>NC_141698.1:286820003-292400085 GCF_964263255.1 Lissotriton vulgaris
AAGAGAGGAGTTCATGGTATTTAATTTTTGATAAATCCTCACCTCCGTTTGAAATTATTTGGCCAATAAAGAGGTGCTTTATAACCAGGTCTTTATGTTTTTCAATTGTTCCCTGGACCGGATACAGGCATCCTGGGACCGGTTTCTGGCTAATCAGCCATTATCAGCCAGGCTAGCTTGAATCCAGTGGCGAAGTGAGCAAGGGACACAAGTCTGGCCATACCCTGCCAACTTAGGGCGAACAAAGCAAAACCAAAGGGGATGATGGACGGAGTGTTAAACATTGCAAGCACTCACCCCCAGTCAACTGATCTGGGTTTAATCCATAATCATTCTTTAGCTCACTCCGCCACCCCAGTGCAGCAAGGGACCCATGTTTGGGCATACCCTGCCAACTTAGGGCGGACCAAGCAAAACCAAAGGGGATGATGGACGGAGTGTTGAACATTGCAAGCACTCACCCCCAGTCAACTTATCTGGGTTTAATCCATCATCATTCTTTAGCTCACTCAGCCACCCCAGTTCAGACATTGCCATATGCAAATCAATCTGGACTGTTCCCATGAGGCACAGGGTCAGACTGATTTGCATAAGGCCATGTCTGAACTGGGGTGGCGGAGTGAGCTAAAGCTTGCAATGTTCAACACTCCGTCCATCATCCCCTTTGGTTTTGCTTTGTTTGCTCGAAGTTGGCAGGGTATGCCAAGACTTGGGTCCCTTGCTCACTTGGCCACTGGATTCAAGATAGCCTGTCTGATAGTGGCTGATTAGCCAGAAACCGGTCCCAGGATGCTCGTTTCCGGTCCAGGGAAGACATAACTTGGCAGTTCGGGCTGGACTGTTCCCATGAGGCACAGGGTCAGACTGATTTGCGTATGGCCATGTCTGAACTGGGGTGGTAGAGTGAGCTAAAGAATGATGATGGATTAAACCCAGATCAGTTGACTGGGGTCGAGTGTCTGATTTGCTCAAAACGCTCCGTCCATCATCCCCATTGGTATCGCTTTGTTCGCCCTAAGTTGGCAGGGTATGCCCAGACGTGGGGCCCTTGTTGACTTTGCCACTGGATTCAAGGTAGCCTTGCTGATGAGGGTTATGAACCCGAAACCGGTCCCAGGATGCTTGTTTCCAGGCCAGGGAAGACATGGCTTGGCAGTTCGGGCTGGACTGTTCCTATGAGGCACAGGATCAGGCTGATTTGCATATGGCCATGTCTGAACTGGGGTGGTGGAGTGAGCTAAAGAATGATGATGGATTAAACCCAGATCAGTTGACTGGGGGCGAGTGTCTGATTTGCTTAAAACGCTCCGTCCATCATCCCCTTTGGTATCGCTTTGTTCGCCCTAAGTTGGCAGGGTATGCCCAGACGTGGGTCTCTTGCTCACTTTGCCACTGGATTCAATCTAGGCTGGCAAATGAGGGGTGCTACCCCAAAACCAGTCCCAGGATGCTTGTTTCTGGTCCTAGCTTGGCATTTCGGGCTGGATTGTTCCCATGAGGAACAGGGTGAAAACTGATGTGCATATGGCTGGGTCTGAACTGGGGTGGCGAAGTGAGCTAAGAACAATGAAGGATTCAACCCAGATCTGCGACTGGGAGTGAGTGCCTGTTGAAGTGTCAGTGCTCCATACATCATTTCCTTGTGTTTGCTGCATAAAAACATTTCATCAAATCTCCTTTAGGATTTCATACGTAATCTTGTTATTGAATTGAACAGTGTAAAGGAAGATGTGGGCTGGAGGAGAAATGAACACAGGGATACAGAAATGGTATCACGACAGCCCTGACGTGCGTCGCCCAAAGCTATACAATTTGCCGGCCGGCTCAACCCACAAAAGTACACAACCCCAGAGACTACATAACCGATGCGGAAACTGTAGATATTTCAAGGAGCCAAATGGGTAGTATCACTATTCGTGCAGATATCGGACGGCGCAAACCTCCCTCTTAACTTTTAAATGGGCTTGACATCACAGTTGTATGATGATATTTCACTTACCATAAGGTAAGTAATAACAAAGGGAATCCACAGGAAGGATAGGATAATGACAAGAAAAAAAAAACAAAGGGCAAGATTTACATCAGTGTTTTTTCCTAAGGGACAAAACCCAGACGAACCTCAAGAAGACCTTGGTGAAAGACTGATTCAACTGATTATATTCCAACCACAAGGATAGGGAAGGGCGAACTTAAGGAGGTTGAAGAAGTCTTACAATCTTCTTTCATTTCTATTTCACAATGATGGGAGGTAGCTTCTTATATGGTAGTGAAGCAGAAAGTGTTACGGTTGATAGTCGAAGACCAGAGACAAACATCGGCTGACAAACCTTCTCTCTCTTCCACAGAGACTTATCACTGAAGGTTAACCTGTGGGTTTATTTGATATAAAAGAATATTCATAGAGAATTTAACAGCAGTGGCATTTGAGCTTTGTATGCAGACTCCAGGTTATTATAGTAATCTGCTCTCTAGTGAGGATTCAGGTGGAAACAAGCAGAAGAGACAATCTACCAACATCACCTCCCAGGTGAGTTATACACAGCTTTCAGCCAAAGTATGATGAGTTAGACAAACTCTGGAGAGAAGAGAATATATATCCTAGAGGCACAAGATGGCATGTTCTGAGATTGACATGAATGGGAAGATTTCCAGACAGGTTGCATTTGAAGTCTCAGTGGGGCTCGGTATTGTCCAACATATGTCATATTAGCATGTAAATCACTGTGCCCCACCCCTGAAGCTGTCAATTTACCTGAACTATCAAATGCCTCTGCTAGTGGCCTTTCAGAAGCAAACAACAGACTCCACCCCAGCCCAACCAGCTCTTTGGAAGCCTATTTTTGAAATGTTACTGAATCTATCGTAGTCCTGTTGGCCTTTTAGAGGTACTGGCTTTTGCCAGTAAATCTCCAGATTTTCATGTAGAAAGGTACTCTATGCTATGTTTGCGACTTGGCTCAAACTGAAACAAATGGTTATCAACCATCATGGGAAGTTGTGTGGTTTAAAGTTGTAGAACTGTCAGCCGCTGCCTTCCCCTACAGCTTGTATGTCCAAACCATGTACAGCTTTGCTATTCCAGAGAATTATTCAGAATAACCAATGGATGCCTTCGGAATTAGTCTCATCTTCTTACCATTTGATTGGCATTTGTTCTCGAACCACGACAAACTCTTTGAGTAATCAAAAGGCAATCAATCTATGTATTCAATCAGCAGCCGAACCATGAAGTGTAATAAACATGAGTGCATTTTGTGTAATCATCTCTCTATTGTGGACTGAACATTGGCAACAGCAGCCGCGTGCCGTTATTACTCCGAGGACAAAATGTGCAGCATTAAAAAGCCACAATCAAAAAACGAACGATTTTCCTATTGTTATTTTCTTTATTTGTACTACAACTGTCAAATAAAACACAATATTAAACTTGTACAACTTTCGGATATTTTATGGTTGCACAAAAAAACTTTTTCACGTCATACTCAAAGGCAACTATATGGTGATTTATTTTTTTTAAAGTGTAAGTTCTCTAATAATACATACGTGAATCTGGCAATGTTTGTAAACCATTTTATCTTCAGTCTAAAATTCCTGTAAAATAGGCATCTGAAATAATGCTGCGGCCAGCCCTTAATTTTTTACTTCTAATGTGTATTCTGTGATCTGAGGTACTGACGATATCAACAGATAGATATATGGCCTCTTGTTTTACTATAAGATCTCATAATAACTTCATCTTGAAGACCACTTTTAGGTCTGACCAACCCGACAATGCATGCAATGTATGTTGTGAGAAATATGTTTAGCTTGGGGCGGGCTTAGAATCCGCAATTTGCTTACCATTGGTTAGCTTCATTGTGTAAGGAAACAAGCTTTTTGCAGGTCCCTCCCCAACCCCCCCACACACACACACACACACACCTTTTCCCCGATTTGGACTACTAGCTGCTAGTTTTTCAACTCTGAGAGTGCACTGGGGACTGCTAACATGACTCCAGTGCCAGTATTCTAACCCATTACAAAAGATATGTCAAAATGGATGTTCCCAATGGACAAGTGCTGACTTTCTTGTAAGTCCCTAGTATATGGTACCCAGTTTAATAAAGGCATGTAAGACAGACTGTCCACCCACGACTGCAGCACTGCTTGTGCCAACCTGAATGTGACAAAAGACAAAATGGTTACCAGACTGCCACTGCAGACTGGAATGGCAGTGTTCACACTGCTAGTTCGATTTTCTCATTACCATTAATGGTAAAGCCACCGCTTCATTTAATATATGCAAATCTCCCCTAAGGAAGGCCTAAAGAGCCCTATGGCAGGGAGCTGTATATTGTTAAGCATTCCATATAGGTTTATATATGCCTTAGCAGCAAAACCCAAAAAGTTGTCATTTTGCTGAGAAAACGTTAGGAGCCTAATTGCTAATACAGGGTCAGCAGCTGGCATCCCAGCCTGGCTAACTTCTGAATGGGACTAAATAACGGGGTACTGTAAGGTATCAAATTAATTGTGGCATTAAATCCGTCTTGGTGCCCAAGTTGAAATGTATGTTACTATTAAAGTACTGATCTAGAGACACACCAGCCTAGCCCTGTGGATGACCAGATGAGAAAACTAGATCACAAGATTTTGATGGTAATCCATCTCTGGATGTTGGATCTCGCCTATAGTTGCTGGTGGTTACATGCGTTGGTTTACTATACTCTATAAAATAGACCATTTAGTTACTTTACTAGCACTCTGTTGATTTAACATTGCGTATGGTTCCAGACACATGTTTGTCTCTTTGCTAGACCCCCAGGTTCTTTGTATTTAGATATTGTATAGTAGGGGATAATAACCTGGGTTGGTCTTTAAATTTCCCTTAGACCCTCCAACCCCCGGTTTTTGTTTTTTATAGCATGAGCAGAAAGCGGGTCTTCTCCAAACAAACTACACTTTATAGGTAGTTTTCCTGAAATTACGTTGTTCGAACAGGTTTTTTCTTTCATCCCTTCTTTCAATCCTTTCTCTTCTTGAGTTCCCCATTCGGGTTCTCTAGCTACAGGTTGTGGCTTCAATCACCATGGCTGAACGCCAAGGACTAACTTTTGACGACACAGTCTTCCAATCTATTTTAGACAATATGCCTAGCATATTAGAGTCACTGCCTGGTCCATCTTCGGTTCCGACAGATGATTGGGCCAAAGCACTAACATTAAAAAAATCATATTCACGTACAGAGGTGCATGGAATTATTATGGCAGAATATCTCAGAGCCAGTTGTGCTCCACCCGGTCTAATTGTCAGGAATGCTCCTAGACTTTTTTTGACTGATAAGGCTTTCCTCAAGGACTGGTCTCTAATAGCTTGGCGGTGCACCAGAGATTGGCTAATTCTTATCATCAGCACCGCCAAAAGGGTAGCAGATGCTATCCTAATAGAAATCCAGATCCTTGAAGGACAGATAAAAACATCTACTGTACCTGCCCTATTCAAAAAACAATCAGAGGAATGCAATAAGAACAACAAAGAATTCAATGATTCCATCTTAAAAGTAGAAAAGTTTAAAAAAGACTTGGAGAAATTCAAAATGGAAGTAGTATATCCTTACACTAGTGACTCTTACAAAGCACCTGAATTTAGGAGAAATGGAAAATACTATGGCTCAAATTACTCGGGGTCCAGTAATGACTCTGGTAGCGACTCAGATACAGCTGGTCCCTCTTTCCATCCAGGTAGAGGACAAGGTCGCCCCACACGTTTCCAATACCATAGAGGACAACAACATCAACAACCATGGTGGCCACCCAATCCATGGGGTCCTCCAGGGGCCTTTCAATATCCCATGCAGCCCCCAGTTGGACCGTTTTCAGGCTATCAGAATTTCAATAGCCCTCCTTTTTTAGGGTTTGGCCAGCGCCGCACGAGAGGCAAAAGGAGAAACAACACACAAACCCAGGTACAATGGGAAGACCAAACAGGACCTCACACAGGGACACGGAGTCAGACGAGAGGGACCTCTCGTCCATGACCGATTGTGATCAACCCAGTCTGGTGATCAACCTTAGCTCTAAAACCCTTTCCACCTTAGAAGAGGTAGTCTTGAACAAAGGCCTAGGGTACGTTATCACAGACAAAGGTGATCCCTTCAAACTTCAAGTAGAATTGGCTAATTTCTTTCGAAAACTGCACCTGCACTACTTCTTTAAAGATAAAGAAATCACTGATTTGGAGACAAGAGAAAAAAACACTGGACTTAGGCCTAAATCCAGTTTCTTACCCCCCATACATTCCATACCCCCTCAAGTAGCCACCTTCGAGAGGGCAGTAAAAGAAGATGTGCAGAAACTATGGCATACTCAAACAAGGGCCTTCAAAAACTTATCGAACAATGAAGAACGAGCCTTACACTCTTTGGCACGAGACCCCCTTATCACTATAAAACCAGCGGATAAGGGGGGGATCGATAGTGGTGCAGGATCCGACTGAGAGACTCATGAACGAAATTAAGATCCTAGTCGAGGAAGCTCTCAGTGAGGGGTGGATCACGGCACACGAGGCACAGTTTTTGCAAACCAACAGTCCAACGATGCCCTACTTTTATACTCTGCCAAAAGTCCACAAGACTCAAAGACCACCTCCAGGCAGACCGATAATATCAGGTATGGGGTCTCTTTTAGAGCCCCTTTCTGCTTTTGTGGACTTTTTTCTAAGGCCTCTGGTGCAAACCATGCCTACCTACTTGAAGGATACTAAAGACGTATTACGAGTAATTCCAGACATTGCGTTCAACACACAAACAGATTTCCTTGTCTCGCTAGACGTAGAGTCTCTCTATACCTCCATCCCCCAAGATGAGACCCTAGATACCATCATGCGTATCCTTGAAGAGACTAATCTGGAATCTATAACACCGGTTCCTTTCATTATGGCCTTAGCGAAAATCACCATGAAAGAGAATTTCTTCAAGTATGAAAAGTCCATATACTTACAGGTGTCGGGAACCAGCATGGGGAGCATTTTTGCTCCCAGCTTGGCGAACCTGTACGTTCACGCATTCGAGCAGGAATGAGTTTTGACTCCTAATAACCCTTTCAGGTCACATATCCACTGGTGGAAACGATACATAGATGACATCCTCGTCATTTGGCGAGGAGATGAACAGTCGATCATGTCGTTCCACCAGTGGCTGAACATTCAGATCGCTTTTTGAGATTCACAGTAGAAAAAAGTAAAGATAGGATTTCCTTCCTTGACCTGTCTATTTTTGTGGCTCCTACCGGTCTGGAAACTGAACTGTACAAAAAGCCTCTAGCCAGAAACTCGTTGCTCCTTTATGAGAGCCAACATCCCAATCCATTAGGGACAATTTGCCCTATGGGCAATTTTTACGAGTTCGGCGGAATTGCTCCACATCCACGACTTTCCAAAAACATGCCGAAGGATTGTCCCGACAACTTAAAGCAAGACACTATCCAAAAAAATTGATCACTCGCTCATGGAAACGAGCAGCAAATAACCATTGGGACGCATTGTTAGAGGTCCAAGCTGAAAAACCACCCCTAGACCGTCTAACCCTAGTGACTACGTACAACACGAAGTCAAACCAGTTCCAACGGATTGTGAGGAATAACTGGAAGATTCTCAACTTTGGCGATGAAAAAATTGAACCCCCTCTTTTTGCCTTCAAAAGGTCTACCAACCTAAGGGACCGGTTAATACACACTCGCCCCAGGGACCCTCTCACAAGAACAGTAGGGACACTTTGGAATACCCCAGCAGTCACCGGACATCACCCGTGCGGAAACTGCACCATGTGCCCTCAAACAGCAAAAGTCACTCAAATTGAGATAGGCACAGATCGCCCCTGGATTCTAAAAAACTTTACTAATTGCAATAGCTCCCAGCTGATTTACTTATTGACATGTCCCTGCCAAAAACAATATGTAGGGATGACCACTAGAAAAGTGCGGCCGAGGATGCTGGAGCACAAAAGTGCCTTTCGCTGCAAAAAGAGCGTTTCCAAATTGACGAAACATTTCATTGAGCTAAATCATAATGAAACTGACTTTACCTGGACAGTCCTGGAGAAGCCATTCATACCTTCAAACATTGGCGATATAGCCAGATATCTGTTTGTCAAGGAACAACAATGGATATTCAGATTATCGACAGATTCCCGGGGCTTAAATGATGAAATTCCATGGACTACGCTATGAGTAGCTGTCCAACACCATACCACTGTGTTGTTATACACTTTTTCCTACAATCATGTCTAAGTGGACACTAACAAGCATAATATACCATCATGTCCACCCTAAGCACAGCTTCATGCATGCGGTAATACTTTACCTTTTTTCAGCACACTCTCCAGGTTGTTATGATTACAATGCCAAACAGTATATCTGTTACATACATTCATGGATGAATTTTCATCCCTCCTAGTGTAATTATGAATTAGAGTTTCCTGACAGGTACTAGAGTTACACTATCGTTATGTTCAGATTTCTGAGCTTTCACCACATGGGTGACCAACAGAAAGAATTATTCCATAGTGTTCTTCTAAAGATACCACACCATAGCTAACTCTACTTCGTTTACAGCTCAGTGAGAGAGTTAAATAGATCCTTTTCAAGCCTTTGATCTATTTTTAGCTGCACACGAATTATAGTCCATTTCAATTGGCTGTCATTTACTTAGATACATCAGAACAGGTAAATCACCTTTTTTTCCTTGGGATTAATTCTCTACATAGACCGGGTGGTTTTTATGTACCGGAGCTGAATCACTTAATGGTACCGCATCAAACCACTCGAAATAACAGTCTCGTCTTCAATATGCGTAATTGCATTTTCTGTTGCTCGTTTTTTCCCCCTTTAAAGAAAACAAGGTCTATGAATAAAAATAATGAATAGTGTCTTTGGCTAGATTTAATTTCGAAATAAGCGGGTATCTCTTGTTTCACATCAGAATCATACAGAACTACATTTCCCTTGCCCAGTAGTTCCGTTGTGCAGACTCTTGGGTGACGCTCCCGAACTACACTTCCCATTTTCTGTAGTTTGCCCTAGCTCTCGCGGGAGTACGAGCCTCCTTCGACTAACAACAACAAACTGCAAAACGGAGATCATTTCACGTTTAGCAGCGCGGTAGCTTTAGAACAAATGCTACACATAGTTGCAAAGGAGAGACTTCTTCAAAGCACTAAACCTTGGTGCTACTTAAACTTTTGAAAGAAGCGCGGCCACAATACTCGCGCTGATAGGTGCATCCAAATGGAGGATGAACCTATATAAGACGCACTCCTCTTTCCAAACGTTGCCTCCCCCAGCCTCAGACATAGCTCGGGGCAACGACGGATAGGTGAGTGCACCGACCATGTTTATGGTCTTGAATTTACTAAGAGCCTATGTCCTCATAGTAATTTTGCTCCTACACTTGTAGTGATAGCACCTATAGGTGAGCCCTTTTGTGAGATTGGTTGCAAGATTGTTAAGCTAGGGATAAGCTATTCACTAGGGACTCCAAACAAGTAGATAGGCTGAAACTTGTTCTGCTTTATCTTGATTTGGACTGCCTTTTCTTATCTCTAGAGCGTGGCCTCCCTTACTCTGAGCTTGGTCCAAGTGAGGTGAGGTAATTTCCCCTGTCAAGAAGGGCGAGTAAGGAACTTGATGCTCCTTTTTGTTAACGGAATTATATTGTTATATATCCAGCGCATTTACACCACTTTGCACTTTTGTTTTAGGTGATTGACACACCAGCTGACATGGAGGGATAGGAATATATCCTTTATAAATGTCACTGTATTTGATTTATGTATTGTTTTGAGTGTGTTTAGCACTTGCAGTAGCGAATGTTTTTAAGAACAGAGGCCCTGAGGAAAGCCAAGGGAGTATATCCCCTGCTTGGCAGAAACATGTCGGCACCTAAGCAGTCATTTGTTTATACTGCTTGTTTTGCGCTGTTCTGGTTTTTAAATTGAAAGAGGCTCTACAGCCATTAAAGTTTCTTAACTGTGAGCTCTCTATTCTTTTTTAATCTCACTTCTTTCTTAAACTTTCACTCTTTGCACTGCACTTTCTTCCAATTGGTGATCCCACGCATGGTCAGCTAGCGACTGCGGGCGTGACCCTAGTCCTGACAGGCGGTTTTGGTTGTAGTCTCACTGATCTAGAGACACACCAGCCTAGCCCTGTGGATGACCAGATGAGAAAACTAGATCACCAACAAGATTTTGATGGTAATCCATCTCTGGATGTTGGATCTCGCCTATAGTTGCTGGTGGTTACATGCGTTGGTTTACTATACTCTATAAAATAGACCATTTAGTTACTTTACTAGCACTCTGTTGATTTAACATTGCGTATGGTTCCAGACACATGTTTGTCTCTTTGCTAGACCCCCAGGTTCTTTGTATTTAGATATTGTATAGTAGGGGATAATAACCTGGGTAGGTCTTTAAATTTCCCTTAGACCCTCCAACCCCCGTTTTTTTTTTTTAACTTTTAAAGTTAAGCAACTTTTAGAAAGTTACCACTTTGTGCCTCAGCTGGTCTAGTGACTTTGCACAGAATGCTGGCCAACTGACAGCTGTCTGCACACCTGGGGAGACATGTGAATGACTCCTAGGCTTAGGTACAAAGGCAGTTTCTGCAAAGTGTGGTGTGACCTCCTCTCCCTGGAAGGCATCTCGGGGTGTTACCCAAAAAGCGAGCTTCAATGAGGAAGCTACCTTGAAAGGGCCGCCAGTGATAACACTCCCAAGCAGGCTGCCTTTCATCTAGACACGTTGGAGATAGGGCAAAGAGGGAAAATCTGTCCCTAAACAGATGTTTCCGTGGGAGTGTAGTCACTGGGTAGCCACATATCTGGGGTGGGCTACGACACTCTTCACATTCGAGGGAAGGTTCAGACATCCTGAGAGTGGCAGGAATATTTCACTCTGGGATTGCCAAAAGCAACACATGACCGAAGCTGTGTCGCCAAAGAGGAGGGGACCTACTAGCACACTGGCTAGTGATCACCGTGTCCTCTATGGCAATTTCCAGGGATATAATGGGCCCCTCTGGCACCATGAAACTCAGTATACGTTGGATTTGGAGAAAGGACCGAACAAGGACTGCCCCTGCTGCCCTTAAAGCTGCACGAAGAGAGTCTGCGCCTTCTTCACTTTGGGATTGTGAAGTTTGGACTGTGTCTGTGGCTCCTGGTCACGGAAAAGTTGATCCTCAGCCACAGATCGAAGCAGTAACTCCTAGGGCCAGTTGGCGGCCCCCCCTGGAACAGCACTAGGGCCATCAAAGCTGAGAAAGCCCAAACCAGCAAAGCAGTGCCCACTTCTAAGGAATCACTGGTGACTACCATTGGGTACACCTAGCGAAAAATCCAAGATAGCCAAAAGTTGCACCTGAGTCTGTAAGGGAGTGGAGGCGTACCAGCATGTCCCTGGGGGACATAAGGAATGTGAGGAAGGAAAGGAGATGCCAAGAGGTGAAGATCCCTTTGGTTGTGGGATCCCATCTTGTTCTAGGCAAGAAAATCCCTAGACAATGTAAGAATTAAACTAAAGAACAAGTCCGCAAGGTCACGGAATTGTTGTAGCCTCCAGGGAAGAGTAATGTGAGCTTACTGTATCAATTTTTAATTGTGATTGTGTCGTTGGAAGAGGAGTACGATCCAGTTAGGATGAGTCACGGGAGGTCAGTGACTAAGTTCGAAATTGTACTGATATAACTATCAATGTTTATTTAATTTTCTGAATACAGATTGCCGTTTGTACATTACAAAAGTTGAGTGTCTCCCTTTTTCCCGTGCAACTCTAATTTATGTTTATTTAGTAAATTTGCCTTTCCTGAATATTACCTGTTGAGACACTGTTGATTGTTATAATATATCCTGAATACAGCATGTCTCGAAGAAACAACGCAAGCACTGCCTAGACGAGACCAAAAAAGCACTCCAAGATGGTCATCCATCCTTGCACGTGCAGCGGAACACCGGTATCCATTTTGCCGTTTGTTTATATTGAATTTATTCTTCCAAGTTGGGCAACTGCCTTTTTTTGAATGGGAATTTTTATTATAAAAAAAGAAGAAAATAGGAGTGGGACAAAGAAATAAGCAAGTGGCCTGTTAGAAGAGTCATGTTGCAGGGACCTTGCCAAAATCTTTTCAATTTAAAAAAGGTAAATAAATATAGCGGAAAGTGAAGAGGGAGCAAAGGATGAGTAGACAAGCAAGAACAAAGAGGGTAGGCATATGAGAAGATTGAGCAGATGGGAAGAGGAAGCAAAACAAACAGATGCAAACCGATACAGTACTAAAACGAAAATAAGGAACTTGTTCCCCGATGTCAGAAGTGGAAGGATACAGGTCCTCTAAGAAGAAACATAGTAAAGCAGTAATGCTCCAGGGATGGGGCAAACAAAAGAATATGAAGGAAGGCATTAAGACATTGGGTATGTAACTAAGACAGACAAGAAAACTAATGAGTCATGAGAAAGGGGCAGACGCAAAGCTCTCTGTAGTTATTGTATTTTAGACCATACGCTTTCAGCAAAGGTAGCTAAATCATACTCTGGGTGAGACCTAAAAAAGGAGGTTTGTGTACCATACAACAAAATGAAGAGTAAAAAGAAAATGTTTAACGATTGGATCTAAAAAGGATGGACCACATTATCATATAAAAATCAATGCAATAAAATCGGATAATTGGTAGGCAAACGCTCATACTATGTATCTTGCTATATAAGGATTGTTAAGACATTAAAGAGGGACATTATGACATTGCAACCTTCTGACATTAAACCTGGTGCACATGGAAGGAGTAATTTATGTCCTGTAACTACAGTTCTGTAGTGGGGTATCTCTGTTATAGTCATAATCTAGTGAATAGTCCCGCCCATGTGCGTGGACCCCGGCAATCAAAAATAATTTCTTAAGTTGTCAAAAAATGCAGAACTGCAAAGACACTTAAGACAGAATTTAAAGACAAATAATGCAGCCTATATCCACAGGCTACACTATCCAGTACTTCAACTAGAAATTCCACCAAAAAAACCACACACACACACACATCACAGCCTGCCCAGTTTCTTCCATAGAGAAACTTGCCTCTACCAGTAAAAGCCTCTGGAATGATAGAGAGGAAGGCATGGACAGACAAGCCCCATAGGCTGCCATTATGTGGCTTAAATAGGATACTGTGCCTTTAAGAGAAGTTTCCAGAACTTCTCCCAGTATCCCAGAATGCACAGCAGGTCCCTTTTACTTTCAGTTCTTTTTGAAGGCGTAACACGCCAGACCTGTAGCATTCCTTACATGAATATCTTTCTCCACCAGGGAGGATGGCGGGCGCTTATGACTATAACAGCGATACCCCTACTACAGAACTGGAGTTACAGGACAGAAACTACTCCTTCTGTAGTAGGGGATCTCTGTGTATAGTCATAATCTAGTGAATAGAATGGCAAGCCCATCCCAACACCAAAGCGGCGGTGGAGAGAAGAAAATTAACACCACTACTGTGCGAACAGATTTCGCAGCGAAGCCTGCCCAACCTGAGCGTCTGCCCTGGCATCAGTGTCCAGACAGTAATGCTAAGCAAAGGTATGGACCGACTTCCAAGTGGCCGCCTTGCAGATTTCTGAAATTGGAACGTTACGGAGCAAAGCTGTCGTGGCAGCTTTGCCCCTGGTGGAATGAGCCTTAAGTTTACCCCCTAAGGTCTTATTAGCTTTTTGGTAACACAACTGTATGCAGGACATAATCCACCTAGAGATGGACTGCTTAGAGGTAGCAAGACCCGTCCTGACCAATCCATATTTGATAAACAATTGGTCCGACCTACGAATATCTTTGGTTTTATCCAGATAAAATTTCAGCACCCTCCTAACATCCAGGGAATGTAGAGACCTTTCCGCCGGAGATGAAGGATTCTGAAAAAACGTAGGCAAAGTTATAGTCTGGTTGACATGAAAATCAAAAATAACCTTGAGAAGAAATTTAGGGTGAGTACGCATAACAACCTTAGCAGCATGAAATACAGTATAAGGTTCTTGGCAACACAACGCCTGAATTTCACTCACCCTGCGAGCCGATGTAATGGCCACGAGAACGCCGCCTTCCAGGATAGGTGCTGCAACGAAGCCTTATGAATAGGTTCAAAAGGCTCCTTCATCAACCTGGACAGCACCACATTCAATTCCCATGAAGGCGAAGGGAGCCTGACAGGAGGAAATACTTTCATCAAGCCTTCCAGAAAATGTTTGATCACAGGGATCTGGAAGAAGGAAGTCTGTGAAGGGCATTTTCTGTAGGCAGTCAATGCAGCAAGATGAACCTTAATGGAATGAACATTAAGTCCAGACTGCGCCAAATGTAGAAGGTAAGGAAGGATGACATCTTCCTTGCATGTCGTTGGGTCATAGTACTTGGACTTGCACCTGATACAGAACCTTTTCCACTTGTAAGCATAGGAAGTCCGAGTGGAAGGTCTCTTAGACTCCTTCAGTATGTCCATGCAATCTTCGGGCAGATTCAAATGGCCATATTGCACTATCTCAGGAGCCATGCCCCCAAACTCAAAGACGAGAGGTTGGGGAGCAACATCTGCCCCCCCGAACTTCGTGAGAAGGTCCGGCCTGCACGGCAGCCGTATGTGAGGAAGGAGAGACCGGTGAAGCAGGTCCGTGAACCACCACTGCCTGGGCCATTCCGGGGCAATGAGTATCATCCGCGCCCTGGACCGGGCCACCTTGATGAGTACCGCCGGAATCAGGGGAATGGGTGGAAAAGCGTACAGAAAGCTGTTCGGCCAGTTGATCCATAGCGCATTCCCCAGCATCCCCCGCTGGTAGTACCTGGAGGCGAAGCCTCGCCATTTTCTGTTTTCGGCGGTGGCGAACAGATCTACGTCTGCAGTCCCCCACCTTGCGAAGACTTCTCCTAGTACTTCGTCGCTTATGACCCATTCGTGGTTTTCCTGAATCAGTCTGCTCAGTGCCTCCGCCTGAACATTCTGCACACCTGGCAGATGGGTAGCCGTTATCGTCAGTCCTCTGGCCAGAAGCCAGTGCCAGATCGCCTGCGCCTCCTGCGACAGAGTGCGCAATCTCGAACCCCCCTGCTTGTTGAGGTAATACATCGTGGTCGTATTGTCCGTCTGTACAAGCATAGAGTTGGTCTGAAAGGATGGATGAAAGGACTTCAGTGCCAAGTGAACCGCTCTGAGTTCCAGGAAATTGATGTGATACGTGGCCTCCATCGGGGACCACGTTCCTTGAATCTGTAAGTTTCCGGAGTGCGCCCCCCAACCGTGGAGAGAAGCATCAGTCACGACAGTCTGCGTGGGAATGTCCTTGTGGAAGGGAACCCCTCTGAGGAGATTCTCCGCTGAACACAACCACTTCAGATGCTGAAGAGCATGCAGAGACAGTCGTATCTTGTCGTCCCAAGATCCTTTCCTCTGATCCCACTGGTCCTCCAAGCACTCTTGCAACGGTCTCATGTGCAGTCGTGCGTGTGGCGTTAGGAAGATACAAGAGGCCATCGATCCCAGTAGAGAAGACACCGTCCTCACTGTTGTAGATGGAGTGGTCATAAGAGCCTGAACCTTCCAAAGGAGTGATAATCGTCGCTCCTCCGAAGGAGACATGCTTGCTGATAGCGTATTGATGGAGGCTCCCAAGTACTGTATGCATTGGACCGGAGTCGGGACAGACTTGGACATGTTGATGTGCAACCCCATCTTGCTCAAGAGAATACAGGCCTTCTGGAAGTGTGCTCGAGCTTCCGAGAAGGAGGAGGCCTTGATCAACCAATCGTCCAGGTACGGGTAGACGAACACCTTGTTCTTCCTCATGTGTGCTGCTACCACCGCCATGCACTTCGAGAATGTTCTCGGCGCGGACTTCAGTCCGAGTGGGAGTACTGTGTATTGATAATGATTGGTGCCGACTTGGAATCGCAGAAACTTCCTGTGTTTGTGTGCAATGGGCACATGGAAGTACGCATCCTGCAGGTCTATAGCACATAGCCAGTCTCCCTGTTGCAACGGAGGATAAATCTGATGCAACAACAGCATGCAAAACTTCTCTCTGCGAATCCACTTGTTTGCCTGTCGCAAGTCCAGAATGGGCCTGAACTCGTTCTTGTCCTTCTTGCGAACCAGAAAGAACCAGGAGTACAGACCTCTTCCTCTTTGAGACAGAGGTACGTCTTCTATCGCCCTTTTCCTTAACAGATTATTGGCCTCCGCCTGGAGCTTGCGCAGCTGAAACTGCGAGCTGACCGGTGGAATTGCTGGAGGCGGGCTGATGAACCGAAGACTGTATCCATTGCAAACAATATTCAGCACCCACTTGTCCTGAGTAATTTTTCTCCACTCTGCCAGAAAAAATTGAACGCTTCCCCCCACCGGAGTGGGTAACGGATGCAGGGGAAGTAAGCGCTCAGGGCCTAGACCCGGCCGGGCCTTTGGTCGCTAGTGCAGACTGTTGGCCGCCTCTGCCTTTCTGGCGCTTCTGGAACGGCCTTCGGAACTGCTGCTGTTGTTGCTGCTGCTGTCCCGAAGCTTGGCCACGCCCTCTGCCCTGTTCACCGAACCGTCTCTGGAACAGGCGGTACGATTTCTTTGTCTCCTTGGGCTTTTCCAGACCCACAGCCATGAGTGTTTCGACCTCCGCCTTCATGCGGGCCATTTCGTCATCCGCATGTTTTCCAAACAGGGCTTCGCCAGAGAATGGTAAATTGGCAACCCTTTGTTGTGCGTTAGGTTTCAGCGACGTGAGGCCGAGCCAGGCGTGTCGTCGCTGCTTAATCCCATGGCAGAAGCCATGCGCCGCCAGGAGGGAAGAATCGGCTGCAGCACTGATGACCTGATTCCCCACCAACAACCCCTCATTTAACACCTCCTGGAAATCTTCTCTCTTGTCACGAGGCAGGTGTTCTACAAACTGCTGGAGGGATTCCCAGAGGGCACGGTCATAGCGCCCCAACAAGGCTGTGGTACTCGCAGCCTTCATGGAAGTCGCCGACGTCCCACAAACCTTCCACCCAGCCGAATCCAGCCATCTAGATTCTTTATCTGGCGGGACTGTGGATGACGGAGTAGTGGCATGCTGTTTACGAGCCGCCGTCACTATCACAGAGTCTGGAGGGGGTTCCACCCTTAGAAAAGCCGGATCAGAGTCGGGAGCCCGGTATTTTTTCTGTAGTCTCGAGGGGGCCGCCTTAGTCACCGCCGGGGTGAGAAAAAGGTCCATGGCCGGATCCTCCAGGCCCGGTACCAGTGGCAGTAATGGGCTAGACAGTTGTTTCTGGTGCAGCGTCTCGAAGATTACTGATATCTTGGGTGTGCTGCACCTCTTAACAGGACATCGTGAAAGGACACCAGATCGTGAACCGGTAACACCCTGGTCTCCGGTGACTCCGACAAAGTCGGAGAGTAGTCCCTGGTCCCTGAGGACCTCATATGGGAATGAGACCTGCGCCTCCTGTGGCGTCGTCTCGACCACGTGGATGACCTGTTGCGCGATCGTTCCCTCCTCCTGGAATGAGAACGCCATCTCCCAGTTCGTGGACGCTCCGTAGATTTCCGTGGAGGCGTCTTCCGCGGCCTATCCTGGGGTTTCCGTTTAGGCGTCCCCTTAGGCGGTGTAGGAATTGGAGGCAGTGACACCGACCTTGGCGGAGGAACAGGAGGTATCTCCGACCGCGAGGAGCGGGCCCATGAGGCGGAAGCGGTGGTGGTGGTTGTCCTAAGGGAGGAAGTGGTGGAAGCAGAGGGTCCTCCTTAGGAACAGGAAGCGGGGGCGTCTTCGGCCGAGGTGGTATATAAACCACTGAGTACACCGAGCCCGGTGACTTCTTCGGGGGAGGGGACTGCGAACCAGCCCCTCCAGTAGGTGATCGCCGACTCCGGCGCCCTCCACCAGACCCAGCGTGACTTCTGGCGCCAGAACTCCTTCTGCGCCGCTTAGGAGAGTTGGAAAACTCCGAGACGCCGATCTCTTTCTTCTCGACGCTGAGCGACGCTTTTCCGGCGTCGAACGTCGCCTCCGCGACTCCGGCGCCGAACGCCGCCTCCGTGACGTCGAAAGTTCATTCCTCGACGATGAGCGTCGACTCCTCCTTGACGCCGACCGCTTTCTTGAGGTCCTCGACGTCGACCGTCTTCTCGACGGCGACCGGCCGTGTCGCCTTGACGGCGAGCACCACCGCCTGTCGCTCCTTCTTCGACACCGATGGCTCGACGCGGACGTTGACGACGACGACGAAGAAGCAGCAGTCGACGGTGGTCTCGACGGTGGCCTACCCAGGCCCTTCGACGACGATTGTTCACGCCGTCTCGACCCGGAGCCCCGGGGAGAGGTGGAACACACTGTTGTCATCCCTCTCGACGTCGCCGTCGATGCAATCGACGCCGACGGAAACTGGGACCGTTTGCTGGGCTTCCTGCCTCTGGGGAGCCCCCCCAGAGGCTTCAGCAGAGGCAGAGGGAGCCTTCCCAGCCTGCCCAGACCCACCTGCAGCCTGCAGTCGTCTCTCCTCTAGGCCTTGAAGCCTAATCTTCAGCCTTTCCCTCAGGGTCCTTGCTGAAAAGTTCTGGCAGATGTCACATTCTTCAGGGACATGTGCTTCAGGGAGACAGAGTATGCAGACGTCGTGTGGATCAGTCTTGGACTTCTTCCTTCCACATGCTGGGCACTTGTCGAAAAGAGCAGGCATTTTAGAGCCCTAAAAAGCCTGAACAAATACACAGGAGTGAAGGGAAACACCAAGTATACCAACTGAAAACACTTTTAACCAAAAGTGCACAAAAATCCAATAAACCCTTGAAAAAGGGAGAGCTCAATGCACCAGGGTCCTGTTAGCAGGAGCCGGAAAAAAGAACTGAAAGTAAAAGGGACCTGCTGTGCATTCTGGGATACTGGGAGAAGTTCTGGAAAGTTCTCTTAAAGGCACAGTATCCTATTTAAGCCACATAATGGCAGCCTATGGGGCTTGTCTGTCCATGCCTTCCTCTCTATCATTCCAGAGGCTTTTACTGGTAGAGGCAAGTTTCTCTATGGAAGAAACTGGGCAGGCTGTGATGTGTGTGTGGTTTTTTTGGTGGAATTTCTAGTTGAAGTACTGGATAGTGTAGCCTGTGGATATAGGCTGCATTATTTGTCTTTAAATTCTGTCTTAAGTGTCTTTGCAGTTCTGCATTTTTTGACAATTTAAGAGATTATTTTTTATTGCCGGGTTCCACACACATGGGCGGGACTATTCACTAGATTATGACTATACACAGAGATCCCCTACTACAGAAATAGCTTATGAAGATAATTGGACACAGACCTGGATACATTTTAATTAAAAGGAAGGAAACTGTTATTAGGATATAAAAGTCTCCGAAATATAATATAATTACTGGAGTAGTCACATCAAGTGCTTTAAAAAAGTTAAGATTGTCCAGGAGTATAATGAGAAGTTATTAAAAGTGAGATTCCAGCATCATTTTTTCCCCATTTTTTACTAAAGTATAATCATTAAATGTGGTACACCAAGTAATAAAAGTTCATATTAGAGGACGAGCCTCTAAAGGGGTTGAAAAAATATGTGCTAAAAATATATCAAGGAGAAATGTTTGTTGTAGACCACAACTCTAATATGTGAGAAGGTTAAAAAAAAATACATATATAAATACATATATCTGCGTTTTGTAGACTTAAAATCAACAATCATTTGCAATGCAATAGGTCTCGCAGTTACACGAGTTAAAGCTATTGGCATTGTTTATGACAATGCCTTTTATTTATGGTTTTAAAACGAAAACAAAAATACAAGGCATTGTTATTTGCAATGTCAATAACTGAAACTTGAGTAAATGGGAGACCTTATGCATTGCAAATGCTTGTTTCTTAAACATGTGGGGGGCACTGGTGTAACGGGGCACAAGACATGGAGAGAGTGCAATCTGAAGCCCAGGGGAAGCTTTCAAGTTGTACAGCATACGTTTATAGGTATGCGGGCTCTAACCAACAGCAACATATAATAGAAGATATAATAGAAGGAGGAGGGGCCTGAGGAGAAGAGGAAGTGAGTGAGGGTAGATCAGAAGTATTTATAATGGAAAGTAATGGAATGTACGCCATTTGTAAGTTTGGTAAAGGCCGTACGGACCCACACGCCATCCAGCGCATTGCTTGGTATTCCATCAGCGGGCTTTACTGAGGGCAAATAAATCAGCCCATGGCTTCTCGTTGCTCACACTTTTTTTTCTGTTTGCATTAGTGGCGTAAAAACAGTAGCGGCACAGAACATCAATGATTTGTATCCCATATTTTGACACTCCATTAGTAAAGGCCACACAGACCCACATGTAATCCAGCGGATTGCATGGCATTCTGTGAGCGGGCTTTACTGAGGGCAAATAGATCAGCCCATTGCTTCTTGTTGGGAGGACAAAAGTAGCAGAGGGTGGAGGGGAAAATATAAATAGGAGCAGGCAATGAAAAATGAACAAGAAGCTGAGTAAACAAAGCTTACGCAGGGAGGAAAGAACGTGAAAGCGCACCGTGCGAGCGTGTAAAACGGGTACAGAATGGAGGGTGGAAGGGGTGGATTGGAGAGAAGGAACGAACGAAGGGGGACATCAAAAAGTGCATGGGCTTGCGTCTGGGTTGTGTAAAGTACAAAAGGCACAAGTATTCATTATGTCCAAAGGCTAAAGTGCAGAAGCATATTAGGTTTTAAAGATGCAGCACTTTGTGATCAAATCGGGCATACGGTACTTTGGGGAGCAATGAGTTGTCTGAAAAAAATCGTATAGGTGCGAATCGCTAGACATGCTCGCTTGTACAGGGACAGAGCGTGTGTATAAACATTATTGTATTGTTGTGTTAGAAGCCTGTAAGTTGTATAGCGTACGTTTATAGGTATGCTGGGCTCTAACCACCAGCAAAATATAATAGAAGGAGGAAGTGAGTGAGGGGAAATCAGAAAGATTTGTAAATGTAAAGTAATGGAATGTACGCCATGACGCAAGTTTGGTAAATGCCGTACAGACCCACACGCGATCAAGCGCATTGCTTGGCATTCCGTCAGCAAGCTTTACTGAGTGCAAATAAATCAGCCCATTGCTTCTCGTTATGCACACCTATTTTTCTGTGTGTATTACCGGTGTAAAAACAGTAGCGGCACAGAACACCAAAGATTTGTATCACATATTTTGCCACTACATTGGTAAAGGCCACACAGACCCATACGTGATCTAGCGGATTGCTTGGCATTCCGTGAGCGGGCTTTACTGAGGGAAAAAAAAAATCAGCCCATTGATTCTCATTGTGAGGACAAAAGTAGCAGAGGGTGGAGGGGAAATATCGCTGAGAGGACAAAAGTAGCAGAAAGTGGAGGGGAAAACATAATTAGGAGCAGGCAATGAAAAATGAAGGAGAAGCGAAGAGTAAATGAAGCTTACGCTGGGAGAAAAGAAAATGAAAGCCCGCCAGGCGCGCGTTCTGCTAAGACGGTGGAATTGAAGAGACAGCCGGGGAACTGTGCAGAATGTAACAAAGCAGCGCGCTGTGCTCGCACAGCATAGGCTTGCATATCTTCTGTCCGGGCGCGTGCACATGCCCTGTCCGGGCAGGCACGCCGAAGGAAGACAGGGAGGGAACCAAACATGCTTCCCTTCCAATAAAAAGCACATATTTTGAAGGTGGGCCAATCAGGAGCATGGGTGGAACTTCCACCCTCGCTTGGCAAGTGACAACAATAGATCTCGCCAGGAGCGAGCAATGCATGTGCTGCATCGCTAGGCGAGACCTAAAAATGAAATACATGGGTGGACTGCTATCCATTATATCAAATATAGTTGAGGCGCTGTCAATAGTGTGGGCCTCAATCTGAATACCCAGTATTTTGGGTGACAATACCGCATCCAGTAAATACATAAATCTGGGGTGCAGGATATTCCACCCCATTCCAAGTTTGCCCTCACATTACTGCTGTAATCCTGCATGTTTTCGCACTATTTAGAGTTTCAAAACTGTGCATATGCACTATTTTCTTCACACAGATGATGCAAGCTTTTACCTGGCAAATTAGCATTGGTGAGAAAAGTGCTAACCTTCACCACAACGTAGAATCCCGATTTGGGTCCAAAACATGTTAGGGCCTATAGAGGGGTTACCTCGCCACTTAAATCAGAGGCCTCTAGCGGTGGAAACATTTCCTACTATTCCTTTCGATCTAAAGCATACTATCAGTTTGCACAACTTCCTATGTCGAAACATCAAACATTTTTTGTTGCACCAAAAGATGAATACTGACTATGTGAGGGCATTTTGGATTTGTTTTAGATTCTGCTATTTCACAAAGAACAGTTTCATCAACACTTGAAGGATAAATCGAATGATGCATGTTCCAAGATCTCATATGAATGATTTCAAAGATGTAAAAAAGAAATACCACGGGCCGGAGCTTGCTCGCGACCAAGATGGCCGCTTGATCGCGGAACTCCCGCACATCGTGATAACATCCGACAATTATAGCTCCTTGAGGCACGAGATGGGCGCTGAGACCACGGACCTGACAATCGGAGTATGCGGTGACTCGAAAGCAGTCGCTCCGACCTCTGTGAGACGCGGGACTGCAGAGTGCGCTGCTGGTTACTGCAACGCTGCTAACTGGGCCTATATCCACAGGCTCCAGTGGCTGCTGTGGCCGCACTATCGCACCCTTCACTGCGGCGTTCTGCAGCCACTGTGGAAACTGGCCCCTCCTCCCTCTGCCTGTTTGGATCTGAGCCCCCGCCGGCAGGGTGCCGGTTGCGGATGCCGCTGTCGGCTGGAGAGTGAACTAACGGGCCCTGGCGGCACCTGAGAGCTGCCCTGTGGTGGTAAAGAGAAGCCCTGTGATTGTGGGGTAAGTGTGATGGACTCTGATTGCTACTACAGTACTGCCCCAAAACGCTTCTGAAGACCTACGTGGGCTGGGTGAAGCCGATGGTACCTGGACTGAGAGGACACGTGCCCGCCCTTCAGTGGGCCTATGCAGTACCTTGCCCCTGCAGGATAAGACGGAGGACTTGGAAGCGTGCTCGCGACGAAGCAACCTTAGATTCGTGAGCCTTCCGGAGTCTCCCCCTACTGGGAACATGGAGCTCTTCATTGAAAAGATGTTGGTGTTGCTTCTTGGGCCGGAGTCTTTTTCGTCCATGTTAGTTGTGGAGCTGGCGTGCCGCTCGCTTGGCCCATGCCCGGTGCGTCCCCGAGGCCTATCATCGCGAAACTCCTTAACTACCGCGATAGACTCTGCACTGCGAGCGGCCAGGAACAAATAACGACTTCAGTTTGAGGGCTCTACTATCTCGCTATTCCCAGACTTCACCTTCAAAGTTCAAGAGGCGCGCTGCCAATTCGTCCCCCTCAAGAAACAACTGCGGGCCAACAACAGACTACGCTATGCTCTACCCCGCCAGGCTACAGGTCAACCGCCAGGGCCAGTCCCATATTTTCACAGACCCTAAGGCCCAACAGAATCTATGAAGGACTGAGCTAGGGACAAACGACAAAGCACTCCTCGACCGCTGCTGGATGAAGCATCGGGAGGAATACAGGAGGAGTTGGACTGAAGAGATGGCTCTGTAATTTGCAGATACAATGGTTTTTTGCTGGTCCTAAAGTGGGTCACGTTATGGCACCTGAACGGTTTAGGCACTATTGTTGTTTGAATGTGTCTTACGTATATGGTGGGGTTCTGGCACAAGATAGAAGGGAGGGTGCGCGGGTACAGAGGGAGGGCTCCAATTGAAGCGAATACTTGTAGGCACGATGGGCACGTGAGTTATTTGATGTGGCATGGGGAGGAGGGTGTCCCACTATGTAAGTCTTGCCTCAGGAGTCCAAAAACCTAAGAGCGATGTGGGGGGCGGAGGCCAATTGAACTTACTTTCAGATTATGTTTGAGAAGTGGCTACCTCTGCCCATGAGTGTTATGCACTATGGGGACTCTTTAGTGAATTGAGGGGGGAGGGGTGGGTTCTCCTTGTGTCCTATTGATGCTGAAGTATCTATTGTTATTCCTTGGAGTTACACGGAGGAATGTTTACTGGTTTATCAACTAGGCCGTGTTGGGGATGGCCTCGCGTGGGAGGGGGACGGAGTGGGAAGGAACCTACAACTAAGCTACGCTACAAGAAGGCACACTATGCACTGCGCAGAGAAGATGCAAACATTGCAGTTATATGGCTGACACTAGCAATCTAGACACGACGAATTGTAACACAACCTCACGCACACCCCTGAGGGATGTAACACATGGTTTCTTCGCGCACTCACATGGAACGTGCGCGGTCTAAATGACCATAGGAATCTTTGAAAAAGTCTTAGCGTACCTCACCAGGCATGATATTGAAAACCCACCTTCGTTTCTCCATTCCGCTCTATCGCAAACAAAGGATTGCAAGGGAATACACATGCTGCCGGTTCACTACACACTGTAGGGGAGTACTCACAGGGTTCGTCCTGGTTCTTCCTTAACTCTGCTGCCCTTACACACAGATGTGAATGGCCGGTTTACGATATCCAGTTGAAGGGGTAGGGGGCTGGATATGGTGGTTATTAGTGTGTAGGGACCCAACTATGACAATACTGATTTTTTTAGAACCTTGTTTGGCAGAGTGCAGGTGCTAGGAAGCGAACAGCAACGATGGGAAGGGGGGGGGGTCACCCACTTTTCGGCCTTCCACCGCCTTCATACACGTATGGACTACTGGCTTGCTTCCATGCAATTGTACAATCAGGTGCGTGCTTGCGAGGTACTCCCACGCACATATTCTGACCATTCCCCGGTTTTGGTTGTACTTGCCACTCCCACAAGAAGACCTCCCCCTCACACCTGGTGGTTTCCCCAATTTTCGCTTCTAGACTAGGTATTCCAGAGTGAACTATCAGACGCAATTGAGACATACTTTGACAAAAATGTGGGCTTCGTTGAGAGTTTTCAAGTAGTTTGAGAGGTGTTCAAAGTATACATTGGAGGGATTACGATATCCAAGCACTCAGGAGTTTTGAAAGTTCTGCGTAAAAGACTGACTGACTTGGAGGCCTCGCTGACTAACTTGGAGGCGCGACTGCAACGAAGTGCAGATGAAGAGATGAGGGCTGAATTTAAGGCCCAGTTGGAAGAATTTCACGAGGCAGCTGATGCTGAAATTAAACATCTTGGCAAATACTCTGCGGCCCTTATTTATGGGGAGGGTGAACGACTGGGCAAAGTGCTTGCGCAGTTGCTACGCAGCTGTTGCGACTACTTTGGGGTTACAGAGCTGAATTCGGCTGACGTCGAGGCGTTTAAAGATGAACATCCCATAGCAGAGCGGTTTCGGCAAATCTACTCCACATTATATGAATCGTGCGGCACTAGTACTGAGGAAGAACATTTGATTATTTATTTCATATCAAGCTTCTATGGCTGACGGACACACACCCTGAGTTTTTGATGCGGCCCATAGAACGTGATGAAATGCTACTAGCATTATCAGCTATGAGAGCGGGTAGTGCACCCGGGAATGATGGTTTAACAGTGGCATTTTATAGGGCGTTCCTGGATCTCTTATTACCCCTATCTGACTGCTCTATTTGACGACATGTGTGTGTCGGGTACGATGCTACCCTCAATGAGAGAAGCGATAATCGTTGCTATATTAAAACCAGGGAAGCCCCCTGAGGAATGTTCGTCATATCGCCCCCTGTCCCTGCTTAATGTGGACACGAAGATTTTTGCAAATTTTTGGGCCAACCGCCTGGTGCCTCTGGTCCCCCTGCTAGCGGCGCCGGAACACGCAGGATTTGTCCCGGGGCACAACATCACTTATAACTTGCGTACGGGGTTTAGAGCCTTGCAGCACACCATCCCAAAGTCATGCGTGGTAGCGTTTTTTCTCAACATGCAGAAGGCATTCGACTCGGTAACGGAGCCGCTAAAAATTTCACGAGGCAGGGCTGCCCGCTCTCCCCGATTCTCTATGCACCCGTTGCAGAGCCTTTGGCTTGCGCACTACATGAATACCATGAATATAAAGGTATACGTATCCCGGGATATAATCTCATTATCTCAGCCTATGTTGATGATACGCTCCTCTATGTAAGAGACCCTGAACGGCATCACTCCTCGGTGCTTCGAGAGGTAGTGCTTTTCGGGGGACTCTCAGGACTACAGGTCAATTGGTCCAAATCACTCGTATTCCCCATAACACCGACTGCGCCCAATTTGACTTGGACTACCCACTGCAATGGACGACGGACTCAAGAGATACCTCAAGTACATTCTGACTCGGAGACAGTTTTCAGAGACAACTACGGTGTTAGAGGGTAAACTGGAAGATGACGTAGATCGCCGATTCGCCTACCATTGATGCTACTTGGCAGGATTTCAATAATGAAAATGGTTATTCTCCCTCGTCTCTTGTACTTTATCATAAATGGCACGTTACAAGTCCAAAATAAAAAGTCTGTATGTACACACTTTCAGTTTAAGCTTTATTTCAGTCATAGACCATAAAAGTCAAGCATCAGAAAGAAAGGTATAGTACATGAGCCCACTAACAGCACAATTAATAACAAAGCAAAACGTTTTTGTTTAAAGGAGATATGAAAATGATATGGCTCACTTAAGTGACAGCAGGACAAATACCATAATTTTAAAACCATAATAAAAATAGTATTATAAAAAAACATTAAAAAAAGAGAAGATTCACTTTTTTTTTTTACAGATCACAGATACATTTAGCACATATACTAAAATGAAACACTGCATTCAAGAGGAATGGCTCAATTTGGCATTGATGTGCAACAGAAAGTGCATCTCAGTACTGGTGATTAGTGTGAGGTGACTTTGCTCCGGATCGGCCAGTCTCTAACAACTTGCCGATCGAAAATACGATAATGGGTGAGGTGTCGGCTCAACAGATTCTCAGGGCGACCGTATACAGATGGACTGCAAGCGAACGTGGGAGGGGAACAATCCAGTGTTTGCACTGCTTCAAGTAAAAGGGGCAGAAGAACAACAGATGGTTGTCAGTTTCCTCACGCCCGTTATATGCTGGGCAGAAGCCACTCTTCCCCGAACCGCATTTCGATTTAGAGGTAACTGGAGCGAGGGAGAGAGTGCCCAATCTAAACCTATATAAAGTGCTTTGCTGGGGTGGGGGAGGGTGAGGGGGGTTCCATCCGGTCCACATAGGCCTCTAGAGACGAAAAAGACTTAAACCTTATATATAGGTTGCTAGGGGACCCCAGATATGGCTGATTGATCAGCTTCATCTCCTCATGTTCCCAATAAAGAGACTTCAATTTTTTTAACCTCATAAGTGCTGCGCCTAGTCCAACGGCTGACGGCACCACTACCTCGGGAGTGCTGCCGTAGGCCGTTGGACGTTCGAACCTCACCTGCGCAATGGAACGTTCAGCACTGGAGCTGGACGTTCCATAGCTGCTAAGGTGTTAATTGAGGAAGATGTGTCTACCCAGAGCTCTGCAATCTCCAATAAGTAGAAGATCTGCCGTCCGCAAAAATATGTTTTCAGCTGTACCCAGCGTACCTATTTTACTACTACGCCTCTAAAATTCTGCGCCACAGGAGGCAGCTGCTACTGCTTGGGCTTTTAAAGACTTGACTGTCCCAGGAGTTGGTGGCAGAAAGCCGGAGTCCGAGATAATCAAATTTGAGAACTCTCTGTATGTACACACTTTCGTTATTCTGTGCATCCCACTCATGTTTTAAAACCGATCTTTAGTCTGTGTTTCCAATATAGGATGACTGAGAGCATCTCTTTCCATTAAGAATCCACTGAACAGTACATATTTAGAATGTGCTTCCCTCTTTAAGAGGCTTTGTAATATTCAGCAAACCTTACATACACATATAAAATGTTTGGGAATCGATGCTTATTTTTCATTGATACTGGCTGAGCAGAGTGCAGCATGCAGGATGGTGAACTCGAGCTAGGTAGCAGGTTTAGCTGGTCATACTCAGAATTTAAATTGTTCAGAGGGGGCATGCAGTGTAGTGTAGTTCCTATTTACCCAATAGGCTCTGCGCATTGGAATAACAAACAGCAGTGTAGACGTAGGACTGAGGTCTTCTAGGTCTCTACTGACTATGTTAGACTTCATTTAGGTTTGCACCAGCTAGCTCAGAGGTCACTGGAAACTTTCTTGAATGAATAGGAAGTGATCAGCTTCCCTGGCTCAGACAAGAAGGGATTCAGCTTCTGACAACCGCATAAACATGACAACTTTGCTCCCTCAGAATAAGAGTCAATCTCTAGAGTCGTGTGAAACAATAGACAGCTATTTCACTCAGTCAGATGTGCATACTTAGTTTTACCAGGGTGCAGAGAATAGAGAGTCGGGCGTTTTCAATAAAAGGTATTATTTATTAAGCAGTCTTCCTTCTCATGCAAGAGAAATGAATTGCCACAATTGCAATACTTAATGTAAAGTAAAGTACTACAGTAAAAGGAGTATTATGAAATAATACTGTAAAAGCATTGATATGGTTTCTTAGCCATAAGACACTTTAAAATGGATAAAATATATATACATATATATATATATACATAGGCTAACGTGCTCAACTGGTGCTTCTAAACTAAGCCTACCCCAGTGTACCTGACCTAAGCCTAATACGTGGGAAGGAGTAAGTAAGTAGCAGTTTAAGTTAAGTAGGTTTGTTGCCAAGGATCTGTTCAAGAATTCTCTCTAAGGGTTTAGTCAGCACTGTACCTTGGGAATAGAATGTAGGAGGTCTGGTATCTCTCTCTCAGGACTCGATATCCCAGTCACCCGCAAGGGTAGGCTGGAAACGCCGGAGCTGGATTTTCTCGGCAGGAGAAAAGACAGCGTCTTTCTCAGCATGTCAAAGAGGAGGGGCAGCGTCCGTGGGCTTCTCGCATCTGCTGGGCTCTCGGAAAGTAGATTAGCTGCTCTGCTCCAGAATCACCACTGTGTGTCTGCTTAAGGCAACGTTGGTATATTTATACCTGAAAGGTGCCGAGTTTGACGTAAGGTTTGGACATCAGACGTCAATAAAGATGTCACTAAGAACTGGCCGTTCTTACAGTGCTCGCAGGAGTTCTATTACAAATCAAAACAAAGCAAGCAGGGCTTTCCCAGGTTGCTGGAGGTTTGGTGTGTCGAAAGAACTCGGTGTGCTCTCTAGGAATCCAAGGAAGTAGCTTTTGCCGTGCCTTGGACTGCAAGGGCGATTTACTGAAATATGGATCTGATTATTATGCCATTATAGGGATATTATTGATTATAGCCGTATAGGGGCATAAAGTCACAATATTGAATCGGGTTCCTAGATAAAACACATCACCCAATCCACTATTTTATGTCCATCAATTACTAAAAACTAAGCAATAAAGATGCATGTGTATTCCAACCCACCCCAAAATACATTTTGCATTCGAAATGGTGTGTGCGAAATAGACGGAACGTTATAAGTACTGTACGATATTAAGCAGTGTAATCATTCAAAAAAAATTGCATATATCTTTAGCTGAACGATTTGCGAAAATCACACATGAAATGTCTCTCAATTACAGAAAAGAAGGCCGAGACTATTTCATCACATATAAATGAAATTGCTTGTGAGTGTGCTAGAGGCTGCGGTAACATATTGTCTCTAGATTTGCTAAAAATAGAAGCTCTGTTCTTTATGAATAGTTCTACTGTAAGCAGAGTACGTGTGCCAAAAAAAGGTAAATATTTTGGAATTTGGAAAAAATAATTTCGGTTTCAGGGGAATATATAGTTCCAAATGTTTTCAGTAGCTTTTGTTTTTCAAAGCTGAAGGCCGAATTCAGAGTTCATGGGAACGCTGTGTGCCGGTTTGCTTAAAAGTTATTCTTTTGGTTCAGGGGAGAACATGACTTCAGATAGATGCGCAAAAAAACAGTCTACAGCTTCAGGCGAAAGTTCGACCAAGGATGATAATGCTGTAACTGGGCAGTCGTGAGAATGATTGCTATCATCGATTTCGGGATCAGCAATGCTCACAGAAGGTCGTACCTGGGTGATGTTGCTCTCATTTCTTGCTTCACTGCCACCACCTAATCGTAGTGGAGAAGTCTCAACGAATGCCGTCTTCAGGATTGGTAACCGCTGGGGACAACACGATGCATGAGCCGTTACTGGACTTAGCAAAGTACCGATATCCATTGGTACTGCTGATTGTAGTGTAAGACAGGTGTCTAACACGCATTCTTCTCCACATAGCATACATCGAAGCACAGGTAAGATGCGGTTATGCCATATAGGTCTGAATGAAAGAAACCAGGTCATATTCAGATCTCTTAGCCGGGCTAATCCAAGGACTTTAGTTATGCGGTCCCGGTAGCGTATTGCTAGGATCGTTTCTTCCATTGTTGCCGGAGTCATGTCTGCGTTTTGGCTTGGCATATCGGAGTAGAAGAGTCAAAAATAAGATTCCTGCTACGAGTCCCAAAAGTAGTGGTAGCCCACCAAAAACCGATAGGACAAAATTGGGAAAGATGCCCAGGACTGCTTCGAAGGGTGTTAACAGTCCCGATAAAATTGTCTTAAATACATTTACGATACCACTGGCATCTGACATATTTAGGATTTGGCTTAGCATTTCTACGAAATGCACGGGGCAATTAGTTGATAAAAGTGTATGTATCTCTGCTGTTGTCCTTGCAACTTGAAGATCATACGTTTCTTTTGATGACGTGATGGGCACTGTTGTCTGTAAAAGCACAGACTTCATTCTGCTTAAAGTATCAATTCGTATAGAAGAAATATTCAACGGAGGCCAAATCGTCGCCTCTGAGTCTCCAGGGCCGTTTGGATACAATGCTTGCATACAGCAACTGACCATGGAACTAACGCTTACGAGATATGCTTTCCCTGGCACCATGCCACAACAGCTGTGGTCCGTTATTAAAACGTAACTCCTGTTAGAAAGTTGTTTAAAGAATGGATCTATCTGTGTTGCTGGTGGCATGAAAGGTTATTTGAAGTCCCCTCACAGGCCCCATGTAAATTAATACCTTGGCACAGAAGTATACCGCCTAGTGATTGTTTACAATTATTACCACTTGGAAATACATTCTGGTTTTTGTCACTATAACATGTGTGTGTATAAGGTAATTTCCATGATGACTTAATGTACCCTTTACCCAACCTTTCATACTGGCCTGCTGGTATATACTCTTGGCATTTTTTAAATTGGAAAGTTGTTATCGGAATTGTGATTATTCCGTGTATTATCCATTCAATGACAGGTCTTTCTGACATTGTCAATGGTAACCTCTCAAGTTTTTCAATGCTCAGAATCGTATAGTCTGCTCCTTTCTGTGCCAAACTGATTTGTTTATCAGTAAGGTTAAAGATAGAGAACAATGACGTTGTGTTGATTAAACGCCAAGGCACATAGCCTGAACGCAGGTTTTGCAACGTCCAGCCTAGCTGTACAATAGAACGTAACTGGGACTGACCATGTTGTAACATTAGCAAGTCCTGATCTATTATATCTATAGCAGATGATACAATACTGTCCAGTGAATATATTCTGGAGAACAGAGTCATTAACCCATTGTCCACAATAGAAAGTGATTTTTCCAAATTAATACGATCAATTTCTCGTATTTTCTCTGCTGTCTCAATTTGAGTCACTTTCCATGCCTCGTTGTAAGCAGCGTATATACTGGCCGCTATGAAACGTTTTTTTGACGCTGTTTGCGTGGTCCCATTATGAAATTGCGCAAGTCAGCACCATCTTTAAGTAAAGACAAGTGTTGCTTAATTTCTGCCAGTGTGGATGTTTGTAGCCATTCAAGGCATAGTTTCCCTACACTGTATGTTGTTACTATCCCTGGATGTTGTCTCTGGGAGTATCTAGGGTCTGGTCTGCTCATTTCTAACCCCTGTGTTTTGTTCAGGAATCTATCTTGACATTTATTTGTGTCTGTTGGCCAGATTAACCACTTTTTCCAATCAGGATGTGTTCTATTTTGATGTGAAATTTGGGATATGTCTATCTCAATATCTGTGGTTGTGTTATCAGGTATTGGCTTTGGAATAGACGGTTTGTTTAAGTCTTCGATTTTGGCTAGGCCAAAACAGGTAGTTTGTTGAATGGTGTCATTCAAGAACATTATTTGTTCTGGGATCATGCAGGCTCGAAATAATGCTTCTAGGCCTTGTACCTGCCATTCTTTTGTACCCCAGATGGTTTTTGTTTCAATGTTGTTGTTCCAGAAATCAAAACCAAATGTAATCATTTTTTCATAAAATGTTTCCGAATAGATCAATTTAGTATTCGTCAGCATGTTTTTTGTCCCTGTTTTATCTAACAGTTTGTAATAAAATGTTTCTGCATCACTTGTGTTAAACCCTGAGAAGTATGGAAATTTCTCATAAAATGTTTTAGAACTGCTTCTAGGTGGAGTTGCACAATGTTCCCATTGATTATATTTAAAAAACATTTCTAGGTTGAGCAGATTTATGCAAATAGTGGTCTGCATAGTGGGTATAGCAATACATCTGTTCATAATTCGATGAACCTTGCAAATAATCATGTTCTGTAAATTTTGCTGACATTACTAAATCTGACATCATATTATTTATGCTTTCAAAGTCCCAATCATCAGAGAATGTACTCGGTTTTACAAAGTCACTTAATGAAACCTTAAACTGATGAGGATAATTCAAGAGTTCGACCGGTCCATATATTTTGTAATCTGTTTTGTCCCAAACTACCCCACCGGGTATTGGAATGGCTGTGACATTCACTGATGATAGTTCTCTTTTCTCGATGTGAGATGACTTGTGTGGCTTCAGAACTAAGTTGATGTTCTGACTTGCTGTGTCCATTGTACTGTATTTTCCCTCAATGAATTTTCCCAAACAAAGTACCATGATGAGCCAAAGCAGGAGGAAAAATACACCTAGCACAACCCAAAATTCTAACCATGGAGAAATGAGATAAGTTTCTTTGAGTTGATTAAAGAGTTCTGTTGCTTTGTCTTTAAAAGTCTTTGTTGCTGGCGTTACTTCAGGGTCGCTTTGATCTTCAGAAAAGTTATCGAAATTGATGAAGTAGCCAGATGCAGTTCTGTCAATTGTTGGAATTGTTTTTTCAATTCGCCTTTCATTAGCACATTCTGATGCTACATCATTGTAGACTGGTGTTTCTTGACGAACTGTTTCAATTTGGGTTTCAAGAGGCACAAGTTCCATGGCATTGTTGCATAGTCCTTTTTAGGTCTCGGTAATATCCGGTCGGCAGACCGGATGTCCGAGAATTAATGATTCTTAGTGGGACTATTTGTCCCACCTCTATTTTAGCCTCTCCCTCATTGGCTGGCTTCCTAAACAGAGGCCAGCCATTGGAGGAGAGAGCTGTCCCTCCGAATAGGCTCCGTCTTTTTCGGATTCGGGGGAGTGATTTTTTGCGTTCTTTAGCCCTGTGACGTCATCTGTCACTCAGAGCGCAAAAAACACGCCCCCGAATCTGAAAATGGCGGTGCTTTTCTTCATGCCATTTCGCAACGACCGCCGCCCCAAGAAGTCGCCGAGTCCTCGCCCCTGCTGCTGCATTACTGCAACGGAGCTCATCCCAGGACAGCAAACCCGTTCACTTCACTCTAGTATACTTTTGTTTGCTGAGGAGCCAATGCTTGGCTTCCTGTTCCTTGAATCCACGCGCCTTCCCTCAGTTCTCTGCCGGTTTGCTGTCTCTAGCCCCTTCCATCCGTTTCCAGCGTTTATTGCCTTCCCTGGTTCTCCGTCCTGGGTGTGCAAGCCAGTGTTACTGCACTCCTTATCCTAAAGCAGTCGTCTCGTTCCATTCCTCACTGCCGTTTAGGAAAGGTTACGGTGTCTGTGTTTCCCGTATTCCGCAATCGTGTCTTGTCTTACCTTGCCCCCTTTCATCGGAGCAAGCTTCCGCTCCACATTCTCACTTGTGCAAACTACTGCAAAACCAGGAATTTTTTTTATTCTAAATTCGCCTCCCCTGGTTCTCCGTCCTGGGTGTGCAAGCCAGTGTTACTGCACTCCTTATCCTGAAGCAGTCGTCTTGTTCCATTCCTCACTGCCGTTTAGGAAAGGTTACGGTGTCTGTGTTTCCCGTATTCCGCAATCGCGTCTTGTCTTACCTTGCCCCCTTTCATCGGAGCAAGCTTCCGCTCCACATTCTCACTTGTGCAAACTACTGCAAAACCAGGAATTTTTTTTATTCTAAATTCGCCTCCCCTGGTTCTCCGTCCTGGGTGTGCAAGCCAGTGTTACTGCACTCCTTATCCTGAAGCAGTCGTCTTGTTCCATTCCTCACTGCCGTTTAGGAAAGGTTACGGTGTCTGTGTTTCCCGTATTCCGCAATCGCGTCTTGTCTTACCTTGCCCCCTTTCATCGGAACAAGCTTCCGCTACACATTCTCACTTGCGCAAACTACTGCAAAACCAGGAAATTGTTTTCTTCTAAATTCCTTTATTCCTCATTCTGCTGCAACTTGTTAAACCGGCTACAGCGCCAAAATGCTGATGTCCGAGTTGTGTCTGTCTGTGTCTGTCTGGCTTGTGCATTTAGTGTTTAGTGTATATTATGGGTGTGTGTATAAATGCCTGCATGCATCTATGCCCCGAGTGGGTGTTTCAGGGAGCTGGTCTGTGTCTGAGATATGTGAGCTTATTGTGTTCAGTGCATCAGTTGTGTGAATGTTCAGTGTCTGTGTGTATGCTTCTGGGTGGTGTATGAAGTGTGTATGCACGTATCTGGTTCATTTATATGCATGTATGTGTCGTGCTTGTGCATGCTTTGGCATCTGCATTTTGTTGTCTAGTGTGGGCGCTACGCTATGTGGTGTGCTTTGTGGTAGTTATGTGGGTGGCATTGTGCAGGCGCCTGCAGCCTCTTTAGCACACAGTAGCCCCCACACTTTAGGGGTCCTATTTACTCTGAGGCCTAGGAATGCCTGTATGATTAGACTCAGCGGCTCCACCGCAATCTGTAGGGGGGTATGATTTAGCATCCACCAATGTGTGTGTGAGAGAGTGCAAGTGAGAGGAGAGAGAGAAATATATTCCAGGCGGTACATACGAATACGGTGCAAGGGTGACTCAGGCATGTGTCTGACGTGTGTGTAAACTGATGAGCGTGCACAGCGGATGGGTCTGTGCAGGACATAGCTTCTGTATAGACGGTAACAATGTATGTTAATTACCTTTGCACTAATTAGAACAGTCTTTGTGCACACTGCAGGCTCTGTACGTTGGTCACAATGTCATATAAAACTGTTGTTTAACAGACGCTCCTTCGCCACTTCTTATTGGCACATAAACAGAGTAAATACAATGAAGAACCTTTTACAGCGTCACTTGCTATGGTATTCCATACTGAAAATGTCTCATAGCTAGGAAGTGAATGTTAGAACTGAAACTGGGTTGCTGCTATTCTCCTCATGATAAACACAACTGATTTTATTCATTCTCGTGGGGTCACATTCCTATTGGTGCATGTGCATTTGGCACCAATATTTACCAGTGCCGCTGCAATTTTTCACCGCTCGGCACAAGAACGAAACCAACAGTTTCATTGAATGACCAGGGCTTAAGTGAAACCCGATAGTCAGTTGGTGCAAGTGTTACTGTTGTCATTGTTGTTTTAATGATTGTTATTAATCACAGAATACATTTTTAAATTAATTGAATTAATACAAAATGTTGCTGCAAGTAGTAGAATCGCTCCTACACTGGTGCACTCTATGTAAATAGACCCTTAAAGGTCTGCATGTTACCCATGCTTGCTTTCCCAGTGCAGTATTTTGATACTATGGTAGTTCTGTGTGCAGACCTCCTTTGAGAAGAGACAGAGGCTGCATGGTCCTCTATTACTGCTCAGTATTTCCAGAATGTGTATTCATGGCACTTACCTGACTCTAATCAATTATCGTACACCAATCAGCCTCGACGAGGACTTTGTGTGATGGCTTTGAATACCGATGTGAAAAGACTGTGATGTTTTCAGTTTAAGTACTTCATTGTCAGCATGCGCAGTGAAAAGACATGTAACAATCGAGGGTACACTAAAATTAAATAAAAGTATTATTTAGGGAGAAATTCACAGCCCTTAACCATTTACTCCTAACACTATAGAAGATTCTAAGCCATGTTTCATGATAATGGATTCCTGGAACATTTTAACAGCTGTACTATATGAAGAGAAATACAACTTAACTTCAGTTATTAGTTAAGCATGTTTGCCAGTGAAGGGCTACTTTTGTTTTCTTGTCTTTCGAGAAAACAGGCAGCTATTAAGGCGGTACAGCGCCACATAGTGACGTGTGCGCATACCGCCAATAAAATGTCACAATGTTTTGGGCTGTCAGCTGGAGACCTTTTTTCCAGCCTAAAAGTTTAATTTTGCCGTCATCAGGATAGTCAGCTGATTTCCTAATTGTTTTGTGCATCGCAAAATCCTGGAGGGTCTGCCTACTGTTGTAGAGTCTGCTCCACCCACAATCTAGTGTCAGGCATAAAAGTGGCACACCTGGCTACCTTCCTTATAACACAACTGAACCTGTGGAAAACAGAAGGACTGCACCTGATGAACCAGAGGACTAGAACTCAAAAGACGGACTGTGTAGGAAAGTGGGATCTGCTTCTTATGGTTACCGCCACTTTTCTCTGGATGTAATGCTGTTTAGGTCGAGGATCGGAGGCTGCGCTTGCGCAGTCTCCGGGAGGAGATTTAATGATTTGGAGTATGGGGGCTTGAACCCGCCTCTCTCCTCCTCTCTCCTCCATTGGCTGGCTTCCTAAACGGAGGCCAGCCATTGGAGGAGACAGGCGTCACTCCAATAAAGCCCCTCCTCTTTCGGATTCGGGGGCGTGTTTTTTTGCCTTCTTTCGACTGCGACATCACCCGTCACTCAGAACGCCAAAACACTCCCCGAATCTGAAATTTATGTCCGTTTGCAGCCGCCATTTTTTGTTGTTGTGGTCTTCGGGGGCACCGTCGCCCGCACCGACCTGCCTCCTTTCCCGCAAATGCCGGTCTTCAGATTTCTAGACAACCACAGGATGCTCAGAAGCCGCTTCAAGGAAATTAAACACTCATACCGTAAGTTATAATTTCATTTATACAAAAACTATACAGCTCTCCCAGCATCCGTAATGCAGTCAGTCTGGAGCCCTTGCAGCTGGGAGGGCAGGTCAGTACGGGGGCTTCTATCAGCCCTACGAGTTGGGGGTCAGAGAAGGAGGCGAGGGGGCACCGCGGTAGCAGCTGGCACCTCTTTTAGGCTGCTCTCTGGCCTTTCTTATGCAAACCACAGCACTTACTCTGCGTTTATACGAGCTGGGAAGCTGGGTCCATCCCACACGTCCTAAACGCAAGGCGTGCGAGCGGACAGAGCGAGGCTTTGTATTGTGGGTTGTACGAGACTTTGTGGGAAAAGAGTGCCATCTGACTCAGCCACCCCACACCCCAAGACCGATTTTAGGAGTAACATAGCTCTCAACTTTCCCAGTTCTATTGGTGAATAGCTCATAGGTTCCCGTTTTTTTTTTCCCTTTGCGTGATGGGATTTATAGTCTTGGTTAACCTAAACACTTTAGGTTTGGAAGCATCCAATAAACCAGAGTGATTTCCACATGCCAGGAGTAGGACGTCTGGAATGATTTACACACCCATGGCCACCCAGGCAGTCCACCACGGGGGTGGGGGCTCTGTCCGAGCCAGGTGAACCTCTCATCAGAGGAACCACTGGCCTTGTCCCACACCAATTTTGTTATGGTCTGTGGAGGATGTGGTGAGGGGCGCTGTGGTGAGGGGCGTCAGGCTCTGGCTGTAAATACAGAACTGTCAGCAGGAAAGCAAAGCTGCCCCTCGGATGATAGGACTGTCACCATGAGGATGCGTCTCTGGCCTGGAGAATGACGCTGCTTACTGGGGAGGAAGACCTGGGCTGCAGCACATGACAGGCTCCTGGAAACAACATCGGCCACGTGAAGCAATCAGCCTGCTGTAGGATAATGGATTAGTCTTTTGCTTAATACAGTCGCCCAATGGTGCACACCGATGCCCAACGACGAGAGCTTCTGCCAACTGAAGAATAGGGCTCGCCGCTGCAGATCACAGCAGCCAGTTGAACACCATGACTGCTCACCGGAGACTATATTTCCGCTGCTCAATCCAGGTGTCCACTGGAAAGCAAAGCTGTCCAAGAGCCCAGCTACCGGCCAATGAACCCAACTATTCACTTGGCGAAAAGCTTGCCGTGCAATGATCAAAGTTTCAGCTACATCAAAGTCGAACATGTGAGCTTCTCTTTAAAAATATATTCCCAGGCAGCAGTGGGGCCGACAGAAAGGACTGCCCTTCCCCTCCTGCGTACGGCTTTTCAGGAGTGACTGAGGTTTCACAGAGCCTGATGTCTTACAGATGTACGGAAAAGCTGCATTCTCAGCTTACCCTTCCTGGGGAAAAAATAATTTTTACTGAGTTCAGCGGTTTTGTTACGACTCCTATCCCTTTCTCAGTTGGACCAAGTACCTTTCTGGCACTTCAAAAGACATAGCCTGGCATGTACAGGGAGGTGAAACGGTCGGGTGTAAGTGAGCTATAAAAGTACTTTTAACATAACATAGCATTTCAGGTGGGAGGGGGGGCGCAGGAAGAAATGAAATCTGCAGCCCTCTGGGAGACCAGGGAGCTTATTAAAGGGCAGTAGTTACGAGGCAAAGCTTTTGTACTGGGCCTGACGGTTCGCCGGCCCCTTTACCCACTCCACCCGCCTACAGCACTACCACTAGACACTCTGATTAAGAAACTATCGGCCAGCATTTGACTGAGCCCAGCTAGCTTTGCTTGAGTGGTCTAATTACGCCTTCCTCACCTCTTTGCAGAGGCAGTACCCCCAAACACCACAAGATGCGTGTCAATCCCCCCTGGCTGTGCTTGCTTCCCTGCCCCCTGGCTGTGCTTGCTTCCCTGCCCCCTGGCTGTGCTTGCTTCCCTGCCCCCTCGCTGTGCTTGCTCTCCTGTGGGTGTATGTGGCTCTGTGTGTGCGTGGCTCTGGGTGTGTGTGCCTCTGGGGGTGTGTGTGGCTTTGGGTGTGTGTGTGTGGCTCTGTGTGTGTGTGTGTGTGTGTTACTCTGGGTGGGTGTGTGTGGCTCTAGGTGTGTGGGTGTGTGTGTGGCTCTGGGTGTGTGTGTGCGGGGCTCTGGGTGTGTGTGTGTGTGGGGCTCTGGGTGTGTGTGGGGCTCTGGGGGTGTGTGGGGGGCTCTGGGTGTGTGTGTGGGGCTCTGGGTGTGTGTGTGGGGCTCTGGGTGTGTGTGGTGGTCTCTGGGTGTGTGTGGTGGTCTCTGGGTGTGTGTGTGTGGCTCTGGGTGTGTGTGTGTGTGTGTGTGGCTCTGGGTGTGTGTGTGTGTGGCTCTGGGTGTGTGTGTGTGTGTTACTCTGGGTGTGTGTGTGTTACTCTGGGTGTGTGTGTGTGTTACTCTGGGTGTGTGGGTGGGTGTGTGGCTCTGGGTGTGTGGGTGTGTGTGTGGCTCTGGGTGTGTGGGTGTGTGTGTGTGTGGGGCTCTGGGTGTGTGTGGTGGTCTCTGGGTGTGTGTGTGGTGGTATCTGGGTGTGTGTGGTGGTCTCTGGGTGTGTGTGTGGTGGTCTCTGGGTGTGTGTGTGGTGGTCTCTGGGTGTGTGTGTGGGGCGTTGGGTGTGTGTGGGGGGCGTTGGGTGTGTGTGGGGGGCTCTCTGTGTGCGGCTCTGTATGTGTGTGTGGGTGGCTTTGTGTGTGTGGCTCTGTGTGGGTGTAAATGCAATAGGTCCTGCATTTGCGAGCGATTACGCTATTGGCATTGTAAATGACAATGCCATTTATTTAACGATTAAGCTATTGGCAATGTAAATGACAATGCCATTTATTTATGATTAAAAAAAAAGTCAAGAGCAATGCCAATAGCTCTACCTTTAATAATGCCGAGACCATTGCATTGTAAATGCTTGTTATTCACTGCAGGTTTATCAAATGTGATTAGCCTCTCAGTTTGAACCTCTTGGATTGTAGCAGATTTTGGTATTCTGCTATTTCTTGGGAGTCCACTGGGCCTGCTACTTATTATTGGCCACATGATTGTGGTTTTACCAGGTCGATGGATACAACTCGGTTCTCCTTTTTGCCAGCAAGGGGCGGTATTTCCCACTGTATCCATTTTGGATCTAGTGCCACTGTTTTTAGATTTACTGGGCTGAATAGCGCCTCGAAGGCTGATTCTGCTGTAAAAACTGTTATTTTTTTGCCTTGGGCTAGGGCTCTTTCTTTTGCTATAGCCGTCTGGACCGCCTTTACAATATTTTCTGTAAGACAATGTTTTTTCTGTTTTTGTGGACAAATGTGATTTGTAAGCTATTGGTACCGTTTCTCCCTCATTAGAGGTCAGGTACGTGAATCCGCATCTTCCTGGGATGACTCGGATTACAAGGTTGCGTGTATTGTCACGTGTTTCTAATTTTGTTTTAGCTAACATGTCTGTTTGCAGTGATCTCAAAATTTCTGTGTGTTTTTGAGTCCAGTTGATTGGTTTAAAATCAGGTTTTATTAATTCGTAGAGAGGTTTAACCCTCTCTGCATAATTCAGAATGTAAGTTCTTCCGAAACTCAGGAAGCCTAGAATCGATTGTAAGTTCTTCAGCGTTTTTGGTGCTTGGAGTACAGCGCACTTCTCTAAGAAGTTGTCTGCTAGGCTTTTGCCTTCACTTGATAATTCGTATCCTAAAAACAGAACCGTTAGATGGGCAATTCGTGACTTTTTAAAGTTGAATTTGTAACCCTCTGCCGCGAACCCAAGTATTATGGTGTTCACTCTTTTCAAGTGAGCATCCAATGCGTCGTCTGTGAGATAGATGTCATCGACATAAGATAATGCCTCATCATCATACATTTGTAGTAACTCTGTTACTCTGGCTGAGAATAATCCTGGGCTATTCTTGAATCCCTGTGGGAGTCTACAGAAATTTTTCTGTGACCCCATTATTGAGAAAGCGGTCAAGTACCTGCTTTCTGGTGCAATATTTTGACAAAAGAATCCATTAGAAATGTCTAATGTTGTTTTGTATTTTTTGCGAACTATGTTATTCATTAGCGCCGCACTGTGCGAATTTTGTACCGCAAATGTTTTGCAACATGAGTTAAGGTGTCTGTAGTCCAAGACTAGACGATATGAATCGTCTGGTTTGGAGACAGGAAACAAAGGATTTTTCATTTGAGAGGTGCAAGTTTCAATCACCCCTTGGTATTCAAGTTGATCTAAAATCTCCCTGACCTGTTTTTTAGCTTCTTGCTTAATCGGGTACTGCCTTTGAGCAGTAGGTTGACATTTTAACTGGATTTTGTGAGGAGGAGAGTCCTCATCCCATCCTACATGATTCTTATATAATGCAGGTGCTTGAGCTACTGACCATTTTCTTGCATATATATATTTTCTGTGAATTGGAATATGATTTGAGAAGGCAGGCATAATCATTTCTCCGCCATGAGGGCACTCCCTTACAAACTCTGGTGGCCAGTCTTTCTCGGCTAACAGGATGTCATAGCCTTTTGAGAGGTTATCCCAAAATAGACCCCTTATTTTCCTAGTCTTATCTCCCTCTATACGCAATGTTATTTCGTATATTTTAGGAGGTTCGCGAACTCTGGTATCTGCAGTGTCCACTTGAATGTATTCATTCGTGTCCACTGTCTCCAGATGATTAATCAGGATCTTGCGAGCTATGGTGATTTCTGCTGCGTTGTCTAGCATTGTCTGTGCCCACTCTCCGTTTTTCAGCTGTGTCCTCAGTATCCTCTGCATGTTTGATTACTTTAATACTGGCTACCTTCTTTCTTGGAAATTGTAATTTTTTACTTTGAGCAGGTTCCTTGTCTTTGGACTTGGCGTGCTCTTCCCTTTGTTCTAAATGTCCTCTTCTTTCCGATTTCTGCGAAAAAGATCGAGAGGGACGTGTATCAATTTCTTGATATCTATCAGGCTTTTTCAAATTATCCCTATTTCTAAGGTTGTATCTTTTTTCAGAGGGCTCCCTTTAGGGAGACTGGTGTTCTCGGCTCGGAGCTCTTTCTCTCCGCTGAGGAGACCTTCCTCTGGACTGGAAACCTTTATCTTTGGGAGTGGATTGTTTATTTCCATCCCAGCTCTTTTTAGGAATGTTTAGATTATTTTTAATAAATCATTTTTCAGGATTTTCAAGTAGTTGGGGTTTTACTGGTTTCCCACCCAAACTATCTCTACCTAGTTCTTCATAGCATTTTTCTATGATTCTGGCAAGATCAATTGGTTGATCTGTTGTATCTGTTTCTTTCAATTTTTGGAGGATCGCCACAGATGCTGCTTCTCCTTTTATGTTGGCTAATAATATAGCCGAGACCTGCTTGAAGTCTTTCAGTAATTTCATACCAAGAGTTAAAGCAGGTTCTGGACCGTATTCATTCTGAATTTGTTTTAGCACATCTGGTATTACCAATAGAGACGAAACACCATGTGTTTTTGTGTAAATGGAAGCAAAGACTGTACCCCAAGTGTCACAGTCCTCCACATGTGGTGCGACCCCCATTGGAAGGCAGATAGTCAGAATTCTGTGTTTCTCAATAGGGGTAGTATTCGGGAATACTGCCTCTATTTGAGTTATTTTCTGTGCTAGCCAGAATGGAATTTGTTCCCGTTTTGCGGGTGTTTTTCCTAGACATGATTGTATGTTCTGTGGTGTAATTTTATTTGTGTTCCCCTGATGAGGTGTTAGCTGTGGAATATTAACAGTTATAATCAAAAGAGAGGGGCTCGTGGTAACCCGTAGGGAAATAGAGCACCAATATACTTTCAAGTAAAGCAAAATATTTTCCCTATGGGAAATACTATTTCCTGATCCTAAACCAGGACTCAAAACGTCATACTCAATCTGCAACAATCATTCAACTCGCATTCTGTTGGCTTAGGAAAACACTCACCAGAAGGGAAGAAAAACAGTCTATTTGTAAAAATATACAGTTTATTTTAAATAAAAAATATTTGAATTCCTATGCAAGGATGATTAAAAACATATAATACACAATTAAAAACCACCTAATGTGGAAATGGAGAAAATTTTGGGAAAAGACACTGCTATCTGTCTTGATCATGTCATTTCGGGCCCTCGTTTGACAACAATGGGAGGAATAGTCTTTCCTTACAACCAAGTTATTTGTTGACAACACCAAATATGACTTGTTGTAAGTGCGTCGACGCGTTTCGGAAACCTTAGTTGATTATGGCTTCCTTCTTCAGGACAGTCTCTATATGTTTCTCCACAAAACTGTATCACACTTAATGCACAGATAAAATATAGCTATTAGCTCCTGATTTTCCAATTACTGTCTTTGCATATTTAAGCTAGATCTTATAATGACATCCTGACAGAATTACCGCTTGCATGTCTAAACTTTATAGTATAATATCTTTGCAGAGGAAGAGTTACATCTATAAAACAGGGCCTATGTGTAAAATCAAAACATTTGTATTTGCTCCTATAGGTTTTAATTCCCTCAAACAGTGAATAGGTTCTCCCAACTTATTTGCCCTTAAGGTCAATTAAACCCTTCTTTTCCCTAAGACAATGTTACATCATCTCGTTAGCTAAGTTTGTAATGTTGTACACATCTTTTTTTTATATTTTATCACCATTATTACTCTTGAGCCCTTTTGATGAGCATCCATTTAAAAAAAACAAAGAAATAGTACATTCACGTTAATTTACATTGAAGTTCATGAGCACAACATAGTATCGCATCAATAATGCCTATGATAACTGCTTTTATACAAAAATTATATTATTCACCCTTTTTATTTCCTACGTGCATTTTGCTAAATTCATAGACCGTCTGGTTAGTGTTAACCCCACCATTCTGACAACCTTTCTTACCATTCATACACCATATTTATCACATTTCATTGTTACTGACCGATGCCGTTGCATCGCGAGGAGTAGTCTACGTAATTTGTAGTGTTTCTGTTGGGGTCGCGCTCTAATATTCACGATCTACCACAGTCCTGTATGTTATCAGGGAGAATACTGCATTTAGTTATATTCAATAATATCGTATTCTGGCATAATTAATGTAAGGGCATTTAGCTATTACCTCAATATAAAAACGGAATAAAACTCTCGAAATTCGATTCAGGTTCTTATTTCATATTTAATTTCAATGACATCTTCAAGATCCTACTTAGATTAGAGAGTCCAAATTAGTTACTTGCATTATACGCAGAACTTAAATTACTGAGATATTGAGGTAACATATGTTTACCTTACAGATTTCTCATGGGGCGTGTATAAATTGATGCCACCATCCAGACGAGTATCCGTTCTGTATTAGTACTGTAAAGGATACAATTGTTTTAGTACTGCGTCTACTAACACAATTACCAAATAGAATACATATATTCTCAGAAGTCCTTACCAATATTAAAATGATATTCTTTGTATAAGGTTCCTTTAACGCAGCCGGGTAATTTTGTGCTTGTGGCTGTATAAAAGAATTAGTTTGTATCAATTTACGTTCGTCCGGTAAATGTTTTATGGCTAGTGGCCATGATTACTAGTATGCAGCAAGATATTGTTAATATTATGTTCTACCCCAGTTAGTGTTAAAAACACGGCATTGACGTATTCTACTCGGCATATTTTACAGCGTAACGTCTGCCATTTTCAATTTAACGGGTCGAGTTGCTCTCTTACCTTGTTATATCACAAGGCTCTTTTTCCCGGACTGCAGATTTGGCGTCTGTATGATCACCGTTCGTATAATGAATCAAGAACTCGAGCGGCGCGAACCGTCGCCTTTAAGCCACGTAATTATGTCACGTGGTCCTGAATTCAGTCGTCACTATAATGCGTCATTCCAAGCACTTTTTTTTAACGAAAAGACGCGTTTTATGTTTACCTATACGATAACTTTATTGTTCATTGTTTTAAAAGGACAACTGAGTCATCTATGCATATTAGTTCACCGGAACCACGGAAATGATGATGCTGAATCCAGTTATTGGGCGCATGGGATAAAGCGCAAATTATATATTTATTTCTTGAATATGTGTTACTTTAATAATTGTTTTTATTTTTAACAAGGCTTCTCATTTATAACCATTAATGAGCACATCACCTATCAATTCTCTTTCAATGTCACGTTCTGATGAGAAAGCTTAGAAGGTTTAAATTTCTCATATCTAAACTGTAAAACATCTATAAAGTTAAAACAAGGTCCCTATATAATACCTAATAGTTTTTCCAACATCATTTTTTATACATATGCTCTTATTCTATTCATGTGTATTCCAAAAATTGCACTATTATCCAGAGTCTACACTACTATTCTCATCCAATCTTCTTTAGTGTTCAAACCTCGATTCACTGTATCCAAAGTGGAGATGTACCACTGTTCTCTGTTTTTCCTTTTTATATCTAGGTTTCCCCCTCTCTTAGATGCTGTGATTTTCTCTATCACAAACCACGAGAATTCTGTGTGTTTGTGTTTCAATTTGTTAAAATGCTCAACCATAGGGGCATTTTCTTTGTTTGTTTTAAGGGCTGATCTATGTTCTAGTAAGCGTAATCTAATTTCTCTTCCTGTCTCTCCTACATAAGCCAGTTTGCAGGGGCACAATAATATGTATACGAGGTTGCTACTTCTACAATTATTCAGTGTTTTGGAAGTCAAGGTGTAATTATTGTAAGTCAAAGTTTTACCAACAATGCAGTTTTCACATATTGAGCAATTGCTGCACTTATGGTTTCCTACTGCTTTAGTGCCATTCATTGTCAGCTGGTTGGTTTGATTATTTTCTCTGTATGTATGGACTAAATTCTGATGAATATTTTCGTTACGTCTAAATGCAAAAATAGGTTTAGGGACACACACACAGCCACACACACACACACACACACACACACAGCCACACACACACACAGAGCCACACACACACACACACACACACAGAGCCACACACACACAGAGCCACACACACACAGAGCCACACACACACAGAGCCACACACACAGAGCCATACACAGAGAGCCACACGCACACACAGAGAGCCACATGCACACACACCGCACACCGCTACACGCGCACACAGCTACACGCGCACACACACAGAGAGCCACACGCGAACACACACACAGAGAGTCACACGCGCACACACACACAGAGAGCCACACGCGCACACACACACAGAGAGCCACACGCGCACACACAAAGAGAGAGCCACACCCACACACAACGAGAGCCACACGCACACACAGAGAGCCACACACAGAGAGAGCCACACACAGAGAGAGCCACACACAGAGAGAGCCACACACAGAGAGAGCCACACGCAGAGAGAGCCACACGCAGAGAGAGCCACACGCACACACACAGAGCCACACGCACACACAGAGCCACACGCACACACAGAGCCACACGCACACACAGAGCCACACGCACACACAGAGAGCCACACGCACACACAGAGAGCCGCACGCACACACAGAGAGAGCCACACGCACACACAGAGAGAGCCACACGCACACACAGAGAGAGCCACACGCACACACAGAGAGAGCCACACAGACACACAGAGAGAGCCACACAGACACACACAGAGAGCCACACAGACACACACAGAGAGCCACACAGACACACAGAGAGAGACACACAGAGAGCCACAGACACACACAGAGCCACAGACACACAGAGAGCCACACACACACAGAGAGACACACACACACACACAGGGAGACACACACACACACACACACACACACACACAGAGCCACACACACACACACAGAGAGCCACACACAGAGAGCCACACACACACACACACACACAGAGCCACACACACGCAGAGAGCCACACACACGCAGAGAGCCACACACACGCAGAGAGCCACACACACGCAGAGAGCCACACACACGCAGAGAGCCACACACATGCAGAGAGCCACACACATGCAGAGAGCCACACACGCAGAGAGCCCACCACACACACACACACAGAGAGCCCCCCCACACAGAGAGAGCCCCCCCCCACACACACACAGAGCCCCCCCCACACACACACACAGAGCCCCCCACACACACACACACAGAGCCCCCCCACACACACACACAGAGCCCCCCCCACACACACACACACACAGAGAGCCCCCCCCACATACACACACAGAGAGAGCCCCCCCCCACACACACACACAGAGAGAGCCCCCCCACACACAGACAGAGCCACGCACACACAAAGACAGAGCCACGCTACTTGTCTTGGCCTGTGTCCAATAAAAGCTTCTGACTGGCCTGGGCAGTTATGCGACCCACTGGAGTAAGCATGGTGCGTAGGAAGTCAGTACATGTGCTTCATGAATACCCTGGCTGACAGACAGCGAAGGTGTGAGCCGTTACTACCTTCAGTTGTAGAATAAGGTTCTCCCTCCCCCATCTCCCCCACAAATGCGCACATAACCTAGGTCAGGGGTCAGGCTGTCTGTCGCCAAAGCCCCATTTCTTGACAAAGGCCACGTACTCTGCGTCAGACCACATTACTTCCCAGGTATGAGCCATGCACTCACCCCGCTCTCTTGTACACACAGTGGACCGGTATCAGCAGGGAGGGGATGGCCCCCTGCCCGGGCACAGACTCGCCTTCAGCTCTATGACGCCAGACTCGGACACCCCGATCTCGCTGGGGAGCCACACACACACACATAGAGAGCCACACACACACACACAAAGCCTCCCCCCCACACACACACAGAGCCCCCACCACAGAACCCCCACCCCCCCCCACAGAGAGCCCCCCCACACACAGAGAGCCCCTCCCACACACACAGAGAGCCCCCCACCACACAGAGAGCCCCCCACACACACAGAGAGCCCCCCACACACACAGAGAGCCCCCACACACACACACAGAGAGCCCCCCCACACACAGAGAGCCCCCCCCCACACACAGAGAGCCCCCCACACACACAGAGCCCCCACACACACACAGAGAGCCCCCCCACAGAGAGCCCCCCCACACACAGAGAGCCCCCCCCACACACAGAGCCCCCCCCACACACACAGAGAGCCCCCCCACACACAGAGAGCCCCCCCACACACAGAGAGCCCCCCCCACACACAGAGAGCCCCCCCCCACACAGAGAGCCCCCCCACACACAGAGAGCCCCCCCACACACACAGAGAGAGCCCCCCACACACACACAGAGAGCCCCCCACACACACAGAGAGAGCCCCCCACACACAGAGAGCCCCCCACACACACAGAGAGTCCCTCACACACACACAGACAGAGCCACGCACACACACAGACAGAGCCACGCTACTTGTCTTGGCCTGTGTCCAATAAAAGCTTCTGGCCTGGGCAGTTATGCCACCCACTGGAGCAAGCATGGTGCGTAGGAAGTCAGTACATGTGCTTCATGAATACCCTGGCTGACAGACAGCGAAGGTGTGAGCCATTACTACCTTCAGATGTAGAATAAGGTTCTCCCTCCCCCATCTCCCCCACAAATGCGCACATAACCTAGGTCCGGGGTCAGGCTGTCCGTTGCCAAAGCCCCATTTCTGTACAAAGGCCAGTACTCTGCGTCAGTTATACAGCTGTGCTCTTGCAACTACTTGAGGATATCAACATTCAGTACAATGACAATTGAAAAACAATGAAGTAGAAGCAGATTCTTTGGTGTGTTTCTTGTCACTGCAAAATGACGATTTAATATGTCCAGACTTGAAGCACAGTCACAGTAAGCCGACACGTGTTTCGTCGTGTACGGGTGAGTCGACACGACTCTTCAGGGCTGGTGATACAAAAATGAAGTATACATATTCAGTTATGCATCTCGTTAAAAAACATACTGCATCTGGTGACAAAAGTGCATCATGCATGCAGTTGTGGCAGGCCATTGTAGTCACACATCGTGGGTGTGATATGTGACAGTGATATTGGTATATCCTGGCGTGTACCACTCAAGGGAGTGAGTGGTTGCCCTTGAGTAGCAGTGCACTAGAAGTGATCTAATGGAGATTTCATAGAATATATATGTGTCAAGTGTTTGGCAAACACACGGTGATCCTGCTTATGCGTTGAAGGTGAAACATAGTGACATACCATGCAAGTATGAGAGAGCATACAGGAAACGGCGACCGGGAAACTCAAGAGGAGGGATACCGCACCTTCGGTAAGCAGACTCGCTCGCACCTTTAACCTCTAAATCCGCCTAGAAGCCTGCTGTAATCAGCCACTCGGTTCGGGCGTGGACTGCATTAAGATGCAAACAACCGGCCTTTTTTTAAACACTAACGCGTGCGCCGATCTCCTTTGGTTTTCCCTTTCCTAGCGCATCGCCTATGAGGAAACGCACCCGTTTTCTTTGGTGTCTAATCGAATGGTTCCCCTCCCGGTACGGCTATCTACTTACCCATATCAAGGTACTGGTTATTGTCTTACTAATCTACTGAACTGTGAAGAACTGTGTAACAAAGCACAATTTAAAGATCGCACAATACATAATGGCTAACCAATTGGCATCTGTACTTTATGTTTTATCCTACTTGCAGCTTACTTTCGGAATAACTTGACCTACCCAGCGGATAAAACATAGCAGTGAAACCACTTATGTGTTCCTAACCAAGTGAACATACAGTCTCACCATTGTCTATACAATAACAGACAGAAACTAGTGGTTAAGATATTTTCCACTAGCTTTTATGTAAGTCCTCTTACCTAGGTCTACATAGGTATCCATCATATTTCCCCGTTTTTATGCCTTCCCTAGTACTTATTTTTGCTCTCTCTTTCCCAATCTTTGTCATATAGATTGTCAATTCAAGCACCAGACTATCCTCAACCCACTTTCTCTGAGTTGAACATAAAGGTAATGAGTGTACCTTTTAAAGAGAGAGGAGTTTTCCACTTTTGTTATGCTAGCACCACTAATTGCCATATATTTAACACTCTTTCACTCTAGTATGAACTTGTTTTTTTACCCTCACACACCAATCTCACCATAGCTCTCTCATACTTGCATGGTATGTCACTATGTTTCACCTTCAACGCATAAGCAGGATCACCGTGTGTTTGCAAAACACTTGACACATATATATTCTATGAAATCTCCATTAGATCACTTCTAGTGCACTGCTACTCAAGGGCAACCACTCACTCCCTTGAGTGGTACACACTAGGATATACCAATATCACTGTCACATATCACACCCACGATGTGTGACTACAATGGCCTGCCACAACTGCATGCATGATGCACTTTTGTCACCAGATGCAGTATGTTTTTTAACGAGATGCATAACTGAATATGTATACTTCATTTTTGTATCGCCAGCCCTGAAGAGTCGTGTCGACTCACCCGTACACGACGAAACACGTGTCGGCTTACTGTGACTGTGCTTCAAGTCTGGACATATTAAATCGTCATTTTGCAGTGACAAGAAACACACCAAAGAATCTGCTTCTACTTCATTGTTTTTCAATTGTCATTGTACTGAATGTTGATATCCTCAAGTAGTTGCGAGAGCACAGCTGTATAATTGTTACCAAGTCTCTGACTTCATTGGACGGTTAAGGGTGTTCTCCGTCTGCTCTTCACGCACTACCCCTGACTTACTCATACCACACACCGTTACGTAGAAACTTAGGCAGAGCGCCCTAAATATCTGAACTTCTCTAAAAACCCTGACCGCTGATTAGTACTCTGCGTCAGACCACATTACTTCCCAGGTATGAGCTATGCACTCACCCCGCCCTCTTGTACACACAGTGGACCGGTATCAGCAGGGAGGGTATAGCCCCCTGCCCGGGCACAGACTCGCCTTCAGCTCTGTGTCGCCAGGCTCGGACACCCCGATCTTGCTGGGGAAAGACAAACGGGGTAAGGGCAGCAAAGACAAACGGGGTAAGGGCAGCAAAGACAAACAGGGTAAGGGCAGCAAAGACAAACAGGGTAAGGGCAGCAAAGACAAACAGGGTAAGGGCAGCAGAAGGCACAAAGGGTGAAGGTAGCAGAAGACACAAGGTAAGTGCAGTAGAATATACAGAGGATAACTTCGGCAGAAAGGGCAAAAAGACAGTAAGGGAAGCGGAAAGTCCAGGAGGTAAGAGCAGCTTTGGAGCCAGAAGAGGACAGGCGAATGCTGAAAGGGTAAGGTCAGAATATGAATTGATAACGAAGTAAGATAATTAAGGTATTAAAGTCAAAGGAAACATGTAGGAGGCCCACGTTATACTAAAAGGAGAATACACAGTGTGAGGGAAGAGTGTCCAGATGGGACATAACGCAGGGGACGAAACGTGCTGGCAGGTCCTGCCTGCCAACCAACTATACGGAACACGTTACGCGTCCGGCATAGTTTACACCTTTGAACAAATCTAGCCAGCAAAGCCCTGTTTCAGAATTTCGTTTCCTCAGTTTTCGTTCAATTATGTGCACTGAAATGTGGTCGTGTCTCAGTCACAGCTCCTAAAGCTCCGAGCCTGCAGCCATTTCTGTGGTTCCTGCCCGCGGTGGTGCCAAGCAGATGCAGCCCTTCTCTGCCCCGGGAGGCCCCACAACAGTGGGTGGGGGTGTCCAAGGGAAAGTGGTGTAAGCTCCGGCCGGCACCGGACAAGGAGAGAGGAGTCAGGGAAGCTTCACCAACAAGGGGGGTAACACTCAGATCTGTAGCCCGGACCCCTGGAGGCGGCTGGGCCTCGATCACTCACTTAACTCCACGGGACAGTCCCGTCTCCCTGGTGGCTTGGGGGCAGCGCTGCGGGTGAACAATGGCCAGACAAGTCCGGGAATCCCGGGCGCACAAAGTCCCGGCCGCTGCACAGATCCCTCGTCCCTAGCTCCTCGCAGCCCCGGATCGGCGCTCTCCGGTCCCGCAGCGCCTCGGACAGACTGAGCTTGGCTCTGCCCGGCCTGCTGTCTGAGGGAGGAGGAGGGTCCGGTGCTCACACTTCACTCCGGCTCCTCGGGAAAGCTCCCACCCGCAGCTGCCCGGGGCCCGGCAGAGATCAGCAGTGCAGCTGAAGGAGAGGGCACCGTGGTGTCAGTGCCCCCTGCGCTACAGACCCACACTCGATCGGAGGGAGTCGGAATTGAGCCAGGCAGCCCGGGCGAGGTGGAAGGGAGTCCCGCAGCCCCGGCGCAGCTAGTCTTGTCCCAGCCCCTCACACAGCTCTGCTGAATGGACAAAGGCAGCAGTGGAGTTCAGTTCTCCTGGTCCTGGCGCTGGATTGCCAACCAGATGTGGACATGATCCACGAGGGCCCCGCAGCAATCAGCAGAAGGGCTCGAAAATCGCTGGAAATAAGAGCACTAGACACATGAATCACTGAGATATAAAACTGTATCAGAGAGGTGCCGTGCACAAGAGAAAGAAAATCCCTCAGCGCCCCTGATGCGGATGGATTGTGTTAAGTACTCCTGTATTATAATCACAACAGATTGTGAGTGGGTCTGGGTATACCGTATTGCTATGCTGGGCTGCTGGCGACCCCTGACAAACAGACCACATTACAGGGGACGTAGTCTGCAGTGAGCGTCCCGATGCTTGATCCAAGGAGGCTTCTGGCTTGGAGGGGTGAGTGGAGACCCGAATGCACGATGGATCCCTCGGATGGTATTGGAGGCCGCCGGAGAGTGGAAACTCCGCCGGGGCCTTGATTTCTCACCAGGACGTTCAGTGGCCGCATGCAGGGTGTCATAACTGTCCCTAGGACTGCTGCGAGACTGACCTTGGACGCCCCAGGCTCGGGGGTCGGACTGTGCTGAAGACGTTGCCTGCTTCCCACAGAACCCGGTGAGTGCTGGATTGGGGACGTGACTTAGCAGCCCGGGCGAGGAGGAAGGGAGTCCCGCAGCCCCGGCGCAGCTCGTCTTGTCCCAGCCCTTCACACAGCTCTGCTGAATGGAGAAAGGCAGCAGTGAAGTTCGGTCCTCCGTGGTTTGGTGGGTGCAAAGTCCCGATGGACACCATAGGTCAGGTGGTGCGGGAGCAGAGCCTGATCACTACTGCGACCACGTTTCTCCGAGGCAACGCAGAAATGCCTCGGAGAAACCAGGGCCATTTTTCGGATTAAGGGGCGTGTTTTCGTTCTCTCCTCTTCCCATTGGCTGGAGGGTAAAATTCCAGCCAATGGGAAGAGGAGGGAAAGTAAATAGAAAGAAACGAAAAAACACACCCCTCAATCCGAAAAAGACAGGGCTTGGACAGAGTGATGCCCCTCTCCTCCAATGGCTGGCCAGCATTTACTAGGCCAGCCAATGGAGAAGAGGGGCGGGTTCCAAGCTCCCTCTAAGACACATTAAATCTTCGGCTCCGCCCACTGCTTCGCAGTGGGACGGTAGCCTCGACCTAAAAACAGAGAACAGTGGTACATCTCCACTTTGGATACAGTGAATCGAGGTTTGAACACTAAAGAAGATTAGATGAGAATAGTAGTGTAGACTCTGGATAATAGTGCAAGAATACACATGAATAGAATAAGAGCATATATATAAAAAATGATGTTGGAAAAACTATTAGGTATTATATAGGGACCTTGTTTTAACTTTATAGATGTTTTACAGTTTAGATATGAGAAATTTAAACCATCTAAGCTTTCTCATCAGAACGTGACATTGAAAGAGAATTGATAGGTGATGTGCTCATTAATGGTTATAAATGAGAAGCCTTGTTAAAAATAAAAAAAATTATTAAAAGTAACACATATTCAAGAAATAAATATATAATTTGCGCTTTATCCCATGCGCCCAATAACCGGATTCAGCATCATCATTTCCGTGGTTCCGGTGAACTAATATGCATAGATGACTCAGTTGTCCTTTTAAAACAATGAACAATAAAGTTATCGTATAGGTAAACATAAAACGCGTCTTTTTGTTAAAAAAAAGTGCTTGGAATGACGCATTATAGTGACGACTGAATTCAGGACCACGTGACATAATTACGTGGCTTAAAGGCGACGGTTCGCGCCGCTCGAGTTCTTGATTCATTATACGAACGGTGATCATACAGACGCCACATCTGCAGTCCGGGAAAAAGAGCTGTGTGATATAACTACCGGTAGGTAAGAGAGCAACTCGACCCGTTAAATTGAAAATGGCAGACGTTACGCTGTAAAATATGCCGAGTAGAATACGTCAATGCCGTGTTTTTAACACTAACTGGAGTAGAACATAATATTAACAATGTCTTGCTGCATACTAGTAATCATGGCCACTAGCCATAAAACATTTAACGTAAATTGATACAAACTAATTCTTTTATACAGCCACGAGCACAAAATTACCCGGCTGCGTTAAAGGAACCTTATAAAAAGAATATCATTTTAATATTGGTAAGGACTTCTGAGAGTATATGTATTCTATTTGGTAATTGTGTTAGTAGACGCAGTACTAAAACAACTGTATCCTTTACAGTACTAATACAGAATGGATACTCGTCTGGATGGTGGCATCAATATATACACGCCCCATGAGAAATCTGTAAGGTAAACAAACATATGTTACCTCAATATCTCAGTAATTTAAGTTCTGCGTATAATGCAAGTAACTAATTTGGATTCTCTAATCTAAGTAGGATCTTGAAGATATCATTGAAATTAAATATGAAATAAGAACCTGAATCGAATTTCGAGAGTTTTATTCCGTTTTTATATTGAGGTAATAGGTAAATGCCCTTACATTAATTATGCCAGAATACGATATTATTGAATATAACTAAATGCAGTATTCTCCCTGATAACATACAGGACTGTGGTAGATCGTGAATATTAGAGCGCGACCCCAACAGAAACACTACAAACTACGTAGACTACTCCTCGCGATGCAACGGCATCGGTCAGTAACAATGAAATGTGATAAATATGGTGTATGAATGGTAAGAAAGGTTGTCAGAATGGTGGGGTTAACACTAACCAGACGGTCTATGAATTTAGCAAAATGCACGTAGGAAATAAAAAGGGTGAATAATAATATAATTTTTGTATAAAAGCAGTTATCATAGGCATTATTGATGCGATACTATGTTGTGCTCATGAACTTCAATGTAAATTAACGTGAATGTACTATTTCTTTGTTTTTTTAAATGGATGCTCATCAAAAGGGCTCAAGAGTAATAATGGTGATAAAATATTAAAAAAAAAAGATGTGTACAACATTACAAACTTAGCTAACGAGATGATGTAACATTGTCTTAGGGAAAAGAAGGGTTTAATTGACCTTAAGGGCAAATAAGTTGGGAGAATCTATTCACTGTTTGAGGGAATTGAAACCTATAGGAGCAAATACAAATGTTTTGATTTTACACATAGGCCCGGTTTTATAGGTGTAACTCTTCCTCTGCAAAGATATTATACTATAAAGTTTAGACATGCAAGCGGTAATTCTGTCAGGATGTCATTATAAGATCTAGCTTAAATATGCAAAGACAGTAATTGGAACATCAGGAGCTAATAGCTATATTTTATCTGTGCATTAGGTGTGATACAGTTTTGTGGAGAAACATATAGAGACTGTCCTGAAGAAGGAAGCCATAATCAACTAAGGTTTCCGAAACGCGTCGACGCACTTACAACAAGTCATATTCGGTGTTGTCAACAAATAACTTGGTTATAAGGAAAGACTATTCCTCCCATTGTTGTCAAACGAGGGCCCGGAATGACATGATCAAGACAGATAGCAGTGTCTTTTCCAAAAAATTTCTCCATTTCCACATTAGGTGGTTTTTAATTGTGTATTATATGTTTTTAATCAGCCTTGCATAGGAATTCATATTTTTTTTATTTAAAATAAATTGTATATTTTTACAAATAGACTGTTTTTCTTCCCTTCTGGTGAGTGTTTTCCTAAGCCAACAAAATGCGAGTTGAATGATTGTTGCAGATTGAGTATGACGTTTTGAGTCCTGGTTTAGGATCAGGAAATAGTATTTCCCATAGGGAAAATATTTTGCTTTACTTGAATGTGGAATATTAACAGCCGGTTGGACTGTTGCAGTCCGCATTACATATTGGACTAACTGTCTGAATTTTAATTAGTAATTTTAGCTGGGCTAAAAGTTCTTCGCTTGACATTTTATCAATTTCTGGATGTGGTGTGTAGCTGGCTAGAACCGGACACGTTGCTCCAGGTCTACCTAGTGGACCGAGCCTGGTGATGTGATCAGTATGTTTTAGGGTGCCTTTAAACCAGAGCAGGTACTCTTGGTAATTTAGTGGTATTTCAATATCCTCGAAAGGTGTATATTCTTCCGGTGGTTCCTCTATTTTGTAATAGTGGAATTCGTGTGTTGTAGCGTTTGCCGCTGGAAAGTTTATCCATGAATAGAATACCTCTGTCTGCCGATATTCGTGTACCTCTATCACGAAAATGACTGTACCACCTTGTGATGTCAGTCCGTTTTCTATAAGTTTTAAAGTTATCGTTTTTCTTATGTTGACCGGAATGAGGATAGCATTCCGGTCGTTCTGTAGGAGACTTGTGTCTTCCTCTAGTAGTCGGGCTGCTAATCTAGCTGCTTCACTTTCGTCTTCACTATCTGGCATTTTACTGTCAGAAAGGTTTTTTGTTGCAGATCAGGTTTCAAGGAGACAAAAGATTAGGTGCACAATATTTTGGAACACTGTATCCTTCAACGTTGACTATACCAAAAACTCTACAGGGGAATCTCTTCCTACTAAGTTCCGGCAGATTTTAACCTTTCACCCACTCCAGACGTCTATTGGAGTTTTTACGGGAGAAAGGGTCTGTGTGAAAAAGCACGACTGAGTTACTCTAACGTCTTGCGTTAGTTTTATCGCCTTACCAAACGTTGGGTGCCATGTAGTGTAGTTCCTATTTTCCCAATAGGCTCTGCGCATTGGAATAACATAAACAGTAGTGTAGACGTAGGACTGAGGTCTTCTAGGTCTCTACTGACTATGTTAGACTTAATTTAGGTTTGCGCCAGCTAGCTCAGAGGTCACTGGAAACTTTCTTGAATGAATAGGAAGTGATCAGCTTCCCTGGCTCAGACAAGAAGGGATTCAGCTTCCGACAACCGCATAAACATGACAACTTTGCTCCCTCAGAATAAGAGTCAATCTCTAGAGTCGTGTGAAAAAATAGACAGCTATTTCACTCAGTCAGATGTGCATACTTAGTTTCACCAGGGTGCAGAGAATAGAGAGACAGGCGTTTTTAAAAAAAGGTATTATTTATTGAGCAGTCTTCCTTCTCATGCAAGAGAAATGAATTGCCACAATTGCAATTCTTAATGTAAAGTAAAGTATGTACAGTAAAAGGAGTATTATGAAATAATACTGTAAAAGCATTGATATGGTTTCTTAGCCATAAGACACTTTAAAATGGATAAAATATATATACATATATATACATAGGCTAAAGTGCTCAACTGGTGCTTCTAAACTAAGCCTACCCCGGTGTACCTGACCTAAGCCTAATACGTGGGAAGGAGTAAGTAAGTAGCAGTTTAAGTTAAGTAGGTTTGTTGCCAAGGATCTGTTCAAGAATTCTCTCCAAGGGTTTAGTCAGCACTGTACCTTGGGAATAGAATGTAGGAGGTCTGGTATCTCTCTCTCAGGACTCAATATCCCAGTCACCCGTAAGGGTAGGCTGGAAACGCCGGAGCTGGATTTTCTCTGCAGGAGAAAAGACAGCGTCTTTCTCAACGCGTCAAAGAGGAGGGGCAGCGTCCGTGAGCTTCTCGCGTCCGCTGGGCTCTCGGAAAGTAGATTAGCTGCTCTGCTCCAGAATCCCCACTGTGTGTTTGCTTAAGGCAACGTTGGTATATTTATACCTGAAAGGTGCCGAGTTTGACGTAAGGTTTGGACATAAGACATCAATAAAGATGTCACTAAGAACTGGCCGTTCTTACAGTGCTCACAGGAGTTCTATTACAAATCAAAACAAAGCAAGCGGGGCTTTCCCAGGTTGCTGGATGTTTGGTGTGTCGAAAGAACTCGGTGTGCTCTCTAGGAATCCAAGGAAGTAGCTTTTGCCGTGCCTTGGACTGCAAGGGCGATTTACTGAAATATGGATCTGATTATTATGCCATTATAGGGATATTATTGATTATAGCCGTATAGGAGCATAAAGTCACAATATTGAATCGGGTTCCTAGATAAAACACATCAGCAGTAGTGTGCAATTTACGTATAGGAAGCAGACTGATGATCCTTCAAAAAACTAGCTATTCATAGGGAAAGCTTACAAGAAGCTAAATAATCACCAAATACTGTATTTGCTTTATTAAATTAGCAACCTTATCACCAAGAGTCACAAGGATCATTATGCCTCACAACACCACACTAAACAAAACATTAGACCTTCATCTAACACCACACAATACTGCACAACACACCGTCCCAGACCATGAATATAGTTCACTCACACAGGACACAGTTCCCACCTCACATCAGCTGACACACAACTTACAACCATCACATCGCTCATCCAATACAGATAAGAACCATTCATTGACAAACTTACCAAGACCAGATGAAGGATAACAATATGACTACACATCGCACAGACCATCTGACCACACAAAGGAGATGTATGGATACCACCACATATTAACATGACCGATAGGCAGTCAACTTAGTATCAACAAATGGTTATTGGATAACATCCAGCAACTAGTCAACCACCAAAGGAACTACTATCAACATCAAGCATTTGCAATGCAATAGGTCTCGCATTAGGAAAGTGTGAGCTATTGGTATTGTAAATAAAAAAAATTTTTAATATGTGTTGGCTTTGAAAATATATAAATTAATAGCATTGTTATTCACAAAGCCAATAGCTTACACTTTCCTAATGCGAGTCCTATTGGCTATGGCAATGCTTATTGGTAGCAAGCAAGGACTGTGCTGTTGTGGTGCTGAGTGATGTGGTGGTGTATTAAGAGTGATGTGGTGGTGTATTAAGAGTGATGTGGTGGTGGTGCCCCAGAGTGATGTGGTGGTGGTGCCCCAGAGTGATGTGGTGGTGGTGCCCCAGAGTGATGTGGTGGTGGTGCCCCAGAGTGATGTGATGGTAGTGCCCCAGAGTGATGTGATGGTGGTGCCCCAGAGTGATGTGATGGTGGTGCCCCAGAGTGATGTGATGATGTGATGGTGGTGCCCCAGAGTGATGTGATGGTGGTGCCCTAGAGTGATGTGGTGGTGGTGCCCCAGAGTGATGTGGTGGTGGTGCCCCAGAGTGATGTGGTGGTGGTGCCCCAGAGTGATGTGGTGGTGTCCCCGAGTGATGTGGTGGTGCCCCCGAGTGATGTGGTGGTGCCCCCGAGTGATGTGGTGGTGCCCCCGAGTGATGTGGTGGTGCCCCTGAATGATGTGGTGGTGCCCCCGAGTGATGTGGTGGTGTTCCCGAGTGATTTTGTGGTGTTCCCGAGTGATGTGGTGGTGTTCCCGAGTGATGTGGTGGTGTTCCCGAGTGATGTGGTGGTGTTCCCGAGTGATGTGGTGGTGTTCCCGAGTGATGTGGTGGTGTCCCCGAGTGATGTGGTGGTGTCCCCGAGTGATGTGGTGGTGTCCCCGAGTGATGTGGTGGTGTCCCCGAGTGATGTGGTGGTGTCCCCGAGTGATGTGGTGGTGTCCCCGAGTGATGTGATGCAGCAGCACAGAGACTGAAGCTAAGAACATGCAGGGTTGAGTGCTACAAAGAGCGTTCAGTTTCAAAGCACAGAATGATGGAGCCGGGAAAAAGCAAGGGGAAACAGGAAAACACAGGGAGAGTGTATAATGATAGAGGCAGCAAGGGCTGGGGCTTGGACAGCAATCAAGTACGGGGTCGAGAAGGCACAGAATGGGAGAATACGGAAAACACCCAGGGCCAAGGAAGGAAGATGCAAGCACACAAGCAAAACAAGCTCTCGGCATTGCTGTGGCGGGGGGGGCCGGAGCGCATTCCTTTGAAGTCTGATGCGGGGGCGCGGCACCCTTTAAAGTCTGATTAGGGGGAGCGCATGCCTTTGAATTCTGATGCGAGGCACAGACAAATGGTGGTGTGTGACGTGGCTGGTTTGTGCACGCTCATAGATCACATGAACTGTGTCTAATCCGCCGTTTTGGTAGACTGTTCTCTTCCCCTCACTATAATTACGCCGGAGCAATGCGCAGGCGCATTGGCTCAGGCGGGACCTAAAAAGCATACTTGGTTACCTCATGCACACTGGATAAATGATAAACACTGATAAATACCTACCAACCAACCCTCATCCAAACAGTAGTAAATTACAAAAATGCATAGGTTTGGTGGAAATAGCAAAACACTGATCTCCATGTCCCACAGAACACTTCTACTGAGAATACACATGGCACATACAGACCATAACAAAACTCTGCTATTGTCATTGTAAACTTCGACCAAGAGGAGAGGATATAGCCGAACCGCTAGAGCGGTCGACCTCCAAGCTGGGGGACCGCGTTCGAGTCTCTGTACCTAACAAAATTGAATGTGTCCATCTGCAACACAACTGGTGCTCATGTAAAGTGCTCTGATACCTTTGAGTAGAGTTTGCGCTATATAAAACTCATTTCCCCAAAAAATAAAAACACAAGAGGCCAAGAAAATGGTGATTAGATGAGCTATACAAAAAAACAACATGACAGGACAGCTCAAAACAATAATAATTATAAATGGTTAAATTAAGGCATGCAGGGGTACCAAAGTAAAGAGAAACGGAATTCATGTTCTAGACTAAATGAATATTGCAGCAAAGTTTTGTTTTCATAAACTCACCTTTTAATACAATATCTTAAGAAGGGAAGATACACGTGGGCAACGTCCCTTTCATGGTGATTCGCACATAATTATCTGGCGACAGCTGTGCTGTCAAGTCAGAACATAAAAGTGTCTGTACTTTTGATGCAGAAACGAAAATTACAGTGGATTCAATTATGTTCGTAAGAGCAGCAATTTTGACAGAAATAAGCAAAGGAAAGGAAGCAACCATAGGAGTATACCTCACAGGCACTGAGGTGAAATCAAAATACTCAGTAAGAGAAAAATAAGCATTAGCCTGCATGCTGGCAATGAAAAACATATATACTTATTAGAAGAGATTGTGCTTTAAAGTGAGAACATATACCAAACAATTGGTTCACGTTTTGAGGAACAACGCAAGTAAGCACGCCATGTCAAGAATTAGAAAATGAATACCAAGAGTGTAGAATTGGAAATTTACAGGCGTAACTGCCAAACAGATTATCTTTCAGGAATTCTTTCGAAATTGGAAGAAATAGGACAACACAGACTCATGATAGGGTATAAGGCATTTCATGGATAAACTAGTAGTAAATTGAGACACAGATTGTTAAAGGTAGGGGGACAAAACAGGATTGCAAAAACGTAACTAACGAAAAAGTGCCTAAATGTTAAAAACGAATGTTCATAAACAAAATGTAAAGATTTGATACCATAATGGTTTACAAGGGATGAATCAGCCACTCAGAATCTATTTGTATGAAAATGTATACCACCTACTGAAATAAACGAGGACTCCTGCGGGTTAAGACTATGACCAAACGGCAAGAATGAACACTGGTGATGGATAGTAATAGTCAAAAATAATGAAACATAAAGGGGGGTTGTACGCTGTAAAGAAGAAGGTTATTACTCTTACTGCGCCAACAATAACAAAAGTAACCATTCTTTGCGAGGTGTGGTAAAATATATATACATATATATATATATATACACACACATATACATATATATATATATATATATACACACATATATATATATATATATATATATATATATATATATATATATATATATATATATATATATATATATAAATAATGGTCCCTTTTCACGTGTTACTATTAAAGAGAGAACATATGTAACCATTTTGTTTTACTTGCTCAGAGTCCATTTAATTATTCCATTGGCTTCTTTCTGGGAGGTTCATGTTGTCTTTTTGTCACTTCTCTCATCATAACGCTCCCCTTTCCCTCACCTATGGGGGAAAACCTTTCCAGCTCCTTCGAGGTCTCCAGCTTCACTATCCACTGTGTTAGTAGTACTGGCGTGTTTAAGGACCACGTCTTCCTGATTCCACCTATCATCATAACCCCTATTTTCCTCCACTGGAAGCACTGCCCATTTATCCTTGTGTATTACTAAGCGCTTAAAATTAAACTTATAGTTGCTAGATGTACTATGGGGTAACCAAATTAAACAATTAAAATGAATTCAGACAGACCTTTCCAGGGGCGGTAGGGAGACCGATGTGCACTCAGATGTTTACAGGTATGGCTCAATATATTCAGCAGAACTCTAGCTGCCCAAGATCATACTAGAGGCCCAGAGAGCAGGACTACAGGCGGTGAGTTTTTCAAAGTGAGAAGGATGCAAATGAAACTAGAATGTGTGAGGTAAGACTGATAACGAAATGGTGAGATCGCTCTGTAGATAACAGTTGGTGATCGACCTATGCTTAATGCATGTATTCCTTTAACACAGTTATTTATAGAGGGGCGTTCCTGTAGTATCAATGTGCCGTATTACATGGCACTGCCTACAGCTCCTCTGCTCACAAAATAGCAACACACTTGTCACCCGGACCTTGCTGGTTAGATTCACTCATGCCACCCCTTCGCCAGAGCATGCAGTGCCCTTCTTACACAGTATGGGACCAATGACTGAGGGTTGAAGGGACAGATTACCATTACTATACGGGTGGTTAACCAGGTATGCAAACCCACTCTCAACGCCCATACATTCAATTAAATCCTACCTTGTAAAGGCAAAGTACTAATAAGTCCACACACAATAGGGCATTACTACAACTAAACGACCCCACCCCCTTTCTGTATTAGGCACAGATGTTCCCGTGCCCCTGCTACCAGACTCGGGCTGCTCTCACCCGTCTCGGGGGCTAGTGGAACTCAGAGGTACTGCTCCTTCAATCCCGTCCACAGCCTGCGCTCCTTACCTGGGTAGCGGCTCCTTCGGACATCTTGGCCAGAGCTGGGGGCTCCTTTGCCGGCTCCGGGGAGGGCCCCGGTACGTCCCCGGGGGTGCCACCTTCCTTATCCAGGGCGGCCAGCTTCCCTCTCCGCTGGAGAGGTCTTTGTCAACCCGACAGCTCTCCAGCTCCAGAGTCCACTGTGTCTGCCCACCGACACCAGGGTTACAACAGCAGCTGAGCGGGAAGGGGAGGAGGGCTAGAGGAATCGGGCCTTCGAAGGAACGCAGGGGGTGGACAGGGAATAGGGAGGGCAGGCAATGCCCGAGCTGCAAGGGCCAATTTTCTGTTCTGGAAAGAAAAGGCTTTACCAGGCTGAGGTGGCCAGGATAATGCCAAGGCTGGGGGATGGGAAGCAGGGGATGACTAGACTGTGGTGGGCACAGAGGGCCCAGACTGTGGAAAGATGCAGGGCCCTGAGGAAGGGGGAGGGGGTCTGTGGCTGCTGCGGGTGGGGCCTGGCCCTGGAGGAGGGCCTAATTCCGGAAGAAGGCGGGGAACTAAGAGGAGAGCTTAACTGAGGGCTGGAGCAGGGTTTCAGGAAAAGGGAAGGGGACTAATGAGAATAGGCGGGGCGTAACCAGCAGAGAGCGACGTATGGGGCGGGGCATCCTGTGTGTACATCCCCGCTACGCGCTCATGAGTTCTATAGGAAGCAAGAAGAAGTGGGCGGAGAAAGAGTGCGTCCAAAACGCACGCTACGGGCATGCGCCCTAGGAAGTGCGACGCATTCACGGACTACTTGTTTTACCAGAAACAGTGTCGAGCTCGAGAGGATTGGAGGAGACATATACGACTGTGTAGTTCATGGGAAGGGTTGGGTACCCGAGTGGTTGGCCAGAGTGCAGATGGAAGGGTTGGGTACCCGAGTGGTTGGCCAGAGTGCAGATGGAGGGAGCTACACGTATCAGGCGTGCTGGTAGTAAATGTGAGCGAGCCAAGTGTTGGCTCTGGCTATACGAGCTTTGAAAATATTTGGCTTTCAAGCATGCAACAAACACCATGTCAGATCATGATACGGTGTGTTCAAAATTCAAGAAAGTGTATTTATTTACACGTTGGAAGCATTTCACCATAGTACATCAGAATATATGTGAAATATTTATTAAAAGTGCATTTTTAAACATGCACCGAGAAACATTCTTTCCTCCGCACTGATGACAATGCAGGTGAGTCAGATGTCATGTGTACAGATATGTGGCCAAGATTCCTATTATACACTATGCAATGTTAAAGACAGCTAAATACAACTCAAGAGAGGTTTTTGCACAGCACACGTTCTGAATTCACGTATTCGAAGGTGCTCTCATATGTGACAGAAAAAAGGAAGCTTAGTGAAACAAGCATTTGCAATGCAACCGGCCTCGCATTTGTGAAAGTTGGAGCTATTTGTGTTGTAAATGATATTTTTTTTACTTATGATTTTGTTTGGAGTGGATGTATGTAGTTTGTATCTGAATTATGTAGTTTAAATTGGAATTGTTAGTTGTGGAATTGTGTGGAGTGAATTGCAGACCCTCTGCCGGTGTTGCCCATTCTATATGTACACAACCTGCTGTTAAGTAATGCTCAAGGCGAGTGAATTTAAACGTGCTTTCTTATTCGTGTTATTACACACCGGTACACTAGGCAGCGCTCCGGTCACCAGCTCGCAACATGGACAGACCAACTCTCAACACAACTGTCAACCAGGCTCAACTGTCATAGGACAAGCCATCTAACGAAACATATGCAGATCAGGTAAGTCGCGCGGCAGGGACGGGGGTACACAGAGGACAATGCGCAATAGGAAAACTGATAGGAAAAACTGTCAACGTAAAACATCTCCTTCCCTAGGAAGAAGGAAAAACACGAACTCAAGTAAAACACAAAGTCCTTGTACTTCATGAACCTGACCACCAGACGCTCATGTCAACCGTGCGACTGGTTTCTTCCTCGTTGTAGTCATTCGTGTAAAGTCCCACATCGGCCCTCTCATATTTCTCTATTACCGATTCACTGGTGTTGTCCCTATCGACAGGGTCCTTACCATCCGGAATGGCTTCCACCCCGTCCTGATCTTTGTCCAATGTTTGCGATTTAATTCTGCACGAAAGGTCAGACGGGTCCTCAGATCCCCTGAACTCGTGCTTCTCCATAGACTCAATTTGCATCCCCTTCGCTACCCAATCCACTTCTGGGTGTGGACGCTGTAGGTGTTCTAGTGTCCCTTCACTCCCGTTCTCTGACTCCTCATAGTACAACCATTCATAGTAGTCCTTCATGTTGTTGTGCACGAGACTCCTCTTCCTCGCACATCCTTCTTCACGCTGGTCTGTGTCACTCGCTAGATAATTCTCTTCCTTAGGATTGCACATAGTACTAGGGCCACCGGTGATGCCACTGTCCCTAAGATCCATTTCATCCGTAAAAACTTCCTCTAGGCCCTTTCCTTCCTTCCACATAGACGATTGAATTGTACAGAAAGAGTTGGCAGAGTCCTCTTTACTGCTGTACGCGTATTCTCTACTGGACCTATAGTGCATTTCGCTCATCTCAAAAATAAACTTGGGGTGTAGGCGTTGTAAGTGTTCTAGTGTCTCTTCACTCTCATTCTCTGACTTCACAAGATATAGCCAGTCATAGTAATCCACCTTGTCGTTGTACTCTAGCTCCTCCAGACACAAGTCCTCTTCTTTCCTCTTGAGTTGTGCTGGTATACATTGTCTCTTTTCAACCAGTTCACTCTCTTTCACTTTTACTCCTTCCCCTTTCCTGATCTCGCCTTCTTTACTTTTGTGTTTGTCATCATTTTTTCCCTTGTAAGTACCTAGTTTTATTTTGTCGTTTTCCACAGTTGCTTAACCTGTTCTTCCATCTCTACTTGCAGATTTTTTCCATCCATCATTGTCCTTGGCCTGTGAAGCCCTCTCGCTCAACAACACAGAATGTTTATATTGTTTTCTTCCGTTTTGAACCAACCAATCCACTTGTTGAGAATTGTTGGGATTTAGTGTTGTTCCTAATTTACTCTGCTCTTTCCATCCCAGTACCGAAATCCCTTTTTTCGAAATGTATACCTTACTCCAGGTACTTCTCCCTTGGAAACTCAATTCCATCTCTCTACATCCAGCCAGGTCAATGATTTCACCTGTGTATGTTTTGAGGGTTAAATTAGCTTCCATTAACTCTTCTCCTAGTTTACTCGCCAATTTACTTTTCCACACATTCTCGTTTACAATTGTGCAATCTGACCCAGAATCAGCGACCATGTCAAAGTCCACCCCACCCATAGTGATGACGCACTCAGGTTTTTTTACATACTCTTCTTCCTTGTCATTGATATCTTCTTCTGTTATGATGAGCACACATAGGTTGTATTCTGACTCGTCCGAAGATTCCGATTTTTCTTCCTCGCTCACTTCCACATAATTAATTTTCCCCTTAACTTTCCTGTAGCACACCTTCTGAGAATGACCTATCAGTCCACATTGGGTACATTTACTGTTCCTTGCTGGACATTCCCAATTATCTGCCAAGTGTTTTTTGCTTCCACATCTGAAACATTTCAGATCTTTGTATTTTCTAGTTTCACTTTTTGTATCATTATCTTCCTCCTTTACATTTTTCCTTATTAAGTGCTTCTTCCTACTTCCGCTTATTTTAGCTACTATTACTGGTTCTTCCTTTTTATTCTCGTCCTCTTTTATGACTGCTTTTGCACAACGACCCGTTAATTCTTTCTTCTTTACTATTTCAATTGCTTCCTTGAGTGGTTTCTCTCCTTTAGCCCATAATGCGTCCTGTATGTCGGGATTAGCCGCACACATTACTATTTGGTCTCTTATCAAGTCATCATGCATGTTCTCGAATTTGCATGTCGGGGCCAAATTTTTTAAGGCGGAAACATAGTCTTCTATACCTTCTTCCTTCCCTTGTTTACGCCTATAAAATTTATATCTGTTAACTGCTACACACACAGTTGGCTTGTAATAATTGTCCAAATCTTCCATGGCATTATTGAACACATCTCCTTCATTTACGCCACATGTTTTTTTTTGCAATGTTGTTGTACACCCTCAGGCCACCTGCCCCTAAACAGTGTAACAGTATCTTTTTCTTTTCCTCAGGTGGTAAGGCTTCTTCTAGTTTGTCAAAAGTTATGTAATTATTGAAGAACTCTCTCCATTCTTCCCATTTAATTTCCGGTTCCCCTTTTCCTTTTAAGAATGATTGTGGGGGTGGTAGATTGTATAAGTTGCCTGTTGCAATTTTGAAATAGTAGTGATCTTTCCTTGAATGGACCACTTAAAATCGTGTTCTTATTTTATTGTAACCTAATACAGTCCTTCTTCTTTTATTTTTTTCCAATGAAGTTTCTCATTTAATTTTTGTTTAAGGTATTCTTACATGTATTTTCTCCACACAAGTGCTGTTATTTCTGTTTTTATTTATAAAGAACTGCGCGGTGCTGTCAATGCTTCACTTCAGTTTCACCTCACGCTATTATTTCCCTCACTCACGTAACTGGCTCGGTGACTTCCTCGCTCAAAATGGCTCCCAGACGTCAGTTACGTCATCACGTTTACTCCGGATTCACGCTGGGGGTCTGAAGCGAGTTTTTCCTCACACGCTTGACGCGTTTCCTCAATCAGTTTCACTCACGGGTGCAGGGTATTAACTGTGTTCCCTCACCGATCACTTTTCCTCACCCAGCGTTCGCGGCTCACCTCATCTCAGATTTTGCCGATGTCAACTCTTTAGCTTCAGGTCTTCCTCAGTTTTTTTAATTTGTTTCCTTCGAACACCCAAAGTTCAATCATCAATCTAAAGATCCGGTGACAGCGCTTATTCTCTGCTCATAAATTGTTCGTGCATGTCCATACCCTTCTCCCGATGCCTCGCGCTGCCTTCTTCAGTTTCACTTAATTCTCCAGTCGTGGATTCTTCGGTGTGTAGTTCCATCCTCGTCGCCAAAATTGTTAAGTAATGCTCCAGGCGAGTGAATTTAAACGTGCTTTATTACTCGTATTATGACACACCTGTAAACAAGGCAGCGCTCCAGTCACCAGCTCACAACATGGACAGACCAACTCTCAACACAACTGTCAACCAGGCTCAACTGTCATAGGACAAGCCATCTGACGAAACATATGCAAATCAGGTAAGTCGTGCGGCAGGGATGGAGGTACCCAGGGGACAATGCGCGATAGGAAAACTGATAGGAAAGACTGTCAACGTAACACCTGCTATGGGAAAAATATCGCCAATTTGTGCAGTGAGAGGATGTGGGGTAAGCGGTTAGAGCTGCTGACTTGGGAGCTAGATATCAGTGCTTGAGCCTCAGTATCCGTGCAACATTCTGTGAATTTTGGCAAATCACTTATTTTCGCCTTTGCTATTTCAATTTAGTCATTTAAATAATGTTTTTTTTTAAACGGCGATCGCAGCAATCTTTGAGGGGTGGTGGGGGCGGGCAAGCAGTGTTGTGGGAGGGGTGAGGGGGTGGAGACAGGTGGCTCAGAGAGATTAAATATAAGAAGCAGTGATTTAAATAAACAAGCATGAAGCCCATTGTTGAAGCATTGGGCACCTTGTTAATAGGCGCGCTGCCGCGTAAGTCCGCTGACATAACAGCAGCACGTTTGAGGCAATTTGACGGCACTGCTGTATCAAGAAAGGAGACTCCAACATTGATACTCAGAGTGAGAGGGTGTGGCCAGAGCCACAGTCTCGGTGCTGGGGATCCGTGTTTGAGCTTGAGCGTCAGCTCAACACCTTGTGATTTTGGGCAAATCACTTATTCTCCCCCCTGCCCGCTAAATAAATGTACTCATTTAATTTTTTAGGTCGAAGCCTGCAAGCAGCGTATGCGCTGTAGCAGGCAAAGAGATATTGTCAAGAAGGGTTTTCAATACAGCATGAAGCCACGCCCCTTTTTTCCATTGGCAGGCCTCTCGAAACGGAGGCCTGCCATTGGAAAAAGCTCCTGTTTTGCAGATTTGTCTGCTCTGGATACCGCCTCACGAGGACTCCATGACCAGCCTTACGGTATCACGACAATATTTCTTGAAATATCGCCTTGGCAACCATGAGGCAGGTCAGGGAGTCCTGGAGGGGCGGGATTCAATATCCTGTTTCCGCCTCGTTTTTTTTTTTTTTTTTGCGTTTGTGCCGTCATTTCGTTGGGAGTCCTCGGAGATGGAGGTTGTGGGGGTGAGGCGGTGCTGGTCAGTAAACGGTGCTTGTTTACATTAGCATAACTTTGAAATACCCAAAAGAGCTATTTCCATGAAAATATTACGCTTCGGTCTAAATTTATTATTAAAACTGCGGAAACGGACAACATCTTGACTGGGACGGGAAACACTCTCTTGTAGTAACGCATATAGTGAGTGCTGGGCCATTATGTCTTCAGCAGTCAAACTTGCCTGCAGGGAACCAAGAGCATGTAGCCTAAGAGATAGAGGGTCGACCTCGAAGCTGGGAAACCGGGCTCGAGTCACGGCAACTGCGATCCACATCTTGTGATTCTGGGCAAACACCCCGTGCCTAACAAAACTGAATGTGTTCATCTGTAACGAAACTGGTGCTCATGTAAAGCACTCTGATACACAATATCTTCAGGTCTAGTTCGTGCTACATATAAAAAAATAAAAAGATTGAATTGCCCTAGCTGTTTGAACGGTGGGGGCCTGAGTCAGAGTCAGAGTCAAAAACACTTTATTCGATTGATTTAAAATCATAAAAGTATGCTATACATCCAATATTGATCACAAGAATAATAAAAAATGTATATAGAAAACGTTAAAACAAGAGACATTATATACAAATTTGCAATAGTAATCAAAATGTATGTACAAGAATTTTTTGTTTTTATACAGCTACATCATATTTACACTGGCTATAGATTCCTTCAAGTTTTTCAGTGCATTTACACAGATTGTACTAATGAGTTTACTAAATGATCTATTTACAGTTATATTTACAGATCTATATTACAATCAATTTATAGCACTACCCTGACAGGGCGTACAAACTTTTACAGGGAGCTAAATCAAATAGTCGGTGATCGGAGTCTTTTTTGTCTGGACCGAATAGACATTGTAAGGAAATTGGCTACCCCATACATTATTAAAGGTGTTTCCATTAGCTGTAGGAACAGAAAAGCCGGTTTGACTTGTATAAACCTTTGATCTTTCAATATAGGCATGATATATTTCTCTCTAGCATTTCTAAAGAAGGGACAAAAAAAGAGAAAATGCAAAGAATCCTGATCGGAAAAATCATCACACTTGCAGGGAGCGTTCTCATGGGGCCTACACCACTTACTATATTCACCCAGCAGAAAGTGAGCCTGATTGAAACGAAATTTAGTGAGAAGCCACCGGTGGAAAGGTTTATTTACTATCGCCAGATATGGTTCGATAGCTAGAGATGTAATAGTCAAAAAATGCGACCTTACAGTTGGCTTCATAATTTCGCATGACTCTCTTTCAGCTTCCCTTTTCTTAGTATATTCAGACTTTACCCAACTAATGTCCTCTTTTTTTTTTTAGACCTTCTGGGTTAGTATATAGGTCGGGGCGGCCCAGATATCCTGCTGTTTTTTTAATGTATGAGAGCCACTCAATCTCTACCACTCAATCCCGCCCCATACAATCTCTGATAATCTTGTGATTTAGTGTTAAGTTGGGATTAAGCCAAGTTTTAATCCATGCCCTTAGTGGCGCCAGGGACAACATGTCTTCAATATAACCTACCCCCAGTTCCATATGGACTGAAAAAGCAGGTGTGGATTTTGGTAGACCCATAACGGATCGCAAGAACATATTCTCCGCTCTTTGAATGTGGGTTGTGTTCTTATAACCCCATATAGAGGCTCCATACCTGGCTATTGCCAGGGTTTTAGCTTTATAGATGGATAGAATAGCCTCTGATGGTTTACCGCCGAGGCGTTTTGCGAACCCCAGTATAGCAGCAGATGATCTTTTTACTGCAGCAGCCTTGTTCTGAATTTGTGGTGCCCAAGTCCCTTTCTCGTCGAACACCACTCCTAAGTAAGTAAAAGCTTTAACTTTAGTGAGTGCGGAACCATTACAAGACAGAGTTCTGATGTTATTCTTGCGATTACCCACAGCCATAACATGTGATTTTCCTGCGTTAATTACTAAATCCAGATCTTGCATGAAAGCCCCAAATGTATTTAGTAAGTGTTGTAGACCCCTAGGGGTCCTTGACAGCAGTACCGTGTCGTCGGCATATAAAAGTACCAGCATCATGGAACCGCCCATGCGGGGTACGTCTATAGAGGCCGCTTCTAGGGACTCTCCCAGTGAGTTGATATAAAGGGAGAAGAGCATAGGTGCCAAGATGCACCCTTGGCGCACCCCCCTTCCAGATTTAAAAAAAGCGGTACAGTTCCCTTCTTGAGACATGCGGATAGTTGCCCTTAAGTCACTGTGAAGTCGCGCCAAAAAATCCACAAGTGCTCGGTCCAGTCCCTTATTAAGGAGTATTGTCCACAGCTTTGACCTATTAACTAGGTCAAAAGCTGTGGACAAGTCCATGAAGGCCAAATACATCATCCCCCTTGATGCTACAGTATATTTGCTCAGTGTAAGGTGTAAATTAAGGCATTGATCTTCTGTACCTCTGGCAGATCGAAAGCCATACTGAGCTTCACACAAGATGTTTTTTTCAGTGGTCCAAGCTGAGATTCTTTCTAGTATTATTTTACCAAGAATTTTAAATGAAGAATCTAGCAGTGATATGGGCCTGTAGCATCTAGGGTCCCCCCTTTGACCCTTCTTAAATATGGGGATGATGACAGACTGTGACCATGTAGTTGGGGGGCTTATCTTGTCTATACCAACTACATTAAAAACATTAGCAAGTACAACTGACCACATGGCTGAGTTTGTTTTGAACATATCGGCGGGTATGCCATCTGGACCGGGGGCCTTCTGTGATGCCATATCCTCAATTGCCCTCTGTACCTCTTTAATGGTAAAGCTTGATAGGGTGTCATGTGTGTCAATCAGTGTTAGGTCTGATTGTCCTAAATCAAGATTGCTGCCATAAATTCTTTGGAAATGATCCAGCCATTCCTTCTCAGGGATATTTACCTCCAGTGGCGCATTTTCTTTCCCATTGAACAGAGGGGTATTGACAATGGTCCAGAATTTTGCGCTATCCCTCAGGGTAGCTTTTTCATACAGATCCTCCCAAGCCTGTCCCTTTATTTCCCTTTTCCTCATTAAAATATCCAGGTTATACTGTTTCCTAAGCCTAGCCACCTCCAATCTATCACGGGGTACCTTTTTCAAGGCTTTATGCAGTTCTCGATGTGATTTGGAGCATTCATTGTTAAACCACCCCTCTACCTTTTTCTCTCTCTTTTTAGTTTTACATTTTAGGTCATCTGCCACCTGGCGGCAGATGGATTCAAAGGATCCAATAATATTCCCCCTAAATTTCTGTGGTTCCCTACAGACATTAATATCACTACCCACTTTCTCATTTAAGGAGTAAAGGAAATCCTCTGGTATAACTTTGCTCCATTTCACCCGTCTCCCCTGATCCTTTGTAATTATATCTGCACCGAAGTCTACTTCAGGATTTTTATTAAATAAAAACAGGTTGTTATCCTCCATATTCAGCACAACCGGGTTGTGATCACTATGTGTAGTGTGTATAGCATTATAAAAAATAACATTGTGCAACATAACCGGTGAGATGAATATATAATCGATGATAGTATTACAATCCCTAGCACTGTAGGTTGGGACCCTTTCGTTACTATCAAAGAACTCTGGTTCATATAGTTCGTTCTCTAGAAGAAGATCTTCTAGGGCAGCCCCTTTAACAGAATGTTCAAAATGTGGGGGTGGGAACATATCTAAATTCACAGTATCTCTTAGCTGACAGTTTTGTTGACATAAATGTACATTAAAATCTCCCATCAGTATAAAATATACCGGCGTGGTTTGATTCTCTTTAAAATTATACATGAACTCATTCAAGGAATTAACATTTTCAATATCACCTGTGCTTTGGGTGGCATTATAAAAATTAATATAAACACATTTGGATTTACTAGTCAATGTGACTTCCAAAACTAAATAGTTTTTGGATAACGTCTGTAATACCTTCGCGGTTCCATTCATTTTAACTGATATTAAAAACTGCAACCCTCCTTTATTACGTCCTGAGTTCGAAGGTTGTGCTGCTAGGAAATAGGATGTATACCCATCTAACCAGAAATCGCAGTCTGTGTCCCACGTCTCCTGTAGAGCTATCACATAATATTCTTTTAATAGATCTAACCATTTTATATCATCCCTTTTCGAGCGGAGTCCTGCGATATTCCAGCTCATTAAATTAACAGTAATACCCTTTTCGTTTCTAATGTTAGATGTGGGCAATAATAGGTCACAGGAACTATCACAAGTAGTTAGTCAATCAATTTCCTCCAAATTAAATAGAGCAGAGAACCTGTTTGTTAGCTCCAAACCACTTCTTGTTTCGCATCCCTGTATTACATGGGTTTTAGGTAACATGCCAGTTGTTTGGGTCGCCCAAGAGCTAATAGAGTGGGTTTTAGTAGGAATAACATTGCGGGTAACCCTTTCAGGGAGCATCTTAGATGGTGCTGGTGGGGGGTAGAAGAAACCTAAGGGGACTGCTCTAATCCTATCTTCTTTGACCTCTGTAGCATCCCAGAATAAACGGGAGGCCTCATGGGGTCTATTAAAGTTAACAATCAAACAATCGCCAGAAAGTTTTTTCTTAGAATATCCCACCCAATCCACACGTCTACCTGTCTGGATGCATTCAGAGATATTATTTGGGCCAGTACAGTTTGCATCACACCATGTTTTTATATTAGCCAACTGTGTGTCATTTGACTCAGATTCCCCCGGTTTTAATACAGGTATATTCACCAGAACAGCAACAAAAGGTGTAGCTTCTGGTGGAAGGTGAACTGGCGGTCTCGGGCGCTGTCTTCTGGGCCCTGCTGAGTTATGCCCATCTTGAGAGGGTACCATGGATTCAGCCTGGGGTAGACAAGGTTTAGGTGCCAAAGGTAACTTGGTGGTAGATGTACTATCCACTTGCCTAGTGCCACGACCATTTGAAGTTTGTGGTGGAGCAGATGGGATCTGGGGATACGTTAATACAGTATTCCCCTGCTCCATAGGGGATTGGGGTTGTCTCTGGAGGTTAGAAAAAGACTGTGGGGTGGTTTTGGGTAATGGGCCCGAGGGTCTTTCTCGAAAGATGTTATATATTTATTAATCCTATCACATTTCTTTAGAATATAAGAAACACATTCCCTTAGAGTGTCTATAATGTCAGTGGAGATTTGTATGAGTACCCCTTCAAGCTTGTCAACAAGGACCTTCTCCACCATGTCCTTGATAGAGATTTCCAGGGCACTCAATGAGGTACTTTGTTGCTTACGACGCGGTGCACCATGTGTCTTTTGTTTATTAGTGCGCTTGATAATCTGGGGTTCAGGCTCAGGCTCCTGGGTGCAATCATGTGTAGAGTGCTGAAGGGCTTGACTATTATTCACTTGACCCTCTTGTCCCTCTTGTTCCGGTGCATTGTCTGTGTCTAGTTGCCTAGTGATAGGTGCTTTTTCAATCAATATTACCGGGTCCAAAGGGATTGGTTGTCTAGTCAGTGTAGGCAAAGTTTGGCTATCCAACAATATTGGGTCCAGGCCTAGTTCACGTTCTTTATCAGCAATTTCCTGGTTCAGCTTGCCAACAGCTGAAGTCAAGAAAGTCATTATGTTAGATGATGCTGGAGCTTTTCGCGCAATTTTAGCCTTAGTTGTGCCCCCATTGATAGATGTTTGAAGTTTGCGCTTACCCATTTTCCAAGGTGCAGATCGAAGGGGGGGGGGGGGTGGCCGTCCCGTCCCCTGACGTCCCCAGACGGCCCGCCCTTTGCCCGGGCTTCGCCCGGCGCCCGCCCGCGCGCGTCCCGCGACGCGGAGGGAGCGTCCTCTTCAAGTAGCGCCTCCGGACGCGCTGTGGCTGGAATCAGGAAGTGGCCGCTAAGCTCCCTGGGAGCTGTAGTCTCAAGCCGCGAGGTGGAAAGCGGCGGCGGCGAGACTGCAGTGTCAGGGACCCAGGAGCGACTGTGCCAGCGTGTGCCCTCAGGTAAGAAGCCCTCCGGCTGGATTTTCACCCCCGCTCCACCGAGGGAGCGTCCTCTTCAAGTAGCGCCTCCGGGCGCGCTGTGGCCGGAATCAGGAAGTGGCCGCTAAGCTCCCTGGGAGCTGTAGTCTCAAGCCGCGAGGTGGAAAGCGGCGGCGGCGAGACTGCAGCGTCAGGGACCCAGGAGCGACTGTGCCAGCGTGTGCCCTCAGGTAAGAAGCCCTCCGGCTGGATTTTCACCCCCGCTCCACCGAGGGAGCGTCCTCTTCAAGTAGCGCCTCCGGGCGCGCTGTGGCCGGAATCAGGAAGTGGCCGCTAAGCTCCCTGGGAGCTGTAGTCTCAAGCCGCGAGGTGGAAAGCAGCGGCGGCGAGACTGCAGCGTCAGGGACCCAGGAGCGACTGTGCCAGCGTGTGCCCTCAGGTAAGAAGCCCTCCGGCTGGATTTTCACCCCCGCTCCACCGAGGGAGCGTCCTCTTCAAGTAGCGCCTCCGGGCGCGCTGTGGCCGGAATCAGGAAGTGGCCGCTAAGCTCCCTGGGAGCTGTAGTCTCAAGCCGCGAGGTGGAAAGCGGCGGCGGCGAGACTGCAGCGTCAGGGACCCAGGAGTGACTGTGCCAGCGTGTGCCCTCAGGTAAGAAGCCCTCCGGCTGGATTTTTACCCCCGCTCCACCGAGGGAGCGTCCTCTTCAAGTAGCGCCTCCGGGCGCGCTGTGGCCGGAATCAGGAAGTGGCCGCTAAGCTCCCTGGGAGCTGTAGTCTCAAGCCGCGAGGTGGAAAGCGGCGGCGGCGAGACTGCAGCGTCAGGGACCCAGGAGCGACTGTGCCAGCGTGTGCCCTCAGGTAAGAAGCCCTCCGGCTGCATTTTCAGCAGTCAAACTTGCCTGCAGGGAACCAAGAGCATGTAGCCTAAGAGATAGAGGGTCGACCTCGAAGCTGGGAAACCGGGCTCGAGTCACGGCAACTGCGATCCACATCTTGTGATTCTGGGCAAACACCCCGTGCCTAACAAAACTGAATGTGTTCATCTGTAACGAAACTGGTGCTCATGTAAAGCACTCTGATACACAATATCTTCAGGTCTAGTTCGTGCTACATATAAAAAAATAAAAAGATTGAATTGCCCTAGCTGTTTGAACGGTGGGGGCCTACAAAGAAACCAATGCCCGTGACCGCCACCTGTGTATCACACCCTTCAGTTTTCCATATGAGTAGCTGCATGAAATGCGTTTAATAGCCCCAGCGGATCCTCTGAACGTAGGTCAATTTTGCTAACGAGAAGGGCCCAGTAAACTACACACAGAAGGTTACCAAAAGACAAAACGTGTTCACTACTCATACCTGCTCTGCTAACGAGCACCACAATTACTTCGCAGCAGAGGCATAGGCAACCTCGGATGAGCTCAGTCCAGGGTGCGGGCAGTTAACTACTTTTGTGAGGTAAACTACTCGGTGTGCATTGAGTTGCAAGGCAGTAGCACGGTATCATCGCAGTAGGAACCAGCAATACTGAATGACCAGTTATTAGTATTATTGGCAGTGAGCAAGTAGTACCTGATGGGTTTTCCCCCGTGACCCACTGCATCATTCCTTCTAAAGCCTGCTATTAAAAGGGAGAGCTCATTCAACGGCAGCCATTTTAGCTAGCTGCACCAGCATCAAGGCCCGCCACGTGCATGCCTTAAGTGCACCCGTCGCATGTGTCAGCCTGGGCAGAGACAGTTTCGCAGGCTGTCGACTGTCTGATTGCAGCCGCACCGAGTACTTCACAGGTCTTTTAACGACCATTTAAATGTTAATGAGGCTATTGTAATGGTTTCACCTCTTCTTAGAGCCACCCGGTCTATGGTTGGTAGAATTAGCCCCCCCCCCACGAAATTTGGCTCTAGTTGCCTGTCTGTCTCTTGGTACTTGCTGGAGTTGGTTATGCAGAGTGCTACCTCAGTCAGAGGCACTAGCAGTTGCAGAACAGCGTTATCTCTAGTGCGATAAGGTGGCATTAAAAAACGGTTATTTTTCAAGAGTAGACTGTATGCACAGACTCCGTTCAACATATTCAGTGAGAATATTCAGTGAGAAAATCAATAGCGACATTAGACTAGAGCGCCGACCGAGTGCAATGGAGGGCACGCAAGTCTGTCTGCCACATAAGTAATTTCAGCAGGGGTGCCAACATCATACCAACAATACCCTCCTGAGCTGCAAACTGCCCCAGTTTCTGAACGCTAATCCAGCTTCTCGCGTTTAATACTAGTATCCCATGACCTGCTTGACGAGAACATTAAGTGGAGGGTAAAGACGACCACAAAGGGTTAAACATCGTGTTTCATTAGGCTGGGGTCAGCCATGTAAAGGTCACAGGGACTAACTACCATAGTGAACCTTTTTCCGCAATTTTCAGCAAATAATGCTAGAAAATTTACTAGTGGAGTCTGGGGTGGAAACCAGATAGGTTAGCAACTGATTTTTGTTTTGCTTAAACATGTGCGCGTAGTTGGACTGCTATGTCCACTAGGGCTTTCCATGGCAGTTCAGCGAGGAAGCTGTAGCCATTGGAGTTATTGGGATCTAGCCTTGCTTCTTGGAGCAAGGGTGATTATCTGGTGCTTTAGCGCTGAAAGGAAACCTGTTCGTATGGATTTGCTGAGGAAGTCTTGTCATGTGAAATGTCAGTACCTGAGGTTGAATTTTTGAGAAAGCTACAGCACAGAAATCACCTGATTTTGTTATGTCCTCAAGGTTGGCCATGTAAAAGGACCCCCTACGTGGGGGGCGGAGGGGGGCTGATCGAATGCACCAGTTTTAGAGGCAAGCCTGGGGTTTTGCTCAGGCTTGTGATAGTTTTTATTTTCTACAGCTTTTGGTGAATAACGACCATAGAGTAAAGCACACTGTGTTTGGGCAACAGCTCCAGAGGTGTAATGGAGAATAAAAATTCTGAACGGCTATGAAGAGCTTGCAAAGGCTACTCGATGCTTTGTGAACATTTACCTATAATTCTTTCTGTGTTTGGAGAGGAGTTGGCTTAACGGCTAGAGCGGTCGACCGCGAATCTGGGGAACTGGGTTCAAGTCTCCGCAACGACGCTGAACATTCTGTGATTCTGAGCAAAATCCTTCATCTCCCCGTGCCTAACAAAAACAAGCATTGGCATAGCCAATAGGTCTTGCCTTTGGGACCTTATAAGTGTTTAGCCAGACCTATTGGCTATGCCTTTTTACTTGCATTTTTAAAACCAAAATAAAAGTCATAGCCATTTCAAAATACCAATAGCTCAAAGAAAAAAAGGCTAAGCCAATAGGTCTGGCAAAACACTTATAAGGCCTCAAAAGCGAGACCTATTGGCTATGCCAATGCTTGTTTTTAAAGCGGCGTTTGCAGCAATCTTGGAGGAGTGGTGGAGGCGGATAAGTAGTGTTGTGGGTGGAATGATGGGGTGGGGATAGAGGTCACAGGGAGATTAAAGTATGAGAATCGTAAATTAAATTAAACAAAAAAAATGATATCAAAGTGGTGGTAGGGTAGACAAGCACTGTTGTGGGACGGGGTGAGGAGACACCACAGGGAGATTAAGTGAAGGCAGGGCAAATTAAGCTGCAGAAGCAAAGTAAACAGAACAATTAACGAGCAGAGGCAGGCCAAGAAAAAAAGACTACTTTTAAAGCTCTCTACATAGCCTAATGAGTAAGAACACATGTAACAGTGGCAGTCCTCATGGGAGGATACAAAAGTCCAGAAGGAGTGACTACTAAGTGTATCCACCAAAACAAAGCTGGCATTTTCAAAGGACAGAAAGAAGAACCATTTAAAAAGATGGGTATCGACAAAGCCCATATTCTGAATACAGCATGTCTCGAAGAGACTGCGCATGCATTGCCTAGGTGAGACCTAAAAAGGATCCCCTACTTTGGCCAAGCAGGGAAGCAAGGATTGACCCCACATTTTCCCACTTCACACTGTGCAATTCAGCTACTAGATGGAAATCTGGACCAGACATGAAAGGTTTGTGCTTTCGTCTTCATTCTTGGGCATGAGATTAAAGAATGGGTGATAGGTCAAATCCACATTTTATCTTGGCAGCTGGACATAGCTCAACCTTTACTCAAGGACATAATAGTGCTTGACTACAGATGTTATATATATTTTTTCTGACACAGGGAGTTTTGCCAGGATGTGGGGTCTAGGACGGGATTTGAACCTGGTTCCCCATGTTGTGTAGTCAACAACTTTACCAATGAGCCACATCGCCGTAAAAACTCATCTTATTTTGGGCTTTTAAGTTCCAACAGCAGGGCTTTATGTTGGCTGTTCCCTCCGGCCCTTAGAATTGGTAGTAATTATAAACAAACTCTGAAACGGGTTCTTATCAGACTCTATAATCATGTCCTTAATTTTACAGAAAAAGACACTGATCAGTTGCTAAAAAATAATTCTAAAACACGTTCAGGTAATCCAAGTCAGCGATTTTGCTCCTGTTTATATTTCACATTTTACTTTGTGTCTTATTTCTTTTATGTTGAGTTTTTGTAGTTTTTTTTTTTGGTGAAGTATATTTCTCTTGTATACTGCATACCTTGATCTGAGTCACATCCAAGTGTTTATAATGGGCTACGAACAGAGAATTCTGGTGTTGAGGCTGACGGCAGAGTGAGTTTCCCACAGTGGCTGTCAATGAAATAAAAAGGTATTTATTCAGAATGGCCTCTCTGCAGGTTCTGAGCTGGGATGGTGCAGTGAGCTAAAAAACGGTGATGGATCAAGCCCTGATCTGTTGGCTGGGTAGGAGTATTCTGCTTAATTCAGAAACTCTGTCCATCACCACCCCCCTTTTCTGAATCATCTCTCTGCAAAGTGTGCAGGGCACTGGTCACATATGCCAGTCGGAACTGTATTTCTATGAAAATGTGTGTGAATGCAGTATATAGTGGTCAAAATATTGACAAAGGTGTAAGTACAAGAAAAAGCATTGCTTACAGGTGAGTGGGTGTGTTAAATGTTTGGCTGCGGTGAAGTCAAGGACATGTGATTGAGTATGAACAGGACAGAGTTAACAGATAGTGCTGAAGAGGAAAGGTATGAGTAGTGAGATATGCTGATGGAGGATTCCAGAAAGCTCTAAAGAGTAAAAGGGTACTCATGGCTAACCTTGACTGCAGATGAGTGTGGTGTGAAGGGAAGAATGGGAGTGATTGACCCCGTTTGAAGACCACTACCTCTTTCACAAACCTTAATAATGTTTAATTCTTAGTCTCATGATTTCAGAATTTAAACATTTTCAATATTATTTAGGACAAAATCATTGTTACTCATTTATCGTACACAGATAACAACCATTGACACAGCAAATAGTTTTGGCTTGGTTTAGGTATATGTCAGTTGTATATATCTGAATGCAGAAATCACAGAAAAAAAGTAAAATTTAAGTCAGGCAGCACAAGATGGAAATAACAGATTTTTAGTTTGCATGTTTAGGCCACGCCATTATTTAGTTAAGCCATGGCCCTTTGAGAGACCCTCCCCCCCAGTTTTACTATCCCACTTAAAGCCCTGTCCAAGATTACCTTGATCTGAGCCAGGGTCATGCTTCCAGCTGAGCCTGGCTTCAGATTTCAGTGGCTTGCCCACCTGTAGCAGAGAGGATATTTAAAAAAAAGTTTGTAGTTCATAAAAATGAAGAAACTGTCGAGTCAGGATGCCGAGGGTTGCCAGAGAGCTCCGAAGAAGCGAGACAGGTTGTTCAGAGGCATAAAAGGGATTAGAGGAACAGGCTCAGGACTTTGAACGAAAAGGAGAGGAGCGCATTATAACTCTAGGAGGATGCGGATAATGGATGGATTCAGGTCCCAGAATGATAGGAAAGATTTAGAGCTCTTAAGAGAAATTTGGGTGAGGTGTTCATACCTCTGCACAGAAGAGTGAGCATTTAGAGATTCACACCCATGAAGAAAGGGGTTCAAAGCTGATTGAGGGATATCAGAGGGGTTCTGTAGCTGGAGCTCTGTTGTATAAATACAGACTAACCTATTCTCTGGCTTGGAGTGAAACCATTTCTACATTTTTCCTAGTAGTAGTCTCGACCCATTCCACATCAGTAAATGGCATAACATAATGATTCAATCAGCGATGAAGCCTTAGCTCAATGACCGCTTGTTCCACCAGATCCATGTATGTAACTCTTAATTTAGCTAGTGTGCAACATCACACAAGCCCAAAACTTGGCAACAAGATGGACCCACTTCCATGCTTGTTACCTGCTGCCAACAACTGTAATCTGTACTCCTCCCGAGCTAACAGCTCTGCCCGCACGGCCAATCGTTAGATATGCTCCTCCAGCGGTGGTCTGATGAGGGAGTATTGCACATGCGTTTTTTTCCCCTTGGGTGATGCTGCAACTCCAACTACAGAGGAGAGTGAGAATTCAAACACATGTCGGTGACAAAAACTGTTGATCCAGCCTTAAGTTGCATCGTGTGTTCCAACCTCCTGCTTACTGGCACCAGATTTATTGTTGTTTTTTGGACCTTTGCACCACCTGGCAGCAAGTAGTTCTGCACCTGCAGTTTTTTAAAATCCTGCTGAAACCTTTGTATGCCAACTCGTTCCACTAGTGACATTCTTGCTTCGTAGTGGAGCAGCACAATTCAGGCTCCACCCTTACACGTCACAGAAATGCAATTATATACTCGTATTTGACATTATTTTCACTGTGTGCCTTAACTTTATTAATATGTGTGAAACATTTAAATGCATTAATTAAATGTAATTAATGTAGAGACTAGCGATTTATACATGTGTACTATTGTTCAGTGGAAACATGAAAGCATGTATTCTTTGTTCACGTTTTACACTTTTCCTTCAATTTATATTTGTATATGTTAGCATGTACTCTTTTAATCACATATTACTTTTATTCTTCAAGGTACACATGCACATGTATAATCATTTATTTGAAGTGCACATTAAATGCTTAGTTAAGTTAGCCTGACTACAGGCCTCGGTTGAAATGCATTGTGCTTTCCTTGCGTGTTCTCTCTTTCTTGCAGGTTTATTGTTATGAATTTTGATAGTTAGAGAAAGGCTTATTGTTTCTATTAGACTGCTGATAGTGAAGCCTGGAGGGAAAACTTGGCAGTGAACATGTAGAAATAATGGCCCCAAGATGCCTTCTGTTCATCATGTACCCAGATGGCAAGAGATGTTGAGAGCTGGAGTACCAGCTCGATGCGTTGGGAAACTTAAGTGATGTTGCAGATGCACTTAATTATTTCATTGGCTCCTTGTGGTGTGAAAGGAGATAAGGATGTTTCTGAATCTCCTGTTACTTTTAAATTGGTGTTCACACAGTAAGAGGCATGAGAAATTACCTTTAGACTTAAAGAGGTACAAAAACATCTCTGCTTGTCTTATTCTTTCAAGAGTGAAGCTTTATGCTAAACACTTATTTTCCTTTTCCAAAGACTTCTACTGAAGTTTGATTATGCTGACACCTTATATGCTCAAGAATTAGAGACACTTTGTAGATGACCCTATACTTGACTTATGTTTAGAAGAGAGAAGTGAAGTTTCTTTATGGAACACCTGCTTGCATTAATCTGTTTCTTTATTGTTGTGACTATCACAATTCAGCATCTCACTCTGATGGGCCTTAACCTACAGAGATATCTCAGTTTATCTGCTATATTGCTGTATTAACGGAGCTTTTTTTATTGGTTTGCATATATATATTAGATGGATTGGTAATCCAGATAAAATCCTTTAACTATATTCAGCGATTCCTGGTCTTTAATGTGGAGTCACATTGGCTTCACAAGTTTGAAATGTATTGTTGATGTCTTCTCCCTTTCAGTGCTTTACGTCGGATGGTTGGTTAGTGAAGCAAAGGAAGTCAGAGTATGCCCTGTAGGAATTCCCAACTTGCTCAAACCCAGTTGTAGCCCATAAAGCCCAGGTTTCAATTGAGAGGATCAGTGGAATTCAAGCAGTTTGGAATAGAGTTGTTTCAGTGGAGGAGTGAGTATTAATAGGGTCTTACCTTGTAATTGTTTTTGTCAGTTATTTATGTCAAGCTTGCAGTATTTTGCTGAGATTGAGCGGTGTGATGTGTTAGTTGTGGTATAGATGTGAATGTCCTTAATGTTGAACAGTCGAAGTTATCGGGCTGGACGTAGCCTAAGATCCCAGAATAGATATATGTGTGGAATACACTGTGTTGTAATTTGTCCGCTTAGTTTTGTGGTGCTAGTCGTGATGTATCATCGGCTGCTAAATTGGGATAGAGCCATACCTTTGTGTAAGAGTAAGGTGTGGTTGGGGTAGCAAATCCTGTTGCGCAAAGGAGAAGCTGCACTGATCTGGGTGATTCCTACTGTTAAAGGTTTCAATCGAGTGTGTCTGAGTAGGTCGAAAGTGTCAATCCGGCCCATTTCTTGTTTGATTGAATACTTTGATTTCTTTAGTGGAGCCTTCAAAAGTTTTTTGTTGAACTCACTTAGCGCAGTGGTTCCCAAACTTTTGACTCCTGAGAACTCTTATTGTGTCACTACTGGAAGCCGGGGACTCCCAAGCAATTTGTACAATGTAGTCTTCAAACATTAAAACAGTAATTCGAAAAAATAAACTCACACATGGGCACACCAAATAAATTCTTGAACTACGAAAGATTTCAGTATTTTATATTTTAAAACATTTGCAAAGATCAAAATAAATTTTGGGAAGGTTGGTGCTGCATCTCTGCAACTAACTTTTCAATATTTGGTTGTATTTTTCGGTATGAGGCTCCTTCCAGGGCCGAACTGGAAACCCAAAGCAGCCGTGGCAAATGTCAGACCTGTCCCCGTTCAGTGCTCACCAAGTGCAGCGAGTGTGCCTGACCACTACAAAGGGTGCTTTGAGAGGGCTCCCCCCCCCCCACCCCCATGATGCATTCTACAACACATTTGTCATTATGTATTGAATTGTATTGGCTTTTAAAGCATAATAAATGATGGCTTTACTGTGCACCAGGATTCGACAATCTTTGTTGGGGCTCTTCATTGATTCCCTCACTATCACCCTTCAACAGTGCCTCTCATCTCTTCATAGCCCCTCTGTCACATGTATTTCATTTGTTTTATATCACCTCTTATAACAGTGTAGGTGTCAGAGCACTTTACATCACACACATACAGAGACTGCTGATTGAGGAACATGATATTCCTGGCTCTCTAAGACGACATGTTTGTTCAAATGAATAAAAACATGTTAAAAAAAATCGCACACATACAGAGACAATTAATCATTTATGTTTGCATCATTGTATAAAAAAATGTTACATAAGGCAAAGGGGACCACAGGTGTAGGATTCACGTGTCATCCATACGTGTAGGTATTTTTTAAGAGTGCTTGGTCTGGAGAAGCACAAACTCAGGATTCAGAACATAACACAATGGTTAGCGTTTATTTTAGTGATAAAAATGTATTTCTACTCAAACTGTTTTAGCAGCACCAGGATAATGACAGACAGGGGAAAAACATGCCTGACTAACTTGTACTATGAAGTTTTCATGCAGCTCTTTAATGGCAGTTCATAGATCACTGTGCTAGATTATGATTGTAACTTATAAACTTCACCATAACAAAAGCAGTAACCCACTGAGCTATGTACATAAAATACTGTTTTTTTAAATACATGGTACAAGTTCTTTGCATAGTAACCATCTATACTCCCTTAGATGAGTTGCCACTGGACAAAACTCCCATTGCTCTCCAGCAGGTACGTTAATCAGCGGAGTTATCTTGACACTTTTATTGTTGCCCTAAAACCTCTGATTATACAAGGAACTTTGCAGTGCTTTTAAAACTGCTGCCTGCAGACTTCCTGGAAATGTTCCATGGACCCCTGGGGGTCCGCAGACCACAGTTTGAGAACCACTGGCTTTGCGCTTTGTTTTATGTTTGCTTAGTGTTGAGAAAAGGGTGCGCTCGTGAAAATTGTAAAGGAGGGCGAACTGTTGCGAGGAGTGAGAATTACCTCTTAGTGTGCAGCGATGAGACGAGGCAGCTGGCGTTAGTGCTGCCCTGTTATTGATTGACAACGTCACAGAGTACAGCGTCGTTATTGATTGTTGCCGCAGAATGAGGACTGTTGTTAAAGAAATTATTTCCTGTTTCGTCGTGAGGTTATAGAGGTCCCGGGCACAAACACTTCCATTTTACATGCTCACATTTAAAATTGACCTCTTTGTAGACCATGACTTTTAACAAACATTTGCTTGCATGGCCTCATGAGATAATCTACTCAGAAATGGTTTGCTTATAATTACATTCCTAACATAGGCTTATTATCTGGCCGTAGAACATTCTGTAGAAGGACTTCGTACACTGCGCAAAATATAGTGGTTTGCTGTCTGTTCGGTGACAGCTCTGGGTGGATAGAATCCACACTGACAAAAGGAACAGGACTCGGGCACAGAACAAATGGGTCAAGTTGATTATATAAACTGCACTATGCCTCTGTTTAGATAGAGGAGCATCTTGATGGATTGTCAAAGGTCGCCCCTGGCCTGAATTCTAGCCCTGCTGAATTCCAACACCATCCTGAAGAGGACCGCGGCCTGCTCTACACAAAGGCTGGCTGCCAGATGATCCATGCTTGCAGGTAAATGGGGAGTTAGACCACCCTAAGGTATTCTGGCAGACGTGCACACCCTACACTTTATAGAATAGGCAGCACTAGGCAGGAGTGCAAATATATGTATTCACATATTCCAATACAAATGTACAATGGTTGAACTGCTCATCTGTTCACCATTCTTTTAATGCTTGGAATGTTGTTTTGCTCCACTCTCTTAATCTTTGCAGCATTTGTGTACTTCTTGCGTCTCCCTTTGGGCATGCCGGGGCTACTAACAAAAGGGTAAGATCTGTTTCCACAATTTCCTTGAGGGAATTAGGGTTGTTATGTTCTGAAGTGGCAGACCCTACCTGGTGCCCTTTCAGTTTATAGGCACAGATAGCACACTGTGAGCTAGTCAGGAATTAAGTCAACAGATTCTAATGGTTTGAATGGACTTAGTCCTACATATTTTTTAAGCTTATGTTGCCTAATTGCACAGTCTTACTGAGCAAGTGGGAATAGTAAGACCGTTTGAAATGAAATCCTATTTGTAATTGTTGATATTATTGCTGAAAAAGATTTTTTTTAAGGCTATACGAGATCTGATTAGGCAAGTTGTGAGCGTCCCTGTTAGCGAAGAAGAGGTGCCGCCGGCTGCACCGCAGCTCACTATATGGCCATAAATGTGGGGCTCCACACAAGCATTGGGCTGAGTCAATGGCATAAGATCACTGGAAAAAAAGGTTCTTTGATGTTTCCACGCAATAGCACATTTAATTTGAAAATTATTGAAAATCTGAGAAGGCTATTGGATCAGATGAAGCCACCTCCTAGACCTGCACAGTACGAGACACTTAATGACTAGGAGCGTGCTGCTCATGTTAAAGAAAAGGGAAAATTTCACGGTAGAGGACCTCTGTTACATCCTGCATTGATGAGTGAGGAAGCTCAGAAAGAGAAAAAGAAAAACGAGGATACAGTAGAGAGTTCAGAGCGATCAGGCAGTGATAGTGATTCTAATGATGACTTTTTAGATCTATCATTGTCAACCACTCCACCTCCTGATAATGTGACCAACCTGAAGGAATGAGTGGTATTGTTACGGTGGAGACTGTGAGAGAGACTCTGAGAGAGTCACCACCCCAGTGAATAAGAGTCTGTACCTTATGTGAGAGAGTTCAAGGATTCCTGCTGCTGTTAACTACGGATTCTAATGCCCCAGATGCAATAACTGTTTCGGTTACTATTGGTCATGAAATTTCATTGTATAAACTTGAGTCATCAGTGACCACGACACATGCTTCGACGGTTCCTACTGGAGAAAATACGCCAATTACTGTTCCTGTTGCCCCCGGGTGTGGAGGTATGGGAAGAACTCCTTTAATCCCGAATATGGTTACAAGATGATATGTATTTCAAGCAGTACTCTCCAGGAAGGGATACTGTCCAATACTTCTGGAGTCCAAAACGGTGTTAATTCAAGAGAGTCTGATGATTTGATTAGGTTTTTCAATGGGTCACCAAGAGACAGTGAACTTTCAGGATTGTGCAGAGAACTCCAGTCTCTAGAAAGGGAGAATGCAGTGGATGTGGTCAAATTAGAATTAGATGAGATAGTATCAGGAAATATTGATCTTTCCATATTAGATTCCTATTAAGAGAATTAACCTTTTATACATATGCAAGGATGCTACTAAGCATGCAGGGCACGATCACAATAAACTATCAGAATTAACTTGATTGTATGATTTCGATTTAAGTAGAACCAAATCCTCACGGAATGACATAACCAGTATGTGGGCGCCCAGAATGAAAATGTAAATTTGGTAGCCTCCGGAAATGGCGTGAATTAGACAAGTAGGAAGGCAGATGGGCTAAGAAGGAAGATCAGAAGAAAGGGAAGGGAGAGTCACCTCCGTCTTTGATAGATGGAGAAGGTGCTTCAAATTTCTCATTGAGAGAAGTGCCTGGTGGAGATTACATTCATGTACCGTTGTGTAGGACTGATCTTGTATCATTCACAAATAATTTCCATAAATTTAGAGATAAACCAGTGGAGTGGTATACCCAGGTTTTTTTTTTTTTTTTGAAAACCTTTATTCAGAAAAGAAGGAGATACATGCGCAGGCCCACAACCATCATGGCCGGCCACAAAAGAAATCAATAAAACAGGAGAAACTGAAGCCAATCAGGAAACAGGATATATAAAAGTACATCACATGCGGTTGTGGGGCTCGCAAACAGGATATGAGGTTTTCATTTTTAAATTTTAGAAGAAGAGTAGGGGCTGCAACAACAAGGGCATCACACCTCACAGGATAGGAGCACAAAGGAGACGATTGGGACCAACCCCAATCACAGTCGGAGATAGGCTATAACCGAAGCAACTATACAATCCAAGCAGCCACGGCGATAATACTGGACGAGAAACCACATTACAATGATCCACATTTCTGAAAATCACCCCAAAAAGCCTACCCCCCAAGAGCTGAAAAACAGAGGCTTGTCGAGAAGCCGAATAAAGAAAAAGAAAGGTGCAAGACCAAGAGACAGCCAACCCTACGAAAGGGTAAAGAACCCTCCCAAAGCCAGAAAAGAGCGATAGAGACCATAGAACATAACAAACTAAAATAACAAACCCCCCCACACCCGCCACCCTGCACCCCTGCAATGGCTACGGCCTAACCCACTAACAGCGTGCCTGTCACCCCGGAACTGCCCCACAGAAGGGAAAGTATTAAAAAGAAGTGGAGGAGGAGAAATCAAACAAGCCCCCGGACACCTAATACCTCCCGCCGGCTGTATCCCCCCCATAGCACAATAATCATCAATGAGCAGAATCAGTCAGCATTAGCACGGGGAGGACAGTCACCAGAAATGCCCCCCCCCCCCCCAACCCCCTGCCCGGTGAGGTATTCGGTGCAATCCCGGCAAGAGTAAACGGAGCAACCCCAGGGAATTAGAAGTCAACCCAGCAAGGGTCACAAGGAGTCATATTGCCAAAGTCGTAACAGTTACAAACCGAGGAAGCGTCTCAAAGTTCAAAGCAGTGGCAAGTAGCAAGAAAATTCCAAAGTCAAAGTCAGCCCTGACCAGTGCGAATCCGTTCCGGGGCACATCTCAACCAAGCCGCATCAGACCAGAAGCAATCAAAGCGTCCATGGTGGACCAGGGCAGTGCAGGCGGAGCACGGGTCGGTTTCAAAATGGCGGCATCTGTTGCGCAGACTGGCCGGGACAAAGGAAAATGGCGATCTTCTCCGACGGGACCGTGAGACTCGGCAATGGGGAACAGGATTTCCAACGACGACACACCATCGAAGAGGAGATGTAGAGGGAAGACCATGCGCTGCAGTAGATGAGGGAAAGGTGGGGCCGACTCTCAAAGGAACAAAATCGGCTGCCGCTCGGGCCCCTGCAGATGGAGGGTCAAATCGGTCGTCTGGATCGCAGATTTCTGTGCAGGAACTGCAGCAATCGTGGCCGGCCGCGAGCAAACATCGTCCAGTTTCGCGGCCAGGGAGACACAAGCGCCAGTGAATTGCGAGCGGAGCGCCCCAATAGCCGCCATTACGGACCTCAATGAATGTGCGCCATCCATCCCCTCCATCCCGGGGCTCAGAGGACGGAGGGGAACACAAACTCCAGCACACAGCACCGGGCACACACTTGGCGATCCCAACAACAAGGGCGTCCCGAATTGGCGCACTCAGGGCAAACACCGGCCGTGGGTGCAGCCCGTCGGCCCCGGGACCGTGAAACGGGGGCAGGCACACAACCCACAGCCGTGGTGCAGGAGGATCTCAGCAGTGTCTCTTCACCATCCATCAACAAGGACAAGAGTCAAGAGCAGAAAAAAAAATTCCAGACCTGGAGGACCGGCCACAATCGCGGTCCCACAGCCGATGTTGATCGAGGACCCGGCGGCAGCCCAGGAGTAGGACGAAAATGGAACACGACATAACTTCGTCGCTAAAGAAGATAGAAAATCCGGGAAAGCACCATTGGCATCAGGCAATCTTCGTACAGCCGGGCACGGGGCGTGGGTAAAGGATAGTAGACAGGATAGTCGGGCCGCCGGCGGAGGTCGGCGGAGCCGGGAGCTTATGCGGCCATCTTGGATCACGGCGTAGCTCCTCCCCCCTGGTATACCCAGGTTGATCGATTTCTGAAGAATTCACTGGTATTGTGGGTAGATTTGACTACCCTGTGTGATACTGTGGTACCAAGTGATTTGTGGGCAAAATGCAAAGTGGCTCTATAGTATCCAGAGAAATCCCAAATCTCATGCTCCATCGCTTATGGTGAATAGCCTTTTTGAAAGGGTAGATACAAGCGTAAGACATTGATTGTATTAAAGTTGGCAAAACGACTCAAGAGCCCAAAGAGGCTGTGCATTCTTTCTATGAGAGAATGTTGCAACTGTTTAAACAGCACCGTGACATAGGAAATCTTGAACCCAATGATAGGGGAAGTTTTGTGTTCCTATTTGTGACAGGGTTGAGACCTGAGGTTAACATGATGATTCAACGGCATTTACTTTGGTGGCACAATAAGTCAATTGATGAGATCTTGAGGTACGCAAAATATTATAGTGATGAATTAGAAATGAAACCGAAGCGATCGAAGGAGAAGTTGATGCTGGCACAGATGAAAGCAGCACATGGAGGAAGTTGGAGTCAACTGTGTGGAGGAAATGTTGAGGCTATACAAGGTGTGTATACACAGGGATTTACTATGGTGCAGGGTGGAAATATTTACCTACAAAAGGGTAGAGGAGGCGGTGTCCTGATTGACCAGTGTACTGGAATTGATGTGGCCACGTCAAAGAAATTGAATCCATATCAATATTTAAACAAGTTAGGGCATTGGAAGAGAGAATTTTGTCTTAATCCCAGCAGAGTAATGAATGAGAATCGGGTTCAAAATGTAGGGTTTGTACAGACACAGATCAGCAATCCTGTACAGTCACAAAATGTGCAGAGACAGAGAATGCAAAGCCCTTATGTACAGCAAGGTCCAGAGATGCAAGTTTCCCAAGCCCTGATTCCTTAGAAAAATGTAAGTGGTCCTAGAATCAGTTATCCCACAGGCTTTACCACCACTAAGTGGGCACATGGGGATGTTAAAATCACCGGCCCATAAAATGGCCCTCCTGTTAGGATATTTTATACAACTATCTGTAATAAAGAGGTCTATTTCCTATGTCATATCTATAGGCTGGTCTGAAAATAATTAAAATTGAAATTCATTAAAAGAATATCCAAAAAGTCCGGTAATTCTAAATGTAAAATCTGTGAGCATGGGTTGCACAATAGGTGTTTTATTCTCACATTTAAAATTTTTAGGGGGATTAGACAAATAAACCCCCTTGGCTGTACCTGATGTTGAAGGATTAGCAGCTACACAATGAGATTGAAAACCATCACCCAGAATCATAATCGTACTTTATTACACCAGATTGAGTTTAGTTTCATAAGCAATGTCTGCCATCACAAAGAATATAAGGAGACAAGTGAGCCCCGTTGCATATTCTCTATTGAATGAAGACCAAGCTTCAACAGGGGTGAATTTCCCGAAGGAGGAGCTACCTCCTTACTTCCCTTTCTCACCTTGGTTCTATACTGCACTTATTGTCCTATCGTTCCACCTTTCATATTCTCCTCTTGAACAGGAAGTGGTGAATGGACATTTGTCCATTGAGGGTTTAGTGGTCTCTGGACCCCCAGCTATCCACAGGGTCCTAGCTCCCCCACTACAAAATGAAGACTTAACAAACAGCTACAGTATGATGCTTCAACCAGAAGGTGAGGGATTTCTTACATATTATTGAGCCGTATTACGATTTTGGCAGTGCAGGCGGTTAACCACCGGCCTGCACCACCAGATTACGATACAAATAGTATGACGGTCGGGCGGGCGGGAAGCGTTGCGGTGTAGTAAAACGGCTCGACAAGCCTTTAATACTGCCCACCGTGGGACCGCCACAGCGCGTTCAAGCACGGCATGGACTGTAAAATCCATGCCATTCTGGAACTAGATTCAGAAAAGGGGGTGGTGATGAACAGAGTGTCTGAATTAAGTAGACCACTCTTACCCAGTCCAAAGATCAGGGCTTGATCCATCACCGTTATTTATCTCGCTGCACCATCCCAGCTCAGAACCTGGTTATATGCAAATCAGTCTGTTCCTGGCCCAGTGCATCATGGGAACAGGGCAGACTAAACTACCAAGCCAATTCCTCACCAGAAAGGAGACAAGCTACCGGGGACCGGTTTCTGGCATTTCAGCCGTCTTCGGCCCGGCTTGCTTGAATCCTGATGGTGCAGTGAGAAAGGGACTCATGTCTGAGTATACCCTGCCACACCTATAGTGGCCAAAAACGATTCAGAAAAGGGGGTGGTGATGAACAGAGTGTCTGAATTAAGCAGACCACTCTTACCCAGTCCAAAGATCAGGGCTTGATCCATCACCATTATTTATCTCGCTGCACCATCCCAGCTCAGAACCTGGCTATATGCAAATCAGTCTGTCCCTGGCCCAGTGCATCATGGGAACAGGGCAGACTAAACTACCAAGCCAATTCTTCACCAGAAAGGAGACAAGCTACCGGGGACCGGTTTCTGGCATTTCAGCCGTCTTCGGCCCGCTTGCTTGAATCCTGATGGTGCAGTGAGAAAGGGACTCATGTCTGAGTATACCCTGCCACACCTATAGTGGCCAAAAACGATTCAGAAAAGGGGGTGGTGATGAACAGAGTGTCTGAATTAAGCAGACCACTCTTACCCAGTCCAAAGATCAGGGCTTGATCCATCACCGTTATTTATCTCGCTGCACCATCCCAGCTCAGAACCTGGCTATATGCAAATCAGTCTGTTCCTGGCCCAGTGCATCATGGGAACAGGGCAGACTAAACTACCAAGCCAATTCTTCACCAGAAAGGAGACAAGCTACCGGGGACCGGTTTCTGGCATTTCAGCCGTCTTCGGCCCGGCTTGCTTGAATCCTGATGGTGCAGTGAGAAAGGGACTCCTGTCTGAGTATACCCTGCCACACCTATAGTGGCCAAAAACGATTCAGAAAAGGGGGTGGTGATGAACAGAGTGTCTGAATTAAGCAGACCACTCTTACCCAGTCCAAAGATCAGGGCTTGATCCATCACCGTTATTTATCTCGCTGCACCATCCCAGCTCAGAACCTGGCTATATGCAAATCAGTCTGTCCCTGGCCCAGTGCATCATGGGAACAGGGCAGACTAAACTACCAAGCCAATTCTTCACCAGAAAGGAGACAAGCTACCGGGGACTGGTTTCTGGCATTTCAGCCGTCTTCGGCCCGGCTTGCTTGAATCCTGATGGTGCAGTGAGAAAGGGACTCATGTCTGAGTATACCCTGCCACACCTATAGTGGCCAAAAACGATTCAGAAAAGGGGGTGGAACTAGGGAATTGCTTGCAATTACCTGCATAGGGCAAGGGAGGGCCCAATAGGGCCCCCTTTGTTTCTCCACCACCAGCTTTTACATGGCGGTGCTGACCGCCATGTAAGGCTGGCGGTGGGGAAACAAAATATGCATGACGGTGCTGCAGCAGCAGCACCACCACCAAATTCTGAGCCCCTGACGGCCATACCGCCACCAGTAAATGCGGTTGCGGCGGTCAAATGGCAGCCCAACCGCCAAACTTATAATATGGTGCTCAGACTGACGGTCCAGCGGTGGCTTGATCACCTCCGCCAGACCCCCAATAGTCTGGCAGTCCATGGACTGCCAGACTCCTAATAAGGCCCATTATGTTTGAAAAGAACAAATGAGGGAATGGTGATTACTACGTTCTATACCAAACAATAGCGGTGGTCTGATGATACCAGGGTTCTGCTGAATATGGCATAACTGAAGATTAGTGAGGCTTTTCTGGGGACTCCGACTCTAAGGCCCCTAGGTTCAGGGAGGGTTTGACAGCAGTGGCTGGCTGGATGACTGCTAACTGCTTAAAGCTCAATGCCAAGAAAACGGAGGTCCTTATTGTTGGTAAGCATAGCAACCTCTGGGGCGCTCAGTGGTGGCCTCCAGAGCTGGGTTCAGCTCCCATCCCGGTACCCGAGGTTAAAAACTTGGGTGTCTGGTTAGACCCCGCCCTCAGTTTCTGCGGACACACTAAAAAAGTGGCTGCTACTTGTTTTGGTATTTTGCGTGGGCTCAGGCCAATCCTGAAATTCTTTGACGCCCCCACTAGACAGCTGATAATCCAGGCCACCATACTCTTGCAGCTTGATTATACGAGCTCGCTCCTGTTGGGGGCCAATCAGGCGGAAGTTATCCGGATGCAGCGCGTACAGAATGCGGCAGCCAGAGCCCTGGTGGGCCTACCTAGGTTCTGTTCTGAGAAGGAAACCATCTGGAAACTCCATTGGCTGACCATGACTCAAAGGATTGAGTTTAAGACTTTATGTCTTTCCTTCAAGATTCTTAAACTGTCCTCTCCCCAGATCCTAGAGCATCTTCTCACCCCCTATGTCACCTCTCGTTCTTTGAGGTCATTGGGTCAAAATCTGACTACAGTTCCACGGTTCAAACGTTGCAGAGCGGGAGGGCGTTCCTTCCGCTGTCTAGCGGCTAGGCTTTAGAACTCATTACCAGCTCACATTCGCGCCCTAGATGATTTGCTTACATTCAGGAGGGCTATTAAAACCTATCCTTTTCCCCCTGGACCTTAATATACTGCCTGTTGCTACTTTGTCTGGTTTTTCTTCTGTTTTGTATGTGTATTCCTTCTGCCAGTCAAAGCACCGGGACGCCCCTTTGCTGGGGCAGCTGTGCGCTATAGAAGATGAGATAACATAACATAACATATGGACCACCAAGGACTACAAGTCCCAGGATTCAGAGAGAAAAAGTGATAGAAGGCCTGCCTCTCCCTACACTTTAGGGCTATTAAAACAATAAGTGCCTCTCTAGTGCTGCACGGGACACGCTTGGATCAAGGGTGGGTCTGTCTGGAGCCCTTTGGAGGCCAGAAGAAGCTGGGTTCGGCATCCCTTCTTTAATTATAACTTTTCTTTTTTTTAACAAGGTACAACACTGCCTCTGATGAATGTTAGCCCCCTAATAAACCATCTTCCACTTCAAGCTGCACCTTTGGTTATAGTGCTGAATAATGTCCTTGGCTCCACGTAATATGGAAGGTTCTGCCCAGCTAAAGAATTAGACTGACTGCATACGTCTGTGAAAAACTGACTTGCTAAGCATGAAAACCTAATCAAGGACTGTGAAGGTGACTGCGCTATTATTAATTTTAGAGACATCTGTTTACTTTGAATGTTGTTTTAATGAGGTGGAGTCTGTGGCAATTTTGATAAAAAAATTATTGCAGCTCATCTTGGTTACTTTTATAAACTTATTTGTTATTTGAATGCCTTTACTGATATCTCAAATAATTGCCGAAACACAATATTTCCCATTCCTGTCTGTAATAGAGTAGCTACCGTAAGTTGCCCACGTACCAATGATTGCTTTGAAGTACCCCAAATCGGCTCCCAAGATAATAATGAGCCTAAAAGATCTATTACTATTGGACCTTTGCTGGAAATTAAGGCAACCGTTACTTGCTCTATCATGACTCCCTTTTCTATTGAGCACTCTCCTTTGAGACAATCTTTAGTAAATGGCCTAAAGGTGATATCCTGAAATATCACAGGTATTGGTTCTAATATATTACAAATACTGAATGGCTAGAGTTTGGAACATTATGTTATATTATCAACTCACAAGATAACAGGAGTGACGAATCTCCAACACAGATGGCGTAGTATTCAAAATGCTTTTATTGATTTTTCATGTACTCCGCAGCCTACGCGTTTGGCACTCACGGGCTTCTTCAGGGCTTATTTATATGCATTGGACCTGATACTTTGTGTATTCCAACAGACAAACCTTTACTAAATTCCAATTCCAGAAAGACAAGGAAAAATTGTTTCGGGCCATGCGGTCACCCTCTTGCTCCTTAGGGAGATATCCTCTTTTTATTCTTTTTCTGGTATCCTACAATGTCAAACCACAGCGAAAGGCTCAGCAGTGTCGCTGACTTATGCCGATTATGGCATAGAAGATAATCTTCTAGTATGGAGAGTTTACCGTCGCTTCCTCGTCTCAAGCGAATAGTTGTTGCTTATGAGAAGCAAGGCTGGCAGTAACTGCGCCCCTTTTACTGCCAGCTTTGCTTCTCGTAAGCAAGGACTGTAAGTACAAATTGCGTGTTTACTCACTGCTTACACGTTTTCAAACCTATAAATACAAGGCATTGACATTTACAATCCATGGAGAGGGCAGAGAAGTGCCCCGACCGACCGCACAATTGCATGACGCCTATCTGGCTCACATTTTCTTCATCTTTGTTTCTTTTTATCTGTAATTTTACTTCTTCAGCCATTTTGAATCGGTTTGTCTGCAATAATCATCCAATACTGCCATCCACTCTCTGGGTATTAATGCCATTTTACAAGTTTCTAATGAAAATGCTGTGCCCATCCAGGCCTCATACAAAATCATGACAGATGCTGGGGTTCTTCAAAAACAGTGTTTATTTAAAAACCAATGCATTTCGAGCATCAAGTGCTCTTCATCAGGGTGCGCTGGAAATAATAAAAAAAATGAATTGCATATTTAGTAATTACATTAAAGTGCGCAGTATGTAACATGGTCAACCTAATATCTATACTTAGAACTCAATACCTACTCTAAGACTAAACTAACTATCATTGCGGTACGTTAATATCATGCAGTGAATAGTCTCTAAAGACATTTAAAACTTGTCTTGTGTTATGATGGGTAATTCCACTCCAACAGCCCATTTAGCTAAATATGATCTCCCCTTACCAAGAGTCTTTATTAAACTCCTACTCTCGAAGTAAACGCCCTCTGTATTCTAACATGCCGTTCCATCTTAACGCCCCACCGTCCTTATTCCATTCATTCCATAATTATTTAACACATCTCGTAAACACTTACATCATCGATCATTCTCTCACCTTCCATGCTCTCTCATATGCATTCATTGCACACGCTCTCCCTCTCTCATTCAAAAAAGTCCTCCCTCTCTCATTCTCGCAACACTCATTACTCCAATATCAAAATAATCACCCAGAAGCAAAAACGAACGAACAAACAAATAACCTAACAACTCATGAACCTCGCAACCTCATTAACAACAAAATGGAACATTTGATTTTTCTTTCCTTCCTGTGCCCATATTTCACAACTAACAGCGTCCCACATCAAATCTCATGCATCCGCATACCTGCTTCTGGCGGTCTCGTTACTTCGTCAGCCCGATTCGTCTCACTAAATGGCCAAGGTGTTCACCCTTATTTAAATCCCTCCCTCTCAAAGTCCCTCCTTCTAATTAAAGTAGTGATTGCTAGTTTCCCGCCTGCGTGGCGCTTTTTACGTGAACCTGCAATCTCCTTAAGGACTACAAATCCCATTACTCAATTATTTCTGATATTAAAAACATTAGTCACTCCGCTTTAAAATACTGTTGTTTCATCTATGTTACATGCACAATGTTCCCAAGTGCATAAACGCTCTCCAGCTATAATGTCCCGATAAACATAGTTTCTTCCAAGAACCCAGGTGTATGCTCCATACGTGTGGAAAATCACCTCTGTTTCTTTGTTCATCTGTGATTGGTGGGTCGGTCGGGGCACTTCTCTGCCCTCTCCATGGACTTTATCACAGGTGCCAAAGGGTTTAGACACCAATCCGACCAGTACGCAGATGTGGAACTTTGCAAATTACCGGATGGAACAATGTCGAATATGTAAAGAAATGGAGTGCTCCCCATACCCCCTATTTTCTGATTGACATTTACAATGCCAGTTGGTCAAACTCTCGCAAATGCGAGACCTATTATATTGCAAATGCCTGTTACACATAAGTTGGAAGCTCTATTCAAGAGAACAAAATTATGCCACACTTGAGAAAGAAGCAATAGCCATTAAATGAGCCTTGGAAACCTATTGCATTGCAAATGCTTGTTGTTTGTGAAACTAGGGAGAAACACCAAGCTGAGCAAAAGGAAGATTCAGCCCTTCCGGGTCCTGCTGGCAAATCGGATCACAGGAGGCCACCGCCTGCCTGGAAGGATGAGATTATAATTTACAAACCAGTTCTTAAAAGACCATGGCAAACAGAAGAGCCTACTTATTACTTACTTCAGGGAGAAATAAAGAAGCATTTGCAATGCAATAGGTCGTGCATTTACTAGAGTTTGAGCTATTGGCATTGTAAATGACAATGCCTTTTATTTATGTTTTGTTTTTTAAACCGATAAATGCAAGGCTTTTGTAGTGATGACAGGAATTAAAGATATTGTTAAGTTCTTTTATTCAAGATCAGCTGTAAAGATCCCACAGACGTCGCGCATCCATGCTTGCAAGCATGGCGCAGTCTTTGTTTAATTGTCCTTGTTCACATTCTCAACTGTCAACTCATATGTCAGCTCGCGCGCCAACTAGGAATGTGCGAGACAACACGCTGAGGAATATCCACGCACGGGGAGCGCACGAGGACAGCACACTACATATATCTCTTTCCCTTGAAGAAAGGATGAGAAGCGGGATTGAAAGGAAGGAAAGAGAGAGCGAGAGGAAGAGAGGGTGAGAGAAAAAGAAGGAAATTACCGGAACCTAGTGTGTAGTCTGACATCCCTGCCACTCCTCATGGGGAAAACAAGAGAGTTATTAACAACGTCCAAATCACTGTGTCTTGCACCAGGAGAATGTATTGAGACCGTATCAGAACATGGGGTCGGTCTCACACAAACCTTTTCATTGACTTTATCAATCTTGTTTATGTTCCAACAATACCGCTGATTGACAAGAACAGCACTGTCACAAATCAAGGCAAACAGGTTAGCTGAACCTGGAGTCCCTTTTCCCTACAAAACCTTGTTTCTTTATTCTCACCATGTCATCTACAGCAAACTTACTGTTTGAGACCTGAGTCAAAGTAAGTCTTTTGTTTGGATTGCACGTCGCTAACTTAGTTTCTAACTAATACATCAACCTCATGGGCAGGGGCCTTACGTTTGAACCACTTAGACATCCATGCAGGTCTAAAATCAGAGCTGGCCTTCCTGCCTTTAAGTAATTCGAAAGGAGAAACACCTGTGGATGAGTGGGACGTGGTTCTGTAGAACCACAGCATGGTTCTTACAGCCGTCGGTATAGCTTTGTTGTGAGAAATAGCCTACCGTATGCAGCCCCAATGACTCCGTTAAGTCTCTCTACTAGCCCGTTGGTTTGAGGATGATATAGAGAGCTTTTGAGGTGGTTGATGGAATATTCTTTGAGGAATTCTTCAACAGCAGCAGATATAAACTGCACCCCGTTGTCAGAAATAACTGTCTTGGGAAATCCCTCCCGCATGAAAACCTCTTTTATGAAGTCGAGGATTTTTTTGGAGTCAACTTTGGCTACAAATTTGACTTCCGTACATTTTGAGTAATTGTCAACTAAGACTATGGCGAACAGAGTCTGATGGGGTAAGGTGTGGAAAGGACCCAACATGTCGATACCCAGTTTTTCCCAGGGATTGTCAGGAAGGGGAATGGGAGTAAGGGGGAGGGTTGGAAACACGTGCAGTCTTGTCACTACCAGCACAAATGGTACATTCATGGACCAAGGTGTCAATGACTCTGTCCATCTGGGGCCACCAGAAGTATTCACTAACTCTACGTTGGGTGAGTGTAGCACCCAAGTGTCCTTCGTAAGCTTTGGTCAAGAGTGTTTTCCTGAGATCAAAGGGAGGTATCATTTTTTCTAGCCTAAAGATAAGCCCATCTTCAACAGATAATTAATCACAGATTTTTACAAAAGGTTGTACAACAACATTTAAACTCTTCTCTTTGGGCCAACCTTCGGCAATGTATTTTTTTACACATTTCAATGTTTCATCACTGTGCTTGGCAGCATACCAATTGTTTTCTTTTACAAAACAAACATGATGTATTTCTACACCCACCAGCAACTATACAGTCCTCATGTTCATCATCGCTATTGGGTTTCTCGCTAACCTCTGACATCTTAGGAAAGGGAGGCAAGTGTGAAAGAGCATCAGCGCATACGTTCTTCCCACCTGGGATGTGTACAATGTCAAAATTGAATTGGAGGATTTTAGAAGCAAAACTGGCTATGCGTGGCATGGTGTTGCGATAGCTGGTGTTCCCTAAGATGGCTACTAGAGATTTTAGGGTGAAATTACTGCCCAATAGGTAACATTAAAACTTTTCAATGGCCCACCAACATGCAAGTAGTTCTTTTTTGATGACTGAGTAGTGTGATTCGGGGCCAGATGTAGGTAATTTTTATTTTCCGACCTCTTAAATACCGAGTCATACCGACTCGGTATTTCAGAGGTCGGAAAATAAAAATACCGAGATGTAGGTAATTGCAGATGTGCAATTACCGAATCGGAAACAGTCGGTAATTTCCGATGCGGTAAATACCGACCAGTTGATGCCCATGCATTCCTATGGGCTTTGAAGCCCATAGGAATGAACGGGCATTTACCGGTCGGTATTTACCACATCGGTAAATACCGATAGCCACAAGGGTGCAGGGGGTGTCACTTTGACACCCTCTGGCACCCCCAAAAGAGGCTCGGGTGCCATGTGGCAGGCATACCTGCCCTAAGGGCAGGTCTGCCTGTCATATGGCATAGGTGTGCATGCACACATGTGCATGCACACCTGAAACGGTATTTTACCATCAAGTATTATTTGATGGTAAAATACCGACTTTGTACTGCTTGTGGGACTCAGAAGAGTCCCACCTACATACCAATTTACCGGTATCCATAATGTTACCGACTCGGTATTTTACATACTCGGTAAATTTACCTATCGGTAAATTTACCGAGTCTGTAAATTACAGGGACCTACATGTCAAATTGCTTTTACCGGGTGGTAACGGCCGAATTCGGCCGTTACCACCCGGTAAAAGCCTACCTACATCTGGCCCTTAGTCTCTCAGTACCCTAGATGCAAAGCCTATTGTGTGTTCTTGGGTGCCCACTTGCTGGGTCAGGACAGCACCAAGACCGTAACCGCTGGCATCGACAGTTAATGTGCAATGTATAGAGGGGTTTAAAGGTTTCAACGCCTTGACCTTTGTGAGTTTTATTTTTAGCAAATCAAAATCATTTCTACATTCTTCATCCCACGCAAAAACAGTTTCATGTTTTAACAAGTTGGAGATGGGGCGTACTTTCGTGGCGTAATCCGGAATGAAACGAGAATAGAACTCAGTCAGTCCTTGTAATTACTGCTGCCGCTCGAAGGCTTGAGACTTTGTGGAACTCTGCTGCTGACCGCCTGCCTTATCGGGGACAACGAACACTTGGGGCTTGCTTGTGGTGGTATTCCGGGATTGTGAGGACTAGGTTGCCTAGCGCCCCTGACACCGGCCGCACCTGGGTCCTCTTCCCGCCCCGCCTCCCAGGACTTCAAAGCGCGGCCCACGCTTCGCGGGTACCGCTCGAAGGCTTGAGACTTTGTGGAACTCTGCTGCTGACCGCCTGCCTTATCGGGGACAACGAACACTTGGGGCTTACTTGTGGTGGTATTCCTGGACTGCGAGGACCAGGTTGCCTAGTGCCCCTGACACCGGCCGCACCTGGGTCCTCTTCCCGCCACGCCTCCCAGGACTTCAAAGCGCCTTGCGGCCCCCGCTTCGCGGGAGCCGCTCGAAGGCTTGAGACTTTGTGGAACTTGGCTGCTGACTGCCTGCCTTATCGGGGACAAAGAACACTTGGGGCTTGCTTGTGGTGGTATTCCGGGACTGCGAGGACCAGGTTGCCTAGCGCCCCTGACACTGGGCGCACCTGGGTCCTCTTCCCGCCACGCCTCTTTATTTAGGGCCTCCATTAACCGTGCACGCGGGACGCGAGCGGGCGGCCGCTGGGCTAAGCTCGGGCAAAGGGCGGGCCGTCTGTGGCCGTCCGGGGCTGGCCGAGGCTAGGCTGGGCCACCCAATAACATCTCGATCGTGACATTATTTTGAAGTAAGGACCATTATCCTGAGTATTACATTGGCCTAGCTTGTATAGTCTGCTGTTTCTCCTTTCATGTTTGGGGGGAAAAAAGGTTCTGTTGGTTTCAACGATTAACTGCCCAGTGTTTGACTGCAGATACTCTTTTCAGGGAACCATGAGCCAATGTAGTAGTCTAGGTAGGCCCTCCTTGGCGGGGGGCTGTGTGTGAGGGACGCTAGATGCATTTATCACCAGGACACCTTCCGTATTAGAAAAAAGAAATTGTACTAACGGAAAAACGTCTGTCCCTGGAGCTTATGAATAAAAAACGTTCTTCCCTGGGGGCAATCAAATCAGTGGTTACTCCCAATAGACAGCATATAGAAGACACCCCTCCCCATATCCATGATTCTCTAATCATAAATGACCTATCTCAGTCGCCGCTTTTGGAATTGTCAACGTATAATTCAAATGAAACTGACCCTACATTAGATTCTTCTTCAAATATGTCTTCTGACCCTGTAATTAGGTCATCCAATAGTGGACTCACTGTAAGTGAGGTACCGGTTAAATTAATTAGCATCACAGCACCACCGTCAAAGAGGAAGCTTGTGAGAAATGATTAGGGCAATACGAACAAGAAACGGGGGATGGTAACCCGAGCCCAACAGAGAAGCACACAACCAACTACTACTTCTAAAAATAGCCCAGTTGAGGTTCTGTAATTCTGAACCCGTTTCATAAAGGTCATGGTCTCGTTACGAATTTGGTAGTAGCGAACCGTAAATGGCGAGTGCTGCAAGTATGAGTGTTTTCGTTATGTTCGATCGATGGATTCACTACGTATTTAGGGATTTCGTTCTGAACCCTCGGGTTCCATTTTGTGTACGGCAGCCATTTTGTGGTTGCCCTCACATAGGCCGATGACTACGGCCAAACGAGTCTTTGGGACCCGTACACCTTTAGCTGACTTCTAGATGACCTGTGTGAACTGACCTCGTTTCCTGAACCTACCTTGCTAAGCCAGTTCCTTGTTCGGTAGCTGGTCGAGATAGAGATAAAAGAGCAGGACATTGTTGAGTTTATTGTACATGCACACACCCCTCTATCTTGCTTCACATCTGTTTCTGTTCCTTCTTTTAAGTTCAAGTTCAAGTTCAGTAATTTGTATAGCGCACTACTCACCCAGAGGGTCTCAAGGCGCTTGGGGAGGGGGGGGGTTCATTCTTTGTCGAATAGCCAGGTTTTAAGTTCTTTTCTGAAGGAGATGTGGTTCTGTGTAAGGCGGAGGTGAGTGGGGAGTGAGTTCCAGGTCTTGGCCGCCAAGTAGGAGAAGGATCTACCTCCCATGGTGGATCTTTGGATACGCGGAACTGCGGCGAGTGCTTGATTGGAGGATCTTAGATGGCGGTGGGTGTGTAGAAGGACAGTCGAGTGTTGAGGCATTCGGGTCCTAGTTTGTAACGGGCCTTGTGTGCGTGGGTGAGGAGACTGAACGTTAGTCTCTTGTTGACGGGAAGCCAGTGGAGGTCTTTCAGGTGGCCGGTAATGTGATCTTGGCGAGGGTTGTCCAAAATGAGTCTCGCTGAAGCGTTTTGGATGCGTTGGAGTTTTTTCTGTAATTTGGCTGTGATTCCGGCGTATAGTGGGTTTCCATAGTCCAGTCGACTCGTGACCAGTGCGTGGGTGACAGTCTTTCTTGTCTCAGGGGGATCCATCGGAAGATTTTTTTGAGCATACGAAGTACGTTGAAGCAGGAGGATGAGACTGCGTTGACTTGTCTGTACATCGAGAGTGAGGAGTCTAGGATGAAGCCAAGGTTACGTGCGTGGTCTTTGGGTATGGGTGCTGTGCCCAGAGCCGAAGGCCACCATGAGTCGTCCCAGGCAGAGGGGGATGATCCTAGGATAAGCACCTCCGTTTTGTCTGAGTTTAGTTTTAGGCGGCTGTTTTTCATCCATTCGGCTAATTCTTTCATGCCTTCGTGAAGATTGGTTTTGGTGGTGTTAGGGTCTTTGGTGAGGGAAAGGATCAACTGGGTGTCGTCAGCGTAGGAGATGATGTTAAGGTTGTGTTGGCTCGCGATGGATGCGAGTGGACTCATGGAAACGTTGAAGAGGGTGGGACTGAGTGATGATCCTTGTGGTACACCGCAGATGACTTCGGTGGCCTCTGATTTGAATGGGGGAAGTCGGACTCTCTGAGTTCTCCCAGCGAGGAACGAGATGATCCAGTCCAAGGCTTTTCCTTGTATGCCGACTGTGTCGAAAGCGGCGAAGAGGTCGAGTAGAATGAGGGCCACTGTTTCTCCGTTGAGCAGTAGTGTTCGGATGTCGTCTGTCGCAATGAGGGCGGTTTCGGTGCTGTGTTTGGCTCGAAATCCGGACTGAGAGGGATCGAGGGAGTTGTTGGATTCAAGGAAGGCAGCGAGCTGGCTATTGACGGCTTTCTCAATGACTTTGGCAGGGAAGGGGAGGAGGGATATGGCGCGGTAGTTTTTAAGTTCAGAAGGGTCTGCTGTGGGTTTCTTCGGGAGGGTGCTGAGTTCGGCGTGTTTCCAGCTTTCTGGGAAGGTGGCAGAGTTGAAGGAGCAGTTGATGACATCACGGAGATGGGGTGCGATGATGGAGTCTGCTTTGTTGAAGATGTGGTGGGGACAGGGGCCGGTTGGCGAGCCAGAATGGATGGAGTTCATTAGGCGGATGGTGTCTTCAGTGGTGATTGGGTTCAAGGCGCTGAGGTTGTTAGAGGGCGTTGTAGGTTCGGAGGGGGGTGGGGAGGATTGTTCGTTGGAAATGTTCTCGAAGCTGTTGTGTATGTCGGCAATTTTGTTGTAGAAGAAGGAGGATAATGAATCACAGAGGTCTTGGGAGGGAGTAATGTCGTTTGAGGCTGCGGAGGGGTTGGTGAATTCTTTGACGATGTTGAAAAGTTCCTTGCTGTTATGGGCGTTGTTGTCGAGTCGATCCTTGAATGCTGATTTCTTAGTGGATCGAATCAGTTGGTGGTGTTTGCAGGTGGCTGCCTTGAAGGTGGTCATGTTGTCGGTGGTTGGGTTGGGTTTTTCTCCATGTTTTCTCTAGAGTACGGCATAGCTTCTTGGATTTCTGAGTCCGAGATTGGCCAGGTTGTCCAGAAGGGTGGTGGTGTTGCTGTTGTTTTTGTTTTCCAGGTGGAAGTTGAGGTCTCCTAGTAGAATGTAGTTGTCGGAGGCGAGGGCATGTGGGCTGATGAAGTCAGTGATGTCTTCGCTGAATTGTTTACGGGTTCCTGGAGGCCTGTAGATGAGGGTGCCTCTAAGTGTGGTCCTAGGGTCGGTGTGGATCTGAAAGTGGAGGTGTTCGGCGGTTGCAAGGTTATCGTCGAAGCTAGTCGTGATTTTGATGGTGTTCTTATGGACGATGGCGATGCCTCCTCCTGTTTGATTGGTGCGGTCTTTTCGGGTGATCTTGTAAGTGTCCGGTATGGCTATGGGGATGTCGGGTGTTGATGATGCGTTCATCCAGGTTTCAGTAAGGAAGGCGACGTCCGGTGAAGCAGTGTCGAGGAGGTCCCAGAGTTCGGTGGCGTGTTTGTGGATGCACTTCAGGTGGTTAGAGTCGGAGCAGTGTTTGGGGTTAGTGGATATGGTATGGGTCTTGATGCTGGTAAATTTCCAGGAGTGGCAGGTGAAGGGACCGTGGGAACGTCCCGGGGCCGCTTCGTAGCATTGCGGTGTGCGTCCGGGGTTAAGGGCTAGGAGGGTCGAGGCGTCATATGTTAAACGGGAGGAGTGCGGGATGCGGGGGCCAGGGGGTCTGGCGCTAGGCGCGGTCTAGGCACAGATGGGCGTAGACGGGCTTACCTTTGGCGCACCTTCGGCGCGACCGCTGTGCATGAACGCTGCGCGCAAAAGCATCTGTCATAAATGGATGGTGGAGGGGGGAGGGGCGAGGGAGGGTCAGCTGGGAGGCGGAGGGCGGGGTGTAGGTCCGGGCAGGGAGGCACAACAACAAACTTAAAGATGGCAGCAGGCAAGAAACGAAACTATGCAATCATACAGTCAAATAAATTAATTAAAGGCACAATGCGATTCCACTGACTGCGCGCTTGTAAATTGTAGCGTTTCGGTAATTCAATTCACCCGACAGCAGACAGTCACAAATGCGCGTGTGTGCGAGGCTAAATGAATTAAATAAATATTGAATTGGCAGCAATGATAAATATGAAGAGAAAGGCAGATAGCAATTGTGAGGCGCTACGATACCACTGCAGTCAGGGTGGGGAACTGCGTGGGGGAGCGACCGCTTCTGGATGATTCAGGACGGTCACCTGGCCTGTTTAGGGTTTGGGTTGGGGTCTTTTATTTTGGGTTTGTCCGGCCTGTCCGAGAAAGAATGTTGGGCTTTCCCGTGTAATTGATGGTGGGCTGGACAACTGAAAAGTGGGTTTGTCGTCATGCGATACCTTTTGCAATGTTACCTATGATTGGACAATTCGTAAATAATGGGTGTTTGTCAGGAATGTGATTTTTAGCATAAAAGACGATGTCTCGCAATACGAAATTTGAGCAGTCTCTAGCGAACCTACTTGTGTCGTACTTCGTAGACTTCTGTTCCTAGTTGCAGCCAATAAATTTAATCTTTGACGTCACCGAGAAGTATCCCGTGTCTCTGTATTCTAAGACAGGTGAACCCGAAGACATTGGGCGTGCCCCTGGCGCCGCTGTGTTCTAATACCCGGTTCTTCAGTTGGCGCCCAAAGTGGACTGAAGGTTTTTGCTGCGAGGCTTCCCCCTCTCTGACGGCTACAAAGGACTGCTGCCCTGACTGTCGCCCTGTCTTGGGCCCTTTGAGACGATTTGTAGAGCGAGACGATAGACGGGTCTTCTGGTGACGTGATCGATACCTCAGTTAAGTATAAGTGGAGCGTCTCCCAGTCCTTAGTTTTTGGGTATCCTTAGGGATCTTTGACTTGGAACTTGCAAGTGCCAAAGCCGAGGGACTCGTATATTTGCGAGACTATCGAGTTTGGTAATCCCTTGAAGTTTGAAGCTAGATTAGTAAGCGAAGATGCCTGGTCTTAGCAAACTTGGAAAGATATTTTGTTGTGGTTGTAACAGGGATTCCCGATTGGAGGACTCGTGTCTGATACCTCCGGTTGGAACTCCGACTTATGAGCTCTATTCTAAACATGGTGTGAGCCCTATTACGTATAATGAAGTATGGGTCCGATACACGAGGAAAGACGGTGTCCTAAAATGGCCCCAACATGGTAGCTATGACGCAGAGATTTTAGATAATCTGGAAGTTAAGCTATTTAAGAAGAAAGCCCGGCCGGCGATGTTTGACTCTTTCCGCCTCTGGCGAAAGGAAGCCAAACAGAGAGAAATTAAACTAGCGAAGAGAAATAAAAGAGAGAAGGGTAATCGCTAATGCAGACTGCTATAAAGTTTAAAGATAATGAAAAAGAACAACCGGTGAGCAGTTGCACAGGCAACGTAAAATGGCCATCGATAAATGTTATCCAGCTTTGTCACCTCTCCAACAAGGTGCAACGAAGGACCCTTAAAAGGATCCTTTGATGTCACATTTGTTGAGTTCTCCACCCCCTTATGTGCAGAGTGCTACAGCACCTCCGCAACCTTTAGTTGCGCAACCTCCAGTTGCTTTGCCTCCTGTTGTTGTTCAACCGCCAGCTCCTCTTCAGTTGGTTCCTACTCCTTTGGCGCAGCCTTCTCAAGGGCCACCGACTTTGCTATCAGTTCCGTCTCCAATTCCTACGACTTTGTCTCCTGTATTTCCTACTTCCTCTGATACTCCTTCTGATACTACTTCTACGTATACTTTATCTCAACCTGCTTTGCCTCCTGTCCTTTTGGCAGCTTCTCCTTCTGTTTGACAGAGAATGACTGATACTGTTACTGGTCTTTTGTCTCCTTTCTTTAGGTCATTGAGTATGACCCCTGCTTCTGCGCGTAAACAGTTGCATAGCCAGATGCCTGGTCCCGAAGAGCGGGCAGTATTGGATCATATGGCTCATAAGTGCGTTATCCATTCTTCGAGATATGATTTAGAGTCGGTTATGGATGTATTCCGCCAATGGGAAGCACCAAAGCAGAGGTATGTCTTCGACATGATGTGTACTTTCCTCCGTGAGGAATGGGAAGATGGTGAGTTGGGACAGACTCCATCAGAGTTGTTTCGTGTACAGTCCGAGTTTGCGAAAGGAACAATAGTGGGTCTCTAAGTCGAAAAAGCAGTTGTGAAGTTGCTTTCGTCAGGAATGTGCGTCCTTCTCAGTTGTTGTTTGAGCCTGATTCTTCTGTTAGGAGAAAAGCGCGACAGTATCCTATGATAGAGGTTCCTCCGGTATGGAAAGATGCAGTGCATGCTGGTGCGAATAATATTCCACCAGGTGTACCGGCTCATTTTCAGCGTGTTTGGGTACATGTTCCGTGGAAGCGAGCTTAAGTTTTGGCTCTTAAGCAGACTTTACCTGATCCCCGAAAGAATCCTGCCGGGTACTTTAAGGAGTTGTCACAGACAGCAGACTCATGTATTATGAACTTAGCCGATATAGATATGTTGTTTGGGAATGTGGTTCCTCAACCCTTGTGAGGAATAATTTGTCATGTGGATCATGCGCAAGCGTTAGGTGATACATGGACTAACATTACAGCTGCAGATGGTCTTCAAGGTGGAGGAGCTAAACCTGAAGCTTTAGTTGCATAACTCCCCGGTAGGATCATTAATTATATGAAGACTTTAATGCCTGCTATACGAGTGAATTGGGATAAGTTGTCTGCATGCAAGCAGAAGGAAGACGAAAGTGTGTCTGATTTCTTCACTAGGTTTTAAGAGAAGTTTATTGACCATAGTGGTCAAGAGATGAGTACGCAAGGTGGCCAACGGTTGTTCGTAGATAAGTTTGTGCATAACTTGCTTCCAGAGTTGTGTACTAAGTTGAAGGATTCAGAGAGTTCATGGGCTGTTTCTTCGTCGGCGCAGATCTTGGCTACTGCACAATATTATGAGAATAGGGATAAGGATGAGAAAGAGAAAGCAGACAGAAAGACTAAAGATTTAAAGACGAAGGTTGTTTTGCAGCAGCCGTATCCGCCTCGTAATAATCAGCGTGAATATCAGCAACCTCAGCAGTTTCAGAGAGGTTCGCAAAGGTCCGAGCCTTCTCAACAGCATTTTCTTGTACGCCCTAATCAGTGTTCGTATTTTAAAGAAGAGGGTCACTTTAAGAATAGTTGTCCGGTTCTGTTACAGCGTACGAATGGTGCTTTTGGTGTGAGAGGTCGAGGTGTTCCGCAAGCTCCTAGAGGTAGAGGACGTGGTGTGTTCCCCCGAATGCACGATCCTTTCCTCCACAGAATTCTCTGAACTGTTTTGATCAACAGAATGTTGCGTCTGGTAGGACGACTCAGTACTATGCTGATGACTACTATGTTGAGGGTGAGAATGTTGAGGGTAATGATTGCTAGGACAGCCATAGACAAAGAGAGGGAGTTGTGTCAGTTCTAGTAGATCAGAGTGGACCTTATGTTGAAGTGATTACATCAGGTGTGTCAGAGCCTTTTCTGTTGGATACTGGTGCAGCGAAGAGTTCTATCATGCACTCTAGACTCCCTGGCGCACCTTTGTCTGGCTTGACAAATGTTTCGGTAGGTTTTTCTGACGCCCCAGTTTGTAATTGGGTTTCTGGTCCTTTGTCTCTTTCTTTTGGACCTTGTGACTTTGAAGCACCCCTTATTCTAACGACAGGTCGTGGTGAGAATTTGCTGGGATTGGATTTGATGAAAAGATTGTATGCGACACTACATTGTTCCCCTTCAGGAGTACAGCTTACATTAGGTAAGAGAGTGATCTCTCCGATGTACTTGTCTAAAGATCAACTTCCATTGGAATTGTGTTCTCTCCCCGATTCTCTTTGGCTACTGGTCCTAATGATGTGGGTCTTTAGGAGATTCCACCATATGTTGTGACGTTGAAAGCGAATGCTAGATTGCCACGTATTCCGCAATGTCGGATTTCTAGTGAAGGTGAAAGAGCGCTTTTAACGATCATTTATGATCTAATTGAGAAGGGTGTGATTGAGGAAACAAGAGGTAATGTGTGCAATAGTCAGGTTTTGCCTGTTTTGAAACGTACTGATTCTTCGCAACCGCTTGTGTATAGGTTTGTGATCGATCTTCGGGAAGTGAACAAGATCGTCGTACCACAATTTCCTGTTGTTCCGGATATTATTGCTTTGCTGACTATGATTCCTGCTTCTGCTACCTGGTTTTCGGTGATTGATCTGAAGAATGCTTTCTTCAGCATCCCGATTGCCGAGGAAAGTAGAGATATTTTGGCTTCTCTTTAGGAGGCCGAAATTTCTGATTCAAGCGCGCTCCTCAAGGCTATTGTGAAAGTCCATCCATCTATAGTTAGGCTTTGAAAACACAGCTTGATACTATTGTCTTACCTGATGGTGCTGCTCTTATTCAGTATGTCGACGATTTGTTAGTTGCTGCTAATGATGAGGAGATCTGTAAAAAAGCTACTCTTTCATTGTTGCGACATTTGTCTGACCTCCATCATAAAGTGTTACTTTCGAAGTTGCAGTATTGTCGACAAGAAGTGACCTACTTAGGTCATCTCTTATCGAAGGAGGGAAGAAGATTGACCCCAGAATGAATTCAAGCGATTGCGAAAATGAATGTGCCAACTACACAGAGAAGTGTGTGCTTTCTTGGGTATTACTTCGGACTGTAGGCAATGGATTCCGAATTTTTCGCTTCTTGCGAAACCTTTGTTAGCACTTACTGTTAAGGATACTCCGAATCCTCTTCCTTGGACTGACGAATGCCAGAAGAGTTTTTCTGAATTGCGAAATGCATTGTGTTCGGCTCCTGTGTTGGGTACTCCCGACTACAGCAAGCCTTTTACACTCTATGTTCACGAGAGAGAGGGATGTGCATTGTCAGTCCTGACACAGCAGTTTGGCGATGAATAACGTCCATGTGCGTATTTCTCGTCGACTTTGGATCCGGTAGCTAGAGCGTTGCCGAGTTGTTAGAGAGCTACAGCGGCAGCAGCTGTTTCTATTCGACAGTCTGCTGGTTTGTGATGGATAATACGTTGATTGTGATGGTTCCACATGCAGTGGATACCTTGTTAAACCGGACCAAGACACAGCACTTGACTAGTGCTCGATTGTCAGGTTACGAGTTGACATTTTTGGCAAGTCATGTGCATATAAAGCGATGCAACACGTTGAATCCAGCTACGTTGTTGCCGATTTCTGTAGAGACAGATGTTCAGGAACAGCATGATTGCTTTCTTAGGACAGAGGAGGAAGTGAAGGGTAGAATAGATCTCAAGGACACTCCTCTTGCAAAGTGTGATGGTACCCTATGGGTAGATGGTTCGTGTTTCAAGCTCCCGAATGGTGATACGACTGCAGCATATGCGGGTACAACTTTGCATACGATTGTTGAAGCTGCACGTATCCCACAAAATTCAGCTCAAGCAGCAGAGTTGATTGCACTGACAAGAGCGTGTGTGTTGTCGAAAGGAAAACGAGTGACTGTGTTTACCGATAGCCAGTATGCGTTTGGTGTGGCTCATAGTTTTGGTCGGCTGTGGAAGGAACGAGGGTTCCTCACGTCTCATGGTACGAAAATTCAGCATGGTCAGTTGGTGAATGAACTTCTTGAGTCGCTTACGTTACCGATGCAAGTTGCGATCGTGAAATGCAGTGCACATACGAAGGTTACCGATGACGTTGGTCTTGGTAATGCGTTTGCGGATGAAGTTGCGAAAGAGGTGGCGAAAGATGTGATGAGTCGAATGTATGTTGCGGGTCCAGCAAGATGGGTTCCGGATAGACGAATGTGTGAAGATACGATAGAGAGTGTGAAGTCAATTCAGGCTGAAGCTACTGAGAAAGAATTAAATGTATGGAGAGAGAGTACGGGAAAATTGGATTCTACTGGTTGTTGGATTGAGTTGTCAGAGCATCAGCGATGGTTGTTACCTGATGCGTATGTGCTTGCAGTAGTTATAGTGGCGCTTGGAATGGCTCACAGTGCGAAAGGGATTTGTAAGTTGTTGGCTCCAGTGTGGCAGAATGATGGAATTCCTAAGTGTGCGGAGAATCTGGTCAATAATTGTATGGTTTGTCTGATGTGTAATCCTGGCAAGGGAACTCCATCTCCAGCTGGTCACTTTGCGCCTCCGACGTATCCGTTTGAGGTTTTGCAATTAGATTTCATCCATATGGAGAGATGTAATAACTTGAAATATGTCCTTGTGGGTGTGTGTGCCTTTTCGAGATGGGTAGAAGCATATCCCTGAAAGATAATACTGCCTTGTCCACAGCTAAAGCCCTAATTAAGGAATTTTTCCCTAGGTACGGTTTGCCAAGAATGGTGTGGAGTGATAACGGGAGTGAATTTGTGGGTCAAGTCATGAAGAGAGTATGTGAAGGTTTAGGCATCAGGCAGAAATTTCACGCTGCAAGTCACCCCCAATCAGCTGGTTTAGTTGAATGCTACAATGGCACCTTAAAGCTGAAACTAGCCAAGATTCAGGCAAGCTCTGGTCTCCAATGGCCCGATGCTTTGCCATTGGCACTTTTGTCAACCAGAACGACAGTATATTCTCGAGTGGGACTTAGTCCATATGAAATAGTGTTTGGTCGCCCGGCAAACATATGGGGAGTGCCGAGGCCGACAAAGTTTAGCGAGATTGAACATCCTATACTGATTGATTATTTGTACGATTTGACGGCTAAATTGTGTGTCTTACACCAACAGGTTCACGATACATTGCCACAAGCATCTGAAGATCCAGGACACGCCATCGATCCTGACTCGTGGGTGTTGATTCAGAATTTTCAGCGGACAAAGAACGATCAGCCCCGCTGGACTGGACCCCACCAAGTCTTGTTGGCGATGTGTACTGCAGTGAGAGTGCACGGCAAAAAGAACTGGATCCACAGCGTACATTGTAAGAGGGTTTCTTTACCTCTGCTGTACGACCAGTGGGTCCAGGAGGGTATAGGTGATTCAGAGACTGAGACTGTGCCACTTTTCATTCCGTTCAGCGATGCACGTTTGATTGGGACAAGCTCTGAGCGTGAGAACGACGACAGGAAGCTGTGCCTCCATCAGTTCGACTGAACACTACTGAGCCTGAGTTGTTGTTTCGTGATCAGACATTGCCTGGTAAAGGCCGCTATAATTTACGACCGGGAGTCGTTGGACTAATAAAATAAATCTTTTCTTGCTATTTTTTAAACTACGCTCTCTCATCTGAGAAACTGTTTTGATCTATTTTTGATTTTCGAACCGCCATCCGGGTTCAGCTGTAGGGTCGCGGTATAAGGACTCCGAGTGTACAGCTGGAAGACACAAGGTCGACAGTTCTGGTTTGTTCTAGGGCGTTCCCTGGGACATTCAGAGGTATACTTGAGCAGAAGAGAGCCAACTGCCGCGAACAGCACGGTTATAGGATGGAGTTTTCCGAGATGGAGAGAGCTGTTGAAGAAATGAACTTTAAGACAAGACTATGTAAAATAATGAGTAGAAAATGTTTTTTGATAACGTGTCTTTTAATGCTACTTAGCATGACAATGTTTTTGGTGGGATATGTTACTTTCTCTTTTCAAGTGATGTTTGCACCCACTACACAACCAATGCCTTTTCCTACTATTTCTTCGCATTCTTTTCATCCTTTGCCTGAACATGAGTCCATTAGAAGATTGGAATTTGCTAGTAACTCTTTTGTTCAACTTCTGCATCAGTTAGTAGTGAACACCACTAATTACTGGGTGTGTGGTTTTATGCCTGATACCAGTGATAAGGGTATTCCTTACCTGGTCCTGCCATTCAGCTATAATGGTTCTGTGTGGGCGTATAGGATGATGTTCATCTATGCCCGTGAAGTTTACCCCCTGCGTTCTGTGAAAGACAATCCGAGGAATAGTGCTCTAGTTAAGGGAATAGTAGACATGATTAGAGGAATTAATTCCTATGAGACTATCCCGAAAGATGAGACACTAGCATATATTGGATGGAACGTGACTGGATATGGTGTTAGTCTGAGTGAAAACCAGCGAGCAAAAAGATTGTCTGCGATTTGGATCGTACCCGATCGTGGTCATTTTTGTCTGCAAGGTAATGGCAAGAATCAGAGAGCTCAGTTAGGGAAGAGTGTTTGCACTGAGACGTATGTTTTTGCGTCCCAGATTTTCCCATGGTTTTTAGCAGCTACAGGTACCTATTTTGTTTGTCACGATAGAGCATATACATGGTTGCCCCCTGATTTTTCGGGAACATGTTATGTTTCGTTCCTGTTGCCCCCTACGTATACTGCTGCGGCAGATTACCATAGAACAAGAGTTGTTAGAGGTGTCGTCAGTAAGGAAGATACTGCTGGACAAGAATTAGGAGATTTTCTGAAGGGTTTTCTGCCGTTTTGGGGACCTATGGTCAACAGCAGGAACATACGGCAATTGACGAGAGTGGTTGAGTCCACCATAGTGGGGACTGCCGGTGCCCTTAGTAATTTGACTGCTGAGCTCCAATCGGATCGTCTTATGACGTTGCAGAATCTAGTTGCGTTAGACGTTATAATTGCAGATAGAGGAGGGGTATGTAAATTGATTCAATCGAGCTGCTGCGTTTTCATTCCAGACAACGCTCCGACAGTGTACCAGGCCATTTCCAAGCTACATAAGATCTCCAAGTCTATACATGTGGACAAAGGAGATTGGTCGTTAATGGGATGGTTTTGGGGATTGTTATCCACTTGGGGATGGAAGATTCTGATGATCATTGGGATGGTTTTAGCTATTCTTTTCCTGTTCTGTCTTTGCGTACAGTGTGCTCCTGCTATATGTGGCCTTTGTGCTACTTCGTGTGCAAGGAGACCTGTCCAGAGAGAGTTACTAAGTAATAGGATGATGCTTCAGCAACATCTTGATGATCTGATGAATATAGACTTGGATTCAGATTGACGTGAGTTTAGGTTATTGCCTATGTAAGGGCAAAAGGAGGGTCATAAAGGTCATGGTCTCGTTACGAATTTGGTAGTAGGAACCGTAAATGGCGAGTGCGGCAAGTATGAGTGTTTTCGTCATGTTCGGTCGATGGATTCACTATGTATTTAGGGATTTCGTTCTGAACTCTCGGGTTCCATTTTGTGTACGGCAGCCATTTTGTAGTTGCCCTCACATAGGCCAATGACTAAGGCCGAACGAGTCTTTGGGTCATGTACACCTTTAGCTGACTTCTAGATGACCTGAGCGAACTGACCTCGTTGCCTGAACCTACCTTGCTAAGCCAGTTCCTTGTCCGGTAGCTGGTCGAGATAGAGATCAAAGAGCAGGACATTGTTGAGTTTATTGTACACGCACACACCCCTCTATCTTGCTTCACATCTGTTTCTGTTCCTTCTTTTATGGCCTGTTTATGGTTTGGGTTGTGGTCTTTTATTATGGGTTTGTCCGGCCTGTCCGAGCAAGAATGTTGGGCTTTCCCGTGTAATTGATGGTGGGCTGCACAACTGAAAACTGGGTTTGTCGTCATGCGATACCTTTTGCAATGTTACCTATGATTGGACAATTCGTAAATAATGGGTGTTTGTCAGGAATGTGATTTTTAGCATAAAAGAGGATGTCTCGCAATACGAAAATTGAGCAGTCTCTAGCGAACCTACTTGTGTCGTACTTCGTAGACTTCTGTTCCTGGTTGCAGCCAATAAATTTGATCTTTGACGTCACCGAGAAGTATCTTGTGTCTCTGTATTCTAAGACAGCTGAACCCGAAGACATTGGGCGTGCCCCTGGGTTCTAAAACCCGGTTCTTCACAGTACAACAGCTCCCATCAATACTTATAAATGAGCTATTGCCTAGTATGGAAAAACTGGTTAAATCATTAATCCTTCCATTAATAGAAAGGGTTAAGAGAATAGACGAACAGCTAGGCTCTATTGAAAAGGAGATGGTAAAGAATTCGCTGTTGTTAAGTAAAAAATGTTCTCTGTGTTCTACAGTCCCCATAAAAGATAATCATGTAGGTGACAGGCCACCACTTAAATCCCCCATAAAGGGCCAAAAACCCTCCTCCTCACAGAAGATATTAGCCCCCAAAGTGGCACTAAAACCAAGTACGAGTAATCAAAAAAAGGGGGATAAAACAGAATCAGGAAACACACCTGAACTTCCTCAAAAATCGGTTAATGGGCCTATTGACTCACAAAACATTAATAGACTAAGCCACAGAAGAATAGATCTACCACCAGAATCTGCTCCTTTTGTTGAAATCATAGCAGGAGTTCCGGTTCTGTCTAAGGGAGTAAAAGAGGATCAACGTGCCCTAAAAAATAAAGTAATATTCTGGTTGTGTAACAATAGACCCTTGCAGGCACACATCAATGGAGAAATCCTAAACGTAAGGCGTGTGAATTGGGTTGGAAGCCGGCCCAAACATAGAAAGGGGATGCCATTATTATTAACTTTAAAGACCATAGAGCAGTGAGGCACATGGGAGACTGGTATGACGTGAGAGGCAGTGAAGAAATCTCTACGCACTATCTAAGTCACTTCTACCTCCAGTCGTCGTTCTCAAAGCCCCAAGGTTTTTCTTTAGGGAATCAGGCTCTATACAGGCACACCACAGGATTCCAAGATAATAATCAATCAACCTTCAATTATCCTCATAAACCCTTTTTGGAAATCCACCCTCCTGATAGGCATAATACAGAACACTACGGTTTCAACATTCCAACTTTTAACTATTTTTCGATGTTGTGCGGATAAGAAGGTGTGGATTGACTCCAGCCTACGGTCATCGCGAAACTCTGTATTGCTCCAAAGTTTGTAATGTCTTAAATTTCAGCAATAGATGGTCTAGACATCCAGGAAGAGGTTACCAGGGTCAAATTCCCTTCAAGGCAATCCTTACTGAAGGCAGATAATACTGTAAATCGAAATAAAGCTGAAAATCCCATGGGAGGAGTTGCTCGAAACATAGGCGGGACAAATACAATGGACTCGTCTACAGCTGAGGTACAGATGGGAGCTCAGACCACCCCCCGGAGGCTACTATTCCAGTAAATGACGAGCAATCATTTAAAGTCATCTTCTGGAATATTGCAGGCCTTCAATCAAAGGTTGAAGATAAAGAGCTTTGAACTTCCTTCAAAATCACAGTGTAATTTTCTCCAGGAGACATGGGCCATCGCAGAACTACATCTGGTAGGATACAAAACTTCCTTTACATCCGCATTACCAGTAGCCTCGGATCGGGCCAAGGGAGGATTGACTATTTTCATAGCTAATACAGTACGGGGATTAAAAACAACTGTAGTACATCTGGATCCAAATTATCAGCTGCTCAGCCTGTCATTTAATAACAAAGAGATTATCCTTCTGCTTAATTTCACACAGAGAAGGCAATAAATATGTACATACAAAGAGACACACGCGGAGATTGTTTTGCAAAGTTGAGAAAGGCATACACACCAAGGGGATGGAGTGGAAGCGGTGACAGACACCCTAGGAAGCTAGCCCATTGTATACCTTGGAAGCCATAACATTTTCGTAGGCATTGCAAGAGTGACTCCAGGAAACACATCACAATGTGAGGGAAGCAGGGGGGAGCAGGGGGAAAGAGGGTGAGTGGAGGAAGAGGGGGCGGGCGGTGAGCAGAGGAGGAGGTATGGATAGCTGAGCAATAAAGATCAAACGTTGGGACCCATGACCTAAACTAAGAAGTCCTTACTAAAATAAAAACTTAGAAAACCTACTAGGAACCCCTTCCCTCCCTGAGAATTCTAAGATTTTTTTGTGTACCTTTTAGCGCCCTACAGGCGGAGAAGAGCACGCTGCAGCCACCAGCCTGCCGTCCCCTGGGCCGGGGAGGAAGCATTGGTGGTAGGCCAGTCTCGCAGGCGTGCCACTGATTACTGAAACGGAGAAGGGCAACTAAAGGACTGAGGCCGCCATTATCTTGTACTCCGATAAAAAGAAAGGCAAGCTAGGCACGTTATAGCTATAGTTAAAGCATGCCACACTGCCCAAAAAAAGAATTGAAAGCACACTGCACAATATTTAAAGTGTGCTGCCTAAAAATAACACAAAAATAATGTTCATGAAAAGTTGCAAGTTAGATGAGCTGCTCATTTGTAAAATATCACGCGTGGCTGCTATTACTAATAAAAAATATTAAACCGGGCGACGTTCTGTAATCTAAAGTACGGCACCAGAAGGAAGAAGGGCGATAGGGAGCAGACAAATAGCACAGGAAAAGGGGATACCATTGCAGGAAAGCATGTAGTGCCTTCAATAGTAGAACATCGTTTAACAAAATAGTGCTCCCAGACTGTAAATAAAACATACAGAGTAACAACACAAGTAAAAGGGCCAGTCCACATGAGAGGTTATAAAAGTAGAAAAGGCGCTACTAAGAAGGGACTGAATATAGTATGTCTCGAAGAGACCACGCAACCACTGTCTAGGCAAAACCTAAAAAGGGTGGTAGGTGGATATCTTTATTTGTTGGATCCTAACTGCTCACACACATGCCTCATAAGTGTGGAAGTGAAGGGGCTTCCTTGATCAGTGAGTATTTCCTTTGGAAACCCCACCCTAGAAGATATCTCCAGTATGGCCTTAGCTATTAGGGTTATTTTATCTTGACATGGGTGTACGGCCTCTGGATAGCTGGTTATGTCATCAACCATGCAAGAAAAAAACAATATCTATTGCAGAAGGGCGTCAAAGGTCCTATAATATCCATTCCCGCCCTGGAAAATGGTTCCCCTATGATGTGCAAAGGATACAAAAGTGCCTTCGGAGGCTGATATCAGCTCTTTCTTTGACATATAGCACATTCCCTACAATATTTTTTTTATCTTGTTATAAATACCAGGCCAATAAAAATAATCCAAAATCATTTTCTCAGTGTTTTAACATCCAAAGGGCCAAATGTACGATCCTTACAATTTGCGAGTCGCAAATTGCGTAGTTTTGCGACTCGCAATTTGCGACTCGCAAAATGTAATGTACAACAGTGTCTCAGACACTGTTTGCTATTCCTAATGGGGTAGAAAATTGCATGGCTCATTAATATTCACGAGGCAGGTGCAATTTGCGACCCCATTGGGAATGGCTAGCACTCCCAGGGATGGTGTCTGCTCTTAAAAAATATTTTTGCATCCATTCACAAAGGGGAAGAGATCACCTGATGCAGGTATGATGTGGCAAAGTGCTTCACAAGGTCACGCATATGCCTACATGCGTCACTTTGCAAATACGGCGCAACGTGGTGTTAGATTTTGCCCGGTCTTTTCTTGAGGGGTGTCAGGGTGTTGGCGCAGCTGGAGATCCATCGATGGTAGTTGCGCGCTGCAATGTTATCGCCTTTAAGCGTTGCCGGAGTGGTGGAGCTGAGGGAGTTGACGAGAAGTTCTTCAGTGGCCTTCATAGAGCTGCGGGGGGCGATGGTGACGGTGGTGTACAGTGGACATGGTGAAGACGTGATGTATACAGTGTTGGTCGGTCCAAGAGAGTCCGTGGTGTGGCTGTAGTTGAAGTTCCTTCTGGCGGAGGAGACATGCTTGACCGTGTGTCCTGCTATGTGGCTTGCTGCAGTGACTAGCTGCTTGATTCTGATGTTGGCGAGCTTCCCCAGGAAGGGGTGGTGTTCTGATCACTTGGGTTGTCCAGGTGAAAGTAGAGTTCACAGAGTAGGATGTCATCGTGGATGGAAGAGCCCAGGGTGCAATGAGGTCTACAATGGTATTGGAGAATTGGGGGTCCAAGGCCTGGGCGGGGCCTGCAGATGAGGGTGCTGCAGAGGATGAGGTTGGGGTTGGTCCGGATCTGGAAGTTGAGGTGTTCCATGGTCACCATTGGGTCATTTGAGTGCGTGGTCAGTAGGAGTGTGCTTCTGTAGGTGATGGCAATGCCTCCTCCTGGACTGTCGGGGTGGTACTTGCGGGTGATTTAGTGGCAGTCAGTGATGGCGATGTCCGGTCCAGGGCATAGGTTGGATCCTGGCAGACGATGTGGCGTCCAGGGTTGATGGCGAGGAAGGTGCTGGCGTCGTAGCGATGGAGTGTCTAAGAGGAAGAGGCCTTGGTGCTGAGCGCTGTCCAGGGGCAGACGGATGCAGACGGGCTTGCCTATGGCTTGCCTTTGGCACGGTTAGACGTCCATTACAACACAATGCCTTTACAATGCAACTACAACACCGCAGGTGCCTTTACATCGCATTCCATTCCAACCCACTGTGAGGTAATTAATGCTGTTTTTTAAGTTTTAGTGTGGGAATGGGTTTCAGGGGTCAGATATGAAATTTGGGGTGTATTATGGGGTCAAATATTAAATTTGGGGGTGTTTTGGGGTTAAATAAGAATTTTAGGGTGTGGTTTGAGGGGTTAAAGATTAATTTTAGGGTCCAGGGTGTGATTTGGGAGGTCGAAGATGAATTGTAGGGTCTGAGGTGGGTTTTGGGGTGCAAAGGTTAGTTTTAGGGTTGCACTCACTGAAGTGGGAATAGTAATGTTTTCATCTCCGCTATCAAGCACTTTCCCTACTGTTGCAATATGCGTAGTATTCGAATGCATTGTAATGGAACTGTTGCAATATGCGTAGTATTAGAATGCATTGTGATGGAATGCGATTTAATGGTATGCGTTTTAAGGTCATATATCCCTTTGGCACACCAGTGGTATGCCCGCTGCGCATGGGCGCGCAGGGCCCGCCATGGAGAAGTGCTCCGGGGGACTGGACATCTGTGAGGTGGGAAACGCCTGAAAGGACACTGGATGGGGCCGGGACGCAGGGGTGTGTGTGTGAGCGGGTGTTGTAAATATTTACATGAAAGACATCTTAACTCGAGGCCAGGTCCTGTGTCTTCGCTGCTCCTGCCCTCCCGAGTCTGCTTAAAAGCAGTGGGGTGATGCTGTTCCGTCATTGCGGATGAGCAGCCACTGGGGGTGCATCACACCAGGCACTAGTACTGGGCGACTTGAACCCTAGTCCTCCTCTGCTACGCGTCCCATGTTCTCCTTACCTGGACATTGACACCATGGCGCAATCAGCTGCACTCTTTCCAAATCTGTGACTCAGCCAGCAGGAGCCTCCACCAGGGATTTCACAAGCCTGGGTACAGTAGTCGCTGCCAAGTCCGCTGGGGAACCTCCAGATGCAGGTGGTGCAGCAGGGCTCCCTTAGGCATGAAGTTGCTGCGCTCCAGCCACACAAGTTCGGTGCAGCTCAGGGGCCTCACCCTCCACAGCAGACGGCCAGCACAAATTCATCCAGCCTGTAATGCAGAAAGGCGCTGCCCACCATTGGTAATCCTCTTCATGCACCCCGGTGTAGTGGTGGATCGTAGTACGCAATACAGACCTCCCTACGTTGGTGCGCAGGAATGCCTCTACTATTCATAGCTCCAAGGGGCTCAAGGCGGTCTTCTCACACAGGTCAGCAACGTGTCTCTGTGTGCCCTGCCAGACTTCACCACGAGTTAAGGGCAATCGCTGCGCCTCAATGTCTACTGCCACGGCTCATCGACTCCACTGCGCCTCCACATCCCACCACAGGTCCAGCGAGGCATCCAGGCTCCAGACGCAGGACCAGCGAGGCATCCAGGCTCCAGATGCAGGACCTGTGAGGCATCCAGGCTCCAGATGCAGGATCAGCGAGGCATCCAGGATGCAGACGCAGGACCAGCGAGGCATCCAGGCTCCAAATGCAGGACCAGCGAGGCATCCAGGCTCCAGATGCAGGACCAGTGAGGCATCCGTGCCCCAGGGACTGTCCGCGCTTTCAAGGTTTTGGATGCCATGGTGTTGCGAAGAGTGCGCAATGAGAAGTGATGCATCACTGGTGTTGCACCGCAATGCGCCTCTTTTCATGGAAGTAGCCCTGCATTTCCTCTTCCCCTGGGACTCTGGCTGGTCAGCCTGGATGTTGGGGGGCTTGAGGGGTTGTTGATCTGTGCTGCACTTGGTCCTGGCTGCTCCATTCTACATTCCATTGTTTTTTTTGCCTATTTTTCATTGGAGAACGACTGATAGGCTATTTTTGGCGGGAAACATCCGTTACAACGCGGATGTTTCAACGCGGTGCTGTTACGACGCGTCCGTAACAACGCAAGTCGTTACCACGACTTGCGCTGGAGGGCGCTAGAAGAATAAAAATAGTAAATTTACTATTCCAACACCTTCCCTAGTGTCCACGGGGACTGGTGTTAGAATAGTAAATTATACTATTCGATATCCGCGCCCCCAACGCAAGTCGTGGTAATGACTTGCGTTGTAAGGGACGCGTTGTAACAGCACGCGTTGTGACGGTACGCGTTGTACCGTCACCCATCCATTTTTGGCTATAGAGGCAAAAATAAAAACACATTGGGCTGACTAACGTGGATTTTTTGCCACTAATGGGCCTTTCGTTAGTTTTTGTCCGCTTACGCCGGAATTCCTATCGCCACCATGTTAATGTTTTCCCCGCTGATCCCTGAAGCTATCACCATGTAGCAATGCCTTGTGAATACGTCGCTAACAAGGCGTTCGTTTTTAGCGGTAAACAGCGGTAAGAAAACTGCTGCTAACTAGCGTTAGTTGTAGTTATCGTCAGCCCTTGTACATATCCCCCCAGTTCCTAAAAGGGTCCTAACTGGTGTTCAATGGACTTTTAGGGAACAATGATAAGAAGTCTTCTGGTCCAAACTCGAACTGGTGAATCTTACTGACCGAGACATCGCTATTTCCATAGGATCTGGTGTTTAGGGGCAATACCTAGCAGTATATCCAAAACCTCTGCAAATGAAACATTGAGGGTGTCTGGCTGGGATATGTACTTGTCCCCCACCCTGACTCAGAGAAGCTCCGTCCAATTCCTTAGTGACACAAGGTTTTGATCCTTGCACAGGTATAAATCCTTTACCTTTTGTTCTACTGCCTAGACCCCCCTCCCCCCATTCTCTTATGCCCTACTGAAGGCCTTCACAATCTCTACGCCATTTCCAGGGTTAGTTTGCTTTGCTATGCTGTCTGACCTATCTCTGGATGGGTGAATGCAAGGAACTCAAAATTTGCTCTAGATAAATCTTGGCCAACATCTCTTTTATTGTAGTGAGGTCGGGCTTCAGCCTTCGGTCTGTCATGTCTATTACTCTTTAGAACATGAATGTTGGGCCTCCTCTCAGGTAAGTGAATGACTGTGGATCTAGACCTTTCACACTTCTATAATAACATCTTTGTCACATTTAGATTCTATGTCTGGACCAGGGGCGTGGATTATGCATTACTTTATTCACTCTTTATTAACAGCACGTTCAAAGATAAAGTAAAAAAACATATCACTGAACTACAATTCCCATGAAAACTGGGAGTAACCATGGCCACCAACAGTCCAATCACATAGCAGTCCAATAGTCCATATAATATTGCTGGTGACGTAGTCCTTCTTCTTGCTTCACTGCTGCCTCATCAGTTAAGCCCCTTAATTCCTTCTTCCTGACTACAGGGATTAGATTGAGGGCTTATCTGCTGTTTGCTTATTAATTGTGTTGGCTTTGGCTGTATTTCTATGACCCGTCTTTACAATTTGCTATAATGGGACACACTCTGCAAGCGCTTCCTTCATAGCGGATTCTCCGCTTCACATCCGTGCGGTAGGCTCGTTTGCCCGAGCGCATCAATCCTTGTTCCCATGCGGGTGCGCAAATTTGCACTCTTTCACGCCTCTAACATTCTTCAATTGCACCACAGAGCAGCTTGCTGTGCTCCGTTGGTAGCGTGGTTCTTGGGGAAATTGAGCGTCTTCCCGCTCGTGCCTTTTTCCTCCCAACCCTTGTCTGACACTGCGCTGCAGTAAGCCCATTCATTTGCTTAGATTCCCCCATTCTTCAAGGGGTTTTCCTGCACTCATTTCTTGCCTGGCAGGAACGTTTAGAGCACTGGCGAGGGGGCTGCCCCCATTACTGTTTTAAGGGTGTATATATATTTTTTAGTGCTCAGACTCTCCACATAAGATGCAGACCCAGCGGGACCATGATTATGCACCTTCTCTTTCCTCTGAGGAGGAATGGCACCCCCAACAGCCATTCCTGCAAGGGTGGATAAGCTCCTTTCTACAGCCGTTTCCCAGGTGCTGGCTCCTTGCAGGAAAGTGCTGATAAACTGTTTGCCAAGGTCTTCAAGAGCACAGGGATACTGGGAGATGGGGGTGGCTGGGCCTAGTGGGGCGACCCCAGTTCGCCCACGTAAGGCTAATAAGCGTGACGCGGGGCACCTTGAAGTCTTTAGCCAGCAGGTTGAAGTCTTTCACAAGAGTGTGTGAACGATTATTGAGGCACCCGACCAGGAGGTAGACATACCTTGATGTTACAAGCGACGAAGTCGCCACAGATTTCGACCCTGAAGAGGGGTTTCCCGACATGGGAGAGGGTGATTTTGAGAAGAAAGAGGGTTCCTCTGTAGAGACACAGGTTTAGGCGCCCACAGTCGATCAACTCCGACCCTTGTGATTGGGGTGGGGTCCCTTCCAACATGTTTGACCCTGAAGGTATTTTTAGGCCGCGTTCTGCGGAAAGAGTCCCTCACAGGAAGGTGGCTGAGTCCGTGGGCAACAAGATTAGACTGCCGCTGACCAAGGAGGTGAGAGCCTGCCTCAGGTCAGAATGCCCTCAACCATCACTGACCAACAAGGTCACAGCTACCCCGGTAGAACCTTCTATCTCTCTCGTTGCGGGAAAGGCAAAAAGCACCGCAGCCGCGGAGGAGCCCACAACAGCTCCAGTGGATACAGTGGTAAGCGCAAATCTGTTAACACCTCTTTGTTGGGAGGGAGAATAAGCTTATTTTCTCACAAATGGGCAGAGATCACCTCAGATCCGTGGGTTCTGGAGACGGTAAGGGGGTACCACATAGAGTTCTACGAAACTCCAGTACAAACAGTCAAACCCCATCTACTTTTTTTTCCTCTCAGGACGAATCCATCATAGATCTGGAGGTATGGGACCTTCTGACAAAAGGGGCAATATGTCACTCAGAACTGCATCCCAGAGGATTCCTAAGCAACCTGTTTTTAGTGGAAAAGAATGAAAGGGCTTCCGCTGCGTCCTCAACCTCAGGGTACCGCCACTTCAAGATGGAGGGGTTCCACCTCCTCAGGGATCTTTTGTTGCAGGACGACTGGTTTGCACATCTCAACCTCACAGACGCCTAGCTGTCTGTCCCCATCTTCCCCCTCCACTGCAGGTTCCTCCAAATTTCAGTGGAGGGAGCAGGTCTTCGAATTCCGGACCTTCCCTTTCGGCCTGTCATTAGCACAATGGTGCTTTACCAAACTCCTCAAGCCAGTGGTGGAACACCTACGGACCCTGGGCATCAGACTGATTATTTACTTAGACAACATGCTGTTGATGAATCAGTCCTGTCTACAACTGATAACTTACCTGAATATCACCATAACTCTGCTCAAGAGTTTAGAGTTCACCATCATCCAACAGAAGCCGGACCTGGTCCCGCAGAGGAGCATGCAATTCTTGGGCTTCCGGATCGATTCCAGGGTGGCGACCCAGAATCTACAGGAACAGAAGATTGCCAAGAACAAGAAGGAACTGAGGTAGGTTCTCAGATCGGATAGAATCTCTTTATGTCAGCCGGCCAGGATTGTTGGCTTGTTATCATCCTCAATACAAGCCATCTTCCCAGGAACCGCTGCACTACAGAGCTTTGCAGGCTTTGCAGAGACTGAAGGAGACTCACTTACTCCGAACTATTCTCTCTGACGCAGGAAGCCAGGACGAGCTCCAATGGTGGATCGACCACATGAAAGAAGGGAATGAACGGGCGATCTTTGGCTCACTACCGGATCTGGTGATAGAATCGGATGCCAGTCGCCTAGGTTGGGGTGCCAGATGCGGTTCGACCTCCATGGGAGGCAGATGGACGGAGGAGGAGCTAGCTCTCCAAATCAACTGTGTAGAGCTACTGGCAGGCTCTTTTGCTATTTGGTCATTCACTAGGGACAGAGTTTCATGTTGCGTACTCCTAAGGATGGACAACACGACAGCGGTGCAGTACATCAACAGTCTGGGTGGCACCCGATCCAGAGCCCAATTGGAGCTTGCCAAGGACTTCTGGCACTACTGCCTCCACCGTCAGATGTCCTTGATGGCCGAATATCTCCCCGGGACACAGAACTCTGTTGCGGACTGGAACTCCAGACACTTCAGAGATGCCAGCGACTGGAGGCTCAACTCAGCAATTTTCCAGGCACTGACCACACTTTGGGGTCCATGCCAGGCAGACCTGTTTGCTTCCAGATGGAACGCTCATCTGCCCCGATACTTCAGCTGGAGACCAGACCCGGGGGCGGAAGCGGTAGATCCCTTCCTTCAGGACTGGTCGATGGACCTAGCCTACGCCTTCTCTCCATTCCTTTTCATCCTGCGACTGGCAGCACAAACCCAACGCCAGAGGGCCACGCTAATCCTGGTCGCCCCGATCTGGTGATTGCAAAATGGTTTCCCTTTCACCTGGAGCTGGTTTGGGCCATCCTGGTACGTCTTCCATTGTACGAAGAGATCCTGATGGACCTTCTGGACCATCCTCACCCTTTGGTTCTCCAGGGCCTCTCATGGCGTGGAAGATTTGAGGCGACGCTGGCAGGACGTTAGACTTCTGCAGGGAGCGTACTTCCTTATTCAACAGGCTTGGGCACCAGGGACCATCATGAGGTATAGATTGGCTTGGAGGAGATAGGTACGTTGGTGTATGGAGAGATGCTTGGATCCCGTGGGCACCAGCTTTACTGATGTGGTGAACTTCTTGGCTGAAATTTTTCGGGAAGGAGTGGCTTATTGTACCATCATCTCATTCAGTTTTGCTATTTCAGCAGGTAATACACTGGTGAATAATGTTCCGGTGGGGGAGCACCCCTGGGTGAGTAAACTCCTCAAGGGCATCAGGATTTCTCGTCCCCCCCGAACCTCGCTACGAGGGTCTTTGGGACGTCAACCTGGTCCTTGACTTGTTGTCATCTTGGCAGGACAATCATTACCTGTCCAGGAAGGAAATATCGGCAAAGCTGACAATGTTGCTCTGCCTCACTCGTGCAAGAGATCTTCAGATGTGAGGGCCTTAGTCCTCTCTGCTAGAATTTTTAACCCTGAGGGGGTCACATTCAACATCTCTAGGAGGACGAAGACGAGTACCTGGTCGGTATCCTATCCAGCTTTTCCCTAATCTCCTAAATTGTGTGTGGTCAGATGCCTAAAGCCCTTTGAAAACATAACATTGGAGGGGAACGGCAACTGCTGATTGCCATTAAAAAAAACCTTCAAGGCGATGTCATCCCCGACCATTGCCAGGTGGGTGAGATGGATCATGGCAGAGGCTAACATCGATACTACTGAGTTTGGGGCACACTCCACTCGAGGGGCTATGGCTTACAAAGCTGTCCAGGTAGGGGGCAGATTGGAAGATATTATGAATGCAGCAGATTGGTCATCTGACTCTACTTTCAAGAAGTTTTATTTTAACCCTATACATCACGCAGCTACTGGTTTTAAGTAAGCTTTAAAAATGCATAATCCTTGCCTCCGGTCCTGATATAGAATGAAAAATGTCCTAGTTAACATAAAGGAAAGTTCCAATTCTATTAAGGATGTGAACATGAGGATTATCCCCCGGCCTACTCTATCTATGCCTTCCTCCCTAGTAGGGCTTATGCTGTGACATTCATGGATCTACAGATAAGAGGACGAGATCCTGTGATTGCCAGGAAAGTAATGAATTTTTGTTATACTGTGGTTTATTGGTATGCTTGTGTATGCTGTATTGGTATTGCTGGTAATGGCTCCCAATTCCTGTATTATATTTTAATATTTAATGTGAGACTACAATATTACTTGGATTTAGTTGATATTTTTTTCACGTCTAATGATATTCTCTTAATGTGAGATTCTTTGCCTTGAATATAGGATACAATGGTAATAACGGTTTGAAGAAGAGTCGTTAACATTTTATCCATTACTTCTTAGGTTCGGAATCTAAGACATAATAAGGTCCAACGGGCTTAACTTCCTCCAGTGAAAAAGAGGAAGGACTACGACACCTGCAATATTATATGGACTATTGGACTGCTATGTGATTGGACTGTTGGTGGCCAAGGTTACCCCTAGTGTTCATGAGAGTTGTAGTTCAGTGATATATTTTTTTCACTTTATCTTTGAACGTGCTGTTAATAAAGAGTCAAGTAAGTAATGCATAATCCTCACCTCGGCGTCCTTAATAGAATTGAAACTTTCCTTTATGTTAACTAGGAAATTTTTCTTTCGCAAACATACTGAAGGGGAAGGCCGACCATTTTCTACTTAACTCTAGCAAGGATTGCTCATTGGTTTTAGGTGATTTTAACTAAGTGAAATTAAATTTTATTTAAGTTTTATAGATAGATTAATAATAATTATTGCTGAAAGGTCAGCTGTATGACACAAGGGGAGGCACTATCACAACTTTTGACTGAATATAATTTGTGTAATCCTGTGAACGTTTTGACAAGGACAACAAAAAGGTACCTAGTTTTTCTGCAAGGTTTGCTTGCAACACTATTGATTTCATTTTTGTACTGATCACATTCTCTCCAGAAAAGCACAAGTAAATGTTTATAGTGATCATACTCCTTTAGTCGTGACTCTTAGGAGGAATTTATTTTTTGGCGACTTTTTTATATAATGAACTTAGCATTAACTGTGTTTCTAACTATCAAGGGGGGCAGTTAAGATGGCAAATGGTGTACCGACATACTTTGACATGTAATCTTTTAAGATAATGTATTGATGACGTAATCTTGTGCCTTACGGATCTTTTTAATAGTAGTTGTATTGTGAATGCCTTTGGGAACATAGGTGTTATCAGTGCTAAGCTAGTTCATAAACTCAGGCACTTTTTGCCTGATAGGTGTCATAGATGGTTTAACCACCGTTGCTCACAGGCCAGTGCTACATATAAACAGCACTGTTTGAAAGAACCCATTGAGCATTGTCCTAATTTAAAACATATTATACAGAAGTATGCAAAGTCTCTTGGCGATTGCCTTCATCTGTCCTTTGTGAACTTAAGCTCGGCATTTGACTGTGTGAACAGAGTCAAGCGTTGGTCCATTTTGGCTACTGCGGCCATTTACAATAATATTCTGGACTTTCTAAAGCCTATCCAGATCAATCTATGTGCCAGAGTTGGGTTGGGCCCAGAAAGGGAATGCACAAAGGAATTTGCTCTTTTGACAGGAGTAAGGCATGGCTGAGTTTTAGCCCAAGTCTTCTACATTCATTATACAAATGGTCTACAGGAATCTCTAATAGATAAGAAATTGAATGTTCCAAGTGTAGGCAAACAAGACTTACTTGTATTACTGTATGCTGATGATGCAGTTGTTATGGCTAGAACTGGGAATGGATTATCCAGGTGATTGATCAGTGTCATTTATGAGCGAATTAGACTTAAAAACCATTTAATGCTGTGGGGGGAGGAGGGGGGTGAGACAGATTTTTGCCACCTGGTCTGGTACTGCCATGAGGTGCAGGGCTATGGGACCCGGGTGGTGGAAGACTTACGGAGAACCATACACCTCGGAATAGAACTTACACAGGTGAACTGTCTACTGGGCAGTATCAAAAGGACAAAGGGTCAAAAAATGGCAAATAAACTTTTACAACTGCCACTGGTGCTGGCCAGGAGTAGTCGACATCACCTGGATGGGCCAGAGGACACCTGAGATCGAAATATGGCAAAGTGACATACAACAGTGGTCACTAGCAGAGTTTACTCAAATGAAACTCAGCAGGCACGACACAATTTAAACTAAGAGCTCTCAGAATCGTGTGCCTATGTGAAATACTCCTAGACTTAGATACCAATGCCATCATAAAAGCTAGCACAGGTACCAATGAGCACACAGGGGATGACTCGAACTCAGGAGAGAATGGGTAGCAGACTTAGCACCACCAAGGTGTGTTGCTTGCAACAAGGGGGAAGTGTGTTGTACCCTGGAGGGAACTCAAGAAAGTAGGTGATGGATGGTTGATGAAACGCTTTCACATAACATACTCTTCGTATCATGTGTATCGTACTCTACTAACTGCTGTATTGTGGTTTTTTTATATTGAAAAATAAAGATTAAAAAAAAAAATAAGCATAAACCCGAGATGGTTTGTGAATTTCACCCTTTGGGAGTAACTTTTCATTGCTTGAGCAACTGTGAATGGCAGATGCAACTTAAAAAGTTGAAATTGTTATGGACCCAAGGAATGGCTTTTAAGTTTGTTTTGTAATGCTGAATCATATGATCACATCTATAAAAGCAAATACATCTTCAGCTGTTAGTTATGGAGTAGGTATCTGGCTCCATCTGGTATCCATGCTCTACCTGTCTGAAGATAGTAGACTATGCATTCTACAGAAGTCTCCTGGGTGTGCTTCATAGTGCATCCAGCTTCATGTGATTGATTTATTTATTTATTTGTTGATTAATTAAAACCATTACAACATAGAACAGAAATAAATACAAACACAACACATTACCTAATTAAATATTCCAGGATACAATGCATAAAATTGACCGCAATCAATTAACTTTTTCCAGTTCGGGGTAACTTAAAATTATTATTTCATTTTTAAAACAGTCTATAGGGCTTGGCATTTTTCAGGGATAAAGTGCACGTATGTCATTCAATAAAAAGAATAAACATAATAAATAGAACATTATCTAAAAAGTAGTACTCTAAAAACAAACAATTAGTACATTAAAAAGAGCCAAATAAATAATTCATCATCACCTTAAAAACAGCAACATCCTCATTTCACATCCAGCTTCATGTGTCATGAGCAGTTGGGGAAAACGTATCTTGAGAATTGTATCAAGATTACCCCTCAATTGAGAATATCAATCTGGGCGAATCCAGCTGCAGTACTTAACCGTAAAATCATCTCAGATTGTGTTAATTTAGATGGAAATAGCAATATACCTTGGATTAATTATATTAGTTAATTGTGCCTCGAGAAAGGCAAACCTGAAATAAACTCTTGCCCCTAGACACTGCAGAAATAAAATATACTGTGGATCAAGAATAATTATGCGCAACCGATAAGTGTGGATATAGAGACCGCAGAATTACAGAAATCTTCGGTAAAATGCTATTTAGCACTAAAAACCCACTCTGGTATTGAACCCTTTTTAGTGGTTGTGTACTAGTACATATACCCATTCTCTCCTGTCCCAGTTTTGTTTGGGATATTTGTTGAATAAACTAACTGTGGAAGGGGCCTGGCAGGGTGCAAAACTTACCTTGGGGTTTTTCTCATCTCTTTCAGATTAAGCCACAGAACAATCAATAGCCAACTCTAAAGGCTGATGTTACAAAGATCCCTCTTTGTTCATGCTTCATGTGTCACCTTTAACCCAATAAAAGTCCCCATTAAGAGAACAGAAAAACCTCCAGAGCCATATTTCAGCCCTTCCCTCCACAAAGTGGTGTAAGAAGCAGGAATGGAGGAAATGTTACCAGAACAAAAACACAACACACTAATGCTCCTAGAACTTCAGTTGTTCCACCTCCTATATTGTCATGAAAGCCCTTCTAAAAAGATAGGTTTTTAATTTCTTTCTGAAGGGTAGAAGCTGCGATTCCTCTTTCAAGGTGGACGGGAGCTCATTCCACAGCTGCGGGAGAAGCACAGACAAGGCCCTGCCCCCTTTGGTCTTTAATTTGAACCTAGGTTGAATCAGGTTGAAGGTTGTTCCTGAGCGCAAGGGTCTCCCGGGAATGTACCTCTTCAGACATTGTTTTATGTACTCTGGGGCTTTCCCAAAAAGAGCCTTATGGGCCACACAGAGACATTTGAACTGGACTCGGAATTTCACTGGAAGCCAGTGCAGCTTCTGAAGCAGGGGAGATGCGTGCGAGTTTCTAGGCACAGAATGGATCAGCCTGGCTGCATCGTTCTGTATTACCTGCAGCTTTCTCAGCAGTTTGTGTGGTAAACCCAGGTATAAGGCATTGCCATAATCGAGTCTTCAAATGACTGTGGCGGATACAATTGATTGCAGGGTGGAGGCAGATAAGATGGGGACTAGCTTACGCAATTGCCTCAACACACCTATGCAGGATCCGACAACTGCAGAGACTTGAGGGGCCATTGAGAGGTCTGCATCAATCCTTAACCCCAAGCTTTTTACTACGGTACCAGGAGACGGGGTGGTTCCCAGCTCTGGGGGCCAGTACAAGTCACTCCAGGGGTCCTCTTTGTTGCTGATCACCAACACCTCTGTTTTATCAGCATTCACTTTCAACAGATTGTTAGTCATCCAGTTGACTGTGAATGAGAGCAGATTCCTCACTGATTCCTGAGCCTCAGTGGTGTTGTCCAGCCGGACTAAGAGCTGAGTATCATCTGCGTAGTTAAAAATTTCGCAGTTCATACTCATAAGCTCCTCCACTAATGGTTGTAAATAGATATTGAAAATCAGGGGGGATAAGGCCGACCCCTGGGGCACCCCCCAGGTCACTTCGCAGGTCTCAGACAGTTGGTCTCCTAGCTGCACTCTCTGGGTTCGACCTGACAGGAAGGATTCTAGCCACTTTAGCACCTGACCTGTGATCCCCAACTTCGCGACACGGTCCAGCAAGATGGTATGGCAGACCGTGTCGAAGGCCGCCGATAAGTCTAATAGAATCAGGGCACACGGCTGCTTGTTATCTGCCCTGACTCTTAGCTCATCGGCGACCGAAGCCATGACTAATTCTGTGCTGTGTTGGGACCGGAACCCAGCCTGCCTAGTGTGAAGAAGATGGTGTTTTTCCAGATGGCCGGCTAGAGTGTTGAGAACGTGCTTTTCTAAGATCTTGCTGAGAAAAGGCAACTGCGAAATGGGCCTGTAATTTTTTAAAGCTGTCGTGTCCGTTCCTGCTTTCTTTAGAAGTGGGGAGACCCTGGCTTCTTTCATCTGAGTAGGCAAATAACCTAATTTGAGTGAGTTGTTCAATAGATTCAGTACCTGGGGCTGAATGCCTGGCAGGGCCATTTTAAAAATTTTGGGGGGGCAAGGATCTATATTGGAACCTGATTTAATTTGACCGACCAGTTCCCCAAGACACTTGTCGTCGATGGGAGGGAAGCTATTCAGAGTCATGGATGGCACCTGAGTAGTCTGGCTGGGCAGCAGGGTTATAGTTGACCGTGCCTTGATGTCAGAGATGATGTCCTGTACCTTCCGAAGGAAGAAGGTTTGAAAGGAGTTACAGTCAGGTTGATCTTCCGCCGCGATTTTCCCTTCTCGTTGTGTAAGTTCCCTGAGAATCGTGAAGGTCTCTCGCTGAATGTTAGTTGCCTCTCTTATTCTTCCCTCATAGAAAGCAGCCTTTTTTTCCAAAATATCTGCCTTATATTTTGAAAGCAGAGTTTTGAAAGTTTCGGCCTCTGATTGACTATAATGGAGTCTCCACCTTCTCTCTGCCTTACGAAGGACTTGCTTCTTCTGTTTCAAGGAGGCATCAAACCATGGCGCTCCTTTCCCTTTAGTTCTGGTGCTCTCCATCTGCTCAGGGACAAGTTTGTCCAGCGCGGTGAGCAACCAGGTCTCTAACATCCTAACATCATTGTCTAGGTCTATGCCATTCATATTAGGAGGGGTAGAAGAGAGCAAGGTCGTAATTAGGAGGTTGACTTCCACCTTACTCCAGGATCGAATTTTTCTCAGAGATTTATTTGAGGCAGCCCTCACAGGATCACCAGGAACCCAGCATTTTATCAGAGAGTGATCTGACCAAATGCATGGACTAATCTCTGTTATTTCTGTGTTAGGCAGTGTGGAGGCTGTCTTCACCAAACTAGCTAAAGGGCCACAGAAATTTGAGATGGCCTTGGGCAGATTCATGGGCACCGCTACTGAGGACAGGGAAACCTTTTAGAATTAGCAGACGCCCTAGGACAACAAAGAGGACACATCTCGCTGCTTCCGTTGTCTTTCAAAAATATACGACTGGAGACTATCTCAATTTTTATTTTAGAGACTAGCCCAAGCCTTAGGGAGGCCAGAGGAATGATGGTACAGGTATCTGGGATACACAAAAAAAGAGGGACCAGGGGCGCTTGTAGGTTCAGCATACATACCCCTGGGTATAAACCAAGCAACTATGGTCTGTAATTCCTTTAGGGAGAGTAGAGTAGAAGAAGAGGAGGCCTAGCCGGTCTAACACACTAACTCTGTAGTGGAGACTGGGTGTCTCCCCGCTTTTGGGTTTTGGGGCCCTCACACATCTGGCTGGTTGTCATGCTTCATCATAGGGCTTGCTCCTCATCAGACCGGCACTGCAATGCCTGGCGGGCACCCTATGAGAGGCTCTTTATCGGAGATTTGTTCATCCCAAGCTGTTAGGTGCAGTGTGGGTATAGGTCCTCGTAGTGTAGATATGGGTGTAGAATGTGAAGGAAATGTGCAGAGAAGGCTAAAACGAGGCACAAGGGTACTTTAATCAGCAAGTCTATGGTCCCAATTAAAATTAGAAAGGCGTGTCACCACTAAGGTAATGGACTGTGGTGGCTACGGATATCTGGGACACCTGACTGGGGATCTACAAACGGCCTACCAAGCATTCAACCCACGGGGTACCACCCAATATAGGGATACAAAGAAAGTATCATAGAACATCTTGGTATAGAGGACGGGACCTATAGGATAAAGTTGAGACAGGCCAGAGAGGGTCCTCACGAAACCCCTTGGGCATTGTACTACAGGGTGATGGACATGACTGATAGATGGCTGAAGACAGACCGTGCCACTAAACAAGAGATCTTAGAGAAGATTTATTTAGAACAATTACTTTCTTCACTACATTGCCTTCTTCAGAAGTGGGTTAGACAACCCAGCCAGTTGACCAAACAATGAAAAGGAGCATACAATTATACACAATTGGTTGGGCCCAGCCCTCCTCGAAGGCCTAGCGGCAATAGCGGCTGCAAGCGAACCTTCGGACCAGCCTATCTAGCCGGTCCCACCTCCTAGCCAAGCAACCACCATTGCACAGTGGTGACCAGTTCCCCCTTAGTTCTTCATTTGGAGTATCCTGCTGTGGGTGCTGCATGGACCCCTGGCTCAGGATCCTGAACACTGCTGATACGAAGCAGCTCTTTTTATAAAAGCACGCTACTCATTGCGATCTCCCTGTGCTGACCCCGTTATCCATAGGGCGATATTGGTAAGGGTGACCCCTGACTGCGGATGCTCCCTGTAGTAGGCTGGCTTAGTATATGGTGCACACCTATTCAAGTGAAGCACCCTACACTAATCCAGACAACCCTTATGGTGATTTTAGTGGTCTTAGACAATATTTGAAAGCTCTCTATGTGATAGGTGTGGAGAACAGCATTCAAGCTTAGTCCAGAAGGAGTGTAAGGCAGCTTGTTTTATCAGTACTAATCATAAAGTGTTGGTTAAGTGAAAAAGAACAACACAGTGTAGGTATAAAAATATGTATTTCTTATAAATACTCACTAACACATTGCAATATCTCCTACGCGGACATAATCACAATACACACAATACTTCAACAATAGAACAGGTAAGTGGCACAAATACACGTGGTCTCCAGGGGCAGACCAAACCATATACTAAGAAATTGTTATGCGAACCACGACCTAAGTTGAGACTGGCCCCAGAAGAAGTAGACGTGTTGGGGACCCAAGGCAAGTACCCAAGAACCCCACGGACCCATGTGCTGAGTGGGAACACAACCGCACGATCAACACAAGTCAACGGGGAAGTCGCAATTGCAGTTTTTAAAAAGAAGGACCCTGAAGAAACTCTGTGGAATATAGAAGGTTGGAGAGTCACCCCATCCGTGGACACCCCGGGAACCAGGATACCTACACCAGGAAAGACGGGTGCATAGGTGCTAAGTGACGTCGGAAACCGCAGTAGAACGCTATGAAGGACTTCAGTAAAGATGCAGGTGCTGATGTTGTTGAAAGAGTCCAGTGGAACCCAAATGTGGATTCAGGAGGAGAGGTACCTGCAAGCAGAGTTGACAGAGTCTATGCCACTCAGAGTCACCAGGAGGCAAGGAATACGAATGCCCACCAATGTCGGAAGATGTAGCAGAGTTGACGTGACCTTGACTCTTTAGCCGTGCAGACCTGGCGACGGTGTGGATGACCAGAAGCCACTTACGAGCTCTCCCATGTCAAATGTCAACTGCCAGGAGGTCGGTATTCGGAGGGAGCACCAACAAGCCTTTGCAGCACCAACAACGGTGGCAGACAACAAAGGTGCAGTGTTGGGACCAGCAAGGTCCAAGTGACTCACCACAAGCAGGTAAGTCAGAGTAGGCCCGAGCAGGCAGGGGAGCCCACTGGAGCCAAAGAAGACCCTCAAGAGGACCCCTAGGCCGGAGGCCAAGAGGACCTCAGCAGCTCACCAAAGACGCACATCCACAGAGCAGAATATGCAGTGAGGATGGAGATCTTGGTAGCAAGAGATGCTGGAACTTCTTCGAGCCCAAAGATCTCTGGTGAAGAGAGTCAACAAGCCTTGGTAATGGCAAGTCGACACGGTGCACAGGGGTACTGCTCTAGCTGTTCTGGCAAGGGATACTGGCTTCAAACTTGCTGTGAAGACAGTGTAGGCCACGAGGGAAATGCAGAACCACCACCTGTGTTGCTGAACCTTTTGGAGTCCATGGGAGCTCAGAAACAGTAGACCAGTCAGTTTTGGTGCCTGCAAATGCAGGGGAGTTACTCCTTCACTCCAAAAGAGATTCTTTCAGGTATCTTAGATGTCCACAGTCCTGGAGAAGAACATGTATGGAGCACAGATACAGACGACGCAGAAGACTGTCAGGATGACAAGACTAGGAGCAGCAGGAGTCTTCCCAGTGCAGTCTTGGTTCCCCAAGCGAAGTGCCCAGACGGTTGAAGATGAATTGGTTTTGGATCTGAATCTTATCCCATGATGAATCTAAAGAACCACCCACAGGTAAGCCCTTAAGTACCCTAAAGAAAGGGTTCGGGACGATTCAAGTGTCCCTCCCAGAGGAGGGGCTGGACAATGGGAAGGACACGCCTATGTCCTTTGTGCAGTTTTGCACCAGAGCGGGAGCCAACACACCAAATGTGCCCTTCAACGCAGTCTAGTGGTGCTGGCAAGCACCCCACCCTGGCCCAATACACTAAGGGCCTGATGTAGGTGGCCAAATAGCGCTTGCTAATGCTGAAATTTTGCGAATTTCAGCGTTTGTGATCGCTATTTGGCTGCGAGCAATGTAGGTGAGTTTAAACCTACTAGCAAAATAAGGAATCGCAAAATTGCAATTCCTTATTTTGCTCTTGCATTTAAGGAATCGCAAATTGCGCCATGTGTGGGAACCAGTGCAGCAAGCAGGTGGCCATATCATACTCTATCCGTCTGTCTGTGATCACGTTCAGAAGCTCCCCTACTTCCTCCCAGTAGCCCTCGATGCGTGGGCAAAGCCATAGCATGTGTTCTAGCTCTGCACCCTCCTCCTGACATCTCGGGCACGCCGCATCCTGGACATGGAAGTATTTCCGGGCCTTGCCCTATGCAACACAAAGTACTGGATTAGTTGGAAACGAGCATTTCTTGTGCCCTTCCATGCCCGTTTAAGGATTTGGTCCCAAGCTGTATCCGGTATCTGTCGACCTATATTTTCTTCCCATTTCGCTTTAAGGGCATCCAAAGGAGGCATGCCTTCCCGGAGCAGCGCGGGATTTGATGCAGGTCACCGCCTTAACCGTACCCGCCGCCATCACTACGTATTGGCAAGCAAGGGTTTCCACCGGTTCCATTTTCCCGGTTTTCCAGTGCTTCTGAACTGCAGTCGTGACCGCAGCATGAAGCAAGAAGTCCCCTCCTGGGAGCCCAAACGTTACCTGCAGCACTGAGAAGGGCACCAACTCCTGGTTCATATACAGGTCTCCCACCACCTGAACCCCCATCTGTTCCCAGTCCGCTAGCGGGGTCCAATCCCCACCATGTGGCAGTGCTGTCAGCATGCCCAATGGTATCTCCGGTGCGTACGGGTGGGGAGTCCCTGCTCGTCGCTGCATCCTTTTCCAGCAAAGTCTGAGGCTCCGTTCTTCCCCCGTCAAGTCCCTCAGGCCCAGCTTTTGTTGCAGAACTATGTAGGCTTGCACATGGCGAGGGATCCCCTGTCCCCAATTACTCTCCGGGCCCGATATTCCCTCGCTATATTCTGCGTTAAGACCTGCAATTGGGCCGCTAAATAATAGAGCTCAAAGTCCGGCACCGCCAGGCCACCTCCCGACCTGGGCCTCAGCAGTGTCGCCAGGGCTATGCGCCGCCTACCGCTGCCCCAGATGAAACCCCCCACCAACGACCTCAGTTCCCTAAAGATCCTTGTTGGGATCCAGATCGGCAGTATACGGAAATAGTACAGGAGCCTGGGGAGTGCCACCATCTTAAGCAGTGCAATTCTGCCCATGACCGACAGCGGTAGCGTCGCCCAGAACTCCATGCATTTTTTCAGAGCTCTAATACCCCGGCCCACGTTACCCTCCAGCAGATCCTGGTCTACATGATAAATCCGGACCCCTAGATAGGTGATGCATGCTCGTTCCCACTTAAGGGTACCCAGCTCAGCTGGCGGGGAAAGATTCCGCTGCATCGGAAAGAGGCATGTCTTGGACCAGTTCACCCGAAGACCGGAGACCCTCCCAAAACTGAACAGCATAGAGGTCGCTCCTCGTAAGTCCTCTTCTGCCTCCCAGAGAAATAGAAGCAGATCATCAGCATACAATGAGATGTAGTGTGGGCCACCCCGATGCACCAACCCATTATAGAATCTCCCCAGCCTCGCCTGTGCCGCCAAGGGATCGATCGCCAGTGCAAACAACAGGGGTGACAACGAGCATCCCTGTCTTGTGCCTCTTTGAATCGGGTATTGATCCGAGATCACCTCGCCCAGTCTTGCACTAGCTGTGGCCGAGGTGCACAACACCTTTGTCCATTTTACAAACCCGTCTCCCAGTCTGAATCCATCCAAGACTTTGCATAGGAAGGCCCATTCCAGGCTGTCAAACGCCTTCTCTATGTCCACAGAGAGCACCGCTGCGGAGCTCTCATCGGTCTGGTTATCTGCCATGACTCTAAGAAGTCGGCGAATGTTCGAAGCTGTGCACCTCGTGGGGATAAAGCCCGCCTGGTCCACGTGGACCAACGACGTCATGTGTGGTAGTAACCGGGACGCCAGAATACGGCTCAGGATTTTGTAGTCCACCGACAGCATGGATAAGGGCCGATATGAGGCCACATCCGCCTCTGGCCGTCCTGGCTTCAGAAGTGGGACTATCAGTGCCTCGCGCATCGATCCCGGCAGGTGACCCTCTTTCCCTGCTTCCTGATAAACCTCCAACAAGGCGGGGGCCAGTGCATCAATATATTGAGAATAGAATTCGACGGGCAGCCCATCAGGCCCCGGCGTCTTGTTCCTGGCCATGTGTTTAATTGCCCCACGTATTTCAGCCAGTGTGATGTCCTGACCCAGCCCATCAGCGTCGTCCTCCTTTAAGCGCAGCAGGCAGATCCCCTCTAAATACTCCTCTACGTCCGCAACTGCTTCCCCCCTCCTGCTGCTATATAGAGCTTCATAATAAGTAGCAAAGCGAGATAGCACCAGCTCTTGTGAGTGGGTCAGGGTACCATCATCCAGTGCTATCTGCATAACTGGCCCACTCCGCTGCACCGGGTCAGCCAGTCTAGCCAACAGCGTGCCAACCTTATCCCTCTCCGCATGCACTCTCGCCAGGTATCCTCTCTGGTCAAAATATCGCAGCCGATCCGTCTCGGCCGCCACTTTCTCTTTGGCCTCCAGCAATTGCTCCTGTAGGGACGACAACCCGGGCCTCCTCCGCTCCAGTTCTCTCAGGGCCTCGTCCGCCCTCGTTACGTCATCTACTACCGACTTCCTGGCTCCCGAATACTTACTGATGCATAGCCCCCTGATAACCACCTTAAAGGCATCCCATTCCACTGCCCTTGAACTTGCTGTTCCCCAATTCTCCCTAAAGTAGTTGCCAATACCCTCACCCACCTCCGTCCGAAACACCTGGTCTTCCAGAGTCTCAGGGCGTAGGCGCCACGTCAGGGTCGCTGTTCTCACCCTCCGCCAGTCCATTGACATCAATAGCGGGTTATGGTCTGAGATAGTACGAGCAAGGTACTCTGTGCATACTGCCATACGAGCCATCAGAGGGGAGCACAGTATAGCGTCAATGCGTACGTGTAGGTCATGCACAGATGAGAAGAACGAATAGTCCCTATCATGAGGGTGCTGAGCCCGCCACACATCAATGAATCCCCAATGGTCCTGCCAATCGGATCTAGTTTTAGCTAACGTCCATAACCGGTGTTGCCGTCAGAGGAGGATGCGACCTATCTAAGTCCACATTCGAGATAGCGTTAAAACCCCCGCCCCCCACAATGGCCGGACCAGCTAACAGGGGCGCCAGTGCTCCTGACAGTATAGCTAGGAAGCGAGCCTGCTCAGTATTCGGGGCATAAACACTGCACAACACAACATCTCTACCATACAACCTACCCTCTACAGCTACAAAGCGGCCTTCCTGATCTAACACCTGTCTAGTGACCTGGAATGGGACTCCTGCTCGGATCCAGATGAGTACCCCCCTGGCAAACGCAGAGTAAGCTGTGCTGAAGACCATTCCCCTCCATCTCCGTTGTAATGCCTGGCCCTCCACCTTGGTAAGATGTGTCTCCTGCAACAGAGCTATGTGCACCCCCTCCGCAATAAATAAGCATGGACTTTATGCCGTCTAGTCATAGTGTGTAAGCCTCTCACATTCCAGGTGATGCACTTCAACTCACGTAACGTCCCCATCACTGTAGTTCCGCACCCCTGCCCTCAGCACAATAGCAGCGCCCACACCATTGTCAACTCCCAGAAACTCAACACCCCAGAAAGCCCCCTCATCCCACCCCCCCAGGACAGGACCCAAAGAATCAGACTCCATCCAAACAATCACAACAAACATACCGTGGTATCCTGCAGTAGTCACTACAGGTTGCCTTAAGGGCAATAGGGATATGGCTCGGCCCGACGGTCAGCAGCTCCGCCCCTGCCTCCAGCCCTACAACCCCAAACAGAAGCATGTACAGCTATAGCAATCTGATACGTTACCAGGGGCTCCTAACCCTCAGAATGCAGTCCATAGGCATATTGTGGTATAGTACGTCTACAAATCATCCGCCGACCTCGGTGTCACCTCCGGTCCCATGGTACTGTCTACATCCGACAGTTCAGCTCCCAATTGTCTCTTGTCCACATCCGTGTCGGAACCTTTGTTCGATTCCTCTCTCTGCGACCCTGTTATCGTTGCCGTTGCCACCAGAGCACCTTGTTTGTCAGCTGCCAACTGCGCCTGCAGAAGGGCCTGGTGATTTTTGTTCAGCTTCCGGATACGTTGCGATTTGCGTATCCTTGGCGATCAGTACCTGCCCTATACGATTCCAGCCACGTCCAGGCGTCGTCAGGGGTCAGGAAGAAGTGGGTCGACCCATCCAGAATGACTCGCAGTTTAGCTGGGAACAACAGCGAATATTGGATCCCCTCTCCTCCGAGCTCCTTCTTGACGGCTAGAAAGGAGGCCCTATGACGCTGTACGCCTTGTGTGTAATCCGGGAAAAGCGTGACAGTGCCATTCTCCACCTTGAAGGGTCCCGTCGTGCGTGCGTTCTGAATCAATAAGTCCCTATCTTTAAAATGAAGGACTCTAGCGACCACAGGTCGAGGTGGCTGGCCCGGCAAGGGTGGCTTGTCCGGGACCCTGTGAGCCCGCTCGAGCGTAAAAAAAGGCGAAAGGCCCTCCGGGGCAACCTGCGTTCGGAATCAGTTCTCCAAGTACTCCACCATGCCCGTCCCCTCCACTTTCTCTGGCAAACCGACCACTCTCACGTTGTTCCGTCGATTATGACTTTCCGCATCCTCGGTCCTCCTCTCCAGTGTCGTCAGGCGCTGCAGGGCATCCTCCAATTTGCGTTCCACCGTCACCACTGCCGGCTTCAGGTCTTGAATCACCAACTCCGTCTCTTTCACCCTGTCCACCAATTTCAAGTGGTCGACTTTCAGCAGTCCCAACCCTGTTGCAACCTGCGAGATGTCATTATGTAAGGACTCCTTTGACGCCGTGATCGCCTCCAGAATTTTATCCAACCGTTCATTCAGCCTATGTTCCACCCATGAGCCCTCGTCGCCCCCTCCGTCATCCTGGGTGCCAGCTTGTGCTCCATAATCCTCTGCTTTGGATTTCGGCTTCATCTTGGTCTATGAAGTCCGCTCAACCCACAGGAAAGAGCTGTCCGCGCTCCCAGGAGCACCCGTGGACTGACCGGGCTGATGTAGTCAATAGCGTCCTTCAGTCTACACCAGGTCGCACAATCCCGTGCTCAACAGCGGCCTACAGCTCCAGATCGGCCGTTCATGCTGTCCCGAGTGCCCTCAGTGACCTCGCCCCGGTACAAGTCTATGGACAAGAAACCTTCAGGCACCCCAATGATGGCTCTCACTCTATTGGCAGGGTGCCAAAGTCCCAGCAGCTATTTCGCGCTCTCCCTTTTCAGCAGTGGCCGCCTATATCTCCTGTCAGCACCCTGCAGTCTCCAGCCACAGACGTTCAAGTTTAAGGGGAGCTCTACTGTTCACGCGGGCCCAGCGAGTCAACAAGGAGCTCAGAGCAGACCACACCACTATCCCTCAGCCCGTAATTCCTCCGCGTCCCCTCAGCGCTTTCTTCATGCTTCAGCGCTCAGGGGTAGGGCAGGGAGATCTCCGCTGCGAAAACCGGTTGCACCACAGTGTCTACGTCACCGTGCGGACCCCTATAATGTCATCTGCCACCAACTGTACAGAAACAATGTTCAGGGTGCGCTGTTGGTATAAGTGCAGCGGGGCATCAGACGGCCATCACCCATTCCGCAGTCGCTTTCACGGCCGTCTCACCACAGTTCGCTTTGCTCATCACCAATCTGTTCAGGAGGAGGTACGTTACTCCAACAGGTCTCCTCAATGTCATGCACCCTGCTGTGAGGCAGCTCCCGCCGTTGCCACAGTGCCACGTGCCCGTTCCAGCTCTCTCTGTTATTATTCCAGGCTCAGTTCCCAGTCCACACACTCACCGGGGGAACAGGAGTGTTGTACTCTACTGCCGTCCGCCGGCACCGGCACGTCCCACATCGCTGTCCCTCGTCTCCGAGCCGCCGCCGGTTGCCGGCGCCGATCAAGCGGGCAGTCTATGGCGATGTCCTGGCCTCGACCGACCCCCCCGGGCAGTGATTCAAAACTCCCCGCCGGTCTCGGGTCGAGCGCTACACAATCGCCGCACTGCGCACAGCGGCATCAGCACACAGCACCCGTCAGCTGCAGAGCCCTACGGGGCAGGATGTCAGGGCTGCACTTCCAATCTGGTCCCACTGATGCCCGCCAACTTAAGTCCGCCCTCAGGCCACTTTCTTCCTGGCAAACTCCGGCCCCATACACTCAGCTGGGCCAGCCTCCCCGGCTCCGGCAGCAAGGTCGCCAGTCACTCGTCGATTCCAACAACCAGCGCCCCCCACGCCTTTGGCCCTGGGTACGCGTCAGCTGGTTCTTCGGGTCTTGGTCACTGCCTTCTCCCAACGACTTCCGCCATCTTGCGGGTCATCTCGGTCGCCTCCGACACTTCGCTCGAGTCCGGCAGCCCAGCGGAGCCTCCTGTCGGAGTCGCGAACAGCTCAGGATGTTCCCCTGGCGTTCATACACGGCCACCAACGCTGTGCGCTGCGATCAGGATGAATTAAGCGGATAACCGGTGGGTTCGGGCACAGAGCTCCCGGCTCAAGCCGCTGTCCCCATCAGCGCCGAAACCACGCCCCTCCATGTGGCACACATTCATGCTCTTAGGGCATGTATGTGTGCCACATGTGCACACATGCACATTTAAGCGGTGCAACAGGGTGTCCTTTTGACTCCCTGGCACCCTTGAAATAGCGCCCGCTATTTGCGATTCTTTAATAGCGAATCACAAATAGTGAATATCTTCCCATTCATTCCTATGGGCCTCCTAGCCCATAGGAATGAATGGGTAGGTATTCCTTATTAGCGAATCTCAATTTATGATTCGTTATTAAGGAATATTAAGGAATCGCTAATATTTTAGCGATTCCCACCTACATTCAATTTTGCGAGTCCTTAATAGCGAATAGGTAAAATTAGATATTAAGGATTCACAAATTAGATTTTACCTACATTTGTCCCTAAGTCTTGTCTGGGAGGCAGCCCCACCTCTGTGAAGCAGGAAACCTATTCACCTACCATCCCCTTCTTGAGCTTGGCTCAGCAGCAGGAGGGCAGAATTGTGTCTCTGGTCAGCAAATACCAAACATGCCAGGGTTTGTTGCAGCCAGTTTAGAGTAAGCCATTGCGTAATTACGCATGGCCACTCCATGTATTGTAATGGCTGATGCACTTACAACGCCTGGAGAATGGACTCTGAGAATTGTAGGGGTGTCCTGCTCAGGCAGGGACACTCTCACACTTTGAACCAAGCACCCTGCCTTCGGGATGGATTGAAAGGCCTGCCTTGGGGGTGACTTATAGGTTTTAAGTGTAGTGACCTTGGATATAGGAAAACTCCCATGGGTGGCATAATATATGCTTCAGCCCAAGGTGGACCCCTGGGGTACCTATGCCCTGGGTACCTTAGTTTAACCATAAACTATGGACTTACAAGGGTACACCAGTAGCCAATCTAGGGGGACCTAAGTACTCACCAAGGTCATATTTAGGAAGGATTCAGAAAAGGGGGTGGTGATGATCAGAGTGTCTGAATTAAGAAGACCACTCTTACCCAGTCCAAAGATCAGGGCTTGATCCATCACCGTTATTTAGCTCACTGCACCATCCCAGCTCAGAACATGGCTATATGCAAATCAGTCTGTCCCTGGCCCAGTGCATCATGGGAACAGGGCAGACTAAACTACCAAGCCAATTCTTCACCAGAAAGGAGACAAGCTTCCGGGGACCGGTTTCTGGCATTTCAGCCGTCGTCGGCCCGGCTTGCTTGAATCCTGATGGTGCAGTGAGCAAGGGACTCATGTCTGAGTATACCCTGCCACACCTATAGTGGCCAAAAACGATTCAGAAAAGGGGGTGGTGATGAACAGAGTGTCTGAATTAAGCAGACCACTCTTACCCAGTCCAAAGATCAGGGCTTGATCCATCACCGTTATTTAGCTCACTGCACCATCCCAGCTCAGAACCTGGCTATATGCAAATCAGTCTGTCCCTGGCCCAGTGCATCATGGGAACAGGGCAGACTAAACTACAAGCCAATTCTTCACCAGAAAGGAGACAAGCTTCCGGGGACCGGTTTCTGGCATTTCAGCCGTCGTCGGCCAGGCTTGCTTGAATCCTGATGGTGCAGTGAGCAAGGGACTCATGTCTGAGTATACCCTGCCACACCTATAGTGGCAAAAAACGATTCAGAAAAGGGGGTGTGATGAACAGAGTGTCTGAATTAAGCAGACCACTCTTACCCAGTCCAAAGATCAGGGCTTGATCCATCACCGTTATTTAGCTCACTGCACTATCCCAGCTCAGAACCTGGCTATATGCAAATCAGTCTGTCCCTGGCCCAGTGCATCATGGGAACAGGGCAGACTAAACTACCAAGCCAATTCTTCACCAGAAAGGAGACAAGCTTCCGGGGTCCGGTTTCTGGCATTTCAGCCGTCGTTGGCCCGGCTTGCTTGAATCCTGATGGTGCAGTGAGCAAGGGACTCATGTCTGAGTACACCCTGCCACACCTATAGTGGCCAAAAACGATTCAGAAAAGGGGGTGTGATGAACAGAGTGTCTGAATTAAGCAGACCACTCTTACCCAGTCCAAAGATCAGGGCTTGATCCATCACCGTTATTTAGCTCTCTGCACCATCCCAGCTCAGAACCTGGCTATATGCAAATCAGTCTGTCCCTGGCCCAGTGCATCATGGGAACAGGGCAGACTAAACTACCAAGCCAATTCTTCATCAGAAAGGAGACAAGCTTCTGGGGACCGGTTTCTGGCATTTCAGCCGTCGTCGGCCCGGCTTGCTTGAATCCTGATGGTGCAGCGAGCAAGGGACTCATGTCTGAGTATACCCTGCCACACCTATAGTGGCCAAAAACGATTCAGAAAAGGGGGTGGTGATGAACAGAGTGTCTGAATTAAGCAGACCACTCTTACCCAGTTCAAAGATCAGGGCTTGATCCATCACCGTTATTTAGCTCACTGCACCATCCCAGCTCAGAACCTGGCTATATGCAAATCAGTCTGTCCCTGGCCCAGTGCATCATGGGAACAGGGCAGACTAAACTACCAAGCCAATTCTTCACCAGAAAGGAGACCAGCTTCCGGGGGCCGGTTTCTGGCGTTTAAGCTGTCGTCGGCCCGGCATGCTTGAATCCTGATGGTGCAGTGAGCAAGGGACTCATGTCTGAGTATACCCTGCCACAACTATAATGGCCAAAAACGATTCAGAAAAGGGGGTGGTGATGAACAGAGTGTCTGAATTAAGCAGACCACTCTTACCCAGTCCAAAGATCAGGGCTTGATCCATCACCGTTAATTAGCTCACTGCACCATCCCAGCTCAGAACATGGCTATATGCAAATCAGTCTGTCCCTGGCCCAGTGCATCATGGGAACAGGGCAGACTAAACTACCAAGCCAATTCTTCACCAGAAAGGAGACCAGCTTCCGGGGACCGGTTTCTGGCATTTCAGCCGTCGTCGGCCCGGCTTGCTTGAATCCTGATGGTGCAGTGAGCAAGGGACTCATGTCTGAGTATACCCTGCCACACCTATAGTGGCCAAAAACGATTCAGAAAAGGGGGTGGTGATGAACAGAGTGTCTGAATTAAGCAGACCACTCTTACCCAGTCCAAAGATCAGGGCTTGATCCATCACCGTTGTTTAGTTCACTGCACCATCCCAGCTCAGAACCTGGCTATATGCAAATCAGTCTGTCCCTGGCCCAGTGCATCATGGGAACAGGGCAGACTAAACTACCAAGCCAATTCTTCACCAGAAAGGAGACAAGCTTCCGGGGACCAGTTTCTGGCATTTCAGCTGTCGTCGGCCCGGCTTGCTTGAATCCTGATGGTGCAGTGAGCAAGGGACTCATGTCTGAGTATACCCTGCCACACCTATAGTGGCCAAAAACGATTCAGAAAAGGGGGTGGTGATGAACAGAGTGTCTGAATTAAGCAGACCACTCTTACCCAGTCCAAAGATCAGGGCTTGATCCATCACCGTTATTTACTCACTGCACCATCCCAGCTCATAACCTGGCTATATGCAAATCAGTCTGTCCCTGGCCCAGTGCATCATGGGAGCAGGGCAGACTAAACTACCAAGCCAATTCTTCACCAGAAAGGAGACAAGCTTCCGGGGACCGGTTTCTGGCATTTCAGCAGTCGTCGGCCCGGCTTGCTTGAATCCTGATGGTGCAGTGAGCAAGGGACTCATGTCTGAGTATACCCTGCCACACCTATAGTGGCCAAAAACGATTCAGAAAAGGGGGTGATGAACAGAGTGTCTAAATTAAGCAGACCACTCTTACCCAGTCCAAAGATCAGGGCTTGATCCATCACCGTTATTTAGCTCACTGCACCATCCCAGCTCAGCACCTGGCTATATGCAAATCAGTCTGTCCCTGGCCCAGTGCATCATGGGAACAGGGCAGACTAAACTACCAAGCCAATTCTTCACCAGAAAGGAGACAAGCTTCCGGGGACCGCTTTCTGGCATTTCAGCCGTCGTCGGCCCGGCTTGCTTGAATCCTGATGGTGCAGTGAGCAAGGGACTCATGTCTGAGTATACCCTGCCACACCTATAGTGGCCAAAAACGATTCAGAAAAGGGGGTGGTGATGAACAGAGTGTCTGAATTAAGCAGACCACTCTTACCCAGTCCAAAGATCAGGGCTTGATGCATCACCATTATTTAGCTCACTGCACCATCCCAGCTCAGAACCTGGCTATATGCAAATCAGTCTGTCCCTGGCCCAGTGCATCATGGGAACAGGGCAGACTAAACTACCAAGCCAATTCTTCACCAGAAAGGAGACAAGCTTCCGGGGACCGGTTTCTGGCATTTCAGCCGTCGTCGGCCCGGCTTGCTTGAATCCTGATGGTGCAGTGAACAAGGGACTCATGTCTGAGTATACCCTGCCACACCTATAGTGGCCAAAAACGATTCAGAAAAGGGGGTGGTGATGAACAGAGTGTTTGAATTAAGCAGACCACTCTTACCCAGTCCAAAGATCAGGGCTTGATCTATCACCGTTATTTAGCTCACTGCACCATCCCAGCTCAGAACCTGGCTATATGCAAATCAGTCTGTCCCTGGCCCAGTGCATCATGGGAACAGGGCAGACTAAACTACCAAGCCAATTCTTCACCAGAAAGGTGACAAGCTTCCGGGGACCGGTTTCTGGCATTTCAGCCGTCGTCGGCCCGGCTTGCTTGAATCCTGATGGTGCAGTGAGCAAGGGACTCTTGTCTGAGTATACCCTGCCACACCTATAGTGGCCAAAAACGATTCATAAAAGGGGGTGGTGATGAACAGAGTGTCTGAATTAAGCAGACCACTCTTACCCAGTCCAAATATCAGGGCTTGATCCATCACCGTTATTTAGCTCACTGCACCATCCCAGCTCAGAACCTGGCTATATGCAAATCAGTCTGTCCCTGGCCCAGTGCATCATGGGAACAGGGCAGACTAAACTACCAAGCCAATTCTCCACCAGAAAGGAGACAAGCTTCCGGGGACCGGTTTCTGGCATTTCAGCCGTCGTCGGCCCGGCTTGCTTGAATCCTGATGGTGCAGTGAGCAAGGGACTCATGTCTGAGTAAACCCTGCCACACCTATAGTGGCCAAAAACGATTCAGAAAAGGGGGTGGTGATGAACAGAGTGTCTGAATTAAGCAGACCTTTCTTACCCAGTCCAAAGATCAGGGCTTGATCCATCACCTTATTTAGCTCACTGCACCATCCCAGCTCAGAACCTGGCTATATGCAAATCAGTCTGTCCCTGGCCCAGTGCATCATGGGAACAGGGAAGACTAAACTACCAAGCCAATTCTTCACCAGAAAGGAGACAAGCTTCCGGGGACCGGTTTCTGGCATTTCAGCCGTCGTCGGCCCGGCTTGCTTGAATCCTGATGGTGCAGTGAGCAAGGGACTCATGTCTGAGTATACCCTGCCACACCTATATTGGCCAAAAACGATTCAGAAAAGGGGGTGGTGATGAACAGAGTGTCTGAATTAAGCAGACCACTCTTACCCAGTCAAAAGATCAGGGCTTGATCCATCACCGTTATTTAGCTCACTGCACCATCCCAGCTCAGAACCTGGCTATATGCAAATCAGTCTATCCCTGGCCCAGTGCATCATGGGAACAGGGCAGACTAAACTACCAAGCCAATTCTTCACCAGAAAGGAGACAAGCTTCCGGGGACCGGTTTCTGGCATTTCAGCCGTCGTCGGACCGGCTTGCTTGAATCCTGATGGTGCAGTGAGCAAGGGACTCATGTCTGAGTATACCCTGCCACACCTATAGTGGCCAAAAACGATTCAGAAAAGGGGGTAGTGATGAATAGTGTCTGAATTAAGCAGACCACTCTTACCCAGTCCAAAGATCAGGGCTTGAGGGAGGAAGCACAGACACTGGGGTCCTGATTAGCAGGATACCAGTCACACTAGTAAGAAAAACATGACGCCAGCAAAAAGTGGGGGTAACCATGAAAGCAGGTCCTACTTTCATACATTCCCATTTGAACAGTCCAGGCAATCCAATATATCAGGGACCATGTCTGAAGCTGAGGGCTGGGTATCCAACTTGGGAGCGGCGGAGGGGGCGGCTGGAATGGACGCCATTATGGCGGAGCTGAGGGCTGGTTTCCGCTCTATAGATGCGCAATTCGACACACTGACAAACTGCCTGGACCACACAAGGGAAAAGATTGACCGCTATAGAGCACGACTGGATGGAGCAGAAGAGCGCGTCTCAAGCCTTGAAGATGGCACTGCCTCCCTCCAAAAATGTGTGGACAAGCTGGGGAAGCTCCTCAAGGCAGTGGCTGTTAAAAATAAAGACCTTGAAGTGAGATCCCAAAAAAACAACATCCATATCACTGGAATTGTGGAGTCCAATGGCAGGGGCAGATCAGACCAGTTTCTGGAGCAGCTACTTGTCGAGCTATTTCATCAAGCCAGCTTCACAGACACCTTTGTGAACTAGAGCACATCAAACCCTTGGTCCTAGACCACCGCCTGGAGCACCTGCTCGCCAAATAATAGCCTACTGGTAAACATCAGACAGAGAGACAGTACTACGACTGGCCAGGGAATGGGATCCACTAAATCATCAGGGGGCTGCCATCTCTATATATCCTGACTTTACATTGATGGTACAGGAGGAGAGATGTACATTTCAAGACACCAAAATCCTTTTGCAAAAACAAAGGCATTAAATATGGCACGCTCTACCCGGCCAGGCTCTGCGTGGAGGTGAAGTGCATGGCCCGGATATTTGACTCTCCTACTGCGGCGCTCTCCTACTGTAAGAAACTCCCACCAGACGTGGCCCATTCACCATGCACCTCACCGGATCCTGCCCTGACTGGCTGCCAGACCTTGCATCAGGAAGATCCCACCCCCTCTGGCTAGCTTAGCCCATCGCTGGCTCCCATGGAGACTTTTTCTGAGACGTGGTTTGTCCTTGCCTCATGGCTATGGTTCCAATCCATATGGGACACATTTGATCAGCCTGTACACATATATTGGAATAAAATAGATGTTTATTTTGATGAGCTTTGTTTGCCGATGCGTTGCCCACTGTAAAGGTGTTTACCACGTTTTGACCTAAATGATTGTGGCTCTGTCATTGGTTATTAGGGATTCACTGAACTGTTTATTGCTCTGTGTGAGTGGGTGTGGGGTTTCCTGTCTCGAAGGGGATTGTTTGAAGGCTTTCTTTTTTTTATTTCTTGTACTCACTAGAAAGGTATTATGATTACTATCCATTACATTATGCAGATTACATAGCTCTTATTGCGCAGGAACCTCCAACACATCTCCTTATGTAATATGTACACGTAATGGTATGGGATGGCACCTGGTGAAGTGGTTTGCAGAGTCGATCCGAAAGCACACTTTAGTGGACTTCGCGCTGGTGCGAGCTAAATGGGAGGCAGATCAGGGGAGGCCCTATTCAGAGAAGGAGTGGTCTTGAGTCTTGGCGAGCCCTACACAGATCCCTAGAAATGCCCGCTTTAGATTGATCCAATTCTACATTATTCACAGGGCAAATCTCTCCCCAGACAAGATAAATAGGTACTTTCATAGACGGGACGTGTGGTGTCCGTGTTGCAAACTGGTAGATGGTCTGTTGCATATGCTCTGGTCCTGCCCTGGGCTGCATTCATACTGGGACAGGGTGAATGGGGCATTGGCCACTAGCACTGACAGGGAGGTACCGCGGACGTGGGAGGCATGTATCACGGGCGTGTTGCTCGAGAAACAAAAGACAGAAGTGTGGCTCAATGATTAGAGTGGCAGACCCTGATGCAGAGGACTAGCCCGGGACCAGGGTTCAATTCCCCGCCTCGGCCGTCTTGGGCTCAAAATTCCACGGACCTGATAATTCTCGCCTCGGTGCCTATTCCAATCACGGAGTCCCACTCTGCAACTCTGGGCAATAGCTTGCTTAATCTCCACAACGCTAAGGATGCCTGGCCTCCACCTTGGGGGTGCCCAGGAGTGGACGCCTCACAGGGAAAGCCAGGATGGGTTCCACAGCGGTATTCGTACAAGCGCCTTGAGACCCTTGCGGGTGAGTAGTGCGCTATACAAGTATCAATTTACATTTACATTTACATTTTTACATAAAGCATCTTCTAGATTTTTAGATTTGGGTTTGATTGTGGCCAAAGGTCTTATTACACATCGGTGGAAAGCGGAAAAGCCCCCACCGAAAAAGGCTTGGTTTCTCTCAATGCTCAATTGGGTTAAGGCGGAGGCGGTCTCCTTAATACGCGAAGATGTGCTTGGGCCTCGTAAATTCCCTATCGCTACTGCATGGAATGGAATGCTATGTACACTTCAGGGACTGATGGTACTGGATGACAATCCGGATCCCTCGCTTCCAGATTGATACTGTGTAACATATGTGTTGAACCGTGGCCCGTGATATACAGTGATTTGAAAAGAATATCCCATACACCCCGAATTGTTATGTAAACGTCTCCAAACAGACATGAAGTACAACTATATAATTGTTGACAAGGTAACGTCTCATAGCAACTGAGATCCATGTTTTATTACCCACCTTTATAAGGCTCCTGCCCCCCTTCCTAGGAAATTACCCCTGATGATGTTTCTATGTTAAGAGTTATTAATAAGACTGTTTGATTGCATAAGCAGATTGATGTGCTATGGCGGAGTGAAGCCATATAAGTTGTATATAGGCCATAGATATTTGTATGCGTTGGGTTACAAATCTAGCCTGGCTGACTACATGCTGGCTCTATATGATAATATGTACAATGATGTACTGTTTTGCAGTTATGTACAAAAATTTAAAAAACAGAGCAACAAAAAACAAAAAAAATGCAGATTACATAGCTCTCATATCACTCATGACACCCGTGGGCCGAGTTGCCTTTACTGCGATAACGTGCCTCACTTGAAACATTAGAGGCTTAAGCAAAGCATGCAAAAGCAAGCAAGTAATATCCTACCTCAATAGACACAAAGTAAAAATTGCTTTCCTGCAGGAAACACATCTACCGCCACAAGATTCCCCTCCATTCATAAAAGCATGGGGAACTTGCAGATTTTTCTCTAACTATAGTACCTACTCGCGGGTCATTTGCACCCTCATCCACAGAAGCATCCCATTCCATCTCATGGATAAGCAAGGTAGATATGTTGTATCGGAAGGGCAACTGGCTGATCACTATGCATTGCTGATGAATGTTTATGCTCAAAATGTAGACAGCCTAGATTTCTTCTATGAGCTCTCATCCTTAATGGCACAGATCAATACTCCCTAAATCATCTTAGGTGGGATTTCAATTTGATAAATAACACTCAACACTCCTGGAGCCCCTGGTGTTAGCAAACCCCAAGCTGTTAGGGTATTCCAAGATATCTGAGATAACTATTGCCTGGCTGGCATATGGCGCTGCATACATCCCACCACTACAACATACACTTTCTACTGCGCGGCTCATGCTGTGGGGACACTCATTGACTACTGGTGTCTATCAACTGTAGCTCTTTAATGGCTGCAGAGCATACATCATCTACCTTGTACCCTATCAGACTATTTCCAAGTTAGGATGACCATTCCCATTCCGCTTGGTAGGAGATTGGAAATGAGATGGTGCTTTTCCAGCTACTCTCTGCGGGATACTATATTCCATTCTGGGAGAAGGGATTTTATACTGGAATATTTTGGATTTAACACCTGCTCTGTCCCCCGGCAGGCCACTCTATGGGAAGCTTTGAAAGTGTATATTTGGGGTATGTGTATCTCCATGCATGCTGGAGACCTCCAAGATATCCAAAATAGCATAGCAAGAATAGCAACTTAGTTGAGAGCTCTGAATAAGGCGTCTGCGTAGGGAAGGGGAGGTAATGACATGCCCCAATGACCTAAACTGTGGATGAATTATGTTCGCTGGCTGAAAGGGAGGCTGCATTTCTGGGCAAATTTGCTCAGGCCCACCAATATGTAGAGGGCGAGCACCCTAGATATACCCTGGCGAGAGACTCCTCCAACCGAGTCACAACCCGGATTTATATTTGAGCTGATTCTTGAGACCGGCGAACGAGTTGCCAGTACTGCCGATATTACTCAAACCTATAGTGATATTATGAGCAGCTATACTCCGCCAAACTCAAAGGGGTGATGTCACTAGAGTAGCCTATCTAGAAGAGGTTGCAAAGGTGTGGATCACAGATACCCATAGGTGATTTTTAGGTGAACCCATCTCCGAGGAGGAGGTCACCTAAGCCACTGATGCCTTGGATGGCATTAAAGCCCCCGGCCTAGACGGCTTGACAGGCGCATTTCACAAAGCATATAAGCACATTCTCATTCCCCCCTGCTGTGCATGTACTCTTGAAAGTCTCAAGGAGGGCATGCTATCGCACACACTTAGAGAAGCGGTACTCACTTTACTGTTAAAACCAGCCAAAGATCCCAGACTATGTGCAGTGTATTGCTTTGTCCCTCCTAAACCTCAACAATAACATACTAGCCTCATTTATGGTGTTTTACCACCAGTTGGCCTAGGGGAAGATTTATCTAAGACTGAATCGAGTAATGCATTAAAATCACCTGCCATTATAATAATGTAGTCGTTATCTAGGAGTTGTTGAAATAGTTCCTGGGCCATAGTAGGTGATCAGAGACAATTTTATGTTATTAATATTGACAAAGGCAAATGACCATCTCCCTTCGGGTTCTGCAATGACCTCTATTAATTTGGCTGTGTTTTTTATCAAAATTGTGACTACTTTCATGTTACAGTGTTAATTTGTGCATGCAAATCTGTTAATCCATCTATGGCCCTTAATGATTTCTTCCCACTCAGCCCGCCAGAGGTGTGTCTCTTGTAACATTAAAATGTCGTTATTTGACTGTTTTAAGTAATGGAGAATTCTCCTTCTCCTGACCGGTACCCTTAAACCATTTATGTTCCAACTTAGTATCCTCAAGCTGCGGGTGTTATTAAGGGCTGCTATCTTTTAAAGATTTGCCTTTCTCGAACACTTCATTCTCATAATGACTACCACATTTAAGGACCTTAGATTTTTTAAAATAATTTTCCCACTGCTACCCACCCAATGTGTTATTTACAGTAACAATATTGTGTTTAGCCCCCAGAGGAAGCCTCCCTTTGACCAGACAATCATTTCCATCATGCCCTTCGCCCTCACCTCTCTAGTACAGATCTATAGCCTTGCTAGGATCCAGGCCTAACGTTGGGTTTTCCATTTCGTGAATAATTTATGTGCTTCATCTGGGTCTTTTATGTTGTACATCTTGTTGTTCCTCATTATCCTTAGTGTGGCAGGGAATTTTAGTTGGGCGGTGGCACCTGAAGATTTGAGCTCTTGTATGTATTTCCCTAGCTCCCACTGTCGATTTTGTGTCTCCTTGGCTGTATTCGAGCGAATGCGGAAGGACCACTCAGCCTTAGTATATGAGCCTGTTTTTAACGCCCCAGTGAGAATCATTTCTTTCCTAAGGTAAGTGCTGAAATTTACAAGGATCTTCCTGGGCTTTGCTATGTTGGGGTTCTTCCTAAACAGGTCCCTATGCACTCGTATGTCCTGTTGGAGGTCTAGAATCCTAACAGTTGGTATAAATTATTTTATCAGATTCATCACAAATTCTTTCAGGTTCCCCCCTTTCTCTTCCCTCGGGGATATTGAGGATTCTTAAATTGTTTCTCCTGGAATGGCTTTTGAATACTTCAATCTTTTCCTGTAGTGATTTCTCACTAAACCTAAGATTTATGAAGTCCCTGCTATTTCCTCTATCACGGTCTCCAAGGCGGTTTCCAAACTCCCTATTCTTTCAGCGAGACCACTGAGCTTGTTTTCAAGACTCTCGCAAACGTCGCAGATTTTTGCTTGATTTGCCTAGGATAGTGTAAATCTAGTTCTGTAGTAGGGGATCTCTGTGTATAGTCATAATCTAGTGAATAGTCCCGCCCATGTGCGTGGACCCCGGAGCAATCAAAAATAATCTCTTAAGGTGTCGAAAAAATGCAGACCTGCACAGACACTTAAGAGAGAATTTAAAGACAGATAATGCAGCCTATAAACAGGATACACTGTCCAGTACTTCAATTAGAAATTCCACCAAAAAATCCACAAACAGCAAAGTCTGTCCAGATTTTCCTTGCCTCAGCAGCAAAAACCCTCTGGAATGATAGAGAGGAAGACATGGACAGACGAGCCCCATAGGCTGCCATTATGTGGCTCAAAACAGGATACTGTGCCTTTAAGAGAACTTTCCAGAACTTCACAGTATCCCAGAATGCACTGCAGGTCCTTTTTACTTTCAGTTCTTTTTTCCGGCTCCTGTAAGTAGGACCCTGGAGCACTGAGCTCTCCCTTTTTAAGGGTTTTTGGTGATTTTTCACTGCTTTTCTCAAAGTTAAGTGCTTTATAGTACTTTGGTGCCTTTCTCCCTGGTTCTTGCACTCTGTTTTTTGTCGAATATGCCTGCATTATTCAATAAATGCCCGGAGTGCTCCAGGAAGAAGGCCAAATCAGATCCCCATGAGGTGTGTATCCTCTGCCTTCCATCTTCCCATGTCCCAGAGGAGTGTGTGATTTGTCAAGGCTTCTCTGGCAGGACCCTGAAGGACAGAAAGAAGATCAGACTTCAGGGCCTCGAAGAAAGAAGAATGAAGGCACAATGTGGGTCTGGAGGGGCTTCATCTGCCCATGCTGAGGCCTCTGGGGGGCTCCCCGGGGGCAGGAAGGCCAGCAAACGTCACCATTCTCCGTCTGGGTCGATTGCACCGACTACGGCGTCGAGAGGGATGACTACGGTCTGTTCCCCGTCGTCGGGGGCGAAACAACGTCGATGCTCGGCGTCGAAGGATGTTACAAGACCATCTAAGTCCCCGGTGACTGTTTCGTCGTCGTCCTCGTCGAGCGATCAACGTCGAAAGGCCAGGCATCGGCGCTCGCCGTCGAGGCGACACCGCCGTTCGCCGTCGGCGAAGAGGAGACGATTGTCGTCGAGGAGATCCTAATCGTCGAGGAGTGGATCGCCGTCGAGGCACAGATCGACGTCGAAGCACAGGTCGCCGTCGAGGCACAGGTCGCCGTCGAGGCGCAGATCGCCGTCGAGGAGCAGATCGCCGTCGAGGCATAGAAGATCGGCGTTGAGGCGCAGATCGCCGTCGAGGCGCAGAAGAACGCCGTCGAGGCGCAGAAGGTCGCCGTCGAGGCGGACGAGGTCGCCGTCGAGGCGAAGGCGTTCGACGCTGAGGAGGAGACACTCGACGTCGCGGGGCCGACGCTCGACGTCGAAGAGAAGTGGAAGGAGATCTGACGCCATGGGAGGTTCGCCAACGTCCCAGGCTGGTAAAGAAGGCGGTTCACCGGGCTCGGTGTATTCCGAGGTGTATACCCCGTCGGGGAAGGTATCTCCACCTCCTCCATTGCAGAGGGGTCCCCCTCTGAGAAATCCTACTCCTCCTCCGTTACCTCCACCTCAACCTGGACCTCGGTTGCCAGAGAAGCCGCCTCCGATTCCTCCGAGGTCGACTTCATTGCCAATCTTCCGACACCTCCCAAAGGGACACCTAAGCCGAAGGCCCCGGCCAAGCCCAAGTCACCTGCTCCGGTGGAACCGGTTGATCGCCCTAGGCCGAGGAGGTCACGATCACACTTTGGATGGAGAGGAAGATCGAGGAGTCGACGCAGATCCTCCACCAGATCAAGGCATCACCATCGGAGAAGGGGATCTAGGTCCCGCACGGACTCCTCCAGGACCCGCTCCTACCCACCGACTTTGACGGGCTCCCCAAGGACCAGAGTGTCTCCAGTGGACGACATAAGTACATTCCAGGAGGTTCTCCTGAGGGGGGCTGCAAAACGGGTATCACGGTGACGGCTCCGACACCTACGACGTCCGTGATATTCGAAACGCTTCACAAGAGGCACTTGTCTCGCCCTCTCCTACCACTGGTACCTGGACTGGTCGAACCTGCAGAGGAGCTGTTCCTCACACCGGCGGTAGTGAAGGCCGCTCCCTCCCGGTTTCTGAAGAAGTACAGGGCCCCAGATTCGGACCCGGCCTTTCTGAGGATAGATCCGGTCCCTGATTGAGTGATAGTGACGGCGGCCAGGAAGTTACACTCTACCTCCCCGTCCTCCACTGTGCCTCCAGATAAAGAAAGTCGATGGATTGACTCGGCTGGAAGGAAGGCTTGTGGGACTGTGTCCACAGCTATGAAGGCGTCCAGCGATGCGGCGCTGCTAGGCCGCTATGACCGGGCTCTGTGGGACTCCCTGCAACAGTTCGTGGAACTTTTGCCAAGAGACAAGAGGGAGGACTTCCAAGAGATCCTCAAGAAAGGAATGCTGGTGTCAAACCAAGTCATCAGCGCAGCGGCGGATGTCTCCCTGTTGGCTGCCCATGGTTACTGTCATGGTATCAATCAGAGACGCCATGCTTGGCTCAGGCTCACGTCACTCAAGCCGGAGGCACAGCAGCGGGTGGCCAATCTGCCCTTTTTCGGGGAGACCTTATTCGGAAAACACGCAGATGACGAGATGGCCCGCATGAAGGCGGAGGCGGAGACCCTTACGGCTGTGGGCTTGGAGAAGCCGAAGGAAAAGAAGTCCTACCGCCCGTTCCAAAGACGGTTCGGTGCACAGGGTAGAGGACGAGGGCAGTCTTCGGGACAGCAGCAGCAACAACAGCAGCAGTCCCGGAGACCCTTCGAGAAGCGCCAGAAGGGTAGAGGGGGACAGCAGTCCTCTATAGCGAACAAGGGCCCGGCCGGTTCGCGACCCTGAGCGGTTACTTCCCCTTCATCCGTTACCCGCTCCGGTGGGGGGAAGCGTTCAATTTTTTCTGGCAGAGTGGAGAAAAATTACTCAGGACAAGTGGGTGCTGAATATTGTTTGCAATGGATACAGTCTTCGGTTCATCAGCCCGCCCCCAGCGATCCCTCCGGTCAGCTCACAGTATCAACTGCGCGAGCTCCAGGCGGAGGCCGATATCCTGTTAAGGAAAAGGGCGATAGAAGACGTACCTCTGTCTCAATGAGGAAGAGGTTCTTCCTGGTTCGCAAGAAGGACAAGAACGAGTTCAGGCCCATTTTGGACTTGCGGCAGGCAAACAAGTGGATTTGCAGAGAAAAGTTTTGCATGCTGTCGTTGCATCAGATTTATCCTCAGTTGCAACAGGGAGACTGGCTTTGTGCAATAGACCTACAGGATGCGTACTTCCATGTGCCCATTACATGCAAACACAAGAAGTTTCTGCGATTTCAAGTCGGCACCAATCATTATCAGTACACAGTGCTGCCATTCGGGCTGAAATCTGCGCCCAGAACATTCTCGAAGTGTATGGTAGTGGTAGCGGCACACCTCAGGAAGAACAAGGTGTTTGTCTACCCGTACCTGGACGATTGGTTGATCAAGGCCTCCTCCTTCTCGGAAGCTCAAGCACCCTTCCAGAAGACGTGCGTTCTCTTGAACAAGTTGGGGTTGCACAGCAACATGTCCAAGTCTGTCCCGATCCCGGTCCAGTGCATTCAGTACTTGGGAGCCACCATCAATACGCTGTCGGCAAGCGTGTCTCCTTCGGAGGAGCGACGGCGATCGATCCTTCGGAAGGCTCAGGCTCTTATGACCGCTCCATCTACAACAGTGAGGACGGTGTCTTCTCTACTGGGGTCGATGGCCTCTTGTATCTTCCTCACTCCTCATGCACGGCTACACATGAGACCTCTGCAGGAGTGCTTGGAGGACCAGTGGGACCAGAGGAAAGGATCTTGGGACGACAAGATACAACTGTCTCTGCATGCTCTTCAGTCTCTGAAGTGGTGGTGTTCAGCAGAGAATCTCCTCAGAGGGGTTTCCTTCCACAAGGACATTCCTACTCAGACTATCGTGACGGATGCCTCTCTCCACGGCTGGGGAGCGCAATCGGGAGACTTACAGATTCAAGGAACGTGGTCTCCAATGGAGTCCACGTATCACATCAATTTCCTGGAACTCAGAGCTGTTCACTTGGCACTGAAGGCCTTTCATCCGTCCTTCCAGACCAACTCTCTGCTTGTACAGACGGACAATACGACAACGATATATTACCTCAACAAGCAGGGGGGCTCGAGATCGTGCACCCTGTCTCAGGAGGCGCAGGCGATCTGGCACTGGTTTCTGGCCAGAGGATCGACGATAACGGCAACCCATCTACCAGGTGTGTAGAATGTTCAGGCAGACGCACTGAGCAGACTGATTCAGGAAAACCACGAATGGGTCATAAACGACGAAGTACTAGGAGAACTCTTCGAAAGGTGGGGGACTCCAGGCGTAGATCTGTTCGCCACTGCCGAAAACAGCAAATGCCGAGACTTCGCCTCCAGGTACTACCAGCAAGGGACGCTGGGGAATGCGCTATGGATCAACTGGTCGAACAGCTTTCTGTACGCTTTTCCACCCAATCCCCTGATTCCAGCGGTGCTTATCAAGCTGTCCCAGTCCAGGGCACGGATGATCCTGATTTCCCCGGAATGGCTCAGACAGTGGTGGTTCACGGACCTGCTTCACCGGTCTCTCCTTCCGCACATACGGCTGCCGTGCAGGCCGGACCTTCTCACGAAGTTCGGAAGGCAGATGTTGCACCCCAACCTCTCGTCTTTGAGTTTGGCGGCATGGCTCCTGAGATAGTGCAATATGGCCATTTAAATCTGCCCGAGGATTGCATGGACATACTGAAGGAGTCTAAGCGACCTTCCACTCGGACATCTTATGCTTACAAGTGGAAGAGGTTTTGTATCTGGTGTGAGTCCAAGAACTATGACCCGACGACGTGCAAGGAAGATGTCATCCTTCCTTACCTTCTACATTTGGCGCGGTCTGGCCTTAATGTTCATTCCATTAAGGTTCATCTCGCTGCCTTGACTGCCTACAGGAAAAGCCCTTCACAGACTTCCTTCTTCCAGATCCCTGTGATCAAAGACTTTTTGGAAGGCTTGAAGAAAGTGTTCCCTCCTGTCAGGCTTCCTTCGCCTTCATGGGAATTGAATGTGGTGCTGTCCAGATTGATGAAGGAGCCTTTTGAACCTAATCATAAGGCTTCGTTGCAGCACCTGTCCTGGAAGGCGGCGTTCCTCGTGGCCATTACATCGGCCCGCAGGGTGAGTGAAATTCAGGCGTTGTGTTGCTAAGAACCTTATACTGTATTTCATGCTGCTAAGGTTGTTATGCGTACTCACCCTAAATTTCTTCCCAAGGTTATTTCTGATTTTCATGTCAACCAGACTATAACTTCGCCTAAGTTTTCTCAGAATCCTTCATCTCCAGCGGAAAGGTCCTTACATTCCCTGGATGTTAGGAGGGTGTTGAAATTTTATCTGGATAAGACCTAAGATATTCGTAGGTCAGACCAATTGTTCATCAATTATGGATCAGTCAGGACGGGTCTTGCTACCTCTAAGCAGTCCATCTCTAGGTGGATTGTGTCCTGCATACAACTGTGTTACCAGAAAGCTAATAAGACCTTAGGGGGTAAACCTAAGGCTCATTCCACCAGGGGCAAAACTGCCACGACGGCTTTGCTCCGTAATGTTCCTATTGCAGAAATCCGCAAGGCCGCCACTTGGAAGTCGGTCCATACCTTTGCTAAGCATTACTGTCTGGACACGGATGCCAGGGCAGACGCTCAGGTTGGGCAGGCTTCGCTGCGAAATCTGTTTGCACAAAAGTGGTGTTATTTCTCGTTTCTCCACCGCCGCTTTGGTGTGGGGATGGGCTTGCCATTCTATTCACTAGATTATGACTATACACAGAGATACCCTACTACAGAAGGAGTAGTTTCTGTCCTGTAACTCCAGTTCTCTAGTAGGGGTATCTCTGTTATAGTCATAAGCGCCCGCCCTCCTCCCCGGTGGAGAGAGATATTCATGTAAGGAATGCTACAGGTCTGACGTGTTACGCCTTCAAAAAGAACTGAAAGTAAAAGGGACCTGCAGTGCATTCTGGGATATTGTGAAGTTCTGGAAAGTTTTCACAGTATCCTGTTTTGAGCCACATAATGGCAGCCTATGGGGCTTGCCTGTCCATCTCTTCCTCTCTATCATTCCAGAGGGTTTTTGCTGCTGAGGCAAGGGAAATCTGGACAGACTTTGCTGTTTGTGGATTTTTTGGTGGAATTTCTAGTTGAAGTACTGGACAGTGTAGCCTGTTTATAGGCTGCATTATCTATCTTTAAATTCTCTCTTAAGTGTCTGTGCAGGTCTGCATTTTTTCGACACCTTAAGAGATTATTTTTGATTGCTCCGGGGTCCACGCACATGGGCGGGACTATTCACTAGATTATGACTATAACAGAGATACCCCAACTACATAACTGGAGTTACAGGAGAGAAACTACTCCTTTGATCTCTTCTGAAAGTGTGCGTAGTAATCCCCTCATATTCTCCTGAGTCATGGGTGAAAGAGACGTGTCCTCCTCTGCTGCAGATGCAGTCACCCCATTGTCTTTTACAGTTGCAGTGTCGGGTGGTGTTGTGTCTTCTCCCAGAGCTAGGAACCGCTTAGTTAAGGGGAGCTTGTTGTGTCATGATCACATGTAGAAGGGTTAAATAGAATTGTTTTCTTTCAAGCAATTGGCAAGGAGGACTTGGCAGCGAACACTAGGACACCACCGAACCTGCTTTTTTTCTTTTTCTTTTAAGAGTTTCACGATTTTTTTTCCATAATCTTTTGCGTGAATATTTTGAGAATTACCTTCAGCGTGATTTTCTTTTGAACTTAAAGAAAAGATCAACCTTATTCTTGAATTGCCATCTTCTATGTAAGTACTGTGACTATATTTTAAACAGTTTGAGAAGTACGGAATATTCTCTTACAACGATCCGTTTAAATGGTGGAGAATAGTTGATTATTAACTTTCTTCGTGGAGAATAGTTCATTATAAACCTTCTTCATTACACCTTTGACGGATTTACTCTTGGTGTGAGCCTTGCATTGTTTAAATGTAAACTTAATTTGAGAGGAACAGAATATTTTGTCACTACGTTTCGTTTTAATGGTGAAGAATAGTTGATTACTAACTTTCCTTGTGAAGAATATTTTCATTACGAACTTTCTTCATTTCACCTGCCATACGAAGCGTTGCATCTTTTAAAAAGGGAACTCTTACTGTTTGCCTCAAGGATCCCAGAGTGCGACTACGAGCAACAGCGTTCCATTGTGTTTGTTCGTCTTGATCTTCAGCGTTCGTTCCTTATGCTCCTAACGCATGACACAAACACATCGCGTTAGACGTAAAGCGATGATGCAATACGCTCGGAAGACATTTTGAAAAGCTTTACTTATTTACCTTTCACGCTGATTGTATCAGTCGGCAACTTCTCATTTGATATTTATTTCTTCATGTCAACTTCAATTTTATGAACATTACCTCAAGTAAGCCGCATTTCAAACGTATTTTCAAGACTTTATTTATTTTCCAAGTGAACTGCATTTTAAAAAAAAGGAAATATTTTACATTATATTTTACATTAAAGTCTTTTTTGTGTGTTACAATAGTTCTAATATAGTATGGCCACACAAGATTTTACTATTCAGTTTCCTCAAGCATTTTGGCCTTCCGGCCCGGAACCTGGCATGAAGTGGTTACAATGGAAGGCTTACTTTTTGAACTTTATTGAAACAATTGATTAAGACAATAAAATGAAACCAGAGAGGAAAAGGAAATTATTTCTACATTCAATCGGCGCAGGTGGCCTAAAAGTATATGATGAAATGGTTAAGACTTCTGGTGGGGGTGATGCCAATGTTTTTTCTGATATTTTAAAAGACTTTGATAACCACGTTTCTCCTAAGGTTTGTATAGGCATTACAAGGTATAATTTTTTCCACAGGAAGCAACAACCAATTGAGACCATCGATGTCTATGTGGCAGAGTTAAAGAAAATTGCAGAAGATTGTAAATTTGATAATCTTCAAGAACAATTCATTAGGGACCAAGTAGTTATGCATGCTCATGACCCAGCAATTCAAGATAGACTTTGGATCAATGGTGATGCTGATCTTAAGGATATTCTTGCCATTGTCAGAAAGGCCGAGCTTTCTGTCCGTAGTGCCAAAGCTATAAAAAAAGAGAATAAGGACATTTTGGAATAAGTAGTCTCTAAAGTTCAAGAAAAACAAAAGTTCAAACTTAAATCGCAGTTTAAGGACAAACCTTCTGCAGTTAAAAAAGATTCTGTTTTAAAATGTTTCCGATGTGCTAGTGAGTCACATTTAGCTAATAGTAAAGTGTGCCCCGCAATTAAGAAAAATGTTTCAATTGTGGTCTAATAGGACATTTTACTAAAGCTTGTATTAGAAAGAAGAGCAAGAAAGTTAAAGTAGTTTGTGATTCCAGTTCAAGTGAGGATGAATTTATTGTTAAGAACATTTTACATTGTTCTATTGAAGATGAAGAAAATTTGCAGGAGGAAAAACAATTTTTATTCAACATTAGAGATCCTACAAACAAAAGTTTGATGAAGAAACCAATTTGTATTATATCAATTGGAGGGATCTCTATTGATATATTTGCTGATTCGGGTTCCCCGTACACTATTATTAGTAAAGAAGTATGGAATTCAAAATTTTCAAAATGTTTGGGTAACACACTTTACGCTGCAGATATTTCTCCTGAAAGTTACTCAGGGGAAAAAATTGATTTGATAGGATTTAGACTTCTGAATTTTAGGTTTAAAGGAAGAGAATCCTTAGGAAAATTGTATATTGCAAAAAAAGGACCTTCTGTTCTTGGATGGAAGGACCAAGGACATCTTGACATTATTTTGAATCCCAATAGCTCTGACCCCGTCATGGTGATTGAAGATGGGAGTGGTATTGGGGATTCCATGCTTTCTAAATTGGGTAAAGTTTTTAGTGGAAAAGTTGGTAATTTCAAGGATTTTACACATCGTATTGTGTTAAAAGAAAAGGCTAACCCAAAAGTTCACAAGGTAAGAAACATTCCCATTATATTACGCAAGGAAGTGGAAAAGGAATTAGATAAACTGGTCAAACAAGATACAATAGAACCTTTTGAGTCCTCTGAGTGGATTTCACCAGTAGTCGTAGCAAGACGATCTAATGGTAAAATCCGCTTATGCATAGACCTACGCCATTTAACCCCTTCGATGCTCGTGACGAAACGGATCCGTCACGAGCGTCGGTTGGGCTGTGCTGGTGAAGGAACCGTTCCGTCACGACCACGCCCGTTTTAGAATCTTCAGCACAGCACGAAAATTCGCGCCGCGCTGAAGCGGTTAAATGAAAACATTGTTATTGATAAATTTCTCTTGCCTAAAATCTCCGAAATGTTGACCCTGGTTAAAGATGCTAAGTTCTTTTCTACGATTGATTTGTCATCGGCTTATCATCAGATTTCTTTAGATGACGAGAGTAAACATCTTACTGCTTTTATTACTCCTATGGGGTGTTTTCAATTTAAAAGAATGCCTTTTGGATTAGCGTCTGCTGCTGCCATTTTTCAGCGCATTATGCACCAATTATTTGGCAAGCACCCAAAAGTAAGATTTTTTCAAGATGATATTCTCATTTTTGGAAAAGATCACAATGAGCATGATTCTGTTTTAAATGAGGTTTTAAGCATTTTGGAAGAGAAGGGTTTGACTGTAGAACATTCCAAATGTAGATTTGCTGTCAAATCTGTTACATATCTAGGTCATGTTTTCTGTGCTGATGGCGTAGCGACTAAACCTTAATTAGTTGAGGCTATAAAAAATTCTCCTCCTCCATCTAACAAAGATGAAATGAGGTCTTCCTTAGGGATGGTGGAATTCTATTCCAAGTTTGTCCAGGGTTTTTCAAGTAAAGTGTTTAATATCAGACTACTTCCTAAGCCCAATGTTAGATTCTCATGGTCTGAGGAGTGTGAACATTAATTTAACTCCTTTAAAGAAGCCATTATCCATGCCCAGTCTTGTCTCCTTTTGATTTGGATAGGAAATCCATAGTCACAGTTGATGCAAGCAATAAAGGCTTGGGGGGTGTTCTGTCACAGATTGATGAATGTGGTAAAGAATGTGTAATCGCTTATGCTTCTAGAGCACTTTCTGCTCCAGAGTGTAAATTTTCAGTCATTGAGGAGGAAACCTTGGCAGTAGTTTGGGTTTTAGAACATTTCAGAAGTTTTGTATGGGGTAAGGAATGTACAGTTAGGTCTGACCATAAACCTTTGGTAAAACTCTTAACTACTGAAGTTTTATTGAAAGCTTCAGCTAGGATTGCTAGAATGTCCATGCGGTTACAGGAATTTATTTATAAAATTTAGTACGTTCCAGGCAAAAGTAATGTTTTAGCTGATTTTTTGTCTCGTATGCCTTCTGAATTACAAGAATGTGATTTTAACGAAAGGGATTCGTTACAAGTTGCTTTAATTCATGATGAAATCCAAATTTGTATTGAAAAGGAAAAATGGAGTGAAGAATATCTTAAGGAGAGCAATTTAGTATTACTCATATCTTTCATTCGTGTTGGTTGGCAGAATTGTAATTTTGGATCCCAAGGCTTTTTGGGAAGTAAAAGATGAATTTTCTGTAGTAGATGACACTGTTCTCAGAGCAGATAAAGCTATTCCTCCCACATCCTTAAGAAATTCTATTTTAGAATTGTGTCATGAGGATCATTGTGGTATAGTTAAGACTAAACAGAATGTTAAAAAATGGTATTGGTGGCCAGGTATGGATATAAATGCAGAAAGAATGGTATGAGATTGCATTGTATGTGCTAATTCAGACAAAGCTCTTATAACTTTAAGACCTGATATGTGTGAACCAATAGTTCCGGATGGGCCTTGGCACACTGTTGCTATAGACATTATGGGTCCTATTGGTGCTAACTCGAAATTCATAATATCTATCATTGATATATTTTCTAGATGGCGATGTATCACCATTGTTGACAAGGTTGATTCTGCTGCAGTTTTACAATTTTTGGACCGAGTTTTAATGGAAGAAGGTCTTCCAGTTCAAGTTATCAGTGATAATGGGGTACAATTTGTATCTAAATTGGCCAAATCGTATTTTGAAAGAATTGGTGTGACACATAGAACTATCTCTTTGTACCACCCTAGTGGTAACAGCATGTGTGAGAGATTTAATAAAGTTCTCAAGAGCGCAATTCAAATTGCTGGAGTAAAAAGGGAAAATTGGGAACTTCAAGTATTTAAAGTGGTGTAGACCTACAGAACTAATATTCACGAAGCTTTGAAAATGTCTCCTTTTGTTATCATGAGAGGGCGTACAGCTCGGACCAAGTGCAATCCTGATTGGTTGCATAAAAATGTGTGTCATGACATTTGCATGAATTCAGTTAGGAACAATGTTCTCAAAAAACATTTACAATATAAATGTACTTTTGACAACAAGTTTGGGGGAGGTTCTGCTGATGTTGTGGGTGGAATGTGGGTTAAAGTTAAAAAACCTTGGGAAGTTCGCAAAGGAGAGTCTCAATTTTCTGAACCACTGAAAATTAAAAAAGTTTTATGCAATGCAGTTCTTTTAAGTGATGGGAAGGTGTGGAACATTAGAAGAATTGCTATTTACAAAGGTAAGAATAGTTTGACTGTTCCTGTGCCTTCGACTAGGAAGAATGTAGGCATTTTTGATGATATTGTTAAGGAGGGACGAGGTGATGTGATTGCATCTGATACTTCTGGGACTTCTGGAACATCTGTTGTTACATCAGAAAATGTCAATGATAATGAAACATCTGAATTGCCTGAGATATTTAACAATACTGATACTCCGGTTGTTGATTCTGCAACTCCTGTTGTGCAATCTGCATTGAAGAAACGTGTTGTATCTAAACCTAAATGGTTTGAAGATTGTATTTGTTGAATTTATTAATTGTATTTTTCTTTGGGCTTATTTGTGTTTTTTTTTGTTTCTTTTCCTGAAAGGAGAAGATGTGTTGTGTCATGATCACATGTAGAATTGTTAAATAGAATTGTTTTCTTTCAAGCCTCTATCTCCCTGTGCTTGCTCTGCAACATTCCATGGTGGATGTTTGCGAGCAGTTGAAGTGGGAGAAGACCTGTGTAGGCTGCACCCTACCTTGCTCCTGTGTTCCTGCAATAAATCTATTATTACTTCAATAACCAGCGTCCTGACTTTACAGAGCTCCTCTGGCGTTCCTGTTTTCTGAGAGGCCATCCTGTCGAAGCTGTATGTATGAGGCGGGACACTAGTCTGGGCAGAAGGTATGTTTTCCTCTCTCCCTTGTACTTTAAAAAAAGATCTCAAGGAGGGTGTAATTTTAATTTTCCCACTCAATGGGTCTAATATGTGTGTTAGCTTCCCCTCTCTCTTTTTCTTTTATATATGCTCAGGAGGAGGATCCTTAACAACCAGGGTTGTTGCAGTAATGGAGGACTGCGCTGTACATGTAATTATTGGGGGGGGGGGCACCACTAGATTACTCCCCCCCCCAGACTACCCAAAGACCAAATCTATTCGAGAGTTCCTTAAAGAGTATCTAGAAATACCTTGTGGTATTCCCTCTGCAGGTTGTGTGGTTCCAATCTTGTCAACCTTCTTTGATGTCCTTCTGATGCACTGTGGGGGTTTCCCCTGCGCTTTCTCCTTTCTGCCCAGCGTGGGGGCCTTTTTAGGGCACATAGGTTGATGTTGGAGTCCCTTGGGGGAGGATGCTGGTATTGGAAAGCTCGACTGCACGCTTGTGCGGACGCCGACTCCCATGACCTGGAGCTGGAACTGGGCTGCAGCCCGCCGATCCAGGCATAGCTGTAGAGCGTCAGGAACCACGGACCTCCATGGATGGCTGGCCGCAGCGCTAGAAGCCAGGAACTATGCAGCTTCGATGGTTAGGGTCGTTCTAACCTCCCCTTCCCCATGGTGGATGCAGAGACTCGGGTGGGATCTTAGCAATAATTATCAGTTCGGCCCCGTGGGTTAGTTCATCGGAGAGATGAGTGGCTTACGGCCTGCTCCTTAGCCGGCCGCCATGTTCCTCCACACAGACGCCTCAGGAATGTCATACAGAACGTAATGAAGAACGTGGGTTTGATTGATCCCTGGAGATACAAGGCGGTAGCAGTAAAGGTTACACATATCACAACAAGAAATATGACCATGCCTCCAGCATAGACTATTTTCTGATTGATACTAGCCTCAGCAGCAAATGGCTGGATCAAACTGAAATGGCATGGTGAGCAAAAAAACGATGGTTTTAGGCCAAGATCGTTGTACTAGGGTGAATATATGACGTTGTTCTGCATTCTGTCCATCAATTGTTCTTTTTAAATTTGTCACCCGAGTGGGACGGGTATGCCCAGACATGGGTCCCGTGCTCTCCATGCCACTGGAGTCAAGCTATCCTGGCTGATGAGGACTGAAAGCCCGAAACCGGTCTTAAGATGCTTGTAACCAGTCCAGGGAGGACCTGGCCTGGCAGTTCGGGCTGGACTGTTCCATTGGGCACAGGGTCAAGACTGATTTGCATATGGCTGGGTCTAAACTGGAATGGTATGGTGAGCAAAAAACTATTGATTTAGGTCCAGATCTCTGTACTGGGGTGAATGTATGACATTGCTCTGCATTCTGTCTATCAATTGTTCTTTTTGAAAAGTCAAGTCAGTCACTCATCAGTGGTCTGATAAGAGCACTTATCAGAAAACTCCGCAGTGAAACTTGAGCTTACTTTAGACTGTGGGGCACTTACCCATAGGTGGACTCTGGACAGATCTGTCGTAGAAGACCAGAAGATAGTAACTAGCCTGAAATTGGACACCCTATACTTTTTTTATCTAAAAAAGGATTTTGCCCAAACAAGAATAATCTGGAACACCTAGAAGGCCTTTTTACATGGGAGACTAATAAGCTACGCTGCGCACAGGAGGAGGGAAGTTAACTATAAAATAACAGGGCTAGAAAGGACAATAGCAGCTGGGTACACAGATCTAAGTATAGCAGTTGACCATGGAGAGATTATAGGAACTCAAACTCAAATAGATGAAGCTAAAAAGGAACTCGCAAATCTGGATGAGGTTATACAACAAAAATGGAATGCTATTTAACTCGCGCACTATGAATACGGGGAAGGCTGTGGGAAATTATTTGCCTGGAAGGCAAGAGGGGCTCTGGTCAGAAATTCAATTAAAGAAGTAGTGGTGGACGGAACGGGGAAAGATTGTCGAAATGATCAAGACATTGGGAGGGCTTTCACATCTTTTTTGGAAGACTGTCCAGCGACTGACCTGCAGATTAATAACTGGCTAAGACTTGACCCATCACAAAATCTCACTCAAGATAAAGAGGAACATCTTAACAAGCAAATAAGTCTCGGTAGGTCCTTAAAGCCATCAAGCATCTAAAGAATGGAAAGGCTGCAGACCCAGATGACATTCCATGTGAGATTTACTAGGCTCTAGTGGAGGAAATCGCCCCGGTGCTGACCTCTCTATTCAACGTCATATACTTAGACAAAGCCCCTATACTCGACACTTGGAATGGCGCCACAATCACCCTAATTAAAAAAAAAAGTGTGAACCGTATAGTCCGATCTCTGCTTAACAATGACTATAAATTGTTCATATATATTTTGGCCAAGAGATTGGATAGGGTTTTGGGAGTGCAAATCAACACTTCCCAAAAAGAGTTTATGACGAATAGACACCTACATGATCTTGTACACGACTTGGTGTGTGCTATTGACTTACCCACAGACAAAGAGCTCCATTTAGCTATTATTATGGTAGATGCCGCTAAGGTGTTAGATAGGGTGAGCTGGCCCTTCCTTCATGCAGTCCTAAGACATAATGGGCTAGATAATATCTTCCTGTGGGAGGGATGGGCGGAAATAGAAACTAGGAGGCTTTAGTAGTTTGTCAATTGTGGGATTTATTGTAGAACAGCACTATCCATGGACTATTACAGGTGGTATTCAAAGTTCTTGGCGTCTTCTTCAGAGCCGATGTGATTCTGGTACGTCCTTCAACCCCCAGGATGCTCGGAAGAAAAGAGAACAAAGAGGACGGTAAGTGCCTTGGTCTCCTGGATAGGTTCTACTCTTGAGAAAGGGGAAAACCACCACCACACCCGGTGTAGCAGAGGATTGTGAATCGATAACGTGAGTGAGGAGGGAATAGAAGATCATCTGACAGTAGTGCTTGGATACAGTTCGGGGTAGTGCTCAAGTTCCTATTAATAGTTTCTAAAGGTTGTATTCAGGTGCTTAGTCAAAGTCATGCTCTGGTGCTATCTGGTATTCTCATAACGTTAGAGGATATTCAGGTGGGGAGAATTGTGACTATTGGCAGGCTACAGGGGCCGTGCTTTCAGAGGGGATTTAACATTTTGTGGCGCTTACGTCAGTACCTCACTCCCCTTCCGTCCTCCCCGCTCCCACTTGGTCCTCCCGCCTCCCACTCGATCCTCCCGCCTCCCCAGAGTAACCGGTTCAACCCCGTGTGCAAGGCCACTCACCGTCCGGGCCATAACTCTCCTGAGTTACGGCGGCAGCTGCGCCCTCCAGGGGGGAGGATGGTATCCACCACTCCTCGGACCACTCCTCGGCTTCTCCGCTGTCGTCTGCTTAGTCCTCTGGTTTCGCGTCTCGCTCTGGTGCTTCCTCCGCTCCGGTCTCCTCGCGTCCTCACTCTGCCCCTCCTCCTTCTTCTCTTCCGGCCCTCAAGACGACACGCTCAACGTCCTGCTCTGCCTTTTCCTCTTCCGGGACGTCTCTGGATTGGCTGCCTTCCTTGATCCCGCCTCCAAATTCCGGTAATAGAGACCCGGACCAAGAGTTACCCGGATTTTTAGATGGTGACTCTCTCTCCCAGGTGATTCCCTCGGTGTAAGGTAATGGGGGTCCTGGGTTTGCCTCACGTTCACTCAGTCCCTTCCGACATCCCCTTTCCCTTAGTTTCTCGTTTACAAGAAAGGGTTCCATTGGATATCTAGATAAAAAGCCAGCATTGGTCTGAGCCTAAGGCAAGGAACCATCTGAGGATCCGGTCATTGTGTCCCTTATTGCATGCAAGCCACTCCAGGGGTGCATCATCTGTAGAAAGGACGAACTCTCGTCCTTCTAGATAGTATTTGAGGGATTTGATGGCCCACTTGATCTCTAGCGCTTCTTTCTCAATTACAGCATAGTTCCTTTCTCGTATAGTTTTCTGCTTATATACATGACTGGTCTTTCCTGTCCTAATGTGTCTTGTTGGGATAATACCGCTCCCAGACCATATTCAGACGCATCCGTCTGTAACACAAAGAGTTTAGTGTAGTCAGGACTGAGCAGCACCGGCTTCGTTATCAGAGCTTGTTTCAGGCTCTGAAATGCGTGTTGCATCTCATTGGAAGGATTCTGTAGCTCTCTCTCGGTTTTCCTGTCCTTTCTAAGGAGATCAGTAAGGGGTGCTGCGGTCTGAGAAAAAGAGGGAATGAACCTTCTGTAATGTCCTAGAATAGCGAGAAAGGCCCTTAGATCTTTCTTTGTAAGTGGAAAGGACAACTGGGCTATGGCGGCTACCTTTACTTCTTGTGGTCTGATGTATCCTTCTCCTAGTAGGTATCCTAGATACTTGACTGACCTTCCAGCCAGATGACTTTTTGCTGGATTGATAGTCAGCCCTCCCTCTTTTAGGGCCTGTATCACTTTCTGGAGATGGTCCGCATGTTCCTCCCACGAATTACTGTAGATGATGATATCATCAAGATAGGCAGCTGCAAAGCCACTACAGGGTCTGAGTACTTGGTTCATTAATCTCTGAAACGTGGCAGGAGCCCCATGTAGACCGAAAGGTAACACCAGGAAGTGATACAACCCACCAGGAGTAGAGAAGGCTGTCTTCTCCCTGTCCTGTTCTCTGAGAGGGACTTGCCAATAACCCTTACACAGATCTAACGTGCTGATGTAATGTGCTCTACCCAATTGTTTCACCATCTCATCAACTCAGGGAAGAGGGCATGCATCAAATCTTGATATCTTATTGACCTAGCGGAAGTCAATACAAAAACGGATCGACCCGTCAGGCTTTGGCACTATAACTATGGGGGAGTTCCATTCACTATGAGATGGTTCAATGATCCCCATTTTGAGCATTTGTTGGACTTCTTGTTCTATGGCTTCCCTTCTTGCTTCCGGTAACCGATAAGGACGTAACAGGACTTTTTTTCCAGGGATTGTGTGAATTTCATGCTGTACTAAAGAGGTCTTTCCTGGAGTTAGGAAAAACACCTCCTGTAGGTAAGAGAGCTTTCCACAAAGATCCTTTCATAAGCATGGGGATAGGTCACTATCTATGCTCTGATGGAACAAAGGAAGGGACTCCTCTGTTCTAGCTACTAATGTAGGTATAGGACCTAACCATTTTTTTAACAAATTTACGTGGTATATCTGGGTGTTTCTTTTGTTATTGGGATCTAATTCTAGACGGTATATGACGGGTGTTATTTTCTCTGCGACTTTAAAAGGTCTTTGCCATTGACCTATTAACTTATGTTCTGAACTGGGCATCATGAGTAGGACCATGTCTCCTATATTCAGTTTTCTCTCAGAGGCTTTTTTATCGTACTGTCTTTTTTGACTATCTTGTGCTTTTTCTATATGGTTTCTGACTATGCTTCTGACTTGGGCTAAATGAGTCTTTAGACTCCGCACATACTCTGTAGGTCTTTAGCCCCTTTTTCTTCTTCTTCCCAATCTTCTCTGACCATGTCTAGTAAGATGCGGGGTCGTCTACCGTACAGGAGTTCAAAAGGGGAATACCCCGTACTTTCCTGGGGTTGACATTGTATTGCAAAAAGGGCTAAAGGTAACATATCTTCCCATTTCCGATATTCCAGATCTAATAACTTTTTTAAGGTTGTTTTGAGTGTGGCATTATATCTCTCCACAAGTCCATCCATTTGAGGATGATGAGCTGCGGGGAGGATCTGTTTGATCTGGAGTTGTTGACAGACCTGTCTCATAATTTTGTAGACAAAAGGTGTCCCCTGGTCTGTAATAACCTCCTTGGGAAATCCGACCCTTGAGAAAAAGGAACTCATTGCTTTTGCAATTTGGGTGGTATTAGGGTGGTGTAACGGAAAGGCTTCTGGGAATCTGGTTGCGTAGTCAACAATGACCAACACATATCTGCATCCGCTACGAGAGGTTAATAGGGGTCCGATGAGGTCCATCCCCACTCGGGCAAAAGGGCTCATCAATCACCGGGAGAGGGTGAAGAGGGCCTGGAGGCGGCTTATATCTGCTGTTTTTCTGGCAAATGGGACATCCCTGACAGTATTTCCTGACTTGATGGTATATTCCTGGCAGTAGAATTGAGCTAGGATAGTGCTCTCCATCTTCTCCCCGCCAAAGTGTCCCCCTAGAAGGTGACTGTGGGCTAGAAATAGGACTTGCTCCCTAAAGGGTTGAGGTACTAACAACTGGGGTTTCTAGTCTCTCCCTCCTTTCCTGTATAACAAGCCTTTTATTTTCAAAAATTGGGGACCTACATTTTGGGGGTCCTTGACTTCCACGGCTTTGTTCCATGCTTCTCTTAATGTGGGGTCTTCTCTTTGGGCGAAATGGGATTGCTGGTCATGTTACCACAGACGTTCATCAACCTTTTTAGTCAATGCTACATGTGTCCAATCACGTTTCTCCTTCTTTTTTTGGTATTTGCTTTTCCTCTGCTTGGAAGCTGGCCATTCCTGATCTGTAAGGAAGGAAAAAGGTGCTGTCTCTCTCCTCTCATCTTCGCTGCTTTTTCTCTCTTTTAATATATCGTCAAAATATGGGTAATCCCTTCCCAAGATGAAGGGTTCCGGTAACTTAGGTTTGAGACCCACCTCTATCTGTACAGGGTCTATGTTGGGATTGTGTTGTACTTCGACCTTGGTGGTGGGGTATAATTTTTGGTCTCCATGTACACAAATAATGTTTACAGTTCCCTGGGTTTCTGTGACACCTCCAGGAAGATTTTGTGGCTGCATTACAGTCTGGAGACATCCCGTATCTATTAGGGCATCTCGGGGCTCTCCATTGACAGACACCTGTCGGTGATAGGGCAGGGGATTGTTTTCTTCTGTCTGACAGAGATATGATCGGGTTAGCCCTATTTCCATTGGTTCTTCTTTTTGGGGACAATGTCGTGCAATGTGTCCATATGCTCCATAGTGGTAAAACTGGGGCCTTTGGGGAATATGCGGTCTTGGTACAACAGGTAAAGGTCCGGGTACAAGGGTCACGGTTTCCGGTTTCTTGGGGGGTAAAGGTCTAATAGCCGGAGTAGAAGTTCCCCGGTCTGGGTGTTTCCATGAAACATCTTCTCTTCCTTTCTGGCTTTCTTGAGCCCGACTAAACGCGTTAGCTATTTCTACGGCATTTTCCAGGGTCAGTTGTGTATGTTGTCTGACCCATTTCTGGGTAGGAGGGTGTAAGGAGGTCAAGTATTGTTCGAGATAGACTTTCTCCATGATTTCCTCCTTTGTGGCACTTGCTGGCTTTAGCCATCTATTTGCTAAATCTCCTTCTCTGTAATATAAGGCCCTTGGGGTTTCCTGGGGCCCTTCCCGGATCTGTCTGAATCGAATCCTATAGGTTTCGGTATCAATTCCCATGCGTTCGAGTATACTTCTTTTTATGTCTTCATATGGGGTCAGACCCAGGGGATTCGCTGCCTGGTAAGCTGGTTGTAATTCTCCAGAGAGTAATAGGCCTAAGTACTGCCCCCATTTGTCCTGTGGCCATACTGCCGCCCTGGCCATACGTTCAAAATGAGAGAAATAGAAGTCCGGGTCTTTCCCAACAACATATTTCTGCATTACCACTGAAGGTAAGGTGGTTTGCGGTCTGGGTTAACCAAGGGTCTCAGCTAGTATGCCTATAACTGTTTCCTGAGCGGTACTCTGTGCAGTAAGAGTGCAATGTAATTTATCACGGTCTTCTTCTGCAACTGCCAGGAATTTTTCCATGATTTTCCCTAATTGTTCCTGATTGTCGGCCATTTTCTTCATGACAGCCTCCATTTCCTCCGATCCCACTTCTGACACCAACTGTGGGAGGGAAGGGCGGAAATAGACACTAGAAGGCTTTAGTAGTTTGAAAGTTGTGGGATCTATTCTAGAACAGCACTATCCAGGGAATATTACAGGTGGTATTCAAAGTTCTTGGCATCTTCTTCGTAGCCGATGTGATTCTGGTACGTCCTTCAACCCCCAGGATGCTCAGAAGAAAAGAGAACAAAGAGGACGGTAAGTGCCTTGGTCTCCTGTACAGGTTCTACTCTTTAGAGAGGGGAAAACCACCACCACACCCGGTGTAGCAGAGGATTGTAAATCGATAGGGTGAGTGAGGAGGGAATAGAAAATCACCTGACAGTAGTGCTTGGATACAGTCCGGGGTAGTGCTCAAGTTCCTATTAATAGTTTCTAAAGGTTGTATTTAGGTGCTTAGTCAAAGTCATGCTCTGGTGCTATCTGGTATTCTCATAATGTTAGAGGATATTCAGGTGGGGAGAATTGTGACTATTGGCAGGCAACAGAGGTCGTGCTTTCAGAGGGGATTTAACATTGTGCGGCGCTTACGTCAGTACCTCACTCCCCTTCCGTCCTACCCGCTCCCACTCGGTCCTCCCACCTCCCACTCGATCCTCCCGCCTCCCCAGAGTAACCGGTTCAACCCCGTGTGCAAGGCCACTCACCGTCCGGGCCGTAACTCTCCTGAGTTACGGCGGCAGCTGCGCCCTCCTGGGGCGAGGATGGTATCCACCACTACTCGGCTTCTCCGCTGTCGTCTGCGAAGTCCTCTGGTTTTGCATCTCGCTCTGGTGCTTCCTCCGCTCCGGTCTCCTCGCGTCCTCGCGCTGCCCCTCCTTCTTCTTCTCTTCCGGCCCTCAGGACGACGCGCTCAACGTCCTGCTCTGCCTTTTCCTCTTCCGGGTCGTCTCTGGATTGGCTGCCTTCCTTGGTCCCGCCTCCAACTTCCTGTAATAGAGACCCAGACCAAGAGTTACCCGGGTTTTTGGATGGTGACTCTCTCCCCCAGGTGATTCCCTCTGTGTAAGGAAATGGGGGTCCCGGGTTTGCCTCACGTTCACTCGGTCCCTTCCGACACTTCCAACACGCAATCCAAAATATATATAGGTCTCCAATGGCAAGGATCTTGGTTAATGGTTCTCTTATGCCTGAAATAGAGATAGGTAGAGGCTCTCGGCAAGGTTGCCCCCTTTCCGTTGTTCAATTTATATATCGAACACTTAGCCAGGAGAATTAGGCAGGAACAGCGAATTTGCCATTTCAACACCAAGAATGGACAAAGAAAGAGGCCCTTTATGTAGACGATTTAATGATTTACACAGATCTTATAGGAGCCTACACTGTCATCTTGGATATTTTAAATGACTTCAGGAGAATATCAGGTTATTTAGTTAACAAGCAAAAAAATGAGATTATGGCATGGAATACACCATTGGATACCATGCTGAAAGAGAGAGAGAGAGTAAAAGGAGATCAGGTAATTAGGAGTCCAGGTGATGAAACATCTACACATCATGGTTCGGACAAACTGCGTAAAACTCATGAAAGAAACCAGAAGGCTCCTAAAACTTTGGTCCCACCTTCCCCTATCAATTATAGGCAGAACTAACCTCATTGAAATGACGCTCCTCCCAAAAGTAACATTTTTGCTTAATGTACATCAAAGGCAGAAGAATTGCTATGACAAAAAAGAAAATCCCAGGTTCTTTTGATAGAAGACCATGTATAAGTATTGCTTACCTCCTAAGAAAAAAAGCTGTCAAGCCAACAGCAGGATCCCTTTAAAGTCATAGGGCAAGTAACACCCATGACTATAGAATTGATACTAATGCCAGTAAGAAGGAATCTCAGATATATCATATAAATCTGTGAAAAAAATGGGAAGGTCTCCTACCTGCTCTTTCCATTTGGAAGAAAAGGCCACAGCCAAAATATCCAAAGTATACATCCTCAAAACCCAATACTTTTAAAAGACAGGACCTGGTGACCCATTTGAAATCTATTTTAAACATTTTTTCCACCCTTCCTGTCTGAACCAGAATGATAAAGCACTCCATATTAACACACCCAGGAAAATGGGTACGCCTTAAGCCATATTGCATACCTGAGGCCAGACAAAAAGTAATTGAAGCGGTGGTACACAAAATGCTCACTTTAAGAGTTAGAGCCCTCTAAAAGCGAGTGGATTTCTTCGATCATATTAGTACCAAAACCTGATGGTTTCATCAGGTTTTGCATCAACTTTAGAGAGATTAACAAGATTTCCAAGTTCGATACATACCCCTTACCACAATTCAACAAAATGATAGAAAGACTAGGACAACCCTAATACATCAGTACCCTGGACCTGTGTAAAGGGTACTCGCAAATTCCCCTCAACCCTAGAGACTAAGGAAAAAAACAGCATTTTCCACTCCAGATGATTATATCATTTAACTATCCTACCCCTTGGGTTGCATGGGGCCCGGCCACTTTTCAGCCTAGGATTACCACTATTCTGCAGCTACCACAATTCATACTCTGCAGCTTACATCGACGATATTGTTTTACACAGCTCCACTTGGGAAAAACATATAGAACACCTCAAAACTGTATTACAGCTTCACAAAGGGCTCAATGTGAACCCAGGAAAGTATAATCTAGCCACTAAGCAAGTCAAGTATTTAGGATACCTGTTAGGAAAAGGAATGATCCAAACCCAAAAAGAAAAGGTAGCAGCTATTCTAGAAGTGCCCTATCCCCAGAAAAAGAAAGACCTTAGAACCTTGCTGGCGTTAGTGGGCTATTATCGACGGTTCATTCCCCTGTTTTCTCATATAGCGACACCCCTAACGGATTTGCTTAAAACCAATAGGAAAACTGATCAAGAACTAAAACAACCTTCCCAAGAAGTACTAGATTCCTTCAAAAAACTCTATTCACCTGTAACATCAGTGCCGTTTTTTGTCACTGGATTATTCCAAGTGGTTTGTGTTACAAACAGACGCCCCGGGAGTGGGGTTAGGGGCAGTCCTGTCCCAAAAGAACAACATGGGAATAGAAAGACCCATTCTGTATATCAGTTGGAAACTATTTCTCCGTGAAAGAAATTGCACCACCATCAAAAAAGAAGGATTGGCTATACCAATGCTTGTTATTTAAGACGGTCTAATATACTAAATATCGATCAATGTACAGACTAGATGATTTGCTGATTAAAATGGTAACATTTAAAACGAACATACATGCAAATATTTGATCATCATGTGCCCTGACCCTCCGGCAGAGTGCCTCAATTATTTAATCTTCCGTCAATAAAATATGAGGTCACAAGTTTGAATCCCTCCTCATGCTTCCACCTTTCCTCAAGTCGGTGAACTGAGTACCCTTAAATTGGTTATTGATTATCATGGTTAAAATGATTACCTGACGTTTATAGCGCTTAGAAGTGCGATACGATGTGCTTTTAAATGAAACAAGCTATTATGCCATTGTGAGCACTTGAGCTCTGCTGCAGCTTATCTGAGAGGTGCTGCACGCGCTTATTCACACTGGACTGCTCCCTAGAGGCTTGTGCCCCCCTTCTCTTCTCCCTGTCCCCCCTCCAGGTAGGGCCCTCCCGTCCTTGACATCTCCATCCGTCAGCCCAGGCAGTGATTGAAGCGAGGCAGCCCCGCGGGCGCCAGGGACGCTGCTCTGGGTTGCAGGGACGAGGCGAAGGCTCGGCTGGGTTCCTGTCGCAGTGACATCATCAATATATCTCCGTTAACCCTACATAGGACGTCAATATCACCGCAGAAATCCAATGATAAAATATACCAATTCAGGGATGCAGGCACAATAAGCAGATACATGTATATATTTATATCTGCAAACACAAAGCAACTCAAAAGGATGTTCGTATACATCATCTATGGAGAACGTAGTGTATACAAAACTAACAGAAGCAGCCTGCATGGCTCACACAAGGTCCTTTAGTTTCTGTCAAACTGACTATTAATTGGTTTTCAAAATAAAGCCCGTTTAATGCTTGAAATATGCACTTTATTTATGTCTCACAAAAAGTCGCATATGTGGTCCCCAAAAAGCGTTTTAATGTGCAGACGTTTTCTGCTTATTTTGTGGTCGTAGAAATTTCTCTTGTGTGATTTTTACAATTCCAATATGTGTGTTATTCTTGTCTTGACCGTGCTTTCCTATCATGCTTGATGTAATGGAGCCATTTCTAAAGCTGGACATGGAGGCGGTCACGACTTGGGAACAGAAACTTACGAAGGACTGAGCTGAGCAATGTCCAATGTAGTGCAGGGGCCGCTGCTCTCTCCCGAGCTCCCTAGGCCAGAGGAGAGAGAAGGTGTGACATGCACACGCCTTTGGCCAATTGCGTGCTCTCTTTCATAGAAAGATGCACGCAAAGTCCAATAGCCGAGAACAAAAAAAAGCAAACGCACAAGCGTGTGGTCCGAGTTGAAAGTCCTTACTAGAAGCCTCACAGGGCAGCGCATGCGTGCTGGCTCAGGCGAGACCTAAAAAAAGAAGAAGATTAAACTAGAGTCTCAGCAGTCCTCAAAGATTTCTCATCACTTTCAAATTAAGCCACAGAACAATCAATATCCCATTCTTAAGGCTGACTTTACAGAGATCTCTCTATTCATGCTACATGTGTCAGCTGTATCCCAATAAAAGTCACCATTAAGAGAACAGTAAAGCCCCCAAAGCCATATTTCTGCTCTTCTCTTCACACTAACTTTCTCCAAAGGTTGGTTTACTGTGTTCATGTTACTGTCAATCGATTCGAAGTGTCTGGCAATTTACTTTTTTGTTGCTTTTATGTGAAGGCTCAACATCATATTTATTTCCTTTACTTCGAAAGGCTGCCTTTGAAAGCTGCAGGGCAGCTTTTTCTTACCCACGATTAATAAAGTCTCCTTTCGACTTGTTAGTTCACGAGTCGTTTATAAATAGCAGTTTGGAAAAATAGGGATTATCTAATGACCTTTGATTAATCAATGCTCTGTGTTTATTTTTTTATATCATTTAATTTTATTGTACCTGTATTTGATCATATTTTCTTTTTATGCTTTTTTACACCAAAGTAAATTAAGGAATTGGCAAAACTGTGTGGTTAGTTACATCAGTTGAAAACGATACACAAATGCACCCTATCCATCAAACACTAGCACAAGGTTGTGCAGTGGTTAATGCCCAAATCAAGGCACTCCAGTTTAACTATCGCCATGGTGAGAGTTAAACAAAAAACAACTCTAATAGTAATAAAATTGAGAGATTCCTGTCTAGCAAGGTAGTTGGTGAGAACGTGAAGGGGGTATAGGATGGCTTAGCGAAGCTGAGCCAGGAGGGTAGGAGAGTGCCTTTGCAATGTTTTATCAGAAGTTATATGAGGAGGAGCCAGTAAGGGAGGAGGAAAAGAGGCATATGTTAAGCAGCCATCACATTTGGGGCCATCATGTTGAGGAGTTGGACACGCCAGTCTTCTAGGTTGAAATTAAGGAAATCCCCAGGTACAGATGGCCACAGAATCCTTTTATAAACATTTATGACAGGTCTAGTCTCTATCCAGGCTCAGCTGTTTGACTTCTTTGATGATACAGGTTCACTGACTCCAATGGTGTAGTGTCTTGTGAATTAACAATGCCTGAATCCTTTGGCTCCTGATGGCAGAATGAATAGCCTGTATTGCAGTGAAGGCTGCTTTAGAATGTTGAGTTTGCTGTTACACACAGAAGAATAATGATATGTATTACTAAGCTACATGTGTGGTGTAGTCATTGACAGGTACCCGATCTGGGAAGATTTTACAAATGGTGATGAGGTAGGGGATAAGTAATCGAAAGATTGAAAGTGTTCTCTCAAAGAGATTGTTGTTGTCCAAGCAAACTGCTTGTGCATGCCACGTGTGCGGTCGTCACTGTACGCAATCGACGCTGAATGCATGTGGAATCAAAGTGCAGTTCCAACCACAGTGAAGCAGTTGAAACCTAAAGCATTTATAATCTACATGTTGTTGGTCAAGAACCTGTTGCTCAGGCTATACATAAAAGTACTGCGCTACTACGCAACTGAGCCGTATCAAGTACAGAGTAATCATGTTGTCAATTACACGTGCTGCCAACCTGTCAACCTGGTGTCAAAAATACAAAGCGACAGTCAATCGCAAGACAACGCTGCGATTATAAGTGCTGTAAGGCAGCTATAAACCAGGTGTAAGCAAGCACATAGAGACATCAAAGGCAAAGCGAACTAGAATGGGGTGAGACCATGCAACAACACCTCCTCCAACTTGAAGGTAAACATACCCTCCTGCAAGAGAAGAGCGAGGACCTTGAAAATAGGTCTTGTTGCAACAATATTCGCATTAGAGGACTACTGACCACATTCATGGATGCTGGCCTCCCCAAATACTTGTCAGACCTCTTTAAGGGTATCCTAGAGACAAGCAGAGGCAACCCTTTACACTTGGACAAAACCCATAAGGTTATCTCTCTCCGAAGAGCTGGGAAGAATATGTCAGATATTCTCACCAGAATCTATTGTTTCATATATAAGGAGGCAATTATGACCAAGGAGAGACAGAGGGCATCATCTCCTTCAATGGTGTACATCTCCTTTAATGGTATACAGCTTTTCCTTTTCCAGGACCTCTCCGCAGTCATGCTTGCTTCAAACCTGATCAACCATGACACTATAAATATCACTGTGTTTATCTTTTCCACATACAGCCTGACTCACCGAAGCAAAGCAAATAGTAGCAGCCGGCATGGCTCACGCGTTCGGAGGCGGGCACGATGGGTCACGGGGGGAGTCACAGGGGCAACCTGCTTGGAGAAGGGCAGAGTGTGCATGATTGGTTTGGGCAGCCCCAGAGGGCCAACCAACCTGACTCTGTGGACTCAGGAGTGGACAAACCACTCCTCCCCTGCCATGCTCAAAGAGCAGAGAAGGCCCGCCCGGCAATGCACAAAGCAAACATAAAATGATAATAACTTTAAGTTATTACCATTTTATGTTTTGGCTTTCTCGCACTGCGAGAAAGCAGTGGGGCTTCACTCTTCCGCCCTAGTGGAGGATCCACCCCTGAAAGCAAATCTTGGGCCTGCCTGTGGAGACTGTAGAGGATGGGACCTCCGAGATATGAGGGTCGTGGGCAAGGTGGAACACAGCCCCAGGGCGGCTGGTGCGGAACCTACCGAACCCTGCAGAAATTCAGACTAGCAAGATCCAGCTCATGGAACACCTGTGCTGCTCAGCAGATAATAACTCACAGGACACTGATTAGGGGACTGACCCTACCAGCGTGCGCTCCACTCTTCTACTCATGTAAGCCTGCCCTGCTGCGGAACTGGTCTTGCCTCACTCTTTTTCCCTTCTCTCTGGGAGGGTGCCTGGGATTGGCATCATTTTTACCCAGAGGTTAACCCCTCTTTGACAATCTCCATTGCAAAGGATAACTTTAACCCATGTGCAGGCAAACTGCATTGTTTGATGTTTTACTGCATTTTCCCTTTGACGTTTCTTATATTTTCCTTACGTTTAGGGGTTGGGAGGAGGGTGGGAGGGTATGCACAGAGATTCATCCTTCACAGTAGCTACATGTCTGGCCCGGGGCGGAGGTGGCAATAGTGAGCCTCTCAATGTCAATACCCTTCAATGGACAACAGCCCTGGAACGCTAAAGGTTGTGATCTATAACGTTTGAGGTCTCAACAATTCCTCCAAACGACTGGGTATTTAGAGTGTGCTTCGCTTGCAGGGTTCTGCTATATGCCTACTTCTAGAAATATGTCTTTTCATGTCACATTCCTGTCGGCTCCATTCCTGTATGCTTCCACGCCAATACCACGCCTCTTCATTCTCCAAAAAAGCATTGCTACATGTTTCCCAACGCACAATTACAAACCCGATAAAAAAAATGCAGGTCCAATAAAGAGGACACAGGATATGAGGTTGAACTCATAAGTTTAATGAACACACCTCATCCATCAGTCACCAGGGAGCAACTGACCAATGAGCCACCAGGTGATAGAGCGCGCAGGTCACCCGGCCCTACAGACTGCCAGATTATAACGCACTTGGGCCCATGTATGCGTTTCGAAACCCCAATTTACAAGTCGGGTGATTTTACACGCTACTATCAGTATTGTGTGGGTGTCTCCTGTGACACTTCTAACAGGATACCTGACTTACCACAGGTATTTACTCCTCCTGATGGACCAGGAGCACGAGGGTAGGTGATAAGGTTTCAATCTACACCACTTATTTATACAATCAACATTTGATGTACCTTTCAAAATGACCACAGACACTTTAGATATTTTAAGGGTTTTATATAAGTAATTTTTAGAGAGACAGAATTATGAGACAGATGCTGATAAGGACATCAGTAAGCAGAATCAAAAAGATGAAATAGCTATGCAAAAATGCTAACACCATTTAAGGGATAACGGAGTTTCTAAGGGTAGGGTAACAGGGAACATGCTATTCAATTTAGACTTAAACTAGGGACGACAAGTTCAAACCACTCCAAACAGTGAATTTCTAAAACCTATACGTGATTCAGCCCTACTCCTATTCTATCTAGCTAAAGTCTTATTGCAATTTCTAAAATGCACCACACATTAATAATTCAAGAAAACGGCTCAAATACATCCTAAGGGAAGGGAAAAATAGGAACATACTATTAAACAGTTTGCAAATTCATCAGAGGAAAGACCAGAGCAAAATCAGGTACATAGAGGCTTTATTAAGAGCGAAGGAAAGGGATAGAATGACGGACACCTACAGGTAATATTTACCTAGGCAAGAATGAAGACTAACCCTGGCCACGGGTCAGTTTCGGGAAGGACGAGGACAAGGACCCTCAAGGATTTAGGATACCAGTAGGTGAGCAGGTAGCAGCTCACGGAAAACCAGGACAGGATACCCCTCAGGTTCTGGGTCAGGACTGGGCTCACTAAAGGGCACGACCAACCCCCACAGCTTCGGAAGCAACGCCTGCGTTACCCCCTCACTGCACGGAATCCACCAATAACCCCGATTGGGTTCTCGAATCCCCAGCCAAAGTGCTTCGCCAGCACTTAAGTCTAATTCCACCCCTTGGAGTTTGTGGAAAAATCGGACAGAGGGCTCTGCAGCTCTCTGTATCAATCACCTATAGAGTCGTGGGGTCAGTGACAGGTCTGCTACTCGGACAAGTCGGACAATTTCTCCCTAACTGACTAGGCTAGATATACTCTTCCGGGGTTCCCAGACCACCCACAAATGTTGCAAATAACAGGGTCCCAACTTATGATTGGTCAGGAGAAATGATTAGGTCACCTTTACCTCCCAAATTCTGCGTTCCCATACTTAATATTAATATTTAATACCAGCCCCCCCTGTGTACAGGTTCCCAGGCATAGGAATATAGAGAAACAATGGGTGAATACATCGGTTGATACAATGTTGCATGTTTTCAAGGTGAATGTCAGCATCTTTGACCCGCCTAGGTAGTTTCTCATGTGCATCTTGCTTCAGGAGCCAGCTGGCTGAGATTTGCTTCTGCGCAGTGTGGATTTTCCCTCATCACGTGACAGGGTCGGAACGGGATTCAATATGGAGTCGGTTTCACATACCCAGGCCAATGCATGCGTGATACATGAAAAGTAAGCGAAAACAAATTAATATCACAGCAAAACAGAACACACTGTACACCTTGTTTTCCTACACTGCACCCCTTACTTTATAATATCTATAGCGTTTAAAAATTAGTGCAAGAATAGACAGAAATGCGAAGCAGCATTGGCAAGCGCAGAGCATGGTTAGAACAAGCGGGCAGGTCAGCTACAATGCGCATGAGCGGACTCTTTCCCTCCAAATCTGCGAGTGCGTCACATCACATGGGTATGACCGACGCATGCGCAGACTGAATTTCTGCTGAGCGGCCATTTTATGATACGCAAGCGGTGTTACTGTTAGTAAACACATAGGCAAGCATCTCTAGGACACCCGCGTGTACTGGAAAAGGGGAATATTAATGACGAACAAGGTGGTTTAGTATTATTACAAGTGTACTCGAGGTTCATACATAGAGCTTGTTGCGTTAGGCGCAAAACATTCTAAGATCTATGTTCCATAGAACTTACATATCAATGAGGAGAAGAAGGAAGACACCACACAGGTGGGTGGTGGTTAATGGCCTCTGCGATGCCCAACCGATTTACATAGCCTCTCTCTATACACCCCAACTCAGGTCAGGAATCATTCCTGAGGTAAACACTACAGATCATTATGCCCTTCGCTAAGGGCTTCTTCATAATTGGAGGAGACATTATGTAGGAAGCTTGCTCTATATATACTATACCAAAGTAAGGTATAGTATGCACAGAGTCCATTGGATCCCCGAGGTAAAAGTAGATAATATCTTACTCTCTATTTGTGGTAGTGTGGGTGTGAAATGAGGCTGTTTCAGAGGGTAGTGTTAATCATTTATTGTACCCACTCAGGCAAGAAATGATGTCACACACTCAAAGACTAAATCCAGACTAATTGTTTCGTATAATAATATTTCTTTGTTTTATTTTTATTTATAGAACCAAGCAAGACTTGGTACATGTAAATATGATTGTACTTTTCAAGACAGATTGTTAAAAAGAAAGCTGGATGAATATTGATTTTTCTTACAGGTTTGAAAAAAATGTGCAAATACAGCTGTGATTACTTTTGCATTACTTTTCAGGATTACTTTTCCTACTCAGTGTGATATGCCTAGATATCATCACACTGAGCCATTTCCTAAATAAATGGTAAGTAAGTCAGTTTTTTTCAAAACACAGATTCTTAGGTTTTTATGCAATTTTCAACTCCACTCTTATAACTTTTTCCACAGAAAAACAGACGATGCAGTCCTATGAGAGAAAATCAGGTTATCGGTTTGAAGGTGAGTAATCAGTCTTGGGAGCTGAGTTTCTGAGGTTAGAACCAGGATTCCCCCAGGGTTAAGGATGCACTCAAAGAGCACCACAAGCAACACTAGGGCTGCCGGGTGCAGAGTGCTGCGGCCCAATGTAATCTGATGGAGGACAGGGGGCCTCCAGTTGGGGGCTGCTCTCAGGCAGGCCACAAGATTGAGGAGGAAATCTCCTAGGGTTAAGCTCAGGGCACAGGGGGATCTGATTTAGCACACAAGGTGCTCCCACAGCAGCACAGGGGTGGCGGGGTGCAGGGTGCCGATTTGGTGTTGGGTGCCCTGTTGTTTTCAATGCATGTTGCCGGTTTTGGCTGCAGGCTCAGTCCAGGAAATCTTCCCAAAGGAACCAACAGCTGGGCAGGTAAGTTTGAGGGCTCAAGGACATAGTTGCACCTCAGGTCCTCTTCTCAATGGAACAGGGTGGCCGGATACAGGGGTGCCTTTTGAGGTTGGATTTCACCTTACTGAGCCACTGGCAGTTGGGGGGGTCTCCGTGCAGAGGCTGCAGGCAACGTTGGGAGTCCTGGAGGGGTCCACCCATGGTGGACTCGAACTCTGGACAGCTGGGGGACCTCACTGGGACGGGTGGGCTACTTGGACTCGGGTCGAAGGGTGCAGTGGTGGTTTCAGGCGTCAGGTTTCTTTGTCTTCAGCAGGCTCTGAGTCTTCCTTTGGAGATTCTTTTGAACAGAGCCTCTGTTCACAGGAGATCCGGTCTTTGTTGAAGGCAGTCAGTCCTTCCAGGGGATCTGGTGTTCACTGGCTGCAGGACAAGGCAATTTTTATCGTAGGATCTCAGAAAGCTGCAGACGACCCAGGAGGGCTGGGGTTAAATCAATTCTTCATCTTCAATCTCTGCTGCTGTGCGTCTTCTTTCATCTTTCTTCTTCATAGGTTGCGGGAATCTGCCTGCGAGGTTGAGGGCGACCCCCTAAATACTATATTCAGGGGGTGTTTTAGGAATCTCGAGGTAGTAGCCAATGGGCTACTGACCTTAGGGTGACTACACCCTTGGTGTGCTCACCCCACGTGGTGGAGTGGGCACAATCCTTTATCCTGATTGGAGAGTGCCTGCCATCTGCAAGATGGCGGGCACTAAAGAGTGCCCTTCACCTCGCCTCCTCACCTGAGGGGTGGGGTTGGCAGAGTTGGACACACCTTCTGGGCTGATCTAATTTTTCCTGCCTGTCCTCCCACCGAAAAGGGGATGAGACAAGAAGGGGGACTGCTCCTGATAGCAGGAGCGGCTGAGGCTTGCGTTACAAAGGCGACCAAACCTTAGAAGCTCCCCTGCCACAGATGGCTCTTCCTGGCCTGGGGAGGTGTGAACACCTCCGCCCAGGAAAGGCTTTGTTTCTGGGCTCAGGGAGTGAGTGCTCCCTCCCCGGGGGTCCAGAAACTTGTCTTGTGGTGGCAGGCTGGTGTCTACCAGTCAGGGAACTCACCAAAGGCTGGTTGTCTTTCAAGGGGCATCTCTGAGAGGCCCTCTGAATGCATTGTATAATAAATCCCACACAGGCATCAGTGTGGGTTTATTATGCTGAGAAGTTTGCTACCAAGCTTCTTAGATTTCAGTAAAGCCATTATGGTGCTGTGGAGTTCATAATGACAAACTCCCAGACCATACACTCTTTATGGCTTTAGTGCACTTACAATGTCTAAGAATGGTCTTAGACCCTGTAGGGGTACAGTGTTCATGCAACTGTACCCTCACCAGTGGTATAGTACACCCAGCTAGAGAGGTGTCTTACCTATACCATAGGAGGTGGGTTGGTTGCATGGCAAAACATGCAACTTGCAATGGCTGTGTGTGTGTGGTACCTTTTACAAGGGACTTACATGTGGGCAGAGAGGTGCCACTTGGGGTACAAAGGTACAGTTTTGGGAAAGAACACAGGCCCTGGGAACCTGATTTACAGGGACCCAGGACACATCAAGTCAAAGTGCATCAGAAAACTGCCAAAAAGTGGATGGGTTACTGCAACAGAAACCCACTTTCCTACACATGAATATGATCCTTAATGTGCCACACGATAGGTCGCAACAGCGTCACCATGGGAACCTCACATTGTCACCTATGGGATGCTGGCTGGAAGACTAAGGCGTAATAGATGGGTGGCGCACGCGACAACCCTATGCAATTGATTACTCAGCAGTGCACCAAACATATGTTCAGATATACTTCATGTTTATAGACACCAGACTTGAGCACTCTCTCCTGGATGCCGACCAACTCCACCAGACTCTTTCAGTCCCTGGTCTTGTAGCTATTGCTCTTCAATGAGATCAACCCCAACTAGGTGCTCCGGGAACTCCTGGCATTTAAATGACTCTGTCCTTTGGGACCTGGTGGTCCATGCTAAAGTTCTAGAGAAACTCACAGAATATCTAACTGTGAATGATACGGGTGACAAGGATGAACAGGTGGTTTGGGACACTCATAAAGCAGTTATTTGGGGAACCTTTATCCAAGAAGCCGTACACACTAAAACGCATGTTCGAGCTCACCAAGACTCACATGGCCATGGAACTGGTAGACTTTGAGAAATAACATAAACGCACTCCCTCCAACAAACTCTGTGAGAAGACGCACGCAGTGAGAGGTCAATTGCGTACACTTGCACTGGACACAACTAATTAGATTCTCACCAGAGTAGGGGCTCACTTTCATGCAGAAGGCAACAAACCAGGCCCCATGTTAGCACATAAATTATGGGCACAATAGGCTGGGAGACTCATTTGTGAAAGAAAGGATAGCAAGGGAAAGGGAGAGGAGTTGGCCTAAAGGCTAGGGCGCTCAACCTCGAATCTGGAGAACTGGGTTCGAGTCTTGGCAATGACTCTGAACATCCTGTGATTCTGGGCAAATCACTTAATCTCCCAATGCCTAACAAAAATGAATGTGTGTCCTCATGTAAGGTAACTGGTGCTATGTAAAGCGCTCTGATACCCGATTTGGGTCAAGTTCGCTCAATATAAAACTCCGCAAAAAAAAAAGGCCACTTTACACAACACTGAGGCTAAACTTCAGGCCTTTCACTCCTTCAACCAGTCATTGTACATGGCAAATCATATTCACCAAGCCTAACAACACACTTATTTAGATTCAATTACTCTTCCTTGTCTCTTTACTGAGTCCACATTCGAACCTGATGAACCCATCACATCCCCTGAGGTACTGGGGGCAATTAATCAACTTAAGTCCTCTAAAACTCCAGGCCTGGATGGGTTTGCTATCCTTTTGCACAAGAGACTCACCTCTCCACTCCTTCTCCTCCTCACTTCCCTTTTGAATGACCTAACTACCAATGGAAGTGCTACCCCTGGCATGACCAAGTATTCTATTGTCCTGATCGCTAAACCGGTCAAAGACCCAATCCTTTGTCCTTTTTATTGTTTGATTTCCCTGCTTAATTAAAGTTCTGATTAGTATGCTGAACAGGCTTCTTACTGACTAGATCCATTCCGACCAGGGTGGTTTCCATCTTAACAGAGCTACCAGAGACAAAACTAAGCAGATCTTGCACCTGATTGATATACCCAAGAAAAAGGGTAGAGCGGCGGACCGGCGGACCTCCTGTCACTTGACGTTGAAAAAGCATTCAATCTGGTTGACTTGGGCATGCTCTTTGATGTTCTACAGAAGTTTGGGCGAGGTACCCGCTTCTGCGGCTGGGTCTCTGCTCTCTACACTGCCCCCACAGCTTGGATCAGAGTTTCTGGCCAGACATTGAGAGCTGCCCCCACTCCTTTTCTTACACCCCCTTTCACAGAAGATTAGAGACTTCCACACATTCAAGGTATTTCAGGATGCCGCAACACCTTGAAGGTGACTGCATTTGCGGATGACCATCTCCTCACTCTCACTGAGCCTGGATAATCACTACAGGCCCTTATCCTCCTGTTGGAGGAGTTGAGAGGAGTCAAAGGATTTGGTACTTGCGTGGGACAGTGTTTTGAAAGATTTGCTCAACTCTGCTATCCAATTCCCCTGGTCTACTAAATCCATTAGGTACCTAGGTATTCAACTGACACCCAATCTTCAACCATGTGCAAGGAACAATTTTGATCTCCTTGTGTGTGAGGTCAAATCCTTGCTAGCCTCATGGAGGAACCATTCTCTTTCCTGGTTGAGGTGCATCACTGGACTTTACATTACCCTGCAACCCAGCATCATGATATTTTCAGGCCATGCACCTTCGTCTTCAAAGGGGAATACATCTCTCACCTCAAGGCGATTTGTATGAACTACATATGGGCAGGTGGATGGTCATATTTCAAACAAGCATTGGCATAGCCAATAGGTCTTACCTTTGGGACCTGCATATTTACATACAAGCAGCAACAAAAGGGAATGATCTGAACAAGCGTCAAATAGGAGAGATTTTTGCTCACCTCAGGATGAATACCAGTGGGTCGAGGCACAGTGTGAAGCGGTAACCTAGTGGCGGAAGGGATCCAATATCGGAAGCGCAGGCGTAAATGTTTGTATGCTGATGATAGTGTAGCAGGAAGTTAGGAGCAGCTGTGCCTGTGTGGGTCACGTACTCTAAAGCAGCTGGCGGCAGGAACTAGACTGCTGAATGGAGCGCAGTGTCCTGTGTCCGACCAAGTGACGTAAGCAAGCTAATGTGAGTCATCGGCCGATGCATGTAGCAGTGGCTTCTTGGGTAGACTTAGAGGGTGCCTGAAAAGAAGATAGGAAGTGTTGCATGTGGAAGTTCACAAAGTAAGCGAATTAAAACTCTATGAAGCGCTGTCCACAAGCAAAGAATTAGCTTCAGAAGAGATTACGTACACACAAGGTGCCTAAGTGAAGACTCCAGTCCCAAAGGGGGGTATGTCATATAGTGAGGTGTGGGGAAACCCACACAGGGAGTGCATATACAATGGTGTGTGCTTGGTGCCAGAGGCCACCCAAGCCATCTCCTAGATGCACCACCACTGAACCCCATGACATAGGGCTTTCAAATAGTGGCTGCTCCTCCATCTGTAGGTCACTCGCCACCAGGTTCCAGTACTTCTTTATAGTTTTTTTGATATCCGCACTTTTGGTGTTATATGTGGTTACACATACCAGGTTCTTCATGCCGTCTGTCTTCTCCTTTGGTTCCAGCAATTGTTCACGTGGTTGGTACCATGCGCGTTTTCTCGCTTTTTTTAGCAAGCTCGATGGATATCCACGTCTCCTCAGTCGCAATGTCAGGTCTTCCGCAGCCTGGAAGAAGTCCTGTCGTCTATAGCAGTTCCTTCTTACCCTCAGATACTGTCCGTAGGGTAAATTGTCTCTTAGGTTCCTGGGATGATGTGATCTATACATCAGGAGTGTATTTCTTCCCATTGGTTTGCGGAACAAATCAGTATACAGTTGACCATTTTCAACCTTAAATGTAAGATCCAGGAAGTCAATGGATTCCGAGTTGCTAGTCATCGTAAATTGGATATCATTACTCCTGGTATTTATCCAAGTATAAAAGTCTTTCAGTTCCATTTCTGTTCCCGACCAAATCATAAGCACATCATCAATGTATCGTTTCCATACATCAATGTTGTGCAGGTAGGGGTTGCTAAGGTCATACAGATGCTCCTCCTCGTAGTGATCCATAAAGATGTTAGCCAGACTAGGAGCATAAGTAGCCCCCATGGCTACTCCTTTACATTGATAGTAGAATTGATTCCTAAAAACAAAGAAATTTTTCTTCATCGCAATCTCAAGGAGGTTCATCAAGAATTCAGTCGGTATCCAGTGGGGTCTCTCTCTTCTGTCAAGCGTTTTCGTAATGACTTCTATTGCAGTGGTCTGGGGAATAGAGGTGTACAAAGATGACACATCTAGCGTTACCATCATCTGTTTCTTGTTGTCAAATGGTTGACCCTCCAGGAGCTGTATAATGTGCATACTGTCCCGTACATAAGATTTAGTATGTGTGACCCACGGCTGCAGAAAGTGGTCAATAAATCTGTTAAGAGGCTCCAGAATCGAGCCACAACCCGATACTATGGGTCTACCGGGAGGCTTCTCAAGTCCCTTATGCCCCCTGGGGAGTGTGTATATTGTTGGAATTCTTGGTTCACGTTGATTGAGGAAATCGTACTCATTCTGGCTTAGAAAGCCCATATCGATTCCATTTTTAGTTACTGTCTCAATCAGTGTCTTTATTTCAGAGGTCGGATCTCCTCTGATCTTATTATAACTGTCCTGCACTTGGAGTTGCCCATTAATCTCATCAATGTAGTCTTGTGTATTTTGTACCACAATTGCACCCCCCTTGTCCGCTGCTTTTATTACTATGGCTTCATTACGTGACAGTTCATAAAGTGCATCCTTTTCTTCTTTACTTGTGTTGTATTGTATATATCTTCGTTCTTCCAGTGATTGCATGACTTCTTCTAAGACCACTTTTTCAAAGGCCAATATTCTTTCACTCATGGTGAATGAGGCTGGGGTAAACGTAGAGACTGGTCTAAATATCGTTGCCGTTCTTGTGGGTGATGAGTCATTTTTAGTGAAGAAGTATTTCAGTCTGATTTTTCTAAAAAATCTCTGCAGTTCTAACCTCACTTGGAATGAGTCTGGGATAGTTGTTGGCACAAATGAAAGCCCTCTGGATAGAACATTTCTTTCTGCGTCCGTTAGGGTATAGTTAGATAGATTGATCACTGGATCAAGATTTTGTGTGGGGGTATTGGTATCTTGACTTGGGAGTGCTATTGTCAACAGGCGGTTAGGGTCCAGAGTAGTTTCAACTTGTACCTCCGAATTCAGGCCCCGTGTAGCTTCAATTGGTAGTAGTGACATGTGTTCGGGGATTTGATGCGATGGTGCTGCGCTAACTTTAGAAATATGTTGACCTCCATTGTCGCCCAGTCCCTCTGAAACAGATGAATTTAAATGGTTTGTAACCCCTGATGTACTTGGAATCTCATTATCGTGGAGCCTCACCAGCGATATGTCTGCCTCCTTGTAGATATCTCCCCATGTGTATCCGGTTGATAAAACCTGACCCGGGATGTGCCCTGCGTTGACCTCCCCCGCCCCCATCTCCTTGGGCGATCCCAATTCTGTTGTCTCCCCCCGCCTCTGTTTCCTCTGGAGGGACCTTCCCCTAAAAAAGGATCCTGTGCCTGATAATTTGAGTTACTAGTAGAGGGTTGGTTGATGTCTGAATCAGAGCCACTCCCTGCGGAAGAGTTAGAGAATGTATGGAACCTACGTGGTCCCTGTCTTCCTCTGTTTGTAAAGAAACCTTGGGTGTCCTGCTGGTAATAGTTATCGGCTAAGTATGGATATGTAACCTTTTTATCGTAGTTCTTGACGTCTTTTGCTAGTTTGTCAAGCTTTCTACCTAATGTGATTGTATTAAATTCAGCCAATGTTTTCTCAGCGCGCTCCAACGCCTCCTTCGCGTTGGTGAGGGCTGAGTCACCCAAGATCTCAGTTTTTAGGTCAGCTATTTCCTGTATTAGTTTCCTCACGTACTCAATGGCCGTCTCAACTCTAAGCACCATCCAGTGCCTGGAGCAGTTGTTGGCCACGTGGCTAAAACCTTCCCGAAACTTAGGAACGTCTATAAATATACCTGGCTCATTCCGAACCTGTAGGCCCAGTGGAATTATATTGGCTTCCAGGTATTTGGTCAAAACATGACCATGCAGTCGTGACCTGATCAACTTTTTCTCCAATCGCTCAAGTTTGGCTAGTTTCTCATTCAATCCGGCATCTACCGATAACCTCTCGCTCCCTAACAGGAAACTAGAAGTACCTTGATCCCGAATCAATTTTGCTATATAATCTTCAGTGTATGAAAGAATTTCCTTATCAGACATAGTAGAGTATATAGGATATTGGTTAGAAAGAATTTTCACATTAATAACGTACACTACAATACAACATTCAATGAGAGTAAAAGAACCCTCGCAGGTAAGAAACCTGCACTCTAACAAGAATAATTCTTACGGGGTAACCCAGTATCCCTGAGAACCTGGGCAATACAATAGTAATTTCAACAATGGTTCTTTCGGGTATCTGAACAATTGCTTTGAATCATATGCATGCCTTCAGCAGTAATCAAAACATAGCTTCAAAAATATGCTACATTAGTCATCTTTAAAGTGCAAAACCAAACACAAGAAGAAGGGTCAGAGTGATTTTTAATTAAACAGTTATTTTTTCTTTTCTTTTTAGTTTTCAACTGACACCTTCCGTAAGAACATAAAAAGCAATTTTTTACTTTTTCACAAAATACAAAATGCGGCGCAACAATTCAAATCAGTGTAAGAAGTGACTGAGTGTGAAATATTGTGACATTGTGACATATATAAGTGAAGGTCTATATACAAGTGAATGAGTGATTATGAGGAAGAGGAGAGAGGTTATAAAAGGCCAATTCCTATCTCATTAATACTCGAGACCAACACGCTATTTCAATTAGCTATGATGTGTTGGACACGGTAAGTTGGTCCTTTGATGGTTCTGTCGACGTTTCGACCCTGTGGACACCTTATTTGTGGGTCACTGGCGGGTCTTCTTCAGGACGGGGACTGGGAAAGGATTATTGCGCCTGTTGGTTTAAAAGGGATAAAACCATCAGGTTTGGGTTTTGCACGAGAAATTATTATTGGAAGACGTTGTTACAATTTATTACCAGGTCTTCAACGAGCAGACATCCTTATATTCTACTTTGTGCGGGTGTCTTCAGCAATCTTGAATCTGAATAATCAAACAATGAGTATTATTGGACTGATTACTCAATATTAGCCATATTAGGAATTGGATCAGACCTCACGGGTGTGTTACACTCACCTATTCTGTATATCGTGTGGCGATATTCAAAGATATTTCTATTTGTAGGATGACTGTTCTCTCTAATCATCACGATCGTTGTGCATTACTTTCAACAATCTGCAAATTAATATCATTTGCAAAGTATTAGTAGAGTGTTTTAAAAAGGGGTTCAATGGGAGTGTCTAATCATAGTCTTGTGTGCTTGGTGCCAGAGGCCACCCAAGCCATCTCCTAGATGCACCACCACTGAACCCCATGACATCTCCTAGATGCACCACCACTGGCACGCATGTCATCTCCTAAGATGCACCACCACTGGCGCCCATGCCATCTTCTAGATGCACCACCACTGGCGCCCAGGCCATCTCCTAGATGCACCACAACCGGCGCCCATGCCATCACTTAGATGCACTACTACTAGTGCCCATGTCATCTCCTAGATGCACCCCATGCTGTGGAGTAACCGCTGCATAACCCAAATATTACATTGTAGACAATTTTTATAGTTCTCTTTCTTCGCCCAGGTTCGGTCTAAATTTCAGTGCTGGCGAGTGTAGGTAACTACAATGTGCTTTTATGCAGAGTTTGAGAGTCAGCCTGATGCATGCAACAGGGATAAGGAAAGCACCCTATGTGGTAATGCCAGCTTGCTTCCCTTGGTGTGTGGTCAGGGCCCCCTGAGATCTGCAGTCAGCCCCCAGGAGTGTGGCAAGCCTCTCTGTGTGCGGTGCTATACTAGTATCCCCCCTCCCAGAGTTCAGTGAACCCCCTTGGGGCACAGTTAGAATACCCATTGTGCAGTGTAGTCTGGACCCCTATTCTAGTTCAGTGAACCCCTCCCCCGTGGAGTGCAGTCAGTGCCCCCCTACGGAGTACAGTCACTCCCCCGCCCAAGCAGAGTGTAATCAGCGCCCCATGAAAAGTGCAGTCAGGACCCCCCACCCCAACATAGAATGTAGTCAGGATTTCCCAGTCAGCCACTCAGTGCTAATAGTCAGTCACAATTGCAGAGTGCAGGTCGGGACATCCTGCGGAGTGCATTCGTGACACCCTGCGAAGTAATGTCGGGACACTCTGTGGAGTACAGTCAGGGCAACCCGTGGACTGAAGCTACTGCTAGCATATATGGACTGCACAGAAGATGCACGTGGACTGCAGCGCCCTCGTCCCAGCCTACCCCTCAACCCCCTTCCATGGCCCGGCTGCAGCTTGAAACCTACGACTGGAGTGGACCCAGGTGATTGCGGTTCTTCCGCTACGACCAGGGCGAGGGACTGATGTGAAGGCCACTGTGGGCCGAAGCAAGGATGACCTGGGAGCCAAATAGTGCATCCCTTGGGCTACCCAGAGTGAATTCCTGAGTCGCAGGATGTGTTGGTATGTAAGAGTATGAATCAGTAGGTATGAATGCGTGAGTGAGAGTGACGGTGGGGGATGTTATATACATTCACTCTATAAATAAGATGCTAATGAATTATTAATACATTTTGATATGTTTCTATTCTGTGTTTGGTGACATGCATTTGTCCTCTTGGCCAGTTCCCTGGGTGTTTGCATATTAGCAACTTATAGCGCTTGTTTATTATTATGGTAGAGAAATATTTTTTTGAGTACCTTGGCTACCCAGGGCCGCCCATAGGCCTTTTGCGAACTAAAGTCATGGGACCCTGTGGAATGACGATATGTGCCCGGGGCAGCTCACCTGGCCGGCGAAGCGGAGGTCGCTGTTGATGCTCCGCACAAACTTCGGTCCGGAGTCGCCTCCTCCCCCTGTTCGGCGTTGCAGGGCTGCTACTGGGCTCTCACTTCCTCCCAGACAGGTCAAACTCACAACCAGGAAAAGCCTGTGAAAGAGGCGCAGCAGTGGCATGTGCATAACTTCACTCACTCAGCCAGCCTGCCTCATAAATCCCCCTGAGCGCGACTCGGTGCTGCAGACATACTCCTCCTCCTATCCACATAACAATTATGGTTAAAAAGAAAAAAATCTTTTTTAGTTAAACGTAACCCAATACTAAACGCACAATCCACATGCAAGTAATGGTAAAAAAAAGTGCCGCCACAGTAACTATAAAACACACTGGGTCACGCCACCAGTAAAAGATCCAGTCCGGGTGGGCGGGGCAAAAGAATACAGGGTGGTAACCAGGAGGGACTAAAAGGCCTCAGTTTAGCATAAGCAGTGACGCAAAATGACACACACTAATGGAAATTACGGGCGGAGCCGACGGATAACTTCTTAAAGTATATTGATTCCAAGAAGCCCTCACAGAGCGAGCACCACATGCAACGCCAGACGAGACCTAGAATGGAGGGACACTGGCTACTTATAGGTCCAGCATACTTACCCCTAGGGGATCAAGCAAGCAGAAGAGGTATGCAGTTCCTTGGAGAGAAAAAGAGGAGGAAGAGGCTGTATTGGTCTAACACCCTAAGTCTATGGTGGAGACAGGGTGTCTCCCAATTTGGGAAATGGGGCCCTCACACACCCGGCTGGGGGTCATGCTTCATCATAGGGCATGCTCCTCGTCAAGCCGGTGCTGCAATGCCTGACAGGCACCCTATGAGGGGCTCTTTATCAAGATATTTTTGTCCCAAGCCGTCTGGTGCAGTGTGCGTATAGGGCCTTGTGGTGTAGATGTGGGTGAAATGTGTGAGAGAATTGTGCAGGAAGGGCTTAAGTGAGACACAGCAGTGCTCCAAATCCAATTTAATCAGTGAGCCCACTGGCCCAACTAAAATCCGCAGAGGTGAGCCATCGCTGTGATAATGAACAGTGGTCGCTACAGAGTGATGTTCAACATGTTTCCTGCCTGGGGTGTCTGAAGGAACACGTGGCGATTCTTCAGGACTAAGTGCTTGTACACTATCAACTCAGTGGTAAAGCAACCACTGTGGTACATGTGCAGCAAAACACTCACCCAATTAGGGCGGTTAACTAGCTCCTTCGAGGAACAGGTGGAGGGTACGATAAAACTATTAATGTCCTAACAGTGGCAGAAAAAGAAGAGAGAGTTACCGGTAGCCTATCTGTCCCCGCGGAATCAGGCTGTATATGGGTGGGTGGATGGTCATTCCTTGCGGTCAAGATATGCATGCAACATACCAGGGAGTGTGGGTTGCAAGTTCCAAACCTCACTCTTCTTTTTCAAGCCTTACAACTACGATACCTGATTGAATAGTTTAGAGGAGAAACAGATAAACAGTGCTGTTATGTTGACCCAAACTTGGCTGCCTGACCTATTGATGAAGTACCATGTGTCCCCAAAAGTATGAGAGGTCGGTCTGCTGTATGTCTCCCAGGTTATCCGGGCTACGCTTGCTGGTGGGATTCTGTGATGACATGTAAAAAAGGTCTTACTTCTTTTCCTTCCCCACCCTTGCCCATTGTGGACAAGGCTGACTTTACACCTAGTATATCCACCCGTGATTTTCAAATCTAGAGATCCATTGATGGTTTTTCGCTTCTGAGATTTATACACAGTCGGCGGTTTAAGGTCTTTTGAAGACATAAAGCGTGAATCTGGGATCCCTCAGTGTGAATGCTTCCACTATCTCCAAATGAGACACAGGTTAGTACAATTCTACAATAAGGTTGGTACTACTTGGACTCTCACACCTTTTTAAAAATTCCTCTAACGTCTTACCTTGACTAAACACTTGTTCTCCGATATATACAGCATCCTCAATGCCCCAACATTTATAAGTAAAGAACCATTCTAAAAGCGGTGGGAAACAGACCTTAATATCTCAGGCGAAGGGAGAAGTTTTTCCTTCATATACTAACTTTATACTCCATGCACGGAGATAGTCTATGAACTGCTCTTCCGCTGCCCCCTCACCCAATGTGGGTCAATTGATCCCTTTTGCTCTGACTCTTGCTAGCGGTGCTGTGGGGATTCGGGCAGTGGCGTAACGGAACTTGAGGGGACCTCCCTGAGAAGTAAATGGAGGGGGCTCCCACACTCTGGACCCAGTCAGGAGCTCTCGGGCCGGGGGCCTGCCACCTGTGAACAATGCTGGAGGGGGCCCCCTGGAGCTCGGAGACCCACCACACTGCGGGGCTGCAGGGGCTATTGTTACGCCACTGGACCTGGAAGCCCTCCTACACATCATGTGTTCTTGCCCTCCTTTGGGGTATTGTGAAATATATATTTAATGCCATTCTCCCAGATCCAAGGTCAAGAAATAGAAAAACTCCATGAGCTAGCCCGGCTTGGTAGACCATCGCAAGGTTTCTATCTACTTCACTTGATGGCCGGCAAGCAGATCTCTCACCTCTTATTGGCAGCTAAGCACACCATCCTCTCTGTTGTAATAAAAGTCTAGTGTCTGAGGCGTAGTTTTAGATGATTTTTTTCAGTCTTAGTTGTAGGTTAGTACATCCATAGCTTAGTCCAAAGTTGCCCCTAGAACAGCACCACCCAGAGCAGCCTGCTTGCTGCTCAGCCCATACTCCAACTGATTCACCACACGGGCACCCAAACATTCCATTCATCATCACCACTCCAACATTCTACACAGCACATTCACACTGGCTGAGCAACAAGGGCGGAAGAAACAGGGAAGATGCATCGATAAATACACTAGATTTAACATTCCCTTCATTAAACCCATAAAAATACACAAATGCGGGATGTTATAAAACATTACATGAGAGAACATGCAAAAAGAAAATAGGGAAGATGCATAAATAAATACACAAGAAAAATCACACTTCCTCCCCCCTTTATAAAACACATAAGATATAGAAGAAGACAACTGGTCAAAATGTTTTTTTGTTTTTAAATCACACTTTGCTAGACATCAGACTGACGAAGAACCATATCAGTCCTAAATCAGCATACAAGATTAAAGAAAATATTGCACCTATTATCACCACCAACATCACCAACCAGCCAGACAAGCATGACAGGTGGCATAACACAGCACGGCACACCAACCCCATTCTTATCAAACTCTTACACATATGAAGAAAGAAAAAACTACTAGTTGAATTATAAATACAAAAACACTTGTGGTAAACCCAAAGTAATAGGTGAAATACACCCGACCAAACATCCTCAAGAAAGGGCTTCACGCGTAAAGTATAGAAATTGGTGATTTACACCCCATCCAGTCATCCCATGGTAAGGCATGTAATGTACAATGTAGAAATGGGTGATCACCACTCATACAGCCTTCATTCATGTAAAGGTCTCTAGCGTACAATGTAGAAATGGGTGACTTCCACCCATCCAGCCATCCCTCATGTAAGGGAAGGTAGGCTAAACTATAGAAATGGGTAATTCCCATCCATAGATTAATCCCTCATGTAAGGGACGTATGGTGTAAAATGTGGAAATTTGGCAATTCAACATGACAGACCAATAAGTAGCGACACTCTGAACCTTGCACACCAAAAAAGAAATTTCCAAGACCAGAAATAAATATGTCACCACAGCAGCAACCCCAACGTAAAATAAACTTGTGCACACTAGGAAAAAATACCTAAATATAAATAAACTGCCACAGCAGAAACACAGCTAAAATACCCACGCACAGGAAACTTGCAGACCAGTAGGTATTCCAACCTACAGAGGAACATAGCACTAATGACGTCAAAGGAAAACTGAGAATACTATTAAGAAAAAAAATAATATACTTTAAACCCTGAAAAAATGGCATAACAGTATAACATAGGGAATTAAAGGAAAAAGGCTAAAATAAAAACTCTAGGGGCTAGATGTAGGTAATCCAAAAATACCGATTCTAAAATAGCAAATTTTACCGATTTAGTATTTTAGAATCGGTATTTGGGATGTAGGTAAAAATTCGGTAATTTTTACCGATTCTGTAAAATTCGGTATCTGTCATTCGGAATGTACCGAATCGGTATTTACTGATTTGGTATTTACCGATTCGGTATTTCCCATTCATTCCTATGGGCCTTTTGGCCCATAGGAATGAATGGGAAATACCGAATCGGTAAATACCGAATCGGAAAGGGAAGAAAGCGAAACCTATGAGTCAGCCAATCAGGTGCTACCACCCACCCCCTCCCAACCAGGAAGTGTCCAAATCCAGGCAGCTGGAAGTAATTAGAAGCTTCTGGAGAGGGAGAGCAAGCACAGCTGAGTCACTGAGCCACAGGAAAACTTTGTTTGTGCTTTTAAACTTTGAAAATGGCAAGCAGCAGTGAAAAGGAACATCCAGAGAGGAAAAGAAAAATTAAATTTAGCACCATGGAGCTGCAGGTCCTTGAGGAGGAGGTGGTGAAAGAACAACAGAAATTGTTTGGAAAGCAGTCCCTGACTGTGGCTGAATCTGCCAAAAGAAAGATTTGGCTGGAAATACAGACAAAGTTGAATGCTGTAGGAGTGACTCCAAGGGACATAGACGACCTGAAAAAGAGAAGGTATGACCTCAGGAGCATTACCAAGAAGAAAATAGCAGAACTCCACAAAGAGGCAAACAAAACTGGAGGAGGGAAGAACCGTGCACCTCCCCTGACTGAGCTGGAGGAGTTGGTGGGGTCCACAATTGAACCAGAGAGCGTCTGTGGACTGGGAGATGCAGACAGCTCATCCAGAGCTGCCACCAGAAAAGGTAAGATGCATGCACAGCAATCACCCCCACCCCATCACCTTCCCTTTTCCCTATGTGGCAAAGTTTACCCCACTGCAGTAGAGGTAGTATTAGACAGGAGCAATGCATCATGGGACATGTAGTATTTGAAAGACCTACCATGCCATACAGTACAGCAATGAAGAAGTTAGGCTAAACATATCAGTCATAATGAGGCTGAGGCAATATGTACAGTGTTTGAGTGAAAAAAAATTAATTGTAGAAGCAGTGAGACAGGAGCACAGAGCTAATATACGCTTTTATGTCCACAGGCGAGACATCTTGAAGGCGTACCAGGGAGAAGGAAGGCAGCGCACCACAGAGGGATGACAGCCAGGAGGCAGGCACAAGTGTAGAGAATGTCACAGAGGACACTGGTGCACAAACACCACTGCCACCATCCCAAGACCTTGAAATGTCTCCACATCTGCAGGTGTCCCCAGAACATTCAGGATCCCCTCTGCTACTGTCCTCACCTGAACTGCCTGCGTCACTGCCGCAAACAACACTTGCACCTCAAAAGAGCAGGAGGCATGCAGTAGCTCCACTGGTAGAAATGGAGACTTCAGCAGGTAAAATGGAGGGTGAAGACACTCAAAACGTGGCTGGGGAAGGAAGCACTGCCACACAGCAGTCCAGTGCAGAGGTTGGCCGTATAAGTATCACACGCCACAGGCCCAGAGATAGCAGTGCTGCACAACATGTGGAGGGTCCCAGTGTCTTCCGTGGGCTGGAGGTAGCATTGTTAATATCCAAAGAATGCAGGGGAAGACCATCCAGTCTGTGCAAAGACAGGTGAGGACCCTGAATACACATATGGAAAACATAGGGAAGGGCATCACATGACACAATCAGTGCAGCTCCTGTGCAGTAAACTGGACCAGGACAGGTTAGCAAGGCGCAAGGACAGACAACATGCACAGCAACAAACTAAGGGTATGAACCGCCTGGCCACAGCCACTTCCCTTCTATGCAGACGATGCATCAACATGCAAGAGGGACTAACACACAGCGGCAATGAGGTGTCTATGGGCCTTGCAAGGGTGACCAGTGCTGTAGAGGTGCTGCTTAATGCACAGACAGCACAAACTGCTGCTCTGGATGTACCGGAAAGTGAGGAACGCACCAGTAGGAGCAGCATGACAAGCCCCCCTGTAGTTGAGACATGGAGGAGCAGCAGGCGCCATGGTGAGCCAACACCCCAAACACCCAGTGAGGACAGCCAGCCACTTTCATCTGGCACTGGTAGGCGTGCCCGGAAATTACTCATACAGCCCACTCTCCATGAACTTAAATGGGGAAGTGAGACAGGACAACCATTATTAAATGGATGACATTTGTGTTGCACATTTGTGCTTTTGAGTACCTGCGTAGTGCCAAATATTAAACTACGTTGGGTGCATACTCCACCTGTCTCTGTGTATTTACTTACTCAAAAAAAGTTCTTTGTGATCTCTGCCCGTCTCTGTCTGCCATTGGTTGGTGGCCCAACTCCTGCTGTGTTTGATTCAGGCAGTGCATGTTCATTATCGTGGTCCTCAAAGTCGCTCAAACCCACCTCTGTGCCCCTCTTTGTAGCAAGGTTGTGTAACATTGCACAAGTTGCAATCATCTTACAGCAGATTATTGGTGAGTACTGCCGTGCCCCTCCACTTTTGTCGGGGCTGCGGAACCTGCTATTTAACAGGCCAAAGGTGCGCTCCACAATGTTCCTGGTGGATTTGTGTGCCACGTTGTATCGTCTCTGGCTGTGGGTTGAAGGGTTGAGGTAGGGTGTCAGGATGAATAAGCAGACGGCATATGCACTGTCCCCTATATGTAAATGAGAAAACCATTACTCACATGCACACATACACATACATCTGCTATATCTATCAGGGTGTGTTACAGTGTTTTACCTAGCAGGTATCCTTCGCCAAATTCCCCTGCTGTCAGGCATGTGTAGATCCCACTGTTCTGAAAGGTGTAGGAGTCATGGGTACTTCCTGGGAACTTGGCCACAATGTCTGTGATTATGTTGTTGGCATCACAGATTACTTGTACATTGATGGAGTGGGTTGACTTCCTGTTTCTGTATATGTACTCCGTGGCAGCAGGTGGGCATATAGGGATGTGGGTGCCATCAATACAGCCGATGACGTGTTGGAAATGTGCAATTTGATAAAAATCAGTCTTGGTCTTCAGCAGATCCGCATGTGTGTCAGGGAAGCAGATGGAATGATGCATCCTCTGTATCATGGCCTCTAGGAACTTCCTGAAGAAACGGGACAGGCAGCTCTGAGACATCCCACCTGCCACAGCAATGACCCCCTGGTAACTCCCAGATGCAAGCAGGTGTAGGCTACAGAGCACCTGCACATGGGATGGTATGGCATGCGCCCTTGGGGTTGGGTGCTCCAATAGTGGGTGCAGGTCCCTGATCAAGTCCAGGATGGTTTGGTGTGTAATCTTTACCTTTGTAATATCTCTGGCTCAGTTAGTTGGAACAGCGTAATCCTCTGCCTGTAGACTTGCTCCTCCCACATCCAGACCCTCTCTCCTGCTGTCTGTAGCCTTAGCCGCCTTGCTATCACGTAGAATGCCGCCATTCTGGTCACAATGTTGCATTTTGGGTCCTTTTTTATAGCCTGCACCTGGTTACCACCTGCTTTTAATCCATGGTAAATACTGACTCTTAAATACCGAATTTCATGAAATTCGGTATTTTAATTTTGCTACATCTCAAAATTATTTTTTTTCCATTTCTTATTTTCCGATTCGGTAAATAAGAATTCGGTAAATACCGAATTGGTAAATTCCGATTTGGGAAATTCCGATTCGGTAAATTCCGATTCAGTAAATTATCGCCTCGTATTTACCGAATCGGTCTGTTTTGGGCCCCTACATCTCAATATCCAAATACCGGTCGGTAACGGCCGAAATTCTGTATTTTCGGCCGTTACCGACCGGTATTTGGCTACCTACGTCTGGCCCTAGATCAGCAAAAATATCTTGCAGCAACTCGATTCAACCCAATTAAGAAATAAAGCATCTCCTGTGAGCGATATCTCACACGAATTGGCACGCAAGATCTCTAGTCCCCCTAAAAGAACTTCAGGACTCGAACAGTTGAAGTAGCTAATATTGAGGCATCACGATTAACTTCCATGAAAGGCGACTCAGGACCAATTCACTTAATCTGCTGAAATCCTCCACTGTGAACTAAAAGGTTGCTTACAAACAGCGACATCTATCATCTTCCATGTCTTCTTCAGTATTTTTGTGACCTTCAGCCATGGCTAAGTTACCATTGATAACAGTATTTCTGTCGGAGGACACCCTGCATCGCCAACTTCCTTCTCAGTGTCTTCTGGTTCGCCAAGCTGCCATTCTCCGAGGTGCTGCCTCGGCTGAGGTTGGTTCATGTCTCCGGCCTCCCCTACCCACGCTGCTCGTGGGCTGGCCGAGCGGGCGAGACAGTGCCATGTACAGTATGGCCTTAAGAGCAGCCGAGGACTTGCCTGCAGGCTTCAAAAACAAAGATGGAGGCATTTAGGGATAACCCGTGCCATTTAGCTCCCAGGGCCTGTGTGCACCAAACGGTGTAGCACAGCACGTGTTCCTAAGCTGCAACTAGGAGACGTCACTTCATCCTGCTGCACCTTCTCACGCCCCTATGGTAACGGTAAGGCGACGAACGCTGAGACTCCACTGTCACTGACGGCATCCATGCGAGTATTCAAAAGCAAGTAAGGCTCTGCATATCACGCTCTGCAGTTACAGTGCGTTGCAAAATTCAGAAACCAGTGCCAAAGAAATGTACTTAAAGTAATGTACTTACAGTTGACCAACATTAAGAAAAAAATCATTAGCCCACGTGCCGCAATGCGGTTTAGCTGTAACTTTGACAAACTTTTTAACCGCTCATACTGGACACAAAGATTAGTCTGTATTATACCGCTGCTGGTTAATCTGGACAAGGAATTCTTGAAACTGGCAGACCCTTTAATCAGCCAATGTCTTCTCTACTAGCAGATGATTTTTAGGTCTCACCTAGCGTTGCAGCGCATGCGCTGCTCGCTCAGCGAGATCTATTGTCGTTGAGTTATGGTAAACGCTGGCCTCCGATTGAAAGTGAGGCTTTTGTTGACCACCCTGTCTCCTTTAGGCCCCGTCCAGCCGGACTGGATGCACATATCACACACAACCAGACTGAAAGCTATGCAGCTGTTCAGTGGTCATTACCTTCTCGCCTATGGGACTGATAATCTATCTGGCATCGTCCTGTGTGGGCGCAAGAAAGACAATCTGTCTTGTCGGCAGCAGGGGGCAGCAGACACCTGTGTACCGTGTCATTACAAACATCCCCTACTGTTGGACCTTTGTCTCAGGCTCTTTGTGTGTGTGACTCCGCAGAAACCTCAAGGGTTGTGCGCAGGTGCTACCCCCATATGCTAAAGGCATCTAAATACAAGTATTATTACATGATTTCCCCACCCAAATGTTCTTTAGTTTAGACACATTATTGCTTTTAATACCGTCTGTCAATGACCAGTCCTGTGTTCGTCATATTGATTTTATTTAAACCCTTTTATGGCTTCTGCTCCCGCAGTGACGCTACTTCTGACCCTCATTTCACATTCAGACCAGGTAGTTCAATCAGGGAGTCTCAATAGCAAGGCCGAGCCCGGCTGGCCTTCTCCATCCAGTAGGCTTTTTTTCAGAGCGGGCATAACCCATCCCTTCCCCCGTGGCCACATTTTAGTGGCTGCATCCTATAGCCTGGGGCTGCTTTGAAAATGTTTGCTGGGACCGATTTTAGTTTCCTGGCCTGCCCTGCTGCCGAGTGACTGTGGCATGGTGTCTGTAGCGTCCTCAGTTCTTTACCTGACGAGTCACTAGAGAGCCTTGCTGTAGAGGCCGTTATATATTAATCATAATAGGAGTCATTTACCATGGCCTCCTGTGCGTTAGATAACTGCACATAGAATTAAAAACAAGCATTTGAAATGCAATAGGTCTCGCATTTACGGGAGTTTAAGCTATTGGCATTGTAAATGACAATGCTTTTATTTATGTTTTAAAAACCAAAACATAAATAAAAGGAATTGTGGTTTACAATGCCAATAGCTCAAACTCGCGAAATACGAGCCCTGATGCATTGCAAATGCTTGTTGTCATATCCTGGCACGCGCTGGCTGAGCCATGTACGATGAGATAGCCAGGTACAGGTTGCTGGAAGCGTTCCCCGTCCTGCTGCACGTTGTTTTAAAAGCATGAAGCCCAAATCATGTAAATAACTGAAGCACGCCTTGGCTGGGGCCGTCCTATGTATAGGATACTGGCGGGCTGCCAGTTGTTGTGCTTCAATCGCATGGATCTTAACTCTCTTTGTTACTTCAGTATTTCAATGTTCCTTTAAATGTCTTCTGTAGTTGCACCAATGTACATGCATGGCATTGTCTCCAGATCGTCACCAAAAATATTGTAATAAAAGTCAGGCAACCGATGTGTAGTTTTAGATCATTTATTCAGTCTTAGTTGAAGGTTAGTACATCCATAGCTTGGTCCAGGATTGCCCCTAGATCAGCCGCACCTGGAGCAGCCTGCCTGGTGCTCAGCCCATACTCCAATTGACTCACCTCACATGCACCCAAACATTCCATTCATCATCCCCACTCCTACATGTCACACAGCACATTCACACTGGCTGAGCAACAAGGGCCAAAGCAACAGGGAAGATGCATAGATAAATGCATTAGAAATAACACTTCCCTTATAGGGGAAGCCTATCACACCAACCTATGATTTCTGACTTTATAAAGTCTTGTGCCTTCTTGCTCTTGAGCCAGCCTATGATCTCTAGACGATAAATCCATGCTTTTCCTCAAATTGTAGCAGTCAGTTAGCTCTTATTTGTACATGGACTATAGAGGCCAGACCTGCCTCCAAACCCCTAGTGGCGTACAGAAGGAACAAAAACTTAAAAGATTGCTTAGTCCACACCAGAAATAAACAGAAAAAAGGAAACATTCAAACTTCGATAACAGGACAAAATCCGGTACTTGGTAACCACAAATGTGGATCCTGCCATGCTTGTGATGCGGCAATTTTGACTGACTCAATGAACTATAACAACTTCCAAGTAAACTTAAGGTCGCTGACAAATTGCAGGAGTAGCAACGTCATATACACAATTCTATGCCCATGTGGCCTTGCCTACATTGGGGAAACTGGTAGGGAATTTCGCACTAGATTCAGTGAACACAAGTCAGCAGTGAGAATGAAGAAAATGTCAGCACCTTTAGTGCAACACTGCATAGAATTGAAACACAACGAATCAGAACTACGGTGGTGCATTTTAGAGAAAGTGCAAAACAAAATAGGTCAATCGATGGAACATACCCGCAAAAAACGGGAGAGTTTCTGGATTTTTCAATTAGACAGTGTCCGCAGGGGATTAAATGAAAATATAGCTTGGTTCATCACCAAACGTACATAAATTGGAAAAATCCGCCCTGTACCCATCTATATTTGGAAAATGAGGAGTTATCCTCCATAACAAGGGACTTGACACTATGATATCAAACTTTTGTCAAGCAAGGAGCCCTTATTGCATTCTCTAAATATTTGCATAGCCACTAATTGCTAGATAACACCCACTACACATAAGAGGTACTACCCATTATTAACAAATGTCTTATTATTTTTTCACACTATTATTAACCCAATACTCAACCGTTCTCTACAAAATAACTTTGTCCCAAAGACACCTAATTCGTTATCAACAAACGTTTTATTATGCCTCCATGCTACTGGCAACCCACTACCCAACCGCTTTCCAAACAATAATATTGTCCCAATATCAAAGAACCTAAAACACGTTCTTCTTACAATAGGGTGTATTCTGATAATAACATTTGATCATTATCCGATTAATGCTGGTAAATCCTTATATTATTATTCTGTTCCAAGATGGTGCCCGCATTTTGAAACATGAATTACATCAACCGGTCTCGGGTCTTGAAATTCCGGAAATATAAATTTTGCGAATTTGTAGAATTTTCTCAAAATAATGAGATAATCCACATAGTAAGATACTTAATCTACGTGTTCACATATTAATCGACTTTCTGGATAAAAACATACCATTAAGATTGACATTATCCTGTTCCAATATGGCGCTTGCATTCGCAAACCGGAACTAGAACACACTGCTTCCAGTTGATCAAACGCCGAAACTGTAAACCCACGAAACTATAGAACCTATTTAAAGCCTTGGTTCAAACTTTGGACAGCAGCGACGGTTGGCAAAGGAGAGACCAGGCAGGAAGACCGTATACGCCGAACAGATCAACAATAAAAGGTACGATCGCGATGCCATAGAAACCCCATAACGCGAGCTAACTCCCTCACTGCATATAATAATAACTTGGCCCAAATTAACCGCTTTGCGTTTTTTAACTCATGCACATTACTAGTAAAGGGCAATAAACTGTGGGACAACAAAAATTAGAAATGTAAGACGGGTTTACTATGTCATGATTTAATCATGCGTATATTATAAATTCGAGTGTGTTTGGCACTCGAAACTATACGCATTTACGGCTGTAACAACTGAAGGCTATAAGCCAATAACAAATAGAAGGTGAACTTATATCTGGGACAGGGAACTGGAATTATCAGAGTATATAAGTATTCCATGACTCTTACTATAAATTCAACTCTTAATTCATAGACCTCGACAAACTTGAGAGTGAAGCGCCAAAAGATACTCATGATGGACTGCATATGAATAATAAGAAAACCCAAGACCATATTCTCATCGAAACTAATAAAGGTTGGTTAAGATACACAATCTTAGTTTATGGAACTAATGGGAGATAATGCGGAGTAAGGGATACAATCTCAGTTTATCTTTTCTAAGGTGATCAACAATGAGAGCCACAGAAATATAACTGTCTCGTCCTGCCCTACATATTAAGATAAAGAATTGGTCCTAAAGTGACGCTTTTCTAAACAAATTTGAGGTAAGAGCCTCTCTTAGGTTGCTGTAATTGTTGTATGAGACATGAGATAAGTGATATAATCTGAAAACTTATTTTGTTTAGAGGAATTAAAAGTGAGAGCCTGATTAACATAATCGTTGAGTCCTGCTGGTTAAACCAAGACAAAGAGTAGTCCTCAAAAACGACGAACCTATGATAAATCCAGGTTAAGACTAATCTTTCTTGCTACTACACACAACTCGTATATATAGAGGTTGAAAACAGGCCTTTGACATATACACATGTCTCCTGTTTAGGGATTATTGATGTACCTCCAAAGGAAAGCCGACACCTACATGTAAAAGATAATTGACACTGCTGGGCATTGTTGATTTTTAGGTGAGATCAAAAATAGAGATAAGAAAAACTTACCATTACAGAAACTGGAGTGGAAAATGTAATAAAATCCCTACCCAGTCTGATTTGCTTTTGTGAATGCCAAATGATTGGACCTCAATTTTTCCCAAAAAGAGAACACCATGTTAGGGCCACAGTAGACTTGTGCCTTACTTGTTAAACCCAACTCTCATCTCCGTAAAAGTTATGTCTCTCATCCAACCAGCGGTGCTTACTTCCTGGTGTAATGTGATGTCACATAGATAATGTATAAAGCAATTGATAAATGAAAGACTGTAGATTAAGTCATATGTCCTTCAATGTAGACCTAGTTACAGGTACAACATATTGTGTTTGTAATTTCAGGTACCCTGCACACACACGATGAGGGGAGAATAAAACTCTTTCTGATCTGGTCCTGAGGAAGGTGGTACAAACCCACCGAAACGCTCGTAGACCTGGCGTGGAAATTACGCAACTAATATCTGTGTTACCTCAACCACAGAATTTGTTTTTGAGTTTGTAAGATTGCAGAATTGTATGAATGAGTAAGTGTGGATGTTTGTTGGTGTGTGGTAGACAGGGTGTGAGCCTTTCATTGTAAAGCACATGGTTCTTCTTTTTAACATATTGTAAAAATCATGGTACTTTTCATTGTACTTTTTATATTGATTGGATTATCACCCATGTTCATGAATTGATGTATATACAAGAAAAGATTCAGAAAAAGAAATAAACACTTTAAATAATTTTGATAAACTACAGAAAACGAAATAAACTATGTAAAATTAAAGAAAAGATAATGTTGTACTTGTACTAAATTGAAGGTTAACTCTGTAACTTTGCGAGCTTTGCCACATAAGAAATTATGATTTGACCACGGGGGAATCTCAGTATATATTCTGCCCCCAGACACTGCCAGAGCCCTTGGTCTGCTCGATCTTTCACTGATTCCAATATAGAACATTGATTCATGTCCGTTGAAGAATGGCTGAGGGCGGGCTTTTTGCTGAGCTGGGGCACAGCAGGCTGGAAGTGTGCAGGCTGCTCATAAACATTTTACAATTTACAAGGTCCAGCATGAGTGAAAATATACGAGCACCGGTGTGTCAATACAGATATAATTTTGATATATTAGATTTACTTGCTTCACAAAAGCAACAAGAGCTTCACGTAAAAAAAAAAAAAGATAACTTAACTATCTAGCATTTAGGCACTTTATTCTAATCTCCTGTCTCCCGTGCTGAGGGCCTGCGCTTCGGATTTATTGTAGGGGCCACCGCTGTCCTTCCACTTCATATCTCTTGCCCTGCCCTTGGCCTCATTCAGCGTCACGGTTAAAATGTGACGACATTGCCTCAACGTTGGGTGTTGTTTTTAAATATGCCCAGTTTCCCTTTTCACTTAAACATGCAATACGCACACCATCTGATACGGCACGGTGGAGCCAGAAGAGGGGTTTCTCACTCTCAATTTTCACAGCCTAAGTCGACCTCAGGCTTTTACTGATGAATATTTATGACATATGCGAGACTCTGGGGCCCCTCATCACATTCTGCTGGGGACCCCATCATTTTGTGTTTCTGCACCAGAGAGCACTCTATAATTCAGAATCTCCTCAACAGACGTTGTTAATGATTTAAATGCAATTTTTAAAGTGTCAGATTTTTCCAATATGTAGTATTCGGGGATTATGGTGGTCAAACGGTCTACGGTCTCAAAGATGGATCAGTTGGTTCTGGAAGTCTCTGACAATCAGTCCAGGACAGGATGTCAACTCTGCAGCAGGGAGTTGCATCTTCTGGGATTCCTCAGGTCACCCAAAGGATCTTGTGCCCTTGTTGGAGGGAAATGAAGAAATCAATCAATCAATCAAAGACATTTATAGAGCGCACTACATACCCGTAGGGTCTCAAGGCGCTGGGGGAGGGGGGGTGCCGCTACTGCTCGAACAGCCAGGTCTTCAGCTTCTTCCTGAAGGAGAGGTGGTCTTGGGTCAGGCGCAGGTCGGTCGGGAGGGAGTTCCAGGTCTTGGCGGCCAGGTAGGAGAAGGACCTTCCTCCTGTAGTCGCTCTTCGGATGCGGGGGACGGCGGCGAGGGCGTGGTTGGCTGATCGGAGATGGCGTTTGGGAGCGTAGAAGTTGATTCGGCTGTTGAGGTAGCTCGGGCCTTGGTCGTGTAGGGCTATGTGTGCGTGGGTGAGGAGGCGGAAGGTGATTCTTTTGTTGACGGGGAGCCAGTGTAGGTCTCTCAGATGTCCGGAGATGTGGCTGGTTCGTGGGATGTCGAGGATGAGTCTGGCTGAGGCGTTCTGGATCCGCTGGAGTCTCTTCTGGAGCTTGGCGGTGGTACCGTGTAGAGGGCGTTGCCGAAGTCCAGTCGGCTAGTGACGAGGGCCTGGGTGACGGTGTTCCTGGTCTCGGTGGGGATCCACCAGAAGATCTTCCGTAGCATGCGTAGGATGTTGAAGCACGCCGAGGAGACGTTGTTGACTTGCCTGGTCATGGAGAGGGAGGAGTCCAGGATGAAGCCCAGGTTGCGTGCATGGTCTGTCGGTTTGGGTGCGGTGCCCAGGGCGGGAGGCCACCAGGAGTCGTCCCAGGCGGAGGGTGAAGAGCCCAGGATGAGGACCTCCGTCTTGTCTGAGTTCAGTTTCAGGCGGCTGGTCGTCATCCACTCGGCTACCTCTTTCATCCCTTCGTGCAGTTTGGCTCTGGCGGCGGCGGGGTCGTTGGTCAGGGAGAGGATCAGCTGGGTGTCATCGGCGTAGGAGATTATGCTGAGGTTGTGTTGGCGTGCGATGGCCGCGAGGGGGCTCATGTAGGCGTTGAAGAGGGTGGGGCTCAGTGAGGATCCTTGAGGGACGCCGCAGATGACTTCGGTGGCCTCTGACTTGTACGGTGGTAGGCGGACTCTCTGTGTTCTTCCGTCGAGGAAGGAGATGATCCATTCCAGCGCCTTGTCCTGGATTCCGACGTTGCTGAGGCGCTGTACTAGGGTGCGGTGGCAGACAGTGTCGAATGCCACGGAGAGGTCTAGGACGATGAGGGCCGCTGTTTCTCCGTTGTCCATCAGGGCTCGGATGTCATCGGTGGCGGCGATGAGGGCGGTCTCGGTGCTGTGGTTGGCACGGAAGCCAGACTGTGAGGGGTCGAGGGATCCATTCGTCTCGAGGAAGGCGGCCATCTGCTTGTTGACGGTCTTCTCGATGACTTTGGCTGGAAACGGGAGGAGCGAGATGGGCCGGTAATTCTTGAGTTCGGTGGGGTCCGCTGTGGGTTTCTTGAGTAAAGCGCTGAGTTCGGCGTGCTTCCAGCTCTCAGGGAAGGTGGCGGTGTCGAAGGATGTGTTGATGATGTCTCGCAGGTGGGGTGCGATGACAGCGTCGGCCTTGTTGAAGACGTGGTGAGGGCAGGGGTCGGTCGGTGATCCGGAGTGGATGGAGTTCATCGTGTGTATGGTGTCTTCGGTGCTGATCGGGGTCCAGGCATGGAGGGTGGTGGTGGGGGGTGGTTGTTCGGTCATGGTGTGCGTTGGTTGGTTGTTGAAGCTGTTGTGTATGTCCGCGATCTTGTTGTGGAAGTATGAGGCGAGGGAGTTGCAGAGGTCTTGCGATGGGGTGATGTCGTTGTTTCCTGCGCTGGGGTTGGATAGCTCTTTCACGATGTTGAAGAGTTCCTTGCAGTTGTGTGCGTTGTTGTCCAGCCGGTCCTTGAATGCAGTTTTCTTGGCGGCGCGGATCAGCTGGTGGTGCTTCCGGGTGGCCAGCTTGAAGGTGGTCCTGTTGTCTGGTGTAGGTTCCCTTCTCCAGACTCTCTTGAGGGCTCGGCAGTTCTTCTTGGAGCTCTTGAGTTCGTCGGTGAACCATGGGGCTTTCTTGCTGCCGGGTCTGCTGGGCGGGGTCCTCAGCGGGGCGAGCTCGTCCGCGCAGTTGCTGATCCACTTCGTGAGGTTGTCGGCGGCCTGGCTGGGGTTCGCTGAGCTGGCAGGAGGGTGCTGGCTCAGGGAGGTGGCGAGCTGGTCTGCTGTGATCTTGTTCCAGCTTCTGCGGGCAGCCTGTTGCTGGTGGTGGTGGGTCGTCGTTCTTTTGAAGGTGAAGTGGACGCAGCTGTGGTCCGTCCATTGAAGCTCTGTGGCGTGGCTGAAGTCGATGTCTGTGCAGGATGAGAAGACTGCGTCGAGTGTGTGTCCGGCGAGGTGGGTGGGGGTGGACACCAGCTGCTTGAGTCCAAGATTGGCGAGGTTGTCGAGCAGGGTGCTGGTGTTGCGGTCGTTGTTGTTCTCCAGGTGGAAGTTGAGGTCCCCCAGGAGGATGTAGTCAGCGGAGGGGAGGGCATGCGGGCTGACGAAGTCGGCGATGTCCTCGCTGAATTGGGTGCGTGGTCCCGGAGGCCGGTAGATCAGGGTGCCTCTGAGGGTGGTGTTCGGGTCGGTGTGGATCTGGAAATGCAGGTGTTCGGCGGTGGTCAGGGTGTTGTCGGTGCTGGTCGTGAGACGGATGGTGTTCCTGTGGATGATGGCGATGCCTCCTCCCATCTGGTTGGCGGTGCGATCCCTCCGGGTGATCTTGTAGCCCTCTGGGATGGCGATGGCGATGTCGGGAGCTGAAGGGGCGTTCATCCAGGTCTCCGTGAGGAAGGCAACGTCAGGGGCTGTGGCGTCTAGGAGGTTCCAGAGTTCAATGGCGTGTCTGTGGACGGAGCGGGTGTTGAGCAGGATGCACTTGAGGTGGGTGCTGCTGGTGTTCGACTTGGCGGGTGCTGGTGCGAGGCAGGTCCGGATGCAGGTGAACTTGCAGGCGTGGCAGCTGAAGGGTCCGTGGGTGCGTCGTGGTGTGGCTTGGTGGCATCCTGGGAATCGGCCGGTGTTGAGTGTGATGAGGGTGGCGGCGGTGTACATCAGGCGGGTCGGTCAGGGTCTTCGTGGGCCAGGGGTCCTGGCACTGGGCGCGGTCCAGGCGCGGACGGGCGTAGACGGGCTTACCTTTGGTGCGCCTTCGGCGCACAATCGGCGCGCCCGCTGCGCGTGACCGCTGCGCGTTCGCACGGTCGCCATATAAGGCGAAGTGCGCGGGTGGGCGGAGCAGCTGGGAGGCGGGAGCGGGGAGGGAACAGAAGGAAAAAGGGGCGGGGTCAACGGTGGTGGCGGGAAGCGGGGAGCGGGGAGGGCGGCAACAGGCGGGAAAAAGACAGTCAATACGGCGGAAAAAACAACAATGAACAGAAATACAGTTCAACAGGCAATACGGCGGAAAAACAACAATAAACACAAATAAGCACTAATACGAGTCTGCACAGTGAACCAGGGGCACAGGGAGAGGAGCGCTGATCACGGACCACGCCGCTCGTAGGAGGGGGCGTGGTCACGAGCCGGCAGTCGGGCAGCGAGGCACAAATGAAGGGGGGGCACACGCAGCAGCTGGTGGCCGTGCGGCGCGGGGGTGTCCTAGAAAGGGAGAGCAGAGGTTTTTGCCGATAAGCCTTTGAGGTATTTATTCCAATCATACTCTGTATTTGGAGAAGGTATTTGGAGGAAGATGGTTATAGTTGTTGGCATCACCTCTGATGCCCTGAGACCTAATAGGACATTTAGTCCTATTTCTATGTCTGTGCCTGTCCCAGTATTTCCTTCTGAAAACCTAATCACCCTAATGTATTGCCTTATAAAATCCGGATGATGGTTGCCAGAGGCTGCCCTTGAGTCTCATAGTTTGGGTTGATAGCAGAATGCTATGAAAATGAAATCTGTGGTAGTATTATTTTTCTGCCCTGCCTTTCTGAAATTAAAAGAGTGGGAAGCATGCATTGTTATCAGCACTGACCTGGAGCTGTCTCTAATGGTGCATTTGAAGTGCTCCTGGCCCACCATTACTTCGGTGCGCACGTGCTGCTCTGCACTCAGTCTAGGTCAGTTTGTGTTGGTCGGTGCTTAAAATGTTTCTTTTGGTGGCTTAAAAAGGTTGGAAGTGTATTTCTATGACTTTAGGCTATGTTTGGCACATATGCATATTGCTATGGCCTCACTTTTTACCTTTTTTTTTTTTTTTCCAAAACCTTTATTGCACTTTGCATAGTACACAGCGGAGTGCCTACAACCCTGCGGGCCGGCCGCTATCAAAGGATCATTGCATACAATGTTTTCAGTAAAACGGATATTAAAGTCATAGTTACATTAAAGTCATGATGAGGCGTACTGAAAAAATAAAAGTGCCTGTTAAGCAATTATTCAATGCAGGAAGTGAGGCTTTGATGGAGTTTTTTCGTTTTTTTGAAAAATAACAAACCCATAACATCAACAGGTAGGAATGACAATACGGTCCGGCATGAATCAGTGCATTTCAGGTTATAGATGTTCCTTGGGAGCATGGAGATCCTGCATCCCCGTTCAATACATGCATGCCTCTGCGTCCCACAAATGCCCCCCCCCCCCCTTGAGTCCTCAGTTTAGGTTCCAGTAAGAGGCCTCCCGCCACAATCAAGGCCACCATCCCACACCTACCTCCCGTCTAAATTACCTTTCCTCTACCTCATCATCGGAATCATCCTGATCATCCTTCCGTAAGGGTTCGCAGATGTCCCCTCTATATTCGTTCCATTTCAGCCATATCTTATTCCATTTCCCCGGGCAGGCTCGGTTGGAGTACACTGCCCGTTCGATTAACATCACACGATCCATGTTCAGGCACCACTGGGATTTTGTTGGGAGGTCTACCGCCCCCCATCGCTGCGCTATATCACGTTTCGCTACCATTAGCCCCGCTGTGACACAGAGTTGTTCATAACGAGACAAGTCAGTGGGCTCCCAAATGTTCAGCAAGCACCTTCTCGGGTTGGGTAGTATAGAGTGATCTAGCGTTTGCGAGAGTGTACAGAGTATTTGTTTCCAATATTCCTGGATCTTGGGGCAGTCCCATATGGTGTGAAAGAACGTGCCCTCTTCCCCGCACCCTCGTAGACAGTAGGGATGTGGCGCTCTGTGTATGCGGTGTAGCATTGTCCTTGTATAATAAACCCTGTGCAGGATCTTAAATTGCACCAGTCGCATGCGTACTGAGATGCCTACTTCTTTGGGGGACCCAAGTGCCTCGTTCCATTCATGTTCATCCATGTCATCAATCTCCCCTTCCCATTTCTCTTTTAGGTGTGATGTGGGTTCGGGGGAGTTGTTAAGTAATTTACGATAAATGAGGGACGTCGCCCGCTCTAACATGCAATCTGTGAGTAGGCGATCCTCCAAGGGTGAGGATTCTGGCAGTGGTGTGTCGGCTGGGATGGCCGCAAGCAGGGCATGGTGGACCTGAATGTACCTATAGAGTTCCCTGTCGTTGAGCTCATAGAGTTCTTTCAAGCGGGCAAAGGGGATCACCTCATTCCTCTCCCACAGATCGCCCACCGTGGAGATACCTATCATGTCCCATTGTGTGAACCCTTTGGTATTCCTCAGTTGCCCAGTGCGCGGGAGTCCCACAGTGGCGTCATCTTAGTGATTGTCCCTTTCCAGCCTAGAGCTGCCGTCGCCGCGTGCCATATCTGCACAGTTAATTTGGTGGGGCCGACCAGAGTCCGTATCTTGCGGCGATCGTACAGCGGACCCAGCAGACCTTCCGCACCCAACTGTACCCTGTCTGAATGAAATGCTGGCTCGGAGTGTGGTGCGTGGATCCATTGATTAATGGGTTTGAGGTGTGCTGCCCAGTAGTACAGTTTTAGGTCTGGTAGCGCAATGCCTCCGCTGTACCAGTCCCTGCGTAACTTGGATTTTGCCACTCTTGCCGGAAGGGCGCCCCATAGTAGGTTGGAGACCAGTGCTGCCACCTTCTGAAAGAACTTGGGAGGCATAGGGTAGGGTGAATTCTCAAGGACATATAAAAAGCGCGGCAGCGCCATCATCTTGTAGAGTGCTGCCCGACCTAGGAGTGTTAGCGGCAGGCCGGACCAGAACTCAACATCGCGTTTGAGCCTTTCTAAGGGCGGCTTTAGATTTTTGTCTGTGAATTCTGTCGAGTCCTTAGTAACGTATATGCCTAGGTATTTGAAGGAAGATCCCGCCAGTCGTAGTGGGCAAGTATCGTCGAGATTCGGAGCCGGACCTCGTAAGACGTATAACTCCGACTTAGACCAGTTTAGCGTGTAGCCGGAGATCCTGCCGTACGTGTCGCAAATGCGCAAGAGGGCCGGTATCCCTTCCTCGGGTTCTGTTAGATACAGCAGCATGTCATCTGCGTATAGGGACAGGCGGTCTTCCCAACCCCCGGTCCCCGGTATACCTTTGAGGAGGGGAGAGGCTCGTATGAGAGTCGCCAGGGGCTCCAGCGAGATGGAAAACAGTAGTGGTGATAGAGGGCAACCCTGTCGTGTGCCCCTCCCCAGCGGGAAAGTGCGTGAAATATGGCCATTCGCCACTACGTGGGCCACTGGGGCCGTGTACAGCAGTCTGACCCACGCCAGAAAGCGAGGCCCAAACCACATACGCTTCAACGTTTCGAAAAGGTACTCCCACTCCACCAGGTCAAATGCCATTTTGGCATCAAGCGCCAGGATCACCGCCGGCGCGTTGATAGTATCAGATCTGGCCAGGACACCGTGCAGTCGCCGCAAATTCAGAGCTGTGTTCCTGTGCGGCATAAACCCAGACTGATCCGGGTGTATAATCGAGGACAGATGGGGCAGGATCCTCTGTGCTAGGAGCTTGGCCAGGATTTTCACTTCCGCGTTCAAGAGGGAAATGGGTCGATATGAGGAGCAATCTTCCGGTGGCTTACCCGGTTTGGGGATTGTCACAATAGTCGCCATACGCTGGTCTAGCGGAAGGGAGCCCCCCTACAGACAGTCCTTGAACATCCCCAACAAGTGTGTGCTGAGGGTGTCCGGCATCGCATGATACCATTCTACCGGTATCCCGTTCGGTCCTGATGCCTTGCCCGGGTTCAGTGCCATAATGGCCATCCGAATTTCGTCGGCTGTAATGTCCGCCTCCAAGTCGCTCGATACCTCTGGTGATAGGGTCTGGACCTCAATCGGCGCCAGGAGTGCCCTGGCATCCTCAGGTGTAATCTGACGAGTCGGGGTGTACACTTGCTCAAAATAGGTCGCAAGTAGTTCTGTTATATGTCTTGGATCAGTGTGTGGCATCCCCTGCTCGTCTTTTAGACGTTGGATCCCCCTGGAGCTGCCCTCACGCTTATCGAGCCACGCCAGCATCTTCCCCGCCTTGTCCCCCACTTCGTAGACCCTGTTCTGAGTGTCGGTGATGTGACCCTTAACTACCGACCGAAGGTGGTCATTGTATAGCTGTTGCTGGAGAGTGAGTGCGTGCAGGGTAGAGGGAGAAGGGTGGGATTCATGAGCCTCGGTCCGTTCCCGCAAAGCGATCTCCAGGTCGGCCAGATCTTGCGATTGCTGTCTCTTATGTCCGGTTATGGTGTTAATGGCTTGGCCCCGCAGAACTGTTTTATAGGCCTCCCAAAGCGTCGCCGGGGAACGCACTGACTGTGTGTTTTCAAGGAAGTAGTGTTTTGTGGCGTGCTTGAGTGCCTTCCGAACCTGTGGAACCTTAAGATAAGATGCGTGCATGGGGTAAATGCGCCTACGTGCTCTCGTCTGTAGGGAAAGTGTCAGTGTGAGCGGTGAGTGGTCAGAAATACCTCTGGGGTGAATCACCGAGGTGTCCACATGGCAAAGGGCCTCCCCTAGTGACAGGAAGTAATCTATGCGGGACAGGCTTCCGTGCACCGTGGAATGAAAAGTGTATTGCTGCATGCCCGGGTGTAGGTGTCTCCAAATGTCTGTCAGGCCCATGGCCGTGGTGAATCGTCGGAAATACGTTCCCCCCCCTGTCTGGTTTGGAGCGGGGTATTTATCCAGTTGTGGGTCTAAGACAGCATTGAAGTCCCCCCCAGAATTATCTCACCCTCGGGGAGAGTTAAGAGGAAGTCCCCTAGTCTCGGGAGGTGGACTGAGTGCAAAGCCGGTGGAACATACACTGACACTAGATTGAAGAGTTTCCCCTCCCATTGTCCCTGCACGGCCGCGAAGCAGCCCTGGTCGTCAGTTTTAGTGGACAGGGGCAGGAATCGTGAGTTTTTCTGCACGAGAATGCCGGACCCCCTGGAGCCGGACGTGAAAGCAGAGTGTGCCCACATTTTGTAACCTCGCCTATCTAAGGCCTTAGTAGCCCCTCCCACCAGGTGCGTTTCTTGCAGTAGGGCCACAGTAGGCCGCAGGCGTTTAATAGCAGTTAGAACCAATCCCCGTTTTACCTAGTCCCCCAGGCCTCTCACATTCCAGGACATCAAGGTCAGTGGTGGGCATTGTGCATCAGCGGGGTTCAATCCCCCTGCCCGTACAGTATTGTTAGCCATCGGGGAGTATGAGACACACGCTGTAGCGCCCCAGAGATGAGACTGGTCTATCGGCTGCGTCGTCGCGCAGCGAGGCGTTCAGAATCTTCATGGGGGCATAATGTCACTGTCTGTTCTCAACAATGTATCCCGATTTCCATAAGCCCTGAAACAATGTCCTCGACCCTTTGTGCACATTCCTAACAGAAACCATTCAAAACAGTCCCCCCTCCCTGCCCCCCTGCTTAACGGACCTTCAACTGCCCGCCACCCCAACTGAGCAGAGTGCTTTACCCATCCCAAAACCAGAGTACTTGCGTGTAAGGGGGAGAGCGTCCCCCCGGGTTGGCGGCTCCCCTGTAGGCTCTCGGGGTTGCCATGCCAGAGTCAACGTGCAGCTGTGAAACACAAAGTTTGGCCGGTGATTGGCGAGCTCGTTCAGTTCAACGGCCGCCGCCGGAGTCACTCATTTTCGCCTCCCCCTTCAAATCCATGGGAAGGCGAGCGTTCTGTGCCCTCCACACGCCCAGATGCCTGCGAGCCATTTCTGCTGCCTCCTCTGCGATCCGACTCCGGTCTGTTCATCCTGCGCTGTCGTCCAACGGTGTGCCAGCCTTCCAGCCAATCCCGGGCCGTGTCGGGAGAATCGAAAATCCAAACTTTTTTGTGCGCTACCACCCGTAGCTTGGCCGGGAATATCATTGAGTAGGGTAGCTCCTTCTCCCGTAGGGTTTTCTTGACTTCCAGGAATGTTCTCCTCTTCCTCGACACCTCCGCTGTGTAGTCCGGGAAGAAAGCGATTTTGGAGTTCTGGATTTGAATGGTCGGCGCCACTCTTGCAGCCTGCAAAATGGCGTCCCTGTCTCGGAAATTGAACAACCTCGCCAGTATTGGTCGCGGCGGGCCCCCGGTCCTGGGTTTCCCTCCCGGAACACGGTGGGCTCTTTCGACCGAGAAAAAGTTTGATAGGCCTTTAGGCTGGAGTCGAGTCTTTACCAGATCTTCTACATACAGGTCTAGGGCCCCAGTGTCTTCCGATTCCGGAACGCCTAGAATACGGACATTATTGCGTCGTGAGCGACCTTCCTGGTCGTCCAGTTTGTCCCTGAGTAGTTTGTTGTCCGTTTGCAGGCGTTCCATAGCAATCTGCAGTTCGGACACATCTTCGACCAGCGACTTCGTGACCACTTCGACTTGCTTGACCCGTTCGTTCATCTTCTGCAGATCCGACCTGATTAAGATGACTTCAGTCGCCGTGGCCCCCACAGTCTCTTGTACCTGCGCCAGCGCCGCCAGGACATCGTCCAGTGTGGCTTTCCTCACCACCTCGGCCTCCGCGATTTTCCCTCCAACGGTTTTGCGCTGTTCCTGCGAGGGCGAGCGTCTGTCATACGCAAATTTATCCAACTTGGCCTGGGTTGTTGTGTTTTTGGGGCCTCTGTGCGACATGGTGCAATTCTTGTCGAGGCGGCACAGCGATTTTCCCGGTCTTCTTCGCCGGGTAATGGCGGCGACGAGCCTAGAGGACTTGTCGTCTTCTGAGTCTCTGGCAGCGCTTAGTACGCCCGCAGAGGGTCAATAGGTGATTGTAGAGTGGGCTCACGAGTGTTGGTCGCTGCGGAGAGATTCCGCGGGCCTTCGGAAGGAAGCAATTGATGAGCCGACACTTCCGGTCCCTCGGCCCCGACTTCAGGCCGCTTCCGGCTGGGTCGCCCAAACTGTGGCTCCGCGGTCTCGTGGTCGCGTGTAGGCCCGGCTCCTCCTCCGTCTTCGGCCAGCGGTAAGGTGCTGGTTCAGACTGTCGCCGCACAAGAAAGTTCTGGAGACGCTCGCTGCACGGTCTCTGGGTCCGGTCCACCCTTTGTAGCCGGAGTAGTTCAGGATAATTGTACGGATTAATGCGGAAAGCCGCCTTTACCCGGGAGCCTCCCTAAGCTGCGGCCGCCATCGTTGGCTGCTAGCCACGCCCCCCTTTTTAATTTTTTTAATATATTAAGGATGTGACCACGGGTGTGCAATGCCTGAAGAATGTTGAATACTTTTGTCCTTTTGCTGTGAAATGAGATAGCTACGCTATAAACGAGCATAGTAGCTTAGCTGTTTAGATCGCTATTGGGCTAACACGGGCATATGTGATTTCTTGGCATTTATGTGACCATTTATTTATTTGTTGATAAAGTATTATATAGCGCGAACAAGACCCGTGAGGGTATCAGAGAGCTTTACAAGGGGGGAGAGGATACATCGGTAAAAGACAGTATTAAAGTGCATTTAAGAACATAAAATATGGGGGCGTGGCTAGCAGGCCATGTGAGAAGAAGGGCACTGCTTGAGCTCCGGCGCTGACGGGGGCTTAATCCTGATTTAAAATATCCTGGGGGCCCCAGGGTGCCGAATTCTGTGGTCGGTGCAAAGCGGAGGACTCCTGGTACCCTCGGCACGTGTTGAATGTAAGGGCAGCGCGCATATCGCCGCAATACCTGGAGTGAGGCCTACGGCTGCTGCGCGCGGAATGGAGGCGGGATCCACAGTGATGTGAGAGGCCGGTGAACTTGCGGCCGGCGCCACCGGAAGTTGTCGGCGGACTGGCCCGGACCTTGCCGAGGAAACCGGAGGAGAGAAGTGGCCTGCGCGACGGTGACAGGAGACTGCTTACTGTCGTCCCGATCCTGAGGGGTGAGCTGTGGGGGCCAGAGGAACCGCCGAGGACGCCGGCGCTGCGGGGCAAGGCGAGGACGGGCCTGGTTTCGGGAAGAGAAACCAGGATTGCTGCTACAGGACTGGGGGCGGGGCGGTCTAGGGCCCCAGGAGGTTGACTCTGGCTTGGGCTGCCTCCCCCCCGGCCGCCCGTGTCCGTTCCTCGCCACCCCGCATTCACCAACCTGCAGCACATCGGCGGCCGGGGGGAGCGGAGGACTGTGTGTGGGGGACGGTGTATCCGCTGCCTGCAGACCCCCCTGCTTCAAAGTTGTCGTCGGCGGCGGGGGGAGCCCTGTGAACTGCGGAGGGATGGGCGGGGCTGGAGCTGACGCCCGGCGGCAGTGAGACACTTGGGATCCGGGAGCTACGCTGTGAGAACACGGGGAGTCGCCCTGGGGCCCTGGCCTCCCCATCCCCCCAACAAAACACGCAATCGACCGGTTTCCCCCCCAACCATATCCACACCGGAGCATCGTGTGAAAGAAGTAGTAGGCGGACTGGCACCCCCCTGTGGGACACACACCGCGCAGGTACAGCGCTACAACCCAAGCGAGCTACAACCCCCACGTGGGCTTGGCCGCCCACTCCTGCACCTGGCCGGCTGTATTGACATCAGGTGTCATCTCTCGCGGGTGGCCTGGGCATGGGAGGACCGTGACCACTGCGCGCCATGGTCCGAAAAGGAGTCAAGACTATGGAAAATCTGGGGGGACCAACTACGACCCGTACAATGCCACTAACTGAAGGGGAGGGAGCCTCGTCGACACCTACTGTACAACCTCAAACGGAGGGTCAACCCATGGATAAACTGGACATTATCCTACAGGAAATAAGAGTCTCTAGGGCGATATTGGAACAGCAGATGGGTACCCTGACGACAAATCTGTCCCTGCTCAAGGCGGATCACGGCAAATTGGCGGACAAGGTCAAAGACTACTGACTGACGCTGGAGGAGGTCAAGTCAACTGTGGCGGAACACACTGTCTCCATACAACAGCTCCAGCAACTGGTCACCTCCCTCATAGATCGAGTCGAGGATGCTGAAGGCCGGAACCGCCGCACCAACATTCGCGTCATAGGCCTTCCGGAACGGTGTGAGGGGGCTCAGGCGGCGGACTTTATGGAGCGATGGTTCCGTGATCACGTTGCTGAAAAGGGGCTATCACCGCACTTTTGCGTGGAGAGAGCACATAGGATCTTGACGGGCAGACCTAAATCTGGCTACCCCCGACCTCTCATAGTGCGCATTATGAACTATCGAGACCGGGATGTCCTTTTGCAGAGAGCACGCGAGAAATCCCTCATCCAATACGAAAACGAAAAGATCTCCCTTTACCCAGATTACACCAATGCAGTCCAAAAACTACGCTCTTCATATCTGGAGGTGAAAAAGATATTGCGTAAGGCCAACATCAAGTATGCATTGCTCTTCCCGGCCCGCCTGAAGATTATACATGACAGGAAGACTCACTTTTTTGAGGGCCCTTCGGATGTCTCAGAGTGGCTGGAGGTGATGGGTATAGACGGAAGCCAGAGCACCACGCAGGAGACGAACGTCGATGGAGCAGGGACCTAGCAAGCACGTGGCCCAACAGGATCCCCCGAAACGCGGCGGGGACAGCCGAGATACAGACCCTCAAGAAAGCAGCAGAAGAAGACCCAGCAGGATGCAGTGGCAATGATGACTGCTTTCAGGGAAGATTCTCAGAAAATTGCAACGGACTCGGAGGACAGCACGATTCACTCGGACTCGGACCACAGTGTGCTGCTGTTCTCTACCTTGACACCGCGCGCAGCTGATGACCTGATGGACAATTGCGGGAGAGAGGACCAGACTGGAAGCGGCTGATCTACCTCGAAACTGTATTGTAAACTGCTGTTTAATCTTTACTTTACTATGCTTTGAGATGCTGTTCCGTGGTGGGCGAGGGGTGGCAGACACTCTGCATTAGTATTCTACTGTTGCACAGGATTGATAGTTCTGGGTTTTCATGCCTTGCCTGTTGCAAATGTACATTGGTAACTATGCCCCTGCTGTCAGCCTGCCGTTGAGCCAGTAGAGCCCACCAGGTGGGAAAGTGGACTGAAATGGTGCTGGGCCAACCCCCCGAAGGCGAATGCACCGGACCTCCAAACTTGTTTAACCTTGGTTTATTGTTGGGCACAGCTATGTTCCTTTGCTGCTCCTTAATTGTTCATTTTTGTTCACGGGATTGGGGAGGGGACGTCTCCTGGTGGTTAGGGCGAAGGGATCAGGTAAATCGGCCGGTATGGCCACTGTACATGTGCCCAGATGACTATGGCTGAAGTAACTGGAACTTACAGTATCACAACCTGGAATGTACGGGGCTTGGGGGCAGTACAGAAAAGGCATAGAATACACTCGTTCCTGCTCAGACACCACACACAAATTGCCTTTCTTCAGGAATCCCACCTCACCGACTCTGAAGTCATTAAGATGCGGAAGAAGTGGAGGGGCACTATTTTTCCAACGACTTACTCCGCCTTCTCTAGGGGGCGACAATCTGAGTCAGGCATGGTACGCCGTTTGTGGCACTGGAGAAGCGGGTGGATGACCTGGGCATATACATTTTAGTGAAGGGCACATTAGATGGTACACTGATAGTCCTGGGCTGTGTTTACTCACCGAACTTTGACCAGGATAAATTCCTGGAGAGAGTGGGCCTGGCATTGGCAGAATGGTTGGACATCCCTTGGGTCATAGGAGGGGATTGGAACATGATTCTAGATGTTGAATTGGACAGATCACATCCCCCCTACAGGTGGCAGGGGTGTCCAGGTTGACGGACCTGTTCTGAACATGGACGGCGGGCTGGGGCCTGAGGGACATATGGCGTGCACTTTACCCAGAGGCCAGGGAATACTCCCACTATTCACATATACACATGCTTCACACCAGAATAGATAGGTTCCTATGTTCTGACTCCATAGTTGCGAAGGTGGAGACCCCGAATATCTGGCCAAGACTTTCTCCGACCACCAGCCTTTAACGTTCTGCCTTTTATGGGGTAGGGTTCCGACTCCGGTCCCCACCTGGCGCCTTGACCCGCTTTTACTGGAGGATGGCCCCTTCCGGACTTCCTTGTCTGAAACACTAGTTGGCTATTTTACGGATAACTGGGACTCTGCCTCTACCAATTTGGTGGTGTGGGACGCCATGAAGGTGGTGATCCGTGGCGCAGCGATAGGACAGTTAGTCGGCACTCGATAGGAAATACACCAGAAACTTTGCAGCATAGAGACCAGGTTACAGTTGCTGGAGAGGGAAGTGGGAATTGACCCTACAAAGAAGGCAGAATTGCAGAGAGAAAACGTAGAACACGCTGATACACTAGAAACGCTTTGTGTCATAGATCACAAAGAATACCTTCGTCGACAACATACAGAGGCGGACCGGTTGGGGGCACTATTGGCTCGTTTGGTAAGGGATCGCCCGGATACTCCGGTGGTAACCCAAATTCGAACTCGAGACGGTGCCTTAGTTGGCACACAGAGTGATATTAACCAGGCATTCTGTGCTCATCTGACAGCGCTATATGCACGACCTGCGCAAGAGGATGCAGGCCAAATGTCTGATTTCCTGGCCAACCTTCCATTCCCAACACTGACCGCAGACGCTAGAAAAGACCTTGAGGGACCCATTACACAACACAAGATACGCATCGCCATTAAATCCCTTAACCGTAACAAAACACCATGTATGGATGGGCTCCCTGTGGAGTTTTACGCGACCTACTCAGACACCCTGGTACCTGTATTGGAAAAGGTGTACCGGACTGCGTTGGAGGAAGGCCATCTACCGGACTCCACTATGCAAGCATTTGTGGTCTCATTGCCAAAGCCGGGTAGGGATCAACTCGACATGTCCAACTATAGGCCCCTATCGATGCTCTCCACTGAGTACAAAATCCTTAGCAAAGCGATAGCCCAGAGGCTCCAGGCACACCTCCCTGCCTTAATCCATAGACACCAGTGCGGTTTTCTCCCAGGTAGAAGTACCTCCATGAACACGAGAAGATTGCATGCTATCATGGCAACAACCCCACAGACCCTCCCTAGAGCGGGCTGTATAGCCTTGGACCTTAGGCAGGCCTTTGATTCCCTGTCCTGGGCCTTTATGTTTCTAACTTTGCAGAGGTTTGGGCTCCCGGACTCCATCCTGGCATGGATCAGACTGCTCTACACGGCACCTACGGTTCGAGCATGCACGGGCCGTCACGTATCGGATACGTATGCAGTGCACAGGGGCACCAGACAAAGATGCCCCCTGTCCCCAATGCTGTTTCTCCTCGCTCTGGAACCCCTGGCCATAGCCCTGCGCACGAAAGAAGGACAAAGAGGAATACCGAGTAACAGCACATGCGACCTAATATCGATCTACGCAGATGATATTCTGTTATACCTACGAGACCTGGGGGCGGATCACACAGCCATCCATGACATATTTGAGCTATTTGCAAGGGTCTCAGGCCTAGCCATTAACCCGGAAAAATCGAACGGTTTTTACTTTCGGGACATCCCAAACCCAGGCCCCATTCCCTTTGGGGCCCATCTCATCCCAATAGCTCCAATTACCTTCAAGTACCTGGGGATCCAGGTGTACAGGATACCTGAGGACCAGATAGACGGAAACATCACGAGGGCCATCACACAGCTCCGCAGCTCGGTGGGGTTCTGGACTACGTTGCCATTATCGGTAGTAGGCCGGATCGCAATATCTAAAATGGTGATGCTTCTCCGAATACTATACTTCTTTGTCAACCTCCCTGTTAGCTTGCCCCAGTCTATTTTTGACACTCTTAATACACTACTCGTTACTCTAATATGGGGAATTGGGAGAAGCCGGGTAGGTCTCCGGAAACTACAGCTAGGGCCTAAAGACGGAGGGCTGGGGGCACCTGATTTCAAAGGTTATTACCTAGCTAGTCAGCTCCAGTAGCTCTCCTATTGGACGGTAGGGCGGAACCTGCACGAAATAGGCTACACACCTGACAGGTTGAACCGTGGTGAATTACACACATTATTGCTCCTGCGGAGCCGCATCCCTATGGATTGTCACCCACTCCTCGGTACGGGTTTGGTATGCTGGCGGAAGGCCCTGGCGTACACAGCCCCAACACTGGCATACGCGGATAATATCCCCCTATTGGGAATCCCGACGCCACAAGGTAGACTCACTGGTGGAATAATGCGCCCCTGGCAGGAGGCTGGTGTAACTGAGGTGGGTGATTTTTTCGGAGACGACAATTTGTTGGACCATGACGCCTTCCAGCAGGCTACCGGTGCCCCTCCACAGTTGTATTTGCTTCACGCCACTGTCACACATTTCATACGCACCAGATGGGCACCGCAGCGACTCCGACCTCCACAACATGAACTGGTTCACCTACTGTACTACATGGGCGCAGGGGGCCACCTGATACGTTGGCTGCACACTGGCATCAGGGCGAGCGCAGTGATTCCAACCACAACACTAAAACATACTTGGGAGCGAGACACGGACAGGATACTGACAGAGAAGGAGTGGCATGTAGCACTGAAGCATCCCAGGAGGGTATCACGAAACGTTAGGTTCAGATTCATACAAGTAATGATCTTGCAAAGGGCATACCTCACCCCTAAAAGACTACATCTGATGTTCCCGGATGCCCCCCATAGATGCCCGCGTTGTGGAGAGGATGACGCTGGGTTCCTCCATATGATCTGGAGTTGTACGAGACTCCGGGAGTACTGGTCAGAAGTGTGCCGGGTGCAATACGGGCATTAACAATGAGATGGAAATCTCCAAGGGCACCAGGAATACACACATGGCAATCGGAGGTACTGAAATGGGGCAGAGCAGAGGGAGCGGCCCTCAGGAAGGAGGAAATGCGGGGCCACAGAAAATATCCCATATCCCAGGATTGGGAGGTCATGCTCATAGCACTTGAAGATATAGATCTGACCCCGGCACCGGGGCTTGGCTCTCAGGGTTAGAGGGCGGGAGTAGGGGACTGTAAAGGTGGGACCTGGTGGCCCCCGCAAGCCGTACGACATTTCGGGACACACCACTTTTTATGTTACGTGACAGCCAGTACAACCTGAGCTCAGATGAAGAAAATTGCACGGTTCACCAGGAGACGGGGAGGGAGGGGAATGTATGGGGGAGGAGGAAGGGTGGGGGAAAGAAGATGCGTTACCTCTTGTTAAGATCCCACTATACTACTGAATACGAACACAGACATGTGAATGCGATGTGTTACATACCGTGGTTAGACCACCTGTATTGTTGATGGCTCCTCGTTTAGGAACCAACATGACAAAGTGGGTTGTTGTGGTCGGGGGGGGAAAGATAGAAAATACCAGCTGATGTACCGCAGACGTTTCTTATACTGTCATTGTTTTGATGATACAGCTGTGAATAAAGAGTTTAAAAAATAAAATAAAAAAAGAACATAAAATATAAACATAGAAGAGTAGCAACTAACTTGCAATACCTTTGATAGAAGGTATAGGTCCTGCCTGAGACAGCTCCCACGCTGTAGCTCGCAAGGATCTTTTGATACTTTTTTTTTTTTTTTTTAAACTGCTTTAGGCCCACTCATTATTTACCATTGGTTGACTTCATTATCACTCTTATTTTCTTGCTTTTGATTGGTGAGCGTGAGTGTTTTCTCTTTGTGTCCGTGTGTTTCTTCCATGGAGCATAGAAAAAGTACTGATTGATTTCTTTATTAGTGTTCTTCCATGCAGCTTGGATTGTAGTTTTCTATTTTATTTTGCTTGCAAGATAACTTGATTACGGGTTGACCAGAACTTTGTAACGTCACCCTTACCTCTACCCACCCCTGAACCCTAAATTCACCTTTACCTCTACCCAACTCTGATCCCTAAATAACCAATTACTTACCTTTGGTAAAACATTATCTTGTAGAGATTATATCTAGCCACAGAATCCTCACACCATTGTCTCTGCAAGTGTGTCCTTTCATTTCATTTCCCCTAAATTCAATCACTAGATGAATGAACACAACAGCTACAACGGATTTATCCAAACATACATGCCTGTTGATTAAAGTGTGAAAAAGCAAAATGAGCAATAGTATGCTGCGGAATCCATTGTCCGTCTCCATAATTAAAATCACTTATGGTAAAATACCACCCCGGACCCACTACACTGTATGTAATTGGCTTATTATAAGATGGAAAGGGTTACCTGTTTTGAAAAAAGAATTACCATTTAGGAGCTGAATTGAAAAAGTCATATAATAGTTTTTTGTTCTTTCACCACTGTTTCCTCTTGAGGGCTAAAGAGTCATTCATGTTGTGCAAATATATTCCTGCACACTTGTTTACCCCTTCCATGCTCATGACGAGCTCAGCTCGTCATGAGGTACACCTCTCAATAACTCATGACGAGCTGAGCTCGTCATGAAAAATGGGATGTTCAACAACTTCAGCACCGGAGGGGAATACCATCAGCATTGATGGTGTTAAAATGTAGAATGTTTAAGGTAACTACAGGCAGACCTGTGCAAACAAGCCTGGAGTGGACAAATTATAAAAGGGAGCTGTCATTTAAAAAATATGACATTCTTTCTATCTTCACTTGGAGTTAGTTAATTTGTGATGTATTTTTCAATACTCAAGTCAATTTGAATGGTTGAATAAAAGAGTTTTGTGAGTGAACGTTTTGGCAGCGCCGGCTTTACCACTCCTGACGCATCAATCTCTTTTGGCGGCGCATGCACCAAGCTTAAGGAGGTGGGAGGGAGCACCTTGGTCACATACACTCTAAAAGAACTAGGCCTTAGAACTAATAATTGCAAAAAACACAGTTGAAGGACAGAATGCAGAACAATGTCTTACATTCACCCCAGTACAAAGATCTGGGCCTAAATCCATCGTTTTATTGCACTCCACACCACCCTAGGTCAGACAATGGCTATATGCAAATCAGCCTTGACCCTGTGCCTCATGGGAACAGTCCAGCCCGAACTACTAAGCCATGTCTTTCCTAGACCGTAATCAAGCTTCCAAGGACCGGTTTCTGGCTATCAGCCTTCTTCAGCCTGGATAGCTTGACTCCAGTGATGTGGAGAGACTGGGATTCACGTCTGAGCATACCCAGCCCACTCGGGGTTAAAATTGCAAAAAACACAGTTGATGGACAGAATGCAGAACAATGTCTTACATTCCCCCCAGTACAAAGATCTGGGCCTAAATCCATCGTTTTTTTGCACTCCACACCACCCTAGGTCAGACAATGGCTATATGCAAATCAGCCTTGACCCTGTGCCTCATTGGAACAGTCCAGCCCGAACTACCAAGCCATGTCTTTCCTAGACCGGAATCAAGCATCCAAGGACCGGTTTCTGGCTATCAGCCTTCTTCAGCCTGGATAGCTTGACTCCAGTGATGTGGAGAGCCTGGGACTCACGTCTGAGCATACCCAGCCCACTCGGGGTGAAAATTGCAAAAAACACAGTTGATGGACAGAATGCAGAACAATGTCTTACATTCACCCCAGTACAAAGATCTGTGTCGAAATCCATTGTTTTTTTGCACTCCACACCGCCCTAGGTCAGACAATGGCTATATGCAAATCAGCCTTGACCCTGTGCCTCATGGGAACAGTCCAGCCCGAACTACTAAGCCATGTCTTTCCTAGACCGGAATCAAGCATCCAAGGACCGGTTTCTGGCTATCAGCCTTCTTCAGCCTGGATAGCTTGACTCCAGTGATGTGGAGAGCCTGGGACTCACGTCTGAGCATACCCAGCCCACTCGGGGTGAAAATTGCAAAAAACACAGTTGATGGACAGAATGCAAAACAATGTCTTACATTCACCCCAGTACAAAGATCTGGGCCTAAATCCATCGTTTTTTGCACTCCACACCACCCTAGGTCAGACAATGGCTATATGTAAATCAGCCTTGACCCTGTGCCTCATGGGAACAGTCCAGCCCGAACCACCAAGCCATGTCTTTCCTAGACCGGAATCAAGCATCCAAGGACCGGTTTCTGGCTATCAGCCTTCTTCAGCCTGGATAGCTTGACTCCAGTGATGTGGAGAGCCTGGGACTCACGTCTGAGCATACCCAGCCCACTTGGGGTGAAAATTGCAAAAAACACAGTTGATGGACAGAATGCAGAACAATGTCTTACATTCACCCCAGTACAAATATCTGGGCCTAAATCCATCGTTGTTTTGCACTCCACACCACCCTAGGTCAGACAATGGCTATATGCAAATCAGCCTTGACCCTGTGCCTCATGGGAACAGTCCAGCCCGAACCACCAAGCCATGTCTTTCCTAGACCGGAATCAAGCATCCAAGGACCGGTTTCTGACTATCAGCCTTCTTCAGCCTGGATAGCTTGACTCCAGTGATGTGGAGAGCCTGGGACTCACGTCTGAGCATACCCAGCCCACTCGGGGTGAAAATTGCAAAAAACAAAGTTGATGGACAGAATGCAGAACAATGTCTTACATTCACCCCAGTACAAAGATCTGGGCCTAAATCCATCGTTTTTTTGCACTCCACACCACCCTAGGTCAGACAATGGCTATATGCAAATCAGCCTTGACCCTTTGCCTCATGGGAACAGTCCAGCCCGAACTACCAAGCCATGTCTTTCCTAGACCTGAATCAAGCACCCAAGGACCGGTTTCTGGCTATCAGCCTTCTTCAGCCTGGATAGCTTGACTCCAGTGATGTGGAGAGCCTGGGACTCACGTCTGAGCATACCCAGCCCACTCGGGGTGAAAATTGCAAAAAACACAGTTGATGGACAGAATGCAGAACAATGTCTTACATTCACCCCAGTACAAAGATCTGGGCCTAAATCCATCGTTTTTTTGCACTCCACACCACCCTAGGTCAGACAATGGCTATATGCAAATCAGCCTTGACCCTGTGCCTCATGGGAACTCAGTGTGCTGGGTATACTCAGACGTGAGTCCCAGGCTCTCCACACCACTGGAGTCAAGCTATCCAGGCTGATGAAGGCTGATAGCCAGAAACCGGTCCTTGGATCCTTGATTCCGGTCTGGGAAAGACATGGCTTGGTAGTTCGGACTGGACTGTTCCCATGAGGCACAGGGTCAGATCTGATTTGCATATAGCCAGTGTCTAACCCAGGGTGGTGTGGAGTGCAAAAAAACGATGGATTTAGGCCCAGATCCTTGTACTGGGGTGAATGTATGACATTGTTCTACATTCTGTCCATCAACTGTGTTTTTTGCAGTTTTCACCCCGAGTGTGCTGGGTATACTCAGACGTGAGTCCCAGGTTCTCCACACCACTGGAGTCAAGCTATCCAGGCTGATGAAGGCTGATAGCCAGAAACCGGTCCTTGGATCCTTGATTCCGGTCTGGGAAAGACATGGCTTGGTAGTTCGGACTGGACTGTTCCCTTGAGGCACAGGGTCAGAGCTGATTTGCATATAACCAGTGTCTAACCCAGGGTGGTGTGGAGTGCAAAAAAACGATGGATTTAGGCCCATATCCTTGTACTGGGGTGAGTGTATGACATTGTTCTACATTCTGTCCATCAACTGTGTTTTTTGCAATTAGAACTAATAATGGCACGGGCTCCCACAATGCATGCCCAAATAGCACGCCCCAAGCTTGCCGCTCAGTGTTATTGTGTCCTAAGTCGCTATTGTGTGTCTTGGACAGAACAGCTATGCATTCATGAGGCAGGCCAAGAACGATACAGCCCTGTCACTCCTCAACTTTACATGATTAATTACTCTATTTTTAATAAAGCAGAGGTGTACTCTTTTCTTGCTGTTCCTCAGTATTTGCTTTTCTTCCTACCCTTCACACCTTACTCCTTCCCTTCTCTCCATTCTTCTTTCACTTTCTGCCGTACATCCACGTTTCCTCATAATTGTCCCCTTCCCTCATTAACTGCTTATAATTTTTCAGCTTCTCAACTTTCCCTTGCACTCTCTTTTCACGCACTCCCCGCTGTCTGTTTTTCTTCCCTTTCTCCTCTTTCCTTTTTTCATTCTCATCATGTTTCACTCCAGTCTTGCACTGCCTCGCTCTACTTTCCTCACATCTCTTCACATTCTTTGTCTACTGTATCCATCTTTGCCTTCAGACCTCTCTTCTTTCCTCACCCTCTCTTTTATGTTTTTCTTTCTTCCGCATTTCTTTAAATCCACTCCAGGAATCCGTGTTTGTTCTCAGGGTCACAAATTGAAATCTTGGTATGCAACTCAGTCTTTCATCTTTCTGAGTTAGATAAAATGTGTGCCTATGAGCTAGATAACAACATTTTACATTCGGTGTCTATGTCCCCTTGGTGAATATGTGCTTTACAAACATTCATGGTATGTTGAGGACATAAATGTATTTCAATCTTTTGTTTATCAATTTCTTTGCAATATTACATTGTCATTATTCTCTCTGTCCCTCCTTGACCCAGTACCTTTCATACCCGTATCCATTCCCCTGACCTTCTTTCTTTCCTTCGTCCCATCTTTATCTTTTCCCTTTTTCTCCTCCTCTGCACCTCCAGCCATGCCTCCTTTCTCCTCTTGCTTCTTGCTTCCTTACACCTTCATTCCAATCTTGCTTCCTCACACCCTCATTTAATCCCCATCCTTGCTCCCTTGGTGCATTTATTCCTTCTTTCTCCATTCTTTCCTTACTTTCTATTTTTCCTCCTCCTTCATCTCTTCTTTAATTTCCTCCTTTCTTATCATCAACTTTTCCTTATGCTTATCTTGCTCCTTTCCTTTCTTCTTTCTATTCCTCCATCACACATCACTCACTTCATTTCTCCTCTATTCCTTCATTTCTTCCTTTCACTTTCTTTTCTTATTTCCTCCTTCTTTCATCCGTTACTCATATATTTCCTCACTCCAGTACTCCCCTTCCTGCCTGCATTTGTTGCTGCCTTTTTTAAATGTATTTCTTCCTTCACCCCTTCCTATTTTTTAAACAGCACAGTACAAGCACATTCTCTTTAGTTTGCAAAGCTGCCTCAAGTCCTCTAATAACCTTTCCTAAAGCTGCACTTTGAGAATTACACACATTATCTCATTAGAGTCCACGTTTAAGTTGTTGTCGTAGGCTTCCCATATGTTACATTATTTTATGATATATTGATTTGTGTAAGATAATAATCACCTGAGAGGGTCTCCAGGCTGTTGGGCAGCTGTGTAGGTGTGAGGTCCCGGAGGTGCTTATGTGAAGAGCCAGGTCTTCAACTTCTTGCGGAACTCGAGCTGTGAAGAGGTGGCTATGATGTATTGAGGCTTGTGGATGTGGGTGGAACCAATAAAGGAAGAGGGTGGAGCCTCTGGAGGATGCAGGCGGAGCTGGGAAAGGGGGTGGGGCCTCCTAAAAAAAATTGAGCACCTGCACTCAATATTTCACAAATTAAGCACTGAGGTTCTGTGAAAGGCAGGTGCGATCTGCTCCCGACGTGACATCACTAAGTTGATGACCACGCTCTTTCACTTTCAGTATGCATGGGTGGGTATTCCTATGAGACAAACCAGGCAACAGCCACAGAACAGGACAGCAGGACATTATTTTAATAATTACCAGGCCATCGATCTGCCGGAGGAGAAAAATCACATAGACCCGACCCGGTGAAATAGGTGCTGGTGCTGATCAGCGGAAAGCTCTCGCAAAAATTAAGCACTGATTATTTGGCTCCTCCATGCCCTTGGATTCTGTACAGGGATGACTCAGTTTAAGGGGGTGGGAATGAGGAGGGGGGATGTGTTACTTGATGGCTGTGTCCACTGACACTTTTGTTGGTTCACCTTTTTTCTGCCTCAGCTGAAGAAAATACAATTGAAACTAAAATAAAAAAGAGTGGGCGCCTCTAGAGAAATAACTGCCCTCTAAAAATAGATAAACGGGAATCATAACAAATATATTTAATATACATACACTTTTACTTGCAAGCAAGCAGCTAGTAAGTATAAAAGCTTGCGGGTAAGTATTTAACAAAGCAGATAATTGTTTTACCAGATATTTATTTGTTAGCACCTCACGCCTGAAAAGGACTCTAAACAGACGAAAGGTGTTGGCCGACTGTGGTGCAGTGTGCTCCTACTGCATACCCCCTGTGGGCGGCACTGCCATAACAGGCTAGATAGTCGTTGGACATTTTGAAAGATGGAGAATATGTTAGGGTTGTGGCTACCCAGAGACAGGTATGTAGTCCTCTTTGGTCTTCTTTTCCCTTCGTCATGTTGTGTACAATCGCAAAAGGAGAAACAGATGAACCTGGCTACAGGGGCGACCTTACAAGGCTTCTTGGTGTTATGGGTGCTGCGTGACCTGCTTGCATGGCAAGAATGGATATCCTATGTATGGAAATTGTTGGCAGTCGAAAAAATTAAACATGACCGCTCAAAATAAAAAACTAGAGCCATTTAATACCAATTTGAACACCTTTGCGACATATTTAGCTCAAGACTAGAGGAGGTTCTTGAACCGGATGGTTTAGGACGAAGATATGTAGTATAAAACTTTGGTAAAAGGCTGTTAATCCAGAATAGGGTAATTTGGTTTGCCTGCCTTTTAAACATAGATATAGTGTCTAGATGTACCTTGTTAAAAATATGCCACAATCTCGTCTCAGTCAGATATTGCAGAAACTGTAGAATTGTGTTCGATAACGATTAAACCAAGGTTGGCCATTAAGAACACACAGAACAATTGTTCTTCATAGCTAGAAGTAGGTTTTGAGCATGGAACATGTTCTTCTGTTACAGTGTATTACTCTACATCTGCTTGGGAAATGAAGACACCCACACTCCATAAACTTAGGTGGCAATCACAAAGTATGATAAAAATCAAGTCAGATAGTGATGTATGATACTCCCTCTTACCCTCATTCAATGATCAGAATGGCCCGCAAAATTGAGAGGGTGCTGACCAGACATTTGTAACTGGTCAGCATACCACACCTGTTTGACTTGCGCAAGTGCAGTGAGAAAAGCTGCTCATAGTTCAGAGTCAAGTCTTTTTTTTAGGATACTGGGTACAGTGTTAGTTGAAATGCTTGAACAAACTTTATTAACTAATCAAGTAAGAATTTGTCTTCAAACATTTTGGATAATAGGATCAACTTGCAAAGAATCTGCACTTCATGTTGTATATCTATCTATCCAAGGTTTGCTCCACTCTGGCAAACAACTGTTGACCTTGTAACTGAAAAAGGTCCAGGATTTGCAAACCACTAACTCTCTGTGTAAAGCATACACCTGGTTGTAGGCAGCAAGTGTTTGAGTCATATTAACTCCAAGGACAATAAACCTTTTCCACATATCAGTAGTTTTGTTAAAAAGCCGGCGTGATCTTGCTGCTTCTTGAAAATAAAACATGTGGTTGGTTTCAGTCAAGCCCTGGATGGTCAATTGAAACTGCTGCGACTCCAACCGGACCACCATGATATCTAAAACCTTTAAATGGAGGTCTCCTGCATCCAGTGTATTTTGGCTTCTGCAGATGCACGTCCCTTCCAGCGAGTGAAACTTGTATGACAACCTGTGGCGGGGTTGATGAATGGGACCGGAGACTGGGTCGTGGTATGTAAGGCTTTATTTTAATATATGATCTTTTTTTAGTATTGGACAGTCTTTCCCGGGTGAATCGTGCTGGGTCCGTTGTTGCAGCTAGATTCTGCTCCTTCAAACTCAAGCTCTCTCTTGGGATAGTCTCTTTGTAGTCGTCAGGGTTATGTGGTCTTCACCCTCCGTAACGGGAAGCAAAAGAAAAGTTAGGCGGCTATTAGGCACTTGTACTCTCTTTTCTATACCCTAAGGGATACCGGGAGTGAAGGATCACCGCTGGTGGTGTATGTACAATATTTATATACAAGAAGGTGGAAATTACTGTGCAGGTAGTGAGGGACGCAAGGGGAGGGGAAAGGAAGGAGCCCGCGTGAGTGAGGAGAACAAAACAGTCTCAGTGCCCCAGGCGCCTGTTCCTTAAACAGCGCTCTCACTTCGGGACGTCTCCCCGCCTCCCCACCCAGTCTGTAACCCGTCTCCGCACCTGGCTTAGCCACACTCCTCCAGGTGTGCGGCTGGACGAACCGTGGGGATGTTGGCCTCCTGGCTTCTCCTCAACACTGCTTTCTCCCACTCTGTCTGCTCCGCTCCACCTCGCTCGACGCTCACTTCCCGATCTCGCCTCCTTCTCCGTGACGTCCCCCGCTGACCCAGAGGCTTCCTCCTTTTCAACTAATCCGCTGTGTCGTGCTTCTTCCGAGGGCGTGGCGGCCAGTGACGAATATGCGGAATTAAAGGAGCCGCTCTCCTCTTCCTCGTACGGTTCTGTCCATAAGGGCTCGGTATCGTCGGCCCACTCGTTCTGCGGGGATTGAAGAGAGGGGAGAGGGGCAGAGTTAGCAACCCACCATTCCGTCTTCGAGGTGTTCATGTCAGTTGACGGGGTCTATGGGCTACACAACCATTTTCTGAGGAAGTGAGTCCTAAAAGAAAGTCCAGATGATCTACTTTTCCACAATGAGCTAGATAACAACATTTTACATTCGGTGTCTATGTCCCCTTGGTGAATATGTGCTTTACAAACATTCATGGTATGTTGAGGACATAAATGTATTTCAATCTTTTGTTTATCAATTTCTTTGCAATATTACATTGTCATTATTCTCTCTGTCCCTCCTTGACCCAGTACCTTTCATACCCGTATCCATTCCCCTGACCTTCTTTCTTTCCTTCGCCCCATCTTTATCTTTTCCCTTTTTCTCTTCCTCTGCACCTCCAGCCATGCCTCCTTTCTCCTCTTGCTTCTTGCTTCCTTACACCTTCATTCCATTCTTGCTTCCTCACACCCTCATTTAATCCCCATCCTTGCTCCCTTGGTGCATTTATTCCTTCTTTCTCCATTCTTTCCTTACTTTCTATTTTTCCTCCTCCTTCATCTCTTCTTTAATTTCCTCCTTTCTTATCATCAACTTTTCCTTATGCTTATCTTGCTCCTTTCCTTTCTTCTTTCTATTCCTCCATCACACATCATTCACTTCATTTCTCCTCTATTCCTTCATTTCTTCCTTTCACTTTCTTTTCTTATTTCCTCCTTCTTTCATCCGTTACTCATATATTTCCTCACTCCAGTACTCCCCCTCCTGCCTGCATTTGTTGCTGCCTTTTTTAAATGTATTTCTTCCTTCACCCCTTCCTATTTTTTAAACAGCACAGTACAAGCACATTCTCTTTAGTTTGCAAAGCTGCCTCAAGTCCTCTAATAACCTTTCCTAAAGCTGCACTTTGAGAATTACACACATTATCTCATTAGAGTCCACGTTTAAGTTGTTGTCGTAGGCTTCCCATATGTTACATTATTTTATGATATATTGATTTGTGTAAGATAATAATCCCCTGAGAGGGTGAATTGGCTGACATTTTCAGGAAAATGGAACATTTTGTTTCTGAGCAGCCCCTGACAATTTGGGGGGTTTCATCAAGGGGGGGCCGAGAAAAAAGGGGGGTCCCAAAACGCGTTTTTCCCATGTTAATTTCCATAGGGCGGTTGGCCTCACTTTTAGCTCGAACGGCTGAATGGATTTGCACGAAACTTGGCAAAATTGTAGGGACTGTTAGCCCGATGTGCCTTTGCTAGGTCTCAATATATGTGCTCCAGTGGATTTTGAGTAATTTAGGTTCAAAAAAAGATATATATCTGGGCGGAGCCTAACCACACATCTGATCTGATTGGCTGTCAGCACTTCATCCAAGAAGTGTTGGCAGCCATCTTGGGACCAATATACATGATAGCACCTCATTAAAAAGCATTGTAGTTAATAGAGGGTTTTAGGACTTTAGTTACATTATAAATCATTTGTTGATGGTACCATACTCGTTTTAGGAATTGTGGTGGGTTCTAAGGTGATTTTACCATGTGAAAAAACCTTCTGCTGTGATATCATGAATATTGTTTGAAAGAAAACTAATATCTCATGATTTTCCCACAGTGGTTTGGAAGGGGATCTATAAGCTAAACTGAAAGCATATTTTCTGTAAATTCACATTATCTTTCTCAGTCATGTGAAAATGAAGTCTGACATTCTCAGTAAAACATGTACATCCAACAAGGACAGAGACTGTCAGTTGATTCCTTTGTGTTCTACTGCAGCCTCCTAGAGTGTTCTAAAGAACAACTAGAGCGCTTATTTAAAATTTTAGGTTAGCTGTACTTGATGTTTCTAATCCCAGCACAAGATTCCTTTGCAAATACAGCTGATCTTGGACAGCTCTCATATTAAACTCACCTTTAAGAAGATCATCCATTGAGGCAGGATCATGCAAGATTCTGTCATGTTTATTGTCAAACCAAGGGCATATCAAAGTCTCAGGATGGTTTTCATGTGAAAAAATGCTTATTTACTGACAGAGTTCGCTCACTAGTCAATTATCTAAGTAAGGGTAAAATCTTGCATGTGCAATTGAACTGCGACTGCAGACATAAACTTTGTCAGCACATCATGAGATGTTGGAGCTGGCCAGTCATCTTAAATTGCTTTATTTTTTGTACTCAAATTTATCCTGCACAAGTGTGGCAGAGGTGAAAATGATAACATACAGAAAGAAGAACTGTGGACATTATGAGACTTTGACCTCAGGGAAGTGCCTGCTCTCTCTTTTACTGATGAAATAGCAACACAAAAACAAATAGTGTTTTACGTGACAAAGAACAGTTATGAGAGCCTTATGTTTCTACTTTAAAATGCATTCTTTCTATAGTTAGAAGTGAATAAGTTGGGATTTTACGGGCCGGGAAGAAAGCTGGCGACCTGTTCGGGTTGGTTAGAATCTGCTGAAACGTGTAGGCACCCACGACTGACTGGCTGTATGAACAACTGTGTTTCATAACGCATCCTCCATTATTATTTTAAACCATGACCTTGGTACCATCTGAATTAAAAGAGATATCTTTAGGACATACCCAGAGTAATTTTCTTAGAAAAAAGGAATTTGTTACTTACCTGTACACTATAGTTCTCCAGTATTATCTTTCATCGATTCACATGCTTGTATCTTCCCCATCATCATGGTGGGAGTCTCACGGTATCAGAATGACCAAAGCAGTATCATAGAGAAGAAAACTGCATAGAAAAGCCCATAGGGACTGTAGTATTTGGTAACCAGACCTCCTCATTGTTTGGTCCAAAAGTCAGCCAATCAGCATTGCTGCCCTGCCCTCACACTCCCCAGCAGAATGGTCCTGCCTCAGATTTCCGTCCCCGAGTGAGAGACATGGATAAATACCGAGATAACAGGTTCTGCCTGAGAAACGGGGAGGTGGGTGGGCGCATGTGAATCTATGAAAGATAATACTGGAGAACTATAGTGTACAGGTAAGTAACTAATTCCTTCTCCAGTATTACATCTTTCATAGATTCACATGCTTGTATCAGAGTAGTAAGTAGTGCCCACAAAGCCTGGAGCATTTCCAGGATAGAACCCAGAAGGAAGTTCTGCAGCTGAAACATTGTTAGAACATGATCTTAAAATACACAGGGCAGATAGGAATAAAAACCAAATTCCCCTTTATAACATATTGTGCAAGTTCTCGAAAGAAAACATTAAAACCATCTATAACGATAGCAGATTTTATATATATATATATAAATACACTGTATAGAATATTAACAGAGAACCAAAGTATACCTTATTGAAATAGACGTTTCAGAACAGCTTGTCCAACTGCCGTGATCTCTTTCCACGCAGTGTCCAGACAGTAGTGCTTGGTAAATGAATGCACACTCTTCCACGTCGCCGCTCTGCAGATGTCGGGCAGAGACACTCCTACGAACAAGGCCATCAATGTCGCCATCTTCCTTGTGGAATGAGCATTCACTATGGAATGAAGCGGCTTTCAAGCTTTTTCATGACATTTCATGATAGCCGATGATATCCATCTGGCGATACTCAGTCTTGACAGAGGGAGCCCTTTCCTCTGTCCTTCAAATGCAATAAAAAACTGTTTGGATTTGCGGAATGTTCTTGTTCGTTCAATGTAGAATTTCAAACATCTAGCTATGTCCAAAGAATGCAACGCTCTTTCTGCTTCAGATGAGGGATTGCTGAAGAAAGTAGGCAAAATAATTGGCTCGTTAAGGAAAAAAAGAAGTAGGGACTTTGGGTATAAATGTAGGATTTGTCTGTAATATAACCCTGTCCTGGCGAAATTGAAGAAAAGGCTCTTTCACTGAAAAGGCTTGAATTTCGCTAACCCTCCTCGCTGATGTAAGGTCTAGCAGCAGGGCTGTCTTCCATGAGAGGAATTGTAAGTCTGTCTTGTGTACAGGCTCAAATGGTGGCCTCATAAGTTGCGCCAAAACTGTATTGAGGTGCCACGGTACTGGCGGGCGCTGAATGGGTGGAAAAACTCTAAAGAGCCCTCTAACAAACTCCATTATCAATCTGTGAGACCAGAGAGATGGCTCATCTGGCACTCTCCTGAATCTTGATATTGCCGCCAAATGCACTTTCAACGAGGCATGTGACAGACCTGCTTTTGATAACAACAACAGGTAAGGCAGAATACCTTCTGGGGGTACCGTCAACGGATGTAGACTTTGACTGGCACACCAGTTACAGAAACGTGTCCATTTTGCTGTGTATGTCTTGTTGGTTGACATGGCTCTAGATTGCGATAGAATTTGTCTGCAGTCTTGTGGAATGCTCATGGCTTGGAATTCCCGCTCATGAGGTTCCATGCGGATAATTTTAGCGATGCTAGGTCTGGATGCAGAATTTGGCCGTTGCTCATCGAAATGAGGCTCTGGAATGTCGGGAATTGCACTTTGTTGCCTTTTAACATCTGCAGCATATCTGAAAACCATGCCTGTCTCGGCCAAGCCGGTGCTATCAGAATGACATGACACGGTTCTGACCTCATTTTGCGAAGCACTCGCGGAATTAAGGGAATTGGTGGGAACGCGTAAGCGAACATTCCCGTCCAGTCTATGTGAAATGCATTTCCTTTGGAATCCCGCTGAGGGTACCTGGACGCAAACTGATCGCATTACGAATTGTCCCGGGTTGCGAACAAGTCGAATGTTGGTGTGCCCCATTTTTGAAACACTCAGTGAAGCTGAGTGTCGTGCAGTTCCCACTCGTGCGACACACTCGTCGTGCGACTTAGGACATCTGCTCGTGTGTTGAGGATGCCCTGTATATGCTGCACCTGAATAGAAATGTCGTGGCTTATCAGCCATTTCCAAATAATTTGCGCCAGCGCAGAAAGTTGCTTGGATCTTGTTCCTCCTTGCTTTAGAAGATAAAACATAGTCGTGGTGCTGTCTGTTTGAATGAGTACCGACGAGCTCCGGATTCTGGGCAGTAAAGCTTGAAGTCCCAGGAACACCGCTTTGAGCTCCAACATATTTATGTGAAGCTGTGCTTCCCACTCTGACCAGTGGCCCTGGATCTCCAGCTCCTGAAGGTGCGCACCCCATCCTGCAACGAAGCGTCCGTTGCCATCACATATTTGTGATTCTGAGGTACAAAATTCAGACCCTGATTCGAGTTCTTCTGAACCTTCCACCATGATATGGCCACCTTCATAAGGGGAGTGATGGTAATCCGATCTTCGAAGGTTCCTTTGGACTGAACCCACTGCTCGTCCAGATGCTCCTGCAAGGGTCTCATTTGAAGACGGCAGTTTTCAGTGAGATGCAAGAGGACATCATCCCCAACAAGGATTTGTACATCCGCACAGAAGTGAACCTTTTTGTCTGAAGGGATGTTGCTAGGCCCATTATCTTTTTCATCCGTTCTTCAGACGGGTATGCTTTTGTTGCCTTGGTGCATATCCATGCCCCTAGGTATTGAATGCCCTGAGCTGGAATCAGTGAAGACCTTTCCAAGTTGGTTCTTAGGCCTAATCGATGAAACAGGCGGATGCAGCACTGAAGGAACCTCCTGGCTCCTGTGAATGATGGATCTTTCACCAGCCATTCGTCCAGATATGGGTAAGTGCAATGCCCTCTTAACCTTAAGTGGACCGCCACCGGGGCCATTCATTTGGTAAACACCCTCGGGCCGATTTGAGGCAAAATGGCAACACCTTGAATTGGAAATGGCGACTCTCCACAGCGAATCTTAAATACTTTCTGGGCTTCCTATGAATTGGAACATGGAAGTACGCATCCATGAGATCCAACGAAGCCATGAAGTCTTTCTTTTTTAACATTAGAAGGATCTCTTGCAACAAGAGCATTCGGAAGGGAATTTTCTTTATGTATTGATTCAGATCCCCCAAATCCAATACCTGTCTCCACTTCATAGTTTGTTTCTTCTTCATGAGGAAGAAATGCGAATAGAAGCCTTTCCCTCTGTGTTGTTGCGGTACTTCTTCTATAGCCCCCTTCTGCAAGAGTGATTGGACTTCCTTTTGCAGCTCCTGACGATGTTGGTGGTGTCTGAGCACCGGGGGATGATTTGGTGGCATTTCCACAAACTCTAGGGTATGGCCTCTGCTTATTATGTCCAAAACCCATTTGTACGATGTTATGGCCATCCAATTGTCGAAGAAGTGAGACAGATAGTGGTCGTTTTCCGGGATCTGCTGTGTGGGGAGCGCCGGCATGAGATCATTGTCATCTGTTAGATTGTTGATTCTTTCCTCTATTGGAAGACTTGCCCCTAGACTGCTGATGGAAAGAGGAGTTGGAGGATCTATACTGATTGCCTGTATTGTATTGCCTATATCCTTGCTGGTTATAGGGCTGATATCTGTTGGATGGATATGAAGACCTCTGATTAAATTGACCCCTTGCACCTCTTTTACGAAAGGACTGAAACCGTCCTTGCTGAAGGGATCCCAGCGCTCTAGCCGTATCTGTGTCTGACTTGATACCCTGTAGCGCCTCGTCTACATGCTTTCCAAAAAGATTTTCGCCGTCGAATGGCATGTCAACAATCTTCGCCTGCACCTCCGGACAAAAGGATGTTGCCTTTAGCCAACCCTGTCTCCGAAGTGAAACTGCTCCTGTCATCTGCCTGAAGGCCATAGAGGAAACATCCATGGCAACGTCAATGGATTCCGATGCCGACTTTGCCCCATCGCGGAGGATAGCAGCTGCCTCTTCTTTCTTATCCTCCGGTAGTGCAGACAGAATGGGTGCCAAATCCGACCACATTTGCCTGTTAAAACGGCTAATCAGGGCCATAGCATTGGCTGCTTTAATCGTAGAGGCTACCATGACCGCAAACCTCTTCCCGGCTCCATCCATCCAAGTCCTTCTTTGTCTGGCAGCACCATTGAAGTAGAAACCAGATTCTTTGAATTCCTCTGCACCGCCTGCGTCACCACCGACTCCGGTCTCGGGTGTCCTATCAGACAGGCCACAGCAGACTCTGGTGCTCTATATTTCTTTTCGATTCTAGGAACCGAAACCGCGATGGAAGCCGGTGTCTGTAAAATTTTTAGGCCCTCTTCCCAAATGTGAGGAATAATCGGGATTGAGCGGGCAGATTTCCTGGTGTCATCTTTGAAATCATATAAGAAACATTCAGTTTCTTTAACATCCATTTCCAAATCAAATCTCTTAGCTGCTTTTTCCATAATACCATGGAATCCTCCAATATCCTGAGGAGGAGAAGTGGTTGACGGCGGAGTAGGTGAAGGGGCCGACGGCAAAATGTACTCATTCCATTCCTGCCCCGTAGAATCTTGTATAAGGTCACCTTCCTCGGGTTGCTCATCATCATCAGTATCCGTCAGATCGTCCCTGATCGTTCTCACTGGTGGTGATCTCACAAACTGCTCATGAGGAGTAGATTGGGTCTTCGGAGGTTGCGTTGTAGTCGCCGGCGTAGATGACAGAGATGCATTTGCCTCTGGAAAACAACGATAATAGTCGTTAATCATGAACATCAGGTCAGAGACCAGAGAAACAGGTATGGAGACTGACTCTTCTCGCGACTCCTCTCGCGATTCTTCTTGTTGCTCATCATCCTCATTATAGTTACAAGTCTCCTGGAAAGATTCATATCTTGTAGATTGAGACTGAGCTCTCTCCTTAAAGAAAAAACACCTCCTCTTCATCTGTGTCCTGGCTCTTTATTCTAAGTTGGGAAGGGCTATAGGCCGCTCCTGACGACTCCTCCCCTTCTGAATCCTGTTCCAGCAAAGAAGATGGGGGTAGAGGCGAAATCTGCGTCCACAACGTGAATTCTGAAGCTTTACTTATGGTCGCCGAACCGGTCGACGACTGCAATGAGCGAATGGAGATCAAAGTCTTCGACTGTGGTGATTTAAATGCCTTTGCCGTTTAAATTACACTCTTCATCGACGGAGTCGTCGTCGACATAGCCCTCGTCGACGGAGCCGTCGTCACAAAAGCCATCGTCGACGGGACCGTCGTCGAGGGGGTCTCCGTCGACGGAGTCATTGACGACTTCGTCACTGATCCTTTCGTCGACGACGTCGTCGTCGACGGTTTCTTCGTCGACGGGATGATCAAACTCGTGGACGTAGCTGTCGTCGACGGTGTCTTAGTTCCTGTCGTCGACGCAGCTGCCGCCGTCGAAACAGTCGTCGTCGACGGTGAGGTCGTCGATGTGGCTGAAGACTTTACCACAGATATTGCAGCAGAAACCAGGGAGCTGGTCGACGGAGCAGACCCTGCCCCTTTCTGACCTGAAGGCTTCTTGAGGGGAGTAAGAGGGAGAGATGACACCTCCTTCCCCTTTGATTTAACCTTCTTAGGCTCCACCCTTTCCTCAGAATGTGAGGCCTTTCTCTTTTTAGGTGTTAAGTTAGTAGATTCCTCCCCGGAATCTGAATCTGATGCAGCCTTCTTCTTTTGAAGCCACAACAGCAGACGAGCCTCTCTGTCCCTCAGAGTTTTAGCAGAGAAGGTTCTACAATATTTACAATCCTTGGCCACATGCTTAGGATGAAGACAATATAAGCAGTCCTTGTGAGGATCTTCAGAGAAAAGCCTAGCCTTCCCACAGGATCTGCAAGGCCTGAAAAGACTCTTTTTAGAGCTTTCAGCCATTATGAAAGAAAGTAGGTACACACAATACCTTAATACAGATGATAAGATAGTTGAAAGTAAAAGGTCAATAGTTCACACAGGAACAGCAAGCTGAGCAGAGCTCAGGGAGACTCCTTTCTCACACAAAGGCGGTTGGAAATCTGAGGCAGGAAGATTCTGCTGGGGAGTGTGAGGGCAGGGCAGCAATGCTGATTGGCTGACTTTTGGACCAAACAATGAGGAGGTCTGGTTACCAAATACTACAGTCCCTATGGGCTTTTCTATGCAGTTTTCTTCTCTATGATACTGCTTTGTTCATTCTGTGACTGTGAGACTCCCACCATGACGACGGGGAAGATACAAGCATGTGAATCTATGAAAGATGTAATACTGGAGAAATGACCCTTACACTTACCCAGGTGAAAAACGTTATATTGAGCTCCCAATTATTGGTTGAGTCAAGCCACTATTATGAAGCAAGCCACTATTACATTTGTGCAAGGTGACTCGTCTTCATTTTTAATGATATCCATGAAATAGTATGTGAGTCCACAATGAGGGATTCCCCAGTAAGGGGCCCACTTACTTTTTTTGTATTTGTGTGTATCTGGTAGGGTGAACAGTCGTCGGACAAGAATTGTCTCACTCTCTGATTAAGTGTAAAAATAGTGAAATAGATATAACTCAGGAGAATAGCCCTAATGAAAAAATACTGTCCTGAACAAATTACTTGCTTGTTAATATTTCATTCCCTTACAGTACATTTTTTAAAAATCCCTCCTCATACAATTGATCAGATCATTTGTTAATTTGAGCCAGTGGCAGGGAGTGAGGGCAGTTTGGGTTGGACTGTTCTCATTGGGCGCAGGGTCAAGACTGATTTGCATATGGCTGGGTTCAAACTGGATTGGCAAGCAAAAAAACTATGGATTTAGGCCCAGATCTCTGTACTGGGGTGAATGTATAGCATTGTTCTGCATTCTGTCATCAACTGTTGTTTTAGCACTTATTTTTTTAGCACCACATATTTACAGAGCTCTAGACAGGGAAAAGGCACAAGTCCGAAAGAAGAAGGAAGAGAAAGACAGCAAAACCACCACAAAGCAAGAAAGCAGGAACCTTCAAGGGAGAAATAAAGGGCCAGGGAGTGTCTGTTAGTGAACTTAAGCCTACCAGCTTTGGTATTTGGTGCGCTGACGTTTATTGCACTGGCCACGGGCTTCTGAACAGCGATTTGGGTGCTGGCACTCTTTCTTTTACAAATGAAGCTCTGGATCAGACTGATACAGGCAGGCGGACACCCACACCAGTGCTGGGACGTAATAACTCTGCCATATAATAAGGGGAGTTTTTAGGTCCTGACATGGGAACAATACCTCTGGGAAGCACAGGCTCAGTTTGCATATGACTGTTACCATCAGATGTCCCAAGGCCACACCTTGCAATAGAAAGGGAGACTCCATCACCACAACCTCTACATCTGTTACTGAATTGACTACTATCTATACTGACAAATACTGTGCACAAGGTGGAATGCATGAGCAAGTCCTGAAGGTGCCTGGTGCTAAAAGCAGGCTTAAAACATAGGTACTCACCGGTGTCGTCCTGGAAAAGACTTGTGTCAACGAGCCAAACAGACTATTTACCAGAACAGAGGGTGCCCACGCAAATGGGAAAAGATATAGGGGACGTGGGGGAACTATAGAGACCAAGGCCAGTGATGTGTGGAGGTACACTGCTCGGGGTTCATGTGATTTGTGGTATCCCTGACATCCTGAGATGAAAGGAGGGTCTTGCGGGGCTGTGCAAAACGGACATATTTATGTATCTGCCTAAGCTAAACCTTCTAATATGTATGCTCATTCTGTTTCCAACTGAAGCATTTGTTTTCATGGTTAATAAAAAAGAATGGAAAAAAACAAAAAAAACATTGGTACTCGCATGAACTCCTCAGAAATAATCCTCTGACTCCTGAGGTGGCCCAGCGCAAAGCATGGATGCAACTTGCTAAATTTTGCTTGGTCACAATACCCAAAGTGTTTTCCTGAGTGTACCTTTCACTACACTGCACAATTAAAAGCATGTGGTAGCATCACCCCATTAGGGTCCTGTAGAACAGGCTAAGAAATGTATTAGAGAGCTGCTAACCATCCTTTCCTAAGGAGCCGTAGAACGTTAATGCATTGACTGACATTGTTAAAATTATATCTCCTCAACATACTATATCTAGCCCATATAGCATTGTGAACAATCATAGAGTTTTGTAAACTGCACTAGCCAGAAACTACTCACATGAAGATGTAGAGTGGGAAATGCCAGATAAGCAGAGGTATCATTGTGAGCAGACCAACGATGGCTCCCTGGATAGAATATATAGACTGATACATTATGATACATTATACACACACAGTCTTTTCTACTCTCTCGTGAAACTGAAGTCATTTGGCCTGAAGGTAGATACAGAATGCCCCCAATGCCACCATGCAGGTGCTTAATCTATACGCTTAGCAGTGTCTCGGAGTATTTGACTGCCGGCGCCAGGTTATTGGAATACTATCAAGGATGATCACAGTGGTTGTGAATCCATACTGTCTTTGCACCCATTCACAAGACGCTGCTGGGCTATTCGAACTGCTGCTGCCTTTAGTCCTCCTGCTGCCGCATCTCCAACATCAGTGGCCGCGGAGAGGAGGACTACACCTCCCAGGGTGCACAGCGGCAGAAGCTGCCCTTGTCATCTACCCGCGCCCGGAGGCACTTTAAATAGCGCGTACTCCCCGCGTCGCGGGAACACGCGTGGGACACGCCGGGCTAAGCCCGTGTAAAGGGCGGGCCGTCTGTGGCCGTCCGGGGCAGGACGAGGCTGGGCTGGGCCACTCCTATTGGTTCTGCTGCACCGATTCGCCTGGATCATCATTATTGCGAACTCAAGGTACTCCACATTACTGACCTCGAGATTGTTTCGTCATCTGATACATGGGTAAAAATACTCTTGTTACAACACGATCTAGTACCAGACAGAAAAAGTGCACTACTACCCCTTTGCCAAGCCTGACTGCAATAGATAGGATGTTGCAGAAAACAATAGGGGTAGTTGTAACAGCTATAGAGAGCACTGAGAGACGCCTATCGATCCCCGCAAATATGTGCCTTCCTTCATACATACTAACACCACTGCAATACAGGCAAATTCCTCTGATTCTATACTTTTGGATTCCTATGCAGAGCTCCTAAGGATAGAGGGTAATTACACCACCTCGCCACCACAAAACCCACCCCTTGTACCATTTCCTACTGCTAGCAGACTTTTACAAACCCTAACTCTGCTGCCCCAAGATTTATTCGTGGAGTCCTCCCTCTCAAAAAATGATTTAACTGACTTAGAGGATTTGGACGCCTCCTCTTTGGGGCCCTTAATGCAGGTTAATTCCCTAAACGTATTTGACAGGCCACCAACCCCGTTAATTAAGGAGGAAACAAGCCATCTAATCCATAATGATTTGTTATTAGTTCAGGAGGCTTCTTTAACTAATGATGCTTCTTCTTCTAAAACGGTTAATCGATACCCTCAAACTCGAGCAAATACTGGAGGTACTACAAAAAGAAAAAGGACAGAAACCGTACAAAAAGGGAGGAAGCCAAAAACATCGAAAATTGTGGATCCCGCAAATCCTGAATCAGGGTTACTTGCAGGTAAGGTTTTAGTAAGGTCTGATGATGACCAAGGGAGACCTATCCAAACCAGTATAGGTAACTGTGCAGAGACTATTCCTCCCGCCCCCAGCGAGGAAGTTGGAGGGTCAATGGCACATATAGAGCATGTTGTTAGCTCATTGATCCTCCCCCTCCTTGAAAGAATAAAATTGGTAAATGAAAAGCTGGAGAGATTTTAACAGTTAACTCTAGACAATTTTACCTCTTTAAAAAATCTGATAAAACTTGAAGTTAGAGGGAGAATGGAGAACAGAGCGCCACCTCTTGGGGATCCCGCACCTGCCACAGGAACTGCAATTGGTGTAGCCACTGTTCAATCGACAGAGGTAGGGATTCAAAATGGTCCCATTAGCAACAAACAGACTAAAACCCCCCTGGTAAAAGTGCACAAGGTACAACAACTAATGTAGGTAAAAGTGCGATGCAGAGGGTCGCTTGTTCTGAAAGTGCACAAAAAACAAAAGACAATTATGACAGTAATTCGAAAGTCTCATTGTTAACGATTGACTTACCGCCAGAGTCATTACCATATGTAATTGTGCTCACTGGCGTCCCAGAACTAAAGAGTGGGAAACCAGAACCTTATCAAGAACTAAAAAACAAAGTGATATTCTGGTTCAATAAGAACAGGCCGATCCCTAGACACCTGAAAGTAGAAGTATTGTTTGTTAGAAGGGTCAATTGGGTAGGAAGAAGACCAAAAGATATACAGGGAGACACAATCATTGGTAACTACAGGGATAGCAATGTAGTAAGATTAATTTGCAATGAACATCACTATATGGATAGGGGTCCTATTCGAACAAAAAACCTCACTTATTTCTATAGCTCTGCGAATACCTGGGCACCAGCAAATTATGGCTCATGAAGAGATGTCGGGAGGTTTTAACACCTATCTTCCGATAGCCACAAAAAATCGTTTTACAGAATTATATGGGCTAGATGAGGCCAACCGACTGGGGAAAACTCATGGAAAGGAAACAAGCGACATAACAGTTAACTTCGTTCAGGGGAATGAGGACAGGTGTAATATAAGGGAAGTAGTCAAACAGGGTTCTAACCCCGCTGTGTTGGATCAGCTGGGAAAAGTTAACCCACTAACATCGATAACTCAAGGAGGTATAAACACGGACCATAACCAATTTGATGGCAAGGTCAATGCTGAGGTCAAATTAATCTCTTGGAATATTGCCGGAATAAGGAAAATATGTCTGACCCTGCATGGCACGATTATATTAATAGTGGGGACCTAATCCTATTTCAAGAAACATGGGGCGTAGAAAATCACTTTAAAGTAGGCTACAGGTAATTTTATATAGGCAACAAACTTAAATAAAGGTAGACCCTCTGGTGGTTTGATAATATGGGCAAAAATTACACTAGGCGTTGTTTTTAAACAGATAGACTTTAATAGTCCTGACATTTTGGTTATAAAATCCCAAGATGTTAAAGGAGGGGCAATCTGTATTATTAACATTTATAATAGACCCCAATCACCAAATAAAGAATCAGAGACAATAGCCCAGTTAGACAGTATTATCTCCAACCTAGACCACAAAACCATGTTGATTATAGGGGAAGATTTCAACAGGAATTTCGTACCAGTTATGGGCTTAGAAGATATTTATGGGGAAGAAGACAATGCCAATAATATTCCCCGCATTAATGCAAATCATACAACAGCTTGCACAAAAGGCGCCCTGCAACTGTTAAAAATGACAATGGAATATGGTTTACGCTCCTGTAACGGGCGATTTCCATCAGATTGCCCAAGTAAACCTACATTCAAAAGAGGTTGCTGTGCCAGTCACTTAGATTATATATTGGTTTTTTTAAGCTTATGGCCAATGCTTCTGGACTTGAAGGTGGATAACCGTATAGAAAATGACCACTTGCCTCTCTCTTGGACCATACTTAGTTCATTATTCGTGCTTCCTACGGAGATGGTCTCCCGAGACAACAACTCACCAAATGACCCTTTAGAGTCTAATAATCGCAGGCCCTTAAAATGGCCCGCTGTGATGGGTAATATACGAACTTTATTTAACACTTATGTCACCGCTAGCTGATACTAACACTGAGGGTTCCTCCCTAACAGAATTGCATGGGAATCTGATACTGCAACTTAGTGAGATTCTTCAAAATGGATAACAAAAGCACAATTTGGCAGAAACAACTGTCCGAAGGAAGGACTCTGGTATAATTAAGCTTGCCGCCAGGCCAAATCAGAATTAATAAAAGCTGTAAAAGGGAACCAAATAAATATTTATAGAGACAAAAGAATGCATTACAAATTATTAGCAAAAAAGGGATGGGATGAAAAAGTTTGGACGGACTTGCTTCAAGTATGCAAACTGAATGACCAATCTTTGTTTTGGAATCTTATTACCAGAGGCACTAAAGAAGGGACTCCATCTAGGGATAGGTTTCTTGAAGAAAATATCTAGGTCAAACACTTTTCTGCATTGTCCTCGTGTGGAGGGGATGAGGAAGAGTGGACACACGTATATACAGAATTAAATCCATTTGAAACATCCTTAACATTCAGTCTGACAGACACTATACTAGCTATTAATGCAGTCAAACAGGGCAAAGCTCCAGGCCCAGATAAAATACCCGGGGATCTTTGGAAACATGAGAATCTCTTGTGGGCTCCGTACGTTACTTTGCTCAGTAATAATATTGCAAGAGGAGCTCCAATTCCGGAGACTTGGCAGGGTGCAGAAATTGTGACTATTTTCAAGAAAGGAGACAGACTTAATCCATCACACTATAGACCTATCAGTTTGATAGATGTCCTTCAAAAGATCTTTGCTCGCCAACTTTTAAGTAAGTTAAATACGTGGATCGAGGATAGTTCTATTTTAACAAAATACCAGGCAGGTTTTAGATCTAGAATTAGTACGGTAGACCAAGTTTTTAGATTTCTTTGTTTAATCTGGAAATACATCAATATAAGGAACTCTCACTTATATGTAGCTTTTGTGGACCTCAGAGCGGCCTTTGATCTGGTCCCCAGGGGGAAGCTATGGAAATTGTTAAGGGACATGGGTGTCCCCGGGGACATTCTCCAACAATTGATCAGGTTGCATGAGGGAAACTATGTAAGAGTGTGGTGGGGACCTAATGGAGAGCTAACAGAGAGAATAGATATAAAGAGAGGCGTCAGGCAAGGCTATGTCATGGCACCAACCCTCTTCTCCCTTTATGTAAATGATATTCCAGACACCCTCTTCGGCTGCGAGCATGACCCTCCCAAGTTGTGTGGTCAAGCCGTTCTGGCCCTGTTATTTGCGGATGACACGATTTTAATCTCCCAGACCCCTAAAGGATTACAGAACCTACTGAATAAATTCCGGTCTTATTGTCTGGATAAAAACCTCGAAATTAATTCTTCTAAAACTAAGGTCATGACGATCAGTCCTCATAAGGGTTTTAACAAAGTTTTTATTGTAAATAATGAAAAGATTGAACATGTGCAAAATTTTAAATATTTGGGTATTACCCTCGATACTAAAATGAATTGGAAGCCACAAATAGAAAAATCGAGGTTAATATTAACACAAAACCAAGCCCCCATAATTAGGAAGCATAAGAATAGCTTTGTTAGAGCAGTATCACCTGCAATCGAGCTATTTAAATATAAAGCTCAATCGGCTACCCTATATGGGGCAGAACTGTGGGGCCACGTAGTAAGAGATGCCTTTTCAGTACAAGAAAACAAATTCTTTAGACAACTTTTAGCTGTTCCAGGTTGCACTCCTTTAATTCCATTATTCTGGGATTTGAATATACGCCGATCTGATGATTATGCCTCCCTACGTCCACTACTATATTGGGTTCGCTTGTGGTCTACCGACGAGCTAGTGGACTATAGAGAAGCACTAAAGGAAATAATGCAAATAAAGAATACTACTCGGTTGGCATGGTTAGTGCACATCGAAAATTGGTTTTTAAAGCTGGGCCTACATAGTTTCTAGACAGATCCTGACTCCCTTACTCATTCTTCAAATAAATTGCTGAAGACAAGGTACTGGGAATACACCCACTGCTGTCTATTACAAAATTCTAAAGTAGGAACATTGACCCTCAAATTTTTTTATGTTAAAATTGAAAGTAAATTTGAATGCTTTATGGATGAAATTCTGCCCCCTGTGGCTAAATAATTGTATCTAATGTACCGTTATGGCATTCTACAAATCAAATCTAGAACATCAACGTGGGCGTGTAATAACGGACCTAGGGGCAGTACCAAATCTGACTTGTGTAAACTGTGTGATATGGGTGCTAGGGAGGATGAAGCCCATGTCTTATTTGTATGCCCTGCATACTTGCAGGCAAGGAAAAAGTGGATCAAACCCATTTGCCTCCTCTTAGGCTTTCGGTATATTAAAGATGGGGAAAGAGTGTTCAAGGGCGACACGTCACAGACTATAGTATTCAGTCTGAGCCGTTTTTTTCTTGCTGTGGCGATAGTTAGGAAAAGAAATGACCTAAAAATGTAACAGTATTATCAGGACAAGAACTGATATGACATGTATTGGCCTTAAAGCATAATTCATTGAATGAAAATACGCTAAGCACGGTGGATCTTTACCAAAGTCCCCTTTATATATTCTAACTCTAACTGCAACATGTGTAATGTCTCACAGATTGCCATGATTCAAATACCCATTACTCTTAACATTTCTTAACATAACAGTTCCTGGTATTTTTAAGTTTAAAAAAAAAAAAGTTCTTTATTATATTTATTCTTTTATATATGTATTACCTCGCCCACGGATGTTTGGACTTGTTGCAAAGGATTGATGAATTTATATTGCGTCTGGAAGAATTTCTAATGTCTCCACAAACTGTGTGCCCTTCAAGGTCAACCTTTTACTGAGTACATATTTTCATATACGTATGTATATACCAACTCCACTTCCTTCAATTGGCACATCCTGTTTATGATGAATGTTTTTAAATATTGTATTGTATTCTTTTATGGGTTGTTTTAACCGAAATAAAGATATTGATACAAATCCATCTACCTTATTCATTTTCTAAAGCTCTGTTAGAGATTTCATTTCCCAGACAGGAGGTTTCTCTGCTATAGCACTGTTGTTGGCTAAATGTCAGACAGTTACCATTTGGAGCAAGGACCCATACCTAGCATGAAAGAGTGGCTTAGAGAGCTGGTGTATTGTCAAGATGCACTAGACACATCCAACTCTGTTATCCCAGGCCTCGTGGCCTAGAGATATCTGGGCCACACTTCATACATACCAGGTAGACACAGATAACATAGATGCAACAGAGCACATACATAAAATACATTGCAATAGCTAAGAGATCTGCAATATTAGGCAGATGCTTCTGGAACGGGCCCAGTTGAAAGATGACCTCACTACACCTAGGCGAGGATGGGAGAACTGTAGTCAGACACTTAAAGTGTCGAGTATGGATACTATACGAGTTGAGATTTTGAATTGATTTGCTGTTGTGGTAGATATGAATATCAAATTGATACATTGCCACTGTCCATGAAGCTTTTTATTTTAGAATATAATCTTTTCAATTGAAGAAAAAAAAAGAATGACTCTACATTATAAAAAATGTGGTAAGAATGTCATCACGTGCAAAATCTGTCTCTCATAACACCTTCATGGTGAGTGCTTCTGCCACAATGACAGTTGCCCTGCCAATATTCATGTATTTCCTCCAAATGATTTAGCTTGAGCATACAATCATCTATAGGCACCCATGGGAGGAAACCAGGATGTTACTGTTTTCTCATATCATGAAATAGCTTTTCTTCTCGGGTATGGTATTGCAGCACTGCATCTAATTCCTTCCATTTTGTCTTCACACCTTCCAGAAATAGCCAGCGCCGACAGAGGTTTTCATGACCATTAAGCCTCTTTCAAGGTTTTCTAGCAATGACAGAGTTTATGTTTTTTGGGTTTTGTTCACAAAATCTAAGGGACACAATACAATGTCTTCACAATTATTCCACTTCCAGCTCCTACTTCATTTGGAGGAGAATGAATTGCTAAGTTACAGAGGAGCATCTGACTGGTATAAGTGTCGTCAGGATCATTACCATAAATTACGTGGACATGTGAGAAAAGGGAAAAATTTCCATGACAAGTCCGAGAAGATTTCTTCATGGAATAATCGTCCATGTTGTTATCCTTACAAGTTGAAGTAACATTATATCACTGGTTCTCCTTATGCTGCAAATGCTCCAAGTCTTCCTCACTTGAAATTGGTTTCATAATCCCTGTTCTGCATGTGATCTCTGGTCAAATATGGTTTAGCTGTTGATAACATCTTCTACAGCGATCACTGTTTTCTAGTTCCTGGTTACAGCGATTCATTACCTCATGTTCAACAATAACAGGGCGATGTAGGAAGAGGTTGTCATCAAGGAGATGGTTTATCTTGGTTAGTAAGGATCTTAGCAAGGTCATGTCACTGTCAACTTGGTTTATGAAGATTTCTAGAACCTGATGCAGACATCTCAATGGCAATGTAGTGTGGAGCCTCTTCGACAACTACTTAGGAATCTCTTATGTCAGTATGTTTGTTCAGGCCTGAGGAGCATAGAGATTCGACTTTATGGTTATCAGGGTGGAGCAAATTACCTTTCAACACGTATTCTCTTTGTCCATACATCTGCTCCTCTTCCTCCTTTAGGAAGGCATGAGCAGAAACACTTTAGCTCTTATCACCAGGTGTCTCCTTCTTTTAGAATAAAAATGAGTCTTCTTTGCCCGACTTTTAGGGACTTTGTGGAGAACCCCTTTCCAAAGCCATATTTACCTGGAAGACGGTGTGGATGAAGGGAACAAAACGTCTTTGCTCCATGGAAGAAACACACGAACACAAAGAGAAAACACTAATGCTCACCAATCAAAAGCAAGAAAATAAGAGTGATAATGAAGTCAACCAATGGTAAGTTATGAGTGGGCCCAAAGCTGTTTAAAAAAAAAGTATCAAAAGATTCTTGCGCGCTACAGCATGGGAGCTGTCTCAGAGAGGACCTAAACCTTCTATCAAAGGTAATGCGAGTTAGTCGATACTCCTCTATATTTATATTTTATGTTCTTAAATGCACTTTAGTACTGTCTTTTACTGATGTATCCTCTCCTCCCTTGTTTTGTATTGTATTGTATTGTAATTGCATTTGTATAGCCCTTACTACTCCTGACGAGGCGTCAAAGTGCTTTTTCGGCAAGTAGCACGCTACTCCGGGACCCGTAGAGGATTACTGTTGAATTAGTATAGTGAAACATGCTAGTAAATTTTAAGTGGTGGATAGGTTAGTCAGTTATTTGGATTCAGAAGGATAGAAGAGGAAAAAAGGTTTGTGTTTATATAGCACATGTTACCCCTGATGGGGTGTTGTAGCACGCTACTCCGGTAACCCATAAAGGATTAGTGGTGAATTAGTATGGTGAAATATGAAAGTAATTTGAGTGGTGGATATTAGTCAGTTATTTGTAGTGAGAAGGATGGCGGAGGGATAAAAGGGAAAGAAAGGTTTGCATTCGTACAGCACTTGTTACCCCTGATGGGTGTTGAAGCGCTTTTCTGGCGAGTAGCACGCTACTTCGGAACCTTTACAGAATTAGTGTTGAAATTTAGTATAGTGAAATATGAAGTAATTTGAGTGGTAGATGTGTTATTCAGTTATTTGGATAGAGAAGGGTAGGTGGCGGGATAGAAGAGGGAAAGGGGTTTGTATTTATATAGCGCTTGCTACCCCTGATGGGATTTTGAAGCGCTTTTTTGGCGAGTAGCATGCTACTCTGGAACCCACAAGGATTAGTGTTGAATTAGTATGGTGAAACATGAAATTAATTTGAGTGGTGGATATGTTGGTCAGTTATTTGGATTGAGAAGGGTTGAGGAGCGGTAGAAAAGGGAAAAAGGATTGCATTTATATAGCGCTTGTAACCCTGAAACGCTTTATTGGAGAGTAGTACGCTACTCTGGAACCCATAAAGGATTGGTGGTGAATTAGTATAGTGGAATAGGGAATTTGAGAAGTGAACATGTTAGTCTGTTATTTTGATTGAAAAGGATAGCGGAGGGATAGAAGAGTGAAGAATTATTTTTTTGGTTTTATTTTTTTATTTCTTTTTTTTTAGGTCATAGGAGTAGGAGGAGGCTTTGGATGAGTAAAAAAGGTTTTTGGAGGAGAAAAGTCAGAGGGAAGAGTTTAGAAAGGTTTGTTTTGGGGGATCGGTATAGTAAAAGAGGCGTCAGATAATGCGAGGAGGGGTAGAGTAGGAGAGAGTCTAGAAAGGGTTATTTTGGGACTCATAGTAGTGGTATGGGGTTTGGGATAAATTAGAGAGTGAATGTAGAGGATCTATTGATAGATGTATAGGGTGAGAGATAGGGTATTGGAAAGAATAGTAGAAAGAAGATTGAGATGAGTCAGAACGTTGGGCTAGAATAAATATTGAGTGAAGTATAGGCTGAGAAATAGGGTAGTACATTGGAAATGGTAAATTAGAAGAAAGTTATAAATATATAGATCCATAAGAACATTGAAACTATATAGATGCATAAAGGAGGTAAGTATAAGTAAATTAAAGATATTGATAGAGGTACAGGATGAGAAATAGGGTAGTGCATTGGATATGCTTTTTCAGGAGAAAAGTAACAGACACACAGATCCAAGTACATGAAGGTACATAGATGCACAATGGAAGCAAGTACATGTAGACCAAAGATGATGGTTTTTTTTAACAACATAATTATTCTACATGTTTATACAAAGCAATACACAAAGGTAGGTACATATCTATAGTGAAAATAAATGCTTGTATTCAAAGGGATATTCTGTAAATTTCTGTTTGCGTATGGTGCTTATGTGGGGAAGAGCCAACTCTTGAGTAGTTTTATGAAGATATGGTGGTTGTCGGTGGATCTTATGTTGGAGGGTAAAGAGTTCCATAGTTTGGCTGCTTCAACAGAGAAGTATGTGCCATCCATGGTGTTTTTTCTTACATCTTGGGATTTTGAGGCGAGATGCTCCTTTAGAGCGGAGGTTCCTTTGTTGAATGTGTTTGGTGATTTTATTCCTGATGAAGAGTGGTCCCATTCCATGTATTGCTTTGTGGGTTAAACAAAGTAGCTTGAACGTAGACCTTGTGGCAACCGGTAACCAATGCAGGGCTTTCAAGGCAGGTGAGATGTGGTCTCGCGGTTTGATATGCTTGAGTAGTCTGGCAGCCGAGTTCTGAATCCGTTGTAGTCTTTTCATGGTCGTTAAAGGTGATCGGTGGTAGAGGTGTTTGGGGCAATCGAGTTTGAACAGAACAAGGGAGATGGTAGCTTGGACTTTGTGTGGGAATTCCAAATGAGGGGAAATTCATCGCAGCGTTTTTATAGTGACAAAGATTGATCTTGCTAGTTTGTCCACTTGGGCATTCATCGACAGCTTGGAGTCCATAGTCATTCCGAGGTTTCTTACTTCCTTCCATACTTTAGGCGGTGATCCCAGGTCAAAAGGCCAGGTGGCAAGCAGGTCATAATGTTTCCAATCGGCTCACATGAGTATTTCCATTTTGGAAGCATTCAATTTGAGATGGCTCCAAGTCATACACTGATCCATGGCTCTGAGACAACTTAAAATTGAGGATTTTCCAATGTCTTTGGGGCATTCCAGTTGAAGGAGTATTTGCGTGTCATCTGCATAGTTATAGCACCTGAGGTGAAATTGATTGATCAGTTCCGGTAAGGACTTCATGTAGATGTTAAAAGCATGGACGAGATAATAGAGCCTTGAGGGACCCCTGCTTTTGTGGAATATGGCTTGGACGAGAAAGGTGGGGTATGGATGACAAGAGTTCTGTTCCGAAGGTAGGACGCAATCTGGTCTAGAGCAGTTCCCTCTATGCCGGCTTCATAGAGTCTTTGTTTCAGAGTGTCAGGGCCAACATGTCAAAGGTGGCCGAGAGGTCCAAGAGGACAACCACGTTGCTGTCTACTGTTTTCTTCAGGTCATCCCATATGGCAAGGAGGGCAGATTCAGTGCCTCTTCCCGGACGGAATCCTGTTTGGAAGTCTGAAAGTATGTCATTCTCTTCAATGAATTGTGACATCTGGGCGAACTCTGCTCTATCAGTTTGCCCAGGAAAAGTCCATTTGTAATGGGTCTGTAGTTGTCAGAGTTCAGCGGTCCAAGTTTGTTTTCTTCAGTAAAGGGCGTATTCTGGGAGGTGACGTAGTATCTCCTTCATTTTGTTTCAGGGTGCCCTATCATAGCGTGACAATAGACCAATGGAGTTGGCAATTCTCCAATGTTTTTCGGATTGTGCTGCCACCCTTTTTCCAGTAGCGGCTATAGGTTTACTCTGTCTGGTGGTGGCGCTTCACCAGTTGTTTGAGAGTTTGCCTGCTCAAGATCAGTAGCCACCATTAGAAAGTCTGGTATGAGTTTACTTTTATTGTATGTTGGGTCGGCTGGAGAGGGTTTATATTTTTTTTAATGAACTCTTGGAGTTATAATCTTTGATTTGACAGGATCGTTAGAAATTTCTGTGGTGTGCCTGAGCATTCATTTGAGCATGGGAAAATACTGTGTAGAAGGCTGAGTAGAAGAGAAAGTTTCAAAGAGAAAGTCATGTTCTACTGTCTCAGTGTGTAGTGTCATTGTGTGTAAAATGTATTTGCCCTACTCATAGTGCCATCTGGAGGTGGGGGCTTTGAGGGGTAAAGATCAGGATCAGTATGATCTGGGGGATCTGTGTCATATGCCCCCCCACCCTCCCCAAGTGATCTTGTGGTGGTAAAGAGTGTTGGTCATCATCCACCCCATCCCAGAGGAAATTCCCCCCTCCCAATAGCCTCGGGAGCTGGAGAAGGGCTTCCCAGCACCCAAGGCTTTGGCGTCCCTGAACTGAAGATTAACTCACACGTTGTGCTGACTTGATTTTAGAGAAACCGAAACTGAAATGAGCCAATATGCTCATTTCTGTTTCACTTTCTACATGCTCAGGGGGATATCTCCCCTCGCCAATGGTACCCCTCCCGAATGGACACCAGGAAGGAGGGAGCGGCCCCTTGGGCACAGGCTTTTCTTCCCCCAAAATAATTTGGATAAAAGCATGCCCACTAGAAGCCAGGGATTTTTTAAATTTGATTTAAGAGTGGGGGTTGCCCAAGATGGGTATGCCAATGCCCCAACCCCCCTATAAAAATTCCAGTCTTTCTGCCCCCGTGGGGGGGGGGGGGGCAGAAAGCCCACTAGAAGTCAAGGATTTGTATTAGATTGGATTTAGAGGTGGGGGCTGCCTGAGATGGGCGTGCCAATGCCCACACCCATAAACTTCCACAGTCTTTCTGCCCCCCCGGGAGAAAGATGGGGGCAGTAGATGCCAGGGATTATTTGTTTTATTTTATTCAGGGGTGGGGGCTGCCGGAGATGGGCATGCCAATGCCCCCATCCCAGCAAAATTCCACAGTTCTTCTGCCCCTCCCTCCCGTGAGGCAGATGGGGGCAAAGCACACTAGGCAACCCCCTAAAATATATCCCATGGTATTTCGGCCCCCCCCAGAAGGCAGATAAGGGCTATAGCCCCCGAGGGGGGCAGAAAGCCCACTAGGCACCAGGGATTTTTTTTTATACATATAGGTGGGGGTGCCAAAAAAGGCATGCCAATGCCCCCCCCCCCACCCCCCAAAAAATGCCACAGCCATTTTGCCTCCCCCGGAGACTATTGGAGTAATAGTCCCTATTTAGCCCACAGGGGGGGAGCAGAAAGCCCACAAAGCACCAGGGATTTTGTATTTCTTTTTTATACGTAGGGTGGGGATTGCGGAGAATGGGCATGCTAATGCCCCCACTGCCAAAAAAGGCTTTCTGCACCCCAGAAGGCAGTTCGGGGCAATAACCCCTTATCTGCCCCCCATGGGGGGCAGAAAGCCCACTAGGCACCAGCGATATGTTAATGTGCATGCCAGTGAGAAGCCCCATAGGCAAGGGTCGCTCCCTTTTTTAGGCACACATTTTGGCTGTTTCAGTGATATTTTTATTCTTATCTGCACCAAAGTGGGGGTTGAAAACCACTAGAAACCAGAGAGAGTTTGTGTGTGTGTAAACTGGAGTTTGGCTGACGTCTTTGTGTACTAACCTTTGGCTGCTATTTTGCTGGTGGTGTGTTTGGACCTGCACTTGGCTAATGGTGTGGGTGGACTTGAGCTTGATGACGGTGTGTGTTGAGTGGCACTTGCCTGGTGGTGTGCGTGGAGTGGCGCTTGGCTGACGGTGTAGGTGGACTGGAGCTTGGCTGGCTGTGTGTATGTATGGATGGTGCTTGGCTTCAGGTCCGGACTGGCCGTAGTGGGCACCGGACGTTTCCGCCATGGGCCGAAGGGGATGGAGCCGGTTTTCAGGCCGTGGGGGAGGTTTTGTCACTGGGGGGCCGGTTTTGAAGGTGTGCTGCAATTAAGGCCCCTTTAACAAATGCGGGAGGGGTGGTTAAGCAGCAATCTGCCAGGTTTGGTTGCTGTTCCCAATCTGGCACTGCTTGGCTGGCGGTGTGGAGGATGGTGCTTGGCTGGCGGAGTGTGTGGGTGGTGCTTGGCCGGCGGGTTCTGGGTAGAAAAACATTGGGGGATCCACTCAAGCCACAACTCCCTGGACTCCACCGGGTGTCTAGTGTTCAGAAATGTGTGGGTTTGGTGGGTTTCCTTAGATGGCCGCCGAGCCTGGGGACACAAATCCAGGTGCCCCCCCATGCCAAAACAGGTTGTTTTGTAATAGGTAATTTTGATGTCTCCACAATACATTTTGGGGCCTTGTCTGTCGCAGGTACTTAGCCCATCCACATGGGTGAGGTGCCACTTTTATAAGGAGACCTGAGAGAAAGCTGGGCGGTAGGAAATTTGTGTCAGTCTGGTGATCCCACAACTTTCCTACACAGAAATTTGACATAATGTGATTTTTTTCAGCAGCTAAATTTAAGGTATGCAGGGGATTCTTGGTAGGAAATGTTGGGGGATCCATGCAAGCCATACCTCCCTGGACTCCCCAGGATGTCTAGTATTTGGAAATGTGTGGGTTTGGTAGGTTTCCCTATATGGCCGTCGAGCCCGGGGCCAAAAACCCAGGCCCACACACACAAGTGAGGTACCATTTTATTCGGGAGACTCTGGAGAATGCGAGGTGGGTAGAAGTTTCTGTATCCACGCAGAATCCAGAATTTCCATCACAGAAATGTGATAAAAATGTTTTTTTTTTTTTACCAGGTTTGAGCTTTGCCAGCGATTCTGGGTAACAGAACCTGGTGAGAGCCACACAAGTTACCCTATCCTGAATTTCCCTTGGGTGCCTAGTTTAAAAAAATGTATTGGTTTGCCAGCCTTTCTTAGGTGCCGGCTGAGCTAAGGTTCAAAATCCACAGCTAGACAATTAGCAAAAATAAGTCAGTTTTCACAGGACAAATGTGATGTGTCCGTGTTGCGTTGGGAGCTGTTTCCTGTCGCGGGCACAAAGCCTGCCCACACAAGTGAGGTACCATTTTTATCGGGAGACTTTGGGGAATACAGGGTGGGGGGATGTTTGTGGATCCATGCAGAGTCCAGAACTTTCCATCACAGAAATTGGAGGAAAATTTGATTTTCTTGTTGAAAGTTTAAGGTTTGCAAGGGATTCTTGGTAACAGAACCTGGTGAGAGCCACACAAGTCACCCCATCCTGGATTCCTCTGGGTGTCTAGTTTTAAAAAAATGTATAGGTTTGCTAGGTTTCCCTAGGTGCCACCAGAGCTAGGGTTCAAAATCCACAGCTAGGCACTTTGCAAAAAAGGGTCAGTATTCACTGTATAAAATGTGGTATATCCACGTTGCGTTTTGGCCCGTTTCCTGTTGTGAGCGCTAAGCCTACCCATACAAGTGAGGTACCATTTTTATCGGAAGCCTTTGTGGAATGCAGATTGGTGGGATTTTGTGGATCCACGCAGATTCCAGAACTTTCCATCACAGAAATGTGAGGAAAAAGTGTTTTATTGACATAGTATGAGGTTTGCAAGGGATTCTGGGATCAAAACCTGGCGAGAGTCACACAAGTCACCCCATCCTGGATTCCCTTGGTGTCTGGTTTTAAAAAATGTATAGGTTTCCCTAGGTGCCGGCAGAGCACATTGCGTTTTGGCCCCTTCCCTGTTGTGGGCACTAGGCCTACCCAGACAAGTGAGTTACCATTTTTATCAGGAAACCTTGGGGAATGCGGAGTGAGTGGAAGTTCGTGAATCCACGCAGATTCCAGAACATTCCGTTACAGAAATGTGAGGAAAATGTTTTTTTTTTTTTTTAAACAGTTTGAGGTTTGCAAGGGATTCTGAATAGCCGAACCTGGTGAGAGCCACACAACTCTCCCCCTCCTGGTTTTCCCTGGGTGTCTAGCTTTCAAAAATGTATAAATGTATAGGTTTGCTAGGTTTCCCCAAGTGCCGGGAGAGCTAGGGTTCAAAATCCACAGCTGGCACTTTGCAAAACAAAAGGGTCAGTTTTTACTGTAAAAATGTGGTGTGTCCACGTTGCGTTTTGGCCCGTTTCCGGTCACGGGCACATGGCCTACCCACACAACTGAGGTACCTTTTTTATCGGGATACTTTGGGAAATGCAGGGTGGGTGAAAGTTTGTGGATCCACGTAGATTCCAGAACTGTCCATCACAGACATGTGAAGAAAATGTTTTTGTTTTATTTAACAAAGTTTAAGGTTTGCAAGGGATTCTGGGTAACAAACCTGATGAGAGGCACACAAGTCACCCCATCATGGATTCCCCTGGGTGTATAGTTTTCAAAAATGTATAGGTTTAGAGATTGCTGTGTTCCAAGCACGAGGCTGCCCCCAGAAACAGAGGAAAATATGGTCCCGATGGCAACATATCGGGGTATAGACTAACCTCCCCTTCCCTCTCAGACCCCCTGATAAAAGATCCTTTCAGCGCACCCCTGGCCACAATAAAACATACACCACACTACATCATTGTCTGTACATTTACTCAGTTGGACTTCCTAAGATATATGGGAGCTGGAACTGTCTGGGCCATGCTTTTGTCATTATATATTCAAGTTTTCCAGTTAATAATGTACACATGCTTTGGGACATCCAAATCATTTTTGTCTCCGATATGTATATACAGGGCTATGGCCCAGACTGTTCCATAGAAATTCAATAAAACATGAAATTAAATAAAAACAAATGTATAGGTCTGCTGGTTTACCTAGGTGTTGGCTGAGCTAGGGTTCAAAATCTACAGGTAGGCACTTTGCAAAAAAAAAATGTCAGTTTTCACTGTAAAAATGTGGTGTGTCCCCGTTGCATTTTGGCCGGTTTCCTGTCGCGGGCAATAGGCCTACCCACACAAGTGAGTTGCCATTTGTATTGGGAGAGATTGGGGAATATGGGGTGGGTGGAATTTTGTGGGTCCACGCAGATTCCACAACTTTCCATTACAGAAATGTTAAGAACATTTGTTTTTATTGACACAGTTTGAGGATTGCAAGGGATTCTGGGAAACAGAGCCTGGTGAGAGTCACACAAGTCACCCCATCCTGGATTCCCTTGGTGTCTGGTTTTCAAAAATGTATAGGTTTGCTAGGTTTCCCTAGGCGCCGGCAGAGCTAGGGTTCAAAATCCACAGCTAGGCACTTAGCAAACAAAGGGTCGGTTTTCACAATAAAAAGGTGGAGTATCCACGTTTCGTTTTGATCCTTTACCTGTTACAGGCACTAGGCCTACCCACACAAGTGAGGTACCATTTTTATCAGGAGACTTTGGGGAATGTGGGTGGGTGGAATTTTGTGGATCCACGCAGATTCCATAACTTTCCATTACAGAAATGTGAGGGAAATGTTTATTTCTTTTTTTTTACACAGTTTGAGGTTTGCAAGGGTTTCTGGGTAACAGAACTTGGTGAGAGTCACACAAGTCACCCCATCCTGGATTCCCTTAGTGTCTGGCTTTAAAAAATGTATAGGTTTGCTAGGTTTCCCTAGGTGCCGGCAGAGCTAGGTTTCAAAATCCACAGCTAGGCACATTGCAAAAAAGGGTCAGTTTTCTTCAGAAAAATGTGTTATGTTCATGTTGCATTTCGGGCCGTTTCCTGTTGCAGGCACTAGGCCTACCCACAAAAGTGAGGTACCATTATTATCGGGAGACTTAGGGGAACACAGAATTGTAGAGTAACTGTTATTACCTATTGACTGTCTATGCATTTCTGCTTTCCAAATGTAGGATAATGTATAAAAAAAGAAGCCACTTTGAAAAATGTCCTATAATTCACATGCTAGTATAGGTACCCACAATTTCGGAGATGTGCAAATAACTACTGTTTCTAATCTCTATGTTTTGTTCCCATTTTGTAAATACATACGTGTCCTAGATACCTATTTTTCACTCTTTATATTCTACCAAATGAATTGCTATATACCCAGTACACAATGAAAAACCATTGCAAGACGCAGCTCAGTTATTGGCTCTTGGTTCCTAGGGTTCTTGGTGAACCTACAAGCCCTATATATACCCACAACCAGAAGGGTCCCGGGGATGTAACAGTATATTTCTTTCAAACATGTGTTATGCTTAGAAGATGTTACAGGTAAAAACATTGGCACAAATGGCTGTTTTTTTCAACTCATTGTCAATATTTCTTATTTTCAACGTTTGGCTTCTACAAAAGAGCCTTGAAGGATCTACACAAATGACCGCTTGCGGAATTCAGAATTTTGTCTACTTTTTAAGATATATAGCTTTCTAGGACCCATTATTGGTTTCACACCCATTTCTACCACTAACTGGAAGGGAGTTGAAAGCACAAAAAGTAGCAAAAATAGACTATGTACCAGTAAAATGCCAAAACTGTGTAGAAATGTTGGTTTTCTGACAAAGTTTGCCAGTCCCTGAACGCTGGAAAGATGGTGATTCCAGCACCACAAACCCTTTGTTGATACAATTTGCAGGATAAAAAACAGATGCTTTCTTCTACAGCACTTTTTCACAAAAAAAACTTACATTTAGCTGTATTTTGTCTAATTTCTGGGTCCCCTCCAGGGATAACCACAAACCCTGGGCACATTTAAAATCCCTATGATGTTCGAAGGAAAGGATGCAATTTTGGTGTGGATACCTTATGTGGACAAAAAGTTACAGGGGCCTAAGTGTGAACTACCCCAAATAGCCCAAAAACAGGCTTAGCACGGGGTGGATGCCTAGCAGTGAAAGGGCTACATGGAGTAGAAACTGCAACCCTATTAGGAAATGCCTTAAATTGTGTAAAGTCTGCAGTAATGTATTTTAGGACGTCCATAATTGTCACATTTGTACTTCAGTGCCCCTCTGCAGTCTTGGTTTACTGCCTGTTCAGCAAGGGAGTGGCTGCTTGAGCAGACTGTTTTCTTGTCAGGTTTACTGATCCAGGTTAATGGAGGTACCGTGATTCTACAGATTGGGATTGTGATCAGGAGGAAATGACACTTTACCTGGGACCTCCTCAGCATCTGGTAATCCAAGAACACCTTTATTTGAGCTGTTACAAGGGTGCATCTTGTGACAGTTGTGTTACAGCAGTTGACACTCTTAAAAGAAGTTAAAACTACAGAGAAAATACAAACAACAATACACATGGAAGGTGCAGCTAGCCACATTATTTGTAGGGCACTTTCATGCATGGCTATTCCTATACTTACCAAGGCCAGTTCTGTCTCCATCCTACTTGTAATATGCTCCCAGTGAACATTCAGTTCTCAGATCGTAGTGATCTGTGGGTTGTCTGGGGTGTACACAGTCCTTAAGGGGTACTCGGCCACAACTGTAGGGGTTACATCGCTTACCACTGGATTTATCAGACTATAATTTTGCAAATTGTGTTGCGTACCCCATCTGCACTTGCCTCTCAGGGTAGCAAGGGGTGAGCATTCAAAGGCTTCTCAGGGAGGTATTAAGGAACTCAGTCAAACATCCGACACAGGTATTGTCTAGCAGAGTACTTGTCTGATTAATAATAAAGTTCTTTAACATCCCAGCAAAATGAACTACTACAGTTCAATATGGTACAGGTTTAAGAATACATCTCCAATTATGAGTCAAGCGTTACACCCATTTTGGTGCACTCTTCCCGTTTTAAGAAGCTCTTCCAATGTCTATGGTGACTTTTACCGAAGGGGCAGGCAGAGGCCTAGGTTAGACAGTGACGGTTGGCACAAGTAAGAGCTGTGAGGCGGGGTGAAAGTCGACAGACGACGGGGTAGGTAAAATTAAATACAAAAATAAATAAAACCATTTACCTTGTGCTCCGACGCGGCGAGCGCAAGGTAAGTGGTTGTATTCTTTTTTTAAATTAAATTTTACCTACCCCGTCATCTGTGGACTCCCCCATACCACCTGCACCCGCACCCGCACCGCCCACCACCTCGCCTCACCGCTCTTACCTGTGCCAGCCGCCACTGAGGTTAGGCACAGGTGCAGTTTGCTAGCGATTTTCCATTCGTGGTCATTCATTCAAATAGTTCTCAACCCCCCCCACAAAAAAAAGTCACACTGCCAATCGTTACTATTCTTACAGCAGATTTTCCTCCCCACAATTTGTTCAGTGTTTTCAGTTCCATGCTCTCATAGAAACGGCTTATGTGGAGCTGGCAGGTGAGCTCATTGGACCTGAATCTTTAGCATCAGCTCCAGGACAAGTGACTGCAGTAGCGACTGCTGGAAGTGAAGCAACAGAGCAGGCCTGCCTGATGGGCAGGAATCTTTGGCAGGTGCGGTCTCCAGTCTGAGATCAGATGGGTGCTCATCTTCCGGGGTTCTAAGCCCCGCACCAGATTCAAATAGGTGTAGTCTTTGGCAGTTGTGGCCTCTGGGCTGAGACGATAGCTTCTTACTAAGTGCTAGGCAGACCTTCAGCTTCTTCAATTGCTCAGGCTTCTGGTGATGTCTTATTTACCTTGAGGGAGACTTATTGTCGTGCAGACACCAGCCCTGGTCAACCAAAAGCTCTTTAAGTACTCTGTGGAGCACTCACTTATTGGCCAAGAAGAACGTGGAACTGGAACAAAGTGGGGGGTTTGGGTCCTGCATTTATTTTGATTTTAAGCAGCCATACACAAAATAATAATGCAGAGTTATTTTAAATGGCACAGACCAACACTAGGCATGGAGAACAAAGAAATGAGTTAAAGTGAAACGGACAGGGTTTCGGTGATACAGATTAGTAACCAGACATTACAATTAGTGCATACATGATGTGGGTGCATCGTCTGCAAAGACCTCACCCCTACCCATGAAGAGCGCACACACACTGATACACCCTGCAGCCAGAACAGGCGACAGCCACATCTATGCATATCAAAGATTTATCTGGACAGAAGGCCCCAGTGTGCTGTGAACACTTCAAGCAAGCCCATTGTACGCCACACACAGGGCACCTACAAGGCTGCTAACCCACCTTCCTCATCTCTGACTGCCACCGCCTCCTCACTAGGTTGAGCTAAGTAGGCCTTATATGGCTCCCATATATATTTCGGGCAGCTATAGACTGCCAACAGTCTGCAGTATAAACCCGATTGCGTGTTGCAGTACGCCAGGTCTACATGCCAGTTTATAGGGTTGGGAGTGGCCCTCTAGCCCAGCGCTTCGCTGGTCTGCCCCAGCGCTTTGCTGTTCTGCCCCAAGCAAGAAGCAACCCAATGGCCACCAGTTGCCTTGAAGTGGTTGGCACATCCCTGTCATAGCCCAGAAGTGCCAGCAAGGGGGGCCCTGCCATGTGCTACTGCTCACCAGTAATCTCACCAAGTTCCGCCAGGACTACCTGCCAAAAGTGCTGCCTTCCCAGGCAAAACTAAGCCACATGGGCGAACTCTGTCTCCCTGTGCCACATCTGGGACAGCAAGAATTGTCATGTAAACTACACCAGAACAGGTGAGCTAGTGTATAATACACTATGTTATGGTATTTGAAATGTAGTAACCTGTGATGGCTATTGAGGGAAACAGACCACGATGGAGCAATGGTAAGTCCACTGCTGGTCACTGACCATGAGGCCCGGGTCCTGCTGCCAGTCTAACCTAACCTTCGTGACTCCCAGGTGCTGTGCCTCTTGTCGGAGTGCATAAAGTTTTGCTATGATGTGATATGGTGAGGATATTTGTAACAGGTGTGTCTACGCCAGTAACTCTGGGGGTTCAATCAGGTCCTCCCTGAGGAGATCACGCATCCTGTGGCGGACCCTGGAGTAATGGAACTGGGCTTGGACAGAAGATTATACACCTTGCGCACTAACCTGTTCTCAACTGCTTATCGTGCCATCCTGGAAAAAATCTCCCATAGCAGTTAGACCTAGCCTCCGCAGCGCATTTCCTGCACCTCTCTCCTGCGCCAAGGGGAACCAAGTGCACCAATCCAACAGAACACACGGTGAGTAAAGGAAGCATCCCCCTGTTGTTCCAGAACCTGCTGCCAGGAGTAGATTGTTGCATTCAGCGGGTCCAGAACAGTGTAGTGTTGCACAGATTTCACAAACAAAGTCTAGGGCAGCGATAATGGAGAGGCCGCCTCTCTCTCAACCCAAAGCTGTGGTAGCTCCCACGGAACATGCACCCAGTAGTGAGCAAACATGCACTGCAAAGCCCTATAATTGGTCTAAAGAACCTGAGCGTTGAATCCACCCATATCGTATGGTAGAGTTATCGTGGCCCAGCTCTCTAGCGGCTGCTTCCCTTGGGTCCCACTTTTATACTTATTTTCTAGACAGGTGAAGTGGTGGTGCATCCTGCATTGCTCAGTCATTGGTGGGTCCATCAGGGTGGGGGTCTCCCATTGATCATCTACCATCAGGGGAGAGGCTATATGGTGCATCCCCATGGTCAGTTCTTCTTTGAAGGGGTTTGCCGCCATCTTTTTCTTTTTCAGGCCGGTTCTTGGTTGTGTTATGTCCTTTAGGGCCGGTCTGTTAAGAGCATCCTCTTTTTGGGTCAGGCTTCTGCCCTGTCTCTTCCCTGAAAGCCTTCAGGTAGGCGTTCACCTTTACATTGGCCGTGGGTCCAGCAGAGGTCTGGTGGTCCTTGAGGCTGGGATTCCTGCTGCTGCATAGGTCTTCCTTTTCGCTGACTTGGGGCATTGGTAATATAATTTTCCCTCTGCGCTGCAGAAATTGCATGTTTTCTTGCCTGTGCATCCACTGGCCTACTGTCTGGTCCCCATGAATATCCCACAGAACTTCTCCAGACAGTCCTTTCCTTTGTGTCCAATGGCTTGGCACTTCCTGCAGGTCATCTTTCACTCGTCCCCTCCTAGCCTGGTCACCTGTTGGTGCCTCAGGTCCTCATTCCCTGCTGGGTTCAGGTTTAACTTCATGGTTGTTTGCCACATCGTGTTCCATCTGCTGTGTCTGTCCTGGACTTTTGTGGGTCCTCTCACAAAGGTGCAGTATGTCCTGGTCTGGGATGTGGGGGTCTCTTCATCTCCACCGTGATCCGGTTCTCCTTTCTTGTTGGCTCCCATCCGGCGGACACAATGAACATGTTGTTGGGTGGCGCCTACTTCATCGCTTGGGAGATAGCCCAGGACCAGCATAGACAGGTTTGGTGGCTGTTTTCGACCCACAAAAATGACATATTCTAACTCAGACAGAAGGCCTCAAACTGGCATTAGTCCATTTCCCCTTGTACAGAAAGCTTGTCGCATGATCTGTTCCTGAGAATGTTGCTGCTACTAAGAGTGTTGGGTCCTGGAGAGGCCACGAAAGTAACTGCTTGACCAAGGGAGGCCATTCCAAGAGAGCTCCTTTCTCCCAGAAGTCTCTCTCCCCAATAATCAGCAAATCCATCATGGCAACCTTAACACCATCAGAGAATCCAACTGAGCACATTTAAGCATGCATACATCTCCTGTAACCATAAAACAGGCGATTGAGTCTGTCAAGTCTGAGGTGCACTTCAGAATCTGTTTACAGCTGTCTAGGCCGTCCTTCACTGACTCAGAGGGCAAGCCTTTCATATGATCCAATAGACTAATCATGCATGGAAGAGCCGAAGAGAAAACTTTGTGCACCACTGTGTCAAGTCCTGTGGACTCAAGGTCCAGTGCAAGTATGAGAAAAGTGTTGAGGTTCGGTGTTGCTGAAGATGTTTGAACCACCAAGCTCTCCAGAGAAGCATGAATCAATAGGTTTTGGGATCAGATGGCAAGAACTGTGGCTTTGCACACTCCCCCTGTGAAAAGTCAGTCCTCAAAATTGGTGTCTCCCAGGCAGACTGTCGCAGTTGCAGTAATGCTTTGTTAAAAGGTAGAAGAGGCTCTTGAGCCGCTAAAGACAGCTGCATGATTTCCGCTGATAGGGTCCTCACAATTGTCTCTGCTGCTTTACATATAGCACCCATTAATTAACAAACATCCTCAGAAGGAGGGCATTAAGGATAGGGAATATAACCTTATGAGGATGAGTAAGGAACACTGGCATTTTAATGGCCTATGTAGTGCCCAGCATTAGTGTGATAAGGGAGAAAGTTATCAGCTTCCGAATCGTCCCCCTCCATGTGTCTAAAATCTAGGTTGAGCATATATGCCACAAATGTATTCAAGCAGAAGAGTTCTTTAATACGTGTGAAGTTTTGGGCTGTGGGAAGAGGCTTAGTAACAAAAAAACTGGCCTTCTAAGGAAGATTTAACCTTCCTTGGCCTCCTGAAAGATGTATTCTTATTTTGAGAGCTGTGGTAGCGCTAATTGTGGCAATGAGGATGACATCAGAAGCAGCATTTTAGACAACTGGACCAGTATTTTGGACGGCAGTGGCTTCCATGGAAGTCACATCAAAGGCACAGCCTAAGGTGGTGAGAATCAGAAGGCATCAGCGCCAGAGCCGCCCTGAAGAGATCCAACATGATCTGCCAAAAGGCCTTGCCCCGAGATAGATTGGCAAACATAGCGGGATACTCCTGTAGTGGAAAGGGTGCCATCAGAGAGGTTCCTCCGACTATCTGAATGGTCCAGAAGCATGACTGTTTCTTTGAAGAATAGGATAGAATTGTGATGGTTTTTTCTTTAGGCGAACCCTTTAGAGGTTGTTCCCGGTCATGAGACGTACCTGAGAAAGGAGAGAGGGACTGTTTGAATGTCTCCATACAGGCCCAAGTCAGAAATACCTTAGATTCCCACTACCTGGTAGACGTCGGATGTATGGAGGAACACAAGTCCCAAGCCAAAAGATCAATGACAGGTCCCAGATACCACAGGCAAACATTGTGGGGATTTGACAGGTCCATTTTCCTTCAACAACATTGGCAGGGTTTGAAACCAGAGACCTTAAGCTCTGTTTTTTTGACAAGTCATAAAATAAAAGTTTGCTACCACTTTGAGGGATTAGGTGGCTTACCAGTTTCCATACTGATAGTACTATGCTGACTTCATGAGAGATCAGGATTGCAACCTCAGATCCAAAAAAAACTGGAACCATAAGAGCATCCAGCTGTAGGAAAAGCACAAATGAAGCATATACAGGGTGAGGGTAACAGTCCCAAGCATCAAGTGATGGAGCACTCGCATAGCCGGGACCAATAACATGAGAAACAAAAAAGGCGCAGGGATGGGGACGCAGAGTGCAAACTGAGTCGAAACACGAATAGCTAGAACATAAGTGCAATGCTGCCAAGCAACGTAATTTGCCAAGTATAGGCTTTTGCAGTGTCCATACCATTAGTGCACTGGAACCTCTCCTAGCCAACAAAAAGTGGGGTTGAAGATCAAGCCAATAGATGGTACCAGAGTATCTTTTCTGGGAATGCTGTGCAACCGCCATCTCCCCGTTCTCCATTGCTGCCGGCCACCTGATGCCAACAAAATCATAAGGTTCCTGCACACAATATCTCCTGGACGCCCCGATCCCAGTGTCCTCATACATTACTTGATATACTTGATAGGGGAAGTTTAAGCTTTTTACATTTGTCCAGCAAAGATTACAGTGTCAAATATGCTTAAGAATCAGAAATGAAGGTCGTTCTGCATGGCCAGCAACATCAAGGAGTACAATATTGTAGTATAGGAACAAGGTTGTGGCACTATTTCTGATTCTAGTGCTGCCTGGCGTGAGCCGAATGCTTTATGCCATGCCTTGTATACATGGAGCCAGATACTGAGACCCTCAGAAAAACTTATGTAACCACTGTACACCCTCTTTGATGCTCAAGGGCATGACTGTGCATGCTGAAACCCAACAGCACCAGGTCAAGACCCTCTACACAGCCATGCCAGTCTGCAGTCTCTTCGCTAGTTTCTTCACACTACTGGCTGTCCTATGCAAACGTAAGCTGTCCTATGCATCCTTACGGCTATGCTTTGTCCTCCATTCAGTCGTAGGAATAATTCTAGACACACATCACCGATCTTAGGGACAGAATGTTAGGCCTCAGAGAGGGGAAAATGGATCTGCAGGAGCAGTGAAGGAAGGTTACATGCACGAAAAATGAAGTTACCATATATTTATTCTATTTCACTAAGCAAGTGTATTTGGGGGAATTACTTTTTCAGGCTGTGGTGCACATTATACACCCACTCAGCACAGGGAGCACTGCAAGAATTTTTGAGCAGTACACAAACGTTTTCACCGGAGATCATTCTGCAATTTGCCGAGTTCCTGTCAACCCAAAAGGTAAATGCAACGCTGTAATCCGCTATCCGTAGCGGCACAGTATGGAGCCAAAGCAACAATTTAGGAGCTTTAGGCTCCAAGAACATTCTGAAGCAGAGACTGGCTGAAGATCGATTATCCTGAACACTCCATATATTGGCTTTATCCTGGTGAGGTCTCTTGGCTTGTTGGCGGAGTAACAGTGCTGTCTATTCCTTCTAAACTGCAAAACATTCTGAGTAAATCGTAACTGTTGATCGAACATATGGTATTTTTGTGGGTCAAAGATTTTTTTTTAAACTGTTTTTACTAACACAAAGGTAGCCAGCACATTGGTACGTATACATTACACGTAATAAGTTTTACATTTCCGGAATGAATTACAACATTTTTGAGCAGTAGTGATGGAAATACCATCAATCAACAGGTGGTCAGTCATGAGGCAAAATATCACATAACCCCCCTCTATGCTGTACAGGCTCGGGTCGGGGAGAGGCCTCCGATCTCATCTCTTTTCGTATCTCTGGCTCAGGCCGTTGTGTAACTATCTCTCATGTCCTTGGTCTCCGTCTCAAGACCATAGTAGCTCAACTATGGGGCCCAGATCTTGGTAAAAGTTTTTGGGCATCCCCTGGCTTTATATGTCACCTTTTCTACAACCGTGTATAAGTCCATACTTGTTCTCCAATTTGCTGACATGGGGAGACCAGGAGCTCCCCAGTATCGAGCAATGTCCCTCTTGGCCACCACAAGCCCTAAGTTGCATAATAGGAGTTTGCTGCAGGGGATCTCAACCTCCATGGAGACACCCTGCAATACGTGTTTGGCATCCATGTGAAGATGGGCTCCTAATATCTCCCTCATCTCCCCTAATATCTGGGACCAGTAATTCTCTATAAGGGGACATTCCCACAGCGTATGTATATATGTACCGCGTTCTGTTTTGCATAGCAAGCAGTTAGGCGTTTCTGCTCTCCCCATAGCATGTAGGCATGCCCTACCAAAATATACTCTATGCAGGATTTTATACTGCATCAATCATAGTCGTAACCTGATCGCTACTTCTCTATGGGTGCATTAGGGCTACTTTCCAGTCAATACCTACCAGCTGTCCTGTAGAGATTCCCCATTTGGACCTAAGAGCAAATAGCTTAACTGGGATGTTATTGGACAGTTTTTTATAGTTCCAGGAGACAGATTTGTCAAGAATTTCTTCCTGCAATAGTCCTCCTTGAAGTGGAGCAAACTCAGGAATATCGGTGGGATCTATCGCCTCTGCTTTCTAGGCGTGTTGTAACTGCAGGTACTTATATCTTTGAGAGTTATTTAGCTGGAGTGTGTTACAAGAGATCAGGGTGCCTTCTTTAAGTATGTCACCCAGTCTAGAAATCCCGACTGTATCCCAATATCTAAAGCCTTGTAGCCTGCTTATTTCCGGTAATCTCGTGCCCTCACAGAGTTGTGTCCCCTTCGTCAGTTTCTTCTCCCATTGCATATGGCGTTCTGCCCCTTTCCAGGTCTCCACAACCCTCCGAGTGGCAATCAATATTCGTCTGGTTCTCTTGCTCCCATATATGTAGTGGAGATACGTGTGGTGCCAGAATTGAACTTTCCAAGGCGTAGGTGGGGTGGTCACCAGGCATGTGTCCCCATTAGTTGATGACTACTAGGTGGGCCGCCCGATAGTAGGACTGTATGTCGGGTAAGGCTATCTCTCATTGTACTGGTTGCATTGCAGCGTCTGTAACGCTATTCACGGGTGGCGCCTGTTCCAAAGGAGTGTGCATAATTCCTTATTAATGGCGGTGAAGATTGTCTCTGGGAGTCTGCAGTATGTGTTCTGCAACACAAAGCAGTTTCAGGAGAGTTACCATGTTGTACAGAGCGGCTCTCCCGAGCAACGTCAGAGGGAGCCGTCTCCATCAGAATTTGTTTGGCCATTGAGGCACAATGTATTATCAGTGGAGACATAAAGCCCTAGGTAATGGAAACCCTCCTGGACCACTGCAAGCTGTCCTGGTATTCTGTGTGTAACTAGCGGACCCCCCACCACATAGAGGCTGGACTTGTCCCATTTAATATTGCATACCAAGTGATTACCATATTCTTTAAATAATTGTAAAATCAAAGGGAGAGTCTTGTCAAGGTCAGTGACATATAGTAATAAGTCATCAGGGTATAATGAGATACACACGTCCCGGAGGAGCCCAGTGTCCTCACTAAACACGCTCAATTCGGGATGTGCTCTGATCAGGCATGCAAGTGGCTCTAGTATCAGAGCAAATAATAGCGGGGATAGGGGGCAACCCGGTCTAGTGCCTCTCCTCACTGGAAATTCGGCCAACATCACACCATTGACGTGCACTCTAGCTCCAGGATTAATGTATAGCAATTCCACTCATGCCATAAAGGCAGGGCCAACTCCAAACCTTAACAGGGCTTGGCGTATGAACAGCCAGTGCACTGCATCAAAGGCCTTTTTGAGTCTAAGGAGAGGAGGGCCTGGAGGGTGGACCCCTCCTTGACTGTGTCTAACCAGTTGGCCAGTCCACGGACGTTGAACCATGTGGCACGCATAAAGCCAGATTGGACGCAGTGAACAAGAGATGTGATCACCAGTAGCAAATGTACCGCTAGGATAGAGGCCAGTATTTTGGTTTCCACATTAAGTAATGATATCGGGCTGTGGGTCAAATATTTAATCAAATACTTCAATAAAAGAGCATCAAAGGGAAGAAGAACCGTCTCTTTAGGCTCCTAGTCATTTGCAGTACAGTGAGAATGCGAAGATGGTGTCTTGGGGAGGAGGTTTAGGGCAAGCTACCTCACTGGCCAGAGAGAGTGGCCATAAACAATGAAGTGGCTAGGTTAAAGCATTAAGGGCCACATATACAGCATTTTTGTGGTTGCATATGGGCTGATTTGCAGAATTGACACGTTTGGGAATGCAAAAAGGCTTTTTACATGTACAAAGCCCTTTTTGCAATTCGGTAACATACTACCAAATCGCAAATTGGGTTTGCAATTCGGTATTAGGAAGGGACGTGTTTAGGGCAATCATTTCTAATGCCGAATCGCAGAGGTATGTGTGAATGTTTTATGACAGAAATGCAGTTGCAAAAAAATTTGTATATTACCACTAACTTCAAATTGGTCTTAAACCATTTGCAAATGGGAAGATGTCTCCAAGGGACCCCTTCTCCTTTGTGAATGTTTGTAAAAACATGTTTTAGGTGCAGGCAGTAGTCCCAGAGACCACTGTCTACTCTTAAAAAATGGAGAAAAAAAAGTTTCATTTTTCTTTTTGAAACATATCCTGTTTTATTTTTAGTAAAATGGGCTGCATTAAAAAAGAAATTGCTTTATTGAAAAGCAATCACAGATATGGTGGTCTGCTGACCACAGAAGGCCACCATTCCTGTGATTTTTCAGATATCCAATGGGTCGAAACCGTAACCCACCTCATTATTATTCCCAAGGTAGGACTATTTGCAACCCATTGGGAATCACAAAATGTGTAAACCACACATTTGTACATTGTTGTTTGCGATTACCAAATAGCAAATTGCAAAAATGCGCTATTTGGTAATCGCAAATTACATTAAGCCTTAGTAAATGTGGCGCCGAAATCAGTTATTCATTTTGCTGCTATGTCATACTTTCAACAATGCCAGCTTACGCATTAGGGTCAAATTTGTATAAATTTAAATGCATTGTCTTAGTTTTACAAGTAAACCTAAAAGTAATTGGCTGCCTGACCCTTGTGCTAAGCATGGCCATCATAAGAAATTGGGGTATTAACTGAGGGAGTTAAGTAAACATCTCAAGTAATAATCAGTTTCCTTGTCAGGATGAGCCTTCGGTCACTAAATTAACCTGAGCCCAAGCACCCTGGTAGCTATGGCACAGAGTATACAGGCTTAACTTGGGGAAATGTGTAAAGTATTTAAGCAGTACTAAAACAGTAATAAAGTAGAAATGCAAAACAACAAAAATCCCAAAACGAATTTGAAACAGAGTACAATTTTATAAACAAAAGGAACTAAAATGGCTAAAATCCAAAAAGGAGAACCAGAGATCTTTATATTTTTTAAAGTAGAAATAGTGCCAAGAAGCACAAAGTAATAATTATAGTTATTGGTCACGGTAGAACAGGATCTAGGCGCAATTTAATGCTGACCATGATTGAGTGCAGGTTACATACTCTAACCAAGCTCATCCTAATCAAAGAGTTTACCTTCAGACTTTAGTGTTCTAAGCCCAAATCTACAAGAGAACTTTTCTAAAGCCCCTGAAGAACTCAGGGAAGGCACTAACAGACAGATTCATCATTGAAAAATGAGCTCGCAAAGGGCCAGATTCTGAGAATCTGGCCCTTTGCGAGCGCAATTTTTGCATTTGGGATTCATCATCCCAAATGCAAAAATCGGTAATTGCGAATTCGCTAAATTGCGAGGAATTGCATTTAAGGATTCTCTATTTGAGATTCCTTAAATGCAATTCATTAACCATTTTTAAATTGCGAAATCGCAATTTCGGGCCGCTATTTACCGCGAGGTCAAACCTCGTGGTAAATAGCGAAAACTTAAAAAAATGCTTTTAAATGCATTTTTCTAAGTTGCATGTTGCACACACACATGTCCATTGGACATGTGTGTGCGCAGCACCAATGCTGTAGTGTGGCTCACTGGTTAGAGGCGGCAGACCCGAGAGCAGAGGACGGCCCGGGACCAGGGTTCGATTCCCGACGCGGCAGGTTTCTGGACCAGGGTCAGCGGACTCGATAATTCTCTCGCCTCGGTGCCCACTCTGATCAGCGATCACACTCGGCAACTCTGGGCATAAGCTTGCCTCATCTGCACTAACGGCCCCACCAGACCGCCGGGGATGCCTGGTCTCACCCTGGAGATACCCATTAAGGGACCATCTCTCAGGGAAGCCAGGAAGGGTTTCGCAGCGGTCGAAGCGCGGAGATACTCCTCCGGGAGTCTATCCTAGCGCTATATAAACCCACAATTAATGTAGATTACATTTCAGGGGTGCTACAGGGTGTCCTTTGGACACCCCTGGCACCCTTGAAATTGCATCCTTATTTGCGATTAGCAAATTGCTAATCGCAAATAAGGAATAATTCCATATTCATAAAAGGCCCATAGGAATAAATAGGGAGTTATTCCTTATTTGCGATTAGCAATTTGCTAATCGTAATTAAGGAATGTGTAGGAATCGCAATTTATTTAGCGATTCCTACATGAATCCCGTTTTGCAAGTCCTTAATAGCGATTCCTTAATAATCGCTATTAAGGACTCGCAAAACGGCACTGTGATGAATCTAGCTGTAAGACACACAGGGTGGCAAGCAGAGGCCAATAGGAGAGTCCTATCTAGCTGCCAATGGTTAGTTGCTGGGAAGGGCCTCTTGTAGCTTGTTGTATCCCTGTATTTTCTAAAACGAGAGAAGCTCTATGACCCTTGGAGTCTACTTTGTTGTCCTGGGTACAAGAAGGAGAGTCGTTCCACTCCTTATGGACACTTCTCAGGTTGCAGACAGCAGGTGTCAGTCCTCTTCTGGTCTTAGGTCTTGGAGTGTACTGAAGTGCTTGCCTGGAGCTGCCACATGTGTGCCTGTGGGTGGGAATGACCCATGGGGACACCCTAATTAATAGGGTAAAGGTTCCCGTGGCTATCCCTACCCATTGGACATTTTCAAGATGGCTGAAGTCTTCTGCCTCACTAAAATTGCACACTAATGCAATTGTGGCAGTGTGTACTATCCTAATAATAGTGCCCTCCCATATCTAACCCTAAAACCCAGTTTTAAGCAGTCCCTGTACCTCATCAAACTCAGAGACAGACGGCTAACAGCAACAAAACAGTGAATAAACAATAATTGTTTTTGCATTTATTTATTTATAAAGTTTTAAATAGCGCAACAAGACCCGTGAAGGTATCAGAGTGCTTTACAAGAGAGGAGAGGATACATCGGTAAAAGACAGTAATAAAGTGCATTTAAGAACATAAAATATTAAGTAAATAAAAAAGAAGAGTATCAACTAACTTTCAGTACCTTTGATAGAAGGTTTAGGTGCTGCCTGAGACAGCTACCATGCTGTAGCTCGCAAGGATCTTTTGATACTTATTATTTATTTTTAAACTGATTTGGGCCCACTCTTTACTTACCATTAGTTGACTTATTTATCACTCCTATTTTCTTGCTTTTGATTGGTGAGCACGAGTGTTTTCTCTTTGTGTCTGTGTGTTTCTTCCATGGAGCACAGAAAGTACAGATTGATTTCTTGATTAGTGTTCTTGCATGCAGCTTGGATTGTAGTTTTTTAATTTTATTTTGCTTGCAAGATAACTAGATTACGGGTTGACCAGCACTCTGTAACATCACTCGTACCTCTACCCACCCCTGAACCCTAAATTCACCTTTACCTCTACCCAACTCTGACCCCTAAAGAACCAATCACTTGCCTTTGGTAAAATGTTATCTTGTAGAGATTATATCTAGATGCGGAATCCTCACACTAGGATATTCTCCATGTGTCAGACTGAATCAGGAAAGGGCTAAGCAATGCCCCTGTGTGCCAGTTGGGGATATCGCTCGGCTCCACTTGGCGTCGTAAACGCAGGAAGTGATGGGCGCGGGGCATATATAGGCGCCACCTCAGCACGCCGACCTCAGTTCTTGACTGCTTTTCCACACTAGAAGCACAGAGCCAAACTAGGGTGGAATGACCAGTGAGCAAATGTGAGGTCCTGAAGGATCTCTTCAATGTAATACGTACAGTTCACAGAACAGGATGAATTGGAGGGTCGGAAAGGAATCTGCGACTAGATAAGAGTCTTGACCAAATAACGCGTTACCGAAGTTAAGTAACTTGTTCATCTGACAAAAACTTGTATCCTCAGAGTCCCTAATTTAGAATAGATACCAAAGTAATCTCTCCCTGGAGGTGGATCTGCAAACTGTGTTACAGTAAGAAGTCCTGAAGGACTGAACAGGTTAAATGCCCATCATGCCAGCTCACACTGTGTAGGCAGTAGTGTTTGACAAATGTCTGCAGTGATACCCACATAGCTGCTTGACAGATGTCCAGAAGTGGGACTCCTCCAGAGAGCGCAGTGGTCGCAACATTAGCTCGTGTAGAACGAGCTCTTAAGCCCATAGAGGGTAGCTTCTTAGCCACTGCATAGCAGATTTTAATACAGAGGACAATCCATCAATGTTTCCATCCATTGAAGTGAGCCCCAAATATCATATTTAAACCCCCAGCAGACCTGTCAAGAACGTATTGACACTGCAATTGGATCTGGCACTGTGATGTTCAACAAGAGACCCCCAGTGATGGGGGCCAGTCTGGCTGGGGCAGAAAAGAAGGGTCTCATAGGGAAGGTGCTGCTGCTCAAGTTCAAAGGCTTTATTTCGATAAAAGCATATCATAAAAGCATCACAATGATATAAAAAACATTTACACAAAGACAAACTTTCTTTTACAATTGGAACCACACATTTTAAAACTTTTTTAAAAATTAGGGTATAAAACAAGCAGATTAAACATTTAACTTAAGTTTTTTTGCTCTAATGGACCATGTCCACGATAAGAACTTGGATAGACCACAGACATATAGTGAACGGGTGTCGGATATTAGGATGCGGAATGCTTCACTTGAATGCCTGGTACCCATGGTCTGACAAATGGGTTTAAGCCACCGTTGCCTTGGGAGTACATAAGCCGGGCAAACAAATAAAATATGTGGAACAGTCTCAATGCTGTGAATGAATGAATGAATATTTATTGTTGGTTACTAAAAACCATTACATAAAACCAGCAATACAAAAGTCATCACGTTACAAAAAAAATTAAAATCAAGGACATTTCAAAAGTCAAGTTGTATAGTTAATCCAAAAATGCGAAGAAGCCGGAAAAAAGGTTCATGGGCCGGCTGAGGGCTCTGTGGTCTGGCCAGTAGCAGTCATCAGCATTGCCCGTTCTTTAAAGATAAACTTCCCAAAGGCAGCCATATGCATTACTCTGGACAGGGTATAAAGATGAAAAATCCCATCCTTTGCAGAGCTTGACCCAGAATGTCTGAGTAATGGCCTAAGATAAAGGCTGCGGGGCAAACGCAAGGCGGGGCAACAGAAAAGAAGATGTGCCAATGACTCCCGTTTATAGCTGCAGAGCCTGCATTCCTGTGCACCTGGGCTCGCCTTGCCACATGGATAAAGTTCTTTTAGGGGCAATGGGTGTAGTCTGTAGGCCAGGATCTTGTGAAGGGCTGCACTTCCCACTGCCTGCGGGAGATGCTGTTTGGGGGAGTTCAGGATGTGCGGGAAACACAGGGTCTCATGCAGGTCTTTTCTTCGCCACAGGGACTCCAGATCCAGTTCCCGTGACCGCGCGCGCACTTGTTTTTTAATCGCGTTTTTGATTGTGGAGTATGTAACATATTCCGGATTCCAGGAATCCATGGCAAGGTTAAGATGGGTCTCAATGCTAGTTGTACAAAAAGGGCAAAAAGGTGTAGTTTGAGACGGGGGTTTCCAGTGGGCCGTTAATGCACACACGGGGAGAACCCCAACCCTGAATCTAAAGTATAGGGCCCTATCATAAGGTTTCCAGACAATATCTAGATAAAGCTCTCGGAATGGTGCGTCCTTATATTTTAGAAACTCTTCAGTTAGCCTGCCAAGAGATGGGTCAGTGGTGGTTCTAGTGGCAACCCATTTCCAGTAGAAAATCTTTAGGGTGGCTTTCGGAGGAGAAGACCAGCTAGTCCAGGCTTCGCTGAGTCCTAACTCCCCTAATAAAGATTTAAGATCTCTAAGCCATTTTATTTGTTGCCATCCTACCATTGACAGTACCTCCGCTAGCCCATTAGCATACTTGGTAAGTTCAGGGGTTCGCCACAGTCTAGCCCACAGGAGCAACGGCCGATATTTTGCCAGCTCACTAATGGGGTGGCAGCCTAGGTCAAACAGCAGTGGTAGCGTTGGTGTGCTCTGCGGAAGTGACATAATGCCCCTTAAAAACTTGCTCTCAGACTTAGTTAACAGATCAGTATTAAAAAAGCCCCAAAGCTCAGCGCCATACAAGGCAGCACTGACGCCCTTGGCCTTACATATGTCAATAACAGGGGCAATCAGCCGGGTCGTAGAGGAGCGCTGCTCTTTAAGGAGCGCCCCCGTAACCCTCTTATGGTTTAGCAACATTTTAAAAAGGTGAGGGGCCCACTGCATGGTATCCGTGATACGAATGCCTAAGTAGTCAAATACAGTGACCCTCTCAAGGGGTACTAGATTTAAAGTAGGGGGTCGCCCAAGTTTTTTCGGGGGATTTAGCACCAGATACTTAGTCTTCTCTGTGTTAATTACCAGACCACGCTTGGTGCAAAAAGCCTGGAAGCTGTCGAGAAGGCCTTGGAGGCCCACCGGGGTCTTGGATAGTAGGAGTGTATCATCGGCAAATAAGAGTGTAGGTATTCGCTCTCCCGCCAGGGATGGTGCGTCTGATGGTTTTTCAAGCAGTTGTTCAACAACCCCATTCACATATAGCTAGAAGAGGGTTGGGGCAAGGACGCACCCCTGGCGGACCCCTCTCCTCACTGGTATCCTGTTAGTTTTCTGCCCCTCAGTGCCCCACCTAACTTGCGCGAAGCTACCCTCATGTAGCCTCACTAGGATAGACAGAATATTTGGGGGGATCCCCATGTCTGACAGCACCCCCATAGGCGGCCTCTAGGTACAAGGTCAAAGGCAGTCTTTAAGTCAATGAAAGCAAGATAAAGACTGCCTTTGCCTATAACCACTATTTTCCAATAAATTAACTACAGTCTAAAAGCCTGCTCTATTATGCCAGTGCCAGCTCTAAAACCGGCTTGATAATCAGAGAGAATCTCATTATCTTTAGCCCATAAGTGTATTCTCTCTAATATCACCTTTCCCACAACCTTCTGGGTATAGTCTAATAAGCTAATTGGTTGTTGGTTGGAAGGGCCTTTTTATAGATAGGGACGACCTCAGCCCCCTTCCAGGATTCTGGGATTGCAGCGCCATAGTCGATAGCATTAAGTAAGGTATGAATGAGCTTCCCCCACTTTGACAAATTTGAGCGGAGCAAATCCCCAGGAATACCGTTGGGGCCAGCTGCCTTTTGGGGCACAATGCAGCTGATCGTGTATTTCACCTCCTTAGCTGTAAAAGGAAATAAGGTGTTAACTCCACGTGGTGCTAGAGGGGTGCCCGAAGCAGAAATAAATAGAGCTTCTGGCTGGCAAGAATACAAAGTGAAAAAATGATCAAACCAAGCCTGCCCTGTGATGTTACAGGTAATAAGGTCACTATCAGGCCTATTCTTTGCCCTTATAGGACTTCAAAAGCAACCTGAGTCCCACCCTACGCTAGCCTCTCTTAGAGTTTGCCAATACAAGTTATCCCACTCCTTTTTAGGTCTCGGCTTCTAGACCTATTGTCACGGAGTTCACTCTCAACGGAGCCAGAGCGGTAAACGAGCGCCGATTGCATCTCGTGGACGCGCACGCCGAGCCTCCTGGAGCCGTGCACATCTCTTGCTCCACATTCACGGAAACACACACACGGAAACACACACACGGAAACACACACACGGAAACACACACACGGAAACACACACACACACACACACACACACACACACACACGGAAACACACACACACACGGAAACACACACACACACACACACACACACACACACACACACACACACACACACACACACACACACACACACACACACACACACACACACACACACACACACACACACACACACACACACACACACACACACACACACACACACACACACACACACACACACACACACACACACACACACACACACACACACACACACACACACACACACACACACACACACACACACACACACACACACACACACACACACACACACACACACACACACACACACACACACACACACACACTGCCCACTCCCCTCGACCCCCACTCACCGGGCTCTTTCCCTCGCAGCGGGTCAGTCATGGCAGCAGGCAGACTCGGTGTCTTCTCCGGGGATCTTCAGCTGATGTGCACGCCCACGCTGCGTCTCGTGCGCGCCCGCCACGCTGTTTCGCGCCTGTTGATCCTCAGCTTGTTGCTTACAGCCAGTGGGTTGAACTTGAATGTACTCGACAAAATATCCTTATATAACTAAAAAGTGAGCATCATCTTCATCTCACGTTTGTAAAGGTAACCATGAACACCAATTGTGTTAAAATATATTGAATACGATAGATCACCTTCCACTCGCCCATACATATACTTTAAATTCCTTATTCATATTATTGGAACAAAGCAACGCAGAAGAAAATTTTTGGTTGTCTGTGGATGGGGAGATGGGGTTAGCACTCTCTGCCCTCTTTTCCTATCATTGACTCTTTGGCGCCTATAGGAAAAACCCAAGCTGCTTATACTTTAGAGGAATTCTGCATAAGGATTATTATAGTGTGAGTGCAGAGTGCGCACAGTTCAGAGTGCGCAGAGTGCAGAGTGTGAAGTAGTGAGTGCAGAGTGAGTGAGCAGAGTGTGAGTGCAGAGTGCAGAGTGTGAATTAGTGAGTGCAGAGTGAGTGTGCAGAGTGTGAATGCAGCGTACAGAGTTGAGTGCAGAGTGTGAGTGCAGAGTGTAAGTGTGAGTGCAGAGTGTAAGTGTGAGTGCAGAGTGCAGAGTAGTGAGTGCAGAGTAGTGAGTGCAGAGTAGTGAGTGCAGAGTGTGAGTAGTGAGTGCAGAGTAGTGAGTGCAGAGTGTGAGTAGTGAGTGCAGAGTGTGAGTGCAGAGTGTGAGTAGTGAGTACAGAGTGCAGAGTAGTGAGTGCAGAGTAGTGAGTAGTGAGTGGTGAGTAGTGAGTGGTGAGTAGTGAGTGGTGAGTAGTGAGTGGTGAGTAGTGAGTGGTGAGTGGTGAGTAGTGAGTGCAGAGTAGTGAGTGCAGAGTAGTGAGTGCAGAGTAGTGAGTGCAGAGTAGTGAGTAGTGAGTGCAGAGTAGTGAGTGCAGAGTAGTGAGTGCAGAGTAGTGAGTAGTGAGTGGTGAGTAGTGAGTGGTGAGTAGTGAGTGCAGAGTAGTGAGTAGTGAGTGCAGAGTAGTGAGTAGTGAGTGCAGAGTAGTGAGTAGTGAGTGCAGAGTAGTAAGTAGTGAGTGCAGAGTAGTGAGTGGTGAGTAGTGAGTGCAGAGTAGTGAGTAGTGAGTGCAGAGTAGTGAGTAGTGAGTGCAGAGTAGTGAGTGGTGAGTAGTGAGTAGTGAGTGGTGAGTAGTGAGTAGTGAGTGGTGAGTAGTGAGTGGTGAGTAGTGAGTGCAGAGTAGTGAGTGCAGAGTAGTGAGTGCAGAGTAGTGAGTGCAGAGTAGTGAGTGCAGAGTAGTGAGTGCAGAGTAGTGAGTAGTGAGTGCAGAGTAGTGAGTAGTGAGTGCAGAGTAGTGAGTAGTGAGTGCAAAGTAGTGAGTGCAGAGTAGTGAGTGCAGAGTAGTGAGTGCAGAGTAGTGAGTAGTGAGTGCAGAGTAGTGAGTGCAGAGTAGTGAGTAGTGAGTGCAGAGTAGTGAGTAGTGAATGCAGAGTAGTGAGTAGTGAGTGCAGAGTAGTGAGTGCAGAGTAGTGAGTAGTGAGTGCAGAGTAGTGAGTAGTGAGTGCAGAGTAGTGAGTGCAGAGTAGTGAGTGCAGAGTAGTGAGTGCAGAGTAGTGAGTGCAGAGTAGTGAGTAGTGAGAGCAGAGTAGTGAGTAGTGAGTGCAGAGTAGTGAGTGCAGAGTAGTGAGTAGTGAGTGCAGAGTAGTGAGTGCAGAGTAGTGAGTGGTGAGTAGTGAGTGGTGAGTGGTGAGTGGTGAGTGGTGAGTAGTGAGTGCAGAGTAGTGAGTGCAGAGTAGTGAGTGCAGAGTAGTGAGTAGTGAGTGGTGAGTAGTGAGTGCAGAGTAGTGAGTGCAGAGTAGTGAGTAGTGAGTGCAGAGTAGTGAGTAGTGAGTGCAGAGTAGTGAGTAGTGAGTGCAGAGTAGTAAGTAGTGAGTGCAGAGTAGTGAGTGGTGAGTAGTGAGTGCAGAGTAGTGAGTAGTGAGTGCAGAGTAGTGAGTAGTGAGTGCAGAGTAGTGAGTGGTGAGTAGTGAGTGGTGAGTAGTGAGTAGTGAGTGGTGAGTGGTGAGTAGTGAGTGCAGAGTAGTGAGTGCAGAGTAGTGAGTGCAGAGTAGTGAGTGCAGAGTAGTGAGTGCAGAGTAGTGAGTAGTGAGTGCAGAGTAGTGAGTAGTGAGTGCAGAGTAGTGAGTAGTGAGTGCAAAGTAGTGAGTGCAGAGTAGTGAGTGCAGAGTAGTGAGTGCAGAGTAGTGAGTAGTGAGTGCAGAGTAGTGAGTAGTGAGTGCAGAGTAGTGAGTAGTGAGTGCAGAGTAGTGAGTAGTGAGTGCAGAGTAGTGAGTGCAGAGTAGTGAGTAGTGAGTGCAGAGTAGTGAGTAGTGAGTGCAGAGTAGTGAGTGCAGAGTAGTGAGTGCAGAGTAGTGAGTGCAGAATAGTGAGTAGTGAGAGCAGAGTAGTGAGTAGTGAGTGCAGAGTAGTGAGTGCAGAGTAGTGAGTAGTGAGTGCAGAGTAGTGAGTAGTGAGTAGTGAGTGCAGAGTAGTGAGTGCAGAGTAGTGAGTAGTGAGTGCAGAGTAGTGAGTGCAGAGTAGTGAGTAGTGAGTGCAGAGTAGTGAGTGCAGAGTAGTGAGTAGTGAGTGCAGAGTAGTGAGTAGTGAGTGCAGAGTAGTGAGTAGTGAGTGGTGAGTGGTGAGTAGTGAGTGCAGAGTAGTGAGTGCAGAGTAGTGAGTAGTGAGTGGTGAGTAGAGAGTGCAGAGTAGTGAGTGCAGAGTAGTGAGTAGTGAGTGCAGAGTAGTGAGTAGTGAGTGCAGAGTAGTGAGTAGTGCGTGCAGAGCAGTGAGTAGTGAGTGCAGAGTAGTGAGTGCAGAGTAGTGAGTAGTGAGTGCAGAGTAGTGAGTGCAGAGTAGTGAGTGCAGAGTAGTGAGTGCAGAGTAGTGAGTAATGAGTGCAGAGTAGTGAGTAGTGAGTGCAGAGTAGTGAGTAGTGAGTGCAGAGTAGTGAGTGCAGAGTAGTGAGTGCAGAGTAGTGAGTAGTGAGTGCAGAGTAGTGAGTAGTGAGTAGCTTAGCGGCGGCGCGTTCCCCGACGCTGCAAAAGCGCCGGGAGGGGCGCTACAAATTTGTAAGCCCTCGGTGGAGCGGGGGGGAGGCGAAAGCACAGTGACACTAGACGCCCAGAGCCCTACCTTGAAGCACTAGGAGAGGAGAGCGCTCGGAGAGCTTCACCAACGCAAAACAGCGGACCAGCCTGATAAAATCACCGGAATCCCGCCACCAGTCGCGCCGCCGCCTAGGGACTACACTTCCCATCGGGCTTAGCGGCGGCGCGTTCCCCGACGCTGCAAAAGCGCCGTTGGGGCGCTACAAATTTGTAAGCCCTCAGCGTCGCGGGACGCGAGCGGGACGCCCGGGGCTAAGCCCGGGCAAATGGCGGGCCCTCTGTGGCCCTCAGAGGCACGAAAAGGCCAGGCTAGGCCATCCCCATTACATCTGTCTGCTGCTAATTAAGGTACTGTACCCATTGCGACATTCTGGTCTTAACATTGTATCATTGCCACGTGTACCTTTATCGCATTATCATTGCCTGCAGCACATCTGTTCTACAACCCATCTGGCTTGATTGACGTTAGGGTTCCTGCTTTTACTACTGTTATTATCCTAAGAATGGGGAAAAAACGGGTTCCTGTCCCAGCAGAGTCTGTGAACACCTTAGACTCATATCTTGTGCAAGTAGTTAACGATATTAACAACAAGCGTAGGCAATCTCTTGGGTTGAGTCAATCACCCATTTTGCCGTCAGCAAGTCCATCGACAAGCGCCCTAAGCTCCGAAACATCTGAACTACTGCCAGATAATCTCCCAGGGATTCCAGAAAATCTGATTTCTCAAGATCTGGACTCCGAGGATAAAGCTGATTCTGACCTCCATTCAGATAGACTAGATCTGATTGACTTATCAGATAATACCACCAACGATTTAAATCAGCCGACAGCTGCCACGGAAGTCGTTCTACACTCTCCGCAACCTGCCACAAGGGCTGTTAGAGCTTGTCGAAAATCTGCAGCAAAACGTGGGGGCAAACATCTAAGCAGGAAGAAGGCCGCTACACCACCCCCGACTCGAGTAAGGAAACAGCTTGATCCCGTTACTGATATTGAGCCAAGAAGTACCATCGACGAGGACCTCTTTAATAGAATCCAAGATATGATTGATATTAAAATCAGGACCATAATCAAACCCATGATAGGGAAATTGGACAAGTTAACATCTGAGGTAAAAAAGTTAGGTGCGGCACATAGTAAGCTGGCAGACGAGGTTGAAAATTTATCTTCCCTCGTCACAAACTTAATACCCACAAATGTAGAGGCTACCCCTAATGAAAGTAGCTTGCAACCCATTCAGCAAGGGGCGTCACTCCCGCCCCCAGCACCCTCACTACCACCATTACCTGCAGTGGGCCAGGTTGCAGACACTGCAGACACTGCAGTTCCTAGCATTAGTACATCTGCAGCTATAGCGGAAACACATCAAGTGGACATTTCTGCCCAATTTATCTTGGAAGCCTCGCCGGTTGTCCTGGTGCTGGCAAACGTCCCCGTTTTAACACAAGGCAAAGTAGAGTCCAACCAGGACCTAAAAGACAAAGCGTTACATTGGCTAACCAATAACATGTTTATGACAGAACAGGGTTTTGATAAGCTGGCAGGGGACATTGTTATGTCAAGGAGGGTCCCATGGATCGGTAGCAAGCCCAAAAAGTTTCAAGGGGATTGCGTCATCTTAAATTTTGCCAACGCCGAGGTCCTCCCAGACATCTTAAACAATATCTTTCCACCCCAACGACGTAGTGGCTCCATAATTCCTCTCACCCTCAAGTTCTTCTTCGACAAAAATAGGTTTACCACCCTACCTAAACTTCCCAGCCACAAAAGAACTATCAATGCTGACAGATGGGGAGGGGGACCTAGATTTCGACATCATAATGACTGGTCTCAACCAATAGCACATAGGGAGCCAGGAAGACTCTATCGCCCAAATGACCTAATCACCAGGCCACCTTTGGTACAAGAGCCAAGAGGGAATGTTTGGGGTTCTGGTATACGGGCCTATGATTATAACACCAGGGGTTTCAGGCCAACACAATGGATGGGAAACGATCAGTTCCCGGTACACCCAATAACCCCACAACCTCTGTGGAACTTAGCTCCATTTGGACAGGCCCAGGTAGCCACCCCCTTTGAGTGGGGATTTGGTACTGCCAACAGATTTGCTCCTCTGTCAGACTTAAATTCCTGCGACTGACTCGAACCTGAAGCAGTCCAAGAAAGGGAGGAGGCGTCCGTCTCACTATTAACAGGTGGCGGTCAGGTATTGCAACAACCAATAGCTGAAAGTGCAGATGAGAACGCGATAGAGGACTTAAGGTCATCCACTGACCACTGTAAGATAATAAGCTGGAACGTGGCGGGCCTAAACGCCAAACGTCAGGATCATGCATGGCTAAGTTTTATCTCTAAACATCATATCATCGCCCTGCAAGAAACCTGGGATACGGCGTATAACCTTTGGTGGGATGGGTACATTAGTTTTACCAAACCTGCAGTCCCTAGTAGAGCGGGTAGAGCCAAGGGGGGCTTGGCGATCTTGTTCTCACTGGCTCTAAAAGGCAGCTATAGGCAGATCAGCTCTGATTCCGATAACATTTTAATGGTTGAGAGGGTGACCAGTAAAGACTGTAAGTCATTATATGTACATTTTTATAATTCTAGGAATAGCGATTATAATGGTCGTAATATCGCAAGCCTAGATAACATTTTAAATATAGTACTTCAGGATATTAATTTTGTTTATGAGTTAATTTTATTAGGCGATTTTAATATTCATCTGTGCGAATTAGCCTGCAAGGGTAGTGATGTAAAGGAGGCTGAGGACGTAGCCATACAGGGTCTTCATTTCGAACATTCTGTAGAGGGGCAGGAGCTTGAGGAACTCCTGGCCAACTTTGATTTAATCGAACCTGACTGCGCCCTGAGAATTCCAACTTTTACCGGCACCCTACATGGCACAGTGATTGATTATATTTTTGTGACTCGGGGAATTCTAAGCAGGACTATGGCCTATTGCACTGTACCCACTCACTTCAGCGATCATAACCCAGTTCTTCTTGAAGTGGCCTGGGGTGCCTACATGGGGGCACCTCCAGCAACTGAGAAAGTGGCACATCCTCTGAGGACCGCTGATCAAAATAGACGAGTGAAGTGGGCTAAAGTGATACCGGACAATTTCTATAAAAAATGCTTTCCCAAAATCAAAGCCCAAGTTGAGCTCTGTAGAAACCCGGATACACAAGGGCATATCATAGTCGCAGCCTATGAGGCAATCTGCGCTCAGGTCTCTAAGGATCTCCTGGTTAAACCCACTCCGGGAGTACAAGGTCATAAGCGCTGGTTTGATCATGAATGCTCGAAAGCACACAGAGAACTGCTAGTGGCACTAAAATCTGTACCCAGGGATAGAGCTGACATCTCGAGAAAAAGGAAGATCTATAAAGCGGCCACAAAAAACCGCAAAGACGCTATCAAACACGAAACTTGGGATAATCTCCTTTCCGCGGCTGTACTAAAGGACAGTAGGAGATTTTGGGAGATCTTGAGGCAGCCCCTATTTGCGGAAGATAACAACGCACCCCTGGACTGTGTGATTACTGATGAAACATGGTTGTCCTTTTTTAAAAATGTATATGGGGGAGATGATGACGAAGGCAGAAACAGGGGTCAGCTGCCCAACAAAAACGTACACCCCATTATCTTCAACTCGCAAGAAGTGGAAAAAGCACTCCTGGCAACCACCAAACACAAGGCACCCGGTCCGGATGGAGTCCCGGCCGACTTCTTCATGTTCTCTCCCAAGCTATGGGCCGAGGTCATGGCAAATTTGTTTAATGCAGTGAACGGCAACCCGGCGCCTGCCTCATGGGCCATATCCACGATCGTCCCCATTTTGAAAAACAAAGGGCGCAGGGACGACCCTGCTTGCTACAGGCCCATATCCCTACTGGACTCGACCATAAAAATATTGGGCAGAGTTTTGTTAGCCAGATTGATCGAGGATCGAGGAGGCCTATCTGACTTGCAATACGGTTTTAGAGAGAGAAAGGGCACCATTGAACAATGTACTAACTTGCACCTACTCATTTCCAAGTATACTGTAGCCAAGGAGGGGTCTGTGTTTCTTGCCTTTATGGACCTTTCGTCGGCGTTCGATCTTGTCAATAGATCAAAATTGTGGGCGATCCTGTTGGAGCTGGGCATCGAAGAAGCCTTGGTCTCGTTTATGGCCACTATGCATCAGGAGCTCTTCGCAGCTGTCCGAGTGTCAAACAATGGTAGATGTACCCCATTGTTTAAATCCTTAAAGGGGGTACGTCAAGGCTGCATCTTAGCCCCCACGCTTTTTACCATCTACATCAACGGCTTGGGGGCACATCTGCGCGGCCTGAATGCGGACGTCCCACGCGCAGGGGATGTGCAAATTCCGGCACTCCTGTACGCTGACGACGCCGTGTTGATTGCTCGAACTGGGGTTGGCCTTCAGACTCTTTTGGACGCATTTGGCATTTTTATGAATAATTTGGATTTGAAGGTGAATGTATCAAAATCGCACACAATGGTAATGGGGCGCGAGTGCACCAAAAAAAGGCACAAATCTTTCTTTTGTAGAGGGGTCCCCGTCTCAATGGTAACGACATTCCCCTACCTGGGTGTTTTATTTGATCAAAAGGGATCATGGGGGCCACAGATAAGAGCCAAAAAGTTGGCGGTAATCAGATCCTCCTCAGCGATCCTGGGTTTCGCAGGCAAGCTGGGAGCCCGGCCCATGGAAGCCCTTCTAAAGATCTATAAGAGCAAGCCAGTGGCTATTGCACTTTACGGTTCTCCTTTATGGGGCTACGCTAATCTTGACCCTATTCAGAGAGCGGAAAACAGATTTATTAGATCCCTCCTATCTGTACCTCAGTCTACCCCAACCTATTCAATCCATCGAGAGGTGGGCTTACCGTATTTGTCAGATCTACTGAGCTTAGCACCCCTGATTCTATGGTTGAAATTGTGGTTAAACGAAGACCTTCCACTAAACCATAAAATTTTGAAGGATGTTTTATCTTTAGATAAACAGAGTAGTATCCCATGGATGGCCTACCTAATTAAATCTTTTACCGACCTGGGCCGCCCAGAGCTCTTTCTATGCCCAGATAAAATCAGGGCCGAAGATATAGGTCACATAAAAAAGGCATTCATGGATAGGAAGGAAGCGCATCGTGAGGATGCAGAATTATTGAAGCCATCAGTTAGGTCTCATAACCTTTTGGTTAGCGCCCCTTCCATTGCACCTTATCTTATTTTTGTAACCGTTCCCTACCATAGGTTCCTGCTAACCAAGTTCAGGTTTAACCTGATACACTACCACCTTGGTTCATTTAAGGGCTGGCAGAAGCCAGATGAAGCCCCACCCTGTAGATGCGACGACTTCTCGGTGCAGGACACAATGCACTTTGTCATGTTTTGCAGCTTCTTTCATGAGCAGAGGAAAAAATATCTACTCCCTGTCCTGAAAGAAGCGGGTTTCACTCAGGTTCGTCCAGCCTTGCTTTATTTACAGCTTTTGTCAAATCCCCGCACTACCTTTTGCATCGCGAATTTCTTAGTAGCCGCAGCTAGGGTGAAAGCTGTCGGTCAAAACTCGCCTTAAAAATTTTTAAGGGTTATCATCAGAATTATTTTTTTGCTTCTTATGAATGAATTTGTAATGTTTTAACATTGTATAGTATTTAACTTATATCTGTAGTTTTAATGCTTTTATGGAAATGCTGGGCTATGTATGTATGGGCATATGTATCCGATGTTACGTTTTATTGTTTATTGTTTATGTTTCTTTGTATGACTTGTAATAAGTCGAATAAAGATATCCTGACTGACTGACTGACTGAGTAGTGAGTACAGAGTAGTGAGTAGTAAGTGCAGAGTAGTGAGTAGTGAGTGCAGAGTAGTGAGTGCAGAGTAGTGAGTGCAGAGTAGTGAGTAGTGAGTGCAGAGTAGTGAGTGCAGAGTAGTGAGTGCAGAGTAGTGAGTAGTGAGTGCAGAGTAGTGAGTGCAGAGTAGTGAGTGCAGAGTAATGAGTAGTGAGTGCAGAGTAGTGAGTGCAGAGTAGTGAGTGCAGAGTAGTGAGTAGTGAGTGCAGAGTAGTGAGTAGTGAGTGCAGAGTAGTGAGTGCAGAGTAGTGAGTAGTGAGTGCAGAGTAGTGAGTGCAGAGTAGTGAGTAGTGAGTAGTGCGTGCAGAGTAGTGAGTAGTGAGTGCAGAGTAGTGAGTGCAGAGTAGTGAGTAGTGAGTGCAGAGTAGTGAGTGCAGAGTAGTGAGTGCAGAGTAGTAAGTAGTGAGTGCAGAGTAGTGAGTGGTGAGTAGTGAGTGCAGAGTAGTGAGTGCAGAGTAGTGAGTAGTGAGTGCAGAGTAGTGAGTGCAGAGTAGTGAGTGCAGAGTAGTGAGTGCAGAGTAGTGAGTGCAGAGTAGTGAGTAGTGAGTGCAGAGTAGTGAGTAGTGAGTGCAGAGTATGTATGTATAGGCATTTATATAGCGCACTACTTACCTGGAGGGTCCCAAGGCGCTTCGACCGCTGCGAAACCCTTCCTGGCTTCCCTGAGAGATGGTCCCTTAATGGGTATCTCCAGGGTGAGACCAGGCATCCCCGGCGGTCTGGTGGGGCCATTAGTGAAGATGAGGCAAGCTAATGCCCAGAGTTGCCGAGTGTGATCGCTGATCAGAGTGGGCACCAAGGCGAGAGAATTATCGAGTCCGCTGACCCTGGTCCAGATACCTGCCGCGCCGGGAATCGAACCCTGGTCCTGGGCCGTCCTCTGCTCTCGGGTCTGCCGCCTCTAACCAGTGAGCCACACTACTTCAGTAGTGAGTGCAGAGTAGTGAGTGCAGAGTAGTGAGTAGTGAGTGCAGAGTAGTGAGTAGTGAGTGCAGAGTAGTGAGCAGTGAGTGCAGAGTAGTGAGTGCAGAGTAGTGACTGCAGAGTAGTGAGTAGTGAGTGCAGAGTAGTGAGTGCAGAGTAGTGAGTAGTGAGTGCAGAGTTGTGAGTGCAGAGTAGTGAGTAGTGAGTAGTGAGTGCAGAGTAGTGAGTGCAGAGTAGTGAGTAGTGAGTGCAGAGTAGTGAGTGCAGAGTAGTGAGTAGTGAGTGCAGAGTAGTGAGTGCAGAGTAGTGAGTGCAGAGTAGTGAGTAGTGAGTGCAGAGTCGTGAGTGCAGAGTAGTGAGTGCAGAGTAGTGAGTGCAGAGTAGTGAGTAGTGAGTGCAGAGTTGTGAGTGCAGAGTAGTGAGTAGTGAGTAGTGAGTGCAGAGTAGTGAGTGCAGAGTAGTGAGTAGTGAGTGCAGAGTAGTGAGTAGTGAGTGCAGAGTAGTGAGTAGTGAGTGCAGAGTAGTGAGTGCAGAGTAGTGAGTGCAGAGTAGTGAGTAGTGAGTGCAGAGTCGTGAGTGCAGAGTAGTGAGTGCAGAGTAGTGAGTAGTGAGTGCAGAGTAGTGAGTAGTGAGCGCAGAGTAGTGAGTGCAGAGTAGTGAGTGCAGAGTAGTGAGTAGTGAGTGCAGAGTAGTGAGTAGTGAGTGCAGAGTAGTGAGTGCAGAGTAGTGAGTAGTGAGTGCAGAGTAGTGAGTGCAGAGTAGTGAGTGCAGAGTAGTGAGTAGTGAGTGCAGAGTAGTGAGTAGTGAGTGCAGAGTAGTGAGTGCAGAGTAGTGAGTGCAGAGTAGTGAGTAGTGAGTGCAGAGTAGTGAGTGCAGAGTAGTGAGTGCAGAGTAGTGAGTAGTGAGTGCAGAGTAGTGAGTGCAGAGTAGTGAGTGCAGAGTAGTGAGTAGTGAGTGCAGAGTAGTGAGTGCAGAGTAGTGAGTGCAGAGTAGTGAGTAGTGAGTGCAGAGTAGTGAGTGCAGAGTAGTGAGTAGTGAGTAGTGAGTGCAGAGTAGTGAGTGCAGAGTAGTGAGTAGTGAGTGCTGAGTAGTGAGTAGTGAGTGCAGAGTAGTGAGTGCAGAATAGTGAGTGCAGAGTAGTGAGTGCAGAGTAGTGAGTGCAGAGTAGTGAGTAGTGAGTGCAGAGTAGTGAGTAGTGAGTGCAGAGTAGTGAGTGCAGAGTAGTGAGTGCAGAGTAGTGAGTGCAGAGTAGTGAGTGCAGAATAGTGAGTAGTGAGAGCAGAGTAGTGAGTAGTGAGTGCAGAGTAGTGAGTAGTGAGTGCCGAGTTGTGAGTGCAGAGTAGTGAGTAGTGAGTGCAGAGTAGTGAGTGCAGAGTAGTGAGTAGTGAGTGCAGAGTAGTGAGTGCAGAGTAGTGAGTAGTGAGTGCAGAGTAGTGAGTGCAGAGTAGTGAGTAGTGAGTGCAGAGTAGTGAGTAGTGAGTGCAGAGTAGTGAGTAGTGCGTGCAGAGTAGTGAGTAGTGAGTGCAGAGTAGTGAGTGCAGAGTAGTGAGTAGTGAGTGCAGAGTAGTGAGTAGTGAGTGCAGAGTAGTGAGTAGTGAGTGCAGAGTAGTGAGTAGTAAGTGCAGAGTAGTGAGTACAGAGTAGTGAGTAGTGAGTGCAGAGTAGTGAGTAGTGAGTGCAGAGTAGTGGGTAGTGAGTGCGGAGTAGTGAGTGCAGAGTAGTGAGTGCAGAGTAGTGAGTGCAGAGTAGTGAGTAGTGAGTGCAGAGTAGTGAGTGCAGAGTAGTGAGTAGTGAGTGCAGAGTAGTGAGTAGTGAGTGCAGAGTAGTGAGTAGTGCGTGCAGAGTAGTGAGTAGTGAGTGCAGAGTAGTGAGTGCAGAGTAGTGAGTGCAGAGTAGTGAGTGCAGAGTAGTGAGTGCAGAGTAGTGAGTGCAGAGTAGTGAGTAGTGAGTGCAGAGTAGTGAGTGCAGAGTAGTGAGTGCAGAGTAGTGAGTAGTGAGTGCAGAGTAGTGAGTAGTGAGTGCAGAGTAGTGAGTGCAGAGTAGTGAGTGCAGAGTAGTGAGTAGTGAGTGCAGAGTAGTGAGTGCAGAGTAGTGAGTGCAGAGTAGTGAGTAGTGAGTGCAGAGTAGTGAGTGCAGAGTAGTGAGTAGTGAGTGCAGAGTAGTGAGTAGTGAGTGCAGAGTAGTGAGTGCAGAGTAGTGAGTAGTGAGTGCAGAGTAGTGAGTAGTGCGTGCAGAGTAGTGAGTAGTGAGTGCAGAGTAGTGAGTGCAGAGTAGTGAGTAGTGAGTGCAGAGTAGTGAGTGCAGAGTAGTGAGTGCAGAGTAGTGAGTGCACAGTAGTGAGTAGTGAGTGCAGAGTAGTGAGTAGTGAGTGCAGAGTAGTGAGTAGTGAGTGCAGAGTATGTATGTATAGGCATTTATATAGCGCACTACTTACCTGGAGGGTCCCAAGGTGCTTCGACCGCTGCGAAACCCTTCCTGTCTTCCCTGAGAGATGGTCCCTTAATGGGTATCTCCAGGGTGAGACCAGGCATCCCCGGCGGTCTGGTGGGGCCGTTAGTGAAGATGAGGCAAGCTAATGCCCAGAGTTGCCGAGTGTGATCGCTGATCAGAGTGGGCACCGAGGCGAGAGAATTATCGAGTCCGCTGACCCTGGTCCAGAAACCTGCCGCGCCGGGAATCGAACCCTGGTCCTGGGCCGTCCTCTGCTCTCGGGTCTGCCGCCTCTAACCAGTGAGCCACACTACTTCAGTAGTGAGTGCAGAGTAGTGAGTGCAGAGTAGTGAGTAGTGAGTGCAGAGTAGTGAGTAGTGAGTGCAGAGTAGTGAGTAGTGAGTGCAGAGTAGTGAGTGCAGAGTAGTGAGTGCAGAGTAGTGAGTAGTGAGTGCAGAGTAGTGAGTGCAGAGTAGTGAGTAGTGAGTGCAGAGTAGTGAGTGCAGAGTAGTGAGTAGTGAGTGCAGAGTTGTGAGTGCAGAGTAGTGAGTAGTGAGTAGTGAGTGCAGAGTAGTGAGTGCAGAGTAGTGAGTAGTGAGTGCAGAGTAGTGAGTGCAGAGTAGTGAGTAGTGAGTGCAGAGTAGTGAGTAGTGAGTGCAGAGTAGTGAGTGCAGAGTAGTGAGTGCAGAGTAGTGAGTAGTGAGTGCAGAGTAGTGAGTGCAGAGTAGTGAGTGTAGAGTAGTGAGTAGTGAGTGCAGAGTAGTGAGTAGTGAGCGCAGAGTAGTGAGTGCAGAGTAGTGAGTGCAGAGTAGTGAGTAGTGAGTGCAGAGTAGTGAGTGCAGAGTAGTGAGTAGTGAGTGCAGAGTAGTGAGTGCAGAGTAGTGAGTGCAGAGTAGTGTGTGCAGAGTAGTGAGTACAGAGTAGTGAGTGCAGAGTAGTGAGTAGTGAGTGCAGAGTAGTGAGTGCAGAGTAGTGAGTAGTGAGTGCAGAGTAGTGAGTGCAGAGTAGTGAGTGCAGAGTAGTGAGTAGTGAGTGCAGAGTAGTGAGTGCAGAGTAGTAAGTAGTGAGTGCAGAGTAGTGAGTGCAGAGTAGTGAGTGCAGAGTAGTGAGTAGTGAGTGCAGAGTAGTGAGTAGTGAGTGCAGAGTAGTGATTGCAGAGTAGTGAGTGCAGAGTAGTGAGTAGTGAGTGCAGAGTAGTGAGTGCAGAGTAGTGAGTGCAGAGTAGTGAGTGCAGAGTAGTGAGTAGTGAGTGCAGAGTAGTGAGTGCAGAGTAGTGAGTAGTGAGTGCTGAGTAGTGAGTAGTGAGTGCAGAGTAGTGAGTGCAGAGTAGTGAGTGCAGAGTAGTGAGTGCAGAGTAGTGAGTGCAGAGTAGTGAGTAGTGAGTGCAGAGTAGTGAGTGCAGAGTAGTGAGTGCAGAGTAGTGAGTGCAGAGTAGTGAGTAGTGAGTAGTGAGTGCAGAGTAGTGAGTAGTGAGTGCAGAGTAGTGAGTAGTGAGTGCAGAGTAGTGAGTGCAGAGTAGTGAGTGCAGAGTAGTGAGTAGTGAGTGCAGAGTAGTGAGTGCAGAGTAGTGAGTGCAGAGTAGTGAGTGCAGAGTAGTGAGTGCAGAGTAGTGAGAAGTGAGTGCAGAGTAGTGAGTAGTGAGTAGTGAGTAGTGAGTGGTGAGTAGTGAGTGGTGAGTAGTGAGTGGTGAGTGGTGAGTGGTGAGTGGTGAGTAGTGAGTGGTGAGTAGTGAGTGGTGAGTGGTGAGTGGTGAGTAGTGAGTGCAGAGTAGTGAGTGCAGAGTAGTGAGTAGTGAGTGGTGAGTAGAGAGTGCAGAGTAGTGAGTGCAGAGTAGTGAGTAGTGAGTGCAGAGTAGTGAGTAGTGAGTGGTGAGTAGTGAGTGCAGAGTAGTGAGTAGTGAGTGCAGAGTAGTGAGTAGTGAGTAGTGAGTGGTGAGTAGTGAGTAGTGATTGGTGAGTAGTGAGGAGTGAGTGGTGAGTAGTGAGGGGTGAGTAGTGAGTGCAGAGTAGTGAGTAGTGAGTGCAGAGTAGTGAGTGCAGAGTAGTGAGTGCAGAGTAGTGAGTGCAGAGTAGTGAGTAGTTAGTGCAGAGTAGTGAGTAGTGAGTGCAGAGTAGTGAGTGCAGAGTAGTGAGTGCAGAGTAGTGAGTGCAGAGTAGTGAGTGCAGAGTAGTGAGTGCAGAGTAGTGAGTAGTGAGTGCAGAGTAGTGAGTAGTGATTGCAGAGTAGTGAGTAGTGAGTGCAGAGTAGTGAGTGCAGAGTAGTGAGTAGTGAGTGCAGAGTTGTGAGTGCAGAGTAGTGAGTAGTGAGTAGTGAGTGCAGAGTAGTGAGTAGTGAGTGCAGAGTAGTGAGTGCAGAGTAGTGAGTAGTGAGTGCAGAGTAGTGAGTAGTGAGTGCAGAGTAGTGAGTGCAGAGTAGTGAGTAGTGAGTGCAGAGTAGTGAGTAGTGAGTGCAGAGTAGTGAGTAGTGAGTGCAGAGTAGTGAGTAGTGAGTGCAGAGTAGTGAGTGCAGAGTAGTGAGTGCAGAGTAGTGAGTGCAGAGTAGTGAGTGCAGAGTAGTGAGTAGTGAGAGCAGAGTAGTGAGTAGTGAGTGCAGAGTAGTGAGTAGTGAGTGCAGAGTTGTGAGTGCAGAGTAGTGAGTAGTGAGTAGTGAGTGCAGAGTAGTGAGTGCAGAGTAGTGAGTAGTGAGTGCAGAGTAGTGAGTGCTGAGTAGTGAGTGCAGAGTAGTGAGTGCAGAGTAGTGAGTAGTGAGTAGTGAGTGCAGAGTAGTGAGTAGTGAGTGCAGAGTAGTGAGAAGTGCGTGCAGAGTAGTGAGTAGTGAGTGCAGAGTAGTGAGTAGTGAGTGCAGAGTAGTGAGTAGTGAGTGCAGAGTAGTGAGTAGTGAGTGCAGAGTAGTGAGTGCAGAGTAGTGAGTAGTGAGTGCAGAGTAGTGAGTGCAGAGTAGTGAGTAGTGAGTGCAGAGTAGTGAGTGCAGAGTAGTGAGTGCAGATTAGAGAGTAGTGAGTGCAGAGTAGTGAGTAGTGAGTGCAGAGTAGTGAGTGCAGAGTAGTGAGTGCAGAGTAGTGAGTAGTGAGTGCAGAGTAGTGAGTGCTAAGTAGTGAGTGCAGAGTAGTGAGTGCAGAGTAGTGAGTAGTGAGTGCAGAGTAGTGAGTAGTGAGTGCAGAGTAGTGAGTAGTGAGTGCTGAGTAGTGAGTAGTGAGTGCAGAGTAGTGAGTGCAGAGTAGTGAGTGCGGAGTAGTGAGTGCAGAGTAGTGAGTGCAGAGTAGTGAGTGCAGAGTAGTGAGTAGTGAGTAGTGAGTGCAGAGTAGTGAGTAGTGAGTGCAGAGTAGTGAGTAGTGAGTGCAGAGTAGTGAGTAGTGAGTGCAGAGTAGTGAGTGCAGAGTAGTGAGTGCAGAGTAGTGAGTGCAGAGTAGTGAGTAGTGAGTGCAGAGTAGTGAGTGCAGAGTAGTGAGTGCAGAGTAGTGAGTGCAGAGTAGTGAGTGCAGAGTAGTGAGTGCAGAGTAGTGAGTGGTGAGTAGTGAGTGGTGAGTAGTGAGTGGTGAGTGGTGAGTAGTGAGTGCAGAGTAGTGAGTGCAGAGTAGTGAGTAGTGAGTGGTGAGTAGAGAGTGCAGATTAGTGAGTGCAGAGTAGTGAGTAGTGAGTGCAGAGTAGTGAGTGGTGAGTGGTGAGTAGTGAGTGCAGAGTAGTGAGTAGTGAGTGCAGAGTAGTGAGTAGTGAGTAGTGAGTGGTGAGTGGTGAGTAGTGAGTGGTGAGTGGTGAGTGGTGAGTGCAGAGTAGTGAGTGGTGAGTAGTGAGTGCAGAGTAGTGAGTGCAGAGTAGTGAGTGCAGAGTAGTGAGTGCAGAGTAGTGAGTGCAGAGTAGTGAGTACTGAATAGTGAGTAGTGAGTGCAGAGTAGTGAGTAGTGAGTGCAGAGTAGTGAGTAGTTAGTGCAGAGTAGTGAGTAGTGAGTGCAGAGTAGTGAGTGCAGAGTAGTGAGTGCAGAGTAGTGAGTGCAGAGTAGTGAGTGCAGAGTAGTGAGTAGTGAGTGCAGAGTAGTGAGTGGTGAGTAGTGAGTGCAGAGTAGTGAGTGCAGAGTAGTGAGTGCAGAGTAGTGAGTGCAGAGTAGTGAGTGCAGAGTAGTGAGTACTGAATAGTGAGTAGTGAGTGCAGAGTAGTGAGTAGTGAGTGCAGAGTAGTGAGTAGTGAGTGCAGAGTAGTGAGTGCAGAGTAGTGAGTGCAGAGTAGTGAGTGCAGAGTAGTGAGTACTGAATAGTGAGTAGTGAGTGCAGAGTTGTGAGTAGTGAGTGCAGAGTAGTGAGTAGTTAGTGCAGAGTAGTGAGTAGTGAGTGCAGAGTAGTGAGTGCAGAGTAGTGAGTGCAGAGTAGTGAGTGCAGAGTAGTGAGTGCAGAGTAGTGAGTAGTGAGTGCAGAGTTGTGAGTGCAGAGTAGTGAGTAGTGAGTAGTGAGTATTGAGCAGTGAGTGCAGAGTAGTGAGTGCAGAGTAGTGAATAGTGAGTGCAGAGTAGTGAGTAGTGAGTAGTGAGTGCAGAGTAGTGAGTAGTAAGTGCAGAGTAGTGAGTAGTGAGTGCAGAGTAGTGAGTGCAGAGTGGTGAGTGGTGAGTAGTGAGTAGTGAGTGCAGAGTAGTGAGTAGTAAGTGCAGAGTAGTGAGTAGTGAGTGCAGAGTAGTGAGTGCAGAGTGGTGAGTGGTGAGTAGTGAGTAGTGAGTGCAGAGTAGTGAGAAGTGAGTGCAGAGTAGTGAGTGCAGAGTAGTGAGTAGTGAGTGCAGAGTAGTGAGTGCAGAGTAGTGAGTAGTGAGTGCAGAGTAGTGAGTAGTGAGTGCGGAGTAGTGAGTGCAGAGTAGTGAGTGCAGAGTAGTGAGTGCAGAGTAGTGAGTAGTGAGTGCAGAGTAGTGAGTGCAGAGTAGTGAGTAGTGAGTGCAGAGTATTGAGTGCAGAGTAGTGAGTGCAGAGTAGTGAGTAGTGAGTGCAGAGTTGTGAGTGCAGAGTAGTGAGTAGTGAGTGCAGAGTAGTGAGTGCAGAGTAGTGAGTAGTGAGTGCAGAGTAGTGAGTGCAGAGTAGTGAGTAGTGAGTGCAGAGTAGTGAGTAGTGAGTGCAGAGTAGTGAGTGCAGAGTAGTGAGTGCAGAGTAGTGAGTAGTGAGTGCAGAGTAGTGAGTGCAGAGTAGTGAGTAGTAAGTGCAGAGTAGTGAGTAGTGAGTGCAGAGTAGTGAGTTCAGAGTAGTGAGTAGTGAGTGCAGAGTAGTGAGTAGTGAGTGCAGAGTAGTGAGTAGTGAGTGCAGAGTAGTGAGTGCAGAGTAGTGAGTGCAGAGTAGTGAGTGCAGAGTAGTGAGTGCAGAGTAGTGAGTAGTGAGTGCAGAGTAGTGAGTGCAGAGTAGTGAGTGCAGAGTAGTGAGTGCAGAGTAGTGAGTAGTGAGTGCAGAGTAGTGAGTAGTGAGTGGTGAGTGGTGAGTAGTGAGTGGTGAGTGGTGAGTGGTGAGTGGTGAGTAGTGAGTGCAGAGTAGTGAGTGCAGAGTAGTGAGTAGTGAGTGGTCAGTAGAGAGTGCAGAGTAGTGAGTGCAGAGTAGTGAGTAGTGAGTGCAGAGTAGTGAGTAGTGAGTGCAGAGTAGTGAGTGGTGAGTGGTGAGTAGTGAGTGCAGAGTAGTGAGTAGTGAGTGCAGAGTAGTGAGTAGTGCGTGCAGAGTAGTGAGTAGTGAGTGCAGAGTAGTGAGTGCAGAGTAGTGAGTGCAGAGTAGTGAGTAGTGAGTGCAGAGTAGTGAGTGCAGAGTAGTGAGTGCAGAGTAGTGAGTGCAGAGTAGTGAGTGCAGAGTAGTGAGTGCAGAGTAGTGAGTGCAGAGTAGTGAGTAGTGAGTGCAGAGTAGTGAGTAGTGAGTGCAGAGTAGTGAGTAGTGAGTGCAGAGTAGTGAGTGCAGAGTAGTGAGTAGTGAGTGCAGAGTAGTGAGTAGTGAGTAGGGAGTGGTGAGTAGTGAGTGGTGAGTGGTGAGTAGTGAGTGGTGAGTGGTGAGTGCAGAGTAGTGAGTGGTGAGTAGTGAGTGCAGAGTAGTGAGTGCAGAGTAGTGAGTGCAGAGTAGTGAGTGCAGAGTAGTGAGTGCAGAGTAGTGAGTACTGAATAGTGAGTAGTGAGTGCAGAGTAGTGAGTAGTGAGTGCAGAGTAGTGAGTAGTTAGTGCAGAGTAGTGAGTAGTGAGTGCAGAGTAGTGAGTGCAGAGTAGTGAGTGCAGAGTAGTGAGTGCAGAGTAGTGAGTAGTGAGTGCAGAGTAGTGAGTAGTGAGTGCAGAGTAGTGAGTAGTGAGTGCAGAGTAGTGAGTGCAGAGTAGTGAGTAGTGAGTGCAGAGTTGTGAGTGCAGAGTAGTGAGTAGTGAGTAGTGAGTAGTGAGTGCAGAGTAGTGAGTGCAGAGTAGTGAGTAGTGAGTGCAGAGTAGTGAGTAGTGAGTAGTGAGTGCAGAGTAGTGAGTAGTAAGTGCAGAGTAGTGAGTAGTGAGTGCAGAGTAGTGAGTGCAGAGTGGTGAGTGGTGAGTAGTGAGTAGTGAGTGCAGAGTAGTGAGTAGTGAGTGCAGAGTAGTGAGTGCAGAGTAGTGAGTAGTGAGTGCAGAGTAGTGAGTAGTGAGTGCGGAGTAGTGAGTGCAGAGTAGTGAGTGCAGAGTAGTGAGTGCAGAGTAGTGAGTAGTGAGTGCAGAGTAGTGATGCAGAGTAGTGAGTAGTGAGTGCAGAGTATTGAGTGCAGAGTAGTGAGTGCAGAGTAGTGAGTAGTGAGTGCAGAGTAGTGAGTGCAGAGTAGTGAGTAGTGAGGGCAGAGTTGTGAGTGCAGAGTAGTGAGTAGTGAGTGCAGAGTAGTGAGTGCAGAGTAGTGAGTAGTGAGTGCAGAGTAGTGAGTGCAGAGTAGTGAGTAGTGAGTGCAGAGTAGTGAGTAGTGAGTGCAGAGTAGTGAGTGCAGAGTAGTGAGTGCAGAGTAGTGAGTAGTGAGTGCAGAGTAGTGAGTGCAGAGTAGTGAGTGCAGAGTAGTGAGTAGTAAGTGCAGAGTAGTGAGTAGTGAGTGCAGAGTAGTGAGTAGTGAGTGCAGAGTAGTGAGTAGTGAGTGCAGAGTAGTGAGTAGTGAGTGCAGAGTAGTGAGTAGTGAGTGCAGAGTAGTGAGTGCAGAGTAGTGAGTGCAGAGTAGTGAGTAGTGAGTGCAGAGTAGTGAGTAGTGAGTGCAGAGTAGTGAGTGCAGAGTAGTGAGTGCAGAGTAGTGAGTGCAGAGTAGTGAGTGCAGAGTAGTGAGTAGTGAGTGCAGAGTAGTGAGTGCAGAGTAGTGAGTGCAGAGTAGTGAGTGCAGAGTAGTGAGTAGTGAGTAGTGAGTAGTGAGTGGTGAGTAGTGAGTGCAGAGTAGTGAGTAGTGAGTGCAGAGTAGTGAGTGCAGAGTAGTGAGTGCAGAGTAGTGAGTAGTGAGTGCAGAGTAGTGAGTGCAGAGTAGTGAGTGCAGAGTAGTGAGTGCAGAGTAGTGAGTAGTGAGTGCATAGTAGTGAGTAGTGAGTGCAGAGTAGTGAGTGCAGAGTAGTGAGTGCAGAGTAGTGAGTAGTGAGTTGTGAGTGCAGAGTAGTGAGTGCAGAGAAGTGAGTGCAGAGTAGTGAGTAGTGAGTGCAGAGTAGTGAGTAGTGAGTGCAGAGTAGTGAGTAGTGAGTGCAGAGTAGTGAGTGCAGATTGCAGAGTAGTGAGTGCAGATTGCAGAGTAGTGAGTGCAGATTGCAGAGTAGTGAGTGCAGAGTAGTGAGTAGTGAGTGCAGAGTAGTGAGTGCAGAGTAGTGAGTGCAGAGTAGTGAGTGCAGAGTAGTGAGTCGTGAGTGCAGAGTAGTGAGTGCAGAGTAGTGAGTGCAGAGTAGTGAGTGCAGAGTAGTGTGCAGAGTAGTGAGTAGTGAGTGCAGAGTAGTGAGTGCAGAGTAGTGAGTGCAGATTGCAGAGTAGTGAGTAGTAAGTGCAGAGTAGTGAGTAGTGAGTGCAGAGTAGTGAGTAGTGAGTGCAGAGTAGTGAGTAGTGAGTGCAGAGTAGTAGTAGTGAGTGCAGAGTAGTGAGTGCAGAGTAGTGAGTAGTGAGTTCAGAGTAGTGAGTGCAGAGTAGTGAGTGCAGAGTAGTGAGTAGTGAGTGCAGAGTAGTGAGTAGTGAGTGCAGAGTAGTGAGTGCAGAGTAGTGAGTAGTGAGTGCAGAGTAGTGAGTAGTGAGTGCAGAGTAGTGAGTAGTGAGTGCAGAGTAGTGAGTGCAGAGTAGTGAGTGCAGAGTAGTGAGTAGGGAGTTCAGAGTAGTGAGTGCAGAGTAGTGAGTAGTAAGTGCAGAGTAGTGAGTAGTGAGTGCAGAGTAGTGAGTGCAGAGTAGTGAGTAGTGAGTAGTGAGTGCAGAGTAGTGAGTAGTTGTTGGACAGGCCACACGAAGGGCTTGCTCCCTCCCCGCACGACCAGGCCCGAGCCCGGCTCCTCAGATGTTACACGCAACAACCACCCGTTTCCCGTCTCCTATGGGACCCCTGCCCCTGAACATCTCCACCTCATGGGCCCGATTCCCTACCGGCCCTCTCGCCCGGCCTGGGCGCCATCTTGGACACAGCACCACGAGACCGCCTGGCCTCCGATCGACCCTAACCCTGGGCCTGGCCAGGCCCCGACATCCCGGCACCACCATCCACCCAGGAGGTGAGCGGACTACTTGGCAAGTCAATGGGAGAAAGAGGTGTCGATAGCTCTCCCCCGCCAGGTGCCGATCGCCCCCAGCCTCCCCGGGCGCTGGCTCCACCCCCCCGCTGGGTGTCTGGACTCCCTCATCCCGGACCTCCCGACCTCCAAGTGCGAGGGTCCGGACATCAAAGGGCGCCAGACCTATAACTGGGGCAGCTCCAGAGCAGGAAGGCAGTTGTATCCTGGAGTCGAGAGACGCAGCGAAGAACTCATCCTTGACGGACTACTGGCGCTGCCGTAGCCCTGCCTTACGAACTATCGTCCTGCCTGCTGGCGCTGCCGCAACCTTCTGAAACCTTCATCGTCGTCGGGACCTGCTGGCGTGGCCGCGGACCGTTTGTAATCACCACCTTCATCGGGACCTGCTGGCTCCGCCGCGGCCCGATCATCTAGAACGCCGAGCTCGAGGATTGTGAGCTATTTCATCTACCTGATTGGTAACAAGACTGTCCCGCTACCCTTTTCCCAATCCAGAGACCAGAACCGAGGGGACCCCTGAGTCCGGACCTCCTTGTACCATTTTACCGTACTTAAAGAATTGCTTATAAAGTATCGTTGAACCTTATCCTTGTGTGGTGTACGTCTGTGGGGGGGAAGTTACTTGTCTGTACGATCGCTGGAGACGGCTCTCCCCGGAGACCTCTCCCCTTATCCTCGGCCGACCCTCCCGGTCCGTCTAACATTGGTGGCCAGCGGCGCGATCCGAATCAACGCATAATCGTACAGAGAGTAGCTCACCCCACGACGAAATCACAATGACAACCAAAGAAAGCGGATCCACCGAGAAATTCCAGATGGAGAAATTGGAAGAATACAGCCATCGTGAGTTGAAACAATTCTGCATTGAACTAGGTATCGCTACCACCGGTCTGAGTACTAAAGACGATTTCAAGCACGCCATTGAGTCTTGGGCAGAAACCGGGGCCGTCAGACCCCCGGACCACAATGTCGCAGCAGCAGAAAAAGACACCACGGCTCCCGAGGAGCGAAGAACGGGTCTCTCGCAAGATGAGATCCAAGAACGAGAAAGAACCCGACTACATGAACTAGAAATGGCCCGGCTCAAAATGGATGGCGAACTCAAATTAGCAGAACAAAAACTGAATCTGGAACATCTGCGACTCCGAGAAGAACGGGAAGAGAAGCAGAGACAAAGAGAGCTCGAAGAGAAGAGACTGGCGTATGAACACGAGCGCAAACTAGCTGAGATAGACTTACGCAAGCAGAACAAAGAATTAGGGGTGCCCGAGCAACCGCGCACCCCGGGGGCAACAGAAAAAAAGGTACACATCCCCAAGGATGTCGTTCGAGAATATTTCCGAGAGGACGACATACAGCAATCGTTCAAGGCCTACGAGATCGCTATGACCTCCCACCGGATCGATCGAAGCGACTGGGGAGCCGGTCTATGGGGGAGGTTCCTCAATGAGGGCCGCGATGCCCTGCTACAGCTTCCAGACCATCTGATGACCTCCTATGACCACATGAAAGCTGCCCTCCTCACCCGCTATGGGCTCACACCCGAAATGTACCGCCAGAGGTTCCGAGACTGCACCCGGATCCCGGGTACAACTTGGGTGGAATACGTGAACTATTTCAGCCGGGCCTTCGAGGGTTGGATCAAGGGAAGCAACGTAACGACTTACGAGCAACTTTTCAATCTCATGGTATGGGAGCATCTATCAAACAACTGCTTCGTCGAGCTCAGGCAGCACCTCCTCGACAGTAAATTGACTGATCCACGGCAGCTCGCCGCCGAGGCTGACCGGTGGGAAATCACCCGAGTGGGCCGAAATGGGTCCCATGAACAGAACCGGAACCACCACGGTCAGCACCGTCCCCGAGGAGGAGGAGGGGGCCAAGGACGAGGAAGAGACAACGCCCCGGCCGCTCCCGCTACCAGCACCCCACCCCCGGCCAACCGGGGCAACACCCCGGCGCGGCCGGGATACAGAGCCAATGTCACATGTCACCGATGCCAGCGAGTCGGCCACTACGCAAACGATCCAAATTGTCCACAGAGCCAGACTCCGAGACCCCGCCAGATGGCTGCCGCCGCCCTGGGGGAAGAACAAATCTCCGAAGAGCATGAGGAATGTGAGCAAGAACACCAAGAATGGGAACCAGCCGCCATGGTTCTAGCATGCCTAGGGGGAAGAGACATGGTCCTGCGGGTCCCCCTACCCGCCAACACCCGGAAGTACAGTCAATGGGTGAACATTAATGGACGCCGGGCCGAAGCCCTACGTGACACCGGGGCCAGTGTAACAGCCGTCCGCTGTCACCTGGTGACCCCAGAACAGATCCTGCCGAACATTCTCTGCCCTGTCCGATCAGCCGACAATTCGGAGAGTCTATGTCGGATGGCTTGCGTCCCCTTCGAGTGGGGAGGAGTCTCCGGCATGTTGAAAGTGACGGTCCGAGATGACGCCCCCGTAGACTGTCTCCTGGGAAATGATCTTGAAAGTTCCCCGTGGGCCGCCGTAGAGAGGAAAGAGCATCTGGGGATGTTGGGCATCCCGGACTGGGCGTGCGTAACCACCCGGTCCATGGCTACCCGTGCCACCCCCAGACCCGAAGAACCTGAATGGCCGGCACCTCCTCCCCCGGTCGCTCCAGTAGAAGACACCGACCGTGCCGTCCCCCCAGAACAAACTCCCGAGGAGCTCGTTCAGCCTCAGGACCTTCCCGGCCTGGATCAGTGGCGTCAGGAGGGGGGGCCCACCCAAGAACAGTTTTGCCAAGAGCAGAGGACCTGTCCCTCCCTCGAGGGACTCCGCCAACAAGCCCTCGCTCAGAGCGCAGGGGATACCTCCGGAACCCATTGGGTCTATTGGGACAATGACCTATTGTACAGCGAACAGAGACTCGCGGAGTTAGGGGCCAGTCGAGTACTAGTGGTGCCCCTCCGCTTTAGAGACTTCTTGCTAAACCTGGCCCACGATGTCCCCCTGGCTGGCCACCTGGGTCAGGATAAAACCTACAGTCGCCTGGTGACCCACTTTTTTTGGCCCAAGATGAGGAACGATGTACTCCAGCACTGCCGATCTTGCCCCACGTGCCAGGCCAGCGGGAAGAGCGGCCGCAAGCTGAAAGCACCCCTGCAACCTTTTCCAGTGGTCACCACCCCGTTCGAGAGGGTGGGGATAGACATTGTGGGACCCCTGGACCCCCGTACAGCACAGGGACATCGGTTCATCCTAGTACTGGTGGACCACGCCACCCGCTACCCCGAGGCTGTTCCCCTGCGAACTGTGACAGCCCCGGTAGTCGGCCGGGCCCTGATGGGGATCTTCTCCCGCGTGGGCTTCCCCCGAGAAGTCGTCAGCGACCGGGGCACAAACTTTATTTCAAAATACATGAAGTCCCTCTGGCAACAGTGTGGGGTCACCTACCGGTTCACGACCCCCTATCACCCTCAAGGAAACGGACTCGTTGAGCGGTTCAACCGCACGCTCAAAGGGATGATTGGGGGGTTGGAAGAGCCCCTCCGTCGCCAGTGGGATGTGCTACTACCGTGCCTTCTCTTTGCCTACCGAGAAGTCCCCCAGAAGTCCCTCGGCTTCAGCCTGTTTGAACTCTTGTATGGACACCCGGTACGTGGGCCGCTCAGCCTAGTCAAAGAAGGCTGGGAAATGCCCCCTCTAAAGAACCCTCCAGATGTTTTCAAGTACCTCCTAACCCTCCTAACCCTCCGCAACCAGACCAGACGATTCAGAGAGATGGCAAAAGCAAACTTGGAGGCCAGTCAGGAGGACATGAAAAGGTGGTACGATCAAAATGCCTCCTCCATCGAATTTGAACCCGGCCAACAAGTATGGGTAATGTCTCCCACCGAACCATGCGCCCTGCAAGACAAGTGGACGGGGCCCTTCAAAGTAATCGAGCGCAAGAGCCCTGTCACCTATCTCATCGATATGGAATCTTCACGGAACCCTCTCCGGGTCCTCCACGCTAATAGACTGAAACCCCATTTTGTGCGCTCAGAACTCAGCCTCCTGATGGCAACGGACAATGGAGCCGAGGAGGACTCCGAACCCCTCCCTGACCTCCTGCGGACTCGGGAGAAGGACGGCTCCGTGGACGGGGTCCGACTCTCGGAGGCCCTCACCTTGGAGCAACGCCAAGGATGCCGAGACCTCCTGCTGCAGTTCGCCACCCTGTTCTCCCTCACCCCAGGGGTCACCCCCTGGTGCGTACACGACGTGGACACGGGAGACAGTCCCCCTATCCGCCATCGGGCCTACCGCGTACCAGATCGGGTACGGGCCTGCATCCAAGAGGAGGTGGCCAGGATGCTCACGCTCGGGGTCATCGAGCCCTCCGACAGCCCCTGGGCCAGCCCAGTGGTACTGGTCCCCAAAGCAGCCGCCCCCGAAACCACGCCGGAACTCCGGTTCTGCGTCGACTACCGGGGCTTGAATGCGGTCACCAGAACAGACGCGCACCCCATCCCCCGGGCAGATGAACTAATCGACCGCATGGGAGCTGCCCGCTACCTCAGCATCTTCGACCTGACAGCGGGCTACTGGCAGATCGGTCTCACACCCCGAGCCCAAGAACGATCTGCATTCTCCACCCCTGATGGCCACTATCACTTCAAGGTCATGCCATTCGGCATGAAGAATGCCCCAGCAACATTTCAACGGCTAGTTAACCAGGTCCTGGCGGGGCCTGAAGAATTCAGCGCCGCCTACCTGGACGATATCGCTGTGTACAGCCGCCACTGGTCCGACCACCTCCACCACCTCCGAGAAGTGCTACAGGCCCTCCAACGAGCTGGCCTCACGATCAAGGCCAGCAAATGCCAAATTGGCCAGGGGTCCGTGACCTATCTCGGGCACCAGGTAGGAAGCGGTCTTGGGGCCCCTCTGCAACTCAAGATCGCTGCCATCCAGTCTTGGCAGCCCCCCATCACCCAGACCGAGGTCCGCGCCTTTTTGGGACTCACAGGCTACTACCGGCGGTTCGTGAGGGACTATGGCAGCATTGTGGGGCCCCTCACGGAACTCACATCCAAAAACCAACCAAAGAAGGTCAACTGGACCCCAGACTGTCAAGCGGCCTTCGAGAAGCTGAAGGCCGCCATGTGCTCCGCCCCTGTGCTCCAGGCCCCCGACTACAGTCGGGAATTCATCGTCCAAACGGATGCCTCCGACCATGGCATTGGGGCAGTCCTTTCCCAGTTGAATCCCGAAGGACTTGACCAACCAGTGGCTTTCATCAGCAGACGACTCCTGGCCCGAGAACAACGCTGGAGCACCATCGAGAGGGAGGCCTTCGCCGTGGTGTGGGCCCTCAAAAAGCTCCGGCCATATCTCTTCGGCACCCACTTCCGGGTACAGACCGATCATCGGCCCCTGCAGTGGCTAATGCAAATGCGGGGGGAAAACCCGAAGCTACTACGTTGGTCCATCTCCCTGCAGGGGATGGACTTCACTGTGGAACATCGACCCGGGCAAGACCACGCCAACGCAGATGGCCTGTCACGCTTTTTCCGCCTCGACGAGGAGAGTCCCCAAGAGGATGGGTGACTCTCCCCGCCTTCAGCTGGGGGGGCCGCATGTTGGACAGGCCACACGAAGGGCTTGCTCCCTCCCCGCACGACCAGGCCCGAGCCCGGCTCCTCAGATGTTACACGCAACAACCACCCGTTTCCCGTCTCCTATGGGACCCCTGCCCCTGAACATCTCCACCTCATGGGCCCGATTCCCTACCGGCCCTCTCGCCCGGCCTGGGCGCCATCTTGGACACAGCACCACAAGACCGCCTGGCCTCCGATCGACCCTAACCCTGGGCCTGGCCAGGCCCCGACATCCCGGCACCACCATCCACCCAGGAGGTGAGCGGACTACTTGGCAGGTCAATGGGAGAAAGAGGTGTCGATAGCTCTCCCCCGCCAGGTGCCGATCGCCCCCAGCCTCCCCGGGCGCTGGCTCCACCCCCCCGCTGGGTGTCTGGACTCCCTCATCCCGGACCTCCCGACCTCCAAGTGCGAGGGTCCGGACATCAAAGGGCGCCAGACCTATAACTGGGGCAGCTCCAGAGCAGGAAGGCAGTTGTATCCTGGAGTCGAGAGACGCAGCGAAGAACTCATCCTTGACGGACTACTGGCGCTGCCGTAGCCCTGCCTTACGAACTATCGTCCTGCCTGCTGGCGCTGCCGCAACCTTCTGAAACCTTCATCGTCGTCGGGACCTGCTGGCGTGGCCGCGGACCGTTTGTAATCACCACCTTCATCGGGACCTGCTGGCTCCGCCGCGGCCCGATCATCTAGAACGCCGAGCTCGAGGATTGTGAGCTATTTCATCTACCTGATTGGTAACAAGACTGTCCCGCTACCCTTTTCCCAATCCAGAGACCAGAACCGAGGGGACCCCTGAGTCCGGACCTCCTTGTACCATTTTACCGTACTTAAAGAATTGCTTATAAAGTATCGTTGAACCTTATCCTTGTGTGGTGTACGTCTGTGGGGGGGAAGTTACTTGTCTGTACGATCGCTGGAGACGGCTCTCCCCGGAGACCTCTCCCCTTATCCTCGGCCGACCCTCCCGGTCCGTTTAACAGTAGTGAGTGCAGAGTAGTGAGTAGTGAGTGCAGAGTAGTGAGTGCAGAGTAGTGAGTGCAGAGTAGTGAGTAGTGAGTGCAGAGTAGTGAGTAGTGAGTAGTGAGTTGTGGAGAAGCAGTCGTCCCTACCTCGTCGGGATGGCGTTCCAGACAGGGGTCCCTCCCCCCAACAACGGGACGTACAGCGTCCCTTACCCATCGGACTTTCTCTCTCTCTCTTCGCCCACAGGATCCGACAACAACATCCCGGAACGACGACCCGGAAGTGGTCAAACAGGATACCGGAAGTGCAGCTCCCGTAGGTGACCCGGAACCCAACCCTTCCGGAACCGGAAGCGCGTCCACTGAAGTCCGCCGGGAACAGAGAAAAGCCGTGAGGACAGACGGAGAGTCGTTCAGCCCAGCGGACTCGTGGCAGGAGACAGCGATTGGCGTGGAACCCCCGACTGAGAGCGGAGAGGAGGAGGAGAGCGGAGAGAAGAAGGAGAGCGGAGAGGAGAACGAGGAAGAGGACCTGTGGTCGGAGGACTGGTGGCGACCTCCGGAGGTGGCTGGAGAGCGGCCGCAACTCGGATGAGAGTTGCGGCGGGGCACGTGAGTACCCTCTATCCTTTCTCCGTGTCCCCTAGTATAAATAGTGTAAATACCTGTAAGCATTGTATATAGACCCTCACGAGCACCTCACACTAGCCATAGAAATAGTGAAGTATCACGGGCACTGTTTATACTCCGCCACACTAATCCCTGACACCATCAACCACCCTCTAAACCCTTCCCTTCTCTTATTCATCTTGTCCCCTCCTACCCAACCGGCCCTTCCCCATGTTCGTTTTCCGGTCCATTCACTCCCCGGTGCAGGTGGAAGTACTCGGTAGTCCTTGCTGGACTGGACTAACCCCGTGTATTCTCTCTCCCTTGTATATCTCCGAGGAGCACCAGCACCCGACATTATCCTGACGACACCAGCCCAGCAGAGGACTACATCCACGGCATCTACCCTTCATCCGAACCCACCCGGCTCTGCGCTTCCATCCAGAATTCCTTCCTATACCTCTGTCGAACAAGACTTTGTGTTCATTGCTAAACAATAAATCCTTAACCATAGCTCACTACATTCGGCCTCCCAGCCTGTTATTCCGGTCCGCCCAACCCACAACTCCACAGGTGGTGTCAGAAGTGGGATCCACCGGAAGCATGGAGGCCGCCGTCCAACACCTCGCGGAGAGCCAGGAGCAGCTTGGCAAAATGATGGAACGCTTTCTTAAAACCGCAGAAGATGATCGAGGACAACTCCATGACGTCCTAAAAGGACAGGGGACCGCACAGGACCAAGCCCTCGAGAAACTGACCACCGTCATGGGACAACAAAGACCCGTAACTTCCTTGCCCTCAGTTGTCTTGCAAAAGTATGTGTCGGGTGAAGATCCCGACTACTTTTTTCACTAATTTCGAGCGCCTAGCCCAGGCTGCGGCTTGGCCTGCCGACCGATGGGGCCACTATCTGGGTCCCCTGTTGACTGGTGAACTGCAGGCAGCCTATCAGCAGGCCAATATACAGGGCCAGACTCCCTACAATGACATTAAAACCTGCATTCTGGAGAGACTGGGGATTGATGACGAAACATCCAGGGTTCGTCTGAGGCAGGCCAAAGAGGGACCCCAAGAAACGCCACGGGCTCTCTCGTTCCGTATACAGGACTTAGCGAATAGGTGGTTGAAACCGGCCACCGCCACCAAGGAGGACATCCTAGCAAAAATATACTTGGAGCAGTATCTAGCGTCCCTACATCCGGCCACCCAAAAGTGGGTGAGACAACACGCCCGCCTGACTCTTGATAGTGCTGTGGAGATTGCCAGTGCCTACAGTAGAGCCCAGGAGTCCCAACGGATCAAAGAGGAACCACATCCACGAATCCCACATGACAGCCATTCCCGTCCCCAAAGACCACCTCCCGGGGTCAGAAGACCGGATCCGGTCCCCTTGTTACCCTACCCAGTTATGCCTCGAACCAACCCGCCTGGGCCTCAGTGTTATCACTGCGGAGGGTATGGCCACATAGCTCGTGTGTGTCCTCAAAAGGAAGAGCCCATGGACATAGGAATGGCCAGGAACTATGTCTGTCTCACCAATGAAGTCACCCCGCCGCCTTTCCGCTGTCCGGTAAGGATTGAAGGACACCGCATGATGGCGTTAGCAGACACGGGGTGTAGACATAGCGTCCTACGACCCCAGGAACTACCCCATCCGGTCGGACCTGTGACCGGAACGGTCGCTATCAAATGCGTCCACGGCGACACCAGGAGTTATCCGACGGCCCGAGTGCGGGTGCAACAACTCTCAGATGAGGGAAGTATGTTAACTGTCGGCTTGGTTCCCAATCTCCCTGAACAAGCCATTTTAGGTAGCGATTACAGTAGTCTTCCCCACCTCCTTCAAGACCCTACAGACTCCCTAAAGAAATGGTGGGCGGAAGCACCGTTTCCCCATGGGTCTCCTTCCACGGACTCTCCGTCAAAACCGGGGAAGACCAAGAATCAAAAGAAAAGAGAAAAAAGGATCTTTACTAGTGCATACCCGGCTCAGATAGATGTTCGTCCCTGGGAAACCGACAGGGAATTCCGCGCAACCCAGCAAGAGGATCCAGTTTTGCAGGAAGCCTGGAATCGTGCCCTGGACAATGAGGACCCTCTGAAAGTAGGTCCTTACTTTTTTCGAAAGAATGGACTCCTCTACAGAAAAGGGGGGCCACAGCTCCCACCCCAGGATTATTTCGGGACAAAGTACTATATCTGGCCCACAGTCACTTGTTGGGAGGGCATTTCAGCGATGAAAAAACGGGGAAAACAATCCTAGAGAAGTTCTATTGGCCGGGCGTACACGGTCAAATAAAACAGTACTGCAGGGAGTGTCCGGTCTGCCAGAGAAACAGCCGGTATCGTCCCCCCCGGGTTCATCTCCAGCCCCTTCCTCTTATCGATGTACCTTTCTCCCGAGTGGTTATGGACCTAATAGAACCCCTGCTACCATCCAGGACGGGGTGTAGGTACGCTCTGGTGTTAGTGGATTATGCTACCCGGTTCCCGGAAGCCGTCCCTTTGAAACAGCCCACTACCCAAAACATCGCGAAGGCCCTCATCTCCATCTTCAGTAGAGTAGGGTTCCCTCGGGAGATCTTAACAGATCAAGGTACGCCTTTTGTGTCCTCCCTCATGCGTCAAGTATGCGCCCATCTGGGAATTAAACAAATAAGAACTTCGGAGTACCACCCCCAGACAGATGGGTTGGTGGAACGTTATAATGCTACACTAAAGACCACCCTCAAGAAGCTCCTGGGCCTTGAGAGCAAAAGGTGGGAAGAGATGCTTCCCCTTGCCCTCTTCGCCATCCGTTGCAAAGTGCAAAGTAGTACCGGATACTCACCGTATGAATTGTTATATGGACGATCCCCCAGGACCCTGTTAGACATGGCTCGCGAGGCCTGGGAAGCTGAGCCAGACCGTACCCGTCCCCTCCCTGAGTATGTGGACAATCTCCGAACCCATTTAACACAAATCAGAGAGATAGTGAGACAGAACATGGTGGCATCTCAGGTCACCCAGAAACAGCAGTATGACAAAGGAACCAAGGCCCGTTCATTCAAACCTGGAGACCTGGTTTTGTTACTTCTACCCTCATCCGACCATAAGCTATTAGGGCAGTGGCAGGGCCCGTTCCCAATCTTAAGACAGGTGTCTCCCATCACCTACGAACTCGAAATGGATGCCACCCGAGGGGTCACCCAGATTTACCATATAAATCTCTTAAAGAAATGGGAGGGGCCCCTCCCTGTCATGACGAGCACTCCCTCCTTTCCTTTTGACGGGTGTATGGACACAGATCTCCCTGAAAGGACCAAACAAGACCTCAGAAGGGTCTTATCCTCTGTTCAATCAGTGTTTTCGTCCCTACCGGGACACTCCACCATAGTGGAGCATGCAATCCACACCGAACCAGGGAAAACAGTGAGACAAAGACCCTACCGTATCCCTGAAGCACGAAGAGCGGTCATAAAAGAAGAGACGACCCAGATGTTGAAGATGGGTATCATCGAACCCTCCAGCAGCAGTTAGAATTCCCCAATCGTTCTAGTTCCCAAACCCGATGGCTCTACTCGATTCTGCATCGATTTCAGAAAGGTGAACAAGATCTCTGCCTTTGATTCGTATCCCCTACCTCGAGTAGATGAGATGGTGGAGCGCATAGGCAAAGCCAAATATATCAGTACCCTTGACTTGTGCAAGGGATACTGGCAGATCCCCTTAAAACCCGAAGACAAGCCAAAAACGGCGTTTTCAACCCCTGAGGGTTTGTTCCAGTTCAGGGTGATGCCCTTCGGGCTTCATGGAGCCCCGGCAACTTTCCAAAGGGCTATGAACCTGGTCTTACGACCCCATTCCAGCTATGCCGGGGCGTACTTAGACGATATAGTCATTTATAGCGACAGCTGGGAACAACACCTACACCATTTGCAAGCAGTAGTGCACTCACTGGGTAACCACGGCTTTACCATCAACCCCGCCAAGACCACCTTGGCGGCCCAAAGCGTGAAATATCTGGGTTATCTGTTGGGGGAAGGGGTCATCCGTCCCCAAGACAATAAGATCAAGGCCATTCAATCCATACCCTTCCCTCACACCAAGAGAGAACTTCGTGCCTTTCTCGGGTTACTGGGGTATTACAGGCGATTTATACCCAACTTTTCCCAAACTGCAGCTCCCTTGACCGACCTGTTGAAAAAAACCACTAGAACCGAAGAGAAGTTACAGCAACCCACTCCCCTGCTGTTGCAAGCCTTTGACCTACTCAAACAGTCCCTGCTGTCCGAACCAGTGTTAATCAGTCCTGATTATTCACAACCATTCATCCTTCAGACGGACGCCTCCGATCAGGGTTTGGGGGCAGTCCTGTCACAAAAAGATTCAAGAGGGGTCGAAAAACCGATTCTTGAGGGTGTATCTCAGCCGGAAGCTCTTCCCACGTGAACAGAACTATGCGGTGGTTGAGAAAGAGGCTCTAGCGATTAAATGGGCCGTGGATAGTCTCCGGTACTAGAGGGGCGCAAGTTCCTCTTGTATACGGATCACGCCCCACTCGAGTGGATGGCCCGCAACCGGGGCCACAACGACCGGGTCCTTCGGTGGTTTCTCTCTCTACAGCCCTTCCATTTCAGAACTCTACACCGAAAGGGACTAGACCAGGGCAATGCTGATTACCTCTCACGGTATCCGTCTCCTTCGAGCCCTACTAGTAAGACAGCTAGGGAAAGGGGATGTGGAGAAGCAGTCGTCCCTACCTCGTCGGGATGGCGTTCCAGACAGGGGTCCCCCCCACCAACAACGGGACGTACAGCGTCCCTTACCCATCGGACTTTCTCTCTCTCTCTTCGCCCACAGGATCCGACAACAACATCCCGGAACGACGACCCGGAAGTGGTCAAACAGGATACCGGAAGTGCAGCTCCCGTAGGTGACCCGGAACCCAACCCTTCCGGAACCGGAAGCGCGTCCACTGAAGTCCGCCGGGAACAGAGAAAAGCCGTGAGTTCAGCGGACTCGTGGCAGGAGACAGCGATCGGCGTGGAACCCCCGACGGAGAGCGGAGAGGAGGAGGAGAGCGGAGAGAAGAAGGAGAGTGGAGAGGAGAACGAGGAAGAGGACCTGTGGTCGGAGGACTGGTGGCGACCTCCGGAGGTGGCTGGAGAGCGGCCGCAACTCGGATGAGAGTTGCGGCGGGGCACGTGAGTACCCTCTATCCTTTCTCCGTGTCCCCTAGTATAAATAGTGTAAATACCTGTAAGCATTGTATATAGACCCTCACGAGCACCTCGCACTAGCCATAGAAATAGTGAAGTATCACGGGCACTGTTTATACTCCGCCGCACTAATCCCTGACACCATCAACCACCCTCTAAACCCTTCCCTTCTCTTATTCATCTTGTCCCCTCCTACCCAACCGGCCCTTCCCCACGTTCGTTTCCCGGTCCATTCACTCCCCGGTGCAGGTGGAAGTACTCGGCAGTCCTTGCTGGACTGGACTAACGCCGTGTATTCTCTCTCCCTTGTATATCTCCGAGGAGCACCAGCACCCGACATTATCCTGACGACACCAGCCCAGCAGAGGACTACATCCACGGCATCTACCCTTCATCCGAACCCACCCGGCTCTGCGCTTCCATCCAGAATTCCTTCCTATACCTCTGTCGAACAAGACTTTGTGTTCATTGCTAAACAATAAATCCTTAACCATAGCTCACTACATTCGGCCTCCCAGCCTGTTATTCCGGTCCGCCCAACCCACAACTCCACATGAGTGCAGAGTAGTGAGTGCAGATTGCAGAGTAGTGAGTGCAGAGTAGTGAGTGCAGAGTAGTGAGTGCAGAGTAGTGAGTGCAGAGTAGTGAGTGCAGAGTAGTGAGTGTTGAGTGCAGAGTAGTGAGTGCAGAGTAGTGAGTAGTGAGTGCAGAGTAGTGAGTAGTGAGTGCAGAGTAGTAGGTAGTGAGTGCAGAGTAGTGAGTGCAGAGTAGTGAGTGCAGATTGCAGAGTAGTGAGTGCAGAGTAGTGAGTGCAGAGTAGTGAGTAGTGAGTGCAGAGTAGTGAGTGCAGAGTAGTGAGTGCAGAGTAGTGAGTAGTGAGCGCAGAGTAGTGAGTAGTGAGTGCAGAGTAGTGAGTAGTGAGTGCAGAGTAGTGAGTGCAGAGTAGTGAGTGCAGAGTAGTGAGTTCAGAGTAGTGAGTAGTGAGTGCAGAGTAGTGAGTAGTGAGTGCAGAGTAGTGAGTGCAGAGTAGTGAGTGCAGAGTAGTGAGTGCAGAGTAGTGAGTGCAGATTGCAGAGTAGTGAGTGCAGAGTAGTGAGTGCAGAGCAGTGAGTGCAGAGCAGTGAGTGCAGAGCAGTGAGTGCAGAATGCAGAGTAGTGAGTGCAGAGTGAGTGTGCAGAGCAGTGAGTGCAGGTGCAGAGTGGTGTGTGCTGTTGAGTGCAGAGTGCTGTGTATTGGCAATGTATATGACAATGCCATCTATTTATGATTTAAAGAAAAAAGAGAAATGTCATGAGCAATGCCAATAGCTCCACCTTTAATGATGCCGAGACCATTGCATTGTAAATGCTTGTTAGCATTTGCTACCGCCAAGTTATCCTCTTTCCTGGCTTGCTTGATTAAGGTTTGTGACCTCGCCTTGACAACTTTTATTAGAGCAGACTTCTTCTGTCTACATAATGGTGTGTACCATCCCTGCTTCTTCTTGGTCCGCTGGTGTCCAGTTGCCCTACCCCCTACTGCTGGTACCATAAATGTGTTCCCTATGGAGGTTATAGCCTCCTGGAACAGCATCGTAACTCTAGAAAGATCTAAATCCTCTGTCGTGGATGCCTCCATTGTGCCCAGCGTGTTCGTTATTAGCATATCTATAGCCTGGACTTTCGCTTCATCTAAGGCAATTTTACTCCACTTGAGGCGCCTTCCGCAATTAGATGGATAGACTCTTTTGGTAGACTTTGCCTTACATGGTGAGGCTACGCTGTTTTGACTAGGCCACAAATGCTTTAAGGTTAAAGACAGCAATTTGTGGTCACTATCTACAGTGGGTATAACTGCCATATCCTGGACAAATTGCCAGAGAGAATATAATCGATCCTTGATGTGTGATTCACCCTGTTATACGTATGGGCACTCATAGGGTCCGAAGCTGTCCTGCCATTTAATGCTCTTAAGCCGAGCTCAAGTCATAGCGTTCAGCTGGATCGTCCTCTGTGTCCATTTTTTTATAGGTGAAATTGCTAAGGCTGGTATGCCCCTCCTAGAGTCATCCTCCACCACATCCAAGATATCATCTACCACGAGGGGTTCATATGTGCAATTAAAATCCCCTGTGATCAATACTTGAGTACCATCACAGCATCCTCCTAGGGACTTTTCCAGCAAAGCTACTGTGGGGGACTCAGAGCTGCCTTTGGTGCCCCTGGCATATATATCAAATATGTCAAGAATCCTCCCTCCACCTGGCCCTCTCAGTGTGATCCTGAGAATATCTGGCGAACTGCTGTGTTTTTGTGTAATTCTACAGCCCAGGGAGATGCTCACCCATATGAGAAGCCCCCCCGAGGGCCGTCCCCTTCCTGATGGTGGCAAAATCGAAATCGCGGGTATGTAAAAGGTTTGGTAGCCAACCTTGTGATTTGGTTCCAGGCTCCAAGTTTCTTGGAAGATGCAGATGTTATAAGACTCCACCAATGTATTCCAATCGGGGAGTTCTATCTTCCTTGAAATACCCGCTACATTCCAACTAATGATCCTCAGTATTGACCTGTCAGCCGCCTCCATACCCTGTGGGTTATTTATATAAATAGTGTTGGACGTAAGTGGATCACCTCTAAAATCCGTTACCACAGGAAGTAGCCGGGGAACAGGAGGTAGAAAAACCCTTCTATCTGGAGACCTGCTCCCATTTAACCTACTGTTATCAGCTAGAGCCAGCGGGAAATTCAAGGGCGTATGGACTCCACGTCAGCGCCAAAAGTTGCTTCCCCAGTAGTTTGTACCACAGCCGAAGGCAAAGTTTGGGCGAACATCATGATTACCAGCCCGCCCTCCCCACAGTTGATTATCTTGGCCCTGCCTCTGATCCCAATTTAGTGGGCGTGGATAAAAGTGTCCCAGATCGTGAGCGCGAATTCCCTCTTCGCCATAGATGTTCTGCTGGTTACAGATAAACCTTGCCACCCTGGTGACCCTAAAGTTAATCAGGATGCAGTCCCCATGAACGTCCTTTGTTCTCCTTCCCACCCAACCAACTCGTCTAACATGAATGATCTGGCCATCCATATCCCTTGGGAGGGGCCTGTTATTGTTTAACCAAAATGTAGTTTTGTTCTTTAATTCACTGTAGGATTCGGTCTTACCCTGCTTTCGACATGGGACTCCTACCAATACAACCACGTAGGGCATACAGTCTGGAGGCAGATCAATATGAGAAAGATTACTTATCTTGGCAGAAATTAGGTCGGGTTTCGGGTCTGGATCTCTACTACTCCCCTGTATATTGCTACTATTCTGGTTGGTACTCGGGGTCTGTACGCCTGCCCTTACACTAGTCCCCTTGTTACCCTTAGGTGGTGATCGAGCTACTGGTTTGCTAGCCATGCTTGTTTTTTTGGCTGCTGCCAGAACTTGACTCGTTAGTGGAGCGTTTGCCAGAGGAATTGCTCCTTTATGGGAACCTACAGTGCCCTGTTGGTGCGACAGAACACTATTACCCGATTCCACTGGGGCTACCGTTGGGTTTTGGTTCTGTGCTACTGCTAGGTAGGGGCTATTTTATAATGCACTTTGATTAGGGCCTTCACAGAGAAAAAGTTATCTAAAGTTCTCTGCTCAAAGCGGTCTAATCTTGCTGTTAAGTCCTTTCACTTTTTAACCACTGGTAAAATGAGGGACTTCAAAGTGTGTTCAATTTGGGCAAACGGAGGGGTATCTCCCTCTACATTTGGAGGGTGCATTATAGTTTAGTTTCTGTTGATTGGTTCAATGGTGTTATAGCTTATAAGGTCATTTCGTTCTTGACTGTTGGAAGGTTTATCCAAAAGGGTCTCTATTCTTTCCCAAACATTTACGTCACCTAATAGGTCTAGATCCTCAATCACAACAGGTACATCCCTATCCGCATTACTCTCAGAATTATTAAATATTTTTGTACATCGTTTGGCAGGCGCTTTCCTTTGCTTGCTCCCTTCTACAATCCCCCTACAATTTCTGCTGGTAGGGCGTTCCTTCACAGCTTGCTTGGACTGGCGCCTAGCCAGCTGTCCCCTAGTCTTTATGCTAGGGCTAGCACTGCTTGTACTTGTAGGAGAGCCCGAGATTGGGTTGGTGTTAGCTGATGTATTACAACACCCATTCGTGCAAAGAGCAACACCCTCGGGAGAAAAGTCATTAATGGCCGGGATTTGTGAAATGGAGGGGGTCAGTGACAGTCTGGCAGATAAAGGGACAGTCCCTGAGGGTTGGATAATATCCGAATGGACTGTAACCTGTGGCATCGGAACATAACCACCACCTGGAAGAGCAGAAAAAGATGGTGCCAATATTGAATCCTGAGATTTGAGGGAGAGCATCGATACATTGGTAGGAAGTAAGGAGGAACAGAACCAACAGGTAGTGAGAGGCGTCGCTCTGTGTTTTCTATTGCGTTTGCCACCACCCAATTGTTTTTTGGAGCATGCGATCTATGGCCGTTAGGCTAGGAAGCTGCAGTTTCGCTGCCTCCTTAGGCTTTGGGGCAGCGGCAGGGACAGGCATTGCAGGATTACGCCTCACCATATTTAACCTTGTTAAGAATCAGCGGTTGAAGTAGACAAGCAACAGCTCCCAACAATTACCACGCAGTCTAAATTCAACAAAGAACCTCTAGCAGCTGATGCTTGATAGACAATACACCGTAAAGTTGGAAAGTACCCAGAAAGCCAATACAGAGAGTCAAAGGGGGTGGCCCAGCCCGGCCACACACGGCCACGAACGGTCAAAAACGGTCCCGCCCTTCTCCCGCGCTGCGGGGGCCTGAGCCGCTTAAGTAAGTCACGCGATGACCAGTGGGCGGGGCTTGGCGGCCAACGCGGACCAGGTGTTCACAGGTCTAGCAGGGACTCCTGGGAAATTGAGTCCCTGCAGCGTCGGGCACCGTCAGCTTTCTGCCCTTCGCACCCCCTCAGCAGGATGGTAACAAGCGCATCAATGAAAGTGCTTCACCAGAGTTCAAGGGCGATGCGGCACCCTGCTGCAGTGACAAGGAACATCAACAGGTGAACTTGATTTCACACAGAAATGGACACTGAAGCAGTGGCAGTCTGTAACGGGCAGCAGTATTAGGATGGAGACATGCACACTTTCGCACACATACTCACACCCAGCACATACACACCCACCCATCATAGCATTCACACACAAACACAATCATACATACACACACTTGCTCAACATTATAAAAACACTTACTGAGCCGCATCTCGGGTGGCACGAGAGAAGTCTCTGTTCTGAAGGAAAGGACGGGAGAAAGTTCCCTCAGCGTCCACTCACTTGCTAACCTTGTCAAAGGTCAGGGAATGAGAGAAGGGCCTTCCTTACTTCGTCATAGTGGGATGGGGTTAGCAAAACTTGCTGGCCCCACCCCACACTGTGACACGCGTCACTGATAGACAGTCGCCCCTGCACACCTCACAGCTTAAAGGGCCCAGATCCGGGCTATCAGTGATGCTCCCCCTTGTCATGAGAGGGAAGCTCACAGGAGACTGCTGGGCTGAGGAGGTCACGCCCCTCGGGTGTGAAGTGTTCAGCTCGGCAAAGTTTGGCTAAAGCAGCCAGGTGCCTGAGCATTTAGTGCATATACAGGGACTTGGTGTCTGTCACAGAGTGTCTGTCAGGCTGACCTTTCCTCAGCCTGACAAGACACTTTAAATGTGTCTGGAAAAGGTGGAGGGCCTTGAACCTCTTGCCTTAAGAACAGGCTTTTGCTGCACTGTAGCCCTGGGTGATGCATTCAGTCTAGTGTTAAAATCCTCATTTCAACAGTCCATTTTCAATGTTTCCTTGAAGGCACTCTGCCCACCGGTGACTGCATAATGGGGCAGCCAATAGATGAGGCTGAGCCATGAAGCTTTAAATGGAAAAAAATACCTTCACTAAATGCAGTCAAACATGTTTGGCCAATTAGCCCAAATAGTAAAGCAAACGTAAATTCTACTTTGCACAGCTTATTTGCATCACTTGTGGATAAACTTCTCTAGGAATTAAAGAGGTCAGTGACTAAATGAAAATATTAAAATACATTTTACAGAATCCATAGCAGCAAACAAACTTATGTTTTTTAATCCAAGACTTGTATTTATCTTGCCATTTTGCAGCACATAAAACCTTTAAATTGACATTTATTTATAAAAAAAATTATAGCGCGAACAAGACCCATGAGGGTATCAGAGCGCTTTACAAAGGGGGAGAAGATACATCGGTAAAAGACAGTAATAAAATGTATTTAAGAACACAAAATATAAACATAGAAGAGTATCAACTAACTCGCAATTCCTTTGATAGAAGGTTTAGGTCCTGCCTGAGACAGCTCCCACGCTGTAGCTCGCAAGGATCTTTTGATACTTATTTTTTTTTAAACAGCTTTGGGCCCACTCATTGCTTACCATTATCACTCTTATTTTCTTGCTTTGGATTGGTGAGCGTGAGTGTTTTCTCTTTGTGTCCGTGTGTTTCTTCTATGGAGCAGAGACAAAGTACTGATTGCATTCTTGATTAATGTTCTTCTATGCAGCTTGCATTGTAGTTTATTATTTTATTTTGCTTGCAAGATAACTTGATTTCGGGTTGACCAGAACTTTGTAACTTCACCCTTACCTCTACCCATCTCTAAACCTTAAATTCACCTTTATCTCTACCAAACTCTGATCCCTAAAGAACCAATTACGTACGTTTCGTAAAACGCTATCTTGTATAGATTATATCTAGCCACAGAATGCTCAAATTAGGATATTCCCCATGTGTCAGACTGGATCAGGAAATGTTTGAGCAATGCCCTTGTGCGCCGGTTGGGGATGTCGTTTGGCTCCACTTGGCGTTGTCAATGCTGGAAGTGATGGGCTCGGAGCATATATAGGCGCCACCCCAGCACGCTGACATCAGTTCTTGACCGTTTTTCCACACTAGAAGCACAGATCCAAACTGGGGTGGAATGACCAGTATGCAAATGTGAGATTCTGAAAGATCTCTTCAATGTAATATATACAGTTCACAGAACAAGGTGAATGGGAAGGTCGGAAAGGAATCTGCGACTAGATAGAGTCTTTACCAGATAAGGTGTTACTGAAGTTAAGTAACCTAAACTCACAATCGTGCACACCACTGCACCATGACACTTTACAACCAAATCCTCTACCTCACTCCTAGCCCGATTCCTCCTCACCACCCCCCTGGATCGGAAGGCTGCGTGGCCTGAACAGCTGTGTTCACTATTACAAGACTGTGAAACTTTCCTTCTATCGGTATGCAACGCGCATAGCCCTCCATTGCACCCGGTGGTGTCACTGCAATAATATGTGTTTTCCTTCTTACAAAGTGTTGTGAAGCCCTCCGATACCTTCGTGTCTGGTTTGCGCTATATAAAACTCCTTAATAAATAAATAAATAGAATAGATAACAAAGAAATCTCTCCTCAGAGGTGGCTCTGCAAACTGTGTTTCAGTAAGAAGTCCTGGAGGACTGAACAGGTGAAATGCCCATAATGCCAGCTCTGACTGTGTAGGCAGTAGTGTTTGACAAAAGCCTGTAGTGATGCCCACATAGCTGCTTAACAGATGTCCAAAAGTGGGACTCCTCCAGATAGCGCAGTGGTAGCAACATTAGCTCTTGTAGAATGAGCTCTCAAGCCCCTAGAGGGCATATCAGATTTTAATAGAGAGGACAATCCATCTGGAGAGGATCCTCTTGAGAATGGCCTTGACTTTCTTTGCACCCGTAAAGCAAAAAAAAAGCACTCACTGTCCACTTGGAAGTGTTTGGTATTATCGATATAAAATAGTGCTCTTTTTGGGTCCAAACGGTAGAGTCTCTCCTCTTCGTTGGGGCATGAAAGTACGCAGTGTTTTATTCTGCCAAACGTGAAAAGGTGTAACCACCTTTGGTAAGGAGGAAGCACTTGCCTTAAGGACCAGCGTATCTTGGAAAAAAGTTGTATAGGGTGGGTGATCCGAAAGTGCCACAAGAAAGTCTGCTTTGATGGTCAGCAGCCTCAGATAACAGTTGTGCAAAGGCTCAAATAGTGAACACGAGAAATGTGAGAGGTAAATTAAGATCCCATTGGGGCATAATGAAGGGAGCATGTTGCAAACTTTTCAAGAAACGAGTAACAACAGTTGACTTAAATTCAGATGGTTAATCAAGCAACTGCAAGAAAGCTGTAATGGCAGAAAGGCCCCCTTTAACTGTGCCCAAAGCAAGGCATTGCATGGCAAGCGATAAGCCAAACCGAATTTCAGACAAAGTTGCAGACAGAGGCTCAACAGATTTAGCAGTACACCAAGCTACAAACTTATCTCATCGGCAGACGTAACTTCTTTTTGTTGGGAGGACATACGGCTGCCAGACTATCACATCACAGACTTCGGAAGGGAGGTCAAATACTCTCAACTGTTGCCGTCTCCACACATGTAGATGGAGAGCGTGCAGGTTCGGGTGCAGGACTCTGACCTGTGGCTGCGACAAGAGATCTTCCAGAAGGGTCCGCCTGATCCAGAGGACAGATACTCATGCACAGGAGTTCATGTTACCATACTCTCATTTCCAAATCCGGGCCCACTAAGATGACTTGGGCCCAGTCAATCTTAATCTTCTTGTGAACTCTAAACAGGAGTGGTATTTTCATATAGGTGCACAGGAGTCCTAAGCGCCACTCCAGACAAAATGACTCTCCAAGCGAGAGCCGCTTTGAAAACCCCAGAGTGCAAAAGTGTTGACATTGTACATTTTCAGCAGTGGAGAATAGATCTAACCAAGGTTCTCGACAATCTCTGAAGAGACCTTGCGCCACCTGCAGGTGAAGACGCTATTCCTGATCTGCTAGGCATTGATGGTTGAGTTGGTCTGCTCAGGCGTTTAGAGCGCACACCAGATGTTGAACTACCAGAAAAATGTCCTGATGTTCTAGCCATATTCAGAGGTGGAAGTCCTCTTGACAGAGAGTCCAGGACTCCACCCAGTCCTGCTTATTGCAACACCACATGGTAGTGATGTTGTCCGTGGACACCCGGAGCAGCCTTCCCTTGATGGAAGGAAGAAAGGCTTGCAATGCCAGGTCAATCACTCTCAGTTCCAATATGTTGATATGGAGCTCAAAGTCAGAACCAGAGTCCTCTGATCTCCAACTCTCCCAGAAGGCTGCCCCAACTCAAAATTGACACATGCCATTACTTTGAACTTTGGATGACCCAATTGTGGTTTGTTAGCCACCACTGCAGATCTTTAGTAGGTTCCTCCAATATCTGAAACCGGTCTGAAAGATTCCCCCGATGCTGTTCCCACTGAGATTTTGGGTTTGGGCATGCAGGGGGCACAATTATTTGGCATGGCGTTGAGAGGCATTTATAAGAGGAGAGGGTGTTTTTTGGACAGGAACCATTGGTGATCTTGGAGGCAGGAGAGTTGTCAGGTGCAACTGTTCCAGTCCGGATTATTATGGAGTAAATTTGTGGTATTAACACAGTGGGTTTTTTGTACAGCTGGTCTTCTGGACCAGCAGGCTGATGGTGCTCTCGTGTGCATAAGTGAGGATGAAGAAGTTTGGAGGAATGGAGTGTGTGCCCGAGATGAAGCAGTTTGGGTGGGGAAGCCACGATTTTTCAAGGTTTTCTTGAGTCACTTTGGGCCACTCGGCCAGTTAATTAATATCTATTTGTCTTTCTTTATGCTGAAGCTTTGCGTTTGCCACTATGCTGCAGTTCTAATTAGCGTGAAATTAAAGCGCTATGCCTTAGCATCAGCTACTTTATACACTGACCTTTTGTAGGCAAGGGGCAATCAACTGGCTGGCACAAAATCATGTGTCGTCTTGGTATGCTACGAAGATATCAGTCTGTTGTATTGTTGCTGTTTTTTGCCCAGACCTTTGCTTTCTGCTCCTTGGCTAGGGGTTCTGTAGTGGGTGGTTGTGAGTAGCTCCATTCAGCGCGGGGACCGTGATGGCGTTACTGTGCGCTTTATAAGCTCTTTATTATTATTATTATTATTATTTGGCGACTACTTCGGCACACATGGGCTGTTCTGTGTTTTCCCCCTTTGGCTGGTTCCTTCGGGACGGACACATGGCTCTTTCGGCCTCCTGTTTTGTCCCTGATGCCATTCCTCAATGCGTTATAGTAGTATTATTATTATCCTGAGTTCCACATAGCGCTAGCTAGTCCCGAAAGCACCAGAGCACACCACATGCCATACATCAACACCCACAAGAGGCACATGAGGGGATCCACTAGAGCCACAGCTGAACAACACAGCATTAAGTGGTTATAAAGTTGCACAGGTATAGCACGAGGACACATTGTGGGATGTCATCAGGACCTGAGTGGGGGACTGGAGGAGCAGTGAGTCCATCTGGGGGGGGAGGTGGGGGGGGGGGGCACGAGGCATGGAGCGGCTTCTGCGCCTGTACAGGTGGTTGCTGAGGAGCGGAGATTAGGGGTCCTGGGGACATTGCCTGTTGAGGAACAGCACAAATACAACTGTGACCTTTGAGAATCCCCTCGTGTGCCTCTTGTAAATGCAACCACATAACAAGAAAACGCTATGATGCCTTCAGTCTAGCTAGCGCTATATAAAAATAATAAGATTATACTAATGGGCATGTTTTATCAGCAGGATGCTAGAGGCTATGAAACCCAGCAGCCTCAGGATAGAGGCTGAAACATTGGAATCATAGCATGAATATCCTGGATAAACTTCCGTAGGAGAAGTCAGAAACTGCACTGTATACAGGCTATTTCCGGAGAAAGGGAGCATCGGAGAGGAGTCGGTATGTTGATAGTGAATCCCAGCAAATTCAGAAGGTCTACCATAGTACAGAGGTGGAAGCCAACTGCCTGGGTGATCCAGCTTTCAACAGCCAGTCATCGAGGTAAGTGAAGACTGGAACCCCTGACCTCCGCTGGTGTGCTGCAACCACAGCTATCACTTTGGTGAACACCTAAGGGGAACTGGTAAGCCCATAGCGGAGCACAGTGAACTGATAATGCTGTTAACCTACCATGAATCGCAGTAGGCAGGCAGGGCGAGGATATGAAAGTAGGTGTCCTGCAAATTCAGCTCACCCATCCAGTCTCCAGGATAGAGAGAAGACAGTATTTTAGCCAAAGTGTGCAATTTCAATTTTTCCTTATTCAGAAAGTAGTTGAAAGGGCATATGTCTAGTATAGGATGGAGGCATCCATCCTTTTTCAGCACCAGAAAGTAGCAGTAAGGAAAGTAGCAGTAACAACATCCACAACCTACTTGTGATACTGGCAGCTTCTCAATAGCTCCTTTGGACACAAGAGTTAGTACTTCCAGTCGCATTAGCGAGAGGTGGTCCTTTGTCGCCCGGTCTTTGGGCTGTGGCAAAGGTGGGGGGTCTGTTGGAAAGGTAGGGCATAACCCTGAAGGACAATCTGAAGCACTCATTTGTCCAAAGTGATTTCCTACCATTAGGGCAGCTGGTGCCAAATCAGGCCACCAACTGGGTGCCTTAGATGGCTGGATGGCAAACTAAAGAGGCTTTGAGGCTGCAGCAGCCGGGGGCATGGATTGAGTTGACCTCTTGCTCTGGCTTCCATGAGTCTTATGGGAGCCAGGTTCGCTGCCACAAAAGGACAAGGATGCTTGCTGGCCATGGTGGATAGGGGAAAAAGGATGTAGCCATGGAAGAACTGTAAGGCAGGTATTGCGGGAACATGGTGAACCCCGACAACCTATCGTGGCACTGCTGTCTTTGAAACACTCAAACACCTAGTCCACTTTGTTGCCAAAAAGGAGAGTTCTATCGAAGGGCAATAAGGGATGCCTGGACATCCACCGAAAAACCAAATGTCCTCAGGAATCTGCAGCTAGAAGTCTCTATCAAATATACCCTTACCTCCCTTTACTTCTACTCATCCCTGAGCCCTAAAAATCACCCTTACTTCTTTTTACATCTTACAACTCTCCGGACCACCGATGCAAAGGAAGTTCCTTCTTCTGTAGCCACTGTGGGAGGAGAGAAGAGGCCAGTGTCCGTCTAGGTGTTCAGACCACTGGCATCGGACAGGTCCACATACCAGGTGTCATCAAGCATGGGCTTGCACAATGGGGGGGGGGGGTAGAGTAGCCACAGGGATCCTCAGATTCCCTACATTCGTTTTCATCAGAGGACCTTTCTGGGAAATAGGGCTCTGCCTCCAATTCAGGTCATTTGGGCTAGGTCGACACCAGAACAGACGTCGAACAACACTGACCCAGCTCTTTAATGGAGTCTGGAATCAAAATGGGTTCAGTGCCACCAATGGATGTTGGTGGAGCTAGGAATAGCATCAATGAAACAGTCCCTGGAGGAGACAGCAACATCGCAGCTGAGGTCGGGGCCAATTTGGCTCCACCAATGGATCCAGAGGGTCTGACTGGCAAGGAGGGTGGACCTGCTGGCAGAGCCCCATTCTGAGTCCCTTCCAAAACCAAGGGACCCAAAGGTACTCCACAGGGGTTTGACCACCCAAAAATGAGGCACATGATCTTATAAGACTTACAAAGTTAGTTCAAGAATCACTTTGGGGAAACTCGGGGAAGCGCGTAGCAGACTCTGTGTCAGAGACTGGCTCCAGAGGAATAACGTGGGAGCAGGGCATTGAGATATCCGAAGAATGAGACAAACACAGAGAACTCAAAGATTCAACGACTTCTTGTGGTAGTTACCTGAAGAAGCCCAGGATTGCAAAGATGATCGACAAGAGCGTCTCTAGAATACGGTCCCGAGATCTCCCTCACAAACGGACCTGGAGTGTCACGGAGTCGCATGGTGAGCAGCCAGAAACTTCATGGCAAGCTCCCTGATGGCCTTTTAAGACATGTCCCTGCAATGCAATCTACACAGGGTGAGGAGTCGAGGTTCCATTCCAGGCACCACAGAGACACCAAGTGAGGGTCTGTCAGAAATACCAAGTGGGGCGTCTGTCACAGACATTTGCCTATGACAGGCGCCACAAGGCTTGTTACTGCTCGGTTTCTTCTGGGACATAGTCCAAAAATCTGATAAAAAGGCATACTGGTCGAGTTCGACAAAAAGGTAAAAAAAAAACAATTCTGTCAAAAATTGACTGTGATATGCTGCCTGTGCTATTGGCATCGAGAAGAAGCAACTGAGGTCTGCGCACTGGGGTGGCGCCTATATAGGTACTGTGCATGTCACTTACAGTGCGGACAAAGACACGCGGAGCCGAATAGCACCACCTGCCGGCACACTAGGGGATTGCTAAAGAATTTCCGGGGTCCAGTCTGACTCCTGGGGAATATTTAAGGTAAGGACTCTGCAGCTAGAAGTCTCTCTATCAGATATCATCACTCTCACTTTCCTTTACCTCTACTAATTTCTGAACCCTGAAATCACCCTTACCACCCCCTTTACCTCCACCCATCCCGAACCCTAAAATTATCTTTACCCCTACCCACCACAAATCCTAAAATCACCCTTACCTCTCTTTACCTTTACCCACCTCTAAGCCCTAAAATCACTTATTTAAAGTAACATAATACATGGTAAAGTATTGAGTGGTAAAGGTACAAATAGCTACGTGGTACTTACCTTCATGGTAAAGGCTATTTCCTTTCAGAGAGGCCACATTGCACCTCCTCCTTAAACACGCTCGTGCCTTCACCTAAACCACCCTAAATATTTTGTGGGCACTGTGGGTTGTTTTATGCCCTTCAACATGACTGGCATGCTCCTTTGCCTCTTTGACAGTTTGCCCCCTCCCTCAACCCAACACCCTTTAGGTCTTGCCAAAGACAGCACATCCACTTTAGAGATATTTTGTTTACTTACAGGGGGCTCACATCCCCACCCATAGTGTACCATTGGTTGGCTTTATCTTCACTTTTACTTACTAGCTTCTTTTTTGTGTCTTTTTACTTGCACTCCCGTCCTCCCTCCCTCCCCTCCTGCATTGTTATTCCCTTCCCACCAGAAAAAAGCTCCAAGAAGTCACACCAACAGGTTCCAAGATGCTACAAAAATGCAAATCGTGCTGTGCTTCCTGATCTGCATGATCTATTTGGCATGGTCTTCATATGGGGCCAACACAGTAAACTTCAGCTTGGTGGTAAAATATATGCCTTTTCCTTTGAATGCTTTTAATTTATTTTAGAGTTTCAGACATAGCAGCCATGTCATGATGGTTCTCGCGTTTGCCAAATTCAGACCTCTTTAAGTAGATTGCAGCCTTCACACATGTTTATGGATGGAAGTTATCATTAATTTTATTATAATTGCTTCATTTGTGTTTGTCCAGCACCCTCAGACTTTGACTCACATTTCCTGCCCCCTAACTTTCAGTAATGCTGCAAAGTAGCTGCTCTGCTGTACAAAATGGTTAAAGGACATTGACAAAGACAACAGGTCTCACGTAAGTGAGACCATTAGCTTTGCCAATGCATTTTTTTAATATCAAATTTGGTTTTCCATGCTCAACTATACTTTTGACAGCCACTTTGCTGGAGCTTTTAAATTACTGAGGGATTCTTGGGCTCATACATGAAAGGAAAGAGTGTGTAGGTCAGTTATTAACTCTACACATTTTCTAATTCGCACACAACTATTTGTTGAAGTCCTATTTTAAGAACTCACATGTATTGTCTCACACTTGCACTCTGAATTTATCAAAGTGTAATCTGTTGTTGCGAGCTCTAGGGTGTACTCGCCTATTTTAAGAATTGCCAGCCTACATTTTCATAAAGGTGCGTGTCTCTAGCAAACAATCTGGTAACAGATTTTATGTAAATATAATGAAACATAATGCGGTCTTGTCAACTCTCCTTGAAATGTGTACATTATGGGAAATACATGCTTAACACTGCATTAAACAGACAAACGTACTGAATGAATCAACTATGGCAGAAGTCAATCAATCAGGGAATTGTGAAGCACGCTACTCACCTGTAAGGTTCTCAAGGCGCTGGGGGGAGGGGGTGCAGCTCTGGTCAGTCGAAGAGCCAGGGCTTGAGGATCTTCCTGAAGATGTGCAGAGTGTGGGTGCGTTTGATGTTGATCGGGAGCTTGTTCCAGGTCTTTGCCGCAATGTAGGAGAAGGCCCTTCCACCCGTTCTGCTTCTGTGGATGCGTGGGGATTCAGCGCGTGCGAGGTCGTCAGATTGGAGGTTTCTCTTGGGTGCGTGGAAGGAGAGTCTTTTGTTGAGATAATGGGGTCCGGTGTTGTGGAGGCATTTGTAGGCATGGGTGAGTATTTTGAAGGTTACTCTCTTCTCGATGGGGAGCCAGTGGAGGTCTCGCAGGTGTTGGGTGATGTGTTTGTGTTGAGGGATGCCAAGGATGCGTTTGGCTGTGGAGTTCTGTATGGTCTGGAGCTTGCGGAGCAGAGATTTGTGGAACCCGGCATGGAGGGTGTTTCCGTAGTCCAGTCTGCTAATTATGAGTGTGTGGGGGATGGTCTTTGAATTGAATTGAAAAATAATTTATAATGCGCAGAACAGTAACCCGCAGGTATCAAGGCGCCTAACAGAAGATCAGAGAATGATCAAGAAAGCTTAGGACCCTAGACATAGGCTTGCTTGAAGAGAAGGGTTTTTAAGGCAGTGCGGAAGTTCTGAAGGGACGGGAGAGATCTCAGGTCCAAAGGGAGTTCGTTCCACCATTTAGGAGCAAGGGTGGAGAAGGCTCTGCCTCCCCACTTGGCTCTTCGTACACGGGGGACTGTCAGAAGCAGTTTACCAGAGGAGCGCAAGTTCCTTCGGGGGACATAATGGAAGATGATGGATCCTAATCCAGTGTCACTCTTTTTAGCAATGGCTCTATAGGTCATACAAAGGACCTTGAACCGGATTCGATATTCCATCGGCAGCCAGTGCAGTGTTTTCCTGGCTGCAGTGGCCGAAGAGCGTCTGGGTAAGTCCAGGACAAATCTAGCTATGGCGTTTTGGACTACCTGTAAGCGCTGCAGCTGACCTTTATTAAGTCCAGCATACAGCGCATTACAATAGTCCAAACGCGAGCCGATAAGAGCAACAGCTATTTGTTTTCTTGCCTGGAGAGAGAGATATTTCCTGACCCTACGCAGAGTGTGGATCAAGCCCCAGCAGGTGGAAACAGTTCTGCTCACCTGGTTGCCTAAGTCAAGGGCGGGATCTATTAACACCCCGAGATTTTTAGCAGAGGATGTGAGGGAAGGGCAAGTTCCAAGGGAGTCAGGCCACCAATTGGCTGACCAGATGTTTTCTTTCCCCCCAAACACCATCACCTCTGTCTTCTCCCCATTCAGTTTCAGAGAGTTCCGGATCATCCATTGACCAACCGCCTCCATGCAGGATCTAAACTTGGAGGCGATTAGGTCATCTGAACGGGGAAGAGAGACGAGGATTTGAGTGTCGTCTGCGTACGAGACTACCTCCATCCCGAATGATCTTATTAATTTGGCTAGTGGGGTAACATAGATATTAAAGAGGGTCGGGCTAAGTGCCGACCCTTGAGGAACCCCACATAGCAAAGGATGGGATGGAGATAGAAACTCCCCAAGCTTGACTCTTTGTTCCCTCCCCGTGAGGAAGGAGGTCAAGAGATCCAGAGCTGCGTTCTTCACCCCCACCTCCCTCAGCCGAGATGTAAGTACTGAGGGGGAGAGGGTGTCGAAAGCCGCAGTTAGATCTAGCAGGACCAGGAGAGAGGTCTGGCCCTCATCTACTGAAGTGCGGATCTTATCAAGCACGATGGTGAGGGCTGACTCGGTGCTAAATTCTTTTCTGAATCCATGCTGGGAGGAGTCTAAGCATCCCGAACTTTCGACAAAGGCAGCAAGATGCTTGTTAAGATGTGTTTCAAGCATCTTAGCAGGAGCAGGGAGCAGGGAAATAGGCCGGAAGTTTTTTAGGACCCCCGGATCCAAAGAGGCCTTTTTCAGCAGGAGTTTCACTACCGCCTTCTTCCACTCTGCAGGGAAAACGCCATCTCTAATAGCTAGATTCGTTATCTCTAGCAGCGGTGGTAAAAGGGTCTCCCTACACAGTTTGATGACCTTCAGTGGGCAGGTATCCAAAGGTGAACCAGACTTAGTCTTGGCTAACAAAATCTCAAGGTCCTGCAAGTCCAGCGGGGGAAAGGTGTCCAGAGTGCAAGAAGGGGAGAGTTCATTGATGGTCGAACTCGTCTCCACACTGGGTATAGATGCACTAAGGACAACTCTTTGTTCCTCAAGGGCTAGGTGAATGTTCTGTATTTTAGAATGGAAAAAGGAGGCGATCTTATTACAGAGATCCTGCGAAGGGATGACAGGGTCAGGGACTTGCAATCTGACCAGGGAGTCTACAGTTTTAAAAAGTTCCTTCGGGGAGGAGAGCGAGGAAGTCGCGGTCACAAAGTATTCTTGTTTGGCCTGCAAAATTTCAGCCTTGTATTTTTTAACAAGAAGTCGATGAGCATCCTTGTTTTTGAAGTCCCAACTAGCGTGCCATAACCTCTCCTTTCTCCTCACTTCTTGCCTAAGAAGCCTAAGAGATTCGGAGTACCAGGGGGCGGACGGTCTCTTTCTAGCGCGGCGTGGGGATTGTTCTGGGGCTAGTTGATTCAGGGCCTCGGTAGTGACCTGTTCGAAGTGAGCGACTGCGGTCTGTACGCTATGTAGGCCAGTGGTAGCAAGGCTTGCAGCCCAGGGCACGAAGGAGTTACTATTGATATTCCTGAAATTTCTAGTGGTCTCCATAATATGATTCCCCAATTTACGGGAGTTCACCCGTTGGTGAATCAGAAGAAAATGGACCGCCAGATGGTCGGACCAGGAAAGATGGATCGTATCCTTGATAATCAAGCGGGGGTCATTGGAAAAGATGCCATCAAGGGTGTGTCCTGCACGGTGAGTGGCTCCGGTGATACGTTGCGTAAGCCCACAAGATTCAAGGGCCTCAGTGAGACAGGAGGTGTCAGAGAGGTCATGCCGCTCTAGATGGTAGTTAAAATCACCCATGATGGAAAAATTATCTTGGCCAAAATGAGGTTCAAGAGATTGAAGAAGATGGTGCGTAAAGTGGGTTCTCGAGCCGGGAGGACGGTAAATTAAGATACCGTTAAAAAAGGGATGTTGCTCTTCCTTTATAGAAAAATAAAGAGCTTGGAAACTATCAGGAAAATCAATCAGGGGTACAGTATGGCATTGAAGGTGATCTTTGTAAAGGATCGCTATCCCCCCTCCAACTCGTCCCTGTCTATCAAGTCTGGCCAGGCAGTAGCCTTCCGGGACAGCCTCTATTAGATCAGGGTCGGAGGAGTCCTTAGCCCAGGTTTCGGTCACAAACACTAGGGTGGGCGTTCTGTCCAGTACCATCTCCTTGAACATAACCTTGTTCTTGATAAGGGAGCGGGCGTTAACCAAGATGCCCTCTACTTCTACTGTACTAGCAGTAGATGTGATAGGGTGTTCAGAAGTAGGGTAGATGGAAACATGGTTGGGGGGTCCTAGCGAAAGATAGCAGCCACAAGAGAGTGGCTGCTCGACGGGGGGTGGGGGGGTTCATTTGAAGGTCTTTCAAAGGATGGAGAGTGAGTTGAAGCAGGTGGGGGCAACAGTTTTGATCTATCGGGTCATGTTCAGGGAGGAGTGGAGTATGATGCCGAGGTTCTAGACGTTGCCCGTGGGGGTCAGGGGCTGCAGAGGACGCTGGGCCACCAGGTGCTGTCCCATGCACAGAGGGAAGGACCGAGGACGAGGACTTCTGTCTTCTCGGTGTTAAGCTTCAGATAGCTGCTGCTCATCTAGGATGCAACGTCCTTCATTCCTTCCTGGAAGCTGAGGCTGAATCTGGTGGTGAGGGGGTCCTTACTGAGGGAAGAGGATAAGCTGGGTGTCGCTGTTGTAGGATACTATGCGGCGTCCATGTGGTCTGACGATGGCAGCGAGGGAGGTTATGTAGATGTTGAAGAGCGTGGGGCTGGGCGATGATCCTTGGGGTACTCTGCAGTTGATCTCTGTGGGTTCGAAGAGGAAGGGGGAAGAGTCTGACTCTTTGGGTTCTGCCGGTGAAGAAGGAGCGGATCCAGTTGAGGGCCGTTTCCTGAATGCCGGTGTAGTGGAGACTGGTGGGAGACGGTGTCAAAGGCTGTAGAGAGGTCAAGTAGGATCAGGGTCACGGAGGGTGCGGATGTCGTCTGTAGCAGCGAGTAGGTCGGTCTCTGTGCTGTGGTTGCTGCGGAATCCGGATTGGGAGGGGTTGAGGATGGAGTTTTCTTTGATGAATTTCATTAGTGGAACGTTGACAATCTTCTCTGTAACTTAGGCCGCGAAAGGGAGGAGAGAGATGGGTCTGTAGCCCTTGAGGTCCATTGGGTCTGCTGAGGGATTCTTGAGGAAGGGCTTGACTTCTGCACATTTCCAGTTGTAGGGGAATGTGCCGGCTTCAAAGGTTGCGTTGATGGTGCATCATAGCTCAGTTGCTACGGCGGCGGCTCTGTGAAAAATGTGTGGGGCAGGGGTTCATGTGAGCTCCTGCTAATGGTCGATGTGGTGTCTTCGGTGGTGACTGGGGTCCAGGAGGAGATGGTGGGCTGGTTGTCATTGCTGGGTGGAGCAGTGGGTTCGGAGTCTGTTCATTGAAGTTGTCATAGAGGGATCTTATTTTCAGGTGGAAGTAGGAGCAGAGTTTATCGCAGAGGTCCTGGGAGGGTGTGACGTCCGTGGCTTTGCTGGGGGGCTTGTGGAGTTCCTGAATGATGCTGAAGAGTTCTTTGGAGTTGCTGGCGTTGGCGTGGATTTTGTTTTGGATGAAGGTCTTTTTGGTGGATCTGATGAGTTGGTGGTATTCTCTCATGGCGTTCTTATAAATGGTGCGGTCCTCCAAAGTTTTGCTGTTTCTCCAATTCTTCTCAAGACATCTGCAGGTATGTCTAGATTCTTGAAGGTTGGCGATGAACAAGGGGGCCTTCCTGGGGCACTGTCTCTCGGGGTTGCAGGGGCGGGCGGGCTTGTCTGCGCAGTTGGTGATCCATCTGTGAAGTTCTTTGGCTGCGGAGTTGGCGTCGGTCGAGGTGGGGGCATCGCTGTAGAGGGTGGAGCGGAGGTGCTCCTCGGTGACCTTGCTTCAGTTCCTTTGCAGAGGGCGGGGTGTAGGTTTGGGGGCGGTGGGTTTGTCGACATGGAAGTGTATGCAGTGGTGGTCCATCCAGGGGGGTTACGTGGTGTGGCTGAAGTGTATGTTGTTACCTCCTGCGAAGATGGGGTTGAGGGTGTGTCCTGCCTTGTGGGTAGGGGATGGTGAGGAGTTGTTTCAGTTCGAGGTTGGAGAGGTTGTCCAGGAGGGTGGCGGCATTGGGGTCCCGGAGGTTGTCGAGGTGGAAGTTGAGGTCTCCGATGAGTATGTAGTCCTTGGAGGCGATTGTAGTGGGGAATTCAGTTCGAGGTCCAGGGGGTCTGTAGGCGAGGGTGCAGCGTAGGGTCGTTCTGGGGCAGGTCTGGATCTGGAAATGGAGGTGTTCGGTGGTGGACGGAAAGTTGTTTGTGCTGGAGGAGGTGAGTCAGAGTGAGCTCGTGTGCGATGAAAAGTCCTCCTCTTGGGCAGTTGGGGCGGTCCTTCCTCTGGGTCTTGTGTCAGGGATGGCGATGGTGATGTTGGAGCAGAAGTGGGGTCGGTCCACGTTTCTGTGAGGAAGATGATGTCTAGCGAGAGGTGTCGAGGAGGTACCAGATCTCTACAGCATGTCTGTGCAAGGACCGCACGTTGAGGAGGATGCACCTCAGGGCTTTGGGGGTGTTGGCGTCCGGTGCAGGGGCAGCGGCCATGGGGGTGCGGAGGGTGGTGAAGGTTTGTTGCAGTGTCAGCAGGATAACTGGCCTTGGGTAGTGTTCGATGTAGACAGCTGGCAGTTGTTGTTGTTCCTTCCAGGGTTTAGTGCGAGGAGGGCAGCTGAGTTAGAGCGGTGGGTGGTCGGAAAGCCAGTGTCCCTGGCGCTGGTTGCAGTCAGGTCGCGGACGGGCCCAGATGGGCTTGCCTGTGGTGCGCGCGCTGCCACTGCGTGGTCGCCACAAATTGGGAAGGGCAGCTGGGGGGCAAGAATCGTCAGGTAGATGATACAAACTAATTACCAAACCCAAAGCATCACTGTAATTAGTGATTCATCACTAACTCTTATGATTTCCTACCTGAATGCCAACTCTGCCGGATTTCTAAAATCCCAGGCTCCACTCTAATTTCTGTCTCTGAAATAGAGCTCATGTATGGTCAGGGAACACAAGCAACTTTTCTCGTTTAAGTTCCTGCTCAATATGCAATACATCTGGGATAGTACTTAACATTGTTAAAAATGCTTCTCAGGTGTACACTCTGAAGAATTAGAATAGTTAATGAGTATCCCTTCAGACCTACATTTTAAACTATAGCTTTTTGCCAGTTTCCTTGGGAATATGTTCTTTGAAAACATGAACCATTTTACTCTGTATTTTCAAACATGTTCACAGGACAGAAACCTAGGTAATCCCCTTTGGGAGCAGTAGATTGACTCACTTTAGTTGCTCACTCGGTACAATTCAGGATGGATCATTTCCATTCCACTACTTACAAGGTTCACCAGCTGCCAATGGTTTCTCGTCCTTTCAATGGAGAAGAACTCAAAGTATAGGAATTGTTGAAGATCCAAAGCTGGAGAAACAATTACTATATGTGAAAGGAACCTTTACATTAAAATGGATACATAACCATCTTTGCTGATAAAAGGACTATGACTCAGATTCACGAAATACAACCCCAAAGAAACTCCAACACAGGGCAAAATGAGCTATTAATTGTAACTGAATTAATTCTCTTTGACAATGGCTTATTGCTCTAGATCACCAGATCTTTTATCTAATTCAACACATGTCAGTTTTGGAAGCTACCATGTTTCTTCTTCATTGTCTGAATTTTATAAACAAACAGAAAGCAGAACACAAATGCTTTATTACAGATATTAAATAGATGATGAAAATGTAACATGATCTTCATTGATATTTTTGTATCCGTCATTGAAATGATTTACAATTTAGAGAAAGCACAATAAAAGTTCCTCAAAATTGGGTGTATCCAGAAGCCGAATCAGGATTTGCTTTTTTCTGAAACATATACAACAGTTTTTCCCAGTGGCTTAAAGTCGTGCTCCGAAATGGAATCCAGAGTAGTGAAATAAATGCTAACTATGCTGATAAACCAACTCTTTTACAAATGTTTGAAATACTGAAATGTGTCAAGTACAAATTATTTGATCAGACTTAGTACAAAATAAATAACAAAATATTAAGTTCACCACTTAGAATGCAATTCCAGCTACTGTCTGGTCAGCTCACAGCACTACATAAGATTCAACATGCTTAGCTTCTTTTTACTGGTTATTCCAACATATTGTCAACCTATGCTTTGGAGCCCAATCAATGGATATCATCTTTCATAGCAACGAAGCAGTTAAGAGGTACAAAATTGTCTGCATAAAGGTAAACATCAATGTAGACATGTATTACCTAATAACTAAAAGTGTATTTTATCTGGCCACTTAAAGGTTAGTTATGCACCTTTGAAGTGTCATGTAGCCAGCTAGCTGGAGTTGTAACTTCTTTTAAGCTCTAGAAAGCTTTGTTTTAGATACTCAGGGTGTGTGATTCTTATGTTGTATGTAGCAGACCATTTATGCTGGAGCTCTAAGCAGCAGAACTAAAATGGCACAACTGGGAAAAGTCATGTAAATTCATTCAGGCAAACAAAAGTATATAGTATATATGTACATATTAAAAAAAACTTACAATTTCGGTCCCACTGATAAATACAGTACTTAGAAGAAAAATTGCTAAATTATAGCACTTTGACCAAAAGCTTTCCAGCTTTTATTTGTGGCACATCAATCATACAGATGTATTGGCACTGTAACCTTCCCTTAAAGCCTGTGAGGTTAACAAGGTTTTCGATTGATGCATGGACAAATGGAATTAAAGCACTCACTATTACCTGGTGCCGTAAAACAATACAACCCTAACCTGGCATTTTGAGATAACAGGAATTGTTGCACGCCCATATCTTCATTTTCCCATGTGCTTCAATGTACATGAGCAAGAGGAATGTACTCTGTTCAAAACCTCTCTGCTCACACAACGCATAGGTTCTGCAGTTATTTAAGTTAAAAATGGAGAACGTCGAGGAATCATAGTCTCTGTATTAAAAAAAGATCTGAAACCTCATTAGGGATATCCCTGGAATTAGGAGAAACGTCGAACAGTGCAACATCGAATTCAAATATCCCTTTAATAACTTGTTCAAAAATAGTAGACATAAATATACTAAATCACTTCATAAATATATTCAGCTTATAGAACACAAAAAAGACTAGATGTTCAAAACCCTAACACTGCTTTGCAGCATGTGAAGCAACAGTTTTGAGGATCGAAGTACAGTGCTGCAGTCTTATAAAACTGCAAAAAGATACAAACTATGCCACATGCATTGTCGGGGAGTTGAGAAAACACTGTATGACCTTAACATGCTCTCTGATGTGGTGGAAATGCTGAAACCTACTCAAATGAAGTAATCACACATCACATAAATAGACATCCCAAGTGCATTCAGTGCACAGCTGTCTAGCAAGCCATAAAATAATCAGAACACTTCACAGAAAAAAAGGAACTGTTGAAAGGTAGTGAAAATGATACAAGTACATTTGGTCTCCCTCTTCCTATACTTCTCAGTACATCAGTTATTAAAAAGCAATGTTGGACCATTGACCAAATTCAATCTGGTACAAGTCACTCAACACGCAATCATCATATTTTACATTTAATCAGTGTGCATTCAAAAACTGAAACACTGAATGTTGATAAAACCTGATCAACTGAGCTCTGATGAAGGAGAAAGGGACTATTGAAAAGTTGGGTACCCTCCAAATGGCATACCTCCCTAAATTTGTCCAACCGGAATGTAGTTACTTAAATAATGTGCTAGTGTGTATCCTTATAAGGGTTATGAAAATAAATCATCCCAAGATGCTTTCAAGCAAATGGAAACTGGTTAATCAAGAACATATGGTGTAAACCTTAGTCCACGGTATGTTTTAAGGAGACGCACTTTCCACTACATATCTAGGACACAGATATTAACATTAATAGTGCAGCAGGAGGCTGTGTGCAAAATAAACGACGGAGTGGAAAAACACCAATAAGGAGCAAGAGTATATTTTCTGAATTAGGACACAATACAAAGGAAATTAGGTAGCCGTTTCATTCTTTAGCTAGTATAAAGCCTAATTAGATGGCTACAACAAATAAAAGCCAGCCAGGAAGTTTAACGCAAATCCTCCATGCTCAGTAGCACCAGTAAAAGAGGTATACGTTAACTGGAAGTCTGAAGTAATGGTTTTCTTTACCCTCCAGGTAACTTGTGCACATTAGCACCTACAGACAATGTGCAAATCACACATTGCATCCTCATCAATGTATTCAAAGTTCTCCATAGAAAGATCAATTTGATAATTTCTGAAAATTTGCCACATTTTTGTACCCTTGGTACTGCTCATTTTTACACAAAGCTGCTTTCTGGCCACAACATACACGTTATTCAAGCACACATAGCATGATCAGTTGAAGCCCACAAATAAATGATAGTTAACATGGGAGAGTCAAGTACAGGACAAAAATGAAGTTCTGTTTCTCACTGTATCCTACGGTGAGGCACTGCATATTGGAGAATAAGTTATGCTGAGAATGGAAATATTCCTTTGCAGACTTAGATTCTGAATGCAAGTATCTATAAAAGAAACTTACAGAAGTCAAATAGTACTTGTAGGAAAGAAGAGCTTCATGCAGTTTTGAACACATTTCATTAGTACGTTTAAGTACTGTACTCCATCCTTAGCTCACAAACTAGCTTAAACGTGCCACCCATTTATATAAATGTTTGGGAACACTGCTCCTATTTACAGATGTCTCAGGTTGGAAGCGAGAGTAAAGGTTTAGACTATGACTACTGAGTGCAGGATTTGAAGGAAGAGGTACGACAGATGCTGATCACAATGTGCTGGTGTACATAAGTAGACCAAGGGGCTCGCTGCCGGCTGGCTGCTGCTAAGACGTGCAGCATGAATGCTCCAAGGAGTGAAGAGGGAGAAACCGGATACAGACCAGAAAGTTGTCGTAAGCACATAAAGGACACCATAAATTCCACCACTGATATGGAAGAGATCCCAAATGATGCACAACATTCAAGCCACATGTGCCGATTGTTTAAGAAGCTCGGAATAGTGAAGCGTGATGGAGAGGTGAAGAAGCGATGTGAGAGGCAGATAACTAGTGAAAAGTAGTATAATATTGAATGCCAAGTCACTTGGATTCACCCTTAACTCAGACCTCTCCCACAAAGATCATCACAAAAAAGATCCTGGCCACATGGTACCAGTTAATACTCCTGTAAAAATTGAAATTGTTCCTAATGGCAAATGATTTCAGAACTGCTGTTGACAGTTGTGCCGCTGGATGGAGTCGACAACCTGTTCCATGGGTACCTTGAAACCTCAATGGTCCAGCTAAAAAACATTCTGAATGCCAGCATATGCCTGGTCAAGAATTTGAGGAAATTCAACTGCATCATCCCTACTCTGATGGAACTCCACTGTCTTCCTCAGCATGGGAATTGTAAGCGCGCTACTCATCTGAGAGGGTCTCAAGTTGCTGAGGGGGAGGGGGGTGTCCGTAGATCTGTTTAGCCAAAGAGCCAGGTCTTGAGGGTCTTCCTGAAGGTGTTCAGGGAGGGTGCATCTGATGTTTGCCGGTAGCTCGTTCCAGGTCTTGGCTGCAATGTGAGAGAAGGATCTTCCACCTGCTCTGGCTCTGTGGATGCGCAGAGTTTCGGCCAGTGCAAGGTTGGAAGATCTGAGGTTTCTTTTGGGTACGTGGAAGTTGATTCTGTAGTTGAGGTATTTGGGTCCGATGTTGTTTAGCCATTTGTAGGCGTGAGTGACTCTCTTCTCCACGGGGTGCTAGTGGAGACTTCGTAAGTGTTGGCTGATGTGTTTGTGTCGGGGGATGCCGAGGACGAGTCTGGCGGCGGTGTTCTGTATTGTCTGGAGTTTGCAGGGTAGAGACTTGTTGATGCCGGCGTAGAGTGCGTTTCCATAGTCCAGTCTGCTAGTGATGAGTGGGTCGGTGACACCCTCGCACAGAATCTTCAAGACCTGCTGCATCAGTGCGTGGGTGACACACCCTCGCTCACAATCTTCAAGACCTGCTGCATCACCTACAAGGCCTCATTTCGTTTTATCTGTCTTTCTCCTGGTTTCTACATCAGTAAATCAATATATAAACCATGACTATAACCAAGTACTATATGAATAAATAACCATTTTTGTTTTAACCTTACTTGTTATTAAGCCTACTGTCTGTTCCCAGGTATTCAACCGCTATTACTTGGTGATGGCAGTTGTATATATTTGCTTGCCATATTTTTTTTTTCAGAACACATTTTATTTGCATTTCCAGCCTTTCCTTTAGGTGTATCTATATCATAAACAATGCAGTAACAAACATAATAACAACATGTGCTGTGTCCATGTCACATCTCCCCAGAAACTCCCAGCTGCAACTAAGCGTCGGGGTATGTATAATACACTAGGGTTAGTTATCTGTATCTCTAACTGGGCTTATCATTTGTATCAGGAGTCAAGGGTATCAATAGAATGCCTTGGTAGTCGGCCCAGCATTGCCATATCTTAGTGTGTTTTTGAGGACCGCCCTGGGCTATAAAAATTGGTAGTTTCAGGCCCATGCAAAAGTTCATCCCTTGTTTCCAGGCACCTAGTAGGGGAGAAGAGGGTGCCTTCCACAGTCGAGCTATGTCCCTTTTTGCCAGGGTGAAGCCCAAGGGTAGGAGATGTTGCGTGGATCTTTTGCCCCCAATTTCATCTGTAGTGTGTAGGCGAGTCAACTTTGGTGACATGGGGTGGTCCCAAGCAAAGACATCAGATAAACATGATAGAACCCCTTTCCAGAACCTAGCAAGCGCTCTGCAAGACCGTGTTGTGTGTAGAAAGGTGCCCTCCTTAGTACTGCAGCGCAGGCAAATGGCGAAAGGCACTAGGCCAGCCCGTTATAGTCTAGATCATGTGTAGTATGCACAATGTAGGTATTTGAATTGGATGAAGTGGAGGCCAGATGAGATGGCAGTACTTTGTGAGGACTCAAAGGCTTCAGTCCCAATCGTCGTTTACGATTGGGCCTATAAACGTGTGCCATTACTCCCGCAGCGCAGCTATTGTGGTAGGGCTGTTAGTGATGAGGGTCTGATATATCTTGGTAATTTTATGATCCCCTTGTTCCACCATGAACAGTTTACCTTCCAGCGGGTTGAATTCTGGGAGTGTGTGACGGAGAGGGTCGGAGGGTGGAAGAACTCACCCCAGACAACGAATGGTGGGTCGCTGATCATCACTCTCCTCCTTCCCTTCAGGACGACTGTTCGACTTGGTCTCTACCAGAAAGACAGGAGGAAAACGAAGAAGGCGCCTTTAAATGGGCATGTACAGAGACCAAGGACACGCCCCTATATGACGTCGGGACAACAAGAGTGGAGAAAACCCCGGAAGCGCATCTCTAGGCATGTGACGACACCCAGGAGGGAGAAGCCGGAGCGTGGTGAAGAGTGAGCGGTGATGAGAGCGGAGAGATGAGAAGAGACCAGGAGGCGAGAAAAAAGGCGAGCCAGGAGGCCAACGTTTCCGCGATACGCCGTGCCACACTCCCGAGGGAGGAGTGTGGCTGAAACAGGTACGGCAACGATTTGCAGGCTGGGTTGGGAGGCGGGGAGACTCTCCTCCTTAGCGCTGCAGACAGCTGCTGTCACCATTGTAGATACTGTGTACATACCTTGTACATATTCCTTTACCCGTTTTTCCCGCATCCTGTCCCCCCCCTACCTTGCACCTTATCCTCACCACGAACCCTTTCACTTACATGGTTCCCCTGGGTCCCTATAGAGGAATATTGAGTCCTGACGGCCTCTCTCCTGTTTTCTTTTCCCCATTTACCGGCGGAGACCCCAAGTGATAGCCAAGCCAGAGGAAGACGGAAGAAGAATATTCCGATCAACCCTGTGAACAGAATATCACCACCACGGATCCAGCAGAGTTTGCTCGGGAAAGACTGACATTGCGCACCAGAAAAACTTTAACCAAAATAAAACCATATCTAACACGAAAGAATTTCCGGTCCCTTACTACACCCACATCACAGAGTGCCTCCAAGTCTTTGATGTAAGGGGTCAGAGTATGTCAAAATTGTAGATATTTGTAACATTGTGTTCAGCTCTTGGAAGCACTGGAGTGTCTAGCCATGCATGACCGCCCCCAGTGAGGATATGCCTATATTGTCCCAGCCTCGGAACCCGGACATGGCTACCCTCCAAGGAAGAAGGAACTTATGCCATATCAGGGCTTCCTGTGTCAGGCAGTCCCACCACCCTATCCACTGCAACAATTGTTTCCACACTCGGAAGACAACCCACGTCGCGGGCAGCAATGTCCGGGCTTCTGACTTGCTGAATAGGAATGTATGGACAGAAGTGTCGCCCATTATCCATCGCTCAACTGCATATGTTAGGTCATATCTAGTGCTGTACCACCATTCACTGTCCACTTACAAATGAGCCGCTGTATAGCAGGACTTAACATCTGCTGCTGCAATGCCGTCGCATTATGTGGACTGATGGAAAATTCGTAAGGCCACTCTGCTTGCACTTCCACCCCAGTGGAATTGGCTTAGTAGCATATTGATTTGCTGGAACCAGGTGGCTGGGATCGTGTACCGGTGGTTCTGCACCCGATACAGAATGTGAGGTAGGGAAACTATCTTAAAAATGGCAGATCGGCCATAGAGTGCAAGAGGTAGATGAGCCCAGGATTTCACCTCTGTCTTGATGCGTTCTGTTAATGGAGCAAGGTTGTGCTGCCACACAGTGGTTTGTGTAGCAGATAGAAAATCACCCCGGTACTTCAAGCCCTCTGTAGCAATGGTTAGATCAGCCGACCAAGCCCCAAGATCCTGTGTCCCCAGTAACGACCAAAGGACTGATTTGTTGGCGTTCATGTAGAGTTTGGCCATCTCACTGAACACTTGCATACTGCGGGAGTCTGGGCCTGATATGTGGAGGTTGGTTAGGAAGAATAGAACGTCATCGGCGTACAACATGATCCTGTCCGATACCCCTGCAACCACTCAAAGCTGTGTAACTGGGCATCTACTCTCACCCAGGCCGCAAATGGCTCCATGCTAATGCAAAAAGATAAGGAGATAAGGGGCAGCCCTGACGGGTACCTCTATGTATAGGGAAGCGAGGAGAGACTGAGCCAGCCACCCGCACAAAAGCTGTAAGATCTTTGTATAATAAGACAATATATGTTAGAAATTTCGGGCCGATATTTAGAAGAAGGTGAAAGAGGTATGTCGGGCTAATAGAGTAGAAAGCCTTATCTATGTCGGCTAATAGGGTGGCTGGAGCTCCCAGGCGACTGATGGCTGCTATGGCATTATGAGCATGCCATATAATGGTGTGTAGCATGCTGTGGCATGAAGCTTGCTTGATCTGCGTGGACCAAGTTTGTTAATTAGTGCAGGAGTCGATTGGCTAATACTTTGGCAAGCAGTTTGGCCACGATAATCATGCGAGAAATCTGGCAATACGAAGAGTGACACTCTGGGTACAGTCCAATCTAGATCATGTCGGGCAACAGCCCACATATATGACTGATACAAGCTTTGCCAAATCAGGTTGTGGAGGGTAGTGAGGAGGGAGGGGAATGAGTTTCAGTTTTTAGAGTTCACCATATAAATGATTAACCACACAAAGTATTAGGAGAATAATGAAACAAAAGCAAACTGTTGGAAAATTTAAAAATGAACAAGAATGCCCATATTAAAATGTAAACAACTATTCTCTGCATCGGTCCTTGAACTGTTGTTGAATGCTTTCAAGCATTCAAGGAAGACTTAACATTTTTTAGTTGTAGAGATCCCATGACCAATCAGCTAGCGCGAGGCAAGGGAATCTTCTCCTTTGTTTGATTACTTGGCACTGCTGAGAAGCTTTCCTCACAGAAATAGTGGAGGTTATGGTTGAACCTGTGAAGGCAGTCTTTGTGGACATTCCATGATGCTAATAGGCGGCTGCCAATTTCTGGAATTTAATGGCGTGAGACAAGATCACAGGAAAGATCTCTCGGACAGGGATTTTTACTTTTTATTTTTAAATGGATTCTCTTTTTAAAGTGCAGGGTAATTTAATTTGAGGAACAAACTACTGCCCACACTTGTAATTTTCGCAGAAAGCAAATCCATTTACATGATTTTGCAACAAAAACAATGGATGTAGTATTTTAGAATATAAAATGTTACAGAGTAAAAATGTAGCCTCTTTAATGTAAACTATGACTACAATACCTTTCTAAGTCAATATTCAAAGTTCTATCCAAATAAGTGAGAGCATATTGCAGGAAAAGTACCTTCAAAAATCATTCTGAGATAATCAAAGACAATATTTGATGGTGGGAAATGTGTGGATTCAGGGTTTCCACTGCAAATCTTTCTACTTTTAGCTTATATTCAAAATGCCATGAGGGTCATCTCCTATGGACCATTCTGCTTTAGGAAGAAGCAGTTTCTCAAAACAAGAACAAGTCCATAAATACAACTCTGTTAGCAGTGGTAATTGGACCATACCCACTACTTTGTACTGCTACCCTGAGCAACCAGGGTTACTTAGTATAAGTAGAAGCTGTTGATGAAGTTGCAGCAGCCAGGACAACAGGAGTCAAGGATGCAAAACAATAGAAGCCACACTATCTGCAAAGCTGACGGGAGAAAGGGCACTGAGTTGTCAACAGACTCTGCATAAGTCAGGAAATTTACATTATCAGAACTGCACATTTGCCAAAAGGTGACACAGGAGCTGGGAAACTGAGAGAAGCTCACAGCAAGCTCACAGCAAGGCTGCTGACAGACTACAAGAAGCCAAGGGGCAGAAAGGTGCAGTGAACGGAAAGGGACTGGAATCTGAGATTGAAAATTGCTGCTGTTAATGCTAAGTTGCCCAGAAATGCATCACTAACAATCACCAACAATATGCATTCCAGAATGTTCTCTTGTTTGATTATGTCTCTTGGGGTTCTGGGTCTTTTGAGTGACAGAATTCACCGGATGGCCCATTTCAACTTGCAGGAAGTGTCTGCTGCAAATGTAACAAGACCTGTCAGTCCAAGGTTCTTATAAGAACAAAGGACATTTCTGGCTCCGTTCCACTACCATTGGAAAGGACCAAACACCAAAACCCTTTTTCTAACAGTGACCATTAAGCCCCAGGAGGTCACCAGCAGAGCTGAGCAAAGGAGTGCTTTTCAGTGCTTTAGCCAAAGCAGGACAGACAGAAGCAAGGCATGGAACAGATTAATCTTCTACTTAAGTAAAGTAGGAGTACCTAGGGATATCAATGACCTTTTTCCATCAATGTCAACATTTTGTAAACGTTTCCAACTGTGAAACACTTGCCACTTTCCAGAAATGCTTTTCTTTAATTTAGGTGATTTGTGGAGGATCAACATGACACTTAAGTGACTGCAGGGCACTTTAATCTTCAATCACCTACTAATAAATGACTGGAAAAACTGACTGCTGCAGCATACTGAGTACAGCCATATTTTGATTACTTTTCCAACTGTAAGATGCCATGAAAGAAGGTGGTCTTTGAAAACAGGTCATTCTAAAGAGAGATGAAACATTCAAAATGAGCTGCTTTTCTCTGTCAGGAACAGATAATGAGACTGGATGAAAAGACTAAGAAAGAACTGATTTTTGTTTTTTTAATTTAGCCATATGAAAAGGAAGTTGAAGTGTGTGTTTAGCATTGCAAGCAATTCACCAAGGCCCCAAAACATCATCATTTAGAGGTGGAGCGCAGGCGATACAATGCAAATCAATACCTGTTTAGTATAGTACTTTCACACAGGTTTCTCCTAGTCAATCGTCATTGTAATTTGAGATGAGCCGAAACTGCGGTCTCAACTATTCTACAAGGACAGTGAAAAAGCACACCCATTTATGTATTTAAAAAGATGCATAATTCGAGCTCTAAGGGACAATTAACTTATAGTGGAAAGTCTAGACACATCTGTGGACACAAAGCACTCATTTTTTTAACTGCAGAAAGTCCATTATTCAATGATTTGCGGAGCTATTTTCTCATTATTTTTACACCTCTGGTTTAAAGACCACACTACGCACTTTATAAACCTGCCAACCAAACGAAAATGCAACGATTAATGGCAGTGATAATGAGAGATTGATTGAGTATGTGGTCGACATACTATTAGCCAGCAAACACAAAAAAACATGTATGATTAACCCAGACTTGTTTCTCTCACTATGATGGGCGTCCCAGATACTGACACTGTTAATTTCCTAGTTTATGGGTTAACAGGTTTGAGTTTTTTTGTTTTTTTAAACACTTTCTGCTCAGAGCCTTTGTATACAGCTTTTACTTAGTTAAACACATAAAAGTGCATGCTAACATATGAAAAATTTGCCAAAGAAATGGGCAAAATCATAGAATGTCCGAACTTTATTAAAGTGACTACTCTATTTGAACGGAGAGCGAGACCAGCTACTGTAATGCTAATATCCAGCGCACCTCTTCTTATTTCACTTGGCGTTTAGAGTCTTTGATCACACATTTAGAAGTTAATAACAATCCTCTAGTTGACAGATTTAAACAAAATATATAATTGGATCATCTGCATTTTTCCTGTGCTGATTTTACTTAGAAGCTGAACTGTAACCTAATTTTCAAGGAGCCCTTGGGTTCTTAAGATAGTGGCTTTATCACATTTGTAATAATATTTCTTTTGTTATGGTTAGTCTTCTTTTTTCCTAAATTAGGGGCATCTCCCTACCTTAATTCACCATATTTCCCATTTTGGCAACTGTTGCCTTGAGAATAGAACTTACCCTTTAAAAATTGATGGGCTATCTCTCCTTTGGACTGTAGCCACAGCATGCTAGATTTAAAGAAGAACTCCATTTGCTTGATTATTAGCAAGAAGTGACACCAATTAGCCTAGGTCTCTTAAACATCTTTAGTAATAACTGATCTGCAGTTTTATCAGTAGCGGCTGGTGCTCTGGAAGAGTGGCAGGTTGGACGAAATACAAAAAAAATTAATTACCTGCAGCTTGTCGCGTCACACTCTTCTGCTCCTCTTCTCGCGGGCACAGGCTCCCAGACTCCACTGTGGCCAATCCAATCCTGAAACTGCTCTCATGTCATGAGAGCAGTGTCAGGATTGGCCTGAGCGCTCTGGATTTGCTTTCCCATGGACAATGAAAGCCTGTACCTGCTCTCTCCAACCCTGCAACGTAGCTCCGGTTGGGGACAGCTTCAGTGCCCTTGACGGTTTGGCCAGCGTGCATGGCGGTTTGGCTAGCAGGAGAAGGCTGGCCAAACCGTCAAGCGCACTGGTCACAGTGTATTACTACATTTTTAGAAAAGAGCAGATCTTGAGGAAAAATGCTTAGGTAGAGGTACTTTTCACAAAGTTAAACCCAATCTTTAGGTTTAGGTACAATATGCTGAGATTCTTAAATTAATTTCAAAGGGTTCAACACAATCTCTTTCTGGCGCTCATGCTTTCAGATTACCTGGGTAACAGGGACAAGGAATTGAAGTTCTCTTCCACTTTCAACTGGGTAGCTTATATCATAGGCTTTTCATAGTAGTTAATGTTTTTAACTTCATAAATTTATGACCTCAGCACCAAACCCTTTAATGTAGTGAAAAAACAGAAGGGTATGCAATCGAATGGAGAGCAAGGGAAAGCAAATTGCACAGCATGCCAGTTGTGAGGACCCATTTGGAACTGCAAGGCCACTACTTTTGTAAACGCTACTTCTCTATGTGCTCAAAAGTGTATCGTTTTCAATGGATAAACTGGGCTGATGGGCAGCAATTCAGTATAACTTCAATTCCTATTTCGCAGTCTGCGATAGTGTAACAGAACATGGACACTGCAATAATAACGCTTGCTAATGTGGTGCATTGTGACACTGTTAAAACAATAATAATAAAAAAATTCAAACTGGGCGGAGTGCTAGTTTTTTTTAGAGCATTAAACGAGAGACTAAGGTCTCTTACAAAGATATAGGCTTAGCTAACTGACCCTAGTAAAGTGTTGTTCTAGGATCAGGCTTCTGATCAAAATGGGTTCAATCACTGCTATCTCAGAAAAAATGTAGCACTTAATTTTTAGAATTTAAAATCTTAAACTGTGATCAAGTAATGCAGGCCATCTGATATTGCTACAGTGCTGGACCCTTCGGTCGAGCTTACTTTTAATAAAAGTACTTCATGCTTCGTGCTTGATCAGGTTCAAAACTGTGTTTGACACATTAGTCTTAAGCTTTCCACTTATACAGAATACAAATAAAGTCACCACAATAAATAAAAGAACATAAAAGTAAATTCCAAAACAGTACCAGCCAGCAAACAACATTCGATTAGCCGGGGAGGAAAACTGCAAAATGTTTTCTTCATGACCTAATTTTACATGATACAATCAGGACAAAGAATTTTCGTTATTTAGTTTAACAGGCCGTTAGACTATAAGATGGAAGACAGAAGCAAAGACAGGTTGGTGTAATTAGTACACATTTTCCCATGCCTGACTGGTATGCGAATAGGTAGTTCCACAAATTAACGTGAAACGTGCAACAGGAGAGCAGACACAGATGGACTACCTACTAATGTACCTTTGCAGAAAAGGGAATTTCCTACCCAAATACACTATCATGGTCCTTTGCTTAGACATCCAAGAAAAGCACCAACCACAGTTTATCGGGCAAGTATGCATTGAGAAAGCCTTAATCACAGCATGTCTCAGGAGTCTACTGCCAAAAGAAACGAGCAAGACTTCTTAAGATCATGTACAGATGGGGTACAAATAAGGCTTTCAATCTGTTGAGTCCTCCATCTAAGAGAGCAACAGGAATTAATGTAGTAATGATGACTTCCATCATTCCAGACATTTTATAGTAATGCAAACCTAGCTAGCCACATATTGCTAACTATGAAGTAGGAACTAAAAAGATTTACAAGCAGAAAAACTTGGCAGATTGGCAGGAAAGGCATGAGCCAACACGGGGCATTTGTAAACGTGTACATTCACCAACCAAATCAACCCATTATTTTGTGTTTCAAGTTACTACTGAAATGCTAGAGCCAAATAATGTCCATGCAACTTTCTTTTGATATTAAGCAAATCAAGGAAGATGCCAGACAACCACCATCGGCAAATAGGGACGACTGTTATCGCCTATCTGCCGGTGATGGTTATACACCAGCAGAACTGATACAGAATTCTAACATAAAAGTACATTGTGCTATTAGCAGTAAAAGTTGTGGAAAAATAGGTTTGGGGGGATTCATTCATTTTTACTAAAAGTAAACTTTCAGTTTACAGGTTTCCCAAGCTTCTCCTCACAGCCTGTTACACTTCTGAAACTCTACCTCTAACATAAGACAAGGCTGTACCACTATATGGAGAACACTTTCATGGTAATATTATACTTTATCTGTGAAGCTCCGCCAAGAGACCTGCTTCTTGTCAGCCCTAACAGATGCAAAGTGCATTTCCCACATTTTTTTTAACAGTCTACGACTGAAAGTAAATACACAAGTGTTAAAAGATCTTGTTCATTCTGGCATTCCCAGACACCCCACCACATATGACTTACAAATATTGTATCCATCGCAAGAGGTTACTCCAATCAATGTTCATAGACTAGTATACTTCACTCTTCTATGGTGTTTTCTTGAAGTTTGATTGTGATAGTTACATCTGCATTCAGTGGCAATTAAGTGTCTTTCCCTGTTCTGCAACTGCCCCATTTGTTCCGACTTGCCCTTACTAAGAGAGAATTTATTCATAAAATTGCAAAAACGAATGACTACTGTTTCAAATTTCCCACATTCAGAAGTCGTGTAAGAGTGTGACCTATGTCAGCTTCCACACAGTACTTACTTTATGGATATTGATCCATTCCAAATATGCTCCACTGACCACCATAATATGACTTCTAGCCTGGTTACAAGCATACATTCCATCCACCGATGTCCTATAAACCTCTCTAAAATAAATAGCTTTCTGGGAGGGCACGGACCCATCCCCCCTATAATTGTGTAGTAAAGCAAGAAAAGTTGGGTTTAAACAATCACAGTGTTGGCCTTAATTTTAGCCTCTTTCACAGATGACCTCACTCATACCAAGGTTCCCCTTGTAAATCCACAAGTTTCTGAGTACCACATACATGTATTATGTACAATAACTTCAAACTGGATTCTTACCCCATATCACACAATGATCATAATGGAGAGACTTTGCAACTGGCTACGCTTGGTAAAAACCAAAGGCATGGGGATACTAAAACACTGCTGGACAACTTTATGTTGCCAGGAGAGGTGTATCTAGTTGAAATTCATGTTAGGGCCATTTTAATGAACCATGTCCCTCAAATTTCAACAACTGCCAACCTTTACAGACAATGGATTTGAAAGGACAAAAGTGAGACATGAATGCCATCAATAAGAGCAATATGAGTGACATTTCACTCATGAACAATGGAATCGGTCTGCTCTGACAAAAAGCAGATTACATTAGGGCAACAAAGGTACGGAGCGTGGAATGCTACATAATTCGTATTAAACTTGTAGGGATGACATAAACCCATATTATAGACAGCGGCAGCTTTGAAATCTACTTTTCAGCAAACAAGTGTCACAGTATGATAATGAAAATTGACAGCAAGGATGCCGAAAACCTTCCAAAATCGGCCTTTAGGAAACAAACTAAACAAAATTCACGCCAACATACTGCAACACCTGTCCGTTTCCAACTTGCTTGCGATTTCAGTGCACAGGGCTTGAATACACTCATTGGAAACAATTAATGAAATGTCACCAGGCGAAACACATAAAGCATATTTTCTAACCCCCATGCAAAGTTGTCACATAATTCCCCCTCTGTGGGTTTTTTGATGCGTAGTCAAGTTCTGTTTATGCCGGAATGTTTTGCCGCAGTCATTGCATTGATATGGGCGCTCACCAGTGTGGGTTCGCAGGTGTGCAATAAGGTGGTGTTTCTGAATGAAGCTTTTACCACACTCAGAACATGTAAATGGTCTTTCACCAGTATGAGTTTGTTGGTGGCACTTCAGGTACTCCCGTTTCCTGAAACTCTGCTCACATTCACCACACTTGTAGGGTCTCTCCCCAGTGTGGGTGCGGCTGTGGATTTTTAAGTTCTCACAAGTGCTGAAGGTCTTCCCACAATCACTACATATGTAGGGTCGCTCCCCCGTGTGTGTCCGCTGATGCCTTGTCAAGTGCTGCTTCTGGATGAATCCCTTTCCACAATCTGTGCATGTGAATGGTCTCTCTCCAGAGTGAATCTGCTGGTGGCGCTTAAGACAGCCCCGCTTTCGGAAAGTTTTTTCACAAACAGTACAGGTGTAGGGGCGCTCAGTTGTGTGCGTATGCAGGTGAAATTTTAGGTGCTTTAAGAAACGGAATGTTTTGCCACATTCACCACATTCATACGGCTTCTCCCCTGGTGGTGGTGAGCTTGGCTTCATGTCACCATCATCAGACTTGAGTTGCCCATCTTCTGTGTGAGAACGCAGGTGTGATTTCAGGAGCTTCTGTGACTTGAAGGTTTTTCCACATTCATCGCACCTTTTGAGGGGTTCGTCTGTATGTAGTTTGTGGTGTCGCTTGAGGTGCTCATAGGTAGTGAAGCTTTTCCCACATTCACTACATATGTGAGGACTTCCTTTCGTAGGTGGTGTTGAGGAAGAGTATGGGTATTCCTCAACAATAACCACTTTGAATGGTCTCTCCCCTGTGTGGGTGCGTTGGTGACGCAAGAGGTGGTGCTTTTGGATAAAGCCTTTACTGCACTCATTGCAGCGAAATGGCCTCTCCCCTGTGTGAATCTGCTGATGCCGTTTCAAGTGTTCATGCTTTCGAAAAGTCTTACCACAGCTGCCACACTTGTGCGGCTTCTCTCCTCTGTGAAGTTTCTGGTGAAATTTCAGATGCTTAAACGTTCGAAAACCTTCACCACACTCCCCGCACTGGAAAGATGTCTCACCAGTATGGGTCCTCTGGTGTGCTGTAAGGGTTTGCTTGTGCCTGAAACGTTTACCACAGTCTTCACACTTGTGGATTCGCTCCCCAGTGTGAGTTTGCCTGTGTACCTTAAGCACCCGATGGGCCCTGAAGCTCTTACCACACTCATTACATTTGAAAGGTCGCTCACCAGTGTGGATCCGCTGGTGAATTTTTAGACGCTCATTAGTGCTTAGGCTTTTTCCACACTCTTCACATTTGTATGGCCTCTCGCCCGTGTGGGTCCTTAGGTGTGTAACCAAATGCTGCTTCTGAATAAAGCTCTTACCACACTCGATGCAAGTGTAGGGCCTCTCCCCAGTGTGGGTTTGTTGGTGACGTTTTAAACTATCACGTTTCCGAAAACCCTTTCCACATTCATTACACTGATAGAGTTTCTCTTCAGACTCTTCAATTTTTGGCTGCACCGAAGAGTCAGGCAGAGGACAGAATCCCTCCTCATATGGGGAGGTTTTGTCCTGCTCTATATCCGATTGGCTTTTCTGGGGCCTGCTCTCAGCGTTCTGATTCCTGCATCCATTTTCAAGTTCAGAGCCATGGCCAGCATTTCCAAGGACAGCCCCTGGAGAATGCTCCTGGTGTTCTACTTTTTCAAACTTTGGATGATGTTTATCCTTGTCATTCAGTTGCCCATCATCTGCTGGGGAGAAAAAATGAAAACATAATTTAGTGACTATCAAAATGGACATTTTATAGGTTAAAGCCGGAGATAGTTCTCTGTGAATCCCAGATACCCATATTAAATCAAAATACAAAAAATTGACAAGTAAAAATTAAGACAATTTGTTAGGTGGACAGGGTTACTCCGACACAAACGTGACGGATATCTCGTCCGGCAAATTACAATTCAATTATATCCTATGGAACTTGTAATATGGCGGACATGATATCTATCATGCTTGTGATGGAGTATTCCATCCAACAAACTCGTAATCAGGCCCTTAGTTGGGTGCATCAGCTTAAGAGCTGAGGTGAGCAGGTTATGGATTCAACGTAGAGCAAATTAAGAGCCTCATATGCATTTATGCATGTGTGTGTGTGCACATTTATGTGTGACTGTGATGTTGTGTCCATCTCTAATAGAGTTGCTCCCTGGAAACTATGCCTGGTAATGAGGAAAACTAGAAGTGTATGATACTCCCCATCATTAGGGGCTTATATAAGGCACAATGTGTTCGTTCATGGCAGATTAGTGACAATGGCATAATAAAGGCCATCCTTGACATATTTTGAACATTTGTGACATAGGTGTGGAATACTGGCTACCATCATTGATCCACAGAGAGCATTACTGGGGCTCTACTTTTATCCATCCTTGATAGAATGGTGGCCGTCCGACGCATACAAATGCCATGACTGATCTATATTTTCAAGGAAACCCAACGGGACTGAGAGGGACCCTGGGTACAGGTATTTACACAGGAACAATGGTCCTTTACAATATAGATAAGCAAAAATCACCACAATGATATAATAAAGACTGTGTTACATCTTTCCTGATAGGAGAATAGATACTTTTATTTACATCATAAAAAACAAGAAGGCAAGTTGGGTCGTGTCAGAAAGCAAAGTTAGAAGAAACTCAGGCATGAACCTATGTGGCCAAAATTCAATTAACAGTTAGGCCACAGTCATAATGAGAGCACCATTGCACCAATATACAGTAGTTGCATTGAGTAATTGTGTACCAAGGTGCTAAGGTCGACGGCGTTTCGATTTCTTAAGTAATAATGGGATCATCAGCAGGACTAGTATCGCCAAAGAAGAATGCCTGCTAATCAAAGCAGAAATGGAGAGCAACTACAATGCTAGATGGGGAGGAAGTCGAGACCACATAGGTCCATAGAGGAATCGCTAGTTATGGATACAACATGAGCGCAACATTGGTAAGTATGCCATCCAAGAGTCAGCGAGGCGGAGGCTGATTAAACAGGTGTCGAAAACCAATGACAACTTGCAAGGGAACTGAATTTGTCAGCGATTTCAAGATGGAATTCATAGACAATTGGAAGAGGAATGGTAGAGTCCGATGTTCACCCAGAGTCGCTATTTGGACATATGGGTCAATCAGCGGCCGTCTCATGAAGTGCAGGCCAGCTGCAGTCTGGAGTGGAGTGCTGAGAGATATTTTTTATGATGTAACTAAAAGTTTCTATTCTCTTATCAGGAATTATATAACACAGTCTTTATTATATCATTGTGTTGATTAATTTTGCTTATCTATATTGTAAGGGACCATTGTTCATGACTGATATATGGTTTACATCCTTACTATTATGGTGTCCAGCCTTGGCACACTGGTTTTCCTGGTATAATTATGGCCATTACTGGCCTTTTACAGACATCTCCATTGTTATCGTTATATATTGTTATCCACAGCCTATGATTGTAATACCTGGGCGTTTGAAGCAGAATCTGTCCATATGAGGCATTGTGCATGTAGCTGGTCAATGAAAATTAAAAGATTATTTTTTTCAGAAAAAGTTTTTCTTCTGGAAACAAGGTTGTTTGCTCAAAAGGGAAAGTAGTATTTCATAGAAAACTGTTTTTTTTACAAACTGATAGGCAGATGGAGACAAAAGGTTCCAATTCCAAGACATATTTAAAGTTGATAGTTGAATAATAATTCAAACTGAGTTTGGGAGACTTATGGCTGTTTATTTATTGTATTTAGTGAAGTTTTTAACATGGTTACATATGTCACATGCATTTCAGCTCTGTATCATAGGAAGTACATAACTTAATATGTATAATAGAAGCATAGCATAAGGAAAACAAATTATAATCATAAAAGAACCACATCGGTGTCTGTGAATATTTAATTAAACATGTTCAAGCGTTATACATACATTGACAACCGCATCTGATTGCTAACTTAATTAGTCAACAGGTATATGACCTGGCCCATCAGCCAGTAGTCACCGTTCTAATGGAATGACTACTGAAGAACCCATTTCGGCCACCTTCAGGGGGGCAGCAAAGTGCAAACACGCTAAAAAACAGATGAAACAAGTTAGAGATATTGCCATGCATTAATCACATTCCTAAAATATAAATATTCTTTACAGTGTACAGCAGGCAGCAATTTCACCTACTCTCTTAGTTTCTCGTCAGCATTCTCCAACCCATGTTACCCCCATTAATGTCAGTTATCTAGTCAGAGGTCAACGGGGCCATCTCTGCCAAGTACGTTTGATACAATCCCCAAACATTCTTGGGACGACTCTGGGTTGGGGGAAGCAGTTCACTATACAATTCCGTCTGTGTATTGCAATATAGCATGTCTGGTGACCACTCCAGTAGAGTGGGAGGCGGACCCTGTTCCCAGCGCATCACAATTCTCCATTTCTATCAACCTTCGGATCTCATTCTTTATTTGTTTTGAATAGCCCAGTAGGGCGAGCAGAGGATCCGGAGAGATAGGTACTTCTGCAATGTCACTCAATTCCTGGAATATCAACTTCCAGTATTTAGCAACATTGGACATAACCAGGCCACATGTAAAAAATCTGCTGGACTCACTCTACACCTTTCACACTCAGCTGGTTCACGCAGTCCATACCTATGCAAGCGAGCAGGTGTGTATTAAACTCTTTATAAGTATTCAAAGTGGATTAGCCAATGACGACCATTTGAGGAGACCCGCCGCGTCGCCTCACAGCAGTATCTCCAGGTGTCGTCATCAATAATCATATCCAAGTCGGTTTGCCACTCCAACCTCGACTTAGTGTAAAGGTTTTTACGATAGTTCTGTACTATTCCGTAAATGCTAGACACCAGTCTATAGGGAAACTCTGATTTTAATATTAAAGTGAAAGGAGCTACTTCTGTTGGATCCGCCATTTCGTCGCCCATGAGCTCTCGCATGGCGTGGCACACCATATGAAAATTAAATTGTACTAATGGTGTGGCCTCATGCCTTTCAGCCTCCACTCGGCCCACTTACGGACTCCAGGAAGAGGTCACCAACATTAGTCATGTTGATTTTATTTAATGCCTTAACCACTGCCCGGTCTCCACTCATAGGCAGCCAAGTGCACCACTCCAGTGGAGTAATTGGGGAATATATTATATTCTTCGGCTGTCTCTTCATCAAATCGTGCCATGCATGCACTGTGGTATTAATTGAGTCCCGGACTCCTGTACGACGATTGGGAGCAAGGAACAAGCATGAGGGGAGATTGACAGGGGCGATGGCCATCTTTTCTATGTGTAAATGAGGAGGTCCAATTGCTGATGAATCCAATGGTACGCATGCAAGCTTTGTGCTACTCTATAATAAAGGTCCATATCCGCGGCTCCCTGTCCGCCCAGACTGCAGGGAAGGGTAAGGATCTTCCACTGTATTCATGGCTGCCTCCCCGCCCATGCCAATTTCGTCAATATGGAGGTAATGGATTTAAAAAAGTGAGCTGGAAGGACCATGGGCATATTTAAAAATAGAAACAAAAACCTTGGGAGGACCACCATCTTCACCAGCGATATTCGCTCAAGCAAAGAGATAGGCAGACGTGTCAAATGGTCCACATCCTCCTCGAGTTTAGTGACTGCCCTACCATAGTTTCCCTGAAAATTATCTCCGGGTCTGTATGGATCTGTATATTTAGGTAGCGCACCGGGTCTGCAGACCAAGTCAGTGGAAAATCCATTTCAAAGGGAGCCGTGCGTTTGGTCAAAGGAAATATTATGGACTTGTTCCAATTTATTCTTGATTCTCTGAGAACAAGGGACAGATTAGCCTACGGAATTCTGATATACAGTAGAGTGTCATCGGCATACGTTGACACTTTTAAATTGTAATTGGGTAATCGGATTTCTCGGAATCCATGGTATTCCATGAGTGCACAGGCAAGGGGTTCCGCAACTATGGCATATAGGAGAGGGGATAGTGGGCATCCCTGCCTGGTGTCTCTAGATATTTTGACGGGAGCAGTGACCATATCCCCAATTCTTATTCTTGCAGAAGGAGAGGTGTACAGAACCGCCACCAACTTAATAAATATTTCGCCAATCCCCATCCTTCTTAGTACATCCCCCATGAATGCCCATTCTACAGAGTCAAACGCTTTTTCTGCGTCTAGGAAGACTGCAGCAGCACTAATCTCCAGATTAACGTGTTGGTTTCTCCCGAAGAAGGTGCGCAGATTGTAAATTAGGTAACGTCCCGGGACGCATCCCGCCTGCACCGTGTTGGCCAATTTCGGAACTAGCGGCGCAAGGAGATTGGCAAGAATCTTAGAGTATATTTTGGTATCTACATTTAATAATAACAGTGGGCGGAACAAGGAGCACTCAATCCGGAGGCTTACCAGATTTCAGAAAAGTGACTATCATTGCCTCTCTCATTGATGGTGGCATCTTTCCTGATTCACTAATCTCTTCAAATAGGGTTACCAAATGAGGGACTAAAGGATCCCTGAACTCCTTGTAAAAAGCTACTGTTAGGCCGCCCTGCCCCAGTGCACTTCCAGAGAGCATACTTTTTAGGGCCTCTTGAATTTCCCAAGCCTCCTGCGGTCTCATGAGATATTCACGATGTTCATTTGTGAGCCAAGGTAACTTTATGTGTTCAAGGTAGTCCTGAACAATGCTTTTGTCTACATTCGCGCCAGAGCGATATAGTTCCGTGTAATACTTACCAAATTGGTTTGCTATACTTTCAGGATCAGTCAAGGACTCCCCTTCATCCGTCTGAATTGCGGTGATCGTTGCAGACTCTCTCCTATTACGCAGCAATGCTGCCAGTGTGGCCCCAGGATGCTCCCCCTACCCATAGATTCTAGCCACGGCATATTTGCCATATATTTGACTTCACTGTTGGCCACTTCAAGGTACTCCTCCAATGTCTTTTTTAACTCTTCAACACAGCTAACTGCCCCACCACACCTCAATCCCAATTCCAATTAATTTCAGTGTTTTTACAGACTATCTAGTCTACCTCTAATGGCACGCAGCACCACCGAGTGTTTAGAAATTGCAATGCCTCTAATGTAAACTTTGAAAGTTTCCCAGACTGTGGAGAACCTATGTACTGACCCTACATTGTTTACAAAAAAGTCTTATATAGCTTCAAATATATCAGCTTGAAAGGCATTATCAAGCAATGAATGAGGGGAAACCTCCATGTGAACGGGGCAGGTCTCCTCTGTGGGCAGTGCAGCACCAGTAATATTGGTGCATAGTCTGATAGGGTTCGAGGTGAACCTTGCATTCCCTAACCTCTGGGTATAGCACATTCACCAGTAGCCAATAGTCTATTCTTGTGTGTAGCTCATGTAGGGCAGAGTAATGTGGGAAACCCCCCTGCTCTGGGAAACGAATGTGCCGGATATCTACCAAATCCAGACGTATCATGGCATTAGCAATGGATTTCGCTGAGGCTGAAGTGCGCCAATGCGGACCTCCCGACCGGTCCAGTGTTAGATCTAGGACGCAATTAAAATCACCTTCCACTATCAGCGGTAGTGCAGTATCTATGCAAGGATGTTAATAGGTTCTGATAAAACTGCGGATTATCGTAATTTGGCCCATACACATTAATCACTAGCAAGCCAAGGCCTTTCCCCCTACACCTGGATATGGTATACCGCCTGCTATAACCGGATCTAATTTAATTCCTGACTTTGGGTTGATCCATGTGAGTACCCCTCTGGTATGCGTCGAGAAGCCTGCTGCATGGAAGTGACCCTGTAATACTCTCTGTGTGAGGATCTTACTATCTATTGGTAAATGGATTTCCTGTAACAGGGCGATATCTATGACATGCCGTTTAAGATATGCAATAACATTTAGCACCTTGTGGTAATTATTAAGGCCTCTGACGTTCCGTGTCAGGTATCTAACCTTGCTACAGTCACACTGGGTCATCTTAGAGGCTATCTCTATTATGCCTAGGATAGCCAACAGGTCGTCTTGTCTATAACAAGCTTTATGGACAATGTGCTCTCTGTGGTTCCAAAACCAAACAACGGTAGTCTCCCTCCCATGTCGCATCATCCCCAACTGGACGCAAACAAAATAACCTCCCTTCTCAGTACCCAAACAAGGACGGCTTAGTGTAGGTGGAGCACACACAGGGGCAGATGTTGCCTCTCCATCGACACTCACTCCGCTTTAGCCGAGTGAGAATTGCATCCATCAAGTATCATACACAGCATCTTGCCCTGCCCATCGTTTAAGCTTACCTACATGAGTAAACCTGATTTCAGAAATCTACCCCTGCATCTAACCAATACTTCTTAGTCTCTTAAGCACTGAGCATACAATTCTTGAGACATACAGTAACCATTCCCCCAGGAATTCTTTACACATTGATTACCAACTTTGTTGCCTCACAGAGAACAAAACACAGTTCATGTTCAAGGTTAGTAAATAAGGGCATCTCAACGTCCTACCATGAAGAAGTGCTAAGCAAGAAAGAACTTCCCCCGAGGGTCTGCTAAAATAAGTGCCTCCTGCCCAGGACACTTGGTTATCTCAGGGAATGTGCCACATACCGCAATGGCCCGAGTTCATTTGAGCACCAACCTGCCCATCAGTAGCACAGATGTAGGCATGGCACCTCCAAACTGGGGCTCATCTCTCATTGGCCGTTTCTAGGCCTCTCCAATCGCCGCACCAGGTTGCATGTTGCTCCCGCCCGCAGCCACGGTCCATTCCACTGGGGGGCCACAGCCAGGGCAGCCTAGTTTCTTCCTCCGGCTGTCCGTACCCCACGTCGCCAGGGTAGACGCTGGGCCGCCAGAAGGCCGCTCCGTGGCGTCCAACATCCTCTCTACGCTGCTAAAACAGGCCACGGGCACACCCCACGTCAGGCATCCGGGAGACCGGCACAGTACGCTCACAGGCCACATGCGCCCCAGGCAGCGCCCCGCTTTCCCCAGCTGCCTCACCAACCAGGTATGCGGCGTCAGCCCCACTGAAGAGCCATCCCCAGGGAGCACGTCCCACTCGGCAGCAGGCCCCAAGGGCAGCCAGTACAGCTCCCTTCTGGGGATTATGGGGTCTCTGCTCTGCCTACCAGGCCATCCGTGGTATGAATCGATGCGGGAGCGCTTCCGCAGTACAGGCTGTGCAGATCAGGGTGGAGCAGTCGGTAAAATGCCAGGATAATTACGGATGGAATCGGTGGCTTAGAGGAGCTCTGTTACTGCGCGTCCATCTTGCGAGCCGGCAAGCTCTGCCCCCTGCTGCAGTTATGTTCTTTGTGCCAGATGGCATGTGATGCTCAGGCTTTTATATAATTAGTCAGATAGCAGCATTTAATACTGAGACATTAATTTATAGATATCTGCCAATAACCTCATCTAGCCACTGCTGATAATCCTGCAATGGGTGGTCATGGTGTACTGTTAACAGAAATACATTCCTTATGACTTCAATCCTCCTAACTTTGCTGCTGCTAAAGAAGAACAATAAAAATCTAATTATCTAGGAGACTTTAATACATTGTAGTGGGATGTGTAACCTAAATGGCACCCCACTGACTAAATACCTTATGGGTGTTCGAGAGTCTTATCTAGCTGGGCATACTGCTGACTTAGGACTCTAGATAAAACATGATTACGCCAGCTTGAAGGGGAAGCACTCTTTCTGTGGAAACACATAGATTTTCCCAAATCAAATCTACTCAGGTGAACCAAAATCTGGGTGTAGCCACAGTCACTTTCTTTTATAAGCAGGAAAGCGTTTTTTGTTTTTAAAAATCACATCAGGTCTGGTGACAGGTGTACTTTCAAGAAAGCCAGATCTAAAACAAGGGGATGTGTGACCAGGTTTATGCTACTGAGAACGCTAATGATGTAGCCTGGTGAAAGCACCAATAATTATCTTGTCACAATGAAAAGCCCAGCCATTTTATGGGTCAATTTTTTTTTAATTAACATTTGAAAATACAATCTGTTGTTTAAAGCACTTAAAACAACAGGGGTAATCCCTATCGTACTTAGCTTATCTCTATGTGCAAGCCCAAAGGCTGTCGAAATAACTCTCACCCGGAGGTTTCCAGACGAGCATGCTTCATCATAGGGTCCTCGTTCAGATACCTAGTGTATTTGGATGGGCTCAATCTTGGTAGCAAAGGGTGCTCTTTGGTAATTTGGAGGGATACTAGATTTAAAATATTCTAGGGTGTCCTCAGGGTTAATTTTGTTTTCAAAGGGCAACCTGGCAGAGTTAAAAACAGGTGGGGATGCACTAAAGAAATTTGTATCCTGTCTGTCCCTGGGTCAACATGTTTAAGCCATCACACCAATGCCTAACTTGGGCTAGTTGCAGATGCTGTTGAAGTTGGTGACATTTGAGTGTTTTTTTGGTAGACTTGGTACACAGTGGGTTAAATGAGATGGGCGGAAAAAAAAATCAATTTTGCAATTAAGATCACAATTTCAACACAACGTTCGTTCTGCCACTTACATCACAGTCTCAAACAAGGCACTCTTTGTTTCTTAAATTTCCCTTATATTTTAAGTAGGTCTTTGGCATGTGGCTTGCTTCCACCTCTAAACCTTTGTTGCAAACGCTCTTAAATGCTAATGTGCATGTGATGTACTATAAAAATTCCCACATACAGTTACAATATTCATATGCTATTTGGGTAGCTTGAATTATAAGAACGCATTAACTCTTGTGTTATACCATGTATTAACGTGTCAGGGGCTAATCTCTCCTTGAGTGGTTCTCAAGTATGACATGGAGGAGCCCAATACAGCTTTGGGTGTTGAACATACAATTTGGAGGGTGGAATACGTTTCTACACAGTGGTTACACATGACCATGTCTTTCATCTAATCCTCCACCCCTTGGAGTTGGACCCTTGTACCAATCCAGAGCTCCTACTCTATGCTTAGCCAGCATTAGGGTAATCACCGTAAATCATCTATTCGGTTTGGGGGGGACCTACTGTACATTGCCCAAGAGGGCCATCAATGTCAACTCCTCCAAGGCTTATCCAGTCATGACCTGTAGCCTACCATAGACATGGTCTCAATATTGATGTACTGTATGTAAAGGTGGCATGTAGGCTATTACATCTGCTGACTCTATGGTTAGTTGTAGATGCTATGTTATGCAGCCTTTCTGGTGTATAATGAATGAATTCAGTGAAAATATTTAAAATGTAGAAGTCTGTGTCTGTACTTCAAGAACATTCACTCCAATTACAGGAACAATGCCATGTTTTGATTTCTATTTCAAGGACCAAGTCCACTTCCCAAGTTTTCTTGGCCTTCAAGTTATTCATTGTCGTACATTTGTGCATTAGCGTGTATAGCTTACATATCAAACGGCTGCGTTGCTCGTTCGACAGGAAGATTTCTGTCAAAGGTTCTAGTAGTGCTGGTTCGTTTGCAAATTCTGGTATCTTAGCTAAGACTCTATGTTTTCGTCAAAGGTATGTAAACCTGACAAGTGTAGTTACATGCCTCTAGTCTAAACTGGTCAGGAATGAGGAATTTGCCAACTCTATACATGTGGCTCAGGTGATTAAGCGTAGCCTTCCTCAGGTAAATATATGTCCATATTTTCAAAGGTTGAAGATAGTATCGGACTATTATGCAATGTGAAAAATGGTGAGCATGCCACCACCTATCCCACCTTGAAGCACATTTTTTATGTCTTTCATGTGGTGGCCGCTGTGACCACCTCTCTGCACAGCCTGCACCATTCTTGTGGATATTGTGTGCCAAACATACTTCAACCTGTTTTCTCTATAGGATTAAATGAGGTGTCCCTTGAGTGGGATGGGAAAAGTGTCGGTTATAGTGTGCCTGGGCAGCCAGGTAGTAGGTTATTCAGTCCAATACAACCCAAAGCCTCATTTGTCATACAGTAGTGTCAGCATTTCCCAACTAATTTGTGCTTTCCTATCACCGATTCCAGTATGGCGCAAAAGCTCTTGTTGAAGGGGTACTGGGAAATTCATAAATAAATAATAATTTGGGCAAGATTATAATTTTAATGATTACAATTATAGCCCCAATGTTAAATGGCAGTTTAATCCATACCTTTAGTAAAAATGAAAAGGTGTTCAAGGCCTCCTTGATCAATATCCGTTCCATGTATAAGCATGCCTTGGATATACTTAACCTGTTAGAGAAGAATAGCTTGGATACTCTCTTCATGACTGAATCCTGATGGATGAGGACACATGTTCACATCTGCAACCAGCTATCCCAGAGAACCGTGTATGTGCTCACTGGGATTGGGTGGGTAAGGGGGGGAGGGGGTTGCCATCATATATAAAAAAGGCCTTCAATTGCAAAACGTTTAAACTGGAAGACTTGATAGGAGCTGAAGCCCTTGGTTTTAGTATCTCTTCCAGAGGGAAACACTCCATCTCAGGGGAATTGGTCTACCGCCCCCCAGGTTATTCAGGTGACATTATAGCATCCCCGTATCAAGCTTAAGCCCCTAAATGAATGCATTACCAATGCCTACTTCACCATTCTAGGCAACTTAAATAGTCACCTGGGCATGGTAGACAATCAGAGGTCCATTCGTTTTTTGGAATTCCTGGCTTCTTTTAATCTAGTTCAAACAGATACAGGCCCAACAGATAAGGCAGGACATACCATAGATGCCATCTTATCCAACACACCAATACTCTAGGAGAGCCAGTGCCAGGCCCCCTGGTCGGACAACCTTTTACTTCCGTTCTCCTGGCACTCTGAATACCTGAATGAAATCAAAACCACCCCAACTGAAGAGTGGGAATAGATTTTGGAACAAGGCGTCTACCTCAGGCCTTAGGAGGGAAACCAGTCATTAAAGATTCAGTCGCTGAAGATGACACTGCCATTAGGTCCTGGCTGATGAAGGCGGATGATACTTTGGCTGCTATGAAGGTCTTTATAAATTCAGCTCCAGCCCGTTTAGCTCGCTGGTTCTCTCAGGAATTAGCCCTGGAAAAATTTGCATGCAAAAAACTGGAAAGGACATGGCATCGCTACTATCAGCACACAGATAAAATATGTTACAAACTGGCCCTCGAGGTCCACCATCAGAAGCTCAAGGGGGCTCAGAGTGCCTTCTATGCACAATGTATTAAAGAGGTAGACAATAATGGGAAAGAGAATTTTAAGGTTGTCGCCAGCTTTACAAACCCTAAAACCATGTTCTCACCCCCCTACCCCCTAACCTCCCATTAGCAAGTAGCAAAATTCTATGCTTAGGACACAGCAACTTTTTTGAGGACAAGATCCTCAATATTCAGATCTAAATTAGAGGTTGTGAATCATCTGACTCTTGGGCCAAGGGTGAGAGATATATTTGGAGCAACAACAGATTTGAAACTAGCGTTCCTTCAGGCTTCTTCCATGGAGGTATTGAAGGCACAGTCCTCGAATTGTAGGTCAAGGTCCACCGACTACCCCATTCCCCTTCATATGCTGAAGTCTATTTCGGACATTATTGCTCCTATCTATCAGGAGCTATTTGCCATCTCCCTCCATTCAGGCACTATGCCAGAAGACTAGAAAAGAGCTAACATTATTCCCGTGCTCAAAAAGGCTAATGCGGACGATGAAATACTGGCAAACTTTAGACTTCTCTCTCTGCTCCCAGCAGCCTCGAAAATTCTGGAAAAAGCGGTGAATCAACAGCTTACCACCTTTCTAACTGAGAACAAACGAACAAGTTACTTACCTTCGGTAAAACTTTTTTACTGGTTGGAACAGTATCTGCCTGTGGATTCCTGACTTTGTGAATATCCCCTGCGCCAGCAGCCTTCATAAATTTTTTGTAGCTCTCCACGCTGACGAGGACGACGTCACAGAACCATGGCTCCGCTCGCGACTCCACTGACGTCACTGGAGCCATAAGAGAGCCTCGTTGGCGTGATTTTGTTTTTTGTAAATACATTTTATTGGGTAAACAGCACATGGATCAAAACCTTATACATGGATGACACCTTATACATGGATGACACCTTATACATTCAGTCATCTTACGTGTCTTCATCAGAACCCCCAACAAACCCCTCAGATCTCTCCCCCCGCTGCTGTTGGTGTGGGCATGGTGCATACAGAAATTACAATAGTCAGTAGACAAAACCTAACGGATCAATACACATCATCAGCTTCCTCACATGGAACACAGTTCAACCTTCTCCCACATTAGTCTTCATCCTCCTCTTGGGAATTCCGTAGGGCCAGCACTAACACCTCCCATGCTTGCGCCGCCTCTAAACTTTTCTCATTGGCTGTGCGGGCTGCCTGCCTCAGTCTAACAGTACTCTCACTGCTGGCCCATTTACATAATTCTGCTTTCTATCTCCCACTGGATGGGCCCTCTCTCGATTTCCAATGCCAGGTTATTTCTCTCTGAGCTAAGATTAGGCCCAAATCTATGAACTTGCTGGTGATCTTTGTTTTAGCCGTGTGGGGGAACCAGAGCAACAGACATGTCGCCATGTCATACTCCACCTGTCTGTCTGTAACTTCATTAAGGAGCGCCCCCACCTCAGACCAGTACTGCCCTATCTTCGGGCAGTTCCATAACATATGTTCCAGTTCCACATTGGGCGTCATACATCTAGGGCACGCCGCATCCTGGGCCTGGAAATACTTCCGAATTTTCCCTGGGGTTAAGTATGCCCTATGCAATATGAAAAAGTGTACCTGCTGGAACCTAGCATTTCTGCTCCCTTTCCATGTCCTCTGGAGTATACGGCCCCATGTTGTGTCTGGTATGGGCCGCCCACACTTGCCTCCCACTTTAATTTCAGTGCTATCAGTGGTTCTAAACCTTCATTTAGCATTTGAGGGTGTAGGCAAGTGACCTCTTTGAATGTTCCTGCTGCCATCACTACATATTGGCAGGCCATGGTGGTAGGTGGTTCTGCCCGCCCAGACTTCTAGTGTTTCCGTATCGCCGTTGTTATAGCCGCATGCAATAGGAAGTTAGTGTCAGGAAGGCCATACTGTTCCTGCAACACCCAGAACGGCAATAATTTGCCATCTATATATAGGACTCCTGAATTCCTAACTCTTCCCAGTCTAGAAGTGGAGACCAGTCTCCTCCGTGCGGTAATGCTGTCAACATTCCCAAGGGAATTTCTGGTGCATATGGGTGTGCCACCCCTGCCCTCCGTTGACTCCTGTTCCAACATAGACGCAAGGTTTTCTCCTCTAGCGTTAAATCTCGTACACCCAGCTGTTGCTGCATGATTATGTACAAGAGGATATGTCTCTGTATTCCCGTTCCCCGGATCAAGTCAGGTCCCCTAAACTCCACCGCAACATTTTGTGTGAGGATCTGCAGTTGTGCTGCTAAATAGTTAAGTTCAAAATTAGGAACTGCCATTCCTACCTCCGCTTTGGGCCTCATCAACATGGACCACCATTTTGAGCAACGCCACTCTCCCAACTACCGAAAGGGGAAGAGTTGCCCAGAACGCCATACAACCCTCCAGGGCCCTTATACAGCGTCCTATGTTCCCTTCGAGCATGTCAGCAGCTTCATGGTAGATACGCACTCCTAGGTAGGTGAAACAGGACCGTTCCCATATGATGTCCCCAGTGAGCCGCGGCTGGGGCGCATCCGCTCTTACCGGGAAAAGGCACGTTTTATTCCAATTTACCCTAAGGCCCAATAGTTCTCCAAATCTCGACAGCATTCCCATTGCCCCCTGCAGTGCCCCGTCCGTGTTCTCCAAGAACAGCAACAGGTCGTCCGCATACAGCGATATGTATTGCAGAATTCGACAATACTCAAGCCCTCCATACGGTGTTCCCGTCCTGGCCTAGGCGGCTAGAGGTTTGATCGCCAAAGCGGACAACAGGGGAGAGAGTGAACACCCCTGCCTCGTCCCTCTTCGTACTGGATAATCTGAGGATATTACCGACCCCAGCCTCACCCTAGCCGTCGCTGAGGAGTATAATACTTTCGTCCAGCGCTCGAATTGATCGCCCAGACCGAATTTCCTCAGCACCACATGAAGGTATGCCCATTCCAGGCTATCGAAAGCCTTTTCTATATCTACAGATAGCACAGCCGGTGCCTGTGCTGCACCGAGGTCGTCTCCAAACACTCGCAGTAGGCGTTGAATGTTAGTCGAGGTATTCCTGGTTGGGATAAACCCAGCCTGATCCGCATGGACCAGTGTGGTCATATGCGGTAGTAGTCTGGTAGCCAATATGCGGCTCAGGATTTTGTAGTCCACTGTTAGCATTGACAGCGGTCTATAGGAGGTCACATCACTATCCTCTCTCCCAGGCTTCAGAAGGGGTACCACCAGCGCCTCTCGCATTGATTTGGGCAGATAACCCAGCTCCGCTGCCTCTGTATATATCTCCAGCAGGTGTGGAGCCAGCATGTCTACGTACTTTGCATAAAATTCTATGGGCAGACCATCCAATCCCGGGGTCTTATTTCGGGCCATACTTTTAATCGCGCTCCTGATCTCATGTACCGTTATGCTTTGGCCCAGTGTCTTAGCGCTTGCTTCATCTAGTTGTGGGAGCTGAATCTCTGCCAAATAGCCCTCTATTTCCAGCTCATCAGCTTCCAGATTACTTTGGTAGAGGGTCCTATAATAGTCTAGGAAGTTCGAAAGGACCGCAGCCTGAGAATAGACCATCTCACCCCTGGCCGTTCTTGTTCTCATAATCGGGCAGCCTCTTTGAACCGGGTTCGCCAGTCTCGCCAGGAGAGTGCCCCCCTTATCCCCTTCAGCATGGACCTTCGCTGTATATTGTCTAAAATCATAGCTCCTCAATCGCTCCGTTTCAACAGCCACTAGTTCCTTAGCCTCCAGTAACTGTGTTTGCAGCGCCGGTTGTTCCGGTCTCTGCTTCTCTACATCTCTCAATTTCTCCTCTGCCCTTTTTACATCTGCAAGTACCACTGTTCTTTCTCCCGAGTATGTACTTATGCACAGCCCCCTTACCACTACCTTAAAGGCATCCCATTCCACTGCTCTGGTAGATGCTGTCCTTTGATTGTCACCGAAATAGTGCTCAATGCCCCCTTCAATTTTTGCACAAAAAAACGGGTTGTCAAGGGTTTCCGGGCACAATCGCCATGTGGGAACCGCGGCCCTCATGCGCTGCCAGCTAATGGACACCAACTGGGGATTGTGACCCGAAATGGTCCTAGCCAGGTATTCAGAGTGCATGGCCAGCGGCGCTATTGAGTGGCTGCATAAGATGGTGTCAATTCTAACGTGTAGTACATGGAGTGCTGAAAAGAAGGAATAATCTCTATCATTGGGGTGGTGTCCTCGCCATATATCAGTTAGCTCCCATCTCTCCTGCCAGTCTGACCTCTGTGTAGCAAGCCTACGGACCGGGGAATCCACCAGTGGTGGGTGTGATCTATCTAAAGTTATGTCTGTTATCGAATTGAAATCCCCCCCCCAGTATCACCTGACCCGCCAGAAAGTGTGCTAGTGTCCCTGACATTTTATCTAGGAAGCGGGCCTGATCTGTATTCCGGGCATAAACACTGCAGAGCACTACATCTCGGCCATACAATCTCCTTTCTACCGCTACATATCTACCCTCTGGGTCAACAACATGATTCGTGGCCTGGAAAGGGACCCCTGCTCGTACCCATATCAGGGCTCCTCGGGCAAACGCGGAATAGGTTGTGCCAAACACCTGGCCCCGCCATCGCCGTTGTAAGGCAGTACACTCCGCTTTGGTAAGATGGGTCTCCTGGAGCATCACTACCTGGATCCCTCGTCGCACCAAATACGCATGCACCTTATGGCGTCTGGACATGGTATGTAATCCACGTACGTTCCATGTGATGCATTTCAAGTCAGGTAACGTCCCCATTATGATTGTCTCTCAGTTTCTCTCCTCTCGTGCATTGCCTGCCCACACCTAAGCTGCTACATCCCCGAAACCTAACTTCCCATGCAACACCCGCAACCCTCCCCCCCAGAACAGGACCTAATATCAGTCTATCAGTCCCCATCCAAACTTTACAACAATACACACAATATTAACCTACAGTAGTCACTGCAGGACGCCTTAAGGGCTGTGAGGGTTTGCTCCAGCGTTGACAAGCGGCCGTCCTTGCCCCAGCTCGGCCTCCCTGGATCCCATTACGTGGCATTCTTTCAACATTTATAGCCAGTGAGCACCAGGTGCAAGTACTATGCTAGGCAGCGTCCTGTAGCCCATCACTTTGTATCAAGTGACATAAACAGGTTATTCGTCGAACATTCCATCTGCTGTCCTGGTGTAAACAGAGGCCCTCTGCCACTGTCTGTCTCCGAAACCTCTGTGTCCGATTTCCCTTTGTCTTCATCCGAGTCTGCTCCCCTTCCAGAAGACTGCCGCTGCGAACCCATGATCTCCGCAGTTGCTGCCAATGCCCCTTGTCTGTCCATCGCCATCTGACCCAGCTGTTGTTTCTGAAGGTTTTTATTTCTTTTCCGGAGCCGTTGAGACTTGCGCACCTGGGATGACTTGGGCGGATCGGGGTGTTTCTGAGCGTGACGGTCTGTGCCCTTTCTATATGTCTCAAGCCATGTCCACGCCTCATCAGGTGACATGAAGAACTGAGTCGCTCCATCGATCACAACTCTCAATTTCGCTGGGAAGATTAGGGAATACTGGATGCCCTCTTCTCGGAGTTCCTTTTTGACTGCTAGATAGGAGGCCCTACGTCTCTGTATTTCTTGGGTGTAATCTGGGAATATTGTGACTGTGCTATTATCGATCTTAAATGGCCCCGCTGACCGCGCTCTTTGGATTAGCACATCTCTGTCTTTATAATGGAGTAGCCTGGCCACCACTGGTCTCGGCGGGCGTCCAGGCAGCGGCGGGCGAGCAGGCACTCTGTGCGCCCTCTCTAATGTAAAAAAGGGAGATAGGCCTTTCGGAGCCACGTCTGTCTTGAGCCAGTTCCTCGTCGGCGTGATGACGTCAGTTCCACCCTTTTTTTCCGTGCCTTCGAGGCACACGGTCGGACCGACACAAACATACACAGTATACACAGTCCACAGTATTCAAACCAATACACAAAGTGTGAAATCAATGCAGTAATGCAAAAATAATTAATCATTTTCTTTGAAAACAACAGTTATAAAACAACACCATTGCAGGTATACAAGGGTGGACAACGGGGAGGAGAGTGGGTTAGTGAGGAATCCACAGGCAGATACTGTATCCACCAGAAAAAATGTTACCGAAGATAAGTAATATGTTCTTCTGATGGATACATCTGCCAGTGGATTCCTCACCTTGTGAATAGAGTCCCACAGCAGACCCCGCTCCTGTAGACGGGTGTCCACCATTCTATACCAAAAAGTCCTGAAGGACGGAACGCGCAAAGTGTCCATCTCTCCTCACTTCGGAATCTAAGCAGTAATGCTTCGCGAAAGTGTGAAGGGAGGCCCAAGTTGCCGCTCTACAAATGTCCTCAACAGGAACACCTCTAGATAAGGCAGACGTAGAAGACTTTGCCCAGGTAGAATGAGCTCTTAAACCCTCTGGAGGTTCCTTACTGGCCAAAGAGTAATAATTCTTGATGCACAAGACAATCCATCTGGAAAGTGTGCGCTTGTGCACCGCTCTGCCTTTCCTGCAGCCAGCAAAACACACGAAGAGCTGGTCATGCACACAATAGTCTTTAATCCTATCTAGGTAAAAACTCTCCGCCCTCTTAGGGTCCAGCCGGTGAAGCCGCTCCTCTTCCTTGGAAGGGTGAGGGGGAGGATAGAAGGAAGGAAGGGTAATTGACTGCCCCAGATGGAAGGGAGTTACCACCTTAGGCAGAAAAGCAGCCCTGGTCCTGAGAACCATTCTATCAGCATGAATAGTCAAGAATGGGGTTTGGAACTCAGAGCTTGAAGCTCACTTACCCTCCTTGCCGAGGTAATGACAACAAGAAATACAGTTTTAAAAGACAATAGTCTCAAGGGACACTTGTGTAAGGGCTCGAAGGGAGAACCCATCAAGTAGGTTAAGACAAGATTTAAGTCCCATTGAGGCACGATAAATGGAGTGGGCGGATATTTGTTGGTAAGGCCCTTAATGAATGATAACACAATGGGCGATTTAAACAAAGATGGCTGGTCCGGCAAGCAAAGGAACGCCGACAAAGCCGATAAATAGCCCTTCACAGTAGCCACAGCAAAACCCTTCTGGGCTAGAGAAAGAGCAAATTGAAGGATGTTGGATAAACGTGCCCTGAAAGGGTCAAAAGACTTCTCCCCACACCGATGAACAAATTTGGACCACCTATAGAAATAGATAGACTTGGTGGAGAGACGTCTGGCAGACAAAATAACGTCCACCACGTCAGAAGGAAGAGAGAAAGAATTCAGGTTGCCCGTTCAATCTCCAGGCATGAAGGTGTAAGCTCTGCAGGTGGGGGTGTAGAACCTGCCCCACCGACTGCGAGAGGAGGTCTGTCCTGAGAGGGAGACGGAGCAGAGGGCACGAGGAGAGGTGGAGAAGATCTGTGTACCACACCCTTCTTGGCCAATCCGGGGCGATCAATATGACTTTAGCCCGGTCTTGGCAAATCTTCCTCAGAACCCGAGGAGTCAAGGGTATGGGAGGAAACGCGTAAAGGAGTTGGGAGTTCCAACTCAACTGAAACGCGTCCCCCAACGCTCCCTGTAACGGATACTGGAGGCTGCAGAATGACGGGCAGTGAGGGGTCCCGTGAGTGGCAAACAGGTCCACATGAGGAGTTCCCCACATCCGGAAGAAGTGACGAACCACCTCCGGATGAATCCTCCACTCATGGTCTGCAGAGAACTGCCGACTGAGATTGTCTGCACGCACGTTCAGATCTCCGGCCAGATGTCAAATGTCAAAAGCTTTTATATAGTGCACTTATCACCAGAAGCGGTCTCAAGGCGCTTTGCAGGAGAGGGGCATTAACCCCCCAGAGAGCAACAAGTACAAGTGGACTTTATTTCGGGAAGAGCCACGTTTTCAAACCCCTTCGAAACTCAAGATGATTAGAGAGGGACAGGATATGAGTGGGTAACTTATTCCATAGTTGAGGAGCCACATATGAAAAGGAACGGCATCCATTCCTAGCCGTTCGTACTCTAGGCTGAGATAACAAACACCTAGAGCTAGAGCGGAGGGCTCTGGATGGAATATACCAGGCTAATTTCTTTGTTAGATAGGAAGGGCCAATCCCATGAAGGAGTTTATGAGTTAAACTCAAAATTTTAAAATGGCATCTTTGGCGCACGGGAAGCCAGTGCAGCTTTTTAAGAGAAGGTTTGGAAGCAGACCTGGGAGGCAGGCCCAGCACTAGCCTTGCTGCCGCGTTCTGAATGGTTTGTAATTTGACCAGCAGATTCACATTAATGGAGGCGAACAAGGCATTATCATAATCAAGCCTACTGACAATCAGTCCCTGGACCAGGGGCTTTCTGGCTTCAGATGGGAGCCATTTAAAAATTTTGCGCAATAGTCAGAGAATACCGAAACAGGTCCCGGCCATATGACTGACGTGAGTCTTCATAGAGAGGTCGCCATCAAGCATAATCCATAAGTCTCTTACAGCTTCTATAGGCTCGGGGCAAGACCCTAAATCAGAAGGCCACCAGTCCAGAGACCAGAAGGTCTTGGCCTTGCCAAGTAATAAGATTTCGGTCTTGCTGCAGTTGAGTTGAAGTTTGTTTTCACTCATCCAGTTTTTTATGTGAGTCATGCATTGTTTAAAACTGGTGCAGGTTTCCTGGAGATTAGATCTGCAGGTAATAAGTACCTGCGTATCGTTTGCGTAAGACACAGTAGAGAAGCCATAGGATTTTATGATATGGGCTAGAGGGCGAATATAGAGATTAAATAATAAGGGACTAAGGATAGATCCCTGCGGGACCCCCACAGAAAGAGGAATAGTGGCGGATGTATGAGAATTCATCCTGATGTAAGAGTGACGATCCCTGAGATAGTCTGCGAACCAGGCCAAAGCGTTGCCTCTGACACCAACCTCCCACAGCCGATGTTTCAAGATGCTATGGGAGATGGTGTCAAAGGCAGCGGAAAGATCCAATAGTACCAGGATGGCTGATTCGCCATCAGACAAATCTGATGGTCCCGAACTCAGGACCAGAGACGCAGAGCCTCTCGGCAGAAACAATGCAACCCCACTCCTCCCTGCTTGTTGACATACCACATCGCGGTAGTGTTGTCCGTCAGGACTTGAACTGACCGACCCCGAAGGGACGGAAGGAAGGCCTTGACAGCCAAACATATCACCCAGAACTCTAGAAGGTTGATGTGAAGCAACCTTTCCTTTGGAGACCAAAGACCCTTGATCTCCAGATCCCCCAGATGAGCACCCCACCGTAGAGTGGAGGCATCCGTGATTACTGTGGCCACCGATGGAGGTAGATGGAAGGTCTTTCCTTGAGACAGATTGCCCTCCACGCTCCACCAAGACAGATCTGCCGCAGCTTCTCTGGAGATCCTCACAGACTCCCTGGGATATCCGTTGTGTTGATACCACTGCCTGCGGAGACACGACTGGAGTGCCCTCATGTGCCAGCGTGCATGGTCCACCAACAGAATGCAGGAAGCAAACAGACCGAGCAGGCGAAGGACCTTCAGGACTGGAACGACCGCTCCGTTTTAAAACAATGGAATCATTTCCTGTATGTTGAGAATCCTTTGTGGAGGAGGGAATGCTAGACACACAGTAGTGTCCAGTACTGCCCCTATGAACAGGTTGCGCTGAGAGGGCACCAGGTGGGACTTGGGCACGTTTATCGAGAAACCCAATTTGTACAACAACTGAGTTGTAATCTGCAGATGGTGAAGCACCTTCTCCGGCGACTCTGCTTTGATCAGCCAGTCGTCCAGGTAGGGGAGAACAGGAATCCCTGACCTCCTGAGATGGGCTGCCACTGCTGCCATCACCTTGGTGAAGACTCAAGGTGCAGTAGTAAGTCCAAACTGGAGGACCAGAAACTGATAATGTTGCGACCCTACCGTGAAACGAAGATACTTCCTGTGCGACTTCAGGATCGGGATATGAAAATAGATGTCCTGCAAGTGGATCGACACCATCCAATCTTCCTGTTGCAACGCTTGAAGAACCTGCGCAAGGGTGAGCATCTTGAACTTCTCCTGCTTCAGAAAAAGGTTCAAGATCCTGAGATCCAGGATTGAACGTAACCTGCCATCCTTCTTGGGTATCAGGAAATACCGGGAGTAGCATCCCTAACCCCTTTCCCGCTCTGGAACCACCTCTATCGCACCTTTTTTCAATAATGTTAGGACTTCCTCCTGCAGGAGAAGGTGGTCCTCCGAGCAAGCACCTTGGCAAGGAGGGTAATTTGGAGGGAATTCCCGAAAGGGAATAGCATACCCATTGTCTACAAGATTGACAACCCAAAGGTCTGTAGTGACCAATTCTCAATCTTGAAGAAAATGAGTAAGCCGACCCCCCACAGGACCAGAATGATCCAGAATGGTGGCTCTAGGGCTGCCTTGCTGAGGTAAGAGGAGGGTAGGTAGAGGAAGGGGAGGAGGAGGGCTGACTGCCTCGTGGGCAACCTCTGTTCTTGCCCCTGTAGGATTTGTATAAGGTGTTTTGTTGCTGCTGTTGCTGCTGCTGAGGCTGTCTATAGGTCCGAAAGAACAACCTTCCAAATCCTCTGTACCTCCTGAACGATGAGCCTCTAGATTGAGCTTGAAGCCAAGAGATTTGGCTGTTGCTCTACTGTCTTTAAATCTCTCTAAAGCAGCATCTGCGTTTTTGCCAAACAGCCCAGAACCATCAAAAGGGAGGTCCAAAAGCATAGCCTGAACATCTGGGGAGAACTCTTAAGATTTCAGCTATGCACTTCTAGTAGCCACAGAAGATCCCAGGATTCTGGCGACCGAGTCAGCAGTGTCCAAACCACTTTGTATGACCTGACGTGCAGCCACTTGAGTATCTTGTAAGAGCTCATTAAAATATTGTGTATCTTCTTTGGACAACTTAGGTGCAAACTGTTTCGCTGAGTCCATTCAAGCATGGATATAGTGACCCAAAAGACAGGTGCCCTTAGTGGACTTTAGGGCCATGCTTGCCGAAGAAAACACCTATTTAGCAGACTGGTCGAGTTTCTTCGATTCCCTGTCAGCCGGAACTTGTGGAAAGGCACCAGAAGATCTTTTTGAACAGGCAGCTTGGACCACTAGGCTCTAAGGAGAAGGATGGGATGTTAAAGAGTAAGGATCCCCTGGAGCTGCCCTGTATCTCCTGGCAATGGATTTAGAAACTGCCGGAGCTGAAAATGGCTTGCGCCAGACCTCCATTACAGGCTCAGTGATTGCCTCATTGAATGGCAGTAGAGGCTCTATTACAGAAGGAGGCCAATGAAGAACTTCTGTCAAGATGTCTCATTTAAATTCAGTAGTGGGGAGCTAAAGACCTAAAAGTTCTGCTGCCTTTTTTATTACTGTGTGGTAGTGGACCACATGCTTTGAAGGAGCATCAGATGTAGGCGAAAGTTCCCATTCTGGAGACACATCAAGACCACTTGCTTCCCTTAACTCTCCAAAATAATCCTCAGAATCCTGAACCTCACCTTCCTCCATTTCTTCCAATCGAAACCTCTGATCCTCTATAACACTCTGGGCTTCTCTCCTACACCTCATTCTAGGTACCGGCGTCGGTGAAGCCAAGACCAACTCCGATGGATCCAGAGCCGACGTCGTACCCGGATCAGTTGACACAGCCTGCGCCGATCGAGGTCAAGCTGACGGCGCCGGAGAAGATGGAAACGGCGTCGAAGTCCTCGGCGCCGGGAAATGCCAGGACGGCGCCGCCGGAAGAAATGGGATGAAGGGGGCTTGGGCACAGGCCTGAGGAACCCCCAGATTAAATGCTAATGGACCCATGGGACCCGAAGGTGCTTCAGATGGGTACATACCTCTATGGAAGACTCCATACATAGCATTAAGATAATATGAGGGATCTTGACCCGAGCTAGGGAAAGGAGGATAGGCCCCCGGGACAGATTCCGGAGAAGGTGTTACCTTGTTCAGGCCAGCCGGCGCCGATGGTGGAGCCAATGAAGTCGCCTGCTCATCCGGCACAGGTACCTCTTCCACTGGAGCCGGAGAATGTTCCGAAGTCGGTGAATGAACCAGCGTCGGAGATCGAGCTGGATAAGCTGCAGGAGAAGCCGATCTTGCAGAAGAAGCCGGATTCGAGGGAGAAGAAGACACGAAGTCCTTACGGTGTTGACGAGCTGGAGAGGTCGACTTGGCGCATCTTCTCTATCAGAATGGCACTTTGAAGAATGTCTCTTCTTCTTATGCTTCTTGGCTCTTGAAGCATGTCCCGATGTCGACTTCAAGCTCGACCTCGACCTGGAACGAGACGTCGACCTTCTTCCTCTTTTCTCCTTCCTCATCTTCGCCATGAAGAATTTTGCTTCTCTCTCCTTCAACGCCTTCGGATTCATTTTCCTACAGCAGGCACTTCCCTCGACATCGTAATCTGATGACAGGCACCAAACACAATCTTCGTGCGGATCTGTAATGTACATATGTCCTCCGCACTCCCTACAGGGCTTGAACCCAGACTTCCTCGACGACATCCTTGAAAGGAAACAAGAAGCAGCACAAGAAAACAGCCAGAAACACAAAGTAGCAAGTGCAACTACGATGAGTCCTAGAAAATCCGTTAGCGTCGACCGCGGCGGAAAAAAGGGAACTGACGTCATCACGCCGACGAGGCTCTCTTATGGCTCCAGTGACGTCAGCGGAGTCGCGAGCGGAGCCATGGTTCAGTGACGTCGTCTTCGTCGGCGTGGAGAGCTACAAAAAATTTCCAAATGCTGCTGGCGCATGGGATATTCACAAGGTGAGGAATCCACTGGCAGATAGACCCACACGAGTAGCTACGATGGTGAAGGGAGGTTAAGAGGCGGTGGCACAAACACCCACTGATAAATACACCAGACCTCTCTCGCAGGTGCAACACCAGGTGGAAGTGGAGCATGACAATGAATGCCCAACTTTATCAGACGTACTCAAGGCAGTCCACAATGTGGATGTCATGGTGAGCGACCTGAATCTAGTATGAGATGACCTGCATGGTGTCATAGAAAGGGTGGCACAAGTGGAGCAACAGACTACAGTCACTGTGGAGGGGCACCGCAGTACAACTAAGGTGACAGACCTTATGAATAGGGTGAAACTATTAGAAACTCATGAAGTAGATACAGAGGGCAGATGGCGCAGAAATAACGCATGCCTAGTGGGTCTCCCAATGAGTGTGGAGGGCGACTACTTAGAATTTTACCTTTAGACATGGATCCTGGAACACAGGCCGTCGAAGGGAATGTAGCGCTATTTCTCGACAAGTACAGAAACTTCAGCAGTCTTTCGAGGGAGTAAAGTGGTGATGGAGCGACCGCAGTCTGAAATATATGATGTTTTATCAGCCATGCTGGAAAAAAACCTACATGAAGATAAAACACACTTCTTCACGGAACTGGATAAGGCATAGGATTGGCTGAACACAAACAGTGATGTTGCAGGGCGTAGAGACTGACAGGTGAGGTGGCACGCCGCGTCCCGGGAGATCTGATTGCACAACGCAGATGCTGCCGAATCACTTTCTGCCAAACAAAACAGTGCAGTTGCTGCAAAACTTGAGATACATGACTCTGTGAATGAAGAATGAACTGAAGCCTTCAGTTTAGGTTATGTATGGGGCCCACATAAAATCACTACCACCCCCCTACAGGTATAGGACCTGATAAGTGCAGTGGACCTTCAAACTGAGCCCCACGAAGACCAAATAGACAGGTCAGCGAAAGCATTTATGTTACTCACTTGTGGTGCAACACTGGTTGAAAACAGTTGGTATGTTGTTCTACACCATTTGTGTTTTACATTTGCAATGTTTATATTGTTCTTATTTTTTTCAGTAACTGGCCGAGTCAGTAACAGCAAGTAACAGCCTAGAGCATAATATCAGTCTAGAATGTAGAAGTGTGGACGCCTGCGTGGGAGTCCAGATGCAGCAATTTAGTATACTTTGTTGGGTGCAAACACATACATGGCAACTCAGCATGACGGAATATTGGACTCAAATGGCACCTGGACACATGACAATTGTATATATGTATACGTAGTCTATGGATGTAATAATAACAAACATGACTCAGCACCCAAGATGTTACAATATTACTAAACAGGATTTGTAATCCTTGTTATATTAATGGAATGTCAATAAGCAGCACATAATTCCACAACTTATTAAAATTGCTGTTAAAAAGTTCTTTATTTATTTGTATTCTTCTTAAAAACTTCTACCCACTGTAGCCGACGCATTTCGTTCCATGGAGGGACTTCTTAAGGGCTGATTCAAATACCTTTCATGGTACAGATTTGAGAAACCCTGTTTTCCTTCTTGCTAGATGTCCAATGGATATTGTTCTCAAGTAAATCCCTTTTCATACGGGGATAGATCATTTGCGGTCATGTGAATTTAGTCTGTTTACGTTTGGTTGCCCTGCAGTATTCACAAACGATGTGAAACTTGGCCTATGGATGTAATCAAATTACTAAAATGGAATGTTAGGGGTGTCTCAATCTCTGCAGCAAGAGGCTGAGGGTGGGTAAATACCTGCTCAGGCATTGAACACAAGTGGTCTGCCTGAAAGAGACACACCTGACACCAGCAGAAGCCCATACACTGTAACATAAATGGAATGGATTCTTTCATCATACGAGCTATAGCGCATGCAGAGGGGGTGGACATATGGCTTTCCCTGGGCCTGCCGTTTGCTGCTAATATGGTGCACTTTGATGAGCAAGGCAGTTATATTACACTGCAGGGCAAACTGAATGGCAGAAATCTAGTACTGGTGAGAATTTAAGCCCAGACACAGATTACGGCACGCTCGTCATCACTCCGAGACAACCACTTACACCATATAAAGGCCGTTAATAAGGGTAGACACCCTTAACTGCGTTATCAATGGGGATATAGATCAGACGCCCAAACCCTGCGTATAAGCATAGAATATGTATATAGCTTCGCCAAGTGATGGAAGACTGGAATCTGGTGGATATTTGAAGGCAAAGCAACTCACACATGTGGGAATTTACATACTATGCTGCCCCTAGCCATATCTACTCTAGACTAGATTACATATTAGTGGATAGAAGTCAGGCGAGCTACATGACACAGATGACGCATGTGGAAAGAGCAATCTCTGATCCCTGGTGTGTGTGTCATACTCAGTAATTACGTACCGAACACTCATACCTGCATGGCGGCTGCCACAGTCAGCCTTACACAATCATAAATTTAGGCAGGACACGCCTAATACTACCACAGAATAGTTCAAGCAATAGAGTGGGATACGCTTGAGGTAGTGGTGTGCAACTTTGCCAGGTACCGGGTGCAACAATGATTACAACTCTAGAAAAGGAAAAAGCCAAGAATAGGGAACTCGTGCAACAAAAAACTGTTGGGACCCCCAGGCTGAAGCTAGACTGGACACCCAATGCGCAGACATAATAAAGAAAATTATTGAGAATGAGTTAAATAAAAAACTGTATATGCAGACATGTTTTACACAGGGAAGGGTATAAGGTGGGTAGGTTACCATCCTGGCTTCGGAGACGGGAACGGAAGCCAACATGCATTACAGCCATTAGCAATGCAAGCAACATGATAGATGACAAGCATGACTGAATAAATAATACCTTTTCACGCATACTATAAGCAACTGCATAACAACTCGGACCCTAGAGAATAATGGCACAGGGCCTACTTACACTGATGCAGTATCAGACAGTGCAACCATTAATTCAAAGAAGCTAGGAAAGAACTAAAAGCAAACAAAGCCCAGTGCCGGAGGGGCTGTTCGTGGAATGGTAGCTGAGAAACTGACAGATGTACAAGGAGGCGCTGGACATAAGTACCCTCCCAAGCTCGGTGTCAGAGGCGATGATAGTAGTCATCCTAAAACCGGGGAAAGACCCACTAGATTTAAATGCATATCGACTAGTTACGCTCCTAAATACTGAGAACAAAATACTAGGTAAAGCCCTGGTCTGCCGAAGGCAAAACATAATAGGCACCGGCTAATACAGACCAATGCAGTTTCATACTGAACAGGCGCAGAGCGCTTAACCATAGGAGTCTGAGGCACGTCCTTTGTGAAACGAGAACAAATTAGCCTATGGCCTTGGTGCCTCTGGACACAGGAAAAGCATTTCACACACTGTCTTGGCATTATATGTTTGAGTTACTAAGAGCCATGAATTTTGGCCAGGTATTCATCACAGCGATGGCCAATCTTTAGTATACTAACCCTAACAGAGTAAAAACGAATGGGGTTATATCGGCAGAATGGGAATGGGAATTGGAGCAAGGCAAGCGACAGGGGTGCCACCTGTCCCCTCTGATCTTTGAGCTATCAGCTCAACCATTGGCCTGCCAACTTAAGACTGCCTTGTCAGATTGGGCCATTGAAGCGGGGAGTGTGTAGTACCTCTATGCTGGCAACTTGTTTGTGTACCTGCAAATCACAGTGGAGACACTGCCACACCTCCCTACTATACTGGATGACTCTGGTTGACAATCTGGATTGCGCACCAACATGCACAAGTCATTGCTGTACCCAACAGCTGGGTTCTCAGTGGCAGTGGAACTGCTGCCCCAATCAGCTTCCCTAATCCGCACCCCCAATCCTACCGCCCATTTCCCCCATAGACCCTATAGGAGACTGAGGCGTTCTGGCATTTGGGAATACTGGTAACTACCTCCGAACAGACTTGACATGAACTGAATACACATAGAGTGATCCATTGTCATTAGCCAGGCATATAGCAATTTCTAAAATTATAGTGTTACATCGCTGTCTGTATCTCTTTCAATGCAGTCTCTACCCGATAGCCCTGAAACACATCAAGGGCATCCGATCCCTCATAAATACACTCATATGGAGTAAAAAGAGAAGAATGGTAAAAATGAACATGCTAGTCTGTATATATGAGAAGGGGAGAATGTGGGTCTCAGACACAGAGGCATATTACTGGCAGTACAGCTGCAATTCTTGACCAGTTGCTTTGGCACTGATACCAGCACACATGGAGATCTACAAAATGGCTGCGCTGGGGAAGTTCGCTTACCCAAACAAGTCTTTATGTCACGACAAACGCAAAATAGAGCACCCTGTATAATACAAGACACACTGTTCTCTATGGCTGAGATACCGCAGAAATGTGAGGCAGACATCCCATATAGTGTGGACTTTTCATTGTGTTGTGTGCCTGAATTTACTCACCTGGAATACACTATGGACATATCAAAATGGAGAAGGGGAGGTTGCCTCACACTAGCAGACATCTGAGAGACAGATGTAATGGCCTTTTTTGGGATTGCCCAGACGTACTTTCAGATTCCTCGCATACGATCTATACATTACCATGTAATGCACAAGCTTCGGGAGTGGGGGGGTGGGGGTGGGGGCATTTGGTCTGCCACTTTGAACTTATTGGTCTACATGGATTGTGGAGGTGGAATCATCACACAGCTATACACAGCCATTAGGGAGCACTCACAAAAACACCCACTGCACTCATGTGCGAAATGGAAGACAGCCTGCGATCAGACCTTCTCTGATACACAATGGAAACAGACACTACTGTTGATAAAAGAGCTATCAAGCTATGCTAGATTTTGCATACTTCACTTCATCTATGTACACTGCACATACATGGCCCGACAATGCTACACCACTTAAACCCGGACACCTCAAACCGATGTCCCAAGTGTTGCGCCCTGGATGCCACTTATTATCACCTGGTAGGGGAGTTCTCTAGAATTGCTGCATATAGTGGGAAGGGGGTGTTCAGATGCTATGAACATATACCATTAACTGTCCCTTTGACCTCATCTGCATGTTTATTGGGTATTAATGTAGTAAAAAGTAAATATAAAATAAAAAAGATATTTGTACATCTCACACTACTGTTAGTGAAGTGCTGTGTGATGATTCATTGGCTGAGCACAATAATAGCAGAGAACCGAAACTGAACACATGATGTGACAGAATAGACTACTGCAGAGGAAATCAGAATGACACTAAATCAGAATGACACCAATTAGAACTGATGATAAAGTACAAAATGATATCGAACTGTTGAAAGTATTGTCATGTGCACCAATTTACCTCCTGGACTAACAGTCCCCCCCATACGATATCATGTGTTCACTTTGTCTCAGAGAATGCTGTGTCGTCAAATGTACAATCTACGCTATGTTTCAAAAACTAAAAAATACAAAAAATTACAAATAAATAAATAAACAAATGGTTGTTATAAAGGGGAAGGAACACCAACCACGATGATTGCCCTGTGCTTGGCTGATTTGATTTCATCAAACCTTGCTGCTGAATAAATATTTGATAAAATTGTTTGTGACAGATTCCGGTCGTGTTTGTCAGTTGTGTGTAATGATGAAGTGGTTGTGGTCTGGGACGAGTATAAGTGGGTTGTTGTGGTGGGTGCAGAGGTTAGTGTGACACATAACATGTAGTATTGTAAAGAATATTATGAAGATTTTTTTGCGGTGAACATGAGACTGCTCATGCATGGATAACAAGAAACCAGATGTGGATAAAGTACAGAAGAGATGGATACTGATGCACATGACTTAAGTGATCAACACCATGTGCTCTTTGTTGCTCCCATGCTTCGCATTAACATCCACCCTTAAGGTTTGGGAATAGTGTGCTTCCATGTTATGGGTAATTATTCAACAATGGATCGGGGAAGGAGAGAATGAGGGATGTCACACACAATAGGGTACTTTATGGTGGAGAGCTAGTTGATGATGCTGACAGACTATGGTTCTCATGGACAAGCATTAAATTTGTGAACCAGCTTCTGACCCGTTGCATGATCAAAGTTTTGGATTTGCTTTTTGACAATCTTCGCAGTTTCAACTTGCATAGATAACTACCTAAATATTTGTTTAGGAGAAATGTGGAGATTTTTGGATACTTCCAAAGCACTTTGTAAAATCCACAGTTAACTAGGTGAGTTGAGCATGTCAGACTAGTGAAGGAGACATTCCTACTGGGTAGTGTGAGCAACACTTAAGTCAAGTGATATAACTGATTAACATACTGAATGCAAACTGTGTGAGCTAATCAGTATTCATTTTTTAAAATAAAAGTAGATGCATCTAAATTTTTTCTAAATTCCTGGGCTATGGAGGAGGTGCTTGTATTTTTATTAATTTAATAAAGATGCCCTTATAGAGAACTTTGGTCACAAGCAACTTTTCCTTGCCTGTCAAGGAATCTCCATTGATATCCCTAAATCCTGAATACAAAGGAAAGATCATTTTCAACAACTAGAGGTAGGGAAACAAATCTAAGAGACTGAAAAAAGATAACTGGTAATTTACCTTAACAGATTATATAGAGAATCTGGATCTACTCACTTACAGAATGGGCTTTAGGTTTCCCTGGAATAGGTCTGTTTCCTTGTGGTAGCAGGTCAGGGCAAAATGCACTGTCTACTATGCTACTGGAAGCATTATTTCTCTCTAGATGCAGCCGTAATTAAAAAATAATTATTTCAAATTGCTAATTTATTTGAGCAAGCACCAGGAAATTCCATGCTCAAACAGAATACTGGATGTCAAAAATAACTTGATGATCATTTGCCCAGGTCCTCTACTTACTAAGGACCATTCTTCACGAAACCTTGACAGCTGAATCAATCAACGAGAGGGGTGATAACAGCAGGAATCATCGTGCACAACTTATTTTTTAAACAGGTATAAGGACTGATTTAGACGAGGATGGTAAGCGATGTCTTAAAATGATACTAATGTACAACGGTATTAAAGGGTCCCTGAAGTGAACACTGGACCCAAAAGTTAACACTGGACTTGAAAAAGTGCAAAGGGACTCCGCCAGGGACTGGGACTTTATTGCGAGCCAGACCAAATTATGGCATTTCTAGCCTCTACCAAGTTAAAAGGTAACACAGGACTATAAGCAGAAAACAAAAGGAGCAAATATTCACCTCCCACAAAATTGGAGGTTGGGCCGTCATAAATATCTCTATAATGTCTAACCCACATTTGAGGAGCGATATGCTGCAATAAAAAAAGAACCCAAAACCGAATAAATCCGAGGACGATTAACAATCTCCCAAAAAGGGAGGAGCTACGATGGCAAACAAGATGGCTGCTTAGGCTCCCGGCTCCGCCGACCTCCGTATCCCGCTACAAGATCCTGTATATTATCCTGACTTTACGCCCAGCCCCTGTGTGAATGAACTGTTCCTCATTCCGATGGTGAAATCCGGAAAATTTTATCGGCTGGTTTGAAGAAGTTACATCGAGTTGAAGTTTGTGGCCTACTCCAGCGGTGAAGCCGGGGCCTCGAGCATCTGCAAGGCGAGGCGACAGTGCAACTACATCGGCTGAGAGACCCAGGCAGGCTCCGGTCAATCATAGTGGAGGCTTCTTTTGCGCCCGAATTTGGCGGCGATTGTTTTCTTTGCTCAGCATTGATGGAGGAGTGTCTTTGCTAGCAACTGACTGTGGGTGGGGCTCCCCGTCCCGTGGGTCCGGTGTTGGTCCCCGCCGGGGTTCGGCGGATCGGGGCCCCGGCCTGGGGCGTTAAGCCGGGTGAACGCGGCTGCAGAGAACGACGAGTCACCGCCCAGGTTTGCCCTTTCGTGATCCTGTTTGTCCCCCCCAAAGAAGCCAGATTCACCAGGGGAGGTGATTATGATTGGTATCGGGCGTGAGACAATGGATCGAACGGTGCCTGAGCCATCGCTGAGGTCAATATTGGCAGAAATTTGGGCGTGTCACTCACAAGTGGATGTTTTATTGAATAAACTGGATGCAAGCCTATCTGAGATGCGAATTGTGGTACCGGACCCTGCCCCACTGTTGGAACAGCAATCTGCAGCCATTCAAGCCGCGGCCATTTTGACTCTGTGCTCCGTGGGGGAGCGAGTATTGAAACCATCGGATGGTGCCCTGGAAGGTGGTGTCCCCGAGGTCGTGAGTGTACCACTGCACCTTCCATCACTATTGACTTTGGAGGTATCGAAAGGTGTTCCCCACCCAGAGACTTGTGTTATAGACTCTTCTCTCATCTTGTGGTCGTCTTCTCCCTTCTTGGAGAATTTACGACTTGGGGGCAAGATTCATCGGGGCTGTCCATCTAGGAGAGGGAGACTTTCTGCGTCGGAAGTTCTCGTGGACTTACTAGCTACGAGTGGTAACGGATTGACTCTCGAGGACTTCCTTCTCCTCTGTGACTCCTTTGTGTGCTTTTGGGTCTCGCTGGGGAGGGTTCGTGTGCTGGTTCGAAAGGGTCAAGGTTAAGATCAATTAGACCGGGACGGTTTGGAGTGGCTATTATGGATGTTCGATCTGCAATTGTTTGATTTAAGAGGCTGGGCGGTATATCACGGTGCCCCCTAATTTCTTTCATAAGGGTAGTTCTACATCAGCCATTTTGCGACAGGGGGTGTCTGTTTCCGGCGGGGGGACTAAAGGGGCTGGGAGCACATACGAATAGGCCCTCCTCCATTCTTTTTCCTTCTTTTAGGGTTTTAGTTATTTAGGGCGACAGGCACGCTGCTAGTGGGGTTAGGCTGTAGCCATCGGCAGAGGTGCAGGGTGGGGGGTTGGAGGTTTTTTTTAAAAAAAAATTTTTATTTTCCTTTTTTATTTTCTATGGCCTTTTTCTCCCTCCCTTTCTTCCTTTAGGATCAGTATAGTTTGTGAATTATTTTGATTTCCCTGTGTTCTGAAGTTTAGTGCTCATGCTTCTTACGTCATCCGTACTTCCGGGTGGGCAGGCCCAGAGAACTGGCGCTTACGAAAATGTATATTGTATTGTTGTTTACTCTGATTCATATGCTTTGGCGCCAGAGTTCCAATTATAACTGTTCCTAGATGCATATCCTGTCTCTCGGCCTATCCCCCGTATCCCTTTTGTTTGATTGTATGGCACCTGATCCGTTTCTTTAGATATTATAAAATAAAACCTCTATTACATCCTGTGACTTATTAATGCGTTCTAATACAAGTTCTATCCTGAATCGCTGCCGGACCTCAGGGTTGTCGGCTGATGAGCTGTGTCGTACTGTGATATGATGGATCCTAATTATGTTTAGCGGCCGGCCCCTGCGGTTGTAGGCCCATACTTGTATCTTATGAATGCTGCAATAAAGGTTTAAAAAAAAAAAAAAAATCTCCCAAAAGTTGGTTCGATTCCCGTCACTACATGCGCCTATTATCTGCTCCCATGCCTCCTGTTTCAAAAACGTTTTCCTATGACGTACGGCTAATTTGTAGTGAACACAGCAAGTGGCTACCTTTGAACCAATCCTAGGAGTTTCTTTGAGAGCCGCTATGAGCTCCTGATGGGCTTTCGAGCTGACCCGCCCTCCCCCGACCCCTACTTAATGGCGGCCGCACAGATGGCGCACCAAAGGCAAGCCCGTCTGCACCCATCCGCAAACTGACCGCGGCCATCGCCAGGAACCCTGGTCCTATAACCCGCCTGCGCTACAGCTCCTCGGCTCTCTACACACTCAACGTCGTTAAGAACAACAACTGCATGCTCTCTTCATCTCTCAACACCCACGGACCTTTTACCGGTCGACACTGTCGCCACTCCTTCACCGAGACCCAAAACCCACCTTCACCCTCCAGCTACAACGCCTTCACGCCCCAAACACTGCAATGCATTCTCCTCAAAGTCTGCTCCCTCCACAGACACGCAGCAGAATCTGTGATCTCCTCGACAGCACGACCCTGGACGTCACCTTCCTCACCGAAACCTGGACAAACACAGCTTTGGGATCAGTCATCGCCATCCCCGAAGGGCACAACATCACCCAGAAGGACTGCCCCAATTGCCAGGGGAGACATTATCATCGCCCACAAGGCCAACCTCCGTCCGAGCACCTACCCTGACTGGCCCACAGACCTGATGGAACACCTCCACTTCAAGATATAGACCAGCCCGTCCACCACCCTCCAAGGCACTCTTATCTACAGACCCCATGCACCTTTCTTGAACTCCATCACCAACATCATCACCCCGCATGCCATCACCTCCACCGACTACACCTTGCTGGGAGACCTCAACTTGCACCTCGACAACCGCCAAGACACCAACTCCACCTCCCTCCTGGACAACCTCCACAACATCAAACTTCAAACAGATCGTACCAGAACCAACACAGGATACACTCTCGACCCAATCTTCACAGCAGGAAACTCCATCACCTTCAGCCACACTTCTGAACTCTTATGGACGGACCACCGCTGTGTGCACTGCACCTTCAAACAAACATCTCCCGTAGACGTCCACACCAGCTCCAGTGCAGGAATTGGAACAAGATCTCCGACGACTAGTTCGCCGCCGCCCTCAGCAGCTCCGCCTCCACAGACGACGACCCTACCACTGCCTCCTGTAACCTACACAAATGGATCACAGACTGCGCCAACACCATCGCCCCCCTCAAGAAAACTCCCAACCACACCCCAAGAAAGCCAGCTGGTTCTCCACCGAACTTCGGGAATCTAGGCAAACCTGCAGACGCCTCGAAAAGCTATGGGGGAACTCCAAAACAGCCACCACCACCCACCACAAACTCATTACATACTCAAGGAAGAAAGCACTCCACAACAGAATCTCCATCCATGCACACACAGGCAAAAAACTCTTCGGCCTCACCAGTTAGTCCAACCCAACAGTTAGAGTGCCAACATCCCACCCTACCAGGAACTCTGCGACAGACTCAGCGCCTTCTTCCATCACAAAATTAGGGCCATCTAGGACAACTTCGACATTAACCTACACGAGGAACCCACACCCACCGTTCCATGAACCACGCAGTCGACACTGGACAGCTAGACCACCCGCAGACCATCCACTCCGGGGCCCCCAAGGACTCCTGTCCCCACCACTTCTATACCACAAAGCCGTAGACATCATCGCCCCGAGCTTCAACTAATCATCAACCACTCCTTCGAGATCGCATCCTTCCCCAACTAGAAACACGCCAAGATCAACCCTCTCCTGAAAAAAACCTCTGCATACCCTACCGACCTCAAGAACTTCAGACCGATCTCCTTACTCCTGTATCTGGCCAAAGTCATTGAAAAAGCCGCCAACACTCAACTCGCCTCCTTCATGGAAGAAAACAACATCCTCGACTCCTCCCAATCAGGCTTTAAGAAGAACCACAGCACCAAAACCACCCTCCTCGCTGCGACAGACTACGTCCGCTTCCTACGACAGAAGGACTGTGCCCTTCATCCTCCTGGACCTCTCCGCTGCCTTCGGCACAGTCTCACATCGTACCTTAGCCCGCAGACTCCACGACGCAGGAATCCGGAAAAAGGGCCTTGACTGGATCTGCTCATTCCTCTCCGGCAGAATGCAGCAGGTTAGACTTCCCTCTTTCCTCTCAGAACCCCCACCGACCACCTGCAGAGTCCCCAAGGATCCTCCATCAGCCTCACCCTGTTCAACGTCTACATGGCACCGCTCGCATCCATTGTCCGATCACACAGACTCAAAATTATATTGTGCGCAGAGGACACCCAACTCATCCTCTCCCTATCCAACTAACCCAACATCTCCAAACACAACTTTCAAGAAGGAATGGAAGCAATCGCCAGGTGGATGAAGAACAGCTGCCTTCAATTCAACACGGACAAAACCGAAGTACTCATCATGGGCCCACACCCTGATGCCTGGAACAACACCTGGTGGCCCCCCACCCTCGGGAACCCTCCCTCACACACGGACCACGCATGCAACCTCGGATACATCCTCGAATCCGAACTCAAAATGGACCGCCAGATCAACGCTGTCACCTCTTCCTGCTACCACACCCTCCGCCTATTACGAAAAACCTTCAACTGGAAACCCCTCGAACACCGGTAAACTGTCTCTCACACCCTCATCAGCAGCAGAAAGGGCTATGGCAACGCACTCTATGCCAGGATCAACAAGAACCTCACCGGCAAACTTGAGAACGTTCAGAACGCCGCCGCCAGACTAGTCCTCAAACCTACTGCACCACTGCCACATTAGCTAACAACAACGGACACTACACTGGCTCTCAATTGAGAAGAGCATCACCTTCAAGCTACTCACGCCCACAAGGCCCTTCTCAACATCGGACCCGCCTACATTAACCACCACCTATCATTCCACGCACTTCAAAGATCCCTCTGCTCAGCCTAGCTCTCCCTTGCGATGGTACCACGCATCAAGAAGACAAGAACAGGAGGACACTCCTTCTACCTCCTTGCGGCCAAGGCATGGAACTCCCTCCCTCTCCACCTCCAACAGACACCAACACTCTCCAAATTCTTGAAGGACCTCAAGACCTGGCTCTTCGACGAACCACCGCAAACATCCATGAGCTTGGCACCCCCCCTTCCCTCCCAGCGCCTTGAGACCCTTTCGGGTGAGTAGCTGTGCTTTTCATTGCCCTGATTTATTGACTGTATTAGTATTGGCTAGAAATTTTATATATGAAGTAACAAAACTATATATCATCCCAGCAAACAATAAGTCAGCCCTCCTTAACTTACCTGACTATTGAAAGTAGATTGTTGGTTGGGTTGATTCCAATCTGTGGATAGTAAGCTGAATTTGAGTGTGTGACTGTCTTTCCAGGTTTAATGGCTGGAATGTGTGGATGTAGTTGTCTTGAAAATAGCCATGTTTTCAACTGTCTTCTGAAGCATAGATGCTCCTGGATGCTTCGAATGACGGCTGGTAGCGAGTTCCAGAGCTTGGTGGCTTTTACTGGAAAAGCAGTCCCTCCTACATATTTCCTATGGTAAGGTGGTATGGTGATAAGTGGTGCAAGCCTGGAGTCCTTGAAATTAGTTTATAGGTGTAGCAGTCCTTTTCCTTGGAGACTCGGTGGACAATGAAAAGTGCCTCGAACATTGCCCTTCTTGCTATAGGTAGCCAGTGAAGTGACAGGAAGACGGGAGTCTTCTCTCTCTAGGGTGAAGGCAGAGAGGAAGTCTTGAAACATAGTAGAAGGCACTCTGTTTTACATTTTTAACGTGGTATTAAATATTGGTCTGAACTCATGGTTACCCCATGGATTCTGACTTCTTGATATTGTTTGAGGTGCCTCATGTTTCTTTTTTTTTTTCTTTTTTTTTGCCCTCATTTGCCGTTACCCTAGTGCAAAGGAAAAACCGCCAACCACCACTGTGTGCCTCTGCGTCCAGCCCCAGGATCTACTAACATGGCACGGCCACAGGCGCACAAGAATTCAGATTGGCGGAAGATGGGGACCTTCACACAGCAGGGAGACCTACATCACTCCATCTAGGCGCTTTAACGCCTGTTGTACCAACACATACCTGGGAAGACCCTTCAACCGGTCCATGGAGTAGGAAAAATGCATAATCATAGGACCCGGGGAAAAGAAAAAAAGAAAAAAAACCCCGGTCATCCTACCTCCAATTTACCAGGAAATCCCAGAAAGCAAGCCTTTTCCAGCTGCAGGATCTGGCCAAGTCCACCCCCGAAACTTCAAAGAGTGACGTCAACCATCCTGCATAAGTTATTAATAAACAATGGTCCAAGGACTACTATTTTTATAGTGTCGCAATTCGTCAACAATTTTATAATTCAAATAATGAAAAATCTAATAGAACAACACACAAGCAACAATCAGCAAATTAAGTGGTGATTTATTCATTTTCTACCACTTTTTAAACAATATAAATGCTATTTGTACATAGGTCAAGAGGGTTGCCCCAAAGGGAGCGTGCAAGAATGGAAAGTAAGATGGATTTGGTGATGGAGAAAAAGGGAAGAAATTACACAGAATGTGACATAAAAACAATTTGATCAATTCAAATAAGGATCAACGATTATCCTTACACAAAGACCTGACCCTTTAAATCAATTCTAAAGTATACTCAAATATTTACAAAGAAAGGCCTTATTGATTAATAGGTCCAATGCACACAGAAATTGGGATTTTTGTAGGTCCAGGTCGTTATTTACAAGGAGCGTCGACGTTTCGACTCGACTTATGGCTTCACGGTGACTTAAACCTGAGCCGTGCGAGTCTTCATCAGGACTTAGGAAGGGCAACCAACTATTATTAGATGACCCTATGAGACAAAAAGAAGGAAAATTCTAAGTGCGCTGTTACTGGTGTGTAAACTGATTACAAGCTAGATATCAGGGATCAATTGCTTACCCTGACGTTGATAGAAGATTCTACAATGCTGTTCTTCAATTAATGAAGTGTCCTCCTAGAAGAATATATATAATACATTCTATTGAGGACCTTGACTGAAGTAAAATAGATATTGCAACTGATGCCTACATACAGATGATGAAAGAAAATTAAAGAGGATTTAAGGAAATACCTGCTTAATGAGTTTCTGTATTGTGGAATCACTCTTGATAGTACAGGATAATCTTATCACCTAGTTCCGTTTTAGGTGATTAGTAGGCACCACTCTAAAAACAATAATGAATCCAAACTTAATATCTTTGGTATGTAGAGTTTAAATCTAAAACTTGAAAAACTCAAAAAGGGGCTTACCGGGTTCTATCGATAGTCGGGGGACCATGGATGTATTATAACCCCTTGAAAGAGTCGGGTTATCTGGGTCTGTATCGCTGATAAACTGAAAAACGGGAAAGTGTGCTCAGTAACTGTTAATAAGTTCGGAGAACGGACACTATTAAACAAGGATTCTCACTTAGTCCGTGAACCTACCTAGTTAAATCAATTGTTTGGCTCCAAAATTTTTCTCGACCGCGGTTCACCCAGAACGTGTCATATCACTCGAACCGGTCGGCAGAAACTGACAACTCCTTGAAGTAATCAGTGAACATAGACGATGTCCCAAAACAAGGGGAACAACAGCGCCATCTTGGAATGGTGAATGTTTTGCGAAACAGTCATGTTGCTTAAAGACGCCCAGAGCCTTAATAAAACAAGAATGACTCAATATTTGCAAATGTGTTCAATGGAATCTTCCTTGCTAAATCAAAAAACAGACCCTTTTATGTTATGCCTTCATGGCAAAAATTGGAACCTATGCATTTCAAGCATATCTTCAAGTAATGTGGAGTACGATGCACCCCAATTTTAAAAACTCACATCAACTGTTGGAAAATGTACATTTCAATTTTTTGGACATTATCATTTGTGTAGGTGTTGGTGCAAACTATTGATTATAAAACCATGCATTTCGAAAGGAACATCTCTTAGGATATTATAGAATATAGTGAACCACATTTCATTTTTACTGCAGGCAATTGTTATCAGCTGAAATATTACATGAAACATGAAGGAAGAACAAAAATAATTACAAAATACAACAACATGGATTAATAAAGTCTGAGACACAGTATAATATTCACACTGTATAGGATAATAGCTCATCTGGTTGGAATACGTTCATCACCTATATCCCAGACATTTCGTTTCATGCCTTCCTTAGCATTGTTGTGTCTAAAGTATCAAACTAAACAATCAAGAGGGATACCTGTCTGTTAATCTCCTCCATTTCGTTCAGTCCAGATTTTACTGTATCCAGAAGATGTATCCACATGCACTCTCTTTTGTTTAGTACTGCACCCAAATCTCCCCTCTAGGGTTAGCTCTGACCTTTTCAATAACCCACCATTGGATGCTATTCGGATCATGATTGAACCTAGTGAAGTGATCCACTAGGGGTGCCCCCTGTGTTTTACAGCGTATTCTGCTAGTGTGCTGGAGTATACGGCATTTTATCTTTTGGACAGTCTGTCCAATATACAAAAAACCGCAGGGGCACTTGATGGTATAGATCACACCAGCAGTGTTGCAATTGCTGTGATTCTTGAGAGTGTGAGTTACTTCATTATGTGTAAAACTGATACATTCCAGGGTCGATGGGCACGCCTTGCATCCCCCACATTTTTTGTGTCCTAATACAGGTGCTAGTCCCCACAGTGTTGTCTGACTTGCCAATTGAGGTGACTGCAAAAACGATTGTACCAGAAAATCTCGAATATTTTTGCCCTTCCTAAAAGCGTGTAGCGGAGGTGGCATTCCACCTAATTCCTCACTGACTAAATGCCAATGGCGATATATCAATTTCTTTACCACACTACTTTTCGTATTGAATGTCGTCACACACACTAAACGTTCAGCAGTTTTTTCTTTTGGCTGTATGTCTAGCAAGTGTTCCCGATGATTGTGCCAGGCACGCTTCCGTGCTTTTTTCAGAAGACGTGACGGGTAACCGCGTTCCAAAAGTCTGCCCAGCAATAGTGAGGACTCCTCAAAGTAATCCTCCTTTTTCGTACAATTCCTACGCAACCTCAGAAATTGGCCGAATGGCAAATTATCCCTGAGGTTGCGGGGGTGGTGACTTGTATACCTGAGGAGAGTGTTCCTTTCACTAGTTTCTGTATAGGGTGGTATATAAAACCCCTGCTTCTTCCTTGATCTGAATGTCCAAAAAATTCACCGACCTATTGTCTGATTCTAGGGTGAACTGAATATCTTGTGAACGATCATTAAGCCAGACGTGGAACATTGATAACAGATCTTTACTACCCTCCCATATCATATTAATGCAGTACCCATTTTCATTAATGGTTATCCTGCATAAGTTGGCGGAGCCGGATCCACCCAGAACCTGCAGATCTGTCTCCTGGCCAGGAAAATTGCGTAGAACAAAAAGGATCTGGCATGCCCAGTGATGTTGTCGTCTAAACCAAAGATAATCAGAGGGAGAGAGATGCACAATGTTGTATTAAGTATAGAAGACCAAGCCTCCAACATCTTCTCCCAAAAGTGACTGATAGCAGGGCACTCCTTAAACATGTGCACATCCGAAGCCTCCGGCAAATCGCATTTATTGCATTTTTTCCCAGGCTGATATTTAGCTAGCTTCTGATGGGAGAGGTATATTCGATGTAACGTAAAGAAGTGATTTCTTTTCAGCCATGCTGGTTTCACAAGCTTATTTAACAAAGTAAATGAGATTTGCCAATTCGACTCCCACTGATCTCCCATCTCTCCTCCTCATAACTTCTCAGGGAGTACAAACTCTCCATCTATTTCTTCTAGGATCCCCCAGTACCAACATGAAACCTCCTTGCCCCCCCCTGGCCTCGTTACCAGTAGATTTTCCAACTTGCTATCTTTCCCCAGGGGAACCCTCTTCCTAAGCATTGCCTGAGCCCAGCTGGTCAGTTGTAGATACTTAAAATTAGAGCGACGCGCCCCGACTTTCTCCCGGAGGTCATCCCAAGATATCATGGAGCCGCCTGCCACCAACTCTCCCCAAGTCCGAAGTCCAGCCTCTCTTATAGGACACGCCAAACTGTCTTTAAGACCGGATGGAGTTCGCAGCGAGTCCCACAGGGGTGCTGCGTTAGAGAAATAGCTGAGCCCTAGTTTCTTCCTAATTATAGACCAGCTCCTAGCCAGTGATTGGAGAATTTTAAGTCTTACTTTTTAAAAAAATGTTTGATCTCCAAACTTAGAGAAAACCTGCTGGTGGAAGATGGGCACCTTCTAACATAGCTAGAAACATCCTTCCCCTAGTGTTATCCAATGATATCTTTAAAAGCATTCTAGAAAAGGATAATTCAAACGCCCAGGCGTAGTATTGTAGGTCTGGTAGCGTCAACCCCCCTTTTTCCCTCCTCCTCCTTAGCTTCTTCCAAGCCAAATGTGTGGATCCATATCTCCAAATGAATGAATTGACATCTTGTTGACACTTGGCTATTTGTTTACTGTCAAAAGCCATCGGAATAGAATTAATCAGGAAAGTATATATGGGCAGGATGGACATTTTAATTAGGTTTATCCTCCGAAAGATGGATAAAGGGAGGTGATTCCAGGCCTTAAGCTTCTTCCGACATTCGATTTGTACTCGCTCCAGATTTTTAGCGGCGATCTAACTGACATCTTGAAATATTCTGATGCCTAAATAGCGCATAGAGGACACAGTCTCCACAAGAGTGCTAGTGGTATTCCAGATCATGATTTCCGTTTTACCGGAGTTTATCTTATATCCTGAAATCTTACCAAACTCCTCTGCTCTCTTAATCACTGTTGGGAGAGCCTGATCTAAATTAGATGTCATTATTAGGATGTCATCGGCATACAGAGCTACCCGCTTATCCCAACCTCCGAAGCTAAATGATGTTATGTTTGCCTCTTCTCTAAGAATCTGAGCAAAAGGCTCAATATAGAGATTAAAGAGGAGGGGGGAGAGCCTTGTTCCTCTAGAGATGCTAAAGGGCTCTGTCAAAAGATTGTTTACCAAGAGCCTGGCCGTCGGAGCTTTATAAATAAGAGATATCATACGGCAGAAATTTGCAGGTAGATTGAATTTCCTCATAACTACAGCCAGATAGGCCCAATTGACCCTATCAAAGGCCTTTGTTGCATCGAACGTAAAGGCAGCAAACGGAAGAGAAAAGGTAGTGGCGATGTCAATTGCCCCAACTAGATCTTGCGTAAGGTCTGATAGCAGTCTGCCCTTAACAAAACCCCTTTGATCATCGTGTATAATTGTGCTAGCCACCGCCCCCAACCTAGCCGCCATAATAGCAGCAAAGATTTTATAATTACTATTAAGAAGTGATATCGGGCGATATGACCCACAATCCCTCACATCTTTCCCTGGCTTTGGTATTAAAACCACGGTGGCATCATTCCAAGACATAGGAGGGTCCAAACCTTCCAAAAAAATGCTGTTAAAAACAGCAGCCAAGACTGAAGCAATCTCTCCGCTTAGGGCCCTATAAAGTTCCCCTGGTAGCCCATCCGGGCCTGCTGCCTTTCCCCGGCTTACCTGCCCTAGTAACTTACTAACTTCCTCCACAGAGATCACTCTTTCCGAGGTCTTGCTTTGCTCTATCGAGAGCTTAGCGGTGAAAATTGGATTTAACCAGGCCTGACACCGATAACCTCTTTATATATCGCCTGAAAAAAGTCCTGAAAAGCAGCCCCAATTTCTAGTTGAGTCAGCCGAGGGGATTCTCCCCCCCCCACCTTAATTTCCCTAATGTAATTTCGAGCTTGGTTGGCCTTGGTTTTCCAGGCAAGGATCTTTCCCGCTGCCTCTTCAAACTCGAAATGTGAATTCTTACTCGCCTCCCACCATTTGCAACCCTACTCTGTAATATGTTATCCAATTGACATTTTAGTAGACCAAGTCTCTCACAGTCAGCTTCAGAGCCGATGTTGGCCCCCAAATTGTTCTCAATTCCCTTCATCTCCACCTCCAGACTCTCAATACTTTCTCTATATTGCTTTCTCCTATACGGAGATCTATTTATGATACACCCCCTCCAATAGGCTTTCAGTGCATCCCACAAAACCGAAATAGCAACTGTGTCTGAATTAGCTTCTAGGAAATATTGAGTTTCTGTCCGGAGAAAGGAAACCTCCTCCTCCTCCAATAGCAGAGTACGGTCAAAGGACCAGGAGACATTAAGTTTTTGATGGCCTATTTTTATTACAAATGATATAGCTGAGTGGTCCGAGAGGTGAGAGGGAAGATAAGAAATATCAATCAAGAAGTCTTTGAGGCTGAAATTAAAAAGAGCATAATCTATTCTTGAGAGATGTTTATATTTAAAATTTCGGAAGGAGACCCCCAACTTAGCCCCTGCCCTTTCCCTCCAAATATCCGCCAGGCCTAGCTGTGACATAATTGTTAGGAGCTCTTGTCTAGATTTGGAAAGAGCACAAGCCCTAGAGTTCGCAGATTTGTCCAGTTTAGGGTTCAAAACAATGTTAAAATTACTGGGTCATTCATGTCTACTAGGTGATCACGAATAGCGTTCAAATAGGAGGGATCGTCCTGGTTTGGACCGTAATATCCGACCAGGATAAAAGGGTGGCCGTCCAGCAAAGCCCTTACAATTAACCACCTACCATTTTTGCCCCCCCAATACTCCATAATCTGGGCTTTAGCCTGTTTCTTAAAAATAAAGAGCACTCCCCTAATATTTGCTGATTGATCAGTACTCAAAAAGATGACAATCCATTTCTCTTTTTTAAGAAGCTCTGCCGTTTCGGCTTTGAGGAGATGTGACTCCTGTATAACAATGGCCTGCGAGTCTCTTAAATATTGAAACATTTTTTACTCTCCTACTCGCAGTGCGCAGGCCATTGACATTCCAGGATAAAAATTGCAACTTTGTCATGCTATCAAGCTGTCATCCCCTCACCGCCACCACACGCCATGTCTATCTGTTGCTGTGTCTTCCAAGGATCACTTTTGGAGCCATAAGTTACCGATAACGGTTGGCAATTTGAGCTAAATGAGTTTAGAAAATATGCGGGTTCAGCCCCATGAGGATTTTTCACAAATGTAACCCTACCACCCCGTGCACCCCCCACCCTCCACCCCCTGGAAAACCCCAACCTACCTACACTGGACTGATGTATTTCCAGTTTTGCACCCTCTGGCACCCTCGTCCTCCAATCCTCCCCCGGTTCTTTTTTACAAAATAGGTGGTGTTTTAGTGATTCAGAGAGGAGACCATAACCCCACACCACAAAAACCTTAAGATATTTGCCCCTACCCCTTTTCATTTTTTTTTCTCAAGTCACAGTTCCATACACTTATATACCAACACAAGAGTAGCACGGGGTCACAGAAGAATAGAGTGTATCTGCCTTTGCCGCTAGGGGAAGGTGTTATGATCTAGTCAACTCACAAAATCTGTCAATGGGTCTCTTCGAATGCTTAAAGAGTTCCCATCAGACTTCCACCCTGTACCGCCCTACATCATTTGGGAACCCTCAAATTGCATCTGGGAGATTGAGCACCCAGTGCAAGATTTGGCAAGCTCCAACCAAATCGCTCACATCGGTCCCAAACAAGTTGTGTTCACTAGTAGGTATCAGGGGGTAGTTGAAAAGCAGTGCTAATGAAAGTAAACCAAAAAATGTGTAAGGTGTGGTGGCTAAAATTGAGTATAAGGAGGAAAATATGTTTAATGAGTACCTCCCTATTCTCAATATTAAAAACAGTGCAAACGGTAGTTTCAACCAATAACTACACAGATGAAAAAATGGTCGACATGTTTCTGCAGACTTTCACTGGGCCCATGGGTCACCACGCTGCTTCATCAGGACATAATTATGCTACTGCTAAGAAGATAAGGTGAATGAAATCATACAAAAAAGTGATAATCAGAGTAAATATCACCTGAGAATTCTCCCAATCTGTAGGAGAATGTCGCCCGCCCTCACCTGGCCACAGCTCAGGTAACACGGAGCAACACGGAACTGTGGGACAGCCCAGAAGGACGCCTGGAGTACCGACGGACAGAGCGGTGCTCCGTGTTACCTGAGCTGTGGCCAGGTGAGGGGGGGCGACATTCTCCTACAGATTGGGAGAATTCTCAGGTGATATTTACTCTGATTATCACTTTTTTGTATGATTTCATTCACCTTATCTTCTTAGCAGTAGCATAATTAGGTCCTGATGAAGCAGCGTGGTGACCCATGGGCCCAGTGAAAGTCTGCAGAAACATGTCAACCATTTTCTCATCTGTGTAGTTATTGGTTGAAACTACCGTTTGCACTGTTTTTAATATTGAGAATAGGGAGGTACTCATTAAACATATTTTCCTCCTTATACTCAATTTTAACCACCACACCTTACACATTTTTAGGTCGAGGACTATCGGTTCTGCCGTAAGGCAGAAACCGGATGTCGGAGATCTAATGATTCTTAGAGTGCTGCATTTATCCCTCCCTCTTTTTGCTCGTTCTCCATTGGCTGGCTTCCTAAAAGGAGGCCAGCCATTGAAGGAGAGAGCCGTCCATCCAAAGAAGCTCCGTCTTTTTCGGATTCGGGGGCGTGATTTTTTGCATTCTTTAGCCCTGTGACGTCGTCTGTCACTCAGGGCGCAAAAACACGCCCCCGAATCCGAAAATGGCCGTGCGTTTCTCCGAGGCATTGTCTCCTTGCCTCGGAGAGACGTGGTCGTGTTTTCGTAGTTGCTCGCCTCCCTTCCCTGCTGCTTTTAGCAGCTGCTCGAATCCGCTCGCCTCCCCCCTCCCTCTGCCTTCCTCCGTTGTGCTCTCGCCTCTTCCCCCTCCCCCCTCCCTCTGCTGCAGCTCTCGGCCCCCACCCCTTCCTCCCCCCGCTTGTTTGATTTAGTGAGCGGAGACAGCCACATCCTGATGCGCGAAGCCGACCCGGCCTTCCTCGGAGGTCCAGCAGCAACAGGAGCCCGGGTGAACCTGAGGATTGGGCTGTCGAGCCCTGCTGGGCCTGCCACTGCATCACAAATCGCATCAGGTAGGTGGTCCTTGATGTTGTCTGTGTTTTTGGGCTCCTGATCCAGCGCTGCTGAGACCGAACACTGACCAGCCTCGCTTCCGGGGTGGCCTAGCTGAGACTGGGCTGGGTGGCGCCATGGCTTTCCATTAGCGACCGTGCAGCGAGGAGACACAGTGAGGTTTCCCCCCCGTCAGAGACATCCTTCGCCCTGTAGTAGGGTGCGACGGGGGTTCAAGTTCAGGGCTGCGGGTGAGTTTCTCCATACCTTTAGGAGATCCCAGGCTATATTATCCTGCGGCCTTGGTCGGGCCACCACTTGCTGCCTGTGCGTTGCCTGCAGCTCTAGTGTGCTACCGCCCTAAGACCCCTGCTTCTCTCGGGGGTCTGGATACCCTGCGCTGGGCATTGCTGTTTCCCCTCTGGGGGCGCGGTGGGGGGGGGGGGTGAGCCCCCAGCTGTGCTGGAGCGCTTCTAGCCACATCGTACTCGCCACTCTGGGCCCTGCTTGTTGGGAGCATACTGGCCCAGCTTCCACACATTAAAACCCCTGCATCACCGGACAATAAAACAAACCTCTGCCTACCAGACCCGTCTCCCTGGTCCACGTACCTACATTCCTGAACTGCATTAGAGGCTCCTTGGGGGACAATGCGCCACACGTGCTGGATCACTCCCACTCTAACGCACTTTGCCAGCCAGTGCCTTCGTGGTGCCCCTTTTTTGACCACGATGAACTGCTGTGTGTGGGGCGCTTCAATCCAGTGCCTCGAACTGGGCCTGTACACCTCCTCCTCTGCAAAAGCCTCTGCTAATCATCCCCTATTGCCACCATGGGGAGGGGGGATCCTAAACAATGTAAGCTCCCATTTGAGAGAGACAAACAGTCTGATAAAGCGAAGATCATGTAAGACTCCTAGGAGCAAGTGTCTGATCATGGAGCTGTGAAGCAATTAACAAGGACAAATGCCATCATGGCAGAGTTGCGGGCTGGATTCTACTCAACAGATGCTATTTCAAAACATTAACCAGCCGCCTAGATCGCATGGGAGAAGGAATTGAACATCACAGCACTCACTTTATGGGGCGGAGGAGCGTATCGCAGGCCTGGAGGATAGCACTACCTTCCTTAATAAATGTCTGGATAAGGTGGAATGACTTCTCAAAGCAGTTGCTGCTAAGAACGAAAGTCTGCCTGTTGAACTTTGGGGCCAGAGATACAGTGCTCCGTCTTGCTCACGAGTGGGGCCCATTACAGTATCTGCCAGATCCTTATATCAAGATGTCAAACCTCTCCTGTGCACAAAAGGCTTCAAATATGGTATGTTATACCCTGCTTGGCTCTGGGTGGATGTAGACTTAAAGGATAGGTTCTTTGATTCCCCAGCTGAATAACTTTCCTTCTGTAAGGACCTTCCATCTAGCAGTGCCCGGTCGCCGCTATCCACTCCATATCGTGTCTTGGCAGATTTGCAGGACTTGCAGAGTGTGGGCCTTTTCCCCCTGGCTGAGATGCTTGTACTCCGTTTCTAAATAGTGTTATTCTTGGATGATCATCTGCTGAGCAGTCTCTTACACTCACCTTCACAGTAATGTCTTAGACAGGACAATCACACATATGCCTGTAGCCATATAATGTATCACATCAGATGTTTATTCTTGTGGGCTCCGTTTCGTAGAGTTGTCCACTCTTGTGAATACCATACCATAATTTGTGTGTTTTTTATTTGCTTGTTGGTTTATTCGGGATCTACCTAGCAGTTTGGTATTCATTTTACTTGTAGATTGTTGTTGTCTTTTGTTTTTGCACTTAACAAATGCCTGGAATGAATTACTCTCGCTGTTTTATTATGCAAATCATACATATTCCATTACAACTGTGACTTCAAAAGGGCGATCTTCTTTTGCTGAGATAACATTTCTGGCTTGGAACGTCAGAGGCTTAAATAAACACCGCAAAAGCAAGCAAGTATTGGCTTATCTCAATAGACATCGGTCAAAAATTACTTTCTTGCAGGAGACACAGCTCCCTCCACAGGACTCCCCCGGATTTACAAAAACCTTGGGATCTCACAGATATTTTTCTAGCTACAGTACTTATTCACAGGGGTGAGGGGTGTACATTCATAAAAGCATCCCCTCCAGCCTTATCAATAACTTCATTGATAAGGAGGTCCGTTATGTTGTCCTTGCTGGTCATTTGGCTGACCACTGTGTACTACCAGTGAATGTGTATGTCCCTAATGTGGATACCCCTGATTTCTTTCACACGCTCTCATCCATACTGGGACATTTTGACGCTGCCCCTTTTAGACTGGGAGGACCACAACAGGGTGCAGAGCAGTGAGTGCAGGTGCAGAGTGCTGTGTGCTGTTGAGTGCTGTGTGCTGTTGAGTGCTGTGTGCTGTTGAGTGCTGTGTGCTGTTGAGTGCAGAGTGCTGTTGAGTGCAGAGTGCTGTGTATTGGCAATGTAAATGACAATGCCATTTATTTGTGATTTAAAGAAAAAAAAAGAAATGTCGTCGTCCTGCTCTGCCCCCCCTTCCCTCCGCCCGCAGCTCCGTCGTCCTGCTCTGCCCCCCCCCCTTCCCTCCGCCCGCAGCTCCGTCGTCCTGCTCTGCCCCCCCTTCCCTCCCCCCGCAGCTCCGTCGTCCTGCTCTGCCCCCCTTCCCTCCGCCCGCAGCTCCGTCGTCCTGCTCTGCCCCCCCTTCCCTCCGCAGCTCCGTCGTCCTGCTCTGCCCCCCCTTGGAGTAATGTCATGCTAGCTGCTCTCAACTAAACACGTTCAAGAAAGTAGTTGCCAACACTGAGAAGTGATTACACAAATTAAGCACTTGCTATTGACAGTTGTTGGGATTTGCAGATGGCATAATCAACTCGGCCTTTCATCCTTCCAAGGCACATAAATTAACTGCTTTAAATACTTGCGGCAATAGTAAGACGTGTCATTTACAGCTCTTGAAAATGACTCAAAACTGTGAACTAGCGCATTACATAAAAGTAAGGAGATCTTGCAAGATAGGGCAGTGGAACCTACAAAAGTGTTCCGAAGTGAGGTCAAAATATCAATTTTGTTTCATTTGGTTGCAAAAATATTGTCAAAACCAGGTGAGTACAGGGCCGGTGGTAAATTTTCCATCCACGCAAGGTTTACTAAGCTTCAAGCTCAAAATGACAAACCTCACACTCTTGGTTGATGGGTTCGCTGGAGTGCTAGGTAGTTACTGCCGGAACAGGGGAGGGTGCCCAGATCTAATGCCCCTACCTGAAATGTAAATAACCAGGAGACAACACTAAGAGGAGGAATTTTCACTATCTTTGACAACCTAAACCATACCTCATAGCACTATCTCTTAGGTATTTGTGACTTTCTAGAAACACACACGGGTCGTAAGTGGATTAAGGGGCGTGGCTACGTTTTTTTACAAAATCACTTCTCTTGCCAATTGATTAGGCGTCACAAGATCAAGCGGGTCAATAGGTGACAAGCTCATGGTAGGATCTGCCCTTTACGCTTCCAAACATGTATACCTCCCATTGTCACCAGAATTTCTTGATTAGATCCTAAGATTGACATTCCAGCTCTCTTCCATACAGATCCTGCTCTCAAATACTCGGAGTATGCTAACCGTTGTAGGAGACTTCAATAATAAGTTTTCACAGTCCAGCTCTGTCCTTCCCTCCGCACGCAGCTCCGTCCAGCTCTGCCCCCTCCCCCATCACTCCGCCCGCAGCCCTTCTTCGCCCCGGTCCCACTCCCCCCCTCCCTCCGCCCGCAGCTCCTTCGTCCTGCTCTGCCCCCCCCCCTCACTCTGCCCGCAGCTCCGTCGTCCTGCTCTGCCCCCCCCTTCCCTCCGCCCGCAGCTCCGTCGTCCTGCTCTGCCCCCCCTTCCCTCCCCCCGCAGCTCCGTCGTCCTGCTCTGCCCCCCTTCCCTCCGCCCGCAGCTCCGTCGTCCTGCTCTGCCCCCCCTTCCCTCCGCCCGCAGCTCCATCGTCCTGCTCTGCCACCCCCTTGGAGTAATGTCATGCTAGCTGCTCTCAACTAAACACGTTCAAGAAAGTAGTTGCCAACACTGAGAAGTGATTACACAAATTAAGCACTTGCTATTGACAGTTGTTGGGATTTGCAGATGGCATAATCAACTCGGCCTTTCATCCTTCCAAGGCACATAAATTAAATGCTTTAAATACTTGCGGCAATAGTAAGACGTGTCATTTACAGCTCTTGAAAATGACTCAAAACTGTGAACTAGCGCATTACATAAAAGTAAGGAGATCTTGCAAGATAGGGCAGTGGAACCTACAAAAGTGTTCCGAAGTGAGGTCAAAATATCAATTTTGTGTCATTTGGTTGCAAAAATATTGTCAAAACCAGGTGAGAACAGGGCCGGTGGTAAATTTTCCATCCACGCAAGGTTTACTAAGCTTCAAGCTCAAAATGACAAACCTCACACTCTTGGTTGATGGTTTCGCTGGAGTGCTAGGTAGTTACTGCTGGAACAGGGGAGGGTGCCCAGATCTAATGCCCCTACCTGAAATGTAAATAACCAGGAGACAACACTAAGAGGAGGAATTTTCACTATCTTTGACGACCTAAACCATACCTCATAGCACTATCTCTTAGGTATTTGTGACTTTCTAGAAACACACACGGGTCGTAAGTGGATTAAGGGGCGTGGCTACGTTTTTTTACAAAATCACTTCTCTTGCCAATTGATTAGGCGTCACAAGATCAAGCGGGTCAATAGGTGACAAGCTCATGGTAGGATCTGCCCTTTACGCTTCCAAACATGTATACCTCCCATTGTCACCAGAATTTCTTGATTAGATCCTAAGATTGACATTCCAGCTCTCTTCCATACAGATCCTGCTCTCAAATACTCGGAGTATGCTAACCGTTGTAGGAGACTTCAATAATAAGTTTTCACAAGTCTAATCCTTGGAAGACTAGAGGAAATGTGACCGGTACTTGGGAACCCCACAGAGATAGTACCTTTCTCTGAGCCAGTCGACTTAAAGAATGTGTGAAATGATCACAACTAACGAAATCCTGTTTTGCTGTTGTCCAGACATACACTCTGTGTTTCCAAGGCTTGACCCGTTATTTCTACCAGAAACAAAACACAGGCTAGTCGGTATGCATTTCTGCAGGGAAAATGCATGCTAGTTGGTAAGGCTTATTACTTAAGGGAAAAAGTCTTGGATCATATAGTACTTGTAATGCCTACGACTTAATCGATCCACATGTATGAAAACTTCTAGGTCTTGTGGCAAGAGACGATTTCACCTCCTATGGTGTAGAGTAGACAGAGTATGGAAAGTGGTAATGACCAAGAGGGTAGAAACTGAAGCATTTCTTATAATTAGGAGCACCCTTCTTGTATTGACCACCAGAGACCTGGATGAAAGTCTAATGATTTGGGGGATCTATATATCACTAGAGGGAATTCTCACTGGAATGAAGATTATAGGAACAATTCCCCTGAAACATATGAATATCCAAGCAAGTCCAGGAATCAAATGGCATAGCTGGACAGGCACCAGACTGGCAAGGTTCACAAATGATTGAGAAATCAAATCTATTTTCGCAATATTTTATAAATCTGCATATGTTCAGAGCAGTGTGTTGAGGCATATCATGACTCTAAGAGAATTAACCCCTTATGAAAATCAGATTCCAGGACAAAGACCTAGTCAAAGCTGCAGTTTAATGTACGAAAAATGGTACCAACTATGATATTGGTTGTTTCCCAAAAAGCAGCACTCAGATGATGGTGCCTAACTGATGTTCATGGTACTTAGATAAAATGAAGCTAAGGTACATGCGAGGAAGCTATCAAATGGAATTCTGAGGTTCGTGTCTAAACTTTTTGGATGAGATTAACTGTTAGCTAGATGTTGGGTCAACTGACCCCGAGAATATCCCATTGATTACTGTTCTGATTCCAAAAGATTGGTAATTCATTGATCGTAGTATCCTTGAACTCAGAGATCGCCTCCCACTCCATTGTGTTTGGAATACATGCTGAGAAAATGTGAGCTAGATGTTCAAAACATGTCCAAAATTCCACTTAGCGTTCTAGTCTAAGCATTTCTGTGTGGTGCTCTATCAGCAGGGGGAAGAGGATGCAGTGTAGATGGAAGGCTGCATTCTTTGTTGCATTGTTTACCTGTAGGCAAAATAAACAGAGTCTACGTTTATCCTGGGATTACTAACCTAACTGGCTGGTGCTCCAGACTATATTCTTAGTGTACATGCTGAGCTTCTTCACCACACCTGGCACGTGTCACCTGCAGGTCACAAGACGACCCCCGCAACAGGCACATCAACACTCGGAGCTGCTTCACGTTGTTTCAAACGTGGTACCAGAGCAAGTCCATTAACGCTGGACATACCTCCCCAGTACAGTGCCCGGAAGCTTACTGCAGCTAGACTAGATCTGTGCAACAGGTCCCTTAACCCTGTCATCTATCTACAAAGCAGTCTGTTGGTGACGAACAAACTGAGCCACGAATGCGTTACTATAAGTTCCCCTTTGTTTTCAGATTATTTCTGCAGAGTTTATATAAAGTCAGACAATCAGGCGGCAATACTGTGGCTCATATAGGAATGCATTACAACCACTGCATTACAACCAGGGCTGCTTTATCCCTCCCTCTTTTTGGCTCACAACTACCTCACAACTTTACTCTCTATCTCACTCTCTCTCTATCTCACTAGCTCACTCTATTTCTATTTCTATCTCAATCTCACTCTCACTACCTCAGTATATCACGACTCACTCCCTCAAAAATTCACTAACTCACTCTATCTCACTACCTCACAACTTCACTCTCTCTCTATCTCACTACCTCACTCTCTCTTTCTATCTCACTAAGTCACTTTCACTCTCTTTCACTACCTCACTCTCTCTCTATCTCACTACCTCACAAACTCACTCCCTGTTTCTATCTCACTACCTCAGAACATCCCTCTACCTCACTCTTTCACTACCTCAGTCTCTGTCTCTCACTACCTCACTCTATCTACCTCTCTCTCATTACATAACTCTCTCTACCTCACTACACCACTCTATCTCACTACCTCACTATCTCACAACTTCTCTCTCTCAAAACATCACTACCTCACTCTCTTACTACCTCACTCTCTTACTACCTCACCCTCTAGCTCACAACTTCACTCTCTCTCTCTAACTCACTACCTCAATCACTCTCTATCTCACTACCTCACTCTTTCTATCTCACTAACTCGCCATGAAACCCCTGGGTGTCTGTGCGCTTAAAAAGTTTAGAATAACATAACTCACTTTCACTCTCTTTCACTACCTCTCTCTCTCTCTCACTACATCACTCTATGCTTATACCACTACCTCACAACATCCCTCTCCCTCCCTCACTCTTTCACTCCCTCACTCTCTATCTACCTCACTCTCTCTCACTACCTCACTCTCTCTCTATTTCAATACCTCACTCTCTCTCTCTCACTACCTCACTCTCTCTCTGCTAATGCAATAGGTATCACATATGCAAAAAAAGCTAATGCCGATAGAAATGACAATGCCATTTATTTAGGGATACAAAAAAGATTAAAAAAAATAATGAGCAATACCAATAGCTCTACCTATAATATTGCCGAGACCATTGCATTGTAAATGCTTGTTTGGTTTACTTTCATTAGCACTGCTTTTCAACTACCCCCTGATACCTACTAGTGAACACAACTTGTTTGGGACCGATGTGAGCGATTTGGTTGGAGCTTGCCAAATCTTGCACTGGGTGCTCAATCTCCCAGATGCAATTTGAGGGTTCCCAAATGATGTAGGGCGGTACAGGGTGGAAGTCTGATGGGAACTCTTTAAGCATTCGAAGAGACCCATTGACAGATTTTGTGAGTTGACTAGATCATAACACCTTCCCCTAACGGCAAAGGCAGATACACTCTATTCTTCTGTGACCCCGTGCTACTCTTGTGTTGGTATATAAGTTGTTGTCAGGGATGTAGCACTGGCAGGTCGTTAAATATTCCCTGGGACCCTCTGAGTGTGTTAAAACAGTTCCATACACAAAATTTTATTTTAATTTTTATTTTTTTACTTTTTCTATTTTTTATTTGTGTGTTTCTTTTTTGTTTTCTTTTTTCTAGAGCAATATTGCATGTATCTAACTTAACATTAACATTGGGGGGTGATTCTAATTGACCCTAAGATCCAGTTCTGCCCCCTAACAATTTCCTGCTCCCCCCCCCGTGTAGCAGCCTTCAGTGACTCAAGCATCTCATCGGCCTCATAAGGAGATCTAAGATTATGCATTTTATTGTTGAACATGACTCTGAGGAAGGCAGGGAACCTCACCTGCACTGTTGCACCAAGGGCACAAAACTTTTCCATCCTCTGCCCTAACTCCCACTGCCGGTCCAGAGTAGTCTTTGATAGGTCCGAACGAATTTGGAAGGAAAAGTCTGAACTTTTGAGGGAGTTGTCTTTTAGGGCCAGATTTAGAATTTTTTCTTTAAGCGAGTAAGTTAGAAAATTAACCAAGATTTTCCTGGGTTTCTCCCTACCAGGCTTTAGTCGAAAGGGGTCCCTATGGATCCTTTGTATGTCCCTTTCCAGAGTTTCTGATGTCTCCTCCAGGCTTAGAGCATCTTTAAGAAGTTTTATTACGAAAGACTTTATATCGCTCCCCTCTTTGCCCTCGGGAATCTTCAAAAGACGTAGATTATTTCTCCTCGAGTGATTCTCTAGAGATTCGACCCTCTCTCAAATCATATCTTCTTCTCTTCGCTTAGCTTGGATTTTTACTTGAGCAGAGTCCAGATTAGCGTTAAGTTCTTCTACAGAACCTTCAAGGGACTCCATTCTATCGCTGAGCCGATCAACCTTTCGTTCCAAAACTTGGTGCATCATGTTTCTTAAGCAATATGACGGTAAGCTGGAATTTTTACCATTGTCTGCAGCTCATATTCTCGGTCTGTTTTATTTAGCTTTGGATTGCTATTATCCATGTGTTTATGGCCGAGGCAGTCATCAAGTTTTAAATTGTGGAAGTCTTCCAGACAATCCATTTTTTAAATGATTTGGAACTCATTTGTATATTTGTAACAGGTGAGGTTGAATGATTTAATCAGGATTGGTATTGGGGTTAGGTTGATGTTGAATAATACAGGGGAGAAGAAGGACACCTGAGAATTGTCACAGGTGAGAGTGTGAGGAGCTGATGTGAAAGCTGGTATCAACACTAGCTCACAGTCACAGCTGAGAGACCAATCAACCAATGGCATTAGCTAAACTCCCTTCTTCCCTTTCACATATGGCATGTCAAACAATTATTTGAAGAGTGTAAAGATTTCACAACTGTATGGGACATTGATGTTATTATGTTGCTCTCAAGGCAACAACTTTTATGTTGTTCACTACTCCTGATACTTAAGGGTGTCACGATCATTTAGATGCAATGTACAATCAGAAAACGCCAAATTTCAATATGCCATACTGCTTTGATTAGCCTATTGTGCTGGGACAGAGTCATCAAATGTCAGGTGTGACTTACATTAAACTGTCATTGCTCCACCCTACATTGGCCTGTTGTGAAATATAGGCTGGTGAGATAATGTATCTGCTCTAGAAATCACTATTTTTTATGCAGGAGCCAAATAGCTTTTGTAGGGTAATCCACTATTGCAGAAGGCTGCAAATACCACAACTAGCTAGTATGAATCTGAAATTACTCACTATAGCTGTCATGTTACAAAGGGATGCTATTACAGACTATCTTTCAAAAGTGGTTTAATATCTAAATAATTGGATAAACACACTGAGGATTCATCTCTTGAACCAAATATTGTGGAAACCATAATCATGATGTCTGAGGGAGAAAACATTTGTATTACAATTGACCTGTCTAGACATCTCCGAAGAGCATCAACTATTTTCAGATTTTTATATTTTGTAATTTAGGATCTGTGTTGTATGAATCTCCTTTTTGAAATTTACTGACACCTTTGAAATTCTGCGTTATCTTAATCATATTTATGGTCATAGCAAATAAATTGCTCTCATGAAAATAATATACTAAATGCGTAATATTTCGTAAACACTTGAGATAGCGTTTTTATTGAGAGAAGGGTGAGAACGTTGGGTAGTAAGAATTTTGTGGATCCTCACAGAAAACGGCATTATTTTCACAGAAATATGAGTAAAATCTGTGATTTAGCTAAAGTTTGGTGTTTGCAGGGCATTCTGGGTAAGAAAAGATACTGGGAACCATGCAAGCCACACCACCCCAGACTACCTGATGTGCCTGGTTTAAAAAAATGTCTGGGCCGAGCAGGATTTCGTGAATGGAGAGAGAGCCCTGGCCTAAATGCCACAGCTACCTGTACATCCAGAATTGGGCAATTCACAAGGTCAAATCTTAATATTTCCTTGTGTCTTAGAGGGCTTAGGGAGCCTTTATTTTCTCAGTTGATAGCCCAGTCACACAAGTGGAGTAGTATGGTTATCGGTAGAAATGTAGGAATGTATGTGGTGGACATTTGTGGATCCCCTCAGATTCCATTAGAGCGGTTTGCTTTCACTTTTGTATTGCTATGTTCACAGTGTGATGCAGAATATAGCAAAATGAAAAATCAAACTTGGGACTTGTGGGAAGCATTTCCATTGCGTACCAACTTTGATTCTGGAAAAGAAAAGGTTTCTTTTTTTTTTTTTTTTTACGAGAAATATTTTCTTTTCCCTTACTGTAGACCTACTGATGAAGTCCACCACACGATGAATGTCGTGTAGTGGGCATCAACGAGTCGTCATCTGCCCTAAAACAGTTCAAATCTACCAAATCAAAGCAGCCTGATGTCCTGTCCAACAAGAATTGACAACAAGTTGCAGGGATATGATGGCCACATTGAGCTAACTTCTTTGTTCCATGACCGCAGAGGAGTTCTTCAGTGCTGGGAGCCCCCTGGGTTGGTAGACTTCTGGGACTATTCAACAGCAAAAATCACAGTGTTCAAAGAAAGGTGGCAGGTCTTGTTAATTGCAATGTACATCCAGGAGAAAGTTTCAGTTGCCATACATGGTCTATGGAGAAGAGGGCTAAAGAGGAAATAAAAAAATATTGAAAAGTAGAAAGAAATTAGAGGAGAAGATAGAGAGAAGTTGTTCTAGGAAAAGGAGAGAGTGTTGAGGGAAAGAAAGGAGAATAAATAGAAAAAGCAAGTGAGAGAGCAGAAGCGATAGGACAGGATAGTGGAGAAAAGGTTGAGAGAGGGAGTGACAAGAGAGATTAGGAGATGGAGAGAGTATAGAGAAAGCTAGAGAGAGCCTAAAGGATCAAATTGAGAGATAGATACATGTGGAGAAAAAGTGATTGGAGATTTTAAGTGGAATTTAGACCTTATGTTTTGGCCAATACACCTGGACCAATGAGATTTCAATGCTCATTTTTTATACTTTATTTCAAAAAGGGATCCTAGTGCAAGATCCAAAAATTATCCTACATAGCGGTCGTTAAAGTCCTAATAGGGACTAGCCATTGTTGCTCATTCATTGCATATTTTGCAAATTGCATAACAATAGCACATCCTGGTTAATTGCTACTGTATGCCCTTGGTGAAAAGTGATGATGCCTGGTCTTTTACTGAATATGAGCCATGTCTACATTTGCTGATATAGTCACTGAATAGTACAACCTACTTTCTGGTAAGTCCAAGTTCTATTCAGGAGGTGATTTGGCTTTCGAGTGTACATTTACATACAGCAGTCTCTTAACTGTTTCATTAAACAAAGCCTGACTTTTATCTGCACCTGTAGCAATGCTGAACAATCCCTCTGCATGTAAATATTTTCCATTTCTAATACACGACAGGCTTCCATGCTTTTTATATTCACCAGTCAGAAAAGTGCATGCTCGCCCAAGCAATGTTAGCTGCATAGAAGGTGGCCCCTTGAGGATCCTATCCAAGGAGTCTACTTCATGTGGAAGAGTTTACAATGTCCATAATTCTCAAAGTGAAGGACTCTGTAGCATTCAAATGGGGGGTACCATGCAAACAGCATCAGCATCAAAGAGATGTTATCATGGAGCAGGATCCAGGATGCAAACCATGAAACCACCACTCAAAGTCATTAGAGGCAGTGCTACTGCTTGCCCAACTATGGGTCCTCTAACTGGAGATGGACTAGTGTCCTCAACCAGGCCACAGACCACACATGGATCCATCTTGGTAAATTACCTATCCTTTACCATGCCTACCTGTCTTGCTGGTCAATGTCTACCGAAGGTCTCGTATCGTGCAACACCTTTCGCACAAACTGCCTGTAAGTACGAGGGGTGTATGGCAATGTGGGTGCCTGCTTCAAGCTCATGCAATTTTGACTGGTGCTTTTGATCAAATTAAATTAAATTATGCATCTTTTGTCACAAACTTACAGTGAAATTCATTGTGGGACTTTTCTAACTTTCTCTTCCAAATGACATCTAAATTAGCTATATTTTTCACCATTCTTGCAGGCGTGAAATGTTTAATACACACTGGTCGCCACTGATTACCCAAATGTTCATGATGGATATGCTCCAAGCTCTCTGTAAAAATATTTTAAATTTGTGATGAGTAAAATGAAAACTACATTTACGAAGTCAGGTGGAATTAGGCAACTCCACACTTTACGAAGCAAATGAAGATTTCTAACTTCACCTGTGTTAAAATGTATCCTTTTAGGCCTTCTAGATATGATAATTTTCTGACTTAGAATGCCTCATGTATGCGATCCTTAAACCAAAAAAATTTTGAGGGTGGAGGCTGGAAATGTATCACCTGAGGTAAGATTTGTTGGAAGGAAGGCTGAGAGATGATTCAGCTTATATATTTTTTTTAAAGAACTTTATAAGTTTGCATTTCTTGAACAGTTTGCAAAATACACAAAGCTGCAAGCCAGACTACTTTATGAAATGAAATGAATGAAATGAAAATTGATTTGTAGAGCGCTAAAAGAAACACAAAGCTACCAACAGCGTGCACCAAAAAGTCAGACGTCAAGAGGGAATAAGTGGGTTTTACAACTTTAAACCCCTCTACTTTAAATCCAATCTAATTGATAGGATTTAAAGTTAGATTGTGGAAAGTTGATTGAGTGTACTTTTAATATGTACCTTAAAAATAATCACATATTCCATCACACAGACCCACACGGTGTGCAACCTGAATATCAAATCCAGAATACAGATACCACAGAATATTGAATCCAAAATATTGACATGTACGTATAGATTTTCTATACCTTACTCCACATATATGTACCTATGTGATATATGTATCTACAAGGTATGTAGATTAGGAGCTAGAAATAGTAAATCTATACTTCCCTATAAGCACTTATATTTCAATATTATGTCATCATCATTGCACCACAATAATGTGGGGGTCATTATTTAGTAGTACAACCTGTATTTTGGAAATAAGTCACCTATGTAGCACAGCTTTAATGTTTGGTCACAGTTGAGGTCCATGCCCCCCTAAAAATACACTTCTGGCTACGAGCCTGAAATCAATCACTGTACATGAACCTCTGCCTATAAATGTAGGCATACCCTTGGTAGTACCAGAATCAAAAGGAGCATTGGCAATCAAACAAATTAAAATCGCAAATGAGAAAAATTAATATGCCCTCCCAAAGAGGAATGATAGAAATGCGGATCAACTGATGTAAAAACACAGTAAGGGTAGTATACAGCGTAGGGCAACTTCGACACAAATGAAAGTTAAAATTGTTCATAAATGTAGCTGAAAAACGCACTAGAGCAGAATTTGAATGTCTGTCAAGAAGTCTATGTAAAAAAGTAACATGGTTACCCGTGTATACACTACTGTTGGTGACATAAAAAGTAATCACCAAATGCATAATTGTGTTGGAAAACAACAATGGTACAACTAGCATATTGGGCGAACCAGAATCCATCTTTTCCAACTTGCAGTTTAAGCTCATGGCAACCAGAACCCAAAGACCTCCCTTAGCCCTCCAGAAAGAAGAGCTACTGGCTGTGACAGAAAAACTACAATAGCCATCTAAGAATAAGATATTGTTAACGTTCCAAGTCTCTCGCAAACAAATTATCATATTTTTTACAGAAATGTCAAATTAGTACCGTCCTTTTCCCTCCTATGCCAGCAATGTTTTTAAAAAAAAAAAGAAATCAAACAAAGAAAAAGAAGCCACCTTGTGGCCTTGGGCTTTTGGGTAACAGTAAAAGCAAATAGTCAATCATTACTACCTGAATAACTCAATGGCTCAAATACACTACTAATAGGTACATTTTATAGGGCCTCATAGTGAATGGGCATCATGGAATGAGAAGCTGAAATATCACTATAAACAGTAACAGCAGGTGAAAAGTGCTTATAATGAAAGCACAAAGAGAGACGTACAATCCGGGGGAAGGGGGGGGGGGTGGGAGCAACACATTTCTTTGATAACAATTCCCTTGAGAGATAACAAGTACAATGGGCATTGTTGAAATTTACCACTATACAATCACCCGCCAAAGTTTTTGGAGCCCTGCTTCCCCTAGGAACCCTCTAAACCATCCAGATATCTAAGCAATTGAGACATGGACCCAATGCACAACGTTACTCCTCAATTGGGTAACATCTTCCTTGGATTCTGCCTTCAATAAAGGACCATTGGCCAATTTTATGATGAACGGTGTAGCACCTGTGGTAAGTCAAGAGTGACTCGTGGAAGGGCTGCCCGCTGCCAGATAAATTTGAGGCAACAACTTGGCGATTAAAAGTCATAGCAGCCGAAGCAATGCACCCAAGAGCTGGAGCAGGCCCCTGAGCATCTGTTCCATGATTCCTTAAAGGGAATCCGCTATAGGTGACTAACCATCCACCTCAGTAATAACCCCAGAAAAACCTGCCACAAAGCTTACAACTGCGTTGACACATCTAGAAAGGCAGGCAAACATTAAGCAGGCTCTTTGATCGAAAAATCAAACTTATCGGATGCTGGGTTCAGCAGATTCATAGAAGGGAGAAAAGGAAGAGAGGGGTCTGCAGTTAACTTTGGAAGTGAATCTTGAACAACCTCTCATTAAATAAGGCAAATTATTTGAAGACAACAGCTTCAACTGTATCAAATAGGCTAGTTATTAAATCAGTTAAGGATGCATGATTTATGTTGACATGTCTCTGACTTCCAACAGATCCTTGTCTGCCACAACACATCCTTCGATTTCCTAGGTTTCTTCCTCACTGTGATGTTACCAACAGCAGCCGAAACAGCTGTATGAAGTACTGTGGTTTCCACAATGTGAGTGATTACTGGGTGCTGTGCATCTGGCGTAATGGTGGTTAAAAGGGGAGAGGATGGGGGATTCAGATGCAGTCGAACTGCCCTTAGTAGATGAGCCCAGGGCTTTACTGGCTGCATTTGTTGTCAGACCAGTACCTCCTCTACATTAGTGATTTCACCAGTGATTGCTTCGCACCAGCTTCTGAGCGTGAGGGACCGAAGAGCTCTTGCGCGTACCCATAATGAGGAGGTATAAAGTGCTCAAAGACAGAGGGGTTGCACGGTCTGGTCTCAGTCGATCGCCAACAGGCACAGGCGGGCCTACTCTTGGGCAGGCATGCTCCCAACCTCAGCCCACAAGCATCCTTCGCTCCACTTCTATTTGTATTCTTGGTAACTTAATGTAAACATTTGAGCAAATTCTACAGTAGCAAAAAGGTGTAGCTTTGGAAGATATATTCCCTCCCGGTCACTCAGATCATCCAACCTAAACCTACTGACAGTTCCCAGATTCAGACTGACCACAAAAGGTGGAAAATCCATCGGAGTGCTAGGAGCCAGAGCCTGGAACAAACTCCCACCCCAGATGCGCCTGATCCATTCAGAGAACCTTTTTCGAAAAGCCCTCAAAACATGGATTTTCAAGGCCACTGACACACTCTGCCTAGCGTTAATTTAATTTCACTCTCTACACCTGACTCTCACCCCTTTCCCCCCCTCCCCTGGTCCGTTTAGGTAACTCTCCCTCTTCCCATCTGTGACACGTTATGACTAGCGCCAAGATGCTCCATGGAGTGTAAGCTGCGCTCTATAAAAACCTATTCATATCATATCATATCATAGCTGTAGTTTCCCAAACAGATGGGAAAATTGTGTGTCAGGTTGCAGATGACTCAATGTGTGTGCTTTTGGGAAGGATCATTGCTAAGGAGTGATCTTGAGCAAGTAGCCAATAGACTTAAAAAAAAGCCTCCATCATGCTTGTTTAGGGTGTATATTGTTTTGTGTCATCTGTTTTAATAATCGATGACTCGGATGTAAACAAAGAGAGCAAAGACTTCATGAAGAAATAACCTTCCCCTATCTCCAACATGTTCCTATCATTCCTTAGGTGATAATGTTACTTTTGTTTGTAGGTGATGTTTTGATTTGTTCCTTTATCCTGTTCGGTGCTACTGGCATGAAACCCCTTTAAAATCACAACTCATCAGGCACTGTTGATGGGGTAGTCTCATCAAAGCATCCTGGTGTTTCCAATAGAGGGATTCCCTTTTTAAGTCATATATTTCATATTTTATTTATTTGTTTGATTAATTAAAATCTTACAAAAAAGCAGATAAAACTTTACCAAATTTAAAATCATAAAACAATTGGATTTTCAATCGGTTTTCAAAAGTTAGATATATATTATACACATAAAAAAGAAAAAAAGCTGCATTGTATAAAGTCCATATTCACGAAGACTATTGTTTGGTCAATCAAAAACATCCAATTTCTTCTGTACCGCACGAAGGAATTTAACAAGCGCAGAACTCATCGGCAAATCTTCTGGGTTAAGACTTGCGATCAGTGCCTGTCTACATGTCCTTACACTACGCATGTTAAACATTCTTTTAATTGTAGTTTTTCTTTCAATTTCCAGATCCGGGCAAAGACACAATAGGTGTAAGATGTTTTCTTCTCCTAGGTTACAAAGCCTGCATATGTTATTTCCTTGTGGTCTCTTCCATGGTGGCAAGTGGCATGTGCCTGGATAGAAGCCAAATCTGGCATTAATAAAAATGTTTTATTTTTCTTAGACCATGCGGTTTCTAGATAGGTTTGAACCTTTTTTTTCTTATATCCAGAGACAATTGACCATGCGTGGCTACGCTTGACTAGAATATCTTTATCCATAATCATGGAGAGGTAGTTAGTGAGTTTGTTTATTCTTTTTTTGAAGCTCTCCGACGTAATTGTGGTTTCCCAGATTGGTGTTATACCAAATTCTGCAATAGCGCTGTTTAAGCAGGAGCTGACGTTTGTGTTTGTTTTGTTGTTCACTTCCTGCCACAATAAGCGGGACATTTCATTATCCTTGTCGTTTTTTATTCTGTTCCATACTTTTAGTATGTGCCCTTTCCTTGCGTAGCATTGATTGTTTAGCCCAAACTCAAGTCTTACCTGAGCTTGTGAGGCATTCTTCGGGAGAGAGAATAAGGATCTGTACGTTTTAGCTACAGCTATATTAATAATTTCAGCATCTTGACCATTGAGTGCCTCACTACCATTTGTTAGAGCAGGCAATAATTTTGCGGCAATTATTTTTAATAAGGGTGATAAGACAAATCTCCCGTTTATTTCTGAATGATTTTAAAGGCCCCTACTAGGGAGTTTGCCTTTCTTATAATGTCCGATTTTTGTGTCTAAAAGTTGCCTTTGTCATTAAAAGTAACTCCCAAGTATTTATAATCTGCTACTTGCTCCAATTTCTTTCCGTTTAATAACCACTTATGTTTGGATTTAAGATGAGCATTTTTTGAGATGACCATTACTTTGGTCTTAGCTTCATTTATTTGCATGCCATTTTCCTGTGAATACCTAAAAATCCCATCGATTAATCGTTGCATGCTGACTTTGGTTTGGCTTAAAAGCACAACATCGTCGGCATATAATAGGTTAGATAGGAACACGACGTCGCCACGGGTGTGTCATCAGGTCGAGGGCTGTGGATGGGTGCCGGCCGGTTTATCAAGATCGGCCTGCTGGGATACAGTGCCCACTCCCTCTTCCACTGGACTAACAGGACCTCCAGTCCTACACCAGTTCCTTTTTTGACTCAGCATACGGACTGAGCAATTATTGTGAGCGAGGTGACATCAGACCACCCAAATATTCCAAAGATACTTCTTCCACTGCTAACCGCTAAACAAACTTTTACCAAGAATTCGTTTTGTATAATCAGCCTCCGAGAGAACAACTATAGAACAGGATTACATTAGCCGGGAAGGTGACCCCTGGACCCCGCTTCCACACATGTTCTTCCACACATGCGACGTCCAACTGACTTAAAAGCCCTGAAGAAGTCCCAGTTTGGGACGAAACGCGTCGGCTGTATGTGTTTTATTACCGTTTGAAAATAAAGATTCACAGAAGAACTCCAACATCTCTGAGGAATATCTTCTTATTTTGCTAAAACGTCGTTTACACTCATTGTTTTATGCTTTGTGGTGCACCTTTGCTGCTGTTTGTTCTGAATTAGAATTCCCTAGGGAATAGGCACGGTGATGATGGGTGCCATTCAGTGTGCACACAACCCCCTTGATTAAACTAAAGGATTAAGATACCCCACGGGGGAAAGGTAGTCAGGTGCTTACTTCAGGTAGGGTCCATCATTTATTCAGTTTTTCCCGTTAGATATCAGTTTGTTTTCTAGCCTTGGGGAATGTGCATTGATTTCATTTAGGTCTGTAGAAAGATCTGCTAAGAATAAGTTAAAAAGTAAGGGGGCCAGAACGCACCCTTGTTTTAGGCCACTCAATGTAGAGATTTTTCTGGTTAGTGTATTTCCCTCACCTAACCTCACCTTTACCCAAGTTTCTGTGAGCAAGAGCCGGATCAATTGTAAGAGATTATGCGGAATTCCTTGTTTGTTAAGCTTTTCCCAAAGGAGTTCTCTGTCAACACAGTCAAAAGCAGACTTAAAGTCTACGAAACACAAATATTTGTGGACGTACCAAGTCCCTTAATAAAGCCTGTTTGATTCGCAGGCAGTACCTGTTTCTCTTTTGCCCATTCCGTTAAGATCTTCAGTCGGAGTTCGGCAACAACTTTGCATCGGTGTCCTGCAATGTAATTAAGAGATAGTTTTCCAATAGTTGCCAATTTCCTTTCTTTAGGATTGGTGTTATTAGTGATCCTTTCCATGATTTAGGGATTTGGCCGCTTTCCAGTACTTCTCTAAAAACATCTGTAAGATAAGTGGACCAGAAATCAGGTGCTTCCTTATATAGTGCAAATGGGATATCATTGGGACCGGGGGCCCCATCCTTCTGTCTTTTAATTAGACCAGCCACTTGAGTTTCAGTTATTATAATATCACAATCGCCTTCTTGATCAGCCTTTATATACATCGGATTGATTGCAGGTTGTTTTGGTGCTGTGGATTTGGAATCTAGATGTTTTTTAAGGAACGTCACCCATTCTTCTTCAGATAAGCTGGATCCTATAGCAACCTTATTTGGTCTAGCTAGTCCATTAATTAATCTCCAGAATTCCCGCGAGTTTGTTAAAGTACTTGCATAATAGATTTTTGTCAAAAGCTCTTGTTTGTCTTTATTTTTTTCGTTCCAGATTAGTTTCCTTAAGGTGCTATTTGTAGTTTTTAATGATGCCAGTATTTCCTCGTTAAGTGGGGTCTTGGTTAGCTGTTTCCTCAGCCTGTTTCTCATGGTTCTAGTTTTCCTTACCGCATATGGGAGATAGATCTTAGTTTCTTTTATCTTCATAAATGAATTCTTTTTCCTTTGTTTACCTATTATTTTTGAATTGTTGGACACCACTTTCTGTGTAAATTCAGGCCATCTATCTAAGGCAGTGCACTTTGTTTGTTCATCAAAGCATTCCACAGCTAGATTTTTTGCCATTGCAATAGTCTTCTCCATATTTTCAGGTTTCCAAGTAAGTTTCTTGTAATTTGTGGTACTGATCTGGCCTTGTAATATCGAGTACTTTTCAGATTCTGCGCAAAAAAACTTTATCTTAACGATTTGCTGGCTGTGATCGCTGTTCAAAACTTTTTTTAGATAGTAAGAAGTCACTCTGCTGAAAGTACACAATGATGTAAATGTGTAATCAATACATGATTTACTGTTAGTTGAATGAAAAGAGCTAGCCGGTGGAGAGTCTGTTGTGAATCTCCGATTTAGTACCCTAAAACAGAGTGCTTCCAAGTTCTTTACCAAGTTTATCCCTATTCTATTTTGTTTATTAGATGTTCTAGGTTCCATTATTGGATCCGGGATTTCCCACTGTTGGTTTTGAGTTTGGACGAAGTCATTCCGCACAAAGGATGTCAGCAAGTTTGTATTGTAATCACCTGATACGATGTAGTCCGCTAACGGCTCTTCCAAGATTAGTTCCAGAAGTAAATTGTTTATGGCAGCAGTCCTCTCTTTCTTAATTTCTGTTTCGGTGGTATGTAGATATTGACTAATATCAAGATTTTATACGACCCCCTTCTGCGAGTTTTGTATCGTAATTTTACTGCTAGTAGATTTGGAATATTCGTCTGTATTTGCTCGTGTTTTGCATCTAATACCAATGGAACGTATATTGCTAGACCTCCGCACGGGCCGCCAAACTTCTTGTATTTAATTGCTGGTACAAAATAACCCTTGTAATTTTTTAACATAGGCGGATCTATTGCCCATGTTTCCTGCAATAATATAAGTTGGTTTTGATCCGAGAGACCTTCTATTTTGGTGTTTTTTAACTTACTATTAATCCCGTTGATATTCCATGAGCATATTTTCATTATAGAGGTTGCTGTGCTCTGTTCTTGTAATGGTATTAGTGGCGAGTCTTGTCATGTACCTTGTTACCATGCAAGGCTGCTGTAATCCATTTTTCGTTTACCTCATTAGTATTGTCTTTCTTTGGACTAATCGGACGTTTTTTATCTTCGATGATTGTTTTGCCAAGAGGATTTTTTAGAATAGAAAATACACTCTCGATTCTTTCAGACTGTAATTTTTTTGTTTGACGTTCTTCATGTAGAAGTGGGATTGGATAGACCTTTGGAAGTGGATGACTGATTTGTATACCCCATTCAAGAAAGGTATCATGCTCTTTAAAGATTAGGTCCGCTAACGATCCTGTGGTGACTGTTAGTAGCGTTAGCGGAAGGCTTCCTTCAGGGTTTGGCTGAAAGCCCACACTTGTAATGTCTTTTGTGGTTATCATTTCAAGCGCTGTTATCGATTTCAGCAGTCGGAGTATAATTCCTCTATTTAGTATGTCGTGTGGACCTTTTGATTCATAAAGTGGTGTGAGGACGAGTTATGTGGATCTGTCTTTTTCACCACTGGTGGCTCCATTTCTTCTGTAATCCATATAAGTGATCTGCCTGTTCTGACCTCTTCTTTCAATTACCAAATTATTTTGGATATTTGGGTATATTAAATCCTCTGTTGGTTCTTTTTCCTTCCAAGGTTTTGGTTGTAATCTCTTTTTCCCTGTTTCGTTCATTGCCTTCAGATCAGCGTTTTGGTTACAGTTCCTCAGGATGCTTACCAGATGTATTTTATCTCCTTCTCTTTGTGTTAGTGGAGTTATATGATTGTGTTGGTCCTTCTCGTTTTGTGAGGATCTTCCGGATTCCGATGCAGTCCCTGACAACTTTTCTTTGATCATATCTTTTGTTGGGTCACTTCGGATATTGGAATAAATAGGCTCCTTTATTATACATCCGTTTCCATTATTTATTCGCTTTACTCCATCTTCCTGAGCTATGTTTTGATTATTTTCCTCAGAGTTATCAGCTAGTGTACTGTTGCTAACTTGTACCGGATTATGATTATTACTGGAAACTGTTGGTTTTAAGAAGATGTCGTAGTATTTATTATCTCCCTCAGTAGTTTTTGAGCCTTTTGTTGGGTTGTTCCCGTTGGAGTCATATTTTATTTTTTTATTTGTTCCATTAGTATTACCATCTCTTAGTTTTGTTTGTGTATGTTTTGTTCCTGCTTCATTCCTAGTTGGCACTGAGTCCGATTAAGTGTCTATTGTTGTTCCTATTTCTTTGTTAGATGTGACCAATTCAGTATTCAATTGAAAAGTGTTTTCCTTTAGTGCCTTGTTTCTCACTTTACGCAGCTTTTTTCTCTGTCTTTTCGTTGGTTCAAAGGCTACCATATCCTCTTCCTTTTCTCCTTCTCTATTCAATTCATATAGTGAGTTCAGCAGTTTTTTTTTTCATCTCCCATAGTATATATTTCTTGATGTTTTTTCGGATTTATGATCCCATTTGATGTGTTAGCAGTACACAGTTTTTGTCGCACTTGTTCTTGTTTATCTACAGGTATAATTTCGCTAATCTTAGTTTGAAGACCATCCTCCTTACATGTGTCCTTTTTTTTTAATGCAGACACTTTCTTTAATGTCCTCCAGGATTGTTTTCATGACCTCCGGTATAGTTACCAGCTTATTGATTATTGGGGAACATGAGCACTCAATATAATTTGGTGCTGATGTCTTTTGAGCTTTTATTATTAGATTATTTAGTTCGGCTAGTTTGGTCTCAATTCCGGCAACTGCGTTTGCCATAAATCCCAAAATATCTATTCGTATATCCATTTTGTTTGATTGTGCTGATAGTGCCTCAAGAGGCAATACTGAGGTTTGGTAGTGTATATCCCATATTGTTCCTGCGTCCAGTTTTTCTTGTTTTTTTGTTTTCTTTATCCCATCTGTTTCTTTGAGATCCGACGTATTATTGATATTTTCATGATTATTTTGTCTCCCTGGAAGTTCTTTGTCTGCACATGTTGGTACATATTTTGACGGTGAGGCCCTGATATTGTCAATGGGATTTTTGGTTATGGATACAAAGTCATCTGTAGGTACTAGTAAGTCGTTACTACCTATTATGTTGTTAGTGTTGGGAGGTATTTGTAGTTGATTAAGATTTGACTCTTGTAACTGGCCTTTAGATCCCAAGTTTTGTATTATATTATTTTCTCTGCCAGCTTTTATTTGTGAGGTAAGACCGTGTTCCAGTTTCATTAGTTCAATGCCTGCTTGTTGTTTACCTTGTTCATACTCAATTTTATCCTTCTCGCAGTTCTCTTGGTGTCCCGGTGGTAAAGCTAGAAGGTGTTCCTCTAATATATTATCCTGTTGTTTTCTAATGATCACTTTGGCCTCTATTGGGATAGGTGCCCCTTTGTTAACAACATTCTTGGTGGTATCAAGGTTGTTAGGATTCTTTGATCTTTCCTCTGTGTATTCATTATATATAGAGAATTGTCCTTCGCTTTGCCCACTCCCAGTATTTAGTAGTTGGTTTGAGATATAGTCACTGGCCCCAACTTTGTCAAATTCGTCCAAGTTCTCTTTAGATATATTTGATGGTTTGATAGGGGACTGTAGCATATTTGGTTCTGATTCTAATTGTATTGACATAAGTGCCACTGCTGGGTCCTTCATAAAGTCAAATTTCTGTGGGATTTTTGTAGACTTTTCAAACATCCTCGCTATAGGTGAGATTAGCGTCTGAGTCGTCCCCCTTAGGTCTGCTTTAGCTCTAGATTTCTTGAGTACCTTCGGCGCTTGGTTTTTCTGGATACGTTTCTTTGGGCTACCCACAGATCTTTCTTTGCCTGATCGCATTTCTAATTGATACCTCACTTTTGTCAATCAGTGTAACGTATGTTGTAGTGTTTTTAGCTCTGCGTACTGTGTGCGGATAGGGTACCCGTGGAAGATAGTATTAATCTCCTACTTCCTACTCCCCTTCTTTCTTCCTGGTCTCGTACAATCAGTCTCCACAACCGACCAACGGGCTCCGTAGCTTCTTTCTCTCTTGTTATAACTCTAAATGTATCAATCTGCCTCCTCGGCCTGGTTGTGCCCAGTAAATGCGCACGTTCGGTGTCCTTCCGTAGTTTGGCAATCCCGTAATCCCACTGGTGACCGTTCTGCCTCCCCAGCCCGTCTGCTCCCTGGCGTGCGCCCCACCTCAACCACCAGAGAAGTACCACCAAGCTGTAAGAGCACTGGCAACCTCTAGCACAACACAACACAGCTAGGTGGCAGGACGCAATGGCAGTAGGCAGGTACTAACAGCAGCAAAGAGCAGCTACCGTCGGGGAAGAGAGTGATACTAGCAGTGGGTGGGTCAGCAGCCCATGGAGGTCTAGAGTTCAGGGCAACATCACGACTCCCAAAAAACAAGGTTTAAGGTGGTTGAGGCTACTGTTAGGTGGTTGGTGATTCATTAGCAGCAGCTTTCCACAGAAGCCCGGTATTCTTGCTCCTACTCTTACTCTTACAGCACAGAACATGCTGAGTTTGGAGCAATCCCTACTAAAAACAGTTCACAAAGGGCACCAAACACCCACGGATTTTAATTTTTTTTTGTTGTTGTTCTTTTGATATTTTTTTATGTTCAGTGGTCAAATGGGGTGTGGCGCTCGGATGCTCAAAGCAGGGTCGCTGACCCTTCCACCTGAGGTAGCGGTGTCGCGGTGTCTTCACTTATCACCCGCCCGTCTGCTTGTGAGTATTTTTCCCCGGGCCACCTCTCACCTCTTTCTCTTCTCTTTCCCTTTCTGAGCCGTGGTGACTCTAGGCTCGGCCCCCAGTCTCTTGGTCCCGGTTCCGGTCCCTGTCCTGCTCCCACTCCGCATCCGCTGCGGGTTCTGGTCAGATCGGGTCTGGTCAGGCGAGGTGAGATACCGCCGCCGTGGCTCTCCCTCTTGCTGCTACTCGGCGTGGCGGCTCTGGCGCTTTCGGCGTTTCAGATTACAATTACGGCTCTCTGCTGCACTCTACTGGCCGGATGCACGGCAAATGCAGGATGAGCAGTTGTGCCTCCAAATGACAGGAATTGAGCCTGAAGTGCTTTTTAAGTCCCCATCTCAGGCTGCAAGGGAAGAGCTTGTAGCCGGAGGCTTTTTTTGGGATGTCATCAAGTGTGAAACAGAAAATAGTGGAAGCTAAATTCTCTGACTGCTTTCAGTTTGATTGGTGCTTTGAGGTAGAACTCAACATGCGCCCCTCCCTCCTTAACCTAAACACCTGGCTGGAAGGTTGGGGAGGCTCTTTCCACTGTTACCTCTCCCTAGTGGATCGCTGCTTGGAGTTCGCTGTAAGAGGGTGATCCCCAAGCACAGATTGACCACATTAGACCACTTGGCAAGATCGAGGGAGATGGGTGGCCTTCAGCATGGCAAAAAATACTCCACTACCCCACCAAAAGACAATCAATCAGATTTGTAGAGCACTGCTGATCAGCCCTGAGGGTATTCAGTCGCTTGGTGGGGTGGTGCTGCTGCAGAGATGAGTTAGTTGAAGACCAGGTCTTTAGGTCATTCCTGAACTCCTGAAGGGTGGGAGAAAGTACTAAGGTGGAGGGGGGTGCTTCAGAACTGGCCATAAGGTGTGTGAAAGCGCCACCTCTCCTGCTTCTGTGGATGCGGGTGGGTGTGGGCCAGGAAGGGGGTTGAGGAACAAAGTATGCACATAGGTTGGTGGAAGTTCACCCTGTGGTTGAGGTAGGCTGGACTCTTGTTGTGAAGGGCTTTGTAGGCATGGGTGACCAGTTTGAACTTGCAGTGTTTGCTGATGGGGAGCCATTGTAGGGCTCTGAGGTGGGGGAGATGCAAGTCTGCTTCTGGAGGTCCAGGATGAGCTTGGCTGCTGCATTTTGGGATGATCTTGAGTCTGTTTAGTAGTTGAGCAGTGATTCCCACGTAGAGGGAGCTGCCCTAGTCCAGGTGGCTGGTAAAAAGGGCTTGGTTGCATCTGATTTCAAAGAGGGAGCCATTTGAAGATTTTTCAGAGTAAACGCAGGGTAAGGAAGCAAGGATGGGATGGCGTTTATCTGCTTTCTCACCGAAAGCTTGCTGTTGAGTATGATTCCAAGGTTACTAGCATGCTCTGTAGGTGTGGGTGCGGGGCCGAGTTCCGTTGACCACCAGGAGTCGCCCAACAGGGAGTTGAGGCTTCCAAAGATAAGTATTTCTGTTTCGTTTGTGTGGAGTTTGAGGCATCTACTATGCATCCAGGCTGCAGCACTGGTCATGCACCTGTGTAAGTTAGATTTGGTGTTAATCAGGTCTGAGGAGAGTGAGAGCAATGCCAGTCTTTCTGTTCCCTTACTGGAATATTGAAAAATTGGATGGGTTTTAGTTTGGCCAAATCAAGTAACCCATGGGATGGGGGCGCTCACTAGACACCAATGAGATTTTTCTTTTGTTTAAAAAATGCAGGCATGGGCAGCCAGTTCTGGCATCAGGCCGCACCCTCTGCAGACCATCTAGTTTTTGTATCCCATTGGAGTGAGTGAGTGAGTGTGTTTGTGTGTGTCTTTTTGTATTGGCGGATTTTAACCACTATGTGTCCCTCCTCCCAGGAGTGCAAAAAGAGCACTAGATACCAGGAATTTGATTATATTATCAAGTGAGTTAGTGGCTGGCCTGTCCTACATCAGCCTGTGCTTCCTGCCCTTCAATACCAAATAGTTGTTTTATCTAACTGCGGAGAAGAGAGATTGGGGAGATTTACCCCCAATGTCCCCTTTCCAGGGGGCAAATAGCACACTAGACAGTAAGTGCCCGTTTCAGTTTACCAAAAAGAATTGATTGGTGGGGTGGCTGAGCATGACTTTGGCCCGTACCACCACCCCATTTCTAGATAGTCCAGGGTCTGGGGTATGCGCACTGTGAGGTGTACCCCCAATCTGCCTAATCATTCGGTTATAACTAGTGTTGGTTACAGAAAGTTCACAAGACACCAGGAATTGGTTTCTGTATTTAAATAGTGTAGGAGTCATTCCGGCCTGGCATTTGGGCTGTACACTACACTACTAGGTCACATGATAGCCTTTCTGCCCTCCTGGAGTCCAGAGTCCAAATATTGCAACCATCCCCCATGGCAAGTGAGAGGAAATGTAAATTCCTCGAGGCATAGGTTTGACATATGGGCCAGCAGGAGGAGGTAAACCCCCACTCTGCAATCCCCTATGGCAGAAATATATTCGGGTGGACCTGATGGAAAGATGGACGAGGGTCTCACACGTTTTCTGTGGACAACAATCTTTGATATCCAGTAGGCTTGGCTACCGCCCCACCCCGGTGAAAGCTAAAACACACTGGACTGCTCCCAAATGTCAACATTTATGGTGTTGGTAGGGTTCCGTTGGCACCAGTCAATCCCAGGTCCACATACAGCAGCAGCCCACCCCTAGAGAATGATTCAAAATCAATGGAAATGTTTTGATATTACCATGTTGCATTTTGGGACAGTTCCTTTTGTAGGCAATGGACAGACTCATACATATCCTGTTCTAATTGGGAGAAGTATGAGAACACAAAACAGTAAAACATTTGTTATCTATTGAAATTCTCTGTGTGGCATCAAAAGGAAAAGCAGTGTGCACAACAAACCCATTTTGTATAATGCCTTTCAAATCACTAGATATTATAGGCAACCTCAAATTCAAAATGGTACGAATGCCCCATTTCTTAAACTCAGATTTTGGAAAACATTTCTGAAATGCATATCTTTAATTCAGATTAATTTCACACAAATAAGAGTTCACCTTCTGAATGAATGCATAGTCAAAACACAATGAATATTCCTTAGACGCTTGTAAGTTCTGGCATCCTTGGCGTGGGTTTCCCCAGTATTTTTGACTTTGCCTCCTGTATTTTTGCGGTTTGTTGGACTTCGTTTTTGTTGGTCTAGGTGCTCTTGGCACTTTGCCACTGCAGTTCAGTGCCAAAGTACAAGTGCTCCCTCTGTAAATTTTTGTCATGGATTGGTGATTTCATGATTGGCATATTTGATTTACTAGTCAGTCCCTAGTACAGTGCACTGTGTATGCCCAGGGCCTGTAAATGAAATACTGCTAGTGGGTCTGTAGCACTGATTGTGCCACCCACATTAGCAGCCTGTAAATGTAACTCAGACCTGCCACTGCAGTGTCTGTGTGGAGTTTAGTACTGCCATGTCGACCTGCCAAGTGCACCCACTTGCCAGGCCCTAACCTTCCCTTTTATTACATGTAAGACACCCTTCAGATAGGCCCAAAGTACCACCGTGGGCAGGGTGCAGTGCATGTGAAAGGTAGGACATGTCCTGATGTGTATGGCATGATAGTGAAATACTGGCAATTTCATTTTTCACTATTGAAAAGCTATCTGTCCCATAGGATAGAATTTGAGTTCATTTATAACATCTTAAAATATAACTTCTCATTGTGACAAGATAGGAAGCTAAAGTTTAGTATGCCTGAATTCAGAATATAAAAATACATCTTCTAGTGAGGATGATTTTTACATTCTTTGTTTGAAAATACCACTTTTAGAAAGTAGGTATTTTCTTGCTTAAACATCCTGGGTGCCTCTGCTAGGTTTGTGTATTGATTGTCTGGCTTTGGAGTGACGGGGGCTGGGGATGTGCATTCTGTTCAGACAGCCACTTTGGAAGGGGGGGCGTTGAGGTGTGATCTACCTTTCCAGGGTGAGTCAGGGCTGGGCTGAATAGACCTGGGCTGCATTTCGAGTAGGGAGAGGAGATTTCTTTCACACCTGAATGGGCCTGGTTTGCCTTGGACGATGCTGTATCCACCTCTTATAAAGAACTTACCAGATGCCAGTACTGCTCACTTATTTAAACTCTTTTTATATATACGTGGTCCTATGGAAATCCATCAACATGGACCACAGACTTCTTTTTCTGTCTGAAATAAAATTTTTCTTTTATTAATTTTTACATATCAAAATTTGAACTGAGGGCCAGATGCATCAAGCGAAATGCGCTCGCAAAAGGGCCAGATTCTCAGAATCTGGCCCTTTGCGAGTGCAATTTTTGCATTTGGGATGCATCATCCCAAATGCAAAAATCGCAAATAGAGAATTCGCTAAAATGCGATTGTTTGTATTTAAGGAATCTCTAATTGAGATTCCTTAAATGCAATGCATGAAAGTATCAAAAATAGCGAATTCGCTAATAGGGCACGCAAATTACCATGAAGTACAACTTCATTGTAATTTGCAAAAACTTTGAAAAATGCACTTTTGTGCATTTTTCAGTTTCATGTTGCGCACACACATGCCCTAAGGGCATGTGTGTGCGCAACATATGTGCACAGATCACATTCAGGGGTGTAACAGGGTGTCCTTTGGACACCCCTGCACCCTTGAACTCGCAATCTCAATTTGCTATTCGCTAATTGCGATTCGCAAATTGAGATTGTCTTCCCATTCATTCCTATGGGCCTCTAGGCCCATAGGAATGAATGGGGAGGTATTCATTAATTGCGACTCGCAATTTGCGAGTCGCAATTAAGGAATCGCTATTTTTTGTGTGATTGCTTGATGCATTCCATTTTGCTATTCCTTATTAGCGATTCCTTAATTTTCACTAATAAGGGATCGCAAAATGGATGCTTGATGCATCTGGCCCATTGTTTTCTTCTATTCTTATCCTTTTTGACAACATACTCCTAATCTTTTCTCATAAAAGCAGAAAAAGAACCCAGTGGTGTTATTTGGTGATATAGCAGATAGATATCTGTGAGGTTGTCCATTGCAGTGACGACTTTTTGGAAGAATCCTAATTGTGTTGTTTGACGGTATTGGATCCGCAGATTCGAAACAGTGGATGTGGTTGAATATGTAAGGTGAGATCTTTTTAAGGGTGAGAGTGCTAGGATGACGGAAAATGAAACTTTTGCAGTGCTATAAAATGTGGGGCACAGACCCCAGACTTTTAGATTACTTCTGGGATTCAAGAAGAACCTTTGCCAAGGAGAAGAGTTGGAGAAACTGAGGTGAAGTACTTCCCCTTTGTGTGTGCTACCTGGGGTTGTCCAGCAGTGGCTGCTTCTACCAAGGAAAGTGCAAAAACAACAATTGATAGACGGAATGTTGCACAATGGCAAAACATTCACCCCCAGTCACAGATCTGGGTTTAATCCATCGTTATTTTGCTCACCACACCACCCCAGTTCAGACATGGCCATATGCAAATCAGTCCAACCCTGTGCCTCATGGGAAAAGTCCAGCCCGAACTGCCAAGCCATGTCTTTCCTGGACCGGAATCAAGCATCCTAGGACCGGTTTCTGGCTATCAGCCGTCATCAGCCAGGATAGCTTGATTCCACTGGCATGGAGAGCACAGGACTCACGTCTGAGCATACCCGTCCCACTCTGGGTGACAAATGCAAAAACAACAAGGGTCAAGACTGATTTGCATATGGCTAGGTTCAAACTGGAATGGCATGGTGAGCAAAAAAACGATGGATTTAGGCCCAGATCTCTGTACTGGGGTGAATGTATGACATTGTTCTGCATTCTGTCTATCAACTGTTGTTTTTGCATTTGTCACCCTGAGTAGGACTGGTATGCTCAGGCGTGAGTCCCGTGCTCTCCATGCCACTGGAATCAAGATATCCTGGCTGATGAGGGCTGAAAGCCCGAAAACGGTCCTAGGATGATTGTTTCCAGTCCAGGGAGGACCTGGCTTGGCAATTCGGGCTGGACTGTTCCCATGGGGCACAGGGTCAAGACTGATTTGCATATGGCTGGGTTCAAACTGGAACGGATTGGTGAGCAAAAAAACGATGGATTTAGGCCCAGATCTCTGTACTGGGGTGAAAGTATGACATTGTTCTGCATTCTGTCCATCAACTGTTGTTTTTGCATCTACCAAGGAATGGACAAGTACTTTGCTCTCAGCTGTGTCCCCTGCATGATTAAGATCTCCAAGGGCTTGAAGTAGAGCTTGCCTCCTGTTCTGAAGTCTCAGGGATACAAAGACTTCATCCCCAGTCCCCCCTGAACTCCTTTGTTGGGAGCTCTGGCCTGCCAAGAGGTGCCTGCCAGTGTCCTGGGCCTCTGAAGGTTGTTTCTGGGGCTGGGAACTTCAGAAGAGTAAAGAACTGGGAAAATCGACACATCGCCTGGTTCTAACGCATTGCAGCGGCACAAGAGACATTCCCGACGCATCGCCACAGCCAAAGAATAGGCTCAGCGCCTGCCGTGAGACGAGTCCTGAGATCACCACACTGACTCTGAAGCAGGCCCTGCTGTTTAAGAACCAACGTATCTAGGGGACACCGCTGGAATCGTGGAAGCGCATCCTAGATATTCACGCATGACATCGAGGCGTCGGGTCAGTCACATCGCTGTGGGATGCAGTAAGAAACTGGCGCATCACCTCCTCACACAGTAAGAAACCGACGCATCCCCTCCTCTCTGGTAAGGAACCGATGCATCGCCACCTCTGCGCAGCAGTAAGGAACCGACACATTACCTTCCCCGGAGCATGGAACCAATGCATCACCTTCCCTGTGTGTAAGGACGCAACATATCATCTTCGCTGTGACCCTTTTTGCTTGTGTTTTTGACGCATCCAAGGTACTTTGTATTTAAAGTGTCACATCCACCATTTTCTATAGACAGAACTGCATTCACCTTTTAAAAATTATATTTAGATTACTGTATTGTGGATTTTTGTCATTTTGGTCTTGTTTGGTTTAGATAAAGATTACTTATTTTTTCTAAACAAGTGTTGTGTCCATTTGTAGTATTTTTGCTGTTTTACTGAACGTGTGAAGAAATGCTTTACCCACTGCCTCTGAGATAAGCCTGACTGTTCGTGCTAAGCTACCAAGGGGGTGAGCAGGGGTTATTTTAAAAGTGGATCCCCCTTACCCTGACTAGTTAGAAAGGTCCCTATTTGGACAAAGGTGCAAACCACAGCCAACTAGAGACCCCCATTCCTAACAACTCCACAGTTAGATTGATGGCTCTGGTTAGCGTACAATATTTAGACAAACACTATATAAGGGTAGATTACTTTTGTAGATTGACCTTCGGTGCAAAAGACTTACAGATGAAAACATTGTCGTCCATTTCTATTTTCTCCTACTTTAAGTGGACAGGACCATGACCCCTACCAGTCAAAAGGTTATGTTATTTTTCAGCTGATGGTTATCCAGGTATCTGCTGACTTGACCCTAAAGAACAGTTGAGAATACAGGAGATGAGAGCTGGTTCAAGTAGCTGGCAATAAAGAGCTAGATTTTACGATACTTGCTAAACTGCACAAGCTTTTCAATTAGTCATAGCTCATAGGAAAGGGTGTTCCAGACCTAAGAAGATAGAAAAAAATAACCTACCTGCCTTCTAGTAGCATGGGTTGGCGAAAAGGGCATTATAAGTGGAAGATGTGAGCTGAGGGAGGAGGAGCACATGTGAATAGCGTATGAATAAGAATAGTGCTACAACTGTAGTAAGCCTTATGGACCACGCACAAACAGCATGTGTTTTCTAACAGTCACTAAAGGGCCTAAAGATAGGTAGATAGATGTGACACCTCTAACCCAGAAAATATTTGCATACTGAGTTTTGGACAAGTTGAAGACACTGGATAGGAAAATTTGGCCTGGATAAGAGGAGCAACTGGAAAAAATGTTTTCCTAAATGGAGATGGTAGGAGCGAAAGAATTCTGTGTAAGTAATCAGGATCTACTGATGACATCTGTCCTAATTCAGTCCTTAAAGCTCCAGGCCCAGTTATTAAGGAAAGTGTTTACAGAAATCTTTAATCATTCAAACTTAACAAGCTATGCCTTCTAAATGGAAAACATGAGCTCCTCTTTTTAATAAACATAGGGCCAGATGTACAACCGTTTCTTGCGGTCGCAAACGGGAAATCGGCCCGTTTGCGACAGCAAACAAGGGTCCTGGGGTGTACAAACGCTATTTTGAGAGTCAGTGACTCGCAAAATAGCATTTGCAACTCTCGCTATTAGGAAGGGGCGCCCCTTCCTATTAGATTGTCACAATAGAATGTATCATTGTTTCGCGACCACATTTGCGGTCGAAAAACAGTCGCAGTTTACCACCTACTTCAAGTAGGTGTTAAGCCACTCGCAAGCGGGAAGAGGTCCCCAGGGGCCCCTTCCCCTTTCTGTGTGCGAAATTTTTTTTAAGAGCAGGTAGTGGTCCCAAGGACCACAACCTGCTCTTAAAAAATTAAACAAATGTTTCATTTTTCTTTTTTAAATCCATCCGGTTTTCAGTTAAGAAAAACGGTTGCCGCCATCTTACGCTTGTTGTTGTTGGTGCCTCAGAGCCCGGCCCCCACAGCCCGCCCCGCCTCCCTGCTGACCCTCCCTCCCACGAACCATATAGCCTGCTCTGACCCCGTTCGCGCTGTGACCATCCTGACGAGTTCAGAAGCGGTCGCTCCCTATGCCCTGCTGCCTTGCTCCTATGCGGTAACGTTTCATTGAGCTGCATTGTTTTCTCAGCTGCATTGTTGTCTGATTTGCCTACTACTCTGCATAACGCTGCACCGCGAGTGGTACTAGACCTAATTGGGACATTTTTTAAAGCCTCTGGGGGACTGGTGACACGGCGCTCATAGATGTATACATAGGAACGCTTTGGGGGCATTGTATTTACGGCGCTTGATCTTTTAACGCTAATTTAAATAGCGCGATTCAACTGCAAGCGTAGTCAGTTACCTGAGCCCCAGCCTACCTCCATTTGCGTTTTTCCCTACGCTGCCGCCATCTTACGCTTGTTGTTGTTGTTGTTGGTGCCTCACAGCCCGGCCCCCACAGCCCGCCCTGCCTCCCTGCTGACCCTCCCTCGCCCCTCCCCCTCCTCCATCCATATATGACAGATGCATTCTCGCGCAGCGTTCACGCCGACGGTGCACCAAAGGTAAGCCCATCTACGCCCGTCCGCGCCAAGCCCGCGCCCAGCGCCTGACCCCCTGGCCCCCGTACCATCCACCCCACCCGCATTACATACGACGCCTCCACCCTTTTAGCCCTAAACCCCGGCCGACTCCCCAACTGCGCCCTAGCCGCCCCTGGACACACCCATGGACCCTTCACATGCAACTCCTGCAAGTTTGACGGCACCAAGACCAACTCCTCATCCACTAACACCAAACAGAGACCTGACACCAACCACCTAAAATGCATCCTGCTCAACACCCGCTCGGTCCACAGACACGCCATCGACCTCTGGAAACTATTAGACACCATCTCTCCGGACGTCGCCTTCCTAACTGAAACATGGATGAACGCCTCCTAAGCCCCAGACATCACCATTGCCATCCCGGAAGGCTACCAGATCATCCGAAAAGACCACACCAAGCAAACAGGAGGAGGCATCGCCATCGTCCATAAGAATTCCATCCGCATCTCAACCAGCTCAGACGTCAACCTCGCTAGCGCCGAACACCTTCACTTCCAGATCCACACCGACCCCAAGACCACACTCAGAGGCACCCTCCTCTACAGACCACCAGGACCCCATGCACAATTCAGTGAAGACATCACTGACTTTATCACCCCACACGCCCTCCCCTCCGAGGACTACATTCTATTGGGAGACCTCAATTTTCACCTGGAAAAAAGCAACGACAGCAACACCTCCACCCTTCTGGACAATCTCGCCAACCTCGGACTCAAACAACTTGTTAATACCCCCACCCACTACGCAGGTCACACACTCGACCCTATCTTCACCTCCAGCAAACATATCTCCTTCAGTCACACCACAGCTCTCCATTGGACGGACCACAGCTGCGTTCACTTTATCTACAAAAAGACCACAACCCACAACCATCCTCAACCTACTCTGCGAAGAAACTGGAACAAAATCACCATCGACCAGATCTCCTCATCGCTTCTTCAAAACCCCCCTGCCCACTCTTCGAACCCCAACCAAGCAGCCATTAACCTCACTCAATGGCTAACCAACCGCGCCGACAACCTAGCACCCCTGAAAAAACGTCAAATCAAACTAGGCAACAAAAACGCCCCCTGGTTCAACGATGATCTTAAGAAATCCAAGAAACTCTGTCGCTCCCTTGAGAAGGCATGGAAAAAAGACCCAAACACCAGCACCAGGGACGCCTTCAAAAACGCCACCCGCATGCACCACCAACTGATCCGGACTGCCAAGAAAGCCGCTTTCAAAGACCGACTTGACAACAACACCCACAACAGCAAGGAATTATTCAACATCGTCAAAGAGTTTACCAACCCCACTGCCAACTCCAACGACATCACTCCCTCTCAAGCCCTTTGCGACTCCCTAGCTTCGTTCTTCCACGACAAAATCGCAGACATCCACAACAGCTTCGACAACCAACCCGGAGACCAACCCACCCAACCTTCTGCCCTACCTTCACCCCCCTTGAACATCCTTAATGACTGGAACCCAATCTCCACTGAGGACACCATCCGCCTGATGAACTCCATCCACTCAGGATCCCCCACAGACCCATGCCCTCACCACATCTTCAACAAAGCAGATTCCATCATAGCACCACACCTCCGAGACGTCATCAACTGCTCCCTCAACTCCGCCACCTTCCCGGAAAGCTGGAAACACGCCAAACTCAGCGCCCTTCTGAAAAAACCCACAGCGGACCCCACCAAACTCAAAAACTACCGCCCCATCTCGCTCCTTCCATTCCCGGCCAAAGTCATCGAGAAAGCTGTCAACAACCAGCTTGCCGCCTTCCTCGAAACCAACAATTCCCTCGACTCCTCACAGTCCGGCTTCCGAGCCAAACAGCACTGAGACCGCACTCATCGCAGCAACAGACGACATTCGAACTCTACTGGACAATGGAGACACAGTCGCCCTCATCCTCCTCGACCTCTCCACAGCCTTCGACACAGTCTGTCATAGCACCCTGTTACAACGCCTCAGAAACATCGGAATCCAAGGAAAAGCACTGGAATGGATCACCTCGTTCCTTGCCGGAAGAACCCAGAGAGTCCGCCTCCCACCATTCAAGTCAGAGGCCACTGAAGTCATTTGCGGCGTGCCACAAGGATCCTCACTCAGTCCCACCCTCTTCAACGTATACATGAGCCCCCTCGCGGCCATCGCACGCCAACACAACCTCAACATCATCTCCTACGCTGATGACACTCAACTGATCCTCTCACTCACCAAAGACCCTAACACCGCCAAAACCAACCTACATGAAGGAATGAAAGAAGTAGCCGATTGGATGAAGCACAGCCGTCTGAAACTGAATTCCGACAAAACAGAAGTCCTTATCTTAGGTACCTCCCCCTCTGCCTGGGACGACTCTTGGCGGCCAGAGTCCCTTGGAAAAGCACCCATCCCGACAGACCACGCACGGAACCTGGGCGTCATTCTGGACTCCTCACTCTCGATGACCAGACAAGTCAACGCCGTTTCATCATCTTGCTTCAACATTCTTCGCATGCTCAAAAAAACATTTCGCTGGATCCCCACCGAAACTAGAAAAACGGTCACCCACGCACTGGTTACAAGCCGCCTGGACTACGGAAACACCCTATACGCCGGTACCACCGCAAAACTTCAGAAAAAACTCCAACGCATCCAGAACGCATCAGCCAGACTCATCAGCCAGACTCATACTAGACATCCCGCGTAACGACCACATTTCTGGTCACCTGAAAAACCTCCACTGGCTCCCCGTCAATAAGAGGATAACATTCCGCCCCCTAACTCACGCACACAAAGCACTTTACGAACTTGGACCCGAATGCCTCAACACACGACTTTCCTTCTACACCCCCTCCCGCCAGCTACGCTCCTCACACCAAGCCCTTGCTGCTGTACCTCGCATCAACAAAACCACCATGGGAGGAAGATCCTTCTCCTACCTGGCGGCTAAAACCTGGATCTCACTTCCCATTCACCTTCGCCTCACTCAGAACCACCTAGCATTCAGAAAGCAACTTAAAACCTGGATATTCGACAAGTAATTCCCCACCCTTCTCCAAGCGCCTTGAGACCCTCTGGGTATGTAGCGCGCTATATAAATTAATTGAATTGAATTGAATTGAATTGAATCCCTGTGAGTGCTGTCCATTCCTAATGGGGTCGCAAATAGCACCTTCCTCATGAATATTAATGATACAGGCAATTTGCGACCCCATTAGGAATCACCAACAGTGTCTGAGACACTGTTGTAAATTGAAGCTTTCAAGTTGCAAAGCAATTTGCGAGTCGCAAAATGTAAGGGTCATACATCTGTAGATACCATGATTGTGGATAATTATCATCTGCTTACTCTTTTGCCAGCTTTGCAAAAGAAGCATAGATGAGAACATTGCAACTGATATCTATTTTATTCCTATTTTAGGTGGATGGGATGTGGGTTTTTTTTGCCAGCTTTACGGAAACTTTAGCTTAAAATCTTTATATTGCACAACACATGCAAAATAGCAGATGCTCTAAAACAGCAAACAACTGTAGTAACCAAATCCTTTTGATAGCACATCAAAATGCCATATTAAAATGTTTTCCTGGTGGCAAACATGTATGATGCGAAACTAATACAAGAGAGCCAGACTCAATCCAAGGGTTCTGAGAGTAGAGTGGGAAGAAACAAACTCGAACTAAATATCAAACCTTGCTAAAATAACAAAATAATCGGTTTCCCCCAGAGCCTTAAACAGGATAGCAGCATATGTGGAAATAACTTAAGGGACAAATCTGCAAAAACGTATCCAATCATTTGCCATTTAGAAAGATTCTTACGGTAGCACAGAACTTGTTCTTCCAGATGTTTAATTGTGACATCTCTAATCCTATCATATTAGCTGTGATTAATTTGCATAATAACACCATGTCAACTGATATAACTAGTGTGCTTCAACATCTAGACATTGATCTAGATCTGTTAAGTAAAGGCAATAAAAGGGCCTCTTTTTTCTGGGGTATGGGGGGGGGGCGATTTCAACTTACACTTATGCAATCTGCCTTCTAAAACGGTTTGTGGAATAATTTGCGACAAAAACACAGCACAAACACATTTTGTACATAACTGTTATGATGAACTATTTAATGATCTAATTTATAAATATGATTTGGTATTTGCTAATGAGGTTTAAACTTCCTATGCTTAATTCAAGCCCACTTTTAATGGTAGAGATCAGTATAGTGTTAGTGATTTTGTGCTACTTTCTAGCAGTTTCACAAAAAAGCTCATAATTTTGTTACTCATGAAATCTCGTAGAGTGACCACTACCCTTAGAGCATCCAACCTACTCTTAACATTTTATGCGATGTCCATATACCGAAAAAATCTTTAGTTACAGCTGACAATGTTCAATTAGCCTCTTCTAATGATTAAATGTTAGGACGGACGCAGATTGAACCAGAAGGTTTCTTGAAGAAGTTATTATGTGCGGAAAAGGATGCCTTTACAGCATGCCTAGATGATAAAAGTTGAAGCGTTTTTGAAGATTTGTAGGGGGTAAGGAGATAAGGAGAGACTTTCTTCAACAGGAGCTCGACTCTGATGGCGTGACGGGAAGCGCCATTTTATGGCTACAATCTTTTCTGGAAAACCGAACTTTCCAGGTGGTGGAGGGTGACATCCATTCCAAAACTTGGCCTCTTAATCAAGGTGTGCCTCAGGGCTCCTCCCTGAGTCCTACGCTTTTTAACGTTTATATGCAACCATTGGCAGAGGTTGTTCACCCTTTTGGCTTTGAAATTGTGACCTACGCTGATGACACTCAGCTGGTGCTAGCTCTAAATCAGCCAGGTCACACTCCATCGAACCTGAGTAGTTGTCTAGTAGCAGTCACTGACTGGATGGCCTCTTCCCATCTAAAACTTAATGGGGATAAAACTGAACTGATGTTCCTGGGGAACACAGCTCACCCCACCCCTACTTTGCCCTGGCCACCCTGTATGGGCTCCCCCCCAGAACCAAAAAAGCAAATTAAAAGCTTGGGCATGTGGCTAGACAATACCCTTACTTTCAATCAGCAAGCTACCATACTGTCCGCCACTTGCTTCGGGCTGATGCGCATGCTGCGGAAAATTCTACCTCTTCTCCCTTTTCAGGCCCGCAGGATATTGGTCCAGGCCATTATCCTGTCCCTCCTCGATTACGGGAATGCCCTATATCTGGGTGCACCGATCAGTACACTAAAAAAAACTGCAAGTCACCCAGAACGCAGCAGCACGTCTACTGCTAGGCCTCCCCCGCAGTCACTCAGGCACTACTGCCCTGAGAAACTTACACTGGTTGCCCATCCAAGCCAGAGTAAAATTTAAAGCGATGTGCATAATGCATGCAGCCATGTGGAAAAATGCTCCCGCAATGATCTGCTCCTTAGCCATTCCTTACCTTCCCCAAAGATCATTGCGTTCAAGCACAGCCTTTTTGGCAACTACACGTAAAATTAAACGGGCCAGGTGGGGCGGACGCTTCTTCTCCCCGAATGAGGCCGTGACTTGGAACTCTTTACCCTCCTCGCTCTGGAATGAGCCCAATCTTTTAAAATTTCGAAAAACCCTTAAAACTTTTCTTTTTTCCGTATAATTCTACAATCTCCCAGAAGTAAGCAACCATAGCGCTACGAGGCCTTCGGGTAGTAATGCGCTCTATAAAACCCACTTTCATTCATTCTGATGAGGAGTGGATGGTTTAACTGAGTGTACTAAAGCGCACACGAGATTAAAGGGCACGCTACATAAGTCCATTAGGTGTAAAACTGAGATACAGTCTTGTAAGCAGACTTTAAGAGAGCAGTGGAACAGAGGAAAATAGCCTTTAGAAATAAAGCATGGGAATCTTTGCTTGAAGCAAGTCTGAACAAGAATAATACTGCGTTTTCGCAAGTGGTCAACTCACCAATACTAATAGATGAGGGGGCACTAGGCTAGAGATAGCCATTTTAGAACAAGAGTGGATTGAACTCTTTTCTGGAATATATTCAATACCACCTACTGAGACGGTGATCCTAGTACATACTACCAGATGATCTTACATCTTAACATTTACCTTATGGCAGCACTGACCTTTCCCTTAGCTTAAATTAAGTCATTATGGCTATTAATACCAGTAAAGGGGTCAAAGCACAAGTCCCTGATAGCATCCCGCTGGACTTGTTCAAAGCAAACACACTATTATGGGGTGCCCTATTAACTTTGGTACTAGGCGACTGCTGTAGTAGAGGTTTCTTCCCAACTTGGGCAGAATCAATTATAGTCCCCATCTATAAAAGAGGGGACCGTAATAATCCTGCGTGCTACCACCAGATATCTCAGCTTGACTCACTAGTGAAGATAGCAGGACGGATTATCTTAAACAGAATTGGGCATATTCAAACATTCTTTCAGATCCACAGTATGGTTTTCACCTGGGAGTGGGCTCTAAATTGCTTAATTAAGAGAGAGAATATTTCCCTTGCCTTCGTAGATCCTTCATCTGCATTTAATTGCATTAGCAATAGCAAGTTGTGGAAATTCTTGACTGATTTACGGGTGGCTATATCTGTAATCCACTTTCTAAGGGAATTATATTCAGGTAACAAGGCTAGAGTTCGCACGGTTTCAGTGGGGAGTGCACTAGGTCCTTCCGCATAGAGCGAGAGGTGCGGCATGGCTGTGTGCTTGCCCCTTTTGTATTCTCTTAATATATAAACAATCTTGGGAATTAATTGGCTAGTAAATCTAAGGATCTCCCACAAATTGATCATCAACCGATACTGATCCTCCTCAACGCGGACAACGATATGCTTATGGCATGAAATCTACTGGGCCTACAAAAACTCCTCTCAAGCTTTGTGGACTATATGGGTCTTCTAGTTAATCAAAGTAAAACCTATATTGAATTGTGAAATTAGAATAGTAAAATGCAGCAATATCAACATATTTGATGTAAAGATTAGTGCTACAATGACCTTTTCTTATCTGGGTATAATGTTTGATAAGATAAGGAGAGCACGTGGACTCAATGTTTTAAGACCAGGAATCTTTTGTAAAAGAAAACAGTTATGGCCCTATCCAACTATGCAAGGAAGCTAGGCAAGAACCTATCCCATGAAATGCTAAAGATTTATAAGGCTAAATGCCTATCTATTGCTAATTATGGAGAAAGTGTATGCGGACATGTTAATTGCAAGGCACTTCAAATAGTAGACAATGAGTTTCTGAGGCATCTTCTTGCTGCACCTAAAAGTACTTGTTCTTATGTTTGCCATGCAGAACTGAGTCTATCATTTCTTGTTGAAATAATTAAGATGCAGCCAATCTTTTTATCACACAAGATTTGGACTTCAGAATTTACTGGCCTTAATCGGGTGGTAGTTAAAAGAGATTGCCTCAACCTTGATTCGGCAATGCATTTTTCATGGCTGGTTTATATTAAACAGCTCTGTTGTGACCTGGGTTAACCACTGTACTTTAAACGGCCCAATACTTTGTTAGACATAAGGAGGAAAAATCTGAAAATGAAGTGCCTGGGGCTCCTTGAAGAACTCAGGGTGAATCCTGAGCTTTTAAAACCCACAGTCCTAAAAAAATCAGTCTATTTTGATGACTTACAATCTGCAAACTTACCTTTACTTTATTCTAAACCCCAGGCAGAGGTTTGTATTTACGTGTTTCAGAATGGATAATTCACTGTTTAACCAGCGTCTCCGTAATGAATGATTGGTCTAAAAAATTAGATAACTGTTCCTGTGACCAAGTGTTGAAACAGAGCACGATGCACAAAGTGCTTTTTTGCAAACTGCATATAGAATAGAGGAAACAATATATTATTCCAGTTCTAAAATCTTTTAATTTCAAACAATGACGACCAACATATTTGTTTTTGCAAACCTTACTTTCTCAGGTTATATACTGCTATCTATCACATTTGTTTTGGGAAGTGATCTTTGCAAAAAACAAGCTTTAACTTATGCACACTTTTTTATATAGTAATGGTGTTTTTAGATGCCATTTATTTTAATTGAACCCTGTATGTATGTGTTTTTACTATTATTGTCTAGATGTCTTTTTATTGTATGTCATGGTGTTTTATATAGTCATATTTGAGAATGTATGTATTTGTTTTTCATATACATATTTCTATGCTGTTATGCTTTTATGATTTTAATTGAAATCGAATAAAGCTTACTAATGAATTAACATACAGGGCAGGTTCTCCCAGATTTACAGTTAAGTCCTAGCCATAAAGGTACCCAATTCTCAACACTCAAAACAGACCTCAGAAAACCCATGTGCCACCTCTGGTTATGAAAAAAACAGGAAAACAAATTTCTTACTTGTTACGTTCACCTGGAACAAAGAGATACCCGAGTCTTTTAGAAATCAATTCTTTTTATTCTGTAGCTCTGGTTTTATATGAAGCATTGCTTTGCTTATAAGCACACTGGAAACCTCCATAGACAAGTCAGACTTCTCTGCAGCTATTCGGAGTACGTGTCTCCTCTGACTTCCACTAGTAAGGTTCACTAGCACAGTGCCAAAAGCCTGCTTAGCACCTAAAAGTCCCTTTTTGAGACTCCTGTGGTTCCAGTCACCTTAAGGAACCAGCATCAGAGCCCACCATTTCATTTTACATCCAATTTTCACAGACCGTTCATCAAGCAATCTCACTTAAAGGGGACTATAAAATGCCTCTACGTGAGGGTCTCTCAAATCATTTTTTAGAAACTCTATTTTCCCTTCACAGTAAATCAAGGCCAAGAAATGCAGTGTCCTCAAAATACTTCCTCTGGTTAACAGTTTCATACAGCCCGGCCTTCTTGTTTCTAGTATAGTGACCCACTGTTCCAAACTGCTCAAACTGTTTTCTTAGTGCTGCATAATCTGGCAATCAAGTCCATGAGCACTCCCTCCAATGAGGGCATTTTATTTTCAAATACACCTCTACTGAGCACAAATGGGGGGAAAGGGGTTAGGGGTGCTTGTGTTTCAGTGACCTACTGGTTAAGCACAATAGAAACCTACTGCTTAGGCCAGAGCGTCAGGGACAGAAAAGGCTCCAACCATCTTGAACCCACACCAGGACCCACCCTGAGTGCGCATCTTCAGTGTTAGGCTCTTGGAAGTGGCGCTAATGGTGCCAATACTGCCCAAATCCAAAGCTTGGGATTTAGAAACAGTTTGGCTAAAAACTGCTCTGAGAATCAAGCGGACACAGTGACTATTTGGTCAAGGTGCATCACCGATCGGCCTAACTGCTACATTCTTCTCCGCACCTGTAAATCTTGTTCAGCACTCCTTCATAGAAGGTGTAACCATCCTCGTCAGTTACAGCCTCCTGCCACGTCCCGGGCACGCTTTTTGATTTCCAAACAGGAGACTAGGTCCGAACATGGAAATCTTCATCACAACTATGTCCACCTGCTCCCAAACAACACCTCCTCAGACGCCTGCAGCCTTGCCGCGCTGAAATCGTACCGTCTCATACATTTTTGTTGAAATTTATTTTAAGTCCGTAGATAAGAGCTGACCAGGCTCAATCCACTTCTTGTTCCCCAACCTGCGCTCCATCGTAGTCGGACACATTTTTGGACTTTGACCTGATCTTGAGCAACTAGATGTCCATGGTTGGTGCTTTGCTCATCTAGGCCCTAATTCTTAACTTAAACTTTAAATATTCAGAACTCCAATTCCGTTAATTGGATTTTGTGATTTATCAAATTGTATAAATTTGTGTTGGATTTTTCTTGCACTGTGTTATCACTTTATTACTGATTGTGTGCTGCATAAATACTTTTACACATTGCCTCTAAGTTAAACCTGACTGATTGTGTACCAAACTACCAGAGGGTGAAGCACAGGTTTACTTAGTGACTTTTATGGTTCACCCTGACAGAGATTATGGCTGCTGCTTAAGAAGGGTTAACAACCCAATTTCTCACAGTTCCCTGGATGGCACAATTCCTCTCATATTCATATTTATATACCTCAAATTACGAAAGAATATCATCATGTTACTACTCATGGCAAAACACAAAGCGAGCCTCCATCTGGGAGAACTTTCCAGAAAACAAAAACATGAAGCCTGTAAGAAAGTAAACCCTCAGTTGATGTATTTCTGACTAGAGCGGTTAATGTCCAGAAAGAAAACAAATAGTGAATATGGATACTTTCCTACAGGTTCTATCGGAACAAAGCTTACCATCAGTTGATTCAGTTTCTAATGGCTCCTTGACCCTTATGTCGGCTACAAGATGGATGGTACCATGGCTCCACAAAGACAAACGTAATTATAGTGGAACTAATAGTATAGGTAACCAATCTACAAATTGTACATTTGGTGTGAGACTTGGGTCGGATCCCAGATGGTGTTAATTTATTGCAAGGCATGGAGTGTATATTAAAGCAACGTTTCTGAAAAGGATGATGTAATGATGTCCAAGATAATGGTATTTAATGATATTACAAAGCAGGTAAATTAAAATTCAACCCAGACTATTGCACAACTACAGAGCCGTACTTGTGTTGTGACCATAGTTTACTCCAAGCTGCTTACAGTGCATTTTCCCTCAGTGCACGTCACTGTGCCCGAAGAAGCACACACATCCTCAATTTATCTGAGTGCCATAAAATACTCTTTGAAGGCTTTGACGTGACTCCCCCTTCTGTCAGCTTAGAGGTGAGGATGGCATGCATAGTCAATCTGACATAATGTGTTTAGTGATAGGCTAGGTGTCAGTTTGTTTGCCATTTTATTTAGCGCAAACTCGATCCGAAGGTATTGGAGCATTTTACATTCAATTTACTTACAGGCAGAATAAGTTATTTTGCTAAGAATCACAGCTTCAAGTTTATTTTATTTGCATAGTTCGTTAAAACCATTGCAATACAAGAATATTTCATTTCAAAACAATTTTTACATATAAAAACTCCATACTTCTAAAAACATAAAAATTCTTTTAAAAGACTGTACTATGATTTTTCAAATGTTACAGATCTAGTGTCTAGTTTTAGGCACATTATGTCCAGCAGTGCATCTTGTTTGTTGTCCTGGATATTTGGTTTAAGTCTGTATATTCCTTAGTGTGTTAATCGTTAATACATACAAAATGAGGAATTTGTAGCTCAGGAATAAAGTTCATTGGAGCTAGACATCGAGCTCCTCCTGTGCCTGCTTTTTTTCGATATCACCGGGTTGATTTTCTGCTAATAACTCAGTTTCCAACATTTTCTTTTCGCATATCCTCATGAATTTTACCAAGGAACAGTTCAATTGAGGGTCACTCTGTGCAAAACAAGCCAGGATAGCCTGCCTCCTAGTTCGTACTCCTCGCTGGTTGAATTTAACTTTCAGCAGTTGTTTCCGTTCTTGTGAAATTTGTTTGCAGGAGCATAAAAGGTGCAGCAGATCTTCCGGTGCTGACCTGCATAAGCGGCACCTAGGGTACGCCTTCTCCCTTAGCCAGGGTGGAAGATGCTGGATGCAGGGTAGCAGGTCAAGTCTAAACTTCATAAAACTAATTTTTGTATGCTTGGCTTAACCCAAATTGACGTACTTCTGAGCAGCTGGCTTACAGTAGGTATTCAAAGTTATCCATCCGTGAGACCTTTCTGAGAGTGAGGCTTTGTCCTCCAGCCACAAAAGGTGTTTGACTATTTTCCAGACTAGTTTCTTAAGCACGCAGGTACTAGTGGGTGTTTCCCAGAGTTGGTTCAATCCCAATTTGTGTATGTCGTGTTTGAGATATCTCACTGCGGATGAGGTGGTGTAACGTACTATCTCTTTCCATAGCTGTGCATTTAATGTCCCCGGAGTGGCTTTCCATATTTTGTCCCACTCTATGATGTATGCCCCATGTCTCGCAATAGATTGCTTCTGTATGCCAAACTCAAGGCTGATTAGCGGGGTGAGGTATATTTAGGCAGCCCAAATATGATCCTATACTTAGTTGTTACTGTGGAGTCAAGTAGTTTGGCATCTCTTCCTTTCTACACCTCACTACCATAAGTAATTGTTGGCAGTAGCTTTGCACAAACCACCTGCGCTATAGGCAGAATCGATGGACCGCTTAATTTAGAATTCAGAGTTTTTAAGGAGATTTCAAGGGCAATGCCTTTATGTCTGATGCTGGTTTTCTGAGCCAGGAATTGACCGCCTTTGTCTATCTTTACTCCCAGGTATTTAGATTCCACGGTGTTCTCTATTCGGGTCTTCCCCCAGAACCATGCTGCAGGTTTTTCCCTTTTTTTACTGACTATAATGGTTCTTGTTTTGTCGAGATTTATCGTTAAACGGTTTTCTTTTGAATAGCCTGTGTAGCGTTTATAAGAGGTTGAAGGCCTACTTTTGTTTGGCTTATCAGGACTATGTCATCCGGGTATAGGAGACATGGCAATAAAATGTTTCCCGGTGTTGGAGCATGTGATTTACAGGCATTTAATATCGGTACAAGGTCAGCTATGAACTGGTTAAAAAGTGTAGGGGCTAAAACACAACCTTGTTTGAGCCCTTTGTACGTTGGTATGCGTCTCGATAGGAATGATCCGTCACCCAACTTAATCTGGACCCAGGTGTTGGTATCCAGGTTTATCAGCAGATTTAGAAGGGATTGGGGGAGCCCCCAGCAATGCAGTTTGGACCATAGTCTGTTTCGATTGACGTGGCCAAAGGCTGCTTTGTAGTCGATAAAACATAAATGCAGGGAAATCCTTGTCGTTTCAGCCTTGTCAAAAAGCATTGCCATCGTTATTTATTTGCGGCTGTCCCTACTTCTTTCGCAAATCCAGTCTGGTTTATGGGGATAGCGGATTTTTCTTCTGCCCATGCCTGGAGCTCTTCTAGTAACATTCCAGCAAAATTGTTTACCTCATTGTCCATTAATGCCACTAGCCGATAGTTCTGTGGGTTTGTCCTATCCCCGTACTTGTGGATTGGTGCAATGATAGATCCTCTCCAGGACTCTGGCAGGATGTTTGTCGTCCTTTTTTCCCTGAACAATGGTTCTAGTGCTTCAGCCCAAAAAGTTGACTCTTGCTTGTAGAGCGCCAGTGGTATTCCATTTGGGGTGGGTTCCCCTTCCCTCCTGCCCTTGCCTATTTGCCTTTTAATGATCTTGATTCGATTTGTTGGCAAGTCATCAATTAAGATGTCTTCATCTGCTTCCCGTAGTGCGATCTGGTTGCTACTTGCATAGGCCGTGCTGGTGTTAAGACCTTCTGATGTGACCGAAGAAAATTCCCCCTTTGCGCTAAACTCAGTGTCTTGATGGAAGTGAGACCAAAGATATTTTGTCCATACTTCCTCCAAAATGTTTGAGGAAATCCCATTGTGGTTAGGATGAACAAATTGATTTATGGTTCTCCAAAAACTTGCGCTGTTATTTTGTTTGATGTCAGTGTGTAGTTTTGTCCATAGATCATTCTCTATTTCTCTTTTAGCATCCCTCTTTTGTTTTTTCAACAGAACCTTTTTCTTTCGCAGTAAGCTTGTGTTATGTCATGAGGATTACACCGTAGCTGTCTCAATGAGCGATAGATATAATTCTTGGTGTACTTAATTTCTTTCATAGCAGATTGCGATATAGACTTCACTCCTTCGAATCGCTGGTGGGTTTTGGGTTTGATGTTAGCTGCATAGACTGCCATGGTGTCCGTGAAGTTTTCCCACTTCCTGACCTCATCTTGTCCGGCCCTCAAGTCAAAATGTTCTTTTGCAGTTCCCAGCATTCTGCAATCTGTGGCAGTCCCAATTTTGATTCTCTTGAGGTTAATAGTGAAGTCTGTTCCATGAGGGGCCCGGCACTGCTCGAACATACAGACGATTGTTCTGAGCTCAATTTCTTGTGGCTGGTGATCGCTATCTTCTCTATCACCTAATTGAAATAGGGTAATTTAGTGGAATAACTCAAGGGAGACAAAAGTGTAGTCCAGTATGGTGTTCGTTCTAAATGAGCTGGGTGTTGCTACGGGGGTATTGTCTCCTTGATCTGCTGTTTAGTGCGCTAAAGTTTAGATGCTCCAATTCCTCCAGGGCCGCCTTAGTTTGCTTGCATGAACATAGATTCCCTTGCGTTGGGATATTCCAAATTGTATTTTGTAAGGACATTTCATCGTCCAATGAGGAGCCCATTAGGTTTAAGTGTAGGTCATCTGTAACAATAAGTTCCGTTGTAGGTCCTTCTCTAATGCATGTTTCTACCAAATTGCACATTTCTTTTATTAGTTTGCTTTTTCGTTTTGGTTGAATATAGACGTTTATAATTATAATGTTGGTGTCAGTTGCTTGTGTGGAGTCCGAAAAGAATAAATTTACAGCCAGAGCTGCTGATAATGTAGGACCAAATTCACAGGCAGTAAGGTTGATTCCGCATGCAACAAATATGTCCAGATCCCCCTGAAGGTGACCATATTTTGCCCCTGTTAGCGCACTTGTGTATAAGCGCAGGAATCCTTGCATATGTGGGGGATCACTCAGCCAGGTCTCTTGTAGAGCCACAATATCAAAAGCCCTGATACAGTTGATAAAGTCCAGATCCAATAGTCTGTTTGCCAGGCCATTCACGTTCCAGGAGCATATCCGTATAGACCCTTTTGTGTCCGGCCTTTTTTTGTTCCAGAAAATCGTCAATCTTTTTTATTGTTGTTTATTGTTCTTGAAATCAATCTTATATCAGAATCCCATTTCAGCAATGTAGTGGAGTCACAATAGGTTTCAGATTCTGGCGAAAAGACTTCCCCATTCATTTTGTTTTACCCCATAGCTCCTTTTGATACCGATAAAATTGGACCTATTTGCGGACACCAGGTTTTGCCCTGTGTGTTTTGGCCTCAAGAGGTCGGGATATCCTGGCTTAATATATGGGGTAATAGTTCTCCCCCAGCTCTTGAAAATGTCACTTTCTTGATGAGAATCACAGGATGTTAAGCCTAAGCAGAGACTGCACCTGCTTTTCCTATATCTAGATAGGGAACAAATATGACTTTGCCATTCCCTCAAGGAAAGTATAATTCTTCCAAAATTTAGTGCATGTTTTCTCTCTCTCATTTAAATTGTTCCTTATAAGCTACGAAAAAATAGGCCCAATAATCAATAGTGTCAATGAGCCAGTCAGTAAGTCAGAGTAAAAGACCTGAAAGAAAATGATGGCATGTTTAAGAAACAGATAACAAAAGTATGAGAAAACAAGAGGATATGAGTGAAATAAGGAGGGAAAGTGTATGAAGAGTGAGCATTAAGGAGAGCAAAGAAGAGAATTGCAGGGAGAGGGAGTGACCATGGATGTGTTTGTGTGAAAGAGTGATAATGTAGTGGAATTAAGAGTTTGAGAAGGAAGGCAGAGCGGATTGAAATGGAGGCATCGTGAGGACAGGCAGTGACAGAGAGGAAGAAGATATTACTATAGTGTCCTAGTAATATTTGCCCAATTATCCAGTACTGAGAAATCTGGCCCTACTATTGTGTGGTACAGAGGCTCTTCACTCGTGTCAGAAATATCATTGTATCATGACGATTTTTTGTATCGGCAGACCGGTAATGATTGAGATACTATGCCTGACCATTTGCGTTCTGATCGAGTGATGAAATCACCCATAAATACAGGTTTGTGTCCTGAACCCTCGGGTTCCATTTTGTGAGCGGCATCCATCTTGTGATTGCCCTTACATAGTCAAATGACCAAGGCCGAATTCAATCTAAAAGGACACGTACACCTTTGCTGACTCTCCTGTGACCTGGGCAAGCTAACTCCACTGCCTCAAGCCAAACCTGTTCGGGCAGTTCCCATCCCAATGGCCGAGTGAGATTAGTATCAAGGGACAACATGTCATTAACCGTTCATCGCATACAAGCCATGTTTTATCTTACACACACCTGTCCCTGTTTCTTCTTTATGTCCTGTTTTACAAGGAGGAGGTGCCCGATTTTATTAGGGGTCCGTCGATATCTGATGGAAGTTCTGGGCCTTGCCGGGTAATCTATCACGAACTGGACAAGCTGAAATGTGGGATTGTCATCATGACTATTTATATGACCGAACTGTAAAGCAAGGAATTCTTGCCTGAAGCTAGAAAATCAGTATAAAGAGAGAAGACTGGTTCTGTAAAAACGAGCAGTCTCCTGAGAACATACATGCGCTTCATGCTGTTGTACTTCTAGGATATCTGTTACTGGTTGCAGCCAATAAACTCGATCCTTGACATCACCTAGAAGACTGTGTTTCTGTGGTCCGAAACAGGAAGGACTCAAGAGGTCTTTGGGTGTTCCCCTGGCACCGCCGGGTCCATAAAAACCCGGTACCTCAGTTGGCGCCCAACTCGGGGCGGTATCAAGCGGTATCGGTCCAAGCCAGATGTTCGTGAGGAGCTTCGTGTGAAAATTCCAGAGGACGGCCAGCCACTTCAGCGACCCCTGCATGTCGACGTGGTTCCGAAGGTCTTTGCTGCGAGGTTCCCCGCGTCCCGACGGCTACGAAGGACTGCTGCCCTGACTATCGCCCTGTTTTGGACCCTTGATGATTGGTAGAGCTAAACAATAGACGAGTCTTCTGGTGACGTCATCGATCATCGATACTTCAGTTAAGTATAAGTGGAGCGTCTCCCAGTCCTTAGTTTGATTCTTAGTTTGATATCCCTTGGGACAGCTTTGATTTGGAACTTGCAAGCGCCAAAGCCAAGGGACTCGGGTATTCACGAGACTATCGTATTCGATAATCCTTCGAAGTTTGAAGCTAGACTAGAGAGCAAAGATGCCTGGTCTTAGCAGACTTGGAAACTTGTTTTGTCTTGGTTGTAATAGGGATTCCCGATTGGAGGACTCGTGTCCGGTTCCTCCGATTGGAACTCCAACATATGAGCTCTATGTGAAGCATGGCGTAGGCCCTATCGCATATAATGAAGTGTGGATCCGATACACCAGAAACGATGGTGTTTTAAAATGGCCACAATATGGTAGCTTTGACACTGAGATTTTAGATAATTTAGAGGTTAAACTTTTTAAGAAGAAAGCCCGGCCGGCGATGTTTGACTCCTTTCGCCTATGGCGCAAAGAAGCCAAACAGAAAGAAATGAAATTAGCAAAGAAAAATAAACGAGGCATGTCAATGGTACAAGCTGCCATTGCGTTTAGGGATAATGAGGAAGAGCAAGAGAATGAACAAACGCTTAGAAGCAGGAAATTGGCAATAGATAAGTGCTACCCAGTTTTGCCACGTAAAGGACAGGGATCGAAAGAGACACTTGAAAAGGATCCTTTAATGTCTCACTTACTGAGTTCACCACCTCCATATGCGCAAAGTGCTACAGCACCACAGCAACCCTTGGTTGTACAACCCCCTATTGTGGGACTGCAATCGCCAGCTCCTCTTCAGCTGGTTTCTACTCCTCCGGCGCAGCCCTCTCAAGGGCCGCCGCCTTTGCTACCTACTCCATCTGTCTTTCCTACAACTTCGCCTACTGCTCCAACTGCTTGTCCTGATACTCCTTCTGCTACTGCCTCCACCTCCGATTTACATCAGCCTGTCTTTTCTAACACATCTGCCTTTCCGTGAGTTTCTCCTTCTGTTCGGCAGAGAGTGGCAAACACTGTTACTGGTCTTTTCTCACCTTTCTTTGGGTCGCCTAACACGACCCCTAACCCAGAACGAAGACAGTTGCGGAGTCGACTGCCTGACTACCAAGTGAGAGAAATACTGAATGAGTTAGCACGTAAATGTGTTACTGATACTGTAAGATATGACGTTCAGTCCATCATGGAAGTCTTCCGTCAGTGGGAAGCATCTACGCAGAGATATGTTTTTGAACAAATGTGTGTATTTCTCCATGAAGATTTGAGGGGAAATGATCCAGAGCACGATATGAATGAATTATTCCGTGTGCGGTTTAAGTTCGCAGAAGGCATGATTGTGGGTGCCGATGTTGAACAAGCAATTGAGATGTTGTTGTCTTATAGGAGCAAGGGGAGCAATTCTAGATCACTTTCTGATCATGACATGCCGGGTAGGAAAAAGGCGCGACAGTATCCCATGAGAGAGGTTCCCCCAGTTTGGCGGTAAGGCGACGCAAATGCTAATCCAGCCATTCCCCCGCATTTTCAGCGTGTGTGGGTACATGTTCCATGGAAGAGATCTGAGGTTTTGGCTCTAAAACAGACCTTGCCTGATCCCCGTAAAAATCCTGCAGGGTATTATAAGGAATTATCACAGACTGCAAGCTCCTGTATCATGAATCTAGCAGATGTAGACATGTTGTTTGGAAATGTTGTTCCACAGCCTTTATGGGGAAGGATTCGTCATGCAGATCATGACCAGGAATTAGGTGACACATGGGTTAATATTGCTGCTGCTGATGCTAGACAAGTTGGTGGTTCTAAGCCCGAGCCTTTAGTAGCAGAGCTTCCTGGTAGGATTATTGCATATATGAAGACTTTAATGCCCGAATTGCATGTGAATTGGGACAAGTTGTCTGCGTGCAAGCAGAAGAAAGATGAGACTGTATCTGACTTCTTCACGAGGTTCGAAGAGACCTTCGTCGATCATAGTGGTCAGGATATGGCTATCGAGGGTGGTCAAAGATTGTTTGTTGACAAATTCGTGCATAACCTGCTTCCTGAACTATGTAATAAGTTGAAGGATTCTGAGAGTGCTTGGGCCGTTTCCACGTCAGCGCAGATTTTAGCCACGGCCCAGTACTATGAAAATAGGCGCAAAGATGAGCTAGAGAAAGCAGATAAAAAGACTAAAGAATTGAAAACTAAAGTCCTTCTACAGCAAGCTTATCCACCTCGTACTGCTAGTCAGAGCGATTAACAGCAACCTCAGCAATATTCAAGAAACTCACAAAGAAACGAGCCTTCTCAACAGCGTTTACGGTATGGTCCGAATCAGTGTGCGTATTGCAAGGAAGAGGGTAATTTCAAGATTAATTGTCCGGCTTTGTTACGGCGTATAATTGGTGTTTCTGGTGCAAGAGGTCGAGGTGTTCAGCAAGCCCCCAGAGGTAGGGGTCGTGGAAATTTCCCCCAGAATGCTTCTTCTTTCCCGCCTCAGAATTCTATGAATAGTTTTGACCAACAGAATAACGCGTTTTCTAGGACAGCTCAGTACTATGCTGATGACTACTATGCAGAAAACGAGAATGAGGGTAATGATTGCTAGGACAGTCATGGACAAAGAGAGGGAGTTGTTTCAGTTCCAGTAGATCAGAATGGACCTTATGTTGAGGTGATTACATCAGGTGTGTCAGAGCCTTTTCTGTTGGATACTGGTGCTACGAAGAGTTCTATTATGCACTCAAAACTCCCTGGCGCACCTTTGTCTGGCGAAATGAACGTTTCAGTAGGTTTTTCTGGCGCCCCGGTTAGGAACCCGATCTCTAGTCCTATGTCCCTTTCTGTTGGGCCATGTGAATTAGAAGCACCCCTCATTCTTACAACAGGTTGTGGTGAAAACCTGTTGGGATTGGATTTGTTATAGAGATTATATGCAACTTTGTACTGTTCTCCTTCAGGAGTACAACTTACACTGGGTAAGAAAGTGGTTTCTCCGATGTATTTGTCAAGAGAAAAAGTTCCAACCAAATTGTCTTCTCTACCGGATATACTATGGGCTACTGGCTCTAATGATGTGGGTCTTTTGGAAATAGCTCCATACGTTATAACATTGAAAGCCAATGTTCGAATGCCACGTATTCCCCAATATAAAATCTCTAGCGAAGGTGAAAAGGCGTTGTTAGCAATCATTTATGATCTGATTGAGAAAGATGTCATTGAAGAGACAACAGGGAACATTTGTAACAGTCCTGTTCTGCCGGTTTTAAAGCGTGCTGATCCTTCCCAACCGCCTGTCTATAGGTTTGTGATTGATCTTAGAGAAGTGAATAAGATTGTTGTGCCACAATTTCCAGTTGTTCCCGATATAACTGCCCTATTGACTATGATTCCAGCTTCAGCGACTTGGTTCACGGTGATTGACCTGAAGAATGCTTTCTTCAGCATCCCGATTGCCGAGGAGAGCAGAGATATTTTTGGCTTCAATTTAGGAGGCCGAAGTTTCCGCCTCAAACGCGCTCCTCAGGGCTACTGTGAAAGTCCATCAATATTCAGTCAGGCTCTGAAATCGCAGCTTGACACGATTGTTCTACCTGATGGCGCGACTCTTATTCAGTACGTCGATGATTTACTGGTCGCTGCAGATACTGAGGAGATTTGCAAGGAAAGTACGTTGTCATTGTTGCGTCATTTGTGTGATCTGCGCCACAAAGTCTCTCTCTCAAAGTTGCAATATTGTCGACAAAAAGTGACCTACTTAGGTCACATCTTATCGAAGGAGGAAGGAAACTGACCCCAGAAAAAATACAGGCAATTGCAAAATTGAGTGTCCCAAGGACACAGAGAGAAGTGCGTGCTTTCTTGGGCATTACATCATATTGCAGGCAATGGATACCGAATTTCTCCTTGTTAGCCAAACCTTTGGTGGCATTAACTCGCAAAGATACACCGGAACCCATTCCGTGGTCTGAAGAGTGTCAGAGAAGTTTTTCCGAATTGCGTGATGCATTGTGTTCGGCTCCTGTGTTGGGTACCCCCGACTACAGTAAGCCTTTCACATTATATGTCCATGTGAAAGAAGGTTGTGCATTATCAGTCCTGACACAATCTTTTGGGGACAAACAGCGTCCATGCGCGTACTTTTCGGTGACTTTAGACCCGGTGGCTAAGGCATTGCAAGTTGCTTGAGAGCCACTGCGGCAGCAGCTGTCTGTATTCGACAGTCTGCTGGGATAGTAATGAATAATGTACTGGTTGTCATGGTCCCGCATGCAGTAGACATCTTGTTAAACAGAACAAAGACACAGCACTTAACTAGTGCTCGATTGTCAAGTTATGAGCTGACACTGTTAGCGAGTCATGTACACATAAAGAGGTGCGACACACTAAACCCAGCCACGTTGTTGCCGATTCCAGTTGAGACAGAGAATGCTGAAGAGCAGCACAACTGTTTCTTTAGGACAGAAGAAGAGACGAAAGGCAGAGTAGATTTGAGCGACACTCCTCTTCCTGAATGTGATGATGCTTTGTGGGTTGATGGTTCGTGTTTCAAGTTGCCGAATGGTGATACGACTGCAGCATATGCTGTGACAACTTTGCATACGATTGTTGAAGCTGCACGTATCCCACACAACTCTGCACAAGCAGCAGAATTGATTGCACTCACAAGAGCGTGTGTGTTGGCGAAAGGAAAGCGAGTGAATGTGTACACAGACAGCCAATACGCCTTTGGCGTGGCTCACAGTTTTGGACGATTGAGGAGTGAACGTGGGTTCCTGACGTCGCATGGTACCAAGATCCAACGTGGTCAGTTGGTGAATGAGCTTCTCGAGTCACTGACCTTACCATTACAAGTTGCGATTGTGAAATGCAGTGCACACAAAAAGGTGACGGATGATGTTGGTCGTGGGAATGCATTTGCGGATGAAGTTGCAAAAGAAACTGCAAGGAATGTAATGAGTCGAATGTATGTTGCAGGTCCCGCAAGATGGATTGGTGATGTGGGTATGTGTGAAGACACGATTGAGAGTGTGAAGTCCATCCAAGCTGAAGCCACAGAGAAAGAGGTGAACGAATGGAGAGAATGAAAGGGTAGATTGGATGCGAATGGTTGTTGGGTCGAATTGTCAGAACATCAGAGATGGTTGCTACCCGATGCGTACGTGCTTGCAGTGGTGACAATGGCTCATGGAATGGCTCACATCAGTGTGAAAGGAATCTGTAAGTTGTTGGCCCCAGTATGGCAGAATGGTGGGATCCCTAAATGTGCAGAGAATGTGGTCAAGAATTGTATGGTTTGTCTGAAGTACAATCCTGGTAGGGGAACCCCAACTCCAGCTGGTCATTTTGTGCCTCCAACGTATCCGTTTGAGGTTTTGCAGCTAGATTTCATCCACATGGAAAGGTGCAACAATCTGAAATACGTACTTGTTGTTGTTTGTGCCTTCTCCAGGTGGGTGGAAGCGTATCCCCTTAAAGACAATACTGCCTTATCCACAGCCAAAGCCCTTGTCAAAGAGTTCTTCCCTAGGTTTGGAATGCCTAGCGTGATCTGGAGTGATAATGGGAGTAAATTCGTGGGACGAGTGATGAAGAAAGTGTGTGAGGGGCTAGGCCTACACCAGAAGTTCCACGCTGCAAATCACCCCCAATCAGCTGGACTAGTAGAGTGCTATAATGGCACCTTAAAATTGAAGCTGGCCAAGATTCAAGCAAGCACAGGTCTTAAATGGCCTGACGCCCTGCCTTTGGCACTCCTATCGACAAGAATGACTGTTCACTCTAGAATGGGACTTAGTCCACATGAAATTGTATTCGGCCGCCCGGCCCACCAGGTTCAGCGAGATAGAGCATCCTGTACTGCTTGACTATCTGTATGAATTGACGGCTAAATTGCGTATTTTACACCAACAGGTCCACGACAGTCTACCTCAGGCCTCTGAAGCTCCAGGGCATCCTATCGATCCTGGATCTTATGTGCTGGTCAAAAACTTCCAGCGAACAAAGAATGACCAGCCCTGGTGGACGGGCCCTCATCTAGTTCTTCTCTCGACCAGATCTGCCATCCGAGTGGAAGGAAAGAAAAACTGGATCCACGGGACCCATTGCAAAAGGGTCCCGTTACCTCTGCCTTATGACCGGTGGGTCCAGGAGGGAATTGCTGACTCTAAGGCAGAGACTGTGCCTCGCTTCCTACCTTTCAGTGATGCACGTTTGAAAGGAACTACTTCTGAAAAGGAAAGCAATAGCATTTTGCAAGAAACTGTGCCTCCGTCAATTCGACTGAACACTGCTGAGCCTGAACTCTTGTTTCTAGACCACACAGCACCTGGTCGAAATCGCTACAATTTGAGGCCAAGTCCTATGACTATGGACAAATAAAACCTTTTTCTTTTTGATTGTGCAGCTCTCTCATCCAAGAAACTTGCTCATTTTTGATTTTCGAACCGCCATCCGGTTCTGCTGCTAGGGTCACGGGTGCCACAGTCTTTGGAGCGCAGCTGGAGACGGTTAGGTCGACAGTTCTGTTTTGTCTATGGGAGTTACCCTGGACTGAACAGAAGCACTCCTTAGCAGAAACAATCTTCCCCCCCCCCCGCGGGCAGCAACTTAGAGGATGGAGTTTCCCAAGATAGAGAGACCTGCCAGATCAACGAACTTTGAAACCAGAATATGCACTGTGATGGCAAAAACACGATTTTTAATAATATGCATTTTTATGTTGTGTAGTATAATGATGTTTTTAGTTGGCTATGCTTTATACATCTTTCGAGTTTCATTTGTACCCACTACGCAACCTACACCTCCTCCTACTGTTTCCTCGCACTCTTTTCACCCTCTACCTGAACACGAGTCTGCCAGAAGATTAGAATTTATAAATAACTCATTCGTTCAGCTCCTACACCAGTACCAGTTTGTAATAAACACGACAAATTGTTGGGTATGTGGACTTATGCCACATACGACAGATAAGGGTATCCCTAGGCTTTACTGTTTTCAGTTTCTATTTTTGGTAAATTCTGGTGGGGTTTTTTCAGTGTTTTCAATATCTTAAAAAACAGTTTTTATCAGTGGTTACACATGTTTGCGCCACTAAAAACAACAGAAAAAGTGTTTTTCGGGTGTTTATGGAACGTTTTACTTTTATTATTGATTGCTTTCTGCATTGAAAGAACATGGTATATAGACAGTGTACTTATAGTGTATATGAGGTCCAAATAGATTTTTGCAAATTAATCTTATTGTAGTACACCATACAATACTTCTTCAGTGAGTCTTTTGGTCATGTGCGCTCACTCGTTCCTTCCCATGTAATTTTCTGTGAAAAGGCCCTCTCAGCATTCATAGCCCATTGGGCTGAGAACCATCAGCTAAGAGACACAGTTGGGATGACTCTTTCTTTGATGCCACGTAAAGCACATAATGATAAATATTTGCGTTTTAGTTCCTTACATAAGAAAACAGTGCACCAGAATGGACTAAAAAGTCAATAGCATCCCTCATTAACTCTTAAGATTGTAAATATTCTTTCAGCATACCATCTAACAAGTGGCAAGGTTCTACTATAGGGAATCGCTTTAGCTCGGGTATCAATTTTGACAGGTCATCACTGCAAATGCAAACAATTTCACTCCAATCTTTGTTGAACTTGGAAAGAACCTTTTTTGCACAGCATTACAAGTGACACTGCGTTCCATGTTTTCCAAAAGTCTGGTGTCATGTTTTCACCACTATCCCAGATGCTTGGTGATATATATACTTGTCACTATACCTTGCATTGAATGTTTAAAGCCTGAGGTGTTGGCAATTCACCTACTATCAATACTGACCCACTAGAAACTATGGTGTGATGTATTAAGGGTTTTTACCCATTCTGTGGGTAAATCTGATGACACATATTAGGAAAGATGTTTATAAAACCAGCCATTTTACCTATCAGTGAAAGAATCAAATGCAGCCAAAATATCACATATGAGTTTGATATTTACTGATTCTCTATGGTTTATAAAATAATTAAACTAGACCTAAAACATGAAACTAAATCCTGCATCTTTAGACCAAAGGCCACAAAATTGAAAAAGTAAAAAAAAGAAGAAACAATATTTTAGTGGCATCCCTAAAGAACAAAACTCAAGCAGAATAATGTTAGCCAGTCTTTCTTTCTGCTAGCTTGTATAACAAAGTTACATTGTATTGACCCCTTCAGGAAGAAAAAAATGACTCTTTCACTCTCTTTTTCCTTTCTTTGAATGGCATTTAGTTTGTGGTTGTCCAGGTGTTTTTTCAGTGTTTACATGTTTTCACCGGTGAGGGCTATTTTTCTTTCAGTGGGGTTTTATCAGTTATTATAGGTTTAAACCTAAAACCCTACAGCCTAGGTATCCCATATTTTGTCCTGCCATTTAGCTACTATGGTTCTCTGTGGGCATTTCAAACAATGTTCCTATTTGCCATCGAACCGTATCCCCCACGTTCCACAGGAAGAAACTCGAGCAACAAGGTACTAGTGGCAGGAATCAGGAATATGAGCAGAGACATTGACACATATAGAACGATTCCCAGAGATGAATTGGAGGCTTACAGTAGATGGAATATAACAAAATATGGAATCTCCTTGAGTGAAAGCCAGCGAGCAAAGAAGTCTTCCCCAATTTGGATAGTACCCCATCAGGGTCATCTGTGTCTGCAAGGCAATGGTAAAAATCCCAGAGCGCAGTTAGGGAGAAGTGTCTGCACCGAGACATATGTTTTCGAATCTCAGACTTCCCCTTCGTTCTTGGCAGTTAAGGGTACATACTTCGTCTGCCATGATAGAGCATACACTTGGCTGCCCCCTGACTTTTCGGGCACCCGTTCCAGTTGCCACCCACCTACACGGCCGCAGCAGATTACCATAGGACAAGGACAGTTAGGGGTGTCGTGAGCAAAGACGACACTGCGGAACAGGAGTTTGGGGATTTCGCAAAAGGTTTTCTGCCGTTTTGAGGGCCTATGGTGAACAACAGGAACATTCGCCAATTGATGAGGGTAGTTGAATCCGCCGTGATTGAAACGGCTGGTGCCCTTAGTAACCTGACTGCGGAGCTCCAGTCGGACCGCCTTATGACTCTTCAGAACAGGGTTGCCCTAGATGTCATACTTGCAGACCGTGGTGGGGTATGTAAAGTGATCCAATCCAGTTGCTGCATTTTCATCCCCGATAACGCTCCAACAGTATACCAGGCCATCTCCAAACTGCATAAGATCTCTGAATCCATTCACGTGGATAAAGGAGACTGGTCATTAATGGGGTGGTTCTGGGAACTGATATCTGCCTGGGGATGGAAGATTTTGATAATCGTTGGGATGGTCTTAGCCATTCTGTTCATGTTCTGCCTGTGTATACAGTGCACTCCTGCAATATGTGGCCTCTGTGCTACATCATGTGTAAGGAAGCCTGTGTCAAGAGACGAACTAAGTAACAGGATGATGCTACAGCAGCATCTCCATGACTTCATGTATACAGACCTGGACTCAGATTAGCATGAGTATGAGGTTATTGCCTATATGAGGGCAAAAGGAGGGTCTGTAGTACTGAGAAATCTGGCCCTACTATTGTGTGGTACCGAGGCTCTACACTCGTGTCAGAAATATCATCGTATCATGACGATTTTTGTATCGGCAGACCAGTAATGATTGAGATACTATGCCTGACCATTTGCGTCATGATCGAGTGATGAAATCACCCTTAAATATAGGTTTGTGTCTTGAACCCTCGGGTTCCATTTTGTTAGCGGCATCCATCTTGTGATTGCCCTTACATAGTCAAATGACTAAGGCCGAATTCAATCTAAAAGGACACATACACCTTTGCTGACTCTCCTGTGACCTGGGCAAGCTAACTCCACTGCCTCAAGCCAAACCTGTTCGGGCAGTTCCCATCCCAATGGCCGAGTGAGATTAGTATCAAGGCACAACATGTCATAAACCGTTCATCGCATACAAGCCATGTTTTATCTTACACACACCTGTCCCTGTTTCTTCTTTATGGTCTGTTTTACAAGGAGGAGGTGCCGATTTTATTAGGGGTCCGTCGATATCTGATGGAAGTTCTGGGCCTTGCCGGGTAATCTATCACAAACTGGACAAGCTGAAATGTGGGATTGTCATCATGACTCTGCTTTTTCATTATAGTAGAAATATTTATATGACCGAACTGTAAAGCAAGGAATTCTTGCCTGAAGCTAGAAAATCAGTATAAAGAGAGAAGACTGGTTCTGTAAAAACGAGCAGTTTCCTGAGAACATACATGCGCTTCATGCTGTTGTACTTCTAGGATATCTGTTACTGGTTGCAGCCAATAAACTCGATCCTTGACATCACCTAGAAGATTCTGTGTTTCTGTGGTCCGAAACAGGAAGGACTCAAGAGGTCTTTGGGTGTTCCCCTGGCACCGCCGGGTCCATAAAAACCCGGTACCTCAGTGTCCCAGTAAATACAGTGCAGGAATTCTGAGAACCACTCATATAAGGTAGACCTTATGTAGCCATGTAAGTGATGGGAAGCAATCCTTTAACCCAGTAACCAATGGCAGCCAGAATTTGACCCACTGAATTGCAGAAAACCTGTGGCATGACTGATAAACAACTATTATAAACCATACCAAAAGAACAGGCAGGTAAGATAAGCCCTAGTTTCAACTAGGGACACGCCATGGGGCCCAGTAGGTGAAAGGCAGGCAGTATAAATCAGTACTTGACACATGGCCCAGTAACAGATATCATTTGGCCTGGTATCTGATAGTAGGCATGGTGTGGCCTAGTACTTCATGTTCAGGCACTTTACATCCCAGTAACTTGCAGATTGTCATGGCTCTTATTAAAGGACCCAATAACAGATGAACAATGTGTTCTGTTCAGAGTGACCTACGACCAGGTATTATGTGGCACAGTGACTACTAGACAAGCAAAGACACTAAAGTGCTTGCCCTCTGTGTGAAGTGAAGTCACAGAACATATTTCAATATGATCGTATACATATTTAACATTTTGTCATAGGTTGTATGACGTTACAACGCATGCCATTACCCCGCATGCCGCTACAACACAAATATTTACTGTGGCTTGCTGTCGGGGGTGCGCTCGAAGTTGGAATAGTATAATTTACTATTCCTACTCCAGTGTGTGCAACAGTAGGGTAGGTGTTGGAGTTTAATCCAACACCTTCTACCCCCTGCAACAAGCCATTCGCGTTGTAAAAACATGCGGGCTAATTGCATGCGTTATAACGCATGCATTGCAACGGTTGTTTCCCTTTGTCATTTGGTAAACGCTAGGAAACAGCATGACTGCACAGTTCTCTCATGTTCTTTTTGACAGCTTTATAAAGCTGTTACAGGTATTTCAGGGACATATTTTGATAATAATTACAGATACTGTAACTAAATAAAAGATGCTTAATGTTTTAGCACGTATTTAAGTTCTGATGGTCACTATTTTGGTCGAAGCTCTTTTTCACCTGGGCATCCCACTTTTGTTGCATACATTTCTTTTCGTCTAGAAGTCATGTGCAGGTTTTTTTTTTAACACACAAGAAAATGAAGTATGGTTTTTTTCATTTTTTGGGTGCCAGAAAAATGTGTACAGTGGCTGTGACTGAAGTACTGGACAATTATGAGTTATCATGGCTGTATATGGAATACCATGAAGATTTAAATAGAAAAAATATTGCATCTAACTGAAGAATTTTTGAATATTAATGCTCAACTTCTATTTTGGAATTAAATAGCTATTATACAAGGGCACCACCTATTTTCAACTACTTTCCACAAGGAGGACATTAGGGGTTAATCCACCAAATAGGGCTGCCTGGTTGGAGAACATACATTGGGCCCTGTGATAGTTGACGCAAACTCCTGGAATCAAACTCCTATTTCTTTAAGGATATTATCAATTTCAACAGTATCTAAACCTAGCACGTTTAAACCAATATCAATAATAAATGCTCACTTTAGAAAACGTGGGTAGATGGGAAAGGGAGGATCCTAAAGGAGGTTTCCCTACTTCTATACCTAATTATAAGTGAGTGTTGGTTCACCTGCATAGTTGCACATCACATCACTCGAATGCGTTCACAGCCGAAAAAGGTGGACACAAAAACACATTACGTGGCCGCACATGGAGAAGAATTATTAGAGGGAACATTGCCTGTGTAGCACATCTTCCTTCTGTGGATATCTGGAGTATAGGTGTACACAATAAACTGCAGTGGTATATATATCTAAAGGGGAACAGCAGGGTTTTGATAAGGGACTGCTACAGATGCAGTCGGTTGCGAAGGCTGCATCTGAGGTCCTTAGCAAAACAATTGGTCATGTTTTTATTCTTTAACCGCATGCCATTCCCCATTTGATTGATCAGTCAAATACCCTTAAGCTTAGATGGAAACAAAAGAAGGATACTGCAGCTTTATCAAACAAAGCCTTACACTGTTTATAGAGGAATAAACTTTGGCAAGGACTCAAGTTATGGGACATTAGAATGGCACATTGTGTATCATGGGTTGCTGGTCTGTCTACGAAAACAATGCTTGGCAACTGTATGGTGCTCACATTAGGAACACAACATATGGTGGCTGACCTTTTACAACAAAATGATCATAGGACCACTGATATGTCTATCAGGGCAGTTCTACTTAGTTTCCTTAACAAGCCATGTCTAATTACAATTGGGTCCAGCAATGTTACCATGACTGCTATTAAATGCAATGTACTTTTTTTACTCTCATACTCTCATATGACCAATAGTGGCAGGTAGCTTGGTAATTGATTCTCTGGAAGGGGCAGTCACAATAAGCACACTCAGGTAACTCCAGTGTGCTTTGTCCCACCAAGATCTATTCAGCCATGTGTGTGTGTGTAACTGTTATAGTAGTTATTTTGACGCTTCCATTTCCCAACTCTTAGTATAGTAACATTGATAACACATGAATCTCAAAATACAAAGATCACCCTTCAAGCATTGGCATCATGATACTAGGAGATTTTAATTCCAAACTAGGTCAGCCATAGAAAAAAAAACAAAGTTAAACAGACCATACTCCAATTCCCATTTAGAGAAAGCATAAGGAGGCGATATGCTGAGCAACTACTTATGCAATTTTCTGGATGTTTACAGTCTCTTCAATTGTACTAGGGGGCAATCGAGTCCCCCCCCCCCCCAACCTTTAAGGGCAGGCCACGCCTGAAACACTTTGCAATATTTTAGTCACAGGTTTACTGAATCCTTAACAGCCTTTACTGTAATTGAGAGGCATGACAGGGCCCATAACTTGTTAAAGTTAGAATTAAAAACGTCCTTGAATGTTAACTGGGACGTGCCTAAGGTCCTTCATTCATGCCATAATTTGCCCATCATAGATGGTAGGTGTTTAAGACGGCTATTAGTGGACTTCGAAAGGTATACTAAACTTATGCTCAGACTAATCTTGATATTATGAGCTGCTTGGATGGCTACATGTTGGAGAGCTCATTAATCGATTTAAAATTCTGTACAAAGGTGTTGCTAATTTAATGATGTGCAAGCAGTTAAGCACAAGTAATCAACGTGGTTTAATGCACATTGCAGGAAAGAAAGAAGAGGCTTATGTTTCTTAATTTAGGCTATCCTGAGCTAACGGGCAAAAACAGACTTATACATAGGAAGGAAACGGAGACTGCCAACAAAGGCTTCCATAGCAAAATAGGGAAAGTCTGGCTGAAGCCTGTAAAAAGACATGAACAGTTGACCTTTCTGGAGATAGGTGGCAGGGGAACAACAAGAGATGGCCCTAGTTATGATAATAATGGAAAACAACTAGTTAATCAGTTTTAGCAGTCTTTATTTAAACGGACTACAAGGAAATATTAAAATACCCATTTAATTTGCTGATGCAGGTTCATGTATCCCATTGGAAATAACTCTGCATGAAAGGAAAATATAGAATAAGCCTAGGCCCAGCTAAGGTCCTGGGTCTATACAAGTAGAATGTACCATTATGGGCTCTTTGCTGACTAACATATTAAATGCTGTATGCAGATAGGATGCTATCACTGCTTCTTGAGGTTTACCTATAATTTTCAAACATGAATATTGCTCAATCCCAGGCTGTTACAGCCCAGTATCTCTATTTAATACCTCACTAAAGTACTTAAATAGGATTCTGCTTGATACAATGCAAGAATGGGCAGATAGATCAGGTGCCCCGCCCAGAGCGTAACCTGGATTTCATACAGGGCTTGGTACTAGGGCGCAATGCCTCATCTTTTACTTACTTACGACAAAGTATGTAAAAATCTAAAACAAATGAAATTATCTGTTTTTTTAGACCTGTCTACAGTATTTGCTCATCGCCATTTCAAAGCTTTGGATGATAATGTTAAAAACAGGGGTGAGCCTAATATGCCTTATTGCTACAGAAACTGCACTCTAGTCTGCAGTCTGTGATACCTTATGGCATGAGAGGTGAATGTACCAGGTGTTTCTCATTATTAAGTGGGTGGGGTCTGCCAGTGGTGTGTTTATGGTTCAGTGTTTTGCGCTCCCTCTACACAAATGGCTTGGGAAAAAATCTAGCTGTGGTGGTATCCAATTCCCCCAGGATCACCATAGAATGTTGCCCCCTTCTGCTGTATACCGATGACAGGGTCTTAACACCGACTGGGTTGGAATGCTTAGTGTCGGCATGGGTTTTATTCATGGAAGGATTGGGGCTGCAAGACACTATTTCCAAATCAAAGATAGTGTCCTGGATGTAAATAGCATAAAACGTAGACTTTGCAGGATAAATGGTACCACAATCAATCAATCAATCAAGGATTTATAAGGTGCAGCAAATCACCCGTGAAGGTCTCAAGGCACTGGAGTTGCTAGCTGCTTCATGGTGATCTTGTTCATTCGAACAGCCAGGTTTTGAGTCCTTTCCTGAATTGCTGGAGTGAAGAGGTGGCCCTGAGGCTCAGGTTAAGGTCTGTCTAGGCTTTGGCCACCAGGTGTGAGAAGTAGCTTCCTCTGCTGTTGCCTTGGCAGATCGGGGGGGGGGGGGGTTATGTTTGCGAGGAATAGTGTACCGGATCATAGATGTCTAGTCGGTTGGTGGAAGGGCAAGCATTTGTCGATGTATGTTGGTCCTTTGTTTTGCAGAGCTTTCTATGTGTGGGTCAACATCTTGAACTGGCATCTCTTCTGGATCTGGAGCCAGTGTAGCTTCTTGAGGTGGGGAGTGATATGATTTGTCTACGGAAGGTCGAGTTTGAGGCTTGCCACTGAGTTTTGTATTTTCTGCAGTCTCTTCAGGAGGCATGCAGTGATTCCTCTAGAGTGCGCTCCTGTAGTCCAGCCTGCTGGAGACAAGGGCCTGTGTGACTGTCTTTCTGGTGTTGACTGGGAGCCACTTGAAGATCTTGCAGAGCATGCGTAGGATGTGGAAGCAGGTGGATGAGACAGCATTTACCTGTTTCTTCATAGATAGCTTTCAGTCCAACATTATGCTAAGGTTGCGGGCGTGGTCTGTAGAGGTGGGGGGTAATTTGCTGAGTTCAGCAAGCCACCATGCTCCTTTCCATGCCGAGGCGCTGTTCCCAAATATGAGGACTTCTGTCTTGTCCGTGCTGAGTTTCAGACAGTTGTCCTTCATCCAGTAGGCAACGTTCATCATACATCTGTGGAAGCTGGCTCTGACGGGGGAGGGGTCTTCTGACAGAGAGAGGATGAGCTGGGTGTTGTCGGCGTAGGAGATGATATTGAGATTGTGAGATCTAACAGTGTTGGCCAGGGGGTGTCATGTACATGTTGAAGAGGGTGCGGCTGAATGATGATCCTTGAGGAATGCTGCAGACGGTCTTCTTTGGTTCTGACCTGAACAGTGGGAGACAGATTCTCTGGATTTCTCCGTTGAGATACGAGACGATCCATTTAAGGGCGTCTCCCTGGATTCCGATGTGGTGGAGTCCGCTGATTAAGATGTGATGGGAGACATGCTGAAGGTGGCTGACAGGTCAAGGATGATGAGGGCTGCCATTTTACTGCGGTCCAGGAGTGCCCAGATGTAGTCGGTTGCTGCGATCAGGACAGTTTCGGGGCTATGGTTGGCTTGGAATCCGGATTGACAGGGGGCAAGAGGTTGTTGTGTTCTAGGTGCTCGATGAAATGCTGGTGGATCGCCTTCTCAAGAACCTTTGTTGGAAAGGGAAGCAGGCAGATGGGCCAGTAGTTTTTAAGTGTCTGCTGGGTCGGCAGATGTATTTTCAGGAGGGGCCTTACTTCAGCGGTTTACAGTCCGAAGGGATGAAGGTCACAGTGACGGAGGTGGTCAGGACTTTCATGAACCCTACGCAGATTGTCTTGCTCCTGAGGCTGAAGATGTGGTGGGGACAGGGGTCCGTGGGTGCTCCCAAGTGCATAAAGTGTACATGATGAAGTTTGTGGCTTGAGTTGTGAGAGGGTCCCAATGTGTAAGCAGGTGCCTGGAGCTTGTGTTCATGTGTGTGACCAGGCTGATGTGGTTGGTAGCAAGAGTTTGAAGTTTACGTAGATGACTGCAATCTTGTCCTGGAAGAAGTCCGCCAGGATGTCACACAGTTCTTGGGAGGAGGTAATGTTGTGCTCGGCGGCTTCGGTTTACAGAACTCTTTCACGATGGTGAAGAGCTCCTTGCTATAGTTTAAGTTGGCTTCTATACGGTCTGCTTGGGCATTCTTCTTTGTTTCTTTCAGAGGCGGTGAACTGGCTCAGTACTGTCTTGAAGGGGGTATGGTCTTCTGGCTCTTTGTTTATGCGCCACTTCCTTTCTAGTTGCCAACAGTTACATTTATTATTATAAGATTTGTAGTGCGCATGGCTGCCACAGCTACGGGGCGTCCCAGAGCAACCAAAGACCTGTGACTATAGAAGCTGAAGAGGAATTACAACAGAAAAAGCCAGGTCTTTATGACTTTGGGAAAGGCAAGATGATTCTGGATCCCTCTGATTGAGGCTGGTAGGGAGTTCCAGAGTCTGTCCGCGAGAGTTCTAAAGGAGCATCCTCCAGCTCTGGCTCTTCAGACTAGGGTAATACAAGCCAACCCTTGGTCCGCTGAATGTAGAGTGCGCAGAGGAACATAGAAGGCTAGCAGATCTGCTAACCCCGGTGGTGCATGTTGAGTCAGAATTTAATGAGCCACACATAGCGTTTTAAACTGGACTCTTTTTTCTACTGGCAGCCAATGTAATTTAGGTAGAAACTTAGACACCGAGCAAGATTTCGGGAGCACCAGAAGAGTGCGGCCTGCTGTATTCTATATTCTCTGCAGACACCGGATACTGGACTTATTGGCGCCCAAGTAGAGAGAATTGCCATAGTCTAGTCTACATAAAATTGTGGCCTGAACAATGGTCTGATGGATTTTTTAATCAAAGAACCCATGTAGGGTATTTAATCCTCGCAGGAGCCCAAAGCAGGACCCTGCTACTGATTTGGATTGAATATCAAAGGAGAGGCCACTATCAATCCAAACGCCTAGATTCTTAACTACCTCTTTAGGCAGGGGTGCTGGTTTTAGTCGGTCTGGCCAATATTACTTCGACCACAAGTCACGGTCTCTACCGAACAGCAGACTTTCTGACTTACTGGCAATCAACTGCCGGTAGTTCGAAGCCATCCAGTCTGCGATCACCAGCAAGTCCTCCTTGAATTTCACAATGTTGTGGTTACATTTCTTAGAAAAGGCAATAACCAATTGGGTGTCAACAGCGTATGACACCAATGACAACCCTTTACTTTTAGCCACAACCGCTAAGGGTTGCACATAAATTTTAAAAAGTAAGGGGCTCAATATTGAGCCTTGTGGCACCCCTGTTGCGGGGTGTACTCCAGAGAGTGAAAAGGTGGCACAAGGACCTGGAAAGATCTACCCGCCAAGAACGAAGCCAGGCCAGGGCCGATCCCCTAATTCCTATCTCCTGAAGACCATTTAAAAGTATCACGTGGGAGACAGTATCGAAAGCGGCACTAAAATCCAAAAAACGAAATCCAAAATTTGGTGGATTTTAGCTCCTCAGTTAAACAGCTATCTCTTCTGGTAGGTCTTTTGGATTTGGCTGGCTTGGCAGGGGTGATTGTGTCGGTGCATTCTGTGACCCACTGAGAGAATTTTACGCAGCCAGTTCTGGGTATGGATGTTGTATCTGGGAGGTGGGAGTTGAAAGCGTTGTTCCACTCGTCTTCTTATATCTTTTTCCAGTTTCTGCGCATGGAAATGGGAGGCACTAGGTGGATATTGTTATGTTCGGTCCAGGTTAGCTGTGAGACGTGGTCGTACTTGACTCTGTCGCTGGACGTGAAAATGGGGTTGAGCTTGTGTTCATCAGTGTGGGTAGAGTCGATGACATGTTGCTTGAGGCAGATGTTGAGCATGCTTCCAGGAGGTCGGTTGTGTTGGTGTCCCTGTGGTTGTCACAGTGGAAGTTAAGATTCCCTAAGAAGATGTAGTTCTCGGAGTCTGTTGGCTATCTGGGCAATGACGTCCGGAATGGCATTGCTGGGGCGTGGTCAGCTATCATTGGTGCCATAGCCGCGTCCTGGAAAGAGGCTCCAGAGGTCCCTGTTTTTAAAAAGGGCAAAAGAAATGACCCGGCATGCTACAGGCCAATTTCACTTATTGATGCCAAGGTTAAGGTTTTGGGTAGAGTCCTCCTTGCCCGTTTGGAGACCTGGGCATCCAATGTAGAAATTGCCGGACACCAGCGCTGTCACGACTGACGTTCTGCAGCACAAGTGACAGCCCGTGGGACTGTGGATTAGCACACACACACAAGTTAAAGGGGGTTACAGGTATACCCAGGAAAGGCTACAACCCGATATATAAAAAACCACAAAAAATAGACAACCATTGGTGCAGTGTGGAAAATTGACCCTTGCCCTGACGAAATTGCTGTAAGTTCCGCCTGGCAATGACACATGTCGGCTTTTAAATGAGCAGACACAAAGCACAGAATAAAGCAATATAGCCAGTGTTGTGTAGCTTGGTTTTAGACTAGGAATGGCGGTGTTTCAGTTCAGATCCCGCCATTTCTCAAAGGGTTGATACTGCCGTACATAAGGATAATTTATCTGGTGCACTGGCAGCACACGTCACCACACCTAGCACTTTGTCTTTTTGCTTCGTTTCACTTTATCACAATTTGTGTTACAGGTTGGCAGTTGCTGACGATGAGAACCTGAGGACGCTGGCGAATACCAGTCTGCAGACTCCCATGGTGTTACTACCGTGAGGCACCGCCAACCTTTTCTCACCTTTTTTCCCTTTTCCTGTTTTTGTTTGGTCTTTTCACACCAGAGGGTGGGATAGACAATGGGAGATAGAACCCACAGACACAACTGATTTATTTTAATAATGAACTGGTGATCCAGGTCCCTCCTAAACAGACAGTATAAGGATAACCGCTGGTCCGTCACACAAAGTTGGGTGACTAATTGTTTGGAAGGGTCACTGAGCAAGGTGTTCACCCCTTGAACAGGTCCATTGTTGTTTATCATCCAATTTAGGGGCCATGTCTAAAACACAATATGGTTTTAGGAGAGGATTAGGCATGACTGAGCAATGCCTAGTCTCTCCCCAATGATTATCAAATATGTGAAGGCCAGGAAGGGTGCAATCCACTTGCAGTCCTGCCAAGTATCACGCAACAGCCGTAACGCTCACGCATTTCAGTGCGGTGATCCGCATCACCGCACTGAAATGCATTGTCACGCATTTTTAAAAACTCTGCTGACAGCGCAGAGACGCAAAAAAACCATAATGCCCAGGGTGTAGGCAGCGCGTGCTGTCTGGTGGTGCCTCTGACCACTGTGGCATTGCGGCGGCTTCTCAGCTCCCCTTCTCAGCTCCGTAATTGACAATATTGATGCTCTCAGCCATCATCTCGGACTGTGCTGCTACAAGCCTACAATGTTGCAAAATTAATGGGTCGCGGGCGCCGGGCAGGCAGCAAGCTGCTGGCTGAATGATTTCCCGGCGCCCACGACGCACTGCGACGTGATCCCACACGACTCACATGATCTCACCACCTGCCCAATAAGACCTGGCGGCGGGGCGGCGGGCCTGCCCTCAAGTGGTCGTGCCTTTTCCTTAACTGGGTGGTTTGTGCAGCGGCGCGGCCTAGCGCCCATGTCAAGTCCTGTTACACACAGGAAGTGAGGCTCGAGTCCGAATGCGGCGGGCGGGACATGGAGGCGACTTCACGTGTGCTGCCTGCAGTGTGTCTCGCAGCGATCATCATGTCGTCCCTGACCGGCCCGTCCGCCGCGCCGCCCATGGCCGTCTACCAGCCTGAACCGAGCCTTGGGCCTAACTCAACATCATGCCGAGGAGGTGAGGGGACTAGGTACGCCTCACCGAACCTGAACCTCGGAGGGAGCTTGATCACGGTCCGGAAAGCCGCTGGTGGGCTGTAGCTGCACAGAGCGTGCACTGCGGCTGTGAGGGCCCCCCACGTTGCAGACTCTGAGCTTTATTTGTCTGCTGCCACCGTCTGACTGCCTCATCCTTTTGTTAGTAATCGCCCACATGGCCCTGGCTGTCTGCAAGCGGATGTGGCAGCTTAATGTCCGTCGTCATCACTTTCCTACTGCCACTGCTTCTGTTCCTTTTTGCCGTTACCCCCCAGAGCAAGGTGAGACTTTTGATTAAAAATTGGTCAAAAGGCCGGGGGATCTCTGTCACCTTAGTGCTCTTTTTATTGCTGGTGGAAGGGATGGGATGGAAGACACAACAGGCTGTGTGCGGTGTACCCTTACTCTCTCCAAGATGCCTCTTTTAGCAATGCTGCACACATTAACAAAGGTAGTAGCTTCATAGTCAAGACATGTTGCATTTGTTCAGTTTGTTTTGCTTTCCTCTACTGCTAACGGAGCGCATGATGTGTTATTGTAGCCTGCTATAGTTTGGTTTCCTTTCTCTAGCAGTGATGGCATGTTTGTGTTCTCTTGGTCGTCTGTAGCTTGCATATTCTTCTGCTAACGGAGTGCTTGCCGCCTTACTGTGGCCTTTTTTGGTTTGTATTGCCTTCACCACTGTTAACGGAATACCTGCCATGTTATGGTGGCCTACTTCAGTTCGTGTTGCCTTCCTCTCTTACGGGGGGTGTGCTTATTGTGTCATCTAGCTTGTGTTGTCTTCTTGATCGGCTAAAGGTTTATGTACTTTGTGTGGTATTGTGGCCTTCTTCAGTTTGTGTTGCCGTCCTTTGCTGCTAACGAAGTGTCTGCTGAATTTGTGTTGTCTTCCTTTCCAGCTAATGGCACCCTCGTTGTATTGCCAAAGCCTCCTTTCATTTGCATGGTCTTCCTCTCCCACTAGTGACGTGCTTGCAGTGTTTTTATGGATTGTTGTAGCTTCCACTGCCTCCCTCTCTTGCTATTGAGAATTACAGGCACAGTTCTGAGCTGGTTCGAGTCTTATGTAACTGCTTCCAAGATATATGATTGTCCAACTCTCTCAGTAGTCTAAGCTTAAAATAAACGTTACGTGCACAACTGAATTCCATGTAGTGAATTTATGTATCTCATGCAGTGTAGCAAGTTCTCAGTGCTAAGCGTTTCAGCTGTGAATGTCATTATTTTTAGCTTCCTGTAATTTTGCCATTTAATATGAGGTTACAGGAGGGAGCACTAGGGTTAGCATCCTTCCAGTTTTGGTGCTCTGCAGCAGTTTCAAGAACTTCTTGGAGTATCTTGTTGCTCAAATGGCAGTAATTTCTGATATTTTGAAGTTTCCCTCGTCTTCATTGCATGATTTTTGCTCGTGAGAAAGTGTCACTCATAGTCGATGAAATGTCACTCATAATTTCGCTGAAATTATAAAAATGTCACACATGGCAATCTGAAACCTTGGCAGCTATGCACTTGGCCTTCATGGATTTGACCAGTGCCTTTGATACAGTTAATCGGGACAAATTGTGGGCCATGATAAAAGGTATGGGCGAAGAAGATGCACTGGTATCCCTTCTCCAGAGGTTACACTTTAACACCACAGTCGCCATAAGATACGGCACCCAAGGGGAAAAACAATCGCATCAACTGAGGATGTTCGTCAAGGGTGTATCCTAGCCCCAGTTTTGTTTTTAATATATACTAATGGCTTGGAGGCCGTTTTATTAAGCAGGGAGCTTGATTCCCCTAAAATTGGAAGCAAATATGTTCCTTTATTAGCTTACACAGATGACACAGTGCTTATGGCAACAACAGTTAATAGCTTTCAGAAATTACTCAATATTTTAACATATTTTAGGTCTTCACTCGACCTAAAAGTTAACTTTCATAAATCATATATAACGGTATGTGGTCCTATTGCCGTACTGGGCAAGAACATAGGAAAAGTAGACAATTTCATGTATTTGGGGAACTTATATAACAATCAGTTGAATTGGGATCCATTTGCTACAGCAAGAGCCCATCTTGCAAACATGGTTGTGGAAGGGCTATTTCGTTTTGCACACAGATTAGGCCACAATCCAATGAGGGAATTAATTACTGTATATTAAGCAAAATGTCTTTCGATTGCAACATATGGGGCAGTGGTGTGGGGACACTACTCAAGCCGCCAGCTACAAACACTGGAAAATAAATTTACCAAAAGGTTATTAATGCCCGAATAGTGCTTCCAACCACCTTGGTCATCATAAACTAGGTCTTGAGTTTGTAGAGGATCGTATATCCAGTGCTCCCTTGTTTCTATGGGCAAAGATATACCTCTCAGAAGAGTTAATGTTCTCTCATGAATTAATCACAGACTGCCAAAATTTGGCTTATGCCCAAAATATTCCATGGATTCGCTTTGTGAAGGACACTTATCATGAGGTAGGATTGGAGCATTATTATGATAACCCGGGAAACATTCCACTAAATGCTAAAGCAATTATTAAAGAGGTGCTCTTTTCTAGGGCCAATGCGCACCATTTTGCACAAGATAACTTGGGTCCACTAACAGTTGTCCCTTGCCCGCTGCAATTCTATTTAACTTTTACTACCGATTTGCAAACTAGATTTTTTTTAACCAGATTTCATTTATGCACTTGTACTTTTTACTGGTATTTCCACGTGAAAGTGGGTGGACTGATAAGCTCATACCTTGTCCGTGTGACAATTTAAGAAGCCAAAGCACTATCCACTGTATCTTATTTTACACTTTATATGAAATGGTGAGGAGACAATTTTTATTCCCATTATTAAGGAAAATTCGCCCCTGCACATATGTGGATCGTTTTGATCTTTTGCACTCACTGGCTGCCCCTGACATTTGTATTATGGTAACCAATGAAAAAAAAAGCTTATTTGGCTATCAGAAAACGCTATGAAGGAAGTACCTCTGCATAATTAATGGTTCTTATATTATGCTGTTTTAAATTGTCTATTATAGACCAAGAACTTTTATGAATTTCTATGATCTATAAACTATTATGCTGTTTTATTTTAATTATTGTATGTAAAGAATTTTACATTTTTCTGGTATTTTATGAAATACTCTTCTTTTAATTTATCGTTTGCAATTGTTGGATAAATTATGATGATCTTGTTTTGAACTTTTATACTTCAAATGAACCAAATAAAGTTGTTCTTGACTAGACGAGTAGTCATAATTTTCTTTTAATAATGTTGCATTATTTGTTTTGGTTTTAAATTATTGTGACATCGAACAATGATTAGTCTGTATCAATTAACTAGGTATTTTCATTTTCTCACTAATTTTATTAAATCAAGACCTGGCTCTTCACACTGATGTAACATTAATTGCAATTACTAATGTATTATTTTCATCTTGGCTACAATTGTTTGTGATGTTTTTAAATAATTTCGTTATTAACATCAGCAGTTAGCAACCTCAGGAAAATACTGTCACTTTTTAAATCAGATGAGATTGCATGCCATCCTTAACACATCTTATGGTCTGAAAATAAGAACAGGTATCTCTTTACAGTTTGCATATTACTGTCTACTGCCATCCGATCTTCCTCAACTGTTAGCTCTTGTCCCTTTAACTGTGCTTTAAAGATTTTTACCAGAAATAAAGTATTGTGATTGATTGAATGATGGAGTACACATACATACCTTTTAATTCTACAGCCTGAGAATGTTAATATTCATAAAAAAAATAAAATGACAGAATTCTAACTCCCTTGCAAAGGAGACGAACAATTTATAAGAGAGGAAAGAGGGAAAACGTGCAGAAACAGCAAAAGAATCTGCAACATGTTTCTGTAAAAACAAAAAGCCTGAGCTGGTTGGGAGCAAAAATAAAAAGAACGATAGTGCTGAAGACGACTCTGGCTACCTTATGGAGGTACTCTTCTCGAAGTGCTGGGGTATTCTTAAAACTTGAGGTGACTTGTAGAATTTCAAAACCCCAAGGTATTCTGCTTTATCCACTGAACTTCTGACGTTCGAGTGACACAGGGAAACGACAAGATTGTGGTGTTATGTGCCAGTCTGTTCAGGCACACCCAAACAGCACAGACTGTGCTATGTATCACAAACAACAATTTAAAAATTAAACATGCCAAAGCAGTTGCCCTGTAGGAAACATGCATTTTTTTTCAAGCACTCAAAAAAAATAATGATCTGTCAACCAAGGTTAGCATGAGAAAGGACAGTTCATATACCAACAGTTACATCCGAAATTGTATAAACACAAGGGGACAATCAATGAAAAAGTACAGCCATGATTATCCATACAGGCAGTTGTGCCATTTTTGAGAAAGATATTTGTGTAAACATATGCTACAAACTCGTGCAGCAATTCATAGGGTAGAGGAGCCTTTGTGAAACTGATGCAGCAGCCCCATTATAAAAAGTCCAGATTATATAACTGAAAACTATGAATTTATAGATTATGACAAGCTATACCTCGGTTGCAATCGCGCTAAACACCAACTTGTTCCCTTTTCTGCTCTTTAATCCTAGCAAGTAAACTAAAAAGTACTGCACAAGATCATGGTCAGAGTCATTTTTCTGCCCCAAAGGAAAGAACCAATGATTTAAGAGTAAGCAGAATGAAGAACAGCTGTGCTCTCAATCAAACTACGTTTCGTGGAATAGAGGTGTATGTAAGCGTTAGGTGCTTCAAAGTGGGGGTTAGAGAAGGGACACGTATGTCAGAATACAGATTAGGCTGACGACCAATAAGGCAGGAGGCAAAAAAAAACACCCTCGTTGTGACGAAGGATTTATGCAATTATGACTGGAAATGGGGTTAACAATGGGCAGAGGAACAAGTGAAACAAACTAATGTTTGGGGAAATAAGACAGTCACTGACAAGTTAATAAATTGGGTTTCTAAAGTGGGAAGAAAAACATTGGAGACGTGGATGTAAATCGCTATAGCTTGAACATGTGCAAGGGACAAGATTCTAAGAAGGATGCACCATGATGTAAATGCTCAGGATGAATGATTAGCTGCCCAGGGTTAGAATGAACATAAGTTACTTACCTGTAAACTGTGGTTCTCCAGTATTGGTGTCTTTCATAGATTCACATGCTTGAATATTCCCCGTCGTCGAAGTGGGAGTCCCACGGTACATAAAATGTTATGTTATATGGGTATTTATTACGCGCACGACTACTCTTGAGTATCCTGGCGCAGTAATATATGCATATATAAGTAAAATTACCATAATTATATAAATATATATACACATATATAAAATACAGTAAAGTATCCAGAAAAAAAACTCAAAAGTACCATAGAACACAATAGGCCCATAGAAAGCCTAAAGGAGAAACTCAACTTAGTAACATATCAGTGTCAATCAGGCTGTAGCTCCCTCTAGAACCTTCTTCTCAGAAGCCCAAGTCCTCAGATTTTCGTAGCACAAAGTAACCAAAAGTGCCTGAGGAGAAGAGAGCCTCTGAGGGGAGGACGGGAGGGTCGCATGTGAATCTATGAAAGACACCAATACTGGAGAACCACAGTTTACAGGTAAGTAACTTATGTTCTTCTCCAGTATTAGGGGTGTCTTTCATAGATTCACATGCTTGAATAAGAGTAGCAAGCAGTAAATCATCATATGAGTCATAAAGGTAACATTCTTTTCAAGCATATAAGAACATATCATAAATATGTAATCTATCAATATTAAAGAGAAAAAACCTTTATGACTGGAGGTGGGTAGCAACAGAGACTCACCTTTAATGGAAAAGATTCCGCAGCACCGCTTGTCCTACTGCTGCATCTGTTGACAGCAGACAGTAGTGCTTCGTAAAAGTATGGCTGCTCGACCACGTAGCAGCTCTGCAAATGTGCCGCAGAGGTACCCTCGCAAAGTGGCAGTAGAAGCTGACACAGCTCTAGTTGAATGAGCATGTACTGGAGCTGGAAGAGGCTTGCCAGCCCGTTGATGACAAAAAGTAATGGCAGAAGAAATCCACCTAGTAATAGTTTGTTTGGTAACAGGTTGTCCTTTGCAGATCGGGCCATAGGCCACGAATAGTTGATCAGATTTCCTGAAGGATGCAGTGCGCGGAATGTAAAACTTGAGACAACGCTTCAAATCCAGGGAATGTAATGAACGTTCCGCAGGAGTTTGTGGATCAGGAAAGAAAGTCTTTAAAATCACTGGTTCACTGGTTCACTGGGGACTTTCGGAATAAATTTAGGATTAGTGCGTAGCGTAACAGCCTATTTTGAGAACTGGAAAAAAGGAGGCCTATTTGTGAATGCCTGAATGTCACTGACACGCCTAGATCACGTCGAGGTGAGAAATAGGGCAATTTTCCACGCCAGGAATTTTAAGCTTGCTGAATGGATGGGTTCGAAAGGAGGTAGGAGGAGCGGAGACAAAACGAGGTTTAGACGCCAAGCAGGCGGAGGACGACGAATGGGTGGAAACATACGGAAGAGGCCTTTGAAAAACTGTTGGATGATTCTAGATGAATACAGCGAGGTAGAACCATCATGGCGGGAGAGAGCTGCCAAAAATACCTTCAGAGTGGAGTGGGAAAGTCCTGACTTTGCAAGGTATAGGAAGAAAGGCAGGATCTGTTCTGGTTTGGCGGTCATTGGATCCAAGGCTTTGGTGTGGCACCAGACACAGAAACGCTTCCACTTCAACTGATAGGTTTTAATAGTGGAAGGAGCACGGGCGTTCGCTAACACCTCTCTGCAGTCAGCGTCGATGGTCAGAAGTGCAAATTCATGGTGTTCAGGTTCCTGGCATGGAGCTGGAGGTATGCTGGATCCGGATGGCAAATTTGCCCCTGCTGCATCGTGAGGAGGTGAGGCAGAGGATGAAGCGATATTGGCTCGTTCTGGGACAACAAGAGCAGGTCCGAGAACCATGGGCGCCGCGGCCAATTGGGTGCGATCAGGATGATATGGCAGGGTTGAAGCCTCATCCTGTGCAACAAGCGCGGAATCAGAGGAAGCAGAGGGAAAGCATAGCTGAATGCGTTCAACCAGCTGATCGAAAATGCATTTCCGCTCGACTCTCTGTGGGGATGAAGACTTGCAAAGCGTTGGCATTTTCTGTTGGTGATAGTCGCAAAGAGATCCATCTGCGGCTGGCCCCACTGGCGAAAATGAACTCGAGAGTTGGTTGATTGAGTTCCCACTCGTGGTTGTCCGAGAGAGACCTGCTGAGCGAGTCCGCCAGAACATTGGAAACACCCGGCACATGGATGGCTGTAAGATGAATTTGATGACGAATCGCCCATTTCCATTTCTCCTGTGCTTGTTTGGAAAGAAAAGGGACCTTGTGCCGCCCTGCTTGTTCAGGTAATGCATGCTGGTGGCGCTGTCTGTCCTCACCAGCAGAAATTTGGCCTTGAACAATCCGTTGAAAAGACTTCAGGGCAAGGAAGATCGCCAGAAGCTCTAGGCGGTTTATATGCCAAGTGTGTTGGATTGCAGTCCACTTCCCTTGTACTGACAGTCCTTCGAGATGCGCTCCCCAGCCCTCCAGGGACGCATAAGTTGTAAGAGTCAGAGTCGGAGCAGCGTCTTGAAAAGACAGACCTTTGGAAATGTTCAGAGGGTGGGCCCACCACTCCAGAGCCTCCTAAATGCGGGGCGTGAGAAGGATCCTGTTGTTGAATGATCCTGAAATCTGTTTCCACTACTTGTCTAACTCCTCTTGGACGACCCTCATATGTAGCCTGCAGTGGGGAATCAACTGTACGGCGGAGGAAGCCATGCCTAGGAATTATTTCAATATCCGGATTGAAACGTACAGTTTTGACTGCTGGGATCGTACCATCTGGAGCATGCAGTCTTGTCTTTCCTGGGAAACAAAAACCTTTGCCAGCTGAGAATTTAGTGAGGCTCCTAGAAAATCTCGCCGCTGAGACGGGTGAAAGTGTGTCTTCTGGCAATTGATGGAAAGGCCCAAGTCCCGAAAAAGGGAGGTGCAAGACTGAGTATGCTGGATTGCCAGTTGGAGGTTCGGAGCCTTTATGAGACAATCGTCCAGGTATGGATAAAACTGTATGCCTTGTAGGCGCAGAAAAGCAGCTACCGGGGCCATGATCTTGGTAAAGACCCTCGGTGCTGAACGGAGGCCGAACGGCAGGACTCTGAATTGGAAGTGTAGGTGTCCGACTGTAAAACGAAGATATTTTCTGTGCCTGGGGTGGATCGGCTCATGAAAATATGCGTCCTGGAGGTCGATCGTGGAGAAGAATCTGGAGCAGGGTCAACATTTGAAAAGTTATGGACGTGATGAATTTGTTTATAGCTCGTAGATCCAAAATTGGGCGCCATTCCCCCGATTTTTTCTTGACTAGAAAAAAGCGGGAGTAAAACCCTTTGCCCTGCTGGCCTTGTGGTACTACCTCGATAGCACCTTTCCTGATCATTAATTTGTCTTGAGTCAAAGGTCTTTGAAATGGGGAGGAGGCGGGCCAGTAGGAGGGTGATTTGGAGGAAATTTTGTGAATTCCAAGGTGTGTCCTTTTGAAATCAGATCTAGGACCCACTGATCTGAAGTAATGTTGGACCAATTCAAGATGTAATTTGAGATTCGACCTCCAATTCTTACAGTCTGTGGTAAATGGACGCTGGGACTGTCACTGTTTCTTTGCATTTGGACCACCTCTGTAGGTAGTTTTTCTTTGGTATGGTCTGGAGGAGGTCTGACGACTCTGGGATTGGTAAGTTTGTCTTTGCCGGTTGTCATTGTAGGAGTGATATTGGTTTGATCCACGAAAAGTGGAAAAGTTGCCACCTCTACCACATGCTCCTCGAAAAGGCCGTTTTTTATATTGGAGAGACCCCAACGCCTTGGCCGTATCCGTGTCTTTTTTGATTGATTCGAGGACCTCGTCCACATGTTTTCCGAAAAGCGATTCACCATCATAAGGTAGATCGAGGACTTTAGCTTGGACTTCAGGGAGAAATGCTGTTGATTTTAACCAGCCTTGACGCCCTAAAACAGCAGCTCCCGCCAACTGTCTAAACCCTGTAGAGGAGATATCAATGGCGCAGTCAATGATCTCTGAGGAGATGTTTTCACCCTCCTGAATGATGGCTTGTGCCTCTGCGCGAATAGCATCCGGAAGTTGTGGAAGCAATGCTGCAATCTCGGACCACATTTGGCGGTCATACCGCCCAAGAATAGCCAAGGAATTAGCTGCCCTTACAGTGGTGGCTGCCATGGTAGTAAACTTTTTCCCTATGGAATCCAGCTTTCGGCCTTCCTGATCTTGAGGAGAAGTAAGGGGTGTGGAAGGATTGCGAGACCTCTTTTGAGCCGCCTGAGTAATGACGGAGTCACCAAACATGTTGAAGAATCTGCTGGTGCTTTATATTTTTTATCGAGTCTTGGCAGGACAGCTGGGATCGAATTCGGTCGCTCCATTAATTTGAGACCTTCATCCCAAATTTGGTCAATTATTGGGATAGTGTGAGCTTGCCTTTGAGGTAGGTCTTTAAAATCATAGAGAAAACAGTCAGTCTGTTGGACGTCCAAAGTGAGATGAAACCTCTTAGCAGCGCGGACCATCAAGTTGTGGAAGCTGCCTATGTCCACAGGAGGCAAAGCTAATGGCGACGTTGGTGGAGTTGAAGGCGTGTGAGCCCTGTATTCATCCCATTCTTGAAGGGCATTGTCGTCATCATCATCATTTGGATCCGTATTTTGAGGGTCAGGATCGTCATTGTCCGTATCAGGCTGGGCACGCACCGGTGACCGAGACGGAACTGGTGCAGAGGCTTGTGGTTGCGGAGGAGGTTGCGGGACTGGAGAAACAGGTCGAGATGGAGGAAATCTGCGGTTATAATCATCCAGCATGTGTTGCAGATTCCTTACCAAAGACAGTGGTATCTGTGTCGTTTGGTCTGACATAGGTGCTTCCGACTTATCTAGTGGAAAAAGTTCTGTCCCATCTTCAACGTACTCTTCCTCCTCCTCATCATAATCATGGCACTTGATGTACAGCTCGGATGGACTAGTCGCTTGTCCAAATGCATTATCGTGCTCTGAGTCATCATTGGAGTCCTCCTCCGCAGATTGAAATAATTTGTCTGGAAGAGTAGAACCACTCTTAATGGGACTCAATTGAATTAGAGGTATTCGTTTGAGCATAGAAGCAGTAACCACTGTGAAGGTGGTAGCTGTGGCCAAAGAATGGTGCAGCGTCGACGAGCCCGTCGACGTGGCGATGGAAGAGTCAACAGCCGGTTGAGGCGTCTTCAGTGCGTCCACAGGCAAGGACGAAGATTTTTTCGCCGTCGACGAGGGAAAGGACTTGCTCGTCGACGAAGATGGTACCGTCGATGAAGGGTGGACCGTCGATGAAGTGGTAGTCGCCGACGAAGCCGTCGTCGACGGTAAGGTAGACGTTGACGAAGTAGCCGTCGACGAGGCAGGTCCTGTCGACGGGCAACGACCCGTCGACGATGTTGTAGTCTTGGTCGACGACGAGGAGTGCATCGATGAAATGCGCGTCGACTGATGTTTCTTCGTCGACGAGGTGGATTTAGCAGCCGTCGACGAGATCTTCAAAACAGAGGTAATGGGCCTCACCTCATGTGATGTCGTTGACGAGGTGGACGTCGTCGACGTAGTTCTCGAGGACATAGAGCAAGTCGTCGTCGACGTGGAGACAGCATCCACGGATTTCGTCGTCGTCGACGACCGCGTCGACGAGCCCGTCGACGAGCCAGTGCCCGTTTTAGAGGAAGAAGGCATGGCTTTGGACAATGACGCCAGAGAACCAGGGCTCGTAGGCGCATTTGGAGGTAAATCCTGTGGGGAGACAACCTTAGAGATATCAACAAGTCTCTTTTTCTTTAGAAAAGGAGAAGGCATCTCAGACTCCGACCCAGTTTTTGAGAGGTCTTTAACTAAAAAGAAGAGACACTCTCATCCTCCGAGACCCCAGTGTCTATTGTCTTCAACTTCTGAAGCCACAGAAGGAGACATGCCTCTCTGTCCCTTAAAGTTTTAGGTGGAAAAGTACGACAGTACTTACAGGTCTTCACTTCATGGTCTGGGTAGAGACAGTAAATACATTTACTGTGTGGATCTTCATGAAAGAGACGAAGTTTTCCACAGGATGGACAAGATCTGAACAAAGATTTCCTTGAAGAAGACATTTTGAGATGAAAAAACAGCTAAGTAAGTTGAAAACTGAGCAGAGCTCAGGGAGACTCCCTTCACACGACGTGTGGTAGAAAATCTGAGGACTTGGGCTTCTGAGAAGGTTCTAGAGGGAGCTACAGCCTGATTGGCTGGAATGTGGACCAAAACATAAGGACACTGATATGTTACTAAGTTGAGTTTCTCCCTTAGGCTTTCTATGGGCCTATTCTGTTCTATGGTACTTTTGAGGTTTTTTATCTGGATACTTTACTGTATTTTATATATGTATATATATTTATATAATTATGGTAATTTTACTTATATATGCATATATTACTGCTATTTTATGTACCGTGGGACTCCCACTTCGACGACGGGGAATATTCAAGCATGTGAATCTATGAAAGACACCCCTAATACTGGGGAAGAACTGCATCACTAGAGGCATCATTTAATGTGTATTGAATTGTGGAGGAAAGTCCTTCAGACAACTCGATAACTTTAAGGAAGATATTAGCACTAGATAATGAAGATCATTGAATCTCAAGAGATTAGTCCAGTGATGCAGTCTGCTGGCATGGAACAAAAAAGTGTAGCAAGCTTACAGACTCACCCAGGTGATAGGGTGTTGGACTGCAGAACAAAGAAATCCTGGAAGTGTATCACCATTTCAGTAAAAGCTGAGACTTGCAAAAGAAAAATCAGAGAACATGAAGACACTGTGAAAGGTAGGGTACGATGTGATTAATCGAAACCACAGTTCAATGGCAAATGCCAGAATATCAAGGACCTCATTACAAGTGGCCTCTTAACTCCAATAGGGCTGATAACAGCAGTTGCAGACTCCCTTGGAATAATGTGTTGAGTGGAAACACTGCAGAGCTCTTTAATTTCACCTGGAGACTTCAGATGTTGAACAAAATCTAAATCATGGCGTGGACTTACAACAAAGTCTAATCTGGGTACTCCGATCTAGAATTGCTAATTTTTTAGTGGACCCTGACATTCCAACTTAAGTCAAAGCAATAAGCCAAATGTTCCCTAACTGCAGATTTAACGGTACTCCTGAAGTCAGTAACACAAGGGGTGGGGAAAATTCAGCCCATTTAATGGGCTACTCATAATGAGGTCTTAGTAATCTACATGCCCTTCAGGTGAGGTACGGCGGACACAATGCCGGAGACAACAAAGCAGCAAAAGAGGGATCAAGTACAGAAACATTCATAAAATAGGTGGTTATGTGTTAGTTGTTATGGCACAGTGATCAGTGATAAGAAGACACAAAGCATACCCTGCCACATCACACTAAAGACATCCTTGGTCATGGTTTGTCTGCATGGGAAACTTCCTGTACAGTTTTTTTTCCTGCAACCTCAGCTCCTCACTCTCTTTTTCTAGTCATTCCCCTTTTAGAATGCGTCGATTCTCCAGTAGACTGGAGGATGGAATGGAAAAAGCAGAATTCAGTAAAGCAAGCCATGATTATTTAAATTCAAAATTTTAAGATAATACATGAAATACCATAGAACAGGTTGTTTACAGTACGCAACATTTTATGCTGTGCATTATTATGTATAAACTATTTTTAACAGCTGCTACACTGCACTTCTAGATTTCCTTAAACATGGACAGAAAGAGACTAGGTGGTGGCGCTGAAGACCACAGAACTGAAGATGTATCATTAGTTTTCCATTCTTGGCCAAACTACTAGAAAACTGTATGGCAAACCAACTGAAAAACTACCTATCAAAAAGTCAAAGTACAGAAACTGCTATTCTCCACATAGTTGAGGATGTCCTTAATTTCTTTGATCGTGGAGAGTATGAACTCCATATTTTATGAGGTCTCTCCAGAGCCTTCAATGCCTCGGACAATAGCATTTTATTTCGTAACACCCTGGAAATGAGGTCATAGATTCAGGGCATGGCTCTGGAATGGTTCTCATCCTATCACTTCAACAGGAAAATACATATGCACAATTACAGCTCCCCTAAAACACCATGTATAATATCACAAGATCTATGCTCAATTGTCTGCTGTTCATTTTAAATATGGAGATCTAGGTGAACTGGGTAATTATTATCGCCAACATGTTGACGGCACTGATCTCAAAATAAACTCTATGGAAGATACTTCTTTTCTTTCAAACTGCTTACAGAAGTTAAAGACTTGATTTCTCAACGAAGACATAAGCCTTAAACAAGCCAAAACTGAATTTTAGCTACCCTTGCCCTTGGAAAGCAACTCCCTGACTTAGAACTGGGATAAATTCCGTGCTTCCCTAGAACTTCCAACCAATGTGATTTAAAAAGATCGCAGAGCAGACATCCTCCTTGATAACCTGCATTTGAATGAGCATATGTGAGTATATTGAGACAGCTGTAAAAGGATCCAATACCGAGTCACGTTGATAAGAACAATGAAACTATCTATCCACAAACCTTAAAATAGTTTCTCTGATGTCGATTTATAACAGACGTAATTACCGAAACACACTCGTAACTGGTTTCCCAAAATCAAAACTGCCATTTCTCAAAGCGGTCTTGTTGCAGCACATTTGATGACTACAACCTACTAAAAATCTGGTATTACCTTGATGGCTCCCTCTACTAAGATGCAAATTTATTCCTGCTGGTGCAACATACAAGGCTGTATGATCATGGTTTTGAGAGGAGCCCTCATTTTCAGAAGAATGGTTTTAATTGTGCCTCAAAACCCGAAAGGCTCAAAACAAACAACCTTGAAGAAGGGTTCCTCTGGAGCTACTGCATGACTACTGAACTTCTCAATCTTCTTCATCAGGTAAACACCTACTCTCAACATCTTTAAGGATTAACTCACCACTTTTTAAAGCAAGGAAATTACACTATAAGAAACTTAGCAGGAACCCCATGACAGGAAAAGGTCCTGTTCAGGCACTCCATGATGTACTGGCCAGCTGTGGTTGTTTTTGTCCTTCCAACTCAGACTGAAAAGCAAAAATGTGTTTTGATTGTGCTAATTCAATACTGGTTTTCACCACTCTACTACTAAAGTAACTTCCATCCTATATGATGGGCATTTTTTATTATCTCGGCTTTTCAATAAGTTTTGTGCTGTGATTTATTGTTCCACCTTGCGTGATGAACAGATTGTGTTCCTCAGTACCCACGATGTATTGTTGTTTCACTGTGTCCCATTTCCCCTGCCCGGTTGCCTTTTCAAAATGATCATCTTTCTCTTCAATCAAAAATGTGATCCAACATGTGTACACCACTCTGAGGCCCATGAGCCTTGGTCCACATAATAAAAAGCTATGCAAATAAATAAAACAGGTGAGCCTTGTTGATTTTGAAATGACCGTTTAGTTTTTTTCTATGATCCTATGTTGCCTGTGTGCTTGCAATGCGGTTTTCCTATGTAAATTAAAAAAAAGATTTAAAGAGCATCAGGGGCTTTAATCTCGTAGAACTTTTTGAATGTTCACAGAAGAGAGACTTCGCAGGAGTAAGAGAGGCAGGGGAGGGCTAAATGGAGGGTAGGAAAGAAATAGAATTTGAATTTGAATTTTAAAATATTTGTACAGCGCACGTACACCCAAAGGTTTCATGGCGCTACAGTAAGCAAAGTCTCTGAGGTCATGGAGCGGGGAGAGGGAAATAAGGAGAATTTATGAGGGGAATGCTTTAGAGAAAAGAAAGGTTTTTAAGGCCTTTCGAAAGGGCTGGTATTGAGTGGATGTTCTGAGTTGCATCGGAAGGGAGTTCCAGAACACAGGGGCGAGGGTGGAGAATTTAGACCCTCCCCATTTTTTACGACGAAAGCGAGGAACAGTGAGTAGGTGGTGAGAAGAGGAGCGAAGTTCCCTGGGGGGGACATAAGGTATGATCTCCGAGGAAATAAAAGCAGGGGACCTGCCTAGCTGGGCCTGAAAGGCGAGACAGCCCACCTTGAAAAGGGAGCGTTCGCGCACAGGGAGCCAGTGCAGGGATTTCAAGAGGGGAGTGGCGTGATGGGATTTCGTGAGGTTGTATACCAAGCGGGCCGCTTGGTTCTGGACCAGCTGGAGACGACGTACGCTGTAGGCTGGCATGCCATGGTAAAGAGCGTTGGCATAATCCAAGCGGGAGATGACCATGGCCAGTACAATGAGTTTCAGGGCTGTGAAGGAAAAGAAGCGGGAGACTTTACGGATAGTGCGGAGGGATAGAAAAGAGGAGGAAACCACCGAGCTCACCTGGGAGTGCATAGTGAGTTGATCATTGATTTTTATGCCCAGGGTTTTGACGGAGGAGGTAGGGGATGGGGGGGGACCAAGTGAGGGGGGCCAGAAGTGGGGGGACCAGGGACTGGAGCAACCACCTGTCAGAACAAGCTCTGTCTTATCTGGATTTAGTTTCAGGTGGTTGTGATTCATCCAGTCCCGGATGAAAAGCATGGTGGATTGGAATTTGGATTTGGAGTCAGGGGAGTGAGACAGGGAAAAAATGAGCTGGAGGTCATCCGTATAATTGTATACGGAGACCTCCATCTGCTGAAGAGCAAAGATGAGGGGGGCTATATACAAATTAAACAGTAGGGGGGAGAGGGAGGAGCCCTGGGGAACCGGCACACTACCTTCCGTGGTTCGGCCCAGAAGTCACCCAGGCGAACTGCCTGGGTGCGACCGCTTAGAAAGGAGGACAGCCAGACCAGGGCGGTGCCTCCGATCCCCGCCGCTCCGACACGGGAGAGTAAGATGGAGTGATCTACCGTGTCGAATGCGGCAGAGAGATCGAGTAGCACCAGGGCCTGGGGGATGCTTGTGTCCAATCCCTCTCTAAGGTTGTCCAGTACTGAAAGCACGACCGACTCGGTGGAGTGAGCCGGTCGAAAGCCGGCCTGGCGGGGCGCCAGGATTCGGTTTGCTTCCACGTAGGAAGATAGTGCTTTGGTGACATGCCGCTCCAGGACTTTCCCTAGGAAGGGGAGAAGGGAGATGGGGTGGTAGTTAGCAGGGACGGAGAGATCTGAGCCAGGTTTTTTTAGAATGGGCAGAATTATGGCAGATTTGAGAGCGGGAGTGACCACGCCTTGGGCCAGGGAACTGTTAAGAAAGGTGAGGGGGGGTAGCAGACAGTTGGTGAAGACATGAGCAAGAATATGAGCAGGACAAGGGTCGTGAGGGGAGCCAGATTTGACCAGAGGGAGGAGGGAAAGAAAAGAATCTTCTGTTAAGAGAGGGAATGAGTGGAGGCGGGCGTCTGTCGGGGGACAAGGAGGGACGCGGAAAGAGGGGGAGGGGGGAGGAATATTGGCCCTGATTGTCGTGATTTTATCCAAAAAGTAGGAGTTCAGGGTATCACAAAGAGGTTGAGAGGGGGAGGGTTTGAGGGTGGTTCGATCAGAGTATGCGAGTTTGTTAATGATGGCAAAAATTTCTCTGGATTTGTTCTCCGCAAAAAGGATTTTGGAGGAGAAGTACTCTTTTTTGGTGGACAAAATGGAATTCTTATATTGCTGCAAGAGGGAAGTGTAGTGTGATTTAAGCTGAGGGCAGTACTGTCTTCTCCATGCTCGTTCTGCGTGGCGGACCGCTAGTTTTTGTGCCTTCAGATAGTTATTGAACCACAGGTTAGAATCATTAGTCCGTTTGGAGGAGATACGCCTCAGGGGAGCGATGGAATCGCAAGCTAAGAGTAGCCACGAGTTGATGGAATTAGCTTGATCCGCTGAGGGCAGGCCGGACAGGTCGGGCAGGAGGAGAAGAGAGAGGAGGCTAAGGCAGCCAAGTCTACCCGCCCCCAGGACGGGGTCAGATGTTTTTGGGGTGCGAGGGCTTGATAGGCGGTCCGAGTTGAGAGGAGAAGGAGATCAATGAGTGATCAGACCAAGGGCAGGGAGAGATGGACAGAGAAGCAATAGGCCAGTTCAGAGACCAGATTTGGTCGAGCGTGTGCCCATGAATATGGGTCGGGGTGTTGACATGCGAGATGAAATTAAGAGAGCGTAAGGTTTCAGAAAATTCCTTGGAGGTGGAGCATTCAGCTGGGTCGGAAGGCCAGAAATTAAAATCACCCAGGACCAGGACGGATGAATTGTTTACTGCAAGGGAGGCCACCAGTTCTTGAAATCCGTCCAGGAAGATAGGCGATGGTTGAGGAGGGCGGTACATAAGTAGGCAGGTGAGGGGAGTATTGTAACAAAGAGAGCGAGCGACTAAGAATTCGGCCGTGCCTATCGAGGGAAAACTGATAGGTTGGAATGGTAGATCCTTTCTAGCGATCAGGGCGACACCCCCTCCGGATTTACCCGTTGGGCGGTCAGCCCGAAGGGCATAGTAGGTGGCTGGAAGGGAGGCGAGGAGATTGGGGAGGGAGCTGTCGCGGAACCAGGTCTCCGTAAGGAATAGAAGGTCTGGTTTATGGATATCAAGCAAAACTGACAATTCGTGACAATGCTTAACCGCAGACCGCGTGTTAAGGTAGAATATGGTAAGTGGGACCTGACTGGGGCCGGCTGGGGGATTAGGACGGGGAGGAGAGGGCGGGGGGGCGAGGTGAGAGGGACGGTCGGAGTTGCTGCGGCTGTGAGGCCCAGATTCTTGATATGGATAGTCAGGGAGGCTTCAATGGGCCAGCTGGCTTGAAGAGCGAGTAGCTGTGCCGATGAATATTGTAATGGGCCGGACAAGAGAAGGGGCCTAGGCCCTAGGCGCGTTTGGTCGCGGACGGGCGCAGACGGGCTTGCCTTAAGCGCGCCTTCGGCGCGCAATCGGCACGCCCGCTGCGCTCGTCCGCTGCGCGTCCGGTGATGGCACATGATTTATGGGAGTTGAGGGAAGGGGAACATGGGCATGGCCTCCGAGAGGGGGCGTGGCCTCGGCACTCGCCAAAGTGGCGTGATGTAATGTCAAAAGGTCGGTGACCTCCCGCCGCAGCGATGAATCGGCTGCGCGGGGAACCGGAAATGAGCAGGTGAAGTAGGTATTTTTAAAAGCAGGTACACAAGTAAAATACACACAATTTCATCTATTAATCAGGGTAAAATTGCTTGGGATCCGCTCCCGGCTTCCGCCTCAGGAGGACTCGCAAGACTGGGCAGGACGCTAGTAAGCAGCGTCTATTTAAACGCGCTGAAAGTGGGCGTGGCCTCCGAGAGGGGCGTGGCCTCGGCGCTCGCCAAAGTGGCGTGATGTAATGTCAAAAGGTCGGGGACCTCCCGCCGCAGTGATGAATCGGCTGCGCGGGGAACCGGAAATGAGCAGGTGAAGTAGGTATTTTTAAAAGCAGGTACACAAGTAAAATACACACAATTTCATCTATTAATCAGGGTAAAATTGACTAATGATTAGGAAGTTTAAAAGTGAAAGTAAGAGTGTGTTCACCAGCGAGTCTGTCCAAAGAACTGTGGCTGTTTGTACAGTCATAATTAGAAGACACTTCACAACTAAAATGTTTCACAAGCTACACATCTTTTCAAATGTGCATCTGCTTTGTGTAAAAAGGAGCCACATATTCGCTTTGCGTTGCGCAGCCAGGTCTTAAAACAGTGCAAATACAGACTGAAGTAAGGTTATGGATTATACAGTTAATGAAGACTAATGCTATAGGAAAAGAGTATACAACAAGCATTTGCAATGCAATAGGTCTCACATTAATTAAGTTTGAGCTATTGGCATTGCGAAATAGTGCAACACAATTGCAACAAAAGTCTATAAATTGTAGTAAAAAAATGTATATTTTTTTGTAGCAATGGTGGCATGCTGCGCTTTAGATGAATATGTTTAAAAGTAAAGTGTGCCACACTGCGATTGCTACAATAGTTAATTTTGGATGCATTAACAATTGATGTGCGCTGGTGATGTGTGTGCCTGTAGAAATGGTGCACTGATGGCTGGTGGTGTGTGTGCCTGGTGCAGGTGTGCACTGACGGCTGGTGGTGTGTGCCTGGTGAAAGAGTGCACTGACGGCTGGTGGTGTGTGCCTGGTGGAAGCGTGCACTGATGGCTGGTGAGGTTTGTGCCCGATGAAAGCGCGCACTGACGGCTGGTGGTGTTTGTGCCCGGTGAAAGCTTGCACTGACGACTGATGGTGTCTGTGCCCGATGAAAGTGTGCACTGACGGCCGGTGGTGTGTATGCCTGGTGAAAGCGTGCACTGATGGCTGGTGGTGTGTGTGTGCCTGTTGAAAGCGTGCACTGATGGCTGGTGGTGTGTGTGTGCCTGGCCGGCTGGTGGTGTGTGTGCCTGGTGAAAACGTGCACTGACGCCTGGTGGTGTGTGCCTGGTGGAAGCGTGCCCTGACGGCTGGTGGTGTGTGTGTGCCTGGTGAAAGAGTGCACTGACGTCTGGTGGTGTGTGCCTGGTGGAAGCGTGCAATGATGACTGATGGTGTCTGTGCCTGGTGAGTGTGCACTGATGGCAGGTGGTGTGTATCCCTGGTGAAAGCGTGCACTGACGGCTGGTGGTGTGTGTGCCTGGTGAAAGCGTGCACTGACGGCTGGTGCTGTGAGTGTGTGCCTGGTGAAAGCATGCACTGATGGCTGTGGTGTGTGTGTGGTGGAAGCATGCACTGACGGCTGGTGGTGTTTGTGCCCGGTGAAAGTGTGCACCTTTTATGGATCATGTGCAGTAGTAAATGAAGCTTTCAAGTACGTTCAGTTATTAAGCCTTCAGAGGGCATAAAAGGCAGAAAGGTCCTCTGCACCATGCTACAGTCTACTATCTGACTGTGTGGCTGATCATTAAAGACGGATTACTAGGGAGCCCCCCCCCCCTCTATTTTGGGGCAGAGGGGATTCTGGGAGTCTCAAATCGACATTTGTATGTTCCATTCTAGCGAGTAATGCCCACTTGCGACATGGAAGCAGTAAAGATTTCAAAGGCTCTTAGTGAACATAGTAAAGAGAGTCATGCCAGTGGCATAGCGAAACGTGAGGACTGAGGTCTGCTACGTTCATTAATGGGCCTTTCAAACGCTGACAGACTAGTGCAAAATGGCTCAGAACTCATAACTAGGAGATGGAAGGCCTTCTGCACAACAGGGGATCTGGGGCCCTGTGCTTTGCCCACGGGTAATGCTACCTACACCATTTGCAGTCAATGTGAATGTAAATTACAAACATTACTAACATTTAAAATACATTTTCTTTTTTTAAAGTTAGGCAACATTTTTCAGACTTGTTCCTCTATTCATTGACGTTCATAGCAATCTCAATGACACAGAGTAAAAAGAAAACGTGGGGAGAATCCACTGTAATTTACTTAGAGGCCCAAAAGACTGGAATACACACTTCCACAAGCCACTGAGCTCCATGGGCATTTTATCAAAAACGTTTCACATAAGAAGCTAGGCACATATGCCAATTTTCACTGGGAAACTCCTCGTTTCCACAAAACATGCCCTGCCTAACTGCATAAGGATGCTCTAATTTACCGGCAGTCTCATTTTAAACATTGCTAACATCAGGAATGTCACCTCACAAAGACACTCAACAATCAGATGTCCCTATGCCATGAGCTCAGTGTAATGTAGTTGGCAAGCTTTCTATTTGTGTCTTAAAGCGTTAATTGACTTTGTGACATAGAGGGTCGTACGTCTATGATGTGTTAATGTAAGGTGTTGAATCGGGGATGATTTACAGCAGCAGTGCACAAAGGGCAAATACTGTGATTCTGAAATCAAATGTCATTATAAATTTGGCTTCTACTATTAAGAAGGTCAATGCAGTATTTTTTCACGCAGATTTAGTTTCCACATGTCTGTGTCCTGCGAGTTTGCTTGTATGTAAACAGATTTATCAGTATGTTTCAGTTAATGCCGTTTTTCGTATGCCTAAGAGTGTAGAAGTACTTGAGAAAAAAAAGTCTGCTACTTTCACCGCTGTGTGCTCCAGGCAAAACAATTCCATCTGTACTAAACAACGTGTAAATCTTTATTTTCTTGTAAAGTAAGTTACACTTTATCAGTACACGTTATACTTAATTTTTTAATGAAATTGGTCTAAAGTACTACCTCGCGTTTCTATTCAGTATAAGACGACAGAAAGCAGACGTGTGCGTCAATTTAGTAATCTGCTAAATAAAAAATAAAATAAGAACGGTAGGCAAAATGAAACGCCATCTGTTGAATGAGTCTTGCTTCTTCCTTATTAAGGTAAAGACAGGCCTGTTTTGTTTCTCAAAACACTAACGGCAGCGGTAAAGCTAATTAGGAAACGCAAGAAATAACTATGGCGCGCGCACAGGCTCTCATAGAAACGCTCCAGGAACCAGGCACGACACTTCACTGAGAAGCAGGACACACGCAGCAAACAGATTATATAGGAAGGGGGTTGGGAGAAACGGTTAAAAATGAGGGAAAAGTGTCCAAAAATGACAGTCCATGCTGTACTCACTAGTGTCTGAGGTGTCCCATTCTCTTCTACGGTGCGTCTCTTCTATGCACAGTTTTTTGCGAGCTGGCGCAGGGGTGCCTCGAGCTGCTACAGCGGGCCCTGACGTCTTTCGTTCACCTCGTGTCCCGGCGAGGGGACGCATTGCTGACGAGCTTACCAAAGCCATTGCAGACAATGGCTGTGACCGCGCGCTTTAGGAGACACGCTGGGAAAGTGAAAGTGTGGGAGAGCGCGAGAAAAGACATGCACGTTCACAGCGCATGTCTCATAAAGCGCGCCGTCACATCCATTGTCTGCAATGGCTTTTGGTAAGCTCGTGCACATGTCCTGCCCCAGTTCGCATGCTACACAGCGACAATAGTCTCGCTAGCGTGCAGCGCATGGCGTTGCATCGCTAGGCGAGACCTAAAAAGGTGAGGATGGAATGCTTGAATCCATCTCAGCCACTGGTAATTACTTAGGCCGCATCCCACTCCATTGTTATTTTTGGGTTGTTTGTGTTCCGGTTCAGGGAGGATCTGGCCTGGCAGTTCGTGTTGGACTAGTGCCATAGAAGCAGCATCAAGCCCAATTTCCATATGGTTTGGTTCAAACTGAGATGGCTTGGGATGCAAAATAATGAAGCACTGGGATAAAACCCTGAGTAATTCAGTGGCTCAGATTAAATGAAGCATTTCATCCATCGCTTTTTTTGTATACTTTATTATGTCGTCCTAAGTGGGATAGATGTGCCCAGATGAAGGTCACATGCACACTGTGTCAATGGAACCACCTGGCTGATGAGCCCTAACTTGGGCACGAGTGGTCAAGAGTTGCTTCTGTTCTGGTTGAGGGAGGACCTGGTCTGGCAGTTCAGGCTTTACTGCTCCAATTGGAACAGGGTTTAGAAGGATTTGAGCATGGCTGGGTCTAAACTTAGATGGAATATTGTGCAAAAAATAATGATGAACTGGGATGCAGCCCGAGTAATTACAGATGGCTTGGATTAATTCAACGATTCCATCTTTAACATCTTTAACTCCCTTGTCGCGCCCACGGTCTCCGATGCGGTGGAGCCATCTCAGGCGCTCTGTGATAGGTGGGCCTCCTTCATCTGCTCCAAGGTATCGGACATTTATGTTCAGTTGGAGATCCTAAATGCTAATCAGGCACCAGGTGGCCTATCGGAAACCTATCCTGGTGATAGTCCGAGAAATGTGGTATCGGCAAGTCTCTCTGCCTTTCCAACCCTCACTCCGGAAACAGTCGAGAATTTACTTGGAGTCAAGTCGGGGTCGCCCCTGGATCCTTGTCCTCTTAGGGTGCTGAAAACCGCCAAGGCGGCTCTTATCCCCATCTTACTATGGTTCTAAACTTAGCCATCTCACAGGGCCAGTACCCCCTAAGTTGGAAGGCAGCAGTGGTTAAGCCTCTCTTAAAAAAGCCCTCGTTAGACCCGTCAAACCTGAAAAATTCCGTCCCATCTCCCTTCTGCCGGTCCCAGCGAAAATCATAGAAGTCCATCTGAACTCTCATTTGAGTGCCTATTTGAGGGATCATCAGATTTTAGATAGCTCACAACATGGTTTTAGAAGGTTCCATAGCACGAAGACGGTCCATACTGCAGTTTTGGATAATATTTGAGTGCAGGTGGATGCAGGTTATACCACTCTACTGCTATTACTTGAGCTCACTGCAGCATTCGATACCCTGTCTCCACAGAGAATGGTGGAGCGTCTCAGGGAGATAGGGGTCGGGGCTTGGCTTTGGATCTTCTGTTTTCTTTCCTGGAAGAGCGGTCCCAAATAGTCAAATTGGGAAGCTTCCACTCAGAGCCTTCCCCCCTGGTCTGTGGGGTGCCTCAGGGCTCCTCGCTGATCCCCACCTTATTTAATATCTACGTGGCCCCACTGGCAGGGGTGGTGAAGTCCTTTGGGTTGGAAGTTCTGTCTTATGCGGATGAGACCCAAATTATGGTGTCAATCATGCAAAACGCTAGGGATTCCGCGCTCAACTTTAAGAACTGCATGTTAGCAGTCTCATCGTGGATGATACAAAACTATCTCTAACTGAACGGCGAGAAGACGGAAGTCTTGATCTTTGGGGACAGTCCTAACATCTGGTCTAGGGAATGGTGGCATGATGCCCTAGGCGCCTGTCCAGCCCCGGTCTCCCATGGGAAGAATCTGGGAGTTGTGATAGATGTCTCCCTTTCCATGAACCTGCAGGTTTCCAGGACAGTGGCCACTTGCTTCGGGCTTATCCGGATTATAAGGAAAATCTCTCAGTTCCTCTCACTTGAAGCACGAAAAAAAGTGGTGGTTGCATTAATAATGTCCAGATTGGATTATTGCAATGCCCTCTAGTCTACAACTGGTGCAAAATGCCGCTGCCAGATTGGTGATGGACATCCCCAAACATCATTCTGTCTCGTCCTCCCTTAGCTCGCTGCACTGGCTCCCAGTGGACAGCAGAATTGTGTTTAAAACCCTCTGCCTCACTCACAACGCATACTATGACCTGGGTCCTTTGGGAATAAAGACCATTTTCAACAGTATGTGCCCTCCAGAAACCTGAGGTCAGCAAAAAAGAACCTCCTTGTTCTTCCTAGGGTCAAAAAGATGAGATGGGGCGGGAGAGGGCCTTTTCATTTGCAGCTGCAAATGTTTGGAACTTTCTCCCGGACTTTCTCTCGGGGCAACAAGAACAGTCAATCTTCCGTAAAGCCCTGAAGACATGGTTGTTTCCTTGAAAGTCGGTTTGAGTAGGAATCGGTTCTGCCTGTATGATGTCTGGTGCTAGCGCCTTGATGTCCTTGGGCTAAGTCTGCGCTTTAAAAGTCTCACATTCAATCATTCATTCATTCATTCATCACTTTTTTTTTTAATACTTCAAAATCTGAATCTACCCACACCCAGAGTAGCATTATTATTTTTAACACATTTTTACTACTGAATGATGGTCTCCGCACGTAAAAGAAAAAAATCCTTACCCATCGAAATAAGAGCTTCATAATTTTCCTTCATCATGTCCTTGTAAAGTTCCTTCTGACATTCCTCCAAGTCCTTCCATTCCTCCTCTGAGAAGTATGATGCCACATCATCGAAACTCATGGGCACCTGAAATACCAAGCAATAAGCAGTCAGAATGCGCTGGACTACTGGTGCTGGATGCCTGAGCTCTAAATGGATTCAAGACGAATAAAAAGCCCAGCCACAGCTCTAATAGCTTTGCAAGCACAAAATCATTTTAAGAAAAGCTTTTTTTTAAAGAGAAGAGGATCAATTTTTTAAGACCATAAAAAAAACACTAGATTTCCTAGGACAGGTTGCAAAGGCCATCATCAGATGAAAATTGATCTATATTCCTTTATCTCAGGGGGCGATACAGGTTACTTGAAGCATTACAATGAATGTGGCTGGAAAACATGTACAAAAGCGATACAATATTTGGTGCTTTGGTGCCTAACTGTTTTTCTACAATGTGCATCTCATCCACTTTACCCCACACCAAAAATACAAGCGAACAAGACAACAAAATCAATGTTATAAAATATAATTTATAAAATATAATTAACTGTACAAAAAAGAAATTCACAAATGAAAATCTAAAAACTAAATCTCACTCAATTCCCAATGTGCAATCACAATTTTCAGAGAGAAACACCAAGCCCCTTTAACAACTGAAAGATATCCAGACAGCCACATTTTTTAACTGGGTGAAAATCCTCAATGAAGGTTTATGAAATTCTTTTTTTCTACTTGGTTCTTGAAAGCTATCAGAGGACCTTTATTTGTTGTTTGACCCAAATTATGTATAGTCCACCCAGAATTCAAAATAAAAGCAAATCGGAAAATCAAAATACAAAACATATGCCTCACAGAGAAAACAAGCATTTGCAATGCAATAGGTCTCGCATTTGCGAGAGTTTGAGCTATTGGCACTGTAACTGACAATGCCTTTTTTTATGTTTTGGTTTTAAAAACATAAATATAAGGCATTGTCACTTACAATGCCAATAGCTTAAACTCCCAAAAATGCGAGACCTATTGCATTGCAAAATGCTTGTTTGTTTTGTTGCTAATGCTGTACTTTATCAACATAAAAGCAATAATATTGTAATTTCTACAGCGCATAGCTACCTCATTAGAGGTGACCCAGCACTGGGTACCGGAATCCATCCTCCTTCATGCAGTTCTCAACACCCCCCCCCCCCCCTCCCTTACATCATGCTCTGAAAAACTGGTTTTTAGTTTTTTTAAACGTTTCTTCTGGCTGAACCTGCCAAACTGCTATGGGAAGATTATTCCATAGTTTGGGTGCTAGGTAGCCAAACAGCGTCCCACCCATGCGTACGTTCCTAAATCTCGGAACTATAGCCAGCATCTCCTTTGCTGATCGGAGGTTTCTCAGGGATATATATGGTCTAACAAACGGCAACAAGTAGCATGGCCCTTTGTTATTCATAGCGTTGACAAAGGAATCAAGTCAACAAGGAGACACTTTTGGCTTTACCAGTGCTTGTTTTTGTTTATTCCCGATTTGAGACTGAGAGCTTACAACTTATAATGAAAGAATTCCAGAGTGCTAGCAGTATCTGAACGATAGGCGCAGATACTTGTTTATTGTTGACCAACAGAGCACTATATAGGTGGTATATATAAAAATAGAACAAAGCAAAAATAGCTGGTGGATGTCACCACTAATAATTTAGTTGCAAAAATCTGTTGGCCGAACAGAATTTAGGGAGTATGAAACCCTAGATGAGAAAAGTACACTGATTTAGTTGAAAAAAGGCTGCATCCTTGGTACATTCGTGTTTGTAAAGCATGAATAGCATCTACTTCAGCAGATCTAAGACAAGCTAGATGTTTTCCCACAAATTACTGTGCAAAGGAAAACACAGGATGTATTTACCATATGACACAATATTGTTTGATCTAACACCATGGGCCTTTGACGTTCCCTTAGTAAATGTCAATTGTGTTGCAAGTATATCCAATCAAAGGTCAGTACAGGAAAGATCAAGCTCATGGTATTAACTAAAAGGAAAATTATATTTGGAAACTGGATGACACCACAGTAAAAAGTTAGATTAATTTTATCTGTGACTGGTGTTACATACACATGCAAAGGGACAGGTCAAAAATAGTTGCAGGCCCTCTCCAGAAAGTAGACCTGATATTTGGGCAAAGAATGATCGATATGTTCAAGCAATCAGATTACTAGTTTATGCTTAGATGGCTGAAAGCTCTTGGGAGTGTGCTATTTGAATACAAAAATATATAATCTTTGTGAGACTACCTTATGAAAACACTAGCTAACCCTTACATAACCCTTTCAGAGTTTGTTAGGGGTCTTAGATCCGTCACACATATATTAATAATCAGAAAGACCACTGTCAAATTAGTTTCTGTTTTGCCTGGCTAATTCTGGAGCTATCTGATGTGTTCTTTAGAGTTACTGATTAGATAATAAATTTAGTAGAGTTGTGCTAATCTGTATATATTACTTGAGCAATTTAACTGTACAGGGCGAAGTGGGCTTTGAGAGTCATTCAATCTGGAAGGAAAAGCTATCAACTCTAGTAAACAAGAGCAGTTAAGGTATCGCCGCTGCCGGCCCGAAAACCGGAAGTTCAGGAGCGTCAAGCTGGTCGTGGGGCGGGACTTCCGCCTTCTGCAGGAAGCCCGTGCCCACAGAGTGCCTGGCCGAGAGGAGCAGTGGTGACGCAGGGCTCCCATGCCTGAGGGAGAGCCCCGCGGTGGCTGCAGATGTAAGGAGGAGCAGAAGTGGCGGCTGAGGCCGCCAATGCAAGTGCGGGGCTCCCATGAGTGAGGGAAGCCCCGCTTGTGCCAGGTGATGCGGAGGAGATGATATCAGGGGAGTCCTGAGCGTGACGGAGCCTGTAGCAGCGACAAAAGAGTCCGGTGAGTAGGGCTTAGTTATACCGTGGGGGCTGGTGCGTGTGGTTTTTTTTTTGTGATTGAGTAGGCGTGCACTGACTGGGGACGGCTGCTACGTGTGTGTATGCGAGCGTTCACAAGTTGCGTGAAATGGCTGGCGGTGGCTGCTTCATGTGTGTACGCATGTGTTCACAAGTTTGTGCACTGGCTGGGGGCGGCTGCTACGTGTGTGTTTGTGTGTGTGTGTGTGCACGCGCTATTGTAGAAGGCTGACTTGCCTCAGAAGCGGGACAGGAGATGTGCACAGCGCGTGGCTGTATGTGCGCATACACCTGCTCAAATCGCCAAATGCTCTGCACTTGCCCATCTGTCCCACTTCCGAGGCAAGTCCAGAACAATAAGCCTCGCTGGCGACAGCGCTTCGCGCTGCATACGCCAGGCTCGACCTAAAAAGAGGGAACCAGTGAGGGCATGGAGGATTACATTAAATAGGAATATGTTAGTAGTATTTCCCTGGCTTTTCTACGTCAAGTCAAATACATAGAATATGTTCCCTGCCCTCACTTGAATTTTCAATGAAGTTTTGTACTAAAGAGTTGCCATCACATGCAGCCATGGAACCAACACTCAATGTTTTCCAAAAACTTCACTCTTTTAGTGTACTTGTGACAGTTATTCAGCTGCACCAGCTCATGAAAATACAGCGATTCAAGTTAGACGGTTATCTAAAAAAAACACAACTACAACAAAACAATCACTCTGCATGTTGACTGCAGTATGTTAATCCCTCAGGTTGCACAGGGATAAAAAATAAAATATGGATGCCCTAAAGCAAACAACAGGGATATGGGAAGACTAATGAAACTGAACCCAGGTGGATTGGTTGCCTTAAGTAGCAATCTTTGAATGGATTAGGATCCCATAGCCAATTCACAGCATCAAATTTAGCGCTCCAAAGAGGAGCGCAATGCAAATAAAATCTGACTTAAGCCAACTACATAATAAACAATTTTCAAAAACCTTGACTAACTGAGATTATCTCAGACACCCAGCCACTGAAACAAAAAAAAACATTAGTGCCCAACATTCTTCTCTGCCCCATGCTACCTTCACTACAAGGCTACCATCTTAGAAAAGTCCCTATCATTTAACTTGGTTATGCTTCATTTTATTTCTAGACTGCAGAATTCATAGAAGCAGCTTGAGGCAATCCAGTAATTTAAGTGGAGATAAGACAGACATCTGGGGTATAAACAGCAACAAAGGTAAACAAATGGGGCAGGGTTACTTAGAGGTTAATTTACTGGTTAAAAAGACATTTTAAAAGTTAAGTGTTAACAGAACATATGGAGGGAGGGCTCTAGTTGAAGGGTCATAGGTCAGGAATTCCAAGCCAAACTACTGCTTGTCTGTTGCCGAAAGTTGACCGTTCTGACTTTCGCCATGTAGAGGAGGACCAAGAGAGCTTAATGAGGGGAGTGTTGTGGTTCGTTCTATCTGAATTGTATAACCCCCTCCTGAAAAATAAATAACAAATGAATACAAATCAGGGAGGAGGCTGTTTAGGAGCCTGTTTGGACAATGGTGAGTTAGGGGTCGGTAACTAAAGGAAAGCTTTGATGATAAAACAGATATAAACCGTGCGGGTACATACTGGAATAGAAATGGCTTCCACAGTCTAGACCAATTGGAGTCTCTTCAGAATGGTGATGAAAGCACATTAAACTAAATTACCATAATCTAGATTTTACATCACTGAGGCTTATATGACTGGGACCTGATGAGCAGCACAAAGCCAGAGTGTCATTATACATATGAAAGATGGATTCAACCTTGTACCTAATGATTTAGTCGAGTTCACTTAATCCTTCAATAATATCCTTTATACACAATCAAAATCATATCTTAGAAGCTGATTCCTTAAAAGAGCGCTCAAACCAAACTAAGTCTATGTACTCTGACATAGTTTCTCTTTACAGCCCAGAAGCCCTTCACCTACTCTTCATGACATTTACCTGGGCTCTTTCCCATAAGTGCAAGCTAAGTTGTATATTAACCTTAAGAAACAGGCTCCCAAATAGCACATCACTTCTCTTTTAGCTTCTACTTTTGTCTTGAAGCATTTTACTCCCAAAAAGATGTTATACATTTTTAGTCATAAAATAGTGGGAACTACTCCAAAATTATTACACAGAACACACATAACATCCTCAAGCACGTTGCCAGCTTACGTCTTGCACAGGTGAGTATCCTTGATACTCGATGCGGAACAGAAAGATTCCACATCACTTTAATCCATCTGGCCCGAAAAACACCCACAATACCTGAACTTTCACCTACTTCACACACCTTCTTTACCACATGATAAATCTGTGTCTACCGGTTAATCCTAGCCCTCCGTCAAATCCTCCAGACTTCTATACTTAACCAAACAAACTTCCTCCATGATTACCTCAACTTACACTTACCTTGGTCATACCACCACTTACCCTACAAGTAAAGCACAAAAGATATCTACACTGTTGCAACCGCTATCATGCTAACTTTGGCTTACACAAAGGAAGATTGAAAAACTCTCCCCGGCTCATCTTAGCAGGGATTTTATCCATCATCTATTCAACCAACACTATTTCTATGAATGCAGAAAGAGTCAAAACCCCACACTATCAAAGTTCCAATAAATTCTAATCACAGTCATATTAAGCGACTTAAAACTGGCATTATGGTGACAGATGTCTTTTAATTCACCACTTCCAACTAGGTATGGTAAACAACTTAACACCAGACCTCTCGAACTATAAATCACCTCTACTACTATAAATCAGTGATTGTCCCAGTTAGAGAAGAGACATGCAGGAAATAGATTTAACATCCATTCCAACTGATTAATCATGACTAAAATCAATTACATAAATCTATTTCTTTGAATTGATCTTCTACAACCAGCCTTCAGCATACAACAGAGAAAACCTCAAATCATAAGTCTGTCACACCATTGTCTTTTGAGAATTTTGTTTCAAGGTGCTTAACTAGGGAAACAGCTTTTTCACCATCACAATGATTTACCAATCATGAGAGTACAAATCAAAAGCTTTTTACATAATAAATTTGCTGTTTGAAGACCCAATTTCCAAAAATCATTGCAACAGGATCTCCTCATCACCCAGAATGAAGGTCAACAAACTGCAATGATACTCTTCAATCTCTCAGTATCAGACACAATTGCAGATTATGAAATTATGTTATCAAATCTAAAAGAGACAAAATCAAATAGGGATCTCCAAATATTCCCTAGTCCAGATTCACTCATTGCTTTCTGAACTCAATCAGGAAGCGGAAAAGGAACGGATTAAAGTGTGACCATATAAAGTCAATGTATTATCAATGCAGTGTTTGCATGGTCACTGGTTTGGTCAGCTATTGTCTAATGTTTAGGAACAAGCCTCATACATGGGTCACCATGTATATCGTGAGAAGATTGGAAACAATGGGTCGTAGAAACGGTGCCAGAAATATGAGGAAAATGTGTGATTTTGGCAAAGTTTGCCCAGCATTTCTGGTAAGAAAATAGAATGGTACCCACGCATGCCAATCACCCTGGACTCCCTTAGGTGTCTTCTTGTGAGGAAAAAAATCTGATGTCAACTCTTTGCATTTGGAGGCCTAGAGTGTCACAGGCACAAGGTTCAGTCGCACAAGTGGGGTACCATTTTTATTGGGAGAACTGTGGGAAACAACGAGCAGCAGAACATTTGTTATGATCAACTGAATTTCACTTCACTTTTGGCTTCCAAATGTAAGCCATTCAGTGTGCAAGAACCAATATACTGAGTTCTGCCAATAACTACTATTCCTAAACTCAGTATCAAGGATTTTTTTTTATAATTCATAGCTTACCTTCATACCAAAGTTTCATTCATTAGGGTTTACCATATGTTTTTATGATACTCAGTACAGAATTTAAAATCAATATAAGCTGCTGCTCAATTGCGGACCCTTGATGTCATCTGTTTTTGGACAGCCAAAAAACACTACAAATACCTGTATCAAGAAGAAATCCTCTCTCAATCATTCTCTGGAAAGGCACCCAGGATCATGAATACACTATGCACTCAGATCACGTTTCCTCCATATTTTCAAAAGTGTGGTCAGAAGATGCCATACGCTCGGGTTTTTGATACATCAAACAGTTCTGCATAACTATTCAATTCTGTGTAACTATACTGTAGGAAAATGTGAAAGAGAAGCTGGACTAGAAATCCAACCTACTTAAGATGTATTAACGCAGCAGCTACTATCTCCACAGAGTATGGAGTTACTCCCAAAAAATGGACACAAGTGATCATCAGAAGTAGCGTGATGGAAAGTGGCGGTCTTAAGCTAGAACCACTGAACTCATGTGAAGAGCTTAAATTAACTGTGTATTTTAAGACTTACTGTAGCCATATGAGACATGACCAGTCAATGGGAACAGAGCCAACGCCATCGCTCAATATGGCAAAGAGGTATTGATAGAAGCATAGTTGTTGAGTCTGATTTGTGTGATCAGAGGATGAGCAAGAAGGTTTTGAAAAAAATATATATTGACTGTAATGTAATGGGTTAGTAGAAAAAAAAAACTGTAAAAAGGAAGACAATCTGCCTCAATGATGAAAAGGATAAGAAAAAGAATAGACACAGGGAGCTTGCGGCTTACAATAAAGTAGAGCTAACTTAATACCATAGCAAACATTGTTATCAACAATGTATAAAGATGCAAGATTGTAGCAGAGAAACAGCCATTGTCTAAGATACACAGCGGCATCCGAAATGTACAGGTAATGTGTTACTCTGCAGTGCACTATTCTGCCTCTAGTAATTTGGCTTAGAAAAGCATCCTGAATAATGTTTTTGGCCATCACCCCTGGACTAATGGGAAAGGTATAATGTGTGACAGATTAAACAAATGTATATATATATATATACACATATGTACATACATAACCTACTGGCGGTCGCTAGTAGATAGTTATAGTTAGGACCTAGTTTCCATAGGAAAAGCGTTTTTTGTTTTTCAAGTACCTTTGGCGCCGGATGACGAATCTTCGCATAATTTTAAAAACTCGTGGGGCGCTCCGGTCAGCTCCTATCCTGAAAGTTTCGGGGTGATTCGGTAAGCGGGGGCAGAGAAAAAAGGTTTCGATATATAGAGGCGCAGTGGATCCGCGGACCCTCCGGACCACGAGCTTTATTCTAATTGGCTGTCAACACTCCAAACCAGGAAGTGTTGGCAGCCAGGGAAACAAAGGTGAAAAAAAGAAAAGGGGGCAGGGTAGAAACACCCTGACCCCCAAGGCCTTCTCAGGGGTTCCCACAAGGACCCCCAAGGCCCCAAAAAGCATTAAAAAAAAAAAGTCTAGATTCGCACACTCGGCGTGAATTTCGTCTGAAAAAAAAAAACAGAGCGGGTTCCCACGCTTCGTTATTATTTAGCCCCCTGGGTGGGCCAAGTCCCGGGGGCATGCAATAATGTAATTGCAGGGGCCCAAGGAGGCCCCCGCAGCCCCAGGGACCGCCACTCCGGGGCTTTCCATAAATATTTATGGGGGCACACGGCCTCCCATGCAGCCCCAAGGGACCGCCACCCCCCGGAGCTTCTTATTTTTAATGTGTGGGAGGCCTCCAATGCCCCCCCAATCCCCGGGGACCGCCACCCCGGGGCTTTTATTAATGATTTTGCGGGCCCCCCACTGCCCCAGGGACCGCCACTCCCGGCTTTTATTTTTTTTAAATACACCTGTGCGGGGGGGGGGGCTCGAGCAACTCCACACACCCCGGGGACCGCAACCTCCCCAGGGCACTAATATTCAGATTCGGGGGTCCGTAACAGTGTAACAGACCCCCGAGTCCCGGGGACCACCACCTCCCCGGGGCTTTGCAATGGGTGTGACGGGGCTGCGTTGCTCCCCTCCTGGAGCCCTCGATGGCCCTGGGGACCGCCACCCCCCAGGGCCGGCTCCTGCAGTGTCCCCCCGCCCCCGGGACACTGCTGTTTGCATTGACAGGAAGGGAACAGTGGAGCTCTCGCTCTGTCATTGCAAACTGCTTTGCTTCATTGAAGCGAGAGCAGTGAAACCTGCTCTTGCTTCAATAAAGCAAAGCAGGATTGCTTTTCCACAAGGGGAGCTGCATGCCAGCAGCTCCCCATGTGGAAAAGTAATGCCGGCTCCCGCAGGAGACGGGGAGCCGGCGGGACCGTGGAGGCATTCGGGCTTCCCCCACAGTCTCCAACGGATAGGGCCTGCCCCAGGGGATGGGGTCCCAGGGGGTAAAATGGCCCGGGAAAGGGGTCACGCAGCCTCCTTCTCCTACAAATTTATTTTTTAAGGAAATAATATATAAAGGCCAACCCCGGGGGATGGGATCCCAGGGGCCAATAGAGGCCTCAGGAGAGGGGTCACGCAGACCCCTCCATAATAAAATAAAAATATTTGGCCATGCCCTGGGGGATGGGGTCCCCAGTGCCCAAAAAAAGTAAAAAGAAGAAGGGCCACACAGCCCCTCTTCCAAAAAATCTAATTTGAAAAAAACACTATCGGGCAAGAGGCCCCGCCCCCTTCGAGCAACACACTGCAAAAGCGCCTGTGGCACATTTTAAGTTGGGGAATTAATTCCCCTTTAATCCTGAGGGCCCCATGGGGCCAACTAGCCCACCAGGTACCTCCAGTTAGCACCACAGGCCTGCATTGCAAAGAGGTGGTCCAGGCCACGCCCCTTTTTACACCTCTGTGTAACGCAGCTCTGTGGCGCTTACTGGAGGTACCTCGTGGGCTAGTTTAACCCCAGGGACCCACAGGATTCACGGGGACTTTATCCCCCAACTTAAAACGCGCCACGGAGCGCATTTGCATAATGGTGCAGGTAGAGGGCGGGACCTGAGGTGACATGTGTGCAAACACACCCTGTGGTGCGTTTTCAGTTGGTTACTTACATGTGGGTTCTTCAGTGCACTCGTATTGAGCAGAGTTTTCTGTATTTTAATCTTTTTTCATGGTGTGCTACTCCATCCAAGTACTCTGTCTGAAAGTACTTAATCACAATGTAAACTGTATGGTGCAGACGAACCTGTTCCAGAGGATGTGTGCACTATTTACACGAACATTAAAGTTTCATCAATTCTTTCATTCATTTAATCAAATGTTGAGGCAGTTCTTTGTATGTTTCAAAAGATGTTTATTATTCCTTCAAATTCAGGTTTCAAACGTTATTCGTAATCCATAAATTTCATCATTTCTAGATTATTTCATTAGATGTGTTTTAATTTACCAAATGCATTTCGGGTCAAGATATTGACCCTTTATCAGGGGTCTATAGGGAAAGAAACGGTAAACTTAATGAGCTAGTCTTAGCTGAATACATTATTTACATCATTAGAGCTTCACATTTTATCTATAACTGCCTCAATTATGAGTTACATGAAAGAAGTCTGGAGGTGTATTACCATTTTCTTGTCTGGGGACAAGAAAATGTTAATATGAAATTTCAATCATTCACTGAGGGTGTGCAGGCACACTTGAATAACAAAACACTTTACAAAGCCATGCAATGGGGTACTTAACCGGTATTTTTACCACCATAGTGCAAAGATCTGAATTAAGTCAGGATAACTCACAGCAATACATGGTATTGAGAGGACGAAGTGTGTTGGGTTTTCTCAGACAATTTTCCTTTATTATGAAAAAGAATGTTAGATGCTGTTAAAAGCTCCAGCATATTTATATTAATTGACAACACGCAATCTATGTGTATCTTTGTGTAGCTCTGCCATTACAAAATGGCCGATACCATAGATCCTTTCATTAGGATGCAATCAGAGGTGCAACTAGAGACAAATTTCGGGGGGCTAAGAAAGAATTTTGGGAGGGCTGAACCTTTAATCAGTAGGCAGAGTGGAGCACCCCTTATCCATTACCCTCACCCTTTGACATCTCCCCACCATTGTTACCTGCGACACAAAAGACTTTAAGTTCACTCTCTGCCAACACAAGGCCCTGCATCCCTCCGCCCTCACTACCCCCCAGACCCCCGCCACCCTCCATGCCACCCCACCGCCTCTGTCTCTACCACATAATACCGCCCCCACCCCGCACTCACGGGCCAGGGCTTCTTCTTGGCGCCCATGCTCTCATAGAAGGCTTTCGCTGCCTGCCAGTCCATCTCTCCCTCGGAGGCGACATGCTTGAGGCCCGGTGCACTGTCCTTCTGGCCCGGCACCTCCAGGAAGCCGGAGGAGCCGGCCGAGGGGATGGTGCTGTCGGCAGCGACGGACGACTTCAGTCCCAGCGCAGAGGAGCTCATGGTGCGGCTGGAGGAGAAGGGAGTTGTGCGAGGCGCTGCGATCCCCGGCTCAGTCAGAGGCGCTGCGGTCGGGGTGTGCCCTGCCATGGGCTGGGAGGAATGCGGAAGCAGGGCTGGCTCTAGCAGGGCGTTGCCGGGGATGTGCCCAGCAGCACCTACACTGTAGCGCAGCTTCCGTGTAACTCATTTATTTAAAATAAAAGCGAGCTCCGCCATGACACCCCCACGTTTCTCCGAGGCCATGCAGAAATGCCTCGGAGAAACGCACGGTCATTTTGGGATTCAGGGCGTGTTTTTCTTTCTCTCCTCTTCCCATTGGCTGGAAGGTAAAATTCCAGCCAATGGGAAGAGGAGAGAAAAAAAAGAGAAAGAAAGTAAAAAACACCCCCCCGAATCCGGGCTTGACCGGAGTGACGCTCCTCTCCTCCAATGGCTGGCCTCCGTTTAGGAAGCCAGCCAATGGAGAAGAGGGGCTGGTTCAAGACCCCACACTCTAAACAAAAGATCTCCCCTGCGAGACTGCGCAAGCGCAGCCTACGCAGGTCTCGACCTAAAAACCACAGGTTTCAGGCACGCTATAGTTAGAAATTAGCATTTAAAAAACCTTAGAAAGTCACTGAAAAAAACATAGGTTTTAGGGAAAGTTATAGTCAGTTGAACATTTCACTCGTACAAAACCAGAGAAATTCCCCCGTTATAGTTAGTTCAGCTAACTATAACTCGCACCCCCATAATGCACTGCTTATGACATCACATATTACATCACTCATGACATGGTCAGTGACATCACTGATGACATCTCAAATGACATCTCCGATGACATCATCCATGTTATAATTTGATGCATCTTCTCACACCTTAATGTAACCTTTGTACACCCACTCTAAATTACAGACTGCCATTCTCAAAACCATAGACACCTCAACACCAAAAACTACATACCTACACACTGATTCTTAGGTTTACACACACATCCACTCACTCATCCGTACAGTCACTCAGTACAAGACTATCATATGCACTCATACAATTATATATACACTCGCACATCGCCACTCATCCATAGAGGTACTCCACTTATACACCTAGTCAGTCATGCAAATAATTAATCACACTGCCATTTACTCACCTATACAGTTATACACACAACAGCTCACTTACTCATACAAATACTAGCACATTCTTATGCTCTTATACAATCACTGATACAAGCACACACTCATCCATACAGCCACTCTCACAATCACACACTCTCACTTATAGCCATTTATACACTCCAACACACATATATACTGCCTTTCACATATGTAGTTACTCACACATGTACCACTGAGATATGCATTTACTCACTAACACACCCATACACACACTAGCCCATCCATACAGCGCCGGGACACCTCCTCGTGAGGTAGCTGTTCGCGCTATACAAAATTCTGTATTATTATTATTATTATTATTATTATTCATACAGTCCATCACAGATGCACTCTTGGAAACCATGCACCCAGTGAATCACCCACTCACACATCTATGCACAGAGTCACACACACTCCACCCACAGAATCACTCAGGTACCCATACAGATACTCAGACAACCAATCAATAACCTATATAGACACTCATGTAGCTATTCACAAACACATGCAGTCACTTACACACCAACAGATAGACGGATACAGACATTCACACAGTTTAATCACTAACCCATGCATTCAGTAAGATACGTTTAATCACTCACTTATAGTCAGTCACGCACCTACTAAATCATCCATTCAGATACTTATACGCCCACTCATTCTTCAATACGCCTTTCCCTATATATTTTAAACATATTTAAACTTTACAGAAACACACAGTCACTGGATGATGTCATCAGCGATGTCATCAGTGATGTCACTAACCATGTCATGAGTGATGTAATATGTGACGTCATCAGCAGTGCATTGCGGGGGTGCTATTATAGTTAGCTGAACTAACTATAATGGGGGAATTTCTCTGGTTTTGTACGAGTAAAATGTCCAACTAACTATAACTTTCCCTAAAACCTATGTTTTTTTCTGTGAAATTCTAAGGTTTTTTAAATGCTAATTTTTAACTATAACGTGCCTGAAACCTATGGTTTTTTCAGTGAATATGTATATATAGCGGTCATAATCACTTTATTTCGCCAGTACAAAAGACGGCATAAAATACAATTAAAATGACAATTTCATTCATATAAAAATCCATTAAAGTATAAAATGCATAAAACTGCATGATAAAACAGACGTACTTCCAAGAATTACAGTAGCAACAGGTATATAAAATTATTTAAATATTATTTTCACTATCCCAAATTATAAGTGGTGTTTTCTCCCTTTTTTAATCATACCAGAGAAACGAGGCTAAATAAAAACAAGTGAAGGGGTCAGGTAATAGCTTCAGAAAATGTAGGGCTAGGGGGCATTGACTAAATTTAGAGAGAAATCTTTTTTCTTTCCTGACTTTTCAAGCTACAGAATAATAAAAAACAGAGAATAAGTAATAGAGGGATGACCCAGCATAAGAGGAATGTCATTCAAGCCAAACCTCAATAAAAGGTATATCTGTTGGGAATTCGTTTCAAAGGATAAATACATAGAATCAGTTGTGTTTATTGTAGGTGCCAAATGATATTGCTTAACCCTAGACTTAGTACAATTGGTCTCCCATCTCATTTACCTCAGATTTTTAGACAATAACCTTCAATTCGGACCTTGAAATAGTCATACATGTAGTCGGATCGCCAAATAGATTGGGCAAGCCATTGGAATAAAAGCTAGTCTTAACAAATTGAAGCCACTTGATTTTACACAGGCCATCAAGCATTAGGGAATCTCTCAAAATGTCTTGTGTTAGCTTTAACGATCCCCTTCTCCACACTGAGTGCGACAGAAGGAGTGGCGCAGAGTTGATCTGATCTGTAACAAAAGGGACGTCCAGTTTGGAGTGACAATTATAAGAGGAGCAGGATTGCGGGACACCAACTAAACATTTCCAAAAACTATCCTCGATTTGTTGTAAAGTGGGTACGCTAGTGGTTCCCCACAGGGATGCCCCATACATAACAACAGATGTTGTTTTGTTTTTTAAATAATTGTTATTGTTTCCATTGGTTTAGACCCAAGCTTGTTTTTAAATCTGAATATCACCGCTACACTTTTTTCCATCACAAGCCCTCTATCTGCTACCATGTTAAGCCACATACTTTTAAAATCAAATAGTACCCCCAAATAGAAGAAGGCATCCACACCTCCAATTTTCTCCAATCTATATTCAATCTGGGCAGTTATAGGCCTCTCTCATACCACAAGCATTAAAGACTTAGATTCATTTACGCTGCAATCTAGATGATTCATGAATCTAGTACGACAGCGGTGTCCTGGATGGTCTGGAGTTTCCGGAGCAGGGACTTGTTGATTCCGGTGTAGGGGGCGTTTCTGTTGTCCAATCTGTTGGTTATGAGTGCGTGGGTGACGTTCTTTCTGGCTTGAGGGGGCACATTTGAAGGTCGTGCGGAGGATGCAGAGGTTGATGAAGCACGTGGAGGTGACAGCGTTGATCTGTGGGGTCATGATGAGGGAGAAGTAGAGTATGATGCCGAGATTTCTGGCATGGTCCGTGGGAGTAGAGGGGTTGCTAAAGGCAGTGGGCCACCAGGTGTTGTTCTATGCGGAGGGGGTGGGCCCAGGATGAGAACTTCTGTCTTCTCCGAGTTGAGCTCCAGGCAGCTGCTGCTCATCCAGGATGCAACATCTTTCATTCCTTCCTCGAACCTGAGTCAGGTGGTGTCTGGTTTCTTTGCGAGGGAGAAGATGAGCTGGGTGTCATCGGCGTAGGATACTACGCTGTCATACGATGGAAGTGAGGGGATCCATGTAGATGTTGAAAAGCGTGGGGCTGAGTGATGATCCTTGGGGTACTCCGCAGCAGATCTCTGGGTTTGGAGGGGATGGGTGGGAGTCTGATTCTTTGGCTTCGGCTGGTGACAAATGAGTGGATCCAGTCGAGGGCGGTTTCCTGTAAGCCGGCATTGTGGAGTCTAGCGGTAAGTGTGCGGTGGGAGATGGTGTCGAAGGCTGCAGAGAGGTCCAGTAGGATGAGAGCTGCCATGTGGTCCTGGTCGAGAAGCATGCAGATGTCTTCTGTGGCGGCTAGGAAGACTGTCTTGGTGCTGTGGTTGCTGCGGAATCCGGATTGGGAGGAGTCGAGGATAGAGTTGGCTTTGATGAAGTTCGTGAGCTAGATGTTGACGATCTTCTTGGTGACTTTGGCTGCGAAGGGGAGGAGAGAGATGGGTCTGTAGTTTTTCTTGAGGAGGGCTTGATTTCTGCGTGTTTCCAGTCATCCGGGAATGTGCAAGTTTTGAAGGTAGAGTTGATGGTGCGTCGTAGTTCGGGGGTTATGGCAGTAGCGGCTCTGCAGAAGATGTGTAACTGGCAGGGGTCCATGGGGGCTCCTGAGCAAATGCGCTTCATGGTCGTTCCAGTGTCTTCTGTAGGGAACGGGTCCAGGCGGCGATTTGTAGGCTGGCTGTCGTTGCTGGAGGTAGGTGTGATTTCAGTTTCTAGTATCTGTTCTTTGAAGTTCGGCAGGAGAACTGGCTGTGGATGGTTTTCGGGGTCGACAACCGGCAGTTTCTTCCGGGGTTGAGTGCATGGAGGGCAGCTGAATCATAGCGGTGGGAGGGTGGAGACCCAGGGTCCTTGGCGCGGTCGGGGATTGGCGCAGACGGTTTTGCCTTTAAGTAGGGTACGGGGGAAGGAGCGCAGCTCGGAAGCTGGAGCGGGAACCGGCTCGGGGCGGAGGTGCCACGAGGCAGGAAGAGGCAGGAAAATGGCAGATAAAGGGCACAGAAATTAGACACAGCAGGCACAAAATACCCTATAAAAAGGCAAGAGCACGAAAAAAGGCAAAGGCACAAGCACAATTCTACAAAAAGGAAGAAGAGCACAAATGGAGGAGAAAAGCAGGGAACAGACAGACAGAGGCAGACAGACAAAAAGGCAGACAGACAAGGCTGGCAGAGCGGACCAGCAGAAGAGCAAGACTCTCCTACTGGCCCACCAGGGATGAGGCGCAGGCAGGAGCCTGTGAGTGGAGGTCTCAAACACCTACCTGAGACCAGAGAGGTGCAGGGGGAAGCAGCGCAGTGACAGAGCTGCACGAGGGGAATGCAGAGTTCCCTGACCAGGAGGTCAGAGGTCTTGCTCTGCATACATATATATAATATATATATTAAAAATATATCTACACACACAAATTTACACCCACATATATATATATATATACACACACATACATATATACACACACACACATATATATATATATATATATATATATATATATATATACACACACATATATATATATAAACGCACGTGATGTATATATATATACACACACACACACACACACATATATATATATATATATATATATATATATATCTTACACGTGGTGTCACCCTGCGGGACACACTCAGGAACAGCTGGGTCCTGCATTTTGTGGCAGCACTCTTTATTCAACAAACCGGCATACCAAGTCAAAGCAAAATGTGTCATGGTTCCAATAGGCTTCAGGGGATCCTGGTTGTTTGCGGTGGGTGTGCATGCTCCTCAACACATGCGGAAGCCAGAGTGCCCGACTTCCGTTCCAATCAAGGTTAGCTGTCTAGCTTTGCTACTGGAAGCTACCACTGCGGTGGCGAGCGCATCCGAGGGAAAATCGCATATGAACTGTGGTTCCCGCCGGATCGGCGCTTCGGATACCGTGTTCGCCAACGTTTGAATGCCAGGGTCCAAGGTATTCTGGTTGCCTTAAGTTTTCCTCAGCCGTGCTGGAGCGCTTGCTGCCGGCTTCTGCCTTCCGCGTTGGAGCGCTAGCTGCCGGCTTCTGCCTTCCGCGCTGGAGCACTTGCTGCCTGCTTCTGCCTTCCACGCTGGAGCTCTTGCCGCCTGCTTCTGCCTTCCGCATTAGAGCGCTTGCCACCTGCTTCTGATTTCCGTGCTGGTGCGCTATTCCTTTGGGGAATTCACACACTGGAGCGCTTGTTCTTTTTATTGCCTTTATTTTCACAACGCGCAGGAGCGCTTTTTTTGTGTGTTCAGTTTGCGCAGGAGAGCATTATTTATGTTTGGACAAAAGCCATGCTGGGGTCCCTACTAAGTTCCTAAAACGCGCAGGAGCACTTAGTTTAGTGTGTTCAGTTTGCACAGGAGTGCATTATTTATGTTTGGACAAAAGCCACACTGGGGCGCCTACTAAGTTCCTAAAACGAGCTAGTCCACGGTGACACTAACCGCTGGATTACCTTACTGCTTGGTGCATCTCTGACAAGCTACCGGTGCTCACAGATATAATCCAGACGGAGGTACCTTCACGGCTTCAAGAACACCATATCTATATTCCCTGGCTTCCTTACCCGTGCCCATCGCCATCTTAGTCAGTTTGCACGCCTCTGCTGGGGTAAAGTGGGCAAGGTGGTGGTGGCTCATGTCGTCTCTGCGAGATTGCCTCACAAGCCGAAGGTAAGACTTGTGGGGTAACTGACAAAATGAGAGGCCCTACGCGTTTCAGAGCTCCTGCTCCTTTCTCACGGGCAAAGTGCATGCAAATGGGTAGAATAGGAGAAAACAAACCGAGTCACTTAAATAATTTGTTTTATCGCCCCCTGGTCATTTGAGATGTCATCATTGATGTCACTGACCATGTCATGAATGATGTAATATGTGACATCATCACCAGTGGATTGCGGGCGCGAGAGTTACAGTTAGTACAACTAACTATAACGGAGGAATTTCAATTGATTTGTATGAGTGAAATGTCCAGATAACTATAACACCCCTGAAACCTATGGTTTTTTCAGTGACTTTCTAAGGTTTTTTGAATGCTAATTCCTAACTATAACCTGCCTGAAACCCATGGTTTTTTCAGTGAATTTCAAAGGTTTTTTAAATGATCATTCCTAATTATAATGTTCATTAAGCATATCTGTTTTTTCTATCTTTTTTAATTATCAGCCCGTTCTCAACGTAGTAAAAACTGCAAATATTACCACTCTTCAATTTATTCCTTCCTCAAAAAAAAACGCTCCAAACAAGAACCACAACTAACATTAATAAGATACAAACTAGGCGTTCTCATAGAAAAAAAAACCAAAAATACACCACTTCCCATACTTTCAACAACAAACCAAATCTAAAATGCTACCTACAAAAACAGGCGATAGTTCCATTTACCACTAAAAATTTATATCAACATTTAAGTAGTGTAAGGACCTCGACTATGTACTGTGTGAATTACATCCAACTCACACCCATATCTAAAGACAAATATGTAATGGAGGTACTAATTGTGCACTTCCAACACCCAAAAAAATCACAACACCTAGCGCCGCCACCGCTACAACCACCCCTCATGACCAATCCCCCTCTACTACCTCACAGGTAGCGCAAAACAGGACAACAGACCTTCCCAAAATAATATATCCCCTCAACAGCACACTAGCTAAATTTTCAGAGATCTGACAATCAACTATGGATAAGGGAAGGAACTCGCACCTCAACAATAATGTACACAATGCTAACACTACCGGTGATATGCTATACACAACTCACAATACAAACTAAAAACTTTTCAGTGTGTAGATATACTGTTGATACGTGTAGTGTACTGCACAGTGGACACAACCATATCATCTCAGACTCTGGGGAATATCTCGGTCATGTCGCTGTTTTGTCTCTCCCCACCACCTTGAAGCAGAAGTGGAGTGGGCTGGTCCAACGTACGTAACTCCTGCGTAAGAGTATAAATAATTAGCCTACGCCTTGAACGTGGTTCACTTCTGCAAAGAGAAAAGATTCTGCCACAGCGAAGGTCCTCACTCTGCCACGTGGCTGCCGCCATGACCATGTGCCTCCTCGATACAGACCCATTGCGAACTCAGCACCTCAGCACCGCAGACTTATGTCTGTATCGACTACTGCCTTCTATCTACACTGCGGACAGCAGGGTTCACAACTTGAATTCAGCTTTGCATATAAACTACGGTGTTGGACAGGCCACATGAAGGGCTCGCTCCCTCCCCACATGACAGGGCCCGGGCACCGGCTCTCCAGGTGCTACCCACAGAAGCAACCCGCAATCCGTCCCCTACGGGACTCCTGCCCCCGGACATCTCTGTATCACGGGCCCGGGCCACCGTCAGCACCATTGCCCGGCCCGGCCGCCATCTTGGACACTGCACCACGAGGCCGCATGGCCTCAGCTCGACCCCAACCTTGGCCTGGCCAGGCCCCGACATCCCGGCACCACCATTCACCCAGGAGGTGAACGGACCACTTGGCAGGTCAATGGGAGGAAGAAGTGTCGATGGCTCTCCCCCGCCAGGTGCCGACCGCCCCCAGCCTCCCCGGGCGCTGGCTCCACCCCCCTGCTGGGTGTCTGGACTCCCTTATCCCGGACCTCCCGACCTCCAAGTGCGAGGGTCCGGACATCAAAGGCCGCCAGACCTATAACCGGGGCAGCTCCAGAGCAGGAAGGCAGTTGTATCCTGGAGTCGAGAGACACCGAGAAGAACTCATCCTTGACGGACTGCTGGCGCTGCCGCGGCCCTCTGCAACCTTCATCCTCGCTGGGACCTGCTGGCGCTGCCGCGGCCCGTTGTAACTACCATCTTCGTCGGGACCTGCTGGCGCTGCCGCGGACCGTTGCCACCTTCGATCTCCCCGGGACCTGCTGCCGCGGCCCGTCCTCCTAGAACGCCGAGCTCGAGGATTGTGAGCTACCCATCATCTCATCGAAACTACCATATTGGTAATAAGACTGTCCCGCTACCCCCTTTCCCGTCCAAGAGACTAGAATCGAGGGAACCCCTGAGTCCAGACCTCCTTGTACCATTCTACCGTACCTCAAGATTGCTTATAAAGAACGTTAAATCTTATCTTTGTGTGGTGTCCATCTGTGGGGGGAAAGTTACTTGTCTGTACGATCGCTGGAGATGGCTCTCCCCGGAGACCTCTCCCCTTGTCCTCGGCCGACCCTCCAGGTCCCGTCTAACATTGGTGGCCAGCGGCGCGATCCGAACCAACGCGTAATCGTACAGAAAGCAACTCACCCCACGACTAAACCACAATGTCGACCCAAGAGAGCGGATCTACGGAGAAATTCCAAATGGAAAAACTGGAGGAGTACAGCCATCGAGAATTAAAACAATTTTGTATGAAACTGGGCATTGCTACCACCGGTCTGAGCCCAAAAGATGACTTTAAACACGCCCTAGAATCGTGGGCAGAAGCAAATACCGCCGGTCCCCGGGACCAACACATCGAAGCACCAGAGACTAGCACCGCTCCTTCCGAAGAAAGGAGAACGGGTCTCTCCCGGGAAGAGATCCAAGAGCGAGAATAAAGCAGACTGCACGAATTAGAGTTGGCACGGCTCAAATTGGATGGAGAACTAAAACTAGCGGAACAAAAATTGAACCTAGAACACTTACGGCTCCGAGAAGAGCGGGAAGAAAAGCAAAGACAAAGAGAGCTCGAAGAAAAAAGACTGGCATACGAACACGAGCGCAAACTGGCAGAGATAGAACTACGAAAGCAAAACAAAGACCTGGGGATGCCCGAGCCACCGCGCACCCCAGGAGCTACAGAACCAAAGGTCCACATTCCCAAAGATGTCGTCCGAGAGTATTACCGAAACGACGACATACAACAGTGGTTCAAGGCCTACGAGATCGCCATGACCTCCCACCGGATCGATCGAAGTGACTGGGGAGCCGGTCTATGGGGGAGGTTCGTCAATGAAGGCCGTGATGCCCTGTTACAGCTCCCGGACCATCAAATGACGTCCTATGATCACATGAAGGCCGCCCTCCTCACTCGATATGGGCTGACACCCGAAATGTACCGCCAGAGGTTCCGCGACTGCACCCGAATCCCGGGTACAACTTGGGTGGAATATGTAAACTATTTCAGCCGAGCCCTTGAGGGATGGATCAAGGGGAGCCACGTAACGACCTACGAGCAGCTTTTTAACCTCATCGTATGGGAGCACCTCTCCAACAACTGCTTCGTCGAGCTCAGGCAGCACCTCCTCGACAGTAAATTGACTGATCCACGGCAGCTCGCCGCCGAGGCTGACCGATGGGAAAGCACCCGAGTGGGCCGGGGTGGGCCGAACGAACAGAACAGGAACAACCAAGGCCATCACCGTCCCCGAGGAGGAGGAGGAGGCCAGGGCCGGGGGAAAGACGCCGTCCCGGCCGCTCCCGCTACCAGCACCCCGCCACCGGCCGGCCGGGGCAACCCCCCGATGCGCCCGGGATTCAGAGCCAATGTCACTTGTCACCGGTGCCAGCGAGTCGGTCACTACGCCAATGACCCGAACTGCCCAAAGAACCAGACTCCGGGGCCCCGCCAGGTAGCTGCCGCCGCCCTAGGAGAAGAGCAAGTCTCCGAAGAGCATGAAGAATACGAACAAGAGCAACAAGAGTGGGAACCGGCCGCCATGGTCCTGGCGTGCCTAGGGGGAAGAGACATGATCCCGCGGGCTCCCCTACCCGCCAACACCAGAAAATACAGTCAGTGGGTGAACATAAATGGGCGCAAGGCTGAAGCCCTACGTGACACGGGGGCCAGTGTGACGGCCGTCCGCTGTCACCTGGTGACCCCAGAACAAATCCTACCGAACGTTCTCTGCCCCGTCCGTTCAGCCGACAATTCGGAGAGCCTGTGTCGGATGGCCTGCGTCCCCTTCGAATGGGGAGGAGTATCCGGCATGCTGAAGGTGACGGTCCGCGATGATGCCCCCGTGGACTGTCTCCTGGGAAACGATCTCGAGAGTTCCCCGTGGGCCGCCGTGGAAAGAAGAGAGCACCTGGGGATGTTGGGCCTCCCGGACTGGGCGTGCGTAACCACCCGGTCCATGGCGGCCCGCGCCATCCCCCAACCCGAAGAACCCGAATGGCCAGCACCTCCTCCCCCGATCGCTCCAGTGGGGGACGCCGACCACGCCGACCCCCCGGAACAAACCCAAGAAGGGCTCGCTCAGCCCCAGGACCTCCGAGACCTGGCCCAGTGGCGTCAAGAAGGTGGACCCACCCAGGAACAATTCCGTCAAGAGCAAAAGACATGTCCCTCCCTCGAGGGACTACGACAGCAAGCACTCGCCCAGAGCGCGGGAGATACCGCCGGGGCCCACTGGATCTATTGGGACAATGATCTATTGTACAGCGAACAAAGAATCGCAGAGTTGGGGGCCAGTCGAGTGTTGGTGGTGCCCCTCCGTTTTAGAGACTTCCTGTTGAACTTGGCCCACGACGTCCCCCTGGCCGGACACTTGGGTCAGGACAAAACCTACAACCGCCTGGTGACCCACTTTTACTGGCCCAAAATGAGAAATGACGTACTCAACCACTGCCGGTCCTGTCCCACTTGTCAGGCAAGCGGGAAGAGCGGCCGCAAACTCAAGGCACCCCTGCAACCCTTCCCGGTTGTTACCACCCCGTTCGAAAAGGTGGGAATAGATATTGTGGGGCCCCTGGACCCCCGAACAGCACAAGGGCATCGATTCATCCTGGTACTGGTGGACCACGCCACCCGCTATCCCGAGGCCATCCCCCTTCGAACTGTAACAGCACCGGTGGTCGGCAGAGCCTTAATGGGGATCTTCTCCCGGGTGGGCTTCCCCCGGGAAGTCGTCAGCGACAGAGGCACGAACTTTATTTCAAAATATATGAAATCCCTCTGGCAGCAGTGCGGGGTCACCTACCGATTCACAACCCCCTATCACCCGCAAGGAAACGGACTGGTTGAGCGGTTCAACCGCACACTCAAGGGAATGATTATGGGGTTGGAAGAGCCCCTCCGCCGCCAGTGGGATGTGCTACTCCCGTGCCTCCTCTTCGCCTACCGAGAAGTCCCCCAGAAGTCCCTCGGCTTCAGCCCCTTCGAACTCTTGTACGGACACCCTGTTCGAGGGCCCCTCAGCCTAGTCAAGGAAGGTTGGGAGATGGCCCCCCTGAAAACCCCTCCAGACGTCTACAAGTACCTCCTGACCCTCCGCAATCAGACCAGGCGATTCCGAGAGATCGCCAAAGCCAATCTTGAGGCCAGTCAGGAGGACATGAAGAAATGGTACGATCAGAACGCCTCCTCCATAGAGTTCGAACCTGGCCAGCAAGTATGGGTGATGTCCCCCACCGAACCTTGTGCCTTGCAGGATAAGTGGACGGGGCCCTTCAAGGTGATCGAGCGCAAGAGCCCCGTCACCTATCTCATCGAAATGGAATCTCCCCGGAACCCCCTCCGGGTCCTCCACGCCAACAGACTCAAACCCCACTTTGTGCGCTCGGAGCTCAGCCTACTGATGGCTACAGACAGTGGAGCGGAAGAAGACTCCGAGCCCCTCCCTGACCTACTGAGGACCCGTGAGAAAGATGGTTCAGTAGACGGGGTCCGACTCTCAGATGCCCTAACCTCGGAGCAGCGCCAAGACTGTCGGGCTCTCCTGCTGCAATTCGCAGCCCTATTTTCCCTCACCCCAGGGGTCACTCCCTGGTGCTTGCACGACGTGGACACTGGGGACAGTCCCCCTATCAGACATCGGGCGTACCGCGTACCAGATCAGGTACGTGCCTGCATCCAAGAAGAAGTATCGAAAATGCTCACACTCGGAGTCATCGAACCCTCGGACAGCCCCTGGGCCAGCCCAGTCGTGCTGGTCCCCAAGGCTGCTGCCCCAGGCACCACCCCTGAGCTCCGATTCTGCGTTGACTATCGGGGTCTGAACGCTGTCACCCGGACCGACGCTCACCCCATTCCCCGAGCCGATGAACTGATAGACCGCATGGGGGCTGCCCGCTACCTCAGCATCTTCGACCTGACAGCGGGCTACTGGCAGATCGGCCTCACCCCCAGGGCGCAAGAACGGTCCGCTTTCTCCACCCCGGATGGTCACTACCATTTCAAAGTGATGCCATTCGGCATGAAAAACGCTCCCGCAACCTTTCAACGCCTGGTGAACCAGGTATTGGCGGGCCTCGAAGAGTTCAGCGCCGCCTACCTGGACGATATCGCGGTATACAGCCGCCACTGGTCAGACCACCTCCGCCACCTCCGAGAGGTCCTGCAGGCCCTCCAACAGGCCGGCCTCACAATCAAGGCCAGCAAATGCCAGATTGGCCAGGGGTCCGTGACCTACCTCGGACACCAAGTGGGGAGCGGTCTGGTGGCCCCCCTCCAGCTCAAGATCGCTGCCATCCAGTCCTGGCAGCCACCCGTAACGCAAACCGAGGTCCGGGCCTTCTTGGGGCTCACCGGATACTACCGGCGGTTTGTGAAGGACTATGGCAGCATTGTGGGGCCCCTCACGGCACTTACATCCAAGAACCAGCCAAAAAGAGTCGACTGGACTCCCGACTGTCAAGCGGCCTTCGAGAAGCTGAAGGCCGCCATGTGCACCGCCCCGGTACTCCAGGCTCCCGACTACAGCCGGGAGTTCATCGTCCAGACTGATGCCTCCGACCATGGCATTGGGGCCGTCCTCTCCCAACTGAACCCCGAGGGAGTCGACCAACCAGTGGCCTTCATCAGCAGACGTCTGTTGGCCCGAGAACAGCGCTGGAGCACCATCGAGAGGGAGGCCTTCGCAGTAGTATAGGCCCTCAAGACGCTCCGGCCCTACCCACTTTCGGGTGCAAACAGATCATCGCCCCCTGCAATGGCTAATGCAGATGCGGGGGGAAAATCCCAAGCTCTTGCGATGGTCCATCTCCCTGCAGGGGATGGACTTCACTGTGGAGCACCGCCCTGGCCAGGATCACGCCAACGCGGATGGCCTGTCACGCTTTTTCCGCCTCGACGAGGAAAGTCCCCAAGAGGATGGGTGACTCTCCCCGCCTTCAGCTGGGGGGGACGCATGTTGGACAGGCCACATGAAGGGCTCGCTCCCTCCCCGCATGACAGGGCCCGGGCACCGGCTCTCCAGGTGCTACCCACAGAAGCAACCCGCAATCCGTCCCCTACGGGACTCCTGCCCCCGGACATCTCTGTATCACGGGCCCGGGCCACCGTCAGCACCATTGCCCGGCCCGGCCGCCATCTTTGACACTGCACCACGAGGCCGCATGGCCTCAGCTCGACCCCAACCCTGGGCCTGGCCAGGCCCCGACATCCCGGCACCACCATCCACCCAGGAGGTGAACGGACCACTTGGCAGGTCAATGGGAGGAAGAAGTGTCGATGGCTCTCCCCCGCCAGGTGCCGACCGCCCCCAGCCTCCCCGGGCGCTGGCTCCACCCCCCTGCTGGGTGTCTGGACTCCCTCATCCCGACCTCCAAGTGCGAGGGTCCGGACATCAAAGGCCGCCAGACCTATAACTGGGGCAGCTCCAGAGCAGGAAGGCAGTTGTATCCTGGAGTCGAGAGACACCGAGAAGAACTCATCCTTGACGGACTGCTGGCGCTGCCGCAGCCCTGCCTTGTGAACTGTCGTCTTGTCCGCTGGCGCTGCCGCGGCCCTCTGCAACCTTCATCCTCGCCGGGACCTGCTGGCGCTGCCGCGGCCCGTTGTAACTACCATCTTCGTCGGGACCTGCTGGCGCTGCCGCGGACCGTTGCCACCTTCGATCTCCCCGGGACCTGGTGGCGCTGCCGCGGCACGTCCTCCTAGAACGCCGAGCTCGAGGATTGTGAGCTACCCATCATCTCATCGCAACTACCATATTGGTAATAAGACTGTCCCGCTACCCCCTTTCCCGTCCAAGAGACTAGAATCAAGGGGACCCCTGAGTCCAGACCTCCTTGTACCATTCTACCGTACCTCAAGATTGCTTATAAAGAACGTTAAATCTTATCTTTGTGTGGTGTCCATCTGTGGGGGGGAAGTTACTTGTCTGTACGATCGCTGGAGACGGCTCTCCCCGGAGACCTCTCCCCTTGTCCTCGGCCGACCCTCCAGGTCCCGTCTAACATACGGATAGTAGGGAATTCAGCCTCGATTTATTTAATGCAGAGACTATTGTACTGTATGTGTACAGATTTTGTTAAAGTAAGTTACAAAAATCATTCGTCAATATCTGTGCTGACTTCGATCTACAGTGCGGACAGCAGGGTTCACAACTTGAATTCAGCTTTGGATCTACACTACGGACAGCATGAAATTCAGCCTTGATTTTTTTATGGTAGAGATAATTGTACTCTATGTCCTCAGATTTTGTTAAAGGATACAAAAAAATTATTTCTTGATGTCTGTGCTGACTACTGCCTTTGATCAACAATGAGGACAGCAGGGTTCAAAACTTGAATTCAGCTTTGGATGTACACTACGGACAGCATTGAATTTAGCCTTGATTTATTTAAGGCAGAGACAATTGTACTCTATGTCCTAAGATTTTGTTAAAGGATGTGACAAAAAATATTCCTCAATATCTGTGCTGACTACTGCCTTCGATCTACATTGTGAGGGCTCACGATTCAGGTGGAATGGCAATTGCAAATGACGCATTCCAGTAGCCAAGAGACATTGTACCAGTGTGACCCGCCCGAACCACGAATCATCGCAGGGTGCGCACACGCTGAGTTCTTCAGGTACCACTAACTCACTGCACCACAAGTCATCTTCCGTGGCCTTATTAAGGTAGAATTCACTAGGCAAAAAACATTGCTCCCAGTGCGGCCTGCCCAGACCACGCATCATCGCAGGTTACGTACAGGCTCAGTACCAAAGGTAGTACTAACTCAGTGCACCATAATTCATCGCCACGTGGCCGTATTCAGGCAAAATTCAACAGACAAAAGACATTGGTCCGAATGCGGCCTGCCCAGACCACACATCATCGCAGGTTACGTACACGCTCAGTACCAAAGATACTAACTCAGTGCACCATAAATCATCACAAAGAAGAGTGAACAGTTTTATGTCAGCAATGAGGTGCATACTATCCCTTTTAAATGGAATTCATGCAGAACTCAATCGACAAAAGATATTACTCCAATTACTGTGCCCCCCCCCGGACCACGCATCATCGCAGGGTACGTACACGCTAAACGCCAAAGGTACTACTAACTCAGTGCACCAAAAATCATTGCCACGTGGCCTTACTAAGGCAGAATTCACAAGAAAGAAAACATTACTATCAGTACGGCCTGCCCGGACCACGCATCACCGCAGGCTCCACAGAACCTTGTTGTATTAGGTGCCACTAACTCAGTGCACCACTTATCACTGGCTGCACACACGCTAAATTACCAATACTATGCAGCTCTACTCAACTCCATGTGGTCGTAGGCTCTTGCTAACTGCTGCCTCCTGCCTACACTGCGGTCATCAGAGCTCACAATTAAATAGACTGTTGATTCAGTATTTGCAGAATACAATACCAAACTAAGTACAACACCTATCAAACCTATACAATATCCATTTAGTATGCTTCCTTCAAAACTTCTTTTATATCACTTATAGATTTAGTTGAATAATAAAATTAACGCTGGAAGTGCAAAGGCACACTTAATGACAGTCTACACTGCGGTCAGACCAGGCCACAATTTGAACTATAATGTCCCTGAAACATACATATTTCGACAATGCATTCGATACATGTTTCATCTTTTATTTCAATTGGGATTACACATGATGCAGTCCAGCCTAAGATCTACACTGCGGACAGCATGGTTTACAACTTGAATTCAGCTTTGCATCTACACTACAGACAGTAGGGAATTCAGCCTTGATTTACTTAATGCAGAGACAATTATACTGTATGTATTCATATTTTGTTAAAAGAAGTGAAAAAAGCATTCTTCTATAACTGTGCTAACTACTGCCTTCCATGTACACTGCGGAGAGTAGGGTTCACAACTTGAATTAAGCTTTGGATCTATACTATAGACAGCATTGAATTTAACCTTGATTTATTTAAGGCAGAGACAAAAAATACTCCTGTGGCACTGCTAGTATGCGCAAGGACCTTCAATCCCTGCATCCTGTGAACTATGCTCACAAAGAATGTAGAAGACAGCACCAAAATGTACCTCTACCACCGGCAATACCAAGTACCTCTGGGGCATCACCTTCAACATCGCCACCCGACATAGGTCCCCATTTTGAGAAAGTTAGAATGCACTGCGGGAAGTGCAATTGTTTAATTTGTTATGGGGAGCAATCAGTAGACCTAGTTTACAGACCAATTGATAACCATCAATGGTAGTTTTTTTCCCTCAAAGTTCATTTAGTACAGTATGCAACAGTCAATGCTTTGAGTGCAGCCCGTTCAGACCACGCACCATCGCAGGGTGAGCACACGCTAAACACCAGACGTACCACTTACTCAGTACACCATAAATAATCGCCACGTGGCTTTAAGGCAAAAATCAGTAGTCAAAAGACATTCTTACCAGGGCGGTCTGCCTGAACCACGCATCATCGAAGGCTCCACACAAACCGCCCCTACCTCAGTGTACCATAACTCATGAACCCTTTACGATAGAATCTTCTGTGTAATATTTCACATATAGTGCTCCTACCTTTGTACAGCAGAAGTCATAAACCGTTTACGATTGAATATCTGTATATGATATCATGATTACTATTCTACTTGATACCAACAGCAACGTAATAAAATGGAGTGGCGCACACGTGTCCATACCCACTTCAACTATCTATCTGTGTCTGTGTGTTTATTATGTTTATAAAATGCTGCTCTTGCGTCCTATTTATTATTTATTTTATTTAAAGGCTTATATAGCGCTAGAACTTGACTCCCGAAGGAGTATCTCATCGCTTGGTTCGCCCGCCGGCTACAGGACAATGCTCTAAAGGATTTACAGGGATTTATAATATCTGAAACAGAAATGTCTTCAGTAACTTTCTAAAACTTAGATAGTTTTTACATTGTCTCAAATTGAGAGGTAATTTATTCCACATACTGGGGCCCAGGAACGAAAGGGCTCGACCTCCCAATCGTGCTTTTTTGATACGTGGCACCTGTAGCAAGAATTGATTACTGGAGCGGAGAATACGTCCTGGTTTGTAAGGGATAAACTTTTCAGCCAAATACAAAGGACCTGAACCAAAAATACTTTTGTGGATGGTACAGCAAGTTTTAAACTTAATCTGTTGCCGAATAGGAAGCCAATGAAGTTTATCCAAGAGGGGGCGGGGTGGAGTTCTTGGCGGGGCATTAAGAACCAGCCTAGCTGCAGTGCTTTGGGCCACTTGCAGCCTACTCAGCAAGTTATCATTTGCTGATAGAAGAAGACCGTTACAGTAATCCAAGCAGCTAATTACAAGGGCTTGGACTAGGGTTTTTCTAAAGGTGTCTGGTAAGAAGGGAAACACGCGTCTCAAGAGTCCGATTACCCGGAAGCAGGACCCAGTCGTTTGATTCATGTGTTCCTTTAAAGACAGACCTTGGTCCAGACGCACGCCAAGATTTTTCACTGTCTGCTTAGGACTGGGGACAGGCCCCAAGTCTAAAGGCCACTAATCAGGTGACCACAGAAGTGGGGTCTCCCCAAATAGCATGACCTCGGTTTTCCCTACATTGCATTGCAGGAAATTGGAGGCCATCCAGCGAGACACAGCTTTCATCCCCTCCGCAAAAGAATGTTTAATTGCAGGAGTAAGAGTCTGGAATGGGAATAAAAGCTGGGTGTCATCGGTGTACGACACTGGAATAAATCCGTACACTCTCACCAGGTCAGCCAGGGGGGCCACATACACGTTGAAAAGTCTAGGGCTCAGGCACGAGCCTTGTGGGTCCCCCTTTGTAAGATCCATAGGTGAGGAGCGAAAGGAGCCCTAGTTGACACTTTGTGAGCAGCCCGTTAAAAAGCTCTCAAACCATTGCAGCGCCAAACCTCCTACCCCAACCTCTCGCAGACGACTGAGCAGTATTCCATGAAATATGGTGTCGGAGGCTGCGGACAGATCCAACAGCACTAGAATCATAGAGCCCCCTCTATCTTGCGACATCCTGATGGAATCTATCACGGAGAGGAGCGCAGATTCTGTGCTGTAATTAGGTCTGAATCCCGATTGGGAGTGATCTAAACCTCCCGACACCTCAATGAAATTTGACAAATGGATGTTAACATGTCTCTCAGTCATCTTGCATAGGTAAGGCAAAAGGGAGATGGGACGGAGGTTGGATAGCTCTGTCCATGGGAGAGCAGAGTTCTTACGAATGGGATTTACAATGGCCCTCTTCCATTCAGGAGGTATTCGACCCACCTCAAGGGAGAGATTCATCAACGTCTGAATCATGGGGCAGAGCAAATGGCCCAGTGAAATAGCTATCTTAGCAGGCAAGAGATCTAATGGGGATCCTGTTTTAATTTTGGCCATCAAAGAATGGACCTCACTCTGGCTGACTGCTGGGAAGGCGGTAAATGTGCCGATAACGTGAGTGTTGGAATGCAAGGGGGGGATAGAAGAGCTACCCTCGTGGTTAGTGGCCTTCACAATTTTGTCATAGATCAGCTCTATTTTGTTTTTAAAGAAGAGCGAGATGTCATTGCACAATAATTGTGAGAAGGCTTCTGAGCTTTCGCAGGCCGGGGGTTTGATAAAATCCTGTAGAATCCAAAAAAGTGCCTTGGAGGAATTCCCAGCTTCTACCAACTGAGAGGTAAGGTGGTTCTTCCTGGCGAACCTAATATTTTTGTGATACAAGGACAAGGCATCAGAGTGACCCTTTTTGCTTTCCTTAGTGCGTGTTTTCCTCCAAAGTTTTTCCAATCTCCTACAGCCCTGTTTTTCCAGTCTGAGTTGCTCAGTGTACCATGCCTCCTGACGAGATGCAGGGCGCTGTTTGTACAGCTTCATGGGGGCAAGTACATCAACCGCCGCTAAAAAGGCCGGGTTTAACTTGGCCAAGGCGGATTCAACATTATCAGAGGCAGTGATGGAGGGTTCTACTAGGACCTTCTGGAGTTCGACCAGTGACACTTTATGCCATTGTCTACGCCAGAAGGAGGGAAAGGGAAGTCGCTTATTGGGTTTATCCAGACATATAAGGGAGAATTCAATTATACAATGGTCTGTCCAATTTACATGAATCGGAGGTCGACAGACTATCTTGGAGCACTTAGTAAATATCATGTCTAGGGTATGGCCAGCCAAATGGGTGGGGCCATTATTTTGTTTGGGAAGCCCTAGCATGGATATGTCTGAGAAGAGAGACGAGGTCTCGGGGAGATTAGACATGTCCCCATGTATGTTAAAATCTCCTAGAAGGAGGAAGTCCTCCCCAGCTTTAAAGTGGGGGGCCAGTAGTTCAATAAGGGAGAGTGTAAAACCAGCACTTGGCCTTGGAGGACGGTAAACCAGGGCCCCCTTCCAGTGGACCTTGGATGACGAGCTGATTCTAAAAACCATAATTTCCATCAGGCAGCTGCTCTTTTGTTCAAGTACCTACCTATCTGTTCCTACCACATTATATTGTGCTGTAAATAGCGCATGCAACCATCTTACCTCTGCCAGTAACAAAAACTTCGATTATATAACTTTCTCACGCTCATTCTACAAATACGAACGCACAAACTGGATCATTACAATACTGTAAACAAAGTGTATAGTACATTTATAAGTGTGTGCTATTGCTCGATTTTTTAATATTTTTTTATATCTTATTTATATAGCGCGAAGTCGACCCAAAACTATATCAGCAATTTACATGAGTACCATATTTACAGTACATTTTCAGGCACGTGTAGATTATGTAATTTCTCTACAATAACAAGATGTGGACACAACTTCGAGCCTCGAACACTGATTTCCAGCACCAAGTTCGACAGTATACCCGAATAACCACATATGTTTATATATATTAGCTGCCCTTCATGTGCCAAAAAATGCAACCTAAAGCTTTCATAGCCCTGTATTACTACAGCTACAACACTCCACTGAATGTACAACAAACATTCATATTCGCAGAAATGCGTCATGTCCACCATCTTTTATGTGTTCAACTATGGATGAATGTAGGATTAGTGATTCCCCGTACCTTCCATGTTGTCCATGTTGTGGGACTTTACAGACCTAATGACACATTTACGTGTAAGACCAGGGTGACGACCGCACTACTACACAGACACCCGAATCAGTTGATTTCTCATATATCTCACGACAGAACCACGCCCATAGCTCTGGAGTCATCGTTCACAGCTTAGCGCAGCCCTGCCATACGTCAGTCCAGCCCACTACGCTTACGCTTGCAGGAAAACACAACAATGCTACATGGCTCAGATTTCCATTGCAGTGATTTCTTAGCTCCAGGTCTAGTTGTCAGAATGTCACACACACACACACTCCCTCATGGCTGGTATACACCCACACCACACCCATCCAGCACATGCGTCACAACACACGTGATCCTACCAACAAAAAAAAGACGGGCGCACGTGCTCTACGCCATTCTAGAGTTGTTCCCATCGCAAGCGCTGTGATGGCCCGTCCTGGTGGTTTGGACGCCGCATGTAGGCCCGAACTACCGAACAGGTGACCCACCACCACGTGCGTGGCCTCTTTGGTCACTGAGTTAGTGGTACCGCAAGGACTGAGAGGGTGATGAACTTGCGATGAAGATAGGTGCACGAGTATGTCCTTTGCCATAGTGATATCAACACTCAGCACCAAATCTGAGATTTCCTGGTGGCAGAGCGGGACTGCATGATGTAGAAAGTACCCTGCCCGCGAAAAGGTGAGCAGTGAAGCCTGAGTGTGCAGCGGAACGAGTAGATTGGGTGCAGCACACTGGATACAAAAAGGCAAGGAAACAATTTAGGCATACGCAGTCCTATATACCATATCTTATTGCATTTGTATTTTTTTTCCTATAGCAGGAAAGTTTTTATAGTCAGTCAAAAGTCCGTCACTCGTGATGATTGAAACCGCGTGGATCACTGCGCACCACTTGTTTTCTATAACCATATGGGAAACATTACTACTCCATAATTCTTCATAAATCAAAGCCCATTAAACAAGTTGGAACTGTACAAATAGTTGCATTTTTAATGCGGGAGGGAAGGTGTGTGAAAGGGCAATGTTATTCTACTCCACATTAAGATAGTAACAATTACCAATCATAACATCTTTCTTTTACTATCTTTTAGATGTAGAGCTTCAAGGTGTACTATGTCCCGGCACGGGTTGGAAAACACACCGGTGACAGAAAGGTGAGCTGCGAATATTCCTTTCAGTCACTCTCTCACTTCCTCTCTCCTTTGATAAAGAAATGACGCACAATCGTATCTTCTTTTTTATCCAATAGGTTGTGTTTCACAAGTTACCGCCCCCCCTCCACCAACACCTCCAAAGCTCAACGTTTGAGGATTCTGCGATGATGTGTGGCCATCGTAACAACGGATCAGAAGGCTGCTTCGACACGTGGTGGACCCTCTTTGAATGACGCCAATGGCACAAGGTGAGCAAAGAAGCTTGTTTCCGAAGCAACGAGAAGTCACCTGTGGGCGGAGAGACTGGATAGTGCGCAGAAACTGGACTGTGTATGAATGTACAATTACCTCCGGGCAGTGGGAGTGGATAGGTTGCAACAGTCTGGGTGCGCAAGAAAGGGCACTCACCTCCGGACACTGGGAGTCAATGGGGTGCAACAATCTGGGTACGCAGTAATGAGAACTCACTGCTATGCAGTGGGAGTGCATGGGTATAGTACTCTGGGAGAAAAAGAGCTCACAGCAGTGGAAGTTGATGTAATTCAGTATCCTGAGTGTCCAAAGGCAGAAATATATGTGTGCAGTTGTATGTACTCTGCTATTACTAACTCTATACTATCTTTCAGATCACTAAACTTGAGGGTGCACTATGAACCGGCATGTGCTTGGACACACACCAGTGGCAAAAAGGTGAGCTACGAAGATTTTTTCCAGTGTCAACACTACCTCTCCTGCTCCATCTATTACTTTCTCTCTCTCTCACTTTCAATGTCGTTGTTTCTCTCTTTCTCTCTCTCTCTCTCACATTGTTTCTCTTTTCAAGTTATGGACACTGCTGTCCACTCTGCACATAAATAAATCAAGGCTGAATTTAATACAGTCTGCAGTACAGAACCAAAGTAGACTTCAAGTTGTGAGCTGTGCTGAAAACAGTGTTTCCAAAAGGTAAGCAGAGCGGCCTAGATACACAATGCCTCCAATTAAACGTGCTGCAAATAAACTATATTGTCCGGCATAATGACGTGATCTCACACCTAACTAGGTCTCATCTCTGAATCATTTTAAAGACCTGCTGGACCATACTGTAGATCTAACCCAGCAGGCACTTCCCTACAGACACCTCTTCACTGCGGGCCAATGAGAGGGGTGGGATGTATCAGGCACACTGAACACGTGCGAATAAGCAATATTGCCAAGTGTTATGTTAATTTGTGATCTTTGACCTCATTCAGTCACATTGCTGTCTCATTTTAAATATCAACTATACCATAAGATAGGCCTAAGCCTACAAGCAGCGCTGCCCTACAGACTCCTGTTGAGGGTGATTCTGTGGGAGGGGTAGGGTGCACTACCCTGAGTGCTCATGTGAGAAAAAACGATCTTTCCTTTCGTAAAGGAAATCTCTCACCTCATTCAATCACATCGATCTAATTTTAAAGACTTATTTTCTATTTTGTTTTACAGGTTACCTACGCTCCTACCATTGGAGTCCATCTCACATTTTGTTCATTATACTTTTATGTTAAAGTTACGTTTCTATTTATTTGTTTTTGTTTTAATAAAGTGAATATTTTTTAAACTGAGTGTAGAAATCTTCTTTTTCTGACATTTCACTATTATTTAGTGTGATAATCATATGCTTAGAGAAGATTTAAAAATCAAAGGTAGAAATGATGTTTATAACTAGAAGTATAATACTGAGGCTAACTCTTTACCAGAGTCTGTAGCTGCGATTAATGGTTCCTATGAAAAAATGTAAAAAGTCCAGCACACTTGCTGTTTGGATTAGCAACATTGTATGGTTAACTTGTGGCCTGTGTGCTCAGTTAAGTGTTCCGTAACCTGTTACTATGGTAACAGGCAGTAAGCAGTTTGGGGGTAGGGTTGAAAGGCACTGGCTGTACAGAAGCAGTTATATTTACCCAGGACCCTTTGCATGACAGAGGGGAAAGCAAACTGAGACGACAGAACACTATGTATAGTACAAGCACAAGAAGTACACAACTCTTCGAATTACCCTCAAGAGAAGGCTCGAGGAATAGCCACTGATGTTACAAAACCCCATGTACAATTTGCCTACTCTGTATTTAACAATGGGCAATTATTTATCGATCACAATCAGACACTGTTGCTTCACGATTCACAGCGTGCACTTCACTAAATACTTTGAGCCTATTTAAATAGGAGATGGGATTGTCGACATTCCAAAACTTAGAGGCATATTTACAAGGACGGCGTTAAAATTATCACCGCTTTAAATGCAGAAAACTACAGCTAAAACAGAGATAATGGACTTCAAAATCCTTTGTTGTCTTACCGGAAGATTTTTTCAACACTGCTGTTTGCTATGGCAGAGAGTGAGAGCTGAGGCTCCCGCCCTGCCATAGCAAACTTGGTTTGCATTTTGAAAGAGAGAACACGAAAACCTACTCTCTGTTTTAAAATGCAAAGCAAAATGCTATTCCCCACAGGGAGCTGCATATTAGCAGGTCCCAGTGTGGAAAATTAATGGTGGCTTCCGAAGGACGCAGGGAGCTGATTGGCACCGTAGGGACATTGGGCCTCCACCCAGTCCCCAAGGTTGAATATACCCCCAAGGGATGGGATCCCGAGGAAGAATAAAAATTAGTAGTAGGTGATTTTTTTTAACGGTAAAATTAGGAGTCTGTAATGGGCATATTTACAAGGACAACGTTAAAATGTTCTGGTGTACACCTGGGCTTCTATTGTAATTCTCACGAATGCTCCAAAGCCTATTATTAAGCCCACTATGGACGCTTTAACTGCAATTTCCTAACACTAAAGCGACGATATTTTAACGCTGTCCTTGTAAATATGCCTCCAATATCGCAAGAAATACAGCGATAATTCATGTTCGCAAGTGAAAAGCTTGTTAATATAAGACTGTGGACTTAACATATCAATCCACCTCGCATATTAAACATGCTTAAGTCTACTTCAGAACAGATGTTAGGATCCGACATAAACCGCAATTACGAAGAGTTTTGCTGTCGCTCCTCAAATCCAGGGCCGCCTTGTAAATACAACGCTGTTGTCATACCACCCTCTTTCATGTTATATTGTCAAAGAAACACCAATCTTGCCACTGGGATGGCCTACATTGCAACTCATTGGAGATACGAGGTGAGCCGTTAGCAAACCGGCTGCTAACATGCATTAATGCATCTTAGCGTCGGCCAGTAAATACGGCGATATTATTTTCACCGCATTTTTGGCTTTTAAAAAAAATTTGCAGCAAAATGCCACTTGATAATATGTCCTCAAGTTTGCTATGACAGAGCGGGAACCTCGATTCCCGCCCTGCCCCAGCAAACAGCAGTGTACCGGGGGTAGGCACCCCAAGACATATCAGGAGCCGCTCCTGGGGGGTGGTGTTCCCCAAGGCTTTCGACTGCTCTAGAATGGAGACCACACAGCCCCCCCTCCCAAACTATAAAAAGACCTGGAGGGTGGTTATCCCCGGGGCTTAGATGGACCTTTGAGCTTCCTCACCAATTTATTTTATAGCACCGAGGAATGGCAGTCCCCGGGCTACAGGGCCCCTCTAAACCCCCATCAAAAGTAATATTTTAGACCCCGGGATTTGGCCCTTCCAGGTAGCTAATTTGTAAACAAGCACAGGAGCCCGTGCTTAGTTTTCATTTTTTTACGGCGGATCCATGCACCCAGAGCACATTTCTCTGTTTTTTCAGAAAAAAAAATTGGGGGGCCCTAGGGGTCATTGTGGGACCCCCTAAGCAGGTCTAGAGGGTCAAAATATTTCTTACCTGCCCCCTTTTGTACGTTTTGAACACTTGTTCCACTAATTTCTAGATCCTCGCTTCTACAGAGGTACAAAATGGCTGCCAACACTTCCTCGTTTCGAATGTTGACAACCACTTGACAGCCAATTCGCGTTCTGCGCATGAACGGGAGGGTGCGCTTAGAGTGCACGCAGGATACGCAGATCCACTGAGGCCATAGATATATATATATGTACTTTTAATTGTAATTTTTTCAGGAACTTCTGAACGGATTTACACCATTTAAGCAAAAGGCACGAGTCTGAACCAAGGACTACCTCTAGGGAAAATTGCATGGGGAAAACACGTTTTGGGACCCCCCCTTTTTTTCCTCGGCCCTCGCTTCAGGAATCACCCCGAAACTTTCAGAATAGGAGCGGACCGGAGCACCCCACCACACCAGTTTTGAAAATTTCGCGAACATTTGTCAACTGGCGCCAAAGTTATTCCCAAATAGAATGTTGAGGATTTCCTATGGAAAATAGATCCTAACTATAACTAACTACTGGCGACCGCCAGTAGGATGGAGATGGAGATATATATATTGTGAGAACCTGCCTCTTTTGACATGGCTAGCCCCACACTTTGGGCCTGGTATTTGATGTGGTTTGGATTGTAGTGCACAGGGTCACTGCCTACCAGGTCCCCTGTGACAGTGCTTTTGCCCTATAACCCATCCACAATTGGTACTTCTGCCCCCTGTAAGTCACTAGTAAGTGGTACCCTGGGTACATAGGGTCTGGAAGCTGAAGAGGGTCCCTTGGGACCCTCCTCACTAGGACCATGGCACTGCCCTTGCAGCTTGCATGCTCTTGTGAGGTAAAAAACTAAAAAGTGGAAAAAGCCTGGGATCACTGCCAGCCAGCACTGCCTGTGGGTATAGGCAAGTCGTCTCTCTAGCAGTCCTCAAAGCTCAAAGGCAGGGTGCACTATATCACAGATGAGGGCATATTTGCACGAGTAGATATGCCCCTACAATACTTACGTTGGTTCTTAAATATTATAAGGGCCAGGTAAGCCATAAGGATATGGGCTGACACCGCGACAACTCTTGGCTTCACTGAAATGAGGGATGTTTGATACCAAACCGTTCCTTGTAATAATCCACAGTGATGCCAGTGTGAGATTTTTTGAAGCTTGTAATCAGAGGGCCCCTCAGAGGTGCCCCCTGCAAACCTACTGATCCTGGTGTGGGTACTAACTGCTATTAGACAGCCTGCCACACAGACATGTTTGTGGACCCCTGAGTGGAGTGCCTCTGTTCTCTGGGACCAGAAACAATGCACATCCTGGGAAGACGGGTCACACCCCTCCCTCAGGATGGGCCAGTGCTCGAAGGGGAAGCTTCAGTGGTCTGACGCTTTTCTAATGAGACCCCCAGTCTCTGCAGCTAGTAGCAGATGGCAGTCCCCGGTTTACACCCCCACTTTGGCAAGGTAAACCGGTGGGAAATCCTAGACGAATAGGAAGAGTGCCTATTTCTGCCAACTCCACCGCTAAGGTGGGGAAGTGGAAGCACATCTTTCAGTCCCTGCCCTCTTGATGATCTCTGGCCTATAACCACCTAGTGGCATTCAATATAGAAAAACTCTGTATGCCACTAGTCTCTGTATATGGTATGCCACTAAATGGTTATACTGTGCACAGAGTTCAGGAGTTCCCCAAAAGTGTACAGGGCTAAATGTAAAACTCAAAGTGCTCTATTAGTAGTAATGTGGGCAAGCAGCCTTGGTCCTAACACAGAGGAGTGTAAGACATTTATTGCACAACATTGACCAATAATGGACACACGACTCAAAAAGGAGATCCACACCAATTTTAGAAAAACACGTTTTCTTTGTATTTTATATTATGACCAAGATCTTGGCAATAAGTATGTTTTTAAATGAAAATACCTTTTAGTTTCAAAAGTCCACACTTTGTGTAATTTCTGAACAGTTCAATGTTATCCTATGGGGAAAACAATATTACGAATTAACAGTTAAGTATCACACTTACAGTTCCAGTTTTCGGGACCTACGGTCAGCAATGGCCAGTAGGTAGTTATAGTTAGGGCTTGTTTTCCATAGGAAAAGTGTTTTTGTTTTGCTAATAACTTTGGCGCATTTGATGAATCTTCACGAAATTAAAAAAAAATCGTTTGACACTCACTTCAGCTGCTGTTTTGACCCTGCTGGTAAGTGCGCATGCCTGGATGCAAGGGACCTGGAGACTGCATGGCGCCAGCGGCTTGGGGGTTTGCGGCTTGAGCTGACTTTCCTGAAACCACAGGGGCTTACACAGTGGTTGCACGGACCCCCCTACTCACAACTGGCTGCTGAGTTCACTTCTGCGTTGCAGGTGTGTGGCCCCTGGCCCTGGTTGTGGGACGAGTGGAACGGCGGCAGCCATTAGCAGGGCCCGAAAGTTCCCTTGACGAGCTGGGGCTGATGTTGGGACCCCAGCGCATCGGTCTCCCCTGGTGGCGGTGCCGGGTCTCAGGGTCCCCAGTTGATTGCTTACAAGATTGTTTGCCCCCCTGCAGGCTGAGGTGGGGTGGGTGCCAGGTCTGGCGCAAACGATTCAGAAAAGGGGGTGGTGATGGACAGAGTATCTGAATTAAGCAGAGCACTCCTACCCACTCAACAGATCCGGGCTTGATTCATCACCGTTTTTTAGCTCACTGCACCATCCCAGCTTAGAACCTGGCTACATGCAAATTAGTCTGTCCCTGGCCCAGTGCATCATGGGAACAGGGCAGACCAAACTACCAAGCCAATTCTTTTACTGGAAAGGAAACAAGCTTCCGGGGACCGGTTTCTGGCATTACAGCCGTCTTCGGCCCGGCTTGCTTGAATCCTGATGGTGCAGTGAGCAAGGGACTCACATCTGAGCATACCCTTCCACGCTTATGGTGGACAAAACGATTCAGAAAAGGGGGTGGTGGGGGGCGTGGCTAGCAGCCAACGATGGCGGCCGCAGCTTAGAGAGGCTCCCGAGGCAAGGCGGCTTCCCACAACAATCCGGACTAATTATCTGTATCTTCACGAGCTCAAAGGGGAGGGCCAGACCCGGAGACCGTGCAGCTACCAACGCAGCAACTTTGGGGTCTGCGAAGGCCCGAAATCACATCGAGTTGCCCGGCGGAGACCGGAGCAGGGTAAGGCCTACTGCCAACCTGGAAGCAGCGGAGTCGCAGCGAGTTTACAGCCGGCTGGAAGTGAGCTGGTGGCGGCAGTGCGGAACAGGAAGCCCCGGCCCGTTGTAGATGTTACTCCAGAAACCCGGTAGAATACTTTCCGGGGATCTGAATTCCAGTGGGCAACTCCGCGGCGCCCATCAATCCTCTACAGCTCCGGAGGTTCGACTAGGGGCGCGGAAGAAGAAGTGAAACTCAGACGCAACGCCGCCATTTTTGCTGCCTACGCAGATACCACCTCGCAGACCTCCACACGGAACGGACGCCACTAACAGTGCAAGACCCAACCCGATCTGCCCAGCACCCTGCTGCAGCCTCTGGCAACACCGCAGCCACTCGCACAATGTCGAACAGAGGCCTCAAGAACAGCACCACCCAGGCTAAATTGGACAAATTTGCGTATGAGAGACAGACATCGCCTCAAGAACAACGCAAGACCTCGGGAAAAACAACCGAAACAGAGGGGGCGAAAAAAGCCACGCTTGAAGACGTCTTGGCGGCTTTAGCCCAGGTGCAGGCGACAGTGGGGGCGACGGCCACGGAAGTCACTCTGATACGGGCGGACCTCCAGAAAATGAGTGAGAAGGTCAAACAGGTCGAGGTGGTCACTAAATCCTTGGTCGAGGATGTCTCTGAACTGCAATCAGCAATGGAACGTTTACAAACAGACAACAGACAGCTCAGGGATAAACTGGACGACCAGGAGGGCCGTTCCCGGCGCAACAACGTCCGGATTTTAGGTGTACCGGAATCCGAAGACACGGGGGCGATGGATCTCTATGTGGAGGACTTGATCAAAAACCAGCTCCAGCCCAAGGGACTCTCGAATTTCTTCTCTGTGGAGAGGGCCCACCGAGTCCCGGGGGGGAAACCAAAGTCTGGAAGCTCGCCCCGACCTATCTTGGCTAGACTATTTAACTTCAGGGACCGTGACACCATCTTACAGGCTGCAAGGGTGGCGCCGGCCATCCAAATTCAGAATTCAAGGACTGCCTTTTTCCCGGACTATACAGCCCAAGTTTCCAAGAGGAGAAGGGCGTTCTTGGAAGTCGAGAAAACGTTGAGAGAAAAGGAACTACCATATTCGATGCTCTTCCCGGCTCGACTCAGAGTCGTGGCGGACAAAAAAGTGTGGTTTTTTGACTCTCTGGACGCAGCCCGGGACTGGCTGGAAGGATGGCACAGGGTTGGTCGGCAGCGAAAATCTCATCGGCCGGACCACGGAAGCGCAGACCGCAGCAAAAATGGTTCACAAGGGTCTGGTCGTGGGGGTGGAGCAGAGAGATCTCCCTCCCGCAGCTTTGCGGGAGCAGGGGGAGAGGAATGATTCCTGCCCGGGATCTATCTCAGCGATATTCAATGTTCATTGACTTTGCTTTCTTCTGGCTGCACATGGACTCTGGCATGGCTAACCCAAGGGCACGCAGGGATGCCGCCTGCTCGGGGAGACACTCTCCCCCCTACACGCAAGTACTTTGGTTTGGGGATGGGTCAGGCACTCTGCTCAGTTGGGGGGGCGGGCAGTTGAAAGTCCGTTAGGCAGGGATGCAGGGAGGGGGGATGGGGGAAGGGCTGTTTTTTGACTGTTAGGAAATTGTATGTTAGGTCACTGATGAAGACGAAATGTTCACCCGAGCTAATCCCGGGAGGGGGTAAGATAGGGAGGCTTCCAACCCACGTGAGAACGCTCATCATCCTCCCGCACATTCACACACCCACCATAACTGCTACACCGCTCCACCGACACCTAGTGGCACCCCTGGGACCGAATGGTTGACGTCCCGGCAGCTGAAGGGGGGAATGTAGACCCCGAGATACAATGCCCCTCCTTGCGTTTACTATCTTGGAATGTGAGAGGGCTAGGCGACAAGGTGAAAAGGGGGCTAGTACTCACTGCACTCAAGAGACACAAGCCCACAATAGCTCTATTGCAGGAAACCCACTTAACGGGGGAGACCACCAAGGCCTTGAATAGAAGAGGATACAAGATGATGGTCCACTCGGACTTCACGTCCGGTTCTAGGGGTACCGGAATTCTAATGCAAAAAAACTCACGATTCCTCCCCCTGCACACTAAAACAGACGACCAGGGCTGCTTCGCAGCACTACAAGGACAATGGGAGGGGAGACTCTTCAACTTGGTTTCGGTTTACGTCCCACCAGCACTTCATTCAGTACACCTCCCTAAACTGGGCGATTTTCTCCTGTCTCTCCCGGAGGGGGAAATTATTCATGGGGGGGGACTTCAACGCTATTCTAAATACACAACTTGATAGATTCCCAACACCAGCCCCCGCGGGTGGGGTGCCCCGCTTTCAACAATTTGTAACAGCCATGGGACTGGTTGATGTATGGAGACACCTCCACCCCGTTGCACGGCAGTACACTTTTCACTCTGCAGTACATGGAAGTCTGTCTAGAATCGATCACTTCCTGACTCTGGGGGATGGACTTCATTACATAGAAGCGATGGAGATCCACCCGCGAGGGATCTCGGATCACTCCCCACTTACCCTAACTCTCTCCTCACAATCGCAAACACGTAAACGCATCTATCCCATACATGCTGCATACCTCAAGATCCCCCAGGTTCGCAAAGTTCTAAAAAAAACAACAACGCAATTCTACACTGAGAACGTACACTCGGTACGTTCAGCCGAGGTGCTTTGGGAGGCGTATAAAACGGTGCTACGGGGCCAAGCTATAAATTCTGTCACGGGCTTCAAAAGACAACGGGCTCAGGAGTTGGATGCACTGGAGTTGACCTTACAGACGCTGACTACAACTCATGAACAATGTCCCACTCCATCCACCCTGCATGCACTTACCCTACAACAACAATTGTGTAATGATCATCTGCGCACACGAGTCAGGGAGAGTCTGTCCGACACTCAGAACAGGGTCTACGAGGTGGGCGATAAGGCTGTGAAAATGCTGGCATGGCTCGACAAAAGAGATGGGGACTCGAGAGGCATTCCAAAATTGAAAGATGAGCACGGGGAGGTTCACACTGACCCGAGACACATAGTAGAATTGCTTGCAGACCACTTCGAACAAGTATACACCCCCGAACACACAGTGACGCCGGAAATGGCTAGAGACGTACTGGCCCCAGTTGGGGTTAATACATTAACCCCGTAAATCTCGGAGGAGTTGGAAGCGGACATCACCGCTGACGAAATTCAGCTGGCGATCCGTGCTTTAAATCCGGGCACGGCAATGGGACCTAACGGTATACCGGTGGAGTGGTATCAGGCGATGCCGGAGACCCTAAGTATACATCTGCTTGAGATGTTCAAGGATTGTTTGGAAAAAGGTACGCTCCCACCAGATCAGAGAGCGGCAACCATAGTGGCCATTGCCAAACCTGGCAAACCGCCTGAAAACTGCTCCTCTTACCGCCCCATATCGCTGCTTAATGCAGAAGCCAAGATTTTGGCCAAACTCCTGGCACTGAGAATCTTACCCCACCTGTCGTCCCTTATACACCCGGACCAGTCCGGATTCATGCCCCATCGTAATACGGCGCTAAACTTGCGCAGATTGCACGGAGTGCTGGCACGGGCGGACACAGTGGAAACTCCAGCAGTGATAATGGCACTCGATGCTAGGATGGCCTTTGACCTTGTGGAATGGGCCTACCTCTTCGAGACCTTATCACGCATGGGCTTCGTTCGGCCCCCGCTTCATTGCATGGGTGAGATTACTGTACACTGACCCACGGGCACGAGTAGTGGCCAATGGCCATATCTCCCGAGAGTTTCCCTTAGGTGGGGGCACGAGACAGGGCTGCCCCCATTCACCATTGTTGTTCGCTCTCTCATTAGAACCCCTCGCAACCCTGATTAGAACCTCACCCCACCTTCAGGGTATTTGCTGGAAGGAGGGCTGGGAGGATCGACTGTCCCTCTATGCGGACGACATGCTGGTCTATCTCACCAACCCGGAGACCTGTATCCCCGCTCTACTACATCTTTGCGACACCCATGGAAAGATATCCGGATATACACTGAATTGGGGCAAATCCGAATTATACGTCCTAAAGGGTCAGGCCCCGGTCCTCGAATCGGACTGCCCTTTACGCATAGCCGGCACATCGTTTAAATATTTGGGCATACATGTCACTAGAGACCCAGTAGAGTTCGTGTCCAAAAATTTAAAACCCCACCTAGACAGACTCAAACGGGACATGCATTTCTGGTCGGGACTCCCATTGACATTGTTGGGGCGAGCAGCACTATACAAGATGATGGCCCTGCCCAGTTTTCTCTACGTCCTCGAAAATACGCCCTACTCGGTGCACCCCGGTTTCTTCCAGAAGGTGGCAGCACTAGTATCCAACCTCCTATGGGGGAACCTCCCCGCCCGTATAGCACAATCCAAACTGCATAGAGGGTGGTATGATGGTGGTATTGCTTTGCCCAATTTAAAACTGTATTACTGGGCGGCACACCTCAAACCCATTAATCAATGGATCCACACTTCCCAAACCGAACCAGCCTTTCAGGCAGATAGAACGCAACTAGGCACTGACAGCTTACAAGCCCCACTGTATGACCGACGTAAAACACGTACATTAATGGGACCCACTAGGCTAACCGTGGAAATCTGGCACACAGCAACGGCGGCCCTGGGCTGGAAAGGTAGAATAACCAAACTAACCCCACTATGGGACTCCCGTATCCTCGGCAACATGAGAAACAGCAAGGGCTTCTCACACTGGGACACAATAGGGATTTCAACGGTGGGCGATCTTTGGGAGAGGGGTGGAGTGATACCCTGCCAGAGACTACAAGAATTATATGAACTTAGCGACAGGGAGCTTTACAGGTATGTTCAGATTCGTCACTCACTGTTAACAGCCTTGGCCGCGGACACGGATCTGCCTGAGTCTGCCCCACTGGAAGACCGCCTCCTCACGGATTTTATGGTCGAGCGCGCTACATCCCTTACATACCGCAAATGACTTAATAATCTACCTGATCCGACATTGCCTCTGAAGGAGAAATGGGAGGGAGGCACCAGTGAGATGGACGAGCAGGAATGGAATGAGGCACTAGCCTCTCCTAAGGAAGTGGGCATCTCAGCGCGGCTGCGATTAGTTCAATTAAAAATTTTACACAGAGTATATTACACGAGAACAATGCTACACCGTATTCACTGGATACAACATCCATATTGCCTACGCGGGTGCGGGGTGGAGGGTACGTTTTTCCACACCATCTGGGACTGCCCCCGGATACAGGAATATTGGAGACAGGTCTTACGGACGATGTCACAAACACTGGACACATCTTTGTTACCAGAACCAAAACGGTGCCTCCTAAATGTGTGGGAGCCTACCGATATTTCCAGACATGACCAAATCTGGGTCACAGTGGGGTTGCTCATAGCAAAACGAGATATTGCACAAAAATGGGGGGTGGCGGAGCTACCAACCAAGTCCATATGGTGTCGAAATATGGATAAAGTAATGATAACGGAACGGGCGGTGTACTCCAATCGTGCCTGCCTGGGTAAGTGGAATAAAATTTGGACCAAGTGGAATGTGTATAGGGGAGAGATTTGTGATCCTTTACCTGAGGACGATCAAGATGACTCAGATGAAGAAGAGGCAGTGGGCTAGTCCACCGAACAGATTGGGGGAGGAGGGTATTGCAGGTGGGATGGAGATTTCCAGTATTGTTGGGATACGGGGTGACCACGGGGGGAACTCTGGGGGTCTCTACTTGGTTGAGAAGTCCACAATGACAACTACACAGTAACTGGATTCAACAGTGGGCGGGGATAGACTCTTGTGAGGGACGTCTTGATAAGATGAATACATGAGCATAATTCTGGCATTTATGTGACCGCTTTGACATTCCTAACAGTTATTTTGTTTTTTCATTGTTCGGGGGGGAGGAGGGGAGAAAACTACAAAAATCATACCGAAAACCAATGATGCTTGCAAAGACTCATGCTAATGCTGCACCTTTTCCTTATGACGGTAGTGCCGTTGTTTGTACTACAGTAAAGTAACTAGTGAATATACAGGACTGCCGTTTGATCAAAATTGCTATAGCGGCCGGCCCGATGGGTTGTAGGCATTCCGCTGTGTATCTTGTTGGTGCAATAAAGGTTTTTGCAAAAAAAAAAAAAAAGAAAGAAAAGGGGGTGGTGATGGACAGAGTATCTGAATTAAGCAGAGAACTCCTACCCAGTCAACAGATCCGGGCTTGATCCATCACTGTTTATTAGCTCACTGCACCATCCCAGCTTAGAACCTGGCTACATGCAAATTAGTCTGTCCCTGGCCCAGTGCATCATGGGAACAGGGAAGACCAAACTACCAAGCCAATTCTTTTACTGGAAAGGAAACCCAGTGGAGAAGTGTGGCTCACTTGTTAGAGCAGGGATACCCTGAAGCAGAGGTCAGACCCGGGACCAGGGTTCAATTCCCGACACGGCAGGGTCTGAGCCCAAGTGTCCACGGACTCGATAATTCTCACTTCGGTGCCTACTCGAATCACGGGTTCACACTCTGCAACTCTGGGCAATAGCTTTCTTAATCTCCACTACGGCCCCCTGTGGCGGGATGCCTGGCTTTCACCTTGGGGATGCCCAGTACGGGTTATCTCACAGGGAAAAACCAGGACGGGTTCCCAATGCAAGCGCTGAGATGCCCAAGGGTAAGTCGAGCGCTATATAAGAACACACATACATACATACATACCCAGTCAACAGATCCGGACTTGATCAATCACTGTTTTTTAGCTCACTGCACCATCCCAGCTTAGAACCTGGCTACATGCAAATTAGTCTGTCCCTGGCCCAGTGCATCATGGGAACAGGGCAGACCAAACTACCAAGCCAATTCTTTTACTGGAAAGGAAACAAGCTTCCGGGGACCGGTTTCTGGCATTACAGCCATCTTCGGCCCGGCTTGCTTGGAAGCGTGGAAGGGTATACTCAGACATGAGTCCCTTGCTCACTGCACCATCAGGATGCAAGCAAGCCAGGCCGAAGACAGCTGTAATGCCAGAAACCGGTCCCCGGAAGCTTGTTTCCTTTCCAGTAAAAGAATTGGCTTGGTAGTTTGGTCTGCCCTGTTCCCATGATGCACTGGGCCAGGGACAGACTAATTTGCTTGTAGCCAGGTTCTGAGCTGGGATGGTGCAGTGAGCTAAAAAACGGTGATGGATCAAGCCCTGATCTGTTGACTGGGTAGGAGTGCTCTGCTTAATTCAGATACTCTGTCCATCACACCCCCTTTTTCTGAATCGTTTTGTCCACCATAAGCGTGGAAGGGTATGCTCAGACATGAGTCCATTGCTCACTGCACCATCAGGATTCAAGCAAGCCGGGCCGAAGACGGCTGTAATGCCAGAAACCGGTCCCCGGAAGCTTGTTTTCTTTCCAGTAAAAGAATTGGCTTGGTAGTTTGGTCTACCCTGTTCCCATGATGCACTGGGCCAGGGACAGACTAATTTGCATGTAGCCAGGTTCTGAGCAGGGATGGTGCAGTGAGCTAAAAAACAGTGATGGATCAAGCCCGGATCTGTTGACTGGGTAGGAGTGCTCTGCTTAATTCAGATACTCTGTCCATCACCACCCCCTTTTTCTGAATAGGTCTAACGCAAACAGCATTCTGAGCGCTGGAGACTGAACGCTTGTCCTCTGGGGGTTGCTGAGGGTTTTGCGAGGCCCTGCGGACTCGGTGGATGGTGCAGGTGTGGGGGCGCCCCATTGACCGTCAACGACTGCTGAAGTAGCTGGGCCTGCTATATTGTCTTTCTTTCCTCTACTGCGGAGTCTGCTAACTGGCGTACACCTTGAGAAGTGGGTCGGGTATTCAAGGCTAGCTGAAGCGGGGCTTGCTCTGTAACAACGCATAGTACCTCCGCCTGGGAGGCAGGCTCCTTTGAGTACTTTGGGTACGCCATTGCGGGTTTACCCTGACTGCGGGATGCCTGAGACCGGAGGATGACGTGCTCCAAAGGGGGCAAGGACGTCCCGGCAGGGGCCCCCAGAGACAATCCGGTAGCGGCGATGTGGGGCAAGGCGGGAACATCTGCCCCTACTGAGGTGGCGCCACAGGCGGGCGGGGACTCACCACCGGTTACTCAGGCATTTATGGCCTCCTTCATGTCTGAGCTCAAGATGGAAATAGGCTCCCTGCGCGCGGAGGTACACTCGTGTGTACAGGAACTCAGAAAAGAGGTTGCGGACCTGGAAGAGCAAGTGAATGGATTAGGGAAGACAGTCAATGCCCGCACTGAGGACCAGGAACAACTATGGCAACGCTTGGCCGCACTAGAAGAACAGCACATCAAGCTGCAGGTGAAGCAGGAAGACCTAGAGAATCGAAGCCTCCGGAACAACCTCCGCATAAGGGGGCTCCCTCTTGGCTCGAAGGGGAAGGACACCCTGACATATGTGGCGCAGCTCCTTCATGTGGTCTGGGGGGACAAGGAGGACTCTCCGCCGGCCTTGGACCGAGCACATCAGGTGGCCGGGCCCACGGGGAGGCCGGGTCTCCTTCCAGACATTTTAACCAGGATCCACTTCTTCACTGAGAAGGAGGCCATTCTCAGGGCGGCACGAGTTAAACCGGACCTCAGCTACGATGGGCACAAGGTACAGATTTTTCAAGACCGAGCTCCTAACACCTTGCGGCGGCGTCGTGCTTTCAAGCCTATAACGGACAAGCTGCGCAGTATGGATATATCATATCAGTGGGGGCACCCATTCGCCCTCAGCTGTCAGTGGGAGTCCAAGCGCAGGGTGGTGCGCTCTTACACGGAGGCAGCGCAATTGCTCCGATTGACGTCCTCGCCGCTGGCCAGCCCCACTCGCCCGCAGCCTCTGACGCGGGAACCGGCAAAGCCGTCCTAGTCCACTGTTCGTCACCGTCGCTGCCCCTCGACGAGCAATCGGCCTCGCAGGCCAAGCAGGACATCATAGAGCACATAAAGTCCCTCGAGGGGGATAAATCGGATACAGCCTCACACCCGTCGACTCCATGATCAACTAAGTGCACACCCACACTGACCTGCGTGCTCTGACCCTACAAACATACATTCTCCTCTCTGAGATTGATGTATGCACCACTGACTTGTAGGACTCCCCAGTTCCCTGATGGCAGTGCAAGGGTTGCAGGGGCTTCCCCCCTGGGTGAACCTGTGAGAGGCCGCACAACCTACCCCCACCTGCTCTTGAGGGAGTGACGTCCCTGGGATCATCCCAACCGGCAGGTGTAAGATGCCCCGCGACTGGAGCAGAATAATGTGGCCCGGTTGGCCATTGTTGGTTTACCGCTCTTTGCTATTGTGCTTTTTTCCCTAGTCCTTTCTACTCTTTCTCTCTACTCTTCTTCTGGCTGCGTCGCACTCTTACTGGTGGGTCAGCACACACTTCGCGAGCTCACACTCTCATTCTGCGCTACTTCCCGGGGTGGCTTAAAGGGCTCATTTTTGGTACGACACACCTATGGCACTCCCTTGCCCATTGAAGGTCCTATCCCTTAATGATAAGGGGCTTAATTCCCCCAACAAGAGGCGACGGACATGGCTATACCTCCTGCAACACAACCCAGACATGATCTTCCTCCAAGAAACTCACCTTTTGCAAGTAGATGTCCAGCGTATGGCGCATCCTAAATACCCCTTACAATTCTGGGCTGCAGCGGGCACTAAAACAGCTGGGGTGGTAATCTTGTGTCGGAGTGGCATCAGGCAGGGGGAACTTAAAACTTTTCGAAGCCCAGACGGGCGCTTCATTAAGGTGGGCGTTGGAATTGGGAGGCGCTCTTTTACATTGTGCAATATCTATGCACCTAACCAGATGCAGGACTCCCACCTCCGAACGCTTTTGAGGGACCATGTGGCAGGACTACCCCTCGCCGATCCTTGGGGGGATTTTAACCTGGTGTGGGACCCTGGGATGGATCGCAGTGAAGCAACTTTGAATGAGGCCGGGGCTATGTCCTCTACACTTCGTGCGCAGATATGTGACCTTGGTTTGATCGACTTGTGGCGATACCACTCGCCTGAGACATGGGATTTTACATATTACTCCCACGTACATCGCTCATATTCACGCATCGACTATCTGTTTATCTCTCACGTCCTGATACGGGACATGTTAGAGGCCTCAATGTCTGCCATATCGATGTCCGACCATGCCCATGTCGAACTTATCCTGCAGGATCCGGCCGCTTGTCCCTCTCGTACCCCGCGGTAGCGCCTGCCGCCAAGCATTTTGCGGGACCCCGTTGATGTGGAGAGCATTCGAACCGCCATTGATTCTTATTTTGCGAACAATGATATCCCCGTGACGCCATTCCCGGTGATGTGGGACGCTTTTAAGGCCACGATCCGAGGTCACATCACTTCACTCTCGATCGCGCGCGAGTCCCAACTTTTAGAGGATACTCTCTCCGTTGACATTAAAACTGCAGAAAAACAAGACCAGTCCCGCTCTTCTCTAGCATCTCAATGGCGGCTGGCGAATCTCCGGGGCAACTTCGCACTTTGCTAGCCCTGAAACAGCGGTACTATGAAGGGGGGACAAGGTAGGCAGGTTGCTGGCGAGGCGATTGAGGGCGCGAGCAGCGAAGGCCCACAAAGCCCATATTCGGCTGCCAGATGGCACCCCGGTCACCTCAGAGTAAGCGAAGCGCGAGGCCTTTAGGGCTTACTATTCTGCCCTCTACTCAGCAGAAGCACCCCCCCAGAACTTATCGAGGATGCTCTGAACCAGTGTGCTTGGACTCCGATTCATCCCCACCATGCCCAAGCGCTAGAGGGGTGTCTTACTGCTGAGGAAATGACAGCGGCACTAAAAAACCTCCCATCTGGAAAGACCCTGGGCCCGGATGGTCTCTCGCTGACCTACCGCATGTTTCAGGCACAGCTTATGCCCTATTTCCTGAGACTGTATAATTCCTTTTCGGACACGGATGGGCCAACACCCTCCATGGGTATGGTGAAAATCGCCTTCATACCCTAGCCTGGGAAAGACCCAGTGCTATGCGCCTCCTACCGCCCCATAGCACTATTGAATACAGACCTTAAAATGTACACCAAAATTCTTGCCAAGCGTCTGGATCCCCACATGCAGGATTTGGTGGAGCTGGACCAAGTTGGCTTTATTCTCAACCGCCAGGGGGCGGACAATGTATGTAGAATCGCACACTTGGTAGGGAAGGTGCATCATTGGAACATACCAGCCTGCCTTCTGTCGCTCGACGCGGAGAAGGCGTTTGAGCGGGTGGACTGGACTTTCCTTCGGGCGGTGCTGCAGAGAGCCGGACTAAGCCGGAACATGGCATCCAGAATTATGGCCCCATACCTTGCCCCGCAGGCTAGGGTTCGGGTCATTGGACAGCTCACAGAGCCCTTCCCCATTCGCAGCGGCATCCGACAGGGCTGCCCCCTGTCGCCTCTGATGTTCGCCCTTGTGGTAGAACGTCTAGCGGAGATGATTATACAGAGGGCGTACATACATGGCATCTCTAAGGAGGTAGACAGAACAAAGTGGCGCTTTTTGCGGATGACCTGGTTCTCCTGCTTACGCGCCCGCATAGATCTCTTCCGTCACTACACTCCCTGTTACAATCCTTCGAACGGGCATTGGGCCTCAAAATTAACCACGGCAAATCTTGGGCCCTGAATCTCACAATTCCTAAGGAGGAGATACCTACTCTGGAGAGGCTCGCGCTGAACCAGTGGGCTACCGACCTCATTCAGTACCTTGGCCCTAAGTTAACTCCCTCCCTGGACACCTGGACTCAAATCAACTGGTGGGAGTGTAGAAGGGCTATACTGGAGGATCAGAGAAGGTGGAAGCCCTTGACGATGTCATGGCTGGGCAGACTCAACGCCATCAAAATGTTCATCTTACCCAAAATATTGTATTTATTTCAATTCCTCCCCACTCCGTTCCCGCAACACCAGATTCAAGGCCTCCAGCATGACCGGACTACATTTAAATGGGGCAGGCGTAGGCTGCGATTTTCTCAGAAGATCCTCATGTTGCTGCGAGATAGGGGAGGGCTAGCCTGTCCCAATCTTCTAGATTATTATTGGGCCTCTCATCTCCGCTTCACCTCAGAATGGACGACCACTGAGAGTGAAAAGATCTGGCTCCATATGGACAGGATGGTCACTGGGCGCTCCATCTGGGACCTCACGTGGCTCCACCGTACGGTGCGCTCCAGAAGCGCCTATATGGCTGAACCCACGAAAACGGTCTTGGACATCTGGGATAGGGTGGCTGTGCGCAGGGGTCTCACAACCTTCCCTTCTCCTCACACTCCCATTGTGGGGAATCCACTATTTCCCCCGGCCTACTGCTTCCAAGCCTTCGCTCAATGGGTAAAGGGGGGATGCAGGGTGGTCAGCGATCTCTAAGAGGGGGGCACACTAAAAATGTTTGCGCAGTGTAGAGATGAATTTCACCTCCCATTGGGCGCTGGACTACAGTATGCTCAATTGCGTCACCTCCTTGGAGATGCAGCAGGCAGCCACCCGCCCATTCACCCCTTTCGAACGGCTGGTCTGCTCCTTTGACGAGTCGAAGGGTCTAATCTCTCGCACATATCAGATCCTACAACACCCCCCGGTGATACCTACCCATCCATATCAGCAAAAATGGCAACGGATGTCTGCCACGGAAATTACAACCATGCAATGGAATCGTTTATGGGGCGACATACCCAAGGTCTACTGCAGTATCTCGCAAAGGGAGAATACATATAAAATCATGACTCAATGGTATTATATGCTTGACCGGCTGCATAAAATGTTCCCTGCCTCCTCTCCTTTGTACTGGAGGTGTTCGGCTGCAACTGGAGATTTCATACACATCTGGGTGTCATGCCCGCTCTTGACCTTGTTTTGTAAAGAAGTTCTCAGTCATATTAAGCAGGTACTTGGCTTCCCCCTGCCTGCTTCCATTAACACAATCCTTTTGGGTATAAAACCAGTTAATCTAAAGGCACTCACCAGTAGCGATTGGATTCTGGCACTGCATATGCTTGGAGCAGCCAAGCAACTTATTGCGCTGCACTGGAAGAAAGCAGAAGCCCCTCCAATTGGTGCTTGGTATGTGCGCCAGTGGCATGTCATAAACATGGAACTATTTTCAGTGCGTTTACAAGCCCGAGATACTCGCTTCTCCGCTGTCTGGCAACCCCTAATTAGGTATCTTTGCAAACTAGAGCATACACGCTTTCTACCAGCGAAACTTAGAGTGCTGCGATTCTGTGAAAATGCTATCCTCCCCTCGGACCCTGATAGGTTGCTCTCACACCCGGGTTAACACAGTGTGCAGCCTCTTCTACTAACTAATGGGGCTCCCATGGGCACGCACTATTGGCTCTGTCCCCTATCCGCCCGCCCACACACTCATTTTTCCTACGACCTCCTATTTTCTCTCTCCAACTTCCGCTCTCTTACTGGCTCCTTCATGTTTCTTCTCCTCTGGGCCCTTTGCCCACGTTCTGATATTAATGTTCTTAACGGGTTTTGTGATAGACGAAAGGATAAATCTCACAGAAAGGGAGATGCATGTTCAGCAGCTCCCTATCTGTGAGAGCAATGCCGGCTACCACAGGAGGCTGGGAGTCAGCTGAGGCCTTGAGGCTCCCCCCGCAGTCCTAGGCGAAAAAAAGAAGAAAGAGGCAGAATAAAGGTCATGAACGAGCAGGAGGTGGCAAAATAAAGGATATAAATGAGCAACAAAAGGCAAAATAGAGATCAGAAAGAGGCAAAATAAGGGACCGAAATGAGCAACAAGAGGCAAAATAAAGGTCAGAAACTAGCAGAAAGTGCAAAATCGAGATCAGAACTAGCAGAAAGATGCACAATAAAGCTCAGAAACAAGCAGAAAGAGTCAAATAAAGGTAAAAAACAAGCAGAAACTGGCAATATAAAGGACAGAAATGAGCAAGGACATAAGCAATCAGAAAGGCAAAATACAGGTCCGAAATCAGCAGAAAAAGAAAAAATAAAGGTCAGCAACGAGCCGAAAGAGGTAAAATAAAGGTAAGAAGTGAGCAGAAAAAAGCAGAACCAACTCAGGCACTCATGCACACACTCGCAGAAAAACTCAGACACTCTCATAGCCACTCACAGACCCATTCGCACATGCACCCACTCACAGACACAGGCAGATAATCATGCTCCCACTTACAGAATCACTTACTCTCTCACCCACTCGCAGATCTAATGACTCACAGACCCACTCACAAACCCACTCACAACCCACTCATACTCTCTCACACCCACTTATAAACCAACTCAGACTTCATTCGCATAAAACCAGTGAAATGCAGCAGTTCTCGTTACCTGAGCTAACTATACCTTACACCCCTAAAATGCACTGCTTATGACCTCACATATTACATCACTCGTGACATGTTCAGTGACCTCAATGATGACATATCAAATTGCATCACAGATAACCTCATCAACAGAACCACTCACACATCCATACCTCTTATAAGCCCACTCACTCACACACCCACTCCATCACTCACATAGCCACAGACCTATACAAGTACTTACACAACCACTCACTTATCCATAGAGCCATTCACTCATAGAGCCTGATCATATAACCAGTAACTCACCAACACTGCCACTCAAACAGCCACACACTCACCCATACAGCTACTGACACTCCCAGTTATTCACCTATACAGCCACTCACACACCCACTCACTAACTCGCACACAAAGCCTCTCAGAGCACCTCACTCACCCATACAACCACTCAGTCACTCACACGCGCACAACCACTTACATAGCTATTCAGACATCCATACAACCACTTACATAGCAACCCATACAGCCAATCACACAGACACTCAATCATCTATACAGCCACTCAAATACCCATCAGTCACTTAAACATCCAGTCACTCACTCATACAGCCATTCAAACACTCACTCACCCATACAGTCATCGACACACACACTCACTCACCTATACAGCCACTCTCTCACCCATACAGCCACTGAAATACCCACTCACTCACCAATACAGCCACTCACATAGCCTCTATGTAACCAACACAGCTACCCGCTTAAACACACACACACACACATACTCACACATCTGTAGTCACTCAGACACCCACTCACACATGGACTGACAAACTATGGTAAAAACTATGTTAAAAAAAAGGTACCACTCATTGTAGTATCTTAGTATATACATTTAACACACAAAAACTTTTAGAAAACAATTACTGGATGATGTCATCAGTGATGCCATTAGAGATGTCATCAGTGATGTCATTTGAGAGGTCATCAGTGATGTTATCAGAGATGACACTGACCAGGTCATGAGTGACATAATATGTGAGGTCATAAGCAGTGCATTGCTGGGGCAAAAGTTGGCCTAAGCAAAAAGATCAAGCTAGCTTGCGGTTTGCACTGAAAAGTAATGGCAACTGCGGCCGTGATATTATTGCATAATGACTGAATTACACGGTATAGTGAATGGACAAAGGAGCAGGCTAGGGGGTGTCCTCACCCCAGGACAAGAACCCATTGGTCCCTGCCCTTGCCCTACCTGTAACGCCCCTAAATGTAGTATTTAGGGGCTCCCTGAACCTTCCTTCCTCAGATCCAGATATCAAAAGAAGAAAGAAGATCAAGAAAAAGAAGACCCGCCGCGCAGCTGCTAACAACAGGACAACAACAACTGACTTGGCCCCAGCCCTACCAGCCTGTTGATCCTGGAACCTGCTCCTGCCTAATCCCGGCAACCTCCGAGGACAGCAACCTTGGGACACCCAGAGGACCTGCCTGCCTTGACCCTCTCGAGGATTGGGACACCCATCAGCAGAGGCTCTGCTGCAACAAGCCACCTGGTGCTCACCAGGAAGCTCTGGACCAGCCCACTCTACACCAGTCGAGCCCGGGCCCGGCCAACTTGAACCAAGACCACAAGGACGTCCCCCTGGTGACTTGGACCCTAAGTCCAGTGCCCAAAGACCCTCCTCGATGAACCAGCCGACGCCTGCAGAACCAGGGGCCACCCCACCTGCGACCAGCCGAGGGTAAGCTTTTCCGACCCCCAAAGACACCCCTGCACCCAGCGCCCCGTGGCCCCCTGTGCCTCCCTTTGGTGTACCTAACTGTGCTCCATCATCCCAACTTACCTCTCGAAGTGCTGGTCGCCCCTGGAGAATCACCGTCCCCGAGCCAGCAGCCCTTGTTCCTTTTTCAAGATCCTCATGGATTGTTTTGCCCCATTACATAGCCTTATTAATGCCTCCTTCTCAGCTGCAACTGTGCCAGCTAAGTGGAAACAGGCATGGGTCTCTCCTATTCTAAAAAAGCCCACCTTAGACCCTCGGGAGCCCGTAAATTTCAGACTGATATCGTTGTTTCCCTGGGCCACTAAGATTGCTGAGGCCCATGTAAATTCCATCCTTACCAATGTTTTAAACTCTAATGACACTCTGGATGAAACTCAGCAGGGGTTTCGTGCCGGCAATAGCACGGAGACGGCGCTCCCGGCTATGACGGAGCATCTTCGGGCCTCTCTTGATCAGGGCCAAACGGCAGCACTGATCCTACTGGATCTCAGTGCCGCGTTTGACACCGTCTCCCACCAGATCCTGCTCCGCCGGCTTGAAGAGGCAGGGATCACAGATATGGCTCTTGCTTGGTTTAGGTCTTTCCTGAACAACAGATCATTTCGTGTTTCCACCCCTCCCTTCCTTTCTAGGGCGTACTCCATTGAGCAGGGGGTTCCTCAGGGCTCAGCATTGAGCCCCACCCTGTTCAATTTGTACGTTCAGCCACTGGCTGCTGTCGCCAAAGTGTGGGACCTTAACATTGTGTCGTACGCTGACGACACGCAGCTAGTGGTCGCCCTATCGGAAGGTATTGTTATAGATCATCTTAAATTTAATGCAGGCCTGGCTGCTGTAGCAGAGTGGATGACAGCCAACTGCCTACAACTTAATGCCACCAAGACGAAGGTGTTATTGGTAGGTAGAAACTCGGAACTATGGGGAGACCACTGGTGGCCTTCTACTCTGGGGACCGCTTCTACACCCAAGCCAGAAGTAAAGAACCTGGGAGTCTGGTTAGATTAAGCATTAAGTTTTAGCACCCGAACAAAAAAAGTCGCCGCTACTTGCTTCGGCATACTTTTCGACCCTGCCACCAGACAACTAATTGTTCAATCTACGGTGCTGTCCAGATTGGACTATGCCTCTTCTCTGCTTCTCGTTACCAATAAAGCGGAAATTGCCCGTCTGCAACGCATTCAAAATGCGGCTGCTAGAGCCTTAATAGGCCTACCTCGTTTCAGTTCAACCTCCAAAACCATCCGGAAACTCCACTGGCTTCCAGTAGCCCAGCGGATACAGTTTAAGGTCCTGTGTATCTCTTTTAAAATCTTAAAACAGTCGACCCCTAAAATGTTGAGGCCTTTGCTGAAGATATATGTGCCTACGCGGGCCCTGCGTTCAGTTGGCCAGAATCTGCTTGATATCTTCCGGTTCAAGCGAAGCAGAGCCGGTGGACGTTCCTTCCGCTTCTTAGCAGCAAAGTTATGGAACACTCTACCAGTCCATATTCGAGAAATAAATGAGCTGTATCAATTCAGGAAAGCCATCAAAACTCATCTATTCCCTTAAAATAATTTTGTCCTTTCTGTTCTCAGCTTCGTTTTACTCAGGATTAGCACCGGGACGCCCCTTTGCTAGGGCAGCTGTGCGCTTTACAAATCTCATAACATTGAGCGCCCGACGGCTCAAAAGCACCCTGCAACCAGCCGCTCAAGTGCCGCTGGCTGTAACCACTTGGCCCTATCCTACTTCCCCCCCTTGCCCGGAGCAAGTGACCAGGAGCCCAGCTCCCAGAGCCACGTGGCCTGCTCGCCAGCAGCCACCAACCAAAGGCCCCCTTTCCCTCATTGGATATCATTGGGCCTACCTACCTCTGCACCCGGCCGCCCCTGTGCTGCTGGGAAATAACTAACTGTACTCACCTGACCCTGGGGGACCCCTGAGTCTATGCCCAGAACCCTAACTTCACCAACCAAATACTTACCTGGAAACCGGTAATTCACTTACCTGCCATTGGATAAAATTGACCCATTTTGACTCGAAAATGTTCTAGGTGTGAAGTTTTGAAAACTGAAAATATTCCTATAAAATCAGCCAAAGTCCGAATTCGAAAGTACTCACCTGTGTTCAGGGGAGAAGCCAGTACTGTACCTTTCAGCCCAGTACTGAACCGCAAAAGTAATCCCTAGCGGGTTTACTAGTAACCTGTATTTTCTCCCTAGGAACCCATTGTCTGCTTTTCTATGAAATTTCTTCTAAGTGTCTACTTTTGAAAACTGCAAATATTCTTTAAAAATCGTACGAAATACTGAAACGCAATTACCTACCTGTTTTGAGTTGAGCCCCCAGTGTTGGCCCTAGGAGACTAGTGCTGGGTTACAAAAGTAACGCGATCGTACTTTACCTGTAACCTGAATTACCTCCCATTGAATAACATTGGCAGAGTTACATTGAAAAGTTTTTAAGTGTGAACTTTTAAAACAGCTTTATATTCATGAAAATTCATCTCAGTAACTAAAACGTTTTTGCTAATCTGGTTTCAGCTTAGACCCCAGGACTGGATCTAAGATCTAGTCCTGGAACTACCAAAGTAATCCATAATATAATCAACTGTACTTACCTGTGAAAAACCCATTGAGCTCAATGCTAGAGTGTGTTTCAGAACTGTGTTGCTTACTAGCTATCCTGTAATTATTGTGTGCACAAACGTTATTGCTCCTCTGCTAAGTATTTACATGAGAGTACTCACAACTTGAAAAGTATATTTTTATAACTGTTGGTTCTAAAAATAAAACAATTATATCTGAGGATATACTAACAATTGGCCTGGAGTTCAGTTCTTGAGTGTGTGAAACCTTTTGCTGACTGAGTGTGTACAACAAATGCTTTACACTGTCCTCTGGTACTGCCTTATTGCTCGACCAAGCTACCACTTTTGAGAGTAAGGTCAGTTCTGACTTTAACCTCTGTTATACCTGTGGGGTTGGTGGACTCTATACACACTGTACTTCATTATTGTCCAGTATACATAGAGCCACTTTCTCACATTGATGAATCCAGAAGATTAAGAAAATAATAGCCTCCAATTAATCAGGATAAAATTGAATAGGAAAATGCCTGTGCATTCCAAACATTGCAGGGGATAACCATCTTTAAATTCCCATCAGTGTGCTTTAGGCAGAGGATTCCTGTCGGAGACAGTGACTGTGCACTGGTCTTCCTGACAGCCATCAGCTGTACTTGTGACGTTACTGGCTCCTCCCTTATTAAATGAGGCTCCCAGACATATGGAAATACTACTGGGTGGCTAAACTAGAGACTTACGGTAAGCACAGCAAATGGACATTCTACCTGCATTCTCTTCCTTGTAGCCCTGTATCAATTTAGGATGGATAAAGAATGCCTGCACTCACAAAAACTGTGCTACAGTATAGAGCGAGGCAAACAGATACCTAGGGTGAAAGGGCGCCCTTCCTAATAAAACACCACTGTGGGACAGCAATGAATAGCTGAGGTGGGGCAGTTTATAAGTAAACTGGGTGACTTCTGGAAGGGAGGAGTGAAAGTTCCTCTGTGAGAGTACCAATTGGCAGACACAGAGGCTTACACGTATATTCAAGTCACACACACACACTAGCAACTCATGTTGCAGCAGGCTTGATCATAAAGGACTGCTCCCAGCTAGAAGACATGATCCTTATAGAGCTTATTCTAAAAAAGGATATATCACTGATCTATAAGAAAATAGTCAACAACTTCCCGAACTTCATGGAGAAGCTGAGAAGTGACTGTAAATGGATATAAGCGACCTAGAGAAGGACCCAAGAGGCGTCAATTAGAATCTGGGTTCATCTCATGTAGCTGTGGATTCTGCATAGATCATCCTACACGAGGGACATACCTCTGAAAATGGGGAAGACGGATATTTACAAGATGCTGCAGTTGAAGTGGTACCTTCTCTCTCACACACACACTTTGGTGGTGCTCTTGGATAGTGTACTTCTGGAAAGGGGTGCAGAATTGCTTGAGACAGGTACTCGACTTGCAGATTGATGACACAGCAAAGTTGTTTGGGGAGGGAAGCCAATCAATTTAAGTGAAACTACTCATCAGCCTCAGCCTAATGATGGTGAAAAGGAACGTTGTGAGAAAATAGGAAAGCACCTAAGTGGATTGCAGATAAAGACTGGTGCATGCTGACTGAAAAACAAGTCTTTGAGGGTGGAAGATGCCCTAAAAAGTGGGAAAAGTAAGGCAACTATGGCAGCACTACTGAGGGATGGTATATCCCATACTGTAGAAAGAAATCCCTTATACTGCTGACGTCTAGCTCAATATAAAGTTTTTTTGGTAGCTATTTTTATTAAGTTTTACACACATAACCGCTAGCACACTAAGCAGAGGGGTACAACCATCAGCAACAAAATACACAATAAGATGATAAAGGCACAGTGAGCAAGCAGAGACATAGAAACATTCCTATTTGCATAAAGACCAGCCCCATCCATGAGATACATAAACATTAGCAATAAAGAGTGCCCAAAACAAAACATCAGAGAACAGGACTCTCCCCACCCATCACGCGCACAGCAGTGTCATTGCTCCGGTACCGAAGCACAGACCTGGAGTGGAGGACAACTATGGGGGAGCAGGGAGAGAGGAAGGCCCCTACCAGGGCTTTCTGCCACCAAGGCAGCAACCTCAATATCCGAGTCCGAAGATACGCTGTCCAGGGCAGACCCAGTTAAGAGCACCAGACCTCCTCAGTCCATCCGCAGACATGCCAGTACTATGGCATCCCAAGCAAATAATATTGGTATCTTACAAACTCTCCTAGCCTCCTCCCAACGAATCACCTCCCACTCACAAACTGTTCAACGCAACAGCTCCAACCCCTAAAGGTAGGCATCAGGGCCACGGGGGCATTTCAAACTCATAGTCAACTGCCGGCAAGCCAGGATTAAAGCCAGATCCAGAAACCTATCAGTGACCTTCCTAGCCGCCAAACGGTTATGGAGCCCCAACAAACACAATGCAGGGCTAACCGGGAATTTCTTTTCCATGGCTCCCTGCGCCGTTTACAAACCTCAATATAATGCTTGTACAGAATAGTGGATATGGCTGCATCATATCGAAGTTCAAATAGCTATAAGAACCGACACTTGGCCTTGGAAAGAGTTAAAATGGGATAATGTGGTGACTTTACTGTTACCTCTAATGAAAATGTTAATAACCTATTTCCAGCCTCCTCTTTTGGGTATACTCTCAGAGTCAAAGCTTTACATTTGTCTGTCACGTGGTTTTATACCACAAATTGAAGGAAATTAAGCAATTGATTATAGTTTACTAGACATACATTTTTAATTCCAGAAAGTAAACATACTCAGTAAAAACAAATTTGTGGCACAAATCAGATATTGAACAGCTAAAACCCTAGCTAAATTTGATAACATTAGTCAACTAATAATGTTGACCAGCCTATTTTGGCCATGATGATATCTATTCAAAACACTTTGGCCTCAACGACAAATCTGTTGACAAGACATCTTAAGATTTGGGGCGTCATCCTTTGCTTTAAGTGCTACTTTGAGAAAATTGATAAAGATTCTCTAACAATATATGGATTATCCTGGCACACTTAACTTTATAAATGAGCAACACACAGATTAAAAAAATACAACAATAACACAAATGCCTGATCTTGCGGAGTTAAAGATTGCATTATGAGGGGATATTAAAAGGGATTTATTGCATATTCCACTGACCAGAGCTCTATCTTATCAGTCTTGAATAGTAACAATCATGATATGGATGTTTTGCCTCTTTATACTTGTCAAGCAAGGAAGTATGGGAAAGGTGGCGGAGAAGGTCAAATGAAATCACCAATACAGAGAGCGAAAACACTACAACTAATAGAACCTATATTAATGGACCAACAAAAAGGAAGCAGACATAAATTGTAAAAAAAAAACTAAACTCAAAATATAGCTGTATAATAAAATAAAAGCTTCCAATATGACCTGCTTTTTGACAAACTGTGGAAAGTCCACACCAGTAGTGAGCAACACCACTCTGTTGGACAGGACTTTACTGCGACTTCAAGATTCAAATTAATGTTGAGATTTAGATGTACCCCACAGTTTTAATTCTGGGCATGACCAAAGGGGTCAAAAGTTTGTACACTGGCCATCACAACCAAATGTAGCATAAATGACCAGTAGGACAATATGGTACAAGAGAGAGGTTACTTCAACTACTGATTATAGGCTTACTTCCTATTTAGAATTAGATTATGTACCAAACTTCCATGTTTACGTTGGAATGGGACTAATCATAAACACTTAAATAAGAGCATGAGTTTGACCTGCCTTCTGATGTTAAAATAAAAGTGGGTTAGGCATTGTATACAATTATTTAGAAAAAAGTTGTAAAACGGGATTAGCGGGGACCTGAAAGATTATTCTAAAGATTTGTAGAAGTAGTATTCCTTGTTAGCAATTTTGCTTTTAGATTGTCTAACAAGATATTCTTTATATATTTCTTAACTTAAGTGCATCAAATGTCTAGGCAACAGGAAGCATGCCGTCAGAATGTCGAAGGATACAAGAGAATCCCCACAAGCAAAAAGTTATTTTTTTTAATGAAAACTCTATAACAAAGTAACATTTGAGGGATATCTGGTTAAGTCTTCAGCATGGTCAAATAGAAAAACACTACAAAACAAACCTACACTAATAAGAGCAATAATGCAATCAGCACTGTATTGAAGTGATCTTTATAAAGTCTCCAGGCCTTTCGGTGAAACATCGTTTTCTCTTTCTGTTACTGTGATTACATGGATATCAACATTAGTCCATTAGAAAAACTGGTTCTCCACCTTATATGATCTTCTAAAGTGTCTAACAGATTAGGCCCACCCAGCCTATCAGTAACCTTTAATACGCAAGGACCCATTGCTGGGAAATAAGAAAAAAAGTGCATGCTTGGTGACAACTAATTAACACCCAATGCTTGCTGGTGTTAGGAAGACTGGTTGAACTGCTCCAACTTTATTTCTTTACAATGGTATGCTTTTAGAATATTATGCTCCAAAACTGATAATGTACTTCTCTTGCTTATTTCTTAAAACAATATGAGTCGCAGACAGGCCAAATAATCTATGCAACTTTTATTGACTTCTCTAGTGCTCTTCATTGTGAAAACTCACTATTTAATGCTCAAAACTGAGTAACTTGAGCATACCGAGAGAATTGTGCATCCTTATATCACTCCATTCTACCAAATCGCCCAGGCCCGGCAAAGTGCAAATAACGAGTTACAAAGAAAATGCCTCAACAAAACTGACTGACATAAGGATGAATATTAGTCCCTCTGTTATTTGTGCTTTATACGGCAGGGCTACCACAACATCTAGGCTGACGTCATCAGTCACAGGATACTTCCAGATGACGTCAGTCGCAAGATATTTCCAGGTGACATCACTTTCAAAGACTGATGCACTGGGCAAAAGTTATGCCATTTTGACCATTCATTGTTGTTGGTAATTACACTTTTTTTTTAGGGGAATGCATTTTCATAAATTCTAATAAGCATTTGCACTGCAATAAGTCTTGCCCATTGCATTGACAATGCCTTTTATTTAGGTTTTAAAAACCAACATGTATATAAATGGTATTTTCAATTACAATAGGAGCAAAACAAATAAGAAAACTTTACTTGGTGATTTGCAAATGACACATATTTGTAGAAACTCGATTTCCAAACGTTGTTTGTAACCTGTATAGTTTTATCAGTAAAACAGCACGTCAGTGGGAAATGTTGTGCCAATTTCAATGTAAAATCTGTTGATTGTGCGTGGCCAAGATGGTGGAGCGTTAAGACGTGTTTCGCCTTCTCTCCTCCGCCCGCCACTTTCCTAGCACCAGACCAGGACCTATCTGCCCTAGAGGCGACCAAATTTCGAACCCCGATAACCTGACATACCAGGCGACTGACGGCGTGAGTCCACAAAGACCCCTTCGGCTCTATACACACCCCCGGTGCCACGCCAGTCCCGAGCGGCGAGGAGGCGAAGAGTGGCAGACGACGGTGTGGCTGTGACCACAGTGTCCGACGACCTGGGCTCGCAGCGTGGGGTATAGCTGCTCTGGTGTACTCGAGGGACAGTCCCGGAGCTCCGCTCACTGCCTGGCGAGGCGAAACGCAGCGGCAGTGATTGCCGATGAAGAGGCAGCTGCCATTTTACGTGGAAAGGCGGCCTTCCGATGCAGTTCCGGATTTCGCTGCCAAGACGCACTAGTACAAGGGGAAGAGCGGAGGGCGGCCCTCAAACCGTCCAGTTTGGTGGCGCTGATTCCAAGGAAGAATTGCGGTGAGTCGTCGCCAGCTTCCCGCCCTCACTGTGGCCCTGCCTTCCTGACGCTCCCTAAGAGTGCTTCAGCCACATCAGGCTTTGCAGCAACCTAGTCAGCACTACGACCACTGAAGGCTACACTCGCTGTGCGCCCCCAGCGGGACACAATACTCGCCCCACTTTCCGGACTTCACAGGCCGGGCCGCTGTTGACGCCCCGTGGGGGTCGACCGACGGTCGAGAGCTGGCGTTGCCACTTTGACGTTGCAGCGCACAGAAGCTGAAGCAGTGCTCTTGAGGGGATCCTGCATCCAGGGGTTACCAACGAGGTCCGGCGTATGCCTGGCCTGGTCTTCCTTATGCGCAAATAGGTTCTGGAGCTGCGGAGGATCGAGTGTGACAACCCGATACTACCCAGACTTTCTCATCTTCATACCGGGGCCTGCTAGACCGCTAGCTGAAGCGCCATGGATTAGAAGGCGGGGAAGCCCTGGAGTGCTGCAGGGGGTCCCCCGAGTACCCATCTGCGGCCCCGGTTGCTGGTCACTGGGAGTGGGGTTAAGCTGGAACACCAGTGAGGGGACTCAGCGATCACCGCCTCGGGGGATACCACAGTGCAGCGTCCTTCCACATGGCCTGGTCAGTAACGGCCAAAACCAAAGCCACAGGTGACTTTTAGCATGACATCCACCCGGGGCAGGAAGGACAAATCTGAGAGAAATCTCTCAAAGACCTCTTTGCCCGAGCATAGAGTGGAGGGCCGGCAGACACCGGAAAGCTGGACGCAACGACGTAGATGGCTGCCTCTACGGACACCCCAGTTACGAGGGCTTTCTGAGAATCCTTGTTTGCAACCCTACAAGACGACCTACAGACAGTGAAGCATGATCTCACAGCAGAGATTAAAGACATTGGCAGAGATGTTGACGACATTGGGGAAAGGGTGGCATCCCTAGAAGTCAGAAGCGATGGTCGGGACACTGAGATGGCCGCCATGCAACAGGAAGTAATTTGCAAACATGAGGAGCAGGTTAATTTTCAATCCCACCTGGAAGACCTTGAAAACCGCTTCCGCCGCCCCAACATCAGAATTCGGGGAGTAGGTCAAAACAAAGAAGTCAGCGACATCTTTAAGTATGTGCGTGAACTTTTTAACCATATTCTTGGCAACTCACTGGACTCCGACCTTAAACTGGATCGATTCAGTAAAGGGGGTGGTGATGGACAGAATATCTGAATTAAGCAGAACACTCCTACCCAGTCAACAGATCAGGGCTTGATCCATCACCGTTTTTTAGCTCACTGCACCATCCCAGCTCAGAACCTGGCTACATGCAAATTAGTCTGTCCCTGGCCCAGTGCATCATGGGAACAGGGCAGACCAAACTACCAAGCCAATTCTTTTACTGGAAGGGGAACAAGCTTCCGGGGACCGGTTTCTGGCATTACAGCTGTCTTCCGCCCGGCTTGCTTGAATCCTGATGGTGCAGTGAGCAAGGGACTCATGTCTGAGCATACCCTTCCACGCTTAGGGTGGACAAATCGATTCAGTAAAGGGGGTGGTGATGGACAGAGTATCTGAATAAAGCAGAACACTCCTACCCAGTCAACAGATCAGGGCTTGATCCATCACCGTTTTTTGGCTCACTGCACCATCCCAACTCAGAACCTGGCTACATGCAAATTAGTCTGTCCCTGGCCCAGTGCATCATGGGAACAGGGCAGACCAAACTACAAAGCCAATTATTTTACTGGAAAGGAAACAAGCTTCCGGGGACCGGTTTCTGGCATTACAGCCGTCTTCGGCCCGGCTTGCTTGAATCCTGATGGTGCAGTGAGCAAGGGACTCATGTCTGAGCATACCCTTCCACGCTTGACGTTGACTGGGTATGAGTGTTCTGTTTAATTCAGATACTCTGTCCATTAACAACCCCCTTTTTCTAAATCGTTTTGTCCACCATAAGCGTGGAAGGGTATACTCAGATGTGAGTCCCTTGCTCATTGCACCATCAGGATTCAAGCAAGCCGGGCCGAAGACAGCTGTAATGCCAGAAACCGGTCCCCGGAAGCTTGTTTCCTTCCCAGTATAAGAATTGGCTTGGTAGTTTGGTCTGCCATGTTCCCATGATGCACTGGGCCAGGGACAGACTAATTTGCATGTAGCCAGGTTCTGAGCTGGGATGGTGCAGTGAGGTAAAAAACGGTGATGGATCAAGCCCTGATCTGTTGACTGGGCATGAGTGTTCTGTTTAATTCAGATACTCTGTCCATCACCACCCCTTTTTCTGAATCTTAAACTGGATCGAGCACACCGTGTGGGCTCCCCAGAGCAGCGACGACACCCCCGGCGGACATCTTAGTATGTGTGCAGGATTTCCAAACCAAAGAAGAAATACTCAGTAAAGCCAGATTGCTCCACCCGATTAACTTCCGTAGTCAGGCGCCCATTCTCTATCAAGACCTCGCGGCCATCACACTCCAGAAACGTAGAATATCCCGGCCTATCACTGAGGCTCTGCGTCAATGGAATATTTCATACACATGGGGTCATCCGTTTCATCGGATATTCCGCCATGACGGCAAGCTATATAAACTTCGATCCCTGTCGGAACCAAGCAGAGTGCTTGGAATCCCCATTCAGGACATCACTGGCGAAGGGGAACACTCGGACCAGGGGTCCAACAATGATCGGCCGAAATGGAGGCAGTAGCGAAGGCGACGTCGTTTTCAGCGCCCAGACCCACTGGTAGTCAAGAATGAGCAACAGGCCGCCCTTGCAGCTCTACCAGTAGCCATGGCCGAGACATCACCCACCTGACTGATCCTGGCCACTATGGCGTATCCTTATAATGATATTTGGCGGGCGGGGGGAGGCGGGGCTAAGGCCACCATCAGCCATACCACAACCCATAAACTTTTTTCTGTTCATCCTCAGTTTATGGACTATCGGCAATACTAAAGACATGTTTTGGCACTCTCTGTGCCTTGTTTTTCTTGTTCCTTTTTTGTGGGCTACTGTTTCATTCTTCTCTTTCCTCTTCTCTCTCTGCGGTTCTCTTTTTTTTGGGGGGGTCTCTGGTCCATGGGGCACTGTTACTTACATGACACTGCGCTGGCATTGAGGGATGGCCGCACAGGCTCAACCTGATCCTCACTCCTCTGCCACCGCTTAATTGTTGTGTCTTGTAAAGCGCACTGCTACCCGGAGGCCTCGTAGCGCTATAGACCGCTGGGGAACCCGTCCTGGCTTTCCCTGTGAGATAGTCCCTCCTGGGGGTCTCCAAGGTGAAACCAGGCATCCCCGGCGTTTGTGTGGGGCCGTTGTGGAGATGAGGCAAGCTAATGCCCAGAGTTGCCGAGTGTGATCCCTGGTCGGAGTAGGCACCGATGCGAGAATTATCAGTCCGCTGATCCTGGTCCAAGACCCTGCCGCGTCGGGAATCGAACCCTGGTCCCGGGCCGTTCTCTGCACTCGGGTCTGCCGCCTCTAACCAGTGAGCCACACCTCTCCACCTCACCGCTCAACAGCACTACCCTCATCTTAAGGTAATACATGCCACCATTGTCAGTTAAGGTACTCACTCTTAATGTGAGAGGGCGCAACAACCCGATTAAACGCAGGACACTCCTTTCCTACCTGGAGAGCTCGGGCGGATATCTGCCTCCTCCAGGAGACACACTTACTTCCCAAGGACTTACACCGACTACGGTCCCGCACCTACACGACACAATTCTTCTATTTCAAACCCACCATGACGGCAGAAGTAGCTATATTAGTCTCTAGTTCCTTCCTAGGGAGGGTAGCGCAGAAAGGGGTTGAGATAAAAGGCAGGCTTCTCACCTACCACTTTACTATTGGAGGCCTTTCGCTCATAGTGGGATCCATCTATGCTCCTAATGAACGATTTTTCCACGAAGATCTAACCGCAGCGTTGGCAACTCAGAACTGTCACATATTGATAGGGGAGACATCAATCTGGTGTTTAATAATGACCTAGATAGATCAGCACAGGGCACGAGTCAGGTTGGGACCCTTTCACCCTCAGGACTCGCCAGACTACGGGATTTAGGACTTGCAGACTTCTGGAGGCAACACCACCCTGGAACACGTGAATACTCATACTACTCCAACGCACATAAAACATGTGCTAGGTTTGATTATTTTCTGGGTTCGAAGGCTCTCTGAGATGTCCGGCTATCCACAGAAATACTGGCAGCAGCCCTATCTGAACACGCCCCAGTGATAGTCACACTGGCTCTACCTCAGATTCAACACCCAACTAGGCATTGGCACTTCCGAGATTCCCTATTACACCGACCGGACACAGTTGCCCAGATACAAAGCACACTAGAGGACTATCTAATACACAATGATAGCCCCGACACAGCTCTTTCCACCTGTTGGGAGGCCCTTAAGGATGTTATCCGGGGAGAAGACACTGCCCTCTCGCATGGCAAAGAGAGGGGAACTGACAAAGCAGGTGAGAGAATTAGAACAGATGCACCAGCGCACTGGGGCTCCCCTCATAAGGAGACAATTAACAGCGGCTCACACGCAACTGGCTGACCTCAACAAGGCGGAATAAGCGGGGATGCGCTTGAGGCATTCATTTTACATTGGCAGAGATGAATGTGGGCGGCTACTCGCGAATAGGCTCCGAGAGGTGCGACAGTGTGAAGGGGTACAGGAGATTAGAGACGGCGGGGGCCTATCCCACTCAGATGACGCAGCTACAGCGGAGGTTGTTCGCAATTTTTATGCCCCTTGTCACCCTTGCTCTTCGCTTTATAAATGGAGCCCATTGTCCATGGTCCTTACTCCCAGTGCATGACTAATATGCGCTTGGGATTGCTTGCATAACATGTTTTGTGCTTCATGACTAATACTTCATTGTATTGCTTTTAAAACTGTCACTTAAAACAAGTTTTCGCCGTATTTTAATAAGATCGAATTTCAGTACTTAAAGCACATTTGGCTTCTTACCTCGCCAAGTATAATTTAATCGCCGTGTGCCCCGGTCCACCAAGGGTGTTTCCCGATTGTGTGGAGTGCGCGGAGGCGAACAGCTGCTCCCCAAGCCGATTGGTTGAATTCTGGTCAGGTGGGACGCCAGGCTCCTGAAGCGGCTATATTTAAGAGGGGCAATTTTTTCCGCGCCCAGCGAATGTGCGCCGAAGTTGCGCCTAAGTTAAGCCTGTCTGCGCCCGTCCGCCCTGAGGACGCGCCAGGGGCCAGACGGGCTGGACCTCGCTTTCCCCTCCATGGTAATTGTGAGTTGTACTCTTATTCTACTCTTCTGGCTCTTAGACCTGTGCCAAGTTCGTGCCATTTTAGCTTATCCCCAGATGATTTGGCTAATATTCACTGTTGTAAGAGGACTCTACGTCCTAGACGCCCTCGCTATCCTCGTCATAAAAATCCTGCCACAATCGGAAATCAGCTGCCCGCTCTTACCTCTCTAAATGAGGCAGGCCTGCTGTTAAATGCTAGATCTCTGGTGCGAAATAATGTTGCCTTTAACGATTTTGTTTCCCAAAACAAACCACCCTGGGTTTTTATCACCGAAACCTGGGGCTCTGAAACCGCTGGCCCAGATCTCGTGGACGCAATTCCCGAGGGCTATTCCCTGTCCAGACTTGATAGGACAAGGTGTAGGGGTGGTGGGCTGGGAATCTTGTTCAGAGACATCTTTACTTGTTGTACCAAGCCTCTCTCTTTACCATCAGACACCTTTGAGGCAATGTACTTCTCCATTACCTTTCTCCCTTCTGAGTCTTTCTCTGGAATCCTCTGCTATAGACCCCCAGGCCCTAAAACGTCTTTTCCCTACGAAATTCTTAAATTCATTGAGCTCTATGTTGTCAGGCCCCATTTTACCATTCTGGGTGATTTTAACTTCCATCTAGAGGCCACAGATTCGAAGGATACGCTAGGACTTATAGACGGTCTAGCTGCATGTGGACTGCACCAATTGGTCAATGGCCCCACACATCTGGCCTCTCTTACGCTTGACGGCATCTTTTCTAATGATGCCAGACTTAGGACTGGCACCCCTATTCCCCTTTCTTGGTCCGACCATCTGGCAGTTCCCTTTCTTTTTAAAGTAAACTCCAACCCAGGCAACAAACCAAAGACTGATGTTTGGTCCACTAGAAGGAACTATAAAACTATAAATGATGATACTCTTTCACCTTTTATGAACGGTCTTAGGTGTCCTTCTCTGGAGGATCCAAATAGGGCTGCCTCTGATCTTTCTAATGCCCTAGCTATTGCTATGGACTCTCTTGCCCCGCCAAACGACATTACCCAGCCCTTAAGAGCCCCTCTCAACCTTGGTTTTCTGACCGCCTAAAAACCATGCGTCAGAAATGCCGGCAACAAGAAAGGTCCTGGATTGCTCATCCTGATCCATAGGGGAAAGCCCTGCATAAATCCCTTCTTAGAGATTATAAGAAAGCGATAATGGAAGAAAAAAGGCACTATTTCACTAACCTGACTACATCCCTAAAATCCCCTAGAGACCTTTTTAACATTATCGACACTCTCTCGACACCCAGACCGGCTGACCCTACCATCGAAACTCAGGAACTTTGTAACAACTTAGCGAGTTTTTTCCATGATAAGATTGCTGATATCTATAGTATGCTCGAAATTAGAAACCAAGAGCTAAACGCTAAGGCACCAGAATCCTCCTTCTCAATCCCTGATGGAAATGGAAAGACTGATGTTTTGCTGAAACCTTCACTTACATGTTTTCCCTCTCTGTCTATAGAAGATCTCAATCTTTTACTTGATGCCACAAAGTCCTGCTTGCCTCTTGACCTCTGCCCGTTAAAAATCTTAAAAACTTGCAGAGGGTCGGTGCTTCCCCCGCTACTGGAAGTTATGAACTTGGCGATCCAAGAGGGTATCTTTCCCTCTTCCTGGAAAACCGCCACTGTTAGGCCTTTGCTTAAAAAACCCTCCTTAGATCCAGGGATCTTGAAGAATTACCGTCCTATCTCCTTACTCCCGGCCCCAGCCAAGATTCTGGAATCTTACATAAATCAACATCTGTCCACCTATATTGAAAATTCCAACATGCTTGATAGCTCCCAGCACGGCTTTCGATCAGCTCACAGCACTGAGTCTGCCCTCACTGTTATGACAAACAAAATTCGATCTGAGGTTGACAAGGGACATCCTTCGCTGCTTGTGTTATTAGATCTCACAGCAGCTTTTGACACCCTGTCCCTGTCAATACTGATCTCCAGGCTCAAGGATATCGGATTAGGAGGCTCTGCCCTCAGTTTGCTCTCCACTTCCTCTCCGATCCCCAAAAGGTGCAATGGGGGTTCCTCAGGGCTCCTCATTGAGCCCTTTACTGTTTAACATCCATGTTACCCCACTTGCACAGGTGGTAAGATCCTTTGGCCTGGACGTGCTGTCATATGCTGATGATACACAGATCTTGGTATCCATCACCCAGCCAGTCTGTGAGATCGCCTCCAAGTTTAGAGCTTGTATGGAGGCAAGAAACAGTGGTAACGGCTAACAAGAGCGCACAGCAAAAAGTCAAGGTATACGTAATCAACAGTAGAAGTGAACGTGGTGCTCAGGAAGAGATGGGGGACTGGTTACCACAGCCACCAAGACAAACCCAAAGGTCCAAACAGTTACTGTATTCCTCCGAGCACTCATTCAATGTCAAAAAGAGTCTTTAAATAGTTTTCACTGTTCAATTTAATGTCCAATCTTCCTTCAAATCAAATCCAGTTCATGTCAAATGATAATTCGCAGTCTCCAATTGGATGACGTGTAATTTCTTGAAATTAAACAGCGAAAAAAACGAAGTTATGGTCTTCGGAGGGAGCCAAGATCTCTGGTCAAAGGACTGGTGGCCTCCATCCCTGGGAGATTGTACGACTCCCACTCCTATTGCTAAGAACCTTGAAGTACAAATTGACCCCACCCTTTCCTTTGAGCCCCAGGTAAATAGGACAGTGTCTACTTGCTGTGGCACCATTAGAATCTTGAAGAAAATTGCTCCTTACCGGTCCTTGGCAGCCCGGAAACAAGCAACAGCTGGCCTAGTACTATCGAGGCTAGATTATTGTAATGCCCTTTATGGCGGCATCAATAAGGGCTCTATCCATCGCCTCCAAATGGTGCAAAATGCGGCAGCCAGATTGGTTCTAAGCCCTCCTAGGAGAACGTCTGCAACAATGGCCAGAAGGGACCTTCATTGGCTTCCGATTCCATCTAGGATCTCCTTCAAAATTCTCTGTCTGGCCCATGGGGCTATCCATGGCTCAGGATCTGAAAGCATTAGATCTCTTTTGTGTGCCTACACCCCCATTAAGAACGCTTCGTTCATCTTCAAAGAATAGGCTGGTAGTCCCTAGGTTTGCTAAGGTTAGATGGGGAGGTAGAGCCTTTTCCACCTTGGCTCCCAAACTGTGGAACTCCCTTCCCCTTGAGCTTACCAGTCAATCCTCCTTGGCAATTTTCAAAAAACTTCTGAAGACCTGGCTTTTTTCTCAAGCATATTAGATTCTTGCTCTCCCAATGGCCTTTGGTCTAGTTATCTGGAGTCTGGACCCTCCATGTCTGTCCGTATTGCGCCTCGATGCCCCTTGGGGCTAAGTTTTGCGCGGTATAAAAACGCCATTCATTCATTCATTCATTCATTGCACAGAGGGTCAGGGAACATCCCCAGATCACGGGCATCAGTTTCGGGGGCGACGTCCACACGATAACTCTCTACGCCGATGATGTGCTAGTCACCCTAGCAGACCCAGGGATAGCCTTAGGGGCTATTTTTAGGGGAGCTGGATGTCTTTGCGAACGCCTTCGGGTTAAAAGTGAATCTGACTAAATGTACTTCGTTAAACCTCTCTCTGTCACCTCAGGAGCGGGCAAACTTTCAAGCCTGACATCCCATGCGATGGAGAGACGATGTTGTTCCTTACTTCGGTATCCAATTGGCTCCAACTCTACCGGCAATGAGAGGGGCTAACTGCTCTCGCCTCAGCACTCACATACGTACCGACCTGCGGAGATGGAAACACTATCATATTTCGTGGCTTGGCCGCATTGCGGCCATTAAAATGATGATTCTCCCCAAAATCCTGTACCTATTTAGACGCTCCCCTTATAACCACCGACAGGGTGGCTACATAAGGTCCAAGTGGAACTCTCTCAATTTATCTGGCAAGGGCGCAAACCAAGAATGAAAAGGCTAGTTAGCTTTCTCACTCCACACAAAGGAGGCCTTGTGGACCCAGACCTTCTACTCTCAGACCCTTTGCTCTACTATACCGACGCACAGCTTCGACATTTGGTCGAATGGAGTCGGGCTGAAACCGAGAAACATTAGCTCTTTCAAGACCGCGCAGTCGCGGCACATCCCTCATTAAAATTCCCTTTCTAACGCGGCCTCCAACTTATATGCCTCACAGGTGACGCGCACAACCCTCGCGGTCTGGGACCGGACCAACATATGGCATAATGACCTTCCCTTCGCCGCTTACATCACTGTTTGATAACCCAGATTTTAGCTCCGGAATGGGTCCAAGATCCTATTCGTTGTGGAGAGATGCCGAGCTTTAGTCCTCTCATTCGCTAAGGGGGAAATTATCCCCTTCTCCCAACTTCGGGCTACTTATGGCCTCTCAGAATCGGAACGCTTGCACTACTTACAAGTGCGACATTGGGCTATGTACCCTGGCAATCGCGCACAGGCGTCTCGGCTTTTCACTCCCTATGAAAAGTGGCTCATCACGCGGACTTCAGACAAGAAGCTCATATCCAACATGTACAAAATGCTCGTCTCGATATACTCACACATATCATGTGGGCTGTGCACGTTGGGAGAGGGATCTTGAACGCAGTCTTAGTCCTGAGCACTGTTCCCAATAAGCAGCGCGGGCACCGAAGTCACCCCAAGCATGCAGATTGCTAAATTTAGCATGCACACAACGACATCTAATCCTGCAAGACCGTATTCATGTTAATTGCAGTGCCCGTGTGAGCTGCAATTAACATGAATACTACCTCAAAGGGTCACAATCGGCCCCGCAGCTAGCACTAAAGAAAAGAAAAACAGTGAAACAGTGTCTCCAACACAACGTGTGCACACGATGTGTTGGAGACTCTGCTTTTCTTTTCTTAATTGTGCACAGCTACGGGTCCGATTGGGACCCTTTGTGTTAGTATCCATGTTAATTTCGGTGCCCATGTGCAATGGAATTAACATAATTACTACCTCAAAGGGTCACAATCAGCCCGCAGCTTGCACTGTTAAGAAAAGAAAAACAGTGTCTCCAACACGACGTGTGCTTTAGCACGCGCTGCGTTGGAGACTCTGCTTTTCTTTTCTTAACTGTGCACAGCTACGAGGCCGATTGTGACCCTTTGTGTTAGTATTCATGTTGATTTCGTCGCCCCTGTGCACTGGAATTAATATGAATACTACTTCAAAGTGTCACAATCAGCCCCGCAGCTTGCAATAAAGAAAAGAAAAACAAGCATTTGCAATGCAATAGGTCTTGCATTGGTGAACGTTTGAGCTATTGCTAATAATAATGCAACGCCAAAAGCTCAAACCTTCAGCAATGCGAGTGCTATTGCGTTGCAAATGCTTTTTTTAAAAAGGTGGGCGTGGGCAGTGGAAGCACACAGGGGTGGATCGAGGGGGGCAACCGGCAAAGCAACACAGGAGGGGATATGAAAACAACAGGGGGTGGAGGGGATGCAAAAGCAACAGGAGAGGGGCAGAGCGAAGTGATTTTGGTGGGAATGGTAGCTGCTATGTACCCCAACTACAGCCAGTCAACAGATCCCTTCGAACCCATGTCCTGTAGTGGCATGTGCTTATTAGGAAAGCACGCCACACTAGCTCCACTGCCTGGGTTTAAGTGCCCTGAAACAAAAGTAGAGCCTAGAGGCAACTGCGTCATTTTTTTGCAATGTCATATTGTGCTAACTCTAACCTGAAGGTATTGGAACGCTTTACACAGGTACCAGTTACATTAAAGTAAGACATTGTTCATATTTTTTTGGGTAATAACAGGGATTAGTGACATGCTCCAGAACATATTCTTGTAAGAGCGACAGCTCAAAACTCAGCAAGCAAATATCAAAAGTGCTGAAAGACAGTCTGGAACCCAACGTTCATTAGGACTTGCACGGCACACAGTCTACCATTAGAAACGTCTAGTACCTTGAAAGCGCTACATGAACAGCTGGCTTATAGAGCTACCTTCAAATATGTTGTGCAAAGAGTGAAAATAGAAAGCACAAACAGTCTCTAGAACATTGTGTTTGAACATGTAGAACTTAGAGAATAAGAATGGTTCTAGGACATATTGTCTAAAGTTGTAAAATTACCGCCCGGAAAGCGTCTTTTGCAATTCGTAGGAAGAAATGTTCCTAAACCCCGGAGCAGGCCCTGTAATCTGTTGCACCATTAACTAGAACCCAGCGGTTAGACACAGGCAGTGGAACGCATTGGTTGAAGAATACAAAGGCTTCGATCGATAGGAAGCTGTGAAAAGTGGTGTTCAAATATATAGTGCCACAGTCTAAGAAGAAGGTGCTATGGAGATTTGTGCTAAGAGCTGCAGCAGAACCACACAGCACTATCTATAAAGTGCTGTGCAAACTGTTGGAATCCGTAGTGTTGGTGCAAATTCTAAGCCATGTAAGACGCAGAGCAGAAACCTATAACTGTGGTGCAGACTCTAATGTGCTTTACAGAGAGGTGAAACTGACATCTCGGGAGCTCAATCTAGAACTCCATTCAAGCCACGGAACCCAGAGACCTGGTGGAGAATCTAGAACGTGCTGGACAGACAGCAGGATTCACAGCTCCGGCCCAGACTGCAGAGTCAGCTAGACTCCCATCTGGCACCCGGAGCTGCGGGTCAAACGGGTTCACCCCTCAGCATCTGGAGCCCAGAGCCCTGGAGCCATCTTCACAGAAAGGCACTTTCACAAGAACTACATAGCCTTAGCATGAGGGGCACATAACGCCCAGCCCCCGGAGGTTCTTACCGCCACACACACTGCCTGCCCACACCTGGCTCCCCTGCCTTCCTTCAAAGGGGTTAATGTGGCTTTAGATCACCTGGCGCTAATCTACGAAGATTCGAGTCTGGCCCGGAACGGCAGGATAATGATAATAAAAAGCATCCATGTCTAGAAAAAGCTTGCGAAGGAACTAATATATATATAAATAAAAGTGCAGCGTGTGTGCGAGGTGGATGCGCAGGAGTTTAGCAGCTCAGTGGTGAGTGATGTGCTACTGAAAGAAGCGGAGGACGTCCCCAGTGTGCCTTACATCAGACTTGCGTTGGAAGCTGGGGTGCGGCAGGTGCTGCAGCATCGAAGGGCATAGAAGGGACTACATTTCTTAGGGGACACGGACAGCCTTGTGGAGAGCTGAACCTGAGTCTTGCCTGGCTCTAAGAGCCAGATCACGAGCCGAGCCATAAAAGATGTAACTCGGGTAACAAATGTGAGGAAAATGGTAGACTAGAAAATAGAAAACCATGGATTTTTCATCACATTAAAGTGTTTCAATGGCAAGTAAACGATTATTTCATGGAACTGAGAGATGTTTATTGAAAGTAATATTTTTTTGAACATGAAACATTCAAGAATATCACCGTAGCCGTACGGTTTTGCAACAAATTATCCAAAACTTGTCAGCTTTGGGTGAGGTCCTGCTATAAATTGAACCACAGCCTGGCCCAATTGCTTTGTACTAGTGGTCTTCAAGTGAATCCAGTGATCCCACGCCCAGCAGCACTAATTTCTGGGGACCGTTACATATTTTTCCACAACAAACTTTTATCCAGATCCACAGACAAAACAATGCACATCTTCAGAGCTAAGCTTTGAGCCCCAGCACTTATTGTTTTACGAATTAAGCACTGTTTCCCACAGCATTTGTTGAAGTTGCCAAATGAAGATGAAAGCTGCAGTCCACAGCAAGAAGATTCCATCTTTTGACAAAAATTCACTGTGAGAGGTTGACACAGCTGCACATGACCAGCTTTCGCGGGTGGCACCCAGTGCAACATTCATTTTTTGGTGCCCTCCTCTCATAGCTACCTTTTCCACAAGTATACCCACTGCCACTCTCCAAGAGTGCCCCTCATCTCTTCATAGACCCTCTCTCATATATATTTATTTTATAGTGCTTCTCATACCAGTGTAGGATGTCGGATCACTTTACATCACGCATATATTACACAGACATGAAGGCTTATACGTGTGTAAATCAGAGTACAGGAAATGTTACATAAAACAATGGGGATTACAAGGTGTAGGAATACCATGTAATTCATGCTAGCAGACTGTATGTTTTTAGAGTGTTTTTTCTAGAGAAGCGAAAACTCAGGATTCTCAGTCAGTCATATTCACTTTATTTGGTTAAGACAAACCATAAAAGTACACTCCAAAGATCTCCTACAACAATATTAAAACATATACAAGGGTCATATTAGAGTAATCTTAGGCACCACAAAAATTCAGCAAGAAAAAGGTCCTCAGCCTTTTGGTTGTTTGAAAACTCAGGATTTTGAAAGCACACGTTGTTTTTGAGACACTGCATTTCTTTTGTTAATAGAACGCAGCTGCAGAGTTGATTGTGTGCCTTTCGAAAGTATTCATGTGCAGCGCCTTGTACATGCATAACTGCTGAAGCAAATAGCATAAATACTTTCAAAAAGGCTCACAATCTTCCCCACAGCCATGCTCCTATTAACAGCGATGGCACTTGATTTGTGTGAATGGCTCTCTTCCACACTACATGTTTTCCTGGATGTCACACATTTCATAAACTATCTCTGACTGGATATCCACACATTACTCCGTAGCTTGCACATCAAATTATAGATATGTTATGTAATTGTGTATATATGCGATCTTGTATAGGCTCCTGACATTTCCTCACCCTATGAACAATGCTCGAGTTGAGGATCTTTAGTAAAATCGTATTACGGTAGCACCATTGGAGTCCTGTGCTTTTCTGAACGCGAAGTGTACTTGCCTGTGCAACCAATTTATGTCTTGGCATGTGTATCTACATTGAAAACCATTCATGTGGTGCTGCATGTGTGGAAATGCACTGTCTTTTCACTTTTTAAGGTAAAAGTTTGGAGTGATATTTGGTGCTGCATCCCCACACGTTGTCTGGTTCCTGGTGCACATAGTCTTGGTTGCAGCGCTCAGAGACCTTACACTGCCACACACAGAGGAAAACAATTAGAGGGAACATTAGTCCTGAGGAATGGGAAAGCGCATGTTGTAGAGCATGCCACACAGCAACACATGAAGGCCTCAGTAAAACATTCACTAAGTTAGTCTATTACTGGTATTACACTCCAGAGCGACTACACCAGGTTGATGAGAGACTGAGCACTGATTGTTAGAGAGGGTGCGGGAAGACGGGCACACTAGTTCACCTTCTCTGGAACTGCGAACACCTTCGAACATACTGGACGCAAATACTTAACGATGTTGACAAGCACCTAGACACCGAACTCCCTAGACTCCCCGCATATTTCCTATTAGGGGTACCAAACCCACTTACCTACCCTTTGAAATCTAGGAGAGAGAACCAGACAGCCATAGCGCTGGGCACGGCTATTCAGAACATATTGATACATTGGAAGACCCCGCATCCCCACACACAATAGATGGCACCAGCGATTGTGGCACATTCTGGACATGGAAAAAATATCTCTTACTCTAGCTGGGAAGGGCTCCTCCTTTAGCGATCTCTGGAAGCCATTCCTCGCTCTGCTTACACCAGAATTCCGGGAACTGTCCCGCCCGAGATACTTACGCCTCCTGCGACTGATTGCACTAGACTCCTCTACATAGGCGGGCCAGACATCATGGCCTTACGATTGACATTCTGCTTGGCGCGCTACCACCCAGAAGACATGGATCGAGGAGGGTGGGGGGGTTGTCCTCTTTGGGTTGCCTTTTCTTCATTTTCTCTCATTCCTTGGGGTATTGGAGGGGGACTATATAGTTATTTATTGACTTTTGCTATTGCAATGCTCTTATCAATCTCTATAGTGGGCTCTGCGCAGCCCGTTTAATGCAAATGTCCCTTTAAATTGTTTAATAAAAAGAACTAAACCACAAAATCTGTGGATTGCAAATGACAGTGTGCGACCACTTCCTGCTTTAGTTATTTATGTATTAAACATTGCTTGAGAAAAATCACCCCCGATGGCAATGCTTTTAAGAGACAAGTCAGAAGTCGTGTGTATCCTATATGTGGCAAGATCTGTATTATATATGGAGCAAAAGTTTAGTCTATTAAATCAAACAAAAGAGTTTTTGTACAGCAGGCATGCTGAACTCATATATTTGAAGGTACTCTCATATGTGATAATGAAGAAAATGGCGGCTCAGTGAACTAAAATATTTGCCCACAATCACATCATTTAAAACCATTTTATGGGTCAAGAGCATTACAATTAGGTCAAGTAGATTATTTAAGTCACTAGACTTGCAGGTCTAGCAACATTTTAATGATTTTTCGAGGCCTGATTTTAACTAGGCTTAATTATTTTGTTTGTGAAAACCATGAACAAACTACACAAATGAAACCTTACTCAAATCAAAATGTTGACTAGTTTTTAGAAATGTACTGCTTAACAGGTTCACCCATATGTGTCACCACTAACTGCAAGCAGGTAGCAACGACAAAAAACAAAAATCTACTACCACTTTGTAAAGGGCAAAAATCGTGGTTTAAAAAAAAGTATATTTTACCACTGTGCCAGTACTTGAAAGCTGGAAAATTGCAGATCTTAACACACCAAACCCTTTGATACCATTTTTAGAAAGAAAAATACACTTTCCTGCACACCACATTTCACCTTTCCCTCCTCAAATAAATGCTATAGGTTGACTGTTTTCCGAGTTGCTCCAGGGGAATCCACACACATACCAGGTACTTTTAGAATCCTCAACATGTGGAGAAAGAGGAGGAGGAAGACGCAATTTGGCCTGGATACTTTTTTGTGGGAAAAAAGTTCTGAAGGGTTACGCGCAAAGTGCCATATAAAACACCGCAGTTAGGGTAGAAAAGCTGTAACAGCTAAGAGGTTACATTTAGTCAAGTTGTGCAAACCCTTAACACTAAATGGTTTATAAACTGGGTGACTCCTTTCGAAATTAGTTATAAGTGCTATATTATAACTGCACCTCATTACAAAAAGTAGAAAACGACATGTGAAATTATGAAAACAAATCTGTTTAGATAGCTACATTTATGGAAAAGTATTCAACCACATATCTTCTAGAAGCTCATATAGAACGTAGGCCTTAACTGTGAATTGCACAGAAAGGATGTCACTGAGGAATTAACTGACACATGGACAGGCTTTTGAGACAGACACACCAACCTGAGCAGCTGCCCTAATGCCACCAACTGGTCTGAAATGCTTAGAGGTCTGAATCTACTTCCAGTTCCAAGCTTTGCAGATTTCCACAAACAGCTTACTACCCATGTGAAAGAGAAGTGACCATACTTATTGTATAGCGTGACCTAGAGGAATCATCAAAATCAAAGATAACATTTTTATAACAGAATGTAATGTAACAAACTAATACAAACCTAGAAACATAGTTCAAATAATAGTTTTTCGTTCAACTCACATTTGGGCAAAACACATCTGAGAACAGCTGCAGCTTCATCCAAATTTAATCAAGGAGTGTTTTCTAATAAACTGTTAACACATCCAAAGGGTCTAATATATGGTAGTCACAAACATATACGCGAAGGCCGCAAAGTACTGTCTGTGGCATGCCTGAGGGCCGCACTGATGCCATCAGGGCGAGGGTCGAGGTGATGAAAAGTTGGCGTAGGGGGACGCAAAGAAGAAAATCGTGCTTTCACATGACTTCTGTCGGCCACCACTGCTCATGCACCAAGAATTAAAGTCAAAGTAACGCCCATTTAAGTTAATAAAATTAACACTCTGCAAACTTCAAAAAAGTGTATCGTGTTTTGACATGTTTAGTGTAAGATGTCTTTAAAACTAAAGTTATGCCTAAAGATAAGTTGTCCAGGACACCTTCTTTTCTTCTTTACTGTTACTTTAGTTAACATGTAAATAAAGGAAACTCATTTGTTTCACATCTTTCTGAATGTGCCTGCTCTGTCAGGACCAGCAGCCCAGGGCTGCTGTTCACCAGGTGGGCTGCAATAAAAGGCCAGGAGGGCCTTATGTGGCCCCCGCGCCATACCTTGAGGATCACTTGTCTAATAATATTAAAAAACTAACAAAACCTACCAAAATTACATGTATTTGTTTGGGAAAATAAAACTACAAATATCTTGTTAAAATGTTTCAAAAGACCGATATTTTGAGGGAAGATGTGTAGCTCATTCATAAAATCACCTTATGCGGTTTGTATCTATTTAATGTTGACACTTTCTGTCTGGCTATCTGCTTTCAAACGCTCAGGACAAATATTTTAAAGTACCATTATATATACTGCATTCTTATGCTAACCGAACACCCAAAAGGCACCAGATTAGAAAATATTATATTATCCCACAGCTGATATGCAGAGAAAAATTCCAAGTCAACATTAGTGAAATAAATATCAGGTTTGTCAAAATGTTAAGGACTGAAATGGAGAATCTGTCAGATGTGCAGTCTATAGGGAATGTTAAATTCTAATATGTACAATAAACTGATGTTATGAGAATAATATTCGCCATTGTTGCTGCTACACTCTGTAGGTGTGTTGAGGGCGGTGGCTGCCATGTTGAATGAGGATCTGGGTTGTATAATAGTTATTTGGATAAGAAGGCAAGCACCTGATAAACATACGAGTAGGGTCCATTTTGAATGTGGATCTGGAATATGGTCTGGTTATCCAAGTAAGAAAATAAGTGCAAATGAGGTGAAGAATCTAATTAGTCACACTAAATATGGCACAGCGGGCTAGGGATTTCTTTAACATTCTACTGAGACATGCTGCCAATGGTGGATTGACTGCTACAGGTTTTTTATTTTATTTATTACGTAGTCCTAGTCAAATCCTTTATTCGATCGAATACAAAATGATCATAAAAGTACAAGATAAAAAAACCTGTTTTTAGTATTCATTATCAATTTAGACAGTAAAATACAGTAAAATAGTTCATAATTCATCCATAAGTAAAAATTAAAAACAATCAATGCTTTTCCATAAAATAAAACAGTCATTACCCTATCAGGCCCCATATGGTAAAAAATAATTATCAAATAGCCAACCCGGATGTTAATGATATTCCCCTCTTTTTTCTTTTTTTTCAAGCAGGTCCATAGGAATGAAGCTAGGAAAAACTAATGAAGGGGTCAGCTAACATTTTAAAAAAATATAATGCCACCCGGCATCGATTAAAATTCATTTTTCTTATTAGAGGTTTTATATAGTCATTCCTTTCCTTCTCATATAGCCTGCAGAATAAAACTAGGTGCAATTCAGTTTGTTTTGACAGTTTTTCACATGGGCATAAAATTAGATCAGCATGATTATATGTTTTATCCGGGTAGCGTAACAAGAGTGGGATCATGTTCAATCGAAACCTCAGCAGTATAAATCTATGTTGTGCATTAGTGATGTCTGCTAAATAAAGAAATCCTCTCAGTCACTAGGGGGGTTTGAGCTAAAGGTTACAACTGTGTGCTTCTCTCTATGGTGTTCCCTTCTCTCATAATCCACCTTCTTCAGACACGTGCATTTAAGCTTTTGCTTTGAAACTTTTCTATACGTAGATGGATCCTTAACAATTGAGTAAGGCCAATTTTATTCAAAAGTGTTTCTACATAACCCAACCATCTGGACATCCTGCAATTATCCATGTTCAAACAATTCTTTATTATTGTGTGTGTCAGCGGCACTGTGTTCCTCTGCCAGATTGAGTGCCACAGGAGGTTGGGGGCCAATTTTATTGTATGTGCGATGTAAGGGAGGCCCAATTCCAAATGTAAAATATAGTTAGAGGCAGAGACGTGGAGGCCCACTAAAGATTTTTAAAAACTTCTTTTCAATAGTTTGGAGTGCACCCGTATCTACAGTGCCCCACACTCCAGCCCCATAAATTACTGCTGCCTTAACTATGGCCTGGTAAATGTTTCTTATCGGTAAGAGATGTCTAGCACCTAATTTTTTAGCAAATGATTTTACAGCAAAAAGGCTTATTTCCATTACACCCTTTCCTCCTTCCACTAACCTTGACCGCGATAAGTCCTTGTCAAAGAGAACCCCCAAATATGGGAAGGAGTCAAGCATCTCTATTCTCTCCTTATCCACATGTAAGTAGGGAGTTCTATCTCTTTTCCTCGCTCCCACTATAACTGCAAAGGACTTAGTGTGATTTATCCTTAGATCTGTTGAGTCCATGAAGGATACATACGAGGATATCAGGTGTTGAAGACCACGCCCTGTCCTGGCGATCAACGTCGCATCATCCGCATACGCCAAAATAGGTAGGAGTTGCAAATTAAATATGGGAACATCTCTTGTAGTCTCGGTGAGGGCATTTTCTACTCCATGTGTGCAAATGGAGAAGAGAAATGGAGCAAAGACGCATCCCTACCTTACTCCTCTGGCGATTTTAAATAAGCGTGTGCAATCCCCGTTTTTAGTGAATCGGACCGAAGCCGTGGCATTGGAGTACAACTGTCTAATACAATTTAATATGGCTGGGTCAACCCCCATTATAGTCCATTGCACACAGTCGAACGCTGCCGACAGGTCCATGAAAGCCATGTATATTTTTCCCTCCTTCATTCTGGTGTATTCTTCTGTTATAAGTGCCAGATTCAAGCATTAGTCTACAGTGCTCCTTCCCTGCTGGAACCCATATTGGGCCTGGATTAAGATGTTATTATCCTTGGCCCCTCCCTCTAACTTAGAAAGGAGGAGCCGGCCCATAAGTTTTACTGTCGTATCCTGCAGGGAAATTGGCCTATAATTTTTGGGATCTGCCATGTCCCCTTTTTTATAAATAGGGACGATAACACCTGCGGACCAAGACTGTGGGGGACCTACTCGGACTATACTATTCATAACATTTGTTAATAGGGGTGCCCACAGCTCTGGTGTTCCTTGAAAAAAATCTATTGGGGCACCGTTCGGTCCTGGGGCCTTGCCTGAGCTGCACGACACCAAGCTTTTCCTTACTTCCATAAATGAGAAGGAGAGAAGTGCCTGATGGCTTGTTTCCATATTAACAGGTGGTGTTCGGAGAATTATACTTAAGGCAAAGATATTCTCAAAATGGGCTACCCACGCTTCCCCATCTACGCTGTTATCGAATGTGGGACCTACAGGATTTTTAAAATGCAGTGCATTTACTATCTTCCAGAAGTCAGGGGTATTACCCAGTTTGCTGCTTTGTCGAGGTCCTCCCAAATTTCCTTTTATAGACTTCTCTCTATTTCTCCTAGCGAGCTTATATGTAGCCCGCAGTCCCCTGACTGGGTCTGGGATTCTGGGTCTACTTTTCAAGGCATGCATTAAGGCTCCTCTTGCTTTTGTACAAGGAGAATCAAAGCAGCCCCTTTCGGGCTCTTGTTTGTTTCTTTTGTACATGTGAGAGCCAGTTTTACCTTCTCTAGGAGATAACAAAAGGCCTTCACAGTTTCTTCTGCTTCAGCCTCTGGGTCTAGGCAGATTGCTATCTTGCTCAGTATAGTTGATACAATTTCTACAGTCAGTTTAGGTTGATCATCACAAGCCCATTTTAGTTGTATTCCACTCCTTCTTGCCACTTTTGGGGTATCAACATTTTGAATATGTAGGTTTTCCCCTATAGATACTTTTATCCGGAGTGATAAAATGGCATGATCGTTAAAGGTTGTAAATTGATTTGCCGACCTGCTGGCTTTAAAGCTAATAGGTGCAGTAACTAACATAGTCAATAGTTGACTCTAGGCAATTTCTTTGAAAGGTTCATGCCATGTTACCTGATGCTAGTTCTAGATCGCCGGTCAATACCATATTTTGTGATGTTAGCATCTGGTTTAAACAATTACCATATTTGTTGTGTACAAAGTGATTTATAATGTTGCCCCCCAAATCCTCTAAGCCACATATAGGGGGGGCTACATTGTATTTGCAGAGATATATATTGAGGTCTCCCAGCCAAACAACATTAAGAGCATTGTTCCTACTATTGCATATGCAGTGTTCCAAAGCCTCATCAACCTCACCAACAACAGCACATCTATTTGGACCAAACTCATTGTTATAGGCATTAATTAGAAGCCATCTGCCTTCTTGATGTATCTCCAGTGTAAGAATATGGAAGTTTGCATTTGGGGATTCAAATTGTATTACCTTTCCTGGGAAAGTGTTTTGTGATAAAAGTCAAAATGCTCCCCTTAGCCCTTCCTGAAGATGAAGATTTAGCTGGGATTTGATAAGAACAATACCCATTTACATAAATTGGGTCAGTAGACTATGTCTCCTGAAAGCATGCAATGTCGTGACCTTGCCATATTTTCAGCCAAATCTCATCACTTCGTTTCTAAAAGATGCCAGCCACGTTCCATGAGGCTATCTTAAGGACCATTTTGGTAGCCCCCCTTTGGGGCTCGGGTAAGAGATCGTTTCAATAGGGCAAGCCACATTAGCCTGGTTCTCGCAGTTAGCTTGAGAATGTTGCGGGGATGGATGCAGTCAATCACACGCTTCCAGGTGAGTCAATGGGGCAAATCGATCTCTAGGGTTAAGCTTTGCACCATAAATGAACCCCCTGGGGTCTTCCAAGTCTGAATCTTCCTCTGAAGTAAATTGCCCCTTTGGGGTAGCAGGGAAAATGGTTTATAAAAATAACCTAGCGGTAACACATCAATTTTTGATTTCTTAAGGGAGACGTTACCTAGGTACTCCAAAATATATCAGACTATGAATTCATTATTAAAATTTTAAACCACACAGTCTCCCACCATTTCTTTACTAGCTGGCCCACCCATGCTGCCCTTCTGGCCATAAAAACTGGCTTGAGAGATTTCCTGCTCTAACCGCCACCACCCCCCACCTCCACCCCCCCCCAATTCAATTTTTTTGTTAACCAATGTAATGCTTTGGACATCAATTGTCTTGTGGACTCCGGTTGACCCTTGGTCATCAGAGGTGTATTCCTTAACACCAATACCAGGGGTGCAGCTGCCGGGGGAAGATGTAAGGTCTGTGTTCGAGTCAGTAATGGGCCACCATTCACCCTTTCCTCTCTTTGGAGATCTATTTGATTCCCTGGCCCTCTCCCTATGCCAGGCGTCATTCCTCTTTGAGAGGTGGAAGCTATGTTAGAGGGTGGCATTAGGTGGTTTGTTACATTGTCCATACCACTTGTCTGTTGCCAGTGTAATTGACTGTTGCTGGCTTTGCTCGAGGCAGCTCTCATGTACCATTTCGAAATCCCGGGTGGGGCATTGCTCAGATTGGTAGGTGGGGGCTCGTTGTTTGGGCTAATCCCCCTCTCATCTGTGCTATTTAAAATATTTTAAGGTTGAGTCTCTTGGTCCGACCTTCATCTTACACTTAGTTCAGTCCCCACTGGCCCTGCATTCAGTGGGGGCAACAGTATCCCTAGGACCTGCTTGTTTTTTATCATCTGTGATTCTAGGGCCACTAGCTTCCCTTCCATCCGGGTCAGTGTTACAATAATAGGATTCAGCATTGTGGCTACTAAAGTCTCCAGTCACTGCCACATGTCCTCATTGGCCAAGAAGCTAACAGATAATATAGGGGTTCCGAGATACATTCTTCTTGCATATCTTGTACAGATTCCTCCTCATCACAGTTCCCTCTTTTTTTAGCTCCTCTGGGCGCCTTTTCCGGTTTTTTATTCTGTGTGCCTCCCCCTCTTTTTCTCTTTCCTAATTTTTCCGTGTTGGTTTCCATTACCTTTTTTGCCCCTACACCCCTGTGGATATTCTGGTCTTTATTGTTGATGCCGGTTGGTTGGGCGGTGCTCCCCTTTCTCCTTCTGATTCCTCCATCTGGATTTGCAGTGAAGGTTGTTTTAGGATGGGGAGAGGTGTCTCAGCCATGAGAACAGAGCTTGTTTGGAGGGCCGGCTCCAAGGATAGTCGACGCACCGTGATCTCAATTGCGTGTGCTATGACAGACGTTGCTCTAGTTAGGAACGAGTCAAGAGTTCCCACGATTCCCTCTCCCCAACGGTCATTTCGGCCCTAACACTTACTCATCGTATAACAGACAAATCCTATACAGTTAAACTGCCTTGATCTTAGACCAAATTATATCAAAAACGGTAATAAAAATGATGAGTATAGCCAGTACCTTATCTGAAGTTGCTGATTTCAGAGGGTGGACCCAGCCCAGTCTCCTCCGGGCTCAGACGGGTGTGGACGGGCCCGCCCTTAGCCCGGGCGCGTACCGCGCGTCTGCAATGGCGCTTTATGCGCGTCCAGAGGCAAGGGGCGGCTGTGAGTTGGAGTCCTCTCCTGCCCGTGTCACTCCCGGTCAGTGTTCAGTCTGTGGGGTTGTTTAGCAGCTACTTATTTATGTATTGTTTTGTATAGCGCGAACGTGACCCGTTAGGGTATCAGAGCGCTTTACAGCAGTAGCAGGTTATTTACAAGAATTAGCAAAAACAAGTTCGATATGAATTGGAGCATGCTAACATGAGAAAACAGTGCAGGGAAAAACAGGCTATACACAGGGAATAAGGGTGGCGAACAAGAGAATAGTTGGGGAGATAGCAAGAGGGCGTTGGCAGGAGCAGAGGGCGACTGCACTGCACCAGCCTTTGCCCTTATAATGACAGTGAGGTGGAAAAGAATGCAGAGTGGTAAGCAACGTCACTGAAAAAGGAATCAGGTGGTTTACATATATGAGAGCAGAGTCGGCAATCCCGGAAGAGTTCAAGTACAAGATATGTTATGTTATGTTATATGTGGTTTTGTAACGCGCTCCGATAGTCAAGACTGTCCTGGCGCGGGAGAGAAACTGAAACAGAGTGGGAAAGCGGTGTGCTATTCATGAGTTTGATATTAGCAAATCACCGGACCGCTGAAACTGCAGAAGCACGGAGAGAGATTAGGCTAGGAATTTGTCCATTAGGAAAGGCTTCGCTTCTTTTTTTTTATCTTGATAGAGCAGGTATTCTTCGGATGTAAGGCGGCAGCGAGTTCCAGATTCTTGGGGCATCCACATAGAAAGCTCTGTTGTATGTTTATTTCTTCCGTAAGAGGGGTAGTTTCAACACAAAATCCCTGGCACACCGGGAGTGCCTACCTCCTCCGGAGACCACGATTTTCTGACCAAGATACGCAGGAGACTTGGAGTGTACCGCTTTATACATGATACAGGCTAGTTTGAGTTGGATTCTGGCTTCGTACGGCAGCCAATTCAGCGCCTTCTGGTGCCGTGAAATGTGATCGAATTTTTTTGAGCCAGTTAGGAGTCTTGTGGCTTCGTTAAGAGCTTATTGAGATTTTGGGTAGGCCAGATAAGGTTGAGCATCCGTATTCGATCCTAGAGATAACTAAAGTCTGAACTGCCATTTTTAGGTCCGAAGTATCTAGGAATGGTTTGAGATTTCTCGGGTAGCTCAGGTGAAACCTGGCATTTTTGACCAGTTTGTTTATGTCATCTCGCATATTCAGGTTTTTGTCCAGTGTGATTCCTAGTGAAATGGCTGAGTCCACTATGGTCGGGGTGCAGTTCTGCGCAGTGATCATGTTGGTCCATTCAAGTATGTCAGGGGAGCTTTTTGGAAGGGAAATTAATAAGACTTCATTTTTTTGCTCATTAAGTTTGAGCTGGTTGCTAGCAAGCCATTAAACAGTCACTTTCAGAGCATCATTCATTGTTTTGACCTCAGATAGAGATCAAATTTTGATGTAGATCTGAGTGTCGTATGCGTACATGTGGAAAGAGACGTTGGCGATACGTAGAATTTCAGCTAATGGTTCGAGATAAAGGTTAAAGAGAGTTGAACCTTGGGGGGCACTAATCGTAATCGGGGAAGGGGAGGATAGATTACGATTAACTAAGAATCTCTGGGAGCGGTTCTGTAAGAAGGATTTGTACCACTCGAGAACGCCCCCTAGTCCCATCTGATTTCCAGACGTTCTAGTTGCTTTTAATAGTTAACTGGGTTGAACGCTGATGATAGATCCAAAAGAATTAAGAGACAAGTTTTGCCTTGGTCTAGAGCTTGGAGGGCATCATTTACTATGTGGAGAATAGTAGTTTCAGTACTGTGATCTGGCCTGAAAACTAAATTGGCACTTATCTAGCAAGTTGAAAGTGGTGATGTGTAGGCTTAGTTGTTGCAAGCATTTCTCAAGTAGTTTCGCTAGTAGAGGAATATTAGATATTGGTCTGAAATGGTCTGGTTCAGCAGGGTTCAGTGAGGGTTTTTTTTAGAATGGGGATGACTTGAGCAGCTTTTAACGAGTCTAGTATGGACCCTTGCATTAGGGAAGCGTTGATTATTGCAGTCCAGATGGGTATGATAAAATGGTTGGCTGCGGATAGGCAGTTGGATGGGAGCGGGTCATTGAAGTGGTTGTTAAGTTTAATGGGCAATAGAATTTTTGATATGCTATGCTCGCCATATACGTTGAAGGTGATCCAGTGGGCTTGGTTTTATAGTACCGTCTGTGGGGAGTGTGTAGCGCCGCTTGGAAGTGTCACTGAGGTCCGAGACGACGATAGAGGCAGAATACAGCTCGTTACCCTGGGAGTTGATTTTAGCCAAGAAGGAGGAGAACTCATCGCAACTTATTAGGGATTTGGTTGTTTCTTTAGAGGTTTTAGCCAGTTTATTCAATTGCTGTTTTACCCATTGAAAGAGCTTACAGGGTCAGTTCTTAGCTGTTGGACTTGGCCCTTCTGGCAGGTTCACCCCTGAACTTTTTTCTTTGTGTTTGTGACCCAGTGATAGTGATTTCTGGTCTTTGCGCACTTTGACACTGGCGCAGTGTAAAGTGCGTGCGCTCCCTGAGTGCGTGTGTGAGATTGGCCTGCTCTCCCATAGGAATGCATGGGGAATGTCTGTGTCCCTGGTAGTTCCTGATGCGTGAGGCGTGCATGCTCAAGTTTGGTATGTGCACATTCGTGAGAGTGAATGCTTCGCAATGGTGTGTGTTGCATGAGTGTGTCATATGTAGAAGTGCTACTTCTAGGAGTTGGCATATTAATATAAAATATGCCTGGCGTGTGATTGGCTGGAGCTGGCTGGTGAGCCTGGCTCCAGGAAGGCTGGGTGGGTCTGCCCGGTGGTGAGTGTGAGATTAGCATGAGTGATGTGTGGGAGGAGTGTACCTGTGTCCTGGATGGGCTGGGTTTTCCCCACACAATGCTGGCTCCGCCCCCCTGTGGTGTGACTGATGACCCTAGCCCTGCCAGTGAAAGAAAGGGGTGGTTGGGCCATCAAGGGTACTCAAGGACCAGCTGCGACTGGGTCTGCCCCCACCCTGTGCCAGAACAAAGGATTTGGTGTATAAAAATGGGGCTGTGTCCCCACTGAAACTGTTCTCTTCCAGGATCCTGATAGGAGGGGGCTGCTGCTGGTGGGGCCCAGGAGGGACCGCCATGGGGGCTGTCTCCTGCCCTGTGCGCTGGCCCCTGGGCCCTGCATGCCCCTCCTGATGCCCAGGACCTTTTGCTGGAGCCTATTTTGCTTTCTTTTGCCCACTAAGCGCTGGGAGCGCTTTATCTCTTCTATAGAGCGCCTGGGAGCGCTTTATGTGCATAGAGCCGGTGCCCACCCGGCATTTGTCACCCCGTGTTGTGGACGAGCGGCGCGGGTGCCATCCCGCTCATTTCCGCCTTTATCGGCCTCTTTATGCCCCTTAGCGCTAGGAGCGCTTTCTTTTAATTATTGCCACAAAGCCGGTGCCCACCCGGCATGGCCCCGTGATCACCGCCACGGCCCCCGACCCCGGAGAAAGATAGCCGCCGGCATCCCCACCCGGCCGCGCTGGGATTGGTCCAGCCGGCCGAGCCTCCTGATGATGCTGTCCCCGGGCCGCGCCGTGATTGGCTGCCAGCCCGAGGACTCTGAAGTCCCGCCCCCGCAGTCCGGGGCTCGTCTGGGCAGGAAGGAGATGTCCGGCCCGCCGCCTGGTTGTGGGCGGGGCCGGGAAGAAGTTGTTTCCGCTTCCCCCTGTCTGGGGGAAGCCCTTGTTGCTGTGCCGGTCTCCCGGGTCAAGAGGGAGACCGGAGATGTTGCCGCCGCAGCCCAGGAGAGAAGGCTTCCCTTACCGCCGCCGAGGAGAGCGCAGACGACCCTGTGAGGGCAGACCGGTGAGTGGGGGCCGTGTGTGTGCTAAAAGAGAGGGGGGGCGTCGGGGCACATTGCCGGTGCCCGCCCCCTCCCTTCCGCGGAGTTAGTTGTTTTGGAGCCGAGAAGGCTCCAGGCGCCCCACTTGTTTCCCGGGCCCAGAGAGGCTCTTGGTTGCCGCAGTTTGTTTCCTTCGAGTCCCCAGAGAGGGGGACTCCAACGGCAGTGCACATTTGGAGCCAGAGAGGCTCTCAGCGGCATCCCTATTTCGAGCCTGTGAGGCTCCAGGCATTCCTTGAAGTGCGAGCCCAGATAGGCTTGTGGGGGCATATTTGTTGAGCCCTGCATGGCTCCCAGCCCACAGTTGAGGTAGAGCCCCAGAGAGGCTCTTGGGGGACAGTGCTTTTGCTCAGAGCCTGTGAGGCTCCCACGATGCCCCTCATCATCCTCTACAGCTGCCCAGCACTTCGTGGGCAGCTGCCACGTTTAGGACCCTGACATTGGGACACAGGGACAGTCACAGGTGGTGACTAATGTGAGTTCTGGCGCATTTATGATTTATGTGCCAATGTGAGTACTGCGCAACTGTGTGTTTTTGCTTACACCTCTGAATGTATTACGATGCATCATGTGTTTTCCCTCCTTACACCTCTGAATGAATGTTGTGCATTGCATCATGTGTTATGTTCTTACACCCCTACAGGTAGTGTGATATGTAGGTGGTTGTTTTCTCCCTAGTACAGGTGGTGCTAGTGAGGTCCTGGTAACCAGTAATTACTGGTTGTGTTCTCTATTTTTATATTGTGTACTACAGTGATTTTACTTCCTACAAGTGCTAAGTTCTAAAAGTGCTGATTCCTGACAGTGGTCCAGGTGGCCCTGTCTTGTACATATCCCCTGTAAATTCTGCCCGTGCCCCTGGCACATTGTAAAGTGTGTGTTTTTATCTAATGTGTTTATTGTAATACAAAGGCTATTTTTCTATATAACCTTGTGTGGAGTTTCCTTTGTGGTGGGCCTTGGGTGTTGTTGCTGGGGTGCGTGCGCAAATACTTAACTCATATCGCCTCCAAGTTTAGCCTTGCTGCTCGCGCCACGTTACCTAGAGGGTGAGCAGGGGTTATCTTGGCGTGTAACTCCCTTGCCCTGACTTAGGAGTGGTGGTCTCTGACTGACTTTGGCGCAAGCCCTGGCCAGCCAGGGATCCCATTTCTAACATTAGCCTTTTTCAGTTCTACTCTAAAGATTTATTTTTTGATTTGTGAATGCTCTTATTGTACGCATTTCTGGTCTATCTAAGAAGCTTTAGCTCGGGCGAGGAGGGCCGTTGTCTCCAATTCTTTTCTGTTAGCCAAAGATTTTTTCTTTCGATGTTTAGGGACCCATTGAACCAGGGATTTTTGTCTTTGGCATGAGTTCTTTTTAGATTTAACGGGGCTAGTGAGTCAATTATATCAGACATTGTTGAGTTGTAGTGGTCTGTAAGTTCACCGACAGTTGATAGTTTGGGGTGAGGGGGAGATCCATCTCGGATCGTGCTGTCGGCTTCTCTTAGTCGAGGCTTTTAGTGTCCCGGAGCCATAGTTTCGGTTTCACTGGTTGCACTGATCTTTTCTTAGGTAAGACCAGTATTTGGAAGGCAATAACATGGTGGTCTGACCAGTCACAGGGAGCAATTGAGGTTAGTCTGATTGCTGTATCCTTTGAGATGATCCAGTTCAGTGTGTCGCCTTTCGAGTGTGTGTGTATATAGAGTGCAGGTTTGAGTAAGTGATTGGTCAGCCAAGAAGTCTTTGAGGATGTTGACCTGAACGTCATGGAGGTCATTCCAATGAAGGTTAAAGTCTCCTAGGAATTTATCATTGGAGTGTGAGGAGGCATTTGCTATAATGATTTCCATGAGGTGGTTAATGAATGGGTCATTTTTACCTGGGGGGGTGGTAGAAGCAGTGCAGTTTGCACAGTTGGTTTGAGTCATTACTTATGGAGAGTGTGAGGTATTTTCAGGAGTCAAGAGGGTCAGAGCGGAACTGGGTAACGGAGAGGTCGGAGCGATGGATGCTGATGATACCGCCCCCTTTTTTTGTCGGTCAAGTCTTATAATGTTATAGTTTGGAGGTACCAGTAGATCCATGCAAGGTGAAGAAGCTTTGTTGAGCCAAAATTCGGTTAAGATTGCCATGTCAATTTCTTGATTTAAGATGAGTTCGGCAATGTCGGAGGCATGCTTCACTGCTGATCGGCAGTTAGAAAGAATACCAGAGAGCGGGGACGCAGAGTTCCCCATGGTTAAGTCGCAGGTAGGGGTGAATAAGGGTATTCCTTTTAGATTACTTCCATTTTCCCCTCTAGGAATAGTATGTAGCTGGGTAGCACATGTTGGAGTACACTGTCAAAATACATGAATTACTAAGCATGGCACCAACACAAAAAGAAAATAGCCAACTGGGTATCTCTTCTGTATAGTCTAAATTGTGTTTGATGTCAAATTAGGCTTTATCAAATGTCACATTGCCCAATACAAAAAATTACTTATCTGGTGATGTTGCCGATGTCGCTGTGTCGCAACAACAAACACCATAGTCCGAGCAGGGAAACTCCATTAAAAATCTTAGGCTTGACTACAAGCACAGAGACAGTGGTGAATAATGGCCCAGGTTTGGGCAATCAGCATACTACTTCATCTGCTAAAATTATCGTCAATAATTCAGATACTAATAAATTGACGATTGGCGACTTTCAAGATGTGTTTCCCATCCAAGACTGAGCTATTAACTCCTCTTTAGATATGCAGACCTTGCAACAATTAATCAATACATTAGAGATCACAGCCAAAGCTCTAAAATACCAGTCCCACAAGTTTGATATTCAAATTTCTTTATTAGATATGTTAGCTCAATACACATCAACAATTGACTCTCGCTTTGAATTTCACCATAAGCAGCTTACTCCTAAATGCTTATGATGCATCTACCTCCTCAGTTCCTAGAACATAAAAGTGCCTTTGTGCTATCCTTATGAAGAAGCTGCTAGGCCTTCCCTCCGCAGTTGTCGATGTACTTCAGGAAGTAAAAATGGATGGCAAAGCACAATCCACATTTGCAAATTCTCTAATTGCTTTGCCACCAATGGCTCCGCCAGGCATGTTTGAACAGTTACCATCACTTACAGTTCCAGTGGAGTCTAACAAAAAAGTACAGTCATGGAACAATGTCGTGGAACTCTGTGTGAAAATACATCCATGCCATGCGATCTCAAAATAATAGACAGTAATGAAACAACAACAATTAAAGCTGACAATCCCCGGCTATCTAAAACCGTCCCAAACCCACCAATAATTTCTGACAATGCAACAACTGGCTCCTGTAGCACTTTGCTCCTACAATTATCGAGATGCAAGTGAAAGCGACTCAGGAAAAAAAAAGGATAAGATCCAGAGAGCCGCCAAACAGGCCGTTACGATTGAAAATTTCTTTCAAACTGCAGAGTGGGATGACGCTGACAATATGAACATTCAGGAATCGAATCTTAGAACACTTTCTCAAGATCCAAGTGGTCTGTCAACTTCACAAACAAAATGTGCGCATAAGACAAAGTCTAGGTTTTGAAAATTCAAGTGAAATCAACTTTCCACTTTCAGCAGAAAAAGAAGCACAAACAAAATTAGACCTTAATCACTCCTCATCAGAGAAACCTTTGTATAAGTCGAGCGGGTGTCCAGCTAAATACTGTAAGGTCTGGGGCAAATGGCTGGGGCAGATGGATTAAACATGTCTCCTTGTAAATGTATAACTATATAAGACTCGAAGGACTGTGTAATGTAACCTTGCCTCCCTGTGCATGTAAAAGGTAATCTCAGATGAATGTTGCGATATATTGTACTTGACTGCTGCTGGTAGTTTCTGTTTAAAAAAACAATAAAATTATTTATCAAAAAAAAAATCACTCCTCATCAAGAGAGGAGGCAAATGTGAACCGCAACTCCTACCTATTCTGGCATACGCAGATGATGCGGTGTTGATCGCTAGGACGGGGTGCGGCCTTCAACACCTGATATCCTCGTATGTATCTTTTATGGACTCATTAGATCTAAGGCTAAACCACACTAAGTCCTTTTCAGTTATAGTGGGAGTAAGAAAAAGAGATAGAACGCCTTATCTCCATGTAGAGAAGGAGAGGATAGAGGTGCTGGTTTCCTTACCTTATTTGGGGGTTCTCTTCGATAAGGACTTGTCATGGACAAGGTTAGTGGAAGGAAGAAGGGGTGTAATGGAAAGAACCCTGTCTGCTGTAAAAACATTTGCTAAAAAATTGGGTTATAGGCCGCTTTTATAAATAAAAAACATTTACCAGGCCAAAGTTAAGGCAGCAGTAATGTACGGGACTGGAGTGTGGGGCACTGTAGATATGGGTGCCCTCCAAACTATTGAAAAAAAAGTTCTTTAAATCCTTAGTTGGCCTCCCAGTCTCGGCCTCTAACTATATTTTACATTCAGAATTGTGCCTCCCCTATATTACAGATACAATACAGTTGGCCCCCATCTTCTTGTGGCACTCAATTTGGCGAAGGGACACAGCACCACTGACGCAAACAATAATCAAGAATTGTTTGAATATGGATAACTGTAGGAGGTCCAGATGGTTGGCTATGTAGAAACACTTTTGAATAAAATTGGCCTATCAACTGTTTAAGGACCCATCTGAATCCAGAAAGGTCTCAAAGGAAAAGATTAAAAATATGTTTCTAAAGAGGGTGGAGTATGACAGAAAGGAACACTATAGACAGAAGCACGCAGTTGTAATCTTTAGCTCCAGTCCTCCAGTGACAGAGAGGGGATTATTTTTTTACTTGGCAGATGTCACAAATGCACAACATAGATTTATACTGATGAGGTTTCATTTGAACATGATTCCACTCATGTTAGGTTACCCTGATAAAACATAAATCACACTGATCTAATTGTGTGCCCATGTGACAAACTGTCCAAACAAAATGATTAGCACTTAGTTTTATTCTGTAGGCTATACGAGAAGGAAAGGAATGACTACCTAAAACCGCTATTAAAGAAAATGAATTTTAATCAATGTCGGGTGGCATTTTTTATTTTTTTAAGTTTATCTGACCCCTTGAATTGTTTTTTGTTACCGTTGTTCTTATGGGCCTGCATGAAAAAAAGAAAAAAAGAGGGGGATAGCTTTAGCCACTGGATTGAGCATTAAATATATATATATATATATATATATATATATATATATATATATATATATATATATTTTATACTAGATGAGATCTGATAGGGTAATGGCCGGTTTTATATTTTGGAAAATTCTTGAGTGTTTTTTAACTTTTAATTATGGATCAAATTAATTATTTTACTGCCTAAATTGAAAATGAATATTGAAAATAGGCTTTTTATCTTGTTATCTTATGATCATTTTGTATCTGAGCGAATAAAGGATTTGAATAGGAATATGAACCATCAAATCACAGGCTCCTTACCATCTTCAAGGCGGCACGGCAATATCAGTAGCTCAAGTCACAAATGAATAAAAGAATCAAAATCTACTCATTCAGCCACATTAGGCGCACAACTTGAATCAGAGCGTAAACGTTCATCAACAAACGCTGTAGCAATAACATATCACTACAAATTAGGAATTTCTCTTGTTGTAGGACAAGACCTTAGTGACATAAGATTAAGCAGTAAAAACCTAAATGAACATAAAATTATCCTGACAGCTAATTCGACTGTGCAATCTACAGCAACTTTTAATCATGACAAGTCAAGTAACAAGACAGTAGTAAATTCCAACTTGTCAAGCCTTCCACTACCATCAATGCTTTATTCTAATGTTGTAGCCTCTTCAGATCAACCTCTAACTAATAGAGTACCTGGCCTTACTGCCATACCTCATCTAGGAACAGGGAAACCCAATACAGAAAACACATGGATTGTCTGAGTCTTTGACCCACCCTGTCATGGTTATAACGTATATTAAAACAACTCAAGATGTTTCAGCTTTAACAACAATCTGGCACCCTTTTTTCACCACAAGCTAACAGCGATACACTGAAATGGGGTAATATAGCCAAACTCTTTGCTGCACATCAAAACCTTTGCCATTTACATACTAATGACATTGTTGCTATACAATTTATTCCTGCAAACATATTGGAACACAAGTAACCAACAGCAGTCACATGGTCAACCCAATCTGCAGTTAACACAATCTGTGAAAGTCCACAAATCTTAGAAGATTGGAAAATACTGATAACTCTTCCAAAAAAGCCTTGCTACCCAAAGGCACTTTTCAAGAAAGAACATGATCAAATTTCCAGCTAGCGTCCACTTAATCAAGACAAAACTCAAGAGCCATTGGTCATCGATAAAACTCAAAGACAACTGTCTCTCTTAAGAAATGCAGTTGGTCCTCTTCAATCAACAGAGTGTACTAAACTTCAATCATTAATTGTTTCCACTCACAATGCGGCAGGTAGATGTTGCAGGTTTGCCACACCATCAACAGAAAAACCCCAAGAGCATTGGGGATGGCTTGCCAGACTCTAATCAAACTGACTTGCATCGGAAGGACATATTAGTCTAAAGCTAAGTACTGAGAATAAGTTTGCAACCGTGTCTTTAGTCTCTTGGAATGTGGCAGGATTGGAAAATCTCCTAACAGACTCCAACGCAATGTCTTTCTTCACATCACATGATATCATATGTACCCAAGAATATTGGTGTCACGTGGAAATTCGGATGTAGGGTTACTGCGAGTTCTTCTCTCCTGCTACTGGATCACATACAAATGGTCATGCAATGGGTGGTCTTTCAATCTTTCTGACAACTTGTCAGGATATTTCAGTCTCCGAGTACACCATAAGTCAAAGATGTTTTATGCGATGAGTCCAAAAATTAGAGTTACAATTCCTGGAAGAGTAAATTATGTTTACTAAACGTGCATTCATATAGCGTCCCCAAGGAAAAATCAAAAGGTGAAGGAGTTGTAGCAGCTAATTTTTGTATATCAGGCACAGTCATGCCAAAGCTCATCTTCTGACTGGAGATTTCAATCGAAATCTGCTCCATAACCCTTTTTGTAGCACCGCATAAAAAACAGCGGACTTTCGTGGCTGACTCAAATGCAGGTAACAATGCCACAAAGAACAGACGCTATGGGTTGCAATTTGCTAGCCACTTTAGAGACGATATCTCTGCAAGCATTGAAAGGGTGCTTTCTGGAAGAGCAACCATCCCACACATTTCTCCCCGAAAAGATCAGCTCTTTTAGACTAAACATTATGTTCAATCTCGCTCTTAAATGCCATTAACTAATTTTCCATCTTTTTGTGTTGTGAAAGTGACCATATGCCCCAGAGCTTGTTTACAAAAAACGGTATCAAAGACCATACTACTCTAAGTTCCATCTAATCAAATGACGTTCATCAAACTGGAAACATGTCAGATACAAGCCTTTAAAAATCTACTCACCCACTTGCAATTGCGAGTGAAATTTTATCAGGTCTAGCTCTTTTTAGCAAATACAAGTCCCATCTTGCAGTGAACTTACGCTGGAAAGGAACAGGTATTCTGTTCATTCATAAAGTGAATGAGCAATAAAGATGCCATTAAATCTTGTTTAGATCTTGATGCGTTTGCTGTCTGTTCGAGGAAAGAGGTCAAATGTCAGTTTGTCTTTTTATTAATTGCTGCATGGAAAATTTCGTTAATTAGGTTTTTGTCAAGTGAGCGGTCTGAAGATCTCAGTTTTTTTCTCTAACACATAACACTTTAGTAATAAATACCATGTAAATGAATATTACAAATAATACAAAATATATCAGGAATTATGAAAACACTTGTTTTGTAATTAAGAATTGTGATGCAAAGAGTTACACAGGAGCAAAACAAATAAAAAAACTTTACATGGTGATGTGCAAATGACATATTTACAGAAACTATTTCTAAACGTTATTGTTTGTACACTATATTGTTTTATCAGTAAAACTGCATGTCAGTGAGAAATTGTGTGGCCATTTCAATGTAAAATCTGCTGATTGCAAATGGCAGTGTGCTACTACTTCACGCTTTAGTTATGCATTTATTAAGAGTGATAGGTTTTAAACATGATTTGAGAAACATTCCTGCCCCCGCCCTGATGACAAGGCTGTTAATGAACTAAAAGGCAAGCCAGGGGTCATGTTTATCCTATATGTGGCTAGATTTGTATTATAAATGGAGCAAACGTTTAGTCTAATAAATCAAACAGAGTTTTTGGTACAGCAGACATCCTGAACTCACATATTTGAAGGTACTCTCACATGCAGTAATGAAAATGGCAGCTCGATGAATTAAAATATTTGCCCACGATCACATAATTTGAAACCAGTTCATGGGTCAAGAGCATTACAATTAGGTCAAGTAGATTTTTTAAGTCACTAGACCTGCAGGTCTAGTAACCTTTTTATGATTTTTTGAGGCCTGAAATGGAGCTCAGAAGATGCTGCAAAATATACCATCTGGAAAGCAACGTTATCTAATAAGAGCAGCTCTTTGATTCATATAATTAACTACTGGGAGGTCCTTACTTTCTGGTCTCGTTAGCAGTCAACGGACTAACTCATTAATAAGATCTTCCATGTCTACCTCTTCACAACCTAGATTTACAAAAGAGCTCAGGATCCAGAAAAGAACCATTAACAAGAAGATAATATCACTCAAATCAGGGTCAAATCCCTCTTTACTTGCAGAAATAAAAAACCGTATGCAATTGGGATAAAAAAATCATTTGGCCTGTTGAAATAAAAACCCAAAGGATTTTTTGGATCATTATCAACTGTCTCAGTAGGGGTCAGAAGCTGTCAATATAAATGGGAATAATGTTACCCCTGAAAATTGGATCACACATATCAGCTTTTTGTATCATTTTTCAACAAAATGTCCTAATTAACAATTTAGTTATAGCAAGCAAAAATATGTGCAAGGTAAGGCCTGAGGCAACAGAAGTGCACATATTTCAATATGCGATAACTAACGCCCACAAGAATAGTAAACCTGATTCTGAAAAGCAGAGCCGATGGAGCACCCAGTCTCAACGGCATCCCTGCATCAGAATACAAATAGGACACTGAGTTTTGGTCTACGTCCCTTGAAAACTTTTTTGATTACTGAATCCATCCCTTCATCTTGGCATGGTTCGATTCTGCATCCCATGATTTGACCTCTGTCTATGAGTTCAGAGCAAGTGTACCAAGATAAAAACAAAATGTACAGGGCTCTTTATTGCTCATTTGCCTTCTGAATTCCAGCATGGTCGCAGGCATATTTGCCTGGTGCCAGAGATAAGTAGGATCAGTGATTCAAACGGGTATGAGAGGTAATATATATACAAAGCCAAACAAAGTATGTGCAGAAAACAAAATGAGGAATTCCACGTTGGTGTTTCTGATCATAAGGTGTCTTCATTCAGGAACACACTTAGTTTTCATGCGTAGACAGCCAATGTGTTTCACCCAGACATGGGCTTCTTCAGGGCTGTAATATCATACAATATATACATTTATTTACAAAAACAAACCAATGGCCAAGTATTGTTGAGTGCATGGTAGTTGGTGACTTGTACTTTGTCACACAGTTGTACAGGTCAATGTGTAATTCAGAAACAAGACCCTGAGATACAGGGCAATATCCAAGTCCTTTATTAAGTACATTCTTTTTATGCACAGATAATGGGTGGGTAGACAAGTTAATAACCAGATCATCAACAATAGTAGGTACATTCCTATTCATCGCGTTTGTATACACTCCATCCATTAACGTTTGTTCAGTTGGCTCTTTTGGTACCTCATCAGCACCCTGTCCTTTTCTACCATTTTTCCTCCTACCCCTCTCCTGGTTTTTCTTTTTGCTTTTTGTTCCCAATCCTGAAGCGTAGGACCTCGTCTAAAAAAGTCGAGGGGCATGCTACCTGTGCTGCACCTTCAGTTCCTCCTTCCCTGTTTACATCCTACAATGAGGATGCATCTGAGCTGACACTGATACTGGATGTACTGCATGCGCTAAGCGTGGCTGAGACATTGGTGTGAGGAACTTGAATGTTGTCAATCCTTGTGGCAACGGTAAAGATACGACCATTATCATAGTCACGATCGTCTGACAATCTTGTGAGCTTCCTACTCTTAACTGAGGATTGACGAGCTGCAATCTGTTCTTTTAGTATGGCATAGTTTTTAGTAGTAGCCTCAACCAAGTTGAGTTGTTTTATTTCCTCCTGGAAAAATGTTTCCGTCTGGAGCGTGGCACATTTCCTATCCCCATGAGCTATGAGTATCCTCATCATATTAAATGAGGAGTTGTGCAAATTGTTCTCCCACTCTTAAGAGCAGGTCTGGGTCTAGGTCGTCGAAGCTGGGGAATGTCAGGATTCTTAGACCCCTGGGTACCTTCTTATTCTCCAGTTGCCTCTTGAGGGTGACCCCATCCCACCACTTTGATAGCTCGTTTTTCTTAAGTCTTTCAAGTTTTTGGAATTTGAGTTTAAGCCTTTCCCTTTGATTGCCAACATTAGACACAACTAATTTGATTTCACTCTTCTGTTTGAAGAGATCTTTTGCTAACTCCTCCCTGTCGTCATCAAAACTCATTTTTGTCAAAGTAAATGTACATTGGGCATACAATCAACCCTAAGGTATAACTTTTATTCTGAACAGGCAGCCGGGTTATAGAGGATTGCACTGCCAGGACCAGTCACAACGATACAAAGTGTCCTGACCTGGACTTGCTTGCTTTTCGGACAAGAATTCTAACACCAGGCGAACTCACTTCTTATATCGAGTGGTAAGCGTACCCCTTACCACACATCTTTTATAGCCCTTCTTCCTCCTTTTCACTACTTCTCTCGTAAAACAATATAGTTTTTGGGACATTAGCAGTATCTTTTTTTTGCACTAATTTTATACTTGACAACTTAGTAGTATACCAGCCCTCCGTCACTACCCTTAGCACTGGTCTCCTTACTTCCTCTTTTTGAAAGGACCTTCCTCCCTCACTTTAAATTCCACACCTTACCCTGTGTGTTTTTTCACCATCAGCACTGTTATTACAAGTCACCAACTACCATGCACTCAACAATACTTGGCCATTGGTTTGTTTTTCTAAAAATGTATATATTGTATGACATTACAGCCCTGAAGAAACCCATGTCTGGGTGAAACGAGTTGGCTGTCTACGCATGAAAACTAAGTGCTTCTTGAATAAAGACACCTTATGATCAGAAACACCAACGTGGAATTCCTCATTTTGTTTTCTGCACATACTTTATGTTTAACTTTGTATATATATTGCCTCTCATACCCATTTGAATCATTGTAGGAATTTGTGGTCATGTGGCAGCTGACCATCTGAGGTGGGCAATATCCCATTACCGTTGTGACGGGTCCTGGCAGTACAATCCTCTATAATCCGGCTGCCTGTTCAGAATTTTAAAAAAAAGTAGGATCAGTCTTGCAGAATGAGAACTCTGCCAAGAAAAGAGAAGTTCTTGAATACAACTAGCGAATATGGGCAGTGGACAGAGAGTTGAATTCCCTGCTATGAGTGGTGGGTTGGATATTACATAATCGTTGCTACCAAAAGTGTAGCAGTGCACAAAGGATGTAGACATTTTTTCAAAGAAATACAGTATATTTATTACAACCCTCCAATATTCACCAGCTGCTACATGAACTAGCATGCAATGGCTACAGCTGAAAACACACGCTCTCTCCTGGAGTGCTGTATGAAAAAGAAAAAATAAGAAGTCCTCGGAAAACGAGGACTCGTGGAAGAATACACGGAGCCAGACAGAGAGGTGGTAAAGAGGTCATGCTCCACAGGAGGGACAAAGAGATGCTGAACATCGTAAAACAAATAAAGCAGATCAAATGCAAGCAAATATTAGTTACTACACACAAAGGCAATAGTATGTAATAGGCAGAATGCATTGCTAGGTAGGTTTCAGCATGTCCCAAATAGGTCTTTCAAACCAGACAGCTGTGCTATTTGGTAGGCTCCGACCTATAAAGGGCAGAACGCTATTTCATGATGCATTAGCTATTAAGAGGCCTCATGTCCTATTTGATTAAAGCAGTCTTTGCATTTTAGCTTACCACACAACAGTCTCAGATATGGAGTTTTGCTTTAACACAGTAATGGTGGTTAAAAAAAAAATTTGTAGCATGCAAAGTGTTTAGCCTACAAAATGATCTTGAGCACAGCACATGACAGAAGTCCAGTTAACAGTTATGGCTAATGGCAGAGATAGACTACACAGAGGTGTTCGTGGTGGCCAAATAGGCTGCAAGATTAGCCCTCCTGCAACCCCTGGTTTGAGAAGGAACCCTACGAAAATGCTGAGCTGACATTTTTTTATTCACATTGGACACGTACATCTTATATTAGTGTCTTATGCCCCCTCACAAAGGGCACAAGGCATCGAACCACTATTTTCAAGGGGTGGACAAGAAGTTGAGGCCCACAAAAGTATGTTGAACTTGTCCCAGTATCATTATCAGACACCGGGACACGTCCAGCAGCGCATATATGTTGTCTGTTTTCCATTCCCAACAGCAACGTGCAGGAGGTGAGGGGTCCTTTTTTAGGTCTCGGCCTAGCGTACACTGCGCAGCAGTGTCACGCAGCCGAGAATTTATGTCTCTTAGTGTGGGAGCTTGAACCCGCCCCTGTTCTCCATTGGCTGGCTTCCACAACGGAGGCCAGCCATTGGAGGGGAGGGGCATCACTCCTTTCAAGCGCCGTCTTTTTCGGATTCGGGGCGTGTTTTTTGCAGTTTTCTCGCCGTGACGTCATCCGTCACTCAACAGCAAAAACCGCGCCCCCCGAATGCGAAAATGTCGACGCTTTTCTGACGCCATTTCTGCCCGATCGCCGCTACAAGAAGTCGAGCAGCTGCCGAGTCCTCCGGTGAGTGCTTGCTGTCCTGCCCCCTCGGTGCTTGTGCTTGCTGTCCTGCCCCCCCTCGTTGCTCGTGCTTGCTGTCCTGCCCCCCCTCGTTGCTCATGCTTGCTGTCTTGCCCCCTCGTTGCTTGTGCTTGCTGTCCTGCCCTCTTGTTGCTTGTGCTTGCTGTCCTGCCCCCCCTCGTTGCTCGTGCTTGCTCTCCTGCCCCTCCTCATTGCTTGTGCTTGCTGTCCTGCCCCCTGGTTGCTTGTGCTTGCTGTCCTGCCCCCTGGTTGCTTGTGCTTGCTGTTCTGCCCCCTTGTTGCTTGTGCTTGCTGTTCTGCCCCCTCGTTGCTCGTGGTTGCTCTCCTGCCGCCCCCTCGTTGCTTGTGCTTGCTCTCCTGCCCCCTCTCGAGGCTTGTGCTTGCTCTCCTGCCGCCCCCTCGTTGCTTGTGCTTGCTGTCCTGCCCCCTCGTTGCTTGTGCTTACTCTCCTGCCCCCCCTCGTTGCTTGTGCTTGCTCTTCTGCCCCCCCTCGGTGCTTGTGCTTGCTCTCCTGCCCCCCTCGTTGCTTGTGCTTGCTCTCCTCCCCCTCGTTGCTTGTGCTTGCTCTCCTGCCCCCTTGTTGCTTGTGCTTGCTCTTCTGCCCCAACCTCGTTGCTCGTGCTTGCTCTCCTGCACTCCCCCTCGCTGGTTGTGCTTGCTCTCCTGCCCCCCCTCGCTGGTTGTGCTTGCTCTCCTGCCCCTCCCTTGCTGGTTGTGCTTGCTCTCCTGCCCCACCTCGCTGGTTGTGCTTGCTCTCCTGCCCCCACGTTGCTTGTTGTCCTGCCCCCCTCGTTGCTTGTGCTCTCCTGCCCCCCTTGTTGCTTGTGCTTGATGTCCTGCCCCCTCGTTGCTTGTGCTTGCTCTCCTGCCCCCCTCGTTGCTCGTGCTTGCTCTCCTGCCCCCCTCGTTGCTTGTGCTTGCTGTCCTGCCCCCTCGTTGCTTGTGCTTGCTCTCCTGCCCCCTCGTTGCTTGTGCTTGCTGTCCTGCCCCCTTGTTGCTTGTGCTTGGTCCCCTGCCCCCTAATTGGTTGTGCTTACTCTCCTGCCCCCCCCCTCGCTGGAAGCTTGCTGTCCTGCCACCTTGTGCTTGCTGTTCTGCCCCCTCGTTGCTTGTGCTTGCTGTTCTGCCCCCTCGTTGCTTGTGCTTGCTCTCCTGCCCCCCTCGTTGCTTGTGCTTGCTGTCCTGCCCCCTCGTTGCTTGTGCTTGCTCTCCTGCCCCCTCGTTGCTTGTGCTTGCTGTCCTGCCCCCTTGTTGCTTGTGCTTGGTCCCCTGCCCCCTAATTGGTTGTGCTTACTCTCCTGCCCCCCCCCCCCTCGCTGGAAGCTTGCTGTCCTGCCACCTTGTGCTTGCTGTTCTGCCCCCTCGTTGCTTGTGCTTGCTGTTCTGCCCCCTCGTTGCTTGTGCTTGCTGTCTTGCCCCCTCGTTGCTTGTGCTTGCTGTCTTGCCCCCTCGTTGCTTGTGCTTGCTGTCATGTCCCCCCTCGCTGCTTGTGTTTGCTTCCCTGCCCCCCCTCGTTGCTTATGCTTGCTCTCCTGCCCCCCTCGTTGCTTGTGCTTGCTCTCCTGCCCCCTTGTTGCTTGTGCTTGCTCTCCTGCCCCTCCTCGTTGCTTGTGCTTGCTGTCCTGCCCCCTTGTTGCTTGTGCTTGCTGTCCTGCCCCCTCGTTGCTCGTGCTTGCTCTCCTGCCCAACCCTCGTTGGTTGTGCTTGCTCTCCTGCACCCCCCCTCGCTGGTTGTGCTTGCTCTCCTGCCCCCCCTCTCACTGGTTGTGCTTGCTCTCCTGCCACCCGCTGGTTGTGCTTGCTCTGCTGCCCCCTCGCGTGTTGTGCTTGCTCTCCTGCCTCCCTCGTTGCTTGTGCTTGCTCTCCTGCCACCTCGTGCTTGCTGTACTGCCCCCTCATTGCTTGTGCTTGCTGTCCTGCCCCCTCATTGCTTGTGCTTGTTGTCCTGCCCCCCTCGTTGCTTGTGCTTTCTGTCCTGCACCCTCATTGCTTGTGCTTGCTCTCCTGACACCCCTCGTTGTTTGTGCTTGCTCTCCTGCCCCCTGTTGCTTGTGCTTGCTGTGTTGCCCCCCCTCGTTGCTTGTGCTTGCTCTCCTGCCCCTCCCTTGCTGGTTGTGCTTGCTCTCCTGCCCCACCTCGCTGGTTGTGCTTGCTCTCCTGCCCCTCCCTTGCTGGTTGTGCTTGCTCTCCTGCCCCACCTCGCTGGTTGTGCTTGCTCTCCTGCCCCCACGTTGCTTGTTGTCCTGCCCCCCTCGTTGCTTGTGCTCTCCTGCCCCCCTTGTTGCTTGTGCTTGATGTCCTGCCCCCTCGTTGCTTGTGCTTGCTCTCCTGCCCCCCTCGTTGCTCGTGCTTGCTCTCCTGCCCCCCTCGTTGCTTGTGCTTGCTGTCCTGCCCCCTCGTTGCTTGTGCTTGCTCTCCTGCCCCCTCGTTGCTTGTGCTTGCTGTCCTGCCCCCTTGTTGCTTGTGCTTGGTCCCCTGCCCCCTAATTGGTTGTGCTTACTCTCCTGCCCCCCCCCTCGCTGGAAGCTTGCTGTCCTGCCACCTTGTGCTTGCTGTTCTGCCCCCTCGTTGCTTGTGCTTGCTGTTCTGCCCCCTCGTTGCTTGTGCTTGCTCTCCTGCCCCCCTCGTTGCTTGTGCTTGCTGTCCTGCCCCCTCGTTGCTTGTGCTTGCTCTCCTGCCCCCTCGTTGCTTGTGCTTGCTGTCCTGCCCCCTTGTTGCTTGTGCTTGGTCCCCTGCCCCCTAATTGGTTGTGCTTACTCTCCTGCCCCCCCCCTCGCTGGAAGCTTGCTGTCCTGCCACCTTGTGCTTGCTGTTCTGCCCCCTCGTTGCTTGTGCTTGCTGTTCTGCCCCCTCGTTGCTTGTGCTTGCTGTCTTGTCCCCTCGTTGCTTGTGCTTGCTGTCTTGCCCCCTCGTTGCTTGTGCTTGCTGTCATGTCCCCCCTCGCTGCTTGTGTTTGCTTCCCTGCCCCCCCTCGTTGCTTATGCTTGCTCTCCTGCCCCCCTCGTTGCTTGTGCTTGCTCTCCTGCCCCCTTGTTGCTTGTGCTTGCTCTCCTGCCCCTCCTCGTTGCTTGTGCTTGCTGTCCTGCCCCCTTGTTGCTTGTGCTTGCTGTCCTGCCCCCTCGTTGCTCGTGCTTGCTCTCCTGCCCAACCCTCGTTGGTTGTGCTTGCTCTCCTGCACCCCCCCTCGCTGGTTGTGCTTGCTCTCCTGCCCCCCCTCTCACTGGTTGTGCTTGCTCTCCTGCCACCCGCTGGTTGTGCTTGCTCTGCTGCCCCCTCGCGTGTTGTGCTTGCTCTCCTGCCTCCCTCGTTGCTTGTGCTTGCTCTCCTGCCACCTCGTGCTTGCTGTACTGCCCCCTCATTGCTTGTGCTTGCTGTCCTGCCCCCTCATTGCTTGTGCTTGTTGTCCTGCCCCCCTCGTTGCTTGTGCTTTCTGTCCTGCACCCTCATTGCTTGTGCTTGCTCTCCTGACACCCCTCGTTGTTTGTGCTTGCTCTCCTGCCCCCTGTTGCTTGTGCTTGCTGTGTTGCCCCCCCTCGTTGCTTGTGCTTGCTCTCCTGCCCCCCTCGTTGCTTGTGCTTGATGTCCTGCCCCCTCATTGCTTGCACTTGATGTCCAGCCCCCTCATTGCCCCCTCATTGCTTGTGCTTGCTGTCATGCCTCCTCGTTGCTTGTGCTCGCTCTCCTGCCCTCCCTCGTTGCTCGTGCTTGCTGTTCTGCCCCCTCGTTGCTTATGCTTGCTGTTCTGCCCCCTTGTTGCTAGTGCTTGCTCTCCTGCCCCCCTCGTTGCTTGTGCTTGCTGTCCTGCCCCCTCGTTGCTTGTGCTTGCTGTCTTGCCCCCTTGTTGCTTGTGCTTGCTCTCCTGCCCCCTCGTTGCTTGTGCTTCCTGTCCTGCCCCCTTGTTGCTTGTGCTTGCTCTCCTGCCCCCCTTGCTGCTTGTGCCTGCTGTCCTGCCCACTCGTTGCTTGTGCTTGCTGTCCTGCCCCCTCGTTGCTTGTGCTTTCTGTCCTGCCCCCTCGTTGCTTGTGCTTGCTGTCCTGCCCCCTCGTTGCTTGTGCTTGCTGTCCTGCCCCCTCGTTGCGTATGCTTGCTCTTCTACCCCCTCGTTGCTTGTGCTTGCTGTCCTGCCTCCTCGTTGCTTGTGCTTTCTCTCCTGCCCCCTCGTTGGTTGTTCTTGCTCTCCTGCACCCCCCCTCGCTGGGTGTGCATGCTGTCCTGCCACCACGTGCTTGCTGTCCTGCCCCCTCGTTGCTTGTGCTTGCTGTCTTGACCCCTCGTTGCTTGTGCTTGTTGTCCTGCCCCCTCGATGCTTGTGTTTGCTGTCCTGCCCCTCGTTGCTTGTGCTTGCTGTCCTGCCACCCCTCGTTGCTTGTGCTTGCTCTCCTGCCCCCGTTGCTTGTGCTTACTGTCCTGCCCCCCCTTGTTGCTTGCGCTTGCTCTCCTGCCCCCTTCGTTGCTTGTGCTTGATGTCCTGCCCCTCGTTGCTTGTGCTTGCTGTCTTGCCCCCTCGTTGCTTGTGCTTGCTGTCTTGCCCCTCTCGTTGCTTGTGCTTGCTGTCTTGGCCCCTCGTTGCTTGTGCTTGCTCTCCTGCCCCCCCTCGTTGCTTGTACTTGCTCTCCTGCCCCCTCATTGATTGTGCTTGCTGTACTGCCCCCTCGTTGCCCCTCTCGTTGCTTGTGCTTGCTGTCCTGCCCCCTCTTAGCTTGTTGCTTGCTGTCCTGCCCCCTCTTAGCTTGTGCGTGCTGTCCTGCCCCCTCTTAGCTTGCGCTTGCTGTCCTGCCCCCTTGTTGCTTGTGCTTGGTCCCCTGCCCCCTCATTGGTTGTGCTTACTCTCCTGCCACCCCGTCGCTGGTAATGCTTGCTGACCTGCCACCTCGTGATTGCTGTCCTGCCACCTCGTGCTTGCTGTTCTGCCCCCTCGTTGCTTGTGCTTGCTGTCTTGCCCCCTCGTTGCTTGTGCTTGCTGTCTTGCCCCCTTGTTGCTTGTGCTTGCTGTCCTGTCCCCCTCGCTGCTTGTGACTGCTTCCCTGCCCCCCCTCGTTGCTTGTGCTTGCTTTCCTGCCCCCCTCGTTGCTTGTGCTTGCTCTCCTGCCCCCCCTCGTTGCTTGTGCTTGCTGTCCTGCCCCCTCGTTGCTCGTGCTTGCTCTCCGCCCCAACCCTCGTTGCTCGTGCTTGCTCTCCTGCCCAACCCTCGTTGGTTGTGCTTGCTCTCCTGCACCCCCCCTCGCTGGTTGTGCTTGCTCTCCTGCCCCCCCTCTTACTGGTTGGGCTTGCTCTCCTGCCCCCCGCTGGTTGTGCTTGCTCTGCTGCCCCCCTCGCGTGTTGTGCTTTCTCTCCTGCCTCCCTCATTGCTTGTGCTTGCTCTCCTGCCTCCCTTGTGCTTGCTGTCCTGCCCCCGCATTGCTTGTGCTTGCTGTCCTGCCCCCTCATTGCTTGTGCTTGCTGTCCTGCCCCCCCGCGTTGCTTCTTCTTGCTGTCCTGCCCCCTCATTGCTTGTGCTTGCTCTCCTGCCCCCCCCCTCGTTGCTTGTGCTTGCTCTCCTGCCCCCTTTGTTGCTTGTGCTTGATGTCCTGCCCCCTCATTGCTTGCGCTTGCTGTCCTGCCCCCTCGTTGCCCCCTCATTGCTTGTGCTTGCTGTCCTGCCCCCTCGTTGCTTGTGCTCGCTCTCCTGCCCTCCCTCGTTGCTTGTGCTTGCTGTCCTGCCCCCTTGTTGCTTGTGCTTGCTCTCCTGCCCCCCTCGTTGCTTGTGCTTGCTGTCCTGCCCCCTCGTTGCTTGTGCTTGCTGTCCTGCCCCCTCGTTGCTTGTGCTTGCTCTCCTGCACCCCCCTCGCTGGTTGTGCTTGCTGTCCTGCCCCCTCGTTGCTTGTGCTTGCTGTCTTGCCCCCTCGTTGCTTGTGCTTGCTGTCCTGCCCCCCTCATTGCTTGTGCTTGCTCACCTGCCACCCCTTGTTGTTTGTGCTTGCTGTCCTGCCCCCCCTAGTTGCTTGTGCTTGCTCTCCTGCTCCGCCTCCTTTGCTTGTGCTTGCTGTCCTGCCCCCTCGTTGCTTGTGCTCGCTCTCCTGCCTTCCCTTGTTGATCATGCTTGCTGTCCTGCCCCCTCGTTGCTTGTGCTTGCTGTCCTGCCCCCTCGTTGCGTGTGCTTGCTCTTCTGCCCCCTCGTTACTTGTGCTTGCTGTCCTGCCTCCTCGTTGCTTGTGCTTTCTCCCCTGCCCCCTTGTTGGTTGTTCTTGCTCTCCTGCTACCCCCCCCCTCGCTGGTTGTGCTTGCTATCCTGCCACCTCATGCTTGCTGTCCTGCCCCCTCCTTGCTTGTGCTTGCTGTCTTGACCCCTCGTTGCTTGTGCTTGCTGTCCTGCCCCCTCATTGCTTGTGCTTGCTGTCCTGCCCCCTCATTGCTTGTGCTTGCTCTCCTGCCACCCCTCGTTGTTTGTGCTTGCTCTCCTGCCCCCCGTTGCTTTTGCTTACTGTCCTGCCCCCCTCGTTGCTTGTGCTTGCTCTCCTGTCCCCCTCGTTGCTTGTGCTTGCTCTCCTGCCCCCTCGTTGCTTGTGCTTGCTGTCCTGCCCCCTTGTTGCGTGTGCTTGCTCTTCTGCCCCCTCGTTGCTTGTGCTTGCTGTCCTGCCTCCTCGTTGCTTGTGCTTTCTCCCCTGCCCCCTCGTTGGTTGTTCTTGCTCTCCTGCTCCCCCCCCCTCGCTGGTTGTGCTTGCTGTCCTGCCACCTCATGCTTGCTTTCCTTCCCCCTCGTTGCTTGTGCTTGCTGTCTTGATCCCTCGTTGCTTGTGCTTGCTGTCCTGCCCCCTCGTTGCTTGTGCCTGCTGTCCTGCCCCCTCATTGCTTGTGCTTGCTCTCCTGCCACCCCTCGTTTTTTGTGCTTGCTCTCCTGCCCCCCGTTGCTTGTGCTTACTGTCCTGCCCCCCTCGTTGCTTGTGCTTGCTCTCCTGCCCCCCTCGTTGCTTGTGCTTGATGTCCTGCCCCTCGTTGCTTGTGCTTGCTGTCTTGCCCCCTCGATTCTTGTGCTTGCTGTCTTGCCCCCTCGTTGCTTGTGCTTGCTGTCTTGGCCCCTCGTTGCTTGTGCTTGCTCTCCTGCCCCACCTCGTTGCTTGTACTTGCTCTCCTGCCCCCCCTCATTGCTTGTGCTTGCTGTACTGCCCCCTCGCTGCCCCCCTCGTTGCTTGTGCTTGCTGTCCTGCCCCCTCGTTGCTTGTGCTTGCTGTCCTGCCCCTCGTTGCTTGTGCGTGCTGTCCTGCCCCCTTGTTGCTTGTGCGTGCTTTCCTGCCCCCTCGTTGCTTGTGCTTGCTGTCCTGCCCCCTCTTTGCTTGTGCTTGCTGTCCTGCCCCCCTCGTTCGTTGTGCTTGCTCTCCTGCCCTGCAATTGGCATTGTAAATGACAAGGCCATTTATTTATGTTTTAAAAACAAAAACATAAATAAAAATAACGTCATGTGCAATGCCAATAGCTCTAACTTTAATAATGCCGAGGCTATTGCATTGTAAATGCTTGTTTCACCTCCAGCTGGGACGAAGAAAGAGGCCGAAGTTGAGGGGCCAACAGGCCTCCTGTTGTTTGAAAATTCTGACTGTAGGCGGCCTGAAACCTCACACTTAAAAGTAAACGCAACAGAGGGGAAACAAAGGCACACTGCTTGTTATCTCTTCATAGTTACTTGAGAGGCATGCTCTTGACTTCGTTCAGTCCCCGTATATAAGTGCATGCACTGTAAGAATGTCAGATGTGTTGGTCTGTCCCAGTATTTACACAAACAATTTCAATAGCACTGTTTTATTTCTTTTATAGTGCTACGCATCCCAATGCAGGGTGTCAGACCTCTTTACAAAATATACACATTATACACTGACAATAAATCATGTAAGTGTGTAAATCAATGTACAAGATGAGTGACATGAGAGAGGGCTGCAAGGTAAAGGAGTCACATGTCCATATCTCACTCTGCTATATTAGAGGGATCACAATTTATGAACTTCAGGTAACAAGAGGATCTCTGTGTTAAAAGTAGTAACCCACTTACCTATCTACATAAAATAATTATCTGTCATATGCATGTTACATGATGTGTTTAGCAGGAGACACATTAACCTTCCACACTACTATGATTAAAACGTGGGACCTCACAAAACACAGATCTCTCCCACAAATTAACTAACCTCTGGAGTTCTCTCACCATTACAACTATTCCTTGAGATTTACTGGGCACCTGTGCAGCAGATGCCTAAACCCAATCGTATATTTTAAAATGCAGACTGCAACCAATTAAGCAGAACAGATCTACTGCCATGCTTCTCCTGGGTGCCAATATATTTGTGGCAGGGTTTAAAAAAAAAAAAAATGTTAATGTATTCGTTGAGGCCCTTATTTTGCATCAGGATTGCGTCACTTTTTTTGACACAACCCCAACGCAAAATCCAATTTGGTAAATCTCATGATGCACTTAAATTTACTCATAATATACCTGATAAACATGTGTGTGAAGGTCTTAATATCTGATGTCACTTCCTGTGATGTCATGTGCAATCATGCTCTGTGATGGCACGTGTCATGCTTTCATTTGCATACTACCTAACATTGTTAGTCCCCCTACTATTTTATGACCTGTGGCCTGCCCTCACATATTATGTGCAAAGAAGGGCAATGGTGCAGCGTAGGATAAAACGTGTCTGTAAAAGTTTTAAGTTTATACAGTGAATGACCTTAGGATGCACATTTCAGATGGAAGCAATTTGTGACGTAAATCGTTAATAGTCTGTCTTAATTCGATATGAAATTATTTTTCAAATGTATTTGTATACTTTTCTATAATTTTATGTGTCACTTTTTATGCTGTAACCAGTGTTAAGGGTCGAGTCCCAATATGCCATGTAATGTGTGATAGTAAACCAAGAATTCTGCCAACTTTTCAACTCTGCAAGTTACAGTAGTCACAATCGTCTGTCTTTACAATCTCTGGGCCTCCAGTCGGCCACTGTACTGCCCTGACTACCAACATTGCTCCCAAGACGATTCGCTACTTGACCTGACACGACCCATCTTCAGGGCTGGACACCTAGGGTTACCCATCTGAGCAGCGCAGATTTGGTCTAGCCACACAGGTGGCACAACCTCGGAACCAATCTCCTAGGATAGCACCCACCAACTATTTATGTCCCTCCTCTGTCCCATCCATTATGTCCACCTTTACCATGGTTACATCCAAGCCCCTCCCATGCATCCACTCTCCTCCCAGTGGTCCCTCACCTGCGCTCTATCGTTCCTCTCACCCCCCTTGTCCCCTCACTCATTCCTTGACCGCAGCCTTTCGCTGTCTTCTCGCCACTCACCTGCGCAGCCAGTGCAGAGTCTCCCTCGGGCATCCTGCCGCAAAAGCCCCCACGGGCCTGCAGACTGTCTATTGTGCCGGCGGAAATCATTGAGCGGCCTCTGCGGCCCCCAGGGCTACGAGAGGCCGCGGTCTCCGCTTCCCAGACCAGGCCCCTGCTCCAGCATCTCAGGCGCCCCGCCCCCTTGGCCAGATGCGTCAGGGGCTGGAGCCGCGCCCCCTCCGCCAGTGGCGTCACGCACGACAGGCAGGCCTCCTCCGTCAGAACGTCATGGGAGATCGGCCCACAACAGTAACGTAATCCAATCGTGCTAAGTGACGCCTCCGAGAGGGTAGTTTCTTGCCCTCCCATTCCTTAAAATGCGAAGTCTATCCTTTGGATAAAGTCTGTTCCGTCGGTTCGGAGTGCTTCAACTGTACTTGGAATGAGAGAAACAATGGCCACATCTATCACTTAGCGATGATGTCATTAGTCCACTCAAAGCCCAGCTGTAGATATGGAATGTCAGTACAGTGCGTGCCATTGCAATAGAAGAAAGACTGCAAAAAAAGGAGAAAAGATACAATGTACAAGCTGAAGCCGCATTTTACTGAAAATGTCTGTAGCCGCATTGTTTAGCTTTTATGTGGCAGGGTGGGGTGAAAATACAACGGACGTTACGGACCTGATTGTGGCCGAGGCTAATTGAAGCCTTCTACTCCACTGCTTTCATCCATATCATGGTTGGCGCTTGGCGGCAATTTACTCAAGAGAAAAAGATCGCGTATTTGTGCATGCCGGATTATTAAAGGACTAGGATCTGACACCTCAATAATTTGTGGAAAATCTCAAGTATTCATGTTTCAGTACAAGTCTCCATTGCCTTTAGCAATAATGATTTGACATAGCCTATTCAGTTCTAAAACACGTGTGTAGTGATTTCGGTTTATATTCCAGTGTCGAGTTTTTAATTTAAACAAGTAAATATTGGATTGAAGTGATTGCCCCCAATTTCTGTACTTGCCTTGAAATCGAAATAATGGCAGTACATGGAAAATAGTGGCTAGGTGGCAAGGCTACCTGAAGCTGCAGCTGGACTTGCATGTGAGGGGTCTCAATGAATTAATCTCCCGTGGAAATAATGTGATACTTTCGTCACTGCCTCCCTGGAGAAGAAAGGCCAATGTTGTACACATATTCATTGCGGGATGCAAACTGTCACCTCCCACTGGCATGCTTAAGATAAAAGCACATTCCATGGCTGGACATGTGTTCATGGCACGGAAAAGATTTACTTCTTAGCTTCTGGTTTTGGGGAGTTGAGAGGCGTGGGCTTTAAAGCCAACGCCTCAACATAAATCAGCCGGATGCAAGGCACGACTTGTAGCTGGGGATACAGGAGGTTTGCAGTCAGTGTTTCCAGATTTTGATTTTTGTCATACACCTAAGTATAATGGTTCATGGATGTGGAAATATGGGGTTAGGGCTGTTTTGATTTCCCTTAAGATTAATTGTAAACCGTTTTTCCACGAATGAAGTTTCATTTTTGTGTTAATTTACAACGAACCCTTTATTCTCCTTTGTTGTTTTAAGGATGTAGCTACGAATGTACTTTTGCACATTTGGGTATTCTGCTATATAAACTCTTGCATATTTGGGGATATCACTGCACATTTGTTTTTCACACATTTGTTTCCTGACAGATTAAACTAATAGCTTCCTATTTGACATAGGTATTACTTCATATTATTTACACCTTCTCTTAAATGTTTCAACTCCTTCCCATTGGTTTTGGTTTCTCTCCCATCTCACAAGTATCCTCCATATACACACTTCTTCAATGTCCCATTTGTCCATAGTACATGCACACTTTTTTTCCTGTGAATTTTAATAGCTCCTAAGTTATATTGAGTCATATTTAGTATCATTTTGGACACGTTAGCCAATGTGATATTGCAGTCTGGGACTAATAGTTTTATTTCTCTAAGTACAACTATGGGCCTAAAAGACCTATCAAACAAAGTGTTAAAAGCCAAGGCAGATACCTACGTTATTGCCTTAGAGGTAGTGTTAAAGTGTGGCATTATACTGTATTCTTTCACATGCTCTGAAGACACAATTAATACATTAGAATGGCTCCTTGCCATCATTGATTAGGGTTCATATGCTGCTTAAAGATTTTGTGGACCTGACAGCATAGGGCACACTAATTCATGTTTAATATTTGGTAATTGTATCTCTAAAAGTAACCAATATTGTAGCTAGTTTTGGCTTTCTTCTTACGACAAGTAAAAGTTACATTCAGAAATGTCTCCTGGAGGCTATATTGATGCCGTTTAATTTATACAGTGTTGCACTTATTTTGGGCTCATTATTGGTTTCCTTAAAATAGGCAACAAATTTAGCAACACTAGCTGAGGTGAAGTTACATTTTTTTTCCAGAGTTTGAGGCACATGAGTGCATGTTATTGAGTCTTCTTTACTCTACTAATATTCCTTCTGCAACTGTTTCAAAATTAAAATGGGACAACTTGAATTAATATTTGTAGAACTGTGTATATGGTGTTTTCTTTATTTTTTTTTTTCGAGATGCGGCGCAGCTGCCCTGTCGCTGACTCCGTAGCGTATCGCCGTTCACGCATCCCTGCAGGGTCCTAGCGCTTCCGTGTTCGCCTCCGTAGTTCGTAGTCCGTAATCCCGACCTCCAAAACAAGAAACGGGAGAAAACTCAGCGGCACATACAGAAAATCTGTAAAAGAGGTAATCATCCGCCTCACTGTTTAAACGTAATCGTCCATGATTTAAGTGTGAAAGACCGGACAAAACGCTCGTCTCAGGGTGCTCAGGTGCAGAGCCTCGCAGCAGCCGCTAGCCTGCCCCCGCCATGTTCCTCCTCGAGTTTGTATTCAGTCTTAACTTTTAAGTCCAGATCACATTACACACTTAGATTTGTTTGCGTATTCTTTCCATGATAGAAGCAAAACTACATGTCGTAGAATGCAATATGCTTTCAGACACGCTCTCGGTGCTGGGTGAAAGTATCACAAGGAACATTCAGCTACGTGGCCATGATGGGTGTTTCTGGCCATCTCAAATGATTACTGTTATCAGGAAACATATTTTACTGCAGATGTATGAGGATCCTATATGGAGGTTGTCTTGTGCACTCCAAGGGGACAATCAAAAGCTAAAATCCTTCTGCCTTTCAATTATCACCATTCCGATTGCTTAAACTGAATCATAGTTGTTTCAAATAAATTAAGAGGGGTTGTGTGGCACCTTCAGCAATTTAACCAACCAGTTTCTGCTGTTTATAGAAAATATGCCTTTCGCTTTTACATTTTTATTAGTGTGGCGGGGTCTGAAGGAACACGCAGAACGCTACGTCTAGGTAAAGAAGGTTTTATTTTTAAGTAGCCGTGTCTTTTACGGGTAGCCAGCTTTGTACCACAGTCAGACAATGAATTGAGGCAAAAAAGGGTATGAGAAACAAAATAAGGAAAACAACGAAGAGTCCTCCTCTTCCTCAGGGCGTAGCTGTCCTCTCCTTATCGTCAGGCCGAGGCAGGGAATAGGCTCCGGGGTCCCCAAAAGAAACCAAAACAAGAATACTGTGAGAGAGAGAGAGAGAGAGAAACTTTGTTTATTTAGACCATGGTCTTTTAAACAGTACAAAACAAAACACAATCAGGATCCTAATAGTACGAACAGTCTAAATTCTACTACATCATAAATAATTAAAATTTAAAACATGTTAAAAAAAAAAGGTGGCACCCTCAAGACACACTATTAATTGAACCCAAATTTTACAGAAATCTCTAGGTTCCTCAAAGAATAAAAATAAACATTCACATTTACAGAAGACCTAAAAACACTTAAGATCAATGCCCCTCCTTCAGTATCTACCTTCCAAATTCTTTTATGGCCTTCAGGAATTTTCCCAATCCTATTGCAATTTCTAGAGAGGGCATATCTGTAAGTAAACAAATCGCTTGGGCACGCAAAGTTATCTTATGTGATAAAAACATAGGACGTAAAAACAGTTTCCGTATGTCAAGTACAAATGTGCAATTGAGCAATATGTGCAACATGTCATTTCTTAATCCTAGCCCACAGTTACAATTACCATCTGGGCCAATCAGCGCAGTCTTTATTTTTCCGTCTATCTTCCAAGGGTTAACCCCAACTCGGGTCCTTAGAATTTCGTATCTTAACCCTTGGTTGGGCAATATATCCAAATACGGAAACCAAACTTCATTTACCCATGAATTCTTTAACCACTGGACCGATTTTTTCGCTACCATATAATCTAGGTCCTGTGCCCTTGAAAAGGACTAACTTTGTTCCCTAAGTGTTCTCTTTGTCAGCTCGACCATCAAGGAGTCCTGGGAAAGTCTCACATTAAGGCGCCCTGCTACTTTCTGGAGGATTCTTCCCACGTCCTTTGCCCAGCCAAGGCTACTTATTTGGATCTCCTCTCTACACCATTGTGAGACCTTCTGTATCACTCCTGGGTCTTGACGCTTCCAAAATCTTACCAGGGCCATTTGGGATTGCACACTCCAAGAGGTTAACCCTAGTTCCATTCTGATTGTTTGAACCATTGTACAGTTAGGTAAGGACAATAATATTTTTAAAATGTTTCCCTCTTCCTGATCCCACTCATGTTTACCACTCAGGTATAACACCTCTGCCCCATAGAATACTTGGGGGGGGGGGGGTAATTGCTTCAAATGCCTTTAAAATTGGTTTGTGTGTCATATCGCCATGTTCTTTATTAAACTTTTTCAACCCACATGTGGATGAAAAAGATTTAGCTTTTTGAGCCTCCAAATGGGTGCACCATTTTAGCGCACTGTCAAACCAGAGACCTAGATATCTATGTTCTTTAACTGCCTCTAATTTGTCATGGCCCAAAAACCAATTAAAATTCTTCTGGCTCTTCCCAAAACATAAAACCTTGTTTTTTCTCTCCATATTTACAATCAACATTTTCCTATCACAATAATGTTTAAAAGCATTTAATTTCCTTTGAAGTCCTATTTCAGTTTGGTCAAGGATCACTAGATCATCAGCATATAGGAGAGAAGGCACTTTGTGACCACTCATTCTAGGGCTTGCGCTTCTTTCCACTTCTAGTGCCTCGGGGAGATCATCCCAAAAAAATTGAAAATAACAGGGGTGCCAAAACGCACCCAGGTCTAAGGCCATTCCCTACTATTATCTTATGAGTTAGTGACCCTTGCGTGTCTCTAATGACCTGGGCCCAATTCCCTTTATGTAGCTCTTTTAAAATCAGCAACAAACCATCCGGGGTTCTATATTTTAACATATCATCCTAGAGTGTATTACGGTCCACAGAGTCAAACGCTGCCCGAAAATCGACAAAACAACAATGCAACTTCCCATTTTGTTTTATCGATTTCCGGGCCAGGGTCCATAGGGCAAAACAGTGATCCATTGTGGAATGTCCTTCTTTGAAACCACCTTGTTCCACTGCGAAAATTGATCCCTCTTCTGCCTAAGTCTTTAACCTACCTAATATTATTTTAGCAAATATATTTTCTCCAATATCGAGTAGGTTAATTAATCTATAGTTCCTTGGTGCGTAGACATCCCCTTTTTTATGGATCGGTCTAATTATTGCACCCTTCCAATTAATCGGAGTTGTCCCTGTTTCTAGGATTACTGAAAACATTTGGGAGAAAAATTCAGCCCATCATGATGTCCGTGACTTAATTATCACGGCTGGCAGGGTATCTGGGCCAGCAGCTCTTGTTAAGTTTAGGGTCTTTATCGTAGTAAGTACATTTTCTGCTGAGAAGTCTGGTTTTAAATCATCTACCAGACCACTCCAGTCCCCTTGTACTTCCTCTTCAATTTCTCTTCCCGGGGAATACAATTCCTTCAAATAATCCTCCTAGGCGCCCTCTTCTACCACACAATTCATTGAAGCAACTGAGGCCTCTGATACTGATCGAACTAACTTCCAGAACAGTTGTATGTTCTTGGATTTTATTGCCTCCAACAATTTATCCCAGCAATTTTCCTTTTGGGCCCTTTTAGTGCTATAAAGAAGCATGGTGTATTCTTTCTTTAGTTTGACAAGATTTTCTGCTCTAGACTTATCATTTTTTTTACGCAAACTGCGCTGTTCTCTCCTTGGTTCTCTTTTCTTATTTAAGCAGTCTATATTAAACTAGTTACCTTGCCTAACCTGTGTATCGTGTGTACGTGTCCAGAGGACACGTGCACACGAGGAAGGGGGTGAGAGGAAGCACACTGGTGCACGGGTGATCAAGCAACGAGAGCGCAAGGCTGTGAGGAGTGATAGTGAGGGTATGGGTTATTTACAACATTTACACTAGGAGGCGGTGAGCGGTAATGTTCTTAACCCTCCGGCTTCTCCCGCCTCCCGACCCAGCCAGAGAATCTTGCCCGTACCTGGGTCAGCCACGCTCCTCCAGGGGCGCGGCTCGGCGATGCGTGATCCCATGGCCTCCTGGCTTTAGCTCCCTGTCTCCTCGGTAGTCCTCTTTCTCTGGGCGGGATGGCTGCTCCGGTCGTCTGGGGTTCTCCTCCGCGTCTTTGCTCCATGATTCTTGCTCTTCTGTGTTCTCCAGTCTCGCTCTGGTGTCCGTGCACACCATGTTCAGCTTTCCGGGACTCCTTATTGGGCGTCAGCCCGTGACGTCACTTGAGGGGGCGGTGTCTTCCCAGTTAAAGGGACCTTTCTCGATATCGGACAGTCCCGTGTAGGATGACGCCACCTATCCTCCTGGCGAGAAGAAAGCATAGGAGGTGAAAGTTCCTGGGCTTCCCACCAGTCACCCTATTGTCCTCTTGATTCCCTGCTGACCTTGTCACACTCCTCCACCCTTTGATTCTCCCGATTGGGGAGAGGAAATGTTCTGGAAAGATAATCCTCACTAGCGTTATCTACCCCTTTCCAGTGTTTGACTGTGAAGGAGAAAGGCTGGAGAGAGAGGAACCAGCTGAGTACCCGTGGATTATGAGCGTTGTTGCGGCTCATCCACTGTAGGTGGGCATGGTCAGTGTACAAGGTGAAATGATGACCCTCAAGATAATATCTTAGTTTATCTATAGCCCACCTGACTGCAAGACACTCACGTTCTATAGTGGGGTACCTCGTCTCTCTGGGAAACAGTTTCCTACTGATGTAGACAATCGGGTGCTCTATACCCTCTGGGGATTTTTCTGAGAGTACGGCACCTACCCCATGGTTGGAGGCATCGGTGTGCAAGATGAAGGGACGTGAAAAATCAGGGGAGGACAACACAGGACTAGAGGTGATGACATGTTTCAACGTCTGGAATGCGTCTAGCATCTGTTTTGTGGGGTGTAAGAGGACCTGGGGTTTCACGTCTTTCTGAAGGGTGTTGGTTAAGGGGGAGGCCACCTCCGAAAATCTGGGTATGAATCGACGATAATAGCTGATCAGGCCCAAAAAAGCCCTCATCTCTTTTTTGGTGGAAGGAAAGGGTGTGTCTGTGATGGCCCTGACTTTTTCCTCCTGGGTAGATATGAGACCGTGACCTAGAGCGTATCCTAGATACTTCACCTTTTGGAAGGCAACTCGTGATTTCTTGGCATTGATATGTAATCTAGCTGCTTGTAGAGCTTGTAGGATAGACTGAAGATGTTGTATGGGCGTTTTCCAGTCTGGACTAAAGACCACAATATTATCTAGATACGCTGATGAAAATGCATGGTGGTCTTTCTAGACTGTGTTCATGAGTCGCTGGAACATCGCGGGAGCTCCGTGCAGCTCAAACGGTAGCAATGTAAACTTGAAGAGCCCGTCGGGTGTTGAAAATGCAATCTTTTTCCGATCCTCCTCCCTCAAGGGTACTTGCCAGTATCCTTTCGTTAAATCCAATGTACAAATGTAACTGGCCTCCCCTAGCTTCTCAATCAGTTTGTCTATACGGGGAATTGGATAGGCATCAAATGATGACCTGTCGTTCAGCGCTCGAAAGTCCATACAAAAACGGATGCTCCCGTCTTGCTTCGGCACCATCACAATGGGTGATGACCACTCGCTTCTTGACGGCCTTATAACTCCTAGGTTTAGCATGTCCTGTACTTCTTGTTGGACGGATTTTCTTCTGGCTGCTGGTATCCTGTAGTGTCTTAGTTTGATCACTTTTCCTGGTAAGGTCTCTATCTTCAATCAATCAATCAATCAATCATATAAATTTGTAGAGCGCGCTACTCACCCGCTAGGGTCTCAAGGCGCTGGGGGGGGGGGGGGAACGCTACTGCTGGAACAGCCAGGTCTTGAGTTGTTTCCTGAAGGAGAGGTGATCCTGGGTCAGCCGTAGGTGGGTGGGGAGGGAGTTCCGTGTCTTGGCTGCCAGGTAGGAGAAGGATCTTCCTCCGGCGGTGGCTCTGCGAATTCGTGGGACGGAGGCGAGGCTGGCGGATCGGAGCTGGCGGGTGGGTGTTCAGCTAGGTGGGTTTACCCAGGTAGGTCGGAGAATATCGAGAAATAAGGAGTTAAGACGTCCATCAACTCCTCAATTTCTTTTGGAGTAAGTTCGGGGTTGATGACTAGGTTCTTCAAGGTGTTCGTGTCACTTGCCAGGGTCGGTACTGTGAAGATTGCAGCTTTCGTAGGCGGACCTATCCACTTTTTCAACATATTAATGTGGAATACTTGGGTGCGTATCGGTGTCATCTGCAGCTTGTATGTGGAGTTCCCTATGGTGGAGACCACCCTATAGGTTCCCTTCCACTCACTCTTAAACTTGTGAGCAGATGAGGGTAGCAGCACCAGGGCCCACTTGTTCACCTGCAGCGTTCTCCATCTTTTCCCTTTGTTGTAATACTGACTCTGGTTTTCTTGTTTCTTGGCAAGGTTTGTGTAAGCCAGGTCCTGCAGTTTTCCGATCTTGGGCTTGAACCCATGGGTATATTCCAGCATCCCTCTAGTCTCAAGCATCTCCTCGTTCTCCCAGGCTTCCTTCATCCTCTCCAGGAGACTCCGTGGCTGTCGACCGTTCAGCATTTCAAATGCCGAACAGCCTATGCTGCTTTGTACCGGGCTCCTTATTAAGTATAGGGCCAATGGTAGGAGCTGTTCCCATTCTTTGCCGTTTACCTCCAACATCTTCTTCAGGGTGGTTTTCAGCGTTCCGTTATACCGCTCCAGTAGTGCGTCCGTTTGGGGGTGGTATACGGAAGTCCTGATGTGATGCAGGTTCAGGATTTGGCATACTTCTTTCATTAGCAGAGACACAAAGGGTGTGCCTTGATCCGTCAGAACTTCTTTAGGGAAGCCTACCCTTGAGAACACCTCCAAGAATCTCTCTGCTATGTTGCGAGTGGTTGGTGTACGTAGGGGGTATGCCTCGGGAAATCGAGTGGCATAGTCCACAATTACGAGTGCATATACGTTTCCTTTCTTGGTTCGGGGTAAAGGCCCTATCAGGTCCATTTCCGACCCATTTAAATGGGACGCCTATCACTGGTAGGGGTTGTAGAGGGACTACTGGGGGCCTATGTGTGTTTCTTTTCTGACAGATAGCACAGGTTTGACAGTGTACCTTGATATCTTTGTAAACCCTTGGCCAATAAAAATGCTGTAATACGTTCTGAGTGGTTTTCTCTGCCCTTGTGTGTCCAGCTGTGAGGTGAGAATGCGAGAACAACATGACTTGGTCCCTAAAGGACACAGGTGCTAATAGCTGCTGGGGTTCAGAAGGGGCGGCCTGTCATTACAACAATGTATCCTTGATGATGAATCTAGGATATGTGGGGGTGAGGCTGTCATGAGTACTATGGGCCTGCTCCCACGCAATATATGGGGAGGCATTGTTGGCCTGTGCAAATTTAAAGCTACGGTCGAAAAGCCATGGCTCTGAGGTGATCAGGGCTGGGGCGACAGAGGGCTGGCTATTGTCTGGTTGTGAGGTCCTCCCTTCGGTGGTTTTAAGCACGTGTCTAAAAAGTCTAAGAAAGTCGGCGTTGTCCGTCCCTATAATGAGACCCTCTGGGAGGCTGTCTAGGACTCCCACTTTTATGTGATTCTTCATACCTGCGGTGTTGATGAGAGATATAACAGCTAGGGGATAGGGTTTCACGTCACCATGTACACACCGAATGTGTACATGGGGTTCAGGTAACAGCGTTTCCCGGGTAACCCATGCACCCTGAATTACTGACTGTTTGCAGCCTGAGTCTAGGAGGGCTCGGATTGTCTTACCATTCACCTGTACACTTACATGAAACGCGGTCCCCATCTCAGCGGTGTATAAGATTGACTTGGGGATGTATCCCACTTCCATTGGTTCCTCCGCCGGTCTCCCCCGAGGACAGGCACGGGCGATATGGCCCCACTCAAAGCACTGGGGGGCCTTTACGTTGGGAAGTTCGTATTTTGGTTGTCTGGGTTTTGTCAGTTCCATAGTCTTGGGTTTCTTGTACCCCCGATTGTTTTGAAGGCGTTGCTTGTCTACCTCCCATCCGCCTACCTTTGGCTATGCACGTGAAAAAGTGGTTGCCGTTTCTATGGCTTCTTGGGCGGTCAGATGGGTGTGTTGGCGTAGCCACTTTTGGGTGTTGTAAGGCAGGGCATCTAGATACTGCTCTGAATATATATTTTCCATTATCTCATCTTTGAAGCTAATGCTAGGGGTAAGCCATTTAGCGGCTGCCATTTTGAGTCTAAAAAACGGTGTTTTCGGATTTTCGCCGGGTGCTCCTCTCTCCTTCCTGAAGCCTCCACATCCAGGCCCAGGTGGTCTAGGATGATAAGTTTTATTTCGCTATAGGGTGCGTCTCCAGTGGCGTTAGCCACCTGGTTCGCAGCTTGTGCCTCTCCCGTCAAGAGAGGGGCCAAGAAGAATGGCCACTTCTCTAGGGGCCAGCTGCACGCCCTGGCTACCCTCTCGAAGTTAGTGAGGAAGGCGTCTGGATCCTCCCCAGGTATATATTTCTGCAGGGAGACACCAGCAGGGGTGGGGTGACTGGGGTCTCGAACTTCTCGAAAGGGGTTGCCAGGTGGTTCTGTTACTGCTTTCTGAAAGCCCTCAAGCTGTGTCCTTGAACACGTCTTGGTCTGCTTTAGCAGAGGCCATCTGACGCTCGACCGCTCATTCAAGCTTTTCCTGCCCTTTAATCAAGTGTTGGATTAAAGCGTCCATCTTGGTATCACAGATGGGGTGTTCTATGCCCGTATTGTCCACCAGTGTGGCGGTGTTGTGACCATGGGTAAGGCAGAACAGGGCAAGACTCATCTGCACTGAACTACAAGTCCCAGAAGGCCAAGGGACTAATAAAGGCAATCAGGAAACCAGTCAAGCCGGCCCGCCCTCTATATAATCAGATCCGGGGCAGGGGGCCGGCGCTTGACAATTTGACCAGTTTCCCGAGTGTAGCGGACGCTTTCCTTCCTGCTTGGATAAGTATTGTGCCGAGCCCGTGAGGACTTCAAAAGGCCCCGCGGCGCCCGTGAGGATTTCAAAAGGCCCGCGATTTCCGTGAGACTTCAAAGACTCTCGCGGCTGCATCCGAGAGTGTTTGTTCAGCATTGGATTATTTCCGCTTTTCGCCTGCAGTCAGAGCCCCGAGGTATTGCGGCAGCAGCGATACAATTACATTTTCCCTAACTCACGTTCCTTGTGAAACTACGCGCACAGCTGTGCTCTGAGGCCGGTACGAATCTAAAATACCAGGAGGAGCTGCACGGCTGTTAATCATCTTTCTATATCTTCGTGAAGTCAGGTACATTTATTTTCAGCAGTATTAGGAAGTGCTTCCTAGGGCATTGTAGTACAGTACTGTATTCTTTTGCCTTTTTTTGGTTAACCTCATTCATCAACATTTATGAAGGCTCCCTATTCCAGGATCTAGTTCATTGTTGCTTTCAACCAAGAAGAGGAACATAGTATCCGCTTGCTCTTGCTGTTTCTGTCCTAATTTCTAACTCCTGATTTTCTACAAGAACATTTACTATTTACAATTCTATTTCCCTCATGCTGTGCAGAAACAGTTTGGCGATATTAGAATTCATGACCATTGTTCACGGCAACGTCTTGCATGCCTACTGGTAAATCTTTATGCATCCCCTTAGCTATTGACTTGTATGTGTTTTTCTATGGAAAGCCAAGACTGTGTGTAATTGTCGTTTGCTCTAATCCCCATGCAGTGTACCAGATTACCGACTAGAGCAGACCTAGGAAGTAAGAAGGACCAGCAGGATTTATTATTTTGTCCCCTTCCCTTTTACCTTGGGTGTTATCCTTCCTATATATAGTGTGTGTTAGGACACTGGGAGGTGTAGCGCTCAGGCGAAGAGGGAGGATTCTCTACACGACATCGTTCCCGCAGGTGGCCAGACAGAGGGTAGTGGTATTTCAAGCGCTCTTGTGCTGCTGACAACCCCGACAGATTGTGCAGCCCAAGACTGATACCCTGCCTGAGCGATGGACACCAATGTTGTGTTGACTTCCTTGCTGGAAAGCTTGAACGCTCTGCAGCAGGAAGTACAAACTTCCAGATTAGAAAACCAAGAATTGAGAAAAGAAAATGGCACGATACGTAGGGAAGTAGCAGGTCTGTCACGAAAAAGTACGGTGCCCAAACCCTACATTAGAGAGGCTACACTCCTTCCTCCAGGTCAGACAGCTCCCACTATGCAAAGGGGTGGGTTCTTCGCTACTTCTTCTGGTCCCCCCACAACAGCAGAATCAACTCCTACTGTTCACGTGATCCAAAACACTGGCATTCCTTTGGCACCTCCTGAGAGGTTTTACGGTGACCCCAAAAAGTTTGAGACTTTCCTCAATCAGTGTTGACTGCACTTTCTATGTAAACCTGTAGTGTTCTAGGACGAAGCAGCCAAGACGGCGTTTAAGATGTCGTACATGGGTGGGAGCGCCGCTAGCTGGACTATTCCGCTGATGGAAAGAAACAACCCTGTGCTACATAGGTTCACAGACTTTTGCCTAGAGATGAGAAAGCTCTTTCATAGAAAATCTTATATGATGACGTTGGATCGGGAACTCCTTACTCTACGTCAAGGTTCTCAGGATTTGCTCTCCTATATTACAAAGTTTAACCGCCTGGTGGTGGAAACAGACTGGCCTTCAGAGAAAAGAACCACCTTGTTCTATCAAGGCCTAAGGGGTGAAATGAAAGATGTCTTGTCACAGGTTGTACAATTGCCCTCAAAGTGTGAGGAACTGATTGACCTTACGGTGCAGCTGGATCACCGCTTGCAAGAGAGGAGAGGAGATCGGAACAGAGGTGAAACACGCCTCTCCTATTACAGACTTCGATTGCCAGCGGTTGAACTACCCCAACAGACCTCCGATGGGCCTGAGACCATGCCGATAGGAGGCATCCGAGGCCCTCTTACATTGGAAGAACGAGAAAAAAGAAGGAGATTGAAGCTCTGCCTATATTGCGGAAAAGGAGGGCATTTTATTTGTGACTGCAGAGCCAGATCCCAGAACGAAACCCTACCCAAAAAACTCCAACCATATCGAGTACCCGAGGGTTGTCGCGAAACGAAATGGTTCGGATCAGATAGAGATCACTGATTCGGACGGAGGACAGGTATCGATCTCTTCCGTGATAGCAAACACTATACAGCCCGCAGTGGCACATTTAAATGTGGGCGTCTCCTTACAGCTGGACGGGGCTACCGTTCTAAACATCAAGGCATTGTTAGACTCAGGTGCAACTAGGAATTATATGGACCAGGAATACGCCAAGAACATCGGAATTTCGTGGGAAAGAAATCGAAGCCCTGAAATTGTGAAATCCGTTGACGGTTCTGCCTTGACTTCTGGTCCCGTCACAAGTCACATCACACCCGTTTTGATGATGATAGGAACAGAACATGGAGAATACATCCAATTCGATCTCATTGATGCCCCACAGTTCCAGCTTATATTAGGCATGCCATGGTTGACCCTACACGACCCTGTGGTGAGCTGGGCGGCCAGGACGGTCTCTTTGTGTTCAGCCTTTTGTCAAGAACACTGTACCCAAAAAATGTGCTTCTTGCGGAACTCAAGGAAACACAGGCTAGTATTTTGGCGAACGCCTGTGTGTTGGAAGATTCAGGGGATTCTACCACGCTGCCTGATGTATATCGTGAATATATATCTCTCTTCAACAAAAAAAGGCTACTCGATTACCACCCCATAGAGTGTACGACTGCCAAATTAAACTCATACCAGGAGCAGATATACCCTGCAGTCGGGTGTACGTTCTCACCGAGCCGGAAACACGTTACTTGAAGGCATATCTTGAGGAGAATCTGGCATCTGGTTTTATTACGCATTCCACGTCACCTGCCTCATCCCCTCTTTTCTTCATCCCGAAGAAGGATTGTTCAGAATTGAGGACTTGTATCGATTACAGGGCGATAAATCATGTAAAAGTAAAGAACTGTTACCCCCTTCCTTTAATTCCTGTTCTCTTGGACCAACTTAAAGGCACTCGATATTTCACCAAGCTAGATTTGAGGGGTGCGTATTATCTGGTCAAAGTAAAAGGAGGCGACGAGTGGAAGACGGCTCTCTGGACGAAGTTTTGGCTTTTTGAGTACCGGGTGATGCCCTTTGGGCTTTGCAACGCCCCGGCAGCCTTTCAATATTTTATGGATGGGGTGCTGCGGGGTTTCCTAGAAACATGTTGTGTGGTTTACATAGATGACATCCTAATCTATTCTTCAAACCTTCCGGAACATATCACACACGTCAAGGCTGTACATAAAGGCTGCTTCAACACTCTCTGTATGCCAAGCTAGAAAAATGCTTGTTCCATGTTCAGGAAGTGGCGTTTTTGGGCTACGTGATAAACGCTCAGGGATTCCATATGGACACAAGAAAGGTGGAAGCAATTACTCAATGGAAAACACCACATAACGTGAAATCCTTACAGAGTTTCCTGGGCTTCGCCAATTATTATAGGCGTTTTATAAAAGACTTCTCGAGAATTATACATCCCATCTCTCGGCTTCTTTGAAAAAATACTCCCTATGTTTGGGATGAAAAGGATGATCGGGCCTTTCAAGATTTGAAGAACAGATTCATACAGGCTCCTATTCTGCGACACCCAGACCATCTTCTACCTTTTATTATGGAGACAGATGCATCACAACACTCTATAGAAGATGTGTTGTCTCAGAGACATTCTCAGACAGGACAGCTACATCCCGTAGCATATTACTCCAGGAAACTAACACCCTGTGAAGTAAACTATGCGATTACAGACAAGGAACTGTTAGCGATAAAAAGAGCTAGCGAAGAATGGCGGCATTACCTCTTGTGGGCACGCCATACGGTGGAAATCTACACCGATCACAGAAACCTTTTATTCCTCAAGACTGCCAAGGCCCTCACACCTAGACAATTGAGGTGGGCACTCTTTTTCTCCGACTACGATTTTGTCATTAAAGATCGTCCTGGACCACAGAACGGGAAAGCAGATGCCCTTTCACGTTTAGAAGACTCAGAAGAAAACAACAAACCTCTGGAAGAAGATCCTCCTTTGATCTTTGCTGAGAAATTCTTTCTTCCTACCTCCTTGGTGTTATCCACTTCTCAAGATTTCTTAGACGACCTCAAGATATCGGTGATAGATATCGACGCTCAGGCTTGGATACAGGAAGACCCTGACCACCGAAGAGAGACGGAAGACCTTCTGTTCCATTACCAGGCGTTGTATGTTCCAACGTCTGAGTTACAGCAACAAGTGCTATCATGGGCTCATGATACCACCATAGGAGGACACTTGTGTGTTCATAAGACTATCGCCTGTATCGAACGATCCTTCTGGTGGTCCTCTCTCCGACAAGACGTAAAAAAATACATTGGACATTGTTCTGTATGTAAACAAAGCAAGGCCCTTCATTCCAAGCCTGTAGGAATGTTACTCCCCTTGCCAATACCTCCTCGACCCTGGCATACCGTGTCTATGGATTTTATTGTGGAAATGCCACCAAGTAAAGAAATGACCGTCATATTGGTTCTTATCGATCATCTCACAAAAATGGGACATTTTGTATTCCTGAAAGGGTTACCTACATCTTCCGAATTAGCCCTCATTTTCCTCCAGCACGTAGTCCGCATACATGGAATTCCCAGTGTTCTTGTCACCGATCGTGGAACACAGTTCACCTCACAATTCTGGAAGGCCTTATGCAAAACGATGCAGATAGACGCAAGTTTATCTAGTAGCTATCACCCGCAAACTGATGGAAAAACAGAACGTTTAAACCATACACTTGAACAGTATCTACATTGCTTCACACTACAAAACGATGCAGACTGGGTCACGCTACTCTGGTTGGCTGAATTTGCCTACAACAATGCAGAACACTCAACGCTAGGATGCTCTCCTTTCTTCTGCCAGTGTGGATATCATTCCAATATGCTCCCTTTCGAATGGCCCATCGAAACCAAGCTCCCTAGCATCCAAGAACATTATGCACACTTGAGGGCGGTGTTAGTGGATGCCAAAAGACATCTTACCCATGCACAAGAGGCACACAAACGTTTTTCAGATAGAAAGAGAACGGAAGAACCTGAATACAAGGTAGGAGGCAAGCTATGGCTGGCCACAAAAAACATACATCTAAAAGGGGTAGACCAGTTGAATCCCAAATACATCGGTCCTTACAGTATAGAGGAGGTCATTAACCCAGTGGCAATGAGACTATCCTTACCTCCTACCTGGCGCATTCACCCTGTTTTTCATGTATCACTGCTTCAACATTGTCCAATCGGGATGAGATTGCCAGCACGTCCTCTTCCAGTGGAGGTAGATGGTCAGGAAGAATATGAGGTACAGGAAATTCTTGATTCGCGGTTAGTGAGGGGAAGGGTTCAGTATTTGGTGGCATGGAAAGGTTATGGGGTGGAAGACCGGACATGAGAGCCAGTACAGAATCTCCACTGCCCTGATTTGGTTGAACGTTTTCATGTCGACCACCCAGGACGGCCTGGACGACCTCCGGTGTCGGCAGTCCTTGAGAGGGGGTACTGTCGCGACCATGGGTAAGGCAGAACCGGGCAAGACTCCATCTGCACTGAACTACAAGTCCCAGAAGGCCAAGGGACTAAGAAAGGCAATCAGGAAACCAGTCAAGCCGACTCGCCCTTTATATAATCAGAGGGGGTAGGGGGCCGGCGCTTGACAATTTGACCCGTTTCCTGAGTGTAGCAGGCGCTTTCCTTTCCTCTTGGATAAGTATTGTGCCGAGCCCGTGAGGACATCAAAAGGCCCCCGCGACGCCCGTGAGGACTTCAAAAGGCCCCCGCGACTTCCGTGAGACTTCAAAGGCTCACGCGGCTGCATCCAAGAGTGTTTGTTCAGCATTGGATTATTTCTGCTTTTCGCCCGCAGTCAGAGCCCCGAGGTATTGCGGCAGCAGCGATACAATTACATTTTTCCTAACTCCTGTTCCTTGTGAAACTACGCTCACAGCTGTGCTCTGAGGCCGGTACGAATCTAAAATACCGGGAGGAGCTGCACGGCTGTTAATCATCTTTCTATATCTTCGGTGAAGTCAGGTACATTTATTTTCAGCAGTATTAGGAAGCGCTTCCTGGGGCATTGTAGTACTGTATTCTTTTGCCTTTTTTTGGTTAACCTCATTCATCGACCTTTATGAAGGCTCCCTATTCCAGGATCTAGTTCATTGGTGCTTTCAACCAAGAAGAGGAACATAATATCAGTTTGCTCTCGCTGTTTCTGTCCTAATTTCTAACTCCTGATTTTCTACAAGAACATTTACTATTTACAATTCTATTTCCCTCATGCTGTGCAGAAACAGTTTGGCGATATTAGAATTCATGACCATTGTTCACGACAACGTCTTGCATACCTACTGGTAAATCTTTATGCATCCCCTTAGCTATTGACTTGTATGTGTTTTTCTATGGGAAGCCAAGACTGTGTGTAGTTGTCGTTTGCTCTATTCCCCATGCAGTGTAGACTGTGTGTAGTTGTCGTTTGCTCTATTCCCCATGCAGTGTACCAGATTATCGTCTAGAGCAGACCTAGGAAGTAAGAAGGACCAGCAGGATTTATTATTTTGTCCCCTTCCCTTTTACCTTTGGTGTTATTCTTCCTATAGTGTGTGTTAGGACACTGGGAGGTGTAGTGCTCAGGCGATGAGGGAGGATTCTCTACACAAAATCGTTCCTGCAGGTGGCCAGAAAGAGGTTAGTGGTATTTCTATCGCTCTTGTGCTGCTGACAACCCTGACAGGCGGGGTCTGAAGGAATACGCAGAACGCTACGTCTAGGTAAAGACGGTTTTATTTTTAAGTAGGCACGTCTTTTACGGGTAGCCAGCTTTGTACCACAGTCAGACAACGAATTGAGGCAAAAAAGGGTAAGAGAAACAAAATAAGGAAAACAACGAGGAGTACTCCTCTTTCTCGGGCGTAGCTGTCCTCTCCTTATCATCAGGCCGAGGCAGGGAATAGGCTCCGGGTCCCCAAAAGAAACCAAAACAAGAATACTGGTCAGTATCATGTCCCGAGGACACGTGCACACGAGGAAGGGGGTGAGAGGAAGCACACTGGTGCACAGGTGATCAAGCAACGAGAGCGTGAGGCTGTGAGGAGTGATAGTGAGGGGATGGGTTATTTACAAAATTTACACTAGGAGGCGGTAAGCGTTGTGAACCCTCACGCTACTCCCACCTCCCGACCCAGAGAATCTTGCCCGTACCTGGGTCAGGGGGCTCCTCCAGGGGCACGGCTCGGCGGTGCGTTATACCGGTGGCCTCCTGGCTCTAGCTCCCTGTCTCATCGGTAGTCCTCTTTCTCTGGGCGGGATGGCCGCTTTGCGTCTCTACTCCACGATTCTTCCTCTTCTGTGTTCTCCAGTCTCGCTCTGGTGTCCGAGCACACCATGTTCAGCTTTCTGGGACTCCTTATTGGGCGCCAGCCCGTGACGTCACTTGAGGGGGCGGTGTCTTCCCAGTTAAAGAGACCTTCCGCAATATCGGACAGTATGATGACGGCCACGTAGACTCCTGGCGAGAAGAAAGCATAGGAGGTGAAAGTTCCCAGGCTTCCCACCAGTCACCGCATTGTCCTGTCGATTCCCTGCTGACCTTGTCACAATTAGGTAATTAGTTATGCCTAATATCATTTCATGCATATACAGTCTAAAGTTTTCTGTAAAAGTTTATTAAAAGCAACATATTACTATGCCCACCTTCTGCACCAGAAGTATAGAGGCTAACTATTCTGACTTTTGAATGATTGTCCTTCCTTCCGATGCCTGTCCCACTACACTTTTTGAGAATATATGTCTATTAGAAATGAGGGTCTGTAGTTGGCAATGGTTTGCACCTTTGTCCAAAGAGGGACCATTCCTTCTAGTCAGGATGAGGGGATACCCTTCCAAAAAAACCCTACTGACACCTTTGGTAGGTTGACACGAGCAGTTTGGCTTATCTCAGAGGCAATGTGTAAATCATTTACACACAACACACAGTAATAGAGTAAAAACACAAAAGGTCACCACACCAGTTTAATCTGTGCAAACAAGACCAAAATGATAAAAAGTCCAGCATAGAATAATCAAAATCGTTTGGGCGCCGATGGCGATGGTCGCCTGAGAGCTCGGCTCCGGGACTGAGCCCGGGATTATCCTGTTAATCGGTGGCCGCGGGGCACCCTAGCCCCCGCAAATCGTCGTTCGGCCCAACTGGACCCTACTGAGACGCCTGGCACAGCCTGGACGGGTGGTGATCCGCCCGAAACTCGAAGTTTGTGGTCCCGAGGAGAGCGACCCAATATGGCGCCCGGACCCCTTTGTCCCCTTGGACGGGACCATTAGCCTGGAAGAACGTCGCTGGTCATAGCGTGCCCTCCGCTCTTGTGTTTTCCTGGAGAGTGGGGAGCTGGACTTTGCCCTGCTGAGACTCTGATATTGGTGACTGCGCCCGGACGGTCGGAAGCCCCTACCATAGTGAACCCCGGCACACGGACGCCTGGAGGTCCTGACGGTGGTGCCGACCCCCGACGCGGCGTTTGGCTGCATCCCCCGATCGACCCGATCCCATGGGAAGCACAACCCCCTGGCGCCACAAAGTCTCTGGTGGTGTGGGTGGTCCTCGCTCCGGATCCTCGTCAACCAGACGGGCCTGCCCGGCCTGGCGCCGAGTGTCTCCGCCTCCTCCTCAGCGCTCTCAGACGACACGGTGGTGGCGCGAGCCGAAACTGTGGAGATCCACCTGGCCCTGGAGAAGAGGATCACCGGCCCTCACCCCGAGGGCCTGCATTCGGGAGAGTTATAGTCGGCGCCCGCACTCGGTGGCACCTTCATCTGAGTCCACACTGTGCGCTTCTCGCGACATGGGGAAGCCGAGAGGGGCCAAGGGGACTACCCCGGCCGCCTCTGACTCGGAGACCCCGGACAAGGAAGGCCCGGGGAGTGCTGATGGCGCGCCGCTGCAGCAACAGTTTGATCGCGTCCTGGAGGCGATTGCGACCACACGCTCGGCCCTTCAGCAGGACATTGCCCAGGTGGCGACGAGCCTGGGCCTCCTCAGGGCGGATCATGGCAAGCTGTCGGACAGGGTCAAGGAAGTGGAAGGCTCGGTGAAAACCTTGGAGCCGGCGCAGCGAACCTTGGCCGCGGCAATGAAAGATGCCCTAACCCGGATTTCTGCCCTGGAGCAGCGAGTGGAGGATGCGGAAGGCCGTAACAGGCGCAACAACATCCGAGTGGTAGGCCTGCCGGAGAAGATCGAGGATGGCGACATGGTGGCCTACTTGGAGGCCTGGCTCCGAGACACTGTGGCCCCGGAGGGCCTATCCTCTTTCTACACCCTTGAACGAGATCATAGAGTCCCAGCAAGGCCACCGCAACAGGGCCGTGCGCCGCGTCCGGTGGTGGCGCGCCTCCTACATTTTCGCGACAGGGACCTCATCCTCAATGCCGCTAGACATAATGGCCCCTTCAAGGTGGAGAACAGCCAGGTGAACATCTTCCCGGACTACACTTATGAAACCCAACGCAGGCGGTTTTCATTCTTGGCGGTCAAGCGCGAGCTCCGGAGCGAGGGCATCCAATACTCGCTCCTATTTCCTGCAAGGCTCCGCGTCATTGTCGATGACAAGACTCAATTTTTTGATACCCCGGAGAATGCCTGTAACTGGCTTGAACTTTATAGAGCTGGGAAAGATGGCTTCGCCTCCGCATCTCAGCCAACGGCGGAGCCGGGACAGCGACGGCGATCCACGAGGGTGCGGAATCGCCGGGGCCGGTCGGGCGGCCCTTCTACTGCGGAGACATCGACGGAGCGGAAAGGAGTACTGGAGGTGTTGTCTGCACTGTCTGGTTCATGAGATGATACCATCGCGGAAGAAGAGAACCCTGGTGACGAGGGGGCATCGACGGACTCGGAGAACTCGGTGACAGATAGCACCGGCACACCGGTGATCACGCCAAAATCGGTTGAGGACCTTCTTGATGGACAGGGTTGACTGGGTGAGCTGCATCCTTTTGGGTGGGGGCCCGTAGCGGGGGTGGCGGGAGCCGATGGTTCAGCATGATCTCCGGAGAAGCGGGGGGTGGGGTGCCTTGCCTTTGCCCCGAGGGTTTCCGTTACTGTTTGGGGCTTGCTTTAGTCCTGGTAGCCAGGGCATCGAGGGCCCACTGCCACCACCCAGCCCGCACCTGGCCCTTAAGGCCTTCCTACGGTGGCGACCGTAGGATTAGTTTGGGACGAAGGGTTTTTCTGAGGGCATGGTTTGGATGGGAACTAGATGGAGTTATTTGGGTCCTGTTCTGGGGAGGGTGGGCAGGGGTTTGGTTAACGTAAGAGTTGTTGAGTTTTGGTTGGGGGAAATGGCCGCCATCAGTGCTGGGGGGATTGTTGTTCGCTTTTTGTTGAGACCCAGATGGGGAGACTTTGCACGGACAGTATGGGACAATGGCTGACGTTGCTAATGTGAAGTGTATTACTTGGAACGTGCGGGGGCTTCATACCATGTCTAGGCGGCACAAAGTCCACGCTTATTTAGTGCGTAGGGGAATACAAATGGCGCTGCTGCAGGAGACCCATCTGAACAAGGCGGAGGGGGCGGCGCTACAGCGTAGATGGAGGGGGCAGGTCTTCTACACGTCGTACTCAGCGTATGCCAGGGGGGCGCTAATCTGGATTAGGGCTGGGGTTCCCTTCCAGGTCACAAACTCAGTGGTAGATCCAGAGGGGCGCTACGTGGCCATCTCGGGCACTCTGGGGGGGAGGGACCTGAACGTTTGCTGTGTTTACGCACCTAACATGGACCAGATTGCCTTCCTTTCTAGGTTATCGGGCTCGCTGGCCCACTTTTTCACGGGGCCCCTCCTGCTCGGTGGGGACTTCAATTCAGTAGTGGATGTGGAGACCGATCGCTCGCACCCGCCCCTCCCTGATTCTCCGGTCCGCCGTGTGGCCAAAGGCCGTAGGGACTGGCAGACACGGTGGGGTCTGACGGATATTTGGAGAGCGCAACACCCCGACGCTAGAGACTACTCCTACTTTTCGGGCCTTCACGAGTTGCACGTTCGGCTGGACGGGTTTCTTGGCTCGACTGAACTGGTTTCAGCGGCCATCCGTTCCGAATACTTGACTAGGACCATTTCGGACCATAACCCCCTCCTGCTGGCCCTTCGCTGGTTTCCGGGGGCGCCGGCGGTGCCCACCTGGAAGTTACGCCCTGAGATCCTCGAGGACACTGTATTCAGAGCGGACTTAGGTGATGAGATTGAGGAGTATTTCGCGTCCAACTGGGGCTCTGCGAGCTCGAGAGCACTGGAATGGGACGCTTTTAAGGTGGTGGTGAGGGGTTATTGCATCACCAAGAAGGTAGGTATGAGGCGGGTTATCCTCGATGACTTGGACGTGGCTGATCGGAGGCTTCGTGAGTTGGAACTCCGCCGCCCCGGGCACCCTGAACTCCAGGGACGCACGGCGGAGGCGAAGGAGGCGGTGGCGGCTGAGGTCGAGCGGCTGCGCTGCTTCGACTACAAGGCCTATACGGTTCGGTCCCTTGCAGAAGGGGATAGATCGAGCGCATTGCTGGCATGGCTGGCTAACCCTACGCGCCAGACCTCACTGACGACGTCCATGCGCATGGCGAACGGGACCATGGTGCACACTCAACCGGAGATTTTAGGCTGCTACCGGCACTACTATGACCAGTTATATCGCAGTCGTGCTGCCAAAGACCCTGACCTTCTTGAAGACTATCTGAGGCCCCTAGAGCTCCCAGTGGTGGAGCCTGACGTGGCGAAAGCCCTGGGGTCCGATATTGAACTGGGGGAGATCCGCAGCGCCATTAAAAAGATGGCGCGGAATAAGACCCCAGGTCTAGACGGTCTTCCTGTGGAATTTTACGCGGCCTATGCCGACCTCCTGGCTCCGAGACTGGTGATTGTTTATAGAGAGGCGAAGAGGCTTGGCCGACTGCCTGGCTCGATGCGCGAGGCCCTGGTGGTTCCCCTCCTCAAGCTGGGGCGGGACTCAACCGATCCGGCGTCCTACCGTCCCTTATCGATGCTGACGGTCGATTATAAGATTCTGAGCAGCATCTTGGCCTCGAGACTGCTGGGCCACATGACCTCCCTGGTGCATGAGGACCAGGCTGGGTTCATCCCCAAGCGCAACACGACAATGAACATCCGTAGGTTGTTCCGTTTGCTGGGTGAACCGCTGGTGGATGCTCCGTGCCCGGTGGTCCTATCGGTGGACTTAGAGAAGGCGTTTGATAGCCTGAAATGGGACTACCTACACACTGTGTTGCGGCGGTTCGGCCTCGGCGAGGGCTTCATCAGGTGGACCGAGGTCTTATATACCTCCGTATCGGCCAGGGTTCGGGTGGGTCCGTTAATCTCCTCGCAGTACCCAGTAGAAAGAGGCACGAGACAGGGCTGTTCATTATCCCCACTTCTCTTCGCGCTGGCGGTGGAGCCCCTCGCATTGCTACTCCGATCGGGGGCGCATTACAATGGTTTCTGGACACCTTCGGGCCCGCACCACGTTTCGTTATATGCCGACGACCTGTTGCTCTTCCTTGAGGACCCAGTCGAGGCCCTACATGGAGCTGAGACGGCGCTCACGGCGTTTGGGGAGGTCTCGGGCCTACGAGTGAATTGGGCCAAGACATGCCTTTTCCCGGTTCGCAGAGGCACCCCTAGTCCAGTCCTCAATAGAGAGCTTAGATGGGAACCTGACTGCTTCAGTTACCTGGGAGTGTACATCTATCATGATCCATCTGACCTCCTGGACGGAAACATTACCAGATGCAGTCGAGCTCTACGGGGGAATATGGACTTCTGGGCTACGCTACCGCTTTCGTTGGCGGGGCGGGTCGCTCTCCTCAAAATGGTGGCTCTTCCCCGGCTGCTGTACTATTTCCGGGCGCTACCAGTTTGGATCCCGCCAGCCACATTTAGGCTCCTACGGTCGATGATAGTCGGATTCCTCTGGGGCTCGGGCCGCCGTAGAGTGGCCCTTAAGACCCTGATGAGGCCGAAAGCCGAGGGTGGACTCGCGGTGCCGGATTTTGAGAAATACTATCTGGCAGCGCAGCTCCAGACCCTCACCCAGGAGATTGCCAGGGAATTCCGAGGCCCGGAGGACAAGAGAGGTATAGGGATGGCCAGGCATGTCCTATCCTTCATAGTTCTACGCCAACGTTTGACCTTGCAGGACCTGACGCTGGAGGAAAAGACTATTCGCCTGTGTTGGAACCGGGCTCACGCCCGGGGACAATTGCGGATACCATATGCGCCTGAAATACCATTGGGGATGTTGACGGCCTTGCCCCATGGCGGTGATTGGTCACGATTGGCGGACTGGGAGGACGCGGGGTTGCAGTTGGTGGGGGATCTTTATGAGGCTGTGGTACTCTTGCCCTTTCAGGAGCTCATTGACCGCTTCGAGATTCCCCGCGGAGACTTCCTGTTGCACTCGGCCCTGGTCCGTGCGATCCAGGCGCATTGGAAAGGCGGACAGGAGGAACCTCCTACGTCTCCGGTGTGCCAATACGTCATGATGTCTGCGGGCACGGTGAAGGCGGTCACCTGCCTCTACGGTAGGTTGATCAATGAAGGGCTGACCCCCCTTACGACCCTGAAGGCCCGTTGGGAGGCAGACATAGGCAAAGAAATCCCGGAAGCGACCTGGTCTCAGCTCGTGCGGCGAGCTTGGAAGGGGACGCGCCACGCCCGTTTTCAGTTGGTCCACTATTACATACTCCATCGGGCATACCTGACCCCGGCGAAAATCCAACAGTACTTCGCCACGGGCTCGGCAACCTGCCCCAGATGCCCGGCGCCGGAGGCGGACCTCCTCCATATGTTGTGGGCCTGCCCGGGTTTGTCCTCCTACTGGGTGGAAGTGGAGAAGACTCTGACGGAGGTGACGGGGAGACCCCTATCGGTCGATGCGGCGGTGGGTCTTTTGCATTGGTTTCCACATACCCCCAAAAACAAAATTTCCAGTAAATTTATTGATTTAGGGCTTCTCTTGGCCAAACGAGAGGTGACCAGGAACTGGAAGGCACGAGCTGGTCCGACTGGGAGCAGGTGGCATAGCGAACTCTTGAAGTGGGCGGCGGGAGAAAGCACGCTGAGATACCAACTGGCTGGGAGACAGCGTAACGAAAAAGCACAGGAGGCAGCGCTAGAATGGGAGACACTAGTGCAGGCCCTCAGAGACTATTGCGCCCCCAGCGACTCTGATAGTGAGATTGCAGCGCGCCCTGAGTCCCGATAGGCAATTGTGTTTTCTGTTTCTGATGCGCTCATCTTGGGTCCTCTCACGAATCCTATTGCGGCTGCTACCATACACTGATGGCGGGGTTGGGTTGGGGAGAGATTTCTTTGTAATTTAGTGTTTTGTGGGTGGGACTTTCTTTTGGGTTTTGGGGCTTGTTTAGAAAAGCAGATGACGGACAGTGGATCATCCGGACCAGCCTTGCTCTCCTGCTGAGCCCCCACTGGATTTTGTCGCCCGACCTTTGGACTGTGGGCTGAATGATTATGTATGAAAACGTGCTGCGGGGGGTGGGCGGGATGCAGTTAATTGATTTCAGTGGATTTCTGATGCTGGTCATATATGTAACAGTTTGCTGATTCCTGCAATAAAAATATATTTCACAAAAAAATAGAATAATCAAAATCTGTTCTCTGCAAGATTAACCTTAAGAATGCAGCTCCTTGATGTCGGTAGCTCCATCCGGTGCTACAGCAGTGCTAAAAACAACCAAATCCAACCAGGTCGGCCATCTGCATCGGTGCGGACCGGCGTTGGTGTCAGAAGAAGTGTAAACAGTACCTTTTTGTTCCGGCCGACTACAGCTGTTTGTTCCGGCAACGGCAGTCATCGAGGCAGCGGTGTGAGCAGAGCAGCGTGCGGTGCCCTCAGGTCGCGGTGCAGGCTGCTGCTCAGTTGCGGTCATCCAGCGGCATCGGTGAGACCAGTGCTGCGGTGCCAAGCAGAGCGGTGCTCATTGTGGTGCTGACGGTCATGGTGCAAGCTTCGGTTGCTGTCGAGGATCGGCGGTCGATAGGGCTGGAATTATCGGCTGGGGTGTGGGACGGGGCGGTGCTGCATGTAGCTTATGAGTGGTGCCCCCAGACCACAGTGAAGATCACAACGGCAATTTCAGCTGGCCATGGCGTTGTCGGTGAAACTAGGGTGGCCGAGTGAAGCGGTGCGGTGCCTTCCGGTCACAGAAGCACCGGCGGTCTTGGTGATGGCGGTCATGGTGACGGCATCAGGCTGCAGTTTCCTTCTGTGACAACTGAGACACACGGTCCCAGAGGTGGTACCCTGAGGTAAGTGAAGTATTTGCTGTCCCTTACACTTCGTAAACAGGAGGCAAGCTCTATCTCAAGCCCTTGGACATACTCGGCAACAACTGAAGGAAAATGTTCAGTTCAGTCCTTTCACTACCCAAGACAGAAGCAACAACTGCAGGCAACTCATCAAAGCAACAAAAAAGCAAAGGGGCAGTACTCCCCCTAGCAGCTCTTCAAGTTCTTCTCCTTGGCAGGTTCCTTGATCCCAGCAAGTTCCAAAGTTCTAGGGTCTGGGCCCCAATATCTATACTCAGTTTCTGTTTTTTCTTTTGGGCAGATAGTGTCTGTGCTCATCCCAGACCAGTTCGGTCCTCTGGACCAGCTTCCTGGCAGGAGGTGGAGACAGCATCGTCCATGGCAGACCAGGCCTGTTCAGGTGCAAGAAAATCCCTCCCACTGCTCTAAATGCAGCCCAGGTCTATTCAGCTCGGCCCTGACTGACCCAAGATAGGCAGGACACCCCTCAACCTCCCCAATGGCTGTCTGAAATAGAATGCGCATCCCCAGCCCCTGTCACTTTAAAGCCAGACAGTCAATTCACAACCCAGACGAGGCACACCGGATGGCTAAGCAAGAAAACACCTACTTTCTAAAAGTGGAATTTTCAAACACAGAACATAAAAATCATCTTTACTAAAAGATGCATTTCTACATATATTCTGAGTTCAGGCATGCTAAACTCGATTTCTCTATCTTGTCCCAATGGAAAGATATACTCATAAGATGTTATAAGAAAACTCCCATTCTATCCTACGGGACAGATAGCCTTTCAACAGTGAAAAACGAAATACGCTGTATTTCACTATCAGGACATATCACCCATGCCAGTCCATATCCTACCTTTCACATACACTGCACCCTGCCCATTATACCCCTAGACCTGCAAAAGATGCTGGTGACAGCATTAGTCCTTTCCAGATTGGACTATGGAAATGCTTTGTATGCGAATATCCAAGCACAGCACCTTCAAAAACGACAGCGGTTTCAAAATGCAGCAGCTCGTCTGCTGCTAGACATCCCAAAATTTAAGTCTGTCATAGACAGTTTAAGAAGTCTGCACTGGCTCCCAGTCAGTAAAAGGATCAAGTTTGAATCCCTATGCCTTGCCTACAAGGCATTGCATGGATCCAGTCCACACTATCTGAAGAAGCACCTGCTCTGGTATGCACCGCCCAGTAACTTAAGGTCTTCACATAGTAAACTGCCACAGACCCTCAGATTTAACAATTTCACTAATTAGAGCAGACTCCATGACAAGACATAGCTTAGCAGTTCGGGCTGGACTGTTCCCATGAGGCACAGGGTCAGACTGATTTGCATATGGCCATATCTAAACTGGAGTGGTGGAGTGAGCTAAAGAATGATGATGGATTAAACCCAGATCAGTTAACTGGGGGTGAGCGCCATCCATTATCCCCTTTGGTATTGCTTTGTTGCAGTAAGTGCACAACTGTACAAGGGCTTCTCACACTTTGTTGTTGTTGTTTTAAGATTCAATCTTGGTTATTGGACATTGCATTAATCACAGACAAAAAAGCTTTAAATATCTCCTAAACAGTAACTGTCCACTAAACTTTTCTTATACAACCAAGCAAACATAGAGGAAACAAATCCTGTCAGTTTTCACAGTAAGATGTACAGCTCAGTATGAATCAGGAGGGAGGGAGAGGGATGTCCAGTATTATGAAGGCTCTGACTTGATGAACAGTCTGCTTTTCACTCACCTTGAAGATAATTGGTCAGATCATTGCACAGCCAGATTATGTCCAAGAAAATGCAAATCCCTCCTCAGTCCTGGTAAAATTCTGCCTCTCTCTGGCTGTCATTTTTGCAAGGTTCCTGCTAGTTAGAAAATTCTGCCCTGCTTGTGGGTCTGTGAAGGAAAATTCCTTCCTATCATATTTGATGTGGAATTTAGATGGATACCACACAGAAGCCATGAATCCCGCTGTCAGCAGTTGCTTTTTTGTAGTTTGCATTTCATGTTTCCTATTTTGGATGACCCTGCATATATAAACACCAGTATCTTGTTGCCTTGAAATTTTAACTCTTTGGTTTTAGAGGCCATTTGGGTGACCTCCTTTTGCTGTGCTGGAAATCCCATCTCATACAGTATCATCTCTGCTCTCAAATGTCTTACATTTCTCTCCTTTCACCTGGAGACAAAGGGCCATATGTAGGTAATCCAAATTTACAGATTCTAAAATACTGAATTTTACCGATTCTGTATTTAAGAATTGGTAAATGGTATGTAGGTATTGATTCGGTAAAATTTGGTAAATACCGATTCAGTATTTACCGATTCGTTAATTCCCATTCATTCCTACCGACCTGGAGGCCCATAGGAATGAATGGGATGCCATTCACTATTACCGATTCAGTAAATACCGAATCGGTGATAGGGGGTGCATATTCAAGGGTGGCAGGGTGTCACATTGACACCCTGTTGCACCCCTGAATCGTGCATGTGTGCACATGTGGCACACATACATGCCCTAAGGGCCTGTATGCCTGCCACATGGCACTCTTGGAAAAGCAAAAATTTGCTTTTTCTAAGGTTTTAGATATTTACCACCAACTTTTAGTTGGTTGTAAATACCAAATCCTTATCTCAGAAATGCACTCACTTAAGTGCTCCCTACATTACGGATTCGGTAATTTACTGAATCAGTATTTTAAGGATTCAGTAATTTACTGATTCCTTAAATTTCTGATTCGGTAAATTCGGTAGTTTCGGCCGTTACCGACCGGTATTGGGCTACCTACATATGGCCAAAATGCTTTGCAGACCTCTAGTTGTATTGGGGCCTCCATGCCTATCTCCTCAGTTTGTAGTAACAATTGGAGCAGGTATTCAATGTATTTAGATTCGGGCAGTAGAGATAGTCCTAAGACCCACAGTTTTCAGGCCTAGGCAGTGTTGTCATGCCTCTCCACATCATCCTCCATTCTTATCATTACTGAAATGGTACACTTTTTGAATGTATTATATTTCTGGAATGTCTAACCGTGCTCCTGATTTCTGCCTTCTAGCTTTGCGAGACAGTTTTCTATACCTCCGACTTTGGTTTCCTTTTGTGGCAGTCTCTGTTCCAACTCATGCAAACTCCCCTCTATTGAAGATACCCTTTCCTCCACATGTTTAGTGGTGGCCTCCAATTCCCGCATGAGTTATTTCAGCATTGACTCCCTTTTTGAGTCATCTTGGCACTGCATGTGTCTTTTGTTTCATCTGTTTCTTCATCATTTTACGGGGCAGAGGTCCTCTTCAGGTTAAAGAAATGTGTCTTCTCTCTGGTTCCCTTGTATTTAATCTCTTTGAAAAGCATGACATATGATTATCTCCCAGCACAGATGTAGCAGGCATAAGCCTGTAATTTCAGCTTTCATCTGTGTCTCTAGCATCTTTGGTCTTATCAGGCCGCTGTCATTATGCTGTGCCACATTTTTTGGGCTCTTGGCCCATCATGAACTCAGCTACTACTCACCCTTTCACTCCCTCAGCATCTTGTCGACACACCGGTCAGGAACAGGTGGTTACAACTTATCTCAAGGCCTAGTGATACCCTCCGTCGACAACACCTGATGGAGCATCCTCTATTTCGCTCACCACTATGCTGCGTCCCTTTTTTGGGGGGAAACAAATTTTATTTGTCAAATAACACATATAAAGCAGAGCTCGGTACCCCAGACACTTCTGCATAATAATTGTATATCATTGTGACTTTGACTTTTACAGAAACTTAGCAAGAAGAAATGAAAAGCAATACAAATGAAAAAGACAACAAAGAAAAACAGAACAAAACAGGAACCCCCCCTCTGTCGCACTAAAATCTTCCCTAAAGCAGCACATCAATAAAAGAGGCACCCACACCAGGAAATGCATCACATTATTATACACAGAACTGTGTCTCACACCCAGGGCCGGACTGGGAACCAAAACCGGCCCTGGCAAAGTGCTCGACCGGCCCCCCAGTGAAGGACCGGGTTTTAGAACCCAGCGGCGTCAGGGAAAACGCCCGATGCCTTCGAGTTCCCTTGTCTTGGCAAACAGAGACACAGGATACTTCTTGATGACGTCAAAGACCAAAGTTTATTGGCTGCAACCAGGAACAGAGATCTTCGAAGCACACACGGGTGGTTCGCTAGAGACTGCACAAATTCAATGAGCGGAGCATGGTCTTTTATGCCAAAAATCAAGCCTCAGGCAACATTCCATATTAGCATTTGGTTCATACACATTGACCAATCGCAGAGTGACATTTTGAAGGTAGCGTATGACGACAATCCCATTCTCCGTTGTCCAGCCCACCAGAAATGACCAAGCACATTCCATTATCCTGTTCAGTCAGGCCGGACAAACCCATCATAAACCCTCAACCCAAATCAGTGATTATGTTGTAAAGGAAGGAACAGAAACAGATTGGAAGTGAGATAGAAAGGTGGGAGCAGTGTACCATAAACTCAGGCCTGCCCTACTCTTTGATCTTTATCTGACCAGCTGCTTAACAAGGAACTGGCTCAGCGAGGTCAGCCTCGAGCACGGAGTCAGTTCGGCCAGGTCATTCAGAAGTCAGCTAAGACATACGTGTCTCAAGGACTCGTTCGGCCGTAGTCTTCGCCCTATGTGAGGGCAACCACTCAAAATGGCTGCCGTACACAAAATGGAACCCGAAGGTTCAAATAAATCCTTGAATACAGAGTGTTCTCATCGATCGATTCATGCGAAAACGCTCATACACGCTACACTCGTCATTTGCGGTCTGCTGACACCAAAATAGTCTATTTCCGATTACCTTATTCGAACGGGTTCGGAACACCCGAACCAGGCCCACAACTCACGGAACTACAGACCCTCCTTTTGCCCTTACATAGGCAACAGGCCCAAACCCATGTTAATCTGAATCTGGATCTATATTCATCAGATCATCAATATGTTGCTGTAGCATCATCCTATTACTTAGTACCTCTCTCTGGACAGGTCTCCTTGCACACGAAGTAGCACAGAGGCCAAAAATAGCAGGAGCACACTGTACACAGAGACAGAACATAAAAAGGATAGCTAACACCATTCCAATGACCATCAAAATCTTCCAACCCCAAGTGGATATCAATCCCCATAACCATCCCATCAATGACCAATCTCCTTTGTCCAAATGGACAGAATCGGAGATCTTGTGTAGCTTGGAAATGGCCTGGAAAACTGACGGAGCGTTGTCTGGAATGAAAACGCAGCAGCTTGATTAAATCAGTTTACAAACTCCACCTCGGTCTGCTAGTATGACGTCCAGGGCAACTCTATTTTGAAGTGTCATAAGCCTATCCGACTGGAGCTCAGCAGTCAAGTTACTAAGGGCACCAGCAGTTTCGACTATGGTGGACTCAACCACTCTCGTCAACTGGCGAATATTCCTGCTGTTAGCCATCGGTCCCCAGAACGGCAGAAAACCCTTAAAGAAATCTCCCAACTCTTGCCCTGCAGTGTCTTCTTGGCTAAAGACACCTCTAGCAACTCTCGTCTTATGGTAATCTGCTGCAGCTGTAAAAGTGGGAAGCAACAAGAAAGAAACAAAACATGTGCCTGAAAAATCAGGGAGCAATCATGTATATGCTTTGTCGTAGCAAACAAAGTAGGTACCCTTAGCAGCTAAAAATCCTGGGGAAGACTGGGACGTAAATACGTAAGTATCAGTACAGACGCTCTTCCCTTACTGAGCTCTCAGATTCTTGCCATTACCCTGCAGACAATAGCAACCCTGATGGGGCACTATCCAGATCGGTGGAGAACTTTTTGCTCGCTGGTTAACACTCAGACTAACTCCATATCCAGTAATATCCCAACCCCTATATGGTTGCTTCTCATCCATCGAAATAGTGTCAACGGCAATAGTCCCTTTAACCATGTCGACTATGCCTCTTGCAACAGCACTATTCTTCGGATTGTCTTTCGGTGAACGTAAGGGATAGACACTATGGGCATAAATAAACATCGTTCTGTAAGCCCAAATCGAACCATTTAAACTGAAGGGAAAAACTAAGTACAGAATACCCTTATCGGTCGTATGGGGCATTAGACCACAGATCCAACAGTTTGTCGTGCTCATCACTAACTGGTGTTGGTGCAAAAGTTGAATAAAGGAATTATTGGCAAATTCCAACCGTCTAACTTCTTGTGTTCAGGCAAAGGATGAAAAGAATGAGAAGAAATAGTAGGTGGAGGTGTAGGTTGCACAGTGGGATTAAACGTCACTTTAAAAGAGAATGTCACATAACCAATTATGAATACCATTAAACTCAATAACAAAAACAAACACGGTATTATAAAACGTTTCGTTGTGATCAATTTGCATAACATCTTTCTAAAAATCATTGTCCGTGCAGGTCTCTCCAACTCAAAGAAATCCATCCTAAAATAAATATGCTGCTCGCGATGGTAGGGTGTTCTATGCTAAGGAATGCCTCTGGCAACCCAGGGCAACTCCCTTAGGCCAACCAGAACCCTCGACCTAGTGTCTCAGGCTTGCACTCCAAAGACTTAGGCACCGCGACCCTACAGCTGAACCCGGATGGCGGTTCGAAAAACAAAAATGAGTAGATCCTCGATGGAGAGTTAACCTGCAAACAGAAAAATCATAAACACTTTATTTGTGCTTTATTTGTCCATGACTCTCGGTCGCAAATTATAGCGGCTTCTTCCAGGCAATTCTTGATCTTTAAACAGGAGGTCAGGCTCAATAGTGTTCAATCGATTCAAAGGAGGCACAGCTTCTTGTAAAAGATCGTCACTTTGTTTCTCAGAGTTCGTACCAATCAGTCTAGCATCGCTGAATGGCAAAAATCATGGAACAGTGTCGGTTTCAGAGTCTGGAAGTCCCTCCTGGACCCACTGGTCGTACGGTAAGGGCAACGGAGCCCGCTTGCAGTGTACGCCGTGGATCCAGTGTTTCTTGCCTTGTACTCGAACTGCAGAGCGTGTAGACAGGAGCACTTGATAGGGTCCCGTCCAGCGGGGCTGATCGTTCTTGCTCCGCTGAAAATTTTTGATGAAGACCCACGAACCAGGTTCAATAGCGTGGCCTGGATCCTCAGAAGTATGTGGGAGGCTATTGTGTACCTGTTGGTGTAAGACACGCAATTTAGTCGTCCGTTCGCGCAAGTAATCAAGCAACACAGGGTACTCGATCTCACTAAACCTGGTTGGTCTCGGCACACCCCAAATATTCGCTGGGCGGCCAAAGACCACTTCATACGGACTCAAACCCATTCTTGAATGCACAGTCATTCTTGTTGACAAAAGCGCTAAAGGCAAAGCATCAGGCCACTGTAGACCAGTGCTCGCTTGGATTTTGGCCAATTTTAACTTCAAGGTGCCATTATAGCACTCAACTAAACCAGCTGATTGGGGGTGATTTGCAGCATGAAATTTCTGCAGAATTCCTAGTCCCTCACACACTCTCTTCATGACTTGACCCACAAATTCACTCCCATTGTCACTCCAGATAATTCTCGGCATTCCAAATCTAGGGAAAAACTCTTTTATCAGAACTTTCGCTGTGGACAAGGCAGTATTGTCCTTAAGGGGATAGGCTTCTACCCATCTAGAAAAGGAGCAAACAACCACTAAAACATATTTCAGGTTGTTGCATCTCTCCATATGGATAAAATCTAGCTGCAAAGTCTCGAACTGATACGTAGGAGGAGCAAAATGACCGGCTGGTGTTGGAGTTCCCTTACCAGGATTGTACATCAAGCACACCATACAGTTCTTGACCAAATTCTCTGCACATTTTGGAATTCCCGAATTCTGCCAAACCGGAGCCAACAACTTACAAATCCCTTTCACGCTAATATGCGCCATTCCATGAGCCATTGTAACAACTGGAAGCACATACGCGTCAGGCAACAACCATCTCTGATGCTGGGACAAATCAGTCCAACAACCATTCGAATCCAATCTACCCTTGCTTTCTCTCCATTCATTCAGCTCTTTCTCTGTAGCTTCAGCTTGAATGGATTTCACACTTTCAATCGTATCTTCACACATACTCTTCTCTGGAACCCATCTCGCCGGACCTGCAACATACATTAGACTCATCACATTTCTCGCAGTTTCTTTCGCAACTTCATCCGCAAACGCATTTCCACGGCCAACATCATCCGTGACTTTCTTATGGGCACTGCATTTGACAATCGCTACTTGTAACGGCAAAGTAAGAGATTCAAGGAATTCATTCACCAACTGTCCATGCTGGATCTTTGTTCCATGCGAAGTCAGGAACCCACTTTCACGCCACAAACGTCCAAAGCTATGAGCCACGCCAAAGGCATATTGGCTATCAGTATACACATTTACTCGTTTTCCTTTCGCCAACACACATGCTCTCGTTAATGCAATCAACTCTGCTGCTTGTGCTGAATTATGGGTGATACGTGCAGCTTCAACAATCGGATGCAAAGTCGTAACAGCATATGCAAAGTCGTATCACCATTCGGCAACTTAAAACACGAACCATCAACCCACAAAGTACCATCACACTCAGGAAGAGGAGTGTCTCTAAGGCCTACTCTCCCTTTCGTTTCTTCTTCAGTTCTTAAAAAACAGCCATTCTGTTCTTCACTATCATCTGTCTCAACTGAAATTGGCAACAACGTGCTGGATTCAACGTGTTGCATCGTTTAATGAGCACATGACTCGCTAACAACGTCAACTCGTAACCCGACAACCGAGCACTAGTTAAATGCTGTGTCTTCGTACGGTTCAACAAGGTATCCACTGCATGTGGAACCATGACCATTAACGTGTTGTCCATAACTAAACCAGCAGATTGTCGAATTGAAACAGCCGCTGCCGCCGTAGCTCTCAAGCAACTCGGCAACGCTCTAGCTACAGGATCTAAAGTCGATGAAAAGTAAGCACACGGACGTTGCTTATCGCCAAACTGCTGAGTCAACACTGACAATGCACATCCCTCTCTCTCGTGGACATACAATGTGAAAGGCTTAGTGTAGTCGGGAGTACCCAACACAGGAGCCGAACACAACGCATTGCGTAATTCCGAAAAGCTCTTCTGACATTCATCAGTCCAAGGAATAGGATTTGGAGTATCCTTAACAGTAAGTGCTATCAAAGGCTTCGCTAACAAGGAAAAATTAGGGATCCACTGTCTACAGTACGATGTAATACCCAAAAACGCACGTACTTCTCTCTGTGTCGTAGGCACACTCATTTTCGCAATAGCTTGAATTCTCTCCGGGGTCAATTTCCTTCCCTCCTTCGATAAGAGGTGACCTAAGTAGGTTACTTCTTGTCGACAATATTGCAACTTGGAGAGAGAAACTTTGTGATGAAAATCAGACAAGTGGCGTAACAATGACAAAGTGGCTTCTTTACAAATCTCCTCATTATCAGCGGCAACTAGCAAATCATCAACATATTGGATAAGGGCTGTACCATCAGGTAGAACCAACAGATCAAGTTGTATCTTCAAAGCTTGACTATAGATTGATGGACTCTAGCAATAGCCTTGAGGAGCGCGCTTAAAGCAGAAACTTCGTCCTCCTAAAGAAAATCCAAAAATGTCCCTACTCTCCATGGCAATCGGGTTAATGAAGAAAGCATTCTTCAAGTCAATCACCGAAAACCATGCGGCTGTAGCCGAAATCAGAGTCAACAAGGCAGTTATATCTGGCACAACAGGAAATTGTGGAACAACAATCTTATTCACTTCGCGAAGATCGATGACAAACCTATATACTGGAGGCTGTGAAGAATCAGTCCTCTTCAGGACAGGCAAAACGGGACTATTGCACACATTACCTCTTGTTTCCTCAATAACACCCTTTTCAATCAGATCATAAATGATCGCTAAAAGTGCACGCTCACCATCACTCGAGATACGATACTGTGGAATGCGCGGTAACTTAGCATTCACTTTCAGTGTCACAACATATGGAGTAATTTCAAGTAGGCCCACATCATTCGGACCAGTAGCACACAATGAATCTGGTAAAGAGGACAATTCAGGTGGAAGTCTGTCTTTCGACAGGTACATCGGAGAGATAACTCTCTCACCCAAGGTAAGATGTACTCCTGACGGAGAACAATACAGTGTCGCATAAATCTCTTCAATAAATCCAATCCCAACAAATTCTCATTACAACCTGTAGTCAGAATGAGGGGCGCTTCGAACTTAGGAGGACCAACAGCGAGAGACAACGGAGCAGAAATCGAATTCGTAACAGGGGCTCCAGAAAAACCTACAGAAACATTATCAAAGTCAGACAAAGGTGCGCCAGGGAGTTTAGAGTGCATAATTGAACTCTTTGTAGCACCAGTATCTAGCAGAAAAGGCTCCGACACACCTGATGCAATCACTTCTACATAGGGTCCACTCTGATCTACTGGAACTGAAACAACTCCCTCTCTTTGTCCAGGGCTGTCCTAACAATCATTACCATGCACTTCGTCACCTTCAACATAGTAATCATCCATATAGCACTGTGCTGTCCTACCAGACGAACCTTGCTGCTGATCAAAACTATTCATCGAGTTCTGTGGAGGCAAAGGACGTACGCTCTGTCCGCGACCTCTACCTCTAGGCACTTGTTGAGCACCTCGACCTCGTACACCAGAAACACCATTCGTGCGCTGTAACAAAACCGGACAACTATTCTTGAAATGGCCCTCATCTTTGCAATACGCACACTGATTAGGCCCATACGGAAAACGCTGTTGAGAAGACTCGTTCCTTTGCGAGTTTCTCGAATATTGCTGAGGTTGCTGATAATCGCGCTGACTATTAGTACGGGGTGGATAAGCTTGTTGTAGAAGAACTTTAGTCTTCAATTCCTTAGTCTTCTTATCCGCTTTCTCTAACTCATCTTTGCGCCTATTCTCATAGTACTGAGCCGTAGCTAAAATCTGCGCTGACGTAGAGACTGCCCAAGCACTCTCGGAATCCTTCAACCTAGTGCACAACTCGGGAAGCAAATTATGCACAAATTTGTCGACGAACAACCTCTGGCCACCCTCAGTAGCCATATCCTGACCACTATGATCTACAAAGGTCTCTTCAAACCGCGTGAAGAAATCAGACACAGTCTCGTCTTTCTTCTGCCTACATGCAGACAACTTGTCCCAATTAACTCGCACTTCGGGCATCAAAGTTTTCATGAAAATAATAATCCTACCAGAAGTTGAGCAATCAGTTCTTCAGGCTTAGCACCTCCAACTTGTCTGTCATTCGCAGCAACCATATTAACCCATGTATCACCCAATTCATTATCATGATCCGTATGTCGAATCACATTCCAGATAGGCTGTGGAACAACATTGCCAAACAACATGTCTATATCTGCTAAAGTCATGACGCACAAACCCACAGTTTGAGTGAGCTCTTTATGATATCCCGCCGGATTTTTGCGCGGATCAGGTAAAGTCTGCATAATCGGTAGAACTTCAACACACTTCCAAGGGACATGTACCCATACTCGCTGAAATTGCGCAGGCGCAGCTAGAATACCCAATCCAGCATCAGCCTGTACTGCTTCCTTCCATACTGTAGGAACCTCACGCATCGGATACTGACGCGCTTTTCTCCTAACCGACGAATCAGGCTCAAACAACCGCTCAGAAGGAGCATCATTACGAAACGACAACGTCGCAATTGCTCTCTAAATGTCAAGAAGACTCACAATCGTCCCTTTCGCAAACTCGGAACGCAATCGATACAATTCTTCAGGAGCTTTACCCACTTCGTCAATCCATTGTTCATGAAGGAACACACACATCATTTCAAAGACGTACCGTTGCTTTGGTGCTTTCCATTGCCGGAAAACATCCATAATACCCTCAAGATCATACTGGGAGGTATACCTAACCCATCTACGTGCCATATGATCCAAAACTACGCGTTCATCTGTATCAGGCAACTGACTACGTGATTGTCTTTGCTCATTCACAGGAGACATATCCAATTGTCCCAACAAAGGAGTCAGAAAACCAGAAAAAGCAGCAGTCATGCGCTGTCTAGTAGAAGGAGAAGATGGAAGAATAAGGGAAGACGGAACAATAGTAGAAGAATCCAAAGTCGGAACAGAAGGAGTATTAAGGACAAGCGTAGGAGTAGCAGACAAAGGGGGAGGCAAAGTTGGCGCCCCCTGAGGAGGCTGCGCCAAAGGAACAGCAACCAATGGAAGAGGAGCTGGCTGTGGAGGAATCGCAGGTGGCACAATAACTGGATGTTGCACAGCCACAACTGGTGGCGGTGGTGCCGTAGCACTCTGTGAATAAGGGGGTGGCGAACTCAATAGATGCGACATTAAAGGATCTTTCGCAAGATCTTTCTTGTCTCCCTGCTCTTTAGGCGGCAAAACTGGGTAGCATCTATCTACCGCTAACTTTTTCACTCTAAGCATCTGCTCGCTCTCTTGCTCTTCCTCATTATCCCTATATGCAACAGCAGCTTGTACCATTGACATACCTCGTTCTCGTTTGTTCTTTTTCGCTAATTTAATTTCTTTCTGTTTGGCTTCTTTGCGCCATATGCGGAAAGAGTCAAACATTGCCGGCCGGGCTTTCTTCTTAAATAACTTCACTTCGAGATTGTCTAAAATCTCAGTTTCAAAACTACTGTAACGGGGCCACTGTAGGACACCGTCTTTCTTCGTATACTTTAGCCAGATCTCATTATAACCAATAGGGCCCACACCATGCTTCACGTATAATTCATTTATTTATTTATTTATTTATTTATTATAACATTTGTAGAGCGCGAACGAAGGCCCTAGGGCATCTCGGCGCTGATAACTGAAATGTTAAACCCACAAGGGGTGCCTAGGTGATAGTCAGGATCATTGGTTAAAAAGCCAGGTCTTCAGATTCTTTCGAAAGGACCAGAGGGAAGTACTGGCCTTGATAGAAAGAGGAAGAGTGTTCCACAGCTTCGGTGCCGCTACGAGAAATCGTCTGTCACCCCAATGGACCGTTTTCGTTCGGGGGACCACCAGGTCAAAGGAGCTGGAGGAACGCAGTGTTCTGGAAGGACAGTAGGGGGTCAAATTCTGAGTGAAGAACACTGGTCCAGCGTTATGTAAGGCCTTGTAGATCAAACACAATGACTTGAACTTGATCCTTTTCTTCACTGGGAGCCAATGGAGTTGCCGTATGATGGGGGACACTGATTGGTATTTTGTGGTTCGCCCTAGCAGCCTGGCTGCCGCGTTCTGGATGGCCTGCATTTTTATTAACACTCTCTCCTGGGCACCCAGGAACAGAGCATTGCAATAATCTAGGGTGGAGAGAACCAGGGCACTGACCAATGTTTTGGCAGCATTTTCGGGCAGGATGGGCAGAATTTTCTTGATAAGCCGTAGCTTGTAAAAGGCTGAGGAGGAGATCTGGTTTGCATGGGAGAGAAAGTTCAGCCGGTCGTCGAACAGAACGCCCAGGTTCCTCACCTTGTTGACCGGTTCTGGGGGCTGACCCATAGATGAGGGCCACCACAAGGGGGACCACTCCGGGGAGAGGTTGCCAAAAATGACAACCTCTGATTTATCAGAGTTTAGTTTCAGGCAATTATGGGCCATCCAGCTCCCAATTGCCTGCATACCCTGATTGAATGTATCAGCTTTTTGAGGCCCGTCATTCTTAACAGAAAGGACCAATTGGGTGTCATCTGCGTAGGATGTTAGGCTCATCCCGTGTGCTCTGATGACATTGGCAAGGTCCGACACATAAATGTTAAACAGTGTCGGACTAAGGGATGAGCCTTGAGGAACACCACATGGCAGTGACAAGGGGGGTGATTCAAATGGTCCTACAGTGACAACCTGGGTCCTGTTAGCCAGGAAGGAGGCAAGGAGATTTTTAGCGTTGCCTTGGATACCTATACTCTCGACACGGTCGACCAAGGTAGTGTGGTCGACCGTGTCGAAGGCCGCCGATAGATCCAGTAGGATCAAGACAGCAGCGCCTCCCGCATCTCGGATGGATCTAATGTCATCCGCCGCCTTGACCAAGGCGGTTTCGGTTCCGTGAAATCGACGGAAACCGAACTGAGATTCGTCCAGGCATTTGTTTTCTTCAATGAAGAGGGAGAGTTGTGCGTTCATGATTTTCTCAACTATTTTGGCTAGTAGTGGCAGACTCGCAATGGGTCGGTAACTTTTTGGTTCTTCTTTATCCAGGGTGGGCTTTTTGAGGAGGGGTTTTATGAGAGTTTTCTTGAGGGTGTCCGGATAGGTGCCTGTCAAAAACATGGAATTGCAAATTTCGGTAGTAGCAGGAAGAACTACTTCCATGATTGGCCGTAAAACCTTCATGGGACAGGGGTCCAGGGCTGACCCCGATTTGATGGTAGAGGTGATGTTTAGTACCTGAGAGCAAGACACTTCTCTGAACTGATGAAGCGTGGGTCCGTCACAGTGAGTGGAGGGCCTGTGGGAGCGCGTTGAGGAGTTGGCAAAGATCCGATAAATATCGTCAACTTTGCTAAAAAAGAACTTAGACAGAGCATCACAGAGAGCTTGGGACGGGGGAGGTGTAAGATCCATAGAGGAGCCAGCTAGTTGTTTAGTAGTCTCATAAAGACATTTATGTGAATTTTGAGCGGCTTCAATTTTGCTACTGTAATACTTTTTCTTAGCGTCAAAGATAAGATTTTTGTATGTAGCTACCGACTCTTTATACAGGGATTTAGCTTCCTGATTATAGTCTTTTCGCCAGTGTCTCTCTCTGTTTCGGCATAGTTGCTTTTGTGTGCGTATTTCATCTGTGTACCACGGGGCCGAGGGGGTCGATCTATTGCGCGACCGTTGTTTAACTTGAACCAGGTCTTTGGCTGCGGAGCTGATCCAGTTATGATATTGGGTGGTGGCAGTGTTTGGGTTCGGAGAAAAGGTGGGGAAAGTATCATTGAGCGTGGTTTTTAGCTTACTTTCATCTATGTCATCCCATGCCAAATAAGGCTGGCGAGGGTTGGGGTTTGATTTGTTGATCATGGAATCACGTATTAGTAAAGTTGTCAAAATGAGGGGGTGGTCAGACCAAGTTAGGGGAAGTATTTGTTTGACTTGAAAGTTTGTGGCATTGGAAAAAATGCCATCCAGGGTGTGACCTCCTTCATGCGTGGGAGAGTGGACCAAGGGAGTGAGGCCGAAAGTAGCCAAGTCAGCTGATAGCGTAGCTGTATCAGGGTTGTCAGGGGCATCAAAGTGGAAGTTAAAATCTCCCAAAATGGTGAAAGAATTGTTAAGTGCAGACGTTTCCAGCAAGGACCTAAAGGAACTAATAAAGTCATGTCTAGGCCCTGGGGGGCGATAAAGAAGGATCCCTTTAAAAGTATATGAAGGGGACAATTTAATAGCAAATTCTATGGCTTCGCAAGAAGTCTGTGGGATAATGGTGAACCTTACAGTGTAGGTATCGCGGGCGATGATAGCAATCCCACCTCCCTTTTTCTTAATTTGCCTGTCTAATCTATGGGTGGTAAACCCAGGCGGGACAGCTATGACTAGGTCCGGGTCGGAGGTTTGGCCCATCCATGTTTCTGTCATGAACAGAAGATCTATTTTGTGGTCAAGGATCAAATCATGAATGTCTTGGCTATGTTTGCCAAGCGAACGGACGTTGGTAAGAGCTATGGTATGGGATTTCATGGGGTAATTCTTGTGACTCTGGGGTTTGCTGGTGGGAAGTATACTAGTGTGACAACCCGAGCAGAAGGTGACAGAGTTAGAGATCAGAGAGTTGGGATGGGAAATAGTGCAGTTTTGGCAGATCTTGGGACGGAGATGCTGGAGCTGGGCAGCCGAGTAATATATACGAGGGGACTGGGGGGATGAACCAGGGGGGGTGGCCCTAGGCCCGGGCCAGGCGCGGACGGGCGCAGACGGGCTTGCCTTTGGCGCGCCTTCGGCGCGCCGCCGGCGCGGCCGTGCAAATCTGTTGTTTTTATGCATGGTTTGGGCGGGAACAAGGGGAGTGTGGGAAGGGTTCAGAGCAAACCGGCGAGCCTTCCCAAACCAAGATGGCGGCCAAAGTGATCGACGAAGCTTCCCAGCGCCTCAGAGCAGCGGCGCTGTGGGAGCAAGTGTGCAAGTGCCTCAGCGAAATAATCACGCGTTCATATGTAGGAGTTCCAATTGGAGGAACCGGACATGAATCCTCTAACCGGGAATTCTTAGAACAACCACAACCAAACAACTTTCCAAGTCTGCTAAGACCAGGCATCTTGCTCACTAGTCTAGCTTCAAACTACAAGGGAAATCTCAAAACGATAATCTCGCGAATACACAAGTCCCTTGGCTTTGGGGCCTGCAGGTACCAAATCAAAGCGGTCCACTAAAGGGATACCAAAAACAAACTAAGGACTAGGAGACGCTCCACTCATACTTAACTGAAATGTCGATGGCGTCACCAGAAGACCTGTCAATCGTCTCGCTCTACAAATCGTCTAAGGCTCCAAGACAAGGCGACAGTCAGGGCAGCAGTCCTTCGCAGCCGTCGTAAGGCGGGGAACCTCACAGCAAAGACTTTCGGACCACGCCGACATACAGGGGTCGATGAAGTGGTAGGCCTTCCTTCAGAATTTCCACACGAAGCTCTCCACAATCTTCGGGCTTGGACCGGTACCGCTGAAGTCACCCAACGTTGGGCGCCAACTGAAGGACCAGGTTTTAGAACCCAGCGGCGTCAGGGAAAACGCCCGATGCCTTCGAGTTCCCTTGTCTTGGCAAACAGAGACACGGGATACTTCTTGATGACGTCAAAGACCAAAGTTTATTGGCTGCAACCAGGAACAGAGATCTACGAAGCACACACGGGTGGTTCGCTAGAGACTGCACAAATTCAATGAGCGGAGCATGGTCTTTTATGCCAAAAATCAAGCCTCAGGCAACATTCCAAATTAGCATTGGGTTCATACAAATTGACCAATCGCAGAGTGATATTTTGAAGGTAGCGTATGACGACAATCCCATTCTCCGTTGTCCATCCCACCAGAAATGACCAAGCACATTCCATTATCCTGTTCAGTCAGGCCGGACAAATCCATCATAAACCCTCAACCCAAATCAGTGATTATGTTGTAAAGGAAGGAACAGAAACAGATTGGAAGTGAGATAGAAAGGTGGGAGCAGTGTACCATAAACTCGGGTCTGCCCTACTCTTTGATCTTTATCTGACCAGCTGCTTAACAAGGAACTGGCTCAGCGAGGTCAGCCTCGAGCACGGAGTCAGTTCGGCCAGGTCATTCAGAAGTCAGCTAAGACATACTTGTCTCAAGGACTCGTTCGGCCGTAGTCTTCGGCCTATGTGAGGGCAACCACTCAAAATGGCTGCCGTACACAAAATGGAACCCGAAGCTTCAAACTAAATCCTTAAATACCGAGTGTTCTCATCGATCGATTCATGCGAAAATGCTCATACATGCTACACTCGTCATTTGCGGTCTGCTGACACCAAAATCGTCTATTTCCGATGACCTTATTCGAACGGGTTCGGAACACCCGAACCAGACCCACAACTCACGGAACTACACCAGGGGGAGGTTGGGGGTGTGACCGAGCTCCTTGCCGGGGCCGGTTTTCGGCCGATTTTGTTACAGGGCCGATTTTGCAGCTATGCTGCAAAAACGGCCCTGTAACAAAAACGGCCCCCAGGGGCCCAAAACAAGCCCCCATCCTTGCAGCGCACCGGGGGATCGCCCGGTGCCCGCAAAGGCCAGTCCAGCCCTGCTCACACCCACAAAAAAAGGGGGGGGGATAGGGGAAATGAAATGTGAAGTAGTGTGGCTCACTGGTTAGAGGCGGCAGACCCGAGAGCAGAGGACGGCCTGGGACCAGGGTTCGATTCCCGGCGCGGCAGGTTTCTGGACCAGGGTCAGCGGACTCGATAATTCTCTCGCCTCGGTGCCCACTCTGATCAGCGATCACACTCGGCAACTCTGGGCATTAGCTTGCCTCATCTTCACTAACGGCCCCACCAGACCGCCGGGGATGCCTGGTCTCACCCTGGAGATACCCATTAAGGGACCATCTCTCAGGGAAGCCAGGAAGGGTTTCGCAGCGGTCGAAGCGCCTTGGGACCCTATGGGTAAGTAGTGCGCTATATAAATGCCTATACATTTACATTTACATTTACAAATGTAATGAATTTGTACCTGTATAGCGCACTTATACCCTGAGGCGTCTTGGCGCTGTACGCATACCGCTGTGGAACCCTTCCTGGCTTTTCCCTGTGAAATGCCCACTCCTGGGAACCCCCAAGGCGAAGCCAGGCATCCCAGCGCTGTTGGACCGTTGTGGAGATTAAGCAAGCTATTGCCCAGAGTTGGAGAGTGGGACCCATGATTAGAATAGGCACGAGGCGAGAATTGTCAGGTCCGAGGAAATTGAGCCCAAGACCTGCTGAGGAGGGAATTGAACCCTGGTCCCGGGCCAGACCTTTGCATCAGGGTCTGCTGCTCTAACTATTGAGCCACACTTCTCCACAGAGTCATGCAGCCTCGCCATGGAAAGGAGTTCTAACTGTAGACCTCGATAGTCCGCCCATCTCGTCCAAATTTTAAAATGGTTTTGCGGACACCCCCTTGCTGTGTATATGGGGATCTCTAAACCCATACAAAAAACCAAACCATTCTTCCATGCAGTCAGAGAGGGCACTACCAGTGCTTTTCATGACCTAGCAATGTCTCTTTTAGCTAATGTAAACCCTAGTAACATAACAAGCTGTTTGTAGATGTTGCCCCCAACCCCCTCCATAATATGTATAAGTACCAGCTTCAGCGAGCAGGGAAGGTCCCAGCCCAATACCTCTGAGAGATAATCCCCCTCCAAAATCGTGCCAGGGCGGAACAGTGTCAAACGGGGTGCATTAGAGATCCTTCCTCCCGCTCACACCTGAGACACACAGGCGAGGCCACCAACCCCTCCCTCTACAATAGAACTCTGGTAAAATATACCCGGTGAAGGTACATGAACTGGATAAGGCACAGGCGCAACGCACCGCAATTGCAGCCCCCCTCGGGGATGCCAGAGCCTCCGTCCAGTCCTCCCCTCCCAGTGGGCCCACATCGCTCTCCCATGCCTCTCTGAGCTTCTGTAATGTAGAGGAGCTATCAGTAACCAGGGATTGGTAAAATTTAGAAATCTTATGGTCTTGGAGGTCTCCCATAAATACCTTCACCTCAAACAGACTAAACTCAGCAAGTGACTCTAAGCCATCCAAGCTGGAGGAGATAGCATGCCGAAATTAAAGTTATCTCTAAAACTGGGGTTTTGGCATTTGAAAATCTCGCTGAAGATCCTGTAAAGACTTCAGGACCAGTCCCCGCATTACATCCGCCAGGGTAGAGATGCCAATCCTGTCCCAGCCCCGAAATCCAGACAGCAGCCAACTGAGGCAATCAGCCATTGTTCCAAAGAGGAGTCTCCCTCGTCAGCCTATTCCACCACCCCATCCTCTGAGGGCCTGCTGCCAAATCTGAAAAACGACCCTCGCAACTGACGGCAGGGAGTTGCGTAGCGGTGCTGAGTATAATAGAGTATGCAAAGTGAAATTCCCCATACACCGCCGCTGCACTGCATAAGCAGGGTCTGCGCTATCCCCGTACCACCAATCATTTAATACCAGCAGGTGTGAGGCCATATAGTAAGATAAAATGTCGGACGTCGCCAGCCCCGTAGCACGTAGAATGGAAACGTCCATAACGCAACTCTGGCCACTCCACCGGCCCACAAGAACTGCCCGAGGGCCGCATTTACCCTCGAAACCATCCAGGAGGGATCAGATAAGGGTAATTCTGCAAGTGATATAGTAAACGAGGGAGCGAAACCATCTTAAAGATGGCCTATCTACCATAAATAGACAAGGGCATATGGGACCTGGTCTTAAGATCGTCCCGAAACACGTTCCCATACTGGAGCTAGATTTCGGTCCCAAGACACGCTGGGTGAATCTGACAACAATACCCCTAAATACTTCACCCCACCTGTAGCCACCTGAAACATCTAGGCTCAAGATCCCAAGCCCACTGCATCCCGAAGGACCCATAAAGTAGACTTCAGAGGGTTCATATACAATCCCGAGGACTCCCCCCGAAGATATGCGGGATGTGGAGCAGCCTCGGCCCCATCATATTCACATTGGTAAGAAAAAATAGCACGTCATCGGTGTACAGTACAATACGGTCCGACAGACTGTGTGCCCATTCAAAGCCCATCACCTGTGCATCCATGCACACCCAGACTGCCAGGGGTTCCGTAGCCAGTGCAAATAGATATGGCGACAGGGGGCAGCCTTGTCTGGTGCCCCGCTCAATGGAAAACAGTGAGGAAGTAGAGCCAGTGATGCGCACCGACGGAGTGTGGTCAGTGTAGAGTAATGTCAGGGAGGGCAGGAATCGTGGGCCCAAATTAAATCGGCTAAGAAGCGCGAATAAATATACCCAACTAAGGGAATCAAATGCCCTATCCATATCTGCAATAAACAGTGCTGCTTGTTCTCCAAACCCCTGAATAGCCGCAATACGCTGTGTTCCTTTTAATGAGCTGCAGCAATATGTAATTATTTCTGGGATTTTAGTCCATAATTACAATGTTTGGTGCTCCCTAGGTTCTGACAGATGTGTACCTTTGGTTCCATCGTCAGCTGACTGTTTCCGCCGTTACCAGACTCCCTGTGGGAGTTCTGCCAGAGCTTCGTGAAGACATGTTTGACCAGGAGACTTGCAAACTCCACCCAAATAATTTTTATGACACATTAGTTAACATAAAGGAAGAAAGTAAAAACAATAGTGAAAAATAGAAAGGCTGCACATTCATTTATTCGGTTCTGGGCAACAGGTCCTATGTGATCTCCTGTTTAGCAGTCATTGATCAAATGGTCATGTCATTTTAATGATTTCATCATAATGCTTTAGAAACATGAAAAAATCGTACATCTGTTTAAGGTTGTATTCATTTAGAGCAATGCTGTTGCAGGGTACCTTAAAAACAAAGAAAAAGACAGACTCCTCTTGTCAATGTAAAAACAGCCCTTTACTGTCGTGGCAGGAAGAGCGACCGTCACCACACAGGTAAACAGCCAGTCTCAATTTGCTGCTTCACAGGCAGCTATTTTCATACACAGTCAGACAACGCATGTTACAAAAGTTTAAATATGAATTAAAAGTTACACATTAGTTACAAAACAAAAAGTCATCTGTGACCCTAAATTTTAACCTAATTCTCTACACATCCTTTAATGCAGTTCTAATAATGCTTAACAAACAAAGTATTTTTCTACTTTTGAAAACATGTGTATTTATGGTGAATGCATATTTATTTTCATGTGTGCTTTATTATTGTGCTCCTAAGACCTCTTATCCAATTATGTGTATTCTTGGTTAATTAAATCTCCTGCTTCTAGTGTCCAAACATGTTTTAATCTATAGAAAACACAGAATACGTGCCGTTGTGCCAGTGTGCTAAGGCCATAAATTCATTCAAGCTTGCCAAACCAGTGTTTTCCTTTAACTATGACCTTACAGGCCATGCACTTTGTTCTCATGTAAACACTTTTCCTCTTTCTCATTAGCACAAGTTTTTGGCCCTGTACTGCTCTTTTACCACGTATTGCTGTGTGACGGTCTCTGCTGTTATCTGCTGTTGCGCTGTGTTTTCATATTTAATTGTTTTCATAATAATGTATTTGTGCTGTCTATCCAGTCCAAAGGAAATAATTCCCAATGCTTGCTGAATTCCATATCATTCTCCCCTCTAGTTGATACTAAACCTTGGTCTACACTTGGCACTAAGTGTTATGTGTTGCCCTGAGCATCTTCTACACATGTTGGTGTCCTAATTGGAAACATCCCTCCCATGTTTGTACCAATCCTTTTACAACATGCTAGAACATATATAATAGGACAATACACAACTAGAAGTACCACAATAGCTGACAACAAGGCTCCCAATAGTCCTGACATCCAGGATGGTAGAAAAGAAAAACATCTGGTAAACCAAATACCTGGGGCACCTCCCTCATCTCCCATTTTCTTCAGTAGTCTATACAAAGTTTTGCAAGGCCTCTAACACAGTTCCATTATCCTTATCGTTTGCTGGGACATAAGTACAGCAAGCAGTTCCTATCTTGACATATACCCCTCCTTGCATGGCCGTCATGAGGTCAAGTACATAGCGGTGTGGCATTGTCATCATTCCTATAGTACACAACTCTTCCTTTTATGGCATTAAATTCTTCTTTTGTAGTGTTAGTGCACTTGACAAGCTACCATCGAGTTATCTGCAGTCATTGGTCTGTTGCCTTAGCCTGGACAAACAGCAAAATACTTCAAAAGAACAGCTGTGCATCATTAAACAACTGATACTCTTGAGGAGTATCGTTCCAGGTAGTAGTGCCATAATATTCTGCAGTTCTCTTCCTTTGATGATGGTGTAACAAAGTCGTCGGACGGCTCATGTGATGTTCATGTAAACCTGATATGTTAACTCCAAAAATTACCAAAACAGGGGTGTGCAGGGTGACCAAGGTGCTGAGGCCTCCCCAGTTCGGTGGTAACTGGATGTACAGTAGTTCTCCACACTGCCCATAATAGTTCATGAGGCTGCAGGTGTCCCCTGTGCATGTCGGTGTTGTCTATTGTGGCACTACAGTTGACATTGTGTCCTACTTTAATAGTGCCATTTCCTCTGAAATGCAAAGAAACAGATGTTAGTCACGTGACTGTCTGAGGAGTAAGTAAGTAAGGGTTTTATATAGCGCTCGTTTGCCGAGGCGTCTTGGCGCTGGAGAAACATAGGAAAACAGGGGATTCCATAGGTATAAGCTCCTCAGCTAAACTGGAAAAATCCAAGTTTTTTTAAAAGGCTATGGTATTTGGAAAATTACAAAAAACAATTTGATGGACAGAATGTAGATCAATATCTTACATTCACCCTAGTACAAGGATCTGGGCCTAAATCCATCGTTTTTTGCACTCCACACCACCCTGGGTTAGACAATGGCGATATGCAAATCAGCTCTGACCCTGTGCCCCATGGGAACAGTCCAGTCCGAACTACAAAAGCCATGTCCTTCCCAGAACGGAATCAAGCATCCGAGGACCGGACCGGTTTCGAGGTAACACCTCTCATCAGCCCGGGTAGCTTGACTCCAGTGGTGTGGAGTGCCTGGGACCCACGTCTGGGCATCCCCAGCGCACTTAGGGCGGAATATGCAAAAACAACAGGTGATGGACCGAATGTGGATCAATGTCACACACTCACCCCAGTCCAAAGATCTGGGCCCAAATCCATCGTTTTTTTGCACTCCACACCACCCTGGGTTAGACAATGGCGATATGCAAATCAGCTCTGACCCTGTGCCCCATGGGAACAGTCCAGTCCGAACTACAAAAGCCATATCTTTCCCAGACCGGAACCAAGCATCCGAGGACCGGACCGGTTTCGAGGTAACACCTCTCATCAGCCCGGCTAGCTTGACTTCAGTGGTGTGGAGGCTCTGGGACCCACGTCTGAGCTACCCCAGTACACTCAGGGAGAAAATTACAATAAACAATTTGATGGACAGAATATAGATCAATGTCTTACATTCACCCCAGTACAAGGATCTGGGCCTAAATCCATTGTTTTTTGCACTCCACACCACCCTGGGTCAGATAATGGCTTTATGCAAATCAGCTTTGACCCTGTGCCCCATGGGAACAGTCCAGTCCGAACTACAACAGCCATATCTTTCCCAGACCGGAATCAAGCATCCGAGGACCGGACCGGTATCGAGGTAACACCTCTCATCAGCCTGGCTAGCTTGACTCCAGTGGTGTGGAGGCTCTGGGACCCACGTCTGAGCTACCCCAGTACACTCAGGGAGAAAATTACAAAAAACAATTTGATGGACAGAATGTAGATCAATGTCTTACATTCACCCCAGTACAAGGATCTGGGCCTAAATCCATCGTTTTTTGCACTCCACACCACCCTGGGTCAGATAATGGCTTTATGCAAATCAGCTCTGACCCTGTGCCCCATGGGAACAGTCCAGTCCGAACTACAACAGCCATATCTTTCCCAGACCGGAATCAAGCATCCGAGGACCGGACCGGTTTCGAGGTAACACCTCTCATCAGCCCGGCTAGCTTGACTCCAGTGGTGTGGAGGCTCTGGGACCCACGTCTGAGCTACCCCAGTACACTCAGGGAGAAAATTACAAAAAACAATTTGATGGACAGAATGTAGATCAATGTCTTACATTCACCCCAGTACAAGGATCTGGGCCTAAATCCATCCTTTTTTGCACTCCACACCACCCTGGGTCAGATAATGGCTTGATGCAAATCAGCTCTGACACTGTGCCCCTTGGGAACAGTCCAGTCCGAACTACAACAGCCATATCTTTCCCAGACCGGAATCAAGCATCCGAGGACCGGACCGGTTTCGAGGTAACACCTCTCATCAGCCCGGCTAGCTTGACTCCAGTGGTGTGGAGGCTCTGGGACCCACGTCTGAGCTACCCCAGTACACTCAGGGAGAAAATTACAAAAAACAATTTGATGGACAGAATGTAGATCAATGTCTTACATTCACCCCAGTACAAGGATCTGGGCCTAAATCCATCGTTTTTTGCACTCCACACCACCCTGGGTCAGATAATGGCTTTATGCAAATCAGCTCTGACCCTGTGCCCCATGGGAACAGTCCAGTCCGAACTACAACAGCCATATCTTTCCCAGACCGGAATCAAGCATCCGAGGACCGGACCGGTTTCGAGGTAACACCTCTCATCAGCCCGGCTAGCTTGACTCCAGTGGTGTGGAGGCTCTGGGACCCACGTCTGAGCTACCCCAGTACACTCAGGGAGAAAATTACAAAAAACAATTTGATGGACAGAATGTAGATCAATGTCTTACATTCACCCCAGTACAAGGATCTGGGCCTAAATCCATCGTTTTTTGCACTCCACACCACCCTGGGTCAGATAATGGCTTTATGCAAATCAGCTCTGACACTGTGCCCCTTGGGAACAGTCCAGTCCGAACTACAACAGCCATGTCTTTCCCAGACCGGAATCAAGCATCCGAGGACCGGACCGGTTTCGAGGTAACACCTCTCATCAGCCCGGCTAGCTTGACTCCAGTGGTGTGGAGGCTCTGGGACCCACGTCTGAGCTACCCCAGTACACTCAGGGAGAAAATTACAAAAAACAATTTGATGGACAGAATGTAGATCAATGTCTTACATTCACCCCAGTACAAGGATCTGGGCCTAAATCCATCCTTTTGTGCACTCCACACCACCCTGGGTCAGATAATGGCTTTATGCAAATCAGCTCTGACCCTGTGCCCCATGGGAACAGTCCAGTCCGAACTACAACAGCCTTATCTTTCCCAGACCGGAATCAAGCATCCGAGGACCGGACCGGTTTCGAGGTAACACCTCTCATCAGCCCGGCTAGCTTGACTTCAGTGGTGTGGAGGCTCTGGGACCCACGTCTGAGCTACCCCAGTACACTCAGGGAGAAAATTACAATAAACAATTTGATGGACAGAATATAGATCAATGTCTTACATTCACCCCAGTACAAGGATCTGGGCCTGAATCCATTGTTTTTTGCACTCCACACCACCCTGGGTCAGATAATGGCTTTATGCAAATCAGCTCTGACCCTGTGCCCCATGGGAACAGTCCAGTCCGAACTACAACAGCCATATCTTTCCCAGACCGGAATCAAGCATCCGAGGACCGGACCGGTATCGAGGTAACACCTCTCATCAGCCCGGCTAGCTTGACTCCAGTGGTGTGGAGGCTCTGGGACCCACGTCTGAGCTACCCCAGTACACTCAGGGAGAAAATTACAAAAAACAATTTGATGGACAGAATGTAGATCAATGTCTTACATTCACTCCAGTACAAGGATCTGGGCCTAAATCCATCGTTTTTTGCACTCCACACCACCCTGGGTCAGATAATGGCTTTATGCAAATCAGCTCTGACCCTGTGCCCCATGGGAACAGTCCAGTCCGAACTACAAAAGCCATATCTTTCCCAGACCGGAATCAAGCATCCGAGGACCGGACCGGTTTCGAGGTAACACCTCTCATCAGCCCGGCTAGCTTGACTCCAGTGGTGTGGAGGCTCTGGGACCCACGTCTGAGCTACCCCAGTACACTCAGGGAGAAAATTACAAAAAACAATTTGATGGACAGAATGTAGATCAATGTCTTACATTCACCCCAGTACAAGGATCTGGGCCTAAATCCATCGTTTTTTGCACTCCACACCACCCTGGGTCAGATAATGGCTTTATGCAAATCAGCTCTGACACTGTGCCCCTTGGGAACAGTCCAGTCCGAACTACAACAGCCATATCTTTCCCAGACCGGAATCAAGCATCCGAGGACCGGACCGGTTTCGAGGTAACACCTCTCATCAGCCCGGCTAGCTTGACTCCAGTGGTGTGGAGGCTCTGGGACCCACGTCTGAGCTACCCCAGTACACTCAGGGAGAAAATTACAAAAAACTATTTGATGGACAGAATGTAGATCAATGTCTTACATTCACCCCAGTACAAGGATCTGGGCCTAAACCATCCTTTTTTGCACTCCACACCACCCTGGGTCAGATAATGGCTTTATGCAAATCAGCCCTGACCCTGTGCCCCATGGGAACAGTCCAGTCCGAACTACAACAGCCATATCTTTCCCAGACCGGAATCAAGCATCCGAGGACCGGACCGGTTTCGAGGTAACACCTCTCATCAGCCCGGCTAGCTTGACTCCAGTGGTGTGGAGGCTCTGGGACCCACGTCTGAGCTACCCCAGTACACTCAGGGAGAAAATTACAAAAAACAATTTGATGGACAGAATGTAGATCAATGTCTTACATTCACCCCAGTACAAGGATCTGGGGCTAAATCCATCGTTTTTTGCACTCCACACCACCCTGGGTCAGATAATGGCTTTATGCAAATCAGCTCTGACCCTGTGCCCCATGGGAACAGTCCAGTCCGAACTACAACAGCCATATCTTTCCCAGACCGGAATCAAGCATTCGAGGACCGGACCGGTTTCGAGGTAACACCTCTCATCAGCCCGGTCCTCGGATGCTTGATTCCGTTGAAACCGTACACCATTAAGAGTAACATAAATTGTACAACCAAATTCGTGATTTACCTCATTGAATGTGAATGTGGAAAATATTATGTGGGAAGCACCATCAGACAACTAAAAGATAGAATGATGGAATACATAAGGGCAATTTTGAACTGCAACCCGAAATATCCTGTAGCTTTACACGTAGCTTCCTGCCAGAAAGATAAGATCAATAAAGTTGTCCAATTTTTTGGGGTCAAAACAGTCCTTTTAGCAGTCAGAGGTGGAAACCCAGAATTGAGACTTAGGCGCACAGAGGCAACTTGGATCATGCATTTGAAATCTGTGGAACAAGGACTCAATTATGACCAGGAGATGCAGTATTTCCTGGGAGACTGAGCAATGCATAAATGTAAATCATAGATGTGATATTGTGATACAGCCGCACTATATGCAGATCTGTGTTTGTCGATAGTTTTGACCATATATGACCAAATATCAATCCTCATGCTTTGACAACCCTCCTGTACTCGATTATACTGTTGATTAAGATTTTCTGAATACAGCAATGACGTTGTATATGTGAATAGACAATTATGATTGTTCTTTGTATTTGATAATGAGATAGAATTTACATCCACGTATGCCTGGGAAATGCACTGTGAGATAAACTACGTCCACTCACGGTGCGCACAACCCAGTATGGAGGTTCGCCAAGATCGTCTTTTTTCTTTTGTTGCACTGCGTAATACGATTCATTTACTTTAGAACACGTAACACGTTCCGTTGACTTTCTAACACTTATAGACGGTATAAAATAGAATACCGACGGTTGATCAACCACATCATCAAACAACGCCTTAATATCACAATCTCTGGGCTCAATGGGGAACCCAACATGGATGCGACCGAAACAAACATAGTTGCTCTAGTTGACCGGGCACGCAACGTCAGGACGCATATAACGCCTGTATGGACCCGGTCACGTGTCCAAACAGGAACAGAGCTCGGAGGACAGGACGTGCTGTACGGCATCTCAGAGCCTCACACGGGTAAGACACGAAAACAAAAGGGATATATATCGACTGATATTCCTCACCAGGAATTGGTCATGTTAATATAAGACTAGGAACTTGACGCTATTGCAACTTGCTGTTATTTCAGCCTGGGGTTTTCGTCGTTTTCGAACCACACCCGGCATGAAAACGTGGATTGATACATTTGAATAAGTAAGCCTGCACGAACCGTCACCCCTGTCAAGATCTTGTTACATATAGTATATATTGGGAATACTCTTATCGAAGCCCCCAATTCTTTCAGAACAGCACCCTGTTCGATGGTGTCGATAATACTGAATTACGAGATATTTGTGACCTCCGAGCCTCTCAGACACTGCTACACTGCAGATATGTAAGTCTTGCTTAAACTACTTAATCCTGTTTGTCAGGGACATTTGAGATTTTGTCCCAATGAATAAAGCTTGGTTATGAATAATTAAGAAATACGAGTGTCCACGAGTGAACATGTCAGTCAACGATCAGTTACGATGTTTCTCTTGATTGGCATAATCTATATAATAGCTATGGAAAATTGGATTCATAGTTCAGATGACTACTTGAGAAGGTTTTGATAACGAGAGTCCGACTTATGTGTAGTGACTCATCTTATTTGGTCCAGTTACAGAATCAAGAATTGTAACCCTCGTCGCATACACTCGTAACGAGTCTCATCGGTCACGGGCCCGGCTGGGTCGGAATTATCACCAGCTGAGCGGTGAGCCTCCATTCACTTTCTTTGACAGCCTCACTATTGTTATGTTTTCTTGCCTCACTATCATATTTAGGACATTTAGTGATGAGGTTTTTCCCCTTTTTTCTTGTTGTTGATTTCGTATCTGAATATACAGACCTTCTGACATTTACACGGCCATCTAGGTATGTCTTCATTCTGTGCATTAAGTCACAGTTTCTATCACTGTGCACTACTCACTAAGCATGAAGGATGAATGAGTCGTACACGGATAGTACACTTTTTCCGCTGCGACAATCATGACGCTTTATATTACTCTTCTCAGGAACAGTATTCAGGTTCCTTCACCGTGTCATCACAAACTCACCAGTCACAAGCACGTCCATTTATAATATCGGCAGTGGACACACTTTCGACACGAATGTGTTGTGGTGGCACATAGAAGATGTAAGGTGAATCACTGTGCATTCACTGCAGTAGGAAGCTAATAAAGTCTGTACAGACCACATACCAAGGTCTTATTTGTTAACTGTATCCATACAAGACACATGCTCTATGTTACTTATTTGTTTGTTTCAGCCCTGAGGAATCGCGAGTGCGATGAAACACGTGTCGGCTGCTGTATACTTCATTAAAGACTCCACGATTTACTCTTCAACTGGAGTTCTGTTGAAATACTTCTGTAATTTATTGTGTTGAATTGTTGTGGTATTGTTACTTAACAATCTATATACTATATTTTGAGTGCATCGGCAACCCATTCATTTAGACAAGTGGTAGTCTTCCTTCTCAATCCGAGTGGTTAAAGGTTTGTCCACTCGCCGATTTGCACCTATGATAAAATTGTTCTGAAACCTGTGTGCGTATGAACTGGCAGTGCACCCAGCTTTAACTGATTCAAAAGCCTTCAGAATCCATATCAGACTTTCAGTTGAGGGTAGCCGCCACGCACTAAATTGTTTTTTCCGTGTTACCTAGTATACCCCTAGATTGGTAATTATAACTGTATCCTGAAATGGATCGCACCAAGGTGGCAGAAGAGTTGTTAGAAAATTTAGCGAAAGGTATGTCCACCCAATCTGCTTCTACTAGCACCAATCCCCCTCGCATAGAGGGTTTAAAAGATAAATTTCTCAAACTGGAACGATTGAAGAAATTGGAGAATTCAAAATGGTGGGATGGGGTCACACTAAAACAGTATTTGAGATTGAAACGTATTCCCAGAGGTTTAAGAGATCAGATATTTCCCACCTACGATGACCTAGATGCTGACCTAATGATAAAATGGGAAGAATCTCTTACTAATAACTCTATTACTCTTATGGAGATACTAATTGTTAGCGCAGAACGCAAGGTCACCAAACTGCAAGCTGAAATTGCAGCCCTGGAACAGGAAATTAAAGATCTAAATAAGCCCGAACCCACAATCAAGAATTACACCATTTTGGACGAAATTCGATTAAAGCACCAATCAGACATCAAAAATAGGAAAGCCAGGCAATTGAGAAGGGACGAGTTGGACTATACTCGTGGTAGAATTTTCACTTTTGATAAAAAGTATGACTCCCTGATCCCTAGCAGCTCTAAAACTGCCAATAAGAATACAACAGGCTCAGAACCTGCCTCTTTGTCGTCCAGTAACACCTCTCTAAACTCTTCTGGTACTACCGGAGGAGAGTCAGACAATCCAGACAGGCAAAGTATGCCAGCTTTTTTTCAAGAGGTTTTACGGATAAGAAAGGGCAACAGGTACGCTTCAGTAAGAAACCAATCAGATCCAAAACCAGGAGGGGCAGGGGAAGCAAGTTCAGAGGACTACAGAAGGAAGCTGAGATCAGGGGCCAACAAGAACTAGACGGTGTAGATACTAGGGAAGTTCAGGTGATTAATCTCTCCAAACTGCACCTTACTCCGGATATGATCTCCCTTTTAAGCAAGGGTCTGAGCTTTAACCCATATGCCACAGGAGACATTTGTAAATTAAAGATTGATCTCTTTAAATTTGTAAGGAACTTAAAACTCAAGAAACATTTCTTTGGGTTGGAGAAGAAGGATAGAGGGGTTAGAAACACACCTGTACAAAGCACCGCTGATTCCCTGTCAATAAAAGATGTGCATACAACCCACCTTCTCTTGTCATTGACTGATATGGAGGATTCTCCTCTAGACATGGACAGATTACTGGAAGAGTTGGACATAGAATCCGACTTCAGCATTGTCAGTGGGTTAAAATCAAAATCCAAATGGATTCCCACACTACCTGGTGGCAATGCCATAGATAATTTCCATAAACGTGTGGTAGATGACCTAGACAACCTGAATCGTCTACGAAAGGACAGAATGTTTAAATACAAAGATAATCTTACCAATGGGGAGAGACGTGCACTCACTACACTCATGAATGACAACACCATCACCATCAGAGAGGCGGATAAGGGGGGGCAACGTAGTGATAATGGACCGTGTAGATTGTCACCAAGAAATTTTTCAGCAGCTTCAAGATGACTCCTGCTATGAACGCCTCACATATAACCCCATTGGTCCTTTAACACTAGAAATCAACTCACAGCTGTTAACTTGGAAACAATCTGGGTTACTAAACGAGGAGGAGTACTTGTACTTGAAAGTGTTCAGACCAACATATCCATGGCTATACACTCTTCCAAAAATACACAAGAATCTCCCTTTTCCACCGGGGAGACCAATTGTTTCTGGTATAGGGGGACCCACTGAAAGAATAGCTGAATACGTGGATCTCTTATTGGGCCCCTTGGTCAGAAACCTACCTTCCTACATACAGGACACGAAACACATCTTGAGCACGTTAGCAGACATTCAGTGGCAAGAGGGATCTCTGCTTGTCACGATGGATGTGGTGTCACTATACACCAGCATCAATACGGATCTGGGTATGCAGGCTATAAACAAATTTCTTTATAACAGACCAGCTACATTGTGGCAACATACTCTGATGCTGTCCACAATGACCGAACTGATTCTGAAGAACAACTGTTTTATGTTTGACAAAAACTGGTATCGCCAGAAGAAGGGAGTGGCCATGGGCTCTAAGATATCACCCTCGTTTGCTAACTTCATGGGCGCACTTGAAGCCGACCTAATTTGGGGCAAGAAGGGTGCTCAATATGTCGACTCCATTATATTCTGGGGTCGATATATTGACGATTGCATCCTAATCTGGTCAGGCTCTGAGGAGCTTTTAAATTACTTTTTCACACATCTCAATGAAAATACTTGGGAGATCCGATTCACTATGAATTGGAGCAGGACGAGTATTGAATTTCTGGACATCGAGTTTTATATATCCTCTAACTGTCTACATAGTAGACTTTTCAGGAAGTCCACAGCATGCAATGCAGTCTTGCATGCCTCAAGCTCACATCCCCCACACCAAATAAACGCCATACCCTTTGGCGAATTCCTAAGGGCGAGAAGGAACTGTAGTGAGGACTGTGAGTTCGGGAGATGTTTGACAAGCATGAAGGAGAGATTTTACACTAGAGGCTACTCAACTAAGACAATTGAGAAAGCTGAAAAAAGAGTCAGAAAAGTCAAGAGAGCACACACTCTGACTATTACACACAAGTCCACCATTTCGAGCAAGGAACACATCAGAATGGTGACTGATTTCAATTCACTCCATGATGTATTACGGAGGAGTCTTACCAAACATTGGAGCTTATTGAAATCAGAGAGAGCTTTGACGGATTACATTACAGACAGACCTCAAATTTCTTTCAGAAGAGGTAACACATTACGGAGTAAATTGAGTCCTACGGTACCTCGGGACACAACATGCACAAATTGGATGACACAACATAGTCTAGGCTTTTACAAATGCAGATTCTGCAGCGTGTGCAAATGGGCAAAACATGGTACAACACGATTTATTGGTCCGGATGGGGCTTCTTACACCATTAAGAGTAACATAAATTGTACAACCAAATTCGTGATTTACCTCATTGAATGTGAATGTGGAAAATATTATGTGGGAAGCACCATCAGACAACTAAAAGATAGAATGATGGAACACATAAGGGCAATTTTGAACTGCGACCCGAAATATCCTGTAGCTTTACACGTAGCTTCCTGCCAGAAAGATAAGATCAATAAAGTTGTCCAATTTTTTGGGGTCGAAACAGTCCCTTTAGCAGTCAGAGGTGAAAACCGAGAATTGAGACTTAGGCGCACAGAGGCAACTTGGATCATGCGTTTGAAATCTGTGGAACAAGGACTCAATTATGACCAGGAGATGCAGTATTTCCTGGGAGACTGAGCAATGCATTATTGTAAATCATAGATGTGATATTGTGATACAGCCGCACTATATGCAGATCTGTGTTTGTCGATAGTTTAGACCATATATGACCAAATATCAATCCTCATGCTTTGACAACTCTCCTGTACTCGATTATACTGTTGATTAAGATTTTCTGAATACAGCAATGACGTTGTATATGTGAATAGACAAGTATGATTGTTCTTTGTATTTGATAATGAGATAGAATTTACATCCACGTATGCCTGGGATATGCACTGTGAGATAAACTACGTCCACTCACGGTGCGCACAACCCAGTATGGAGGTTCGCCAAGATCGTCTTTTTTCTTTTGTTGCACTGCCTAATACGATCTATTTACTTTAGAACACGTAACACGTTCCGTTGACTTTCTAACACTTATAGACGGTATAAAATAGAATACCGACGTTTGATCAACCACATCATCAAACAACGCCTTAATATCACAATCTCTGGGCTCAATGGGGAACCCAACATGGATGCGACCGAAACAAACATAGTCGCTCTAGTTGACCGGGCACGCAATGTCAGGACGCATATAACGCCTGTATGGACCCGGTCACGTGTCCAAACAGGAACAGAGCTCGGAGGACAGGACGCGCTGTACGGCATCTCAGAGCCTCACACGGGTAAGACACGAAAACAAAAGGGATATATCGACTGATATTCCTCACCAGGAATTGGTCATGTTAATATAAGACTAGGAACTTGACGCTATTGCAACTTGCTGTTATTTCAGCCTGGGGTTTTCGTCGTTTTCGAACCACACCCGGCATGAAAACGTGGATTGATACATTTGAATAGGTAAGCCTGCACGAACCGTCACCCCTGTCAAGATCTTGTTACATATAGTATATATTGGGAATACTCTTATCGAAGCCCCCAATTCTTTCAGAACAGCACCCTGTTCGATGGTGTCGATAATACTGAATTACGAGATATTTGTGACCTCCGAGCCTCTCAGACACTGCTACACTGCAGATATGTAAGTCTTGCTTAAACTACTTAATCATGTTTGTCAGGGACATTTGAGATTTTGTCCCAATGAATAAAGCTTGGTTACGAATAATTAAGAAATACGAGTGTCCACGAGTGAACATGTCAGTCAACGATCAGTTACGATGTTTCTCTTGATTGGCATAATCTATATAATAGCTATGGAAAATTGGATTCATAGTTCAGATGACTACTTGAGAAGGTTTTGATAACGAGAGTCCGACTTATGTGTAGTGACTCATCTTATTTGGTTCAGTTACAGAATCAAGAATTGTAACCCTCGTCGCATACACTCATACCGAGTGTCATCGGTCACGGGCCCGGCTGGGTCGGAATTATCACCAGCTGAGCGGTGAGCCTCCATTCACTTTCTTTGACAGCCTCACTATTGTTATGTTTTCTTGCCTCACTGTCATATTTAGGACATTTAGTGATGAGGTTTTTCCCCTTTTTTCTTGTTGTTGATTTCGTATCTGAATATACAGACCTTCTGACGTTTACACGGCCATCTAGGTATGTCTTCATTCTGTGCATTAAGTCACAGTTTCTATCACTGTGCACTACTCACTAAGCATGAAGGATGAATGAGTCGTACACGGATAGTACACTTTTTCCGCTGCGACAATCATGACGCTTTATATTACTCGTCTCAGGAACAGTATTCAGGTTCCTTCACCGTGTCATCACAAACTCACCAGTCATAAGTACGTCCATTTATAATATCGGCAGTGGACACACTTTCGACACAAATGTGTTGTGGTGGCACATAGAAGATGTAAGGTGAATCACTGTGCATTCACTGCAGTAGGAAGCTAATAAAGTCTGTACAGACCACATACCAAGGTCTTATTTGTTAACTGTATCCATACAAGACACATGCTTTATGTTACTTATTTGTTTGTTTCAGCCCTGAGGAATCGCGAGTGCGATGAAACACGTGTCGGCTGGCTGTATACTTCATTAAAGACTCCACGATTTACTCTTCAACTGGAGTTCTGTTGAAATACTTCTGTCATTTATTGTGTTGAATTGTTGTGGTATTGTTACTTAACAATCTATATACTATATTTTGAGTGCATCGGCAACCCATTCATTTAGACAAGTGGTAGTCTTCCTACTCAATCCGAGTGGTTAAAGGTTTGTCCACTCGCCGATTTGCACCTATGATAAAATTGTTCTGAAACCTGTGTGCGTATGAACTGGCAGTGCACCCAGCTTTAACTGATTCAAAAGCCTTCAGAATCCATATGAAATGCATCTGCCACCCCATCTGGCATTCCTCCATTTCGGAACTTTAACCAAAGATTGATTAGCAGATCTTAATGTGCGTCCTGGACAGTACCATTGGAAGAACTTGCGGTACGCCATAGGACCCTCACCATACAAAATTTTATGGACCAGGCAGAGAGCCTTAAATTCAACACACTTCTTAACAGGGAGCCAGTGGAGGCTCCTAATGGCCCCAGAGATATGACTGAATTTAGGGATGTTAAGTAATGTCAAGGCAGCAGCATTCTGAAGGGATTGCAGCTTAGTTGTCGCTTATCAATCCCTAGATAGAGAGCATTGTCAGTCAGTTAGTCAGAAAGGCTTTATTTTGATAAAAACATATCCTAAAAGCATTGCATATTTTATAAAACACATTTGAAGTTAAAAACAAGTATTAATCTATTTACACCAAATTTTTACAACCAATACTAAGAGTTTAAAAACAATATTTAAGAAGTTTATAAAAATCCAGATTAAACATTTTGCTTAAGCCTTTTATTTCTAACGGACCATGCCCAAGATAAAAATTTAGAGAGGCCACAAGCATACGATGGCCGCGGGTCTGCCGTCAAAATGCGCAGTGCCTCATTGTGACACCTCGTGCCCAACAACCGACATAACGGTTTGAGCCACCTTTTCCTTGGCTGCACATACGCCGGGCATGCAAACAAAAAATGTGCCACAGTTTCTATTCTGGTTAAACAGATAGGGCAAAATGCTGTTGTTTGGGACGGGGGTTTCCATCGAGCAGTTAGGGCGCACACTGGAAGAGCCCCGACCCTAAATCTAAAATAAAGAGCCCTATCAGCTGACTTCCAGACAATATCGAGATAAAGTTCCCGAGACTGAGAGTCCTTAAACTTTAAGAACTCGTCCGTGAGTCTACCCAGAGTATGATCAGTACTCATTCTGGACACAGCCCAGTTCCAGTAAAGGATGTTTAGGGTTGCCTTGGGGGGAGAGGACCTGCTAGCCCATGCTTCACTAAGGCCCAAATCACCAAGTAAAGCTTTTACATCTTTCAACCACTTTACTTTATGCCATCCTGGCAATGACATTACTTCTGATAGCCCTTTAGCATATTTGGCCAGTTCAGGCACTCGCCACAGTCGGGCCCATAAGAGAAACGGCCGGAGTTTTGCCAAATCATTGATAGAACGACAACCTAAATCAAGCAATAAGGGTATCATTGGGGTGCTCTGTGGGAGTGACATAAGGTCCCTATAGAACTTGTTTTTGGACCTAGTCAGATGATCTATAATGGCAGTGCCCCATAGCTCTGCCCCATACAGAGCGGAGCTAACTCCCTACGCTTTATAAATGTCAATAACAAGGGCAATCAGCCTTACCGAAAAGGAGCGCTGTTCCTTAACCAGCGCCCCAGCAACCCTCTTGTGAGTTAACAGCATTTTGCAAAGATGCGGGGTCCACTGCATAGTATCCGAAATACGTATACCTAAGTAATCGAACACAGTGACCCTTTCCAAAAAGACATGATTCAATGCTGGGGCGCGCCCACGTTTTTTCGGGGGGTTCATCACCAAATACTTTGTTTTATCAGTATTTATTACCAAACGTCGCTGTGAGCAAAAAATATGGAAGTTATCTAGGAAGTTTTGGAGGCCCATTGGGGTCTTAGATATTAAGAGCGTATTGTCCGCAAATAAGAGGGTAGGAATTCACTCGCCCGCCAGGGATGGTGCGTCTGAAGGTTCTTTTAACAGATGCTCCACCAGACCATTCACATATAGTGAAAAGAGGGTGGGAGCAAGAACACATCCCTGGCGAACCCCTCTCTCTACTGGGATTCTGTTGGTTTTCTGACCCTCTGTGCCCCATCTTACTTGTGCGAAGTTCCCTTCGTGGAGCCTCACCAATATAGACAAAATGTTGCGAGGAATCCCCATATCAGACAACACTCCCCAGAGACTCTCCCTAGGCACAAGGTCAAAGGCAGTCTTTAAGTCGATAAACGCAAGGTAAAGACTGCCTTTGCCTATAACAACCACCTTCCAGTAACTTAACATTAGCCTAAAAGCCTGCTCTATAGTTACCGTACCAGCCCTAAACCCCGCTTGATAATCAGAGAGAATCTCATTTTCTTTAACCCATTGTAAGATTCTCTCGAGCAGCACTTTACCAACAACCTTCTGGGTTGAATCTAGCAAGCTTATAGGCCGATAATTGGAAGGGTCGTCCCTGGGCTCCTTTTTAAAAATAGGCACAACCTCGGCCCCTTTCCACGATTCAGGGATGGCAGCACCTCTATCAACAGCAATAAGCAAAGAGTGGATGAGCTTCCCCCATTTCAACTGATCAGAGCGAAGCAAATCCCCAGGGATGCCATCCGGGCCAGCTGCCTTTTGCGGCACAATGCGACTGATTGCATACTCAACTTCCTTAATTGTAAAAGGGAACTCATTATATTCACCAAGAGGTAAATGTAAATTAGATGGAACTAAGGCAATAGACCCTAGCTGGCAGGTATACAGTTTTGAGAAGTGGTTGAACCATGCCTGGCCAGTGATATTACATGTAATGAGGTCGCTATCTGGTCTATTTCTAGCTCTTATAGTATCCCAAAAGTGTCTAGCATCCCTACTAGAACTGGCCTCTTTTAATGTTTGCCAATACTGGTCCTCCCACTCCTTTTTTGCATTTATTATTGCCAGCTTGTACTCTTTTCTAGAACACTGTATCAGAGGTTGAAACTTCCCTTTAACAGCCTTAATCAAGGCTGACTTCTTGTGCCTACATATGGAAGTGAACCAATCCTGCATGCCCTTGGGCTTTTGGGACCCAGACACCTTTCCCCCTCGTGCTTGCTTCAGGAATAGTTTCCCTACCAGCATAGTGGTATCCTGAAATACAAATGTTGTCCTACCGGGGTTAGGGCAATCTAGGAGAATTGTGTCCAACTCCCTTTGTGAAGCTATTAGTGCTATATTTATAGCCTCTACCTTTGCTTCATCCAAAGCGACTTTGAACCACTTAAGGCACCTCCCACAGTTAGATGGGAAAACTTTAGGGGCAGGCTCCAATTTACTTAGTGTTGCTACATCGTCTTTTCTGTGCCATAAGTGTTTAAGGGTTAAGGAAAGCAAATTGTGGTCACTATCTACAGTGGATAAAACAACCATATCCAGGACGAACTTCCAGAGCCTAAAATCAAGGAGGATGTAATCAATCCTTGACATATGGTTCACCCTATTGTATGTATCAGTACCCTTGGGATCCAAGGTAGTTCTACCATTGGCTGCCCTTAGCCCAAACTCCATGGTCAACACATTCAGCTGTATCGCCCTTTGTTTAAAAAAGACAAGGGAACCCTAAAGGTATGTTTGCAGGGACCGTGGGTAGTTTACCTATTTTACAGAACAGTGGTCCCTACTTATGAGCAGAATGAGTTTCAAGCAAATAATCAATACACCTGATAAGTGTAGTGTTTATTGTCCAGCCGGACAAGAAGCTTTATTAAGCGTATTAATTCAATAGAACAAAAATGTAAGAACAACAAAATAACAAGTGGGCACAGCCGTGACCCACAACATGTAAGACAGAACAACGAAAGCAATGGCAAAAGGGCAAAGCTACAATAAGTCTGTGAACTTGTATTCAGTACTTACAGACATGAATTTTCAAAACCACAACTTTGCATTTTTACAATATTTCTGTATCATATTGCATAAGGGGTTTTTTCTTAAAGTCAACGACATTTCGATGCCTTATTAAATTGTGGGCATCATCATCAGGACAGGGAAATAATCATTGTTGTCTTTTTTTTAAAATTATCACTAAGCCTTTCTACATTACTTAACAAAAGATAATAAAACACATTGGGAAAAATGAGGGAGGAAAGAAGAAAGAAAAAACAGTTCAGGCATTACGTTTAGGCATGTTAAAATAGGACTGATCTGCATTGTTGTGTTTATTTACAAAGGTGGATCTTCCGTGAAGGTGAACGTGCCAAGCATTCTGCGTTTCACTTAGTGCCTAAGCCGTCGATTGTGGCCTCGAAGTGAAATAAGTAACAGCGCTCATTCAGAGCCGCAAGGTGGCTAAAACAACTGTGAGAAGTACCGCGAAGGGTGGCTGGGTTAAGGCGATAAGGACCGATCGGTACAGATAGGATATCAACATCGGGGTGTTGGTCGGGCGAGTACAGTAACATAGCATGCGATCGATTGGTGCAGACATGGGCGGCACGGTTACTTTTCAGATCTTGAGTTTTATACAATGTGCGAACATGCATAATCAGTAGCGAGCTACATGGGTGAACATTGAAATGACGATGCAGTTCCAACAGTAAGTGCAGACATGCACGAATGGCAGCGATTTTAAAGGTGAATATGTAGAAGACGGCGCAATTCTAACAATAAGTGCAGACATGCACGGAGGGATGGCGCGGCTAGGGGGGGTGAGGAGTGACGATGCAGTTCCAACAATAAGTGCAGACATGCACGAATGGCAGCGATTTTAAAAGGTGAATATGTAGAAGACGGCGCAATTCTAACAAATAGTGCACATGCACGGGGGTTGGCGTGGCTAGGGGGGGAAGGAGTGAGCCTCTCGTACCTTTGAGCATAATGACATCGAGTGTCGGAATAATTAAGGGATAGCAAGTCAATCGTGGTGGTATCTGGGGGAACAAGGAGGGCAATTAATTCCGAGTCCCCGGGTCGATTCCCAAAAAATGCCAGTGGTCCATGAAGGTTAAAAAATTAAATAATTACCAATGAGCAGCCTAGTCAGAGAACAGCTCATCTGTGATCAAGGTATGCCCAGGAGCATGATAGCCCGTTCTGTGGAGGGAGAGTTAACAATGGTTAACGGAGCGGAGACATTAAAGAAGTCTCTGCGCGTAGTGCTCATGTGTGACTGACTTACTTGGGAGACTGGTGGCTCGGTGGCCGGTACGGCAGTCTGGTGCTCGTGTGCTCAGGATAGTGAGCCTCCATTAAGGTTATAATATCAAGGAAGGACTAAGGAAGTCACGTGCTTTTCTTACACCGGTGTGGCGGCCATCTTAAGGTGGTGTGAATTAAGGTAGTGAAATAGTGCCCTGGTTGAAAATAACGGCGCATAGTGAGTCAAATGTGTACAAATAGTTGTAAATGCGTAATTCTTACAGCAAGTAGTTGCACATGTGTAATTCTTACAACAAGAAGGACCTTAATGATTCAGAAACATACATGTATTAGCACATATGTAGGTGTTACAGTAAGGAGGTTCAATCCTCAAGGCGGTTTAATCCGTTTCTGATGCTATTAGTTTTTACAATCCAGTGGAGTTCCTCGTTATTAAGCAGTTGTGAAATGTCCGCTCCCCTTGGGGGGGCTTTGATGGTTGTTACAACTGTCCAGCGCAGGTCAGTTTCGCTGTGGCCTTTTTCGGAAAAATGTTCCACCAGTGGTGCGTTGGCCGTTTTGCATCGGATTCTGCTTCGGTGTTGGCCGATGCGTAATTTTACTTTCTGGCTGGTCTGACCTATGTAGATAAGCATACAGGGGCATACAATGGCATATACTAAATTGGCAGAGTTACAGTTTGAAAAATACCTTCGCTCAAATTTAATATTCTCATATTCAAAACTTTTTCCCTCAATTGTAGATTCACAACATATACAATTTCCTCATTTAGTGTGGCCTAAAAGGGGAGGGAGACCCCATGCATCATTAAGTGTAGTTTTCAGAGGTAGCTGGGGTAAGGATGCTCTGACTAGGTGGTCTTTAATGTTTTTTGCCCTTTTGAATGCAAACAAAGGTCGGTCTAATGTGAGTTAACCTGCGTTGAGAACTGGCCAATGTTTCAGTATGCTTTTCTTTACAGCATTAGAGGCAGGTGAGAAGGTGGTAACACAGGTCAATCTGTCTTGTTCTTTTTTCTCTTTTGGTTCTAGTAGGGCCTCTCTGGGGCAGTACCAAGCCCTCTTTAGAGAGTGGCGCACCAACTTTCGTGGGTATCCTCTGTTTCTCAGTTTTATGCTTAGATTTTTAGCTTCAGAGAAATAATCTTGTTTATAGTAGCAATTGCGTCTAATATGCAGAAACTGAGAAAAAGGGAGAGAGTCTTGTAAGGCCCTCGGGTGGTGGCTATTGTATGCCAATAGGGTATTACGTTCTGTTGGTTTCCGATGTAGCGAGGTGGTAAGACGTCCATCTGAGTGTCTTATTAATAGGTCCAGAAATGGTATAGATTCAGTGCTACTGGACATGGTGTATTTAAGACCGCCACTGTTGTTGTTCAACCAATGTTGGAACAATTGTAGATTTTCTGAGGTTTCTGTCCATAGTAGAAAAATATCATCTATATATCTTTTCCACAAGGCTATGCCATTGTGGAAAGGATTAGATGCATCTAGAATGTTGTTTGTTTCCAGATAGTCCATATACAGTATAGCTAGGTTGGGGGCGAAAATTGCGCCCATAGAGGTACCCCTCACTTGGCCATAAAATTGCCCCTCAAACGGAAAAAAGTTTTTTGTGAGGCAGATCTCAAGTAACTGAAGGATAAAGATAGATGGTACATTGTGTGGGCGCATTCTGGTCTCTAGGATTTTTTCAATCACACGGAGGGATTCATATTGTGGAATGTTGGTATATAGTGATTCCACATCAAGCGTACACATGACGCTGGATGTGGGATCAGATGGGTATTCCTCAATCATGTTGATCATGGACATGCTGTCCTTGATGTAGCATATAGTCTCAGGTACAAAAGGTTTGATTAAAAAAGTCTATATAGTGGCCTAATGGCTCTAATACAGAGCCACAGCCAGAGACTATAGGTCTGCCTGGGGGGATTGTGAATTTTTGTGGATCTTAGGTAGACAATAGATTACTGGGGTCCTTGGGCATTTGGTATTAAGGAAATCGAATTCTTTTTTAGAAAGAAAGCCTAAGTCTAGACCTTCACTTGTGACCTTAGTGATCAGTTCCTGGATTTCTGGCGTGGGATTACGGGGAAGTTTACAATAATGCTCTGTGTTGCTGAGTTGGCGTAGTATTTCAACTTTATATAGATCAATGTCCTGAATTACTATTCCTCCTCCCTTGTCGGCAGGTTTGATTACAAGGGACTGGTTATTTTTAAGGGAGGAGATTGCTTGTTTCTCATCAAGGGAAATATTGTAGGGTATGAAGGACCGTTTTTTCTCAAGAGCACCCAGATCTTTGAGTACCAGTTTCTCAAAGGTTGCAATCTCAGGTGGAATCATGCTTATGGTAGGAGAAAATTTGGAGGGGAGTTTAAAAGGAGTGTTGCTTTGAGCAGGGGTAGAAGGGTTAAGGCTGAAAAAGCTATGGAGGCGAATTTTCCTAAAAAATCTCAGGAGTTCTATCTGTACATCTTGGAAATTCGGCCTTACAGTGGGGACGAAGGAGAGTCCTCTACTCAGAAGTGAGACTTCATTACTGGAAAGAATGTGGTTGGTCAGGTTAAAGATGGGGAGGAGACCATTCTCAAGGGCAGTGGTGTTAACAACTGCATTGTCGCTGGCTGGTACTACCAGCGGTAGTGTTGGCGACGGGTGAACCGTTCCCCTGGGGGGTTCACTGGTTTCTTCAATGTCTGGGGCTGTTTCCCCCGGCCTCTTGGTTGACCTCGGCCGCCTTCTAAAAAAATCCCGGTTAGAAGGACCCGGACTATCACTCTGGTCAGATTGCCCGGAGGAGTCAGCTGAGCTATCGGTGAATCCTACAAACTGTTGTCGTCTGTTGAACCTACCCCACGGTCTTTGGTTCTGGGGACCATTGTAGGGTCGGTTTGTATAATAGTCTTTGACCAGATAAGGATACATTCTTTCCTGGCTGAAGTTCTTTATATCTTTTCGTACTTTATTGTTTTTTTTATTTTGCTCAAATTTATGAAAGTCTTCAATTGTTTTGCTGATTTGGTCTAGCAATTTACTTGATTCTGAGCTAGTGTTATTATCTTTGATCTGTTTCTCTAGATCTGTTATTTCTGTATTCAGTTTCTTAAGCTCTTCAGTGGCAATGTCTATTCCCAGCACCATCCAGTGCCGAGAACACGTTGTACTAATGTAACTGAAACCATTTAAGTATTTTGGGTTGTCAGTAAAAACTCCTGGGACATTTCGAACCTGTAAGCCTAAGGGGATTACGTTAGATCTTAAATAGTCTGTCAATAATATTATCATCAAGAGTAGTCGTACCTCCTTTTTCTTCAATTTCTCCAAATCATCTGTGAGTGATGTAATAGAACCTGACGGTGTCTCAGTAAGGTCTGAGAGGAGTGACGGACCTCCTAAGATTTTATTCATATATTCTAAATCATATAATGGAGGATGAGGATCAGACATGCCTAGTAAGTGTTGTCAGTAAAGAAAGGAAAGGGGCAAGGGTTAAAGTTTTACAAAGGTGGACAAAGTGTACCCACTTGTGAACAAGGGTCTAGGATTACCTGAATCCCTTGCAAACTAGCAGCTGCGCAAATTACGTTTAAAAAAGACAAGGGAACCCTAAACGTATGTTCGCAGGGACCTTGGGTAGTTTACATATTTTACAGAACAGTGGTCCCTACTTATGAGCAGAATTAGTTTCAAGCAAATAATCAATACACCTGATAAGTGTAGTGTTTATTGTCCAGCCGGACAAGAAGCTTTAATTAAGCGTGTTAATAATGTCTGTAAATACTGAATACAAGTTCACAGACTTATTGTAGCTTTGCCCTTTGGCCATTGCTTTCATTGTTCTGTCTCACATGTTGTGGGTCACGGCTGTGCCCACTTGTTATTTTGTTGTTCTTACATTTTTGTTCTATTGAATTAATACGCTTAATTAAAGCTTCTTGTCCGGCTGGACAATAAACACTACACTTATCAGGTGTATCGATTATTTGCTTGAAACTCATTCTGCTCATAAGTAGGGACCACTGTTCTGTAAAATATGTATCGCCCTTTGTGACCATCTTTTTATTGGTTGGATCGTCAACATGGGTATGCCCCTCCTTGCGTCATCCTCACCTAGACCCAAAATATCCTCTGTCGCAAGGGGCTCATATGTACAATTAAAATCCCCTGCGACCAGGACTTGCATACCATTGTTACAATCTCTGAGCTCGCTTTCTAAAATGGCTACTGTTGGGGATAAAGAGCCGTTTTTAGTGCCCCTAGCGTATATATTAAATAACTCAAGGGTTCTCCCCCGGTTAGGACCTCTCAGTGAGATTCTAAGAACATCTGGCGAGTTGCATTCCCTTTGCCTGATGTAACAGCACAGGGAAATGCTTACCCAAATAAGAAGCCCTCCTGACGGGCGACCTCTCCCAGTAATTGGTGGTACTGCAGGTAAAAAATAGGTAGTGTAACCAACTCTGTGGATGGGTTCCAGGCTCCAAGTCTCCTGAAAAATACAGATCGTATGCGCCTCAACCAAGGTGTTCCAATCAGGTAAGCCTAGTTTCCTATGGATACCTGCTATATTCCAAGTGATAATCTTGATTAGTTTGGTATCGCCCAATACTTGATTCTGTAGGGAGCCCAGTTGAGCACTGGGTGGGTTCGGCTCTGCTCCAGCCGGCTCAGTAGCCCGAGGCAGCAAAGAAGGAACACACAAAGCCAGGGCATCTCTCTGGTCAATTAGTTGCTCTGCTATGGTCAGGCAAATGCCTGTGGGACTGTATGATCAATGAAAGGGAAAAAGATTGCTATGTCAGTACCCTAAACCGAGACCATAACAATCTGGCCTGCTACCAAAGTTTGGGATGGAATAGATGCAATAATCGTTAGGAGGCCCTCCCCAGGGTTGGTTTCCATAGTTCTGTCATTGGGTCTGAGGTGCTTGCTGTGGATAAAAATGCCCCAAGCCAAATGTTCTTATTCCACTGTTGCCATACTCATTTTGATGGTTGCATATAGACCTTATGGCGCGCGCATCCCAAAAATTAACTAGGATACAGTCGCCTGGGATATCCTTTGCCCTGCTGCCCACCCAGCCAACTCTTCTAGCAAACAAAAACTTTCCATCAAATTGCCTCGGCAAAGGCCTGTTATTGTTTAGCCAGAATGTAGTTTTGTTTTTGAGTTCAGTGTATGATTCTATTTTAGCCGGCAATAGCCGGGGAACTCCCATTAAGACAACTACATAGGGCATACTTGCAGGAGGGAAGTCAATGTGGGGAGAGCTAATACATGCGCTATCGATAGCATCGGATTTTTGGGCCAAGTCTTTGCTCTGTTTTGCTGCATTACTGGAAATAGTTTTGTCTTTCTGGGTCTGCGTGAGTACACTAGCACTAATTCCCTTGTCTCCTTCAATTGCTGCATTGCTGGGGACATTTTTGTCTAGCTGGATCTGTGTAGGTGCACTAGTACCATGTCCCCTGTCCCCTTTGGTCGCTGGGTGTTTACTTGATTTACTACCCTTTTTAGGAGCTATTACTGGGGAATTATTTCCATTCGTTGGCCCAGGAACATCTTTCTGGTTTAGGGGTACATTGTTACCTATCTGCGGAGAACCTGTCAGCTTCTGCTCAGCAGAAATGGGGCTATATTTGGAATGTAGCTTGATTATTGCCTTCAAAGAGAAGAAGTTATCGAGAGTCCCTTGTTCAAAGCTATCAAGCCTCTTTGATAAGGTTTTTACCCTCTCAAAGACCGGCAATATAAGGGACTTCAGGATCTGCTCAATATGGCGATAAGAGGGATATCTTTTGGGGGACTTAATGAACTATCCAAGTTAAGGCTATCACTAGGTAGCGGGACGATATTAATGTTAGTAGATCCATGGTTTGCTGGAGCAGAGGATTTCTCCAGCAGAGCCTCCATTCTTTGCCAGAAACATTCACTGGTTGGTGGACCACTGCTTTCAGCTAGGGTAGTTGCAACATCAAATACATAGCTGCTATCATTCCTCTCCTGAGATACTTTATATTTAGCAGCCACTTTCTTTTTCCTGTTGCCACCTACGTTCCCCTTGGTCTTTTGGCCAGTGAGGACTTCTCTGGTAGCCAGTTCCGACCCACACCTAGCCAGCTGCCCTCTGGTAGTCACACCCGGACTGCCACTACTTGTACTTTGATCTGCATCAGAAATCGAAGTAGAGCTTAGTGGCCTTGCACAATTCTCATTATCTTTGGGAACATCTACCTGAGATAAGAGAGTATTCGGGGTCTGGGATAGCCTATCAGGAAGGGATCGGGGTAAGATCTCAAGGGATACATTGCTCCTCTAGGGGCTACAGCCTGGGTTGGTGAGGCGTGGCGAGCACCTGGAAGAGAAACAAAGGAAGGTGCCAAAATTGAATCTTGGGAGTTGGTAGTGAATTTTGATATGTTAGAGGTGGGCAGAGGGGGGAGAGAGCCCGCAGGAAGCGAGAGGCAGTGTTCTGTACTTTCTATGGCGCTTGCCACCACCCGATGGTTTTTTGCAGCATGCGATCTATCGCTGTAAGGCTGGGAAGCTGAAGATTTGCGGCTGCATTTTGCTTGGATGCAGGGCAGATCTCGGGGGGTTATGCCTTACCATTCTTAGACACTCTTAGTGACAGATTGATAACACAAAATCTAGCTGCTAATGCTTACAAAAACCACACTAAGTCCAGCACAATATGATGCCCTAGAGAAATGGGACTCCTCTAGCAAGTATTTCTATGTATCAGCAATACTTAATTAACACCAACTCGAGGTTATACAAAAGTCAGTTTATAAAATCGTAGGACAACCTGTAAAAGTGCTACGGCAAAGAACCAATGAACCAAGAGGGGTGACCCAGCCCAGCCTCACCCGGCCACTAACGGCCACAAACGGTCCCGCCCTCGTCCCGGGCTTCTCCCGGGACGCTCCCGCGACGCGGGGGAAGAGGCGGATTTTGTAGTGCCTCCTGGCGCATTTGTGGCAGTGTCGGTGGCGGCTTCCGGACGCTTTGCAGGCTGGAACCTGCAGTCCCTGCTAGTCCCGATGACAGAAGGACTCCCCCGCACTGCAGCCGCAAAAGGTGAAAGAGGCTTGCGGCGGCGGAGGGAGGGTGAAGAAGTAGGGACAAAGGCAGCGGGTCCAGGGACGGCATGCCCCCACACAGGTAGATTCGGTAGCTCGCAAGTAATCAGCGTTCTCAACAAGGTCCCCCGCTCCACCGGGGAAGAGGCGGATTTTGTAGCGCCTCCTGGCGCGTTTCTAGCGGTGTCGGTGGCGGCTTCCGGGCGCTTTGCAGGCTGGAACCTGCAGTCCCTGCTAGTCCCGATGACAGAAGCACTCCCCCACTCTGCGGCCGCAAAAGGTGAAAGAGGCTTGCCGCGGCGGAGGGAGGGTGAAGAAGTAGGGACAAAGGCAGCGGGTCCAGGGATGGAATGCCCCCACACAGGTAGATTCGGTAGCTCGCAGGTAATCAGCGTTCTCAACTAGGTCCCCCGCTCAACCGGGCAAGAGGCGGATTTTGTAGCGCCTCCTGGCGCGTTTCTGTCGGTGGCGGCTTCCGGCCGCTTTGCAGGCTGGAACCTGCAGTCCCTGCTAGTCCCGATGACAGAAGCACTCCCCCGCACTGCGGCCGCAAAAGGTGAAAGAGGCTTGCGGCGGCGGAGGGAGGGTGAAGAAGTAGGGACAAAGGCAGTGGGTCCAGGGACGGAATGCCCCCACACAGGTAGATTCGGTAGATTCGGTAGCTCGCAGGTAATCAACGTTCTCAACAAGCATATAGCATTGCTATAGTCAATGCGAGATAGTACAAGAGCAACCACAACAGTTTTCCTCAGCTCCATTGGTAGAAAAGGTAGATTCTTCCGTAGGATTTTTAATGTAAATTAACATGCCGAGGTGACTTGGTTTATCAGAGCGGAGAAATTAAGCTGTGTGTCCCAAAGCTCACCCAGACTTCTCATCTTGTCCACTGGTGACGGACACTCTCCTGCCTCCGTTGGCCACCAGGCTGTATTCCAAATCGGAGGGCCATTTCCAAACTCCATGACTTCGGTCTTCTGTGTGTTTAGTTTCAAATAGTTTGTATGCATCCATTGTATGATGCAACCAAGACAACCATGAAACCTTGCAAACGACACTTCACTAACAGAAGAAATTGAAACTATGATTTGAGTGTCGTCAGCATAGGACACAAGAGAAAAACGGAAGTCTCTAACTAGATTGGCCAATGGCGTCACAGAAACATTGAAAATGGTGGGGGAAAGTGCTGACCCTTGTGGAACTCCACATGGGAAATGAAAAGTATCCGATTTAAGATTATCCCTGCAAACGTGATGTTCTCTATTTGCCAGGAAAGAAGAAAGACGAGCCAGCGCCTTGTCCTTGATCCCACTTGCCTTCAGCCGTTGCTTGAGAATTAGATGGTCCACCATATCAAAAGCGGCTGACAGGTCAAGTAGGATCAGGATCGCTCTTCAACCACTATCAATTTGCATGCGTAGTTCTTCCATAGCCACAACCAGTGCAGACTCTGTAGAATGGTCTGCACGGAACCCATGTTGTGATATGTCCAGAGTATTGTTAGAGATAAGAAAGTTATTTAATTCCTGATTAATGGCTTTCTCACTGTCCTGAATGACTGGAATATTGTATATTGTTTGCACCTTTGACTGAAAAAACCCTGCCATTTGATCACATACATTTTTATCAGGATAACACAGATCACCTTGTTGTAACTTGGATGGAGAAGTGACAGTCTTAAAGAGTTCTCTGGTGGAATTCTTTGCCTTGTCAATCTTGCTAGTGTGAAATCTGTTTTAGCTATACAGATAGCTATTTTATAATCTGTGAGAGATTTATTGTAGGTACGCTTGCCTTCTATGGTGTAATGCAGTCTCCATTTGCGTTCAATACGCCTGCACTTTGATTTCAGGTCTTTCAACTCCGCATTATACTAAGGGGCAGTAGGCTTATGTCTACGCTGGGGAGCTGATCTTAAAAGGGCTAGTTTGACTATCGCCTCTCTGATCCAATTATCGTAATTAGCTGCATCCAAATTGGAATTAGAAGTAGGCAAAGGAGCAATATTAGTTAGTCTCTCTGTAAAAGCCTCCTGATCAAAATTACGCCAGGACCATGCAGAAGTTGTAGATGGACGTTGTGCAAAAGAAGAAGGGATGATTTTAACTAGAAAATTAAAAATGATAGCCCTGTGATCTGTCCAGGTCAATGGCAGAATCTCATCAATCTTTATATCAGCATAATTAGTAAAAATTCCGTCCAATGTATGTAAAGCATTAGGAGTGGGGCCAATCACTTGTTGGGATAAGTCAAGGGCTTCAAGACTATCTATCAATGACAGGGGCGTCTGTCCGACACCCACTGCCCTGGCCAGGAACTTAGGAGTCATGATTGACCCTACCCTGGGGATGGGTCAGCAAGTTAACAGGACTATTTCCACATGCTGGGGCATAATAAACATCTTGCAGAAGATTAAACACTACCTGTCCCCACAAGCTAGAAAGCAAATTGTAATAGCATTAATAGGCTCAAGACTCGACTATTGTAATGCCTTATATTTAGGCATTAACAAGGGTCTGTTACTGCAACTTCAAATGGTGCAGAACGCCGCTGCCAAGTTTGTACTGGATCTACCTAAGCGGTCTTCTGCCACTGCTGCAAGAAAGACACTGCATTGGCTTCCGATTGAGGCCAGGATCTCCTTTAAGCCCCTGTGTTTGATCTATGGGGCTTTGGCTTCAAATAGATCTGGAGGCCTAAAGGACCTATTGGTTCCTTATACCCCTGCCAGAACTCTGCTCTCCGCTAATAAATCTCTGCTATCAGTCCCCCGTGTTCGTAGAGCCAAGTGGGGTGGCAGAGCCTTTTCAAGTCTGGCTCCAAAGCTGTGGAACACTCTGCCGGCTGAGATTAAATCCCTACCCTCAATGCAAGCCTTTAGGAGGGCCCTCAAGACGTGGCTATTTGCCAAAGCCTACCCTTAGCTCTGGATTTGCCTTTTATGATTCCTTTTTTGGTTATGTAAAACGGGGAGTTTTTACCTAAACCTCTGGGAATTAATTGAAACAATGAATGTTGTTTGACGGATAAACATAACTTTATTCGTTTACCCCAACAATGAATTTTGTCTTTTGTTTTTTTCGATTATCACAATTTTTTTTACCTTTTTATACACAGAACAAGGTCGCCATCAACTTCAAGTATGGCCATATGTAGTTTGACAAACAAGTTTGTGAATATTTACAGTGAAAAAATGCAACAGTAAACATGTGAATACATATAAATCAAAAAGTGCTCATCATCATAACATAGACATGGACAATTAGATCATGAAATTTTGAAAGATCACAGTTATACTTTGAAGAATCACAATTGTCAGTATATAGCCTGGGGGATGAGAATCTTTTCAAATTTAAACCCCAAACACTGAGACTGAATCAATCAGTACAATTCAGAGAGAAATGCCCATTTTGTGCATCAATCGCTTTGACGTGAGTATCAAATACTACAGAAATGCCGACGCGTTTCGAATCCTGTTAACAGATTTGCAGGATTCTCATCAGGGCGGTATAATTCTAGTCCATGGACACTGTTTGCAAAAAAAGAGGGGAAAGATTGTTTTAATCAAATGGGGTCCTCAAGCCAATTTGCTATTGAAATTGTTCAATTCACTAAGTGCGGCGTACCTTGTGTAATTCTTGCCCAAGGTTGCACTTTGGTTAGTGAGAACGTCTGTGCCGTGGAATTTGAACTGCAACAGAGTGAAGATTGGGTCAATTGACATTCTGAAGGAAGCAAGGATTGCTTGCCTGAATTAGTGTGCAGGGAGAGAAAGGGCATTTACCTTAGCTCTTCGTGATCCGGCGGCTGATCTGCCTGTTTCCGGATAATTACTTTCTGTATCGACCGTGTTACATCTCTGGTGGAATTAAGTTTAACAAAAGGTAAGGTCAGTAATGTTGCGCTACTTTGTTGTGACTATGTGAACTAGGGCTTAACAAACTTACTATTCTGTGTTACAACTGGCGCGGAACTTCTTCGCTCCGGAGTTCTGTTTTCTTTCTGTGTGGATAAAAAGGGAAATGGATTCACTGGGCTGGTCCCTTTTCTTAGACTAAGGTGAAGAAAGGCATATTTAACCGCCGAGGCTTACCGGTGGTTTTCACGGTATCGCTGCTCTCACTCGCACTGCTCCACCGCCCACTGTGAATGTAGGTGTCCGCGGCTGTGCCTGGGGTGAATACATCGTTCAAGTGAATCTTGGTTAGCCAATCGGAGCCATGTGGGCCGCGATTGTGTGATGGTGTCTCCTGGGATATGTTGTTCCATTGGGAAAACCCGCGTTTCTCAAGCCCTATTAATTTCGCTTAGACAGTTTAGACCCTTGTTAACGCTGTCAAATTTTAAAATAAGGTATGCCTCTTTGCGCAGTAACATGGTGTCAAAATTAGACTGGTGTTTAGAATCTATCCAGGCCAATATCGTCCATTTGAAATCGCTTTCACTGTGGTTATTATTCACAAAATGTTCGACCATTGGCGCGGACATCACTCTTTTCTTTATTCGCGAGCGGTGTTGGGTTATTCTTGCATTGACTGGTTGGCTTGTCTTGCCAATGTACACTCTGTCGCACGGACAAACCACAGCATAGACGACATTTTTCGTTTTACAATTTGTAAATGCTTGGTGTTTCCATTGTACTCCATTGTGGTTGAACATACTGCCTTCAAGTGTGGTTGAACATGATACGCAATTTCCACATTTGTGGTGCCCACATATCAGTTTTAGATTCCACTGTGCTATCAAATCACTTTTTTGTTGTGGAATATGACTGTCTGCTTTTATCAACTGTTGCCCTATGCTTGTGTTCTTACGCATGGCAAAGATTGGTTTTGCTAGGGGGTACTCTAGTGTTTCTAATAAGTGCCAGTTTTTTAGAATGATACGTTTGTAATAAAACAGGCAGACAAAGGCGGGCTGTAGTTTTATGGCCCCGCCCGATGTACCTGGCTGAAGGTCAAACACACGTGACTAATCGAGAGTGGTACAGACCATCAAAGGAAGATCCGGTCCATGCCATTCAAGACAAAATCGCAAGAATCACCAAGACTAGACTGGATGAAGGCTATCTAGGTCCAAAAGAATTTGAATTTCTCAACAAAAAATCACCAAGAACGCCAGTGTTGTATTTCTTGCCAAAAATTCATAAAAATGAAACAACACCTCCAGGCAGACCCATAATATCTGGCTGTGACTCCGCACTTGAGCCGATTTCCAAATATATTGATTTTTTCCTAAAACCATTTATTGTACAGGTTAAATCATATCTTAGGGACACTACGGATTTTATCACCAAAACGGAGGGGCTCACATTTAATGAACAGACCCAGTTGATGGTAACATTAGATGTTGCCTCACTATACACTCAAATCCCCCAAGATGAGGCACTTGAGGTGATTGAGTTGTATCTAGAACAACGAGACAGACCTCATAGGGTACCCACTTCTTTCATTGTGTCATTGGCAGAAATTACCTTACGGAGCAATTATTTCAAGTTTGAAAATGATTTTTTCATCCAAATCAAAGGGACAGCCATGGGCTGTCCTTATGCGCCGGAGCTGGCCGTTCTGTACATGGCACAATATGAGGACAAATTCATATTTAATGATAATCCCTTCTCAAGTCACATCAATCAATGGCTGAGATACATCGACGACGACTGGCTCCTGTGGCAGGGGAGCCAGACGGAACTCGACCAATTCCATGTATGGCTAAATTCACGGCATCCAGATATGAAATTCACTCTGAAATCCAGTCAACAAAAAATGACCTTCCTTGACGTCACAGTCAGCACTAGTGAAGCAAAGTTGATAACCACCCTACATAAGAAAGAAACTGATAGAAACACAATTCTCCACTATACAAGCTCACATCCACAAAGCTTGAAAGAGAACTTACCGTACGGACAGTTGCTAAGGATCAGACGAAATTGTACCAACGTATCTGATTTTGAGTCACATGCAACAACATTCTGCAGTGAAATGGCGAAACGAGGGTACCCCAAAAAGCTATTAAAACACTCAAAAAATAGAGCCAGATTCATCCCGAGAGAGACTTTACTCCAGGTCAAAGAGAAAAGTGAATTAGACAAATTGGTGTGTGTAACTACTTTTAGTCAACACACAAATCACTTTAAACGTATCATTCTAAAAAACTGGCACTTATTAGAAACACTAGAGTACCCCCTAGCAAAACCAATCTTTGCCATGCGTAAGAACACAAGCATAGGGCAACAGTTGATAAAAGCAGACAGTCATATTCCGCAACAAAAAAGTGATTTGATGGCACAGTGGAATCTAAAACCGATATGTGGGCACCACAAATGTGGAAATTGCGTATCATGTTCAACCACACTTGAAGGCAGTATGTTCAACCACAATGGAGTACAATGGAAACACCAAGCATTTACAAATTGTAAAACGAAAAATGTCGTCTATGCTGTGGTTTGTCCGTGCGACAGAGTGTACATTGGCAAGACAAGCCAACCAGTCAATGCGAGCATAACCCAACACCGCTCGCGAATAAAGAAAAGAGTGATGTCCGCGCCAATGGTCGAACATTTTGTGAATAATAACCACAGTGAAAGCGATTTCAAATGGACGATATTGGCCTGGATAGATTCTAAACACCAGTCTAATGTTGACACCATGTTACTGCGCAAAGAGGCATACCTTATTTTAAAATTTGACAGTGTTAACAAGAGTCTAAACTGTCTAAGCGAAATTAATAGGGCTTGAGAAACGCGGGTTTTCCCAATGGAACAACATATCCCAGAAGACACCATCACACAATCGCGGCCCACATGGCTCCGATTGGCTAACCAAGATTCACTTGAACGATGTATTCACCCCAGGCACAGCCGCGGACACCTACATTCACAGTGGGGCGTAGAGCAGTGCGAGTGAGAGCAGCGTTACCGTGAAAACCACTGGTAAGCCTCAGCGGTTAAATATGCCTTTCTTCACCTTAGTCTAACAAAAGGGACCAGCCCAGTGAATCCATTTCCCTTTTTATCCACACAGAAAGAAAACAGAACTTCGGAGCGAAGAAGTTCCGAGCCGGTTGTAACACAGAATAGTAAGTTTGTTAAGCCCTAGTTCACATAGTCGCAACAAAGTAGCGCAACATTACTGACCTTACCTTTTGTTAAACTTAATTCCACCAGAGATGTAACACGGTCGATACAGAAAGTAATTATCCGGAAACAGGCAGATCAGCCGCCGGATCACGAAGAGCTAAGGTAAATGCCCTTTCTCTCCCTGCACACTAATTCAGGCAAGCAATCCTTGCTTCCTTCAGAATGTCAATTGACCCAATCTTCACTCTGTTGCAGTTCAAATTCCACGGCACAGACGTTCTCACTAACCAAAGTGCAACCTTGGGCAAGAATTACACAAGGTACGCCGCACTTAGTGAATTGAACAATTTCAATAGCAAATTGGCTTGAGGACCCCATTTGATTAAAACAATCTTTCCCCTCTTTTTTTGCAAACAGTGTCCATGGACTAGAATTATACCGCCCTGATGAGAATCCTGCAAATCTGTTAACAGGATTCGAAACGCGTCGGCATTTCTCTCGTATTTGATACTCACGTCAAAGCGATTGTTGCACAAAATGGGCATTTCTCTCTGAATTGTACTGATTGATTCAGTCTCAGTGTTTGGGGTTTAAATTTGAAAAGATTCTCATCCCCCAGGCTATATACTGACAATTGTGATTCTTCAAAGTATAACTGTGATCTTTCAAAATTTCATGATCTAATTGTCCATGTCTGTTATGACGATGAGCACTTTTAGATTTATATGTATTCACATGTTACTGTTGCATTTTTTCACTGTAAATATTCACAAACTTGTTTGCCAAACTACATATGGCCATACTTGAAGTTGATGGCGACCTTGTTCTGTGTATAAAAAGATTAAAAAAATTGTGATAATCGAAAAAAACAAAAGACAAAATTCATTGTCGGGGTAAATGAATAAAGTTATGTTTATCCGTCAAACAACATTCATTGTTTCAATTAATTCCCAGAGGTTTAGGTAAAAACTCCCCGTTTTACATTATACTGTGGCCCTACCTACCCTCTTTCCCATGGAGCCCAACCACCCCTGTTTTTTTTGCTTTTTCCTTTTTTGGTTAGGCGCCTTGATGCCTTCGGGCTTAGTAGCGCATTTATAAATTTCATTTCATTCATTCATTCATTCATTCATTCATTCATTCATTCATTCATTCATTCATTCATTCATTCATTCAGGGTCATAGTCAGCAATCAGTTCAAGATGAAAATTGAAGTCACTGAGAACAGTAAAGTACGAGGAGTCGGTACAAGACTCCATAAAAGCCAAAAGACTCTGTAAGAATAGAAGTTTGGGCCCTGGTTGTCTATAAAGAAGGAGACAAGTAAAATTAACCTTATTGGTAATTTTGATGTTAAATGACATGGCTTCAGCGCCTACAAGGGGTATTGATTCATATTTCAGTTTGTATTCCGTTCTATAAATTAAAGCTATTCCTCCACCTAATTCGTCCACTCTGGGGACAGAGGCATGAGAGTAGCCCAGAGGTAATGCTGCCACCCAGTCAGGTTCAGATGTAGGGCTAGACCATGTTTCTGTTTGAAACATTAAATCCAGGCAAGTTATTTGAAGCAGGCATTCCATCTCCAGCTTATGCTTGCTTATCAATCTAACATTAAGCAAGATGACCTTGAGTTTATTAGAATTTGTGGCGTTTTTAGGCAGAACATTAATATTGTCCCTTGTGCAGAGTTCCTGTAGGGCCCCAGCAGTTATCCAATTGTTAATGTCTACATTTAGAACATCTGGGAAGTGAGGGAGCACACCAGGACAGTGTGTGGGCGCGCTCAGGGTCAAACAATGTTTGCACTTAGGACAACTAAGAATTGAACGGCGGAAGCTGTTATTATCCAAACAGTAGTTAATACACTTACCAATATTTATGGCCTCTAGTTCACTCCTTGAGTAAACTAAATCTATTACAACCAGGAGTCACTGTACTATCTATCCAAAGTGTAACGTTTTTTTTTTTTTTTTTTTTTAAATATATTTTTATTGCAGGAATCAGTAAAACAATACAGTAGCGACCAGTATCGTATTATAAACAACTTATACAAGGTATAGCCCACCGACCCCCTTCCATAACGTTGCTATACAGCCAATCAGCCCATATCCCTGGGGTTGGGCGGCAAATGCAGCTGGGGTCAGTAGGATGCTGGAGCTGGTCCGGATAACACACTGTCCGTCATCTGCTTTTCTAAACAAACCCAAAACCTCAAAAAGAAACCCCCCCCTCAAAATTCCCAATTACTGTGAACCCCCCCCCCCAACCATCAGCGCCAGGGAGCTCGTCAACATAGAATCCACAGCTTGACCCACGGGGAAGGTAATAGTGCTGTCAATGCTAATGTTTAACGAGACTCGGGTCGAGTTGCTTCTTCACTTCCGGAGTCGCTGGGGGTACAATAATCTCTGAGGGCCTGCACCAGCGTTTCCCATTCTAATGCGGCCTCCTGCGCCTTCTCATTGCCCTGCCTCCAAGCCAACTGATATCGCAGCGCGCTCTCACCCGCCGCCCATTTCAAAAGCTCACTGTGCCATCTGCTGCCTGTAGGACCAGCTCGTGCCTTCCAGTTCCTGGTCACCTCTCGCTTAGCAAGTAGGAGCCCCAGGTCGATAAATTTACTGGTGATTTTATTCCGGGGGGTATGGGGGAACCAGTGCAAGAGCCCTACCGCCACATCGAATGATAAGTGCCTCCCCGTCACCTCTTCCAAAGTCGTCGCCACCTCCTGCCAGTAGGACGTCAGTCCTGGACAGGCCCATAGCATGTGTAGGAGGTCCGCCTCCTGAGCCGGGCACCTAGGGCATTCCGCCGAAGCCGTGGCAAAATAACGCCTGATCTTTACCGGGGTCAGGTACGCTCTATGGAGAACATAATAGTGGACCAGTTGGAAACGGGCGCCACGTGTACCCTTCCAGGCACGCCTCACCAGCTGGGACCAGGTCGTCTCCGGGATCTCCCTACCAATGTCCTCTTCCCAGCGGGACTTCAGTGTGGCGAGAGGAACCAACCCCTCGGCAATCAACCTGCCGTAGAGGCAAGTGACCGCCTTCACCGTGCCCGCCGACATCATTACGTACTGGCACACCTGAGACAATTGAGGTTCCTCTAGCCCGTTTTGCCAGTGCGCCTGGATCGCTCGCACAATGGCCGAGTGCAGCAGAAAGTCGCCCCGGGGGATCCCAAAGCGGTCAATGAGATCCTGAAAGGACAGGAGCGCTCCGTCCTCGTACAGGTCCCCGACGAGCTGTAGACCGGAATCCTCCCAGTCCGCCAGTCGTGACCAGTCTCCTCCGTGGGGGAGGGCCGTCAGCATCCCCAATGGTATTTCAGGCGCATATGGCGTCCGTAGGCGACCTCTGTTATGAGCCCGATTCCAACAGAGTCGGATAGTCCGCTCCTCCATCGACAGGTCCCGTAGGACTAAGCGCTGTCGCAGCGCGATAAAGGAGAGGACGTGCCTGGCCATACCCGTCCCTCTACCGTCCTCCGGGCCTCTGAACTCCCTGGCTATCTCCTGGGTGTAGGTCTGGAGCTGCGCCGCTAGGTAATATTTCTCGAAGTCCGGCACAGCGAGCCCCCCCTCGTCCCTCGGCCTCATCAGGGTATTGAGGGCCACCCGCCGCCGGCCCGTTCCCCAAAGGAACCCGACCACCATAGAACGCAAGCGACGAAACGTGGCCGGTGGGACCCAGATCGGCAAAGTCCGAAAGTAATACAATAGTCGGGGGAGCGCCACCATTTTGAGCAGGGCGATGCGTCCCGCCACGGAGAGCGGCAGCGTGGCCCAAAAGTCCATGCTACCTCGGAGTGCTCGCATGCAACGGGCAATGTTTCCATCTAGGAGGTCGGGTTGGTCGCGGTACACAAATACCCCAAGGTATTTAAAGCAGTCGGGTTCCCATCTGATCTCCTTACTTAGCGCAGGAGTGGGGGTACCCCTACGCATCGGGAAGAGGCAGGTCTTAGACCAATTCACTTGGAGGCCTGAGACCGCTCCGAACTCCGTTAGCGCTAATTCCGCTCCCCGCAACGCGTCGACCGGATCCTCCAGGAAGAGCAACAGGTCGTCCGCATAGAGCGAGACGTAATGCGGGCCCGCCGCTGTCCATAAGCCCGTATAGTGGGCTCCCGAGCGAAGATGCATCGCTAGTGGCTCTACCGCTAGTGCGAAAAGAAGCGGGGATAAGGAGCACCCCTGCCGCGTGCCACGCTCCACCGGATATCGCGATGAAATCAAAGGGCCCGATCTAACCCTGGCCGAAGCGGAAGCGTAGAGGACTGCTGTCCATTTGACAAATCCCTCCCCGAGGCCGAATTTCCGTAATACCGTGCATAGGTAGTCCCCCTCCAGGCTATCAAAAGCCTTCTCCAGGTCCACCGACAAGACTACCGGGGACGGGGCATCCACGAATGGTTCCCCAAGCAAGCGGAACAACCTTCGGATGTTCATAGTCGTATTCCGCCGCGGGATGAAACCGGCTTGGTCTTCATGCACTAGGGAACTCATATGTCCCAGCAGCCTCGAGGCCAAGATGCTGCTCAATATTTTGTAGTCCACCGTCAGCATTGAAAGGGGACGGTAGGACCCCGGGTCAGACGAGTCTCGGCCTGGTTTGAGGAGAGGAACCACCAACGCCTCACACATCGAGCCAGGGAGACGACCCAACCTCTTCGCCTCCCTGTAGACCACCAGTAATCGAGGGGCCAAGAGGTCAGCGTAAGCTGCATAGAACTCCACCGGAAGGCCATCTAGGCCCGGGGTCTTGTTCCTCGCCATCCGTTTGATGGCCCCGTGGATCTCCCCCAAGTCGATGTCAGAACCCAGGGTTTCCGCCACTTCCTGTCCTACTGTGCGGAGTTCCAGTGGGCTAAGATAGTTATCAAGCCGGTCTGGGTCACGTGCGGAGCGACTGCGGTATAAACTTCCGTAGTAATGCCGGAAGCAACTAAGAATCTCCGGTTGGGTGCACACCTCGGTCCCATCCGCCCCACGCATTTTTGTCGTCGTTTGGGACTGGCGCGTAGGGTTGGCCAACCACGCCAGCAACGCGCTCGACCTGTCGCCCTCCGCAATAGACCGGACCGTATAGGCCTTATAATCGAAACAGCGGAGCCGTTCGACCTCCACCGCTACCTTCTCCCTCGCCTCTACCGTTTGTGTTTGCAATTCTGGGTGTCCGGGGCAGCTAATTTCGAGCTCGCGGAGTACTCGGTCCGCTGTGTCTAAGTCAGCCAGGATAACACGCCGCATGCCCACCTTCTTAGAGATACAGTAGCCCCTCACCACCACCTTGAAAGCGTCCCATTCGAACGCCCTAGTACTCGCGGAGCCGCCGTTGGATGCAAAATAATCCGTGATTCTCTCCCCTAGGTCCGCCTTGAAGACACTGTCCTCAAGGATCTCGGGGCGCATCTTCCAGGTGGGTACTGCCGGCGTCCCAGGGAACCAGCGAATGTCCAGTAGGAGGGGGTTATGGTCCGAGATGGTCCGCGATAAGTACTCCGATCGGACCGCTGCCGAAACTAATTCGGACGAACCAAGAAAGCCATCTAGTCTGACATGCAGCTCATGAAGGCTCGAAAAGTATGAATAATCTCTAGACGCGGGGTGATGCGCCCTCCAAATGTCCGCCAAACCCCAGCGGGTCTGCCAATCTTGACGACCCTTAGCCGTCCGCCGGACCGGGGAATCGGGGAGCGGGGGATGCGAGCGGTCTATGTCTACATCCACTACGGAGTTAAAGTCTCCCCCCAGCAGGAGGGGCCCGGCGAAAAAGTGGGCCAGCGAGCCCGATAACCTGGAAAGGAAGGCAGTCTGGTCCACATTAGGAGCATACACACAGCAAACGCTCAGGTCCCTCCCCCCTAGCGTGCCTGAGATGGCCACGAAACGCCCCTCTGGGTCCAACACTGTCCTCGTGACCTGGAAGGGGACTCCTGCCCTAATCCATATTAGCGCCCCCCTGGCATAAGCAGAGTACGCCGTGGAAAAGACCTGCCCTCGCCACCTACGCTGAAGCGCCGCCCCTTCCGCCTTGTTCAGATGCGTTTCCTGCAGCAGCGCCATTTGCACTCCCCTACGCACTAAATAAGCATGGACCTTGTGACGCCTGGACATAGTGTGAAGCCCCCTCACGTTCCAAGTAATACATTTCAAGTTAGCAACATCAGCCATTGTCCCAAAGTGTTCTTGCACAGTCTCCCCGTTCGGGTCTCCACAAAGAAAAAGCATCAATCCTCCCAGCGCTGACGGCGGCCATTTTCCCCAACCAGAACCAAACCACCCAAAAACCAACAAAACCCCCCCCCAACCACCCCAGAACAGGACCCAAACTGCACCATCTAGATCCCATCCAAACCTCTACGGAGATCAACCCCAAAATCCCCACTAGTCCTACGGTCGCCACCGTAGGAAGGCCTTATGGGCCAGGAGCGGGCTGAGCGGAGGCAGTGGGCCCTCGTCGCCCAGGCTACCAGGACTATAGTAAGCCCCCTCCGGTGTCAAACCCTCCCGGGCCAAGAGCAGAAGCCCCCCAACCCTCCCTCCTTCGTTGTCAGCAATAAAGAACGGCAACCGCCTCCCCCCTGCCGGGCCCCCACCCAAAACAAGGCAGCATATCCCGTTACCCTTGTCCGTCCAAAAGGTCCTCCACCGATTTCGGTGTGATCACCGGTGTATGGGTACTGTCTGCCACTGAATCTTCCGAGTCCGATGGTGCCCCCTGAGCACCCGGGTTTTCCTCCTCCTCCTCGATGACTTCGCCTCTTGCTCCCGACAGTTCCGACAGAACTTCCAACACTCCCCTCCGCTCCGATGATGTCTCCGCAGTCGAGGGCCCTCCCGTGCGGCCGCGGCGGTTCCTGACCCTCTTAGATCGCCTCCTTTGTTCCAGCTCCTCCGCCTGATGGGTCGAGGCGCTATAACCATCTTTCCCTGTCCGGTACAGTTCGAGCCAGTCACAGACCTCCTCTGGGGTGTCGAAGAACTGGGTTTTGTCGTCGACAATGACGCGGAGCCTTGCGGGAAATAGGAGTGAATATTGGATGCCCTCACTCCTGAGTTCACGCTTAACCGCCAGGAAGGAGAACCGCTTGCGCTGCGTCTCGTAGGTGTAGTCAGGGAAGATATTCACCTGACTGTTTGCAACCTGGAACGGGCCATTGTGCCTGGCGGCATTTAGGATCAGATCTCTGTCCCGGAAATGTAGCAACCGTGCCACCACCGGCCTTGGGGCTCGTCCCTGCTGTGGGGGCCGTGTTGGGACTCTGTGGGCCCGTTCTAGAGTGTAAAATGAGGACAGGCCCTCTGGGACCACCGTGTCTCGGAGCCAGGTCTCCAAGTATCGCACCATATCGCCATCCTCGATTTTTTCCGGCAGGCCCACCACCCGAATGTTATTCCTCCTGTTGCGGCCTTCCGCATCCTCCGCCCTCCGTTCGAGGGTCTCAATTCGGGACATGGCATCCTTTATCGTCGCAGCCAGGGTTCTCTGCGCCGGTTCTAAAGTCTTCACCGTGCCCTCCACCTCCTTGACCCGGTCCGAGAGTTTACCATGGTCTGCCCTAAGGAGGCCCAGGCCCGTCGCCACCTGGGCAATGTCCTGTTGGAGGGCCGACCGAGTTGCCTCTATCGCTTCCAGTACACGGTCGAATTGTTGCTGGAGTGGTGCGCCACCAGGTCTTTTAGGGTCTCCATGCTCTTCCTTGTCCTGGGCTTCAGAGTCTGAGGCGGTCTGGCTGGATCCCTTGGCTCCTTTAGGTTTCCCCATGCTGCCAGGGGCTCTCCGTGAGGGTCCCGGAGTAGGCGTCTCCGTGTACAAGTGTCCAGCACGACCTTCCCGGGAGTTCGTTCTCAAGTCGGGTATGGGCGATCTCCGTCTCCAGAGCCTGTGGAGACTCCGCCGCTTCGGCTCACGCCACCGCCACGGCGTCCGAGGGCACCGATAAGGGGGCGGAGACAACCGTCGCCGAGTCGGGCAGGCCCGTTCACCCACTATAGCTCCGGGGCGAGGGCCACCAACTCCCTCGGTTGATCTGTGGCGCCAGAGTGTCGCGCCACCCATGTAGTTGGGCTGGCCAGGAAATCGTATCTAGTCGCGGAGTCGCGGTGCAGACCACCGCCTGGAACAGAGGGCACCCGCGCCCGGTGCCCTCTAGTGCGTGGGCACCCGCCCGGTCGTCCAATCGAGTATGAACCCGTTGTAGAAGGTCCGAGCCTGCCAATGTCCAATGTCTAAAACAACTGAGGACGGTGAAGCCGGGTGCCAGTCGACACCCGTGAGACCTCTTCAACTCCGTAGTTTCGATCAAGGGGACAAAGGGGTCCGGGCGCCATGTTGGGTCGCACTCCGCAACTCCGCAAACTTCGGCATTTCTTCGAAGCCACCCCCGTCCAAACTCCACCAAGGCCCCCGGCAGGGTGTCGTCGCCTCGCTCAACCGAATGCGGGGTCTGGGGCGCCCCTCAGCCTCCGATGTTCAGGATAATTTCGGGCTTAGTCCCGGAGCCGAGCTCTCAGGCGACCATCGCCATCGGCGCCCAAGCCACGCCCCTCATCCAAAGTGTAACGTTGTGAGAAAGTGGCATCTTTCGTGCATGGTATGCCCCCCCTTTTTTGCTGAATTGCTGATGTGCTTTGACTGAGTGTGCCCTGGGCTCCTGCCAATCAGGTGCCCAGGGCCTGTGTTCCTTCCCTAAAACTGTGTTGACACTAAATCCAATTGGCATCTCTGGCCACATGTCAGTCCCTGGTAAATGGTACCCTAGGTACCCAGGACATTTTGACCAGAGAAGACCCCTAAGGGCTGCAGCACTGACTGTGCCACCCTTAGGGGCCCTGTACCCTGACACACACACACACACACACACACTGCCTTTGCAGGCTGAGTGTCCTTGTACAGTGCTAAACAAAGAGTCGACATGGCACACATCCCTGTGTGCCATGCCCCAAACCCTCTGCCCTGGAATACACCAGTCACCCCTCTAGCTGGGTGCACTATGCCAGTGGTGTGGGCACAGGCGCATGCGCCCTGTGCCCTTACAGTACCCAGGGCCATTCCTGGGCACTGTAAGTGCTGTAATGCCATTAAAGAGTATATGGTGCTGGGAGGTTGTCATTACGAACTCCACAGCACCATGAGGGCTACACTGAAGACTGAGAAGTTTGGTATCAAACTTCTCAGCACATTAAATCCCCACTGATGCCAGTGTGGGATTTAATGCCAAATGCACGACAGAGGGCAACTTAGTGTTGCCCCCTGAACCTAACCTTCAATCCACGTCTGGTCTGAGGGGCTGCCTAGGCTGCCACACAGCAGGCCTGTTACTGGAACCCTGGGTAGAGAGCCATCTGCTCTCCTGGGCCTGCAACAATGCACGTCCTGGGCGAGGTGCTGGATCTCCTCCCCCAGGATGGGCAGGGGAAGCTTCAAAGGCATGCCGCCTTTGTGAGCTTCTCCAGGCCACTTTCTGTACTCAGCAACTGGCCCCCACCAGTTATGACCCCCACTCTGGCGGGAAGACTAGCGAGAAACCCTAATTGAGGAAAGGGGGTGTGTCAGCCTGTGCCAACTCCACCCTTCAGGTGGGAGAGGCGAGGTGAAGCACGACTCCGGGCTACCGCATCTTGAAGATGGGGAGGCCTGCTTAATCAGAGCTAGGCCCCCGCCCCCTCCCACAGAAGAGGAGCAGGATAGGGGGTGTACTCACCCCAGGACAGGGACTTACTGGTCTCTGCCCCTGCCCTACCTGTAACTCTCCTAAATTTATTAATTGGGGGCACCCTGAACCTTCCTTCCTCAGATCACGATTTCAAAACAAGAAGAAAAACAAGAAGAAGGATGACCTGCCGTGCAGCTGCTAACAAAAGGACGACACCAACTGACTTGGCCCCAGCCATACCGGCCTGTTGATCCTTGAACCTGGTCCTGCTAAATCGTAGCGTCTCCTGCGGACAGCAACCTTCAAAATCCCGTAGGACCTTCCTGACTTGAACCTCTTAGAAACTGGGACTCCCACGAGCAGTGGTTCTGCTCAAAAAGCAACACCCATGGTGCCAGCCGGAACCACAAATCCAGCCCACTCTGCACCCGCCGAGCCCGGCCTGTGCTCAAGTGAACAAAGACCCTGAGAACGTCCCCCTGGCAATTGTGACCTGAAATCCAGTGCCCAAGGACCCTCCTCGACAAACCAGACGACGCCTGCAGCCTCACAACCAGGGACCCCTCCAACCCCGACCAGCTGAGGGTAAGATTTCCCGACGTCAAAAGACACCCCTGCACCCGGCGCCCCACGGCCACCTGTGCCCACCTCCTGGGTGCCTACCTATCCTCCAGGATCCCAACTTACCTCTTGAAGTGTTGGTCGCTCCAGAAGAATTTCTGTCCCCGAGCCTGCAGGTTTTATTCATCTTCCAAGTTCCCCATTGAATAACATTGAGCGCCCGACTGCTCAAAAGCACCCTGCACCCAGCCGCCCGAGTGCCCCTGGCAGTGCAACTATGGTCCTAACCTACTTCCCCATTTGCCCTGTGCAAGTGACCAGGAGCCCAGCTCCCACAGCTGCGTGGCCTGCTTGCCAGCAGTCACCAACCGAAGGCCCCCTGCCTCTCATTGGATAACATTGGGCCTAAATATCTCTGCACTCGGCTGCCCCTGTGCCGCTGAGGGTGTACCAACTGTACCTACTTAACCCTGGGAGACCCAAGTCTGTGCCCAGAACCTTAACTCTGCCAGTCAAGTACTTACACAAAAGCTGATTACTCACTTTTCTTCCATAGCGTAACGTTGACTGGTTTCTCTTAAAAAAGTGTGAAGTTTTGAAACTTTAAAATATTCATCTAAAATCAGCCGAACAACAAATTCAGATTTACTCACCTATTATCAGGAGAGAACCCAGTGCTGCTTCTTTTAGCCCAGCACTGACCCTGAAAAGTAATCCTAACCGTACTTACCAGTAACTTGAATTTCCTTCCATAGGAATCCATTGTACGATTTTCACCAGAAAGGTTTCTGTGTCGATTTTCTGAAACTACAAATTTTCCTTGTGAGGAAATGCTCACCGATGTAATCCCGTGGGTCGATAACATCCAACGGACTCCACAAACGATAACACCCAATCCGGATCCATGCCGTCTTTTCCTCTCATTACAGAGAGCTGGAAAACGTAGCCCGGAAGTGAATGACGGTAACCCCGGAAACGGTCTACGAAAACCAATGAAAACTGAGCACGGAGGAGGGTTTGGGAGAGAAGGAGAAGACCGGAAGAGGACGCCGGCCGAGAGGACACGAGGAGAAACTCCATACCGGAACCAAGAGGACTACGAAGAGAAGACCGAGGAGAGAGAACTCCAGGACGAAAAAGCAGACGAGCCCTGGACTGAGGAGTGGTGGATTCCACCGGAGGATGCTGAAGAGCGGCCGCGGACTCAGGAGAGTTTGCGGCAGGAGTCGGTGAGTTAAGGGTTTTCACTTACTACACGTGAGGGTAACGGGTGGTTTCTGTAAGAGTGGCGGGTGGCAGTTAGTGTATACGTTTTTACTATTCTGCACAGAGTACCGCTTTCATCTTTGAAACGTTCGTTATACCTGTTAAAGACGGTGTTTTAGTGATCCTTTTGTTGCTAATGAGTAAAGGTGGTTTCATGTGCCTAATAAACTGAAGTTAGTCTCGTAGGAAAAATCCTGCCTATTGATACATTGTCGTCTGATTGCATTTACGCAGGCAACTGTCTTAGAAACCAATCACTCAATAAGAAGGGAAACTATTTCTCTTAAGTGAGGGAACCTTGCTATCCTTTTTGCTTTATTTATTCATGAGTCCCTATGCCCCACCCTTTCTTAGTTAAAATAACAACCCTTTTTCCTAAGCACAACGGTGGTATGGTGACGGGTTAGATTCCCTGTTATAGGGTAAACTAATGTTCTGACGACTCCCTATCTTTCCTCTTTTTATGAGCCTCCGGGGAACACCCTTCGATTCCGAAGACGACGAGCCAGGACCATTGCCAGGATCTGAAGAGGACTCTCAAGAGGAAGACTACCGTGACGCCCGAACATCTGTTTTGCCTGATCCTATCCTTCAAAATAAACCGATACCTGTTCGAAAATTTATTCAGCCTCCTCGCCTGTATATTAGACCCGCGCTCCCACAAGTGGTGTCAGAAGTGGGATCTAAAGGCGCCATGGAGGCCGTACTTGCTAAAATGGCGGAAAATCAAGAACACCTGGGAAAAGTGATGGAGCGTTTCTTGACTGTCGTGGAAGAGGATCGAGGCAAAATACAGCAAGTACTTTCCGGACAAGGACAAACTCAGAATACCGCCCTGACGAAACTAACGGAGGCACTTGGACAACAGAGAGGTCCTACGACCCTTCCCTCAGTAGTGCTACAAAGATATGTAAGTGGAGAAGATCCTGATTTCTTTTTCAACAATTTTGAAAGGATGGCCTCAGCAGCATCATGGCCACCCGACAAATGGGCACAATATTTAGGTCCTTTGTTATCAGGAGACTTACAAGCGGCATATCAAGCTGCGACAGTACAAGCTGGAGTAACTTATCCTGACATTAAGAAATGTATTATGGAGCGACTAGGAGTTGATGATGAGTCGTATAGACTTAAACTCAGACAAATGAAAGAAGGACCACAGGAAACACCGAGAGCCTTGTACTTCCGAGTTAAAGATATCGCCGACAGATGGCTAAAACCTGCCACCACCGATAAAGATGGTATCATGGCTAAAATCTATCTAGAACAATATTTAACATCCCTACATCCACCTATTCAAAAATGGGTACGCCAACAAGCTAATCTTACTCTAGAGACAGCAGTAGAGATAGCCAGCGCTTTTAGTAGGGCACAAGATTTACAGAAAGGTAAGGAGGACTATCATGGACGAGTAGGTGGTCAGATACCTCATAGGGCTCCTCGACCACCGATGGTTAAAAAACCTGAACCCATATCCATTGTTCCCGGAACTCCTGTTTTCCGAGCCCCGATGGCACCCCAATGTTTCCAGTGTGGGGGTATGGGACATATAGCGAGATTTTGTCCACAAAGAGAAAAGGAGGAGCCTATGGAAATTGGAGTTGTTCGAAATTATTATTGTTCCCCGTCGGAAAAGAGACAACCTCCTTATCATTGTACGGTGTCAGTAAATGGACGACCAGTGACTGCTTTGGCTGATACAGGGTGTCTGCACAGCGTGGTACGTCCACAAGACTTAGGGCCTAATATCGGTCCAATTGATGGGGCAGTGGTGATAAGATGTGTTCATGGGGATACTAAACCTTATCCTACTGCGCAGGTACAGATTCAACACGCTGGTGATACTGGCACCACCCTTACCGTGGGACTGATCCCTAAGTTACCCGAACAAGCAATTCTAGGGAATGATTATCCCAAATTGTCACAGTTGTTAAAGGAGAAACCTGACAGTACCAAAGAATGGTTGGCCAATGCCCCATTTGCTCAAGATGAGGAGAAAGAATAGCCACCATCAAAGGAACGTAAAAGTAAAAGACAAAAGAGAGCAGAGAAGAACAGGTCACAAAATGTGTTTCCAGTCTTTCAAGATGAAAACCCATGGGAAACTGATAGAAGTTTTCATGCAGCACAACATGAAGATCCGGTCTTACAAGAAGCTTGGAATCAGGCCTTACCGGATGAAGATCCTCAACACGTAGGTCCATACTTTTTCACGAAAAATGGGCTCTTATACCGGAAGGGAAACCCAAATCAGAAAGCTCAACTCTTGGTTCCAGGGCCCTTTAGAGACAAGGTATTATATTTAGCCCATAGCCATCTTCTTGGGGTCATTTTGGGGCTGATAAAACTGAAAAACAGATTCTAGAACTCTTTTATTGGCCCGGAATTTATCAACAGGTGAAAAGATATTGTAGAGAGTGTCCCGTTTGTCAGAGGAATAGTAGATATCATCCACCACGAGTCCCCCTTAGACCACTTCCCATAATTGATGAACCTTTTCAGAGAGTAGGGATGGATATAATAGGGCCTTTGCTTCCCTCCCGGAGTGGCTGTCGATATATACTGGTGATTGTAGATTATGCCACAAGATTTCCCGAGGCCATACCTTTACGAAGGCCGGATGCGACTAACATTGCTAAAGCGATGATCACAGTATTTTCTAGAGTCGGATTCCCGAAAGAAATCTTGTCTGACCAGGGAACCCCCTTTGTGTCACGACTGATGAAACAAGTGTGTACTCAGTTAGGAGTCAAACAAATCCGTACCTCGGCTTACCATCTCCAAACGGATGGATTAGTCGAGAGATATAATGCCACCATAAAAAGTACCCTGAAAAAACTTCTTGCCTTGGAATCTAGGAAATGGGAAGACATGCTGCCATTGGCTTTGTTTGCCATCAGGTGCAAGGAACAGAAAAGTACGGGATACTCACCTTTTGAGTTGCTGTATGGTCATAAACCACGTACTTTACTGGAGATGGCACAGGAAAGATGGGAAAATGAACCCCATGACTCTAAACCCATCACTGAATATGTGTCGAATCTACGTACACACCTAGGACAGATCAGGACCATTGTTAAGAATAATCTAGAAGAAGCTCAAGAGGCACAAAAGAAACAGTACGATAAGGGTACAAAAGAGAGGTCTTTTAAGGTAGGAGACTCAGTATTACTCATGATGTCTTCCTCTGATCATAAGCTGCTGGGCCACTGGCAAGGCCCTTATAACCGTAATTGATGGGGTTACCCCTGTCACATACAGGATTGAGTTAGATCCAGTAAAACACACGTCTCAGGTATATCACATCAATTTACTTAAAAAATGGGAAGGACTGTGAGTCTGGTTCAGAATGCATCTGCTCCATTTGAACAATGTATAGATCCCGGGTTGCCAGACCATTTAAAAGAAGGTCTAACCCAGATGTTAAAACCAATCGAAGATACCTTTTCCACCACACCAGGCAGAACCACATTTCTTGAACATGCGATAAAAACTACTCCAGGAAAGAAGGTCAGACTTCGACCTTATCGCATTCCCGAAGCTCGGAGGCAAACGATACGGGAGGAAGTCCAAAAAATTTTAGAAATGGACATTATAGAACCTTCCGTAAGTGAGTGGAATTCCCCAATAGTTTTGGTGCCAAAACCGGATGGGTCAGTGCGGTTTTGCATTGACTTCAGGGAAGTTAACAAGATTTCAGAGTTCGATACCTATCCCCTTCCACGGGTTGATGAAATGATAGAAAGGATAGGCCAAGCCAAATATATCAGCACACTTGATTTGTGTAAAGGCTACTGGCAAATACCCTTAAGAGCAGAAGATCGAGAAAAAACTGCATTTTCCACTCCTGATGGATTATATCAGTTTAAAGTTTTACCCTTCGGGTTACATGGAGCTCCAGCAACTTTTCAGAGAGCTATGAATATCATTCTCAGGCCATATGAAACATATGCTGGTGCTTACATTGACGATATAATCATTTATAGTGATACTTGGGAACAACATCTCTGTCACCTTTCGAATGTGGTCCAAGCACTGGGTCAGTATGGCTTAAAAATCAATCCTGCAAAAAGCTATCTGGCCGCCCAAAATGTTAAATATTTGGGATACCTGTTGGGGGATGGTGTAATTAGACCACAAGCTTCCAAACTGACAGCCATTTCACAAATTCCTTTACCCCGCACAAAAAAAGATTTACGGGCCTTTCTGGGATTATTAGGATACTACAGAAGGTTTATTCCACAGTTTTCCCAGACGGCTGCTCCTTTAACTGACTTACTGCAAAAACATTGCAAAACAGAAGAGCAGTTACAACATCCTTCCTTAGAGGTAGTACAAGCATTTGAAACCCTGAAACAGGCTTTGACATCCGACTCGGTGCTAACCAGTCCAGATTACACCCTTCCATTTTTGTTACAAACGGATGCTTCAGATCAAGGACTTAGGGCTGTTCTATCCCAAGAAACGGCCCAGGGAGAGAAGCCCATATTGTACATTAGTCGGAAACTGTTTCCCCGTGAGAAAAATTATGCCACTATAGAAAAAGAAGCATTAGTCATAAAATGGGCGATAGAAACCTTAAGATACTATCTAGAAGGTAGGGAGTTTACTTTGTACACCGATCATGCCCCTCTAGAATGGCTAGCCAAAAACAAGGGGGGCCATAATGAACGAGTACTTCGATGGTTCCTGTCACTACAACCTTATCGGTTTCGAACCAAACATAGGAAAGGAAGCGAACAAGGAAATGCGGACTACTTATCTAGATTTCCTCAAGATACAACCCCGAGTAGAAGGACAGCAAGGGAAAGGGGATGTGAGGAAATGCTCACCGATGTAATCCCGTGGGTCGATAACATCCAACGGACTCCACAAACGATAACACCCAATCCGGATCCATGCCGTCTTTTCCTCTCATTACAGAGAGCTGGAAAACGTAGCCCGGAAGTGAATGACTGTAACCCCGGAAACGGTCTACGAAAACCAATGAAAACTGAGCACGGAGGAGGGTTTGGGAGAGAAGGAGAAGACTGGAAGAGGACGCCGGCCGAGAGGACACAAGGAGAAACTCCATACCGGAACCAAGAGGACTACGAAGAGAAGACCGAGGAGAGAGAACCCCAGGACGAAGAAGCAGACGAGCCCTGGACTGAGGAGTGGTGTATTCCACCGGAGGATGCTGAAGAACGGTCGCGGACTCAGGAGAGTTTGCGGCAGGAGTCGGTGAGTTAAGGGTTTTCACTTACTACACGTGAGGGTAACGGGTGGTTTCTGTAAGAGTGGCGGGTGGCAGTTAGTGTATACGTTTTTACTATTCTGCACAGAGTACCGCTTTCCTCTTTGAAACGTTCGTTATACCTGTTAAAGACGGTGTTTTAGTGATCCTTTTGTTGCTAATGAGTAAAGGTGGTTTCATGTGCCTAAGTAAACTGAAGTTAGTCTCGTAGGAAAAATCCTGCCTATTGATACATTGTCGTCTGATTGCATTTACGCAGGCAACTGTCTTAGAAACCAATCACTCAATAAGAAGGGAAACTATTTCTCTTAAGTGAGGGAACTTGGCTATCCTTTTTGCTTTATTTATTCATGAGTCCCTATGCCCCACCCTTTCTTAGTTAAAATCACAACCCTTTTTCCTAAGCACAACGGTGGTATGGTGACGGGTTAGATTCCCTGTTATAGGGTAAACTAGTGTTCTGATGACTCCCTATCTTTCCTCTTTTTATGAGCCTCCGGGGAACACCCTTCGATTCCGAAGACGACGAGCCAGGACCATTGCCAGGATCTGAAGAGGACTCTCAAGAGGAAGACTACCGTGACGCCCGAACATCTGTTTTGCCTGATCCTACCCTTGTTCAAAATAAACCGATACCTGTTCGAAAATTTATTCAGCCTCCTCGCCTGTATATTAGACCCGCGCTCCCACATTCCTTAAAAATGCCTGTATGACTTAAACGCATTCTTTCAGTTGTTTACAGGAGATGCACCGCGGCTGGATCCAGGATCCAACCCTGAGTTAGAACAAGTAACGATAACCCTACTTACCTGCTAAGTGAATTTCCTCCCATAGGATAACATTGGTGATTCTATGTGAAAAAGTTTCCAAGTGTCAACTTTTAAAATACAATAATATTCCTTAAAAATCACTACTGTAACCAAAACGCTTTTACTTAACTGTTTACTGGAGATGCCCCAGGGCTGAATCTAGGATCCAGTCCTGTGGTTAGAAAAGTAATCCATAAAGTAATTCATTGCATTTATCTAGAAATTCCCATTGAGCTCAATGTTGCATTGTGTTTGAAATTGTGTTGCCTATTTCACCAACTGTAACTATTGTAATCAAAAAGTCTATTGCCTATTTGAAAAGTATTGAACTAAAGTAACTCATCCTGAGAAAGTATATTTTGATACCTTGTTGGTTCTAAAATAAAACAACTATATCTTTTGATACAAAACAATTGGCCTAGAGTTCAGTTCTTGAGTGTGTGATACCATTTGCTGACTGAGTGTGTACAACAAATGCTTTACACTGTCCTCTGATACTGCCTTACTGCTCGACCAAGCTACCCCATTAGAGAGTAAGGTTATATCTAACTTAAGCCTCTGCCAAGCCTCTGGGGACTGTGGACTCTATACACACTGTACCTTACCTTGGTCCAGTATATATAGAGCCACTTTCTTACAAATGTGCAACATTATTATACCATATCTGCGTACACTTTCTTACTGCACCCTGACTAACATCAGTACCATTCCATAAAGACATGACACTACAGGAAAATTCAATATCAGAATGCCAGTGATCATGGACAAGAACTGATCCAGTACCTTTAAATACTGGCCTATGAGCACAATCTGGGGGTAAAGGATTCACTAAATAGCTATTACACTCAGTGGGAGGGCGTATTACTCCTAAAAAACCTAAATCTAAGACCATTTGTAGGACTACCTGTTTTCCATGTGTGATATCTCAGCCTTACTGTCCTGTCTATCTTTAAGGATATATAAAACTTCTGCTGAAGAGTCATATATTTTGGAATTGACTAGAAAAAGTGCTACTTTGACATGTGTTAGTTGCATTTGGGTCTTCATCTCACACAAGTAGATATGTAAAAGACATAGAGCTGTGCATGGGGATACTTCTTCAGGTGAATGGAAGAGGTGTGGCTCCGCGGCCAGGGCGACTGACTCCGGAATCTGGGGATCACGGTTCGATCCCCAGTGCCGGCGGCAGATTAGCCCAGCACCATGTGACTCTGGGCCATAGCTTGCTTAATCTTCCCGACGGCGCCTAGAGACCCTTACGGGTGATTGTTCGCGCTTTACAAATGTGGATTATTATTATTAATGGGGAGAGGAGTTGGCCTAACGGCTAGGGCGGTCGACTTAGCATCTGGGGAACTGGGCTAGAGTCTCGGCAATGACACTGAACATCCTGTGTTTCTGGGCAAATCATTTAATCTCCCCGTGCCTAACAAAAATGAACGTGTCCACATGTAATGCAATTGGTGCTATGTAAAGTGCTCTGATACCCGATTCATGTAATGTTCGCGCTATATAAAAACTCTGTAAAAAATAAAATAATTTGCCTATCTGAATTAGAGAGCAGAGGAAACATGAATCATACGTACTCTCCGAACCTATGTCTGACTTATGCTGATGCCACATATATTATCTGATAATACGGTATGATTACTATGGGACACATTAGCATGAATAGAAAGTTCTCTTTGTAGGTGTGTGAGGTAAAGGTAGAAGTGTCCACACAAGCTTAGCCCACTTATCGCCACTCACAGCATCGTCACACCTCCCGCCGTAGGAACTCTCCCTGTTGGGATCAACAGAGCCTGGTCCTGGATGAAGGGATGGTGGGCAGACGTAAGAGGGTTGGAGATTCATTCCGGCTCCCGGTGCGAGTCGCGCGCTGTCGGAATGGGACGCAAATTACAATTCCCATGAGGCAAAGCGGAGGTATCCGTGTTTGCCCCTTGGGAAGGAAACCCACGACCCGGAAGCGGAGGTGAGTATAAAGAAGCCTCCAGTGCCGGGATCTGGGCTGATTATTCCTCGTCGGAGCAGTGCGTTGTGCTGCCTGCCCCCTTGCATATCCGTTAACAGTAGGGGGGCACTTGCACCAATAAGGTTGAGACATTTGTTCTTATCGGACATTGCTATTGAAGCCCTGTTTTCGAGATATTATTGAGACTATATAATTACCATTTTGCCGGCCGTATGGATTGGAGTGCAAAACAACTTCAATAACGTCTATGTTTTACTCGTTGGATCATGCAGATCTAAGAGCACCAATTGGGTATATTCAGTGATTAGGAAAACTACACAGCTTCAACATATTGCTTGTTTGCGCATTGTTCTTATGGCATGATACACAACTACTTTGGCAGTAAAACCAAAAGGAGTATTTTGGGTATTGTTGTTTGCGTATTCCTAACAGGGCTTTCAAGAGGCGGTTCTGCTCTTCCCCTGTGAAGCGGGCCCTGTCATGTATGCTGGTGTGTAAGGTTCTCTATTGAATGTATATCATATATGTGACCTATGTTAAAAGTGCAACCAGATGCTTTGTGTGTAACAAAGGCAATTGAAACCCCTCCTGTTTTTTTACCCCTTTCCTAGCGCAACCACCATTCCTTGCTGACCTAGTGATAAGGTTGTTTATTCATTCCTCTCTTAGGAACGAGGACAATTATTTACTTTACAGGTATGAAAGGCTCATTAGGTAGTTATATAGACACATAGTGTAAACCTGTACTTGCCAATATTGTATTGCTTTACAGATCTCCCTCCCTGCAGTCCCCTTCCTTTCCTTCCCCAGCTTGACCATTCCACTAACCTGTGCTGTTATAGCATTCAGGGTTGGGACTGTCGAGGGGTGGACCCCTTTTTGGCCTCAAACTGTTCCAGAGGAATCACAGAGCTGACAAGAAGATAGTTTGCTATGGAAGAGCAACAATAGAAAAGATAGTATTAAGAGACAAAAAAGGAAAACAAAAATACATAACTTACATTGTTTTATTAAAAAAATTGTCTAAAGGCACAGGTAGAAGAGGGCATTTTTATGATGACAATCTTCCCCCCTTTCCATTTACATTGTCGATGATGCTGGATTCCATACAATATTGGTAAGTTAGATCCAAGCTTTCCTGCCACCTTCCTTCAGGGCAGTGGGGGTAATGTAATGTAATGGACATTTCTACCGCGCTACTTCCACTCCAAGGAGTATCTTGGCGCTTACACAACTCAGATGGAAAGTTGGAAAAGGAAACAGATGTCCTAATCTCTTCACACACATTACACCAGAGTCCTGCACACGGCGTCAGGCAGAGAGAAAATCCAGGTTTTCAATGCCTTCCTGAAGGAAGCTTCTTGAGAGAAAGACCGCAGGGAAAGGGGGAGTTTATTCCAGGCCTTAGTTCCCAGAACAAAGATGGATTTGCCACCCTTAGTGGTCAGTTTGAAATGGGGTGTAGAGAGTAGGTTCTGGTTTGTGGATCTCAAGCAACGCGCTGGGTAGTATCTTTTAAACCCCTTTCGTAGGTAGGTTGGTCCACGTTGGTGGAAAGCCCTGAAAGTAATTAGGAGAAGTTTGAATAAGATTCTCTTCCCAATTGGCAGCCAATGTAAAGTATTTAAGGCTGTTGAGGCTGACGATCTACGGGGCAAACGCAGTACAAGGCGGGCTGCCGCATTTTGGACCATCTGCAATTTGTGGAGAACGATCTTATTTGCTCCAACATAAAGTCCATTGCAATAGTCCAGCCTAGAGTTAATTAAGGCCACTGCAACTGTTTTCCTGGCCGAGAGAGGGAGAAGGTCAAAGAACTTCCTGAGTGCTTTAATGATTTGAAAGCACATGCCTGCTACTGCTACAGCCTGGGGTTTAAAGGATAATTTGTTATCAAATTTTATACCCAGGTTCCGGGCGGATACAATTGTATTAGGTGGCACTTCAGCATCTGATGGCCAGCATGCTATAGGGGAAAAAGGGTTATTTGTCCCTACAGGTAAAATTTCCGTTTTACCGGCGTTGCACTTTAAATGGTTGTTGTTCATCCATTTAAATGTTGCTGCAAGACAGTCCCTAAGGTCTTCCTCGGCCCCTGGCCGTTCCCTGTCCAGCACCAAAATCAGTTGGGTGTCGTCAGCGTATGAAATAGAACTGATCCTGAATGACGCAATCAAGTTCATCAGAGGTGCCATATATAGATTGAAAAGAACTGGGCTCAAACTGGAGCCCTGTGGCACCCCTGAGCTGACGTTTTTAGCCTCAGATTGATATGGGCCTAGCACTGTTATTTGGCGTCTGTCAGTGAGGAAATTCCTACACCAAGCCAACACCTGTCCTCCTACCCCTGCGGCAACCAACCGGTCCAATAAGATGTTGTGGGACACGGTGTCAAAGGCTGCCGACAGGTCAAGTAGGATCAGGACAGCCTGTTTTCCTTGGTCCATTGCTGCTCTTAAAGTTTCAGCGGTGTATAATAGAGCTGATTCGGTAGAGTGTTCTGACCGAATTCCTGACTGATTGGGGTGGAGAACGTTATTCTTCTCCAAAAAGTTAGTCAGTTGACTATTGACAAACTTTTCAGTCAGCTTAAATAAAATGGGCAACAAGGAAATTGGGCGTAGGTTGGAAAGGGTGGTGGGATCGGCAAGGGCCTTTTTTTGGAGTGGCTTAACAGCTGCCAATTTCCAATCGTTAGGGATACTTGCTGTTGCTAGAGAGGAATTGATGATTTTGTTAATGATAGGATTAACCATCTCTATTAAGTGATGCAACACCGGAGGGGGACAGGGGTCGAAGGGGGAACCCGATTTGATGGCTAAAATAGCTTTAGCAGTTTCTTCTACAGACACTGGGGTAAACGCCATGGTAATTGTAAAAGGTCAGTCAAATCTGGGCTGTTTCCATTTCCGGACAACATTGCAAATGAAGACGGTGTTGCCTATATGCACAGCTGGGAGGTCAACCTCAGCGGTGAAGCGCTTCCCCTCCATATCAGTTAACGTTTTAGAAATGAACTTTGCAGCCATGAATAGTTCACAAAGGTAAACATGCATTTTATCGTTTAAGATTTCTGCTGTGCTTTCTCCCTATACATTACTTCTAGTTCAGATATTTGTTCCTTTATAGGTCTCCCTGTGACTATCTGATCAGGTGATGATCAGATCCAGTCGTATTCCTAAGGAAAAAGAGTGCCAGTGGTAGACAATACAACCAAATATTATGCAATGTTGCACATAGCCTGCTAATCTTATTCTTTAGCACCCCGTTTAGGCGCTCAACGATGCCATTGCTTTTGGGATGGTAAACAGAGGATAGTTTATGTTTTCTCCCTAAAATTGTTGTAGGATGTGTGAAGATTACATTAACAAAGTGTGTGCCATTGTCAGATCTTATCCCTTATGGAATACTCCAGCGTGGAATCCCCTCACGAATCATAAAGGTAGCAGATGACTTAGCATCACAATGGACGACCGGACCTGTTTCGAACCATCAGGACAAAGGACAAATTACAACTATAAGAGATAGTTATTGCGCCTATCTATCATGACTACAAAGTCAATAGGGAGAGTTTTAAAACGACTTTGTGGAAAAGTAGAATTTAGCACTTTTAAAGTGGGGTTGGGGAAAAATTATTGGCAATCAGTACAGTTATGAAGGTACATGGTAAGCATATCATGCAAATTGGAGATGAACCAGTCTTGTTGTATTTGCATAGACAAATGATCTCTTCAAAAGTAGGCTGGTAAATGCAACCCATAAGAGGCTATCATAAGTAAAGCCTGAGGCATCACTGGTTTACCTGTAGATATTTGTTTATATATTAAATCATCTCCTGACTGGTAGCATCCTCTAGCGTCCCACAACTGTTTCTCATGTGGTGGGGCCGCCTCCAACACTCGAAAATGTAAACATGCTGTCTCAGTATAATGAGGCGTGACATTATCTATGGTAGGTGTTACAGTAAAAAAATCATGGACGGAATGCTGACAATGCAAACATTCTCCCCCAGTCAAAAGATCTGGGTTAAATCCATCGTTCTTTTGCCCACTACTCCACCTCAGTTTGGACCCAGCCATATACAAATTAGTCTTGACCCTGTGCCCCATGAGAACAGTCCAGACCAAACTGCCAGGGCAGGTCCTCCCTGGACCGGAAACCGCATCCTGGGACCGGTTTCAGGGTATGTCACCCTTCTTCAGCCAGGCTGGCTTGAATCCAGTGGCACAGTGAGTAAGGGACTCATATCTGGGCATACCCATCCCACTTAGGGCGAAAAGCGGTACAGCAAACAAATGATGCATGGAATGCTGACAAAGCAAACATGCTCCCCCAGTCAAAAGATCTGGGTTAAATCCATTGTTCTTTCGCCCACTATGCCACCCCAGTTTGAACCCAGCCATATGCAAATCAGTCTTGACCCTGTGCCCCATGGGAACAGTCTAGACCAAGCTGCCAGGCCTGGTCCTCCCTCTAACGAAAACAAGCGTCCTGGGACCGATTTCAGGGTATGTCACCATTCTTCAGCCAGGCTAGCTGAAATCCAGTGGCACAGTGAGCAAGGGACCCACATCTGGCCATACCCATCCCACTTAGGGCGAAAATTGTTACTGCAAACAAATGATGGACGGAATGCTGACAATGCAAGCATTCTCCCCAGTCAAATGATCTGGGTTAAATCCATTGTTCTTTTGCTCACTAAGCCACCCCAATTTGGACCCAGCCATATGCAATTCAGTCTTGACCCTGTGCCCCATGGGAACAGTCCTGATTTACTGCCAGGCCAGGTCCTCCTGGACCGTAAACAAGCATCCTGGGACTGGTTTCAGGGTATGTCACCCTTATTCAGCCAGGCTAGCTTGAATCCAGTGGCACAGTGAGCAAGGGACCCATGTCTGGGCATACCCATCCCACTTAGAGCGAAAAGCGTTACAGAAAACAAATGATGGATGGAATGCTGACAATGCAAACATTTTCCCCCAGTCAAAAGATCTGGGTTAAATCAATTGTTCTTTTGCCCACTACGCCACCCCAGTTTGGACCCTGCCATATGCAAATCAGTCTTGACCCTGTGCCCCATCAGAACAGTCCAGACCGACCCTGTGCCCCATGGGAACAGTCCAGACCAAACTGCCAGACCAGGTCCTCCCTGGACCGGAAACAAGCATCGTGGGACCGGTTTCAGGGTATGTCACTCTTCTTTAGCAAGGCTAGCTTGAATCCAGTGGCACAGTGAGTAAGGGACCCACGTCTGGGCATACCCATCCCACTTAGGGCGAAAAGCGTTACAGCAAACAAATGATGGACAGAATGCTGACAATGCAAACATTCTCCCCCAGTCAAAAGATCTGGGTTCAATCCATCGTTCTTTTGCCCACTACGCCACCCCAGTTTGGACCCAGCCATATGCAAATCAGTCTTGACCCTGTGCCCCATGAGAACAGTCCAGACTGACCCTGTGCCCCATGGGAACAGTCCAGACCAAACTGCCAGACCAGGTCCTCCCTGGACCGGAAACAAGCATCGTGGGACCGGTTTCAGGGTATGTCACTCTTCTTTAGCAAGGCTAGCTTGAATAGAGTGGCACAGTGAGTAAGGGACCCACGTCTGGGCATACCCATCCCACTTAGGGCGAAAAGTGTTACAGCAGACAAATGATGGACGGAATGCTGACGATGCAATCCATTGTTCTTTGCTGTTACATTATCTATGGTAGGGTTAGATACAGATGGCGAGGCAGGGACATGTTGTGAACCCAATGAAACAGACGCGGGTGTGCGCCAAGCCACATCTTTAGCTGCCAAATCTGGTAGTGCATTTCCCCAAGACACAAAATCCTGTCCATTTGTATGTGCTGCACATTTCACAACTGCCCCTGCCTGTGGTAACACAAGTGTCTTTATTAAAGCCTTAGGAGACTCCTTTGCATAACAGGACTTATGCCTGACTTAAAGAAACCTATCCTTCTCCGTCTCATAATGCTGGAATGTGCAGTGGTAGTTGCATAAACTGAATCTGAATAGATCGTGATGACTGTTTGTGCTTCTAGCTTGAGAACCGCTATCAAGACCATCAGTTCTGCTGCTTGTGCAGAATAATATGCTGGTAGTGTTAACTGCTCTGCAAAGTGTATCTAAAGAGTCATGCGAATGTGCTCTGAATACTACAGCACCTGTGTGTCTTACTCCTGTATCCTGGTTAATAGTAGAAGAACATCAACAAAATAGGAAATGCTACATAGTATAGGGTCCTCTGTTGCTTGACTAGATTAATTAGGAAGGTAAGTTGCACAATTATACACATCATCCTCAGAGTCTAATATAGGATGAACATAGAATGTTGCAGGATTTACTGTTGGACACTTCACAGCCTTCAAAGATGGTAGTGACAGTATCACCTCATATCCTGACACTCTATGTGTAGTAAGAGTAGTCTATTGAAGTATAGCAAACACTGCATGCTCTGCATAGAGTGTCAAATGTGACCCTAAGATAATGAGGGTGCTCTTCTGTACTGCAAAGGCTGCAGTGGTGAGAGCTTACTCGCAAGGATAATGAGCTCTCATCACTGAATGCAATAGTCCACTAAAATATGCAATGCGTCATCAATCAATCAGGAGTTTGTTAAAGCGCAACTACTCACCCGTAAGGGTCTCAAGGCGCTAGGGGTGGGGTGGGGTGGGGGGGGGTGCAGGTTCCATTCCATCAAGGAGGGGGTCTGTCGAAGAGCCAGGTTTTGAGGTTTCTTGCGGAGATGGGGAGCGATGTTGTCTGTCTCAGGTGGAGCGGAAGGGCGCGAGGAAGGAGAAGGAGCGGCCTCCCGATCTGGTCTTTCTGGTGCGGGGGACCTCGGTGTAGGAGAGCTGGGCTGATCGTAGGGTCCTTTGGGGTGCGTGGAATTTGAGCCGGCTGTTCAGGTATGCTGGTCCGGTGCCGTGGAGGGCCTTGTGTGCGTGGGTGAGCATCTTAAAGGTGATTCCCGCCTCAACGGGGAGCCAGTGGAGTGTGCGCAGGTGCTGGGAGATTTGGCAGTGTTTTGGCAGGTTGAGGACCAGTCTTGCGGCGGCGTTCTGGATCTTCTGTAGCTTGCGGATGAGGTTTTTGTTTATTCCGGCGTAGAGTGCGTTGCTGTAGTCGAGTCTGCTGGTGACCAGGGCGGGAGTGACTGTCTTTCGATGTTCGAGGGGGATCCATTTGAAGGTCTTACGAAGGAGGCGGAGGGTGTGGAAGCAGGAAGATGAGACAGAGTTGATCTGGCGGTCCATTTTGAGCTCGGAGTCCAGGATGATTCCCAGGTTGCGTGCGCGGTCTGTGGGGGTTGGCGGGTTTCCGAGGGCGGTGGGCCACCAGGTGTCGCTCCAGGCGTCGGGGTTTGGGCCCATGATGAGTACTTCTGTTTTGTTGGTGTTTAGTTGTAAGCAGCTGTTTTTCATCCATTTGGCGACGGCTTCCATGCCTTCTCGAAAGTTGCGTCTGGCGGTGTTGGGCTCGTTGGATAGGGAGAGGATGAGCTGGGTGTCGTCTGCGTATGACACGATGTTGAGCCCGTAGGTTCTGACGATGGGGGCAAGTGGAGCCATGTAGACGTTGAAGAGCGTCGGGCTGAGGGAGGAGCCCTGGGGTACTCCGCAGGTGGTAGGTGTGGGGTCTGAGAGGAAAGGGGGAGTCTGACCCGTTGCGTCCTGCCGGAGAGGAAGGAGCAGATCCAGTCGAGGGCCCTGTCCTGGATTCCTGCGTCGTAGAGTCTGCGTATTAGGGTGCGGTGGGAGACTGTCGAACGCTGCTGATAGGTCTAGGAGGATGAGGGCTACTGTTTCTCCTTTGTCCAGTAGGGTGCGGATGTCTTCTGTTGCGGCGAGGAGGGCGGTTTCCGTACTGTGTTGTTTTCTGAAGCCGGATTGGGAGGAGTCGAGGATGTTGTGTTCTTCAATGAATGTGGCGAGTTGGCTGTTGATGGCTTTCTCGATGACTTTCGCTGGGAAAAGGAGCAGGGAGATGGGTCTGTAGTTTTTGAGGTCGGTGGGGTCCGCTGAGGGTTTCTTCAGGATGGGTCATGCGGAGGTGGTGGTGTTTCTGAAGCCGGTCGGCCCCCGGAGCGGCATGCCTCATACCGTCCGATCTCGCTCCTAAATGTGGAGGTCAAGATGCTGACCAAGGCGCTGGCTTACCGTCTCCTAACGCATATATCGGCCCTGGTACACCCGGACCAGGCAGGCCTTATGCCTCAGCGGGCGACGCGCCACAACATCAGGCGGGCACATGTGGCACTGGCGGCAATTCGGAGATCCGGGACCCCGGCTGCCTTTCTTCTGGCGGACATAGATAGGGCGTTCGACTCCCTAAGCTGGGTCTACCTTTTTGCCCTTTTGCACAGACTCAATTTTGGCCCCCGTTTCTTATCCTATATCTACCTCCTCTACACCGAGCTGACAGCGTCGGTGAGGGTGACCAGGGCTGTCTCTTCCCGCTTCTCGGTGCAATGCGGCACGAGGCAGGGTTGCCCCCTGTCCCCGTACCTATTCGCCCTGGCTATGGAGCCGCTGGCGGCATGGGTGCGCATGAACGCGCAATTTAAGGGATTTGAGTGGGCTCCGGGGGCTTCTGATAGAATTTCGTTATACGCTGATGACGTCCTCTTCTTTCTGACTGACTTGAACAGGTCGGGCCGAGAATACCGGAAAAAATCTTCGGCGAGTCCTCCGGACTGTATATGAACCCCCGGAAGTCCACGATATGGATCCTGGGAGATCCCAAGACGGTGGGGCCATGGGCCTCTGTGCTACAGAGGGCGGCTGTAGGGCTTAAGTACCTTGGGGTGTTCCTAACGGACATGCCCGTAGTATCATCGGAGAGGAACTTGGCACCGGTTTGAGAGCGCGCGAGATCGGACATGAAAATCTGGTTCCGTATGCCTCTAACGATTTATGGCCGGTCGGCGAGTTTTAAAATAGTTACGCTCCCGCGGTGGCTCTACCAGCTGCAGAACTACCCATATCCGATAAAGGCCAGATGGTTTTCACAGGTGAACTCTGCGCTGGGACAGTTCCTGTGGGGGGGGGAAGTGGTCCGAGTTGCAATCCGTACGTGCTCCCTCTCCACATATTGTGGAGGACTGGCGACCTCTGATATCCTCTCCTATTACCAGGCCTCCCATCTCCAAATTTTGGACGAGTGGTGGTATGGGGACAGGGGGACCCGGCGTACGCACTGGAGCGGCTCTTGATGGAGCACACACCCTGCACACGGTACTGTATTCAGCGCCGTTGCGGAGGGATCTACCGCCGGCTACGAAGCTAGTCTTTAACATCTGGCGACAGTCCTTGAAGCGCATGGGGTGGTGGAATAAGGTGTCGGATGAGACCCCGCTGTGGCATAACAGGCGTTTGCCGGAGCTCCCGACCCTGCTGGGTTTTCGGGACTGGGATGCCATAGGGGTCTCGACCCTGGGGGATGTGGTGCGGAATGGGACGCTCAAATCCTTCGCAGACCTGCAGAGGGAATTCCACATGCCTTGATCTCAATTGTTTCGCTACCTACAGCTCCGGCATAGTATGGGAGGAGGACGTCGGTGCTCTTGAGGAGGTTTGGAGGGAGGCCCTAGCTGCGCCGTGGGGGGCCGCGATAGCCATGCGCTTGCGGCTCATTCAATTTAAATTTCTGCATCGCATCTACTTTACCTGGGTCTGGTTGTGGCGGGCGGGTCTGATCGCTTCCCCGGAATGCCTTCGATGCGGCCGGGAGGAGGGCCTCTTCATACGGTATGGTCCTGCACCGCGTTGGACCGATTCTGGCGGGCACGGGGTTCTCACATGCTTGTCAGAGGTGTTGGGGTGTCTGCTCCCGCGCACCCCGCAATTGGCTCTTCTCCACATGATGGATGGGATCGGTGGCAACGCCTATAAACAGCATCTGCTGCTCCTGGGCCTCTCCCTGGTAAAACGAGATATCGCCAGGGGCTGGAAGAATGATCGGGCCCCGGCTCTCTGCCTGGAGGAATGGTCTCGATTTTAACATGGGGTTAGAACAACCCATCTTTGTCGCCCGTGGCTGTCCACAGAAGCATTATAAAATATGGAAGAGGTGGGCGGCCTATAGGGGGTTGTGGCTGGACCCCCCGGGTGAGTCTGATGATCCCCCCTGGGGATTGATGCGAGAGGGACTGAATGTAGGGGTGGGTCCTTATGGCACGGGTGCTCCCGGGTGGTGTGAGGCCAAGGGGGGGGGACTAACTTGCTGGTTTTCCTCTATGTGTGTGTGTTGTTTTCAATGGCTGATTCTTTGGTAGTCTATGCTTTGGACTCGGTGGTTTTTAGCGCAATCTGGGGAGGGGTGGCGGGTAGGGGGTGCGCTGGTTAAGCGGCTCGTTTGACTTTGCTCTCTGGCAGATGGTCTGTTTATATAATAAGCTCTATGCCCGTTTGCGCTTCCTGCATTGCTGTGGCAGTGGTCTCTGGAGTGCAGAGCCCTGCGCCTTTGGAGCGGTGGCCTCAAGGGAAATGCTCTGATGAATTTTCCAGCGCCTAAGATGGGCAATGCTGACAGGACAATTTATTGGCTAGGAATGTACCCCTTTTATTTTGGTTCCTAAAGCAGCTGCATACAGAGAAACGAGGTTGAATCTAATAAATGTAATGTTATGCATGTAGGTGTTAAATGAGCCTAGAGGGGATGAGGGTGGGGGGGGGGGTTTGATTGGGTCTTGTTCCCCTTTGTGTCCCTAAAATTAAATTGTGAAGAGATGTATAGTAGCAGTACTATTGGATTAGATGTCTGATTAATGCATATTGCGTTGCCCCCAAAGGCGATGTACGATGGTGTAATATTTTGGCTTGGTTTCCTTTCAGATTTGCGCCCTATTTTGTCACAATTCGGTAGGGGTCGGAGGTCCGTCTAATTATGTACTGTAATGCTTTTCTTCAATAAAATATGTTTTAAAAAAAAAATGCAATGGGTGTGTGTCCTAAAGGCTATTTCTGCATAACGACAGCTGTCAACACTTGAGCATTGCAATGACAAAAGAGACTCCTTGGTATAATCAGGAGTTCCCAAAACTGTAGCATTTGTTATCTCTGCCTTCAACATCTGAAAACGCCCCTTCCTGGACGCTGAACAGGACTATATGGTGCTGCGGCAGTTACTATGTCTATGTCTAGGACTTATCAAGGTCCATGTCAACAGCAGGGTTAGACAACTTGTGTCTACATACATTATGGAATTAACAGTTACCATTAATCACTCACCAGACACTGGAGACTGTCGAACGCTGCTGATAGGTCTAGGAGGATGAGGGCTACTGTTTCTCCTTTGTCCAGTAGGGTGCGGATGTCATCTGTTGCGGCGAGGAGGGCGGTTTCCGTACTGTGTTGTTTTCTGAAGCCGGATTGGGAGGAGTCGAGGATGTTGTGTTCTTCAATGAATGTGGCGAGTTGGCTGTTGATGGCTTTCTCGATGACTTTCGCTGGGAAAAGGAGCAGGGAGATGGGTCTGTAGTTTTTGAGGTCGGTGGGGTCCGCTGAGGGTTTCTTCAGGATGGGTCATGCGGAGGTGGTGGTGTTTCTGAAGCCGGTCGGCCCCCGGAGCGGCATGCCTCATACCGTCCGATCTCGCTCCTAAATGTGGAGGTCAAGATGCTGACCAAGGCGCTGGCTTACCGTCTCCTAACGCATATATCGGCCCTGGTACACCCGGACCAGGCCGGCCTTATGCCTCAGCGGGCGACGCGCCACAACATCAGGCGGGCACATGTGGCACTGGCGGCAATTCGGAGATCCGGGACCCCGGCTGCCTTTCTTCTGGCGGACATAGATAGGGCGTTCGACTCCCTAAGCTGGGTCTACCTTTTTGCCCTTTTGCACAGACTCAATTTTGGCCCCCGTTTCTTATCCTATATCTACCTCCTCTACACCGAGCTGACAGCGTCGGTGAGGGTGACCGGGGCTGTCTCTTCCCGCTTCTCGGTGCAATGCGGCACGAGGCAGGGTTGCCCCCTGTCCCCGTACCTATTCGCCGTGGCTATGGAGCCGCTGGCGGCATGGGTGCGCATGAACGCGCAATTTAAGGGATTTGAGTGGGCTCCGGGGGCTTCTGATAGAATTTCGTTAAACGCTGATGACGTCCTCTTCTTTCTGACTGACTTGAACAGGTCGGGCCGAGAATACCGGAAAAAATCTTCGGCGAGTCCTCCGGACTGTATATGAACCCCCGGAAGTCCACGATATGGATCCTGGGAGATCCCAAGACGGTGGGGCCATGGGCCTCTGTGCTACAGAGGGCGGCTGTAGGGCTCAAGTACCTTGGGGTGTTCCTAACGGACATGCCCGTAGTATCATCGGAGAGGAACTTGGCACCGGTTTGAGAGCGCGCGAGATCGGACATGAAAATCTGGTTCCGTATGCCTCTAACGATTTATGGCCGGTCGGCGAGTTTTAAAATAGTTACGCTCCCGCGGTGGCTCTACCAGCTGCAGAACTACCCATATCCGATAAAGGCCAGATGGTTTTCACAGGTGAACTCTGCGCTGGGACAGTTCCTGTGGGGGGGGGAAGTGGTCCGAGTTGCAATCCGTACGTGCTCCCTCTCCACATATTGTGGAGGACTGGCGACCTCTGATATCCTCTCCTATTACCAGGCCTCCCATCTCCAAATTTTGGACGAGTGGTGGTATGGGGACAGGGGGACCCGGCGTACGCACTGGAGCGGCTCTTGATGGAGCACACACCCTGCACACGGTACTGTATTCAGCGCCGTTGCGGAGGGATCTACCGCCGGCTACGAAGCTAGTCTTTAACATCTGGCGACAGTCCTTGAAGCGCATGGGGTGGTGGAATAAGGTGTCGGATGAGACCCCGCTGTGGCATAACAGGCGTTTGCCGGAGCTCCCGACCCTGCTGGGTTTTCGGGACTGGGATGCCATAGGGGTCTCGACCCTGGGGGATGTGGTGCGGAATGGGACGCTCAAATCCTTCGCAGACCTGCAGAGGGAATTCCACATGCCTTGATCTCAATTGTTTCGCTACCTACAGCTCCGGCATAGTATGGGAGGAGGACGTCGGTGCTCTTGAGGAGGTTTGGAGGGAGGCCCTAGCTGCGCCGTGGGGGGCCGCGATAGCCGTGTGCTTGCGGCTCATTCAATTTAAATTTCTGCATTGCATCTACTTTACCTGGGTCTGGTTGTGGCGGGCGGGTCTGATCGCTTCCCCGGAATGCCTTCGATGCGGCCGGGAGGAGGGCCTCTTCATACGGTATGGTCCTGCACCGCGTTGGACCGATTCTGGCGGGCACGGGGTTCTCACATGCTTGTCAGAGGTGTTGGGGTGTCTGCTCCCGCGCACCCCGCAATTGGCTCTTCTCCACATGATGGATGGGATCGGTGGCAACGCCTATAAACAGCATCTGCTGCTCCTGGGCCTCTCCCTGGTAAAACGAGATATCGCCAGGGGCTGGAAGAATGATCGGGCCCCGGCTCTCTGCCTGGAGGAATGGTCTCGATTTTAACATGGGGTTAGAACAACCCATCTTTGTCGCCCGTGGCTGTCCACAGAAGCATTATAAAATATGGAAGAGGTGGGCGGCCTATAGGGGGTTGTGGCTGGACCCCCCGGGTGAGTCTGATGATCCCCCCTGGGGATTGATGCGAGAGGGACTGAATGTAGGGGTGGGTCCTTATGGCACGGGTGCTCCCGGGTGGTGTGAGGCCAAGGGAGGGGGACTAAGTTGCTGGTTTTCCTCTATGTGTGTGTGTTGTTTTCAATGGCTGATTCTTTGGTAGTCTATGCTTTGGACTCGGTGGTTTTTAGCGCAATCTGGGGAGGGGTGGCGGGTAGGGGGTGCGCTGGTTAAGCGGCTCGTTTGACTTTGCTCTCTGGCAGATGGTCTGTTTATATAATAAGCTCTATGCCCGTTTGCGCTTCCTGCATTGCTGTGGCAGTGGTCTCTGGAGTGCAGAGCCCTGCGCCTTTGGAGCGGTGGCCTCAAGGGAAATGCTCTGATGAATTTTCCAGCGCCTAAGATGGGCAATGCTGACAGGACAATTTATTGGCTAGGAATGTACCCCTTTTATTTTGGTTCCTAAAGCAGCTGCATACAGAGAAACGAGGTTGAATCTAATAAATGTAATGTTATGCATGTAGGTGTTAAATGAGCCTAGAGGGGATGAGGGTGGGGGGGGGGGGGGTTTGATTGGGTCTTGTTCCCCTTTGTGTCCCTAAAATTAAATTGTGAAGAGATGTATAGTAGCAGTACTATTGGATTAGATGTCTGATTAATGCATATTGCGTTGCCCCCAAAGGCGATGTACGATGGTGTAATATTTTGGCTTGGTTTCCTTTCAGATTTGCGCCCTATTTTGTCACAATTCGGTAGGGGTCGGAGGTCCGTCTAATTATGTACTGTAATGCTTTTCTTCAATAAAATATGTTTTTAAAAAAAAATGCAATGGGTGTGTGTCCTAAAGGCTATTTCTGCATAACGACAGCTGTCAACACTTGAGCATTGCAATGACAAAAGAGACTCCTTGGTATAATCAGGAGTTCCCAAAACTGTAGCATTTGTTATCTCTGCCTTCAACATCTGAAAACGCCCCTTCCTGGACGCTGAACAGGACTATATGGTGCTGCGGCAGTTACTATGTCTATGTCTAGGACTTATCAAGGTCCATGTCAACAGCAGGGTTAGACAACTTGTGTCTACATACATTATGGAATTAACAGTTACCATTAATCACTCACCAGACACTAGGGATCGCACAATCAGGACTTCCACAGTCTCATCTTTGCTGTTTCAAGGCTACTACTGATATTTTGGGAAATATTTATATTTCATTATTGCTGCACTTAAGAGTGACCAATACCTTTGGGCTTGAGACAACACACCTGAACATAGCCTTGAAAAGGTTCTTTAAGTACGCAACACGTTTCAGCTGTGATCATCTACGAGAAAACGTCCCCACAACAATAGTACCTGTGGAACAAGGAAACGCACACCAATGCATATATAATTAATCAAATTGTCATAGGTATAATTAAATGACAAATCATAGAATATAGTATATGATCTGATGTATAGCAATTTTGAGTTACCGTTTTCAAGCAAGAAATAAAAATATCACATGCCTAAAAATGTGTGAAATCTGTTTATGAGATAGCATCTCAATATCATTCAAGTAATACAAATGCTATGAATACCATGATGCACTAATTAGTAGGTGCAATTGATAAGGGTTATGATGACAATTGTTACATATATATGAGGAGTGCTCCATTATTTTGTATTCTCGATTTGTCGAATAGAGTCTGCTCTTTCAGGGGTTACTCGTCGATCTAAAGCTGACAGTAATTGCCCTAAAAATTGAGATCCTCCTGGCAATACTGGACTTTGTCTCTCTCTACCTTGTATTCTCTCCGTTCAAGAGTAACCAGGTGACATATAGTATCTTTCCTACCCTGCTGTTCTGTAGGACCACAAACTAGTATTTTGTCGACATACCTCAACAATGTACTGTCATACCGAAAGTTTGACCGATCATTTTTCCTCACTTTGTTGAAAATACTAATAGAACTCATAATGCCCTTGGGGTAACCGAGAATGCAAATGCAGAGTCACGCTATAGAAGAACGCTCTCAATTTATGGCTACCTGGATGGGGAAAGATGCTGAAAAAGGCATTCTTCAGATCTATAACAGAGAAATATTTAGCATCCTGAGGAATATTTTTCAGAATGATGGAGGGGTCAGGAACAATTGGAAATTCTGGTACCACTACATCATTCAGGGGCACAGGTCTTGCACTATATGGCACATTTTTTTATATATATCTTTATTGGCATTTGGAAACAATAAACATTTGAACACAATCAAGAAAAAAGATTGAAGCGTAAAACAAAAAAAGAAAGGGGAGGCAATAATTAATATACCTGCTATTACCGTCCACATTCTAGGGTGTTAGCTCCACCCATACAAGGTTATCTCACCAATAACCTATTTAGGGAGTCTACTCAGCCCACCTTGTATATGCCAAGTATTACACTTAGACTTTTTAATCAGGTAAATCGGGGTGTTCCAAGGAGATATTCCAGGGCAACCCACTCCTTGCACTATTAGTGCCTATAAAGTAGGGGTGATGCCCTCATCTACCTCTTTAGAAAGAGGATACTGTCTCACTCTAGGTAAGAAAACACCTTACTTTAATGTAATTCTAAATGGTGTAGCAGTACGAATAAGGCCTACATTATGGGCACTCTTAGTCCACAAGGTGTCAGGTACTTGGGGAAAGGTCTGCTTCCCTAAAAGAATCAAAAGCTCTACCTGGTATGGGCATCCTTACATCTGGCATCTCTGCTAAAATTGTATACATTGGTATGGTAAGTGCCCCTACATATCAACAGGTCTGCTCTGATTTGTCCTCCAGTAGAGGAATATACCTTTACTGCCATAATCCTGGAAGGTAAAACTCCAGGGGTAGAACAAACAAATCGTTCAGCCTACCAGCGTGGACTCAGCGAAGTCACTAGGAATAACTTTAGACAGTAACCTCAACATGCAAAAACATATCAGCACTGCTACAAAGGGAGCAAACTTCCAGATAAACAAACTGAGGAAACTGAAACCCTTCCTACCACACAATGACTTCAAACAAGCAGTACAGGCTCTAGTTATACCCATAGTGGAATACGGATGTGTCTCTCTCTGCGGCCTACCCAAAGCATCAACTGCACCATTAGGAGCCTCAATCAGTGCAGCAGCAAGACTCATAATGGGGTCTAAGCGTAGTTCCCACATCTCCCCGGACCTACAATCCCTGAACCGGTTACACCTGGAGGCGAGAATTCATCTGAAAATAGCATGCATGACGCACAGAGGCATGCATCACAAGGCACCCAGCTACTTGGCACTGAAACTGATGATTTGGGGTGGGATCAGGCCCTCAAGAAATGCAGTAAAACTACTACTGAAACCACAAAAATTAAATTTAAAAAACTTATAACCGAACCTTCTCTGGGATGGCGCCCCGAATTTGGAATGCCTTACCCCCAGAAACCAGACTGAACCCTTCTACTACCTCGTTTAAAAAGAATGTAAAATCCATCTTCATGGCCAAATTCACATGAGTATGGTCTTTTGAAATCTTGTGACGAAATGCACACGCGCTCCCAACCACAAGACAGACTTTATGTTGCTTCTTACTATGCTGCTTTTAGAATACGTTTTGTAAATATGTTTGGATTCGCTCTTATTTGCTGTATAAGTAACACTTATTGATTCTATAGCGCTCAGATATCCGCTAGGATCTTGTTTGCGCTCTATAAAACTTTCAAAATAAAATAAATAAATGGTACCATCAGACTCAAAATGAATGGTCAGTTTTTAAATTGGCCATAAAATCTCTCCCTAATAATCGCTTCTCGCCATTTTGGCTAAGATAAAATGAAGATCTCTCCCTAACAGATTAGCTGGGGCAGCTGAAGAAAACAGAAAACAGTCATCAATGTACCTCCCTACTTTTTCCATCCCACTGGTTTTGTATATGGGACCCTCATTACTTCCCCAGATAATTCTTGTGTGTCCATTGATCTATTAGAGATTGGTAAATCGCCCTCAGGATCCGGTTGCTCCTGTATCTACAAGGAATGCATGCTTCTTGTTATTGACCGCTACCATCACAGTGGGTTCTTCATCTGGCCTTTGCAACACTGACAATACTGGACACATGGGACTACTCTGTGGGCACCTTCATTGCATATATCATCCCACATAATTTCTCTGGAGAAGATTTCCTCCCCTTACAATCATACCTCCCTGTCCACGTTGAGGTGGAACCACCATTGGCGGTGCTTTTTATCTTTGCTGTGGCAGCACTGTTGCTTAAGGCATTACTGATTGCTGCATATTTTGTGATGGTGTCTGAGGTACATATATTATATGTAGATTTGACTGTGGTTGTACTACTGCATTACTTTTCTGTTTGTAAACTCCTATTCTCCCACTTTGTTTATCCCTGCCTCTTCCTATTCCCCCTCCTTGTACCGTTACACTATCCTGCTGTTGTGTGTGCTGTTGTTGGGTGGTCCCTGGGACCGATCTCACAGACATTGCCGTCATTTGAGTGGTGTTTGCAAATACAGCTCCTTCTACTGCTGCTTTCTTTTGCTAACTTTTGCTGTACTAACTTAGCTTCTGCTTTCTCTGTCACTTTATGGTTGTTTCATTTTTCACCTGCTTCATCGTACAAAAATTGATTATATTTGTCTGTATCTCTGTCCAGGGTTGGCTTCCAATGCCACTATAATATCAAGATTATCCTCCACATCAGAGTGTAACCTTTTCTTCATTATGTTGTAAAATAACACAGCATTTCCTTCTGTTACTTACCAACCCTGACCTACTTCTTGGAACCACTTTTCTATCCTCCTGCTGAGAAACCTCATTGGCTGCATTGACTGAGCCATGAGAGACCAAATGTCTGACCTGTGTGGATACATTTTTCACAGATTATCCAAAAATACTGTCCTAACTAAATAAATGGAGATCCATCATTTCTAGTCTCAGTGAGAGTAATATTTCTCACCCCAGCTTTCTGAAAAACCGTTTCTGATTCATCTCCTATAAGGGAGATAAGCAAACGTGTTATGTCTCTTACTGCCAAGGTGATGCCTGCATTCTGCTTTTCAAAAGCTATAATCCATTTCCTGTTCCCTCTGTAAGTGGCTGTAACAATTTCTTGTAATTCTCCTTGTCCATTTGAGGCTAAGGAACATAATAAGGTGCCCCAGATCCCCTGTGTATCAGGGGCATCTAATATACGTAATGGCAGAATGCTGGGAATTGTGCTGTCTGTCAAAATTTTGCCACACATGCAAACATTTCAGCATGTAGAGATATTCCTATGTCTCAATCACTCTCACCATAAAGAATGCAATCCTTTGCATTTACCATATCGAGTGGATTAAAGGACCCTTTGGTGGCCATTTACTCATCCATGGAGCTAACCTTTCCGTCGATTCTGTCAAATTATCCACATATGGCACAGCACTGTACCAACTATTCTCTCCTTCCTCAACTATCTCACTGGGGGTGTGATCTGTACTGCGCAAAACTGATTGAACAGTCATCTGCTGCATTGGTCTATCATGGAGTGTCAATCCTGTCATAACCTCACAAGATCCCATCCTGGGACCTGGCTAGCCATGTGTCCCATGAAACCACAACCTCTCAAGCTATGTTGCTCATAGTTTCCTAATTTTATAATCATATCTTGATCTCCTTCTCTAGTATCAAGGCGATTAGGCAATCCCCTTTCACCCTTTTTATGATCAAAATCAAAATGGGGCCTTTCTTTAGTGTTTATTTCATAAGTGGAGGGCCTAGCCTTTGAGGATCAAAGCATTTTACCCTATATTATCTATACACCTACGTTTGGACTCGATTCTATTCGACATCCTTACATAACTTCCCTGAACTTGTCCTGAAAGGTTATCATAATATCATTCTCTCCTCACTTCTCTTGCATCTCTCCTATTCTCACTTCCTGACAACCATTCCTAAACACTCTCTGGTAAACTATTATGTTTCCTTCTCCTTCTGCCACAGGGTAGGGTGTTAAAATATCGATAACAAAAATATAGCTGACATAAATATCGTTGCAAAAATATCGTTTACAAAAATATCGACACCCTATACTTAAACAGGTAAGTACATAAATATCGACTCCAAAATATCGTTGTAATTAATATAGATGTAAAAAATATCGACTTTTTAAAATAATTAAAATTACATTAAATAATAAATAAATATAAGTACTATTAACAAAATACATTACACTACTTTTATTTTGTAACTATTTCAAAAAAAATTACTACACTTTTTAATTATAAACTTAATAAATGTGGACATTTAAATTAATTTTACACATTACTTTATATAACAACAATAATACATATATATAATTAAAATACCCCTTTACCCAAAAACCCAAAACTGACCCTGAACCCTAAAAATACCCCTTTACCCAAAAACTGAAAACTGACCCTGAACCCTAAAAATACCCCTTTACCCAAAAACATTTTCACTAAAAAAATCCTGTACACACACCTAAAATTAATTAAAAAATTAACATAATTAATGACATAATTATTATTCAATTAACTAATTAAAATTAATTAACTATTATTTATTACACTATTTATATTTATTTAAAACATTAATTAATCTATTATTTCATTATATTTAAAAACCCCTTTACCCAAAAACTAAAAACTGACCCTGAACCCTAAAAATACCCCTTTACCCAAAAACTAAAAACTGACCCTGAACCCTAAAAATACCCCTTTACCCAAAAACTGAAAACTGACCCTGAACCCTAAAAATAACCCTTTACCCAAAAACTGAAAACTGACCCTGAACCCAAAAAATACCCCTTTACCCAAAAACTAAAAACTGACCCTGAACCCTAAAAATACCCCTTTACCCAAAAACTAAAAACTGACCCTGAACCCTAAAAATACCCCTTTACCCAAAAACTGAAAACTGACCCTGAACCCTAAAAATACCCCTTTACCCAAAAACTAAAAACTGACCCTGAACCCTAAAAATACCCCTTTACCCAAAAACTGAAAACTGACCCTGAACCCTAAAAATACCCCTTTACCCAAAAACTGAAAACTGACCCTGAACCCTAAAAATACCCCTTTACCCAAAAACATTTTCACTAAAAAAATCCTGTACACACACCTAAAAATAATAAAAAAATTAACATAATTAATTACATAATTATGATTCAATTAACTAATTGAAATTAATTAACTATTATTTATTACACTATTTATATTCATTTAAAACATTAATTAATGTATTATTTCATTATATTTAAATTACTTCCCACCCTACTCCCCTATAAACCCACAACCCGCTACGGAACTATTAATACTAAATTCAACTGAAAATACATTATTAAATAATAATATACTACTAAAAATACTACTTTGACTAAAAATAATCATTAAAAACACTACATTACTTATAATTATTTAAAAAACGATATTATTGTAAACTATGTTTTTGTAAACGATATTTATTACAACTATATTAATGTAAACGATATTACTTACCTGTCTGTCGATATTTTGGTCAGACGATATTTTTGTCATCGATATTTCTTCCTGTAGATATTTTTGCAGCGATATTTATGTTAGGCGATATTTTTGCGACGATATTCCTGCTCTGTACCCTGCCACAGTGGTAGATTATCTTCGTCCTATCATTTTCTTGGGAAACTGGCCATCGCACCATTTGGCAGCCCTTTCCACATAGTCACTCCATCTAGCATCACCTGCATCTCTTCGCTGTGGGGAAGCCATTCGTTCACTAACTATCCTTCCTTTTATCTCTCTTTTCTGTAAGTACTATGGTGTGGGGTGATGAAAAATGTGACTGATCATCACTGTCTCCTAAACTCTGCTCTTCACCTCTGTCCTCCTAGGGAGAGGTTGAATCTAAATGCAGTGTGAACTGCATTATTAGTTGACCTGAAAACTGAGAGTCATCCACCTTTACTTGTCTGGGATTGCTCGTATGTGTTGGCTTTGACATTTGTGAGGCAACATTAGGGAGTCTTTTTGGGGATTGTGAAGGGATCTCAACTTCAGGGTTCTTCTATCCCACTGTAGCTTCTTGTAGCTGCGTCAGTGGATATATACCACGGTCCTTGGGAGAGGTTCTCGTAGATCATTTGGATATGGGGTACTAGGGTATCCATAATTGAGGAGTCCTTAGGCTTCTCACAAAAGACTTGCCTTAAAGCTAAAGTGGCTACTTGCTTCTACAATTTGGCTCCTGCATATTTACTTCTAAGATGCATAATGACATCCTCTAATTTTTTATCATCAAATGTCTCTTCCTCTGGTCAAGGATACTATATTTCTGAGTGGATTAAAACCATTCTTGACAGCATTTTTGTAACTTCCTATTATCACCTGGAAAGACCTCTTACAATTTAACTGTCTGGTCAATATTACTTTTTTTTATTCAAGCCAGTCCTCATAAACAAGAAAATCTGTCAATTTTGTCAAAACAATCATATATTAAACATTATGCATCACAATATCAATTCAATATTTATTCAGATAAGAATATATCCATAAAAGCACAATCACGTATCAACAAAAAAATACACAAATCTATAATAATCATAAAAATGTTATAAAAACAGATTCAATAAAAAACATTATACATGAATATGCCTTATATTATTAACAGATACAACAGTTTTCCAGTTAATGCCCACTTAGTTCATGCCATTCATTGTCATTATAAAAACAAGTCTTCAGAAAATCTCTGCTTAGTTCAAGGTAATCGTAATAACAATATAAGGATTAGTTCAGTGAGAATATCCTTCATAAAGTGCACATCGTATTACAGGCATGTACAGCGACTTTCAAAAAGGTGCCTACACGAAGGACTAGTTCATCATCTTCCAGTGTAAAAATTTTCATGTAAGCAGCTTCGAGATGGACGGGTGAGATTTTATTTTAAAACGCTATCAAAAGCCATTTTGCGTATTTTATATAAAATTTGCAAAAGAATAAAAAATGGAGTATCGTTTGCCCACTCTGGCCATTGCACGGCCATGGCAGATGGTCTAGATTATCATTCTACCCAAGGAGAAAACAGAGTAAGAATTTTACTGTACGTGCCTGTAGAGAGTTGAAGATGACGTTTATTTATCTTAACAGGTGCTGCGAAGCAGCCGGCTCCTTTAACAACCAAGTCACAGTAACTGCCACATATTTCAAACATAGAATTCCAAGTAGAATACCTTTGGCCAGAACATCATGGCACAAGCATTCTAAACATAGGAGAAAGACACTACATTATCCTCCTCCTCATAAACGATAAAACAAAGAAGAGAAAAAAAAACAAAAAGAGAAAGAAAAGAAGAATAAGGAAAAAGAGAGAAAGAAGAAGAAAAAACTCTAACGATATCTAGCAGGAACAAAGCGTTGGTGGCAACTCCTGTGTAAACCCACTATAGTGGGAAAAGATGAAGGGGAACCCTCAGCTCAACTACACAGTGAATTTTGATTGGTGCAATTTTGATTGGTGCGCCCAATGACCTTTACAACTCTAGAGACATTTCACCAGTTCTTAAAATTAACTCTTACAGCATTGCCACATACCTTGTCTAGAGTAAAAGTTTCCGAATATTTTGAGCTGCCCTTTCTACTATGAACAGGAATCTTAATGCGTAAAATATCACCAATAGCAAAAGGTTGAGAGTAAGATCGTTTCCTGGAGTCAAAATATAAGTTCTTTCAAGGTTGGGCTTGAGTCACATTATGTCTCACAAACTCTTCCACATCACACAGAGAGTCCATTTTTACCCATTTGAACATCCATCCAGGACAAACTTTTGAGCAAGGTTTCCTCCGTCGCAGTAGTTCATAAGGGGACACTTTGGTAGACGAGTGAGGCGTGGTGCGATAGAACCATAACATGGATCTCACAGCATTCTGGACGTAACACTTTCCAGCCAAAGCCCACTGCACACAGTTGCTAAGTATTCATACGCTCCACAAAGCCGTTGGTTTGTGGGTGATAGAGCGCACTTTTGGAATGTGTAATACCACCGTGGCGTAAAAAACAATCTAACTCCTGACTGACAAATTGTACCCCATTGTCGCGTACAATTGTGGAGGGAAACCCTTTTCTCAAGAAAAAATCTTTCATGAAGTCAATAACATTTCTTGAATTAGGTTCATTAATAAAACGTACTTCTGGCCATTTCGAATAATAATCTATGGCCACAATTGCAAATCTGGACTTAGCAGGAAGCATAATGAAAGGTCCAACTAGATCAATCCCAATCTTTTCCCATGGCCTATTAGGTAACTCAATGGGTTGAAGAGTTGATGTTCGGGCCTTCACACTCTTCTCAGAATTGAAACATACAACGCACTCCCCAACAAACACATCAACATCTTTGTCCATTTGTGGCCACTAGAAGTGTTAACGTATTCTTCTCTCAGTAAAGGATTTGCCCAAATGACCTTCATGTGCACCCATGATCAATCTAGCTCTAAGCACATCAGGAGGAGCCAATCTATCGCCACGTACTAAAATACCATCCTCGACAGAGAATTCAGGAGAAACTTTAACAACAGTCTGCAGGGAATAGTGAGCATTTTTCTCCCTTGGCCAACCACTTCTCACACAGTTAATAACCTCACAAAGTAAAACATCTTTGGATAGTTGATCCCTCCACACTGTTTCTCTAACAGCACACATATCGTTCAGCACAAGAGAAGCAACAAAACAGTCTTCATCATCATCATAGTCATTTTCATTATCACACTCAACAGGGTGCCTAGAGAAATACTCCGGTCTCACATTCTTGTTTCCAGGGATATATGTGACCTCAAAGTCATATTGCAACAACTTAGTTGACAAACGTGCGATCCTTATGGTATGTTCCTTTAGTCTGTCTCCGGAAAGGATGTATACTAACGGACTGTGATCCGTTCGCAATTTTAAATGTTTTCGCCAAATGTACAGACTAAACTTTCATATAGCCCACCAGCACGCTAACAACTCCCTCTCAATAACAGCAAAATTCAATTTCGAACCCCATAGCACCCTAGAGGCATAGCCTAGAGTGTGCTCTTGTCCATTGATGTTTTGGGTGAGCACAGCACCCAGATCTAGGCCGCTGGCATCAACCGTGATGGTGCACATAGCATTTGGGTCAAAAGGTTTGAGTACCTTGGGACTAACTAGCTGATGCTGTATCCCCTCAAAAACCTCTTTGCTACGGTTATCCCAGAGAAATGAAACATTTTTCTTGAGCATATTGGACAGAGGTTGAACTCTTGAAGCATAATCAGGTATAAATCGTGAGTAAAACTCACACAGGTCAATGAATGACTTAAGGCCTATTTTTTCCTTGGGAGCGGCTTTAACAAGGCCTGCTCTTGGTTCAACACCATGTTCAGAAAGAACATGTCCTAAATACTCCACTTTCTGTAGTCTGAAAATACACTTCTCTTTTTTCATAACAACACCTCTATCACGCAAAGCCTCCAACACACAAAACAAGGTATCATCATGTGAGTTGTAGCCACAAAACCAGATAAATCTGGACTGAGGGAACTAGAGGCACGGGGTACTGGTAGACGGCAGCCTCCAACATAAACTGTATTTCACAATAAGCCGCTCCCAGTCTTCGTGTTACTAGTGTGAGTGCAGTGTTTAAATTGTGAGTGCTGACATCGTCAGATGTATGCCCGTCCTCTATCAAACCAAGTTTTTAGAGGGCGAGGACTGTTCAATGAAGAAGCATGACACCTGGTGGTGAGTGAGACCAGTCCTTCACTTTTTGTGAGATGCCAGCACTCACAATTTAAATACTGCACTCACACTAGTAACACAAAGACTGGGAGCGGCTTATTGTGGTATACATCATCATGTGAGTCACATGTTTCACCATGAACTAACATGTCATTTTGGAAACCACACATTTAATATTTTTGAGCAGTTTTGACATTATTCTCTGAAAAACTGCTGCCGCAGAGGCCATCCCAAACGGCATGCGGCAGTATTGGAAAGACCCAATAGGGGAAACGAAGGCAGTGAGATGCCTAGACGAAGGATCCAGAACCACCTGGTGGTAAGCTGAAGCCAAGTCCAGTTTGCTAAACCACTTAGAACCATTGATTAACGATAACATGTCAGGAATCTTTGGGTGAGGATGAGAATCAATGCAGATATTTTTATTAAGTCGGCGTAAGTCTACACAAACGGGAAGCTCACCATTTTTCTTCTTAGCAACGACCAAGGGAGATAGCCAAAGAGACGATTCAATAGGTTCAATAATTCCTTTCGTACAAAGACCATTAAGTTCCTGTTCTAACTGATCCCTAACACTGAATGGAACATTTCTAAGCCTATGTTTAACAGGTATAGCGTTGTCCTTGGTTTTGATTACATGAGTAAACCCTTTAACCTGTCCAAGACCATCACCAAAGACGGAAGGATAACGTTCGGTCAATTTGTCAATAAAATCATCCTAACGAAGGATGGAAACTTGGTCCCTTGTACCTGGTCGAAGTATCATCTTAAAAAGTCCCTTGTGGAACCACCCAAGGGTGTTTAAACACTTAGGGCCATATGTAGGTAAATTCCAAATACCGACTCCTTAATACCGATTCATACCGAATCGGTATTAAGAATGAGGTAAACGTGATGTAGGTAAATATTCGGTAAACATTACCGATTCGTTCCGAATCGGTATTAAATACCGAATGTGACCAGATCGGTAATAAAAATGCATACCGAAAGGCTAATACCGATTCGATGTTACCGAATCCACACCCAAAATCGGAAATACCGAATCGGTAATTCGAAAAACAGCGTTTTGGTGAATCAGCCAATCCTGATACACCCATTTACTCCCCAAACAGGAAGTTGCCACACCCAGCCAGGTGCACAGGGCCTGGAGCTCACTGTGAGGCAGGCAGGCAGGAGAGCTGAGGAGGCAGCAGCAACATAGACCAGAATAAGAAAAGAGAAGAAAAACAGAACAAGCATTGCAATGGCAAGCCAGGACAAGGAGAAGGAGGGAGGTGATAGAAAAAGAAAACTCAAGTTCAGCGACAAGGAGCTTGAGATCCTGATTGAGGAAGTCACCCAAGTGTACCACAAGCTGTTTGGAGCCCAGTCCCACCAAGTGCCAGACGCACAGAAGAGGCAAATATGGAGTGGCATTCGGGACAAGATCAATGCCATAGGTGTGACCCTGCGCACCATAGAGGACATCAGAAAGAGGTGGTACGACCTCAGAAAAACTGCTAAACAGAGGATGGCAGAGAGACATAGGCTGGCAGGGAAAACTGGAGGAGGGAAAAATCGAGCCCCAGTACCAACACCACTGGAACAGATGGTGGAGTCCACCATCCAGCGGGAGAGTGTGAGTGGCATAGGAGACGCAGACAGCTCCGCCAGAGCAGCTAGAAAACAAGGTAAGAAGCATGCCCAGCATGCTGCCCTAACCCCTCCCAAACCCCAACCCCCATAGTGGTAAAAGTGCTCCCACTCCACACCATGTCTTACTGCTTACCTGCAATGCATACTGGGTGATGTAGTCAGTGTGAAATCATGATCAGGACTGTCAGGACAGCTAACACAATAGCATGGTAACATAATTGGACAGGTCAGGATAACCACTGTGCACTGTTGGCATGTACTTTAATGCAATGGCATTGCAGACAGAGCATTGAGAAAATATACATTTGTGTCATTTCAGGCGAGTCATCTCGCAGTGCAGCTGAGGGCAGCAGAGGCAGGTCAGCCAGGCCACAGGGGAGTGAACACGATGAAGACAGCATGGCTGCAGGGAACACCAGCTCTGCGCCATCGCAGCCAGCCAATCGTTCACCACAGACATCACCACAGCGCCAGGGAGGGCCGCAATCCCCTCTCACTCAGTCACCATTGCGACGTTCACCTACACCACCACCATCACCATCACCACCACCACCACAACCACAGTCAGGCAGGAGGCATGCCGTGATCACCCTCCAGCAGATGGAGGAGTCGGAGGAGGAGGGCAGCCAGCGCCAACAAAGTCCCATTGTAGAGAGATCCAACAGGGAGCGGGCTGGATCAGCATCCGAGGGTGCGAACATCTCATCACGACGCCGCAGGGCAAGGCCGGTCAGTCCAGTGGAAGATGAGCAGGGTGGCAGTGTGTTTGCTGGACTGGAAGGAAAGATGCTGAAGGTCCAGCGCCTGCAATGGAGGGAGATGAAGGCGTTACACAGGGAGGTGGCAGACATTAACAGACATATGCACAAGATGGAGGAGGGTATCAGTGCCATGGGGGAGAATATGTCTGCAGGGATGGAGAGGGTAGCAACCTCGGTGGACAACCTGTGCAGCCAGCTGCAGCAGGACCGCGTTGGCATGCGCCGACTGAGAGTGAGACTCCAAGACTATACTTCGTCGGTGAACCGGCTGGCCAGTACAACAGCACTGATGTGTCGCCGGTCCATCGCCATGCAGGAGAAGATGTCGCATTGCAGCATGGATGTGGCCAGGGGGATGGTGTCCATGACCTCAGTGCTAGAGCTCATGCAGAATGCTAATGCCTCAAATATGGAAGGGGGGGGGGACAGTGAGGAGGCTTCCAGCCGTGGTAGCGTCACACCCTCACCCACCGAGTGCAGGAGGCGTAGTGGACGTACTGTCCCAGCACAGGAACGGTCCTACTCACAAGGCAGTGTGGATGGGGAACATGCACGTGCAGCACGGGGACGCAAGAAGTGAAGGACTCTGGCTGTCCACATGCATGTGATGGGTGATGTAACCCATGTCCAATTGGACATTGCTCAGAATGCTCTAGGTGTGCCAAATAAACACCTGTACATGTAATTGGAAATGCCTCAGTGTCGTTACTCACTCAGAAGTAGTGTGATGTTATTTCTGCCCGTCTATGTCTCCCATCATGTTCAATTGCAGCACCAGCCGCGCTGGGCTCTGGCTGAGGGTTGTCCTCGTCTTCGTCCTCTGACTCAGTCAGTTCCACTGCAGTTCCTTTTTTGGTGGCCAGATTGTGTAGCATTGCACACGTAGCAATAATCTTGCAACATTTTAAGGGGCTGTACAGACGCGCACCTCCTGTTTTGTGGAGGCAACGGAATCTGCTTTTGAGCATACCAAAAGTGCGCTCCACCACGTTGCGTGTGCTCCTATGTGCCACATTGTATCTCCTCTCCCTTCGGGTGGTTGGGTTCAGATATGGTGTGAGGAGATACGGCCGGAGGGCATATGCGCTGTCACCTATGAAGAGAAGTAAGTGGCATTGATTGGTGTGACCAACAGCTTGTGGCAGGGTGTACATCAGGGTGTGTGACATTTACTTACCTAGTATGTGTCCGTCGGCAAATTCACCAGCAAGCAGACGTGTATGTATGCCACTGTTCCTGAAGATGTAAGCATCGTGGGTACTCCCGGGGTATTTGGCCACAATGTCTGTGATAATGTGTTTGGCATTGCAGATCACCTGCACATTGATTGAGTGGGTGGATTTGCGGTTCCTGTAAATGTATTCACTTGCTGCAGGTGGGCAGATGGGAATGTGGGTCCCATCGATGCAGCCGATCACGTGGGGGAAGTGGGCAATTTGATAGAACTCCAGCTTGGTTCTCTGCAGCTCCACCTGCGTACTGGGGAAGGATATGTAATGTTCCATTCTGTCCATCATGGCGTCTAGGAAGGTGTTGAAGATCCGGGAGAGGCAGCTCTGTGATACTCCACCCACTGCTGCTATCACACCCTGGAAACTTCCTGATGCTAGCAGGTGCAGGCAGCAGAGTACTTGGACATGGGGGGGGATTGCGTGGGCCCTTGGTGTCTGATGCTCCAGATAGGGTGTTAGGTCCCGTATTAGCTCCAGGATGGTGTCTGGGTGCAATCTGTATCTCTCGTGGATTTCAGCGTCTGTCAACTGGAACAGAGTGATGCGTACTCTGTACACCTGCTCCTCACGTCTCCAGATCCTCATTCCTGCTGCTCTCAGCCGTAGGCGCCTTGCTATGAGATAGAGGCCTGCCATTGTGGTCATACCGATGCATTTTGGGTGTGTTTATATAGACTCCTCCTGATTACCACATGCTCCAGAAACGTGGTAAATAGCGAATCGTTATCACCGATTTTGGCCAAATTCGGTAATACCGGGGTTTGCTACATAGCATATTTGGGGGTTTTACCGAATCGTTTCTACCGATTCGGATCTCATTGTTTCGGTAATTCCGATTCGGTGACGGAAGGTTTTTACCGATTCGTTATTATCGATCCTATTCGGTATTACCTACATCTCACATGGCTACATATTTGTCGGTAACACCGAAAATGAGCCATTTTCGGTGTTACCGATCGGTATTTGGCCACCTACATATGGCCCATAATGGCTACATAAACTTTGCCAAAAAGTTTCCTCCCCCTAAATTCAAGAGTATCCTCAAAATATTCTGCCAGTTCAATGGTCCTCCCCTCATATGAAACTGGAGATCTATCTGGAGGTTGTAAAGGACGAGACCCCCAAACCTCTTTGAACCTTTCTTGTGTTAACATAGTTATTCTCGCACCCGAGTCAACTAGCAAGCACATTTTTTATCACCAATTTCAACATCAACATATAGATCCACACACTCAGAGAACTCGTTAGAATCAGCATTCACATCTCCGACTACAACAACCAATTCCCTTAAGTCATCTAGTATGTTGCTAAAGTCATCAGATTTGCATTCAGACATAGAGACATTCGCAACAGAAGAAGAAGATGAACTTGTGACCTGTTTTGTATCCTGAGGAAAAGGAGAACTACGCTTCCCGTTCTGACAAACTTTAGCGAAGTGTCCCAACCTCCCACATATTCTACAAATGACATTCTAAGCTGGACAAGGGCATCCATATTTAAAGTGAGGGAAGTTCCCACATTTAAAACATATGTTCGTTTGTTTCAAAAACTTGTTTTCATAACGTGTAAATGCGTTGTTTTTAACCTCTTTGGACCTTACAACATTAACAGATTCTTCTTCCATGGATGTGGATGAAGCTTTCTCATCTAGTTCCTTCAAGGAAGACTTGGAAAGTTCAATGCTTTTTGCAATTCGAATAGTCTCCTCCAGTGTGGGGTTACCTAAAGAGAGTAGTTTCTGTTGAATGCTTTTGTCAGAGCACTTACAAATGTACTGGTCTCTTATCAATTGATCTCTAAACGCCTCAAATTGACATTCTGTACTCAACATGCGCAGGGCAGAAATGAAATCCTCGACACTCTCACCCTGTCTCTGTTCTCGCTTAAAAAACTTGTGTCTCATGACAACCAGACTGGTTTGAATATCAAAACTTAATTCCAATTTCTTAACTGTCTCCGCAAATTCGTCATTCTCTTCATCATCGACAGCACGTACTAAAGGGGGTAAATGTTTAAAAATAGATCTCCTTTCGAACCCCAATGCATTTAGCAAGAGACATTTTTTTCTCTCAGCCCTGTAGCGTGAACCACCTATCGCACCAAGATAGGTGATAAAAGCATCATACCGTTTTATCCATGAGATGGGAGGCTCACCTGGCATCTCAAGGAAAGGTGGAGGTGGAGATACAGACTGCATGTTAAATTAAAAACTGGTAAAAGAGAAAAGAAAAAAACAAAACTTATCTAGATAAGCACACAATTAGTGGTGTGCGTATCACCGTGAAGCAAGAAGAATTTCCACAAATAACCTCATAACATACATATTATGCGCCTAGTGTGTTCATCACCGTGAAGCTATAACAACTACTGCAGTAATCTTGTAAAGGTACACTGTAGAAGTACAGCATAAACTAAATTGTAGGGAAAAATCGTTCTTTTGCTGCTCACATGGAAAAATAGAAACTTAAGATGGTTCTGCAAAAGGTTCAACTTTGTGCTCCAAATCTGATGTAGAACAACTTTCCTGTAAATCAATTACCTGAAAGGGAACAGGTTGCTGTTGTTCAAAAGGTGTGCGTGTCACAGACAACAAGCACACAGGCTATTCGCAGTGATTATACATATCCTGGTTCAGCTCCATAATGTTATCGAGTGTGCAACTTACTGATGAAAACGACGAAAACCAGCAGACAAACGAGCGCACACAGTCTCGCCGGCCACAAGATGGCGCTTATGCTGATAAGAGTGCACACAGTTTCGCCGTCCACAAGATGGCGTTTATGCTGGACCTGATACAATCCGACGAACTTTCACAGTTAAAACTGCAGTGACGCCAACCACAAGATGGCGCCGATGTTGTGCGTGAACCAACACGTCAGTAGGGTATGAAATGTCAGAATAAGTCTTTTGACATGCTAAACAGCGTTGCGAGAACATCCAAGATGGCGTAGAGGAAGAAGGCTGGAACGCTAACCTTCAACTACACGCTGTGACGTGAGGGTTAACTCAATACCCTCTTCCTGCCGCTGCTGCTGTTCAACTAAAAATAAAACACTGTACCTCATATATTTCTGCTCCGGCGTGATAGGGCTACAATCGTGAACAGCATCCACCAAGACAACGTGAAGACAGGATCGTTCAGATGCGCTGTTGAGTAGATGAAGACTGTTTTTAGGTCTCGCCTAGACGAAAGCAAAAGCGAAGCTTTTGCTGTCTATGCGAGACAACTTATGTTGCCGCTTTTCTGGGAATATTGTGGACATCAGACTGTTACGAGCTTTTTCTGCTGTAGTCAGGCTGTCACGAGCTTCTCCTTTGGAGATTTGACCTCGTGAGCGCGCCTTGACTGCATCTAATAGGCCGTGCGCTTCCGTGCCACTCGCTTTTCCTGCCGAGATTAGACCTCGTGAACGCGCACACATCCTCTCTCTTCAAAGAGAATGTGCACGCCCTTCAACTGCCTCTAAAGTTTGCTGTCCTCTCTCTCGCTAAGGCTCTCTCCGGGTCCTTTCCCTACCTGCCTCTCCATGCTCCGCTCTCTGTCTCGTGGGCCGCGGTGCTCCTCTATCTCTTCGGTGTCGAACGTAGAGAAGTCCAATTTTGTATATATGGTTCATGTTTAGGAAACTAGTAATGTTAGAGTGAGTACTTATCAGATATATATGAATGATTTCTGGGCAGAGTTGAAATTATGGACAAAGAAATTGTCCTATAAATGTATATACACATAATTAGTATTAAGATATCGCGTTTTAAGCGAATTCCTACATTCCCAAAATGCTCCTTGGCTATATGCAAATAAGGTTTGCACACTCATTGGAGAGTGCGTCTACCCCCTTTCACACACCCCTTTCGTTTGTGCTCCTTCCGATTGGCTTACATCGGAACTGAAAGGACGCTACAAAAGCCACCATCTTGGAAGAACTAGATACCAAGCCCAGTCAATACAGATCTACCGGTAAGAAAGCAAACGTTGCGACGTTTATCTGTTTAATGCAATTAATGTGAATTTATGAGCAAGAACAAAAACATGTTGCATTTGCTACATGTTGTAATTTTGCTTGAAATTTACATTGAACAACAGAATCAAAAATTAGAAAATTACACGGACATTTACAATACCTGGGTATATAAGTGCTTCATTTCAGTTTTGACGCAGAACTAAACCGGCGAGCACAAGACAAGATGCACCACTTTCATGACGATCGTTACACAAAAGGACCGCCTTCATTCTCATGCGTGCCTGGAAGTTGCCTGTTTGTCCCTTTTCTGTGTTGCTGACAGCCAGACCTTGCCCGCTTCTCAGACACGCCTCCACTAGTTTGTACAACTCTCTTGCATATCTTTGGCTCTCCTCCTTTACGGCGAGTACCCTGTTACCGATTGATGCTTGGGCACTGTGCTCCACTGTTAAGGTAAAATAAAATAAAATAAAAACTGTTAAATAATAATTGACGTTTTACAACGAGGAGTCACATTGTTTTCGAACTTATCTGTTTTGACTTTTTGCCCAATGTTCCTTTAAATCCCACCGAGTTCTTCTTTGTTGCATCAGGTGACCGAGGAGGCTCCTTCAGGAAAGTATATTTTTTCAACCGATTTTGCAGGAAAGAGCAGGCTGAATCAATGTTTTTCTTCAATCCGAATCAATCAGGAAATGAATTTCCCCTGCATTTTTTCCTGAAACTCTCTCTAATCTATTCCAAAACATCGGACCGCATGAATTCCCCTATAATTGCAAAGCACTAATGCGCTTCGATGCCTCTTTAGGGGTTTAACTCACAGCGCATAAGAAGCTCCCCAAACTGCTTTGTCTTGTTCAGTAGAGAAAACATCTATAATTGTTTTATTTATGCGCCGCAATGTGTTTCAGAAAACAAGAAACTTTGACTGTACCGGATTTGTTTATTATAATTAAATGCATGTATTGTGTTCTACTATTTTTGTGACTAGAATAGCCGCGTAATTAGGTCCCGATCCCCGAAATTCTGCAGGACGCGTGTTATTTATTACACTCCCGCTTTTTACTTGCCTTCTCGGACACTGACAGAAGGAGACCGCTAGAACTACTTATCCCTTCAAGCTCCGTGGCTGGCAAGTTGACATACATTCTGTGCGACGTGGAGTGCTGTTTACGGTAGCTGAAACTGAGGGCTAGCGATATCTCTGTTCCCGGCCCTTTCTGACAGTACAAATGACGTTCAAGCCAACAAAAGGAAAGGTGAGTGAGAGAGAAAGTCCTGCTTTCTGGTGGGAGCTTGGGGACGGGTAGTCTGAGTTCGTAGAAGAGTTCTTCTGTTTCCCATGCGCATGTTTCAGAACCTCAACCAGGCAAGTCTGATGCTATCTGGGACTTGCAGTCCTGTGTATCCCAGTAAAAATCTGTTCGTCAGTACACAGACACAACAGGATTACCTATTGACGCTGGATTGGGAAAGAAGAGAGCCCTTGATAATGTGCAAGATGCACCATACCACTGAAGAAAGAGTTTAGAAATCCCTGCGACTTGGGAGTCAGAGAAAAGGGATCCCATGGATACGGGGGTAAAGGCATTATTTTATGTGTGGGAGTGGGGATAGGGGCCGGGGCAGAGGTATAGGAGACTACATTTCTGTTGTGGCGAGCGTGGGCCGGTAGCGGGGGAGGTGCTGTGTTTGGTGGCAGGGTCAATTTTTGGGGACCCACTACAAATTGCCTTTGGGCTTGAGGCCTGTTTCTGTCACTCTGCTAAATTTATTGTGCCTCGCACGTGGAACACGCTGCACCGTATTCACTACATCCACCTTTCCCAGGCAGTCTCATGTCTCATGCGCATATAAACAGCATCTTGGTAATGAGCCGGCTCTGAGGGCTGCGAACAAAAATATCACTGAGCATGCTTCCTCACTCCCAAATCAGATTCCGGGTCTACAGATCGCACTGTGCAGTATGTCACTGTGTTACTTTTAGGGTGGTTTTGGATTAAGATTCGCTGCTTTCAGGGCTCTTTTCATGTCTGTCTGTCTGTCTGCTTGCCGTGTGTATCTGGGCTGCTTATTAGGAGCTAGGGAGTTGTGCCGTGTTTCCCTTGCTTCTTTTCGTCTCTATCTTCCTGGACTGATCTTCAACAGGGGATAGTGCGGTGAACGCGGATTCTATTCTCTCATCGGTTTTCATAGTGAGAGGGTAACCATAACCTTTTTTGCCTGTTTCTGTCTCGGTCTCCCTCTGTCAAAAATTGCGCTTGGGGGCTGTGTGTATGTGCCTTGTCTGTCCCCCAAACTCTGCACAGTCGCATACATTCGAGAAGAAAATCTTTCATCTGGAATATTACAATGAAAATCAGGGAAGGAATATCCAAGCCGGATTCAGAGGAGGTAAGCACCAATTGTTGTTGTATGTGTTTTTATTTTTTAGCTGTGTAAGAATTTATTTCCTCGATGCCAAGGACTTTATAATCCTAGCTCTTTTCTGGTGTTATAATTGTGACAAATGCCTTGATGAATTGACTTACATTTGTCGTCCTCCTTAACCTATTTTCTGAATTCCAATGGTTATACTTAACTGCTCAGATAAAGATTTTTTACCTACATTGTGCTTGCTCTCATCCCCATCCTTGTGGGCGATCTTACTTTGATCCATCGGTTACATGCTGTATGTGCATATCCACACAAGCCCCAGACATGATGCACAAACTCGCAATTAACATTGGCATGGCCTGTCTGTACCCGTCATTTAGCTCATGTGAGGGGGTGACCCAGTGCCTTCAGACCCTGACCGGTGCGTAGTTGTGCTTTACCAACTCCTGATGGATTGATATGTCTCTGCCACTTCTATCATTCATACACTCACCCTCTTTGCACGGTGCTCATGCTGGAGATGCAGGGTCGAAGAGTTCTGTGTGCCCTATACACCTAGCCCAAATAAAGTCTCCGTGCACAGCAGTTCCGTTTTTAAGCTGAGAATGTTCACAGCCCTGGAAGATGTTCTCTGGCCCCTCACTGCAGTGTTCCCCTCGCCTTCAATGCACATCTTCTGTGATGTCATTCAGGTTGAACTGTTATGGTGCTTGCCTGCTAGGAATGGTTTGTCCATGCTCCTAGTGCATGTGTTCGCTGCCAGGGAATGCTTGTGCTCACCTGCAAGGGATGTCCTGTCCACTCTTCTGATCTATGAGCCCAGGTGCAACAGATTGTTTAGTTGTACAAAAAATGGATATATTCATGTGCAGTGGATGGTTAGTGTGTTTTTAAACCCTTCATGGTGTGGCATATCGGCTGATCTTGCTTGGTGCTCACCTGCATTATTGCCTATGCAGGGTGGCTGCATTGTTTCTTACCCTTGCTACAGGCAGTCTGTCTGAGTCAAGCATGATGTTTGCACAGCCATGAGTTTTCTACTCGTGTTATAATTTGTGAAGCACACATTGGTTTACCACATCCTGAGTGTTTGCTTGCATTAGCCTCTCTCTTACCTCACCTATTGGCCTTCTATGTCTCTCTATTCATTGATGTCCTCTTTCCCTCACGTTTTCCCATTATTTTATTTCTTTCTCTCTACAATGCTCTCTCTGCCTCTTCTGCTCCATCTATCACTCCCTTTGCTTTCATCTCTCTTTCTATCCCCTTCACTGTTTCCGTTCACTCTCTCTGCTTCCAATGTCTCGCTCGTTTAATACACCTGTCTTACCTCTGTCTCTCTCTCCCTATTTCACCATTCTCTACTTCTCCCTCGCTCTTCCTCTGTATGAGCCTCATCTCTTTACCTCATCTGCACCTCTTTTCTCTCTACTTCAATGCAATAGCTCTCGCATTTGCGAGAGATTAAGCTATTGGCATTGTAAATGACAATGCCATTTATTTATCTGTTTTCAAAAACAAAACATAAATAAAAATGTTGGCATTTACAATGCCAATAGCTCTAACTTTTCAAAAGGCGAGACCGTTGCATTGTAAATGCTTGTTTCTTACTTCCTCTGTGGTTCTGCAGACACCTGTAACTCGTCAACATCGTCGCCACGTATTTTGTAGTAAGTGACACCAATGTACGATGAGAGTTGAAGATTAAGTTTATTTATCTTAACAGGTGCTGCGCAGCAGCTGGCTCCAGCAACAACCAAGTCACAGTAACTGCCACATATTTCAAACATAGAATTCCAAGTAGAATGCCTTTGTGCCTTTGGCCAAAACATCATGGCACAAGCATTCTAAACATAGGAGAAAGACACTACAGTGCCCTTAGACGAAAAAGGAGTTCCCTCTCCCAATAGCCTATAGGTTTTAAGAGATAACTAGATGCCATATGTAAGACATTGTCAATAGACATTTAGGTTACAACAGTAGATTTCTTAATTTCTCTATCATGTCTTGCTTTACTATAATGTGCAAATAGTGCCAATCAAAGGTCTTTTTTGTTCACACTATCTATTTCGGTTGGATTTTAAAAGAGCTGTTCATAAATGACACTGCTTAAACTCTCACTCATTTCGACGATCCGCGGTATTTCCCTTCCCTTCTCAAACCTTGAGGCAATTTCCTATTATCTCTCTTGTAAGGGACGCTGCTGGGTTTTTCCAGATTGCTAACCAAAATAAACCAGGGCGAGTCTTTATATAGTCTTCAATGTAGTGCAATTTTAATTACTATGGCAAACATATCGGGACGTAGAGATCGGTGCTCCCAAGAGTTTTCGACAAAATTTGTTCTCTTCACACTGAATGCTTTTGCTCTTAGTGAGACCCCAAACCTCTGCGCAAAATGTTGCTGTTGGTATGCACTGAGATTTAAAAATTTTCACAATTGCTAAAATTGCCCATGTCTTCTTTGGCTGAGGAAGACCAAGAATCGAGTTAATAGCCTTAGAGAACTTATTCTTGGTGTTCACCACGTGGTCAGACCAGGAACCATTAGCAGCAAATACCAACCCGAAGTAAGGAAAATTGCAAGTGCGTTGTAAAATGTAATTGCCCACTGTGATAGAATTTATAAGATATTTTCTCGACCCACAAGCCGTTATAAAAGATTTTTTTAAATTGGTGCACAAGTCTAAACTGGCCATAAAATCCACAAAACCCTGCACTAAGATGCGAAGGGCATTTGGTGTGCGGCCCGTAGGGCGGGGAGTGTGTTACCGTTAACTCTAGGGACATCATTAGTGAGTACTATTAATGACTTGTCTAGATCGTTAATGTATAAGATAAAAAGGAGAGGGTCCAAGACACACCCCTGCCTGACTCCTCTGCAAGCTCTAATGTCATTGGAAACCTCACCATCCTTATTAATCCTCACACAGGCTTTTAAATTCTTATGTAGATAGACTTAAAAATTAACTAAAACCTAATCTAAACCGTATTCTAAAAGAGTGGACCATAAACGTGACCGATTAACAAAATCGAAAGCTGAGGTAAGCTCCATAAAAGCCAAGTATATTGGGGATCACTGGGATATGGTGTACTTTCCAATAATTAGATTAAGATTTATCCACTGTTCGATTGTACCTATTTTACTCCTGAATCCTAACTGGCATGATTGTAAGATGCAATCTTCCTCAGTCCATATATTGATCTTGTTATATAAAATCCTCCCTAGAATTTTCAGAGTGTTGTCTTTCAGGGAAATCGGTCTGTAGCAGCTTGGTTGGGAGCGATTGCCCTTTTGAAAAATCGGAACAATAATACTAGTTGACCAGGTGCTTGGTATCAGCACTTAGTTAGGTTGTTAAAAACATTTAGTAGGAGAGGCACCCAAAAGTCGGGTTTATGCCTAATGAGATCAATGGGCAGCCCATCGGGTCCAGGAGCTTTGTTACCCAAGCTCTGTTGAATGGCTTCCTTAACTTCGGATAGAGATATTGGGATCCCAATGGGGGCCTGGTGCTCAAAGGGATCCTCATCATATACTGGTGCTGTGTAAATCATAGGGAAACGGGCCTCCCATGCTAGTTATATTACAGCTTATCAGGGTCAATGGTTGTCCCAAAGATCTCATATCTTTAACGGCAGCCAAAAACCATAACCATTCTTTATAGTGGTGGCATTGGCAAGGGGAAATAGCTGTCTTATACTTCTGCCTAAGTGATTTAATAAGAGGGTGACATCTAGGGTGGTTGAAAGGGCCTTATGTAGCTGTCTGTTAATCACTGAACATTCACTGTTGAACCATCTAGGTCCGTGTTGTGCTGCAACAATTGGTTTTGATAGTATTGATTTGATTGCCTCACAAAGTTTAGTGAAGGCGCCAATTACCTCGGGGTTGTGGTCCTGTGATGACAGGCATAAGTCAATAAGTCTCGGGTAGTCCCTTGCCATCATATAAAGCAAGTCAGTGTTATTGACACCTCGCCAAACCAATCTTAGGTTATCAGTAGACAGGGTCAGATTCCTGGCGCCACATTATTTTTAGTACTTTGGTCTGGGGGAGAATCTCAACACTATTTTAATTGGGTTATGGTCACCATGGGTAGTGCGGATAACCTCGACTTTCGATAAACAATCCTCAAGAGTGGGTGAAATAAAAACGTTGGCTCTGAAGAATTATTATTGTTGGTTGTTGCAGCAATTTCCATAGATTATTATTTCGCAGGTTCTGTTAACTCCTCACCCCTGTTACAGGTTTGCACTTTACCACTGGGCCTTATAATTGCAGTATTTTTCCTAGGAAGCTTGGCATTGAAGTCACCCCCCAAACAAATGGTGGCTATATTATCAAAACCATTACGATGCTGTAAGGTGGTAACAAAATCGAACAAATTGATAAAAATGTATATTGGATATAGTATGAAAATCATTATTATAAAAATTGAGTAGACAGATAAATAATCCCCTTTTATATATTAGGGCTTGGACTTTGTCACTTTTTGTGTGTAGGACCTTGACGCTACCTCCTGCAGCAATATTTACCCATATAGAAAGACCGCCGGATAGTCGGCCTAGTTTGGGATTTGGGGAAACAGTATTAACACATTCAAACCCTTCAATATATAAGTCTTGTGTGGCCCAGGTCTCCTGAAACATAAGAATGTCCTGCTGTCTTACCAATTGTAACAAATCCCGTAAATTAATTTTTGACTGTAAGCCAGCGACGTTCCAACTTAATATGTTTAGATCAAATCAGTGGAAGCCTTAGTTACAGCAGCATGGTCACCTGTCTAAGTTAAAAATAGGAGGGCATTTAATATGGGATCAGCCTTGTTAGTCTCCGATAATGGCAGTAGTCATTCCTGAGTGTCCAAGTCAGACAATGCGGAAAACCTGTTATATACAATTGAAAAAGCAGGTTCATTTGTAGGGGGCCCAGAAATCAGTTTGTAGAAATAGCCCAGCGGTAGTGACCAAATATGTGTGGGGTTGGTGATTGTATCCCCTGTACTCTCAATAGTGATCTGACCATAGACGGTCTGCGAACATTAATCACTATACAGTCCCTCTCTATGTTCTTAGGTGAGACACCTGCCCACCCACTCTTCATATCATAATGATGTCATTCATGTTTGCTACATTAAACCTCCTATTTTTAAATAGCCAATCCACGGATTTGTTGTGGTGCGCAGTTAGTCCCAACTTTCCCTCTGTTCTTTCTTGATGGTTGTGTCGTGTCACCAACTCCTCGGAATCGGAACGATGCTCAAAAATGGTCCACCTCTTGATAGCTTCAAGTCTGTATGCCGTAATAGCACAGATCAGTGAAGTGATCGCGTGAGAGAAGGAAAGGGTGGGAACAGCGGGGAAGGAGACCTAAAACGACAGTAAACACAAACTATTAAGAACTGATAGGAATATTGTTTACTCTATAACTAGAACAATACTGTAATATACTCAAGTACCTGTAAAGAAAAAGAACATGAGCTTGTCAGATGAGCCCTGTAGATATCACTGTTCCTATTATCCAGCATAAGACCAGAACCATAAATCTTTTGATAAGGACACCCTATATGGAAAATATGAGAATATAAAGAATATTGTGCAATGAGTACAACAGCATTTTCTTATTGTTAAATATCTTCTAGTAATCAAGTTTTAACCAGACTCCAACCTACTCATTTTGCCAAGCCTGGCATCACAGGGTAGTAAGAGATACTAACAAATGACTCTTCCACTATCCCCTGCTATTGAATGCGGCCTGAAGGCAGAGAAAAACATATAAATCAAATGTGCATACCGTAGTTCATGCTGTACAAAGCAAACCATGAAATATAAATATATGAATATCTTGTAATGATTAAACACTGTTAACTCACAATGTTTACCGAGCACTATTATACAGTGCTGTTTGTTAGTCAGGATATATACAATAAACAAACAAACATATCACATTTAGCATGAGGCTGTGCCATTCCAGTCCGAGCACTTTAAAGGGTCAAAGAACAAATATTTAAAGGTTTCCAAAACAGGCAGGTATTCCTGCTAACTGCATGAGACCACAAACGTGTGTCTCTCCAACAGGGAGGGACACCGCAAATGTAATGAGACCAAAAATACCTCCAAAGCAGAATTGTACTCGGAAGCGTTGAAACACAAAACTTTAGCAAAATCACTGTAACTGGAGAAGCGGTGTATCGACACCCTTACTGGACCCCAAACGAAATACGAAACAGAGCGCCTCACTACTGGCATCCGGCACTACACATGAGCCTCTGGAATTATCGACAGCGCTGCGGGGAAGCAGATGTGTTTTTGAATCCTTCCGCTTCCCTGACAGCAGCGTGCCCCTTTGCACAGTATCATGGGAACTGTAGTTCCTATTTGAAGTGTCCTCGCGAACGCACGGGGAAGAGTCGAGGACGTAAGGCGAAACTCGCACTTCCCCAAAGCAAGTGTCTTGAGGTGAGACAGGGTTCTTAAAGGCTGGGAGGGAGGGTTATGACAGGTTGGTACCCCTTCCAACACCAAGACATAGGACAGGCTGTTGGTGGCAATCCTAAGACATCCATGTTAGGCCCAGGGAGATTTCTACACAGGATATCGGGTGCATTGCTACTTGAACTGCCAACATTTGGGTGCTCACCAATTGAACTCATGACAGGTTCAGAAACATGGTTAGGGGGCATGTTTGGAACAGTCCCAACCCTGTGCGATGGACCCTTATTAGCGGATGGATGTTCTAATGCTGCATTAGCCTTTGGTTGAAAGCACTCCCTAACTTTGCTACATGTTCTGCATGAGCTTCCAACTGAAGGGCAGGGGTGAAGTGGAGGACGGTGGAAGGCTAGGTGTCAAGGTCAAACCCTCCCCCATGATAGCAACAGTTTGGGTTATCTCTTGACGTTGGCTCAGCTTTTTCATAAGGGTTTACAAATGATCTAGGTGCTTACATAGGGATGTGAATTTCAGGTCTATCAAATCTTTGATCTGTGCAGAAATAGCATAATTTAAACAGATTTTATTGGCATTTATCCTTCAGCAAGATACAATCACATTTTCATCCAGTCAGGAAACATCCACAAATCCCCATGTAGGATCCGCCCCAGTGAGTTTGTACGTCTCCCCTCCCAGACTCTGTTTCTCCTACGACTGTCTACTACGTTATGCAATGGTTGCTATACTGGGTTCTCAGCAATGTTAACAGCCTAACAGTACCCCCCTCCCACTCCCCTCCTCCCCTCTCCCACTCCCCCCCTCCCCCCTCCCCTGCTGACCTCTTTTCCACTTCAACTCTTGCTGCGTACATGGTCTGGGTCCCATTCGTACTCGCCACATCCTTGTACCTTGTTCAAAGAGCTCGCCATGTGTGTGGATGTTAGGGTACCATGGCCCAGTTATGGCCCCCCTCAGCTCTTTCTTGATCCAGCTCCCCAGGGCCAGCCAGTTGGAATCCGGCTCGTGGTGAGCTAGGTGTCGACTCTTGGTCCTCATTCTGCAGATCATCTACCAACACCCCCCCCGGCCTGTGCCCGCCCCAATCTCCCTGTACCTCTTTTCGTGTTCCTAAGCAAGATTCTATGTTCACAGCTTGCCCACTTCACTAGTTCCCTTTTCCAGTTGCCAACCCCCGGACCTGCTGAGGCCTTCCACTTGCTGGTAAGTTCACGTTTCGCCAGAATTTATGCCAGGTCTTGGAACCTGGCTGTGACCTTGGTTTTAGCGGAGTGGGGAAACAGGTTGAGCAGTACTTGACCAGGGGTTCATGGGATCTCCTTCTCTGTGACGCGTGCTGTCTCTCGAACCACCTCCTGCCAATACCCCTCTATCTTCAGGCAACTCCACACCATGTGAAGATAGCAAGCCCCTATCTCCTGACATCTGGGGCAACACGCATCCTCCCGATCAGAATATCGGTTATTCCTGTCAGGGGTAATATACGACCTATGGAGAGTATAAAACAAATTAATTGGATTCGCGCATTATGGGAGACCTTGGTGGCTCGGAGCAGTATATTGTCGCAATCCTTCTCCGCTATGGGGCTTCCAGTGTCCACCTCCCATTTAGCTTTCAGACTCTCCAGCGGCCCTGTGGAATCCCGTCTAATGGCTCTATAGAGCCAGGAGACTGCCTTAATGACACTGCCTGCTAGACTTATGTATTCACATGTAGAATGTGTAGGTGGTTCTAATGTCCCCCGACTCCAAAGTCTCCGCATGGCCCCAGTGACTGCCGCATATAGTAGAAAATGTCCCTGTGGGATATCCCAACTAGCTTGGAAGGCCTCAAATGTGAGAAGTTCCCCATCGCCGTATAAATCTCCTACCTTAGTGACCCCCGCGTGTACCCACTCCTCCAATCCCCTCCACTGACCCCCAATGCGGGCGCACCTCCAATAATGCCACAGGCATCTCCGGGGAGTAAGGTCATTTGGTTTTGGTTTTCTGAAGACACCTGATCCAGCAGTTTCTTATTACCTTATGCTCTGAAGTGGTCAGTGCGCGCTGTTTAATGGTACCCATGAGTGTACTCAGGACAGCTGCTCTACTCGGGGTGAACAGGGGCGTCCTCCTGCCCGGATCTAGGGTTCCTGTCGCCCACTCTGTGAAACGTTGGAGCTGACCCGCCAAGTAATAATTCTCCATATCTGGCACCGCTAGACCCCCCTCCGCTCGTGCCCTGCGCAACGTAGCCAACACCACTCTCTGTCTGCTGCGACCCCATATAAAAGCGGTCAGAATAGAGTCGAGGGATTGGAACCACGCCTTAGGGATCCACACTGGGAGTGCGGTAAAAAAATATAACAATTGTGGAAATGCCACCATTTTCAGCAAGGATATTCGCCCCGCCACTGACAGGGGCAGCGTCCCCCAGAACGCCATACTGCCTTTGAGCGATCGGAGAGCCCCCCCTATATCTAAAACAGCGTGGTTCCCACTGGAGGTCCCCCAGGCCCGCAGGCGGCAGGGCCTCTCCAGCTATCGGGAATAGTCGTGACTTCTGCCAGTTGATGCAGAGCCCAGAAAGAGCTCCAAACTTGTCCATCATGCGTCGGGCTCTCTCCAATGCCATACCTGTGTCCTTCAGAAAAAGAAGCAAATCATCCGCATATAATGCGATATGGTGTGTTTGCTCTGCTAGTCGAATGCCCTCATATGGCGTCCCTGATCGTGCCATACAGGCCAGTGGTTCTACCGCCAGTGCGAAAAGCAGGGGGGAAAGGGGACACCCCTGCTGTGTACCCCTCTCCACCTCGTACTGTAGAGAGATGGTGCGGCCCATCCATACCCGCGCCACTGGGTCCGTATAGAATATTTGAACCCACTGGATAAAGTCCTGCCCCAGAACTGCATACAAATATTCCCACTCAAGGCTATCGAATGCTTTCTCGATATCAAAGGCAAAGATCGTCCCCTCCTGTGCCTCCACCGCTCCCTGCTGTAGCACTGCAAACAGCCTCCTGATGTTCAGGGTGGTATTTCTGCTAGGGATGAAACCCGCTTGATCGTAATGTACCAAAGATGTCATGTGTGGCAGTAGCCTGGTGGCCAATATCTTACTGAGAATTTTAAAATCAAGGTTTAGCATCGATTGAGGGCGGTATGCTGAGCACTCAGTAGGGTTCTTGTCAGGCTTAAGCAGTGGAATCATTACCGCCTCCCTCGTTGTGGGTTGCAACCTACTGCTCTCCCATGTAGCCGCGTATAATTCCACTAGCGTAGGAGCCAGCAGTACCAGGTACGTGGCATAGAACTCTTGGGGCAGCCCGTCTGTGCCTGGAGTCTTTGCAGAGATAGCATCAATGACTGTATTAGTAAAGGTGTCCCCAGAACCCCCATGGTCAGTTGCAGAAAATACCGCCTCAGTCCGAGTACAGATAGAACAACTTAACTTCCCATTTGATACAACCTCTTGGTTGCTAACACTCAAAGGAGGCTATATTCACAAAGTCAAACAGGTGTGAAGTGAGCTGGTACGAATGGACTGTTTCCTTTTAGAGCAAGTGGGCTTCCTAGTCTTCCTTTTGCGCTTAGCGCTGGGATTACAATGGTTGTTGGTGTACCCATACTTGACCGCAACTCAGCTGTGTCATCTCCTTTTGGGCTCCCGCTAAAAAGTACTATGTTATTGTGACCAGATCTCTGGGGCAGGGGAGTGCAGAGTGCAGTAGTAGATGCATGGGTAGGTACAGGTGCAGCAATAGAGTCAGCTAAAGCCCCTGCAGCTTAGAGACCATTCTGTAAAGTCTCACTTCCCAAAGACAAACGTTGCTCAGTTAGTTCAATCGCGCTGGACACGATGCTAACAACCCTTTCTAACATGCTGTCGGTGCTGGGAGTGACGATGCACGCAGGCAATGTCCCAGTGTGTTTCCCCAAAGTGAGTGCTTAAAACACGCTCTTGTCAGTTAGGTAATATATGTAGGCACTCACCTCACACTCCAGACCTCTTGGATAATGTTAGTTGAAAGAGGGTGGGCCCAGCCCTGCCTCTTCCTGCCACTGACGGGCGCAGACGGGTCTGCACGTGCGCATCCCGCTCTGCGGAGGACCATAGCCCTTTTGAGCACCTCCGGTCGTGGGCAGGAAAAGTACATTGGTGGCACACCGGCCACAAAGGATTCTGGGGGTTGGGGTCCCCCCCTGCAGCAACAGGCAATGGGCTCCAGCGCTGCGGGAGACCGCTGGCCCTTTTGAGCACCTCCAGGCGCAGACAAGCACAGCATGTTGGCGGCACGCTGGCCGCAAAAGATTCTGGGAGTTGTGCCCACCCATGCAGCAACATGCGATCACAATAATGTTATGCAACATTATAAAACAATGACTTCCTACAATTGACAAATAGAAGGCAAGCTTGGATTTATATATGGCTGCAGAAAGGTAACCTACAAAGCTAGAGGGTGTCCCAAGAAATCCACCAACATTTGGAGCACATGGATAAGATACTCTGGGTTAGAAATGAAAGTGATAGCAGAGAAGTCTCACCCACAAATCATCAGAGAACGGCCAAACAGGCCGGGGATACTCCCTCCCTTTGATAGGTAGCTAGTTATCTCAGGTAATATGGACTCTTATGTTGACAATGAAGTGGTCTATGATCTGTATGTTTATCATCACTGTGTACCTGGAAGCTTGGAATATATAAAGAGATATGTCCTTTGTGTTATTGTACTCTGTGCCACCTTTCCATTCTCCTGCACACACATGCATCCACCATCAGCATATTTTAAATATAAACCCTTCAACTACTTCTAAATGTGAATCATCATTGTTGTAACTCTAAATGGTAAATACAGTCTGTAACCATTGGCCACTTCCCTCTGCGCTTAGAGAAGATAACCCTCAAACCATGTGTCTCATAAGCCATTGAATGACTTCTGGACATTAGTTACAGGTTGCAATTTGAGTGTTTAGATCGAATAAAGTTTAGCAACATCAGCCTCTCAGCTGTCCCTCTATGTCAAATATTGGAACACATATCGAAAACCCAAATTCAACTCACCCACATTGACCACTTCCAACTTTATTTTGGGAAAAACACGTTAAACGACTATGTAGCGCCTACAACTTAATATTATGCAAAACATGACAATCTTGCATGCGATAACCTTATATCTCTTATATCCTTATATCTACGTCTGTGTTTACCATTGCCAAAAGAAACAAGTCATACAATATATAGAAAAACATGGACCAAAGTCCGCATTGTACTCACTTTAAAGACAATAATTTCTGAGTCCTACTCGCCCCAAGAATAGGCAAAACTTCAGACAACACGTGTCTGCTCACCTCATCAAAAATGCAGAATGATCTGTGTAGAGGGGTGTTCCAGTGGCAGCAGTCGGTTGAGGGCAAGAAGGACTTTTACGCTGGCTCCCCAACTTTGCAGGTTAGCTTAAAAACAAAGAAAAAGACAGACTCCTCTTGCTAATGTAAAAACAGCTCTTAACTGTCGTGGCAGGAAGAGCGACCGTCACCACACAGGTAAACAGCCAGTCTCAATTTGCTGCTTCACAGGCAGCTTTATTTATACACAGTCAGACAATGCTTGTTACAAAAGATTAAACAGTATGTTAATTTAAAGGGACCCCAGATCTCTTGACTGGGGGTAAATGTTTGATTTGTTTTGCATTCCATCCATCATTTGTGTGTCTTTTGCTTTCTCGCCCTAAGTGCGCCGGGCATGCCCAGAGGTGTGTCCCAGGCTCACTGTGCCACTGGATTCAAGCTAACCTGGCTGATGAGGGGTGTTCCCCGGAAACCGGTCCCAGGATGCTTGTTTCTGGTCCAGGGAGAACCAGGCGTGGCAGTTCGGGCTGAACTGTTCCCATGAGGAGCAGGGCGAAGACTGATTTGCATATGGCTGGGTCTAAACTGAGTGGCATGGTGAGCAAAAGAACAATGGATTTAACCGACATCTCTTAACTGGAGTGAATGTTTGATTTGATCCGCATTCTGTCCATCATTTGTGTCTTTTGCTTTCTCATCCTAAGTGCACCCGGAATGTCCAGACATGGGTTCTGGGCTCACTGTGCCACTGGATTCAAGCTAACCTGGCTGATGAGGGATGTTACCCAGAAAACGGTCCCAGGATGCTTGTTTCCAGTTCAGGAAATACCTGGCTTGACAGTTCAGGTTGGACTGTTCCTATGAGGCACAGGGTCAAGACTGATTTGCATATAGCTGAGTCTGAACTGAGGTGGCAAAATGAGCTAAAGAACGTTGATGAATTCAACACAGATCTGTGACTGAGAGTGAGTATCTGAAAAGTTTCAGCTCTCTGTCCATCATCTCCTTGTGTTTGCTTTGTTTGCCCTAAGTTGGCAGGGTATGCCCAGACGTGGATCCCTTCCTCACTTTGTCACTGGATTCAAGCTAGCCTGGCTGATGAGGGGTGTTACACTGAAACTGGTCCCAGGATGCTTGTTACCGGTTCAGGGAAGACCTGGCTTGGCAGTTCGGGCTGGACTGTTCCCATGAGGCAGAGGGTTAAGACTGATTTTGCATATAGCTGGGTCTGAACTGAGGTGGCAAGGTGAGTGTCACGGATACGGGGCGCCACTGTGTTGACATTGATGCTGATATGGACTGGTGGTCCATCTCGGCTGTTCCCCCCTTTACACCCCTTTCTATTTCCGAAACACAGCCTGCCTCTTCCTGGCCGGAGGAGTGGCCTCGGACGGACAATGACACCCGCTGGGGAGACGCAGACCAAAAGGTACACGGACCCTTTAAATCCCACGTCGAGGATGACGAGGCTCCACCCCACTGGTTCGTCACGGAGCCAAAAGGGAGCATGACCAGGAAGTTGTCGGACGGCGTTTCCCGAGGAGGAGAAGGCGCGAGAGACTGGAGAGCTGAGACGGAGTACTGCAGGGAAGAGATCCTGACGAGCCCAGCTGTGGACTGCAAGCCAGGAGGCCAACGGACTGGCGATTCGCCCCGCCACGTTCCCGCGGGAGGAGCGTGGCTAACAAAGGTACGGGGCAAAGTGGCGGACTAAGTTGCATGCAGTGGCCAACCGAATGTGTAGAAAACCAGTGTATATAGTGTACAGTCTCTGCAACCCCTTCCCTTACGAGCACATTAGGCACAGGATCGACAGTGTATGGAAATCACTCCAGCACTTGGTGTCCCTCATTTCCCTGGCCCCCTAAGAGAATTACGAGGAACATCAGAGTGATTACTCTTTCTCCTTTTCTTTCTTTTACATCCCTGACCCGGGAGGATACCCTCGCCCCGACGACCATCGCAGAATCACTGGACTGGCGGGCTCCCATACCCGGCATAGCAGAAGCACCCTGGAACCTGTATTCCCCAGAGGCGTAATGACGGAGCCGGACGAGTTTGCCCGGTTGAGACACTCTAGTAGACGACGAAGAGCCTACTTAAAAATAAAGCCATCTTTAAAATCACTACTTCAGGTGTCAGACTCACTCCCTGCTGCCTCCCCTGCTCCCGATCCCATACAACTGGTGTCAGAAGTGGGATCAACACCTCAGTCCGTCTGTACACCCGAGATGGACGCCCTTATACAGCATCTGGTGAAGGGACAGGAGAAGCTAGAATGGGCAGTGGAGCATCAGATCACCACGGTGCAAGCCGACCGGGACATGTTCACGAACACAATCACCGCCCAGCTGGAAAGCATCCAGAAGAAAGCGGCCATCCCATCAAGCACCGTTACTATGGAGAGCAGAGTACACGTCCCTACATGTACATGGGGAAGATCCAGACGCATTCCTCATGAACTTCGAACGAGCAGCCAGGGCGTTAGGTTGGCCGGAGGAAAAATGGCCCTTCTTTCTGGCCCCCTTACTGACTGGAGAAGCGCAGTTCGCATACCAGGTGGCCAACCCTGCAGGCACTGCTCCCTACCACCTGATCAAGAATGTGAAATTGGATCACTTAGGGTTAGACCCTGAGGCGTACCGCATCTGTTTCAGGAAAGAGAAAGGGGTACCTGGGGAGAATCCGAAAACCCTCTTTTTCAGACTGAAAATGATGGCAGACAAGTGGTTGAAACCAGAGGCATGTACCAAAGAAGACATCCTCGCTAAAGTCTACCTGGAACAGTTTATGGATGCCCTTCCCTATGGGTCTCAGAGATGGCTGAGACAGCACTCAGGGCTCACTGTAGAGCAGGCCATCGAGATGGCCGCCAATTACGCAAGAGCTCAACCCCGGGGTTCGGGTTGGGAACAGGATAAATATGCAAAACACCCGCCACCAGTCAAACCGGAAAAGAGAACAAAACCGATGATGGAACCCCCAAGACCCCGACCGTTTCGACTGGACTCGACGCCCAGGGGTCCACAATGTTTCGAATGTGGCAAATGGGGCCACATAGCCCGCCTGTGTCCAAGAAAACATCCACCAGAGGAGCCGATGGAGGTCGGCTATCTCCCCAAAACCGTTCTATACACCGCAGAAATGGGAACCTCATTCTACGTGAGTATGTGGATAAATATTCATGTGGTGAGAGCCCTCTTAGATTCGGGCTGCAGACAGTCTGTGGTCTGGGAACGCCTGGTCCTCCCCAGTCAATATATCCCCGATGCCCTCGTTTATGTCCGCTGGGTCCATGGGGACGTAAAACCTTATCCCATAGCCATTTTCACCCTATGGCCAACCGACAAACCAGCTTGTGTGGTACGGGTAGGGGTTGTAGACTCCTTGCCTGAGGACATGATCCTGGGGGTGGATAATCCTAGATTCCTGGCACTGTTCAGGGAGACAGTGTTCGAACGCCCCCGTTCAGTAGAGAGACCCAAGGCAGCATTCATAACCCCTGATCCGTAGGTTTTGGATCGCAGCTTCAGACACGCTCAAGCAGAGGACAGAACACTGTACAACGCCTGGGAGGCCGCTCATGCCGACCAAGACGCCACGAACCCTTCCTTTCCCAAGTTCGTGATACAGAACGACCTCCTATACAGGCAGGGGGAAGCGGGAAAAAGCCCTCAACTACTAGTGCCCTTGTCCTTCCGTGAGCAGGTCCTGTTCTTTGCTCATGCCCATCTTACGGCAGGCCATGCAGGTAAAGAGAAAACGACAGAGGGCATACTGCGTCATTTCTATTGGCCAGGAGTGTACCGAGATGTGCAGGACTATTGCAGAAAATGCGAAATCTGCCAGAGAAAGAACACTCACAGACCCCCAGCTGCGCCTTTACAACCGATGCCCATTGTCGGGGTACCCTTCGAGAGGGTAGGAATGGACTTAATCGGGCCCCTGCCCAAAACATCTAAAGGACACCAGTACGCCCTAGTCATTGTGGATTACGCGATTAGATTCATAGAGGCGTTTCCTCTACGGGCACCCACCACAGCAAACGTGGCAGAGAAGATTGTGGAACTATTCGCCCGTGTCAGCTTTCCCAAAGAAGTCCTCACCGACCAAGGGACTCCGTTTACGTCATGCATCCCTAAACATCCATCACTTGAAGACGTCGGTCTATCACCCCCAGACCGACGGTCTGGTGGAGAGATATAACCAAACATTGAAAACCATCTTAAAGAAGATGCTCTCCACAGAGGGCCAGGCCTGGGATCGCCTGCTTCCGCTAGCATTGTATGTGCTCAGGGCTCAGAAACAGAGCAGCCTTGGCTGTTCGTCCTTCGAACTCCTATATGGCCGCATTCCTAGATCCTTATTGGAAATAACGAAGGACACCTGGGAGACCCAAGAGGCACAGGAGCAGAAGTCTCTCCTGGAGTATACCCTGCAACTCTGTTCAAAACTGGGAAAACTCCGATGTCTTGCGCATACGAACCTGGAACAACAAAGACACAAACAGAAGATGTATTATGACAGAGGGACGAGACTACGCAAGCTCCAAGTCGGTGATTGGGCGCTGCTGCTTCTACCGTCCGTTACACATAAGAACAAATGGGTTGGACCTTATGAGGTGATTGAGACGATTGATAATACCACATATAAGCTCCGGCTTTCCTCCAACAAGACTCAAAGCTACTACATCAATCTCTTGAAAAAGTTCATAGGACCAATACCGAGAGGTAATAACTTGGTGCTCCCGGCACTACCAGACAAGGTCTCAACCTTGGAAAACCTGGTTGTAAACACGGACCTATCCACACACATGAAGAAGGAGCTACAGGACGTCTTGCAACCCTTGTCCCCTGTTTTTTCTGACTTCCCTGGGAAAAAAACCCTGGTGGAGCATTGTATCGAAACACCACCAGGGAAGATAGTGAAGCAAAGGCCCTACCGGATCCCCGCGGCCAGACGAGAAGCTGTCAGGAAAGAGGTGTTGGACATGTTACGTCTGGGTGTAATCCGGCCGTCTAAAAGCTGTTGGTCATCCCCGATTGTGATGGTCCCGAAACCCGATGGATCGAAGAGATTCTGTATGGATTTCAGGGCCCTGAACGCCATCTCTTCGTTTGATGCATACCCTATACCCCGGGTGGACGAACTGGTGGAAAAATTGGGAGACGCCGTCTTCATCACTACCCTTGACCTGACCAAAGGGTATTGGCAGGTCCCCTCCGTGAAGAAGACAGAAAGAAGACGGCGTTTGTCACCGATGACGGCCTGTACGAGTTCACGGTCCTTCCGTTTGGTTTACACGGGGCACCTGCCACATTTCAGCGCCTCATGAACCAGGTGTTAAAACCCTATCCGTCGTTCAGTTCGGCCTACTTGGACGATATCGTCATCCACAGTAAATCATTGGAGGACCACCTACAGCACATATGCATCATTTTGACGGCGCTGCAGCAGGCAGGGTTGCACGTCAACGCGAAGAAATCACGAGTCGCCTTCAATAGTGTCAAATACTTGGGTTATGTTCTCGGGAAGGGCACTATTGCGCCACAGACCGAGAAGGTGAAGGCCATTCAGAACACCCCTTTTCCGACCAATAAAAGAGAACTCCGGGCCTTCCTGGGACTAATTGGTTATTATAGGAGGTTCATCCCCAGGTTCGCCGAGGTAGCAGCACCCCTTACGGATCTCCTACGACAAGACGTCAGGCCCAGGGAGATACAGAATCCCTCTACGGATGCCCTGGATGCATTCGATGAGTCGAAAAACATCATAACCACCGCTTCGGTGTTAGAATCACCCGACTTCTCCAAAACATTTGTACTGGCCACTGACGCCTCTGACGTAGGGATAGGGGCAGTACTGTCACAGGTGGGCGACGACGGTGTAGAGCATTCCATTCTATATACCAGCCGCAAGCTGTTTCCTAGGGAATGTAGGTATTCCACTGTGGAACGAGAGTGCCTGGCTATTAAGTGGGCTGTCGACAAACTCCAGTACTATCTGGAAGGGAAGTCCTTTATCTTACAGACTGACCACACTCCATTGAAATGGATGTATCAGAACCGAACGCTGAATACGAGAGTGCTACGTTGGTTCCTGTCCCTTCAGCCCTACTCCTTTTCTGTGCAACATAAAAAGGGCACGGACAACGGGAATGCGAACTTTTTGTCAAGGGTCTTTCCTCTCCCCGATCGGGAGAATCCAGGGGGGAAGTCGTCGGACGGCGTTTCCCGAGGAGGAGAAGGCGCGAGAGACTGGAGAGCTGAGACGGAGACGGAGTACTGCGGGCAAGAGATCCTGACGAGCCCAGCTGTGGACTGCAAGCCAGGAGGCCAACGGACCGGCGATTCGCCCCGCCACGTTTCCCCGGGAGGAGCGTGGCTAACAAAGGTACGGGGCAAAGTGGCGGGCTGGGTTGCACGCAGTGGCCATTCGAACGTGTAGAAAACCAGTGTATATAGTGTACAGTCTCCGCAACCCCTTCCCTCACGAGCACATTAGGCACAGGATCGACCGTGTGTGTGGAAATCACTACAGCACTTGGTGTCCCTCACTTCCCTGGCCCCCTAAGAGCATTACGAGAAACATCAGAGTGATTACTCTTTCTCCTTTTCTTTCTTTTACATCCCTGACCCGGGAGGATACCCTCGCCCCGACGACCATCGCAGAATCACTGGACTGGCGGGCTCCCATACCCGGCGTAGCAGAAGCACCCTGGAACCTGTATTCCCCAGAGGCGTAAAGACGGAGCCGGATGAGATTGCTCGGTTGAGACACTCTAGTAGACAACGAAGAGCCTACTTAAAAATAAAGCCATCTTTAAAATCACTACTTCAGGTGTCCGACTCGCTCCCTGCTGCCTCCCCTGCTCCCGATCCCGTACAGTGAGCTAAATAACGATGATGGATTCAACCCAGATTTGTGACTTTGGGTGAGTGAAAAGTTTCAGCGTTCCGTCCATCATTTCCTTGTGTTTGCTTTGTTTTCCCTAAGTTGTCGGGGTATGCTCAGAAGTGGGTCCGTTGCTCACTTTGCCACTGGATTCAAGCTATCCTGGCTGATGAGGGATGTTACCCCAAAACCGGTCGGGGGATGCTTGTTTCCGTTTCAGGGGAGACCTGGCTTGGTAGTTCCGGCTGGACTGTTCCCATGAGGCACAGGGTCAAGACTGATGCACATATAGCTGGGTCTGAACTGAGGTGGTGAAGTGAGCTAAAGAACGATGATGGATTCATCCCAGATCTGTGACTGGGCGTGAGTGTCTGAAAAGTTTTAGCACTCCGTTCATCATCTACTTGTGTTTGCTTTGTTCGACCTAACTTGGCAGGGTATGCCTAGACATGGGTCTCTTGCTCACTTTCTTATTAATGCAACTTCATGCATTTACTGAAATTAGCAGATTTTCGATCGATTTATATGTTGCACTTATTTGCACTCGATTGTGCATTTTATGTGTTTACCAAGACCAATTTTTTCACTAGATTGATTCTACTCACATTTAAACACAGTATTTTCGCGATAAATTTTCGCCGCGATCATGTGACCACACTGCGGTCCAATCGTGTCATTTGTTACCATAAAGAGAAAACCATACGTAGTTAGTAAGATTTGCATTGGAAGGGAATCACAATCTAGGATGGTCTATGTGGCACTACCATGTGACCATGGAGGTAACCAATCACATCATGTGACACAAACCTAAGCAGGTTCACTGGTAGCTAGCGTTACCCAGATTGGTTGATTATCGAGTCAGAAGTCACTTTCCACCACTGTAAGTAACCGCGGGAAAACGAAGCCCCGTTTTTCCGAATATTTTGTCTGTTTTGTACAATTTCTATAATGTCTGTTATTACAGTCCTTTGTAGTTGTCATTTCATCTAGCGTTTTTTAAGGAGGTGAACAGCTAGCATATCTTTTAAAATTTTAGATAACTGGATTAAGCATGGGCGGAAAATCTGTTCCGCTCGCGTATTTTGCGGATTTTTGGTAAATGCGCAATCCGCAAACGCTCGCGAATTTACCGAAAATCTGCAAATTCGCACGCAGCGGATTTTTGTTTCTTGGTGATACAATTTTGCGGCGTTCACTTACCGTCATTCAGCGTTTGCCGAGTTGTTTTTCTTGATATTTCGCGAGTGCTGTACCATTTTGGATCTTGCTGCGGGAGTTCGGCGACGCATCGCAAGAGTTCGCAATTGCGAACATGTAGGTGCGGCGGGCAGCAACAATCTCGCACTCGCGAAATTACAAAATTTGCAATTCTGCACAAGAAATCCACTAGCAAGCAGCATAGACCTTCTGAAAATGATGATTTTTATCAGAATAACTCCTCAGGTTGACATTTGCCTGCACTTTTTTGGATTTGAGGCCTTTTGACTTTCTTTGGATCACTTTTGGATTAGAAATCAACTTTCACAAGTGAGTTTGTTTGGGGCATTACAGTTGCTGTTCTGCAGAAAAACGAGTTTTGCACAACTGAAAGCACTCAGCAGGTGAAAAAGTTCACTCATCATTAGTAACCATTTCCTGTAGTACTTCCCGAGGGGCCCCTCCAGAGTTCAGTTGCCTATGTTTGTTTGGGGCATTACAGTTGCTGTTCTGCAGAAAAACGAGTTTTGCAAAACTGAAAGCACTCAGCAGGTGCAAAAGTTCAACTTCAAACTCATCATTAGTAACCATTCCCTGTAGTGCTTCCTGACTGGGGCCCCTCCAGAGTTCAGTTGCTAGTTGCAACAATTGTATGACCCTGCTCTGACCCTCACAGCAGGCTCATAGAATAGCTACAAGTAGGCCACAAAGGTCCTGGAAAAAAAATTGCACTGCAACAGAAAGCAAATTACAGATAAGGAAGCAGGTGCCAGACTGGAATTTTAAAACAGTGACACATTAATAAATCAACCCCAAATTAATTCATGTCTGTTGAAGCAGGGCAGGTGTGCTTGCTTCCCCCCCCCCTAATCTGCAGTGATGATGAACCAGAGGGTGGCATTGATGCACCAGAGGGTGGCATGGGTGAAACAGAGGGTGGCAGTGGTGAAACAGAGGGTGCTGGGAACCTGTGATGATGAACCAGACGTAGAAACAACATAGTTGCGACCGTTGCGAGCCGACAAGTAAGTTCTCAATTGCGAACTGGTACAAAACCCTCGCGAACTTGCAGAAAACCTTGCGAACACAAAAAAATTTAAAAATCCGCTAATTCGCGAGAATTCGCGGATTTTGCGTATTGCGAGTTCGCAAATACGCAAATTCGCGAACGCCAGATTCGCAAAATTCGCCCATGCTTAAACTGGATAGCATCTTGATATACGTACGTGTAATGTTAGTAACCCACATTATACCCGGTCGCGATCAATCCCATTTTACAACTGTTTTCGTTGACCCGTAAACCATCAGATAGTGTTTATAATCTCCACAAGTTTATGATTGATTATTGATGAAGCTTTAATGAATTGTCGCAATTAATTAAGCTAATGTTCATAAGACATGGTTATGTATTATTATGTTTTATAAGGCTAGCTCAAAGTATCCTTGTTTTTTCCACATGCAGACCTCTGAGGAAGGGTGATCCATAACCCAAAATGCCTTGAGTATACGTGGAATTTATAAAGTGACATGGATTTGCAAATAAAATGAAGATTGAGTATGAATATGGAATAAATATTCGAATACTTTTTCAAAAAGAAACACGTTTGAATAAATCATTTTACAGAATGAATGTGAACTAGACCTCATGGTCTGAAGTACAAGTGTACATACCTCCGCCAAAAGTGGAATCCCCACTTTTCCTTTCATTCTCTTGCTCACTTTGACACTGGATTCAAGCTATCCTGGCTGATGAGGGGTGTTACCCTGAAACCGGTCCCAGGATGCTTGTTTCCGGTCAGGGAAGACCTGGCTTGGCAGCTCGGGCTGAACTGTTCCCATGAGGCACACGGCCAAGACTGATTTGCATATAGGTGGAGAAGTGAGCTAAAGAACGATGATGGATTCAACCCAGGTCGGTGACTGGGGGTGAGTGTCTGAAAAGTTTAAGCACTCCATCTATCATTTCCTTGTGTTTGCTCTCTTGCTATTCTAATCTCGAGATACATTGCACTGGTTGATTCTCATAGAAGGCTCAACATAGGGAGGTCCTGCACTTGTATCCCTCCCAGTACTCCCAGTGGGTACATTTCAGATCTGGCTCGGTTGACGTGAAGCCCTGATATCTCCCCAAATTCCGACAGGGCAGCCAGCATGATGGGAACTGAATATTAACGTTGACGCAGATACACAAAGACATTGTCCGCGTACAAGGAGACCACATGAGTAGTCTCACTTATAGTAACTCCCCAGCTCTGTTACATGGAACACAGTCTACATGCCAGTGGCTCCATAGACAATGCATATAGCAGTGGTGACAAAGGGAAGCCCTGCCTGGTACCCTGAATTAGGATGAAGCGATGAGACATCGTCCTGCTGACTTGCACCCTCACCACCGGGTAATTGTATAACAGCTGCACCCACTTGATAAACCTCTCCCTGATGCCCACTTTCCAAGGCACCTTCCAGAGTAATTCCCAGGAAAGGCAATCAAACGTTTGCTCTATGTCGAGCAGTGCTAAGGTGTATTGGTCCTCCCCCAGAACATGGGGGGTGCATGACCAGTGAGAGACTTCTCGAGTTACACAGGGTGTTTCTTCATGTATTATCAGTGGCAGGCACTCCAGCAGTCTGGACACTAGAATTTTGCAGAGGATTTTCACATCCACGTTCAGCAATAGGAGGTAACCTCTCTAACATCCTTATCTGGCTGGAACATAACTATAAGTGCCTTCCTCATTGATTCAGGTAACTAATTTCTCTTGTATGCACTCATTGTATACTGCTAGCCCCCTGTCTGCATATGAGCATGCTCTCTTTTAGTGTAACTCAGCCGGCAGGCCATCCCCCCCGCCCACCCGCCCCCGCCCCCCGGGGGCCTTATCCGTCTTCAAGGCCTGGATTGTCATTGCAATTTTTTCCTTGGTAACAGGTGCATCTAACCTTTCCCTACTTACCTGTGAAAGGCTGGCCATCCTCAAGCAGGATAAGTATGCGTCCCCTGCCACTTTTGTGTTCCCGGCGGGTGCGGCATGCAATTCTTGCAGATGTTTCGCAAAGACCTCGGTGTTGCCATGGTGTATATTTACCTCCCTTCCCTGGGCATCCCACACCCCAGCCACCAGTGTTCTCTGGGCCTCCCTGCAGAGGAGGGTAGCAAGCATCCTGCTTGTGTTGTCTCCATCCACGTGGAGTCACTGCCTATAACTGGTGTGGAAACCTTAAATTAACGGTCCCTGGTCTCTAATAATTCCCATGTACATTCCTTCCACTCTACCAACCGCTGTGGTTGAGAAAACATGCACTCCTCTAGGGCACTGAAATTCTTCTCCTGTACATCTAGTGCCTGTGACAGCAGCTGCTTCACCCCATACATCATGTTCATACGCTACCCCTTTTAGACCACCTCCATACCATCCCACTCTGTGGCTCTTGCGCTTGTACTTTCCAAGTTCCACTCAAAGTAGTGGTCCAGCACCTCAGAAACAGTGTGCATGAAAACCAGGTCCACCGATGCCTCCACCCTCAGTTTCCAGAATGAAACCCTAGGGGCCCTCCTACCCACTCTGTAAGAGATCAACAAGAAGATATGGTCTTATAGGTAGCGTGACAAATAGGTAAATTCAGACCACATCCATCCTGGACCATGCTGTCAGACACCAAGCAGTAATCCAAGGGGCTATGAGTCCCCGTTGCTGGGGTGAAACATGAATAGGTATGACCCTGAAGGTGGAGAACCCTCCACACATCCTGTAACCCGAGGCCCCCCATAACCTCATGAAGGTCTCCTGTTATGGCGGGTTCCGTGTCCATCCTAGGGGGGAAACAGTTTACATTACCACCCGGCACAGAATTCATATCACCTGCCATCATCACCTCTGGACCTTGATACTCCGCAGTCACTCCCATGGTAATCAGCATCATCCACATTGGGAGTATAGATATTCACCAAACAAATGTCTCTGGCATCCAGAGTACCCAACACTATCGCATACCTCCCTTCAGCATCTATTTTCACTCCTTTGGCCAAGAAAGGAGTCCCAGCTGCTACCCAGATCAATTCCTCTCTACCATAGCTAGAATTGGAGGTCATGTATAACTGGCCCTTCTACCTACTTCTCAACTGACTAGTGTGTCCTCCCAGGTGTGTGCCTCTTGTAAAAAAGCCACTGAAATCTGGTACTGCCTCAGTTATGAGTATATCCTGTGTCTCTTAGTAGGCTGGCCCAATCCACAAACGTTCCAGGTTAGGAACTTCAATACAGGGTCCATCATACAAATCATGTCCACTCTCCCACACTTATCAATTTTCTGCATGCTCTCCTCTCTCCCACAGCCACTCTTAACTTACATACAGCTTGTCCTGTCCCTGTGCCATAAAGCAATCTCAGACACCTTAAACTGACAACAGACATCAACACACACTCCCTGAATACCCCCCCACACCCACCCACAGGCAGTGAGACCAAATAATTCTGACCCATAACGTCTGGGCCAACACTCAGCAAACACCATCCCATCCACCCCTCGGAAGCCGAAGGCTCAACCTCCCCAACTGCTTCATACTTAGGGCCTAACATCCAACAGGGGGAGCAAGGTCAATGGTGGGCAAACCACCCATATGGGACTGTAGTCCTCCGCAGCCACCCGCCGGTGTGTGTTTTAAGGACTAAGGATTTATAACGAATGAAAACACTATACTGAGTTACCCCCATGACCTAGCATTGCCATAACCTTAGTGACTCTCCCCAATCCTGGACAGATCAGCCCAGGTTCCAGAAACATTGAAATACATCACTGTAGTCTGCAACTGAAAATAGTGAGCCAGCTGCCTCTGTATCCCTTTCCATCCGTAGACCGCCCCATGTTTAGGTGCGTACCACCTCGATCCAGGGCAGGCCACACAGTACCAGTGCATCAGCACTGCAATTCCCACCACTGGTAGCCCAGGTCTGTGCTATCACTTAGGGAATCTCGATCACCTCTGCTTCTCAGGAAGGAGTCTCGACTGTCAGGAACACAGTTTGAGTCGTCCAATGTAGCATCTGAGCAAACCAGGATCCTCCCCGTCTGCTGAGTCCCAGCACGGACCTGAGCCGGTCGAATACCTCCATATTGAGCTGACTGGCGGCTATGGCCACTGCTAGAGGCCTTGCGGTTTAAGGGTTGCTTCTGCTTCCATGTCCCAAGAGTATCTAGCCAGTAACCTTCTTCATCCAATGCGGTAAAGAAGAAAGCCTTTCTGCTGTGTTTCATCCAAAGTTTTGCCTGGAACATTAGGCTGTACTGAAGGTTTAAGACGTGCCTTCCCTTTTTAACTGGCAGAAAGTCTCAGCACTTTGCTTTTATAATCAGGGAAGACCATTATGTTCTACCCCCGTCCTGCGGTGACCCACAGACCCGAATATGCTGCAGGAGGGCGTCTTGGTCTCTGAAATTGAAAAGCAGGCAATTATGACATGGGTGGAAATGGTCATGGCACTGTTGCCAATGTACGATGGGCCCACTCAACTGTGGAGAACTTTGAGAGCTTCCTTGGTTTAAAGAGTTCATGATCCAGTCTTCTAGGAACAGCTCGACTAATTGTCCCTCTGCACGTTCTGGGAACCCCCATGAATCTCAGGTTATTTCTACATGAGTGCCCCTCCGAATCGTCGATCTGTTCCTCCATTCATGTCAATAGGAACTAAAGCGCAGCCACCATCTTCTTCAGGGCCACCACCTCCTGTTGTAATGCTTTAACATTTCCTTTATCATCCCTTACCCTCTATTACATTTTACAAAAGTCTGTACAGAAAAGGTTCACGTCAATGGCCACGGTGTCTATCTTGCCCAGCATCGCCTCCTGTGTCCCTCGTATCTACTCCAGGCTATCGGCCGTCATCGGGCCCCAACCTCCTCAGACTGGGTCTGTTTGGCCTGCTCCCCGGCATCCCCCACAGTCGACACAAGAAGGGTGCAGTTGTCAATCTTGGTTGACTGAGCAGCCCTGGCTGACTTATCTTTCCCCATCTCCAGGTTCAGTCCGGCCCTCTACAGTCAGACTCAGGCGTCTTGCACTTTGGGCTCAAGCATTCTCAGTGTTGCATTTGTCCCACTTTGGGACCAAGGGCCAACTACTAGCACACAGTTACTTAAACCTTGCGGTTTAAGGGTTGCTTCTGCTTCCATGTCCCAAGAGTATCTAGCCAGTAACCTTCTTCATCCAATGCGGTAAAGAAGAAAGCCTTTCTGCTGTGTTTCATCCAAAGTTTTGCCTGGAACATTAGGCTGTACTGAAGGTTTAAGACGTGCCTTCCCTTTTTAACTGGCAGAAAGTCTCAGCACTTTGCTTTTATAATCAGGGAAGACCATTATGTTCTACCCCCGTCCTGCGGTGACCCACAGACCCGAATATGCTGCAGGAGGGCGTCTTGGTCTCTGAAATTGAAAAGCAGGCAATTATGACATGGGTGGAAATGGTCATGGCACTGTTGCCAATGTACGATGGGCCCACTCAACTGTGGAGAACTTTGAGAGCTTCCTTGGTTTAAAGAGTTCATGATCCAGTCTTCTAGGAACAGCTCGACTAATTGTCCCTCTGCACGTTCTGGGAACCCCCATGAATCTCAGGTTATTTCTACATGAGTGCCCCTCCGAATCGTCGATCTGTTCCTCCATTCATGTCAATAGGAACTAAAGCGCAGCCACCATCTTCTTCAGGGCCACCACCTCCTGTTGTAATGCTTTAACATTTCCTTTATCATCCCTTACCCTCTATTACATTTTACAAAAGTCTGTACAGAAAAGGTTCACGTCAATGGCCACGGTGTCTATCTTGCCCAGCATCGCCTCCTGTGTCCCTCGTATCTACTCCAGGCTATCGGCCGTCATCGGGCCCCAACCTCCTCAGACTGGGTCTGTTTGGCCTGCTCCCCGGCATCCCCCACAGTCGACACAAGAAGGGTGCAGTTGTCAATCTTGGTTGACTGAGCAGCCCTGGCTGACTTATCTTTCCCCATCTCCAGGTTCAGTCCGGCCCTCTACAGTCAGACTCAGGCGTCTTGCACTTTGGGCTCAAGCATTCTCAGTGTTGCATTTGTCCCACTTTGGGACCAAGGGCCAACTACTAGCACACAGTTACTTAAACCTTGCGGTTTAAGGGTTGCTTCTGCTTCCATGTCCCAAGAGTATCTAGCCAGTAACCTTCTTCATCCAATGCGGTAAAGAAGAAAGCCTTTCTGCTGTGTTTCATCCAAAGTTTTGCCTGGAACATTAGGCTGTACTGAAGGTTTAAGACGTGCCTTCCCTTTTTAACTGGCAGAAAGTCTCAGCACTTTGCTTTTATAATCAGGGAAGACCATTATGTTCTACCCCCGTCCTGCGGTGACCCACAGACCCGAATATGCTGCAGGAGGGCGTCTTGGTCTCTGAAATTGAAAAGCAGGCAATTATGACATGGGTGGAAATGGTCATGGCACTGTTGCCAATGTACGATGGGCCCACTCAACTGTGGAGAACTTTGAGAGCTTCCTTGGTTTAAAGAGTTCATGATCCAGTCTTCTAGGAACAGCTCGACTAATTGTCCCTCTGCACGTTCTGGGCCAACTACTAGCACACAGTTACTGACCCCAAAGGCCCTCAAGTCTCAGGGTCGACAGCCCAGGGCTGCAGTTTTTGCAAAGGCAGCCCGAGGGGGGGGGGAGGGGGGGAGGGGGGGGGGGTGTCGGGCGGTGCATAGTCAAGTAGGAGCTCACCCCAGCTGGCTGGCTCCAGTGCCTGTTGTTGATTTCAGCCCGTATCACCTGCCTTTGCCTGAGTCATCTCCTATTCTGGGCCAGCCAGGGGCTGACAGAAATGTTCCCCTCGTACCTCCAGAGCACGTCAGTGCCTCCTAGCACAGAGAGGGTCTCTATGGGATGCAGCATGTATTATGTCACCCTCTGAGACCCCTCATCAAACACATACACACTACCAATGTAGACTGTGTATTTAGGTGCAGCTAAAACTGAGGATTCGACATGGCACACATCTCTGTGTGCCAAGCCTACAAACTACTGCCTGTGGCATAGGTAAGTCATCCCTCTAGCTGGCCTCAAAGCCCCAAGGCAGGGTGACTGTAATGGCTGGATTTTCTGAGTAGGTGGGATCAGCCCCCAGGGGCCCCTCCAACCCAGCCAGAACGTACTCACCTTCCCTCCTCAGGACTCCTCTATCCAGGCAGCTGGTACCTACCTGAGGATGGGGAACTCGCAATATACAAGCTCATATTATTAAAAACACCACTAAATCTATAGGGATACTAAGAATACTCACTGATTACTAGGGATATCCATACCCTACACCACACTTATTTACATCAGTTGGTCTCGCGGCCACTCAGACCCAGACCGGTCTACCCTAGGGCAGATATTGCGCACAATCCGGTGCGACTACACATGGGCCTGCAGAACCCAATGCTCCCTTTTCCAAACTGTTCACAATCCTGCGAAACTACACGCCAGTATCCTCCCTGGCGTTCTCACTTATTCAAGCCACAATCCAGTGGGTATCCACACTGGTTCGACCCCCCAGTGCTCTCATTAACGCCGCATATCAACAACGACCACATTCCTATGAACACCTATACATATATATATATATATATTGGGAAGTCTCTTCACTAAGGGTCTGCTACTACAATAATATTATGGGATGGTGTACTAACTTAGTCCCTTGGTTGCAAGTCTCCTCTCTCCCTCACTATTACTTACCTGATCAGGGGTAGCATCTGTTCAAACAGTAATACTTACCAGGAAAGATTATCCTTACTGTATGAGGACAAAGATATACACACTACGTGAGTGAGTTGTTTCCTGATCTAAGCGCTCCTACCCCCCTTATCCATCAGTGGCTCAACAGCAACTGGCTTGAAGCCAGGATAACTTTATCATAAAAGAACTCATGCACACTAATTCACTAATTAATGGGGTCATTTATTATTAGTACAATATAAACCTTCACACAGATATGACAAAGACTATAGGTAGAACACACCGCTTGAAAGAGAAAAGATTAAACATAACAGGAACACTCCGCTGAAAGGGAAAAGATTGGACATAAAGTGTAAATGTAACTAATTCATACTACCTCACCTATTAGAAGGAAGATTTCTCTCTCTGCCTCTGGTGGGATTAGGGCTCTCTCTCTGCCTCTGGTGGGATTAGGGCTCTCTCTGTCTCTCCCTACTTCACCACATCACCACGCCTCTGGTTCAGTTGCTCCAGCTGACAGCCTTCTTTGATGCTCTCTGCACTGCTTTCTCTCTCCTCATCTTCAGCAATCGTCTGACTTCTTTCTCCATTCAAGAACTGCACTCTATTTTGCAGCTCCAGCAGACATCCTCTCTCTCTCTCTGCAAGCTGTTCTGAGCTCCAAGCTGTTCTGAGCTCCCGGCAGTTCTGTGCTCCAAGCTGTTCTGAGCACCACGCTGAACTGCACACCACGCTGCACTGACCTCCAAAACTGAACTGACCACTCCTCCTCTCCTGTAGCTCACTAATATGGATTCCTCTCCCCTCATGGAAATTTCCACCGGAGGGCTGTCTCCTACCGAATTCCTGTGCCAGCTCCCAGGCTTCCACGCAACCGCAGTGGCCATCTGCTTGTTACGTCTGGGCCCAAGAGAAAAACACATTTCTCGGATAAGAAGCAGTCCTAACTGGATCTCCCTCTAGCACAACAGCCTTAACTGAAAACATTGCCTTTGCCCTGAAAAGCCCCTCAGCTTCATCAAGATGGAGTCCCTCTAGCTCTAGGCCTGTAGGCCTGAAAGGGATGAAATGCTCCTTAGCTCTGTCAGAATACCTGCATAAACCATACCAATGTGTCTAATATGTCAAAGCCAATAGGCAATAGACAGGTGAAAGTCAAGAATAAAGGCATATTAAGCAGCTATCCTCTTCTAGATCTGGAAAAAGGGCTTAAAAGGGCCAACACAGGCTAAGAATACCTATACTAGATGCGAGCAAGACTAATGATCTATATCACTGCTAAATAAAGCCAAAAACTCTGCCATTACATTGCACCCTAGATCCTTATCTTGCGAGCATCTTATAAACAACAACAACCATCAAAACAAACATCAACATAATCTATCCAACATAGGCTAAGAATACCTATCCTAGATGTGAGCAAGATTAAGATCTATATCACTGCTAAATATCTCTGCCATCCACCCTTAGATCCTTATCTTGCGAACATCTTATAACCAATAACATCTAAATAAACAAACATCAACACAATCCATCAACAAATCAAAACCTAAAAAACTCCCTAAAAACAATGACAACTCAAGGAAATTCCACCTGAAACTCAATTGTAGGGAATAGAAACCTAAAAACAAATCAAAGCACCCTTGACTTGAATGCTGAAACATATCTGATAACAGCAGAAACTAACCAAAGCATCCTCAAACTAAATGTGCCTCAACTTCTAATGATAACTGGTGAAATCTAGTGATGTAGGGACTTATGTGTTGAATGAAAATAGCAAGGGGCCTAAATGGGCCTACGTCGGACAACTTAAGGCTAAATGAGGCCTACCTACTATTGTCAACTTAAGAACTAAATGTGTGTCAACTCCTAATGAGAAAACAAGAAAGGGCCTAAATGAGCCCTACGTACTATAGGCAACTTAAGCTAATGATGACTCATGAAACTATTGGTGTAGGGGCTTGTTTGTGGGATGAAAATAACAATAGGCTTGAATAAGGCCTACCTGCTGACATTTGTCAATTTAAAGTGAAATCTGAGAAATAAACATGATAAACTGTGTCAAAGTTTGGGCAAACATTAATACATAATCATACTAAAAGACACACCACCCAGAACAATCCAAATTTTAAGGTAACCACCCTTTGATCAATCAAGGTGAAAATGTAAGAACAGTAAAAAACTACAACAACAACCCCATTTAAGAACACATGTGGGCACCGCCATTCAAAAAAGTCCTTCATTGGCAAAAACTGTTTTGAAGAAAACAGAAAAACTATAATAGGTGACATATTTTTTGCTTTAAAAGTGGGGCCTGCTTGTCCAAGGGATTATTCATCAAATCCCTTTAAAATTCTGTTACAAATAAAACATGTTTTAGTTTGTTGTTTTTTTAAAAGTGGGGCCTGCTCGTAGTGATGACAAGAAAAAAATTGCAGGCCAAGGAATTAAATAACAAAATCCTTTTGCGGGAAATCGTATCATGATGGATTCTGTCACAAATAAAAAAAAAATTGTATTGGTATTGTCAAAAATATAAGTCCAATGTCCAATTATTGGGGTTCAAGGCAGTCCATTTCGGGACATCAGTGTAGGTTACCACCCTTCATCTTCTGTATCCGGTTACAAGGAAGCACTTCCTCCGATGCGGCCATCCATCACCAATCCGGTCTGGTCTGGTCTGGTTCCATCTTCCAAAAATAATAAACTAAAATAAAAACATGAAAGTAAAAAGCTAAAACAATAAAGGGAGTGGGAGGGGGGTGGGCCGACGCACCAACACCACAACCCAGCAACCTAGGAACAAGAGAACAAGTATCATTATTCTTGTAAAATAAAATTTTCCATTTAAAAAGCACCCCGGGTGCCTTTCATTATTGAAAAGAAAATATCCTAATTAATTAAAAACATTCAAAATTTAACTTTTAATAAATTTTTGCAGGGCCTAACATACCCTAATCCTTACTAAACCAGCCCCTCCCTTCAGGGCAGGAGCCATGCTACAGTGGGAAGCTACTTTAAACACTGCAATATAATGAGCCTCTCTAAACCAGCCCCTCCCTTACATAAACAAGCCATCCGCGGAAGAAAATTGGATTGTAGCCAATCATAACGAACTGGGACGTGATCGAAACTTGCAGAATGAAGGCACAAACCAGCTGGTCTGCCAAGGTCGAAAAACAAATTTCCATGCCTTATTTTCTAACTAACGGAAGCTAGAATTTAACAAAAAACAATTCTGTTACAGTGTACTGCCAATTAAAAAAGTTCCAGTTTTGAAAAAGACTTTTGTCCAACTAATTCAGCTAAAGGCAAGACATTTAAAATATGGGCACTTATTTAGAAAGGGGCAACTATCTTTAGCACACAAGATTATACATTCTGCATTTGGGAAAAAAAAACGAAGTAACATGGTCCATTTGTCAAAGAGAAATAATTTGTAAAACAACATAAAATGCAGATACATTTCAACATTGGATTTAATTTAACGTTTTGCTGACACATTTATAAAAGCATACATTTTAATTCATATTTGGGAAAATAATAATGTTACATTTTAACATTTTTTTTGTCTTTCAAAGGCACATGGTTGCATTCCACTAATTAAAAGCACATGTTACCATGCACTGTCGGGCAAAATTGATTATTCTGAATTTATGATCATTGCAACCAGCACATTCCTGTCTAGATGGAAACCCCTCACAGAAATAATTAATGAAAACAGCTCGTAGCATGCATTCTAACGGGCTATCTTTTTAACATTTCACTCATTTTAAAAGAACACAGCTTTCTCCGTAGTCAGACTGGTTTATTTATAACCACATCAGTTCCAAGGCAAACCCACACAAAAATTCGTAGACGCATTTCAAAAGGAATGTGAAATGAACAAAACCCTTCGCAAAACACAAGATGGTACCTTTCCGTCAAGAAACTGACAAAGCACATAGGCAGACCAAGGAATCAAAAAAAGTCAAAATCAAACCATCAAATAATCCACTGACTTTTATAGTCAGGTCAGATAACCATGCATGTTGACAGCATGTAAAAAAAAAAGACTGCCATCTCAACTCAAGATATTAACCCTTTGGCAGCTCAAGCAGAATCATTTCCCAACGACTGCAGATACATGGGAAAATCATTAGCACATTTCTTCACGTTTACAGATGACACGTACACATATTTTCAAAACGTTATCCCCAAGCACCCGAGAGAGATCCAGCTCCCTCCTGCCAAACGTAATGATAACATGCCCTGTCCAAGCCATGACCACATGGCGCTATTCACAAGCCATATTTACAAGACAAGCCTTTCACAAACAACATTTCCAAGGCGCAATGCACAAGGAACACAGCAGATCAACATGAGAACATGCACCTCACAAGCCACAATAATATGGCGCTATTCACAAGTCATATTTACAAGGAGCTATATTCAAAGAACTCCACAGATCATATTACAATGAACACATTTCACATTGCACAGCATAAGCAGATGCAGCAAGCAATTGAATGGGCAATTTAAAAGCATTTTTTACACACATTTATACAATTGGACCATCACATAGATGTAACTGGCTTCCTCATGTAATGCCATCCTTCAACTCTGACAGTTTAAACACCAAGATGAAAACCATTCCTTCCACCCTGAATAAACCAAATGCCATGATGTAATGCAATCTCCTCACGCTGCAACTGTTCAAGCCAATAGGTCTAACAGGCTACATAAACTGCAACATTACGCCAGATGGAACCGGCGTTCAGGGCACTCCCTCAGAACACATGGGAAACTCTCTAAGCACATGGCCAGGACACACAGGATAGGTAAACAGTTCGTGACGCCAGATGTAATGGCTGGATTTTCTGAGTAGGTGGGATCAGCCCCCAGGGGCCCCTCCAACCCAGCCAGAACGTACTCACCTTCCCTCCTCAGGACTCCTCTATCCAGGCAGCTGGTACCTACCTGAGGATGGGGAACTCGCAATATACAAGCTCATATTATTAAAAACACCACTAAATCTATAGGGATACTAAGAATACTCACTGATTACTAGGGATATCCATACCCTACACCACACTTATTTACATCAGTTGGTCTCGCGGCCACTCAGACCCAGACCGGTCTACCCTAGGGCAGATATTGCGCACAATCCGGTGCGACTACACATGGGCCTGCAGAACCCAATGCTCCCTTTTCCAAACTGTTCACAATCCTGCGAAACTACACGCCAGTATCCTCCCTGGCGTTCTCACTTATTCAAGCCACAATCCAGTGGGTATCCACACTGGTTCGACCCCCCAGTGCTCTCATTAACGCCGCATATCAACGACGACCACATTCCTATGAACACCTATACATATATATATATATATATATTGGGAAGTCTCTTCACTAAGGGTCTGCTACTACAATAATATTATGGGATGGTGTACTAACTTAGTCCCTTGGTTGCAAGTCTCCTCTCTCCCTCACTATTACTTACCTGATCAGGGGTAGCATCTGTTCAAACAGTAATACTTACCAGGAAAGATTATCCTTACTGTATGAGGACAAAGATATACACACTACGTGAGTGAGTTGTTTCCTGATCTAAGCGCTCCTACCCCCCTTATCCATCAGTGGCTCAACAGCAACTGGCTTGAAGCCAGGATAACTTTATCATAAAAGAACTCATGCACACTAATTCACTAATTAATGGGGTCATTTATTATTAGTACAATATAAACCTTCACACAGATATGACAAAGACTATAGGTAGAACACACCGCTTGAAAGAGAAAAGATTAAACATAACAGGAACACTCCGCTGAAAGGGAAAAGATTGGACATAAAGTGTAAATGTAACTAATTCATACTACCTCACCTATTAGAAGGAAGATTTCTCTCTCTGCCTCTGGTGGGATTAGGGCTCTCTCTCTGCCTCTGGTGGGATTAGGGCTCTCTCTGTCTCTCCCTACTTCACCACATCACCACGCCTCTGGTTCAGTTGCTCCAGCTGACAGCCTTCTTTGATGCTCTCTGCACTGCTTTCTCTCTCCTCATCTTCAGCAATCGTCTGCCTTCTTTCTCCATTCAAGAACTGCACTCTATTTTGCAGCTCCAGCAGACATCCTCTCTCTCTCTCTGCAAGCTGTTCTGAGCTCCAAGCTGTTCTGAGCTCCCGGCAGTTCTGTGCTCCAAGCTGTTCTGAGCACCACGCTGAACTGCACACCACGCTGCACTGACCTCCAAAACTGAACTGACCACTCCTCCTCTCCTGTAGCTCACTAATATGGATTCCTCTCCCCTCATGGAAATTTCCACCGGAGGGCTGTCTCCTACCGAATTCCTGTGCCAGCTCCCAGGCTTCCACGCAACCGCAGTGGCCATCTGCTTGTTACGTCTGGGCCCAAGAGAAAAACACATTTCTCGGAAGAGAACCAGTCCTAACTGGATCTCCCTCTAGCACAACAGCCTTAACTGAAAACATTGCCTTTGCCCTGAAAAGCCCCTCAGCTTCATCAAGATGGAGTCCCTCTAGCTCTAGGCCTGTAGGCCTGAAAGGGATGAAATGCTCCTTAGCTCTGTCAGAATACCTGCATAAACCATACCAATGTGTCTAATATGTCAAAGCCAATAGGCAATAGACAGGTGAAAGTCAAGAATAAAGGCATATTAAGCAGCTATCCTCTTCTAGATCTGGAAAAAGGGCTTAAAAGGGCCAACACAGGCTAAGAATACCTATACTAGATGCGAGCAAGACTAATGATCTATATCACTGCTAAATAAAGCCAAAAACTCTGCCATTACAGTGACCTATACCACATGTAAGGGCATAACTGCATGAGCAAATGCCCCTACAGTGTCTAAGTCCATTCTTAGACATTGTAAGTGCAGTGAAGCCATATTGAGTACATAGGCTCCGAGGTTGTCATTACGAACTCCACAGCCCCATGATGGCTTTACTGAATGCTCGGAAGTTTGGTATCAAACTTCTCACCATAATAATCCCACACTGATGCCAGTGTTGGATTTATTGTAAAATGCACTCAGAGATCGTGGTGATCCCTAAAATGCAACCTCCCTCAATAATCTGCGCAGAATATTGCCTACTCTCTCTGGGTAATGCAGAAGTTAAAGTATTTGCATCGATCCTAGCTAACCGACTGCGGCCCTATCTTGCTAAATTGGTCCACCCTGACCAATGCCATCTCGCGGTACCAAACATTGCCTCAGATGCCTTCACCTAGCCTTAGCGATTCGCCATTCACTGACCCCCTACTTAGCACTTCTCATTGATTTTGAGAAGGCATTTGACTCCGTGGACTGACGGTAGCTGGAGAATGTACTGGCTGCGATGGGCCTGGGTCAGCACTTCTGCGCTTTGGTTAAGGTGCTATACACCAGACCACAGGCACGAGTGCTTTCCGTGCCGTTTCCTATTAGGAGGAGGATGAGGCAAGGCTGTCCTCTCTAACCACTCATGTTCACCTTGGGGATGGAGCCTTTAGCATGCCTTGTACGGTCCGACAACCGAATTAGGGGATGGAAGTTGCCAGGTTCTCCTGAGGACAAAACCACTCTATACGCGGACGATGTCCTGCTCTTTCTAGCTGAGCCGGCTCAATCTAGTCCCCACTGTCTTCGGGCCCTGCACTCTTTCGGACAAGCTTCCGGCCTGCAAATAAACCCCACTTAATCTGTCTTAGTTTCTCTTCATATCTTGAGAGACTGCTTTGATTGGCAATCCACGATACCCATTCGAAGGCAATCCTTTAAATATCTCGGAATCTGGGTGGCCCTGTTTCCTGACCTCACGTGGTCACTCAATGTTATCCCATTGGTCAAGAGAACCAGAGAGGACCTCCACAAATGGCAGACACTACTGCTTAACCCTCTGGGAAGAGTCGCCCTTTTCCAAATGATGATATTTCCCAACTTCCTCTACATAATTCAAAACACCCCATTTCAGTTCCTGCGGACCTGGTTCAAAGAACTGGACATCCTGACTGCTAAATTCCTATGGGGAGGACAGAGACCTCGTATGGCCCTATCCCAGTGCCGGATCCCATCCTTTGATGGGGGTATGGGCATAACTAATCTATACTTGTACTATTTTGCAATCCGCTCGCTCGCGTTACATGACTGGTTCAATGGAGGCTGGCCTGACCTGGCGTATAGAGTAGAGTTGAATGACTTGGGCCTACTCAGGATTCAAGCAATGATGTATGGGGGAACCTATCCCCAGATCTTTGCCCATCGTGACACGTGGGTTTTCCTGGTCTGGCGCTCCTCCATGTGCCACACTCAATGTTCAAACACGCTGACCCAATACACGCCGCTCTGGCAGGGCTCCTGAAAAGTAGAGGGATTAAGGGCCTGGGATCTTTTAGGCATCTCACAGTTTGGGGGCATATGGACAGGTGACCACATGCACGCTTTTCAAGACTTGCAGACCAGGTATTCCTTACACTCCTCCCAGTTCTACAAGTACCTACAACTACGTCATGCCCTCCACAGCCACATACCAAATGGCACCTCACTACCAGAATATAGTCCACCCGAAGCGCAAATCATCACTGGTAACTTGGGAAAGGGAGGGATCTCTCGCATTTACCGATCACTTACAAATAACACCCCAAACACGCTAGATCGACTTAGGAGCTAATGGGACGGATGGATTGGGCCTTTCGAGGAGGAAGACTGGAGAGATGCACTGATGGCACCCAAAACAGTCACCACGTCTGCCACACTCCGTCTGGTCCAATTATATAACGTACACGCAGCAGATCTAACACCAAAACACCTTCATAGTGCAGGCCTGAAGCCAACTGCATCATGTACACATTATGCACAACACTAAGCAGATTTCTTCCAAATGGTATGGACCTGCTCTATCATCGCACGATACTGGGACTCCATAGAGAGGGAACTGGCAGAGGTTCTGCGTTGGGAGGTCCCCCATAATCCACTAAACGTGCTCCTGGGAATCACGGATGGCTTAGACAGATCTAGACTCAATAAACTATTTCTGAACACAGCTATGATAGTGGCCAAGAGGGACATTGCTGCAAACTGGATAAACCCTGCCACACCCAATATAACGAAATGGTGCAGGGGGTGGACTAGTGCGCAGCACAGGAGAAACCTATGTATGACACCGTAAAGTTTGGGGAAAATGGCTGGGGCAAATAGAGTAAAAACCTCACTTTGGGAATATGAGCTGTGTGTGCGATTTATGAAACTATGTATCTTAGGTGCATTTTCTGTGTATGTAACATGAGAACGTCCTACGATTGCTGTGAAATACTGCATTTGATTACTGCTGTTTTTTCTTGTTTTAAAAACCCAATAAAGTTGATTATCAACAAAAAAAATGCACTCAGAGGTCATCTTAGAACTGCCCCTGAAAAATGACTGCAACCACTAGTGTGTAGCTGACTGGTCTGCAGCAACCCAACACTTCCAGACATGTTTCTGGCCCCCTGAGGTGAGAGCCTTGTGCTCTTGTGGGTCATAAACAAAGCCTGCTTGGGGTGGAGGTGCCTCTCACCCACCCCCAAGCAGGAAAAGCATTCAGGAGAGTGATCCTCAAAGGCTTCCTTCCCTTTGTTATGCTAGTCAGGGCCTCTCAAGCTATGCCCGCTCCTGACCAAGCCCCCCTTTTGGCGGCAAGATCAGTGGGAAAGTGAGCAATTAAGAGAGGTGTGTCCCCTCTCAGCCAGGACCACCCCTAAGATGTCCCAGGCTGAAGCGATCCCTTCCTTCGAAATTCCTCCATGTTGTATGGAATGGTTTTAGCCAATAGCATTAGGGGATGCACCCTCCCTAAAGTGAGGGGACATACAAAGGCTGCAGTCACCCTAAAGGTAAGTAACCCATTGGCTACTACGTGTCAGTTCCTGTAACACCCCTTAATTCAGTATTTAGGGTCACCCCTGAAACTTGATCCTCAGATTCCTGTGACCTAAGAAGAAGAAGGAAGAATAAGACATTGTGCAACCAAGCCTGAAGACGACTACGGATTTGGCCACATCCCTACCGGCCTGTCTCCCACTTAAAGACTCTGCAAAGAAGATGATGCCTGCCCTGCAACCAGCGACTTCCAGAAACCCAAGTAAGGCTACCTGCTCTTCAACAAAGACCACATCTCCAGAGGACAGTGGCCTTGTCCACAAGCAATCCACTCTAAGGACCCTAGATCCAGCCAAATCTGTGACTCTTGCCTCCACTCCACCTAATGCCCAAGGTCCGAGTGGCTCACGTGTCCAGTGAAGTCTCTCCAACGATTCTGACCGGAGCAGATTGAGACTGAATTTGGGGTCCCAAAGGTATAGTGTGATGTCATCTGCGTTAGGGAAATTAATAAATGTCGTGGGGGGGTATCTGAGCATGTAATCCCGATGATGCTACCGAAGTTTGGCTACCTGTGGCTCCACAGCCAGCGCAAACAAGAAAGGGGATAATGAGTAGCCCAGCCTTGTGCTGCGAGTGATGTTAAAAAGAAGAGAGAGTGCCCCGTTGACCGATACTTGTGCTCGCCGCTGGCTATATAGCAATTTAATCTAGGCTAGAATACCGGATGGGAATCCCATATGACGCAAGATTCCAACGAGATAATCCCATTCAAGAGAGTCGAACGCCTTAGTGACGTCGAGAAAAGTTGCCACTGCAGAGAGATAAGGGTCAATGTCTTGTATTACTGCAAAGAGCATTTGAAGATTATGGGACGTGGCATGCCCGGGGATGAAACACGCTTAGTCAGGGAGGACCAGGGATTCCATCAATAGACTCAATCGATTAGTGAGTATCTTAGCCAGTATTTTCGCATGGCAGTTTATCATTGACTGGGGCCTATAGGACTCACATCTATTTCCCGGTTTCAAGATTGAGATGATTAGGGCTTCCCGCATAGATGACAGAAGAATATCGGCCTCCTGGGCCTCCTCATACAGGCCTTTCAGAATAGGGACTAGGTAATCTAAGAATGTTTTGCAGAAGTCGGCCGGGAGGCCGAACCAGGCCCGGGGCTCGTCACGAGCGAAGTAACATAATAGCTGCCCTGACCTCATCCTCCTCAATATCGGCAGATAAGAACTCTCTTTGAGAATTCCCCAGCCACCCCAGCGCCACCTCCTCCATATATTGGTTGATATCTGTGCCTTCCTCCTGCTGTGTAGAATATAATGTTGTGTAAAAGCTGTGAAATGCTTGTAGTATGTCTGGTGTGTCCCTACCTACTTTCCCATCCGCGGTGGTGATCTCTATAACTGTGTTAGAGAATCTAGGTTTGCAAAGCTGTTTAGCGAGGGCTCTCCCAGGTTGCTCTCCCACTCCGTATCAATGGGCCTTGCTATATTTCCCTCGGACCAGACATTCGAGTTCCGTTGTTTCCTGGTATTTAGACAGTGTATGTCTAAGTGTCGCCCGGAGGTCGCCGGTAGGAGCCTCTCCTAGCTCCCTTTTTATCCGTTGGATGTCTGTCTCCAGGTTGTGAAGGGTGGTGCGAATGTTGCGTAGTATAACTCCTCTCTTTGCTATGCATAGGCCTTGCATGGTGACCTTGAAGGCCTTCCATACCGTCGCCCGTAGTGACACAGACCCGTCATTGCATTGAAATAAGGCTTGTATCTAGTGCCCCAACTCATGTTGAAACGAAACATCTAGAAGGGCAAGCAGGGGCGTAGCTAGAGCTTGTGGCACCCGGGGCTATCCCTCAGATTGCCGCCCCTTGGGGGGGGGGGGGGGTGCTGGGGATAAGGGACGGTGAGCACTTGAAAGATGTCTGAGAGGCACGTAGTATTGCTGCTAATAGTTACCTCGATCATGCAAGTTACATGCACATACATGACACGGTCAAAGGCTACACAGTTGAATTCACCGGTGACTGGCAGTACAAAAGAGAACACACAGACTGCATGATCTATCTGTAAACCTAAAAAGGTACAGGCGAATGCTTTACACTAGATGATGATGCAATGAACCCCATGCATGCTTAAAGTCATCAGGATGAGGCAGCTCTAATAAAGAATTAGGGCGCAATCTCTGACTTACAAATGTGCAGCATTAGGCGCTTTATTTTTTTACCAAATAATGTGTATAAGCGTCCCAGTATTTCATAGAAGCAGCTAGGCCCTCCAAAAAAATAACTAAAAAACGGCTGAAGAAACCATGCAAATAGAGTGCAGTATTGGCACATAAAAAAGACAATTTACAAAATAAAATAACAGCATAATGTACGTGAACTACTTCTTAAAGCAGTCCACATCTTTGATCTTCGGTGGACTGATACAATTACTGATGGACATCACTCAAGCCAGTGCCTGAAGCCAGCCAAACTACGGTATCTAATGGCTAAAAGGGGTTGTCAAAAGTACATTTCTATAAGTATGTGTATTTCTTGGTGAATATTTTTGGTGAGTGACGACATGAACTTTTACTATACATGTAAAGTTGTCTAAAATGGAGAACTAAAAAAGAAATAGTGTGAGATGAAGAATGAAGGAAAAGAGACACATGAAGGAAATAAACGAAAGACCAAAAAGGGGTATAGCTACAGAAATACAGCGATGAAAAAAGACTGGGAGAAAAGAAAGACAAAAGATGGTGAAATGTAGAAAGAAAAGTGAACAAAGAAGGTAAATAACAACTTAGAAAAAAAGACAGGGGGGAAAGAAAAATAGAATGAAAAGTAAACAGAAAGGGAAGAATGAAAGAAGGAAAGAGTGAGAAGGAGGAAGAAACAAAGAAGAAAGATGGACACATTCAAGAACAGAAAGAAAAAACTGTTAAAGAAAGAAAGAGAGGAAGAGGGAAAAGAAAGGAACAGAAGAAAGAGACAGTATGAGAGAAGAAAAAGAACCAAACAACCAAAGGAAAAAGAACGTAAAAATGAATGGAAGAAAGAAACTGGAAAGACAAAGTGGGAGATAGAAAGAATGACAAAATAAAAAAAAAGAAACAAACAAAAAGCGCGAATGACAAAAATGGATCAAAGACCATTATTATAGGATAACAAAATGTCCCGGATTTCCCCGAAAAAAGTCCTGATTTTGGGAAAAGGGACGTGTAATCCTGGACATTATCTTTGCAATAGAGTGCTGGCTGGCATTCCCTCTCGCCCTCTCTTGTTAGATGACCGTGAGGACCAAAAGTTAATTGTTTTATATTTGTTAAAGTCTGCCCTTCTGTGCTCTAGTGTCTCACTGAAGCAGCAAAGGAGGGTGTAAAGAGGAGCTAATTAGTAACGAGAAGACCCTCAGGTGACACCCAAGTTCAGGAGCTTTCCCTGTAACTTTATCACAAGTGGGAGAGGGGGTATTTAATTAAAGCACTGCACTATTTTCATTTAAATTGTGAAAAGTCAGCACATCTGTAATGCTAAGTCACGTTTCAAAAAAAGACCCGGTACGTTTTATTTTCCGGCTCATATTGTAACAAAGCAAAGGCAAATATATTTTTATGGATCCTCCTTGTTCATCTCTCCACCTTCTACCTCCTAGGCAGTGCACCAGGCGCTGACCACAGGGGGTGCTGTGTTTGGAAATAATGAAAAGAACAGAAATGCTAGCCCTCCCACTTATTTAGTCTCGCCTTAAGTTTATGAGACAACAAACAAAAATCAACGTCTCTTTGTTTGTATGGGTAATTTTATTTAACCCTTTTGTTCATTATTTTTAGTAAGATTTATCTTTTTCATAGGCAAGAAGAACACTTTATATACACCTATATACAAATACAAAACATTTATACATATTTACAACTACTATACAAATAACACATAAACAATGAATCAAACAGTTATCAACAAACTTCTCGTATAAGAGATATATAGCAGTGTTTGGAAATAATAGCATTAACTTATGATTTAAAAGCACCTGCTGGAGATTGCTTGTGTGTTCAGTAGTGTTCAGGCTACAATACAAATGTCAAGATAAGTCTGGTGATTAATGTTTCTGCTGAGAGAGAGCAGGGTTTTGTCTAGAGGCAGTTTTGACTCATCATAAAGTAACTCAGAGGGTTAGCGTGCGTGCTGCAAAGAACGTGTATCATACAGATCACAGAACTGTATTTTATGTGAATAGATCAATGGGCTGCTGCTTTGGTCACAGAAATCCTTTTGTCATTTGCAGTTCATAAGTTACAATCCTAATATAGCAGTCTCCTTTGGACTGTTATCAAAAAGCTGCATGCAAACTGCATGGCATAGGTAAGATTATTTTTTTTGTCCCAGTCTTTCATTATAATAATGTTGCTACAAAGTTATTTTGGGTAGAAATATATTCTTATTAGCAAAGTTAACCCAATCACTGTGGTACGTTTTAAATCCTGAGTTAATTGTCCTTCCACAGTCCGAATACTCTTAAAATGTCTACCAGTATGACATGTGGTTCCTACACCTCGTAATCCTCATTGTCATATTTGTACTATAATGTGCCACTGGTCGAGCATAAGGCTGGCTTGAAGTTGAGATCCACACATATGTAACACACCTGATAACAAAAGATTGGAAAAGGAAAGTCAAGGACGCAATGCATGGAGTCTGCCTGACGCACTGCAGGCCTGGCAGCTCTTTGTAAATAAATAAACTAAAAGCATCATTATTTCATGGTGCAATCAAAGTAACTCAATGTAGGTAGGTTACCATTTTCACTCTCATCTCTCAATTAGTCTGACTTGAGATAATAGCTGCCTGCAATGCAAGTATAAAAAGCACTGCCCACCGGCGCCCCCAGGCAAGAATTGACTCCTCACGATGAGAGCGTAGCGGTGAAGCACGTAATGCGTCACTGCTACGTTCTGATCGCGAGGCGAGGGCTGGTCAAAAATGTAATTACAGGTCCGTCATTGGTAGCCCGCGCCGCGCACGCTACAACTGATTGACGGCCCTTAAGTCTGACTCCGAGGCTGGGACGGGGGGGTCCCAACAACGGTCAGTGGACACTGTGGACACACTAACGCAGCGGGACTTAAGACGCGCTGCAGCCTGCACTCCTGTTGACCTGCTTTTGGTAACTGCAGGCTGGACAGTGCACACAAACGCAGGACTTAGTTTTTGGCAATGGCAATTTAATTGTAAGCACTGTTGTTGCAGGCGGCCGCGCCACGCCAGTGCTTTCAATTAAATTGCCAAAAAGTAAGTCCCGCTTTTGTGTGCACTGTCATGTGCAGCCTGCAGTTACCGAAAGCAGGAGTGCTGGCTGGAGCACGGCCGTGCACTTTTACTGTCTACTGGGCCCGGACGCGGCACTGGAGACCCGTTGCGGGCGCGGCCGCCTTCATAATTTATTTGGGGAGTGGGGACACTGTGTACGTTCGTTCCCAATCTCAAATAAATTATAAAGGCCGCCGCGGCCGCAACAGGCTTCCAGTGCCACGCGGGGCGGACCGCCCCCCCCAGCTACGCCACTGAGGGCAAGGGGGGAGAGTCACCAAGCAAAGTGAGGAGACTGGGCATCAGGAGGCGTCAATTTCATCACCACTGGGGAATGGTCCGAATAATTACGTGCTAAGTGAACAGTCTCTCTCAACCAAGGGCCCTAGCCCGTGAGAGATCAGCCAGTAGTCCAGTCTTAACCATGATGAGTGGACTGCTGACTGGTATGTTCCCTCCACGCTTGAGGGATATCGAGATCTCCAGGCATCTTCAAGTGCTTTGACTCGACTATATTCCTGACCTGCCGCTGGGCGTTGGTGTAGTGGTGGAACTGTGGGTGTGACCTATCCTGCTGCGGGTCTATGGTAATGTTAAGGTCTCCTCCCCATATAATGTACGTAGAGCCTATATTGATGACATTCCGACATAGATTGTTAAAAAAAGTCTGGGTCATCGCTGTTAGGTCCGTAAGAGCAGACCAGTGTTATAGATTGTGAAGTTAGCTTGCCCCACATCATATTGTATAGTCTCAGCGTGTCCTGCATGGACCCCATCACCACATAAGAGACCCTCTTCTTAATAAGTATCACTGTACCCCTAGAGTAAGTGGAATATGCTGCAAAGCAACTAGGGGCTGTCCAGCGAGAAGCAAAAGTGATCGGGAGTGAGGGATTCATTTGTGTCTCCTGGAGCTAAGCAATGTGTATGTTGTGCCTGTCTAAGTTAGCCAAGATGTGCCTGCATTTATTGGTATTACCCAGACCTCAGATGTTCCATGTTAGGAAGTTATACTCTTGTCTAGCATGGATGTGCATCACCTATAGGAAGTTGTCTGTGATAGTGCTTGGGCAGCTGATGTATACATCCATGTATTCTGCCATTAAATAGCGCCAGAACATAGCATACATTTCACAGCAACATGAAAAACAAAGGCAATTTCCACTTCCCTACCCTAAGTCACAGTGGCAGCCCAAACCTGCCGAAGTCATTACCCCTCCCCTTCCCAACAAACCGTAAAGAAATACAGATAAGGTTATGAGTATTTATAACAGCCTGATTGTAGCAGGTATTAAGATTTTGCTGAAGGCTCACTTTGAACGCATCTTGCGGCCTGCCATTGGTACCATAGAGCAAGGAAAAAGAGAGAAAGAGATAGCCATTGCTAGAGTAGAGTCAAGAGGAAGCAAGAAAGCATAAGACGTAGAGAGGAAAGAGTTCAGTCAAACAGAGAGAATGCTCTTGCATTAGGGGTTTCCTTCTGAGGTGCTGCCAGGGGATGCAGTAGGGACCCCCTCACATAAGCGAGGGTGCCCAGGAAGTTTTGGATGTGGCCCCAGTAGGCTGTCTTAGAGAACAGGTAGAGTGAGGATCAGCCTGGTCAGTCACGTTTTTGCTGTGTCCCAGCAGCTCCTTCTAATCTAGAAAATGACTGTAGCTGCATTGTGGGTCTCTTAATCTTCATATCCCGTTTCATGAGTCAAGTCCATTAATTATGCAGTTCAGTTCAAACCATGCGGGGTCAGCCGTGCGCTCTTAACCCAGTTCACACATAGGTGAGGGAGACCAGAAGGCCGTAACCTCCGGAGGTGATCCAAGAGGCATCTTCTTTAAAAATTCTGTCGCCTGCTGCGGATGGTGAAGAAATGCTGTCTTCCCTAGTGTGAGACTCTTAGCCATGCGGGGTAGAGCAGGGCATAAGCCATGTTCGCTTGCTGCAGCTCCTTTTTAACCAGTAGAATTTTTTTGCTAGCCTCCTGAACTAGAGTAAAGTCTGGATAAATGGATAGGGACCATCCCTCAAAAGTGAGCTGGTGTTGCTCCCTGGTTAGGCGAAGTGCAGTATCTCGGTCCCTGTAATTCAGGAGCCCGGCAATGATAGGCCTTGGGGGACACCTGTGGGTGGGCGCGCCATCAGCGCCCTAAGCTCTCTTTCCACCACTAGTTGTGGCAAGAATGCTCTGGCCCCAAAGACAGTAGTGAGCAGCCACTCCACGAAGTCTTCCATCCACTGAGTGTTTGTGTATTCGGAGACTCCAATGATGTGTATATTATTGCAGCGCAATCTCGCCTCTAGGTCTTCATTTTTTGCTTCATTCACTTTCAGGTGGTGTTCCATATTCAGTAGTTTTTCCTAGATGCTCTCTGATGTATCCTCCAGTGCCGATATTCGTTGCTCAGCCCTTTTCGAGCAACCTGTCATGTTTTTCAATTTTCGGGGCCATTGCATCTATGCAGTTACATATTGAGTCCATTTTCGTTTCGATGGACGAGAGACTGTGCTGCATTGTGGTGAGCAATTTTTTTAGATCATCCGCGGGAACTTGGCTACCTTCGTTGGAGCCTTCCGCCATGGTTGAGTCAGTGATGCTATTTTACATATGGGGAACAAATTAGCTCTGCAAATGGTTCCCTATATAATGCAAACAGAAGTGGGCACCCCTGTCGGGTTCCTCTAGAGATTGGAAAGGAGGGAGATAGTAAGTTGTTGACACGTACTAGTGCTGTTGGTTTCTCGTACCTGGCTCCGGAAGTGGGGCCCCAAACTATAGGCTTCCAGCACCGTCCTCAGAAATGGTCAGTGTACTTGGTTGAATGCCTTTTCGGCATCTATCGAAAAGAGTAGTGTTGGGTCTGGGCTCTATGAGCTTTATCTAATAGGTGGAAGAGGTGCTTGGTGTTATCCCAACAAGCGTGGCCCAGCACAAGCCCTGATTGGTCAAGTTCCACGTGAAAGGGGAGGTATTGTCCCAGTCTGTGCACCAATATTCCTGTAAAGATCTTAGCGTCTATACTAGGTAGCGAAATGGGGCGATAAGACACACATGACTGGGGATCTTTCCCTGGCTTTGGTATAATCGTTATTATTTGTGAGAAAGTGAGTTTCTGTTGAAGTTACCCCCCCCCCCCACACTTTTTGCCAGATACCTGATGCACTTTTCCTTGGTGTGCCCTGGTCCCTGCCAATCAGGTATCCAGGGCCTGTGTTCCTTCCCTAAAATCTGTACCAAAGCCTAAACCCAATTGGCATCTCTGGCCACATGTCAGCCCCTAGTACATGGTACCCTAGCTACCCAGGGCATTGTGACCAGTGAAGACCCCAAAGGGCTGCAGCACTTATTGTGCCACCCCTAGTGGCCCTGCACCCTGACACACATACACTGCCTTTGCAGGCTGAGTGTCCTGGTGCAGAACTAAACAAAGAGTCGACATGGCACACATCCCTGTGTGCCATGCCCACAAACCCACTGCCCTGGCATACATCAGCCACCCTCTAGCTGGGTGCCCTATGCCAGTGGTGTGGGCACAAGTGCATGAGCCCTGTGCCCCTACAGTACTCCGGGCCATTCCTGGGCACTGTAAGTGCAGTGATGCCATTAAGAGTATATGGTGCTGGGAGGTTGCCATTACGAACTCCACAGCACCATAATGGCTACACTGAAGGCTGACAAGTTTGATATCAAACTTCTCAGCACATTAACTCCACACAGATGCCAGTGTGAGATTTAATGTAAAATGCACTACAGAGGGCATCTTAGAGATGCCCCCTGAAACCTGACCTACAATCCAAGTCTTGTCTGAGAGGCTGTCTAGGCTGCCACACAGCAGACATGTTGCTGGACTCCTGGGTGGAAAGCTCCTGCTCTCCTGGGCCTGCAACAATGCACATCCTGGGACAAGGTGCCAAGCCTCCTCCCCCAGGATGGGTAGGGGAAGCTTCAAAGGCATTCCGCCTTCGTGAGCTTCTGCAGACCACTTGGTGCATTCAGCAACTGGCCCCCACCAGTTCTGACCCCCACTCTGGCAGGAAGACTGGCGGGAAACCCTACTTCAGACAGGGGGGGTGTACCAGCCTGTGCCAACTCCACCCCTCCGGTGGGAGATAAGAGGTGATACAAGACCCCAGGCCATCTTGAAGATGGGGAGCCCTGCCCAATCACAGCTAGGCTCCTGCCCCCTCCCACAGGAGAAGAGCAGGCTAGGGGGTATACCAACCCCAGGACAGGGACCCATTGGTCCCTGCCCTTGCCCTACCTGTAATGCCCCTAAATTAAGTATTTAGGGGCACCCTGAACCTTTTTCCACAGATCCAGATACTGAAAGCAGAAAGAAGAACAAGAAACAAGAAGACCTGCCGTGCAGCTGCTAAAAAGAGGAAGACACCAACTGATTTGGCCCCAGCCCTACCGGCCTGTTGACCCTTGAACCTGCTCCTGCTAAACCCCGGTGGCTCCAGTGATCAGCAACTTCAAAAACCAACCCCAGAGGACCTGACTGCCTTGTGACTCTGACTACCTGGGTCTCCATTGAGCACTGCTCAAAGCAAGTAACTAGCCCTGGCATCAGCCCAGAACCGCGAACCCTGCACACGTTGCACCCGCCAAGCCTGGAGGGAATCAAGATTCTGAGGAAGTCCCCCGGCGATTCTGACCTGGAATCCAGTGCCCAAGGACCCTCCTCGACGACCACGACGATGCCTGCAGCATCAGGACAAAGGACCCCTACGACCGCGACCTGCAGGGGGTAAGATTTCCTGACCTCAAAAGACACCCCTGCACCCGGCACCCCACAGCCCCCTGTGCCCAACTCCTGGGTGCCTACCTATCCTCCAAGATCCCAACTAACCCCTCGAAGTGTTGGTTGCTCCACACTGTGGAGAAGTGTGGCTCAGTGGTTAGAGGCGGCAGACCCGGAAGCTGGGATCGACCGTGGACCAGGGTTTGATTCCCCGCCTCAGCGGGTCTCTGGCTCAAAAATTCCACGGCCTCGACAATTCTCGCTCCGGTGCCTACTCGACTCACGGGGTCTCACTCTGCAACTCTGGGCAATAGCTTGCTTAATCTCCACTACGGCCCCTCGCGGCGGGATGCCTGGCTTTCACCCTGTGGACACCCTGCCGGGGCCTCTCACAGGGGAATACCAGGACGGGTTCCCTAAGCAAGCGCCAGGATGCCCTTTGGGTGACAGGTTGCGCTATATAAGTACACCTACATTTACATTTACATTTACAGAAGATCCACCGTCCCCGAGCCTGCAGCCTTTGTTCCCTTTTCAAGATCCTTATAGAATAACATTGAGCGCTCGACGGCTCAAAAGCACCCTGCATCCAGCCACCCAAGTGCCCCTGGCAGTGCAACCTGTACCCTATCCTACTCCCCCATTTGTCCTGAGCAAGTGACCAGGAGAATAATGAACTGGTGTGGTTTTAGGACAATCGCACTCCTAAGTTTATGAACCTTCAAAGTATGGTCTTTGACGTTCAGTTGGTGCTATCCGGTAATCCGTTAGGGACTGTAGGACCAAGTAAAATGCTGAGTTGCGCTATCCCAAACGTGGGTAGCAGCACCGGATGCACACAGTGAAAGAAAATTTCCAGCGAGGTAATTTATGCGTTTGAAATTATTTTATTGCGAATCAAATTTTAACTTCATTCAAAATGTTGTATTCACATGATGAAATTGATACATCCATCTTCATTTCTTTGTTAATTCAAAAGATTCCCCATGAATTCCCAATGCATTTCGGGCTTGGGGCCCTTCATCAGGGGATTTAATTATACTGTTGGCAAAAAAGAAAAATGATACACATATTTTAATACGCCATCTAGTATGCATGATGCAAATCAACACATTTCAAAAAATCGATAAATCTCTTAAGCATCAATCTGGTTATAAACATCAGAAAACTGAAAGTGACCCGGTTTAAATAAATAGAGTACACATTTAACCCCTGAAAGTTTGTCAAGTGTAAAATGAAGTCAAACAACACGGGTGGAAATGGCTGGGACCGTTAAATAATGTAGGTACTGACTAGGGTCCGTTCGGTGGAGGAAGGGTAATGGCGGGTGGAAGAAATGAATGTCAGCAACATAAAACTCGTAAACATAGAAACCCGTCCAAATTAATAAAACCATGGAACATCAAGTGTATGGGGAAGGTCTCAACCCGGGAGACGGGTTAGGCAGATAGCTGTGGGATGGATTCCGCCAGTCGGCTGCAATTTAAACTAAACTGCGGTGGCTTACCGGTATCAGTGCGGAGCACTGGCAACAAAGTCGCCCTCCATGTGCGGTCGGCGGGATGGAATGCGGAAGTGCCGTGTGTGTTTTTCTACGTGAAATGACGTGTGACGTGTACGTTCAAGAAATTGACAAGGGTGGAAAACAGACTACTCAGGGTCTAAGATGTTCGTGTGCTGGGGTGGAAAGACTCGTGAAAACCGAGGGTGAAAGTCGGAGTTGTGTAACACCGGGCGCAGCTGTACAGGGCCAAAAAAGCACCAAGGCTGTAAGCAGACAAGTATGAAAACAACGTGAAAGATAGAATTAATGTACAAAGATAAATGATGAACATCACCACAATAGAAAAATAGAGTACATATGTCTATTACGTGGTGCGAAAACTGGGTAATATTATACAGCAAGGTGAGACTGGATACAAGAGAAATACAATGATTAGCGTGTCTTGTTACAGAAAACAATGAAAGTCAATCCGATCATTTAATCCTTTGGGATGGGTCGTGGTAAGACGGTCTATCCAATATATTTCCCGTCTTAATAAGTACTGGCTATTGTCTCTACCGGGTAAAATACTCGGTTGTTCCAACACTAGAAATCTCAGTTGACTGGGGGTGTGATTGTGAAGTTCGAAATGTACTGCCAAAGGGGATTTAGAATTCTTGGTTCGAATATTGCTCTTGTGTTCTGTGAGCCTGGTTTTTATTTTTCGCTCAGTCTTGCCAACATAGGCCAAGCCACATGGGCATTTCAACATATAGATAACATTGCGACTGTCGCAGGTGGCAGATACTTTCAATTTGATCACAGTTCCTTGACTGGGATGTCTTACTTGATTTCCTTTGATGATGGCGTTGCAATTACCACAGTTGTGGCATGGCAGAGTGCCTTTGTGAACAGCTGTTTTTCTTTCTGTTTTGGTGTTCAATATCTCCTTGATGTTTCTGGATCGCTGGTATGCAAATCTAGGTGGACTTGAGAAAATACCCTTAAAATCTTCTTCAAGTGCCAATAATGGCCAGTGTTTGAGAATGATCTTTTTGATCCGATAACTTTCTGTAGAGTATTTGGAAGTGAATGCTATTCTCTCTTGCTGGGTGGTGATTACCTTGTCTTTCAATAGTGTGGTTCTGGAGATGTTGGATGCCTTGGTTTTAGCTTCCTCAAGGATTGCCGCGGGATAACCTCGCTTCTGGAATTTGTCAATGAGTTTGGGAAAGTTTTGATTGTAAATGTGTTCAGATGAAGATATTCTTTTTACTCTCAATAGCTGAGAGTACGGGAGGTGTTGTTTCAGAGATGGTTGGTGAAAACTTTGAAAATGTAGCAAATTATTTCTGTCGGTGGCTTTGGTAAAGATCGTCGTTTCCAATTGACCCTGTTTGTTTTCAATCATTACATCCAAAAAGGATATTTTGTCTTTCTGTATATTGTGAGTAAATTGAATTCTTTCATTTATCTCATTCAAGTTTTTGATGGCAGTCATCAGACTTTCTCTCGTTCCTTTCCACAAAATAAAGATATCATCTATATATCTTTTGTATAGGATTAAGTTGTTCGTCCATGAGTGGTTGTTCAAAATGTGGTCGAGTTCGTACCTGTACATGAATAGATTCGCGTACGCCGGCGCGGCGCAATTTCCCATGGCGGTACCGGAGGATTGGATGTAGTACTCATCGTTCCATTGAAAGTAGCTATGGTATAAGGTGAAATTTAGTAATTCCATGAGGAATATCGTGAAATTTTCTTCCATTTCTGATGTCACCAAAAAGGATGCCACTGCTTCTGTTCCCAAGTTGTGAGGAATTGAGGTGTACAAAGCTTGTACATCAATCGTGCATAGTAACATTTCTTTGGTATTTGTCAGTACCTCTTCCTTCAAAATGTTTAAAAAATTCGTGGTATCCTTAATATATGTGGACATTTTTTGTACGATGGGTTGCAGGTGTTTGTCAAGATATCTTCCTACCGGTTCATGGATAGAATTCACCGTTGAAACAATGGGCCGACATGGTGGGTGAGTGGGATGTTTATGAACCTTGGGGATCATATATATGTACGGCACTGATGGATTGTCCTTGATGAGATAGTTCTTCTCCTTGGTCCCGATGATGTCGAGGTTAATGGCTTTATCAATGATAGTAGTCAATATCACAATGAACTGTTTGGTGGGGTCATTGGAAATCTTGTGGTATATTTGGGTGTCTTTGACATGGTTATCCAATTGTTGTTGATAATATTCAGTGTCCAGTATGACGAGGGCGCCGCCCTTGTCAGCCTGTCGAATGGTTATCTCCGTGGTCTCTGACAATTTCTTAAGAGCCTGATACTCTTGTTTTGACATGTTGGTGGATTTAGATACAGGTTTTTTGTATATTGCTTCAATTTCTTTAGAGATCACCTTCTCATAAGCGTCTAGTACTTTGTGACTGGTGGGAGGCGTGAATTTACTTTTGTTGCGTAACCCCATCAGTGTATCCTTGGTGGGTTCAGAGGGTTTTGGAATGACATTCGAAAAAAAGTGTCTCAAACGCAAAAGTCTCATGAACTTGTATATGCAAACTTGGCTGTCCAATGAATTGGAGTGATATGTAGAAACAAACGTGGTGCCCTTTTGTAAAACTTGTTCTTGCTTGGTGGAGATTTTGTATTTGGACAAGTTGATAACTAAATTTTCTGACTCCTCGTGTTTTTTGCCACTGTGTCTCTTTGTGTTCCTCCCTTTGCCCCTCCGGGTTCTTCTTGGATGCTTGGGCCTTTCTCTAAAAAAGGATCAGTTGTTTGTTGCTTTGTCCTTCACTCCATGTGGTGCTTGGTCCTTCACTTGATGTTGTTGACCTTTCCGTTGTTTTACTTGTTGTGGTTTTGTTGGGTGGATATCTCCTCCGTTGTGATTCGTCGGAGGATGAAGTTTCGTCTGTTGATCTGTTGGTATTAGTTTTTTGTTGTCTGCGTTTAGCATAAATGTCAGCCCAAGTGTATACTTCTCCTAACTTATAGTCTAGAGAGTCTCGTTTGAATTTTCTGATTTTTCGTTCATTTATTTCTTTAGTGTACGTATCCAGCTGTTTATTGATGTCGTTGATGATGTCGTCCATTTCCTCTGTCGTGAGCATTTGATTTAGTTCTGATTTGAGTTGCGAAGTTTCCTTATTGAGATCTTGAATTAATTTAGCCAATTCCTCTATGATGAGAAGGATCAAATCCAAAGAACATTTGTTCAGTATCGCTTGCCATTTCTCTGTGAATTTAGAGTTGTTCTTGCATAGTGTGGATTTCAAAGAGATGCGAAGTCCACGCGGAATCCTCTGTACTTTATGATATTTTATTAAGGTACTTGCGTGCAATTTTTGATTTACTATTTTTTTGGACATGTATAGCAGTTGCCTGATGTTACTCTCCTTGGATCCTGCGTTAGTAGTGGAATCATCGGTGTCTTGAATTAGCGCGTATATCCGTCGTGTATCATCCTCTGTGTATCTGAAAGTTTCAGTTGGTTGATCATTAATGTTAATGCCATCTTCATCCATGATGTACGGTGGGTGCGGAGTCCTGGGTTAGCCCCAAGTGGAATAATGAACTGGTGTGGTTTTAGGACAATCGCACTCCTAAGTTTATGAACCTTCAAAGTATGGTCTTTGACGTTCAGTTGGTGCTATCCGGTAATCCGTTAGGGACTGTAGGACCAAGTAAAATGCTGAGTTGCGCTATCCCAAACGTGGGTAGCAGCACCGGATGCACACAGTGAAAGAAAATTTCCAGCGAGGTAATTTATGCGTTTGAAATTATTTTATTGCGAATCAAATTTTAACTTCATTCAAAATGTTGTATTCACATGATGAAATTGATACATCCATCTTCATTTCTTTGTTAATTCAAAAGATTCCCCATGAATTCCCAATGCATTTCGGGCTTGGGGCCCTTCATCAGGGGATTTAATTATACTGTTGGCAAAAAAGAAAAATGATACACATATTTTAATACGCCATCTAGTATGCATGATGCAAATCAACACATTTCAAAAAATTGATAAATCTCTTAAGCATCAATCTGGTTATAAACATCAGAAAACTGAAAGTGACCCGGTTTAAATAAATAGAGTACACATTTAACCCCTGAAAGTTTGTCAAGTGTAAAATGAAGTCAAACAACACGGGTGGAAATGGCTGGGACCGTTAAATAATGTAGGTACTGACTAGGGTCCGTTCGGTGGAGGAAGGGTGATGGCGGGTGGAAGAAATGAATGTCAGCAACATAAAACTCGTAAACATAGAAACCCGTCCAAATTAATAAAACCATGGAACATCAAGTGTATGGGGAAGGTCTCAACCCGGGAGACGGGTTAGGCAGATAGCTGTGGGAACGTACACGTCACACGTCATTTCACGTAGAAAAACACACACGGCACTTCCGCATTCCATCCCGCCGACCGCACATGGAGGGCGACTTTGTTGCCAGTGCTCCGCACTGATACCGGTAAGCCACCGCAGTTTAGTTTAAATTGCAGCCGACTGGCGGAATCCATCCCACAGCTATCTGCCTAACCCGTCTCCCGGGTTGAGACCTTCCCCATACACTTGATGTTCCATGGTTTTATTAATTTGGACGGGTTTCTATGTTTACGAGTTTTATGTTGCTGACATTCATTTCTTCCACCCGCCATCACCCTTCCTCCACCGAACGGACCCTAGTCAGTACCTACATTATTTAACGGTCCCAGCCATTTCCACCCGTGTTGTTTGACTTCATTTTACACTTGACAAACTTTCAGGGGTTAAATGTGTACTCTATTTATTTAAACCGGGTCACTTTCAGTTTTCTGATGTTTATAACCAGATTGATGCTTAAGAGATTTATCGATTTTTTGAAATGTGTTGATTTGCATCATGCATACTAGATGGCGTATTAAAATATGTGTATCATTTTTCTTTTTTGCCAACAGTATAATTAAATCCCCTGATGAAGGGCCCCAAGCCCGAAATGCATTGGGAATTCATGGGGAATCTTTTGAATTAACAAAGAAATGAAGATGGATGTATCAATTTCATCATGTGAATACAACATTTTGAATGAAGTTAAAATTTGATTCGCAATAAAATAATTTCAAACGCATAAATTACCTCGCTGGAAATTTTCTTTCACTGTGTGCATCCGGTGCTGCTACCCACGTTTGGGATAGCGCAACTCAGCAAGTGACCAGGAGCCCAGCTCCCACAGCCGCATGGCCTGCTAGCCAGCAGCCACCAACCGAAGTCCCCCTGCCTCACATTGGATAACATTGGGCCTAACTACCTCTGCACCCGGCCGCCCCTGTGCCGCTGAGGGTGTACCAACTGTACCTTCCTGACCCTGGGGGACCCCTGAGTCTATTCCCAGAACCTTAACTTCACCAGTTGAGTACTCACCTGAAAACCGATGACTCGCTTTCCTGCCATAGGATAACATTGACTGGTTTGACTCGAAAAATCTTCCAAGTGTGAAGTTTTGAAACTTTAAAATATTCCTATAAATCAGCCAAATACTGAATTCCAAAGTACTCACCTGTGATCAGGACAGAAGCCAGTACTGTACCTTGTAACCCAGTACGGAACCGCAAAAAGTAATCCTAACCGGGGTTACTAGTAATCTGAATTTTCTCAATAGGAATCCATTGTCTGCTTTTCTATGAAATTTCTTCTAAGTGTATACTTTTGAAAACTTGAAAGATTTCCTAAAAATCGTACCTACTACTGAAACATAATTGCTTACCTGTTTTAAGTAGAGACCCCAGTGCTGGACCTAGGAGCCAAGTCCTGGATTACAAAAGTAATGAGAACGTACTGTACCTGTAACCTGACATTTCTCCCATTGGATAACATTGCAGGATTTTCACTGAAAAGTTTCTAAGTGTGAACTTTTAAAATATCTTTTTATTCTTTAAAAATCATTGCAATAACTAAAACGTTTTTACTAAACTGTTTTCAGCATAGATCCCAGGACTGAATCTAGGATCCAGTCCTGGAGTTACAAAAGTAATCAATAAAGTAATCAGCTGCATTTATGTAGAAAAACTCATTAAGCTCAATGTTAAATTGTGTTAAGAATTGTGTTGCCTACTGCAACCATTGTACCTATTGTGTTTACAAAGTTTATTGCCTCTTTGCAAAGTAATTACATGAGAGTACTCATATCAAGAAAAGTATATTTTGATACTTGTTTGTTCTAAAAATAAAACGGTATCCCTGGATATAAAAACAATTGGCCTAGAGTTCAGTTCTTGAGTGTGTGAAACCTTTTGCTGACTGAATGTGTACTGGCAAACAGAAGGAGTCAGGTCCTTGGCGGGACTGAGGGGGGGCTGGACCATAATATAATGCAGAAAAATAGAGACTGCCCACACCTCATAGATTGAAATTAATTCAAAAAGAGAGTACAAGTGTAACTCAATGACACATGTATAGGTACTTTTATTTATACCCACTACTCATAATCTTTTATGTTTTTTTGAAAGTTTTTAAGAACAAGAAAAAGATATACCAACACAATCAACACAATAATTGTACAAATGTAAACAATTTTTGAAAAACAACAATTCATGAAATACGTAAATACACAAGACAAAAAATATTAACACATTTAGTGATATATGGTTACAAATGAATTCCTGTTTTGAGACAACCAAAGTGAAGTGAAAAAGCAAGAGCTATTACAGCGTTCATTCATTAGCACAAGCACATTTAATGTTTTGATGCGCTCTTAAGGGACCTTAAAAGATACAGCTGGTGGATGGGTGGCCTTTAAGGTAACCCTGAAATGTGAACCCCCTTAGCATTGGTCTTGATCTATAGGCAAAAACCATTCCCACTCTCACAGCATGGTCCCCAGCTCCAAAGAGCCTGGGAGGAGACCTTAATCTGGTGCTAGATAAGGAGGCAAATGTTGAACATTCGGCTTGGGGAAACACAGCTACGCTCTCCTCAGTCAGCAGGCCCCTACTAGACGAGTTGGGAATGGTCGATGTTCTTCTCACGCTGCTCAAAACTAATCCCATTGAGCTTGAACAGACCCCCAAACACACTAACTCACAAGAAAACATGGAGGAAAATCCTCATGACCCGAGGCCAGATAAAAATGTGGGAACCAGGTAGAGCAGCTTACCTATTAGCCAAACAGAATGTTTTCAAATATGTAATCCCAGCTGTTCTCAAAACACCCAACTGACTCCAGGAAAGAGCGGCCAACTTTGCAAGTTGGCACTACCCACTTTCGCCTTGCCGATAGAGACCAGCTCTAGAGACCCCCTAGCTAAGGAGGAGATACTTAGAGCTATTTCCAAGTTATGTCCAGCTAAAGGCCCTTATCCACGAGCACCAAGTGGAAGACAATACCAAGAAGGCTCTGGATTTACTAGATACTAGCAACAGGGGGGCAAGTGCTTGGTCCTGGTCACCAGGGACGCTAAAAAAGTGCTTGACAGGATGGACTGGAACATTGTCTCTGATACCATGCAAGCCTTGGAGTTCAGGGACAGTTTCCAGAATTGGTTGCAAGCAGGCAATCACTCAACATGAACCAGAATCAGGATCAACAGGCTTCTCTCCCTATGGGTTAAATAATAAGAGGCTCTAGGCAGGGGTGCCCTTTCTTCCCCATCTATTTTCCTTTACTCTCGAGCCACTGGCCAATGGATCCAAGCAAAGCCCCAAATCAGGGACATCAAATTCGGCACACATGACTAAACTCACTATGTTTGCCTACAACATTTTACTTTCTATGTCAGGCTTGATACAGTCTGTTACCATATCATAGCAGAATTGAAGGCCTATCAGTGAGTATCAAGTTTCAAATTTAACATTACCAAATCATAGAACTTCAGCATCTCAAACACCAGGGCCACAATAGAGCAACTCCAGTGGTTAATTCCACTACAGTGAGCACTGTTGTTCCACATTAAATATTTGGTCTGGCCCTAGCCCCTACTCTAGCAACAACAAAAGAAATCAACCTCTAGAATTTGCTGAGATGTGTAAAGACCAAGCTTAATAGTTGGAAGCACAAAACCTTATCCCTCTTGAACAGAACAGGAAAACATACTCAAGTAAATCAAATGTTTCCTATATTGGCAACTGCATCACTGGATACGCCAACCTGAAATCAAACAGTGAGCGTCCAGGACACTAACACTCCTTGTGAGGTATATACTAACATGCACTAGGAATATACATTCAATTTCTAGAATTTGCACTATGCCTAACTTTAAATGGGGAAATGATACATTTCCATTTCAGCCAGCGTGGGAGAAAGAGCTACACATTATTTTGGATGCAGAACAATGGGAGGACATCTTACACCGCACAAACAACTTTGCATCCAACGCAGGGGGTCAGGAATCTTTGCTGAAGATTTTGTACAGATACCCTATACCCTGATAAGGTTGGCCAGCATGTGTTGGAGGTCTGTGGGAAGGATGGAACTCTGACACATAGTCTTTGGGCGTGCCCCAAATCGAAGACTTTATGGAACTCAAACTTGCAAACAATATAACAAACCACATGCTGTAACTTGATCAAATGCCCAGAGATGGTAATACTGTGTCACCGGGCAAAGGATATTGTCCCTCTACATGGTAAATAAAAAAAAGGCTGCCTCATCTCCCACCTGTTGTTAGCAGCAAAGCAGATGACTGTTCCATATGGGGCAGCAGGCAGTCCCCACTGAACACAACTGGATTGAAAATCTATGATGGCTCCTAGGGATGGAAAAACATACAAAAGAGCCAGGGGAGAAGAGAAAGGTTTTGTGAGACAATGTAGCCCATATTTAGCGTTCTTTAGTAAACACTATACTGGACAACCCTGCACGAAGATACTCTGAGTATTAAAGATACTGGAGAACTCTAACATTGACATTTATTACTCCATTACCCAGCAATGACACATTGAATCTCTGGCATTGCATTAGGCTTGAACCCAGTGGAGTCTGAACAGTGTTCTCACAGCGTGGGTGGGGAGCCTGGGGGGGCTGGCATCAATAGGAGGGGATGGAGATTTTGGAAAGGGAGGATTTAACGGGTTAAGGCTATTTTTTCTTCTGTAATATTGAATTCGGATATAAATGTTTTTTTTTTTTGCTGAAATCAAATGTGAATAAAAATGTATTGATTCCTAGAAGAGGCTACTTGGTCAGTGAGAATTTCATGGGGAAAACCTATTCTGGAAACAATTTCAATGATGACTGATAGCCTCAGTGGGAAAGCCTCTGGATATAAAGTAGCTAAATCTGCAGTAACTAAAGTGTACTTGTATACTTTGCTCGAGTAAAGCAAGTATCCTACCAAGTAAACCCATGTCCATTTAAGTTCTAATGTCAATAATTGTCATCCTCTGCAAAGGAACTTTAGTGGACCTATACAATTTGGAAACCTGACATATATAGCTTTTTCGGCCATACTTCTTGATTTTCCAAAACATACTGGGCCAGACAAAATGCTCAGAAACAGGTTTCTCAGTTTTCTCAGTTTCAGTGTGATCCCTCCATAAGATATGAATGTTGGCAAGGAAGAGTATTTGCTCTTGAAAAGGTCTGGGAACTAGCAACAGCAAAGGCAACCCTCATGTATTTCTTCGGTACAAAAGACCTCCCTCCCAGATTTGAGCTTGGTCCCATGCATGTTGAAAATTACTATCATTCCTTTGGACCATCCTAAAATCTCTATCCGCTAACCATGGTTCTTGTGTAAGGCCGGACAGAAATTCTTGAGGACCTTTACATTTCTTTTGTCTCTGATTCCTTTTCGAGATTTTTGTAACAAGAGTAACGAATTCCTCTCCAAAAATTGATCTTTCTGTAACCAGGAAACATTCTGGTTGGAATAATGACTCCTTAGCAGCAAGTTGGTTCTCATAATCATTTTTTTCAGATATGGAACCACATCCATCTGGGCTTGAAAACTGGCGTCTTCTGTAGTAACAGCAAGCTAGGCCACAGGATATTCACTGGTATAGCCATGGGCACATTTAATTGTGACATTTCTCTTAGGAGTCAGCTATTTAGGTTGAACAAGGGTGTTCCTCTCAAGAAACTGCCTACGACCAGTGTCTGAAAAGGCATCAATGGATTGCCCATTAGTCTTTACCGGTAGACGGGAAATTGTTGAGTGTTCCCCAGTATAACAAATGAACCAAGACCCAAAACTGCCATCCATGGGTTTGTCCCTCTTTTTTTTTTAACTCTTTGAACAGTTACAGGCTATGTTTCCCCAGTCCCCACACTCAAAACATTGGGGCCCAGATGGTAAACGAGGCGATCTTTCTTTTGTAGGAACCCTCTGATAATGCTATTTTGGTTCCAGTTACAACTCTCTTGGGTAGTGTAAAATTAGAGGAGTTTTTTATGGTTTTCCAGGCTCCGGTTCCTTAACCCGTATATCCCACATCCTCGAAAAGGCAGTTGCCATTTCTATGGCAATTGTAAGAGTAAGTTTTTACCAATTTTTGTATGTTAAAAGCAGGGTATTGTCAGATCTCTACTAATATAGCTTATCAACAATTTCCTCAGTGGTCGTACTATTAGGTTTCAACCACTTTTCCCCAGGCCTTTAATTTTTATTAAAAAAAGTGTCCTAGGAGTTTCCCCCCCAAGGCCCTTCTCTTTCCCGGAGCGTAGCCGATATCTCTCTCCGCATCAATCCCCATCTTCTCAAGGATAGTCCTTTTTATAGCTTCATAAGCTGTATTCGCTGAAAGGTTTGCAGGCAGCTTGTATGTCTCGCACTAGTAATGGTCACAAATAATGTCCAGTTTTTGACCTGTGTAATTCTCTCAAAATTACAATCACTGGATCTTAAACAGTTGGAAACTTCTGAAGGCCTACAGAAACAGGCCTTGAGAATTCTACTCACGCCACTCGCTGTGGTAAGTCAGATTTTGTCAGGGCAAGATATTTTTAGGACCTGCTGGCCCATTCTGGCAAGGAGACTGGTCTTGGCAAGGAACAGGTGTTCTGGTCATTCTGAAAGTGATTGAGCAATAAGACTGACTTTAAACCTACCTTGTATCTTGTCACATTTTCTGTGTGTGCTCTAAGACAAAGGTCAAATGTTTGCTTATGTCTTCTTATGAACTGCTATTTATTTTATCCTGTAGTATTTCTTACTCTGACTGCAAAGTTAGAGGATTTTGTAAATTGACTGTCTCACAATCGTGCTGGGGTACAGTAAGGGTAAAATGAAAGGCAGTAGAATTTCATTTTTTTATAACACACATTAAAATAGCTTGTAATGAACTGGACACATATTTAAAAATATATCAGCAGTTAGGAAGGCACGTTTTTGTAATTCTGAAGTGTGATTGAAACAGATTTTAAAAGGATCAAAAAAATCAAATCACTTTGCTCTGTGTTATGCAAATGTTAAATATTTGCTGCAGTCCGATTTCAACACATCATTTGTACGCTATATAGTTTTATCAGTAAAACTGCATGTCAGTGGGAAAGTTTGTGGCCATTTCAATGGATAATTTGCTGACTGAAAATGTCAGTGCCCTACCATATCATGCTTTAGTCATATATTTATTAAAGAAGAGAGACTTTTTAAACCTGAACTGAGAAATATTCCTTCCCCTTCCATGATGACAATTCTATTAGTGAACGATGATTCATGTGAGGGGTAATGTGTACCCTATGTGTGCAAAAGTTTAGTCTATTGAATCAAACAAAAAGATATGATATGTGGAACCTACAATTTAGAAGGTGCCCTTGTAAGTGTTAATGAAGAAAAAGGTACTCGATGAAATAAAATATTTGCTTAGGATCACACAGCTTAGGAGCATCTTATGGGTCAAGGGCATTACAGTTAGGACGAGTAAAATATTTAAGTGGCTAGGCCTGCAGGTCTGGTACATTTTTATGATGTTTTGAGGTCTGAGAAGGTGTATAGGAAGACCCCGGAGGCTGGGTCAAGTCATCCGCCAAGGACGCTAAATCTGTGCTTTCCACAGGGTCAAATATTACCCCTTCACTCCGCTCCTACTTTAAGGTTGTACCTCAGATATTGCACCTCTCGGACGATTATACCATGGTATCTGTTTCAGACACCCCTTCCACCCACATCCCAGAGACAATATCCTCGCCGTCAGTGCATGGGCCTGCTGTAGGCGAAGTGTTACCTTCTACCCCTTGTCTTACACATACAGGAGAGCCTCCCTCGGGCCCTGGGGACCATCTAGATTATCAGGATGTAGGGATGGGATCACATTTCCCACAAGGTACGATTGCTCAGTTCTCCTTGGCGCAGTGCCTCCAGCATGCCCAGAGCCAGTTCCAGGCTGCAGGGCTGGTTTCTGGGGATATCTCAGCTGATTTACCAGGTCTGGAAGATGGTTTGAATGTTGGCGCGGCGGAAGGAGGCGGGTGTGACACAGAAGACTGTTCTGCCAAAGTCGATGCAGATGCACTGGCTATGTCCTCTATTACGGCAGCATCACTACTGGGAATGTTCTCCGCCCTCACTATGGAGATAAGGAAGGGCTTTACTGAGTCCTCTGCTAATCAAGCAGAGATTAGAAACTATTGCGAGTCTCTAGACAACAAAATTGATGGGCTTACCATAAGAACAGGTTTCCTGGAAGAGACCGTGACAACACTCTCGACCCATTTAGATCAGGCGAAAGTTGACATACAGAAGCTCAGCAGGGAAGATCTTGCTCTCAGTGAAAGGATGGAGACCCTGGAAAATAACGCTAGGAAGGGGGAACATCCGTATTCTTCATGTTCCAGAAGGATCTGAGGGGTCAGACATTAAGCAGTATATCACTGTACTACTTAAGGAGTCCCTAGGCTTAGGGCACTCAATAGAAGAACTGGCAGTGGACATTCAGAGAGTTCATAGGGATCCCTTTAGGCGGAACCCCCAGAGGTCCATACCACGTAAAATTCTAGTCAATTTTCATACCTACGTGCTGAAGGAGCAAATTCTTAACATGGCTCTGAAACAGAAGACACTGCCTGGGAAGGGCTTTACTTTCCTAATTAGATCTGATCTATCTAGAGTTACCTTGGAGAAACAATGGGAATTCGGAAGGCGCTTGCATGCTTTCAGGAAGCTGGGAGCAACAGCTCAGCTTATGTTCCCGGCGGCCCTTAAGATCATGTACAACAATACAATGTTCAACATAAGGTCGGTACAGGCAGCCGATGAATTACTTATGGAGCTGGGCAATGAGGGCAAATAGGGAGTATAAGCCGATTTGAATGGCCAGTAAAGGAGTCATCCTTTTCATCAATACTGAACATTAACATTGTACACAGTACACGGTATATATATTTTTTTTATCAACAATCCTCTTTTGCTATATGGCTGAGTTGTTTATCTTTTTGGTCTGAGGGTGTTTCCTGATTGTTATACCCCTCTTTGGAATAGCGGGGATACCCTGGCAGGAGCTCATGGAGGGACACTATGTACTGGACATTGCTCCGGTTAGATATTGCAAGGTTTTTCATGGGGAGGGAAGTAAGGGGTCGGGAGGGCACTGGGGGAGGGTTGGTGGTGGGTGGTGGCAAAAAAATAAAAATGTCCTCGATAAGCCAAAATGTGTTATAAGGGACGGTAACAGACTATTCGAGGTAAAGATTCAAAATTACAATGGTCACTCTTGGTTTTCTTTTCTTCTTTTTTTTTTTGCTTCCTGTATGAGGGATGGGTAGTGTGAAATATATCTCCTGGAATGTTAATGGCCTCCGCACCAAGCCTAGATCTAATAGAATCTTGCAATATTTGCTGGACTTGGATGTGCAGGTCATTATATTGCAGGACGCCCATCTAACTCAAAGTGAAATGCTTACCCTCATCAAGAAAACAGGTGGATTTACTTTGCTGTCTTAACTACTCAAACAACAAATACCAGGGGTGTATCGGTTATCTTTAAAAAAGGGGCTAAGGCTAGGTTGGTGTCACACGCGGTGGACTCAAGTGGCAGATGGGCCATCGCGTCAGTGATTATAGCAGGGTCTCAATGTACAATCATGGGTTATTATGGCCCGAACCAAGATGACCCTACAGTCCTGGAGTCTATTGTTTCCCAATTGCTATCCTTCCCTGAACCCACTATATTTGCCGGAGACTTTAATGTTGTGTTGGATCCTGTGTTAGACAAATCTGTTAATAGTCGCTCCCTTGTCCTTTCTAAGACCAGATCTTTCTTACAGGCTGCAATGAAACAGTATGGGTATGTCGATGTCTGGCGACAGAGGTCCGGGCAACAACAAGGGGTCTCTGTCTGTAATTTTAAATATCACCATCAATCCAGGATTGATTTCATTCTAATTAGTCAGAGACTGGTAGATTCTGTTAAGACCATCAACTATCTCCCATCACATATATCAGATCACTCAGCGGTAGTGATGGATTTGGTCTGGTCTATTAAGAAGCCCCCCAGCTCAAGGTCTTTTGACTGTTCTCTTCTTTCCAATCCAGAGGACATTGCAGATCTTAAGTCTGAGTCCCATAATTTTTTTATATCTAATAGTGGCTCTGCCACAAATAGTATTATTTGGGACTCTTTTAAGGCTTTTTTGAAGGGACTTATTACGGGGAAGGTCGCCTATCGTAGGAAGCAATATAGGGAGGAAATCACTTTAACTGAAGCAGATATAGCGCAAATTCAACATGAGATAGATATTAATCATACTGCTCCAGAATCTGTTTTAGATCTTCTCCAGGACCAACTATCGGTCTTGAAAGGCAGTCTTGCCTCTGTTTTAAATCTAAGAGTCCAACAGAGATGGGAGTCGAGCAAGTTGGCACATTTTGAATATAGTGAGGGTGCGGGGAAATTACTTGCTTGGAAGACCAAAATAGATCAGGTCCACAACAATATAGCTGCGATTTCTGTGGATAATGACACTTTCTTGTCGGATGAGGATATTAGGAGGGCCTTCTGAGAGTTTTTTCAAGATATATATAAAGAGGATAATGTAATTCTACCTGAGTCTATCGTAGGTTGGCTGAGGAATATTGATTTACCCTCTTTTTCCTCTGAACAATCTCAATATTTGGGCAGCTTGATTGCAGAGGATGAGGTGAGGGCTGCCATCCGGAAAAGCAAGAAGGGGAAGGCAGCCGGTCCCGATGGGCTGCCGACTGAACTTTACAGGGCTTTGGAAGTAGAAATAGTTCCCTTCTTCACTGTCCTCTTCAACCAAATCTTGCTCGAAGGCCAGCACCCCCCAGCATCGTGGGATAATGCTTCCATTACCCTCATTCTGAAACCAGGCAAACCTAAGAGTGCCTGTGGGTCTTACAGGCCTATTTCAATACTAAATGTGGATTACAAGATCTTTACCACAATTGTGTCATCTAGGCTGGCCTCGATTGCTCCCTTGGTTCTCCATCCTGACCAAAAAGGCTTTTTGAAGGGGAGACAACTGTATGAATTGTCATATGAACTGATTGGTGCTATGGATATGGCGCTGGCCGAGAGCCTCCCGTTGCCTGCCCTCACGTTGGATGCAACCAAGGCCTTCCACAGAGTCAACTGGGTGTACCTGTCGGAGGCTTTGGCCAAGTTTGACGTGGGTGCGGGGTTCCGCCAGGCGGTGGGCCTCCTTTATTGTAATCCATCTGCACGCCTCTTAGTTAATGGTGATTTGTCGGACCCCTTTTCCATCTCAAGGGGGACCCGGCAGGGCTGCCCGCTCTTCCACCTGCTTTTCGATTTTTATATCGAACCCTTTGCCCAACAACTGAGGGATGAAGCCACCATCAAACCATTTTATTATGAAGGGTGGGAGAAGAAGGTAGCACTATATGCCGACGATGTGCTCATACTAACATCAGATGTCACCACTGCACTTCCGGCAATCCTGAGATTAGCCCATGCATTTGGTCAAGTATCAGGATACGAGATCAATGCTGCAAAGACTGAGATGCTTGTCTGGAATGATGATGAGTATGTGGTTGGGGTACATGAAGGCTCCTCAATGCGGTACATGGGCTTGAACATCGTGAAGGATATTAATAAACTGGCTCAGGTTAACTTATCGGCAGTGGTTAAAGAGTGCCGTAAGCTTCTTCAATCATGGTCTCATCTTCCACTCTCCTTAATAGGAAGGGTCAATCTCATCAAAATGTCGATCCTACCCAAAATTTCTTTTTTGTTTAATACCATTCCCTTATACTTTGATCAATCCATTTTATCCAAATTTCAGTCTGATATTTCATCTTTTATTTGGAATAAACATCTGCCGAGAATAGCCTGGAAAAAATTACGATGGCGAAGGGACAAAGGGGGCCTTGTTGCCCCCGGCTTGAAATTATATGCATGGGCCTTCCACTTCTCCCATTCCCGACTGTTGCTGAAGAAGCCCACTGACTTTGGGGTGGGCCCAATGTTTTCAGCAATGTTGGACGGGGAAAGAGTTAGTCAGTCGGGCTTTCTTTTTAAGTTTGGCAATCCTAAGTTAAAAAAAAAATCAAATTAAAGGTTCTACAAGGTTTTACAAAAATGTGGGATGAAGTTATAACATCTATAAAGCAGGGTTACCTCTGTGAAAGAACACCGTTATGGGGGTTACCTGAAAGTCCTGCCTGGCTTGATGATAGTTTAGCAGCACTCTTGAGAGAGGCAGGCCTAGAAGTTTGGGGAGACCTCTTTTTCGAGGGGGATCTACTCTCGTTGGAGCATCTTCAGACCAAGATCGGACCCAACTTCTCAAGGTTCAAATACCTCCAAATGGTTAGCTGGACTCAAGCTTATAAATCTTTACCTCCTAGAAGGAATAAATTCGTACTTGGAGGCTACAGCTTATTGATTACTAACTTGGTGAACAGTGGCCCAGCAAAAAAAGAGATATTCAAGTGGTATAATCTTATATTGGATGAATCGGACGGTGACTTCTCCCTACCGGAGTTGCTGTGGGGCTCTTCGCTTACGGACCACAATCTTCAAGTTCTCTGGGCTGCTTCATTTGGGCTCTTATGGAACATCGTGAAGCCTTCTTGGTTACGCAGGTATCACATCTTTACCCTGCATAGAGCGTACTACTCCCCTCTTAGACTATCTAAATTCTCTGAAGGCAACTTAGTGGCATGTGCTAAATGTGGGCTTGTGGCCGCCTCTGATGAGCATATGTTTTTTGATTGTCCACGTTTGGAAACATTCTGGGAGGAGATTGGTAACACTCTTACAACATCACTGGGTGTTTCCGTCACTATAGACCTACCTCTTGTGATTTTCGGCATCCTGGATGGAGCACAGAGCTCTGCTAAAAGTCTAGTGTTTTATTCGATACTGTTGGCAACAAGGGAGATCTGCAGGAAATGGAAGGACTCTCTACCTCCTACCTTCAGGGATTGGCAGGTCTCAGTCTTGCAGACTTCACGTGCTGACCTGGCCAGGTCTGGCAACCTGAGTAAAAGGGCCTTTTGGTATTTATTATCTTGGGTGCAATGATTTGCCCTACTATGGTGTTACCTTTTGCTCACACCTGCTGAACAGCCGTTGCCCGGCCCTAGCCCGGCCCGTGTTGGCTGTCACCTCCACCTAGGTTACCGCAAGATTAGGTAATCGCTCGACTTTTTGCCATCTCGGTGGTTTCAGCGACAGCTGAGGGATGTCATGGCCCCCACCATGTCCGTATCTTGTCCCTACCAGTCTTCATAGATGAGACAGCTGTTATATGGCTTATCCGTCTTGGCATTAGGTTCCACGGTGGTTATGAGGACAAAGAAAAAAAAATAGCTTGTAATGGACTGGACAAATATTTCAAAATATATCAGCACTTAGGAATTCTGTAATTCTGAAGTGTGATTGAAACAGATTTTAAAAGGATCAAAAAAATCAAATCACTTTGCTCTGTGTTATGCAAATGTTAAATATTTGCTGCAGTCCGATTTCAACACATCATTTGTACGCTATATAGTTTTATCAGTAAAACTGCATGTCAGTGGGAAAGTTTGTGGCCATTTCAATGGATAATTTGCTGTCTGAAAATGTCAGTGCCCTACCATATCATGCTTTAGTCATATATTTATTAAAGAAGAGAGACTTTTTAAACCTGAACTGAGAAATATTCCTTCCCCTTCCATGATGACAATTCTATTAGTGAACGACGATTCATGTGACGGGTAATTTGTACCCTATGTGTGCAAAAGTTTAGTCTATTGAATCGAACAACAAAAAGATATGATATGTGGAACCGACAATTTAGAAGGTGCCGTCGTAAGTGTTAATGAAGAAAAAGGTACTCGATGAAATAAAATATTTGCTTAGGATCACACAACTTAGGACCATCTTATGGGTCAAGGGCATTACAGTTAGGACGAGTAAAATATTTAAGTGGCTAGGCCTGCAGGTCTGGTACATTTTTATGATGTTTTGAGGTCTGAGAAGGTGTATAGGAAGACCCCGGAGGCTGGGTCAAGTCATCCGCCAATTTAGCCGTGTTCGTGGTTTAAGCAATGTTTATCTGTGTGATCTGCTCTGCCTGCGTCTGCAGAGTTTGTTGCGTATTTTCATGTTGGTGAGCGGACCTTTGTGCTAATCATTCGAATTTTACCTGCCTTCTGCCAGTTGCTGAAATATCATTTTGTATTCTTTGGGTTTGCTCTGGTTCATTTATAGGCATACAAAGTTTATGGAAATGTATATGTTTTATTGTGTTCCATCCTTCTTACAGTCTAGGACAGTTTATACTGTGTAGTGTTTTTAAATATATCACTCAATCGTCTCTTCTGCTTTTATCTTTGCCATTAGATCCAGCAGAGCTTTTTCCTCCATTCCTGAAGACAGCCTTAAATACTACCACTGGTGTTATCGAACGCCAGAGAAAAAATATAACAATAATTTTTTTTAATTTTCAAGTTGTTCTTTTTTCTTAATTTGGCTCTTTTCTTTTACTTCCGATTTCTTGTCTGGTTTCTGTTCCTTTTATGTTCCTGCATTCTGATTCTGGTCCTCTGCAATATTGGGTAGGCCCAGGGTTCTCACCGTATTCAGGTCTCCCCCCACCCTTTTCCCCAAAATAATATAACATGCTTCTTTAGCAGGTATTATCTGAGATGGTCTCAAAAGGGTAAAATAATGTAAACCTGACTTGTGACAATAAAGGAAAAAAATTAAAAGAAAAAGGCAGCCAAAAAGGAGGGTGAGTCACAGGTGGCATACTGGCTTCCTACAGAGGCATCTTTGGTTTGACCTCTGCCAGTCCTTTCCCTTCTCCCTACTTCTAGTCTCCCTGACCCCTTATCTCCCTTCATGCCCCAGTCAAAAACCTAGCCAGCCATGGTCCTCCTGTGATCCGTGTCGGAGCTCTGGCATCATGGTTGTAGTGTAGGCTGTGGTCTCTTCCATCCATTCTTGGCTCTGATTCTGCCTTCTGGGTCTTCAGGCTTCTCCTCCCAATTGGTAAACAACAAACGAGAGGGTCCTACTCTGCCAAAGGGACCAGATACGAGCGAGACAAAGGGCCATATGTTGGTAATTTGGAAATACCGATTCCTAATTACCGAATCGGTATTTAGAAATCGGTATTTCTGATGTACGTAATAATTCTGTAAATATTACCGAATCGGTAGAAATCGGTAAATATTTACTGAATACGCAATACCGATCATTTTTTCCGAATCAGTAAATACCGATTCGGAAAATATTACCGAATCGGTAAATACTGAATTGGTAAATACCGATTCGGAAATTCAAATACACAGCAATTGAGGAATCAGCCAATCCTGTGCAACCACCACCCCTCCCAACCAGGCCCAGGCAGGTGCACACAATCAGAACTTTCTGGAGCGGCTGGGAGTGCAGAGGAGACCAACAGAGCCACTGCCTGAACTTACTCTGAAAATCTTGCACAATGGCCAGCCAGGACATAGAAGGAGGGGAAAGGAAGTGGAAACTCAAATTCAAGTCAAGGAAGATGGCTGACCACAAAAAACAAGCCAGCCAGACAGGAGGAGGGTGGAACAGGGCACCTGCCCTGACTGAACTTGAGAGGCTTGTGGAGTCCACAATAGAGCCAGAGAGCGTCTGTGGAATTGAGGATGCAGACAGCTCTGCTAGAGCGAATATGTGACGTTATTCCGCAAACTATTTTCCCGCATACCATGACTTCGCATTTTTAACAACGCAGGTGCAAATACTTTGCAATACCATCACTCCGTAATCTTTTACCCCGCATATAACTTTACCACGCATGCCTTTACAACATATTAATGCATATTTATATATATTTATTATATATATATAACAAATATTTATATATATTTTTTTTTAATTACCCCTTTTACCCTAAAAACGAATCCCACCCTGGTCCCTTAAAATACCCCAGCACCCCAAAATCCTAACCCACCCTTACTCGTTAAAATACCCCAGGACCCTTAAGCACTAACCCATCCTGACCCTAAAAATACACCCTGCACCCAAAAACCCAAACCTATCCCTGAACCCTTAAAATGCCCCTGTACCCCAAAACCCAAACCTTGCCCTAAACCCTAAAAATGCCCCTGTACCCCAAAACCCAAAGCTATCCCTGAACCCTAAAAATACCCCTGTACCCCAAAACCCAAACGTATCCCTGAACCCTGAAAAGGCCCATGTACTCCAAAACCCAAACCTATCCCTGAACCCTAAAAATATCCCTGTACCCCAAAACCCATACCTATCCCTGAACCCTAAAAATACCCTTGTATCCCAAAACCCAAACCTAGCCCTGAACCCTAAAAATACCCCTGTACCCCAAAACCGAAACCTACCCCTGAACCCTAAATATACCCCTGTATGCCAAAACCCAAACCTACCCCTGAACTTTAAAAATACCCCTGTACCCCAAAACCCAAACCTGGCCCTGAACCCTAAAAAATGCCCCTGTACCCCAAAACCCAAACCTGGCCCTGAACCCTAAAAATACCCCTGTACCCCAAAACCCAAACCTAGCCCTGAACCCTTAAAATACCCCTGTACCCCAAAACCCAAACCTAGCCCTGAACCCTAAAAATACCCCTGTACCTCAAATCCCTAACCTAGCCCTGAACCCTAAAAATACCCCTGTACCCCAAAACCCAAACCTAGCCCTGAACCCTAAAAATACCCCTTTACCCCAAACCCCCAAACTACCCCTGAACCCTAAAATACCTCTGTACCCCAAAACCCAAACCTATCCCTGATCCCTAAAAATACCCCTGTACCCCAAAACCCAAACCTATCCCTGAACCCTAAAAATACCCCTGTACCCCAAAACCCAGCCCTGAACCCTAAAAATACCCCTGTACCCCAAAACCTAGCCCTGATCCCTAAAAATAGCTCTGAACCCTAAAAATGCCACTGTACCCCATAACCCCCCTGAACCTAATAAAACCCCCTACACCCCAAAACCTAAACTAACCCGGAACTCTGAAAAGATCTCCTGCACCCCAAAACCTAAATAACCCCTTAACCCTAAAAATATCCAAGAACCCCAAACCAACCCTTAAAATACCCCATACCCCTAAAACATATACCCCAACACCCAAAACTAAAACCATATACTTACCTTAAACTTATATATTAAAAACATATGCTTTTACCATTCATGCTTTTACAACGAAGTAGCACTGATGTGTCTCGGGGGCTGGTAAAGGTGAGCACTGCTCTTGAAATGCTGCTTAAGAGTCACTCTGGCACTACTGGTGCTGTCGAAGTTGCGGACAGCGAAGATACAGCCAGTCGCAGCAGCATTACCCCCCCTGTAACAGACACCCAGAGGAGCAGCAGACGGCATGGGCCCGCCACTGGTTCCACAGCCAGTGAGGAAAGTAAGTCAATGCCATCCAGCACTGTTGTGCGTGGCCGCAGACGTTGATGCAGCCCACACTTTCAGGACAGAATTGGGTGAAGTAACCCATTACATCCTACTATGGATGTCACAAATTGGAGGTTTTTGTTGTGGCCTAGTGCCGAGAAATTAAACTACGTCATTACATTCAACAACTGGCTGTGTCTCCTTACTTAAAAATAGTTGCATGTGATCTCTGCCCGTCTCTGTCTCCCATCTGTTGCTGGTGGCACTCCTGCTGCGTTGGGCTCAGGCTGTGTAAATTCATCATCATGGTCCTCATAATCAGTTAATTCCACTTCTGTACCTTTCTTTGTGGCAAGGTTTTGCAGCATTGCACAAGTTGCAATGATTTTACAGCAGATGATGGGTGTGTACTGACGTGCCCCTCTCCTTTTGTGGATGCAGCGGAACCTGCTTTTCAATAGTCCAAACGTGCGCTCCTCAACGTTCCGTGTTGATTTGTGTGCCACATTGTATCGTCTCTCACTCAGGGTTGATGGGTTTAGGTAGGGAGTGAGGATAAATGACCGCACAGCATATGCACTGTCGCCTAGGTGGAAATGAGAGTGCCATTAGTCACATACACCAATACACATTCATCTGCAGTAAGTATAAGGGAGTGTCACAGTGATTTACCTAGCAGGTATCCTCCAAATTCTCCAGCAGCCAGGGGTGTGTAGATCCCACTGTTCCGGAAGATGTATGAATCGTGGGTGCTCCCAGGATATTTGGCCCCAATGTCAGTGATTATGTTGGCAGCATCGCAGATTACCTTCACATTTATGGAGTGGGTGGACTTTCTGTTCCTGTAGATATACTCAGTGGCTGCTGGTGGGCATATTGGAATGTATGTGCCATCAATACAGCCTATGACATGCGGGAACTGTGCCATCTGGTAAAAGTCTGTCTTGGTTTTCAGCAGTTCCGCATGTGTGTGTGGGAAGCTGATGTAGTGATGCATTCTCTGCATCATGGCATCCAGGAACTTTCTGAAGAAACGGGACAGGCAACTCTGAGAAACCCCGCCTACCGCAGCTATCACCCCCTGGTAACTGCCAGATGCGAGTAGATGTAGGCTACAGAGGACATGCACATGTGGTGGTATGGCGTGCGCCAGGATGGTGTGGGGGTGTAGCCTGTACCTTTCATGGATCTCATCCTAGTCTGTTGGAAGAGTGTGATGCGCTGTCTGTAAATGCGCTCCTCCCGTCTCCAGATCCTCACTCCTGCTGCCTGTAGACATAGCCGACTTGCAATCACATAGAAAGCCGTTATAGTGATCACGCAGTTGCATTTTGGGATTGCTCATGTGGTGTGGGTCACTGGTTAGAGGCGGCAGACCCGGGTTCAGAAGTCGTCCGGGACCAGGGTTCAATTCCCGACGCGGCAGGGTCATGGACTTGGGTCAGCGGACTCGATAATTCTCGCTTCGGTGCCTACTCTAATCAGGGGTCCCACTCGGCAACTCTGGGCATTAGCTTGCCTAATCTCCACAACGGCCCCATCAACGCCGGGGATGCCTGGCTCAACCTTGGGGACTCCCAACAGGGACCATCCCATAGGGAAAGCCAGGACGGGTTCCCCAGCGTTTTACAGCGCCAGGAAACCTATGGGTAGCAGTGTGCTTTACAAGCTCAAACATTTAATGTGGCTGATTACCACCTGCTTCCAGTCAGTGTTAATTACCGACTCTTAAATACTGAATTTCATGAAATTCAGTATTAAAGAATTTACCTACATCTCTTTTCTCGTTTTTACCGTTTCTTATTTACCGAATCGGTAAATAAGAATTCGGTAAATACAGATTCAGTAATTTAGAATTCAGTAATGATGAATCGGTATTTACCGATTCATAATTACAGAATCCTTATTTTTGGCCTCCTACATCTCAAATGCCTAAATACCGGTCGGTAACGGCTAATTTACTGAATTTCGGCCGTTACCGACCGGTATTTAGCTACCTACATAAGGCCCAAAATCTTTAAAAATGTATCTCTTTGGGAAATAATCGTAATGCATGCACAGATATTTTCTACTCACCTACCTACATCTGGCCTACATAAGGGCCAGATGTAGGTAAATCAGAAATACCGATTTCTTAATGGTGAATTTTACTGATTCGCTATTAAGAAATCGGTATTTCCTATGTAGGTAAAGATTCGGTAAAAAGTACTGAATCCTTAATATTCCTTATTACCGAATCAGTAATTGAGATTCGGTAATATGGAATACCTACCCATTAATTTCTATGGCCATGGAGGCCCATAGGAATGAATGTGAAGACATTCAGTATTAGCGATTCAGTATTACTGAATCGGTAATACCGGGAGGTATTTCAAGGGTGCCAGGGTGTCCAAAGGACACCCTCTTGCACCCTTGAAATGTGCATGTGTGCACATGTGGCGCACATACTTGCCCTAAGGGCATGGATTTGTGCCACATGGGACATTTCAAAAAGCAAAAAAGTTATTTCTGAAAGGAAATCGCTACTTACCACCAACTTGAAGTTGGTGGTAATTAGTGATTCCTTAAGGCTCAAAAGCACTCTTTAATGTGCTTCCTACATTGCATTTAAGGAATCTGTATTACTGATTCCTTAAATGCAAGAGCAATAAGGAATCGGTATTAAGGAATCAGTATTTACCGGTTCCTTGTTTACCGATTCCTTACCTACATTAGGAATGGCTAAATACCAGTCGGTAACACTGAAATTTACAGAATTCCGGCGTTACCGACCGGTATTTAGCCACCTACATCTGGCCCTAATTATCCATGTTAAAATCTTGATTGAGTAAAGGCATGAAAAGTATCCAGCTGAGAAGAGGACTGCAGTGAGTCCAGAATTTAAAATTTTCCCTCTCTGAGCTTTCTCGCTATAGCCAAAGGATTCAGCATGACCTTGTCCAACGGCTATCCAACTTGAAAAAACTTTGGCAGATACAGCATTCAACCTTGCCTCACTGAAGGATTTTGACTTCCATAAAAAAGACTAAATCAAAAAGTAAAAACTTTGACTGGAATCTTCTGCTTGGCGTATCCGGTCTCTGTTCTATTGTGATTGGCCTGAAATTGCACCTAGGTCCTGTGCAATCGTGCACAGTGACTTTCGATTTGCCCTTTACTTTTTATTGGTGCTTTTTGACATTAAACCTTTTTTTAAATATTATCTCCAGCTCCCCAACTGAATTGTAATTATTTTGGGGTCATTTTTCTCATTACATTTTCCTTCATTTCTTTAAAATTGTGAGATTTTGAATGGGTTGTGTTTTCTCTTTTTACTTTCCTTTATTCTGCTAAATACTTCATATACTTTTCCTTAAGGTAATCTTGTCTGCTCCTTACCATAGTTACCAGGTTTATTTTATTGAACTTGTGTGTTTGAACTGACAAGATTTTGAACTTATTATTTGGGGAAAAGGATTCACATCCTCCCCAACTAAAAAATCATTTTCTCACAATGACATTTTGCCCTTAGTTGATTTCAGTGACCAGGTTTTTTCTCAAAGCATGTCAGTTGAGGTGATAAATGCGTCAGACGTGTTTCATCAGCTTGAACTCGCCTTTGAGTTTCCTCAAGGCTTTTTTGGTTGTCACTGGTTAAGTTGTTTTTTCCTGTTAATCAGATTATGTCCAGCACTTCAGCATGTAAACTTTCTCTTTCACTCAGGGGAAGTAGATAACATGGTCTTTTTCTGTTTTTGTAGTATAATCACTGACATCATGCTTGTGGTTCTTCGGTCCTGACACTGGTTCCAGTGGTCACACTCTGCAGTGCATTCAAGGAAATTGCTGGGACTGAACATGGGAAGAAAAAGAAAAGCTGTATAACCAAGCAGATGCTCTACTGTCAATTCTGTGACATGACAGCTTACAGTTGAGTATTATAAATAGTTATATAAAGACATTTAACCTGGAGTTGGAATCTGTGTTGGAGTAAGTGTAAAGTATATTGAAAATGAGGTGGCTTTTCTCATGCATGACAGGTAGGTCTGTGGTTCAATCTGTGCTAGAATTGTGGTTCCTCTATTGCCTGCTTCCTGGGTTTTGGGGATAATGTCCTCAGAAGAAGACTACTAGAAGTTTGAGCCAAGTTAGGAGCATCCCTGCCCTCCAGCAGTGCCATGTCCATGGCCATGACCCCTAACTTGCTTGCTTTTGGTCTGCCCGGAGGACTCCAACAATCTAACACTCTTGTGGACTCCCATGATCAAGGATTTTGGAATCAGCATTGCTGGAGCTCTGGTATCAACAATGAGATGTGATTAACATTTCGTCTTCCAGACAATTTGGGTTATGATATGAGATAAAGTTTTTGTACTTTGCAGAGACTGGCAGTGACAAAGAAGCTAAAAAAGTACCTCACAACTTATTATTGAAAAAAACATTGATTCTGAACATGGTCTATTCCATTCTCTGCACTGGAAACCTGGTGAAACTATTGACTGTTTGTGACATGCCTAAAGCACATATTCAGTTCTATGAATTGAGCATAACTGGAATGACGTGTTATGATTGCCGGTCATTGCCAGTCCTGGACTGGCCGTTGCGGGCACCGGGCAATCCCCCGGTGAGCCGCAAGGGTGGGGGCCGGCTTTGGGCCCTGGGGTCCGTTTTTGTAACAGGGCCGTTTTTGCAGCGTTTGCTGCAAAAGGGGCCCTATAACAAAATCGGCCGAAAACCGGCCCAGCGAAAGAGCTCGGTCGCACCCCCAGGGGGACGGTAGAGCACTTTGCTAGGGCCGGTTTTGCTTCTCAGTCCGGCCCTGGTCATTGCTGAGTGTGACTTGTTGGCAAATACTCTTTGACAAATATTGCTGAAAACTCAAACGCTGGAGGACATGCTTACCAAGGGCTGAGTCACATGCACACCAGAATTCCAAGCAGAGGTAATGGCTCATAACAGACAGCCGAGTGACACAAAGACTCCTGAATATAGGGTGAAAGATGTGTAGATGCCCTGCCATAATTGAGGCTACAACCTCACGCATGACTGTGTATGTCCAGCTACTGAAGGCATGGGCTATAGTTACAGAAAAACAGGACACTTCCAGCAAGTGAGGTGATATCATGACAGTGAAACCAACACAGAATATTGGACAAGTCAAAACATACATGCAAGTGAAAGCACAAGATTTAAGAACTCACTGTGGTGAGCAGTTTTGCATCCAGAGCTGCATAGCCTGACCATGCAAAATCAAAAAAGGGATAAGGGCATGGGCGTCCGCAGAAATGTTTCCAGGGGGGGCACATTTTTAACTTCATCACCATCCTCCGACATGATTGAGCACAAGTATTAAATACATTTTTTAAAAATCTAATAAGACAAAGAGCTTAAATAAACAAGGATAACCATAGGGGGGAGAGAAAAATCGTGTGAGGCGCAACAGCAGACGACCTGGCAACTACAATGAAACAGAGGGGAAAAAACTAAAAATGGCCGGAAAAAACTAAAAAATTCTAAATCAGGTTGATGTGGTTCTAGAGAGCCCAACAACAGCAAACCTTTCAATGATGGTAAAGTGGACGATTGTGCCAAATTGAAGAGCTGTTAAGATCAGCCTCGCTAAGCTACATCGTATCAAACAATATTAATGAAGCACCTCATTAAGCACCAAAGCCATGACTGATTCCATCTATCTACTTGTACAGAAACTCACAGAGGAGTGTACAGAGCATTGAATTCTTCAAGATGGTCAGTAAGTTGTTCAGACATTAATTGCTTTGTCTTTTTTTCAAAAGTGGGTAACAGCACCATGAGATCAGAGTTATAAACATTTAGAACATCCAAACCATCTTTTGAAGGCAGAGGGCTAACAACACTGGATTTCCGAACTTTGGGGACAAGTCCTGCTGTGAACAATGCATTGATAACATTGGCAATTTCCTAGGCACTGGCAGTAGATATTCCTTGTAATATTTTCACACAGCACAAGCCATTGGGAAAGCCAGGTTTCAACATGGACAGAAGAATGCCTACCTCCTATTTAGAGTCAGTGGAAAAGCAAGAGAGGGAAATCTCAGTGCAGAAGTAAAGTTCAGGTGCAGGAAAACTGAAACAAGGAAAGCAGGGGACTGATAAATGGGCAGGTTTTAGGTGTACTCTGCAAGTCATTGAACATGGAAGTGGCAGGGCTACATGTCCTCCGAGGCACATCTCTTTAGAACAGAGGTAGAGACCAAAAGGCAAACAATAAGGATGGACAGAATGGAGTTCATGGGTTTGATAAGATGGAGTTCTGAGAGACTTGAGAGTTACATTCGGCTAGGAGTAGGGGGGCAAGAAAATGGAGAACGAGCTTAGCTCTATTTTACATTATTCAGGGACCTTGCCCATTCTCTGGGAAGAAACCGTGTTTTGAGGTCACTTAATAACAAGCATTAACATAGCCAATAGGTCTCACTTTTTTGACCTTATAAGAATTTTGTTATGCAGCACAATATCCTTGGTGCAACAACATCAACTGTTGCATGGCTAAACACTTATAAGGTCCCAAAGGCGAGACCTATTGGCTATGCCAATGCTTGTTGTTCTTGGAAGTAGACAGTTTGTCATGCCCACATGATCGACCAGTTCACACAGTCAGGGGTATGGTCCGGAATGCGATTTTGGTGCACGGGATGAAAGTTCCCTATTATGGATACAGGTTTGAGATTGGTTGATAGCTCTTCCTTGACTGCACAATTCTTCAATGGATATTGTAGTGAATTACTTTAACTGGGTCTACAGGGTTTCCAGTGGGGACACTTTTGCACAACATACAGCAGTTTGGAACCTCTTGCACTAGGCATTTAGACACAGAACTGATATGCTCTCCTATTCAAGATTTTCATATACCCAGATTAATTGAGTAGCCTGTATATCATTTGAAAAGAACCTGTTCACTGCCATGAAATGTATCTGAGGGGTCCTGGGAAATCGATGGAAGGCAATTAAAAGTAACTTTCCACCCATAAGTTGAGATAGTCTGGGAGGCTTCATTCCTTCTTCACGGGTCTTCATGGGTCACCATGGCCTGTTAGTCTGAAGGACTCTTCTTTGTATCGCTGTGTCACTGCGTACCCTTGTGGCCTCCGTCTTCACCGGCCTGCTGCTATGGATCACTACTTGCTTCCCCCTGGTAGACAAGGGTGAGGTTACTTGGTGGCTTCCATCCTTTACTCATTTCGTTCTGCAGTGGGGAAGTTGTCAGAGCGGGAAGTTGTAAGAGCCTGCTTCCCTTGTCAAAATGTTTTGTTATATTACATTATGTTATTAAAACCTTTATAGATCACACTATTATCTTCAGGCCTGCTGGCAGTAATGGGACCCTTGTTTTATGAAGTTATCAGATAAATTATCCAAAGATTTGACCAAAAAGCACAGTTAAAATGCGACTTAAGAGCAAGTGTGAAAGAATAGATGTGAGATGAAGAGGGAGACCTTGTAGAAACCTCAGAACCAAGGTCGAAGAATTGAATTAATTTATACATGGGCGAGTGATAGGTTCTAGACCTTGCTTCATTTGAGCCAGTGGGTAAGGGGGTGCGCACCGGCACTCATTTTTGGGGACCAGTACTTATATTTCTTTGTCAGACTTTTATCCAAAGCAAGAGAGTGGAAAACACACAAGGAGCAAAGGAGGAAAAAAGGCTGAAAAAAGTGACGAAGGTTCAAAGCAAGAACATGCAAGAGTGAGAGAATGGGACAGGAGGTTGTGGAACAAGGAAACAGGCGGCGGAATCAAGACTATGCAGCCATGGCTTTCAGCGTGCTGAAATACAGCAGCACCTTCTGAGCAAAACTGTGAGCCCCGGGGCTTCTACTTACAAATTAGGCACCAGTCCTAGAGGAGTGTAGGTTATTACATAATGAGAAACAAATGTGGGAACAGTCAGTGGTGCTGGAAATGTGGATGCAGGAATTGATGAACCAATCCCATAAAAGATTTTAAAAGGAAAATTAACAGTAGAACCCCTTCATATGTTTTTCGTTTGTCATCATTTAGTATGTTTTCTGACACAGACTGTTAAATATCAGGCACCTGTTTCTGGCAAACTGCTGCAGTTATTTTAAAATGATGACCTCTGTTTTAGTTTTCTTTCTGTGACTGCCAAGTGAGGAAATGTTCTAATTTGAACCGAATCTCCCCTCGTGGAGGTGTGTGAAAGGGGAACATTGTATCCAGTTCAGAGATTAATTTGTATAAAAGAAAAAAAGTCTCTGTCCCCAAACGTTTGTTAGTGGCCAGTCAGCCACTACCACCACTTGCGTGGGCTGTTGGTTCATAAGCACCTTCAGATATTGTAACTGTAGCTCTACTTTGGTTGTGGCTGACGATCATTGCGTTGTTTCTCTCTTCAAATATTTAATGTTGTCAATCATAGGAGTTAATCTGTTTTCTTAGTCGGAAGGGAACACCTAGATTTATTTCTTTTTGCCTGCTCCCCACAGCTGCTCAATGTCTGTGAACTTCGAACACAACCAAATAACTAAATCGGTAACCGTCCATTGTGTGGCCAGAGACGTGCCATCAGGCTTTGGTGTGTGTGAATGATGCCTTTAGAATTGCCATGACCTGTGGCGTAAGGACAGGTAATGACCAGATCCGTCCAATGTTGTCTGGCACATTCATGTACCATAAGTATTGCTGCTCCTAGGGAAAATCAGACACAGGCACTGCTGCGCTGAACAAAGAAACAAAAGTAAAACCTCTCCCCTGTTAAAATAACATAAGAGGAAATGCAAGCTTGTCTCTCTGCTTGAAGTTCTTCCTGCCTGCCTTTGGTTTGATTAGACGCCTCCTTACTATAAGGAGGCCCTTGAAGGTTAAGAAATGAATTCGCATCTTTCACTTTTGGGTAAAGGGGCCCAACCCAGGCAGGGTTCCAGAATTCACCCCCAGACGACAAAAGATGCTAGAGTAAACAAAACAGAATTGTAAAAAAATAAATAATAATAACCACCTCTCTCTCCGTTTTCTGCTCTTCTCCCTTTCCCTTCTTTGGAAGTGAGCAGAGCCCATTGTCATGTGAGGTCACTCTGTTTTTTTTGTGTGAGCCCTGCAGGATGCTCTGCGTTTCATTCATCAGAGGAAGGGCTCACTTCACGTGTCTGCCTAACGCTGTTATCATGCAGATGCAGCGATTAAGCTAAGAGAAAGAGATGCAGGGAAAGCTAATCACGGCCACAACCCCTACCCTGCCCAGTCTGCGGCACATCAAAGGGATGCAGTGTCATGTTTCCGTTTCAGCCCAGGGCAGCCCGGCCCAGGAGAGGGCCCCCTGACTGGGCCCACACAGGCAATCCAGGGGTGGCAAGTGCCCCCTCTGGCCCCCCCTGCGGATGCCCATGGATAAGGGGCAGTGTAATAGTGTAAGATGGTGACAGCCTCACTGAATTGGTGTGAGGGATTATGTAGGCGGAGTCAAAGTTTCTTTCCTGGTGGACACAGAAGCCATCATTAATGTCATAACCGACTGATTTCACAATTCTTGGAGGAAGCACTCTTCTGCATCTGTTAAATTTCAGAATACTGTATATGGCCACATACCATCAGGGTTATTTTATTTCCAATTCTCACACATGAAGGATGCTATGCTTAATTCAATTTCCTAGTTGCTGAGGTTGCTACTGAGGCTTACTGTTTGCTGAGCTTCATTTGTGCTTTGTAAATGGGCCTTCCTTAAATACTATTGGAACTCCCTGCAAATATCATGTCTTGATATGAAATGAATTTTTATTTGTATAGCGCACTTATACCCTGAAGCGACTTGGCGCTGTACGCATGTCTTCAGAAGACACTGATGTGGATAGATTATTCCTGGAACTATTGAAAGGCCTAGGCCATGGGTACTCATAAACATTTGCCCAGGGGCCACAGAGTACGGTCTGTGGTGTGACGAGGGCCGCACTCACGCCAGCCAGCAAGATGGCGGTAGAGGGTCTAAGGAGGTCTAAGGAGGTCTAAAAACATGTTACATAAATGGGAAAACATTTATTTGCAGTTTAATGAATGCTTGTCTATTTATTGAACTTTTTGCTCAGCAGCTAGTGCTGCTGTGTACCAGGGGGCTGCATGTAAAGGTCAAGATGGCCACAAGCGGACCCCGGGCTTTACTTTGAGTATCACTGGCCTAGGCAAGCTCAAAAAACATCAGGTACTTCTACGGATGGACAAAAATTTCAGTAGTGTCCCAACATGTTCATGGTATTCCAATTGACATAGGTGAACGGGGAACTCCCTGTGGTACTTTAAGGTCTAGAGGAGGGAGTGACAGTCTACAGCAAACAAAGAGGGGAACCTCTATACTGACCTATATTCCTTTACGTCTGAGCATTAAAGTCTCTACAAAATTACAATTACGATGCTACATAAGACAAAAAGTAATTCATTAAGACATAGAATGTATATTTGATTTCTTTCATTTATTTTATATCTTTTGCATAACAGATTGTTTTTTTCATTTTCTGGTGATCGTTTTATCAAAGTTACAAAACAGTGACATGGTAACAAGTGTATATATAATTAAAAAATGCATGGTTGAATCATATCTAAACAGAAACCCCTAAACAGTACATAAAAAATGACTTTCACTCATACCATCATTCATACGAACTCAAACTTTCACTATTAGTACCCTGATCAGTGGCAGTGACATCGGCCGGAGGCGCCCGTGGGTTTGAGAGATTTCTCTGTGCTTAGGTCCCAAAGAAATAACGACCGACCATATGGGGCCAGAGAACTCACATTACAGCTTTTAACCCAAACCACAGATATATCCTGTGGATTCACAACTCTGCGGAATCTACCTACACAGAAAGTCAACGAAAAAACTGTCCATAAAATCTATTTTGCTAAAAGGGTACTAATAGTGTCAACGTAGATACAGATAATGAGAACCCCTTGGTTTTAATTGTATGTATGCACCTGTCTGTTGTCCATTTACATGTTGGCCCTGAAGAAGGTGAAGCAAATTAATTACATCACCGAAACGTACGTAGGCCGTACGCATCAGACACCCTCAGCTCAAATCAGAAATCAAAATTTGGAGAAGGAAAGGAAATGAGTACTAAAAACTGCTAACCCTCATAACAAAAAGGAAGAAATAAAATAACGGGTTCTAGCCACATTCTGAAGAGTCTATCGGAGGACACGATACATGTTGTTCACTTTTTTCACTGTAGTGTGTTGTTGTTAGTAATGTTAGGATAATTGGTATGAAAGTTTGAGTTCGTATGAATGATGGTATGAGTGAAAGTAATTTTTTATGTACTGTTTAGGGGTTTCTGTTTAGATATGATTCAACCATGCATTTTTTAATTATATATACACTTGTTACCATGTCACTGTTTTGTAACTTTGATAAAACTATCACCAGAAAATGAAAAAAATAATCTGTTATGCAAAAGATATAAAATAAATGAAAGAAATCAAATATACATTCAATGTCTTAATGAATTACTTTTTGTCTTATGTAGCATGGTATTCCAATTAACATTCAGAAGCAGCTTGAAGAAGAGATCAACCAACTGACTCTTAGACCATGACGTTATTGAACCTGTGGAACGGACTGCTTTTTGGTTCTCTCTTATCGTCTCTGTGCTCAAAAGAAAATCAGGAGGAAGGATCTATATGCATCCAACATGAACCTGCTGAACACGGCTAAACAGCTATATTTCTCCATCATTCCTGGGGATGGCTAGGTGCTGAATAAGATACAGATGTGATTTAGCTTCCAGCAGTGTCTACTGCAGAAACCTGACCAAAAAGGGTCAACACTATCCCAGTGCTATAAAGCTGCATTTGAATTAAGTATTGCATTACACAGGTTCATAACATAGACTAATTCGAGCTACACACTGACTGATAGTGGTGGCCTGCCCAATTGGGTGAGGGGCTCTACTTGCTCAATGAGACTCTGACCCCAAATTACTCAGGCGTATTCTCTCCTAGGACAGCAGAGGACTGACAAACACAGAGAAGAAATACTCCCACACAGACAAGAGAACATCTGGCTGAAGTTTGAGCATGCAAATACTTTTTTTCTGTGTGTGTGGGGTAAATCATTCACAGTTATTACTGGGCATCAAGTATTTAGATCAGTCTGAAGCAACCAGAAGGCCAAAATGCCTCCACAGGCTAATGTCCACAGCCCAATGTCTAAGGTTGCATGGCTTGGAGGCAAACTCCTGTGTGACTCAAGATTTTTTTGAAAATGTGTCTGTCATCTGCTCACATATGATGATCCATAGACTCTGAACAGAGCAGGGGATAGAGGTCACCACTAAAGGATACACAAGTGATGTTAGTGAAGGTAGAAAGGAAGAAATCCAAGTTGACCTTATGGTACCCAGTGGAAAGGAAAGACAAAGAACATTGGAGGACTGTGATACCAGCAACACAGTTTATTTTGGGCTTCAGATCAGAAGCTATTGATAAAGGAATATTGTTTTTTAGGGCAAACAATAGTCAAAAACAGCATTAAGATAGATATTACACCCTAATCTCATGTCCCTCCTTTTTTCCTTAAAGTCCCAAATTCTCAGTAGTAACAGCATGATGAAGGTAGTGACAAATATTTGATTAGACTGTCTACAATAATTAATGTATTGCCCTGGGTCCTTCGCTGTGTAAGTAATGTTGCCAGTACTTTCATCACTAGGGGCAGTTGTGTGAAGGAGAGAGAAAAGGTTCCATTGCCATGCCTTCTTGGACCCTGGTCTTTACTGCATCCATTTTTCCCTCTGTAAACTCCTTAGGGATTATAATAATCCACCAGTATCTCTGATCTGCAGCACATGCCTCAGGGAGATAGAATATTAACCTGTAACCATGACAAGCTGGATTCCTGTATTTCCCAACCATTGTCCAAATTCGTCTTCCTTATACTGGAATACTGAAGGGCTGTGAATCCCATAGACACCTCCACGTCTGCCTTGGTTGGTGCAGCCTGGTAAAGGGATGTTCCTAGAGGGAATGCAAAATCTCAGATTGGTGGAAAGTTTTTGCATTGAGTTACTAATCCCATTATATATATATATATATATATATATTTTTTTCCTTCACAGCTCCGTCACCGCCGCCGCTCCACAACGTCCCGGGTGCTTGAAGCCAGCACTGGTGAGGCGCTTTTGTATCGTCACACGTTCCCAAAGATCGATATCAGGAAAGAAAAACGGCCAGCACTCCGATGTCGTGATCTTGTAACTTATTTTATTTCCAAACCCCCCGGCACCCCCGACAGACGCGTTTCGCTCTAGGCTTCGTCAGTGTCGTCAGTGTACAAACAAAATTCGCCATTTTAAACAGTCCGCCCTTTTTGAGTCATAGACATAAACGATGGTGCAAAGTCAATTTTGTGGCGGCCATCTCGTAGTGTGTTCATACAAGGTTTCTACTACTGTTCAAAGATGGTGACCATTGAAAGTGCTCAGTGCAAAAATATAAAACTAAGTTTGACATTTGACAAAAAATATATCGTTAGCAAGACTAGCACATATTTACAATAGTTACAATTGTGTTGTAACTTTTTGTTTTTTTGTAATTTTGTTTGTACACTGACGACACTGACGAAGCCTTGAGCGAAACGCGTCTGTCGGGTTTGCCGGGGGGTTTGGAAATAAAATAAGTTACAAGATCACGATAGTGATGTAGAAAGAATGATTTGAAGATGTGTAATAAGTAGCATTGATGAATTGTGAATGCTGTATAGACGAGATCCCATGGGAGAATGCTCGAGGAGAGGCACGGCAGGTGCGTGGGAAAAGCTGAACCACATAATGGAAAAACATGGAAAGACCTAAACCATTTACTCCCTGTTTCAACATAACTTCATATGAGGAAAGAAAAGCCCTGAGAATTCTAGCAAAGAAATTGAAACTATAGGCCTCCATCATTTACCTCACAACTCTGAAAAGCAAGAGAAATAAACAGTAGAAATATTTTCTGTGAAAAATTAAATTATTTTAGATCTCTCCTTGACTCAGCCGAGAACCAACCGAAAAAACTGATCGGGTCAAAAACCTCTAACATTCACTTCATGTCCACATCCCTCAAATTTGATGACCCGACCATGAAAGCGAAAGTATTCACACAGTTCTTCGACTCCTAAGTAAAATTACATTTGTGTCAAGATGTCCATTCTAACCTGACCACTATGAACAAATCCAAGAACACTTGGTCACTATCTGATGTAGCTAGAGAGGGAGACTTACTTAACACCTTCGATGCTTGTGACAAGGTCAACTCGTCATGGGTGTTACCTGCGCTGTGCTTATGACAAGTTGACCTTGTCACAAGCAATGGGATTTTGAAAATTGCAGCACAGCACGGGAATATACAGTAGCAATGATGTGGTTAAAACCATCCTGAAGATCAAAGAACCCTGTGGAACCTATCCTGGTTAACGTTGCCAACTACCTTTACATACACATGCTCCCCTACTGGATTAAATTGATGAATCTCTCACAATCCTGACTGCCTCAAGATTGGACAAGTTACCATAATCCTGGAAAACCCTCCGCAGGTTCAAACAACTCAATTTTCACCCTGTCTTCCACCTCCATTTCCTTCCACAAATCATCAAAAGATGTGTTGCAGATCAAGTTACCCAACCCATCCAAGAGAACAACCTCCTAGGCCAATGTTTCCCAAACTGTAGGCTGATTTTTGGTGAGCCTCGAAAGTCCAAGCAATAAATAAAGATTCCTTTAAATTCTGTACTTATCTTGGCACATTGCTGCGCTTCATATACAGAGGTAAAACGGCAGTCTACATTTTCTGACAAATTGCTGCTTATTTGTTAGCATGGGAATAGGTGTTTACAAATTGCTCACACTGCAGTCGGAGAAAGAAAGGTAAAGAGAATTATGTTATAATCTTGCTGAACTAGAGGAAGTGTGAACAGACAGGCTACCCAATGTCATTTTATTGATACACACAACAAAATCTAAATACCCGCAAATTACCTGTACACTTCAGCAGTTAAAAAACCAAAATGAAGCAGATTTTTGTAGTACCGAAGTGCAATGGAAACAAAGATTTTAAAAGGATTAAAACAAATCAACACACCATTGTTGGTGATCCACAAATAATAAATATGCACTGAATCTGGAATTCTTCACATTATCATTTGTGTGCAATAATGCTTCATCAGTAAAATTGTGTGTCTGAGCACATGTAGTAACAATTTCAATGGAAAATATGCTGTCTGTAAATAACAGTGCTCTGCCACAAGATGCTTTAGTTACCTTAAGAAAAATCGCCTGCCTCATGTCCATTAAAGCTTGGTGGGTCACAAGCGTTTTTCATTCTAAAAATGATGCTGTGGTTCTAAAAGGTTTTGGAAGCACTGGCCTAGACAAATATCAATCTGGTTTCAATGTTCCAATCAAAGCTGAAGCACTGAAACAGAGTTGTGCTAGATGGTTGATAATGCTCATTGAGTCTTAGATTCAGGCAACTCATGCCTCCTGGGTCTTCTCAACTTCTCAGCAGCATTTGATACAGTAATCTACTATAATCTCTGTTAGAAATGGGGGTCTCTAGTTTGCAATGGTTTGCACCTTTGTCCAAAATGGGACCCTTCCTTCTAGTAAGGATAAGGGGTATACACTACTGAAATAACCCCTGCTCACCCCCTTGGTAGCTTGCCACAAGCAGTCAGGATTATCTCAGAGGCGGTGTGTAAAGCATTTGCACATAACCAACAGTAATTCAGTGAAAAAACTACACAAGAACACCATACAAGGTTATGTCCTACCTTTCAAATGCACTGCACCCTGCCCATAGGGGTACCTTGGGCCTACCTTAGGGGCGACTCACGTAATAAAAGGGAAGGTTAGGGCTTTGCAAGTGGGTGCACTGGCCAAGTCGACATGGCAGTAAAAACTTCTCGCAGACACTGCAGTGGCAGATCTGAGAACCCTTTGAAAGGCTGTTCGTGTGGGTGGCACAATCAGTGCTACAGACCCACTAGCAGCATTTGATTTATAGGCCCTGGCACTCTCAGTACACTTTACTAGGGACTTACCAGTAAATCATGTATGCCAATCATGAAAACACCAATCCATAATACAATTTATAATAGGAGCACTTGCACTTTAACACTGAACAGCAGTGTCAAAGTGTGCAGAGACACTAAACCAGCAAACAGCAAAACCATAGTCAAACCCAGGAGGTCAGAACGCCAAATGACAGGGGAAACAAGCCAAAAGATGCCATGTCTAACACTCTCCTAGACACATTAAAAAATCAAATTGGCATTGATAGCAGGGTCCTCAAATGGTTTGAATCATTACTTTTGGGCAGGCTGCAGAGGATAACAATTTGTGAATGTTTCTCAACACTAATGGCTGCAGAACAAGGGGTCCCTCAGAGATTTATCCTTGCACCGACCTTATTCAACCTTGATAGCGAGCCCATAGAAGTTGTTGCTTGAACCTAAAATACCTTGAGGACTGTCTCAACCAACAATCAATTCGAGATGGGTTTATATACAATTCATTGAATTCAGTAAACAGTTCCGGCGATCTTGGTTTGATAAGGAATGTGAACCACTGTCTTTGGAGTCGTACATTTATTTGATGGGGAATCTAGGTGGGCCTTGAACTTCTATGGACACAATGCAACCTTTGGGTAGCATACCCAGATGTTCGGCATGGGGAGCGCGGGATCACTGCGTGTACTGTGTGTGCTGTGTCCTGATTGCCTATATGTTCCTAACTTATGTGGCCCCTGTCTTTTTTGTGTTTTGGGAGCGTGCATACCCTTTCGGCCATGTATGCTTTATTGGGGCCAATCTCCCTGGACCATTGTAGTGTCGCTGAGCCCATATGTGGGATTAATGTGGGATTTCCTATTAGTGTGTTTGTTTGCCAGCTACGTGAGAATTCACTATTGACCTGTCAATCAGTGACCTCAGGCCTAGGTCTCAGAGCCTACCTGACTACGTATTTCTGAGTTGAAGTGGAGTTAACAACGGGCAAATTCGTTCATAAAGATGCAATTTCATTTTTATACATCAATGTATTGTTCTTTGTGAGAAGCTGGCTTGGTATATGGTGTACACTTATGTAAGTGGTCACCCTGCACCAATCCAGACAACCCTTATAGTGATTTTGATAAACAACTGGGAGGTTTTTTAGAAGTTCCAGAATTACTAGGCGCACAACCTGGGTAACCGCAAGGTGATGGAGACAATAAGTAGTCAGTATAGGCAATGAGGCGAACGGTAACCCTCACAACCGCTCTGGAATGGACCACAAGGGGTCCACACAATAACAACAAACAGCAAAGCCCCTGCGCTATACAATTGCAATACAATTTTTTTGTTAGAGTTAGTCTCTGTAAAGCTACTAAAGAGTAGCCGCCGCCATGCAGATCTTCGTGAAGACCCTGACGGGCAAAACCATCACCCTAGAGGTTGAACCTTCTGATACAATCGAAAATGTGAAGGCTAAAATTCAGGATAAGGAAGGAATTCCTCCTGATCAGCAGCGACTGATTTTTGCTGGCAAACAGCTGGAAGACGGACGCACTTTGTCTGATTACAACATTCAAAAGGAATCCACTCTTCATCTTGTACTAAGACTTCGTGGTGGTGCAAAGAAAAGAAAGAAGAAGTCTTACACCACTCCCAAAAAGAACAAGCATAAGAGAAAGAAGGTTAAACTTGCTGTGCTTAAATATTACAAGGTTGACGAGAATGGAAAGATTCACCGTCTGCGCCGCGAGTGTCCATCTGAAGAGTGTGGTGCTGGAGTTTTCATGGCCAGCCACTTCGATAGACATTACTGTGGCAAGTGTTGTCTGACCTACTGTTTCAATAAGCCAGAAGACAAGTAAATGTATGTGTAAATAAAACCACATTGCTAAAAAAAAAAAAAAAAAAAAAAAAAAACAATCTTGGACTGAGAGTAGATAGGCACAAATTTGACATGCATCAGTACAAAAAACGTTCTTTTGTTGGTGTTGTATATTCTGTTTATTGTTCCTTTGTCAAGCCCAACACGTGTTTCATCGCAGGGAACAGACTGCGAATCTTCAGGGCCTCCTGTGTGAACGCTGGAAAATGCAAAACGTGAGAGCCTCCGTGTGGGCAATTCATGGAATCCCGTGTTTGGAATTCCAAAAAGGTATGGGTTCAAAGAATGCGCGATTCCGGTGAATCAAGATTATGAATTATTCCAGTAGTTACCGGGAGGAGATATATATAATGGTACCGATTCCCCGGCGGATACACCTAGCTGGTACCTGTCTCCCTCTTGTGATTCCCGGCGCCGTTTTCCAAAGACGGTCTCTTATATCTATATATCTCACTGCACGCCCACTCACACAACCAGCTCCGCAGTCTTCTGGCGTCGTAGCACACCAAAGAGGCACTCGGCCTCTTTGGTGGGGCCCTATGATGAAGCATGACACTGACTAGGTCGGTGTGTGAGGGCTTTCTTATCTACCCAAATTGGGTGTGTAATTCCTTCCTTGCATCGCTCCGTCTCTGTGGCTTCTGAAACACATTTAACCTCTCTTCTTTTGTTTATGTACGATAACCGGGGACTAAGAGAGTGTTCCTGAATCTCCCTACCTCTCCTATTGTTATTCTATAAATGAAAGGACACCACACAAGTTATATATTATAAAATATATGTATTTATTACTAGAATAATCACCTATACTCTTTATGAACACAGAAGCACAAGCGTTAAACAAAGAACTTCATATCACATACAAATGTTGCACAAATATGGATAGGTTCGGGTGGCCCCTAAAACTATATACTAAAATAGTGGTATAAGAACCACGTCACGAACAATGGTAAGGCCTAGGGCCTTGAGAATCGCTTGGGCTACACTGGACTAACAGCAGTTAGAACATAGGAGGCCCACAGGATGCGGGTGCAGCGTCTATAGGCACACGCGTTCACCAATAGAAGTCAATGGTGCGTAAAAGTTGCAAAGTTACAGTTTTGGAAGTCTTCCGACTGGGCTAGAACTTACCACTTAAAACTAGGACACGCGAGGTGTAAACCACTCCAGGAGAACTGGAGTACTCTTGTTACCTCACCCACAGGAAGCGGGTGCATAGGTGTCGAAGTGTGTCGGGTTTCGTTGTGGAGTTCTATGGAGCCTGGAGGTAAAGATGCTGCAGGTGACAGGGGAGAAGAGTCCGGTTGGATCCAAGGGTGGATCGAAGATGTAGAGTACCTGAAAGCAGAGGGGACAGAGTCTGGGTCACTAGCCAGTGACCACGAAGGAACCAGGCGATGTCGGGTTGTGATCAGGTGATGTTGTGAAGTTTATCTCAGCTGCCACGTGGACCAGGAAGGATCGAGGACAACCAGGAGGTGGACAAAGGCTGTCCCGCAAAAGCTCTTGCTGTTAGCAGTGTCGGTTCTCGAATCGGAGTCAACAGGCCTTGGCAAATGCAACCCAAACAGGACTCGAAGATGGCTTCTGGATCAGACCGGGAAGGTCTGATGGGCTGCTCCTTTTCAGGGGAGCAAGGGCCAGTCTGGAGCAACCAGACCAGCGGTGAAAATTTGTAGGTTCGTCGTCACAGAGGCCACTAGCCAACGGGCAAGTGACCGGACAACGCGTCGAGCAGGAAAATGCAAAAGGGCCCCACGCAGCACTCGGTGAGTGTGGAGAGGTGATCTTTGGTGCAAAAGCTGCTCGGGCTTTTCAATCCCCAATGCACAGCTTCGAGGGTGACTCGGGAGCTGCACAGGAAGCACTTCGCTGGCTTTCCAAGATGGCCGGTCCCACGTCTCTCGTCGCCTCCACGGGTCTCAGCTTTGCTGGGACTGTGGATCGGGCTGTTGGAAGTCTGGAAGTCCGGTTCTTGTCCGTCTCTGTCGTTCGAGCTCCGGCGGGAGCAACAAAAAAGAAAACCTGTGAGCGCTGATGGTGCCTGCTTGTGCAAGGTGGTCACTCCTTGACCACAAGGGAGATTCTTCAGTCTTCTACGTCAAGTAGGATGTCGAAGGGTCCAGAGTTTCGTATCAAAGTTTCAGTCAGGATGATATAATGTCTATGGGCACAGCTCCTACCTTTATTCCAAATCAAGGGGCTGGATCTCCTGCTAGGTCCCTCCTATGGGTGGGACCCAGGAAGGGGTTGGTTACACCCCTTTCCATTTGTCCAGTTTCGTGCCAGAGCTGGGGCTGGAGTGCCCCAGCACCGGTTTGAACTGGGCTATTCATGGGACACCTTGTGTGCCCCAGGCGTGTCTAGTTCCATTCAGCCCTCCCTTCCCCAATCCACTATCTCGAGTTTCGGTCAGCAGCAGGAGGCCAGGCGTGTCTAGTTCCATTCAGCCCTCCCTTCCCCAATCCACTATCTCGAGTTTCGGTCAGCAGCAGGAGGCCTGTGGCAGCAGCATCCATTTTGTGATGCTGAGGCTCTGGTTAGTTTTTTTTTTTTTTAATTTTTTGAAAACCTTTATTCGTGCATGTAAAAGGAACAAATACGGGCCTACAACCATCAGGCCGGCCACGATACTTTTAAGCACTGATACAAACATTGCGGCCCCTTAGCATCAACGGACGAAATAGCAACAGTTTATGAATGTTACACTGGGAAGAGCCATGACACCAGGGGAAAGGAGAAATGAAGGTTAATTTTAAAGTTTTTTATGTAATTTTATCAGGGAAAAAGGCAGTGAAGAATAAGAACCAAGGAGATTCGAGTCCGCACAATATCTTCACAACACGGGAGAGCGGCAGCATTTCGGAAAACAACAGTGGAAATTAAAATCTCAGGCAGTGAGGCGGTGCAAATCAACAGCAGGATATTCACACCAGCAAGTACGCACCCCTTCAGCGCCGCCCCCACTCAGCCAGACCCAAGCCCGGACCCAGAATCGAACCCAAGAAAGCACAGAAGACATAAGAAAGAAATAAAGGCCCATAGAACTAATAAGAAATACTAAATTACCCCCCCACCCTACACCAATGCGGAGGCTACGGCCTACCCCCCCCCCAGCATAGTGCCTGTCGCCCAATAAACCCGAAATATAGAAAAGAAAGAAGAGCAAGAGAAGAATAAAGAGAAGGAAAGGAAAACGTTAACACCTATGATAATGGGGGTGAGAAAAGAATGAACTATTCTAATCTAAACTCCCAAAAAGAATAAGGTGGGGAGGAGCCTACGTAACATCAGAACGCCCGGGACCCTCGGCCATCCACAGCTTCCACACACTGAAGACCTCCTACTCCGAAAGCAGCAGTGCTATAGTAAATTGCAACAGTAACATAGATGGAAAAAGTCATTTCGCGATGTGTGCTCACAGCATGTACAAAACAGTTCCAATCCCTGTCCAGCCCACCCGGGAAGCCATAGCGTTATAAATCAGCCGAACCCTGGCCTGATCGCGGGTGTAAGACAAAGCCAGATCCTATATGTAAAAAGTATTCACACACAGAACCCCGGGCCCGTACAGAACCTCCTCCCCATCGACAAGTAACACAACAGAACATAATAATCGCAATCTCAAATGGGGAAAAGCTGCACATGCAACACAGTCAGCATAGCAAAATACAGTACTGTCCGGGTCTCCGCCAGCCGGTCAAGCAAAGCCGAAATGAGGAGCACCTTCAACCCTGGCCAGAACGACGAAATCTCTCCAAGCATGACCATCTCCGCGGACACAGTGCAGGCAGAACAAAGGAGCAAGATGGCCGCTCTCGACATGGAAGGAGTAGAAGAGAAGAAGACGAGTGTCCCCAGTCTCCAATAAATTCAGCGGCCAAAATGACGAACCCCCCCTGCCATGCAGGATGACACTCACTCCAACCACGTAGAAAGGGGGCTCCGGAGGCAAAACCCTCGAAGGGGGCAAACAACTGGGAGGGCGATAAGCGGAGCCCTGATAGCAGTTGTGCAGGCAGAGTCACAGTTCCCGGAGTGAGGAGAGACTTTGTAGCAGTAGCATCGTCGGTAGAGAGACACGCAACATTGTAGCCAGGGACACCTCGATCTTCCGTAAGCGCATGTCGCAACATTGTATCCATCGTAGGAGTCCCCGTAGGCAGCAGGGAGACAGGCAGCCTCGGTCGCTTTATGGAAAACGTAGCTTCTTCGATCTTCCCCCCCAGCTCTTGAGCATTGCGCCGCCATGTTTCCCGTAAGTCTGCAAGGGCATCAAGCATATCACCATAGGTCAGGTCCCTCTGTAGCACCAGCCGATCCGCTCTGCACAGTGACGCATTCGGTTCAGCCTCCGGCTCAAGTGCAGGCAGGTCCGCACAAACTGGGGATAGGGGAGCAGCCCTCTGTCCATGCTGGAAGGCAGGCGCCATTACCATCTCTTCCGCGAGTCCACACTGGAGGGAGGGGGGCGGCTCCGTTGTCAAAGAGCCATCATTCAAACACGGAAGGGCACGCGGCTATCAGTACAGGGGGCTGTGCATAGTGAGAGCCCCCTCGTCTCCCGTGGGTACGGGTAGTCCACGACTGAAAGGACGCCGCAAGATGGAGTCCGCCCAAGATGGGAGCAGCGTAGAAGTGGAAAGCGCAGTACGAGGGGCTCCTGTCTCCCAAGCACACACTCCTTAACCAGTGGGAGCCGCACCACAAAGGACAGGATAACCTCCGTCCGTTCACAGCAATCGGCACGCAGTCCCAAACACCGGTACCTCCACAGCCCGTCCTACCGGCTACGAGCAGCAGTGTCCAGCGGCGGCAATCGGCACAGGGTTCATGGGCAGACCCGGTGATCGGCTAGTTCCACGAGTTTTCATCCAAAACGGCCGGCGGAGATCGCAAATGAACGCGAATGTTATCAGCGCGTTCGTGTCCTCATCTTAGCACGGTGTAGGCAAGGATAGATTCCAGGATATCGATGCGAAGTCAGGCGGCTTGGGGAGCCGCGCTCACACGTCCGTCCCGTTCGCCATCTTGGCTCCTCCCGCTCTGGTTAGTTTTAACCGCGTTTAAGGAAAGTAACATGTCTTCTCCCTCTAGAAGGGTGGAATGCTACCCCCATCGCCAGGACTGGCGAGGGGGTAGTATTCCAAAGCGTATGACACCTTACACGACATGTTTTGATAAAGCCAAACCATAGTTAGCATTCAACCGCGAGGTTCATAATGCACTTAAGAGTATATGGTATGGCAATATCCTAGAACAGCTATAAGGACATGGTTCCGAAAGCTGCAGACAGGCTCAGCTCATGCTAGAGCACCATCTCATATAAAACCAAGCACTCTGCCTCCAGGATTGTTAAGGCCTGCCATAGGAGTGTGTCCAGATATAAGGTTAGACATAGGTATACTTTATCTAAGCAAGGGGTGATTACACGACATTGCCCCAGCTGAGTGATCAGCCAGTTGTGTCAGTTTGGATGGCCAGCCAGGGGTGGCAAAACATATTTATTTATTTATTTCTTTGTTTCGGCCGCCTTGGCCATAAAAGACACATACATAAAAACACAGGATCATAACAATATACACATACAAATCTTTTTTGAAAAAGGAAATTAAAAAAATTATATCTTTAAATACAGAATTCATTATAAACATCCTCATAAAAACATTAACAAAGAGACCAAGGCTTCATCTCATTTTTTGTCTGGTTGCTAAGCATGTACCAGGTTAGGAGGGATATTTCGAGGTACAGCAAGGATTTGACTGCTAAAAGTATTTGGCCAAACTTCCTGCGAACAATGTACACAGAATAAAGAAATCTACTGATGCTAAATACAATGGATTGGGAAGTATTAGTTTTAATATTTCTATATGCCGTGATACAAGATCTTGTTCCTAGGAGGGAGCACAGGGGTTTGATATACCTTTTTCGTGCTTTTGAATATGCTTTACAAATAAACAGCATATGGACCTCATCCTCCGTGCAAGAACCTAAGCACATTGAACACTTCCCATGTATAACATTTGGACATTCCGGTTTTCTCTTAGACCAACGTTCCAGATTGGAATTTAGCATAAGATTCCCATACCTGAATTTCAGAAATAGAGACTTCGCAATGGGAGGCTCTATTTCATCCAAAAAAACCTCAAAGGAGGGATCATCTTTAAAGATTAAAAATTCTTGGGTTAAAGACCCGGTTCTATTTTCATTCACTAACTGGTTACTTATGTAGGACCAGAAGGCTCGTTTCACCATAGACTTAGCGAAAGGTGGTTGGTTTTCTGGACTCTCCCATAACTGAAGCAAGCCCAGAATTGAAAACCATTTTTTAATGTGTCTGAGCCATAGAACGGAATGAAAAGAATCTAAACCCAATATCTCCTGGAGGCCTTTCCTATAGTCGATCAATTCTGGGGTAGACCATATCCTTATCCAGAACATTAGTGGTCTAATGGTTATATGGTTATCAGTTCTCTTAAGGTTCAGATCAAATTGAAGAGGAATCAACGGTGTACTAGTGGGTACCCTCACAATTGATCTCATAAATTTGTTATCCAGACCATGGAAACTGTCCCTTGCCCAGGGTCCCCATATCTCAGCCCCGTAAAGGGCAGCAGATTGGATTTTAAATTTAAAAAGCTCAAGCACAGGAGTCACACTTTTACTTATACTAGCGTTAAGTTTGCTAATGACTGGGGAGGAGCTTCGCGGGCAACCAAGATGGCCGCGTAAGCTCGGAGCTCCGAAGACCCTCCGATCCTCCGTATTGATCCTGTCAACTATCCTGTCCCACGGCGGTGGGAATCAGTTGCGGTGTTGATGCTGATGCGGCGCCCGTTTTCAGATTGAAGATCCGAGCTTCCTGCACCGAGTTACACCGTCGGGAAGCCTGGTGACGACGACGCCATAGCTGCCTGGCATTGTTGGGGCGGTGACGGAGCCCCTGTGCGGTGGCATTTTGAGTGGGACTAACTGCTTTGTGAGGTCCGGCGGCCCTGCTGATCTCCCTGGAGGCTTGCTGTTCCCTGGGGACGGTGGAGGGACTTGTTGACTTCGATCAAGTGGAGGTGGTGTTATTGGCTTGCCCCCTCTCGGATCGTACGATCCCCGTCGCCCAACATGGCGGGCAGAGGAGATCCAGACAAAAGGAAGCCTCCGAGGGTCAGCAGGAAACCCCTCCACTCGCAGTCCACCATCCCTGAACGATTTTCTCACTCTAGAGGTTCACCAGGTGCATCGGGCCATACCAAGGACCCGCAGCGGGACGTGTCCCCGGAAGATACCGAACCCACCCTCCGGGATGTGATGGGAGCCATTGCTGGCGTGAAGGCCGAGATGCACAGCCAACATGAAGTGCTGTCCAGCAAGGTTGATACCCTCACGATCGAGCTCAACCTCATCAGGGCCGACCTCGGGAAGACGAACGACAGGGTCAAGTCACTCGACATCAAGACGTCGAGTCTGACTACTGATATGTCGGACGTGCAGACCGAGGTTCGGGACTTGAAGGCCGCTAATTTGATGCTTGCGTGCCGGCTTAATGATTTTGAGGGACGGGCACGGCGTCAGAACGTCCGCATTACAGTTGTGCCGGAGGGTGCGGAGGAGGACGCCGCGGATTTGTTTGTGGAGGAACTGGTGGTGAAGCACTTGGCGCCCGGAGGCCTGAGTAAATTCTTTTCGGTCGAGAGAGCTCATAGACTGCCTGGTGGCCAACCGAAGTCGGGTGCGTCCCCGCGCCCCATCATTGCCAGACTGTTTAACTACAGGGACCGAGACGCAATCCTACAAGCGTCGAGAAGTGGCGGTCCGCTGCGGTTTCAGAATGCTGACGTGAATTTCTTCCCCGACTTCACTCAGGCTGTACAGAAACGCCAGCAATGTTTTATGGGAGTGAAACGAAGACTGAGGGAGATGGGGTTGAGGTACTCCATGCTCTACCCAGCGAAACTGCGAATAGAACATGGTGATCGGACGCTGTTCTTTGATTTGCCAGATGCTGCGGGGGACTGGTTGGACACTTTGCCTCAGCGTCGTACTACTCCGGAGGATCTGTCGGAAGGGGCATCGGGCGGCCCAGGTTCCCAGGAATGAACTTTAACATGTTGGTCTTCTCTCTGCGAAGGGCTCTGCGGATGGCATCGTTCATTGACTCTTGTTTCTTTTTTATTTTTCCTGTTTTTTCAACTTTGGAGGGTAACGGGGGTGATTGGATGTCTCCTTTCTCCTCTGGGGGCTTTTTGTAGATTAGTTTATACGGGGCGACAGGCACACTGCTAGTTGGGGGGGCTTTTAGTCTAATGCAGTGGTGCAGGGTGGGGGGCAGTTGGGTTGTGTGTTCTTCTTTTGCTCTTCCTTTCTTACTTTTCTCATGGCGAGGCTACTACTGTCTTGAATACACCGTATCGGTGGCTGCTTTCTGGGGGGGATGGCTGGGACGGGGCATCTTTGATGATGGGGGGTTAGATTTTGAATGTACTTAGTTGGAACGTGAATGGGTTGGGGGATCGTATTAAATGTGGTGTTGTATTACAAATGTTTAAACGTTGTGTTCCCGATGTTATCCTCCTGCAAGAAACTCATCTCGTTGGCAATACTTGTAGGGCTCTGAATAGAAAGGGGTTCAAAATGGTGGCCCATTCCGGGTTCTCCTCGGGATCCCGAGGGGTGGGGATCATGGTGCGCATGTCTCTTCCCCTGGAGGTGGAGTCCACAGTGGTTGATGATAGGGGCCGCTATGTTGCCGTGGTGAGCAGATGGGAGGGACGTACCCTGGTTTTGGTTTCTGTTTATGTCCCCCCGGGGTTGCAAGCGGCTACCTTCCAGGATCTTGGAGGCGCCATTTTGGGCCTCCCGGAGGGGCTGTTAATACTGGGCGGGGACCTTAACTCTGTGGTTTCGGGCACTTTGGATCGTTTTCCGTCCAGAGATCTACGCAGCGCGCAAGCATGGCTCCCGGACTTCATGAGCACCATGGGCCTTATTGATTGTTGGCGACTTTTACATCCCGCCCAACGACAGTACACTTTCCATTCGGGGGCCCACGGCAGTCTTTCCCGAATTGATTATATTTTGACACCCGCGGTTCAGGCACAGACCGTCTCTGGGGCTCGCCTCATGGCCAGGGGTATATCGGATCACTCTCCAGTTTGGGTGTCCTTTGACTTTGGCATCGCGGCAGCGACCAGGGTGGCGCCGGTCAATCCCTGGTATTTCCGCAACCCCAAGACTCGAGACCTCCTTGCTAAAGCTATCGATCTGTACTTCACGGAGAATACAGGTATGGTAACGTCGGCCCTTTCCCTCTGGGAGGCCTTTAAGACTGTCCTTAGAGGAGAGGCTTTCTCCTTGATAGCTGAGGTGTGCAGACGAAGGGATGAAGACATGGTACGGTTGGAGTCGGATATTGCAGAACTGAACTCCCAGTTGGCGCTGGGACCGACACCCGAACTGTTACATGCTCTCTCCCTAAAGCAGTCGGAATATAGAGCCACTGCCACTGACGCTGCCAAGGCGATGGGCAGGGAACAGCAAGGGAGGATTTATGACGCCGGAGACAAGGCGGGCAAACTACTTGCCTGGCTGGACAAGAAGGAGCTGGCTTCCCGTGTGGTGCCTGAGATCCTGGGTGACGAGGGTCTGGTTGTTACCGATCCCACTGCTATTGCCGCGGCGTTTGCCGACTACTTTGAGGCGGTTTATACATCAGTCTCTGCTCTGACTGAATCGGACTCGGCCTCCTTCTTAGAGGGGATTGAGCTCCCTTGCCTGTCTGATACTGAGCGCGATGACATGGACCGGGGCGGCAATTGCAAACAAAACAGGTGATGGACCGAATGTGGATCAATGTCACACATTCACCCCAGTCAAAAGATCTGGGCCCAAATCCATCGTTTTTTTGCACTCCACACCACCCTGGGCCGGGGCATCACGGCTGACGAGGTGGCATTAGCGATACGGTCCTTGCGCTCCGGGAAAGCTCCAGGTCCCAATGGTCTCCCGGTGGAGCTGTATAAAATCAAAGCAGACACTATCGCCGCGCCCCTGAGGAATATGTTCTTGGAAGCCCGAGACACTGGTGAACTTCCACTGGATCAACGCCTGGCTACCATTGTGGTCATCCATAAGGAGGGGAAGCCTAGAGACCTTTGTAGGTCGTATCGCCCTATTTCTTTGCTGAATGCCGAGCCCAAAATCCTGGCTAAGTTGCTGGCCAATCGGCTCGTGGGGGTGATCGCGGACTTGGTCCACCCAGACCAGTCCGGTTTCATACCTCACCGTAACACTGCCCTTAATCTTAGAAGACTTCACGCTGTCATGGCGCGGGCGCACATGCTCTGCGAGCCAACAGTCCTGGCTTCGCTGGACGCGACGATGGCGTTTGACTCGCTTGAATGGAACTACCTCTGGGCGGTGCAGTCTAAGTTTGGGTTCGGCCCTGACTTCATCAGTTGGGTTCGGCTTCTCTATTCCTCCCCGATGGCCAACATAATGGTCAATGGCCGCATGTCAGCTTCCTTTGCCTTGCGCAGGGGTACCAGACAGGGCTGCCCGTTATCACCGCTCCTCTTTGCCCTTGCGTTGGAGCCACTTGCTGCTTGGATCCGCACTCACCCTGATATTAATGGGATCAAGTGGTCACCGGGGTTTGAAGATCGTGTTTCGCTATACGCGGACGACATTCTTCTTTACCTCACCTCCCCCTGTCGGTCTTTGATTGTGGTATTTGATGTACTGGGTACCTTTGGTGGATACTCGGGCCTGGTTATTAACTGGTCCAAGTCCTACCTCTACGTGCTCCGCGGGGACACTCCACGTTTCCCTAGGGGCTGTGCAATACAGGTCTCGCAACAGGGCTTCAAGTACCTGGGCATCTATATTTCAACGGCTGCCAGGGCACGGTACACGAACAACTTGCTCCCTCTTCTGACACGCCTTCGGCGTGACGTGGAGGGTTGGAAAAGATTGCCGCTGTCCTTGTTGGGCCGAGCGGCGTTGTTCAAAATGATGTCCCTGCCGAGATTTTTGTATGCGCTTCAAAACACGCAGGACCCAGTGCCTTCTAAATACTTCAGAGATATCGAAGGCTTGCAGCGTACCCTCTTGTGGGACGGAAGGCCGCGCATTGCCGTAGTCAAACTGACCAGTCCGTGGTATGACGGCGGTATTGCCCTGCCCGACGTGCGCCGGTACTACTGGGCTTCTCAACTGGCAGCTATCAATCATGGCTTCTACGGACCGGTGGTTAATCCGGGGTATGCCATGGATCGCTGGCTCATGAACGACGGGATGTACTACAGAGCGCTGTATTCTAGATCTCTGGACCGGAAATTGACTGGTCCCACCAGGACCGCGGTGCACTTGTGGAGGGCGGTTACGAAGACTCTGGGGTGGAAGGGTAGGCTCACCATGGCTACTCCCCTTTACGACTCTGACTTGCTGGGGAACTTGTGGCACTCAAAAGGATTTGATCGGTGGGACCTCATCAGTATTTCCAAAGTGGCGGATGTGATGGCCAGGGGGGAAATTAAATCGTTTGCTGCTCTACAGGCGGAATTTCAACTGGGGGCCACGGAGTACTTTCGATACGCGCAGTTGAGGCATGCCCTTACGTCCTCCTTGCCTGTAGGTGAAAAAGTCCCTGAGTCATCCCCGCTGGAGGACAGGGTGCTGGACGGCCATATGCCGGACAGCGCCATCTCCCTGACCTACAAAAAACTTATCAATGTTCGGACGGACCTGCTGGTGAAAGTACGAGACCTCTGGATGAATGATGGGATTGAGATGGATGACGAGGACTGGCAGTCTGCGGTTTCCTCCCCTAAGGAAGTAGCTATTTCGGCCAGACTGCGCTTGGTTCAGCTGAAAGTACTCCACAGAGTGTATGTCACTGGCCCCAGGTTGATTCGTATGGGGCTTTCCCAGGACGGCCTTTGTAGAAGGGAATGTGGTGCGCTGGCCACTTTTATGCATACCATTTGGGAGTGCCATGCCATAGCCTCTTATTGGGAGCGAGTGCATGCGGTTATGCGTGTTGTGACTGGTGTGGATTTGCCTGCGGAAGCTCGATGATGCTTGCTGAATGTGTGGGGTCCGACCGACTACAATAACGCTCAAACCCGCTGGGTCACCCTGGGGAATATGGTGGCCAAGAGGGACATTGCCCAGAGATGGGGTGCTCCGACCCCCCCCCACTGTGAGTCTTTGGAAAACCAACATGGACTGGTGCATGCTCCGGGAGAAGACTGTCTACTTAGCCCGGGGTAAGCCCAAGATGTGGGGGCTGGTCTGGGGGGCCTGGAATTCGTATAGAGGTGACATTTGTGTGCTCCCGGAGATAGTCCAACCGGAAATTCGTCTCTCACCATAGCTAATCCCTCCACCCAAGTTTTCACGTGACGTAATCCTGTCTCTTGTTCCCCGTACACGTGTGCTTATTCGATATGGTTATTTCATGATGCGGAAGTTCCCGCCTCTCCCCCTGGACATGTGCCTTACCGCTCTTCTATGCTTCTCTGCCTTGCCATCTTTCTCCCTTTCTCCCCCCTCTTTCTCCCCTTTTCCTTCTTTATCCTTTTCCCTTTTCGGTTTTCACCTTGTTCCTTGAGTTCACTTTTATAATTTATAAAATTTAAACCTGACTGCTCCTTTTACTGTTTTGTGCACACTTCCATGCTGCTTTATAATGCTACAGAAAGGGGGGTGGTGATGAACAGAGTGTCTGAATTAAGCAGACCACTCTTACCCAGTCCAAAGGTCAGGGCTTGATCCATCACCATTATTTATCTCACTGCCCCATCCCAGCTCAGAACCTGGCTATATGCAAATTAGTCTGTCCCTGGCCCAGTGCATCATGGGAACAGGGCAGACCAAACTACCAAGCCAATTCTTCACCAGAAAGGAGACAAGCTACCGGGGACCGGTTTCTGGCATTTCAGCCTCTTCGGCCCGGCTTGCTTGAATCCTGATGGAGCAGTGAGAAAGGGACTCATGTCTGAGTATACCCTGCCACACCTATAGTGGCCAAAAACGATACAGAAAGGGGGGTGGTGATGAACAGAGTGTCTGAATTAAGCAGACCACTCTTACCCAGTCCAAAGGTCAGGGCTTGATCCATCACCATTATTTATCTCACTGCCCCATCCCAGCTCAGAACCTGGCTATATGCAAATTAGTCTGTCCCTGGCCCAGTGCATCATGGGAACAGGGCAGACCAAACTACCAAGCCAATTCTTCACCAGAAAGGAGACAAGCTACCGGGGACCGGTTTCTGGCATTTCAGCCTCTTCGGCCCGGCTTGCTTGAATCCTGATGGAGCAGTGAGAAAGGGACTCATGTCTGAGTATACCCTGCCACACCTATAGTGGCCAAAAACGATACAGAAAGGGGGGTGGTGATGAACAGAGTGTCTGAATTAAGCAGACCACTCTTACCCAGTCCAAAGGTCAGGGCTTGATCCATCACCATTATTTATCTCACTGCCCCATCCCAGCTCAGAACCTGGCTATATGCAAATTAGTCTGTCCCTGGCCCAGTGCATCATGGGAACAGGGCAGACCAAACTACCAAGCCAATTCTTCACCAGAAAGGAGACAAGCTACCGGGGACCGGTTTCTGGCATTTCAGCCTCTTCGGCCCGGCTTGCTTGAATCCTGATGGAGCAGTGAGAAAGGGACTCATGTCTGAGTATACCCTGCCACACCTATAGTGGCCAAAAACGATACAGAAAGGGGGGTGGTGATGAACAGAGTGTCTGAATTAAGCAGACCACTCTTACCCAGTCCAAAGGTCAGGGCTTGATCCATCACCATTATTTATCTCACTGCCCCATCCCAGCTCAGAACCTGGCTATATGCAAATTAGTCTGTCCCTGGCCCAGTGCATCATGGGAACAGGGCAGACCAAACTACCAAGCCAATTCTTCACCAGAAAGGAGACAAGCTACCGGGGACCGGTTTCTGGCATTTCAGCCTCTTCGGCCCGGCTTGCTTGAATCCTGATGGAGCAGTGAGAAAGGGACTCATGTCTGAGTATACCCTGCCACACCTATAGTGGCCAAAAACGATACAGAAAGGGGGGTGGTGATGAACAGAGTGTCTGAATTAAGCAGACCACTCTTACCCAGTCCAAAGGTCAGGGCTTGATCCATCACCATTATTTATCTCACTGCCCCATCCCAGCTCAGAACCTGGCTATATGCAAATTAGTCTGTCCCTGGCCCAGTGCATCATGGGAACAGGGCAGACCAAACTACCAAGCCAATTCTTCACCAGAAAGGAGACAAGCTACCGGGGACCGGTTTCTGGCATTTCAGCCTCTTCGGCCCGGCTTGCTTGAATCCTGATGGAGCAGTGAGAAAGGGACTCATGTCTGAGTATACCCTGCCACACCTATAGTGGCCAAAAACGATACAGAAAGGGGGGTGGTGATGAACAGAGTGTCTGAATTAAGCAGACCACTCTTACCCAGTCCAAAGGTCAGGGCTTGATCCATCACCATTATTTATCTCACTGCCCCATCCCAGCTCAGAACCTGGCTATATGCAAATTAGTCTGTCCCTGGCCCAGTGCATCATGGGAACAGGGCAGACCAAACTACCAAGCCAATTCTTCACCAGAAAGGAGACAAGCTACCGGGGACCGGTTTCTGGCATTTCAGCCTCTTCTGCCCGGCTTGCTTGAATCCTGATGGAGCAGTGAGAAAGGGACTCATGTCTGAGTATACCCTGCCACACCTATAGTGGCCAAAAACGATACAGAAAGGGGGGTGGTGATGAACAGAGTGTCTGAATTAAGCAGACCACTCTTACCCAGTCCAAAGGTCAGGGCTTGATCCATCACCATTATTTATCTCACTGCCCCATCCCAGCTCAGAACCTGGCTATATGCAAATTAGTCTGTCCCTGGCCCAGTGCATCATGGGAACAGGGCAGACCAAACTACCAAGCCAATTCTTCACCAGAAAGGAGACAAGCTACCGGGGACCGGTTTCTGGCATTTCAGCCTCTTCGGCCCGGCTTGCTTGAATCCTGATGGAGCAGTGAGAAAGGGACTCATGTCTGAGTATACCCTGCCACACCTATAGTGGCCAAAAACAATACAGAAAGGGGGGTGGTGATGAACCTAGCCTCCGGGTGTACGGCTGAATAGCGGTGTACTTTGAATTACAAATAAAGGTTTTCCAAAAAAAAAAAAAAAGTTTGCTAATGACTGGCTTGACGTTATGGGCATAAGACACCTTGTTTTTCTCAATTTGAGCCTTCCATGTCAGGTTTGAATCAAGCACCACCCCCAGATAGGAAAAGTTATTGAGGGTTTCTAAAACTTGACCATTCAAATTTGGAGTCCCTCTAACAGGTTTACAGGGATTCAGTGCCATACACTTAGTTTTGTCAACGTTTATCTCTAGTCCTTTCTTCACACAATAAATACTAAAGGAGTTCAGGAGCGCCTGGAGGCCTTTCTTGGTTTGGGATATTAAGATGGTGTCGTCCGCGAAAAGCAACGCAGGCACCCTTTCTCCATTTAGTTGTGGTGAGTCATTAGCACAGCCGTTCAAATGATCAGGGATATCGTTAACAAATAAAGAAAATAAGGTGGGGGCCAAAACGCATCCTTGACGGACGCCACGCTCTATTGGGATATTATGCGTCAATTCACCATTTGGACCCCACCTGATGTTGGCATGGTTCCTTGCGTGCAACTCAACTATTTGAACGAGAAGGCACCCTGGCAATCCAGCTTCACTTAGGGATCTACAGAGTAAGTTGCGGGGGACAAGGTCAAATGCCGCTCTCAGATCTATGAAAGCGACATACAAATGACCTTTCCTAATGTGTACATATTTCCAGTATATAGAACAGAATCTAAAGACCTGGTCTATGGTGCTGATCTTACCCCTAAACCCAGCTTGGAATTTGGTGAGTATTGTTTTTTCCTCCAGCCAGTCATTTATCCGAAATAATAAATGCTTGGCATAGAGTTTTTGCAGGGTGTCCATCAAACTAATTGGTCTATAGTTTGATGGGACAGATCTACTTCCCTTTTTAAAAATTAAAACAACTTCTGCTGCGCGCCAGCTATCTGGGAATTGACATTTGCTGGATAAAGCGTTAAACAAGCGGTTTATATACGGGGCCCAGACTTCAATCTCATGTTTATACAAGTCCCCCGGTATTTTGTCAGGACCAAAGATATGCTGCAGCCCCTGGTAGGCCTTGGATGCACCTATGCCCTGGGTACCTATAGTACACACTACAGGGGCTCATAAGGTGACCCAATATCCACCTGGAGATGTACCTAAGATACATGGAGCCCATTTTACAGAAAGAGCAGCCTGGGGTCCTGATTAGCAGGATCAACTAAGTAAAAAACCAGCTAAACACTATGCAAAAAATCCAGGGTAGCCATAGTCAGGTATCCACCTTCCTACAAGCACAGTTACACAGTACTCGCCAAGGGGTGACCAAACCATATACTAAAATAATGGTATGCGCATCACGACTCAAGTCAAGACTCTACCCAGAAGGCATAGAAGTACCAGGGACCCAAGGAACCACCCGAGGTAAGTAACCAGGAACCCCACGGAGGCCGTGTGCGGAGTGGGAACACGGCCGCAGGCTCAATACAAGTAAATGGGTAAGTCGCGGTTGCAATTTTGAAGAACAAGGACCCTTCACAGTGGACCCTGAAGAAACCCTGTGGAAGATAGAAGGTTGGAAAGCCTCCCCACCCGTGGATACCCTAGGAACCAGGAAACCTACATCAGGGAAGCCGGGTGCATAGGTGTGAAGTGGCATCGGAAATCGCTGTTGAACTCAATGGAGGACTTCAGGAAGATGCCGCTGCTGGAGAAGGTGAAAGTATCCGGTGGAATCGAAAGCTGGATTCAAGATGAGAAGTTTTATATAAATAACTTATCCTAGTCAACTAAACGGTCCTGAAAGGATAACAGGTACTGAGGAACATCAATTATCGTAGCCAAATAATAGATCACCTGAAGTAGTGCACATACAGTTATTGACAATGAGAGAAAGTATTATTCATGGTTGATTTATTAAAAAATATACACAATATTTAATCAAATCCGTGGTACAGTTAAAAAATCATACAATTACTTTCTCCTGGGTATTACACATAACAATATTATCTATAACAACAATATCAGTTTATACATATAATTAAAAAAACAGTTTAAAAAAGACTAGACAAGTGGAGTTAATGATTTCAAATCATTAACTCCACTTGTCTGGTCTTTTTTAAATTGTTTTTTTTAATTATATGTATAAACTGATATTGTTGTTATGGATAATATTGTTATGTGTAATACCCAGGAGAAAGTAATTGTATGATTACCACGGACTTGATTAAATATTGTGTATATTTTTTAATAAATCAACCATGAATAATACTTTTTCTCATTGTCAATAACTGTATGTGATCTATTATTTGGCTACGATAATTGATGTTCCTCAGTACCTGTTATCCTTTCAGGACCGTTTAGTTGCCTAGGATACGTTATTTATATAATATGTGTGCCCTGACCTAGGAACTATCAAGCAGTATCAGGGGGTCCCTTTTGCTATATATTTCAAGATGAGAAGTACCTGCAAGCAGAGGAGACAGAGTCTATGCCACTCAGGAGTGACCAGGAGGCATGGAAGACGAATGTCCACCGATGTCGGGTGTTGCAGGAGAGCTGACTGTGACCTTGAAACTGCAGCTGTGCGGACTAGGCAATGCTGTGGAAGACCAGGAGCTATGCACAAGCTGTCCCATGCCAGATGTGCCTTTGCAACTGCAACCAACGAGGAAAGTGAAGAAGGTACAGGGTCGGGACCAACAAGGTCCAGGTGATTCACCACAAGCAAGGAAGTCAGAGCAATCAGGGGAGCCTGCAGAAACCAAAGGAGACCCTCAGGAAGATCCACAGGCCAGAGGTACTGGAGTCGCAAGAGGTGATGCAATGGGGACAAAGTTCTTGGTCATAAGAGATGCTTGAGGTTGGGGTTACTTGGAACCCGAAGATCTTGGTGGAAGGAAGCCAACAAGCCTTCGCAATTGCAAGTCGATGCAGTACACAGAGGTGAGGTTCCTGCGGCTATGATGAGGGATACTGGCCTCAAACTTGGTGAGAGGACAGGGCAGACCTCGAGGGATGTGAAGAATCACCACCTGTTTTGCTGAGCCTTTCAGAGTCTGTGGGAGCCCAGGATCATTAGGCCGATCAGCTTAGTTGCGTTGCCTGTAGATGGAGGGAAGTAACTCATTCCCTTCAAGTGAGATTCCTTCAGGTTTCTTGGATGCCCACAGGCCTTAGAAGCTTCCTGTATGGAGCACAGGCACGGAAGTTGCAGCAGATGAGCAAGGCAATGAGATAAGGAGCAGCAGGGGTCTTCCCAGTTGCAGCCTTGATGCCCAGAGCGAAGTCCAGAGTGCCCAGATGGACAAAGAAGTGGTGTCTTGAAATGAATCTTGTCCCACGATGAACCTAGGGACCCACCCTCAGGTAAGCCATTAATTACCTCAAGGAAAGGGTTGGGACAATTCATGGTTCCATCCCAGGGGAGGGTCAGACAATGGGGAGGATACTCCCATCTCCTTTGTCCATTTTCGCGACAGAGCGGGAGCCAACAGCTCCCTGAGCAAGTCTGAACTGGACCGTGCAAGGAGGGTAGCAAATGTGCCCTTCAAGCAGACTGAGTGGCACTGGCAAGAGCTCCCACCCAGCCCCAATACACTAAACCCTGTTTGGGAGGTGGTGACACCTCCCTGTGACAGGATACCTATTGTTCTGCCTTCCCCTGCTCAAGCTTGGCTCAGTAGAAGGAGGGCAAAATCGTGTCTCTGGTCGGCAGCAAAGCAAACACAAGGAGATGATGGACGGAGCGCTGAAACTTTTCAGACACTCACCCCCAGTCACAGATCTGGGTTGAATCCATCATCGTTCTTTACCTCACTTTGCCACCCCAGTTCAGACACAGCTATATGCAAATCAGTCTTGACCCTGTGCCTCATGGGAACAGTCCATCCCGAAATGCCAAGCCATTCCTTCCCTGGACCGGAAACTAGCATCCTGAGGCCGGTTTCGGGCTAAGAGCCCTCATCAGCCAGGCTAGCTTGAATCCAGAGGCAAAGTTAGTAAGGGACCCACGTCTGGGCATGCCCTGCCAACTTAGGGCAAACAAAGCAAACACAAGGAGATGATGGATGGAGCACTGAAACTTTTCAGACACTCACCCCAAGTCACAGATGTGGGTTGAATCCATCATTTTACTTTAGCTCACTTCGCCATCCCTGTTCAGACACAGCTATATGCAAATCAGTCTTGACCCTGTGTTGAAAATTACCTGAGCGCGTCATAGTCCATGGATCCTTAGGTAGAAGACGCGCTCTACGGCATAATCGGGATCGGCGGGATCAAGAATTACATTTCCCATGATCCTCCAGCTCTGCCGGTGACGTACTTCCGGGTCTCCTAGAAAAGAAGGAAGGTCCAAGGAAACGTGCCGGAAATTCTTTGTTTATTCCCTGGCAAGGAGGGCGCCTTGCCTTTCCCCCCTCGATGTCCGCTACGGCATAGCGGAACTGCCTCCCGCTCTCCTAGGATCCTTTGCCCGTGTTAAGCTGTCATGAAGACCTTTGGTGTCAAGTTCTCCTGGTGAGGTAGAGGTACCCTGCACCATTTCAAGGCGCTCTTCCTTGTGTTCCGGACCCCAGTTCTCCCGAGTGGCTCCCGCGGTGTTGGGTGAATTCGTGACTCCTGTATTTTATTACATTAAGTCCAAATGGACTTCGCTAGTACTGTGGTGATAGCGCTTTCTTGTTATTAGTTCCTGACTGCTTTGAGAGCTAAGTCTTTCAGCTCTCCTCTATGGATATTATCCGGCAGCATTTCTACATGAAGCTTTAAAGTTGTGTTTGGCCATGATATACATTTGGGTTAATGGTGGAACAGTGCAAAGGATTCCACTGTTCAATTGCTAGGAGACATGCACTGAAAAAATGTTCCTAGCTGTTTCGTAATCTGTTCCGAATACGTGATGTCTGATTAATGTTTGGGTGCATTGTTTCTTGACTCTACTTAACAGGGGTTCTTGTGTGAGGTACGGACTACCCTCGGCCCCCTGTGATGCAGTTCAGAGTTCTAGAAGGGTATGTGTAGCATGGCCTAGATTTCGTTACAGGTACATGGTGTTTGATAATCCTGATGAAGGCTTTTTTTTTAATTATGATGTGTTATGTATCTTGTTACAGCATACCCACACCGCACATGAACAGACATTCGTATGAATTCTAGGAACCAAGCCTTGTCTTATGTTAATTATTTTCTTTACAGGTATATTGTCCAGGTTTCCACTTACGTGGTTAATAACTGTTAACAAGTATACTTTGCGTGTTGAGAAAGGAAACTGTGTCTTGATTATCTTTTCTTGTTTTCTCAGATCTCCCTCTCTGCTGTTCCCTTCCTTTCCTTCCCTTACTTGATCACCTCCCTGACCAGTGCCATTACGGCTTCTGGCTCGGAGCTATCAGGAGGTGGACTATTATCAGCTACAAGCTGATCCTGAAGATATACATTGTGACAACCTGTGCCTCATGGAAACAGTCCAGCCCGAACTGCCAAGCCATGTCTTCCCTGGACTAGAAACAAGCATCCTGGGACTGGTTTAGGGCTAACAGCCTTCATCAGTCAGGCTAGCTTGAAACCAGTGGCAAAGTGAGCAAGGGACCGATGTCTGGGCACACCCTGACAACTTAGGGCAAACAAAGCAAACACAAGGAGATGATGGACGGAGCACTGAAACTTTTCAGACACTCACCCCAAGTCACAGATCTGGGTTGAATCCATCATCGTTCTTTAGCTTCTGGAGCTGCAGTTGACACTTTGGATCCCCTCTCTCCCAGGCACCCCCTCTCGCTCAGACCACACCCACTTTCTTTCAAGGCATTTGGACCTGCTCTTCCTGGTTTGTGGCTAAGGGCTACAGACGAGCAGGCATGTTTCAGTCGCTATCCAGGAGGAGTATGGTACAGAGGTCAGACTTTGGAAATTGGAAAAACTTGCTGTTAACATAAGAACGTGAATAGCCATGGGATAAGGCCAAAAAACCTTTGCTGAAGTCTGCTGAATAATGATGATGAACCGGTACTGCCCCAGCCATTCTGGAATGCCTGGCTACTCAAGTGAATCCCCCCAACCCAAGGGCTTGGACTTGACATTATGTGGACGACTCGCCCCTTACTGGTTTATGTGAGTGTGCTGTGGAGGTTGTAGGGTCTTTACTAACCCAGGCATACGGGAATCTTCGCTACCGTCACTGGAGGACAGCTTCGTTTTAAAGCTGAAAGGGCGGCCTCCATTGAGTGGAGACCTCTAGTTTTTGGAGGAGCTGTTGAGGCTACATGCCATGAAGGAAACTTTGGTTCAGGGCGAATGCCCGAGAATAGGGACCATTTGACTAGGTAATTTAAACTCATCCCCATTGACTTTGGACACGGGAACCTAGGTGCCTGGTTTTAAAGCATTTTGTCTGGGAGCTTTCCCATCCCCACGTCAGACTGCCCTCCCCTGGGTGGCTCCCACAGGTGCTCTGGATGGGGAACTTTAGTGAGAATACACAGTTGACAGAACACATACAGCAGCCCTAAAGTCCCTAACTTCAAGTAAAAGCTTGCATTCCCAATGTTGTCTCATTGGTCCTTCTTTTGGTTTGGTACAATTTTTGCGGATGTGGGTGAATTGGTGCTAATTATTCATGTTTAGGCTGGCGGTTTATCTTACTGCACATTGAGACTCTGTGTGAAGGCACTACCTCCCCAGTTACCCCTCATTTCCGAGATTGTCGCCCCGGTCCCTGTTGGGCTGAGTTCTCTGTCTGTGGTTTGTGCTGCCACTTGTTTGATCCCTGCTGCTGGGGTGAGGCGGCTGACGGACCCCCCTGTAGCTAAAGCTAAGGTGCTTTCGAGTTTCCCTGTGCTTGGCTTTGTGAATGAACGTTCTTAAGGTTTTGTGGTGGCTGACCCTGGCCCATAGATCTCAGCTCATGGTATGCATATAACCGGCATCTGTCTACCAGGTGGCCCATCCTGTGTCATTTCCTACGGTCTGGCTGCTGCCAACATCCATGGCCTCTGCAGCCATAATGAGGTTGAAACCTTCTGGGGTTTTGCGCTGGAGCTGCCTTTAAGATGTGTGCCATTTGGAAACTCGCGGCCAACACGGCCCCCTTGAGGGTGGTCTTTTTCAATTTGTGTTGTACCAATTTAGCAGTGCCTCTTTGGGCTTGCTTTTGTTTTTCTCTAACGTTCTCTTACTTCTCTTTGTGGTAATGTAATATATGGGCTTGTATCTCCTGCCAGGGTTTGGTGTTTAACCCAACCATGCTGTCCAGTCCGCTTTACATCTCGGTGGGCAACCCTTTTTTGAGTATATTATAAAATAATGCAACTTGTTGGCCTGCATAGCCTCCGCCATTACACCTCCTACATCTGGGCGGTCAGAAAACATAGTATTTGTTTTATGTGAGTTACTAATGTATATGTGTACTTGAAAAAACTGTATAGTAAATTTGGAATAAAAACAATGTATTATATTTAATGAAAGAGGAATTGATGTAGGTTTTTAATATTTGATCTGTTGAATTACTTGGCTCCAGTGTGATGCTTTGGTGCTTTATATTAAGGTGAGACATTCCGCCCTTATTGCAAGCAGGCAGGTTATTTTTGTCTGCTACGTTGGTTTCTATACCCCTGTATTTCCTGTCTGAATTTCACTGTATCTGGGGCCCTCTTCTTTTTGATTAGTCTCCGAACTAATTAATGCATTGAGATTTACCTCAATTCATTAAGTTCAGTTTGCCCTTGACACTAGTCGACATCCTGTTATGCAGTTTTTTATGGCTGCTGCAACATATATTATACTGCAGTGTTTGTGGTCTTTAAATCTATATACATCTTGGCATAATATAATTGTCTGATTTATTAAATAATCTACTCATACGCACATGTTCTTGGCTTACTTAAAAGTGTGAAAATGTTAAGATTATGTTATTTTAAACCTTATGTAATGATACATTTTTTGGTCTCGCCTGACCCAGCACATGCGCTGCCCTGGTGAGACATTTAGTGAGGGTTCAAAAAATGCTATCATGGCCAGCCTGGCCAGCCTAGAGCTACAGTGTATGTGCACGGGCGCGCGCTTAGAAGCCAAGGTGCCAAATGGCAAACCTCGTCATACTCATTATGCGCCCGAGATAACTTTTGCCCGCGATCACTTTAGCAGCGCCCCTTTAATGTTCTCGTTCAAAGAGCATCAAACATCAAAGAACATGTTGTTCTGTTAATGCTTTGCTGTGCCCGTTTGACCTACAATGTGCTTTCTCTTTCCACAAATTTGATGTTTGTGTTCCTTTATTTTGAGATGCTTTTAGTATTACTGTTACACACACAACCCCACACACACAACTACACACACACACACACACACACAACCACAACCACACACACACAGCCACATGCACAACCCCACGCACACCCACACACACAACCACACATACAACCACACATGCAACCACACACACACACAACCACACACATGCACACAAACACACACACACAGCCACAGCCACACACACACACACACACACAACAACCACACACACACAGCCACACACACACACAACAACCACACAACCAACTATACACGCAACCCCACACACACAACTTCACACACACACAACCACAAACACAACCACACACACAGCCACAGCCACACACACCCACACAACCACACACAACCCCACACACTACCCCACACACACACACCTACACACACAACCACACGCACAGCCACACAAACACACACACAACCACACATACAACCACACATACAACCACACACACACACACAACCACACACACAGCCACACACACACAACAACCACATAACCACACACACACACAACCACACACACACAACCACAACCACACACACAACCACAAATACAACCACATGCACAACTACACACAACCACACACATACAACCTCACACACGCAAACACATACAACCACATACACAACCACACAAAACCACATACACAACCACACACACACACATAACCACACACATACACACAACCACACACACACACAACCACACACATACAGCCACAGCCACACACACAACAACCACACAACCACACACAACCCCAAACACAAACCCACACACACAACTACACACACACAACCACAATCACACACACAACCACAACCACACACACACACAACCACAACCACACACACACCCACACAATCACACACACAACCAAACACACAACCACACACACAACCACATACACAACCACACATACAACCACACACACAAAACCACAACCACACACACAACCACACACACACATAAACACACACAACCACACACACACACGCACACAACCACAACCACTCACACAACCACACACAACCACAACCACACACACACAACCCCACACACACAACCACAGACACAACCACACACACAACCACAGACACAACCACACACAACCACACACACAACCACACACAACCACACACATAACAACTCCCACAAACACACACAACCACACACCACACAACCACACTCACCCACACACACAACCACACGGACAACCACTCATACAACCACACACACAAGCACACACACTACCACACACAACCCACACAAACAATAACACACAACCACACACACACCCAACCACACACACAAACACAACCACACACAACCACCCAACCCCAGACACAACCACAACCAATCACACAACCACACACACAACCACACATACAACCACCCACACAACCACATACACAACCACACATACAACCACACACACAACCACACACACAACCACATACACACAACCACACACACAACCACACACACAACCACACACACACAACCACACACAAGCACACACACAATCACACACAACCACACAAACACCACCACACATACACACACACACACAACCACACACAACCACAGACACAACCACACATACAACCACACACACACAACCACACACATAAAACCACACACACAAACACACACACAGCCACACACAACCACCCACACAACCACAACCACACACACAAATACATACACAACCACCACACACATACACACAACTACACACACAACCACAACCATACACACAACCACACACACACAACCACACAGCCACACACACAACCACACACACACACACAACCACACACAAACACACACACAAACACACACACAACCACACACACAACCACACACACAACCACATACACACAAACCACACACACAACCACATCCAACCACTCTGTTGGACCTGGCCTTGTGGCGTGGTTCCCCCCGCTACTCAGCTCCCCGTTAGCCCAGCTCCGTACCTAGAAACCCCTAGCTGCCCTGACCATGTCCGACCAAACGCCCACGGCCCGCATCGGCCTGTCCCCGGCCACCTTCCCAGCCCGCGCGCCCCAAACCCGCAAGGCCCCATAGGCCCACCGGCAGCCATTTTCCCTTCCCGAGATCCCTGACTCCGTGGGCCTAGCATGACCCCAGCCCCAGCGCAGCGTAGGCTCCAGACGCGCCAGCCCCCGTTGGGAGGGTGAGGGCTACCCTAGTGAGAGAAGACAAGGAGTTTCGATGGCACCTCCGGCCTCCCCTGAGAGACTGGTTTCTGTCACACCTCTGGTCTTCCCCCTGGGGGCCAGTTTTGATTGTACCTCTGGCCTCCCCGAGTGCTGGCTCCAGACCTGCTGGGCGTCTGGGAATTCCCGGACGCATCCTCAAAGGGATCAAAGGACCAACCGCAGGACCTCACCCACGGGCCGCCCCCAGAGCCTCGGACCTCCGCCTGTGAGGGTCCGGACATCAAAGGGCCACTGGACTATATCAAGGCCCGCCCCTGAACTAGCGGGCAGTTGTATCTTGGACAAGGAAGCCCTGCTGATCTGATCGCGGCAGACTGAACCTCGTAACTCTTTGAGCCCTGCTGACGCTGTCGCAGCTCGTTCTTGGAACTGAAACATCGGAGCCCTGCTGACCTCGTCGCGGCTCGAGCTTGAATCTTGAAGACCTCTACCGAACCTTCTGAGCCCTGCTGACGTGGTCGCGGCTCCTCCAGAACTTCCTCCAGAGCGAGCCCTGCTGACGTTGTCGCGGCTCGAGGAACATTCTAGTCCGGCTGGACTATCGACGCTACCAACACAAGCTGAATCATCTGCAAGTGAGTAGGATCACCAGTGCGGCTACCATCTTCCGTAACCCCCCGGCTCGAGGATTGAGAGCTGTGCACAGGGTACGCTACATACTGGCCTATGAGACTAAGACTGTCCCGCTACCCCCTCCCTAAAGACTTGAGACTTTCTGCGATCCCTCGAGCATTGTATATAGGAGTGATAATACTTTTTACGTGATTATAAAGAAGTTGATAACGAAACCCACGGTGTGGTGTCTGTTCGTAAGTGTGGTGTGGTCCTCGTGTGTACGATTCGCAATTTGAGGTCTTCCCCGGTGGAGATCTCACATAAGGCTCGCCATTATTGGTGGGAGAAGCGGGTCACGGAGGAGTTGGGTAGACATAACCTGGCCTCTGGGATCGCCCCTTCTAACATTGGTGGCAAACGACGGGATAAGAGCCTACGTCTAGAATCGTACAGTAAAGCGACTGACACACCACCCGAACAAGGGCAACCATGAGTCTCACCGAAACCAGCGAAAAAAACGCATTCCAGAAAGAAAACCTGGAAGATTATAGACACAAAGAATTAAAACAATTCTGTAAAGATTTCCGCATCGCTACCACTGGGTTGAGCACCCAAGACGACTTCCAGTAAGCCCTGACGGCCTGGGTAGAAAACGGGGCCCCCCTCCCCACGACAGAAAGAAATGGTGAAGAGGAGGAGCCGCCGACCGAAACTGACGGCCTGAGGGATGAGGGATCCGAATCCCTGCCACGGAATGCCAGCACGGAGAGAGGTCTGTCGATAGAAGAAATGGCAGACCGAGAGCGCAACCGAAACCATGAGCTAGAACTGGCCTGACTTAAAATCGAAGGAGAAATAAAGCTGGCGGAAAAGAAACTAGCCGTAGAGCAGTTACGGCTGCAAGGAGAGCTGGAAGAAAAGAAGCTCCAGCGGGAACTGGAAGAAAAGAAGCTCCAGCGGGAGCGCGAAGGAAAGAAAATCCAACTCGAACACGAGCGCAGCTTGAAAGAGCTCGAAATTAAAGCCCGGAACGAAGAGACCCGACCCCCGGGGAACAGAGACCCTGGACCCCCGGTCGAACCGAAAGTACACATCCCCAAGGATGTAGTAAAGGAATATTATAAAAATGACGATATCCAGCAGTGGTTCAAAGCGTAGGAGGTCGCCATGACCGGCCACCGAGTACCTGAGAAGGATTGGGGGTCCGGATTGTGGGGCCGCTTCCTCAGCGAGGGAAGAGACACCCTGCTGGATCTGCCCTCCCCCGTCATGAACTCCTACACTCATATGAAGGACGCCCTCATGGCTCGCTATGGGCTCATCCCCGGCACCACGTGGGTAGAATATGTGAATTTCTACAGCCGGGCTTTGGAAGGGTGGACCAAGGGCAGCAAAGTGTCCTCCTTCAAAGGACTTGTAGACCTCATCGCCTATGAACACCTATCCAACAATTGCTTTGTAGAACTGAGACAGCACCTTCTGGATAGCAAGTTGGCCGACCCCCAGAAGTTGGCTGTCGAGGCTGATCGATGGGTGAATACCAGAGTACCCCGAGGGCCCATGGGGACTATAGCCGAAACGAACAAGGATCTTCCCGTCAGAGAGGCGCAGGGAATCAGGGCCTCCCCACAGTCCCCCTAGGAACCAGACAGGGACTCCCCCGCCGGACGCAAAGGCCGGATTCCCTCCTGTTAGACCAGGACCCAGAATAACCACCGCCTGCTACCGATGTAATCAAACAGGGCACTATGCCAATGACCCCAACTGCCTCCTGCTCAAGAAGACCCCTGCTGCAGGTCCCCCTGCGCGCCACCTCGCCAACGTAGCCCTAGAAGAAGAGGAGGAGATGGAGGACCCCGAGGGGTGGGAACCAGCAGCCATGACCTTAGTTTCCCTGGGGGATAGAGAAATGGTCCCCGGAACCTTTTTGCCAGATAACACAGAGAAATACCGACTGTCAACGGGTTCCGCATAGGAGCTCTCTGAGATACCGGGGCCAGTATCACTGCTGCGAAAGAGCACCTAGTCACCCCAGACCAGATAGTACCCCGTGCCTCCTGCAGAGTGATCTCCGCTGACAACTCTGTCCACACCTGTAGAATAGCTCAGGTTCCATTCGAGTGGGAGGGCGTCTCTGGAGAGTTACGAGTTGAGTCCGCACCGACATGCCCGTGGACTGTCTCTTCGGTAACGATCTAGAGAGCTCGCCCTGGAAGCAAGTAGAGCGAAAGACTCACCTTGAGATGGTGGGCCTGCCCGAGTGGGCCTGCGTGACCACCCGATCCATGACGGCCCGGGTGGCCGCCCCCGAGGAGTTGACTACCAAAAACTCTCGCCCCATCTCCGCCGAGCCGGAGGATAGCGGTTAGACAGAAGGCCTTGACCTCTTTCCCGGCGAAAGCAGCCACCCCGACCCCGGTCCCTTGGACCAAGCTGGTGAGCCAGCCCTGAGCACGGACGATCTCCCTGAGATGGCCCAGTGGCGCAAAGAGGGGGGGCCCTCCCGAGAGGAGTTCTGCCTGGAGCAGACTTCTTGTCCCTCTCTAGTGGGGCCGCGGCAGCAGGCCACCGCCCAGGCCGCTGGTGACCAGTCCGGCTCCCACCACGTCTATTGGGAAAATGGCCTGCTATATAGCGAACAAAAGTCCGACGAACTAGGGTCAGCCCGAGTGCTGGTGGTACCCCTACGTTTCCGTGGATTTCTACTGAACCTGGCCAACGATGTGCCGTTGGCGGGACACTTGGGTCAAGACAAAACGTACCACTGGTTGGTCACCCATTTCTACTGGCCACACATGCGCTCTGATGTGGAGGCCCACTGCAGATCATGTCCCACGTGTCAGGCCAGCGGGAAGAGCGGAGGGCGACGCAAGGCTCCTCTCCTCCTCCCCTGCCTCCTGTTCACGTACCGCGAAGTCCCCCAGAAGTCCCTGGTGTTCAGCCCCTTCGAGCTGCTCTACGGACACCCCGTCCGAGGACCCCTCAGCCTGGTCAAGGAAGGGTGGGAGACGATGTCCTTGGAGCCCCCACCAGATGTGTTTCGATACATTCTGGCTCTTCACAACCAAACTCGGAAGTTCCAAGAGCTGGCCGAGGCAAACCTCGAGGCCAGTCAAGAAGAAATTAAAAGGGGGTGTGACCAGAATGCCAGTCTGGTCGAGTTTCAGCCCTGACAACTGGTCTGGGTGATGGAACCTGTGGAACCCTGTGCCCTGCAGGACAAGTGGAAAGGTCCCTTCAAAGTGGTGGAACGAAAGAGCCAGGTTACCTACCTCATTGATGTACAGTCCCCAAGGAACCCCTTGTGGGTTCTTCATGTGAACCGCCTGAAACCCCACTTTGTGCGGTCCGAGTTGAGTTTACTCCTCGCCACCGGCGACGGGGCCGAAGAAGAGATGGATCCTCTCCCCAATCTCTTGTGTGCGAAGGAGAAAGATGGCTCCGTAGAGGGAGTGAGTCTCACACCCTCCCACACCCCCGAGCAGGGCGAGGACTGTCTCCAGTTATTGGGACAGTTCTCTGACCTTTTCTCCCTCGTCCCTGGAGTCACTAGTTGGTACGTCCACGATGTGGACACCGGAGACAGCCCTCCGGTACGGCACAGGGCCCACCGCGTTCCCGACCGAGTGCGAGCCTGCATAAGGCCGAAGTCTCCAAGATGCTAGCCCTGGGAGTGGTCGAAGCCTCCGATAGCACATGGGCCAGCCCCGTGGTGCTGGTTCCCATGGCCGCGGCCCCTGGCGCTGTCCCCGAGCTGAGATTCTGTGTGGATTACCGAGGGCTCAACGCCGTCACCAGAACCAACGCTCACCCCTTTCCCCGAACAGATGAGCTCATTGACCGCCTAGGATCTGCTCCATACCTCAGCACCTTCGACCTGACCAGTGGATACTGGCAGATCGCCCTGACCGAAGGGGCCCGAGAGAGATCCGCCTTTTCCACCCCGGATGGTCACTACCATTTCCGCGGGATGCCCTTCGGTATGAAAAATGCCCCCGCCAACTTCCAGAGACTGGTGAACCAGGTACTGGCTGGGTTGGAAGAATTCAGCGCTGCATATCTGGACGATATTGCGGTATTCAGCTCCCACTGGTCCGAACATCCCCTCCACCTCCAGGAGGTCTTGTTGGCCCTACAGAGGGTGGGTCTCACCATTAAGGCCAGTAAGTGTCAAATTGGACAGGGGTCTGTGGTCTACCTGGGGCACCAGGTCGGCAGCGGCCTCGTAGCACCTCTCCAACCCAAGATCGACGCGATCCACCCAAACGGAGGTGCGGGCATTCCTAGGGCTCACGGGGTACTACCGAAGATTCATAAAGGGGTATGGCAGCATCGTAGTGCCCCTCACGGACTTGACCTCCAAAAATCAGCCGAAGAAAGTTAGCTGGACCCCCGCCTGCCAAGAGGCGTTTGAAGCCCTGAAGCACGCCATGTGCACTGCTCCTGTGTTGCAGGCCCCCGACTACTCCAAAGAGTTCGTCGTCCAGACGGACGCATCCTAGCATGGCATCGGGGCCGTCCTGTCCCAATTGAATGAGAAAGGCCTGGATCAGCCAGTGGCCTTTATTAGCCGGAGGTTACTCCCTCGAGAACAAAGGTGGAGCACCATCGAGCGGGAGGCCTTCACGGTGGTTTGGGCCCTGAAGAAGCTGAGGCCCTACCTGTTCGGTACTCACTTCCGGGTCCAAACAGATCACTGACCCCTCCGGTGGCTAATGCAAATGAGAGGGGAGAACCCCAAATTGTTGCGATGGTCCATCTCCCTCCAGGGGATGGATTTCACTGTTGAGCACCGGCCGGGTGTTGACCACGCCAACGGCCTGTCCCGATTCTTCCGCCTCAGTGAAGAGAACCCCCAAGGGGATGGGTAGTTCTCTCCGCCTTTCAGCTGGGGGGAACGCGTGTTGGACCTGGCCTTGTGGCGTGGTTCCGCCCCCGCTACTCAGCTCCCCGTTAGCCCAGCTCCGTACCTAGAAACCCCTAGCTGCCCTGCCCATGTCCGACCAAACGCCCACGGCCCGCATCGGCCTGTCCCCGGCCACCTTCCCAGCCCGCGCGCCCCAAACCCGCAAGGCCCCATAGGCCCACCGGCAGCCATTTTCCCTTCCCGAGATCCCTGACTCGATGGGCCTAGCATGACCCCAGCGCAGCGTAGGCTCCAGACGCGCCAGCCCCCGTTGGGAGGGCGAGGGCTACCCTAGTGTGAGAAGACAAGGAGTTTCGATGGCACCTCCGGCCTCCCCTGAGAGACTGATTTCTGTCACACCTCTGGTCTTCCCCCTGGGGGCCAGTTTCTATTGCACCTCTGGCCTCCCCGAGTGCTGGCTCTAGACCTGCTGGGCGTCTGGGAATTCCCGGACGCATCCTCAAAGGGATCAAAGGACCAACCGCCGGACCTCACCCACGGGCCGCCCCCAGAGCCTCGACCTCCGCCTTTGAGGGTCCGGACATCAAAGGGCCACTGGACTATATCAAGGCCCGCCCCTGAACTAGCGGGCAGTTGTATCTTGGACAAGGAAGCCCTGCTGATCTGATCACGGTTTAACTGAACCTTGTAACTCTTTGAGCCCTGCTGACGCTGTCGCGGCTCGTTCTTGGAACTGAAACATCGGAGCCCTGCTGACCTCGTCGCGGCTCGAGCTTGAATCTTGAAGACCTCTAACGAACCTTCTGAGCCCTGCTGACGTGGTCGCAGCTCCTCCAGAACTTCCTCCAGAGCGAGCCCTGCTAACGTCGTCGCGGCTCGAGGAACATTCTAGTCCGGCTGGACTATCGACGCTACCAACACGAGCTGAATCATCCGCAAGTGAGTAGGATCACCAGTGCGGCTACCATCTTCCGTAACCCCCCGGCTCGAGGATTGAGAGCTGTGCGCAGGGTACGCTACATACTGGCCTATGAGACTAAGACTGTCCCGCTACCCCCTCCCTAAAGACTTGAGACTTTCTGCGATCCCTCGAGCATTGTATATAAGAGTGATAATACTTTTTACGTGATTATAAAGAAGTTGATAACGAAACCCACAGTGTGGTGTCTGTTCGTAAGTGTGGTGTTGTCCTCGTGTGTACGATTCGCTACTTGAGGTCTTCCCCTGTGGAGATCTCTCATAAGGCTCGGCATTATTGGTGGGAGAGGCGGGTCACGGAGGAGTCGGGTAGACATAACCTGGCCTCTGGGATCGCCCCTTCTAACACACTCCCACAAACACACAAAACCACACACACACACAACCACACACAACCACAACCACACACACAATAACACACACAATCACATGCACAACCACACACAAAACCACACACACAACCACACACACACACACACACACAACCACACACATACAAACCACACACAGCCACACACATAACCACAACCACACACACAACCACACATACAACCACACACACACAACTACACACACACAACCACACATACAACCACACACACACACAACCACACTCACACATACACACAACCACACACACAAACACAACCACAAACATACACACAACCACACACAACCACACACACAGAACCACACAGCCACACACACAACCACACACACAACCACAACCACACATACAATCACCTACACAACCACACACATATCTACACAAACAACCACATACAACCACACACACACACAACCACACACAACCACACACACACACACAACACACAACCACACACACAACCACACACACACGCACAAACATGTAACCACACACACAACCACAACCACACATACAACCACACATACAACCACACACACAACCACACACAACCACGCACACACAACCACACACATACACACAACCACACACACAACCACAACTACACACACAACCACACACACAGAACCACACAGCCACACACACAACCATACACAGCCACACATACAACCCCACACAACCACACACACATAACCACACACACACAGCCACACACACAATCACACACACAACCACACACACAACCGCACATACAACTACCCACACAACCACACACACAACCACACACAACCACTCCCACAAACACACACAACCACACACACAACCACACATACAACCAAACACACAAACACATGCACAAACACACACACAACCACACACACAACCACACAAACCACACACACAAAACCACACACACAACCACACACACACAAACCACACACACAAAACCACACACACAACCACTCACACACAACCACACACAGAACCACACACAACCACAGAACCACCCACACACCCGCAACCGCACCCACACTCAACCACAACCACACACACACAACCACAACCACACACACTGACGGCCAAAGAGAAGAGGGACCCGACTCCCTACCACAGAATACCAGCATGGAGAGATGCCTGTCGATAGAGGAAATGACAGATGGAGAGCGCAACCGAAACCACGAGCTAGAACTGGCACATTTTAAAATCGAAGCAGAACTAAAGCTGGCGGAAAAGAAACTAGCCGTAGAGCAATTACGGCTGCAAGGAGAACTGGAAGAAAAGAAGCTCCAGCGGGAGCATGAAGGAAAGAAACTCCAACTCGAACACGAGCGCAGCTTGAAAGAACTAGAAATTAAAGCCAGAAACGAAGAAACCCGATCCCTGGGGAACAGAGACCCTGATCCCCCGGTAGAACCAAAAGTCCAAATCCCCAAGGATGTGGTGAAAGAATACCATAAAAATGACGACATCCAGCAATGGTTCAAAGCGTACGAGGTCCCCATGACCGCCCACCGAGTACCTGAGAAGGATTGGGGGGCCGGATTATGGGGCTGCTCCCTCAGCGAGGGAAGAGACACCATGCCCTCCTCCGTCATGACCTCCTACCCCCATATGAAGGACACCCTCATGGCTCGATATGGGTTTACCCCGAAAATGTACCGGCAACGATTTAGATCCCCGGCACAACATGGGTAGAATACGTGAATTTCTACAGCCGGGCCTTAGAAGGGTGGATCAAGGGCAGCAAGGTGACCACCTTTGAAGGACTTGTTGACCTCATTGCATATGAGCACCTATCCAACAACTGCTTTGTGGAACTAGGACAGCACCTTCTGGACAGCAAGTTGGCAGACCCCCGGAAGCTGGCTGTCGAGGCTGATCGATGGGTGAGCACGCGGGTCCCACGGGGTCCCGTGGGAGACTATTGCCGACACGAACAATGACCTCCACGTCAGAGGGGCACAGGGGTTCAGGGTAGACAGAGGGGTCCCCAGGCAGGGCCTCCCCGCAGCCCCCCTAGAACCCAGCCCAGGACCACCCCGCCGGCCGCAAGGGCCGGATTCCCTCCCGTTAGAGAAGGACCCAGAATAAGCACCGCCTGCTACCAATGTCAACAGACAGAGCATTATGCTAGCGACCCCCAACTGCCCCACACACAACCACACACATGCACACAAACACACACACACAGCCACAGCCACACACACACACACAACAACCACACAACCACACACACATACCCAGCCACACATACACAACAACTACACAACCACACACACAACCACACACAACCCTACACGCAACCCCACACACACAACTTCACACACACACACAACCACACACAACCACAAACACAACCACACACACACACAGCCACAGCCACACACACACCCACACAACCACACACAACCCCACACACAACCCCACACACACAACTACACACACACACAACCACACGCACAACCGCACAAACACACACAACCACACATACAACCACACACACACACAACCACACACAACCACACACACAGCCACACACACAACAACCACACAACCACACACGCACACAACCACACACACACAACCACAACCACACACACAACCACAAATACAACCACATGCACAACTACACACACAACCACACACACACAACCACACACCTACAACCTCACACACGCAACCACACACAACCACATGCACAACCACACACAACCACATACACAACCGCACACACACACAACCATGCACACACACACATAACCACACACATACACACAACCACACACACACACAACCACACACACACAGCCACAGCCACACACACAACAACCACACAACCACACACACAAACCCCCACACACAACTACACACACACAACCACAATCACACACACAACCACAACAGCACACACACACCCACACAATCACACACACAACCACACACACAAACACACAACCACACACACACAACCACACACAACCACACATACAACCACACACACAAAGCCACAACCACACACACACACAACCACACACATAAACACAAACAACCACACACACACACACGCAAACAACCACAACCATACACACAACTACACACAACCACAAGCACACACACACAACCACACACACACAACCACAGACACAACCACACACACAACCACAGACACAACCACACACACAACCACACATAACCACTCCCACAAACACACACAACCACACACACACACACACACACACACAACCACACACACAACCACACATACAACCACTCACACAACCACTCACACAACCACACACACAACCAAACACACTACCACACACAACCCACACACACAACCACACACACACCCAACCACACACACAAACACACACAACCACCCAACCCCAGACAAAACCATAACCAATCGCACAACCACACACACAACCACACATACAACCACCCACACAACCACATACACAACCACACATACAACCACACACACAACCACACAAAAACAACCACACACACACACAACCACACACACACAACCACACACAAGCACACAGACAATCACACACAACTACACAAACACTACCACGCATACACACCCACACACACAACACCACAAACACAACAACACATACAACCACACACACACACAAAACCACACACAACCACACACACACAAACACACACACAGCCACACACAACCACACACAACCACAACCACACACACAAATACACACACAACCACCACACACATACACACAACCACACACACAGCCACAACCACACACACAACCAAATCCACACACAGAACCACACAGCCACACACAACCACACACACAACCACAACCACACACACAACCACACACACACACATCCACAGACGCAACCACACACACAACCACCCACGCAACCACACACACAAACACACACACAACCACACACAACCACACACACCACACACACACAACCACACCCAACCACTCCCACAAACACACAAAACCACACACACACACACAACCACAACCACACATACAACCACACACACAATCACATGCACAAGCAAGCACACAACCACACACACAACCGCACACACACAGAAACACACACATACAAACCACACACACAAAACCACATACACACAACCACTCTCACACAACCACACACACAACCGCACACAACCACAAAACCACACACACCCACAACTGCACCCAAACACAACCACAACCACACACACACAACCACACACAACCACATACACACACAACCACACACACAACCACAACCACACACACACACATACACAAACATACACACAACCACACACAACCACAGACACACATACACACAACCACACAAACAAACACAGCCATACACATACACACAACCACACACACAACCACACAGCCACACACACAACCACACACACAACCACAACCACACATACAATCACACATACAACCACACACACACAACCACACACACATCCACACAAACAACCACACACACAACCAATCACACAACCACACACACACAACCACACACACACGCACAAACACACACACAACCACACACACAACTACAACTACACATACAACCACACATACAACCACGCACAACCACACACACAACCACGCACACACAACCACACACACACAACCACACTCACAAACACACACAACTACACACACAAACACACATGCAGCCACACACAACCACAACCACACACATACACACAACCACACACACACACAACCATAACCACACACAGCCACATACACAACCACAACCACACACGCAGAACCACACAGCCACACACACAACCATACACACAACCACACATACAACCACACACAACCACACACACACACATCCACACACACAATCACACACACAACCACACACACACCTGCACTTACAACTACCCACACAACCACACACACAACCACACACACAACCACACAAACAACCACACACACAACCATACACACACAAACCACACACACAAACCACACACACAACCACTCCCACAAACACACACAACCATACACACAACCACACATACAACCAAACACACAAACACATGCACAAACACACACGCACAACCACACACACAACCACACAAACATCACACACAAAACCACACACACAACCACACACACAACCACACACACACAAACCACACCCACAAAACGACACACCCTCAACCACTCACACACAACCACACACAGAACCACACACAACCACAGAACCACCCACACACCCACAACCGCACCCACACTCAACCACAACCACACACACACAACCACACTCACACAACCACAACCACACATACAACCACACACACAACACTACACACACAAAACAACACACACAACCACACACACACAAACACACACACAGACACACGCAACCACACACACAACCACACACACAACCACACACACACATACACACAACCACACACACACACACAGCCACGACCACACACATGCACAAAACCACACACACAACCACACACACACAACCACACAGCCACACACACAACGACAACCAAGAATACAACCACACACACACAACCACACACACACATCCACACATACAACCACACATACAACCACAACCACACATACAACCACACATACAACCACACACACAACCACACTGTTGGACCTGGCCTCGTGGTGTTGTTCCCCCCGCGACACAGCTCCCCGTTAGCCCAGCTCCATACCTAGAAACCCCTAGCTGCCCTGCCCATGTCCGACCAAACGCCCACGACCCGCATCGGCCTGTCCCCGGCCACTTTCCCATCCCGCACGCCCCGAACCCGCAAGGCCCCATAAGCCCACCGGCAGCCATTTTCCCTTCCCGAGATCCCTGACTCCGTGGGCCTAGCATGACCCCAGCCCCAGTGCAGCGTAGGCTCCAGACGCGCCAGCCCCCGTTGGGAGGGTGAGGGCTACCCTAGTGAGAGAAGACAAGGAGTTTTGGTGGCACCTCCGGCCTCCCCTGAGAGACTGGTTTCGGTCACACTGTAGAAAAAGGTAGGGCTAGGACCTTTCTCAAGATTTGCCCGGCGCTAACCGCCCTTGTACCATTCAAGTTTACCAAGCAATGAGGCAGGCACCGGAGACCAGAAGGCAGGAAACAGAAGTTTATTCCGACGGAGCAGAACACATCAGATCAGACAACAAGGTATCGTCTCGAGGTGCTCTAACAGCCACTCAGAGGCCTGGCCTCTTATACACTGGTTTATGGCATGTGACCTTCTTTTAATACAATCACAACTTTGTAAGGCATGGGAAAAGACATCCCCGTAATCCTCGTGTTAATCCCACCCCCATATACATTCACAATGGAGGTCCTCAACCTGCTGATAAGAGGGAGGGTCATCACGCAGCTGAGTGTTTCGTCGAGTCTTAGGATGTGTGCGCCTGATCATGTCACAGGGGGTGGGGAGGCCTGGATCAATAGAGGGTCCTTTGAAGGAGAGCGACCTCATACAATAAGGGCAGTAAATGGTATCTCTCGGCTTAGGCAATGGCCTCGGACCTGTGTGGACAGTCGGACACCGGGTGAGGGGCCATCAATGGAGTGGTATTCATACTGCGTGGACAATCCAGCGCAGAGGGGAGGTTTATCAACAGAGGGGCATTCATGGGAAGAGAGGAGGTGTTGGTCAGGCGCTGGCGTGACTCCTAAGGACAGGGTCATGCAGATGGGTCATGCTCATAAGGAGGAGGGAGGGGGGAGCCAGGGCGCGCGGAGGATGCTTGCTGGGTCAGAGGGGCGCGCTGGCGATCGGTCGTGGACAGGGAGACCATGATATCTAAGATGGCTGCCGTGCACGTAATACATAGGTGACCCAGAATGGCTGCCGTGCGCGTAGTGCATAGGTGACAAGCTGGCGCAGATGATGTTCAGATCGCAAACTAAAATTCCACAGTCCTCCCTTTTAACATGTCTCGCCAACTTGTCAGTTCGGATTTATCCCCATAAGGCCACGTAGTTCTACTTCATAGAGGGGGCTCATGTGCTCTTTTCGGAAGTCCAAAGCCTTTGGGCACATGTAGCTAGAAAGAAGGCCGAACAATGGTGGCAGACATTGGATACCTAAGCAACACCCACATAATATTACAATAGGTATCAGCACGAAGGAAAACAACTTCCAACCCCAATTTTTCAAGGTGTCCCAAAACCAGCTCCCAAGCGACCATCCTTCCTGCTCTTGGTGAACCTCTGAGGACAGTCTGTGGAGGTGTTCAATGGCTTTGTAGACTGAGGGCGAGTTGTCAGGTACGTAGGTGCAGCAGCTGGATCCGATGATGCGGCATGCTCCTCCTCGGTCGGCTAGGACTACGTCTAGGACGAGTCGATTTTGAAGGGTCACAAGGCGGACCGCCTGAAGTTCCGCAGTGTTGTTGGCGAGGATGCCAGCCGTGATGTTGATCGTTGTTTCTACTGCCTGGGTCAGGTGTCGGATAGCACGGCTGTTTGCCATTGGGCCCCACAGAGGAACAAGTCCCTTTGCTGCATCCAGGAACTGTGCTCCGGTGGAGTCGGCTTGTCCAAGGTCGTCTGCACGCCTCTGCCGGTGGTGGTTGGCAGGGGCTACATATGTGGGTGGAAGAACGAAGGCAATATAACAGGTGCCCTTCCATCCTTTCGGGAGCCAGGTGTAAGCCTTGGTGCCACACACAAAGTACATGTTTGGAGAAGCAACAAAAGAAGGGGGTTCAGCTGAGTCCAATGTTCTGGTGACTCGGCAGGCGCTGTAACCCACCAGCTGCGTTCCCTGGCCTTCTAGGCACACAAGGCCAGTGACATTGATCACGGACAGAGCCACAGTCAGGGTGGCAGTAGTTTGTTTCTGCAGATGAGAGAAGGTGGTTCTGGCTGGATTGTGGAGCACCTGTACTTCGACTCGTTCTTTGGCTGGAATGTCTTTGATGAAGGTGGTGCCTGCGAGCGCAGGACACAGGGCAGCTGAAGTCTTTCCTGTTTTGCTCAGCCAGAACCCAGAGTAGAAGAGTGACACTGTCCGGCTGGAGGTGGCGTTGTCCCTGTGGCTCTCTTGCATGAGGATCAACCAGGCGAGGCAAGAGCCGTGAACTGAGAAGGGTGAAGGGATGAAGGGGATGGAGTGTCCAGTGGCATGCGGGAGCAACCCACAGATCCAACAGTTCGTAGCATTTGCAGCAAGGTTATGTTGGTGCAACAGTTGCACGAAGGAATTGTTCCAGAATTCCCTGCGCCTTTCTCGGAGCTGAGGCGACAGAGAGATTAGGTGATGCTCTTTCGGGGGTGTTGGCTGTGCAGTAGGTAGCAATGTCTCATGAGCCGGTGTGCTCTCTTCCAGAATCCAGAAGGAGGTCATGAGAAGGAGGCAGAAGAGGAAGACAATGAAGAGTGCAATTGTCTTCGATTTGTGCAGGTTGTCAGTCTTTGGATTTCTATACTGGGTATTTCCCGTTGCTTCCATCATCTTCTTATCTGGCGCTTCCATCATCTTCTTATTTGGCGCTTCCATCACCTTCTTATTTGGCGCTTCCATCACCTTCAAGGGGCTCGGTAGTGGGCAGAACCACAGACTTTGTTTAGCTTCTCTTCCGGCAACCCTTGATTGTGTGTAGGTCGCCGTTCTGAGATTTTAACTTAGTCCGTGGCCTACTTAGCCGAGACTCCCTCCTTTCGACGCAGGAAATACCCTTCTCTGGATGGCACAGTAGGATCAGAGAATTTTGCAAGTTCGAGTGCCCCAGTATCTGGATAACAGTCCAATATTGGTCGGTCTTTGTTCAGGAGCTCTTCTTGGGTGCTGACGTTTTCTGTCGTGGCCAGGTTTGCAGGGACCTTCCGACAATGATGCGCGTGCAGCCAGTGCTTCTTCCCCTCCACTCGGAGTGCCGTTCGGGTGGTGATCAGCACTTGCCAGGGGCCCGTCCACCGAGGTTCCAGACTCTTGGTTCGCTGGAAATTTCGTATCAGTACGAAATTTCCCGGTTGGATGTCGTGACCGGGGCCCCTGGAAGCATCGGGGATGGCCTGCTGCACCTGTTGATGAATGACAGACAACGTTTTAGTCAATTTGCACAAATAATCAGATAGTAGGACGTCTGGGACGTCATGAATGGAGGTCGGTTTGGGGGCAGTCCAGAGGTTCATTGGCCGCCCGAACACGACCTCGTAGGGGGTCAAATGGTGCTTGGTGGGAGTGGAGCGCATTGATAACAAAGCCAGTGGGAGGGCATCCGGCCAGTTAAGTCCAGTGGTGGCCACTATTTTTGACAATTTCAGCTTCAGTGTGGCGTTATGGCGTTCCACTAGACCGGCGGATTGGGGGTGGAAGACCGCATGGAATCGTTGCTTCACCCCCAACCCCTTCAGGATTAGTTGGATAACCTCAGCTATGAAGTGGGGGCCATTGTCGCTCCATAAAATTCGGCAAAGGCCATAGCGAGGGAAGAATTCCTTCAGTAGTACTTTGGCAGTAGTCATGGCAGTGTTGTCACGGGTTGGATAGGCTTCTACCCATTTGCTGAAGGCACATACGATGACTAGTACATACTTCAGGTTTTGGCATCTCTCTAGTTGGATATAATCCATCTGAAGGACCTCAAAGGGGTGATTGGGGGTCCCAAACCCTCCCCGGGGCACTACAGTCCCTTTCCCGGGGTTGTGTTGCAGGCAGATAAGGCACTGCTGAACTAGGCGTCTGGCTGAGTCAGGGATTTTGTCGTTATGCCAGACTTTGGAAATGAGTTCAATCATGGGTGCAGATCCTATGTGTGCGGGGGAGTGAGCCATGGTCAGTATGGGAATCAGATATGAGTCGGGCAGCATCCATTTGCTTGCATCCTTCGTTCGCCAACAGCCTTCCTCATCCTTCAAACCCACCCCTGCCCATTTAGTCAGCTCGTGAGGGGTGCTGGCCGATTGTATGTCTCTGATCATTGTCCTTGTGTCACTCCATGTTTCTGCTTGTGACCTGGTCACGTACATGCGTGTCACCGTCCTATTCTCAGCTGTGGTTCGTGCAGTAATGTCGGCCAATGCATTCCCTTGTCCAACTAAGTCTGTCACCCTTTTGTGTGCCTGACATTTTATCACCGCTAATCGTTTGGGGAGGAGAACTGCTTCAATCAGGGCGGAGACTAAATCTCCATGGAGGATCGGGGTGCCGTGGGACGTCAGGAATCCCCTCTCCCTCCACAGGAGCCCAAAATGGTGGACCACTCCGAAGGCATACTGGCTGTCCGTATATACGTTCGTGGTGGTCCCTGCGGCTATGATGCATGCTCGAGTGAGGGCTATCAGCTCTGCTGCTTGGGCAGATCGTTGTGTGATGCAGGCTGTCTCAACTACTGTTCGGGCTGTCGTTACTGCATAGGCAGCTGAAGTGGTGCCATCTGGGAGTTTGATGCAAGAGCCGTCTACCCATAGCTCTCCATCGGGGTCAGGGAAAGCAGTGTCTCGGAGGTCAATCCTACTCCTAGTTTGTTCGTCCGTGAGGGTCACACAGTCGTGGATGGGAGGAATGTCAGGGTCATTTTCAGGCAGGGGTAACAATGTGGCAGGATTCAAAGTCGTGCATCTCTTTAGCGTGATGTGGGGTGCAAGTAGCGTCAGTTCATACCCTGTCAGCCGGGCGCTAGTCAGGTGCTGGGTTTTGGTCTGGTTCAAGAGGGTGTCAACTGCATGGGGTACTAGCACTGTGAGAGTGTTGGAAAGTACAATTCCCTCGCTCTGACGGATAGAGACAGCAGCGGCGGCTACTGCTCGAAGGCAGGCAGGCAAAGCTCTGGCTACAGGATCAAGAGTGGCGGAGAAGTAGGCACAAGGGCGCTGCTTAGGACCAATTGATTGAGTTAGGACAGACAATGCGCATCCCTCCCTTTCGTGGGTGAAGAGGGAGAAGGGTTTGGAGTAATCCGGCGTTCCGAGGACGGGCGCTGAGCAGAGTGCATCCCGTAGTTCCTTAAAGGAGGCTTGACACTCAGTGGTCCAAGGAAGCGGGGAGGGGACATCTTTGGTCAGTAGGGCAAGTAATGGTTTCACAATGAGGCTGTAATTAGGCAACCATTGTCTGCAAAAAGATGTTAGGCCAACCAAAGAGCGGACCTGCTTTTGTGTTTTCGGGATGGGGGTGTCTAGGATGGTTTGGATTCGGTCGGGTGTAAGTTTTCTCCCTTCTTTGGACAGAAGATGGCCTAGGTAAGTCACCTGTGGCTGGCAGAACTGCAACTTCTTTTTGGAGACTTTATGGCCATTTTCTGCAAGAAAGTGTAGGAGTTGAACGGTGGCTGTCGTTGCAAGCGGGGTGGTGTCAGCCGCCAAAAGGATATCATCGACATATTGGATCAACACCACTCCCTCTGGCAGCTGGAAGGCATCCAGCTGTCTTTTGAGGGCCTGGCTGTAAATGCTGGGACTTTCAGTGTACCCCTGGGGAGCTCTACAGAATCGGTACGAACGGGATTTCAAAGTGAAGCCGAAGAGATAACGGCTGTCTGGATGGATGGGGATAGAGAAAAACGCGTTCTTAAGGTCGATAACAGTGAAGGTGGTGGCAGTGGACGGGATGAGGGTCAGAATGGTGGTGATATCGGAGACCACAGGATATTGGGGTACAACCACTTTGTTAATCTCTCGCAAGTCGATGATGAAGCGGTACGCTTTCTCATCTCCTTCACCTTGCTTCTTAACAATAGGTAGGATTGGGCTGTTGCAGACGTTGCTAACCACTTCTTCAACCACTCCTGCGTCTACCAGAGACTGAATGATCGCTACCAGTGCCTTCTCACCCTCTGGCGATATCCGATACTGCGGGAGTTTCGGGAGCATAGCGTCCTGTCGTACAGTTATGTGAATAGGGTCAATCATCATTCGCCCCACATCAGAGTCATTTTTGGCCCACAGGTACGAGGGTAGGGTGTCAAGCAGGGATAGGTCAGTGTCAGTTATAGAGCACATGTGTCGTGGGGGACGGGATCTGGGCATGTCTGGGTTGTCGTACAGGATGACTCGAATTCCATCTGGGGAACACCTAATGGTAGCTCGAAAATGCTTCAGTAAGTCAATGCCCATAATGGCGTCAGGGGAGTTGGAGGAGAGGAGAAATGTCGCGTCAGTAGTGTTGTTTTCTAGGTCAAAGGTAATAGGTACGGACAGGGGGTTAGTGGAGGGCGTCCCATCAAAACCTATCGACGTTATGTGTGAGCCAGACAAGGGTGCCCTTGGAATCAGTCGTTTTGATAACACACTACGTGTCGCCCCAGTGTCTACCAAGAATGGAGACTCTGTACCCAAGACCTTAGCGGTGACATAAGGACCTTGCTGGTCAACACAGAGCTCGACTGGATCCCTCCCTTGCCCCTGGCAGTCCTATGCAAAGTCGGGGGCATGTTCACCTTCGGATAGCTGATATTGGTTCTGTCGGGGACGGTCAAATGTGTTCAGTCTTCCTGATCTGTCATTATTGGCGTTGTTGGGGCTCCCTCGTCCCTGTATTCTATTCCTCGGACCACCCGCTACATCCCTGGACTCCCTATTTCTGTTCATTTCTATCAGAACTGGACACTGAAATTTCCAATGTCCGAGCCCTTTGCAGAAGGCGCATTGGTCATTGCTAACGTCTCTACGTCCAGTGTGGGGTGCTGGGGTGTGATCTTTAGGAGGTAGATCTCTGGGGGTGGTTGATTGGTAGTTCCCCCTTTGGTGTTCCCGTCCTAGTGCTATACCCTGTATCTGGGCTATCATTACCCTTTCCTTCAAATCTTTCTTCTTTTTCTCGGACGCCCTATCATTCTCATTCTTTTGGTGCTCGTAATACTGAGCCATCTGAAGGATGGCTGCGGGTTTGGAGGCTCCCCAACTACTCTCACTCGTCTGCAGTTTTTGGGAGACTTCTTGCGTTAGTCCCTTTACATAATTTTGCACAAACAGGTGTTGTCCGGTTGCGGTGGTCATGTCTTGGCCACTGTAGTCGGAGAACACTGTCTCGAATCGGGAGAAGTATTCTGACACATCCTCCTGGGGTTTCTGTCGACAGGCCGTGACTATCGACCAGTCTACTTTTCTTTCCGGGACCAGGGTTTTTAACTTCTGGACCAGTTTGTCTGGGAGTTCCAGTATGTCCTTCACTGGTTTACTCCCCGGCTCTCGCTGTCTATCTAGTTTACCGAGTTGGTCCCAGGTATGTCCAAACAGATCCGTGTGGTCGACTTTCCGGATTTGCTTCCACACATCAGCTGGCAGGCATAACCCAAAGAACAAGTCAATATCTGCTAAAGTCATTATTGTCGAACCCAAGGCTGTGCCTAATTCAGTATAAAATGCCGTCGGGTTCTTTCTTAAGTCGGGCAAGGTTTGCTTGAAGGTTAGGATGTCTTGTCGGTCCCATGGTTGGTAAACCCAATTGTACACAACCCTTCCCTTTGCATGTTCATTATTAATATCATCGCTCGTTCCCTGGCCCCGTGGCGGGATCCAGTAAGGAGCCGCTTCTCTGATAGGCATCATAGTATTGGCTACTTCTGCCGAGGTTGTTTCAGGGGCCGTAACCTTGGTTTCTGGTTTCTGTTCTGCGAGGTGGCGGAAGACCTCAAGCATGTGCATGAAGAGCTCCGTCGCCTCACGTTCAGTCCCATCTCCGACATCAATCTTCCTATACAGTGTTGTTAGTTTAGCGGGACCCTTACCCTGATATCTATCTTCATACGCGTTCAGGGTGTGGAAGCTGAACCGCAAAATGAAATGCCGTCTGTGGCTGTCGGCATGTGAATTATACACGCTCATTGCGTATTCTTCGCTCTCCCTTCGTTCTACCAATGTCTTTGCTATTTTGTCGATCCCATCCCGCTCATCTTTGCTTAACCTATTTAACCTGGCTGATGATTGTTTGCTAGCCTCGGGGTCGCCTAACGAAGTTGTTAATGCGGCTGGTGCGGAGGCCGTGAGGGCCGGTGCACTAGCACTAGGGTCACTTTCACTCACACTCGGGGCTTGCAGGTTTTGTTGGCTGGGAGCATATGGAGGGGGCATATAGATGATTGGGGGACCTAGCAATAACTCATCGTTTGCCCGTTGTTTGGAGGGTAGTTCAGGGTAGAGCGCAGAGGGGGTCCTAACAGGACATTGGCCTGTTGACCCTGATTCTTGGTTTTGTGTAGCTTCGTTTCTTTCTTTTATTTCCTCTTCTAGTTGCTTTGCGGCTAGGTGGGCTGCCTTTCGTAATTCTTTCCCTACTTTTGCTTCTTCTCTTTTCTTTCGTTGTTCCGCTTCTTTGCGCCACATGCCGATACTGTCGAGCATGGTGGGCGTGGTCTTATTTTTCTGGAGCGCGATTTCTAATGTTTTTATTTTATTTTCACTAAAGGAACCTATCAGTGGCCACTGATTTTCAGGGTTCTTTTTCGTGTATTTATGCCATAGTCTAGTGTAAGCTATAGCGACTAGTCCATACTTAGTGAACATGTCCTTATTAGGGGTGCCCTCCAGTGGAGCTGGATGGTTCATCTCTAATAAGCGGTCCGGGCTAAACAGGCTACCAACCAGTGGGGAGAAGATAGGCATGACGGTTTACACCGGGGACAAAAAGTCTGCACTACCTATCTTATCACAGCGGGCAAAGACTAGGCAGAATATTTCTATTCTCCGTTGTTTGGCGGCGGTGAATACCTCAAACGAACCAATACCGAACAATCGGCCAATCAAACAATTCAGTGGGGAGAATAAGTGGGCACGAAAAGTTATCGCTACCCACTCTTTCTCTACCTGCAAAGAGAGACCTTGTTCTTCCCTGTTTGCAGACAAAGAATCTCCAGACAATAATCCACGAACGACAGTTCGGGAAACAGTGGGGGAGGAAGATAGGCACGACGGATTACAATGGGGACAAAAGTCTGCGTTACCTATCCTTCACTGTTTGCAAAGAGAGAGCCTGTTTGTTTTTCCCCGTTTGCAGACAGCGAATCTCCAGAGGTTTCAACAAAGCGTAATACTAGTATTATCCAAACAAAAACAATTTTCCTCAATTCGTCGTGTTTACACGACCTTACCCGGACCGCATGGACGGTTTCCTGTCCTCTGGATCCAGCGCCCGATCGTCCTCTCTCCTTCGTGATGTTCGCGGCACTCCTGATGGTTCCCAGTCAGGACCGTAGATCACTCGAGAGAGGTCTGTTCAGAACTAGTGAAGGTCGGATGATCGGCTGTCAGACGAGGGTCTATCGGACATGAGCTCTTCCCGATCGTTGCAGTCGTTCACTCTGTCATCGGGACCTCTCCCACTGGATCCACGTGTCGCTGATGGGCCCCACGCTTTGGGACGCCAATTTGTAGAAAAAGGTAGGGCTAGGACCTTTCTCAAGATTTGCCCGGCGCTAACCGCCCTTGTACCATTCAAGTTTACCAAGCAATGAGGCAGGCGCCGGAGACCAGAAGGCAGGAAACAGAAGTTTATTCCGACGGAGCAGAACACATCAGATCAGACAACAAGGTATCGTCTCGAGGTGCTCTAACAGCCACTCAGAGGCCTGGCCTCTTATACACTGGTTTATGGCATGTGACCTTCTTTTAATACAATCACAACTTTGTAAGGCATGGGAAAAGACATCCCCGTAATCCTCGTGTTAATCCCACCCCCATATACATTCACAATGGAGGTCCTCAACCTGCTGATAAGAGGGAGGGTCATCACGCAGCTGAGTGTTTCGTCGAGTCTTAGGATGTGTGCGCCTGATCATGTCACAGGGGGTGGGGAGGCCTGGATCAATAGAGGGTCCTTTGAAGGAGAGCGACCTCATACAATAAGGGCAGTAAATGGTATCTCTCGGCTTAGGCAATGGCCTCGGACCTGTGTGGACAGTCGGACACCGGGTGAGGGGCCATCAATGGAGTGGTATTCATACTGCGTGGACAATCCAGCGCAGAGGGGAGGTTTATCAACAGAGGGGCATTCATGGGAAGAGAGGAGGTGTTGGTCAGGCGCTGGCGTGACTCCTAAGGACAGGGTCATGCAGATGGGTCATGCTCATAAGGAGGAGGGAGGGGGGAGCCAGGGCGCGCGGAGGATGCTTGCTGGGTCAGAGGGGCGCGCTGGCGATCGGTCGTGGACAGGGAGACCATGATATCTAAGATGGCTGCCGTGCACGTAATACATAGGTGACCCAGAATGGCTGCCGTGCGCGTAGTGCATAGGTGACAAGCTGGCGCAGATGATGTTCAGATCGCAAACTAAAATTCCACAACACCCCTGGTCTTCCCCCTGGGGGCCAGTTTCGATTGCACCTCTGGCCTCCCCGAGTGCTGGCTCCAGACCTGCTGGGCGCCTGGGAATTCCCGGACGTATCCTCAAAGGGATCAAAGGACCAACCGCCGGACCTCACCCACGGGCCGCCCCCAAAGCCTCAGACCTCCGCCTGTGAGGGTCCGGACATCAAAGGGCCACTGGACTATATCAAGGCCCGCCCCTGAACTAGCGGGCAGTTGTATCTTGGACAAGGAAGCCCTGCTGATCTGATTGCGGCTGAACTGAACCTCGTAAACTCTTTGAGCCCTGCTGACGCTGTTGCGGCTCCTTCTTGGAACTGAAACATCGGAGCCCTGCTGACCTCGTCGCGGCTCGAGCTTGAATCTTGAAGACCTCTACCGAACCTTCCGAGCCCTGCTCACGTGGTCGCGGCTCCTCCAGAACTTCCTCCAGAGCGAGCCCTGCTGACGTCGTCGCGGCTCGAGGAACACTCTAGTCCGGCTGGACTATCGACGCTACCAAGACGAGTTGAATCATCCTCAAGTGAGTAGGATCACCAGTGCGGTTACCATCTTCCGTATCCCCCCGGCTCAAGGATTGAGAGCTGTGCGCAGGGTACGCTACGTACTGGCCTATGAGACTAAGACTGTCCCGCTACCCCCTCCCTAAAGACTTGAGACTTTCTGCGATCCCTCGATCATTGTACAGGAGAGTGATAATACCTTTTTATGTGATTATAAAGAAGTTGATAACGAAACCCACGGTGTGGTGTCTGTTCGTAAGTGTGGTGTGGTCCTCGTGTGTACGATTCGCTCCTTGAGGTCTTCCCCGGTGGAAATCTCTCATAAGGCTCGGCATTATTGGTGGGAGAGGAGGGTCACGGAGGAGTCGGGTAGACAAAACCTGGCCTCTGGGATCGCCCCTTCTAACATTGGTGGCAGCGGTGGGATAAGAGCCTACGCCTAGAATCGTACAGTAAAGCGACTGACACACCACCCGAACAAGGGCAACCATGAGTCTCACTGGAACCAGCGAAAAAAACGCATTTCAGAAAGAAAACCTGGAAGATTATACACACAAAGAATTAAAACAATTCTGTAAAGATTTCCGCATTTTGAAACCACTTTTAACAACCTGAAACAGAAATACCTACTCTCAAATGGTGACTACATTAAATTTGCGCAGGTAATAGCGTATTTAGGAGCAAAACGTCCCTCTTTTTATTTGGGGAGAGTAGAGATAATTGAAGCCCTTTACAATACAAACACTAGAATAGGAGCACTTTATAGGCTACTCCTAATTAATATGTCGGATGACCTGGAAAAAACAGAAACTAGCTGGGCTACAAAATTAAATAATCCTGATGTGGATATCGATAGGATACTAGAGATGAGCCAACTTTTGGTTATGGCCAGTAACTTAAAAGCCCAAATATAAAAACAGTCTTCAATCTCTATTATACACCCGCCAGGCTGTTTCTATGGGGGAAAAGGGAGAATGACATCTGCCCAAGATGCTCGAAAGATCCTGCCACCATGATACACATGTTTAGTAGCTGTCCCTCACTTATGTTAATTAGGAACATGCTCTCGAATTTTTGGGAAGAGCTTTTTGGGCATAGGGTACCAGATTCAGATACGCTCTTTGTCTTAGGATTCGATACTACTCTAAAATTGACTAAAACAGAGCAAAAAATACTATATATTGGTACCGCTGCCTTTAGAATCTTTCTGGCAGCTCGCTGGAAGGAGCAAGAATCTCCTAGTTTTCAGATGTGGCTATCCCGTTTTCTGTCAATCTATAGCATAGAGACGGCTATATATACTACAAAGGGAAAGAGAGCAAGGAAACATGGGGAGTCACTCTGGCTTCCGATAACTAATTGGAAATCTAAACATAATCCTATGACTATATAAGGCTCTTAGATCGCTCCATTCCAGTTGCTTGCTCTGATGCTATTTGATGTATTTCTGTTATTCCTTTTCTTTTTAATGAATTTGTAATGTCTTGCGTTATATGATTTTTTGTATAGATTCTGTCTGGCTCTGCCTGTGTTGGGTTCGTAATAATAAAAATAAAAAAATAAAAAATAAATAAAAAAAAGATTTCCGCATCGCTACCACAGGGTTGAGCACCAAAGACGACTTCCAGAAAGCCCTGACGGCCTGGGTAGAAGCCGGGGCCCCACTCCCCACGACAGAAAGAAATGTGGAAAAGGGGGAGCCGCCGACCGAAACTGACGGCCCGAGGGAAGAGGGATCCGAATCCCTGCCTCGGAACGCCAGCACGGAGAGAGGTCTGTCGATAGAAGAAATGGCAGACCGAGAGCGCAACCGAAACCACGAGCTAGAACTGGCCCGACTAAAAATCGAAGGAGAAATAAAGCTGGCGGAAAAGAAACTAGCCGTAGAGCAGTTACGGCTGCAAGGAGAACTGGAATAAAAGAAGCTCCAGCGGGAGCTGGAAGAAAAGAAGCTCCAGTGAGAGCTGGAAGAAAAGAAGCTCCAGCGGGAGCACGAAGGAAAGAAACTGCAACTCGAGCACGAGCGCAGCTTGAAAGAGCTCGAAATTAAAGCCCGGAATGAAGAGACCCGACCCCCGGGGAACAGAGACCCTGGACCCCTGGTCGAACCGAAGGTACACATCCCCAAGGATGTAGTGAAGGAATATTATAAAAATGACGATATCCAGCAGTGGTTTGAAAGCGTACGAGGTCGCCATGACCGCCCACCGAGTACCTGAGAAGGATTGGGGGGCCGGATTGTGGAGCCGCTTCCTCAGAGAGGGAAGAGACACCCTGCTGGATCTGCCCTCCTCCGTCATGAACTCCTACACCCATATGAAGGACGCCCTCATGGCTCGCTATGGGCTCATCCCCGGAAATGTACCGGCAGAGATTTCGAGACTGCAAAGGATCCCCGGCACCACATGGGTAGAATAAGTGAATTTCTTCAGCCGGGCTTTGGAAGGGTGGATCAAGGGCAGCAAAGTGTACACCTTCGAAGGACTTGTAGACCTCATCGCCTATGAGCACCTATCCAACAATTGCTTTGTAGAACTGAGACGGCACCTTCTGGATAGCAAGTTGGCCGACCCCCGGAAGTTGGCTGTCGAGGCTGATCGATGGGTGAACACCAGAGTCCCCCGTGGGCCCGTGGGGGACTATAGCCGAAACGAACAAGGATCTTCCCCTCAGAGAGGCGCAGGGAATCAGAATAGACAGAGGGGTTCCCAGGCAGGGCCTCCCCGCAGTCCCCCTAGGAACCAGACAGGGACCCCCCCGCCGGACGCAAAGGCCTGATTCCCTCCCGTTAGATCAGGACCCAGAATCACCACAGCCTGCTACCGATGTAATCAAACAGGGCACTATGCCAATGACCCCAACTGCCCCCTGCTCAAGAAGACCCCTGCTGCAGGTCCCCCTGCGCGCCACCTCGCCAACGTAGCCCTAGAAGAAGAAGAGAAGATGGAGGACCCCGAGGGGTGGGAACCAGCAGCCATGACCTTAGTTTCCCTGGGAGATAGAGAAAGGGTCCCCGGAACCTTCCTGCCAGATAACACAGAGAAATACCGACAGCAGGTGACTGTCAACGGGTTCCCCATAGGAGCTCTCCGAGATACCAGGGCCAGTATCACTGCTGTGAAAGAGCACCTAGTCACCCCAGACCAGATCGTACCCCGTGCTTCCTGCAGAGTGATCTCCGCTGACAACTCTCTCCGCACCTGTATAATAGCTCAGGTCCCATTCGAGTGGGAGGGCGTCTCCGGAGAGTTACGAGTTGCAGTCCACACCGACATGCCCGTGGACTGTCTCCTCTGTAACGATCTATAGAGCTCCCCCTGGAAGCAAGTAGAGCGCAAGACTCACCTCGAGATGGTGGACCTACCCAAGTGGGCCTGGGTGACCACCCGATCCATGGCGGCCCGGGTGGCCACCCCCGAGGAGGTGACTACCGAAACCCTCGCCCCATCCCCGCCGAACCGGAGGGTAGCGGGGTGACCTCTTTCCCGGTGAAAGCAGTGACCCCGACCCCGGTCCCTTGGACCAAGCTGGTGAGCCAGCCCTGAGCACGGACGATCCTTCTGAGTTGGCCCAGTGGCGCTAAGAGGGGGAGCCCTCCCGAGAGGAGTTCTGCCTGGAGCAGACTTCTTGTCCCTCTCTAGTGGGGCCGCGGCAGCAGGCCGCCGGTGACCAGTCCGGCTCCCACCACGTCTATTGGGAAAATGGCCTGCTATATAGCGAACAGAAGTCCGCCGAACTAGGGTCAGCCCGAGTGCTGGTGGTACCCCTACGTTTCCGCGGATTTCTACTGAACCTGGCCCACGATGTGCCGTTGGTGGGACACTTGGGTCAAGACAAAACGTACCACCGGTTGGTCACCCATTTCTACTTGCCACACATGTGCTCTGATGTGGAGGCCCACTGCATATCCTGTCCCACGTGTCAGGCCGCGGGAAGAGCGGAGGGCGACGCAAGGCTCCTCTCCAACCCTTCCCTGTGGTCAGTACCCCCTTTGAGCGGGTAGGAATCAATATCGTGGGGCCCCTTGACCCCCGAACGTCCTTAGGACACCGGTTCATTCTGGTCCTGGTGGACCAAGCCACCCGATATCCCGAGGCCATCCCCTTCCGAACGGTGACAGCCCCCGTAGTGGGGCGGGCCCTCATGGAGATCTTCTCTCGGGTGGGGTTCCCGCGAGAAGTAGTGAGCGACAGAGGAATGAACTTCATCTCCAAGTACATGAAGTCTCTGTGGCAACAGTGCGGGGTAACGTACAAGTTCACCACCCCGTACCACCCCCAAGGTAACGGCCTGGTCGAGCGGTTCAACCGCACCCTCAAGGGGATGATCATGGGCCTCGAGGAATCCCTGAGACGCAAGTGGGACATCCTCCTCCTCTGCCTCCTGTTCGCGTACCGCGAAGTCCCCCAGAAGTCCCTAAGGTTCAGCCCCTTCGAGCTGATCTACAGGCACCCCGTCCGAGGACCTCTCAGCCTGGTCAAGGAAGGGTGGGAGACGGCGTCCTTGGAACCCCCACCAGATGTATTTCGATACATTCTGGCTCTTCGCAACCAAACTCAGAAGTTCCGAGAGCTGGCCGAGGCAAACCTTGAGGCCAGTCAAGAGGAAATGAAAAGGTGGTATGACCAGAATGCCACTCTGGTCGAGTTTCAACCCGGACAACAGGTCTGGGTGATGGCCCCTGTGAAACCCTGTGCCCTGCAGGACAAGTGGTCAGGTCCCTTCAAAGTGGTAGAACGAAAAAGCCTGGTTACCTACCTCGTTGATTTCCAGTCCCCGAGGAACCCCTTGCGGGTTCTTCATGTGAACCGCCTGAAACCCCACTTTGTGCGGTCCTAGTTGAGTTTACTCCTCGCCACCGATGACGGGGCAGAAGAAGATACGGATCCTCTCCCTGATCTCTTGTGTGTGAAGGAGAAAGATGGCTCCGTAGAGGGAGTGAGTCTCGCCCCCTCCCTCACCCCCGAGCAGCGCGAGGACTGTCGCCAGTTACTGGGACAGTTCTCTGACCTTTTCTCCATCGTCCCCGGAGTCACCAGTTGGTGTGTCCACGATGTGAACACCGGGGACAGCCCTCCAGTACGGTACAGGGCCTACTGCGTTCCCGACCGAGTGCGAGCCTGCATCAAGGCCGAAGTCTCCAAGATGCTAGCCCTCGGCGTGGTCATAGCCTCTGACAGCCCATGGGCCAGCCCTGTGGTGCTGGTTCCCAAGGCCGCAGCCCCTAGCACTGTCCTCGAGCTGAGATTCTGTGTGGACTACCGAGGGCTCAACGCCGTCACCAGAACCGACGCTCACCCCATTCCTCAAGCAGACGAGCTCATTGACCGCCTAGGGTCTGCTCGATACCTCAGCGACTTCGACCTGACCAGTGGACACTGGCAGATCGCCCTGACCGAAGGGGCCCGAGAGAGATCCACCTATTCCACCCCGGATGGTCACTACCATTTCCGGGTGATGCCCTTCGGCATGAAAAATGCCCCTGCCACCTTCCAGAGACTGGTGAACCAGGTACTGCCTGGGTTGGAAGAATTCAGCGCTGCATATCTGGAGGATATTGGGGTATTCAGCTCCCGCTGGTCCGAACATCTCCTCCACCCCCGGGAGGTCTTGTTGGCCCTACAGAGGGCGGGTCTCAGCATTAAGGCCAGTAAGTGTCAAATTGGACAGGGGTCCGTGGTCCACCTGGGGCACCAGGTCGGCAGCAGCCTCGTAGCACCTCTCCAACCCAAGATCGATGCGATCGTGGCCTGGGAGGCCCCCTCCACCCAAACGGAGGTGCGGGAGTTCCTAGTGCTCACGGGGTACTACAGAAGATTCATAAAGGGGTATGGCAGCATCGTAGTGCCCCTCACGGAATTGACCTCCAAAAACCAGCTGAAGAAAGTTAGCTGGACCCCCGCCTGCCAAGAGGCATTTGAAGCCCTGAAGCACGCTATGTGCACTGCCCCTGTGTTGCAGGCCTCCGACTACTCCAAAGAGTTCGTCGTCCAGACGAACGCGTCCGAGCATGGCATCGGGCCGTCCTGTCCCAATTGAACGAGAAAGGCCTGGATCAGCCAGTGGCCTTCATTAGCCTGAGGTTACTCCCTTGAGAACAAAGGTGGAGCACCATCGAGTGGGAGGCCTTCACAGTCGTTTGGGCCCTGAAGAAGCTGAGGCCCTACCTGTTCGGTACTCACTTCCGGGTCCAGACCGACCACTGACCCCTCCGGTGGCTAATGCAAATGAGATTGGAGAACCCCAAGTTGTTGCCATGGTCCATCTCCCTCCAGGGGATGGATTTCACTGTTGAGCACCGGACGGGTGTTGACCATACCAACGCCGACGGCCTGTCCCGATTCTTCCGCCTCAGTGAAGAGAACCCCCAAGGGGATGGGTAGATCTCTCCGCCTTTCAGCTGGGGGGGACGTGTGTTGGACCTGGTCTCGTGGCGTGGTTCCCCCCCCCCGCGACACAGCTCCCCGTCAGCCCAGCTCCGTACCTAGAAACCCCTAGCTGCCCTGCCCATGTCCGACCAAACGCCCATGAACCGCATCGGTCTGTCCCCGGCCACCTTCCCAGCCCGCGCGCCCCAAACCCGCAAGGCCCCATAAGCCAACCTGCAGCCATTTTCCCTTCCCGGGATCCCTGACTCCGTGGGCCTAGCATGGCCCCAGCCCCAGCGCAGCGTGGGCTCCAGACGCGCCAGCCCCCGTTGGGAGGGTGAGGGCTACCCTAGTGAGAGAAGACAAGGAGTTTCGGTGGCACCTCCGGCCTCCCCTGAGAGACTGGTTTCGGTCACACCTCTGGTCTTCCCCCTGGGGGCCAGTTTCGATTGCACCTCTGGCCTCCCCGAGTGCTGGCTCCAGACCTGCTGGGCATCTGGGAATTCCCGGACGTATCCTCAAAGGGATCAAAGGACCAACCGCCGGACCTCACCCACGGGCCGCCCCCAAAGCCTCGGACCTCCGCCTGTGAGGGTCCGGACATCAAAGGACCACTGGACTATATCAAGGCCCGCCCCTGAACTAGCGGGCAGTTTTATCTTGGACAAGGAAGCCCTGCTGATCTGATCGCGGCTGAACTGAACCTCGTAAACTCTTTGAGCCCTGCTGACGCTGTTGCGGCTCCTTCTTGGAACTGAAACATCGGAGCCCTGCTGACCTCGTCGCGGCTCGAGCTTGAATCTTGAAGACCTCTACCGAACCTTCCGAGCCCTGCTGATGTGGTCGCGGCTCCTCCAGAACTTCCTCCAGAGCGAGCCCTGTTGACGTCGTCGCGGCTCGAGGAACACTCTAGTCCGGCTGGACTATCGACGCTACCAACACGAGTTGAATCACCCTCAAGTGAGTAGGATCACTAGTGCGGTTACCATCTTCCGTAACCCCCCGGCTCGAGGATTGAGAGCTGTGCGCAGGGTACGCTACGTACTGGCCTATGAGACTAAGACTGTCCCGCTACCCCCTCCCTAAAGACTTGAGACTTTCTGCGATCCCTCGATCATTGTACATGAGAGTGATAATACTGTTTTATGTGATTATAAAGAAGTTGATAACGAAACCCACGGTGTGGTGTCTGTTCGTAAGTGTGGTGTGGTCCTCGTGTGTATGATTCGCTCCCTGAGGTCTTCCCCGGTGGAGATCTCTCATAAGGCTCGGCATTATTGGTGGGAGAGACGGGTCACGGAGGAGTCGGGTAGACATAACCTGGCCTCTGGGATCGCCCCTTCTAACACACATACACAACCACGCACACACAACCACACACACACACAACCACAACCACACACACACAACCACACACAACCATACACACAACCACACACAACCATACACACAACCACACACACAACTACACAACCACACACACAACCACACCCAACCACACATTCAGACACACACACACAACCACACTCGTACCCACAACTGCACCCACACCCACAAACAACCACACACACAACCACACACACACAACCACACACACACAACCACACACACAACCACACACACACACAACCACAGACACACACAACCACACACACAACCACAGCAAGCAGTGGCATAGCCAATATGTCTCGCCGCTTGGACCTTATAAGTGTTTAGCCTCTGAACAGTTGATGTGGTTGCACCAAGGATATTGTGCTGCAGAACTAAATACTTAGAAGGTCCCAAAAGTGAGACCTATTGACCATGCCAATGCTTGTTAATGTAAGAAACTGTGGCACCTTTGGGTAATGTCCATGCTGTACAAAAATACATAAATGAATAAATAAATTGGCCCACTAAGAAACTTGGCACAACATGTAAGCTAGTGGGTCTTAGGCTCACATACTAAGTAAAATAATTATACAGCCACTAGTGTGGTGGGGGTATACCTGGCGCAGAGCCTGTGCCCCCAGCCTCTTTTATCGGTAGGGTCACCTGACTAGTGACTCAAGTGATGGATGGGTGTGAGGTTCGTGTAGACACTGCCCCTAGGGAGGGGCTTCTGCATGACAGGTCCAGCAGGACACTGCCCCTAGGGAGGGGCTGCTTCATGACATGTCCAGCAGGATACGTCTCTCCCAAAATCCGGCCAAAAAGGACAAGTCCAACCTGTAGAAACAAACCAAATAAATTAGATACCACTTAGTCCATCGTTCTTTAGAGTCACTCAGTGGCACCGTATTGGAGGTATGTACCGATGATGCTCGCTGCAATAAGACATTTTGGCTCTCCTTCATAATTTAACCTGTATGAGAGCAGGCACAAATGCTGGGTCAAAGAAGTCAAAAACCTTCTGGCATCACGTCAGCTGATGTCATTTCCACAATATGGAGTTAGTCTGCTCTGTTGATGCTCCCGGTGGTTCATGGTTGGTGTCAATAGTTCAAAACGAAGTGGGTGAGGAGCTTTGTCAGAATCCATTGCAAAGTGTCCAGTCCATCATGAAGCATACATTGATAATGTTGTTTAGCTTGCTGAAGACATTCTTGTTGGGCTACAACCTGCTGGAGCTTCTACTGCAAGGTCTCCTGGAATCCGTCCGTTGGGCGGAGTCAGTTCGTCTATAATGCTTGTGGAGGTCCCATGGAGTAGCTGCCACAGGACTGGGGGTAGTCTGTGCTGGGGAAACTGTAAGATGGCCAAAGAGCCACCTTCTAGTTGCTCGTGCAACCACAGGGGTAGATGGGTCCTTGTCCAGAAGCGCGCTCTCCACCTTGATCATGATGCAGGCAGGGTAAGCAGGTAGCCACAGGTTGACTGGTTCTTCAAAGCGTCACCAGATCGATACTGGTGCTTCTTATCTATTGGTTTAGCAGCAGTATCAGACTCCACCCGGTTGATTGATGTTCCATGGGTGGTAGCAATGACGCACTCGACACACTGGAGTACCTGGTGGTACCAGAAAAGATAAAGTGTACATAAAAGATAAACAAAGTTAGTAACTGAGAAAGCTAGGTCAACCTCAAGAAAAGTGTACTTGCTACATGCAGTTACGCTATACATTATCAGGTGTGGGGTGGAAGGATCTCATCTTGTCATACCCATCCACTATGTACTCAATATCAATAATCATTTATACAAGTAGTTAAAACTATAGTTAAGGGCCGTAGGCTGGCACAGTGAAACTATAAGGAGGCGTACCCGCTCATGTCGGGGAACGCAAGATGGCATGCTTGTAAGCAACCAACGGTGATTTGAGGCACGTGCCCCACCATCAACGGGTATGACAAGGTGAGATCCTTCCGCCTGACATTGTATAGCTTAACTGCACGTATCATGTACAACTGTCTTGAGGTTGATCTAGCATTCTCAGTAACTGACTTTGTTTATCCTTTATGTACACATTGTCTTTTCAGGTACCGCCAGGGAATCCACAACTCTGATGATCCTATAGGATCACTGGATGGTTTTGAATTTTCTTGTTACCCACTTGTCCTTTTTTCACTATAGTACATTGAGCAACTGCACTTTCAAGTAGGTCATGAAAAAGCTGCTACACATCTGAATGAGTGTATTAGGCTGCAACACGTCGCCCGCATGCTGACACAAACTGCGCATATTTTTAGTTCCCGATAGTGCCCTGTTTTTAATTCTGGCCCAGGGACGCATCAATAAAGGGTTATTGGGCACCCGTAGCCAGTTATATAATCACTAACCCTTGCTCTGCTGCCCCACTACCTAAAGCTTAATACCCTGGTATTTAGTATACCCTCCTTTACATATGAAAACATCCCAGAGCTCCACCCTCTCAGATAGGGGGTTGTAACCCGTACTATGACTAGCAATCATGGTATGAGGAAATTCCAAATGTTGAAGCAAGCCACCTCTGGTGGGTGAGGGAATTTTTCCTTTAAAAAGGCCCCCCCACCTCTATTTTTAGCTAGATTTTCCCTATTTGTAACGCCCTGATGTTCCCGGGATCGGGAACAGCCCGCAAATACTTTGGATAACAGACAACCAAGAGCTGCTTTACCGATTTAATGATCAAAGGTAAAGAACAGTGCATTTTTATAGTTACACACAATACAGTCTGAAACAAATAAAGTTAACGATACCCAATCACAGCTCCTGGATGGTTTCACCGTCCTTCGCATGAACACCAGTCCCAGTGTTCCTCCAGCGAAGGACCCCGTGCTAAGTAGCGACCGACAATGCCGCTCAACAGCTGTGATGGGTTCGATACGATGGACCCTTGTCCCGATCTTTGGTGGGGCTCTGATGAAACTACCCAACGAGGGAATGCCCAGCCGGGCACTCTACCTTCAGTTCGAGTATGTGGCAGGGAACAGCCGCTCGACCTGCACCACTTCAAGATCCCATAAACAACACGGGCACAGACAGAGAGCAGCCACTCCTACAGTCCTGTCTGATAAAGGGTACAACAACCAATGCACTGAGACGCGGCAAACACCTCCTTGGTGTGCGTTTCAGTGGCGGGTTGTAAAGGGTCTCCAGTAAGAGCAGGGAACGCCCGTTCCTGCCCCCGGGTTGAGTGAAGGTTTAAGCACAGCCGTGCTTCTCCGGCTTCTGTACCCCAGACGCGGAAAACACCTCCGCGGTGAGCGTCACGCATACAATCACTAAGCCGGTAACAAGTTAGACCAGAGAGCGTCCGCTCTATCTGGTTTCGGCGTCTCGTGGTCTATTTCATTACGGGTACTGAGGAGTAAAGTCCTACGATGCCAACAGCAATCCGAATATCCTACGCTGCGTCCTCGCGTCTGCCTGCTTAAGTAGGCGTGTTTTGTCCGCGCAGCCTCCCCGCTAATGCATGATGGTAGATGTAGTTCCCTCGGTGCCGCTCAGTTCGGGTCTGGGCGAGGGCGATCATGACACTATTGCAGTTGCACACTTCCTAGACTCAAGGGTTTCTTCTTTGTGGTAGAGTTGGAGAATTTTTGCCCAGCTGATTTACTTACATGCCTGAGCTGACAGTTACTGCTCTTCCTTGTCAATGTTCTCATTCACTCTGTGACCTGCTTGCCTCACCCTGATCATCTCTATTCCTCTTCTTGGCAAAGCAGTGTCTCTGGGTCCTGGATCCTGAGTGAAAGACCTTGCACCTTCTGTTCGTCGAGATGGTAGCCCAGGTTCTGTTCATCTGCCCCTCCTCATATCAGTACTTGAGTGCTATTACAGCAGAAGGCAAACAGTCTTTTCTTTTCCGTGCGGTGCAAGCAGATCACCACAAGGGGGGCACGAGCTGCGCAGGAGGCCATGTTGTATGGCGTTTTAGGATCCGAGCAAAATTTACCGATTCATGCCCTTATATAGGCACAATTCACATTGCCCTTATATAGGCATATGAAGCATACCCATATTTAGACATAAGCCCATGTAGTCCAAATCGGGCATGGCTACTTCCACTCGTTCCAAAAAGCCACAACAATTTCTTGGCAAACTCAGCTTAAGCAGTCAGGGATATGCCCTTGCTTGAATATTGATTTGTCCAAGAATTCATGGAGTTTTCAAAGAACTACCATTCCCTTGGGGTTCCATGATGACGTTATTATGCCAGACTTTACGTCAAACTAGGCACCTTCAAGGTATAAATATGCCTACACTTGCCCTAGAAAACACACGGTGGTTCGGAGCAGTTCGGCCATCTACTTGCCCGACGCAGCTCGCTTCAGCAATTGCTGAAGGAAGCCACCTCTCCAGATGATGCACTGATCGAGAAGCTGTCCTTCCTCTCGCTGAGAATCCAGCTCCAGTGTTTCCAAGCTCCCCTCGCGGAGTGTTGGGAGATTGAGTCCCGAGACAGAGATACCAAACCTCCTTCATTCTAAAACCAAGGTACAGAGCTGATTAGACCCTAAGAGAAATCTTGGATAGATTCTTGGCAAAGAAACTAAACCTATGCTACACCACACTTACTTCTTCCCTCGTACTAGACTTAGGTTAGGTACATTGGAGTCGGCGTATTTTAGAAGCACCAGTTGAGGACTTTTAACCTTTGTTATTTATGTATGTATTTATCTATGGTTAAAGAAACCACACAATGCTTTTACAGTATTATTTTATAATACTCTTCCTGCTGTACGCATTATACTTTGCAACCAGTATTACGATTGTAGCAGTTCACTTTACTTGCATGAGAAAGAAGACTGTACTGAGTAAAATATCTATCTATTGTTTCCACGACTCTGAAGATACGTTTATTCTTGGGGAAACAACGTTGTCATGTTTATGGGGTTGTCAGAAACTAATCACTTCTTGTGAATTCAATAAAGTTTCTAGTGACCTCTGAGCTAGCTGGCACTCACAATTGAGTCTAATATATTCAATAGAGACCTAGTAGACATAAGTCCTACATCAAGTCTATAGGATATATTATTCCAATGCTCAGAGCCTATTGGGAATATAGGAACTACACTACATGGCGCCCAACGTTTGGTAAGGCACTAATTTTATGCTAGATACTAGAGTAACTCAGTTGTGCTTTTCACAGAGACCCCTATTTCCCGTAAAATACTCCAATAGACGTCCGGAGTGGGTAAAAGGATAAAATATCCACCATATCTGAGTAGGACGAAAATCCTATGTATTTGTTTTTGGTTTGATTCAACGTTGAAGGATGCAGTGTTCCAAAATATTGTGCACCTTATCTTTGTTTCCTTGAAACTTGCTCTGCAAACTTTCAGTCAACAAAATGGCCAATGAGGATAATCCCGGGGCCAGTGGAACTGCAGTGTCTACAGCCCAACCAGGTTTGGACATGACAGGTTTCCAACAAAACGATCCGGATGAGATAATCATCCCAGAAAACTTAAGGAAAACCATCACTATAAAGCTTATTACAAATGGCCTATCACAAAGAGGTGGTAGAGTAATTTCGAATATCGGCAGACAGAGGTATTCTATTCATGGATTTTCTTCCCTGAAGCAAATCCAGTATCACATGTGTTTCACTTCTACAAAGTAGAAGATCGATCATCCAACGGAATCCACTCCTTTCGAGGATGTTGAAATTCCACTAAATTACCAAGAGCATGCGCTCTGGTTTAAAGGCACCCTACACATCAAAATCACAATACCAGGCTGGGTCCACTTGGTAGACCAGGAGCAACATGGCCGGTACTAGCCAGCTATACACCACATCCTGACATTGAAGAATTGTCAGACGCTGAACTATTAGTTCAATTAAAACAACTAATTAAAATCCATAGACAATTGGTTCAATATGTCAAGCGGACTCTAACAGGGCAACCTCCTATAAGGATTCCACAACAAACCCCTCACCAGGGGAACACAAATAAAATCACACCACAGCCTATACAATCCGTCATTGGTAAATTACCAGCAAAAAGGGAACACATTCCATTCTAGATAGCTCAAAAAATTACTAAAATCGAGGCAGTATTTCCCGATATTACCCCTCATAAGAAACACAGAATTTTAACAATCTGTTTACCAATGGGGATCGCACCACACCTGGAGGACCTCGACACTTGGGGTACAGTCTTTGCTGCAATCTACACAAAAACACATGGTGTTCCGTCTACGGCGGTTATACCAGATGTCCTGAAACAGAATTAAAATGAATACAGGGCAGAGCCTGCTTTGAATCTGGGTATGAAATTACTGAAATATTTCAAACAGGTCTCAGCTATAGTATTAGCTAATATTAAAGGTGAAGCAGCATCCGTGGCGATCCGCCAAAAAATAAGAGAAATTGATGTAACTGAGCAACCATATGAACTGGCCAGAATAATTGAAAAATCCTATGAAGAACTAGGTAATGTAATGTAATGTAATGTAATGTAAAAAATTCTTGTAGAGCGCACTTACACCCAGCGGTTTCATGGCGCTATAGGCAGTGGAGAGGCAGAGAGAAACAGGTGAAGGCAGAAGATAGAGGAATTAATTGTGCGCCTTTCGGAACAGATGTGTTTTCAAGAGGGACCTAAAATGAGGGTAAGGGGTGGTGAGCCTAAACTCCAAGGGGAGTGCATTCCAAAAGGAAGGGGCAAGCAACGAAAATTTGAGCCCTCCATGTCTCTTGCGTTTGAAGGTGGAAGTTTTGAGTAGCGCAAGATGGGAGGACCGGAGATTCCTGGGGGGGGAATGTGGTGTTGTAAAAGAGAAGAGATGAAGGCTGGGCCAAGGCCAGCCAGTGCTTTAAAGATCGTGCATCCCAATTAAAAATTGCACCGTTCAGCAACAGGGAGCCAATGGAGGGTTTTCAATAGTGGACGAACGTGCTGATGCCTAGGCTGATTGAAAATTAATCGTGCCGCCTGATTCTGGACCAGCTGTAATCGGTTTAGTTGGTAGGCAGGGATGCCAACATAGAGAGAGTTGGCATAATCTAGCCTGGAAATAACCAGGGCAAGTAGGGCCAGGGTGAGGGCCTCTGTGGTTAGAAATCGGGATATCTTACGGATTTTACGTAAGTGAAAGAAGCTAGAAGAGACCACCGCGTTAATTTGGGGTTTCATCGATAGGTCCTTACAGATGACCACCCCTAGGCTTTTGACAGAATCACGAGGGGGAAGGCCTAGGTCAGTAGGACAGAAGTTGGAATTCCATGGATTGGATGTACCCCCGATAAGAACCAGTTCGGTCTTATCGGGGTTATGTTTCAGGTTGTTTGCTCCCATCCAGTCACTGATGTGACACAGAGTGGACTGGAAATTGTGGTGTGGATAGATTGATCCGACGGATCGATGTCGAGGATCAGTTGAATGTCATCTGCATAATTAAATGCAGTGACATTCCTGCCTCGTAAAGAACGAATGAGAGGGGCAAGGTACAAATTAAAAAGAAGGGGGGAAAGAGAAGAGCCCTGCGGGACGCCACATGTTAACTTAACCTTGTCAGCGGAGAAATGGGATAGACGGACAGCCTGATGACGATCGCTCACAAACGAGCGAACCCAGTCAAGGGCTGAACCCCGGATGCCGGCCTCCTCGACACGGCCGACCAGAATATCTTGGTCGACCCTGTCCAAGGCGGCCGACAGATCGAGGAGTACCAGAACCTGGCTGGTGTTGCCATCCGCCCCTCTCCGCAGCTCCTCCATCACTGTGAGAATGACTAACTCGGTTGAGTGGGCAGGTCGAAACTCGGCCTGTTGGGAGTCAAGGAACTGTGAGTGTTCAATGAATGAAGTCAAACAGTGAGTAACATGGGCCTCGAGAACTTTGCTGAGGTAAGGTAGTAGGGAGATGGGGCGGAAATTATTCATAAGGGAGGGGTCCGCATTGGGTTTCTTGAGGATAGGCACCACGACCGCGGTTTTAAAGGAACTAGGGACTAAACCGGTTTTGAGTGAGTTATTGAGGAGAGTCAGAAGGGGGATAGGGCAGGCCGAAAAGGCATCACACAAAACTTGGGGGGGGGCAATAGTCAGTAGGGGAGCCGGAGCTCACCTTATTTAACTGCATGCGCGCTAGCGGGTTTTCCCGCTGCGCGCTGAAATTTGAAAATCGCGGGTTACATGGCAAAGCCAGCTCGTCATGCACGCAGCGCAGGTAACGCCCATGACGAGCTGGATTTGTCATCCGCATCGAAGGGGTTAACAGAGTTCGAAACTCGTCTTCCGAGATAGGTGGTATCTGTGTAATCTGCTGCGAGTTGTGATCAGCAGACATAGAAGCAGAGAAGGATAAATTAGGGGGGGCCGAGCAAGAGATACTGTTTTTTATTTTAATAACTTTTTCAATAAAAAAAGAGTTGAGGGAGTCACATAGTGCCTGGGAGGGGGAAGGTTTGATGGTAATCCTATCTGGGTGTGAAAGTTCTTCCACAATAGAAAAAATGTTTCTCGCCTTGGAGGCTGAGTCAATAATTTTCTTAGAGAAATAAGATGTTTTGGCTTGCAAAATAGCTAGCTTATAATCTTTAAGCAGGGTCGTGAATACCAGCTTCTTATCAGGAGTATAGTCTCGCTGCCAACAGCGCTCAGCCTGTCTAAGTTTGAGTTTTCTTTCTTTAAGTTCCACTGAGAACCATCTTTGCGCGTCATGGGTGCGTTTTAACCTAACCTGTTTCAGTGGGGCTACAATGTCGCTAACAGACTCAAGCCAGTGCTGCAGGCCCAGCGCTTGGGTGTCCAGCGAGTCGTCCTCCGGTGGAAAGGAGGCTCTAAGTAGAGTGGCAAAGGAGCCTAATTCGGCCCTATTCCAGTTCCTAGCGGAGAGATTGAATGCCGAGGCGTTCTAGGATGCACGTTTTTATGTCCGCATAAGGGGTCTGTCCCTGGATATTGGCCTGTTGGTAGGCCGCTTGTAACTCGCCTGTCAGAAGAGGACCTAGGTAGTGACCCCAACGGTCAAGGGGCCAGGCAGCGGCCTGAGCCAAACGCTCAAAATTAGTAAAAAAGAAGTCTGGGTCCTCTCCTGGTACATACTTCTGGAGGACCACCGAAGGAAGAGCAGTGACTGATCTTTGTTGGCCCAGCACGTCGGTGAGCTTGCCCATCGCTTGGTCTTGAGCAGCGCCTTGGCCTTTAAGGACATCGTGCAACTGTCCTCGGTTGTCCTCGGCTGTCTTGAGGAACTGTTCCATCAGCTTCCCCAACTGCTCCTGTGTCTCCGCTAATTTCTTGACAGCGGCCTCCATGCTTCCGGACAATCCCACTTCTGACACCAACTGTGTTCGTGGGGTGTAAGCAGGCCGGAATAACAAGCGGGGAGGCCGGATATAGTGGGCTATGTCTGAGCCGGTTTTATTGTCAAGGTACAGAATACAGGACAAGTCCAGAAGGGCCGGGAACGGAGACACACAGGAGGGAGATGTCCGAAGAGGTGCTTGGCCTGTTGTCGGGTAGTGGTCTTCTTCCGATGCGCTCTCGTCGGTTGGCTGTTCGGAATGATGGTTCCTCGGAGGGATGAAGAGAGAGAAAAGGGGCAGTTAGTCCGGCTAATAAGAAGCAGGCGTTACTGTCCACCGACACCAGGGGGTGTAGGAGAGGAAACAAGCGTGAGGAAGGCAGGGGAAGGGTCAAGAATTGGAAAGAGGAAGATTAGGAGGGCGGAAGGGTGAATATGTGACGGGCGGGCGAGTGCTGGGGTTCTCTATACAGGCGCGCTCGTGACGAACAACACGGGTGTTATATACAATATATCTACAGTGACAGGTGTAAGGTGTGGGCGTGACTACTACTATGTACACTACACTACTACTATGCTCTCGAGCAAGGGTTCGGTACTCACATGCCCCGCCGTAACTCTCCTGTGAGTTACGGCTGCTCTCCAGCCTCCTCCGACGGACTCCACCAGTCCTCGGTCCAGACTTCATCTCCTTCTCCGTCACCGCTCTTCTCCTCCGGTTCTCTGCACGCTGTCTCCTGCCACGAGTCCACATGCTTGAACACACTGTCGTCCTCGGTTCCGGCATTTCTGTGCCCCGCCTCTGGGCTGTGGGAGGTACTTCCGGGGTCACTGGACAGTCCTTCCGAGTTTTCGCTCATCGCAATTGGTTCCTCTAAGGAAGGAGAGAGGGGTAGAGTCCGGGTTGTCATGGACGCCACAGGATCAGATGGCGAGGCTCGGGATCTTGAGGAAAGGTGCGGTTTTGATGAGGTAGGGGTTGTGGCTCTTTCACAGACTGCTAGGGAAAGGGGATGTGAAGACGAAGCGGCCCTTACCTCCCCGGGGAGGCGTTTGAGCATGGGGCCCCTGGCCTCCGGGACCGGTCATGCAGCGTCCCTAACACCCAGGGCTCCTCCTCTCTCTCTTCCCCTACAGGACCCAGCAGCATCAACGGAAAACGGAAGACCGTAAGCGAACTCCCATATCCCCGGAAGTGAGGTGACCTTTGAGGAACCGGAAACGACCGCCGCCAACCCCGGAAGTGCTCTTCCAGAACCCTGCCCGGAACACAGAAAAGCCGTCAGAAAGGAAGGAAAGCCGTTCCAAGCAGCGGACTCGTGGCAGGAGGCAGCGGCAAGCGAAGAACCATTGACGGCGAGCGGAGCGGAGCAGAAGAACCGAGACGAGGACGAAGAGGAGGACGTCTGGACTGAAGACTGGTGGCATCCTCAGGAGGTGGCTGGAGAGCGGCCGCAACTCGGATGAGAGTTGCGGCGGGGCACGTGAGTACTCTTTATCCTTTCTCCGTGTTCCCCTGTAGTTAACTGTAAATATTGTAAAAATAGCCTCACGAGCACGAAACCACTGTATATTGTATTCTATCACCTGCACTGTAGAGAAGACCCGAGCACCGTTGCCCCGACACACGCAACACCCTCTTCCCATTCCCGCTTGCTTGCCTTTTCCCAACCTACCCCACTGTCCCCTCCTCACGGTCGGTTTTCGATTCCCTCACTCCCCGGTGTAGGTGGAAGTATTCAGAGGTCCTTTTTGCCCAGGACTAACTGCCCTGTACTCTTCTCTCCCTTCTATACCTCCGAGGAGTACCAGTGCCCTACTGTGGAAAAGACGCCATTGGCCCAGCAGAAGAGCCCCTCCAGACGACCCCGCTGTGCCAGGCCATCATCCCTGTTACCCAGTCCTACATATCCACCCGCGATTCACTCATCATACTCCGATCGGGAAAGACATTTGTCCTGGACTTTCAATAAATTTGCTGATCATAGCACACTATATACGGCCTCCCCGCCTGTTATTCGGAAACAGCATGAGCTTACTCCAATTCACCTGTATCTCAGACAATCCACCAAAGCGTACTATCTCACATATTATTCGGGTCCGCCCGCACCCCTGGTCCACAGGGAGATATTAGATCAACTTGAATACCAAGCGGTGACTGAAACATGCACCTCGTCAATGAACAATCCTTTGTTTCCTGTCTCCAAACCAGACAATACATATCGTCTAGTTTTTGGACATATCGTCTAGTTTTTGTTGCAAAATCTTTGCAGTACAAAATGCACACAGTGCAGCACTAATCAATAACATTGTGCGTAAAAAATATAAAACCACATTAGATATTTCTTAAGGGTTCTTCTGTCAAAACATTGCACCTGAAAGCAGGAGCTTGACTGTTTTCTCAATTATGGGGACACAACGTCACTTCTGTTGTCTCTCCCAGGGATTCAAGAATAGTCCGGGGTTATTTTCAGCTAAAGTAACAGAGTTACTACAAACGTATGATGATGAGGCATTATCTTATGTCGATGACATCTATCTAACAGACAATGACTTGGACAGGCACTTGAACAGAGTGAATACCATTATACTTGGATTCACTTCTGAAAGGTATAAATTCAACTTTAAGAAATCAAGAATTGCCCACCTCAACGTCCTTTTTCTAGGATACGAGTTATCAAGTGAAGGCAAAAGCTTGGCAACCAACTTTTTAGAAAAGTGTGCGCTGCTCCAACCTCTAAAAACGCTGAAAAACTTACAGTCAATTCTAGGTTTCCTGAATTTCGGAAGAACATACATTCTAAATTACGCAGAAAGGGTTAAACCTCTCTACAAATTAATCAAACCTGATTTTAAAACAATTAATTGGACTAAAAAACACACAGAAATTGTGCGTTCAGTGCAAACAGACATGTTAGCAACATCACATTTACACGTACCAGGGAAACCTCTCGTACCGTGCTCCGTGTATTGCCCAATACACGGAACACAGTGACCCGGGGAGACGAGACGTGACTCACGCAGCGTTTTACAAAATTGGGTATTGGCTGAGCGTTACCCGCCCCAGCTGTACGAGAGGTTTCCCGGGTTTTTGAATAGAATCACTTGTTTGAAGAGCGACATTTAACTTAAGTCGCCCCTAGATTATCGATCCACGAAGTCTCCACCTTTTCCAGACTGCACTGAGGACGCATACGTACTGTGATTGTTATATTTACAATTACAAACAGTTTTTACCGACTAAGTGTGGTCACGGGCCCCGCCGGGTCGGAAATATCAACGGTGGAGCGACCTATATCGGGTTCACGCTGCATACGTAAGCCCTGAGGAGTCGCGAACACTCTGTTCCTAACGCGACGAAACACGTGTCGGCTGGTTGTGAAACAATTAAAACCTTGAAAATCCTGGAAACTTAGTGTCAAGGAATTTGATCAATGTTGTTGTCTTTGGCTCAACAATTTTGCATTGTTCTTGTACAGACACGAATTAAAAAACTAGTGTTAGTGTGTGCATAGGCATTTTTTTGGCATGAGTTATTTGTGTGTCTGTTTTGACAGACAAGCTTTTGAGCGGTCATAGGGTTTTCCCGCTCGCCAGTTGCACCACGTAGACCTTCTAGAATCACACACAATTTGCGCATACTGTAGGTAGAGCGCCCAGTCACTTCTCTGAGAATTAATTAACCCTGTGTAGCTGAGCAGGTGCAGGGAATAGAAGTTTTATTTCGAGCCTGCATTATCCCTGAACAAATAATGTTTTTGAACGACACTGTGCAACAGACATCCTGTCTTGGCTTAGCCAAGATAAAAGATTTAAACAAACCGTCCATACCTACACCTACACCTGATAGTAAGAACTCTACAGAAGGAGGGGCCGACATAAAAACTATTTTACTTAAAAACAGAACTGATCCTGATTGGAAAAAATGGTTAATCTGGCCCACAGACACACATAACTGTCAAGATAGATTCCTGAACAAGACACAAGGGTTTACATTAACTAGGCCAGATCCAAGATATGTCCAGAGACAACATCCAGGGATAGTAACAACATACAGTGTAGGTAAACTGTGCCTTGAGTGGCTACAAAAGTCCACACTTACAGAGGTTAAACAACACTTATCTTTTCTTAAAGATGGCGTTTATTTAAGGGACTTCTTACAAGGTCCTGCGATACGGCGTCATAAACATTTTATACACGCAGGTATATACGCCATTTATAATGAAGCTTGGAAAGCAACACAAGCAGAGACTGCAGAACGAATACGAGAAATTGACCGTATTAATTTAGAGAAAGCTCTCTCTGTAGTTGACAATGGGTTAACGACTCTGTCATCCAGAATTTATTCTTTGGACAGCATAGTATCCTCTGCCATAGACATAATGGAACAGGGCTTGCTCATGCTACAGCATGGACAGTCACAATTACGTTCTATAATGCTTTTAGGCTGGACGTTGCAAAATCTTCGTTCTGGATATGTGCCATGGCGTCTAATCAACACCACGTTATTGTTTTCTGTATTTAACCTTAGAGATAAACAAATAACTTTGGCACAAAGAGGAGCACACTATGCGGTGCTGAGCATTGAAAAACTGGAAAGATTACCATAAACTGTTTCAGAAAAACCTACAACAGAATGGCTAATACACGGGATAATCACTCTGCCTGTCACAATTTTCAATTTTCAATATTGTTTAAACATATACCAGCTGGCGTGTATGAACGGTTGGGTAAAGAATACATTAAGTCAACCTGGGAATTACCATATACACACAGATGTTGGAGTGGGGGAAATAAGTATTTCTTAGTGGTATACAATGTAAAAGCGCACTAAGCGGTAAACTTTTATGTCAGGGTATTACTTTACATGGAGCCTGTGACGGTTCTTCGACCAACTTATCCTTCCACCTGCAAGGTTCTCCAGCTGCAGTGAAAGATCCAATTTTTAAGCAGCTTTCTAACGGAAGCTATATAATGTTGAATGATCCCAGCTGCTGTGGCATGTTGCCAGGAACAGCCTATCTTGTAACTGTGTCAGCCAGGGTCACTTGTTGTATGCAAGTATTGTTTCCTAAAACTAAGAAAGACGTGGAGTCACCCTTATGGCCTTAACTGAACATCTCTTCTATACAAATTGATACTTTAAGCAGAATGAAAGCCATTCTTTTACAAAAAACTGTGCCACTGACCTCGTCCAAAGAGACGGATAAACTACAAATTGCAAGGTCCTCTGCAGAAATACATGCCCTATTATCGACAAACTGCCCTGTACATTTCATAGAAATGTTAGGTCGTATCTTAAACATGTATTTAAGACAGTTTTTCGGGACTGTTCGCACATTTTGAAGCAGTCCTCGGCATATTTCCAAACTTCGTGCACTCTGCATTCGGCGGTCTGCCTCTCATTTTGGGACCCGTAGCAGGAATACTATTTTTGTTCCTTCTGCTCCGATATGCCAAGTTCAGTCAAATTTCATTGTGGAATTTATTACCCCTTTTCAGGCACCCAACCTCACATACCCCAGCACCTTACCTTGCATCCGTAGACAGTGGCATAAAGTCACCAATTCTACTTTTAGAGAAAATTTTAACCTCCCTGTCCTACGACCCTCGGATGATATTGAAACAGCTCTTAAGAAATTTAGAGGCGAAACTAGGAAAGTTATAGATAAAATTGCCCCACTAAAGCTTTTTAAATCTAGGCCAGCCAAAAAGCAAGAAGTTTGGTTCTCTGATCATATAAGAACTCTCAAACAAGGGGCTAGGAAATTAGAAAAAAGATGGAGAACATCCCATCTCCTAGAGGATAAGAATAAATACTGGAGCGCCCTATCCTCTTACCATAAAGCGATACGTTGTGCGCGGAAAGCACATATTGCTACCCAAATACAAGAGGCAGGAAACTCCCCTAGAGTTCTCTTCCAAATACTACAAACATTCGCTAAACCCACAGCATGTGAAGCCCCTGACATGTCATCCCAACAGCTGTGTGATGACATTTCCTGTTTCTTCACTAATAAAATCGATAAAATTTATGATAAAATACTATGTACGAATCAGGCTTCATTGACTAATATGGCACCCCCCCATAATCTCACAGATTTTATATCGGACTCACACTCTCTGGGCAGCTTTCCCCCTATTTCGTTTCAAGAAACATCCAACCTTATAAAACAGATTAAAAGTGGGAGTCCAGAGGATGTCATCCCTGCTAGATTAATGCCCACATTGGATGAACAACTAAGTCCGATGATTACGGAATTAGTAAACCTCTCACTCACCTAAGGCACTGTCCCCAAGGAATGGAAGCGAGCTCTTGTCAGACCTATAAGGAAAAACACCGCCTTACCATGGTCTGACCTGACAAATTTAAGACCTATCTCCCTGTTACCATTCTTGGGGAAAATTATAGAAAAACATGTCAATCGCCACCTATCCGGACATATTGAACAAGTACAAGACCTGGATGAATCCCAATCAGGATTCCGCCCCAAATACAGTACAGAATCCACCTTACTGTCCGTTACTGATGATCTCCACGCCTACCAGGACAAGGGCCTCTCAGTCATCTTGGTTCTATTAGATCTATCGGCAGCGTTCGACACCGTGTCTCATTCCATCCTGAATCAACGGTTGTCGAGCGCTGGCATTAAGAACAAAGCCCTTGAATGGTTAAAGAGTTTCCTAGCTGATCGCACCCAGAGAGTCACCATGGGTGCATATCGCTCTGCGGAAATTGAGATTTCTAAGGGGGTGCCACAGGGCTCATGTCTGAGCCCCACGCTCTTTAATATCTATGTGGCACCCCTGGCAGGAGTGTTGCGTAGATACGGTTTTGTCCCTGTATCATACGCAGATGATACGCAGCTCCTTTTTCCCTTCAAAACTCTTTCCACTGAGGTTAGGAACTCTTTCTCGTCAGGCATGAAAGAAGTGGCAAAATGGATGTCTACCAACTATCTCCAATGTAACGTCAGCAAAACGGAGATCATGTTATTTGGGGAGGCTAAAATACTATGGACTCCGGAATGGTGGCCATCAGAGCTAGGAGCAGTCCCTGAACCTAAAAGAGGTCGTGAAGAATAGAATTTGGGAATTCGGCTCGATCACGACCTGTGACTAAAACAACATACCAGCTATATTTCAGGGATATGCTACCACACCATCGGTTTGCTCCGCAAAGTCTTTCCACTCCTACCTAACTCAGTAAGGAAAACCCTCGTTCAAGCACTGATCCTGAGTCGGATCGATTATTGTAACGGTTTGTTACTCTCTGCCAACGAAGGAGTGCTGGACAAGCTACAAGTCATTCAGAACACGGCAGCCCGCCTTGTTCTGAATGCCCCCCCCCCCCGAGAACTGCCTCCAAACCCCTTCTTAAACAATTACATTGGCTCCCAATTAGACAAAGGGCAAAATTCAAAATATGCTGCCTGATCCATAAGTGTTTGAATGGACAGGGGCCCATCTATCTTGAGCGGAGATTTGTTCCTTATGCTCCAGCACGATCCCTCAGATCAAGCAACAATCTCCTCCTTGTGGTCCCCCGTGTCAAAAAGGTCAGACATGGAGGTAGAGCTCTGTCTACCACGGGTCCCAAGCTGTGGAACAAACTACCCCTGGCTCTAAGACAATGCAAAGAGCACCTAACATTCCGTAAACTTCTAAAAACTGTCTTATTCAAAAATGAAATCTAATTCCATCCTCACATTATGTCTGTTGATTTACCGGTCAAAAAGCGCAGAGATACTCCTGGCGGAGTGATTCAAGCGCTATACAAACCCACAAATAAATAAATAAAATAAACAGCGACACCCAGATTACCTTAGAGAACACTTTCCTGGCAATGAAGTGTTGTGAGCGCATGATACAGATTCTGGGTCTGGCTCGATTAAGAAACCTGAAAATCACATGGTTTCTATCATTCAGACCAATCTGGCAAGATTGCATCTTACCTCTTCTATGATGCCTGCTATGTGGGGAAGAATGCGTGTTGGACATCTGTCTAACGCTTCCATCAGCACTGCCAACGGATGTTGATACTTTGCTTGGTTCGGTAACGGCTCATGCATTGTGTTGTCCCCAGCGGCTAACAATCCTGATGACGGCATTCATTGAGGTCTCACAGACGCAATCTGCTGACAGTGAGATACGTGGATCGACAGACACACAGGTACCATCTCCATCTCCTTCAAACATTGCTAATGTGGCTAACGCTAATGGCGATGCTTCACATTTTTGTGCAATCAGTTTACTAAATGAAGTGGTCCAACTTTCACTTATTGTGGTAGACAAATTCTTTACCAGCTTAGAAGATTTTGAGGCCATATGTAGGAAATCTCAATTTACCTATTCTTAAATACCGAACTTTACCAATTCGGTATTTAAGAATAGGTAAATGGGATGTGGATAATTATTCGGTAAATTTTACCGAATCTGTAGGATTCAGTAATTAAGAATTGATATTTACCGATTCGGTAATTCCCATTTATTCCTATGGATCTGGAGGTGCATAGAAATGAATGGGAAGCCATTCAGTATTACGATTCAGTAAATACGAATCGGTAATAAGGGGAACATTTTCAAGGGTGGCAGGGTGTCACATTGAAACCCTGTTGCACCCCTGAAAAGTGCATAGGTGCACATGTTATGTTATGTTATGTTAAATTGTATTTATTCAGCGCAAGTACGCCCGTGGGCTTCATGGCGCTATCGAAGTATTTTGGGAACACAGCATAACACTCAAAGGTACATTTCGCAAGGGTACATTTTGCACTTATTTAAGGATAGGCCTGTCTAAAAAGCCATGTTTTAAAGGCCTGTCTGAAGGTAAGAAGACCGTCACACTGTCTTAAAGGCAGTGGCAAGGAGTTCCATATGGAGGCGGCAAGGTAGTGGAAACAACTACCGCCCTGGCGTTTTTTCTTAAATAAGGGGACCATTAGCAGATCTTGGTGGGCCGAGCGAAGGTTACGTGAAGGGATGTATTTGCATACCAAATTCCTTATGAATTTGGGACCCTTGCCCTGCAAGGCTTTAAAAATAATGCAGCCGGCTTTGAATGCAACTCTCTGGGCTACCGGCAGCCAGTGAAGATTTTCTAATCCAGGCCTAATGGATTGCCATTTAGGTTGCTTACAAATGAGCCTGGCTGCCTGGTTCTGGACATACTGTAATCTCTTTAGCTGACCTGCTGGAAGACCTAGGTACAGACTATTTGAAAAGTCAAGCCGAGATAAAACTAAGGCGATAGTTACTTGAATCAAAGCGTAATAAGTTAAGAGGTGGGCAATTTTCTTTATCTTTCTCAATTGAAAGAAACTGAATGAAACTACCGTCCCTATCTGACCTTTAAGCGATAGATCCTCACTGAGAGTCACCCCTAAGCTCTTAACTGTGTGGGATTTGGTGGGTGGAATTCCCATGTCAGATAGCCAGAAATGGGGTACCCAACTAATTTCACTTTTCCCGGGCAAGACAAGTTCTGTCTTGTCCGGGTTAAGTTTGAGGTGGTTCAGATTCATCCATCTCTGGATATGGGTCATAGTTTCCTGAAATTCTGCCACAGCGTCAGGGGAGTTCAATGAAAAAACAAGTTGCAAGTCATCTGCATAGTTAAAATTCATAACTTTGTGATTTTTCACAGAGTGCAGTAAAGGGCGTAAATACAAATTAAATAGTAGCGGGGACAAAGATGATCCCTGAGGGACTCCACAGGTAGAAACGGTTTTTGGGGCTGTAAATGTCCCCAATCTAACAGATTGAGTACGTTCGGAGATGAAAGACTTCAGCCAGCTCAAAGCAGGGCCCCTGAGGCCGGCCTGCTCAACACGGTTGACAAGAATAGAATAGTCAACCGTGTCGAACGCAGCCGACAAATCAAGGAGCACCAATGCCTGATGAACGTCTCTATCTGCGTTAGATCTTAGGGTATTCTGGACCGCAAGCATCACTGTCTCAGTCGAGTGGCATGGACGAAAGCCTGCCTGATTCGGTTCCAGATATTCAGTTGATTCAATGAAATTTGAGAGACAGTTAGAGACATGGGCTTCCAGTATTTTTGATAGGTAGGGTAGGAGGGAAATCGGCCTGTAATTCGTAAGGTCATGTGGGTCAATGCCAAATTTTTTAGTTAAGGGGATCAGCAGAGCACGCTTGAACCTACTAGGTACCTTGCCCTATGCAAGTGATTCATTTAATAAAGGAAGAATACTTTGAGGGATGGCAAGTCCTATTTCTTTAAAAATGTGGGGCGGGCAGATATCATCAGGCGATCCAGATTTGACACGCACAAGGAGTTCAGAAAAGATTTTAGGATCGATAGAAGAAAAGGTATCTAGTGTAAGGGGATTATAAAATATATTGTCTAGTGGAGTTGGAGTGGGAGAGCTGATTATATTCTGTTTTATGGTGACGATTTTTTCCCTAAAAAACTCATTCAAAGAGTCACATAATTTTTGTGTAGGAATTATAGGGGGGGCTGTCCTATCATCATTACAAAGATCGTTCACTATATCGAATATCTCCTTTGATTTATTCAAAGAGTTCAAAATCTTTGCCGAAAAATAATCAGTTTTGTGTTGTAGAAGAATTTTTTTATATGTTTTCCTAGCAGAGCAATAGATCTCTTTATCCTGTGATAAATAGTTAGCTCTCCATTTCCTTTCTTTTTGTCTAATCTCGAGTTTTAATTTCTTCAGTTCTGGATTGAACCATTTGTGGGCATCCCTCCCTCGTGATCTGGGGAAGCTTACCAGGGGAGCGTGGAAATTTGCAGCTTGGCACAGCCATTGTGAAAGTGCCTTTTCACTGGATTCTATATCCTCACATTGAGAGGGAAGGGTAGTGGCCAGAGTGTTTAGGAATGCAGGTAAGTCCAGGGACTTCCATTTTCGAATTTCTCTGCCCGCCTGTGGCCTAGATTTAACAGTCCCATTGATTGTAAATGAAAAATATATGAAAAAGTGGTCCGACCAACTGCAAGGACGTATGGAGGGCAGAGGTAGAGACAAATTATATGACCATGTAGCACACAAACATGCCCTAAGGGCATGTATGTCTGCCACATCGTACTGTTTTGCTTTTTCAAAGGTTTTCGATATTTACCACCAACTTGTAGTTGGTGGTAAATAACGAATCCTTAACTCAGGAAAGCACAAACTTGAGTGCTCCTTACATTACGGATTCGGTAATTTGCCGAATCGGTATGTGAAGAGTTCGGTAATTTACTGATTCCTTAAATTACCGATTCGGTAAAATACCGAATCTAGGAATCATGCCACCTACATCTCATAAGCCGAATACTGGTCGGTAACGGACGAAATTCGGTAATTTCGGCCGTTACCGACCGGTATTGGGCGACCTACATCTGGCCCTTGATGTTTTCTCCAAACAACGAGAATGACTTTTGAAGTTAGCACACAGCATTCTATGGGACTCTGTATTCAACCTTCTCTTTTCTAAACAAAACTTCCAACTCTAGAACTCTATTATTCTGAGATTTGACTTTTTCCAAAATTGAACTTTTTTGGGGGCACAAGTAATCTGCTTAAAGTAGAACTATTCATAGAGAACAAGAATTCCTTGAATACTTCCAAGAGACAATATTTGACCTTGACCACATGCAAAAAGTTTTTATATTCTGTCATGGAATGGTCTCGACTTTTCTTCTGTATTCAAGAGCCATTTAATAGATGCACTTTCATGATTCATTCGAATAGCATTTCCAATATCATACTGTTTGCTTTGAATGAAAAACATTGCTTTTAAAATGCGTACAGCACAAATGCTCATTTTCATGTGCAACCATTTCGAATGCATCTTATGTATTTTGGGTGGGGTTTTACACTTCATGCTTTAGATATGTTTTAAATGCTTAGAAATTTAGTAATATCGAACATAATAAAGTGGAGTGGGTGTTGAATGACGTTTTAGGATCCGAGCGAAATTTACAGATTCATGCCCTTATATAGGTACAATTCACATTGCCCTTATATAGGCATAGAAATCATACCCATATTTAGACATAAGCCCATGCAGTCCTAATACAGGCATGGCTACTTCCACTCGTTCCAAAAAGCCACAACGATTTCTTGGAAAACTCGGCTTAAGCAGTCAGGGACATCCCCTTGCTTGAATATTGATTTGGCCAAGAATTCATGGAGATTTCAAAGAACTACCATTCCCTTGGGGTTCTTTGATGACGTTATTATGCCCGACTTTACATCAAACTAGGCACCTTCAAGGTATAAATATGCCTACACTTACACTAGCAAACACACGGTGGTTCGGAGCAGCTCGACTATCTACTTTCCCGACGCAGCTCGCTACAGAAAGTGCCGAAGGAAGCTGACCCTCCAGCTGACGCACTGATTGAGAAGCTGCCCCTTTTTAGGTCGAGCTATTCGATGCGCATGCGCATCGAGCTTGCGAGCATATAGGGCTTTAAACAAACTTTAACTTACTGGGCGATCTGGTGCTGTGCCCGTGGCTTTTAGGTCAATGCGCAAGCGCATTGACCTAAAATGCGCGTGCACATCACCAAATCGCCGTCTGTTCCCTCAGCCACACTCCAGGCCCCTGCTGCTTTCACACCCTCTCCCTGCTCCGCCTCCTCCCCTGCCCGCCGTGTCGCATTTCTCCTCCCCCCTCCCCTTCTCTGCCTTCCCTCCGTCTTGCTTGTTTACCTCCGGTCACGCCACTCCTGACTTTCATCTCGGTCTGCACCCCTAGACTTGTTTAGTTCATTCCTCATTTGTTTCTGTCTTATGTTTTTTCTTTGGAGACGCATCTTTAATTTAATTATATTGCTTTCTTGATTCAAATTCACCCTGAAAATTGTGTCCAACATTTTCAGTGTTTTCCTATTATCAGCGTATTATTTAATCCCGATCAGCCATTACTTTACCGGTGATCGGCCTTTGTTTATTTTGTAAAGTAGTGTAACGTTTCATCCACTTGCGCCTATCCCCACCATCCTATCGGTGTGCAGTAGCGCTTCCCAGTGTCACCCAGGTATGGCTCATTCCGGGATCCATTGTGCGCAGTAACTCCCAGCGTCCTTGCAGTTCGTTTCGACACACTAAGCAGCTGCCATTTTTCAACAAGAGCGAAATGGCTCTTTTTTTGCTGGCTCCCACTGACGCACTCCCAACCAGGGACGTGGCATGGCGCTCCTTGGCCGCTGTGTATGGGTTTTTGAACAGCAGGCTGTGTGACGGCACTGCCTGACCCCAAAGCTCGCTCACTTAGATAAGGGCAGGCTTGCATACATTTCTCACCAGTGCTGAAAATTGATGTGCGCTACATTGTTCGTGCATTGTTGTGTAGCCAAGTTTGTCTGGGTGCCTTTTGTGCCTACTGGCCTCGCATTTCTGTGTATGTGTCCTGCAAACATTATGCAGTGCCCTGTTGGTGTAGTGTTACCGCCTCAAAGGTTTTCACAGATGGAGATCTGCCTTCCCTCCGTCACTCGGCCCCTCCCCTGCCTGCGTTTTACGGACTTCCTGGAGGAGGGACAGAAACATTTGCTGCTTTAGGCTACCAGCTGTGAGGGACTGGTATACAGAACATTGTACACCCAGTATGCCAAAGTTATCGGTGGTAAACGTGATTCGTCCTATATTAATATTTTAGGACAAGCTACACAGAGATTTTAAGAGTAAAGAAGGCGGTTGCTTAATTAATCCATACAAAAGGCTTTACGATCTCCAGTTACAGCTTGCAATGCCGTGCTGCATAGCTTTGTACTGAATCACAGGCCCGTTGCATGTGCAGATCCATCCTTCTAGATAAACACACTTTCGAGCTGGGATCTCTATTTGTAATGTGCCTTTCACGCACTCAGCTGGCCAGAATTGCTGCGCAAACAGCCTTTCATTGTCAGAGTAAACTTTGAGGAAAATTGCACTCCACCAGTAGGAATACTATACAGATAAATGCCTCTAAACGGCGAATAAAAATTAAACTGGCTAATGTCGCTGAGCTGTTACCACTGCGCCATTCCGTGTTTCTTTCTTTTTTTTTATTACTTTTACTCATGCTTAGATTGGAATTTGTGAAACCGGAGCATGACTTCAGCATTTCACTTCCTTCCAGAGATGATTTTTTTTTCCGTCAGCCTACACTCCTGTGCCTCAAGATTGTGACTCCAGCAGGAAATGGGAGGCAGAAAAAAAGCAGCTTTTTAACTTTGTTGAAACAATGAAAATGTACTTCGGAGTTCCTTTATTTTAGTTCGTATTCGTAGCCGCGGGAGCGCTTTGCACGAACCGTATAATTACGCTCAGATGGCGGTTGAAAGCATGTGCGTCTAAAAATAAAACTGCTTACCTGGTGATTGGTTACCTTACTTCCTGTTTGCACGTGACTGGATAGGTAATCCCGGTAGTGGGATTTTTCAACTGGCCCCCTATGGTAGCTTCACTTGCAATCAAATATGATGGCTATGGTTTAGTAAACTATACATTTACGGAACGCTTTATTTGTATCCTTTCTTGGGCCGTGCCCCCCCCCCATTCCGCTGGAATGTCCAGTACTCTGGGGGCTCGGCGATCAAAGTAGACCACCCCCACCACCACTACATCCACCACCCCATCCACCACTACCATCGCATACACCACCGCATCCACCGCATCCACCACCACATCCACCGCATCCACCACCACATCCACCATCACCACCACATCCACCATCACCACCACATCCACCACCACATCCACCACCACATCCACCACCACCACCACATCCACCATCACCTCCACATCCACCATGACATCCACCGCCACATCCACCACCATCACATCCACCACCGCCACATCCACCAACACCACCGCATCCACCACCACCACTTCCACCACCACCGCATCCACCACCACCACTTCCACCACCACCGCATCCACCACCACCACATCCACCACCACCACTACATCCACCACCACCCCATCCACCACCACCACCACCACCGCATCCACCACCACCACCGCATCCATCATCACCACATCCACCACCACCGCATCCACCACCACATCCACCATCTCCACCACCACCACATCCACCATCACCTCCACATCCACCATGACATCCACCGCCTCATCCACCACCACCACATCCAACACCACCGCATCCATCACCACCACCGCATCCACCACCACCACCACTCCCACCACCACCACATCCACCACCACATCCACCACCACATCCACCACAACCACCACCACATCCACCACAACCACCACCCCATCCACCACCACCACATCCACCATCACCTCCACATCCACCATGACATCCACCGCCACATCCACCACCACATTCACCACATCCACCACCATCACATCCACCACCGCCACATCCACCACCACCACCACATCCACCACCACTTCCACCACCACCGCATCCACCACCACCACCGGATCCACCACCACCACCACCACCACTACATCCACCACCACATCCACCACAACCACCACCCCATCCACCACAACCGCCACCCCATCCACCACCACCACCGCATCCACCATGACATCCACCACCACCACATCCACCACCACCACATCCACCACCACCGCATCCACCACCACCGCATCCACATCCACCACTTCCACCGCATCCACCACTTCCACCACATCCACCACTTCCACCACATCCACCACCACATCCACCACCACATCCACCACCACATCCACCACCTCATCCACCACCTCATCCACCACCTTATCCACCACCACATCCACCACCACCACATCCACCATACCCACCACCATCACTTCCACCACCACATCCACCACCACTTTCACCACATCCACAACCACCACCACCACATCCACCACCACTTTCACCACCACTTTCTCCACATCCACAACCACCACCACATCACCACATCCACCACCACCACATCCACCACATCACCACCACATCCACCACATCCACCACCACATCCACCATCACCACCACCACCACATCCACCACCACATCCACCACCACCATATCCCCCAGATCCACCACCACCACATGTATATGTGTGTGGCTCTGTGTGTGTTTAGGTGCAAATGCAATGTTCTTGGATTTTCGTCACAATAAAATGCACTGAACATAATCTTCACAAAAGTTATTTACAAACGTTTAAGCTATTTCCATTATAAATTACAATAACTTTTATTTAAGTATTCATTATTTACAAAATTAAAAGCCATTGTTATTTGTAATATCAAGACATATAAGTCACGTAAATACAACACACATTGCATTACAAATGCTATAGGTGTCACATTTGCAAAAGTTAAAACTATTGACATTGTAACTGACAAAGCTATTAATTTTGCTACTTTCAAAACCAACACATAAATAAAAAAAGTGTCATTTACAATACCAATAGCTCAAACTTTTCTAATGCGAGACCTATTGCATTTCCAATGCTTGTTTTGCTGGGAATCCAGATCCAGTGTTTCCAAGCTCCCCTCGCGGGGTGTTGGGAAATCGAGTCCCAAGACAGAGATACCAGACCTTCTTCATTCTAAAACCAAGGTACGGAGCTGATTAGACCCTAAGAGAAATCTTGGATAGATTCTTGGCAAAGAAACTAAACCTATGCTACACCACACTTACTTCTTCCCTCGTACTAGACTTAGGTTAGGTACATTGGGGTAGGCGTATTTTAGAAGCACCAGTTGAGGACTTTTAACCTTTGTTATTTATGTATGTATTTATCTATGGTTTAAGAAACCATACAATGCTTTTGCAGTATTATTTTATAATACTCTTCCTGCTGTACGCATTAGACTTTGGTCAGTATTACGATTGTAGCAGTTCACTTTACTTGCATGAGAAAGAAGACTGTACTGAGTAAAATATCTATCTATTGTTTCCACGACTCTGAAGATACGTTTATTCTTGGGGAAACAATGTGAGTGAGAAAGAAGACTGTTCAATAAATCCTGTTATTGAAAACGCCCGTCTCTCTATTTCTCTGCACCTCTGATGAAATGAAGCATGCACCATCGACTAAGTAAAATATCTATCTATTGTTTCCATGACTCTGAAGATACGTTTATTCTTGGGGAAACAATGTTGTCATGTTTATGCGGTTGTCAGAAACTAATCCCTTCTTGTGAATTTGAGAAAGTTTCTAGTGACCTCTGAACTAGCTGGCACTCACAATTAAGTCTAATATATTTGATAGAGACCTGGTAGACATAAGTCCTACGTCAAGTCTATATGATATATTATTCCAATGCGCAGAGCCTATTGGGAATATAGGAACTACACCACAGCCTATGCAATCACAGTATGCCGCCACCAGGGGAAGCACAGTATGCTCTCCACACCTGTCCTGGCTTTGTTTCACTGCCTCAGTCTCTGTTGCAGCACAGGACACTGTGGGGCATATGTACATGGAGTTAACGCCGCCGTAGCATCAATTTTTTTACGTTACAACAGTCTTTTTTAGCGCCTCATTTACAGGTTGCCGCTAATTGCAGTTAGCAGCAGTTTTCCAGTGTAAACGTGAATTTTTAAGATCGCCACTCCTGTTAGCGCGACTTAACGAAAATGATGCAAGGTAGGCGTTCCCATTCAAAAGCTGCCACTAACCCCACTTTGCGATATTTACAAGGAATTCTTTGTATGATGCAAAACCAAAAAAAACTGCCTCTAACTCCAGTTAGAGGCATTTATTTAAGACTAGAGAATAGCTGGTCTTAAAAATGGTGCAAACACTTGGGGACTCATTTCAGGTGGTTTTTGTGCTGGACGGCGCTGCAAGAAATGTTGCTACGCTGCCCTGCAACAAAACTACAGGGCAAGAATGCGCACTAACAATAGGATAGGGAGCATTCCTGGGCCTCATTCATGAAAATTGTTGCATCGCTGCGACAAAACAGCATTACAACACTTTTCACTACTCCCTTCTTGCGACACCATGTATGCGCTGTATTCACTGTACAGCGCTCCATGATGCAATTAATGACAGATACGGCTGGAATCCTGACAAATCTATCAGCCTTAAAGTCAAGCATTGCTGCAGATGTGTCACAAACATGATGGAACTCCAGCAATGCTTGGGGCCAGTCTATCCATGTGGCACTGCGTCACCTTTATGCCTGCCATGAGTCAGGCAGTGGCGTCTTACAATTGTTGCAGTGAAATCTGATGGATTTCACTGCGCCACTCCTATGAGGCTTTGTTGCATGGGAGTGCCCACCCTTCATACATCATACCTGATGCAGGTATAATGTGGCACAGGGGTTCACAAGGTCACGCATATGCCTAGATGCATCACTTTGCAAATATGGGGCAAGAATTTCGCTGCAAGTACGTCAAGAAAATGACGCACCATGGGGTGAAAGTGTCAGAAGGGGTTCATGATTAAGCCCCCCTTTCTTTTCCCCTACATTGGAGCACAATGGCTGCCATCCACCAATGCAGGCACCCTTGCGCTATGGTGCAAGGGTGACTGTGTAGCGGAGTTGATTGATGTTGTGGCTCCATCTCTTCTCAAGACGTCTGCAGGTGGGGCTGGACTAGTGGAGGGCGGGAGGGAACTAGTTGGCCTTCTTGGAGTGTTGCTTTCCTGGTCTATTCTTGAGGGGTGCCAATGTGTTGGCGCAGTTGGAGATCCATCTGTGGAGGTTGCGCGATGCAGTGTTGATGTATGTAAGCGTTGGCGGATTGGTGGTGCTGAGGGAGTTGACTGGAAGTTCTTTGGTGGTCTTGATCTAGCTGCGACTGGGGGCAATGACAACGATGGTGTATGGTAGGCGTGGTGAAGGTGTGATGTAAACAATGATGGTCAGTACAGGAGAGTCCTGTGGTGTGGCTGCAGTTGAAGTTCCTGCTGGTGGAGAAGATGGGCTTGAGCGTGTGTCAGGCTATGTGGGTTGGTGCGGTGACTAGCTGCTTGAGTCTGATGTTGGCGAGGTTCCCCAGGAGGGGGGTGTTCCGGTCACTGGGGTTGTCCAGGTGGAACTTGAGGTCTCAGAGTAGGATGTAGATGGTGGAGGGGAGAGCCTGGGGTGCAATGATGTCTAGAATGGTATCAGTGAATGGGGGTTCAGGGCCCGGGGGGCCTGTTGTAGAAAAGCAGATTTTATCTAGTTATCATCAATCACTGCTTGGCGTTAGTCGCCTGTAATCCACTCGATTACTAGTTAATCAAATAAATAGGCAGGCGTTGGAAAACTGGAAAGCGATGAACAGGTTTATTTCTCCGGAGGAGAACACGTCAATTCAGACAAACAAAATGTCTTCTCGAGGTGCTCTAACTTTACCTCTGTGGCATAGCCTTTTATACACAACTTCGACTCTTTATTGCGGGGTAATACATTCCTGACAGTAGTTTATTACATCCTCGGAATCCCCGCTCTCAACTTGTTCCCACACATACCCAACAGCAATGTCCCCTACCCTGGTCTCAGCAGGTGATTGTTATCGCGCAGCTGAGCATTCCGGCAGGGTCTGAAGTATGCGGAATCGGTCAGATCTAAGAGGGTTGTGCCACTGATTACTTCAGACCCCTTTGATGGGGAACAAATTCCTACTGTACGGGGGTAATAAACTGTATCCGCAGGGGCTGGTTATTGCCTGGGACCAGATCGAACAGCCAGTTGCAGGGGAGAAGGTTATCAATGGGCCTGTTCGTGCGAGGGGGATGAAAGGGCATGGGCGTTAGGCACGGGAAGTGGCTCTGGAGCTGGGTCGCGCTGAGGATGCTTCATGACTCTAGCATGTGTGCTTGGCGGTTGGCAGAGCGTGGGGGATGTCTGCGATGTCAGGGTGACGCGCTGGTGATCGGCAATGCACAAAATGGCCGCGGTATCTAAAATGGGTGCCGCTTACGTACATACAATGGGTCTTGTTAGGCAAGATGGCGCCGGCGATGTTCACGTCTGTCGATAATACTTTAACAGTCTCCTCTTTGAACATTCCAAGACATCTTGCTAGTCTATTTCAATCCCCATGATATTCTGTATCTCTGTGTCATACATTGCATTAATTCGTTCTATATGAGTATCTACAGTCCTTGGGCACAAAGAGTTCAGACATAGAGATCACAAGGGCGGTATGCATTGTATCCCCAAACAGCAGCCACATATTATGAAAACTGGCACCAAGATGATCATCAACAGTTTCCAACCCCAATCTTTTAATATGCCCCAAAACCAGCTTCCAAGTGTCCAAGTCTCTTGTTCTTGATGGATCTCTGATGCCAGCCTCTGAAGGTGTTCAATTGCCTTCTAGACAGAAGGCGAGCCATCAGGGACAAAAGTGCAACAGCTGGCACCGATGATGCGGCATGCTGCTCCACGGTCTGCCAGTACAATGTCTAAAACAAGGTGATTCTGCAAAGCCAACAGTTGTTAGTGAGGATGCCGGCTGTGACGTTCAAAGCTGTCTCTACTGCTTGAGTCAGGTGTCGAATGGCCCGGCTGTTTGTCATCGGACCCCAAAGCGGGACAAAGCCTTTGGCTGCGTCAAGAAACTGGGATGCAGCAGAGTCCCCTTGGTCTGTGTCTCCGGATCGCCTTTCTAGGTGGTGTCCAGCGGGTGCAGTGTAGGTTGGAGGCAGAACAAAAGCGATATAGCCAGTGCCCCCCCAGCCTTTTGAGAGCCAGGTGTAGGCCTTTGTACCACAGATGAAGTACATGTTGGGTGATGCAACAAATGAAGGGGGGTCGGCAGTGTTCAGTGTTCTGGTTATCTGGCAAGTGCTGTGGCCCACGATTTTAGTCCCATGGCCTTTGATGCAGACAAGACCTGGGACGCTTACTGTCATGCTTGTGCCTCCGCGCATACATTATCCAATGTCCAGTCAGCCGACACATCCACTTAACACATGTAATTAAAATATCACACATAGCGCCGACTGTTGTTTACGATATCGGCCATTACTCTTCCACTCAGGGTTGGCAATGGTTGGCAAAAGGAGGCTGAGATACGATATACGCATGTGCAAGGTTAGCGCATGCGCATTTGCCTGATTGTATTATTTACCCCGCCCAAGACGCATTGAAAACGCTTCGCGTTTAGCCAGGTTGTTGTGGTTCTCGTTCCGGGTCACGGTGACGGGCGTCCAAGGAGTTAGTGTTTCCTGCATATCCGAGTTGTCATGTGAGTTTGGAAGCGTCTTGGCTTCTATTTGGTTCCGCTTTTTGTTTCTTCTTTGTAATTTCTCAGTTTGTTCATATCTACTCTTAAGCCTCACTTCATCTTTATGGTAGACTTATAGTAGTATTGATTTCTACTCGTGTTCACATATTGCGAGGTGCCTTGTGCTGTTAACAAGGTTCCACTTCAGCTGTTCATGAGTATTGCTTCCGATTCCTTTAAAGCCGGTTACAGAACCGTTTTGGGTGAGTTATATACAACGTAGAAAAGTATATCCCCTGATGTGGTTCTAATACTTAATGGGTGTTTTTGTCTACAGTATTTGGCAACCTGGTTTTATACTCCGTTCTTTTGCACTATTGCTTCCGGGCATTTCCTGCATCTCCTCAGTGTTCCACAGGTATCTAAGTCCCCTAAGATCCACATTTTGAGAGTAGTATGGGGAGGTTTTGTTTTTCATAACTCTTTGTTTCTTTTGCTACATCACCAGACTAGAGAAGACAAAGAAGTGACTCTATCCTTTGTGAAGATTGAGGAGAGCTGTATTTATCCCCCTCTATCCTTGTTTTGTTCCCCTGTTTCCCCCTTGTCACTACCTCCGAGTTAGTGTTCTTTCCTGACTCCCGTGGGTGATAGGGGTGAGGCAGGGAGCTTGGCATCAGACCTCCAGGACACTCCCGAGACAACAGGTGCGTGCATGACACTTACTACAGATAGTGCTACAGTTGCGGTTGCAGCTGTTCTTTTCTTTAGAAAGGAGAAGGTTGGTCTGGCTGGGTTATTCAGTATTTGCATTTCCACACGTTCTTTTGCAGGAATGTTCATTGGGAAAGTTGCGTTTGAAGTGAGAGGACAAAAGGGAGCAGTCGTTCTTTCAGTTTTGTTCAGCCAGAACTCCTTATAGAATTGTTTCATTGTCCCATCGGATGTGGCATTGTCTTTGTAGCTCTTTTGCAGGAGCATTAACCAGGCGAGGCAGGACCCATGAACAGAGAAGAGTGAAGGGATGAAAGGAATGGAATGTTCAGTGGCATGTGGTAGCAGCCCACAGATCCAGCAGTTGGTGGCATTTGCGGCAAGATTGTGTTGGTGCAGCAGTTGTACAAAAGAATTGTTCCAAAACTCTTTGCGCCGTTCTCGGAGTCATGGTGCCAGTGAAACCAGATAGTGTTCCTTTTCAGTGGTGGGTTGCATAGTCGGTATCAGTGTTCGGTAAGCAGGAGCACTCTCTTCAATGATCCAGACTGTGACCATTAGCAAGAGACTGGCAAGAGATGCTGTTAGGTGTATGATTGTCTTTATGCTGTGGATCGCGGCAGTCTTGGTGTCGTTGCGGCGGTTCTTCGGTTGTCCGGGAAATTCCATCACCTTCAAGAGGCTCGTGACTGGCAGGACCACATACTTTTGTCCAGCGTTTCTCCTGGTAGCCTTTGTAGTGTTGGCTACCGCTCTGAGACTTTTAACTTAGTTAGTGGCCTGCTACGTCGGAGCACTCTCCTTTCGTCGTAACTTGTACCCTTCTGTGGACGGCACTGTGGGGTCTGGAAACTCTGTCAGTTCAAGTGCCTCTGTTTCAGGGTAATAACTCAGGGCTGTTCGATCTTTTGTCAGATGCTCTTCTTGGGTGTCCACGTCTTCTTTTGTTGCCAGTGTCGGTGTTATTTGTTTGCAGTGGTGAGCATGCAGCCAGTTTTTCTTTCCTTCCACTCGAAGTGCAGTTCGGATGGTGATTAAGACTTGCCAGGGGCCTGTCCACTGGGGTTCCAAACTCTTCGACCTCTGGAAGTTCCGAATCAGGACAAAATCCCCGGGTTTGATATCGTATCCAGGGCCCCTCGATACATCTGGTATGGCTTGCTGCACCTGTTGGTGGATAACAGTTAGTTCGCTCATCAATTTATACAAATAGTCGGACATGAGTATGTCCGCGACATTGTTAATGGTTGTTGGTTTTGGGGCCGCCCAAATATTCATTGGCCTGCCGAAAACAACCTCGTCAATTGGTGTTTGGTTGGGGTGGAGCGCATGGATAGCAATGCCAGTGGAAGGGCATCGGGCCATTTCAGCCGAGTGGTGGCGACTATTTTGGCTAGTTTTAATTTCAGTGTGGCGTTGTGCCTTTCTACCAGGCCCACTTCAGTATGTGTTGGATGACCTCGGCTATGAAAAGGGGGCCATTGTCGCTCCATAAAACTCTACAAAGGCTGTATCGGGGGTAGAATTTCTTTAACAAAACCTTGCAGTGGCAGCGGCGGTTTTGTCACAAGTGGGGTATGCTTCCACCCATTTGCTGAAGGCGCACACAATAACTAGAACGTATTTCAGACCATGGCACCTTTCTAGTTGAATGTAATCCATTGGAGAATTTCAAAGGAATGGTCGGGGACTCCAAACCCTCCCCGTGGTACTACTGTCCCTTTCCCTGGGTTGTGTTGCAGGCATACCATGCATTGTTGTACTAGGCGTTTTGCTGAGTCTGCTATCTTGCCGTTATGCCATACCCTAGCAATCAGTTCGGTCATGGGAGCGGATCCTATGTGTGCGGGTAGGTGTGCAATGGTCAATATGGGGATCAGATAGGCGTTAGGTAGCAGCCATTTGTCTCTGTCTTCTGTCCTCCAGCAGCCTTCAGTGTCTTTCTGTTCCACCCGAGGCCATTCAGTCAGTTCATGTGGTCTACTCGTCAGTTGGATGTCTCTTATAGTGGCCCTAGCGTCTGTCCATTTCTCAGCTTGTGACCTAGTCACATACATTCGTGTTGCAGTTCTGTCTTCGGCTGTGGCTCGGGCAGTAACGTCAGCTAGGGCATTTCCCTGTCCAATAATGTCCGTCACTTTCTTATGTGCTTGGCATTTAATTACTGCTAGCTGCTTGGGGAGAAGGACTGCTTCAGTCAAGGCGGAAACTAGATCTCCGTGTAGGATGGGTGTGCAGTGCGAGGTCAGGAATCCTCTTTCCCTCCACAGGAGCCCGAAATGGTGAACCACCCCGAAAGCGTACTGGCTGTCCGTGTATATGTTTACTGTCTTCCCTGCTGCTAAGATGCATGCTCGTGTGAGGGCAATCAGTTCTGCCGCCTGCGCGGATCGTTGGGCAATGCCGGCTGTTTCTATAATGGTTTGGGCAGTGGTGACGCGTATGCAGCTGAGGTCGTGCCATCCGGGAGTTTGATGCACAAGCCATCTACCCATAGTTCCCCGTCAGGTTCTGGAAAAGCAGTGTCTCTGAGATCTACCCTGCTCCTTGTCTGTCCGTCAGTGAGAGTCACACAGTCATGTAGGGGAGTCATGCTGGGGTCGTTTTCGGGCAGAGGTAACAACGTAGCTGGATTTAGAGTGGTGCATCACTTCAGAGTGATGTGTGGCGCTAGCAGGGTCAACCCGTATCCTGTCAGTCATGCACTAGTCAGATGTTGGGTTTTGGTCTGATTCAGAAGTGTGTTAACTGCATGGGTTACTAACACTGTAAGGGAGTTGGAGAGTACTATTCCCTCACTCTGACGTATCGAAACTGCTGCAGCTGCTACGGCGCATAAGCACGCCGGTAGCGCTCTGGCTACTGGGTCGAGGGTGGATGAGGATTATGCACAAGGGCGCTGCTTGTGACCAATAGATTGTCTTAGGACAGATAAGGCACATCCCTCTCTTTCGTGTGTATAGAGGGAAAATGGCTTGGAGTAGTCCTGGGTTCCTAGAACGGGTGCTGAACAAAGGGCGTCTCGTAATTCTTTGAACGCTGTCTGGCATTCGGGGGTCCAAAGGAGTGGTAATGGAATGCCTTTGGCTAGAAGGGAAAGTAGGGGTTTGACTATGAGACTATAGTTTGGCAACCACTGTCGACAGAATGAGGTGAGGCCTACCAAAGAGCGGAGTTGCTTCTGGGTCTTAGGGACGGGAGTGTCTAGAATAGTCTGGATTCTGTCAGGCGTGAGCTTCCTCCCTTCCTTTGATAATAGGTGTCCTAGATACGTGACTTGGGGTTTGCAAAACTGCAACTTCTTTCAGCAAACTTTGTGGCCATTCTCTGCAAGGAAGTAGAGGAGCTGGATGGTGGCTGTGACAGTTAGTGAGGCGGTGTCTGCTGCTAAAAGGATATCGTCCACATACTGTATCAACGCCACCCCGTCTGGTAACTGTACTTCATCTAACTGTCTTTTGAGCGCCTGGCTGTAGATGCTCGGGCTCTCGGTGTACCCCTGGGGTGCTCGACAAAATCTATACAAGCGGGATCTTAGGATAAATTCGAAGAGATAGCGGCTGTCTTGGTGAATGGGTATGGAGAAGAAGGCATTCTTGAGGTCAATTACGGTGAACGTGGTGGCAGTGGACGGGATTAGGGTCAGGATGGCGGTGATGTCAGAGACTACAGGGTATTGTGGCACAACTATCTTCTTGATCTCTCGTAGGTCAATGATGAAGCGGTATGCTTTCCCATCTCCCTCTCCTTGTCTCTTAATGATCGGTAAGATCGGACTGTTACAGACGGTGCTCACTACCTCCTCTACTACTCCTGCTTCTACTAGTGACTGTATTATTTCGCTCAATGCTCTCTCGCCCTCTGGTGATATCTTGTACTGGGGTACTTTCGGTAAGGTTGCATCCTATCGTATCGTCACATGCACTGGGTCTATCATCATTCGTCCTACGTCTGAGTCAGCCTTGGCCCACAAGTGCGGTGGCAAAGTGTCCAGAAGGGACACATCTGTTTCGGTACTGGGGTACATATGTTGGGATGGGTGAGGTCTTAGATGGTGGTGGTTGTCATATAAGATGACTCGGACTCCGTCGGGTGAGCATTTGATGGTTGCTCAAAAATGCTCCAGCAGATCGAGACCCATAATGGCGTCTGGGATATTGGAGGAGAGGAGAAATGTGGTGTCAAATGATATCTCCAAGATCAAAAGGGATCGGTTTAGACAAGGGGTTAGTGGAGGGCGTGCCATCAAATCCTGTTGATGTCACGTGTGAGCCAGACAAGGGTGCCCTTGGAATCAGTCACTTAGATAATGCACTATGTGTTGCTCCCGTGTCTACCAGAAATGGTGACTTCGTGCCCAGGACCTTTGCGGTAACATAAGGGCCATGCTGGTCAACATAGAGCTCGACTGGATCCCTCCCTTGCCCTAGGCAGTCCTATGCAAAGTCGTACGTGTTGTCGTAGTCAGATTGTTGGTATTGATTCTGTTGGGGACGGTCAATTGTATTTCCTCTACCGGGTCTTTCTTCACTGGTGTCGGTTGCGCACCCTCTCCCGGGTCCTCTACCTCTCGGTCCATTCGTTAATTCTCTCGCCCATTTTTCCTTATTCATTCCTAACAGGATCGGGCATTGGGACTTCCAGTGTCCGTACCCTCTACAAAATGCGCACTGATCCTCTCCTAAGTCCCGACGTCCAGTGTAGGGTGTGGAGACATTATTTCTGGGTGGTGGTGTTCGAGGGATACTTTGCTGATATCCTCCTTTGTACTGTTTTTTTCCCTATATTCACCCCTTGTAACTTCGCTATCATAACTTGTTCTTTTAAATCTTTCTTTTTCTTTTCGGTGGCCCTATCATTTTCGTTTTTCTGGTGTTCACAGCACTGGGCCATCTGGAGGATGGCCGCTGGTTTAGAGGCCGCCCAACTGCTTTCGCTGGTCTGTAGATTCTGTGATACCTCCGGTAACAGACCCTTGACATAGTTCTGTACGAACAAGTGATGTCCAGTCGCAGTGGACATGTCTTATCCACTATAATCGGAGAACACGGTTTCGAACCGGGAGAAGTATTCTGAGACATCTTCTTGGGGTTTCTAACGGCAAGCGGTTACTATGGACCAATCTATCTTTTTCTCGGGAATCAGGGATTTTACTTTTTGTACTATCTTGTCCGGGAGGTCTAATATGGCTTTTACAGGTTTCTGTCCAGGGTTTTGTTATTTGTCTAGTACATCGAGTTGTTCCCAGGTATGACCGAACAGGTCTGAATGTTCTACTTTCCTGATCTGTTTCCACACATCAGCTGGTAGGCATAGCCCAAAGAACAAGTCGACGTCGGCAAGCGTCATAATCGTCGATCCTAGAGTGGTACCTAATTCTGTGTAAAACGCGGTGGGATTCTTTCGCAAGTCAGGCAAGGATTTGCGGAACGTCAGGATGTCCTGTCTATCCCAAGGCTAATATACCCAATTATAAACCACTCTTCCTTTGGCGTCCTGGTGATTTATGTCATCATGAGTTCCCTGTCCTCAAGGGGGGACCCAATAGGGGGCAGCTTATTTTATGGGCATCATATTGTCTAGTCTCTCCATCGGAGGCTCCGTCATTTCTGATGTCGTGTTTTTTGACTACCCGTCCTTGTTCTATGAGGTGGCGGAAGACTTCTAGGGGATAGGAGAAAAGTTCCGCCACATCACAGTCGTTTTCGTCTCCTGTATCTACCTTCCTGTATAGAGCCATGAGTAGGTCAGGCACTATTTTCTTGTACTTTTCCTCATAAGCCGTAAGGGTGTAATAACAAAAACGCACGACAAAGTGTCGCTTGTGATTGTCGACATAAGAGTTACATATATCTGTTATATATTCTTCCGTTTCCTTCCTGTCTACTAGGGTTTTAACGATTTTCTCAATACCTGCTTGCTCACTCTTACTCAACCGTGGGATTCTTACCAGCCCTTTTTCTGTTGTTTCGGTTCTTACTGGTGTGTTGTTTGACGAGGTATCAGGCACGAGAGGCTCGGTCGGCGCAGAGGCCGTGGGTACAGAGGCCCTGGCGCCACCTTCGATTATGCTCTGAGAATCTTGGTGTTGTATTAGAGGATGAGTAGGGGCATAAGGAGGTGGCATGTAGATAATTGGTGGCCCTAGGAGTAAATCGTCGTCTATCTTTTGTTTCAATGGTAACTCAGGGTAAAGAGCCGAGGGCGCTCTGACAGGGCATTGTCCTGAGATCTCTGATTCTCACTCCTTCCTAGCGTAGTCTCTTTCCCTAATCTCCTCTTCTAACTTTTTACCAGGTAGGTGAGCTGATTTTCGTAGTTCCTTATCTATTCTTGCTTCATCTTTCTTCTTTCGTTGAATCGTTTCTTTTCGTCACATACCAAGTGTGAAGGGGCGGCCCTTACCTCCAGGGCGCGGGGAACCAGTGTGGACTCCCATACCTTCGGAACCACCGTACCCCAACTCAGCCAACCCCGGCTACTCCTCTCTCTGTCTCCCTACAGGCGCCGACAGCAACACCGGTGCGCAGCGGACCGGAAGCGACCTTTCGTGACCCCGGAAGTGTGGCGGATACTGAAGGACCGGAAGCGACCCCACCTGACCCCGGAAGTCATTCTCCAGGTTCCCGACCCGATGGTAGAAAAGCCGACGACTCGGAGGATGCAGGGTTCCCAGCAGTGGACTCGTGGCAGGAGTTAGCAACACGCGAAGAACCAGCAGCGGAGAGCGGAGGAGAAAGGAAGAGCCGAGAGAAGGAAGAGGGGGAAGACGTTTGGTGCGAGGATTGGTGGCGTCCTCAGGAGGTGGCTGGAGAGCGGCCGTAACTCGGATGAGAGTTACGGCGGGGCACGTAAGTACCTTGTCACCTTTCTCCGTGTTTCCCCTTGTAATTAGTGTAAATATTGTAAATAGACTCACGAACAGCACTCGCTGTAATAGTAAACGCACACCGGCACTGTATAGAACTGTACACAACCCCCCCTCCCTCAAGCCACACTCTCTACCCGCTACCCGTCTTCTGTTTTCCTTCTCTACCTACCCTACCGTCCCTCCCTCACGTTAGTTTCCAACCCTCTCACTCCCCGGTGCAGGTGACAGTATTCCGAGGTCCGTTGTCCTCAGGACTAATCGCCCTGTGTCTCTTTCTATTACCTCCGAGGGGCACACCGTTACCTACACCACGGAAAGACGGCCTCAGCCCAGCAGCTGACATCCTACCGACGACCCCTCGCCGGATCCTCATCGCTACGACCCCACCTGCATCCCTTACCTGGACTCCAACCCTGATACCCGTACTCCAAAGACCTGGTTTCTGTATAATCAATAACATTCTCGCTAATCATAGCGCACTTCATCCGGCCTCCACGCCTGTTATTCTGGCCCGCCCCAACCCCCACTCCACAGGTGGTGTCAGAAGTGGGATCGCCCGGAAGCATGGAGGCCGCGGTCAAACAGCTGGCAGAAGGCCAGGAACTCCTTGGGAAATTGATGGAACGGTTTCTCAAGACCGCAGAAGATGACCGGGGACAACTGCATGACGTCCTGAAGGGTCAGGGCATGGCCCAGGACCAAGCCCTTGAGAAGCTAACGACTGTCATGGGGCAACAAAGACCAATCGCCTCTCTCCCCTCCGTAGTCCTGCACATAGTTCTGTACGAACAAGTGATGTCCAGTCGCAGTGGACATGTCTTATCCACTATAATCGGAGAACACGGTTTCGAACCGGGAGAAGTATTCTGAGACATCTTCTTGGGGTTTCTAACGGCAAGCGGTTACTATGGACCAATCTATCTTTTTCTCGGGAATCAGGGATTTTACTTTTTGTACTATCTTGTCCGGGAGGTCTAATATGGCTTTTACAGGTTTCTGTCCAGGGTTTTGTTATTTGTCTAGTACATCGAGTTGTTCCCAGGTATGACCGAACAGGTCTGAATGTTCTACTTTCCTGATCTGTTTCCACACATCAGCTGGTAGGCATAGCCCAAAGAACAAGTCGACGTCGGCAAGCGTCATAATCGTCGATCCTAGAGTGGTACCTAATTCTGTGTAAAAACGCGGTGGGATTCTTTCGCAAGTCAGGCAAGGATTTGCGGAACGTCAGGATGTCCTGTCTATCCCAAGGCTAATATACCCAATTATAAACCACTCTTCCTTTGGCGTCCTGGTGATTTATGTCATCATGAGTTCCCTGTCCTCAAGGGGGGACCCAATAGGGGGCAGCTTATTTTATGGGCATCATATTGTCTAGTCTCTCCATCGGAGGCTCCGTCATTTCTGATGTCGTGTTTTTTGACTACCCGTCCTTGTTCTATGAGGTGGCGGAAGACTTCTAGGGGATAGGAGAAAAGTTCCGCCACATCACAGTCGTTTTCGTCTCCTGTATCTACCTTCCTGTATAGAGCCATGAGTAGGTCAGGCACTATTTTCTTGTACTTTTCCTCATAAGCCGTAAGGGTGTAATAACAAAAACGCACGACAAAGTGTCGCTTGTGATTGTCGACATAAGAGTTACATATATCTGTTATATATTCTTCCGTTTCCTTCCTGTCTACTAGGGTTTTAACGATTTTCTCAATACCTGCTTGCTCACTCTTACTCAACCGTGGGATTCTTACCAGCCCTTTTTCTGTTGTTTCGGTTCTTACTGGTGTGTTGTTTGACGAGGTATCAGGCACGAGAGGCTCGGTCGGCGCAGAGGCCGTGGGTACAGAGGCCCTGGCGCCACCTTCGATTATGCTCTGAGAATCTTGGTGTTGTATTAGAGGATGAGTAGGGGCATAAGGAGGTGGCATGTAGATAATTGGTGGCCCTAGGAGTAAATCGTCGTCTATCTTTTGTTTCAATGGTAACTCAGGGTAAAGAGCCGAGGGCGCTCTGACAGGGCATTGTCCTGAGATCTCTGATTCTCACTCCTTCCTAGCGTAGTCTCTTTCCCTAATCTCCTCTTCTAACTTTTTACCAGGTAGGTGAGCTGATTTTCGTAGTTCCTTATCTATTCTTGCTTCATCTTTCTTCTTTCGTTGAATCGTTTCTTTTCGCCACATACCAAGTGTGAAGGGGCGGCCCTTACCTCCAGGGCGCGGGGAACCAGTGTGGACTCCCATACCTTCGGAACCACCGTACCCCAACTCAGCCAACCCCGGCTACTCCTCTCTCTGTCTCCCTACAGGCGCCGACAGCAACACCGGTGCGCAGCGGACCGGAAGCGACCTTTCGTGACCCCGGAAGTGTGGCGGATACTGAAGGACCGGAAGCGACCCCACCTGACCCCGGAAGTCATTCTCCAGGTTCCCGACCCGATGGTAGAAAAGCCGACGACTCGGAGGATGCAGGGTTCCCAGCAGTGGACTCGTGGCAGGAGTTAGCAACACGCGAAGAACCAGCAGCGGAGAGCGGAGGAGAAAGGAAGAGCCGAGAGAAGGAAGAGGGGGAAGACGTTTGGTGCGAGGATTGGTGGCGTCCTCAGGAGGTGGCTGGAGAGCGGCCGTAACTCGGATGAGAGTTACGGCGGGGCACGTAAGTACCTTGTCACCTTTCTCCGTGTTTCCCCTTGTAGTTAGTGTAAATATTGTAAATAGACTCACAAACAGCACTCGCTGTAATAGTAAACGCACACCGGCACTGTATAGAACTGTACACAACCCCCCCTCCCTCAAGCCACACTCTCTACCCGCTACCCGTCTTCTGTTTTCCTTCTCTACCTACCCTACCGTCCCTCCCTCACGTTAGTTTCCAACCCTCTCACTCCCCGGTGCAGGTGACAGTATTCCGAGGTCCGTTGTCCTCAGGACTAATCGCCCTGTGTCTCTTTCTATTACCTCCGAGGGGCACACCGTTACCTACACCACGGAAAGACGGCCTCAGCCCAGCAGCTGACATCCTACCGACGACCCCTCGCCGGATCCTCATCGCTACGACCCCACCTGCATCCCTTACCTGGACTCCAACCCTGATACCCGTACTCCAAAGACCTGGTTTCTGTATAATCAATAACATTCTCGCTAATCATAGCGCACTTCATCCGGCCTCCACGCCTGTTATTCTGGCCCGCCCCAACCCCCACTCCACAGGTGGTGTCAGAAGTGGGATCACCCGGAAGCATGGAGGCCGCGGTCAAACAGCTGGCAGAAGGCCAGGAACTCCTTGGGAAATTGATGGAACGGTTCCTCAAGACCGCAGAAGATGACCGGGGACAACTGCATGACGTCCTGAAGGGTCAGGGCATGGCCCAGGACCAAGCCCTTGAGAAGCTAACGACTGTCATGGGGCAACAAAGACCAATCGCCTCTCTCCCCTCCGTAGTCCTGCAGAAATATGTGGCTGACGAAGATCCCGACTTTTTCTTCACAAATTTTGAGCGCCTGGCTCAGGCCGCAGCCTGGCCAGCCGATCGTTGGGGTCACTACCTCGGTCCTCTTTTAACAGGGGAACTGCAAGCAGCATACCAACAAGCAAACATACAGGGACAAACCCCCTATACTGACATAAAAACTTGTATATTGGAGCGTCTAGGGATCGACGACGAAACGTACAGGGTTCAGCTACGTCAGGCCAAGGAAGGGCCCCAAGAAAACCCCAGGGCGTTGTCCTTCCGTATACAAGATCTGGCCAACCGATGGTTAAAACCCGCAACATCCAGCAAGGAAAAGATACTTGCCAGGATCTACCTAGAACAGTACCTAGCATCCTTACACCCGGCCACACAGAAATGGGTACGCCAACATGCTCGATTGACTCTCGACAGTGCTGTGGAAATCGCCAGTGCTTATAACAGAGCTCAAGAGTCCCAACGTCTGAAGGAAGAACTCCCCCCACGCATACACCATGGCAGCCATCCCCGGCCGCAAAGACCACCTCCGGTGGTCAGAAAACCCGATCCTGTTCCCTTGATGGCCTATCCGGTCATGCCTAGGCCACCACAACCCGGTCCACAATGCTATCATTGTGGTGGATATGGACACATAGCCCGCATATGCCCCCAGAAGGAGGAACCCATGGAAATAGGGCTGGCTAAGAACTATGTGTGTCTCACTACGGAAACAACCCCTCCACCCTTCCGCTGTCCTGTTCAGATTGACGGACACCGAATGATGGCACTTGCCGATACGGGGTGCCGACATAGTGTCCTGCGACCACAAGAACTACCCCACTCCGTGGGACCTGTGACAGGGACCGTGGCCATCAAATGTGTCCACGGGGATACAAAGAGCTACCCGACCGCAAGAGTGTGTGTGCAACACCCCACCGATAAAGGAAGCATACTAACAGTCGGTCTGGTACCAAATCTTCCCGAACAAGCTATTCTAGGTAGCGACTATAGTGGTCTTCCCCACCTCCTTCAGGACACCACAGACTCCCTGAAGAAATGGTGGGCAGAAGCCCCTTTTTCCCATGACTCTCCTGCTTCGGGTTTTTCCCCCAAACCATTGAAATCCAAAACCCAAAAGAAAAAGGAAAAAAGAGACTTTGCCCTGGCTTGCCCTGCTCAGGTGGACACACATCCGTGGGAAACAGATCGAGAATTCCGCGCCGCCCAGCAAGAAGATCCAGTTCTACAGGACGCCTGGGGGCGTGCACTCCCCAATGAGGACCCATTGCAAGTAGGCCCTTACTTCTTCATAAAGAATGGGCTCCTATATAGGAAGGGAGGACCCCAGACAAATATCCAATTGGTTATCCCTGGACTGTTTCGGGAGAAGGTGCTGTTTCTGGCCCACAGTCACCTGCTGGGAGGACATTTCAGCGATGAAAAGACTGGAGAATCGATCCTGGAGAAATTCTATTGGCCAGGCGTATATGCTCAGATTAAATGCTACTGCCAGGAGTGCCCGGTGTGCCAGAAAACCAGCCGGTATCGACCTCCGAGGGTTCCCCTCCAACCCCTCCCTCTCATAGACGTCCCCTTTACTAGAGTTGGAATGGACCTTATAGGCCCCCTGTTACCCTCTAAGAGCGGGTGTAGGTATGCTCTAGTGTTAGTGGACTATGCCACCCGATTCCCAGAAGCAGTACCACTCCGTCAACCTACCACCCAGAACATAGCCAAAGCCCTCATTTCCATCTTCTCTAGGGTGGGGTTTCCCCGCGAGATATTGACCGATCAAGGGACGCCCTTTGTCTCATCTCTTATGCGCCAAGTCTGTTCTAATCTGGGTATTAAGCAAATAAGAACCTCAGCTTACCACCCCCAAACAGATGGGTTAGTGGAGCGATATACGCAACCTTGAAAACCACCCTCAAAAAACTATTAGGTCTTGAGAGCAAAAGATGGGAGGAGATGCTTCCTCTCGCCCTTTTTGCCATTCGCTGTAAGGTACAAAGTAGTACTGGCTATTCACCATACGAACTGTTGCATGGACGAGCACCCCGGACTCTCTTGGACATGGCTCGCAAGGCCTGGGAAACCGAGCCAGACCGAACCCGTCCTCTTCCCGAATATGTAGACAATCTTAAGACACACTTAGGAGAAATCAGGGAGATTGTGAGACAGAACCTGTTGGCCGCCCAAACTACCCAGAAAAACCAATACGACAAAGGAACCAAAGCTCGGTCCTTTGTTCCCAGAGACCAAGTGCTACTACTCCTACCATCTTCGGACCATAAGCTGCTAGGACAGTGGCAGGGTCCGTTCACTGTCATAAGACAAGTGACTCCGGTCACATATGAAATTGAAACGGACGCCAGCCGAGGGATCACCCAAATCTACCATATTAACCTCCTAAAGAAATGGGAGGGGCCCCGTCCCGTCCTATCCGGTAGTCCCCCCTTCCTGTTTGAGGGATGTTTTGACTCAGACCTACCTGAGTGCAAGAAACTGGACCTCTGCTGGTCCTTGTCGTCTTTACAATCAGTGTTTTCCTCCTTACCGGGACACACTACTGTGGTGGAACATGCCATTCACATGGAACCTGGAAGGACGGTAAGACAACGACCATACCGCATCCCTGAAGCCCGTAGAGCCGTCATCAAAGAGGAAACCAACCAGATGTTAAAGATGGACATCATAGAACCCTCCAGCAGCAGCTGGAATTCGCCCATCGTCTTGGTTCCTAAGCCCGATGGCTCTACCAGATTCTGCATCGATTTCAGAGAGGTGAATAAGATCTCTGCCTTCGACTCATATCCCCTACCTCGTGTAGACGAGATGGTAGAACGCATTGGCAAACCTAAGTATATAAGTACCCTTGATCTGTGCAAGGGCTATTGGCAGATCCCCTTAAAAGCAGAAGACAAACACAAGACCGCCTTCTCAACCCCAGAGGGCTTGTTCCAGTTTAAAGTAATGCCCTTCGGGCTACATGGAGCCCCGGCGACATTTCAGAGGGCCATGAACCGGGTCTTACAACCTCATTCCCAGTACTCAGGCGCTTACCTTGACGACATAGTCATCTATAGCGATACCTGGGATCAACACCTTTCACATTTGCGATCTGTTGTCTCCTCCCTGGGTAAATTTGGCTTCACCATCAACCCCTCCAAGACCACTTTAACGGCACAGAGTGTAAAGTATCTAGGATACTTGCTGGGTGAAGGGCATATCCGTCCTCAGGACAGCAAGGTCAAGACCATCCAAGCCATACCCTTCCCCCAAACATGAAAAGACCTCCGTGCCTTCCTGGGGATGTTAGGCTATTACAGGAGGTTCATCCCCAACTTTTCCCATACTGCAGCTCCACTGACTGATCTACTGAAGAAAACGGCAAAAACGGAGGAGATCCTAAAACACCCGTCTTCCGTGCTGTTGCATGCCTTTAACCTCCTCAAACATTCCCTGACTTCTGAACCTGTGCTGATGAGTCCTGATTATACCCAGCCCTTCATACTACAAACTGACGCGTCCGATCAGGGCTTGGGGGCTGTGCTGTCCCAAAAAGATTCAGAGGGAGCAGAAAAACCCATTCTCTACCTTAGTAGGATGCTTTTTCCACGAGAGACTAACTATTCCGTTGTTGAAAAGGAGGCACTCGCTATTAAATGGGCGGTAGAAAGCCTCCGTTACTACCTAGAGGGACGGGAATTCCTTCTATATACTGATCACGCCCCACTTGAATGGATGGCACGCAACAGAGGACACAATGATCGAGTGCTCCGGTGGTTCCTCTCTCTCCAACCCTTTCGCTTCAGAACTTTACGTCAGAAAGGGCTAGAGCAGGGTAATGCGGACTCCCTCTCCCGGTATCCGCCACCCACAACCCCTACAAGAAACACTCCTAGGGAAAGGGGATGTGAAGGGGCGACCCTTACCTCCAGGGCGCGGCGAACCAGTGTGGACTCCCATACCTTTGGAACCACCCGTACCGCAACTCAGCCAACCCCGGCTACTCCTCTCTCTGTCTCCCTACAGGCGCCGACAGCAACACCGGTGCGCAGCGGACTGGAAGCGACCTTTCGTGACCCCGGAAGTGTGGCGGATACTGAAGGACCGGAAGCGACCCCACCTGACCCCGGAAGTCATTCTCCAGGTTCCCGACCCGATGGTAGAAAAGCCGACGACTCGGAGGATTCAGGGTTCCCAGCAGTGGACTCGTGGCAGGAGTTAGCAACACGCGAAGAACCAGCAGCGGAGAGCGGAGGAGAAAGGAAGAGCCGAGAGGAGGAAGACGTTTGGTGCGAGGATTGGTGGCGTCCTCAGGAGGTGGCTGGAGAGCGGCTGTAACTCGGATGAGAGTTACGGCGGGGCACGTGAGTGCCTTGTCACCTTTCTCCGTGTTTCCCCTTGTAGTTAGTGTAAATATTGTAAATAGACTCACGAACAGCACTCACTGTAATAGTAAACGCACACCGGCACTGTATAGAACTGTACACCCCCCCCCCCCCCTCCCTCAAGCCACACTCTCTACCCGCTACCCATCTTCTGTTTTCCTTTTCTACCTACCCTACCGTCCCTCCCTCATGTTCGTTTCCAACCCTCTCACTCCCCGGTGCAGGTGACAGTATTCCGAGGTCCGTTTTCCTCAGGACTAATCGCCCTGTATCTCTTTCTATTACCTCCGAGGGGCACACCGTTACCTACACCACGGAAAGACGACCTCAGCCCAGCAGCGGACATCCTACCGACGACCCCTCGCCGGATCCTCATCGCTACGACCCCACCTGCATCCCTTACCTGGACTCCAACCCTGATACCCGTACTCCAAAGACCTGGTTTCTGTATAATCAATAAAATTCTCGCTAATCATAGCGCACTTCGTCCGGCCTCCACGCCTGTTATTCCGGCCCGCCCCAACCCCCACTCCACACCGAGACTGTCAAGCATAGTTGGCGTAGTTTTCTTTTTGCATAGAGCTTTCTCTAGCGTTTCTATTTTATCGAGGTCAAGAGATCCCATCAGTGGCCACTTATTTTCTCGATCTTTTTTTAGTGCTTTTATGCCATAGTTTACAGTAAGCTACAGCGACTAATCCATATTTTACATACATGTCCTTATTAGGGGTGCCTTCCGGTGGAGCCGGATGACTGACCTTTAATAAGCGGTCCGGGCAGAACCACTTACCAATCAGTGGTATAATAGCTCCAAGCCAACTCTGTTGAGGGCATTCTGCAGTGTGACTCGGGGTGGTCATTGTCCCATGTTGTTAACTAGGTACCACATCTTTTCATGATTTACGGGTGAAAATGTCTTTGAGAAGTGTTCCGCAGTCCATCTGCTATAGAAGGGTTGTCCAGTCCTCACTTCTATTTAATCCTGTCTGGATGGTGTTGAACTGGATTATGGTGTTCAATTCCTCTCGATTCAGGTGTTGGGCCAAGTTACCTCCTCTTTGTGGCAACTTGACAACTTTAAGGATTGTCCACTTGATGTCGTCAGCGTTGTAGTTTAGTTCTGAGAAGTGCTCAACCAATGGGGCATTAGGAGTCCCACAACTGATGCGGCTCCTGTGTTGGAAGATGCGAGTCAGTCTCCTTAACCATATCCCTCCCTTTACAGCGCCAGCGTTATCACACGCCCTGCGCCTCCAGGAGCCGTGCCATATGAGCTCTCCCAGCCCTTTCAGAACGCACAGCGATCCCGCACGCCCTGTGTCCTTAGCCTCGGTAGAGGTATTCGCGTGCTCGCTGATCACAAGCTCACTGCCCCACTAGCGGTATCCACAACTTGTGCCTGAATTGAAATGCTAATGGTAGCTCCTTGTGAAGATTCTTAATTTAATTCAACTAAACCAACTGTAATGGCCCACTCAGAGTGCCAGTCCCCGGTGCACGCTACACCCCCATGCTCACTGTCAGGCTGGAATTATGTATACCATTGCCATACTCAGCACATGGTCACGCTGGCTCCCTCCTCACAACCACGGAGGACCTAGCTAGTCACCATCAGGGCTAACTTACTCCCACATATAAACCTCCTACGCCGATAAATGCACCCAGCACCACTGTTTTTAATTCAAATAGCTCGCCGTCTGGCAGCACCTCTTCACTGCGATTCCGAATTTTGTGAATACAGTACAAAACGCGGCTTAGTTGACCTCTCCCAATTTCTCTGAAACCAACTTAAATTGCATTGTTTTTCTGTTCTTTTCCCCTGTTTTCTTCCCCAACAGGCGTACATATTGTTTAAACCAGGCAATTAAATTGTTAAGTCCTGAAGATGATCCCCTTGTAACTAGAGCACGGGATCGAAACGTCGACTCCTTCTAGTAGGCATACGTCTGACCATTGTATATTATTGTTTGTATGTGCTACTCTGGGAGACACTGATAACATTGATTCAAACAGTGCCCAGATCGCTCACTCTTTTTGCCTGAAGAACCTTTCTTTTCTACTACCTTTTCTTTCAATTTGTGCTCACCTTTCCAGTACGGTGCAGGACTGTGCCTTACTGCAATAAATTGTTGATGCCAAATGTATCTAAACTATTAACACTTGATCTGATTTATAATAAATTCCCTGTCCGGCTGGGCAAGGAAAATATATAGCAGCCTATTGTGGTCTATATAGTATCGATGTGTAATTTTGCTTAGCTTAGGACCTTTGTTTCCTTAAGTCACTTCCTGTTGTGACATCGGTGTACCCCCCACTTCTTTTTTTAGGACTTGTGCCCTGGTGTCAGGGCATTATGTGAGAAACCGCCCTGGTTGCTAATGTAAAGTAGTGGGCCCTGTGCCCACATACCAAGTAACAGACACTAGCATGGTGGGAGCATAACCGGCACAGGGCCTCTTTTATTAGCAATGTCACCTGATGGATGGGTGTGTGGTGGGTGTTGACACTGCCCTTAAGAAAGGGCTCCTGCATGAGTTTCCAGCAGGATAGTACACAAAACACTTACAGTCTCTCTCATTGAGCATGTCTCACAACACGATCTCACACGTGGTCGGTCTCAGGAGCCCCATTAACGGTCTCGCTCCGGAGAGGGTCATTTTTTGTTAAAACATTAAACTTTATTGTCCAAAACCTTGAAATTGCAATTCTCTGATTCATTTAACATTAACAGTACTGCAGCATCTGCCCACGAGATACAATTGTCAAAAAAGAAAAAAAATTGTGAAACAAGGTTGCAAATGCTCTGGACCTCTAAGAAGGGCTGCAGATGCGGGCAAGGCACCTGCAAGTGAACATAAATAGATGTACTGTTCTCTTCCCAACACTTACGTTGAAAAATTATTGTAGCAGCTTCTAGTGTAACGTTACAATTATTTTTTTTTTAAATTTACATATTTAGGTTAGTGAGGACTTTATCTGGGTGCACGAAAGAGTTTTTTTTTTGCTGCGTTTTTAAAATAAATTTGACTTGATATCTGCTAAATAGTTTAGTCCTTCTGTGAGCACTGTCTGTATGGTTATTAGCAATATATAAAATGTAAATGTTACTGAACTCTCTTATTGTAGGACTTTGACAATATCTGTGTAGCAACGTATGTTATACAAGTCCCTAGGACTTGCACGGCAGGGTGCTAAAGAGGGCATAATGTGCCCGACTGCTGCCCTGGCTATGGTGACGGGGAGGGAGGGCTGGTCAGAAAGGGGAGGGAAGGACATAGATGGGTGTGATCGAATGGGGGAGACGGAGACAGAGAAGGATGCAGGGATAGGAGGGGTTCATTGAGAAGGGGCGGGAAGTAGGAGGAAGTGAGCCGGGACTCCGCCTCCTCCTGAGCTTGTGGTAGCAGGCAGCAGCCATTAGCAGGGAAAGCTGCATGGTGCCCCGGAAAGTCAACCAAGAAACTAAGATCCCTGTCACTTGCAGGGCAGAGAGGCCCTGCGGCTTCCCTCTGCGCTGCCGGGCAAGAGGGATTAGGGCTCCAGGACTGGACACATCCGATTCCAGGTAAGACAGAGTCACCGGAGGCAGGACATGAAGTAAGCAACAGTGTACACCAAAGGGTCAGCTGCCCCGACCCCATTAACGCAAACCATGTTGCCCCAGTGGGTCTGCGCACGCATTCGTAAATATTTACGTTTGGGAGGTCGTGAAACCATTTGATGGCGAGGGTGATAAATGCGAACATTTCTCCTGGCTCCCCCAGGACTTTCTGGGTACTGTTTTTAGGAGAATTGACTGGCTGCAGGGTAGTTGGTAATTTGTAGGGACCCTTTTCTGGTTGTTTGCGGACTTAACTTCTGCGGGGTCATCGCCTAGTTGAAAGATTTCAAGGGCCCGGGGCATGTGGCAACAGATCGAGGGCTTGTGTTGGGGTACCATGTGGAGGGTGAGTGGACTCATCCTGGGACAGTAGAGGCTCGCGGAGACAACCACAGTACATCGCTTCCGGGGAGATAAAGCGGGCATAGGTGTTTTGTGGGGGGCGGGGGCTCAATGATTGGAGATCCGTTTCGGATAGCGTGGGATGTTTGGGGGTGTTCTCTTAAGTTACGTGAGGGCTCTCGTGTAGAGAGTGGTGGGCGGTGTGGACCAGGCACCTGAGCGCGTAGTCAGCCTCGCGGGGGTGGGGGTCTCTCACTTCTGTTCAGACCCGGCCTGTCCTCGTTGCGGGAAGAGTCCCCCCTCCCCTAACCCGCCAGGAGAGGCGGTGATAAACTGGTGGCTTCCGTATCACCCAGGCATAGGCCCAGTCCCCGGCGCCCGCGTTGTCTTCGGCCCGCCCCCGAGCGCAGGCCGGCGGATGAGGAGGCGCTGGGGGCGGGGTATGGCGCCCGCCAAGCCAAGGCGCGCAGGCCCAGCCCAGGCCGCGGTCCGTGGTGCAGAGCAGGCGCACTGCCGACTATCCGAGACCCTCCTACTCTGATTATTTTATTCGCACAACACCGGATTTAAGGTTGAGCTGTATCTGCGAAGTCGGTGTTGTGTAACAGGCATGTTGACTAGAGCTCCTCCAGCCCTGAATACACAAAGCATGTCACCCTCCCCGGGTATAGGAAGATATATCGCCCCCCCCCCCGGGGTGAGAAAGGTCACACTTTATCGGAGCAGCGTGTCGGAAATAACCAGGGGAAATTGTGCTGCTGTGGATTAAGCCAGTAAGTGGGTTGTAAGGAGGACAGAGGTAAGCTATGAGATGTACAGAGGAAGAGTCAAGAAGTTATGAGGAAAGTTAATATAAACAAGCTTTTGCAATGCAATAGGTCTTGCATTACTGATAGTTTGAGGTATTGGTGTTGCAAATAATGCAACGCCATTAGCTCATACTCTCAGTAATGCGAGACCTAGTGCATTGCAAATGCTGGTGTAGTGAGCCAGGAACCAGCATTACCACAAGTTGCTTCTGAAGTTCCTTAGTGAGCAAGGCCCCAGCACTGCATGTCTACGTGCAGTACTGCAAGCTGCTTCTAGAGGTCACTAGTGAGCAAGCTACCAGCACTGCATGTCTAGATGCAGTATCACAAACTGCTCCTAGAGGTTCCTAGTGAGCAAGGCACTAGCACTGCAGATTACTTTTAGTCACATATGGTACTGCACCATGCACAAAATATGTCAAACCCACCCTACCGATAATGCATTCCATGCAAGACAGTACTACAAGTACATTCAAATAGCTATATCCATATATACAATTAGTAGCTTTGAAATGTGACAAACTAATTATTACATTAATTTTGCATTAGGTTGTACTCTGGAGCTGATGAAGGGAAATTTATAGATGGTGTCATATAAATGTGGGATGTTCAAGTGAGTAAAGTAAACATTGCCAGCCCACCTTAGGACCAAGGGTGTGTCTTGCCTGAAGCCTTTGAAGGAAATAGTTTCTTGAGGCTGTAATTAAAACCTAGGGAGTAACAACACATGTAACAGGGTATGTCCTCATGGGAGGTTACGGGAAGAGAGAAGGCAGTACTAAGGAGGGGCTACTAAGCCTATTCCCAATGAAAAGCCACCATTTACAATGGACAGGCACAAGAGCCTATTAAAGAGATGGGCGGAGCTTTATGCCCATATAACCTGAATATTGGAAACACAATCAAAATGTCAATACTGATATTAATTTTCCTTTCTATTTTCCATTTCAGCACATTTTCACAACTTTATGCAACCTAGAGACCTGTTTAAATATCTTTCTTATTTCGATAGACTTTTATCATTTTGAGTCTTTTTTTAAACACAGTATAAATATCGTAAAACACCACCTCCAAATTTTACAAAACAATTTTTTCAAAATGACGTTTGGACACACAACAAATGATAACTGACAACACATAACAATTAATGACAAACAAATTGCACACATGCAAAGACATGAAAATGACAAAACACACCTGCCCTGATAGGTTCTACACCCTTGCTTGAACTTTTTCAACCTTCTATCTTGGGCATGTCCTAAACTACTATGCATTTATAACTCCCCGTCTGTTTCAAGACTTGAACATATTCCATTCTTACTACTCATGCTATATTCAGAAATAACAAGGGATACTTTCTTTATATAACAAATGCACTCGTTAGGATTAACCAAGGTCGGTGTGTTTCAAACCCAATATTTAGTCATTAGGGTTCTCCTCGAGACCCAAAAAAATTTTAGATCAGCTGAACTCTTCTGTTTGAGTTCAATCAGAACCTTTCTCCACTATAGTCCTTGAAGAATTTTTTATTGTCATAGAATGGTGTTTCCTGTAGTTAATCCTTGTTCCTTTGAGAGTTACTGGAGCAACTTCTACATTATTGATGCTTGTCCAAATGGATGGCGCCATTTGACTGTCGTTCTTCAAATTCTCTTTTTTGGGTCAAATCAGCTGCAAAATCCAGAACTCCCTTTTATGTTCGTCCGTTGAATGCTCGGTCGCCACGCGGTTTCCTTTTTGGCACGTCAAATCGGCATCAAGGTGTCTAACTTCCACTACTCTGTCTGTTCGTCCTTGTACTAATGCACCGAAATGGAGAATAAAAAGAAAAATTAATATCAGTATTGGCATTTTGGTTGTTGTTTAAAGTTGTTTGGGCTCAGCCTTACTGATAAGAGCCCAAACCCTATTTTGCTATTTGGTTGCATATCCTGAATACAGCATATCTCAAAGAGACAGCACAATCACTGCCTAGGCGAGATCTAAAAAGGAGTTGAAAAAGAAAGTACACTATAATAAGAGTACGAGGAATAAAGGGTATGTAACAGAAGTAGAAGAAAAAATGAATGCATGACTCCCATGGAAGTGGCAATAAGAGACTTAATAAGTGAATTCCAATAATTCACAAATTCAGTTATTTGGCTTTTGTGTAGTGAAAGTAGTACCAATCCCAGCTAACAAGTGGCATGGCAGCAACAGTGCAAGCTTCAATCATAGCATAAGCAGTACTATTTTTCGCACACACCTGCACCTCCAAACCTGTCACACCTCTCAAGTTGACGAGTTGCAAGTTTCCTTTATCCTCAGACATCTTTGAATTCTAATTTTATGACCTTAAAGTGGGTAAAAAATATATCAAGGCTGTGGGAAGAGCAAAGAGAAATATTGGAGTGCAGGTGGATAGTTGTTACCAAGGCTACTATAAAAATGCAACAACGTAGCATTTCATGTGAATTTGAATATACTGTACTTGTCACTTATTACTGCACAATTGAAATCTTTTAACAAAAAATTGTTTAATGCCTGTCAACCACAGCCACATTGTTCCAGAAGAAAACTGGGTAAGATATAGGGGTGGTGGGAATTAACGTATTCGTGCTACGCAAAGCTCAGCGAAACGGTAAAAAATCTCAGCGAGCACACAGAGTTCCGCAAACACACGGAATTGCTTGTTCTGCCCGTTCGCAATGCTTTTTTTCTGTTCGCGAACGCTGTTTACGTGCTCGGGGGGAAATATCTTGTGAACACACATTTTGAAAGTGCTAACAAGCAAAAAATTCTGCGAATCCGTGGAATTTTTGGCAATACCCCATTCTCTGCGGAACGCGAAATTACACAAATTCCGCGAGCGGAACAGAATTTACTGCCCAGGCCTAGTAAGATACCATACCAAGATTTGTGCAAATAAAATTATTTCCAGCCAAATGAGTGGTGTGTACCGTATCAGAAATTATTAGCATTAATTACTGAAAAAGCCTTAAAAAAGTAATAAGTTAAACTAACAAGGACAGCTGGCCTGACAACTTAACAGCATTAATTGTAAAGTAAAATATAGATTGGGGGTCTAAATTATTTGGTCATCTATTTAAAGTAATTATGACTGGACCCTTTCCTGCAACTTGGAAATGAGTGATGATTAAGCCTATTTTAAAAAAAGATGATCTCAGTGAGCCAAATAAGTATCGCCTAATAAGACTATTGGATATGGGCTTAAAAATATACGCAAAGCTAATACTCCAGTGCTTGAATGACTGAATGGATCAAAATGATCTGGTGCCAGTGGAACAAAGAGGTTTTTAGGTCTCGCCTGTCGATGCGCATGCGCATCGAGCAAGGCGAGAGTATTGCGAGTTATCCACTCTTTATCCACACTGCAAGGAATCGTGGCGATTCCTTGCAGTGCCCGTGACTTTTAAGGTCAATGCGCATGCGCATTAAGCTTATGCGCATGCGCATTGACCTTAAAAGTCACGGGCGCGTGCATGTCCGTCTTTGTTTACCCGCTCCGCCCCCTCCCGCCGTGTCGCCTTGCCTACTCTCTTCCACAGCCTCCCCCAGCTCCGCCCCCTCACTACTTGATTGCACGGCCGCTAGGCCGTGCCTCCCCTACTCTCCTCCCCCCTCCTCCTCTCCTCCCCTGCCTGCCTGCCGCTAGGCCGTGCCTCACCTACTCTCCTCCCCCCTCCTCCTCCTACTCTCCTCCCCTGCCTGCCTGCCGTGTCGCACCTCTCCCCTCTCCGCCCCCTCCCCTGCCCGCCCCCTCCCCTGCCCGCCGTGTTACGGTGAAAGGCTTGTTTCCGTTTGTCTCTCTCCTTTCAGGTATTCCCTTCCTGTATTCTTTTTCCTCGTTTTTTAGGCGATGCACGGTGCTAGGAGTAGATTGTCACATCCTGTGGATCGCCTCGCCCCCGGACATCATGGGCCAGCCTTGCTCTGCACAAATGTTTCCCAGCACCAGTCCCAGCATCTCTCAGCAGCTCCGCTCTTCCTGCACTGCTAGAACGCAGAGTCTCCCACCACTGAGGGTAAGACAAGGAAGCGATCCCTGAAGACTGCGTCCAAGGGCCTCCAAGGCAGCCTGCCCCCAGCCATTTGGTTTCCGCACTGGTCTCTGCTCACAGAGGGGGTGCAGCTTCCAGGGCAGAAGGATCTGTGGCTTCCGCGTTGTCCTAACATGAGTGGCATCCAACACGACGAGGCCCCGGTCGCCGTACCCACCTCAGAGCCTACGTGCAGCCTCACGGAAGCGAAATCACCACCGCTGGTCGGTTCCGCCTCACCTCAGACCCTGGTCTTTGCAGACTGATCCAATCTGCTCCAGGGGACAGCAGGGCCAGGCTTGAATATGCCACTTTTTCGTTTGAGTTTTGAGTTTCACTATATATTTAAAATAATCATACTTTTAAAGATATAACCGTAATTTTGACTGAAGTCTAAATTGATTATAAGGCTACGAATCCAGGTCATCCTTCAGTCTCACAGATTGCTTGGTATGTTATTAATCACAGTGATAAACCTTCTACTGCATGCCCTTTTCAACGTTGTTTGAGAGCAGGTTTGAAATGTTCGCTATAGCCCACTAATGAGCTATTGCTTGTGGCCTAGGTTTCTTGGAAGCAGATTATATAATTATATATGATATGTGGTTCAGTGCTTCTGAAGTTAAGGTGACTCTTGTAATACCCCTGATGTTTCATGAAAAGATTATCATTGAGTGGTCTTGAAATGCTCTTTTGCTACGAGTAGTGATTTGATTACACTAATTCCTAGCTCTGTTCTTTATCTGGGTTTACACTTTTCTTTCGTGTTTTGGCCTTTTATATTTTATTCATTTTGTTTCAAAATTGCCATCACATTCCAGAGCTCAATTTAAAAGGGAGACTATATTATTATTGGTTCGCAACTGCAGTAATTGTGGGGCCAGATTACATTCAGATAAATGAATATATCTGACCGGTTCCCGGAACAGGATCCTCCTTCACCAATTAAGGGGATGTTGTTTGATTTAAAGTTTCGTTCCTCGCAAGCGTAACGGTGGTGAGTTTGCTTTGCACTCCAAACTTTAATGGTTTAAAAGTTATTGCCATGGTGTCTTTAAATTCCTTACCTTAAAGTGCTAGCAAAACCGCTAGGCGCCCTATAATATTGCCATGATTCCGAATTTCGCTACCGAGATTTGTATTCTGGTTGAGAGAGCTGCTTAATGTTTTCACTCATTATTTCTTCTCTATAGTGGCAAAGGAGGGAATTTCATGCTTAATATGTCAAGGAGCCAGCAGTCTCTGCCTCGCGCCCGCCATTGCCCCCTCCCCTTCAAGGGGACTGAGCACGTGCTCTCATTATCTCACCTCCCTTTATAATTAATTTACGGTCTTTGCAACTCCCCAGCCATATGTTGCTTTGTTTTCGCTGCTTCTTTGTTGTTGTGTCGCCACACATCCGCCTCTCACCGCACCGACGCCACTCACCCTCACTCACCCTCAACCCCTCACCCTCAACCCCTCACCCTCACTCACCCTCACCCTCACTCACCCTCAACCCCTCAAACTCACCCTCACTCACCCTCACTCACCCTCAACCCCTCACCCCCTCACCCTCAACCCCTCACTCACTCACTCTCACTCACCCTCAACCCCTCAGCCTCACCCTCACCCATACTCACCCTCACTCACCCTCAACCCCTCACCCTCACTCACCCTCAACCCCTCACTCACCCTCAACCCCTCACCCTCACTCACCCTCAACCCCTCACCCTCACTCACCCTCAACCCCCCCTCCACCCCCACCCTCACCCCACCCTCAACCCCCCACCCTCAACCCCTCACCCACCAACCCCCTCACCCACCCCACACCCCACCCACACCCACCCACCCACCCCTCCCACCCTCACTCACCCTCCACTCACCCTCACTCACCCTCACTCACCCCACTCACCCTCACTCACCCTCACTCACTCACCCTCAACCCCACCCCCTCACCCCACCACACCCCAACCCCTCACCCCACTCGCACCTCACTCGCCCTCACCCCCTCACCCCTCACTCACCCTCAACCCCTCCCCCTCAACCCCCACACCCTCACTCACCCTCAACCCCTCACCCTCACTCACCCTCACCCTCACCCTCACTCACCCTCAACCCCTCACCCTCACTCACCCACAACCCTCACCCTCACTCACCCCTCAACCCCTCACCCTCACTCACCCCTCAACCCCCCCCTCACTCACCCTCAACCCTCCCCCTCACTCACCCTCAACCCCTCCCCCTCACTCACCCTCACTCCCCCTCACTCACCCTCACCACCCCACACACCCTCACTCACCCTCACTCACCCTCACCCCCCTCACCCTCAACCCCTCACCCTCACCCCTCACCCCAACCCCTCACCCTCACCCCTCACCCCACAACCCCTCACCCTCACTCATCCTCACTCACTCACCCTCAACCTCACTCACCCTCACTCATCCTCACTCACTCCACCTCACCTCACTCACCCTCAACCCTCACTCACCCTCAACCCCTCACCCTCACTCACTCACCCTCAACCTCAACCCTCACCCTCACTCACCCACCCCAACCCCTCACCCTCACTCACTCTCACTCACTCACCCTCACCCTCACTCACCCTCACCCTCACCCTCACTCACCCTCACCCTCAACCCCTCACCCTCAACCCCTCACCCTCAACCCCTCACCCTCAACCCCTCACCCTCAACCCCTCACCCTCACTCGCCCTCACCTCACTCACCCTCAACCCCTCACCCTCAATCACCCTCAACCCCCTCAACCCCTCCCCCTCAACCCCTCACCTCACTCACCCTCAACCCCTCACTCACCCTCAACCCCTCACTCACCCTCACACTCACTCATCCTCACTCAACCACCCTCAACCTCACTCACCCTCAACCCCTCACTCACCCTCAACCCCTCACCCTCACTCACCACCCTCAACCCTCACCCTCAAACCCTCACCCTCACTCACCCACCCTCACCCCTCACTCTCACTCACTCACCCTCAACCTCACTCACTCACCCTCACTCACCCTTAACCCTCACCCTCAACCCCTCACCCTCACCCTCACTCACCCTCACTCACCCTCAACCCTCACCCTCAACCCTCACCCTCAACCCCTCACCCTCAACCCTCACCCTCAACCCCTCACTCACCCTCACTCTCACTCATCCTCACTCACCCTCAACCCCTCACCCTCACTCACCCTCACTCACCCTCAACCCCTCACCCTCACTCACTCACCCCCAACCCCTCACCCTCAACCCCTCACTCACTCACCCTCACTCAGTCTCAACTACTCCCCCTCACTCACCCAAAACCCCTCACCCTCACTCACCCTCACTCACCCTCACTCACCCTCACTCACCCTCAACACCTCACTCACCCTCACCCTCACTCACCCTCACCCTCACTCACCCTCAACACCTCACCCTCAACCTCAACCCCTCACCCTCACTCACCCTCAACCCCTCACCCTCACTCACCCTCACTCACCCTCACTCACCCTCACTCACCCTCACTCACCCTCACTCACCCTCACTCACCCTCACTCACCCTCACTCACCCTCACTCACCCTCACTCACCCTCACCCACCCTCACCCACCCTCAACCCCTCACCCTCACTCACCCTCACTCACCCTCACTCACCCTCACTCACCCTCACTCACCCTCACTCACCCTCACTCACCCTCAACCCCTCACTCACCCTCACTCATCCTCACTCACCCTCAACCCCTCACCCTCAACCCCTCACCCTCACTCACCCTCACTCACCCTCAACCCCTCACTCACCCTCAACCCCTCACTCACCCTCTCACCCTCAACCCCTCAACATCAACCCCTCACCCTCACTCACCCTCACCCTCACCCTCACCCTCACCCTCACCCTCACTCACCCTCACTCACCCTCACCCTCACTCACCCTCACTCACCCTCACCCTCACCCTCACTCACCCTCACCCTCACTCACCCTCACCCACCCTCACTCACCCTCACCCTCACTCACCCTCACTCACCCTCACTCACCCTCACTCACCCTCACTCACCCTCACTCACCCTCACTCACCCTCACTCACCCTCACTCACCCTCACTCACCCTCACTCACCCTCACTCACCCTCACTCACCCTCACTCACCCTCACTCACCCTCACTCACCCTCACTCACCCTCTCACTCTCACCCTCACTCACCCTCTCACTCTCACCCTCACTCACCCTCTCACTCTCACCCTCACTCACCCTCTCACTCTCACTCTCACTCACCCTCTCACTCTCACTCTACTCACCCTCACTCTCACTCTCACTCACCCTCACTCTCACTCACCCTCAACCCCTCACCCTCACTCACCCTCACTCTCACTCACCCTCAACCCCTCACCCTCACTCACCCTCAACCCCTCACTCACCCTCACTCACCCTCACCCACCCTCACCCTCACTCACCCTCAACCCCTCACCCTCACTCACCCTCAACCCCTCACTCACCCTCACTCACCCTCAACCCCTCACTCACCCTCACCCTCACTCACCCTCAACCCCTCACCCTCACACAGTGCAATAGGTCTCGGAGCATTTGAGTTAGAGCTTTTAGAAATGTTTATGGCTTTTTTTTTTAATTCTTTAGCATTGGCTACAGGAAACAAAAATGCTAAAGATTTACAAAAAAACCCATAAACAATTCTAAAAGCACTAACTCTAATGCTGCGAGACCTATTGCATTTCCAATGCTTGTTAATGAATGTCACTTGACAGTAGATTACTGCTATAGCCTGTAGGCCATGGCCCAGAAGGCAATAGAAACCTGGAAGGCTCATTTTGCTGCTTTGTAGGTTTTCAATCTGCCTTTGATCTAGCAAATCGCTCCACTCTCTATGACAAACTAAGCGGAATGTGAATACTGAGTTGACTTTTAGTGGTTTTGAAGGAACTACAATATGGGAACTGGGCAAATGTAGTTCTAGATTAATATGGTAATCTCTCTCCTAAAATTCCAATAGAGAACAGTATAAGACAGGGATGTGTACTAACTCCAACTTTGATTTCATACTCTGTAATGCCTTTGGGAGATATGCAAGATATAGAGAAAACCGAGTCTCCAAAGATGGGAGTGTGGCATATGCCATGTTTATTATACTTGGTTGCCTTGGTTATTATTGATGTTTACGAATTGGGGCACGGAGGAAACCATGCCTCCTCTTGGTATTGTGAGAGGAACAGCCTAGCAATACATCTTGGAAGACCTAAAACCTTGGTATTTGTTATAACGCGAGACCACTTTATCTAGGTAATTGGGTAAATTAAGGTGGAATAGGTAACTACCTATGAATACTTAGGCATTTCCTTTTGATATGAAGTTAAATTAAAAGTTGCATTTAGACTTCATAGAAACCTGAGGCTTGACTACAGTAGGGGGTCTTAAATAAAATTAAAAGATACTGTGGCTGCCCTCATTTGAACCCATATCGCTGCATAGAGAGGCATGGTTCCTCCCCAAATTTTGTATGGGGTCAAGGTTTGAAGTTTAGAGGTAAACCAGGATTGGAAAAAGCCAGAAGGTAAATGCCTAAAAAAAACTTTTAGGCCTAGTCTACCCCCTTTATATCAAGGTATTGGCCACAAACCATTAGGTGCTGACAAACCAAAAGGGTCTATCCTTTGAATGACTGAGATTTTTCAGAGTGAACTGATCTGGGCTGGGCCCTAAGGTCAAGGGGTCGACTGGAGAAACAGGCAAAGTATTTAAAAATAATGGATTTTAAATTGGGGGCTACTGTCAGTTTAACTAAAATAGAATTAAAAGCAAGGAGCACATTAGAATTAAGGCGTATTATAGGAGGTACTCATTTTGTCAAGACAGTATAAATATCACAGATTGATTACATTGACAAAGACTATTGTGTGCATCAGGAAACAAAAGCCTTAAGTACTTAATGTAACTGTGAATAAAACCTGTTCAGTATAGTGCAATATAGTGATAATTGATCCCTTTGCAGCCGAGAGAAGCCCTTAGTCCAGACGTGTGGGTTAGATTGAGAGGAGGAGTATGATCATAAAAGAGTGTTAATAGTTTATAGAAGGGCAAAAAGTATTAGTGACAGACTCTAAAAGATAGTTCCACGTATGTCTGTTAGTCATCCTTTGGCCTTTTGGTTACTTGGTGAAAAATGACAAGTGCGATTTGAAATGCCTCGATCTAGAATCTTGAGCAGTTGTAAGAAAAAAGACAGGGGGTGTCTGAATAGTTTTTTAAACTTTAATTGTGTCTTTTTACTTTATCTAGGTAGGCGGAGCTGAATTGTTATCATGCAGTGATAAGTAGCCCCCATCGATACTTGCCAAGTCGACGCCGTCTGTTAAACGGGTGATGTTTTTGAGGAACCCAAACCATGTCGGCTGAAAGCCTACCCAACTGTAGGAGGATTAACACTCGATCAGCTTCTCGTCAGGTGGCAGAAACTCCACCTGCCATGGATTCTGACAGTTCTTACTCTGTTTCCGCACCTAGCTCTCCGAGTGATAGTTCATCCTCCTTAAGTCCTACAAAAAAAGAGAGCAACAAGCCTGATCTGTTGCCACAAAAGGGTAAAGGGTCTGCAGATGGTGCCTGTCCTGTGCAAAATGGGAAGCCTGCCACAGAAAATGGAGCATCCCCTGGGCAGAATGGAAAGTCTGATGTGAATAATGTGGAGACTGCTAGGAAGAATGACGAGTCTGTTGCACAGGGTACTGAAACTACTATGCAAGAGAGTGGGTCTTCTGTGAAGGATAATGAGTCTGACACCCCTGTTTCTCACGAAAGTGAGTCTGCTGCTCAGGATAATGGGTCTGCTGCACAGGATACAAAAAACCAAAAGCAAGACCAGTCTGCCATACAGAGTACCCGTTTAGCTGTACAGCTTGTCTTGTCAAAGCCGCTTCCTTCCATCTCCCCTGCCACCTCTCAAGGTCAAGATTCAAGCAGCTTTTGCGGGGGTCCTTACAGAAGAAGGAAAGCCAATTTTTCAAATGAGGAAACGGAGACTCTGGTGAAAAATGTAGTGAAGCATTTCAGTGCTCTCTATGGCGTGGAAGCCTGGAGAACCGAATCAACGCGTAGGAACCAACGGAGGAGTCAGCTGTGGAATCAAATCCAGCGGCATGTCAATGACCTCGGATATACACCCCGGTCAATTGATGATCTCAAGCACAAGTGGAGGGACATACGGCTGGATGTGAAGAGAAAGGTCACCACCAAAAGGTCCTCATCGTCTATCTTTAACTCCCGCCTCACGCCCATGGAAAAACTGGTTGCCTCAACAATTGGACAGTCCCACCTTGATGGGGAAACTGATGGTGTTTACCATGAACCAGGTTAGTGAATAAAGCAGAAGTGGATGTTTTGATTGACGTTTGGAGGTTTTTTTTTTGGGAGGGGAGGGGTTGCATTTCAGTAGTGTGCAAGTTGTGAAGTCCTAAAATAAAATGTGTTTAGAATAGATCATTTACAACGGGTCACTCTGATGCAAACCAATGCATCAGTGTATATATATTTAAATATTCACCAGTGGAAAGGAATCTGCCAACTACCATTAGAATGATTATCCTTTCAGAAATGTTAATGTAATAAACATTATTATATGGCGGGGTGGACTTAGTCCCTATGTCAAGTGCAAATGTCAGGTCTCATACACTTGGGTGCATCATTCAAAATTGAAAATATACACAAGACCGAAAAAAATAGAACATTTGCATACAATCTCTGACAACTGATGCACAGTTTATTCTATGGTGTTATCTAGTTTGTCCTTTGGCAATACCTAGCATGTTAAGATGAGATAACTGGTGGCGATGTAAGTAGAAATCAGAAGTATGAAAGTACTGTCTCTTTTGGTGGGTCCATGTGAAACTCTAGATCCACCAAACCAGTTGAAGAAGGGGAGATGAAGAAAAGCTGAAATTTCAAAGACTCCTTCATTGTCATTGAGAGTGGTTGAGAGCCTTTGATTGTGTTTTAACAGACTTAAGGGCATATGTACAAGCCCCTATCGCCACCACAACGTCACCTTTATTGACGTTGTGGTGGGGTTAGGGGCGCACCTTATGTACAAGGCAGCGTTCAGCTGCTTAACGTGTCTTAACACTGCCTTGTACATAAGGCCTCCCTTTCACGCTATGGTTAAAGGGGGCCACATGTACAACGCAGAGTTAAGCCACGTTAAGTGAAAGGGGTGGACAGGGGGTGTTGCAGTGGGCCTTCCACTGCAACACCCATTCATTATGACACTGCCCCCTATGTACAAGGGTGGTGCACATAGGACGCAGCGGCAGAATTACGACCAGGTAAAAACTGGTCTTAAGTTGGTGAAACCAGGAGAAATGCACTATTTCTCCTAGCTTTTGCTTTTTCCATGTGTGCTGCCTTGTGCAGTACACATGGAAAAAGGAAAATGCCATGGTTGGTTTATGTACAGGTAGGTGTCCCTTCTTGTACATAAACAAACTTTTAAAAGCCATTTTGTCGCTTTCATGTGTTTCTGCATGAAGCAGCACACATGAAAGTGACAGATGGCATTTCTAGGATTGTTTATGTGCAGAAAGGGACACCTTCCGCTACATAAACAATCTTTCCCTGCACGCAGACACGCTTGCCCTCTGGTGCAAGGGTGCCTGCGTTGGCACAAAGTTGCCAAACTTAGCGCCATCGCTGGGGGAAACGCAAGGCTGCACCACATTTTTGTAAATATGGTGCAGCCTTGCATTTCAGAAGTGGTGGAGAGAGGCGTTAAGCCAGGAAGGCTAACACCCCTCTCCTCCACTTCCATGTACATATCCCCTCGGTGTTTCCTGGTGATGTTCAGCACCTTAGAGTTATTATAAATTGGGAGCCGTGGAGGAGAGTGAAATTGGGGTTCTGTCAAAAAAAATCTGTGCTCCGTTTTAAGGTTTCTCTTTTGTTTCTTTACTCCTGTGATTAGCTATGAGCAACTTTCTTGCCAAACTATTATCACTTTTATTGGGTTTCTCTAAAATATGCACTCTACTGGGGGATACAAAATTGCTTATCTGAATTAGTCATGATTCGACCATGTCTCGGGCAAGCTAGAATTTTATTTCAATGATTGTACTACTGAGGAAGACCGGGCAACTTGGAGATCACAAGTTTTTTGGGCAGATGTTAGTGCCTCGTCTTTTTGAAACAATAAGGCGTTCCCTGGAGTACATCCAGGGACGTTAGTGATGTGAAATTCAGATCAAGCAGAATGATTAATTTTATTGCTCTATATAGTTAGGCGAGTAATTTTTTTGTTGTCACCTAATAGCAGGTCTTGGATAGTTGGCTCAGCTGATTTGCATCCCAAAGATAACTGCTCTTCTCTAATCAATGAGGCGTCAATCATAAATTGACCCATGGGCAAGTTGAGGTCCTGTCATAATTGTGCAAAATTAAGTAGTTGGTTGTTTGCACACTGGTCAGCGCCATATCATATGTCTACTGATAGCACCACAGTGACATCCCAGGTGCATATGGCTTTTTTGTTTTTGTTTCTCATGAGGTACCTATCCCAACAGTGCCTAGACATCCATAATAGCCTAGGGTGAGTAGATTTTAGCTTCCTGCTCCCCAAAAATATCTTTGAGTTAGAATCCTGGCCTAATGATCTTTTTATATATTTGGCCTCAATTTATCCACTTTCATGCACTCATTTAGCGCCCACTGTAACTATACAGCCAACCATGATTTAAAAGAAACCCTAAATTAGTTATTTGGAATTGCCGTTTGTTAGGCGTAACTCTGCACCTGTCACCACTTTGTTTTTGGTGAATAAACATGTAATTGAGATCTTGGAAGACGAGGGTGGGAATAGTAATGGGTATGTTGACAGATCTATCAAGTTTATATGTACAATCTAGGTAATATCATTTTGGTGAAAGTGATCCTGCTCATTACCGAGGTCGGCAAACACTCTCAAAACAGAAAGAATCATATTAAGGGCTTTGTTGATATTGCCACTGACATCGTCATCCTCCTAGTGATTAATTTCGAAACCTAGATACCTGAAGGTGCAGTTTCCTCAGTGAGAGCTGTTTCTCTCATCTGTGATTGTGTCGAAGGCCCTCGGGCATTTAAGTAGAAGACATTTTATATCTTCTATTGACCAAATTGGCTTAACTTGTGCAGTAGTGTATTTAACCTTGTTCCCACACCTTGTACGTACAACAGTGTTCAACGGAATAAACAGATATGATGTGGAACTCCATTCAAATGTATGGCCACTGCAAATTGGAAAGATGCCAACCATGGCTTGTACCCCTCATCACTGGCCTGGAATTACCTATAACTCCACCCATCCTAACTCTTGATATGGAGTCTTTCTGTAACAGTGACATCCACGCCAAGATCTCTGTACCAAATCATGTGCAATGTAGTATCAGAAACTGATAATCCCATCCGATTGTTTCAAATGACTTTTCACTATCGTTCGATGCTATCACACATGTTACTTCCACTGGTCCCTTACCTAATATTTTTCATTAACCAGCAGATTTTGAGGGAGGCGCTGCATCACTGCACAAAACCAGTTTCAGTTTCAAGGCTAGAGTTCTGCTTAATATTTTGCAGTCCAAATTAAGCTGTCTGAGTGGGCAGTATGATTTGTCTGTTGGGTCACAGCAAGGTTTTGGATAACTACAACAAGGCATTTAGTTCTATTTTCACTTCTGGGTCACAATTTCCCATAACACCTCGATGCATCAAGTTACGGTTTACAAAGTATGATTGTGACTACATAAGATCATAATAATCAGCACAATGTAGGATTGATCTCTAATTGTAAGCATACCCACGTCCCGTTTGCCAACTGCACTTTAGCAACTGGAGAATTATGTGTGTCCAGTAGATCCAGTCTGCCCAATAGACGAGCAGTTTTATCACCTTCTGAGTGTTGCTTAGTAATGTGTTTTTGATAGTCAAACACACCAAGAGTATCTAGTAATTGAGTGTGTTGTTTCGTTTCTGTTTAGGATAAGCCTCAGCTTGCCATTAGTCACTGGCGTTTTCATTCTACATATACATCGCCCCCTGGAACATTCTCCAGAAAATAAGCACCTCTAACTCTCCTGACCTCCCTTTCAATACCGCATAATTGCAGCCTGCATTGCCTCTTTAGGGAACAGTCCAGGGTTTGCTCTAGTTCAGACCCATCAGTGAACGGATGCCACCTGCAAACACACCACAAAACAAGCATTGGCAATGCAATAGGTCTCGCATTAGGAAAGTTTGAGCAATTGGTATTGTAAATGACACTTTTTTTATTTATGTGTTGGTTTTGTAACTAGCAAAAGTAATAGCTTTGTCAGTTACAATGTCAATAGTTTTAACTTTCGCAAATGTGACACCTATAGCATTTGTAATGCTCTGGTGGGCTTGACCTAAACAAGGTCAAAGCTACTATTAAATGGCTTCAGTGCTCAGTCAGAACAATGAGCTCTTCTTGTATACACTGTTCATGCTTATACTTGAAACTTTAGTCAGGAGAAATCATTACTAAACCGCAATTGGGACAGGCAAATTGTAACCATACAGAATTATAGCAGACCACGTAGACTACAGTGGACGAGTGTAAGGGGTGCCCAGACTCAGGAAATCGCTTTTGGACCATACATTAATACATGTTTTGCCATTTGCAAAAAAAAAAGTTATCTGGATATCAGTAGACTATTGCAAGCAAAATAATTAAGTGAGCAAGGAAGGAAGAAAACCAGCACTGCCGGGACACACCTCTTTTATCCTTAATTAGAAAAACATAGGATTCCGAGATAGCATGCTGTTTTGTTTATTGTATACATTGTGTGACTTCGTTACAAAATTGTATGAACATTCAGCTACAAATTTGCCTTGGAAGGGACCTCGGAAATGGTTTTTTTTTCTTGAACAATTAAAAGCAGGCGAAGGCTGTAGTCATTCTATGCGCCCTTGTTTTTTAGAGTAATTGTGCATTTTCCACTCGTATTCATCAGTTTCAGCAAACTGAAACAACACGAGTGTTTCACTCGGTATCCTTGTCGTGGAAATAAAAATGCATGCAGCCGTTTTGCAGACTTATTTACAGCTTTAAAGTATTCCCGAGCAACATGTTCGGATCCACCTTGGTACTCGATAGAGGGGGTGAAGGTTGGCATCTCTTCGACCCTTTCGAGAGGATCGAGTGCTCAGGCAGTTGTGAGCAAAAAGTACGGGAAGACGGAGGGCATTTCTGTGGGGAGGGGGGAGGAGAAATGCGACACGGCGTGCAGGGGAGGGGGCGGAGCGGGGAGAGGGAACAGACGGAGGGAAGGCAGATAAGGGGAGGGGGGAGGAGAATTGCGACACGGCGGGCAGGGGAGGGGGCGGAGCGGGGGCCTGGAGTGCGGCTGAGGGAACTGATGTGCACGCGCTTTTAAGCTCAATGCGCATGCGCATTGAGCTTAAAAGTCACGGGCACTGCAAGGAATCGCCACGATTCCTTGCAAGTCAGTTAAAGAGTGGTTAAGCCCCATAGTCTCGCAAGCTCGATGCGCATGCGCATCGACAGGCGAGACCTAAAAACTGTTAAGACTCCAGTGCATTTAATCCATCGGTCACAGTTTGCAATCGAAAGGCATGGTCAAAGTTGTGACGTTTACAAACAGTTGCTGTTAAGACGTTTCAAAATCGTGCCATCTTCCTGTCCATTAAGGCTAGCGGGTCGCAAAAGTTTGTTTTAAAAATTGAGTTGTGGTTCTAAAAAGTTTATGTAGCACTGATTTAGAAGTAGTGGATATACAGATAAATATAACTTCCCTAGGGGTGATTTGCAGTCCCCCAGTCCTTATTTAGTTCCAAGCAATTCCCATGAATTCTTGGATTTTTATTGTGCACCATAACAAGTTGTTGAATTGATTTTGGTGTTATTAACTTTCAATATAAGCTTGTTGTCATTAGCATAGGCTGAGTGGTGGATTATCGGTACATTTGAGATGTAGCTCAAACGTATCTAATTACCGAATTACTTATGGATCTAAAAACCTTTTGGCAGTTTGGGTAAAGTTTTTTACACATTCATTTGATCAATGTTTATATTGCTCAGAAGCCCAAAATAGGAAGAAACTAGTAATTATTCTAGAAGATGTTGAAACCGTTTTAAGTGTAATTTCTAATTCGAATATTGTGCTGACAGGTGACTTTAACAATGATTTATTCCAACACGGGCACAAAGCCACCCAGGGGGATCGTATAGACCAAACAATTATCGGATCTGGATCCAACCAATAATGCAATAAGTTCAGCTGTCCGGGTTGTCTGGTTAGTTCCACCTTAATTCACTTGGGGCATCATCAAATAAGTGTCTGACATTTGAAAGATCAACCCCCCAATCCAACTTTTAAATTGACAGGTAAAGAATCGGTCATTGATGTTATACGTTTTTGAATATTGACGATTTTGAAATTTTAAAAGAACACGTAAACTTAAAAGGGACCTGAACATATTGCATTAAGAATTAGACCTGCAGAATTCAAAGTAGTTAAGCATTTAGGCAAGGAAGATTTGATGGTGAGGAAAGGGAAAAGAATAGTTTGGAATCACAGACCAATTCAGTTTCAAGATAAAATTTGGGCTCAACCATTTTTTTATGAGCTTCCTGTCAGCTAAGAGAATCCAATGTCGTTTGCAAGTCGAAACAGTCCATAGATGACGCCAGAGGAACCAACACAGACTTAGCGTGGTTTATCCGAAGACGGAGCCCTGCTCCAACTGCTCAAGCAACAGGAGGCATCTGGGTCCTCTCACCGCCGTCCGGGCAAGATATAGCAGGACATCATCCCAATACAACGCAATGCAGTACTCATTTTTAGGTTTCGCCTGGCGTAGCACTGCGCAGCAGTGTTCGCGCAGGCGAAATCTTTTGAGAATCAGTATGGTGTTTTGTCCCGCCTCTCTGTTCCATTGGCTAGATCCATAAATGGAGGCTAGCCATTGGAACAGAGATGCGTCAGTCATTGCCCGAGCAGATTCGTGGGCGTTCCGGCAATTTTTACTCATCCCGCCCCTTTGTGAACGTCATTGCGGAGGTTGGCGGTGGTTTTAAAAAAAAAATATTTTTATGTTTGTTTTGGTCATTTCTCCGAAGATGGCGGCCGGGCAGTAGCATTTATTCCGTGTGCTGTTACGCTTTGGCTCACAATGGTCGTCGGGAATGGCTGCTCGTAAGTCTGCTAAGACACTTCCGTTAGCCAGGCTTCGGTTAAAACTCTGATATCGGCGTTGCTGGATTCCAGCAGCCGTAACAGTAAGATTGACAGAGGGAAGAGAAAGACACTGAGCATAGAGGGAGCAGGGACGGTCGCAGCTTGCTGCGGAATGGGAATCTGTTACCCAGGAGACAAAGGGCTCATGGTTGACCCCCTCCATACTGCATACACGCCGGAGCTCTGCAGGGAGACCCTGTGTGACCGGTTCCTGCACACACTACAGAGTTACAGATGTACAGATATCACAGGCCAATCCTGCTGGGTGGCACAGTGGCAGAACTGTAGCCTCCCTTCGTGAGAGCCTGCACCGAGCTGTGCTCGGCCTCATGTCACCAGGGCTCTTCCAGATGAATGCACCGCTAACCGGAATCCATCGGGAGGAGCATACATGCCTGAGAAAATCCAGTGACGGCATCTGGAAATGTATTGTGCGCAAAAGAATCCCCCTGCAGCGTGTGTGTGCATGTGAGCAATCAGTGGCATCCCGCTTTTACCAAGAGATATTGGTCCTTCCAAATACATGTATTACTTCATTCCCAAAACGAGACATCCATGTACAACTTCCACTGGATAAAAAAAAAACAACTCTTGCCTTTCCAAGGTTGCCTTACTAGCCTGCTACCTCACGGTCACTGTACTGAATAAATATCTTAGGATTTCCTATTTATCTATCGAAGTGTCTGCCGTCAATAACACTTTAAGGCATTTCTTGCTCACTGTATCAATGCACAGAATAAAAGATAATGTTATTGTGTATCCCAATTGTATCGCTGTGTGGATTAGTGAGCATGGCTCTGTCATCGTAGCAGTGCACCGCATACATTTTAGGCGTTTCAATCCCCTCTAGCTCTATGTGCACCTCTGTGGAATGAAGAACGTCGCCCGTTCCTCTGCCTGCTCTATCACTTCAGCCAATGGGTTCACAGACCTTTCAATCCTCCAGCTCACTGTGCCACTTCAAGGGGTAATTACATCACCAGGCATTCTGCTGTCTGCACTGCCACTTTATCAGCGCACCGTACAAAACATCACAGACGTTTCACTCCCCCCGCAGCTGACTGTGCCACTGCACTGAATAATAAACATCACCAGGTATTCTGCTGTCTGCTCCATCTCAGTAACAGTGCACCAAATACGACCATCCCATGCGTTCCAATCCTCTCTAGCACACTGCATCACTGCATAGAATACCAGTGAGCTCACTGTGGCACTGCACTGAATAATAAGAAACATCACCAGATATTCTGCTGTCTGCTCCATCTCAGTAACAATGCACCAAATACGAACATCCCATGCGTTCCAATCCTCTCTAGCACACTGCATCACTGCATAGTATCCCCTCTAGCTCACTACTAGATCTGTCTGGATTAGTATACCCAGAATATGTAGTTGTGTCTAAGAAGGGTAGCTGTTAACGGTCACTGTGGATTAGGGGCTTCAGCAATCAGTCATACACTTTATTCCATTGCAGGGGTCATACCCACTGTCCGTGGAGTAAGTAAGTCAGCTAATAAGTATTGATATATATAATATATATATATATATATATTAAAATTGCTTTTATTTGGGGAGAATTCCCCTAAAAGCCATTTACAAAAAATAAAAATATGTATATTATTTTCTTTTTTAAATGAGGGGCATACCCCATTTTATAGCTGATATATAGTTAAAACATTTCTCCTCATCAATGTTCCATCACTTATCCCATCATTGAACCCTAAAACCCTTACTAGCCCATACTCCTACCCGCATGAACCCTAAAAAATTGTGTACTACCTCTTACCCTACCTATCCCTAAAAACCTGTTGCAACCCCTTCCCCAACCCAATTTTGAAACCTAAAAACTCATATGTTTTGGGTGACAGAAGTAATTTTATGTGTGTGTGTGTGTGTGTGTGTATAGATATAGATGGATAGTTAATTCTGGGTGTTTCCCAAGTTATTGGTGGAGAGCAGCTCCTTTATTTGGAACACTTTACAACACTGGCACTACAGATCTGTTTTCCTCAAATGTGTTTTTTTTCTAGCAGAGTTATTTTTTTAATTGAACTATTTTATTGCTTTTTTTTACAACATACAAGACCAACAATTGCATTGATCTGCCCAATTCCACAAGCAAAACTTCCCATTATGATAATACGTTCCCAGGTCCAATTCTGGTTATCATTCCCATTTCTAGCAGAGTTTTAAACATAGTTTTAGCTAGTGTCTTACATGCTGAACTGAAAAATGACAAACTCTCTTGCCATTCCAGGTACAATATTACAGTTTTGGATTGATTAAGCTTCAGAGCAATGGAGCAATCTACAACACTCCTGACACTCCAAATCTTCTCACTTTCAAAGGTCTTGTTTTTAACCCTGCTGAGGGCAGCTACCCCCCCCCCAATGCTGTGAACAGCCTTTGGCTGTTTGCAGTAGGGGGGGTTGGCCCTACGCCCAATCCACCACGAGTGGCCAAGCTCCCGCTGCACACTGCTTAAGGCTGTGCACAGCAAGGTTAAGCTGCCCGCAGCCAGGTTGGAGCAGGGCCTGACTCAAGGAAAGGTCCTGCACCTAACCCCCCTGCATTGGAAAGAACCCAACATTTTCTGTCTGGTCCCTACCTGTGTGGGAATCTTTGCTTGCTAAAGGCACAGCATGTTAAAGGCTGCATGTTTAAAGTAACATTCTGGTAATATCCCCTGGCATTGGCTACATACTCTAAAGCTGGACTGTAACCACAGCAGAGGTTAGGAGCATGTTCATGTTCAGCCGCAGGGAAAATGACCACCAATATTTTTATGTTCAGCATCAGGGCCCTAATATAGTATTGTAGTAGCAACCAGCAAGACTCCATGTTTACTGACAGGAGTGACAATCGCTGGTAGAGCCACTATCCAGCACAGAAGGCATTATATCATTTTTTTATTTTATTTATTTATTTATTTATTAATTGAATTTATTGAGCGCGACAGCTACCCATGAGGGTTTCCCGGCGCTAAGAGACAGATCAACAACATCAGGCAGAAGATTTAGAGATCGAAGAGCCAGGTTTTCACCGCTCTGCGAAATCGCATATGACAGTTTTCCATCCGAATGGCCAAAGGAAGTGAATTCCACAGTCTGGGTCCTAAGTTCGCAAAGGAACCACCGCCCATTCTGGTGAGTTTGAACTTTGGTACATTGAAGAGATGATGGGATGAGGAACGAAGTGAGCGAGCAGGAAGGTAGGGGCTGACAAGGGCCCGAAGGTAGAGGGAGCTGATCCGATTTTGATCTTATGCATAAAGCTCAAAGCTTTAAACTTTATACGATTTTGAACACGAAGCCAATGCAGCTCTCTCAGGCGTTCTGTAATGTGGTCACGTTTACGACAGTCGCAGAGAAGCCGAGCTGCAGCATTTTGTACCAGCTGAAGGCGCCGTGTGACGGCCTTGGTAGACCCCAGGTAGAGCACGTTGCCGTAATCTAATCTGGAGGTCACCAAGGCATTTACAACAGATCTCTGGGTGTGTTTGGGGAGTATCCAAAAGATTTTACACAGCCATCGTAGAATGGTAAAACAGGTGGCTGCGACTTTGTTGACCTGATCTTTCATGGTTAGTATCCTATCGATAATTACTCCCAGGTTACGCACTTGTTCAGATGGAGTTGGTAGGGAACCCATGGTGGTAGGCCAATGTCTAAGGTTCCAGAGGTCGGGTTTGTTACCAAGGACCAGGACCTCAGTCTTTCCGCCATTTAATTTGAGTAAGTTGCTGTTCATCCATTCGGATATTTTGCTGAGTCCTACTTGCAAAGGGGAAGGAACCGTGGGATCAATTTGAGATAGTGAAAAAACAATTTGTGAATCATCGGCGTAAGAATAAAGGTTTAAACCAGAACATTGTGCAACATAAGCCAAAGGTGTGACATATAAATTAAAAAGAAGAGGACTAAGGATAGACCCCTGGGGTACACCATGGGGGGGGGGGGGGAGTAGCTCTTAGAGGAGGATGACTTGGAAAAGATTTGAAAGGTACGGTCTGACAAAAAGGATGCAAGCCAGTCCAATGCTTTATTGCCAATGCCAATGGTAGCGAGGGATTTGAGAAGGATACTGTGTAACACAGTATCAAAAGCTGCGCTGAGGTCAAGTAAGATCAGCGCAACTGTTTCTCCTCGGTCCAAGAGCAAACGTAGATTGTCTGTAACGCCCAAGAGGGTCGTCTCCGTAGAGAAGCCGGGGCGGAATGGCGGACACCTTAGGCTTCGTCAAGAGCGGGGTGACCATAGCGTGCTTCCAACAACTGGGAACGGTTGCAGTATCAAGCGAGTGGTTTAACATTTTGCAAATGGTGCAAAGATGTGAATAATTCAGAGAGCGTAGTATCGGGGCGGGCAGAGGGTCCAGCGGGGATCCTGACTAGACTTTGCTCAATGTTTCTGAGAGTGTTTCCGGACAGAGATCAGGCCAGGACAACAGTTGAGGCGAAGGTGATACCAGTGAGTTGACAGCCTCTTTCCTAGGCTGAGGAGAAGTCGTGGGAACATGTAAGTTGCTTTGAGCAAGAATGTCCTGATGTGTATTCGTAATTTTGGAAATGAAGTACTGGGCAAGCTCATCGCATTTCGTGTTGGATAACTGGGGAGGTGTTGCCGTGGTCTGTGAGCCAGCGAGTTCCTTCACTAAACAAGGTTTTTGATTTATTTATTGCTTCGTTGATAGTCTTATTTACGTGGATGGCCCTGGTTGTAGCACACGCCTTGTGATAGCATTTCAGCTCTGTTTTATAGGCGGTACCAGATGTAAAGGAGTAATCTTTCCTCCATAAGCGCTCTAATTTTTTACATTTCGATTTGTGCATGCGAAGCGTCTCATTGTACCAAGGAGCGGGGGCTTTATGAATTATCCCTTTTTTTTATCATCAACATAAGCAATATCAACCCTAAAGTACACTGTCTCCCCTCTCCAGCCTCCCTGTCACCCACACGTCACTGCTCACCTTTGACCTCTCCTTCAATACCTACAAAGCCCTCACTCGTCATACCTTCTGTCACTCAGACTGAACGCCTCCTTCTCGCCCATAACTACCTTAACCCTGCCCTCTCCCCACACCCGGCAACTCCCCCTCCCTCACCAGCACACATGGACACTTCTTGAATTGGAAGAACCCCCCCCCCCCCCCCCCCCCCCCTCCAGTCTGGATCCGGGGCGAAGCCCCTACCACTCTCTCCTCTCACACTCCCTTGCCCCACAGGCATAAGTTAACACTTCATGGAAGTCCCTGTGGCCTCTCCCTCCCGAACCTCCCACCCCTCCAGCCTGGAGCCAGGGGTGAACCCACTACCACCCTCCCCCCCCCCCCCCCTCCCCGCCTCGCCCTCCCAGCTCCCCCTCTCAGACTCCCTTGCCCCATCGGCATAAGTTGACACTTCATGGAAGACCCATCCCTCCAGTCTGGAGCCAGGGGCCGGGGTGCAGCCCCCCCCACACACACACTCCCTCACCCCACCGGCATAAGTTGACACTTCATGGAAGTGCCTGTGCCCATCTCTGTGTGGATAGCTTTTTTTGTAGGTGGCTCTATGTGTGGGTGGCTCTGTCTGTGTGAGGGTGGCTCTGTGTAGGTGGCTCTGTGTGTGTGAGAGTGGCTCTGTGTGTGTGGGTGGCTCTATGTGATTGACTCTGTGGGTGGCTGTGTGTGTGTGTGTGTGTGTGTGCGTGTGCAAATCCAATAGGTCTCGCATTTGTGAGAGATTAAGCTATTGGCATTGTAAATGACAATGCCATTTATTTATCTGTTTTCAAGCCCTGAGGGGCTGAATCGTGCTACCCCAGGATTATGCAAACACTGTCGTCACCTATTCACCGTACCAGATAACAAAGAACGCAACCCCACCCCCAACTAAATTCCCCCCTTCCCTGGGCCCCTCCCATTAGCCCCACCTCCCTTTTCCCCTCAGACATGTCGCTCTCCCTAACAGCTCACTTGTTGCACTATAAGTATTCCTCTTCTTCCGTTGGATTCTCTATGGCAGTAATCAATGTCCCATCTAGGAGGATGCATCCATGTTAGTCGTCCCTCCACCTATCTTCTCACTCTCTGGCCTGTGGTTGTGTTCTCATGTAGTGAAGGGTTTCCCCCATACCTGGAGAGATCAGTCATTGTTATCAGTCGGGTTTTTAAGATAATCCACCATCGCCACCCAGGCTCTTGCTGTGTCCCACAATCTGTCATTGTCAGTTCTCTGATCCAGCTGAAGCCAGAGGGTCCCCTCGCAGTCCGCCCACTTTATAAGTTCCCGCAGCCAGCGCGCAACACTGGGGGCTGTGACTGCTTTCCAATGGCTAGTAATTTCTCATTTGGCTAGGACTAACCCCAGGTCCAGGAATTTACTGGTGGTTGTGTTACGGGCAGTGTGGAGGAACCAGTGTAACAGGCACACACCTGGAGTAGGCTGCAGTTCCCTTACCGTCACCTCGGTCAGCTTGGCTAGAACCTCCCCCCCCAGAACGCGTGAAGCAATGGACAATCCCAGAACATGTGCATAAGCGCTGAGTTTTCCAGTCTGCATCGCGGGCAGGCAGTGCGGGAGCCAAAAAAATCATTAATTTTGAAAGGAGTGTGGTATGCCCGATGAAACACATAGAATTGTATAAGCTGGAATCTCGCGTTGTGAGAGGATTTCCATGCTCATTCCAGCAGCATCTCCGAGGGCTTTGCCTCTATAGGCGTTCCCAAGTGAGACTCCTGTTTAGTGCGCAGCTCCTCTAAAGGAGCCCTTAAGCCCTGCGTCAGTCTCCGATACAGACACGTAACAGCCTCGACCTTAACCGCGGAGGTGACCACGTATTGGCAAGGGAGGAAGGCCTGTGGTTCCTCCATTCCTTTTTTCCAGTGTTTGCGCACAGCAGCAGTCACTGCCGCATGCAGAAGGAAGTCCTGCGCAGGCAGTTTGTGTCTATCCATAAGGTCTTGAAATGGTAGGAGGGTACCATCCTCGTACAGATCCCCAATGGATGAGATCCGCAGCTCCTCACATTCCTGCAGTCTCTGCCAATCCGCCCATGAGGCAACTCCTCACAGAACCACACCGGAATCTCAGGCGTATACGCAGTGCTCGCTTTATTTCTTCGTAGAGCCCTATTCCAGCATTGCCGTAATACCCACAAATCTCTGGGCACCTCTCTTTCACGCACCGGGAGCTGGAACAGAATCCGAGTCAGGTGGCGAAGCCCCAGTCCCTACCTCTCAGATCCACCTTGACTCCCAGTTTCCCTGCCATCCGCTACGCGAACCATTGTAACTGGGCTGCATGGTAGTAAGCCTCAATCAGGTACTGCAAAGCCCACTTCTTGCCTGGACGCGTCATAGTAGTCCACGCCACTCTAGGCCTCCCTGATCCCCATAGAAAACTCAAAACCAGTGAGTTCAGTTGGGCAAAGCACCTCCCAGGCACCCAAAGTGACAGCGTAACAAAATAGTAAAGCAAACGAGGTAGGGTTATCATTTTTAGTAATGCCACTTGTCCCGCAACTGATAAAGGTAGATACCCCAGAATTCAACATTACTCTTGGTAGTTCGCAGAACCCGCCCTACATTTCCCTCAAATAAATCAGCAGCCTCATGATAAATTCAGACCCCCAAATAAGGCAAGCATCTGCCTTCCCATCGTACATCGAGCCCCTCGAGAGGATCGCCTCGCATGCACCGGAAATATACATGTCTTGGCCCAATTGACTTTGAGTCCTGCCACTCGCTCCAGCCTCTCTAGCAATTCCTGAGCTTCCCGTAGCTCATCAGTAGCATTGGCAAGGAACATTAACAAATCATCAGCATATAGAGCAATGTAGTGCATCTGACCCAGGCCCTGTAGTGTCTCCCTGTCTGTGCGCATACCGCCAGAGGCTCCATTGCCAGGGCAAACAGAAGGGCAGACCGCAGGCAGCCCTGCTTCGTCCCCCTGCCTACATCACAAGCCGCAGAAATCGCCCCCTGTCCGAACCCTGGCCGTCGAGCGAGTGTACAGAACCTTCGTCCAGGCACAAATCCCTCACCTAAGCCAAAGGCCCTCAGAACCCAAAACGGATATGGCCACTCTAAGCTATTGAAGGCTTTTTTCAATGTCTATCGATAGTACGCACGCCTCATCACCCCCTGCCGCTGCCTCGTGCAGCAATTGACACAGTCTCCAAATGGTCATGGCCATGTTCTGGGTAAGAATAAACCCAGCCTGGTCCCCGTGCACCAGAGTTGTCATGTGCGTCATCAGGCGACTGGCCAAGATACCGCTCAAGATCTTATAATCAATGTTTAACATCGCCAGGGGCCGATACGCTCTGCAATCCCACTCCGGCTTGCCCTGTTTAAGGAGAGGTACGATCACTGCCTCCCTGGTCGAGCTAGGTAAATAGCTATTCGGTTTCGACCGATAATAAAGGGTCACCAGTTGTGGAGCCAGCACGTCTATATAAGTGACCTAGAAATCCGATGGCAACCCATCAGTACCCGGCGTTTTGTTCTTGGCCATACGCTTTATAGCTCCCCGGACCTCGCCCAATTCCACTGGTCGGCCCAGGCTCTCCGCCCCTTCCGCGTCACTTTGAGGTAACTCTATGTCGAGGAAATCTCCTTCCTCTAGCTCTCTAGGGTCCAACTTGCTGCAATAAAGGGTGGAATAGTATTTTAATAGTATTTGCTACAGGCAAACTCACTACAAAGTTGGTCCAACATTTCATCACTCAAAAACACCAACCTAGGGATCTACGGTGGGTGGTTTTGGAAAGATTGGGTGGTGATCCATTTAACATGGAGAATAGAATATTCAAGAAAAAGGCCCGCTGGATTTTTCAGGAAGGAACGGACCGCAATGGTCTGAATGATATTATAGATTGGAATAGAATATCCTGTTCATGAAATTCCACACTATTCTGTTTAAAGGTCAGTGAGTTATCCATTTACTAAGACAAGAATTAACTCCACGAGCCGGTTGCTGTGCGCGCTATTTTGATGGTCCACTGATACTCATGTGCACATAGTCTATGAGCATCTGGGTTTAGTTAGGACCTTCATTTAAGAGAAGGGATACTGAGGCACCAGTGCTAATCCTTAATAAACCATGGTGATCCTGTGGAGGAGCTGTTATAATGGGTCCATGAGGATATACACTTAAGGCGAAGAGGCAGGACGTTCCTTAAAACGCAGTGCAGCAGAGCCTATAGGCTGGACTACTTTTATATGCAGACGTGTATAAGGCGCAACCACTCTAGGGGTACCAATTTTGTAAACAAATAGATTGGGTTCCGCCATATTAAAATCAGGGCAGATAATACTATACACTAACAAAATTAGGTATTGAAAACGTTATCTTGCCAAAGCATAAATAAAGTAGTAAATATTGAATACATAATGATGGTGTTTACATAATACATAAGCAAGGGGGCTTGCCTAGAGCATGACACGAACATAAGGTTAAAAACCATGAATTGAACACCACCGTAATATGGCCGCTTTGTTTATTGCCGTTATCACGTGTCTTGATCACGTGCAGGGTACGCAAAGTAGGCAATGAGCGTGACCAAAAACGTCGATGTAGCGAGACAAGCCGGTAACTGCATATAACCGGGATGGTGGACAAAGCAGCCATACAGGGGGTGAGTGGAGGCCAGCTACCTGCACAAATAGCGGTAAGAGGTCAAGTCAAGTCAAGTCATAAAATTTATATAGCGCACTACATACCCAGAGGGTCTCAAGGCGCTTAGGGAGGGGAGGAGGATTACTTGTCAAATATCCACGTTTTAAGTTGCTTTCTGAATGCTAGGTGGTTTTGGGTAAGGCGAAGGTAAGTGGGAAGTGAGTTCCATGTTTTAGCTGCCAGGTATGAGAAGGATCTACCTCCCATGGTGGTCTTGCTGATACGAGGTACAGTGGCGAGGGCTTGGCTGGAGGATCGTAGTTGGCGGGAGGGGATGTAGAAGGACAGTCGTGAGTTGAGGAATTCTGGTCCTATTTCGTAGAGTGCTTTGTGTGCGTGGGTTAGAAGTCGGAAAGTGATCCTCTTATTGACGGGTAGCCAGTGGAGGTTTTTCAGGTGACCAGAGATGTGTTCGTTACGCGGGATGTCCAATATGATCCTGGCTGAGGCGTTTTGGATTCGTTGGAGTTTTTTCGGAGTTTAGCGGTAGTACCTGCGTAGAGGGTGTTTCCGTAGTCCAATCGGCTCGTGACCAGAGCATGGGTGACTGTCCTTCTGGTTTCGGTGGGGATCCAGCGAAATGTTTTTTTGAGCATGCGAAGAATGTTGAAGCAGGATGAGGAGACGGCGTTGACTTGTCTGTTCATTGAAAGTGAAGAATCCAGGATAACACCCAGGTTCCGTGCGTGGTCTGTCGGGATGGGTGCCTTTCCAAGGGCTTCCGGCCACCAAGAGTCGTCCCATGCAGAGGGGGAAGTACCTAAGATGAGGACTTCTGTTTTATCTGAGTTCAGTTTCAGACGGCTGTAGCTATGGGTGTCATGCAGCTACACAGGCGCAAAGAGACCTTTTTAAGGAAGCATTAAGATATAACTAACGGGTCCGGCTAAGCTTCGTAAATAGTTTGCAAAGTCGCGTACAAATATGTAGACTGGGCCCTGGTCACGAACAAACAGCGAGTGAACAACATGAGTCTGGATCGGGTATATGCGATAGGAATGAGTGAATGAGCTGCACACTTAACGATGTTTTAATACTATTTCTTTCTTTGACTACAGCACTGACCAAGGGCAGTTGTCCGGTACCTACAACAAGGTGACAGGCACCGGGCTGGGTGATTCTTCTACGGGGGCGCTGGTACATAAGCATGTAGCTGCTACCTGGTAAATAGATTTACAATTGGTTTCTCCAGAGGCCACAACCAAGAGGTTAGTGTAACGTGGTACTATTTTATGTACAACTACAGTTACAATAAATGAAGAATTGACGTGCAGAGAACGCGAAGACCCAAAACCCTGACGAAATTGCCGACAAATCTATCATGGCAATGAAACATGTTGGTTTGGTTTTAATAGAGTGGGCACACAGCACTGAATAAAAGTAATTTAGCTAGTGGAGCTCTGCTCTTTTTAAACGGTGGTAGTGTCACACTTTGAGATCAGAGTGGTCGCACCACATTGGGTCACTGGCGCAGAGCACATTTTTAGGTTTCGCCTGGCCGGAGCACTGCGCAGCAGTGCTCGCGCCGGCGAAATCGTATGATCCTACAGTGTGGGGCTTTGTCCCGCCTTCTCTTCCATTGGCTAGCTCCATAAATGGAGGCTAGCCATTGGAAGAGATGGTTGTCAATTACTCTTTCCCCCGTCACAACGCGATTCGGGGGCGTCTGTGTCTTTTTTTAAGTCCCGCCCTCTCCTCTTCCCATTGGCTGGAAGGTAAAATTCCAGCCAATGGGAAGGGGAGAGCAGGAAAAATATGCCCCCGAATCCCTACAGGGCGCGCTGTGCTTTCGCTTGTTTTGTCACTTGATTTCCACAAGCTTTTTTTTCCCACAGTCCTTTGAACTACGGCTGCTCCACGGTCCATCGAAAAATACTCCTTGCGATCTCGCAGTCCGACAGGTTGTCGTTTTCTGCTCTCACGCTCGCCTCCTCTTCCTGCACACCTGTAGCTTCCTCCTCTGTGGAACACGCACTACCACAGAAATATCAAAACAAGGACTGTGGGGCGTGGCCAAGGCCCAACGGCGACCTTCATTTCAGGTAAACAGAAACATGACAGAAGCTGGAGCCACGCCCCCCTGAAGACATCTGACTGTGATATGTTTACCTAGATTTAAACGTCCGTGACGCGCGCGCCGAAGTTTGGGATAGGAGGCGGGGCGAGCGTCGGCGCGTGCGTGGTTGGATGACCCATCTTAGGCCACACGGAGCGGAGGGGGCGGAGTAGGTATCGGACCCATGAGTCTAGAACCCGCATTGTGGAGCATGCACTATAGCGGTGAGTGCGGAGGCAACTGGAGTAATACACTTGGGCCTTATCTGAGCCGTCCATGGGGGAGGGGATGGGGTGCACGGTGGTGGCTCAAGGTGAGGGTTTAGGCCTGTGGTGGGGGGGCCTTGGCCTGTCAGTGTCATATTGCAATCTGTGAGATGCACGGGGAATGTGCATTGAGCGCAACGGGGGCACGGCGAGTTGCAGCTCTCCGGGATTCTCAAAGGGTTTAGGATGCACGCTCCTCTTCCTGGGACGGACGGAACTGGGCCGTTCCTGGGGCTTTGGGAGTTCAGTGTGAACTGGACCTGAGATATGGGGCGGGATCTGCCTTGTTTGTAACACAAGGCCTTTGAGTCCCCTCGGGTGGTGGGTGAGCATGCAGCTTCAGTGCTGCTACCGTTTAAGAAACCGGATGATCCCAGTGAGGGAAGGGTGTTTCGCATGTAGTACCCATTGCCCGGGCACACGGGAGTAAGGGAGAGGGGGCATCGGTGCAGGTAGTGTACACACACAGAGAATGCCAACCAAGGTAAGCAGAGGTTCGCGCATTTCTCTTTGGGAGCCCAGGCGGCATGCAGTTGTTTCCCCCTGGAGAGTGTGGCTCAATGATTAGAGCGGCAGACCCTGATGCAGAGGTCTAGCCCGGGACCAGGGTTCAAGTCCCTGCCTCGGCGGGTCTTTGGCTCAAAAAATTCCACGGACCCGATAATTCTCGCCTCGGTGCCTATTCCAATCATGGAGTCCCACTCTGCAACTCTGGGCAATAGCTTGCTTAATCTCCACAACGGCCCCCACAACGCTAAGGATGCCTGGCCTCCACCTTGGGGGTGCCCAGGAGTGGACGCCTCACAGGGAAAGCCAGGATATGTTCCACAGCGGTATTCGTACAAGCGCCTTCAGACCCTTGCGGGTGAGTAGTGCACTATACAAGTATCAATTTACAATTTTTGCCTTAGGTTTTTAAAGGTACAGTGCAGCAACTTGATGGCACGCGCTCGCTTACCTTGTTTGTCCCCCCCCCCCCCAAACATTGCCCTGTCTCTTTCCGACGCGCAGACTCGCTTTTAGATCTTTCCCTCCAGCTAGCCTGGCTGCATTGTTCTGCAGATAGAGGCACACCAAAATATTCGTGCACCCCGCCCCCGCGTCTATAAAACACCAGAGCCTTCACTTCCACATTTAGCTGGTTAGACTTCCTAACAGCAGATGTCAGGCTCAAGTTTGGCAGTATTCGTGTAGTTTTGGTCAATGTTCTTGCTTGGAATAATGTAACATTTCTCTGTTTCCTGAATGTTTTTTTTTTATAGGTTCGCATGTCAGGGTGTGTGATAATGGATCCAGAAACTCAAATTTGAAACTTTTCTTTGACTTTTTTTATAAAGCCACCAAGTGTTTTTATGAATGTGAGTCAAATATTGGTTTCTCATACTTTGTACTCCCCCCCCCCCCCCTAATTTTAGTCTTGTTGTTTTTATTCAATGCTACACTGTACGCTTGAATCTTTTGAAAACAGTAATTGTTATAGTAAATCCGTAGGTGTCATTTTAACCTTACTTGTAGGCCTATTCAGACACATTGATCGAATATCTCCTACTTTTTTCCCTATCACATGCACTGTTGGTATTTTGGTCACTTAATAGTAATAATAATCAGCATTTGTAAAGCGTGCAGCGACCTCAGGCGAGGTGTCCCGACGCTGGGGGCCGGCCAGTAGTGTGCCCCGTTGCTGTAAACACTTGGATTGGCGTGCCCCTTCATGTTATTGCTTCGATGGTTGCTTGTGTACATGCAGATGACTGAACACCCCGTGGGAATTCTTTTCCTTTACTTGCAGTGCAATTCTTTACTATGAACTCCAGCATATTTTCCAAGTTCTGCTTTCCATCTTGGGGTATAGTGAGTGCATGCATTTGCCAAACTGATTGTACCACTTCACTCTGGGAGTAGTTTATACGGTTATACTCCTGCACCTAAACGTGGTAGCAGCCGGAGTAACAACAGTCTTGCACTCCATGCCCTGTGTTCTTTATTGAAGGGTGGCACAGGGCCAGTGGGCTCCACCAGTGGCCTTGATTACTTTACCCTTTGTTGTTTCTTCAGTTGCTCACTCAGTGTGCTGTGTCGTAGTGTTGCTGACTGTCACCACTCAGGTTTCTGAGGCAGTTTTGTATCACACTCTCTACTCATGTTTTTACTATGCCGCCACATCATTAAATATGTAGCTGCACAGTTTAATACGTGTCGTATTGCACTACTTGTTTTAAAACCCATGTTCTTCCAAGTACCCTACAGCTGTCCCTTGTACTGTCAGATTTCCGCAGGTGCTTTGATGCGGAGTTTGCTAGACGAGGGCGCAGGCCTTTTGGGTAGCTTTGAGTGTGTGTGTGGTAGTAATTGCTGTCTGCTGAGCTCGTCCGTAGGGTACAATAGGTCTCACATTTGCGAGAGATTAAGCTATTGGCAATGTAAATGACAATGCCATTTATTTATTGGTTTTCAAAACCAACACCTAAATACAAATTTTGTCATTTACAATGCCAATAGCTCTAACTTTTCCAAAGGCAAAACCGTTGCATTGTAAATGCTTGTTGGTTAATGTTGTCTGCACTGTTTGTTATCCTTTTCTTTGTTATAGTTGGCAGTTGCTGATGATGATATCGTGAGGACACGGACGAGTACCAGTCTGTTCATTTCTCCGCGGGTGTGTCTCCCGTGAGACACTGCCAACTCCCCTTCCCCCTTTTTAGGTCGAGCAGACCTACTCTCAATGCGTGAGCATTGAGAGTGTCTGCTTCAGACCTTTTGTGGCCCGTATTTAGGAATGTGGACAGCTACCAGACGCGCGCTTTGACGAGGTCAGATTTCACCTCAGGAGCGAGCGTCTGGTAGCTGCGCATGCGCAAAGCCCTTTCTCACACACAGACACAGGCAGCCCCCACCCCTCTGCATGCATGCATGCACGCACGCACACACACACACAGGCGCGCGCATGCACACGCAGGCATACGGCACACATACAGGCACACTATCCCCTACCTCGCATTCTCTCTCAATAACACACAGTCACGCATGCGCACACACGGTCCCTTGCGCACACATGCACACACGCGCGCACACACTCTCCCCCCCCCCCCGCCCCCGCACGCACTTTACATCAGCCCTGGGCCCCACTCACCAACTGCGCTCTTCCGGTGGGGCTCCTCACGGCGCGGCGTCTCCTCATCTAAATCTGGGCTCCCTCAGGTCAGAGGAGCCCCGCAACAGGCGGCACACTCCTCCTTCTCCCCGGCCCCCTCCTGGGGACCCCGGGCTACACCGGACGGCAGGGCGCTCCATGCGCTGGCAGCTCGCGGGCCTCGGGAGGCGGGACTTCCGGTCGGCCGCGAGCGGATTGGCCGGCCGGCCAAGAGCTTCCGGGTCGCTGCGGGCAGCGCGGCGGCGCCTGCCTCCCATGGGATTTTTTACACCCCTTAGTGCTTGTTTATTTAATGTAATCGACACTATAGCATCACGTGATCCCGTCCGAAAGCTGCCTCTGAGGTAAAGTTGAACGCAGGCCCTCAGGGAGCAGGACTCCATGCATTGCCGAACTCAACCTGCTTTGAGGAAGGTAAGGCCAACAGGGCATATGAACCATGTATTTTATTTCTCTAACTGGTGTCCCTGATTGCTATGCCACGCCACTGGACACTTTGGTACAGTTTGTTATTGATTCTGTGGCGGTACAGATTTCAACCCCCGGTAACGTGTTTGTAGCCTGCGGTGTCGGAAGCGCTGGCTCAGCCTGCGAAACATTTGTTGGCTTCTTGTTTTGCACGTGAGCGCTTACCATATATGCAGCACGCGCTTGTACTCAGCGACATGTTTATCAATTTGGTTTCTCGTGTAGCAGATGCATGGCGATGGTTGCTGCCTCGACTCAGATCCATATCTGAACTTTTGATTTTCAGCTGACTTTCCGGGTAAATTTCAGCCCAAAAGCTCGATTTTCACAAAACGGAACCAACAATGTATTTTAAAAATTAGCTTGTGCACCTGACTAACAAGGGCAGCACCTAGGTTTCCGCGTGTTATCCATCAAGCCTCTGCTTTCATAAGAATCCGAGCCAGTTCCTGAAGTACTGATTAAATGGGAGTCGGTGTCCCTGAGCTGTTTACAGTTTATTTTAACGGTTGTGCCTCAATTGCTACTAAGACAGATATGTGAGCCAGTGCACCTGCTGCAGAAATCTGCATGCACATAGAAGGTCACCAGCTGAAGTCCTGGCTGTGCCATCATTGCTTTTCACCCGATCAAGGTCGATAAAAGAAGTTCCAATTAGTTGGTGTAGAGTAAGTAAAGCATTTTGTTTACATAGCATGCAAGCTCGCTGTTACAAAAAGAGGGCTCCATTATCAAGGCTGGCACAGTCATTACTCGTTTGGTCCTGCTGGTCAATGGCCCTCACAGGGACAGTTCAAGAGATTCTGAATGTCGGACCCTTTATTTGGAACATGAACTTATGTTGCACATGGCCGCGCCTGGGAACTGTAGAATAAATCAGCCCTGCGCCCTTCTCTGTAAATCCCTGATGAATCGCGGGCACCTGTGTGCGTTCAGCGCTTTATGTAATAATACACATATTACATTACAAATGCTATAGGTGTCACATTTGCGAAAGTTAAAACTATTAGCATTGTAAATGACGAAGCTATTAATTTTGCTATTTTCAGAACCAACACATAAATAAAAAAATTGTCATTTACAATACCAATAGCTCAAACTTTCCTAATGCGAGACCTATTGCATTGCAAATGCTTGTTTCGAAATGTATTCCTTTAGAAGGTGTGGTGAGGCTGTGTAGTTGTCTTCAGTGCCACTCACAGTTTTAGACATTTTTTTAAGTAGAAACTCATGACCACAAGGGCATAATTAAGCAGTAGGGCAAGATTCTCTCACGGCTTATTGACACCCTAAGAAGGGGGTCTGTTAAGATTTATTGGAAACAATTGTTTCTACATAATATAGGGACAGGTCTTGTGTTGTTGATAAGATATTGAGTGGGGGGCGACCTGTTTCAATCCCTTTATTTCCCTTGGGCTCCCAATTGTTCAAGAGTACATTGGTGAGCAGTCAGTGATTTCCCCTTTTGACTTTCAACCACTGGGGATGATGACTTTCAAGTATATATCCCACTGAGGACTTATTTTAATGGGGGGAAGCAACACCCACTTGGGTTTGGATGGAACTGCAGTCACTGCTGGCACTTGGACTATCATTACCACAATGCCTTGCCTGGTGACGCCCATTGGGGCAGGACTGTGTTAATAAAATAAAGGTGTTCCAAAACGTTAAGCTGCCTCTGTTGTCAATGCAAGCCATTGAACAAGGGCTTACAGCTTGAAACGCGTTTGGCATTTGCATTTGGGAGCTGAGGTGTTTTGCTGACAGCCACTGCCGGAGGTGTGTGTGCGGTTCCCCCCCAGGAGTGACATCTTGATAGGTTGATATATATATATAGATCTATCCACTACTGGCGGTTGCCAGTAGGTAGTTAGAGCCACGTTTCCAAATACGTTTTTTTAGGTTTTGCCTGGCGAAAACCTATTGAGATGTATACGGGAGACAGGAACGGCCTCCGTCTTTCATTGGCTAGCTCCATAAATGGAGGCTAGCCATTGGAAGACGGGCCTGTCCGTCAATGCCGGACCAGATTCGGGGGCGTTCCCGAGAATTTTTGGCTTTTGGCTACGTCACGCGACGTTAGCCAAAAGCCGGGAACGCCCCCGAATCTGGTCCGGCATTTACCGCTGCCTCTGCTCCTGTTCCTGCCCCCCTACCGCTGCCTCGCTCTCCCTGTCTCCCCGGCCCCGTTCCCGCCCCCCTACCGCTGCCTCGGCTCCCGTTCCCGCCCCCGTCGGACGTCTTGTCACCTTACCAGCGCCCCAGTTCTAAAACTAGTTCCAACAGCATTGTGAAAATGATGTGTATGCAACCGAAACAGCGTCACAGCCGTGCGCACTTGTACAGGTCTGACAAGTTCATGATGTGTAAGAGCTTTCCAACATTACAGCCAGCTCGGGTTTGTTCTGGAACAAGTTTCACAGCCTGAAAGAACATACTGGCGACTGAGGTGTAACAAAGTTGCTCAACATTTAGATAGTTTGTCATCACTTTTACACGTTACGTTGACATAGTATCGAGCATGACTAGCACAGCTGCATTGATTTATTAATACTACTACTTCGGATATTTTGTACCTTTTTTTTAGTTTTTATGAATGCCAACTAGATGCCGGATGCAATAAACAATGCTATCTGACCTCCTCTTTGGTTTATCTTTATGGTTAGTGGTTGGGGATGTTAGCAAATACCGCCCACCGCAGAGAAGCATTAAACCGAATTTATTACCCATTTTCTGCATTTGGAATTTCTGACAACACTAGCGCTTGCACAGATGCGGGTTGACATCTATAAAGGGACCCAACACTGTTCCCAGCAAGTAATTATCTTGTGTGGAAAACTATTAAATTTTTTCTTTAAAAAAATCCGTCAAATATTATTGATTGTGAAAACGGCGATTCCTTCATAGATGCACAACTAACATAATACATCGAAAGACCGATACCACGTTAAAAAAACAAGTGAACACAAAGTGAAAGTAGAACAAAATGATTAGAACTCGGATGATCGTAGTGATTATCAGTGATATGCAGTTGAATCGTTCCATTTGTATAAACAGTAAGTTTCAATAACGCATGCATCTCTCCACAATAAATTAGTCAGAACAGCAACAATGTTGAAGTATTTTGCTGTGGCAAGAGTGAGAGCTAGTACCACACGTGGGCTTATTTAGTTGGTAAATCATCATCATCATCATCATCATCCATGCCTGCTACAGTGGTGTGTAGTAGGTTCAGAGACTCTAGTGGGTCAGACGGGTCCAAAGCGATGTGTTAACCTGATTCGGCCCTGCGGACAAGATGGTGTGTGATGCGTGACACCCTGACGGCCCAATTCAGAACATATTTGTTTTCTCAATTTCAAGACTTGCCTGGTGTCGCCACCAACATTCACTTACAGCCTCCAATTGCTTTAAAACGCACCTGAAGAACTGTTTATTTTGGATTTGGAAGTGCCCACGAGTGTGGTAACGATGTAACATTTAGACATTGCACAACAGGTTGTTGTAGTTCAGTGTTGTAAAAAGATATATTTTACAGATTTGTAGAGAGGTATTGTCCTCATTAATCCGTTGTAATCTTTTGTAATCCGTTCACACTGAACACTTAAACGTTGTACTGTGTTTACTTTAGTTCTTTGTTATGCAGATTACAAATACCAAACCAGTACATTTCGCAGTATATGCAAGAATTCTGGGTATTAGCAGAATGCCCTTCACCCTCGTCCTCCACACACAAATAAGTGAGGCTCCTACATTATTTATGCACCAGTATCTGAAATGTAAGAATCTCTTCTTCTCATATGCATTTTCTAAATATCTCGAATCTCCGTTCTCTTTCCGAATGTGTGTATGTGGTCTTTCTATAGTGCTAACCTAGCCAAAAGTGAGCAGAGCCCTGTTAAGAGTCAAAGACAACCATAAAATCACCAAGTGATAGGAAAGGTAGATGCCTTTATCTTTGCTGGTCAGCCAACATGTTTAATTAAATCTTTGGCTGCCGTTGCACTGCAGCTTCATCAGAGCTGTAGGGCTTAGTATTAGATACAATGCTAAACATTGGATTAGTATATGCATAATAATGCAGGGATGATGTCTAGATGAGCTTATCACAATGTCACATGTTTTTTGATCTTGTTCACCTCTCTGAGGTATTTATAATATACAGAATGATATTGGTATCACTAAGGATATCTTGAAGGTGCTTTATCATACCCTTAAGTGTCCCCCTGTTGCCTGCTTGTGCCTCCGTGTGCCCCTGTTGCCTGCTTGTGCCTCCGTGTGCCCCTGTTGCCTGCTTGTGCCTCCGTGTGCCCCTGTTGCCTGCTTGTGCCTCCGTGTGCCCCTGTTGCCTGCTTGTGCCTCCGTGTGCCCCTGTTGCCTGCTTGTGCCTCCGTGTGCCCCTGTTGCCTGCTTGTGCCTCCGTATGCCCCTGTTGTCTACTTGTGCCTCCGTGTGCCCCTGTTGCCTGCTTGTGCTGTGTGGGTGTGTGTGAAGGGCTCTGTGTGGCTGTGTGTGTGGGAAGCTTTGTGTGGCTGTGTGTGTGAGAAGCTTTGTGTGGCTGTGTGTGTGGGAAGCTTTGTGTGGCTGTGTGTGTAGGAAGCTTTGTGTGGCTGTGTGTGTGGGGGGCTCTGTGTGGGTGTGTGTGGGGGGCTCTGTGTGGGTGTGTGTGAGGGGGGCTCTGTGTGGGTGTGTGTGTGGGGGGGGCTCTATGTGTGTCATTTGTGAGAGATAAAGCTAGTGGCATTGTAAATGACAATGCCATTTATTTATGTTAAAAAAAACATAAATAAAAATAATGTCAAGAGCATTGCCAATAGCTCTAACTTTAACAAAGGCAAAACCATTGCATTGTAAATGCTTGTTTGACTTACCTATATCTTTGGCATTGTTTGACAAATCTTAAAATAATTTTCCCCCAAAAAGTGCCCCTCTAAACCGTGTTGAGCATGGAAAGTTTCTGAATGATCCGTCAAACGGGGGCTGAGAAAAAGCTGGGGGGAGGGTAAAAAAAAGTTAATTTCCCAAGTTAATTCCCATAAACACTTACAGCTCAAACCACTGGATGGAATTGCAACAGATTTGGCAGAAAGCTAGTTTTTGGTCCACCGATTGTGCTTTTTAGGTCTTGCGCCTAGCGTCGCAGTGCGAAGCACTGCTTGCGACATTTAGTAGGTAGAAATGGGGTTTGAGAAGCTGACCTAGGAATAGCACATGCACAAGCGTGTGCTTTTCCTTTTATGGCGCGCTATTGGGCTTTTCGTGCATGTTTTTCACTAAGAAGGCACGCAATAGGCCAAAGGGCAGCGCATTGCTCTGCCCATGGCCTATTGGTGTCTGTTACGAGCACCGGCCATCATGTGGTTTCAATTATCGTGCCCAGACACAGGCGCGATAATTGAAAGCACATGTCAAGCTGTGGCACGCGCGCACTACTCGCAGGATTGTTTTCTTTTTGGATCCATTTCTCATGGAAGCAAGTACATAAAAGAACCGCTGACCTCTTGTTACCACATGTCAGCAGGACGGTTATCAGGTGCGCGCTTCCAACTGTTTTGACTGAATATATTTACTTCCCCTGAGAACCTACGTTATTCCTTTCGGAAAACCCCAAAGATTTAAGATGTCAAGGTATTAGAGTGTGACCTTTCAGGGCTGGAAGTGACGTGCATCAAGGGTGGCCCACGATGCTCCATAGAGATAACTGACGTTGGCGCCGCGGAGACGGGTTTACGTGAAGGGTTGGTCCCACGCTGGTGCTATGCTGAGGAGGGAGGGGGTCCTGTGCAGCTGATGGCCACTGTTATGTGTAAGCGCCAGCATGAAGCACCTCCGAGTCCTGCCCTGACCCATTGTGACAGTCAGCGGTGCGCTCCTGCTGCACCCAAGGGCGAGGAAAAGAGCCAGTCCTGGTGGTGAGCTGTTTTCCGGTGGTTGTCGAGACTACAAAACTTTTAAGTGAAAGCTTTCACCTCACACAAACGTCCGAGAAGGTTTGTGTGACAAGTACTGCATGAAACTAGCCGGTGAGCTGAATCACTGCAGAGAAGAGGTAAGTAACCTTGCCCCCTCTCTCCACTGGGCATTTTCCCATCTTTTGTTTCTTTATATAGTTAAAGTATTTATATGGCCTCTGACCTCATAACCGGTGCAAATGAATGCTATACGGAGATCTTCCACAATAAACAAAACAATGTGTCTGAAAAAGCAAGGAGAAGAGATTAGGTCAACTTTGGGGAAGTGGGCTTTGCTGCCTCTAGGGAGGCAGATAGTAGAGTTCCTGATGATCTCAACCCATAAATTCAGCATTCTTGGATTCGGGGGCATAGTTTCAAGGGCTGTGTTTGGGGTTTCACAGCCCCAAACGAATGCATAATTTGCTTGGTACTGGAGTCTGGGGTCCCTGAGTCTGTATACTATCTCTTTGTCGGTTTTTCTCCTGTGAGCCAAGAAGGAATGAAAACAGTGAGCTTTGATCTAAGAGAGAGAGAGAGAGACCCATACAGTGGCTGTATTTCAAAATGTGAAGCCAGATCACCTGGGGTCAATAGCAGGTTCTCTGTGTGTCCAAACTGTGTGATCCTAGGCCCGTATTTAATTCCACAGAGCCTTCATTTTCTTTTATCATCAGATATGAGTGGATGTTTAAATACTTGAACCCAGAGCGTGCGCTGTACAAGCACCTCATATTACATTTTAATAGTCTATAATCGCCATCTCTTTCCCTCCGGCCCCCTCTCATCTGTTCGTCCCGTCTCCCTCTATCTACTTCTCCATCTTTCTCCTGCCTGTCGCTCTCTCTCTGGGTCTCTTGGTCTTTCTCGTTCACTTGTTAATATAGAGACAAACAAGTCCACAGTCGCATTAAATCGAAGCATACTAAAGGTATTCTACAACCCTGAGTTTTTCTGATCTGCGATCACGAATGATCTACCTCTCCACGCCACGACCGCGATGATTCTTTGCGTAAAAGTCTTAGCACACATGGCGATTTATCAGGATACACGTCAGTATTGAAACTAAGCAGCAAATAAAACACGGGGACTAACGGTCTACAACAAACACAAATGGAGTGCAAATAAATCCCATCCGGAGCAATCTTCGATTGTCACAAGCGCCTAAAAGGAGCCTGTTGTTGGTTAGGCACTTTTAGCCAAGAAAGATAAAATAAGGAAACAGAAAATATATACTTGCAAATTCAGTGACAGCTAACAAGCCTTCGCCCTACTGCCAACAGTAAGTAGTGCGTGGCTATCAACAAGAGAACAGGAAAGTGAAACCATACGGTGATTTGGGCTGTAGTAAAGAACACATACCACCCTTGAAGAGGTATGTGTACTCCTGACGACCAACTAGGTTCTCAATGGTGGACGTGGCGAGTTTTCAATGAAATCAAGAAAAATGGTTGTGCACAGCTGAGCTTTAGTGTAGTTTGGCTGGTTGCCCGTGCTCCAAAGAATCACCTCCCGCCCGGAGGTGTATATTAATTAACAAAGTTGCACCACTGCGACTGCAGCGTGTCTCTCTGGGCACAGAGTTTTCAATGAAGGCACGCTCCACGTAAGGCAGATGCCACAGAGGGAAGGAACGGTGCCGGTCCTTTCCATACGGTCAGCCGAACCACGGTTTAAGAACCTGGCTAGTGACGTCATTCCATTAGACATTTTCTAAAATTTACTTGGATTTGAATGGCAGAAACGCGCACGGCTGTTGCACTAGACAATACAATTAACTGCACCTTATAACAGTTGGCTCCAGTATACCAGGGGAGTAGCTTCCGTTGGTGAAGCAGGTGCAGTGGCACCGGGGCTTAGAACCCTGTACTTGTGTTTTACAATTCAAACCGCGTGGGGCTGCATTTCCTTCATTACATTAGAGCCAATGGCACACTGGGTCGCCACTGAGTAAAATGCACACGAGTGCGAGTCAGAACAGGACGCATAAACAGACCGTTTCTTCATTACAGCGACGCTCTGGTTGTACGTCTGCGCACCCTGTACCCTCGCGCCACATCCGTGCACATGCATGAGTTACACGCTGGAAAGAGAAGCAGAAACTTTCATCACATGAGCCTGCCAAGGAAGGGAGATTCCACTCCGAGGGGATGGAATGCAGCGAGGAATGTGCAGACAACGCCTCAGATCACTGGGATTCACAAGTTCATCTTCCAGCCTCGCCCTTAGGGACCGGACGACTGTGAGATCAGCTGCGCAGCAGTAGCGCCCGTGAGGAGTGCTCTGATTATATACCAGTAATCAGTAATATCCATTACTTCAATTCTTCCTTCCTCGTCCCAGTCCTCATGCAGTAAGGTTTTACCTTCTGTATCCCTTCGGGCACAGTCTCCCAATCGGTTTTCCCTTTCTGCCGAGTTTCAACTCAGACCTTACTATAAACAAGCATTTGCAATGCAATAGGTCTCGCATTACTGATAGTTTGAGCTATTGCTGTTGCAAGCAATAATGCAATGCCAATAGCTCAAACTTTCAGTAATTGCGAGACCTATTGCATTGCAAATGCTTGTTGTTATTTGGTATAAATCTGTTCAGTAGTTGTTGAGATATTCAAGGAAATAAAAATGTGTTTATCTGCCAAGGGGACAAATGGGGAATGCGCGCACCAACAGAAATGCTGTGATTGGCTGGCTGCAACCTGAGGAGCGAGTTGCAGCTTCCATTTTAGTTTATCGGGACAGTCCCGGCGCTGAACTGGAATGGGGGAAGTAGGCTTCAGGGGTCAGGTTTGATGTGCCCTGAACCCATGGGTGGAATATAATGATCTTTCAGGGACTCCACATGTGTTCAATATGTTGGTAAGCAGGTTTTTTTTTTCTTCCTGTGTGATAGTTGTGAATTTGTCATGACCGTCCGCATGGCCCCCATGTTTAAGGTTGTGACAAATTTGTGAACATTGCCACACAATCTTTTTAAAAAATACATTCACGGACCCACTCGATGATGAACCTTCTCATGGACCCACTGATACCTACACACCCATTCAGACACTCATGCACCCACTCACAGACCCACTCACAGACTCATGTACCCAATCACAGACCCACTCAATGGTTCATGCACCCATTCACAGACACACTTAAACGCTCATGCACCCACTCACACATCCACTCGAGCACATACTCAGAGATGCACTCAGAGACTCGCACTCACTTGGAGACCCACTCACAGTCTCATGCACCCACTTACACACTCAGTTAGCTACTCAAGCATCCACTCAGACCCACGAAGATACTCATACACCCACTCACTGATCCACTCAGACACTAATGCACTCAGTCTCATGCTTTCACTCACAGACCTATTGATAGTAAAGCACTCATTCAGAGAACCACTCATGCACCCACTCACAGATCCACTCACAGGCTCTTGCACGCACTCACAGACCCACTCAGACACTTATGTTCTCAGAGAGCGCACCCACTGAGAAACTCTGAGACTCGTGGACCCCTTCACAGACTCACTCAGAGACACATACCTACTCACATACCCCCTCAGACTCATGCACGGACTCACTCAGACACTTACATACCCACTCAGAGACTGATAGGCCCACTCTGAGACCCATGCACTCTCACAGACCCATTCAGACTCATGCACTCGCACACCTTTCCACTCACAGACCCACTCAGACCCACTCCTGCACTCATAGACCACCTCACACAGCCACTGAGACACTCACAGTCCCACTCACAGACCCACACAGGTGCTCACACTTCTGTGAAATGTTACAGTTATGAATTGTTTTTTAATAAAAACCTTCAAAATTCACTGAAAAAAACAAAAGATTACAGGAACATTATAGTTAGGAAATATAATTTAAAAAAAACTTTGAAATTCACTGAAAAACCAAAGGTTACAGGAACTTTCAAGTTAGGAAATAGAATTAAAAAAACTTAGAAATTCAGAGAGAAAGCCAAAGGTTACAGGGATGTTATAGTTTAACTCCGATTTCACTCATACGCAACCATAGAAATTCAGCATTTATATTTACCCAAGCTAATTAAAATGCATTCCCCGCAATGCACTGCTTACGACCTCACATATTACATCACTCATGACATGGTCAGTAACCTCACTCATGACATCACTCGGGACATCTCAAATAGCATCACTGATGACCTCATCCAGTGAATGTGAGTTTTTTGTTAATGTTAGGTGTTAAAGATATATACTAAGTTGCTACAAAAGTTGAGAGAGTATAGTTTGTAGTGAGTGATACTATTTGTAAAATATATTGAGTGAGTGACTGTATTCATGTGTGATGAGGTGTCTGAGTGGAGGTGTGAATGGTTGTATGGGTGAGAGTGATTGTGTGAGTGGGTGTGTCAGTGGTGTAAGGGTGAGTGGGTATGTGAGAGGCTGAATAGTTGAGTGATGGGGTGTGGGTGGGTAAATAAATGGTGTATGGATGGGGGTGTGAGTGAGTGATTGTATTGATGAGTGAGTGACTATATGGATGAGTGAGTAAATGTGAGAGTGCCTGTATGGGTGAGTGTGTGCTTGTGTCTGACTCTAGGTGTGCGAGTATGTGTTAGTATCTGTATGAGAGAGTGAGCGGGTGGGTGAGTGAGTGAATGTATGGGTGAGTGAGTGAGGGACTGTATGGGTGAGTGAGGGACTATATGGGTGAGTGAGTAGGTGTGTAAGTAGCTGTATAGGTTACTAACTCAATGTTTGAGTGGGGGTGTTAGTGTCTGTAAGACTATGTGTGAGTGGTTGAATGGGTGAGAAACTGGTCATGTGAGTGGCTCTAAGAATCGATGAGCGAGTGGGTGTCGAGTACTGGTATGAGTCTGTGAATGGGTATGCGAGTAGTTGGAGGGTCTGTGAGTGGGTATATGAGAGGTTGTATAGGGGTTTGAGTGGGTGTGTGAGTGGTTCTGTGGATGATGTAATTCGAGATGTCATCAGTGATGTCACAGACATGTCACAAGTGATGTAATATTTGAGGTCATAAGCAGTGCATTGCAGGGGCGTACGTTATAGTTAGCTCTGGTAATTATAACAACTGACTTTCTATGGTTTTGTACGAGTGAAATCTGAGCTTAACTATAATAATTTCCCTGTAACCTTTGGTTTTTTCAGTGAATGTGTGTACATAGATATGGTCACTGCTTTATATTCTTTTGTGTGTGTGTGTGTAAAGGTTGTGTGTGTGTATGTATATATACACACATATGTGTTATGTTATTTTACACGCACTCACACAAAATAATGTACAGCAGTGACCGTGTCTCCTGAATGTGTGTGCGGAGCTCGGAACAGACTCCTGTTAAAGCACAATTTCTCCAGTCAAAATATGCCTCGTAGCATTCTAAGTCACAAAGACGTCTCGTATCTTCTTTTTATTATGATATTTCATTAAACCACTTTTGTTACGTAGAAATATTCAAATGTAGGTACACCTTCATGTTGACGTGCGCTGGTTTGAAAGGAAGTCATTTTTGCTTCAGTAATAATCTTATGTTATTCTTCACACTCAGCAACTGTAACAGGGTAGACAACAAGATAGGATGATTTTAAAAACACATATAAAGTAGTTCTGTAGATTTACCATAAAGGTCATTACAGAAAGACATATTTGTGTAAATATTTGATTCTGTTTCACTTTTTGAAAAGGCCGCAATAGTAAAAATGTGATGTCCAAACCAGGGGGATTTGTTTATTTGCAACAGACTTAACTCAGTAAGCAGACTTTTTGAAACACGACATGCAACTTGTTTGAATCGAAAAAGTCATTTAGTATTGCCATCAGCCGGAACCTCTTCATGTTAAATCCTACAACAAGCTGTTTGATTTCATCCAAGTCACCTGCTGATCTTTTGCAGCCTTGCTATATATGTGACAGTACTTCGTGTCTTATTCATCCTCCTGCCAACAAAAATTGGAACTAGTTAAAGAATTGATTTATAAGCGCAAGAGAAATGTCATCCTCTGATGTGTCCAGCAAAAGGTTCTGGTTTGGTTATATAGTGCGTTTGGACAGATGGAATTGTTTTTGGGTTCCTAAAGCCTGTATTTTCCACAGTGGAGAAAGAGGGTTACATTTAATTTGATTGCTGAAGAGACCATGAGCGTGGGCTCTGTCTTTCTCAGCATTTGGTAGTGCGTTCCGAGTTTTTGTAACTTGGCTGGAAAATGCTGTCTCTAGTTGCACCTTATGTTCTTTGGCTGATTGAACACAAGGTTCTCCGGTGGAGTACAAAGAAAGATCTGGGTTCTAGTGCTGGAATCTATGGGATCAGAGAGAACAAGAGGGTCAGTGTCCTAAACAAGGTTTTAAGTGTGATGTGATGATTTCACACTATATAGTTCGTAAGCCTGTGCAGCAGTGTCGAGAAAGGGGTAACGTTTCTGATGTCATGACAGACCAGGAATATGTCATGAGTTTTGTGCTCCTTTTTAGGTTTCTCCTGGCGTCCACTGCGCAGCAGTGTTCGCGCAGGTGAAATCTTATGTTTACCAGTACGGGGCTTTGTCCCGCCTCTCTCTTCCATTGGCTAGCTCCATAAATGGAGGCTAACCATTGGAAGAGAGATCTGTCCGTAATTGTCGGACCAGATTCGTGGGCGTTCCGGCGATTTTATTTTTCTTTTTTTTTCTTATCCTGCCCCTTTAACAACGTCATTGCGGCGGTGGGCGGTGGTTTATTTATTTATTTATTTCTAGGTTTGTTTTGGTCATTTCTCCAAAGATGGCGGCCAGGCAGTAGCCTTCATGGCGTGGTCCGCTTTAACACCCGACACAATGGCCAATTCAAAGACCCCAGGAAGGCGATACCCCTTGGTTCGGGCCCTGAGAAATCCACCCCGCAGCTGTTTAGAGGAATCGCTGCGTGGCGTAAAACTGCTGGAACATCGCGCCCTGTGACTGTACCATCACCCGCATCGCCTGCAGCAGCTCCCCCTCATGGGTCGAAGTGTACGCTACGGGTTCGCCTGCCCCCTTCACAACCTATCGTTAACTACGCGTCATCTACAGCGCCTCGAGCCATAGCTGCCGCCCAAGGAAACACCACGACGTGAAAAGGCTGACCCCGCATCTGCTCGCCTCGAGATCACCAAGACAACAAAAGAAGATATTGTGCGCTTGCCTGGAGCTCCGTACTGTGCGCCTTGAACTGCCCACATTTCCCTGACTCCGGTGTACGCCTCATACTCCGCCCCGTAAACAAACAGCCCTCGCAGCGTACAAGAGAGCTGTACTCCTCCCCCAGCTGTCACCAAGATTCAGGGCTGTGCACATCGTATTGCAGCCCCCACCCTGAAGCGTGCGCGGAGGACTGTGCGCTTGTAAGGCCGGTACGGTTCGCCTGGTTCGGAACGACCTGTACGTCTCTTTCCCATTAACTGTACTGTACGCCGCTCACGCGAGATGCTTGAGGTTTAGGGGGGCACTCGGATTAAAGCGGAACAAAGCGCACGGGAGCATTGGCAGGCACTGTACCTTATCAAAACTGGGCAGAAGGCCCCAAGCATTGCATGTTAAAGAACTGTGGCAACTTGAAAGTCTACCCTGCATTTAACAAGTAACTGGATCCTTTTTAAACGTGCAAAGACTGTATTTACAAGCCTGCTTAAAATATATATAAGGGAGATATATTTTTACACAACCTACAGTCTAGTGTCATTGTGTGGTGGGTTGGTGGTTGTTGTGTGTGATACTGCAAATGTTTAGCCATATGTGCTCCAGAGATTAGCCTAGACTGCTTGCGCCACACTACCTAGAGGGTAAGCGGGGGTTATTTCTGGGAGTAATCCTTTGCCCTGACTTAGAGGAAAGGGCCCCTGCTTGTCGCCAGTGCTGCACTGCGCCAACCTGAGACCCATAAGTGTTCCATAATAAAGCTACCAAAGTCTTACAATAACCCCCGTCCCTTATCCAACAGGCAAGGGTTATTATGGCTAAGTAGTAAAAACCTATTTCAAGCATGGAAGCCCCGAAATGTTGTTTTGAATGCCAAATTTGGCATATCCAAAGCAAGACCTTGAATTGTCAGATTAAATGCCTCTTCATTTTCCAGGCCTCCAAGCCTGTCCTCCAGCTGAATTAATAATACTAGAGCACTATGTTGAAATTCAACAGGTTTGCTGTTGATATCCCGTTGTTGAGTGTGAAAGTCCTCCATAACAAACGATCTTGCTCCGCTTTCTGCAGTGCCTCTTTAGTCAGGAGAATACTTGATTATATGAATTTGAGTGCAATTCCATAGCATTAATCTTGAATTAAAAATGATCACATTTTTTGCAGTCTATCAATGGATGTTGTGATAGTCGTTTTCCCCATTAATAAGTCTACCAAAAAGTCACCTTTCCTTAGGTCTCTCGACATCTTCACCTCTGAAGATTGTGGAAGAGACACAAGGGGGCGCTGTGCTTGCTTCCCTGCCCCCTGGCTGTGCTTGCTTCCCTGCCCCCTGGCTGTGCTTGCTTCCCTGCCCCCTGGCTGTGCTTGCTTCCCTGCCCCCTGGCTGTGCTTGCTCTCCTAGGTGTGTGTGTGGCTCTGGGTGTGTGTGTGTGTATGGGTGGCTCTGTGTGTGTGTGGCTCTGGGTGTGTTGGTGTGTGTGGCTCTGGGTGTGTCGCTGTGTGTGGCTCTGGGTGTGTGGCTGTGTGTGGCTCTGGGTGTGTGGCTGTGTGTGGCTCTGGGTGTGTGGCTCTGGGTGTGTGGGTGTATGGGTGTGTGTGTGGCTCTGGGTGTGTGTGTGGGTTTGTGTGGCTCTGTGGGTGTGTGTGTGTGTGGCTGTGGGTGTGTGTGGCTGTGGGTGTGTGTGTGTGTGTGTGTGTGGCTCTGGGTGTGTGTGGGTGTGTGGGTGGCTCTGTGGGTGTGTGTGTGTGGCTCTGTGGGTGTGTGTGTGTGTGGCTCTGGGTGTGGGTGTGTGTGTGTGTGTGTGGCTCTGGGTGTGTGTGTGCGTGTGTGGCTCTGGGTGTGTGTGGGGGGCTCTGGGTGTGTGGCTGTGTGTGGCTCTGGGTGTGTGGCTCTGGGTGTGTGGGTGTATGGGTGTGTGTGGCTCTGGGTGTGTGTGTGGGTTTGTGTGGCTCTGTGGGTGTGTGTGTGGCTGTGGGTGTGTGTGTGTGGCTCTGGGTGTGTGTGTGTGTGTGTGTGTGGCTCTGTGGGTGTGTGTGTGTGTGTGTGGCTCTGTGGGTGTGTGTGTGTGTGTGGCTCTGGGTGTGTGTGTGTGTGTGTGGCTCTGGGTGTGTGTGTGTGGCTCTGGGTGTGTGTGTGTGGCTCTGGGTGTGTGTGGGGGGCTCTGGGTGTGTGTGTGTGTGTGTGTGTGTGTGTGGCTCTGGGTGTGTGTGTGTATGTGGCTCTTTGTGTGTGTGTGTGATAGTAATTGCTGTCTGCTGAGCTCGTCCAGTAGGGTACAATAGGTCTTACATTTGCGAGAGATTAAGCTGTTGGCAATGTAAATTACATTGCCATTTATTTATCTGTTTTCAAAACCAACACATAAATAAAAATTTTGTCATTTACAATGCCAATAGCTCTAACTTTAGCGAAGGTGAAACCGTTGCATTGTAAATGCTTGTTTATTTTTTTAAGAATGTGGAATTGTTTAACCATGATCGCATTTCATCTTAACCCTTTATCCTAGGTTTGCCGAGACAATCCATCTTCTACTCACTGAGGACCTCTTCTGTATTGGGTGAGAGCAGCCGAGCAGACCGAACCAACAGCCTAAGTAAGCATAAACCAGTAGCACTGGTCATTCTGATGTCCATTTCATTAAGCACATTATATAATTTCTTTGCGCGTAGACCTCTTGAAATTAATCTTAGCCAATTTATGCCGAAAACTTTGTTTAGCATTGTTTTAAAACTGCGGCAGATAGTTACATTATTACGTAGAGTTGCAAAAAATTTGAAAAACCATTCTTCCTTATGTTAGCACAGGCCACTTAAATTTTTTTAACAAAGCTTTCTCCACCTGATTCTCCATGCATAGAACTACATGTCACCCTGTGGCTTTTCAGATGCTTGGATAGTTTGTTTACTGTAGAGAGGTAGTGCAACCACGTTGACACACAAAAGTCAATTGGTAGTAGAGGGTGCGTTATTAGAGACATTTAATCTTGAGTGGAAAATGAAAAAGTCCATGGAAGGAACACCCAGTACACAATGTCTCTTCTTATTGATTATGACTTTATTTAATATGTCAGATACGTTCTTATCCACTTCTCTTCTCCGAGCAATGCAACACTTATAAAGAAATTCACTATTAAAGTACATTTCTCATTACTAAAGTGCTGTATCAAAGTTTACTCCAGTCCTTAAAGGGTTACCACAGCACTACTCTTTGACTCATATTTCCCATTCAGTTACTGGTCTCTCTTCCACTAATCCAATTGTACTAAGGTATTACTCTTACCTTGGAGTTTCTGCTTTGAGTGTGAAAATGTTGAACTGTGTTGTGTCAGAGAGAATTAATGGTAGACCCAGTGACTATGGTGGCCGTAGAGTTGTCTCCAACTCATATTTAACCATTAATTTGCAGTGAGCCAAACATGTGTAGTCAGAATTTAGGTGAAAGCTCAAGCACACAGAAGCTCTTCTCAATTCTGGAGCATTCAAAAGTGGTCCTCCTAATTTTTAAGGATATAGAGATACAGGTAAAGCCTTAGACTGATTAGTGGAGCAGTAGTCCTAGCAGAGGCTGGGTTCACACGCTTCACTCGTTACAGTAATGGGTTGTAGTTCGCCCCACCACTTTCAAAGATCATGTCAGAAACCTAATCAACATTTACCTGTGCTATTCTATTAATCGTACATTTAGTATGGAACTTCAGCAATGGTTACTGTCATGGCTTTAGGATTAAGGTTGTGCTACTACTTTTTGGGAAGATTCAGTGTCAAAGATAATTTGGTGTCACTTCCTGTGATGTCATAAAGATCAACGGGTGTGTAATGTCATTCCCACTACCCCTGACACTTAGTGAATCATCTCTATGTTCTTGGCACAATAAATAAAGTAAAAAAGATGGCTTGTGTGCTCTCAGCAGCCATCTTGTCTTTGTTTTCTTAAAGAGTAAGAACAATCATTCTGTGATGGCTTTTGTGCCTGTAGTGCGGCAGACATCTAAGAGACAACCTGGCTTTTCCATTGCTTGAGATTTTTTTTTTGTGTTTTCCCTTTATTTGTTCAATTGATTACTTTTCCTTCATTAGTCCAACATGTACCTTGTATGGCAATTTATTAACTTCATTTTTCTTGCAGGGGATTACAATCAAATCCTAAGCTTTAAATAGTTCCACCCAGGCTCCGTATTGTCTAGATTTTATATAAGAGATTTCAAATAACACCTTTTTCTGCTTTTAAAGAACTAGTTTTAAAAATCAAATACATTTTTATAAGACCATGTTGTTTCGATTCGTCCTCTTTTTTGTCAACTTTCTGAAATGGAAATTGAAGACATTTTATGGTCATGTCATCTTGCCTTCTATACACTTTTTGACTTCTCTCATTTTAATTATAAACATGTTGGTTTCATGCATGGTGGGTGCTTTGGTGGGTTCAGGGGGCTTTTGCCGAGGAAGGCAGAGCACAGATGTCTGGCAAGTTAGTGGAAAGTTTGGCGGTGGTTGATGTAGGCTGGTCCAAGGTTGTGGAGGGCTCTGTAGGTGTGGGCGAGTAGTATAAGCTGGCATCTCTTCTGGCGGGGAGCCAGTGTTGACTTCAGCAGTGGGGGTGACGTGGTCCATTTGGGGAGGTTAAGGCTGAGTCTGGCTGCGGTGTTCTGGATAGTCTGTAGTCTCTTGATGAGCTTGGTGGTGGTTCCTGTATAGAGAGCGTTTCCATAGTCCAGTGGGCTGGTGACGAGGGCTTGTGTGATTGGTTTTCTGGTGCTGATGGGGGATTCATCTGAAGATCTTTTGTAGCATGTGGAGGATGTGGTAGCTGGATGAAGATACTGCGTTGTCCTGGTGCTTCATTGTGAGTTGGGCGTCCAGGATGATGCTGAGGTTGCAGGTGAAGTCTGAGGGTGTTGGTGTGGGTCCAAGTTCGGTAGGCCCACTGTGAGGTGTTCCTCCTGAAGATCAGCACTTCGGTCTTGTCCGAGTTCAGCTTAAGGCCCTTGAACCCCATCCCGTCGGAGCAGTTAGTCATGGTATTCAAGAAGTAGGATCTACTGGTGGGGTCTTTGATGAGGGAGAGGATTAGTCGGGTGTCGTCAGCGTAGGAGATGATGTTGAATCGGTGTAGCAGAGTCATGTAGGCGTTGAACAAAATGGGGCTGAGGGACAAGCCTTGTGGGTTGCCGCAGATGATGATCTTTCTCTCGGAGGTGAAGGGTAGTAAGGGACTCTGAGTTAGTCCGCAGAGGATGGAGGTGATTTACTTGAGGGTGCTTTCCTGGGCATTTTTTGGGGCGCTGATGTGGTGGAGGCTTGTGATGAGGGTGTGGGGAGAGATGGTGTCAAAAGTGGTTTAGAGGTCAAGGAGGATGTGGGAACCCTCAGAGAAGGTCAAGAAAAGTCTGTGCTCTTAGCCAAAATTTGATATTTATAGATCTTTCCGCGAAAGACAATTAGCAGGATGCAGGCAAACCACACCACCCTGTATTTCCTTGGGTGTCTAGTTTTCAAAAATATCTGGGGTTGGTATTGCTCACTCGGTGCCTGTCAACTCTCGACCCAAATTCCACAGATACTCACATCAATGAACTGATTCAGTGGCGCAAACTGTTCATGTTTCCGCATTACATTTTTGGGGCTTTTCCTACTGTGGAAGATGGGTCCTCCACCACAAGTGAGGTTCCAGATTATTATTTTTTTTTAGAATTGGGTCACTACAGAATATTATAACGTTTATCACCTATTGAATTTTATCCACTCTAGGCTTTCAAATAGAGGTCAGCTTGCAAGAATAAACACATTTTGCAAAATGCTATCCAGATCACATAGGTAACCCCAAACTGAGTTGTGCAAATAAAGATTATTTTTTAACTCAGATTCTAGGCACAATTCAAAAAAAGCATTGCTATCCTTTATAACCATTTTTCATTCATTAAATTTCACCTTCTGAATTGATGCATAGTTAGTACGCAATAAAAAAATCGTAAAATGCAGTTTGGATGATGGCTTTGGATTAAGCATATCTTTAGAGAACTGATATGCATCCCTGCAATCGGAAGTGTCAGACGGCTATAACAATATACTACTATGTAGATAAGCAATCTGGGCCAAAAAAACAATAGATGAAAACATTGTCACCTTCCTCTATTTTTTTTTTCCTATTGAGTTTCATTTGTTTTTGATTTCAACGATTACTTACCCTGGAAAAGCAACTGCCAATGTATATGCCACTTTTATTTTTCAATAAAATCTTTAAATCAAAAAAAAAATCAAAAAAAAAAGAAACCTGAAAAATAGGAAATATTGACCACCACTTCGAAAATTGCAAAGATGATACTTGGAAGAGAGTCATCTAAGCACAGCAAACCTTTGGTTGCTACTGTTAAAAAAACACACCCTTCCATGCACAGAATTTTATTTTCCATTTTTATTTATTTTTTTAAGTACATTTTAGCTATTTTCGCTGTTAACTTCAGAGGAATCCACAAACCCAGAGTTGCTTTGAAAGACCCTCCATGGGAAGAATGCGTGGATAACTGGAAAAAAAGCATGAAAGTTTATGCATGAACTACCCCAAATATATAAAAGGGCTTAGCACTGCTGGGGAAGAAGCCTCCGCATTGGTAAATACTCGTAAAATATACAGGTGCCCTGAACACCACACCCTAAGAAATGTATAGAAAAATCTTGGGTGCAGACAGTGCATTTTATCAGCATGATTCCCCAAAATTATGTTTTTGGATTTTAAAGGCAGGTTTTATAGTATGGGTATTCAATTTCTAATGGTCTACTAATGGATTACAGACTGTAAATAGCATCTTCCTTAACTACCGCTTTCCGCTTATATCTTTTGATACTGGCCCTACATTTATTTGAAAAAGATTCTGAAATGTAAATAATTTACACCGATCACACAATTGAAAAATTTTAATAACCGTGCTATTACTTAGTTTAGACGGGTGTGCTCCCTCTTAGTTTAAAGACTCAACAGGATTGGATGGAAGAGAGATCCCTAAGGTTACATCTCTCTGACAGTCTTAAGCCCTAGTCAGCAGCAATGATAATAAAGTCAAAAGCTAACAATATAGATTACTAGCGGAAGAAGCAATGAATAAGGTCTGAATATGTCCCCAGAAGTACAGCAAGGTCTGGGACCCATGGAAGGAGGCCCGGGACGTAATAAAACTACCACCCCTAGCCCCCCCATATATCCCTAGGGAGAAATACATTAGGGAGGGCTACCTGCACGGCTGACTGTGAGGTAGCTGCCCTGCTGCTGTGTCTCGAAACTGAAGATAAGATGTACTATATGCTAGGATGTATGTTCGGTCACTGCTATACTGAAATTGACAAATCAATTTCTTCGTATAATTATGGTAAATCTAACCAAAAAAGTTTAATATATATATATTTATAGATTATTAAATACTTCAAAGCCAGTCTTGAAATTCTGCTATTCTTGCCCTCTAGTACCAGGAACATAGAAAGCATGCACAGTTTGTCAGCTCAGCATGAATCATCACTGAAAGAACAGCCAAACTTATATTTTGTCAATCGCTCCTTTTCATTTTGTCCTTGCTGTCAGAGACCACATTTAAACTTTTGGTAAATATCTGGCATGGCCGCTAGTTGTGATAAGAGCTCATCTCCGGGCAGGTGTTGCCGCTGGATTCCTATCTTATGCTAGGGGTGCCCACTCGGCCAGCTTGTATGCTCATTATCACAAGGGTGACTGACTTATCCCAGTGGTAGCTACTAGATGTGAAGGATGCCCATCTAATGCCAGTGTAGGTCTCAGATGAGGTTTGTCCACCTCATGATGTGGGGTGACTAACCGATAATGTGGATGCCCATTTTAAAGCAGAGGGTCCCAGATATTGGGTGTGGCCATACATTGGCGATACACCCACAATCAGATTAGATACGTTTGGTCTCTGCTACTCAGTTTGGCCATAGTGGCGCTCCCACTGCAGCAGGCTCTACTATGGGAAGGTCTGGAGCCTTGTGTTGGGGTGTATTCATAGAAGTATTTATTTTGCTCCAGTCCTCCAAAGGAGGACTAGGCCATTGAACAGCTGCATATTTGATCCTCTTGTTACAAGTTGTTATTCGGTCAAGTATCCTCAAATTACATCTACCAAACCAGTGATAAGATGTGAGAGATTTGAGGTCAGAGGTGAGTTACTGATGAAAGGTGGTGGGGGGGGGGGGGGGGGGGGGGGGGGGGGGAAGTGGGCTGGTAGCCTCTTCAGTCTCACGATGCAGTGTCAAGTACATGTGGCACAACACTAAGCAGAAGAGAAATAAGTTGTTAGCAGTGAGCCCCTAGTTCGGTCCGTTGGGAGTGACACACAAGTGCGCCCTACCAAATTCCCATACTTTGCCGGGCAATGGAGAGCACTATAAAATCAAACTGAAAGTCTTCTTTTTTTCTGTTGGAGTGTATGTTTATTTCAGAAAGTGCTATCCATACCTAGTGTCTTTTCTTAGTCCTAGGCACATTGATGACCTGTTTTCCTTATATGTTTAGAAAAGCTGATGGATATGCTAGTCCTTGGTGGAAGATGAGCGCATTAACAGCCTTTTTTTTCTTCTTCATACCTGCAGTTGCACCAAAGCCAGAGCCATCGAAGGAGATGGCTGTGATGACCCCAGCAATCCTAACAACGACCTCTCAGACGCCAGCAATTTTAACCACTGCGACTCATCTCACCTTCATTACTGTGCCTGGGGCAACAGTAACAAAAGAGCGTGCAGTGGATGTGAGTAAGCAGGAAATCATTGATCAGAAGCCCACTCCGGCGACATTGACAGCAGTGGAAGCGGACCCAGGCCCCTCCCTATCAGTAGGTGCTCATGATGGGGATTCCGGTCCCTGCGATTCTCAGAGTTCCATGGTGTCCTCGCCAGCGGGCTCCGTGGGTCAGGTGACTACACAGGTGACCTCAAAGCCAGACTGGGGGAATGAAGGCAGTTCTGACAAACATATTTCTACCATAGGTTCTGACCAGATTGAGGCTTTCAAATTCAAAATGGAAGAGGAAGATGAAGAGGAGATGCCTGGGAAAATTGGCAATCAGGAGATGGATACTGGGTCTTTGCCTTCTGAGCCAGTGCCCCCTGCCTGGCAAGATAGTCAAGAGGAGTGGGACCAGCAGTCTGGGTCACCCCAGCGCAGTGACACCGCCAGAGAGGATTCACTCCATTCATCAGCTTCACAAGAGGGCACCCGGACTCCTGCAACAGAGGTTCCCCCTAGGGAAGGGTGCTCTTGCCTCCTGGAGGACAGGAGAACCATGTGGAGGACTAACATGCAGCGTCTCCTAGAACTGGAGGAGCAGTGGGACCAGCTCTACCACCAGGAGCTTGCGATGTGGGAGGAGGAAAGACTACAACAGCGAGAGCAGCGGGTGCAAGACCGGTTGCTCCAGCAGCAGCTGTTGGGTGTTCTGACAGACATCCGCGATGAACTGAAGCAGATTAGAGAGCAGCGAGCTGCTTCACAGGGAAACCACCTGTCTGACAGCCCTTCCCATAGTGGAGACCTTAACCAGGCGTGCTCGGTAGAAGCAAGTTCCCCAGAGTCTGTGGCCGTAGCACAGACCAATGGAGATTCTGCCCCTTGTTCACCCAAACCTACTGTGTCACGGGGCCGCAGTGGCAGCACATCCTCTGCATCTTGGTCACCTAAATCAGTAACATCGCGGCGCCGTCCTGTCAGCACAGCCTCCGCTGCCTGGTCATTGAAATCCTTTACTCCGCGGAGCAGTGGACGCCCACGGGGACGTCCACGCAAGTATCCTATTGAGGAATATGATGGTGGCGGACTCAGTTAAAAAAAATTAAACATTTGACAGAAGAGAACACAATTTATGCACAGAAATCAGGAGATGTTTTTAAAGTAATGCCTTCCATGTTCTAGAGAAGGCTAAATAAATAGAGCAGGTTTGAGGCTGGTACCGTGGCCAGAGCTGGAGCATCCCTGTCCTCTGGTATGGTCCTCTTGACCACATTAGCTATGTTGTGCTGAAAGGTGCCTGATTGGTGAACACTGCTCATTATACGAGGCAAGACCTGGGGGCAGGTTGAATACAGTGTAAGCCCTTCAAAAGGCCCATGGCACAGTGATGCTTGGCACAGTTGGGCAGCTTCCAGGTCCCTGATCCATGTTTTGGGAGTTTACTACTCAGTAGACCAAAGTCTTGTCAGATAGTGCTCCAAGTTAAAAGGGAGGCAGGGTATAGACATGACACATATTCTATACATTAGAATAGCGAGTTTGCTTGGAGCTGGGAAGGATTGGTGAAGGCTTTTCTTGATCTGGTGCTGAGCAGACTGCATTCTCCCCTTGAAAAATTGAATGATTTCTTAATTAAGTTAAACGGGCCTCTATGAATTTAAAATGGCTTATTTGAAATGAAGTGTCACAACTTTAGTTTTACTACTCTTGTACTGGTTCCTTATTCATAGATCCTCCCCTAAAATGAATTTTACTTTTAGAACAGAGCCAGTATAGAAAGCTGATGCCCAGAATTCTCCAGGTGCCCAACACCTGACGGCAGAGGAGCTTGGCATCTGAACAATTTAATGGGTATATGTGCTGTGGGCATTGTCCCTCAATCCTCTTACATTTTTAATGCAATAAAGAACGTTTTAGAATATTTATTAAGGCTGGGTTACTTGTCTGTCTTCTACTTTTGCAGCGATCCGTCAGTCCATCATCCTGTCCTTAACTATTGGTCTATTCGCTTTATTTTACACTCTTTGATTTTTGTATGGTTATGTATGCATCTTCTCTTGGTGTCTGGCTCCCTGTGTGCGCCCTCCGACAGGCATTGGTTTCTTAGGTGTGCATTCTTTTGATGGCAGAAAACGCACAGCACAACAACGCAGTACAGAGTGGCAGATGTGTTCTGTAGAGAAGCTGGGAGCGTATTTGCTTTTGTAGGATTTCTTAGCTTTGCCCAAGAAATGGGTAGTATACTCTGCAAAATACATGCACACTCCTTATGGACAACTTATGATGAAAAGAAAATCTCTTAATTTGGTCAAGGCATGATGTTATCAAAGGAAAATTATTAAAACAGCTAACATGGAGCCCTATAGACACTGTCAAAGGAAGAAGAAACCGAAGTGTCAGTTCTTTTGCGGTTGCAGCGTTTCTGAAAAGACAAATTATGCCAGAGAGAATCTTGCAGATGAATAATGCCTGCAGGACTACCTCAGCTTTTTAGGTCTTGCTTTGTCCAAGACCCATTCATTTTAGTAAACCTATGCATATAATATAATTACAGGGGCTTTCAGCTAGATCTCTTTATCCACTGAGCTGTTGTCATCCACATCCAGAATTGTGTGGGGCTTTTGTGCTGTCTGGTTGATCGTAACTCATATGGGCCTCTACAAAGTCACGAATGGTATTGTTCATTTAGTGTGATTAAGCATCCCCACTCAGTTGTAAAATGTCTCCTGTAGGAACTCCACAACCTTGCACAGCATATGCATTTGGTTAAGTTTTGAGCAGCTTAGGTGCGACGACCTTTTGGCTTAAAGGTAGCTCAAATTCTCTAAAGGACCTCCATGCTGTTTTCCTGTTCTGTGAGCCTTTTCAGTGTCTCCTGATCAGGGATTAGGTCCTCTCCACACAGTGGCAATATCGCTTCCTTTTAATTAGGAACCAGTCACAATATCAGGGCTTCCTCTAGAGTTCTGGTCTTGTGCTAAGCCTTTCGAATGGAAAAGGGCACAGAAATAGCAACTTTCATTGACTTGTTGCTTGCCAGATGCCCTCTTCGCTGATGATTTAGAGCAGCTTCAGATGTCCAGATTAATACGACTTAGATACTCAGAGGCAAGTATTTATCTTGTAGTAAGGGCACAGGTAGGAAACCAAGGCAATCAAGTTGGTTTAGCAGGTAGAGGAAACCAAATCTTAACCCCAGCCTGCCAATGTATTTTAGTAGACTTTGGCAAAGGAGAGTATAGGGCAAATCATGTATCAAAGTAGAGACTAGCCAGATGGGGGGGGAGGGGGGGGGTCTTTCCTGTTTCCAGGGAACTTCCAACACACAATTAAAGGCAAGCCTAAAAATGGCTGCATGAGTGTTTATTACAGGGAAGACCGGCATTCTGTTTGGCGATGCACACCCATTGGGTAAGAGCTGCTAAGGAAGCAATACCCTTTGGTCAGTCTTTGGTTTTCTAGGAGTGTCCAGGCGTGACACGTGTTGAATGCAAGTGTCCTAACTTTTCCATATGTACCACAGGGTAATGCAGAGAAACCCCAATGGGTAGCGTCATGTCCACAAAGCAATGGGGTCCTCAATCTTAAGTAGCAGAAAGTCTTTCTTTGCAGCCGATGCTGTCTAATAAGAAATATTTGAGACTTTAGAGTGGGTAGTGAGTGAAGTAATCGAGTTTTTGGGGACCAAGATAATTTTACTACGGCTGGTAAGCTCTGAAACATGCAGTTGAGTAAAAACTTGTTTCTATAAACAGACAAAGCTCCTCCCACCAGCAACTTAAACCCTGCAGACTCTAGCAAAAGTTAATGGACCAAAATGTATCTGACGACTTCCGGAAAAGCCAATAAATAATTGTGGCTCCTCCGTCCTGTCCGAATGGTCATGAGTAAAACGTCAGTCACTCTTATCACTAGCCTGTGGCTCTGCTTACCTCAAAGCTTATTACCTGCATGATCTCATTGACACCGATTCTGTGGTTTCCACCTCTGCTTTCAGATTCTGGTTTGCAGTGGTACCCTCGCAAGAAGTTACCCTCACCCAGCATACAGCACTATGAGGCTGAATTAATAGCCTCCATACCATGTCAAAAGACCTTGGTGCTCATCCAGTATCCTCTTTGATGTCTAATTGGCCTAAACAGGTAACTACTGGGTCTGTTTTTCCGATTTGCCGTTCATTCATTAAACCATTCTTACCAGGCCAGATAGATCTATTGCAATTGCTTCTTTCCTCAAGCCCTGAGCAGTGATCTTGCCCATGGTCATCTGGCCGCTTAACCCCTTCTGCCAGGACATTCAGGTAAACGATGAAAAGGGTAAGGGTGACTCCAATCTTAACTGCAGGAAGATCCTGGTAAGCCTGGTTTCCATATTCTTGCTCCTGAGTAATAGGTTAGCTATAGTCCTTTTCCAGACCCAACTAGTACAACACCCATCCTCCGAATACCTTTGCTTAAGTTTCTGATTCATAGGGCTGCTATTCTACCACATGGGACCCTAAAGGTTTGTTTCAAGTTACCTCCTATTTTCCATTATTTTGGCAGCTTAGTACTTCTGCATATTATTCCTGTGCCACTTTTCAGTGGTTAGTATACACAGCAAGATAATGGATGGAGTGCTGAAACTTTTCAACCACTCGCTCCCAGTCAAGAGATCTGGGTTTAACCATTGTTCTTTTGCTCACTATACCGCTCCAGTTTGGAGCCAGCCATATTCAAACCTGTCTTTACCCTGCTCCTCATGGGAACAGTCCTGTTGAACTTCCAGCCCATGTCCTCCCTGTCCTGGAAACAAATATCCTGGAACCGGTTTCGTGGTATCACCCCTCATCAGCTAGACTAGCTTGAGTTCAGTGGCACAGCTAGCAGGGTACCCATGTGTGGGCATACCCATGGCGACTTAAGGCGAACATAGTAAACACAACAAGATGATGGACGGAGTGCTGAAACTTTTCCACCATTCCGCCCAGTCAAGAGATCTAGGTTTAACCCATCGTTCTTTGCTCACTATGCCACCCCAGTTTGGACCCATCCATAAGCAAATTCCGTCTTGACCCTGCTCTCATGGGAACAGTTCAGCCCGAGCTGCAGATTATGCGAATAAACAGTTAAACAAACAATTGAAATTTGTCAACACATAACCTCGCACATTATTAGCCCATACATTGAGTTTTTCCTACTTCTAAGTATCACTAAACAGCGTGTAAGATGTAATATACTTTTATTTAAAAATACAATAATGTGTTGTAATTAAAACTTCTAGACATAAAATTCATAATCACTTTTCATCCTATCTTAAAAACATGTATTCTACCTTTGTGTAGAAAAAGAACCCAAAGTTGCCCTAGGCAACAAAACATGCCGCAGTATACCTAAATATTTTATACTGGAGGACAGACCTTTGTCCAGACGCTAAGTATAGCGTAAACAATACACACAGAGAGACATGAAACAGACAGTACAATTTGTCATTAAAAAACACATCAGGGTTTAAAAATTCCAACCAGTCTTAGCACGTTCTTAGCTTTTCTACAGGATTAGTTATAGTCCCATTGATTGTGTTGATTTTGGTGTCGACACGTTTCGATGGTTAAAAATTATTGTTCCATCTTTTTCAAGACAAAGATTCGTCTCTCTTTGTAGGCACTGGTTGGTTGCCTTTTAACTGAATACAAATCCTTATCGCATAATATTATAGTTGTGGTTCTCCTCGATCTATGGGTCTGTTCATTGCCAAGGGTTTAGTCAATCTTGAAAGGGCCACAAACTTTGACTGTTTGTGTTCGTATCTTCCTAGGCCCTTTACTGTTAGGCTTTACATCTCTGCGATAAAAATTTCCTCTCTTTAGTGCTGAGCTTGAACAATAGTCCGGTTGTGGAGATGGATTAGCAATAATAACTGGCTGGCGTAACGTCCTCCTTCTCCTCACTGCAGCAGTGAGGAGAAGAAAGACGTTACGCCAGCCAGTCACATGTCAGTGGGACCATTTTTCAAGCTCCGCATTAAGGAGAGGAAATTTTAAACGCAGAGCAGTGTGAAGAACTTATTGCTATTCCATCTCCACGACCGGACCATTGTTCAAGCTCCGCACTAAAGAGAGGACATTTTAAACGCAGAGCAGTGTGAAGAAATTATTGCTAACCCATCCCCACGACTGGACAAGTGAAAGTGGGGCGTTTTTAAGGCTCCAGAACGGAGGTAGCTGTATAACAGAAAGTACTCCATATCCTAGTCAAGTGGGACAGTGTAAGTACCGACCACGAGTGACTTTAAGAGACCGGCAAGGTGCCTGATAGATGTAAAGCCTAACAGTAAAGGACCTAGGAAGATACGAACACAAACAGTCAAAGTTTGTGGTTCTTTCTTTGTCTTGAAAAAGATGGAACAATAATTTTTTACCATCAAAACGCGTCAACACCGAAATAAACACAATCAATGGGACTATAACTAATCCTGTAGAAAAGCTAAGAACGTGCTACTAGAACTGGTTGGAATTTTTAAACCCTGATGTGTTATTTAATGACAAATTGTACTGTCTGTTTCATGTCTCTTTGTGTGTATTGATTATGCTATATTTAGCGTCTGGACAAAGGTTTGTCCTTCTTCAGTATAAACATTTTAGGTATACTGCTGCATGTTTTGTTGCCTAGGGCAACTTTGGGTTCTTTTTCTACACAAAGGTAGAATACGTGTTTTTAAGATAGGATGAAAGGTGATTATGAATTTTATGTCTAGAAGTTTTAATTGCAACACATTATTGTATTTTTAAATAAAAGTATATTACATCTTGCACGTTGTTTGGTGATACTTAGAAGTAGGAAAGACTCAATGTATGGGCTAATATTGTGCGAGGTTATGTGTTGACAAATTTTAATATTGTTTAACTGTTTATTGGCATAATCTGTCCAACAAGGGAAAGCTACCTCTCCACCCAAATGTAGTATCCTACTCCCCTGGTTGGTTAAAGAGGTCTCTCTCATTATTCTTAAACACAGGTCTTTTCTGGACCGTAAACAAGTACCCTTGGACCGGTTTCGGCTTATCACCCCCCATCAGCCAGGCTAGATTGAATCCAGTGGCACAGTTAGCAAGGGACCCACGTCTGGGCATGCCCTTGGCCACTTAGGGCGAACAAACACAAACAAGTGAGGGAGCCCATGTAACGTTCTAGAGCTTAGGCTACACCCTACAAATGTACAAGACAAACAGAGACCAGCTCTATCATGAACATTTTTTAAGGCAGAGGAAAGACTTACTATTGTCACCTCTGGCGGTAGGGGAATCTAACTCGCCGTGTATACTTAATCAGTTATCAAAAAAACTAAAAGAGAAATGATTTCTCTTAGCTAAGAGGGGACATTACTGTTCAATGAGTCACAGTATAGCTATTTCTTTATTGTCTTTTTAGGTCTCGCCTTTTCCATTCCGAAGGAATGGGAAATGGCGAGAATTGAAGTGCTCAAAATACTCGTGAAAGCACGGATTTTTTCGTGCGGTTTTCTTCGAGTTCACGTGAATCACGTGACCAAACAAGCACGCGCATCAGCCTCCCTCCCTCCTAATTGCATTTTTTCACGGCCGCCGCCACATCAAAGGGCTTCTCCCAGCGTGTGCTCTACGGCTTCTCCTCCCCTAATTATTCATGGCTGGCCGGTGGCCGGCCGTACTTTCAGTTTCCCGGCCGCTCTTGTTTGCTTGGGCAATCGTGTACTTATTCTTTTTTGCTACTTTGCTCCCACTGTCCTTGTTTACAATGCTGGGGTGTGATCCACAGGTCCCTCACTAAGGCAGACATTTATAAGCAGCCACGTAACGTGTAACCAACTGTGCCAAGCCCTACCAGCCTTTCACCCCTTTGTGTGTGTCTCATTTTTAAAACATGCATTCCTATGAGACTGTCCTGCGTCAATGTTTGAACTTGGGGTGTGATCCAACAGTCCCCCACAAATGCACACTTTAAATTCAGGAACACAACATATAACAAACTGTGCCCAGCCCTACCAGCCTTTCACCCCTTTATGGGTGTCTCTTTTGTACAAAAACACATTGGTAGGAAATTGTCCTGCGTCGATGTTTGAAGCTGGGGTGTGATCCCCAGTCCCCCACTAAGGCATACTTTTATAAACAGCATCGTAACATGTAATAGAATGCAACCAGCCTTTCACAGATAGCAATACATATTTGATTAAATTGTGTGTATTGTTGCTACAAACGCAGTCGCTTTCACATGCTGCGCTTGTTTACATTTCTGTTGCTTTCCTTCCACCCCCACCCGCTGTTCATGTTCACAATGCTCCCACCCACCTCCCTTCATTCTCCGCATTCCCTTTCTGTGTTTCTCCTTTTACAAAGACTCATTCGTAGGAGACTGCCCTGTGTGGATGTTTAAAGCTAGGCTGTCATTATTCCCCTACTAAGGCAAACTTTTATAAGCAGGCAACGTAACGTTGTATGTTATATGGATAGATACACTGCGGCATCGCGTTCTGCTGTAGTTTTCTGTGGGAAATCAAATGTGCACTACCCTTCCTGTTGCCTCTGCTCTGCCCAAGTATATTTCACGGACAAGCTTGCACTGCTGATGTTCCGGATGTACTTGTGCTATCTGCGTATATGACCCTCGTGTGCACCTTGTCTACCCCTCCCGAGACATGCTCCCCACCCAAATGTGTGTTCCCCTCCCATGCACGTGTCGCGCTCACATGCACCCCTTCTACCCCTCCTATGCGCGTGTTCCTCCTCACCTGCGTGTGTTCCCCCTCCTTATTCCCTTTTCGTGCCCATTTTCCCACTCCCCATGCACCCTGTCTATTAATTCGAAAAACATTTAAAAAAAGACCAATAACTGCTGCCCAAGCCATTCGTTTAGCTTTAGGGTCCTAAAATAGTCGGAAATGTCACACATGCAGGAGTGCACTTGTGCTCTACATGACTGGCACAAGTGAACTATTGACATATTTCACGTGCAGGGAAAACATCAATCTATGATCCGTTGGCCTCACAGAAAGAACACAGGCACTATGCCCCCTTTGCGTGTGTAACACCAGCCTTTTTATTCATTTGACTATCCAAGTGGCCCCAAGTCTAGTCAAATGAGGATTCTTTTTCACTTTGTATGTCCCTGATTTTGCCCGAATCGAAACATTACAGCGTAAATACACTGAACATAATCTTCACAAAAGTTATTTACAAAAGTTTAAGCTATTGCCATCATAAATTACAATAACTTTTATTCAAGTATTATATATTAAAAAAAATTAAAAGTCCTTGTTATTTGTATTATCAATACATCTAAGTCATGTAAATACAACACATATTGCATTACAAATGCTATAGGTGTCACATTTGAGAAAGTTAAAACTATTGGCACTGTAAATGACAAAGCTATTAATTTCGCTATTTTCAAAACCAACACATAAATAAAAAAATTGTCATTTACAATACCAATAGCTCAAACTTTCCTAATGCGAGACCTATTGGCAACGCCAGTGCTTGTTTTGTAGAGCTTTTTCTAAATAATCAAGGTCTTTTCACAAGGTTTGTCTTAGAAAACAACATCATATATCTGTACACAATATTTACACAACAAAAAAGCATCACATTAACTTAAACCACATATAGCTTAACACAAGTTACTGCAACAGCGAATTATATACTCGTTAACAATTACCATTATTCATTCTGACTATCTAGTATATAACTCAATAAGTTGCCTCAAATGGCATCTCTATGGTCACCTAGATGTCTCCTGGACAGTTGGCGTTGACCCTGGACAGTAGGGGTCGATGCATTTCTGCCTACCATTTAAGGCCTCCTCAGGACAAAGCAGGGACCTGGGTCACCAAAATTGCAAAAGATAAAGGGAGTAAACAAAATGTTTGTCTCCAAGGAAATCGTATTTAAAAATGTTAAAATCAACACCCCAAAAAGGGACATCTGCCAGAAAATATATATATATTTTTTTTAAAGAGTAGTGTGTATACTACTAAATTGTGCCCCTGAAGTGGTTTTAGCATACCAAAAGTAGAAACCATACGGCTATTACATATATAAACCACCTCGCCATCATGGCCTCATGCAGCTACATACCGTACACAAACATTCAGTGCATGCAAAGAAGAATTTCAAAAAGAGAACTGCCACCCTGTGCTGGTTCGCACGGAGGAGTTCTTCCCAATGCATACTGTTATTACAAGAAGTGAACCGGTCCCAGAGCAAGTGATCCTCTTAACTCGAGCAAAAAAAAATCCTTTCACACCTCAGAGGGACTTTATTATACTAAGACCAACTATGTCAGTGTTTGCTTTATTAGCCTTGAGAGATGTAGCAATCTATGGGACCATCTGGTGTTGCTTTTTACATCACGTATTCCTATTAAAAGTAAAATAGTGTGGGGTTTAACTCCTGCTTTAGGTAATAGCACATGTTTGCATGCAAGCGCCATTCCGAGAGTTACACTTGGGTTGACCGGGACAAAAAGTCTACAGGGCGAACAAAGCAAACGCAACAAGATGCTGGATGAAATGCTTTAACTTTTTCAACCACTCACCCTCAGTTAAGAGATCTGGGTTTAATCCATTGTTCTTTTGCTCACTGTGCCACCCCAGTTTGGACCCATCCATATGCAAATCAGTCTTGACCCTGCTACTCATCGGAACAGTCCAGTCCGAACTGCCAGGCCATGTCCTCCCTGGCCTGGAAACAAACATCCTGGGGCCGGTTTCAGGGTATCACCCCTCATCAGCCAGGGTAGCTTGAATCCAGTGGCACAGCGAGCAAGGGACCCACGTCTGGGCATACCTGTGGCCAATTAGGGTCAGTGGATGGCATAGAAAATTTACTTTTCTGATTCCTATTGGAAGCTGCCTCTTCTACCATAGATGCTTAACTATTTGGAGGTTTGGGAGCTGCACATTTCAGGTGATTGCATCTTCGCAGTTTCCAAAGGACTATTTCTTAACTACCATTTGTGATTTTTGGACCGTTAGGCCAGTGCTGTCGGTACTATTGAGAATACTAGGGTTTTGTGTAATGTAACATGTCTATACGTGCCTTATCTATCTTGTGCACACTGTCTGTAGCTTGATGCTCTCCCCTTGTGAAGGAGCCTAAAGATTTTTCTTAGCAGTAATATAAATCTGTGCGGTTCCTAACCAGATGGAAATTCCACAACTCATCCATCCAAACACACCTACATTTCCTTCCCAAGCTACTGCTCACTTCCCAGACAAATCAATAGCTCATCCCTTTCTTTCTCACCATTTCTACCCTCCACTCACGTGCTGCCATCTGTGGTTCTGCACTCACATGTGGCACTCTTTTATAATAAACCTCTCTACCTTCCTCTTTCATCTAATGACCAACTATCTCGCCTCAATCCTCCCTTTTATGTTTGCTATCTTCCCATCCACTCTAACTGCCTGCACTCTTACCATCCCACCTCCTATCCTGCCTCATTAATTCCTACTTTTCTCAAGCCACCCTACTCACTTTTATCGTCGATTAGATGTGCTTACCTCTGCCTCACTTTTCCCTCCTCCTTACATAAACTTGACCACCCCCTCTTTTCTTCATTATGTTGGCCCCTTAGCACTCTTCCTAGTCCCATCAATATCTTCCCTGCTATCCCACTGTAACTTTGTACTGCTTTCTAACTTTCCTACCCCCTAACCTTCCACAGTTTCACATTTAATGCCTATCCAGTATATCCACAATTCCGGTCTCATCTTATCACGTAGCCTCCACCCATATACATTTTTTTGTGTTCTCCCTTTCTACCTTTTTATGTACCTCACTTCCACCTAAACTACCAACTCCACCTGGTCAGTCTTATATGTACAATTTTCCTCCACTTTCCTTTTCTCCTCACCTTAACCTCTGCTCGAACATCTTATTGCCCTTATCACATGCCCCTACTTTATCTCACCTCCACCCTTCCTTTTCATGACCTGTACCCCACCCCACCCTACCTTCTTCTATAACTGTCTTTCCCTCTCACATGACTCTCGCCACCAACTAACATTCTAACCTTCTACTACTGACCGTCCTGCCCTTTCAATCCACAATTCCCCCAGTATTCCCTTCGCACATTACATCCATTGTCTCCTTTTAACTCCCCTCCACTTAATGCTCTCCCTCAACCCCTTATCTGACCTAAGAAGCATTTGCAGTGCCACCCAGTATTTCTTTATATCCTTCGCCCCTACCCTCGATTCTCTCCTCCTCTGCCTTCCTCTCCTCCAGTTCTTGGCATTCTGTGTCATCCCTCAGTCTGACATGAGGCATTCCCCCGGGATATGGATTCCTGATCCCAAGAAGACAGTGGGAAGACTTTTAGTTGGATTTAAGAACTCCTTTTATACCACAAGCGTTCAACTTTTTTTCACGAATGGTTGTGATATTACTAATTTGCTGTTTTTTCTCCTTCAGAGCATTTCTGCTGATTTACTAACCCATAGAACAACCAAATATTTACAGATGCCTTGTTAAATGCGATCTTGGACATCCGCTTAAACTACCTAAATCTTTGCATGCAGGCACAGCTTGTATTTCATTCAACAAAGCGAACCTCCCACGGACTAGATTGATCCAGAGGAACCCAAAGGCTCTCAGTTTGCTTCTGGATCTACACATAAAGCTAGCCACATCCTGGACACAATCTTCACATAGCCCGCACTTAGCACAGTAACAGGAAATCATCCCAACCTCTTAAAGAGACAACTTCTTGTCATCTTCATTGTTGGCTTCCTACCAGAATAACAGACGCAGTAGTAGTGACAAATAGGCAAGCCACAAACAGTGAAAAAAAACTCACGTTCTCCTCACTTGATTCTCATTTCACATTTCCTGACCACGAGTGATAGAAAATCAGCAGTGTTATGAAGATATGTACAGCGCACTATCACCCAGTCGTGTATCCTGGTGCTGTAGTAAAACTAGCTATTAAAGGCATCTACACAACCAAACCATTGACTTAAGACCCCATACCTTAATGAAGAAATGAGAAAACGGAAGTCCCTGCACTTCAGCCGCAACAGAAAAACATGAAGAACAGCAGCCAACACGATAGTGCTCCACTGCGTGAACAGCAGCTCTGTTGCATTATGGCAAAGATTATTCCTTTTCAGTCTATGTGTAGCGCTATAGCAAAGTACCTTGTTTCTTCAGAAAGCATGCTACTTCAACACATCAGGGGGAAATTGCCTACCTGAACTGTGATTAGAATGCATTGATGGACTGTCATTAGTCGCTGGGCTCCTTCATCCAGCTCTCCTTCTCGCAAACATCTAGTCGGAGCTAACTACCCAGCCACCTTGCTGTCGGACTCCTGTCCTGCACAGTTTTTAAAGAGCTTCCTTTTATCACAGAGTCAAGCGCCACTGCTTTGTCCAGACTTCAGTTCATCCAAATTTCACCACGCTTCAATGCTTCCCTCAGATTTCTACCAGACCTCATTGAATCCTTTAACCGGGGAGATATTACGGCAATTCCAATTACAGATGCTCTTAATGCTGGGATAGCTAAGAGACCTACACAACTACGGAAACGACCAATGATTGAGACGACCAGTAACTTTAAACTCAGCTAGTCCAAAGCTGATCTTAACCTGTGGCAGATGGATGAACCACCAGCTTTTGAACTTCTGGTCCCAGGAATTTCACACACCAGCAGCACCACCAACAAACGTGAGACACCTGGAAGTGGCCAGAGGCTATTGTCTCTCCCTGGTGCTCCAAGTCACTTGCAGAGCCTTCTAAATGGTACATCTTCCATCACTTCGCTTTTCCTTTAGAAATTCCAGTCTGCCATCTCCGTTTTCATTCCAAGCCTTGCTTTGAAGAGTGCAAAGAATCCAAAATGTGGTAGCAATACAACTACTACATCTTACCTAAAGGACTACATCTCACCTGTCCACCAAGCTCTTTACTTGCTATCTGTAACCTGAAGTTTAACCTTCGAGGATCTCATCACCCACAGGGGCATCTACAGCAGGTGCTCCTTCTTTATCACTGGCAAAATCAATGTCAAAAGAAAGCCTGCTGTGCCTGCCTACTCTCACTGCTTGCTGTCACCCCTCAGCTTTCCCCTTCCGTACAAGAAGTGTATCTGTGAAAATTTCTTTTTCCGTACAGACTAGAAAACTCATACCTTCAAAATAGTTCAAGACCAGTAGAACCAATTTACAAAGTTCCCCAGTGGGACTGAGGTTTAAAGCACAACCTTTTACCTTCGTGCCGTTGCCAGATGTGTGGTCATTGGCAGTGGTATAGCACTTTGAAGTTACTGGACTTTCACATCTTTAGTGTGCAACATATTAATACGCATGGAATCCACCACAGGCACAAAAAGCAACCAACCACAACAAGAAAAACCTAAAGACTTATTTTATTTAAAGAGTTATAAGAATTGGTAAAATCACAGAGATTTCAAATCTGTCCAATTGTCAACTCCTTTACACTCCTTTACAACCCCTTAGATTTAGTTATGGAATTTGTCGAACAGAGTTTGAATAACTAAATAATTATCAGGTTTGAGTAAAATAGTTTTACCAGTAACATATTTGTTTACTGTTTAGGAAAGTTAAGAGCACCCGCTGCTGCCAAGTAGCTCCATGTCATGTGCCAGCCATGGCTTTTTTTTTATTACAGCATATTGCATTCAGGAGCATGTACCTTTGCTTTTATCTGTGTAAGTATGGCTTAAAACAGGTCTGCGACCTTTGGTGTAATAAGAGCAACTTAAGTTCTATGGAAATCCTCCCGAGCTACTAATATGATTAGTGTTGTACAGTGACCACATCAGACAAGATTACAGTAGTGGTCACCCAATGCAACACTGTCAGCGGTGCTCACCCCAGTGCCCAAGGCAGGGTTGCCAGCATGAACGCAAAAAAGTCTGCATCTATTTGGAATTCCTACTGATGGGTAAAATATAACAACCATAGTTGTTGGAAAGCGCCTTTCGCCAATGTTAAAGTAAGAGTAATAAGCCTGCCCAGCTCCATGTGATTTATCGCTGAAATGTAAGGTTTAAATATACTTTGGCAATTCAAAATTGTTCTCTGAGACATAAGCTTAAGAGTACTGAAAATATACGTAGATTCATCTTGAATAGATGCTTACAATTTTTGTATATGTATGTTAATTCAGCCAGGAAAAGCTTCGAATTTAGTTGGCTGAGCTGCACATAAAAGAGCAACTTAGTAGCTGGAGAGCTACCAGTAGCTCACAAGCTAGTAATTGGATAAGCCTGGTCTAAAGCATCCAAGCATGTCACTTGCTGTTAGCTTAAAATATATTTTTAAAACGCTTGGACTGGCAGAAGGTTTCACGCATGACATAAGGTAATCTGGAAGTTAGTAAAATTCCCTATGTAAAAACACCATATAACACAGTTCTGAATAGAATATTTCGCATTATTCCAGATTAGCATTACAGCAATAGCAGAAGGCTACCTAGGTTTCTGGGACTAATGGTAACCTTGAACTCTTCATTCACATCCACAATGACAACCTTAAACGTCTTATTCACAGCCACATCTCTAGGCATTTGGCAGTGATGGGGACTACTTGATAAAGGCACCCACTGCCCTGGCTAGGAACCTCGGAGTCATGATTGACCCTTTTTTAGGGTTGGGTGAGCAAGTAGGTAGGACTATTTCCACCTGCAGGGGCATAATAAACATCCTGAGGAAGATAAAACATTACCTGTCCCCTCAAGCCAGAAAGCAAATTGTAATAGCATTAATAGGCTCAAGACTAGATTATTGTAATGCCTTATACCTTGGCATTAACAAGAGTCTGATAATGCGACTTCAAATGGTGCAGAATGCCGCCGCGAAGTTTGTGCTAGATCTCCCTAGGCGGGCCTCTGCCACGGCTGCCAGGAAAGCATTGCATTGGCTTCCAATTGAGGCCAGGATTTCTTTTAAGTCCCTTTGTTTGATCTATGGGGCCCTGGCGACTAACAAATCTGGAGGCCTGAGGGATCTGTTAATTCCATATACCCCTTCCAGATCCTTGCGCTCTGCTAACAAATTCTTGCTATCAATCCCCCGTGTTCGTAGAGCTAGGTGGGGTGGCAGAACCTTTTCAACTTTGGCTCCAAGGTTGTGGAACTCTCTGCCGTCTGAGATTAAAACCCTTCCTTTAAAGCAAGCCTTTAGAAAGGCCCTTAAGACGTGGTTATTTGCCAAAGCCTATCCTTAGCTCTGGTTTTGCCTTTTTTGATTTTCTTTGTTAGGCGCCTTGATGCCTACGGGTTTAGTTGCGCGTTATAAATTTTATTTCAATTCAAATCAATAAAACAATCCAGTATATTGCCATGGCTTGAACTCTCTCTTACCTCCTGCTCCTATCTCTCTTACCTCCTCCATACCTAATGTTCTGAGTCTGGGTTTAAAAAAATACCTCATTGGAATAGGATTTCATTTCTCCCAGACCCATGAAGGAAGATAATTTCCTTCACAACTGTGGGAGGAACTGGACACTTCTCCCTACCTGTTGTTTGCATGACCGCAGGGGATTATTTCAGGGGTACTCTGACCTCATAACTGCTTGGGGAGCTTATTTCTGTGAGCTCCCTTGAACTCTGTGCCCCTGTCCAGACCACCCACAGTTCATTAACACAGTGAAGAGGTGCCTCTTCCTAAAGCAGGGACGAATGGTCACCCAAACAGGAGCCTGAACCTATTGCTTCACTAGTATGAAGTGGGTGACTAATAATTCAGGACCATAACCACTAAAAAGTAGAGCAGATCATTTTAAGAATGGCAGGCACAACCGTGCATGGAATATTCCCTCACTTTCCTCCGTGAGTTGATATAGGAGCCTTTGCCATGCAGGCAAAACTAAAATACTTTCCACGTATGTTGCACTGGATTCATCTCCTTTTCCAGCTATAGTATGGAACCTCTGCAAGCCTAAATGTTCGATCTTTTGTCCTATTACTCACCCTTTTCCTTCAATACAGGCCAAGGTTTTTTGTTGTTGTTTTTAAACCTTTATTTTTTATCATTTTCAAAGTGAAGATAATCATACAGGGGTATAACGGTTTGTGTTCCATACAAGGTAATAAAGAAGCAAATCATGAGGTGACACAGCAATTAGAAGTGAAACGATCATCATGCAGTAGTATCAGGATAGAAAGGCATTTACATACATCAGGGCGATCATAGTTAAGCATATCAAAGGCCAGGGCAGTAAGACAGAACTCAGCATTTTTTTTCAAGGGAAGCTTGGCACATTAACTCAGATAGCAAAAGCAGGGAGTAAACCATAGATGTTCACAATTCAGATACAGATCTGCAGTAGACTTACGAATAACAGGCACCTTGCTCCATTAGCGCATTTAAGCTACCAGATCACCATTGCTATTGCTACGTGTCTCATCACATGCAGAGTCCCCATCCTTCTCACCCCGAGAGATAAGGTAGGTGGTCAGAGGTCCCCAAATGTCTTTCGATCTGCAGGATAGTGGCTGTTTCAGCAAAAATATGTGTGAAGTAACAACCTAGGCAATCAATAGTTTTTTAAAAAAAGGTACTTGGTAAGGGATAATAAACAAATAACTACAGCTGGCTAAAAGACATCATATTTTATTCATTTAGTTAAAAACAAAAAAACAACAAAAAAACATTTCATTCATTTGACACAAGGTTTAAAAAACATATAGTTTTGTATTGCAAGTGAGAACAACTTAAAAAAAATTTTTTTTCATGAACAATAAATGTATACTAAGTCAGATAAGTGGCGAAATTATTCAACTCTACGCGCGTTTCGGCGGCCAGCGCCTTCTTCCAGGAGTAGCCACGTAATATTCCTAAATAAAGTTCTCCTATCAGGACACAATCAAAATATGGTATGGTTGTCTGCTTCTTATTGATAATTTCTTTATTTTCTGGAGTCACCTAGATAGAGTTGACAGAGGATATTATATTTCCGCCACCGGAACCCTTATATTAGATGCGAGGTTTGTGGATTTCTCAACTTCGCTTTTCACAGAGTATCATGGGGTGCTGGTTTTCCCAGGATATATCTATTCGTAATAATACTGTTCTTAATAACGATCTGATCTTTAATTTTAGAAGAGGTGGTCAATTGGCAGGCTATTTTTCCCGCGCTTGAAGCTGCCGTGTTGAATCATCCCGCCACCGGACGTATCGAGCCCTGCTGATTATCCTCAGACAGGGAGATCTTTTAATTTCCCACATCCAGTACCTCGAAGTTGAATTTACTGAAACGACAGAAAGAAAAGAATCCATTGTTTTTAGGCAAGGAGGAAGTTATCAGAAATAACAAAAATCCTGCCAATTGACCACCTCTTCTAAAATTAAAGATCAGATCGTTATTAAGAACAGTATTATTACGAATAGATATATCCTGGGAAAACCAGCACCCCATGATACTCTGTGAAAAGCGAAGTTGAGAAATCCACAAACCTCGCATCTAATATAAGGGTTCCGGTGGCGGAAATATAATATCCTCTGTCAACTCTATCTAGGTGACTCCAGAAAATAAAGAAATTATCAATAAGAAGCAGACAACCATACCATATTTTGATTGTGTCCTGATAGGAGAACTTTATTTAGGAATATTACGTGGCTACTCCTGGAAGAAGGCGCTGGCCGCCGAAACGCGCGTAGAGTTGAATAATTTCGCCACTTATCTGACTTAGTATACATTTATTGTTCATGAAAAAAATTTTTTTTTAAGTTGTTCTCACTTGCAATACAAAACTATATGTTTTTTAAACCTTGTGTCAAATGAATGAAATGTTTTTTTGTTGTTTTTTTGTTTTTAACTAAATGAATAAAATATGATGTCTTTTAGCCAGCTGTAGTTATTTGTTTATTATCCCTTACCAAGTACCTTTTTTTAAAAAACTATTGATTGCCTAGGTTGTTACTTCACACATATACTATTTTCCCTGGCCTAGGAATCATAAGATTCACACTCTCAGGGGGTCCTTGTTAAATAGACATAATGTTTCAGCAAAAATGGCATTCTGTTCCTGACAGTATATAACCTCATTAAGCCAGTCCTTGAATTTCGGGGCTCTTCCCCGTCCCCACCGATATGCCACCCTCCTCTTTGCCAGCAAGAGGGCTATATCAAGAAATTTTCTATATGACTTAGGTATAGGCGATGTATATCCAATCAACATCAATAGGGGGTCAGCAACCAAGGTTTCTCCCTCCAGGGCCTCATGTACTTGCTGCCAGTAATCCTTAACACCAGGGCAGTTCCAGGACAAATGTAAAAAACCAGCACCTTCCGAATGACAGCGCTCACATCTATCGTTATCAGAGAGGCGAAATTTGATTTTTTTTTCAGTGGTATATAGTATAATCTCTGTAGAAATCTATAGTGAATAATCTTTAGTCTACAGCTAGCAGATATTCTGGCTGTAATGTTACAACAATAAAACCACTGCTCATCGGTGATCTCAAGCTCCAAGTCGTCCCCCTAGTGTGACCAAGCAGACCCATCAATTCTTTGCCGCTGTGTCCTAATCTGTCCATATATGCCCGATATTAGGTGTGAGCCATCCTGCGATCCCAGCATAAAGTACAGCGGAGCTAAGTTAGCAGGTTCATGCGGGTATTCCGGCAAAATCTTCATCCCCTGCCGCAGTCGTATGTAATAAAAAGTGTCAAGGGGGAGTAGGTCGGTGATTCTTGAAAAACAAATCTACTGTATTGAATTGGCAGTCAGCAAAAAGGTCACCCCATGTTGTCATGTTGTCACTTTAAGGTGTTGGCCCAGTAATTGAAAACCTTTCGCCTGAAGCAGCGCCAGTTTAGGATGGTAGGTGAAGGGCATCCGTGCCGGATAAAGTAAGGTACAGCACAGTATTTTAGCTATTCGCCGCCACGCATCTATCGTGCATGTGACAGTCGTGAATGGTGTCTCTATGGCCGTGACAGGGACCTGTATAAGGCCGCTCAAGGGGAGAGGATTCGCCACCCAGTCTTCCTGTGCCAGCTGAGGCATAAAGGGCTTGGGTTTCATCCAATAGTAGGCATAGTGCGCCTGGGCACTCCTATAGTAGGCTTCGAAATCAGGAAGGTTGAACCCCCCTTTGTCATATGGTTGTGCCAGTACCGATCACCGGAGCCTCGGTTGTTTACCCCCGAGAACAGTCGGATCAATTCAGTTCGTAATGTTTTGAAAAAAAAGTCACCAGGACAAATAGGGGTTATTTTAAAAAAAGATAAAAAACAGGGTAGCACCACCATTTTGATGAGGAAAGCTCTACCCGCCATTGATAAGGGGAGGGAGAGCCATCTATCAACCGTGGCGGTCAACTTGGTGATAGCAACACCATAATTGAGCCGAAGTGTCTCCTCTCTATCTCTGGAAACCTGTATGCCCAAGTATCGGAGATCTGAGTGGCACCATTCTAATGGGAAATCTAAGGGGAATTCCGACACTGCGTCAGTGAGAGGGTAGAACTGTGATATATTCCAATTTATCTGTACCCCCGACAGTCTGCCAAAGACAACAAACTCGCGCAACAAGGGATTTAAGTTGTGAAAAGGGTTAGTAACAAATAACGTCATGTCATCCGCGTACAGCGACACAGCAATCTGACGCTGGAAGCAGCGAAAGGCACCACCTGGACGTAGCTGTCGGAGACGACATGCCAGAGGCTCTATGGCAATGGCAAACAGGAGGGGGAAAAGTGGACATTCCTGTCTGGTACCGCGTGTAATATCGATCGAGGGGGACAAATGGCCATTAAGTATTTTTGCAGTCGGCTGCATGTATAGCAGTTGAACCAAGGAGATGAACAGCCTGGGAAATCCCATGCGTTGCAACACAGCGAATAGGTAATTTCATTCAACTGAATCGAACGCCTTGGAGGCGTCGAGGAAAATCGCTGCTACGGGGAAATCAGGGGTCACTGTCCGAATCAGTGAGAACAGGGTCCGCAAGTTGTGAGTGGTGGATCGCCCAGGGACAAATCCAGATTGATCTGGCAATATGATTTTGGTCATCAATAGGGACAGGCGAGTGGCCAGAACCTTGGCAAGGATCTTTACATCGCAGTTTATCAGAGAGCGGGCGGTAAGCATCACAAGATTTGGGATTTTTATCAGGTTTCAAAAGGGAAATGATCATAACTTCTCGCATCGAGCATGGCAGGACTCCCTCTTCCAGAGCCTCCTCAAATACTTCACGAAGGACAGGGGCCATGATGTCAATATACGTCTTGTAAAACTCCGCTGGGAGTCCATCCAACTCTGGGGCCTTGCCATTCTTCAGGGACATTATAGCTTCTCTAATTTCGTCCAATTCAAATGGTGCGCTCAGAAAGGTCTGATGGACATCGCTGAGCCAGCATAAGGCAGCATCACCAAGGAAGGCGTCCAATTGCTCGTCCCCTGTGCTGCTGGTGGTATATATTGCAGTATAGTGCGACTTAAAAACATTTAGTATTCCCCTCGGTGTCCCTAATCTCTTGCCCATCCGAGGTACTGACTTCCAGAACAGTGTTAGTAAAGTGCGGGTTGCGAGTTAGGACTGCTAGTGCTCGTCCAGGTCTGTCACCCTCACAATATTTCCTTGCCGACCAGTGCTTACCCCTGAACTTGGCTTCTCTCGCAGCCTCTTCCTCGTATTGCGTTAGCTTAGTCCGGAAGTTGGCGTGCGCCTGTGTCACTGCACCTCCCACCCTCTGATTCTCCAGCTCTTTCATTTCGTGGTCAAGGGTGCGTATCGTTCGTTGTATACCCCGCAGGACCCCAAAGCTTTTCGATATACAGTATCTGCGGATTGTCACCTTGAAGGCTTCCCAGATGACTTCAACATTGTTGACCGAGCCCTTATTTCGAGGAAAAAAATCAGCAATTTCCTCCCCAAGCTCCGTCTTGAATACCTCATCCATTAAGGCTGTGGGTTGGAACCTCCACTGTGGTCTGGGGCTATCCTACCCCGGCATATGCAAATGAATCAGGACCGGGCTGTGGTCAGAATACGTTCTGGGCAAGTGAGCTGCCCGTTCCAAGCCCGCAATGAGTCCTCTGGACAACAAGAAATAATCCAGTCGTGCCCATGTGCCTGTACCTGATGTAAAGTGAGTACCTTCCTGCCGGAGGGGATAAAGATATCGCCATCTGTCTGTCAGGTCACCTTCCTCCATTATGCCCATCAAGGCTTCCCTGGTCCTTGTCTTGTAAAGTGCAAACCCATCTGCCCTTTCTTGTGTAGGTATCAGTGCAACATTGAAATCTCCCCCCCGTATGAATTGTAGGGAGCCTATATCTACAACCTTGCCCCATAGGGTCGTGAAAAATGTTGGTGTATCAACATTGGGGGTATAAGTGTTTACCAAGGTGACCGTGTCCTTCCCAAGACGTCCCCATATAATAACATCTGGATCAAGGACCTCCCCCAGCAGCACAAATGGCACTGAGCGCTTAATCAGGATAGCAGTACCCCTGGCATAAGTGGAGTAGGAAGAGAAAGACCGAGTAGTCTCCCACCTATTGGCAAACTGCGTGTGGGATTGTGGAGCCAGGTGCGTCTCCTGCAGCATGGCAATATGAACCTGCTGGCGTTCCAGATATGCGATAACATTCCGGCCCTTACGGGCATCATTAAGGCCGCTGATATTCCAGGACATAAGTCTCAACTGAGTTTCTTTCCTTGTCTCTGCCAATCCGCTAGATCTATTGTACTTCTGTGATGTGCTGTTTATGCAGTATCCTGTTTACTTTTCCAACGAGTAATCAGACCCGTAAATGGAACACACATTCCCCCGCCTGTCGGGTGCCCCACAAGACATACCTCTGCTTGCGAAGCAATTCCGCAGAGACGACAAGAGCCACAGCCCCTGTACCCACCTGACCCTTGTGGACTGTAGTACCCAGCAGGGATGAGATGGAAGCAGGGAAGGGAGCCAGAAAGGAACGTAGAGGCGTGGTGTGGGTGTGGAGCTTGGGTAGGATCGTGGTGCCAACTGAGGAAACCGGAAAAGACCTGGTTAGGAAAAGCCCATACCCAGCTTCCAGAACAGGCCCTACACACATACAGAAAGGACATACCTTTAGGAACTCACCAGTACTTCTGTAGACCTCTGTACCAGGAAACCATTGAAGCTCCAAAGGAAGAAACAAAGGTTAAAGCACTCTTGCTCTGTGTTGCACAAAGCAAGAGTTTAAATACAGTAGTAAAGTGTTAGCCTGGTTGGCGAAAGTAAATCAAGAAACAAGCTCCTGCTCAAGTGGAACTGTACCCCCCTGCTGCGCTCCTGCGCGGTGTGGTACTCCACTCCAATAAGGAAAACCAAAATGCTGCGCCCTTGCACGGTGTACCTTAGCCCCCAGGACTGCGCTGCGAGGGCTAAGGACCCAAGTGTTGAAATCCCCCAGAGCAGCGCTCCAGCGCGGTGTAGTCCACGAACCCGTTGTAGCGCTCCTGCGCGCACAACGGCAAAGAAACAAACAAGCACTCCTGGGCGGCGTGGGTAAAAAGACCTCGATGTTTTCAAACCCCCAGAACAGCGCTCCAGCGCGGCGAGGGTCTGCTGCTTCCCGTAATACTTCTCCTGGGCTCAGTAGACTAGCAACGTATCCGGGATGCCGGAAGGAATCTGAAGCACTGAGCCGGCGGGAAACGCGATGTTTAAGCGTTTCCCCGGAAGTGCTTCGGTGAGGGAGGTCAGCAGCAAAAGACTGGACCGGGACTCAACTTCCGCCCGGAAGTGAGTATCCCGGCTTTCTGTATGCATGTGGCGGGGGGCGGCGATAGCCGCAACCATGACAGTACCCCCCCCAAGACAGAACCCCCCCCCCAACAAACCCGGAGTCAGAGAGGGGAGGCAGGGCGAAGGCTAAGAGGGTTACTCAGATGAACAGCACGGACCAGAACGGGAGCATGACGCACATGGGACAAGGGCTCCCAGGATCGCTTATTGGGACCGTACCCTTTCCAGTCCACCAGGTAGAAGAGTTTGCACCTGGTACGACGAGAACCCAGGATGGCCCTCACCTCATACTCAACATGGTCCTCCACCACCACCGGGGAAGGAGGAGAAGGAACAGCGCTGCCAGGATTGACAGCATGCAGAAGGGATACATGGAAGACAGGGTGTACCTTCATATGTGGAGGAAGCGCGAGCTTCATAGCAACGGGATTGATCACCTTTTCGATGACGAAAGGACCCACGAGGGCAACAGTTTCTTAGGGCCATGCACGTTGAGGTGCCGAATCAAAAGCCACACCTTGTCACCCCTTTGGTATACGGGTTCCTTCTGCCTATGAGCGTCAGCATGCGCTTTGTAGGTGTCTTTGGCCTTGGCCAACTCGAACCGGGCTTGCTGCCAGAGTCTGCACAGGGAATCGTGATAAGCCCGTACCGTTGGCAACTGGCTGTCCAGGGGTTCTTCCCAAGCAGTGGTGCGAGGGTGATGTCCGTGGAGGCAAAAGAAAGGGGACATGCCGATGGCCGAATGCTTGCTGTTGTTGTACGCGTATTCCGCCATCCATAGCACATCAGACCATTCCTTCTCAACCGTAAGCAGCAAACAGCGGAGGTACTGTTCCATGGTGTGGTTCGTTCTTTCAGCCTGCCGTCCGTCTGGGGATGGTACGTGGAGGAAAAGCGTACGTCCATCACGAGAATCCTGCACACCTCCTTCCAGAAGCGGGACACCAATTGCGACCCCCAGTCCGTAATCACCACTGATGGAATGCCGTGGAGACGAACCACGTTGTGCACGAAGACCAAAGCCAGTTCAGCCGTGGGTAACTTCACCAAGGGCACGAAATGAGCCATCTTGGAAAAGTGGTCCACTATGGTGTGCACCGTGGTGTGACCGGTCTTGGTGAGTGGGAGTTCGACTCCGAAATCCATGGAAATGGTGTGCCACGGATACGGCGGCACAGGAATGGGACGCAGCAGACCAACGGAAGGCTCGGAACGGTTCTTGCCCTGCAGACAAACTGCACAGCTCGACACATGGAGTCTTGTGTCAGTCACCATCGTAGGCCACCAGAACCGTCGCTGTACGAGATCGAGCATCTTGTGGTAGCCAGGGTGGCCGGAGAGAACATGGTCGTGGCACATGCGGATAGCTTGTTTCTGACGAAGCCTTCCAGGTAGGTACAGCCTGTCTCCCTTGTACATTAGTCCTTTCACACGAGTCACAACCTTCTGTCCTTCAGCTAGGCCAGCAGGATCGGTTCGAGTCGTATCCTTTTGCACCAGTGACATGAACTCGGAGGATGTCGCCACGCCCTGGAAGTGTTGTTCCAATATGATGGGAACAGGCTCGTTGGTGCCGGTGTCTTCCTCGGTTTCGTCCAGCCGAGACAGGGCGTCCGCTTTGGCGTTCTCCTTTCCGGGTCGGAACGTGATCACAAAGTTGTACTCGTTGAAAAACAAGGTCGATCGTAGCTGTCGGGCCGTGAGCGCCCGTGCTGAGCGGAGGAACTGGAGGTTCCTGTGGTCTGTGTAGATGGTCACGGTGTGTTTGGCGTCTTTCAGGTAGTGGCGCCATTCCTCGAACGCCATCTTGATCGCCAGGAGCTCCCGGTCGGACACCGTATAGTTTCGTTCAGCGGGTTGGAGCTTCTTGGAGTAAAAGGCCACTGGGTGGAGCTGTCCTGTGCTGGTATCCCTTTGTGACAATACGCCCCCTATTGCGTCCTTTGAGGCGTCTGCTTCCACTATGAAGGGTTATTCGGTATCTGGATGCACCAGGACCGGTGCTGTGGTGAACTGCCTTTTCAGTTCTTGGAACGCGTCATCCGCTTTTTGATCCCAACAAAAGCGCACCCCCTTTCGCAATAGGCGTGTGATAGGAGCCACCATCTCGGAGAATCCGGTGATAAACCGACGGTAGTAGTTGGAAAACCCCAGGAAACTTTGGACCCCTTTTACGGACTCTGGAGTCGGCCAGGTGAGGATGGCTTCTACCTTTTTATCATCCATTTGAATGCCCGCCGGGGTGATGATGTGCCCTAGGAACTCAACAGAGGTAACCTGAAAAACGCTCTTCTCCAGCTTCACGTACTAGCGATGCTTTCCTAGCTGTTGGAGGACGGAACGCACATGCTGAACGTGTTCTGTGATGGTTTGTGAATAAATCAGGATATCGTTTATGTAGACAATACAGAAGACGTCTATGTAGTCCCTTAACACCTTATCAATGAAGTACTGGAACGCTGCGGGGGCATTGCAGAGTCCGAAAGGCAAGACCTGGTATTCGAACAGACCGAATTTCATCCGGAAGGCGGTCTTCCATTCGTCACCCTTCCGGACCCTGACTAGGTGGTAAGCACCCCGCAGGTCGAGTTTCGTGTAAACGGAGGCGTTCTTCACCTGGTCTAAGAGGTTGGAGATCAATGGTAGTGGGTACCGGTTCTTCACAGTGATTGCGTTCATGGATCTGAGGTCTATGCAGGTCCTCAAGTCGCCTTCCTTCTTCGACACGAAGAAAAGAGGAGAGGACACAGGAGACCTGGAGTGGCGGATGAACCTGTTGTCCAAATACTCGTCCATGTATGAGCGAATATGGATGTTCTCCTTCTCCGTGAGGGAATAGATCCTGCTGCATGGCAACGTGGAGCCGGGTATCAAGTCTATTCGGCAGTCGAATGAACGATGCGGTGGCAGAGTGTTGGCTCCCTTTTTGTCGAACACATCCTCTAGATCCCGATAGACCTCAGGCACAACCGCTTGAGACACCATCCCCAGGTAGGGTAACGAACGGGCTTGTACGGTACGAGTACCCAGTAGGTTGTCCTTTGTATAACAGGCCTTGCAGCAATGTTCCGAATCCAGGCATATTATCCTAGACACCCAATCGATGCGGGGATTGTGGTTTACTAACCAGGGCAAACCCAAAATGACCTTGAATTGGGGGGCGTCAATGACGTCAAAGCTGATGGTTTCGGCATGGTGGTTTGCAAAGGTCATTGTCATGTCCTCGGTTCGTTGCCTGATAGGGCCAGAAGTCAAGTCCGTGCCGTGAACAGCCTTAACCGTTTCTGGTTGTGCTTTGGGTACCATGCTCATACCCAAGGCGTGTGAATAGGCGGTATCGATGAAGCTGCCGTTTGCCCCCGAGTCCAACATAGTGATAACCTGCCAAGTGCTGCCTGCTTGGTTCTGTAAGGACACTTCCACGCCTACGTGGTGACTGCCGTCGAAAACTGCAGGGATCGCTGAGGTGCAGGAAGAAAAACCCAGAGGACGCACCCCTTTGTCTAGTGGTAAGCATGGGGGGAAAATCCGTTCCGCTCGCGGATTTTGCGGATTTTCGGTAAATTCGCAATCCGCGAACTCTCCCGAATTTACCGAAAATCCGCAAATTCGCACGCAGCGGATTTTTTTGCTTGGTGATACAATATTGCGGCGTTCACTTACCGTCATTCAGCGTTTGCTGAGTTGTTTTTCTCGATATTTTGCGAGTGCTGCGCCATTTTGGATCTTGCTGCGGGATTCCGCGGGAGTTTGGCGACGCATCGCGAGAGTGCGCAATTGCGAGCATGTAGATGCAGTGGGCAGCAACAATCTCGCACTCGCGAGATTACAAAATTTTCAATTCTGCACAAGAAATCCACCAGCAAGCAGCATAAATCTTCTGAAAATGATTATTTTTATCAGAATAACTCCTCAGGTTGACATTTGCCTGCACTTTTTTGGATTTGAGGCCTTTTGACTCTCTTTGGATCACTTTTGGATTAGAAATCAACTTTCACAAGTAAGTTTGTTTGGGGCATTACAGTTGCTGTTCTGCAGAAAAACGAGTTTTGCAAAACTGAAAGCACTCAGCAGGTGCAAAAGTTCGAACTCATCATTAGTAACCATTCCCTGTAGTGCTTCCTGAGGGGCCCCTCCAGAGTTCAGTTGCCTACTTGCAACTATTCTATGACCCTGCTCTGACCCTCAGAGCAGGCTCATAGAATAGCTACAAGTAGGCCACAAAGGTCCTGGGAAAAAAATTGCACTGCAACAGAAAGTAAATTACAGATAAGGAAGCAGGTGCCAAACAGGAAGTTTAAATTCAGTGACACATTAATCAACCCCAAATTAATTCATGTCAGTTGAAGCAGGGCAGGTGTGCTTGCTTTCCCCCCCCCATAATCTACAGTGATGAATCAGAGGGTGGCAGTGATGTACCAGAGGGTGGCAGTGGTGAAACAGAGGGTGCTGTGAACCTGTGATGATGAACCAGACGTAGAAACAACAAAGTCGCGACCGTTGCGAGCCGACAAGGAAGTTCGCAATTGCCAACTGGTACAAAACCCTCGCGACCTGTCAGAAACCCTTGCGAACACAAAAAATAAAATCAAATCCGCAAATTTGCGAGAGTTCACGGATTTTGCGGATTGCGAGTTCGCAAATACGCAAATTCGCGAACGCCAGAATCGCAAAATTCGCCCATGCTTATCTAGTGGGTTGTCTCGTTTCCCGACTTGTCGCCCTTGGAGATGGGCAACGTAAAGGGCCTTCTGCCTCGTAGTTTGGTGGGTTTCACCGGACACTCCCTAACGAAGTGTCCTCTTTTGCCGCAATACAAGCATTGGTTCTGCTTCCTCCTTTTTTCTCTTTCTTGGCTAGTCAAGGGTCCTCTAACGCTGCCTATTTGCATCGGTTCAGGAGCATCACCCTGGGGAGGGATGTCTTCCTTGACTTTTTCGGCACCCTTGTCCCCGAAGGACAGGAAGCGGTTGTCGCTGCCTTTTCCCTTTTCGGTCCTTCTTTCCTGTAATCGGAAGTTCATTTTGACCACCAAGTCGATGAACGGGCCTATGTTGTCAGGCGGATTGGGTAGCTGTGATATGAGGTCCTTCAGGTCATCACGCAATCCCTGATAAAACACTGATACTTTCTTATTTTCAGGCCTGTGAGCCCCAATAACGAGCCTGCTGAACATGGTTATTTAGTGAAGCAAGTCGTGGTTGCCTTGTTTCAGGTTGAGCAATTCGTTGTCTGCGGTTTGCACGAAGGTGTGGCGAGTAAACATTCGCCGCATGACTTCCTTGAATGTCGGTAGGTGGTTAAGCATGGGATCGTCGTTTTCTACCAACGCAATAGACCATTGAGCGGCGTCCCCGCTTATGTATGACAGAATGAACGTGACCTTAGATGCGCCATCGGGAAAGGCCGTCGTTCTGGCCATGAAATGCAAGTGGCATTGATGGATGAACACGCCATACTTGGTACTGTCACCGTCGAAGCGTTCGGGTGGTGACTTGTATAGCTGTGTCCTGACTGGTGGCAGCAGAGGACCCCCCAAAGGTGAACGTAGGCTGTCTCAACAGGCCTTCTTGTCTGACTCTGGGGCTAGGGGTGGTTCCCCAAGGACTGGTGACACTAGCCGCCATCTGGCCCTGTAGGGCAGTCATGTCATGGCGTAGACTGAGGTTCTCTGTCTGCATAGCAGCCAGCATTACTGCTATGTCTTGCAAGGTGACCTCCGGTTCGCTCATGTCGTCTGGGCGGAATAGTTTACGTGGGCTTATTATTCTGTCGGGTGCCCCACAAGACTTACCTCTGCTTGCGAAGCAATTCCGCAGAGACGACAAGAGCCACCGCCCCTGTACCCACCTGACCCTTGTGGACTGTAGTACCCAGCAGGGATGAGATGGAAGCAGGGAAGGGAGCCAGAAAGGTACGTAGAGGCGTGGTGTGGGTGTGGAGCTAGGGTAGGATCGTGGTGCCAACTGAGGAAACAGGAAAAGACCTGGTTAGGAAAAGCCCATACCCAGCTTCCAGAACAGGCCCTACACACATACAGAAAGGATATACCTTTAGGAACTCACCAGTACTTCTGTAGACCTCTGTACCAGGAAACCATCGAAGCTCCAAAGGAAGAAACAAAGGTAAAAGTGCTCCTGCGCTGTGTTGCACAAAGCAAGAGTTTAAATGCAGTAGTAAAGTGTTAGCCTGCTTGGCGAAAGTAAATCAAGAAACAAGCTCCTGCTCAAGTGGAACTGTACCTCCCTGCTGCGCTCCTGCGCGGTGTGGTACTCCACTCCAATAAGGAAAACCAAAATGCTGCGCCCTTGCGCGGTGTACCTTAGCCCCCAGGACTGCGCTCCTGCACTGCGAGGGCTAAGGACCCAAGTGTTGAAATCCCCCAGAATAGCGCTCCAGCGCGGTGTAGTCCACGAACCCGTTGTAGCGCTCCTGCGGGCACAACGGCAAAGAAACAAACAAGCGCTCCTGCGCGGCGTGGGTAAAAAGACCTCTGTTTTCAAACCCCCCAGAACCGTGCCCCAGCGCGGCGAGGGTCTGCTGCATCCCGTAATACATCTCCTGGGCTCCGTAGACTGGCAACGTATCCGGGATGCCGGAAGGAATCCGAAGCACTGAGCCGGCGGGAAACGCGATGTTTAAAGATAGATAGGCTTTATTTGATAAAAGATTTATCATAAAAGCATTTTACAGAATAAAAAAAGTTATAAGGCAAATTTTTAGAAACAGTTACAAATTTAGCACGGATAGTAAAATGTCATAAAAGTGAAACAGATAAAAGAAAAGAAAAATATCACATCATGTCTTTAAAATAGTAGTAAGTCCGAGATTTCCATTACGGGAGAGAGGAAGGTTACGAACCATGTAGTTCCCCGGCTTGCGGTAAATACACTGGACCAGAATCGAAGTTCCTTGTTAGGCAGTTGTGATTGCTTTGCAACTGTCACGGACTTTTGTCTGATTAACCAGGCACGTCCCAGGAATTTGGCCACACCACAAACAATTGTCAAAGAGGAGGTATCCGTTTTCAGGATACGCAGGGCCGCAATATGGCTCATAAAGCCCAGTGCCCTGCATGCTGGTTTGAGCCACTTTTCTCTGGCGTTTTTGTATGCAGGGCATGCCAGGAACAGATGGGCAATAGACTCCTCAGGGTGGCCACAACTAGGGAAGGGTTCCGGGACATGATTAGGACCTTTCCATTGTGAAGTAAAGGTGTTAACTTGCAGGGTTCCAAATCTCATCTGGATATACAGGGATCTATCCCTAGGTACCTGGATAAAATCGAGGTAAGGATCCAGACTGCAGGTGCTTTTGTGCTCAAAGAAGCCCTCTGTTAATTTCCCTGGTTTTTGGGTAGATTGATCACGTTTCGACACCCATTCCCAGTAGGCACGTTTAAGCTCCAGCTTGGAAGGGGGTGTCTGGGAGGCCCAAGCCTCGCTTAGCCCGATAAGGCCGGTGAGGTATCTGAGGTCCGCCAGCCATTTTATCCTACGCCCTGAATCAAGGGCCAACAGTTCGTTGAAGGCCCTGGTATAGTTGGACAGCTCTGCGGACCTCTTTAGGCAAACCCAGAAAAGCAAGGGACGGAGTCTAGCAATGTCCTGTATGTTCCTTCTACCTGTGTCATAAAACAAGGGTTTCAGGGGGGTTGAGGTAGGGAGCGAGGTAATGGATCTTAAAAATGTATTCTCAGACTTGGTTAAATCCCCGAGTGTCTCCATTCCCCACAGTTCTGCTCCATAAAGGGCCGAGGGTAGTGCTTTCCCCTCATAGATAGCAAGCGCCGGGGCAACCGGCCTACTCACAGAGAGATTCTGTTCGCTGATGATGGCCCCAGACACCCGTTCGTGATTTAGAAGCATCTTATCTAGGTGGGCAGCCCACTTCATACCTTTCGTAATTCTAATCCCTAGATAATCAAACGAGTCAACCACGTCAAGAGGGACCTCGTTTAGGGAGATGTTATTCCTAGAGCGTTTGGACGGATTTATGATCATCAGTTTGGTTTTATCAGTATTGATGGTTAACCCCTGCTCCTTGCAAAAGAAGTCAAATCTATTGAGCAGTTTCTGGAGGCCAGCGGGTGACTTTGAAATTAAAAGGGTATCGTCGGCAAACAGAAGGGTGGGTGTCTTCTCCCCTGCTAGTGTGGGGGCATCTGCTGGTTCCTTGTTAAGGTGGTCCACCACCCCATTGATGAAAAAAGAAAATAGGGTGGGGGCCAACACGCACCCTTGACATACCCCTCTGTTTACCTCGATCCTCTCAGTCAGTTCCCCATCTAATCCTTGCATAGTTATCACAGTGTATTTTTTTTTTTAATTCAAGGATATAAGGTGGCATGCCCAGGTGCTCAATCACCTTCCAGAGTTTGTCACGAGGGACCAGGTCGAAAGCCATCCTCAGATCTATGAAAGCCAGGTACAAACTCGCTTTCCCCAGGGTAACTGACTTCCAATAGATCATGAAGAACCTAAGGACCTGGTCCATCGTGCCCACCTTCTGCCTGAATCCTGCCTGGAAGTGTGAAAGGATGTTGCCCTCGTCCATACAGGTTCTAATTCTTGAGAGAAGGACCCTGCCAACCACCTTCTGTATCACGTCAATCAAACTGATTGGCCGGTAGTTGGCGGGGTCCTCTCTACTCCCCTTTTTGTTTAAGCGTTTCCCCTGGAAGTGCTTCGGTGAGGGAGGTCAGCAGCAAAAGACTGGACCGGGACTCAACTTCCGCCCGGAAGTGAGTATCCCGGCTTTCTGTATGCGTGTGGCGGGGGGCGGCAATAGCCGCAACCATGACACGCCCCCTCTGTAAAAAAAGAACAACCTTTTGAAGTACACCTCCCTCCTCCCACTGCTGCATCCCAATCATGCCAGCAACAATCCTCCCCCCCTAAACGGAAGTAACCAAAAATCAAAAGGGGTATTCCCATTGGGGTAACCATCTAGATGGCACATGGTCACCCTGCTTGTACAGAGGAAAACCACAGGTCATAACGATTGCCAATGACAACAGGGGTGTCCGGCATATTGTAAATGCATCAGCCGTGAAACCCCTCAGTCATACAATCTTTCGTATGTAAAGATACAGCTGGCATAAGTAAAAAAACAGCATGACGAGTATACTTTACAGTCTCTGAGCTTCCAGGATTCTCTCAACCAGCACCACAGCAGTGGGACCATCAAAACACCAAGAGAGAAGAGATCTGTGGTATCAGACCAGACCGGTATCACTCCACTCCAGACAATGACTCCTCGTCAATCTCGTCAGCATCAGTCTGGACGGTCTTAGGTTTCTTCAATGATTTTAGGAGCTTGTCAACCGACTGCGGCGTGGAGTGGAAGGTTTGTGTCCCCTGGTATGTGATGCGCAAACGTGCCGGGTACAGGAGATCATAATCCACCTGCTCCTGGCTTAGCTTCTGCTTAACAATAGTAAATTTACGGTGCTCCTCCTGCACTCGAGCAGTAAAATCCGGGAAAATGGTGAATGAGACACCTTCGTAGTTGAGTTGCTTCTTCTCACGTGCCACTCGGAGGACCACGTCGCGGTCCCGGTAGTTGAGCAGGCATGCTATGACGGGTCTCGGAGTCATCCCCGGCTTTGGTCTCGGGCCCAGTGAACGATGCGCTCGTTCAACTATGAATTGAGCTGAGAGGGAGCCTTCATCGGTTATCGCCATCAACAGTCTCTCGACATATTGTTCTAGGCGTCCTGTATTGGTACTCTCTGGAATGCCTAAGATTCAGACATTATTTCTTCTGCTGCGCTCTTCGATGTCCTCGTATTTGGCGTCGATTATGCGCATCAGTTTGTCCATTTGGGTGACTGCTTTTTTCAGCTGCTCAGTGGCATCCTCAGAGTCAGAAATGCGTTGTTCCGCCTCTTTGAGTCGACCCTCATGAGTATCCAGCTTATGCGCAATACTGTCCATACGAGTCTTTAGCGTGTCTACCTTGTCCGCTATAGTTGCGAAGCCCTGCCGCATTTCTGTAAGGATGGTACGTCATTCGGAATCCGGGCATGGAGGCAATGCACCCGCTGTCTCCTCGGGCTGTTCCTCTCCACCTTCAGGCGGCTTCTTGTTCGTTTGTTTATTGTCGAAGGTGATGCGTGGTTGCCTGGGGTCCGGTCTTCCCATGTTGCCACGAGCGAATAATGCCTATCACTGCCAAATATATTTGCGTCCACTGCTCCTGCCTGAAGCAGCAAAGCTTATGGATGTGGATGCCCAGGGAGGATGTGCTGATTGCAAAGCGGCCCTGTAATATGTAGTATAGGGCTGTGCAGGAGGGCCTCAGAGAGGTGTCGTCCGATTTTCAGGGGAAGCAGCCGTAGGTATACGGGGAGGACAACTAGAGCGTCAACCCCTATCGGATGTGTAGAGAGGGCAAGATAAGCGTCAACAGCACGAGTCTATGTGGCACATTAATGAGGGCGCCCTAGCTGCAAGCATTGTGGCTGGGCTCAGCAAAGTGTATAGGCTATGTCTCCTCGGTAAGGCCAGCAGTGAGTTTCGCCTGTGCCAGGTAAAAGAAGGCGAGCTAGTGGCATTGAGCGCGCCGCAATCACTTCAGGACTCGGGGAGAGCAGACCTCTCACTCCTCTCAGGTCATCACGGCACCTGCCGCCATTTTGCGTTGGGCTCAGAGGAAAACGCTCAGTAGTACAGTACAGTACAAATATACACCAGCGCCCTCACCGCTCCTCTGCCAGCGCAATTCTCTCCAAAGTTGTGGGTCGCCACTTTGAATCCGTTCAACAGCTGCCAGGAGTTAGGAGCATATAAGGACACAACTCGGATGCAGTCTATATAGCGCCCTGCCAGCAGTGAGAATGGACTATCTTGTTTAGCGGTATTTCAGGCAACAATTAGGGACACTATCCAGCGATGACCTGAAGCGTGCGCAGGGACATCAGAAATTCTGCCGTGGGGGCGGTATCTCGGTCTTCCGGCAGATTCCTAGCATTTGGCCACATTAGCCGCCGCCATTTTGTCTTCGCGGCCCACCTCCAGTACAAGAAAAAACAAATCCTTACTTATGGTCTGATGTAAGGAAGCAATTTCAATGTCGGGGCCGTCGGTGTGTGTATTCGCTTCCCGCACTGGACTCTGCACACTATCAGGCAAGTCCGAGCAGCTTTTCAGCCCGCTTTGGGTATGCGGCCTGTTCACCTCACGGGATCCCCGGCGCTCGCGTTTTCTCGACGCCGCTGTTAGGCTCCATCGTCTTTGTTAGTTAGGACCGCACCAGCAGTCGAGCGGAGAAATCACAGCAAGCGTCACAGTCCTCTCCCCAGATCTGCAACGCGATGGTAGCTCAGAATGTTTAGCCAGCTATATCTGCACTTTTCATATGTCGAAGGGGTCATTTAGCCAGGATAAGTGAAGGATCAGCAGCCAAACTGCGGGAGCCTCAGATAGCAGCGGCCATTCCGCTCGTGCGCCACCTAGCGCCCCCCAAACAGGCCAAGGTTCAGTGGCAGACTCACAATAAAAGCAGATATCTGGTCATCATACTCCTCAAAAGACTTCATACAGAAGTCATTCTTGAGAGCTCCACACTTCCACACAAGTATACCCACAGTGTAGTGTGCTATCTGTCTTTGGATCCTCATGAGGGACATTAAATGTGTATAAATCACTAAACACAATACAACACAGGATCATCTCATAAGTTGGAGTATCTGGGCATCTGTGATTGATCCATATTTGTACTCTTCCTTTAAATGCCCTTGCTTGTCTATCTTGTCCTAATCTAGACCCATAGGCTGTGGGCATGAACCTCTCAAAGTTGACCTAATAAACGTATGATGTGCAGCCAGACACACACTGCAGATCCATGACTTAGGGAAGGAGGAATGCCTTATTTTAGGGATCACGGAGTCTAAATATAAACCCCTCCTGCAGAACAGATCTAGCAGTGGAGGTGGTAGTTAGTGCTAATATCTCCGACGTGCTTGGAGACACCCTACTCAGGTTATACTTCATTCAAGTGCTTAATAGGGAAGCTCTTCTCATGTTATCAGATTCCACAGATGTGGACCTGAATTTGTATTAAAAAAAGATCAATATCAGACCGGGTTCCACATTATCTCCGCATTAAGTCCTGTCTTGTCAGAAGAAAGGCGGATAATCCACCTCTGTTTACTTCTTGATACGTTTTTGACAATGACCAACAGGATTCTCCCTTTTTCATAACCCTTTTCTGCAAGTTCTCTTCCTTTTATACATACAGAAGCACCACTTGGGATGGATACTGACATAAATAGCGTTGTGCCGTGTTAAGACAAATGCTCCTGACCCCTTTCGGCATATCGAGAAGGGAGAACCATGTCGACCTACATTAGTCACAACTATCAGATGAGTTTTAATAGTCTATAGGCCTTTCTCTTTTAATAAGGCACAGGTAAAGAATATTCATTTTGCCACAATACCGTTTTTAACCACTTGTGTTCAGTAGGCACAAATAAAGAATATGCAGCTTCTCGCAACGCAATTTTAACCACCAGGTGACCTCTGGTTCAGGTGAGACTCACTTACCTAGGACATACTTTATTTGCTGGTAAGGACTGAACCCATATGACGAAGCATACACCTTTTTTTAAATAAAAATAAAACCTTAGACGCAGGTGGAGGATTAGACTGTTAATGATATTCACTTCAAATTGCAGGGTAACTGTAGTTTTTCATGTATTTTACTTTGCACATACCAGTCCAACATGAAACGATTGGGACTGAAACTGGAGCAACAATGGAGAAAAGGTTAGGTAGTCCCAAATCTGTTAAGACCATGTGTGTTCCACTGGACAGATTCAAATGTTTTGAACCTGAATCACTGAATGCTATCTTGTGATGCACCTGTACAAACTGATTTTGACTGGAGCACTCCGACAAAGGGACGGTGGTCTTTGTGGATGCAAGCCTGGCTGTCAATGAAGACCTGGAGAAACAGGTTTTGTACTGTAAATAATTTGAATTGTAAGTACTTTTGAAGGCTGGCATTACAGAATCTAAGATCAAGACAGCAATATGGTAGGATAATGCCAGATTACAGTGGAGAATGGAAGTAAATGAACCCTAGGGAAAACAGCACTTCAGGAAGATGATAGATTCCAGGAAAAAGAGACTGTCAGGACAGTAGACATTCCAGACACAGGAGCAGCAGACAGAACAGGTGTGCTGGGCAGAGACCGAGCATGCTGTCAGTTTTCATCGCTACATGTGCAATATCAGAGTAGTAGGTGTTCCTAATATCCTGCCTCCATTGCCCATCTGATCTTCCCCATTTGCAGGATGGACCCTGGATCTCCATATTCGGGGCATGTACCTAAGGAGCCCCTCCAACTATGCTTGCATTGGTCCCAGCAGGTGGGAACAGGCTCCCAGCACCAGGGCGCAACTAACCTGCAATGTACAATATGAGAGCCTATTACAAGCAATCTAGAGGGCAACAAATATATATATTTTTTTTAAAGCTTTATTTTCAGTTTTACACATGCATGGTAATTCGTAATGTTCAAAGCGGTACATAGCGAACGCGCCTTCATATCCCAGTGGTGCGCAATATAAGGTACTCGTTATATTTATGACAACAGTCAGTATTGAAATAAGAATGTGAGACAATTACAGTCATTACCCCGCCTGTAGGCCTCTGCCATCACCCATCAGAGTTATGCGAACCCCAGCCCAGCTCCACCCCACAATATGGCAGCAGTAACACCTAGAGCGGAGGAACAAAGAGGGCAACAAATATTTAATATGGGACCCTAGTTAGAATCACAGAAAAGAGTTGTTTAAAATATTCTGGGATGCCAAAAAGCCTCAAAGAGAGCACATGTTGCCTCAAATCAATTCTGAAAGAATTACTTATTTATTTGAAACAAAAGATCCTAGAAAAGTCTGAGTTATCCATTTACAGTCATCAAACTGCGCCAAATTATTTATTTTTATTTAATTTGAAGGTTTTATATAGCGCGAACAAGACTTGCGAGTAACAGAGCGCTTTACAAGTCATATGTGGAAAGCAAGAAATAACATGCAAAGATCTATGTGAAAAAGTTATACAAAGCTCATAATCGTAAAGACTAAGCTAACAGAATGTTGACTATGGAGCGTAAAAAAAGCACACGTAATACAATACAGTAAACAGTTATAAAGTTCACGTGAATTTAGCCATGAGGATCGCTTTCACTTCTTTTTTGAATGAGGCAGAGGAAGGGTTCATTCTTCTTTCACTGGGCAAAGCATTCCAGATCCTAGGAGCCATACCAGAAAAGAATCGGTTATAGGTTTTTTTTCTTGGCAAACTGTTGTTGTTTTAACCGCATGCGCGCTAGCGGGTTTTCCCGCTGTGCGCTGAAATTTCTAAAAACCCGCGTTACGTGACAAAGCCAGCTCGTCATGCGCGCAGCGCAGGTAACGCCCATGACGAGCTGGCTTTGTCACCAGCATCGAAGGGGTTAATTAGAAGAGTCTTGGCACTCCTGGAGGCTGATGCCCGCAGAGAGCACTAGTTTCTGAGCTAGGTAGTGTGGGGCGTTGTGGTAGAGGGCCTTGTGCGTCATACAAGCGATTTTCAGATGGATTCTGGCTTCAAATAGTAGGGCTCTCAAGTCTGGGGATATGTGAGAGTTTCTCTTTGAACCCAGTGATGAGTCTCGCAGCTGAGTTAATCGTGGCTCTTAGTGGGGCTGTTGATGACCTTGGGAGGCCGCATAAGGTTACCGCCCCATATTCCACGCGAGGGACTACTAGGGCTTGAACTGCTTGTTTGAAATCGTAGGCGGGCAGACAGGGTTTCAGTTTTCGCAGGGTCTTCAGGTGGAAGCTAGCTCCTTTTGTGGAGGCGCTGATCTGTTTCTGCATCGTTAGGTTACTGTCAAGCGTTACCCCTAGCGATTTCGCTGAATCCACGAGGAGAGGTTGTCCATTAAGGGCCGTTAAGTGCTTCATCCAATCTAGGATAGTGGGAGTTTTGTTAGGGGGAGCGATTAAGAGAAATCCTGTTTTGAGGGAGTTTAGTTTCAAATGGATTTCTGCCAGCCAGCCAAGTTTGGGTTTTTAGTAGTGTGGAGTTGAGCGATTTGATGTCAAGTGAGTAGATCTTGATGTAGATTTGGGTGTTGTCTGCATACATGTGGAAGTGAATCTTGTTGAGGCTGAGTAGATCGGTAAAGAGTTCCATAAAAAGGTTGAAAAGGGTGGGTGAGAGGGAAGAGCCTTGCGGAACTCCTAAAGTGACTGGCATGGGGTTGGACAGGGATTGGTTGACCTTGAATCTTTGGGATCTATTTTGGAGAAAAGAGGTGAACCAGTTAAATACAGTTCCAGACATTCCCATGTTAGAAATCAGACAATAGTTATTTGGGTCCGAGGGGTCAGCTGTTGGTTTCTTTAGGATAGGCGAAACCTGACCTGATTTCAGGATATCTGGGATGGATCGTTGAAGGAGGGACGTATTAATGATCTTGGTCCAAAGGGGTAGTAACAGAGGAATTAAGTCTTTTAGGTAATTAGCCGGGAGCGGGTCTATGAAATGATTGGAGGTTTTCAGAGCGGTTAGCGTCTTTAATATGGTATCTTCACTGTAGGTGTTGAAGTGGGACCAAGTAGCGTTGTTTTTTAGTTTAAATTGTTGGAGGCCATTAGCTTGGACACCAGCCAGGGGCAGAGATGGGTTCTTTTTCAAGTCATGTTCAAAGATCCATGCTCAAAGATCATGCCCCTATTTGGTTTAGATAGATCAAAAGTATAAATTATAGGCACATCTCCTCATTGTGGGATAGTCCTAGATGGTTACAGTCACCTGCGTCTTTAGGAATTTGAATTTATCAAACAATATGACCGACAATCTAATGTTAGACGAGGGAGGTGATGGAAAGCTTCAATAACCGACACCACAGAAGCCTTGCTTCTTTCTTTTAATATCTTAGTCAGAAATCCAAATGGACCTGTTTGCCTTCTGTGGCCCAGTGAACTGTAAGACAGTACTGCAAAGCTTAGAAAGGTGGGTACATTACCATTATGGCTCTTCCGTGATGTCATTTGTACCTCTCAAACCCTAGGCAACAGACATTTTAGCTGATCCTCTTCCTGTTTGAAAGCCATCACTTGTGATGTCCACATTATTCATCATTTTCTTCCCCGGTTATCAACACATACAGGAGACTAAATTTACACAGATGATGTCAAACCCCTCATTTGTTTGAGTGATCATAATAGCAGGTACGAGTACTAGTTTGAGGCACATTAGCTTATGGAGGCAGAGCTTTTGAAGTCCGAATCGGACGAAGACCAAAATTGTCATAATTGACCCCCACAGCCACCCACTCACAAGAGACCTTTCAAATGCTACCTTTACCCCACCTCTTTTTTTAGGTGTCACCAAGGCAGTGCTTGCGCTCTCTCTTTGAGACCTGCTGTATTCAGGACTTGAAGCGCCACCCATTTTCCGCTGATCTTTTCAATTGGCGACTGTAACCATCCTTTCTAAATAGTTGATTTTGATTCGTCAATGGGCTAAGTACTGCTTTTCTACTTTTGTAACCTTCCATGAGGACTGGCCCTTTTACTTGTGTAGTTACTCAGGATGTTTGAATTACAGACTGTGAGCACTATTTTCTTAAAGGACTTTCTCCTACCAGATGTTTCAGATAGTACAAGCTCTCCCACAACTGTTTTTTAATTTTTTAACCCAGTCTTGTTTCACCACTTCCAAACCCTCAGAACAAGCAGCATGCAACACAAAAGGCCATGTGTAAGTGAAACATGTTTTTCTTTCTTACAGAACGCACATGACTGCACGTTTTCATTAACATGGTGCCCTCTTTACTTTAATAAACATGGGAGCCGCGCATTATCGTGGCGCCCGTTTAATTTCGTTTCATATGCATGGGTGTGGCGCTAGATCACAGTGTGCGTTAGATCACGGCGCCCGCTTAATTTAATATTCACAGGTGCCACGCATGATCATGGCGGCACCTTAATTTAATCTGCATGGGCCCCATGCATGATGTTGAAGCACAGCGCCCATTTTATCATTGTTTTTTTTTTTTTTTTTTTTAGAAATCATCAAACCCAGCCCTCCTAGTGCCCCATCTGAGGGCTGCCTGCTGCCAACGTCACTAGCCTGGGACAAGATAGACATCATACCAGTGAGTTTCATTCACTGGCTCTGTGCATTATGGCACCCACTTCATTTACTTTAATGAAACAATATCACTTGCGCTGCTGCTAAGCAGGAGGAATATGAACGCAACCTGTTTTAACTAATGAGAATAAAAACGGAGCCTCCTTTTTATTTGTTTCACAATGGGGCCCGCTGCCACCGCACCACTTGCGGGATGCTGCCATTGAGCAATGGCGGATGCATGCAATACGGTGTCTGACTCTTGACCATCCACCATTCCATGCTCTTCTCTGCTTCCGATTTTGACAAACCCTCCCCATTTCTGTACAACTCTTTTTAGGTCTCGCTAGAGCCAGCGCATGCGCTGCTCTGCCAGACATTTAGTAGGGGCTTTAAAAAGTGCTGCCACAAGCTGCTTTGCCTGGCCTAGCGCTTTCGTTCACGCACGTGTGCACGTGCGCAACCGCCAGCTTTCAGCGCCTGATCAGGCGCCATCTCTCTTTCCTCTCACTTGATTGCTTTCACGCTCCTCCACCCGCCGCGCTGCTTTCCTTTCGCGCGTGGTCAATGTTTGTTGATAGTTGTGTCCTGTTGGACAAACAGCAGTCCTGTATTAATTACCATTGTGTTTGCTGCTAGCCATTGAACACTCACCCTAATCCTTGCTGCAACCTGCAAGAATAGCTTTGCTGGGATCAACGTGTGCGACGGCATAAGCATACTTCTAGTTTGCTTTCTAAATGTTACTCCCCCACTGAGGGAATCTGATTGCAGCAGAGGGCACCAGATAATAAATCAAAGGGAATTGCACCAAAGTCACTACCCTCATAATACGAAAGCATACATTGTCAGCCTGTCGACAAGAAACTAAAACGCTGTCTACTTATGGGTTGAAAAATGCTCACTGCCACGAAACAATAACTACCAGAGCCAACAGTTGTTGTTTATAGTAATGTGAAGCTTTTCGGTTCTGAACATTGGAAGGTGACTTTAGATTGGGGCTTCTGTCTGTCTTACCTCCCTGGGGGCTGGAGAGGTACTGAAATATATAATTTTAAAAAGTGTAAATATAAGCCTTTGCTTTGAGATGTGGTGGGTGGGTTGAGACTCACTCAGCAGCACAGATCAGCACTATCGTGTTGCTCAACGGCTGCTGCACCGGTTCGGTGCACTATGGTGATTTCAAAGAACACGTGTGATTGCTTGCAGTGCCCTCGAGGTGGATTGGATTTAAAAGAAAAGGTTTAACAACATTTTAGCAGGTAAGCGGATTGTAGGACATATGCAGCTGCACCAAACTTCAAAGAGCATACCAGCAATACAGAGAGCAGTAGGGGTAAAATAACAAGGATTGGCATAGCCAATAGGTCTCGCCTTTGGGACCTTTATAAGGGTTTAGTTATCCAGCACAATATCCTTTGTGCAACATCAAATGTTACATGGCTAAACACTTCTAAGGTCCCAAAGGCCAGACCTATTGGCTATGCCAATGCTTGTTTATTACTGGCATGGCGGCAGCATGCCGACCACTTCAGGAGGTGCGCAGCATGTTTTCTTTCATCAACACAACAGGTCTTTATTTTTTGCATCAAACTTGCCTCTCTTTTTCGTTCGCCAGTTTGTTGATCTATAAACCCCCAGACTGTCTGATCAGCTTCCTCCCAGAACTATGTGACACCATTTCTCAATTGTCCTAACAATATGCCAACGTCACTGTTGGAGATTTGAATACACATGTCGATGTCCCGAACTGCTCCCAGTCGTCTCAGTTGATTCAGACCTTGGGAAACCTTAATCTTATCAGTTAGTCACCACCACTACTCATAGAGCGGCCTTATATTGGCCTTAATTTTCTCTAACATCACCAGCTTCCAAAGTGATGCCCCCTTGCGCCTGATATGGACGGATCATTTTCTTGCCCTGTTCATTTTTTATGATATGGGAAACCTGCCAGTGCAGCATCTGAAAGGAGGAGGAACTGGCGAAATGTCACGAAGGCATCCTTTGTGCCCTCCCTACTTTGCCATCCTTTACAGGCAATCCCAACAGTGATTAGATAGTTTTCAATCTATGGATCTCTAATGCACCCGACCTGCTCGCTCCTTTGAAAAAAGGAACAGCTAACAGATATAAGCCACCCCCCCTTGTTCTCTGCCGGCCTTGGAGCAGAGAAAAGCCTCTGTAGGAGGCTGATGCATAGCTGGAGAACGTTCTATGACCTTGTGCAAACACGCCAGTAAGGGGGCCCTTAAAGTTTGCAAATTTAGGCACCAAACAATAAGAGAGCGTTTCTTGTTGTGCATTGAGAATGCCGTTAACTTTTCTAACGACATTTTGAATATTGTAATATTTTTTCCTCACAGGTAGTGACTAAAAGTGCTTTTCATCCGTCTCCTGCTCCATGCACTAGACTCTCTGATTTCAATGAGAAAATTCAAAACTATACTCAACGTTTTCATCAGAAGTTTGCTTAGCTGGACCTTTAACATCATCCGATAGGCCAGTATCTGCTCTATCGGATTTTTGGCTAATTCCGGAAATGGACTCTCGAGGAGTTATTGAAATGTAAATCTGGTTCCCCAGATGGTCCCTGTTCCCCCTCAACTTTTAAACTGGCTGCCCTAAGTGTAAACCCTATTCTCAACAGGATCTGGAATGCCTCCTCGAAATATGGCATTTTACCTGCTTTATGGAAACAGGTGTTCTTATTACCGGTACTAAAGAAGCCCAATGCGGACCATCGGGTGCTTAGCAATTTTAGACCCATCTCATTGCTACCTGCACACGCAAAGATCATAGAAAATCTGGCTTATCACCAACTGTCTTCCTTTGTAGAAGCTCTTGACTTGCTTCATGACACTCAATCTGGCTTATGTGCAGACTATAACACGGAGACTTCTCATTGGAAGTGTCTGAGACTGTTTGAGAGGCACTGAATGGCGGTGCCACCGCCATGGTAGTGATGCTTGATCTATCGGCAACATTCAACACAGTAGCATATTCTAACTTGTTGAATAGACTAAGCCATTTTGGCTTTCAGGGCACGGTGCTATCATGGATATTATCTTTTTGAGAAGATTGATCTCAACGGGTCTTCCTTCATCCATTTTCATCTTCGCCCAAACCTTTGGGTTGTGGAGTGCCACAGGGTTCTGCTCTCATTCCACTGCTTTTCATCCTATACTTGGCCCCTTTGGCCACTCTTATTGAAACCTGGGGAGTAAAGGTTGTTTTGTGTGCAGATGATACACTTTTTGTGTTTTTGTTCAGAGAACATATAGAAGCAGCTTTTCTCAATTTAAAGTGTTTTTATAGAATATTTCAAAAAGGATGGACACCAACTTTTTAAAACTGAATACGGACAAAACTGAGGGGCTCTTTTTTTTGTCAGGTGGCTCCCCCTCCATCTAGCCTCTGGTGACCCTCTGAATTTAAACCTCCACAACACCTGTTACTTCAGGTAGAAATTTAGGGCTTATGTTTGACTCTGACCTCTCGTTCACATTCCAAATTTGGCTGATTTCTCATCCTGCTTTTAGAAATTAAGATCTGTCAGAAAGCTATTGCGTTTTCTTCCAGAAGAGACCTGAAAGATCATAACCGCTTAAATCTGGGTCTTCCAGCTTTCTTGACTCAGACTCCAAATGATACAGAATGTGGCGATCAGGCTGATTCGACTGGCCCCATTTCGTAATCACATTTCCCCTCATTTAAAGCAGCTTTATTGGCTTCCGGTTGCCAAGAGGGTTGAGCGCAAAGCCCTGACATTGGCATTCAAAGCCATTATTGACAAAAGTCCACAATACTTTAGGAATAGGCTTAGCCTGTACCATCAGCAGAGAGCCTTAAGATCTAACCACCTGCGACTCCTGCGCATCCCGAGGTTTGCTAAGGTTTGTCGAGGCCGCAGGTTTTTCTTGGTACCGACGGTCAAGCTTTGGAACACCCTGACCATCCATGTTAGTATGGTCGAGTCCGAATACTGTTTCAGGAAAGATTGAAAAACCTAGCCCTTCAATCAAGTTTAGAAAGTAATGGCCAATCCTGTTCTTCAATCTTGCTTTGAGCGCAGGGACGCTTCTGCTGAGGTGGCCACGTGCTATACAAGGGACTTTGATTGAACTCGGCGTCTGACGCGCTTCATCGTCTAACATGGCAGCTCATTCCAGGGGTTTGCTTTGGTAGCCTAATCTCAACTCTACCGCATCAGCTGCAGCTCAGGAGGTGCCTCTGCAGATCCGTGCCTCGTACAGCCTCACTTCATTGGCCTCAACTACAAGGATCACGGCAATATTAGGCAGATTGTGGGTCGCTAAGCGGAGCGACGTTAATGCTCTGCTGCCATCTTGCCATGGCTGGCCACACCCCCTACTTTTACCCCAACTCAATAGAAAAAAATTCAGGGTTCATTCAATAGAGTTCTCTTTTGACCAAATCACAGCAGTGGTCAAAAACCTACACTGAAGCTCCCAAGACATCTTGAATCTACAGACGATATAAAACCAAGCAGCCAGATTAACATAACCCTTAAAGAACGTCACTGCCTCAGAGTGGCAAACGTAATAAAACTCAAATTTGTTTGTTTGCTGTTCAAACGTGGATGTTTTTGGGTGAGAATCAATGTAAAATTGAAGTTACGAAGATCATTGTGGTAGTGCTCTACAATGATTTCAGTCACAAGCTAGTGGTGTACAAAACAAATTCAAATGTCAATAACCTAACATTCACACATACATCAAGGCTTCTAAAACCTGGTTCGAGGCGACAGAAGCTAGTATCTGTGTGCCTCCCCGACCGCACAGCCTTGTGAGCTGTTGGCGGAATGTCCAAAACTTAAGTATACTTGCTAATTGCTGATAGCAACAGAAATAAACACTTACTTGTTAAAGGTTCTGTGCTGCTTTCGTCGAGTGCTACCATAATCCGTACTCCTGTTTATGCCATTTGAAGCTTTACACTTCCAGTATATGTGGTCTGTTCCTAGAGGTTGCTCCCACGCTGGAACGGATACTGGAATATTTTATCATTTGAATTGTTCGGCAGCATTCAAAGTCAGCACCGCTTAAAGTGATTGGGTTCCTGTGAAGACCATGAATGAAAGCAAAATGGTATATTAGGAGACAATGGACCTATACTAATTGTTCAAATAAGAGGAGATTACCTCTTTGCAAATTAACCAGTATTTTACCCAAAAATTAAGATTGAAAAACGGAATATAAGGTGCAAGAACTACATTTATCACAGTGTTATGAGACCTTATTGAGATCTGTCTCAATAAAGGCATGCAACTGTTGTGAGTTTAATCTCTGCGCCAAAATGTGGCTTCCAGTTCATGGATGAAGTACCCAGGCACACACAAAACCAGAACATAATGCACACCATGAGCAAAAATTGTCCAGGACTAAGAAAGACCTCCTTACCATGTACAAGAGTATGGAATTCTGGCAATCCGCTAACTGTATGTCCAACATACTCAATTGACAACTCTTATCTAGTCACCTTCTGATACAGTGTAGTCTTGAAATCATGAAAAAACACACTCAACTTTCCCAATGAGATAATCTGATAGAGAATTTAGACCCAAATTCCTTACCATTGAATATTCCCCTGGCGTCAAACTTAAGCAGGTAAATCTTGAGTAGTACCCATGTACACCGGAAGACTGTGCTGCTCGGCGTCACTTGCGGCAGATGTGATGTGTGTGCGTGTCACTGCAGCACGCTGACATCAGTTCCGATTGCATGGATCTGTAATAGCTACTACAGTCACCTTTTGAATGTTTTTTTGACTTTTTGTTGACCTTTTGTCCAATCGAAGGAATTTTTTGAGGCTATGGACCTATTCTTCGGGTGAAACAACCTCTGTGGAGAGCTTTTAGGCCTCATGGGTTTGGATGATGCCCTGACTAGGTTCCCAGTGGGGGGCTCGCCCTGGGCACTAGTCTGGCCCTTTAGATCAGTTCCTTGATCCAGATAGACTCTGGCCATGAATCCACGGCCAGCACCTGGGTTCGGGCCAGTGGTAATATTGCTGGCGCTGCCAACCTCATATTTTGTCCTGACTCTGATGCAAACCCAGACCAGCATTGTCCAATGTCAACTGATGCTGACCAATTTCGACCTGCCGCTGACCAGACAAAGACCCTCTGGGTCAAAGACCGTGCCTTTCTTTCTTGGCAGACCCTGTGAGTAGTTTGACTGGGTTGGATTTGAGAATCCTTATGGTGACCCTAATTCCCTTGAAGAGCCCTTGACCAAAGACATCTAGTAAGAGGACCTCACAAACACTGACCTGGTCTCTCCTCCCAGTGTGTCTTCGGAGGAAGAGGCCTCCTTTGGCTATAATGGGGAGGGAGGCTGAAGTCCTCGACCTTAACTGCCCTTGGTGGAGGTCAAGACCAATGTCTTGATGGAGGTGCTTTAACTTCTGGTATACTACAAACAACCCCTTCAGTGAAGCCTGCACTGATGTCCTGCTTGGGGCATGGACCAAGCCCTGCTGCGTTCCTCACCCAGCACTCAACCTCTGAGAGCCTGGCGATGCAGGTGTCGTCTTCCAAAGTTCACCTCGGTGCATTTCCTTCCATTTACCCAGATAGGGAATCCAAGAGGCTGGATACTTTTGGTAAGAGTTTTCTCTTTCACCAGCGTTGCGCTACATTAAGTGAACACTACATATCTCTTGGGCCGGCATAGCCACACAGTGTGGGACTCAGTTGAGCAAGTGCTGGCCATGGTCTAGGAGGAAGCCCAAGCCATCCTAGCTTAAGGTATTGCCAATGGCAGGTATGCAGCGAATTTTAATATTTGTTTCAGACTGCACACAACAGACTCATTGGGCAGAGCCATTGCTTCATCAGTGACACTTCTTTGCCACACCTAGTTAAGATCAACTGGCTTTTTTGGGTATGTCCAGGCATCCGTTATGGACCTGCCCTTCGATGGCACTTGCCTGTTCGGCGACAAGGCCAATTCAGTGCTTGAGTGATTTAAGGAGAGTAGGGTCACCACCTGGTCACTGGAAAACTCCATGGCCCCACGTCAACTGCATTCTTCTTTTCATCACTTCTGTGGCTATTGTAGGGGCTACCAACCATGTCCAACCACCACAGCAAAAAGGCCTCCCAGCAATTTCAGGGCCACGGACGTGGCTCTCAGAAGCCTTGTGAGATCCAGAGACTGAGGTCTGCCACCCCTCCCCCACAATTGCTGCCTTCAAATCACTTTAGTTTGCCTTCCGACCAACATGGCCATCCTGTTAGCGGTAGGATACTGCACCACCTGCCCTAATGGTAAACCATAACTTCAGACAAGATGATGCTCCAAATAATTCACTGAGGTTATGCCCTTCCATTTATAAAAAACCCATCCTCCCTGCCACCATCCTTGGATCAGCTAACTGAAGACCATCTGTGAGAAGTTGGCCTGGTATATGCTGTCCACTAATTAAAGTGGGCACCTTGCACCAGTCCTAAAAGGTCAATTATAACCTTAGAAAGCGATCCAAGTGGTAGCTGTGGAGAGCAGCCTTCCGGCTTAGTCTTGAAGGAATGTTCTACCAGAATGCAACCTTATAGTATTGGTTAAATGAAAGGAGAACCACACAGTAGTTATAAAAATATGTATTTATTAATATAACACTATGTAGTACAACACAATATCTCCTACACGGAGATAATCACAAAGCATACAATACTTAAGCACAAAAATGACAGTAAATAGCACTAATACACAGTAGACCGCGGGGGGACCCAACCATATACTAAGAAAGTGGTATAAAAACCACAACTCGAGTCAAGACAGTATTGAGAGGACGTAGAATCGCTGGGACCCCAAGGAACCACTCAAGGTGAGTAAATAGGGACCCCAGAAAGGACGGGTGCAGTGTATGAACATGACTGTGTGCTCCGTACAATTCTCTGGGGAAGTCGCTGTTGAAGTTTTAGAGTTTAAGGACCCTTCCCAGAGGACTTTGAAGAAATCCTGTGGAAGATGGGAGGTTGGGGAGCCACCCCACCAGTGAATTCTGAGGTACCCAAGTTACCTATCCCAGGGAAGCCGGGTGCATTGGTCTGAAGTGGCCCCGGAAACCAGCGTCGAACCCAATGGAGAACTTCAAAGAAGAGTCGCTGCTGGAAGGAAGAAAACTGTCCGTTGGTATACAAAGGTGGATTCTTGTTGAAGAGTACCTGAAAGCAGAGGAGACAGAGTCTGGGTCACTCATGAGTGACTAGGGGCTCAGTAGAGGAATGCCCACCAATTTCAGGTGCGTTGATGGAGTCCTTGACTCTGCAGATACGGGGACCAGGAGACATTGAGGACGACCAGGAGCCAGATATGAGCTGTCCCACAAAGGATGTTGAGTGCTGAGGGGTCAGTGATCGGCGGGAGCACAAACAAGCCTAGGCAACCCACACAGAAGGTCAAGGATGTGTACGGTTCGGACCAACAAGGTCCAGGAGACTCCCCAAATACAGGGGAGTCTGGGCCAGCCTTGAGCATCCAGGGGACCCCAAGAAAAGCGAAGTTGACCCTCAGAAATGTATCTCTGGGCGGCAGCAACCATTTTGCCCGGGACTAGAAGGTTGTTACCGGGAACACCAGGGACCCCACGAAGCTCGCATCTGAAGGGTGGACTTATACCTCCCACACAGGTTACTGGTGTGGGGGTATGATTCCAACATGTATGACACCAAACACGATAGGGTTTGTTTCAGCTATTTTAGATTTGGTCATCACGTGGTCGCATAATGCCACTCTATATGTCGTAAATGGCTGCCTCACTGCCAACCCGGGAGAATGGACTCCGTTGGCTGCTGGGTGTTCTGCTCATGCCGTGGCACCCTCTCACTTAGAACCAAGCACCCTGCCCTCAGGATTGTAAAGGCCTGTTAGCGGGGTGACATATAGGTTTTAAGTGCTGTGACCCTTAGATATAGTAAACTAATATCTTAAGTGAGTGGTGCATGCACCAACTTACACAGGCTGCAATGGCAGGCCTGTAGGTTCCATTTTCGATGGCCTCTTATGGGTGGCATAATACATGTTTAAGCCCAAGGGAGGCCGCTGGGGTACCTATGCTCTGGGTAAATGGATACCATATACTAGGGACTGGCCAGGGTACCCCAGTATCCAATCTGGAGTGTGCCTATGTACATAGCATTTCAGTTTAAGGAGGAAGCAGATTAGCAGGATTCCAGTCAGACTAGTCAAAAACAGTATTACGTTTAGCAACACGTGAGAGTAACCATAAGAAGCAGATCCTACTTTCCTACACCCTCTCTCCCAGCAGTGTCAAGAAGTGCAGGCTTTTTTGGCAAAAGATCCATCGAGATGGTGCTGACATCAGAAGTAGTTCATGGTTGCTATTCTTGCTAATTCCTGGTGCTGAAGTAAGAGAGAGTCCCTCGTTCTATACTAGATCTGAGCCTTCTCATCTACTTCCTGAAGAAGGAGTAATTCAAGATGCGCACAGTGGCTCTGGTGCTGTCTGTCCTGGATGCTGAATGGTATTGCTATACTAGACTTGCAGAACACATACTTTCACAACCCCGTCTTGCTAGCCCACAGACACTTCCTGTTGTTCATAGTGGGCTACAAACATTTTCAGTTTGTTGTGCTCTCCTTTGACCTTACCAGTACCCCTTGTGTGTTCAAGAAAGTGATGGCAGTGGGTGCAGCCCATCAGCAGAGGTCAAAGGGTTCCAGTCTTACCCTACCTTGACGACTGGCTGCTTAAGGCAGGCTTGCCTCAGGCAATCATCACTCATCTTAATTCACAAAAAGAGAAAAGGGAGGAAATGTGAATGTTCTGTAAAAACAGAAACCTCACATAAGAAAAAGGCAAGGTTAGGTAAAAATTCCCTCACCCACTGATAGTAGCGTGCTTCATCATAGGGCTGCTACAACATCCATGTGCGGACCAACAACTGGAATGGAACAAAGTTATATGGGAAAGACATTATAAACATGTATATTGTGATCTGCTCAGCAGGCAAAAAGGTGAAGTATAATACTCTCAGGGGATGGCCTAAACTTTTTTTCATATGTAATGTTTCTGTTTCTACAGAACATTTATATTTCCTCCTTTTCCTCTTTTTGTCAGTTAGTGTTCATATATAGGGAGGATGGAATAGGAGACGTACCTCTCTCCCCTTCTGTGGGTGTGTCCCCTTCTATGTGTGTTGCAGTCCTCATTTATCTCCAGACTATGGTGGGCCTCCTGCATTCACTGAAGCTCACTATAAACGTTACAAAGTCACACCTGACATGCTCTGTCGCTCCCCTTCATTGGAGCCATTCTGGACACAGTGCAGTTCCGCGCCTATCCTCCTGAGCAGTTTGTCAAAGATATTTAGGCTAGAATTCCAATGTTTCTGCCTCTATCCTGGATTTCAATTAGACCTACTCTGAGGCTGCTTGGCCTCATGGCCTCCTGCGTTGCTGCTGGTAAAGCATGCCCACAGGCATATGTGGGCTCAGCAGTAGGGCCTGAAGGTCCAGTGGGCCCAGCATCAGGGGAGTCTCTCTGGCCTAGTCCAGATATCGCAGGGAACTGCCAAAGATCTGCAGTGGTGGCTAACGAACCATAACTGGGTTGGCCACAGATCCCTCTTCCTTCCCCACCCACAGCTCACGGTGGTGACAGATGTGTCACTTCTGGGTTGGCCTAGGTGTCTGTGTGAGAAAATGTTGGTCAATGGAATGTTTGTGTGTGTGAGAGTCAGTTGGTGATGGTCTGAGCAACAGTGAAGCTGCTCCTGGTGGGGCTCTCTTATGTAACATCCTACCTGAATAAAGATACCTGAAGAATCTACCTAGATGCACTATTTTTATTTACAACATTGTGGCGGCGATTTGAGAAGAAAGAACCTGTGTGTGCCACCTCATTGGACTGAAACTGTCATGCTGGAAGTAACTGTATTGAAACTGAAGCAATTCAAGTGAATTTGGGTCCCCGAGCCCCACCAGTGACCACCCCATCGGTCACCCCAATCTGTAAGTGCCAGTTTATATTGGACTTTCTCTCCCTCCACCCTCCTGCCTTGGAGTTGCTTCCCTTGTCACACCCACAGACCTACTTTACTCAGAGACCTACTTTACCCTGTGATCCTTGCCTATTGACCCAAACCTGGACAGCATGCAGCGTAGCGCATTTGATCTCATACCACCGGTCTACAAATTGTTTACTGGGGACTCTGCTGTCATTTATATAATTGTAACAGACAAAAGTTTTTCTAGGAAGGCCACGGCTGGCGCCGTCGAATACTTAGATTATTTGATTCCCGCACATGCCACTTGGTCCCACGGCCTGCGCTTACTGCCTGTAGTCCACTCTTACAGCTTCCAGCTCCACCCATGCCCCCACCACCCAGCTCCACCGATGCCCCCACCACACAGCTCCACCGATGCACCCACCACACAGCTCCACTGATGCAACCACCACACAGCTCCACCGATGCACCCACCACACCGCTCCACCGATGCACCCACCACCCAGCTCCACCGATGCACCCAGCTCCACCGATGCATCCACCACACAGCTCCACCGATGCACCCACCACACAGCTCCACCGATGCACCCACCACACAGCTCCACCGATGCACCCATCACACAGCTCCACCGATTCACGCAACACACAGCTCCACCGATGCACCCACCACACAGCTTCATCGAGGCACCCACCGCACAGCTCCACGGAGGCACCCACCACACAGCTCCACCGATGCACCCACCACACAGCTCCACCGATGCACCCACCACACAGCTTCACCGATGCACCCACCACACAGCTCCACCGATGCACCCACCACACAGCTCCACCGATGCACCCACCACACAGCTCCACCGATGCACCCACCACACAGCTTCACCGATGCACCCACCACACAGCTCCACTGATGCACCCACCACACAGCTCCACCGATGCACCCACCACACAGCTTCACCGATGCACCCAACACACAGCTCCACCGATGCACCCAACACACAGCTCCACCGATGCAACCACCACACAGCTCCACCACACAGCTCAACCGATGCACCCACCACACAGCTCCACAGATGCACCCACCACACAGCTCCACCGATGCACCCACCACACAGCTCCACCTATGCACCCACCACACAGCTCGACTGATGCAACCACCACACAGCTCCACCAACACAGCTCCACCGATGCACCCACCACCCAGCTCCACCGATGCACCCACCACCCAGCTCCACCGATGCCCCACCACACAGCTTCACTGACACAGCTCCACCGATGCACCCACCACCCAGCTCCACCGATGCCCCCACCACACAGCTCAACCGACTCAGGTCCACTGATGCACCCACCACACAGCTCCACTGAGGCACCCACCATACAGCTCCACCGATGCACCCACCACACAGCTCAACGGATGCACCCACCACACAGCTCAACCGATGCACCCACCACACAGCTCCACCAATGCACCCAGCTCCACCGATGCCTCCAACACCCAGCTCCACCGATGCCCCCACCACACAGCTCCACTGATGCACCCACCACACAGCTCCATCGATGCACCCACCGCACAGCTCCACCGATGCACCCACCACAAAGCTCCACCGAGGCACCCACCACACAGCTCCACCAATGCACCCACCACCCAGCTCCACCGATGCCTCCACCACCCAGCTCCACCGATGCCCCCACCACACAGCTCCACTGATGCACCCACCACACAGCTCCATCGATGCACCCACCGCACAGCTCCACCGATGCACCCACCACAAAGCTCCACCGAGGCACCCACCACACAGCTCCACCGATGCACCCACCACACAGCTCCACTGATGCACCCACCACCCAGCTCCACCGATGCACCCACCACACAGCTGCACCGATGCACCCACCACACAGCTCCACTGATGCAACCACCACACAGCTCCACCAACACAGCTCCACCGATGCACCCACCACCCAGCTCCACCAATGCACCCACTAGGCTCCACCGATGCACACACCACTCAGCGCAACCACAGCATCACTCAGCACCACCACAGCATCTCTCAGCGCAACCACAGCATGACTCAGCGCAACCACGGCATGACTTAGCGCAACCACAGCATCACTGGTTCAAATATGTTCTTTCAATGTATCAAGCTGTTTTCAAGCTTTCACGCTTTATTACAAATCACAAAAAGATGTTAATCTTTCACTTCTGTTCTTGGATTTTCATCACAATAAAAAACATTGAACATAATCTTCACTAAAGTTATTTACAAAAGTTTAAGCTATTGCCATTACAAATTAAATACATTATTTAGAAGCCATTGTTATTTGTAATATCAATACATCTAAGTCACGTAAATACAAAACATGTTGCATTACAAATGCTATAGGTGTCACATTTGCAAAAGTTATAACTATTGGCATTGTAAATGACAAAGCTATTAATTTAGCTATTATAAAATATAACACATAAATAAAAGAAAAATCATTTATAAGACCAATAGCTCAAACTTTCCTAATGCGAGCCCTATTGCATTTCCAATGCTTGTTTTTCTGTGCCTCGCAATAAAGTTATTGCCCATGTCGCCGTCATGCAGCAGCAAGAAATCACAGGTACTTTTCTCAGTTTCCTCTCGTCAAGTACTGCGATGTTTTTTCTTGTCCTGCAAAATCCTGCATCCTAGCATCCTGGCATTGGACAGCGTTTGGCAGACAGCGTGATTTCCCTTGTTTCACTCTATGTACTGCTTTTCAAAAGATTAACTTTTTGGTCGTGCATTCAGTGTCATGTGAGTCATCTTTCCGGTTTGCACACTTTTGGCTCATTCGCTGTCCATTTCCCAGTGACCATTCGATCAGCTACCCTTCCTCACTTTCTGTTTTATTAACTTTCCCGGGTGTTCTACATGTGCTTCAAGGAGTCAACTCAGCGTCTACTTGCACTGTGGATGAAATTGTGTTTTATTTATACGGGGGTTGTGTATTATGTTTTTGTTTCAGAAAGTATTTCCTTATTAGGTTTCGCCTCGTTGAAAGCTGGGCACTGCGCAGCTTTTCGGCGCAGGCGAAATCTAATGTTACAACAGTGTGGCCTTCGTTCCGCCTCTCTCTCCCATTGGCTAGCTCCAAAAATGGGCTTGCCACGAGAACCCCTGAGAGCGAGGACCGCAGCCCAACGTCACCTCCTCGTAGACAAGCCCTGTGCGCTCAGGCTCACATGCAATGGAACAAGCCGATCGGGTGGTTGGCAGGCCCTGCTAATCACTGGCCAATCAACGTGCATATCCTGATGGAACATACATGAGAACGCTAGCTGATGATTGGGCAAGGTATTGTACACGTGCTGAAAACATTGTTATGACAGCATCATGGCATGTTTTTTTTATGTATATAGAGCTTTAAATGCTCTGAGATCAAGTGCCTCAGCGCATATGCAAATATCTATGTACAGGCAGGTACTGTTGTACCACGGTGACCTCTCCTTTCACAGCCAATAAAGCAGCCTCCAAAGCCCCGAGGCTACTCGGAAGTCTCTGGTTTTCCTGGCAGGCACTAAAGCATAAAATTCAACAATGTGCTCACCCACACATTTTTTTGGGAATGCCGATGTTAGTGTGTTTGTGTAGTTGAATAAGTCATTGCCTTTTTTGTTAGTAATTTCACAGAAGGATTTTTCTAGTCTTTCTTTTTCCCTCCTGTATACGACTATTTATTTTGTCTTCTGTATCAGTGACCCCTCAAACACTACGCGAGGGGGAGGGGCCAAGCTACATCTCATCGAGGGGGTTCAAATGGGGCCCTCTACACTTTTCCCCTTTGTAGGGTTGGGCCCTTGTATCGTCTTGGTTTGTGTGCGTGCGAGTGTGGGGTTGTTGCTACAGGGAAGGGAGTTTACCGTGCCCCACTGTGGTGTTGTTATACCATGCCAAATCGTATATGTGTGTGTGTGCACAGGAGTATGTTGTGTCATCTGAGAGGGTGTTGTTCGGTGGCACTCCAAATGGAGGGTCTTATATGTGCCCACACGCAAGCCTTGAGAAGGTGCCCGTCCGAAGGGGGGGTCTTACGTTTTTAACTTCTGAGGGGGCGCCCTGTGAAGACAGAGTGCCCCCCCCCTGTGATATGTGTGTCTGGTGTACTTTGTGCACTTTGCGTGGATGCTGTTCTGTGCCGCTTAGAAGGGCGTGAGGGGGGTATAGTGTGTTTGTGTGTGCATTTGTATGTGTGTGTTTCCCTGTGTGTTTTTATATGTGTGTGTTACACTGTGTCCCATTGGGTTCACCTTCTGCCACTGTGATGGGTGTGTGCTCAGTTTGAAGAGCCCCATACCATGGGGTGTTGTGTGCGCGTATGTTGTTCTCCTCTGAGGAGTGTGTCGTTATGTCCCTGTGATGTGTGGCGGGTGTTCTAGTGACACACTTTCAGTGGGTGTATGTCGCGACTATCTGGGATTGGCGGATATACTCTGCCCTGAGTATGTTAAACTGAGCACACATGAGTTTGTGTGTGTGTGTGTGTGGGGGGTAGTATATGATATTCCCTGGAGTCGTTGTGTGTGGAGGAGAGTTATGATCTGCCCCCCCCCAAGCCATGCGACATATCGTCCCGAGGGGTGTGTGGGTGTGGAGGGCTGGGGTATTGTGTGCAGTGTGATCCTTTGATGCAGTGTGCATGCAGTGTGATCCTTTGGTGCTGGGTGAGTTCTGTCATCGCTCCCATCAGTGTAGTGTACACAGTGCTGCTCTAAGGGTTGTGTGTGTTTGGGGGTAAAGAGAGAGGGGTACACGCTGGGACTCCTTAAAGCTGAGTGTGTATGTGATGTGTTACCCTTGGGTAACTCATACCACACCGCTCTGAGTTGTGTGTGTTGTACCCCTCAGATGCCTCGTGATATCGCATCATGTGTGCCGCGGGTATGTTGTACTTTCTTCTGGGCAGTGCACAGCATTGCCCTGACAGATGTGTGTAATAACATTATATAGTGCCTCTCAGGGCAGGCTTGTATTACAATCTGCCCGCTGAGTTGCGGAGTGTGCTCTATTGTGCCCCGTCCCGGAAGTGGGAAATGTGTCACATTTTACCCCTCCCCCGCCCACTTCAGATGTCCAGAGTGGGTTATCTTGTGCCCCCGGGGGAGGGGGTGTTGCATTGCGCCCCTTTGGCTGGGAGTGTGTTATGTTGTCCCTTCTGAGTTTGGAGGCTGTGTTGCCCCCCTCGCCCCCCCCCCCCCCCCGCAGGTCAAAAATGTTCTGTTGTCCCCTCTGAGTTTGGATCTCGTGTGGTGCCCACAATGAAGCTCAGGCGTGTGTAATATTGTGGCCCCAGAGAGTTGTCATTCCGTGTCCAGGGGGAGGGGGCCTCGCCTGCCCCAACCGGCTTTACAGGAATAAGCAATGGAAGGTGTCCTCTTTGGCCCCCTAAGCCTGCTACTTTCACTAATGACTTACATAAACCGGGGACCGGGCCGGATTATCCGGGCATTTGTCCTGCCTTGATAATGTTGTCAGATTCGTGTAAGCACAACACTGGACATGTGCTCTGGGACCCCTCCCACCCTCCCCCGCACTCCACAATCCCTCTCGCACAGACATCGGCCCTCTGTTGTGGTGGACCCGCGCCACCTGCTCAGAAAGCAGTAATGTCACAATGGATATTTGTCTGGTCCTGGTCTTGATATTCACTTGTGTCACTTTTTCCGTAATTAATTGTGTTTTTCACTTGGTGATATTGTTTATGTGGACGTTTAGCCGTACATTATCATTATTGGTATGTTATTGTACATTTCGCACAATAATCCCTTTAGTACGGGGGTTTTTCAATATTTTACACTCCATAATAAGATGGCCGCCATGCTCACTGTTCTGAACGCCGCTTAGTGCGCATGCGCTCAGACGCGACAGTTTGTATAGACGCTGATGAACTTTTTCTCTAGACGCCGACGGAGACTGGAATGATACGGTCACGTCCGTGAAGCTCACCAAGTAGGTTCCCTGCCTTATGTCTAGGACGGATTAAAGAGCTGGTATATTAGTCGTGGATCATTTTAGTAATTGGAGTTTACACGTTTATTTTCCCTATAGTTTGTATGGTTGGCAGACGGTTGAAAAACCCGAGGTGTGTCCCGGTGCACGTAATTATTAAATAGCGACCATCGAGTGTCAAGTTGAATTTCGGTGGAGGTAAGCTCCAGTATGGTTTTCACCATGTCGGACTACTTGAGGGGAAAGAATATATTCTGAACCTATGCATTGTTTATCTAGGAGTGGTTTCAAGTACCCTAAAAGCAATAGCGGATTGAGGCTTAGGAAGACTACCTGTCTAGTGAGTATAAAGAATCTCGGCATGAGGTGCTAAGGAGTGTAGAGTTGTATATATGTATATAAGATTTTTGGACACTTTGGGTGTGGTGAAGGTATTTTAATGTAAGCAGACGATCAAATATTGGACATGAGTAGCTGGTTTGGTTATACTGACTGTATATATTGTATATGTTTTTGTAGATTCCATGTGCAACGCTTAGTCCTGAGGATGGTCTCGGTGAAATACATACTATAGAGACCGAAACGTCGACGCATATACACCGTTTGGTTCATACCTGTCCAAACAAGGATTTGTATATAGTGTATAGATGGATTAGCTGACTACATGTATAGGAGCACTCTATGTATATATTTGTATATTACATATTGTACCAACGGTGTACCACACTACAGAAAATGTTTAGGAAATTGTAGTGTCATCTGTGTTGCCTATAATTTGAACTTCGAGAATCTTGTGCAAAAAACAAAGGGATCTTTTTCTAAATAATATAAAGATTTTGAAAGATACCATGCTTCTTATGTTTTCTTCTTAAGTAAAGTACTTGTATAAGACTCATTAGGAAATTATTGAGATATTGTAAACAATTCCTCAAGGAGCCTTCTTCTATTTAACAATGGATAAAAAGCACTTCCAAGTAGACCCGAGGAGCTTTAAGTAAATGTTTTTGACATTTTATAAAGCTCTTCCTTTCGCCTTCGGGATACTTCAAAGAGGTACTGCAAGGAAGCACTGCCTATGAATGTCACTTCCATCGACGTTTACTCCTAAACTGTGAAGGGCACTAGGACTAGGAAAGCGCTACCGGCCCATATAAATGGTATTAAGCGCTTTACAAGTGGATATACAATAATCTGTTCATATTTGCCATCCAAAGATGGTGGGTGTACTATTTGCGCCTAAATGAAATGTCGGCAATTACATCAGTAGACTTACTTTGTGCTCTAATTAAATAATGTATATGTATTATTATAATTGTGGGCAACAACAAAAAGCACTTTTGTATTTTGTAATTGATGGAGGAACTTGGCGCCTTACATAGTTCGGCCAAACAGCGCGTTACAATATAAACATAAAACGAGTAGGATACAAAGTGTATTAAAATATTTCCGTTATTATATGTTTCTTCTGTGTTGTTGAAAATACGGCGTTTCTTAGATCCACGCTCAGCCATTCACTCCTACCAGCACAGTGTGAACTCACAGGTCTGTGTGTGTGTGGGGAGGGGGGAGGTTTTATCCCTCCTAAGGCTGTGATTTCTAGCTAATTTCCTCCGAATGAGGCCGTTTTATGGGCCTCATTTAACTCTGTAAAACCTGACACCATCTGCGGGCGCAGCTGCAACGCGTCCTGGTTGGTGAGTTCAAGGCAAGATCACACCACCACCCACCTACCACCCAAGTGACATGAAGAGAAGCAAAGGCTACTACCAAAAAAACGCAACTGGATGGTGAACAAAAAAAACACGTTCTGCAACGACCAAGCACAAATAAATGCGTGGCAAAAAAGTGACGTACCGGCGGTGCAAGGCGCATGTAAAGAAGCCCCTCTATGTACAGGGAGAGCCACTGAGTACACGCGTTCCGAGAGTCCGTATCTATGTGCACTGTAAGAGCGGCTTTCTACAAGTTTGAGTATCTGTGAACACAGTGAGTGCATGCACCCAGTATGTGCCTGCATTTATTTCTGTGTACACCAAGGGTCTGTGCTTGCGTGCGTGCCCGTGACTCGTAATTCTGTGCCTATATCTACGTGCAGTAAGTGACTGTATCTTAATGTACAGTGAGTGGCTGTGTATATTTGGGGAAAAACCTGCCCATACCTCGTCGTGTCGTACCTCTGTGCGGAGAGTGTCTATGCGTCAGTGCTCAGTATTTGACTGAATTCATGTGTACACCGCATGTCTGTGTCTCTTCTGTGCCGTTTTCTGTCTAACCCTGCCTCCCTGTACGACTGCTAACACCAAGTGTGCCATGAATGTTGTGCATCTCCGTTCACACGTTGGCAGCGAGTGTACAGCGAGCACCCAGGGGAGCACAGAGCCATGTTGGGCTCGGGGGCTCTGCTTGTGATGACCACACTGTACCTCCATAAACAGCCTGTTATATACCTTTGGGTTTGCATGTTTCCTCGTCGTTGTGTAAAATGATAGACCAGTAAAGCCCCGTCTACTTCCATTTTGTCGAATTCCTCGAACCGGTGTGTACATATGTGGCCACATGTGGCACTTCCTTTGTGTACCATGCACCTCTGAGGACAGGAATGGGGGTACCTTGGTCTAGGGGTGAGCATGGAGGGCGATGTAAGCCCACATGCTAAGACTGAAGACAATGGAACACGCATTAAAGAGGAGTGTTGCGCTATGACAACTTGAGCACCGTTACTCGGGCGCTGTGTAGAGAGATATGAACGAGCACGTCACCAGAAGAAGAGCCAGACAGAATTGAATTTCTGCAGTGCTGACTCATCCTCCAGACCTCGAAAGGTCAATAAAAATAGAAGCCTTTTGTCATAGAAACAATAGGTTCCTGTTCTTCACGGTGCTACCAATAGGGAAAAAACACAGAAGTGCAGTAGCACGCATTATATAAAAAAAATATGATGATAAGAAGGTGGATTGTTATTATTAAGGTAAAACATGCCACAGCATGACGTAACTGCCGCACTTGTTATTCAGGGAGCCACATATTGGGGAACTATCTCTCGATATATATATATATATATATATATATAGATATATATTACCTACTGGCGGTCGCCAGTAGGTAGTTATAGTTAGGATTTTTTTCAATGCAAAATATCAAAATTCTATTGTGAATAACTTTGGCGCCGGTTGACGAATCTGCCTGAAAATTTCCTCAAATTTGCCTCGCGGAGCTCCGGTCCTTCGTTAAAAGTTTGGGGGGGATTTGTCAAGCAGGGGCCGAGATAAAAGGGGGGTCCCAAAACGTGTTTTCCCCATGTTAATTTCCATAGGGCGGTCGACCTCACTTTTAGCCCGAACAGCTGAATGGATTTCCACCAAACTTGGCAAAATTGACAGCCGACAAGCAGCGTGGGTGAACTGCAAAATTTGAACTGGGCACTGTGTCTGTAGCCCACTGGAGGGCAGTTAAATTGGACTAAAAGCACGAAAACAAATTGGGAACACGGACTCCACCGAAGGAGTACAAGCAAACTACAGCTCCCAGCATGCACCCATCAGGGGGCGCATGCGTAATGGACAAATAGGGCTGCAGTTCCATCCGGTCTCAATGAGTGCCATCCCATGAGGAAGAAGCGAGAGGCTTCGAAACGCGTCGGGACCCTTTGAAAATAACAGGCGCATGGCGCAGTTCGCAATAAAGAAGGTTGTAACCTGTTTACACACGGAGTGGCGTCTTCATGTCAGAGGCATCCTAGGGTGAAGATTTGTACGCGGTGGCCTCAACCGCGGAAGATGCACCGCCCGCTGGAAAGGTCAGTGCGGGTCTGCGGGGACTGCCATTTGACAGCCGACAAGCAGCGTGGGTGAACTGCAAAATTTGAACTGGGCACTGTGTCTGTAGCCCACTGGAGGGCAGTTAAATTGGACTAAAAGCACGAAAACAAATTGGGAACACGGACTCCACCGAAGGAGTACAAGCAAACTACAGCTCCCAGCATGCACCCATCAGGGGCGCATGCGTAATGGACAAATAGGGCTGCAGTTCCATCCGGTCTCAATGAGTGCCATCCCATGAGGAAGAAGCGAGAGGCTTCGAAACGCGTCGGGACCCTTTGAAAATAACAGGCGCATGGCGCAGTTCGCAATAAAGAAGGTTGTAACCTGTTTACACACGGAGTGGCGTCTTCATGTCAGAGGCATCCTAGGGTGAAGATTTGTACGCGGTGGCCTCAACCGCGGAAGATGCACCGCCCGCTGGAAAGGTCAGTGCGGGTCTGCGGGGACTGCCATTTGACAGCCGACAAGCAGCGTGGGTGAACTGCAAAATTTGAACTGGGCACTGTGTCTGTAGCCCACTGGAGGGCAGTTAAATTGGACTAAAAGCACGAAAACAAATTGGGAACACGGACTCCACCAAAGGAGTACAAGCAAACTACAGCTCCCAGCATGCACCCATCAGGGGGCGCATGCGTAATGGACAAATAGGGCTGCAGTTCCATCCGGTCTCAATGAGTGCCATCCCATGAGGAAGAAGCGAGAGGCTTCGAAACGCGTCGGGACCCTTTGAAAATAACAGGCGCATGGCGCAGTTCGCAATAAAGAAGGTTGTAACCTGTTTACACACGGAGTGGCGTCTTCATGTCAGAGGCATCCTAGGGTGAAGATTTGTACGCGGTGGCCTCAACCGCGGAAGATGCACCGCCCGCTGGAAAGGTCAGTGCGGGTCTGCGGGGACTGCCATTTGACAGCCGACAAGCAGCGTGGGTGAACTGCAAAATTTGAACTGGGCACTGTGTCTGTAGCCCACTGGAGGGCAGTTAAATTGGACTAAAAGCACGAAAACAAATTGGGAACACGGACTCCACCGAAGGAGTACAAGCAAACTACAGCTCCCAGCATGCACCCATCAGGGGGCGCATGCGTAATGGACAAATAGGGCTGCAGTTCCATCCGGTCTCAATGAGTGCCATCCCATGAGGAAGAAGCGAGAGGCTTCGAAACGCGTCGGGACCCTTTGAAAATAACAGGCGCATGGCGCAGTTCGCAATAAAGAAGGTTGTAACCTGTTTACACACGGAGTGGCGTCTTCATGTCAGAGGCATCCTAGGGTGAAGATTTGTACGCGGTGGCCTCAACCGCGGAAGATGCACCGCCCGCTGGAAAGGTCAGTGCGGGTCTGCGGGGACTGCCATTTGACAGCCGACAAGCAGCGTGGGTGAACTGCAAAATTTGAACTGGGCACTGTGTCTGTAGCCCACTGGAGGGCAGTTAAATTGGACTAAAAGCACGAAAACAAATTGGGAACACGGACTCCACCGAAGGAGTACAAGCAAACTACAGCTCCCAGCATGCACCCATCAGGGGGCGCATGCGTAATGGACAAATAGGGCTGCAGTTCCATCCGGTCTCAATGAGTGCCATCCCATGAGGAAGAAGCGAGAGGCTTCGAAACGCGTCGGGACCCTTTGAAAATAACAGGCGCATGGCGCAGTTCGCAATAAAGAAGGTTGTAACCTGTTTACACACGGAGTGGCGTCTTCATGTCAGAGGCATCCTAGGGTGAAGATTTGTACGCGGTGGCCTCAACCGCGGAAGATGCACCGCCCGCTGGAAAGGTCAGTGCGGGTCTGCGGGGACTGCCATTTGACAGCCGACAAGCAGCGTGGGTGAACTGCAAAATTTGAACTGGGCACTGTGTCTGTAGCCCACTGGAGGGCAGTTAAATTGGACTAAAAGCACGAAAACAAATTGGGAACACGGACTCCACCGAAGGAGTACAAGCAAACTACAGCTCCCAGCATGCACCCATCAGGGGGCGCATGCGTAATGGACAAATAGGGCTGCAGTTCCATCCGGTCTCAATGAGTGCCATCCCATGAGGAAGAAGCGAGAGGCTTCGAAACGCGTCGGGACCCTTTGAAAATAACAGGCGCATGGCGCAGTTCGCAATAAAGAAGGTTGTAACCTGTTTACACACGGAGTGGCGTCTTCATGTCAGAGGCATCCTAGGGTGAAGATTTGTACGCGGTGGCCTCAACCGCGGAAGATGCACCGCCCGCTGGAAAGGTCAGTGCGGGTCTGCGGGGACTGCCATTTGACAGCCGACAAGCAGCGTGGGTGAACTGCAAAATTTGAACTGGGCACTGTGTCTGTAGCCCACTGGAGGGCAGTTAAATTGGACTAAAAGCACGAAAACAAATTGGGAACACGGACTCCACCGAAGGAGTACAAGCAAACTACAGCTCCCAGCATGCACCCATCAGGGGGCGCATGCGTAATGGACAAATAGGGCTGCAGTTCCATCCGGTCTCAATGAGTGCCATCCCATGAGGAAGAAGCGAGAGGCTTCGAAACGCGTCGGGACCCTTTGAAAATAACAGGCGCATGGCGCAGTTCGCAATAAAGAAGGTTGTAACCTGTTTACACACGGAGTGGCGTCTTCATGTCAGAGGCATCCTAGGGTGAAGATTTGTACGCGGTGGCCTCAACCGCGGAAGATGCACCGCCCGCTGGAAAGGTCAGTGCGGGTCTGCGGGGACTGCCATTTGACAGCCGACAAGCAGCGTGGGTGAACTGCAAAATTTGAACTGGGCACTGTGTCTGTAGCCCACTGGAGGGCAGTTAAATTGGACTAAAAGCACGAAAACAAATTGGGAACACGGACTCCACCGAAGGAGTACAAGCAAACTACAGCTCCCAGCATGCACCCATCAGGGGGCGCATGCGTAATGGACAAATAGGGCTGCAGTTCCATCCGGTCTCAATGAGTGCCATCCCATGAGGAAGAAGCGAGAGGCTTCGAAACGCGTCGGGACCCTTTGAAAATAACAGGCGCATGGCGCAGTTCGCAATAAAGAAGGTTGTAACCTGTTTACACACGGAGTGGCGTCTTCATGTCAGAGGCATCCTAGGGTGAATATATATAGATATATATAGATATATATTACCTACTGGCGGTCGCCAGTAGGTAGTTATAGTTAGGATTTTTTTCAATGCAAAATATCAAAATTCTATTGTGAATAACTTTGGCGCCGGTTGACGAATCTGCCTGAAAATGTCCTCAAATTTGCCTCGCGGAGCTCCGGTCCTTCGTTGAAAGTTTGGGGGGGATTCGTCAAGCAGGGGCCGAGATAAAAGGGGGGTCCCAAAACGTGTTTTCCCCATGTTAATTTCCATAGGGCGGTCGACCTCACTTTTAGCCCGAACAGCTGAATGGATTTCCACCAAACTTGGCAAAATTGTAGGGACTGGTACCCTGATGTGCCTTTGCTATGTCTCAAGATATATGCTCCAGTGGTTTTTACGAAAATTAACTTTGAAAAAATATATATTGGGCTACATTGGGCTATATATATGTTAGAGCCCAAATGTAGCCCAATGTAGCCCAAAGAAGGCCACCAGAGACAAAAAAACAAATGTAGCCCAAATATCAGCCAGATGTAGCCCAACTATAGCCCAATGACAGAATGTCCCAGAGTGTTCTAAAGAACAACTAGAGTGCTAACAGTCTTACTTATGACAAAAGTATGGCACACCTGAAGTCATCTTGATTGGAATAAAGCGTTAACACTTAAAACATTTAATTTGCAAAGGAACAAAATGAGGGGGTTCATTTTGCCATAGAAATTATGATTAGTGCTGAAGAAAGAAAAATTAGGGCACATTTTGAGTGACTTCTCAAATCCTCTTATATTTCATTAAAAAAATTCTGATATGCAGTCTCCCAAGATGGCCACCAGAGACAAAAGAGCCCAAATGTAGCCCAAATATCAGCCAGATGTAGCCCAACTATAGCCCAATGACAGAATGTCCCAGAGTGTTCTAAAGAACAACTAGAACGCTAACAGTCTTACCTATGACAAAAGTATGGCACAGCTGAAGTCATCTTGATTGGAATAAAGTGGTAACACTTAATACATTTCATTTGAAAAGGAACAAAATGAGGGGTTTCATTTTGCCATAGAAATTTTATGTATATATATATATATATATATATATATATATATATATATATATTTTTGTTTTCCTTTACAATTGTCCCTTCACCCAGGAACGTGACAGGAGCACACGCAGGCTTGATTTCTTAACCATTTATTTCATCTCGCATGACGCGTTTCATCCACCAGGCCTTTATCAAATGCTATGTGATGAAAACCGATTGTCAATGTTCCACGGTTTTAAATAGCTCCAGAAGCTCAGCTTCTATTTCATGGCAAACAAGAGAGGACTGCATTTGCATCGTGGTTCTGTTTGTTGTTTTGTCGGCGCCATCATTGAGAGTGAATGAATGTATTTAAGTTCCATTTATAGTGTTGTTTCATTTGTATTATCAACTTTGGAATTAAATTTCCTCCCTCGTGATGGATTAAATGTTCATGCCTCCCACAATTCTCCGATATTTTGGGCCATTGTCAATCTCTCTCCAATTACTGTTGTTTTTTGAAGCTATTGGTGTAACATGCCTTTCGTCAGCCACTCAGGGCACTTTTGAATTTCTGTACCTGAAAGTGCTGATGTAAGTAAACAGCGCTTATACATGTCGTCATGTCCCAACTCCAGGCTGACCTGGAGTTGGGACATGACGACATGTATAATAAGCACTTTCAGGTACAGAAATTCAAAAGTGCACTGAGTGGCTGACGAAAGGCATGTTACACCAATAGCTTCAAAAAACAACAGTAATTTGAGAGAGATTGACAAAGGCCCAAAATATCGGAGAATTGTGGGAGGCATGAACATTTAATCCATCACGAGGGAGGAAATTTAATTCCAAAGTTGATAATACAAATGAAACAACAATATAAATGGAACTTAAATACATTCATTCACTCTCAATGATGGCGCCGACAAAACAACAAACAGACCCACGATGCAAATGCAGTCCTCTCTTGTTTGCCATGAAATAGAAGCTGAGCTTCTGGAGCTATTTAAAACCGTGGAACATTGACAATCGGTTTTCATCACATAGCATTTGATAAAGGCCTGGTGGCTGAAACGTGTCATGCGAGATGAAATAAATGGTTAAGAAATCAAGCCTGCGTGTGCTCTTGTCACGTTCCTGGGTGAAGGGACAATTGTAAAGAATTAACTACGTGCAAGCCAAATGCACGAAGGAGGCACCCGTCACGTAAGGAGTTCGGCGGTTTGTTTGGCATTTGTATGAATATATATATATATATATATATATATATATATATATTCACTGAAAAAAAACATAGGTTTCACACCAGTTATAGTTAAGAATTAGCATTTAAAAAACCTATTAAATTCACTGAAAAAACCATAGGTTTCACACCAGTTATAGTTAGGTGGAAATTTTACTCGCATAAAACCATTGACATTACCACGTTATAGTTAGTTGGACTCACTATAACTTGCGTGTGCTGATGACGTCACATATTACATCACTCATGACATGGTCAGTGACATCACTCATGACATCACTGATGACATCTCAAATGACATCACTGATGACATCATTCAGTGAATGTGTATCTTTCTGAAAAATAAATCTTTTTTATATATGTATATCTAAAGGTTGATGGAAGAATAAATGGGTAAATAAATGTCTAAATGGATGTTTTTTTGTGTAAAATTTATTGGTTAACTGACTTATTAAATGTATCTTAGTGAATACATATATTAGCGAGTAATGTTTAAATATTTAAATATCTGTATCTGTGTCTCACTTTGTGTATAAGTGGCTGCATGGGTTGGTGAGTAGCTACATGAGTGTGTATATGGGTCATTAGTTGTTTTTTTGAGTATCAGTATCAGTGTCTGTATGGTTCGGTGGGGGATATTACTTAGAGCACAGATGCATGAATGAGTGACTCACTATTTGTATGTATTTTGAAGACAGCATGTGTGCAAGACTGTATGGTTGGATGATTGTGTGTATGGGTGGGTTAGTGAGTATGTGTTTTTATAATTGATTGTTTAAGAGAGTAAATATGTTTCCGTTTCTGTAGAAGTATGTGTAGTGGTGTGTATATAGCAGTATAATCAAGTAAATGGTTTTTTGATAGTTTATTTGCATGTGTGAATTTGTGTGTGAGTAACTATATGGATGAGTATTAGTGTGTAACAGGATGTATAGGTGTATGAGTACATATGATGAGTAAGTACATGCATGAGTGACTAGATAGAACTGTTGGTGAATGTGTGGATTTGTATGTAGATGTTGGAATTACCTAATAAGTTGTTGTAATTGGTATTGGTTTCTCCTTTTTTAAGAAAATGCTAGTTTCTATTTTTGAATGTGTGTGTCAAATGTTATTTTATGCTGATAGGTCTGCCACTTTGTCACAAGAATGTTGTCATCAGTGATGTCATTTGAGATGTCATCAGTGATGTCATGAGTGATGTCACTGACCATGTCATGAGTGATGTAATATGTGACGTCATCAGCAGTGCATTGCACGCGCAAATTATAGTGAGTCCAACTAACTATAACGTGGGAATTTCAATGGTTTTATGCGAGTAAAATTTCCACCTAACTATAACTGGTGTGAAACCTATGTTTTTTTCAGTGAATATATATATGTAAAGAAGCCAAAGTTCTGGTAAATCACCAGTCACGCTCGCGAGTGGGCGGAGTAGGGCTCCCGGTCACCCACTCAATTATCAAAAGTCTTCCATTCATTCGAATAGACGTCTCCGACACTCAGAAGTTGCTGTGCACGCAATTTTAATCAGCATGAAAACAACGCGTTTCGTCTTACAGCTTGATCACGTTTACAAGTTGACACCAAACAATTGTCCTTTTACTCTTTCAAATAACATAGAGAACGGACTATCCCCCACATCTGTAAATAGGTATTCTGTATGGCGGACATCTTGGAAGAGTCAACATAGAGGAATATTCAGATTCGTTATTATAATACTGTGACCCACAATGTTAAAAACATTTCAGTTGTAAATATATTGGCTACATAATAAAACAGCATGTCCCGCATTGTGTATTTTGGTATAGACAAATACCGTACTTTTGAGCGGGAATATGCGAGCTATTACTGCATGAGCTCATTCTTTTTGAAAAAACATGATAAAGTTTTCAAAGTTTAACGTAGGCATCTCGACTGACCATCTATTTGATTTCAAAAGTTCTGTCCCAGTGGACCAAGATGGTACGGGTAGGCTCCGCCCAAGTGGGCTATTATTACGATATGTGCCTTAATTGTCCATATTGAATAGGTTACGGATTGGTTGAGAAAGTCCACGCCCAAGTGGGCAAGATCGTCTATGCCTAGCATAACTCATAATGCATCATCTCTCATGCCAAACAGTTTATATGGTACGGGCAACCACTTGATCTTCCACATTCAATTATGATTGACTCCAATTTCCTAGTCACACCAATTCATCAAAATACCTCTGAAAGATAAAATACATAGAAACATTTAAAAGAAAGACCTGTGAAGATCCAACTGCGGATATTATCTACAATTATTGTACGTTTCAATTTCATTATTCTGCAAGATGTACAGTTAACTCTTCATTCATGCTCAATCCATTCGGAGTCATACATTCGAAGTCAATAATATATCTTGACTCCATTTGTCTTAGGGCAAGTTTCTTGTTTCCTCCTCGAATTCCCAAGTTCACCTTGTCGATGACCACCATTCTCAACAAGTTCTCAGTTTGAAAATGTTGGTCAAAGAAATGGCGAGCCACTGGATATTGTACATTGTGGTTTTTGATAGCCCTCAAATGTTGTAGGACCCTTTCTTTTGCTTTCAAAGTTGTGCTGCCGACATACCACCTATCACATGGACAGATGAGTATGTACACGCAGTACATTGTGTGACATGAGAGTGATTTTTTGATCGTAAATACTCTCTTTGATGTGGGTACTGTCAGCTCTTTACAATTCACACTATTTCGACAGGCTTTACATGACCTACAGCATTTAAAACCTGGATTGTCTTTGGGTTCCATTTTGCTCACAACTGTGTTTGGGCTAAGATCATCTTTCAGTGATCTACATTTTCTGAACGTGATCTGTGTATTGGGATTTAAGTGAGGTTTCAGATGATTGTCAGTTAGAAGAACATGCCAGTGTTTGTTAAAGATCTTCCTGATCTCGTGTGCGTGTCCTGAATAGGTAGTGATGAACCTAACTTTTGTTTCCTCTTCTTTGATTTTGTTGGGATTGAGTAGCTCATTTCTGATGGTTACATCAGCTCTCTTGCAGGCCTGTACAATAGTTTTGTTTTTGTAGCCCCGTTCTTTAAACCGGTGGCACATTACAGTTTTTTCTGACTCATAAGCAGCATTTGTGCTGCAGTTTCTTTTTGCTCGTAGCAGTTCCCCACAGGGTATACTGTCTACGCGGCTTCTAGGATGTGCACTTCTAGCGTTCAACAGGCTGTTGCCTGCAGTCTGTTTACGAAAGAGGCTAGTTGTCATGACAGATCCTTGAATTTCTACCTGTATATCAAGAAATTTAATTTTGGTCTTGTGAATATGTTCTGTAAACGTGATCAAGCTGTAAGGCGAAACGCATTGTTTTCCTGCTGATTAAAATTGCGTGCACAGCAACTTCTGAGTGTCGGAGATGTCTATTCGAATGAATGGAAGACTTTATATACACACACAAATATATACACACACACACATATATATATATATATATATATATATATCAATGAAAAAACCATAGGTTATAGAGAATATATAGTTAGGAATTAGCATTTACAAAACCTTGAAAATTCACTGAAAAAACCATAGGTTATAGACCATATATAGTTAGGGATTAGCATTTACAAAACCTTATTTTACTCGCATAAAACCATTGAAATTCCATATATAGTTAGTTGCACTAACTATATATCGCGCACCCGCAATCCACTGCTGATGATGTCACATATTACATCATTCATGACATGGTCAGTGACATCACGGATGACATCACTGATGACATCTCAAATGACATCACTGATGACATCACTGATGACATCTCATTTGACATTACTGATCACATCACTGATGATATCATTCATGTGATAATACGATGAACCTCTTCAGACTCTAATATAACCTTAGATACAATCAGTGTAAACAGACACTCACAGACTGTCACTCATCCATGGAGTTACTCACACACCTAGTCAGTCATGCAAAGAATCAATCACACCTCCATTTCCTCAACTATACAGTTATACAAACTTTACTTATTCAAACATATACTAACACATATTTACTCTCTTATACAATCCCTGATACAAGTTCACAATGATCCATACAGCCACTCACACATTCACTGGCTCTTATGCACAGTTATTTATATATGTCAACTCTCACATGTACTGTGTTTTACATATGTACTTACTTTGACATGTAGCACTGAGATATCCATTCACTCACCAATACACTCATGCACACAGTCAACCGCCCATACAGCTGTTTCCACATGCACTTTTGAAACCATACATCTAGTGAATCAACTGCTCACACATCTATGCACAGAGTCATACACCTCCCAGCCACCCACACACACACTCAGTCTCCCATACAAATACTTGGGCAACCAATCAACCCATATAGTTACTCATATAGCTACTTATCAACACATGCAACAGTTTACAGAACAACAGACATAATGATGCACAAATTAAGACAGTTTAGTCACTAACCCATGCACTCAGTGAGACACATTTAATCACTCACTCATACAGTCAGTCATGCACCTACTAAATCCTTCATCCAGACACTTATACATCCACTCATTCTTCAATATGTAAGACATATTTTAACTTTACAGAAACATACAGTCACTGGATGTTGTCATCAGTGATGTCATCAGTGATGTCATTTGAGATGTCATCAGTGATGTCATCAGTGATGTCACTGACCATGTCATGAATGATGTAATATGTGACATCATCAGCAGTGGATTGCGGGTGCGCGATATATAGTTAGTGCAACTAACTATATATGGAATTTCAATGGTTTTATGCGAGTAAAATAAGGTTTTGTAAATGCTAATCCCTAACTATATATGGTCTATAACCTATGGTTTTTTCAGTGAATTTTCAAGGTTTTGTAAATGCTAATTCCTAACTATATATTCTCTATAACCTATGGTTTTTTCATTGAATTTCAATGGTTTTTTGAAAGCTAATATCTGTAGCTGTAAAATGTATTCTTCTTTAAATCTTAAAATATATTTTACATGTTTTTAATACATTTTTTTAAAAAGTATTTTTTTGTTTCGCTCCCAGTCCGCGAACCGGTCAGCTTCCCGTTAGCTCAATTTAAAGCCGCGACTCGGTCCGCGAACCGGTAAACGTTCCTTTAGCGTAACTGTTACGTTAGCATGACGTTTTGCGTTGTCGCGTAATACGTCATTGGACGCGCCAAGTTAGCGGACCCGGAAGCGGACCGGAAAGCGGCGCAAAGCGCGAAACGTAAACACAGCAGGTCATGTGACTTGGTAATAACACTTTTCATTGGTTCATTTCACTTTTGGTTTCCTAATGATGTAATACTAGGTCATGTGATCTAAAATTAACACTTTTCATTGGTTTAGAACTTTTGCTTTTCCCAAATGATGAAAACCCCTCCTTCTTTCCTCACTCTGACTTTCATCTTGGTGAGAGAAAGACCCTTTTACATTCTAGAGAAATGGCTTCAATTGTTGCTTCTGCTAGTGTTCCCCCACCACCACCTCCACCTCCTCAAGGAAAGAAAGGACCACCTGCTCAACCAATCTTTGAAGAGGAGGAAGATCAAGAAGAGGAGGAAGAGGAGGAAGAGCCTGAGTTTTTGCCAGAGGAGCCCAGGAGGTACAACAGAAAGGAAAACTTCATCTGGCAATTTTTAAAATTTCCAGCAGGGCAAAAGAAAGTCAATGCTAGATATGTCTTTTGCCGTATTTGCGATGATCGCCTTTCAAGGGGGACAGACAAAAAATATTGTTTTGGAAATTATACAATGCACAGGCACATGAGTAGGTGGCACCCAAATAATTATAGTGCTGCCCAGTTTCGCGACGAACAGCAAAATCCCCCGGCAATGTCGAGAAGATCTGTCGTCCCAGAAGTATCGGGACCAGAGGCGAGGGAGGTGATCCCGAACATTCAAATGGACATGGGGTAAGTAAAACAAGTGTGCGTGTGGTGCAACCAATTAATATGCTACCGAGAAAGTAGCATTACTCTTATAATAAAAGCTATCAAAAATCATGTTTGCCCGAAACGCCCCAAAAAATAAATTCTTCTTTTTTTCGTTGCTCCTATTGAGCCCTCTTCAATGAATCATTTTTGTTTCCCCCCCCCCCCAAAAAACAAAAAAAATTACAAAATGTTCAGAAAAATAATAAAAAAAATTTAAAACAACAAAAACCAAAAGAAAAGTTCTTTTCAGAACTACCTCCCCATTATAAAAAAAATTGGTAGAATTTTTGGAACTCTGCCAACCTCTATTTCTTTTAGTTCGCTCCCAGTTCGCACTCCGGTACGCGAACCAGGAGCGAACCAAAAATTTTTTTTTTTTAAAAAGAACAGTAAGTATAAGGAAAGGAAACAGACAGTTATGTTACAAGAAAGACAGTTATAGGGAGTAAAGAAAAGATACTGTTACCCGCAATTCACTTCTGATCATGTCACATATTACATCATTCTTGACATGGTCAGTGACATCATCAGCAGTGGATTGCGAGTAACAGTATCTTTTGTTTACTTCCTATAGCTGTCTTTCTTGTAAGATAAATGTCTGTTTCCTATCCTTATACTTACTGTTCTTGTTTAAAAAATGTTTGAGATCATTCAGAAACAGTAACATTAATAGAGACAGAATGAGTGAATAATAATGAAGAAGTATGAGAAGAGAGGGACTGAGAAAAATACTGGAAGGAGTAGAATAATTAAGTAATAGAGAAAGGAATGAGAGAAGTAGCAAACGCAGGAAAGTAAGGATTAAAGAAATGAAGCAGTAGAACTAATAGATGTTAAATGTGATAGATTAAATGATTGATTCAGGGTGACGATAAGGTGTGTCCTCTCCAAAAGTTTGTTTAAGGTGAGGAGTACTCAGGGTTGCATATCAAATTTATGCTTGTTGAAGAATACAGAGGAGATAATACATGTGAAGGCCTACCATTGAAGTAAAACATGTCCACTTATTACATCATTCATGACATAGTCAGTGACATCATCAGCAGTGGATTGCGGGTTAAAAGAGTAGAAAACATTTACCTTATAATTCTTGTTAACTTTTAAAAATATTTTTTCATACTTTCAATCTGTAAAAGAGAGAACAAACATTTCCAAAAATATTAAAACATGTATTTAAAAATTAGAAAAAAGAAGGGAAAAGGTTCAAGAAGAAACAGTTTTTCAACAACTTTGACACTTACAGAAGCCTCTGCTTCTCTACGTCCCCTACACAATCCTAAAGATATTTATTTTAAACAAACAGTATCTTCATGCTGATGAAGTGAGGCCTATTTTGGAACATGGTGCTTCTTTTGCATTGCTGATGTCTCACAATAGTGATGCAATAGCAGCGCAAAAGAGATGTAAAGCCATCATAAAATTGTGTCTAACATTGTAAATGATTGTTTCAGGATGCAAATAAGATGTGTCCTTTCAAGAGGTTTCTTTAAGGTGAGGTCTATTCAGTTTTCAAAAAAAAAACAGTACCCAGAAGTACTGCACTGTAAGCATTAACTTTGACACTTACAGAAGACTCAGTTTCTCCATATCTACCTCACATTTCTAAATGTATATCATAAGTACAAAAAGCAGAACATTAATTATACATGTTAAATGGTTTATTTTTGCTGTTCTCAGAATGTATCAAATTTCACTTAAATCAGTGACTTGAAGGTATTCATCATGTAACAGCGGGGAAAAAAAAACACAATCAAAATGATTGTGTTTAAAAAACCCATTCAACCTAAGAAATCTGAATTCAAAACTCCTTAAAATTAACTTACTTTCAATGACGTCGAAGGATGTCCTATGAACAGCGTCCACTCTGTTGTGCTATAAATATTTTCAGCCCGCCACTTTCTGAAAGAAAACCTCCATCGTTTTGAAAAATATGTTACATACAAGAAAAGACTTCTCACATTCTACCACATGTTTCCACTTGGCCAAATCATGTTGCAGCGATTCACAACTCTTGTAATTCTTCCAATCAAATCCCGTCATTTTCTATTTTCGCAACTTTCAAAAAGAAAACATTTAAGATTATTTTCACAATCCTGGACTACTAATATCTTACCCTTCTTTCTCACTCATGTTCTCCTTTTCCTATGACACTGATACTGCTTACTATGAAGCAGACTTACTTGCATCAGGTTTATATAGTTGGATTTTTAAATTGACATTATAATTAAAAGTTTTGGACCAATAATCTAGACAGCATTGCAGACTTACATTCCCTCTACTTCATAAACCTTTTGCAATTCCTCAAAGGAAATTCCGAGATTCTTCCCTTAAAATTTTGGTTTTAAAAACACCAGGTAAGAATTTTTAAGGTCAAACGGCAATTTTTTTTTGAAACTTACAACAGAATCGTTGCAGAATGACCAGCCGTTTCGAGACTTTAAATAAGCTGTGTAATGTCCTGATGTTGTTGAAGGACATCGTGATAGATAATTGCTACAGTTACAAAAGTCCTTCCTGATATTGACAGCTGAGAAGCAACAATTTTTTTTATTAAAGTTGACAATTTTGATCCATCAGGCCTACATCGTTGGATCATTAAAATGACATACTGGCCATATCTTCGAATAAATAATGTTGACCTCATTTCAGATTTACATTGGCTACACTCCATGTTGTGATCCGCTGCATTTACTAGCTTATTAAAGGAGACTGATTTACTATCTGGCAAAGTTAAATATATAAATCTTTCTGAGTCTACACTAGTAGTACTTGATACCATACAGTTCTCGCAGTCATGCTGCCATTGATAAGAAAGCCCAAACAGGTGATCTACATCTACACCCTCATCTTGCAATACATCAAGCATATACATTAAAAACTCCTGACAATCCTGCTGAATATTTTCAGAGAATTCTGTTTGACCTGAACATTCATCTAACAGATAACGAATTTCAGACACACTTTCTACTTTTGTTCGATCAGTGCTACATTTCTCTAATACAGAATTCAACAAGCAGCATAAACTTTGTTCCGAATTGAACACAATCTGTTCTTTTAAAATCTCTAGTGAAAAGAGAACATTAACTACTACATTTGCATAGCAGTTGACACCAGAACTGTTTTCAAATTGAAAACCGACAACATCTTGAACAGAATCCACTTTCTTTCTGCATACAGTTTTCGGTTCATCGACTTTTGGGCTTTTTGTTACAACCTCCCTACTGTTACTGATATTTCTTCGTTTCCGGCCTACCACACGTTTCTCAAACAAAGGATATTGAGGCAAATGTGGCGCATACTCTTTTCTTAACCTAGTGTATTCCTTAACACAATCTAGATCCGCACAAATGTTTGTGACATCACAGTCAATCAGGTACAATCCTGATAAAGTTCTAACTCGTGACAATGCCACATATGCCATACCCTCCCTGAACACAGAACTGCCAATATTCACCAATGCACTATCTACACTTAAACCTTGCGATTTATGGATTGTCACCGCATATGCCAAGCAAACAGGAAACTGTTTACGGCGAACATATAAATCTTTAACAAGCAAAAACCTAGCAGAACAACGACCAATTAGCTGTACTTCCTCAATGCCATCAAATTTAATTTTTAAAAATTCAATACCATCTCTACTTCTGTATTTCTCAAAATCAACAACATTACCCATTGATCCATTTACCAGACCTCTTTCAACATGTAAATTCCTTCTCAAAATGATTCAGCAATTTAAGCATGCATTCAAAGTCTTTTCAAAACCCGCTGTTTTAGATATAGTCTTCTCTAATGAATCAAATTTTGATTTCAAATTCTCTGACAAAATAATTGTTGATCCCATATGCTCTATTTTGTCATTAGCTTCAAGTTTCACAATCTCTTGCTTTTCTAAATTCAACATTTTGTTGTTGAAGATGGCACATTCTGCAAGAGTTGGCATCAAACATATTCCGGATTTCTTCTCAATAATTTTCTGAAAAATATTCTCAGGCACAATGTCTTGTTCGGGATATAAATTTGACAGTAATCGTGCATTTAAAGCTTCTTTCCCATGCTCGGTCACTTTTCCAATTCTAATATCTTGTAGAATATTCTTGTAATCTTCATCCTTCGCCTGACGCATATTTTCATGCAGTTCAGCATAATTGAAATTTAACCATATATTAACGTTGCCAATGCTCCCTAGGCACTTCCTGGTATCTTCATGCGTGAGGATTTTGAACACAGGTTGTCCTTTCACTGGTGTCAGCTGCAGAAGATCTCCAAAAACAATGATGTGTTTGCCACCAAATAACACATCATATTCAGTTTTAAGAACTTCTTGCATTCTCAAATGCACAAAAGCAAGCATGACATTGGAAACCATGCTCACTTCATCAATGATAAGAAGTTTCATTTTCCTCAAGATTCTTGAAACTTCACAACAAGCATCTCCAGATAACTTGTGGTATTGTAATTTGTTGTCATGCTCCACCGGCAGCATCAGTAGACGATGCAAAGTAATCCCTTTAATGTTATGTGCTGCCAATCCAGTAGGAGCAGTAACAACACAAGACAACGATGTCTCAGTCCTTTCCTGCAAATAACAAGAAATTGCCTTAATGAGGAAACTTTTTCCAGTTCCCGCTTCTCCACTCACGTACAGTCGGACTGACTTCAACGATGTACATGAGCACTCTTTCTTCTCATGACTTAATCCATGCTCAATTTCCTTGGTAACTTCATCATATATTTTCCTCTGCTCAACGTTGAGTTGTTTTTCCAAGTCTTCTAAGTTAACTGCATCCTCCTGAGCATGTGCCATGGCTCTTTCCACTTCATTCATAGCAGTGGCAGCTTCATTTTCGATAATAGGTCCTCCTAGTGGATCCTGACTCAATGAAACAGAACTCTGACTATCCTGAGAACTGTCTCTGGCAATCTCAGCTGCAATTGTCGCTTCCTGCTCAATTTCCAAAGTCAACATTTCTTGATATTTGGGAAAAGCAGGACATTCTATGGTCTCCTTAGCAGCAGTGAAAGAGTCTTCGTAACAGAGGAAATCTCCAAGCAGTTCCTCTTCTGCACGCCAAGGCTTGAAAAGTTGCAAAAGTGCTAAATAGAAAAATTCCTTTTTTTCTGGAGATTCGCCACTCAATTTTCGATGGTTTACTAATTGGCATTTTCTTTGCTTGACCAGACATCCCTCACTTCCAATTACAGCATACACTCCTTTCTCAATATCTTCTTTGATGTTCCTCTTGAATATATAATTTTGTAGAACCTCATATAGACAAACATTCTCAAGGTGACTGCTTCGATTTGGATAATATGTGTCCAACATGTTGGTCTTCAAAATGTCGGTACTGTTTGGTTCCTTTTCTGCCAAATACTCAATTTCCCGGACAGGTTTTAGAACTCGATTTCGCGTTGCAGCAAGACCAAGACTCGCCCAAACGATACTCCTGGATTTGGCATAGAGACTTGCTGAAGACAACCGGTCACAACATTCGTAAGCTCCGATTTCTCGATGCGACAACATCTTCAGACTGAAACTGTACAACTTCTTATTGAGGCTCTTTTCATGGGAAATGTCCTCCCACATATCCTTCAATTCTGTCTTTTCTTTTTTGGTGATGTAAGATGTCACATACCGAGCCACAGCCATACAGTTGTCAGCCACAAACTGTATATCCATGTTAGCATTCCACATGGACAAAATCACTGGGTTGTAGTCGTTGATGTACTTGGACTCTTCGTTCCTTTTCAAATTGTATGTATTTTTGGGTGATTTCCTTGTCACATTATGTCGCAGTGAAGACATCAAACTGTTCACTCTTCCTTTAGAAATCACCGGTCGTGGAAAGTTGAAACGACATTTGGTGTAGAACTTGTCCTTGTTTCTGAATTTACGACGACAGTACTTTCCACAACGATGGCTTTGGAAACGTAGAACCTGTTCTCTTAGGCTTTTCTTCTCTGTTGCGTTTGGAACAGCACACGTAGAATACTGTTCTATGAAATTCATCACTAAGTCATCCGGATCTGTTCCAAATTTAGGTGCATCCTTGATCCACAACAACATATGTATATGAGGAGCACCTCTTGCTTGGTACTCCTTTCTCCAGAAGAAATCCAACACCTCTCCAAGAGGTGGATTCTTCTTATTTGTGATGAAAGACATCATAGCTTCAAATCTATGATTGAAGTACCTGCATACATTCACTGGATCCAAAGAACACAGTTCTCCAGGTGTCTTGAATTCAATGTTTTCAATATTTCCATTTGCCTCTCGTAGAAATTCAAGTAAGTCTTCCCAGCCATACTCGGCACAGCTCAGAGTGAGGAACCATGTCGGAGTTCCTAAGTTCCTCAGCATACATTTTAAATCACCATGACGACGGTACCAGTACTCATTAGTACCACGCTGACACGCCATGAGATTAATTAAGTGAGAATCCAAAATACTGTCTTGGACATTTACTTTATGCATAAAATCACTTGCCGAGATGTTTTGCATGTGTATACCACTTTTTAAGATGTGGTTCACTGCATATGACAGTCCAGACAGATCGCTTTCAAACAGGAGATGAAACAAATAGGGAATGCATTGACGAAACCTAGGATCTTCTGCATACAATCGTAAAGTCCGGTATTCAGACGCAGGAATTTGATGAGGTCACTCATCATATCTTCCTCCTCGACCTGAGGGAAATAGCTGTGCGAAACACTGAGCTTCCAAACTTTCCTCCCAAACACTAATGGGACTCCCTTTGGCTTGTTTCATTTGAAACAACTCAATTGCATTCCCCATGACTTCCTTGGAATGCAAAGGATGAACACTATAATGTTCATATATTTCTTCACTTTTAGAGGCCTCTACTTTCTCAATTTGGCCAACACACAAATCGCTATCCTCTTCATCACTTACTTCCTCTTCTGCAACATATACATTTATATAGTACTTATTATTTTTCTTCAAATACAATGTTGCTTTTTTGACTTTCCTAACATCCACTAAATCTTGCCATATTTTCTTATTCTTTGTCGGAACACCATTAACCAAGATAACCAAAGGTTCCTCTTCCACTTTTTCTACTCCAATTGTGTTAATGTTTTTGTTCAAATCTAGAGGCAAATAAACAACTCTTCCCTTTAATCCTCTCTGTAAATCTGCTGGAGGCAACTTCCCTGTCTTTGGCTCCATTCTTACAATAGCCTGAAAGGGATGGATACTTTGAATCAAAATAGATTCATAAGTATTTAAATCCTTCAATTCAGAAGGAATCTCAACCAATTCCAGATTATTATGAACCGCCCTAGCAGGCATCTGGTTTTGGTTTAATTTATTACAACAATAAGTACACACACGTTGATCCGATCCCAAATCAAAACAATTTTCTACCATCAAGTATATGGCAAAATCCTTCCATTCACTATTATTTTCCCTTTCACTTTTTGCATATAAATCCACTAACTTAATCTGATTCTTGTAATAAGTGCGTCGACAACACACACAAGTGAAATTAGGCCTCTCACTTGATTTCATCTGAAACGTGGCAATTTCCTTCTGAAAATTATCTGTACTGGAAACCTGTACATTATCTTCAACATTACCCTCTACTTCTGGGTCAATTTGAACATTCTCATCTTTACTTCCAAAGTAACAAAACTCAATTTCATCACAAATATTCTTGACATCTATTTCAGAACCATGCAAAAGAGCAGCACATAATTGTTTAAGCATAATTGCTGGACTCTTAGCATGATACAACATTCTCACTAATTTCCTCACTTTATTATGATGCACTGCTAGCATCCTGAAATGATGAAAAACACTCTGGCATACTCTCCTGGAAAGACAAGCCAGTGAATGACCACGCAAACCTGTCATTTGTCTCACTCTGCAAGGATCTAATTCTTGCAACAACTTCATTTTCTGCTTCAAACTTTTCTTATTAAATGTCCGTACAAAATCACAAAGCAAATTGATGGAATCCTGTCGCACACTGCAAATAGAACTACACTACTACAAACCTCATTACCTAACACCTCATCTGTCTCTGTTGTCACAAGTTTTTCTTTTTCAACTGGACAACCATCCTTCACTTCATAAGCTCGACCACTGGTGTCAACTGCAAACACCAAATCATTATCCTGTGGTTGGCAAATCTAAATTTGCCAACCACAGGTGGGAGCGTATTTACAAGAAACTTGCCCCATGAAGAACGCTTTCCATTTAAAAAGGGAAAAATAACATCATAGACACTCATATGCCTTATAAATATGACCCAAAACAACCTATGAAGCTCTAGCAGTACATATCCAGAAATGTAATTGATTTCAAAAAATCGTTTTTAAACACAGCATATAAATCAATTGTATACCTGCATTCAAGAGGAAATGACTGAAAATGTCCTTGAGACACATGAAAGCGTTTTTTGGAATGCCCTAGCACCATTTTTCGGACATTATTAACATGCCTATGTAACTCCCATAATCAAAATCTAAATTTGCCAACCACAGGTGGGAGCGTATTTACAAGAAACTTGCCCCATGAGGTACGCTTTCCATTTAAAAAGGGTAAAATAACATCATAGACACTCATATGCCTTATAAATATGACCCAAAACAACCTATGAAGCTCTAGCAGTACATATCCAGAAATGTAATTGATTTCAAAAAATCGTTTTTAAACACAGCATATAAATCAATTGTATACCTGCATTCAAGAGGAAATGACTGAAAATGTCCTTGAGACACATGAAAGCGTTTTTTGGAATGCCCTAGCACCATTTTTTGGACATTATTAACATGCCTATGTAACTCCCATAATCAAAATCTAAATTTGCCAACCGCAAGTGGGAGCGTATTTACAAGAAACTTGCCCCATGAGGTACGCTTTCCATTTAAAAAGGGTAAAATAACATCATAGACACTCATATGCCTTATAAATATGACCCAAAACAACATATGAAGCTCTAGCAGTACATATCCAGAAATGTAATTGATTTCAAAAAATCGTTTTTAAACACAGCATATAAATCAATTGTATACCTGCATTCAAGAGGAAATGACTGAAAATGTCCTTGAGACACATGAAAGTGTTTTTTGGAATGCCCTTACACCATTTTTTGGACATTATTAACATGGCTATGTAACTCCCATAATCAAAATCTAAATTTGCCAACCACAAGTGGGAGCGTATTTACAAGATACTTGCACCATGAAGAACGCTTTCCATTTAAAAAGGGAAAAATAACATCATAGACACTCATATGCCTTATAAATATGACCCAAAGCAACATATGAAGCTCTAGCAGTACATATCCAGAAATGTAATTGATTTCAAAAAATCGTTTTTAAACACAGCATATAAATCAATTGTATACCTGCATTCAAGAGGAAATGACTGAAAATGTCCTTGAGACACATGAAAGCGTTTTTTGGAATGCCCTAGCACCATTTTTTGGACATTATTAACATGGCTATGTAACTCCCATAATCAAAATCTAAATTTGCCAAGCACAGGTGGGAGCGTATTTACAAGAAACCTGCCCCATGAAGAACGCTTTCCATTTAAAAAGGGAAAAATAACATCATAGACACTCAAATGCCTTATAAATATGACCCAAAACAACCTATGAAGCTCTAGCAGTACATATCCAGAAATGTAATTGATTTCAAAAATCGTTTTTAAAAACAACATATCTGTTTCAGCTTACATAAGAGACCATGGAATGGGCTCCATGTACAACAATAACTTGTGTTACTGCATGCCAGAATGCTACACCGAATATGCAATTAAAATTTAAAACCAAAATCTATTTGTATATCACTAGAGACAAAGCCACATTTTAAAAACACAGCTTTCTTCATCATTTTCTCCTTAAATCATACTATTCTCTATCTAAATTAAATAAATCTTTTCTCACCTTAGCAAATACTTTTTGAGTTTTGAAAACAGTCTCAGAAATACACCAAATTGTCTTCAGCAGAAGAAAAAGGATGCACACCAGAGGCTGCAGCTATTGAAAGCACAGAAATACAGATATTCATTTCACATATCTCTCATATTAGCCAATCATAACTCTTCCCTCACTTTTTTCAAATCAAAACCCTTCCCCCCCCTCTGCCCTCTCTGCCTTTTTTCCATAGCAACCACCTCCTGGAAGACCTCTCATGTTTGCAAATTCACACAACAATGTTTCAATTGAACTCTGAACTCTCAGTGCACCTGCGTATCCAGTGCAATCTTTCATTAAATGTTTCTTCCTTGACCATTCAAATTACATCTTTCAAAGAACACATCCATGCAGCCTAACTTTCTGTTTTCAGAAATGGAAATGCACCAATCACTGCTAATGAATCATTAGCATTGGAAATCCACAGTTTTTTTTCTTTACAAACTCCTACAGTTTCAACTGCCCTTTCATTACCACATTTCATCTGACTGCAGCCCAACCTTCTCCCACCATGTTTAAGGTCTGGATTGTTGGACATAGTTACATCCACTGGGCTCAAAGGTATGCTGAGAACAGAAATTTACACAACCTCTATTTACAAGATGTGGAAATTAAGTGGTTGGGCCAAAGAGGATTAAAATGTCACCAATTGATACCATTGGTGAAAACCTTTATGCATTTGCCAAAACCTGACCTGTTAATAGTGCACTGTGGAGGTAATGATTTGGGCACTTTGACTGGGGTAGGTCTGGAAATGCTTTTAAAGGACACCTTTGAGCAATTAATGGCACTTTTTCCTCAAACTGCCTTGGTATATTCCAATATATGCCAAAGACAGAAATGGAGGTGGTCCAACCAATTTTGTCCACAAATTGAGAAAGCAAGGAAGCATGTAAACAAATCTGTTTCAGCTTACATGAGAGACCATGGAATGGGCTCCTTGTACAACAATAACTTGCGTTACTACATGCAAGATATCTACAGAGGAGATGGAGTTCACTTCTCAGATGAGGGCAACAGAATTTTCATTCTGAATTTAAGACTGTGCATTGGTACCTACTTATAAGTACCTAAATGTACAATAAACCCAAAAGCTCTTCTCAGAGCTACCCTTCATCTGATCACTCACAATTATTATTTTTCTCTAACTTTTTTCTGTAATTTTCAACAAACTACGCTCAAAGAGCGCTACCCGGTACGCAAACTGGAAGCTAACCGCGCAAAATTTCAAAAAAAAAGTTTTTTCTTCGCACATATGGTCCTCCTCAGCCACCCTCAGAAAACCTAGGGGGTCAAAATACTTGTACCGTGCCCCCTTCTACCCATTCTGAACATTATTTACCCTCCATTTTATATCTTAATTCGACCGAAACACAAAATGGTGGACTCCCGTTACGCTCCTAGTTCGCGGACCGGACCGCTTTCCGGGAAGCGGTCCAAAAAAAAGGTGGGAAAGTAATTCACAGAAAAACGACTGGAGACACTCTCACCAAATATAGATTAGCTTATACTACATAACAATCCCTTTCATTTTCACAAATTTGATTGAAATTCCATTTAGCCATTAAGCCTGTAGACCTCTCTAAATACCGTGAGGTAAATTACTTCACAAAACACATCTGAAGTGTTGGAATTGACAACCAATGAAAATGTTACTTTCATTTTCTACTTATATTACCTGACATTTGATTGGTTATATACCTGAATATATATAAAGGAAGAGAAGAAAACACAGCCATTTTGACTACTACTTCTTATTGTACATCACATTTGAATAGCTACCAAACACTTCAACTTGTTTGTGAAGGTAAGTTGTTATTTTTAAAACTGAAGTATATTGTGCACTATAACTTAATATGGTAGACTTTTTCTGATAGATATACACTATCCCTCTGTAGTAGTTATGGATTTAAATAGACTTCTCTGTTATAGTTATGAATGGAGTTAGGCTTCTCTTGGTTAACTTACATACACTTTTTTATAGTCCTATTTCCACTCTGATACTATACACTGCCAAAAGAAAAATTTACTGATAAAAACTGCCTATCTAAAATTAATCCCATCAGTGCCCTATCTCTACTAATATATATTTTTTTAATCATAATTTCAGGCAAAATGGAAGGCGAGCAACAAGTTAAATTTACAATTGTACTGGAGGAGAGCAGCCAAGAAAAAATTGATGATTTTATGGATTAAAGTAGAGACCAGGAACTACTACAATGTGTTGAAGCAGTGGATAACCTGCTTCAAAATGAGAACATGTTACACCCTATATTCAATTTTGAAATTTCTGACACTGAAATGTTAGAAAGTTTAATGAATTATGAAACACAATCAAAATAAAAAAAAATACTTTAAAAATAAAGAAAACAAAAAAAACAACAAAAACAACAAACAATTAACATACAGTATTTGAAAAGTCTATCATTCTATTATCCTTATAGTATGCTGCCCAGAACGCTTTCCGGTTCGCGTACTAGGCGCTCACCACGCAAAAGACCCTGCTGGGCCCTTTTAAAACCTCCACATAAAACCTAGGGGGTCAACGAGGATCTACTATGCCCCCTTATGGTAATTTCCCCCTTTGTTTTGGCCTCCTCTTGTCTCTCGATCCTACCGAGAGACAAGATGGCGGCCGCTCCGGACTGTTAAGAATGTTGACAGACACCGGAGAGCCAATCAACTTCGCATCGCAAAGTTCCGTTACGCGAAAAGTACGCGAACCGGATCGCTGCCCGGAGCGCTGTTACAGATATATATCTTACTTTGAACGTTAATTTCTCAAAATCCACTGAAGCACATATATTGAGACCTAGCAAAGGCACATCGGGCTAACAGTCCCTACAATTTTGCCAAGTTTCGTGCAAATCCATTCAGCCGATCGAGCTAAAAGTGAGTCCAACCGTCCTATGGAAATTAACATGGGAAAAACGCGTTTTGTGACCCCCCTTTTTTCTCGGCCCCCCCTTGACGAACACCCCCCAAATTTCCAGGAGCTGCTCAGAAACAAAATGTGCCATTTTCCTGAAAATTTCAGCCGATTCCGTCCACAAACGCCAAAGTTATTAGACATAGAATTTTCAAAAATCCCATAGGGAAAAAATCCTAACTATATATACCTACTGGCGACCGCCAGTAGGTAATATATATGTATATATATATATATATATCTATATATATATATATATATATGTATGTATGTATGTATAAACATGCACACACACATTTATGGCACATGACCACCTCTGAGGTAGGCATTACGTGCTGAATGTGTCTTTCGAGTTGCCATAAGGTAGGAAGCCACGTGCTGAGTGTTACTCTGAGGTTGGCATTAACGAGGAATGGCATACGAAGAGTGTTTTCTGGGTTTGACATGAGAGTAGGCTGGCATGGGCTGAATGTGTCTGCGTGGCTGGCATAAGGGGCATGTGCTAATGGCGTCTTTGCGGTTGGTGTTAAGATTGTGTCACTTGGAATAGCCACAGGACCGGCTGGTATGTGATAAAGGTGACTCTGGGGCTGGCATCATGACACCGTGGCATTTGTTGAGCGTGACTTGGCATCAAAACAGGATGAAGTGAACTTTTGGAGTTGGCATAGGGGAAGCCAGGCCTCTGCTGAGGATCCTTAAGGAGTTGGAATGGGCTGAGCATGTCATTGTGGTTGGCAGCTCCATGGAACAGTGTGCATTAAAATGCGTACATGGTACCTAGCATGGCATTAGAACATAATGTCACCACATGTCATGGTTCTGATGCTGACATCACTGTGTTTGGCATGGAACAGACTTGGGTGTGCAACATGTTGCCCTGAGTTTCACGTCATGACATCATTTGACGCATTATGGGCGTTTAGGGGGCATTTTAACTAGGCTGGGAGGAAATGTGCCAGGTTTGTCACAGGTGTGAGCTACGTATTAAAGGTAATGTCGAGTGTTTCTCTGACGCTGGTACAAAGGTGGGATGACGAACTGAGTCAATCAATCAGTCAAATAACTTTATTCGCATTTAGTAAATGCATAAAAGTACAAGTAGTTATCACAGTACGAATTGATCAAGGAATAATTCAAAATCGTTAAAAATTAATTGTATACATTTTTCCTTTTAAAAGATATCAACATTTATATGCATCCACATTACTGGAGCTATCAGCTATACATTTATGAGAGGAGTATTTGCAGTAATCAATTTATGATGGTAACACCCTCACGTGTGGTTTGTTCAGAATAGCCAAGCACTGGAAACATGGTTGTGCTTGCTTCCCTGCCCCCTGGCTCTGCTTGCTTCCCTGCCCCCTGGCTGTGCTTGCTTCCCTGCCCCCTGGCTGTGCTTGCTTCCCTGCCCCCTGGCTGTGCTTGCTTCCCTGCCTGTGCTTGCTTCCCTGCCCCCTGGCTGTGCTTGCTTCCCCGCCCCCTGGCTGTGCTTGCTCCCCGCCCCCTGGTTCCCCTTCCCCTGGTTGGGCTTGCTCCCCTGCAATCTGGCTGTGCTTGCTTCCCTGCCACCTGGCTGTTCTTGCTTCCCTGCCCCCTCGCTGTGCTTGCTTCCCTGCCCCCTCGCTGTGCTTGCTTCCCTGCCCCCTCACTGTGCTTGCTTTCCTGCCCCCTCGCTGTGCTTGCTTCCCTGCCCCCTCGCTGTGCTTGCTTCCCTGCCCCCTCGCTGTGCTAGCTCTCCTGAGTGTGTGTGGCTCTGGGTGGGTGTGTGTGGCTCTGGGTGGGTGTGTGTGTGTGTGTGTGTGGCTCTGGGTGTGTGTGTATGTGTGTGGCTCTGGGTGTGTGTGTGTGTGTGTGGCTCTGGGTGTGTGTGTGTGGCTCTAGGTGTGTGTGTGTGTGTGTGTGTGTGTGGCTCTGGGTGGGTGTGTGTGTGTGTGTGTGTGGCTCTGGGTGGGTGTGTGTGGCTCTTGGTGTGTGTGTGTGGCTCTGGGTGTGTGTGTGTGTGGCTCTGGGAGTGTGTGTGTGGCTGGCTCTGGGTGTGTGTGTGTCTCTGGGTGTGTGTGTGTGGCTCTGGGTGTGTGTGTGTGTGGTAGTAATTGCTGTCTGCTGAGCTCGTCCGTAGGGTACAATAGGTCTCACATTTGCGAGAGATTAAGCTAATGGCAATGTAAATGACAATGCCATTTATTTATCTGTTTTCAAAACCAACACATAAATACAAATTTTGTCATTTACAATGCCAATAGCTCTAACTGTTCCAAAGGCGAAACCATTGCATTGTAAATGCTTGTTAATGATGTTATGCAGGGGGTTTGTTCTGCGGTCCTGATTCTGGTTCTTTTCTTTTCTTCCTCGCACGTTGTAAGAGTACCATTTGGGGCAACTCCTTTAGCCCCATTCAAATGTATTTTTTTGCCTCTACCCTTATTCTTGCGTTGTGCCGTGTGGTGTTCCCACACATTTCACTCCAGTTTGAGTTGAGGGTGGTAAGGAGAAGTGTGGCTCAATGGTTAGAGCGGCAGACCCTGATGCAGAGGTATGTCCCGGGACCAGGGTTCAATTGCCCGCCTCGGCGGGTCTTGGGCTCAAAAATTCCACGGACCTGATCGCCTCGGTGCCTATTCCAATCATGGAGTCCCACTCTGCAACTCTGGGCAATAGCTTGCTTAATCTCCACAACGGCCCCTACAACGCTAAGGATGCCTGGCCTCCACCTTGGGGGTGCCCAGGAGTGGACGCCTCACAGGGAAAGCCAGGATGGGTTCCACAGCGGTATTCGTACAAGCGGCTTGAGACCCTTGCGGGTGAGTAGTGCGCTATACAAGTATCAATTTACATTTACATTTTATATTTATTTGTTAAGTGAAGTTTTGAGCGCCTGCTTAGATTCCGTGTAGAGTGTTTGCTACACATCACACCCCGCTTTGCGTTGGGGGGAGTTCTTTACGTGTTGAGTGAAGTCTTGTGCGCCTGCTTAGATCCCTTGTAGAGTGTTTCTACACATCACACCCCATTTGCGTTGGGGGGAGTAATTTACGTGTTCAGTGTCGTCTTGTGCGCTTGCTTAGGTTCAGTGTAGACTGTTTTCTACACATCACACTCCAGTTTGCGCTGGGGGGGGGGGGGGGTTCTGCAGCTTCTGTGTGTTGCTTTGTTTTGTGTGGCGTATTCCCACACATCCCACCCCAGCTTGTTTTGGGGGTAGTGCTTTGGTGTAGCTTGCTTCTTCTCTTCTACTGCTTTCCTTTTTGCGTGAACTCACCACCTGTGCGTTTTGCTACTTTTGGTGTGGATTTTGAGTGAAAGGCAGTTTTTCTGTTCTTGTCCTCTGCATGGCTGCTTTCACTCTTTCTTTGTTTTTTCTTTGCTTCTGTGGTAGGTCTTCTCCTACACCTTGGTGTTGGCACTCTTGTACTTTCTTCATGTTTGCCTGGCCAGCTTGCATGATTTTGGTACTTTGGTTTGTGGGTAGTTTTGGTGTGGGAGTGTGGGTTGTATTGTGATAGGAAGGGAGATGGTGCATGGGGGCTTTGTACTTGTGTTTGCATGTCTCTTTCTATCTACTTTATTCTTTCTGCATGAATTTGCCATCTGTAATTTTTCATGCTACTTTTCAGAACAAAGTTATGTTATTTATTTCTTGAATTTGTTCTATTACTGTTCTGAGAGCAATTGCATTCCCTTAAAAGAAGGAGATGTATTATACTGTAGCTCAGCTTGGGTGTCTGTGTGAGAGAATGTTGGTGAATGGAATGATCTTGTGTGTAAGAAGCAGTTGGTGATTGGCTGAGCAGCAGTGAGGCTGCTCCTGGTGGGGTTCTCTTATGTAACATCCTACCTGAATAAAGATACCTGAAGAATCTACCTGGATGGACTATTTTTATTTACTACAGGTGGCCATCTGGAAAGAGGTGGAGATGAAAGAGCTCAGGTCCCTGGCTGAGTCATCTCTGGCTCACACTCCGCGAAGAGTGTTACCACTTGAACCGAAGCTCTATGCGATCTAACCTACGTTTCCCCAATGCTCCTTGAAAAAGGACGGTTGGTCCGAAATGCATTGGAGCGTTTTTCATGTTTGATGATGACATAAACCATCGTTAATCTATTCATATGAAGCATATATGAAATATACTTATGAAAATACGAATTAAAACTTTGAAAACTTTCTAAAGATTTGGAACTTTACATTTTCTGGAAGCACCTGTGTTGTTGTTACACACAGGTCCACAAAAGTGTGCCCACCACAGGGATGCGCTTACACCCCAGTAGCGCACTCAACCCCATGTCCCATGACCTGCCACCCCTATGTTTCTACCGACCAACCTCCATGTTGCCTCCCATCCCCTCTCTCTCAATGTTGCCTCTCGTCTCAAACCCCACCATATATATACACACAAAAAAAAACACTGATGCAGACGTTTATATTTTTACTTTCAACCAATTTCTTATAGCAGCCACGCTGCTGCACAACAGTTTAAAAGACTTTGAAAGAGCCAATAGTTCTCTCATAGGCAGAACCTATTGGCTTTGCCATTTGTTGCTTTATTTATCGGTCAAAATAGCGTACGTCATCTTGGATTGGTAAATGAAAAATAAAGGAAAGGGCATCCACGTACTAAGCACTCCCATGCTTGGTGAGGCATGTGCATACCGCCTCACACAATCACAAGTCTACTGAATGATGTGATTGTATGTTGCTTACATGCTCATTCCCTCTTTGTGTCAAGTCTTTATTTTGCAGATGCTGTTCTGCATTGACAAAGCCACTAGATCACAAAGTCGTTGGCTTTGTCAATGTTTTTTTTGCAGGTGATAGCTCTTTTATGAAAATAACATAATAACATTGCACATTCTCATAACTAATACCCATCGCTTCAGCAGCAATTCACAAGGCAATCAGATGATACTTTATTAATAGCACCAGTAACTGGAGCGGTCTATGAGGAATAAAGATAGCTCCACTTTTATAAGCGGTTAACCTCTTTTCCCACTGAAAATGTCATCATTCTGGAGGTAGAATAGGGCAGACGAGGAGGCTTTACAGAATAGGAAGGTGGTGGCTATCAAGGGACCAGACATGGGCTAGTAGCGTGCTTACAGGCAGGTGTGCGGTTGAATTGAGTCATGTTACCCCAAAGGGTTTGCTCTTGGCCTTTTTCTGTCCCTACATCTTTTTATGTTTTCCTTCTATGTACCTGATGGAGCAAGGTTTCACACATAAAGTGACTTGCTCGTACTCAACCCTCTCAATAATAATAAATTACTAACTAACATGCTTTGTCTTATTAATATTGCATTACTTGACATATTAGGCATCTAGGGGAAGCTTGCCAATGTGTTTTTACTAACTATAATCCGCATGCACTAAAATGGCTGCTGCTACGCAGGATTTTCTACTGCGCATGCGTTTGTCATGCCCACGTGACATGCTTGGTGGGAAAACTTTTGCTTCTGCGCAATAGAACTAAAATGGCTGTTATGTGTCCTAATGTGCAAGAAGCTTGCAACGCTGCTTTGCTAAGCTGTTTGTTTTCGCTTAATATTTAAAGCAATATTATCAAATAAAATAATGGTAATAGAGTAGAAAGAAGTGGTATACAGTGCATTCATTTATTCTGTATTTCTAAAACTGTTTCTTTTCTATTTTTGTATGTTACCAAAATTATGGGCCTAAATGCTTTGCTGAACTCCATCTTTGGAGAAACTGCGCCTGTGTGACAAATGCCCTGAAGCCACAAAAGCTGTAGCATTGAATCCTGGCCAAGACGGACATGGAAGGCGGAGAAAAGTGAATTCCTTGCCTTGCCAGAGGAAGCTGAATTGAATAAATTGTTTTAAAATGATTATTGATACATTTCACTACCGGGAGGAATAAAGAACATGGGTAGATAAAGTTATGGGAGGGAACGACTTGAATACATGATTGACAAGTTGGTTCTAGAAAAGTATGGTGTGATGGCTACTCCTCGTTCTTTGTCCAATAAAATTGTGGGATTCACACATTTGCAACATTTGGGGGTGGTACACTGACCTGAAAAATAGTATAACTAGGGTAGGCTTAGTTAGTTAGATTGTCCGACTTGTCCGAATAGCTGACCTGTCACTGACCCAACGCACTCAATAGTTAATCGGGAACAGAGTTGCTGGCGGAGCACTCTGTCAGAAGATTCGATAACCCAATCGGGGTTCTGGGAGGAGATCGATGACCTAATCAGGATTCGACTGTTATCTGCAGAGAGGGTTTACAACGCTGGCGTTTTGAACTTTAACTGTGGTGCTGGTCTTAGACTGTGGTGGTCCTATCCTGATCCAATTTGGTCTGTAACCTGTCCTGATTCTGGCTTGCACCTGTTCTTTCCTGCTGGCACTTATACTTTGGGATCCATATTCTTTGACTCAGCCTATGACCACGGTTGGTCATTACACCGTTCTAGGTAACTATAAAGTGTGGGTTTGTCATTGTACCGTTTTCCCTTTCTCTTACCCACCCTCTGTTTAATTGCCTAATGACATTTTCCCTCCAAATCATTCTGAAATGTGTATGGTTTTAAATCTGCATTAATCTAAACAGAATAAGAAATTAAATTTGAGTTTTCATGTTTATAAGTTTTCAAAGATTTTACTTAGATAAAGATTTTAAACCTTTCCCGAGTTTGTGGTTATTTATGAAATGCTAAATATTATTATTGCTACCTATTTTCTCTCTAACTCCCTTGATCCTTTAGGACTATAGGTATCGGTGACTTGAATTGGTAAAATAAATGGTAAAAATCCAAATGGTAAAACCCCAATTGATTTGAGTGTAGGTTTCCCTGTTTAATGTGTATATATTAACATATTGGCCCAGGTGAGTATGTTGAGCAGGTGAGCTTGCTCTCTATCATACCAACTGGTATTTTGTATACTACGGAGTACCTCCACCCTTTTTTGTGGGTTAGGCCCCCCTAGTACCTCCTCTCACTATACTTCATCAATATAGGCTGCTGCTTAGAGTTCTCTGGTTCCTGTGGATGGTTCATTGTGTTCATCAGGACATGGTACCAGTAAGATACTGTGAGAGAGATATATATGTATATATATATATATATATATATATATATATATATATATATATATATATATATATATATATATATATATATATATATATATTCAATGAAAAAACCATAGGTTATAGACCATATATAGTTAGGAATTCGCATTTACAAAACCTTATTTTACTCGCACAAAACCATTGAAATTCCATATATAGTTAGTTGCACTAACTATATATCGCGCACCCGCAATCCACTGCTGATGATGTCACATATTACATCATTCATGACATGGTCAGTGACATCACTGATGACATCACTGATGACATCTCAAATGACATCACTGATGACATCTCAAATGACATCACTGATGACATCACTGATGACATCTCAAATGACATCACTGATGACATCTCAAATGACATCACTGATGACATCTCATTTGACATTACTGATCACATCACTGATGATATCATTCATGTGATAATACAATGAACCTCTTCAGACTCTAATATAACCTTAGATACAATCAGTGTAAACAGACACTCACAGACTGTCACTCATCCATGGAGTTACTCACACACCTAGTCAGTCATGCAAAGAATCAATCACACCTCCATTTCCTCAACTATACAGTTATACAAACTTTACTTATTCAAACATATACTAACACATATTTATTCTCTTATACAATCCCTGATACAAGTTCACAATGATCCATACAGCCACTCACACATTCACTGGCTCTTATGCACAGTTATTTATATATGTCAACTCTCACATGTACTGTGTTTTACATATATACTTACTTTGACATGTAGCACTGAGATATCCATTCACTCACCAATACACTCATGCACACAGTCAACCGCCCATACAGCTGTTTCCACATGCACTTTTGAACCCATACATCTAGTGAATCCACTGCTCACACATCTATGCACAGAGTCACACACCCCCTAGACACCCGCACACACACACTCGCTCTCCCATACAAATACTTGGGCAACCAATCAATAACCCATATAGTTACTCATATAGGTACAGAATAACACATGCATCATCTTATACAACAACAGACATACTGATGCACACATTCAGACAGTTTAGTCACTAACCAATGCACTCAGTGAGACACATTTAATCACTCTCTCATACAGTCAGTCATGCACCTACTAAATCCTTTATCCAGACACTTATACATCCACTCATTCTTCAATATGTAAGACATATTTTAACTTTACAGAAACATACAGTCACTGGATAATGTCATCAGTGATGTCATCAGTGATGTCACTGACCATGTCATGAATGATGTAATATGTGACATCATCAGCAGTGGATTGCGGGTGCGCGATATATAGTTAGTGCAACTAACTATATATGGAATTTCAATGGTTTTGTGCGAGTAAAATAAGGTTTTGTAAATGCGAATTCCTAACTATATATGGTCTATAACCTATGGTTTTTTCATTGAATTTCAATGGTTTTTTAAATGCAAATTTCTAACTATATATGGTCTATAACCTATGGTTTTTTCAGTGAATTTCATTGGTTTTTTAAAAGCTAACATCTGTAGCTGTAAAATGTATTATTCTTTAAATCCCAAAATATATATAGATATTTATTGATAATTTTTTTTAAATATTTTTTTATTCGCTTCTATTTCGCGAACCGGGAAGCTTTCCGTTAGCTCATCTTGATGCCGCGATCTAGTCCGCGAACCGGTCAACGTTACGTTAGAGGAACAGTGACGCGTCGCGGAAGCGCGACATATCACGTTATCGCGTAATGCGTCTAATGACGCGTCGCGTTAGCGCTCCCGGAAGTGCTCCGGACCGCGGTCCAGAAGCGATCTGGGACGCGGCGCGCGCCGCGTAACGTAAGCGGAACAGGTCATGTGACTTGTTTATCAAACTTCTCATTGGTTCATTTCACTTTTGGTTTCCAAATGATGTATGACTAGGTCATGTGACCTAAAAATAACACTTTTCATTGGCTCAGAACTTTTGTTTTCCCCAAATCATGTAAACCCCTCCTTATTTCCTCACTCTGACTTTCATCTTGGTGAGAGAAAGACCATTTATCTGAAGATCCACAATGGCTTCCATTCTTGCTGCAGCTGGTGGACCCCCACCACCACCTCCACCTCCTCATAAGAAGAGAGGACCACCTAGTCAAATTCTGACTAACAGAGAGGAGGAAGATGAGGAAGAAGAAGAAGAGGAGAGAGAGGGACAACAATTTGTTGATGAGTTGCCCCGGGTTTCTAAACGAAAATCCAGTTTTATCTGGCAGTTTTTCACCATCCCTCCTGGAACAAAGAAAGTGAATGCAAAATATGCCACCTGCCTCATCTGTGATCACACATTGTCGAGAGGCACAGAAAAGAAGTACAGTATGGGGAACTATACAATGCATCGTCACATGAGCAGGTGGCATCCCTTGAACTACAGCCGGGCTGAGTTAAGGGATCTTGTAGACAATCCGACGGCAACTCCTGTGGCAAGATCTACATCCACATTGTCTTTGACGGGAAGAGAGGCACAAGAGACTGTGCCAAACATCCAACCTAACTTCCAGCACATAAAGTTATCTTGTGTTCACTGTGGTGAAATGCTGTCATATGGCAACATGAGTGTCAACCTCATGAACATTGCATATGAAAATCATAAATGCCCTAATGCACCCAAAAAGTAATTTTCTTTTTTTTGCTCCAGTTGAGCCGTTTTGAAAGCCTGTTTTTTGTTGTCTCCCCTCCATAAAAAAAACAAAAAAAACATAAAACAGTTCTAAAAATACAAAAAAATCAAAAAATGTTCAAAAAATAAAAAAAAAATATAAAACACCAAAAACAAAAAAAAACAGTTCTTTTCAGAACTACCTCCCCTTTCAAACAAAATTGCTAGAATGTTTATCACTCTGGCAAGCTCTATTTCTTTTGGTTCGCTTCAAGTTCGCTGACCGGTTCGCGAACTTTAAGCGAACTAAAAAAATATTTTTTTAAAAAAAAGAAGAGTTAGTATAAGGGAAGTAATCAGGGAATAATGTAAAAAGAAAGACAGCTAGAGAGAGTAAATGAGAGATAGTGTCAATGACATCATCAGCAGTGCATTGCGGGTAAAAAGAGTGGAAAACATTTACCTTATAATTCTTGTTACCTTTTTTAAATATTTTTCCATACTTTCAATCTGTAAAACAAAGAACAAACATTTCAAAAAATATTAAAACATGTATTTAAAAATTAGAAAAGACAAGGGAAAAGGTTCAAAAACAAACAGTTTTTCAACAACTTTGACATTTACAGAAGTCTCTGCTTCTCTACGTTCACTACACAATCCTAAAGATATATATTCGAAAGAAACTGTATCTTGATGTTGCTGAACTGAGGCCTATTTTGGAACATGATGTTTTTCTTGCACTGCTAATGTCTCACAATAGTGATGCAATAGCAGCGCAAAAAAGATGTAAAGCCATAAAAAAATTGTGTCTAACATTGTAAATGATTGTTTTAGGATGCAAATAAGATGTGTGCTTTCAAGAGCTTTCTTTGAGGTGAGGCCTCTTTTTTTTATAAAAAAAAAACACTACCCAGAAGTACAGCACTCTAAGCATTAAAATTGATATTTACAGAACTCAGCTTACCCATATGTACCACACATTTCTAAATGTATATCATAAGGACAAAAAGCATAACATTAATTATACATGTTAAATGGTTTATTTTTGCTGTTCTCAGAATGTATCAAATTTCACTTAAATCAGTGACTTGAAGGTATTCATCATGTAACAGCGGGGAAAAAAAAACACAATCAAAATGACTGTGTTTAAAAAACCCATACAACCTAAGAAATCTGATTTCAAAACTTCTTAAAATTAACTTACTTTCAATGACGTCGAAGGATCTCCTATAAACAGCATCCACTCTGTTGTGCTTTAAATATTTTCAGCCCGTCACTTTCTGAAAGAAAACCTCCATCGATACGTGAAATATGTTACATAGAAAAAAAACTTCTCTCATTATATCACATGTTTCCACTAGGCCAAATCATGTTGCCGCGATTCGCAAATCTTGTAATTCTTCCAATCAAATCCCGACATTTTCTATTTTCGCAACTTTCAAAAATAAAATATTTGAGATTATTTTCACAATCCTGGACTACTAATATCTTACTCTTCTTTGTCACTCATGTTCTCCTTTTCCTATGACACTGATACTGCTTACTATGAAGCAGACTTACTTGCATCAGGTTTATATAGTTGAATTTTTAATCGAGACAGCATTGCAGACTTACATTCCCTCTACTTAAAATTTTGGTTTTAAAAACACCAGGTAAGAATTTTTAAGGTCAAACGGCAATTTTTTTTTGAACGTTACAACAGAATCATTACAGAATGACCAGCCGTTTCCAGACTTTAAGTAAGCTGTATAATGTCCTGATGTAGTTGATGAACCATCGTGATAGATAATTGCTACAGTAACAAAAGTCCTCCCTGATATTGACAGCTGAGAAGCCACAAAATTTTTTATTAAAGTTGACAATTTTGTTCCATCAGGCCTACATCGTTGCATCATTAAAATCACATACTGGCCATATCTACGTATAAATAATGTTGACATCATATCACATTTACATTGACTACACTCCATGTTGTGATCCGCTGCATTTACTAGCTTATTAAAGGAGACTGATTTACTGTCTGGCAAAGTTAAATATATAAATCTTTCTGAGTCTACACTAGTAGTACTTGATACCATACAGTTCTCGCAGTCATGCTGCCATTGATAAGAAAGCCCAAACAGGTGATCTACATCTACACCCTCAACTTGCAATATATCAAGCATATACATTAAAAACTCCTGACAATCTTGCTGATTATTTTCAGAGAAGTCTGTTTGACCTGAACATTCATCTAACAGATAACGAACTTCAGACACACTTTCTACTTTTGTTCGATCAGTGCTACATTTCTCGAAAACAGAATTCAACAAACAGCATAAAATTTGTTCAGAATTCAACAGAATCTGTTCTTTTAAACTCTCTAGTGAAAAGAGAACATTAACCACTACATTTGCATAGCAGTTGACACCAGAACTGTTTTCAAATTGAAAACCGACAACATCTTCAACAGAATCCACTTTATTTCTGCTAACAACTTTCGGTTCATTGACTTTTAGTCTTTTTGCAACAACTTCCCTACTATTACTACTATTTCTACGTTTCCGGCCTACCACACGTTTCTCAAACAAAGGATATTGAGGCAAATGTGGCGCATACTCTCTTCTTAACCTATTGTATTCCTTAACACAATCTAGATCCGCACAAATGTTTGTGACATCACAGTCAATCAAGTACAATCCCGATAAAGTTCTAACTCGCGACAATGCCACATATGCCATACCCTCCTTGAACACTGAACTGCCAATATTCACCAATGCACAGTCTACACTTAAACCTTGCGATTTATGGATTGTCACCGCATATGCCAAGCAAACAGGAAACTGTTTACGGCGAACATATAAGTCTTTAACAAGCAAAAACCTAGCAGAACAACGAGCAATTTTCTGTACTTCCTCAATACCATCAAATTTAATTCTTAAAAATTCTATTCCATCTCTATTTCTGTATTTCTCAAAATCAACAACATTACCCATTGATCCATTTACCAGACCTCTTTCTACATGTAAATTCCGTCTCAAAATGATTCGGCAATTTAAACACACATTCAGAGTCTTTTCAAAACCCGCTGTCTTAGATATAGTCTTCTCTAATGAATCCAATTTTGATTTCAAATTATCTGACAAAATAATTGTTGATCCCATATGCTCTAATTTGTCGATAGCTTCAAGTTTCACAATCTCTTGCTTTTCTAAATTCAACATTTTGTTGTTGAAGATGGCACATTCTGCAAGAGTTGGCATGAGACATATCCCGGATTTCTTCTCAGTAATTTTCTGAAAAATATTCTCAGGCACAATCTCTTGTTTGGGATACAAATTTGACAGTAACCGTGCATTTAAAGCTTCTTTCCCATACTCGGTCACTTTTCCAATTCTAATATCTTGTAGAATATTCTTGTAATCTTCATCCTTTGCCTGACGCATATTTTGATGCAGTTCTGCATAATTGAAGTTTAACCATATATTGACGTTGCCAATGCTCCCTAGGCACTTCCTGGTATCTTCATGCGTGAGTATTTTGAACACAGGTTGACCTTTTACTGGTGTCAGCTGTAGAAGATCTCCGAAAACAATAATGTGTTTCCCACCAAATAAGACATCATATTCAGTTTTAAGTACTTCTTGCATTCTCAAATGCACAAAGGCAAGCATGACATTGGAAACCATGCTTACTTCGTCAATGATAAGTAGTTTCATTTTCCTCAAAACTCTTGAAACTTCACAGCAAGCATCTCCAGATAACTTGTTGTATTGTAATTTGTTGTCATGCTCCACCGGCAGCATCAATAGACGATGCAAAGTAATACCTTTAATATTATGTGCTGCCAGTCCAGTAGGAGCGGTGACAACACAAGACAGCGATGACTCAGTCCTTTCCTGCAAATAACAAGAGATTGCTTTAATGAGGAAACTTTTTCCAGTTCCCGCTTCTCCACTCACGTACAGTCGGACAGGCTTCAACGACGTACACGAGCACTCTTTCTTCTCATGACTTAATCCGTGCTCAATTTCCTTGGTAACTTCATCATATATTTTCCTCTGCTCAACGTTGAGTTGTTTTTCCAAGTCTTGTAAGTTAACTGAATCCTCCTGAGCATGTGCCATGGCTCTTTCTACTTCATTCATAGCAGTGGCAGCTTCATTTTCGATAATAGGTCCTCCAAGTGGATCTTGACTCAATGAAACAGAACTCTGACTGTCCTGAGAACTGTCTCTGGCAATCTCAGCTGCAATCGTTGCTTCCTGCTCAATTTCCAAAGTTAGCATTTCTTGATATTTAGAAAAAGCAGGACATTCTATGGACTCCTTGGCTGCATTGAAAGAGTCTTCGTAACAGAGGAAATCTCCAAGCAGTTCCTCTTCTGCACGCCAAGGCTTGAAAAGTTGCAAAAGTGCTAAATAGAAAAACTCCTTTTTTTCTGGAGATTCGCCACTTAATTTTCGATGGTTTACTAATTGGCATTTTCTTTGCTTGACCAGGCATCCCTCACTTCCAATTACAGCATACACTCCTTTCTCAATATCTTCTTTGATGTTCCTCTTGAATATATAATTTTGGAGAACCTCATATAGACAAACATTCTCAAGGTGACTGCTTCGATTTGGATAATATGTATCCAACATGTTGGTCTTCAAAATGTCGGTACTGTTTGGTTCCTTTTCTGCCAAATACTCAATTTCCCGAACAGGTTTTAGAACTCGATTTCGCGTTGCAGCAAGACCAAGACTCGCCCAAACGAGACTCCTGGATTTGGCATAGAGACTTGCTGAAGACAATCGATCAGAACATTCGTAAGCTCCGATTTCTCGATGCGACAACATCTTCAGACTGAAACTGTACAACTTCTTGCTGAGGCTCTTTTCATGGGAAATGTCCTCCCACATATCCTTCAGTTCAGTCTTTTCTTTTTTGGTGATGTAAGATGTCACATACCGAGCCACAGCCATACAGTTGTCAGCCACAAACTGTATATCCATGTTGGCATTCCACATGGACAAAATCACTGGGTTGTAGTCATTGATGTACTTGGACTCTTCGTTCCTTTTCAAATTGTATGTATTCTTGGGTGATTTCCTCGTCACATTATGTCGCAGCGAAGACATCAAACTGTTCACTCTTCCTTTAGAAATCACCGGTCGTGGAAAGTTGAAACGACATTTGGTGTAGAACTTGTCCTTGTTTCTGAATTTACGACGACAGTACTTTCCACAACGATGGCTTTGGAAACGTAGAACTTGTTCTCTTAGACTTTTCTTCTCCGTTGCGTTTGGAACAGCACACGTAGAATACTGTTCGATGAAATTCATCACTAAGTCATCCGGATCTGTTCCAAATTTAGGTGCATCCTTGATCCACAGCAACATATGTATATGAGGGGCACCTCTTGCTTGGTACTCCTTTCTCCAGAAGAAATCCAACACCTCTCCAAGAGGTGGATTCTTTTTATTTGTGATGAAAGACATCATAGCTTCAAATCTATGATTGAAGTACCTGCATACATTCACAGGATCCAAAGAACACAGTTCTCCAGGTGTCTTGAATTCAATGTTTTCAATATTTCCATTTGCCTCTCGTAGAAATTCAAGTAAGTCATCCCAGCCATACTCGGCACAGCTCAGAGTGAGGAACCATGTCGGAGTTCCTAAGTTCCTCAGCATACATTTTAAGTCACCATGACGACGGTACCAGTACTCATTAGTACCACGCTGACACGCCATGAGATTAATTAAGTGAGAATCCAAAATACTGTCTTGGACATTGACTTTATGCATAAAGTCACTTGCCGAGATGTTTCGCATCTGTATACCACTTTTTAAGATGTGGTTCACTGCATATGACAGTCCAGACAGATCGCTTTCAAACAGGAGATGAAACAAATAGGGAATGCATTGCCGAAACCTAGGATCTTCTGCATACAATCGTAAAGTCCGGTATTCAGACGCAGGAATTTCACGAGGTCGCTCATCATATCTTCCTCCTTGACCTATGGGAAATAGCTGTGGGAAACACCGAGCTTCCAAACTTTCCTCCCAAACACTAATGGGACTCCCTTTGGCTTGTTTCATTTGAAACAACTCAATAGCATTCCCCATGACTTCCTTGGAATGCAAAGGATGAACACTATAATGTTCATATATTTCTTCACTTTTAGAGGCCTCTAGTTTCTCAATTTGGCCAGCACACAAATCGCTATCCTCTTCATCACTTACTTCCTCTTCTGCAACATATACATTCTTATAGTACTTATTATTTTTCTTCAAATACACTGTTGCCTTTTTGACTTTCCTAACATCCACTAAATCTTGCCATATTTTCTTATTCTTTGTCGGAACCCCATTAACCAAGATAACCAGAGGTTCCTCTTCCACTTTTTCTATTCCAATTGTGTTAATGTTTTTGTTCAAATCTAGAGGCAAATAAACAACTCTTCCCTTTAATCCTCTCTGTAAATCTGCTGGAGGCAACTTCCCTGTCTTTGGCTCCATTCTTACAATAGCCTGAAAGGGATGGATACTTTGAATCAAAATAGATTCATAAGTATTTAAATCCTTCAATTCAGAAGGAATCTCAACCAATTCCAGATTATTATGAACTGCCCTAGCAGGCATCTGGTTTTGGTTTAATTTATTACAACAATAAGTACACACACGTTGATCCGATCCCAAATCAAAATAATTTTCTACCATCAAGTATGTGGCTAAATCCTTCCATTCACTATTATTTTCCCTTTCACTTTTTGCATATAAATCCACTACCTTAGTCTGATTCTTATAATAAGTGCGTCGACAACATACACAAGTGAAATTAGGCCTCTCACTTGATTTCATCTGAAACGTGGCAATTTCCTTCTGAAAATTATCTGTACTGGAAACCTGTACATTATCTTCCACATTACCCTCTACTTCAGGGTCAATTTGAACATTCTCATCTTTACTACCAAAGTAACAAAACTCAATTTCTTCACAAATATTTTTCACATCTATTTCAGAACCATGCAAAAGAGCAGCACATAACTGTTTAAGCATAATTGCTGGACTCTTAGCATAATACAACATTCTCACTAATTTTCTCACTTTATTATGATGCACTGCTAGCATCCTGAAATGATGAAAAACACTCTGGCATACTCTCCTGGAAAGACAAGCCAGTGAATGACCACGCAAACCTGTCATTTGTCTCACTCTGCAAGGATCTAAATCTTGCAACAACTTCATTTTCTGCTTCAAACTTTTCTTATTAAATGTCCGTATAAAATCACAAAGCAAATTGATGGAAACCTGTCGCACACTGCAAATAGAACTACACTTCCAAATGTACACAGGACCCTTAGGACGTCTTCCTAAAACCTCATCACTTAGCGCCTCTTCTGTCTCTGTTGTCACAAGTTGTTCTTTTTCAACTGGACAACCATCCTTCACTTCATAAGCTCGACCATTGATGTCAACTGCATGCACCAAATCATTATCCTGAAAATAAGTCTCTTCATTAAAAAATGCCTCAGAACTTGAACTATGCATCCATTCTCCAGAAAAAACTTCACAAAAGTTAGTACGATTTACTACTCTCTTCCATCTACTTTTTGTTTTGAAATCAGAAATTACCTTGCTTAGTTTCCTAATTCTATTGATTACCAAAATAAACAACTTTCGCTTGATTTCAAAAGCATGATCAATAATTTTCTCTACATTTTTCTTCTTCCTATAAAATGCCGCTTTCTGTTGGCCTTTCTTTTTAATATTTTTCAATAAATTAACTAATATCCTATTACGGAACATTCGTTGTCGAATGTCCCTAAACTGTTGTTTCCTTCTACTATCATGCACAGAGTTATCTCTTCCTCTACCAGTAACATTTGTGATGTGTCTCTCCTTTCCATTTAAATTACGTTTTTTTTTGTGAACAGACACATTTTTTTGTGCAAAATTTTTTTTACTACAAATATTTCTTAAGAATGATTTCGTGCTCTTACCCGGCCCTTTCTTGGTGTTTTGACAAGTATTTGGGGAAGAGGACTGCTGCAATAAAACATCATCCTGCTGTCTTTGACGTTTTCTAGCCTTTCGTATTCGACTTCTGGAAGGCATTTTCCAAACTATGAAAGAATCTGCAGTTGAATCTGTGAAAAAATATAATATAAAATGTTATTAACCACTATTACCAAACAGTAAATAAATAACAGTCATCTAAAACTTAATGCCGTACTAATTATTTAACATAGCAAATATTTTCCACCAGCACTGCAAATGCTCTTAGCCATGTTATCCACTTCCTAAAAATAACATCAAAGACACTAAAATGCCTTCTAAATATGAACCCAAACAACCTATGAAGCAATGTGGAAAAAACTGCTGCAATGCATGAATATAGCAGAAAAATCAGCGACATTCATGCATTTTCCAGCAAATGCTCTTAGCCATGTTATCCACTTCCTATTAAATAACATGGCTAAGAACTGCTCAGGGCACCATGAGGAACGCTTTCCATTTAAAAAGGGAAAAATAACATCAAAGACACTAAAATGCCTCCTAAATATGAACCCAAACAACCTATGAAGCAATGTGAAAAAAAACGGCCACAATGCATGAATATAGCAAAAAAATCAGCGATATTCATGCATTTTCCAGCAAATGCTCTTAGCCATGTTATCCACTTCCTATTAAATAACATGGCTAAGAACGGCTCAGGGCCCCATGAGGAACGCTTTCCATTTAAAAAGGGAAAAATAACATCAAAGACACTAAAATGCCTTCTAAATATGAACCCAAACAACCTATGAAGCAATGTGAAAAAAAACGGCCACAATGCAAGAATATAGCAGAAAAATCAGCGATATTCATGCATTTTCCAGCAAATGCTATTAGCCATGTTATCCACTTCCTATTAAATAACATGGCTAAGAACTACTCAGGGCCCCATGAGGAACGCTTTCCATTTAAAAAGGGAAAAATAACTTCAAAGACACTAAAATGCCTTCTAAATATGACCCCAAACAACCTATGAAGCTCTAACAGTACATATCCTGAAATTTAATTCATTTCAAAATTCGTTTTTAAACACAGCATATAAATCAATTGTATACCTGCATTCATGAAGAAATAACTAAAAATATCCTTGAGACACATGAAAGTGTTTTCTGGAATGCCCTAGCACCATTTTTGGGACACTATTAACATGGCTAGGTAACTCCCATAATCAAAATCTAAATTTGCGAAGCACAAGTGGGAGCGTATTTACAAGACACTTGTCCCATGAGGAACACTTTACATTTTAAAAGGCGAACACAACATCTTAGACACTCAAATACCTTATAAATATGGCCCAAAACAACCTATAAAGCTCTAGCAGTACATATCCAGAAATGTAATTGATTTCTTAAATCGTTTTTAAAAGCAACATATCTGTTTCAGCTTACATAACAGACCATGAAATGGCCTCCATGTATTACAATATCTTGTGTTACTGCATGCCAGAATGTTACACCAAATATGCAATTATAATTTCTCTATGAAACTAATTCTATTAGTATATCACTAGAGACAAAACCACATTTTAAAAACACAGCTTTCTTCATCATTTTCTCCTTAAATCATACTATTCTCTATCTAAATTAAATAAATCTTTTCTCACCTTAGCAAATATTTTTTGAGTTTTGAAAACAGTCTCAGAAATACACCAAATTGTCTTCAGCAGAAGAAAAAGGATGCACTCCAAAGGCTGCAGCTATTGAAAGCACAGAAATACAGATATTCTTTTCACATATCTCTCATATTAGCCAATCATACCTCTTCCCTCACTTTTTTCAAATCAAAACCCTTCCCCCCTCTGCCCTGTCTGCCTTGTTTCCATAGCAACCGCCTCCTGGAAGACCTCTCATGTTTCCAAATTCACAAAACAATGTTTCAATTGAACTCTGAACTCTCAGTGCACCTGCGTATCCAGTGCAATCTTTCATTAATTGTTTCTTCCTTGACCATTCAAATTACATCTTTCAAAGAACACATCCATGCACCCTAACTTTCTGTTTTCAGAAATGGAAATGCACCAATCACTGCTAATGAATCATTAGCATAGTAAAACCACAGTTTTTTTTCTTTAGAAACTCCTACTGTTTCAACTGCCCTTTCATTACCACACTTCATCTGACTGCAGAACAACCTTCTTCCACCATGTTTAACGTCTGGATTGTTGGACATAGTTACATCCACTGGGCTCAAAGGTATGCTGAGAGCAGAAATTTACACAACCTCAATTTACAAGATGTGGAAATTAACTGGTTGGGCCAAAGAGGATTAAAATGTCACCAATTGATTCCATTGGTGAAAACCTTTATGCATTTGCCAAAACCTGACCTGTTAATAGTGCACTGTGGAGGTAATGATTTGGGCACTTTGACAGGGGTAGGTCTGGAAATGCTTTTAAAGGACACCTTGGAGCAATTAATGGCACTTTTTCCTCAAACTGCCTTGGTATATTCCAATATATGCCAAAGACAGAAATGGAGGTGGTCCAACCAATTTTGTCCACAAATTGAGAAAGCGAGGAAGCATGTAAACAAATCTGTTTCAGCTTACATGAGAGACCATGGAATGGGCTCTCTGTACAACAACAACTTGCGTTACTACATGCAAGATATCTACAGAGGAGATGGAGTTCACTTCTCAGATGAGGGCAACAGAATTTTCATTCTGAATTTAAGACTGTGCATTGGTACCTACTTATAAGTACCTAAATGTACCATAAACCCAAAAGCTCTTCTCAGAGCTACCCTACATCTGATCACTCACAATTATTATTTTTCTCTAACTTTTTTCACTAATTTTCCACAAAATTCGCTCCCCGGAGCGCTACCCGGTTCGCTAACCGAAAGCTAACCTCGCGGAATTTTTAAAAAAAATTTTTTTTTTCCCGCACATATAAGCCTCCTCAGCCACGCTCAGAAAACCTAGGGGGTCAAGATAAGTCTACCATGACCCCTTCTACCCATTCTAAACATTATTTGCCCTCCATCTTGTATCTTAATGCGAACGAAACACAAAATGGTGGACTCCCGTGACGCTTAAGGTTCGCTAACCGGGCAGCTTCCCGGAAAGCGGTCCTAAAAAAAGGCGGGAAAGTAATTTACAGAAAAACGACTAGAGACACTCTCACCAAATATAGATTAGCTCATACTACATAACAATCCCTTCCATTCTCACAAATTTCATTGAAATTCCATTTAGCCATTTAGCCTGTAGACCTCTCCAAGTACCGTGAGGTAAATTACTTCACAAAACACATCTGAATTGTTGGAATTGACAACCAATGAAAATGTTACTTTCATTTTCTACTTTTATTACCTGACATTTGATTGGTTATATACCTGTATATATATAAAGGGAGAGAAGGAAACACAGCCATTTTGACTACTACTTCTTGTTGTACCTCCTATTTCAAAAGCTTCAAAAAACTTCAACTTCTTTGTGAAGGTAAGTTATAATTTAATATATTGTGCACTATGACTTAATATAGTAGACTTTTTCTGCTAGATATACACTATCCCTCTGTAGTAGTAATGTATTTAGATAGACTTCTCTGTTATAGTTATCAATGGAGTAAGGCTTGTCTTGGTTAAATCACATACACTTTTTTATAGTCCTATTTCCACTCTCATACTATACACTGCCAAAAGATAAATTCACTGATAAAAACTGCCTATCTAAAATTAATCCCAACAGTGCCCTATCTCTACTAATATATATTTTCTTATTCAAAATTTCAGGCAAAATGGAAGGCGAACAACAAGTTTCATTTTCGATTGAACTGAAGGAGAACAGCCAAGACAAACTTGATGACTTTATGGATGACAGTAGAGACCACGAACTTCTACAATGTGTTGAAGCAGTAGACAACTTGCTTCAAAATGAAAAACAATTACACCCTATAATAAATTATGACATTTCTGACAATGAAATGTTAGAAAATTTAATAAAGTATGAAACACAATCATAATAAAAAAAATAAATAAACAAAGAAAACAAAAAAAAACAAGAAAAACAACAAACAATTAACATACAGTATTAGAAAAGTCTTTCATTCTTTTATCCATAAAGTTCGCTGCCCAGAAAGCTATCCGGTTCGCGAACTTGGCGCTTACCACGCAAAAAAAAATTTTTTTTTTTTGGACCCTCTAGGCCCTTTTAAAACCTCCACATAAAACCTAGGGGGTCAACGAGGATCTACTATGCCCCCTTATGGTAATTTCCCCCTTTGTTTTGGCCTCCTCTTGTCTCTCGATCCTACCGAGAGACAAGATGGCGGCCGCTCCGGACTGTTTAGAATGTTGACAGACACCGGAGGGCCAATCAGCTTCTCATCGCAAAGTTCCGTTACGCGAAAGGTTCGCTAACCGGATAGCTGCCCGGAGCGCTGTTACAGATATATATCTTGATTTAAACGTTAATTTCTCAAAATCCATTGAAGCACATATATTGAGACCTAGCAAAGGCACATCGGGCTAACAGTCCCTACAATTTTGCCAAATTTCGTGAAAATCCATTCAGCCGTTCGGGCTAAAAGTGAGTCCAACCGCCCTATGGAAAATAACATGGGAAAAACGCGTTTTGGGACCCCCCTTTTTTCTCGGCCCCCCCTTGACGAACCCCCCCCAAATTTCCAGGAGCTGCTCAGAAACAAAATGTGCCATTTTCCTGAAAATTTCAGCCAATTCCGTCCACAAACGCCAAAGTTATTAGGCATAGAATTTTCAAAAGTCCCATAGAGAAAAAATCCTAACTATATATACCTACTGGCGACCGCCAGTAGGTAATATATATATATATATATATTTTCATGTTCGAATATATGATTGGTTCCTATGCCTGTCTCAAAATCTTCTGTGTACTGCGCCTTGAAGATCCAAGAGAGACTGGAGTGAGAGAACCTGACGGAGAGACTCAACTGAGGTAAAACAGAACTCTGTTTCATCTCTTACCCTGCCCAAGTTTGTTTCTGGAAGTGATACAGGCTTCTGCTGGAGTGTGGGGGATTGGGAACATGCGAGTCCAGCTTGTATGTTTGGGTACAGAGTGAGAATAACACTGTTCAGCACACTACTACAACAAACAAGTCTGCTGGTACGTATCGCACCTCTCCATGAAACCGTCACTTTAACTGGTACATTTATCCGGTTTATGTCAGCTGCAAACTACAAGGAAGGCTTCATCTAGCAAAAGGACTTAAACTCCAAAAATCACTGAGGAAAAATGCGGACGCAGCTTTTTCTGGCTTGCACATTCGCGAGGGTACAGAACAAGCAATCACTGGCGCAGTGCACACTCATCCTGCACATAGTGTTTGGGGCCAAAACCAAGAGCCCCGAAGATATGCTACAATAACAGGGTGCCATGTTCCCTCTCAATAGGGTAAAAAAGCACAAACGAGGGTCTTCTTCATAATAAAACACTAACCGGTGAGGCAGGCCTTGAAAGACAGCTGTTTGAAACAGAAACAGCACAAACAAGCATTTACAATGCAATGGTCTCAGCATCATTAAAGGTGGAGCTATTGGCATTGCTCATGACATTTCTTTTTTTTTCTTTAAATCTTAAATAAATGGCATTGTCATTTACATTTGCCAATAGCTTAATCGTTAAATAAATGGCATTGTCATTTACAATGGGCAACTGCAAGACTTTGTTTGTAATGTAAGCCATGCTTTTGCAGTACTGTTGAATTTCATTATTCTCGCCTTGTGCTATTTTTCAGCCATATATAGCGTGAGTTTTGTGGAATTAAGCGTAGTGTAACCTACCTTTGTGTTTTGGAACCTTGTGTAACAAGACATGTGTTCAGCTGTTCTTTGTTTTAGCTCCTGTGTGTCAGTGCACCGTGTAAGCGCACAAGCATACCCTGCTCTTTCTGGAACAGTCACTCTGCACTCTGCCCTCAACAGCACTCTGCCCTCAACAGCACTCTGCCCTCAACAGCACTCTGCCCTCAACAGCACACAGCACTCAACAGCACACAGCACTCTGCCCTCAACAGCACTCAGCCCTCAACAGCACTCTGCCCTAAAAAAACACTCTGCCCTCAACAGCACACAGCACTCTGCCCTCAACAGCACAAAGCACTCTGCCCTCAACAGCACTCTGCCCTCAACAGCACTCTGCCCTCAACAGCACACAGCACTCTGCCCTCAACAGCACTCTGCCCTCAACAGCACACTGCACTCTGACCTCAACAGCACTCTGCCCTCAACAGCACACAGCACGCTGTCCTCAACAGAACTCTGCCCTCAACAGCACACAGCACTCAACAGCACACAGCACTCAACAGCACACAACACTCAACAGCACTCTGCCCTCAACAGCACACAGCACACAGCACTCAACAGCACTCTGCCCTCAACAGCACTCTGTGCTCAACAGCACTCTGCGCTCAACAGCACTCTGCCCTCAACAGCACACAGCACTCAACAGCACACAACAGCACTCTGCCCTCAACAGCGCTCTGCCCTCAACAGCGCTCTGCCCTCAACAGCGCTCTGCCCTCAACAGCGCTCTGCCCTCAACAGCACACAGCACTCAACAGCACACAGCACTCTGCAACATTGTGGCACATGGCATAGTGGATGAGGAAGCTTCTTTACGGCCCTCCCAAAGAAAACATGCTAGAGCCGGGCCTAGTACATGGTCAGTCTGGATGAGGAGCTGGGGTACACGGACAGGCTCAGTAAGGAGCTGGTACACGGACAGGCTGGGTGAGGAGCTGGCGTACCATGGACAGGCTGGGTGTGGTGCTGGGGTACACAGACAGGCTGGGTGAGTAGGTGGGGCACATGGACAGGCTTGATAAGGAGCTAGGGCATACAGACAGGCTGGAGGTGGAGCAGGGGTACACAGACAGGCTATGTGAGGAGCTGGGGTATAAGGACAAGCTGGGGTGGAGCTTGGGTACACGGACAGACTGGGGGTGGAGCTGGGGTACACTGACACCCTGGGGTGGAGCTGGAGTACACGGACAGGCTGGGGTGGAGCTGGGGTACATGGACTGGCTGGATGAGGAGCTGGGGTACATGGACAGGCTGGATTAGAAGCGACAGCACGTGGACAGGTTGGAGGAAGACCTAGGGCACGTGGACACTTAGCTAAGATGTCAGGGAAAAGAAGGGGCACAGAGGTTGGATGAGGAGCTATAGCACATGGACAGGCTGGATTAGAAGCGAGGGCACACAGACAGGCTGGGTGAGGAGGATGGGCACGGGGACAGGCTGGGTGAGGAGGTGGGCACACAGGCAGACTGGGTGAGGAAATAGGCACGCGGGCAGACCGGTGAAGGAGCTGGGCAGCTAGACTAGAGGAACAGCTGTGCACCCAGACTGGGTGAAGAGGTGTGGTGCATGCCCAGACTGGAAGAGGCGCTTGATGCATGAGGGCAGAGGCACAGACTAGATGAGGAGCTATGAGAGACGGGCAGACTGAGGGAGGGGCCGTGACTTATGGGCAGATGGGGCGAGGAGCGAGGGCACAAAGGCACCCTGGGTGAGGACTGGAGTTAGGCCGCATGGACGAGCCTGCACCAGACAGAAGACGTCCTGTTTCTGCACCCTCGACCCTGCCTCTTTGACAGCAGTAGCACCTTGAAAAGTGCCGCCTATCAGTGTCACTTAACACACAGAGCACTGTTTCATTGAATACGCATCTACAAAATAATGGCTAATGCAACAAAAGATAACAACACGATGTTTAATTGTGAGTGGCATCCAAAATGTTTCCTGCCCCTTCGATTTCTGTCACACGGTGAGACACACACAAGGAATCAAAAAGATTCACAATATCGGGGACCTCAACTAAATACACAATGACTGGAAAACGTTGCTTTAAGCTCGACCAACATTTTGCCACAAAAAGTGTTTATGCAGGAGCTCAAATTAATGACAATCAAGTGCTTGGTGTAGTTAGTAATAGCATATAGATGTTCATTTAAAAGAAAAGTCGGACAGTTTCGAATAACACTGAAAACGCAATCACACTTTCAAAACACGCAGGTTTTAAAAAGTGCAAAAGTGCTTCTTGTAAGGGCAGCTCATTTTCCAGCGCCTCATACTGGCTATGCTGAATAATCATCTGCTGACAACAGGAAAAAATGCACAAGCTCCAGGAATGCCAAATACAGTTCAGAGGCTTCCGAGAGCAGACGGCAAAGAATGGTGCACACGCGCCCAGCATCTGTCTTCAATTACCGCGAGCCATGACAGCTGGTAATTGAAGAAATATGGCCTTCTGCTGCGCGTGTCCGCACGGAATTTGCAGGAAGCAGAGCAACTCTACAGCCTATGGCCTATTGCGTGCTGTCTTCTAAAAAGACCGGCATGCAAGGCCCAATTGCCATGCAGCTGGCAACAAAAACCAGCAAAAATCACGAGCTTTCAGGAACTCGGTAGGTACAATTCTCGAACCGCTCAGAAAAGGACTCTTAAGCCACGCCCACTTCGTTGGACGTAGGCCGAGCCCTAAAAACAGGCTACACAGTAATCTCTGTCTGCCTCTAGGACTGCGACTGTCTTGACACCAACATAACGCTGTCCGTCATTTAATATCCCATCAGTGCCACCACTTAATCATACTGTAGGGATTCTTACAACTAGCCGTGCTTCTTTACTCTGGTGTCCTTGGCAAACACTGCCTTGTACCATTGTACCTGCTCCAGCACATCAAACACCTCTATATCGTAGGTCCCGCTTTGCTGCACTGCCTACCCTCGATAACGGGTTCGTGTGCAGCAGAAACTAGGGCTCTGTGTTTTTGATTTGAGGGCAGGTAGTGCGATTCTGCTGCCTTCTGAACTTTGCTCCAGAAAACAAGCTAGGGTTATCTCGTGGAACTGCTGAGGGACCTACCAGGAAGTTTACTTCACCAGACACTTGTAGAGTAGAAGGTCTATGGTGCAGTGTTCACATGAGCGCCGGCTGCCTATTTTATATTTTGGCAGCGCTTATTATGTGTTCTGGTACAGAAAATAATGGTTAGAATCCGGTGACTTGATTATGGCATGTTGCGCGTCAAAAATGCTTGGGCTGTGTTAGGGTTTCTGTCGTCATCAAAAGTGGTATTCCTTTTAGAATGGGTGACTAGCCACCCAATATGCACAGTCCGTAACACCTATTAGAGTTGATGATTGATGATTCTAGAGGGTATAGCCCTTTTTCAACTACCTGCGAGCTGTCTCTGGTAAAACTCTAGTGTAGGCCATACCTGCAACCCCCAGCCCTTAAGTAAATGTTGCACTTGAGTGCTTCTGTACTTGTGAGGAGATAAACCCAGTTTAGGATCCCCCATGTAAGTAGGAAGCTCTTAAGGTTGGAGCACATCACCCCTGCAGTGCTATTTTAGTGCCCACCTCCGCCGACCCCACACCTTGAAATTCATTGAGTACAAATTCACAGTCTGCCTTTAACTATGCATTCCCATGAGGCACCTTCTGTGTCTGGCTGAAACTATAACCCAGTTCCAGCAACTCAAATTATGATCTGAGAGAGCAACATTTGGACAAAGATCTTGGTCTCGTATCTTGGCCAAATGCTACTGCTTTTTAGAAAAGATAATTCTATTGTCATGACTTGTATTGTGTTTTTAGTGCAGTTTCACTGGCAGATGTTTGCTATGGAGATGTATCTACATAAAAGAAGAAATGCTGTCTGCAAAGAGTGGTTCCTCACAGAATTTTGCTTAGATTTGTGTGAATCTTTGAGAAGCACCCCATGTGAAGGCCTGTACCCCCTGGGAGCCTCATCAAACAGACATCACTGCTGTAAGATGCCCTCTCTCACTCCATGCCTGCAACAGTCACTGAGGTCAGTGTATCTCTGCCAGTTCACTCTACACCGCTGTCTGCCAGCATCCAGCACAGACCGATCACAAGTGCTTGCATTGCTAATGCTTTACCGAACATCACCTGCTTTGCCCTGTGGAACTGTACACCACTGACAGTGGCGCCCCAGCCTGTAAACTCAATGATGGGCCCACATCACAGAGAGTAAAAAGAAGAAGGGAGGCCTCCTCTATTGTGAAATAGGGGACAAGGAGTCTGAGTGTGAGGAACAAGAAAAGGTCCCAAAAAAGCCAATCGGCTTGTGCAAGCCCAAGTGTAGATCACATATTCCGTAAAATGCCAAGGTTACTATGAAAGATGTACCATATTACCATAGACAAATATTAAGCAAATCATGAACCATGAAAAAGTATGTGTGTTAAAAAAGTATACAATTTATTACAATATGAAGATAAAAATCAAACAATTTACACAATAGATGTGCCCAAAGGCATAATGGCTTGTTAAAAACAATAAAAATCACAATATATTAAAAAAAAAAATCGTAGATATCACAGTTGTTGTTGTAGTCGACGCAGCGTTTCGGTGAATCAGAGATAACACCTTCTTCAGGACAAACAATTCTGTGTGTTACTTTATCTATATCCTCTTTTATTCTCAGTTTCGAGGAATATATTAGTCGGACTCAATTTGACTTGGACGGACATCTGGTAATAATGAGTTCCAGTATGAAATCCTTAATCTGTCAGGACAGAACGCCTCAGAATCGAGATCGCTGGGATGGTGGAAGAATGTCTGGTTAATGACTGGTTAACGAGAAAGGAAGCAGATTTTCTGGAAAACAAACACGCAAGGGCCCCGTATTTTTATACTATCCCCAAGATCCATAAAAGATTGGAAAAACCACCTGGGAGACCAATCGTCTCAGGTATAGGATCAATATTAGAGCCTCTGTCTAAGTTTGCAGACGCCTTTTTGAGACCGCTGGTACAGAAGACAGAAACATACCTACAGGACACAAAATCAGTACTGTGCCTTCTAAAAGACCTACCTTTTGACCCCTCCACACAGGTACTAATAGGTCTCGACGTAGAGAGCCTCTATACAAGCTTGCCTCACAGAGAGACACTACAGATTCTGGAGGACGTCCTATTTGAAAACCAGTGGGATTACAAAACACCCAGACATGTAGTGCTAGAATGTTGCCGCCTTGCCCTAACCGAGAACTTCTTTCTCTTCCAGGAAACCATATACAAACAGACCCATGGAACTAGCATGGGAAGCACATTCGCGCCGAGCGTGGCGGGTCTGTATGTGCACTGGCTAGAGACAAAAAAGATCCTGAGTACAGACAACCCCTATTCCACCAAAATCCAGATGTGGAGACGTTACATCGATGACGCCATCCTCATCTGGAATGGAAATGAGCAGGAAGCAAATGAGTTCCTAAATTGGCTAAATCTGCAGGACCCTTTTCTGAAGTTCACCTCAACAATGAGTCGTGAACATTTAGTCTTCCTAGACCTAAACATTAAGGCAGAAAGAGGGACACTAATAACAACGACACACTTTAAGCCAACATCTAGGAATTGCCTACTGAGTTTTGAGAGCTTCCATCCACGCCAACTTCGTGAAAACCTGCCATTTGGACAGTTTCTGAGATTAAGAAGGAACTGTTCTGAAAAATATGATTATGAAATGCAGGCCAAGGAACTATGCGACAAACTATATCAGAGACAGTACCCCAAAAAGATTGTCCAGAAAGCTAAGAAAAGGGCATCCAACAATAACAGGGATGCATTGTTGGAGTCCAAACCTAAGGAACCACCACCAAATCCATCTGAGAAACGGCCTATCTGCATCACTACATACACCGTAGCTTCACAGCAGGTGACAAAGATTGTAAAGAAACATTGGAGAACACTGAACAGCGGAGGTCTTAACATCACCCAACCAATGTTCAGTCATCGGAAAGGGAAAAACCTGAAGGACTTGATGGTACACACACGCCCAAGATCTATGGAAGGCTCTGTCCGACGTCTGCACCCCTTGCCAGCTGGACACCATCCATGTTCCAACTGCAGTGTGTGCCACCTGACTGAAACCACAAAACAGGTGATTTGTAACACAGGCCTCATATGGGATTTAAAAAACTTCTCAAATTGCAATACATCAGGGGTCGTTTACATGATCACATGTGTGTGCAATTTGCATTACATAGGAATGACAACCAGAAAGGTCAACACCAGAATGGTTGAACATCGCAGTAACTTCAGGTGCAAACACTCGAACACCAAAATGACAACACATTTTTTGGAAAAGGCACACACACCCAATGATATGCGCTGGGTAGTGCTGGAAACCCAACCACCCCATGCTGACATGGAAAAGAAACTACTAGAAAAGGAGCAACGTTGGGTGTTTAGACTCCGTTCCCATATCGTGGGATTGAATGATGACATTCCCTGGGGACAGTTTACATAAACCACAAATGTAGACAACATAAAACCAGATCCAGCATGTGTGAAATTTCATGAAGTGTCACGAGTATAAGTCTTACCAATTATTGGTAATTACTGTGCAATCCCTGATGAAATACTGAAGTTTATCCTTATTGGCTAAATCGAACACTGGATGGTTACGATCCCTGATGAAATACTGAATTCTGTTCTTATTAGTTAAAACTATCACTGGATGGTGGTGATACTCTGCACTCAATTCGGAGGGTAGTACTAGCGAGCCCGGTACATCGCTTTAATTATGAACTAATTACCACCTTTATTTAGAATTTCTGACTCGGCGGGTTAACACCCGGATAATATTCCAAACACCCTGTATAACACCCTAAATTAATTTAGAGGTGTGTTAATGCGAAAATAGTCACACTAGACACTTGATAACAACAAAGAGCGAAGATCGATACCACTAAGATGGCCGCCATGTAGGCGGCACACGGGTGGAGAACTACACGCTCTAGCGTGCGTAAGGGCGTTCCCACGCTAACTCTGGGAAACCGCGAACGGCATCAGCATATAAACATCACGGAACCCCCAGTCCGATAACATCCGGACCGGAGGGAGACAGAGTAGGTGCCTGAATGCAGGAGGTAACCAGAGCACAAGTAAGTGACACTAGGGCACTAAGGATTGCCGATGCGGAAACGGAACATCGCCAAGAAAACGAGCAGTGCTGGGTGACTTAACAACTCTATTTCTCTCCCATTAGAGTTGCTAGGATACCGATACCCCTCCGACTCCATGGGGCCCAGTTAGGTCTCATAAAAAGTATGTATGAGTGTGTATGACTGATGAATGTATGGGTGTGACACTGAGAAAGGTGTTTTTTTTAAAAACCACGTTCAAAAAATGCACGAAAAGAATCACGTTTTTGTGCATGAAAACAAGCACGGCCATTGAGTCCGCTTCCGAATTCACAGAGTACATCACTTCTGCAAAAACTGTGTGTGATAACTAATGGGGCTAATCACCCCTTGACTTTTAAAGTTGTTTTCTATTTTTCAGGAACCACGTGTTTTTGGAACAAAATACGTAGGTATAAATGCATGCACTTAGCAGAGTTTGCTGCAGTTGAAAGACTTTCTTTTGTAAATATCTCAGTGACAGAGTTAAGGAGTGGCGAACACAGGGCTGGTCCCTGTGTAGTCCCGAAGAAGTGCTTGGGGTATGCACGAAACATGTCGACTTAGGAGTTGATAGGTACATCTGGACACATTAAGTTTAGGACAGCCTATCTCCCCACCCCGTTTTTAATACTACCACCTAGAGGTCAGAATAAAGTTTATTAGTAACCTACTGGGCAGGTATTTTTTAACTCATCACATAGTCCACTCCCCACAAATACACATGCACCACACATAGTCCATTAAGTGCTCCTACGTAATCTCGCAAGTCGTAGCACGCCCCAGCCCGTAGAGGACTGGGATGGCCCCAATGATGAAGCATGTCACCGTGGGCAACCCCGGTGAGTGAGGGGACACCTAAAAAAGGAACAATTTTTCCTTTTTTATACATTATACACAATCCCAACAGCCAACCCCATTGAGTATTGGCTGTCTTCCTTCTAGCAAGGCTCTCAGGTATCTGGAAACAGAAACCTTTTTTGTTTTGACTTGAATGACTGGAGGGCGAGCCGAGCTAGTAACCCTCTAACTCCCTTTTTCTTTTCCTTTAACTATGCATTCCCATGAGGCACCTTCTGTGTCTGGCTGAAACTATAACCCAGTTCCAGCAACTCAAATTATGATCTGAGAGAGCAACATTTGGACAAAGATCTTGGTCTCGTATCTTGGCCAAATGCTACTGCTTTTTAGAAAAGATAATTCTATTGTCATGACTTGTATTGTGTTTTTAGTGCAGTTTCACTGGCAGATGTTTGCTATGGAGATGTATCTACATAAAAGAAGAAATGCTGTCTGCAAAGAGTGGTTCCTCACAGAATTTTGCTTAGATTTGTGTGAATCTTTGAGAAGCACCCCATGTGAAGGCCTGTACCCCCTGGGAGCCTCATCAAACAGACATCACTGCTGTAAGATGCCCTCTCTCACTCCATGCCTGCAACAGTCACTGAGGTCAGTGTATCTCTGCCAGTTCACTCTACACCGCTGTCTGCCAGCATCCAGCACAGACCGATCACAAGTGCTTGCATTGCTAATGCTTTACCGAACATCACCTGCTTTGCCCTGTGGAACTGTACACCACTGACAGTGGCGCCCCAGCCTGTAAACTCAATGATGGGCCCACATCACAGAGAGTAAAAAGAAGAAGGGAGGCCTCCTCTATTGTGAAATAGGGAACAAGGAGTCTGAGTGTGAGGAACAAGAAAAGGTCCCAAAAAAGCCAATCGGCTTGTGCAAGCCCAAGTGTAGATCACATATTCGGTAAAATGCCAAGGTTACTATGAAAGATGTACCATATTACCATAGACAAATATTAAGCAAATCATGAACCATGAAAAAGTATGTGTGTTAAAAAAGTATACAATTTATTACAATATGAAGATAAAAATCAAACAATTTACACAATAGATGTGCCCAAAGGCATAATGGCTTGTTAAAAACAATAAAAATCACAATATATTAAAAACAAATTTTCGTAGATATCACAGTTGTTGTTGTAGTCGACGCAGCGTTTCGGTGAATCAGAGATAACACCTTCTTCAGGACAAACAATTCTGTGTGTTACTTTATCTATATCCTCTTTTATTCTCAGTTTCGAGGAATATATTAGTCGGACTCAATTTGACTTGGACGGACATCTGGTAATAATGAGTTCCAGTATGAAATCCTTAATCTGTCAGGAGCTCTGTAGTGATGAGGAAACCGGAGGGGGGCCACCGTATTGTTTATAGATAAAACTATGTATAAGAAATTATCTGATTCTTATATGCGCCACTGGATGCCTTCAATTCTGCCCGCAGCGTCAATTTTTATCAGTCCTGGTTGTTCTTTAATTCAACCTGTATTGTGGTAGACGGCCTCCCTGCTCCCCTCTCGGTCCTCCCAGCATCTGGTTGTCAAGACGATCAGCCAAGCGTGTCTATGGTAATATGGTACATCTTTCATAGTAACCTTGGCATTTTACGGAATATGTGATCTACACTTGGGCTTGCACAAGCCGATTGGCTTTTTTTTAACCTTTTCTTGTTCCTCACCCACATCACAGAGAGCCTTAACTCCACCAGTGTCCTAAATAAACGCAGACTTTGTACCAGGCTAAATCCCTAATTCATTCTTGTGTAATTGCCACCCTGGTTTTCTCATGGACACTGCCCTACCCCCTGCTGAATGCAGAAGGTGGTCAAAACATATTTACTAGATGCTGCTTGCTGAGCTGAATGCCTTGGGACTTCTTAAAGGTACTGTGCTTAAGTACTTTACATTAATGTCTTATTTTGTATATATAAAAAAGTAACAATGTTCTGTTAACATCTTTTGTATGTGTTATTTGTACTGCTTGAAAGATATTCTGTCCCACCTCAACCTCCAAAAGTACGCCCTTTACCTCTTAAAAGTCTAGAAAGGAGACCCTTGGCATTTCACAGAGATCTCAGCAGGGTCTGGTTTCTGCATTTCTTTTTTTTAAATTTCAAAAACGAAAAAGGATACAGGGACAAATAATTTTTGTCTTAGAGTGCCTGTTTCATGAAGAACATTACCCGTAACTACTAGGTAAGCCACCTGACCTCTACCTGACAACCGCTCAGGAAAGGGGCACCGCTCTGTCCGTCGGTACGCCGGCCGCTAATTGAGCCTGTGGCACACTAAGACAAAAATTATTTGTATGTGTATCCTTTTACGTTTCTTTCACTCTCACTTTTGTTTGCAGCAGCATCACAGTCCTGAAGAAAGCCTAGCCTACTCTTAGGCAGATTGGCTGAAACATGTTGACCGATTGGTTCTCTTTCACCATCACAGTTTGTAATTTGAACCGCTGGTGCACTGCTTTTTTTAACCCTGGCGAAGAACGCTTCACAATAAAGTCTTTTTTGGCATTCTTGAGCTAGTTTTAATTACACTTCCTCACATTTGTAGTATTTTGCGCTGCGCCCTCATTCATACCACTAGCTCTTCATTTGTGGATTTAGTATATCCAATTCCATTTACAAAACATCCCTGAGCTCCTTTCTTTCAGAAAGGGGGTTGTAGCCCCCAGAGGAACTAGGTTTTTCCTCTGGGAGGATTATCCCAAATGATGAAGCATGTCACCTTCAGGTGAGTGAAGGATTTCGTCCTGAAAAGGGAAATGCCCAAAGTTAGGTCTGTTGGGCTTAGTTATCAGTTCTGTTTCACCTTTGATATCTTTTCTTATTGGATGAATCAGTTGGTAGTGGTTTTTCCACACTTTTCAAAAAATGCTTTTCAAATAATGCTGTAGATCTCAGGATTTCCTACTGTTATTTGTTCTAAGATTGGGGAATAAATCCTGTGTGGTCTTAAAACTCTCCCTAGGACCCTCCGGCTTTGAACTGTTTATTATTAGTTTAAATTTATTCACCCATACCCCCCATCCGTTCACTCAGAATTCTATTATATTCATATTTCTTTTTCGTTAGGAGGTTAAGGATAGATGTATCTTTCAATGAAGTTCATATTTGTGCGGGTTGCACACCTTGCTTACAACAAATACCTCCAATTTTTAAACTACAGAAATTTAACATTGCGTGCTCATTGGCGTCGTGCCTAGCCCAAACAGCACGTATGACACTAAACAATAACAATATGGGAAAACTTTCTGCCCCTAGGAATCGGATACGTTGAAAAAAACTTTGAAGTTAAAAAATGGTGAAAAAGAATTTGTTGCAATTGCAATTTAAAAGGCTGTGCCACTGGCTAGGGGCGGAAAGTTCTCCCATATTGTTGTTCTTTCAATGAAGTGGCATGGGTGGACTCCAGTGTTTTAATTTCCTGTTCTAATTTAGTAATTCAAAATTAAGGTTTTTATTGATTTTTGTTTTGATTTCGATAATTATCCCACTGATGGTGGCCTTCAGAGCGTCCCATAGAGTGTTTACCTTAGTTTCTGCAGTATCATTATACTTAAGATAGTCTGTGATTGCTGCTTCAATTTTCTTTTTGTCCTCAGGATTTTATAAGACATCATTATTAAAGCTCCAACTTTTGGGTGAGGGTTCATGGTGACTGCCAGCCAATTTAATACGGATACAAGAATGATCAGCCACTAGCTTGGGCAATATATCTGAATGTTCAATTAAATGTGTGAATGAACCTGAAATAAGAATGTAATCTATTATAGTATATGAATTGTGTGGGGCAGAAGAAAAAGTATAATCTCTGGAGTCCGGGTGTTGACGATGCCAGGTATCTTTGAAGTTAAATTTTGAGCATATGTTCTAAACTATGCCGTGCGATCTTGTGGTATGATATTTGCATGTAGATTGTCGATCGATTATCGGATCTAACAGAATATTAAAATCGCCGCCGACTATGATGAGATCATCCTGGGGGGATATTTGCTATAGTGGTCGAAATACCTTCCCAAAATTCTGGATCATCTATGTTGGGGCCATATATATTCACTACATATATTAGATCTTCTCCTTTCTTAAGATGCGTAACCAGTAATCTACAGTCACTATTGTAAGATAGTGATTCCAGGGAAATATTCCTTTTTTTCGCTATTCAGGTAATCACTCCCTTCTTTTTATGATCCGCTGGTGAACAAGCAACTTGTGAAATCCAGTTATGTTTAATAAAAGCAGCATCTGCTCCAGATAACTTTGTTTCTTGTAATAATATGATATCCCCTTTAGTTTTGGCTAAATCAAAAGTTTTCCGGCGTTTAATCGGGTGATTAAGGCCTTTGACATTTAAGCATACTACGTTGAGATCTTCTGCAATATTACATGACTTAGCTTGAGCCATCACATATAATTTTGTAGGCAAGATAATCTATGCACATGCATTATATATAGAATATTGAATATCAACAAACCCGATAAATCAATTCCAATAAACACATTAGATGCATAAAGATAACTTGTATTGACAATGACCATTCTAGAGAACCTAACTGCATTTATGAAGAAAGTAGCACATAGGCACTCTTGTTTAAGCAAATCAAAATATAACCAAAATGATATTAAGAATAGATAGAGAATAGAAAAAGAGGGGCAAAAGAGAGACACAAAAGACAACTGAGATTACCAAAAGCACACACCACATCATATCCAAAGTCATTCCACAACTCCTGGGAATCTCGCCCCATTTTCCCCACACCCCCCTCCCACCCAACCCTTCCCTGCGAACCTCAAATGTAGGAGGTGTGACGGCAATAACATAAAACTGTCGGACGGAGTATAACTACAACTAACATGATACTTATTTCCAGAGTGAATCTTTACAAACCAAAATGGATTATCTGACTAAATTGGGGGTGCACAGCTCACAAAGTCCAGGAAGCCAAAGTTATATGAAAAAAGTCACTTCTTTCTTGAAAAATTATTTTATTTTTAAGACCATTCAGATCAAGATATCTGCTAACGCGTTTTGCTCCCACATTGGGAGCTTCCTCAGGGTGAAATAAATAACAGTCGGTACAATCACAATTCCCAAATCTTTAGTCTAATTATCTCTTGATCTGGAGCACAGTTGCGCCATCCAACAGCTGTCGTAGGGGTTGTTTGCACGGCAACTTGAACATTTTTGAACTGGTGTGAGGTGCGGCATCGAGGGTCCGCTGTTGCTTCCAAAACGGATTATCTATTAAAGACTGACTGAATCTCAAATTTGACTGTTACCAAGGGAAAAAAAATCATCCCTAACTTCTAAACACATTAGAGAGCAGTGAATATATCAACAAACATCAATCTCGATGTAAGAGACTCAACAATGTATTAAGAATTGACTTCAAAAGGAAAAGGTTTCTGCATTTCTAGTCCTGGGACAGTGACACTTCAAGTTGTCGATCTGATCGTGAGTTGTGCAGGCGCTGGAAAACTGGCTTGATATGGCCATAATCCCGACTGTTCCTGTTAGATGAATGTTAAACAGGGAAACCTATATCCTATGATTGGACATTGGAATGCGGCACCCAAGAGGAATACCCACCACCACTCCTTTTGTTCACCCTTTCAATGTAGCCACTGGCTAAAATAAGCAGGAAAAGGCACAATGAATGGGAGAATGTGATAGGTGGTGCCCTACACGTGATCTTTATCACAGTTCTACATGAGGGCCCAACAGAGTTAGTGCCACAGATGCTTCGGGCACTGAAGGAGTATTGTGCTGTTTCAGGATTGGACACTTCTTACTGGAATATATCTGGACAGTTTCCATTGTGGAAATGGACACACAAAACTGGCAACGACTATACAGAACTATGACTACAATGGAAAGACGCAGCAAAAATACTGGGGAATAGTGGTGACGTGATGTAGACCGTAGAATTCAACTAAACATATATGTGGTAATCAGTGCTTTAAATGGAGAAAAATAAGTGCAGGTACTCACCAAAAGGAGCAGTGGGCTGGGGGTAGTGGGTGGGGGGGTGAAGTGTAGGGCAGGGCTAGGTTTACAACCTTTCCAAGCTTTATATGCAAGAAATCCAAGTGCATTGTAAGAACGTTGGAAGCATCTGTCCAATGGTTATGACCCGAACTACTATTTATAAAACATTTACTAACAAGGGTATGTTGAAAACCGTCTCTGATTTTTGCCATCAAAGCTTTGCAAAGGCAAAAAGAACTATTGATGGACAGAATGCAGGACTATGTCATACATTCACCCCAGTAAAGATATCTGGGCCTAAATCCATAGTTTTTTTGCTCACCATGCCATTCCAGTTTGGACCCATCCATATGCAAATCAGGCTTGACCCTGCGCCCAATGGGAACAGTTCAGCTCGAACTGCCAGGCCAGGTCCTCCCTATACTGGAAACAAGCATCTTAGGACTGGTTTCGAGGTTTCACCCCTCTTCAGCCAGGATAGCTTGGTTCCAGTGGCATGGAGAGCAAGGGACTCCCGTCTGAGCATACCCGTCCCACTAGGGGTGACAAATGCAAAAAGAACTATTGATGGACAGAATGCAGAACAATGTCATACATTCACCCCAGTACAGAGATCTGGGCCTAAATCCATCATTTTTTTGCTCACCATTCCATTCCAGTTTGGGCGCAGCCATATGCCAATCAGTCTTGACCCTCCGCCCAATGGGAACAGTCCAGCCCGAACTGCCAGGCCAGGTCCTCCCTGGACAGGAAACCAGCATAAATCCATTGTGGCCAGGTCTAAACTGGGGTGGCATGGTGAGCAAAAGAATGAGGGATTTATCCCAGATCTCTTGACTGGGGGTGAATGTTTTGATCTGTTCTGCATTACGTCCATCAATTTTGTGTCTTTTGCTTTTTCAATCAAAGTTTTGCATTCTGGAGTTTGTAGAAACCCTTAATTATGATGAGAAAGGGGAACTAAAAGTCTCAGAATGCAAAATCATTGCCCACTAAAATCCAGAACTGTCTGAAAGTGAAAGACATTCCATGGAGCATGCTGACGCATTTGGGTTATGCATGGTTTCCCATACAAAACAAGGGGTTTAAATGCACCAACCCAAAAAATTGTGTTGCCTTTAAGACATTTTTTTTGTTTGAGGGTAATCATAAAATTGGCGGCAAGGACAGGGTTTACATTGAAGTAAAAATAATTGATTTAAATTGCTGATGAACTAACATTTCATTCATTTAAAACACTGGGCTTTCTTAAAAGCTGTAATGCCCTGAAGAATGTGCCCCACACCTTCGGCCATTAGTTCTATGTTGGTCTCTAAACTCCCCCTGTGCAAGACCGAAGGGTAAACCAAACACCCTGCTGCCACACTGCTGCCGGAAGACTTGCAGAGCAATTGGACAGGATAGCTGTGTCCTGGTAAGAAGAGCTGCTGTTCTGGCGCTCTTGTGCGAACTCAGCCCAGGATTGCAGAATCAGTGGATCGTGTGAAAAGAGCTGCAGAGGAATGAGAACCTGAGCGCAGCACCACGTGTGTCAAGGCAAGGCCCCCATGAGTACCGGTACTCTCCTTGCCAGAGGAGAACTTCCGGTACTCAAGGGGTGAAAAGTTAAAAGTGCCGGTATTCAGTACTGTCGAGTGCCAGCTCATATAAAGCACTGGTGGTAATCACAAACACACGTCACTCGATGAGAGTTTTGGATAAAACTGCCACTCTCCCAAAAACAAAAAGAACAATTGATAAACAGAATGCAGAACAATGTCCTACATTCACCCCAGTACAGAGATCTGGACCTAAATCCATAGTTTCTTTGCTCACCATGACATTCTAGTTTGAACATAGCCATATGCAAATCAGCCTTGGCCCTGTGCCTAATGGGAACAGTCCAGCCCGAACTGCCAGGCCTGGTGTTCCCTGCACTGGAAACAAACATCCTAGGTCCTGGTTCGGGGTTTCACTCCCTCCTCAGCCAGGCTAGCTTGACTCCAGTGGCATGTAGAGCATGGGACCCAAATCTGGGCATACCCGTCCCACTCGGGGTGACAAATGCAAGAAGAACAATTGGACAGAATGCAGAACAAGGGCATACATTTTCGCCAGTTAGGATATCTGGGCCTAAATCCATTGTTTTTTTGCTCACCATGCCATTACAGTTTGAACCCAGCCATATGCAAATCAGTCTTGACCCTGTGCCCAATGGGAACAGTCCAGCCCGAACTGCCCGGCTGATGAATGGTGATGCCCCTGAAACCGGTCCCAGGATGCTTGTTTCTGGTCCAGGGAGGACCTGGCTTAGAAGTTTGAGCTGGACTGTTTCCACAAGAAACAGTGTCCAGACTGATTTGCATATGGCTGGGTCCAAACTGGGGTGGTGTGGTGAACAAAAGAATTATGGATTATCTGATCCTTGTGATTGGGGGTGAATTTTTGCATTGTCCAGCATTCCTGCCATCATTTGTTTCTTTTGCACTCTCCCTAATAGGCAGAATGGTATTGATACAAATGGTCATTGGCCTGTGGTGTCTGTATGTATTAGTGAATATTATAATGTCAAGGAGATTATTTCAGGAACAAAACACCGTAATCGTGAAATGGCTCTTGTAAGAGACCCAGAATCAAACTAAGAACAGTGCTGTTAGCATATGATACAGGGAGGGTGGAAGAGTGGGCTAGGGGTACCAGACATGGAAATATATCACTTAGTGTCACAACTACAGCATTTCCCAAACTGGTGAGCAGACACCCATAATAGAGAGAACGACCTACTGAATAGATGCTATGGACACACATTGCTGCAATATATGTGCTTTTCTAAGGAAAAAACCTCCCACCTGATTGCACCAATGACACAAATGTGGGACTGGCCCGCTAGACTGATGATAAGGAAGCCACCAGTTTCTACTGTGGGGCCCCAAAGAATTTAGACAAATACTTTTAGAGGCAGAGGCAACAAATTGGATAGAAGTGGATATTCATGCAATGAGTGACGTCCACGAAGGGAAACGTTAGGTACTTTTGGAAAAGTCAAAATTGCTATTGATTACGTGGAGGACACTTACTGGCGTAGGCATGGCTGACTAGTGTGGCTCCCACCACACAGGAGGGAGTCCCTGGAAGACATGAAACCAATACATTGAAGACACTAACGGTGCACACATTATTTACAGGCAATATTAAATGAGACAGAATATAGACCCCACTGACAGATATGAAATGGGAATAAACATTGGAATACACTCACAAAGTATAGAGTGATCCGCGATGTTGGTGTGCATGCATAAAATACATATACAGAGTATATCTAACTCCAGTAATTTTTAGTACAATATACCATTCAAGAGATGGGCATACATTGTCCTAAATACAGAGGGTACAGACGTCATGCATATGATATGAATGTTGTGATTGTTTGCAATTTGTTAGACACTGCAGACAGAGCTCGGACCCACGATAGCATTAGACCAATACATATTCGGTCTATACTAGACACCAAGGGGAAAACAAATGCAATATTGAATGCGAACTCTAAGGCACCCACCTTTTATCCTCAGTGGGCGTCTCAAAATCAGCTGTTGCCTCAGGCGCTCAGTCCCCTGGTGCGCGTCTCCTCAGCCTGAATAGTTAAATGTGCAGTGAGTCTGCCTTGGAGTAGGTTTCTTCCATATCTAAACAAATTTAGCTTACACAGGAATTTTTCCCATACATTAATAATTTATGTTCATTTTACTTGCATTTAAACTTAAAGATAGCATTTTTAAACCATGTTTACGTATTTAATATTTGTATCTCTGATAGGGGACACACTATTTACCTGTGGTATTGAAAGTTCTGATAAAATCAATCTGAAAATACTAGCTATTTCTAAATCCTTGATGAGTTTAGAACCTCTTGACTCTGACTCCTCTGTGAAAAAAGAGTGCCAGGATGGGCATTCTGTTCAGGAGTCTGTCAGAGAGGAAACAGTCACAGTATTGGATGTAATCCAGCCCGCTTTTTCAGCATCAATGCAGTTGATGTAAGAGGTGCTAAGCCACTCTTTCGCCACCTCATTTCAGAAATTTATAAATTATTTACCCATGCTATTCCCACATAGTTAAGCAGAAAATGATGATTTCCTTAAAAAGAAAAGAAAGGCTGAGGCATATCATTACCAAATTCCATCCACTTCCATTTCACTTTCGTCTTCAGATTGCCCTGTTGAATCTGATAACTACAATTCTGTAAATCCAAATGATACTGATGAAGATAATGTAGAGGACTCAAGTGTTCCTCAAGGACCGAAGAATTCCAATTCTAATTCCTCTGAAACACTCCTTGAATTGGTGGGATATTGTCATTTAAATCCTGATGTGATATCTCATCCCAGGTCAGGTGAATGTGCCCCTTCTGTTCCCATTTCCTCTTTTCTTGCACATTGGATTAGGAGACCAATGGATAAATCGAATTGCAATAAACTAACAGGGAGTGTCCCTCACAAATTATCATCCACCCCAGGTAGAGACCCTGCTATGGAATCTTCCCTTTCAAAGAAAGGCAAAGATCCCAAAATAGATATAGACATGGCTCTTAGACAATGTCGGGACAAACATTTGACTGTCCTAGGCCTTTAATACAAATTATTGAAATTTCTGAAGATGTAACCCTTACTGGAGCTCCTGTTAATCTTCAAGTTCTTAGAGGTTGGGGTAAACAGGCTATTTGCCCCCTTAGTAATACCAATACTGCTTTGTCAGTGGGGAGGAAAAAAAACATCCTGATAAGGATTGATCCTAAACTGGCTGATATGGCAGACAAAGAGCTGGGCCCGGAGGAAGACGGACATCTTTTTGTTGATCATTTCGTAAAGGACATTTTTTCTTGTGCCCAAAGTTTTACTTCTCTAGAAAAGGCACAGCAGAACTTAAATAAGGTGTTTCCACCATGTGTTTTTCAAAAAGACAGATGAGGAAGTGCTCACTTATCCAGCAATTCTATCCTGTCAAACCTCCTTTTACGTGCCCAGAGGTGGGCATACTCCTGGCTTCAGCGATAAACCAGGGGAAATAATTTCAGAGGCTGATTCCAACGAGGCAGAGGTAGATCCTGTGCCAATACAGATAGGTCATGTTGTTCAAAATCTTTCCCCCCTAGAAAGCTGGGTATCAGACTTGCTCTCTTTCTCAGCAATTGGAGACTAATTACATCAGATCAGTGGTTTTTATAAACATTTCAAGGATCTCAGATAGAGTTTTATTCCCCTCCATTGCAGTTGCTTCCTCCTTAACCAATAGTTTTCAGTGTCTGGAATCCGAACTAATCTTGCAAGAGATCAAGATTTATTACCCAATGGGGAAATTCAATAGGTACCAGTCCAATCCCACAGGTTTATCAGCCATCTCGTTCTAGAAAAAAAGGCAGAAGAAAGCTCTCACCCTGTAATATATTTCAGATCTCTGAGCAGCTATTGCCTGCACAGACATTTAAAAATGGAAGGGATACATTGTCTCAGGGATTACCTTCAAAAAGACAATTGGATGATACAATTAGATCTCAAGCATGCTTATCTATTCATCCCAGTTCACTCGTCATATGCTCCTTTCCTTCAATCAATTTGGTTGGGGCACAAATTCTATTTCCTTACGTAGCCGTTCGGCCTTTCATCAGGACCCTCTTATTTGTCCCGCATTTTCAAACCAGTGGTCACTTTACTTTGACTATATGGGGTATGCTCGTCATCTACTTAGATGACATTTTATTGATGGCCAAGTCCAAATGATTACTACAGGCAGAGACCCTGTGGGTGGTCTCCCACCTTCAAATCTTAGGTTTTGTGATGAATCAAAAGAAATCTATCCTGATATCTTCTCTGTCCATTCCGTTTTGGGATGCATTATATACTTCTAGAAATCAGCTTTTTTTCTTGATCAAAACAAAGATACAGTATGTATTACGTTTGAACAAATATTCTCACCGCAGGTTAGCAAGGCTTGTTGGTCTGGTAACAGCATCCATTCAGGCATTTTTCCCACCCTCTTCCTTATCGAGTGCTTCAAAGTCTAAAGTCTTGTCATCTTTCAGAGGCGTCCCTTACTCAGCATTAGTTTCCCTTTCCGCAAAGGCTCAGGAAGAGTTGGAGTGGTGGCTCTCCCAGATGGAATGCTGGAATGGAAGATCCATTTTTGGTCAGGACCTAGATATCATGTTAGAATCTGATACCAGCAAAACAAGTTGGGGAGCAAGATGCGGAAATATTGGGATAGGAGGAAAATGGTCTCAAGATGAAACCCAGTATCATATAAATTGCTTAAAACTGCTCCTTCGCTGTATAAAGTTTGGCTCCCTCAAAGGCAATCTGCTGTATCCTTCTGTGAATGCACAATATCTCTGTGTTATTGTTACTTAAACAAATTACGAGGAGTAAGATCCAATAGACAGATCTTGCGAAAGTCCACTGGCAGTCTTGCCTAGGCAAGGACAATATATTCCACGTCTCTCTAATTCTGTCGCAGATTGGGGATCCAGTTTCTTTTTGTCAGCACTGATTCGTACCTTTATCCCAATGTTTTCCACAAGATTCTCTATCTTTGGGGATATCTAAAGATAGATCTGTTTACTCTCTGCCTGAATCACGCTCCTCACTTCTTCAGCTAGAGGCCGGATCCAGAAGCAGAGGCGGTGAGTGCTTTTTTGCAACACTGGGGTTGCGAAAGCTTAGAGGGCCCTTCTCAACTGCTGTGCAATGATATTGCTCTCCATTATTCACATTTATCTATGAAAAAATCACCTCAGCAGGAAGCTTGCAGCAGATCCCAATGGCTTTCGACCAATTGAATCCGATAGACCCTCAGCTGTTAGAGAATTTTCCAACACTTACATTAGCTGAGGTCGAACTACTGATTCACAAGATAAAATCTGGATCCCCTTTTGACCTTATTCCAGCTAAAGTTATTCCATCTCTAGCTAAGCATCTATCTCCCTCTATGCAATCCCTTATTAATCTCTCCCTAAAAGAAGGCCATTTTCCGTTGGAATGGAAAGTTGCTCAGGTTAGACCCATCTGCAAGAACACTAAAGTCCTGTGGACGGATCTTTCCAATGTCTGCCCTATTTCGCTCCTTCCGTTCCTGAGGAAACTAATGGAGAAACATGTCAATACTCGCCTCTCCAACCATATTGAACTGACGGGATGTTTAGATCCCTCTCAGTCCGGTTTTAGGCCCAAATACAGCACTGAATCAGCATTACTAGCGGTCACAGATAACATCAGGATGACCCTAGACAAGGGTCACTCTATGATTCTGGTGCTGTTGGACCTATCCAGGGCGTTCAACACAGTTTCTCACATCATTCTGCTGTTGTATGGCATTTTAGAATCCGAGCGAAATTTCCCGATTCATGCCCTCATATAGGTACAATTCACATTGCCATAATATAGGAATAGAAAGCATACCCTTATTTATATATAACCCATGCAGTCCAAATACAGGCATGGTTACTTCCACCCGTACCAAAACGTCACAATGATTTCTTTGAAAATCGGCTTAAACAGTCAGGGACCTCCCCTTGCTTGAATATTGATTTGTCCAAGAACTCCTGTACTTTACAAATAACTACTATTCCCTTGGGGCTCTTTACTGACGTCATTATTCCCGACTCTACGTCAAACTAGGCACCTTCAAGGTATAAATATGCCTTCACCTGCCCTAGCAAGACACGGTGGTTCGGAGCAGTTCGACTATCTACTTGCCCGATGCAGCTCGCTACAGCAAGTGCCGAAGGAAGCCGGCCCTCCAGCTGACGCACTGATCAAGAAGCTGTCCTTTCTCTCATTGAGAATCCATCTCCAGTGTTTCCAAGCTCCCCTTGCGGGGCGTTGGGAAATCGAGTCCCGAGACAGATACCAGACCTCCTTCATTCTAAACTAAGGTATGGAGCTGATTCGAACCTAAGAGAAATCTTGGATAGATTCTTGGCAAAGAAAACCAAACCTATGCTACACAATACTTACTCCCTCCCGCATACTAGACTTAGGTTAGGTACATTGGGGTAGGCGTATTTTAGAAGCACCAGTTGAGTACTTTCGTCATTGCTATTTATGTATGTATTTTTATGGCTTAGAAACCATACAATGCTTTTACGGTATTATTTCATAATACTATTTACGCTGTACGCATTATACTTTGCAGCCTGCATTATGATTGTAGCAGTTCAATTCTTTAGCATGGGAAAGAAGACTGTTCAATAAACCTTTTTATTGAAAACGCGCGTCTCTCTATTTCTCTGCACCTCTGTTGAAACGAAGCTTGCACAATTTACTGAGTGAAATACTCATCTATTGTTTCAGCGACTCTAGAGATACATTTCTCACTCTTTGGAAACAAAGTTGTCATGTTTATGCGGTTGTCAGAAACGAATCCCTTCTTGTGAATTCGAGAAAGTTTCTAGTGACCTCTGAGCTAGCTGGCACTCACTATTAAGTTTAATATATTCGATAGAGACCTAGTCGACCTCAGTCCTTCGTCTAATCTATAGAATGTATTATTCCAATGCGCAGAGCCTATTGGAAATATAGGAACTACACCACATGGCACCCAACGTTTGGTAAGGCACTAATTTAACGCTAGATACTAGAGTAACTCAGTCGTGCTTTTCACAGAGACCCCTTTTTTCCGTAAAAACTCCAAAAGACGTCTGGAGTGGTTAAAAGGATAAAATATCCGCCATAATGGGGTAGGACGAGAATCCTATGTATTAGTTTTTGGTTTATTAAACGTTGAAGGATACAGTGTTCCAAAATATTGGGCACCTTATCTTTGTTTCCTTGAAACTTGCTCTGCAACCTTCTTTAAACAAATGTCAAATAATGACAACAACGCAAACGGTGGAACTGCAGCAGCCGCAGCCGCAGCCCAACCAGGCTTAGATGCTTCAGGCTTTAATGAAGATGACCCGGATACTATAATCATCCCGGAATATTTAAGGAAAACCATCACTATAAAACGTATAACAAATGGCCTATCATCAAGAGGTGGTAGGGTAATTTTTGTAATAGAGGCACATGAATTTCGGCAGACAGAGGTATTTTATTTATGGATTATCTTCCCTGAAGCAAATCCAGTAACACATGTGTTTCATTTCTACAAAGAAGAGGAACCTCCAATGGATTACACTCCTTTTGAGTATGCTGAAATTCCACTAACATACCAAGAGCATGCGCTCTGGTTTAAAGGCACCCTACAACATCAAAATCACATTACCAGGCTCGGGCCACTAGGTAGACCAGGAGCAACATGGCCGGTATTAGCTAGCTATTCACCACATTCTGCCATTGAAGAAATGACAGGTGCGGAACTATTAGTTCAACTAAAACAACTAATCAAAATAGATAGACAATTGGTTCAATATGTCATGCGGACTCTAACAGCCCAAAGATTACACCGCAGACTATACAATCAGTCATTGGTAAATTATTATTATTATTATGTTTCTTATATAGCGCCTGAATCGACCCCCGTAGGGGTATCTCCGCACTTGCCTTGGGAACCCGTCCTGGCTTTTCCCTGTGAGATAGCCCCTACAGGGCATCCCCAAGGTGAAAGCCAGGCATCCCGCCGCGGGGGGCCATTGTGGAGATTAAGCAAGCTTAATGCCCAGAGTTGCAGAGTGTGAACCCATGATTAGGTCAGGCACCGAAGCGAGAATTATCGAGTCCATGGACATTTGAGCTCAAGACCCTGCCGCGTCGGGAATTGAACCCTGGTCCCGGGTCTGACCTCTGCTTCAGGGCCTGCCTGCTCTAACCAGTGAGCCACACTTCCCGCAAAAAGGGAACAAATTCCATTCTGGATCGCTCAGAAAATTACTCAAATCGAGGCAGTATTTCCTGATACTAATCCTTATGAAAAACACAGGATTTTAACAATCTGATTACCAATGGGGATCGCACCACGCCTGGAGGACTGCAACACTTGGGGGTACATTCTTTGCTGCAATCTACAGCAAAACACATGGTGTTCCGTCTATGGCGGTAATACAAGACGTCCTGAAACCGATTCAAAATGAATACGGGGCAGAGCCTGCTTTAAATTTAGGTATAAAATTACTGAAAGATTTCAAACAGTTCTCAACAATAATATTAGCTAATATTAAAGGTGAAGCAGCATCTGTGGCGATCGGCCAAAAGATAAGAGAATTTGATGTAACTGAGCAACCATATGAACTGGCCAGAATAATTGAGAAATCCTATGAAGAACTAGGAAGAGACAGTTTGGGTGGGAAATCAGTTAAACCCCAACTGACTGAAAGCCCTGAAAAGGTCTTTATTAAAAACACTCTTACTATTCCAAAGAAGAAGTGGGAGAACACTAAACAAACTTCTAAAGAGAAGCATTCTCAGCCCCGAGGAAGGTCTCCTCAAAAGGAGCCCTCTGAAAAGAGGTATAACCTCAGGAACAGGTATAATTTGAGGAAACCTGATAGATATCAAGATACTGATACACGTTCCTCTCGTACCTTTCAGACTTCCTCACAGAAATCGGAAAGATGAGGACGATCAGAACAAAAAGAAGAACGCGTGAAGTCCAAAGACGATCAACACGTTCCTAAAAATAAGAAAACCCAATTCACCAAAAAGAAGGTAGCAGGTCTAAAAATCAGACATGCAGAGAATCTTGAGGACACAACTCAAGAACGGGGAGTGGGCTCAAACAATATTGGACAGCGCAGCAGAAGTAACCATAGCTCGCAAGATCTTGAAGGATCATCTGGAGACGGTGGACTTGAACGAGTACATCCAAGTTGAAACTGCAGATACCAGGGTTAGTATCCCACACAAGTTATATGAAGTCACTCTCCGGATGGAGGGTATATAACTAGAAAAATAAGAGCACTCTTTTGGGAGAAGCTCTCTAAGTGTTATGACATTCTTCTAGCTGAAAAAAAATGGCCACCTGAATTTGTCAGGGAGTGCTCACATGGCAAAGACATCATTATGACAGCCTTCTCCAATGATATTCCAATTTATTTAAAATACACCAATACCAGAAAATGGCATAACAATCAGCATTATATAAAAATCATGTAGGATGGGATGAGGATTCTCCTCACCATAAAATCCAGTTAAAAATGCAACCAACTGCAAAAGGCCGTACCCAGTTAAGCAAAAAGCTAAAAAAAAAAAGGTCAGGGAGGTCCTAGATCAACTTGAATACCAAGGGGTCATTGAAACATGCACCTCGTCAATGAACAATCCTTTGTTTCCTGTCTCTAAACCAGACAATTTATATAAACAAAAAGGAATCCACTCTGGTAGTGGTGGTGATTAACACATAGTCCACTTTCAGTGCTCCTACGTAGTCGTGAATCGTAGCACGCCGCATCCCGTAGCAGGGTGCGAAGACCCCGATGATGAAGCATGACACCAAGGGGCCTGTTGGTGTGTGAGAGGTATTTAAAACAACACTGTGTGCTCCCCACCATTGTAGGGATCACCACCACTACCAGAGTGGATTCCTTTTTGTTTATATAAATTGCTAGGGGAGACAGAATCCACTTCCTCCTCTCCCTCCCTCCTCCTGTAATTCTCTAAACCAGACAATACATATCGTCTTGTTTTGGATTACAGACATCTAAACTCTTGTTGCGAAACTTATATTTTTGCAGTACAAAATGCACATAGTGTAGCACTAATAAATAACAGTGTGGGTAAAAAATATAAAACCACCTTAGATATTTCTAACGGCCACATTAGATATTTCTAACGGTTTCTTTTGTCAAAACATTGCACCAGAAAGTAGGTACTTGACTGCTTTCTCAATTATGGGGACACAGCGTCACTTCTGTTGTCTCCCCCCAGGGATTCAAGAATAGTCCAGGGTTATTTTCAGCAAGAGTAACAGAGTTACTACAAACCTATGATGATGAGGCATTATCATATGTCGATGACATCTATCTAACAGATGATGACTTGGACAGGCACTTAAACAGAGTGAATACCATAATACTTGGTTTCACCTCTGAAGGGTATAAATTCAATTTTAGGAAATCGAGAATTGCCAAGCTCAACGTCCTTTTTTCTGGGATACGAGTTGTCAAGTGAAGGCAAAACCCTGGCAGCCAACTTTTTAGAGAAGTGTGCGCTGCTCCAACATTCAAAAACGCTGAAAAGCGTAGTCAATTCTAGGTTTCCTGAATTTCAGAAGAACTTACATTATAAATTAAGCAGAAAGGGTTAAACCTCTCTACGAATTAATCAAACCTGATTTTAAAACAGTTAATTGGACTCAAAAACACGCTGAAATTCTGCGTTCAGTGCAAACAGACATGTTAGCAACAGCACATTTACAGACATGCGTAAACGTACACAACCTTGTAATCCGAATCATTCCAGGAAGATGCGGATTCACGTACTTAACCTTTATTGAAGGAGAAAAAGTAGCAATAGCTTATAAATCACACTTGTACACATAAGCTGAAATGAAATTCACCTCTACGGAAAAAATTCTGACAGCGGTTCAAACTGCAGTAGCAAAAGCGAGAGCTCTTGCACAGGGTACACGCATAATGGTCGTTACTCCTGTACCTGCTTTAAAGGCAGTGACAAAAGTGAGCATTCCGAATGCAAAGGTTTTACATCCGAGATGGATACAATGGGTTAACTCTCTTGCTGAAACAGACGTTAAATACGTTTTTGACCCCTATTTGAAAACACAAGAATTTCTACAATATGAACAAGAATTTCCTCTGCCCACTGAGATTCTGCCTCTAGAACAGTATGAATGTATAATTTATACAGACGGATCAGCACAGCCCCCAATTGGGGGTAAACAAGTTTATAGTGCTGCATGCGTGATCGTGAAAGGTCGCTGGCGCGATGGTAAATTCTGACCTATGGTCACAAAAACCCAATCTCTCGGAGATTGTACAGCTCAGCGAGCTGAACTACAAGCATTTAAGATGATGCTTGAAAATACTGATCGCGAATTCCCCACACTCATAGTGTGCGATTCTTATTAGTGCGTTCAATCTTACAATGAATACTTGCAGAACTGGATTCAAAACGGTTTCAAAGATGCAAAAGGTGGAACAATCAAGCATACGTTGCTTTGGAAACAAGTAGTTCAGTTACAAAAAGAACTACAAAAAACTCACGTGATCCATACACTGAGTCCTCAACGTGATGGCGTTCACGTTGCAGGGAATTCATTGGCTGATGAAGCCACAAAGGCAGCTGTACAAACGGCAATCACTCGTTCAAAAACGAAAATAGACAGCGAAACAATGCAAGCTGTCAATGCCTCAATCAAAGACAGTGGTAAAACACTTCCAAAGGGCTTTCCACTCAAATACTCTTACATAACTGATGCAAATAATGTTCCTTTTGCTCGAATCCCTGGAGTGAGGGATAGACTAATTCCAAACATGGAACATAGATTAGGACTAATCTTGGCAGCACACGAAGGGCTCGCCTCTGTACACACAGGTGTTTCCGCCACAGTGTTGTTACTAAAACAGAGATACTGGTGGCCGCGCATGGGGAAACAAACCAGAAACTATGTTTTGGAACGTGAAATCTGCCAAAAGATGAAAGTCTCTACTGTAAAAAGTCCTGCGCAGACGCCCCTTTTAATTTCAGATAAACCATTAGCTTGTGTTTACCTGGACCACTGCGCTCCCTTACAGAGGGATGGCAACTATAAATATATCATGGTCGCAGTGGATTCATGCTCGAGATTCATTTGGATGTGGCCTCAGTGCTCGGCTGACGCCTGAACTGTTATTAAAGATTTGAGGGTCTTTATCGGCACATATGCAGTCGGCACGCTACATTCAGACCAGGGTCCTGGGTTTAGCTCAAAAGCTTGCAAGGAGGCCATGGCCAATCTGGGCGTTGCATTGCGGTATTCTAGTCCATTCCATCCTGAGGGACATTCAGTTGTGGAGAGAAAAAAACAGGACATAAAGCAATCTATAACAGCTAGGGTACTAGGCTCGGGTGACGGGTGGGTCAAACATCTGATAAGGGTCCAACGTAGTCTTAACAATCTGCCAAGAAGTTCTCTGGGTGGAATCACTCCATATGAAATCCTTTTTGGAACTAGAATGATTGTCCAGGACCTTGATCGTCACACTTCAGTGGTAGAACAGAAACCTTTTGATATCAAAGACTGTTTGGCTGTTTTTCAGGACTTAAATGAAACCAGAAGAAGTCAAAGCAACACACTGCAGAATTCAACGACCACTGAAGGAGAACCACCCGTCCCAACAAGGCCTGCCTGGATTCCAAAGATTGGGGATCTAGTCAGAGAAAAGATCGCGGACAAGAAGGAATTTGGGCCTTCTTACAGACAACCAGTACCTGTGCTAGCAATCCACGGATCAAGAACAGTGTTACTGCCACCCCTTGCTGGAAGAAAGGAGAACAGGTTCGTATCCATCGACCTGGTAAAACCACATCATGTGGCCAATCATAAGTAGTAGGCCAAGTGGACTCCAAAGATGTAGTAGACGACCAAATCTGGCTACCATCCAAGAGGTTCAAACTGAGAGACTCATCACCTTTGAAGAATCTGGAGTGTGAAACGAAGGACTATGCAACAAAGCCATGGAACTTGTGCCTCTTGAGACCCAAATAACAGTTCGTCAAGAAACACCTGTCTATAATGAAATAGCATCAGAGTATACTAATATGACAAGTGATCAAGTAGCTCCAGCGATTTCAAGTAATCTTGATGCAATACCTATAATTGACAGAACTGCCTCTGGCTATTTCATTAACTTTGATAAGTTTTCTGAGGATCCTAGTGGACCTGAAACAACGCCAGTGAAAATAACTTTCCAAAAACAAGCAACAGACCTTTTTCATCAACTGGAAAAGACATCTGGTTTCACCATGGATTAAAATTTGGATTGTGTTGGGTGTACTTTTTGTTCTACTTTGGTTGACTCTTGTACTAACTTTGGGAACGCTGATAAATGGTAGATATAGTAGAAAAGACACAGCAAGTAAGAACATCAACTTACTCCTCAAGCACACAGATCATCCCATCGTGAACAACTAGACTTGTCATCAGTGAACATCACAGCCATTCCTATACCTATGGTATAGCTTGGGACAGAACTGATTATGACATCTATGGTCCTGCAGAGCTGTTTAAGATTCCACACCAATTCAAGGTTTCCTTGAGTGACTTTGTTTCATCTAGTACCTTTTCTGATGATTGGGACTTTGAGACTGTTAATAATATGATTGTCAGTCTTAGAAATCTCTACAAAATGTACAAATCATGAATACTTAGAAGGTTCATCGGATTATGAACAAACGTACTGTTATAATCACTCTGGTCATCATTTCTTGCATAGATCTGCAAACCCTAGAAATGTTTATACTTATAATCAATGGGAGAATTGTCCAATGCCACCAAAGGGTAGCTCAAAAACATTTTATGGCAAATTTCCGTACTGTTCAGGCTTTAATATTTCCAATCTATAATCTTTTTACTTTAAAAATCTTAATAGGACAGAAATGAAAAGTATGTTGACTAATACTAAGCAAATTTATTCTGCGGCCTTTAATGCTCAGCTGTCTACTTTAGGTTTTGACTTGTGGAAAGACAACATTGAGACAAAAACTGTCTGGGGCACAAAAGACTAGCAGGTTCAGGGATTAGAAACCTTATTTAGATCCTGCATCATCCATGAACCGATAATGTTTTTGAATGACACTGTTCAACAGACATCTTGCCTTGGCCTAGCTAAGATAAAAGAGTTAAACAAACCGTCCATACCTACACCTACACCGGATAGTAAGAACACTACAGAGGGGCTGGTCGACGTAAAAACTATTTTATTTAAAAACAGAACAGATCCTGATTGGAAAAAATGGTTAATCTGGCCCACAGATGCAAACAACTGTCAAGATAGATTCCTGAATAAGACTCAAGTGTTCACATTCACTTGGCCAGATCCAAGATATGTCCAGAGACAACATCCAGGGATAGTAACATCATACAGTGTAGGAAAACTGTGCCTTGAGTGGCTACAAAAATCCACACTAAAAGAGGCAAAACAACACTTATCTTTACTTAAAGATGGCGTTGATTTAAGGGACTTCTTACAAGGACCTGCAAAACCGCTTCATAAACATGTTATATACGCTAGTATATATGCCATTTATAATGAAGCATAGAAAGCAACGTAAGCAGAGACTGCTGAACGAATACGAGAAATTGATCGTATTAATTTAGAGAAATCTCTCTCTGTAGTTGACAATGGGTTAACGACTCTGTCATCCAGAATTTATTCTTTGGACAGCATAGTATCCTCTGCCATAGACATAATGGAACAGGACTTGGTCATGTTACAACTTGGTCAGTCACAATTGCGTTCTATAATTCTTTTAGGCTGGACGTTACAAAGTCTGCATTCTGGCTATATGCCATGGCGTCTAATCAACACCACGTCATTGTTTTCTGAATTTAACCTTACAGATAAACAAATCACTTTGGCACAAAGAGGAGCAAACTATACGGTGCTGAGCATTGAAAAACTGGAAAGAATACCATTAACTGTTTTTGGAAAGCCAGCAACAGAATGGATAATACCAGAACAATCACTTTGCCTGTCACAATTTTCCATTTTCAGTATTGTTTGAAACCTATACCAGCAGGCATATATGAAAGGTTGGGTAAAGAATACATCAAGTCAACCTGGGATTTACCATATACATACAGATGTTGCCAGGAATAGCCTATCTCGTAACTGTGTCAGCCAGGGTCACTTGCTGTATGCAAGTATTGTTTCCTAAAACCGAGACAGACGGGGAGTCACCGTTATGGCCTTCACTGAACATCTCTTCTATACGAATTGATACTTTAAGCAGAATGAAAGCCATTCTTTTACAAAAAACTGTGCCACTGACCTGGTCCAAAGAAACGTATGAAGTGCAAGTTGCAAGGACTTCTGCAAAGATACATGCCCTTTTATCCACAAACTGCCCTATACATTTCTCAGAAATGTTAGGTTGTATCTTAACATGTCTGATACCAGTGGTATTGTACATGTATTTAAGACAGTTTTTTCGTGACTGTTAGCACCCTTCGAAGCAGTCCTAGGCATATTTCCAAACTTCGTGCACTCTGTGTTTGGTGGCCTGCCTCTCATTTTGGGTCTCGTAGCAGGAATACTATGTTTGTTCCTTCTGCTCCGATATGGCAAGTCAAGTCACCATCGACACCCAGATTACCTTAGAGAACACTCTCCTGGCAATCAAGTGTCGTGCGCGCATGATACAGATTTTGGGCTTGGCTCATTTAAGAGATCTGAATACCACATGGTTTCAATCATTCCGACCAATCTGGCAAGAATGCATCTTACCTGTTCTACGATGCCTGCTATGTGGAGAAGAATGTGTGATAGACATTAGTCTGACACTCCCATCAGTCCTGCCAATGGATGTTGATACTTTGCTTGGACCGGTGACGGCTCATATACTGTGTTGTCCCCAGCGGCTACCAATCCTGATGACGGGATTCGTTGAGATCTCACAGACGCAAACTGCAGACGGTGAGATACGTGGAGCGACAGGCACACAGGTACCATCTACTTCGAACATTGCTAATGCGACTGACGCTGATGGTGATGCTTCTCATCTAAGTGCAATTGATCTGCTTAATGAGGTAGTCCAACTTTCACCTACAGTAGTAGACAAATTCTTTACCAGCTTAGAAGATTTGATGTTTTCTCCAACAATGCGACTGATTTTTGAAGTTAGCACATAGTGTTCTGTGAGACTCTAAATTGGACCTTCAAATTCCAATACAGACTTCGAACTTTGAAGCTCCATTTTTCTACTTTTTTCCAAATTGCACTTTTTTTTGGCACAGAGTAATCTGCCTAACGTAGAACTATTCCTAGAGAACAAGAATTCTTTGAAATACTTCCAAGAGACAGTACTTGACCTTGTTCACACTAAAACAATTTATATATTCTGCCATGGAATGGTCTCAACTTTTTTTCTGTATTTGAGAGCCATTTCATAAATTAATTTTAAGGATTCATTCGGATAGCATTTCCAATGTCATACTATATGCTTTGAATGAAAACATTGCTTTTAAAATGCGTACAGCACAAATGCTCTTTTTCGTGTACAACCAAAACCAATGCATTTTAAGGTGGGGTTTTAACACATCATGTTTAGATATGTTTTATGTGCTTAGAACTTAGTAATGTCGTACATAATAAAGTGGACTGGGTGTTGGATGGCGTTTTAGGATCCGAGCGAAATTTCCCAATTCATGCCCTTATATAGATACAATTCACACTGCCCTAATATAGGCATAGGAATCATACCCTTATTTAGACATAGCCCATGCAGTCCAAATACAGGCATGGCTACTTCCACCCGTACCAAAACGTCACAACAATTTCTTGGAAAATCGGTGTAACCAGTCAGGGATCTCCCCTTGCTTGAATATTGATTTGTCCAAGAACTCATGTACTTTACAAAGAACTGCTATTCCCTTGGGGTTCTTTACTGACGTTATCATACCCGACTTTAAGTCAAACTAGGCACCTTCAAGGTATAAATATTCCTTCACTTGCCCTAGCAAGACACAGTGGTTCGGAGCAGTTCGACTATCTACTTGCCCGACGCAGCTCGCTACAGCAAGTGCCGAAGAAAGCCGACCCTCCAGCTGACGCACTGATTGAGAAGCTGTCCTTTCTCTCGCTGAGAATCCATCTCCAGTGTTTCCAAGCTCCCCTTGTGGGGTGTTGGGACATCGAGTCCCGAGACGAAGAAACCAGACCTCCTTCATTCTAAACTAAGGTATGGAGCTGATTAGAACCTAAGAGAAATCTTGGATAGATTATTGGCAAAGAAAACCAAACCTATGCTACAGAATACTTACTCCCTCCCGCGTATTAGACTTAGGTTAGGTACATTGGGGTAGGCGTATTTTAGGAGCACCAGTTGAGTATTTTAGTCATTGTTATTTATGTATGTATTTTTATGGCTTAGAAACCATACAATGCTTTTACAGTATAATTTCATAATACTATTTACGCTGTACGCGTAATACTTTGCAGCCTGCATTATGATTGTAGCAGTTCATTTCTTTAGCATGAGAAAGAAGACTGTTCAATAAACCTTTTTATTGAAAATGCCTGCCTCTCTATTTCTATGCACCTTTGTTGAAACGAAGCATGTATGATTGACTGAGTGAAATACTTATCTATTGTTTCAGGGACTCTAGAGATACATTTCTTACTCTTAGGAAACAAAGTTGTCATGTTTATGCGGTTGTCAGAAACAAATCCCTTCTTGTGATTTCGGGAAAGTTTCTAGTGACCTCTGAGCTAGCTGGCACTCACTATTAAGTTTAATATATTCGATAGAGACCTAGTCGACCTCAGTCCTACGTATAATCTATAGGATATATTATTCCAATGCGCAGAGTCTATTGGGAATATAGGAACTACACTACACTGCTCAGAAGACTAAAAGAGAGCGGACTAAGAAAATCAGACATATAATGGATGAGGAGCTTTCTATCAGCTCGCTCCCAGATTGTCAACTTAGGCCTGTATCACCCCTACAGAATTGTCCAAGGGAGTCCCCCAAGGCTCGTGTTTGAGCCCTACATTGTTTAACATCTATATTGCTCCCTTGGCCAATCTCCTGAGGACGCATGGGTTCATCCCCATATCATATGTGGACGACAGCTGCTCTTTCCATTCAATAAACTTATCTTGTCGGTACAACTGGCCTTCTCTAATGGTGCTCCTATCCCGCTCCCAAGTTTATAGTCAAAAACCTGAGTATCCATCTGGATCAAGCTCTTATCCTGAAGGAGCATGCTGCTGAGACAGTAGGTTCCTGTTTCCATATAATAGGCCTGCTCCGTTGAGACTTCCCTCTGCTTCCTGACTCTACCCGTAAAACTTCAGTCCAGGTGCTGGTACTAAGTCGTCTGGACTACTGTAACGGCCTGCTGATCTCCACAATGATGCCTGACTCAGTAGACTGCAGGTAGTCCAGAATACGGCGGCACGATTGGTCCTCAATGCTCCCTCTAGGACCCCTTCTAGCCCTCTTCTTATGAAGCTGCACTGGCTCCCTATCCACCAACGGGTAAGATTTAAAATCTGCTGCACTATTCATAAGTTGTTGCTTAATTTGGGTCCTTCCTATCTCTCAGAGAAATTCATGCCATATGTAACGTCTAGATCTCTCCGCTCTAGTGCCAAACACCTTCTTGTGGTGCCTCGAGTAAGAAAGGCAAGATTAGGAGGAAGAGCTCTCTCCCATCTTGGCCCTCAATACTGGAATTTATTTATTTATTTATTTTGGCATTTATACAGCGCGCTGTTACCCGAGAGTGTCCTGGCGCTAGATGAATACTCCTAAAGGTTCAGGCCAGAATAGAAATTATTGTGCAAACAACCAAGTTTTAATGTCTCTCCTGAAAGCCATCAAATCTGTCATATTCCTCAAGGCGAGGGGCAGGGCATTCCAGGCCTTCGTTGCCCCCAACACAAAGCTCCTACCTCCCCACCAAGCTTTCTTTATACGAGGGACTTTAACCAACCGCAGCCCAGATGATCTTAGATATATGGGGGGAATGTACCATTGAAAGTACTCCTTCAGGCAAGCAGGCCCTAGGCCTTACAAGGCCTTAAAGACCAGACACAAGGCCTTAAAAAAAAATCCGCTTCCGCACTGGCAGCCAGTGCAATTTTGTGATTTCGGACGAGATGGAGGCATACTTTGGTATGCCTGTCAGAAGTCTCGCTGCTGCATTTTGCAACACCTGCATTTTGTTAAGCAGACCCTGTTGGGCATTCAAAAGCAGGCTGTTGCAATAATCTAGGCGGGACAGCACTAATGCAGTAATAACCGTTTTTTTACTGCTCTCCGGGAGGAAAGGGAAGATGGTCCGAATCATTTTAAGTATAAAATATACTGATGATGCTACGGCGTTGACCTGGGGCCTAAAGGTAAGTTGATCGTCAATTAAGACACGCAGGTTCTTCACCTTGGCAACAGGTAGGGGCGGGGAACCCATCTCCTCCGGCCACCAGCAAGGACTCCAGAAGTCCTCCTTTGCACCAAATATAATGACTTCCGTTTTTGCTGTATTTAATTTGAGGCAGTTATCAGCCATCCATCTGCCTACTGCCAACATACAGTCCTGAAATTGCATGGCTATTCCTTCTTCCTTGCCAGGTAACAGCGACACCGCAATTTGTGTGTCATCTGCATAGGATGTTAAATCAAAACCAAATGACTGACAATAGGAGCCAGCGAGGTAACGTATATATTAAACAGTGTGTGGCTTGGGGAAGATGGTTTTGATACGTAATCACCCATTGCAACACACTGCTCTCTATTGGTTAAGAAAGCTTTCAGGATGTCCCATGCTTTCACATTTACCCCACATTTCTTCAGCCGGTCCATCAGAATCCCATGATGTACAGTATTGAAGGCAGCGGATAAGTCCAACAGGACCAACGCCGCTCTGCCTCCGAGGTCCAGCACTTCTCTGATTTCCTCCGTTGCTTTAATCAGAGCGGACTCAGTACTGTGGCTGGCTCTGAACCCATGTTGGAAGGGGTCTAGGGCCCGGGTGGCCCCTAGAAACGCACTGAGTTGGAGATTCATCATGTTTTCAATTAATTTGGCTGGTAATGGAAGCCTCGAAATAGGACGATAATTATTAGGGTCCGTTATATCCAAATTCGCTTTTTTCAGCAGCTACGGACAGAAGATTGTTTCCAACACGAAGGAAATTGTCCAGTCGCAAACATATTATTGAAAATCGTTGTTAATGTGGCGGCAATAGGTACGGATGCCATCTTGGCTACTGTAGCCGGACACAGGCATAGGGGGAGCCTGATATTACCGCATGAAGCAATTTATTTGTCTCCTCCGTGCTCACTGGTGTAAACTGCTCTAACTTGGGTCCCTGGAACTCTCCCACTTCAACATTCTGGCTAAGGCTAAGTGGGTCGCTCCTATCTGCGTCCAAGAAGACCTTAAAAATAGTATTTACTTTGGTCAGGAAAAACTTGCCAGGGCCTCGCACAACTCTTGACTAGGTTGAGGTCCCGGTACTTTCGGGGATGCGAGGCAGGAAACTGTTCTAAATAGTTCCTTTGTAGAATTACTGGCCAAATTAATCCGGCTTGTAAAGTACTCTTGTTTCGCCCAAAAGATAATTTTCTTGTATTCAAGGAGGCTCCGATTTAAATTCAACTTATCTGATTCCTTGTAGCCTTTACGCCAATCCCTCTCCAACCTTTTACAGCCTGTTTTAAGCCTTCTGAGGTCATCTGTATACCAAGGGTACGAAGCCGAAGGGGAAGTTCTATAAGAGCGACCCCTATTTAAAGGCACTAACGTGGCACAAACTTGCTCTATCCATCCAGTGTAGGCCAAAGCGGCTTCTTCCACCTCTTATGGGAGTTCCTCCCTGGAAGCCAGTAGGAGCGTCTCCAAGCTTGACCCTACCAGCTTATTCCAAGCTCTACCAACCTTAACTCCTATGCGGCCCTGTTCTACATTAGGGAGTTTCTTAAGTGTTATTTCAAACCTCACAGCCATGTGGTCAGACCAAGCAACTGGCCATGTCCCAGTAAACGCTAATGATGGATGGTTAGAGAATATTCCATCCAACAAATGTCCTGCGCTATGGGTGGGTCCCACCACCAGTTGCTTTAGGTCAACTCCCGCCATCAGGTCTAACAAAGCAATAGTCTCGGGTCATTTGCATTTTCCAAATGAAAATTAAAATCCCCTATCATGGTAAAGGCCTCCTCACACAGACCTACCTCTTACACAGTTCTCACCGAGGTTAAAAAAGCATTTTTTGCCCCTGGGGGTCTATACAATAGGCAACCTTTTAACAAATGGTGATTGGAGAGAGTAAAATTAAAAGAAAGGGCTTCACAGGTCTCTATCTGTATGCTGGAATATAGCCTTTATGGAGTTATGGTATATAACCGCCAGGCCACCTCCTAATTTTCCTTGCCAATCCTGCCTATAAAATAAATAGTCTACGGGAGTAGCCTTAATTATATCGGGACCTGAGGCTGCATCCATCCATGTTTCTGTGATGAATGTGATTTTTATTTCTTTCTCAATTAACAGGTCAGCACAATGTAAATGTACATTGATACTTGTATAGCGCACTACTCACCCGCAAGGGTCTCAAGGCGCTTGTACGAATACCGCTGTGGAACCCATCCTGGCTTTCCCTGTGAGGCGTCCACTCCTGGGCACCCCCAAGGTGGAGGTCAGGCATCCTTAGCATTGTGGGGGCCCTTGTGGAGATTAAGCAAGCTATTGCCCAGAGTTGCACTCCATGATTGAAATAGGCACCGAGGCGAGTATTATCAGGTCCGTGGAATTTTTGAGCCCAAGACCCACCGAGGCGGGGAATTGAACCCTGGTCCCGGGCTAGACCTCTGCATCAGGGTCTGCCGCTCTAACCATTGAGCCACACAATCAAGGCTATGTTTCACCAGCGACCTGGCATTTATGGATAAACATTTATAGGTTATTGCATCCTCCCCTTTTGGCCCCTGTTTCGCCCTCCCTATATCCTGAATAGGAGTCATTAAGATTTTAGGGATCGCTCTATTGCAGACCGGGCAGGAATCAGTAATAGTGACAGGCCAACTATCAGGGTGAAATCGGATACAGTCTCCCTCCCCGTCAGTTTCCCTGTACCCAATCAGGGTGTCCCTGTCATAGGCAATAATGGAGGCCTTAACGGTCAGTGAACAACCAGGGGTCATTGAGACAGTGCTTGGATCATCTACAATTTAGGAAGCTGCTTAAGACCACTCTTTTCTGCGCCTGATCTTGCTGTAGCTGCAACACACCCTCACGGCCCATCCTAAGCGCAGAGATACCCCTTCGGGGGTAGATTCAAGCGCTGTATAGGAAAATAAATAAATACATGTTCCACACATACCTATTCTCCTGTCGCTGTGATTGTTTGAACCCTTCTACATGTCACAAGAGACTGAACCACGTTGGTGATGGTATCTCCTGTTTGGCCCTCTCAAGTATGTTTCCCTCAACTTCTAGAACTCTGTAGATGTTGAAAAACTTATTCTCACCTTTCTGCAATTATTTTTGAACCCTCTGGGTTAACCTCATGATCTGAAACTTGGTGGACATCTTCATCTTATGTCATGTCATATTTCAGGTCAGCCTGGCATGTCTCAGGCCTTTTGTCAGAGGCATTGTTAGTTATCAACGATTTCTGGGCTCCTGCCACTCAATCCAGATATAAATATGCTTGGGTCTCCTGGGTTAGCTGTTGTGTGGAAAAGGAGATTAATCCATAGTTGGATCTCTGGTACATATTGTCAATTTTCTTGTTACCCTTTTCGTGCCTGGTAAAGCTTATAGTACAATTAACTTTTACAGGTCGGTTATTTCTGCAGTTTTATGTCCTAGTGAAAGGAGAACCGGTAGGTAGACATTTCTTAGTGTGTAGAGCCCTAAAATTAATCTGACTTAAGGTTTCTCCAAAACCTAAATACTCAACCCTCACGAATGTAAAGGTAGGATTGAACTTTGTGTTCTCTTGGCCTCACAATCAATATCTTTCATTAAAACAACTATCTGCAAAATTAACTATGCTCCTGTGCTTGTTATCATTTAGAAGAGTTTTGGATGTTAAAGCACTTGGTGTTGACAGCAAATCCTTTTCTCCTCAGGGAGTAGCATTTCATCTTACAAGACATACAAACACTAATTCTTCCTCAATATTTTATCCTCCTTTTCATGATTTTAAAATATTATGGGGCCTCATGCTTTTGTTGTTACGAATCCCCAACTGCAGCTTTTGTGCTTCAGGAGTATCTCAATTAATGATATCTTTTAAGAAACCTTGTGCTTCTGTGTCTCCCTCCTCTAGATGAGTTGGATGGATTATGGAAGAAGCTGGTTTAAACATTTCCATGTTTGGGGCCCACTAGGGTAGAGGGGCTATGGACTCTAAAGGTTTTATTTCAGTGGGGTATCTGTTGGACATCCTGAAAGCAGAAGATTGGTCAACAGAATCCAATTTTCGAACCTTCTATTTCATATCAATAGTGCATGCTACTTTTAATGGTATTCCACAGCTTTACACTTGTCATAATCGAGCCTGCAGTCGTGTAATAGAATGTAAATGTCCCCCAGTAATATGACAGGAGGTTTGGATTCTGTTAAATACACGGAGGCAAATATTATCCTTCCCAACTCTCCCCAGATGTTTTAATGGTATATTTTTCTTCCAGCTTGATTTCAGGTTACTGCACCTGCAAAGAAGCAGTGTTTGGGAAATGTTTCTTCTTCTTTTCTTCCATTTCAAGATTGGATGCTCTCCAGCTTTATGGTTCCAGTTTTAAGTAAAGAGATTGACAGGGATTTACTTTTATTGAAATTCTGGCTTTGTCAAGATGGCAAAGAAGAAGGTTGCTGCTCGGCGGAGATATTTTTAGGTCTCGTAGAGAGACCTATTGCAGTCAAACCAGAAAGCTGAGGATTTGTAGAAGTGCACGTGCTCGTGCACGCGCTTCTATCCCCCTCCCTTGCTCTTCAAAGGCTCCCCTTACCATTTGCTCACTTCACTTATTCACGGCCGTAGGCCGTGACTCTGGCTCTTCAAAGGCTCTGCTCCCCGCCCCCCCGCCTGCACTTCACAGCTGCGGCCATCTGTTCCCCAGCTCCAGCACCTCCCCTCTCTCTCCCCGCACACAGCCTTACTCGGATTTCTCCTCCCCCTCCCCAGCCAGCTTCACCCAGGCCACTCAATGGTGCATACTTACACCCACACCTGTGTATACACACTCCAACACCAGACGGAGCCACATCTGAGCCGAACTATCTGTCCAGTGCAGAGAGCTTGTTTCTGACAGTACCTGTACACCCTGTTGGTTTGAATGGTGTATTCTACATATTCTGTAACTGTTGTTTCTTATCTTCAATTTAGGAAACATTATCCGCTTTAAGGAGATGTACGGGCACGTGTAGTCTCTTTACTGCTCATGCGCACACCGCATTCCCCTGAACACTCGGTCACCCAATTGTAGGCTAACAACACACACTGGCTGTGGGTTACCAGACACGTACCGAGGATACACGGGGAACATGCTGCGCCTGTCCAAAGCAACACACCAGTGTACTCTGGAAACCTCGGCACCACAGCCAGGACCAGGGCACGTGCACACACCCACACTACTTTAATCCTTACACTTCCAGTGCCGTAAGACGCATGGGAAAGAAACGCGCCACTGCCCCTTTGAGTACCTCGCATATCTATAACTTTGCTTTCATCCTGCACAACTTTAGGACCGCTTTTGCTTCTTTGGAGAAGCTGTCAACACAGTCCACGCGTCATCCAAGAGCGCGTGTCACTTATAGTTGTTGAGATGTCACTCTTAATTATACTGGAATTATTCAATTGAGCTACTCGCATATTTTTAACCTCGCTTTCACCATGCAGAACGTTTAGTACAGCGTTCGCCTCTTTGGAGAGGCTGCCAACACAGTCCAGGCATCATCCAAGAGCGTGTGTCACTTATAGTTGTTCGGATGTCACTCTTAATTATACTGAAATTATAAAATTGAGCCCCTCGCATATCTTTAACCTCTCTTTCATCCTGCACATTGTTTAGTACCGCTTTCACTTCTTTGTACAGGCCGCCAACACAGTCCACCTGTTATAATGTGAAAGACAATTTTTTCCTACTCTTTAATAAACATTTTTTAATAAAACATTTGCATTTACAAAAGCTACTGCGTTTGCTTAATAGAAGAATCGCCTTTACAAAAGCTACTTCCTTTGCTTAAACTCGTATCCTGTTCTTAATAAATTTACATTTGGTGCTTGTTTTCGCTACACTCTCTTAAGATGTTTTTACGATCACCTTTTTTGGTCTCGTCTGCAAGAGTTATCTGTTCGCCTGCAGGCTTTGGGAGCATTTTCGTGGCCGCTTTGATGTTCTCAGTGAGCCGCGTGGCACTCAGAACATCAAAGCGGCCGCGAAATTGCTCACCATTTGCCACTCACTTTCTTACAACAACAAAGGCTATCACTTCGGCTGGCCAGCCCTTTTCTTGCCCATGGCATCTATTCCTGAACCGTCTCCCTCCAATCTATCGAATCTCTTCCCTGTTTGCATGCCAATGTCATGTTATTGATTAACTGTCAGGGGACATGGGCACCGAAGGAACAAGAAGCCTCTGCAGTTCAGTAAGGAACTCTGCCATACGCCGACTGTGAGAAATCCATTTTCAAGCAAGCCTCTAGATTTTGATACTTAGCTGCACGTTTAGTCAATATTTCACAGTCCACTCGCCATTAGGCTCGCTCTTCACAAAAGAGCAAACAAAATTCAGACTTAATTAAGAGACCAAATCTCAAGTTCTTCAAAATTTCTCCTCCCTGGCTTCCCAGTTTGAGATACTTTCCCTTTCTGTGATACTCCTAATTAGGTGCATAATACAGCCCAGACACATCAGTTTTTTTACTCTTGTTTGGACTCTGACGTCATCTTAGCTTTTACAATAATGTCATCAGTGTGCCTCTAGATAACTTTCCCCTTTAGTTCAGTAGATATCGACCTTGACGTCTCTTTTATGTGCACGTTTTCGAACATATCTATTCCTTAATACTAAATCACTCTACTCAGTTTCATTGTTTTATACATTGAAATTGTATTGTATCTCTTTAAATTGTTTTATTTTCATCTAAACTTTTTGGTATATGTATACAGGCTTGTACTTCAGCATTACACATTCATAACCTTAATTTAACCATTTCTATCCTTATCCATGTAAAACGCTCTGCTGCACATTCGGACATTGTATGCACTATATTAAACAGCAAAAGTATATAAACATAAAAAGAGGCAAAGTATCTTATAGTGAAAAAAATTGTATACGATCATTTTAAGTGCCTAATTTGTGTTCGCGATGTCTGCATACATTCACCCACTCTACGAACAACAGACCCTATTCATACCCATTTAGGAACCCTGCATAATACTCTGTGATTACCAAAAGCAACTTTAGCCTAATGACTTGCACAGAAAACCTTAATGATTTAAACAAATAAATATGATTTAATTACTTAGAATTAATCTAGATATCAGTGTGTCCTTTGCTCCCAGCTTTGGTCAATCTCCGAGTGCCACACAGCAGGACAAAAGCAAACAGTACTAATGTGCTAATTGCAATTCAGCTTTATTTTTGTTTCACATGCTACATTCTCTTATGCATCCAACTTGAAAAATAACTCAATCAAATCTGACAAAGCTATCCAAAAGTTTGTGCGCTCCTCACCCGCCATGCAAATACAAGGAGAGCATGCACAAGAAGGCGCTTTACTATTTCATCTGCCCTGGGTTCAGACCCCTGTAAAACATACATGGACCACCAGCTGCTGAAGACATCTGAGATGTCAGGACACAAGAAATGTGCACACCCACACAACCCCCCACACACACATAATCCCCCCAACAGACACACATAACCCCCCAGACACACAACCCCCCACACACACAACGCCAACACACAAAATGCCCACACACACACACACACAACACCCACATACACAACCCCCCACACACACAATGCCCACACACACACAATGCCCACACACACACACAATGCCCACACACACACACAACGCCCACACAGCACAACCCCACACACACACTCATATACAACACCCACACACACACACACACACAACGACCACACACACACACAACCCCCCCACACACACACAACCCCACATACACCCAACCCCACGCACACAACCCCACACACACACACACAATGCCCACACACACAACCCCCACACACACAACCCCACACACAACAACCACACACACACAACGCACTCACTCTATCTATCGCCCTCAGTCTGTCTGTCTATCTATCTATCTATCTATCTATCTATCTATCTATCTATCTGTCTGTCTATCTATCTATCTATCGCCCTCACTCTATCACTTTATTGATCTATCTATCTGTCTGTCTGTCTGTCTGTCTATCTATCTATCTATCTATCTATCTATCTATCTATCTATCTATCTATCTATCTATCTATAGCCCTCACTCTATCTATCGCCCTCACTCTATCTGTGGCCCTCACTCTAACTGTCTATCTATAATTGCCCTCACTCTATCTATCTATCGCCCTCTATCTATCTATCTATCTATCTATCTATCTATCTATCTATCTATCAATCTATCACCCTCACTCTATCTATCTATCGCCCTCACTCTATCTATCGCCCTCACTCTATCTGTCGCCCTCACTCTATCTGTCTATCTATTATTGCCCTCACTCTATCTATCTATCGCCCTCACTCTATCTATCTATCTATCTATCTATCTATCTATCTATCTATCTATCTATCTATCTATCTATCTATCTATCTATCTATCTATCTATCTATCTATCGCCCTCACTCTATCTATCTATCTATCTATCTATCTATCTATCTATCTATCTATCTATCTATCTATCTATCTATCTATCTATCTATCTATCTATCTATCTATCTATAACTTTGCTTTCATCCTGCACAACTTTAGGACCGCTTTTGCTTCTTTGGAGAAGCTGTCAACACAGTCCACGCGTCATCCAAGAGCGCGTGTCACTTATAGTTGTTGAGATGTCACTCTTAATTATACTGGAATTATTCAATTGAGCTACTCGCATATTTTTAACCTCGCTTTCACCATGCAGAACGTTTAGTACAGCGTTCGCCTCTTTGGAGAGGCTGCCAACACAGTCCAGGCATCATCCAAGAGCGTGTGTCACTTATAGTTGTTCGGATGTCACTCTTAATTATACTGAAATTATAAAATTGAGCCCCTCGCATATCTTTAACCTCGCTTTCATCCTGCACATTGTTTAGTACCGCTTTCACTTCTTTGTACAGGCCGCCAACACAGTCCACCTGTTATAATGTGAAAGACAATTTTTTCCTACTCTTTAATAAACATTTTTTAATAAAACATTTGCATTTACAAAAGCTACTGCGTTTGCTTAATAGAAGAATCGCCTTTACAAAAGCTACTTCCTTTGCTTAAACTCGTATCCTGTTCTTAATAAATTTACATTTGGTGCTTGTTTTCGCTACACTCTCTTAAGATGTTTTTACGATCACCTTTTTCGGTCTCGTCTGCAAGAGTTATCTGTTCGCCTGCAGGCTTTGGGAGCATTTTCGTGGCCGCTTTGATGTTCTCAGTGAGCCGCGTGGCACTCAGAACATCAAAGCGGCCGCGAAATTGCTCACCATTTGCCACTCACTTTCTTACAACAACAAAGGCTATCACTTCGGCTGGCCAGCCCTTTTCTTGCCCATGGCATCTATTCCTGAACCGTCTCCCTCCAATCTATCGAATCTCTTCCCTGTTTGCATGCCAATGTCATGTTATTGATTAACTGTCAGGGGACATGGGCACCGAAGGAACAAGAAGCCTCTGCAGTTCAGTAAGGAACTCTGCCATACGCCGACTGTGAGAAATCCATTTTCAAGCAAGCCTCTAGATTTTGATACTTAGCTGCACGTTTAGTCAATATTTCACAGTCCACTCGCCATTAGGCTCGCTCTTCACAAAAGAGCAAACAAAATTCAGACTTAATTAAGAGACCAAATCTCAAGTTCTTCAAAATTTCTCCTCCCTGGCTTCCCAGTTTGAGATACTTTCCCTTTCTGTGATACTCCTAATTAGGTGCATAATACAGCCCAGACACATCAGTTTTTTTTCTCTTGTTTGGACTCTGACGTCATCTTAGCTTTTACAATAATGTCATCAGTGTGCCTCTAGATAACTTTCCCCTTTAGTTCAGTAGATATCGACCTTGACGTCTCTTTTATGTGCACGTTTTCGAACATATCTATTCCTTAATACTAAATCACTCTACTCAGTTTCATTGTTTTATACATTGAAATTGTATTGTATCTCTTTAAATTGTTTTATTTTCATCTAAACTTTTTGGTATATGTATACAGGCTTGTACTTCAGCATTACACATTCATAACCTTAATTTAACCATTTCTATCCTTATCCATGTAAAACGCTCTGCTGCACATTCGGACATTGTATGCACTATATTAAACAGCAAAAGTATATAAACATAAAAAGAGGCAAAGTATCTTATAGTGAAAAAAATTGTATACGATCATTTTAAGTGCCTAATTTGTGTTCGCGATGTCTGCATACATTCACCCACTCTACGAACAACAGACCCTATTCATACCCATTTAGGAACCCTGCATAATACTCTGTGATTACCAAAAGCAACTTTAGCCTAATGACTTGCACAGAAAACCTTAATGATTTAAACAAATAAATATGATTTAATTACTTAGAATTAATCTAGATATCAGTGTGTCCTTTGCTCCCAGCTTTGGTCAATCTCCGAGTGCCACACAGCAGGACAAAAGCAAACAGTACTAATGTGCTAATTGCAATTCAGCTTTATTTTTGTTTCACATGCTACATTCTCTTATGCATCCAACTTGAAAAATAACTCAATCAAATCTGACAAAGCTATCCAAAAGTTTGTGCGCTCCTCACCCGCCATGCAAATACAAGGAGAGCATGCACAAGAAGGCGCTTTACTATTTCATCTGCCCTGGGTTCAGACCCCTGTAAAACATACATGGACCACCAGCTGCTGAAGACATCTGAGATGTCAGGACACAAGAAATGTGCACACCCACACAACCCCCCACACACACATAATCCCCCCAACAGACACACATAACCCCCCAGACACACAACCCCCCACACACACAACGCCCACACACACAAAATGCCCACACACACACACACACAACACCCACATACACAACCCCCCACACACACAATGCCCACACACACACAATGCCCACACACACACACAATGCCCACACACACACACAACGCCCACACAGCACAACCCCACACACACACTCATATACAACACCCACACACACACACACACACAACGCCCACACACACACACAACCCCCCCACACACACACAACCCCACATACACCCAACCCCACGCACACAACCCCACACACACACACACAATGCCCACACACACAACCCCCACACACACAACCCCACACACAACAACCACACACACACAACGCACTCACTCTATCTATCGCCCTCAGTCTGTCTGTCTATCTATCTATCTATCTATCTATCTATCTATCTATCTATCTATCTATCTGTCTGTCTATCTATCTATCTATCGCCCTCACTCTATCACTTTATTGATCTATCTATCTGTCTGTCTGTCTGTCTGTCTATCTATCTATCTATCTATCTATCTATCTATCTATCTATCTATCTATAGCCCTCACTCTATCTATCGCCCTCACTCTATCTGTGGCCCTCACTCTAACTGTCTATCTATAATTGCCCTCACTCTATCTATCTATCGCCCTCTATCTATCTATCTATCTATCTATCTATCTATCTATCTATCTATCTATCTATCAATCTATCACCCTCACTCTATCTATCTATCGCCCTCACTCTATCTATCGCCCTCACTCTATCTGTCGCCCTCACTCTATCTGTCTATCTATTATTGCCCTCACTCTATCTATCTATCGCCCTCACTCTATCTATCTATCTATCTATCTATCTATCTATCTATCTATCTATCTATCTATCTATCTATCTATCGCCCTCACTCTATCTATCTATCTATCTATCTATCTATCTATCTATCTATCTATCTATCTATCTATCTATCTATTAATCTATCTATCTATCTATCCATCTATCTCCCTCAATCTATCTATCTATCGCCCTCACTCTATCTGTCGCCCTCACTCTATCTGTCTATCTATATTGCCCTTACTCTATCTATCTATCTATCTATCTATCTATCTATCTATCTATCTATCTATCTATCTATCTATCTATCTATCTATTGCCCTCACTCTATCTATCGCCCTCACTCTATATATCGCCCTCACTCTATCTATCTATCGCCCTCACTCTATTTATCTAACGGCCCTCACTCTATCTATCTATCTTCCCTCACTCTATCTATCTATCTATCGCCCTCACTCTATCTAACGGCCTCACTCTATCTATCTATCTCACTCTATCTATCGCCCTCACTCTATCTATCTATTGCCCTCACTCTATCTATCTATCTTCCCTCACTCTATCTATCTATCGCCCTCACTCTATCTATCGCCCTCACTCTATCTGTCGCCCTCACTCTGTCTATCTATATTGCCCTTACTCTATCTATCTATCTATCTAACTATCTATCTATCTATCTATTGCCCTCACTCTATCTATCGCCCTCACTCTATATATCGCCCTCACTCTATCTATCTATCGCCCTCACTCTATTTATCTAATGGCCCTCACTCTATCTATCTATCTTCCCTCACTCTATCTATCTATCGCCCTCACTCTATCTAACGGCCTCACTCTATCTATCTATCTCACTCTATCTATCGCCCTCACTCTATCTATCGCCCTCACTCTATCTATCTATTGCCCTCACTCTATCTATCTATCGCCCTCAGTCTGTCTATCTGTCTATCTATCGCCCTCACTCTATCTTTCGCCCTCACTCTATCTATTGCCCTCAGTCTATCTATCTATTGCCCTCACTCTATCTATCGCCCTCACTCTATCTATCTATCGCCCTCAGTCTGTCTATCTGTCTATCTATCGCCCTCACTCTATCTATCTATCTATCGCCCTCACTCTATCTATCTATCGTCCTCACTCCATCTATCTATCTATCATCCTCACTCTATCTATTTATTGCCCACACTCTATCTATCTATCGCCCTCGCTCTATCTATCTATCTATCTATCTATCTATCTATCTATCTATCTATCTATCTATCTATCTATCTATCTATCTCTCTATCTATCTATCTATCTATCTATCTATCTATCTATCGATCTATCGCCCTCACTCTATCTATCTCTCTATCTATCTATTGCCCTCACTCTATCTATCGCCCTCACTCTATCTATTGCCCTCACTCTATCTATCGCCCTCACTCTATCTATCGCCCTCACTCTATTTATCACCCTCACTCTATCTATCTATCGGCCCTCACTCTATCTATCTATCTTCCCTCACTCTATCTATATATTGGCCCTCACTCTATCTATCGCCCTCACTCTATCTACCGCCCTCACTCTATCTTTTGCCCTCACTCTATCTATCTATTGCCCTCACTCTATCTATCACCCTCACTCTATCAATCTATCGCCCTCAGTCTGTCTATGTATCGCCCTCACTCTATCTATCTATCTATCTATCTATCTATCTATCTATCTATCTATCTATCTATCTATCTATCTATCTATCTATCTATCTATCTATCTATCTATCTATCTATCTATCTATCTATCTATCTATCTATCTATCTATCTATCTCTCTATCTATCTATCTATCTATCTATCTATCTATCGCCCTCACTCTATCTATCTCTCTATCTATCTATTGCCCTCACTCTATCTATCGCCCTCACTCTATCTATTGCCCTCACTCTATCTATCGCCCTCACTCTATCTATCGCCCTCACTCTATTTATCACCCTCACTCTATCTATCTATCGGCCCTCACTCTATCTATCTATCTTCCCTCACTCTATCTATATATTGGCCCTCACTCTATCTATCGCCCTCACTCTATCTACCGCCCTCACTCTATCTTTTGCCCTCACTCTATCTATCTATTGCCCTCACTCTATCTATCTATCACCCTCACTCTATCAATCTATCGCCCTCAGTCTGTCTATGTATCGCCCTCACTCTATCTATCTATCTATCTATCTATCTATCTATCTATCTATCTATCTATCTATCTATCTATCTATCTATCTATCTATCTATCTATCTATCTATCTATCTATCGCCCTCACTCTATCTATCTATCTATCGCCCTCACTCTATCTATCTATCACCCTCACTCTATCGCCCTCCCTCCATCTAGCTATAGCACTCACTCTATCTATCGCATCACCACAGCATCACTCAGCACCACCACAGCATCACTCAGGGGCACCACAACATCATTATGCGCTACCACAGCATCACTGAACGTTACAGCATCACTCGCGCCACCACATCACTCAGCGCCACCACAACATCACTCAGCGCCACCACAGCATCAATCTGTGCAACCATTCAACAACAACTGGTTCAAATATGTTCTCACAATGTTTCAAGCTTTATTCCAAATGTCACAAAAAGATGTTAATATTTCACTTCTGTTCTTGGATTTTCATCACTATAAAATACACTGAACATAATCTTCACAAAAGTTATTTACAAAAGTTTAAGCTATTGCCATTATAAATTACAATAACTTTTATTTAAGTATTAATCATTTAAAAAATATAAAAGCCATTGTTATTTGCAATATCACTACATCTAAGTCACGTAAATACAACACATATTGCATTACAAATGCTAAAGGTGTCACAATGCTAAAGTTATAACTATTGGCATTGTAAATGACAAAGCTATTAGTTTAGCTATTTCAAAATTAACACATAAATAACAAATGTGTAATTTACAACACCAATAGCTCAAACTTTCCTAATGCGAGACCTATTGCATTGCAAATGCTTGTTACTACATATTATCTCCTGATTGGTGGACTCAGCATGAGGTCATACCTGATCTAGACAGCTGACCTTTGTTGCGTTGCTTGTCATTTCTTTCTTCCATATTGTATTTGTATGTTTTTCATTGCTGCAAGAGATTTTCAGTAAAGAAGATTCACCATAATCCACCTCCTTGCCTTTAATAGAATCCAAACCTCGTGTCACTTATTGGGGAAGATTTTGATTAGGCGTGGGTAACACATTTTGCTTACCATATACAGTTCAAGATACGCTCTCACCAAAAAAGCGAGCTAGGCAATTATTCTCCATAACACCTACAGGGAATTTAGAATATAGTGGGTATAATAAAAGCAATGCAATTGTACCATGAGGTTATACTCTCTGAACAGAATAGTGAGACAGGAAAAACACTTCTACCAGTGATTGTCTTCATGAAGTTGTATCCATCCCATTATGGAGGGGCCAAAATTATATTTTTCCAGGACTTGAGAAATACATTCCCAACCTATTGTATCAAAGGCTTCTCTATATGTGTGTCGGACCCTGCATATTACCCATCCACTGCATCTAGGGAATATTGTACATGTGCCAGTCAGTATAGGCTGTGTATTATGTTATGAGATGACTCATGACTGGTCTGTAGGAGCCAAATCTGAAATTACTTCTAGTATGTGTTTCGCTAGTGCTCTACACTGTATTTTATTGCCAATGTGGATTATTGAAAATGGCCTTTATAATCAACAGTCTTTTCGGGCATTTCATTGCTTAGTGACCACCATTATGGATACCACTCGTACTGTCTGGGAAACCGCTGATTTCTAGTTGTCTAGTTATTTATTTGGAAGGCAGCTGCCATGTGCTACTAGGCCACTCTTTTTGATAGAATGCAATGTTCCTGAACTTTTATCGTTTTGTTTTTAATTTACCTCTCCAGGTGTCCACCATCTTGGTCTGGTAAATTGTGAGGAAATACATAGCAACGGCTGCAGCTCGATGATGTATGTACCCACATATGGCTCCTCCTACCCCTGTGCCCCCTCTTCTTGCCAACCTCACCTTGCCATTTGTGCTGTACCTCACTTACCACCTGTGCCCCCCTCAATCCTGCCACACTCACCAATCACTCTGCAATCTACCATTTACCAGATACGCCAAACAGCCCACACGCACATTTTACTAAAAAATTAACCAGCGTGACAGAACTTACCTCTGCTTGGCTGCCATTACTCACATGGTGCCAACACCGAGAATAAAACCGTGGTTGGCTGGCTAGAAGTCAGGAACTTACCCATTGGACTACTCTGGCTTCAGTGAGTGTAGTCTGACACATCTTCCCTGTATCATGGCTATCCATTGAATGTGCAGTGCAAGCAAAAGGCAATGGCAGCAAGGCCTTTATGTAGCCGATAGTCTCCTGCAGTGGTATTCTCCACCAAGGACTTGTAGCTCGGTCATAACGTTTTGTGCCTCTGGTAGCACAGGCACCACCAGGACACACGTTCAAATTCTGCCAACGCTGTGGAACTTTTTTTTAAATCACAATTTGTCAAGCAGTATGTATTTGTCTTTTACCAATCCCACTTTTACTTTGAAGAACAGAGGAGCAATTTTAAACACTCTTTTTTGAATGAGTGCCCCAAATTAAAAAAAGTCTCCCTCACACACCCCTCTTGTTAGGTAAAATAGGGGCAAAGCCTTGTCTTCATTAATCAATGCCTACTATTTTCCTTTAAATCCGCTGTTTTGGAGAGCGCACATGTGGACTGGAGGGGCAGAAATGAGCAGAAGTGTGTGAGGAGGGTGCTATACAGAAAGTAAAATAGGCTGAATGCATAGCTCTCAAATTGAGTGGATTGTGCCTGTGCAGGTGGCTAGGCATAAAGGCAGAGTAGGAGCTCACACTCAAGAAATGATGGGTCTAGTTTGGGGCAGGTGAAAGAAACTCCCTTTATTAAGTGCAATCAGAAGCTAGACTTGTATTTTTTAAGAGGCAGGAATGAGCAAAGTCAGGACTATGCTTCATTAGGCCTGCATCATGCTTGCTGCAGCAGGAGAAGGGATGGAGCAGCTGGCCTGGGCCCTAAGGGATGGGGATTTAAAGACTCCAGTCTCAGTCTGTTGCCTTTTAAGCAAGCCCTCAAATGTTCAGGTTCTGTATAGAGGAGGACTGCAGGTAATTTGGAACCCTGCAAAATGAGGGTGGAGTGTCCATGTGCGGCCCACCGAGTGGCAAAATCCCTTGCCTGAGACAGGTTGGCAGCCCTTATAACAAACCTGTGGTGGGTGAATGGCAATAAAATCTTAGGGAGGTATGCCCCCCAAGAACCCAGCCACATGCTCCTTGTTGTCCCTTTCAGTACCATAACCACAGTTGGCCTGCGTGGTGCCCCCTTGTGGTTGATAATAGAAACTTTCATGAGCATTTTCCCCCTAGTCCCTCCAGTTGCCCCTACACTTTTCGAGTACCCCCCATCCTCGTGGAGGAGTAGCATTAAAAACAACTGTATCTGTAGCAAGCCTAAAAAAACAGAAGCCACATTGATTTATGCCCCTGATCACCACCTTAATAAGGCACCCAAATAACCCTTCTAATACTGCTCCCCTAAATATGACTGCCCCCCTTAACTTAGAGGATTGAAAAAAAAATGGGGGTTCCCTACTGTGAGTCCCATCTTATGTAATCACCATGTGTAAGTTGGGGGAGAGCGGATAGCACTGCTTTATTACCAGCAATGGCCACACCCCACTGCTGCTATGACCCCCTCCATTCCACCCACACTTGCTCCATACTTCATCTATGACCCCTTCTCCTGATCCCTGGTACCACCTTTCCTCTGTGATCCACCCCCCAATTCCCTCCCCCATACTCCCTTCACACCTATGCCCCCTTCTCCCTGTGACACCACCCACCCATTCTATCTTCCAAGGCCCCTCCAATCCCTGTGCCCACTTTTGTCCAGTCTCACTCACCTTGCCATTCGTGCTCCACCTCACCCAACACCTGTGCCCCTCCTCTCTCCTGTCACTATTCCTGCCCTGTCACTGCACCCATCCTCACTCTCACCCCACACACACCCACCCACCCATTCACCCCACCACCCCATTTTATGCAACAACCACTAAGCGGACATGCCTACCTGCATGCTCACGCGCTTTACTTACCAATTTGCCAGCCAGGCAGAACTTACCTCTGCTTCACCACCATCAATCAACTGGTGTCAACCCCAAAAATAGAACCCTGTTTGTTTGGCTGGAAGTCAGGAACTTGCCCACTGGAACACATAGGCTTACATGAGTGTAGTCCTGCAAATCTTTCCTATATCATGGCTGTCCATTGCATGTGCAATAGAATCCACAGGCACTTGCAGCAATGCTCTTATGTAGCTGATAGAATCTCCTGCAGTACAGTTCACTACTGTGGACCTATATCTCAGTGGTAATGTCTTCTTCCAGTGGAAGCACAGGCTTCCTTGGGACAAGGGTTCAAATCCTGGCCAATGCTGGAAACTTTTTTAAACTCACAATTTATCAAGCTGTATTTGTGTTCAATTACTAATACTAATTTCACTTTGAAAAAAAGTAGAGTAATTTTAGACACTGTTTTTGAACTACTGCCCCCAAAATTGAAAACCTTTTCCCTCCAAACTACCCGCACACTCCCCTTTTGTTAGGTAAAATAGGGCCTTATCTTCATTTATCAAAGTCTTGTATTTTCCATTAAATATGCTGTTTTGGAGAGTATGTGTGGACTGGAGGGGCAGACCTACTGTTGTTATGGTATTCAAAGGGACAATAAGGAGCATGTGGTGGGATTTGTGGGGGGCAAGGTTCCCTTAGATTTTATTGCCCCACCCCAAGTCGGGCTTGTTATAACGGCAGCCAGCCTGTTTTAGGCTGAGGATTTTGCGACTCAGCAGGCCGCACATGGAGACGCCACCCTCAATTAGCAGGGTTCCAAAATTGGCTGCAGTCTGCCTCTATACAGAACGTGGGTGTTCGTGGGCATTCGTGAGCTTGTTTCAAAGGCTACAGACTGCGACTGGGGTGTTTAATCCTTCCGCCCTTAGGGCCACGGCTTGCCTAGGCCCAGGCCAGTTGCTCCATCCCTCCTCCTGCTGCAGCAGGCATAATGCAGGCCTAGTGAAGGATAGTCCTGACTTTGCTCTTTTTTACTCTTGAAAAATTCAAGTCTAGCTTCTGATTGCACTCAATAAAGGAAGTTTCTTTCACCGGCCCCAAACTTTACCCATCATTTTATGCGTGTGAGCTCCTACTAGGCCTTTATGCCTAGCCACCTGCACAGGCACCATCCACCCGATTTGAGAGATATGCTTACACCAAAATAAATAATCACCACCAGCCTTTTTTACTATATGTATAGCACCCACAGTAAAAGTGTTATTAGTCAATGAAAAAAAACATAGTGCTTGATAAATTGTGAGTTTAAAAAAAGGCTCCCACCATTAGCTGGATTTGAACCCTGTACTGGGGGAGCCTAAGCCACCGGAGATACAAGACATTATCACTGAGATACAAAAAGATCCTTGGTTATCAAGTGCAATGCAGGAGACTCCATCAGCCACATAAAAGCCTTGCTGCCAGTCTGTGGCTTCCATTGCACATGCAATGGATAGCCATGATATAGGGAAGATTTGCCAGGTCACAGATATTGAAGCCAATATGGTCCATTGAGTGAGCTCCTGACTCCCAGCCAGACAACTGGGGTTCTGTTTGAGAGATGGCAGTGAAGCAGAGGCAAGTGTTTCCTGGCTAACAAATTGGTAAGTAAAATGTGGGAGTGGGCATGTCTGGTGAATAGCTGCTGTGTAGCACGCTGGAACAGTCATGTTGTCGTTTTCTCTTGATTTTAGCCGATGAACAATTGCTCCATCCCCAGCCAGCTGTATACAATATCCCACAGAGCCAATTCTTGCTCAAAAATGGATGGTTTTCTTGTCTGTCTCAGTGGCCTTGATCCTGTTGGTTGTATGGCACCAACCCTGAAAACTACCTGACCTCCCACCCTAAAGGTCAGCCCCCAGACAAACAAGCATTTGCAATGCAATAGGACTCGCATTAATTAAGTTTTAGCTATTGGCATTGCTAAATATTGCAACACTAATTGCAACAAAAGTCTATAAATTGTAGGCCAAAAAAATATGTATTTATTTTCGTAGCAATGGTGGCATGCTGCGCTTTAGATGAATATGTTTAAAAGTAAAGTGTGCCATACTGCGATTGCTGCAATAGTTAATTGTGGATGCGTTAACAATTAATGTGTGCACTGATGGCTGGTGGTGTGTGTGCTTGTAGAAATTGTGCACTGATGGCTGGTGGTGTGTGTGCCTGGTGAAAGCGTGCACTGATGGCTGGTGGTGTATGTGTGCCTGGTGAAAGCGTGCACTGACGGCTGGTGGTGTGTGGGTGACTGGAGAAAACGTGCACTGGCATCTGGTGGTGTGTGCTGGTGGAAGGGTGCTCTGACGGCTGGTGGTGTTTGTGTTCAGTGAAAGCGTGCACTGATGGCTGGTGGTGTTTGTGCCCGGTGAAAGCGTACACTGACAACTGATGGTGTTTGTGTCTGGTGAAAGTGTGCACTGATGGTGTGGTTGTGTGTGTGTGGTTGTGTGTGGGGTTGTGTGTGTGCTTGTGTGTGCTTGTGTGTGTGTGTGGTTGTGTGTGTGTGTGTGTGTGTGGTTGTATGTGTGTGGTTGTGTGTGTGGTTGTGTGTGTGGTTGTGTGTGTGTGTGTGTGGTTGTGTGTGTGGTTGTGTGTGTTGTGTATGTGGTTGTTTGTGTTGTGTCTGTGGTTGTGTGTGTTCTTGTGTCTGTGCTTGTGTGTGTGTGCTTGCTTGTGTGGTTGTGGTTGTGTGTGGGGTGTGTGTTTATGTGTGTGTGGCTGGTGCTGTCATGTTCTCTGTCTCCCAACTGTCTACATGGACCTTCAGTAGATTGGGATTTCTATCATACTCATCATCAAGCCATTGTAACAGCCACTGAAAGCACTATGCCTGCTCATTTCACTTCTCACAGAGAACAGAAGCCCAGCCCTCATAAAGGAAGGAGGAGACACACCCAGACAGAAGTGGGTATGACACAAAAATGTGTGTGTTCTAGATAGAGCATAGTGTGTAAAAGAGACAGCAGTGTGATAGCATTTACACAATACACCTAAATACATGCATATTATTGCATCACATTGTGTTCACGTGCATTGTTTTGCATGCACGCACAAACAGTATTAATTACAGTGCAATCGAGCGCTGTACAACAAACTTTTTTTCAATGGATATTATACAAACTAAGCTAACTGTTTTTAGTAGAAAGCGCACAAAGTAAGCCATGTAGAAATATGGCGCTACTTTTAAGCTTCCAAATGTTAAGCAATGAAGCATGAGCAAGAAAAAAGTGCAATAATGGACGCCAGGCGAACGCAATTGCTGTTTTCGAGGTGCTAGCAGGAAGGAAACAGATTGGAAATGTAGCCCCAGTTGAACGCACCCACATTGTCTGCCGCTACTTATTTTAAACATGCCACCTAAAATGCTAAACAAAGAAGACTAAATGCTTTAAGATGGCATCAGCAACAGAAACACTTCTTTTGTACCAATAGGCACCAGGCTAACTCAATTGCTGCTTCTGAGGTGCTAGCAGGAAGGGAACATATTGGAAATGTGACGCTAGTTGTATGCGCCCACATTCTCTGCCTCTACTTATTTTAAACGTACAACCTAAAGTGGTGAGCAAAGAAGACGAAGTGTTATAAGATGGCGTCAGCAACAAAAACAGAAACACTCCTTTTGTAGCTTTGAAATGCTAAGCAATGAAAAATGAGCACAAAAGAAAACCCACGATAACAAGGCGCTAGCCTAACTGATTTTCTGTTTCTAAGGTGCTAACTGTAAAGAACAAATTAAGAATGTGACGCCAGTTGTACGCACCTACATTGTCTGCCTCTAATTAGTCTGCATTTTAATAAAAGCAGTAACGAATTTCTAAAAGCGCATACTGAAAATAAAAGCAGCGCTTTTATGCATGTAAAGCACATACTAAAAAGTAAAGCTGCATTTTAATACATGCAGTACAACTAAAACGTATCAATAAGTATTATTACAAAACTACACAAAACGTAAGTATGTCCATGAAAAGAAACACAAACTGCACTCATATATTATGTTTTATACCGCACTGATAGCAGCACAAAAATATAAACTGCCACCAACACGCATATAAAAGCAGAAAACACTTTAACTGCGTATTACTAATACGCCTGCACATAGGTTGCTCTGCAACTTATGCCACCGTGCCTAATTGTAAGCGCCTACATGTTAATGCGACATCAAAGGCGTGCACATAGGCACTATGGCAAATTAACAACAAACACGCTTATATCTAATGTTTTATAAAGCACTAGTAATAGCAAATAAACTGCCAATAACATGCGCATAGGAGAAATGTTAATGCGGTATGAAAGGCGTGTAGGTAAGTTGTACTGCAAAGCAACAATAACTACGCGTATATTCTAATGTTTTATACTGCACAAGAAATACTAAATAAACTGTGTGCACATTAAGCATCCCCAAATAATGTTTTTAAAAGTGCAGGAGAGAAGTGTTGAAGCTCAAGAGAATGCATGTCAACGTGCCACGCCAAAGTAGAGGAGTGCTAACGCAGCATCAAAGCTGTGCACATAGCTAGACTGCAACCTAAGCTAATGCAATTGTACACATTCAAGGTTCATGGCTTAAAAATATCGCCTTTACAGATCATGTCTTAAATATCTTTAAAAGCGGCATTAAAGGCGTGTACATGGCCTGTAGTGCAACCGCAGGATCTACGCGTTCAAATAGAAAATAAAACAGTACGCACATTAACGAAAAGCCACATATAACATGCTACGCAATCAGCCTTCTTAACCACGAGCCGGACAACTGTTGCAAGTGTAGAAAAAAACGCACAGCTTCCGATTCACACCCTCTTCATAATGGCGCAGTTCCAGCAAATAGCTTTATGCGCAGCCAAGTATTTAAAAAAATAAAAACAAGCTCTCTGCATTGCTGTGGCGGGGGCGGGGGCGGGGGAGCGGGAGCGCATTCCTTTGAAGTCTGATGCCGGGGCGGGGGAGGGGGAGCGGCAGCCTTTGAAGTGTGATTGGGGGGGAGCGGCAGCCTTTGAAGTCTGATGCGAGGCACAGACAAATGGTGGTTTGTGAAGTGGCTGGTTTGTGCATGCTCCTGTCTCACATGAACTGTGGCTAATCAGCCGTTTTGGCAGACTTTTCGGACCGCTTACTAGAAATCTCGACAAACAAGCATTACTAAAGCAATGCTTTAGGTCGAGACCTAACAAGCATTCCTAAAGCAATGCTTTAGGTCGAGACCTAAAAACCAACCCCGAACCCAGCCTCCGCACTGAGTGCTATAACGGCCCAGCCCAACAAGCATTGGAAATGCAATAGGTCTCGCAATAGAAAAGTTTGAGTTTTTGGTGTTGAAAATGTCTGTTTATTTTTTGCTAAAATTAAAAGTATTATTTAATATATTAGAAATGGCAATAGTTTTAAAATTTGCACATGTTACATGTATAGCATTAGTAAAGGTACAATATATAGTTCCCCCCTATCTTACATGTATTCACCTGACAAATTAAAGTGTTTTAACATGAACAGAAGTGAAAACATTTATCATATTTTTCTGACATTTTTAATAAAGTTTGAAACATTGGTAGTAAATATTTGAACAAGTTGTTGTTGAATTGTTGGACATATTGATGGTGTTGTTGCTGTGAGGGATGTTGTTTTGGCTAAAAGTGATGCTGTGGTGTTTGAATGATGCTGTTGTTGCGCATAGTGATGTGTGGTGCCCCTGAGTGATGCTGTGGTGGTGCTGAGTGATTCTATGTTGTTGCACTAGTTAGAGTGAGTGCGATAGATAGATAGAGGGAGGATGTTAGATAGAGGGAGGGCGATAGAGGTTGGACGGTAGAGGGAGAGCGTTAGAGGGAGGGTGATAGAGTGAGGGCGATAGAGTGAGGGAGGGTGATAGAGTGATGGAGGGTTGTAGAGTGATGTTGGGTGACAGAGTGTTTGAGGGCGATAGAGTGAGACAGGGCGATATAGTGAGGGAGGGTGATTGAGTGATGGAAGGGCGATAGAGTGTTTGAGGATGGTAGAGTGATGGAGGGTGGTAGAGTGATGAAGGTCGATTGAGTGAGGGAGGGCGATAGAGTGAGTCAGTGAGATAGAGTGATTGATGTTCGTAGAGTGAGTGAGAGTTGTAGAGTGAGAGAGGGCTGTATAGTGAGTGATTGCGGTAGAGTCAGTGAGGGTGTTAGAGTGAGTGTGCTAGAATGAGGGGGATAGAGTGAGTGTTGTAGAGTGAGGGTTGTTGAGTGTGGGTGGTTGAGTGAGGGCGGTCAAGTGTTAGGGTGAGGTTGGTAGAGTGGTTGATTGAGTGCGGTAGAGTGAGGGCGTTAGAGTGTTAGGGTGAGGGCGGTAGAGTGGTAGAGTGAAGGGGCTAGAGTGATGGTGGTAGATTGGTAGAGTGAGGGTGGTAGAGTGGTAGAGTGAGGGTGGCATAGTGGTAGATTGTGTGAGGTAGAGTGTTGGAGTGAGGATGGTAGAGTGAAGGCCGTGAGAGTGGTAGAGTGAGTGCGTTAGAGTGGTAGAGTGAGAACATTAGAGTGAGTGCGTGGGGGCGGTAGAGAGGTATAGTGTGTGTTGTAGAGTGAGGGCGGTAGAGTGGTAAAGTGAGGGCGGTAGAGTGTGGGAGGTAGAGTGAGGGTAGTAGATTGAGGGCGTAAGGGAGGTAGATTGATAGCGTGAGGGTGGTAGAGTGAGAGCGGTAGAGTGTTATAGTTAGGGTGGTAGAGTGAGGGTGATAGAGTGGTAGAGGAAGAGCTGTTGAGTTGTAGAGTGATGTTGGATAGAGTGAGGGTGTGAGGGCAGTAGAGTGAATGAGGTAGAGTGAGGGCGTGCAAGCGGTAGAGTGAGTGCGGTCGAGTAGTAGATTGATGTCTGTACAGTGAGGGTGGTAGAGTAGCAGAGTGAGGGCATTTTAGTGACAGCAAGATTGATAATGTTTTTTTGTTGTGTCTCTTTTTTTTGGGGAGGTGTGTTTTTGAGTGATGTTGTGGTGTTGTTGAGTGGTGTTGTGGTGATGCAGTTGTTGTTCATATAGTAAATGTTGTGATTGGTATTGTTAATGTTGTTTAGCTGATTGTTTCAGGTGTTTTGTGGATTGCTTTATTATTATTTTTTTGTGTGGTGCTGAATGATGTTGTGTTGGTGCTGAGTGCTGCTGGTGTTGCGCTAAGTAATGCTGGTGTGTTGCAGAGTGATGCTGTGGTGTAACTGAGTGTTGCTGTTGTTGTGCTGACTTATGTTTTTTTGATGGTGAGTAATGCTGTATTAGTTGTGAGTGGTGCTGTGCTGTTGCTGACATGTTGATGTGCTGGTGCTGAGTGTTGTTTGAGTGTTGCAGAGTTGAGTTGGTGTGTTGCTGTGATGGTGTCTATTAATGCTGTTGTGTATATGTTTGTTATTTAGTGTATTATATGTTGTGGCGTTATGCTTTGTGTGTGATGTTTTATTGTAATTGTCAGATGTGATGTGTGAGTGTTAGTGTGTTGCATGTTTTTTTTTATTGTAACATGTGAGTGTATGTATATATTTTTTAAGTATGTGTTCTGTGTGTTAATGTTTCGTGTTGTAACGTTGTTTATAAAGTTTTAGTTTTTTTAAATGGCGGACGCTATGTGTTTCCTTTACGTGATTCACGTTTAGTGTTTAGCGTTCTAGTCTTTTAGTGTAGTGTGAATGTGTTCGAGGTATGACGTAATCTTTATCGAATCGCAGCGCTACGTTTGGTGACGTAGCGTTGCGTTTGACATGCGTCAATTGGGAATTTCCCAGATCTTCTGGAAGTTTCATAGGGGAAAAGCGTGTTGTTGTTCCGGTCTATTTCCTGCGTCGTTTGACAGGTAAGTTTGTATTTTAATAGTATGTAATGTATTATTTGAATGTATTATTGATTATGTAGAGATTTTTTTTCATTATTATGACTTTTTAATAGTAATCTTCGACATTTGTGTTTCGCTATTTTTTTTGCGTTATCGTACGTACTTAGTATATAGTTAAATATGTATTGAACTTTCTAAATTGTGAATGTGCAATGTTTTAATGTACTTTTATGTAATGTATAGCAATGTATTGATTGAAGGTTATTGTTAATGTTTAAATTTCATACATTTATTGAATGTGTGTAATTTTTTCGTGTTTGTAAATAGTATTTTACTTTGTTTATGAGCTGTTATGTATTAATAATTTAATGTATTAAAGTATTGGCATGCTTATATTGAATCGGTATGTATTTAGTAGGTGTTGGGTTATTATTTCAGGTATCGTATGTACAGTATTGGTCTTGAATTTTTAATAACATGAGTGTTTTACTTCCGTTCGTTTTTCCAAGTGTTTGTTTTGGATAATTTGATTATTTTCTTCGGCGTATGTACAGGTTTGGTCTTTTAATTAGAATTCTATGAGTTGTTTATTCGTTCGTAAGTTATTATTGTGTGGCTTTTATTTTTGGCGTGTTATTTGGTCCATCATTACATGAATACATTGTTTTGTTTACTAGTTATTTTTTTGTGGCGTAATCGTACTTTTCTAGTGCTTGTAATTTGGCCCTTCTTTTCTTTCTCTTGGTAATGTTGCTGATATTACATAACTGCGATTTGTTTTATTTTAGTTAAAATTTAATTTGTATTCTCCTCTACTGTTTGAAATGTAATTGTTTCTGGAAATACTGTTTTTCTTGCTGAGAGATGGTGTAGTATTGCAGAGTGTTGCTGTGTGAGTTTAGATTTTTAATATGGTGGTGTGTAGTTATAATGTGGCGTTGCATAATTATTTTTGTTGTGATAATTGGTGTTTCTGAGTGATGTTGTGGTGGTGCTAAGTGTTGCAGTGTTGGCTATGAGTGATGTTGGAGTGGTGCGTAGTGATGTTGGTGTGTTTTTGCCTGATGCTTTGGTGGTGCTGAGTGGTGCTGTGTTGGTGTCGAGTGGTTGTAAGTGATGGTGATGCTGCCCTCAGTAATGCTGGTGTGGACCACAGTGATGCTGGTGTTGGGTGTAGTGATTATGATGTTGCGATGAGTGATGCTGTGTTGGGTTTGAGTGTTGCTGGTGTGTTGGCTAGTATTTACCTTGTTGTGCTTGCTTATGCTGTGTTGTTTTTGGTTTAGTAACTTTTGTTTAGTTTACTTCGTTACATAATTTTTAGGCAATGTGATCGTTCGGTTTAGTGACGTAGCTTTGCGTTCGATGTGCGTTTACGTGTAATTATCCCGATGTTGGCGAATGTTGGCGTGCGAAAGGTGTTTAGTTCTTACGTAGTTGTAGATGATTATTTGGACAGTAAAATGTAAATATTTCAATTATTGTACTAAAATTCTTTATGGTTTATTGATTCTGATGTTTTCTATACGTGTGTGTATCGAGACTGTATTTTCTTTTGCCTATGTTCTTAGGTTATAGTTAAGTTTGTTACGAAATTGTGGATCTGCTAATTGTTAATCTGTTCCTATAGAATGTATGTAAATTTTTTATTTTTATGTGACTTATTGAAGACATCTCTATATTTTTGTTTTGTATTCCTTGTGTACTTAGTGTATTGATGTTTATTTTTTCTGGTTAATAAATGTGCAATGTATAAATTAACACCTTGCTGAATATTTTGCAATGTTTTTTAGTATTGAGTGGGATGTACCTCTGATCAATGGTGTCACTCTTTGATTTAGCTTATGTACTTATTGTTTTTTAATTGCACCTTTGCTAAATATTTTGTGCTATGTATTAAAGTGTTTTTGTCGAAATATATTGTAATGTACTTTTCGAATGTAATGTACTTTCTAGATTTGATGTATTAAAGTAGCTTTGCATTAATATATTGCAATGTATTTATTCTATGTGATGTTTTCCCTACATGTCTTGATAGTTTTGACATTACTGTGAATGAAAAAGTGTTTATAGTACTGTATTTATTTTTTCACAGTGTCTTTCTTAAGTTGTTATTTTTTTATGTTTTTATAATAATTTATTTTCAGTAACAGTATATTTTTTCTAGTTAATAGAATTTGGTATTTGTTATTGCAGTGGTGTTGCAGAGTGTTCTTTTTTGTATGATTTTTTGCGAGTGCAGCACAACAGCACAACTTAGCATTACTCACCAACACATCCAGCATCACTCACCGCCACCAGAGCAATATCATTAACACACCAGCATTACGCACTACCACCATAGGATCACCTAGCATCAATCAGCACCACAAAAGGAACACTTAGTACCACAACAGCATCACTTAACACCACTATAGCAGCATTTAGCACCATAACAGCATTACTCAGCAGCACAACTTTGCATTCTTTTGTTGCACATAGTTTTGTGGATGGTGATGATTGATGTTGTTGTGCTGTTTGTTACTGTGATTGTCCAAAGTTGTGTTGTGTTGGTGTATAGCAGTAATGTGTTGGTGCTGAGTGATAATGTGGTGGTGCTGAGTAATGTTGTTCTTGTGTGTGGTGGTGCTTAGTGATGCTGCAGTTGTGTCGGGTGATGCTGGCGTGTTGATAAGTGTTGGTGTGGTAGTGCTTTGGTGGTACTGAGTGGTGTTGTATTGGTGCAGAGTGTTGTTTGTGGTGTTGCAGAGTGATGTTGTGTTGTTGTTGAGTGATACTGGAATGGTGCAGAGTGATGATGTGGTGTTGCTTAGTGATAATGTGGTTTTGTTTAGTGATAATGTTGTGCTGATGAGTGTTGCTGTGTTGGTGCTGAGTGTTGCTGTTGTGGTGCTGATTGGTGCTATGGTGATGCTGAGTGATGCTGTGCTGTTGTACCCTGGTGCTGTGGTGGTGTTCATAGCCCCACCACAGCACCAGTGCAATACCAGCATCACTCAGCGCAACACTAGCATTACTCAGCAACATATCTAGCATCACTCACCGCCACCAGAGCAACACTCATCAACACACTAGCATCACTCACTAACACCATAGGATCACTTAGCATCACCACAGCATCATTAAGCTCTACAACAGGAACACTTTGCACCACAACACCATCACTGAACATCACTACAGCATCATTTAGCATCAGAGCAGCATCACTCAGCAGCACAACAGCATAATTTAGCATTGTTTTGTTCCACATACTTTTGTAGTGGTGCTGTTTGACACTGTTGTGCTGTTTGTTACTGTTATTGTTCATAGTTTTGTTGTGTTGGTGCATAGTGTAAATATGTTGGTTCTGAGTGATAATGTGGTGGTGCTGAGTAATGTTGTTCTTGTGTGTGGTGGTGCTTAGTGATGCTGGAGTTGTGTTGAGTGATGCTGGTGTGTCGATAATTGTTGGTGTGGTAGTGCTGTGGTGGTACTGAGTAGTGTTGTATTGGTGCAGAGTGTTGTTTGTTGTGTTGCAGAGTGATGTTGTGGTGTTGAGTGATACTGGAATGGTTCAGAGTGATGGTGTGTCGGTGCTTAGTGATAATGTGGTGTTGCTTAGTGATAATGTTGTGCTGATGAGTGGTGCTGTGTTGGTGCTGATGCTGCTGTTGTGGTGCTGAGTGGTGCTATGGTGATGGTGAGTGATGCTGTTCTGTTGTACCCTGTTACTGTGGTGGTGTACTTTGACCCACCACAGCATCAGTGCAACACTGGCATCACTCAGCACAACACTAGCATTAGTCAGCAACATATCTAGCATCACTCACCGCCACCAGAGCAACTCTCACCAACACACTAGCATCACTCACTAACACCATAGGATCACCTAGCATCACCACAGCATCATTCAGCACCACAACAGGAACACTTTGCATCACAACACCATCACAGTACATCACTACAGCATCATTTAGCAGCAGAGCAGCATCACTCAGCAGCACAACAGCACAACTTAGCATTGTTTTGTTGCATATACTTTTGTAGTGGTGCTGTTTGACGCTGTTGTGTTGTTTGTTACTGTGATAGTTGATTTTTTTATTGTGTTGGTGCATGTGTGAATATGTTGGTGCTGACTGGTAATGTGGTGGTGCAGAGTAATGTTGTTGTGGTGTGTGGTGGTGCTTGTTGATGCTGGTGTTGTGTTGAGTGATGCTGGTGTGTTGATAAGTGTTGGTGTGGTAGTGCTGTGGTGGTACTGAGTGGTGTTGTACTGGTGCAGATTGTTGTTTGTGGTGTTGCAGAGGGATGTTGTGTTGTTGAGTGATACTGGAATGGTTCAGAGTGATGGTGTGTTGGTGCTTAGTGATAATTTGGTGTTGTTTAGTGATAATGTTGTGCTGATGAGTGGTGCTGTGTTGGTGCTGAGTACTGCTGTTGTGGTACTGAGTGGTGCTATGGTGATGCTGAGTGATGCTGTGCTGTTGTACCCTGGTACTGTGGTGGTGTACTTAGCCCCACCACAGCAGCATTGCAACACTAGCATCACTCAGCACAACACTAGCATTACTCAGCAACATATCTAGCATCACTCACCGCCACCAGAGCAACTTTCCTCAACATAGTCGCATCACTCACTAACACCATAGGATCACGCCTCAAGCAGTATATGTTTGGGATGGCCCCTATGATGAAGCATGTCACCTAGGGCAAACCTTGGTTGAGTGAGGGGACTCAATAACGTTTTTTTGTTGTTGTAAATTTGATGTATGGATGTATGGATACAGTGGGATGGATGTTTGGATGGATGGATTATTGTAGGTAGATGGATGGATGGTTGTAGTGAGGGGATCGATGGATGGATGGGTTGAGAGGATGGATGTAGCGTATAGTATTGTTGTGGGGGCTATAAGTTATGCTGTGGTGATGCAATGGATAGTGAGGGTGATAGATAGAGTGAGTGAATATGAAGGATAAATAGAGGTAGGGCAATAGAGAGCCAGGGTATAGATGGATGGATGGAGTGGGGGGATGGACGGATACAGTGGGGGGATTAATGGCTGGATGGATGTATTTATGGATGGAGAGGGGGGGATGGATGGAGTGAGGGGATGGGTGTATGGGTGGAGTGGGGTGAAGGATGGATTAAGTGGGTTGCTGGATGGATGGTTGGAGTGTGTGGATGGATGTATGGAGTAGGGGGATGAATGGATGGATGAATGGTTAGATGAATGAATGATGCAGTGGGATGGATGGATGTCGTAGGATGGATGGATGAAAATGTGTGTGTTAAAGCAAAGTTTTTTTTGTTGTAAATTTGATGTATGGATGTATGGATACAGTGGGATGGATGTTTGGATGGATGGATTATTGTAGGTAGATGGATGGATGGTTGTAGTGAGGGGATCGATGGATGGATGGGTTGAGAGGATGGATGTAGCGTATAGTATTATTGTGGGGGCTATAAGTTATGCTTTGGTGATGCAATGGATAGTGAGGGTGATAGATAGAGTGAGTGAGTGTGAAGGATGCAGTGGGATGGATGGATGTCGTAGGATGGATGGATGAAAATGTGTGTGTTAAAGCAAAATTGGAGAATGGCTGCGAGCTTCATGTTGTCAGCGTGCACAAAGTAAACAGCCAATGAAAGGAGAGTCTGTGTGAGGGAGGGGGTGGTATGAGCGAGAGGCGCACGCAGGGAGAGTCTGCTGGTCAGCTGAATGCAGCGTGCAGAAAGAGCCAATGGGAGAGAGGCTGCTAGAGAGAAGGGGTGGGTGGCTGTGGGATGCATGATAGCATGCTGGAGAGCAAGGGGGAGGTGATCAGCGCGAGGCGCGCAAGTCAGCTGACAAGAGCGTGCCCTAAGTGGAGAGCCAATGGGAGAGAGGCTGTGGAATGAGTGTGGTGGCTGTAGGATGCATGATGGCGTGATCAGCTCGAGGCGCGCGAGTCAGCTGAAAAGAGCGTGGACTAAGTGGAGAGCCAATGGGAGAGAGGCTGTGAAGTGAAGAGCCAATGGGAAAGAGGCTGTGGACTGAGTGTGGTGGCTGTGGGATGCGTGATTGTGAAGTGAAGAGCCAGTGGGAGAGAGGCTGTGGACTGAGTGTGGTGGATTTGGGATGCATGATAGCGTGCTGGAGAGCAAGCGGGTGTGATCAGCTTGAGGCGCGAGATAGAGAGGGAGAGGCTGGGAGGACTTAAAGTGACGAGCCAATGAAAGAACGTTAAAAAAGTGCACGGGGTGTGATCAAAGTGAAGTGCGAGCTGGACAGGGAGAGGGTGGGAGAACTTAAAGTGACGAGCCAATGAAACAGCTTAAAAAAAGTGCATGTGGTGAGAATGCGCGTACTTGTGTTCACGTGCACAACATCAAATCGCCAGTTTGGTTAAACTCTGGATAAGCCCCTATCAGCCAGATTCATCATCGGCATGTTTTGCGAGTCTGTAATAGCGAATAATAAGGAATCGCTATTACAGACTCGCAAAACGGGATTCATGTAGGATTCGCTAAATAAATTGCGATTCCTACACATTCCTTATTTGCGATTAGCAAATTGCTAATCGCAAATAAGGAATAACTCCCCATTCATTCCTAAAGGCCCATAGGAATGAATGGGGAGACATATCAATGTGCGAATCGCTATTAGCGATTCGCATTTTGATTTTGCGATTTCAAGGGTGCAGGGGTGTCCAATAGACACCCTGTTGCACCCCTGAAAATGTAAATGTAGCCTGATGTTGCGCACACACATGTCCAAAGGACATGTGTGTGTGTAACATACCACTTAGAAAAATGCACTAAAGTGCATTTTTCTAAGTTTTCGCTATTTACCACGAAGTTACACTTCGCGGTAAATAGCGGCCAGAAATAGCGATTTCGCAAATAATAAATGGATAATGAATTGCATTTAAGGAATCTCTAATAGAGATTCCTTAAATGTAATTCCTCGCAAATATGCGATTTCGCAATTAGCGATTTTTGCATTTGGGATGATGAATCCCAAATGCAAAAATTGCGCTCGCAAAGGGCCAGATTCGCAGAATCCGGCCCTTTGCGTGCCGATTTTTAGGTCTCGCCTGTCGATGCGCATGCGCATCGAGCAAGCGAGACTATGGGGGCTTATCCACTCTTTATCCAACTTGCAAGGAATCGTGGCGATTCCTTGCAGTGCCCGTGACTTTTAAGCTCAATGCGCATGCGCATTGAGCTTAAAAGCGCGTGCACATGCCCCCAGCCGCCTGCCTTGCCTACTCTCCCGCCCCCTCACTTCTTGATTGCACGGCCGCTAGGCCTTGCCTCCCCTACTCTCCTCCTCCTACTCTCCTCCCCTCGCCGTCTGTTCCCGCACTCCTCCCACACCCCCGCTCCGCCGCCTCCCCTGCCTGCCATGTCGCGTCGCATTTCTCCTCCCACAGCTCCCCTACTCTCCTCCTCCTACTCTCCTCCCCTCGCCGTCTGTTCCCGCACTCCTCCCACACCCCCGCTCCGCCCCCTCCCCTGCCTGCCATGTCGCGTCGCATTTCTCCTCCCCCCTCCCCACAGCTCCCCTACTCTCCTCCTCCTACTCTCCTCCCCTCGCCGTCTGTTCCCGCACTCCTCCCACACCCCCGCTCCGCCCCCTCCCCTGCCTGCCATGTCGCGTCGCATTTCTCCTCCCCCCTCCCCACAGCAATGCCCTCCATTTTGACTCGCTGCCTCCTCCTTGTCTTGGCTGAAAATGTTGTTCAATTAGGAGAGTTGAGGCGTTGTCTTTCTGCGAGGAGCCAATAGATGTATGTCCCTTTCGTATTCGGGCAGATGTGGCCTTGGTCGCTTCTCAGTTGGTTATACACTGCTCGCTTTCATGGAGCGACACTCTAGTCGGAGGTGCGGAGTCTCTTTCCTTGGGTGGCGAGTTCCATGACCGGCTAAGAAACAACCTCATGCGTTGTGTGGCGTCGTAGTGCTCATACAATAAGTGCAATTTGCTTGTGCTCTTACAATAATAATAAGTGCAATTTGGTCCCTAATTGTGCTCTCCTGGCCTATGCTGTTCTCTTTTGTGCAATGTTAGCCCAGACTCTGTTACACCCTCGAGAATTGCTGTCTGTGCTTTGTTGAGGCTGTGTTCCTCCTTACTGAAATGTGGTGTGTTTTCATGTGCTTTCCTCCGGTCGTTTTCTTCCGCGTTAAGCTTCTGTGCGCCAGCTCAGCTGTTCGTGCCTTCTTAGGTCGTCGCACTGCCCTACGCTGTCTAAACACGGTTTCTGTTATTCTGGGGCAGTATTTACTCAGGTCGCGCAAAAAAAAGCGTTTGGTTGACCTGGTGTTTAAGGTTACGCTCCTCTGTCCAGTTGGACAGCAGCACTCTCCTGTACCAGTGAGCCTTGAGGCAGCAGTGCACTATTCTATTGGATTCCAAGTGAGTCGTGCGCTCTTGCCAAACTGGGCTCTCTGTCCTTAGTGTTGTTGGACCTCCTCATCGCGGCGCTCCTGTGCAGTTAAATCTGCTTCCTCGGCCAGCGCGAGCTCTTCAAACACCCCCTGCTCCCCGCCTCTGACTCGCAGTGAACTGTGGAGACGCGCTCACCTGTTTTAATCAGCTCAGCCCGCGGAATTGCCTTAGCAAGCAAGGCGCTGATTGGTCGACAACACAGCCAATAAATATGCTTGTGGACTACCGGCTCATCTGCGCGCTTTAAGATGATTGGTAGCTGGCTGGTCTCGGGCGGCTGTCCCATTGGAAGGCTCTTTAATCCACCACCACCGCATCCACCACATCCACCACCACCACATCCACCACCACATCCACCATCACCACCACATCCACCATCACATCCACCATCACATCCACCACCACATCCACCATCACATCCACCATCACATCCACCATCACATCCACCACCACCACATCCACCACCACATCCACCACCACCACATCCACCACCACCACATCCACCACCACTTCACCACCGCATCCACCACCACCACATCCACCACCACCACCACATCCACCGCATCCACCACCACATCCACCACCACATCCACCACTTCCACTGCATCCACCACCACCACATCCACCACCACATCCACCACCGCATCCACCACCACCGCATCCACCACCACCGCATCCACCACCACCACATCCATCACCTCATCCACCACCTCATCCACCACCTCATCCACCACCTCATCCACCAACGCATCCACCACAACCACCACATCCACAACCACCACATCCACCACCACCACATCCACCACAACACCACCACATCCACCATCACCACCACATCCACCACCACATCCACCACCACATCCACCATCACATCCATCACCTTCACATCCACCATGACATCCACCACCACATCCACCACCACATACACCACTTCCACCGCATCCACCACCACCGCATCCACCACCACCACCACATCCACCACAACCACATCCACCACCACCACATCCACCACCGCCACCACATCCATCACCGCATCCACCACCACCTCATCCACCACCGCATCCACCACCACCACATCCACCACCGCATCCACCACCGCATCCACCACCACCACATCCACCACCGCATCCACCACCGCATCCACCACACCCACCACCATCACTTCCACCACCACTTTCACCGCATCCACAACCACCACATCCACCACCACCACATCCACCACATCAACACCACATCGACCACCTCCACCACCACCACCACATTCACCACCACCACCACCTCCACCACCACCACCACCACCCCCACCACCACATCCACCACCACCCCCACATCTACCACCACATCCACCCCCACATCCACCACCATCACCACCACATCCACCACCACCACCACACCCACCACCACATCCACCACCACCACCACATCCACCACCACCATATCCCCCAGATCCACCACCACCACATCTACATGTGAGTGGCTCTGTGTGTGTAGGTGCAAATGCAATGTTCTTGGATTGTCGTCACAATAAAATACACTGAACATAATCTTCATAAAAGTTATTTACAAACGTTTAAGCTATTGCCATTATAAATTACAATAACTTTTATTTAAGTATTAATTATTTACAAAATTAAAAGCCATTGTTATTTGTAATATCAATACATCTAAGTCACGTAAATACAACACACATTGCATTACAAATGCTATAGGTGTCACATTTGCAAAAGTTAAAACTATTGACATTGTAACTGACAACGCTATTAATTTTGCTACTTTCAAAACCAACACATAAATAAAAAAAGTGTCATTTACAATACCAATAGCTCAAACTTTCCTAATGCGAGACCTATTGCATTTCCAATGCTTGTTCTTTCATGAATCTAGCTGTATATCTCTCGCCAGCTGGAATGCGCAAGCGCATGGGCAGGCGAGACCTAAAATCTACACCAACCCACTGCCCTGAGACCTAAAACGGGCCCCAGCCCTGAAAACTGCCCCTTCCCCGAGCCCTAAAACTACCCCCTGCTGAAAACTCCTCCCTCACTCCCATGCCCTACTTACCAAGCCGCGTTCTCCTCCCAAGTGCGATCTTTTCTGTGCCTCCACCCCCCCTCAAACCGGTCTCTGCAACTACACCGCTGACTGCTATTGGCCTTAATGACGCTTATACGTGGATAAAGCAAACCGTGTTCACTTGCTTGAAAACGGCATGCATGGCTTGTCCTGCGTGGTTAACGCCGTTTCCCGATCCTATTTGTTGCTTTCATTCTTATCTGAGTTAGACCTGCTCACGAGATCATTTGGTTTCGCCGTTAATTCGTCCTGCTCCAAATGAAACATTGCAAATTGTGCCTCGTTTAACCAACATCGGTTTGCTGATTTTTAGTACCACCTAATGGTCACTAGAAAAACTGCAGCAGTAAGGTACAGCATCTATCATGACAGTCATTAAAGACTATTTAAAACAAGCATTGGCAATGCCACGATCTTGATTTTTATGTAAAAGAGAGACCGATTGGCATTGCCAAAATACCAAACACTTGCTGATTACTTATTGCCGATGTTGCGACAACATTAATTGCATGCACAGCAGAGAGAAAATCACACAGACACTGGACAAGGATGCACGTTCTGGGAATGCTTCAGAGAAGTAATATAGCCCACTATTTCAGATTATATTCCTGATTTCCAAGTTTGTGCAAATGTATAGGCATTTATATAGCGCACTACTTACCCGTAGGGTCCCAAGGCGCTTCGACCGCTGCGAAACCCTTCCTGGCTTCCCTGAGAGATGGTCCCTTAATGGGTATCTCCAGGGTGAGACCAGGTATCCCCGGCGGTCTGGTGGGGCCGTTAGTGAAGATGAGGCAAGCTAATGCCCAGAGTTGCCGAGTGGGCACCAAGGCGAGAGAATTATCGAGTCCGCTGACCCTGGTCCAGAAACCTGCCGCGCCGGGAATCGAACCCTGGTCCCGGGCCGTCCTCGGCTCTCGGGTCTGCCGCCTCTAACCAGTGAGCCACACTACTTCACTGAGTTTCGCTCATAGATGTGCATTTAATGTTTCTAGCAGGCGTAGTGCTCCTGTGGATGGAAATCTGAGCGTGAATCTGGGCTCCCCATTGGTTCACAAAAACTATAAATTGTAGAATTTCAAATGCTTTTATTATACACGTTTTCTAAACATATTTGAATTTAGTGTTATGAGTTACATCTGAAACGTGTCGGTCATTTTTACTGCATAAATTGTGTTTTAAGTAAGAAATATCATGCAGAGAAAAGTTGTTTGAAAGTGTTATGATTCATTCATTTGTAATATTATTCGTCTGACGCAGTTGTGGCTTCATCGTGTACTCTCTCGGTCACGTAGACAATCTGTCTGGAGTTGTTTTCAAAATCTCATCTTGAAAAATAGAGTATCCTATGGTTCTTCTCAGTTTTCGTCTCAATGCTACATTTTCGATGTCGCTGAGGGAAGAGACGCATCGCATGGTGGGGAGGAGGGGAGGAGGGGAGGAGGGGCGGGGGGGGGGGGGGGGGGTTGAAACGTTTTCCTTGCACTTCAGTTCTGTTCATGCACCATTTTATTAAAATCAAACAGGAACTACATCAGCCCAATTGAATAAAGCACATACAAGAAGGAAAAGTGAATGGCTGCAAGTTAAATGGAAGGCTGCTATACATGTTTACACAGAAGTCATTTTCTGAAATGATTTCCCTGACACATTAAAACAAATAACACAGCATTTAAATGTTGTGTAATTGTTTCCTTTCTTGCGACAATTGTGTGGGTGTTTGCTTTAAGGATACATAACATGAACACATTATTAACTATGTACAATGCAATGTGCTTTATAGATATGGCACAGGAATTTCTTTACTAGTCATGATGTTGCATGAAACATTTATTCATGTTTTAATTTATGGGTTAGATTTCTTTTCTTTTCTGCTTCTTTAAATGGAATAAGAAACTACAGGCATATTCACAAGGGGTTATTGCCAGCCACCAGAATGTCACTTTTTTTGATGTTCTGGTGGCGATAACCCCTTTGCCTTATTTACAAGGCGACATTAAGCCACTTAACGTGGCTTAACGCCCCCTTGTAAATAATGCCCCTATTCACACAGCACTTAGCGTGAAAGCTGTGGTCAATGGCTGTTGCAGTGGGCGTTCTGCCTCAACACCCATTGCTTTTTGATGCTGCCCCATATTTACAAGGCTGGCGTAAATGTGGGGCAGTGCAAAAATAAGACCAGGGAAAACTTGGTCCTAAACTGGCACAATGATGAGAAATTATTAATTTCACCTTGTTTTTGCTATTTGTATGTCAGCAGCACACAAAGAAAAAGCAAATCGCCATTAGTGATTGTTAATGTGAAGGAAGGAACACCTTCCAGCACATGAACAATCATTCACTGCAACTCAGGCACACTTGCACTATGGTGCCGGGGTGCCTGCATTGGCGCTAAGCATCTAAATTTAGCACCATCTCTACGGGAAACACAGGGGTGCGCCGTATTATTGTAAATAAGGCGCATCCCTGCATTTTGCAGTGTCGGAGCGCAGCGTCACCAATTGTGGCATAACAGCGGCCTCAACAAATCTGTTGTGAATGTGCCCCTACATTCCAAAATGGCCATGGAACATGTGCTCAAATGCCCAGCAGCCATTTTCGAATAGTTTGTCTTTGCCAATTCATGAGATGTAGAGGCCAAGAAAATAAAATGGAACAAGCATTGGAAATGCAATAGGTCTCGCAGCATTAGAGTTAGTGCTTTTAGAATTGTTTATGTGTTTTTTTTGTAAATCTTTAGCATTTTTGTTTCCTGTAGCCAATGCTAAAGAATTACAAATAAAAAAAGCCATAAACAATTCTAAAAGCTCTAACTCAAATGCTCCTGTGGTCATGGTAATGTGCTCTGCCTTCCCAGCGGAGTAAACTCCATCTGCCAAACTCTAAATTGACCCCTAACTTCTATGCCAATTTCAGAAATGGGAGAACTGGTACTATCTCTTCTTGGTGATGACACCGTAAAATAATGTAGAAATTATGTACCCTCCTGGAGCAGAAATATTGCCAAGAAATGCTGCCTATTCAGTAATCCTGAAAGTGAAGCTGCCATTGAATAATGCGACTTAAAACAGCCAAACCTGCACTTGACGCCAGTATCATAAGAAGAATCGAGGAGTGGAGATGTTATGATTTCTTATTCACAGTGCGTTTTGTCATATATTTCGACTTTTGGGCACTATAAATACACATTCCTATTTCCCCCGTGCACCGACTAGAATTACAATCAGCTGGGACTAATTAAAGTGATTGCATCAACCAGGAAAAAGCATTTCGCTCAAATAAATGTAACTTGGATTTTTGATTTTTTTAAATTAAGACGCGCGCCTTATATTTTACATGCATGTACCTGTAGGTGAAAGCCCAACGTAAAAGTTGCAGAAACTTCTGATCCGGTTAGCCGCTGTCTCAGGTGTGCCGTTTTGCTTTTCTTTTTTTTAAAAAAATCTACGTAAAACTCATATTTAATACGTGTGCGTTCTGAACCCTTCAGTCTTTTTTGTTTGTTTATAAAGCTGGAGGTGAACAACCCGGCAATAAAAGTAAAGGTGCACTTCAGACTCGTTGAGAGCGTGACCCCGCGTGAGGCTACAGGCAGAACATTCCTGTGAGAGCTTCCCTGAAAACAGCAGGAACTGTTCTGCCCCGCACGGTAAACAATCCTTACATTGCATACATATTTCTGTCCATTATTGTGCAGGCAGAACTAACAGCGCTTTGTAACGGGGGCGGGGGGGTATTTACACCGTAAAGCAGGGGCCGCTCCGTGATGTGGGCAAAGGGGTGAGACATCTGAACAGTCCAATGATCCCCAATAAAAGAGTGCACAAGAACGGGAGGTTGGCTAGACACGTCCTCATCTGGGCACGTCAAAGTAGGAGGAGGCGGCAGCGGCGCCAAACAAAACAGAAAAGCAGAAAACCTCCGAGGGACTGTTAAAGGGAAAGACCTCGAGGATACTGCTGGGTGCAGTTCAGGGCGCGAGGGAGGACGCTGAGAAAGGTGCAGAGTCCTGCGGCGGTACAAAGGTCGCAGAACACCCGAGGGCTGAAATGTGCGCCTGCCTCCTGGCTACGTATTAGTATTCCAGCGCGGCGATGCCATCTGCGGGGGAGGGGAGGTGCGGGTGGTGTTGGTGGCCAAGGATAGGGGTGGCTAGTCGCCTGCTCGAATCCAGGCGGGATTATGCAGCCTTTCACCCTATGGTGTCTATACAATCTGTGCAGTTTATTAAACTAACAGCGTGGCTACACGAAAGTTTACTTTTAAGAAGAACTTTTTAAGAAGAACTCGATCGAGGCTTTGCTTTCCTCGTCGCCTATGAATGAGGGCGGGTCTGTGGAGAAGCGAGAGAGCTGGGGAATAATTCCCCTGTATATGTGTGTTTTGCCATCTACCCACCGCCCTCCATTACACAGAGAACTCTGCCAAACTAAGGCTGGATTGGAAATTAAAATCAACCCTGCAAAAATGTTCAAAGCACCGCGACACTGTAGAATGCTGGGAACAGACATGCGGCGCAGGGGTTGGGTGGGTTGTGACTGCCCAGCTCCGAGAAAGCAGGGTAACCTGACCCAGGAGGGGGGAGGAGGGATGAGAAATGCGTCTCGGCCGGAGCAGGGGGCGGAGCAGGGAGAGCGGGCTTTGGAATGTAATTGACACGGCCGGCCGGTCGTGAAACTGAAAGCATGGCCGGCCGGCCGTGAAAGCCTTTGATGCGGCAGGGGAAATGCGAGACGGCGGGAAGGGGAGGGGGCGGAGCGGGTAAACAAAGACGGACGTGCACGCGCTTTTAAGCTCAATGCGCATGCGCATTGAGCTTAAAAGTCACGGGCACTGCAAGGAATTGCCACGATTCCTTGCAGTGTGGATAAAGAGTGGATAAGTCCCAATACTCTCGCTTGCTCGATGCGCATGCGCATCGACAGGCGAGACCTAAAAACCAAACGAGCCATGGGCCAGTTCTTGCTCTAAGAGCCCACGCGTGAGCCGTCTTGAAAATATTTGGCTTGTAAATGCCACATCAAACATCATTTGATAAGGTGTCTTCCAAATGGAAAAAGTGTATTTCTTTAAATAGCAGAAACTTTTCACCTTTCTATATCAGATTATGTCTCTGCGTTGACAAGTATTTATCAAAAGTGAGTTTTTTAACATGAACTGAAACATTCTTGCCCCAGCAAAAATGAAAACACTATTAGTGAACTAAGAGGCAAGTTAGTGCCATGTGTACCCTACACGTGACCTAGATTCTTATTATAGATGGATCGCTATTAAATCAAACACAACCAAGTTTCTTGTAACAACGCACATCCTGAGATCACATATTTGGAGGTGCTCTCATATGTGATAATGAACAAAAAGAAGGCTTGGTGAAATATAGTTATTGCCGAGACCCACACACATTGGTCAAGCAGTGATGGTGAGATTAACCCTTTATTTATCCAGTGTCAAGCTGTGCATTTCAGCAACTAGATGGGCATCTCTGACACCAAAGATTAATGCTTAGAGAGTGGATGACAGACAAAACCCACATTTTATTTTTAGCAATTTTACATAGCCCAAACGTTGCTCAAGGACAAATGAGTACTTCACAACAGACATAGATTACGTTACACATTTCTTTGGGCACATGGGCATTTGGAGTGGCTCACCGGATGCTAAGGCGAAGGCAGATCTATGATTTAAACTGTATTCACCATGTTAGATTGTCAGCAGCTGTAGCCACATTGCCACATCAGCTCCTGTGAAAGCTGGGCTCGTTTTTGGCTAAAGGTTCCAAGAGGTCATTGAGCTGCCTGGACCCAAGGCCAAACATTCAGAGGTTTACCCATCCCAACAAACATTGGCAAAGCAAAAAACAAGAGCAACATCATCCTCCCAAAAATATTGGCAAAGCTTTTGGTAGCTAAGGGCTCACCAGTTGGCTCTGCTAGTGGTTGTTATTTAAATTCCATTTGAAACTGGATACCCTCATGCAGCTTAATTTCCTTAATGCAACCTGATTTTCTAAATCATTATTTGGGGACTTAGAATAATAAGCAGCCCTTTACAACTCCCCAGTGTTGGTCTTGGACATCATGTACACGGGACATATGGGCATGTTAAATATATCAATCAGGAATAGGTCAATTCAAATAAGGGAGGGTACAAGCGCTATACCTTTAGTTAGCAGGAGTAAAGTGCACTGAGTTCTAAAGCCCGAAACATACAGGGTGCAGCAAAAGGTGAAAAATCTGGTGTGACCATGCAGAAAAGGTATGTTTTCTAAAGTACGTATATATATATATATATATATATATATTTATCATCTTTAAAAACGATATGGCTGATGAGAGGGCTAAGAATATCTCTAGCTCAGACTTAAACATGGGCAGCAAGGAAAAAATTATAACATCGGCTTGCATACCTCCTGCGAGGGCTTCTGATGGGGAATTTCTTGTGTCACCATGGGGGAGGTCTTGACGTGTTGACTCTACAAGAGTGCCTCACAGAATCACAAAAGAACTTGCACAAATAGGAACCTGGCTCCCTGGTCGGTGGAGAGTGTGGGGAGGCACAGGGCAAGATTTGGAGCAAATGGAATTGTAAGATACACTCTCATATTTTTGTAGAATGAAGCTTGATGTGAGGCCCACCAATTCTCAAAGCTCCTACAGTTTTTTTGCAGGGTATGACACTGAAAATCTGTCCCCAGTGGTAACTGCACTAGTGTTTTCAGGATGGTGAACACCTTTTGCATGTTGCTGGTATCGGGCAATCCACCTGGAGTTATACTATCGCAACATGAAGGTAAGGGGGGAGGGGCTAGGGAAGAAGGGTGATCCCTGGAAACACATTGGCTAGACGATCTTGTGCCTTGAATATCAGGCACAAACCCACTTTTCTTTGGAATCAAGAAAAGTTGCAAGACGATGGTTGCAACCACAAGCAAAGAGGTCACAGGCCTTTGAGCCACTCTGTCTGCCAAGGTACATTTTGCCACCTGCACTGTGGAGAAGTGTAAAAATTGACTCCAACCTGAAGAACATGTTAGGAGCGCATTATAACTAGGCTGTCCGGAAATCGGTTAAACCTGATTGTGCCCGACAGTACCCTACTGGATGAAAATCAGCGGAGCTGGTTTAAACCGAGTGTCACTGATTTTCATATTTGTTGCACCACTTGGCCAAACTGCAATTTAGGCCCTAGAAGGAAACCGCTCAGAACGTGAGTCACCCCTATTAAATTAGGGGAGACACATTGGTTGGCAAGGTTGGTGGGTGGGGCCTGGCCCTGTTGAAATTGTGCTCCCGACTTTGTCTGGCCCCACACACCTCACCATACGTCAGACGACGCCAAGATAACAACTGCCAGTGCTCCAAGGCCCAGCAGGTAAGTTCTGCAAGGAAGCCCATTTTATTTCTGTAGATCTCCCTAAAAGATCTCTACCTTCCCTGCCCCCCAGCAAGGCCTGTGCATACTTCTTCTTCCCCACCCACATTGGCCTACCTGTGGTGGCCTGGCGGAGAGGGGTCAGGGGGAAAACACTACTGCTGGGCTGGTCCGGCACATAGGGAGCCAAGGTGTGAATGGCCCAAGGGCCAGAGCAACACCTGTCCCCCTACCTGGCTCACGTGTGTGGGGGGGGTGTAACTTAGATGAAGATGGCCCAACGGATGCTGCTGTACTCTCCCCGTCCCCCTTGTCCCAGTTTGTCAGCACAGCAGGGGAGTGGGACAGGGCAGCATGGAAGCTTCTGTGGGCTGGTTAAAAATCCTCGTGTGTGACTTTTTTATGCAGGATTCGTTGTGTGTATATAAATATGTCTGCTAACTACCCTGCAATATTTTGCAGATCTTGTGCCCCATTGATGTGTGATTGTGCACAAAATGATTCACAACACTATCACCCCTGCTATTACATTGAGTTCTGCCCCCGATTCATCCTAGCTCTGACCCTTCCTCTCTACATACCTTTCTGCATGCCTACTATCTTTTTGAACAGGCCCACATGCTTGTGAATATGTGAGAAGTTTCTGAAAATCACGATATAAGATTCTTAACTGTGATGTCATCAGTGATGTCACTGACCATGTCATGAATGATGTAATATGTGACATCATCAGCAGTGGATTGTGGGTGCGCGAGTTATAGTGAGTCCAACTAACTATAACGTGGGAATTTCAATGGTTTTGTATGAGCAAAATGTTCAGCTAACTATAACTGGTGTGAAACCTATGTTTTTTTCAGTGAATTTCAAAGGTTTTTTAAATGCTAATTCCTAACTATAACGAATGTCAAACCTATGTTTTTTTCAGTGAATTTGCAAGGTTTTTTAAATGCTAATTCCTAACTATATAAGGCCTGAAACCTATTGTTTTATAATTGAATTTGCAAGGTTTTTTAAATGCTAATTCTCCTTGCATTCTAGGGGTCCCTGGGGGTCAACTAGCCCACCAGGAGCCTCCAGTATAAGCCAGGGGGCTGCATTGCAGAGAGGTGTAATGAGGCCACACCCTTTTTTACACTTCTCTGCAGCGCAACCCCTGGCGTGTTTGCAGAGTAGGAACTAATTCCCCTTGCATACTGGGGGTCCCTGGGGGCCAACTAGCCCACCAGGAGCCTCCAGTATGCGCCAAGGGGCTGCGTTGCTTTGCCCCGGGGGAGGCGGTCCCTGGGGAAGTGTGGGGGGGATTGTGGACCCTCCACACTTCTTTTTCACTATGCCCCCGCGATTTGGTCCCCCCCGGGGGTAATTTTTTTAAAAACAGACAAGATTTTTATAATAAAAAAATTGGGTCTTTTTTGTCCTTGTGGGACTACCTGGGCAGGCCTAGGGGGTCAGGGTGTATCTAACCTGCACCCTTTTTGTGTTCCTCACATTTGTTTCACTGCTTTCTTGTGCCTCGGTCTATCGAGCACAAGATGGATGCCAACACTTCCTGGTTAGAAGTGTTAACAGCTAATGAGCATGCAGCTTTCTCGGGAAGGCATGCTGATTGGCTGCCACTGTCTGTCAACACTAGCACAAGATGGATGCCAACACTTCCTGGTTAGAAGTGTTGACAGCCAATGAGCATGCAGCTTCTCGGGAAGGCATGCTGATTGGCTGCCAGTGTCTGTCAACACTCCAAACCAGGAAGTGTTGGCAGCCATCTTGTGCCTCGGTAGAACCAAGGCACAAGAAAGCAGTGAAACAAAGGTGCAAAACACGCAAAGGGAGCAGGGTAGAAGCACCCTGACCCCCTAGGCCTGCTCAGGGGGTCCCACAAGGACCCCCCAGGCCCCCAACAATTATTTATTTATTTTTTTAAATCGCGGGGTACGCGCACTGTACGAGTTCAGTAAGCTTGCTGTAAGCTTACTGTACTCTGTACGGTACGCGGAAAGGTACAGAGTACAGTAAGCTTACAGTAATCTTACAGTAAGCTGCTACAGATATATATATTTTTTCTCTTTTGATTTTCTCAGGAACTACTGGAGGGATTTACACCATTTAAACAAAAGGCCCTACTGCGTACCAGTCCCTACCATTTTGCCAAGTTTGGTGTAATTCCGTTCAGCGATTCGGGCTGTAGCCGTGTCTAATCGTCCTATGGAAATTAACATGGGGAAAACATGTTTTGGGACCCCCCTTTTTTCTCAGCCCCCGCTTGACAATTCCCCCTACACTTTCAGGGAAGAAGCGGAGGGTAACCGGCCATCTTCTTTGAGAAATTCATTAATATTCTTCCACCGGCGCCAAAGTTATTCCCAATAGAATGTTGCGGATTTCCTATGGAAACTAGGTCCTAACTATAACTACCTACTGGCTACCGCCAGTAGGTAATATATATATATATATATATATATTTCTGAATGAATAAAATTGTTACATGAACAATGAAAAGAGTCATAGTAAAAACGGCCTTCAGCAAATAGGCAGGAACAGGAAGAGCCTTGAAAGTTACAACTAGGCTTCCTCTGTATTTTCTTAGAGATCAATAAATCATTACAAAATGACAGTACACATTTTGTTGTGTATGATGTTCATTGAAAACATAACACAACATACATTATGAAACAGCAGCAGCCATCTTTCTAAAAATTAAGTCAGGGCCTAACTGAGACCTAATTCAGCATAGGCCAGAAAACACATTAAAAACATCATAAAAGTTTTGTTTCAAATTGGGTCTCAGAACTCTAATATTGAACAAAGACCTAAATGCGCATCCCTGAGTTTGCTGCACCAACAGGACCATCCAATCTGGTCGCCTGACCCAATTCAGCGTCTATACCTCGGACATTGTTAGACAATCGGCTACTGTTTGAGATATGTATTTTATGTTACACTGTTTTTAATCCCCTCTTGTAATACTATGTCAGTTGTTAAGCCTTCTATCAATGCTATGTCCTGTAAAGCGCTCTGATACCATCGGGTCTAGCCGGTGCTATATAAAACTATCAAATAAAGAAACTTTAGATATACAGTTTTCCAAAAGCTAGTGCATTTTGTTGTGACTCATCATGCCGGGTTGACTTATGGTAAAGGACTCCTATGCCTGCCAAAAAACTTTGGCCAGATCTGCGTTGGCAACCTAGTGATTCTTTTGACACCTAGGATAGCTTAGCAGGCTTTGTAGAAGCCATGGGTTATAATGCAGGAGAGCCCCTACCACACCAGCACCACTCCACCGGAAGACCACCCAACTAAAAAGCTCCATAGGAGCCTGCTCCTAACAAAAGCTACTCACTTGGGGCTAGTTGTAGACCCTACGATGAAATGTGTCATCTCAGGAGGGCGATGGCCAGGGCTCTGAGTCGGGGGTACACGCAGGTACACGGCGTCCACCCACTCTTTTCACAGGGTGGACATCGTCCCCCCTGCCAAGAAGCTGGGCCCCACAGAAATATGCTGAATGTGTCCCAGTGTAATTTTCAGAAACAGGGACAAGCTCAGTGTGAGAAGTTAGCCTGGCATATGATGTCCACTATTCTAGTGGGCACCTGCACCAGTCTAATCGACCCTTATTGATGGTGGCTGTAAAGTCAACCTTATAGACAAGCTATTCTAGTGGTAGCATGTACCAGCAGTCATAGGCTAAGACTTCAGAGAGCATGTGAAGCAAGCTTTTTTTTTACCAATTATAATCCCTTGAATACCAAATGGAAGGACACCACACAGGTATATATCAAATATATATATTTTTATTCTAAACACAACCCCTCTGCACTCTTTATGAGGTCAGAGGTAAAAGTACTTTTAAGGAAACAAAAGGTCCTCAGCATAAAGGGAATCATGCAAAAATATTATATAGACCACAATAGGCTACTATATATTTCTGTCCCTTGTCCAGCCGGACAGGACATTTAACAATCAAGTAAATTGTTAAGGGTAAAGGTGCATTTTAGCAACAAAGCATTATAATACAGTAGGGCACAGTCCTGTACCGTACAAGGGAGGAGAAAGTGAGAAAGTAGTAAAGTGAAAGAATTTCAGGCAAACAGGGTGAGCTATCAGGGCAATGTTTTGAATCAGAATTATCATTGTGTCCTGGAGTAACACATACATACAGTAATATAAAATGGTAAAACGTATGTCTACTCAAAGGAGTCGACGTTTCGATCCCATGCTCTGGTTATATAGGGATCATCTTCAGGACTTAAAGAATTATTTTTGCCTGATTTGAAATTTAAACGCCTGTTGGGAAGGAAACAGGGAAGAAGAAAAGAAGATAACAAGATATAAGTCAATTTTACAAAAGATATTGAAGGACATCAGCTTAGCCATTTACTAGCAATATTCGGAACCGCAGTGATGACGTGTTGCCTGTCAGACTCCACGCTGCAGGATCCGGTTGTAGCACATAGAACTCCACCTCCCGACCTCACCAACACACTGTTGCTTAAAACACAGTGGGTTCGAGGGATAGGGCGAGGGAAAATAAACAGAACAAGGAGGGGACGGAAGGGGACTGCAGGGAAGGGATAGCTGAAAGACAAGAAAATGAATATACAGGTTAAAGATGTCCACAATTTAAACCTACACTCATTTCATTCTTGCTAAACTGATCAAATGATTCACCTTTGTGAAAGAAGTGTAATCCACCTCTTCCCTGTTGTATCATGCATTGAATATCAGAAACTCTGGTCCCTAAAGAATACAAAAAGCAGGTTATACTCCATATAACGCATATGACACCTACAGGTATTTCTTAGTTCTGTCTGTAACGTACCCCGCCTTGTTTTAGTTCATATCCACAGTTAAATACGTAGCACACCACAATCCCAAGTGAATCCAAAATATACGTGAAAAGCTGAATGTCTTTCTGAAGATACACAATAAGTGTTCCAATAAAGACACGGCAAGACGTAGCCTCCTACTACTGTCTTCCGCTCTAAAGAAATGTAATCCACTGGATCCCCGTTGAAACGACTCCAAACACGGCAAGGTGTAGGTCCCCACTACCTTCCACTTTGGCACTTAATATACGAAACACTAGTGCCTTTCTTCGGAACGGTAGCGTGTAGATAAAGCCTCTCCACTACGCTCTGCTCCCTCTCTCCAAGAACAAGGATACTGTACACAGCCGTGCCAGTCAAAACATAGAACTTTTCTCTTTTACTCTTCGAAGAGAATAATCAAACAAACACAGGTAGCGTGATTACCCACGCACTCCCTGTAACCTACAGGAACTTGAAAAATATTCAAAGGTCTGTTCTCTCCCTTTATTTTGCAGCCGTTCATCCACACGCTACTCACTGATTCCCCCTGGAACGCTGGAATTGGTTTCCGCCACAAGACGCCAGGGAAGACGACCGCTACTCAGTAGAACCCGAGCCAGCAGTCCGTAAACAAAGGCGCGGCTCCTCCTCACGCCGGTAGCAACAACAGAACGTCTATCGCTCCCCAATTGAATTAACAGGGAGAACGCTTTAGCAAGAAACAAGAGACTACAATTCAAATACACTGTTAGTTACAAATTACGAACAGTGAGGGACGGTTCCACCCATCCTTATATAGTGACACGCCCACCTCCAGGCCTACTGGGAGATGTAGGCTGTTAACCTTTTAGGCAGGCGCCTTGGCAGTTCCTGACATTGCCTGCTGGCGTGAGCATTAAGTGCAAACATATAAATTACATTTAGTGTGCAGTGCATTGATAATAGAGGTAAAAGTACATCACAAGTTACTCAATTAGCATACGATAAGTTGCACAAATACAGTTATGCCCTAGGGGCCTCACAAACCATATACTAAAGAAGTGGTATAAGAACCATGTGAGAGTTAGACAGCAGGCCTAGGGCCTGTAGAATCGCTGGGGCTACACAAAACAACCAAAGGTTAGGAAGTAGGAGGCCCACGGGAGACGCGTGCAGTGTCTAAACACAGTCGTGAGTTACCATTGACTTATAATGGGAAACGAGGAAGTTACAAAGTTACTGTTTTAGGACACTTCCGGATGGACTACGATAAAACCCCTTTAGACTAGGACACTTCGAGAGTCAAGACCCACGGGAGCATGGGAGAACTCGTGTTACCTCACCCAGGGAAGCCGGGTGCATAGGTGCCTTTTGGTGTCGGGTTTCGTCGTCGTTTTCTATGGAGAGCTGCAAAGAAGTGCTGCAGGCGACCAGAGGAAAAGTGTCCACGTGGATCCAAGGGTGGATCGGTGACGTGACGAACCTGAAAGCAGAGGGGACAGATTCCGGGTCACTAGCCAGTGACCAGGAAGGAAACAGGAGATGTCGCATGCTTGAAGGCGAAGAAGGTGAGCTTGTCTCTTCAGCCACGAGGTCCAGGAGACATCGACGATGACCAGGCGCTGGATTCGAGCTGTCCCACGATGGATCTAGTTGACTGCAGTGTTGGTATCCAGATTGGACCCAACAAGCCTTGGCAACTGCAGTTTACTTCAAAAGGAAAGTCTTCAGGGGGCTCACTAGCCAACGGGCAAGGAACTAGGAAGACGCGTCGAGCTGAAATGCAAGAGTGGGCCCCACGTAGCACTTATGGAGTGTGGAGGGCTGGGGGGCGTGGCTAGGCACGCGATGGCGACGGACGTGCAAGGGTAGAGCTCCGACCCAAGCTCCCCTTTCCCCAGGCCGATACTCTGCCAAAACAATCTGAAACTGGCACAAACTATGGGTGGAGTGCTGACACACCATTCTTCGCCACCTCACCAAATCTGGGGCTGATCGGATGCTTCCTGCCGCTCAGGACTCCCCTGAGGCATCCCTGCCGCATCGCGCACCACCTGGCCGGCGGACGCCACTACTTGAGGCCGGGGCTTGTGCTCAGGGGCTGGGCCTGGAGGTGAGGCCTGAGATGCGAGGTGCCGGAGGCTGCCTGGGGGCCCTGCATTAGACTCGGATGGACGTCCCTGCGGCTTATGAGGCCCAACCACTGACGGCACCCACCAGTGATCACACACCCGGCACCCTTTGCTGATCGGTGCACTAAAGCCCCGGAGCGCGGGCTCCGCTAGACGCCAATGGAGGGGCATTGATGGCGGAGAACTGATTCACCGGAGGGTACGGCCCTTCTCTGCCTGCCAGGCTGAGGCCCTGCACTGACAGGGGTGGACCACATCACCGACCAGCAGTGCGGCCTCCGCGAGACGTGACCACCGCAAAGTCGCCGCCCCCCTTTGGCCCTGGACCCCGGAGCGGACCGCACTCCTCCCCCTCCCTCCCGCCAGAGGACCCGGACAGCCTGCTGGGACTGTGACTCTACGCAGGGTACTACCCTGACATCTACTTTGCTGGCTGCAGCGGGGGGGAGCTACTGGCTGATGTACTCTGCGCTGAGGTGTGCCTGTGGGAGTCCTACACAACGCAATAGTCGCCCACATACTCTGTGACTGCGCCAAGTGGTTGCCACTGGCCTGGGGACGCGCCTCAACTGCCGCAGCCGACACCTGGCACCCCGAGCCACCAGTGGTCGCGGCCGGACCTGGCCACAGTGATAGCGACTGCTGTGTATTGGAGAGGAGGTGGGGCGGCCACTTTGGGGACGCTGCCTCTCCCCCGAGACCCTCCTGCGCTGCCGCGCCTTTGGGCCTGCGCTGCCTGGTTCATCAGCTGAGGCAGTTCCTACTGTTAGTTGTTATCGCAGAGGGCACAGGCTCCTTCATCTGTCGCTTTGCCGATGTCTGGGGGTGTAAAGACACGAACTGGCACCGGAGGCGCACAACTGAAGGGGAAAATGGACAAGTTGCTGAAACCGGCGGATGCCGACCACGTGGCGACAAAGCTTGACACCATGCTGGCTGCCATGGAACGACTGGAAGAATCGCTCCAGCTCACCCGCACCTCTCTGGAGACCAAAATAGATAGTGTCGCAATTGACCTTACGCATTTGCGTGCCGACCACAAGAAACTGGCGGAACGCACCACGTCTCTAGAAGGTGCTATGGCGGATCTTGAACCTCAGGTCACCCAGACTGACAAGCAAGTACGGGATCTCCTGAACAGGGTTGAATTCTTGGAAGATCGCGCCGAGGATGTGGAAGGGTGGGCACGAAGAAACAATGTAAGAATCGTAGGGGTGCCGGAAAGATGGGAAGGAAAAGAACCTACCATGCACGTGGAGGACTGGCTGAGGACCCTACTGCCGGAGGGCGCCCTGTCGCCACACTTCGTGGTGGAGCGGGCGCACCAAGTGCCGACAAGGCCTCTCCCCACGGGGTCTAATCCTAGACCACTACTCCTCCGGATTCTGAATTACCGTGACCGCGATTCCATTGTGCGCGAAACCAGGAAGCTCGGGGATGTCCAGATCGACAATGCCAAAATAATGTTTTCCCCGACTACACAGTCCAGGTATAGCGCCAGAGGCACTCCTTCCTTGCTGTGAAGTAAAGGCTGCGTCAACTTGGCCTCAAATATTCCCTTCTTTTCCCTGCCAGACTGAGGGTGGTGGCACAGGATAAAACACATTTCTTCACCAGCCCTGAGGAAGTTGAGGCCTGGTTAGACGGAGGTGTGGATGCGGCGCCCCAACGACTGCCGGGGTCCTCTACAGCGCCGCGCACTCCCGGGCCGAGACGGCGCCGCAGGCATAAATCACCAGCGGTCCGCCAGTTGCAGGCGATGGTGGACCTCACCCCACCTACAGAACTTGTTCTTCTTGAGCAACGGGATGCCCTCCGCAAGGTGGCAGAACTCAGTGGTTCCCCAACGTCGGACCCTGCTCCGGACACCAGCCCCCGAGCCTTCCCTAGCGATGATGAAGCTATTTATGGGCTACCTGATTCCCTGATGTCCATGGTGCCACCGGATGTCACGCCACAGACGGCGGACCTTATCAATTGAAGAGTAACAACGGACTGTGACAGAGAGCGCTTGGTCTGACCCATTCTGGTCACAGTGTCTACATATGCCCCTGCCGGATCGTGGTCCGGGGGGCGCCTGGGGCGGAGCCCCCATCTGGACTCGTGGCCATAGATGCGAGACACAGTAAGTACTACCACCGGTATTTTACCATTGGCACAGCGCCTCACTGGTGATGACCCTCTGCTGCCTCTGCTTGGTGGGGCACGGCTGTTGGCGACCCGATCACATGAGTGGAGACGGGGCCTGTCTGACCTGCCTGCTTGTTGTTTGCTCTAACTGATATATGCACAGCGAGCCCTGCAGTGGTCGTTTACCATGTTTCCTGTTTGATAATGCATACTTCACAAGGCCTGGGGAGGGGCGAAGCCTCCTTTGACGGCCATACTATTGTGATACCGCAGCTGTGCCTTGCACACAGCGACCCCCTGAACTGAAATGTTAATTATCTCACTAGAGAGTTTGGACGGCGGCATGTTCAGCAGCCGACCTTTTGGTATTTTTCATTGGTTTGGACTTTTGTGGTCTGTTATATTCCTTAATTTACGATCCTTTTGTTTTTTTGAGAATTTATCCCCAATATCAATGGAGGTGTCTTTGATGGTTTGCAGTGGGGGTGCGTGGAGGCTACAGGGGCGGGCTCTTGCTGCGGGGAGGTGGCAGGGAGCAGGTGCGGGGGTTACTTAAAGTGGTAAAATGACTGCGATAAAAATATGCACCTGGAATATAAGAGGCATGCACACACCGTCACGCAGGTATCAGATATACTCCTACCATGTCCATATCGCACTCCTTCAGGAGACACGCTTGAACAGGGCGGAGACGCAAACATTACGCCGTAGATGGCACGGGCAACTCTATGTCACAGAATACTCCTCCTATGCCCGAGGGGCGTTGTTATGGGTGAGGCCCGGGACTCCCTTCACAGTAACACACACCCACACGGACCCAGAGGGCAGGTTTGTATTTGTCCATGCAGATTGGACGAGCAGCCGGTGGTTTTGGCTTCCTTATACACCCCCAACACAGACCAGGGAGGTTTCTTCGCGCAACTATCTGCACATCTGGTGCCCTGGCACGGTGTCCCATGGGTACTAGGAGGCGATTATAACTGCATACTCGATGTCGCACTAGACCGCTCTTTACCGCCCCAAGCCGGCACACCAGCGCATGGGGCCATGAAAGCTCTCATCACCTGGGCAGCACAATGGGACCTGCACGATGTCTGGCGCACACACATTACACGTCCGGTTGAATAGATACATGATGTCCAATGACCTTCTCCCCCTTGTCACAGATTCATACTATATAGGGCCGCACCCACTCCGATCATAATTCACACATACTAGAAATAGCGTGGGAGCGCCCACAACCGCCCATTCCCACCTGGAGGCTACAACCAGCTCTGCTTCTGGACACTCCTTTTCGTGACTCCCTCTCCGCACAAACAGCACAATACTTCAAAGACAACACTGGCACCGCGTCCTCCCCCCAAATTGAGTGGGACACCTTTAAAGTTGTAGCCAGGGGACACTGCCTGGGCACAAAGGCCCACCTGCTGAAACAGCTAGAGGGGGAACTGACACAAATTGAAACTGACCTGCTTCGAAGGGAACAGGAGGCGATAGAGGGCGAGGACGAGTTTCTGCTCACGGCACGTACAGAGCATACACGTTTGCTGGAACGGCTATGTCACATTAATTATGCGGCCCACTCGGCACGTACGCATCACCTCGGTGACAAGCCTGGGAAATTGTTGGCCTGGCTAATCCAACAAGAAGACCGCACGGCGCCTGTGACTGCGATATGCACTGGCCAGGGCGAGGTGGTGTACACACAAAGCGGGATACACATGGCTTTCATAGATCATTATCGGGCTTTATATGGCTCCCAACTGCAGGTCCCCGCGATAGACATCACGACTATCTCACAGACATACAGCTGCAGAGACTAACTGCCGCGCAACAGGGTTACTTGGGAGCACCGCTTACACCTGATGAGCTACGCACGGCCATTTTTGCCCTATCTAATGGCAAGTCCCCCGGCCCGGCTACCGGCCGAATTTTTCAAAGCATACTCAGATATTTTGGTCCCGAGCTGCTGAGGATGTACACGGCAGCTGCTGGGGACTCCTCTCTGCTCCCCACACTAAACTAGGCCACCCTCATCTCCCTCCTGAAGCCCGGCAGGGACGACACAAGCTTGGGCTCCTACCGGCCGCTGGCCCTGTTGAACACTGATTACAAGATACTTGCCTCTACTCTGGCCCAGCGTCTGGCCCCCCCGGTCCCAACCCTCGTGCACCACGACCAGAATGGGTTTGTGCCCACACGTAGCACCTCCTACAATATCCGCAGACTGTTCAGAGTGCAAAATTACACCACACGACAATGGCCTCGGTCGGGGTGCCTCGTACTGGACCTCGAGAAGGCTTTTGACTCTGTGGAGTGGCCCTATCTCAGGGCAATGTTGGAGAAATACGACCTTGGAGACGATTATATTGATATGGTCGGATTATTATTCCAGAAACCTACAGAGCGAGTACGCACTGGCAGGCTGCTATCAGAAACCATCCGGGTAAGGAGGGGAACCAGACAGGGTTGCCCCCTCTCCCCGTTGCTCTTCTCGCTGGCCATGGAGCCTCTTGCTGCATTATTGAGAACGCAGGGTTAGGAGTGGGGGATACCGCTGGCGGATGGCTTACATGTGGTCTCATTGTATGCCGATGATCTGCTCCTGTATGTCAAGGACCTGACTTGCCTACCGCCGTCCCTATCTGACACTTTTCGAACCTTTGGGGCTATGTCGGGACTCAAGGTCAATTGGGCCAAATCTGGAGTGTACTCCTTCAGCCCAGATGCGCAGGAGTGCGACATCCGCATCAATGACGGAAGACTTACCTGGTACTCCACCACGTTCTGGTATCTCGGAGTGCACATTTACAGAACCCCGCCCGACATATTGGAGGGAAACCTAATGCGAGCTATTTCCTCACTGCGAGCATAGATGACTTTTTGGAAGACTCTTCCTCTTAATGTGCCCAGTCGTGTAACCCTGACGAAGATGCAATGGGTGACGGGATGGCTGAGCGGAAGGAACTTATGTGACACTGCCATGGACGCTACTATTTGGACCCATACGCAGATCCACACGTTGTTTCATCCCTTGACCAGGGCTCCCTGCCCGTTGCAACTACACCTCGCGGTGGCACGCAGGTGTTTTCTACGTAGCTTGAGACTCACCCGAGCGGTGAAACCCTATGCTCCTACGCTCCCGCTTTTGGGGACTCCTAGGGACGGTGGAGTGGTGACGGAGGCTGTGTTGGAGACGTGGGTGCAGGCTTGAGTGGACACTGTGAGCGATTTGTATGCTGACAGCGCCCTGCTCCCCTTTGAGGCTTTAGTCATGGACACAGGCCTTCCGGCAGGGCAGTTTCTCCTTCATGCATCCATTATACGCACACTTGCGCGTGCCAGGGGTGATATATCTGATGAGCTGCAGACGGACCACTTCATACAATACCTACATGTCATAGGTAACAGCTCCCACGTGGTCCATTGGCTAGCACAGGCTCTCCTGATGCACACACAATGCTCCACCCAACGGCTGCGAGATACATGGGCGGCAGATAGGGGAAGGGCATGGACGGATAAAGAATGGGCAGTGGTACTGGCCAGCCACGTTAATATTCCACGTAACTCCAGTTTCAAAATTATACAATTCTACAGATTGCACCGTGCATACCTATCGCAAGCAAGATCAATAAGTACTTCTCGATCACCACGACTGCGTGTCCGAGATACTCTTTAATTGGAGCAGGCTTCCTACATATGCTCTGGGCCTGTCCCAATATACAGACATACAGTGACAACCTTGCTGAAGCAGAGCGCTGGCGGGGACCTACCGCACATGTGGGAGGCCTGTCTCCTGGGGCTGTACAAGAGAACTAAACTCAACAAGGTCCCAGCCAGGTTCTGGGATCTAGGACTCGTCACGGCCAAACGACTGCTCACCAAGAGCTGGAAAAACGGCAAACCCCCACATGCCAAGCACTGGTACACCTCTTTTGTAAACAGGGCAAGAGCGGAAAGCGCCACACTGCACAGGGAGGAGACGGCGGGACTGAGGAAGTTCCCCATTGCGCAGCTCTGGGATGATACCCTGAAATCCTTCCAGCAGGCGAGTTTGGCTCAGGGAATCACTTAAGAGATCCCCCTTATTGGACCGGGCCTGGGAGACGGGTGGGTTGGGGAGCTTCATGCCCCCTTCGATACCCCTTATCTCGGACATGTGAATGACGTAATTAAACTTACGCGGTGAGGTGTTGCTGCGACAACGCAAGACAGTGACCACCTGGAGACCCCCCCCTCTTGATACAGACACCCTAGTGCTTGTTAGTCACTGCCGAGTTACTCTTCCCCCCCCCTAAGAGGGACCCGTACCCCACTGGACCCCTGCCGCCCCGCATCTCTAGTCCTGGAAACGGGGACCTACTCCCGTAAACACACATTGACACACTTCTCGTTCCATTGGCTCTTCATCTCCTCCTTTACCCCGCATTTTGTTTCTTCTTCAGCTCCCCCCCCTATCTCCTTGTGTTGGAGATCTGTTTCTTTTATTTTGTCCCATCTCACTTTTTTTCTTTGTTGGTTAAGTTCTGGTGTCATGGGAGTTTCCCACTTGACACAACTGTTAAAAGGCTATGATTATTGTATTAGTTGCTAATAACCATCAAAACACACAACACCTCTGCTGCAACCTTATAATGGATGGTACACCTGATACTAGTTGTTGGATGGGACCTGAGGAAGGCGCGCAACTGCAAGAGCATACCGCCTCACATCTCATCTCTGAACCTCAGATCGCACTGCTATTAGCAACATGCGACCCCACGCTCTCTAAAGCCTCTGCTACTTTGTCTTTTTCTCACAATGTATGCTATCGCTGTTTGCTTCAGTTCCACCTCGGAGACCACCATGTAGCGGTATTGCAACATATGTTGCTTCCATACATCACAAGCTCATTGTTACATAGAAATGTGTTGAATATTGTTCATCTGTCTATTATCCGTTTGGTCGAGAGTGATGTGATGTATGTTCAATATCCCATTGTGTAATATCATTATGTTGGATTGTCTTCGTAAAGTGTTAGAGATTATATGTGATATTTCTTGCTAATTGCATCACTGTGTACTGAAAATAAGTGCTGAAAACTAATAAAAAATATTCAAATAAAAAAATGAAGTGTGGAGGGCTGAGCTTCGGTGCATTTGGCGCTCGGGTCTGGGGCTTCTCATACCCCAAAGCACAACTGCGAGGGTACCTCGGTAGTTCGAGCTGTTAGCAAAACGCAGGATGTCTCTTGTGTCGGCCACGGATTTCAGCTGTGCTGTGGATGTGGGTCGGGGTTAGAGAAGTCTGAGAGTCCAGTTCCTGTGTCGTTGAGTCTTAGGGTTCTGGCGGGAGCATCGACAGCAGACCGGCAAGTTACTGGTGGTGCCTGTTTGCACAGGGTGGTCACTCTTTGACCACAAGGGAGATGTCTTCCATCTTCTAGTCAGAATAGAATGTCGAAGGCCCAAGAGTTCTGCATCAAAGTTTCTTTCCAGGATAATCTAAAGTCCTGGGGACACAGCTCCTATACTTATACTAAGCTAAGGGGCTGGATTACCTGCCTAGGTCCCTCCTATGGGTGGACCTGGGAAGGGGGTGGTTACACCCCTTTCCCTTTGTCCAGTTTTGCACCAGAGCTGGGGCTGGAGTGCCCCAGCAACTGTTTTGAACCAGGCTATGCATGGAGCACCTTGTGAGCCCCAGGCAGTGTCTCAAAAAAGCATCTGCTGATGCAGCCCTCCCTGTCCCAATACACATCTGCCTGTCTGGGGAGGTGCTGGCACCTCCCTGGACAGGAAACCTATTGTACAGGCCTCCCCGGCCAGAGTTTCGTCAGGCAGCAGCACGAGGTCAGACTTGTGTCTGTGGCAGCAACATCCATTTTGTGATGCTGGGGCTCTGTTTAACTGTAACCGGGTAAAGCAGTAACATACATGTCTTTTCCCTCTAGAAGGGTGGAATGCTACCCCCGTCGCTGGAATTGGTGGGGGGGGGGGGTAGTATTCCAAAGTGTTTGACACCTTACACAACATGTTTTGATAAAGCCAAACCAAAGTTAGCATAAACCGCAAGGATTATAATGCACTTAAGAATATATGGTATGGCTATATCATAGAACAGCTATAAGGAGATGGTCCGAAAGCTGCAGAGGGGCTCAGCTCATGCTAGGGCACCCTCTCACATAAAACCAAGCACTCTGCCTCTAGGATTGTCGAGGGCTACCATAGGAGTGACTTATAGGTGCATATGTGTCTATATGTATAGGTAGATATAGATATACTATATCTAAGTAAGTGGTGATTACACCATCTTACCCAAGCTGAGTGATCAGCCTGTGGTGTCAGTTTGGAGGGCCAGCCAGGGGTGGCATAATTCATGCTGCAGCCCCTGGTAGGCCTTGGATGCACTTATGCCCTGGGTACCTATGGTACACTATACAGAGGCTCACAAAGGTGACCCAATCTGTATGTACCTAAAGTACATGGTATCAATGTAGAGAGAGAACAGCTGGGCTGTGGGTCTGATTAGCAGACCCACAGCGACACTAAAGTTGAAAAACCAGGAAATCACATTAACGAGTGGGGGTGACCATAGGAAGCAGACCCTACTCTCCTACACTCAGCAATGGCCCTTATTACATTTATGTAAAAGTTTCTTTTGAGTAAGACGGAGTACATTAGGCAGGATCTCTCATGGTCTCTTGAGTCCTTCCTGGTACTTTACAATGCCTGCAGTCAAAGTCTAAAACTCTTTTTTCGTTTTTTTAAATATGTGAAAAAACCATAAAAGTACATTTGAAGATTGACATTTAAAATACATATTTACAATGTATATTTCTAATAAAATACAGATGATAATTCATTGAGAGTTTTGACTTTATATGATATACAGAAAGATGGTCACTTTAAAATCAGTCTAAAACATGATAAAAATATAAAAATACAATTTTTAACAAACCTATTCTAAATTTGGCCTATGTCTGACAACAAACTTCAAAAATTTGGCTATATCTTTTGCAACGCACTCCTCTTCCAAAAATTGGAGAGAAAGAAAAGCGGGACTGCATCTAAGGAAACCCATAACCTTTAAAATTGTGGTCAGCCAACGTCTTCTTGGTTCGTTATAGAATTTACAGAATAGGATTGTATGGATTGGAGATTGAAAAGAATCATTATCACAAGGGCAAGTTGGTAAAATCGCTGCCCAGTCAGTTGTTTTAGGAAAGGTGACTAAGCGATAAAACGTACCCAACCTAAAACGTATTAATAAAAATCTTTCATACCTCGACAGATTAAACGATAGGTAGGGTTGAATAATCATAGTTGTTTGAATAGTTAGCATGTGTTGGACTGATGTTTTGCTAACCTCATTTGTCAGGCGCAATTGTTCTAAATGCTTCAAGCATAATTTAAAAAAAGATATCCTAGAGTATTCCAAGATTGATGTGGGAGAGTGATAATAATCAGCCATTCCTAGATCGTAAAAGAAGCTTTTAATATAGGCTATCCACCCATCTTGTAAGCATTATCTAACGAAAGACAATCCTGTATAAATCCTTGACAGAAGATGGTCTTGTCAGATGTCCAGATACGATGCCATAAAAGAAGTAGTTGAATTTTGGCTATGTCTATCAGGTATGAGAGACCCAATTCCAAATGGCATGCGTAAGTCGAGGTACCTTGTGGTACAGCTAGGAGAAACCATAGGAAACTATTTTCAACCTTTTGTAGGCCAGGCAGTTTTCCGTATCCCCCACACTCCAGCCCCGTAAAGTGCAATGGGTATGCATTTTGCCTTATATATATGTAAAAGATCTGTGGGAGGCCTTTGTCCTAATCTTCGGCAGAAGTTAGTTATTGCAGCAGTTACCCTCGTAAAGAGCAGTTTTCTGGATTCAATGGCCTGCTTCCAAGAGGATTTGTTATCCATTAAGACTCCTAGGTACGAATAAGTGTTTGTGGTCTTTAATTTTATATTGTCTATAAGAATAGCCTTAGTTTTCTTTATTCTAGGGCCTGCTGACATGACAAAAGTCTTCTTTATGTTAACGTGCAAGTCCAGATCAGCCATAAACTTGTTATATCTTGATAAGGCGTGTTGTAATTCAAGAGGAGTACGTGCAAAGACTACAGCGGCGTCGGCATATAGTATGGCCGGTATCGGACGTTTATTAATAGTTGGCAAGTCCTGGGACCCTTTGATCATTTCCTGCTTTAAACCATTAGTATAAAGGGTGAAAAGAAAGGGGGCCAGGACACAACCCTGCCTGACCCCCCTCTGTACCCTGAATGGCGCCGTGAGTTCCCCCCCGACTCCAAACCTGACTCTTCCTGTAGCGTCAGAGTAAAGTTCGCGCAAGAAGTTAACTAAAACCTGCTCAACCTCCATGTCCAGTAGGATAGACCAGAGTTTAGAGTGACTTACGCAGTCAAAGGCTGCTGATAAGTCGACATACGCCATGTGCAAATCTCCCCCTTAGCGTTAACATATTTTCCCATCAAAAGGGACAAGTTAAGGGATTGTTCTATGGTACCGAATCCTTCCTGAAACCCAAATTGGATGTCTGCTATAATCTTGTTATCGTCCGCCCAATGCCGGAGTCGCTCGAGGATAACTCGACCCGCCACTTTCCCCAGGGAATCCAGCAGGGAAATGGGGCGATAACAAGAAGGAGACTGTCTATCTCCTTTTTTAAAAATGGGAACGAGAATAGATTCCGACCATGAATCTACAAGTCCTACAGCACATGTAGATTGGAGAACTCTTGTCAAAATGGGGGTCCACAACTCCATATTGTGTTTAAAAAGGTCTACTGGGACCCCATCAGGTCCTGGTGCCTTTCCGTTTTTACTCGCCAACAAGGCCTGCCGGACTTTGCCAGGCGATGTGTCTAGGGGTATGGGGAATATAATTTTTTCCAATTCACAATTGTTTTTTACCAGATCGGTCTGTACTTCCTGTCCTATCAATAAAATGCCAAATATCCGGGCAAAGTGGTCAACCCATATTTGCTTGTCTATTGTGATTTCAATTTTTGGGGTGTCTTTGGTTTCTGTGAGGAAGGGTGATTTAACAACTGCCCAAAAAGCAGCACTATCTTTTAAAATACAGCTTTTGTGGAGTTTGTCCCATAGTTCTCTTTTTAATTCCATTTTCCTAGATTTTATTGCCAGGTTGTACTCCCTTCTAAGAGTGGCAATTAACTGTACATCCCTTTCTGTCTTTCGGAGGGCCTTTTTTAGTTTGGAATAAGCTTTTGTGCATCTGCTATTAAACCATCCTCCTTTACTCTTCGATTTATTGGCTTTTAATTTTGCGGAGAGGGCTTCTTTTATTGTTTTAGTGAGGATCGCAAAATTGATCATAACTTCTTTATTGGATGTTGCGTGGTCAAGACATTTATTTATGGCCGTTAGGGAGTTTTTAACTACAGTTATGGTAATCATCGATGGATTCACTCTATCCCACTTGAGCGAGAACCCATGATGTTTATCCAGAATCAGGGTGTTTTGCGCAAAAGTCCTCAGGGTATTACGCTTACTTGGTTTTTGCAAGAATGATAGAGTATTACTGATGGGAAAGTGATCACTAGTAGCGTTATCATGAGTCTTAAATTGCATAACTCGCGATCCTGCCCTGCATGAAATGAAAACAAAATCAATTCTGCTAAACTTTCCTCTACCTTAAAGGTGGGAGTAAGCGGAACTGGTGGATTTGTCATTTCATTTGCTAATCCTAGTTCTAATTCAAAGCAGATTTCGTTCAGGGAATTCCCAATTAGTGTGTGGGGAAAATGTGTTATTGGGGTTTTATCCTCATCCAGGATACCACAGGCTAAATTATTAATGTTCCTGCATAAAGTTTGGTTAAAATCACCACCCCAAATAATTATAACGTCTTTCTTTAGTTTATTTTTCAGATGCTGTAACGAAAGAGAAATTTCTTTTAATACTGTCATTAACTCAGCTTGTTCTAAGTTATTATAGAAGTTGACGAGTACCACGATGTCAATTTTACTCAAATACAAGGTTATTATCTGGAAGTTGGGATTCTGCTTAAATGCGAAGGTTTCCTTAATTTCCACAAGATTGGAACCAAAAATGGTCATACCTCCCTTGGCTCTCCCAGAGGGTGATAGTCATGCAGGTGAACAATAGGTTTTATAACCCTCTATGTGCATTTCACGAGTAGCCCACGTTTCTTGCAAGCACAGTATGTTAAAATCTCGCATAAAATCACACCAGATGTCGTTGGCCATTTTTTGGCGAAGACTGCAACATTCCAGTAGAGGATACTAAGTGGTGTTATAATCCGACCTCTAGCTGGCTCAGGTCCTGTACTAACGGTTCCTAGCACTAAATTTGAATGAGGTGTTCTGTCCGTGCCTGCTTGTCTGGTACTAGCAGCTGGACCTAGATTTACTGATGATGAGTGGGGATGTTCAATAGAGGGTTTTGTACCTTGGGTAGATGGAATCATTTCAGTAAGCCGGTTGCAAGGGGGCATGTATAATTCCTGTTTCTCAGCCGGGACGAACAAAGAATCGTGTTTCCCCGATAGACATGGGATTGACAAACTGAGTCAATCAGTCTCTCCAAACCCGACAAGATGTTAAATCTATTACTAGTTGGTATATCATAACCCTGACTAAATACATTTGCACCAGATCCAGAAGCCCTGTGCGACTGATTCTTTGGTGGGTAGAAAAAACCAAGTGGCAGTATATTAATCTCACCCCTTTGTATAGAGTGGGTGCCACTCTCTTGCAGTATTTTTCTGACCAAAAAAGGAAAGGAGATCTAAATGTCAGGACAATACAGTCTCAATGAAAAACTTTCCCTCTACTGCCTAACCCACAAACCCTTCTTGCCATCTTAAATTCGTTAAACAAATGGTCGTTAGGTCTATTTTTTTCCCCAGCCAGTGGAGGGATTTGTTCCTAAGTGTTTCCCAACTTTCTACTGCTGATGTAACTTTTTTGGGGACATTCGCCAGGACAATTATATAGGGGGTGGCAGCCGGCGGTAAGTCAAGATGTTGGTCCGTTACCATGTTTAACCCACTCAAATCCAATTTATCTTGTGCTTAGAAACTGCGTGTCTGATCGGAATGAGAGGAGGTAGAGAGTCTCGAGATGTCAGTCGCCCTCTTTAAAACCCCTGACCCTCCGCTCAGGTTTGTGTTTGTTCCTAGACCAGCCCTGTTGGTCTCTCCCACCCGTACTCCTACTGGATGGTTGATCTGGTGATTATGTCTCAGGGGTGGTGTTGAGTGGAGTTCGCCATTATTGACACAAAAAGGGGGCTCTAGCTGGGATGGTATATGTCTGGTTTTTGTAACTGTACCCATATTAACCTTTCCCTGTTGGTTTGAGAGGAGTTTAATACCATCCCCATTCTGTGTATTAGTGTTCACTATATGATCTTCCATGGCCGTTAGTCTGAAGCTCACTTGATCCAACCTAACTCTCAAATATAGGTCCAGCCTTTCCATCAGAGTTGTTAAATTCTTGATGTTCTCACTATGTGCCTCTATGTTTTTACTAGTTTCCTCTCTACCCTTTATGGAAGGTTTTCTTGGTCCTGGCTTTTTCCTGGGATGTGAGGTTGGTTTTTCCTTTGTAGATGGAAGTCCTAAGGAAAGAGGTTTATCACCGTTAGTTCTAATACTGTCAACCTCTATGTTCTCATCTGGAGTAGGATTTTTATGTCTATTTTGTGGAGGTTGGGAAGGTGAATCGGAATCACTTAAAATAATTCCTTCCACATTGTGCTGGATACAACCATTAGTATTATTTGTATTATTTGTAGTGGTGGACCGTCTTGAAATATCGGGCACCTCAGATTGTTCTAAGTCAGTATTAGACCGTGGGCCACTTGCTTCCAGAGATTCTTCAACTGTGCTGATCTGTTTTTCTAGGGCTCCCGTAGCTCCCGTCAGGTAGCTTAACAGAGTTTTTTGGGACTCTATTTAGGTTTTCTTCCCCAAACCAAGCTTTGGGCTAGGCAGTTTCCTTTTACCCATGGTGGCCTGTCCTGCTTAAAGTATGTGTCTTTAAATTTCTTTTTCTCAGGCTTTAGTACTTGCCCCCCGATATCAGCATAAACTTCTAAAAGCAATCTCTAAGTTATGAGTGTTTGTGAGTACTCCAACAGTCAGTACCGTCTACCCCGGGACCAGTAACAACGACCAGTAACAACGAGTGGTAATCTTGATAGCGCAAATGAATTTACACATATAAAATGTTCTTACTGTACACAGTGTCCAAGTGCGTGAAGAGAAGCCAAGAGAGTGGGCCCAGCCGGCCTCTAACGGTCACTGACGGGCTAGGACGGGCTTGCGGGAGCCCTCCAGGCTTTTAGTAGCGCCTCCTGGCGTGAGGCGATGACGCTGGTAGTCTGTGCCCCCGGGGACTCTGGGAAACTGAGTCCCGGGCGTCGTTGGTGTCCAAAGTGTCCCCTGCCGCGTAGGGATGACAGGCGTGGCAGTAGCAGCCCCCCGTGGGCTGGTCCAAGGGGCTAGTGCCCGGAAGAACAAAGCAGCAACAGGAGCAGCGTTGGCAGCGACCCAACTATTAGAGCGAGGGGGCGAGTCAGGGGGCAACAAGGGATCATGGAGAACCCTGAAGGCTATATGAGCTCATGGAGGGCTCAGCAGGGTGAAGTCTGCCGGCGAGAAGCGCCTACTTGCCTGCAGCAACCAAGCAGAAACAGAAGGAAGAGTGCGGTGACGGGGGACAAAAGTCAGGAAAACCCAGAGCAATACACACGCCTCCCTGCCGCCTTGTTTAACCGTTGTTTAGCGCGGACCAAGAGGAGGTCGGCAGTGTTCCTCTGTGACCTAAGACTCACGTCCTTCACCAAACTTGCACAGAACTCGCCCCTCCGTTTACATGCATTCATGCGGTTAAATCGGAAAAGCAAGGCAAAACCTTGTCTTTCTCCCTCTCGTCATGCTGAGCAGCAGCCGCTGATAACGGCCGCGGAGGGGCCAGACGATAATTCCTCATTCGCTCACTAGATTATTCAGCGCCACAGAGCTGAAAGCCGCGAAAGCCCCACATCGCGTTCAACGTCCGGCCTTCCGGGTACAGGGCGGGGCTAACTCTGGAGATGACCAACAATTTGATGCATCCTTTACATTTGTTAATTTATCTTGCTGGTTGCAAATCGTCAAATAAAAACATATTCAGATGTGGAACTTTTATTTGGCAATGAACTAAAACAAGTTTGGTAATATCATGAAGACCATGAAAATGTTGTCTTTCTCGTTATTTTCTCAACAGTATGCAACCAGTTTCTAAGTGTTTTTTTTAATTGATCTAGTTTGCGCAGAACAACTTGCCCGCAGAATAAAGACGGCAGAAGATTATGCGCTGGAAATCAAATATTTCATGGATGAAGAAGTGCGTGGGCAAAAGATGTTAATTTTCAGGTTTTGCAGAGTGACTATCCCAATGGTAACTGGGAAGGCTGCAAGCCGAATTGTTGATCATCTTGTCACCAAGATCCACTTGAAATTAAAAGAGCCACCTATTAGTGACAGCCTATGCCAGATGTCTCTTGCTGAGACAAGGACACGCTTCAAAAGAAAACGTGAGGAAGAAAAGGATGTAGTACATGAATTTGTACGTGCCCTCGTGCAATCTGGAACCAGTTTACACCAAGCCGATGGACCGATTGGGAATCTGTTCCGCAAGCATGCACCAGAATGCAAAACATTACTAAAAGCAACACAAATGTATGACAAATACCTACCAGAGGTGTTCCTTGCAGATATTGAACATTTTTCAGAGTTACTCCAAGGTGATGTAAAGATCAGTGCTACCATTGATGAAACTACAGAGATGCATGGCAACCCAGAAACCGGTCCCAGGATGCTTGTTTCCGGTCCAGTGAGGACCTGGCTTGGCAGTTCGATCTGGGCTTTCCCCATCAGGCACAGGGTCAAGACTGATTTCCATGTGGCTGGGTCTAAACTGGGGTGGCATGGGCAGCAAAAGAACAATGGATTTAACCCAGATCTTTTGACTGGGGGTGAATGCATGATTTATTCAGCATTCCGTCCATCATTTGTTTGCGTAACATGGCAACCGAGCAGTGGCAGTGCTAATCACATTTTGTGATGCAAAAAATGGATGGTACAGACGTACCATCATGGCAGATCTAGATGTACTGGAAACATGCAACGCAGTGTCACTTGGAATGCTGCTGCAGAGAGTTCTTACCAAGTTTAACAAAGATTGGAGTGATATTCTTTGTATTTGCAGCGATTCAGCTACGTATATGAAAAAGTTATGTGATGACCCGTCAAAAGCAATACCTGATCTGAAGTGTTTTCCTGTAAGAGAACCTTGCAACTTGCTAGATAGTATGCTGAATGCATCTTTACAATCTTCAGAGTTAATGAAGAATGCTATTGATTTTGTAGTCCATTCGGGCACTGTTTTGTTATGCGGGGATACTAAAATGCAAATATTTCTCATTTTGTGTGGCAGCAAAGAAAGAGCCATCCCAATTGTGTTATTTAGTCGGTGGTTCTCAGTCCTAGCTGCCGTTAATGCAATATTATCTATGTGGCGACCGTTTACATAATTTTTGCTTAGTGATGATGCCAAAGGCAAGAAATGTGAGGATCTTCGGGTGCATATTGATAGTGATGTGAAAAAAGTACACTCTACTGCATTCTTAGATTTTTTACAGGAAAACATGACTGCTGTAGTGACATAATCAAACAACTAGAGTCTGAAAACACCCTTGTCTACCAAGTGTTCAGTGTAATTGGTGTAGATGTGAAACATCTCCTCGAGAGTAGGCTAGGCAAAACTTTTAGTGACTTTGGCACTGCAACATGTTCCCTGTTAGTATGCTTGCCACTTGGTAAGCAAAGAAGTGTTGAGGAGCAATTCAGGACATTTTATTTTACAATGCATTAGAAATGGCTAGCAATGATGCATAGAAATGGCTCTTCACCAACCATGACGTTTGAAGTCAATGAAGCCTCACTGTGGTACTCTGCACAAGTGCTAGAACCCTTCCATAAAGGGCAATTTTACCCAGACTTTGAAAAGTACAGCTTCATTTTTGACCATTTTAATACCTCTGAGGGCATGTGCACCCAGTTCAACGCACATGTTGCAGAACCTGTCCCAGAGAATCTCAACCTTCAGGCGCACCAGTATTGGCATGGAAAGCTACGTCAGAGGCCAGAGTTGGCAAATTGTGTACTGGCTGTTTTAGCATTGCCAGTCTGAAGTGCCAATGTCGAGAGGGCCTTTTCACAAATAAAAGTTTACATGGGAAGGAAAGAGAGAGCGCGCATGACCAAAGACTCACTGAAGAAATATTGTATGGTGTACTACAATAAGTTTGACTTGTAAAAATGTATTTGGACCTCATATACACTGTAAGCACATGGTCTATATACCATGTCTCAGTGAAGAAGGCAAGCAATAATGAAAGTAAAGCGCCCCATAAACACTGATAAAACACAGTTTCTTCTGTTTTTTAAGGCACAAAAATAAGTAACCACTGAAAAGCACTGTTTTTTTAAGATATTGAAATCGCTGGAAAACAGTGAAAAAGCCCCACCAGAATTTACCAAAAATAGAAACTGAAACGAGGAAAGCCAAATTGTAACCAAATATAGTCTGCACTCACATATATTCTGTGTGTCTAACGTCAATAATGGAAGCCGGGGTATGGCATATCAAAATGTATCTCTGCAATCTAATGTGATGTATATGTGTGTTTAGAAACGCAACTGATAGGATTTTAATTCTTTGTGAAAATGTTTGTGAACATTGTCCACAGACAAGAGAAATAGTGCTGTTTATTTAATGAAAGTTCATGTGCTTATAAACTAATTGAATAATCATGTTGTTAGTGTTAACTTTAAAAGTACGTGTTGAGAATTTTCATTTATCTGTGTGTAAAGAATGCACTTAAATTTAACCTGTGCACATTTGAACTTAGTCTAACTTGTGGGCCTGAGAAGTATTTGGATTCAAGCTCATGTTTCAGTTTAACATTTGAATTCATATTTTTTCCTTTGCAGTAGAATGTGGCATGTGTTTTGTGTTCCCACTGCAGGTGAACAAGGCTTTGTTAGCAGAGAGAAAGGGGTCTTGGTTCTCAGGAGATAGTGAGGCATGGGAAGCAGCAACTCGTACAAGGAGAGCGATAACATAATGAGAGGGGAGTTCTTATGGGAGGGGACGACACCAAGGACGGCTGGAATAACGATTGTAGGAATAAAAAGATGGTGTGAAGAAGCCAATGTGTGCTGAAAGAATGGAAAAGTACTAGGCAAACTTGTGGGACGTACCTTAGCTGCAACTGATGTTATGTTGTAACGTAGTGAGGGATAGTTAGCATTCTGGCTTAGGGCGCCCTGAGGTACAGACCTCTTTCTGACATCTGTGGCTTAATGCTACTTGACCCATGTTGGAGCTTCTTTCACTGGGGACTCCTTTTTCCATAGTCCTTCCTTACCTAAATCTTACTTTAGCTTAGGTTCGCCACGTTAGAGTACAGTAGGGAGACTATGCTTATCATTACTGATAATTTGATGTAATCTGATGCAAAGTTAAGTTTCCTTATTACCTATATCACAATTATTGAACTAGTGGTTTTCTTTTTACTATGTAGGGTGAATCACTTTTGCAGGTTTGGCTTCATTCTATTTTCATTGTATTTCTATACTATTATGCTTAGATTGGTTTATATGAATCTGTTTTTTAATTTGAATCTGGAATAAATTTACTACCTTGATACTTGGTTTTGAACTGAGTTATTGTGTAAACACATTGGATACACAGTATTTGGACACTTCTCAAGTCGCACAAAAGGACCGTAGAGTAAGTCTTACTGAGTAAGTGGGCCCAGTCTCCATCAGTTGGTAGCTATAGAGGATGGTTGTGCACTTGAAGTGAGGAATTTAGAATTAAATCTAGAACAGCTTAGACCCCAACCCAAGTGTCCTTAGTCTAGAACCCAAGATCGCGGATTGGAGAACAAATGAAGTTCCGGTGGAGTTATGTTATGTTAGGGTGTCTTACATAGCGACAGCTGTCCCAGCAAAAGGGCGTCCCGGCGCTGAAAGAAAGACTGAAAAATCACAGAGTAACACCAGCTAATTAGTGGGGAACAGAAGAGTCTTGATGGCCTTCCTAAATTCCAGGTAGTTATCTAGACCCCGAATCTGCAGCTCTATAGCGAAAAGAGCAGCCACCAGCCCGAACTCTACGAATCCAGGGGACCACCTCCAAATGCTGACCCTCTGACCGGAGGGGCGGCAGTGGAACATACGATGAAAGAAGATTAGCCAAAATAGACGGCGTGGCAGATTTCAAAGCCTTGAAAGAGGTGCACGGGGCCTTAAATTTAATGCGCCTGGCCACCGGTAGCCAATGGAGGCGACAGATGGTGCTGGACACAGAGCAGGACTTGCGCAGGCCTAGAAGTGTTCTGACTGCTGCATTTTGTGTCCTTTGCAACCTCTAAACCTCTGCTTTATTGGACCCTAAAGAGAGGGAGCAGGCATAGTCAAGTCTAGACAAGACCATAGCTTGGATAATGACCTGACGTATAGAGGCATCAAAGAGGCACATCAACGGCCTAAGCCCCTGTAAAAGTCCAAAGCAAATACCTGCTATTTTTTGGGTTTGGACTCAATAGTTTAAAGATGAGTCCAACCAAACCCCTAAGTTCTTTACCACTTGCTTGGGGGGGGGGGCATGCCCAGACTTGCCGGCCACCAGAGGTCACTCCACAGACCATGGTCTCTGCCGACCACCAAAGCCTCCGACTTGTTGGAATTAAGTTGGAGGTAGTTAGCAGTCATCCCCTGGGCCACTGCCGCAAGATCACCCTGGAACTTAAGGGCGTCTTGCTCGGTGTTATTGGAGAGTGCCACCACTAGCTGGGAGTCATCAGCATATAAGACCATGGTCAGGCCCCTACTCACTGCTACAGCAGCCAAAGGTTGAACATACAGTAGGGGACTGAGGAAGGAACCCTGTGGCACCCCTTGCTTGATACAGTATTCACTGGACATAAACGGGGGCTGATACAGAGAATGACCTCTCATGAAGGAATGAGGCAAGCCACTCTAAAGCCTGACCTGTAATTCCTACCTCCGCCAGGCGTCTCAACAGAATGTCATGTGATACCGTATCAAACGCGGCACGTAAATCCAGCAGGATCAAAGCCGATGTTTGCCCCACATCCATGCTTTACCAGAGATGTTCTGTCACAGCCAGGAGAGCATGCTCCGTGCTGTGGCCTGGCCTAAAGCCATTTCGAGAGGGGTCCAGTATGTTGTTGAGAGTGAGAAAGTCAGACAGGAGGGAGTTCACATACGCCTCTGTAATCTTAGCTGCCCAAGGTAGCAGAGAGATGGGCCGATAGCTTTCTGCTTTAGTTGGATCAAGAGCAGGCTTTTTAAGCAATGGAATGACTTTAGCCTGTTTCCAGACTCTGGGCACTGTAGCAGTACTGAGGGATTTATTAATTACCTGAATCAGAGAGGGTAGGATAGTTGGCAATACCTTCTTGAATTGGTCAGGTTTAGGAGAGTCAGCAGGAGAGCACGACTTAATTCTACTACACAGCAATCGCAGCTGATCCACCGAAATCGGGGGGGAAAGAGTGGAGAATATTTAGCTGCTGACTGCACAATGCCACCGATGGATTGCTGTGAATGGTCGGGAAGGAGCTGTAGATATCGTCTACCTTTTGAATAAAAAGGTGGCCAGCTCCTCGCACTGCTTGTTAGACTTAATAGTAGACCCAACACCATTTTGTAGAGATTGCAAACTGGCAAGTATAGCAAACATGCTCTTAGCGGGATTGGTGCTTTTGCGGATATGATTAGAGAGGAAAGCCGCTCGTGACTGATAGATGGCTTTATGGTATTTTTTAATTGATGCCCTATAGATGTCCTTGGCTACCGTGAAGAAATCCCTTCTCCAGATCTGCTCCAGCTTCTTGCATCCCTTATGCATGTCAGCAGATCCACATTATACCAGGGCCTTGTTTTGGTTTCACGACTACCAGACCATTTCATGGGGATAAGGCTATCTAATGGGCGCCTGATCCATTCAGAAAATAGCCCATATGCCTCATTAATGTCCTCCGGCAAAACGGGCCGGGTGGCCAAGAGGCCCGCTTCAAATTGATCCCAGTCCAGTTTTACCAGGTACACTTCAGCAAAGTCAACCGACCCTTGGACTGGGCGGGAGTGACTCCATGCAACGACATAGAGACCAAAAAATAGTCTGTCCAACCCATCCTGGCTGGAGCACGAATAGTGATATGGGATATATTGGAGAAAACCGGGTCTAATAAGTGACCCGCAGTATGCGTAGCCCCTATGACCAGCTGCAGCAGTTGGTCATAGGGGCTACGCATACTGCAGGTCACTTATTAGACCCGGTTTTATCGAATATATCCCATATCACTATTCGTGCTCCAGCCAGGATGACACACTGCGAGGTCGGCAACGAAACTCGCTATTTCGGTGTCCTCAACTTTGTCTAGATGGAGGTTCAGGTCTCCCAACACCGTAAAGTTAGCGGCATTAACTGCTAGTGTGTTGAACATATCTACAAGGGCCTCTCTAAAGCCTGGGGAAGGTCCCGGAGGTCGGTACACAAGGAGTGCGGTGAAAAAGGCAGTGAAGGAGTGAGCATAAATAGGGTAGTATGTGTGAAGACTGGTGTTCAGGTTTCTGTGGGGAATGGTTGAGTATCGTTTGGCGGAGGTGTCGTGAGAGTTGTGTGAATTTGGTAATAAGTTGTTGTCGAAGTTGTTATCGAGTCTGATGTGGTCTAAGATTCCCAAATATATAGTAAGGTGCAGAAGACATTGTGAGGTATTTGTCTGCTGAGTTTTGTGGGGTTTGTTGTGTGAAGTCGTCAACAGTCTAATTGAGACAGGGAAGTTCATGTGAATGGGACAAGTGTGAATAGTGTGATGGACCTTTTTGCGCAGAAGGAAAGCTATACTGACTCAGGTGATTCCCAGCTGATCGAGGTTTCTCTGCAAATGGGTGTTTTTTGAGAGATTGAATTCTATCGATTCTTTTAGAGGAGCAGACAATTGTTGTTCAAGAAACTTGTGTGTGTGCAAAGAAATTGTGAAGAAGTGTGAGCTGCTGCGAGGAGCAAGAGTGACGTTAGAGAGTGCAACGCTGGGATGGGTTGGCTGGTGTAACCGCACTGTGATTGGTTGAATTTATTGCATTGTTGTTGGTGGTTGTACCGCTGTGGAACTTGGGAAAGTTTGAATTTGAAGTTAAATCGTACTTACCCAAAGGAAGTGGAAAAATGTGATGTTTTAGAGTTATTAGAGCTATGATTCTAGGAGAGGTGGGTATTCCTATCAGGATGGGCGAAAAGGCACTGCCTCTGCCTCAGGACACACTAGCTCATTACATGGCAATGAAAGTAGGGCTTCACACATTTTGGCTAATAAATTGGAACAAGATAACCGAGAAAGAAGGTTCATTGACATTTCCATGCTATGGCACATTTAATTTGGTTCCTCAACCTTTGTGGGCGAAGATTCGTCACGAGAATCATGCGCAAGAGTTAGGTGATACATGGGCTAACATTACTGCTGCAGATGGTCTTCAGGGTGGTGGAGCTAAACCCAAAGCTTTAGTTGCGGAACTCCCCGGTAGGATTATTAACTATATGAAGACTTTGATGCCTGCTATGCGAGTGAATTGGGATAAATTGTCTGCATGCAAGCAAAAGAAAGATTAAAGTGTGTCTGATTTCTTCACTATGTTTGAGGAGACGTTTATAGATCATAGTGGTCAAGACATGAGTACGGAAGGTGGCCAACGGTTGTTCGTAGATAAGTTTGTTCATAACTTGCTTCCCAAGTTGTGTAATAAGTTGAAGGATTCAGAGAGTTCATGGGCTGTTTCTTCGTCGGCCCAGATATTGGCTACTGCACAATATTATGAGAATAGGGATAAGGATGAGAAAGAGAAAGCAGAGAGAAAAACTAAAGATTTAAAGACAAAGGTTCTTTTGAACAGACGTATCCGCCTCAATATAATCAGCGTGAGTTTCAGCAACCTCAGCAGTTTCAGAGAGGATCTCAAACGTCCGAGTCTTTTCAGCAGCGTGTTCCTCCAGGCCCTAATCAGTGTGTGTATTGTAAAGAAGGCCACTTAAAGAGTAGTTGCCCGGTTCTGTTAGAGCGTACGAATGCCGCGTCTGGTGTGAGAGGTCGAGGTGTTCAGCAAGCTCCTAGAGGTAGAGGACGTGGTGTGTTCCCCCAGAATGCACGATCCATTCCTCCACAGAATACGATGAATTGCTTTGATCAGCAGAATGTTGCGTCTGGTAGATCGACTCAGTACTATAATGACGATTATTATGCTGAGAGTGAGAATGCGACGGTAAGGATTGCTAGGACAGCCATAGACAAAGAGAAGGAGTTGTTTCAGTTCCAGTAGATCAGAGTGGACCTTATGTTGAAGTGATTACTTCAGGTGTGTCAGAGCTTTTTCTGTTGGATACTGGTGCTGCGAAGAGTTCTATCATGCACTCTAAACTCCCTGGCGCACCTTTGTCTGGCTTGACGAATGTTTCGGTAGGTTTTTCTGGCGCCCCAGTTCGCAATCCGGTTTCTAGTCCTTTGTCTCTTTTGGTTGGACCTTATGAATTAGAAGCACCCCTCAATCTAACGACAGGTTGTGGTGAGAATTTGTTGGGTTTGGATTTGTTGAAGAGATTGTATGCGACATTGCATTGTTCTCCTTCAGGATGCCAGCTTACATTGGGTAAGAGAGTGATCTCTCCGATGTATTTGTCCAAAGATCAGCTTCCATTGGAATTGCGTTCTCTCCCTGATACTCTTTGGGATACTGGTCCTAATGACGTGGGTCTTTTGGAGATTCCACCGTATGTCGTGGCACTGAAAGCGAATGCTAGATTGCCACGTATTTCCCAATATAGGATTTCTAGTGATGGTGAAAGAGCACTTTTAGCGATCATCTATGATCTGATTGAGAAAGGTGTGATTGAAGAGACGAGAGGTAATGTGTGCAATAGTCTGGTTTTGCCTGTCCTGAAACGTACAGATTATTCGCAACCGCCTGTGTATAGGTGTGTGATCGATCTTCGATAAGTGAACAAGATTGTCGTGCCACAGTTTCCTGTTGTTCCAGACATTACTGCTTTACTGACTATGACTCCTGCTTCAGCTACCTGGTTTTCGGTTATTGATCTGAAGAATGCTTTTTTCAGCATCCCGATTGCCGAGGAGAGTAGAGATATTTTTGGATTCTCTTTAGGAGGACGAAGTTTCCGGTTTAAGCGCGCTCCCCAAGGCTATTGTGAGAGTCCATCCATCTATAGTCAGGCTTTGAAAACACAGCTTGATACGATTGTCTTGCCTGATGGTGCTGCTCTTATTCAGTATGTAGACAATTTGTTAGTGGCTGCTGATGATGAGGAGACTTGTAAAGAAGCTACTCTTTCATTGTTGCGACATTTGTCTGACCTTCATCATAAAGTGTCACTTTTGAAGTTGCAGTATTGTCGACAAGAAGTGACCTACTTAGGTAATCTCTTATCGAAGGAGGGAAGAAGGTTGACCCCAGAACGAATTCAAGCGATTGCAAGAATGAATGTGCCAACTACACAGAGAGAAGTGCGTGCTTTCTTGGGTATTACTTCGTACTGTAGGCAATGGATTCCAAACTTTTCGTTGCTTGCGAAACCTCTGTTAGCACTTACTCTTAAGGATACTCCGAATCCTCTTCCTTGGTCTGACGAATGCCAGAAAAGTTTTTATGAATTACGTAATGCATTGTGTTCGGCTCCTGTGTTGGATACCCCCGACTACAGTAAGCCTTTTACACTCTATGCCCACGAGAGAGAGGGATGTGCATTGTCAGTCTTCACTTAGCAGTTTGGCGATAAACAGCGTCCATGTGCGTATTTCTCGTCGACTTTGGATCCGGTAGCTAGAGCGTTGCCGAGTTGTTTGAGAGCTACAGCGGGAGCAGCTGTTTCTATTCGACAGTCTGCTGGTTTGGTAATGGATAACATGTTGATTGTGATGGTTCCACATGCAGTGGATACTTTATTAAACAGGACAAAGACACAGCACTTGACTAGTGCTCGATTGTCAGGTTACGAGTTGACGCTTTTGGCGAGTCATGTGCATATAAAGCGATGCACCACGTTGAATCCAGCTACGTTGTTGCCGATTTCTGTAGAGAAGGATGTTCAGGAACAGCATGATTGCTTTCTTAGGACAGAGGAAGAAACAAAGGGTAGAATTGATTTGAAAGACAGTCCTCTTGCGAAATCTGATGGTACTTTATGGGTAGATGGTTCATGCTTTAAGCTTCCGAATGGTGATACGACTGCAGCATATGCGGTTACGACTTTGCATACGATTGTTGAAGCTGCACGTATCCCACAAAATTCAGCTCAAGCAGCAGAGTTGATTGCACTGACGAGAGCGTGTGTGTTGTCGAAAGGAAAGAGAGTGACTGTGTATACTGATAGCCAGTATGCGTTTGGTGTGGCCCATAGTTTTGGTCATTTGTGGAAGGAACGTGGGTTCCTCACATCGCATGGTACAAAAATTCAGCATGGTCAGTTGGTGAATGAACTTCTTGAGTCATTTACGTTACCGATGCAAGTTGCGATCGTGAAATACAGTGCACATAAGAAGGTTACCGATGACGTTGGTTGTGGTAATGCGTTTGCGGATGAAGTTGCGAAAGAGACGGCGAAAGATGTGATGGGTCGAATGTATGTTGCGGGTCCAGCAAGATGGGTTCCGGATAGAGGAATGTGTGAAGATACGATAGAGTGTAAAATCAATTCAGGCTGAAGCTACGGAGAAAGAATTGAGTGTATGGAGAAAGAGTATGGGAAAATTGGATTCGACTGGTTGTTGGATTGAGTTGTCAGAACGTCAGCGATGGTTGTTACCTGATGCGTATGTGCTTGCAGTGGTTACGATGGCGCATGGAATGGCTCACATTAGTGCGAAAGGAATTTGTAAGTTGTTGGCTCCAGTATGGCAGAATGCTGGAATTCCTAAGTGTGCGGAGAATGTGGTCAAGAATTGTATGGTTTGTCTGATATATAATCCTGGCAAGGGAACTCCAACTCCAGCTGGTCATTTTGCGCCTCTGACGTATCCGTTCGAGGTGCTGCAATTGGATTTTATACACATGGAAAGATGTAACAACTTGAAATACGTCCTTGTGGTTGTTTGTGCCTTTTCGAGATGGGTAGAAGCATACCCCTGAAAGATAATACTGCCTTGTCCACTGCTAAAGTCCTACTCAAGGAATTTTTCCCCATATATGGTTTGCCAAGGATGGTGTGGAGTGATAATGGAAGTGAATTTGTGGGTAAAGTCATGAAGAGAGTGTGTGAAGGTTTGGGCATTAGGCAGAAATTTCATGCTGCAAATCACCCCCAATCAGCTGGTTTAGTCGAATGCTACAATGGCACTTTGAAACTGAAGTTAGCCAAGATTCAGGCGAGTTCTGGTCTCCAATGGCCCGATACCTTGCCATTGGCACTTTTGTCAACCAGAACTACAGTGCATTCTCGAGTGGGTCTTAGCCCCTACGAGATCGTATTTGGTCGCCCGGCAAACATATGGGGAGTGCCGAGGCCGACAAAGTTTAGCGAGATTGAACATCCTGTGCTGATCGACTATTTGTATGATTTGACGGCTAAATTGCGTGTCTTACACCAACAGGTTTACGATACATTGCCACAAGCATCTGAAGATCCAGGACACGCCATTGATCCTGGTTCGTGGATTCTGGTGCGAAATTTTCAGCGGACAAAGAACGATCAGCCCCGCTTGACCGGACCCTTTCAGGTCTTGTTATCAACGCCTACCGCAGTGAGAGTTCACAGCAAGAAGAACTGGATCCACGGCGTACATTGTAAGAGGGTTTCTTTGCCTCTGCCGTACAACCGGTGGGTCCAGGAAGGTGTTGGTGATTCAGAGACTGAGACTGTGCCACGTTTTGTTCCATTCAGTGACGCGCGTTTGGTTGGGACAAGCTCTGAGCGTGAAGACGACAACATTTTGCAAGAAGCTGTGTCCCCTTCTCTGAGACTAGACACTACTGAGCCTGAGTTGTTGTTTCGTGATCAGACATTGTCTGGTAAAGGCCGCTATAATTTACGACCAAGAGTCGATGGACAAATAAAGTAATTCCTTTTTGCTTTTGAAACTACGCTCTCTCATCCGAAAAGCTGTTTTGACCTATTTTTCTTTTTCGAACCGCCATCCGGGTTCAGCTGTAGGGTCGCGGTATAAAGCCTTAGAGTGTACAGCCGGTAGACACAAGGTTGACGGTTCTGGTTTGTTCTAGGGCGTTCCCTGGGACATTCAGGCGTATATCTAAGCAGAAGAGAACCAACTGCCGCGAACAGCACGGTTAGAGGATGGAGTTTTTTGAGATCAAGAGAGTTGTTGAAGAAATGAACTTTAAGAGAAAAATGTGTAAATTAATGAGTAGAAAATGTTTTTTGATAACGTGTCTTTTTATGCTACTTAGCATGACGATGTTTTTGGTGGGATATGTGGTTTTCTCTTTCAAAGTGAAGTTTGCACCCAATACACAACCTATGTCTTTTCCTACTACTATTTCTTCGCATTCTTTTCATCCTTTGCCTGAACATGAATCTATTAGAAGATCAGAGTTTATTAATAATTCCTTTGTGCAACTTCTGCATCAGCATCAGTTAGTAGTGAACACCACTAATTGTTGGGTGTGTGGGCTTATGCCTCATACTACGGATAAAGGTATCCCTTATTTGGCTCTGCCATTTAGCTATAATAGATCTGTGTGGGCGTATAGAACGATGTTCATCTATGCCCATGAAGTTTATCCCCTGCGTTCCATGAAAGATAATCCGAGTAATAGTGCTCTTGTGAAGGGAATAGTGGATATGATTAGAGGAATTGATTCTTATGAGACTATTCCTGGAGATGAGACACGAGCATATATCGGATGGAATGTAACTGGATATGGTGTTAGTCTGAGTGAAAAGCAGCAAGGGAAAAGGTCATCCCCGATTTGGATCGTACCCCATCATGGTCATTTTTGTCTGCAAGGTAATGGCAAGAATCCAAGAGCTCAGTTAGGGAAGAGTGTTTGCACTGAGACGTATGTTTTTGCGTCCCAGACTTCCCCATCATTTTTAGCAGCTAAGGGTACGTATTTTGTCTGCTATGATAGAGCATATACATGGTTGCCCCCTGATTTTTCGGGAACATGTTATGTTTCGTTTTTGTTGCCCCCTACATATACTGCAGCGGCAGATTACCACAGAACGAGAATTGCTGGAAGTGTCTTCAGTAAGGAAGATACTGTAGGACAAGAATTGGGAGATTTTCTTAAGGGTTTCCTGCCGTTTTGGGGACCTATGGTAAACAGCAGGAACATACGGAAATTGACGAGAGTGGTTGAGTCCACCGTAGTTGAGACTGCTGGTGCCCTTAGTAATTTGACTGCTGAGCTCCAATCGGATCGTCTTATGACGTTGCAGAATCGAGTTGCGTTAGATGTCATACTTGCAGATAGAGGAGGTGTATGTAAATAGATTCAATCGAGCTGCTGCATTTTCATTCCCGACAATGCTCCGACAGTGTACCATGCCATTTCCAAGCTACATAAGATCTCCGAGTCTGTACATGTGGACGAAGGAGATTGGTCGTTGATGGGATGGTTTTGGGAATTGTTATCCACTTGGGGATGGAAGGTTCTAATGATCATTGGGATGGCTTTAGCTATTCTTTTCCTGTTCTGTCTTTGTGTACATTGTGCTCCTGCTATGTGTGGCCTCTGTGCTACTACGTGCAAGGAGACCTGTCCAGAGAGAGTTACTAAGTAATCGGGTTCATGCTCCAGCAACATCTTGATGATCTGATGAATATAGACCTGGATTCAGATTGACATGAGTTTAGGTTATTGCCTATGTAAGGGCAAAAGGAGGGTCTGAGGTTCCGTGAATTCTGAACCCGTTTCATAAAGGTCATGGTTTTGTTACGAATTTGATAGTAGCGAACAGTAACTAGTGAGTGCGGCAAGTATGAGTGATTTCGCCATATTAGATCGATGGATTCACTATGTATTCATGGATTCTGTTCTGAACCCTCGGGTTCCATTTTGTGTACGGCAGCCATTTTGTGGTTGCCCTCACATAGGCCGATGACTACGGCCGAACGAGTCTTTGGTACACGTACACTTTAGCTGACTCCTAGGTGACCTGAGCGAACTGACCCCGTTGCCTGAAGCTAACCTTGCTAAGCCAGTTCCTTGTCCGGTAGTTGATCGAGATTGGGATCAAAGAACAGGACATTGTTGAGTTTATTACACACGCACACATCCTTTATCTTGCTTCTCATCTGTTTCTGTTCCTTCTTTTATGGTCTATTTATGATATGGGTTGTGGTCCTTTATTATGGGTTTGTCCGGCCTGTCCGAGCAAGAATGTTGGGCTTTCCCGTGTAATTGATGGTGGGCTGGACAACTGAAGAGTGGCTTTGTCGTCATGCGATACCTTTTGCAATGCTACCTTTGATTGGACAATTCGTAAATAATGGGTGTTTGTCAGGAATGTGATATTTAGCATAAAAGACGATGTCTCACTCTACGAAAATTGAGCAGATTCTGACGAACCTACTTGTGTCATACTTCGTAGACTTCTGTTCCTGGTTGCAGCCAATAAATTTGATCTTTGACGCCATCGAGAAGTATCCTGTGTCCCTGTATTCTAAGACAGGTGAACTTGAAGACTTTGGGCGTGCCCCTGGCGCCGCTGGGTTCTAAAACCCGGTTCTTCAAGTCCTCGCCAGGGGAACTGTGAAAATCAGCTGAGAGATAGCAGGATGATGCAGGATATATAGGGGTCCCACCAGGAGCTCCTCGAGGACGTGTCCTGTTGGCTATCTTGCGTGGCCATGCCCTGCGTGAGCTGAAATATAAACAAAAATAGTACCTAAGGATGTGTCTACATGATTCCATAATGTTTTTTAAATCATGAAAAGTTCTGGTCACTAATAGGCTATGGACAAGATAAGAAGTATAATTTGGGTGATTTTCATATAAATTATAGCAAATTGAATATTTACCTTACTGAATTGTATGGTTTTGGTGGTCAATCTGTAAGGACAATACACAGTACGTCAGCAAGCGCCATAGATAAAACGTCAAATACTTAGATTAGACTGATTATTTCTTAATTTGAAATGCCTCTTGCCTCTGGCCCTAATGGGATCTCAAACTGTATATTAAAGAATAACGTAGTAATCCGGTGTATTCTCTTAATGCCCGCCTATAATTCTATTTCTGGCTCCAGTATCATTTCTTTATCGAGGAAAGGTTCTATTTCACAACGCCTTTATAAACGGGATCTCCAATCAGATCCCAGCAGTTATCGGATGATTGTGTTACTCAATGCTGATGGCAACATTTTTATTAAAATATTGTTAATGAAATTAGCAGATTGGGTAGAATTCCTTTCAATAAATCCTCCTTATCAAACTGGTTTTAATCCAGGGTGTTTAACAATGGATAACATTGCTGCTTTAAAATGTTTGTTAAAAAACTCCTTTGCTATTAAAAACTAATAATGTTTTGCCTACATTATAGACTATTCAAATTAATTTCATAAGGTAAATCAAAACATGATATGAATTCGCAGGTTGAGGGGTCGATAATACTCTTCTGAATTTATTTATAGACCTGCATTCAGATTCCTTGGTTTAGGTCAAAGTAAAATATAAAAGAGGTTTGACTCCACGGATTAAAACTATAAATGGATTAAAACAAGGATGCATGTTAGCCCCTCTGTTATTTTCTATATATCTTACGGATCTTTTTACAATATTACATAATAAAGATGGGGATTGTCCAAAATGAGGGAAGCGTAGAATACCTAACTATAACTGGCCTATGCTGATGATCTTGTGTTAGTCTACAAAACCCAGATAGATCTTCAATGTCAGTTAATGTGCATACAAGTTTACAATCCAACAAACAAAGACACTCTACAATGGTCACAGCAGATTGAGAATCTGAAGAAAAATGTAATAAACCAACTATGACAATCAAATGTTTGGCTTCTAACTATGGAGGGGGTCCTGCAGGTTCAACTATTACTACTATTGAATGAAAAATAGTATCCACATTAGTGTACATTTGTATTCTAATAAACTATGTCCTTTTAAGAAAATTAGACATTATTTTGTGTGAGGAAGACACTCTACCTTAGACAATCTACTTTGCATGCCAGGCTCAGATTGGAATTAGGACTACTATCTGTTTTTTCTCAGAATAATATTACCATGCTAAATTACATTTGTGATTGTTTGTCAGCTGAAGATAATTCTGCTAAACATTTTATTTGGTCAGAATTATCCTCACTTTGTTGAAAGATCTGTTTTCGAACTCTAATGTATCCACTCTATTGACAAACTCCCTTCGTTAACTGTTCTTGCTGATATGAAAAGTTTGCCAAGTAAAAACTTAACTATGCCAGGAATTTCATTATCTCAGTTTGAAGCTCAAATGGAGGTATGCTCAGGGCACAAATACAATAGTTAAGTTCTTGATTCTTACAAATTTATCAGGGAGGATTAACTGGATTTATCAATGGACAACTTTATTATTAACAAATGTGTAAGGTTTCAGCTTCATTGCTTCAAATTAATGGTGTATGGAACAAAAAAATGAGCGAGTCTATGTTATGTCATTTGTATCATTTACGGAAAGAAACTATTGAACATGTTCTTTGTATTTGCCCAAAACTGTTCTCATTCGGAAAAGGTTTTTATGAGCAATGTTTAGAGAGTACGGTATGCAAACAATTTGATGACGCTACTATTTTTTATTTTAAGGGGATGTTGGAGAAAACAATTGAGTGTGTGATGAAATTAATTTTTATTATGTATGAACGTTATAAGCTTGTAATTTGATCTACATTTATTATTATTGTGTACTGTAAATTATGATTTTCTTTTTATAGATGGATATGTATCTTATTCTTTACTCTTTGATTGTATGTAATTTTAAGTAATCTAAACAACAAATATTACTAACTCCACCCCCTATTATGTTACAAGTTACATGCACTCAAAAACATTGCATACAATCAACACAAGCCTCCAAATCCAAAGTGATGGGAAAAAATGTTATTGCCCCTCCCTTTTCTTTTCTCTCTCTTTGGGCCGGAAGAAATGAACTGTCTACGTTTGTATAGAGATATGGTACAGGAGGCCGCAGCACCTTGCATAGCAAGGCAATGTTTTATTTAGTGAAAATTTGCAGCCATTCCTGGAGCTGTCCAGACATTACTTGCCTGCAAGGGACACCAACAAAAAGAGGAAGAAAAGGAAGTAAGGTGCAAATGGGCATTATAAGTCATGATCTGGAAAGCTACAGATGGTGGTGATGGACCCCCAGGAGTAGGTCACAGATTGTTTTAGAATATGTTTCATATTAAAAGAAATTGCAAACTATCTTGGTAATTGTGGGACATTTGCGCATGGAGGGAACACAACAGTCGGCTTCTCCAAATATCTAATCAGGGCAGTTACTCTTCATATGGTTATAATGTGGGCTTTTCACAACATTTTCACTTTTTTGACCAATCCATACCAAGTCAATACCCAACTCAGATTCCCCCACCCAATCTCTTTTTTGAGAAGATTTAAAACGTTTTCATGTATGCATTAGTCTGTGATTCGGCACTTGAACTTCTGTGGCAAATTCGTAATATCTTATTATCAAATTCTGTTTATTAAGTGAAAAAAATTCTATTGACTCCCCAATAATACTGAGGGGAAAGCAAGCATTTTGCACACTTTCGTTTTGTACTTCTAAATGGATATAAAGAGATACATGTATGTATAGTCTCTGTGTTTGTAAACATGTTTGCATTGTTTCTTTTCTAGCTTTATAAACGTTTCTAGTTTACTCGATACAGTTCAATAGTATTTGAAAAGTGTCTCTGAAATCGTCACCCCCCCCCCCCCACACAAAAAAGTCTATTCAATAATTTTGGGAAGGTGATACTTAACATCCTTGGTTTGAAATCGAGGAATGGTATGGCTGTACATTTATTTGCAATAAAATGCTTGTTGGGATGGAAATGTCCTTTACATGGTAATAAACGTGCACCTCTGTCCTGGGTGTCTAACTGTACTGATGCTGATTTTTGCTGTCATAGGCAAACACGGAGCAAGCATGTGTACCATGACATAGCCTGTCTCATGGATTGCGGTCTTGCTGGACCAGGAGGGACGCCTAATGCGTTACCCACGTAGTGGTGGAAGACTACTGCCTTCATCTGGAGCTAAACATGAGCACAGTCATGGCAGCATACTGTGAAGAAAAGTAGTAGAAGTGAACCAGTCCTTATTAACTTGTGTCACTGAAGGGAGGCCTATAGGCTTACTCACTTTTAAAATGTTCTGCTGCTGTGTGCTTAACTAACCCTTGGCCTAAAGAAGATAGGTGTGTAGAGCTGCACAGTGCATGTGTGGTGTACCTGCACTGGGTGTATGCGTACCGGGTAAGGGTGAAATACAGGGAAAGTGCAGTACTGAGGAATGTGTGCATGGTGCATGTTTGTGCTGGATGTACATTTGCCTATGAGTAAACAGTACCTGAAGGCTATAGTGCTGTACAGTGCGTGCAGGACAAATACATGTCTTGGGTGTATATAAGCCTTGAGTGGTACTATACATGTAGGGTACAGTGCGTTCATGTGAAATGCATATGGTGGATGTATGTTTATCTATCAGTGGTACAATACATAAAGAATACATTGCTAGGCAGTGTGTGCATGTTAAATGTGAGTGCTGGATGTATGTGTGCCTCCGAATGGTACAGTACATGGAGGATGCACTACTCTACAGTGTGTGTATGGTATACATGCACTGGCTGTATGTGTGTCTTTGAATGCTACAATACATTGAGGACCTTAGGTTCCATTTTGGGAGGCTCGCCTGCATGGTGAAACATGGAGAGGAGGAACGGAGATTCTCCAGACAGATTAATCTATTGCTGCATCCCTTTAAGCTAGGTTGGACACACACTGGAGAGGGGAGGACCAGGACTCCCCTATAAACTTAAAAGAGTGCTCTTTGACTCAGTGAGAGGTCACAAGGAAGGGGCCTGGGCACTTCTCAGGAAAGAGATGGGGCGGATAAAATAATTATTCCTGGGTCACTAGGCTAAACTTTTGATGCACATATCAATGTGGAAGACATCCAGATGTGAAGTATAGTCACTCCCATGGCCTATGTTGTAGGACTATCAGCTTCAGAGACACTTCTGCTGTGACAGCATGCATTTCAAGAACAAGGAACAGGGGGCAGAGGAGAGAACACTTCAAAAGAAGCAGCACCCTAATGTAAAACTTCAATGACTTTTGCCCTAATCACATTTAATGTTTGGAAATTAACAATAAGAAGGTGAGGCTGAGACCCCAAAAATTGTCATCTGCAAAGTAGCCATACAGGCTATGTGAGGAGGAAAAGCTCTGCAAGGATTCTGTGACCAGGACTTGGGGGCAAGGCCTCCTAGTCTCCCTGTTGGTAGAGTGGAACATCACACAGGTAATCCAACAGCACCTGCCCTGGAGCACCAGCCTGCTTGCCAAGACCAGTGTGCTCTGTGAGGAAGAGGAACGCGTTGGGAGGAGTGAGGTCCAATGGGGAGCCCTTTCAAGTGGACTCTCTCGGTGAGGTGTGAGGATACGCCTGATGTACTGATCAAGTCATTGCCCAAATGCAAAACAAAGTATGCGATCCTGTATACCAGGAGAGCGTTGCACTGAAGTTAGCCATGTGTTGTACTGTGCCGGAGCCTGTTCATGGTATCGAGCTGGCGATCCCGTATACCAGGAGGGGGCGCTAGAAAAAGACTGCCGTGCAGAGAGTGGCCGTAACCCTGTGCGGTAGCGTAGCAATGACGCAGTAATGCCAAGAAGTGCTGCGACTTGTTCTGTCACACATTTGAAAAGTGAATACTCTGAGGAAGCACTGTTACCTGAATGCAGGACCAAGGACAGGATTGTTATAGCCACCCCCATCTGGAGAAAATGTACACTTATTTCGCAGAAAGAGGTGCAGAAAGTCACCAGTCACTTTAGGAGCTCAACCGCAAGTGAGAGACTCTGCACCCGCCTGAGTGCAACCGCATAGGCTGCGAGCGGCCGCCTTACGTGAGCTTGGCTGCAGCAGTTGTGAGCGCTGCAGACGGGGCAACATCACTTGCAATCAAACTCAAGCTTACCAAAAGTCAGAAGTGAGCGCTAACCTTTCCGAGGTGACTCATCAGAATAGAGAGTGCTCCAGCAAGCAAGAGCACTGTGGTCAGTGTTGAGGTGGCACTGCAGCTGCTGCCAAGAGAGTTGAGATAGAGGGGGTCTGGATGAAGAACTATTAAATCGGGCTGGAGTTGCATCTGCTTGAAGGGAGGATGTGCTGGCAGATGGTTTTAAGTACTGGCAGAGGACAGGAGCAGAAAGAATTGCACTGTGACCACTTACTTATAAGATAGTTCTAAAGCAACAACTTTATGCACAAGTAGTGCATGTATTTTTCTTTCCTTTTTTTATTTAGAAAGTTTTACATAGTGTGAACATGACCACCCACGTTATCAGAGTGCTTCACAGTTTATGCAGCAATAAAGGTGCAAGCAAACAAAACACAAAGCGAAAAATTCACAGTCTTATAATGTCCGACATTCAAGTAAGCCAGACAGCTGGGCCACAAAACAACGACTATGGCTCAGAATCAAATGGAGAAGCCATACTGAGGCAAAAATGTCTTCATCAGGAGCACTTTGACTTCTTTTTTAAAGAGGACAGTGGAAGAGTTCACCCTTACTTCGGGGGGAAGGGAGTTCCAGATCCTCTGAGTCATACTTGAGAAGGCTCGATTATAGGTCTTTTTTTTCTTGAATTTTTTTGATTTGAGCAGTAGGGTGCTGGCACTTCTGGAGGCTCTCGAACCACGAGAGCTCCAGTTTCTGAGCGAGGTACAGCTGGGTCTTGAACTGGATGGCTTTGTGTGCCATGCATGCAATTTTAACTGTATCCGAGGTTCATATGGAAGCCAATTCAGGACCAGCAAGTCCGGAGAAATGTGGTTGTATTTTTTTGGGCCAGTTATGAGCCTAGCAGCAGAATTGAGGGCCACCCTAAAAGGAGCCGTCTTCACTCTGGGCAAGCCACAAAGCGCTGCGCTACCATGATCCAGCTTTGAGATCACTAATGCTTGCATTGCAACCTTTAGGTCATGAGCAGGGAGAATGGGTTTGTGCTTCCTTAGGATGCTGAGTTTGAAGTTCGCTCCTTTGGTGAGGGAACTGATATGCTTCTGCATGTTCAGACTTTTGTCTAATATAATACCCAGCGAGGATGCCGAATCCACAAGGTGAGGTCTACCGTTAAGAGCAGTACGCTGATTCAACCATTGTTCCATGACCAGAGATTGTTTGTGCGGTGAGATTAGGAGGAATTACGTTTTTAGAGCATTTATTTTCAGGTGATTATGTGTCAGCCAGTTTTGTGTTTCCAGCAGGACTAAGTTGAGGGACTGAATGTCCTCAGGAAGGTGATCTTCAGGTATAGTTGGGTTTTGTCTGCATACATGTGATAGTGAATACTGGACGGTTTCAGAATATCTGTCAGAGGCTCCATGAAAAAATTAAAGAGCATGGGAGAGAGTGCTGAACCTTAGGGAACCCCCTGGGTGACCGTTGTAGGATGGGACAGGGCTTGGTTCACCTTGAAGCTTTGGGATCTATTCTGAAGGAACAAAGAGAACCAGTTAAGTGCAGGCCCAGACAGCCCCATCCTGTGTTCCAGGAGGTCAGTTAGGTTATCGTGTTTGACAGTGTCAAATGCTGATGAAAGGTCAAGAAGGATCAGTAGGCACGTCTCATTATGGTCCAACATTCTTAGCACATCATCGACAATGTGAGTTAGCGCAGAATCTGTACTATGGCCCAGGCGAAAACCAGATTGGCATTCGTCCAGGAGTTGGAAATGGTCGATGTGGTTACAGAGTTGGGCAAGCACACTGTTGTAATCTTACTTTCATGTGGAACCTTCTGCCGCCCCTTCCCCTCTCTCCCTAATGGAATCTTCTGTTAGAGCTCATCTTGGAATGTTGAGTGAAGTGAACTATTTCTGGAGAGTGGATGGTCAAATAAAGTAGTCTTCTCACTCACCTATGTTCTTGAATTCTTCTCAACACTGGCGACGAGGATAGGACACACACATTTCTCCAGGAGCTTTGCCAAGGTGGGGATGTTAGAGAGTGGGCAAAAGTTATGAAGGTCGGAGGGATCAGCAGTTGGTTTCTTTAGAATCGGGGAAACTTGACCTGATTTTAGACAAACCGAATTAGCACCTTGCTGAAGTGATGCATTGACGATCGTAGTCCACAATGTTAGGAAGGAGGATCTAACTTCCAGGAAAAGGTTTGAAGGCAGAGGGTCGCTGTAGTGAATGGAAGGTTTCAAAGTCTACAGTATTTTGCATATAGTGCATTCATTGACGGTTTTGAACAGACTCCAGGATGCATTGTTTTTGGGGAGGTAGGGCTGCGCAGGGTTAGTGATATCCAAGTCTGGGGGACGGAGGGTGATCAGTGGACTGGGCATCATGGGCAGAGCGTAATTTAGTTTCATTCTTAATAGTCTTATCTGGGAAGAAATCAGCGAATTCTTCAGAATTCGGCAATGTCCCTTGACCCATTGACGAAAGGATAGGATGACTATTAGCTTGAGACTTGATGAGTTCGAACAGTTTTTCTGAACGTTTTTTTGCTTGGTCTAGCTGAGTTCTGAAAAAGGAGGCCTTCGAGCTTCTGATACGTTTATTGTATCTGTTTCCCAGGGATCTCAAGTGCTAGAGATGCTCAAGGGAAGGATAGGACCACCACAGCCTTTCTGCAAGTCTTAATTTTCTTATTTCGGAATCAAGACTATCATTAAACCATGGTTTGGAGAGTCTAGAGCAGGGCTAGAAAATCATAAAAAATGCACTAGACCTGCAGGTCTAGTAACCTACAAAATCTCCTCGACCTAACTGAAATGCACTTGACCTCTGACTCAGAAAGCTTAGTAAAATGTGACAAGTTAACAAGATTTTAAAGTATTTTTATTGCTCATTTACTTTGTGAGCAATAAAGATGCCTTTAAATCTTGCTATCTTGTCATATTTCCTCTGCTTTCAGGGCAGAGGTCAAGTGTCAGTTCGTCTTTCTACTTGCCAGAAAGGGCGAGTAGGAAGTAAAAATAGCTCGTCCTGAATTAATCTGACTCACAAATGCGAGCGGTCGAGTGAATTTTTTCGAGCCCTGTAGAAGACATTCTTTTGAGATATAGTGGTGCAACCAAGTCTAGTACATTAAGCATTGAGTGGTATTGGTGGGCCGTAAGGTCGTGGACATCTGACGTGTTCAATGGGGGAGGGGAGGGTGTTATCTCGGAGAGCAGTCAGATCTTGCGAGTTGATGTTGCGTTGACATCTTTTCAACTGTTTTGAGTGCTTAGGCTGGGCTCTACTTGCTCTTACCGATTCCAGGATGAGGAAGGTGATGCAATAGTGGTCTGTCCCATCACCTGGGAGGATCGAATCCAGGAGGATGGAGTTGGGCTTACCAATGATAAGATCTAAGGTAGTTCCTTTGATATGAGTAGGGCTATCACAGATTTGGATTAGGTTGAGGTCAAGTAGGAAGGATTTAAGGCTATTGACCACCACATCATCACAATCATTCCAGTGGAGTTTGAAGTCTCCCAGGAAGATTTGAGCGCCATCGAAATCATCCCATTCACGTTTTTTATTTTGCATTATATTATCATTCTTTAATTCTATTATAATTCATGAGTATGGGTAGCAGGATACAAAGACAAAACTGGAAAGATGTGATGCTCAAGCTTGGAAAAGGTAAACCTGACAGAACTGGAGAACTCTGCTATCCCTATGCCATCCTCTTAGGCATCATCTTCCCGCTGGGTATATTTCAGGTGCAATAGCAATGCTTGTGTTAAATTAAATACATTAATCATTAATATTTGATTCAGCTAGATCTGTTTCAGTCAATAATCAAAATTGAATGTGAAATGTCACTCAAGTTGTCGCCCACGGGACATGAAAACATCACACATAAGCACAATGAAAACTTGTAAATCTCTCTCCTAAGCAGGGTATTATTGGTAGCCCTGTGCACTCAAGGCCTCATTTATGAGAAATGACGCATCTCTGCGTGAAAGCAGCGATGCGTCACTTCTCAGTGCGCACTCCTTGCGTCATGATTGATGCATCATATTTATAATATGACTCATCATGTCGCAAGGAGTTACAGATACGTCAGTATTTCTGACGTATCTGTAGGCGCAAAAGTGACGCAACTCCAGCAATGTGTACTTTCACATGGGCAAGTCCCATGTTGTAAGTGCCTGCGTCAGTATTACGTCTGCCATGAAGTAGGCGTAAGATTTTGCAGCATTAGCGGCCAAGAAATGGCGCAGTGAAATCTTATAGATTTCACTGCGTCACTTCCATGACCCTTTCTTGCGACAAAACGCCCCCTTGCATACATTATACCTAGCGCAGGAATAATGTGGCACAGGGGTTTACAAAGTGACGCATCTACCTAGATGCGTCACTTTGTAAATATGGCGCAACAAGGCACATTTTTTACGCCACTGGTGCGTCACACAGCCTCATAAATGAGGCCCTCAGTACATAATGCAGAAAGCTATGACATACACAGCTCTCAAGTTCCCAGGTCCATGTGTGAATACCTCATCCAATCAAGTGTCGGCCTTTGAACTCCAGTATTTTTAGTCCTGAATTCATAATGAAATAATAAAAAGAATTATCAGAAAGCAAAGTAAAACTGGGCTTCAATGATCTACTCACGACGTTTGATCAGGGAAACGTATTAGTTTTGGACACACTGTGAAATGTGTCACTCTTCATAATTTGTTTACACCCGTATATTAGGAGCTGCACGAAATGTTAACTACGCCGGAGTCATTTCGCTTTACTCTTCCGATGTAAAATTAACGGAAATTACGCGACTATTGCTGTAAATCGCCCCTCGGTTTTATTGTTTACGACCAGAGAACCCTAGTCCGCCTGACCTGTCCCTACCAACGGGGAGGTTGTGAAATCCCACGATGCACTGCGCTCGGAATTTGAAACGAGAGCAAGTGCGCCGCGTGCATCGGAGAGTGGGGGCCTGGGTCTCGGATGCGCCGTGGGCTGCGCAGCAGTGGGAACGGGGGCTGCTGGGACCTGTAGTATTGGAGCCCCAGACAAGGGGGCGGCACCTCCGCTTCCTGAGGGCTGGACTACATTTCCCAGTGGTGCACTGTTGGTTATGGCAGGGCAGGTTCTGTAACAGAGGCCTGCACAGCTCTGCGTGTGCATAGCAAGCGAGGGAGAGGGGAGACTCGGAGATATTTAAAAAATAACGCAGCTCGTCCAGATGTGGCACGTCGCTGCAACGAGACATTTTTAACCCGGAAGGGCAGAGCTTTGCCCGACCCAGGGAAGCTAATGATTTTGTTTTGGTTTTTTTTTTGGTGGTGGTGGTGGTTCCTGTAGGATCCGAGCCCATTTCTCCCCCAGCTAGACTTCCTTAAGTTCGGGAAGGTTGCCCCCCTCCCAGCGTCACACCCCCTCCCTCAACCCTGAGCAGGGCCCAGCAAGTCTGCTTTGGGGACGCTGGTACCCCCTCATCCGAGGGGGGTTTTAAGGGGTGTTTATCTTTTTTTTCGCCACCCAGATGAGGCCGTTTTGAATTGGTACCCGAGTTTGGGGGGGACAGAAACCCGAAGCAGCGATGGCTGGAGGCGAGTCGGAGAAGGTAAGGAATTGGGGAGTCTGTATACCAACCCGGGCGTCTCTGACTTGTGAAAGTGAAGCGTTCGCTCCTGTTCTGCCTCTGTGCAGTTCCTTGTTTTCTATGCTATATCTGGGCCGCTTTTGTTGTTTGGGCAAGGAAGAGTGTTTCGTTTGAGTTTGTTTGATGTGTACTGAAAAGGCGTATTGTTATTTATTTTGCAAGATCTGTGTCAGACAGCAGTTGTTGAACTCTGCCAGATGCTTTGGTGGAGGCCCCCAGAGAGCTTTCTCGGCCAGAACTCTGGCCGTCAAAGTGACCCTCCTGACTTATCACATGCATGGTTTTCTTTAATATCTCTTTGTGAGTATTTTATGTGTGGAGCTATTAACAGTCAGTCGCTACTCTTACTGTCGTCTATGGCAGGCGGAGATAGTTCGATACGTGCGGCTTCGTGCAATGTACGTTTGGATCTCAGACTGTTGGATACCCCGAGTTGAAGCGAAACATCAATCTGCTGTTATTGCGATTATAGTTCAATGTTTTTATTGAGTTATTATTGACGTGATATGTCTTAAACTACCGAAAAACGAGAATGGATTATGGTTCGAACATTGAATGTGAAGTAGATTGTAAGCTCTTCGCCACCAGGGTGTACCTGAAGCCAATTTTTCAGTTTGTCATTATTGTATGTTCTAGCGAAACTCTGGGCGTTTTTGAGTTTCTTCAAGCCTTTAACAAGGTGTTTGTTTTTTTTTTCTTTCTGATTTACACTTGTTTTATATTTTGTAAAACGCACAATTTGAGAATTGTTTATTTGATGATTTTGAACATGTTCAGAAAAGTAAATAATTGCACTCCCCCCTCTATTGTATTTAATTTTCCAGCTAAATTTGACATTTGGTGAGAGTTTGACCTCCTTATTTTAAAGAAACCATTGCGTCTCTTATTTGTATTATTTAAATTGATATTTCAATCGAAGACATTGTTTATAATGTAGACCAGCTTTCGAATTCTTAAATTTGCAAACGTTTAGATAGTTTAAAAGGTAATGGTTTCCCTTCTTTAACCTGTTATACGGATTTATGCAGATTTGTTATGCATTCTAAAGACGGGTGGCTCGAGGCATGCTGTACCTTTTTCAAAGATAATACTTTGGGGTATGCCCCCTTTCATATGCGACAGTTTGTGAGTAGGATGCTTCTCATGACATGGCTCCAGTATCCATTTTTCCAGTCCTACTGAAACCATGCGTTGCTACGGCGATTTCCTTATAGTTATGGATTTGCAACATTTGCCACTTAATTAATCACCTGCTCCATAATCTACAGGTTTTATTAAAAAATCATTTCTGGCTCGCACGGATCAAAAGTTACAAAAACGTGGCAATGTGTGTTCCCACGCAGTGGAAGGCCCTTTCATAAATGCTGATTGGTCCTTTCAGTTGTTTATTGCTGTTTTTTGTTGGCACTTATGAGGTGATACATTTTCCCAGACAACGTTACCGTTTACAAAAATGACAAAACCATGAACTAATACTATCACAAAATATCCTGCATTACGCCTCACAATTTGCCTTTCGTAATTTATTTAACCCTGCTGCCACATAATTTGGTCCTCCCATGCCATATAATTCCAGTGGCCCTGCCGTTTTCAGAAATTGTCTAACAGCCCTTTGCGCACAAATCTAAATTTGGATTTTAGCTTAAATCATGTTATTGTTAAAGTTGATGCCAAGTGTATCTTCCAAATATTTTTAGGTCGAGCCTTTACCATTCCGCAGGAATGGGAAATGGGGAGAATTCAAGTCGGCTATTTTCTCGTCAAACCAAAGGGCTTTCAGCCCGCGGTTTTCATGCAGTGCCCGTCAACATGCACGCGCATCGCATGCAAGCCCAGCCCAGTCCTCCCCTCATTCACGCCCACCCACCAGGCTCTCCCGCCCCCATCAGGCTTCTCTCCCAATCCGCATGCAAGCCCAGCCCAGTCCTCCCCTCATTCACGCCCACCCACCAGGCTCTCCCGCCCCCATCAGGCTTCTCTCCTCTCCCAATCCGCATGCAAGCCCAGCCCAGTCCTCCTCTCATTCACGCCCACCCACCAGGCTCTCCAGCCCCCATCAGGCTTCTCTCCCAATCCGCATGCAAGCCCCTCCCACACCTCCCCTCTCTCTCCACGCAATCACAGGCATGCACTTCAGTTCCGCCTCCCCCTCCCACACCAGCACCTCCCCTCTCTCTCCACGCAATCACAGCCATGCACTTCAGTTCCGCCCTGAGAGCATGGTATGGCAACATTCGTCGTAGCAGAAGGGCAGTGACAGAGCCGGAGACCTCGCAGCTTGTGGCGGTCCGTCCCTGGTTCAATTTTTCCTCAGTCTTCCCCACTTTTTCTCTCTCGTGATGTCTGTTGTTTTCTTCGTCGTGCTCTCCTCCCTCCTTTTCTCCAATCATGTATTTGTTCTTCCGGTATCTCTCAGCCTCCCCGCGCGCCCTCCCTCCCTACCTCCAAACAGCAGGCTTCAGTCACAGAGGGCAGATCTCACTTTCTCACCCATGCACGTTCACAGAACATTCAATTATGGCTTTTTCCCCACAGCCTCACCCCCTCCCCCGCTCCTGATCATCGCAGACTCCCACCAACCCCCCCCCCCCCCCGTCATCCACATCCTCGCGTTGCAGCTCTCTCGTCCCGGGCTGCTCGCCCTCTCCTTCGGTCCTTGCAGACCCCCTTACTGTCCGCCACATCCCCTCATCCCGCCCACCACAGAACTCCGCCGTTTCTTCATGGACCCTTCAAAACACCAGATGCCATCGCACTATAACCCTAGGAAACTACCCAGCTCCCCCTCTAACTACCCAGACTCTGTGAGGAACAGAGACCACAGAGCCCCCACATTACGTTGAATTCGGACCGTTTACACCATGTTAATTGCACTCCCGCCCCCATCCGGCTTCCCTTCGGCCTCTCTCCAGGCCATGTTCCCTCCCCTGCCAGAGTCCACCCCGCCCCTAATTTATCTCTCACATCAAAGCCCCCAGGACCCCCTCCCCCGCTCCTGATCATCGCAGACTCCCACCAACCCCCCCCCCCCCCCCCCCGCATCCACATCCTCGCGTTGCAGCTCTCTCGTCCCGGGCTGCTCGCCCTCTCCTTCGGTCCTTGCAGACCCCCTTACTGTCCGCCACATCCCCTCATCCCGACCACCACACAACTCCGCCGTTTCTTCATGGACCCTTCAAAACACCAGATGCCATCGCACTATAACCCTAGGAAACTACCCAGCTCCCCCTCTAACTACCCAGACTCAGTCATAACCCTTCCCCTCAGCCCTCGCTCACCCCCGCAAGACCTCCAGCTCACGGCGCCCCCCCTGCAGACTCCTGCAGTATCTTAAAACCACAGCCATGCACTTCAGTTCCGCCCTGAGAGCATGGTATGGCAACATTCGTCGTAGCAGAAGGGCAGTGACAGAGCCGGAGACCTCGCAGCTTGTGGCGGTCCGTCCCTGGTTCAATTTTTCCTCAGTCTTCCCCACTTTTTCTCTCTCGTGATGTCTGTTGTTTTCTTCGTCGTGCTCTCCTCCCTCCTTTTCTCCAATCATGTATTTGTTCTTCCGGTATCTCTCAGCCTCCCCGCGCGCCCTCCCTCCCTACCTCCAAACAGCAGGCTTCAGTCACAGAGGGCAGATCTCACTTTCTCACCCATGCACGTTCACAGAACATTCAATTATGGCTTTTTCCCCACAGCCTCACCCCCTCCCCCGCTCCTGATCATCGCAGACTCCCACCAACCCCCCCCCCCCCGTCATCCACATCCTCGCGTTGCAGCTCTCTCGTCCCGGGCTGCTCGCCCTCTCCTTCGGTCCTTGCAGACCCCCTTACTGTCCGCCACATCCCCTCATCCCGCCCACCACAGAACTCCGCCGTTTCTTCATGGACCCTTCAAAACACCAGATGCCATCGCACTATAACCCTAGGAAACTACCCAGCTCCCCCTCTAACTACCCAGACTCTGTGAGGAACAGAGACCACAGAGCCCCCACATTACGTTGAATTCGGACCGTTTACACCATGTTAATTGCACTCCCGCCCCCATCCGGCTTCCCTTCGGCCTCTCTCCAGGCCATGTTCCCTCCCCTGCCAGAGTCCACCCCGCCCCTAATTTATCTCTCACATCAAAGCCCCCAGGACCCCCCTCCCCCGCTCCTGATCATCGCAGACTCCCACCAACCCCCCCCCCCCCCCCCCCCCCCCCGGCATCCACATCCTCGCGTTGCAGCTCTCTCGTCCCGGCCTGCTCGCCCTCTCCTCCGGTCCTTGCAGACCCCCTTACTGTCCGCCACATCCCCTCATCCCGACCACCACAGAACTCCGCCGTTTCTTCATGGACCCTTCAAAACACCAGATGCCATCGCACTATAACCCTAGGAAACTACCCAGCTCCCCCTCTAACTACCCAGACTCAGTCATAACCCTTCCCCTCAGCCCTCGCTCACCCCCGCAAGACCTCCAGCTCACGGCGCCCCCCCTGCAGACTCCTGCAGTATCTTAAAAGCCCCCTCCGCGCATCAAGGAACACTACGTTTCATTGCCAATACTACACCTGCCGTAGAGCCGATTCATTGTAAATAGAATGTTCCTCCCGCACTGGCGGTGCTCCTAATAACGATGCTATCTTATTTGACAAATCTTTAATAAAAACAGTTTTCTTCCCAATACACTAATATTTAGTGTAAATTTAGGTGGCCGGTGAGTCAGCCCAGATCGGCTGCCCTCCCCCCACCTGTGTGTCTCAGGGACACCACCACACTACTCAGGGACACCACCGCACCACTCAGGGACACCACCGCACCACTCGGGGACACCACCGCACCACTCGGGGACACCACCGCACCACTCGGGGACACCACCGCACCACTCGGGGACACCACCACACCACTCGGGGACACCACCACACCACTCGGGGACACCACCACACCACTCGGGGACACCACCACACCACTCGGGGACACCACCACACCACTCGGGGACACCACCACACCACTCGGGGACACCACCACATCACTCTGGGACACCACCACATCACTGATGTACACCACAAAATCAATCAGGGATACCACCACACCACTCAGGGACACCACCACACCACTCTGGGACACCACCTCATCACTCACGGACACCACCTCATCACTCACGGACACCACCTCATCACTCACGGACACCACCACATCACTTTAATACACCACCACATCACTGAGCACCATAACAGCATCACTCAGCACCACAACAGCACTGTCCTTGCTGGCTAACAACAAGCATTCCCATAGCCAATAGGACTCGCATTAGGAAAGTGTAAGCTATTGGCTTTGTAAATAGCAATGCCATTAATTTATATATTTTCAATGCAAACACATATTAAAAAATAATTGTCATTTACAATACCAATAGCTCGCACTTTCCTAATGCGAGACCTATTGGCAACGCCAGTGCTTGTTTTTAACAGTATTTATAGCAACAACAGCATAAGATTTTGCTTTTGGAGCATTCTTATAAAAAAGTAATCTAAATGGATCGGTTCCGCATGTTTAAGTGTGTGTCACTTCAGCAAACCCTCAAATGTCATTTTAGTATATAGCAATTATTGTGCAAATTTGACTTGAATAAATATGGACATGCTAGAACTGTTTCCAATAAGTATTTTTCCATTAGCCATCTTCCTGTTCTGTGTTTTCCTGGGTGAATGGGAGCCCGTTAGTTTTGTTTTACTGTAAATAATCTTTAAGCTTGCCGTTTAGCTGTAAACCAGCTAACTACTATAGCCCAGACTGAGTGGAGTTGAATAAAATCATGTGCTCTGCAGAAAATTAAATCACCATTGAGACAGTCCGCGATGGAGGAGTTGTAGGGCTTTAAATCTACCTCGGCCTCCCAGAATGGCTTCTCAATCGCCTGCAGGTGCCCCAAAATGCACATGCTAGAACAGTACTTATGCTTAAGCCCAGGATTCCCATATCCCCGCACCTCAAGGCACTACACAGGCTGCCAGTAAAAAAGAGGATAAGGTTTAAGACGCTGGTGTTATTTTTCAAAGCTCTGCAAGGCGGTGGCGCGGGTTATCTCAGAAGTAGAGTTTCCATATAAGCGCCATTGAGAACTTTGAGGTCATCCTCAGTGGGCCTTGCCTCCATGCCTAGAATATACAGCGCCCAGTCAGGAGGTAGTTCTTTTAGGTTTTTGGGAACCCAATCCTGGAATCTACCTCCGCTGTCCCTCCGAACTCTGACGGACCTCGCGTTTTTCAAGAAGCTGCTCAAAACCTGGTTATTCCGCAACTGACTCATTCACTTTAAGATGCTGCTTAAAACCTGTTTTTCTCTGCAGCTAGGTGTGTTCGCAGGATAGATGGGGGCCATTAGCGCCAGGACATTCTTTTGAGTAGCTGTGCGCTTTATAAATGATCTAATTCGTTTAAAAATGCAGGTAGATCTTAAATGTAGAAACAGAATAGAATGGGCACAAATGCAACTTAGCTTTAATCCATTTGGTTTTTTGTCTGTTTATATGGGTACTTGCACCTAGCCTTGTCTGACAGTGGCTTTTACATTAACCCCTTAAGTGCTGATGACGGAACCGCTCCGTCATCAGCTGCGGTGGCGCTGTGCTGATGACCGAGCGGTTCCGTCATGGCCTGCCCGCCGCTCATGCGCGGCGCGAATTCCGCGCCTGCGCTGAGCGTTCTATTGAGCGGGCGGGGCCATGACGGAACCGCTCCGTCATAAGCACAGCGCAACCGACGCTGGTGACGGAGCAGTTCCGTCACCAGCATGCGCCCGCCGCTCTTCAGCCCGCCCCCTTAGCACTGTGGTGGAATAGCCGCCACAGTGAAGGGGTTAATAAACTTATTCTTACCCATATGTCAGTCTTTGGATTTCTGTTAGCCTCCTTATTAATGCAGGACAGATGCCCAGTTAAACAGCCGAGCAATAAAGGATAACAAACTTTTGAGAGCAACCTCTCCATTGCATATATGTTATGTTAATCAATTTATAGAGCGCTCGTATACCCTGAGGTGTGTTGGCGATAGCAAACGGCTTGAGCACAACTGGATGAAGCCCTAGTTAAAGGTTACTTATTAAAAAGCCATGTTTTCTGCTCCTTTCTGAAGGCAGGCAAGGAAGTAGCAGTCCTGATATGAGGTGGGAGCAGATTCCAAGTCTTGGTGGCTCTGGTGACAAAACTGCTTCATCCCCATTTCCTTCCCTTGAATCTAGAGACCACAGCTTTCTTTGTCCCCATAGATTTCTAGTGAGTTCATACAATGTGAACGCTTATCCCGGGAATACAGGGCTGATATCATGCTAAGCCTTCTAAGCTACACTGAGTGCCTTGAATGTTATGCGTTTCCTAACTGTCAGCCGCTGAAGCCCTCTGATAGTTTGTTTGCCTGAAATCTGGGAATTCCCAGGAGCAACCTGGCCACCTCAATTTGCAGGGTTTGCAGTTTGTTGAGATACTATTCTTGCAAGTTTATGAACAACCCATTGCAGTAGTCCATTTTTTCCCTCAACATCAGGGTTGTGATTATGGTTTTCTCGATATCTGAGGGAATGAAAGCGAGAATTTTCCTGATCATCCTCAAGGTGTTGAATGAGGAGGAGACCACTGAATTGGTTTGATTACCAAAAATCAGACTGGCATTGATCACGACTCCTATGTTCTTAGCTTTTTTAACTGGGTTTGGGAGTCCTCCCATCTCCAGTGGCCAGCTGGATGGGGCCAAAATTGGGAATTATTTCCAAAAAGAATCATCTCAGTCTTTCCTAAGTTTAGCTTTAGGCAATGATTGGTCATCCAGTCACTGATGGCCCGCATGCAATCTTGGAACTAAGGACAAATTATGTGTACATTGTTGAATGCGGACAACACAATGTTCGTGTTGCAGAGGTGTGGAATTTAATAAAATATCTACTAGTCCACGGGGCATATTGCTTCATAAATCTACTTACCCTGTAACAAAATCCACTTGTCCCATTTGGTGCAATGTATAGAGGCGACCAATTATGGTAGCAATCTCATTATATAAGACCTCTGATATAGCCTCTTTGATTATGTCATGGCTCATACCATAGTAATGTTTGAATACTTATGTTGCCACGTTTCTGCAGATCTACATACTGTGGCTGAAGGTAGTGTTAAGCAACAGTTCCAGGGTTAGAATGCCCTTTTGAGTATGTGCAAACCTACTAACTTACATGGTATAAGGGTTTTCAATAACTTTTCTCTAATCTTTTCCAATACTGAGACATATTGGAGTTTTTCTCCTGACAAAGGCAGACGTAAACCTTTTCCAGAGCTTGGGATAAAGTGGTTGAAGGGAAAGTGAACTTGCAAACACTCAGATTTACGCATGAGCAAATCTACGCACGCAAATTTGCTCATGCTAAAATGCAGTTCACAAATATCTTCTAGGAGTACTATTTCGTGTCCTACTTCTGTAAATTCTTGGGAATTCACGAAAGCCATATAGCTGCACTTAATGCAAATACATATACAATGGGTGCACTTTTGAGACTTTAATAATTGGGCCCTAATTTGGTCTGGCGTTAATCAAGACCTTTTGTGTATATTTAAATTGTGTCTCTCTCTTTCGGCTGGCTTCACTGTGAATGCCAGCATTCTGCACTTTCACAAGGAGTATATTGGCACACAAAGTAGCTTTGTTCTGTGCCAGTAATGTGCTTTTTTGAGACCAAAAACAACTTTTCTTGCTTTTGCCAATGTTTGTTATAATGGTGAGGACCCGGCAGCTCCCACACCAATAAGGTTTTACAAAAACCATGCCAAAACAAGTCACACATTGACAAAACTAAAAAAGCGGACCACCAATTTCGGACCTACTGGCTTTGCCAATGCTTGTTTCCCATAATCCTATTGAAACTGGTAACACTGATTTTCCATTATGAATATTTTTGGGAAATACTAGCATGCATCAACACGTTACTAAATGATGCTGCAAAGAAATGGAACTGGAAATTTTTCCGGAGTTTAGCGAAACGTTTGTTATTCCTGCTTTCATTTTTTTATGAACATTTTATTTTGAAAGCAGAGAATCGTCAATCATGCTTTCAAACTTCTGCAAATATTTGCATCAAATCAGAGCATTATACATAGCTTCATATTGCTAAACTTTGAAAACGTGTATACACATTTTAATACTGGAACCACTGTCAGTAGTTCAGTCAGAGCTTACAACATTAACTTAGAGAGCTCACCCTATTAATAAAGACTTTCAATCAATGAACCATCAATACAAGTTTGAACATCATTAACATATGGACACAAATATTACCTTAACTGCAGGCAGTGCTCTTGCCTGATCCATAATGTGGTACTGCAAATTGGCAGCCAAAGGGTTTGTGCTGCTGGGCGTTGGGCCTACTTGTCCTAAGAACACAGTACACATGAAAACTTGTTGCCTTTGACTCTAAACAATGGACCTTGTCAGCATAGGAGGTAAGGGAAAATCCAGTGTAGCACTAATTGAGGACCCTTGCGAGACCCCACATGGACGAGAAAAAGGTTTAGAGGTGTATGCGTCCTGGGCTACAGTTTGCTGTCTTCTTTGCTCCGAGCTCAGAAGGGCAAGTGCCTTCTTTAAAAAAAAAAATATATATATATATATATATATATATATACATGTGTATATATATTCACTGGCTTTGATCTACAAGCTCACTATTTATAGTCCTTTCACTATGTCTAATTGCTTTACAAAATATCAGTTGCAGTAAACCAGTGATGTCACACATGTTGCCTTATAACACGTAGTAAAACTGCATGATCATTGCGATGAACATAGTAAAAATACTGCCTTGTCTTCTCACTGTATATAATGCACCTTCTCACCACTATAAGCGCTATGTGATCAAGGCCACATGTCTGGTGGCCGAAACGCATCATTTGGACAACTGATGCTGTGAATAAACATCCATAAGCACTAAGCCTTGCCTACTGAGTCTGTTTCCTGGTTCTGCGCCGCTGCCCTGGATGGTTGCACTGCTGGGATTTTGGTGTTATATATATTTCTTTTAACACCTATCGCCTCAAGACTGTTCATCAAGACCATGTGGTCGAAGGTATCAAAGGCTTCCGACAGTTCAATGAGAATAAGTTCTGCGGTACCTCCCTGATCCAAGGTGGCCATATTTCGTAAGTAGTCTTTATTGGGGCAGTTTTAGCGCTGTATCCAGGTCTGACTCCAAACTACGTTGGGTCTTGAAGTTGTGTGTTTTTTTTTTTTTTTGACATTTATATAGCCGAATTAGACCTGAGATGGTATCCGAGCGCTTTACATGAGCACTAGTTGTGTTACAGGTGGACACATTCTGTCCTGAATGACAAGTTGTTCTCATTGCTCTCCAGACTGAAGCTCTGCCCTTGATACGTCCGACCATTTCTTCTTATTGGCTGCATGTTTGTTTTAATTAGATTTATAGAGACAGTTTTGTAGTGTTAACTGCACATCAAATGTACAATCTCAAGAATGGCTTAATATACAGCCACCTCTCTGGGGAAAAAAAGCATTTCTGCATTTTAAATTACTTTGGTTCCCCCTGCATCGCGCTTAAAAGAGGCAATCATTTATAAGATGGAGTTGGAGCCAATTGGAACCAAATAAAGAATTTCTTAAAGCCTTCAACCAGTTCTCCAGCCATCTGTGGAATGGGTCTTAATGTCCACTTAGTGCAACTGCAGACGAAGGAGCCCTGATGTTTCACAACCTGTTGGTGAACTCCCTAGCTCTTTAGAAAGTCCCGCTTGTAGTTTAGGTGTGTAACTACATTGATGTTTCCTTCACTGGTCACTCTATTTTAGGCCGGGTACCATAGGGAGGCCTCGCAATTCATAACAAGCTTTGATACTCTGAAGCGCCCTTCTTTTTCCCGTTAAATAACTTTTGGTTGAGGAACATCAACCGTTTTCTTTTTCCAAGTTCTAGTGCTGTTTTAGATGCCCTTCCCGTGATCTTCTCTCCTGAATTTCCCAGTTCAGTCAACAATTCAGCCTGTGATGTTTGCTTCCCAGAACCTTGTGTTGAGAAACTCAGTACCTTTATGAATGTCAAGAGCTACCTGACTGTTTCTCCCTAATTCTTTATCCTGAAAGACTGAAGAATCCTCACCCTTCACTGACTTTGAGTCGGAGGACACCCGAGACCCTACATTTAGCATCTCTTGTGGAATCTGGGGGTTATTGCATAGCTTATAATGGTAGAATGAGGTTGTAGACCGTTTTTGTTGTCTTTAGTTCGTGATTCCAGTATCTCTACCCTCTGATTCATAAAACATTTCATGTAACTGGTCCTCGTTTGTGTATAATTCCTCTAAAGTACTGTCTGTAGACATCATTTTCCAATCTGTTTCCCCTTTAAAATAATTTTGAAGGCCCAATAATAGTGACCACCCTTGTGGCAACCAAACACAGAAGTCAAATCGCGGTTCATAGGTAAAATTGAGATCATTTAAGGGCACTGATACAGTGGAATGCTATAGCTAAATACCCCCCCTCTCCTTTCTTATGGAAATGAATGTTACGATTTCTTTCATTTGAAATCCGGACTCAATTCTTCATATTCATGAATCGGGTGGTGTCGGCATGTTCTATTTTTACATTGCAATAAAGGGTAAAAGTTACGCACTCAGCTGTTAATAGTTTGAGCTAGTTTGTGGTGTGCACCAGAGATATCACTCCCCGACAAAGGTGTGGTAATCAAGAACAGTCTGCGACACTGGAGGTAAGTGCCGTCTCCCTGAGCACAACCAATTGGAACGTAAAAACGTTCTAAAGGATTATAGGTCCAATAAAATTCAACAAATCATAATTTCGATCGTAGTTTTGATTTATTCCATGTTTTATCCACAGGAAACCATTTCACAGATTGCTGGTTTAATAACCTTTAACTTTCCCAAAGAATATGCATAAGAATCATTGAAGATTAACCCAATGCATTTCGGACTGGTGAAGTCCTTCATCAGGGGCAGTCTGAAAATAATGTAAACAAGAAAATTGATTAGACCTATAATTCTTTAGAACGTTTTTACGTTCCAATTGGTTGTGCTCAGGGAGACGGCACTTACCTCCAGTGTCGCAGACTGTTCTATTTTTACATTGTACATTTAAAACAGGGAACAGAAACGTACTGCTCCGCATTGGCCACAAGAGGGCAGTGACAGCACACGAGCCTCTTCAACCGGAGCTTGCGTCCTCTGAAAAATTGAACAGTAGCAGACCTATCTACTTCAAGGTGACTTCCTGCTTTACGTTTCATGTGCTTGTTTTTGTCGGTGCGCCTGTTGTCTCGGTTGGTAGTTGCCCAGTACTCCACACGGCTCATGCGTCGAACTCTCCTTCAGCTTCCGTTTAAATCCTAGAAATCGATTCCGGATTTCGATCACATACTGTGTTGATGCATGTCTTAAATGTGCATCGCTCCAGAGCCATGCGTTTATCTCATTTTAACGGTTTACCTCAGAATCGACGCAAATATAAGCAGTTGTCACCCAAAAGTATATATATTTTTCAACAATAAAATATGTCAATAGTAGGTGCCAAGTGTAACATGATTTGATAAGGTCTTAAACAATCACAGACCTCTTATTCTGCTATGATTTGTGTGGGTTTTTATTTTGTTGTTCGGAGCGATGCAGTTAAAATTCTTTGCAATTAATGAAGTTGGGCAGGAGGCTAATTCCTATAAGCTTAATGCCAACCCGCCCACTGCTGTTGGGTTCAGATGAAGGTAACATTGGCCAATAATATTTCGAAAAGTAAAAGTGGAAACACAGACTATATTATAATCTTGTTTATTGGATTGATGTATTTAGCGGATACCAGCTGACACCTGTGGGCAGATTCCTCAAGCTGCCATGGAATATAGTCGTTATTAAAATAACAAAGTCACTTACATACAATTGTAAAATATACTAGCTGCACTGAACAATCCTGTGCGATCGCTGAATGGTGCTTGTGAGTTTGATTGTGTGTGAGAACGGAGGGCCATGAAACCATGTTGCAAAGGAGAGGAGGATGAGGGAGGGAGGGAGGGATGCAGACAGGACGGGCGATTACCAGCTAGAGTGTTTCAGTTTCATCAACTTTTATTCGATTATAAAATTGCATAATCATAAAAAGTACAGTTTTATGGAAAACATAAATTAATACAATGGGAGAGAATCATTTGCATTAGGACACACGTAATGTTAAAAAACGATTTTACGACGAGTTGTTCTTACAGTTTTTAAAAAGGTCGCTATCGATTTTGCTTCATATGGGGTTTTCGGTGATTGGAGGTAGGCGAGTGCTGGATGTGTGTGTCTGATTTCACTTAGACGGAGGAGGGGCAGAATCCACTTTTTCCTTGCCGGTCTGTAGTATTTACAAAACAAGGTGACATGTATCGTTGATTGTTTGGAGACCCCATCACAGGGGCAACATATCAGGTTTCGAGACCAGTTATTCAATTCAGGAAATGAGACCATGCGGAAGAAAAGGTCAAACCGTAATCTTGTCAGTAAGAACTTTTCATAGTTCGAAAGAAAGAACGACAAGTAGGGCTGTATCCCTTTCTCTATCTGCAGTATGCGGATTTTTTCGTTTTGTGTTTTAACAATCTCGGCTTGGTTACGAAGTTCTCTTAGGTGGCCCATGCATAGTTCTTTCAGCTGTTTCTTTGAGATATCTTCTATTGATGGTGGTTCTGGAAAATATTGCTCACGATCTAGGTCTTGGAAGAATTTGTGGACGTAATTGAGCCATGGTATTTTTCTCCAGTGTGCTAGGCCAAGGCATTCAGTAATGAGGGAACGTGTTATGTGGCTTTCGGGGTTACACCATATACGGTGCCAGAGTATGAGAGGCTGGCATCGTATAGTGTCTGTCACATGTTCCATACCCAGCTCCCGATGTGAGGCTAAAATCGGCGAGCTTTGAGGTAGAGCTAAAATATATTTAATGAATGCGTTCTCCGTAACCTGGAGTTGGTCGATGCATCCGTGGCCCCAGATACCTGCTCCATATGTGGCCACACTGTGGCATTTTGCATAATATATCGTAAGCAGTTCCGCTGGGGCTGGTTTACCTAGTTTCCTGGAGAAAGCTTTTAATGCTGATACTGCTCGGCGAAAGTTGAGGTTTCTGGCTTCGATTGCCTTGTGCCAGGTCATTGTGTCTTCCACTAATATGCCCAGATAAGGGTATACCGATGTTTTTTCCAGTCTGTTGTTATTAATGAATATGGATTTTGAGACTCCCCGTTTTGATCCGATGGTCATTGTGTAAGTTTTTTTGATATTTACTTTTAGGCCCAGGGAGTCCATGAATGACACGTATTTGTTCAACTGTCGCTGGAGTTGATTAGATGTCCGGGCCAGGATGACCGAGTCGTCGGCATACAGGAGGATGGGTATCGGGCGGCGTGCCATCTGTGGGAGGTCCTGGCTCCCTTCCAGCATGGCCTGTTCAAGCCCGTTGGTGTATAGGTTGAACAGGAAGGGAGCCAGCACACACCCCTGCCTTACTCCTCGAGATATTTTGAAGGGGCGTGATAGTTCGCCGCCGATGCCATAACTAACTCGGCCTTCCGCGTTGGTATAAAGTTCCCTCAGGAAAGCTAGTATGGGTGGGTCCACTCCGAGATTTGTCATGATCTGCCACAGCTTTGCGTGCTGAACACAGTCGAATGCCGCGCTCAGGTCTACATAGACCATGTAGATTTTGCCTCCTTTTGCGCGTGCAGATTTCCCAGCCAGGAGGATCAGGTTTAGGGCCTGTTCCACCGTCCCAAGCCCCTTCTGGAAACCGTATTGCAGGTCTGTGATGATATTGTTCTCCCGGGCCCAAGATTGTAGTCGGTCCAGGAGTAGTCGACCTGCAATCTTGCCCGTGGAGTCCAGAAGGGAGATCGGTCGGTAGCACGCGGGGTCGTTGCGGTCCCCTTTCTTGAATATTGGCAACAGGGTAGATGTTGACCATGATGGGAGGAGTCCGATTTCAGTGACTGCAGTCATTACCCGAGTGATTATTAGTGACCAATAATCACTGTTGTGTAAAAACAGGTCCATAGGTACCCCATCTGGGCCAGGAGCCTTGCCGGTTTTTGAAGCTTTGATGGCCTTTCTAACCTCGTTGAGAGTGAAACGTAGGTTAATGGGGTGAAAGTTGTTCCTTGCTTGTTCCTGGTCTTTTGTTTGAGGGTGGTCCGTTGTTAAGCCAAAGATTTTAGTGAAATGGTGGACCCAATCATTCTCGGTTATTGCCACATCTAAATGATGTGGGTCTGTGATGTTATCCAGAAAGGGTGATCTTATAACCTGCCAGAATGCGGTACTGTCTTTTCTTAGTGCGCTCTCATGTAGTTGGCGCCATAGGTCTTGCTTTATCTGTTGCTTACGATGTTTCCGGGCGTTATTGTACAATTTCCTCCGGTGTGAGATTGTTTGGGCATCTCTAGGTTTCTGTCGAAGGGCTTCTTTGAGGGAGGTTAGGGCCTTTCGGCAATCGGTGTCGAACCATCTCGTCGTGGGATGTTTTGGTTTGTTTGCTGTGTTTTTGAATAGCTCTTCACTTATTACTCTTTGGATGTTATTAAAGGAGATGATGATTGATTCAGGGGGTGCCTCTGCGGACAGACAGTCCATTAACCATAAGTGTGTTTTTTTCAAGTATCTTTTGTGTTGTCTCTTCAGGGTCGATCTTTGACCATTTAATAGCGTAGCCATTTTTCTTCTTTATGGCCAGCGATTGTTGGTCAAGGGGGCTGGCTTTTATTGAAGACGATAAACATGTTTTTCTTATAAGGAGTTCCACACTGAGGGGGTAGTGGTCACTAATTGGACAGGACCCTACTTCATAGTTTTTTAGTAGTCCTTTACAGGTGTTTGAGGCTAGGATATAGTCAATGGTTGTCATGCAGCCTCGCCCGTGAAAAGTGGGTAGAAATTCCTGTACCGGGTAAACCAGTTCGTTGACAAAATCTAGGTCCAAGGTGAAAAGGATTTCGTTCAGCTTATTCCCACCCGGGGTATGTTCAAAATGAGGGATAGGGTTTCCAAGTTCGTTTAGTAGTCCACAGGTCCCGTATTTGTAATTTGGACATAATGTTTGGTTGAAATCACCTCCCAGATGTAGTTGAGTGTTGTGTTATGGTTAGCGTTTTGCAATGAGAATATGTTTGCCACCATTTCGTCTAAGTGTGAGCAGCGATCCGGAGTACCAGTGCTGTTATAATAGTTTATGAGTATAGATAGATTTCTCGTTGATGCCGCCTGGTGCGTAATTTGAATGATTTGGAAGGTGGATGTTTCATATAGTAGTTTCACTGCGAGTGGAACAGTGTTAGAGAAATAAATCATAAGTCCGCCTTTTGGTCTTCCCATTGTACTAGGTGTTGCTTTGGTGAAGAATGTCTTGTAACCCACTAGATGGAGAGGGGTTATACGCCAGGTCTCTTGTAGACACAAAATTTGTTTGCTCCTTGCTGTGTTCAGCCATAAAGGACATGTTATTTTTGCGGTTAGGCCTGCGACGTTCCAATAGGCAATACCTATGCTCATGGCCTCTTTTTCTTTCATGTTAACAGGTGTTGTCAAGCTGTTAATATTGACTGAATTGGCTGTATTTTGCTGGGTGTTTAGTCCCTGGCTGGTATCTGCTCCTGCTGAGGAGGTACCAGTCAGGAGGTTACTTGGGTATGTCGGCGGTTTCTCAAGTATGTGGGGGGACTTTGGGGATGCTATATGCTGTTTATCAGATGCAAGGTGTTGTGTTGAATCGGCTTTGTGGTAGCTGGATTTAACCAGGAATGGTCAGTCGACCATTTCGAGGCAATCGAAGCGATTTTGGGTTGGGAAGCCCTGCCATCCTTCATATGTTTGGTAGGGTCTGTCCTGCCAGTAAGGTGTTTGACGTTCTATGTACCTTTCTCTCAGTCCGCCCCTAGCTATGTAATCATGTGGGTATTCCATCTGATTCCATGGTACTTGGTACCATGGGTCCTGGTTTCGCGAGTCTTTGGGATGATGTTGCCATGCCCAAGGTGGCGGGTTACGATGTTTCGCTGGGGGGTAGAAGAAGGAAAGGTGTCGGGCGTCTATTCCCCCTTTCTTATCGAGTTGAGGCCAAGCACAAATGTGATCTACGGTTGAGGGATCTCTACATGTTACGATGATACAGTCACCACGTATTGTTTTTTTCGTTTTGCCTATCCAGGCTACCCTTCGGGCTGCGGTGATCCCTCCCGAAAGATGGGACTCAAGGGGTCTATTGATGCTTAGCCACTGCATGGCCTTGTTTTTAAGTGACCATGCAGTTTCTGGTGTATCATCTGTTAGCTCGGGTACTCCTGTTAGAATTATTGTGAAGGGAGTAGCTTCCGGGGGCAGGTGGGCAGGACGTCTAACTGTGGGGGGGGGTTTTTAGGTGTGTTTTTAGGTGTTTTTTGAGGGGGCAGAGGTTTCGATGATTGAGGTTCGGACTTGTTTTCTGGGCGGTTTCTGCTAGGATCTATATTGAAATCTATGTTTGTTACTGAACATGGGTTGCCTACCGTAACTTCTGTGGTTACAGTTTTCTGTACTGTTTTGGGTGGTAGTTTCTCCTTCTGTGGATGGAGCGTGTTTGCTGTAGATTTAGTTGTTATACTCGTTTGTTTTGAATTTTTCTGTGCTAAAGTTGTTGGGTTTGGGTGGTTAGCTGTTTTCTGCGTATGTACTTGGTTTTGTTTTTTGGGGGGGTGCGAGATGTTACGCTGCCCCTTTATGTCTATCCGGGTGTTTGAATCTAGGAGGGTGGCCGAGATTATCGTTAATTGGGCTTCGAGGTTTCTAATACTTAACTGAATAGGCTTTAGATATTGGTATAGTAAGTCTTTAGTTGTAGTAAGAACTTGCGAAGTGATTCTGCAGGTCTTACATTGGTTTGTAATGTTATCGTTAGAGATTGCCTTGTGTGGAAGGGTTGATTCAGGAATATGTAGTATGCTATTGGTCGTTGAGGAGGAGTTTGAGTGAATTATTGCGTGTGCCTGGCACGATGAACTTGGTGTTTCTTCGCTGTTTGCTAGACGAGTTTTCGGAATTGCTCCTTCTCTCTCGCCTTGCTGGGGCAGATGTTCGGTAGGTTGAGTGTCTCCCTGAGTTTGACAGCCAGCTAGGTCGGGAGTTGCTTCCAAGTCATCCGATGTTATAGAAAGATCCGACTCAGAGTGCGTGACCGACAAGTCAACTACCGATGGGACAGTAGTTGATTCTGGTACTGACAAAGTCACAGGAAGAGAGCTGTTTTGTGTGTTGAGGTTGATTGGAGAAGCGGCATTTGCTATGGCGCCTAATGATGAGCGCTTCGCGTTTGCACTCATAAGATCCAATGATACTCTCTTCTCCATCAAAGCTATGCTTTGGTTAATCGTCTCGTTGACCCGTGATATAAATAGGTCAATACGGCCTGTTGCTTGAGCTACCTCCTGTGCGTGTTTGGATTTAGATTTGGAGGCACTTCTTGTTTTGGGTGGCATATTTGTTTATTGGTGGGTCGTAGTTGAAAGAGAAATGGCCCGGTCCGGGCTCTATCGGGCACTAACTGGCAACAACGGGCCCGCCCTTGGCCCGGGCTTCGCCCCGGGCTGCGTCCCGCGCAGCGGGTGCCGCGAGAAGTTGTAGCGCTTCGCTGGGGGCGGGGCACTGGAAGGGGGCGCGGCTCTCACAGGAAGAGGACCAGCTGAAGGTGGTGAATGCTGGTCCTCGCAGTCCTGGGGCCGGCGCCTCGTCCTCCTCTGCGGCCTCGCGCTCCCGGTCGCTCAGCGGGGCTTTGGCTGGAAAACTGTGCTACTCCTGTAGCAGGGATCAGCAGCAGGAACAGAGAGAGTCTTTAGACGGTGAGTCTGTCTCCACGAGTGGCAGCTAGAGTGTATCATCCAGAGGGCTGCACATGAATTATCTGTTGCTTGTTCTTAATTAAGGTGTTTGCTATAAAGCAGTAGTGAGGGACCTTGATGGCTCTAGGTTGGCAAGTTTTCAAATCTTAAGATGTAGTGAAAAGTCTTGGCATCTTGTCTTCTCCTCATTGCATTTTGCCATCTAAAGCCTGATCAGGTCGATTCAAGAGTATTCAACCACAGACCTCGATTTGTAGACAGGGTGGAGTGCTCAATGAACTTTGTAGCACTCTAGCCAGTCAGAATTTTCGATTTTTTTTTTTTAATTCAACTTATTGCGAGTACGTAAGAGAAATATATGTAATGGGTCCCTGCGCAGCAGACTTTTAATTTTCTGATTTTGTCTAAAAAATGGCTTGATGAAGTTGCACATAACCATATCAAGCAGTCTCTTCAGGCCAAACCTGGTGTGCTGTGATCCACCTGGCTTTGCCTTATGTAGAAAATGAATCCACAATGATGTTTCCGTGGATACTTTTAAAATGCCCTGAAAGACTTTCCCCCACCCCCATCATGACGTTTGTCACCAAGTTTTGGTTAAATGTTTTAGAGGACTAAATATATTGATAAGGCATACAAGTATGTTCTTACTCAATACCGTTTTTCTAAAACCAGAAAAATAATGTGCTGTTATTATTCGCAAAAAAATCAAATGGTTCAAAGCAAAGCAAAACAAAACAAGCATTTACAATGCAGTAGGTCTCGCAGCATTTAAGTTAGAGCTTTTGGCATTGTTTATGGCAATGTTTTTTTGTAAGTAGTTAGCATTGTTTTTAGTAGCAAAGATGACTAGCAAATAGTGTGTAATACATTTTTTTTGTGAAGTAAAGATGTAAACCATGCTATTTGTACTTGAAGTTGTATTTTTTTTGTAAAAAAAATTCTTTTTTTTGTAGGACATTAACATATAAATTGAAAGAAAGCAAGTAACTTTGTAATTACATAGATGCAAACTTACAGTTGTGAATGTGCAAAGCATAAAACCAAAATAGTGTATAATAGGTGAAAGTGCATACAGAGTGAAGGTAAAGAATAACATGTACATTACACATATTAATTGTAGTAAAAGGTTTGCAAACATTAATTAGCATTTGAAAGCAGGCTGGTGTATAAAAACATTTTTTTAACAAATAAAAAGAAACATATTATATAGTGTAAATGGCTAATATTGGTAATGCAACAGTATATACATTCATAGCGCTTTTTTAGACATTTAAAATGTTTTTTTAACATTTGTATTAAAGCACGTGAATGAAGCGCGTGAATGTCGAGTAAGCCCATTTAAAAAGAGAAACACACATAGCACTAGGTATACAAATGTGCTAAGTGCACATAAACGTTACAGAGCACATAAACTTTACAGAGCCAGCCACAATAGATGCGCCAGCCACAATAGATGCTTAACGCGCCAAAAAATGAAAATGAATGCTTAAACAGCCAAAAGCCCATAAATAAGTATGTGGCATACAAACACTGTGTGCTACTACTCTCCTGGTTAGTTATGCTTTCTGTCCTGCCCCTCCATCATTGTTCCTGCCAGTGTCCTGCTCGCCCTACTTTGTTGTGCCGAGTATTTACAACAATTATGCCTTTGCCCGCCTGGCGTGTAGAAAGCCCCTTGTTGACATTTACTGCTGCCAGCAAGGCGCGACAGTAAAGTACGTGAATAAAGTGCGTGAATGTCGAGTATTTGGAAGAAATGAAATAATCACCTGACACGCTGTATCTCCCCAAAAAAAGTTAGCCGCCATTACTTAACTGACGTATTTGTAAAAATGAGTAAAGCACATAAATGAAGCGCGTGAATGTCGAGTAAGCCCATTTAAAAAGAGAAACACATGTAGCACTAGGTATACAAATGTGCTAAGTGCAAATAAACGTTACAGAGCACATAAACTTTGCAGAGCCACAGAGCCAGCCACAATAGATGCGCCAGCCACAATAGATGCTTAACGCGCAAAAAAATGAAAATTAATGCTTAAACAGCCAAAAGCCCATAAATAAGTATGTGGCATACAAACACTGTGTGCTACTACTCTCCTTGTTAGTTATGCTTTCTGTCCTGCCCCTCCATCATTGTTCCTGCCAGTGTCCTGCTCGCCCTACTTTGTTGTGCCCAGTATTTACAACAATTATGCCTTTGCCCGCCTGGCGTGTAGAAAGCCCCTTGTTGACATTTACTGCTGCCAGCAAGGCGCCACAGTAAAGTACGTGAATAAAGTGCGTGAATGTCGAGTATTTGGAGGAAATGAAATAATCGCCTGACAAGCTGTATCTCCCAAAAAAAAGTTAGCCGCCATTACTTAACTGACGTATTTGTAAAAATGAGTAAAGCACGTGAATGCAGCGCGTGAATGTCAAGTATTTACAACAATCATGCCTTTGCCCGCCTGGCGTGTATGAAGAAATGAAATAATCGCCTGACACGCTGTAACTCCTAAAAAAACGTTAGCCGCCATTACTTAAGTGACGTATTTGTAAAAATACGTAAATTTAAGACGTAAATATTAAAGGGCGTCAATATGGAGCATTTATTTAACATAAAAAAACGCCTGCCATCTCGCACAATAAAAGCAAAGTTGTAAATATTTAAGCACGTGAATCTGGAACATATACAAAAAAAAACAGGCCCTTGCCCATTGTTGACATTTACTGCTGCCAGCAAGGCGCCACTTGATTTTAAACACACGCTGCTTTTACAACCCGGCTACATAAAAGTAAGCAAAGCCTAATTGCAGCCTGCGTCATGAGTGCGTGTTCATGTGCATGTAAGAACAAAACTGAAACTAAATGAAACAAAGTTGGACAGGGAGAAAAAAAACCGTTCACTCGGTCTGTAAGCGCGCTTCGCAAGACAATTGTGGCCTGCTCAATAGAGCGCGCGTTCTCGCGCTCGTGGCCCGCTCGAATCGCCTTCTCAGAGAGGAAATGCGGGCGGCCAGGTGCTGTCTCCTCGAAAGCTGCATCGCTCACAATAGGTCTCTGGCGAGACAGTGCTTCGCATTGTAATCGCCAGGAGACCTAAAAAAACCCATGAATGGTTTGTCTTTGTTGCTCCAGGTCATTAAATGTCCTATGAAACGCAGCTCTTAAAATTTGAATTGTGTGCACCCCCACTGAATCATTACAGGAATCCGGGGACCTTCCCTGAGTCATTTTTGGAAGCTGGGGACCATCGGCCAGAGGAATTAATATGGTTTGAACTTCAAAACAATTCACTAAAGTACAAAAACATGTGTACATCAAACAAATTCAAATATTGTATTTAATTGATAATCACATATATAAAAAGTTTTAAATTGTTGCTGCTATATTTCTATACACGTTATCCATTTTAATATTATTTAATTTTCTAAAACAGACGGGGAACCTCCTGAGTAGTTCTCACAGACCCCCCCCCCCCCCCGAGGTTCATGGACTGCCGGTTAAGAACCACTGCCCTATGTTGTTCCCTCAACCACAGTGGAGCAATAAATAATTGTGGCCAGGAAAATTCACAATACTTGCAAGTAGAGCAGGCAAGTATGCCCTCATTATTGCAGAAACTAAAACATGTGTTCCTCTTCACCACTGTCATTAAAATTCACTATACATGCAAATATTGTGTGAGAGTAGGCCCTCAACATTTCAGAAACTAAAACGTTTGTTGCCTCTTGCGCCACTCTACCGTAAAAATGCACAAATATTAACTGCACATTGTTGTTTGCATACTGGTCAACAGAGGTCAAAGTTAAGTGATTTTAAAAAAACCTGTCTAATTTACTACATAGATCTGCCACTTTGGAGACTGACGATATATATATATATCTATCGCCACTTGTGCCCCGCCGCTGCGCCAGCTATGGATGATCAGCTAACACCAACAAGGACATATATGGGTCCCAGACCAAGCACAGAATCAATTACTGAATTTCACAATATTTGTTAAATTGATCCAAACAAATGAGGGTGCACAGTGTTTTTTATTTTCACTGCACCGTATAACCATTCAGTGATCAGTAAATAGGTATCAAGCAATAGTATATACAAATTCAATGCGCCCACAAGGGGAAGGGTGCAGGGGGAAAAAAACATTTTTGATAGTTATACATCACTAATCAAATTTCTCTTATGCATAAATTCACGAGTGTAAATAATAAATGCTAATTGATCCCCATACGAGAGGCCAAATGAGATAAGCATACATCAAAGCATTTTCATAGCAAGAAAACGCCTAATCTGCTGTGTACATCATGCTATTGTTAGGAGTTCGTGGTGTAGATAAAAGCCTACGTTTCGACCCTGAAGTTGTAGGACAGTAGATCCTTACTGCGCGGGTCTTCGTCAGGACGTGAAGGAAGGGGGGGTTTAGGGTGGTGGGGCTGATTCCTAAACGTAATAGAATAGAGACTGATTACTTACAATGGTCTCAAAAAAGTCCCAAAAAAAATAACGGAAAAGCCCGTTATATTCAAAATAATTAAAAAGTTATTAGAAAATTAATAAAAAATGAATTAAAGGTTGGAGATTATACTGAGGATAAGCCACATGTTGCACGCAAAACATTACAAAATTACCTGGTAGAAAGGCAAGCCGGGTGTTGTCTAAGGCGGCCAGAAAAAACGTGGTCCGTGAAAAATCTGTAGCTTTTTGGAACGGTAGGTGCTTGGAAACGCTATCCGTATCTAAAGGACCGAGAGGAAATAATGGGGCCAATCATTCATATGAACCTAATGGATATCGCTTAAAACATACAGTTTTCAGTATTTTTCGAGGCTTACCTCGTCATTCAGGATAGCGGGATTAAAGAAATTATCTGGTTCATGCTCCTCCGTCAAATGGGAAAGGTTTTTTTTTCAAGTCTTTAAAGCGGAACGATCACTCGTTACTATCTGCAATATTGAAGGGTACAAAACCGAGTCATTTCTAGGGCCATACACGAGCGATTAAGTCAAATACGCCCGCAGACACAGCCTGATAGAAACTCACCCGAGAGGATTGTAATTGTTTCGGAGGGTTCGAGCCAGCGTCTCTACGCGTCTCCTGAAACCAGGAAGTGCTGCCACGGGTTAACACGAGAGGTTTACAAACCTCGGTGACTATGAGTGAAGAAAGACTACCGTTGCTGTGGTAACAGGGAAGCATTTTACCACGCGTGATAAAGTTATAGTGAGAATTTACATAAAATGCTTAACAGAGGGGCATGCACCCTCTATATGTTGTGAAATGCGTGGCGTGTCTATTTACAGTCTAAACATTGTTTATCAGCCAGAGCAACAAAGACTGTATCATCGTGTTGCGCGAACCTGCCAGACAGAGCGGTCAAGGCGCATGATGATTCATAAAAATACATTTGAACCCTTGAGACAACCAAATTTCTTGACACAGGGGGATTTCACCATTTACAAAGTGGATTGAGTGGTATGTCCTTATTTATCAGCAAATAACAAGGTAGCGTAAGCATTCATTATGAAGCGCGAACCTGCCGGACATGGCGGTCGGGCGCATGGTACATCATACTGATTCATTTTTCATGTGAAGCAACACAGAAATTTATTGAGAGATATAGCAATGGCAGTAAATGATCATGTCGCCGAGTTTGCGTGAACCTACCACATGGTGGTTAAACGCACAGTAAACATGAACTCTTGGAAATTCAAAGGGTAGCCAATTGAGCAAAACTACTCTCGGACTCATTCAAGCCCATGCGTACTGAATCAAAGAATCGGATCCATTTGATCTCCCTGACATTAAGGATGAGTTCTATATTTCCATCCCTTGGACCCAGTTTGACCTGTTCCACTATAATCCACTTGAGGCTTTCAGGAGGGTGATTCTTATCATTACAATGGTCAACCAGGGGAGCTCCTTCAACCTTACACCTTACACGGCTGCAGTATTGCAAAAACGCACCTTAGCGCGTTGTTGTGTCTGTCCCACATATATCAAATCACAGGGGCATGTTATGCAATACACCACATTGGTGGAATTACAGTTTGTGTGTGATTTTAGTGGAACATGTTGTTGTTTGTGAGAAAATACTTTAGTTTGAATTGTCGCTGGACAAGCCTTGCAGGAGCCACATCGGTAGTGTCCCACAATGGGAGGTAGATTCCACATAGACGTGATAGATGGTTCATTTCGGGTCGTGAGGAATGAGCACACCACGTGATCACGGATGTTCTTCGCCTTCTTAAAGGTGTGAAGGGGTAGGCAACTGGTATCAAGATCCTCCGAGATCAAGTTCCAATATTTATTGATAGTTTTGAGGCGTTGGTCATTACTGCTGTGTTGCTCACCAAAATTGGCCGAAAGGCAAGTTATCCCGGAGCTTGCCTTTCGGCCAATTTTTACGAATTCGGCGCAATTGTAGCAAAAAAGAGGACTATATGGAGCAATCGGCAATACTCATGGACCGATTTACTGGAACGTGGATACCCAAGACGTTTGATCAAGAAAGCCAAAAAGAGAGCGTGGTTTAACCCAAGAGAAGTCTTACTACAACCTGGTGAGCAACACAGCAGTAATGACCAACGCCTCATCTGCGTAACCACTTTTTCAACCAAAAGTAATGTGATAAAGAAAACTATCAATAAATATTGGAACTTGATCTCGGAGGATCTTGATACCAGTTGCCTTCCCCTTCACGCCTTTAAGAAGGCGAAGAACATCCGTGATCACGTGGTGTGCTCATTCCTCACGACCCGAAATGAACCATCTATCACGTCTATGTGGAATCTACCTCCCATTGTGGGACACTACCAATGTGGCTCCTGCAAGGCTTGTCCAGCGACAATTCAAACTAAAGTATTTTCTCACAAACAACAACATGTTCCACTAAAATCACACACAAACTGTAATTCCACCAATGTGGTGTATTGCATAACATGCCCCTGTGATTTGATATGTGGGACAGACACAACAACGCGCTAAGGTGCGTTTTTTGCAACACTGCAGCCGTGTAAGGTGTAAGGTTGAAGGAGCTCCCCTGGTTGACCATTGTAATGATAAGAATCACCCTCCTGAAAGCCTCAAGTGGATTATAGTGGAACAGGTCAAACTGGGTCCAAGGGGTGGAAATATAGAACTCATCCTTAATGTCAGGGAGATCAAATGGATCCGATTCTTTGATTCAGTACGCATGGGCTTGAATGAGTCTGAGAGTAGTTTTGCTCAATTGGCTACCCTTTGAATTTCCAAGAGTTCATGTTTACTGTGCGTTTAACCACCATGTGGTAGGTTCACGCAAACTCGGCGACATGATCATTTACTGCCATTGCTATAGCTCTCAATAAATTTCTGTGTTGCTTCACATGAAAAATGAATCGGTATGATGTACCATGCGCCCGACCGCCATGTCCGGCAGGTTCGCGCTTCATAATGAATGCTTACGCTACCTTGTTATTTGCTGATAAATAATGACATACCACTCAATCCACTTTGTAAATGGTCAAATCCCCCTGTGTCAAGAAATTTGGTTGTCTCAAGGGTTCAAATGTATTTTTATGAATCATCATGCGCCTTGACCGCTCTGTCTGGCAGGTTCGCGCAACACGATGATACAGTCTTTGTTGCTCTGGCTGATAAACAATGTTTAGACTGTAAATAGACACGCCACGCATTTCACAACATATAGAGGGTGCATGCCCCTCTGTTAAGCATTTTATGTAAATTCTCACTATAACTTTATCACGCGTGGTAAAATGCTTCCCTGTTACCACAGCAACGGTAGTCTTTCTTCTCTCATAGTCACAGAGGTTTGTAAACCTCTCGTGTTACCCGTGGCAGCACTTCCTGGTTTCAGGAGACGCGTAGAGACGCTGGCTCGAACCCTCCGAAACAATTACAATCCTCTCGGGTGAGTTTCTATCAGGCGGTGTCTGCGGGCGTATTTGACTTAATCGCTCGTGTATGGCCCTAGAAATTACTCGGTTTTGTACCCTTCAATATTGCAGATAGTAACGAGTGATCGTTCCGCTTTAAAGACTTGGAAAAAAAACCCTTTCCCATTTGACGGAGGAGCATGAACCAGATAATTTCTTTAATCCCGCTATCCTGAATGACGAGGTAAGCCTCGAAAAATACTGAAAACTGTATGTTTTAAGCGATATCCATTAGGTTCATATGAATGATTGGCCCCATTATTTCCTCTCGGTCCTTTAGATACGGATAGCGTTTCCAAGCACCTACCGTTCCAAAAAGCTACAGATTTTTCACGGACCACGTTTTTTTCTGGCCGCCTTAGACAACACCCGCCTTGCCTTTCTACCAGGTAATTTTAGTAATGTTTTGCGTGCAACATGTGGCTTATCCTCCGTATAATCTCCAACCTTTAATTAATTTTTTATTAATGTTCTAATAATTTTTTAATTATTTTGAATATAACTGGCTTTTCCGTTATTTTTTTCGGGACTTTTTTGAGACCATTTTAAGTAATCAGTCTCTATTCTATTACGTTTAGGAATCAGCCCCACCACCCCAAACCCCCCCTTCCTTCACGTCCTGACGAAGACCCGCGCAGTAAGGATCTACTGTCCTACAACTTCAGGGTCGAAACGTAGGCTTTTATCTACACCACGAACTCCTAACAATAGCATGATGTACACAGCAGATTAGGAGTTTTCTTGCTATGAAAATGCTTTGATGTATGCTTATCTCATTTGGCCTCTCGTATGGGGATCTATTAGCATTTATTATTTACACTCGTGAATTTATGCATAAGAGAAATTTGATTAGTGATGTATAACTATCAAAAATGTTTTTTTCCCCTGCACCCTTTCCCCTTCCCCTTGTGGGCGCATTGAATTTGTATATACTATTGCTTGATACCTATTTACTGATCATTGAATGGTTATAACGGTGCAGTGAAAATAAAAAACACTGTGCACCCTCATTTGTTTGGATCAATTTAACAAATATTGTGAAATTCAGTAATTGATTTTATATATATATATATATATATATATATATATATATATATATTCACTGAAAAAACCATAGGTTTCACACCAGTTATAGTTAGGAATTAGCATTTAAAAAACCTATTAAATTCACTGACAAAACCAGTTATAGTTAGCTGGAAATTTTACTGATATAAAACCAATGAAATTCCACGTTATAGTTAGTTGGACTCACTATAACTTGCGCGTGCAATGCACTGCTGATGACGTCGCATATTACATCACTCATGACATGGTCAGTGACATCACTCATGACATCACTGATGACACCATCCAGTGAGTATGTGTCTTTCTGAAAAATAAATATTAGTGAGTAATGTTTAAATATTTAAATATATATATTATTGTTTCACTTTGTGTATAAGTGGCTACATGTGTTGGTAAGTAGCTACATGCGTATGTATATGGGTTATTAGATGTTTCTCTTAGTATCAGTATGAGTGTCTATATGGTTTGGTGGGGGTATTACTTAGCACATAGATGCATGAGTGACTGACTCGCTGTTTGTATGTGTTTTGAAGACAGCATATGTGCAGGACTGTATGGATGGATGAGTGTGTATATGTGTTTGTTAGTGAGTGAATGACTGTCTCACTAGTGTCTTTATCAGTAACTACATATGTTTTAATCTAGTATATGTGAATATTGATGTATATAAGTGAGTATATGTGAGAGTAAGAGATTGTAAGAGTTCCTGTTTAAATAAGTATGTGTTTCTATAAGTGATTGTTTAAGAGAATAAATATGTGTAATTTTCAATACAAGTAAGGTGGAAGTGTGTGTATAACTCTATATTCAAATAAATGGATGTTCAATAGTTTATTTGCACGTGTGAGTATGTGTGTGAGTAACTTTTGGATGACTGTCGGTGTGTAACAGGATGTATAGGTGTATCACTTCATATGATGAGTGAGTATATGTATGAGTGACTATATAGAACTGTTGGTGAATGACTGGATGTGCATATAGGTGGTGGAATTACTGAATTGCTTGTTGTAACTGATATGGGTATCTCCATTTTTTTTTAAATTTCAGTTTCTATTTTTGAATATGTGTTTCAAGGGTTACATTACAGTGAAAGGGGGTCTGTCACTATGTCACAAGGATGGTGTCATCAGTGATGTCATGAGTGATGTCACTGACCATGTCATGAGTGATGTAATATGTGACGTCATCAGCAGTGCATTGCATGCGCAAGTTATAGTGAGTCCAACTAACTATAACGTGGAATTTCATTGGTTTTATATCAGTAAAATTTCCAGCTAACTATAACTGGTTTTGTCAGTGAATTTAATAGGTTTTTTAAATGCTAATTCCTAACTATAACTGGTGTGAAACCTATGGTTTTTTCAGTGAATTTCAAAGGTTTTTTAAATGCTAATTCCTAACTATAACTGGTGTGAAACCTGTGGTTTTTTCAGTGAATTTCAAAGGTTTTTTTAATGCTAATTCCTAACTATATAAGACCTGAAAGCCCACCAGGAATCTCCAGTATGCGCCAGGGGACTGCATTGCAGAGAGGTGTAATGAAGCCACAACCCTTTTTACACCTCTCTGCAACGCAGCCCCCGTGCATGTTTGAAGAGGGGAAACTAATTCCCCTTGTATACTGGGGGCCCCTGGGGGCCAATTAGCCCACCTGGAACCTCCAGTATGCGCCTGGGGCTGCATTGCAGAGGTGTAATGAGACTATGCCCCTTGTTACACCTCTCTGCAACGCAGCCCACTGCCGCGTTTGCAGAGGGGGAACTAATTCCCCTTGCATACTGGGGGTCCCTGGATCATATCTGCCCAAACACCGATATTCCGAACGATTGTTAATGACTTTTCTTGAGAAACATTTGGATTTGGATTATCATGTCCTATACTTTGGAATTTTTGAAAGACTGACTTTGAGGATGCTATAAATTACTCAAGTCTGCCCGAATTGTGTGGGTAAAATTGATACCTAGTCACTTTTAATAAGAATATACTTATGTCTCGTCTAACATTTAGAAGAAATATCTAGTTATATGACAACGGGATACCGACATAACTTGAAGGAAATAAGAACGCCCTGAAGAAGTTCTGTTGTACAGAACGAAACGTTTCGGCTGGCTGTGGTACATAAACTTAAGGAAAATAAAAGCATTTGAATATACACCAAGATTCAGCGCTTCAATAAGTACTCTAAGTGATATGATTTGATTGGACTCATTGTGAAAGTGGTGCTGTGCCAAACTTTGGAATATTCTCCACTACTCTCTACTACTTACTCTCTCCCACTCTCTACTACTCACTCTCTACTGCTCTCTACTACTCACTCTACTACTTACTCTCTACTACTCAGTCTCTACTACTCACTCTCTACTACTCTCTACTACTCACTCTACTATTCACTCTACTACTCTCTACTACTCACTCTGCTACTCTCTCTACTGCTCTCTACTACTCTCTACTACTCACTCTCTACTCTCTATTACTCACTCTCTACTCTCTACCTCTCTACCTCTACACCTCTACCTCTCTACCTCTCTCTACACGCACACATATAGACATATATGCACATATATATGTGCATATGCATTTATATATATGTATGTGTATATATAAAAAAAACAACTAAACATTTTTTTTTCTAATCAGCTACTTTTAAAACTGTCATTCTTTTTCCCCATGTTACACTCCCCGGTACGCTTACCGGTGCGCGTACCGGGCGCTCACCCCGCGAAAATCAAAAAAAAAATTTTTTTTTTTTTTGCCCCGTGGGGCCCTTTTATGGCCCCCACATCAAACCTAGGGGGTCAAGGGGGGTCTACTCTGCCCCCTTATGGTCATTTCCCCCTTTGTTTTGGCCACCTCTTGTGTCTCGATCCTACCGAGACACAAGATGGCGGCCGCTCCGGACTGTTTAGAATGTTTACAGACACCCCAGAGCCAATCAGCTTTCTCCGCGCAAGTCGCGTGACGTGCCCGGTGCGCGTACCGGTGCGCTTACCGGAGCGCTGCTATAGATATATATATTTTTTTGAACCTTAATTACTCAAAATCCACTGGAGCACATATCTTGAGACATAGCAAAGGCACATCGGGCTACCAGTCCCTACAATTTTGCCAAGTTTGGTGGAAATCCATTCAGCCGTTCGGGCTAAAAGTGAAATCGACCGCCCTATGGAAATTAACATGGGGAAAACGCGTTTTGGGACCCCCCTTTTATCTCGGCCCCCGCTTGACGAATCCCCCCCAAACTTTCAGGGAAGGACCGGAACGCCGCGAGGCCATTTTGAGGAAATTTTCAGGCAGATTCGTCAACCGGCGCCAAAGTTATTCCAAATAGAATTTTCAGATTTAACATTGAAAAAAATCCTAACTATAACTACCTACTGGCGACCGCCAGTAGGTTATATATATATATATATATATATATATATATATATATATATATATATATATATATATATATATATATATATATATATATATATATATATATATATATATATATATATATATATATATATATATATATATATATATATATATATATATATATATATATATATATATATATATATATATATATATATATATATATATATATATATATATATATATATATATATATATATATATATATATATATATATATATATTCCTCCCCAGCCTGCTCTGCGCTCGCAGACACCGCCTCCACGCCAACAAGGAAGAGGACCGGACCAGCAAATTCAGCAAGATGGTATTTTATTTACAGATTAAAACAGAACCAGCTACGCGTTTCGGGCGGGAAGCCCTTGATCACGCTGCAACATGTTTATAATCAATTATGCTTTTTTATACGTGTATGCAGTGAAATAGACGCCACCCCCTGGTGACGCCCACCAAGATCATGTGATTAGTAATAAACAGTAACAACGCACTACCGCTGATACATAGTTGCCATTGCTGAATGAAAATGCAAGAATTCCTAACTGGTTAAATCCAGGAAACCGTCAACATATATTCAATTACTATAATATTTCAGTACAATCCTTCAATGTTGAATTTCAGATAAAAAGATATATATCTGTTATGTGCAATATTTTACATACTATTTACCCAGGTCCCACTGACTACATGGGTCCAACCCAATTATCTATAACACACTTTGGAGACTGAAGCATACAATGTTTAAGATAATATGAATCGAAAGGCAGCAGTTACCCTGATTATATATATATATATGATTTATTACACAATTTAAGAGGTCATAAAATGACAATCCGTGGTTATCAAAAACAAAAAGTTGCAGTACTACAGAATATTATAAGTCCTTGCTGTTGCTTTACATATGAAGGCATGATCAGTGTACCACCGATCCTTACTAGATAGAGGTCCTTGCTATTCCGTTCCATGTGAAGGCATGATCAGTGTACCACTGAACTTTAGTAGATAGAGGTCCTTGCTGTTGCGTTCCATATGAAGGCATGGTCATTGTACCACTGAACCTTACTAGATAGAGGTCCTTGCTGTTGCGTTACTGATGAAGGCAGGGTCAGTGTACCACTGAACCTTACTAGATAGAGGTTCTTGCAGTTTTTTAGACGAGCGACAAGACTTGGATAGAACCAGCTAGCTTCACAGGTGTTAATAGATAGAGAAAGGTCGTTACCATTGTAAAATGCATTATTTTTTCCTTTTTTGGAATGCAAACACCATAAAATCAATACAGATATAAAGTACAAGACATGATATATGTTTGAATCTGCAATCTCGTTGTGTACATAAGACCCTTCCAATAAAATGAATCGTATGTCGCAGCATGTAGTACAAATTGCTCAGAAATACATTCTTCCAAACAAATTTTCCACCATGATTTTATGAATAAAATGTTTGTTCTCTTCCAGGGACATTTTGCCACAGAAAATTGTACACATTGGTGCTTCTCATACAGATACGAAAAGCTTCTCTCCTTGTCCGCAGTTCATAACGAAATAGCAACACTTTCAGGCAAAAGCTTCTCACTCTTCTTTAGTATGTACGTCTACAAAGTGGAATTTGTCTCCACCACCCCTTTATTTTACAGTCACGTAACGCAGACATTTCTTTTACTCCATCTTGATGCAAAGCTCTCTATAGAGGAAACCCCCGTAAAAATTTCACATAAACGGTTCTCAGGAGTGGTGGAGATGGCCAATTTTGATATCCCTTTAATTCTGCATGCTTTTTGAATGACCGATATTAAGATCCAGTGCTTGGTTTCGTATAAAATTATATTCCATTGCAGCAACCGTTTACCACTGTCATATATAGAATAAAAAAAATATGTCGTAGTTACCTAATCTGGTTATGACCACTGATTGGGTAACCCCGATTACCCTTAATATATACAAACGTGTCCATAAAATGCACAGAATACTTTCACTCTATCTTTAAAGTCATCCTATAAGATGCCTGCAGACAAATTTCACTCTAACAGAGTACAGAAAATATTTGGTTTGTTAGCCACACACCTAGTGATGGATCTTGCACATTATTCCTTCCTAAAATGGATTCCTGACATTGAATGCAGCGCATTGCAAACTTTTCTAAAAGTGTATGATATACGATTTTAATTGGTTCAACATTGGAATAGCCCATAATTCAACATTGTAAAGTATACTGCTCTTAATTTTCACCAGCAAGTTTTCAGTGGTCCTGGAATGGGGTAAACCCTGATTTTAAACTGGGGCCCAAAAGAATGTGTGCTGTGTTTGATGGGATATGTATACCGTTCTGGATATGTGATGATCAATTGAATTAAGTTCTTATATAGCGCAGCTGCCACCCTACGGGTATCCTGGCGCTCAGACTTGAATAGACCAACCTAAACACAGACCGGTATAGCAGCGGGGAGCAGGGCTAGGGATCGGTCCAAGGAAAGAACTACGATTTCAGGCTCTTTCTGAACTCAGCCAGAGAGTTGGCTTGTCTGATATTCTGGGGCAGCTCATTCCATAAGTGAGCGACTGCCACACTGAAAGCCCCCCATCCCCCCCATCTTGGAGCGCCTAAATCTGGTGGTCGTCAGCAAATTTGCGCTAGAAGAGCGCAGCTGCCTTTTGGGATTGTACCAGGTGAACTTCTCTTGCAGTGGGACAGAACCCAAGTCATGTACTGCTCTGTAAGCAAGTCAAAACCAAGCTAATTAAATTCTCCCACTTGTTCAAGTATAATGCCATTAAGAAAACAATTCATACCACCACAATTTTTGAGTTCCATTCCTTGATTTTTCAAATTCCTTTCGACACTGCATGATTCAAAAGTTATTTCCAAAGAGCTATTTCTGTTCTGGCAATGAGAATGGTGTAATTGGCGGATGACAGGGCTAGAATTTCATCACCCCCAAGAACGGGCATGTCTTGGGTTGCAGAGGATCGATGGTGTTTTATTCTTATTGTTTCTAAAGATGTTAATTAAAAAAGCGGCAAACATACTTTCGGGTCAAACCGCTTTGCTAACGTCAAAATATAGTGTACCCTGCCCACTGTTCTCAAACACAAAGCTGCCTCCAAGTCTAAGAAGGCCAGATGCAACTGACCACCTTTCACCAAAACATATTTAGTTATATTCATCATGAGCTGTGTAAGAAAATAGCTTCTTAGTTTGGTAGGATGTGAATCTGCCCCATGTAATTAGTCCAAAATCTTTGTCCGGTCCAGTGCTCGATTTCAATAAATAAAACTGGTCTCAACCCCTGGTAGTTATAGCACTTGCTTTAAGAAAAAGTGTGCAAAGTATTTAGCAGTACCAAAACTATTAAAGTAAAAAAAAAACACAAAATCCCTCAGCCAATTTAAAAAGAAAAAAACGATTCAATTTGAAAAATGTCACATTTGATTAAAATCCTATAAGGGCAACTGGAGATATGAATTTATGGAAGTCTTTAGTTAAAAAAGCACCAAGAAAAATTAAAAGCCAATCTGAAGTCACTGTTTGTGGTTTACAGGACCTAGCTGTAGTTTCGGGCAACTGTGATAGAGCACAGGTCGGCTCCACCAGGCGGATCATCCTGGTCAAAGATTACCTTTGGACTCTGAAATGGAAGTCGAAATCGTCTAGTGGAGCAAGGTTGAAATCGCTCTGACAAAATTCTTCTTGAAGTAAGATAGACATTTGACGTAATCCCTCTTAACGCTTGGTTTTAACAGGCAACACTTTTTGGCAGGAAAAGCTCTACCCATTGGATGAGATCCTTCCTGCTTAAGGGTTCGGTTTTGACAGGAAAAGCTGAAGGTGGGAAAATCTCAATTTCACACCTACCCAGTCCTGTCCTCAATTGGATACTTTATGTGCCTTCTCTGGGCCAATTTTCTTTTCTTTTTTTTGTAGCTGAAAACTCTCCAGCAGGCAAGACTCTTGCTCTCTCTCTCCAGTAGGTACTGGACACAGAGTATTACTTTTGACCATGCCCTGGGGGCAGTCCTAGGGTTAGTTATCTGCTGCCCCCCCCATGACAGTTTTCACCTTTTGGATGTGCCCGGAAGGGTGCTGGCTGTATCCTTTTCTCAAACCTTTCTGATATTATCCTAGCATCAGTACCCACTTGGCGCAGCCTCTGGCTCACTCACCCAGCAACCAGTGCCCACTGAGTAAAGCCATCATCCGCTTTTGTATGTGTATGGTGTCTGTGGTAGCATGAACATGGTTGAAGCTGGTAAAGTGCTGTACATGGTCCAAGGCAAAGCTCTCTGCAATGAGCTATTTGCCACTAGAGATGATAATTCCCAAAAGAATTGGCTACAGGGTGTGGGATTCAACAACACCTGACAGGTATTTCCTCTGCCACAGGTACCAACGGTACACGGTGCACGTGCATTTCAATTTGCACTAATTCCTTATGGCAATTCCAATAAAAAAAAAAAGATTTGGGGACACTAAGTTTTCTCCCCAATGCCGAATCTGAAGCAACTTGGACATATATCCCGTTTGTGGATCGTCTCATTCACCCCTCTATTAGGTGTGGCCAGCAAGTTTGTCTTCCTCAAACCTTCAGCCCTACAACATTATCTCCAGACCAGTTCAGTTCTGTTCGACTTCACAACACACCAAGGACATCATGCAACAGCAGAAAATGGCGGTTGGATATAAATGTTGTATTCAGAAGATTCCATGTTTAATCATACAATTGTGAAGTCCGTAAAGGTCTCCTGTCTTTGGGTGCTATCCTGTACAGAAGCGCACAGAAAAACTGCTCTGCGCATACCAAATTTTGTGACTTTTGGTCCAATAACACTTTGTTTCCTGGAACACATGCAGAAACTGCCTAAGGAAGTTAAAATGGATAAAGCATGTTTTTGGGGCCATCTTAAAAGTTCTCCCACGCTTAACTAACTACCATGAAAATTTCAAGGATCAAACAAAAATAGAATGTATCTTTTTAATGCAGTTTCGTCACATGGTACCACAGTTATTAGCAAAACCAAACGTTGTTCTTGCTGAAACTAAATGATCAAACCATTCTGTAAAGTGTTGGATTTACTCAAGCTATAGATCAAAGAAAAACACTAGCCATATGGTAGTTGTGGGTACGTTGCTTAGCCCATTGGAAAGGGAAGAAACTTAGGCGCACTTTGAATCTCCACAGAATGTTCCCAAAATGTGACGTAAGTTTGATTGATACTGAAGTTGTGCTTTTTTTTTAGAGGGGGGGGTGTATACTTCAGACACAGAACATGGCTTTAGGCTTACCTGTGTAGCCTGACTGCAGCTGTCAAAAAACTGTGGCTCAACCTATTAACATTAACCCTCTTGACAGGGCAAACCTCCTTTCTGACTGTTAATAAGTCACCCCGTTGTAGGCTTTATAGACCATACATAAGGCAGGGTGTACCGTGTTTAAAATTAGGACATGTAGACATTTAATGTTAACTTTTGCTTACAGTGACTAGCACCCAAAAGCTTTATTTCACTGTGGCTGTGTACAGATTACCTTTCTAATACAGTATTCCAGGAATGAGACTAGATAGAAAAATATTTAAACCACATTTTTTAATAGTTATTAAAAATCCAATTCAATCGTGAAGTTGGGTTTTTAATAAATATTAGGAAAAATTAACTTTTAGAAAGTTACCCTTTGCCTGCCTGATGTTCCTGGAGGCTTATTTGCATCCCCACCCCCAATATTCTACCAGCCAGCATTTAAATAGATGTGAAATAACTCTCAGGAACAAACAATAGGCTGACCTGAATGGGCAGAGAACCTCACAGAATATGCAGGGCGGGGGTTGTAGGCTTCTATTCGACAGCGTCAATTTCTGCCTGACCGGTCTGCTGAGGGAGATACACCACTTGAAAGGGGGAGAACAGGATGCAAAGACAAATCTTATGTATCTACTGTCTGGTTGCTTAAACACCCTGCTTTGTCTTACCAGACATGTTTCTCTACGGTTTACATATAACATTCGGGATGCACTCGAAAGGAAAGGAACAGGATGTCAAGACCTTGAAAAATGATTTGTATTGGCTTTTATCATAATAGTGGCATCGTAATGCAAGTCATTGAACATGTTTTTGGATTATTAAAGGTACAGAAGCTCTTCACGACAATGTATGTACATCGTATTTTCCTATATCCTCCTATCATAAACCTTATTTACATCACTTTAACTTATACAACTTAACAACAATAGTAGACACTTATTGCATGAACCAAGAAGGTAGACAGTGGTCAGACAGGTGTACTCATGCACCACTATATCACAATGCTTTCTTTGTTTTACTTTAACAAAATATATTGGTGCTTGCAATCTATAAATGTGTTAGGATTCATATTACTTCTGTACCTACCAGTCTATATTGGTCACCGCTTATGTCCAGTTCGGTAGGTTTGGCCTTGTCTGCCCACCCTAATATGTTTGTTAGATAGATTCTGCACATGTATAAGCAATCCAGAGCCTGGGTGATATTTTCATCTGCTCCTCTCCTGAGCTCATCCATGACTGCCATAATGACAGACTCCGTTGAGTGTGCTGGCCTAAAACCCGCCTGCCGGGGGTCAAGAAACTGGGAATGCTCAATAAATGAGCTGAGGCAATTCGTGACATGAGCCTCTAATATTTTACTGAGGTAAGGGAGCAATGAAATAGGACGGAAATTGCTCAACACCGAAGGATCTGCAATGGGGTTTTTCAATATAGGAACAACTACAGCGCATTTAAAGGTATCGGGAACAATGCCTGATTTAAGGGAATTGTTAAGGAGTGAAAGCGGCGGGTCAGGGCAGGTAAGAAAGGCTTTTTTCAGACTATGGGGAGGGCAACAGTCATTAAGCGAGCCAGAACCCACTGTATTCAGAAGGATCACAAACTCTTCTCTAGTAATCAGGGGAATTTGATCAAGCGTAAAGGGGTTTTTACAGGGTATAGGGAGGGTAGTAGGGGAAGTGGGGATAGGGATATTGTTCTTAATGGAGAGAATTTTATCCATGAAGAATGAGTAAAAGGAATCACATAGTGTTTGTGAGGGAGCAGATTTAACAGTCACCCAATCAGGTTGTGTAAGCTCATCGACAATTGAGAAAATGTCTTTAGCCTTTGTGGAAGAATTGGTGATTTTTAGAGAAAAGTAAGCAGATTTAGTCGGAAGAATGGAGTCTTTATAATTTTTTAACAGAGCTACATATGCCGCACTCTCCTCTGATTCTAGGCTCGCCGCCAGCGGCACTCTGCCTGTCTGAGCGCCAGTTTTTTCTTTTTTAAATAGTCAGAAAACCAGCGTTGAGCGTCGTGGGGGCGATTAAGCTTGATTTCTTTCAGAGGGGCAACCTTATCACTGGCTGATTTTAGCCAATGATCAAGTTTAGAATCCTGAAGAGAGATGGGGGCCTGTTCATTGGGAGAGGTGGCTGTTAGGAGTGCGTGGAAGTCGCCCATATTAGCCCGTTTCCAGTTTCTGGCCAAGAAGTTACACGCCAAGGGCGGCATGGTGGAGGGAGTATAGGCCATTGCAAAGGAAATAAAATAATGATCAGACCAAGTGCAGGGAGAAACTAAGGAGAGTGTGATTTCTATGTTAGAGGTCGAGACTTGGTCCAGAGTGTGCCCCTTGGTGTGGGTAGCCTTGTGTACATGTTGGGTAAAGTTCATGCCTAGTAGGGAGTCGGTGAACTCGACCGAAGTGGCACTCTTGTGAGTATCAGAGGGCCAGTAGTTAAAATCGCCAAGGATAATCCTGGCATGATTGATAACTAACTGAGAAATTAATTCACCAAAAACTTGAGGGAACAAAGGCATATGATCAGGGGGTCGGTAAAAAAGAGCACAGATAAAAGAAAACTTGGGAGAATCGAGTTTTAAGATGAGACTATCAACATGAGGTAGGCTGTTGATCTCTAAGGTGGTAAATTTGCGTTTTTGTTGAATGATAGCTGCCACTCCACCCCCTAGCTTACCCGACACCCTATTTGCTTGGAGTATGTAGTAGCCAGTAGGTATTGCTGCAAGGATATCAGGAATGGAGTCGACCGTGAGCCAGTTTTCCGACAAAAGAAGGATGTCAGGTTTGTCGGCATCATGCAGCTGAAAGACTTCAAGCTGGTGCTTCACCATAGATGGCGTATTTAAGTAGGTGTTGTCAAGAGGTCCTGCTACCTGGGAATTGGGATTGGTAGGTACTGGAGAGTCCTTGTGGGGGAAAGGGGGGACCTGCCCAAAACACTGAGTGCGGCACTTAGGAGATAGGTCTCTGGGGAGCAGAATCCCTTCTTTCCTGGCGGCTATCCTGACACTGGAGAGGATGGGCCAATTACACTGTAAATTGCGAAGCTCAGATGATGTATAAGTGATCAAATCGGCATTATAACTGGCCCTTGGCCCCGGCTGGGCGCAGAGGGGCTTGCTTTTGGCGCGTCTGCTGCGCATCCGGGCTGACATGTGCGATTTATGCGCAACCCCCTCCCCCAGTTAGACCGCTGCCTTAAGCATAATGTACAAGCAACTACCATGATGACGATTGCGGCATAAAGTCATATCAAATCTATGGCTCGCATCCGCTTTAAATGCCAGGGAAGGCGGTTAATTCAAGATATATTTATTACATGACACGTATGAATGTCTACATCGTCGCACTAGGTTGGTGTGCAAAAAAAAGTATAGTATATTCTATGGGTTGGAAAGTGACATACCCCAAGGGATGCATCCCAGAGTCAGGATAAGCAGTATGCCTAACCAGAGCCTGTATTCAAAGGGTGAAATGTCACTAAGACATGTATCATCTATCCCATCATCAGAGGGAAGAAAATGCGGAAAATAGGTTGACCCAAATATAAGTCGTTGAGGCCAAAATGCCAAGGAAACACATGTTAATCCTCACACGTATCAGATGCAAAGACCAGGGACGGGGAGTTTTAAGTGCAACTTTTGTAGAGGCACAGTATTTCTGTAGTAGGGGATCTCTGTGTATAGTCATAATCTAGTGAATAGTCCCGCCCATGTGCGTGGACCCCGGAGCAATCAAAAATAATCTCTTAAGTTGTCAAAAAATGCAGAACTGCAAGACACTTAAGAGAGAATTTAAAGACAGATAATGCAGCCTATATCCATTTGCTACACTGTCCAGTACTTAAACTAGAAATTCCACCAAAAATCCACACCAGGAACACACAGACCCGGGAGAAACGAAAACAACGAGACGCCACCAGACTTCAACCGCCACGAGGCCATAGAGCGACCTCTATCAGCTTCAACCAATATTTCGGTTTAACATTATTACGTGACTATCGGAACTTCATATGGTTTTGGGCCCATCCGGGTTGGAATTATCACCGGAGGAGCGACCTCCTGGTCCAATCACAACCATTTAGAGCCCTGAAGATTCGCTTGATGCGGTGAAACACGTGTCGGCTGGTTGTTCTCAAGCTGTGACACATTAAACAAGGAAACCACGACGCTGTTGTCACCAAATGTCCATTTATTTTCCTCAATCGCATATTACCTTGTATCACATTGTTGTTTCTCTGCAATTTTCGTTTAACTAGTAAAGGCCACACAGTGACCGTTTATACTTTCTAAGTGTGTGCATAGGGCATGTCTTCTGTTGTACTTTTGGATTAGGACAGTTCGCTGACTTCTCCATTGAGTGGTTATATAGTTGTTCCACTCGCCCAGTTGCACCATTATCTATTATTTCTGCCCAGTGCTTCCATACTGGCAGTGCGCCCATTCTTTGACTTCCAAAAAACCATTTTTCCTTTCCTCGGATCCACATGACGTCTGCTTACTCTGTCTCCCTGAAGCACATGTCCCTGAAGAATGTGACATCTGCCAGAACTTTTCAGCAAGGACCCTGAGGTAAAGGCTGAAGATTAGGCTTCAAGGCCTAGAGGAGAGACGACTGCAGGCTGCAGGTGGGTCTGGGCAGGCTGGGAAGGCTCCCGGTCTCCGTCAGCGTCGATTGCATCGACGGCGACGTCGAGAGGGATGACAACGGTGTGTTCCCATCTCCCTGGGGCTCTGGGTCGAGCCGGCGTTAAGGATCGATGTCGAAGGGCCTGGGTAGGCCGCCGCCGAGATCACCGTCGACGGTTTCTATGTCGTCAACGTCAGCGTCGAGCCATCGACGTCGAAGAAGGAGCCACAGGCGTCGGCGCTCGCCGTCGAGGCGACACCGCTGGTCGAGGACCTCAAGAAAGCAGTCGGCGTAGAGAAGGAGTCGACGCTCATCGTCAAGGACTGAACGTTCGACGCCGCGGAGGCGGCTTTCAGCGTCAAGGAAGAAGCGCTCGACGCCGCGGAGGCGGCAGTAGATGCCGGAGAAGCGACGCTCGGCGTCGGGACGAAAGAGATCAGCTTCTCTGGGACTTTCCAACTCCCCTAAGCGGCGCAGAAGGAGTTCTGGCGCCAGAAGTCAAGCTGGATCTGGGGGAGAACGCCGGAGACGGCGGTCGCCGACTGGAAGGGCTGGTTCACAGTCCCCTCCCCCGAAGAAGTCACTGGGCTCGGTGTACTCGGTGGTTTATACACCACCTCGGCCGAAGACGCCCCCACCTCCTATACCTAAGGAAGATCCTCCCAGCAACCCTCCTCTTCCACCACTTCCGCCTTCAGGACCACCTCCACCACCACTTCCGCCTCATGGGCCCGCCCCTTGGCCGGAGATACCTCCTGTTCCTCCGCCAAGGTCGGTGTCGCTGCCTCCACTCCCTACACCGCCTAAGGGGATGCCTAAACCAAAACCCCAGGATAGGCCACGGAAGACTCCTCCACGGAGACCTGCGGAGCGTCCACGAACTGGGAGATCATGATCTCGTTCCAGGAGGAGGGAGCGATTGCGGAGTCCCAACAGGTCATCCACGCGGTCGAGACGACGCCACATGAGGCGCAGGTCTCTTTCCCATACGGGGTCTTCAGAGACCAGCGACTATTCTCCGACTTTGTCGGGGTCACCGGAGACAAGGGTGTCACCGGTTGACGATCTGGTGTCCTTTGATGATGTCCTGTTAAGAGGTGCAGCAAAATTGGGCATCTCGTTGACGGTGCCCACGCCCAAGACCTCGGTGATCTTCGAGACGCTGCACCAGAAACATCTGTCTCGGCCATTACTACCTCTGGTACCGGGCCTGGAGGATCCAGCCATGGACCTTTTTCTCACCCCGACGGTGACTAAGGCGGCCCCCTCGAGACTACAGAAAAAATACCGGGCTCCCGACTCGGATCCGGCTTTTGTAAGGGTGGAACCTCCTCCAGACTCTGTGATAGTGACGGAGGCTCGAAAACAGCATGCCACCACTCCGTCATCCACAGTCCCACCAGATGAGGAATCTAGATGGGTGGATTCGGCGGGGAGGAAGGTTTGTGGGACGTCGGCGACTTCCATGAAGGCTGCGAGTGCCACAGCCTTGTTGGGGAGGGATGACTGGGCCCTCTGGGAATCCCTCCAGCAGTTTGTAGAACACCTGCCTCGTGACAAAAGAGAAGATTTCCAGGATGTGTTGAATGAGGGGATGTTGGTGGCGAATCAGGTCATCAGTGCTGCAGCCGATTCTTCCCTCCTGGCGGCACATGGCTTCTGCCATGGGATTAACCAGCGAAGACACGCCTGGCTCCGCCTCACGTCGCTGAAATCTGACGCACAACAAAGGGTTGCCAATTTACCATTCTCTGGCGAAACCCTGTTTGGAAAACATGCGGATGACGAAATGGCCCGCATGAAGGCGGAGGCCGAAACACTCACGGCTGTGAGTCTGGAAAAGCCCAAGGATAACAAGAAATCGTACCGCCCGTTCCAGAGACGGTTCGGTGGACAGGGCAGAGGGCGTGGCCAGGCTTTGGGACAGCAGCAGCAACAACAACAGCAGCAGTTCCGAAGACCGTTCTAGAAGCGCCAGAAAGGCAGAGGCGGCCAACAGTCGGCAACAGCGACCAAAGGCCCGGCCGGGTCTAGGCCCTGAGCGCTTACTTCCCCTGCATCCGTTACCCACTCCGGTGGGGGAAGCGTTCAATTGTTTCTGGCAGAATGGAGAAATATTACTCAGGACAAGTGGGTGCTGAATATTGTTTGCAATGGATACAGTCTTCGGTTCACCTGCCTGCCTCCATCAATTCCTCCAGTCAGCGTGCAGTGTCAGCTGCGCGAGCGCCAGGCGGAGGCCGATCTCCTGTTAAGGAAAAGGGCGATAGAAGACGTACCTCTGTCTCAAAGAGGAAGACGTCTGTACTCCTGGTTCTTCCTGGTTCGCAAGAAGGACAAGAACGAGTTGAGGCCCATTCTGGACTTGCGACAGGCAAACAAGTGGATTCGCAGAGAGAAGTTTCGCATGCTGTCGCATCAGATTTATCCTCAGTTGCAACTGGGAGACTGGCTTTGTGCTATAGACCTACAAGATGCGTACTTCCATGTGCCCATTGCACACAAACACAGGAAGTTCCTGCGATTCCAAGTCGGCGCCAAACATTATCAATGCACAGTACTGCCATTCGGACTGAAGTCTGCGCCGAGAACTTTCTCGAAGTGCATGGCGGTGGTAGCAGCACACATGAGGAAGAACAAGGTGTTCGTCTACCCGTACCTGGACGATTGGTTGATCGAGGCCTCCTCCTTCTCGGAAGCTCAAGCACACTTCCAGAAGATGTGCGTTCTCTTGAACAAGCTGGGGTTGCACATCAACATGTCCAAGTCTGTCCCGACTCCAGTCCAATGCATATAGTACTTGGGAGCCTCCATCAATACACTGTCAGCAAGCGTGTCTCCTTCGGAGGAGCGACGATTATCACTCCTTCGGAAGGCTCAGGCTCTTATGACCACTCCATCCACAACAGTGAGGACGGTGTCTTCTCTACTGGGATCGATGGCCTCTTGTATCTTCCTAACGCCACACGCACGACTGCACATGAGACCGTTGCAAGACTGCTTGGAGGATCAGTGGGATCAGAGGAAAGGATCTTGGGACGACAAGATACAACTGTCTCGGCATGCTCTTCAGTCTCTGAAGTGGTGGTGTTCAGCGGAGAATCTCCTCAGAGGTGTTCCCTTCCACAAGGACATTCCCACTCAGACTATCGTGACTGATGCTTCTCTCCACGGTTGGGGGCCGCACTCCGGAGACTTACAGATTCAAGGAACGCGGTCCTCGATGGAGGCCACGTGTCACATCAATTTCCTGGAACTCAGAGCTGTTCACTTGGCACTGAAGGCCTTTCATACGTCCTTTCAGACCAACTCTCTGCTTGTACAGACGGACAATACGACCACGGTGTATTACCTCAACAAGCAGGGGGGCTCGAGATCACGCACTCTGTCGCAAGAGGCGCAGGCGATCTGGCACTGGCTTCTGGCCAGAGGACTGACGATAACGGCTACCCATCTGCCAGGTGTGCAGAATGTTCAGTCGGACGCACTGAGCAGACTGATTCAGGAAAACCACGAATGGGTCATAAACGACGAAGTACTAGGAGAAGTCTTCGCATGGTGGGGGACTCCAGACGTAGATCTGTTCGCCACCGCCGAAAACAGCAAATGCCGAGACTTCGCCTCCAGGTACTACCAGCAGGGTACGCTGGGGAATGCGCTATGGATCAACTGGTCGAACAACTTTCTGTACTCTTTTCCACCCATTCCCCTGATTCCGGCGGTGCTCATCAAGCTGGCCCGGTCCATGGCTCGGATGATCCTTAATGCCCCGGACTGGCCCAGGCAGTGGTGGTTCACGGACCTGCTTCACCGGTCTCTCCTTCTTCACATACGGCTGCCGTGCAGGCCGGACCTTCTCACGAAGTTCGGAGGGCAGATGTTGCACCCCATCCTCTCGTCTTTGAGTTTGGCGGCATGGCTCCTGAGATAGTACAATATGGCCATTTGAATCGGCCCGAAGATTGCATGGACATACTGAAGGAGGCTAAGCGACCTTCCACTCGGACTTCCTATGCTTACAAGTGGAAGAGGTTCTGTATCTGGTGCAAGTCCAAGAACTTTGATCCGACGACGTGTAAGGAAGACGTCATCCTTCCTTACCTTCTACATTTGGCGCAGTCTGGCCTTAATGTTCATTCCATTAAGGTTCATCTTGCTGCATTGACTGCCTATAGGAAATGCCCTTCACAGACTTCATTCTTCCAGATCCCTGTGATCAAAGATTTTCTGGAAGGCTTGAAGAAAGTATTCCCTCCTGTCCGGCTTCCTTCGCCTTCATGGGAATTGAATGTGGTGCTGTCCAGATTGATGAAGGAGCCTTTTGAACCTATTCATAAGGCTTTGTTGCAGCACCTGTCCTGGAAGGCGGCGTTCCTCGTGGCCATTACATCGGCCCGCAGGGTGAGTGAAATTCAGGCGTTGTGTTGCCAAGAACCTTATACTGTATTTCATGCTGCTATGGTTGTTATGCGTACTCACCCTAAATTTCTTCCCAAGGTTATTTCTGATTTTCATGTCAACCAGACCATAACTTTGCCTACGTTTTTTCAGAATCGTTCATCTCCAGCGGAAAGGTCTTTACATTCCCTGGATGTTAGGAGGGTGTTGAAATTTTACCTGCATAAGACCAAAGATATTCGTAGGTCAGACCAATTGTTTATCAATTATGGATTGGTCAGGACTGGTCTTGCTACCTCTAAGCAGTCCATCTCTAGGTGGATTGTGTCCTGCTTACAGCTGTGTTACCAAAAAGCTAATAAGACCTTAGGGGGTAAACCGGCTCATTCCACCAGGGGCAAAGCTGCCACGACTGCTTTGCTCCGTAATGTTTCAATTGCAGAAATCTGCAAGGCGGCCACTTGGAAGTCGGTCCATACCTTTGCTAAGCATTACTGCCTGGACACTGATGCCAGGGCAGACGTTCAGGTTGGGCAGGCTTCGCTGATTAATCTGTTCGCACAATAGTGGTGTTAAGTCTCGTTCTCCACCGCCGCTTTGGTGTGGGGATGGGCTTGCCATTCTATTCACTAGATTATGACTATACACAGAGATCCCCTACTACAGAAAGAGTAGTTTCTGTCCTGTAACTCCAGTTCTGTAGTAGGGGTATCTCTGTTATAGTCATAAGCGCCCGCCCTCCTCCCCGGTGGAGAAAGATCTTCATGTAAGGAATGCTACAGGTCTGGCGTGTTACACCTTCAAAAAGAACTGAAAGTAAGAGGAGCCTGCTGTGCATTCTGGGATACTGGGAGAAGTTCTGGAAAGTTCTCTTAAAGGCACAGTCTGTTTAAGCCACATAATGGCAGCCTATGGGGCTTGTCTGTCCATACCTTCCTCTCTATCATTCCAGAGGCTTTGCTGGTAGAGTCAAGTTTCTCTATGGAGGGAACTGGGCAGGCTGTGCTGTTTGTGTGGATTTTTGGTGGAATTTCTAGTTGAAGTACTGGACAGTGTAGCCTGTGGATATAGGCTGCATTATCTGTCTTTAAATTCTCTCTTAAGTGTCTTTGCAGTTCTGCATTTTTTGACAATTTAAGAGATTATTTTTGATTGCTCCGGGGTCCACGCACAAGGGCGGGACTATTCACTAGATTATGACTATAACAGAGATACCCCTACTACAGAACTGGAGTTACAGGACAGAAACTACTCCATCATACATAAGGTCAACAAGTCTGTGCTGCAGTCATCCACTCAAAATCATTGTTGTGACATAGTCAAATGGTGTGACTGTGCGTTGTGGTTCAGGGATGTGGAATTCCTATAGCCCGACGCCCAGGACATATTGTTTGGGGTCAAGGGCAACAAATTTTAATGTGCATTTTGTCCTTGGGACAAGCGGGCCCAACCCCCTGCAGCGCAAACCCTTTGGCTGCCAGTTTGCAGTACCACATTAAGGATCAGGGAAGGGCACTGCCTGCAGTTCAGTTATTATTTGTGTGCATATGTTAATGCTGTTCAAACTTGTATTCGTGGTTCATTAATTGAGTGCTTTTATTATTAGTCTGAGCGCTCTCAGTAAATGTAAGTTCTGACTGCACTACTGACAGTGCTTCCAATATAAAAACGTGGACACACTGTTTCAAAGTTTAGCAATACGAGGCTATGCATAATGCTCCCAGAATGCTCTCTGATTAGATGCAAATATTTGCAGAAGCTTGAAAGCAAGTATAATGATTCTTTGCTTTCAATATAAAATGTTCATATAAAATAGAGAGTAGGAAAAAACATGTTTTGCTAAAATACTGTAAAATTTCAGTTACCACTTCTTCAGCATCATTTTTAAAATGTGTTGATGCATGCTATTATTTCCCCACAATATTCATATTAGAAAATCAGTGTAACCAGTTTCAATAAGATTTGGGGAAACAAAAATGAATAAGCAATGGCAAAGCCAGTAGGTCTGAAATGGTAGTCAGCCTTTTAGTTTTGGCAATGCAGGACTTGTTTTGGCAGGGTTTTTGTAAAACCTTATTGATGTGAGAGCTGCCGGACCCTCACTAATATAACAAACATTGGCAAAAGCAACAAGCATTGGAAATGCAATAGGTCTCGCAGTAGTAAAGTTTGAGCTATAGGTGTTATTTATGTGTTGTTTTTTCTTTGTGTTTTTTCTAAATAGCGAAATTAATAGCTTTCTTCTTTACAAAGCCAATAGTTATAATTTTTGTAAATGTGACACCTCTAGCATTTGTAAAGCAACATGTTTTGTATTAACGGGACTTATATGTGACTTATATGTATTGAAATAAAAAAAATCAATGGCTTTAAAAAAAAATTAGCAATTAATACGTAAATAAAATGGATTTTATTTTATATTGCCAATAGCTTAAAGTTTATTAAATATATTTAGTTTAAGATGCTGTGGTTGCGCTGAGTGAGGGTGGGTGAGGGTGAGTGAGGGTGAGGGTGAGTGAGGGGTTGAGGGTGAGTGAGGGTGAGGGGTTGAGGGTGAGTGAGGGTGGGTGAGGGAGTGAGGGTGGGTGAGGGTGAGTGAGGGTGAGTGAGGGTGAGTGAGGGTGAGGGGTTGAGGGTGAGGGGTTGAGGGTGAGTGAGGGTGAGGGGTTGAGGGTGAGTGAGGATGAGGGGTTGAGGGTGAGTGAGGGTGAGGGGTTGAGGGTGAGTGAGGGTGAGGGATTGAGGGTGAGGGGTTGAGGGTGAGGGATTGAGGGTGAGGGTGAGTGAGTGTGAGTGAGTGGGTGAGGGATTGAGGGTGAGGGATTGAGGGTGAGGGATTGAGGGTGAGTGAGGGTGAGGGTGAGTGTGAGTGAGGGTGAGGGATTGAGGGTGAGTGAGGGTGAGGGTGAGTGAGGATGAGTGAGGGTGAGGGTGAGTGGGGTTGAGGGTGAGTGAGGGTGAGGGTGAGTGAGGATGAGTGAGGGTGAGGGGTTGAGGGTGAGTGAGGGTGAGGGTGAGTGAGGATGAGTGAGGGGTTGAGGGTGAGTGAGGGTGAGGGTGAGTGAGGATGAGGTGTTGAGGGTGGGTGAGGGTGAGTGAGGGTGAGGGTGAGTGAGGATGAGGTGTTGAGGGTGGGTGAGGGTGAGTGAGGGTGAGGGTGAGTGAGGATGAGGTGTTGAGGGTGGGTGAGTGAGGGTGAGGGTGAGTGAGGATGAGGTGTTGAGGGTGGGTGAGGGTGAGTGAGGGTGAGGGTGAGTGAGGATGAGGTGTTGAGGGTGGGTGAGGGTGAGTGAGGGTGAGGGTGAGTGAGGATGAGGTGTTGAGGGTGGGTGAGGGTGAGTGAGGGTGAGGGGTTGAGGGTGGGGGGTTGAGGGTGGGTGAGGGTGAGTGAGGGTGAGGGGTTGAGGGTGAGTGAGGATGAGTGAGGGGGTGAGGGGTTGAGGGTGGGTGAGGGGTTGAGGGTGAGTGAGGGTGAGGGTGAGTGAGGGTGGGTGAGGGTGAGGGGTTGAGGGTGAGTGAGGGTGAGTGAGGGTGAGGGTGAGTGAGGGTGAGTGAGGGTGGGTGAGGGTGAGGGTGAGTGAGGGTGAGTGAGGGTGGGTGAGGGTGGGTGAGGGTGGGTGAGGGTGAGGGTGAGTGAGGGTGAGTGAGGGTGGGTGAGGGTGGGTGAGGGTGAGTGAGGGTGAGTGAGGGTGAGTGAGGGTGAGTGAGGGTGAGGGGTTGAGGGTGAGTGAGGGGTTGAGGGTGAGGGGTTGAGGGTGAGGGGTTGAGGGTGAGGGGTTGAGGGTGAGTGAGGGTGAGGGTGAGGGGTTGAGGGTGAGTGAGGGTGAGGGGTTGAGGGTGAGGGGTTGAGGGTGAGTGAGGGTGAGTGAGGGTGAGTGAGGGTGAGGGGTTGAGGGTGAGGGGTTGAGGGTGAGTGAGGGTGAGGGGTTGAGGGTGAGTGAGGATGAGTGAGGGGGTGAGGGGTTGAGGGTGGGTGAGGGAGAGTGAGGGTGAGTGAGGGGTTGAGGGTGAGGGGTTGAGGGTGAGGGAGAGTGAGGGTGAGTGAGGGGTTGAGGGTGAGGGGTTGAGGGTGAGGGGTTGAGGGTGAGGGAGAGTGAGGGTGAGGGAGGGGTTGAGGGTGAGGGGTTGAGGGTGAGTGAGGGTGAAGGGTTGAGGGTGAGGGGTTGAGGGTGAGTGAGGGTGAAGGGTTGAGGGTGAGGGGTTGAGGGTGACTGAGGGTGAGGGGTTGAGGGTGAGGGGTTGAGGGTGACTGAGGGTGAGGGGTTGAGGGTGAGGGGTTGAGGGTGAGTGAGGGTGAGGGGGTGAGGGTGAGTGAGGGTGAGGGGTTGAGGGTGAGTGAGGGTGAGGGGGTGAGGGTGAGTGAGGGTGAGTGAGGGAGGGTGAGGGGTTGAGGGGGAGGGGTCGAGGGGGAGCGGTTGAGGGTGAGTGAGGGTAAGGGGTTGAGGGTGAGGGGTTGAGGGTGAGTGAGGGTGAGGGGTTGAGGGTGAGTGAGGGTGAGGGGTTGAGGGTGAGTGAGGGTGAGGGGTTGAGGATGAGTGAGAGTGAGGGTGAGTGAGGGGTTGAGGGTGAGGAGTTGAGGGTGAGGGGTTGAGGGTGAGGGGTTGAGGATGAGTGAGAGTGAGGGTGAGTGAGGGGTTGAGGGTGAGGAGTTGAGGGTGAGGGGTTGAGGGTGAGGGTGAGTGAGGGTGAGGGGTTGAGGGTGAGGGTGAGTGAGGGTGAGTGAGGGTGAGGGGTTGAGGGTGAGTGAGGGTGAGGGGTTGAGGGTGAGGGGTTGAGGTTGAGGGTGAGGGGTTGAGGGTGAGTGAGGGGTTGAGGGTGAGGGGTTGAGGGTGAGTGAGGGTGAGGGGTTGAGGGTGAGTGAGGGGTTGAGGGTGAGTGAGGGTGAGGTGTTGAGGGGGAGGGGTCGAGGGTGAGGGTGAGGGGTTGAGGGTGAATGAGGGTGAGGGGTTGAGGGTGAGTGAGGGTGAGGGGTTGAGGGTGAGTGAGGGTGAGGGTGAGTGAGGGTGAGGGGTGGCCAACATCGCTATCCTCGTTAAACCAGTTGGCTCATCAGTGTTTGTCAACAGTGCGCCTTGTTGAGTAAGCAGAAAGAGATCGACGCCGGTTCGATAATGCCACTGCTCTGTGCTAACAAAAATGCGGAAAAAATAAGCATTTAAATCATTGGCAAATTCAGTAAGCAGAAAGAGATCGACGCTGGTTCGATAATGCCACAGCTCTGTGCTAACAAAAATGCGGAAAAAAGTAAGCATTTAAATCATTGCCAAATTCTACGGAAATTGATTGCAAATGGGAGCAGCTCTGCTTGCAAATCCTCCCTCCGTCGCCCAGGCTGCTGGACTGGAATTGCAGCAGCTAGAAGTGAGGAAGAAAAAAACAAGCAGCAGAGCACGGCGTCAGTGTTGGCATTGATGGGGGGTAGGGGGGAAGTGGGGATTTAAAAAAAAATGCGACACGGCGGGCAGGGGAGGGGGCGGAGCAGGTAAAATAAACAAACAAGACGGAGGGAAGAGAGGGGAGGGGGAGGAGAAATGCGACACGGCGGGAAGGGGAGGGGGCGGAGCGGGTAAAATAAACAAACAAGACGGAGGGAAGAGAGGGGAGGGGGGAGGAGAAATGCGACACGGCGGGAAGGGGAGGGGGCGGAGCGGGTAAAACAAGACGGACGTGCACGCGCTTTTAAGCTCAATGCGCATGCGCATTGAGCTTAAGTCACGGGCACTGCAAGGAATCGCCACGATTCCTTGCAGTGGATAAAGAGTGGATAAGCCCCCATAGTCTAGCTTGCTCGATGCGCATGCGCATCGACAGGCGAGACCTAAAAATGTTTTTTGGTCTCAAAAAAGCACACACTGCCACATTAGTTACTGGCACTGAACAAAAATACTTTGTGTGCCTATATGCTCCTTGTGAAAGAGCAGAATGCGGTCACTCAGCGTGAAGCCAGCCGATGCAGAGAGATCATTTTAATAAACACCAAAGGTCATGGTTAACGGTCATGGTTAACGGCAGACCAAATTAGGGGCCCAATTATTAAAGAGTCTCAAAAGTGCACCCATGGTATATGTCCTTGTATTAAGGGCAGCTATATGGCTTTCGTGATTTCACAAGAATTTACATCAGTAGGGCAAGAAATAGTACTCCTAGAAAATATTTGTGAACTGCATTTTAGCATGAGCAAATATGCATGTGTAGATTTGCTCATGCGAACACCTGAGTGTTTGCAAGTTTATTTTTCCCTCCAACCACTTTTTTTCCTAACTCTGGAAGAAGGTTTACATCTGCCATTGTCAGGAGTAAATTTTCAACATTTCTCAGTATTGGAAAAGATTAGAGAAGAGTTGTTGAAAACCCATAAAACATGCAAGTTAGTAGGTTTGCGCATATTCAAAAGGACCTTCCAACCCAGGAACTATTGTTTACCACAGCCTTCAGTCCCAGTATGTAGATCTGCGGAAACGTAGCAACATAAAGGGATTGCTAGTATTCAAACACTACTATGGTATGAGCCCTGGCATAATCAGATAGGCTATATAAGAGCTCTTATATAATGAGATTGCTGCCATAATTTGTCTCTGCACAACATGGCACCAAAGGGACAAGTGGATTTTGTTACAGGACAAGTAGATTTATGAAGCAACCTGCCCCATGGACAAGTAGATATTTTAATACATTTCACACCCCTGGTTGTGGTTAGTGTTGAAGTTTACAGCATCTACTCCACACTGCAATTCGAAAAGGCAGAAATTGGTACGATACATATTCATAGGTGACATTAGAGACATTCAACCTGGCCCTAAAGCTCACTATATCTAATCACCTAAAAAGTATTGCATCTCTGAGTCACAGTTAAGACCATGTTCAAATGTGTGTTAACGCATGATCCACATGGCTTCTGTCCTTCTTAGGTGTAGTTCCCGGTTGCCACCCCGCTGGCTAGGGTCTATGCATTCAATTCCAAAAAAGTAAATTCTTTGTGAGTGCCTTGTGCACTACACAATGCTGTATGTGTGGTTACTGGATACCTCGCATCCTGTTGGTGTAGGGCCCTTATATGCTACCCAATTCGCTCTTTTAATGGTCTAAGGGTGCTACACACATATTGTTTACCACACTTGTACTCTCTCACATAGACCACAAATCTAGTCGTACAATTAATGTTGGATTTTATTTCATAAGTCTTGTTGTTACATCCATCAAAGGTTCTCACTTTGTTTAGCCCACCTACAAACACCACAGAATCCACATTTATGAAAACCAATGGTGTGAGGTGTAAGCCACGTCTGTGTCTTGCCAGTTCTGGGAACTGTGGGGTCGAGTCTGGTACGTAATGTCCTTCCGCGTCTTGAGGTAATCTGTGGCCGATTTGTAATGCAACCGGCCAAGGTGCTGTCTGCCCGAAGTATGCCCCAGTGTTTGTTCAGACTCTTACGTAAGGTGTGGCTGAGGTCATTAAAGTTTGTAATCATGCAAACCATTTGGTCACTGGTAGTGGGTTTCTTCTTAGTCTGTAAGGTGTCCTACCTTCTCACACTGGAGACTCTGTTTTCTGCTCTTTTGAGATGAACCGTTAAATAACCCCTCCTTTTGGAATCTTGTTTTCATGTCCAGTAGGCATTTATGAAATTCAGTATATTCACTACAGTTACGTCTGGCTCTTATATATTCCCCATATGGAATGGATCTAAGCTGATGAGTGGGATGATGACTAGCTGCATGTAGGACCGAGTTGCAGGAGGTACCTTTGCGAAACTGACGTCTGTTGAGATTGTCATCCTTCACATATAGTTCTGTTGAAATAGAGACTTTCGGGAGGACCGCCCTCACTCCCGGATTGAGTCTGAGCCGCCAAGACATGTACACTATATCTGATTCTGGTAGGTCTGCTGTGATGCTTGCCAGAGGGATTTCCTTGATGTTGAATCTAATTTGTGCGGTACAGTGGACACTCTCCTTTTTTACACACTGTTTTTTCCTCTCCCTGCCTTTACTCATAGATTATTGAGAAGCACATACTCGTGTTTGGTCGGGAGTAGCGCGGATTTGAGCGCACTCGTTGATGTAAGTTTGAACCTTCTGGTAGGACCTATTTATATCTGCCACAGGTGTGCTTTCTTAGATACTTATGAATTCCTGAAATTTTTGTCGCACCACTAAGGACCTTGGTGCAGTTGGGAGGATTTGTCCCATTTCACCAGTAGTGGCGGCATCAGCCTTTAGATATTCACTGAAGGTGAGGTGCATGTTTATCCGGTGTGCCTCTTAACCGTTGACGCCCTGTGACCTGACACCTTTTTGTTCCTTTCTCAACATATTCCTTGACGATTCACTAACCTCATCAGATACTTGCAACGTTGATGTTGGTCTGGAATTATCACTGTCATCACGGTGAGCGTCCTGTGTTCTATCCCTCGCTCTATCCTTCTTATATTTTTTGTATTGGACAATTGCTCCTATGGCCTTTTTGGCTCCATCCTGACCTAGTATCTCCATGTTTTCCTCTCTATACAGTTTACGCCATCTGTGGCCTCAATTGGCAGGTATTTCACATACCCTGTATTTACTACACAATTCCTCACCACCATTACGTTCTGGAAGTACCCTCACCCTTTTTTTTCTCTTTATCCATGCAGTAACTCTGATGTACCCTTGACAGTGCTCACTGTTGTATTTTGACTTGCGCACTACCGGGTTGGAATTATCTCCTTTTCAGGGGTGAGTTCTGGACGCCTCAGCCTTATCATTCTCTTTTTGACTTTTCCTATTGTTTTCCCCCTTTTTCCCCCTGTAGCTATATAATAGTCAATGACTCCCCCCTTTTATTTCCCCCTTTTTTTGCACACTTGTCTTTCAGTCGTGAGCGACCTTGGAACATACCACAAAGGTATTGGACTATTCGAGACTGGCTTTGCCTGTTCCGCCCGAGCCACTCGCTCCCTCCCCACTCTGGCACATTTAGTATACATTTTCAAATACTCTCTTGTGTGTATGTCACCATTGGTTTGTGGGATTGTGTTTTGGGTTGCACTCCTTCCATTGACCATGAATTTCCGCAGTGTTATGTGTTCATTATGTTGTACCCAAATATGTTCCTATGTTTCTAGTACTGTAGTACACGAGAGCGTAACAAGGGGCCCGCCCCACACCAATGTATTGTGAGTTTGCTATCGAGATGGTTTCCGCGAGTGGTGGGTGATGTTGCTATCCACTTATGTGAGAAAGTGTGTTCTCCAGACCTTATCAGTGTATGCCTTGTTCTCAGGTTCTCTTTTGTATCATTCCCAGTCCTGAAGAGTCGGAGACCACTATTTCTCTGACGAAACATGTCGGCTGGCTGTTTTGTGGCATGACCAATTAAAGAAACCAGGACACCAACATTGATTTTTAGGTCGAGCGTCAGCGAAGGACCTATTGTCAGCGGTTTCGAGGGAATCTTAGACAGTGTTCGGGCACGCGCCTCTGCTGTCTCAGATAACTCCTCGAGGGCGCGCACGGCGCCGTGCACATCCCCTGCCTCGCATTCGCAGCCTCTCTCAATCACACACAGCCACACTCACGCATGCGCGCACACACACATACATTCTGGCAGGCTGTTCACAACACATGCACTCGCAGGCAGGCACACACAACACACACACGAGCGCACACATACAGACACACACCACACCTCCCCAGCCCCCCCGCCGCCGCCCCGCCCACACACGAGAGTACACACACAGACAATCCCCCCCAACATAAAGACGACCCCCTCCCCCCATCAACCCCACTCACCGCATCGCCGGACTCTGCAGCCTCCGCGGGGCTCTCCCTCGGGCATGGGAGCCCCGCGTCACCAGCACTGCTTTTCTGTCCAGGCACTCCGTGGGCGTGGGCTCCTGAAGTCCCGCCCCACGGCAGGTTTCGTTTTTGATCAGGTTTCGTTATTGCTAAAGGGGGCGGGCATTTTTGAAAGGAGCTTGTTTTCCGATCGCGATTGCTTGTTTCTTTTTCCCGTCACTCATGGTCTGCTGTCTTCCGGTTCGTCTTTCCTTTTGTACGTCTCCTACCAGATGCTGACAGTGCTGATTATCCGAAGCACTCACGCTTTTGCTCGACGGGCTCTTAATGTGTGATCACCAGGAAGTGAGCGCTTTTATCTAAGGCTTGTGCCTTCAAAGCACTGTAAGAACTCGATGAGTAGCAATAGGGGAGTCCTTGCGTAGGAGCACGTGTGCCCGCGATTACATTCCTCTTAACTCCTTCATGGCACTTCCTTCCATAGTGCCATTTACGAACTGAACGGCCTCTAGCCGCTTGTATGAAAGTTGGGTGTGTAGCCTGTACTTGTGAAAAATGCAAGACTGAGTTCAGGAAGACCTGAAATACCTTACAGGGTGCCGGGCCCTCCCACAAGAGATGTCACCCTTCCCCAATTCCAGCTCTTCACACTGCTATGGTATACACATGCTGACAGCCAGACAGTGAATATTTGGGGCACTGTTTCTGTGTCCATCCGACTCCAGGGACCTTCTGCCTCACAAGGGCCTCTGTGCTAGTGCTTGTCGTACTGGGCTGGCTAAGCCAGCTGCTGTTATTCGCCGCCTTTACTGAGTGCACCGTGTGTACGGGGCTCAGCCTCCTGAGCTTCCAACTGGACATTCTCGTCTCTACTCTTGTAACCTCCAATTCTCTTTCTCTGCTGCCACCTGGGGCTACGAATGTGGTGAATGAATATCCTGCTGATGAGGACTGCATTCAAGCTCCGCACCGGCGTTCCTCCAACCAATATGAGATTTGGTGTGGCTGGTTCCACTAAATTAAGAGTAGAAGGGTAAGGTGCCTTCAAGGGACTTAATTTGATTTATATTTATTTATTTGAATTGTTTTAGAGGAGGACTAGTCAATCGTCCTTGCAGTGAACTAATCAACAATCTATTGTATTTTAAACAAAACCAACATATAACATATAAACAAAGACACAAGGTGTATACGAAAAGTATTTTTTATATCAAGTAGTTCATTAAAAGAAACCAACTTCATATACAGATAAATAAACAAATAGGATTTAGGGCTGTAGGTACACATATAAATAAATTAATAAGTGACTCAACAGAACCTAAAAAACACCTATCCCAAAACACATTGAATCAAACAAAAGAGGGGGATGAGATGTGCTGTCGACGTTTCGGTTTCTTAATAGTTAATTGCTGAAACCATCATCAGGACTGTTATTTTGGATCTGTATAGAAATATTGAAATCTGTTTGTACAGATGCTGCCACTTCTACACAAGGAAGAGTAGTATTATGAATCGCAATGTCTTTTAATCATGACTATTCATTATCGAACAAATATCTTCGGAAATAGTGTGAAGTTTGGGTATAAGGTCGATTCTTCACTTGTAGAGCACAGGTATTTAGCAAGGCAAGGGTCGTCCGGTATGGATGCAATCCTGTCAACCACCGGGATTTAGTTAAGGTAGGCCAATAGGTACGCAGTCATCAATCCTGCACCGCCTAGTCTTTTGACGAAGGGAAGTCAATCGAGCGTCTCACCAGTATGGAGCCACTCCATATTGTGATTCATAATACTACTCTTCCTTGACTATTAAGAAACCGAAACGTCGACAGCACATCTCATCCCCCTCTTTTGTTTGATTCAATGTGTTTTGGGATAGGTGTTTTTTAGGTTCTGTTGAGTCACTTATTAATTTATTTATATGTGTACCTACAGCCCTAAATCCTATTTGTTTATTTATCTGTATATGAAGTTGGTTTCTTTTAATGAACTACTTGATATAAAAAATACTTTTCGTATACACCTTGTGTCTTTGTTTATATGTTATATGTTGGTTTTGTTTAAAATACAATAGATTGTTGATTAGTTCACTGCAAGGACGATTGACTAGTCCTCCTCTAAAACAATTCAAATAAATAAATATAAATCAAATTAAGTCCCTTGAAGGCACCTTACCCTTCTACTCTTACTACCCAAGCCCTCAAGGGTATTCCGGGTCGCTCACTTTCTTGATAATAGTTCCACTAAAGGCCTCTCTGATGTCAGTGCAAAGCCTTCAAGTTGGTAACGGATAGGCTCTTGCAAGATTCCTGTTGTGAACATTGCTGTTAGTATTTGTCTCTTAGTTGTAACTATACACTCTGCAAACGCCATGATCGCATTTTTTCGCTCATGTTGTTCTAGAGGACCGTAGTTCATTGATGTTATTTTTTTACGTATCGAACCACAAAGGACTACTGAATAAACAAGTGCTATGTGTTTTTCTAAGTGTACTGCAACTGCATGTTCCTTGTTATGCTTTGCTGCCGAAAGAAGGCAACACTTTCGATTGTGTAAACGGTTATATGCTTAAGGTGCAATTCCGGTTTCAAAAACAGCATTTTTTGCTTAAAATAAAATGACAAAACACCGGCCAACAAATCATAGGGAACTAGGCTTAAATGCGATTATAAAAAAAAAAAAGAAAACTGCTGAGGTAACTTTAGATGCCCGCAGAAGCAAAGCTGCGTGCAAAGAAAATTATTTGGATCAGTCAGTGTTCAAGGTGATCGAACATCTTACACGTTTTGCCTGGTAGGTTAATGTGCATTTTGTCTGATCCCATCCACCTTCCTATAGGGCTGGCGCCGCTCGTACCTGCACTGAGTCCTCTTCTCTTCACATTCGCACCCCCTCCAATGTGCCTCCCCTAATCCGGGCAACTCGCCTCATATTTACTAAACCATTTCCGAGCGAGCCCCGGCTTCAGTCTGGTTTGAAACCCACCGAATTGGTAGATAGTGGGTGTCAATAGTGAGCAAAAAATTTGAACTTTTAGGAGAATTACTTTCTTGCAGAAGAAAGCGCACTGAAACCCTCTGGGTGGCGCTAAAGAGGTATATCGGGGCATAGAGTGAATCGATCAGGTTTGGGGCTTAACACAGGGCCAAGCTGCACAGTTGGTTCCTCTCCCAACAAGGGGGTCACACGTTCAGCCCGTGATCACTGAGACATGGAGTGGGGGTGCACCACATTCTGCAAGGGCTGGCATCGTTTTGGTTATGTCATTGGACCAGGTGCTTCCTCTTGGGTCCCAGAGTCCCCCTCGTTCACATCTACAAACTCAGAAAGCATTTTAGCGACATGGAAGGGATGTCAGGGCCCGAACAGTGTCAGCCACATAGAGGCTGACCTGTCTGGGACGGAGTCAGCCACATTTAAGTCGCCTTTGATGGGCCAGTGTGACTGAGAAAGAGTCAGTCATGTATCAGCCACTTTACTAGTAGGCCGCTGGAAGCGAGGAAAACTGTTGGCACGTGATTCAACACTGAGTGAGGCAGGGATTGGAGAAGGTTTTTTTTTGTCCAGCTTGCATCCGAAAGGCTGGCGGGGCTGGGGCACAGCTGCACAGTCAATCGCTATGAGGCTGGTAAAGTCAGTCTCAAGACAGAACAGTAGACTGACTGGGGCAGGGTCGCTTGCTAAATCCCTAAAAGTGAGGGAAAGTCAGCCACATACCTGACTCAACTGTAACAGCGTGACTGAGTTGGGGTTGTGTAATCTTTCCTCCTATCAACTTTCAGAATGATGGTCGGACGGGGAGGGAATCAGTCAGGCTTCAGCCTGGTTTGAAGAGGGCCATTCAGACCCAAAGCTTCAGTGTGCCTGTGTGTGTGGTCAAGCGCTTCGGTGCACCCGTGTGCCTCTATGTATTAGTGTGTCTGTCTCACGGGGTGGGTGTGCTTCTCAGCGTGTGCACGCATGTGTGCCCGTATGTAGTGCGGTTTCTATGTATGTCTGTATGCGGGGGTCAACAGGGGGATAAAGACATTGTCATTTACAACGCCATTACTTGTTGTATTTCTTGTTTTTAGGTCTCGCCTTTTTTCATTCCGAAGGAATGGGAAATGGCGAGAATTCAAGTGCTCAAAATACTCGTGAAAGCACGGGTTTTTTCGTGCGGTTTTCTTCGAGTTCACGTGAATCACGTGACCAAACAAGCACGCGCATCAGCCTCCCTCCTAATTGCATTTTTTCACGGCCGCCACCACATCAAAGGGCTTCTCCCAGCGTGTGCTCTGCAGCTTCTTCTCCCCTAATTATTCATGGCTGGCCGGTGGCCGGCCGTACTTTCAGTTTCCCTACCGCTCTTGTTCTTTGTTTACCTCATTCCGTCCATTTGCAGTCCCTCACTTTTCATGTCTTTACGTACAGCCCTAACCAGACCAGCTGACTTATGTAGATGTAATGCAGAAACCTCTGCGCGGTCCCGGCTTTGTCACCCCTGACCGGCCTGAGCGCTCCTAGGCAATTATTTTATTTTACTGTGCCTCCGTTTTGATATCACTGAATTTGACGGCACCTTTAGTACATCAGATCAGCATATGTCGGGATTAAACCGCGAGCCTTGCGCTCTAGACTCAGCAAATCCGGGCATGCACCACACCTCTCCCACGCTCTTTTCATTTAACTCTATCCTGTCGCACTCAGGACATGGTAAAAGTCTTTGAGGCTCCCTTCTGCCTATCAGCAGCATTATAGAACGGGGGCACCTTCCTTAGTGTTAGTCCCGTGGGTGATTACGCGATTTGCTCCTAACCACTGGGTGCCGAGCCAAACATGGTGGATCAAGCCTCGTTCCCCCGCTCCAAATGCATACCGAAGGGGGGGGGGGGGGCGCACGTTGCATCACCGACATCGTCTATCCTGTGCTACCTTATATGGAAGCTGAGTTGAAGTCTTTGACCGATCGTCTGGGAACCTAGGCACATCTCGTATGGCTGTTCCTAAATCTAATTTTCCCTTACTTGCTCATTATTCTGCCAGTATTTCTTGCAGGGGTGGGGACGCTTTCCTCTATTTGCAAATACCGTAAACATATATATCTAACGCTCTACGGTCCATTTCTTATCCTCATTATGTTTAACATATACCAACCATATCTAACTGGTCACACCCTCACCCACCCTCACCCACCCTCACACCCCCTCACCCTCACACCCTCAGTCACCCTCTCATCCTCACCCCCCCCTCACAACCCTCTTACCCTCACTCACCCTCACACCCTCACTGCTACAACACATATATGTGTGTGTAGGTGCAAATGCAATGTTCTTGGATTTTCGTCACAATAAAATACACTGAACATAATCTTCACAAAATGTATTTACAAACGTTTAAGCTATTGCCATTATAAATTACAATAACTTTTATTTAAGTATTAATTATTTACAAAATGAAAAGCCATTGTTATTTGTAATATCAATACATCTAAGTCACGTAAATACAACACACATTGCCTTACAAATGCTATAGGTGTCACATTTGGGAAAGTTAAAACTATTGACATTGTAACTGACAAAGCTATTAATTTTGCTATTTTCAAAACCAACACATAAATTAAAAAAGTGTCATTTACAATACCAATCGCTCAAAGTTTCCTAATGCGAAAAGTTAAAAGTATGGGCATTGTAAATCACAAAACAAAAAAATAAAATGTCATTTAGAAAACCAATAGCTCAAACTTTCCTACTGCGAGACCTATTGGTAACGCCAGTGCTTGTTATGTTTGGTGTATATGCTTATAATGAGATGAAAATGGCATCTGTTTGTCATGGTCAGGCCCAATGGCTAAGCCAATGCTTTTTGCTTTGCTTGCACCCTCCTTCCTGCCCGCAGACAGCTCTGCTCTCTCTTGAAATTAGCTCAGCCTCTGCAGTTCATCAGCCTTTACAAGATTCTGTGGGTCTTTACATGAAATGAACTTTTCCCCATAGGCTAACTTTTAAATATGGTCACCCACATACATTTGTGCGGAGTGATTTTTATTTGTAAAAAATCTTAAGTCTGACTGCAAATGTATAACCATTCAGCTAATTCATGCACTCACATTACTAGCAGTCAGTGCACGCTTCCACCAGGCAGATACATACAGCCGTCAGGGCACGCTTTATAGGCAGACAGACAGACAGACAGACAGACCCCCCCCCCCCCACCACCTCAGGCAACCCAAAGCATCAGACATACATAAGCGTCAGGCATACACAAGCGTCAGGCACCCACAAGCGTCAGGCACCAGACATCCACAAACATCAGACATCCACCAGTGGCAGGCATCCACAAGCGTCCCTTTCATCAGCTCTCTGCCATCCTCGTTAGCTTCAAATGTTTCTAGTTTCTGGCCCCTCCAGCTCTCGCCTTGCTACATTTGACATTGCCACAGCATCACTCAACGCCACAGCACCACTGAATACCACAGCATCACTCAGCACCACTGAACGCCACAGCATCACTCCGCACCACTGAACACCACAGCATCACTCCGCACCACTGAACACCACAGCATCACTCAGCGCCACTGAACGCCACAGCATCACTCAGCACCACTGAACGCCACTGCATCACTCAGCACCACTGAACGCCACAGCATCACTCAGCACCACTGAACGCCACAGCATCACTCAGCACCACTGAACGCCACAGCATCACTCAGCACCACTGAACGCCACAGCATCACTCTGTGCAACCATTCAACAACAGCTAGTTCAAATATGTTCTCTCAAAGTTTCAAGCTTTATTACAAATGCCTCAAAAAAGATGTTAATATTTCCCTTCTGTACTTGGATTTCCATCACAATAAAATACACTGAACAGTATCATCACAAAAGGTATTTATAAAAGTTTAAGCTATTGCCATAAATTAAATAACTTTTATTTAAGTATTAATTATTTAAAAAAAATTAAAAGCCATTATTTGTAATATCAATACATCTAAGTCACGTAAATACAACACATATTGCATTACAAATGCTATAGGTGTCACATTTGCGAAAGTTAAAACCATTGGCGTAAATGACAAAGCTATTAATTTAGCTATTTTCAAAACCAACACATAAATAAAAAATGTCATTTACAATACCAATAGCTCAAACTTTCCTAATGCGAGACCTATTGCATTGCAAATGCTTGTTGTTCCAGTTGTTATCAAAATCACTTCTACATTGTTTTCTTTATATTGTATGTGTGCATGGGACTGTTGCTACCTGTACTTGTGGTAGGATCTACACAAATTGAGGGGTTATTAGGGTCTCCCCTTCCCTGTTATCACCATACCTAATTATTTTATGTACGACACACCAACGTTAACTAGCTGAGCGCCATCACTTCCTGTATACGAAAACCATGGTCAGTTGCATTCTATCTTTAGTGTTTCAATATAAATGAGATGATTTATCTTCGGGGAAAAATGCAATAGGTCTCGCAGTTACCAGAGTTTCAGCTATTGACATTTCAAATAATAATACCTTTTTTTTTTAACATAAATAAAAGGAATAGTTATTTACAATACCAAAAGTTGAAACTCTGGTAACTGCGAGACCTATTGCATTGCAAATGCTTGTTACACAATCCAGTCAAGATGTACATGACTATGGTTGTTAATGATGGCCCATTACAAAGTGACTTACTACTGCTAATGTTTTTAACACTGCCCTCTTGGCAAGAGGCTGGCTCCCCTATGAGATCCCTTAAGGCGCCCCCCAGTTTGAAGACCTCTTAATGTGTTATCTGTCGGAGGCAAACTTGTGTGAAGCACGCTGGTACTGTCTGAGTCCGCAGGTGTGCATATAGCTATGTGGCCTGTTTAATAATTCTCCACATTTTATTAAACCTGCAATCAAAGGCGCACATCTCTGGGCAAAACTAGACTGTTCACCAAACACGATTTATCATTCATTTTGAGGATCCTGAAATTGAAAGAATAAAATGCAATATTTAAAAAAGATGATGAGTATCTGGAAAGGCATGATGTGTGAGCTTGGGGTGTGACAGTCAGATGTCTCACGTAGCCGAACACTTACTTACTGATAACAAAACGCAGCATTTGTCTTATTTATTGATAAACACAACTCCAGTAGGATTGATGATTTAAAATTCAAATTGATCACAGCCAATACAATCCCAACGAAATGAACATTTGGATTTCAGCAGAAATCTTAAATCGCTAAGCCTGGGCATTGTTTAAGCTTTCACAGTGGAGCATAATGCAGAAATACGTCTCCGAAACGTTGGCTATATCCGTCAAATTGCTGGGACCGTTGCTCACCTTGGCAGAAGGTTGGGTCGATCTGATACCCTGTGTTTTGATTTACAGCATTTAGTGAGTCCTTTACATTTCCACAAACAGAATCCGCTTCTTTTTTGCACTTAAATAACAACCTAGTTTAAAGTAAGTCTTTCTCATCTTGCAGGATGTCCACAGTGCATCACAAAGCTGCCTTAGTGATGAGTGACATGTTAAAAATACCTGATAGGAGTATGGTTGTATGGCCATCTGAGTTGGCAGACAACCATGGTTTGCTGGCTAAAACTGGCCACTGCTTGCTAAGTAGGCAAGTGAATGGAATACCAGCTGCTAGTCGTATGCATAATGTTGTAAATAGATTGAGGTAGGTAGCAGGACACTTATTTGTAGTTTTTAGGATACTACACATAACCAACTGGCCATAGGACTAAGTCCCAACATAACCAAATTTGCAACCTTTTTACGGTCAATAAAATTAAAATTAATTAAGTTTGACTTGGGGGTTGGTGTAATGCCCTACATATAGGGTTTGTACTATACTTTGAGGCTTTTTGACATAACCCACCTTTCCTATCTATAATCTGGTTACTCCTAGTCCTACAATGAAGCAATTCCTTTATTCCTGATGCAGTGCGAGGTCACATGCAGTGCAAGGCGGATAGTGCTTGGGTGTCAGAATAGCTAATTCAACACCGCTTTGTGGAGGTGGTCTATGTCCCAGGAAAACTCTAGAAGAGCCCAAGTCTTCATTTATTGTCTTCACAAAGACAAATGCTCATCATAATCAAGGATTGATAACCTTAACTCCTTTACAATTAATTGCCTTACCGTGATACCACTGATTGCCTTTTATGTAACATCACTATTTTCAGTAAATGCAAATTGCCTCGCCTATTATTTCCTTTTTACTTTTTTTGCGTGAAAACTGACTTCTCATGTGGAATAAGTTATGTGCAATAAAGTGGCAGGGAACACCTCGTTTGTAAGGCAGTATTCCAAACCATCTACAAAAAGAACAATTGATGGACAGAATGCAGAACAATGTCATACATTCACCCCAGTACAGAGATCTGCGCCTAATTCTGTCGTTATTTTGCTCACCATGCGATTCCAGTTTGGACCCAGCCTTATGCAAATCAGTCTTGACCCTACGCCCAATGAGAACAGTCTAGCCTGAACTGCCAGGCCACATCCTCCCTGGACTGGAAACAGGCATCCTAAGACCGATGTCGGGCTTTCAGCCCTCATCCGGCAGGATAGCTTTACTCCAGTTGCCTGGAGAGCACGGGACCCACGTCTGGGCATACCCGTCCCACTCAGGGATGACAAATGCAAAAAGAACAATTGATGGACAGAATGCAGAACAATGTCATACATTCACCCCAGTACAGAGATCTGGGCCTAAATCCATTATTTTATATCCTCTCCATTCCAGTTTGGACCCAGCCATATGCAAATCAGTCTTGACCCTGCGCCCAATGGGAACAGTCCAGCCCGAACCTCTACTCCACTCTTAGGCACAACGGTACATTCTTGAAAAGTTCTCTCCAGATCAATTTTACTGCATTTGTGCCTGAAAACAAATCCTAAAAGTCCCAATTAGAATGAAATGTTGTAGTTTTCCCAAGTAATCGCCACACTTCTTTAATGTTCATGCAATTTCTTGCAATGTGAAACAGTATGCCCGTTGTTGAGGGAGAGAGAGAGAGAGAAACAGATAGTGCCTAATTTGTGCAGGGGCCCACAGTTTTAAGGAGCTGATATCCGGCCCTGCAGAATACCAGGTTTTCTGAATACAAAGAATATGTAGCCTCCTTAGCTGTACCGCATGCATCTTTCTTCCATCACCTTCTGTCTCTTATCTATCTCTTGCAAGTTTGGTTTAATTTCTTTGTCACAAGTTTTCCTGTCTTTCTCATCATTCCTTGTTTTCACTGTTTTGGCTTTCTCTTGCACTGGGCGGGTCTGGTGAAGTCCCAATACCCAAACAGGAGTGCTGGAGCCTGCCACCCTTACAAATTGAGCACTGGAGACAAACACCTGGGCAGCTGATAAAAAAAAAGTTTACATTTAAATTACAAGGATATCTCAACTTTAGAGATGGGTCTGCTTTCCGGCAACCCTGTATTGTGAAGTGGCTCCTACAGCAAGTATTAGCATGATGATTTGCTGTAGGTCCTGCTAATAAGTGCCAGGCAGAGTCAAGCACACATGCATAAAGACATAGTCTCTGCACTCCACTCCAGCACTTACCATATCGCTCATTACAGTAGATAATGCAGTTCGGTCGGGAGGAGATACTTGGTCACTGCAATAAGTTACGGCACACAGTTTCAGGAAATGTTTTTCTCTTATTCCTGGACTGTATGTTAGAGAGCCTACAAGAAATCGAGCAGGCCGCAGTGTTGTTCTCTGCTCTGGAACCACTTCTGCTAGGGCAGCACACCCCCTGCCTTCCCTTGAGCTTAAAACCCATTCGTTCAAGGAGCAACTCGATAGTTGCTTCTGTCGACCTGCCTAAGCTGATTTTTCCCCCCTAGGATTGTAAGAGCCAACTCTATAGCGTTCTAGCTTCCCCGCCACACAACCTGTACAGTGAACCGCTATCTATGGTTATGGTTTATAAAAGCTTAATACAGACTTGCTCTGTGTATCGCCAGCTACTCGGAACATTGTTCGCTGCCCATGTCATTGCAATGTGTCCAGCCTCCCATGGCCCCTCCTCACTGGAGCTCACTGCACCAGTTTAGCACTTGCTTTTATCTCTTGGACACACGCTTTGCATCCTTAGAGGCCAATTTAACAGGTGCTAAGCCGCTGACTGCACATTTATTTATTTATTTATTGGATTGTATAGCGCTAGAATCGACTCCCAAAGTAGTATCTCTGCGCTCAATTTGCCCTACAGGTAAGAAAGACAGAGCTCTTAAGATCTAGAAAGGTGCTATATTTGAAACAGAAAAGTCTTTAACAGTTTCCTAAAGGCTAAATGATTAGTGCAGAGCCTAAGGGTAGAAGGCAGTTTGTTGCAGGGGCCCAAGAATGAAAGAGCCCTTCCGCCCAGTCTTGCCCTTCTGACAGGGGGAATTTGTAGAAGAGATTGGTTACTGGAGCGGAGGGCACGTATGGGATTGTAGGAGACAAACTTCTCCACCAGATACGGGGGGCCAAGCCGTGTATACCCTTGTGGATGATACAGCAAGTTTTGAACTTAACCCGTTGACGAATTGGTAGCCAATGAAGCTTTTCAAGTAGGGGGCGTGAGGGAGTTCTAGGCGGGGCATTTAAAACTAGCCTTGCGGCAGTGTTTTGAACCACCTGGAGTCTACTTAGCAAGCTGTTGTTTGCTGATATTAATAACCCATTACAGTAGTCCAGGCGGTTAAGCACTAAGGCCTGAACAAGGGTCTTTCTAGAAGAGTCTGGCAATAACGGAAACACTCTTCTGAGTAATCTAATTACATGAAAATAAGACCCAGCTGTTTGATTAACATGCTCCTTGAGAGACAGCCCTTGGTCCAGCTGGACACCCAGGTTTTTCACTACCTGCTTAGGGCTGGGAACGGGTCCGAGATCTAATGGCCACCAGTCCGGAGACCACAGCAAAGGGGCCTCCCCAAAGAGCATAACCTCTGTTTTCCCTACATTGCAGGAAATTCAAGGCCATCCATTGAGAGACAGCCCTCATACCCTCTGAAAACGACTGTTTAACTGCCACAGTCCATGTCTGGAAAGGGAAGAGCAGCTGAGTGTCGTCAGCATACGACGCAGGAATAAATCCATAAGATCTCATGAGGTCAGCCAGAGGGGCCACATAGACGTTGAAAAGAGTGGGACTTAAACACGAACCCTGTGGAACCCCTTTGGTGAGCTCCACAGGTGCCGAACGAAAAGAGCCCATGCTAACACTCTGCGAGCGGCCACATAGAAAGCTCCTCATCCAGGACAGGGCCGTGTCCCTAACCCCCACCTCCTCCGGATGACTGAGCAAGATTCCGTGTGATATCGTGTCGAAAGCTGCAAACAAGTCCAACAGCACCAGAATCACAGAGCTCCCCTTGTCCTGCAACATTATGATGGTGTCAGTTACAGAGAGGAGCACAGTATACCATGGACCGGTTTAAAATTATATCATCTGCCTATGATTTCTAAAACCAGAATGCAAGATAGAGGCTGGAGAAGTAGCAAGTGGGAAATCTCCTGTGCATATCCCAACCTGCATTATCTCTCAACCTCCCGTATTTTTATTTCCTCTTCACAGCTTCAGCTGTTCTCTGCACACTCTTAGTAGGCCCACATGAGTGTCAGTGGGGCAGAGCATTTTTAGGTCGAGCCTGGGCAGCGCCCCGCCCACTCTGCCCATATTTGTCATTCGCTTGTGTCATTGTCCTTTATAAATGCTGGCTTTTGATTTGTTAATAGGCTTGATAGCCCCTCCTTAGTATTGTCTTATCTTCATTTGTAACCTCTCGTGAGGACTGGCCCTTTTACTTCGGTTGTTACACTGTACATCATATTTAGTCTGTAAGGCAATTTTCCTAATGAGTTTCTCCTACTGCAGGCATGACATGCTTTCCTTCAAAATACAGCACGCCATGCGCACTTTCACTTTTCAAGCAGCCCGAGACAGTGGCAGGCGCTTCTTTGAATTGAAATGAGGCTAGTATTTACAAGAATTTCAGCTATTGGCATTGTAAATGACTATGCCTTTTATTTATGTTAATTATCAAAACCGATAAATAAAAGGCATTGTCATTTACAATGCCAATAGCTTAAACTCTCCCAAATAAATAAATAAATCGTAAATCATACGTTCTTATATAGCGCCCTTTCACCGTAAGGTCTCAAGGCGCTTGCTTTTGGAACCCGTCCTGGCTTTTCCCAGCGAGATAACCCCTACTGGGCGTCCCCAAGGTGAAAGCCAGGCATCCCATCGCGGTGGGGCAGTAGTGGAGATTAAGCAAACTATTGCCCAGAGTTGCAGAGTGTGAACCCATGATTCGAGTAGGCACCGAGGCGAGAATTGTCGAGTCCGTGGACATTTTGAGCTCATGACCAAATGCGAGACCTATTGCATTGCAAATGCTTGTTGCCCTTGTGAATGGTGGGGGTGGCTCCCACAAAGGTCATGAGAAAACGACCCATAGAGAGGAAAAAACAGATCTTCGATGAGATGTTCACGGAGTTCACCTTAAAAATAGATGCTGTTTATTGTACTCTATGCTGTGCTCCCAAGCAGGCCCTGTGCTGGACCTACCAAGGCGTCGTAATTGGTGCATCTCCCTAGAACACAAAATATGAAAATTTGGTGTGAGCTCCACAAACGTTGGTGATCACTGATCAATCTCAGAAGGTCTGACCCTACAGTGTTCGCCATCCTGCTCACACTAAATAACTGGAAATGAGAGGCGCTTTTTCCGAGCTACTTGCTGAGGTACCGCCCGGTGCCCACCCATGTTGCGACATTGTGGGACATACATTGTCAATAGTTTTGGCAAAGCATCAGAGTTTGTAACCTTTTTATAAATATATTCATGCAGTAGGTTTTATATGTAAGAGAATTCTGCGGCTTCCCTCAGGGTGTTTTGTTATTTTGGATCATCTGCTCCTCCTTCTACTGTTAATGTTTCGTCGCTCTCATTCAGCTATATGTTTTGCCATATATTCCTATAGTGCTATTTTTTCTAATTAATACAGTTTTCTTGTAGTTTTGCTTGTTAATAAGGTGCCAAGAAGCTGTTTGTCTGAGAGACTGATAGATGTGACATTTCAAATGACTGCACCGACGGGTGGGAGTGGGCACTCGGCAGGTAGATTGATTATAGAAAGGGTCCTATAAAGGTCAACTCCGATAATTGCCCGAATACTCTGTGTTGGTTTTTGCTTTAAACTAGGTTGTGTTCTGCTGTTCTCATCTGTCCCTATTGTCTCTTAGTAATTCAGACTTCTCCACATTCTGAACCCCCTTCCGTCCAGGTGTCCATGGCCTTTGATGACGTGGCGGTGTATTTCTCGGAGGAGGAGTGGAGCGACCTGTCCGACTTGCAGAAGGAGCTATACACAGATGTCATGAAGGAAAATTACGATTCCATGATTTCACTGGGTAAGGAGATCTTTATAGCACAGCCCTCTTCCTGGAGGAAGCACTGAAATGGCTTCTTTCCTCCCATCCGCCAAACATTCTAATAGTAGACAAGTCTACTGTTGTTAAGTCTGTAGTTCTGATTGGCTAGTGGAGCGTGGGAAGAGTTGGCCAGAAGGAAATCTAGTCTGACTGGTCTCACTGAACATACTCTGCTAGGGTACTGCTGATATTTCAGGAGCACAGACCTGCCAGGAAATGCTTCCCTTTCCCCTTCCCCTGTACGCTCATCTTAAACTAGGCCTGTTTGTAGCACAGGCTCGCGTCACACGTAGGCCCTAGTCCGAAGCAGTCTCACTGGGGTTAAACTGATATTAGAACTTTGGCACTTAGACAGCAAGGCTAGCTCTCACATTTTCTTTACACCTTGTGCCTCAGCCAGCAGCTATTTTCTTTGTCTACACTAGAGTCAATCCACTAAAGTCGGACTGTGGTTGTTGGCTCCTTTATTGATTTTGTTCTTGTTCCTTTGAGCAGTGTGTGCGTGGACTGCTACTGTGACTGGTGCAATGTAAAGCTGCCTAATCCTTATTGTAGATAATAATGCAATGAATTTGGCCTGGGAGGGTTTAAATGGCATATAATTAAACCATTTGCAGAATCTTTATGGTTTCCTGACTAATGACAGGAATATTGAAGGGAGCCGTGCCTGTCCTAGTGCAACTCCTCACTGATTGTGTACTATACTCCAAACATAAATGCTGCTTCTCCTTGTGTCCTCTGGATGCTGCATCTTCTACCAGATGGCATTCCACCAGGTTGTCTATAAATTGACTCCATCGTCCTCACCACACGTGCTCTTTCCCATCTCCACGGACTACCCTTTGACCCAAAGTAAATGAATGCAAGCAAGAGATGCCTTCTTTAGGTCTTATCCAATATCTTTACTTCCCTAAAGCTGCCTTGGTGAGATTGGCTTTTTTTACCTACTTGTGCTTAATTTATTGCTCCTCTTTCAGGAGCCATGCTAATACGTAAGGACTGAGCATCCACTGACCGCAGTCACACAAAGCTTTGCATCGTTCCATGCTAGGGCCACTACAACATTCAAAAGCACAGCTTGTGTATGAACAGTAGGGTGTCCCACACCTGGTGTCCTTTGGGATATCATGTGAAGCATTTCATTACTTTACTTTTGCATTTACAAGAAGAGATGTCAATAAGAACCAAAGGTGCAACTATTGATTATTTGTAGATTTCAGTGCTAACCTCTTGTATATCAGTGGCTAGGTGTTTTGATGGTTTGTCCGTGGATGTTTTAAATGGGAGTATTTCAGTCTTGTGCTTTCTACATAAACAGGCTATGCAATGGTCAAGCCCGATATTATGCGGAGGATTGAAAAGGGTGAGGAGCCCTGGATCGGAGGACAGTGCACTTCCAGAGAAAACTATCACAAACTAGGTGAGTGAGCTTCAAGTGGCGCATATAGATTGTGTAAGCAGGCAGCACTGCCTGGAGCTGAACTAAACCTCGACTGATTAAAACTTAAGTTTGTCATGAGTGCCACCTACATACTGTGGCGTTTCTATTTCTTGACATGATGTGCTTATTTCCTTGTGGCACAGTTTTTCTTTTTAAAGGGCGAGGCACAAAGCAAATAAATGCTGCGGAGTGTGTGTTGATTGTTGATTGTGTGTGTGTTTGCAATAAAAGAAAGTACGACCCAGCCAGAAGCTGCCTGCGTGAGCTTCACTGGCTACCAATGAGACAGAGAGCTATCTTCAAGCTAATGTGCATAACGCATAAAGCATTGCACAACACGGGCCCTCGCATCCTAAAAAATAAAATCAGATTCTATGCTCCCACGAGGAACCTGCGTTCCTGTACGGCTGCTAGAGCAAGCAACACTCGTGTGAAAACAGCTAGGATGGGTGGACGGGCGTTCTCCCACCTGGCACCAAACCACTGGAACAAGCTACCGCAGGAACTCAGACTAACAGAATGTTATTTGTCCTTCAGGAAGCAATTAAAAACATTTATTTTTCCAAAATCTGACTAAATACAATCCTTACTCTGCTATCTGTTAACTACTCACTACTGTCAGGACAGCGCCGTGCTATCCCATTGGGGATGATTGTTTGCGCTCTATAAATACCATTGACATTGACATTGACATTGAAAGTATGCTTTACCATTTGGTATGAAGATTGCACTTTCTCCGTACTTTTAGGTAATGTTTTCCTCTGATCTGATCTGATCAGTTAAATACTGAAATGCTCTTGTCTTCCTTAAGTAACGTACACTTGTTACACCAGTATGCCTTATTCTATCTTTCCTAACATGGACTTGATCAGAAAAAGAGTAAAGCGGTTCAATTCATGCTCTGTAGCGCTACGAGAATCCATATCATATGAAATATAAAGACATACCAGAGACTGTCCAGAGTAGACCCATCAAATTGGTGCAAGATTGTCTGAATTATCATGAAGAGGAATTCAAGCATATTAATCTGTTGTTGTTGAAGAGAAGCAGAGGTTATACAATAGGTATTTAATTATCTTAACGTATAGATTGAAAAGTAGAACAAGGGGGAAACCATGACACATAAATACCACTGGCAATACGAGTTGAAGAGAGAGCATTAGTATGACAGCAGCAAGGTGCCATGTTCTGCATCCTATTCAGGGATCTGTGGTTCTCTAGTAAGTTTTTTTTAAATTAAGGAAAAGGTTGTATATCGCCCTTCACCTGTAGTGATGGAGGTACATTAGTGAAGAACTCCAAGGCTAAAGGTGGGCACAGGTGTAATCCTAGTGTAAGAACAAAGGGAGAGGTATCTACTAGTTATTTTTTCAAGTTTTTATTTATTTGATTTAGTTCTCTTCTGAGCAACACATTTCAGTCAAAACATTTGTTATTACGATATAGTTTTTTTAAAACATTCTGTACAAATTATAAAAAGTGGTATCTACTAGGTAGATGTAGGAAGTTGGCTCTTTATATGGTATACCAAAAAGAGGCATACCATGTAGAGAGTCCAGATTGTCCCTTATGAGTGGACATGGGCTTGCTGTAGCAATTCCAGTGTGCTCTTCTAGGGGGTAGTGTGGTCGAGTAGCCTCTCAGAGAGGAGTATTAATCATCTGCAAATTATACTCACAGACCATAAATGATGCATGCAATTCATTAAGGAGGTCCACACAAAATAACTAGCATTGGCATAGCCTAGAGGTCTCGCCCTTGGGACCTTCTAAGCGTTTACCTACTTCTGGCCCTGACAGTCGTAGGCCCTGAGGTCTGGATTGCCTTGAGCTTGTAGTTGCTGTGGACCCGTCCCACTGATCCAGACCTTTGGGGAGTGGTGAAATCCCCTGTATGGGTGACAGTCTTTCATTGGCTCTACCAAGTTCTGGGTCAATTGTCTTGGCCTGGTTGGTCTTTGCCTCTTGTTCACATTAACATGCATTTTCTTTCTCGAGGTTGTATGGCACCCCTGGGAAACATTCCCCCCCATACATAACCCATCACACATGCCATACACCCCTTTCTCTTACTATAGGCAACCTGCCCCCCTCATTTGATTGCTTCCTGTTTTCCACAAGGACTGTGGGTCAACTGGGGTTTGCCTATTGTCTCTCCCTGCTCCCTTCCACTTTTATTGTCCCTGGCCGTTCCCTTAACACCATCTACACATTTGCCCCATTGCACATCCCATTTTCCTCCCTCATGACCTCTGTCTCCAGTGTTTAACTCTCATTGTCAATGTGCGAGGGCTCAACACACTAAACACGAGAAAACCGGTATGGCGATATTTCCTCCAGCAGAACGCTGATGTTATTTTTCTGCAAGAAACCCACCCCCGACACTACACTCCCCGCATGGTACGTCCTATGTACCTCAAATGCCACTAGGCATATTCCTCCACCAAGACAGCTGGAGTTGTGATTCTTTGTAAGGCTACCTTCTGCTCTAAGGTTTTGGGGGTGATTCGGAATGGGGAGGGTCGTTTCTTGACACTAGCGGTTCAAAGCAGCTCATAAACCCTCACTCTTGTAAACGGCTAATCTTCTACCCAGGCCCAAGATGCTTATCTCAGGGGCTTGCTTAAAGACCACTTGTCAAGGGATGAAAGGCATGTGGTGATGGGGGTGGGGGGGACTTCAATATGGTCTGGGACCCTGACCTCAACCGCAGCGCAGCCTCCTTCCAGGGAACTGATGTCTGCTGCTCTCACGACATTGCTGATGTGGACCTGGTTGATCCATGGCGATACCACCATCCAGACACCTGGGATTTCTCATTCTTCTCACTTGTTCGCCAGTCATACTTGTGTATCGGCTACCTCTTTCTCACTCCCTACTGCGTGACCTGGACACTACCCTCCTATCAAATATTTCAATATCAGACCACGCACAACTAGAACTGACTTGGTCTTGAATAGGGAAAACACCCCGGTCATGCTAGCGATGTCGCCTTCCTGTACAAATACTGCTCAGTTCGTTCGATGTTGAGGACATTTAAAAGCAAAAACAAACTACTTTTACCTCAACACACACCCGACATCTCAGCACATATACTCTGGGATGAGTTCAAGGCCACCATTGGAGGTGCAATTACTACTAATCTATTGCCCGGGCACTGGAGCCCAACTAGCAGCTGACATAAAGGACCTGGTATGTCTTGATCATTCCATCTTGTCTTGGCTCAGTAAACTGCACTTGGCTTTGCTAAGGGGCTAGCTATGGGCTAATCGCACAAAGCAGAGTGCCCTTTGCTTGTACTTAAAATATTATGAAGGAAATAATATGGTGGAAACCCTCTTGACACATTCTTGGGCTCCTGATTGCGAATGGAACCTGGACAAGCTCAGAAAGCGACAAAACAGGTGTTCCATGACTTCAATCACAATCTTTGCAATGGCGAAGATGCCCTTCAGTATGCCATTGATAGCTACAGTGCAGGCAGTATGTGGGACACACTTGACAGACTGCACTCTGAGTAGCTTGATGCCCTTATTTCAGTGAAGGAGCTCCAATGCACCCTGAAAGGCCTCCCCCTTGGCAAGACCCTGGGTCCCGATTGTAAATTTCTTCCCCTCACTGCAAGAGCACTTGTTAGCGCTGGTAAACACCTTCACAGCCATTTTGCGGAGATCATGTAAATTCCAAAACCGGGCAAGGACCCTTCCCTCTGCGCCTCATACCATTAGAATAATGACCTTTTACATTTCTCCCAGTGGTAGAATTCTTGTGATCGGAGATCTGTCCCAAACCATCTACCTAAAGAGGGGCACCTGGCTGGGCTGTCACCTCTCACCCCTTCTATTTTCCCTCTCTGTAGAGCCCTTAGCTGTTACCATTTGACAAACTGAAGATATTGTGGGCATATCTTTCAGGTGCGCACTAACAAAATCTTTGTTCGTAGACCATCTTATACAGACCCATGCCTATCTCAAGTTATCTCTTCCGGCACCAGTATGGACTTTGAGTGCATTTGAAGAGGTTGAATGGCTTCAAAATCAATGTCTAAATCCCAAGCTCTAAACCTAACCATCCCTCCTGCTGACCTACCGGCTTTACAGTCCCTTAAGCTCTTTCACTGGGCCTCACCCTCTATTAAATACCTGGGTCTCAACCTCACTTTAACTACATGGACAATGGCCAACTACCCGAAATATTGGAAAATTGGAAATCCATGCTGGAAGAGCTTTGCCGCTGAAAGCCAGTTCAGTTTCATGGCGGGGTCGTCTAAATGCGGTAAAGAGGTCTCTCCTGCTTAAACGCCTCGATCTCTTTCAAACCCTGCCCACCCCATCCCTCAAGATGAGATTATGCGCCCCCAATATGACATATCTTCATCTATAGAGGGTAAAGGCCCTTGATTTTCTAACACGGTATTGATGCTGCCATGAAATGGGGGTGGATTGGTGTGCCCAACCTCCATGAATATTACTGGACAGCGCATCTATGCTACATCTCAGAGTGCTTTGTGAGGGAAAGTGACAAGCATTGGTTCCATATGGACTCGGCTGTGGCCTGTAGGCCCCTCTGTGATTTGGTGTGGCTTTCCAAACACGTGAGACAGTGGAGACTATATCGCAATCCATACAAAAACAGTTTTGGAGGTACGAAATCTGGATTTCGACCACACTCTTTCAGCCATTGGAGAAAGAGGGACTGTTGCACTCCTGGGGACCTGTTTGAGGACGAATCCTTTAAGACTTGACTAATGTCGACAGGAGTTTCACGTTCCTGCATCCACTGGGATACAGTATCTTTAGCTATGCTACTGGGCCATCTACTCATCCAACGCACATGGAGAGACATGCCTGCTCACCGCCTTTGCGACCTTAGTTCTGTTTTTTGACGGGACTCTCTGGCTCAGCTCTTGCACATACTAGGTTGTCCAACATTCGGGACCCCACCACATCACTCGGGGACCCCACCGCATCACTCGGGGACCCCACCGCATCACTCGGGGACCCCACCGCATCACTCGGGGACCCCACCGCATCACTCGGGGACCCCACCGCATCACTCGGGGACCCCACCGCATCACTCGGGGACCCCACCGCATCACTCGGGGACCCCACCGCATCACTCGGGGACCCCACCGCATCACTCGGGGACCCCACCGCATCACTCGGGGACCCCACCGCATCACTCGGGGACACCACCGCATCACTCGGGGACCCCACCGCATCACTCGGGGACCCCACCGCATCACTCGGGGACACCACCGCATCACTCGGGGACCCCACCGCATCACTCGGGGACCCCACCGCATCACTCAGGGACACCACCGCATCACTCGGGGACACCACCGCATCACTCAGCCCCACAACAGCACTGTCCTTGCTTGCTACCAATAAGCATTGCCATAGCCAATAGGACTCGCATTAGGAAAGTGTAAGCTATTGGCTTTGTGAATAACAATGCTATTCATTTATATATTTTCAAAGCCAACATATTAAAAAAGGTTTCATGTACAATACCAATAGCTCACACTTTCCTAATGCGAGACCTATTGCATTGCAAATGCTTGTTCAGTGCATGTTACTGTTTTCTTTACCCCTGTTTTGAATGTCCTTTTTCTGAACATTCTGAACTGATATTCCCTAGGCTCCTTTTTTTTTTTGTGAAAATTTCTTTATTAGCAGGATATATGAAGGTATAGTAAGCAGAGCATAACAGTTCGGTACACAAGTCACATATTTGCATCATATGGTCGCACTGACAGGATATACCCATTTTTCATTTTTCATTGTCACTATAACACCCAAACTAAACTCCCCCCACCCTCGCCCTCCCCCCTCCAGGCACTTCCTATTCACTTTTATACCAGCCCGTGATGTCGGACATTCCTACACGCGTATATGGCGTGTATTACGGTATCCCTGTTGTATGCGCACTAGGGGCATGTGGGGTTAGACACTGTCGTGTGAGTGCCGTCTGAGGTCGTGCACCTGTAGATTCGTGCGATGGGTCCTACCTGTTGGCGGGCGCCGCATAAGTGTCAGTCTATGATGTGGAACTACACTCATTCCTGGTGTCCCAAATCTATGGTGTGTTCTGAGTCTGAATCGTTCCCCGACTCCAAGAACCCAGCAAAGCATTCCAATCTAGGGAGATGAGATGTTTCCTAAGCCCTCTGCGTTCTTCGCGCTGCAACGTCGTACTTTCAGCCTTTCCCCACCTCACCAGCTCCGCCCTCCACATCTCAGGGTCAGGTGGCTTGGGGGACTTCCACCTCATGGTGATCGCGCGCTTCGCTAAGATCATGGCTAAGTCTGTGAACCGTGTACCTACGCTCCTTCTCCGCTCCACAGGGCCCAGTCCCAGGAGGGTATATTCCAATGTGTTGTATGGTTTGGAAGGGACTAGTCTAGCTAAATCAGACTGTACTGAGGTCCAGTAGTACCCCAGCTTAGGGCAAGCCCATAGCATGTGAACAAGTCAGGCATCCTCCCCCCCCACACCTTGGGCATGTATTAGGAGTGTCTGGGAACATAGTGTGCAGGCGGTGAGGCGTCAGATATGCTCGATGCATGAGCTGTATGAATTTAAACTTCTGGTTCCTCGATACCTTTTTGGGGTATTTCAAGATCCTGTTCCATTCTTTATCTCTGAGCGTTCTCCCAATGTCGTGTTCCCACTTATCTCGTAATGGTTGCAGTGAGACGGCCCTGCCCTCTCTTATACCATGCGTTATCCACCTGGTCAGGTGGCTGCCAGTCCCCATGAGATACTGCATCGTGATTAGTGGGTTCGTGGGTGGCTCCGTCCCGTCAGGGGCCCATGCCTGTACTATGTAACCTTTCACACCTGCGTGTAGCAAGAACGACCTCCTAGGTGAGTGGTGTGTAATGCGAAAGTCCTCAAAAGTCATCATCTTGCCACCATTAAAGAAATCCCCCACCTGTGTCACTCCCAAGTCGTGCCAATCTGTAAGCATGTGGTTTGATAGTGTTCGCAGCCCAGCTGGTAACCCTAGTAGTGGTATCGTAGGGGCGTAAGTTGATGTGGGAGACGCGTATTTCACAGCCCGCCTCCAGTGTTCAATCGCTATGCACTCCACCTGGCGGGCGCTCGCTGACCCACCGTTTATGTCAAAGTAAGTTACAATGGCCATCTCTAGTGATGCGCGGAAAGTCGTGTCCTCTAATAGGTCTGGGTTAAGGCGCCAGGTTGGTATGGGAGTTGGGATCCTACCCCAATGAAAAGTGACTTCCACCGGGTTGTGGTCTGAGAAAGTTTTTCCCATGTGTTCCGCCATTAAAATCGACCCTAAGAGTGGCGTGGTGCAGAATACATGATCTATTCTGGTGTGCAACTTGTGTGGTGGTGAATAGAATGTATATTCCCTGTCCAATATGTGTTTGCCACGCCAAGCATCCGTTAATTGCCAACCCTCTGCCCACTGCGCTAGCGCCTCAGCCTGTTTCCTACTTTCCGTGGCCTGTAATGGTGGGTGCGATCTATCCATTGATACATCCAGCACAGCATTAAAATCCCCTCCCAGCAACCAGGGAAAATCAGCCCAATCAGCCAGCACTCCGCCAAGCGTCACCAGGAACGCTGATTGGTTCGAGTTCGGTGCATATACACTTCCCAGCACAACAGGGCAACCATCCAACAACCCATGGACAAATACATATCTGCCATTCGTATCCGCCCTCAGTTCCACCAGTTTGAAGGGGACCGAATTCCTCAGCCACACAGCTGCCCCTCTCGAGAAGGCTGAGTAAGAGGTGGCGAACAATTGACCCTTCCACTTTTTAAGCAGTTTCCCACTTTCTGAGGTCGTTAAATGGGTTTCCTGAAGGCAGGCAATATTGACCTTCCTGGGATTCAGTTGAGCTAAGATTCTATGTCTTTTGTGGACCGACCCCATGCCACGAACATTCCAAGTGCACAATCTATAGTCATTAAGGGTCCCCATCCCTAGCGGCAGCAGGTGTAGCCGTGGATTCCGCACCATGGAGCAGGTATAATTAAACAACCATAAGTCTCATGCCCGTACAAGAAACGACCCCGTAACTCCCAGGTCCCCGAACAAAACCTTTCGGGATCCAAACAGTATAGCCCAACGTGGGCATGCCTTACAGTTAAACATGTCTATATGGTGGGGGTCTGGGGCCTCTTACACCAGTCCAGAGTCTGTTGGCAGCACTCCATCTCACCAAGAGCAAAGAAGGCCCCCTCTCCCCCCCCGATCGCCTTGCAGATAGTTCATACGTTACCATCCGGCTTGTCGCCCAGCCACAGTCACAGGTCATGTGCTTCTTGTGCCGTGATCTTGGGAAACAGCTGCAGGCTATCAGCAGACCCCGACACCTCCGTGTGGGTGGCAGAGCGGCTGGCTGAGGCGGCAGGGTCCCGGGCGTCGTGTTCAGCCAAGGCGGCCGATGTCAGTTGCCCCAGCCCCTCGGTCCTGGCCGATGACGGTCCCCCAGAGTCCGCGTGTCGGTGCGTGTGATCCTTGGTCGCTCCCTGCTGGTGTCGGCCTCCCCGGCGCGATGATCCCTCACCGTGATCCTCCCCAAGGGTGTCCTGCGAGTTCGGGGGCGTCAGTGTCACCTCAATCCATTCCGCCGCTTCCTCCGGTGATTCGAAAAAGTAGGACCTATTGTTGTAAAGCACCTTGAGTCGTGCCGGAAACAGCAGTGCGTACTTCAGATCCCTGTCCCGCAGCATGCGCTTAACTCCCAGGAACGTCGAGCGGGCCCTCTGCACCGCCGGGGTGAAATCTGGATACACCGAAATAGTCTTGTCCTCAAAGCGCAATGGGGCTTTCTCTCTTGCGGCCCTCGGGACCGAGTCACGGTCTTTGTAGTGTAGCAGGCGGGCAATTAAGGGGCGCGGCGACGCTCCTAGTGTAGGCGGCCTCGCCGGCATCCGGTGCGCTCTCTCCACACTATATAGTGGCGTGAGGTCTTGGGGATCCACTATCTTCTTTAGCCAATCCTCTACGAATTGGGTGGGGTCCTTCCCTTCGCTTTTCTCTGGAATACCCAGTATGCGCACGTTATTGCGGCGGGCCTGCCCTTCCGCATCATCCAGCTTGTCCCATATCATTTTGATCTGCTTGTCCATTTGCTCGAGTTTCGTAGAATGGGATGTTTGTTGTGGTATGAGGTCGTCTAGGGCTATTTTGTGCTCCTTGACTTTCTCCGCCAGCTTCGTATGGTCCGCCATGAGCAGTGAGTGGCTTGTTGCCATGTTGTCCATTCGGGATTCTAGCGCCTCCCTGGACGCCTTGATTTCAACTAGTATAAGGTCCAGTTTCGTATCTTGTGAGGTGTTGCCCGTCGGGGGAATCATCTCCACGTTCGAGGACGCCAGCGGGTCCTCCGAACCCGTGGACTGAAGATCAGCTCCAGCTCCATGGTCCTGCGCCTTGGCCCTGTTCCTGCCCATATTGCGCGTTGGATGCGTCCCCAGTGCTACTGGTCTGGGCCAGCGGCGAGTGAGTCCCAGTCGAGTGATATGCCGGTGTCCCCCACGTACAGCCGCCAGGGAGAGGTCACCCATCGTCGTCCTGCCGCGTCCAGCGTGTGCAGGAGGCCTCACCAGCCCCCCCCCCCAGGTCCCAGCAGTCACGGTTAAAAAAGTTCGGGAATGGCGGCCCACACAGCTCTCTCATAAGCTGGTATCTCTCGCCGTTATTACGCCAGTGAAGGGGGGGTAAGGGGCCACTCAAAGGCTAAATGCGCAGTGGGGTGCCTATTATCCCGCTGCCGCTCCGTGCACTGTACCTTCTGTCTGGCGGCCCGATTCAACTGGCAGGGTCCTCGCAGTGCCGGGGAGGGGGAGGGGGGGGACCCTCCGTCCGGCCCGCCACCATCAATGTCCCGCGCAGCCCCTCCGGGTAGCGGCACTCGGGGAAGGTCAGTCGCGGCAGCGTCCTCAGGGGGTCCGCCGAGCGCGGCGGGGGCAGGCGCGCTCAGGCCGTGATCAAACGCGGTCAGCGCCGCTTCCTCACCAGGCAGACAGGGCGTAATGGCAGTCCTCACAGGCAGCGCCCTTGCTGGTTTCGGGCGTTCCGGGGGTTCGGCAGGTCACTGTTATGTATCCCTCCCGTGGGTCTTCCGCTGGCGTGTTCCGGCTCACCGCCCCTCAGCAGCCCAGGTCGCACCCGCAGCAGCCCTAGTCGGCTCCGGCCGCCTCCTCACGCCAATCCGCTGCTCCACCACGAGGGCCAGGCCGCTCCCAAATCACCGCCCGTAGGCAACCGTCTGCAGTCGTCCTCAGCCGCCGATCGGCGTCGGGGGTCCGCACCACCTCCCGGGACCGGGGGGTGTATCGTGGCAATTGGGGGGGGGGGGGGGATAAAGGATATTGAGCTAGTGTTGGTGGTTATGGACGGAGCCTCGTTAGATCACGTCCGCCATGTTCGGTCCTTGGCCACGCCCCTTCCCTAGGCTCCTTTATGCCCTTTGATGGCCCTACTACTGTAACAGAAATGTGAAACAGCTATAATATTATGGGTGGTAACCTCTGTCAGCATAATGTAATGCTGAAACCTTGATGTTTTCAAGGTGTAAGGCTTTTTTTCTTTGTCTTTATATGATAAAACTGCCTATAAAGAGATGTTCAATAAAATGTAATGTCTCGTTAGGGCAGCCATGGTGAACCAAGGAAACACCAGCATGCTAATGTGTAGAGTACAGGACAAGAACATTTGTTGATGAACTGTCTTGGTAATGCTTCTGGACCATGAAATAAAGCACCATCTAGCTGAAAGGCTGCCTGGATGAGCTGCAGAAGCATTATTGGCAAAAACCGACCTTTAGGTACTTTTTAAAACTGGAGTAGACTCTTGATTTTGGCTTTCCAGCAGTGTTACAGTTTGGAAGTAAAGCTGACTTTAGAGGTGGTACAGTGACTGGCTCTGAGGGTACAGTGATATGCAATGAGGGGAGAGTTTGCAGGATGACTACTTCACTAGAAAATGTAAAAAGTCTGAGCCTACCACTGAGATTAGACTGCATTGCAGAAAATTTGCCAGAATTTAAATCGGCTAAAAGGAGATTAAAGTGTGTGATCTTGGTGAAAAGGGATATTGGTTGATTGATTCTGAGACACCCTGTTTTAAAAATCCTAATAAGTTTTTTCAGAGTCTGTCAGATGGACACATAGGGAAGTTAAATGACCTAAGAAACAAGTTACTTACCTTTTGGTAACGCTTGAACTGGTAGAGGCTATCTAGCTGCAGAGTCCTTACTTAAGAATATCCCCAGGCATCCGACTGGATTTTCGAGCAGTACCCCTGCATGTTGGTAGGGGATGTCGTTTGGCTTCACTTCTGCTGCACTTGAAGACCAATATGAGATGCCTATATAGGTGCCATTTTGTCGTATTTACAACCGTTACTTTTGTGACTTTCCACTCTTAGAGCATGGAGCCACAATGCGCACTGACCACCTGTGTAGAAAAGACTATGGCCCTGAAAAGTTAGTCCGTTGCAGCTTAACTCATTCACAGAGCTGGGAGGATGGGAGGGTTGGTAAGGAATCTGCGGCTAGATATTCTCTACCAAATTAGGCGTAGTCTCTTCCACATTAGGTGTAGTCTCTACCAGATTAGGTGTACCAAAGGTAAGTCACTTTTTCATCTGATAGACAATTTTAGCCACAGATCCCTTACCTTAGAATTACCTTCCCCGGAGGTGGGTCTGTGAATCCAATTAGACCAAAATGTCCTGCAGGACCGAACAGGCAAAGTGCCCGTTACGACGACCAAACTGTCAAGGCACTGATGTTTTGGGAACATGTCCAGTGATGCCCATTTCGCCACCTGACAGATGTACAGTAACACCACACGCTAACATAGTGGTCGCAGTTTTCGCCCGGTGTAGGGAGCCTGCAAACCCTCAGGGGGCTGTTTCTTGGCCAATGGGTAGCAGATCTTAATGCACAGGTCGATCCATCATGAGATGGCCCGCTACTGCACAACCTTGCCCATTTTTGGCTCCAGAATAGCCCACGAAGTGTTCCTCAATCAAACTCTATTGTTCAGTCAAGGTAGAACAACAGTGCTTTTTTTGGGGTACAGATGGTGGAGCCTCTTCTTTGGAAGGGTGAGGCAGAGCAAAGAAGGTAGGCAAGGTGATGTTTTGGCCTGCCTGAAAGGGTGTGCACAACCTTCGAAAGGAAGGAGGCATGATTTCTAAGAACCATCTTGAAACCAGATTTCTTGGTAAAAGGTGGTATAAGGTGGGTGTACAGAGCGGGCATGCAGTTCATTGGAGAGGGTAGGCAAGGTAATGCTCTAGCCTACATGAATGAAAGTGACACCTTTAGAAGGAAAGATGCATGTTTGTTTGGGTAATGGAAGGTGTAGGGTTGATGCACAGAGAGGGCCTGCAAATCAGTGACCCATCTGGTCGATGTAATGGCCTCTAAAAAGGCAGTTTTAATGTGCAGCAGCAGAAGATGGCACTTATGCAAGTGTTCAAATCGTGCACACATCAGGAAAGTGAGAACAAGGTTGATGTCCCGGTGAGGCATGATAAATGGCATGGGGTGACGTGCTGCAGACCTTTAATGAACCTGGCTACAACAGAGGATTTGAAAAGAGAAAGCTGCTCAGGCGACCGCAGGAATGCAGAAAGTGCCAATTGCGGAGCCCTGCTGGGCGAAAGATATGGCAAACAAAAGAACCTTGGATAAAGATGCATAAAGGGTTTCAATGTTGTGGGAATGTTGTGGGAAGCACACCATGACACACATTTTTCCCAACGGCAGGCCTTTACCAACTTGCTGGAGTGATGCTTGGCTGCCAGAATAACATGACTGACTTCGGATGGAAGGTCGAACGCTGTCAACTGTCGCTGCTCAATTTCCACTCATGCAGGTGGAGGGTGCGCAGGTTTGGGTGCAGACCCTTGCCCTGTTGCTGCCACACAAGATCCTCCCGAAGAGGCTGCCTATCTGGAGGACCGATGGTTATGCGCAACAGCTCAGGGTACCAGATCGCCTGTACCGGGAGCCACAGGGAAGACTTGGACCCAGTTGTTACTGATCTCTTTGACAACTCTGGTCAGGAGTGGTTTTGACGGAAAGTTATACAGGAGGCCACAGCTCCAATCAAGACTAAAAGCGCCTCCAAGCGAGAGTCGCCTTGGAAACTCCAGCACAGAAAACCTTCGCGGTGGTGGTGGTGAACAGATCTACCCAAGGTGCTCCCAATTGCTAAAAGACCTTGAACTGTTTGCGGATGCGGTTGCCATTCGAAATACACTATACATCGGCAGCTGAGGTAGTCCGCTCTGGTTGTCAGCGAGCCTGTCCGGTGTTAATGCACCAGGGAAATGCCCTGATGTTCCAGATATGTCCAGAGGCGCAGGGCCTCTTGACACAGAGTCCCCTACCACACTCCCCCCTCCCCCGATTGCTGTAGCACCACTTTACGGTGTTGTCCATGGAAACCTGCATCATCCGTCTCTCTATCAAATAAAGAAAAGCTTCTAATGCCAAGTGAATCACCTGAAGCTCCAACAGGTTGATATAGATCCCGGTCTCTGCCGGAGACCAAAGTCTTCTGATCTCCACCTCTACCAGATAGCTGCCCCAGCCCATGAGTGGTACAAAAGGGGGTGGTGATGGACAGAGCATCTGAATCAATCAAACACTCTCACCCAATCAAAAGATCTGGGTTTAATCCATCACCGTTCTTTAGCACACTCTGCCACCCCAGTTCAGACATGGCTATATGCAAATCAGTTTGACCCTGTGCCTCATGGGAACAGTCCAGCCCGAACTGCAAAGCCATGTCTTCCCTGAACCGGAAACAAGCTTCCGAGGACCGGTTTCTGGCATTCCGCCGTCTTCAGCCCGGCTTGCTTGAATCCAGTGGCAATGTGAGCAAGGGACTCACGTCTGAGCATACACTGCCACACTTATGGAGGCCAAAAGCGGTACAAAAGGAGGTGGCGATGGACGGAGCATCTGAATCAACCAAACACTGACACCCAGTCAAAAGATCTGGGTTTAATCCATCACCGTTCTTTAGCCCACTCTGCCACCCCAGTTCAGACATGGCTATATGCAAATCAGTCTGACTCTGTGCCTCATGGGAACAGTTCAGTCCGAACTGAAAAGCCATGTCTTCCCTGGACCGGAAACAAGCTTCGGAGGACCGGTTTCTGGCATTCCAGCCGTCTTCAGCCCGGCTTGCTTGAATCCAGTGGCAAAGTGAGCAAGGGACTCGCGTCTGAGCATACCCTGCTACACTTATGGCGGCCAAAAGCGGTTCAAAAGGGGGTGGTGATGGACGGAGCATCTGAATCAATCAAACACTCACACCCAGTCAAAAGATCTGGGTTTAATCCATCACGTTCTTTTTGCATCAGCCCATGAGTGGCACATCTGTCACTACCACTAGATCTGGTTGGGGAAGGGAGACTGGGTCTTCTACGGACCCAATCGCGGTTCATTAGCTATCACTTAGATATTTTGCAATTCCCTATGATAGCTGGACTATGTTGTGAGATATTCCCCTGATGCTGCGTCCACTAGGCCTGCAAGTCCCACTGCAAAGCCACATATGCCAGCGGGCATGAGTCACAAGCAGGAGGCCATCCGGCCCTTCAGCCTCAGGCAATCTCACCAAATTCCAGGCTAGAGGTTGAAACATCTGAATCGTAGCCTAAATATCCTGGGCTTGCCGCTTGAGAGGATAGGCCTGAAACTGCACAGTGTCCAGAACAGTGCAGACGAACGGGAGCATCTGAAAGGGAGTCAGTGTGACTTCAGCATGTTGATAGTGAACGTCAGTGAGTGCAAAGGTTTGTCGTAGTTTGAAGGTGGGTGACAAATAACTGAGGCCAGCCCGCCTTCAACAACCAATCATCGAGGTAGGAGAAGAGGGAAATTACCTACCTCTGGAGATGAGCTACTACCACCGATATCACCTTGGTGAACACCTGAGAGACGCTGGTGAGGCCTAAATGTAGTCTGGCAAACTGAAAGTGCCCTTGACTCCCCGTGAACGCAGACCACGTCTGTGGGCCAGCAGTTACTTGGATGTGGAAATCAGCGTCCTGCAAGTCCAACCATCCAGTCTCCCCAGTCTCGTTCGGACAAAAGTTGGGCAAGTATGATCATTTTGAAATTCTCCTTTTTTCAAGACGAGATTGAGAAGGCGCAGCTCCAGGATTGAATGAAGTCCTCCATCCTTCTTTTGCACCATAAATTAGCGGGAATACCAACCACAACCTACTTTGAGTGCCGACTCCCTCTCTATGGCTCCCTTGGCCAAGAGAGCCTGCACTTCTTGACGGAGCAAAGATAGCTGAACCTCTTTCAGCTGATCGTAAGTGGGTGGCATGGGTGGAGGGATTGCCATGAAGGGGAGAGAGTAGCCCCCTTAGTCTATCTGCAGTACCCAGTGGTGTGATGTTTCTGACTGCGTGGGGCGGATGATGGTGTATCCTGCCTCCCACTGGATTCCCATGATGATCTGAGGGCGGTTCTCGGCTAGGCATGGCGTTGCAAGGCCACAGACAACAAAAGTTACCTGCCCAGTGAGTAGATTGTGTCAAGTCCACATTGGATGTGAACTATCCGACATCCCTGGCACCCTTAAAGATTAAGGACCGGGCCTCCTCGGGGACCATATGCAGAACTTGCACAACTGAATGCCATAGTGTATAGGAATAACAGCCCAATAGACATGCAGTGGTCAGTGGTGGCAGTGCCAGGCTGTGGAAGAGAACATTATAATATCGAAGGTGTCCATCCTCTTGGATTCCCTAACTAGTGGAGTGGTAGGGAATGCACCTGGGTGGATACTGGTTCCCGAGGCTTGGACCACCAAGCTCTCCGTGGTGGAGTGCTGGCTAAGGAAACTGGGGTCCGCTGTTGGGTGGGGGGGGGGTGCGTGATGGTGGCAGGCAATAGTCTTATTCACAGGAGCACCTGTCCAGGATTTGTACCAGGCCCCAAGAAGGACGTCTGTAAGGGCTTCATTGATTGGGAGTAAGACTTCTGAGGTGGTAACACCCGGCTGAAGCCCCTCCTTCCAGACATTAGTCTTGACAACCACTCAGGGCAGATTAAGGTCCATGACCTCAGCCGCCCTGCGCACCACCGTTCAAACAAGGCTCCCTCCGTAGATGCAGTAAGAGGGCAAATAGACGAGTGATAGGAGAAGTGACCAACCCTCTGGCAACACCCAGATAGACTCATGCCAGTTGCCCTGTTCCTCAACAGGTTAATCTCCATAAGGGTCCATAGACTCCTCCCAAACGTCTCCCTCGCCAAGCCTATCCACCAAATACAGCACAGGCTTCGCTCCAGGAACAATGTTCTCGATTACGATGGACGCAGCATTGGACGACCCCAGCCGACTCCGTGCCTGAGTCTTGCATGATGATGATGGAGATGGCGGGGTCATCCGCAGTGGAGTGGGTGCTGAGGAAGGTCTCGGTCTTGCCGGTGGCTCCGGATCCAGCAAGGGATCCATGTAGCCTGAATGGTGCAGAGGGTTAACATATCAGCATGGATCCAGTAGGGGCTTCTCTCGTGCTCATGGGGCACGAAGGCACTCCATAGGGGCTGAGCTGCACAAAGATAAGGCGCCTGGCCTCATAATATTATTCTAGTTGGGTGGGGTTGCTCTGGGAAAATTGGGGAGGTGAGAATTGGACCCAGGGTCAGGCCCTGCCAATTCATGGTGCATGGATAGTTAACTCTCCCTCGTCTCGTCCGATAACTTCAACTGACGCAGTGAAGTTGAAGAGCGTTTGGGCTTCAACTTCTTGTGTTTGGAGGACTTACCCGACATCCCTGATGACGTCAAATTAGACAGTGAATGTCGTGAGGGTCTCTGCAAACGTTCCAGGGACCTCCCATGCGAGCAGGACCTCTAGCGGCATGGAGTAGATCTACAACAGGTGGCTTGGAGCTTGCATGATTGCCCCCTCGGTGCCTTGGATTCCAAGGGGTAGTAGTTGTCACACTGCTTGGAGTTGTGTCCTGTCTCCAGGCACCACAAACCTACCAAGTGAGTGTCTTACACCAACATTTGCCTATTGCAGGCCCCACATGTTTTTGAAAAGGTTGGTTTCTTTGGTAACATTCTTTAAAACAGGAGATGTAAAATCTCAAAGTTGAAAAAGACCAGTCAAAAAAATTACTGACAGGTAGCTCAGACCGGATCAGCGCTATCTGACACAGAAAGGAAAGAACTCGTCATTGTGCCAAAGTGGTGCCTATACAGGTACTGTGCATGTCCATTCAAGTGTGGCCGACACAGAGCTGCACGACACTACCTACTGTCATGCAGGGTTACTGCTCAAAAATCTTCTGCATCCATCCACTCAGACGCCTGGGGACATTCTATCGTAAGGAATCTGTGTCTGCGGCTTGCAGTTTCTATTAGATACTATAATACTCCAAAAAAACTTAATTTTGCAGCGTGAATCTTTCCCGGATTCACATGCTGTGCATTATTTTGTCATCTAGTGATTGGGTTTGGAACTCTCCACTTTTGGAGAGTGGTCCTTCCATTTGTTAGGTCAAGCCTGGGCAGCACATGCGCTGCTCTGCCAGGCATGCTGTATTCAGGTATGCCCACCCTCTGCCCATATTTTTAATTGGCTTGTGTCATTGTCCTTTGGAAACTGTGGCTTTTCATTGGTCAATAGGCTTAGTAGTCCTTCCTTAGTACCACCTTGTCTCATTTTGTAACCTCCCATGAGGACACCCCCCCAGTTACATGTGTTGTTACCCAGTAGGCTTTAATAACAGCCTCCGAGCACTATTTACTTCAATGGTTTTCTCCCGCAGCGCTTACATTTTTATTTCATAGCACTGCACACCACACTCAAGTGGCAGCAGTTCATCTGGTTTGTTTGCGGCACAGAACACAGCTGCATGTTATTTTTTTTATTTTTTTGCTATTTGTTAGCCTTTTTTTTAAACTGCCCCATGCGGCACTTCCACTTTAATGCCGGCCGTGCCCCTTTCCTTGAACAAGTCGCTCTTAGGAGATGGGTGCAGCCGCCAATAAAGTGACACCGCAGCATGGGGTGCTTTTACAATACATAAAAGCCCATTTGTTTGTCGACTTGAAAAACAAATGCATTTTTTTGTAAAAGTACCCCATACAACGCTTTCATTTTAATGGCTGCCACGTTCCTTTCTTGAGACTTGGCTCGTCTAAGGAAAGGAGAGTGGCTGACATTCAATTGAAAGTGCCGCATGGGCGTTTTGACAAACAATCTTTTTCAATGCAATAGGTTTCGCATTTACAAGAGTTTCATAAATGCGAGACCTATTGCATTGTAAATGCTTGTTTTTTGGTAGGCGTCAACGGACCCCGTTTTGGTGTCCCTTGTGACGTCCTACTGCTTCCTCTGGAAGTTCCCACTTTTGGTCGCCATCTTCAAATTCTTTTTTTTTTTTTTTTTTTTTTGTACGTTGTAACTTCCTTCCTTCCATCTTCCTGGTGGGTCGCTTGTGAATCCAGAAAATTCTTTTTTTAGTTTCAAAACTGCACCTAAAGGTAAGAAACTATATGTTTTGCAATGTGAATCTTTTCTTAATTCACTTGCTGTGCATCAATTTAGTAGCGGTTTGTTCGTTTTGTGGTGGCTAGGTTAAAGATGAGCATTGATTAGTCTCCCATGACATCCTCCTCTCCACCCTAAAGGCTGCCGGTATCCATGGCACAGCTCTTGCCTGGATTGCTAGTTTTCTGTCTGCACGCACTTTCCAGGTCTTTTCCTCCACTTCTGCCTCCACTGCCCTCCCGTCCCCACACGGTGTACCCCAGGGCTCTATCTTAAGCCCCCTTTTCTTCAATATTTATGTCAGTCCTCTCGCCTCTTTGGCAGAACAATCTGGTCTCTCTATATTTTCATACGCGGACGACACCCAAATCATTTTCTCTCTCTCCTCTAATAAACACGCCCCCATTTCATCTCTCCGATCTGGGCTCATTAATATTGCCAATTGGATGCAGACCAATAAACTAAAATTAAACGGCGACAAAACCGAACTCCTTTTATTCGGTCCTGACAGCTCTCTGTAGGGCCCTAAACACTGGCCTCAGCAAATGGGTCCCCTGCCGATTCCAGCCACCAAAGCTCGTAACCTGGGATTTACATTTGACAACCAACTGTCCATGAAGCAGCATGTTGTGAAAGTCTCAGCCACCTGTACTAATATCATGCGGTGGCTGAGAAAAATAGCATGGATGCTTCCGCCAGACACACAAAGAACTGTGGTCCAGGCTTTAGTAACCTCCAGGTTAGATTACGGCAACGTACTCCTCCTTGGGGCTAGCAAGGAGGTAATACGAAAACTGCAGGTGGTGCAAAACATGGCAGCTCGCCTGCTCTGCAACCTGCCCAGAACTGCCTCTGCCACGGTTTCCCTGCGCAGCCTTCATTGGCTGCGCATTGAATCAAGAGCAAAATTCAAAGCCCTCTGCTATATGCACCGGATTAAAACAGGTAATTCCCCCCCCTATCTTTCCAGTTTAGTTCACCCGTACTGTCCAGTGCGCACCCTTAGATCCTCCTCTCTTGGCACCTTCTCCGTGCCCCGTTTCAAACGCACCAGAGTTGGTGGTCGCTCCTTTTCTTATCTGGCGCCATCACTATGGAATACACTCCCCATCTCTTTGCGCTTTGAAACTTGTTACCTAAAATTCAGGAAAGGCCTGAAAACCTGGCTTTTCTCTGCCTAATTGTCCATCACCTTTGTCTTCCTGCTTCTTTTCCTCTGTTAGCGCCGGGAAACCCTAGGGTATCTGTGCGCTCTACAAACTCAAATATAATAATAATAATAATAATAATTAGTAAACAGAATTTGTAAGACTTCTTGGTTCATTTGTATGTCAATACAGTAGTGTCTTGTGAACGTGTGTACAGGTGACCACGTTGCTGCCATACAGATTTCCTGCAATGGTGCATTTGCTAGAAAGGCAGTGGTTGCTCCTTTCTTTCTTGTCGAATATGCTCTAGGTGCTGAACTCTATTTTTTCCAGCATTTCTAAGAAGTGTCATGTAGCGAGATCTGACTCTTCCTCATCCATGAGGCATTTTGTTTCGATTGACATTGAGCACGTCCGGGACAGTTGCCTTTGAAGATTTCCTCAAGTTAAAAATACTAGAAGTAGTGAATCATCTCATAGATGTTGGGCCCGGTGCCATAGTAGTTTCCTCCTGAGAAGAAAAGTCCTGGGTTCAGAGATAACAAAATCGCTTTATGTCCACGTGATGGTTGTGTAAGCCCCTTTCTCCTGAAACCATATGTTACAAGTCTGGAGAAAATTGTAGTAGATCCAAGGGATATTGGGAAGTCTGTTGAAAAACCCAGTATTGAACTTTGAGTTGCATTTAGCTCAAAGCTTTTTGTGCCAGCATAAGAGTAGCACAGTTGAATTGTTTGAGCTATCCATCTTGCAATTGTGTTTTTTGTTACTGGTCTGGTCAGAAAACTATTTGCAAATGAAACTAATAGTTGTTTTGTCGTTCTGGTTAGTTTTGTCTTTTCAATGTAGTACATTATGCCGTGACTTGCCTCTAATGTGTGCTATGTTCTTTCCATGTGTGTCTTTCATATTTAAAAAAAAAAATTGTCATTTGAATACTGTGATTCATGTGAAATTGTGATATTAATTTTGGCAAGAACTGCTGGTCTGTCTTTTTTTTTTTTTTATAAAAGTTTTTATTTTTCTTCACCATAATAAGCACAGTTTAACTTACACTGAATACAATTTAACAGTTACAATAGTTTCCTTAATTTCTATTATAAAAATTCCATCTTTGAAATATACCATACAAATAATAAATTCAACCAAGTTATCTTAGCACTTTGTTTTAGACAATAGGGGAATCTAGAACAAACAATAAGGAAAGAAACAGAGAATAAAGGAAAGATAAAGTCCCCACATTCTTCCCATCCCCCCCCCTATTCGTCCTTGCTTTGCTTCTCCTTCCATTTACTTAATGGCTCCCATATTCTTCTCCCCAAGCATCTTCCTCTCCTCCCTTTCCGAGCATAGATTTTTTCCTCTATATTGTATGCGTACAGCGTATTTGCCAACCAAGTATGGAATTTTGGGGGATTTTTATCTAGCCAAGCCCTGGCTATTGTCAATCTGTAAACAGCCATTATAACAAACAAAAATTCTGCGTACTGATCCTGCTCCCGTTCAGCCACTCCTAACATGATCCAAGATGGTGCAAGAGAGATCACTATACCCAAGGACCTTGCTAAAAACCCCTCTATCTCTTTAATCAATGGTTGTAGCTGAGGACATGTTGCAAAGATATGTATGCTATCTGCTTCCAGCGCATTGCAGCGGGGGCAGTTGATTCCTGTATTTCCACCCCATTTTGCTATCCTTGCAGGCGTAAAATAAAGAAAATATAATGTTTTATAATGCTGGGACTGCAGAGGGGCTGCGCTTAATATTGTGCATCCTAAATTTAGAGATTCGTGAAACAGATAACTTTCAACTCCCAGTTTATCTGCCCATTTCATGCTAAATTTCTCTAGGTCATCCTGCTTCTCTTTCAGCAGAGTTGCGTAAAAGGACCTAATTGTGCAGTCCCCCATCAGCTTAATTTTCTCCATTATTTCTATTTTTTTAAAGCCTGCGGGGCCTCCCACTTTGTTTCTAAAAAACTTCTAATCTGTAAATACTTGAAGAAACCCCTGTTATCTATACCATATGTATCTCGCAGATCTGAGAATTGCTTAAAACCATCCTGAGAGAACAAATCTCCTATTTGCGTAATCCCCCTTGCTGCCCACTCTGTCATTGTCTGATCAGCAAATATTTCCGCTGGGAGTGATCTGTTATTAATCAAGGACACATATCTATTATACCTCCCCATCTTAACTTTCTTTGAAAAGGCGTTCCATACCGTAACTGCCGCCATAACAGTTTTAAACCTGGTTCTCTTGAAGTAGCTAAAATCCGTACATTTTAGAAAACAATTATAGGCATTTGCCCCTAGCACAACAGCATAAACCTCAGTAGACATATTATGCATTCTTACATCAGTATTCCCCCCAATTAATCCTTGTATATATTGCAAAACAGTAGCCATATAATATAAACGAAAATCTGGTGCACCCCATCCCCCTTTTTCCCTAGAAAGTGTCATAAACCTATAGGCCCTCCGGGTCTTACCGTGTGCCCAGATGAACCTATTACATATAGCCTCTAGGCCATTGAACCAGCTGGCTTCAAACAACAGGGGTATAGCCCTAAAAAAGTATAAAAATTTAGGTAAAACCATCATTTTAATGATGTTTGTACAGCCTACCAGCGACAGGTGTAGGTTATTCATTTTTTCCAAATCCTTTTTGACTTGAGCTATTAAAGGGTCCATATTGTTTTTAACAATCTTAACTACCTCTGCTGTAATTTGCACCCCTAGATAAGTTGCCGCTCCCACCACTCTGTCATCGTTACATATTACCCACTGGTTTTTAACAATCTGAGTTTTAGCATTGTTCAGGCTATATCCTGAGAACCGTCCAAATCGCTCAGCTTCTTCTTCAATTGCCCTGATAGCGACTGTAGGTTTTGCAGTCAGGATGGCCACATCGTCTGCATATGCTAACGTTTTAAATCTACAACCATTTAGAACTAACGGTGGAATCTGAGCATTGCTTTCCAACTTACGTATGTAGGGATCGAGGTATAGAGCAAAAAGCAGGGGAGAAGAGGGACATCCCTGCCTTGTTCCTCTCTGGATATTAACTGCAGATGATTGTCCTCTGTTAACCCTTATCTTGGCCGTCGGATTTACATATAAGGTCTGTAGGGCCTTAATAAATCCTGCCCCTATACCGTTCCATCTCAAAACTTCCCACAAGTGCCTCCAGGAGACCCTGTCAAATGCTTTCTCAGCATCCAGAAACAAAGCGGCCATAGGGTCTTCTAAAGTGCTTGCTGCATCAAATGCCGTGATTACTTGTCTGGTATGTTCAGTTGTTCCCTTACCCGGAATAAACCCATGCTGAGAGGGAGTTACCAATGATTCGATTACCCTAGATAACCTTTTCGCCAGAATTTTGGAGAACACCTTGACATCTGCGTTCATTAGAGTAATGGGACTGTAGGACCCCGGGACGTCTGTAGGTTTACCCTTCTTCGGTATTACAATAATATCAGCGCCGCCCCATGATTCTGGAACAGACTCGCCCTTTTGTGCTGGCAGCATCACCTTAAACATTTCTTTTAAGAGAGAAGGTTGAAAGATTTTGTAAAATTCTACCGGAATCTGGTCCGGACCAGCTGCCTTCCCAGATGGTAAGTCCCTCAAAGCCTCAACCAGTTCATCCAACTGCAATATCTCTTCCAACCCTTTCCTGTCCTCCTCTGCTAGTGCTGAGGGCTCTATCTCACTTAGGGAAGTCCTTATATCCTCCTCTCTCTCCAGACCATCTATTGTGTAAAGCTCCGTATAAAATTGTTGGAAAACCTCTCTGATCTGTTCAGCTTCCTTAACCCTAACTCCCTGAGAGTTTTTAATCTCCTTAATATCAGCCATCCCGTCCCTTTGCCTGGCTCGCACAGCCAATATATGGCCAACTCTTTCACTGAGTTCATATACCTTTTCTTTATTTACCATGTACCTCTCTGTCTTTTTCGCCATCCCATCCATAGCTTCGGCTTTAAGAGCAGCTATTTTCAATAATATCTGATCGATTGGAGAGTGTATATGTATAGCTGAAATAAGTGCTTCCTCTGCTTCCCTAATTAGTTTATTAGCTTGTTCAGCTTTTGCCTTCAACTTTCTTTGATCCATAATAACATAACTCAGGGTTTCCCCTCTTATTCCCGCTTTAAAAGCCCCCCACACTATCCCTGGTGATGATGTACCCCTGTTTATCTCCCAGTATTCCTTAATCCAATTACTCATTCTTTCCCTATAGCACTGATCCTGGAGCAGCGTTCTATCAAATGTCCATTGTCTTAGCTCTTTATTTCTTCTTTGCCCAACTATTACAGTTAAGACTAACGGACTATGATCTGAGATAATCCTTGGTTCCCTATCTATTCTTGCTCTATCTATCAATCCTCTCGTTATTAAAAAGTAATCCAGCCTAACCATTATCTGATGAGGGGCTGAGAAAAAGGTGCTCCCGTCTAGGTTTGGGTGATATTTTAACCACGGATCTTCCAACGAGTTATGCATTACCATATCTGCTAAGGCTCTATAAGTCCTCCTTTTCCTCCCTGAATATTTTCTACTAGGGTCTAAAAAACTACTGTCTGCGTCATGTAGATTCAAATCACCGCAAAATATAATGGGCTCCGGCCATTGCGCCAATTCTGTATCTAAAAATTGGAAAATATCCGGATCATCTCCTGTGGATCCATAAACCGAGACAACCGTGATAGTTTCCCCCCTAAACATTAGTTCTACTATAACCCATCTACCCCACTGATCCTCCTTCTTCCTCTTAACCTGCGTATCCTGTCTCCTACCCAGAATCGCCACACCTCTCGTCTTTGTATTTTGGTTAGTTTTTGCTAGTACATTAAAGCCAAGCTGGTCCAATAAATAAGCCTTAGTACCTTCAATGTGTGTTTCCTGAAGGCACACTAAGTCGAGATTTAACGATTTTAGCAGGGCAGCCGTTTTAAGCCTTCTATTTAGCTCATTTAGCCCACAGATGTTTATTGAGGCTATCCTACAAGTCATTATAATTCATACTTTTTCCTACTCTCTGTATGTACCTGTGCCAGCAATATTCAATAAGCTTCATTGTTACCTTACCTACAGTTTTACTTACTAAGCTATTGTGTAACTTGTCCCGCAAATCTTCCTTTATTCCCCTACGTGTACTGTGCTTACAACCACCTCCTAAGTGCATGTATTCCCCCCCCCCAACCCCCCCCCCCCCCTTCCCCCCTCTGCCCCCTTCCTTTTGGATCCCACCCCCCTTACTACAGGCAAATAGGTCAATCCTGACCTATGTGTAGCCCCTGTAGTCTGCAGTGTCGCTACTCTCTCCTATCCTGATCCCTCATCTGTTAGATATACCTATGTATACTTTGTTTGAATTTATCACTTACAGGGTTTTTAGTGGGCTATTTGGTGGGGTTTTTGGTGGAGTTCTGCCTCTACTCTCCTTTGTCTAGCTCCGTGATCTCTGCTAGATATTCCCCCGCTTTTATCTCATACGTGAACATCTTGGTGTACCCCTTCCTAATGACTTTCAGTCTCGACGGGAACAGCAAATAAGCTTCTGCACCTTGCTTTTGGAAGGGTACTATCAACTGCCTTAACTTCCACCTTCTTTCCACGGTAACATGGCAGAAATCTGGTCTGGCAAAGAATGTGTTTCCGTCAGCTGTCTTTCTGGAATCTGGTCAAGCTTTATCAATTATTTCTTGCCTTGCTAGAAAGATCCCTAGAAAGACCAACATTGCTCTTGGTAGTGCATTCTCTTGCCCCCCACGATTTTTCCTTACGAACAGAGGGTATCTGTGGGCTCTTTGCACTTCTAGTTCCCAGTGCCATTTAGAATCTGGGAAGGCTTCTTTTAGTATTTTAACCACGTATCCTCTAGGATCCTGTCCCTCCCGCCCTTCCTCAAGTCCCAAAAGTCTTACGTTGTTCCGCCTTTGGCGGTTTTCGAAATCTTCTAACTTCCATTGTAGGTCTTCCACTACCTTTCCTTGTTCCATTTTAAAAGTCTGCCATTCTGTTACCTCATCTTCCACTCTGCTAGTCCTTTCTTCAACTTGAGTTACTCTCACCTCGACCTCTTCCTGCTTTCTATTTACTCTTCTCAGAGAAGCTTGAAGTTTTTTTGTGTCTCTTTTTGCTCCTCGGCTTTCTGCTCTGGCCTCCGACTGCATCTGCTTCAGCGTTCCAAACAACATTTCAAGAGTTACATTTTGAGATTTTGACTTCCCAGCATTTTCTCCTTCACCCTGATCATTTTCCTGGTAAGTCTCTGACGTAGCAGAATAGTCCCACGACAGTTTTTTATTCATACTACTTCTAGACCCTCTTCCGTCTCTTCTGACTCCAACTATCTTTTTTTTCTGGGTCACTAGGTCTCTGGAGTCCTTACTTGTGTCTGAGCCGGAAGACTGATCTGTGCAGCTCCCCTCCTCATTTTCGGGTTCACTAATGTCTGTTGTATCGCCCTCATTGACTGAGAAAAATTCAGGGGAACCTCGCCTCATGCCTCTGTCTTCCCTGCCACCCTTAACATTGTCCCGGTCATACTCAAGTTCTTGCTGCTCTTCCAGGCTCTTGGTGCTCCCCCAGCTCGGGTCAGAGTGTTGCAAAGTTTTTTTATTCAACCCTGCCTCCACATTTAGCAGCGCGTCTAACATTTGGACGTTGTTATGTCTCTCCAACAGTTCTAGCGCATTAGGTTCTGTATCGGCTTTCTCTATTCCCCCCTCGCTCACCTTCTTGGCACCGGCGCTCTGCACCGCTTGTTGCGTGCTATTTCCCACAGCGTTCAGTGGTTGCCCAGCAACCGGGTCTTTGGCGCTTACGTCCTTGCGGTCTGCTGTTTCTTCGGAGCCCGCGTTCAGCCCGGCTGAGAGCCGTGGGGCTCCTGCTCTGATCTGCGATGCCACTACAGGACCACTCACTGCTCCAGATTGCCGAGGGTCGTCCGCCTGCATCTGAACCAGCGGGGGTGCTTTAGAGATAAAGGATTCAGGTAATGTCGATTGCCGCATCTGCTCCTTTGCGGTCACCATTTGTACGCGATGTATTTTCCCTTCTGGCTCCAGTGTTAGCTCCCTTGCAGCCTTGCTCGCTGCTAAGCGGGTCTCTGGCTTTGCCTCAATCTTCTTTTCTTGCCTTTCAGTTTTTCTGAGCAGGGTGCTCTTAGTGGATCGGTTGAGATGCTCCGTTTGTTTTTTAGCGGCAGTGACTGGTACTTTTGGGATTGCTCCTTCTCTTGTTGCTGAGCCTTTGATCGACCCAGCTATTACTGCTTTGTCTTTATCTTTATCCTTGTCCAGCTTACTTCTTTGCGACATATTAGGGGGTACTTTAGCGCCGTTAATTAAACTTCTCCAACAGCTAGACAAAGTTTTCACTGCCTTAGTTGAAATTCTCCTCAGTAAGCCTGACCTGAATGCTCCTGCCGCAATATGAGATAACAGTCCGGCAGGGACCCACATCCCCGTATTCACAAGTCCATTAACATCCTAGGATAGGAGAGAGGAGAAAAAGCGACTTTCCTCTACAGAGCTACGGTGGCCATCTTGCCTCCCTCCCAACTGCTGGTCTGTCCTAATGACAATCCTGATCTTTTTAACCTGAAAGTATGGGTTCATGTAGCTTGAGTGCATGCAACTTACCCTGCGTATAGAAGTTATAGCCACCAGGAATGCAGTTTTTAAGGTGAGCATCTGCAGTTTAACCTTGTACAAAGGTCGTTTTCATTAACCGAGTGAGTACCCCAGGCTAGATATGGGGATTAGCCTCTAACCACTTACTTGTTCCTATTTAGCCAGCCACCATAAACTCATTTCTACCTGTATTCTCAGCTGGGCCTTTGCAGCTTGATTGCTCACGCTTAAGAGTCCGCTTGATAAATACTTGTTTATCTGATGGTCTAAATAATGTTTCGCTTTATAATTTCACTAGCAGCCCGTCCCGACGTTGTCTAGGTATGAATTGCTGCCGGCCAGTAGGATATTGTTTTGTAGGATTTAGTTTTGATAGCATTTCTTATCTGTGACAGGCCTGTGAAACGCTCCGATTCACAGTGCACTGCTGATGCACTTAAGAGTGCGCGTTCAGTAGTGTGTGAACTTGAGTTTCCCTACTTTATTTTTCCTTGCAATATTATATAGCGCGAACTCGACAACATGGCATGAGCACAATTTACATTACAGAAGAACACATTCATTTGTTGCAGGCACGGGGAGACAAAGCGATTTGCCTGGAATCACAGGATGTTGAGCTGATGCCGAGATTCAAACGTAGCTCCCGAGCTCTAAAGTTCGCAATTCTAGAACTTGTGGCGGAAGGTGTGTCTAAAAGTGTATATCGGTGCTGGCCATCAATGAGAGAGACCTGTGCATTTTTCAAATGGGTGGTGAAAAAATATGACTATGTTGCTGGAGATGTGGGCCGCCGTGCCACCAATGTACTTACCGGGGGAAGGTAAACACCCATTATTCCGCAACTTTCTTTCTACATACCATCACTCCTCATACTTTCATTACGAAAGTACCATGGCTCCGCAATGCCTTTATAACGCATGGCATTACATTTTATATGCTTTTACCACGCATACATTTACAACGAAATTCGTTGTAAATGCATGAGTGGTAAAAGCATGTTTTTTTTTTAATGTTTGGATAAGGTAAGTATGGGTAAAGGGGTACTGAGGTATATGTTTTGGGGTGTTTGGGTATTTTAAGGGTTCAGATATAGTTTTGGGTTATGGGGTACAGGGGTAGGTTTAGGGATAGGTATGGGTTTTGGGGTACAGGGGTATTTTTAGGGTTCAGGGCTAGGTTTGGGTTTTGGGGTTTTGGGGTATAGGGGTATTTTTAGGCTTCAGGGGTAGGTTTGGGTTTTAGGGTACAGGGGTATTTTTAGGGTTCAGGGGTAGGTTTGGGTTTTGGTGTACCGAGTTATTTTTAGGGTTCAGGGGTAGGTTTGGGTTTTGGGGTACAGGGGTATTTTTAGGGTTCAGGGGTAGGTTTGGGTTTTGGGGTACAGGGGGCATTTTAAGGGTTCAGAGCTAGGTTTGGGGGTACAGGGGTAGGTTTGGGTTCAGGGGTATTTTTAGGGTTCAGGGCTAGGTTTGGGTTTTGGGGTACAGGGGTAGGTTTGGGTTCAGGGGTATTTTTAGGGTTCAGGGCTAGGTTTGGGTTTTGGGGTACAGGGGTATTTTTAGGGTTCAGGGGTAGGTTTGGGATTTGAGGTACAGGGGTATTTATAGGGTTCAGGGCTAGGTTTGGGTTTTGGGGTACAGGGGTATTTTAGGGTTCAGTGGTAGGTTTTGGTTCAGGGGTAGGTTTGGGTTCAGGGGTATTTTTAGGGTTCAGGGCTAGGTTTGGGTTTTGGGGTACAGGGGTATTTTTAGGGTTCAGGGCTAGGTTTGGGTTTTGGGGTACAGGGGTATTTTCAGTGTTTAGGGATAGGTTTGGGTTTTGGGGTACAGGGTATATTGATAGGGTTAAGATGGGTTGGTGTTTAAGGGTGTTGGGGTATTTTAAGGAGTAAGGGTGGGTTATGATTATGGGGTGCAGGGGTATTTAAAGGGAGCAGGGTGGGATTAGCACACGATATGAGACATGGCATGAAGGACGGAACATACCACACGCCCCCAGCGTTTGTCACGCCCCCAGCACAACGCAGACACGCCCACAAGGGACTACTTTGCTGGCACGGTTCTTTTACCTTTTATATGTATATGGTGGGCGTCTGCATAGCCTATGTCCTTCTGCTACAACTGCCCTTTCCAACGCTGTATTGCGTGTTGCAATTGGTGCTGTGGTTCCTGAGATTACCCGCCTCAAAGGTTTGGGCTCTTTCTTTATTATAATAGTATGGATTATTGTTAGAAATCAATGGTGTCCCATGGTTTCCTCTATCTTCTGTAGCAATTAATTGATGATTCATCTTAATGGAAACAAATGAAACTAAGAGTGTAGGCACCTGCCGTTAGCAATACAACTGAATTGTTAACCCTGACACATCATCTTATCTGTATTTTATATGGCAGCCTAAGATTTGAAACGGAGCATTATCCTAAGTTCTAATCAATGCCACTAAAGCTGTTAGTTCAAAATTACAGAACGTGCTGCAGTGCAAAGTTACTGTTTCTATAAATCTATAATGTATTGCTTTAAAATACTTCATGTTAACTAATAAATCCCAAAGTATAACCACACACGCCCAATAGTTGTGGTTATAGCGTAGAAAGTTGTAAAATTTTGTTTTAGAGGTTATTTTAAGAACTTCATGTGTATTAGAACAAGCTGTAAAAAAATGTGACCCAGAGGATAAGTCCTTACCTAAAAACGATTGTTTCAGAAGCAACCATTGAATGCCTCTTGCAAAATGTGTCCGTATTAGACCATGTAGCATCACAATCGGTTTATTTTTACTGCTATATTACAGTGTAATATTCAGCTATTGCCTTCCATCTCATACAATTAGCATGTCATCTGTTGGTAAAAGATATCCACAAATGTAATGCAAACAAGAAATAATACTTCTGGTGGCTTGTAAAACTTTTTATCAAGACTTAGCATCACACATACTGGTATGCGACTGAAAGGTAATATGAGATCACAAAAGATTTCTCCTGAATAACGTACGTTTTGTGTCTCTTGCTGCTAGTAAATTATTCAAGGGCACCTCCACAAGAATATTATCTGCCTTTGCCTAAAAGACTGGGAGAAAATGCTCTGGCTTAAATTGAGTTGGTACAGAGTCATGTTGTACCTAACATTTTCTGAATACAAGATTACTCTTTCCTGAGATCACAGGAAAGGCTCCTTTGCAGATTGCTTGTGGAGCTCACTGACACTCTTCCATATGAGACTTAATTTACACACGGCCATAAGATGAAATAGTGTATGGATAATGAGTACTAGCACCAAATAGAGGTTCCACTGAAAAGGTGGATCTCAAAAGAGAAGGGCCCAAGGCAACAGTTAAATTTAGTTAAACCAATGCATGTTATGTACAAACCTGTCCTTAGTTCTAAAAAGGTAATCTGTTCTAGCCATTAGGTAATGCATACCTAAATTGACATGTGAAAGACCTCACAATTTCGGTGGAAGTTGTCAGAGTGATAAAGCTGGAGCCTCTCTGGCTTAAATTGTTTTATAGTAAAACTTTTTGCTCTTCGGTCCAATTCAGAGAGCTTTATGTGTGATAAAGGAATCTAACGTTTTTCCAGTTGTGGATTGGCAAGGAAGGGTGAATTATCGTCCTCTCCTATGATGAAGAAACAACTGCTTCTGATTGGTATAACATACATGTGAACTAATAAATCAAGGGCAGCGGGTGCTATGTAAACAAAGTACTTCTACTGCTGGTTTTCTACTTCTGCCAGGTTGCATTTAATAGCAGCGATAGTGGTTAAGACAGAAACATGTGAAAATGTGATACCAGTGGATCACTGGGACCATCCCCTTGGGAACACCTTTTACTCCTCTTAGCAACAGAGGATTCCACACAGTAGGTTTGTATGTATCAAATGTTTTTCATTTATTTGTCAATGTTCATTGAATATTGATATATAGCATATTCAATAGTTGATACTTTTTCCACTTTAGTATACATATATGATTCATTCATTCATGAGGCATCATTATTTTTTACAATGTCCAATGCATTTCGGGCTACTGGGTGAGCATTGGACATTGTAAAAAATAATGATGCCTCATGAATGAATGAATCATATATGTATACTAAAGTGGGAAAAGTATCAACTATTGAATATGCTATATATCAATATTCAATGAACATTGACAAATAAATGAAAAACATTTGATACATACAAACCTACTGTGTGGAATCCTCTGTTGCTAAGAGGAGTAAAAGGTGTTCCCAAGGGGATGGTCCCAGTGATCCACTGGTATCACATTTTCACTGTTTTCTACAGGAGTTTTTAGGGGTATAAACGCCACCCATGGAGAACCCAAACTTGATGAACTGAGATAAAAAGCTGTGCACCCATCCTAAACTGTTTTCTAAGACAGAAACATATCACAGATAAATCCCTAAGAAATGTCCTGTAGTGAGCAGGGCCGAACTGGCAGTAGCGGTCACCGGGCATTTCCCCGGTGGGTCTGAGGGGTGGAGACTGCTTTTGTCACAGGGGGCCGGTATTGCAGCAGTATCGGTCCCCTGTAACAAAAGCAGGGTGGGTGCTAATTGACAGAACATCCCCCACGCCCCACCCCCTGGTCGAGCAGCAATCTGCCAGGGCCGTTTGCTGTTCCCAGTCTGGCCATGGTAGTGAGCTCTGGCTTTTATTCATCCGTGAGTAATTTTGTGGTTTGATTGACATTGAGCACGTCGGGGACAGTTGCCTTTGAGGATTTTCCTTAAGTTAAAAATACTAGTTGCAAGGTATGAACATTAAGCGGGAAGAGTGGCAGAGTCTGGTTTGTCTGTTCGCTTCTACGTCATGTAGTAGAAGTAGTGCATCATGCCATTGATGATAGGGTGACAACCGTGAATGTGGCCCGGTGCCATAGCAGTTTCATCCTGAGCAGAAAAGATCCGAGGGATATTGTGAAGTCTGCTGAAGAACCAGAATTGAACTTTGAGTTGCGTTCAGATGTAGAGCTTTTTGTGCCAGAGAGAATTGGAATGCAGAAGGATCAGGTGCTGGCAAGTTGACAGTCTACACGTTTTCCTTTTCTCTTCTGATTGGTATTTTTGTAAAGCCTCATCGGAAAGGCAGATGAAAGTGTTGCTGCATCAAAGAGTAAATCAAGAATATGTTCATGTTGATCTACAATTACTCAAAGGTCGATTGTGTTCCAGTAGTCGGTGTAAATCTTTAGTCTTTGGCTGATTCTTTTGGAGGGGGGGGGGGGCTGAAGATGTCTCTACATTTCATGCCCCATATTTATCATATACCCAAGATGGCAGAGGAAAATTCACCTGACTAGGAGTCAGCTTGTGTTTTGATAGATATTTATGGGATTGATGGGACTGCTGTGTGTGTGCTATGAAGGTACATTGCATGATCATGGATGTGTTTTTAAAGTTTGTGTACTTATTTCCTAGATTCCTAGTCATTTAATGATAAAAACAAGATTTCAAAGCCATTAAGGTATCTTCAAATTATTTTGGAGGAGGAAGACATGTATGTGCTGCCCCCAAAACAGTCCAGCAACAGCAGATTCATTTGGGGATCAGTTGAAGACCTTTTGTAACATGAACAATAAAACTGTTAAAAACCTATTTGTTGTGTGGTCTCTTGACACTTGTTCTTTGGGTAGCGCTGGGACGCCTCGTTGCTGGGGCAGCTATGCGCTGTATAAATTCGTAAATAAATAAATAACATTAACAATAAAACTGTTAAAAACCTTTATCACAATCCATGGTGGTTCTATAATAGTGGCGCCCCCGGTCCCCTTGGTCTGGACAGACCCCTTTTTGGTCCCCTTTTCCTTTCGGCTGCCAGGGAAACCGGTTCTGAACTGCTCTCGATCCATGATGAAACGCCCCTGTCATAAATTGGATGTTAGTCAATTTTCAGGCTCTCTGTTAAGTCTTAAACCACAGTTTCCTCCTAATATTAGAGGCAGCTGATACACTAGTCCGAATTGGCTGACTCAAGCCCTGGATACTTGCATTCCTGCTAAATCTAGTTTAAAGAAGAAACAAGGGCCTTCTAATCCCCGGTTTAATTAATACCTGTCTAAAGCCAAAAAGGTCTGCAAGCAACTAGAGCGAATCTGGAGGCGTGTTTATGACATGGAAGCAAAAACTAAATACTGTGATTCAATTAAAACGTACCATAGGTTAATCCGGGAAGCTAGAGCTGAATATATCGCTGCTAAAATTCTGGAGAGCAATAATCCCCCCCAAATGATCTTTTCCCTGCTTAAAAAGATGCAACACTCCAATGTGAAATATGACTCCCCAGTCTCTTCTAATACTCAGTGCGATGAATTAGCAGTTTTTTAATGTTTTTTTTGCTGGACACTATTTATAACCACCTCCCCTCAGTTACTTCCAACATTGACCGAACAGCTGAGTTTGAGGACCGGTTAATCATCTCTGAACCAATGTTGTGCTCGTTTCCCCCACTTTCGCACTTCGAGACTGAATCTCTCTGCCTTAAAATTAAATCCGGTTTCCCCAGCCGATCCCCTGAGACCAGACCAACTTCAAGGACATAATTTAATTTTACCAGTGGTTAGGGATTTGATCAATCTATCACTGTCCTCTGCATCTTTGCCTGCAACATGGAAGCATGCAAAAGTTATACCTCTTTCAAAGAAGCCTTCCTTGGAGTCTTCAGACCCGGGTAATTTTCGCCCGATTTCCCATCTTCCTTTTTAGGTCTCGTAGAAAGACCTTTTGCCATCCATCCACAAAGCTGACTTTTTACGATGAGGATTTTCAACAGTTCACGAGAAGCGAATCACGTGACAAGCTCCTCGTGCACAAGCTTGCATTTCCCCACAGGCTTCCCCCTGCCAGCAGCATTTGCCACATCAAAGGCTTCATCTGCCCCGCCCCCCGCCGTCCTTGCACTCCAATATCAGTTTCACTTTCACGGGCAATGCTTGTTTACTATCTGCACCCATCTCACGGCCACCGCACTACTATCAGTAACTTTTAAAAACATTTTGCTTTCAGCATCTCAGCACCCATCTCACGGCCACCGCACTACTATCAGGAACTTTAAAAAACATTTTGCTTTCAGCACGGCACTCATCTAACGACCGTCGCACTGTTCGGTAACTTTCTTTTAAAAATTTTTTAACCAATCTCCCTCTACCACTTATCACTCCCATGTGTTTTAGCAGGAGGGTTGTACACTGAAGCAGCAAGGCAATGTTACTCTTTGCCAGCTGCAGGGTAATTAGTAGAGTGACCGGAGCCTCAACCACACCTTATCAGTGTCATCAATCATGATAGATACCAGGGCAATGGCGGATGACTCACTCATCTACTCTGATTCCGATATGTGTGCACTGTCAGGAAACGACATCGGGTTTGAAGAGGAAGCGCAATTGAAGAGAGACTGCTTGCCGGCTGCAGCAGAGAGCTAGAACGGAGCACTTTAAAACGATGCTGCTGCACCCGACAAAGAGAAGATATTGTTTTAAAGTGGAGGTGCTGTAAGTACAGCTCACCGATTACAGTGGTGCAGTGCTAATCTGGGCGGACCAAATCACAACCCAGCGGTAGTACATATGTGCATACCCCTCCTCAATCACCAATAATGTCTAGGCTAGGGTAATGGCAGATGACTCACTTATCCACTGCCTCAGCGATCGGGGGAGTGTTGTAAATAGCGCTTCACACCACATAGACGCTATTCTGAGCACAGAAGCAAAACATATTTTTCCACTAACATTTGGAATTAGAAGTGGGCAGTTTAAACGTCATGCCTCTCACTCTAAGACCTCAGTTGAGAGAGTCCAAGGGTTTGCAAAGCTGCCTTTGGATTCTTTCTGAAGAGGAAGCCGAGCCACTACAAACAAGAAGTGCATGTGGTCTTGTGAACGCTCCGCCTGCCTGCCGAGAGCTTCACACACTTCAAAGGCTCCGCTCCCGCCCCCCGCCTGCACTTCGCACTCTCCGACTTCCCCTCCCACCTCTCACGGCCGCTATTCCCATTCACGCGCTCGTTACCATTTGCTTCCGAGACGCATTTCCCCTCTAATGCCAGGAGCTTGTTTTGTAAATACGCGTTGACAGCTGGGGTGGACAGATAGACAACCAGAATATATCCTGCTGGCTGGAACCCTTTGAACCCAGGGGGGGGGGGGCTCTACCCTGCATACATATTACACTATCGCTGTATTCTCCGAGCCCTGTCTTGCCTGCATGTTTACAGTATCTCAAAGCGCTTTGAAACGGCAGACAGGCAGCATACGAGCGCTACATGACAATTTTTCAACACACAAAACAGTTCAGACACTCTTTGTCACTGCTGTTCTTTACAATGCTGCCCTTATGTGTTTGAAACCAGACCCCTGACCCCCAACCGCACACATAGCGCCCACAAATCTTAAGAGGCGCTCAGACCACCAGTCCGGTAATAGCGCCAGAGGTACTTGAGGCTGGGGTTGAGTTTGCATGACATTTTATTTATTTCCCTGTGCGCTTTGTTAGCATTAAGTGCAAACTTCTAGTTTCACAGAGCACTGTATAGACTGGATCGCTTCTGGGTGCTATATTTAAATGTAATGCTCTGAAGGATGTCCCAATGACAACACAGGAAATGAAATTGATATAAAGTAATTGCAGATCACACGCTTTTCAGGTTGGGCAGGTCCAGCCCCTTTAGATTCATTTGCATAATGGTATTCGTAGTCTCTAAATTGTCATTCATTCATGCTCAGCACTGTAACTTTTCACAAACATATGTTGATTTTTCTTTAAGTTTTGTAAAAAAAAAAGCATCTACTCACAGTGTAGACAAGGGCACAGATCAAAGGGCAAGGGATAGAATTGCCTTTCGAGGGGCGCACGCACCCCCGCACAGGAAGCAAGGGTCCGACGGACCATGTTAATATGCCTGAAAGCGTGAGAGCTACCCCGACAAATCAGCTCGTTCAACATTTAAAAGTGCACGGCCCCCGTTGAGGGATTAATTTCACGCGAGGTATTATGGGACTTGTGGTTTTTATAATTTCAATTCATTCATTCAGGTTTTTTCGCCATTGTAATTCACGACCTGTACGTACTTTGCTTTATGCTATACTAATCAGTTAAAAAACCCACACACTTCCTGCAGCAGATGAGCCAAGAAGTGAGGGGAGGCAGATCCTCGCAGCATCCCTCCCTGCTCCAGGCACCAGGGCCCCCTCCTGGAATTGGAGCTTCCCATATCCTCTGCTGCGTCAGCCCCCAGGGAGTCTAAACTCCCATTGCTGCACCCCCCACATCCATACTCCTTCTTTCACCTCTGCTGAGATTTCATACAGGGGTTATAACTCCTGCTATAGGCTCCTGCTATTGCTTTGTCCACAAGTATGTATTTACTCTACCCTTCCCCTGTGAAGCCATGACTCTCTTGCCCCTTCCATTGCAAAATGCTGATTTTAGCCCCAAATACAATTTGTCCCATATGCCTTCCTTTAAACTGCTATATTTCCAGATTGTGCTGCTACATTTAACTACACTTAACCGCACAACAGTTCATGTAACTTTAATATTTTTATAACTTTACAAACTTGTTTTTTGAGTGACATCACACTGGAAATGTCCAATGTCAACCTTGCGCTTGTCTTTCTTTTTTGCGATGTCACTCAAAGTTCATGTTAAGATAGAAAAGTTTGAGTGACATTGCACTGAAAATGTCAAATTTCAACCTCACGCTTGTTGAGAAATCGCTTTTCAAAAGTCAGTCATGCGCTTCCTTCCACTTTCATTCACCCATCATTTATCCACCCATCCACCCGCTCTCCATACTTCCACACTTTCATCCATCCATTCATCCACCCACCATTTCAACCGTCCATCCATTCAGCCTTCCACCCTTTCAAATATAAACGTTTGAGTGACATCGCACTCAATGTAACATGGCACTCAAATGTAACATCACACTCAAATCTAACAGCGGGCTTGTTCATTTTGATAGAACCCTTTGAGTGACATCGCACTGAAAATGTCCAGTGTCAACCTTGCGCTTGTCTTTCTTTTTTTGAGTGACATCGCACTGAAAATGTCCAATGTCAACCTTGCTGTAACAAATTGAAGTCCTTAAGTCCAGTATATGAAACCGATTAGGTTTATTGTAGAGAAGATTCAGGTAAGGTAGATAAATAGAATAAAGTAGATCCAATAATAGAAACCCCACCAGGAGCAGATGGACTCCAGCTCAGCCTCAGATGTAACTTTCCCTGCTTTCAAGCATACACAATTGGAACACTAAGTGACATCATAGATGCCTGCTGTGGAAGTAATGAGAAACACTAAAGAAGGACAGGGAAGAAAGACAATCAGGATGTAACACTTGCCTTGTCTTTCTTTTTTTGAGTGACATCGCACTGAAAATGTCCAATGTCAACCTTGCGCTTGTCTTTCTTTTTTGCGATGTCACTCGAAGTTCATGTTAAGATAGAAAAGTTTGAGTGACATTGCACTGAAAATGTCAATTTTCAACTTCGCGCTTGTTGAGAAAGCACTTTTCAAAAGTCAGTCATGCGCTTCCTTACACTTTCACTGTTTCAAATAAAAGCGGCTGTTGCAGTGCCAGGGTGCATATTCACAGCTTCTCCCTTGACTCTGCAATTAAAAACGCTTAAGGGTGAATACAAGTATGTGCAAGTTTGTGTGCTTTGGTACTGAGCGGGGGAGATGACTGGTTCATGAAGTCGTGCTAGTTTTGTTTATTGTGACACTGAGTTTTGGTCACATTATTACATACAAGGTCATGTTGAGTTGACTGATTTGATATGGTTCACTGCCATATTGTAGCACTAGGACTGTTGTTGACCGTTCTTATATTGGCACTTTTACAATTTTGTTTCCTGCACATGGTGCACATATTGGTTGATTCACTTTTCCGCCACTCATTGTCGAGTGTTAATCATGATGTCAGCACATCAGGGTTTGGGAGAATATCACCCTCACACCCCCTCACCCTCCCAACCCTCTCAACCTCACACACCATCACACCCCTCCCTCACCCTCACACCCCCTCACACACCCTCACTCACCCTCACTCACTCACCCTCATACACCCTCATCAGCATAGCATAACAAAACATAGCATGGCATAACAAAAAAAGCATAGGATACACAACCTCACAACCCTCTCACCCTCGCTCTAACACACCCACGCACCCACCCTCACCCACCCACCCACCCTCACTCACCCACCCTCACCCACCCTCACCCACCCTCACCCACCCTCACCCACCCTCACTCACCCTCACCAGCCTAGCATAACAAAACATAGCATAGCATAACAAAACAAACCATAGGATAGGAAAACATAGCATAGCATAGCATATCATAACAAAACACAACAAAACATACCATAGCATAACAAAACATAGCATAACAAAACAAAGCGTAGCAAAACAAAACATAGAATAGTATAACAAAGCATAGCATAGCAAAACAAAACATAGCAAAACAAAACAAACCATAGCATGCATAACAAAGCATAGCATAGCAAAACACAGCAAAGCATAGCATAGCATAACAAAACATAGCATAACATAACAAAACATAGCATAACAAAATACAACAACACATAGCATAACAAAACACAACAAAACATAGCATGGCTTAACAAAACATATAGCATAGCAAAACACAGCATAGCATACCAAACACAGCTAAACATAGCATAGCATAACAAAACATAGCATAGCAAAACAAAGGATAGCATAATAAAACACAACAAAGCATAGCATAGCATAAAAAACATAGCATAGCAAAGCAGAGCAAAACATAGCATAGCATGGCTCAACAAAACATAACAAAACATAATAACATAGCAAAACACAGCATAGCATACCAACACAACAAAACATAGCATAGCATAGCAAAACAAAGCATAGCATAATAAAACAAAACAAAACATAGCATAGCATAACAAAGCAGAGCAAAACATAGCATAGCATAACATAGCATAGCATAGCAAAACATAGCATAACAAAACAGCATAGCATAGCATAACAAATCAAAACATAGGATAGGAAAACAAAACATAGAATAGCATACAGCATCACTCAGCACCACCACAGCATCACTCAGTGGCACCACAACATCACTGAGCTCCACCACAGCATCAATCTGTGCAACCATTCAACAACAACTGGTTCAAATATGTTATCTCAATGTTTCAAGCTTTATTACAAATGTAACAAAAAGATGTTAATATTTGACATATGTTCTTGGATTTTCGTCACAATAAAATACACTGAACATAATCTTCACAAATGTTATTTACAAAAGTTTAAGCTATTGCCATTATAAATTACAATAACTTTTATTTAAGTATTAATTATTTTAAAAAAATTAAAAAACATTGTTATTTGTAATATCAATACATGTAAGTCACGTAAATACAACACATATTGCATTACACATGCTATAGGTGTCACATTTGCGAGAGTTATAACTATTGGCTTTGTAAATGACAAAGCTATTAATTTCGCAATTTTCAAAAACAAAACCTAAATAAAAAATGTGTAATTTACAATACCAATAGCTCTAACTTTCCTAATACGAGACCTATTGCATTGCAAATGCTTGTTTAGCTAAGGCTACAGAATCCTATGTAAATGCAGTCTTGGTTGAATTTGTAGAGCATAATAATATCCTTGACCGCTCACAAAACCGGTTTCGCCCCCGCCACAGCACCGAGTCGGTGCTGTTGGCTGTGACCGAGGATATTCGTAGCAGCCTAGATGTGGGGAACTCTGCGGCCTTAATTGTTTTGGATTTAAGTGCTGCTTTTGAGACTGTTTCCCATGGCATCTTGTTATGTAGGCTGCGGGAGATCAGGGTTGGGGGGTCGGTCTTGGCCTGGTTCCGTTCTTTACTGGAAGGCAGAACTTTTCAAGTTGCAGCGCCACCGTACCATTCGCAGGTGTATGCCATTATGCACGGGGTCCCACAGGGTACGATATTGAGCCCTGCACTCTTTAACATCTTTGTCCAACCCCCTAGCAATGGTAGTAAAAAGGAGAGGGTTGTCATTGGTATCCTATGCCCATGACACCCAGCTAGTCATTGCGTTCTCTAAAAAGTGCATAAACAACCTCTTCAAATTTAAAGAGGACTTGTTGGCAATTGCGGACTGGATGACAGCAAACTGCTTGCAGCTAAACGCTGCTAAGTCGGAAAATCTTGTGCTGGGGAATGATAGTTTTCTTTAGTCAGAACAGTGGTGGCCTGATAAACTCAAACCAGCGCCACTGCCTAAAGAGGCGGCTAAGAATTTAGGTTTTTGGATAGATAGTGATCTTTCTTTTAACACCCAATCCAAAGCTTTAGAAGTGTCCTGTTTTGGACTTTTAAGGGGGTTGAAAGCTCTGCTTGGATTCTTTGAACCAAAAACCCGCCAAACTATTCTTCAGGCTACAATTTTAGCCAGGTTAGATTATGTCAACTCTTTTTATTTAGGCGCCAATAAATCTTGTATTGTATACCTCCAAAGAATTCAGAATGCTGCAGCACGTGCTTTGCTGGCACTTGCCAAGTCATGTTCGCTATCTAATTTTCTGCCTAAGCTTCATTGACTGCCAATAGCTAAAAGAATCCAGTTTACATCTCTGTGTGGGATGGAGCTGGCGGTAGTTCTTTTAAGGCTCAGGTGGCCCACCTATGGAACTCCCTACCGATTTCCATCAGAGGACTTCAGAGCTATCTGGCTGTCTGAAAGGCTATAAAGACCTGGCTCTTCCTGGTGGAATTTTCGTGTTTGTTGAGTGGTCTCTTGGCACTTGTTCTTCGGGTAGCGCTGGGACGCCCTGTTGCTGGGGCAGCTATGCCCTGTATAAATTAGTAAATAAATAAATAACATTAACAATAAAACTGTTTAAAAACATTTCTCACAATCCATGGTGGTCTCCTTATTTTTTGTTGTCTTCACTGCTGCATCTTCTTCTCTAGGTCCATTTTTAACCCCTACACTGCGGCGGCTATTCCGCCGCAGTGTTAAAGGGGCGCGGCGGAAGAGCCGCGGGCGCATGCTGGTGACGGAACCGCTCCGTCACCAGCGTCGGTTGCGCTGTGCTTATGACGGAGTGGTTCCGTCATGGCCCCGCCCGCTCAATAGAACGCTCAGCGCAGGCGCGGAATTCGCGCCGCCATGAGCGGCAGGCGGGCCATGACGGAACCGTTCCGTCATCAGCACAGCGCCACCGCAGCTGATGACGGAGCGGTCCTGTCATCAGCATACAAGGGGTTAAGAGGCGTTGAGTCAGAAGTGGGAACAGTTTTCTTTTTAAAAAAAAACTTTATTTATCATTTTCCAAATAATAAGCCAATGATGCATCATGAGTTACATATTATAGCATATGCATAACATCAAAAGAAGAGAGGAGGCACACAAACCACATAGCAAAATACATCATGTTGTCAAGGCACTGCAAATCGTTTAGTATATCACTGACTATACAATAATACTAAATGGCAATACTCGAGAGAAAATGTAACAGGGTGGTGTGAGGAGCTCTCCTCTTTTTTTATTAACAAGATCAAACTTATTGAGGAGGGCCTAGCCGTGAGTGACGTCTCCTCACGCCCTCCTATCGGCACGTTCTGTCCCGCAACGAGCAGGAGCCTTCCCCAATTTGATAGGGTCGAACAAGCGGACATCCTTGCCCTCCTCAAAGCACTCCAATCCGGATCCCCCTCTGACCCCTGTCCGGCGAGAGTTTTAGCCGGAATAGCAGACTGTGTCGGGTCAGAGGTTACAGCCATGGTCAATTGTTCACGGCAGTCTGCAGTGGTGCCCAAGCAATGGAAGCAGGCTAAACTCCTGCCACTCCTAAAAAAAAAAAAAAAAAATCCGCGGATCCACTTATTGCAGCCAACTATCGGCGCATCTCCCTGCTTCCTGCACTGGCCAAAGTCTGCGAAAAGGTCGCCTTTCGGCAGCTGAACTCCTGTGTGGAAGACTCTGCGGCTCTCCACCTGGCACAGTCAGGCTTCAGAGCCTCCTTCAGCACAGAGACAGCCCTAGTTGAGGTGGCAGAAGTCATTAGGGAATGTCTGGATAAGGGCGGCAGAGCAGCTCTGATTTTATTGGACCTCTCTGCCGCCTTTGATACGGTTCACCACCAACTCCTCCTGGCGCGCCTTACATCCATCGGCCTCACCGGGTCAGTGCGGTCCTGGCTGGAATCTTTTCTAGACTCCCGCTCCCAGCAAGTTTGGATGCCCCTGTACTCCTCAGCCAGGGAAGTTCAGACGGGGGTCCCACAGGGCTCAACATTGAGCCCGCTCCTCTTTAACATCTATATGACCCCGCTGATCTTCCTGGCTGAAGAGCTGGGTGCCAAAATTATGGCCTACGCCGATGAAATCCAGCTCCTGTTCACCTGGAGCAACTCAATGGTGGAAACGGACGCGGCACAAAAATGTCTTGCTGCCGTATTCACATGGCTGGCTCAGGCCAAACTAAAATGCAATGAAGGAAAATCCGAAATAATACTATATGGGCAATCCCCTGCCCTATTCACAGAATGAATATGGCCAACTGATTTCCCACGTCCCCTTTCGGAGGGCGGCCCAGCCAAAAATCTTGGCATCTGGTTTGATGACGATTTATGGTTCTCAGAGCATATAAAACGACTTACGGGCGTTTGCTTTGGGACCCTCAAATCACTAGGCAGATTTTTTCCTCTGCTTCCCCAACCGGCTAAAGAGACGGTCACCCGAGCCCTCACACTGTCCCGCCTGGACTATGCCAACGCTCTCTATCTGGGCTCCCCCTCATTTCTGGTGAATAAGTTGCAACTTATCCAGAAAGCGGCTGCTAGACTTCTGTTGGGCATCCCTAAACGCACCAGCATAAGATCTCAATTGGCCACACTCCACTGGCTGCCGGTGGCCCAAAGAGTCAAGTTTAAGGCCCTGGTTCTAACTCATAGAGCCCTGCATGAGACTGGCCCTGCCTACCTAAAGAAAAGACTGGCCTTTTACCTCCCCAGCCGATCACTTAGGTCGGCCTGCCAGCAGCTGGTGGTAATCCCCCATTTCCAATGAACCAGGCTGGGCGGCCAATCGTTTTCGGTGAAAGCAGCCACTCTCTGGAACTCCCTCCCACTAACACTCCGCCACACTCGGGACCTAAGAAGCTTTAAAAAACTCCTCAAAACCCACCTATTCAGTCAGGCCTACTAAAATGCTTCTCTCTCTCGCTGTCTATGTAGTATTGCTCCGCGCCAGGATACTCAAGAGTAGTTGTGCGCGCAACGAATACCAATATAACCTAAAGGAAAAGATGCCATGATAAAAGAGGCCTATACAATCACTATGACAAATCTGCACAGAAGTTACGACCAACCAATCAATATAGTCCAGGGGACCGCACAAAGGGTCATCAATAACAGAAAAATATAAATGCATAAACATGTACATCATCTCAGCCCACTCCCACCGGGACTATGTGACTATTCAACTGAGACTGCTGACTAGCCGTTATCTTAGCAATGTAGGAGCGGTATGGCCCCCAAATATCAACAGGGCGGGATGGCCCAGGGATCAATGTTGAGTATTCCACGCAATTGACATTGCAAAAAGCCATGCTCCTGAGCCAGGACTTCAGACTTGGGGGCCGTTTAGCACACCAGAGCAATGCAACTTCCCTTTTTGCCAACAGGAATCCTAATGCTGCAAGCTTGCGAACCGTGCGTGGGAAGTTGGAGACATAACCCAGCAATGCTATTTTTGGGGTGGGGATCAAGTGAAGTCCCAGCATATCACTAAAGGTGTGGTGCACCTGAGACCAGTATTCATGTAAAATGGGACAGGTCCAAGATAGGTGGGCGAAGTCAGCGTAGGGGGCTACATTTGGGACACTGATGGGAGCGACTAGGGTCAATTTTGTTAGAAAGTGCTGGAGTGTGGTATAGCCTACGGAGGAATTTAAGGTGGATGAGTTTATGCCTGCTGTTTATAGATACTTCCCTCGTAGCTTTGCAGCACTGTACCCATTGATCGTCTGATATGGGTTTTCCCAGATCCTCCTCCCATGCAGTGCAAACCTTGGGTCTAGAGTGGGAAGTGAGGCACTACATAATCTATACAATTTACTGGCCAGATGTGTCCCCAGAGGGTGCTGGATGATAAGTGTGAGAGGAGGGGCGTCCTCAGGAGCAAGTGGGAATGAGGGAAACACAGCTCGCATCATGAATTGCAGTCTGGTCAAAACAAAGGAGTCCATGAAGGAGCGATCAGAAAATCGTTGGTCTTCAGATGTGGAGAAAGCGTGACCTTCCGGGAAAAGGTCGCCAATGGTGCAGATATGAAATTTGGCCAGGGTGTGCCAGACCACTGCCTCCCCGGCAATTGGTAGCCAATATGCATTGGGCAGTGGAAGAGCAGGAGAATACAGTTGGTCCAGGCCTAGGAGTCTGCGCACTCTATCCCACGCCCAACAGGTAGATGAAACAGTTTGTATGTCTTGCGGGTCTCGGGGAAAACCCTTAGGAAGAACCGTTGAAGGTGATCCAGGTAGGACCAGGTCTGCCTCTGGTTTTAAATATAATATGCGGGCATCCGGGTGGAACCAAGAATACGCAAATGAGCATTGTGCAACTAAAAAATATAAATGGAAATCAGGAACGCCCAAACCGCCCCTTTCGTATGGGAGGGTAAGTGCCCACCAGGACACCCGCGGATTTTTGTCACCCCAGACTAACCGCCACAGCATTGAACGCAATTGGTAGAAAAGAATCTTAGTGAGAGGGATCGGGATGTTATTAAAAAGGTGTAAAAAACGAAGAACAATCATTTTGATTATGGCAATCCTCCCAGCCATAGACAGAGGGAGGCGGATCCACCGTTCAATCTGGCCCTTTAAAATATCCATCGCGCTGCCATAATTTAATCTAATGAAGGCCACAGTGTCCAGATGGACATGCACCCCAAGATATTTGACTGAGTCTCGGCTCCATTCAAGAAGAAACGGGCAATTCCACTCCGTGGTACTCAGGGTAAGCGGAAAAATGAGTGATTTGTGCCACATGATACGGAGACCAGAAAATTTGCCGAAGCGGTTTATTTCCAAAATAAGAGGTTCCAGATTGATGTGGGGCACTCTGACGTACAAAATCGTGTCATCCGCATATAGCGAAATCAAGAGGACCAGTACGGAACTGGAGTCCACGGTGCAGATATTTTTTCTGGAAGTGACGGACCAAGGGGTCCATCGCCAGGATGAAAAGCAGCAGGGATATTGGGCACCCCTGACGTGTGCTGCGTGACAAGGAGAACTGTTCAGTTATGGTGCCGTTAAGGCGCATTCTGGCCGTGGGTTCGGTGTACAATAATGCAACTGTTGAAACAAAGCAATCCGGCATACCCATGCGCCTCATGATGGATAGAAAAAAGGGCCACTCTAAGGAATCAAACGCCTTCTCAGCGTCCAAAAGGATTGCGGCAGCTGGAGTGGATGGGTCTATACGATGCAAAACTGAGAACAGGATCCTCAAATTCAAAGAGGTGGAGTGATGTGGGACAAATCCAGACTGTGCTGGGGATATGATAGACTCCATCAACAAAGAGAGCCGAATGGCGAGGACCTTAGCCAAAATCTTATAATCAAGATTTAATAAAGAAAGGGGTCTATATGAGCTATACAAAGTGACGTCTCTACCTGGCTTGGGAGGGAGAATTATGACTGCTTCTCTGAACGTAGGCGGCAGGCATCCCGACTCTAGTGCCTCCGCATACACTTCCACCAATCGGGGGACTAATTCCTCTTTGTAGGCTTTGTAGAAGTCGGCAGAAAAGCTGTGTAGACCTGGAGCCGATGAGCCCCTCCACACCTAAATGTCTTCAATTATACTGTCTTGAGTGATGGGCAAGGCCAAGAACTCCTGCATGTGTCTTTCAAGCTACACCATAGTGATCTTATTTAGGTATGCACCCTGGTCTCAGAGTGGACGTGTAGAGGTGCTTGTTATAGGACAAAAAGGTATTGCATATTTCTGGTGTGGAACGAAGCGTGGGAACAGTTTTCTAATAGGTTGGGGCGGGGGGGTCTAAAGATAATGATGTGAGCTGAGGACTTATCAAACAGACAAGAATCCCGTTTTCAGATATTTGAGAATAGCCCACCATCCTTTTGAAATTTCTTGTGATATGTCCCCAAAAGTCTTTATTGAGAAACATCATCTGCTACAGTTTCTGTAAACGATGTTAACTTGCTGTTTCGTTAGGCATGTCTGTAATGCAAATCTGTGAACAGTTTGTATTAACCCCTCCCCTGCTGATGACGGAACCGCTCCGTCATCAGCTACGGTTGGGCTGTGCTGATGACGGAGCGGCTCCGTCATGGCCCGGCTGCCGCGCCTGCGCGGCGTTGATTTCGCGCCTGCGCAGCCGTTCTAATGAACGGGGCGGGTCATGACGGAACCGCTCCGTCACCAGCACAGCTCAACCGCAGCTGGTGACGGAGCGGTTCTGTCACCAGCATGCGGCCGCCCCACCCCGTTAGCGCTGCGGCGGAATAGCCGCCGCAGCGAAAGAGTTAAGACTACAGGTCATAACAGTGGGGCAGGTTCATGAGATGTTGAGGTCGGAGCACTATTTGCAATAATTTAGTGTGATTCATCGTAGATGTAGGAAGAAAAGGGCGCCATGAGAAGCACAACCAGAAAAAGGCTTGGTTTTACATGGTTGTAAACCTTCAACTTTTTTTTGTTGAAAACATTTTTATTAGCTTTTCTCATCATAAAAGTAAACATCCAGCATGTCAACATCGAGCAGCACACCCATGTCCCCACCTCCCCACCCACCATTCCTTCCCTTAAATCAAAAACACAATTCGTACTATTCAATTGAGCAGTTATTCCTCGCACCCTGTTCCCTTCACATGACAGCCTCAGACCCTTCATCCGGATCTGCTCCGACGAGTAGGTGCTCATACCCCCCCTCCCCCTCCCCATGTACCTCACACCCCTCCATCTAGACCATGATAATGCCTCCACTTACCCCATACCCTGCCAAATTTCTTGGGGCACCCCTTGCCTTATACGTTACTCTCTCTGCGGCCATATAGAGGTTCATCCCCCTCCTCCATTCTTCGAGTTGTGGTGTGTCTGGCGCCCCCCATTTCCTTGCCACATCTCTCTTGGCCACCACTAGGGCTAGCACCAGGAAGATCAGCAATGTCTGGCCAGATCTACATCGGCTGTCATTCCCAGAAGGGCAACTTTGGGGTCCAATGGTATGGCGGTCTCCAGCACTTCCCCCAGCTCCGTGAGGACCGACCCCCACAACAGTTGGATATTTGGGCAGGACCAGATAGTATGGTAAAAGCCCCCTATACCAGTGCCACATCTCAGACAACCCGGGTCCGCTATTCTCCCAATCCTGTGTAGGCGCGCCCTATCATAGTAGGTTCTATGCAGGATATTGAATTGTATCAACCGGAGGCGGGACTTGACTGCCACTTCCCTAGGATGCATGACGACCATACCCCAGTCTACGTCATCCATGTCGCCCACTTCTCTTTCCCAGGTCGTTCGTAGGTTCCCCAGTCTGTCCGGCCTGTTCATTATTGTTTTGTATGTAAGGGATACTGCCTTACCAGCAACCCTTTCCTGTAGGAGACGCCCCTCCAGAGGAGCGTATTCTGGAAGCGCCTCTGCCAAAGTCCCCTCCGCCCTCCACGCCTGTCGCAGTTGCAAGTATTTAAAATACTTTGTGTGGTGTAGTCCATAGTCCTTGCGCAGTGAGGGGAACGACTGCAGCACCCCTTGTTTCATCACGTGGCCAATGGCATCCCAACTCCGGAATCCCTTTAATTAAGTAATTTCCTTTAGTCAGGCGCATTTCCACAATGGGGTTTGTTTCGTGAGCCTGCGTTCCCACCCTAGCGCTTTCGTCGCCCTCGTCCATATCCCTAGCGTGAGTCTCGTAGCAGTCAACAATCTAGCCCTCCCCTTAACCCCGTAGAGATAATGTAGGCAGGTGTGTGCTTCCATGGTATGCCTCTCTAGTGCAAAAGTGGGGTGGGCGGCATCGGCGTGCACCCATTCATGCCTTTGTAGTGTCGAGAGCGCCACCCTGGGCCGCTTCCCCAGCCATAAAAAGGTCCGGAGCTCTGCCTGTATGTCCTTAAATACTTTAGCCGGCATAGGAAAATATTAGTTTTGGAAGGCATACAGGAACCGTGGAAGAGTAATCATTTTAAACATTGCCGCCCGGACCAGGAGCGTCAGGGGAAGTAGCTTCCATCGTGCAGCATCTTCAGTAAAGTTGCGTAGCACCCGTCAAATATTCCTCTCAAAGGAGAACGCCCTATCTGTCGTTATGAACACCCCGAGGTAAATAAATCCTTCCCTGGTTGTCTGCAGCCACTCGGGGAGCGTGGGCCCCTTATCCCGCCTTTGGGGAACATAGAGTATCGATTTATGCCAATTAATCTGGTAGCCCGCGTGCGAGCCATACCGTTCAAGTTCCAAGAAGAGGGCTGGTATAGTAGTCTCTGGTGCGGTGATATATAGCAGGACGTCATCCGCATACAGGGAAAGTTTTTCCATAGATGTGTCCGACTCCCCTATGCTGAACCCCCTGATGCTCTCATTTTGCCGGATTACGCACGCCATTATTTCTATAGAGAGCGAACAGTAGTGGGGACAGGGGGCATCCCTGCCTGGTACTCCTCCGTATAGAAAAGTCTCCTGACATCGTACCACTGACCCTAACTCTCGCCCTGGGGTCCATGTATAGCAGGCTAATCTTCTTCCTGAACTTGGGACCAAAACCGAAACGTTCCAGCACCCCCTCCAGAAAGAGCCAGTGGACCGCGTCAAATGCCTTCTCTGCATCGAGGGAGAGGAACCAATGTGGGCTCTCGCTGTGGCTCACTTCGATGAGCCAGTTATGCGTCCTCCTCAGGTTGTATCGGGTCGCTCTTTCAGGGAGAAATCCCGTTTGGTCTAGATGGACCAGCCCTGGAATCGCCAGCCGAAGGCGGAGGGCCAGTATTGTAGCAAAGAGTTTTACCTCCACATTGAGGAGGGAAATTGGGAGGTACGAGGAGCACTCATAGTGCGGCTTCCCCTCTTTAAAGATTGGGATAATCGTAGCCTGGCGGAGGTCTAGCGGGAAAGTCCCTTCCGCTTCCGCACCCTCGAACAGGCCTAGGAAATGACGAGTCAGGAGATCCACCATTTTTTTGAAAAATTCAGCTGGGAAGCCATTCGGGCCAGAGACCTTCCCCGCCCAAAGTTTAGTAATAGCCTCTCTAACCTCCTCCAATGGTATGTCCGCCTCAAGGTCCCATTGATCTGCGTCCTCCAGAACCGGACGATCAATATGTGCCATATATTGCATGGCTGTTTCCCTTGATCCCAGAGCTCCATAATAGTCTGTAAACGCGTTGGCTATTTGGCCATTCGTTCTGGCCCAACCTCCCTGGCCGTCTCTCACTGTCTCGATCCATCTGGCATCCCTCTCTTTCTTGCTCAGCCACGCCAGGAGCCTCCTGGACTTGTCGCCCACATCATATAGGCGGTGCACGGTCCCCAGAGCCTGAGCCTTCGCCTCGCCCGTTACCAGATGTTTGTACTGGATCCATACGTCCAACAATCGTCCGAGCATTCCCAGGTCTTTAGTAGTAAAGTGCTCCCACTCTAAAGCCAGGATCTGGGCTTCCAGGGCCAGTACCTCTGCCTGTACTTTTCTCCTGTCTTCCGCCAACCGAGCCTGTGCCCTGCCTCGCATTACAACTTTGAACACCTCCCACAGCGTCACTCAGGATGCCACCGGCCCTTCATTTTCAGTGACACAGACCTTCAGATCAGCCCGCAGGCCTCTCAGGATGTCGGCATTTTGGAGGTCCCATGCTGTTAGTCGCAGAACCTTATGTCGTTCCGTTCTCCGTCTACCTACCGTGAGTAGCAAAGGCGAGTGGTCCGAAATGCCTCGCGCCCGGTATTCTGCCACATCAGTGCTGCACAGCGCCTGTCTGGCCATAAATCTATAGTCCAGGCTGGAGTATACTTTATGCACCCCTGAGAAGAAGGAATATTCCCTACTGTCCGGATGCAGCCACCGCCACGTGTCCACCAAGCCTACTGTTTCCATCGTGGTGTCCAACAGAGTCGGGCTAGCGGTCCTGACCCTAACTCCTGTCCTGTCCGCCCCTAACTCCATCACGTCATTGAAGTCCCCTCCCAATACTTGAATCGTGTCAGACGTTTTGAGAAGTATGTCAACTACGCCCCTAAGTGTAGCTGCCTGGAGTTTGGGAGGGGCATAAGCTGATATGAACGTATATTCCCTCCTATTCCAGTGGCCCCGCACCCCCACGTATGTCCCCAGTGGGTCCACCCAGGTCTGTGCTATTCGCATGGGTGGGTTCTTTTTGATTAAGATCGCAACACCTCTCGAACCGGACATAAAGCCGGCCTGTGCCAACACTTTATACTGTCCTCTTGCTAAGAAGGAGCAGTTCGTGCCTTGCAAATGCGTCTCCTGCAGTAATATAACCTCAGCCCCAGATCTCTTCACATAAGTATTGACTAACCCTCGCTTGACCTTACAGCCCAGGCCATTAACATTCAAGGTGAGTATCCGGAGCTCGCCTGACGCCCTGCTCCCTCCTTCCTGGCTATCCCAGTCAAGTCGTGCATTATTAGTCAATTGAGGCCATTGTCCCGTAAGTAGGGTCGCTGGGTCGTGTGTACACATGCTCAACATGGCAAACTTAAACAATCCCCTTCCCCCCAACATCCCCCCCCCCCCCCACCCTTGTCCCACCCGCCAGAATGTCCCAAAAACCCACAACCTTAGAACTGCACAAACCCCCCTCGCCACCCCCGCCCCACCTCCCCCTCCCGCCAGCATCTTCAGGGACTCTCGGGACTCTCTGGTAGAGAAGGTCTATCTCCCACCCTAGAAAATCCCCTAGCACCCCATCTCCCGGACAGTAGACCGAAAGCAAACGAAACTCCCTTCCACCTCGATGGAGTGTAGCAAGACAAAGTACATCAAACAACTTGAATTAGGAAAGTTCGTAAGGGGTGTTTCAACTTGCGTGCATCTCCGCCGAGCCAGAAACTGTGTGTCCATGTCGCCCCATCATCACGAGTGAGTCTTGGGTAGCGTCCTGCGAGGCCCCGTTACCCTTGGTCGCATCCTGTTCCATCTCATGGATCACTGCCCCCAGCGGATGCATAGACTGCGTATCAATGTCCTCTTCCCCAGAAGTGCTTCCGACTACGCCCTCCTCTCCGTCTGAGCGGGTGGACCTTTCTAAGCAGCAAAATCTTGAGCCCGCATTCCCTCTGGCCTCCGGAGAAGCGGAGTGTCTCCGCAAGCGGCTGGTCTGAGTCAACTTTGGATACGGGGTTGCCGTCAGCCTCCTGCGCCCCCTCGCACCCCTCGACCTCTGTGGCTTCGGTAGTTCCCATGAGGCCTCCGCGGGCCGCCGCCTCTCCGGCGCTTCCCGCCTTTCTTCCATCGTTCCTCGCCGCCGGGGCCGCTCCTCTAGCCACTGCCACGCATCATCGGGTGTGTAAAGAAGTGTGACTTTTCCTTGTAAATGACTTTCAGTTTTGCAAGGAAGAGCAACATATATTGTAGTTTTAAGTCCCTCAGTTTCGCCTTCACCGCATCAAAGGAGCGCCTCTCCTTCTGGACTTCTTGGCTGTAGTCCAGGAAGATCATAATCGTCGCATTTTCATAACTTATTTCACCCATCTTCCGGGCTTCTCCTAAAATGAGATCTCGATCTGCAAAGTTCAGGAATCGGTCAATAATAGGTAGAGGTCTCGCTCCTTCTGGGGGTTTTGCCAGCAGGGCCCTGTGCGCCCTCTCTACGATAAAGCAGTTGGAGAAGCGTGCCATTGGGAGAGCCTTCTGTAGCCATGTGTGGAGGAAGGCCGCCATTTTGTTCTCTTCAATTCCCTCCCTAAATCCCACGAAGCGCAGGTTTTTGCGGCGTGCCCTATTTTCCGGGTCATCCACCTTCCACTGGAGTTGCTTGTGGGACGCCCAAAGGTGTGCCATGTCTCTCTTAAGTGTTGTGAGTGTATCCTCTGCTTCTCCCAGCCGCGTCTCCGCGGTGGTCACCCTCTCTGTTAAGTTACGAAAATCCTGTCGCAGTAACTTCTGATCCCAATTCGCCAATCTTCACCTCTAGGGCAGCCGTGGACGCCTGTATGTCATCCTGTGACGCCTGGATGGCACTTATCAGGAGCTCCTTATCTGAGCGCTGTCCCTGGACCTCCGACTCTGTGGCCTGCGGGGCCACAGCATAGCGATCCAAGGTACCTTGTCTTGGGGTCCGAGCAGCCACCTCCTTCTTCCCCATGGTGTACCACCCGTCCGCCGTCAGGGCCCGGTGTGTCTCTGGTCGCAGTAGGGTGGTCTCACCTCCCGGCCCCTGCCCTCGGTGATATGGTCTGCCGCTGTGGAGCAGTGTGCACTTCCCCGGTCCGTCGCTTCCTAGGTGTGTGGCCCTGTGCCTGATCGTCGTGGTGGGCCCCCAATGGTGGTTCAGCCGACCCCCAGTTCTGACCAAAGCTCGGCGTCTGGCATTTGGGGGGGGAAGGGTGACCAAAGGCATCCCTACGAGGCCCTGTTGTTCATTGTGGCCCCTCACAGTCAATCCATAGGCCAGTGTTCAGTAGGGAGGTAGGGGGGGGGGTCTAATGATGCCACGTAGGTCTGGTGGTGGAACTGCAGCCCTCAGCCCCCGCTGGCTCAGTCTCGTATCGTCCCACGGCACACTGGACCCCCTGTTGTGCGCCCCACGCCACAAGGGTGAGCAGCACAGCGGGACGTGCTCCCGTGGATCTTATCGCCGGGTCCTACCTGCAGCTACTTGCTCCTGCTGCCTCGGTGCTTTCAGGCGACCAGCGCCATTGGGGTGGGTTCGAGCGGCCGCCCGCCCCGCTCCCCCCCCCCTGCTCGAACACCGCCGCAGGGCGAGGCCCTCTCTGAGCTGCTCCGCAGTCCGCCTCCCCACCGTTCGTCAGCGCGCCCGCCTCCGCAGTACCTCCCAGGGGGGGGACACGCGGAGTGAAGTCGATCCAGGCGCCTCAACACCCTCCGGCGCTCCTCCCTGCTGGACCCCTACCTCCCGGTCTCTCACGTCGCGTCTCAGGGCGCCGCCATCTTGCTGCGCTGGTCGCGGTCACCCCCGGCCAGGGCCGTGCTCCGGATTGCCTCGATCTGCTCCCTTGTCAAGCTTCAATCCGGCCCCAAATGGTGCTCCAAGGTGCACGGGACTCCGGGCATGTCCCAAATGGCCAAATCTGGGGCTGTGGTTAGACGTTTGGTATCGACGGATCTATACGGGCTCGGCGGAGCTCCGCAGAGGCACAACCTATTCGGCCATGTTGCTGGCCACGCCCACGTAAACCTCCAACATTGGATGCCAGGCACACTAAGTTACAGACCTTGAGCATGTTTGTTTTTTACTACCTTATTTATTGGTTGTTTCTGTCTGTTACTTTGTAGAAAATGAGGAAACCTCTACTGTTTTTTTTCTTCTGATCAGTCGGATAGATCATTTATAAAGGCCTTCTTTATAACCCTGACTCTGTTCAGTGCCTGAAATAACATTATGGTCACAGAACGTGCCTGAATCAGTAGCGGAGACTCTTTTTCTCCTTTGCGAAAGGTGACTTGAAAGCAGAATCTGACTCCGTGAATTAAGATATATGCAAAAAGATTTCAGATTTACTTCTCTACTTAGTGCTCTATTTCTCCATTTTTATTAGACATTTCCGAGATTGTTGGATACTTTTGTTCTCCAGTATTACATCTTTCATAGATTCACATGCTTGTATCTTCCCCGTCGTCATGGTGGGAGTCTCACGGTAACAGAATGACCAAGCAGTATCATAGAGAAGAAAAACTGCATAGAAAATCCCCATAGGGGCTGTACTATTTGGTAACCAGACCATTTCTTTGTTTTGGTCCAAAAGCCAGCCAATCAGAATTGCTGCCCTGCCCTCACACTCCCCAGCAGCAGCTTCCTGCCTCAGATTTCCAACCGCCTTCGTGTGAGAAAGGAGTCTCCCTGAGCTCTGCTCAGTTTTCTTCTGTTCCTGTGTGAACTTTTGACCCTTTGGGAATCTTGTTTCCTGCCTTCTACCTTGAGGTATTGTGTGTATTCATATTGCTTATGATGGCTGAAAGCTCTAAGAAGAGGCTGTTCAGGCCATGCAGATCCTGTGGGAAGGCCAGACTCTTCTCTGAGGACCCACATGAGGACTGCCTTTATTGCCTCTACCCTAAACACCTGGTGAAGGACTGTAAGCTTTGTAGAAAATTTTCTGACAAAACTAAGTGTGACAGAGAGGCAAGATTACTGTTATGGCTTCAGAAGAAGAAGGCCACATCAGGCTCAGATTCTGAGGAAGAATCTTCTCACTCCACTCCCAAGAAAAGAAAGGCCTCTGTTTCTGTGGAGAAAGTGGAGTCTAAAAGGAGTAAATCTAGGGAAAAATCGACATCATCTCTTCCTATTACTCCTCTGGAGAAGCAGTCAAGTCTTAAAGGACCTGGATCTGCACCTTCTACCAGTTCGATGGTTTCTGCTCCTAAGTCTGTGGTGAAAACTTCAGTTCCGTCGACTTCAGCTTCGTCTAAGGCTGCGTCGACGACCACGACGTCTACGGCAACGACATCGATGAGTAAGATGTCTCTGTCAGGACCGTCGACGACGACTCCGTCGACGACAGGTTCGATGTCACGAATGTCGACGGGGGTCCCGTCGACGAAGGTCCCGTCGACGAAGATCCCGTCGACGAAGGTTCCGTCGACGACAGTCCCGTCGACGACAGTCCCGTCGACGAAGGGTCCGTCGACGAAGATTCCGTCGACGAAGGTCTCGTCGACGATGGTCCCGTCGACGATGGTCCCGTCGACGGTGGTCCCGTCGACGGTGGTTCCGTCGACGATGGCCCCGTCGATGATGGCCCCGTCGACGACGGTCCCGTCGACGAAAATCCTACTTTCAACGGCTAAAGCTTACAGTTCTCCTCAATCGAAGACCATGATCTCCATCCGCTCTTTTCAGTCGACAAGAGGTTCGGCTACCATCAGTAAGTCCGCGGAGTTCACCTCTTGGACAAAGATTTCTCCATTGCCGCCATCATCGCTGTTGGAGCGGGATTCGGAGGGAGAGGAGTCCTCAGGTGCCGCCTACAGCCCTTCTCAGCTTCAGATAAAAAGCCAAGATACGGATGAGGAGGAAAGTTTTTCCTTCACGGACAGGCCACAATCTGCCAGATATGAATCATTCCAGGAATCTGGTGATTATGAAGATGAAGAAGAGCAGCACGAGGACTCACGGGAGGAAGAACGTCAAGAGACAGTTTCTATACCCCTCACCCTTGTGTCTGATCTTAGATTGATGCTGAACGACTACTATCGTCGCTTCCCGGAGGCGAATTCATCGCAACCAGTTACGCACACGCCTCCCACGCAGACACCTAAAAAAGCACCTGCCCCTCAAGATCAAGGGGTTAAATCTCCGCAGGTGGTTACTATTAGGGACGACCTAACGGACTCCGATGACGATGAAGAGCCCGAAGACGGAGAGATAGTTCATGATACCTCGGGGAAGGAATGGGACGAATACGTTTTGCCTTCAGCTGCATCACCTGAACCACTCAAATCTACCTCCCCTCCTCAAGATATCGGAGGCTTCCATGATATCATGGAAAGGGCGGCCAAGAGATTCAGTCTGGATGTGGACGTACAAGAGACGGATTGTTTCTTGTACGATTTCAAGGATGATAACAAAAAGTCACTTCGCTCAATACCTATTATCCCGCATTTATGGGAGGAGGGCCTCAAGATTCTAAAAACACCAGCTTCTATAGCGGTTTCGGTTCCACGAATCGAAAAGAAATACAGAGCTCCAGAATCTACGGCAGCCTGCCTCATTGGTCATCCCAGGCCGGAATCGGTTGTGACACAGGCGGCGCAACGAAATTCTAAAAACCCGGTGGCTACTTCCCTAGTGCCACCAGACAAGGAAGGGAGGAGAATGGATGGAGCAGGTAAGAGGTTTGCGGTTATGGCAGCCTCTACCATTAAAGCGGCAAATGCGATAGCTCTGCTCGGCCGCTACAACAGGCAGATATGGTCAGATCTGGCTCCCATCCTGTCGGCGCTTCCAGAGGATCGAAAGGAAGAGGCGGCAGCCCTTCTTAAAGAAGGAGCAAAATCAGCGGCTGAGTCTATCGACATCGCCATGGATGTTTCGTCTTTAGCCTTCAGACAAATGGCCGGGGCGGTCTCGCTTCGCAGACAGGGCTGGCTCAAGGCGACTTCTTTTCGACCAGAAGTGCAGGCGAAGATTGTCGATATGCCCTTCGACGGTGAGAACCTGTTTGGGAAACATATCGATGAGGCATTGCAAGGCATAAAGTTTGATACGGATACGGCTAGAGCGCTGGGATCTCTTCAGCAGGGAAAGTTTCAGTCCTTTCGGAAGAGGGGTGCAAGAGGACAATTTAATCAACGATCCTCTTTTCAATCCAACCGATATCAACCGTACAGTCAGCAGGGATATCGTCAGTTTAACACCAACAACCAGTACAGATCCTCTAACTCCTCTTACCAACAACAGTCCAGAGGTAAATCCAACGCCAGGGGGAAAAATCAGCAGTCTAATAGACGGCAATGATTTCAGGCAGGCGCTCCCCACACTACCGATCCCGGACAACGACCACTATCTGTCTCAATACTACACCAACTGGATGTCCATAACATCGGACAAATGGGTCCTGGATGTCATCAGCAGGGGCCACACACTGGAATTTGTGGAGATACCACCGGACCACCCTCCAGTACTCAGGCTCAACCATCATCGCACAGAAATGCAGAAGGAAGTTCTCTCGCTTCTACAAAAGGGAGCCATAGAGGAAGTACCACAGCATCTCCGAGGGAGAGGCTTCTATTCACATTTCTTCCTCATCAAAAAGAAACAGGCCCAGAAATGGAGACAGGTATTGGACCTGAGGGATCTCAATCATTACATAAAAAAGATATCCTTCAGAATGTTGTCGTTGCAAGAGATCTTACTCATGTTAAAGGACAAAGACTACTTGGCGTCCTTGGATCTCATGGATGCGTACTTCCATATTCCCATCCATCGGAAACACAGGAAGTATTTGAGGTTTGTTGTGGAGAGTCGCCACTTCCAGTTCAAAGTCCTGCCATTCGGACTCAAATCAGCCCCGAGGGTATTCACCAAATGCATGGCCCCGGTGGCGGCCCACTTAAGACTGCAAGGGCATTACATTTACCCATACCTGGACGACTGGCTGGTGACAGGTCCATCTTTCAGGGACGCAGCAGAAGCTCTACAGAGCTGCATCCGGTTGTTTCAGCGATTAGGTCTGAGAACCAACTTAGAGAAGTCCTCGCTGACTCCGGCCCAGGGCATTCAGTTCCTAGGGGCATGGATATGCACCAGAACGGGGAAAGCCTACCCTTCCGAAGATCGGATGAGAAAAATCAGGGGGCTGACGGCTTCTCTTCAAGCAAAAAAGTCCACTTCCGTGAGGATTTACAAGTCCATGTTGGGGATGATGTCATCCTGCATCCCGTTGGTACCAAACTGTCGTCTGCGAATGAGACCTTTGCAGGAACAACTCGACGAGCAGTGGGTACAGGCCAGTGGAACCTTCGAGGATCGCATTACCATCACGACCCGTATGAAGGTGGCCATGTCATGGTGGAAGATCCTAAAAAACCTGAACCAGGGACTGAGCTTCATTCATCGAGATCACGACTTCGTGATGACGACGGACGCTTCGCTGAAAGGATGGGGCGCGCATCTTCAAGAGCTGGAAATTCAGGGCCTTTGGTCAGATTGGGAAGCTCAGCTTCACATAAACATGCTGGAGCTCAAGGCGGTGTTCCTAGGGCTTCAAGCATTCCTTCCCAGAATACGTCAGTCGTCAGTACTTATCCAAACAGACAGCACCACGACCATGTTTTACCTGCTGAAATAGGGCGGGACGAGATCCAAACAGCTGTCGACACTGGCGCAAAGGATCTGGAAATGGCTCATAACCAACGAAATCTCGATCCAAGTCCAGCATATACAGGGAGTCCTCAACACTCGGGCGGACGCCCTGAGCCGCACTCCCAATGCGACACACGAGTGGGAACTTCACGACACTCAGATTCGCATTCTGTTCCAAAGGTGGGGCACTCCCACATTAGATTTGTTCGCGACTCAAAGCAATTCAAAGTGCACTCACTTTGCGTCAAGGTACCGTCAACAGGGATCCATAGGAAATGCATTCCTCATGGACTGGACAGGAAGGTTTGCATACGCGTTCCCTCCGTTCCCGTTGATACCGCGCATCCTGCGCAAGATGAGACTGGAACCGTGCCGGATCATAAGGATTGCACCAGCCTGGCCAAGACAGGCGTGGTTTTCAGACCTCCTTCAATTGTCGAGGTGCGACAAGATCCAGCTCCCGATATTTCAAGACCTCATCTCCATGGAGAAAGGGCAGATTCTGCATCCGGATCTACACTCTCTAAAGTTGTCCGCATGGAACCTCACGAGCGTGAATTTCAGAATCTAGATATTTCGCAAGAGTGCAGGCATATTCTCTCACAAGCGAGAGCTGTATCAACGAACAAAACATATACAGCAAAATGGACCCGTTTCTGCCACTGGTGCAACAGACAAAACTTGCATCCTTTTGAGGTTCAGCCTGAAGGTATCCTGCCTTACCTGCTTTTACTATCAAAGTCAGGCCTTTCGCATGCTTCAGTCAAAGTGCACTTAGCAGCAATATCACGATTCAGGCGAAAGCCAAACGAACCATCTCTCTGGTCATCCAGAGTAATAAAGGAATTTATCAAGGGACTCTTTAGAGTCTTCCCACCCATCCAACGACCACCTGTGCCGTGGCACCTCAATACAGTTCTATCGCAGCTTATGAGGCCACCCTTTGAGCCCATACATAAGACAGACTTGCAGTTCCTGTCATGGAAAACTGCCCTCCTTCTCGCCTTAACATCTGCAAGGAGGGTTAGCGAAATCCAGGCCTTTTCAGTGGAGGAACCCTTCTTACAATTCCGTCAGGACAGGGTTATATTGAGAACTAATCCTACCTTTATTCCCAAGGTGGCGACGTCTTTTCACCTCAACGAACCCATTATTTTACCTACTTTCTTCAGCAAGCCCTCATCGGAAGCAGAAAGAGCCTTACACTCTCTAGACATTTCAAGATGCCTAAAGTTCTACATTGAGAGGACAAAACCGTTCCGCAAGTCCAAGCAATTGTTCATTGCATTTGAAGGGCAGAGAAAAGGTCTTCCATTGTCGAGACTGAGTATTGCTAGATGGATATCCTCAGCTATCCTGAAATGTCATGACAAAGCGGGGAAGCCGCTATGTTCTAAAGTGCATGCACATTCAACGAGGAAGATGGCAACCTCGATGGCCTTGTTCGCAGGAGTGGCACTACCAGATATCTGCAGAGCAGCAACGTGGAAGAGTGTGCACTCATTTACAAGACACTACTGTCTAGACACTGCGTGGAAGGAGGACACGGCAGTGGGTCAGGCTGTTCTGAAGCGTCTATTCCAGTAAGGTATGGCCTAATGGCATATTGTTTTTTGCTATACAGTACTTTGATGTGTACTTACATGCATTTATCGTATTGCGGATGTTTTTTTTTTCATAGCTACTATTATGTCATTGCTGTGCGGCAGAGCTTCCTTCTAGGTTCTGTCCTGGAAACGCTACGGATATGGTGAGCACTGCTTACTACTCTGATACAAGCATGTGAATCTATGAAAGATGTAATACTGGAGAAGGAATTAGTTACTTACCTGTACACTATAGTTCTCCAGTATTATCTTTCATAGATTCACATGCGCCCGCCCACCTCCCCGTTTCTCAGGCAGATCTTGTTCTCGGAATTTATCCTTGTCTCTCACTCGGGGACGGAAATCTGAGGCAGGAAGCTGCTGCTGGGGAGTGTGAGGGCAGGGCAGCAATTCTGATTGGCTGGCTTTTGGACCAAAACAAAGAAATGGTCTGGTTACCAAATAGTACAGCCCCTATGGGGATTTTCTATGCAGTTTTTCTTCTCTATGATACTGCTTGGTCATTCTGTTACCGTGAGACTCCCACCATGACGACGGGGAAGATACAAGCATGTGAATCTATGAAAGATAATACTGGAGAACTATAGTGTACAGGTAAGTAACTAATTCCATATCTCTATTGCTAAGCCTGGTACAGGGCTGTTTTGTTTTTTCCATGTTTTTTTGTCTTTGAAGTATAATTACTCTTTTGAAGGGACTCTTTAAAAGTACCAGGGCTGAAAAATTGTATAAAGGCCCTAGAAAGAGCTAGATTCAACTTCCACTGAGAAAGATGCACTCTTATTGCTTCTAAATATGTTGGTGGATTGTGCAGAGTACAGATTTGACGTGAGGGAATGGCAGAGGAGTATTCTCCTTCTTGTGAATTTTGGCCGTTGTATCGGAAAGTACTAGTTATGTGGCTGGACGCATTCTCTGCACCTGTTAAAGCTGCTTACAATGTTTTCTCCTTCTTGTTCCATGTGATTTTGGGCTGTGGAAACTGGAAGTACTAATGTTGTGGCTGAATGCTATCCCAGCAACTGTAAAGCTGCCTACAGTATCTCTAGCGGTTTACTCCCTGAATGATGCCTGGAGGTACTGGATCTGAGGGTAGAGACCTGGATGACCAAAGGCCTTGTCCCATGAAACAATATTCAAATTGCAATTGTTAATAGTAGCCTTGTGCCTAATAGGTCGCCTTCCTTTGTCTTACATGTGATGAGGTGATGCTTGTGCTGTGCCCACAGAATAGGCAAACTAACCAGATATGAATCACCAAGCCTACTGATGCAGTGTTCTGTGGGTCCTTAATTACCTGAAATTACAGTGCGGATTTCTTGCACCAACTAGTGGCTGAGGTACAATATTTTCTTTGTGAGATTTATTTGATTGTGCAATACTGACAGTTGTACGAAAGAAAAGGATAACGTCATATAAATCAAGCCCCCGACTGCTTTAGTGAAAAATATAAAGTGGGTGGTGAAAGTTAGGGAGTGATGGAATTGTTTTGGTACACAGAAATAGTGCCAAGGAATCCTTTTCCCACTGAAACATGGTTCACAGATAGTTTGGAGCAAAGGGGATTGGGTGTTGGAGAATAAATGTTGTTGATCGATAATCTAATACATTTGTTTAGCAAATCCATAGACCCTTAAACACGATTCAGGATCTAAATTATGGGGTTAAAGTGTTGCAAAGTTTGGGTAAAGTCTTGCATTGCTTCCAAAGAATGTTCTCTAAATGTCCAAAGAACAAACAAGGCATTAGAGTGACAATGAAAACCTGAAATTAGTCAATGCAGATTAGAAGTTATAATTCTTCTGTATCTGTGAAACGTCTTTTTTATACCCTTGTTTCTCCTGATGACCTTGTGCACATTGCTCTTCTGACCATTTTCCTTGGCCTAATCTGTGCTTAATAAAATGGCAAATAGATATAATTTTTTATTTTAACAATTGGAGATCATTTGTCACCACAACTGTTGGAAATGGTGATAAAGAAAGTGCCAAAGAGCAACCTGACTGTTCAGGGCCAATTTCTCCCACAGCAATCACGAAGTCGGTGTATTGTGGCATCTATGAATGTGGGGATTCCAACGATGTGAAAAAAGTGATGTTTTGACTATTTGTCTCTGGTGCATTTTAAAATATTTCATTAAATGATCGTGCAATGTAAACAATGGCCTCTTTATTTACCAGTGATAGGGATACTCACCCCCATGACATACAGTATAAACTGCAGATCCCATTATTACATTGTAAAGACCTTCCTACTAATGCATCTTTCGGGATCATGTATCGGCATACACAGACACTTTTTATAGCTAAAAATTTCTAGCACTGAAAGGCATTAAACAATACCTCTCCACATACAAAGAGGCAGTGTACGATGGAGGCATTGGCCTCCTTGACATACAAAAATACTATTGGGCATCGCACTTAGCAATAGCAAATTATTAGGTATTTGTTCCCTGGAATGATCCTGCCTTTAGGCTGGAAAGGTTCTCAATGGGACCTGAAGGATATTAGGGTATACTCGATAATTCACTCAAGGCCAAAAATCAATTTTCCCAGACGCATACAGTAGCTCGAATTTGTCAATCAGCCACATAATTTCTAGGTTGGAGGGAGAACCTTACTAACATGACCCCACTATGGAATAGTGACGCTCTTTCCCAGGTGCGCAGTCTTCAGGGTTTCCAAGCGTGGAACCTTGTAGGGATATCCTCATTGGGGGATGTGTGGAGGCAGGACAACATGCTCACTTGGGCGGAGCTACAGACCCAATACGAATTGGCCACCACTGAAGCCTACAGATACATCCATCTCCAACATGCCCTCAGGACACACATCTTCAGTGGGCCCCCCATTTCAGATTCTTACCCCCTAGAAGATAGAATCCTAACGGAACCACTTGCCAAAAACAGTCTCCCTGATCTACAAAAAGCGAGTGAATAATTCACCCAACATTCTTACGGCACTCAGAAACTAATGGGAGGGAGACATTGGAGATTGCGTTGACGGAGAATGGGAAGAGGTGCTGAGGACTTTCCTCGAAGTAGCTATACATGAAGGGTTCTGATTGCTCTACCTAAGCATACTACACCGTTCTTACTTTTCATGCACAGCACTTGGGGCCAACGGCCGCCCGCCAATAGATCTTTGCCTTTGGGGCTGTGGTGATCGAAGCACCTTCTTCCACATCATATGGTCTTGCCTGATGATTCAAACATTTTGGATAGAATTGCAAAGAGTCATGGGGGAAGTAACACAATTTGTTTTTTTTCTACTTTGGGGAGAGGGCCAGACACCAAAATACTTCAAGATATGGTTGTCATTAGGCCTTATGGTAGGTAAACAGAACATTGCACGGCTGTGGGGGACGGCGGGACCCTAACAGTGAGACGGCGGGACCCTAACAGTGAGGGAGTGGGAGCAGGACATGGACTGGTGCATGACAAATTAGGAACCGATATATCAAGGGAGAGGTTTGCCTACGTAAGTGGGAGAAGGTATGGGCGGGATGGTGCTTAGATGGGGGTTTCGATGTGGGACCCACCCTACCACATGAAGACTGGGAGCAGGACACACTTGCAGCCTAGAAATACTGACACGACTGGTCAATCCCTATTGCAACTTAGTCAGTCATTGCACCCCACGTTTTATCTGTAGGATGCCGTCCCCTTTCAAAGTGACCTGTACAATTCTATTGCGAACTTCTTTTTGCCGCTCAACGTTCTGTTTATTTCATGTTTCTTTCTTTTTGTTTAAAAACAATAAACCGATTTAGAAAAAAAAAAGCCTCTGCCATTTACAATCGGGGTGTGTTTTATTGCTATTTGCTCGGGATCAGAGGCTCCGATTTTGCATTACCTTTCTTTGTTTTCTTGCTCAGCAACCCATTCGCTTAAAAAATATCCAGATAGCAACAGAAGGACTACAAATCCCTGGAGTCCTAAAAACATTCCAATCAACATCCTGTCTATCCGTGTAAAACAGTCCTCCAGAGAAGCATTTCTTAGGTCTTGGTATTCGATGCGCACGCATCGAGCTTGCGAGCATATAGGGCTTTAAACAAACTTTAACTTACTGGGCGATTTGGTGCTGTGCCCGTGGCTTTTAGGTCAATGCGCAAGCGCATTGACCTAAAATGCGCGTGCACATCACCAAATCGCCGTCTGTTCCCTCAGCCGCACTCCAGGCCCCTGCTGCTTTCACACCCTCTCCCCGCTCCGCCCCCTCCCCTTCTCTGCCTTCCCTCCGTCTTGTTTTCTTTTTTACCCGCTCCGCCCCCTCCCCTGCCCGCCGTGTCGCATTTCTCCCCCCCCCCCCCCCCCCCCCCCCCTTCTCAGACTGTGATCTTGGCCCGATGCCGGCTACGGCTCATTTTTGGTCTGCTGGCAGCGTTCTCTGTTTCTAGTTTTTCTTTGTGGCTCAGAAGCCAGTTAAGTACTTTTCTATGAACGGTTTTATAAAGATGGATTCATGTTAATGGCTTTGCTTCATTGTTCTGGGATTGTATGTTGTGAATGTTATGAATTAAATATGTGCAGGCAAATCATGTAGACTGTGGTAAATACTTGTTTTAACTTGATAAATGTTTTGCAGCTTCTCTATGGTCTGTTTAAGAAAACGGGTGTGACCCTGTGTCCCTCAGAACCTGGGTAATTAATGGTTAAATGAAAATGGTTCTGTCGGGTAACAACACAAATGATTTTCAAATGCTATTCAATGCACTTTACAACATGAAAGGAACCCAACCTCTGACAAAGGCAAAATAAAATCAGGTTCTTGCAATAAATGAAAAGAAGACCAGTACTTGACTTGTTGTATTTTTATGTTCGAGGCATGTGGGCTGCTGAATTCATATCTGTGCATAGATCGCCGCCTAGTGTTGGGTCCGGATGATTGCACATTGTTGTCCTGGAAGAGTCTTCGAAGTATCACGAGATAGGTGGCTCCTCCCCTGGACTACAGTGCGCATGGGCATCGCCTCCATCCCCAGATTGTTTTTTTCCGCCATTGGGTTCGGATGTGTGTCGGTTCCCTCTGTCGGAACCGATAGTTGTTAACTCTCTTAACTCGAGACCAAAAGGTCTTTAGGCTTGGCGCCGGTATCGTTTTCGTTCGGGTTTACTGTTTCTTCAGCTCCGAACTCTCGCTGCCCTTCCGCGTGCTGTCGGCGCGGACGGGCCTACACGACGCTCCAGACATGGAACGGACTCCGTTTAAACGATGCCCGGTGTGCAACGCGAAATACTCGCACCTCGACGTGCACCCAGTGTGCAACACTTGTCTGTCGCCGGACCACGACGAGGCCAGGTGTATGGCCTGCTCGAAGTTCCGGTGCAAGAAAACCCTCAAGATTCGTCGGGCTGCGAGACTCCAGGCCAAGCTGTCGGCGCCCCCGCCGGACGATATCTTCGAAGAAGACGTTGGAAGCGACAATGTCCAACAGGTTTCGGACTCTGACCCTGCGTCCGAGGGGGAGGCCTACGACGCAGGAGACGAGGAGTTTGACGAAGCCGGCGACGAGGTAGGGAACGACGATATGGCCATTGCCACGGTGGGGGATAGCTCGGAGGAGGGGCATCCCCAAACTGACTCAGGGGTCGACCCCCTTCCAGCGGCCCAGGTCGAGGGATCGCCTTCGGGCCTTACCCAAGACCATGTTATTAGTCCAGCAGCCCCGCCTACGGGCCCGGCCACGGACATTTTGGAGGTGCCACTCACATTTCCAAAAACGAAAGTGAAGCCTTCGGGTTCAACACCTCCGGTTTCGAAACCGAAAGTGAAAGCAGTACAGAAGGCTCTGGAGGCGTCAAAATCTAAAAAATTCAAAATGGCCGACATGGCCAGTCCCGCCAAGATGGCCGACCCGAAGGCCTCAGGGTCGGTGCCGAAGGCGAAGTCGTCCGACGCAGCTGCGTCGGCGCCGAAGATGGTCGCGGTCGATGACCCGAAGAAGCGTCAAGGCGATCCCAAAGCTCTGGCTTCCCTGGCTCCGGCCGTCGGAGCCAAGGACGGTACCGCATCGACTCCGAAGACGGTGCCTCTCGCCGACACCACTCCCAAGTCAGGGAATTCACGCGAGGCGGTCACTCCCTCTCCAGCCCTTTCGAAGAAAGTCGAAGAGTCCCTGCAACGGATTCGGAAGGTCGCGGAGCTTCCCGACCCTGAAGCTGGGGTGTCGAAGCCCGCGCTGACGCCGTCGAAGGCACAAGCGCCTATCCGCTTCACCCTGCCGCCGAAGTCGACGCCGAAGGCCTTCGCTTCCAAGCAGGTGGCTGGGGTGCCCTCGAAGGAGGTGTCGACGCCCAAAGCGTCTCCGGTGGTGTCTAAACCTCGCCTCCAGCCACTCGTGGAGGAGGAACGTCGTGAAGTCATCATCGACGCCAATACCGGGAAACTGTCCCTCCTCAAAAGGAAAATCACCATGGAGCTGGTGTTGGAACACTTTCGCATTCCTCTCAAAAACAAGAAGGACTCTGCGGGTACTTCAGCGCCTTTGGCGCCGACGTCTCCAAGTGGCCTGCCGCGTTCCCCAACTCACTCCAACGCGGGGGATGGCGACGAGGAGGAGGTCGAGTACAACTATCCGGCATACTCGGATCCGGAGGAAGAACATGAACCTTGGTCTGCCGGAGGCGACCCTGAGGACCCGCAGTCGGGTCATGAACCGCAACTCTTTGCGGCGAAAACTTCGCCAACGGAGGACTCTGCTGCCTTCAACGCGTTGATCGAGAGAGCTGCGGCTAACCACGATGTCGAGCTGCACTCCGATCCTGTGGATGTGGACTTTTTATTTGACACTTTCTCTGTGGCCGAAAAGTCAATCAAAACTTTGCCAATGCTCAAGGGAGTGCTCAAGCACGCGCAGGAGGTCTTCAAGGAGCCCACTCGGGCGCGTGTCATCAATCCACGCATTGATAAAAAATATAAGGCAGCGCCCTCGGATCCAACATATATCAAGGGACACTTGCCACTGGACTCTTTGGTCGTATCCAACGCTCGCAAGAGGGCGAACTTACAGACGACTGGTGACGCTCCTCCCCCAGACAAAGAGTCAAAAATATTTGAGGCATCAGGGAAACGGATTGCTGCACAGGCAGCTAACATTTGGCGCATCTCGAACACGCAGGCCCTACTTGCACGCTACGATAGGGCTCATTATGACACCCTAGAATCACTGCTACAGCACTTGCCTGACCAGTACAAGGAGGCAGGGGAAATGTTAAATCAAGAGGGAAAGCTCATCACAAACGCTTCAATCAAATGTGCGCTAGATGTAGCGGATACATCCTCCAGGGCAATCAACACTAGTGTGTTGCTCAGAAGACATGCCTGGCTTAGGATTTCAGGGTTTAAACCTGATATACAAACGACCATCCTGAACCAGACTGTTAATCCTGACCTTTTGTTTGGCCCTGAGGTTGATGCGACGCTTGAGAAAATGAAAAAGGATACAGACACTGCCAAGTCTATGGGGGCCCTTCAGTCTCAGCAGTTTCGGGGTGGTTCCTTTCGCCGCTCCAATACCAGAGGCACCTCAAGGGGTCAGGCATCGCAATCAACCCAGTACTACAAGGGCAATACCCAAACCTCGTACACCAACAAGGGTAGAGGTGGCTACAGAGGCAACAACATCAAAGGCAGGGGACGTGGAAACAACAGCTCCAGGTCCACCGCCGCCAACAAGCAGTGACGCCTTGTCACTGCCCCCCGACCACACAACCCCGGTCGGGGGGACACTCCAGCAGTTCCTGCCCGCGTGGAATTCCATCACCACGGACAGGTGGGTCAAGTCTCTTATCCAGTACGGTTACTGTCTGGAACTTACTTCCACTCCACCGAACATACCTCCAAGAAGCCGTCCTATGTCCGGCGAGCACTTGCTCTTGTTGCAGCAGGAAGTTCAGGTCATGCTGCAAAAAGGGGCAATAGAGCTCGTCCCACTGCAGGAAACGGGTACAGGAGTTTACTCTCTGTACTTTCTAATCCCCAAAAAGGACGGTTCCCTGCGGCCCATCCTGGACCTCAGGCCCCTCAACTGGTACATTCTTTCGGAGCATTTCCATATGCTCACGTTGCAGCAGGTACTCCCTCTGCTTCAACAGGGGGACTTCCTGGCTACGTTGGATCTGAAAGATGCATACTTTCATATCCCCCTGCATCCTTCCCACAGGAGGTATCTCAGATTCATGATCCAAGACCAGCACTACCAGTTCAGGGTTCTGCCGTTCGGGGTCACCACAGCGCCAAGGGTCTTTACGAAGTGCCTGGCGACTGTGGCGGCGCATCTACGACGCCAGAACGTCCACGTCTACCCTTACCTGGACGACTGGCTCATTCAGGCAAAAACAGAACAACAGTGCGCCGACCACGTGTCCCGCACCATTCATCTCCTGCACGATCTGGGATTCTCTCTGAACTACCCGAAATCCCATCTCCAGCCCGCCCATGTACGACAGTATCTGGGCGCGACAATAAACACTCTGGCAGCCACTGCGCAGCCAAATTCAGTGAGAATCGCCAGTATCCAAGCGCTGATCCAACGATTCAGACCTCAACACTCGCTTCCAGCGAGGGTGTTCATGCAGTTGATAGGCATGATGGCCTCCTGCATCTCCATTGTCCCGCACGCGAGACTACATATGCGCCCGCTTCAGGAGTGCCTGGCACGTCAGTGGACTCAGGCTCATGGGCAACTGACAGACCTAGTGTTGGTGAGCGGTCGGGCATACAACTCTCTGCATTGGTGGAATCCACAAAACCTTTGCAAGGGCCGACCTTTCCAAGAGCCTGTGCCACAGATTATCCTGACGACGGACGCTTCTCTCCAGGGATGGGGAGCGCATGTACTCCACTACACAGTGCAGGGACTATGGACGCTACAGCAAAGGAAGATGCACGTCAATGTGTTGGAACTGATGGCAATCTTCATGGCCTTGAAGGCGTTCAAAGTACATCTGTGCAACAAGGTCGTGTTGATCCGGACGGACAACATGACAGCCATGTACTACCTTCAAAAGCAGGGAGGCACACACTCTCCGCAGCTGTCTCATCTGGCTCAGAGCATGTGGAAGTGGGCCATTCAGAGGAACATCTTCCTCATGGCGGAGCATCTCCCGGGCAAGGACAACCAGATGGCGGACCTGCTCAGCAGGCACAGCCATCAAATGCACGAGTGGGAGATGCATCCATCAGTACTCCAACCGTACTTCCAAAGGTGGGGTCATCCAGAGATAGACCTGTTCGCCACAAAGGAGAACGCAAAATGCCAAAGCTTCGCCGCCAGGTTCCCACACCCGCAATCACAGGGCAATGCGATGTGGATGAACTGGTCAGGCAGATTTGCGTACGCTTTTCCCCCAGCACCTCTGATACCGCTGGTGGCACGCAAGCTCAGGCAGCACTCGATGACTCTCATCCTGGTTGCTCCAACGTGGGCTCGCCAGCCGTGGTACGCCACGTTTCTGGAACTCTCCGTGGTACCGCATCAAAGGCTTCATCTCACTCCCAGCCTTCTGACGCAGAGCCATGGCGACATTCAGCACCCAGATCCGCAACAGCTCAACCTGGCGATCTGGCTCCTGAAGTCCTAGAGTTTGGCTACCTCAATCTTCCTCCCGATTGCATGAGCATCATTCGGGAGGCAAGGAAGCCCACTACTAGAGCTTGTTATGCGGCTAAATGGAAGAGGTTTGTCATTTACTGTGTTAACCACGATATTGACCCGCTAGATGCTTCCATTCAAAACATCATTTGTTACCTGTTCCACCTGTATCAATGCAATTTGGCGTACTCTTCCATCCGCATTCACCTGTCTGCTATGGCAGCATACCTCCAGAACAGGCAACACCTGTCACTTTTTAAGGTCCCTGCTATCAAGGCTTTTCTGGAAGGACTCAAGAGAGTCATTCCGCCAAGGACCCCACCAGCTCCAGAATGGAACCTCAATGTGGTTCTTACAAGGCTGATTGGTCCCCACTTTGAGCCACTGCACTCTTGTGAGCTTCAGTTTCTGACTTGGAAAGTTGCTTTCTTAGTAGCAATTACATCGCTACGGAGGGTTAGCGAGTTGCAGGCGCTCACCATCCAAGAACCTTTCTTCCAAGTACATGCTAACAGGGTTGTGCTCCGCACTAACCCTAAATTCTTACCCAAGGTTGTGTCTCAATTCCATATGAACCAGACAATTGAGTTGCCGGTGTTTTTCCAAAACCCAGAGACGCTGGCGGAGCGGATGCTCCACACCCTTGACGTTAAAAGAGCCTTGATGTACTATGTGGACAGGACAAAAGATTTTCGCAAAACCAAGCAGCTTTTCGTTGCTTTTGCCTCACACCACAAGGGAAACGCTATCTCCAAGGCTGGGATCGCTAGGTGGATTGTGAAATGCATTCAAATCTGTTACGCTAAAGCTAAGCGCACTCTCACTATCCCACCAAGAGCCCACTCCACCAGGAAGTTGGGGGCCTCTATGGCTTTCCTAGTTAACATTCCCTTAGAAGACATTTGTAGAGCAGCCACATGGTCTACCACACATAATTTCACTAAACATTACTGTGTAGACGTGCACTCCAAACAGCAGGCAGCTGTTGGTTAGGCTGTTCTCAAGACACTTTTTCAGACTGCTGCAGCTGGCACGGGCGACCGCCGCTAATGGAGGGACTGCTATGTATTCTATGCACAGATATGAATTCAGCAGCCCACATGCCTCGAACTGCAAATGCTACTTACCAGTATGCATCTGTTCTTGGCATGTAGGGCTGCTGACATTCATATCGCCCACCCTCCTCCCCGGCGCCTGTAGCAGCTGCAGTCTTCATATATATATATATATATATATATATATATATGCTCAAAGCATGGTCATCACTCACATACTTCACTCCATCTCTGCCAATGGCTCAAAACAATCTGGGGATGGAGGCGATGCCCATGCGCACTGTAGTCCAGGGGAGGAGCCACCTATCTCGTGATACTTCGAAGGCTCTTCCAGGACAACAATGTGCAATCATCCGGACCCAACACTAGGCGGCGATCTATGCACAGATATGAATGTCAGCAGCCCTACATGCCAAGAACAGATGCATACTGGTAAGTAGCATTTGCAATATTCATTAAAAAAATACTCTATACAATTAATACGATGACTGTCAACACAAGCGGCCCGATCATTTACATCTTTCGTTATTTGGCGATGTAATATTCTTAAAATGTTTGTCCTTCCTAAATTTTTATATCTTTTCAGATCTATTCCACTTTTAATCCCTAGTTTAATTTTAACAAGAGCAGAAAGGATAAGTCAGTGATTCTTATGGTCATATCGTAAACCAAGGAGGGCGGCTAAATGGACCTGTCTCCCGCAGGATCGTGGGGGCTGGACAGGCCCGAATTTAATGTATTATTATTGGGCAGCTATGGTCCAACACTTCGCTTTTCCTTTGTTAGGTGATGCTACTGAGCTTCCGTTATATCTGTCACCATCAATATATTCAATATCATTGGGAGATGCCACAAAAGGTGTACTAACTCGTATCCTTGAACCAAGTTATTTTAAAAAAAAAACCTAAATTTAAGGTACTGTGGGCATTATTTTCGGTTTGGCAAAAACTTCGTCGCCATTTTCATATTCCTAACCTTAATTATTACACCCCATTAAATGCCTCAGGATTACTTCCAGTAATAATTCAAGAGGGGGTGGCAATTACTTGACATCTCTTGGTTTGAAGGAGATTGGCGATCTGGCTGATTTTGGGCAAATGGCATCTTTTTTCTTTCTGAAGGAGAAATTTCATCTGCAGTCCAGCCATTTTTTTAAATACCTGCAATTCAGAAGTTTTCTTGATAAAAATCTCTCTCTAAATTCAACAATGTTTCAAAAAATCACTATAGTCGAATCTATAAGAAGGAAAGTAAAAATCGGCAGTTTATACCAGTCTTTTCTATCTCAACTCCCAGATGATTTAGAAGATCAGAAGTGGGCGATTACATTTGGAGTACCCTCTATTGATTTAAAATTTCCGTTGGTTCTAGCTAGGTCTGTCTTGGTTTCAGGTACTCTTCGTTCGCAAAGTTATATGGCTATGTTTAATCTTTATTATACGTCTGCAAAACTTGTTAGATGGGGGGTTGTTAGTGGGGGGCAAAGAGTCGTTTTGTGCAAGATGTAAATTTCCGTCTGCAGACTCTGTTCATATGTTCTAGAACTGTCCGGAGTTATCTTTCTTCATCAACCAAATTGAAATTTTTCTTACCCAGATAACTCAAACTTCAGTTAAAATTTCGGCGGAACTGGTAATTACTGGCTATGAATATTCCACGGCCCCTGAAAGAACAAGATATCTGCAAGCTTTTCTGTTTATCGCTATGGCCATGGTCAGACTCTGCATTACATCACTCTGGATAAATCCTGACTTCTGTTCAGGCGTTCAGAGGAAAGAAAAGACGTTGAACTGCTTCTAAGAACTGGGCACCATTTGAAAAGTGGTTGGCAAATTAATAATGTCCTTTAAATACTATTGTATAATTTCTTATGTATAAATCATGTAAGACTCCTGTTCGTTTGTTTAACCTGTCTCCCACCACCCCGGGTTAAAACGAAAAAATCTTTAAATAAAAAAAAAAAAAAGACTGTCAACACAATTATTCAAGTGCAAAAAAGTGACAATAGTGAATTGTGATCTTGTGATAAAAAAACAGTATGTACAATAATGATGTATTCCAGTGCAATCAATATATACAAATATATACAAATTTATTCCCTGAAGGCCATCCACTACTACGATTTTACTGAATCCTATATATTTCTTTCAATTCGCTAGAATTCTGGAATTGTTGGGCCTGTGAAGAAATGTCGACGTTTCGACCCTTCGGCGCCAGTATCTAAGGTCGCGGCGGGTCTTTTTCAAGACAATATGTACAAGATACAGCCGTCCTTGGATACAAGTAAGTTCAGTTTGCCTGGATCGGAATTGGCGCAAAGTCCTCTAAATCAGGAGCTGTGTACGAGTTGCAGTTTGAAACTAAGGCGCGGTTGCTCATATGCCGGCTGCAAACAATCAGCTTACCGTCATTGCCGGAAGATCCTAGGACTGTCGTATCTTGTACATCTTGTCTTGAAAAAGACCCGCCGCGACCTTAGATACTGGCGCCGAAGGGTCGAAACGTCGACATTTCTTCACAGGCCCAACAATTCCAGAATTCTAGCGAATTGAAAGAAATATATAGGATTCAGGGAATACATTTGTATATATTGATTGTATTGGAATACATCATTATTGTACATATTGTTTTTTATCACAAGATCACAATTCACTATTGTCAATTTTTTGCACTTGAATAATTGTGTTGACAGTCATCGTATTAATTGTATAGAGTATTTTTTGAATGAATATATAAAAATACAACAAGTCAAGTACAGGTCTTTTCATTTATTGCAAGAACCTGATTTTATTTTGCCTTTGTCAGAGGTTGGCTTCTCTGTGGTCAGCATAAACACTCTGGTACAAGGAAGCTCTAGCACAGCATGCAACTGCACGGGGGATATACTCCCAGCCACTGCATTGACAGAGTTGATCACAGCCATGTAGAGCTGCACCTTTGAGGAAGTAAAGTGGGGGATTGTACTGTGAGTGCAGTCCCATACCTGGACCACCAGGTGGCATGGTAGCTCGAGCAGCTGACTTAGATTGATTTCTGCGTTTGTAAAGGAAGTACAGATAGGTGTAGTGTTGGAGCACAGTGGGAATTCTCTTTCCGCACGTGTAAAACAAATAAGACTCCAGGAACGATCTATGGATCGTTTAGCCTGAGCGGTTTGTTCCCCTTCCGCTTTCTCTTGAATGAGGGTCTGCTTAGAACAAACGAGTATGGCACATTATAGGTCGCATGGCCTAACATATACTTAAAAGCTTCGTAGGGGCGTAACTTGAGGGAGGCACCAAGGATTTTAAAGTTAACGTGTGTGAACTTTATGATAGACACAAGGCGGGAGGACGTTGTCCAAGGAGTTAGTAAGGACCAAGTCTCCCTCATGTTGCACAAGGAATTTGTGTGGGGGGCGGTCATTGAAGCGTCAGGCGAAGGTTGGTATCTTCTGCCTTTGAGCCACTGAGCAGACAAATTTTTCTCAACGCTGCAGCCTGTAACATGAGTCTCCCAATGGGTAAGACTTGAGACCCACTCTACTTGTGGAACCTTAGGGACTCCGGAAAGTGAAAGGTAAGGATAAGGCCAAGAGAGTCGACCGATTTCTCCAGGCTTTTCTGATCGTCTACGGCAAGCTTTTCTAAATGGTGGGCTAATGGGAATAGTGAACACCCTGGAGATGCTCATGGATCGTGTGCCCATCCTCCCCAGGTGCATTCTTTGAGGATGGGGAAGAACTGTAACACCTTGAAAGGGATAGTGACTCTTCAGAGGTTTCATGCCCCAGCACGCTATGGCGACCCAGGGTGGGGTATTGCCTGAACAAGAATATAGCTAAAGCGAAGGAATTGCAGAGTTTGCTAGACACAGAGGATATCTATCACCCAAGGTAATCCAAGTTGATCCCGGTGGCAACAGTGGCTCAATATGTGAGCAACAGAATACGAAAAACCTGCAGGATAACAACATCAGGGCCATTTAAAGCAGAATGTCCAAAACCCTTGTAGGAAGGTAAAGTGGCACTAACTCCAAAGATAGATGGTAATATGACCAATTACAACTACGTTTGTGAAGTATACCAAAAAGGTTGTTGATCACTCCTTGCGAAGTTTCTTGAACAAGCTGCTAGATGGGGTGAGACCACTAACAAAAATCGCAGATATGGTGGTGGAAGTCCATGGCACTGGTAGTGTGTTTTCCCTAAATTCTTTGTCTAGGTGGGTTCAGAGGGTAGTGTGTTTCCCAGGGACTGCAATGTGTGGTCTCTCAACTGAGAGACACCAGTCTCTACTGATCAAAATCGATCCGAAACTGGGCTAATTGGTGACAGCAGGGGCTAATCCAGAGTCGTAAGTGGGGCTGTTTAGGGCCAGTTTATTGCAGAACAAGTAGATTAGTCATCATATTTGTCTCTTTGGACAAAGAAGATCAGTCTATCAGGAAGGTCCTCTGCCAATTTGCCTTTAGCAGGGTTTGTAGCGGCAGATGTGCCTGACCGGATGCCCATTCTTTTCGGCCTCCCAGAATAGGAAACCATTCCAGAGGAAGGACCAGAAATGTTTAGGAGGATTCCAGAAAACGCAGAGGACGAGGAGCATTTTGAGGCAGCTCAGTCTTTTGACGCAGCACCAAAATCCTAGGTGGAACATCAGGCAAGGAAATTTGCTTTTTCATATCAGTGAGTGGGCAGAGGATTGAATTTCTTCACAAATTGAGAGATTGCGTGGATACATGGGTCTTGCAGATGATAAGTTTTACAAATAGAATTGTATGGATCCTCCGTCCAGACCCTAATCATTTCTCTTAGAAACAGAGGAGCTACTTATAGATGAGGAGGTAACTTGCTTATTGGAAAAAGGGACACTGGTTCCCACCGCTCTACACACGAGTGGTTTCCTAAGTAGCCCCTTCCTAGTGGAAAAGAAGGGCAAAGGTCCTAGCCCAGTTAGAAATTTAAGAGTTCAAGTTCATGGCTGATATACCATGATTTCAAAATGGAAGGGATGAACCTCCTCTGGGAAATTATTTTGCCAAATGAGGGGATGGTTTGGTTGTATCTCAAGGATGCAAACCATTTTTCTGTCACACAGAAGCATGGATGCTGCAAGTGTGCAAGTAAACACATGATGGCGAGCTAATCGGGAGGAGACGGACGCCTGATCTCAAGACTAATCTCGAGGTACAACAACCCGAACTGACTGAGCGCTGAAGTTTGGCGGATTTTCACACTGAGTTTGCGAAAGGAATTCGACCTATAGCTGGACATGCTATTGCCACTTGTATTTACTACAACCTCTAAACTCTATCGAGATTCTGCGACAGATTAATTGTGTGTGGTCCTGAAGAGAATCCTTTACACTTATTAAGGATTCGAAACGCGTCGACCGAGGCGGTAGTTGTGTGTGGTGCCAAGTTGATGGCCTTAGATCAAATTATGTACTAATAAGAGTGATAGAAAATTATTGTGAAACAGTGTTTAGTCTTAGCTACTGTGTTGATCTTTGGAGCTCATTTATTGTATGATACCACTCCTATGATTGTGAATAGGACTAGGTTCTAGCTCCGTTATAAAATACAGCAACTTAATTCTTTGAATACTTTCATAAAACTGTACCACCAATTACCACCGCGCCCCAGAAATGTTTGATGTATATTCACTGTCTTGTGTACACGTGTCTTGTGTCCATTTGTGTCTTTAGCGTTTACACAAATCACTTCCACATTCATTTCCCCTTCCCCACCAAAAAGTTTTCCCTCCTCCATGTTCTAATTTTGGTGATTGTTTGATGTTGTAAATATATGTATATACATTTATATGAAAAAAATCTCTTCTTTGAAACACAAAAAACAAACTAAATTGATAACAAAAAGCAAAAATAAAAGAGTTCTAATTTTTCTACTAGAAACTTTGACTGAAAGAGTGGTCTTTTTTGAATTAGCGACTAGGAGCTTCTTCTTTAATTGATTGAAAACTAGTGCACAGTATTGGCATTTGTCTTGTTCATTGCAAGTGTGCAAGTTCAGCGCTTTCACGCTTTCCTCCATGTCTTGGTGTTTCACCAAGATGATACTGGCCTCTATCCAGGCCAGATTCCCAGAACTCCTTCACCCTAGAAAATTAGAAAGATTGTAAGCATCACACTTAAGGAAAGGGCTAGCGTATGTGGAGGAAGTAAACCTGAACGCGGAAGCCAAGCCAGAAATCTAATGGTGGATTGAACATATGGGTGCCTGAAATTGCAAGGCCATTTTGCGGTTTGAACCGGATCTCATTTTAGAGTGTGGCACAAGCCTTTCAGAAAAGGTAGATCACTGTGGAGATATTACCGCAAGAGGATCACAGTCCGAGGGGGTGCAGGACTTGCACATCAATGGCCCGGACCTCCTAGTGGGCTGCTTCACTGTGATGTGCCTCACAAAGGAAAGTGTAATTCTCAATCCTGTTGAAGATGGACACCAGGACAGTGGTCCAATACATTAGCAGGTTAGGGGGAACAAGATCAAGGGCACTGGCAGAGCTAGCCAAAGATATTTGGCACATCTACCAGAGTAGGAAACGTTTGGTCACAGCTTTCACAGATTTGAGGCAAGGGTGTTTTTTTGTGTGTTTTTTTTTATTTAATAGTGGTAGACATGCTTTTAAAATGCTTTGAATTACAAAAATAACTCTTTACAATTTTGCGCGTTCCTCTCCAACTGCAATGTTTTGTAAATGTCACAACCTTGACTATGCCCTTCAAAATAACTGATTTGAGATATTGCTTTGCCCGTCAAGGTAGTAGATGGTGAACTGCTGTGGAGGTGGAACACTTTTCAAAGTTGGGTGCTGGCGTGTGGCACCTGTTCTTTAAAATCACAAAGCTTCTGACAGATCATGGAGTCAATTCCTGTGATTTTAGCAAATTTAAAAAACTCCTCCTCTAGAGACTATTTTTTTGGAAAAGATTCATGAAGATTGTCAAATGGTGGCAAAATTTTTAGCAAATGGAAACGTGGTCCTACCTATAACATTCCAATGGCAACAGCTACTGGAGGATGGACACACGCACACACGTTAGGTGAAAATGTCAGTTAAACATACCCTTTTAATAGGGAAAAGAACACTGAAATTTACCAGTTGAAGAATTGTCAAGTAACTAGCTCTCTCCCTCGCCATGCACTGCTAATTCCCACACACATTATACTTTTCATGACATGTTCTATGGCATCATTGAAAACATCAGTGCATCATTTGAAATAACCTAATTGATGACAAAACTGTGCATGGTGGGAGCATCAGTTATAGTTACTTGAGATAACTATAACTGGTGAATTTTCAGTGATTTTGTAAATTTAAAACGGTATGTTTTAAGACATTTTCACCAAACTATACGGTCCCTTTAACCTTTTAGTTTCTTAAGTTAATTTCTCGTTTTTTTAAATTTTTTTACCTAAAGTAATATGTCCATAGCTGTGCATGGCGTAGGATGCAGGGCTTGGACACCCACACCTGAAATTTAGTTGGAGGCTGTGGGGGAGCCCTAATCTCATCCCATGGAGGGAGCCTGCCATTTTTTTTATTTGGTGCCCCATTGCCCACCGTGCACCCACAATGCAGGCCTAGCTACGGGGCTGCGGAGGGAACTCAAAGGCCCCAGCTGCCTGGGTGCTGGCGGGATCCGACACATCTTTGCACCCACCAGGTTTGGGACCAGCATTTTCTTTTTCCTCACGCCAGGTGGGAGTAAACTTCTGTTCTCTGCCCATTAGAGGCAGGGTTTGCCCGCTGTCTCCTAGTCAGGGAACCATAGTGTCCTGGGGATGGACTTTCCAGGACACTGCAGAGTATTGGGCCCTGGCTAAGGGCCATCCATTTGAAAATCTGCCCCAGGGGATAGGTTCCCCAGGGCCCATCGAGGCTCAAGGAAGGAGCACATCCTTTCTAATTAATAAATTTAAAAAAGCAAAGAAATTGGCCCGGCGAATGGTGTCCCTTGTAACTGAAAAAGAGCCTGCGTCTTTACTTTTTTTAAATTATTTTTTTAAACTTTTTTTTGCTGCTTTGTGAATCCGCTGCAAATAAATGGCAAAATGTAAAAACAAAAATGATTTGGGGTTTTAAGGATACACTGCATACCGCACCCCCACCTATACTTAGGGGGCAGTGTATTCTTACCTTGCCTCCTTATATCTTTTTTTATTTTTTTTATTTTACCTTTTTAGGTCAAGCCTAGCATAGTACGCATGCGCACCTATAGGAGATGACCTTTAGAAATTGGGCTGCTCTTTTCCATACACTCGTGCTTGTGGCGTCATCCACCTTGCGGGAGCGAGCAGCGGCGCGCAGGGGCCATCTGTTTCCAATTAGCGCGGCTGCGCGCGCTTTACTCTCACTCCCCTACCTGTGTGCCTTTCATTGTGCCGTTGTGCACATTCATTTTACTGCGCATGTTCCCTAATCCCACTCTCACAACCGGGAGATGCATTTAATTTGGGGCAAAGTGTCAGGACAGATGTCGAAATACCAGAACTGTTTTTGCAAATGCAGGATATTTGGCGACCCTGTGTTTAGTTTAGCTGCAGAGTGTTAATAAACACCTTCTGTATACAGATGTTTCCTTCTGGTATTTTAAGTTTTCCCAGAGGAATCGCTTTATTGGAGCGTGGGGTGGGCAATGGGTCCAGTGGGTCTGATCTCGCCCGAGAGTGAGGTCACTACTAAGCGCAAATGTGTGGGTTTCTCTCAGTGGGTTTATGTGCGGCATGCCAGTTATGTGCTCCCTACCACAACATGTGCTCCCTTGTCCGAGTTTATTGTGACAGAAGTACTGTGTCAGCATCGTGCTGGTCACAAAGGCGCGATGCTGTGTGGTGTCACACTTCACTGCAAGATTTAGTTGAGCCACATTCACCTCAATTACTGTCCTCCTGGGTTTTCCAGCCCCCCCTTACCCCTACCACAGAAATCAGTGTATTATATGGTTCAGCTTAAATGTGTTTTTTTTGCCCTATAGTAAGTTTAACTCTGCCTCGTATGAGGATTTGTTTAGATGTTCGTCCTCTGCTGATGTCAATGTATTACCTGCATAAGGGTACCCGCTGTCCCAGTACAGATGTCTACCTGTCCCAATGTCTGTATACTCCTTGGCATAGTGAGGGTGTTTCCCATCCTCATGTGGCATTGCCTCCGTGTTTTTGATCCCAATTTTTTTGTGTCATCCCATCAGTGTGTACCTATTCACAATACTCCCTTTGTCAGACAGTTCCCAGTGCCAATGTATTCTTGGTACTAGCGTAGGGTTCATGACCTATGGCTCGAATCTCCCAGGTCAGTGTTTCTCTTTCTGCAGGTTTTCATGCTAACATGCTCCCTTTCCCAGTGCCGTACTTGTTAAGTGTACTACCGGCCTACTTCAGTCATTTTGTGAGTGTATTCACTGCCCCAAGCATATCTCCTATCTAGGCAACACCAGATTGGCATCACTTCCCCGGTTGCCATTGCCAGGGGCTCAAATGTCTGTCTTGCTCCCCCTTGCAGTGGAATTGTAGGCTTGCCGTAGCATTAGTTTATTTGCCTGTGTTGGTGTGTTCTCTTCCTCAGCACCAGTCTCCGACTCCATGTATTCACTGTCTTGGTGTAAATGTTCCTACAGGAGTTTCTCCTGACCCCTGATTAGTGTATTTTCTGACTTGATCTGAACGTGCCTGGCATCTTGCTGAGTTTTTCTGTACCACTTTTGGCTCTCTGGGAATAGTGGTGTTTCTGTGTGCATGGATGTCGTTCCCATTGTCAGTGTGTTGCCTTTCTCAGTGTAGCTTTATTCCAAGCCCCGTCGTAGTTCTTTTTCTTTCCATTGTGTCAGTAAAATAGCAGAGTCACGATTTTTGTATTTATCTACTGGTAACTCTCAAAATAATCACTTTGCTATTCAAATTTAAGGTATCACTACATACAACATATAGAATACGCACTGCAATTTTCTTTTTTTTAAATGAATGAAAAAGGAATAGACTTTCCTTTATCAGCCACAAAATTTTAATTTTATCAAGATTAATAATGAATCTTACTTGGTGGTTTATCAACTTTTACAATTTAGGTTTGAGAATAGAGGACTATTAAGCTGCTAGCTCTGGCTGAACACTTATAAGGACCCTAAGGCGAGACCTATTGGCTATGCCAGTGCCTGTTTTCTAGAGCCCAGAGTCCTAAGATGGCTGCGACCACATAGTTGTTGATGTGGTGGCAGCTTTCAGATCTCATCTTGAGATCTCTTGGCTCCGCGAAGTGAAATTTCTACATCTTGGTAGCTTTAATATCTTAAAAACTACTGAACGGATTTACACCAAATCACAAAAAGCACACTTTCTGCACCAAGAACTACCTTTATTCCAAATTTGGTGCAATCCATTCAGCCGTTTGTGTTGTAGCTCTGTCTTCATTTCTTATGGAATTTTTGGGGGGGGTTTGTGTGTGTATAAATACATATGTATGTATATGTGTATTTATGTATGCATGTGTATGTATTATGTGTACATGTGATAATGTATATATGTGATGTGTATAAGTATGTGATATGTGTGATGTGTGTGTGTGTGTGTGTATATATATATATATATATATATATATATATATATATATATATATATATATATATATACATGTATGTGTATATGTATAATTGTATGTGTATGTATGTGTGTATGTATATGTTTTCTCTGTTCGCCTCTTGCATAAATCGCCGCCTCCAAAGCTAGAGTTGCTTCATCCGCACAGACCCCACGAGACCTGGGTTTCTACAATATTCACTTTTTTTACAAGAAGAATGACGAAGCCATGTGCGGTTCCTCATATTTTTATTGGCGGCCGCTACCAGGCGCGTTTCGACTGCGTAGCAGTCTTGGTCACTGATAACAAAATAATAGAAGGCTGTCATTTTTAAATTCTACTTCCGGGTTAACACGTGACATTCTTCAAACTACAAAACCACTGCTAGTGAAGACAGACTAGTTGTTCCAAACTACAGGAATCACATGCCACGTTGTAATGTACAGAAACATCTTGTCTTGTCCTAACTGCAGGCTCTGTAGGATTTGGTGTCTTTGACTGCTTTGGTAAACAGTCTAGCCTGCTGGAAGCACTTTCTTTTTGGCTTCTGATTAGACCCCTGGTTTGTTTTGGTATTGCAGAAGCATCTTGTAACACCCAAATAATTCCTAAAATTCATAATCATTTAATACCACATATTATTTCAAGTTCTTTAAAAGCGAAGTTTTTTCATTAACACATTACATAAGTTTATCGACATCTCATTATTCCAACACACTGTTATTGAATTCTGCCCAAGTGGGCTTTCATGATGTCATTGCATAACTTATGCGGTAACAACAAAATAATTCATTTGTGTACATTTAATTAACACTCCAAAATGTCGCATGAAGTTATAGGGTTTATGAAAAACCCTAGCCTCACACAAACTGTAGCAAATGTATTCTGCATGAGAGTGGTGTGGGTGTAGTATGTAGCAGGTTGTACATTTTGGAGTACACTGTCTCAAATATATTACTAAAGCATTTTGAAGTAGCGGACTGTCATTTACAGTCAGCACTTTTTCATTAAAATGACCCCTGAATTTGCATAGATATACATTTTTACTGATAAAATTATCTAGCACACAAATGTGTGTAAATAGTGTTTCAGTGAATATTTATCATTTGCCCATCACCAAGCAAAAATGTCTTGATTTGCTTTGTTCCTATTAAAATCTTTGTTTCCATCACACTTGAGAATTTCAAACCATTTACTCTAATTTTACTTTCCTAACTGCTGATATATTCTGAAAATATTGAAAAGTTAATTTATTGGTACTTAAACTAAGTTATGTTGCAAAAAAGAGACATCTTGCAGCCTTTCCTTTCACATTCCCTGTCCCTTAGCACAAATCTCATACTTTGATGTAATGACTCTTTTCACTTTGCAGACGTACAAAGAAAAGTAAATTCCAATCACCATGTTAAGAGATAAGAGAATAAGTAGCGTTTTTTCAGAAAACTTAGCCGGACACATGAGCTCTGTCTTTGAAGCTCAGCAAATGTGATCAGATAAATAAAAAACGTAAAGCCATCTTTATTTATTGATCTTTGGTGACCCACTAGTGGGTCGCACCCCACAATTTGGGAAACGGTTATCTAGAAGATATTGCACAATTTGGGGCAATGTCAGGTGGACCTGATTATCTCTTTCTTGGACCACCAACTGCCACGCTTATTCAGCTGGATGACGAATCCTATGGCTGAAGAGTCGGAACTTTGAGTATGCGTTCGTGCCCTTCTTGATGATCAAGAGTCTTACAAGGCATGTCAGAAGGCAGAAAGAGATTGTTTTGAAAGTAGGGGACCCCTATATAAGAATGCACTAGCTATACATAGGGAATAATTACTGGTTTGGAAAGGTCTATAGCCAGTGAATTTACTAAATAAACCTAACTAGATAAATACAACTCTAATTATTGGCCCCTACACAAAGACTTTTCACCAACTACGTGAATAGGTTTTTCAGTTTTATTATTCAAAGATATACATTTTTTTTATATATATAGCAGTTTTTAAAAAAATAAATATAAGCTCTATAGATACAGTTTGATATATTTCTTAATAATTCAATATTTTTGTGACATTATTTTCAAAAATTCATAAAAAACATTACAAACGCACAATGAGCATAAGACAAGAAAGACGATGGAGGGAAAGCGGTAGATAAACACACTACGCGCGTTTCGGCTTGGCAGCCTTCATCAGGTGACCCGTCTTTTGCAATATGTAGCCCAAGATGTGATGAGAACTGGCATAAAAACATATAATTCGTCAGAGCCTCGTGTCCCAAATATCGATGTTTGTAACATATATGGTGAGTCACACGATAAGGGTGTAGGAAGAAAGCGTCCTTAAATATAAGATGCAGGTGGATAGAAAAAGCTCCTCGGATATTTATGATGCCTCATGATGGAAAAGGCACAACGTATATAGAAAGAGAGCCTAGAATATAGGCAGCAAATCTGAATCAAGAATCACTTAGTCAACCGGGGGCCAGAGGGTTGCTCACATTGGATGTTACGGTTTATCTGATGCTTATTTAGATCTGGCGGGATATGGCCCTCGTGGCGTTGGGTGCTCTGTAAGAACCGGCGTCTGGCTTCAGTCGAAGTAAACCGTAACATCCAATGTGAGCAACCCTCTGGCCCCCGGCTGACAAAGTGATTCTTGATTCAGATTTGCTGCCTATATTCTAGGCTCTTTCTATATATGTTGTGCCTTTTCCATCATGAGGCATCATAAATATCCAAGGAGCTTTTTCTATCCACCTGCATCTTATATTTAAGAACGCTTTCTTCCTACACCCTTATCGTGTGACTCACCATATATGTTACAAACATCGATATTTGGGACACGAGGCTCTGACGAATTATATGTTTTTATGCCAGTTCTCCTCACATCTTGGGCTACATATTGCAAAAGACGGGTCAACTGATGAAGGCTGCCAAGCCGAAACGCGCGTAGTGTGTTTATCTACCGCTTTGCCTCCATCGTCTTTCTTGTCTTATGCTCATTGTGTGTTTGTTATATGCTTTTTATGAATTTTTGAAAATGTCACAAAAATATTGAATTAAGAAATATATCAAACTATCTATAGAGCTTATATTTATTTTTAAAAAACTGCTATATATATATATCTATATATATATATATATATATATATATATGTGTATATATATATATATAATATATATATATATAATATATATCTTTGAATAATAAAACTGAAAAACCTATTCACGTAGTTGGTGAAAAGTCTTTGTGTAGTGGGCCATAAATTAGAGTTGTATTTATCTAGTTAGGTTTATCAAGAAGGCAGAAAGAGACCCTTATCCATTTGGAGCATGCATGTGTAGTTTCCAGGTCTCGTACAATTTTGTGGGAATTTCTGATATTTCTTCCCCAGTGTCAGAACTTTCTGGGGGACACACATGGCAGTTTACACCTTTTGCCCCTGGAAAGAACACTCTGGTTGATAGCATGAAGGATTAATGAAGAAGATCGGATATCACTGGGACTTTTGGGCAAGCTTCACTCTTCATCAGAAGGGAATGGACTAATTCCACAGTCGAGCATTACGGTCCAGCATGCCACAGATGGTCATGTTAGTCTCTGGAAATGTATTTGTATGCCTTTGGGGCAGATATAGTACATACTGGAAAGTTTCTGTCTGAAGCTGTGACCAGCGGTCTGGCGTACCGGAACACCAATTTCTAAAGATCAGCAGTTTCAGCAGATCACATGCCTTGTGGTGTAGTACCGGTAGGGAAACATCCAATGATGTGTAAGCTACTCAGAGGAGCCAGACTATCCGTACCCTGTAACCCTTTTAGACGCATCTTTGGTACGAAACATGGCGCAACGTCTTTTGAAGTCATGGCAAGGTAACCAGTTAATTTGCAGTATGGAAGTCTCTGGTAAATTGGCAATGCTTTTATGACCGATACTATGTAGAAGCACTAGATCTCTTGGTTAGGGTTCTCACTAAAATGATAATTACGCACTTATATAGCGCACGACTACCCGGAGGCATCTTGGCGCTTGTACGAATACCGCCGAGGAACCCTTCCTGGCCTTTCCCTGTGAGGAGCCCACTCCTGGGCACCCCCAAGGTGAAGTCAGGCATCCTCAGCGTTGTTGGGGCCGTTGTAGATATTAAGCAAGCTATTACCCAGAGGTGCAGAATGGGGCTCATGATCAGAATAGGTACCGAGGCGAGAATTATCAGGTCCGAGGAAATTTAGCCCGAGACCCGCCGAGGCGGGAATTGAACCCCGGCCAGACTACTGCATCCGGGTCTGCCGCTCTAACCATTGAGCCACACTACACATTTACAGTATCCTGAAGTACCAAGTCAAATACTAGAACGGTCCGTTATCCGGTTTTCGCAAACAATCCAAAATTCTGTGAGGTTCGGTGGCAGAATGACAGAGGAGTTCAGACCACCAGGCAACTGATGATTGACAATAAGAAACCATCTAGTATGCAGTGTAATTTCCAATGATAACAAGGTGGTTTTGATGGGTCAAGAGCAAAGTAGGCATTGACACTTTCTTTATTGTAGCACATTCAACAAGAGAGCTGTGGCATTCTAAACATTTTTTTTTCTGGAGATTCTTGGAAAATATTTGCTCCTCAAATAATACATTTAAAAAACGTATTTTAAATCTGTGTTTGGGGTAGCATCAATTGTAGTCAGAAAGCTTTACACTTGTATAATCTAAACCTCTGGTCCTGATATAGAATGTAAAATATCCATGCTGTCATGAAGGTAAGTTTACATTCTATTAAATACTTAGAAGTAATAATTATCCCACCTTAATATCATAAAGCCACCTTCGTACTACCCATAACTGACATTATTAATCATATAGGATAAGATTTTTTCAGTGGATTGTTGCTGTGCATATGTTAAACAGGAATAGTTATTGATTTGATTGAATTGTCTCTTGCCCTATGGAAGGGGTCAGTGAAGTCTCAAATGTTGCTCTCCAAAAGGAACAGAGCAGAAACAAGACTACCAATAAATGGACAAGAATTAGGAGTGCACGCTTATGCATGAAGAAGAGGACTGTTTTATAGGGATTGACAAAATGTTGATTGGACTGTTTGTTTTGAGGCCTTCGATGATTGTAGACTTTATATTGTTATTGCATTGTTTTGTTAATTGGGCTTCTTCGAAGATGAAAGGCTCCATGTCCTTAAAATAATTGAATCTTTCCTTCACAACTTCTAGGAAATTGTAAATTTCTGATAAGTCACATCAGCAATACTTAATGTAACTACTGAGACTTTGAAATGAGAATATTAGTTTAACAACTACATGTCTGCACATCTAATTTCTTTTTTTTTTTTTTCAAATTTATTTTATTGGGTGCATGAGCTATAGTACACAAAACATTGCAAAAGATACGTAATAGGCATGTAAGGCATCTAGGCAAAAAGATATGCAATGTCCAGCAATCACATGTTTGATACTTGGCAGTTAGCGAGGTTAAAACGCAGTACTGATAGTTCGAACACTTTTTTAAATGTGATAACAAAATTAGAAGCAAAAAATACCCCAACGTCCGCCCCCTCCCGCCTCTCCGACCCTCCACTCAGCTCCCACTCCCCTCAGTGTGCCAGGCATGTGGGACAAGCATCGTTATGGTCGCGTAGAAGTCGATAACATCATTCAGGTGACTTTGCAGGGTCATTTATGGACGCTGTGAGTCGTAAAATGCGTAGGTATTTAGGACATGTGATCTCGTTGAACTCCTTGGACAGCAGGGAGAGGATCGGGAGCCATACTTTCCGGTATGCAGCCGTGGAATGTGTAAGTGTGGCGTGAATGCGTTCCATGCCCAGAGTAAACCATATTTTATGTAGCCATCCCGTGTGAGTGGGTTTGGTGGTAGAGCCCCACAGGGACAGGATATGATGTTTCAGCCTGCATGGCAACCCCCATCTGGCGATCCTTCTGAGACTTTAGGGGGAAAGTGAGTGCGTTGGGTAGGCCCAGGAGGGTGTATGCTGGGAATCTAGGGATTTCAGTGTCAAATGTGGAGTCGATCTCGTCCAAGACAGCCTTCCAGTACTCCTGGACTTCGCGGCAGTCCCAGAGGAGGTGAGTTAGGGTGCCCAGTTTCCCGCAGCACCTCCAGCAAAGCACGCTTCGTGTGGGATTACCCTTGTTGAGCAGGACCGGCGTGAGATGCCAATATATGGCCAGTTTTGTCGCCGCTTCCCTGGATGCAGTGTTGCGGGAGGTGTGGGCGGCTCTGTAGTGGATGGACCGCCATTCCTGGGATGATAGGGCCCTCCCAAGCTCTGCCTCCCCTCTTTTTTGGCCTGCTGACTTTCCCAATGTTTGAGTGGGGGTGATCAGTTTGTCTGTTATGAGATGTTTGTCTGAGTGTTTCGTCACCAGCCACCTCTCAAAGGCAGTCATGGGCCTACCAACCAGGGGTTCAACGTCAGGGTGGGTAAGCCAGTGTCTGAGCTGAAAGTATTGAAACTGCTGAGGAGACGTCACGTCATAGCTTTGGGTAATGTCCTGAAGAGAAAGGAAACCCTGCAAGTCAAGGAGGTGACCAGCGGAGAAGCTACTGACATCTCGCCATTGTGCGAAGGCCCTGCGGGAACTCTGGGTTGTCCAGAACAGTCGTGAGAGGGGAGGGGAAGGTGGTGAGTCCTCTTTTGACCCCGACCGCGTTCCAGACCTGCATGACAGTGCGGGTGATAGGGGACTTTAGGAGGTATCGTGGCCGGTGTTGCATGAGAAGGAAAGGGACCCTACATAGGGGGGGTGCCTGCCATTGCCCTGTCCTGGAATAACCAGCGCTTTTCGGACTCTGACCTAAACCACTCCACCAGGTTTCTGAGCTGCGCAATGATAAATAAACAAGGAGAATCCTACTACCAGTGTGAAAGGGAAGAGGAAAAAAAAGAGGGAAAAAAAAGGGGGGGACACACAGTGTTGTGTAAAATACCCCTCACACACCAACAGGCCCCTTGGTGTCATGCTTCATCATCGGGGTCTTCGCACCCCGCTAAGGGAATGCGGCACGCTTCGACCTGCGACTACGCGGGAGCGTTGACAAATCAGACTATGTGTGGTGTGTGTTGAGTGCAAGTGAAAGGAACTAGATGTGAGCCTGGAAGTATTGCAACAAGTTGGGGACACCCAATCCTCCTTCATCCGGGCTTCGGTAGGCTAGGTGTTTATGTAAACGCGCCCGTTTACCCTCTCATATGAAGTGATGTATGGCGGCCTGGAGAGCCTGGATGGTCCCGGCAGGGGGGAACACCGGCAAAGTCTGGAAAAGGTACAGAATTTTAGGCAAGATCAACATCTTGATCGCTGCAACGCGGCCTAGCAGGGAGAGCAGCTGTTTAGCCCATCGTGCAAAGTCGGAACGGATCCGGGAGGATAAGGCTGCATAATTGAAAGTTAAGGTGGATGCCGTGGAAACAGTGAGCGTGATGCCCAGGTATGGAAGGTGTGTCGCCGATGGGATTCCGCCATCATAGGCAGGTGGGTTGATATGCGTTTGGGCGTTTTTGCCCAAGGGTAAGATAAGGGATTTCCCTTTGTTGATTTTAAAGCCGGAGACTGCCCCGAAGGCCTCCAATTCTCTCAGAAGGGCGGGGACAGAGCTGTCCGGGTGATCCAGGGCGGCGATGAAGTCGTCGGCATACAGACCTATCACATGGGGCTCCCGACCAAAGGTCATCCCTCGGATGGTGGGATTATCGCGGATTTTTTGCACTAGAGGTTCGATATAGAGAGCAAATAAAAGGGGCGAGAGGGGGCACCCCTGCCTCGTGCCTCTCTGAATCTCAAACGGGTCGGAGCGCAGACCTCCTATGTGAATGCTGGCTTGGGGACGGTGGTAGCAGCTTGCGATCCAGGCCTGAAAGCGATCCCCCACCCGGAAGCGCTGAAGGACCTGCTGAAGACAGAGCCAGTCTACTCAATCGAACGCTTTTTCTGCGTCGATAGCTAGTAATGCGGAGTCTGAATTCTGGCAGTGGGCTTTATTAATCATGTGAAGAATACGCTTAGTTTTATCGCTGCATTGGCGATTTGGGACAAAGCCGGACTGATAAGGCTCCAGGATCCCGGGCAGGCACGGCCCCAAGCGTGCAGCTAAAATTCCCGTAAAGATCTTTAGGTCTAGGTTGAGGAGTGATATGGGGCGGAATGCAGGGCAGCTGGTAGGTTTTTTGCCCGGTTTAGGTAGCACAATGATCTCGGCTGCCAACATGTCCGGAGGAATAGAACTCGGCCCCTCAAAGGAGTTGAAGAGCCGGGTAAGGACCGGGGCCAACAGCTGGCTGAAAGTTTTAGAAAACCAGGCGGAGAATCCGTCTGGTCCCGGGGCTTTAAGAGGGCGGAGGCGGGAGATAGCGGCCAGGACTTCGTCCAGGCAGATAGGGGCGTCCAAGGAGTTAGCATTGTCCTGAGACAACTCAGTTATATTTGCAGACGCTAGATAGGCATGGACGGCTTCCGGCGAGACCGAGTCTGCCCCGTACAGTGTAGCATAGAACGTTCTGAACGCTTCCGCAATCCGGGCCTCACCCGAAACATCCAGACCAGACCCATCTGTTAGATTGGTGATCTGGGAGCGTTGAGTCTTCGCCCTCAGGGCACTAGCAAGGAGGCGTCTCGTTTTATTCCCCCCGACGTAGTATGAATGGCGAAGGCGCAGAGCTGCAAACTCCGCCCGGTCGGTGTCTAGGCTGGCCAATTGAGCCCTGGCAGCCTTCAATTGTTGCCATACTCTTGGGGCGCTAGTGCGGCTGTGGACCCGCTCAAGTTCAGAAACCTGGACCGTGAGGTCGTCCCTTTTCGCTTTGCGGTCTTTGGCTTCCGCAGCCGCGATGGCAATGAGCTCACCTCGAGCTACCACCTTCAAGGCCCCCCACAGGGCAGTCACCGGGGTCCCAGGAGTGTCATTTATGGTCAAGTAGTCAGTGAGGCGTGTATGTAGTTGCTTGATGACATCCGGCCTTTGTAGTAGGGTCTCGCGCAGCCTCCACGTACCAGACTGGCGATTGGACCTAGGGACCTGTATTGTCATTTCTACAGCGTCGTGGTCAGACAACGCCGCCGGAGTAATGGCTATGTCTTTAAGGATGGAGAGCAGTACAGAGGAGCCAAGGAAGTGGTCCAGCCTGGCGTAAGTATGATGGACGTGTGAGTAGAACGTGTATTGTGATGTAGTAGGGTGGGAGAATCTCCATAGGTCCACCAGACCTGTGTCATGTAACCAATCCCTGCCTGCAGCTGTTATGGCACCCGTAGCTCAATATCGGTGACCCGATCTGTCCATAGTTAAGTCCATTACTAAGTTAAGGTCCCCCCCAATAAGTATAGGTGAGTTAAGGGATTGAAGAGATTCAGAAGCAGCTTGTTTCAGAAAGGCCTCTTGGCCAGAATTCGGGGCGTATAGTGAGGCAATCGTGAGGCGCTGTCACCCAATAAGGAAAGTGTATGCTAGCAATCTGCCCTTGATCTCTCCCACCCTGTCCTCCACGCAGCCGCGGAAGCCTCTGGATACCAATATGGCAACACCTGCCTTCTTAGTCGGGAGCGAGGAGAAAAACTGCTGGGGGAAAGCGCGCAAACGCATTCTATGCCAATCATAGAGTAGGAGGTGGGTTTCTTGTAGTAAGCATATGTCGGCCCCAGAGTTTTCTAAGAATGAGATCACAGCCCTACGCTTAATCGGATTGTTCAGGCCCTTGACATTGAGTCAATACCTTCAGACTGGGTTCCGTCATGGGGGGGCGCCAAGACCTCGAGCTATGTAAGTCCAGACGCCCTGTCGCAGCCCATGATGAATCGAAGATCGGATTAGTCCCGAAAGGTTCCCTGGCACACTGGGTCCCCCCCTCAACCCCTTCCCCTGCCCAAGTCCCAACCACCCCCCCACAAACACCCCAAGAACACCCAGTGCCCCCCTCCTCCACCCTGAACCTGCCCCTTCCCTCCCTACCCCAACGCTCCAACTCTCAACCCAACATCCTCTGCCCAGAACCCCAACATGTAGAGCTGGATGATCGGTACCCAACGCCCCCCCTCCCCCCCCAATCCCCAAATCAGAAAAAGGTATAGTCCCAGCCCTGTTAGTTTCTGCAGGGCCGTGGAAAAGTTACTTGTAGGGGTCATCTCCAACGGCGGCCATCCCGGCCCCCCGTTCGTCCCCCGCCTAACACTTGGTCAGAGTGTGTGCTGTGGGTAATCTCTCCATTGAGTGCGACCGTTAGTCAGGAGGTGAAGTGTCTCGAGCTATTTCAGCTACCGCAGCTACCGCTGTTGCTCTTTCCTGCGTGATAACTGAAGCGGCGGGTTTTAACCGATGCGTCGGATCTCCTGCGGCCCACTGTTTGCCACCCACCTCTAGAGGGTCCTTGTGACGGTTTAGGCATCGGGTCGTCATTGTCCATCTCCAGACCCAGAAGAGCGCAAGTGTCCTTGAGGGAGCGCATTTGGTGCAGGGAGCCATTCCATTTAAAAATCAGTCAGAACGGGTGGCCCCATGAATACAGGGTTTCCTGTTGTCGTAAGAAATCCCTAGCTATTTTGAATTCCTTCCTTTTTTGAAGGGTGATGGCCGAAAGGTCTTGATACAAGGCAACTGGGTGACCTTTAAAGTGGAGGGGCTGTGCACGTCGAGCCTCCTTAAGGATCCTTTCTTTGAGGGGGAAGTCTGGGAGAAAGGCCAAGATGTCCGGTGGTGGGGCAGATGCTCTCCGAGGGAGTCCGACCCTGTGTGCTCGGTCGATGCAGATGTTGAAGTCAGCGGATTCACCTAAGATGTCTCTGAAAAGATCTTGCAAGTAGCCCGTGATGTCCGACCCATTCCGTTTTCTGAGGAACTCCCCGGACCCGTATGTTGTTGCGACGGTAACGGTTTTCGAGGTCTTCCGCATGAGCCTGGAGGTTCGCCTGTTGATCAGTGAGTCGCAAGATCTCCTGTTGGAGCTGTACTATCTCATCACTTCTGGTTTGGTCAGCTTCTTCAATAGCGACCACTCTCTCCCCGAGGCCTTACACGTCTCGCCGGAGCTCCCGGACCTCTCCCGCCACCTCTTGTTTCAAGGATTTAAAGTCCTCCCTGAGGGAGTTAAACAGCGACTCCAGGAAGGATTTGGTAATGGGCACTTGATCGTCGGGCACGTCTGGCGGGGACCCTGTGATCTTCGGGGAAGGTGGGTCCTTGCTGGGCCGAGGCTGAGATTTGGCTAACATCTCCGGGAGCGTCTGGTTCCCTTTTTTCCCTCGTTGGCCCGCCATGCCCCGCGCTACCGGGACGGCCGGGGAAAGCGTGGCGTCTTTACGTCCCTGGGTGAAGAGCCGACCACGCTGCAGGAGGGGTGGTGTTCTGCTCCCTCCACTGGGACGTCCGTGGGCGGCGACCTCCTGCTCTTCCACACCAACTGGGGTTGCCTGGAGTTTATTGATTTTCAGATGCAATGGCTTTGTGTAGGGCCTGGAATTTACAGGGGACGCCTATGCTTCAGGTTTGTCTGCAGGTGGCTTGTTTGTATATCTCAACCTTAGTGTGCGAGTTAATAGAGGGGGGGGGGGTCTTAGGCCGCCCAATGGGGCACCGTGGTGAGGTAGGTTCTCCCTACAAATAGCGGTCCATGCATGTAGATGGCCTCGGAGTCCACACAGCCCTCTCCCACTCAGTAGCTAGTGCCCAACTGTGTAGTGACCACACTGGGGGTCGCCGCACCGCGCCGACGATTCCCAGCAGGGCGCAGCCGCCCGACCCAGCTTGTCCGTTCCCCAGAAGCTCGATTATGCTCCCAGAGTCTCTCCCACAGCCCCCTTCTCCGCTCTCCTCACCTCCGGCACTGATGTCGCTGGCTCCTCCACCGCTCCCCGCTGCCGGTTCTGTTCGCCAGCTCCCCGCGTCGCCATCCCAAGTGGGCGCGGGGGAGTGACCTCCTCTCTATGGCCTTTGTCCTTCAGGCCTCTGTGGGAGGGCCCCCTGCGTTCGCAGCTACCGGCAGCCTCTTGTCACCGGTGTCTCGGGGGTTTTCACTTGTAGGCCTCAGAGCCGGGGCCTAGATCTCTGGGTCCCCGGCCGAGTCCCCCCACGCCTCCGGTCGGGCCGGGCCGGCCCCTCAGCGTCATGGATGCTGGCTCACGGGGCTCTGTGGGGGCCGCTGCCCACCTGCAGCCCCAGCTCTCCGTATCGGGCCATCCCGGCCACCAGCAAGGCCGTCTTTCTGCTCTCGGCGCCGCTGAAGACCACGCCCAGGCCTCAAAGCCGGGGTCTCAAGTTTCGCGCTTCCCGTCCGGGCCGCTCCTCATCCCCGGTCGGGTCGCGGTGAGCGCCAGCAGCGCCAAGCCTGGGGCTCCCGGCTAGTCGAGTGTTGTGGGCTGTTTCAGCAGCTTCCGCGGGCAACCGCCCCCGCCGTCAGGTCGTTGGTGCAGGAATAAGAGGCCCGCCGGGCGATCGGCTGCATCAGGTGGCCGCCATTGCAGGAGAGCGCAGTCGGGTCGGCCCAGCCCCAGAGAGCCACTCAATCGAAGTAGGCGCCTTGGCGGCACCCCGGGCACCACAGTAGCTGTCAGCCTCCGATATCAGGGGTATTTCAGGGGTTTGGAGAGATGAGGCTGTGCATTTAAGGGCTTTCGGTGAGTTTCAGGACGGGGAGCCGCAGAGACCCACGTCCGACTAGGTTGCCATCTTGGACACGCCCCCCATCTAATTTCTTTTAAACATTTTAGAACATAGTAAATGATTGACTAAAGGCCCCTTTTATTACTTGTTATAATGTTTGCTTCTTTCTGTGGTATTCTTCAGTCATTCTACACTACAGTGGTCTTTTATTCTATAGAACGTTTTTCGTCCAATTTGGTGTAAACTGATCTGAAAGAAACAGGTTAGTATTAGATTCCTTACCTTAGAATATCCCCAGGCGTCAGACTGGATCCGGAAACTTTTGCGTAGCCGTACCCTTGCGCGTCGGAAGGCGTCGTCTGCGGCTCCGCGTCTGGCGTCGGCGTCGTTGGCGCTGGGATGACGTCGCCGGACTACTTAGACGGCGCCCTCGCGCGCTAACGTCAGTTCTTCTTTTTTCCGTGCCAGCAAGCGCCGATCCGGAAAAAGTAGTACCCATGGTCACTTTTTGACTAACTTTTTCGATCATTTTTGATCATCTTTCGAAGTCACTCGACTCCGACGGTGCCGGTACGGATGCCTGGGTTCAAACCCTGCGTTGATTGTAACCGACTGATGTCTGTTACCGACCCCCCCCCTTCGCCGGTGCCTTTACTGTCTGGGCCCCGACCACGACGAGAAGTCCTGCTCCGACTGCCGGGTCCTGACGTCCAAAGCTAGACGGGAGCAGTCCCGCAAGCGACTCGAGCTCCGGCAGTGGCCCCCGTGCCGCTCGAGGTCCCGGTCCGGAAGGAGGTCTATGGACCGGGTGCGGGCCGGAGTCACCACAGTTCCGGGAGTCGTCATCAGTCTATGGGCTCTAAGTCCTCAGGTAAGAGGTACAAGAAGTCGAAGAGGCAACATCGCTCTTCTGACACCCCCCGACTCTCGCGCGACACAGCCGGGGGTTCGGGCGACACCGCCCACGCGGCTCCGCCGGAGCCGTCGCGGCCTGCTCCATACCCGGCAGTCCCTGAGCAGAACGCTACGCCGGAGGAGATCGAGGCCTTCCTCATGGCCATGAGGTCGCTCACTCCTCTGTCTGGTTCCGCGGCGCCTTCGGGCCAAGCGGCCCAGACTGGTTCCCCACGCGGAGCGGGTGCTTTGGCCCCGGCGGCGACTTCGGTCCCGACGCCGCAGGGTCCCGTTGGATCCGGTTCCGGATCCAGGTCGTCGCCGGTCGACCTTATGACCTCGCCAACGGGGGCCCCCCCAGGGTGTCGCCTCCGACCCCGTTCCAGGACGATGTCGACCCCGGTCCTACTCTCTATTCAGGTCGGGCGCCGGAGCGGCGCCGTATTCGGCACCGCTAGGAGATTTTTACTTCTACGATCCGGCCCCATCCTTTGACCCTGAGTTTCAGGAGATGGGTGGCGAGGAGGATTGGGAGGAGTCCGAGTACCCTCTGGCACGTGAGTGCCAGTTTCTCAGGACTGGGCAGGTGAGCTAGAGGAGGTCAGTGGTCTGGACACCTCCCCAGACACTGTTTTGTCTCCCCTCCTACCGTGGCTACGGAGGAGGGTGCTGCCTACAGTGTGGTGCTGACAGGGGCTGCCACGGCCTTGGGTCTTGTGCTCCCCCGTCAGGGCTGTGAGGACTAACCTCCTCACTGAGGTCCTTAAACCTCAGGCATGCTCGGCTGAGCCTCTGCTGCCGTTTAATGAGGCCTTGTCAGACGTTCTTCTGGGCACTTGGATCAAGCCCGCTACAGGTTCGCCTGTAGATGGGAACGTGGCCAGGCGCCACCGTCCGGCTCCGGTCGACCCTTGCTTCCTGTCCACCCACCCCACCCACGAGAGCCTGGTCATCCAGGCCTCTAACTCCTAGACCGCATTCCCGAGGGCTCCCCCCGATCGGGCATCCAATAGGTACGAACAGTATGGTAAAAAGATGTTCTCCTCCATTAGTTTGGGGTTGCGGTCAGTCAACACTGCGTGCCTTTTGGGCCGTTACACCCACTCTCTGTGGGACATGGTCGCAGACGTGCTGCCACAATGTCCATAGGGTCCGGACTAAACTCACCCAAGCCCTTGTAAGGGGTCGAGATGCGGCACGGTATCCCATCTGGTGTGGGCTGGATACCACAGACTCGCTGGGCAGAGCGATGGCAACGACTGTGGCAATTCGTCGCCACGCCTGGTTGAGGTCCGCCAACTTTTCGGCTGATGTCCAAAACACACTTATGGACATGCCATTTGATGGCCGTCGCCTTTTTGGCGACATGGCAGACAGTGCGCTTGAGCGCTTTAAGAACTCCAGGGCTACGACCAAGTCCTTGGTCCTCTCAGCCCCGCGCCAGTTACCTTTCGCTCCTTTCGTGGCCAAGGAAGGGGCGCCCCCACACGTCCTGCCAGCCACGGCCCGCAGACTAACATCCAGCGAGGTGGCGGACGTGGTTACTGCCTTGGCGGCGGTCGGGGACAACGGCGAGGTCAGTCCACACCTACCCCTGCAGCATCCGCCTCAAAACCCTCCTAGTCCGAGCTTTCAGGCCCATGTGACGCCAGTGGGGGGCAGGGTTCGCCATCACCTCCTCCACTGGCGCACTGTCACATCAGACAGGTGGGTGCTGCAAATCATCCGAAAAGTCTACTCCCTCCCCTTCGAGTCAACCCCTCCAGCCATGCCACAGCAGTACCACCGCGTATCGGGGGATCACTTGAGTCTTCTGCAAGAAGTTACAGCCCTCCTGGCCAAGGGGGCCATTGAGCGCGTTCCTGGGCCAGAAGTAGGGTGTGGTTGTTACTCCCACTACTTTCTGGTTCCCAAGAAGGGCAAAGGGGGCCTACGCCCTATCTTGGACCTGCGGAACGTCAACTGCTTCCTACGGAAGGAGAAGTTGAAGATACTGACACTGGCTCAGATCCTAGCTGCCCTGGACCCTGGAGACTGGATGGTAGCGTTGGACTTGCAGGACGCTTATTTTCATATCCCCGTCCTGCCGGCGTTACCTGCCGTTCACGGTAGGCCACAAGCACTTTCAGTTTACCGTGCTCCCCTTCGGCCTTACCAGCGCCCCACGGGTGTTCACAAAAGTGATGGCGGTGGTCGCAGCTCATCTGCGCAGGTTAGGGGTTTCAGTCTTCCCCCTACCTCGACGACTGGTTGTTGAAGGCGGGCTCGCCCCAGATAGTCGTCAGCCACCTCCAGACTACGGCCGACCTCCTGCACCTGCTGGGGTTCTCCATCAATGTGCCGAAGTCACACCTGTTTCCCTCTCAGAAGCTCCTCTTCATCGGAGCGGTTCTAGACTTGGCGCACTTTCGGGTTTATCCTCCCGAACAGCGGGTTCAGGATATTCATGCTCTGATTCTGATCTTTCAGTCGTTATCCTGAGTTTTGGTCAGGTTGACGCTGCTGCTTCTGGGGCTGATGGCCTCCTGCAACCTTCTGGTGCATCACGCCCGATGGCGGATGCGGGCTCTGCAGTGGGACCTGAAGTTTCAGTGGGCCCAGCATCAGGGCAACTTGTCCGACCATGTCTTGATCTCGGAGGGCACTGCATGACAGTTGCAGTGGTGGCTCACGGACCGCGATTGTGTCGGCGGCAGATCCCTCTCCCTACCCCAACCGGAGCACGTAGTTGTGACGGACGCATCCCTCCAGGGCTGGGGGGACACATGGAGAGGCGGAGATCAGAGGCCTCTGGTCTCCAGTGGAGTCCCGGCTCCACATCAACCTTCTGGAGCTGCGGGCGATCCGGCTTGCACTGAAGGCATTCCTCCCCTCTGTCCAGGGGAGTGTAGTGCAGGTGTTCACGGACAACACCACCGCCATGTGGTACTGCAACAAACAGGGCGGGGTGGGGTCGTGGACCCTATGCCAGGAGGCTCGGAACATCAGGGCGTGACCCTGGTGGTTCATCACCTGGCAGGTTCCCTGAACGCCAGGGCAGACGAACCCAGTCGTCGGTGCATGATGGATCACGAATGGCGTCCGAAACTGGACGGCGCAAGGCCTCTTTCAGCAGTGAGGAGAGCTTTGGTTAAATTTATTCGCCACACAAGAGAATGTGCAATGTCATCAGTTCTGCGCGTTGGAATTTCCAAGGCGGCACTCGCTCGGAGACGCTTTTCGTCGCGGTGGGAGCTGCGGTCTGTTGTACGCCTTTCCGCCTATACCACTTCTGCCCAGAGTGCTGAAGAAAGTCAGACGCTTCTGGGGCCAAGTTATTCTTGTGGCTCCGGACTGGGCATGAAGATACTGGTATCCCGAGCTACTCAGCATGTCTGTCGATCCCCCGATTTGTCTGCCTCTTCAGGAGGACCTTCTGTCGTAGCAGCAGGGGATGGTCCTCAACCCGAACCTGTCTAGTCTCTACTTACATGCGTGGAGATTGAGCGGCAGCAGTTGAGGCCATTTGACTTGCCTCCTGAAGTCTGTAATGTCATTCTGGCAGCCAGGAGTCCCTCCACAAAATCGGTAGACGCCTGCAGGTGGAACACATTTGTGGCATGGTGCACAGCAAAGGCTGTGGATCCCCTTTCTGCCCCTTTTTGAGGTTCTCCTCTTTCTTCTCTCTTGCCCAGCAGGGCTCTGCTCTGGGCACTATCAAGGGCTACCTCTCTGCTATTTCCACCTTCTTAAGGCTCCCTGATCAGCCCTCTTTGTTCAAGTCCCCAGTTGTAAATAGGTTTTTGAAGGGCATCACTCATATGTTTCCTCCTATTCCTTTCGTGATGCCTCAATGGGACTTGAACCTTGTTCTGACCTATCTGATGTGCGCTCCTTTCGAGCCACTTCATAACTGTCCTCATCGTCTCCTTACTCTGAAGACTGCGTTCCTGGTTGCCATCACCTCTGCCAGGAGGATGAGTGAGCTCCAGACTCTTTCCTCTAAACCTCCCTTCCTTTCTGTCCATTCGGACAAAGTTGTGTTGCGGACGCGATCCTCTTTCCTGCTCAAAGTAGTCACAGCCTTCCACATCGGGCAGTTCATCACCTTGCCTACCTTCTTTCCGCCTCCGCATCCCTCGAAAGAGGAAGAGATGCTCCATCGTCTGGACCCAAAACATGCACTCTCATTCTATTTGGATCGCACACGCCAGTTCCGGTTGGATGAACAACTCTTTGTTGGTTACGTTGGCGCTAAGAAAGGTTGGGCGGTGCACAAGCGGACCATCTCTCGGTGGGTCATGTTGTGCATCAAGGTATGCTACTCTTTGGATAAAAAGGAACCTCCTGTTGGGATGAGGGCCCATTCCACTCGGGCCACGGCAGCTACTACTGCCCTGGGCCTTGGAGTCCCCTTGCAGGACATCTGTCAGGCAGCTACGTGGGCCTCGCTGCACACGTTTGCAAGACACTACGGCCTGGACAGCCAAGTCCGGAGAGATGGCTTTTTTGGCCGTTCCATTCTCCAGGACTTTCTGGTGTGATTATTGGTTCACAGACCCACCATCGGGGTTGGTATTGCTGAGGTACATATTCTAAGGTAAGGAATCTAATACTAACCGGTTTCTTTCAGATGCACAAGTTACTTACCTTAGGTAATGATATATCTGTAAGAAACAGTACTTGGTATTAGATTCCTTACCGCCCCACCCATCCTCCCCGTTCTGTGAACCGATATCTAGGGTTAAGGTCATCCCCTTTCAGGGCCCTAGTTTCATGGCACCAGTGTTGGTTTTTATCATGGCTCTGCGTTTTTGGCATGGAAAAGCTATGTGTAAGAACTGACGTCAGTGCGTGAGGGCGGCGTCTAAGTACTCCGGCGACGTCATCCCTGCGCCAACTACGCTGACGGACGCGGAGCCGCAGACGACACCTATCGACGCGCAAGGGTACTGCTACTCAAAAGTTTCCGGATCCAATCTGACACCTGGGGATATTCTAAGGTAAGGAATCTAATACTAACTACTGTTTCTTACAGATATATCGTTACCGAAGGTAAGTAACTTGTGCATTTGGTTTAATATGCCAGTGTATTTGTTTTTACTTTACAACTGGTTCTCTGTATTTGCTCCTCAATGAAGATCATGGGCTCAAAATGCATAGGTGCTCTAAATTAAGCTCTATCATAATCCATTTATGTGTTGAAGCCTCAACATTTTGGACATATTAATGCAATATGATCAGAAACAGAGCGTAACTTAGTGAGGATCTTGAATATTTGATTTATGTAAATGAAGCAACTTTGTTTTTGTTGAAATTTTTATTCAGGTGGAGTTACTATTACACCAATTTTATGTGGTGTCTGAGCCATTATTGCTTGCCACCTTTTTTGGGCATGATTAGAGGGTTTCACCGACTGTAAGTTGGCCTGATATGCAATGCTCACTATTCTAGTGATCACTATGTATCATTCCAGACGACCCTTATTGATGATTGGTTGTAAGTCAACCTTATAGACCAGCTATCCTAGTAGCATGGACAAGAGCAGTCTTTAGGCTAAACTCTAGAGGGCGTGTTGAGGCCAGCTGTTATACCATCACATATACCCCTTGAACAACAAGTGAAAGGACACCATTCAAGTTGTTATGAAAATAAAAGGATATTTATTTATAACAAGTCTACCCTGAACTCTTTATGAGTCTGGGAGCTAAGCACATAACAAAACTCTTAAGAAAATAAGTTGCACAATTTACACAAATGCCCGAGGGGCACGAAAAACCCTATACTACAAAAGTGGAATGCGAAATCCTAGCAGGTAAGTAACTAGATCCAGAGGCTTCAGGATCGCTAGGACTACACTACTGAACCTTCAGGTTAGGAGCAGGAGGCCTAGGGAGATCGGGTGCAGAGTGTGCACTCTCACGCGGGATGCGGGACAAAGTCTATGGATGCTAGATTTCGTAAAGTTAGTGTTATCGGACGAATCAGACTAGTTAGGCTGAAAACAAAAAAGGATCTGGACACTTAGATAGTGAACCTACGTTGGAGCACCGAAATGCTCGAGTTACCTAGCCCAGGGGCTGCGGCTGCATAGGGTTCAAAAGACGTCGGGAATCCTCGTTACAGTCTATGGAGCCTGAAAGAAGAAGTTGCTAGCAGGCGACCAGTGATGAAGTTCGATGTGATCCAAGCCTGGATCGATGATGGAGACGACCTGAAAGCAGAGGGGACTCAGTTCTTAATCACTAGCCAGTGATCAGATGGGCACCAGGATGGCACTGGATGAAGTCACCTCGACCAGGTGAGTGGGCGACGCTGGGCTCTACAGTCTCTCGGACCAGGAGGCGTTGTCGGCGACCAGGATGGAGGTGCGAGCTGTCCCACGAAGGTGTCTGCTGTCGGCGATGCTGGACCCAGGATTGGGGCAACAAACCTTGGCAAAGGCAAGCCCACGCGGTGGACTCAAGATGGCGTCTGGAGTGGACCAGGAGGGTCCGGGGTGCTCCTCTGTTGGAGGGGAGCAAGGGCCAGTCTGGAGCAACCAGACCAGCGATGGAAGTGTCGTGGTTCGTCAGGAGGGCCTCAAGCCAGCAGGCAAGTAGCCGGACAACGCGGTGAGCAGCAAAGAGCAGAAGGGCCCCACGCAGATCTCGTGGATGCTGGGGGGCTGGACTTCGGTGCTGGAGCTGCTCAGGGTTAGGGCTTCTCAAACCCCAAAGCACTCACTCGAGGATCCCTCGGCGGTCGTGCTGGATAAGCGTTGTGCAGTTTTGAAGATGGCCGGTCCCTTCAGGTCTCGTCACACCCACAAATCTCAGCTGGGCTGATGATGTAGGTAGAGGTCAGAGGTGCCAGGGAATCCGGGTCTCGTCGAGCTGGGCAGTCTTTATCCGGAGGATGGACTTGCAGCAAACCGCATGCGCTTAGATGGTGCCTGCTGGTGCAGGGTGGCTACTCCTTAGCCACAAGGGAGAGTCTTCAGAAAGGTTCAAGAGTTCTTTCGTGGAAAGTCGTCAAGATTCAGAATTATCTAATTTGGGAAGGGGGCCCGCTCCTACCTTTATACTAAAGAAAGGAGCTGGCACGCGACTAGGTCCTGCCCATGGGTGGGACCAGGAAGGGGGGTGGTTACACCCCTCTCCCTTTGTCCGGACTTTCCCCAGCTCAGGGGCTGGTGTGCCCCTGGAACTGGTTCAAGCCGGCATATGCACAGTGAGCACCGGGGTGCCACTTGCAGTCACCTTCCTCTCAGCCCTGCCTACCTGGGATACACAAAACCCTGTCTGGGATGGTGCTAGCACCGCCCCTGACAGGAAACCCTTTGTCCAAGCTCTCCTCGCTGGAAGGACTCCCAGCAGCAGGAGGTCAGACTTGTGTCTGTGGTGGCAGCATCCATTTTGTGATGCTGAGGCTCGAGTTAGCTTTAACCGGGGTTCACAGTTACATACATGTCGTGTCCCTCTAGAAGGGTGGAATGCTAACCCCGTCGCCAGAATTGGCGAGGAGTTAGTATTCCAATTCGTATGACACCTTACTCGACATGTTTTGATAAAGCGATACCAAAGTTGGCAAATAACCGCGAGGATTATAATGCCCTTAAGAGTATATGGTACGCGTTATCATGGAACAGCTATTAGGACTTGGTTCCGCAAGCTGCAAACGGGCTCAGCTCATGCCAGAGCACCATCTCACATAATTCCAAGCACTCTGCCTTCAGGATTGTTAAGGCCTGCCAAAGGAGTGACTGATAGGAATACATGTGTCCATTTTAGGGTTAGATATAGGTATACTATATCTAAAGCAAAGGGTGATTACACCACCTTGCCCCAGCTGTCGTGCAGCCAGTTGTGTCAGATTTAGATGGCCAGCCAGGGGTGACATAATACATGCTGCAGCCCCTGGTAGGCCCTGGGTACACCTATGCCCTGGGTACAGGGACTGATAAGGTGGCCCAGTACCAATTGGTATATGCACCTAAGGTACACGTGTCAAGTTAGAGAGAGAACAGCTAGGCTGTGGGTCTGATTAGCAGGCCTACTGCCAGGGAAGTCGTAAACCAGTGAAGCAAAAAGCAAAAATCTGGGGTGATCATAGGATTGCAGACCCTACTCTCCTACACCGACCAGATAAGCTAATCTGGAAGCACACACAAAGCAATATTAGGTTAAGCAATACTAATTTGAGTAGCACAGATGTCACATTAGGTTTGAAGTCATAGGGAACTTAATAGGTTATTATATTTTAATTGAACTATTGGTTTTAATAGAAGGTAATTAGAATACATTGAAAGATGTATTATTCATCCTAAAAGAGTAGACCGCAAGACAAGCAGTGCCCCCTTCATATGGCAGAACACTGCTGAAGGGCCTGAGCTGAACATGTTAATGGACCCTCTGGAAAAGAGTTGCAATGACCCATGAAACCCTATTTTTGGTGTGACATTTTAGCCTATTATGGGGGATAACCAAGCTTTTCTACTGTGCTCATCTACTGTGCTATCTTCAGTGACGCATCTAATATGAGAATCCTAGATGCTCTGTTATTAATCATATCTGATAGTACAGCAGGTAATTATCTGGAGCAGAATCCACAAATTGTTTTTCCATTAGTTTGTACACCATAGTCCTAAAAAACTCAGACGTAGGCTTCTTGGTGTTTAATTTTCACGCGTCATAAACAAATTCTAGTGTTATATAATTGATCATCTCTATTTTGTGTTAACATCCCATGTATACAAATAATAATTCATGTTAGCGTACCTCAGTAGTTGCCTGTACTACAACATAAAATCTTGAGCTCTAGGCAGCTCCCAATACATTAGTATACTGTGCTAACAGTAGTTCCTAAAATAATGTAGTTAATTATTTGATTTTGGAAAGTGATCAAGCAAACAAGTCCACATCACCAAATGTACGACTGCGGTTTCCCCTGCATAACAAGCCTTTCAGATGCCCCTCAGAGAATCTACCAATTTATTGGCAATCTTGTCCATCTCTGATCCGTTCAAATATTCCTAGCATTGTGCAATATAGAAAAGAGAAACAAAGTTTGCTCAAAATACATCAAGCACGGTGTCTTTGTGGAGTTCCTTCCGCTACTTCGGTTTCTGTGATACTTTTGTTCAAGAGGCATTTCACACAACAAGGGTACTATGATCACGATTGCTTCTTATTTTTGAAAATTGTTGTTGCAGTGTGTGCTACATGCCACATCAATTGGCCAATTGATTTGACGTAATGTAATTGTTGTTCCCTGAACAGGTAACTCCCCCGCTAACGTAGACATCTCACCCGAATTTGGTCAAAATTACTTGTCAAGGGCAGACGTAGCCGGAAGTTCCAAAGGATGTGAACAGGCGGAAAGCGCTGGCAGTGCAGGCAAGTCATGCTATTCCTGTGTCTGACTAATACGTAATTCCACCCAAAGACTATGCTGACTTTGGAGTGCACTCTACACACAACATTGTCTGTTAGAAAGCAAGGAAATTGACTCTTCATCTTGCCTTTGACCTTGTCCCCAGATCCAAACAAAAGTGCGCCACACTGCGATTGCTACAATAGTTAATTGTGGATGTGTTAACAATTGATGTGTGCACTGATGGCTGGTGGTGTGTGTGCGCCTGTAGAAATTGTGCACTGATGGCTGGTGGTGTGCCTGCATGGTGGAAGTGTGCACAGCCGGCTGGTGGTGTGTGTTGCCTAGTGAAATTGTGCACTGACTGCTGGTGGTGTGTGTGTGCCTGATGAAAGCGTGCACTGATGGCTGGTGGTGTGTGTGTGTGTGTGCCTGGTGGAAGCGTGCACTGACGACTGATGGTGTCTGTGCCTGGTGAAAGTGTGCTTGATGGTGTGGTTGTGTGTGTGTGTGTGTGTGTGTGTGTGTGTGTGTGTGTGTGTGGTTTTGTGTGTGGTTGTGTGGGTGTGGTTGTGTGGGTGTGGTTGTGTGTGTGGTTGTGTGCGAGTGGTTGTGTGCGTGTGGGTGGTTGTGTGGGTGGTTGTGTGCGTGGTTGTGTGCGTGTGGGTGGTTGTGTGCGTGTGGGGTTGTGGTTGTGTGTGTGTGTGTGTGTGTGGGGTTGTGGTTGTGTGTGTGTGTGTGTGGGGTTGTGTGTGTGTGTGTGTGGGGTTGTGTGTGTGTGTGTGGGGTTGTGGTTGTGTGTGTGTGGGGTTGTGTGTGGCTGTGTAAATCGCCTTATCGCATGGTATATGGCATGTGTAATTGCATTTTGCTGCACAGCGTTCTGGGAAACTCCAGTTTAAATTAAGTCCCTGTATGGGTCTAGTGGCGCAGCCAGAAGTGCTGGGACTTTTGTTTGCTTTAGTAAGGTGAATATTTTTGCAAAAAGTAAAATAAGCCAATAATAAACCACAGAAGCGTTTTTAAAGGCAAGTATTTTCTAAGAGAACCTTTAGAAATGTTAAGGAAGTATTTAAAATCCCATATGGTTTACAAAATTTTAGTTTTTTGGCACTTTGAAACAGACGGATTACAAGAAGAGTGTGTTTAGTTTTGATGAAGGGGCCTGTATTTTAGCCCACCATAACCGTAATATAACGGTGCGCTATAAAGCCAGTGTAGGCTAGGGCTGGGGTAGAGTAAATGACTGCAGCTCTACCCAACGTGAACCCAAACAACACATGTGCATTTTAAACGCACCATAGGAGACGAGGCCTTGGTTACAAACACCTCGTCTGACTGCCTAGAAATGTCCTAAGGCGAATGGGGGGAGGGGGGTGGGAGGGGGGTGGTCGGAGGGCGGGGCGTCTGTGGTAAAACTAAGCAGAGTCCGCCCTGGAGCCATTCCACTGCCTTATCTGTTGTAACAAGTCTGGAGACTAGGGACATGTGTCCAGGAGCAACTAGTGTGGACAGCATCGTGCTGGGGGTCACTCCAAAAGGTGGAGAACCACACCGTGCAGGGGACAAGCCTCTTGTGCAGCCTTCATTGTTCCTACTGAACACATTCATACGAAATCACAATCATGCAAAATCTGATGTACACATTAATGCGAAATAATGCATATATTCATCCGAAATCTTATGTACGCAGTAGAACAGGCAGAGTGGTGCAGTGTGGGGTAGGAGAGAGGAGGGGGGTCTGAGAGGAAGCATGCGAGAAGCCATGAAGATGTACAAAGGGGTAGTCTCGAAAGTGCAGAGAGAGATGAGTTACTGGAGGGATGGAGGGGGAAGAGTTCACCCTGGAAAGACAGACACCCGGACGTGTTCCTATGGACAACCTCCTCCAGACGCCTTAGCGATGAGAGGATGAGCGAGGAGGATTAGACAGTCTCTGGACCTTCATCCTTGCACAGCCGATGGAAGACTGATACCTCCGTCTTCTCTGCACAAGTATCCAACCAGGACGGTGCGCCTCCTAGGTTCCCGTGCACTGGTGCTCACCCCAGAGCAGAGCAAACCCCTGGCTCTCTTGCACCAGTGCTCACTCCATAGTGGTACTGGTGCTGCCTCACTTACAAGAGTGACCACAGCAGTTCGGCGCATAGAACCCCATGCAATAATACTCGCCGAACAGCAGTCAGCTTGTTGCACATGAATGCCTACTCATTTTGTAGGATAAAATAAATTTAGTGTATTAAAGGTAAAGGCTTTAATCTATGGATAATTAGTGAGAGAAGGGGGTTCCCCAATGGGTTTTAAGGATGTGGGCAGGCTATAGGGGGGAAGAAACTGAGAATAGAACAAAAGAAAGCAACCTGCCTTATGATATAATGGTCCCAAAAATGGGATCCAAACAATGTATACGGGGTGATTTATCTAAGAGCCAGCATTGCACATAACAAGGAACGGGTCAATCCAAATATACTCAAAGAAGATTTATTAGAATATATATATATTTTTTATTTTTTTGTCTTCTTTGAATTAATGTAGCAAAAGGTACAAAAATAGATTGCATTGTTTAAATCCACATTATATTTAGAACATCAAAAACATACATTGGTAAGGGGAAAGATAAAAAAGAGGAAAATTCATCCTACGTTATAACCTACCCAGTAACATACCACACTGCATTCATACTCTCACGCTTACTTATTCCAATTCACTCAACCTAATATTCTTTCATTCAACTTTCATTCATTCATATAGTCCTGGTGTGTGCAACACAAAGATGGTAAATTTGTTGCATAAATCAGAATGTTATTCCAGGAGGCAGATGACATATAAAGGGGTCCTGATGGATATAGGACAGTGTGCCGTATTCCTGGAAACACAAGCCTCACTCCATAGTGGTACTGGAGCTGCCTCACTTACAAGAGTGACCACAGCAGTTCGGCGCATAGAACCCCATGCAATAATACTCGCCGAACAGCAGTCAGCTTGTTGCACATGAATGCCTACTCATTTTGTAGGATAAAATAAATTTAGTGTATTAAAGGTAAAGGCTTTAATCTATGGATAGAAATGCAGAGAAGTAGCAATGCGATGTTTGCATGAAGGTTCAAGCAGGGAACCTTTCCACGAGACATTAAGAAAGGTCATGGCGGGCTCAGGAAGCCATTCACTGGGAAAATCTCTTGTAACTGTGTAGTTGCTTCCCTCCAAAACTATATATTTGATAGAGACTTCTAGCTGCAGATTCCTTAACTTTGAATTCTCCCCAGGCTGGATCCAAAACGTTTTCAGCAGTACCTCTCTGCGCCCGGGGACGGTGTTGTACGGCTCCGCAGGAACGTCCTCTCTGGATGTGATGTCAATGGAGCCATATAAGTCCCCTCCGTCAGTTTCTTCTTTTCCGCATTGCAACGCGGATCCAAAGAAGCCATACCACTGGTTGTATTTTGGACTAATGTGACAAATGTTCATCAGGAAACAGTGTGCCTTATGCCTGAGGTTTAAATTCTGTGGGTTCTGTGTTGAAGGCGCTGCTGGAGCGGCGCATGAAGCTTCTGATGCCATGGATGTCGCAGACTTCCAGCTCCTCGTGACATCTGTCTTCTTCCCGGTCCACAGGTCGTTCCATGGAGCGTCGACCTTCAGGCCGTGATCATCAACGGTGGTCCCAGTCTACAGCGACGTCTCACAGTAAGCGGCATCGCAAGAGATCGAAACCCCGGTCTTCTATGACCTCTTCGACTCGCGATGCAAATTGCTGGGAAGTCTCATGATCTAGTGGTGGGACTCTGAGTTGGGTGAGGCAAGCCAGTTAGATTTATCCCCTGCTTCCTCCCTTTTGTCACCCCTGGCCTTGCCTGGGAAACCAGTTCCTCATTGGCGGAGGTTTTGAAGAGAGTGGCTGATATTTTACATCACACTCTGCCCACTGTGGAGAAGGCTAGGGATCCTCTGATGGAGGTCCTTTATCCTGCCCAGTCGGGGGTTGAACCATTACTTTCCTTTTGCTAAGCACTAACTGACATTCTGCTTGGGGCATGGGCAAGACCTCACTGCGGGGTACTGGTAGACAGTACTATCACCCACACTTATCGCCCTGCCCTGGGGATCCAGCTTGTCTTGTTAAGTAACCGGCCCACCACCGTTTTGTGGTCCAGACTATCACGAGGAGAACATTTCCCCAGTGATAAGGAGTCCAGGAGGCAGCGCAGCGTTACATTCCACTAAAACTATTTGCATCCTCTGGTGTTTACTCCACACATTGTGGGATTCTCTAGGCCAGTTTTTACCCTTGTTCCCCGAGGCTAACAAGAGTTTTACAGCAGTTGATGGTGGATGACCCCAGGCTGCCAAATTGCTCATTTGCTGTGGAATGGACTCTGCAGACAACTTTGTCCGAGCTATGGCATCGGCTGTGGCTCTACGCCGACATGTTTCCTTTAAGGCATCTTTGTTTTCAGAGGCTGTCCAGTCCGTCTTGCTTGACTTGCCATTTGATGGTGATCACCTTTTTGAGGCTCAAGCTGATGCGGCCCTACGCAGGTTTATTATTATTATTATAATTGCATTTATTGAGCGCACAGCTACCCGGAGGTTTCCCGGCGCTAAAAACAAACAAAAGGTAAGCTAAGCTGAGAAGGATTGGGCACGCATTTAAAAGTTGAAAAGCCAGGTCTTAATTCCTCTACGGAATTTCAGATAGCAAATTTCAGATCGCAGGGATTGAGGCATGGAGTTCCATAAAGAAGGTGCGAGTAGCGCAAACGAGCGACCACCTATTTTGGCTCTGTTAAAGCGCGGGATTTGAAACTTGTTTTGCGTGGAAGATCTCAGAGTGCGGGTAAGGACATAGTGCTGTACCAAAGAGGACAAGTATTTTGGGGCTTTGCCTGTTTTGATATGGTGCATTATGCAGAGAGCTTTAAATTTCACTCGGCTCTCAATGCGCAGCCAGTGCAGCTTGCGCAGATGGGCGGCGGCCGAGGACCTGGCAGGCAAATTACAGATAAGACGAACAGCCATGTTCTGAACCACCTGCAATTTCTTAGTGACCTCCTTGCAGGCACCCAGAAGCAGAATGTTCCCGTAGTCCATCCGAGCCTGGACTACGGTCCTCAGGGTGTCAGCTGGAAGCATCCACGTGATTTTTCTCAGCCACCTTACGATGGTAGTGCAGGTGGCTGAAACTTTTACCACATGTTGCTTCATTGACAGCTGGTTGTCAAGAAGAACCCAGAGGTTGCGAGCTGTGGCTGAAGGGGTGGGAGTAGGGCCCATTTGCTGAGGCCAATGTTGCGGGCCCCAGAGCGATGGATTTGGACCAAATAGAAGCAGCTCCGTTTGGTCACCTTTTAATTTTAATTTATGTCTATGCAACCAGTTGGAGATTTGTTCCAGACCAGACTGCAGGGAAGGCATGGGGAGATGTTTATTTGTAGATAGAGAGTAGACGATTTGTGTATCGTCAGCGTAAGAATAGATCGTGAGACCTGCTTGCTCAGCCAGGAAAGCTAGAGGTCTCACATAAAGATTAAAGAAAAGGGGGCTGAGGATAGAACCCTGGGGAACACTGTGAGAGGAAGCGTAGATGGAGGAGACAGAAGTAGAGGAAAAAACCTGAAAGGTGCGGTTAGAAAGAAAACTAGCAATCCAGGCCAGGGCAGAGCCGTCAATGCCCACAGATTTCAAGGTGGACAAAAGGATGGAATGGGAGACAGTGTCAAATGCGGCACTCAAATCTAACAGAATGAGTGCCACTGTTTAGGCATGGTCGAACAGACTCTTAGTCTGTCTTTAATTACTTTGTCTTTTTCCCCCACTCTGGTTGTACAACTTTGGCCCTTTTATGATTGGTGAGCAAAGTTCCCCCGTTTGTGACAGTATTGTATACAGTCTTTAGTTGGAGTGCTGAAGTATTAAGCACAACTTGTTACAATTATCAGTTAATGTTAACAGGGTAGTAGTCTATATAGATGGGAGGTCTAACGATGTTATATACATTAGTAATGCAATGGAAGTAACCTATGAGAACATTTATGTGAAAATTGGCATTGAAGGAGTATGTGCACTCTAAGCCCATCTGTGGGCACAATTTTATTGAGCAGCATTATGAATGTATGTATGATGTTTATGAAACCATATGAAATGGGCTCAATGTATGTATTATTGCATTTGAATTACGAATATTGTGGGCATTGATGACATTTTCTAAACACAATTAATTATGCACGTTCTAAGATGGTGATATAATTCTCTGAGAGCTTGTCCCTTCTCGCTGTTAATCTATGTCGGGATACAGGAAGTTAAGACATAAATGCTGGCCGTTTCCAGCGCGCCTGATTACCACCGAAAAAGGCATCAGCCGAAACGCGACTGGTTGCTGTGGGTCCGTGAATAAACTTTTGGACTCGCCTATGTTAGTGCTCTTCTTTTGCGTTCAAAGAAATGCGAGGTTGGGAGCGTGCATGCTAGCAGGTAGACCACCCGCGTAAGAGCACCCGTTTGTGAGTGCCCAGAGGAGGTGGGAAATGGTCGAGCTGCGATATCTATATCAATCATGTTTATAAGTGTTATTAGTACTTTCAATCAAATCTTGTTTTGAATCACACTTTGTATTGGCTTGTTGATGACAAGGGCTCATCTTTATATAGATATCATTCTTTATTTAGTACCAATATTTCTGATACTAATGGTAAGAAGCATTGTCTTGGTGTCAGGCAATCTTGCCTCTTTTATGGTGTATGCCATTTAAATCTTGCAGATTGGTGTCGAATATACTATATATACTATAACGTTTGTTGGCCTGATTTTCTGTTCTAGTTTACTGGTAGGTATACAGACTATATATAACCTTGTGTGTACATAGTTCACAGTTATATTAGAAAAGAAAAATGTTTAGTCAAAGATGAGGTAGATTCTCTTTTCTCGCTTGCCTTGGGGTTTGAGCTTATTCAGAGCTCGAGATAGTATTCAGTCTATTGCACTATGGCACGGAAGGCTGTATGGAGGCAAGCTTTATACGTTCTTCTACTGGCAGTAGTTTTTGGCCTATTAAATTCTGTGAATTACTGGGTCATTTGAAGTATCTGGTGATGCATTTATGATCAAACATATTGTTATGTCTGTACGTGCTTCTTGTGGCAAGATGTTATGCAATCAGTGTGTAGATTTAATATGAATATTCTTTTGTCCAATTTGAGTTAAGTTATTTATACCAAGGAGGTATTGTCGTTCATCGTTCCCATGGGGAAATGAGTTCTGAAAGTCCTGTTTTGGGATTTTATTAGGGCAGATCGTTTTATAGTTAATGTTATCATGAACAATACAGATTATCAGTCTTTTGTTATGCTGTTGACCTTTTTGGTCTTTGAGCTTTCTTTTCCCTTTGTGGGACAAGGGTTAAAGTCTGTCCTCTGACAGATGATTTTTCAGGGGTTCCCCCTCCCGCTTTATTCCTTTAAGAGCCAATTCTCTCGTACCGGTAAGATAGTTTTTATCTTGTATGTTCTGTGACGCTGATCATGGATTCTGTTGCGAACCAAGCCCTTGATCTGCTATTCTTATGTACAACTGGTCGGTTGTTAATTTGACCGGTTAGTTCACTTATAGAACTTTCATAGGATTAGCTCACAAACCCTCCTCCATTGGGGTATAGCTATGGTATTTATTTCAAAGTTAAGGAATCTGCATCTAGATGTCTCTATGGGATGTAAAAGTTACTTACCTTTGTTAACGCTATATCTGGTAGAGAAACAGTCTAGCCGTAGATTGTTTAATGCCCTGCCCATCCTCCCTGCTCTGCGAATGATTCTTGAGGTAAGGGTTATACCCTTTCAGTACTGGGTTTATAAACCAGTGACCCCTATCTCAATCTATATTGGGGTTCAAGAAGCTCCTTGGCCTGCCACTAAGCTTTTGCCTGGAGGTTGCAATACTGTCCATTTTTGAGTTTGTATATTTGGTAAAAATGGGTGTGTGTTTCTCTTGCTCTCTGGTTGACACACCAGTGAGCAGTATAAACTGGTTTGTTCTTTCTATGAAAGACTTCTTAGTAATGTCATACTTTGACGTTGATACTGTCAATATATCAGGTGTTGGCAAAAATTAACGCACAGCTTAGTGTTGTGTTGTAGGTCCTATTGGACTATTGCCATGCCATTCATGGCCATTGAAGTATGGTGCATAGAGGATTGGGTCATTGCCTCTTATGGGGGTTATTCAACAGTGTGCAGAGGTTAGTGTAGCCCTGGGTTAAGTTGTTTTTATTGGGGCTTTTCTCTACAAACCATTTCTGGTATTTTCATACCATTTGATGTTTAATATTCTATAGATGCTTTTAAAAGACTTTTGATGTTCTTATGGCACACTGGTTCCACAACCAGTTTCTTAGTGGTTCCACGTTCTGGCGTGGAAAGTTTCACAGAAGAAACTGACGTACGCGCACCGAAGCGGACTTGTATGGCTCCACTGACATCACATCAGGAGACTACGTCACTGCGAAGCCGTATGATGCCGCCCACTCCGGCGCGCAGTGGTACTGCTGAAATAGTTTAAGATCCAACCCGGCGCCTGGGGAGAGTTCAAAACTAAGGAATCTGCGGCTCGACGGTGTCGCTCCCAGATATAGCGTTACCGAAGGCAAGTAACTTTTACGGCAAGTATTTAGGGAGGATGAGGGATGATCACAGAGGGCGGGCATATTGAGATTATTTCAGGGGTGCTTTTCTGTAGCGTGTAATTCACACTAAATGTGAGCTTCTAAAAAAGCAATAGCATCCAACTAGAACAGGATTGATCAAAAACATTGCTGCCCATGATTGGAGTGCTGTGGGCCCTAATGCACTTAACCTGCTGCACTAATGATGGCTGTAGCCATGAGAAGCATGCTATCACCTCTCAGTTCACTTTTTCGCCACCATGTCTGACCACTTCAATCTCGAAACAAGTGTGGTCTCTTTCTGAAAGAGCATGTTGCCCCCTTTTTTTTCTGCCCTGAGTTCCATCTGCCCTAATGCTAGCAAGTAAAATGAGCCCCCATGCCCACTTTGAATTGCCAAAGATTAATAATTATGATGCAGTGAGCACCTGGACAAGTGTCACTGCACTTGTTTACCTAATGATAGGTACTGCCTGGCTAACTCCTCTGACGTTTGGTGACAACATGGACTCTTATCATCCCTCTTATCATCCCTCTTATCGTCCCTCTCCCTCGCTGATGCCCCGGTCAAGGTCTTCTCTGCTTCATTTCCCCCCCCCCCTCCCTTAGGTCATTGTTTCAAGGCTCAAAGAAACACTGGCACATGAAGTATGCTCTGCAGCACCATGATACCTACAGCTCTATGAAGCAGGCTGTGTCTACTCTGCCCACTAAACGGGGCCATAACTTCTAGACCAGATGCCCCAAGCAGTCTTTCTGCTTCTTTGTGTGAAAAAACAGCAAATAAAGCGCATCTAATCTCTCCACCCACCACATACCAAACATCAAAGAATGGTGTGCTGATCTAGTAGCCTTGAAATTTACCTTGCATATCATAACCTCAGCCAAAACTCTAGGAATTATCCTGGACAACCCCTTCTCTATGCAGGATCACATCAGCGCCGCCACCAGCGGTGCCAACTATCAACTGCATGTACTAAGGAAATTAAAACCTTTCATTCAGACTGCAGATCTCAAGACAAAAGTTCAGGTGCAAGTGATTTCCAAACTAGATTACAGTAGTGCTACCCTGGTGGGTCTATCCAAAGCAAAAGTGGTACTTCTGAAGGTAGTGAGCTAGTCTGGGTCCTTTTTCTTCCCCCCAGAAAAGGGCAATGACCTGCCTTTTCTGGGCAATATCCCAATAGCTGATATGTGTATATACAGCTACATGGTCTACACCACACACTTTCACTAACCATTACTGTGTGGATGTGTTAGCACACCAACAAGCCAATGTAGTTCAGGCAGTGCTAATTACCCTTTTTCAAACAACTGCAACACCCACAGACTAACCACCGCTTTTGGAGAGGGACTGCTTTACAGTCTATGCAGAGCATGTGTATCTACAGCCATACATGCCTTGAACGGAATATGTAACTTACCCTGTAAGCATCTGCTCTTAACATGTAGTGCTGTAGATTCACATGCACCCACCCTCTTTCCTGAACACTTGTGGCTGTTGCAGTACCATTACACTATTTCTTTAGCGCATGGACATCTTTTTACTGATACTTACTTTTAATCCATTCTCACCCGCCTGCGGGAAAACAGTCTAACAGTGGAGTCGGTGCCTATACGCTACTCTTCTGGACTTGAGGTGCTTAGGCGTTAAAGTCCAAAGAACCACCAGCAGTTTGGATTTACCTGCCCTGGTATGTCCAGGTGTAGAGGTGCTGGTCTCGTTGGCAGCTTCAACATCTACCCGTTAAAGTCAATGGAAATACCTGTAACAAGAAAAAAGCTGCAAGTGGGCCTTGGGAACAGGTCTGGCAGAATCAAAGGGTGGGGGGGGGGGGGGGGGGGGGGGCACTGATGTGTTTTTGTCCGGCGGATCGCTTGCATTGGAGGCACTCACTTCTTTGGGTTCGACCCAGTGATGGGGGGTGGGGGGCAAACAGGACAGCAGAGCCACTCTTGGTGCTGGGCGGAGGGCAAACAGGACAGCAGAGCCACTCTTGGTGCTGGCCTTAGTGATGCCGACGTCCCTTGTCAGTAGGTCTGTCTTGGCAGGGTAGGTGTCTGGACTGGAAACGTAATAAGCCTTGGCTACTGCAAGTCCTCCTGTGGTTAGGGTATTGGTGCTTGGGGGCTCCTGGACGGTCTAGTGGATCAAAACTGGCTGGGAAATGGGACTGACCTCAGGAAGTCACAAAGCCCTTCTCCTGGGGTGCTGCTTCTTCGGTGGACCCAGTGGTCAGCAGAACGGTGTTCAGGTTAAATGCGTTGATGGCTGCAGGGAAGTGGCTCCTCTGCTTCAAGGGAAATGCTGACTGGTTGGTGAAGTGGTGGCAGCCCTCCAAGGCTTTAGAAGGATGCACAGCTGCTGTACGAGTCAGGTCTTTGCAATTGTCGAAACAGCAGCAGGCAGGCAGCGCTTTGCTTCAAATCTGGGGCTGGCCCACAATTCTTTCCTTTGTGGCTCTTCTTGGTCCTCCTTCTGTTCCCAGTAGGCGAATCTGAGTTCCTGGTGTCAGGGTGCCACCTAAATACTGAATTTAGGGGCATTAACCCCTTCGATGCACACCTCTCGTGTGCTCATGACGAGCTGAGCTCGTCATGACCACACCCGTTTTTATTGCTGTCCAGCACAGCAGAGAAATATGTGCAGCATCCATGTGGTTAAGATGAGTGTAAGATAGTAAGGTCTACTTTTGAGACTGATCGGGGCCCCAAACGCAGATCCCAAAAAAGCAAATTGCTAGACAATATGCTTATTCCTAGACCTGGGATCTTAGTAATAAATAGGGTCCAGTCACAGAACGGGGGTGACGGGCGGATCGGTGAGGAATTTGCATCTAGTTAGACTCTCTACCAGAAAAAGTTTTACAGAATGTAAGTAAATTGTTTGTTGTAATTCTTTGGACATCTTTCTTTGTTTAAAGCATTTTTATTCTTTCAGCGTGACACATCCAAACTTATATACAGCAGTATAAGATCGGCAAATGAAAAGGAACAAAAGTCCGGCATGACACAACATTTTAGTACAAACGTCCCCCGCCACCCCAACGTCCCAATGCCCCACCCAACTCCCCCCCCCAACCCCCCACCCACCCCACCCACTGTCCAGTGCGCTACTAACATGCAGCCTATCTCCCAAAGCTATAGGTAATTGGGGAGGAGGGTCTCATCCCTCTCACTGATCTGGCGCTAGCGGGCTCGTAAGCCTTAGGAGGCGAAGGTACCTCAGACAGGTGAGCTCCCTGAACTCTGTGAGCAGCAAAGAGTGGAATGGTTGCCACAGTTCATTAAATTGCGTTACATCCCCAGCCACCACCAAAGACAATTTCTCCATACCCAGCACGTGCCAAAGTCTGTGGAGCCAGCCAGTTATCGTGGGTACTGGGTCTGTACGCCAGTATATCAAGATATTCTGAACTGCAGAGCCGAGTGCAATGGCGATCTGCCTGCCGGACATCTTTCTTTAAACATCTCTCATAGAGGATTGATTATGTTGCTCTTCCTCTCTTGCCAAATCTGTCAATGTCTTTTCCATCTTTCCATATTGGTGTCCAGCAGGCTATTGCTGTTCGCTTATGACTTCCTCCTGTACCAGGAGTAATACCTCTTTTTTAATGTCTATGATTTAGTAGTCTTTCTCCTCTAGTTGGAAGTATACTGAACGCAGGAATGCCCAACAGAAACCTATTTTCTTCTTTTCGAACCCTGCAATCAGTGGGCTGAATGCCTCATTGTTTCCAGGATGGCTTGGGCCATTTTGTGTAGTAGTAAGTTATTATTGCTTTGATAGTTCACTGAGCTTCCCATTCTTCATTTTGTTTTAAGATGTGCTATTCTTGCTGATTCACTGTCGGACATATGGTCATTCGTTCTTTGATTTCCTGTCCCAGCTGTGACAGGAATTCTCCAGACTCTTTAAATCAAGAAACTTCCCGTCCTTCAGATCCATTACATGTGCAAATAACAATTTGACATAATCTGTTATGTAATTGCTTTCTGCCTCCTCTGTCACATTCTGCACCCTGATATTGTTCCTTTTTGTGCAGATTTCCAAATCTTTGCTCCAGTTAAATAATTTCAGTCATCCAGCACATAAGTGTTTCTTTCTTTCAAGTCCATTAGTCATTGGCCCACCCAGTCCACATCTTGCCTCAGTGCCTTTATCCCCTCTTCTGTATGGCTGTGAACTTTTTTTTTACTTCAGTTTAAAATCTGACTTCCATTTTTAGGTCTCGCCTGGCGAAGCAGCTCTAAATCAATGTCGCCAGCGAGATCTATTGTCGGTGACTTGCCTCCAAAGGAAGGCCGGACTGGAAATGTGAACGCGCCGCGCCGTGCACATCTCCTGTCCCCCTTCCGTCCACGCAAGTGAGCTGCATGATGTAACTGCGCCAACAAACACACACACACACACACACCATCTGCCCCCAGGCAGTGCACGTGTACTCGTATCCCTAAACGCGAGCATGGCGTGCTTTTGCTAAAACAAGAGATGCTGAGCGTGCTTTCGCTAAAACAGTGTAGTGCCCTTATGAACTACAGCAGCGCGCCATTTCAATATGTACATTTAAACAGGTGCGACCTTCTTCGCGCTCCGCCATACTACATGCCGCTCTACACCGGCTAATAGCGCCTCGCGAACGGGAATACAGTTCTTAAGTGGACCTGTATAAGAGAAGCCTTTAAAGGAGTTGCTTTTCAGTGTGCAGGAAAGTGTTGATGGATCACAGGACCCCCTGCACTACAGTCTCTGCTGATTTTTCAATCCATGTGTCAAGGGTCTTTATAGACACGAGAAGGAAGCATTGTCTGCATCTGCTCAGTAGATCTTACCATTCATTCCCTGCTAGCCAACTTGAGACTGCATCTCACCCTCCAGAATACCCGTGATTGTTAACCGGCATCAGCGGTAACCCACCACTGTGTTACAAGCCCACATAGAAAAAATATTTCATCATTCAAAGGCTACCTGGCCAAACTGTCACTGAAAATCATTGCAGTGCACACTAGAGAAATATTTATATTCCCCACACAGAAGTCCAACTACTAACTTCAAAGAATGAATAAGACTGTAATGGCACCACAGCATCCCTTAACTATTCATGCCTCTCTCAGATCCTAAAATATGTCTCAAAGCACTCTGGTTACCTCCTCGCAGCAGTAAAACATAGATTATTTTCTGTTTGTGAGGATAAGTTCAAAGCGGAAGGTGGTGCAGGCTGTTTATGAATGTTTTATGAATGTTAAAATTTAGATTGTTATCCTTTTTTGGGTTTCTGGTATGAGTGCCCGCCTCCTCCCTCCCCAGGGACAGGATAAAGGATCTGTGATCCCGGCCGTCGGGAAACCCGGTCTGGCTGAAGGGGAAAGCGAGGAGAAAAAAAACTCAAGAGTAGTCTTGCCCGAGTGTAATCCAAAACGGGCCGGCCATCCTCATCGCTGGCTATCCTGGGGGCAGCCCCATGGCAGCTAAACACATTGGCATGAGCCCCTGGTCTAACTCGGCCCGCTCTCACCTGCTGAACTCCAGCAGCGCCTGCTTCGGCAAATTCCATGCGTCCTGCGCCAACAAACACACACGCACCAGCCGCCTCCAGCCAATGCACACGCACACGCGCATGGCGTGCTTACGCTTTCACTCCCTCTGGTGTTTCAGTCCACGCTCAGGTTCTCCCGCCGCTGTGGCCCCCCACTCTTCCTTCCTTGCAGCTCTCTCCCCTCCTCTCCCAGCTTCCTCTTCGACCCCCTCTTGTCTTCCTCCCTGCCCTTTGAGTCCCCTTTCGACCCCCTTTGACTACCTTGTGCCTCTTCCCCGCGTAGCCCCTCACTGCTCAGTGACCCTCAACAGAGAGCAGCCCTCGCACGGCCACGAGGATGGAGAACACACGGCCCTGCTGCTCAAGAGGACGGACTCGGGGCAGAATGCAGGTACTGCTGGGATCTCCTGAGGGCATCGTGCAGCCCCACGGAGACTGCTGGGGGTTGGACAGGGGACACCTCTTAAACCGACAATGGAGAAACATCTGTGATCTCCGAGGGGGCTGGACGGAGGCGCAGCAACAAGCATGGAGGACTCGGACAGGACAGTGACCTGCTGCCTCTCCCAGGACAACTTTCCCTCGAGCCCCCGCACCCCAGCATCCCCCCAGTCTCCTGCCATGGGATCCTAAAGGTCCACTGTTCCCGAATTGAAAGCAGTCACCTACTCACTTCTCAAGTGCTTACGGACCCTCAAGGTGCTCCTGGAGGCCGTGGAATCCAAAGGAGCGATGGTGGAGGGCTGTGTCCCACTGTTACTTCGCTTGAACGAACTATGGGTGGACGGCTTGCCTGCATCGCCTCAGTGGCTACTTTGCAAACTCTTCCACTGGCCTAATCTTCAGCACCTTGCTGAGCTCAACGTGCTATTGGGCTGTCAACATTTCGGGAGGTCGGTCGACAGTGTCTGCTGCCTGCTACAACCCCTACCACTACAGTCGTGTCCTCAGGACACCCCCGCGCCGCACGGCCCCCCAGCTGTGTGTGTGCCCCTCGTGTGCCCCTCGCTGCTGCTCGCAGTCTCGATCTGCCGTTCTGCCTGCCTCCCTAGCTGGTATTGTTACCACTGCCTCACTTTACTGTTCCCCAGCTGTTTCGTGGTTCTTGTTGTAAATTTGTTGTAAAGTTGTTGTATTATTGTGCTTTCCCGTTTTGCCTGCCTGCCCCGCTCTCCGCTTCCCGCCGCCCTTCTCGCGGCCACGCCCCCTTTTTTCCGTGTCCTCCCCGCTCCCGCCTCCCAGCTGCTCCTCCCTCCCACTTAGCCTTAAACGGCGACCGCACGGACGCGCAGCGGTCACGCGCAACGGGTGTGCCGATTGTGCGCCGAAGACGCGCCAAAGGCAAGCCCGTCCGCGCCTGAACCGCGCCCAGCGCCAGAACCCCTGGCCCCCCGACGACGCCTGCCCACACAACGGGCCTCCGACGCCGCCACCCTCAACGCACTCCACGCCGGCCAAACCCCTGCCTGCTACTGAGCCACCCCGAAACGCACCCACGGAGCCTTCACCTGCCAAGCCTGCAAATTCACCTGCCTCCGGACCTGCACCGCACCCGCCAAGCCGAGCACCCGCGGCAACCACCTTAAGTGCATCCTGCTCAACACCCGCTCCGTCCACAGACACGCCGTCAAACTCTGGAACCTGCTCGACACCACATCACCAGACGTCGCCTTCCTCACGGAAACCTGGATGAACGCCTCCTCAGCGCCCGACATCGCCATCCCGGACGGATACAAGATCACCCGGAGGGACCGCGTCAACCAGACTGGAGGAGGTATCGCCATCGTACACAAGAACACCATCCGCATCACGACCGACTCCAGCGACACCTTTCCCGCCGCCGAGCACCTCCACTTCCAGATACACACCGACCCAAAGACAACCCTCAGAGGCACCCTCGTCTACAGACCCCCGGGACCATGCACACAATTCAGCGAAGACATCACTGACTTCATCAGCCTGCACGTCCTCCCCTCCGCGGACTACATCCTCCTAGGGGACCTCAACTTCCACCTGGAGAACAACAAGGACCGCAACACCGCCGCCCTGCTGGACAACCTCGCAAACCTCGGACTCAAGCAACTGGTCAACACCCCCACTCACTACGCAGGCCACACTCTTGATCCCGTCTTCTCATCCAGCAAGCACATCACCTTCAGCCACTCTACCGGACTTCACTGGACCGACCACAGCTGCGTCCACTTCAGCTTCAGAAGAACAACGACCCACCACCACCTGCAACAGGTTCCTCACAGGAGCTGGAGCAAGATCACCGCCGAGCAGCTCACCACCTCCCTCAGCCAGAACCCGCCCGCAAGCACAACGGACCCCAACGAAGCAGCCCGCAACTTCACACAGTGGCTGACTGCCTGCGCAGACGACCTCACGCCACTGAAGAACTCTCCCAGCAGACCCAGAAGCAAGAAAGCCACCTGGTTCACCGACTAACTCAAGGACTCCAAGAAGAACTGCCGCACCCTTGAGAAAGCCTGGCTCCCCGACCAGACCACAGATTTATTTATTTTATTTATTTTTGGCAATTTTTAAAGCGCTGCAATTACCCGTAGGTGTCTCGGCGCTAGCAGCTAAAGGCTAACTAACCAGATAATAAACATTGAAACAGTGAATAAAAGTGATCTACAGGAATGTCATTGAGAAAACAGCCAAGTCTTTAGCTGCTTTCTGAAGACAATCAAAGATGGACTAATCTTTATGTTAAGGGGAAGAGAGTTCCACAATTTCGCCGCTGCTATGGTGAAACATCTGTCTCCCCAGGTCACTTTTCTTGTTCTGGGAATCTGAAGCATGTGAGCCGTGTTAGAGCGCAACGTTCTGGGGGTTGCCAAAGGTTTAAAGGAACTTCTCAGGAATCTAGGTCCCGTGTTGTTTATTGCCTTATAGACAATACAGAGGGTCTTAAACTTCGTGCGACTTCTGACTGGAAGCCAGTGCAGTTGGTCTAGATGTCCAGAGACAGAGCTGTATTTGGGAATGCCCAGTAGAATTCTGGCGGAGGCATTTTGTATTAGTTGCAGTTTGGAGATAACCTTTTTTTGGGCATTGAGGAAGAGGGCGTTGCAGTAATCGATGCGAGAAAACACCAGTGTGGATATGAGTGTTTTTCCCATAGCTATGGGAAGGTACGGTAGAAGTTTCTTTATTTTCCTTAAGATGTTAAAGGAAGATGACACTACCGAATTCGCATGATGATGGAAAAGGAGCTTGTTGTCGAATATCACTCCCAGATTTCTAACTTTACTGACAGGTTGTGGTGGAGTTCCCAATTCCTCAGGCCACCATGAGGGGGACCACACAGGTTGAATATTTCCAAACAGCATAACTTCTGTCTTAGCTGAGTTAAGTTTTAAGCAGTTGGAAGCCATCCAACTGCTAATGGCCCTCATACCATTCTTGAAATTTGCTGCGACCGTGGGTCCATCTTTGTGAATAGACAACACCAGCTGAGTATCATCAGCGTATGTTGTCAAGTTGATGTTATGCTCCTTTATTACCCTCGCTAAGTCCGAAACATAGATATTAAAAAGGGTCGGACTTAGCGAGGAACCCTGAGGGACTCCACAGGGAAGGCTGAAAGTCGGTGAAGTAAAAGTGCCCAACTTGACCGCTTGGCTACGATCCGCCAAGAATGATGCAATGAGGTCCCTAGCTTTATGTTTGATGCCGATGGCCTCGACACGGCCGATCAGGGTTGCATGATCGACCGTGTCGAAAGCCGCCGACAAGTCCAGCAAAATCAGGACAGTCTGTCCACCCTTATCCATTGTAGCCCTGATTTCATCTGCCGCCTTGATCAGGGCGGTCTCTGTTCCATGACCTTGCCGGAAACCAAACTGGGTTTCGTCTAACAAGTCATTAATATGAATATAGTCAGAGAGTTGTTTGTTCATGACCGATTCAAAGATCTTGGCAGGAAACGGCAGAGATGCAATGGGACGATAACTGGAGGATAATGTGGGATCCAGGGAAGGTTTTTTGAGAAGCGGCCTGATAATGGTGTTTTTCCAGATGGTAGGATAGGATCCTGTAACAAACATACTATTGCAGATACGTGTAAGTGGCATAGAAATAATGTCTGGGATGTTATTGAGTATGGATGGATGACAAGGATCCAGAGGGGAACCAGATTTGATTGACTGAATTAATTTGTAAATATCTTGTGGATTCGTGCTGGTAAATTCAGTAAGTTCAGTAGAAGCTGTCAAAGTCTCGTGTAACTCAGAGTCAGAGGTGTCGGAGGTTATCACTTTAGGGCTGAAATCCTTGAATATGGATGTGACCTTTTCAGAGAAAAAGTCAGCCAGTACGTTACAGAGATTTTGAGACGTTTCCGTCGAGGGGTTAGAAGGTTCAGCAAGATGGTTGACATCTTCAAACAGTTTCTTCATACTACATCGGGCTTGGTTTATTTGGGCAGTGTAGTAGATATTTTTCTCAAGTACTATGCTCTGCTTATAGCTAAGAAGTGCAGCTTTGTAGGCAGTCTTGTCTGCTGAGTTGTAATTTTTACGCCAATGTCGTTCCTTGTTACGACAATATTGTCGTTGGAGTCTAAGGTTTTCGGTAAACCATGGGGCCGAAGGGGTCTTCCTGTTGCATTTGTGTGTTTTAAGGGGGGGCCAAGGTGAGAAAAGCTTCTTCCAAAATAGAAGTATAGGTGGCTGCTGCAATGTTTGGGTCATGTACAGTGTCTATACTTGTAAAAGCATCAGTAAGAATCTGTGCAAGTTGATTAAAATCAAGGTTTTTCCAATCTCTGGAGGTAAAATCAGGATTTACAGACGTGGTGTAGGGGGCTATAGTTTTTGTTCGTATGTCAAATAAAATAGCAAAGTGGTCAGACCACGTTAAAGGAAGTATGACGTTTTTGATAATATGGGGGTCACTAGTAAATATACCGTCAAGCGTATGGCCTGCTTCATGGGTTGGCTCTGTGATCAGTTGTTCAAGACCTACAGCAAGCAGATCATTAGTAAGCTGATCAGTATCTTTATCTAACAGTGAATCGAGATGAAAATTAAAATCTCCCAGGAGAGTGAAGTGTTTATGATCTGCAGATAGCTCGCTCAATTGATTAAGTTGAGAGAGAAAGTTAGAACGAGAGCCTGGTGGTCGGTATAGAAGAGTGCCTGTGAATGTTTGGTTGGTGGTAAGAGTAATCGTAAAAGCCAACGCCTCACAACTTGAATGTTTAAGGTCGATGGTTTTCACTCGAAGGCAATTGCGGTATATTATTGCAATCCCCCCGCCTTTATGGGCAGAGATACGATCCTGCCTATGGACACAGTAGTCCTCTGGCATTGCAGCCTTAAAGTCTGGCCCTGATGCATTGTCTCCCCAAGTCTCAGTCAGAAATAGGAGATCAATAGCATAGTTGTTGAGCAGCTCCAGTATGTCAATTTTATGACAGGGAAGCGAGCGGGCATTAACAAGTGCAGCGTGTATAAGTTTCTGGGAATTTGGGGGAATGTGGGTTTGGGTAGCCATACTCTTATTAGTGCACAGAGTGCATAGGAAAGGCCCTCCAATAGGGTCAGCTAATAAGCATGTCGGAGGTACATGTACAGTCTGAAATGTGTTGTTAAAATAACGGAGTTCATTAGCAGTGTAAACTAACCTTGCTGAGGGCGACGATGTAAGGGGGGTGGCCCTGGGCTCGGTCCAGGCTCGGACGGGCGCAGACGGGCTTGGCTTAGGCGCGGCTTCGGCGCGCGCCCGGCGCGCCCGCTGCGCCAGCCCGCTGCGCCGTCTAGAGACAACGCACATTATATATCTAGTTGAGGAGGGCGTGAGTCCTGCGCGACTAGAGCGCTGACCCCGCTATCCCCAAGATGGCGCCCACCGCTGCCAGACGCGTAAAGAAATCGCCACAGACAGAGGTAGGGAAGTATTGAAAGAGCGTGTCAAGGGTGTCAGAGTGCCTACAATAATTCCCAATTACATTCTTGAAATTAAAAGCCCCCAAAAAGAATTAACGAACTGAGTACAATTTTATCACAGCCTGGTGCTGAAACGCTAAGGAACACAGTAAAAACAGTCTCGGTTGTATATCTCTGGTATAGCGCGATTAGCTCGCAGCCCCAGTCGCTATCACAGGAGAGAGCTTCTTAGGCAACGCGGCCACCGGGAGGCTGGCTTAAATTTACTGGGAGGGCGTGAGTCCTGCGCGACTAGAGCGCTGACCCCGCTATCCCCAAGATGGCGCCCACCGCTGCCAGACGCGTAAAGAAATCGCCACAGACAGAGGTAGGGAAGTATTGAAAGAGCGTGTCAAGGGTGTCAGAGTGCCTACAATAATTCCCAATTACATTCTTGAAATTAAAAGCCCCCAAAAAGAATTAACGAACTGAATACAATTTTATCACAGCCTGGTGCTGAAACGCTAAGGAACACAGTAAAAACAGTCTCGGTTGTAAATCTCTGGTATAGCGCGATTAGCTCGCAGCCCCAGTCGCTATCACAGGGGAGAGCTTCTTAGGCAACAACATGACCACCCTCAAACAAGCCACCGGCAAGCACCACCAGCTCATCCGCACTACCAAGAAGAAAACACTGAAGGAACGACTGGACAACAACGCCCACGACAGCAAGGAACTCTTCAGCATCGTCAAGGAGTTCTCCAACCCCAGCACCGGCAACAACAACATCACTCCTTCTCAAGACCTCTGCGACTCTCTCGCCTCGTTCTTCCACCGCAAGATCGCCGACATCTACAACAGCTTCGGCGCACCATCCACGCACCCTACCGTCGAACCAACGCCCCCACCGCCACCCTCTGCACCTGGACCACGGTGACCACCGAAGACACAGCCCGCACGAAGAACACCATCCACTCCGGATCTCCAACCGACCCTGCCCCCACCACGTCTTCAACAAGGCCGACTCCATCATCGCACCCCAACTGCGGGACATCATCAACATCTCCTTCAACACCGCCACCTTCCCGGAGAGGTGGAAGCACGCCGAGCTCAGCGCCCTACTGAAGAAACCAACAGCGGATCCCACCATCAAGAACTTTCGCCCCATCTCGCTCCTCCCTTTTCCTGCCAAAGTCATCGAGAAGACCGTCAACAGACAGCCTGCCGCCTTCCTCGAGACGAACGGATCCCTTGACCCCTCGCAGTCCGGTTTCCGAGCCAACCACAGCACCGAGATCGCCCTCATTGCAGCCACCGACGACATCAGAACCCTGCTCGACAACAGGGAAACAGCGGCCCTCATCCTCCTGGACCTCTCCGCAGCGTTCGACACTGTCTGCCACCGCACCCTAGTCCAACTCCTCAGCAACACAGGTGTCCAAGAGAAGGCACTGGAATGGATCATCTTGTTCCTCGCCGGAAGAACACAGAGAGTCCGCTTCCCCCCGTTCCGATCCGAGGCCACCGAAGTCACCTGCGGCGTACCGCAAGGATCATCACTCAGCCCCACCCTCTTCAACGTCTACATGAGACCCCTTGAAGCCATCGCACGCCAACACAACCTCAACATCATCTCCTACGCCGACAACACCCAACTGATCCTCTCCCTCACCAGTGACCTCGCCACTGCCAGAACTAGCCTACACGAAGGGATGAAAGACGTCGCCGAGTGGATGAAGAACCGCCGCCTGAAACTGAACTCAGACAAGACGGAAGTCCTGATCCTGGGACCATCGCCCTCCGCCTGGGACGACTCCTGGTGGCCCCCGGCCCTAGGCAGCGCACCCAAGCCAACAGACCACGCACGCAACCTGGGCTTCATCCTGGACTCCTCCCTCTCGATGACCAGACAAGTCAACGCCGTCTCCTCATCAGGCTTCAACACCCTACGCACGCTCCGTAAGATCTTCCGATGGATCCCGACCGAAACCAGGAAGACGGTCACCCAGGCACTCGTCGCAATCCGACTAGACTTCGGAAACACCCTCTACGCCGGAACCACAGCCAAGCTACTGAAAAGACTCCAACGCATCCAGAACGCCTCCGCCCGATGCGTCCTGGACATCCCCCGACACAGCCACATCTCCGGACACCTGAGGGACCTGCACTGGCTCCCCCGTCAGCAAGAGAATCACTTTCAGACTCCTCACCCACGCACACAAGTCCCTCCACGACCTGGGCCCCAAGTACCTCAACGACCGCTTGACCTTCTACACGCCCACCCGCCAGCTACGTTCGACAAGCCTCGCCCACGCCGACATACCACGCATCCGAAGAGCCACTGCCGGAGGAAAATCTTTCTCCTACCTGGCGGCCAAGACATGAAACTCCCTGCCCACCCACCTCCGGCTGAGACCATCTCGCCTTCAGGAGACAACTCAAGACCTGGCTGTTCGAGCAATAGCAAACCCCCCTTCCCCCAAGCGCCTTGAGACCCTCCGGGTGAGTAGTGCGCTATACAAATGCTATGATTGATTGATTGAGTCGTCTGTGCGGGCCAGGTAAGCTGGTGACGGGGGTTGGGTGTTATAGGAGAGAGGGATGTGGTTTGAGGAACAGACTAGGGCAGTGTTCTAGGAGGTAATGTAGTGTTGATTAGAGTCCTCGTGGGGCACAGTCAATGCTTCTGATGGTGGGCAGTGTCTCTAGAGTAGTGATCAGCCCTGTGTCCGCGTGCGAGAGGACATAGCAGTGTCAGGACAAGGAACAGGGAACATACCTCCCCCTCTAAATTCTAAGTAGCTTGTTGTATTTGTCCTTGAGTAGGATTTCATTCTTATCGAGAATGTTCTTAAATAGAGATGGGGAAAGCTCAGGAAACTACTGAGCAATACGCAGTTTAATATAATATCCCGGACTAAGGAACCCCCAAGTGAATTCTTGGTTCCATTGACCCAGCAAATATAATTAACATTAGACAAAGTACTGTTCTAATTGTAGGTTGTGTTTAGGCTGCCACAACTATTACCAAAAGATTTTAAAGCACCTGCAATGACGTGGGGCTTTCAAATATTTTCAAGCTGCGTAAACAGAAACTCGACAACGTGCCCAACCAAATATGTTTCTCATTACTGGAACATGGTGTACTTACTGTTCAAAATTATGTAATGAATGTATAGCCATGCGATAAGTGTGGTTACTGGCCTTAACAGGGACATATAAACAGCTATGTACATATAAGGGGGATGTCAGAAAGTGGATTATTAGTGTCTGAAAGGGCACCTTTACCAGCTTAATAAACATACCCTTGTTAGGCTTCAGTGGAGTTCTAAGAGAAAAGCTGTTCACCCCCTTGTAACAGTAGCAGAATCTGCAGGCAGTTCCACATAGAAATGTGTGTTAAGTTAAAAGACTACAAAGCATGTTAAAGTAAAAAAGCACACTAAAATTACAACGCCAATTTAGAACAAGCCTTTGCAATGCAATAGGTCTTGCATTTGCGAGAGTTTGAGCTATTGGCATTGTAAATGATAATGCCATTTATTTATATGTTGGTTTCAAAATAGATAAAAAAGGCATTGTCATTAACAATGCCAATAGCTTAAACTTTCGCAAATGCGAGACCTATTGCATTGCAAATGTTTGTCTTTTTAGATGTTGCTGAAGAAAACAGAGGTCCTCCTTCATTGGAGAATTTTCGTCATTATTGGCAAATTATCAAGTTCCAGCTGTGAATCCGGGGTTAAATGTAAAGTGTTCTGTGATGCGTTGCATGTATGATAAGCCCCAATGTCTCTTATCCTTTTCTCTTGTTACAAATTGTTCACTGTAATTTGACTCCTCTCGAATGCAGCAATATTATATTGAGTTCGCCTTCGAATTGTTCAGGCTGTCCACTGTTTCTACTTATTTACCTTGAGGCAGCTGTCTGAGGGAATTCATTAGCCTAATATTTTGTGCCAGAAGTTTGATTTGCCAAAGTGGCAGTTAATGTTAGATTGCTTTCTTGTTATTTTGGATTGCTCACCTTGACATTTCTTTTGTGCGGTCTAATCCAACCTCTCCAAGCTGCCCTGTTTATTTACTGTTCATGTTCTTTCACAGAGCACTGTTGCAAAATTTTGCCTGCTTCTCTTTGGCAGTAGTTGTAGCTCACATCTCCTTCCATCTCTCTGGGATGGCCTTTGCCACACCGAGGAATGGTGTATTTTGTGTGTGTCCCTAAAGCACAAGCCGCTCAGGTTCTTACAACACCCTTGCCACACGGCCTCTAATCCTTTGTTTGAAGTGCACTCTTTGCTATCACATCCCTCAGGTCTTTACCTGCCCAAGTATACAAACTGTCTGTCCCTGTTTGCCACCTAATCCTGTATGTCTTGAGTTGTGATGTTCCTCTTCGGCACAACTCTGCTGTTGTTCACTGCTGAGTTGGGGGCCTCACAGGTTTCACTCAGTTCTCTGTAAGGCGTGATCTCTGACCTCCTTCCCCCTAGAGCCTAGTTATTCTGATACCCTCTTTGCCAGTTAGCGCAGGACTTTAGAGCCTCAGAGAGACGATTCTGCAATCATGTAGGTGCGGGCACAGCCCTCTGGGTCTGAATTTTGTTCATACCATTTATGAAGCAACAAGATGTTTTTAGACCTTAAACAGATGTCCTGAAATCTGATTGTTGCAGATGTTACCTGAACTCAAATTGTTTTGCACTGGGGCAGTGTTTAATTGTGACAAAGTAGTGGTCAGAACAAATCCTTTTTTCGTACTGAAAAGCTCATACTAGACTTAGGTTAGGTACATTTGGGGTAGGCGTATTTTAGAAGCACCAGTTGAGTACTTTTAGTCTTTTGTTATTTATATATGTATTTCATGGCTTAGAAACCATACCATGCTTTTACAGCATTATTTTATAATACTCTTCTTGCTGTACGCATTATACTTTACAACCAGTTTTACGATTGTAGCAGTCCATTTCTTATGCTTGAGAAAGAAGACTGTTCAATAAAACCTTTTTATTGAAAACGCCCGTCTCTCTATTTCTCTGCACCTCTGATGAAACGAAGCATGCACGATTGACTGAGTGAAATATCTATCTATTGTTTCCACGACTCTGAAGATCAGTTTTATCTTGTGGAAACCGAGTTCTCATGTTTATGCGGTTGTCAGAAACGAATCCCTTGTTTATTCGAGAAAGTTTCTAGTGACCTCTGAGCTAGCTGGCACTCACAATTAAGTTTAATATATTTGATAGAAACCTAGTCGACCTAAGTCCTACGTCACATCCATAGGATATATTATTCCAATGCGCAGAGCCTATTGGGAATATAGGAACTACACTACAACACATAAGCCTCCAAAAATAATTATAAGTGGTTTGTGACGAGAGTTTGAGTAGCTCAGACTTGTTTCAGAGTTAATGTTCCTCATTGAGACATTTATATGAATATTGATAATTGTAGAGAGGTAAACCTTCTATGAGTGTTCTTCTCCTATCATTATTGGGTCCTGCAAAGAATAATGGTTCTGAGATTGAGCTTGAATTCTGCTTCTTTGCCTCAGGGTTGGAAGGGCCTTTTTCTAAGCACTTCTCTCTTACCTCTACAGCAAAAATGGCACGATACAGCAGAAAGCAGAACCTTGTGGACAGTGCCGGGCATCTGGATGGCAAACAAATCCTCACCCAGGCGACAGACTATTCTGACCTGATCACCTCCCTAGATCTGGCTCCTCAGACTAAGAAGATCATGAGGTACAGAGAAACGGGGGTTGTGGACCAGCTACTATCTCTGCCAGCACAGCCTTTGTGGAATCAGCGACTGCAACAGGTACAGAATGTGGTGTCATAAGTGGTTCAGATTAATTAACAAATGCAGAGCATGTGCATTCTGATGTCTGTGTTTTTATTTATTTAGTGGTAGTATGACCAGAAATGGCAGAAACATAAGGGTTAGGCCTATGTGGCTGAAAAAGAGCAATGTCATTTTAGAAGGTTTGGTAAGAGAAACCAAGGCACTGGATCACAGATATATGCTACTGAGAAGGGATACCGGTCTAGAAGAAAGAATAGGATTAGTGGACTGGAACAAAAATATCTAGTGGGGGATGGACATATGGCTTTAAAATAGGATATCCAAGTGAGATACTGGGCCACAGATGTTAGGCTACTGAAAGTCTATTAGAGGGTATAAATAGAAGGTAATGACTAGGCTACTGAGTAGAATTTGAGCTATTAGCAACAGGTTGATAAGGGATTATAGAGCAACGTTTAGGAAGTTGTTTGGAGAGAGTTACTAGAACCGTGAAAGAGGTTGCTTATTTTATCCTAGCAGTGAGTTATGCAGGAGATGTAAGCACATGCCCACCCAATGTGCAAAGAAAAAAGAGCTAGGTCGGCCTTAAAGAGATACAGGTGAAAAGCCCAAGTATAGCAAACTTACTTTTTCATCTCAATTTTATCTCTGCTGGTAGCCGCAAAACTACCAATAGTGGGGTAGGCAGTCTGTGACAAAATCAGCAGTCTGAAGTAAGGTTAGTTCCTGCAGCATCTCACACACTCGGGGTTTGTGTGCTTAGTAATTTTGTTCCTTGTTTCACCGTACTTGTAGATCAGCCTATCACTAGTACATATGTAGACCTATTTAAATGATAGAAAGGTAAAATCAGACTAGCCTCTGAAAAAGACTGTTTGATGTTCACTAGTCACTAAGTAAATTTCTAGATTTGACAAAAGTCTAGTGTCTCAAAATGTTGAGAGATCAGCATATCTTATACTTCTGAGACTTGCAGTGAGGATTGCAATTTGCCCATGCCTTTCACCTAGTAAACAACCTGACATTACCAGTCTAGTGGTGAGGTCTCTAAAGGGCTTGACCCCAAGAGTCTCTCGATATCCTTCTGACCCTGGCTGCAGACTGGCCTCTATTGTGGCTCCATCACGGCCCTGGCATGATCACACAGAGCTACATTTAGGTGCTACCATTCCTCTTTTTCCGTTCCCTTCAGTGCAGATCTGGAGTGCAGCCCCTTCGGATTACCTTTTAGCCTTTCTATTTCCTCTAAAATAAAAGGTTTTGCAGCGTGAATCTTTCTGGATTCACTATGCTGTGCATTATTCCGCGGTCTGGTTGGGTCCGGAATCGTAGTCTTTTCTTTTTTTTTTTTTTTCGTAGCCCAGGTGGGCGTCGACGTCCCACCTTTTGCTGTATTTCCGGTGATGTCGGCACGCTTGCTGCGGAAGCTCCCACTCTTGGGCGTCATCTTCAGATTCTTTTTTCCACGGTTGGGTCTGGATCGTTCCCGAAAGGGCTCCAGACTTTTTTGGAGAAAGAAGAAAATAAATACACATTTTGGCCGAAAAAATATTGCAAAGACTACAGAAGACTACATCATCGAAGAGGACGACGAAGGAGAAGAAGAACTTCAAGAACTTCGACGTCCATCGGAGAATGCACGCTCTGGGGGCCCCCTAAACGCAAGAGATGGACAACACTCCTTTCAAATTCTGCTGTAACTGCCACCACAAGTACGTGCAGAAGGACCAGCACCTGGTTTGCAACCTTTGCCTGCCGGTCGACCACAAGAGCAAGGACTGCAACGCCTGCTCCGCCTTCACGCCGAAGACTCTCCGAGTTCGAGCGAGACAGAGGATAGCCAACGCAGACGACGGCTACACTGTCGTAGAGACCGATAACGCGAAGACTCCTAAGAAGGTGTGAGACTCTATGGCCCCTAAAACCCCGAGAGACCCTGACTCTCGAAAGAACGAGGGAAAATCCTCAAAAGCGCCGACGCCGAAAGCTTCGGCGTCCGCGGCTACACCCAGGCCCAGCGGATCCTCCGAGAAGGACTCCCTGGCGGCGAAAGCTGGAGAACAGAAAAAGACGTAAAAAAACGTCCCCGAAAAGGAACATTCGATGCTGAGGGAAAAAGACCCAAAGAGCACTTCGGTGCCGACAAAGGACCCGAAAGCTGGCTCGGCACCGAAACCTTCGGCGCCGAAGGTCGGCTCGGTGGCGACCTACCCGCCGAAAAGACCGGCTGAACCATTCGACACAGACCACGCTGCCGAAATGGAAAAAAAGAAGACTCCTCGAAGCCGAGATGGAGAACATCCTGCAGTGGATGAAAGAATTTGACGCCAGGATGAAAGACTTCATGATCCCGACGAAACCCAAGCCACAGGTTGTCGAGATAACGGAGGAGGTGGACTACGACGTCGAAGGACAGTCTGGGAGCGCCGAGGAGTTCGACGAACCAGAAGAAGAGGCCTCCTACTACGATTATGCAGGGGAAGACGACCGCAGGACGCTCCTCAGGTCTGCATCCTCGGAGACTCAAGAAATAGATTGGCAAGACGTCGACACCGAGAGCCCGGAAGAGGGCGTCAACATGTATCCCTCGAGGCCTTCGCTGCCTGATGACAATTGGGTTTACAACACAGTCATCAGGAATGCAGCTGCAGTTTTCAAAGTAATTCTCGATGAAGAGAAGAAGGCAGATTTCCTTCTAAAGACACTGCTCCCCACACAGACCAGGAGCCAGTACCTGCCCATGCTAGAAAGCGTCATGGCACAGGGGAAAGAGGCTTTCAAGGAGCCTGCAACCTGCAAAGCCGTCACACCCAGGAAGGAGAAAAAGTATAACCACTACTCCAAGGACCCACCCTACATTCAGGCCTCGGGCTCAGCAGACTCAATTATCGCAGCCACGGCAAGGAAGATGGCCGATGTGCCAACTACTTCTGGGCCACCCCCAGACAAGGAAAGCAGAAGGATGGATCTGGTGGGGAGGAAAATTGAACGGAATGCCGCAATGCACTGGCGCATGGCAAATTCCAAAGCACTGCTCAACAGGCACCAGTACCAGATCCTGGAAGAACTGGGACAGCTAATTAAAGACATGCCTCAAGAATTCAAGCAAAGAGCTGAACACCTTGTCGAGGAGGGGAAGAATGTGGCAAATTCTTACCTCAAAACCGCCCTGGACGGAGCAGACCCCTCCAGCAGACTCATGATGATGGGCATCACTAAAAGAAGGCAAGCCTGGCTCAGGAATTCGGGCTTCAAGCCGGAAGTGCAACACAGCATCCTGAACACCCCGTTCAACGGAGAGACATTGTTCGGGGCTTGAGTGGATGAGAAGCTCAGCCAACTGAAGGATAACGAGACTGCAAGATCCATGGGGGCTTTGCAGTTCAGAGGTACGAAGAGAGGCACACTGTCAACGAGGCCTAACGGGAGGGGAGGAAACCAGCCAGGAACATCGCACCAGGCGTTCCAACAAGCCCACCAGGCCGACACCCAGACACAGCAGGGGCAACGGAAGCAGTCCTGGCAGTACCAGCCAAGGGCCCAGTCTTTTCGCAGGAGAGGAAATGGACGTGGACAGAATAAGAGAGGAGGGTCAACAACCTCCCTCTAAGTGACTTAAACAAGCTCCATGTGCCCACCCAAGCAAAAACTCCCAGGGTGGAGCACAAACACAACAGACAGGAGTTACGTGAAATAAACACCTGGGAGCATGTAAGACCAGTGGGAGGAAGACTAAAGCACTTCTTCCAGGAGTGGGAGAGAATAACCTCAGACAAATGGGTACTCAACATCATACAGTTAGGGTATAGAGTTGGAAGGGAAACCAATGAACAGAAAGCCAAAAAGAAGGGCGCTAGCACGGAAAGAGCTAGAGCTCCTTCAAGAGGAAGCAAAAGAGCTCCAGCAAAATAAGGCCATAGAACCAGTACCATACAGAGAAAGGAACAAGGGCGTGTACTCAACATATTTCCTGGTACCAAAGGTAGACGAAATGATGAGACTCATCCTGGACCTAAGGTTCTTAAACAAATTCATAAGAACGCAAAAATTCAAAATGACCTCCGTGCAAGAGGTACTTCCTCAATTGCAAGGAGGGGACTTCATGGTCACCATAGACCTCAAGGATGCCTACCTGCACATCCCAATGAACAGAGGGCATAAACATCTGCTCAGATTTGTCATCGACAAAGACCACTACCAGTTCACAACCCTTGCTGTTAGACGGGGACCCTGAGGGACGGCCGAGCAAGGGGCAGAGGCCTCCTGGCGAGGGCCCTCTCAAGAGATCGTACGGACAAGCAACTACCCCCCCACAGATGGACGCCACACAAAGATAGGTTCTGCACACTTTTATCGGTATTCTTAAGCAGGTTATACTGGACGATACAGTACGACCAGGATACGGTGATTCCTTCAATTCTAGTCTCTGGGGGGAAAAGGGGTAGCGGGACAGTCTCGGTACCGGTCCGGTACAGGCGTATAGCTCTCAATCCTCGAGCTGGAGGGTTCTCAAGTAGGGGCCGCGGCTGCGCCAGCAGGCCTTCAAGGATGGTTCACGAAGAGGATGAGCCGCGGCAGCGCCAGCAGGCCTTCAAGGATGGTTCACGACGAGTATGAGCCGCGGCAGCGCCAGCAGGCCTTCAAGGATGGTTCACGAAGAGGATGAGCCGCGGCAGCGCCAGCAGGCCTTCAAGGATGGTTCACGACGAGGATGAGCCGCGGCAGCGCCAGCAGGCCTTCAAGGATGGTTCACGAAGAGGATGAGCCGCGGCATCGCCAGCAGGCCTCCAAGGATGAGTTCGTCTAGGGTCTCTCGACTCCAGGATACAACTGCCTTCCTGTTCTGGAGCTACCCCAGTTATAGGTCTGGCGCCCTTTGATGTCGGGACCCTCGCACTTGGAGGTCGGGGGGTCCGGGATGAGGGAGTCCAGACACCCAGCAGGGGGGTGGAGCCAGCGCCCAAGGAGGCTGGGGGCGATCGAAACCAGGCGGAGGGGGGCCATCGACACTCCTTCTCCCATTGACTCGCCAAGTGGTCTCGTTACCCCCTGGGTGGATGGTGGTGCCTCGATGTCGGGGCCTGGTTGGGCCTGAGGTGGAGGTCGACCAGAGGCCACGAGGCCTGGCCGTGGAGGGTCCAAAATGGCGGCGGGGACGGTGGGTCGGCAAAGGGCCCGGGCCAGCCGAGAAGGTTGTGGTTACGGGTCCGGGTTCCGTCGGGGAAGAGCTGGGGGGTGACCCGGAGGGCTGCAGGTGTGGTTCTCGTCCAGGGAACAGGGGTAGCAGTAGTCCGGGACCCGCCATGCGGGAGGGGTCGGACCACGCCACGAGGCCGGTCCAACATGCGTCCCCCCCAGCTGAAGGCAGGAAGAGTCACCCATCCTCTTGGGTAATCTCCTCGCGGAGGCGGAAGAAGCGGGACAGGCCGTCTGCGTTGGCGTGGTCTTGGCCTGGGCGATGCTCCACAGTGAAGTCCATCCCTTGCAGGGAGAAGGACCAACGCAACAGCTTTGGATTCTCTCCCCGCATCTGCATCAGCCATTGCAGAGGACGGTGGTCTGTTTGCACCCGGAAGTGGGTACCGAAGAGATAGGGCCGGAGCTTCTTGAGGGCCCACACCACGGCGAAGGCCTCTCGCTCTATGGTGCTCCAGCGTTTTTCTCGGGCCGGCAGGCGTCAGCTGATGAAGGCCACTGGCTGGTCAACTCCCTCTGTGTTGATTTGGGAGAGAACGGCCCCAACGCCGTGATCGGAGGCATCGGTCTGTACTATAAATTCCCGGCTGTAGTTGGGGGCTTGGCTCACTGGGGCGGTGCACATTGCGGACTTGAGGTTCTCAAAAGCGGCCTCACACTCAGGGGTCCAGTGCACTTTCGGGGGGGTTTTCTTGGATGTGAGTTCTGTGAGGGGCCCCACAATGCTGCCATAGTCCTTCACGAAGCGCTGGTAGTATCCGGTGAGCCCCAGGAAGGCTCGGACCTCTGTTTGGGTGACCAGGGGCTCCCAGGCCTGGATGGCTGCGATCTTGAGTTGGAGAGGGGCCACCTGGCCACTTCCTACCTGGTGCCCCAGGTAGGTCACGGATCCTTGGCCGATTTGGCACTTGCTGGCCTTGATTGTCAGTCCTGCCCGCCGGAGGGCGGTCAAGACCTCCCGGAGGTGTTGGAGGTGTTCCGCCCAGTGGAGACTGTACACGGCGATATCGTCCAGATAGGCGGCGCTGAATTCCTCCAGCCCCGCCAATACTTTGTTCACAAGCCTCTGGAAGGTGGCGGGGGCGTTTTTCATTCCGAAGGGCATCACTTTGAAGTGGTAGTGGCCATCCGGGGTGGAGAAGGCGGATCGCGCCTGGGGTGAGGCCGATCTGCCAATAGCCCGCGGTCAGGTCAAAGATGCTCAGGTAGCGGGCGGCCCCCAGACGGTCGATCAACTCATCAGGTCGGGGAATGGGGTGAGCGTCTGTTCGGGTGACGGCGTTCAGGCCCCGGTAGTCCACACAAAATCTGAGTTCTGGGGCGACGCCAGGGGCAGCGGCCTTGGGGACCAGCACGACCGGGCTGGCCCAGGGACTGTCGGAGGGCTCGATTACTCCTAGAGCCAGCATCTTGGAGACCTCCGACTGGATGCAGGCGCGTACCCGATCGGGAACTCTGTAGGCCCTGTGCCGGATAGGGGGGCTATCCCCGGTGTCGACATCGTGGAGGCACCAGGGGGTGACCCCGGGGGTGAGAGAGAACAGATCGGCGAATTGTTGCAACAAGTCTTGGCAGCTGTGGCGTTGTGCTGGGGTCAGGGTGGAAGAGAGGTTGACTCCTTCCACGGAGCCGTCTTGTGCTAGAGTCTTTAGGAGGTCGGGGAGGGGCTCGGAGTCCTCTTCAGCCCCACTGTCTGTAGCCATCAGGAGGCTAAGCTCGGATTGCACAAAGTGCGGCTTAAGTCTGTTGGCATGGAGAACCCGGAGGGGGTTCCTGGGGGACTCCAGGTCCACCAGGTAGGTGACGGGGCCCTTGCGCTCCACCACCTTGAAGGGTCCGGTCCATTTGTCCTGGAGGGCGCACGGTTCGACCGGGGACATGACCCAGACCTGTTGTCCCGGCTCGAATTCAATGGACGAGGCGTTTTGATCATACCAGCATTTCATGTCCTCTTGGCTGGCCTCGAGGTTGGTCTTAGCGAGTTCCCGGAACCTCTGAGTCTGATTCCGGAGGGTCAAGAGGTACCGGTATACATCGGAGGGAGCCTTTTGGGGTGTCACCTCCCACCCTTCCTTGACCAGGCTGAGGGGACCCCGGACGGGGTACCCATACAGGAGCTCTAAGGGGCTGAATCCCAGGGACTTTTGTGGGACCTCCCGGTAGGCAAACAGGAGGCAGGGTAGCAGCACGTCCCATTGGCGGCGTAGGGGCTCTGCCAGGCCCATGATCATACCCTTGAGGGTGCGATTGAATCGTTCCACTAGTCCGCTTCCTTGCGGGTGGTAGGGGGTCGTAAATTTGTAGGTGACCCCACACTGTTGCCATAGGGACTTCATGTATCTGGAGATGAAGTTTGTGCCCGATCACTGACGACCTCTCTAGGGAAGCCCACCCGCGAGAAGATTCCCATCAGGGCTCGGCCCACTACGGGCGCTGTCACGGTCCGGAGAGGTATGGCCTTGGGATAGCGGGTGGCATGGTCCCCCAGGATGAGAATGAACCGGTGACCCTGCGCTGTCCGGGGCTCCAGGGGCCCCACAATGTCGATCCCCACCCGCTCAAAGGGAGTGGTGACGATTGGAAAGGGTTGCAGGGGGACTTTTAGTTTACGGCCGCTCTTTCCACTGGCTGCACGTCTTGTCCTGCCCCAGGTGCCCGGCGAGAGGCACATCCTGCGCCAGGTTCAAGAGGAAGTCTCTGAATCGGAGGGGGACCACCAGCACCCGGCTGGCCCCCAGTTCGGCAATCTTCTGCTCACTGTAGAGGAGCTCATTGTCCCAATAGATCCAATGGGCCCCCGAGGCATCCCCGGCGCTCTGGGCTATGGCTTGCTGTCGGAGCCCCTCGAGGGAGGGACACGTTCTTTGCTCCTGGTGGAACTGTTCCTGAGTGGGGCCACCTTCTTGGCGCCACTGGGCCAGCTCTGGAAGGTCTCGGAGTGGGTCAGGCTCTTCGTTGTCGGACCCCGGTGGACCGGGTTCAGGGGTGGTCTCTTCAGTGACGACAGGCGGTGGAGGTTCGGGCCACTCGGGTTCTTCGGTGGATGGGATGGCGCAGGCGGCCATGGATCGGGTCGTCGCACAGACCCATTCAGGGAGACCAAGCATCCCCAGGTGCTCTCTTCGTTCAACGGGTGCCCAGGGGGAGCTCTCGAGATCGTTCCCCAGGAGGCAGTCCACGGGGGCATCGTCTCGGACGGTCACTTTCAGCATGCCCGACACTCCCCCCCCCCACTCGAAGGGGACGCGGGCCATCTGGCACAGGCTTTCGGAGTTGTCCGCAGACCGTACTGGACAAAGGACGTTGGGCAAGATTTGATCGGGGGTCACCAGATGACAACGGACTGCGGTCACACTGGCCCCCGTGTCGCGGAGGCCTTCGGCCCGGTGTCCATTAATGGTTACCCACTGGCTGTACTTCTGCGTGTTGGCTGGGATGGGGGCCCGCGGGACCATGTCCCTTTCTCCTAGACATACCAGGGACATGGCTGAAGATTCCCACTCTGTCTGATATTGTTCGCAATCTTCGGCTTCTTCTTCGCCTTGCTCTTCTCCGAGGGTCGGAGGACTTCCTCTTCCGGCCAGAGACGGGGGGTTGCTGGTGGGGGGCACCGTGGTGGTGTCCCTGCCCCGACCCTGGCCTCCTCCTCCTCCTCCTCGCGGACAGTGGGACCCCTGGGAGGCTCTGTTTTGTTCGCCCGGCCAATTCCGGGGGACCTGGGTGCTCTCCCATCGATCCGCATTGATGGCGAGTTTCCGGGGTTCGGTCAGCTTGCTGTCGAGGAGATGCTGCCTTATTTCACCGAAACAATTATTGGAGAGGTGCTCCCACACGATGAGATCGACCAATTGTTCGTAGGTGGTGACCTGGCTGCCTTTGATCCACCCCTCTAAGGCTCGGCTAAAAAAGTTCACATATTCCACCCAGGTGGTACCGGGGATTCTTTTACAGTCTCGAAATCGCTGCCGGTACATCTCGGGGGTGAGCCCATAGCGAGTGAGAAGGGCGGCTTTCATGTGCTCGTAGGAGGTCATCTCTGCGTCGGGAGTTGTAGCAGGGCATCTCTCCCTTCGTTGACGAATCTCCCCCACAACCCGGCTCCCCAGTCTTTCCACGGAATACAGTGGGAGATCATGGCTACCTCGTAGGCCTTGAACCATTGCTGGATGTCGTCGTTCCGGTAGTATTCTCGGACGACGTCTTTGGGAATGTGGACCTTGGTGTCCGTAGGGGGAGTGGAGCTCTGGTTTTCGGGGATGCCGAGGTCCTTGTTATGTTTTCGAATCTCTAGTTCTTTTAAACTGCGCTCGTGTTCGTACGCTAGCTTCTTCTCTTCTAGCTCCCTCTGGCTTTTTTTTCTTCTTGTTCTTCTCGTAGCCGTAAGTGTTCGAGGGCTATCTTTTTTTCCGCTAGTTTCAGTTTCCCATCTAAGCGGAGTCGAGCCAGTTCCAACTCGTGGAGCCGGCTCCTCTCTTGTTCTCGGGCCTCTTCTGAAGAGAGGCCCGCTCTTCTTTCTTCTTCGGGTGTTGCAATTGTTTCTGTGGTCTCGATGCTTTCGTTTTGGGGTGGGGACGCTCCCGTCTCCACCCAAGACTCCAAGGCGTGCTTGAGGTCGTCTTTGGTGCTCAGTCCCGTGGTAGCGATGCCCAAGTCTATGCAGAATTGTTTTAATTCCTTGTGGCTGTATTCTTCTAGCCGTTCCATCTGGAATTTTGCGGTTGTTCCGGTCTCTTTAGTCGTCATTGTTGCTGTGTGTCGTGGGGCGAGTTACTCTCCGTACGATTATGCGTTGGCTCGCATCCCGCCGCTGGCCACCAATGTTAGACGGGGACCCTGAGGGTCGGCCGAGCAAGGGGGAGAGTCCTCCTGGCGAGGGCCCTCTCCTGAGATCGTACGGACAAGCAACTACCCCCCCACAGATGGACGCCACACAAAGATAGGTTCTGCACACTTTTATCGGTATTCTTAAGCACGTTATACTGGACGATACAGTAGGACCAGGATACGGTGATTCCTTCAATTCTAGTCTCTGGGGGGAAAAGGGGTAGCGGGACAGTCTCGGTACCAGTCCGGTACAGGCGTATAGCTCTCAATCCTCGAGCTGGAGGGTTCTCAAGTAGGGGCTGCGGCTGCGCCAGCAGGCCTTCAAGGATGGTTCACGAAGATGAGCCGCGGCAGCGCCAGCAGGCCTTCAAGGATGGTTCACGAAGAGGATGAGCCGCGGCAGCGCCAGCAGGCCTTCACGGATGGTTCACGACGAGGATGAGCTGCCGCAGCGCCAGCAGGCCTTCAAGGATGGTTCACGAAGAGGATGAGCCACAGCAGCGCCAGCAGGCCTTCAAGGATGGTTCACGACGAGGATGAGCCGCGGCAGCGCCAGCAGGCCTTCAAGGATGGTTCACGAAGAGGATGAGCCGCGGCAGCGTCAGCAGGCCTTCAAGGATGGTTCACGAAGAGGATGAGCCGCGGCAGCGCCAGCAGGCCTTCAAGGATGGTTCACGACGAGGATGAGCTGCAGCAGCGCCAGCAGGCCTTCAAAGATGGTTCACGAAGAGGATGAGCAACAGCAGCGCCAGCAGGCCTTCAAGGATGGTTCACGACGAGGATGAGCCGCGGCAGCGCCAGCAGGCCTTCAAGGATGGTTCACGAAGAGGATGAGCCGCGGCAGCGCCAGCAGGCCTTCAAGGATGGTTCACGGAGAGGATGAGCCGCGGCAGCGCCAGCAGGCCTTCAAGGATGGTTCACGACGAGGATGAGCTGCGGCAGCACCAGCAGGCCTTCATGAATGGTTCACGAAGAGGAGCCGCGGCAGCGCCAGCAGGCCTCCAAGGATGAGTTCGTCTAGGGTCTCTCGACTCCAGGATACAACTGCCTTCCTGTTCTAGAGCTACCCCAGTTATAGGTCTGGCGCCCTTTGATGTCCGGACCCTCGCACTTGGCGGTCGGGGGGTCCGGGATGAGGGAGTCCAGACACCCAGCAGGGGGGTGGAGCCAGCGCCCAGGGAGGCTGGGGGCGATCGAAACCAGGCGGAGGGGAGCCATCGACACTCCTTCTCCCATTCACTCGCCAAGTGGTCTCCTTACCCCCTGGGTGGACGGTGGTGCCTCGATGTCGGGGCCTGGTTGGGCCTGAGGTGGAGGTCGACCCGAGGCCTGGCCGTGGAGGGTCCAAAATGGTGGCTGGGCCGGGGACGGTGGGTCGGCAAAGGGCCCGGTCCAGCCGAGAAGGTTGTGGTTACGGGTCCGGGTTCCGTCGGGGAAGAGCTGGGGGGTGACCCGGAGGGCTGCAGGTGTGGTTCTCGTCCAGGGAACAGGGCTAGCAGTAGTCCAGGACCCGCCATGCGGGAGGCGTCGGACCACGCCACGAGGCCGGTCCAACACTTGCGTTTGGCCTCAAATCGGCACCAAGGGTCTTCACAAAGTGCCTCGCTACAGTCGCAGCACACCTACGAAGGCAAGGAATACACGTATACCCTTACCTGGACGACTGTCTAATGAAAGCAAGCTCATGCAGAACGTGCAAGCAGCACACACAGAGAGTGACCAGCATGCTGATGAACCTGGAATTCTCCATCCACTGGGGGAAATCCTCAATGGCACCAGAACAAATAAGAATCTTCCTGGGAGCACAGATCGACACCTTACAAAACAAGGTGTTCCCCAGCGAAAAGAGAACGATGGCACTGGTGAAGGAGACGCAGCTCTACCAGAAGGGGCAAGCTCGGACAGTGAGGTCGGCGAGCAAAATCGTGGGCATGATGGCATCATGCATACACCTAGTGCCAAATGTACGGCTACACATGCGACCTTTACGGGAATGGCTACAGGAGCAATGGTCACAAGCTACAGGTCGTTGGGAGGATCTAGTGGTTGTAACGCACTCAGTGCAGAAAGAGATGACATGGTGGAACATGGGGAATATAACAAGGGGGAAGCCTCTGACGCCACCAACGCCAACAGTGACCATCACCACAGACTCATCCCAGAAGGGTTGGGGCGCTCACATGGAGAGTGAGGGGTCTGTGGTCACCAGCAGATGAGGTCAAGCACATCAATTATCTGGAGTTGAAGACAGTTTTCCTTGCGATTAAGGCCTTCCAGACGAAACTGTACAACCAGAGAGTGTTGATCCAGACAGACAACACGACAGCGATGTTCTACATCAACAAGCAGGGGGGAACACAATCAGCCCCGCTTTCGAAGCTAGCGCAGGAAATATGGAGATGGGCCATCCCACTCAAGATAGACCTGCTAGCCATACATCTACGAGGGAAGGACAATGTAGAATCAGATTGGCTCAGCAGACAGACATCTGCATCCCACGAGTGGGAGCTCAATGCACAAGAGACAAGGAGGCTGTTCGACAGGTGGACCTATTTGCAACACGCCAAAATGCAAAATGCCAAAACTTCGCATCCAGGCAGCCCGAGGAGGGCTCCCTGGGGAATGCCCTATGGATAGACTGGTCCAAGACATTTGCTTACGCTTTTCCCCCGATACTGCTGATGCACAGGGTACTCGGCAAGTGCCGAACGAGCAACATGACCATGATACTGGTCGCACCGCAGTGGGCCAGGCAGACATGGTACTCACAGATTATGGAGATGAGAGTGCAAAAACCACAGTTGAGGGACAGAATGCAGAACAATGTCATACATTTACCCCAGTACAGAGATCTGGGCCTAAATCCATCGTTTTTTTGCACTCCACACCACCCCAGTTCAGACATGGCCATATGCAAATCAGTCTGACCCTGTGCCTCATGGGAACAGTCCAGCCGAACTGCCAAGCCATGCCTTCCCTGGACCGGAAACAAGCTTCTGAGGACCGGTTTCTGGCATTTCAGCCGTCTGCCACGAACGGGCAGGACATGAACTGGCAGAGGGGACGCGTGCCCACTCTACCAGGAAAAAAAGGGAGCGACAATAGCTTTCATAGCTAACACACCGATTCAGGACATATGCCTGGCGGCAACTTGTGCTTCGGTGCACACGTTCACGAAGCACTACTGTGTGGATATTCAGATGAACAAGGAAGCACAAGTCGGACAAAAGGTGCTTCAACACATATTCAATAACCAACGCTCATCTTCCACCCAACCGCCACAAACATGAGAAACTGCTACAAAGTCTATGCACAGCATAGTGAATCCAGAAAGATTCACGCTGCAAAACGAATAGTTTCTTACCTGTCAGTGTAGTTTTGCATCTTGAAGATCTGTCTGGATTCACTAGCGAACCCACCGACCTCCGCCAGAAAGATGAGGCTGGAGAGAAAAAGGTGGTTGAAACGGAGACAACACTTGGAAATGAAGCCTTAGAGGCTAAAGCAGTGAATGACTTTGTTGAGCATTGCCATACCTTCGGAAACAGAACGAACATGAGAAAAAAAGAATCAGAAGATGGCGCCCAAGAGTTGGAGCTTCCGCAGGAAGCATGCCGACGTCACCGGAAATGCACCAAAAGGTGGGACGTAGACGCCCACCTGGGCTACGAAAAAAACCAAAACAACAAAGAAAAGACTCCGATTCCAGACCCAACCACCAGACTGCGGAATAATGTACAGCATAGTGAATCCAGAAAGATCTTCAAGCTGCAAAACTACATCGACTTGTAAGAAATTATTCGTTATTAGCATTGTTGTAGGGATGTCAACACCAAAAATTACAGTCTTCAAACTATGTTGCTCTTAGTGTAAACATACGTTGGTCACAGACCCTTGTGGCTCAGGCAAAGTAGTCTGCATTCATGGCACATAACTACGGCTTAATCTTCCTCTGAGTCCATTCCAAACCTCAAACTGATTTCTTCGCATTTACCTGGGAAATCTTGGACTCCGCAGAAGGTGGTGGCCATCAATGCAGCAATTATTTTTTTTGGCTTCAACTCCTTTAAGCATGCCTTCGGTCTCAATGAGCAGACTTTCAATCCAGTTGCACTTCTGCCAGCAGCGCTCCCCCAATACAAGCTGACGCCTCTCATTGTTTGCTTACTGAGCTATTGGTACTGGGCCATGCATTGACACATCTTGCTCCATCACCCACAGCCATGGGCTCAGCCACGCAGATAACCATTCCAGATGTTTACGTGAGAGTCCACTCAACGTCTTGCTAAATCATTTCTGCATCCTAGTGGATTCACTTTGTCAACATCAATGTTTTGCTACTATAGAAGCCATTGTCTGCTCTGATTATACTAATGTTGATATCTGCCAAGACTTACAGAAAGCCAGTAGCCATGACACCTCTCCTGAATCTTCCCCTGATTCACCTTAGGGTCATCCTACTAAATAGAGTGCTTTCTTTGCAGTAGTTTTGGGAGAGTTGTGGAAGTCTGGAGCTCCCGCTTCCGTCAGGGAAGACAAAAGCAGCACAGTATATCATTCTTGGCTCTTTGCCAACTGTGGGTTTGAACCATCTTGACAATTCTGAATGGAAGGTACAGACTTGTTGTGACCCACACAATTCCCTTACCTTCTGATTTTGAGAAAGATACACCTTGTGACGTAAAATAGTAGCAATAACATGAGGAGTCCCTTGCACACTTAGATCAAAGGATAAAGTTATTACGCTTTCTCCTAAGCACCAACTATTCAAATGAATACATGAAGATAACAATTAGATGCTTGCTATTAAAACACACTATCAATGTAATGCATGTGTCTACACTATTTCACAATAATGAAATTAAGTGCATCAGATATAGCAAATACATAAATATGTATATGGCCTAAGCGAATGCAAAATATCTGGGAGTAGGGACTCTAACAGAGGTATAGAATAAAATATGACACCGGTTTGCTTACAGAGATCCTTCAGACTGAGCCCTCCAATTCTGAGCCTATTTTGCCCCTCTAATCCCCCACTTCAATTGCCCCACTCCGATCTACCCACTCCATTCCAATCTAAGCTGCTAATCCACCCAGTCTACCCCACATCACTCCACCCTAATCCACTCCACTACATTCCACTCCACTCTACCCCACTCCACATCCCTTTTGTCCCTGTTTAACTGTCCCATTACCAGATACTGCAGATTGCCAGCTCGTGACAAAAACGTTTGATACATAACCCTTTACCTGAAAACCTAGTGATGCAAGCTTCCACTTGTAAATCTAATCTAAAATTCCTTCCCTTCTACAAACAGGGAGTTGAAGCAGATTCATTCAGTGGTCCTGAAAGTCTTCTCTTAAGGCAGTTGGACACTGTGTTTCATGGATACTTATTGCCTTTTAACTCAATATTGCCGTAACCTTTGAGAGATGGCATTGGAAGGCCTATCGGCATTGCTGTAGGGCCTTCAAGTTTCCTTTGCATGACTTGTTCTGGATGGACAGAATGCAGTTATGCAAATTTTATGTCATGGTCTAGATTCCACTGACTCTATTTCCCAACAGTTGGGAGCCTGTGGTCTCTTTTGCAGGCACTCTGTATGTGTTCCATGGGTTTTTTGAAGGAATGCCCAGAATGTCTTGATGTAGATAACACTTTTTGGCGTGAAAGCTGGCTCTGCCCTCAATTTCAAGAATAGATGTGCAGTGTAGCCTTATCTGGGTTTACCATCCTCCGCGCTTATTGTGTAGATCATAAGGTCATTGGCACAGAGAGAAACCATTTTATCCCAGCCATTGTATGTAAATGTACATGCCAGAGTTTCAATGTATAGGTTGAACAGTAATGGTGATAATGAGCATACTTTCATTGTGCCTCTTGATCTCCTGAATGCTCATGTTCACCCATTCAGTGACATTCTTGCAGATGGATCTTTGTAAATTAGTTGAGTTGTTCTGTAAACCTTTTCTCCTAGTGCACTTTATCTCAATACTGTGTTCAGGTACTTCCATGTGACTCTATCAAAGGCTTTGTGTGCATCTGGCATCAATACTGCCAGTAGGATCTTAATGGCAGTGGCAAGATCTATAGTGCTGATTAACCCTTTGAGCAAACTCATGTAGGTATCTTCCTCACAGAAAGCCCTTCTGATCGTCATGTATCAGAGAACCAACTGCTTTGTTTTGCCTGTTTGCTAAACTTTAGTAAAGATGTATTCGCTGTTCAAAAGGAATATAGGTTTGTACGTCTCACTTGAGACAGGGTTTTCTCAGGTTTCAAAATCAGGGTTACTGTTGTTTCTTCCCAGGATGTTGTCTGTGCAGCTCCATTCTTGAAGATTTCTCTGATTAGTCTGGTCATTATGGGTGTTATTTTTCCTCCCAGTATTTCGTAGATTTTATTTGGGAGTCTTATCTGGCCTACTGTTATCCCTCTATCTTACTGGACTTGCCAGCATGACTTCGTTTTGTTTAATGTCTTAGTTTAAAGCTACATTTTGAGCATTAGGAAGGTTTTCTGGTAGGTCTGTACCCAACCAGTAGTTGGACATTTATTTCGTCAATTCCAAACTCTGTGTACACCTCTACGAAAAAGTTGAGGAAGAACTTTTTTAATATCCATCCTGCTTTTTACCAGCACACTGGTCTCATTATCTATTATTTCTCTTATTAACGTCTGAATTGGAACAGGGGTGGGAGCAGACCGCTTCACCTCCCAGCAAGGTTCGCCCCTGGCATTATGGTAAATGCAGTTTCAGCTACTTGCTTGCTTCAAGAGTGTGCGAGTGTTTCGCCACAGTTGGCGCAGATAGTTCTGATCTGTAGACATGTGTTTCTGCTTCTTTAACCGTCATCAGTAGAGATTATAGTCTTTCAAATTTGGGGTTTGCTGAGTAGGCTGCCAACATCTTTCTCAGGTCAGGTACCTCTCACAGGCATTGCCTGAGAGGTCAGCGGTGTGCTCCCATATCCTGTTGTCTATTTAAAGTACTCCAGTGAGTCATTGAGCTGACGAGCTCATGGATGAAGCACCTGCGCGCCTCTGAGAGGTACCGGACCTGATCTAATATTTGGCAGCCTACTCAGCAGACCCAAAATACAAGGCTGTTTTCTCTACTGATGATGGGTAATACACCAGAAACACGTGTCTAGAGATCAGCACTATCTGCAACAACCTTGGCGAAATACTCGAAAATATCGGAGCGAGCTACAAGAGACTGCATTTCCCAGAATGCCAGGGGCGAACCTTGCCTGAGATTTCAGCGGTGTGCTCCCACATCCTGTTGTCTATTTAAAGTACTCCCGTGAGTCCTACTCGAAAATATCGGAGCGAGCTACAAGAGACTGCATTTCCCAGAATGCCAGGAATGAACCTTGCCTGAGAGGTCAGCGGTGTGCTCCCACATCCTGTTGTATATGTCTGAATTGGTCTGTTTTTGTTTTCCATGCAAGTAGCTTTCATCAATTCTCCCCAGATTCGAATGGAGCAAGCTTGCCCACCTTCCATCCTTTCTTTACCCTTCTCTTCAATTAGCATGGCAAGCTCATTTCTTTCCTCTTGTAATTGGTTTCTAGTGATGATTTCTCTCTAAGCGTTAAACATTGCTTTAGCAGTTGTTCCTCTACATTTATCATTTCGGACTCTAATCGCCCAGATTCCTTTGTATATATTCTACTTTTATGCTAAGCTATACTTGATGTTTTTTTTTTTCTTTTGAAAGCCTTAAGAGTCTCATACCAGGTTTAGACCGTGTTGGTCACCTAAAAAAAAAATCCTCTGTACCTGAACGCAGGGCATGCACAACCTCTTGGTCTAACAATTCAGTGTTTTGTAGGGTTCATCTCCTTGATTCGGTCTTACATAAGGGATTGGAGTCTAGAAGTGCTGGTTGATGTTTAATGTCCTGAATTTCCTTACTTATGGAAGGGTTGGTTAAGAAATAGTTGAATCTACAGGACTGCCCATATTTTTTGTTCTGAAGTTTGTTCCCCTCACTTTTTTCCATCCCCTTTTCTATTAAAGGGTTAATCAAGTGTGTTGCCTAGTATGATGTTAAAGTCTTCTGACATAACTGGGGAAGTGAGGTCTAGTGGGTTTAAAAAGACAGTCTTTAAAAGTTCAATATCATTGACTTTTGGGCCATAGTTCCCATCTAGAGCATAACTTTTATCGTATCACTGTAAATTGCTGATTAGCCCCCTCCCTGTCTTGTCTGAGACCTTTTCTTTTATGGTGGCCTCCGCATGTGTTTTTGTTTTTTGACCAGATGGCCACTCCCTTGGTACAACAGTTCCGATCAGTGCAGACCACTTGGTCAACCCATTAGTGGGCTTTAGGTTTAAAGTGTTTTATTCAGCACAACATACTGGAACGAACACATAACATCAGAAGCGTCATAGTAGGGCGGGCAAGCCCGGCCCCAGCAACAGATTAGCAGGTGCAGTTCTTATGCGCTACGCCATCACAGTGATAAATGGTATGCTCCGTCTCAGCATGAAATGACATTTTCCATTGCAACCCCCCCCCCACAAACACCCAACATCCCAACTCCCCATACCAACCTGTCCCGCCTCCCTCCCCACCCTATGTCCAGTGCACAGTCTCCAACCAAAATGTACAGTATAGCTATGTCCCACAAGGAGAGTGAGGCCCCCAACAAATCACTGGGCAGGTGTTACCGGGCTCGTGAGCCGCAAGAGGCGGAGGTATTTGGGGCAGGTAAGCTCCCTAAATTCCGTGAGCAACAAGGAGTGAAATGGTTGCCAAAGCTCATTAAATTGTCCTATATCCCGCGCCACTGTGAGAGACAACTTCTCCATGCCCAACACATGCCATAGCCTATGGAGCCAACCCGTGATGGAGGGTATCGTAGTGGTGTGCCAGTGTATCAGAATGTTTTGGACTGCGGATCCTAAAGCTATGGCTATCTGCCGGCCCCTACGGGATCTGAGGGGGTACATCAGTCCATTCGGGAGCCCCAACAAGGTGTAAGCAGGGAAGCGTGGCAGTTCAATACTAAAATGAGAGTCAATTTCATCCAGCACTTCCTTCCAGTAGGATTCCAGTAATGGGCAATCCCATAGAATGTGTGTGAGTGTACCCCGGTGTCTGCACCCCTGCCAACAGGTATCCTCCTTCCTACGAACAAACTCGTGAACCCTTTCAGGCGTGTAATACCAGTAGGTGGAGATCTTGGTCAATGTATCAGTGAGACCCATGTGGTATGCAGAGTGCCTTGCTCTATAAGATATGTGCTCCCAGTTCTTAGGGCTCAATGTCCTCCCCAACTCCCGTTCCCAGCGCTCCCTCCCGGGGTGATACAGGTGTGTCGAGGCCGGTTGTAGTAGCTTATAAAGATCCGTGATCAGTTTGGAATCCGAAGTCCGCGACAGGAGCCATCTTTCGTATGGAAGAAAAAGCCGATTGGCCGTCTCTCTCACCTGCGGCTGAAGAGCCCAATGGCGAGCTTGCATGTAGCGGTGCCGCTCAGTCTCTGGGAGTGAGAACTCCTGGCGAAACTGCGGAAAAGGGACAACCCCCTCAGGGCCATACAAGTGACACAGAGCTCTACACCCCGCCTGTCTCCAGTGTGCGAACGCTCCTCTCTCCATTTCTGGGGTGAAATCCGGATTGCCCACCAGCGGAGTGAGCGGCGACGGGAACGTGGTGAGGCCATATGGAATACTAGTGGCATCGCACACCCGCAAGGGCACTCTTGTAATAAAGGAGGCGTATAAGTTCTTGGGCCGGTGAGGTCGACGCAAGAAAGGGATTTCCTGCAAAGGTCTCCCTGCCACCGCCTGGTCCTGGAAGAGCCAGTGCTTGTCAGACTCCCACCTACTCCATTCCACCAGATAACGCAGCTGTGCTGCCTGGAAGTATTTGCGAAAGTCCGGTATTCCCAAACCACCCGCCTCGGGGGCCAGTAGTGAGAGGGCTCTGCGCATTCTGGGTTTCTTCCCCTGCCAGACAAAGAGCAAGACATCTGCCTGTAGTCTCGGAATCCACCCGACCGGCGGTTGGAGTGGTAGGGCCCGAAACAGGTATAGCACCTGGGGCAAGACCGTCATTTTAATGGCAGCTATCCTGCCCAGCTAGGAGAAGGTTCCACGGTTCCACCGGCCCAATTCCTCTCTGATCTTGGTACCCAAGGCCTGGTAGTTGGCTGACACCATAGCCGGTAAAGTGGGAGCAATCTGGATCCCCAGATAGGGTACTGCCCCGATGACCAAAGCATGGGGAACCTGTGTTGCAAATAGGTTCTAGTAGCCGGCTCGAGGGAGACATCCAAAGCTACCAACTTTCCCATGTTCATTTTGAACCCTGCGACAGCGCCAAAGGAGTCCAGCTCCTCTATACAGGCCGGCAAAGCCGTCCGGGGTTCGTCAATCGACAAGATGACATCGTCAGCATAAAGGCTGACAGCGTGCGTGAAACCTCCCCCCCGGACGCCCGTCACCGCTTGATTATCGCGCACCCTCTGGGTGAACGGCTCAATATAAAGAGCGAAGAGTAGGGGCGAGAGCGGGCATCCTTGCCGAGTGCCTCGTTCAATGTCAAAGGCCCCAGAGGTGAACCCATTAACGCGAACCACCGCAGACGGACGATTGTAACAGTTAAAAATCATGGAGCGGAACTTCTCCCCTACGCCTGCCTTCATTAGTACCCGCTCCAAATAAGGCCAGTGCACCCGGTCAAATGCTTTTTCTGCATCCACCGCCAGCATCATTCTCTAGCAGGTGGACGATCCGTTTCGTGTTGTCAACCGTCTGTCTCCCCGGGACAAAACCCGCCTGGTCAGGATCAATGAGACCGGGCAAGTGAGGAGCCAATCGGGCGGCCAAGATCCCCGTGTACAACTTCAAATCTATATTCAGAAGGGAGATCGGCCTGTAAGAGGCACAATGCTTCGGGTCTTTTCCAGGCTTAGGGATAACCGTGATAGAAGCCCGCAAAAGATCAGGTGGAATGGCCCCCGGTTTGGCAAACGAGTTGAAGAGGCGAGTAAGGATAGGGGCTAGCGTCGTACAGAACGTTTTGTAATAGAGCGCAGTGTATCCATTCGGGCCTGGCGCTTTTCCATGTTTAAGCTTGGCAATAGCAGAAATTACCTCCTCTACCCGGATATCTCGATTTAAGTGTTCCGCCTGCAAGGGATCCAGAGAGGGCAAGGTGACTGAATCCAAGTAGGCGGCCATTGCCGCCTCATCCGGGGGCTCCCCCGCGTAAAGATCCGCGTAGAAGCCGCGGAAGACGGCCGCAATATGAGCGTCTTCCGTCTCCATCACCCCCGCCGGATTAGAGATCTCCTTTACCAATTGATTCTGACGCGCCACCCGGAGCCTATTAGCCAGCAGCTTGCCACAACGATCCCCCCCAGTGTAGAAGATGTGGCGCAACCGAAGTGCAGCATACTCCGCCCGGTCGAGGTCCAGGGCCGCCAGGAGCTTCCTCGCTTCCTTGAGCTGCCGCCAAATCCTGGGAGCCCCTGTCCTACGGTGTATCTGCTCAAGCACGCGAACCCTATCTGTGAGTTCCTCCCTCTTGGCCCGTCGCTCCTTATTGTCAGCCGATGAGTTCGCCAGAAATTCCCCTCTGATAACAGCCTTCAGGGCCGCCCACTGTGTGGCCCGGCTGGTGTCGGAGTTATCATTGTGGGTTAGATATTCCCGAATCGCTCCCTCAACGCGGGTCACCACCTCGTTCCTATGCAGCAACGTAGCGCGGAGGCGCCACGTCCTGGGGGGGGGGAACCGCCGGAGGCAAACACAACGTGGCCTCAACCGGGGCATGATCCGATAGAGATAGCACACCTATCTCCAACCCCGAAGTCAGCGCCCGCACCGGAGAAGTGACTAAAAGGTGGTCCAACCTCGCATACGTCTTATGTGCGTGAGAGTAGTACGAGTAGTCCCTGTCCCCGGGGTGCAAGTGTCGCCAGAGATCCAGGAGGTCCACCTCCGCTAACTGAGCCCTTCAATCAGCGGAGAATTCCCCGACCTGCGGGGAGAGCTGCGCCGACCTGTCCAATGCGGAATCAAAAACCATGCTAAAGTCTCCCCCGAGTATGACATGTCTATCCTGTGAAGCAGTAATGTCCTCGACCGCCACCCGCAGGAAACGATCTTGCCGTTCATTAGGGCTATACAGGGACCCGATCGTAAAAGGAAGACCCCCTATCTTGAACCGATATGCCAACAGCCTGCCTTTCTGTTCGATGAATTTGTGGAGGATTTCCCCTTTGAAGTGCCTGGCCACCAGTATCGCTACCCCGCAGTTTTAGTGGTACAAGAGGAAAAGAACTGTGACGGGAACTTATAAGAGCGCAGCATATGCGTGTCTTGCGCCAGCAAATGCGTCTCCTGGAGAAGACCGATGTCAGCTCGGGTATTCTCCAGCAGAGAAAGCACTGCCCGCCTCTTAACAGGATTGTTCAAACCCCGGACATTCAGGGTCACGATCTTACAAGTGTCAGGGGGCATGCGAAAGGGTGTAATGGAAAGCATGAAGACCCCACTCCAGCAGAGCGGACAGTGCCGAGGCTCCGTACTGCACCAGAGGCGGCAGAGCAAAGATGAAAGCATAGATGTATGTGCAGCATGTACGTCCGAGCAATCCAAGAAGCATGCATAGTGCCTGAATGTCTAGGAGCCACATTGTGCACTGGACGACCCACCTCGCGAACTCCACTCCCCTCCCCACCCCCTCCAACTCCCCATCCTCCCAACCCTTCCACCCTCCACCCCAACTCAACTCCCCGAACCCAAAACCCCAACCCCCACCTCCTCTCCCACCCCTTCCACGCCCAACTGGTTAACGAACACCATTGTCCCAGTCTGGTCCGAAATGGACAAGTCCGTGGAAAGTTATGTAAGTGGACGACCAGCCACAACCTCCACACTCCCCCGCCGTCCCCCAACCCCCGAACCTGCTATGATGATGAGGCAAAGACAATCTCCCCCCGGAGTATGCTCAGGCCGTCAAGGCCACTTCACTAGACGACGTGTCTCTAGTCACTTCTCGTATTGCACTGTCCATTTCTGCTCGGATGGTGGGCGAGTCGGGTCGCGTGGACGGAGGTGTGGACCGCCTCCCCTGAGGCGTCTGCCAGCCATCCCTGGTGCTCCGGCGGCGACGAGGCGTGGGGGCATCTTCATCCGTTGCAGTAATGCCCAGCACTCCGCAAACGTCCTGTAGGGACCGGAGTTGATGAAGGGTCCCGTTCCAGCGAAAAATGAGCCGAAAAGGGTGGCCCCAGGAGTACTGCGTGTCATGTTCTCGCAGGAAGTCCGTAGCTATTTTGAATGCCTTACGTTTTTGCAAGGTGATTGTTGACAAGTCCTGATACAGGGCCACCTGATGACCCCGGAATCGCACAGATTGCTGTTGCTGTGCCTCGCGGAGAATCGGCTCCTTCAGGGGGAAGTCCGGAAGGAAAGCCAGGATATCTGGGGGTGGTGCCGAGGCCCGTCGCGGCAGGCCCACCCTGTGCGCCCTATCAATCCTGACAGGAAGTCTCCAGGTTCACCCAGTATTTCACGAAACAGGTCCCTCAGGTAGGCGGCTATATCCTCCCCTTCTTCTTTAGATGGAACTCCCCGGACCCGAATGTTATTGCGCCTAGACCTGTTCTCAAGGTCCTCCGTGTGGGTCTGGAGGTCGATCTGTTGTTCTCTAAGCCGCAAGACCTCCTGCTGCAAGTGCCTGATCTCCTCATCTCGAGAGTGGCCGGCCTCTTCCACAGTGGACACTCTCTCCCCCAGGGAGTCAACCTCTCTTCTCCCCGGCCACCTCCTGCTTCAACGTCTGGAAGTCTTCCCTGAGGCAGCTAAACAGTGACTCCAGGAAGGATCTGGTTACCGGGGGTTCTCCCCCCTCTGCGCCTCTTGAGCTGCTGGAGGGGCTCGGGCCGGTTGACCCCTATCGTGCCTCGGGGCATCCCTGCCCAGCATCTCCGGCAAGGTACGATCGCCTTTCTTACTGCCTCTGGAGTTTGACATTGCGGGGGTAGGGCGGCGCGACAGGAAGAATGGCGCAGTCAGAGTCAGCGCTATGCGGCAGTGCCAACATCAAAATGTCCAGCAAAGTACATGCACCACACACCACCACAGGCCCAGTCGCACTCCAGCCCATGGGCACCTAGGACAGGAGGAGCGTCCGTGCAGGGGAAGCAACAATGGGCCGCACCTAGTAGTAGGTCGCTGCAGCTGCGTCGCGATATGGGAGCAAAGTTCAGAAGGCGGTGGCGGCAGAGCAATCCACTTCCCACCACGGGCGAGCCACAGCGAGTGCAGGGTGCTGGATTCCACTCCAGGCGGTCGCTCCCGCCAAGAATCGGGGCCGCCCTCGGCAGCGCTAGGGTGCAAGGCAATATAGTCGGCCCTCTCCTATCTCCTTCGGCCGAGTTAATATAGTGCCATGCCGCGTGGCGTTCTAGGTGCTGCACGACCCCACCGGGATCGCTAGGGGGGTTCCCCACTCCGATTGCCAGGCAGCAGCTTCCCCGAGCGAGGGCGAGCAAGCAAAGGCCCACTTCCGGCCGGAGCCGCGGGTTCGCGTTGCGGCTCCGCCCGTAGGCCAGTGAAGGGAACCACTCCGGGTCTGGGCCAAAGCGGGGGCTAACCGCCGTGCCCCCGGCCAACGAGGTACCTGCACGCGCCTCTCCGCTCACACTCGTCTTCGCCCCCTGGGCGGGTCTTCTGGAAGGGGGGCTGCGGGCTGAGAAAGGTCTTCCCGGCCGCCCGATCCCCAGTCCGGTGCAGCGGCTCCACCTCAGCTCCTCCCTCGCTCAGCTCCGGCCGGGCCCGACCGGGTCCGCACAACTCCTCCGCCTCTGTGCTTCCCTAGCGGGTCGTGCTGGGCTCGTGGCTGTACTTCGGTCCCGCAGCGGTCCCGAAGGTATTTCCGACCGTTCCGGCAGGTTGCGGCCTCAGGCTCTCAGGGCTCTCCACCCGCCTCCTCGCCGGCCCTCGCCCGAGGTTCCTCTCAGCGCCGCACCACCGGGTCCGCAGGGCTCCACCAGGTCTCGGGTAGCGCCGCAGTGCAGCCGCCAGTGCTAGATGTCCAGTGCCTCTCGATCTGGGGGAGATCGGCGATACCAGGCAGTGCAAGGGTCCCGGGACCGCGGGAGCTCACAGAGAGAGCGTCCTCTCAGCCTGCCATCTTGGCCACGCCCCCATTAGTGGGCTTTAAACCGGTCCAGGCAGTCGTTTTTAGTCAGATGTATCTCTTGTTGTATGTAGAACGCGTGGATCCACAGGGCAGTGGATTCATGATCATTCTCCAAGGCAGGAGGGAAATGAGTGAAGAAGCCTCCTGGCTATTTGGGGGATTATATTTGCGATTGAATTGTTTGCTTTACCCCGCGGTTTGTGGTTCTCTTTGTGTGTGAAGTTTCATGTCATGTTGCCCAACCTCTCCACTTTATTCTTCGTGTGCCTCTGTTCCGTTGTCTTGTATTCCCCCACCATGGATCGGCGTGTTTGTTGGGGAGGGTGTTGCTGTTATCCCAGTTTCTCTTGTAGGTGATTTCCATGTATAGTCCTAATCATGTGAATAGTCCCGCCCATGTGCGTGGACCCGGAGCACTTTATTAGATATATATTTTTAAGTTACCATCTTCTGCCTTTCTTCAGGAAGGCCTGCATAGACACTTAAGAGATAAAAAGACAATAATGCAACCTAACCAAATAGGCTACACTGGACTTACTTCATCTTGAAGTGATAAAAGATTAACTTTCAAATTTAGTAATTTGCAGAGTTTTACACATAGGAATGCCCCTTCACAAAACTCCTTTTTTCATGATAGAGATGAAAAGGATTGGACTGAGAAGCCCCCATAGGCTGCCATTAAGTGTCTGAGAATGGATACCGTGCCTTTAAGAGTCTCCAGAGACCGCAGATATCCCATGATGCACAGCCAGAGGCAGTTACTTTCCGTTCTTTTTTCCGGCTCCTGCTAGCAGGACCCTGGAGCATTGAGCTCTATCTTTTTTGGTATTCCATTCAAAATGTAATCCAGTATTTGGATGTTTGCAGTTTCACTCTACGTCTTTGGCCTTTATCTACCTTTTTTGGCAGAATTTCTACCTACAGTTTTCTTGTCAAAATGCCTTCTCTGTTTGACAAGTTTCCTGACTGTGGTAAGAAGAAGGCCAAGTCTGATTCACACACAGTCTGTATTCTGTGTTTGCCTATCTCTCATGTACATGACACCTGCTCTATTTGCAAGACATTTTCTAGGCACACCCCGCATGACAGGGAGATGATTCGACTTCAAGGGTTGGAGCAGAGAAGACAGAACGCAGCATCTACAGCCTCTGGGCAAGGAGATGGTAAGTCCTCTACCAAAACCCATGCTTCGACCTCTGGGGGGGCTCCCCAGTCGAAAAATGGCAGAAAAACTATGCCGTTCGTGATCGACATTGAAGAAGACCAGGGCTGGTATGACTATTATATGCTCTCTGTTGACTCAGGGCTCTGGGTCGAAGTGACCACAACGTTCAACGTCGAGGAGAAGAACAGAGAGGTCTCGAATGAGATCGCCGTCGCGGGTGTCCTCGCGTTCAACGTCGACTCAACGAAGATTGCCGTCGAGACCGCATCGTCGTCGTTGATGTGTCACCGCCGATGACTAAGAGAAGGTCGAAGTCGAGGGGTCAACACCGACGTTCGACGTCTATGTACCGTTCTGGCACTCGCTCCTTAGTGAGCCTGTCGACGTCGACAGGGAGTTCGCGTTCCAGGCGACGTCAACGCTCGCCGGCGAGCAGTAGGTCGAGGGGGAGGTCTGACGTTGGGACCAGGGCCCCTTTTTCACAGCCAGCTCGAAAACAGAGGAGGTTGGTCTCTTCTTCAGGTTTGGAGAACTCGCGTAGCTATTCACCATCCAGGACGCCTCCTGCTCCTAGTCAACCAGTGGCCCTGCCAGTGACACCGTATCCACTGCCAAGTCCTCCACCGCCGCAGCCTCCTCCTCAGCCTTGGCCCACAGCTCCTCGGCTAATGCGTCCTGCAGAGCCTCAAAGACCATGGTCGCGGTCTCCCCCGAGACATCGTTTGCATAGACACCACCGGTCTTCCACGCGATCTCATCGCCATCACTATGAGAGATCTCGCTCCCGGCATACCAGGGATATGTCTTCCACGAGTACGGGGAGGTACTTGCCTACTCTAACAGATTCTCCTCCTCAGAGGGTTACTCCAGTTGATAATATCTCCACCTTTCTGGAGGCTCTGGTCAGAGGGGCATCAAAGCTGAACATTCCCCTGTCTACTCTTGTGCCGTCAACATCAGTGATATTTGAAACTCTCCAGCAGAGACAAACAACTCGTCCATTGCTTCAGTTGGTTCCTGGTTTGGAGGAACCCGCTATGGAGCTGTTCTTGACACCACCTTCTATAAAATCTGTGCCTTCCAGGTTACAGAAGAAATATTGCCCACCTGAGTTGGATCCTGCCTTCCTCCGACTGGACCCCACCACGGACACTGTCATAGTGGTGGTGGCAAGGTAACCGCATGCTACGGCTCCGACTTTCATGGTACCACTGGATAGGACGAAATCTGGATTCAGTGGGGAGAAAAGCTTGCAACACCGCGGCTACATCCATGAAGACGGCCAGCTCTACTGCCTTGCTGGGCCGTTATGACCGATCCCTGTGGGAGTCGCTTCAATAATTTGTGGATCTCCTACCCAGGGAAAAGCGGTAAGATTTTCAGGAGATGGTGAAGGAGGGCCTGATGGTTTCGAATCAAGACATCAGCTCTGCAGCTGATACTTCACTCCTGTCAGCCCACGGGTATTGCCATGGAATTGCTCTAAGGAGACATGCTTGGCTTCTTACTTCACTGAAGCCGGAGGCGCAACAGTGCATTTCTAATCTACCGTTCTCTGGCACGACTCTCTTTGGCTCCCATGCAGATGACGAGATGGCCCGCATGAAGACTGAAATGGAGACTTTGAAGGCTGTAGGTTTAGAGAATCCTAAATAACAGCGTAAAACCTTCTGCCTTTTCAGCGGCGTTATTTCTCCCAGAGGTTACAACGATCTCAGGGCCGTCAGTCCAACCAACAACAGCAGTTTCAGCTGTCTTTTCAGCCGTTTCAGAAACGCCAATCGCAAGGACGATCCAACCAACGGTCTGGACAAGGAACCAAAGCCCCTGCTGGTTCCAAGCCCTGCAGGGTTTCTTCCCCCCTCTTCCGTTACCCACTCCGGTGGGGGGAAGCATTCAAAATGTTCTGACAGAGTGGCAGAAAATAACTCTGGACAATTGGGTGCTGAATATTGTTCGCAGTGTATACTCCCTATGTTTTACAAGCCATCCGTCGATTCCTCAAACTGGCTCATGCTACGTGAGTTGCAGAGGGAGGCCACACCCTCTTACAGAAAAGGGCGGTAGAACCGGTTTCTCTGGCACAGAGAGAAACAGGGCTGTATTCTCGGTTCTTTCTAGTCCGCAAGAAAGACCAGAACGAGTTCAGACCCATCCTCTGCTTGCGAGAGGCCAACAAATGGATTCTCAGAGAAAAGTTTTGGATGTTGTCCTTGCATCAAATCTACCCTCAACTTCATCAGGAAGACTGGCTATGCGCAATAGATCTGCAAGACGCATATTTTCACGTGCCCATAGCGAGGAAGCATCGCATGTTCCTGCGATTCACGGTGGCCAACAACCATTATCAATACTCCATGCTGCCTTTTGGCCTGAAGTCAGCGCCCCCTACATTTTCCAAATGCATGGCCGTTGTTGCTTCACATCTAAGGAAGAACAAATAGTTTGTCTACCTGTATCTAGACGACTGGCTGATCAAGGCAGCTACGTCTCAGGAAGCGCAACTGCATTGCAATCGGACTTCCAATCTCCTACTTTGTTTGGGCCTCCACATCTACCTCAAAAAGTCTGTCTCGACTTTCGTCCAATGTCTACAGTACCTGGCAGCCACGATCGATACACACACAGCAAACGTGTGTCCTTCGGAGTAGAGACGCTTATCGATCCTTCGGAAGGCTCAGGCTCTCATGACCATGCCCTCCGCGACGGTGAGGAAGTTGTCTTCTCTCCTGGGCTCCATGGCCTCCTGTATCTTTCTCACTCCGAACGCATGCCTCCATATGTGACCCCTGCAAGAATGTCTGGAGGATCAGTGGAACCAGAAACTGCGGGATTGGGAAGACCGGATTCAGCTGTCACAGCAGGCTCTCCAGTCCATCCGATGGTAGTGTTCTCCACGCAATATCTTCCGGGGGCATTCCCTTCCACAAGGAGATACTGACGCAAACCATAGTGACGGATGCTTCTCTCCATGGCCGGGGTGCTCATTCGACCACCTTCAGATACAGCGCACGTGGTCCCGGAAAGAGACCAAGTACCACATCAACTTCCTGGAACTTCGAGCAGTCCCTTTGGGGCTGAAAGCCTTCCAGCAGTCGTTTCACACCAATTCCCTGCTTTTATAGACGGACATTACGACCACAATGTTCTACCTCAACAAGCAGGGGGGCTTGAGATCTCAAGCGTTATCTCGGAAAGCCCAGGACATCTGGAACTGGCTGTTGGCCAGGAACCTGACCATCCCAGCAACTCGCCTCCCAGGTGTTCAGAATGCTCAGGCAGACGCGCTCAGCAGACTCATTCAAGAAAATCACGAATGGGTCTTAAACAACAAAGTGGTGCGAGACATCTTCGAAAGATGCCGTACTCCAGAGGTCGATCTGTTCGCTACCGTGGAAAACAGCAAATGCGGCGACTTCGCCTCCAGGTTTTACCAACCAAGGACTCTGTTGCATACACTATGGATCAACTGGTCAGGCGGCTTTCTCATTGCTTTTCCGCCAATTCCCCTGATCCCGACAGTACTGATCAAGCTCTCGCAGTCACAGGCCAAGATGATCTTATTGCTCCGAAGTGGCCCAGTCAGTGGTGGTACACAGACCTACTCCACCGGTCTCTCCTGCCACATCTCCGTCTTCATGCCGGCCGGAAGTCTGACGAATGTCAGCGGACAGATGGTGCACCCCAATCTGTCGTCGTTGAATTTGGCGGCATGGCTCCTGAGTTAGTACAGTACGGACATTTGAATCTTCCTTGCGACTGTTTGGAGATATGGAAGGAGGCCAAACGACCATCTACACACACGTCCTATGCATATAAATGGAAGAGATTTTGCATCTGGTGTACATAAAAGAATGTGGATCCTACCTCCTGCAAGGAAGATGTCATCTTTCCTTAGTTGCTACACTTAGCTCAATCTGGCCTTCAGTTTCATTCGATCAAAGTTCACTTGGCAGCTTTAACTGCTTAAAGGATAGAAGGATAGAAGAAAGTGTTTCCTCCCATTGGGCGTCCTTCGCCTCCTTGGGAGCTCAATGTGATCCTTTCACGACTGATGAGGTAACCGTTTGAACCCATTCATAAGGCTTCTCTTCAGCCTCTGCCTTGGAAGACGGCTTTCCTTATGGCCATAACTTCTGCCCGCAGGCTTGGAACTTTAGGCCTTATGTCGTAAAGAGCCTTATACAGTCTTTCATTCCTCTAAGGTAGTTATGAGGACTCAGCCTAAATTCCTCCCCAAAGTTGTTTCAGAGTTTCATGTGAACCAAACTATTACATTGCCTACATTTTTTCAGAATCCCTCTACTCCTGCTGAGAGGTCGCTTCATTCCCTTGACGTTAGGAGGGTCTTGAAGTTCTGTTTGGACAAGACTAAGGATATCCATAGATCAGACCAGTTATTTGTAAACTATGGCTCGGTCCGAACTGGTCTAGCTACCTCCAAACAATCCATTTTAAGGTGGATTGTTTCCTGTATTCAACTGTGTTATCAGAAAGCCAACAAAACTCTGGTTAGTAAGCCTAGGGCTCACTCTACCAGAGGTAAAGCAGCTACTGCGGCTTTACTTCGTAATGTACCTATTTCGGAAATCTGTTAGGCGGCCACTTGGAAGTCAGTCCATATATTTACTAAGCACTACTGCCTAGACACTGATGCTAGAGCAGATGCACAGGTTGGGCAGGCTTTACTTCGAAGTCTATTTGCACAATAGTGCGGTTGTTCTCTGTTTCTTCCACCGCTGGAGAGTGGCTTTGGGATGGGCTTGCTAGTCTATTCACATGATTGTCTATACACGGAAATCCCCTACAAGAGAAGGAGTAGTTTCTTACCTGTAACTCCAGTTCTCTTGTAGGGGTATTTCCGAGATAGTCCTAAGCAACCCGCTTACCTCCCCGGTGGCAGACACAGACGTACCCAAGACTCAGCAGACTCTGCTTCTTTATGCCTTCAAAAAGAACTGAAAGTAACTGCCTCTGACTCTGCATCATGGCATACCAGGGGTCTCTGGTGACTCTTAAAGGCACGGTATCCATTTGCAGACACTGAATGGCAGCCTATGGGGGCTATGCTGTCCAATCCTTTTCATCTCTGTCATGAAAGAGGTGTTTTGTAAAGGGGAGTTTCCTATGTGTAAAAGTCAGCAAATTGCTCAATTTAAAAGTTAAACTGGCTATCTTTTTTCACTTCAAGATTAAGTAATGGCCAATGTAGCCTAGTTGCTTAGGCTACATTGTCTTTTTTTCTCTTGAGTGTCTATGCAGGCCTTCCTGAAGAAAGGCAGAAGATGACAACTAACGAATATATATCTAATGAAGTGCTCCGGGGTACACGCACATGGGCAGGATTATTCACATGATTATGACTATCACTGAAATATCCTACAAGAGAACTGGAGTTATAGGTAAGAAACTACTCCTTCTTTATTTCCCAAGATAGGGAGATGTGCTATAATGTGCGAAGGCAGCCTTGGCCATGCTGAGGCTGCACAATTCCTTATGACGCACAATGTTCCATGATGTCATCTTTGGAGTGGGAATGTGATGTGAGGCAGTCAATTGGAGCTGTGCCTGGCAGGACTGCGCTGTGGGGTCTTGTGCTCTTAAGAAATAAATGTAATCTTTTTATGGAAAAATAGTGATTGGACTTCTTCGTTATTACCTAATGGCACGCAAGGGTATTGCTCGAGCCAAAGTCTCCTGGATCCAGCCTGACGCCTGGGAAATTCTAATGTAAGGAATCTGGGGCTAGATCATGTCTTTACTAGATAAGGCGCTACCTAAGGTAAGCATCTTGTCCTACATTCCATAAAAATAATTTGAATTGCCACTATTTTGCCTTTAACATTTAAGCCCATATATGAATCTGTTTTGGACAGGAAAAGGGAGAGAACCCTGACCTCGATCTGTAGTTGCAGTGTCTGGGGTCCCTGGGGATTCTTTTTATTTATTCCCTTTCTACTCTCCACCCAATGCTCCCCACCTTCCTCACCTTCTCCCCCCTTGGAGAACTCTCCCATACATCCTTGTGGACATTGTGTCCTTGGAGCGCTCCCTGGGTTCGTCTATCAGAGACAAAAGTGCGGGCAAACTAATAAATGGTCAAACTAAATGAAAACAATGGCTCATGAGAGATAGAGGTGGAGCAAAAGAATGTTAAATGTGGTCAAGATTTTAACCTGTTTTGGGGGCATCACCCTTCTTGATGCTCTCAATCAGCTCGTCTGCTTCCTTTAACTTTCTAATTTTGTACATTTTGTTATTATGCATTACTCTGAGTGTAGCAGGGATTCTCAGTTGGGCTATAGCACCTAGATCTCTAAATTCACCTATGCGTTTTTCCAACTCCCACTGCCTATTCAGAGATGTATGGGAGTTTTTGGATCTAATGTCACCTCACTTTGTAAATGTTTATTCAGCTATAGGAAATATAAACTGGTATAACATTCGGGAGCATCTTCTGTCAGTTGTCTGTCAAAAAGGAAGAGCAATTGCTCTGAGATGTTTAGGAACCCCATTTATTACAAAAGACTACTTTTTAGGTCGAGCAGACGTACTCTCAATGCGTGAGCATTGAGAGTGTCTGCTTCAGACCTAATGTGGCCCGTATTTAGGAGAGTGGACACGACTCAGACGCGCGCTTTTGCAGTCTCGGTTTTGACCGCGGGAGCGCGCGTCTGAGCCGCGCTTGCGCAGATCAACTCACAGCCCCTGCTCGCACACAGCCAGCCCCCACCCCTCTGCATGCACGCACACACACACAGGCGCGCGCACACACACACACACACACACACACACACACACACACACACACACACACACACACACACACACACACGCTGCCCCCCCTCCCCTTCCCCCTTCCCACTCCACCCTCCCCCCTGCATACACACAGACACGCAAGCACGGAGCCCCACTCACCCGGACTTCTACTCGTCCCGCTCCGGGGCTGCTCACTCCGACGTAATACGGGCACAGGGACACCGGCACTCCGCTCCTTGGCTTCCCGGGCGGACGCCGGCTGCACGCAGGGCTCTCCTCTCTCTGCACCGGAGCCATGCGCCAGCCACTGCAGCCTGCCTCCTGGGAAGCTCCGGTCGCGTGTCCGGCCCCGCCCTCGTCCCAACAAAGGTTGCCTGGCTTCCTGTTGAAGCCGGGCTGCGGCGGTGAGTTTGCTTGTTTTTTATTTTGCAGTCGTCCGGTCCTGGGGCACCTTTCCATCAAAAGAGCAGCTGCAGGTCGGTGGTCGCTGCACAGTGATTGCCTTTCCTGGAGACTCAGAGGGGCTTGTAACAAGGAGACTGTGAGTGTGTAGATTCCGGAAAGGCAACGATTTCTTCTTTTTTAATATTCTTATAAGTACCAATTAGCATAGTAAATGTCGTCATGAGAGGGCACTGCCTTTAGTAATAATAAAAGCACAGAACGTGACTCACATTCTTAACATTGCATGACGTGCAATTACTTTAAATTTGACTCAACATAGATTTTATTTGCAATTCACTGTAAGGAAAATCATTTGCAGCTCTGAGTTGTGCTGCGTTCGCACCGGTTACTGTGACATCACCGCAGGGCTGACTTTGAGTTCTACGTTATTATGATCAGAGCTACGGAGTGATGTTCTTAAAATTAGATGAGTTTAGAATTGTCTTACTTTTGTGCAGTAAAGTGGTTAGGAAAGGTCGCTGCACCCTGCCAGAGGCGCTTCTGTCTCTCTCTGGAGAGTGTGGCTCTTACTCTGGCATCCGCCAATCTAGGTCACAAACATGCAACGCGCAGGAGAGCTTCTCTTGGCAGGCGCCGCTTCCAAAGTGACCTCATCCCGGCAGAGATGGCACTGCTTGCCAGCACAATACAGCACCACGTTACGCATGCCTCATAGGTGTAAAATATCCGTCCTCCCTGCCGACTACCATATCCGCATGATTCGAGTTACACCTAAACAGATACCAATGATTGAGGACCGGCAGCTCTAAAATGTACACTAGAAGACGTCACGGATGTATTTTAATTAGTGTGCGGCCTTCATTGAGAAGAATGCACCAATAGACCAAAGGCGGCTGTGGATGGTACAAGAGAGCCCACAAGCACCCCGCAAACATCATACACGCAGGAAAGGGACCAACCGGGCTGCGGTTGTTACATACACTGACTGACATTTCATCAGCGGCGTTTCACCGACTCATCAGCCACTACTGCAGTATGCTTTCAATTAAAACATTGTGAACAGAGCCCGAAAGATGTGGGTCAGGAAAATTATTCATGTTTAAAGAACTTTTGAAAGAAGCTACATAGCACTCAAACGGTACCTTGAAAGGTCCCGATTTACCAAATAATGGTGAACAGGATCATTTTGCAGAGAAAAATCTAGACTTTCAAACCTATTTTCAGAAAGTGCTCCCTCGGTCTATTGGCTGAACTGGAATGGTGTAGTGAACCTGCGCTGTTTGCACATTGTTCCTACTCATTAAATGAACTGATTTGGGTTCATTGACCGCTGTACATTAGTTTTTGTTGATTTATGCAGAAGTCTGTGTGATTGACGGGAATATCACAAAGAATCTCATGAAATAACACTCTCCATCCAATAACTCTGTGGTCCTCCATGTGCCGGGGCAAAACGACTTCTTTTGACCACTGATACAACACATATTGCATTACAAATGCTATAGGTGTCACATTTGCAAAAGTTGTAACTATTGGCATTGTAAATGACAAAGCTATTAATTTCGCCATTTTCAAAACCAACACATAAATAAAAATTTGTCATTTGCAATACCAATAGCTCAAACTTTCCTAATGCGAGACCTATTGCGTTGCAAATGCTTGTTTAAAACTTACTGAAACAATGGCTTTGTTTAGTTAATTGAGAAATCTTGCGTGCAATAGTCATTTGCTGAGCCGGTGCTCTGTCTATCAGAGAGATTGTGGTCCCTACTTTAAGGATATAAACTAGTAAATCTGAAGCTTGTGGGTCTCTCTAGGCGGTCTAATGAAAATTGTCTCTGGTCACCAATTGGCACTCTAGCTTTGATATGTACTGGTGAAACTTATAAAAGAAAGCAGTTGGTTTTTACTTTTGTTAAAAATTAATTTCTTATCAGTCACACAACGTTTGTGATGATGAATGTAGTTTCTATGGGCCATGCGTGTTAAAATGTCATTAAAATGTAAACTTTTTTATGAGTTCATTATTTGTGGTATGTGCAGTGCTATCGGTGAAGGGTTTGTTTTAATTCTCAAGTATACGTTTTGCAGTTCTGGAGTTGTTTATATATCTAGCTTTGTCTTGAATAAGATTGAGCACCAGCTCTTCTTCGGCCATGTAAGCTCATCCGCTAGAATGTACTCATTTATGCAAAGATTTAGCCTGAAGTCAAATATTTGCAGTAGGCATGAAGACTAGCGACCTGTGCGCAATCATTGATTGACCTTACACCTCTTCATTTTATCTCTACTCCGAGTGTACATTGATATGATTATGCTGGTGCCTTTCTAGTTGGGTGTGGGTAGTGAGGGTGGCGGGGGAGTGCTGGAGATGTACTGCTCTGTCCAGATGGCATTAAGAACTCTTGCTTCTAGAGCTCTGAGCATCAGTTGAAGTAGTAAAGGCTTCTTGCTGGTGTCACTTGCTACAAGTACTTAACTCTCCCATTTGCATTGAGCTTGACTCACAGATTTTTATTTTACCAAGGCCATGACTGTAGGGGCCTCTGGTGTGTGTCAGCAGAATGTTTAAATACCAGCATTTGTAAAGCGCACAGCTACCTCCGGAGAGGTGTTCCGGCGCTGGGGGCCGTCGGGAAGATTAAGTGAGCTATTGCCCAGAGTCACATGGTGCTGGGCTAACCTGCTGTCTGCACCGGAGGTGGAACCGTGAACCCCGTGGTCCGGAGTCAGGCACGCTGGCCGCTGCGCCACACCTCTTCCACAGTGTTTTGTGTATATTAATTTGATTGACTGGCTGGACATGCCTGCTCATCACCCAGGGCCTGTTAAAGAGGTTATTTCAACTTTTACTTCCTCCAGCACATTCAGTTCTATTCCATAGAAGAAGTTATCGACACATGGCTTAGTTAAATTGTCCTTCCTCTGGAAAGTTACTTTAAATGTACCTTTTGACATTTTAACTATCCATCCACTGTCTTGGTATTTTCAGGATATCTTGGTCTTATGGTGTGCTGTATGCTGGTGGTTCCCTTGGCCAAGCTGAAGATCCCCTGTATGTATTGCATGTGGTGTAACCTTTCGGATTAGGAGAAAGATGTCTTACCAGAGTTTGTCCAGACTTCCGATGAGATATTCTTGAACCTTAAATGTTATGCCTCTGGGTTAAATTTCCTGGTGGAAGTCTCTTCTCAACCTCTATAAAAGTGTTTGTAATGACAAATTCTTCTGTACTTAGATAGTTGGGCCACGCACCATACGTATTATAAACTTGTAGTTAACAACAGATCAATCATGCACATAAATGTCCTGCAGTTTAAATACATCAATTTAGCCCTGAATGACTTTGATCCAACAGTACAGGGCAGGAAGGCTTTTTTCTTTACGAAGAGACCACTGATGTATTATGTTCAAAAAGCAAGGTGACACTCAGCACATTTTGGCTCCGGGCACTGCGGCATTGGGAGTAATCTTAATAAGGAATTCTTGTGGCTAGCAAGTAAATCGGAGATACTTTCTGGTGCCAAAACGGCATCCATAACATGTTGACCCATGTGCCTTTTCAAATGGGGACTATATCAAGGTGTCTCCTCATTTGCTGATTATGTTGATAAGAGACCGAAACGTACACCTTTGCTTTGGAGACCACCATTGGTATGATTCTCGGTGGGCTATAGGGAAGTGATCCTTAATAAATGCACTCTTGTTGGACTGGAGTGACAGATTACTATGTGTTTTGATCCACTCTATTGAAAAACAAGGGTACCAACTGATCCTGGTTCCTGTTTTAAATACCATGCGGTATTGGTGCTTGGTCATACTGTGCATGCCTACTTTGAGTTGCCTTCTGCTTTGGGGGACATATTTTCTTCTTAGTGGCCAGAACAAACCTTATACTAGCTTCATCCATCTCTGAAACACCCATTTCCAGAATAAGCTAGTCTACAACCATCTGAGGCTATGCTAAAATCAAATGTAAATTGAACAAACTGCCCATGATCCCTCCACAAGAAAAAAGGTCCAAGAACAGATGGCTCACAGTTTGTTTGGGACTCTTTCACAAAAGGTGAGTCCTTTTCACATCCCAGGATAATGTCCTTTCAAGCATCTCAACTGCTGAGCTTTGGTTTTCGAATGGGCTCCTGTAGTTTAAAGACCTCAGTTGAATTTGAATTGACTTTATCAGTTCTGACTTGTAAGTGTTTTGATCCCAGGGCACCCAGGGGCATTTCTATACCTCTGGCTGGTGTGCAAGTGGGTTGTGATCACTGTTTTCTAAAGAGCATTATATTTGTTTGCAAAGAGATAATGTAATTTGTAACCTTTTCCCCCTAAAGCATTTGTATGACTAAAATGTTAACTACACAGCTAAAGTTCAGATTACACAATAGGTCATGTTGTGCATTATAAAAGATACTAATGCAAATGTGTTCCTCCACTAGAGTATAAGCATGTCTTTATGACGAGGGCCACATCTGCTTCATTTGCCTACTATAACCATGGACATTGTGATATTAGTAAAGCCATTACTCAGGCTGCTCTTATTTATGTTTCAATGACTGTATGATAGATGTGAATTTAAGACCAGATGCTGCGTTTGGGAGGCAGCTCTAGGAAATTATATTTGATGCTGCTAAGCGTCCCTTACATTTTGGAGGATGTGGATCAAACCTAGCAGTACTTGCAAGGTGCTTCTTATAATTGATTTTCTGGTTCTTTTAAGCACTTGTTTATCCGGACTTCTCATCACCAAAGTCTGGGGTGTGAAGTTTTGTGAAAGCGTGAATTGGAGAAGAGCCTGTTGGTGCCTGATAGGAGAATAAGTGGGGTTGACTCCAACTCTGTGGGACTACCTGTTTGCATTGATTTCACAAGGAGCAATTGAGTATGATTGGCTAAAATGTGGTCTAAGAGGAAGGAGGACTTCCAGTAGAAGTTCTATGATCAGAAAAGAGGAAGATGGTTTGGAAGCTCCAATTGATTAATTGGCTAATCAATTTTTTTTGTGTTCTTGCAGCTCTTCACCAGTTGTCTCATCCCACCATCGACTGAGAATGTTAGAAGGAAGACTGGACCTGGCAGAAAAACTGGAAATCGGAGCAGTCTTCAAGGCCTTGATGTGGTCGGAGAAAAGAACGATCAGAGGGATGAGCCAGTGCAGCTAAGAGAGCAGCAGAGCCAAGAACGTCAGCATAGAGATGAACAGTTAAGATCAGAGCACAAATATCCAAAAGAAGGGGGGCACCATCTGGCGGATCCGCAGTTTCCTAGAACTGATAGGGAAGAGCACCCTGATCAGGAACATCCATCCGTGGCACATGATTCATTTCCGAGACAAGAGGCAAGAGTGACACAGCTTTCCAGAAACCTGGGACATGAACTGCAGGGAGATAAAAAAAAGCAACATCATGAAGTGCAGAATCTGCTAGGACCACAAACCCCCCAATTGCAGGATGAGAAGCATGATTGCCTAAATCAACACAAAGCTTCACAACATGAGCAAACAGAGAAGGAGCATCAGGAACAAGCTCAGGAATGTATAATACAGCAAGAGGAGCAGGGGCTTCAGCACAAAGAGCAGGAGCAGATACACAATATTGACCAACCTCCACTTGAACAGGCGCATCAACTGAAAGAGGCAGAATATCAACAAAAACTGAAGGAACATAATCTTAACCAGAATGAGCAGCAAAAAGAACTACATGAACTGCCAGACAAGCAGTGTCGTCAGGAGAAGCTGCAGAAATGCCTTGTGCAACAGAACCAACACCAGGAACACCCGGTGCAATTACCCCAGCAGAAGGACTATACTTTGCAAAGGACCAATCAGGTGCAGGTAAAGCTGCTTCAAGATAAAATGCATGAACAGCAAAAGGATCCTGTGCACGTGGAGCAGCAGGACCATGTGTGTGTTCAGGTGCAGGCACCTCAGCAGAAAGGTCTAGTGAAAGATATGCATCAGAAAGACCAGGTGAATGTCCTGCAGGAGGCTGATAAGGGACACGCCCTGCAGCAGACTAACCAGGTGCAGGCCCCGACCCAGAAGGAGCCGATGCTCATCATTAAAGATAAGGTGGAGCCACTGCAGCACGAAACACGGGTGCATGAACAGATAGAAGAACAGCAACATAAAGCCCAGGTGCCGATAGAGAAGCAGAAAGACCAGATGCAAGTACAGAGGAAGGACCAGTTATCCATACAGCAGCGCAAGGCCCAGGATCATATAGCACAGCAGAAAGATGATGTATGTTTACAAAAGCAGGACAGTGCAGAACTACAACAGCACCAAGACCCTATGAATGTACAGGAGAAGATAGAACAGTTGCCTGCACATGAACTAAAACACCTAGAGCCCAGACAACTGAAAATCCAGGGGTCTGTACCAGAGCAGAAAGAAGAGGTATCAACTGAACAACAGAAAGACAAGCTGCCTGTCCATCATCAGAAAGAACAGGAACCTGTCCTTCAGCAGCAAGATCAGGCGTTGCTACAGCAGAAACACGTTGTACATGTCCAGCAGCAGAAAGACCAGGAACCTGCACAGCAGCTGATAGACAAGGTGGCAGCAGAGCAGTTGAAAAAGCAAGAGTCTGCACAGCACTTACCAGACCGAGAGCCACAAAGCCAGGTGCCCGTGCAGGAGCTGCAAGAGCAGGAGCCCGAACAGGACCTGAAAGACCAGATACCAACTCAGGACCTGGAAGGCCAGGAGCTGCAAAACCAGGTGCCTGCAAAAAAGCTGGAGGAGCAAGAACTGAAACATCAGGTGCTGAAAGACCAGGAGCTGCAAGAGCAGGCGCCCACCCAGAAGCTGCAAGACCAAGTACCCGCCCAGGAGCTGCAAGACCAAGTACCCGCCCAGGAGCTGCAAGACCAAGTACCCGCCCAGGAGCTGCAAGGCCATCTGCCCGCCCAGGAGCTGCAAGGCCATCTGCCCGCCCAGGAGCTGCAAGGCCATCTGCCCGCCCAGGAGCTGCAAGGCCATCTGCCCGCCCAGGAGCTGCAAGGCCATCTGCCCGCCCAGGAGCTGCAAGGCCATCTGCCCGCCCAGGAGCTGCAAGGCCATCTGCCCGCCCAGGAGCTGCAAGGCCATCTGCCCGCCCAGGAGCGGCAAGGCCATCTGCCCGCCCAGGAGCTGCAAGGCCATCTGCCCGCCCAGGAGCTGCAAGGCCATCTGCCCGCCCAGGAGCTGCAAGGCCATCTGCCCGCCCAGGAGCTGCAAGGCCATCTGCCCGCCCAGGAGCTGCAAGGCCATCTGCCCGCCCAGGAGCTGCAAGGCCATCTGCCCGCCCAGGAGCTGCAAGGCCATCTGCCCGCCCAGGAGCTGCACTACCATGTGCCCACCCTAAAGTTACAAAACCTGGAGCTCCAAGGACCCATTCCTGCAGAGGAGCTAAACTGCCATATGCCCACACAGGAGCTGCAGGAACTAAAAGACAAGGTGCCCACACAGGAACGGAAAAACCAAGTCCCCTCACAGGAACTGCAGGAACAAGAACTGAAGGATCAGCTGCCTGTACGGGAGCTGCAGGACCAGGAGCTGAAAGACCAGGTGTCTGCTCAGGAGCTGCAGGATCAGCAGCTGAAAGACCAGGTGCCTGCTGAGGAGCTGAAAGACCAGGTGCCTGCTGAGGAGCTGAAAGACCAGGTGCCTGCTGAGGAGCTGAAAGACCAGGTGCCTGCTGAGGAGCTGAAAGACCAGGTGCCTGCTGAGGTGCTGAAAGACCAGGTGCCTGCTGAGGTGCTGAAAGACCAGGTGCCTGCTGAGCAGCTGAAAGACCAGGTGCCTGCTGAGCAGCTGAAAGACCAGGTGCCTGCTGGGCAGCTGAAAGACCAGGTGCCTGCTGAGCAGCTGAAAGACCAGGTGCCTGCTGAGCAGCTGAAAGACCAGGTGCCTGCTGAGCAGCTGAAAGACCAGGTGCCTGCTGAGCAGCTGAAAGACCAGGTGCCTGCTGAGCAGCTGAAAGACCAGGTGCCTGCTGAGCAGGTGAAAGACCAGGTGCCTGCTGAGGAGCTGCAGGCTGAGCAGCTGAAAGACCCGGTGCCTGCTGAGGAGCTGCAGGCTGAGCAGCTGAAAGACCAGGTGCCTGCTGAGCAGCTGAAAGACCAGGTGCCTGCTGGGCAGCTGAAAGACCAGGTGCCTGCTGAGCAGCTGAAAGACCAGGTGCCTGCTGAGCAGCTGAAAGACCAGGTGCCTGCTGAGCAGCTGAAAGACCAGGTGCCTGCTGAGCAGCTGAAAGACCAGGTGCCTGCTGAGCAGGTGAAAGACCAGGTGCCTGCTGAGCAGGTGAAAGACCAGGTGCCTGCTGAGGAGCTGCAGGCTGAGCAGCTGAAAGACCAGGTGCCTGCTGAGGAGCTGCAGGCTGAGCAGCTGAAAGACCAGGTGCCTGCTGAGCAACTGAAAGACCAGGTGCCTGCTGAGGAGCTGCAGGCTGAGCAGCTGAAAGACCAGGTGCCTGCCGAGCAGCTGAAAGACCAGGTGCCTGCCGAGCAGCTGAAAGACCATTTTCCTGCCGAGCAGCTGAAAGACCATTTTCCTGCTCAGGAGCTGAAAGACCAGGTGCCTGCGGAGCAGCTGAAAGACCAGGTGCCTGCGGAGCAGCTGAAAGACCAGGTGCCTGCGGAGCAGCTGAAAGACCAGGTGCCTGCCGAGCAGCTGAAAGACCAGGTGCCTGCCGAGCAGCTGAAAGACCAGGTGCCTGCCGAGCAGCTGAAAGACCAGGTGCCTGCCCGGGAGCTGAAAGACCAGGTGCCTGCCCGGGAGCTGAAAGACCAGGTGCCTGCCCGGGAGCTGAAAGACCAGGTGCCTGCCCGGGAGCTGAAAGACCAGGTGCCTGGCGGGGAGCTGAAAGACCAGGTGCCTGGCGGGGAGCTGAAAGACCAGGTGCCTGGCGAGCAGCTGATAAACCAGGTGCCTGGCGAGCAGCTGAATGACCAGATGCCTGCCCAGGAGCTAAAAGACCAGGTGGCTGCCGATGAGCTGCATGACCAACAACAAAAAGACCAGGAGCTGAAAGAACAGGTGCCCACCCAGAAGCTGCAGGACCAGCAACAAAAAGACCAGTTGACTTCTCAGGAGCTGCAGGATCAGCAGCTGGAAGGCCAGGTGCCTGCCGGGCAGCTGGAAGGCCAGTTGCCTGCAGGTCAGCTGAAAGACCAGGTGCCTGCCGCGCAGCTGAAAGACCAGGTGCCTGCCGAGCGTCTGGAAGGCCAGGTGCCTGCCAAGTGTCTGAAAGGCCAGGTGCCTGCTAAGCATCTGAAAGCCCAGTTGCCTGCCGAGCGGCTGAAAGTCCAGTTGCCTGCCGAGCGGCTGAAAGGCCAGGTGCCTGCTAAGCATCTGAAAGCCCAGTTGCCTGCCGAGCGGCTGAAAGCCCAGTTGCCTGCTGAGCGGCTGAAAGTCCAGTTGCCTGCTGAGCGGCTGAAAGTCCAGTTGCCTGCCGAGCGGCTGAAAGTCCAGGTGCCTGCCGAGCAGCTGAAAGTCCAGGTGCCTGCCGAGCAGCTGGAAGTCCAGGTGCCTGCCGAGCAGGTGAAAGACCAGGTGCCTGCCGAGCAGGTGAAAGACCAGGTGCCTGCCGAGCAGGTGAAAGACCAGGTGCCTGCCGAGCAGGTGAAAGACCAGGTGCCTGCCGAGCAGGTGAAAGACCAGGTGCCTGCCGAGCAGGTGAAAGACCAGGTGCCTTCTCAGGATCTGCAGGACCAGCAGCTGACAGAACAGGTCCCCACACTGGGGCTGCAGGACCAGCAGCTGAAAGAACAGGTCCCCACACTGGGGCTGCAGGACCAGCAGCTGAAAGAACAGGTCCCCACACTGGGGCTGCAGGACCAGCAGCTGAAAGAACAGGTCCCCACACTGGGGCAGCAGGACCAGCAGCTGAAAGAACAGGTGACCACACAGGGGCTGCAGAACCAAGAACTGCAAAGCAAGGAGCCTGCCCAGGAGCCTCGAGACCAGATGCCTATGCAACAGAAAGGCCAAGTTACTGTACAGCGACAGGAAGACTTGGTGTTTGCAGAACAACAGAATGACCAGTTTCATGTGCATATACAACAGGAAGAAGAACCGATGCATGTAGAAGAGCATAATAGCTCAGTGACTCTACAAAACCAAGAAGACCATGTGCCTGTACTGCAGAAGGCAAACCGGGTACCTCTTAAGAAACCAGGAGACCAGGTACTGCTACAGCAGAAAACAGGCCTAGTTTCTTCACAGGAGAAGAAAGACCATTTCTCTGCTCAACACAAGGCAGACCTGGCACTAGACCAGCATCAGGCAGACCAGGTTCCTCTACAGCCTAAGTGGCAGGTGCAACAACTGAAAGGCCATTTGCATGTACACCAGAAGGAGCAGGGAACTGTACAGGAGCAAAAAGAGCAGGCACGTGGACAGCTGCAAAAAGATAATGTACATAGCAAGGAAGTTGAGCAACCAGTGGAAGATCAAGAGTTTCTACAAGAGCTAATGGAAGACCAGGATACTTTGGAGCAGGCAGTCGAAGATCAAACAGCTCTACACCTACGAGAATGTGAACAGGCAAAGGAAGATCAAGAAATTCTGCAGCTACAAATAAAAGATGTGGAGCTTCTACAGCAACAGGGCCTTCCTCTCCAAAAGGATGACCAGGAGCCCCAACATCAGCAGGAAGGGTCAAACCTAAATGAAAGCCCAGAGCAGTTACAGAAACGTAAACAAGAATATAGATGTCGACAAGAGGAGCAGGCACGACAGATGAAAGAGCAGGCACTGCAACTGAAAGGGCAGGCACAGCTGCTGAAGGAACAAGCCAAACAGCTAGAAGAGCAAGCATATCAACTAGAAGAGCTGTCCAAGGAGCTAGAGGAGAGGGCAGCTCTGTTGGAAGAGGTACTGGAGAAGCAAACTCAAGAACATCCGCAAGACACACAATTACAGCAACATGAGGTACAGGTGCAGCAGTCTGAGCAGGTCCAGCAGTTCGATGTACAAGAGCTTCAAAGTGAGAATTTGCAACAGCTGGAAGTTCAGAGGAGGCAGCAAAATGAGCACCCAGTGCTGCTGGAGGTACAGCAGCAAACTGAACAGGTACAGCAATCTAAGCAGTCACGGCCGCTGGAGGTTAAGTTATCACAATCTGAGCAGCCGCAGCAATTGATTGTGCAGGCGAAGCAAAAAACGCAGCCAGAAAAGCAAGAGCAACAACCTGAGTTGCCTCAACTGTGTACAGAACAAATGCAGCAAGAATTGCAGTCACAGCAATTGGAAGAGCATGGGCAAGAGGAGAGGTTACAGCATATGGACACTGATGCATGTCATGAGCTGCATTTAGAGCAGACAGCAGTGCAGATGCCACAAAAAGAGCAGTTGGAGGAGGCTGAAAATCAGACTGAACACCAGCATATCAGTGCACAGGAAAGTAAGGTCCTGCTGTTGAAAGAGCAAAGTCAAAAGCAACCCAAAGCAGTAGATTGTTTGCCACAACAACAAGAACAGTCACAGCAGAAGAAAGAAATCGGACAACTGCAGTTCCAAGAGACACCAACAAAAGGTGGATACCAAGAAAATCGATCGCAGCCACAGGAACCTCAGTTTGAACTACAGCTAGCAGCTCCACTGCTGCAACAGACAGTGGAGCTAGCACCACAAAAAGGACAGAACAGCAGACTGCAGCCAACAGTTGTTCATCTGCATGAAAAGCAGTCCGGCATGGAAGTGCAGCAAGCCATGCCGCCAAGGCAACAGACAGATGAGATAAATCAGACCCAGAATGAGCAACCTCTAAAGCAGAATGAGCAGCCACAAATATGGGAACATACGCTGCAGCACCAAAAACACACAGAGAAGGAAAAACAGCTGGAAACATGGAACGAGTCACAACCACATTCAAAAGAGGATGAGCAGCCTGGGAGCTTGGCACAACAGGAAAATATCTTGGAAAATGAGGGTTCCGTGCAAAGACTGACAAAGCAGTTGGAGACCAATGCAGGCAAAGAGGGAGAACTGCAGAACCAGGTTGAGCAGTCAGAGAGGCATACCACCGAACTGCAGGAGGGTGAACAGTTGGGGATGGAATCATTTCAGAAAGAGAAGTCAGAGCAATTACAGAAACAGCAGTTTGAGATAGAAAGCGAACCTAAAGGACAACATCAATTGCAGAAATCAGATGACCGACCGTCCGTGCAGCAGGCCGAGCAGAAATCAGGTGAAGATCAGTTGCAGAAGCCGGATGAGCAACCTGTGATGCAGGAGCAGCAGAAAGACTGGCCACCTCAAGAGAAGCAGTCACAGCAGTCGGAAAAACGCACACAAGAGGAACAGCCAGATGTCTCAGGTGAATAATATTGTGTAATCCAGTTTAAGTTTATGAACAGTCCTATTTGTTTGATTTCGTGGTATAAGGTACCTGTCCTGCCCCGTGGGCACACAAATACATTAAAGAATAGGGAATACAAACTAGAAAGCCCAAAATTGCTTACCATTTAACAAGCAGAAGAAAAATTGCTAGAGAAGTCACAACAAAAAATTAACTCATTTTGCAGTCCAAGTTTTTTAGGGAAGATATTCACCTGCTTTCTAAGACCTATTTAGCCTGCCTGTTGGTTGAAACATTTTGTAAAAAGCCACTCTGTAGCAGAAGTGGGTTTCTCCAAAGAGGATTAGTGGTAACCTTACCGGACTAATTAATTTTCCTGATGGATACTTTTAAGAAGCAGATCCCTAAAACTCAAAAGCAGGGGTCAAGCTCCTCGAGTTAGCATCCACATCAATAGGCTCTTTGCGATACGCCAAGGAGGAAAGTGCGACACACCGGAGAGGGGGGGCTGGGAGGGGGGAAGGGTTGGGGGGGGGGGCAGTTTGTTGTTTGTTGTTGAGGTAATTGCGTGCTTCATCAGTAAAAGCTCTACCATTACCCTCTCTCATGGACACACTGGACTACCAAGTAGTACACACAGCTCCTTGAACAAGGCTGGGGGCGGTATGGTGCGGGTATAAGAGGCGGCCACCGGGGAATAGGTTGGTTGTACTGTAGTGTGTTTAAAGCAATGATAATAAACAGGGCTTTAAGTGGGATGGAAAAACTGGGGGGGGCTCTCGGGGGCGTGGCCAATGTAATTAAGGGCGTGCCTTAAAACACGTAAGCTAAAAGTTTGTGCTTAGCATAGTGTGCCTCCCCACTGGTAATCCAGAGAGAAACTGACTCTTTAAAGGATTTCTCTTCCCCCTACAACGCAAGAAAAAAGGACCGCCTGTGCCAGGGCACCAAACAGAGCCCGATAGAGACCCGTTTCGAGGCCTCCGTAAAAAAACTGCCGGTGCTCAGACCCGGTAAGACCCGGCCCACTTAACGCCCTGATAATAAATGAAACAAATTTGAACAAAACTCAAAAGCAGTGCTCATGCAAGCCTGTAGGTGGTGCTATGTGACTGCATCGATGTCTTTTCCTTTGGGAAGTGACGAATGGAGCCACATGCAAGTGCCAACCATGCCCGCTGACGTCAGTTCCTTTCTGCGCCTTCAGATGTGGATCTGCAGTCGTGCCAAGCGTCACGCAACAGGTGGATTGCTCACGCATTTCAGTGCGGTGATCTGCATCACCTCACTGAAATGCATTGTCACGCATTTTTGCACCTGTGCCAGGCACGCCACCAGCGGCGCCTGTGCCCGGACTCTCTATGCTGTTCCGAGGAAGGTGGTGCTGCTCAGCCGAGTTCCTAAACAGTTAACCAGTCTGCAGCTCTCAGCTCTGTATAGTGGCGGAGAGTGCTACAATGTATCTCTCTGCCCTGGAAACAAGAATGCAGCAAATGGTGCGGTGCCGCTGGGGCTACTCTGACTCACCATCACACACTGCAGGGGGGGCCGGGCTGCCCTCTCAGTCGATATTGCCGCTGTCAATCACCGACCGTGGCACCAGGGGGCCGGAATTAAATCCGGAAGTGCCGGCTGTAGAGTGCCGTCACGTCCGGAGGTGCAAAAGTGGCGGGGAAATCTGAAAGAGTGCAGGCTCATGGTTATGGTTCCAGGCCGACGGCATTTGCTGCGGCCACGAGACAGACCTTACGAATTGCTGCTCGCATCCTCCAAGTAAGTGAGTGCCTCTGAAGTAATCTAGGGTGCAGTTTGCTCGGCATCAGAGCCGGGTGGTCTGCCATGGACACTAAGGACCCGACTGGTGGTATCAGCTCAATCCTGGATGGCTCTTTGCGGCTGGAGTTGTCCCTCAGCAGCCCAGCACACCAGCCCCTCCTGTACAGCTGCTGCTGGGCCACACACGGAGCGGCGGCCTGTACAATTGCCGCTCATCCAGTCACCTTGCTAAGTAAGTTGTGCCTTTACTGAGGTATTGCTCTCTTCTTAAAAAATTAGCTTTAAATGTTGCTGTTCTAATTACTTGTGTTATTTCACGTTAAGAAAGCCTCATCAGTGGACATACAATACAGACATCGCCAAAAGGGATCCGTCTAGTTAGGGGCCGACAGTTCAATATAGCAGCAACTGAGCCCGGTGGGGAGAGGGCAGTGCAGGGCGTTGTCTGAGTCATGACCCTCCACACTAAAGGTAAGGGCCATCTGATTCATTGCAGCGGCTGCCTGGAGAGGACTCGGGACACGCTGCCTGAACTAACTGAGTACCGGCGGCATTAAACAAAGAATGATTCCTGCGGGGGTGGTTCAAGGCATCCTAAGCCAGAGTCAAGCGCAGCCCTGCGGCTGCCTGGCCGAAGATCTGAATACCAAAAATATTTAGAAAGTAAACTAGAGATTTCTTCCGTCTTCCAGTCGATATGGAATGTCGAAGGTCCAAGATATATGTTGCAGAGTTTTGTCCAGGGTAATCTAAAGTCCTAGGGACTGAGGTTCTATACTTATAGTAAGTTTAGGGGTTGGACTAACTCTAAGGTCCCTCCTATGGGTGGACCTGGAGTGGGGGTGGTTACACCCCTTCCCCTTTGTCCAGTTTAGCGCCAGAGCTGGGAAATGCACGGAGCACCTTGTGTGCCCCAGGCAGTGTCTGGAAAGCATTCACTGAATGCAGCCCTCCCTGCCCCAATACACTAAGAGCCTGTCTGGGGAGGCGCCAGCACCTCCCTGGGCAGGAAACCGATTGTCCAGGCCTCCCCCTGCCGGAGTTTCGTCCAGTAGCAGGAGGGCAGACTCGTGTCTGTGGCAGCAGCATCCAATTTGTGATGCTGAGGCTCTGTTTAACTTCAACCGGGTAAATCAGTAACTACATGTCTTCTCCCTCTAGAAGGGTGGAATGCTACCCCCGCCGCCAGGACTGGCGGGGGGGGATAGTATTCAAAAGTGTTTGACACCTTACACAACATGTTTTGATAAAGCCAAACCAAAGTTAGCATTAACCGCGAGGATTATAATGCACTTAAGAGTATATGGTATGGCTATATCCTAGAACAGCTATAAGGAGATGGTTCCGAAAGCTGCAGAGGGGCTCAGCTCATGCTAGGTCACCCTCTCACATAAAACCAAGCACTCTACCTCCAGGATTGTCGAGGTCTGCCTTAGGAGTGGCTTATAGGTGTATATGTGTCTATATATGTATATAGATATAGGTATACTATGTCTAAGTAAGGGGTGATTATTCCACCTTACCCAGGCTGTAAGAACAGACCAATGGTGTCAGTTTGGAAGGCAAATCAGGGGTGGCACAATACATGCTGCAGCCCCTGGTAGGTCTAGGGTGCAACTATGCCCTGGGTACCTATGGTACACTATACAGGGGCTCACAAGGGTGACCCAGTAACCAATCTGGTATGTACCTAAAGTACGTGGTATCAATTTAGAGAGAGAAAAGCTGGGCTGTGGGCCTGATTAGCAGGTCCACAGCCACACTAAAGTCTAAAAACCAGTTACCAGTTGCCACCCTCACCCGAGTAGTGTACCAGGTTAGTGGTGTACTTTCATTTCCAGTGCTGTGCAGTTATTTGAAGACCCCTTTAAAGTTTCTCGTTGTCGAAATGAGTATATATTCTGCTAAGTATATGCTTAATCCCTAATCTTTAATGCTTTATTTTACTTTTGAGAAAGTGTCACTCATAATAGCTCAAATGTCACTCATAATTGCACTAATATTGTGAAAATGTCACATGCACTGATCTGAAACCTTGGCAGCTATGGATCTGGAGATCCGCTCCCTCCTGTTTCACTGTAAGGTGATTTTTCTTTAAAGTTTCCTGTGTTCAAGGGACGTCACCCTCTAAAATACAGGGTTCAAACCTTGTAGAAACTATTGCAAAGAGATCTCCTGTGTCTGTCCGGTGTTTAGTTTTTTTTTACACGACTCCAAGTCCTGCAGCGATTGTGCCCAGATGATCCCTATGGCCATCAGAGAGTGCGAGGCACAGCTCTACGGGGCGAAGCACCGAAAGGCTCTGTGCTAGTCCTGCACCAGGTGGAAATCTAAGACGAAGACCCGCTCCAGCTCCAGAAGTTGTGCCTAAGGCACATCTTCCTCATGGTTGAAGTCTTTGAGGAAGTCAAAAAAGAAACACTAGAAGCACATTTCCCTCAGCCAGCCTGGTCATGAAGTCTGTCAGTGTAAGCTGATTATTTGGCTGCTACACCCACGCACTGATTCATGGTTGGTGAGATCTTGCCCATTGTCCCCAAAGACTCCGGGGGCTCCTCTAGTCTGAACTATTCAGGATGGTTGGGAAGCAGCTGAATTAGTCGTTCACCTGGGCCTGGACACCGCAACTGTCTAAATAGGGCTATAGGAACCAGCTTGGTGCTTCACCGCCATGCCCGGCTGAAGTCCACTGGCTTCTCGGGAGACGTTCAGCCATCTTTGAATGACATGCCTTTCCACGTCTCCAGCCTGTTTGCTGATAAGGCAGATTTTGCCCTGCAGTGTTTTAAGGAGAGCTGGGCCATGGCACGCTTCCTGGGCCTTTCAGCATCAGTCAGGCAATACCCTGAACAATTTTGCCCTTTTCCAGCACCAGACTTCTCTGCCGGCATAAAAAGCTTCCCACCCCTTTCAAGGTCTGGGCCATAGGCCCAGCAGACAGTGATCCGGCAACCAGGACCAGCTTTCATCCCATTCTTTTGCTCCTCCAGCCATAGCCTCCAAACCCCTTAATTGCTCCCTTACATGTGCACATCTACTCAGTAGGAGGCGGGATCAGCCACTTCCTAGGAGTGACAACATATCACGTCTGACAAATAGGTCCTGCAGATTGTCCAACGCAGCTATGCCCTGCAATTATTTTTGACAAAGTGTCCCTGCCACCTACTTCAGAGCCCTTCCTGTAGGACCAAATGTCCTTTTTATGCAAGGAAGTGCCAGGAAGTGTAGGCTTTTTTGGCCAAAGGAGCTATATAGAGGGTACCAACCTTGGAAGTAGGGACTGAGTGTTATTCACACTACCTCTAGTGCTGAAGAAGTACAGAGCCCTCTATCATGTTGTAGGTCATTGTTTTTTTTTTGTCCACGGACAAATTCCAATTGCTCACCCTTGTCCATATAATCTCTGCCATGATTCCTGGAGAAAGGATAGTGCTGTTGGAATACAGGGCGCTTATTTTCACATCCCCTTCCTTCAGACTCACCGATGCAACCTATGGTTCGCAGTGGACCTTTAACATTTACTAGCTGTGCTCCCTTTTCATCTCACTAGTGTGAGAAGTTAGCCTGGTATATGATGTCCACTATTCTAGTGGGCACCTTGCACCAGTCTAATTGACCCTTATTGATGGTAGGTTATAAAGTCAACCTTATAGAAAGCTATCCTAGTGGTAGCTGTGGAGAGCAGCCTTCAGTCTAAGACTTGGAGACGAGTTAAGCTAACTGTTTTACCATTTATAATCTCTTGAGTACCAAATGAAAGCACACCACACAAGGTATATATCAAATATATATGTATTTATTCTAAACACAACCCCTCTGCACTCTTTTTGAGGTCAGAGGTAAAAGTACAATGCAAGTAACTTAATTAGCATACGATAAGTTGCACAGCATACGTTTTGCCCTAGGGGCCTCACAAACCATATACTAAAATAGTGGTATAGGAACCATGTGAGAAATAGAAAGTAGGCCTGGGGCCTGTGGAATCGCTGGGGCTACTCAGAACAACCAAAGGTTAGGATGTAGGAGGCCCACGGGAGACGCGTGCAGTGTCTAAACACAGCCACGGGTTACCATTGACTTTCTATGGGAAACAAACAATGTCTTGTTGAATCTTTCAACTAGACCATTGCACTGTGGGTGATAGGGTGTGTGAATTTATAGTTTACTCCACACTCCTTCCACATTGCAGTCAGGTAACTAGACATGTCGTTTGCACCTCTGTCTGATACAACCTCCTTAGGGAAACCCACTCTTGTGAAAATTCCCAAAAGGGCTCTGGCCACAACAGGTGCTGTAGTGGTCCTAAGTGGTATAGCTTCTGGGTATCTGGTGGCATGATCCACTACCACCAGAATAAACCTGTGCCCAGAGGCTGTTTGGGGATCCATTGGTCCAACATTGTCAATCCCAACTATTTCAAAGGGAACCCCCACCACAGGTAGTGGTATATGGGGGGCCATTGTAGTGTCACCTGCTATGCCACTGGCTTGGCAGGTTACACAGGAGCGACAAAATTCCTTTGTGTCTTTTGACATGTGGGGCCAGTGAAAATGTTGAACAAGCCTGTCCCAAGTTTTGTTCTGGCCAAGATTTCCTGCTAAGGGAATATCATGGGCTAGTGTCAAAAAGAATCCTCTGAATGCCAAAGGTATGACCAACCTCCTGGACGCACAAGGCTTGGGGTCTCTACCCTCTAAATACAGGAGCCCTTCCTCCCAGTAAACCTTATGGGTTTCACTAGCATTCCCTGCAGCCTCAGCAGCAGCTTGCTGTCTGAGGTGTTCAAGAGAAGGGCAGTCCAACTGCGCCTGCCTCAGATCTGCCCTGGAAGGTCCCCCTGTCCCAAGAAACTCAACCTGATCAGGTTCAAGCTCTTCAAGGACAGTTCCATCTTCAGGCTCACAACCAGCTTCTTCAGAAGGCTGATCCTCATCCTGAGGCAGTGGGGAAGGCACAGCCTTAACCCTACTGCTCCTTGTATTGTTGGCAGGCAACTGGTCCATTATTCCAGAATCCAGTGCCTTTTCAGTGTTGCGATTTTTGACCTGTGACCTAGTCACAGCAAGAACATGTGCTGATATGCCTAACATTTCTGCATGTGTTCTAAACTCCACTTCAGACCAGGCTGAAGTCTCTAGGTCATTGCCAAGCAAACATTCTACAGGGAGGTCTGAACTAACAACAACCTTCTTAAGTCTAGTTACCCCTCCCCAGGAGAAATTAACAGCTGCCATACTGTGTGTGGTAGTGACATTGCTAGCATTGGTCACTAGGTAAGTTTCACCTAGTATGATCTGTCTAGGGTTCACAAAGTCAGGTATCACCATTGTGACTCTAGCCCCTGTGTCCCTGTAGGCCTGAGCCTCTTTCTCATTGGCTAATGGAGTTTGTCTATACTTGCCCAAGTTATTGGGACTCAAAGGGAAGGACATATTCATGCCTCCATCACAGATCAAAACAGATTGAGTTGGTACTCTGACTAGGCCAGAGTCCATCTCAGTTCCCAGGGTTTACCCTACTATACCCTTCTGTTGAGAACCACTACTTGGAGCTGAACTAGGGGGAACAGTTGCCTTAGAGGCAATTGTGGCTGGAGCCGTCTCCTTTTTGGTGCAATCACTGGTCCAGTGAGAATAACTTTTACACATCTTGCACCATTGTTTCTTTAGACCTTCTTTCTTTTTGGATTGTTGGGGACCCCACCATTAGAAACTTTTTGGGGACCTTGAGAAGACTTCTGATCTTTTACTTTCTCACCACCCTTTTGGTCTTGCTTCTTCTGGTCACCACCTTGGTTCTGTACCTTCTGCTTCACCCTGGTTCTGACCCATTAGTCTTCCCTTTTACCCAATTCTTGTGGAGAGGTCAAATCCGAGTCAACCAGGTGTTGATGCAATAACTGGTTCTGGCAATTATTAAGAATCTGTTCTCTCATTATAAGGTTATACAATCCTGTATAGTCACTTACTTTACTGACCAGTAACCAGCCTTCCAGAGCCTTAATAGCACAATCTACAAAGGCTGTCCAGTCCTGAGTCTGTGTCTTCTGGGCATCTCTGAACAGCAACCTATACTGTTCAGTGGTTAGGCCAAACCCATCTATTAGAGCACTCTTCAGGACATTGTAATTGTCAACATCCTCTTCTCTAACAGTGAGGAGCTTGTCTCTACCTTTTTCTGCAAAGGAGAGCCACAAGATTGCTGCCCACTAACTCTGGGGTATCTGCTGTACTTTGCAGGCCCTCTCCAAAGCAGTTATCCATTTGTGGATGTCATCCCCACTCTTATAGGGAGGGACAATCTTGCTTAGGTTTTTATGGTCATAAGACCTATCCCTACCACTTGGGATTCTGCTGCCACCAGAGGGCTCTAGCTCTGCTAATTTTTTCTCTCTTTCAAGAGCTCCGATCTCTTTCTCAAGGGCAACTTCGTGCCTCTTGATCCTAAGCCTGACTTCTCTCATTCTGTCTTCATGCTCTCTTTTCTATGGGGATGTTCTCCTCCTGTAAGATGAGGCAGAGGACCCTATTGATGAACTGGAATGGTGAGATTCACCTGAGTGAGATCTCGGTCTTCTAGGTACACCAATAGGCCCACCGAGGGGATGAAGGAAGGCCCACTATGGCCATCTCCATCTCCAAGTAGTCCTGTCAGGTAGGTGGGGTACATCCCTCTCTCCCTGGCCTACACCCTCATCATCTTCAGAGTCGTGGTGGGGTGCCCCACTTGGATCCTCCTCAGATGAGGGATGGCCCCCCTCCCTACTACCTTGGGTATCTGGTTCAGATGCTTTTTCTAAGTCATCTGCCACCAGAATATCTATGAGGTGTTGGGTGATTGGACTCTGTCCTTGCTTTAATTTCCTTGTGACTCACAATCCTCTTAAGTCTTGGAAAGTTAATGTGTCATATTTAGATGTCTGCTCTTTGCTTACATCTGGCATGGAGACACTAGCTCCTGCCCTTAAAGCCATGACTAGTGAGGTGTGGTGTGTGCACTTACCTACACTACTTGTTTTCCTACTAGAACCTCTCTAGAAGTTGTAGTCAGGGTGTGCTAAGCCCTTACCACCTAAAACTGCTAAGTTCAGTAGAACTTATGTATTATAAGTCTTGATTCATATGTACCTACAGGTACCTTTAATGTGATTTTTCAAATGATATTCTCAAGATTATTTGGTAAAACAAGTGCAAGCTCCTCTCCCATCCGCTGCACACCAATGTGAGAAGTTAGCCTGGTATATGATGTCCACTGTTCTAGTGGGCACCTTTCACCAGTCTAATCGACCCTTATTGATGTTAGATTATAAAGTCAACCTTATAGAAAGCTATCCTATTGGTAGCTGTGGAGAGCAGCCTTCAGGCTAAGACTTGGAGACGAGTTAAGCTAACTATTTTACCTTTATGAGGTCAGAGATAAAAGTACAATGCAAGGAACTTAATTAGCATACGATAAGTTGCACAGTATACGTTTTGCCTAGGGGCCTCACAAACCATATACTAAAATAATGGTATAAGAACCACGTGAGAAATAGAAAGTAGGCCTGGGGCCTGTGGAATCGCTGCGGCTACTCAGAACAAATAAATGTTATGATGTAGGAGGCCTGCGGGAGATGCTTGCAGTGTTTAAACACAGCCGCGGATTACCATTGACTTTCTATGGGAAACGAACAAGTTACAATTTTAAAGTTTAAGGGTACAAGGAGGTGAAATACGCTTGAACCCTTTTAGACTAGGACACTTGGAGAGTCAATACCCACTGGAGCACCGCAGTACTCGTATTACCTCACCCAGGGAAGCCGGGTGCATAGGTTTCTTTTCGTGTCTGGTTTAGTCGTCGATTCCAATGGAGAGCTGCGAAGAAGTGCTGGGCCACTAGCCAGTGACCAGGGCGGCGATAAAAAGATGCCACCAGATGCGGGTGATTTCAGGTGAGAAGGTGAAGTTTGTCTCTTCAGCCACAAGGTCCAGGAGGTGTCGACGACGACCAGGAGCTGGGTTCGAGCTGTCCCACGAAGGATCTAGTTGACTGCGGTGTCGGTATCAGGGTGGGACCCAACAAACCTTGGCAAACTCAACCCACGCAGGATGTCGAGATTGGCTTCGGTGCAGACCAGCAAGGTCTGTGGAACTTTTCCTTTGCAGGGAAGTTGGAGCAACCAGGAAAGCAAGTTAAATCAAAGGTTGATCTTCTTGGAAGCTCACTAGCCAACGGACTAGGAACTGCGAAGACTTGTCAAGCGGAAAAGCACAAAGCGGGCCCATGGGAAATTCGTGGAGTGTGGACCTCTGAGCTTCGGCGCAAAAGGTGCTCGGGGCTGGGGCTTCAATCACCCCAATGCACAACTTCGGGATACCTCAGATAATCGATACAGGGTGCAAAATTCAGGATGTCCAGGAGTTCCGGTCCCACGTCTCAAGTGTCCGCCACGGGTCTCCGCTTTGCTGTGAGTGAAGGTCGGGGTCAGAGATGTCTGGAAGTCTGTGTTCTGTGTCGCAGATTCTTCAGGGTCCGGAGGGAGCCTCGAAAATGCAGACCGCCAAAGATGCTTTTGGTGCCTGTTTGAACACGGTGGTCACTCCTTGACCACAAGGGAGATTTCTTCCGTCTTCCAGTCGATATGGAATGTCGAAGGTGCAAGATATGTTGCAGAGTTTCGTTCAGGGTCATCTAAAGTCCTAGGGACTGGGGTTCTATACTTCTAGTAAATTTAGGGGTTGGACTAACTCCAAGGTCCCTCCTATGGGTGGACCTGGGATGGGGGTGGTTACACCCCTTCCCCTTTGTCCAGTTTCGTGCCAGAGCTGGGGCTGAGTGCACCAGCAACCGGTTTGAACTGGGAAATGCATGGAGCACGTGTGCCCCAGGCTGTGTCTGGAAAGCATTCACTGAATGCAGCCCTCCCTTCCCCAATACACTAAGAGCCTGTCTGGGGAGTTGCCAGCACCTACCTGGGCAGGAAACCTATTATCCAGGCCTCCCCTGCTGGAGTTTAGTCCAGCAGCAGAAGGGCAGATTCGTGTCTGTAGCAGCAGCATTAATTTTTTGATACCGAGGCTCTGTTTAACTTTAACCGGGTAGACCAGTAACTACACGTCTTCTCCCTCTAGAAGGGTGGAGTGCTACCCCCGCCGCCAGGATTGGCGTGGGGGGATAGTATTCAAAAGTGTTTGACACCTTACACGACATGTTTTGATAAAGCCAAACCAAAGTTAGCATTAACCGCGAGGATTATAATGCACTTAAGAGTATATGGTATGGCTATATCCTAGAACAGCTATAAGGAGATGGTTCCGAAAGCTGCAGAGGAGCTCAGCTCATGCTAGGTCACCCTCTCACATAAAACCAAGCACTCTACCTCCAGGATTGTCGAGGTCTGCCTTAGGAGTGGCTTATAGGTGTATATGTTTAGGTCTCGCCTGTTGTCGATGCGCATGCGCATCGAGCAAAGCGAGACTATTGCGAGTTATCCACTCTTTATCCACACTGCAAGGAATCGTGGCGATTCCTTGCAGTGCACGATAAATTTAAGGTCAATGCGCATGCGCATTGAGCTTATGCGCATGCGCATTGACCTTAAAAGTCACGGGCGCGTGCACGTCCGTCTTTGTTTACCCCTCCGCCCCCTCCCGCCGTGTCGCATTTCTCCTCCCCCTCCCCTCTCTTCCTTTCGTCTTCCTGCCGTGTCGCACCTCTCCCCTCTCCGCCCCCTCCCCTGCCCGCCCCCTCCCGCCGTGTCGCATTTCTCCTCCCCCTCCCCTCTCTTCCTTGCGTCTTCCGGTGATTCTGTATGCAAACATAGGCTCAATGAAGAAATACCCCCATGAGCTGGCACGGAAGGTGAGGGCGCCTGTGATCAGACACTGCGGGGTAAAAATCATGGGTTGAAAGTTTCCCGTCTCTTAGTAGGTTAGCTAAACTTTTGTTATCAATGGGCGGCTGTTTTTAAGACTTGCCGTCATCTTACTTACATGCTGGAGGCTGCACTCGCAACCGGGTATTACCTTCTTGTGGCTCTCAGGAACGTATTGTGAGCATTCGTAGCCCGATCAGACACTGCGGGGTAAAAATCATGGGTTGAAAGTTTCCCGTCTCTTAGTAGGTTAGCTAAACTTTTGTTATCAATGGGCGGCTGTTTTTAAGACTTGCCGTCATCTTACTTACATGCTGGAGGCTGCACTCGCAACCGGGTATTACCTTCTTGTGGCTCTCAGGAACGTATTGTGAGCATTCGTAGCCCGTCTTTTAACTTGCTTGCTAATCCGAAAAATGCGCTAAACACTGGGAAAGCGCCGGAGACTAGAACGAGAACTTTCCAAAATGACTTACATGTGCCTGTCTATAATCTCAAAAGACAGCACTTCCTGGTTAATATGTGATCAGCATTTTTTCTAATGACAGTATGGTAGCTTCTATGGTCCATTTCTTGTGAAAAAATGCTGTATCATGAAAATGAGCCAATGTTAAAAAAGGTTGTTGGGAAAGGCTTACAAAAAAGTGAAAAATTGTTTTTCTTGAAAACAACGGCGTATTTAGAAAAATGTGTTTAAAAATGGTTTATTTAAAAAAAATTCAAATGGTGTAGTAAAACGGTTTTTTTTTTTAGACAGGGGATCAGTCTCAACTTGATCGGGATGTGGTTCTAAACTTTAAGTTCACTAGGTTACCGCCCCCTCCCCTGCCCGCCCCCTCCCGCCGTGTCGCATTTCTCCTCCCCCTCCCCTCTCTTCCTTGTTGATGTATATCTTTCTTTGATATGGGACTAGTGAGACATCTAAAGTTCTCTCTAGGCCAGGCCTTAAAATAGATCACAGTGCAACATTAAATACACAGCATTCTTTAGAAAGAAAATTTTACTTACGGAACAGCTCTATTCAAAGAACTAGTCATCAAACATTAATGTTTTTTTATATTATTATTAAATTGAAACAAATAAGCAGCATCTTATTAAGACTGTCGTTTCAACCTCTGAGTTAAGGCAAGCACTATCTAGTCCAGTCCACTGGGAAGCGCAGTTCAGTTTGCAGAGACCATTGGGCTTTCATAGCGACCTACGGTTGGGAGTGTTTGTGCCCTGGAGCGGTAAGGAATTCAACACGAGCACAAAGAGTGCACTCCGCCCTATTGCAGCCTCCCTCCTCATATCGCTCCTTTATCTGTTCTCTTTATGCTAATCCTCTTTTCTCTTTTCTCTTCCCATTTCTTTTTTTCTTTCCTTCTTTCCTTGAAACTTCCCTTTCCCTTGGCATCCTCACTCTTGCTCTCCACACATTCTCCTCAACTCTTGCCTTTACTTGCACGCTTGCAACCACCGCTCTTCTAAATTGTTCACCCCCACCCCATGGCTCCACCCAGTGCGTGCCCTGGCTGCCATATTGCCAGCTGTCTCCGACTGTCCACCTATGCCTGACCCCTGATTGGTGGGCTGCTCCCTGGTGCTTGGAAACACTCTGGCTCCCCTCTTCTTCCCTCCTCCTGTTGCTTGTCCACCCCGGTGTTCGTCGTCTCCATGCCTTCCATCCATCCCTCAGTGTGGCTCAAATGTCTACTCCGGGGCTTAACCCCCTTCCTCAACCTCCAATCCTGGCTGGCTTCCCACTGGACCCCCCCCTCCCCCATGTTGCTCGGCTACCCCCAGGGCCCCCTGCATGTTGGACTCCACACTCTAGGTGCCCCCCCTACCCCTTTAATTTAGGCCCCCCTGGCTTATTTGCTTCCATTATTCCACTCAATCCAAGCACCTCATGAGTACACTGTGCCACACTCCTTGAAGATATGTTCCCAATTCTTGCCTAGGACACAATGTACTTTAATAGAGAGTTATCCAAAACTTATTTCTAGAAAATAATCATAATTTATTTCAGAATTGTACCTCATGTACACCAGGCCCTTAGGGCACTGTAGTGGTGAACAGGGGATGTGCGGTATTAAACTAAATGTCATCATTGCCAATGGGCCATAGAGCAGTGACAAGCGGCAGGTAAAGGAGGGCCACACACAATGCGAGTCTACCCTGAATGGCAGCTATGGGAGTGAATCCATTCCCGCTGAAAATTCTGAAATGTACAATAATTAAAGATATACGATGCAAGCAGGAACCTAATGAGCTGCAATTAGCAGCTTGACCTTAAATTCTCTTAGCTGAGAGTTAAAACCCTTTTCTGAAACTAAGCATTTAGCTGTTAAAGCGGCCCTATGAATTGACTGTAATCACTCTCTGTGCTCTGACCCAGAAGTAAAAAAAATCCCGATTCTGAAGGAACTTTCCTTTCATACCACATTGGAGTTATGATCACGTTTCTTCCCATTTTAAAGCGATAGTCCTACACATGTGGATAACATAAAGCTTTCACGTTTTCACGTTCAAGGATTGAGGTCCTGGCCTTGTTAAAAAAAAAATGGTCTCTTGGGTAGTGGTCCGCTTTCTGTCGTTTTTATTTTCAAAGAAATATGATTTCCCACCCACTGATTTTTATCCAGGTAGGATCCATAAAGAGCTGCCCGCTGGTATTTAACAACGCCCTTATCGATCCCATTGTATAGGATCCATTCTTTCTGTTCTAAAGCAAGCGGCAATCTCTCTGCTTGGGATACCATACTTCTCTGTATAGGACTCTGTCTGAGCCTCAAAAGTAACAAGTGTGTCATTTACAGCAACAATGCGGTCATATCTCAGCTATCACAGTGCATTTCATTTGGTACTACCAAACTCTTTCTTCCAACATCTTCAGATAGCATACCATGTTGTTGGAACCCTCACATTAACTAGGTCTGCCCATTGCTAGGTATTGTATTCGAGCTTCCGGTTTTTCTTTGGTGCAATAATGGGAATGCACCCCCTCCTCTGACCCACATTTGCCTGCCATTCCACCAGCGCAGCGGGTGTAAGCTTGTGGTTCCTAGATCCTGCTGTACAGTTGATCATTTTTTCTCCTTTCCGTCATCTTTGTAGAGCTGGCTTCCTCTTAATGAATCTCATCTAAGACCACATGATCTTTAAAACATTAAGTGTTTTATTTCTCCTTTTTTAGGTGTAATTTACCTGTGTCACCAGCATTTTTATTCTATATTTGTCTGTTTTGTTATGGACCAAGATATCTCTGGCTGCATCATTTCATTTATTAGTCAGAAACTCCCACCCACCCACCCACCCACTCACTCTCACCCACCCACCCACTCCACCCACCCACTCTCACCCACCCACTCTCACCCACCCACTCTCACCCACCCACTCTCACCCACTCACTCTCACCCACCCACTCTCACCCACCCACTCTCACCCACTCACTCTCACCCACTCACTCTCACCCACTCACTCTCACCCACTCACTCTCACCCACTCACTCTCACCCCCTCACTCTCACCCCCTCACTCTCACCCCCTCACTCTCACCCCCTCACTCTCACCCACCCCCTCACTCTCACCCACCCCCTCACTCTCACCCACCCCCTCACTCTCACCCACCCACCCACTCACTCTCACCCACCCACCAACTCACTCTCACCCACCCACTCTCACCCACCCACTCTCACCCACCCACCCACTCTCACCCACCCACTCTCACCCACCCACTCACTCTCACCCACGCACTCACTCTCACCCACGCACTCACTCTCACCCACCCACTCACTCTCACCCACCCACTCACTCTCACCCACTCGCTCACTCTCACCGACCCACTCACTCTCACCCACCCGCTCACTCTCACTCACCCTCACCCTCACTCACCCTCACCCTCACTCACCCTCACCCACCCTCAACCCCTCACCCTCACTCACCCTCACTCACCCTCACTCACCCTCAACCCCTCACCCACCCTCAACCCCTCACCCTCACTCACCCTCAACCCCTCACCCTCACTCACCCTCACTCACCCTCAACCCCTCACCCTCACTCACCCTCAACCCCTCACCCTCAACCCCTCACTCACCCTCACCCTCAACCCCTCAGCCTCACCCTCACTCACCCTCAACCCCTCACCCTCACTCACCCTCAACCTCATGCTAAAGATTTACAAAAAAAACCCATAAACAATTCTAAAAGCACTAACTCTAATGCTGCGAGACCTATTGCATTTCTAATGCTTGTTTTATATATGTATATAGGTATACTATATCTAAGTAAGGGGTGATTACACCACCGTACCCAGGCTGTAAGAACAAACCTTTGGTGTCAGTTTGGAAGGCAAACCAGGGGTGGCACAATACATGCTGAAGCCCCTGGTAGGCCTAGGGTGCACCTATGCCCTGGGTACCTATGGTACACTATACAGGGGCTCACAAGGGTACCCAGTGACCAATCTGGTATGTACCTAAAGTACATGGTATCAATTTAGAGAGAGAACAGCTGAGCAGTGGGCTCGATTAGCAGGCTCACAGCCACACTAAATTAAAAAAACAGAGAATGACAGCAAAAAGTGGGGGTAACCATAGGAAGCAGATCCTACTCTCCTACACATAGTACTTCTTGAGTGTTCACACAAAGGTGAAGGAAGTGGTCTCTGCCCAACTCTTAAGGTTGTGGTACTAGTCTTGTACTACCTTGATGAATGGCTATTGAACATGGGCTGGGCTTATTCGCGGACCACTTCAGATGACCGTGAACTTCCTTACAATCTTGGGGTTCTCAATTAACCTGCCGAAGTCACACCTAACTCCTTTGCTGTGGCTCCCCTTCATTATAGCCACTTTAAATACTGTGTATTACAAGCCTTTCCTCCGGTCCAACGAGTCCAGGACATTTGGGCTATGATCCTGATGTTCTGCCTGTCCTGGATCTCAGTGAGAACGGCTTTGAGGTTTTTGGGCCTACTAGCCTCTTGCATCCTGTTTGTCGAAACATTTCAGGTGTCACATGCCGTCTTTGCAATGGGACTTGAAGTCTCCATGGACCCAGCACCAAGGGAACTTGTCAGATTCCTGGAAGGTGTCAAAGGACACTGCAAAAGACCTGTAGCTGTGGCTATGTGAATCCAAATGGACCAGTGGCAGATACCTCTCCCTGCCCCACCTAGAGTTGACAGTGGTGGCTGAAACATTGCTACTGAATGGGGGAGATCATCTGGGAGAGGAGAGATCAGATGACTCTGGTCTTTGGTAGAGACCTGCTTTTATAACAGTTGTTTGGAGTTGTGGGAGATTCACTTTACATTGAAAGGCTTCCTTTGCTCTTTAAAGAGACGGCTGGTACAGTTTCTCACTGACAACACCAAGTCCCTCTGGTACTGCATGAAGTACAAATGGGAGAACACTGGCTCATTCTCTTCATCACTCAGGACGCGCAATGTCAGCTCTTTTGCACGCTTGAGTTCCCAAGAAGTTTCTGGTAGAGAGTCATTTCTACTAGAGTACAGGACTCTTCTATGCCTTTCCGCTGCTCCCGTACTTGTCCAGAGTTCAGGATCGACCGGGCTTAAATAATTCTGGTGGCTTCAGATTGGACTAGCAGTGCGTGGTACCCAAAGATTCTGGGTTGGGCATCAATCCTCCAATCAGGCTGCCTCTTCAGGAGGATCTTGTCTTGCAACAGCAAGGCAGTATCTTGCATCCACACCTACTTACACCTCATTGCGTGGAGATAGCGGTGACGTTTGACCCATTTCCTCCCAGGGTAGTTGATGTCGTCTTGACAGGCAGGTGCCCTTCAGCAAAATCTGTGTATTCTGGATGCTCGGTCAGATTTGTGGATTGGTGAGATGCCCTTGAGTTGAACCCACTGCAGGAGAAGTTGTTGAATGTGTAATTTGCTTTCTTTTTAGCCGTGCATGGTCTCGCTGTGGGCACAGTTAAGGTTACCTCTTTGACCTTTTGGCCTTTTTACTTTTGCCGGACCAACCATCCTTATTCAAGTCACCTGTTGTGATGTTTTTCTAAAATGTTTTCAACACATGCTTCAACTGAAGCTCTTTGTGGTGCTACAGTATAACTTAAAACTGGTTCACGTGTTTCTAATGTTTACATAGTTTGCACCAATGCACAATTGTCCATTAAGCCTACTAACCCTTAAAACTATCTTTCTGGTTTTGGTAAGATTTGCATGGTCCATCCTCCATGTAACAAATTATTTCTGAACAAACTGGTGTTAACATCTTAAGCTGGGTTCCTACCAAAGGTGGTGATGCCTTTTCAAACAAAAAACATGTATGTATACCCCCACTAAGTAAAACGAAATGGGCAGTAGCTCTAAGAGTAAAAATTATCACCCACGGAACAGTTCACTTCATAGTTATTTATTTATCATCATCATTATTTTTTTTTAAGTAGAAAAAGTTTTTTTGCATAAATATTTCAGATATATAAAAATGAACACATAATGGAAAACAACAATCATGTGTAGACTACATCAATGATCATAAGACGATATATCGGCGGCAGGAACGATGGGGTCACTCTACTTGCGGTTCGGCGTTCGCGTCATTTGAAACTTCGGCTATTTGTTGTCGGCCTGAGCACCGTTGGGATGACCCATTGACATATTCCCTCATAGTTTTTTGGGCTCCCTGACATACTGTGGAAGTAGTCCGTATTCAACTTTAGTGTATGCTAGAGTGTTAAAGTAAACCGTTTTTATTCTTCATTATTATATTTTCTTTATGCCTGGACACATATTCCTTGGTCTCCGGTACCTGCAAATTTATCTTCAATTTTAGCCGCTGTGAATTTTCATTTTATTGTTAAATCCTCAGCCCTCTGTGCTGTTTTATTGTAGATATATTTTGCACTTCTTATTTTCACCTTATATTGGTTCTCGAGACCGTTCGTGTAGCCCTGCCTTCACACTATACATTGTGTATTTCTATCGTTAGTGGCTATCTCCTGGCCACTAAGAAATTAAAAATTATGAAGGTTGCGCCCTGATGAAGGAAGCTTGAAGCAGTGGCATTTCCGCGTCAGCGCTTCTCACCTTTGTTGTCATATGTGATGTGTGTATTGTTTATGTATTTTACTGTTTATTGTATTTTATTGTGTTGTGTTGTTTCTTGGTTCTATATTGATACTTGAATGTTGGTTGTTGATGGCTTATATGTTAGTCAGCTGGTTCTCTGTATAGTGTGGCAGGATTATTTTTTTTCCCCTTTGGGCTTGTTTTCGGTCTTATGATCATTGATGTAGTGTGCACATGATTGTTGTTTTCCATTATGTGTTCATTTTTATATATCTGAAATATTATGATGATAAATAATAATGATGTGAACTATTCTGTGGGTGATAATTTTTCCTCTTGGAGCTACTGCCCATTTCATTTAACTTGGTGGGGATATCCGTACATGTTCTTTGTTTGTATTTTCCCATGCTTGGATGTTCCCCCAGAACGAGTTTCTCAGGGTCCCTCTTATGTTTATATGGGGTGATGCCTTTTCATGCTGGACAAGCTATCACGCTTTCAAGTGTCTTTGGTCAGCCTCATCCCTTGAAAGAGGAAGAGTGACTTCCTTGTTGAAAGCCTAGAGGGCATTTAGTTTTTACATCTATTGTACCACATAACATGGGTGGACATTCAGCTCTTTGTGGGGTTCTCGAGTGAAGAAGGGCAAACCTTTGGAGAAACAGAACATCTCTTGATGGATAGTCTTCTGCATTAAGTTCTGCTATGCATTAGCTAAGTAGCAGCCCTCGGAAGGTTTAGGGGCCCACTCCACCAGTGTCATGTCTGCTACTACTGCTTTGGCATGAGGAATGCCTGTCATTGATGTTTGATACATTCAGGAAGGACTTGTGTCTTGACAGTCTGGTTTGTCAAGATGAGTATTTTGTCCTCTAAGACTTTTCAATTTGAGACGTTCCACAGACCTTCCACTTCAGGAGGTATGGCTTTGGTATATATCCACCATGTCAGGGATCTACAGTTAGAAGCATCTGTCGGAAGAACAAGTTACTTCCCTTTGGTAATGCTCTTTCAGGTGTATACTCTATCTAACCACATATTCACCTCCCTAGTCTGCGGTATGGGATCATCTATCTAAAAAGCTCCCAGTCTAGGAATCTGCACATTGGTTTCTTTATTCTGCTAATGGGTTCATAGAAGAAACTGATGTCAGCACCCATAGGTGGCACTTAAATGGGGCTCAGTTCATCACTTCTGGAGCGGAATAGCATAGTCGTGGAGTTGCACAGCGCCACCGATCGGCACTCAGGAGCACTGATTTTGAGTAGTCCGGATTCATTCTGGAACGTGAGGGAAATTCACATGGTAACAAATCTGCCGTATCCACCAGAAAAAGCATTACCAATGGTAAGTAACTTGTTCTTCATTGCCACAAATCCTTGCTGTAACTGATATTTCAGGTTTACACAGTTCTAATTAATACATTGGCCTGACATGAAAACCCCAGCTTTCAAACCAAATACTTTTCACTTCATTAGAGAGCGCTGATAGTAGTCTTGGATTTCTGATGAAATGTTCCTTTAGGGTGAAGTTGAAATTCAGAGATAATATATAAGAATTCTCAATCATCGCATATTCTCCTTCGGTATAACTGTTAGCAAGTTTGTCCTCCTTTCCAGTAGTCTACTCAGCAAGAATAACAATACACTTATTCTGCCTGTGAATGTCCTCAGGCTAAACCAAACTTGTTACATTGCGTTAAAAATTGTGTTCTGGTGAAAGTTAACATTAGGATCTTTTCCCTTCCTTGGATGTCCATTTACTTTAGAACACTTGTGTCTAATCTGCAGATTGTGTGGAATAAAAAGCCTGTTCGAGGCATGTGAGCTGCAGATCACACACTGTGCATAGATTGCCATCTGGTGTTGGGCCGGGATGTGTGCACTTTGTTGTTGTCCTGGAAAAGTCTTTGGAAGTCACGAGATAGGTGACTTCTCCTTTGGACCATAGTGCGCATGGACATCGGCTCCATCTTCAGATAGTTTTTTTTTCCGCCATCGGGCTCTGATGTGTTTATTGCGCTCCAGTTTGGTGCCGTTACCGATCTAACTTTCAACGCAATCCTTTACACTATTCTACGGTATTGTTTTTGATCACGATCCCTAGTCGACACGCATCTCTACAAGCCGAAGACTTCGATTCTGATAGTCGACGAAGCCCTTATTGCCTACCTAGGCCAAGATATCTGGCTCATGGAAAGGACTCCATTTAAAAAGTGTCCTCAATGTGGATCCAAGTTTCCACACACAGAACTTCATAAGGTGTGTAACCTCTGCCTTTCGCCGGAGCACAAGGCCATAAACTGTCCAGCTTGCACCTCCTTCTGCTCCAAGAAAACTTTTCGGGATCGTCTAGCTTGAAGAACCATGGCTCGATCTTTGACGTCCATTCCAAACGACATCTTCTAAGAGGGCGTCGATGTACAAGAACAGGAGCGAGTCGAAGACGGCCTTCCCAGCTCATCCCAAGCCCAGGACTCCGACGTCGAGGACATCACTCCAGGGCAGCGGGTCGTAAATAGTGACTTCCACCCTGACCCACTCCCCCCAACCCTGAAAAAGGCTTCGGTAACACCTTCACCTTCAGGCCCAGGTGCACACCCACAAAAGACTTCTCATGCCTCGCCTTCGGGCCTGACTAAAATGTCCATAAATAAGCCTACAGGCCACTCAGGACCGAGTCAGCCTGCCACTGGTGCGAAAACACTAACCCTGGCACCGAAAAAGAAAATGTCATCTTCTTCCGTGCCGGCACTGATCCCTTCGCTTCGAAAAGAAGCGGAACCGAGCAAAAAGTCATCGGAACTGAGCAAAAAGCCACTTACCAAGACAGCTACCTCTCAGACTTTGGAGATGAAAAAATCCTCGGAACCAAAAAAGCAATCGGTTCCACAAGCTCCTGTATCGGCTAAAACAACTCACGCTTCCAAGCCAAAAGAGAATAAAGCCACTCCTGAACCGGTTCCACGCAAGCCTTTGGAACCGATTAAATCGGTGCCTAAAGACCAACCTCAATCAGATGAGCTTTTTCAACCAGATCCAAAGCAAAAAACTATTCTAAAAGACCCAATGATAGGTAAACTTACTCTTAGATCCAAAAAGAGAACAATGGACATGGCTCTACCGGCTCCATCTACACCAAAGAACATAGAAATTGAAACATCTCCTCTCAGAATACCTTCTCCACCTCCCCCTCCACACCACTCCCCTACTCCATCTCCACCACTGGATGATGATGACCCCTCTGATGAAGAGGGGGACGGTGCAGGCAATGAACCAGTAGGGGATTCCAGTCCATCTTACACCCCAGACCCATGGGATGATTATAACACACCAGATGTCCCTAATGTACCACAAGAGGACATATTTCCCTCTAGCCCTTCCCCTCCAGAGGACACCATGGGTTTCAACCAACTCGTTCATAGAGCTGCACAATACCACAGGGTAGATTTACATACAGACAGTGTGGAGGAGGATTTCTTAATGTACATATTTGATACTTCACAAAGATCCACTTCCGTTCTCCTTGTGTTAAAAGGCATAACTAAACACGCACCTGAGGTGTTCAAAGATCCTGTTAGGGCTAGGGTTAACCCCAGGATAGAAAAAAAATACAAATCTGCCCCTACCGACCCTGTTTACATCAAGGGAATGATACAGTTGGATTCCTTAGTAGTCTCCAATGCCAGAAAAAGGGCCAATTCACATGCATCAGGGGATGCGCCGCCTCCAGACAAGGAATCAAAACTCTTAGACACCTCTGGTAAACGCACAGCGTCACAAGTGGCCAATATATGGCTAATCGCCAACACACAGGCTTTGCTGGCTAGCTATGACAGGGCACACTACGATGAACTAGAGACTATTGCAACATCTTCCTGACAAATACAAGACCAAGGCCAATGACCTTATACAAGAGGGTAAACTCATAACAAACACCTCCATTCGTTGCTCTCTAGACGTGGCAGATACTGCCTCCCGAGCAATTAACACAAGTGTCATTTTACGTAGTCCTGCATGACTACGCATTTCAGGGTTTAAACAAGAAGTGCAAACTTCAATACTTAATCAACCATTTGATGAGCAACACCTTTTTGGCCCTTGCTGTAGATTCATCGCTAGAAAAGATGAAAAAAGATACAGACACAGCTAAATCAATGGGAGCTTTGCAATCGCAAGATCCCAGACACTCTTTTCATCGCTCCTCTTACAAAGGCACCTCCAGAGATTATTTCTCTGACAACCCCTCCACATCTTACAAAACTCCCACCCAAACCTCATTTACCAGAGGTTATCAAAGAGGAGCTACAGAGGTAATAATAACAAGGGTCGAGGCAAAATCAACAATACTCGTTCCACCTCCAACCCTACCCAATGACTTCCCTCCACTCCCCCTGAACCATTCCACTCCAGTCGGGGGAAGATTAAGGCAATTCCTACCTGTCTGTAACAACATTACCACAGACAAGTGGGTAAAACAAATCATTCAATCAGGCTATTGTCTAGAACTCACCGCTAACCCCAAACATACCACCCAGACAGCGCCTAATGTCTCTAGAACCCTTAACGCTGTTAAGGCAAGAGGTAATTTCCCTCCTACAAAAACATGCAATAGAACCAGTACCCCTGCATCACAAAAACACAGGGGTTTACTCCCTCTACTTCCTCATTCCGAAGAAAGACGGTTTTCTCAGACCCATCTTGGATCTGAGACCCCTAAACCTGTACATACAATCAGACCATGTTCACATGGTCACACTTCAACAGGTCCTTCCTCTGCTCTCACAAGGAGACTTCCTTGCCACTCTTGACCTCAAGGATGCCTACTTCCATATTCCCATTCACATCTCTCACAGAAAAAATGTCAGGTTTGTAGTGGACGGTCGGCATTACCAGTTCAAGGTACTCCCATTCGGAGTCACCACAGCACCCAGGGTCTTCACCAAATGTCTAGCAGTAGTTGCAGCTCATCTAAGAAGACAACAAATTCACGTCTTCCCATACTTAGACGACTGCTCATAAAAGCCAAGTCATACAACGAGTGTGTACAACACACTTCAGCCACCATTCAACTACTTCTTAGGGTTTACTATAAACCACGCAAAGCCTCACCTACTACCGTCCCACATACAACAGTACCTTGGTGCCACAATAAACACCTCAAAAGCATTAGCATATCCTAGTCCACCCAGGATAGCAAGCATGCAAACCCTCATAACAAAATTCCAGCCCCAACACTCTCTTCCAGCTCAAATGTTTATGCAGTTGATAGGGATGATGGCCTCTTGCATATTTATAGTACCTCACGCAACACTTCAGATGCGTCCCCTACAGGAATGTTTAGCACAACAGTGGAACCAAGCTCAAGGTCAGCTAACAGATCTGGTGTTGGTGGACGGCCGCACCCATCACTCTCTGCAGTGGTGGAACACCAAAAACCTTTCAAAAGGGCAGCCGTTCATCGAGCCAGTCCCCCAGATAGTGCTAACAGCGGACGCATCGCTCTCCAGCTGGGGAGCTAATCTATTACATCCCACTATACAGGACATGTGGACACCACAACAAAAGTTGTTCCACATAAATCACCTGGAGTTACTAGCCATGTTCGAGGCATGTGGGCTGCTGAATTCATATCTGTGCATAGATCGCCGCCTAGTGTTGGGTCCGGATGATTGCACATTGTTGCCCTAGAAGAGTCTTCGAAGTATCACGAGATAGGTGGCTCCTCCCCTGGACTACAGTGCGCATGGGCATCGACTCCATCCCCAGATTGTTTTTTTCCGCCATTGGGTTCGGATGTCTTTGGTTCCCTCTTGTCGGAATCGATAAGAATTAACTTAACTTAACTTTGAGACCAAACGGTCTTTAGGACTTGCGTCGGTATTGTCTTGCGTTCGGCTTCGCAACTTTCCTCGGCTCCGAGCCGAGCTCTGTACTTCCGCGTGCTTTCGGCGCGGAGGGCCTAGTCGACGCTCCAGACTCATCGACCATCATGGAAAACCGAAGTCCATTCAAAAGATGTCCGGTGTGTTCCTCGAAGTACCCACACATCGACGTCCATCCGGTGTGCAACAAGTGCCTGTCGCCGGACCACGACGAGGCCAAGTGTATGGCCTGTTCGAGATTCCGGTCCAAGAAGACACTCCAGCTCCGTCGAGCTGCGCGCCTGGAGGCCCAGCAATCTGCACCGGCGCCTACGGACATTTTCGATGCTGGGGAGGTCGAGGATGAAGATATCCAGGACATCTCAGAATCTAACCCCGCGTCGGAGGTCGAGGACGACTACGACGCTGAGGCCGAAGATTTCGGTGAAGTCGTCGAGGAGGTAGGAGACGACGACTGGGCCCTTGGGGCCATGGAGGATAGCTTGGACGAAGAGCTTCCTCAAACTGACTCTGGGGCCGTTCCGATCAATAAGGCCCAGGTCGAGGGATCGCCTTCAGGCCTTACCCAAGACCTTGATGTGAGTTCCTCGGCCCCGCCTGCTGGCCCGGCCACGGACATTGGTACCGATTCACTCCCGGTGAAACAGAAACCGAAAGTGAAATCTACGGTCATGACGCCAGAGATATCGAAACCGAAAGTGCGCATCGCATTGGTCGGATCGAAGACTTCGGAGGCCTCGGCGCCGAAGAAACCTAAGATGGCCGTCGAGCCGAAGGGCCACGTCAAAATGGCCGACCCGAAGGCTACTACGTCGAAGCCGAAAGTGAAGGGGTCGGACACAGCCGCATCGGCGCCGAAGACAGTCGACGCCGGCAAGGGTCGACTCGATCACAAGAAGACGGTCGACGACCCCAAGAGGTCTCTTACCGACCCGAAGAAGCGGCCCGACGACCCGAAGGCCCTCTCTGCCCCGCTTCCGCAAGACAAGGCCAAGGGGGCTGCGCCAAGTGTGTCGACTCCGAAGGGGACCTCGAAGGACTCCACTCCGAAACCGACCTCTAAGGACTCCGTCGAACCGGCACGTCCATCTGCCGCGTTGACGAAGAAGGTCACGGAGTCCTTGCAGCGCGTAAGGGACGGCGCCGCAGCTGTCGAGCCGAAGGACCCTCCGCCGGCCAAGCCTCTGGAGAAACCGGCGAAGGCGCCCACGCCGATCCTTTTTAACTTGCCGCCTAAAACGGCGCTGAAGGCTTTTGCTGCTAAACCGGGGACCGGCGTGCCCGAAAAGGTCTCTTCGACGCCGAAGGCAGCGATGGTGGTCCATGGCCCGAGGCCTCGGCAGCTTTCAGAAGAGGAGCGTCAAGAACATTTCATCGACGCAGAAACAAGCAGACTTTCCCTCCTGAAGAGGAAAATCACCCCGGAGCCCCAATTGGAGTCGTACAAGATCCCGCTAAAGCGGAAGATGAACTCTGCTGGTACTCCAGCCTTGGTGGAGCCCATTTCACCACAAGCTCACCAAGTCTCGCCCATCTCACTCCGATGTGGACGCTGGTGAGGGCGATGACGAAGATGAATATAGCTATCCAGTCTACACAGACCCAGAGGATGTGGCAGAGCCCTGGTCTGCTGGTGGTGAGCCTGGGGACCCACATTCTGGGCAGGACCCTCCGCTCTTCTCTGCTAAAACTTCCCCCACTGAAGACTCTGCGGCTTTCAATGCCCTCATTGAGCGGGCAGCAGCCAATCACAACGTCCAGCTGCATACTGACCCTGTGGACGTAGACTTCCTCTTTGACACCTTTTCTGTCTCTGAAAAGACTGTAAAAACTCTGCCAATGCTGAAGGGTGTTTTAAAGCACGCTGCTGAGGTCTTCAAAGAGCCCACCAGGGCGAGAGTCATCAACCCGAGGATCGACAAAAAGTATAAGGCAGCGCCCACAGATCCAACTTATATTAGGGGACAGTTGCCTCTGGACTCCATGGTTGTCTCGAATGCCCGGAAGAGGGCCAACTCACAGACTACGGGTGATGCTCCTCCCTCAGACAAAGAATCGAAAGTCTTTGAAGCTTCAGGGAAGAGGGTAGCAGCGCAGGCAGCCAACATATGGCGCATCTCAAACACGCAGGCGCTCTTGGCGCGCTATGACAGGGCACACTACGATACCCTAGAGACCCTTTTGCAACACCTACCCGATCAATATAAGGAAGGGGCTGAGATGCTAATACAGGAGGGGAAGCTGATCTCCAACGCTTCCATAAAATGCGCTCTAGACGCGGCTGACACCACCGCACGCGCCAATAACACTAGCGTTATGCTTTGTAGACATGCCTGGCTAAGAATATCTGGGTTCAAGCCGGACATTCAAACCACCATCTTGAACCAAACGGTCAACCCAGATCACCTGTTTGGCCCTGAGGTTGATACCACCCTTGAGAAAATGAAGAAGGACACCGACACTGCAAAATCCATGGGTGCCTTGCAGTCCCAGCAGTTTCGGAGTGGGTCCTTTCATCGCTCCAATACCAGAGGCACCTCAAGGGGTCAACTTTCGCAGTCCGCGCAGTTCTACAAAGGCAACACCCAGACTACTTATGCCAACAAGAGTCGAGGTGGATACCGCTGCAACAGCGCCAAGGGCAGAGGACGTGGCAACAACAGCTCCAGGTCCTCTACCGCCAACAAACAGTGACGCATTGTCACTGCCCCCCGACCACACAACACCAGTCGGGGGGAGACTCCAGCAGTTCCTGCCCGTGTGGAAGTCCATCACCACGGACAGGTGGGTCAGAAAGCTTATCCAATTTGGTTATTGTCTGGAGCTCACATCCACTCCACCCAACATACCCCCAAGGTACCGTCCTATGTCAGGCGAGCACTTGCACTTATTGCAGCAGGAGGTCACAGTCATGCTGCAAAAAGGGGCAATAGAGCTTGTGCCCATGCAGGAAAGAGGCACGGGAGTTTACTCCCTGTACTTCCTGATTCCAAAAAAGGACGGATCCCTCAGGCCCATCCTGGATCTCAGGCCCCTCAACTTTTACATCCTGTCCGAGCATTTCCACATGCTAACACTGCAGCAAGTTCTCCCACTGCTACAACAGGGGGACTTTCTGGCAACTTTGGACATGAAGGATGCATACTTCCACATTCCGCTACATCCTTCACACAGAAAATACCTCAGGTTCACCATCCAAAACCAGCACTACCAGTTCAAGGTTTTGCCTTTCGGGGTCACCACGGCACCCAGGGTATTCACGAAGTGTCTGGCGACGGTGGCGGCACATCTACGACGTCACAACATCCACGTCTATCCCTATCTGGACGACTGGCTCATCCAAGCGAAGTCAGCCCAGCAGTGTGCCGACTACGTGTCCCACACCATTCACCTCCTGCACGATCTGGGATTCTCACTGAATTACATAAAGTCCCACCTCCAGCCCGCATATATACGGCAGTATCTGGGTGCGACCATAGACACTCTGGCGGCCACAGCCCAGCCAAATTCAGTGAGAGTCAGCAGCATTCAGTCGCTGATCCAAAAATTCAGACCTCAACACTCGCTTCCAGCAAGAGTGTTCATGCAGTTGATAGGCATGATGTCCTCCTGCATCTCCATTGTCCCGCACGCCAGACTACATATGCGTCCGCTTCAGGAGTGCTTAGCACGTCAGTGGACTCAGGCTCACAACCAGTTGAAAGACCTAGTGTTGGTGAGCGGTCGGGCATACAACTCTCTGCATTGGTGGAATCCACGAAACCTTTGCAAGGGCCGACCGTTCCAGGAGCCTGTGCCACAGATTATCCTGACAACGGACGCTTCTCTCCAGGGATGGGGAGCGCATGTACTCCAATACACTGTGCAGGGACTATGGACGCAGCAACAGGGGAAGATGCACATCAATGTTCTAGAACTGATGGCGATCTTCATGGCATTGAAAGCATTCAAAGTTCATCTATGCAACAAGGTCGTGTTGATTCGGACGGACAACATGACGGCGATGTACTACATTCAGAAGCAGGGAGGCACACACTCTCCTCAGCTGTCTCATCTGGCTCTCAGAGCATGTGGAAGTGGGCCATTCAGAGGAACATCTTCCTCATGGCAGAGCATCTCCCGGGCAAAGACAATCAGATGGCGGACCTGCTCAGCAGGCACAGCCACCAGATGCACGAGTGGGAGATACATCCATCAGTACTCCGGCCGTACTTCCAAAGGTGGGGTCATCCAGAGATAGACCTGTTCGCCACAAAGGAGAACGCAAAATGCCAAAGCTTCGCCGCCAGATTCCCACACCCACAGTCGCAAGGCAATGCGATATGGATGAACTGGTCAGGCAAATTTGCGTACGCTTTTCCCCCAGCACCTCTGATTCCGCTGGTGGCACGCAAACTCAGGCAGCACTCGGTGACTCTCATCCTGGTTGCTCCAACGTGGGCTTGCCAACCATGGTACATCACGTTTCTAGAACTGTCCGTGGTACCGCATCAGAGGCTACATCTCACACCCAGCCTTCTGACGCAGAGCCATGGCGACATTCAGCACCCAGATCCGCAACAGCTCAACCTGGCGATCTAGCTCCTGAAGTCCTAGAGTTTGGCTACCTGCACTTACCTCCCGACTGTATGGACATCATTCGGGAGGCGAGGAAGCCCACTACTAGAGCCTGCTATGCGGCAAAATGGAAGCGGTTTGTCATTTATTGTGCGGACCACAACATTAACCCGCTGGATGCTTCTATTCAGAACATCATCTGTTACCTTTTCCATCTGTACAAGTGTAATCTGGCCTATGCTTCCATTCGCATTCATCTGTCTGCAATGGCCGCTTATCTCCAAAATAGGCAGCACCTCTCCCTCTTCAGGGTGCCTGCCATCAAGGCTTTTTTGGAAGGCCTCAAACGAGTCAATCCGCCTCGGACTCCACCAACTCCTGAGTGGAACCTCAATGTGGTCCTTACCAGGCTGATGGGTCCTCCCTTTGAACCACTATATTCCTGCGAGATTCAGTTCTTGACATGGAAAGTGGCTTTCCTCATAGCAATTACATCGCTACGGAGGGTTAGTGAATTGCAAGCCCTCACAATCCAAGAGCCATTTATCCAAATTCATTCCAACAGGGTGGTGCTCCGCACTAACCCTACGTTTCTGCCCAAGGTTGTGTCTCAGTTCCACATCAACCAAACAATCGAATTACCTGTTTTCTTTCAAAATCCTGAGTCACTGGCGGAGCGGATGCTCCACACCCTTGACGTTAAACGGGCCCTAATGTATTACATTGATAGGACCAAGGATTTTAGGAAAACTAAGCAACTCTGTCGCCTTTGCGCCACACCACAAAGGTAACCCTATTTCCAAGGCTGGTATTGCTAGGTGGATCGTTAAATGTATCCAGATCTGCTATGTAAAAGCAAAACGCACTCTTACCATTCCACCAAGGGCCCACTCCACCAGAAAGTTGGGGGCCTCTATGGCATTCCTTGGAAACATTCCTTTAGAGGACATATGTAGAGCAGCCACATGGTCTACCACACACACATTTTCTAAGCATTACTGTGTTGATGTGCACTCCAAACAGCAGGCAGCTGTAGGGCAGGCTGTTCTCAAGACACTTTTCCAAACTGCTGCAGCTGGCACGGGCGGCCGCCGCTAATGGAGGGACTGCTATGTATTTTATGCACAGATATGAATTCAGCAGCCCACATGCCTCGAACCGAATATGCTACTTACCAGTATGCATCTGTTCTTGGCATGTAGGGCTGCTGACATTCATATCGCCCGCCCTCCTCCCCGGCGCCTGTAGCAGCTGCAGTATTCATATATATACTCATAGCATGGTCATCATTCACTGAGTTTCACTCCATCTTTGCCACAATGGCTAAAAACAATCTGGGGATGGAGTCGATGCCCATGCACACTGTAGTCCAGGGGAGGAGCCACCTATCCAATTCCAATTCCAAAAATTCTTTATTTCGGCCACATGGGCCATAAAAGATACAATAAAATACAGTACATATATAACACAGTATTTACATATAAAAAGATCTACTAGATCTGCATGGGGTAAGGAATACATGGTACCAGTTCAGGGGGACATTTTCTTCCTTATTATCCATACTGCCATTAAGAATTTTGAGACAGCAAAGACAATATGGCCCAGGGTGTTAGTTTTCATAACCCTATATGCCTGTAAGTACTCCCTAAAACCCAGGTTTCGGCACAGGGGTGCTATCCAGCGCTTCCTGGGACTCTGGTAGGCATGGCAAACAAACATTATGTGTAAATCATCTTCGTCCTGGGTTTTGCAACAAGGGCAAAGTTTGTCACCCCCTGTGGACCATTTATGGGTGAATACTTTGGTGGGAAGTGTACCAAACCTCCATTGCAGGAACAATTTCCTCGCCAAAAGAGGAAAGATAAAATCCATAAAAGGTTCGAAAAGATAAGAATTTTTGGATTCCATAAAACGTCCCGTCAAGGTGCCGCTGTTGTGAGCATTATCCGTGTCAGCCAGATTTTTGATTTTATAGAGCTGGGTGAGAGTTTTGCGCGTAATCCTTTGACAGCCCTGAGCTGGATCATCCCATAGGTCTGGCAAGTTCAAACTGTACAACTCCGTCTTGATAAAAGCCAGCCAGGGAATTTTGTTGCTACCATTCAGCCTCAATACATGAACAAGGTCCTGTCTGTAATGGTACAGTTCCTCGGTAGTCCATATCCGGTGCCAAAACTTCACGGGTTTCGACAGGAGGTCTTCGGCAATGGAGTGTAAACCCAAGTCTAGTCGTAGGGGGAGGAGTGGCGTACCTTGCGGGAGAGCGAGTAAGCGTCTCAAAAAATTATTTTCCACCGCTGCCAGTGCCTTCCCTGCTTTGTGACCCCACAACTCGCTGCCATACATGGCTGCTGCCTTCGCTTGGGATCTATATGTTTCCAGGGCCGGGCTTACAGGCTTAAAGGTGGACTTGTTTGCTACCTTCAAGAGTGCGCCCGATAGCTGGGATAGTTTCAGCCTCGACCTCGCTATCTGGCAGTCCCAAGCTAAGTTTTCTTGTAATGTTACCCCCAGATATATAAAGGTCGAGACCCTCTCAAGACTAACTTCCCCGAGTTTTGGATTGGGTCTGGTTTTGGTAGGAGGATTGAAGATCATGAACTTAGTTTTTTCAGTGTTCACCTCCAGCCCATGTTGATGACAAAAAAGGCCAAAACCATTCACAATCCTCTGGATTCCCATGGGGGATTTGGAAAGCAGGAGGGTATCGTCAGCAAACATAATTGCCGGGACCCTCCTGCCTGCCAAAAGCGGGGCATCATTGTCCTTAACAGTGTCAAGATGTTGAATGACACTGTTAATGAAGAGACAGAACAGGGTCGGCGCCAAGACACAGCCCTGTCTGACTCCTCGGCGGACCGGAAATTTGCCCGAAAGCTTACCATCCCTCCCACACCTCACTTGTGCATAGTTGTTCTCATGCAACCTGATGATAATACTAAGGAGGTGGGGGGGTACTCCTAGCTTCTGCAGAACCTCCCATAGTTTCCCTCTAGGGACTAGGTCAAAGGCTGACCTCAGATCCACGAAGACCATGTACAGTCTTCCTCCCTCTAGAGTTACAGTCTTCCAATATAGAAGGAGAAGGCGGAAGATCTGGTCCATGGTCGACGTGTTCTTTCTGAAGCCAGCCTGGAGGGGGCTCATGATGTCGTTGTCCTCCACCCAGTCCAGGAGGTGATTAAGGATAAGGCGTGCAAAAAGCTTTTGGGGTACATCTATTAGGCTAATGGGCCTGTAGTTCGCGGGGAGCAGAGTAGACCCCTTCTTATGGATCGGAACAATCTCTGCCCCCAGCCACGACCCGGGGATTGACATACCTCCTAGAATGGCATTGAAAAGAATGAGAAGGTATGGGCCCCAGATGTCCAAGTGATGCCTAAACAGATCCCCAGGTAGCCTATCCAGACCTGGCGCCTTCCCCAATGATAAATGCTTCAGGGCTGCCTCCACTTCCCCCAGGGATAGTTCCAAGTCATGGTCCTGTGCGCCGCAGGGCACTAAGAGGGCTATATCAGGGCAGGAGTTAGTGTCTTGGTAAAGCGCCCCAAAATGGGCCTCCCAAACCTCGGGGGCAATGTTGGGTTCCACTGCTTTTTTAAGTTCCCCTGTCCCATTATTGACAAGGGCCCAAAATTTACGGGAGTCCCTGACTTTTAGGGCATCATGAAGATCTTGCCAGTGATTCCAGTCCCACTCGGTCCTAGCAGTCGCCATCACTGCTTTGTAGTGTTTCCTAAGGTCACATACCTTGGCCTTATTAGACCCCTCTTTTATTGCAGCAATAAGTTCAGACTTTGCTGCCCTGCAGGAGGAGGTATACCAGGTGGGAACATGGGTCTTTTTCTTTCGATTTGGCACCACCGGGTGAAATACCTCAGCCAAATCGCTGACAAGATCCTGGTGGATGCCACCCAGTTTCACATTGTATTCTGGGGTTCTTGGTGCATTTAGAAGTGCGTCCACCTCCATAAGCCTTGGGAGTGCCAACTCGTATAGCTTACTGATTGCCTCTTCTGAGCTCACAAGCTTACCCCACTTAACCCGGCGCCTGTTAGTTGTAAGGACCAGTTCCCCTGTGTCTCCCCCCGGACTTTCTACCAATGTACCCGCTAAGTGCAGGGGCCACTGGATGTTTAAACAAAGGGCATTGTGGTCACTATCTGATCTGCTTATTACCCTAAAGTCGAGGACTTTGGGCCAGAGTGTAATATCTAACATGATATAATCTATCCTCGACTCATGGCCCCTCCTATTGAAAGTACACACTGAGGGGGTATCGGACGGGGTACGCCCATTACAAGCCCTCAGTGCGTAGTTCAGGGTAAGGGACATAAGTTGTATTGCAAGGGGGGACCAGACTTTGGGATGAGGGGAAGACGAGTTTGGAACCCCCCAGTAGTCATCCTCGGCCGTGAGGGCACCCTCCAATAAGCCCTCGAGAGGTTCAAAGTGGCAGTTGAAGTCTCCTCCAAGCACCACCTTGAGATCTCCCGGGAGTTGCCCCAGGAAGGAGGACAAGTCGTTTAGGGTTGGTGACTCATTTGGCGCGGCAACAGGTCGCGAGTAGACATTCACAATAGCCCATGATGGTTTACCAGGCCATGTGAGCCGAACGCACTGGATGTCCTGCGAGAACGTGTGCACCTGTTCCGCCTGGCACCCAGTGTGACTCGCGATCCAGATTGCCAAGCCACCTGACGGCCTCCCCCTCCCACCCCATTTGGCAGGGATTTCAAATACTTCAAACCCTCTCCTAGCTTGGGTGTCCCTCGCCCATGTTTCTTGGAGAAGGAGAATGTCGCTACTACCCACCAGATGGTCCCACTCCGGTGTGCCTTCCTTATTTGCAATCCCTGCCACATTCCATGAGACAATTCTCAGGCCCTGATCTGTTGGTGGAGGGCCTTGGCCTACAATAGGAGGTGCCGCACAGCCTGTGGGTGGATGGATTCCTGGCAAAACAGTAATGCACTCCGCGATGGCGGATGGACCAGCCAACTCCGCCACCCCCGGTTGCAGAATATGGTCAGTCCCGATGTTGGGTGGAGGCCCCTGTTGACCCAGACTGTCACCCATACTAAGTGATCGATCTTTAACATTATCCTGCGGGCCATGTTCAAATACAGGGGCTACACTCACTCCCACCCGACTTTGCGCCTCATCTATAGCATTATCCTGCGGACCATGCTCAGTTACAGGGGCTGCACTCTCTCCCGCCCGACTTTGCACCTCATCCGCCATCTTCCCAGGGCTGAAGGATGTCACCTTGGTTTGTGGTCAGTCGACCTGGTCTAGGCAGGAAAATCTATTATGATGTATGAAATTTACCTGGGCCGGTGGTAAGTAATGCCTTGGTCTGTAACATGAGCCGTCTACCGCGAAGCCTACTCTAGTCCACCCCTTCTCCCCCCCTGCCTCTATATTGCTAACATTTGGGTAGAAGTATGAGAGGGGGACTAGTTCGATCTTGGATTTGTCAGGCCTTACAAGCCAGTTGCAGATGTAGTTAGCAACGTGGGGGCTTTTAAAACTTATAATAATACAATCCCCTACCCTATTCTTTGGGGTAAGACCAATCCAAGGGATCCTCCTGACCATCAGGACCTCGCCTTTCAGGTTAGGAGGCAGCGGCCTATTAATACTAAGCCAGCTCATCACCTTGTTGCGTAAGGAGTCTTGAGGCTCCCTCATATCACCAGTTAGCTCAGGTACTCCCACCATGATTGCCGTGTATGGGACTGCTTCTGGGGGCAGGTTAACCACCCTGCTCCTGTCAAGAGGGGGCGTGGTACCATCAGTAGGACCATTGGTAGAGTTCACCACTCCCCCTATTTGTGGTGCAGGAAGTTGCTTAGATCTCCTTGGGGCCGGGACAGGGGGCCTAGGTGCTGAAGGTAGCAGAGGGTGCGTCTGGGGAACAGGCGCACCGTCCGTACTCAGCAGTATCGTGTTGGCGCCCTGAGACGGTGCAGGGAGCAACGGTCTATTCCCTGATGGTGCCCGGTGGGCTGGAGGGGCATTTATCGCATTTATAGCTGACCCAGGACTTTTCCTTAAGTGACTGTTTTCCATGGCCTTCAGTCTAGTCTCTATGGCGTCCAATTTAGCTAAGATGGGGTTTAGCAAATTCCTCATGATATCTGTGAGTGAATTAATCAATGTGTCAGTGCTATTAGAAGTTGCCCCACCAAAAATAAAAGGGCCCGAGTGCAAAAGTGGGGCAGCAGTAGTTGGAGAACCCATGTGATTCGACCTGGACCCAGACAAATTAAGATCAGGGGAGGCGGAAATGTCTGTGCTGTCAACCTGATTTAGCTCAGTTATATCGATTTTAGCCCTCTTTGCCTTCTTTGCTTTCCTGGACCTTTTCCTTTTTGGGGGCTGTTCCACGCCACTGCCTGCCGGGTCTGGAAGCAGGTCAGCCTGGCCTGCATCTTGCAAGTCTATTCCCCTAATTTCCGGAATGGTAGGATGGTCAGAGATCCCAGATAGCCGGGAGGAGTTCCTATCCCTCTGCGTCAAAGGAGTTCTTAACTGCTGAAGGACCGACTCAATCGTCTGATCAATACTATCCATTAATGACAAATGGGTGGCATCCAGTGGGATCGGTGTGCTAGCATCTGTAGAAACAGTATCCCCCTGTTCCAGGAACACACTTTCCGGACCCATCTCGAGGTGCGCCTCTGTGATTGACGAGCATTTGCTAGCTTGATTACTCGCCTTTGGGAAGAATTTTTCCAGGGTACTTAGACCTGGTTGGGCGGACTTACTTCGTGAAGTTCTGGTCGCCATTATGGAGTGTGTTGGGAGGCGCTACGGGGCCGGGAGCGTCAGAGGGGTGGCCCGGTCCGGTCTCTGCCGGCCTCTAACGGCCTAGAACGGCCCGCTCTTTGCCCGGTCTTCGCCCCGGGCTTAGTCCCGCGCGCGTCCCGCGTCACGGAAGAGCCGGACCTGGATATAGGGACCGTTTGTGGGCAGTGGGCGGGCCACGGGGAGAGCGGACCGGAAGGTCTTACAGGTCACGCAGGCACTCCTGGACAATGGAGTCCCTGCACACGCTCGCAGCCCCGCTGCGCCTCGCTCCCACACCCAACTCCAGGCTCCTCACCAAAGTCACGAAGCAGCCCCCAGCCAGATGGGGCGAAGCGGCACCCGCGAAGCGGGTGCGGCAAGCAGTGGCCACAGGAACAACAGGCTACAGGAAATCCAACAGCAGCGCCAGGAACAGCGCTACAGCAAACAGAAGCGTCCCAAGGAGCTATGCGGCGGGAGGAGGTAAAGTACCCTCCGGTGGGCGGGCCACGGGGGAGCGGACCGGAAGGTCTTACAGGTCACGCAGGGACTCCTGGACAATGGAGTCCCTGCACACGCTCGCAGCCCCGCTGCGCCTCGCTCCCACACCCAACTCCAGGCTCCTCACCAAAGTCACGAAGCAGCCCCCAGCCAGATGGGGCGAAGCGGCACCCGCGAAGCGGCACCCGCGAAGCGGGTGCGGCAAGCAGTGGCCACAGGAACAACAGGCTACAGGAAATCCAACAGCAGCACCAGGAACAGCGCTACAGCAAACAGAAGCGTCCCAAGGAGCTATGCGGCGGGAGGAGGTAAAGTACCCTCCTGTGGGCGGTGGGCGGGCCACGGGGAGAGCGGACCGGAAGGTCTTACAGGTCACGCAGGGACTCCTGGACAATGGAGTCCCTGCACACGCTCGCAGCCCCGCTGCGCCTCGCTCCCACACCCAACTCCAGGCTCCTCACCAAAGTCACGAAGCAGCCCCCAGCCAGATGGGGCGAAGCGGCACCCGCGAAGCGGGTGCGGCAAGCAGTGGCCACAGGAACAACAGGCTACAGGAAATCCAACAGCAGCGCCAGGAACAGCGCTACAGCAAACCGAAGCGTCCCCTAGAAGCGAGCCACCTATCTCGTGATACTTCGAAGACTCTTCCAAGACAACAATGTGCAATCATCCGGACCCAACACTAGGCGGCGATCTATGCACAGATATGAATGTCAGCAGCCCTACATGCCAAGAACAGATGCATACTGGTAAGTAGCATATTTGTTTCGTAGCGTTAAAAGCATTCCAGAAACAAATATCAGGCAAAGCTATCCTAGTCCTCACTGACAATATGACAGCAATGTACTACATACATAAACAAGGCAGGACACTCCATACAGCTCTCTCAACTAGCACAAAGCAAATGAAGATGGGCTATTCCTCAAAACATTTTTCTCCTAACCCAACACGTTTCAGGCGTCCAGAACAACATAGCAGATCTGTTAAGTCGTCAGAGGCAACAGATTCACAAATGGGAACTTCATCCGCAAGTTCTTCAACCATTTTTCTAGTTGTGGGGGCAGCCAGAGATAGATCTCTTCGCCACACATGAGAACACCAAATGTCCAAACTTCGCCGCCAGATATCCACACCCATTGTCCAAAGGCAATGCAATATTGATGAGTTAGTCAGGCAAATTTGCGTACGCTTTTCCGCCTCTACCACTCATTCCACTGGTGGTGCGCAAACTGCAACAACACTCATTAACTCTCATCCTAGTTGCTCCAACATGAGCCAGACAACCTTGGTACAACACATTACTGAAACTGTCTGTAGTCCCTCACCAAAAAAACGACACCTCTCCCCACGCCTCTTAACCCAGAACCATGGAGAGATCAGCCACCTTGACCCAGCACAGCTCAACCTAGCGATATAGCTCCTGAGGTCTTAGAGTTTGGCTACCTTAACCTTCCCCCTGACTATATGAATGTTATCAGAGAAGTTAGACGCCCCATCACTAGAGCTTGCTATGCAGCCAAGTGGAAAAGATTTGTCATATACTGCAAAAATAACATCAATTCCTTAGATGTGTCAATCCAACCCATCATAGGTTACTTGCTACATCTCCAAAGGTCTAATCTAGCATACACATCTATTAGGTTACACCTTGCTGCTATAGCAGCCTACTTACAAAACAAACCACATTTGTCACTATTCAGAGTACCTGCCATCAAAGCCTTTATGGAAGGACTCAAAAGAATAATTCCACCCAGAGTACCACTCTCACCTGTGTGGAACTTAAATATTGTTCTCACAGGACTAATAGGTCCTCCATTCGAATCTCTGCACAAATGCGAATTGCAATTTATCGCATGGAAAGTCGCTTTCCTAGTGGCCATTACTTCCCTAAGAAGGGTCAGTGAGCTACAGGCACTTACTATTCAAGAACCATTTTTACAACTTAATCATAAAGTGGTCTCAGAACAAATCCAAAATTCCTTCCTAAAGTTATTTCTCCCTTTCATCTCAAATTGTCTGTAGAGTTGCCAATATTTTTCTTGCAACCACAAACAGTCGCAGAAAGAGCTCTTCATACGCTAGACTTAAAAAGAGCACTCATTTATTATATTGACAGAATAAAACCTTTTCGCAAAACACAACCACTTTTTGTGTTCTTCTCACAACCACATAAAGGCAACGCCATATCAAAATCTGGAATTGCAAGGTGGATTGTCAAATGCATACAAATTTGCTATCAGAAAGCAAAACGTACATTATCTATCCCCCCTAAAGCCCACTCTACCAGAAAAATAGGGGCTTCAATGGCTTTCTTAGGGAACATTCCCTTAGATGACATCTGCAAAGCAGCTACGTAGTCTACACGGCATACATTCACAAAACACTATTGTGTAGATGTGCAAGCAAAGGAACAAGCTAGTGTGGGCCAGGCTGTACTCAAAACATTATTTCAAACAACTGCAACAGATACCGGTGGTCACCGCTAAGGTGGAGTACTGCTATACAATCTATGCACAGTGTGTGATCTGCAGCTCATATGCCTCGAACGGAAAATGCTACTTACCAGTAGGCATCTGTTCTTGGCATGTAGAGCTGCAGATTCACACCCGCCCACCCGCCTCCCTGGCTGCATTTATCTGTTCCAGTAGTATCTTATTTAGATACAGCATACATGGGCATCTTTTCTGTTTCTCAGAAAACTCCATAATTTCCCTAAGTGACGATCAGGGTATCAATGATCACAAAAACAATCTTTATGTTGGGGGACCAGGATGACCAAACGGGGCCATGGAATTAGGACGAGGAGCCGCAAAGGGCTGCTCCTCCTCCAAAATGGGATGACCACTGGGTACATTGCTAAAAAGTACTTGAAGAATAAAAGTCGCTGTACAACCAGCCAGAGGGGAGTCTTCTCCCTGTGTCCGTCTGAGCCTCACAGGCAGGCTCCTATAATTCTTCAAAAGTTCTTTTTCAACGGTGGAGCTGCCCAGCTTGCAAGTCAAACAGACAATCGGGGCCCAAAGTTCATTTTTTCTTTCAGGATAGGGCACCCACCCTCCGGGGCAAATGCCCTCAGTGATCCTGTCCAGTGTCTCAGGAAGTGCACCAGTATTGTTCACTTTAATCTAACAAGCACCAAATGCACAGCACCTATACTCTGAACTCACAGTAGGAAGGGTACACACTTCACTGTTTTGTTACAGGCCCCAGTGCTTCCGCCCTTCTACCTTCACTGTGGTCCTAGTTGCCAGCAATGCCTGTGCTGGTTCCCTTTACCTCGACTCCAAGCCGGATCGGCGCTGACTCCCCAGGATGAATCTGATGTCGGGCCCCCTCTGGCAATGATTTTAGGGCAGCAGATATCTATATGTGGACAGAACAAAAAATCTTTAGACCAGGCATACAAATAATCTATCAACAGAGAGGATACTCTATTTAGGAAAACTTCTTTAGTCTTGGGGCGCCCCATACATTAGCAAGACACCTAACAACCACTTCATCTATCTGAGAGTATAAAAAACAACCATGACCTATTAGCGAGTATAAAAGGAACTTTTTGGTGAATTGACAAGAGTAAAACGTACTGTTCACTACACTTCTGCTTATGAACCTTGCACTACTTGTACAGGACTGCAGACACTTCTAAAATTATTTTTCTTACGTAAAAACACCTACATTTTACGCTTAGGATCATGCTCTCATGATATAGGCGCAGCGGGAAAATCTAAAAACTGCTACTTTAACAGGGATCCTTATTACATAAATAACTAACAAAATCGCAACATAGTGGGTACATGCATTTCTCCAGCAGAACCTGTTGTGGCAAACAAACTCCTATAAAGCAATATTTTCCTTCAAAATGTTTGGTGAGGATCACACAGGCATCTTTCCTAACATTGTGAACCCTTGTGCATTCTACATTTCACGATCTGGACTATGTGACAACTTTTTCAAAGAAAAAAAAATATATTCACCAGCTCTAATAAGGGCTGTCGGCTCAATTACACAGACTTACTAATAAGACTTTAGTAATGCCTTTGCAAAACTGTATTTAGCATGATAGTAACATAAACAATAATGGTGTTACCACCTGAGAATTTTAGAACAAAAACTACCCACATATGGTTCCCCTTAAAGGTCAAATAAGGGAACATCAATCTAGACTACTCATCCTTTCATAATTTCATCAGACAGGATGGGCAATAACATGGCGTCTTTTTTTATTCATTTTACTAATCTTAACAATTTTAAAAACAGTATTACTGAATAGCCAATTAGATGTCTCATGGCCGTTCCTAGACAGTTTAGACCGGCTCAAGAGAGTGTGAGAAAAAAAAAGGAGAGAGCACATAAATAAAAAAAATGACAATGTGTTACTTAATTTTAGTTAAACTTAATTTGCCCAGAAGCTAGTCTCCCTAATCTCCTCCCCTATTCGACAGTAGTTTACCGAAACAGGTGACCCCCTGTTGACAATATTTACCCTCCTTTTTGGCAGCTGGGCACAAGCTGTGTAACATAATAGCACATTAATGTAAACTTAATTTCATAGCCTTTAGATCTGGCCCTAGCACAATTTTTAGTGAAAACCAGTATTTCTGTATGCATGGCAGAGCTATTTTCTGCACATGGCCTACAGACGCTGCTATCCCTTGATTATGTTCTTTAATAGGATAAACCCCACCTGCGTATCTCCTATACTTGTATTATGTCTCAAGAAAAAAGTGATATCCCCATGTGCTCCTAACAGAATATGCAATGTTTCCTTTAGCTAATGTTACCTAAAACAGATCTGTGGTGTACAATCTTGTTCCAGGAAGGCTTAATCAAGGCCATAACTTTATTGAAAAGACTAAGTAAATTCTTCCATTTCTTCAATGTGGTTAAATTACTAATGGCAATATCCTAAATATTATTAACATGAATTGAGAATTAATTTTGACCCTAATTTCTCAGGGCACATTATAGCCTCCGGCATCATTAGAGCAAAATTTACATTACCTCTAGTGTTTTACCCTATAATGTTAGAATCAGGAAATGTAATTAATACAAAGGAATTAAGTTGTTAAACTACTCTTCAACATGACAAGCTTTCATAGTGTAATGTAGAAATCACACACTGTCAGTGGCTCCCTGCGTGGACATTTCACGTTCAGTACTACTGCTCAGTTCTAAATACAGAACTTGGCCTCTGACCCTTAAACCTGTTGTCACCTGTCTGAGAAAGGCTATTTCCATGTGGAGATCACATTTGAAAGTATCTCTCGAGAAGCATTACTGAGGGGCGTCCGTCCTGATATTTGAAAGGTAGGATCTAACTTCTGCTGTTTTTTGCATTATTTTAATTTGTGTGCAGTGTGCTTTCAAGCATTTTAGAGGCCAACCTAGCATCTTTTTCTGCACTTTCATATGTGCACTGCTGAAGCCTGAGGTCAATTTGAAAACAGCCCTGGGTGCCAGGACTGCTTTTAAAAAGTAAATTGTGCCCAAACTCGACTTTGGTGGTAGGGGCACTTAAAAATGGATAACCTACAATGTGTTGGCATATTAGGGACCCTCAGGGTCTCCCCTAGGTATCCCAGGGGTGGGAGGGGGGTCATATATGTATAAAGTACACCCGTATAAAATGAGTTTTTATATGCCTGGGTAAAGTGAAATTTCACATTTCACTCCCCACATTGTGGTAAAGTCCTGCTCAAATTCAACTTTGATGCTAGGAGCTTATATATTTTTCACAGTAGGTTTATTAGACATTATAAATTTGACATATATAAATTACTGTGTATAAGAGCCAGTGAATGTGTGAGTGGCTGCATGGATCATTGAAAACTTGTATCAGTGATTGTATAAGAGAGTAAATATGTGTTAGAATATGTTTGAATAAGTAAGGTGTGTATAACTGTATAGCTGAGGAAATGGAGGTGTGATTGATTCTTTGCATGACTGACTAGGTCTATGAGTAACTCCATGGATGAGTGACAATCTGTGAGTGTCTGTTTACACTGAGTGTATCTAAGGTTATATTAGAGTCTGAAGAGGTTCATCGTATTATCACATGCATGATGTCATCAGTGATGTTGTCAGTGATGTCATTTGAGTTGTCAACAGTGATGTCATCAATGATGTCACTGACCATGTCATGAATGATGTAATATGTGGCATCATCAGCAGTGGATTGCGGGTGCGCGATATATAGTTAGTGCAACTAACTATATATGCAAATTTCAATGGTTTGTGTGAGTAAAATGAGGTTTTGTAAATGCTAATCCCTAACTATATATGGTCTATAACCTATGTTTTTTTCTGTGAATTTTCAAGGTTTTGTAAATGCTAATTCCTAACTATATATGGTCTATAACCTATGTTTTTTTCAGTGAATTTCAATGGTTTTTTAATAGCAAATATCAAAAGCTGTAAAATGTATTCTTTTAAAGGAAAAATATATTTTATATGTTTTTAATATAATTTTTTTATGCATCTGCCAAACCCTGACCTCTTAATAGTGCACTGTGGTGGAAATGAATTGGGCACTATGACTGGGGTTGGTCTGGAAATGCTTTTAAAGGACACCTTTCATCAATTGATGACACTTTTTCCCCAAACTGCCTTGGTATATTCCAATATATGCCAAAGACAGAAATGGAACTGGTCCAACCAAGTTTGTCCACAATTTGAGAAAGCACGGAAACATGTGAATAAATCTGTTTCTGCTTACATGAGAGACTTTAGAATGGGTTCAATATACAACAATAACTTGCGTTACAACATGCAAGACATCTACAGAGGAGATGGTGTGCACTTCTCAGATGAGGGGAATAGAATATTCCTCCTGAATTTAAGACTGTGCATTTGAACCTACTTGTAGGTACCTAAATCAGCCACAGAACCCAATAGCTCTTTTCAGAGCTACCCTACCTCTGATCATTCAAAACGTTTATCTTTTTCTAACTTTTTTCACTATTTTTCACCAAAGTACGCTCCCCGGACGCTTACCGGTGCGCGTACCGGGTGCTCCCCACGCGATTTTTTTTTTGTTGCCTATATGAGCGTCCTAAGCCCCCCTCAGAAAACCTAGAGGGTCAGGAAGTGTCCACCGTGCCCCCTTCTACCCATTCCGAACATTGTTTGCCCTCCATCTTGTGTCTCAATTCTACCGAAACACAAAATGGAGGACTCCCGTAACGCTGCCGGTACGCGTACCGGGGCGCGCACCGGTAAGCGCTCGCTAAAAAAAGGTGGGAAAGTAATTTACAGAAAAACCACTGGAGACACTTTCATCAAATATAGAATAAGCCCTACTACATAGCAGTCCCTACCATTTACCCAAATTTGATAGAATTGCATTGAGACATTTATGCTGTATGACTGACTAAATATCCTGAGGTAAATTACATGAGAAAAACACATATGAAGTGTTAGAATTGACAACCAATTAAAATGTTACTTTCATTTTCTACTATTATTTCATGACATTTGATTGGTTATGTACCTGAATATATATAAAGAAAGAGAGAAACACAGCCATTTTGACTACTACTCCCTGAAGTACATTTCAAGAGCATTTTCACTGACAACTTAAACTTCTTTTTGAAAGGTAAGATGTTATTTTAAAAATTTGAAAGGAGAACTATGTTATGCACTTTAAATTGATTCAGGAAAACGTTTTGAGATAGTTATATACTGTCCCTCTATATAAGTTAGTCATTGAGAAAGGCTTAAATATTTATTTATTTTATTTATTTATTCAAAGTTTTATATAGCGCGAACAGGATCCTTACAGATATCAGAGCGCTTCACAAAGACAGGGAGGGGCAATAGGAGTAAACAGAGATAATGGGAACAGTATAATAGTCAGTGACATGGTAATAACATGGATGATAAAAACAAACATAAAACCAATCCATATATGATCAGGTAAATAACATGGTAACATGGTAATAACATGGTAATAACATGGTAATAACATGGTAAGTAACATGGTAATAACATGGATGATAAAAACAAACATAAAACCAATCCATATATGATAAGGTAAGGGAGTAGTATAGAGCAGCACAGGTCATTGATCCGACTACAATGGCGTACAGGTGGATCAGTAAACCAACGTGTATCATATCTTGGTCGGTAGTAAGAGAGTAGCGTAATAGTGCCCCCAACAAGTCAAGTATAGTGCCAGGGAATAGGCAGAGCAGCGGTACAAGCAATGCAGAGTCTCTGACCCAACATCTGTAGCGATCAGGAGATCTTGGCCAGAAGCATTGTTTTCACCTCTTTCTTGAAGAGTGCAGTGGAGGTGATTAGCCTTGTTTCAGGAGGGAGCGCATTCCAGATCCTGGGTGCCATTCCAGAGAAGGAGCGTTTGTAAGTTTTCGCTTTCCGAAATCTACGAGGTTTCAGGAGTAGATTTTTAGTACTCCTATTGGATCTCGAACCTCCTGATATAGACAGCTTTTGAGCGAGGTAGTTGGGTGCCTTGTGGTGCACGGCCGCGTGTGTCATGTGGTATAATTATGAATTTACTTAGGCTTCATCACAGGCACTTTTTAATAGTTCTACTTCCTGCCTGAAACCATACAGTGCCCAAAGATAACTTCACTGTTAAAAACTCACAAGTACCTGTCTGAACTTAAACCCAACAGTGCCCTATCTCTACTGATATATTTATTTTTTTATTTAATTTACAGCAAGAAAATGGAAGCACAACAAAAAGAAAATAATATTTCATTTGAAATTAGGATTGAAAACAATCCTAAGGAAGAAAATGAAGAAATAGAATTTTTGGATGACACTGTAGACCAAGAATTAATTAAATGTGTCAAAGAATGTGAATCATGGAATGAAAAGGAGGACATACCAGATTAATTAAAGTTACAAATTCTTTTAGATTTTGAAAAATCAGAACAATAAATTTAAATTTTAAAAGTTAAAATAGTTTGAGACATTATTCTTTTTTATATGAAAATTATGAAATAGTACCCAAAAAGATATAATATAAAGTGAGACTTAAAATATACTGTGCAACTTTTTTGTGTTACATAGTAAGTTTGCTCATAGTTCCTTCCTTTCTCCAACTATATTATCTCCAATGTGTATTTAACATCTCTTTATCATCTCCTGCCTCCATATTGTTTCTGCTTTCCTGACAGACTATGGTATGAATTCCATATACCACAATAACTTCTGAAACAACATGCAAGATATCTACAAAGGAGACGGTGTATATTAATTTTTAGGCTCTGCATTGGTACCTACATGTTGCTACTTAAATAAAAAAAAACAACAAAAAGAACAATCAATAAACATACAATATTTGAAAAGTCTATCTTTCTTTTTTCCCCATAGTACGCTTCCCGGTGCGCGTACCCTTTTAAAGCCCCCACATCAAACCTAGGAGGTGAGGGAGGATCTACTCTGCCCCCTTATGGTAATTTCCCCCTTTGTTTTGGCCACCTCTTGTGTCTCGATCCTACCGAGACACAAGATGGCGGCCGCTCCAGACTGTTTCGAATGTTTACAGACACCCGAGAGCCAATCAGCTTTCCGCGCGCAAGTCGCGTAGCGCACCCGGAGCGCTCTCCGGTGCGCGTACCGGGGCGCGCTTACAGATATATATATTTTTTTAACCTAAATTGCTCAAAATCCACTAGAGCACATATCTTGAGACCTAGCAAAGGCACATCGGACTACCAGTCCCTACAATTGAGGTAATATGAATTTTTATGGTCAATTGTGTCCCCTATCGTAGACCCCAACGGCTCCATGTACGTGCTTCTAGTACATGTAAGTTCCCTCCACAACCTGCTATGAAGACGCAAATACATTTGCGTCCAACGTTAACATGTCCTCTTTCAGATCCACCATGAATGGGCCAGATATTCAGTTCCTAAGTGTGCCTTGCCAACGTCTTTACATGGTGCACTTTCACGTTTTTCTAGCTCTGGCGAGTTAGGCCCTGATTCCTGCCATTCAAGCCTTTTCCTGCCTTCCGCTGCTGGAAGCTGCAGCCTGGACCTGCATCTGTATCCATGACCTTTTACTTACTCCCTGCGTGGCTAGCGGTGCCTGGCTCGGCCTGCTCGCCTGCCAAGACTGTATTCAGCCTTCAAGTTATCTGCTCCGCTCCTCGAAAATACATTCCTGTCTAGTAGTATAGGTAAACATCCTTCCCAGCTGCAGAGCAAAGGGCCCGGCCTTTCTGTCTCCATTCAAGTAATTCATAGCTTCTGTTACCATGGTAGGCCCATGGCCCCCTTGCTTTACACGTAGACACGCAGTCGCATATGCACGCATTAGCAGTCAGTATAGAATAGCCTCTGCCCGAGAGACCTTTCCTTCTAGATAATACAGTTCCTCAAACACAAGATTAGATATGATTTGGGATTAGGTTGTTCTGACACCCCAGACTTCTGTCTCCACATGTAGGGCTAAATGTCAAGTCTCCTTCACCATCCAGTTACACGTCAATCACACGTCATGCTGCTGCGCGCGCATCTCTGCCTCATGTTTTTGCTGACTCTGCAGGATCCTTCTAGGGATCCACCCACTTATGACACCTCTGTGACGTTTCTAGCATACGCCCTCGTGCACGCCTTCTGTTACGTACTCCTGTTCTTATCTCGTTTCTCTCAGCTGTTACGCCTTCTGCATTCAATACTACTGTATGCATTGACTATATATATGATATCCTGTTAATAAAACATTGTACATGTCCATTGCAATTCCCATCCTGAACCCTCGTGGTGATGGATCATGCTACCTGGTTCGAACCAATTCCTTTTTAAGTAATAAAACCTTCATAAACCTCAAATGCCACGGACTCTGCCTCTTCATTTTGACTGAGTTATTCTTATTGAACTTTACAGCATAAATTCCGTACAGGTAATTAAAATTTACCACATAATTGGCGCCCGAACAGGGTCCCCTCCCCCACCCCACGCGCCGGCGGTGCGTTGCAGGCCCGGTCCCCTGCCACAGCGCTGACGGACAACTACGCGTACCCGCAGGATTTCCTGTATCTCCCTCAGGCCAACGGAGGTGACTGAGGCTGCGATCGACACCCAGACGAGGCGGTGAGGAGTGCGGAGGATCCCGACCAGAGCCTAGCTGAGAGAGCAAAGTCCGAGGTATCCGGAGGCCCACCAGTTCCGAAGTTCCGAAGTGCTTACGTCACGAGTCGAGTCGAGTCCAGTCCGGTCCAGTCCAGTATCGAGTTTCCGAGGCCTTCTGTTCCGTGCTTCCTGGTGAGTACCGTTGCTGGGGACGCATCTAGACGAGCGCATTAATTTGTGCCGGTCAAGACGGGTTTGGGTACACAGACCCGGTCTGCACTGTTTAGCGGTGTATCTGTACTGTTTAGCAGTATATCCAGTATGCAATTAGCTAGTTTTATTCTAATCATTATTGTTCGTTCTGAAATGTTTTAGAATGTTTTAAATGTTGTGGTATGAGTGATTGTTCGATCTACATTATTGTGTTTACTGTATTAGTTGTGTCCAAGTCCGAGTAAGTATCAAGTACCAAGTAGCACGGCTGAGACATGCCGCTGTTCTCCAAACTAAGACAGATAGGAACTAGAAAAGGGATTCTAGAAGAAGCAGTGCCTGTTCCACCTAGGGACACTCCAGGGCACTTTATGTACCACAAACACGGCCTAGATGCTGTATTATATCTCGATTTTGTGGGTAGACTATACCAAAGAATTAGCAGAGAATCAGAGATGGCCCGCTGCTGGGACATGGGATGCCGATTGCATCATGAGAGTAGAAGAAGCATTATGGAAAAAGAAAGCCAGACAGTCACAGAAGGACGCCATTGAACTATGGCGTAAAGAATCACACAGACGGACAGAGAAAGCACTTAGAAAAGCTGAGAAAAGTAGAGAGGATTCAGACAAAGCCCGAGAAAACGTATTCGTTGAGGAGGGGATACGAGTAAAAGCAGAACAAGTAGACCGACAACGAAACACTCTTATGAATGGTATGTATCCTCTGCTGGCCGAGGGTTTACCTAAGGCCACTCCGGAAATACCGAAGGATCTGCCCCCTCCATTGCTCCCGACTAAAGTACATCACAAGACCACAAAAGACATATTCCTTTCTTCCTATTTAGACGATGTAGCTCCCGCATATGCAAATAGACGTGTCCCTGTACCACCCGATGACGGCACCCCACCCTGAAATAATCACCCACTTCCGCAACAACAAACTCCTCCTCCCGTTCCACATCCTGCACCTGTTCTCCCAACTCTTCCTGCACCTATCCTTCCTATCATGCATCCACAAAATCCTTTTGGACCTGGCACCTCGGGAGGTGCGACAGGAGGTTTTCAAACGCCACCACAAGCACACCGATTGACTTATAGGGATTTAGCGCAACAACGTACTCCTCAAACAGCTAATTACGACATACTTAAAGAGCCTCTTACAGACTGTAGATATGATCCAGTACCCGGTAAAGACGACAGAATGATGCTATCATCAGTACGTCTACGACGAGTTGCAAACTATTTAATGTTATTACCAGGAATGATTGATCATCTAGACAGAATATATCATTTTGTCCAAACAGGGCAAGGTCCTGAAAGTATTGGCGATGCCATGGCATACCAGAAAGTTGACACTCAAAAAATGATATTACGATTCTTCATAAACTGTTTGATAAGAAACCAAGATAGGCCTGGTGCAGACCAGGAAGAAATGAAGGCACTTAATAAATGGGGTCAGAATATAGCAGACGGAAAACATGATAAACAGAGTTGTATAGAAAATATGTATCGAAGGATCCGAAAAGTAGTAGAACAGATACACGAAAGAGTACAGCCTGAAAGAGAAATAGATACAGACAAAAATGAAACGTCAGAGGAGGAGGAACAACCAGAAACGACAACAGGGGTATTGCAATTACCAGTTAGAGAAACAATAGCATATGTAGGTAAGGGAAGACCTTTTAATAATTTAATGCGTCCGGTACGTCCGGAAAGTAAGAGACTTTTTCAAGCTGCCGTGTCAAACCCAAAGACCCCTGAACATCTATTTCAGGCTACTGATAGAATACTTCAAGAACGAATGGGGTACCATGTACTCAATACCATGGATGAACAAGAATTGGCTAGGTCAGCAGTACAATGGGCTGACAATCCTGATAAATATAGTGATGACGGTTTAGTGCAGACCTTTTTAAACCTTTTCCCTGACGAACAGAAATTAGCTGGAATATATATGATTCAGCATCTCATTACATTATTCAAAGGCCAACATTCTGATCCAGGTCCCTTACCTGATATTTTAATAGAGCTACTCTCGCCACAATGGAGAGGTCTAGGTACCGACTTAATTAAAGTAATTCTAGAACATCGACACAGGTATAATACCTTTCTGAATACACAGTTTGTTCCAGCTCCACCCGTAGAAAGAAAAATGTATTACATAGACAGACAGAATCCCTTACGAGAAGTGCATCCAGTCCAGAATGATAATACCTTTAGACGCGTGTTTGTGTACACGCCCATAACTAAAATGGAACTATTAGAGATGAAGAAATTAGTGCCCAGTCACGATAAAGACCCTGCAGGTTTCCACCGTGAAATCAAAGACATGTTACTCATGGGTGATTATACCTATCCTGACATCATGAAAATATTGAAAGTATTAATGCCTGCCGGTATTTACGAGAAACTCAAAGAAAAAGATTGGGAGGTGGGAGAACAAAAGATTGATTGGACTGCATTAGAAAATGAAGAAAATCTTCGAACCCCAGGAACAGGGCTTGGGAACAAATCTAAGGCATTACCAGGATTGTTAGTGCAAGTATTGCCACGTTTATTAGCTACTAAAAAGGAGGACTGGGATGCAATCTCAGCCTGTAAACAGAAACCCGATGAAGACACTAGTGATTTTTATTCCCGATTTGAGAAATGCTTTGGTATTAATAGTGGCCTGAAAGCAAGTAGCGAGTCATATCCACATCTTTTTGTAACCAAGTTAGTCGAGAATTCCCTGCCCCAAGTTAAAAATCGTGTACAGAAAGTCGAGAGCACATGGCAAGCAAATACGCCTTCACAAATGTTACAAATGTTACAGTGCCACCAGAACAGAATCAGGGAAGAACATGAACACGAACAAAGACGTATGAAAGACACGAAAATGAAAATGTTAGTTGCTCAGTCAGTTCCAGCTGACGGTCAGAAAAAGGGCACGACACAGCCCAATAATTCAGCAGCTCCTGTTAAAGGGACATGCAACTACTGTAAACAGCCAGGTCACTACATAAACGATTGTGCAGTTTTGAAACATACTATACTTACTGGAAAAACTAAAGAGAGACCGCGTCCTCCTAGACAGGACCAGGTCCAACAACAAGTACCACAGAATGTCCAGCCTATGCAAGCTTCACAACAGACAGTACAGACAGTAGCGGTACCACAGCCACAACCGATTGCCGCAACACAACATGCAACTCAGCAGATGTACCAGTATGCCCAAACCGATTATCCCGATTATCAGCGATACACATGAAACAGCCTAGAGAGGGAAGTTGGCTTGCCTCTTATTGAGGTTCCTGTAGATCAAGAGGGTCCTTATGTACACAGTCAAGTATTAGGGAAAGACAGAAGGTTTTTAATTGATACAGGGGCAAGCAGAACAAATATAAGTCACGACGAGGTTCCAGGGGCACCCCTCTCAGGCTCACAGAATGTTTCCCTTGGTTTTTCAGGCAAGCCTATTATTAATGAAGTATCGCAACCACTTCCCCTTGCAGTTGGTCCATTGACACGTACTACAGATTTATTGCTCACAAAGTCATGTCCAGAAAACTTGTTAGGTATCAAGACACTGAAAGCTCTAGGAGCTGTTATTTGCTGTTCTCCGGAAGGAGTAAGATTGTTTCTACGTGACTTTAAAGGTCACTATGTGTTGAGAGATATTGATCCCAGATTACAGAATGTTCCTGCACACTTATGGGCACAAGGCCCCACTGATGTAGGTTGTATGCACATTACACCATATCGAGTCACACTTAAACCAGGAGTTGTTTTACCACGAATTCGACAATACAAGTTACCCCCAGATGCTGTAGTGGCTTTACTGAAAATCATTGACGAGCTCATTGCACAAGGAGTGGTTGTAGAAACCAACTCGAATTTATGTAATTCTCCTATCATTCCAATTCTTAAACGTACTGATCCAAATGCACCACCAGTTTATCGATTAGTTATCGACTTGCGCGAATTGAATAAATGCATTGTACCGCAGTACCCTGTGGTCCCAGATATCTCATCTCTATTGACAGCTATTGATTCCGAGGCAACGTTCTTTACTGTAATTGATCTGAAGAACGCCTTCTTTAGTGTCCCAATTGATCCGGAAAGCCAATACCTTTTCGGATTCTGTTTAAATGGACGAAGCTTCAAATTTGCACGCGCACCTCAAGGATTCACAGAAAGCCCCAGCATCTATAGCCAAGCACTGAAAAGACAACTCAACAGTATTCACATGCCTGACAACACTGCCCTACTCCAGTATGTCGATGATCTATTGATCACCGCCCGAAGTGAACCTGAATGTGAACTAGCGTCACTGACGGTTTTGCATTTCCTGGCTGACAAGGGGCACAAGGTGTCCCCTTCGAAGTTGCAATTCTGTGTTCAGCAAGTGGTGTACCTTGGGCACTTGCTGTCCAAATGGGGGAGACAGCTAACACCTGACTGCATCCAGTTAATTGCAAACATGTTACCACCCAGGACACAAAAGGAGGTGCGAGCTTTTATAGGCCTCACTTCTTACTGCAGACAATGGATCCCTCAGTATGCATTTCTAGCAAAGCCACTCATACAGTTGACAACACAGGAGGCAGCGTCTTCGACTGTCCTCCCTTGGACTCAGGAACATACACAAGCTTTTGACGACTTAAAGAAAGCCTTATGTCAAGAACCAGTTTTAGCGACACCATGTTACAGCAAGCCTTTTACACTTTTTGTCACAGAACGTGAAGGTACTGCATTGTCGGTACTCACGCAGGATCAAGCAGGTTCACACAAACCGTGTGCTTACTTTTCTAGTACATTGGATCCAGTAGCCCAGGCTTTGCCTGCGTGCTTGAAATCAGTTGCAGCAACAGCTCTAGCAATCAGACAAAGTGATTCCATAGTGCTAGGACATCAATTGACAGTACAAGTTCCACACTCCGTGGAAGTTATTTTAAACCGAACACAGACTCAACACTTGACTATAGCACGACTGACAGGTTATGAATTGACATTGTTTCAGCCACACATAGAAATTAGACGTTGTAATACATTGAACCCTGCTACACTTTTGCCATTAACTGAAACAGACCCATTAGCACATGATTGTATTGAAGTCATTACCATCACGACGAAACCCAGACAAGACTTGACAGACACCGCATTACCAGATCCAGACCTGACACTTTATGTGGATGGTTCATGTATGAGAACAAGTACAGGAGAATTAGTGGCCGCCTACGCAATCACAACAGAAACTGAAGTCATTGAAACGAATTGTATCGACACCCTGTCAGCCCAGGCAGCAAAGCTCATCGCTCTGACACAAGCCTGTATTCAAGCCAAGAACAAGAGAGTTAACATATACACAGATTCCCGTTATGCATTCGGAGTCGTACACGACTTCGGTGTCCTCTGGCGAGAGAGAGGTTTTTTGACTTCTCACGGTGCCAAAATTCAACACGGTCCCCTCATTCAAGCTCTGTTAGACGCAATACATCTGCCTACAGCAATATCCATCATGAAGTGCAAGGCACATACAAAGGTTACAGATACTATTTCCCAGGGTAACGACCTGGCAGACCGAACCGCCAAGCATACAGCTCAGAATCAGATTCACACCACTGACTTGACACAGACAATAGTCGCGACACCGACACATTGCATGACAGTTAAGGATCCCGCCCTAGATGTAATTGACATACAGACACATGCTACACCAGACGAAATCAAGAAATGGGCTGAACTAGGAGGGATCCAGACAGAACAGGGATGGATGACGAAGGGAAAATCCACATGGTTTCTCCCCGACTCTATGGTTCAAGTTATCATTAACACAGTACACAGTCCAGCACATTTAGGTGAAAAGGCCATGTTAGACAGTATTCAACACCTCTGGTTCAATAAACATTTACGAGCAGCAGCCAAACAGAAAGTGCGTACTTGCATGATTTGTTGTCAGTTCAACCCAGGTAAAAGCATTCCCGTAGAACAAGGTGGATTTCATCCTCCCGATAACCCTTTTGAAGTCCTCCAGATGGATTATATTCAGATGGAACGTTGTTGAGGTTTCAAATATGTCCTCGTAGTTGTATGTGCACTTTCCCGTTGGACAGAAGCATATCCAGTCCCAGATTACACTGCTCCGACCACTGCCAAGCAGCTGGTTCGTGAATTCTTCCCCAGATATGGTTTGCCCTGCATCGTATACTCTGATAACGGTCAGCCATTCTCGTCCGAACTTATGAAGCAGGTATCACTCCTGCTAGGCTATCAGTGGAAGTTCCACTGTGTCCGACATCCCGAAGCAGCAGGTCTCGTAGAGAGACACAATCAGACTCTGAAAATTCGTCTTGCTAAAATCTGTAGAGAGAAAGGTGTCGACTGGATAGTAGCTTTGCCAGTTGCTCTTTTTTACATGAGGATGGTCGCACATTCCAGAACAGGGCTATCCCCGTACGAGGTGGTCTTTGGTAGGCCACCAAATATGTGGGGGACGCCTTTGCCTAGAAAAATTACCGATGTCGATTGTAATATGTTGACAGATTACCTTGCCTCCTTGATGTCTGCACTACAATCGTGTCGTTCACAGGTCGCTGCAGCCTTTCCCGACAACACCGAGGTGAAACCGCATGACGTTGTTCCGGGAGATATCGTCCTAGTGAGGAACTTCGACAGGAAAAGTCCGCTGGAGCCCCGTTGGCAGGCGCCGAAGTTGGTACTTCTTACAACCAGGACCGCAGTGAAGGTGGAGGGCCGCAAGGGATGGCTTCACTCGAGTCACGTGAAGAAATTTCATGCATTGCTGCCAGAGACTGACTCACCCTCCCCCTCTAAGGACTGTCCAGATTCCAGTGACTCTAAACTTCCCCTGATAGAGAAAACTCCACAGCAGGAGTATAAAGAAAAATTGAGGTCTAGCAAGTCAGACAGTTTAATTGTTTAAGTCCTCCCCTAGGTGAATCGGTTAGACGTGTTTTCTGACATGTATCCCCTAGACCCCAACAGAGAGAGAGATAGACAGAAACAGCTCAAGAAACGTGAATACTGCAAATCTCTTCGCAGCCACTGCATTGTGACACTATTGATTATGTTTTTTCTGAGCCTTATGATTATTGCTGCAAGTGTGCTGCTACATGTGTATTACCCTATTTTCAAGCGTGCACAGTCTCCCTTCAATGTTACTGCCGAACATTCTTTCAGTGAACTGCCCCCGCATGAATTGTCTTACAGACTTGCGCTGCGCAACAACACATTCATTAGTATGTTACACCATTCCCATCAGACCAGCAACGCTACAAATTGTTGGATATGTGGCCGACTCCCTCCCTATCAGAAATACAAGGGAGTTTTGCCTCTTTTTCCGTACCCGTTCACACACAATGGATCCTGTGGTGCATGGTTTAGTTTGATTAATTCTTTAGATTCAGATTCTGTAGTTTACCAGGGCAACTGGGTATGGGGGAAACCTGAACACTGTTTTACATAAAGTATGTTTCCCTGACAAGGAGGGTCTTCCCAAAAGGACAGGTAATGATCTAGAAAATGAAGTATATGGATTAGGTAACTTTACACTTAACCTCATGATTCTGAGTGTTGAATCCGAAACAGAACCAGTATTGCCCGCCATGTCCGTGCTACCAGTCAAAGGTGAATTATGTGTCAGAAAGAATGGTTCAGTACACCTGGGTCATAGTAAATGTACTACTGTGATCGAATTCAGTGATAAGGGCAAGTCTACATTCAAAGCTTCCCGTCATTCCTACTTCATTTGTGGTCATACCGCATATATACGCTTACCTCTAGATTGGGATGGCACCTGCTACATTGCATTCCTTCTGCCACCCGTTTTCCTAGCCCCATCTGATTATCATAGGGACACCCATCTAGTACACAATAGACCGCAGAGAGATCTCCCGATTGTCGACTACACTGAAACGGCATGGGAGCAATACACAGACTTCAATAAAGGTTTCTTTCCCTACTTAGGTGCTGTCTTTAATAGTAAACTGATACACAAATTAACTAGAACCCTCGAAGCTGTAGTGAATGAAACTACTTCCGCCCTAGGTAACTTAACAGAGGAGCAGTCTGCTATGCGGATTGTTGTTCTTCAAAATCGTCTCGTCCTTGACGTCATCCTGGCCGATAGGGGCGGAGCCTGTAGAGTCATCGGATCGAGCTGCTGTGTTTTCATTCCAGAAAACGCGCCATCAGTATATAGAGCCATTACCCGTCTTCACAAGATTGCAAGTCTGATACATCAGAATCCAGGCACCTGGACTTGGTCTGGTTGGTTCTGGACCACGTTGTCAGCCTGGGGATGGAAAGTCCTATCCTTCCTAGGTATAGCCCTTCTTATAGTATTCAGTTGTTGCCTATGTCTGCAATGTGGGCCAGCAATTTGCGGCTTGTGCGCCACATCATGTATTCCTCATTCAAGTCCCCATTCAAAACGCCGTAAGAAGAAAGAATAGCAAATGATGTTACATGAACAGATTGATAGATTAATGAGGATTGATATATCATGAAGGGTCCGTAGGGGACAAGGAGGGAATGAGGTAATATGAATTTTGATGGTCAATTGTGTCCCCTATCGTAGACCCCAATGGCTCCATGTACGTGCTTCTAGTACATGTAAGTTCCCTCCACAACCTGCTATGAAGACGCAAATACATTTGCGTCCAACGTTAACATGTCCTCTTTCAGATCCACCATGAATGGGCCAGATATTCAGTTCCTAAGTGTGCCTTGCCAACGTCTTTACATGGTGCACTTTCACGTTTTTCTAGCTCTGGCGAGTTAGGCCCTGATTCCTGCCATTCAAGCCTTTTCCTGCCTTCCGCTGCTGGAAGCTGCAGCCTGGACCTGCATCTGTATCCATGACCTTTTACTTACTCCCTGCGTGGCTAGCGGTGCCTGGCTCGGCCTGCTCGCCTGCCAAGACTGTATTCAGCCTTCAAGTTATCTGCTCCGCTCCTCAAATACATTCCTGTCTAGTAGTATAGGTAAACATCCTTCCCAGCTGCAGAGCAAAGGGCCCGGCCTTTCTGTCTCCATTCAAGTAATTCATAGCTTCTGTTACCATGGTAGGCCCATGGCCCCCTTGCTTTACACGTAGACACGCAGTCGCATATGCACGCATTAGCAGTCAGTATAGAATAGCCTCTGCCCGAGAGACCTTTCCTTCTAGATAATACAGTTCCTCAAACACAAGATTAGATATGATTTGGGATTAGGTTGTTCTGACACCCCAGACTTCTGTCTCCACATGTAGGGCTAAATGTCAAGTCCCCTTCACCCTCCAGTTACACGTCAATCACACGTCATGCTGCTGCGCGCGCATCTCTGCCTCATGTTTTTGCTGACTCTGCAGGATCCTTCTAGGGATCCACCCGCTTATGACACCTCTATGTGACGTTTCTAGCATACGCCCTCGTGCACGCCTTCTGTTACGTACTCCTGTTCTTATCTCTATCTCTCAGCTGTTACGCCTTCTGCATTCAATACTACTGTATGCATTGACTATATATATGATATCCTGTTAATAAAACATTGTACATGTCCATTGCAATTCCCATCCTGAACCCTCGTGGTGATGGATCATGCTACCTGGTTCGAACCAATTCCTTTTTAAGGAATAAAACCTTCATAAACCTCAGATGCCACGGACTCTGCCTCTTCATTTTGACTGAGTTATTCTTATTGAACTTTACCGCATAAATTCCGTACAGGTAATTAAAATTTACCACACAATTTTGCCAAGTTTCATAGAAATCCATTCTACCCTTCGAGCTAAAAGTGAGTCCAACCGCCCTATGGAAAACTCAATGTTAAAAACACGTTTTGGGACCCCCCTTTTTTCTCGGCCCCCACTTCAAGAAACCCCCCCAAACTTTCAGGGGACGCTCAGAAACAAAATGTGCCATTTTCCAGAAAATTTCAACCAATTCCGTCCATCAACGCCAAAGTTATTCAACATAGAATTTTCAGAAATCCCTATTCAAAAAAATCCTAACTATATATACCTACTGGCGACCGCCAGTAGGTAATATATATATATATATATATATATATATATATATATATATATATATATATATATATATATATATATATATATATATATATATATATATATATATATATATATATTCACTTTAAAAACCCATAGGTTTCAGGCCTTATATAGTTAGGAATTAGCTTTAAAAAAACCTTTGAAATTCACTCAAAAAAGGTTTAGGGGTGTTCTAGTTTGCTGGACATTTCACTCATACAAAACCATTGAAATTGCTCCTATATAGTTAGTTGGACTAACTATATTTCACGCACCCGCAAAGCACTGCTGATGATGTCACATATTAGATCATTCATGACCTGGTCAGTGACATCACTGATGACATCTCAAATGACATCACTGATGACATCACTGATGACATCATCCAGTGAATTTGGTTTGCTTCTTTATTTAAATATGTATAATATATAGCAATCTGCATTGAAGAATGAGTAAATATATATAAATAAATATTTGGATGGAGGATTTAGTAGCAGTTTAATTGACTGTTTACTTGACCAATTTATAGTTTCTCACTAAATATAGTGGATAGGGACTAAACTGTGCGAAATCTGTATCACTTTGTCAGTTGATGTGTAAACTGGTTCTCCGGTTGCTTACTAGCTATGTGAAAGTCTATATTGGTTATTGATTAGATAACTGAGTATTTGTATGGGAGAGTGAAAGTGTGTGTGGTTCGTTGGGGGTGTATGACTGTCCAAAGATGTGTGAATAGTTGATTCAGTAGATATATGAAGTTAAAATTACATGTTCTAACAGTTTGGGTGAGTGAATCTCTTTAAGGGTGTGGTGATGAGCAAATATATTTCTCAATGGTACATGTCCAACAAACTAGAAAAATAAAAGGCAGTGTATGTGTCAGTTGTTGTATATAAATAAGTATCCATAAGACTCAAAGTTCAAAAAGTACTTTATTCGGTTAAAAATCAATTACCATAAAAGCAACAGATAAAAAAAAATACATTTACAATGATTAATAAAGCAGCTGTTTGTGAAAGGAGAAGTTATCGCAGTTCGTTTTCCATAATATATACAGTATTAAATTTCATCCAGACAAATTGATTTCCGATATTTAAAAACCTGTTTAAAAACCTCAGATAATAAAGCAACAATAAAAACAGTGTACATTTTTTGCAATTCTAAAAACGCTGGGCGACATCTATGCAAGTTCATCTCTTTTAGGATAGGGATAATAAGTTTCCTACGAGGCAGAGTATAAAATTTACAAAAAAATAAAACATGAATATTGGATTGTACAGATAATTCATCACAAGGGCATACAGGCAGTTCATTTGACCAAGAGTTCATTTCAGGAAAAGTAAATAATCTAAAAACAGTGTTAAATCTGAAACGTGTTAAGAGAAATCTATCGTAATTAGGCAAAGGGAGGGTTAGGTATGGCTGTAATTTGTGCCTAGTTAAAATCAGCTGATGTGAAGAAACAGTCTTTTTCTTAGTTTCTTCAAACAGTCTTTTTTCGCTCAAATACTCCATGCACAGTTTTTTCAATGTTTTTCTAGGAATGTGTACCATAGTAGATGGATCATCATAATATTGTGAGCGGTCAATTTTCGTCAGGAACGTTCTGATGTAATTTAACCATTCAAGTCCATTTACTTTTCCAAGTTTTAACACATCCTGGAGTTTGGCGCGATTTAATACACATTCATTTACGGTCCATACCCTGTGCCACAGAAAAATGGGCTGTATTCTAATTGTATCTGAAATATACGGCAGCCCCAGCTCAGCATGGCAAATAAAAGTCGCTGTACTTTCTGGTATTGACAGGATGTGCCGTAAAAATTTATTTTCAACTGTTTGGAGTGATTTTATATTGGAGTATTCTCAGAGCCCTGCTCCATACAATGCCACTGATACACACGTTGCATTATAAATAGTTAAAATTTCCCTAATCGTTTTTTTCCCCAGTTTTCTTATGAAACTCTTTAGGGCCATTATTGTCTTAGAGAACAGGAGCATTCTTGCCTTCACCGCACTTGACCAAGAGCCAGTCTCTTGGAACAAGATTCCTAGATAAGGGAAGGAAGATATTCTTTCTGAAGGAGTGTTATTTATATACATAGTTTTCATTTGCTTCTTGGTGCGTGTGCCACAATTCATTGAAAAAGTCTTGCTACAGTTTATTTTTAAATCCAAGCGGAGCATAAACCTGTTAAAAGATGTTCAGTTTTTGCAGGGCCATGGGGGTACGGGCCATTAAGACAGCGTCGTCTGCATACAAGAGTGCAGGGATAGATCTTTTTCCAACCTTGGGCATATCCCCACACTCTTGCAACAGACAACTTTCAAGGTCATTTATGTAGATAAGGAATAAAAAGGGGGCCAAAACGCACCCCTGGCGTACGCCACGCCCTATCCCAAAAGACCTACTGCATTCCACCCCTTTTCCATAGCGTACAATAGCAGTGGCTCCTGAGTACAACTCCCTTAGGAATCGAATTATCGGCTTTTCTACGCCCAGCCTTGACATCCAGTCCCATAATTTAAAATGGGACACGCAGTCAAAAGCCGATGTGAGATCACAAACGTAAAATACAAACGCTCCCTTTTTATCATAGTATATTTCTGCTGGATGATAAATAAATTTAGGCCCTGCTCAGTTGTTCCTATGCCCTTTTGAAATCCGAATTGTAGGTCACTTATTACCCCAAACTCCAATGCCCAATTTTGTAATTTGGCTAAGATGACTCTACCAAGGATCTTTATAGACGAATCAAGAAGGGATATTGGCGGGAGGAGGAGCTTTGCGGGCAACCAAGATGGCCGCGTAAGCTCGGAGCTCCGCGGACCCTCCGACACTCCGCAATAATCCTGTTCGAAATCCTGTTCCACGTTGGTGGATTCTACTAGCTGACGGGTCACTGACGCGGGAGCTGCTTTCCGCCTTTGAATCGGTGGTTCCTACGCTGAGCTACGTCGAGTGGGACTCCGTGCCAAGGGTGCGCCATTGTCTCCTTGGTCTCCGCCACTCCGCACGACTGGAATGCGTAGTGGTGATCCCTAAGGGCGAAGTGCCTGTGACTGCGGTATTTGCTACCATCGGCCTGACCTGAACATCTGGCTCTAACCACTGCTCTTGGTATATTTGGCTTGGACTCGTGTGGTGTGCCCCTTTGTTCTCATCGGACCCAACATGGCGGGCAAAGGCGACCCCGACAAGACGTTGAGCAAAGGCGTTCGTGGCAAATCCCAAACGCAACTAAACAGAATTGAGAGATATGTTCAGCCGCGCACTTCACCTGCAGCGGGGGCCTCCACTAAAGACCTTCCTTCATCGGGCTCGCCCAACGGATCCGAGCCCAACCTCAGTGACATTATGGGGGCCATCGCGGGCATACGGTCCGAACTGCAGAAACAGCATGAGGTCTTAACCCACAAGGTGGACACTTTGGCAGTGGATCTCACCCTTATCAGAGCCGACCTGGGTAAAACTAATGACCGGGTGAAGTCGTTGGACATCAAAACCTCTAGCCTCACCACCGACGTCTCGGACCTGCAGACTGAGGTCCGGACTTTGCGACTAACTTCTGAACATTTCTCCAGGAGGCTGGAGGATTTTGAGGGACGTGCCAGGCGGCAAAATGTCCGCATCATTGGAGTTCCGGAAGGTTCGGAGGAGGCGGCAGTGGACCTATTTGTGGAGGACCTGATACAGAATCATCTAGCTCCTTCCGGGTTGAGTAATTTCTCCTCGGTGGAGCGTGCTCACCGGGTACCGGGCGGCCTGCCGAAGTCGGGCGTGGCGCCTAGACCCATCATTGCCAGGCTCCTCAACTTCCGAGACCGGGACGCTATCTTGCAAGCGTCTAGAAGGCAGGGACCGCTCCAGTTTCAGAATTCAGATGTGTATTTCTATCCTGATTTTACCAGGGCGGTTCAGAGGCAGCGCCAGAGCTATGCGGGAGTGAAACGGCGATTGAGGGACATGGGCCTAAAGTACTCGATGATGTTCTCTGCCAAGCTTCGGATTGAACATGATGGTCATGCCCTGTTCTTTGACTTACCGGAAAACGTTAGCGAATGGCTGGACACTCTGCCGCAACGCAGGGAAGACCACGACGAGCACAATGGGGGCGCGACTGGTGGATCTGATCAGTGAGACTTGGCTCTACTACAAGAACTTTGGCGGTTGGTGGTCCTGCAATATGTGACTATCGTTACTTTATTGAGCTGACTTTGCAGATCTCCTGTTGCTTCAAGGAGGGTGGCGGGAGGTGTCCGTGGGGATCCCTCACTCCTTTGGGGGCTCCTTGTAGACTAGTTAATGGGGCGACAGGCACACTGCTGGTTGGGGGGGCTCTTTAGTCTGATGCAGGGGTGCAGGGTCGGGGGTGGGTTTGGGCAAGTTAATTTGTTTGTTTATTCTTTCTTTCTTTCTTCTCTTAGGCAATGGGTTGTGTATATTGTTGCTTCTTTCTGGCTGCTGAGGATTGTTGGGGCTGGATGGGGCGGGCGGCACGATGATGGGGGGTAAGAAATTAAAAGTAATCAGTTGGAATGTTAATGGGCTGGGTGACCGTATTAAGAGAGGGGTTGTGCTTCAACTGCTTAAGCGCCACATGCCTGATGTTGTCCTTCTACAGGAAACGCACTTGTTTGGTAACTCATGCAAAGCGCTCAATTGCAAAGGTTACAAGATGGTGGCCCACTCGGGGTTCTCATCTGGCTCTCGAGGGGCGGGCGTCCTTGTACGTACGTCACTTCCGTTTGAGATAGACGTCACTACGATTGATGATAGAGGGCGCTACGCCGCGGTGGCAGGGAGATGGGAAGGGCGTGCCCTCACTCTACTTTCGGTTTACGTCCCCCCAGGCCTACAGGCCAGTACTTTTCGAGACCTTGGTGGCGCCATTTTAACTCTGCCTGCTGGCTTGTTGATTGTGGGGGGTGACTTCAACTCAGTCTGCTCTGGCTCTTTGGACCGACATCCGCCTAGAGATCTCCGTAGTTCCCAACTGTGGTTGCCCTCGTTTCTAGAGTCCATGGGCTTAGTGGACAGTTGGTGGCTCTTGCACCCCACGCTTTGCCATTTCTCCTTCCTTTCCGGTGCACATGGCAGTCTCTCTCGTATAGACTACGTTCTCACCTTAGCAGCACACGCGTCTGCCGTGTCTGAGGCCCGATTTCTGGCGCGGGGCATTTCCGACCATTCTCTGCTACGGGTCTCCTTCGACTTTGACGTCATCCTGTCGGACCGGCCGGCGGCGGTTAATCCGTGGTATTTCCGCAACCCTAAAACTCGCGCTCGCCTAGCCAAAGCCGTCGACCTTTATTTCTCTGAAAATGAAGGCTCGGTTAGGTCGGCCGTGACCCTGTGGGAGGCATTTAAGACTGTTTTGAGGGGCGAGGCTTTCGCTCTGATAGCGGAGGCCCGTAGAGTCAGAGATGCTGACCTATTACGCATCGAGGAAGAGGTTCTGAATCTTGATTCCCAGTTGGGGCCCGAACCTGACCCCGCTCTCCTGCATGCTCTTTCCCTCAAACAGTCGGAATACCGCGATCTTGCCACAAATGCCGCCCTGACCTTGGCTAGGGAACAACAAGGTCGTATTTATGACGTTGGTGACAAGGCTGGGAAGCTGCTGGCCTGGTTGGACAGGAGGGAGATGGCTAGCCGCGTCGTACCCAAGATTCTGGGGGGCGACGGGGTTGCTGTCACCGACCCCAGTGCCATTGCCGAGTCTTTTGCCGATTATTTCCGGGGTGTCTACACCTCTTCTTCAGACTACTCCGAGGCTGACTCGACAGCGCTTCTCTCGACGGTTGACCTTCCCTGTCTCTCTGAGGAGGACAGGGACGATTTGGATAGAGACATATCTACCGACGAGATCGCTCTCGCGATCCGTTCGTTGCGGTCTGGCAAGGCATCCGGTCCCAACGGCATCCCGGTCGAGCTATATAAGATACGACCTGACGTAGTTTCCCGTTCTTGCGTACTATGTTTCTGGAAGCGCGAGACGCCGGCCTTCTTCCCCTTGACCAGAGGCTGGCCACCATTGTGGTCATCCACAAGGAAGGGAAGCCGAGAGACATGTGTCGATCCTATCGCCCCATCTCTCTCCTGAATGTCGAGCCTAAGGTTCTGGCCAAACTACTCGCCAATCGACTGATTGGAGTTATTGGCGACTTAGTGCATCCGGACCAGTCGGGCTTTATTCCTCACCGCAACACTGCCCTCAACCTACGTAGACTCCACGGTGCCCTGGCCAGGGCCCATACCCTTGAGGAACCGGTAGTCCTAGCCTCTCTTGATGCCACAATGGCCTTTGATTCTCTTGAGTGGAACTACCTCTGGGCAGTGTTGGCGAAGCTCGGTTTTGGTCTGATTTTTGTGGGTTGGGTGAAACTTCTCTACGCTAGCCCACTGGCTAATGTTTTAGTCAACGGCCGTCTGTCGACGTCCTTTGCCTTACACAGAGGTACTAGACAGGGTTGTCCTTTGTCGCCTCTCCTTTTTGCCCTGGCTCTTGAGCCGCTCGCGGCCATGTTGCGCGCGCACCCTGATCTGCATGGCATTACCTGGGCCCCCGGCTTTGAGGACAGGGTCTCCCTGTACGCCGATGATATCCTGCTCTACCTGACTTCCCCCTACAAGTCCCTTATCGTGGCTTGTGACGTACTCAGCCTTTTTGGGAGATACTCTGGCCTAGTCATCAACTGGGCCAAGTCCTCCCTTTACGTCCTGAAAGGGGACACGCCGCGCCTCCCCAGAGGCTGCAATATCCAGGTGGCTGTACAGGGTTTCAAGTACTTAGGGATCTACATCTCTGGGAGTTCGAAGGCGCGGTATGACCACAACTTGCTCCCTCCACTCCAGCGTCTCCGACGTGATGTGGATAGCTGGCGGAAGCTCCCGCTCTCCCTACTCGGCCGTGCGGCCCTGTTCAAGATGATGTCCTTGCCCAGGTTTCTCTATGCTTTGCAGAACACCCAAGATCCGGTTCCGGCCCGCTACTTCAGGGAGATTGAAGGTCTCCAACGAGCCTTGCTCTGGGATGGTCGCCCCCGCGTCGCTGTCACGAAGCTCACGCTTCCGTGGTACGACGGGGGCATAGCTCTGCCGGACGTACGAAGGTATTACTGGGCCTCCCAGCTCGCGGCTCTCAACCACGGGTTTTACGGCCCGGTGAACAGCCCCGGCTACACCATGGATAGATGGCTCTTGAGTGGTGGTAACTATTACCGGGCCCTGTACTCGAGATCCCTGGATCGGCGGATGTCGGGTCCAACGAAGACAGCGGTCTGCATCTGGCGGGCGATTACCAAGGCGCCAGGGATGGCAGGGCAGACTGACCAGATTCACCCCTCTGTACGATTCCGATATTTTGGGCAGGTTATGGCACACCAAGGGTTTCGACAAATGGGACCTCATAGGCATCTCTAGGGTGGACGCCATGATCTCTAAGGGTGAAATCAAGACCTTTCCGCAGTTGCAGGCTGAACACCAGTTGGGCGGCTCGGAGTTCTTCCGATATGCCCAGCTGAGGCATGCGCTGCTCTCTGCCATGCCTCCGGAGGGAGCGATTCCAGAGAGCTCTCCGCTGGAGGACAGAGTGTTGGACGGCCATATGCCTGATAGTGCTATCTCACTGTCATACAAAAAACTAATCAATGTCCGCACCGACCTTCTCCTTGGAGTGCGTGATCAGTGGGTGAGAGATGGCCTGGAGATTGACGATGAAGATTGGCAGAGCGCAGTGTCCACCCCTAAGGAGGTTGCCATCTCTTCTCGTCTTAGACTGGTGCAATTTAAGATCTTGCACAGGGTATATGTGACTGCCCCCCGGCTAGTACGTATGGGATACTCGCCCGACGGTCTTTGTCGTCGAGGCTGTGGTGCCCTCGCTACCTTCCTGCACATTCTCTGGGAATGCCCCGTCATAGCCTCCTATTGGAGAAGGGTACACAGTGTTATGAGTGAAGTGACTGGAGTGGTGACTACGGCGGAAGCTCGGAGGTGTCTCCTTAACATTTGGGAACCGTCTGATCATAACACGGCTCAGACCCAGTGGGTGACCCTAGGCAATATGGTGGCCAAGCGGGACATTGCTCAGAAGTGGGGTGCCGCTACGGCTCCCCTTGTGGTACAATGGAAAGCCAACATGGATTGGTGTATGTTCCGGGAGAAGACGGTCTATGTTGCCAGGGGTAGGCCCCGGAAATGGAGTAAATGTGGGGAGCCTGGAATGCTTACCGGGGGGATGTATGCCTGCCGCCCGAGCCTGTTTCTCTGGATGAACATATGTCGCGTAGCCTGTGACGCCAACTGTGACTCGTTACCTGATTGATCCTGTCTTTCCTCCTCCCTTTTACTATCATCCACTCTCCTGTATCATTGATTCGTTGTATCTCTCCCCTGCCTGCTACCAACACCTTGCTGCATTCTCTATCCCGTTGCCACTCTCTAGCGCCGTTTGGCGTTTTCTTTCTTTTGTTCTCTTCTCTTCATTATAAAATATTAAAAACAACCTGCATTGTTCTGTGGTACCTGTTTTGCACTATTGCGCTCCTGTCTTACCATGCTGCCTTGCCTCCGGGATGTTAGGCTGAATAGCTGTGTGCTCTTTCAAAATAAAGGTTTTAAAAATTAAAAAAAAAAAAAAAAGAAGGGATATTGGCCTATAACAAGCACAATTTTGTCTATCTCCCTTCCTGTAAATAGGTACATTGATTGATGTAAACCAAGATGGACTCAGTCCCCTTACTAGGGCTGCATTAAAAAGTTGTACAAGCATCGGGCCCCAAATTTCGCTATTAGCTTTATACAGATCCCGTCTGGACCAGCCGCCTTACTGCCCTTTGTGGCTTCCAGACTCGTTAAGACCTCGGTAAAGTTACCATCAGTTTTTGTGCCTCGTCTCCTTTTTCATGTATTGAATTTAATCCTGTATCTACAATTTCATCTATGGACATGTAGAGAGTGGAAAAATGTGCAACCCAATCCTCCTCATTGATCGCGATTTCCAAGCGAGCTTTAGTGTTTTCATAGGGTAGGGGGGCATTTACCACCCTCCAAAATGCAGATGTATCTTTGGATTGCGAGGCTGCACATAGTTCTTCCCATGCCACCCTTTTAATGGCATTCTTCCTATTTGTCAGTGCCTGATTATAACATTTCCTTAGATTTCTTATTTGAGCAGTGTCTCGGGGCACCTGATTAATTGCATGTTTAAGATCCGTAAGGGCCTTAGTGCAAGTCCTGTCGAACCATCTTGTAGTTTTCTTAGACCCATTCCTTAACGCTAATTTCAGATTTTCTTTGATAGTGGATGCAATGATGTTAAAGTGCTCTATTATGTGTTCACTATCAGAGTCCTCGTCCAGGCAAATTTTAAAACTATCGGCACAGGTATTTACCAACTTTTTTAAGAATTCTTCCGGCACCACCTTGCTCCACTTGAGTGTATACCCGTTTTGCCTCCCTAGCGCCACATCTGGAACAGCCTGAACTAGAGTCAGATCATTTTGTCGTGCCAGGAAAGGGTTCTCAATTTCAAGTGTTTGAGGTAAGTGGTCTCTCATTGGTGCATCCAAAATGTTAAAACTACCTATCTTATGACCGTGACCATTTGAGAAGAGGCTAAAGTCAATAGTAGTAGATGCTCCCCTCCCAATAAAAGTTGGTACAAATGGCGTCGGTTGGTGAGTCATTTCATTTAAAAGACTCAATGATTGTGTGAGTGACTGTATGGATAACTATATACTTGTAATAATGATTTTATAATTCACTAAGTAAGACTTACTATCTAAAGGAATAGTTGAAGTGATTTTTGTATAAGTGTGTAGCTAAGTAAATATGTAAGTATAATCCATTGTTTGCCTAAGTGAGTAGAATGACTTCATATGTGAATAAGATGTGTGCTGCTGTGTAATGTTGATATAGGTGTATAAGTGATAGTGTTCTATTGTTCATTGACAGCATTTATGAGTGAATCTACAGGTAAGTGATTAGATGTGTGCATACATCTATGAATCACTGAGTGGGTTTTTAGATACTTGTATTGCTGTGACAATGGATTCAAATATGATACTCTGTATTTTACATTGAGTGATGAAAGATTTTACTAGTGTATGAAAAGGTGTATGTGATTGTCACGTGGATGATGTCATCAGTGATGCCATTTGAGATGTCCTCAGTGATGTCACTGACCATGTCATGAATGATCTAATATGTGACATCAACAGCAGTCCATTGCGGGTGCACGAAATATAGTTAGTCTAACTATATAGGAGCAATTTCAATGGTTTTGTATGAGTGAAATGTCCAGCAAACTATAACGCCCCTAAAACTTTTTTTGAGTGAATTTCAAAGTTTTTTTTAAAGCTAATTCGTAACTATATAAGGCCTGAAACCTATGGTTTTTTCAGTGAATTTCAAAGGTTTTTTAAATGCTAATTCCTAACTATATAAGGCCTGAAACCTATGGTTTTTTAACCCCTTCCATGCTCATGACGAGCTCAGCTCGTCATGAGGCACAGTTGAGCTGTGCTGATGCCGAGCTGAGCTCGTCATGACACCAGCAAAATGGCAATTTCCAGCACAGGGGAAAAATAACCACAGAAGCGATGTGGTTAAGTGAATTTGCAAGGTTTTTTAAATGCTAATTCCTAACTATATAAGGCCTGAAACCTATGGTTTTTTAAGTGAATTTGCAAGGTTTTTTAAAGGCTAATTCCTAACTATATAAGGCCTGAAACCTATGGTTTTTTCAGTGAATTTGCAAGGTTTTTTAAAGGCTAATTCCTAACTATATCAGGCGTGAAACCTATATTTTTTTTCAATAAATTTCAAAGGTTTTGTGAATGCTAATTCTATTAGCGGATAACGTTTATAATGTTATTATCCTTCTGGGACCACCTGAGCAGCCATCTTGTTTCTCAGGAGAAGTGAGGCACAAGAGAGCACAAAACAAGAGTGGAAAACGCGGAATGGGGGGCAGGGTAGAGACCCCCTGACCCCCTAGCCCTTCTCAGGTTGTCCCAGAAGGACCCCCAAGAGCAAAAAAAATAAATACATTTTTAATAAAATCACGGGGTGCGCGGACCTGTACGCGTACCGTGCGCGCACCCCATGATTTTTTCGTTTAGTTTTTTTTTGCCCTTGGGGGTCCTTCTGGGAAGGGCTAGAGGTTTGGGGGGTCTCTACCCTGCCACCTTTTCTTTTTTTCCATCCTTTTTTTTGGTCTCTCTTGTGCCTCAGTTCTCCTGAGAAACAAGATGGTGGCCAACTCTTCCTGGTTTTGACAGTTTGGAATGTTGACAGTCGACTGCCAGCCAATCAGGATCGCGCTCGTAAGGGTACGCGTACGGTACGCGTACGGTGCGCGGACCCGTAAGCTCATATAGATATATGTGTTTTTGAACCTAATTTTCATAAAAACCACTGGATCAATTTTCACCAAACATAGCAAAGGCACATCTGCGTACCAGTCCCTACAATTTTGCCAAGTTTGGCCTAATTCCGTACAGCGGCTCGGGCTGTAGACTTGTCAGACCGTCCTATGGAAATTAACATGGGGAAAACACGTTTTGGGACCCCCCTTTTTTCTCAGCCCCCACTTCACGAAAAAAGAGGTTGCCAGAGTGCTAAACATTCTAGCAATTTTTTATAAATGGGAGGTAGTTCGGAAAATAACTTTTTTTTATTGTTTTTGTTGTTTTAATTTTTTTTTATTTTTATGAACATTTCTTTACTTTTTTTGTATTTTAAGAACGGTTTTATTTTTTTGTTGTTTTTTTGGGGGGGGGGAAACGAAAATCAGTCATTATAAAGGGCTCAACCGGAGCAACAAAAAAAAAAAGAATTTATTTTCTCGGCCGTTTTGTACATTTATGATTTTCATAAACTGTGTTGATGAGTTATACTTTTCTCCCCATAGGAAATTAATTTGCCGCAAAAAATACAGGTATGCTTCATGTTACCGAAGTTCATCTGTATGTTTGGGACCATCTCCCTCGCCTCTGGTCCCGTCACTGCCTGTTCAGCTGATGTACTGGCCACAGGAGGGGGGTTTTCCTGTAGGTCACGTACCTGTGCAGCACTGTAATTAATAGGGTGCCACCTCTCCATGTGGCGATGCATGGTGTAATTCCCATAGCTGTACTTTTTATCTGTTCCTCAGGATAGTTCTTTGTCACAGATCAAACATGTGACATAACGGGCATTTACTTTTTTTTGGCCCCGGGGATATGTGAAGAATTGCCAGATATAATTTACTTTCACATGGGACCTCCTTGGTTCTTCCGGCAGAAACAGCCTGCTCACTTGCTCCTCTTCCTCTTCTTCCTCCTCTTGATTAAGGAGGACCTGAGGAGGTGGTTCATCCTTTTTTGGTGGTGGTGGTGGTGGAGTGGCTCCAGCAGCTGCAGCTACAACACTTGCCATTTTTCAAAATTTTGAAAGTAGGTCTTTCTCTCATAAAAATGAAAGTCAGAGTGAGGAAACAAGGTGGGGTTTTCATCATTTGTGAAAAAAAAATGTAATAAACCAATGAAAAGTGTTATTTTCAGGTCACATGACCTAGCCTTACATCATTAGGAAACCAAAAGTATAATGAACAAGTCACATGACCTGTTATGCTTACGTTACGCGTCCCGCTACGCACCCGGAGCGCTTCCGGGGTGCTGCGCTTCACGCCTCGGTTCGCGCTTCGGAGCACTTCCAGGTGCGCTAACGCAGCGCGTCATAAAACGCATTACGCGGCAACGCGATACGTCGCGTTTACGCGACGCGTCACGATGTTGTTTTCTTGCGCGGCAGTTGCGCTAACGGAACGTTTCCCGGTTCGCGGACCGGGTCGCGGCACCAAATTGAGCTAACGGGAAGCTACCCGGTGCGCGGACCGGTAGCGAAACAAAAAAAAATAATAAAAAAAAATATACATAAAAAAATTATATTAAAAATATATGAAATATATTTTTCCATTAAAATAAGAATACATTTTACAGCTTTTGATATTTGCTATTAAAAAAACATTGAAATTCACTGAAAAAACCATAGGTTATAGACCATATATAGTTAGGAATTAGCATTTACAAAACCTTGAAAATTCACTGAAAAAACCATAGGTTATAGACCATATATAGTTAGGGATTAGCATTTACAAAACCTTATTTTACTCACACAAAACCATTAAAATTCGCATATATAGTTAGTTGCACTAACTATATATCGCTCACCCGCAATCCACTGCTGATGATGTCACATATTACATCATTCATGACATGGTCAGTGACATCACTGATGACATCACTGTTGACAACTCAAATGACATCACTGACAACATCACTGATGACATCATTCATGTGATAATACGATTAACCTCTTCAGACTCTAATATAACCTTAGATACACTCAGTGTAAACAGACACTCACTGATTGTCACTCATCCATGGAGTTACTCATACACCTAGTCAGTCATGCAACGAATCAATCACACCTCCATTTCCTCAACTATACAGTTATACACACCTTACTTATTGAAACATATTCTAACACATATTTACTCTCTTATACAATCACTGATACAAGTTTTCAATGATCCATGCAGCCACTCACACATTCACTGGCTCTTATACACAGTAATTTATATATGTCAACTCTCACATGTACTGTGTTTTACATATGTACTTACTTTGAAATGTAGCACTGAGATATCCATTCACTCACCAATACACTCATGCACACAGTCAACCACCCATACAGCTGTTTCCACATGCAGTTTTGAACCCATACATCTACTGAATCAACTGTTCACACACCTATGCACAGAGTCACACACCTCCCAGACACCCACACACACTCACTCTCCCATACAAATGCTTGGGCAACCAATCAATAACCCATATAGTTACTCATATAGCTACTGATCAACACATGCAGCAGTTTACAGAACAACAGATATAATGATGCACAAATTAAGACAGTTTAGTCACTAACCCATGCACTCAGTGAAACACATTTAATCACTCTCTCATACAGTCAGTTATGCACCTACTAAATCCTACATCCAGACACTTAAACATCCACTCATTCTTCAATATGTAAGACATATTTTAACTTTACAGAAAAATACAGTCACGGGATGATGTCATCAGTGATGTTGTCAGTGATGTCATTTGAGTTGTCAACAGTGATGTCACTGACCATGTCATGAATGATGTAATATGATACATCATCAGCAGTGGATTGCGGGTGCGCGATATATAGTTAGTGCAACTAACTATAAATGTGAATTTCAATGGTTTTGTGTGAGTAAAATAAGGTTTTGTAAATGCTAATCCCTAACTATATATGGTCTACAACCTATGTTTTTTCATTATATATATATATATATATATATATATATTTCTATGCATGTGGCTCAAGCCAGAAAACGTATTCTCCTGATTAATTACCTGTGTGTAAAGCCTGAACCTCAGTGGGAGCCATTCTTGAACTTGTTGTTCCCTCCTTAGAAAAGGGTTTTATATCTCATGTTCAGATTAGGAACTTTTCAGGTGCTGACCTTCACTAAATCATGGTAGAAAGCCCCTGGAGTTGTATCCGAAATGTGTCACTGCACACTAAGGGGCCAAGAAACAAATATGCATGTTATGCTGCTGTGTGATAGTTCACTGAAAATCCGAGTCTACTACCTATGTCCACTGTTTCTAAAGTTCAGTCTGAAATGCTGCAGAGCAGCACTTCTATTATGCTAAAGAACTGATCATCTGGAAATCTACAAGCCAGTTGCTTCCTATAAATACATGCTGCTTGGAAGGTCACAAGATTTGAAACTGTCAGAGGAGAAGGAAGCAGGTATAAATTATAAACTGACAGCAAACAAAAAGGTTTTGCCACTCTGTTTGGCCCTGGAGGTTCTGTTTGGCGTTCGATAAATCTGCCCCACATAAAATGGAGCATGGCTTAACTCCAGCATCAAAGTAACTAGTAGCATAATGGATTATTTGCAGCATCTTACTGACTAGATAGGGCGTTGAGGGTTATTAATGCACATATCTGACTTGCACCTGCACTTTTTGTTTTCTCGAAGCTTTATACAGTGCGAACTTGACCCGAAATCAGGTATCCAAACGTTTTACATGAGCACCAGTTTCGTTACATGAGGACACATTATTTTGTGTTAGGCACGGGGAGATTACGCGATTTGCCTAGAATCACAGGATGCGGAGTGTCGTTGACGAGACGAACCCGGTTTCCCAGATTTGAAGTCCTCCGCCCTAACCATTAGGCTACATCCTCTCCCCAACTTTATTAAATTATCATATATGTATCTTCTTCCTATTCACCCATATCCCAGGGTTAATTTTGACCAGGCAGTCATCAAAATTGTAATTATTTGAACATATCATTCTTTTAACATAATAGGTCAATTCTGCGCAGCAGGCTTATGCTCATGTTTTATTTCTGTTTTGTATCCTATAGCTATTGACTGTAGGATAGTGACCAGGTTTCCGCAAAGGTATATTTCCCTGAGTAGGTAACTAGTAGACACAGCCTTGGGTATTTGCACCTAGGTACGTGTTTGTTAGCTGGTACATTTTGAAAGCTCTATTGACCGCTCTATCCAATTGAAATCGATTTTAAAACTGTGTTGTCGGACATTTGTTTCCACTTGCCCGTTTTATCACTACATAACCTGTAGACCATGGTTGATGCGCAGTGGGTAGTATTTTATGAACTGTGATTAAGTAATTTTCAGAAAATATGAATTGTGACCATTTTCATATCGTGCCGTAAATGTCAATGTTTTAATTGTTATGGCATAAATTACTGACAAACTTTTTGATACAGAAACAAACATTCATCAAACAGGTACACAAATTATTAAATATGTTCTTAAATGAACAAACAAATATTAAAACAAAATAATTTTAATTTCAATAGAAGGGTCCGAGCTTTTCTAAATTCAATTGAAGCCACTCCTCGTCTATACGATATTCTGTTATGCACCTGCACTGCTCCCGCAAATCAATCTGAGGCTAATAACTTAGTTTTTAGTCTCCAATTTCAAATTCTGTTTTAAAACGTCCAAGTGTACATATTGCTTTTTTATTTATATACACTTTAAGTATTATGTAACTTTCTAAACAGTCACAGACCACCTGAGAAGGCTTTGTGAACCCCAAGAGGTCTCTGGAACACAGGTTAAAAACTTTGACATCTGTGGTTTCCTCTAATCACTACCAAAATCCAGGGCCCCCGCCGAATTACTATTGGAATCTGGGGACCCCCAGTGAGTCATCACAGGAAGCTGAGGACCCCAGTCTAAGCATTTTCAATGATTTAAACTATAAAACAATACACAAAAGGTACATATACAAGCATTCATCCAACTGATATACAAATTAAGATTTTTTTATTTAATACATAAACCATTACAAAAGGAATCACATTTTAATTTAATGGGAAGATTAGAGTTTCTGTGAATTCAGTTGAGGCCACTCATTTTGCTTCTTTATGTGCACTTTATTAATCTGTTGATGTCATTTAATTTTCCAAACTTTCTGAACCCCCTGAGTAGCCTTCACGTACCCCCAGGAACACGGATTAAGAACCAGTGCTCTAGACCATTTCTATATCGGTGACTTTAAGAAGAGAACAAAATAAATACTTTCTGCCTTTTACATTTATGTGCAGTGTACTTCGTTGAACCGGAAGGACTGATGTATACGTTTTTATGTTATGAATATTTCTCTTGCTCATTCTCATGCCTCCACAGCCAAGGACGTCCCGGAGAACAGGAAGCTGATTGTGGACAGTGTGACACAGCTGGAAGGCTGGACTATCCGGGCCCAGCTGAGTAACTATTCAGATCTGGTTACCCCATTGGATCTTGCTCCCCCAACCAAGAGAGACATGAAGTGGCGTGAGTCTGGGGTGGTGCAGAAGCTGCTTTCTCTTCCTGCTCAGCCACTGTGGAACCAAAGAATACTGAAGGTATGACACCAATTTTTTCCAGAAAGAAGTTTTTTTATTATGTCTGTAGATCAAACCAGATTTGTTTTTTATTAAAGTTCAATGTCACTTGAACGGTTTTGCTTTGTAGCCATTGCTGATAACTCATCAGTGTAAAATTCCCAACACTCACAACATTTCGTATTTTCCCACTACTAGCCAAGTTCATTTCTAGTGTAACTTTCAATCTAAATTAAACCAGTTTTACAGGACAACATCACCCCTAAAAAATACTGTTCGAGGCATATGAGCTGCAGATTACACACTGTGCATAGATCGCCACCTAGTGTTGGGCCCGGATGTTTGCAGTTTGTTTTTGTCCTGAAAAGTTCTTTGGAAGTCACAAGATAGGTGACTCCTCCTTTGGACCACATTGCGCATGGGCATCGGCTCCATCCTCAGATTGTTTTTTTCCGCCATCAGGCTCGGATGTGTTTCCTACGCTCAGGGTTGGAACTGAAATTCTTTCGGCGAGCACTCCTCACCCAGTTCGACGGTATTGTTTCGATCGCGCTCCCCATCGGCGCGACTCTTCACCACTTCGAAGTCTTCGATTCCGGTCGTCGACGAAGGCCTTCTGGCCAACCTGGGCCTTACTTTCTGGCTCATGGAAATGACGCCATTCAAGCCATCACGTCCTCCAGCAACCGCTCTGCCCGCACCCTGAAGGTCTGTGGTCCCGCGACAGCACCATCCGTACCCCAGATACCTAAGGAGCACTGCTTCCCAGCCGCACAGCTTCCCTCCCTGATTGCCCGTCGGTACACTCTTAACTCAGCCTTACCCAAGGCTTGCATGTTTAATACTCAGGCAATGTAATTTTAGTCCTGATGATGATCCTTTTATTTATGTACAGGATCGAAACGCCGTCGACAGTTAATGTAGTTACACACTAGTTCTCCATTGTGTTACCCAATTGTGTTCACTACATGAGGTCAGCTAGGCTACTCTCAAATTGTTTACCAGCGCCCCTCTTTATAAATTTGCCTGAAACTAACCCCTGTCAATTTCCTTGTTTATGTCCTTTATGTGTTATATGCACTGGATACAGTACTGTATCCCACTGTAGATTTGTCCACTTTATCCTTTTGGAATTCTTACATTGATTAAATAAGTGTCCGGCTGGACACGCTCTTGCTTATAGCACACATTGTTGTCTATAATTTATTATTTGCTTCTTGTTTATCATGTTAAATTAAGGACCTTTGTTGCCTTATAAAACTATCTCGCCTGGTCCTTGATTACCTAGAGGGTTCTCTTGTCTCTAAAACTGCCATTCAAGAGCTGTCCTCAATGTGGGTCGAAGTTTTCCCACACCTATCTACATGAGGTGTGCAACCTTTGTCTCTCACCAGAGCACGAGGCCAAAGACTGTTATGCTTGTGCCTCCTTCCGCTCCAAGAAGACGATTCGGGACCGACGAGCTCAAAGAACCATGGCTCGCTCGTCAGCTTCGATCCCCGACGATATTTTTCAAGAGGGCATCGACGTGCCAAAACACCAGCGGGCCGAAGAAAGGGCCAGCTCCTCTGATGCCGAAGAGTCAGATGTCGAGGACATCACTCCAGCTTAACGGGTCGTAAGTAAGACAGTCAACCCCAACCCTTCCTCAACATCCTCAAAAAAGGCTTCGGTCACACCCTCACCTTCGGGCCTGGGTGCACACAGAGAGACTGCTTCCCACGCCCTGCCTTCGGGCCCAGCAAAGAAGCCTATTAAGCCTTCAGGCGGCTCGGGCTCAAGTCAGCCTATTTTCGGTGTCGATCCCATACCGACAAAGAAGAAGCCATCTTCCTCAGCCACGCCGACCGCTGCTCCAACAACCAAGCACTCGGCGCCGAAGACTGGCACAGGTTAATCGACGCCAAAACCGCACTCTGAGCCGAGAATAAAACTGCCTAAAGGTCCCGACTCACCTGCTTCGGAGCTGAAAAAACACCCTGAACCGAAAAAACACGTTCCGGTTAAAGACATTTCGAAAGGGCATAGTTCTAAGCCAAAAGACCCTAGAACAGCTACCTAGTCGGCGCCGAAAAAGCCTCCGGAACCGAAAACTTCGATGCCGAACGATCTGCCCTATACAGAAGAGCTTTTTACACCAGATCCTACTCAAAAGACTCTTATGAAGAATCATAAGACTGGCCACCTAGCTCTTAGCTCTAAGAGGAGACCACTAGAGGCGCCTACAACTCCTCTTCCTCCAAAGAAGAGAGACATTGCTACCTGCAACCTGCGATGCCCTTGGGTAGCCACACGCTCTACAAATCCACTTCCAATTCCAACCTCCCCATACTATTCCTCCTCCTACAACTCCACCACATCATTCGCCTACACCATCCACTAATCCAGATTATGATGTAGATACAGACTCTGATGACACAGGTGGGGGTGCACATAACCCAGTAGGGACCAATAGTCCCCCTCAGTCACCTAATCCATGGGAGGATTATAACACCCCTGATGTGCCTTACATCCCTCAAGATGATGTATATCTGTAACAAGGTGCCTAGTACACAAGGGAACAACAAGGAAACGGACTGGTGGACTCATAATGACGAGAATTCCCTTACTCCTTCCCCACAGGACGAACAGAGTTCCTGGCGCTCATTCACGGGAGGAAATCAGAACGGCCCCTTTAACTGGTCGTATGACCCGGACGAAGGCCCCTCCCACCGTGACGTATGCTTCGCGGCATTGGATAAGAACCAGGATATCTCTGAAGCAGTGTGTGACATCACAGGAGGAGGAGAACGGAGGACGGAAGAGGATGCGAAGGTGAAACGGCGAGTGTGTGGACCCGAGGATGCCGAGCTAGGAAGAGAAGCAGACGTACCCCAAGGAGAAGTAGACGCGCTACAAGGCGAAGCAGACGAGCCAGGAGGCCAACGGGACCTCGCTGCGCCGTGCCACACTCCCGAGGGAGGAGTGTGGCTCAGACAGGTACGGGACAAGTTCGCAAGTTGGGTGGGACGTCGGGGTGTATTCCCGCGTTAATAAAACACCTTGCTCCCTAGTGTTCCCGCACTTTCCTGGACCCTATAATAAACCCCCCTCACCACGACTCACAGCAGCGGTAAAGCGTCACACTAGAGGTGTTCCCACACTTCCCCGGTTACCCTTGGGGTAAAAAGTGAAGAGGACGGAAACATAATCAGTCCCTTTCTTTTGTTTGTTTCCTTTCCGGACATCACAAGAGCCGCCCCACGCGAGAAGCCCCATCCCCGGGCGAGACGGACTTCTGTACAGCACCTGTCCCAATAGGCACCACGGATCCAGCCGAATTCGCCAAGGAAAGACTGACACTCAGACAAAAGAAACTGTATATGAAAATAAAACCCGCTTTGCCTAAACCTCGTGCCCAGCCCATTACTGACTCCCCGTTACAATATCCTTCCAGGCCTTCCCCACCAGAGGACACTATAGGGTTTAACCTATTAGTCCATAGAGCTGCCCAGTATCATGGGGTTGACTTGCACACAGATACTGTGGAGGAAGACTTCTTATTGGACACTTTTGACACTACACAAAGTTCCACTGCCATTTTGCCAATGCTTAAAGGGGTCATTAAGCATTCAACAGAGGTTTTTAAAGATCCTGTCGGGGCTCGTGTCCTCAATCCTCGCATTGAGAAGAAATACAAAGATGCCCCTACAGATCCAGTTTACATCAGAGGTCCAGCACCACTAGATTCCTTAGTAGTATCTAATGCACGTAAACGTGCTAATTCACAAACATCAAGGTGAGGCCTCACCACCAGATAAGGAATCTAAACTCCTTGACGCCTCCAGTAAGCGCACAGCGTCACAGGCAGCTAACATATGGCGCATTGCCAATACTCAAGCGCTTGACCCCTACGCCGCTCCTGCCAGCGCCCCGTTCCACCACGGGATCTCCCGTTTGTCGTGGAGGGCGCAGGCAAATATTGTCTTCCCCGGACCTGACTGGCTGCATAGGGTCACGAGGGCTTTCGATACGTAGGTCCACCCCTATTTAGAACGGATCTCTGGAATTCGTCCCGGTTAGTTCTAAGGAGCCGGGTGCATGATTAGATGCCTCGTGCCTAATGCTGGGACATTTATACATTTTGTAGCTGCATGATTGCTATGTTGCCTACGATTTTTAAAACTTGTCAAATAATTAAGTTTTTACTGTGTTGATATTCTGTGTTTCTTACCCCCTACGCCGCTCCTGCCAGCGCCCTGGGCTGGATCTCCCGTTTGTCATGGAGGGCGCAGGCACATATTTTCTTCCCCGGACCTGACTGGCTGCATAGGGTCACGAGGGCTTTCGATACGTAGGTCCACTCCTATTTAGAACGGATGTCTCTCTCCGCGCTCAGCGGACTCGCCCCGAAGTCGCGCCTAAGTCCAGCCCGTCTGCGCCCGTCCGTGCTGAGGACGGGCTGGGGAACGGGGCTGGCGGGGAGAAGGCTATAATTTCTGCTGACCGGCGAGTAAGTCTGACCTATACCTTTCGTGATCTTGTCGCACTGAAATCCATTCCTCTGCTCTGTCATCACTCTCTTCCCCCTGAGGCTTTCCATGGGGTCCCCGGTTGTTGTTGTTACACCAGGAACACTGTGCCCTTAATATCTGATACTGTCAATGATAAAATACATACTGCCTCTACCACAACTATGGAGGGGATTTCCTTATTAATGCTAGGTCACTGGTGAAGAACAACCTGGCATTTAGGGATTTTGTCTCTGTCAGGAAGCCCACTTGGGTCTTCATCACAGAAACTTGGGCCTCTGAATCCTCTGGTCCTGAACTGGTGAATGCTGTTCCTGATGGATATGCGCTAGCAAGGTCAGACCGAGTGGGACGTAGGGGCGGAGGGCTGGGTATCCTATATAAGGTTTCCTCCATTTGTTGTGTCAAAACTCTCTCCTCCCCCTCGGATCCCTTTCAAGCCATTTATTTTTCTATAGCCTCTTCCCCCTCAGTTTCCTTCTCCGACCTCCTGATCTACAGACCTCCGGGCCCTAGAGCTGATTTTAGCCAGGATTTACTGAATTTTAGAACCCTATTTCGGTTGTGTCCATCTGACAGTTATGGGAGATCTGAATTTCCACTTAGAGGATCAAGGTTCCAGTGATACTCTCACCACAGTGGAAACCCTGGCCGCATGTGGTCTTCGGCAATTGGTAGACGGCCCCACCCATCGAGCTGGTCACACATTAGATTGGGTCTTTTCCAACGACCCAAGACTTACGACAGGCCCTCCCTTTCCCCTTGTGTGGTCTGACCACCTAGCTGTTCCCCTGGAATTTAACCTCTCCTCGTACGTTGTCGTGTGACCCTGGGAAAAGGGAACCCAAGCGGAACTTTAGGAGGATTGCTAATGATACTCTGGCCCCCCTCATGGCTCACGTCAGAACAACTCAGGTGGGTGATGTCAGTGCGGCCGCACTGGAGTTATCTAACTCCATTGCAAGTGCAGTGGACCTCCTGGCCCCTGTGTCGTATCGCTACTCTGCTAGGAAAAGACCCTCAGCCCCCTTGTTTTCGGAAAGACTCGGGCTTCTAAGGCAGGGTTGCAGGAAACAGGAAAGGCTTTGGCGAGCCAGCTGGGATCTTAGGGAAAGGGAAAAACATAAACTCCTCCTTGGAGACTATGAAGCAAAGGTAATTGAGGAAAAGCAGGCCCATTTTTCCAATCTAACGACCTCCCTCACCTCTTCTAGGGAATTGTTCAAAATTGTTGACTCTTTGTGCACCCTGCATACCCCTGATCCTATTATAGGTTCTCAAGAGTTATGTGACAAGATCTCCCTATTTTTTCATTCTAAAATATTGGACGTTCATGCCACTCTTGAAGTACAAAGGGACATGCTGGGTTCTCCTCTCCCTTTGGCCCCGGCCCTTACTGAAGACTGCCTAACAGGGAACCAATACCATTTGGGGGCATACCTTGCTACACCAGCTCTCAGGGACCATCGCTGCTGCATCGCTCTCTTCCGCCGCCGCAAAGCCCACACCAGCGGCCGCAGTGCGAGGGGGGCGTACGGTCCTGACAACTACTGTGCCCAGACGCCCTAGCGGCGGAACACGCCGCCACATGTAATTCCTGCGCCAGGAGGCGCCTCAAAAGGAGTCCAACCCCCATGTCGCGGCATCACGCGTGGGTCGGTGCCGGGAGAAGCCCGGGACAAGGGCGGGACCGTCTGTGGCCGTCTGTGGCCGCCGTCCGGGAACGGCAGGGGACGGGTCACCCCCTTAAGATTCAGCCATGGGTAAACGCAAACAACTTTGTAATGGGGGCCAAGGGAATAAGAAGATAAACATTCCACGGAAAGCAGATACTATCATTTCATATCTGACATCAGCCGTGGGAGTGATTACAAAAGAAATTGCAAATGCAGAAAAGGAACTGGGCTTAACATTATCGGTAAACGAAGAGGCTGGTCATCCCGAGGAGGGGGTCACACAAGAGTCCATAGACCCACAACTTGAATCCCAGCTGGGCCCTAGTCATGTATCACCGCTAACAGGGGTCCCAATTGAAGGTAGTCAGGGACCTTTGCAAACCCTGGAGGATATATAGACCATATTAACTCAATCGGGTAAGGGGGGCAGGCAAACAAAGTAGTGCAACAGGAAGACTAAGCAGATTAATAACATATCGGAGGATTTGGATCTGGAGGATGATCTGGTCAACAGACTAAGTACTAAAATTGAAGGGCTCATTAATTTGCATCTAGAGCCGGCATTGACTAGCATCGCTAAGGATATTATCGATGTTCTAAACACGTGTGTAGCTGGACTGTTAAAGAGATGCGATCGTTTGGACAGTTTGTCCAAGAGTTTCTTGGGCATCTGGTCAAGACACCACCACCTCAGACTTTGCACCAAGGGAACTCAGGGCAAAGTGGCACACAAATTACACATCCCAAATTAGCACATGTACCTGTTAATACTGCTACATGTATACAGGACCCCCTCTTAGAGTACTTTAAGACCAGGGAAAAGAGAGGAACACAATTACAAAACAGAGAATAATTCCCTCATGGCCTGAATTACTTTACAATTGTCAACATTTCTACTTCCAAGAAAGTGCTTCAACACATGGTGACCACATGTATTTTTTTCATATTTATAACTTTTATTATTTCTTTTTTATATTCTTTTTTACAAAATTATTATTTTTTACTGTATTTCTCCAAGTTCATCATGATCATTTCACATAAAGGGTAATACATTCATTTAATTAACAATACATATGTGAACAATAAAAACACCATACAGAGAACATGTCTAACTCACTCTCACCAGTGCCTCATACATACTCTCTCATACCCTCCACATTCAATCTTTATTCGGTGTCTAAGGAGTCACAGATAATTATGTGAACTATCACGCTAGGTCGACGCGTTTCGGTGGGATGGGACCACCTTCCTCATTACCTTTAGCAGAACAAAGCTCTTCTCAACAATTTTTGGACTTTGTATGGATATCCTAACAACAATTCTGGGAAGGATCGTTGTCTCAGTTTTCAACTAGCCGTAGATTAAGTGGGTAATCCTAATGTAAAATCTCCTTGGCAATCTCTTTATCTCAACTCAATTTTTGAAATTCTATCTAAAGTAGAGGTGGAGGTCAAGACCTGTCTGGATGCAAGGCCCTGACATTATTAATGCATTTAACAACATCTGTGTACAAATAAACCAAAGACTACTTGTAAAAGGGAATCAGAAACCGCAGTCTGGTAAAAGATGGTTTGATAAAAGCTGTTCACAATCATACGCTGCCCTCCTTAAGGCTCTGAAGACTACCCTCAGGGACAGGGGGCTTATAGCAAATCCGAGACTTGCATATAAACAAGCATTAATTGCAAGAAAACGGGAGCTGCGGGATGAAGCTTGGACAAAACTTTTGACACCTGACATTCTAAAAGACCGTGGGAAATTTTGGGCAACTGTTAATCAGCCACTGTTCACAAATGATGACAATTCCCCTCTTGACTGTAACATCATGGATGAGGTTTGGATAGCCCACTTTGAAAATATATATAGACTTCCTGTCAAAGGACAAAGATCTGAACCTATTTTGCCCGAAAGGGCTATAAGGGAGATGTCAAAGAACAAGGCCCCCGGTCCTGATGGGGTCCCTGCTGATTTGTTTAGAGCTGCCCCAAACTTTTGGTCTAAAATTTTAATCAATGTTTTTAACTCGGTAGGGCCAAATAGTCTTTCAGCCTCGTGGGCCACATCGATTATTATTCCGGTTTTTAAAAAAGGTGCTAGACGGGATCCCTCTTGTTACAGACCCATTTCCTTAATCGATTCATCGGTTAAGGTGTTGGGCCGTGTGGTCCTGCACAGACTGAGTGAGTGGCTGGAAGAGAGAGGGGTGCTGTCAAATGCACAATATGGTTTTAGATCGAAACGGAGTACTATCGATCAGTGTTTAAACCTCCATCTTTTAGTCAGTAAGTACACAGTAGCTAAGGAGGGGTCTTTAAACATGGGGTTTATGGACCTCTCCTCTGCTTTTGACCTCGTAAACAGGTCGAAGCTTTGGCACACACTTTTAAATATGGGAATTGATCTACCCTTAGTACATTTTTCAGCAGACTTGCACTCGGGCCTTTCTGCTTCAATTAGAGTTAATACTGAGGGGCGATGCACTAGCACTTTAAGTCAGAAAGGGGGTCAGACAGGGGTGTATCCTTGCACCCCTGTTTACATTATATGTAAACGCCCTAGAGTCACAACTGGGGGAGGTTTCTCTGGACACCCCACGTATAGGGGAACTGGTTATACCAGTTCTCCTTTACGCGGACGATGCCGTCCTCCTGGCCCGCACTGGGGTAGGCCTGCAAAGGCTTTTAGATGCCTTTGGAAGCTTCATGGAGAACCTGGATTTAATGATAAATGCAAAAAAATCCCAGGTTATGATCTCAGAGAGGGTAAATCGTAAAACTAAAATTAAAACCTTTTTCTGTAGTGGGGTAGCGGTCTACAGGATGCCTACATTTCCCTACCTGGGAGTCGTCTTCGACGAAAAGGGAAGTTGGCGCCCACAAACCAATAGTCGTAGCATGGCATTTGCAAGGACCGCTTCAGCACTAATGGGGTTCACAAACAAACTTGGGGCCAGACCAGTTGAAGCACTTTTAAAGGTCTATAAAGCCAAGTGTCTGGCGGTTGCCATGTATGGTTCTCAGATTTGGGGCTATACCCCTCATGTTAAAATGCAGATAATAGAAAATACATTTTTGAGAGGAGTTATAACTGTCCCACAGTGTACCCCCACTTTTACCATCCACACTGAATTAGGGGTTGGATGTGTTACAGATCAAATTAAATTAGCACCATTGATATATTGGCTAAAAATCTGGTTAAACAAAGAAATCTCCCTTAATCACACTACCTTGAAAAATTGTATAGCGCTGGATAATGCAAACAAAATTCCATGGCTGTCCTACATAAAATCTGGTTTCCAAAAAATAGGGCGCTCAGCCCTTTTTTCTTCACCCGAAACTATAACAAAAAAGGACATTGCTCTGACAAAAAATGCCCTGTTGAATATACTATCATTAGAGCGAGAGGAGACTGAAATGATGAAACCATTGGCAAGAGCGAACTATGCCCTAGTCAGTTGTCCAGGCCCCGAACCTTACCTGATTATAGTAAATAAACCATACCATCGGCATCTCTTAATCAGATTCCGGTTTAACCAGATACATTTTTCTTTGGGCTTTTTTCAAACCAGGTGTTCCCATGAATGGGCCGATTCCTGTAAATGAGAGTTCGAGGCATGTGGGCTGCTGAATTCATATCTGTGCATAGATCGCCGCCTAGTGTTGGGTCCGGATGATTGCAAATTGTTGTCCTGGAAGAGTCTTCGAAGTATCACAAGATAGGTGGCTCCTCCCCTGGACTACAGTGCGCATGGGCATCGACTCCATCCCCAGATTGTTTTTTTCCGCCATTGGGTTCGGATGTCTTTGAATTCCCTCTTGTCGGAATCGATAGAAAACTTTCTTGAGACCAAAAGGTCTTTAGCCTAATACGTCGGTATAGTCTTGCGTTCGGTCTTAGTTCTGCCAGCTCGGCCTCGAGCCGGATTCCCTACACCCGCGTGCTTTCGACGCGGAAGGCCCAGTCGACGCTTCAGACCCTATAGACCGTTCATTATGGAACGTAGTCCATTTAAGAAATGTCCAGTCTGCAACTCGAAGTATCCCCACATCGACGTCCACCCGGTGTGCAACAAGTGTCTGTCGCCGGACCACGATGAAGCCAAGTGTATGGCTTGTTCAAGCTTCAGGTCCAAGAAGACGCTTAAGCTTCGACGAGCTGCGTGCCAGGAGGCCCAGCATTCTGCACCGGCGCCTGTGGACATCTTCGATACAGGGGATGTCGAGGAAGAATCTATCCAGCACATTAGTGAGTCGAACCCCGCGTCGGACGTCGACTACGGCTACGACACGGATGCTGAGATGTTCGAGGCCGATGAAGTTGTCGACGAGGTAGGAGACGACGACGGGGCCCTCTGGGCCATGGAGGATAGCTCGGACGAGGAGCTTCCTCAAACTGACTCTGGGGCCGTGCCAATTCATAAGGCTCAGGTCGAGGGATCGCCATCGGGCCTTACCCAAGATCTTACAATGGGTTCTACGGCCCCGCCTTCGGGCTCGGCCACGGACATTGCTGTTGAGCCGCACCCTGGCAAATCGAAACCGAAAGTGAAACCTACAGTCTCGACACAGGACACTGCGCAGGTGCCGTCCTCGAAACCGAAAGTGCGCATCGTTTTGGTCGGCTCAGAGCCCTCGGTGCCGAAGAAGCCAAAGGGTGCTGTCGAGCCGAAAGCTCAAGTCAAGGGCGTCGAGACGAAGTCTGCCGCGCCGAAGACTAAAGTCAAGGTGGTCGAGCCGAGCGCCTCTGCGCCGAAGACGGTCGACACCAGTAAGGGCCTCGGCGACCCCTAAGAAAGCTCTCGGCGACCCGAAGAAAACTCTCGGTGACCCCAAAAAAGGACTAAGTGACCCGAACGTTCTCGTGACTCCGCGTCAACAGGACAGGGCCAAAAGCAGCGCACCCAGAGAGTCGACTCCAGGTGAGGTCTCGAAGGTGTCCGTCGAACCGGCGCGCCCATCCGCCACGTTCACCAAGAAGGTTACGGACTCCCTACAACGCATCAGGGACAAGACCTTATCGGTCGGACCGAAGGATCCTCAGCCTCCGAAACCGGTTGAGAAACCGCATAAGGCGTCCGCGCCCATCCATTTTATGTTGCCGCCGAAGACGGCGCCGAAGGCTTTCGCTCCTAAGGCGGTCGCCGGCGTTCCCGAGAAGGTTTCCTCGACGCCGAAGTCCTCAACGGTGGCCCCCAGCCCACAGCCTCGACGACCTTCGGTGGACGAGCATCAGGAACACTTCATTGATGCCGAAACGGGCAGGCTTTCCCTCCACAAGCGGAAAATCGCCCCGGAACGTCCAATGGAGTCCTACAAGATCCCTCTCAAGAAGAAGGACTCTGCTTTCACTCCAGTCTTGGTGGAACCACTCTCTCCACAGACTCATGATGTTTCGCCCACTTACTCTGATGTGGACGCTGGGGAGGGTGATAATGAGGATGAGTATAGTTATCCTGTCTATACAGACCCTGAGGATACCAACGAACCCTGGGCCGCTGGTGCTGACCCAGGTGACCCTCAAGCGGGACAAGACCCTCTACTATTTTCTGCAAAAACGTCTCCTACAGAAGACTCTGCAGCTTTCAATGCCCTCATCGAACCGGCAGCTAACAATCACGACGTCCAGCTCCATGCTGACCCTGTTGATGTCGACTTCCTTTTTGATACCTTCTCAGTCTCAGAAAGAACTGTCAAGACTCTGCCTATGCTGAAAGGTGTTCTGAAACATGCTGGCGAGATCTTTAAAGAACCTACCAGGGCGAGGGTGATAAACCCTAGGATTGAGAAGAAATACAAGTCAGCGCCTACTGATCCTACCTACATCAAAGGACAGTTGCCTCTGGACTCCCTTGTCGTCTCGAATGCCCGGAAGAGGGCTAATTCTCAGACTACGGGTGATGCTCCTCCCCCAGACAAAGAATCTAAGGTCTTTGAGGCATCGGGGAAGAGGGTAGCAGCACAGGCAGCCAACATCTGGGGCATTTCAAATACACAAGCGCTTCTGGCGCGGTATGACAGGGCACACTATGACACACTGGAGACCCTGTTGCAGCACCTGCCTGATGAATACAAGGAGGCGGCTGAAATGCCAATTCAGGAAAGGAAGCTGATCTCTAACGCTTCGATTAAGTGCGCTCTGGACGCAGCTGATACCGCTGCCAGAGCTGTGAACACTAGTGTTATGCTACGACGACATGCCTGGCTGAGAATCTCTGGATTTAAGCCAGAAATCCAAACCACAATCCTTAATCAAACAGTGAATCCAGATCACCTGTTTGGCCTGGAGGTTGACACCACCCTAGAAAAAATTAAAAAGGACACGGAAACTGCTAAATCCATGGGTGCCTTACAGACCCAGCAGTTTCGGGGTGGGTCTTTTCGTCGCTCAAGCACTAGAGGCGTTTCCAGATGCCAGCTCTCCCAGTCCACGCAGTACTACAAGGCCAACACTCAATCCACATACACCAACAAGAGCCGAGGTGGATATCGTGGTAACAGCGCCAAGGGCAGAGGTCGCGGAAACAACAACTCCAGATCCTCAGCCACCAACAAACAGTGACGCCTTGTCACTGCCCCCCGACCATGCAACACCGGTCGCGGGGAGACTCCAGCAGTTCCTGCCAGTCTGGAAGTCCATCACCACAGACAGGTGGGTCAGAAAGCTTGTACAATACGGTTATTGTCTGGAGTTAACATCCACTCCACCCAACATACCCCCAAGACACCATCCTATGTCGGCCGAGCATTTGCACTTATTGCAACAGGAGGTCATCGTCATGCTGCAAAAAGGGGCAATCGAGCTCGTGCCAGGGCCGGAAAGAGGCACAGGGGTCTACTCCCTGTACTTCTTAAGACCAAAGAAAGACGGGTCCCTCAGGCCCATCCTGGACTTCAGGCCACTCAACCAATACATCCTGTCGGAGCACTTCCATATGCTGACCCTGCAGCAAGTGCTCCTGTTGCTCAGACAGGGGGATTTCCTCGCGACTTTAGACCTGAAGGATGCGTATTTTCACATTCCACTGCACCCTTCCCACAGGAAGTACCTCCGGTTCACCATGCAAAACCAGCACTGCCAGTTCAAGGTTTTGCCTTTCGGAGTCACCACGGCACCCAGGGTGTTCACAAAATGCCTGGCGACAGTGGCGGCACACCTCAGGAGACAGAACATCCATGTCTACCCTTATCTGGACGACTGGCTCGTCCAGGCGAAGTCAGCCCAGCAGTGTGCCGCCCACATGTCCCACACCATTCACCTCCTGCACGATCTGGGATTCTCACTGAATTACCCAAAATCCCACCTCCAACCCGCCCACATACGGCAGTATCTGGGTGTGACCATAAACACTCTGGCAGCCACAGCACAGCCATATTCAGTGAGGGTCAGCAGCATTCAATCGCTGATACAGAAGTTCAGACCGCAACACTCGCTTCCAGCAAGAGTGTTCTTGCAGTTGATAGGCATGATGGCCTCCTGCATCTCCGTAGTGCCGCACGCGAGACTACATATGCGTCCGCTTCAGGAGTGCTTGGCACGTCAGTGGACTCAGGCTCACGGACAGTTGAAAGACCTAGTGTTGGTGAGCGGTCTGGCATACAACTCTCTGCATTGGTGGAATCCACGAAACCTTTGCAACGGACGACCGTTCCAAGAGCCTGTGCCACAGATCATCCTGACAACGGACGCTTCTCTCCAGTGATGGGGAGCTCATGTACTCCACTACACTGTGCAGGGACTATGGACACCGCAGCAAGAGAAGATGCACATAAAAGTTCTGGAACTGATGGCTATCTTCATGGCACTCAAAGCCTTCAAAGTACATCTGTGCAACAAGGTCGTGTTGATCCGGACGGACAACATGACGGCCATGTACTACATTCAAAAGCAGGGAGGAACACTCTCCACAGCTGTCTCATCTGGCTCAGAGCATGTGGAAGTGGGCCATTCAGAGGAACATCTTCTTCATGGCAGAACACCTCCCGGGCAAAGACAATCAGATGGCGGACCTGCTCAGCAGGTACAGCCACCAAATGCACGAGTGGGAGATACATCCATCGGTACTCCAACCGTACTTCCAAATTTGGGGTCATCCAGAGATAGACCTGTTCGCCACAAGGGAGAACGCAAAATGCCAAAGCTTCGCCGCCAGGTTCCCACACCCACAGTCGCAGGGCAATGCGATATGGATGAACTGGTCAGGCAAATTTGCGTACGCTTTTCCCCCAGCACCTCTGATACCGCTGGTGGCACGCAAGCTCAGGCAGCACTCGATGACTCTCATCCTGGTTGCTCCAACGTGGGCTCGCCAACCATGGTGCACCACGTTTCTGGAACTGTCCGTGGTACCGCATCAAAGGCTACGCCTCACACCCAGCCTTCTGACGCAGAGCCATGGCGACATTCAGCATCCAGATCCGCAACAGCTCAACCTGGCGATCTGGCTCCTGAGGTCTTAGAGTTTGGCTACCTGAACTTGCCTCCCGACTGTATGGACATCATCCGGGAGGCAAGGAAGCCCACCACAAGAGCATGCTATGCGGCAAAGTGGAAGCGGTTTGTCATTTATTGTGCAGACCACAACATTAACCCGCTAGATGCATCTATTCATGACATCATTTGTTATCTTTTCCATCTGTACAAATGTAATCTGGCCTATGCTTCCATTCGCATACACCTATCTGCAATGGCCGTTTATCTCCAGAACAGGCAGCACCTCTCACTCTTCAGGGTGCCTGCCATTAAAGCCTCTCTGGAAGGACTCAAAAGAGTCATCCCTCCGCGGACTCCACCAGCTCCGGAGTGGAACCTCAATGTGGTCCTCACCCGGCTGATGGGTCCTCCCTTTGAACCACTGCATTCCTGCGAGATTCAATTCTTGACGTGGAACGTGGCTTTCCTTGTAGCAATTACATCACTGCGATGCGTTAGTGAGCTCCAAGCCCTAACTATCCAAGAGCCATTTATTCAAATTCATTCCAACAGGGTGGTGCTTCGCACTAACCCTAAATTCCTTCCTAAGGTAGTGTCTCAATTCCATATTAACCAGACTATTGAGTTGCCTGTTTTCTTTCAAAATCCTGAGTCATTGGCGGAGAGAATGCTCCACACCCTTGACGTCAAAAGGGCCCTGATGTATTACATCGATAGGACCAAGGATTTTAGAAAGACTAAACAACTCTTTGTTGCCTTTGCGCCACAACACAAAGGTAACCCCATTTCCAAAGTTGGTATAGCTAGGTGGATTGTTAAATGTATTCAGATCTGCTATCTGAAAGCCAAGCGTACTCTCACCGTTCCACCAAGGGCCCACTCCACCAGAAAGTTGGGGGCCTCCATGGCTTTCCTTGGAAATATTCCTTTGGAAGACATATGTACAGCAGCCACATGGTCTACCACACACACATTTACAAAGCATTTTTGTGTTGATGTGCACTCCAAACAGCAGGCAGCTGTAGGGCAGGCTGTTCTAAAAACACTTTTCCAAACTGCTGCAGCTGGCACAGGCGGCCGCCGTTAATGGAGGGAATGCTATGTATTCTATGCACAGATATGAATTCAGCAGCCCACATGCCTCGAACCGAATATGCTACTTACCAGTATGCATCTGTTCTTGGCATGTAGGGCTGCTGACGTTCATATCGCCCGCCCTCCTCCCCGGCGCCTTCAGCAGCTGCAAAATTCACATATACTTCTAGCATGGTCATCATTCACGGAGTTTCACTCCATCTTGGCCGTAATGGCTAAAAACAATCTGGGGATGGAGTTGATGCCCATGCGCACTGTAGTCCAGGGGAGGAGCCACCTATCTCGTGATACTTCGAAGACTCCTCCAGGACAACAATGTGCAATCATCCGGACCCAACACGAGGCGGCGATCTATGCACAGATATGAATGTCAGCAGCCCTACATACCAAGAACAGATGCATACTGGTAAGTAGCATATTCGTAACTTTTCAGTACAGGATACTTTACACTTTTTTATGTTCTGTGACCGATACCAGGAGTGCAGGAGGAAGTATTTGTTTCCTATCTTGAGGGAGGCAGGATTTACACAGGTTAGGCTAGCATTGTTGTATCTACAACAACTTAATTCACCTCGAATAATGTTTCATGTTGCCTGTTTCCTGGTTGCTGCTATCCGTATCAGGAACAAGAGCATTATGCCATCTCTGACCCCAAGTAGCCCTGAATAACATATTTCTCTCTTTATAGAATATAGTCTTAATTTACAGTATAATTTTAATATAATTTTAAAATGTTTTTAAGACTATTCTTATGTGTCAAAATAAGCCTAAAATAAGTACAACATGTATAGTATGAATTTTAATTATAATGAATTTTTAATGTGTAATTAATTGTTTTGTTATTGTAATGATTGTACCATGTCCTTGTATGATATTAAGTTATCGAATAAAGTAATTTGACTGACTGACTGCCTAACGGACCCTCATAGGAGCCTGTCCAATTTCCCCCCTCTCACCTACCAGCAGCTAGATCTGCTTTTGAATAAAACTAAATCTGGATCCCCTCTGGATCCATGCCCTCTTAAGATCTTGAAGGACGGTAGGGAAGTCTTGCTGCCCCTTTACCTTGAGGAGATGAACCATGCTATGACGGAAGGCATTTTTTCTTCCTCCTGGAAAAAGGCAGTGGTGAAGCCTTTGCTGAAAAAGCTGACCCTTGACCCGGAGATATTAAAAAACTTTCGTCCAACATCTCTGCTTCCGGCCCCAGCAAAGATGCTTGAGACACACCTCAATCTACACCTTACGGCCTTTTTAGACACCTCTGGCCGTCTGGACCAGTCACAACATGGTTTCCGGAAGTTTCACAGCACCGAGTCGGCTCTCACAGTGGTCGTAAATAACATTTGTGCGAAGGTCGACCAGGGCCAGACCACTCTGCTGGTCCTGCTCGACCTAACAGCGGCATTTGACACCCTGTCTCCTTCTATCCTAACAGCTCGTCTTAGGGAGATAGGGGTGGAGGGCCCTGCTTTGAGTCTCTTTGCTTCCTTCCTCAATTAGAGGGAGCAGAAGGTCAAGTTGGGAGAGTTCCTGTCCCAAGCTACACCTGTGCAATGTGAGGTCCCGCAGGGGTCGGCTCTCAGCCCCACACTTTGCAACATTTATGTGGCCCCCCTAGCCAGGTTGGTAAGATCCTTTGGGATGGATGTGGTGTCACACGCCGAGGACACCCAAATTATGGTGTCTCTCTCCCCTCGGTGAGCACCTTCGCTTTCAGCTTCAGGAACTGCATGGAGGCAGTTGCGCAGTGGATGATCTTGAATTTGCTGAAGCTGAACGGAGAGAAAACCGAGGTCCTGGTCTTCGGCGGAGACCAGGATGTATGGTCTAGTGACTGGTGGCCTCCATCTCTTGGAACCTGTCCCACGCCCACGAAATCAGCGCAGAATCTGGGCGTTGCCTTTTCCTCCCTGGCCCCAAACTCTGGAACACCCTCCACCCTGAATTGAAGACTCAACCTTCTATTATGCTCTTCAGAAAAGCATTAAAAACGTTGCTCTTCATCGAGGCATATCGATAATCCAGCACATGGCTCCGGTTTTATATTTTTCTGCATCATATTTCTCTGATAGGCGCCTTGATGCCCGCTGGGCTAAGTCGCGCATTACAAGATGGCTTTCATTCATTCATTCATTTTCATTCATTCATTCATTCATTCATTCTGTTGGCAAGATATGACCGGGCACATTATGACAAATTAGAATCCATAATGCAGAATCTATCAGATAAATATTAAAACGGGGACAATGAACTCATACAAGAAGGTAAACAAATCATCAATACTTCCATTCGTTGCACCCTAGATGCCGCAGATACTGCCTCAAGGGCAATTAATACTAGTGTCCTTCTGCGTAAGCATGCCTGCCTACGTATTTCAGGTTTCAAACCTGAAGTGCAAAATTCCGTCCTCAATCAGCCATTTGATGAGAAACACCTATTTGGCCCTAATGTCGATGTGTCTTTAGAGAAAATGAAAAAAGACACCGACACAGCTAAATCTATGGGAGCCTTGCAGTTGCAAGCTCCCGGACGTTCTTTTCGTCGCTCATCATATAGAGGCAATACAAGAGGCTACGCCTCCAATAGTCCCTCCACTTCCTATAAGACCCCTAGCCAATCCACATTCACTTAGGGCTACCAAAGAGGGCATTATAGGGGTAACAACAACAAGGGCAGAGTCAAAACCAACAACTCCCGCTCTGCCTCCACCCCTACCCATTTCCTCCACTCCCCCCACCATTCCACTCCTGTGGGGTGGGGGGGGGGATTGGGGGGATAAGACTACAACAATTCCTTCCTGCCTGGACCAACAGCACATCAGACAGGTGGGTGCAACAAATTATTCAATCAGGTTACTGTCTAGAATTAACATCTATCCCCCAAACATACCACCCAAACAGCGTCCAATGTCACAAGAGTATCTATCACTGCTAAAGCCAGAAGTAATATCTTTGCCAAGAAAAAAGTGCAATAGAACCAGTTCTTCTGCACCAACAAAACAAGGGGGTCTACTCCCTATACGTTCTTATCCCAAAGAAGGATGGCTCTCTAAGGCCTACTCTAGACCTCAGACCGCTAAACATATACATAGTCATACCATTTTCTCATGGTCACACTCCAACAAGTCCTTCCTCTCCTGTTATAAAACAACTTCCTTGCTACTCTAGATCTCAAGGACGCATACTTCCACATTCCCATTCACAAAGCTCACAGGAAGTATCTCAGATTTGTAATAGACGGGCAGCACTATCAATTCAAAGTACTCCCATTCGGAGTGACAGCAGCACCAAGACTATTCACCAAGTGCCTAGCAGTAGTGGCAGCACATTTACGAAGACAACACATCCACGTCTTCCCGTACCTAGACGACTGGCTCATAAAAGCCAGCTCATACAACCAGTGTGTGGAACACACTCATGCCTCGATCCAACTGCTCCACAACTTGGGGTTCACAATAAACCGCACCAAGTCTCATCTGCAACTATCCAAAGTAGAACAGTACCTCGGTGCCCCAATAAACACCTCAACAGCGCTAGCTTATCCCACTCCAGTAAGGATAGCCAGCATGCAAGCTCTTCTCACAAAATTTCAGACACAACACTCCCTTCCAGCACGAGTGTTCATGCAGCTCATAGGGATGATGGCCTCTTGCATTTTCATAGTGCCCCATGCAAGACTTCAAATGCGTCCTCTCCAAGAGTGCTTATCACATCAATGGAACCAGGCGCAATGTCAATTAACAGACCTAGTGTTGGTAGACGGTCGGACTCATCGCTCTCTGCAGTGGTGGAACACCAGAAACCTTTCCAAAGGGCGACCTTTCCTAGAGCCAGTTCCTCAAATAGTCTTGACAGCGGACGCATCGCTCTCCGGCTGGGGAGCCCACCTACTGCTACACACCATGCTAGGCAGGTGGAAACCACAACAAAAGTTACTCCATATCAACCACCTGGAGTTACTAGCTTTATTCCTAGCACTGAAAGCTTTCCAAAAACAAGTATCAAACAAAGCTGTGTTAGTCCGCACAGACAACATGATAGCCATGTATTACATACAGAAACAGGGCGGAACACACTCCCTGCAACTCTCTCAACTAGCACAAAACATATGGCGATGGGCTATACCTCAAAACATATTCCTCTTAGCCTAGCATGTTCCAGGAGTACAAAATACCATAGCAGATCTGTTAAGTCGTCAGGCACAACAGACCCACGAGTGGGAACTTCATCCGCAAGTTCTTCAACCATTCTTTCAGATGTGGGGACAACCTCAGATAGACCACTTTGCCACCCACGAAAACCACGAAAATGCCAAATGCCCAAGCTTCGCCGCCAGATATCCACACCCACTGTCCATAGGCAATGTGATATGGATGATCTGGTCAAACAAATTTGCGTACGCTTTTCCATCTCTACAACTCATGCCACTAGTAGTTCGCAAACTACAGCAGCATTCTCTGACCCTCATCCTAGTTGCTCCAACGTGGGTCAGACAGCTGTGGTACACCACACTGCTAAAACTGTCTGTAGTACCGCACCAAAACTATACCTGTCTCCACGCTTTTTAACACAGAACCGTGGAGAGATCAGGCACCCGGACCCAGCTCAGCTCAACCTTGCGATCTGGCTCCTGAAATCCTAGAATTCGGATATCTTAACCTTCCTCCAGACTGCATGAATGTCATAAAATAAGCTAGACCTCCAACCACTAGCGCATGCTATGCAGCGAAGTGGAGACGCTTTGTAATATATTGTCACAACAACAATATTAATCCCCTAGACATGTCTATTCAACAGATCATAAGATACCTACTACACCTCCAAAGATGTACACATCTATTAGACTGCATCTTGCTGCCATTGCAGCATATCTTCAAAACAGACAGCATCTATTTCTGTTCAGAGTGCCTGCTAATAAAGCCTTTAAGAAGGCCTTAAGAGAATAATTCCTCCCAGAGTACCACCTTCACCGGTGTGGAATTTGAACATTGTTCTCACACAACTAATGGGACCTCCCTTCGAACCTCTACATAAATGTGAACTACTATTTTTAACATGGAAGTTTGCGTTCCTAGTAGCTATTACTTCTCTACGAAGAGTTAGTAAACTACAAGCACTAACCATTCAAAAACCTTTCTTGCAAATTCTTCATAATAAGGTCGTTCTCCGTACTAATCCAAAGTTCCTGCCCAAGGTCATTTCTCCCTTCCACCTCAATCAATCTGTGGAACTGCCCGTTTTCTTCTCGCAGCCACAGACAGTAGCAGAAAGAGCGTTTCATATCCTAGATGTCAAAAGAGCATTGTTATACTACATCGAAAGAACACAACCCTTTCGTAAGACAAAACAACTTTTTGTCTTTTTCACCACCACACAAAGGCAACCCATATCAAAATCTGGGTAAGCTAGATGGATTGTCAAATGCATACAGATTTGCTACTACAAAGCTAAACATACGTTATCTGTTCCTCCTAAAGCCCACTCTACAAGGAAAATGGGGGCTTCAATGGCATTTTTAGGGAACATTCCCCTAGATGACATCTGCAAAGCAGCTACATGGTCTACACCGCACGTATTCACAAAACACTTTTGTGTAGGTGTGAACTCTAAACAACAAGCTAATGTAGGCATGGCTGTTCTCAAAACACTATTTCAAACTACTGCAACAGATAGGGGTGGTCGCCGCTAAGAGTGGGTACTGCTATACAATCTATTCACAGTGTGTAATCTGCAGATCATATGCCTCGAACGGAAAATGCTACTTACCAGTATGCATCTGTTCTTGGCATGTAGAGCTGCAGAGTTACACATGCCCACCCGCCTCCCCGGCTACCCTCGTCTGTTCCAGTATTATCTTAATTAGATACAGCTTACATGGACATCCTTCCTTTTCTTGCAAATCTCCATAATTTCCCTAATGGCGAAAAACAATCTGAGGATGGAGCCGATGCCCATGCGCAATGTGGTCCAAAGGAGGAGTCACCTATCTCGTGACTTCCAAAGGACTTTTCAGGACAAAAACAAACTGCAAACATCCGGGCCCAACACTAGGTGGCCATCTATGCACAGTGTGTAACTCTGCAGCTCTACATGCCAAGAACAGATGCATACTGGTAAGTAGCATTTTTCTTGCATCTTATTACATGTTTATAGATGTGTCTGTGCAATTGCTTTTTGTCGCTTAACTCACTTCTATACCACAGATGAGTGCTGCTACTATTGTGGCATGATACACCAACTCTCCCCACATGCCCCACTGCAAATAAGTCTTTAATGAAACCGCTGAGCTTCTTGGCATGAGGAACAGGTTAACTCTGAAGGAGTCGGAGTACCATATGTTGTGATGCAGTGGACCTTGACACCCTTGTACTATTAGCAAGAAGTTTTTCTACTTTTTAGATTGCTGAAGTTTAACAAAAATAGAATGGAGAATATATAAAAAATAATCTATTTTAGCCATCTCTTTTTTTTTTTTCAGGATATTGTAAATAGAGTATGCCTAGGGTAGTTACCAGGTAATTTCCAAATACATATTAACCCCTCTAATTAGATGAACACAGAAAATGGAAATCTTTTGGGAAGCATCAATTAACTTCATTTTAAAATGTACGTCAACTCATCGGTCCACAGCCTAACTTGTATTTTCCCTTTAAGCTACCATTAGAAGAGAGGCCTATGCCTAGAGCTCAAGTGGTAAACTCTTTTTGGTGCATGTATGCAGGCATAATCCCCAATTTTGAAGGAAATTCTTTGCTTATATTTTCTATATAAAAAGACTGTTGTGATCTGCAAAGCATTACTGACAAAAAGGCAGTTATTAAAACCTGAATAAACATCACAACAGATATATATATATTTGTCCTATAGATACGGATGGTTTCAATCACAAAATGGTTTTCCTTTCAAACTTTCACATTACACTCACCAATTTTCTCTGTTTATAATCCGAGAAACTCAGTGTGTGATCATTCGTGTTGATTTAGGAAGAAAACCAAATGGCAGAACTGCTACATCACTCAATTGTCTCACTCTTCAACTTCAAGACGTGTGGCATTGAAAATAGGATAGATGGGTACCCAATATCCTTATGCTTTGTGTATGAAGCATATGATGCGTTTAATGATCCTGCCCTGTTTGAGCTTAAGATGCAATGAGGATTTTGCATGGGGCATGTAGAAGGTTTAGGTCCTTTCTTGCAGAGCTCAAACCTCCAAATTTATATGCTTGTGTGTCAGGGTCTGAATCTTTGGAGGCAGCATTCTCCCAGAATACCACCTTCTGCAGCACTGCTTTCAAATGTGTATAGACTTGGAAGATCAGTTTGGCCAAACAAGGCGAATGTTTTATTTTTAAGGAGTACTGCAGGGGGAGAGATCTGGAAAAAATATATATCATGACTGAGAGAACCTTTTTCTGAAAACCTTTGTACTTTAACACTGTTACAATTCAAATATATCGCTAACAGTTCCAGTCGAACTCATTAATTTTAAAGTTATAATACCTCACAACTTCGGGAAAATACAAAAAGTGCTTCAGATACTTTCACCATACAGTGATAGCCCAGGGGTTTCAGGAAAACCTAGTCCACACTTCATAAGCGCTGTCTTTTAATTGGATATTAAGTCATGTCCACTCACACAATAACAAGCAAGAAAAAAGTGTCACTAAAAAACGTTGTCAAAACACAAAAATAAATTTGCATGTATCAACATAGCTGTTTTTCCACAAGTGGTCACTGTTTCTGAATTCTTTGCTTCTAATGTTTTCATGGTTTGCGGAGCTAGCCTGCCCTAATCATATATTCGTAGCATTTGTTGGCTGTAGATACATGTGCTAAGCATACTCCTGCCATTTAGTGTTGGGCTCAGACGTTTGCAACTTGTTTTTCTTGAAGTCTTTTGAGTCATGAGGTATTGTGACTCCTCCTATAGTCTCTATTGCGCGGATTCATCGGCTCCTTTGTTAGATTATTTTTCTCTGCAACTGGGTTTGAACGTCGACCTCGGGCCTACGAGACCAAAGCTTTGATTCCTGTCAGGAGGCCTTACCAGAGCCCCAATTTATAACCCTTCATGGTAAGATATGACATCCAACCATTGGTTTCCTTCACATACTTCGATCTGCCCGCCTGGTTCGACCTTGCCTTCTAATGCCGCTGCCATCTTCATTCAAACGACGACACAGAGTGATGGAAAATATTCTTTAGATTCTGCTCAAAGTTCTATGTCAAGTACTCCAGGTAGGGTCAACACTCGGTCTCTAATCTCTGCTTGTCGCCAGAACAGGACGAGGCGTTGTTTGAAGCATGTCTGGCCTTCCCTTCTAAAAGGACTCTTCAGCAACAAAGTGAAAGCCGTTGGGCCCATTCCACCATGCTAGTGCACCGAAAATAAAATGTGCCCATTTTCTTCGGTGAGCAGTCACTCAAGCTCCAACCTGAAGAGGACTTCAAGGACGTAGAAACACAAGATTTGCCTATGGACATGCCCATGCTACTTGCCAGCAGCGGGAAGGCTCCAACTCCAACCACGACCCGTCAAGATCCAAAGGGCATATTCGTACTCCCACTAAACCATCAACAATGGCTCATGGAAGCCCACTACCCTTGGGCCATGGAGATATCTGAAAATGGACAAAGAGGTAGACACACGTCCCTCTGCCTAAGCCAGCACTAAAAGGCATCGGAAAGCCAAAGGCAGTGATCACGCAAAAGTTAAAGCTAGCCTCGGTGTCAACATCAAAAACGCAAGCTTAGATGCCGGATAAACACCACAAGGCACCATCAGACCTGAAAATAACACCTTCGGAATTGAAAGCACCCTCTGCGCCGAAGGCTACTCTCCAGCACAAGAAACCATTGCCCATGGGAAAAGTGTAGAGACAAAGGTAGGCCCATACTGTTTCCTCAGTATTCCCTTCCTCCACCTGCTCCTACACCACTACCTCTGCCTTCTCCACCACCTATCATTCCTGTTCTACCAGCACCTACTGCATCACCAATTAATCCACAATCACCTGAACACGTGCCTCACGAACAACCACATACATCCCCCACACCATCAACTATAGGAGACCTTGGCACAGGGGATAACATTCAACCCTTTGAGGCATCATACTTTCCTAACCCACAGGGAGATCCAGACAATGTTGATGACCTCTGGGGTCATTACAACATATACCCTGTCAATGACACTGATCCTGACCTATTCCCCTCTAAACCCTTACCGCAAGACGACACAACAACCTACCATGAGGTCCTGAGTAGAGCAGCACACTATCATAAAGTAGATATGCACACACTAGAGGATGAGAATGACTTTTTAGTGGAAGTCTCCCAGGCCAATTCCCTCAAAGAGGGACAGAGTTAGTGGTGGAAGGAAAACTTATTTCTAATGCCACCATCCAATGTACATTCGAGTCAGCAGATACAGGTGCAAGGGAGATCAATACCAGTGTTGTCATCAGGCACCATGCGTGCCTTAGACTCTCTGGTTTTAAGCCTCATGTCCAGCAACATCTACTCAACTTACCATACTATGGTGAACATTTATTCAGAGCACAAGTAGATGGGAATTTGCAATAAATAATGAAAGACACTGATATGCCAAGGCCATAGTTGTACCTACAAACCTACCGACATAGGGGTTCCTTTCGTAGAGGACACTATGAAGGGGTATTAAAAACAAACCCCTCCACAGACACAATCAATGTGCAGAAGCAGCAATTTTCCCATCAGTCCTAATACACCAGAGGGAAATACTATATGCCACAGTACAAGAGCAATAGAGGATGGGGTTGTGAATCCGCCTCTAAAAGGACCACTTCCACTAAGCAGTGATCATCCATGTCTCCCCCCTCCACACTTAACACCAGTAGGGGGACGGCTCTATCACTACCACAAAGACTGGGTGCAAATTACAACGGTCCCAAAACATCAAGCATACAAGGTGCATACTCGCTGAAATTCCTCAATCCAAAGAAGGATGGAACCTTAAGGCCTATAGTAGACCTCAGGCCATTCAACAATTTTATCTTGCCAGAGCATTTTCATTTGGTAACACTCCAAGACTTAATACCATTGCTACAGCGAGAAAACTTCATAACAGTCATAGACCTCAAAGATGCCTACTTCCACTTTCCAATGCATCCAGCACATCGCAGCTACCTCCGATATCAAGTATATGGTCAATATTTATCAAACAGGAGAGTCAGGGTATTTAGGTCACTCCTTTACCCCAAAAGATTATTTTACAACAACATAAGAGTGACTCAAAGGTGCTATACAGAAAATTCACCAAAGCGACCAAAAACACAAAGCCAGAGAGAAAAGCAAAATTTAGGAGCAAAGAGAAATTACCAGAGGAAATCCTGGGTGGAAGGAAGAAATCTTATTTCTTAAAAGAACCCTCACTCACCAACCTGGTGGTGACCTGCTTCATCATTGGGTTCCACTGAGGGAACCGAATGTCCCCCCCCAGAGTGCTACAACGCCTGCTTTGCAGCGGAGCTGGTTATTGTGATGGGGTAGTATATAGTATATAGTGCTCAAGTAAAATGAATGTGAATTATTTAAAAGATAACAGCTGTACCCTAAATAATTTTATTAAATGGTCAGTTGGTATCATTAAAAACTGGTGAACAGGACACGCATTGGTCTATTATTTGAACCAGTGTGTCCTTAGAAGGTGTAGGTCGACATGTTTCAGCTATTTTATCGCTCTGTCAACATTACCAGTTCAGGGTGTTTCTATTTGGAGTAACTACTCCACCGAGAGTATTCACAAAATGCTTCGCAGTAGTAGTAGCTCATCTCAGAACGGGGAAATACACGTGTTCCCATATCTAGACAACTTGTTGATCAAGAGTCCAATCAAACAACTATGCGTGCTGCACACTCAAAAGGTAATCAACATTCTACACAAATTAGGCTTCACACTCAATACAATCAAATCTCCCCTTCAACGGTCATACGCCTTCCACTTTCTCAGTAGGAACTGTGCGTTTGTTGGACAACATTGACATTGGGATAGTGCCAGACTGATTCTATGCTACCTCTTGGGATATGTTGGGCTATAGTTCTGCTAGCTCACAGTGCCACAATCAGTACCCTTAAACCTGAGAAGATAACAAATGGATTGGGCAACCTCAGAACGTGACAATTCTGACTCCACAAGGAATCGTGGTAACATCTAAAACCTTTTTACGCAGTCACATGTGCATACCCAGAAAGATACACAAAGAGGTGTGTCGATATTTATTTAACCATGGTGATCCTTGTGTAAAATAAGTGTCCTGCAATGATTAATATAGAGAAGCAGATGAAAGTATTCATAATATGAGAATAGTGAAAGGGGTGAACATTTCCACCACGGTGCATCGTGTTCTCCTACTATGCGCTCCCTAACCTAGTTGCCTAGGGTGGGTGATCTACCAAAATCCTTCACTGGATGATCAAACTCCCCATTATTGTATTCAGGTCTGCGTCTTGATCGTAAGTCGGACATCCCTTTTCGCAGAGGGAAAACAGGAATCTGCCGGGCTGACCCTTCAACATACAACCACCTCGCAGTGACAGCAGAGTGCTCCTCTGATTGTAACACAACGTGTCTGTATATATAATAACAGCATCCATGTTTTCATCCCGAGGCCTCAGACAGTCTGACATTGTTTACCCTCTTGTGATAGCTGCCTCACCTTACTGACAAACATCAACATTTGCACAATGTATGTTTAAGCATTGTACTAAATGTTCAAGGTGTCGTGATAGTGTACTTACGAAGTGGAAATGTAAGCAATGTGGTTTAAGAGAAACTTATCTTGCACTATCACGCAAGCAAACATGTGTCATAAGTAATTGTTTTGAAAGGAAGGCAACTTTAGGAACACGTTTATATAAAATGGCAGTTTTTCTGACCATGCTTAACCCAACCACTTGACACAACACTTGCAAGTGTAGCCGTTCTTAGGCACAACCCTAGGTTCTATTGCAGCCAAAGCCTATCCCAGCCCAGCAAGGGTTCAAAATGTAAATTAGCATTGTCTTTTTGTCAGCCACATCAAGTTCCAGTCAAAACTGTCATGAGTTTTCTACGAATGATGGCATCATGTATTTCAATTGTGCCTCATGGAAAGCTGCATATGTGCCCCCTTCAACGCTGTCTTCAATCAGAATGATCTCAAGCAGCTGGGCATATACAAAATCTAGTGTTGTTAGGGCCAGTGACCCACCACTCTCTGCATGTGGAAAAGCAACAATCTTTTGCCGAGTCTGCCCTTCAAAGTCTTGCAAATGACCATTACAACAGATGTGTCCCTATAGGGTGGGGAAGCACACATGCAGGACCTCAAAGTGTATGGCCTATTGTCTACAACTCAGAAACCTTTACACATCAGTCACCTAGAGCTTCGTGTGATTCAGTTAGCTCTCGAAGCTTTTCAGCAAAATCTTCAGCACAAAGTAGTTTTTGGCTCATACCGATAACATAATCACAGTGTACAACATTTAACAACTGGGAGGGACACATTCCACACAGCTCTCACACATAGCGGAGCAGATATGGCACTGGGCCATACATCACAAAATCCAACTCCTAGCAGAATACCTACCAAGGGTGGACAATGACTTTGCAGATATGCTCCACAGAATGCATTATTAAACACGAGTGAGAGATAAATACGGCATTGCTCCACTCATATTTCCAACAGTGGGGAACCCCGGAGATTGACCTCTGTGCAACAGAATGCGAAATGCTCACGTTTTGCCTCCAGGTTTCCTCACCCACATTCCAAAGGCAATATCCTCTGGATCAGCTGGTGAGGGATATTTGGTTATGTTTTTCCCCCTGCTCCCACTCATTCCTTACATGGTCAGAAGCTCACACAAACATCCCTCACTCAAATTCTGATAGCCCCTACATGGGCGCAACGAGCATGGTTCAGAACTCTTCTACAACTATTGGTTGTGCTACACAAGAAACTGCCAGTTTGGCCACATCTTTTAACTCAGGAACAGGTAAAGGTCATACATCCAAATCCAAAGCAGCTGAATCTAGTGGTCTGGCTCCTGAAGTTTTAGAATGAGGAGACCTCAATCTACCACAAGAATGCGTGACCATTCCAATTTCTAAATTCTAAAACAGGTTTGCAGTCCCAACCACACAAGCCTGCTACACAGCCAACTGGAAGGGGTTTGTACATTACGGCTTACCCAAACAAATCCAACTTCTTTCTCGTTCAGTGCAAGACCTTGTATGTTATCTATTCCATTTACAACAAGCAGACCTTGCATATACTTCTAAGTAGACAACATATATATCACTGTTCAAAATTCTAGTAATCAAAGCATTTATGGAAGGACTAAAAAGAGGTATTACACCCTCTAGCCCACCAGTCTAGAACCTCAGTATTGTTCTCACCAGACTCCTGGGTCCACCTTTTGAACCACTACATTCATGTGATTTACAGTTCCTCACATGGAAAGTAGCATTCTTAGTAGCTAGCACAACTCTTAAGGCGAATATGCGGACTTCAAGTGCTCACTCTAAAAGAACCTTTCTTCCAAATCTATCCAGATAAATTAGTACTTAAGAACAAACCTTAAGTTCCTCCCTTAAGTAGTCTTAGCATTCCATGCAAATCAAACAGTTGAGCTATTTTATCCTAAACTAGATTCAGTATCAGAAGGAGCTCTACAAAGCCTCAATATTAAAAGAGCATTAATGAATCACATTGAGAGAACAAAAACCTTTTGCTAAACACATTAACTTTTTGTTGCTTTTTCAAAACAACAAAAGGGTTCCCTCATCTCCAAAGCTGTAATTGCAAGATGGATAGTATATGCATTCAAACTTGCTTCCAAAACGCGAATAGATTGATACTTGTAACTCCACAAGCTCCCATCACACACAAAAAAGGAGCGTACATGGCTTTTCTAAGAAACCTCCCATTAGCAGATATCTGTAAAGAAGCTGCATGGAATAATCCACATACATTTACAAAACACTTTCGTGTTGTTGTCTGTAGGATACTGGCTCTGTATGTGGTATACCATTAGGTGGTTATACTGTGCACATAGTCCAGAGATTCCCCCAGAAGTGTACAGGGCTCGATGCAAACCCAGAGTGCTCTATTTGTGGTTGTGTGGACGAGCAGCATTAGGCCTAACACAGAGGCGTGTAAGACATTTGTTGTGCACACACTGACCAATAAACGGCACACGACTCAAAATGAAGATCCACACCAATTTTAGAAACATTAACTTTCCTCAAGATTTATTTTTAGACCAAGATCTTTGCAAAAAGATAAGTACGTTTTTAAATAGAAATTCTTTTCAGTTTCAAAAGTGGGCACAGTGCAATTTTCAGTCTTTGCAATGTTAACCTATGAAGGAAAACAATAATGCGGTTTTACAGGTAAATGAACAACTTACAAATCTAATCTTCGGGTTGCAGGGTCAGCAGAGGGCATGGTAAGCACTATCAATGCACCACCAGCGGCACAGGGATGGCTGGGTGCAGAGGTCAAAGTTGAAGATCGGGCCCAATGTTACCCAATAGTACTGGGGGTGCTTGAAGACGCGCTGCTTGCAGGTAAGTACAGGCGCCCACTGCTCTTCAATGGAGAAACTCTTTAAAACAAAAAAAAAAAGGCTGCAGGTGACTAACTGGAGGCTGCATGAAGGAACCCAGCAACAGCAGAGGTAAGTTGGGATGCTGTAGATCGTAGGGACACAGTATGCCGGGCTGCCCAAAGCTTCAGGTGCACAGGTGTTCTTTGATGATCGGTTTCTCTTACAGGAGCCGGTCGCGGTTGAGGGAGCCTTTGGATTCACACTGCAGGCGTGATTGTGGAATCCAGGCGGGGTCAGACAATGCTGGACTTGGACTCCGGTTCGCTGGGGAACCTTTTCTAGATTGGTGGGCCACCTGGACACAGGCTGGAAGTATCTGGTGCAGAGGGATCAGGGATCGCGGGGCCGGAGGGCCCCAGAATCCTTTGTGTTGCTTTCTTTCATGTGGATAGAGCAGCTGTCCTCTGGAGTTCTGGTCTTCTTCAGGCAGGCAATCCTCCGAGGGGTTGTAGAGGTCGCTGACTACAGGACAGGCATTGTTTCTTCGCAGGAGCTTTAAGGGTTGCAGACGGGTAGATAGGGCTAGGGATAAGTCAGTGGGTGTCAACAGTTTTCTCTGCACAGCGCCTTCTTCATCATTCTTCCTAGTTCGGCAAGAACTAATTTCAGGGTATGGGGAGCCACCTAAATACTAGATTTAGGAGCGTTACAGGGAAGTAGCAGATAGGGACCAATGGTTTCCGTACCTGGGATGTGTACACCCACTATTATGCCACCCTCCTTTGGAAGGAGACACAGCTCTAGCCCTGGTTGGATAAGGTCCATCATCGTCAAGATGGTAGGCACTGCAGAATTTGCTTTACTTCGCCTCCTCTACCTGAGGGGTGGAGCTGGTGAAAATGGGCACCCACCTATTCTGACTGTTTTCCCACACAAAGTGGGGGTTTGTACCAGGGGCGCCATCTGCTGCTAGCAGCAATCTGAGGTTCGCATTACAAAGGGGGCAGGCCTTTGAAGCTTTCCTCTCTAGCACTGGCCCATCCTGGGGAGGAGGTTTGACACCTCTGCCCAGGATGTGCTTTATTCTGGTCCCAGAGAGTGGGGGCTCTCGACCCAGGGGAGTGAGGTGGGGGGGGGGGGGGGTTAGAAACATGCCTGGTGGTGGCAGGCTGCTTAGAGCCAGTCTGAGACCACACCAGGGTTGATTGGTTTGTAGGGGGGACCTCTGGTGTGCCCTCTGAGTACGTTTCAATAAATCCCACACTGGCATCAGTGTGGGTTTATAGAGAGGAGTGCTTAGGTACCAAGCACTCCTGTGTTCAGAGAAGCCATCATGGTGCTGCGGAACTAGAGTTGGCAAGTTCCCAGCCCATATACTCTCTATGGCTTGCCTGACATTTACAATATTAGGGAATACACCTAAATATTGTAGAGGCATATCTGCTCCTGCAGATATGCCCACACTTGAGAAATAGTGCATCGTGCCTTAGGGCTTCTAAGACCTGCCAGATTGGTGACTTACCTGTACCTTAGGCAATGCCTTGTTGACTTTGTTGTTTTGTCCTCACCAGGGCATGCATGCTCCAGTGACATTCTACATGGCGTAGGTGAGAGATCTCTAGAGGACCCTCTTCAGTCCCAATTCCCTAGGTACCCATATATAATTTACTAGGGAATTTCAGGGGGCCTGAAAGGACAATTGTGGAATATTTGTAGGGAAGTAGCACTGGCACAGGGGCCCTGGTTGGCAGGGACCATGTGCATTACAATTGAAATCACATCATTTTCCGTGCAAAAAGGCAAGAGGCACTTTCTCTCACATAAACTCTGCCCCCCCCCCAAAAAGAGAGGATGAACTAATAATTCACTGGCGAGTCTTCATCTTCTAAGTGGAAGAACCTGGAAAGACCATCTGCATTGACATGGGCAGTCCCAGATCTGTGTTCCTCTAAAAAGTCCATTCTCTGTAGGGAGATGGACCTCCTTAGTCGTTTGGGGTTTTCACCTTTCATCTGTTGTAACCATCTAAGATGCTTGTGGTCTGTCTGAACTGGGTAGTAAGTGCCAAACGGGTATGATCTCAACTTTTTCAAGGCCCAGCCCACAGCAAGGGCTTTCCTCTCTATGGCACTCCAACGCTGCTCTCTGGGGAGTAGTCTCCTGCTTATGAAAGCAACAGGTTGGTGATTTCCCTCATCTTTGGGTTGGGCTAGGAATGCACCTATCCCATGTTCAGAGGCATCGGTCTACACAGTGAACTGCTTGGAGTAATCTGGAGCTTTCAGGACTGGGGCAGAGTACATTGCATCCTTCAGAGGGTCAAAAGCCTTTTGACAGGTCACTGTCCAGTTTACTTTCTTGGGAATCTTCTTGAAAGTGAGTTCTTTGACGGGGGGTCACCATGGACCTGTAATCCTTTATAAACCTCCTGTAATACCCTGTCAAGCCAAGGAAGCCCTGACTGGTCTGGGTTTTTGAAGCTGCCCAGTCCGGAATTGTCTGGATCTTGGGTTGGAGTGGCTGAACTTGACACCACCTACCAGGTGACCACAGTATACAGCCCTTCCCCATCTTTCACTTGCTTGCCTTGATAGTGAGGCCTGTACTCTGCAGAGCCCCAAGGATCCTTCCAAGGAGGATCAAGTGATCTGCCATGTGGAGCTATAAACAACAATATCCTCTAGATAGGCTGCACTAAAAGACTCCAACCCAGCAAGGACTTGGTTCACCCACCTTTGGAAGGTAGCAGGAGCGTTCTTTAATCCACAGGTGTAGTAAGCTGCCTCTGTATATACTATACCAAAGTGAGGTATAGTGTCCATAGAGTCCAGTTGAACCCCAAAGGTAGGCAGAGGTTAAAGCAGATAGCACCTTACTCTCTATTTGTGGTAGTGCGGGTGAGCAGTAAGGCTTCATCAGAGGGTAGTGTTAAGCATTGTTGTACACACACAGGCAGCAAATGATGTCACACACTCAAAGACTGAACTTAGAACAATATGTATAAAAAATATTATTTAGTTACATTTATGTTCAAGGCATGTAGGGCTGCGGAATTTATATTCGTGCATAGATCGCCGCCTAGTGTTGGGTCCGGATGATTGCACATTGTTGTCCTGGAAGAGTCTTCGAAGTATCACGAGATAGGTGGCTCCTCCCCTTGACTACAGTGCGCATGGGCATCCTCTCCATCTTCAGATTGTTTTTTCCGCTATTGGGTTCGGATGTACTTTCTTGACTCAAGTTCGGAATCGATATAAAAGACTTTTCGTAAGGCCAAAAGGCCTTCGGGGCGTCTGTATTGTCTCTCCTTCGGTGCCTGTTCTTGATCCAGTTCTTCGAACAGGACGTCGAAGGCCGTTTGCCTTTTCGACACCAAAGGCCCCAACAACGATCAACGATGGAACGGAGCCCGTTCAAGAGATGCTCCGTCTGCAACTCCAAATACCCTCACATTGATGTGCACCCAGTGTGCAATAAATGTTTATCTCCGGACCACAATGAGGCCAGCTGTATGGCCTGTTCCAAGTTCCAGTCTAAGAAGGCGCTTCGACTTCGACGCGCCGCACGACAGTCGGCGCAAAAAACGGCGCCTGACCCGGAGAACATCTTCGAAGCCGATGACGATGAAGGCGTCGATGAAGAGGTTCCTGACCAGCAGTCGGACCCTGCGTTGGAGCAAGACTCTAACTTCGAGGTGGACGAAGAAGACGACTACGTCCATGAGGAAGACGTCGTCGAGGTAGGAGACGACACAGAGGCCATCGGAGCCGTCGATGACTACTCAAGCGATGAGCAAGGCCCACCCGCAGTCGCGGGACCCAATACGGACACTGTACTCTCTACGGCTCAGGTCGAGGCATCGCCGGAAGGCCTTAGCCAAGATCTAATTCCACATTCTACAGCCCTGTGTCAAAGCCCGGCTAAGAATACTTCTATGGAGCCATCGGTCGATCCACAAAAATCGAAACCGAAACCGGCAGATGCAAAATCGAAACCGAAACTGCTGAAGACAGTTCTCGGATCGACGGCCTCGGATTCGTCGGCTCCGATCAAGTCTAAAAGTGTCATCGACCCTTCGGGGTCACATGGTGGCGTCGGCCCGAAGAGCAAGGCGCCGAAGCCTGTCTCTACGGTCAAGCACGTCGCTTTGACGCCGTCAACGTCCAAACATGGCGACACTGACAAGGGACTCAAGGCTAAAAAGACTGTTGATCCGCAGCTTACAGCCTCCAAGCCAATGTTAAGCAAGGCCTTCGAGTCGAAGAACAAACCCGACCCGAAAGAGCATATCGCGTTGAAGCAAAAGACCGTGCCTGATGCGCACCAGGAGCTCGAGTCGACGCAAGGCCGCAAGCAAGCTGGTGATCCATCGAAGTCAGTCGGATCGAAGACAACACCACCCTCAAAAATAGGTTGGTTCGTCTCCAGTGCTTCCTCCACCAATTAAATACGGACTGCCTCCAACCGCTCGACCCAAAGCGTTCGAGCCACAGAAGAGTACCGAGACGTCCAAGAAGGTGTCGGTCCTTTCCAGGTCTCAGTCCATTCAGGAGGAGGTGGTGTTCCAGGCACCCTCATATGACAATCAGTCGAAGCTCTTCATCGACTCAGATTCAGGCAGACTCACCATCCACAAAAGGAAAATCGCTCCAGAACATCCTTTGGAGTCATACAAAATCCCTCTCAAAAGGAAAAGGGATTCTGCCACCTCACCTGTTCTCTTTGAACCTGTGGAGTCATATGCACAACACTATGCCTATTCTCCCACACGCACCAATGAGGATGTGGGGGAGGGATACAATGAGGATGAATTTACTTATCCTGCTGACGCAGATCAGGAGGAACCTCAACCCTGGACTGACCCCGTTGACCCTGATGAGCCACACATCACGCCTGATACTCCGTCATATACTGTCAAGACCTCGCCTACTGAAGACACGGCGGCGTTTAATGCATTGATTGAAAGAGCAGCCAATAACCATGACGTGGAAATGCACGCTGACCCAGTGGAGGAAGACTTTCTGTTTGATACCTTCTCAACCTCAGAAAGATCAGTAAAGACATTGCCTATGCTAAAGGGTGTCCTTAAAATGCTACTGACCTTTTCAAGGAGACCACAAGGGCAAGGGTTGTAAACCCAAGGATTGAAAGGAAATACCGGCCTGCGCCTGTGGACCCTACGTACATTAAAGGCCAGCTCCCATTGGACTCCCTAGTAGTGGCTAATGCTTGCAAGAGAGCAAACTCTCAAGCAAGTGGTGATGCTCCTCCTCCGGACAAAGAATCCAAAATCTTGGAAGCTTCTGGCAAACGTGTAGCGACTCAAGCGGCTAATATTTGGAGGATCTCAAATACACAAGCCCTATTAGCCAGATATGATAGGGCCCACTACGACACGTTAGAGCAGCTCCTACAACACCTGCCTGATGCTTATAAGGAGGGAGCAGAAATGCTGATACAGGAAGGAAAGTTGATTTCAAATGCATCCATCAAGTGTGCACTCGATGCAGCAGACACTGCAGCTAGGGCAATCAACACTAGTGTAATGCTGAGACTGCATGCCTGGCTCCGCATCTCTGGTTTTAAACGAGAGATCCAAACAACTTTGCTCAATCAGCCAGTAAACCCTGACTTTCTTTTTGGTCCTGATGTAGACACGACCCTTGAAAAGATTAAAAAAGACACTGAGACAGCAAAATCCATGGGGGCTCTGCAGTCACAACAGTTCAGGGGCGGTTCCTTTCGTCGCTCCTGTAACAGGGGAGCCTCTAGAGGTCAAGCATCGCAGCAAGCCCAATACAACAAGGGGAGCACACAGACCACCTATAACAAAAATAACAGGGGTGGATATCGTGGGAACAGCACCAAAGGCAGAGGACGTGGAAATAATAATGCCAGATCCTCCGCCACCAATAAACAGTGACGCCTTGTCTCTGCCCCCAGACCATATAACACCGGTCGGGGGAAGACTCCAGCAGTTCCTGCCAGTCTGGGAAGGCATTACCACAGTCAGGTGGGTGAGACAACTTATCCAATACGGCTATTGTCTGGAACTAACCTCCACTCCTCCCAATATACCCCCAAGGCACCGTCCTATGTCGCCAGAGCACATGCACTTATTGCAGCAAGAAGTACTCTGCATGCTGCATAAAGGGTCAAACAGACATAGCTTCAAAACACATTGTTTTATTCACAATGTGGTGATCTGATGCATATATTATGCTAATTCACATTCATTAGTCTGTAATTATTTACAGTGCCCCAAGGGTGGGAGAAGGGGGAGGAGGTGTGGTTGTGTTGGGAGTTGAGTGAAGGAGAAGGGTTCTTAAGTGACAGTAAAATCAACGAATAAGACTTATTTCACAAAATTACATATTAATGTACAAAAAACCGGACCAACAGGTTCATATGAATTATTTTACACACAAATCATACTCCAGATGTACAGTAAATGAGAACAATGGGGTATGGAGTTGACAGCGAAGAACAATCTGTTGTCGACGTTTCGACCCTCGTGCTTGCAGATATAAATGTTAATCTTGCTGTGGGGTCTTCCTCAGGACGGGGGAGTAGGGGACACGTGACCACATCTGTGGTATACAACGGACCCGAATGGATGGGGGTTCAGGGTAGGTATCAAGAATGAATCGAGATCACGTTTGAAAGCGTGGTGTATTCTGATTCTACAGGGTCCGATATGTCGTCATTGGTATGATTGCTCCGTCAGCCGTGATCAAAAAACGTCCGGCGTAGGGTAGTATTCGATAGCGCTATGGCAGTGAGTTGATTGAAGGGCGATCGTGGATTGAATCCTGTGCCGATCTCTGCTCACAGACGCAATGGCCATTGCCTTTCAAGCGTGATCTCGATTCATTCTTGATACCTACCCTGAACCCCCATCCATTCGGGTCCGGTGTATACCACAGATGTGGTCACGTGTCCCCTACTCCCCCGTCCTGAGGAAGACCCCACAGCAAGATTAACATTTATATCTGCAAGCACGAGGGTCGAAACGTCGACAACAGATTGTTCTTCGATGTCAACTCCATACCCCATTGTTCTCATTTACTGTACATCTGGAGTATGATTTGTGTGTAAAATAATTCATATGAACCTGTTGGTCCGGTTTTTTGTACATTAATATGTAATTTTGTGAAATAAGTCTTATTCGTTGATTTTACTGTCACTTAAGAACCCTTCTCCTTCACTCAACTCCCAACACAACCACACCTCCTCCCCCTTCTCCCACCCTTGGGGCACTGTAAATAATTACAGACTAATGAATGTGAATTAGCATAATATATGCATCATATCACCACATTGTGAATAAAACAATGTGTTTTGAAGCTATGTCTGTTTGATTGTTTATATATTTTTGGTTATTGTTCTCACTTTACTGGGACCCCTTCCAATACTTCAATTGATAACCCAGGTCCCCGTAACTTTATCTGGGTACAACCCCCCTACTAATATCCTGCTGCAAAAAGGGGCCATAGAACTCGTGCCTTTAGAACAGCAGGGTACAGGGGTGTACTCACTGTACTTCTTAATCCCAAAGAAGGACGGGTCTCTCCAGCCCATTTTAGACCTCAGACCTCTGAACCAGTACATCTTGTCAGAACATTTTCACATGCTGACTTTACAACAAGTTCTGCCATTGCTCAGTCAGGGGGACTTCCTAGCAACCCTAGACCTAAAGGATGCATATTTCCACATTCCCATCCACCCAGGTCACAGGAAATATCTCAGGTTCACCGTCAACAACCAGCATTACCAGTTCAAAGTCCTGCCTTTTGGGGTCATTACTGCCCCCAGGGTGTTCACGAAGTGCTTGGCGACAGTGGCTGCGCACCTTCGGAGACAACACATCCATGTCTATCCTTATCTGGACGACTGGCTTGTCCAAGCGAAGTCAGCCCAGCAGTGTGCCAGCCACATGTCCTGCACAATTCACCTCCTACACAGTCTAGGATTTTCACTAAACTACCCAAAATCACACCGTCAACCTGCACATGTACAACAGTACCTAGGTGCGACAATAAACACTCTGACAGCGACAGCGCAGCCCAACGCTGTCAGAGTCAACAACATGCAATTGCTGATTCAGAAGTTCAGGCCCCAGCACTCGCTCCCAGCGCAGGTATTTATGCAGCTGATAGGTATGATGGCCTCCTGCATCTTCATAGTCCCGCACGCAAGGCTACACATGCGGCCCCTTCAAGAGTGCTTAGCACGACAGTGGAACCAGGCTCATGGACATCTAAAAGACCTAGTGTTGGTGACCGGTCGTGCATACAACTCTCTGCATTGGTGGAATACACAAAACCTTTGCAGGGGACGACCGTTCCAAGAGCCTGTCCCACAAATAGTGCTGACAACGGACACATCTCTCCAGGGCTGGGGAGCGCATGTCCTCCATTATACCGTGCAGGGACTATGGACGACGCAGCTGCAAAAGATGCATATCAACCTGTTGGAGCTGATGGCAATCTTCATGGCACTGAAGGCATTCAAGTTGCATTTGTGCAACAAAGTCGTGCTGATCCGGACGGACAACATGACTGCCATGTATTACATCCAGAAGCAGGGAGGCACACACTCTCCAAAATTGTCTCATCTTGCCCAGAGCATGTGGAAGTAGGCCATTCAGAGGAACATGTTCCTCATGGCGGAACATCTCCCGGGCAAGGCCAACCAGATGGCGGACTGCTCAGCAGGCACAGTCATCAGATGCACGAGTGGGAGATACACCCCTCGGTGCTCCAACCATATTTCCAGCAGTGGGGTCATCCAGAGATAGACCTATTCGCCACACAGGAAAACGCAAAATGACAAACCTTCGCCGCCAGGTTCCCACACCCTCAGTCTCAGTGCAATGCGATATGGATGAACTGGTCAGGCAGATTTACGTACGCTTTTCCTCCAGCACCGCTCTTCCCGCTTGTGGCACGCAAACTGCGACAACACTCCATGACACTCATCCTGGTTGCTCCAACGTGGGCAAGGCAGGCGTGGTACACCACGTTCCTAGAACTTTCCGTGGTGCCTCACCAACGACTGCACCTCACTCCCAGTCTCCTCACTCAGAGCTATGGAGACATTCAGCACCCAGATCCGCAACAGTTGAGCCTTGCAATATGGTTCCTGAGGTCATAGAGTTTGGCTACCTCAACTTACCCCCTGACTGTATGAACATCATCAAGGAGGCAAGGAGACCTACTACCAGGGCATGCTATGTGGCCAAATGGAAGTGATTTGTCATTTACTGTTCCAATAATGACATAAATCCGCTGGATGCGTCCACGCAAAACATTATCTGTTATTTGCTACACCTATACAGATGCAATCTGGCATACAGTTCCATCAGGATACATTTGGCTGCAATGGCAGCTTATCTTCAAAACAAACAGCATCTTTCTCTTTTCAGGGTGCCAGCCGTTAAAGCTTTTATAGAGGGACTCAAAAGAGTGATTCCTCCCAGACACCCTCCTTCTCCTGTCTGGAATCTGAACGTGGTTCTCACCAGATTAATGGGACCACCCTTTGAACCTCTTCACTCTTGTGAGATACAGTTTCTAACCTGGAAAGTGGCCTTTCTAGTGGCAATCACATCGCTAAGAAGAGTTAGTGATCTTCAAGCACTAACTATTCAAGAGCCTTTCACGCATGTTCATGCTAATAGGGTAGTGCTGCGTACCAACCCCACATTCATGCCTAAGGTGGTGTCGCAGTTCCACATTAACCAAACCATAGAGCTACCCGTTTTCTTCCCAAATCCTGATTCAGTGGCAGAACGAGCACTGCACACTTTAGATGTTAAAAGAGCTCTCCTGTATTACTTTGACAGGACAAAGGATTTCAGGAAAACCAAGCAACTGTTTGTTGCCTTCTCCCCACAACACAAAGGCAACCCTATTTCCAAATCCGGTATAGCCAGATGGATTGTTAAGTGCATACAGATCTGTTATCAAAAAGCTAAACGCACATTAACAGTTCCCCCAACAGCGCATTCCACACGCAAGTTAGGGGCATCCATGGCTTTCCTAGGTAACATTCCCCTAGAGGATATATGTAGAGCAGCCACATTTACCAAACACTACTGCGTAGATGTACACTCCAAACAGCAAGCTGCTGTAGGACAGGCTGTTCTCAAAACTCTTTTTCAGACTGCTGCAGCTGGCACGGGCAACCAAAGCTAAGGAGGTAACTGCTATTTATTCTATGCACAGATATGAATTCAGCAGCCCACATGCCTCGAACGGAATATGCTACTTACCAGTATGCATCTGTTCTTGGCATGTAGGGCTGCTGACATTCATATTGCCCGCCCTCCTCCCCAGTGCCTGTCGCAGCTGTAGCACTCAGAATCATTCTCAGGCATGGTCATCACTTACTGTATTACACTCCATCTCTGCCACAATGGCAAAAAACAATCTGAAGATGGAGAGGATGCGCATGCGCACTGTAGTCCAGGGGAGGAGCCACCTATCTCGTGATACTTCGAAGACTCTTCCAGGACAACAATGTGAAATCATCCGGACCCAACACTAGGCGGCGATCTATGCACAGATATGAATGTCAGCAGCCCTACATGCCAAGAACAGATGCATACTGGTAAGTAGCATATTCCTTTTTAGAACCAAGCAAGCCTGGTACAGGTAAGTGTAAATGGTACTTTTCACAGCAGATTGAACAATACAAGCAAGCTGAATGAAACTGTCTTTGTTACAGGTTTATAAATACTTTCAATACAGTGGAAATTACTGTTAGATCACTATGGATTACTTTATGGATTACTTTTCCTACTCGTTGTGATATGCCTAGATATCACACTGGGACATTTCCGAGAGAAAAGGTAAGTAAAGCAGTTTTTAGATATTTGCGGTTTTTCAAGTTTTCATTTAAAACCAACTCCACAACAATTTTCGCAAAAATGCACACAATATCTAGAACGTGTCAAAGTCCCACAACTATCATAAACAGACATACTAGACCTTGGTAAATCGATAACTGTATCGGAAGTGGCTAAAGCCATTAAAACCCTGAAAGAAAACAAAGCACCGGGTCCAGACGGCTTTACAGCCAAATTTTACAAAACATTCTCAGACCTATTACAACTAACCATGCTAAAAGTATTTAATAATATCGGGAGCGCGAGCAGCGTAACAGACTCAATTGCAGAAGCCAACATTATAGTAATCCCCAGAGAAAGGAAAGGCCCTTTACAACCAAAAAACTATAGACCGATATATCTCATAAATGTAAACTGCAAAACCTATGCGAAAATTTTGGCCACGAGACTTAACAAATGCCATCCAAAATTCATAAGCAACTCCCAAGTAGGCTTCATTTAATAATATATGTCAAACGACAATACTGGTCTTCTCTGTCACGTCCTTGAAAAGGCGAACAATACTAGCGCACCATCTGTAGCTTTAACTCTAAATGCAGAGAAAGCGTTCTACAGAGTATCTTTAAGTTTAAGTTTAAATCACTTCTAAAGCGCACGTACACCTGACGGTTTCATGGCGCTGTGGTTCACTAAGCCTCAATTAGCAGGGGGGGCCAGGAGACAGAAAGAGACTCATTGGGGGAAGGCTTGTGAGAAAAGAAAAGTTGTTAATGCTTTTCGAAACAGAGGATATTGGGTGAGGGACCTGAGATGAAACAGAAGTGAGTTCCAGAAAGTGGGGGCGATGGTGGAGAATTTGGAGCCTCCCCATTTTTTTCGACGAAACCGGGGGACAGCCAACAGGTGTTGGGAAGATGATCGTAATTCTCTGTTATTTTTAAATCCGGTCCTTTGACCTAGGAGAATCATTTATAATAAGCATTGGCCTAGCCAATAGGTCTTGCCTTTTGGACCTTGTAAGTGTTTAGCCATGCTATACATTATCCTGGGTGCTGTGCCGTCAGCGATTAAACAGTTGGCACTGGCAAACCTGCATATTTTATTTATGTATTTAATTATTTCTACAAACTTGTAATAGCCATTAACTTTTAAAGACAATAAAAAATGATTGCCATTTGTGGCCCGCTGCTGTCCATATGCCACAAAAGCACGAGGAACAAAAGAAGCAAAGCTTGCACAAACACATCTCCCTTTGATGTCAGTGAATGAAAGTAAACATGCAACAGGAAGTAATTTAAGAATAATTTCAAGAAATGGAGAGCAGAAGCACCTGAGGAATGTGCTGTATATGTTACAAAAGAAGAGTGCTAAATAGTTACTTTTGGTCAGGAACCCGTTTTGTATGCGCCCACCCATACCTCATGACTTTCATCATTGGAAAACTCACTTTGTTTAGAGTTCTTTGAGAAAATGAGAAGATTCCAATATTAGTGGTTGACTTTAAGCACGTACTTGTACTTGCGTTATATCTGAAAAACACATCATAGAAACTCTCTTCACACTGGATTAAAAACAAATACTTCTGTTGTGTTCCATGTAAGAGATAAGGATCATGCTAATAAAAGGAACTTGCCACAACAAGTCTGTGTGTGGTTCTTACAAATTCCAAACCAGTGCTTTAAGTAGACAGACACTGTCAGAGGATTTCCTCCACTTCCTTACTCTAAATGGAAGAGAAGCAGGCCTTTGAGGTATGCTGCAATACGTTTAAAGTACCAGCACTTTCTAAGCACAGAAGTACACTGTATAGTGAGTAGCAGCATTCCCATATTTGCACTTAAATCACTGCTTCAATCATGCACCCTACATAGTACAGCAGGCAAGCCTTTTAGTGCCCGACTTAGGTGTAGTAGCTAGCGCAATATAAATAGCGGGATTCAATTTGGCAGCCATGGCGCTAGTAATTGAAAGGTTACCCTTCTAAGGAGTTTTTACAGTGTGCTCACATAATAACCAGGTCACCACGAATGTAAAGTAACACCTCCACCCCGCTATTCCAGTTACAAAGTTCACCTGATGCCGAGCCCAGAAGCCCCAGTTCAGCATCAGCCCAACCTCCGCTGAGCAACAAGCTGCAGCAATTTGCACCAGCTGCTGCTATGCTTGTCACTGCATTGCCTGTCTAGAAACATTGTCCAACCTATCAGATAACTGGGTAGACTGATGATTGGATAAAGCAGCCCCATTTAGCGTAAATATCAGTCGTCCCGGAGATGCATATTTCCAGCTGTTTAAGGAGAAATTCAATAATTTATGTAATGTAGTTTAAAAACAAACGAATATAAACACTTGAGAAGCCATATATTCCCGGTTGAAGGTTAATATAAGAAGTAAATATGCTTCTGCAAGACTAGTGCCAAATATTGATTATAAGTCCCACTATGCACTTTAAAAAAATAAAATAAAAGCTTCTTTAACAATATTCAGTCACTCTCAATTACCTCATCTGAATCTTGCCCATTAATTTGTCTCTTGCTTACTGTATTTTTGAAGACTAATTTCAGAGCATCGGCTGAAATGGCTGAGTCTCATGGAGTACTAACACAGAGAAAAACATTGGTTGAATCCCGGTCTTCCAATGCGTCCGTTGTGTGGACGGCATTGCAATCATGAGGGTACAGGAGGAGCAGGCAGGAAGATAATGAGTGGGGGATGGGACAGGAACAAACTTTTGTTTTGCTGTTCTTGAACATCCAAAAACCGGTAGTTGAACAAGATCAGAACATTATTTACAGGTCTGTTCACAGAAACGGCAGAGCGAGTGCGGTGGAAGCACGAGAGCAGTGTGTGGAAAGGGTGTGTTTGTGCATCTCTCCACATGCGTGTGTGTAAAAATTAAATATGAAAGGGAAGAATAAAAAAGCATTGGCAAAGCCAATATTTCTCTACTTTGGGACGGGACCTTCTGGCTAACAAGAAAATAACAAAGAGAGCAAGTGCACGCAAAAAAACCAAAAAACGTGAGTGGTGATGCCTTGCCGGCCACCAGCTTGCTATGCTATTACTCGCATGCATGCGCGCTCTTGTGCGCGTTCAAGCAAGCTGGTGGCCGGCAAGGTAGCACTTTTAAAAGCAGCTGCTAAGTGTCTCATGCGCTGGATCAGGCCGAGACCTAAAAATGGTCATGGCCCTATGCGAGAAACACTCTGCGTGAATTGCGATTAATGGCTCCCTTTCCCAGCCACTCACCCTTCAACAAGGCACAAGACAAGGCTACCCACTTTCCCCTTCCCTATTTCTTTTAGCTTTAGAACCCCGTCTACAGATTATAAAACAAAATACTGAAATCACCGGGATAGGCTTTAATGATAAACAGGTTAAATTAGCCACTTATGCGGACGATATTCTAACTGTAACAGAAGATCCGAGACCCTTAATCAAGGCTCTTATGCACACAATTGAAACATACTCTGAACATTCAGGTTATGAACTAAACAGAGACAAATCAGAAGTAAAGCCATTAAATATTCATTGCACAACAGAGGTCTTGGGGTCATCCGGACTGTCATGGCATCCCGGATACATAAAATACCTTGGAATTGAGTTTGGGAATAACATACTAGACACAATACACCACAATGAAAACACTACCCTAGATCAAATTAAACAAATATTAAACAAATGGTCCCCCAAATTTATGACCTGGTGGGGCATGATCGAAACAATAAAAATGATCACCCTGTTAGTAAATTACCTCATCAATTTGCTACCCCTCTTATTGTCAGAAGACTTTCAGCACAAACTAGAAAAACTGATCTCAAAATTCACCTGGCAGGATAAGAAAGCTAGAATAGCCCTAAAAAAACTCAGGCTAGATATCACTGGGTAGTGTTAACCTGGCCAACTTTAAAGACGATAAATCTGCCTTCTTAGCAAAGCAGGGCTCCTACTGGCTCTACCTTCCCAATAACTACACCCCAGTGCGGCTTGAAATAGAAAAGGCCATTTTAAACAATCGAAGCCCACTCACCCAATTAAATTCCAACTCAACCAAGATAGATAGATCAAAATCTATATTTAGAAACACAAAAACATCTCTCTTAAAACTAGACAAGAAACTCCCTACAAGTATAAGATTCTCAAACCTTGCATCTCTATGGAATATTTGTAACATTAAATACAACGGTCAGCCTATATACTTTCACTCATGGATGAATAAAAGTATTTTCTTCCCACAACAACTAGACTGCTCAACATACCCTATAACCTTCTCGGAACTCCAAAATACATACAAATTTGATAAAATGGAATTCTATAACTTCCTTAAAATCAGAGCGGCCATCTCGAAATCGAAACTGCATAGAGCAATCCCATCTCTCCCTAGCTTCGTTCTAAAAATTAATAGCTTGGGTCATCAAGTCTCCCACATATATAAACTCCTACGCCCTAAATCCTTGCACTTAAACAAACAACTAACATCATTCTGGGAACAGCATTCGTCTAACCCCATGACTGACACAATGGGTTCAAATCTGGAAATCAGTTACTTATCAAAAAATCTCCCCAGTTCTGTTACAAACGAAGCTATGGCTCATCCACAAGGCATACTGGACCCCAGCATGCCTACACGCACAACATATCCTTTTAGATCCCACTTGTTGGAACTGGTAAGAAGAAGTAGGAGATTTAGCTCACCTCATCTTCCACTGTAAAGCTTTGTCCACCTCTTGGGACAAAGTGTTTTCATTTATATCTAGCTTATTTAATTGCCATCTAAAAAAAGAATTGGCTTCCCTGATCGCTGGTTTTCTTAATGCAGACTTAGAAAGCCAAGCAGATAGGGCGTTAATGGACCTTTTACTCACATCAGAAATAAAAATAGTCCTAAACAACTGCAAGAACACACACAAGGCCATGTTTAATTGTTGGATTAACTGGATCACGCATATTAGGAGCGCAGACAATCTATCTCTCCAACATTCACCATGGAAATCTCCAGATAGACACATCTGGGACAGGTTACACAATTAACCTCAAACAAACCACCTTAAACTTCCATAGGTGTAAAACACCAAATCATACAAGTACCAACACGACTACCTCACATAGATATACCAGTAGCCAGCGGTCCAATCTGTCCCAACCATAAACTGCAACCCTGGTCAATGTACGACTAATGCGCAATGCTCACAATAGATGAAACTTAATGGCTCCTCTCCTCTCACTCCTTTTCTCTTCTTACTTTTCTTAATTACTTATCTGCGTTTTATTAATTTTAAATTGGATTAGTCATCTGGATCAACCACAATCTCCGGACTGCTGTGTGACTTCTCCATTATGCATGATTTCAGGCCACTTTATGTATTATTGTTTACCTAATGTATTATTTATGTATAATCTGTTATTCCAAAAAACTCAATAAAAACTTTTGAAATAGAGAAAAGAAAAAATGAAGCAGTCGATTCAGTCCTATGGGAAGCAATGTGGTTATCGGTTTCCTTGGGTTTGGGAGGTGGCTTTCCGGGGTTAGAACCTGGGTTCCCCCCAGATCAAGGATGCACTCTCAAAGCACCCTCAGCGGCACTAGAGTGGCCGGGTGCAGAGTTCTGTGTCCCAACTTATCCAATAGGGGATGCCAGTTGGTGGCTGCTCACGAGCAGGCCACAAGGTTGTGGGAGCAAAGCTCCTGGAGTTAGGCTCAGGGCAAAGAGGGATCTGAATTAGCACATAAGGTGCCCCCGCAGGGGTAGCTGGGTTGCGGGTGCTGTTTTGGCATCGGGTGCCCTGTTGAACTCAATGGGGATTCTCGTTTTTGGTTTTTAGCTGCAGGCTCGCTCTAGGAAGACTTCCGAGAGGAACCAAAAGCTGGGCAGCTACGTGGAGGGCTCAGGGACGTAGGTGCACCTCAGGTTCTTTTCTCCAGGGCGCAGCGCAGCTGGATGCAGGGGTGTTTTCTGAGGTCCGATTTCACCTCACCGGGCCACTCCGTGTTGGGGGGGGTCTTCGTGCATAGGCTGCCGCCAACGTCGGAAAGTCCTGGAGGGGTCGACCCCTGGTGGGCTCGGACTCTGGAGGGGTGGCAAACCTCGCTGGGACCGGTGGGCCACTCGAACTCGGGCCATAGGCGACTGGTGCAGTGGTGGGTTCAGGCATCAGGTTTCTTTGTCCTCAGCAGGCTCCGAGTCTTGCTTTGAAGATTCTTTTGAACAGAGCTGCTGTTCACAGGAGATCCGGTCTTTGTTGAAAAGCAGTTGGTCCTCCCAGGGGTTCTGGAGGTCGCTGGCTGTAGAACAAGGCAACTTTTGTCGCAGGATCTATGGAAACTGCAGAGGGGCTGGTAGGACTTGGGGCCAAGTCAGTTCTTCTCTGAATTCTCCTCTGCTGAGCGTCTTCTTTCGTCGTCCTTCTTCGGTTGGGGGAATCTGCCTTCTTGGTTCAGGGCTGCCCCCTAGATACTGTGTTTAGGGATCTTGAGGTCAGTAGCCAGTGGTCTACTGACCTTAGGGTGACTACACCCTTTGTGTGCTCACCCCAATTGGGGAAGTGGGCACAAACCCTAATCCTGAATGGAGAGTGCCTGCCATCTGAAAGATGGCGGGCACTGAAGAGTTGGCTTCACCTCGCCTCCCCCACCTGAGGAGTTGTGTTGGCAGAGGTGGGCACACCTTCTGGGCTGTGCTAGTTTTTCCTGCCGAAAAGGATGGAAGGCTAGAAGTGGGCCTGCTCCTGATAGCAGGAGAGGCTACGGGGTCACATTACAAAGGCGGCTAGGCCTTTGAAGCTTCACTGCCACAGATGGCTCTTCCTGACCTATGGGAGGTGTGCCCACCTCTGCCCAGGGCGTGAAGGCTCCCAACCTAGGGGTCCAGAAACATGTCTCGTTGTGGCAGGATGGTGTGTACCAGTTAGGGAGCCCACCAGGGGCTGGTCGTTTTTCAGGGGGCATCTCTAAGATGCCCTATGAGTGCATTTTTAATTAAATCCCACACTGGCATCAGTGTGGGTTTAATGTGCTGAGAAGCCTAATACCAAACTTTCCAGTTTTCAGTAAATCCATTATGGTGCTGTGGAGTTCGTAATGACAACCTCCAGCACCATATACTTTTAATGGCATTACTGCACTTACATTGTCTAAGAATTGGTCTAGACACTGCAGGGGTACAGGGCTCATGCACCTGTATCCTCACCACTGGTATAGTACACCCAGCTATAAGGGTGGCTGACCTATGCTAGGGCAGTGAGTTGTAGGCATGGCACACAGGGATGTGTGCCATGTCGACTCGTTGCACAAGTTACTACTTGTGTAACGATATATCTGTAAGAGACAGTAGTTAGTGATAGATTCCTTACCTTAGAATATCCCCAGGCGTCAGACTGGATCCGGAAATTTTTGCGTAGCAATATCCCTGCGCGTCGGTAGGCGTCGTCTGCGGCTCCGCATCCGTCGTCGGTGTCGTTATCGCCGGAATGACGTCGTCGGAGTACTTAGACGCCGCCCATGCGCGCTGACATCAGTTCTGATACACAATTTTTCTGCGCCAGATACGCAGAGCCATGATAGAACCAACACTGGTGCCATGAAACTAGGGCCCTGAAAGGGGAAGACCTTAACCCTAGATATCGGTTCGCAGAACGGGGAGGATGGGTGGGTCGGTAAGGAATCTATCACTAACTAATGTCTCTTACAGATATATCGTTACACAAGTAGTAACTTGTGCATCTGAAAGAGACACGTTGGTGATAGATTCCTTACCTTAGAATAGATACCCCAGCCATACCATCCCCGGTGGTGGGTCTGCGAACCAATAATCACACCAGAAAGTCCTGGAGGACGGAACGCCCAAAGAAGCCATCCCTCCGGACTTGACTGTCCAGGCAGTAGTGTCTTGCAAACGTGTGCAGCGAGGCCCACGTTGCTGCCTGGCAAATGTCCTGCAAGGGCACTCCTCGGCCCAGGGCAGTTGTAGTCGCCTTTGCCCGAGTAGAATGAGCCCGCAATCAAGCAGGAGCCTCCTTTTTGGCCATGGAGTAACATGCCTGGATACACAAGATGATCCGCCGCGAGATGGTCCTCTTGTGCACCGCCTTTCCCTTCTTAGCGCCCACGTAACCAACAAAGAGTTGGTCATCCACCCGGAACTGGCGTGTGCGATCCAGATAGTAAGAGAGCGCACGTTTTGGGTACAGACGGTGGATCCTCTCTTCCTCTTTCGAGGGATGCGGAGGCGGAAAGAAGGTGGGCAAGGTAATGGACTGCCCGATGTGGAAGGCTGGGACAACCTTGGGCAGGAAAGAGGGTCTCGTCCGCAACACAAGCTTGTCCGGATGGACAGAGAGGAAGGGCGGTGTAGAAGAAAGCAGAGGTGATGGCCACCAGGAAAGCAGTATCAAAGTAAGAAGACAGAGAGGACAGTTATGGAGCGGCTCAAAGCACACATTAGGTAAGTAAGTACAAGATTCAAGTCCCACTGGGGCATCACGAAGGGAACAGGAGGGAACATGTGTGTGATGCCCTTCAAAAACCTATTTACAATGGGGGACTTGAACAAGGAAGGCTGATCAGGTAGCCATAAGGAGGAGGAAAGGGCAGAAAGGTACCCCTTGAGAGTGCCTAGAGCAGAGCCCTGCTGGGCAAGAGAAAGGAGAAAGAGGAGAACCTCAGAAAGGAGTGCAGAGAGTGGGTCCACAGCCTTTGCTGTGCACCATGCCACAAATCTGTTCCACCTGCAGGCGTATACCTACTTTATGGAGGGACGCCTGGCTGCCAGAATGATATCACAGACTTTGTGAGGCAAGTCAAATGGCCTCAACTGCCGCCGCTCAATCTCCAAGCTTGTAGGTGGAGACTGGACGGGTTCGGGTGCAGAACCGCCCCCTGCTGCTGCGACAGAAGGTCCTCCCGAAGAGGCAGACGAATCGGGGGATCGACTGACATGCTGAGTAGCTCGGGATACCAGTATCTTCGTGCCCAGTCCGGAGTCACAAGAATAACCTGTTCCCGGTCGCGCCTGATCTTCTTCAGCACTCTGGGCAGAAGTGGTATAGGCGGAAAGGCGTACAATAGACCGCAACGCCACTCGCGACGAAAAGCGTCTCCGAACGAGTGCCGCCTTGGAAATTCCAACGCGCAGAACTGATGACATTGCGCGTTCTCTTCTGTGGCGAATAGATCTAACCGAGGCTCTCCCCATTGCTGAAAGAGGCCTTGCGCCACGTCCGAGTTCAGACGCCATTCGTGATCCATCATACACCGACGGCTGAGTTTGTCCGCCCTGGCATTCAGAGAACCTGCCAGGTGTTGAACCACCAGGGTCACGCCCTGATGTTCCAGCCACTGCCAGAGGCGCAGAGCCTCCTGGCATAGGGTCCACGACCCCACCCCGCCCTGTTTGTTGCAGTACCACATGGCGGTGGTGTTGTCCGTGTAACACCTGCACTACACTCCCCCGGACAGAGGGGAGGAATGCCTTCAGTGCTAGTCGGATCGCCCGCAGCTCCAAAAGGTTGATATGGAGCCGGTACTCCGCCGGAGACCAGAGGCCTCTGATCTCCGCCTCTCCCATGTGGCCTCCCCAGCCCTGGAGGGACGCGTCCATCACAACCATGTGCTCCGGGTGGGATAGGGAGAGGGATCTGCCACTGACCCAATCGCGGTCCGTGAGCCACCACTGCAGCTGTCTCGCAGTGCCCTCCGAGATCAGGACTTGGGCGGACAGGTTGCCCTGATGCTGGGCCCACTGAAACTTCAGGTCCCACTGCAGAGCCCGCATCCGCCACCGGGCGTGATGCACCAGAAGGATACAGGAGGCCATCAGCCCCAGAAGCCGCAGCGTCAACCTGACCGAGACTCGGGATACAGGCTGAAAGATCGGAATCAGAGCCTGAATATCCCGAACCCGCTGTTCGGGTGGATAAACCCGAAACTGCGCCGAGTCTAGAACCACTCCGATGAAGAGGAGCTTCTGAGAGGGACACAGGTGCGACTTCGGCACATTGATGGAGAACCCCAGCAAGTGCAGGAGGTCGGCTGTAGTCTGGAGGTGGCTGACGACTGTCTAGGGCGAGCCCGCCTTTAACAACCAGTCGTCGAGGTAGGGGAAGACTGACACCCCTAACCTGCGCAGATGAGTTGCGACCACCGCCATCACCTTCGTGAATACCCGTGGGGCGCTGGTAAGGCCGAAGGGGAGCACGGAAAACTGAAAGTGCTCGTGGCCTACCGCGAACCACAGGTAACGCCGGTGGGCCTGCAGGACGGGGATGTGAAAATAAGCGTCCTGCAAGTCCAACGCTACCAGCCAGTCTCCAGGGTCCAGGGCAGCTAAGACCTCAGCCAAAGTCAGCATCTTGAACTTCTCCTTCCAGAGGAAGCCGTTGATATTCCGCAGGTCCAAGATAGGGCGTAGGCCCCCTTTGCCCTTCTTGGGTACCAGAAAGTAGTGGGAGTAACAACCACACCCTACTTCTGGCCCAGGAACACGCTTGATGGCCCCCTTGGCCAAGAGGGCCGTGACTTCCTCTTGCAGAAGTTGCAAGTGATCCCCCGACACGCGGTGGATTTGCGATGGCATGGCTGGAGGGGTCGCCTCGAAGGGGAGGGAGTAGCCCCTTCGGACGATCTGCAGCACCCACCTGTCCGACGTGACAGTGCGCCAGTGGGAGAGGTGATGGCAAACCCTGCCTCCCACTGGCTTCACATGGTCCTGAAAACTCGGACTAGGAAGGTTTTGAGGCAGGTGCTGCGGAGGGAGGTGTGGACTGGCCTCGCCGTTGTCCCCGACCGCCGCCATGGCGGTTTCCACGGCCGCCACCACGCTGTTGAACATTCTGCGGTGCGTGGCTGGCAGCACGTGTGGGGGCGCCCATCCTTGGCCATGAAAGGAGCGAAAGGCACCCGATTGCTGGCGTGTGGCCGAGAGGCCCAAGGGCTTGGCCGTAGCCCTGGAGTCCTTAAAACGCTCAAGCGCATGGTCTGCCTTGTCGCCAAAGAGGCGACAGCCATCGAACGGCATGTCCAGAAGTGTGGCCCGGACATCGGCCGAAAAGTTGGCGGACCTCAACCAGGCGTGGCGTCTAACCGCCACTGTCGTTCCCATCACCCTGCCCAGTGAGTCCGTGGTATCCAGCCCACACCGGATGGAATATCGCGCTGCATCTCGGCCCTCCACAAGGGTTTGGGCGAGTTTAGCCTGGATCTCCTCCGGACATTGTGGCAGCACGTCCGCGACCGCGTCCCACAGAGTGTATGTGTAGCGACCCAAGAGACAGGCGGTATTGACAGACTGCAGCCCTAAGCTTAGGGACGAGAACACTTTCTTCCCGAACTGTTCATATCTCTTGGATTCCCGATCGGGCGGAGCCGACGGGAATGCGGTCTGGGAAGTGGAGGCCTGGATAACCAGGCTCTCGGGGGTGGGATGGGTGGACAAAAAGCAAGGGTCGCCGGGGCCGGGCGGTAGCATCTGGCCACGTTCCTATCCACAGGCGACCTGTGGCAGGCTTGGACCAAGTGCCCACAAGAACGTCACCCAAGGCCTCATTGAAAGGCAGCAGAGGTTTGCTGGAGCTTGACTGCGGTTTGAGGACCTCTGTGAGGAGGTTAGTCCTCACGGCCGCGATGGGGAGCTCAAGGTTTAAGGCCTTGGCTGCCCTCGTCAACACTACACTGTAAGTAGACCCCTCCTCCGAAGCCACGGTTGGAGGGGAGACAAATCCAGTGTCTGGGGAAGTGTCAATACCACTGGCCTCCCCAAGCTCATATGTCCAGTCCTGTTGATGCTGGCACTCCAGTGCCAGAGGGTCCTCAGACCCCTCCCAATCTCCCTCTTCGCCCGTCTCCTGTAAAACAGGATGAACAGACTGGGCCTCCTCATGGAAATAAAAATCTCCAAAGGCCGTCGGAAGCGGCGCCTAGCGGCGCCGTTCCGGTGCCAGAGTCGGACCGAAGGGAACATTGGGGACGGCGTCCACAGTGGGCGCCGGGGGCGACACCCGTGGGGCCTGCGCAGGTGAGGTCGTGTGGTCGACCGGCGACGACCCGGATCCGGAAGCGGATCCGGTGAGGTCCTGCGGCGCCGGTACCGAAGTCGCCGGCGGCGTCAGGGCCGAAGCACCCGACCCGCTGGGGCCTCCAGCCAGGACCGTTGGGCCCGGAGGCGCCACAGAACCCGACTGAGGAGGGAGGGACCTCATTGCCATGAGGTGCCGCTCGATCTCCTGCGGCGTCGCGCCGTGCCCAGGGACCCGAAGGTGTGGGGCAGGCGGCGACGCTTGCGACTCCCTCGGAGCCGCGTGGGCCGTGTCGCCTGAACCCTCGGCCGCATCGTGCAAGCGTCTGGGTGGGTCGGAGGAACGATGGCATCTCTCCGACCTCTCATGCCTCTTACCTGAGGACTTGGATCCCGACGACCGATGTCCACTCCCGGAGCTGCGATGACTCTGAACCCGCGACCGGTCCCTCGACCTCCCGTGGGACCTGGACCGGCGCGGGGCCGACTGCCGGAGCTCGAGTCGCTTGCGGGACCGCTCCCGCTTAGCTTTAGACATAAGGGCCCGGCAATCGGAACAGGTGCGGTCGTCGTGGCCGAGGCCTAGACACTTCAGGCACCGGCGATGGAGGTCCGTAACCGACATCAGTCGGTCGTACTTCGAACCGGGTTTGAACCCGGACATCCCTACTGGCACCGATAGTCGAGGAAAGAAATGATCAAAAAGTTCAGTCAAAAAATGACTAGGGGTAGAGCTTCTCCGGATCTGCGCTAGCTGACGCAGAAAAAAGAACTGACATCAGCGCGCTTGGGCGGCGTCTAAGTACTCCGCCAACATCATTCCGGCGCTAACGACGCCGACGACGGACGCGGAGCCGCGGACGACGTCTACCGTCGCGCAGGGGTATTGCTACGCAAAAATTTCCGGATCCAGTCTGACGCTTGGGATAGTCTAAGGTAAGGAATCTATCACTAACGTGTCTCTTTCAGATACTTTGTTCTGCACCAAAACACTTAGCCTGCAGTGGCAGTTTGTGTGCGTAAAGGTACAGGGCCTCTAAGGGTGGCACAATAAGTGCTGGAGCCCTTAGAGGCTTTCCCTGGCCACAGTGCCATTGGTACCCATGGTACCTTTTAAAAGGGTCTGACGTGTGGCCAAAAAGGTACCAATTGGGGGGGTACAAGATACAGTTTTAGTAAAGAGCACAGGCTCTGGGAACCTGATTGGCTGGACCCACGGTGCATCAAGTCAAAGTGCATCAGTAGTCTGGCGAAAAGCGGATGTTACTGCAATAGAAAACCAGCTTTGTACAACAGGGCATCATCAACTTCAAGTGCATACAATACAACAAGGCTCTCAGGCATCTAGTTGTCTCTCCACGCTAAAAACCTAATGATCAAAATTGTGGAGTGCGCGTTTAAACACACTCGTAGTCAAACATGCTCTTGAATGATCTGACTGACAGCCAGCAGCTTGATGTGGTTTTCGTAACTGAAACCTGGGTGAACACTAGCCAGGATCTAATAACTGCGAGCCCTTTGGACTATTTTTTCTGTAGATTGGATAGAGCACTAATAAGGGGTTGAGGTTTATGCATTATTTATAAAGATTTCCTTAAAACCAAATTTGACGTAGCATCCTCCTTTGATTGTGAAGCGTTGTCTTTCTGCTTTGAGCTTACAAAAAAACAATCTTTCAAGAAAGTTCATTTATTGCCCTCCTGGCACTAGGAGTTGCTTTTTGAAATCCTTTGGCGCACAGTTAGAAGCCGAGGTTTGTGCTAATGATTTCACCGTCTTAGAGGATTTCAATTTCCATCTTGAGGTACCCACAGATAAAGACACCATTGTTCTCCTGGAAACCATGAATGCTCTTGGCCTCCCGCAATTACTGCATAAGTTTACTCATCTGGCTGATCACAGACTAGATGGGGATCTTCTCAAATAACTCTCATATTGCAGTAAAAGACTTCATGCCGTTATCTTGGTCCGACCGTCCTGCCGTGATTTTTGATATCGATATTTACCAGATAGCCCAATCTAGCAATGCACGCAGCGGTCCTCCTAGTTACCGTGCTTGGAACAAAACTGATGGCAGGCATCTTACTCAGCTACTTCTATGCTCTCAACCTATACTCTCCCAGGACCCTGAACAAGGGACGCTGGAATACTCGGAATGGTTAAACACAGCCATCTAAGCTAGTCCTCCTTAAATCAACTAATGCCAGTAGGAAAAACCCTCACACCATTGTTTACAGATGCACTTCTACAGGAAAAACAAAACTGGAGAAGGCTTGAAAGAAAATGGATGCCACACTATGGTGCACATGAGAAAGAAATATATGTTCGAGACATATGGGCTGCAGATGGTACATTTATGAATAGATCGCCATCTGGTGTTGGGATCGGATGATTGCACTTGTTTTTCTCTTGGAGAAGTCTTTTGTCGTCACAAGACCGATGACTCCTCCTTTGGGTGCTGGTGCGCATGGGCATCGGCTCAATCCTTAGATTGTTTTTTTCCACCATCGGGTTCGGATGAGGATCGAAGCGTTCCGGATCGACTTCGAGAAAAAAGTGATATTTCGGAGCGTATTCCCTTTCCAATTCGACGGTATTGTTATCGAGCGCGAGTTCATTTCCACGCGCTTCGACGTCAACAACAAAATTTCAAACTTCTACGTCGACGAGACTGGGAGGCCTATCTCGACGTAGTCCAGCCAGGAGTCCCTGTAAAGGACTCCATTCAAAAGATGTCCAACGTGTGGTGCTACGTTCCCACACAAGGACCTACACGAGGTGTGCAACCTCTGTTTATCACCTGAACACGAATCCAGGGACTGTGAAGCCTGCGCAGCATTCTCCTCCAAGTCGACGATTAGAAACCGTCGAGCCCGAAGACACGAGGTGTCGAGAATACAGTCAGAGGCAATCCCGGAGCTGTTCGAGGCCCAGCACCCCGAAGAGGAGGAGGAAGAAGAAGTCAGGGTCAGAAGTGGACGACTCAGACGTCGAAGAAATCGACGTTCATCGAACCGTGAGTGACGGCGTCCCCTTACCGAAAAACTGACCCAGTTTGGTGTCGACCCTGCCTTCGAGCCCGGTCAGACTACCGAAAAAAGTTTCCGGCGCCCCGCCTTCGGGCTCGGCAACGAAACCGAAACACTTAGCCTCCCACCATGTTGGATACGAGAAGCGGTCGACATCGACACCGAAGCTCCATACAAAGGAAGTCTCGCAGTCGAAACATTCCATGTCGAAACCGAAACATGCTTCGACGTCTAAGACTTCCTCGACACCGAAAAAATCGGATTGGAGCAAGCACTCCGTGCCGAAAACAGAAAAACTGACGGTCAGAAGCAAAGGCACCTTTCGGAACCAAAAACTTGGGTACCGACGCAGGAGCATCAGACAGATCCAAAACAAAAGACTTTGTTTATCGATCCACAAACTGGCAAGGTGGTGACAAAACTACCTAAAAAGAGGAAGAATGAACAGTCGGACGACAAAGTTCCTCCTCCTAAAAAGAGAACAATGGGGACAAATACAACTCCTCCCCTTTCTCCTCAACCTAAAGACACACCCTATTCTCCTCACACTCAGCTATTCCTCCACCTTCTACACCACGACCATCTACACCTCAAACAGATGTAGAAAGTGTCACAGGGGAGGGAGAACTTCCTAGGGATGACAACACTGTCCCAGATGAAGCAGACCCATGGGAAGATTATAACGCAGGGTCAGATAATGATAATGACCCTGAACTGTATCCCTCAAAACCTTCACCACCTGATGATAATACAGGTTTCGCACAGTTAATTAATAGGGCAGCAAAATACCACAAGGTAGACTTACATTCGAAACCTCAAATAGAGGATTTCCTTTTAGAAACACTACCTGCTGCACAAAGAACATCAGGAACACTACCAATGCTTATGGGGCTCCTCAATCACACATCAGACATATTCAAAGACCATGTGAGGGTTAGGGTATTAAACCCAAGAATTGATAAAAAATATAAGGCAGCCCCAAAGGACCCAATATTTATCAAAGGACAAATACCTCTGGACTCGCTAGTAGTCACAAACGCTCGTAAGAGAGCAAACTCATTAACTACAGGAGATGCTCCTCCTCCTGACAAGGAGTCCAAGTTAATAGATACCTCTGGCAAAAGAGTAGCATCCCAGGCGGCAAACATCTGGCGCATAGCTAATACGCAAGCGCTACTTGCACGTTATGATAGGGCTCATTATGATGAGTTAGAAAAACTCATTACACATCTCCCTAAGGAACATCAAAAAAGGGCAGATCAGCTTATACAAGAAGGGTAACGAACACTTCCATTAAGTGCTCCTTAGACGCAGCAGACACTGCAGCAAGATCCATAAACACCAGTATCATGTTAAGAAGACATGCATGGCTCAGGGTTCAAACAAGAGGTACAAACATCCTTATTGAACCAGCCTTTTGATGAGAAAACACTTTTCGGCTCAGGTACAGATGAGACGTTAGAAAAGATGAAAAAGGACACAGAAACAGCTAAGTCAATGGGAGCATTGCAACAGCCAACTCAAAGGGGTTCCTTTCGTAGGTCCACCTATAGAGGCGGATCAAAGAATACAGGCACAAGCCAGCAATCTACCTCTTTTACACCAACATCACCCAGAAGTAATTCTAGAGGCAATTACAGAGGTAACAACAACAAAGGTAGAGGTCGCGGAAATAACAACAACCGCAACTCCCCTACCCCAAAACAGTGACTTCATACAGCTCCCCCCAGACCATGTAACACCGGTCGGGGGACGCATATCACAGTTCCTACCTGTCTGGGAAAACATCACATCAGACAGGTGGGTGAGACAAATTATCCAACAGGTTTATTGCCTAGAACTCACATCTACCCCACCAAACATCCCCCCCAAACAGCGTCCAATGAGTCAAGATCATCTAACATTGTTAAAACAGGAAGTACTATCACTGCTACAAAAGCATGCCATAGAGAAGGTTCCACAACATCAACAGGGAACAGGGGTATACTCTGTACTTCCTAATTCCCAAAAAAGACGTGTCTCTAAGGCCAATACTAGACCTCAGACCTCTCAATGCATCCATAAATTCGGAACATTTCCACATGGTCACGCTCCAACAAGTACTTCCTTTACTGAAGAAAGGGGACTTTCTTTCTACACTGGATCTAAAAGACGCTTACTTTCATATCCCAATTCACAAAGCCCACAGGAAATACCTCAGGTTTGTCGTAAAAGGACAACATTATCAGTTCAAAGTCCTTCCGTTTGGGGTCACAACAGCACCAAGGGTGTTCACAAAATGCCTAGCAGTGGTTGCAGCTCACCTAAAAAGACAACAAATACATGTCTTCCCTTACTTGGACGACTGGCTAATAAAGGCCAAATCACAAAAAGAATGTCTTCAAAACACACAAAAAACCATTCAATTGCTGCACCAGCTGGGGTTTACGGTGAACTACACAAAATCACACCTGCAACCAAACAGAGCTCAACAATATCTAGGGGCTACTATAGACACAGAAAAAACCAGAGCATACTCCAATCCAGTCAGGATTCAAACAATGCTCACATTGATTCAAAGATTTCAACCACAACACTCACTAACAGCTCGAGTGTTCATGCAGCTATTAGGGATGATGTCCTCTTGCATACTGCTATGCCAGACTACAGATGGGTCCGCTGCAAGAATGTCTAGCAACACAGTGGAATCAGGCTCAAGGTCAGATTACAGATCTGGTGTTGGTAGATGACCACACATATCGCTCTCTGAAGTGGTGGAACACAACAATCATTTCCAAGGGGCGGTCGTTCCTAGAATCAATTCCACAAGTGATATTAACAGCAGATGCATCGCTCACCGGATGGGGAGCGCATATGGAGAAATATACAGTACAGGGAAGATGGACTGTACAGCAAAAAGGACTGCATATCGATCATCTAGAACTACTAGCAGTGTTTCTAGCATTAAAAGCTTTTCAAATGCAGATTCTCACCAAAGCAGTCCTGATCAGAACAGACAACATGACAGCAATGTATTATATTCAAAAACAGGGGGAGGGGACACACTCTCTCCAACTATCCAGACTAGCGCAGGAGATTTGGAGATGGGCCATTCCTCAAAACATCTATCTGTTAGCCGAACACCTACCAGGAGTTCAAAATCAGATAGCAGACCTCTTAAGCAGAGAGTCAGAACAAATACACGAATGGGAACTGCACGACCAAATACTGCAGCCATTCTTCCAAAGATGGGGACAGCCAGAGATAGATCTCTTTGCCACTCATCAGAACGCAAAATGCCAAAGCTTCGCATCCAGGTACCCACACCACCTGTCGCAGGGCAATGCATTATGGATAAATTGGTCCAACAAATTTGCATACGCTTTTCCCCCTCTCCCACTAATTCCATTAGTGGTTCGAAAACTGCAACAACATTCCATGACCATGATACTAGTAGCACCCATGTGGGCACGACAGCCGTGGTTCACCACGCTCCTGCAACTCTCACAGGTGCCACATCAGAAGTTAAGAATATTACCCATGCACCTTACTCCGAACCATGGAGAAATAATGCACCCAGATTCCAAACAATTGAACCTAGCGATCTGGCTCCTGAAGTCATAGAATTTGGATACTTGAATTTACCTCCAAGCTGCATGGAAATCATTAAGCAAGCAAGACGTCCTACCACCAGAGCATGCTATGCAGCAAAGTGGAAAAGGTTTGCTGTATACTGTAACAGTAACAACATCAACCCTCTGGATGCATCCACAAAAATATTATTTGCTACTTACTACACTTACAGCAATGTAACCTTGCTTACACCTCCATTAGAGTACATCTTGCAGCTATAGCAGCGTACCTGCAAAACAGGCAACATCTATCCCTGTTTAGAGTGCCAGCAATAAAAGCCTTAATTGAAGGCCTCAAAAGAGTCATTCCACCAAGACTACCGCCTTCCCCGGTCGGGAATCTCAACATAATACTCACCAGACTAATGGGACCACCTTTCGAACCTATGCATAAGTATGAAATACAATTCCTTACATGAAGGTGGCCTTTCTTATAGCCATTACCTCCCTCAGAAGAGTGAGTGAATTACAGGCATTCACAATACAAGAGCCATTCCTACAGTTAAACCAGAATAAAGTGGTTTTTAGAACAAACCCAACATTCTTGCCTAAAGTAATTTCAGCATTCCACATCAATCAACCAGTGAAACTACCAGTCTTCTTTCCAAAACCACAGACGGTAGCAGAAAGGGCCCTACATACATTAGATGTCAAAATTGAAATATTGTATTGCATAGAAAGAACACAAACTTTCAGAAAAACCAAACTACTATTTGTAGCGTTTTCCCCAACACATAAGGGCAATCCTATCTCTAGAGCAGGCATTGCAAGGTGGATTGTAAAATGTATACAAATATGTTTCATAAAAGCAAAGAGGACATTAACTGTTCCTCCTAGAGCTCATTCTACATGTAAACTAGGGGCATCTATGGCATTCTTAGGAAACATTCCCCTAGATGACATATGCAAAGCAGCAACTTGGGTTACACCGCATACCTTCACAAAACACTACTGTGTTGATGTGCAGGCAACACAACAGGCTGGAGTGGGCCAGGCTGTACTAAAAACTTTATTTCAAACTGTTGCAACAGACACTGGTGACCACCGCTAGGGAGGTAACTGCTGTATAGTCTATTCATAAATGTACCATCTGCAGCCCATATGCCTCGAACGGAATATGCTACTTACCAGTATGCATCTGTTCTTGGCATAGAGGGCTGCAGAGTGGTACATGCCCTCCCTGCCTCCCCGGGAACCTGTGTCTGTTCCAACACTCTTAGTTAGATACAGTTACATGGACATCTCTTTCTGTATTCTATCATACTACTCCATCTAACCCTACTATGGCAAAACAATATAAGGATAGAGCCGATGCCCATGCACACTAGCACCCAAAAATTGAGTCATCGGTCTCGTGACGACAAAAGACTTCTCCAAGAGAAAATCAAGTGCAATCATCCGAGCCCAACACCAGATGGCGATCTATTCATAAATGTACCACTCTGCAGCCCTCTATGCCAAGAACAGATGCATACTGGTAAGTAGCATATTCCAAACTCTCTATGACCAAGTATAAATGCCTACTTACAAAGGAAAATATTACATACTATACGCAGCAGATTTAGCCTGTGAAAAATTCCCCAGGGAATTATTTCAGGTGATAATCAAAGTTGCCAAACTTCCCAGTAACAAAAAAGCAAGCAGTAGTCAACTGTTTTGCGACTCGCTTGCCCTCTGTGTGCGTGATAAGATCAACCAAATTTATCTAAAGTTTGCCACCGATAAAAAATATTGCCTCTAGGGAAGATAGTTCTAAAATTTCCACTACGGAAGATAAAATATACAGTCAGGATAACCTTGAACAAATCACTCTTCCTGAATTTCCCCCAGTTCCACATGACATGGGGATTAGGCTGATACACGCCACCAAATCGGGCCTCCATCCGACCCATGTCCGCCTTCTGTGAGAAAACTGATTCCAAGTCCCATAGCTAATAATGTTACCAATATTTTTAACTCCATGTTTATGACTGGACATTTCCCGTCACTTTGGGAAAAGGCCTCGGTTCCCCTCTTTTGAAAAAGCAGAGCCTAAACCCCGATGACCCTACTATCGTCCTATTTCTTGCCTTCCACTTCCTGCAGAAATTGTAGAGAAAGTGATTAATCAACAACTGGTTCAATTCATCCAGGACAACCACCTTCTGGACCCAACACAGTTTGAGTTCAGACCTGGACACTTCACCGAGACTGTCCTGACAAAGGCCACAGAGGAAATAAGGGTCGCCCTAAATAAGGGAAGACCTGTCAGCGGCCTTTGATACCATCAACCATACGGGCTTATTCGACTGTCTCGAGGTGATAGGTATGAAAATGAAGGTACTTGTCCATCTGACCTCGTCGTTCTTGCAAGGAAGAGAGCAAACTGTAGCCCTTGATGCATATCTCTACATCTGTTTCTCTTCCATGTGAGGTCCCACAAGAGTCCTCACTAAGTCCTACTTTGTATAACCTTTATGTAACAGAACTAGCTTCACTGATTAAATCATTTGGATGTTTCCTTACCTTCTATGCTGACGACAAGCACATTGTGTTATTAGTCGTTTAACAATGCAAATATCATTGGTGCTTAGTTCTATAATTGCATGCGGGCAATCAGTGGCCGAATGGGCTATATTTGCCTAAAGCTAAACTCCGGAAAGACTGAGGTGATTCACTTTGGGAATAATCCCCAATTTTGGGCCCCATCCAGCTGGCCACTGGATATGGGACCACTCCCAAACCTATAAAAATAAAGCTACAAACTTAGACGCCATGATGAACCGCAGGCAGAATTTTGGTAATCAAATAAACTCCGTGAACTCATCCTTATTGAACATTTGTTTTAACACAGAATTTATTAGGCACTAGGGTTTGCAAGCAAGCATTACACCCCATATTCATTCTTTTGACATTGTTTACACATTGGATAATTGTTCTTGCATGGTGACGTAAACATCTGGAAATATATACATATCCTAACAGACAATGATGGTTCTTGTAGTACAGAACTTCCGTCCCATCAGGTGTCATCAATACTTTTTTTAAGTAACTTTTGATCCCTCCCATTAAACTCCGTCCCAATCCTCATTGAACATATTGAGGATGACCAAGAAAATTATCCCTCTCATTCCCACCGAAGCAAAGAAAACCATAATCGCAACCCTAATTTTGTCAAACATGGGTTGTATATAAACTTGCAAGAACAGTATCTCAACAAACTGCAAACCCTGCAAAATGCGGACGCCAGGTTGCTCGTGGGTATCCCAAAATTTCAGTCAGTCACTCAAGCTATCAGAGGGCTTCATTGGCGGATGGCAACCATATAAAAGTCAAGGTGCTCTGTATAACCTACAAGGCCTTGCATGATATCGGCCCTGAATTCCTGAGACAGGCGTTCAAATGGTATGAACCTAGTAGGAATCTACGATCTATGGGGGAGAAGAAAGCTGTGGTCTCTAGATTCAAGAAGGTGAAATGAGGATGAAGTAGTTTTCGTCACCGGGGCCACCAAGACTTGAAATCTGCTCCCACCTCATATGAGGACTGCTACCTCCCTCCTTGCTTGCCTTCAGAAAGGAGCTGAAAATGTGGCTTTTTAATAAGTAACCTTTAGCTAGGGCTTTGTTCAGGTGTGCTCAAGCAGTTTGCTAGCGCCAAGACACATCAGGGTATACAAGCACGCAATTGACTGCTAACATTAACATCAGAGTGAACTGATAATGCCCATCTGTGGTTGAGAATGCGAATTTCTAATTCGCTCCTGGGGTCAGACCAATCTGCCAGTACCCTGATGTCAAATCAAAAGTACTGAGAAACTTGGCTACCCCCTAACCTGCCAATCAGTTCATCAGCCCTAGGAATTGGGTGTGCATCTGTCTTGGTCACTGCATTGAGCCCTCTATATTCCACACCAAACCTCAGCTCTGGTTTTCCACCCTTGGAATGAGGTTTTTGTGACTAAAACAACTGGGCTGGCTCACAGGGTCTGAGGGTTCAAAGACTCCCAATTTCAGCCTCTTGCTTTCTTCAGCCTTCATGCTATCTTTGACTTGGTCAGACTGCCTGTATATTTTAGTTTCGACAGGAAGGCTATCCCCAGTGTCTACATCGTGTGTACATTGTCTTGTCTGACAAGGGGTTAAAAGACTACTTTTTCAGTGACCCATCTTTAGGGTTGTGAGAGAGTTCAGTGAGAGGTTCATTTTCATCTTCCTGATGCTCATCAGTGACCATCAGCATGACAACATCAGCCCTGTCATGGTAGGGTTTAATGCAGTTTACATGGATGACCCTTTTGGGGTTCCTGCTAGTGGCAAGGTCCACCAGATAGGTGACCTCCCCTTTTCTTTCAAGGATGGGATACGGCCACTTAATTTGTCCTGGAGTACCCTAGAAGCCACAGGCTCCAAAACCCACTCCTGTCCTGGCTGGCACTCCAGTAGTGCAGGTCAGGGAGAAGTTCGCTTTCTTCTTCCTGATCCTCATCAGTGACCATCAGCATGTCAACATCAGCCCTTCATGGTAGGGTTTAATGCGGTTTACATGGATGACCCTACATGGATGACCCTTTTGTGGTTCCTGCAAGTGCCTAGGCCCACCAGACAGGTGACCTCCCCTTTTCTTTCAAGGATGGGTTAGGGTCCACTTCATTTGTTCTGGAGAACCCTAGGAGCCACAGGCTCCAAACCGTACTCCTGTCCTGGTTGGTACTCCACCAGTGCAGCCTTTTGGCCTTACCAGACCTTTTTTTTTGGATGCTTTGTCCATGTTTTCAGCTATCCTTGAACGCAGGACAAGTACATAGTCCACTATGTCTTGCTAAGGCTCTTTGAGAGGTCTCTCCCAGCCTTCCTTCTCTAGACACAGTGGTCCCCATACAGGATGACCAAACAAGTTCAAAGGGGGAAAACGACTCCCTTCTGTGGCACTCCACAGCAAGCGAAAAGCGGGCAAGGCAATAAGACATCCCATCTTTCATGGTTTTGTATAATCTCTCAACTAAACAAATTGTATGTGAGTATCTGAAAGAAACAGGTTAGTATTAGATTCTTTACCTTAGAATATCACCAGGCGTCAGACTGGATCCGGAATTTTTTTGCGTTGCAGTACCCTTGCGCGTCGGTAGGCGTCGTCTGCGGCTTCGCGTCCGTCGTCGGCGCCGTGATGACGTTGTCGGAGTACTTAGACGGCGCCTCCGCGTGCTGACGTCAGTTCTTCTTTTTTCCGCGCCAGCAGCTCAGATCCGGAAAAAGTGGTACCTTAGTCATTTTTTGACTAAACTTTTTTGAGATCTTTTTGATCATTCTTTTAAGTCTTTGACTCCAATCGGTGCCGGTAGGGATGCCAGGTTTTAAACCCTGTGAAGACTGCGACCGGCTGATGTCGGTCACCGACACTCACCGTCGGTGTCTCCACTGTCTCGGCGTCGACTACGACGACAAGACCTGCTACGACTGCCGGGCCCTGACTTCGAAAGCTAGGCGGGAGCGGTCTCACAAGCGGCTCGAACTCCGGCAGTCGACCCCGCACCGTGAGAGGTCCCGGTCCAGACGGAGGTCGAGGGACCGGTCGCGGGGTGGGAGTCATCAGAGCTCCGGGAGTCGATATCACTCCTCAGGTTCGAAGTCGTCAGGTGAGCACAAGAAGTCGAAGAGACGTCATCGCTCTACCGACTCCCCCGACGCTTGCGCGACGCGGCCAGTTCGGGTTACACCGCCCACGCGGCTCCGTCGGAGTTGCGGGCGTCTCGGCCTGCCCCATACCCTCCGGTCCCTGGGCAGCATGCGACGCCGGAGGAGATTGAGCGCTTCCTCACGGCCATGAGGTCCCTCACTCCTCCGACCGGCTCCGCGGCGCCTTCGGACCCAACGGACCTGTCCGGGGGCCATAGCGGGTCGGGGGCTTCGGCTCGACGCCGCCTGGTGCTTCGGCCCCGACGCCGCCGGCGCCTTTGGCCCGGCGCCGCTGGGCCCCTCTGGATCCGCTTCTGGATCCGGGTCGTCGCCAGTTGACCTGACGACTTCACTGGCTGACCTGACTACTTCACCGGCGCCGGTCCCTCAGGTGTCACCCCCAGCGCCGTCCTCGGGCGGCGCCGTCCCCGATGCCTCCCTCGATCCGGTTCAGGCATCGGAGCGGCGCCGCTCTCGACGCCAAATGGGGAGTTTTACTTCAATGAACCGGCCCCATCATTTGACAACCCTGATTATCAGGAGATGGGTGATGAGGAGTATTGGGAGGGGTCTGAAGACCCTCTGACACGTGAGTGTCAGTCCCAGGAGGACTGGACAGGTGGACGCCAGTGGTCTGGACACCTCACCTCCTACCGTGGCTACGGAGGAGGGGGCAACATACAGTGTGGTGTTGACGCGGACGGCCAAGGCCTTTGGCCTTGAGCTCCCTGTCGCGACCATGCGGACTAACCTCCTCGCTGAGGTCCTTAAACCGCAGTCAAGCTCGGCTGAGCCTCTGCTGCCGTTTAATGAGGCCTTGACTGACGTTCTTTTGGGCACTTGGTCCAGGCCCGCTACGGGTTCGCCCGTAGATAGGAACGTGGCCAGACGCCACCGAACGGCCCCGGGCGACCCATGTTTCCTGTCCACCCACCCCACCCCTGAGAGCCTGGTCATCCAGGCCTCAAATTCCCAGACCGCATTCCCGTCGGCTCTGCCGGACAGGGAATCCAAGAGGTATGAGCAGTACGGCAAGAAAGTATTCTCCTCCCTGAGTCTGGGACTGCGGTCTTCCAACACCGCATGCCTCTTGGGCCGCTACACCCACTCTCTGTGGGACACAGTCGCGGAAGTGCTGCCAGAATGCCCGTTGGAGGTACGGGCTAAACTCGGCCAGGCTCTTGTGGGAGGCTGGGATGCAGCACAGTATTCTATCCGGTGTGGGCTGGATACAACCGACTCACTGGGCAGAGCGATAGCAACGACGGTGGCGATTCGTCGCCACGCCTGGTTGAGGTCCGCCAACTTTTCGGCCGATGTCCAGAACACTCTTATGGACATGCCGTTCGATGGCCGTCGCCTTTTCGGCGACAAGGCAGACCATGCGCTTGAGCGCTTTAAGGACTCCAGGGCTACGGCCAGGTCCTTGGGCCTCTCGGCCCGGCGCCAGCAAACGGGTGCCTTTCGCTCCTTTCGTGGCCAAGGAAGGGGCGCCCCCACACGTGCTGCCAGCCACGCACCGCAGACTAATATCCAACGCGGTGCCGGCTGTGGAAACCGCCGTGGCGGCGGTCGGGGACAACGGCGAGGCCAGTCCACACCTTCCCCCGCAGCATCCGCCTCCAAACCCTCCTAGTCCGTGCTTTCAGGCCCATGTGACGCCAGTGGGGGGCAGGGTTCGCCATCACCTCCACCACTGGCGCACTGTCCCATCGGACAGGTGGGTGCTGAAAATCGTCCGAAGGGGCTACTCCCTCCCCTTAGAGGCGACCCCTCCAGCCATGCCACCGCAATACCACCACGTATCGGGGGTTCATTTGCGACTTCTGCAGGAGGAAGTTACGGCCCTCTTGGCCAAGGGGGCCAACAAGCGCGTTCCTGGGCCAGTAGTAGGGTGTGGTTGCTACTCCCACTACTTTCTGGTACCCAAGAAGGGCAAAGGGGGCCTACGCCCTAGCTTGGATCTAAGGAACGTCAACGGCTTCCTCCGGAAGGAGAAGTTCAAAATGCTTACACTGGCTCAGGTCTTAGCAGGATTCAAGCAAGCCGGGCCGAAGACGGCTGAAATGCCAGAAACCGGTCCCCGGTAGCTTGTTTCCTTCCCAGTATAAGAATTGGCTTGGTAGTTTGGTCTGCCCTGTTCCCATGATGCACTGGGCCAGGGTCAGACTAATTTGCATATAGCCAAGTTCTGAGCTGGGATGGTGCAGTGAGCTAAAAAACGGTGATGGATCAAGCCCTGATATTTGGACTGGGTAAGAGTGGTCTGCTTAATTCAGACACTCTGTTCATCACCACCCCCTTTTCTGAATCATCAGGTCTTAGCTGCCCTGGACCCAGGAGACTGGATGGTAGCGTTGGACTTATTTCCCCATCCCTGTCCTGCCGGCCCACCGGCGCTACCTGCGGTTCACGGTAGGCCACGAGCACTTTCAGTTTACCGTGCTCCCCTTCGGCCTTACAAGCGCCCCACGGGTGTTCATGAAGGTGATGGCGGTGGTCGCAGCTCATCTGCGCAGGTTAGGGGTTTCAGTCTTCCCCTACCTCGACGACTGGTTGTTGAAGGCGGGCTCGCCTCAGACAGTTGTCAGCCACCTCCAGACAACGGCAGACCTCCTGCACCAGCTGGGGTTTTCCATCAATGTGCCGAAGTCACACCTGTGCCCCTCTCAGAAGCTCCTCTTCATCGAAGCGGTTCTCGACTCAGCGCAGTTTCGGGTTTACCCTCCCGAACAGCGGGTTCAGTATATTCAGGCTCTGATTCCACTCTTTCAGCCTTTATCCCGGGTCTCGGTCAGGTTGGCACTGCGGCTTCTGGGGCTGATGGCCTCCTGCATCCTTCTGGTGCGTCACGCCCGGTGGCGGATGCGGGCTCTGGAGTGGGACCTGAAGTTTCAGTGGGCCCAGCATCAGGGCAACCTGTCCGACCATGTCCTGATCTCGGAGGGCACTGCGAGACAGCTGCAGTGGTGGCCGCGATTGGGTCAGCGGCAGATCCCTCTCCCTTTCCCAACCGGAGCACGTGGTTGTGACGGACGCGTCCCTCCAGGGCTGGAGAGGCCACATGGGAGAGGCGGAAATCAGAGGCCTCTGGTCTCCGGCGGAGTCCCGGCTCCATATCAACCTTTTGGAGCTGCGGGCGATTCGTCTAGCACTGAAGGCATTCCTCCCCTCTGTCCGGGGGAGTGTAGTGCAGGTTTTCACGGACAACAACACCACCGCCATGTGGTACTGCAACAAACAGGGCGGGGTGGGATCGTGGACCCTCTGCCAAGAGGCTCTGCGCCTTTGGCAGTGGCTGGGACATCAGGGCGTGACCCTGTTGGTTCAAAACCTGGCAGGTTCTCTGAACGCTAGGGCGGACGAATGGCATCTGAACTCGGACGTGGCGCAAGGTCTCGTTCTGCAGTGGGGAGAGCCTTGGTCAGATCTATTCGCCACAGAAGAATACGCACAATGTCATCAGTTCTGAACGTTGGAATTTCCAAGGCGGGACTCGCTCGGAGACGCGAGTGGAGTTGCGGTCAGTTGTAAGCCTTTCAGCCTATACCACTTCTGCCCAGAGTGCTGAAGATCAAAGGCGACCTGGCCCAAGTCATCTTTGTGGATCCGGACTGGGCACGAAGGTACTGGTATCCCGAGCTACTCAGTATGTCAGTCGATCCCCCGGTTCGTCTGCCTCTTATTGAGAACCTTCTGTCGCAGCAGCAGGGGACAGTCCTCCACCCGAACGTGTCCAGTCTCCACCTCCATGCTTGGAGATTGAGCGGCGACAGTTGAGGCCATTTGCCTTGCCTCCTGAAGTCTGTAATGTTATTCTGGCAGCCAGGCGTCCCTCCACAAAGTCGGTATATGCCTGCAGGTGGAACAGATTTGTGGCATGGTGCACAGCAAAGGCTGTGGATCCTCTCTCTGCCCCTCTTTCTGTGGTTCTTCTCTTCCTTCTTTCTCTTGCCCAGCAGGGCTCTGCTCTGGGCACTATCAAGGGTTACCTTTCTGCCCTTTCAGCCTTTCTAAGGCTGCCTGATCAACCTTCTTTGTTCAAGTCCCCTATTGTAACTTGTTTTCTGAAAGGCATCACACACGTTTCCCCCTGTTCCGTTTGTGATGCCTCAGTGGGACTTGAACATGGTTCTTACCTTTCTGATGTGTGCTCCCTTTGAGCCACTTCACTACTGTCCTCTCCGCCTTCTTACTTTTAAGACTGCTTTCCTGGTTGCCATCACCTCTGCCAGGAGAGTGAGTGAGCTCCAGGCTCTTTCCTCCAAACCTCCTTTACTGTCTGTCCATCCGGACAAGGTTGTGTTGCGGACTAGACCCTCTTTCCTGCCCAAGGTTGTCACGTCCTTCCACATCGGGCAGTCCATTACTTTGCCTACCTTCTTTCCGCCACCGCACCCCTCTAAAGAGGAAGAGCGGCTCCACCGTCTGGACCCCAAAACGTGCGATTTCATTCTATTTGGATCGCACATGCCAGTTCCGGGTGGATGACCAACACTTTGTTGGTTACGTGGGCGCTAAGAATGGTCGGGCGGTGCACAAGAGGACCATCTCTCGGTGGGTCGTCTTGTGTATCAAGGCCTGTTACTGCTTGGCAAAGAAGGAGCCTCCTGTTGGGCTGAGGGCCTATTGCATTCTGGCCACGGTGGCTACTACTGCCCTGGGCCGGGGAGTCCCCTTGCCGGACATTTGTCAGGCAGCTACATGGGCCTCGCTGCACACGTTTGCAAGACACTACTGTCTGGACAGCCAAGTCCGGAGGGATGGCTTTTTTGGCCGCTCTGTCCTCCAGGACTTTCTGGTGTGATTATTGGTTCGCAGACCCACCACCGGGGTTGGTATTGCTGGGGTATCTATTCTAAGGTAAGGAATCTAATACTAACCGGTTTCTTTCAGATGAACAAGTTACTTACCTTCGGTAACGATATATCTGTAAGAAACAGTAGTTAGTATTAGATTCCTTACCGCCCCACCCATCCTCCCCGTTCTGCGAACCAATATCTAGGGTTACGGTCATTCCCTTTCAGGGCCCTAGTTTCAATGGCACCAGTGTTGGTTTTTAACATGGCTCTGCGTTTCTGGCGTGGAAAAGCTGTGTCTAAGAACTGACGTCAGCACGCGGAGGCGGCGTCTAAGTACTCCGACGTCATCATGGCCCTCACGATTCCGACGACGGACGCGGAGCCGCAGACTACGCCTACCAATGCACAAGGGTACTGCTACGCAAAAAAAATCCGGATCCAGTCTGACGCCTGGGGATATTCTAAGGTAAGGAATCTAATACTAACAACTGTTTCTTACAGATATATCGTTACCGAAGGTAAGTAACTTGTTCGATGGGGGGTGAACTTGTAGGTCACCCCACATTAGCGCAAATGACTTTCAGACAGCCAGACATGGTTACTACCTCTGATTTGACACCACCTCTTTAGAAAACCCACTCTAATAAAGATACAATTCAATTCAAGTTTGCTTTATTCGAGATAAAAAACTCATAAAAGCGTGATTATTAAAACCTCCATTTGCTAATACAAATTCATTTCAATTAACAATAACTAGCTAACACATATATATACAAATACAGATAAAAACAATTTAACAATATTACACTTTTAACAATAAAAACAATCTCAGAATTCATGTATTTATGAAAATCATATAAGCTCTTTCGTTTACATTACACATGAATTCAATACATTTTAAAATTTCTAGATTCATATTCGTACTAAAAGGGATCAAATTAATCATGACAAAAAAAAATTCCTAATGGCCCGAACCCATCCGAGATATTTTGCAACTGCATATGAAATAACGGGTAAAGTGCTAGTGCAAATTAGTCTTAGTGCCACCGCACTGTCCCTTGTGCCTAGGAGCCTGCAAACAGCTTTTAACCAAACTCGTCTCGGGGTGCTATAAGCTATACATAAAAAAAAAAGATGGGCGATGGTCTCTTTATCCATCTTACAAACCGGGCACATGTTGGAACTACCTGAAGACCACCTTCCTGTTAACGATCTTATCGGAAGGGACCCCGCTCTAAGTTGGAAATAGAGCATTCTATCTCCCGGTTTTGTAATATCATCCCAATATGGCTCTAAATTGGGGACAGCTTTACACTCCAGGAAACGACCCTCCATAGTAGAGGGATCAGCAGTATTCCAATTTCGGTACGCAATCATTTCCCAATATTTTTTTTTTAGTATAACCTTCGATGGGAATGGGACTACCTCGGGGTTCTCCCACAACCCCTTCATACCCATTTCCACTAAATTTTTAGAAAGATCCTTTAACCAGGTTATCTTGTGAAAATGATCATTTGTAATTACATCCGAAAAACCTTGGGCATAGTGGGCAAGTTTGGGGGTTACCCAAATCCGTCGCCAGTATAATATTGGGTGCAATCTAGCCATATCTACCAAGGCTTTCCTGCCTAGATCATATCGCAGTGGTTTCATTGGTGAGCTCTTAGGTAGATTAACAAGGTTATGCAAAAATTTCTTCTCAGCAAGTGTTAAAGGTGTCAGGTTATCGTATCCCCATATCTCAGCACCATATAGTGCCGAGCTTAGGGCTTTTGTCTCATACACTGAGCTGACTGTATTGGCTTAGTCAGAGATTTCTTATGCTCTGCGAGTACTACTCCTGCATTCTGACAGAGTTTCAAGGCCGCCATTTCAACATGTTTCCCCCACTTAATGCCCTTGGCCACATGGATGCCCAAATAGACAAAATCCGAAACCATTTCCACTTTTAGCCTATTCATAAAAAAATTCCCTTTAAAACTACTATGTGGGTTGAACGCCATAAGTTTAGTTTTTGCCACATTTACTTCCAGCCCATGATCAGTACAGAAATCCTCAAAAATCTTCAGCGCTCGCTGGAGGCCACTAGAAGTTTTTGATATAATTAGAGTGTCGTCCGCAAATAATACAATCTGAGTTTTCATTCCAGCCAGAGTGGGGGCATCTACAGATTCTGACAACATATGCCCAACTACCCCGTTAATATATAGTGAGAAGAGCGTGGGGGCCATGGCACAGCCCTGGCGGACCCCCGCTCTACAGGGAATTCAGGAGTAACTTGCCCATGCCCCCCCATTGGATTTTTGCGTGATTCGACTCATGTAACCTCATAACTAGCGTGAGAAAATCTGATGGCATGCCTAACTTATTCAACACATTCCACAACTTGGCTCGTGGCACCAAATCAAAAGCTGCTCGCAAATCAATAAAACCAGCATAAATGCTACCTTTCCATAATAATAGTCTTCCAATGTAATAAAATAAAACGGAAGATCTGATCAGTGGTACTCTTTAATTTGCGGATGCCGGCCTGAAAAGGGGACGGGATATTTTCTTCTTCTACCCAATCTAAGATTTTATCTAAAATCATTTTTCCCATCACCTTTTGTACCGTATCAATCATGCTGATAGGCCTGTAGTTCACAGCCTGCGTTTTGTCACCTTTCTTGTATATAAGGATTATTACGGCCCCTTGCCATGACCTTGGTACTGGAGCTCCCAGGGCCACAGCATTGGCCAGCCTCATGATATACCGGTCCCAGTGCATTTTATCGTAGAGGAAGACATCCGCTGGGACCCCGTCTGGTCCCGGTGCTTTTCCCCTTGAAACGGCTCTCAGTGCCACTTTTACATCACTATTAGTAAAGGGTGGCTCTAAACAGTAGATATTATTTATGGGTTCCCTAAGCCTGTCTTAATGACTACATGCATATTGTGGGCCAAAGTGATCTACCCAGCTTTTCTGTGTTACATAGTTAACGGGCGGTTCAGGACGGCCTCCTTTCCCCCACTTAACAATATTCCAGAAGAGTTTAGAGTCCTTTGAGGTACTGGCTGATTTGAGAGCCTGCCAATGGTGTTCGTCCCATTGTTTCTTTACCAAATAGACAGTATTCTTATAATTCAGTCTAGCTAGTCTTACTGCGTTCGGATCTCTTCTTTTTAGGGCTACACCTAGGGATGTTCTTGCCGCTCTACAAGCGTTATTGTACCACCCACCTCTTATTGGGTGTGTTTTTTTGCCTGCTGACTTTGGTACTTCCTTGATGAAGTGACCCCTTATGGTTTCAAATAATCTATCGTGGAGGTTGGTAATTTGCCACAGATCGTCCTCTACCCCCTAATAAAGATACTAATGAGGGCATTGGCAACTGCAGGAGCAGTGGCAGTCCTTAGGGATATAGCTTCAGGGTACCTGGTGGCGTGATCCACTACCTCAAGTCTAAATCTGTTCCCTGATGCTATTGGAGGGAACCCCAACCACTGGAAGTGGAATTAAGGGGGCCTTTGGGTGGTTACCTGTCCTACCACTGGCTTGACAGTTAAAACAGGAGTTACAAAACTCCTACACCTTCTGGGGCATACCTGACCAGTAGAAGTGGGTGACTAACCTAGGCCAAGTTTTGGGCTGGCCCAGATACCGGGTTAAGGGGATCCCATGTGCTAAGATGATTTAGACCTCTCTATACTTCCGAGGCACTATCGCTCTCCTAGTGTCACCAGGTTAGGGGGTTTCTGGCCTCAGTGTACTGGAGCCTCTCCTCCCAACAGGTTTGGTGCGAGCCAATGACCTCTCCCTTTTCCTGATCATCAGCTTGCTGTCTCAGGCTCTCGAGTGGGACAGGTCCTCTGTCCATGGCACAGATTTTCCCTACAGGGAGTTCCTGGCCCTAGGAGCTCTGCCGCGTAAGGCCCAAGTTCCTGGGGCTCAGTTCCCCCTGGGGCTGACAAGTCTCCTCCCTGAGGAGAGGGGACTTGTTCTTGGGTCTGATCTGAAGTTGGTTTCCCAGACTCCTTGTCCTTTCTCTTGGAGGGTTGGGCAATTATCCCAGGCTCCAACTCTTTTTCACGCTGGGCTTTGCATTGTGCTCTTGTTTTTACACATCCATTCAGGTATACCCAGCATAGCTGCATGGGTCTTCTTGTCAGCATTGATGACTGGGAATGGCTCACTATTCAGATACTGTCCTGGGGATATCTGTTTTTTAGCTACCGTGGTGACACTTGCACCTCTATCCCTCAGTGCCTCAACTCTGATCCTATTTATATGAAGCTGTCTATATTTCTCCAGGTTACTGGGACAGACAGCAAGGGAATCCCATCCACCCCACCCTCCGAGACAAGTTGCTTCAGTGAGCTCTCTTACATGGTCAGGGCCCACCTGGGATCCCATCTGGAGACTTAACCACTGCAGGTGTACTAGGGGGAGCCTTTTGGGGATTGCTAGGGTCTCCAGTTCAGTACCCATTGACTTTACAAGTAAAGCACCAAGCCTTCTTGGGATCCCTGTTCTTACCCTGGTACCTATCCATAGACTGTGTATTGTCTCGGGCCGACCGTCCTGAACAGGTTTTTGCGGGACTTTAGGAGGCTCTTTGTTTTTATCTTTAGACTGGTCACCATCTTTCCCTTGGGGTGGTGGGCTTAGCAACCCCTTTATTTTCGTCACTCCCACCATGAGTTGTCTTGGATACCCTTGTCTTGACCCAGGGTTCTGCCTGCTTTTCCAGTTCTTGGGGAGAAAGTGGACCTTGGTCTACCAGGTACTGATATAACTTTTCAGGAAAACAGTTACTTAACAGATTCTCTTTCATAATAAGATTATTTCACCCATCATAGTCTTGCACCTTGTTACTTTTTAACCAGCCACTTAGCGATTTTGTCTGAGAAGTCAACAAAATCTACCCAAGTCTGACTCGAGGTTTTGCAAGTTTCCCTGTGTAGTACTCAATAGTGAGTCCAAATCCCTTAATCAGGGTGTCCTTCATGAAGTCATAAGACTCTGCATCTGTCTCATTCAGTGTCCGGAGCCAACCCCTACACTTTCCTGAGCACGGCTCCCAGGGTAGAGAGCCCCAAGACTTCTGGTTTAGATTCCTCAATCTCAAGTCCTCACAAAGGCTGTAAACCATTTGAGTATATATTCACTCTTTGTATATTTGGGGACAAACCCTTTGGGGGATCTTAGAGTTGGAAACTTAATCTTTCTCCCTATTTAAAACTTTTCTGCCACCAGAGATGTGTCCTAGGCCCAACTCTGCTCTTTCTTTCTCTATAGCCAAGAGTTTGGCCTCTAATTCTTTCATCTTGGCTAGTTTCTAAAGATCTGCATCTTCAGTCCCAGCTTCTCCTCGGACACTATCTGTAGTACTCCCAGTGGAATTGCTGGCAGTTGGGGTGGTGAGGGTCGTCCTCAACCTCTCCTTCCCCCTGACTTCTCAGGGCTCTCATTCCCTGCCATGGTTGTAGCATTTTCTGAAAGCAACTGTTGCAGATGGCTTTTTTGTTGGTCTAGACCCCTTGGCCTGGTTCCTTGCTTTGCAGCTGGCCTTAAGTAGGGTCAATTTAAGTCTCCTGTATGAGCCCAAATTGAGCTCCTACTGCCTCAGTCATGGTTTTATAGTAGTCGGGACCATTTTAGAAATGAAACAAAACCCTTAAGCAAACTTCTAAAGGGCCTCACTAACTGAAATAGTTTTAAAATTTTGGACTAAGGGACTTAACATAAGGCCCTACCAGCTAGTTTAAACAATTTGGAAACAAAAAACCACAATAGTATTTTTTCGCTAAGGACAATTTTGTATTCCTTAAGTGATTCCTTAGCAGTATCACTCTTAAACCAAGTGGTACAGCAAATGTAAAGTCTTGTGTTCGAGGCATATGAGCTGCAGATTCTACACTTTGCATTAGATCGCCACCTGGTGTTGGGCTCAGATGATTGCATGTTGTTGTTGTCTTGGAAGAAGTCTTTGTAGTCACGAGATAGGTGACTCCTCCCTTGGACGATAGTGCGCAAGGGCATCGGCTCCATCCTTAGATTGTTTTTTTCTGCCACTGGGTTCGGATGCAACTTTTCCGCTCTGGTTTGAAAATCTACTTTTTTAAGACTTTGACGCGCAATACTTTCTAAAAACAAAATTTAACTTCAATATACATAGACTCGTCCTCATCACTTCGATTCCGGTCGTCGACGTGGGCCGTTGGGCCTACCCACGTGGTGAGGCCTACAACTCATGGAAAGGAGACGATTCAAAAAATGCCCCGTGTGTGGAGCAATATTCCACACAGCAACCATCACGAGGTGTGTAATCTGTGTTTATCACCTGAACACGACAAGTCTAGCTGCACAGCTTGTGCGTCCTTTCGATCCAAGAAGACCATTCGAGATCGGAGGGCCCGTCGACGCAACATGCAGACATCAGCTCCGGAAAAGGTGGATATCTTCGAAGGTCCATATGTCCCCGAGGAAGATTCCGATCTCCAGATCGTATCTGAGGCAGACTACTCCGATGACTCCATACCATCAGGTCAACGCGTGAGTACGACTGCCCCTACCCTAGCCCCAACCTCTAAAGCAAAGGCTAAGGTCAAAACTCCGTCTTCGGGGCCCAGTCGAGACCGAGACATTGCTTCGAAAGCCCCGCCATCGAGCCCGGCTCCGAAGAAAATATTAAAGCCTTCCGGTAGCCCCATACCGAGCAAACCGCACATGCCGATACTACCAGCTGCCTTGACACCGAAACCGAAAGAAGTCCCGGTTCTGAAAAAGACTCCGAAACCGTCGACTCCTACAGACAAGACAGCACCGAACCTAATGAAGCCTGCTTCCACCCCAAAATCTTCGGTGCCGAAACCCACAAAGCCTGCTTCCGATGCCTCCAAGCCCTCAAGCCAGGCCTCGACTCCGAAAACAATACCTTCGGTGCCGATAAGTACGCCAAAGGACTATACAACAACTCCTAAGGCTGAAGACAAGCAGAAACCAGGCCCGGAGCTGGAAAAATTGGTGGTGCCGAAAGGAATTTCTCAAGAAGAACAGCTTTTTAGACCTGATCCTTTGCAAAAAAGGATATACATAGATCCAGAAACAGGACATGTTTCCACCACACCACACAGGAAGAGGAAGGCAGATACAGCACCTACACCTCCAGTGCCTGTCAAGAAGAAGGACTCTGCCACATCTCCTATGCACCCTTCTTCTCCTGTATCTCCTTCTCCTGCTCTCCCTTTAAACATTTCACCTCAAAATTCCCCTCCTCATTCTACACAACATACACCTCTTCAGGATGCTGATGATGATCAGTATAGCATGGGGGGAGGGAAAGACCCAGATGACCCTTTTTCCTACCAAACAGGTTCACCAGACTGGGTGTATTTAAACCCACTGGATATACCAGATATTCCTGACCCACATATATATCCATCTAAACTTTCTCCTCCAGAAGACAATATTAGGTTTGGACACTTAATAGGGCTGCCATCTATGTTATGTTATGTTATGTTGAAAAATTTATACCGCGCACGTACACCGAGACGGTTTCTTGGCGCTCATAACAAACATAGCTATCTATCACAATGTCACCTTGCATTCAGATGAGGCAGAAGAAGATTTTTTAGTAGACACTTTTGAACAATCCCAAAAATCTGTGCAAATACTGCCGATGATTAAAGGAGTCATTAAACATGCACCAGAAGTGTTTAAAGATCCTGTAAGAGCTAGAATCATAAACCCAAGAATAGAGAAAAAGTACAGAGCAGCTCCTGGGGATCCCGCTTACAATAAAGGACGGCTACCCTTAGCCTCCTTAGTAGTTTCAAACGCTAGGAAAATAGCAAATTCCCAAACATCAGGCAAAGCACCACCTCCTGATAAAGAATCAAAGATCATAGATGCTTCAGGGAAAAGAATAGCTGCCCAAGCTAGTAATACATGGCTAACACACAGGCCCTCCTCGCAGGATATGACAGGGCTCACTATGATCACCTAGAGACGCTCTTACAACATCTACCTGACCAATATAAGGCACAAGCAGGTGACCTCATACAAAAGGGTAAGCTTACATCAAATGCCTCCATTAAATATGCACTAGATGTAGCAGACACTGCGTCCAGGGCAATAAACACCAGTGTCCTCCTTAGACGTCACGCGTGGCTACGCATTTCAGGTTTTAAGCAAGAGGTACAGACTACTATCATAAATCAACCATTCAACCAACAACAATTTTTTGGTCCAGAAGTAGCCTCAGCTCATGAAACAAGACACTGACACAGCCAAGTCTATGGGAGATCTGCAGTCCACCCAAGCGAGAGGCTCCTTTCGTCGCTCCTTCTACAGAGGAGGCTCCAAACAAGCTGGAGCAGACAATTCAGCTTCCTTTAAGACAAATAAACAAGCATCCTCTAATAAAGGATACTTCAGAGGAGGCTACAGAGGTAATAACAATAAGAGAAGAGGTTGAGGTAAAAACAACAGTCGATTCTCTTCCACCACTAAACAGTGACTTCCTTTAGCTCCCCCAACAGCATACCACTCCTGTAGGGGGGATATTAACACCGTTCCTACCTGTCTGGAAATCCATCACAACAGACAAGTGGGCAAGACAGATTATCCAGTATGGTTACTGCATAGAGTTTACAGCTACCCCTACAAAAATACCACCCAGACAGCGTCCAATGTCCACAGAACATCTAACGCTGCTCCAACAAGAGGTTCTCTCATTGCTGCAAAAAAATGCAATAGAGCTAGTTCCATTGCAACATCAAGGAACAGGGGTCTACTCACTCTACTTCCTAATACCCAAAAAGGATGGGACACTAAGACCAATTCTAGATCGAAGGCCTCTCAATCTGTATATACACTCCGATCATTTTCACATGGTCACTTTACAACAAGTGCTCCCATTATTGCCACAAGGCGATTTCCTCATTGCACTAGACCTCAAAGACGCTTACTTTCACATTCCCATACATCCTTCTCACAGGAAGTATCTCAGGTTTGTGCTAGACGGACAACACTATCAATTCAAAGTCCTTCCATTCGGGGTCACAACTGCACCAAGAGTGTTCACAAAGTGCCTAGCAGCAGTAGTAGCAGCAGCTCTCAGAAGACAACATATCCATGTCTTCTCATACTTAGACGATTGGCTCATAAAAGCCATTATTCAACCAGTGTGTTCAACACACATCCCACACAATTCAGAAACTGCACAACTTGGGGTTTACTATAAACCACACCAAGTCACATCTACAGCCCTCTCATGTACATCAGTACCTAGGGGCTACCATAAATACCAATACAGCTCTAGCTTATCCCAGTCCTGCCAGAATACAGAGCATTCAAGCCTTAGTCACAAGGTTTCAAAACCAACACTCTCTCCCAGCCAGAGTGTTCATGCAATTAATAGGCATGTTGGCATCTTGCATTTTTACTGTACCATATGCAAGACTGCAGATGCGCCTGTTGCAGGAATGTCTAGCACATCAGTGGAATCAGGCACAAGGACAACTAACAGACCTGGTGTTGTGGTCAGCTGCACACATCGCTCTCTGCAGTGGTGGAACACCAAAAACTTGTCCAGAGGGCAGCCGTTCCTCGAGCCTGTCCCACAGATAGTACTGACAACAGACGCGTCCCTCACAGGATGGGGAGCACATCTGCTCCATCACACAACTCCGGGAAGCTGGACCGCTCAACAAAAGGTGCTCCACATCAATCGCCTAGAGTTGCTGGCGATTTTCCTGGCACTGAAGTCCTTCCAAGTGCACATAAGGAACAAAGCTGTCTTAATCAAGACGGACAATATGACAGCCATGTACTACATACAAAAATAAGAAGGCACACATTCCCTGCAACTGTCCCAGCTCGCACAAAACATTTGGAGATGGGCCATTCCACAAAAGATATATCTGCTTGCAGAACACCTTCCAGGAGTTCACAATCAGATAGCTGATCTGTTAAGTCGACAGGCACAACAGATTCACGAATAGGAACTACATCTGCAAGTTCTTCAACCATTCTTTCACAAGTGGGGTCATCCAGGCATAGACCTGTTTGCCACACACAAACGCAAAATGCCCAACCTTCGCCGCCAGGTTTCCACACCCGTTTTCCAAGGGCAATGAGATATGGATGAACTGGTCAGGCAGATTTGCGTACGCTTCTCCCGCCAACCCCACTATTACCACTAGTGGTACGCAAGCTCAGACAACAGTCTCTCAAACTGATCCTAGTAGCTCCCACATGGGCACGCCAGCCATGGTTCACCACACTGCTAGAACTCTCTAGTTTCACACCAAAAACTGTCCCTGACACCATCCATGCTAACGCAGAACCATGGAGACATCAGGCATCCAGATCCAGGTCAACTGAATCTGGCGATCTGGCTCCTGAAGTCTTAAGAGTTTGGTTACCTTAACCTGCCACCAGACTGTATGAATATCATTAAAGAAGCCAGAGGAGGTACTACTAGAGCTTGCAATGCTGCTAAATGGAAAAGATTTGCCATTTATTGCAATAATAATCAAATTGATCCTTTTAGATGCTTCCATCCAAAATATTTTCTGTTACCTTCTCCATTTACAAAGATGTAATCTGGCCTATTCATCTGTACGTTTACATCTTGTAGCCATTGCCGCATATCTACAAAACAGACAACATATGCCGTTGTTTAGAGTACCAGCAATAAAAGCGTTTATGGAAGGATTAAAAAGAATTATTCCTCCTAGGTTACCACCCTCTCCAGTGTGGTACCTAAACATTGTTCTTACCAGGCTCATGGGACCCCCTTTTGAACCTTTACACAAATGTGAACTACAATTTCTCACATGGAAAACATCTTTCCTCATTGCTATTACCTCTCTTAGAAGAGTTAGTGAGATTCAAGCTTTCACTATACAAGAACCATTCTTACAATTACACCGTATTAAGGTGGTTCTAAGAACTAATCCTAAATTCCTTCCTAAAGTAATTACTCCTTTTCTTCTAAACCAATCTGTTGAGTTACCAGTGTTTTTTCAAAACCCAGACTCTGTAGCAGAGCGAGCTTTACACACTCTAGACGTCAAAAGATCTCTTCTCTATTACATCGATAGGACCAAGTCCTTTCGCAAAACAAAAAAACTATTTGTAGCTTTCTCTCCACCACATAAAGGCAACCCCATTTCTAAATCAGGAATTTTCAAGGTGGACTGTTAAATGTATACAAATATGCTATCACAAAGCAAAACGCACATTAACAGTTCCTCCTAGAGCGCACTCCACACGCAAACTAGGAGCCTCCATGGCTTTTTTAGGAAACATTCCCCTAGAAGACATCGGCAAGGCAGCAACATGGTCTACAACACACACCTTCACTAAACACTATTGTGTTGATGTGCAAGCCAAGCATCAAGCTGCAGTAGGCCAAGCTGTCCTCAAAACTCATTCAAACTACTGCAACAGACACAGATGACCACCGCTAGGGGAGACACTGCTGCACAATCGATGCAAAGTGTAGAATCTGCAGCTCATATGCCAAGAACAGATCCATACTTGTAAGTAGCATTTTCCTTCCCACTCCTAAACCTACACTGTAGGAAGCTGGCTCTTTATATGGTATACCAAAAAGAGGTATACCATGCAAAGAGTTCAGGTATTCACTTATAAGTAGACAGGGGCTTGCTCTAGTAAGGTGCTCTTTTAGGGGGGTAGTGTGGTCAATCAGCCTTAGGCTTATCAGAGAGGAATTTTAGACATCTGTAATACACACACAGTCACACTAATTTATAGAAATAACACACATCTTTATATATTTAGACACCAGAATCAAAACGATCAGGTAAGTACGTTTTGAGATAGAAATACTTTGTTTTCAAAAGTTGACATTGCAACTTTTAGAGGAGACCATGTGATCCTATGGAGGAAAAACAAATAATGCATACAGCTACTTCACAGTGACTTATGGAACCAGTCTCCTGTACTTAAGTTGAGTAAAGGGCAAGGTAGCACTAAGAGGTCACATGAGGTGGCACTGGGGCGGCCGGGTGCAGAGGTGCAGAGGTGCAATACAGCGTGGGGTGCCAATGTTAGTCAATGAGGATCTCTCCGATGAGAAAGAGGCTGCAGGTTTGGACTTGGAGGCCAGTCGATCTGACCAACAGTGGGAGCTCAGGCCTCCCGATGCTCGAGGGACATGGGGACCCCTTTGGTCCACTTCCACTCAGGCCAGGGGTGACGGGTGCAGAGGTGTCTTGAGGTGTAGGGTTTTCACAGCTCAGTCACTCGCGGTCAGTTGGGGCAGCACACAGAGGCTGCAGGCAACATTGAGGTGTCCCCTCCTGGCAAACCCAAGGTGGACTTCTTCTCTGGTGAGCTGGGGGGACCACTCTGGCACCGTTGGCCCACTTCAACTCTGGCTTGGAGTGCGTCAGATATAAGTGGTCCGGAGTTCTCTCAGTTCTTTCTTTGGTTCCTACAAGGTGCAGGGCAACAGCTCTGCCTCCCCACAGGAGTTCCTGAGTCTTGGTAGGCTTTTGGAGGCACAGCAGCTTGCAGGGTAAGTTGACTTTGGCGCAATTGATAGGAAGAAGGAACAGGCCGGCAGGGTTTGCGCCAAGTCAGTTGCTTCTTCCACAGTTCTAGCTTTTCGTATCTCTTCGCTCTATCTTCTTGTTTTAGGCCAGCAGTGCCTGATTTCCTGGTGCCAGAGGATCCCCTAAAGTCTACATTTAGGGGCATTAGGGGGGTGTAGGGTAGTTACCCCTAGGGTCACTACGCCCCCTATATGACCACTTCCTCTGGAAAGTGAAAATAACTCTGTTCCAGAGTTCCTAAGTTTGTCATCACAGTTGGCAGACTTCTGATTTTCATATTCACTTCAGGTAGGCCACCTAAGGTGTGGAACTAGCCCGAAAGTGAACATGCCTCCCTGACTACTAATTTTCCTGCCTGTCCAGGAACCAAATGGGCCCTGGAAAAGGGGGGTGGTCAGCATCCTCTCCTGTGAGGGAAGCCAGATTCACATACAAAAGGTGGTAGGCTCTAAATCTCCATTCCTTGGAATGGTAATTTGCAGGTCGTCTTGTGGGAGGGGGTGAAGACATGGCTTGGCAGTTCGGGATGGACTTTTCACATGAGGCACAGGGTCAGACTGATTTGCATATGGCCATGTCTGAACTGGGGTGGTGGAGTGATCTAAAGAATGAGGATGGATTAACCCAGATCAGTTGACTGGGGGTGAGTGTTTGATTTGCTCAAACGCTTTGTCCATCATCCCCTTTGGTATCGTTTCATGGAATGTGGCCATTTGCTGAACAACCCTCCCTCCCCCCACCCCCTGACCCCCCACCCCTATTTATGACAAATACACTGTTGGTACAGGGCATGGCAGAAGCATGCAGCACGCCTGTGCATACATTATATTATGTTGTGCTTTGTGGGAATTATGGTTCTGTTCTTCACAATAACTGCCAAATTTCAGTTGTTCTTATGTTGTCCATCAATGTCCATAAATGTTCCTTCCTTTGCTTTTTCTAATGTTATACTGTGCCCCAAGGACAAATGCCTGGCTCAGTGTGATCTAAGTGTCCACCCCACACCCTATGGCATGCTTTGTAGAAAACATAAAATTAACATGTGGCTGTGCTCCCTTCAGGTTAATTTTGTTTTCTATTTTAGTTAAATCCTAGCATGCATTTTTAAATGGTTCAACTCTAGCCTAGCGGCTTAAGGAGTTTTGTTTTTCTCTTTTTAATTAAAGAGTGTTTTTTGGGTTGTTCACTGAATACTCGGGGGTTTGAACTGTACCCATTCCCTTCAACCGACAATATTTTGTTGCCCAGTAGGACTTCTGAAATGATTCTCTGGCATTGTGTAATAACCTACAGTGATAATTATCACTAGTAGGTGCCACCCTACAATAAGAAAGAGGGACAGCTCAATCAAAAATGTATGATTGGGGTTGACTCACCAACACTTTTTAGGTCTCGCCTGAGACAGCGCATGCGCTGTCTCTACGAGACATTTAGTAAGTGGCTTTTAAAACTGCCACCAGAGGCTTTTGCTGGCCTCCAGCTTGCGTTCACGAGCGCGTGCACATGCACAGCTGCCATCTGTGTTTTTATTGCTGTAATTAGGCTCCTCTGCTTGCACTCCTCTATCCCTTTTCCCCCTCCCTCCTGGTGAGCTTCATTTGTGTCTTCTATCACTGTGAATCATGCTCCTCTGCTTGCACTTCCCCCTCCCTCTTCGTCAGTTTCATTTGTGTCTTCTATGGCTGTGAATGCTACTCTGCTCCACTCCCCCCTCCCTCTTCGTCAGTTTCATTTGTGTCTTCTATGGCTGTGAATGCTCCTGCTTCAACCAGGCACACATACCATCAGTCGTCAGTGCATGCTGTCACCAGGCACACAAACCACCAGCCGTCAGTGCACGCTTCCACGAGGCACACACACCACCAGCCGTCTGTTCACGCTTCCACTAGGCACATACACCACCAGCCGTCAGTGCACGCTTCCACCAGGCACACACCCCACCAGCGCACGCTTCCACCCGGCACACACCCCACCAGCCGTCAGTACACGCTTCCACCCGGCACACACACCACCAGCCGTCGGTGCATGCTTCCCCCAGCGCACACACCACCAGCCGCCGGTGCACGCTTCCACCAGGTGCACACACCACCAGTGCACTCTTCTACCAGGCACACACCCCACCAGCCGCCGATGCACGCTTCCCCCAGGCACACACACCACCAGCCGCCGGTGCACGCTTCCCCAGGCACACACACCACCAGCCGCCGGTGCACGCTTCCACCAGGCACATGCACCACCAGCCGCCGGTGCACTCTTCCACCACGCACACACACCACTAGTTGCCGGTGCACGCTTCCACCAGGCACACACACCACCAGCCGTCGGTGCACGATTCCACCAGGCACACCACCAGCTGTCAGTGTACGCTTCCACCGGGCACACACACCACCAGCCGCCAGTGCACGCTTCCACCATGCACACACACCACCAGCCGTCAGTGCACGCTTCCACCGGGCACACACACCACCAGCCGTCAGTGCACGCTTCCACCAGGCACACACGCCACCAGTCGTCTGTGCACACTTTCACCAGACACACACACACCACCAGCTGTCAGTGCAGTAGGCAGGCTGTTCTCAAAGTTTCTTGGTAAATGTGTTCGATGCCTGGGAGGGAGTGGGTCGAGTTTCCTTAAACCATGCTGTGTATGCAGGTGCAGTGCATGAACTCCTGTGTGAGTGAGTCATGCTGCCTGAGGCTCACTCACTCCGCACTTGTAAATTGCGCCTGCACCAGGCTTTCTCTCATTTGCAAAGTTCGGCGCATGCGCACAGCTAGGCAGCCCCCACACCCCTGGGAATGACTGCTTCCTACAACCAGAATGGAAACAACATTCAGAGCAATGAAAACAAGTTTATTTGATGCAAAGAACCTTTAACAAAAACCATGTCCAGCTATTGTAGATCTGGCAACTTAAACAAAACAGCAACAAAAAACAGACAAGCATTGGCATAGGCAATAGGTCTTGCTTTTTGGACTCTATAAGTATTTAGTTATGCAGCCCAATATCCATGGTGCAACAACACCAACTGTTGCATGGCTAAACACTTATAAGGTCCCAAATGCGAGACCTATTGGCTATGCCAATGCTTTTACTCTTTATGGTCCTGATGAAGCGCCAGGGATCAGTTTGAGCAAATTTTAGGCACGAAACATGTCAACCTTTCCCTTTTTTAGTTACTAGGGGTCACTACTACCCCACAAGTAACACTAACCTACAGGTTTTTTACTCTGACAGGGGAATCTGCATATTAAAAGTTTGGGAAATCCTCTAGCCAGTTTTAATATTTAGTGTCTCGGCCACTTTTCACAACCCCACTTAGGACACACTCTCAAACTAATCAATCGGCGAAATAAAAAGATCTCTGCTAAAGTGACCCTTTGGGGGACCTTTAGGGCATTGCAGCGCCGGTCCAACGAGGAGCACCGCCCAATGATGAAGCATGACATCTCTAGGAATGTGTGAGGGCAACAAGAGACACTCTTGTTGACTGTCTTTTCTTGATTTGCACAGTCCCTAGACACCCACTTCTCTCTACTCTCTTTTTCTCAGACACGATCGGTGTCACTTTAGGAAAATTAACCACCCCTTGTTGGATTAATTGTGTAATGCCAGCCACAGCAACATTTTGCAGTAAGTATCATGGAATCAAATTGCCTCATACCTTATGGGAACCACATGCGTAACAGGAATGACAGCCCACATTGCTCAGTCTGATTTGTTTTTACATTAAAAGTCAATTCTCATGGGAGGTGGGTGGCATGACCTGTGCCCATGAAACATGGCAGCCTAATCCAGCTTCTATGCTCCCACTGGAATCAAACTCTCCGAAACTGCAGCCAACTGTTGAGGTTCAATTTTTCTCAAGCGTCCAATCTGCTTCAGCATCAAAGATCATGTTAGGCTCCCAAAAAATACTCTACTCCCAACTTCACACAGAGAAGTGGCTACAAGACCAAATCTCAAGATTGCCTGGTCTGTTTGCACTATGGCAGCCACCAGCAGCAGTTCATGCATAGCTGATGGCCCCAATCACTCAGAAAATGAACATTGGTAAGAAGGAAATATTAACCTTCTATCTCTTCGGCACACAAGTTAATCGGCAGACTTTATCCAGCCTCATTCCAGGTCCTCTCGCTGTTAACCCAGAATTGAGTGCAGTGCTATCCGAGCACAGCAGGTACCCTACGTTATCCTAAACATCCATGATCTGCGTCATATTCCACCTCCACATGGCTGAGATTGCAGGCTTAGACATTCTTCACACCCAGAGTCTGCTTGCAACAATTTTACTTTCTGCTGGACTGCTGCGTTCATGATGGCTGCGTTGATACTTGTTGTCCTGATGAGGTTCCAGTCTCCTGTGTTGCCTGCTAACAATGTGCTTAGACTTATGCGCCTCTAGAACTGCACACACATGAATCAATAGAATTGTATTTCGTAGGATTTTTGTGTCCAAGGGGAACACTGGTTGGTAGTGTGGGGTTCACTCAACACCCACGCCAACCCTCACAGCTCCTCGTCCAGGAAACCCAGCAGCAGTGTAACCTAAGTGGTGCATGAAAGGTACACCTGCACTGCTAGGATTTCAAAGCATTAGCCAAGGCTTAAGTGCCACACAGGTCGCAGGATTATACCTAGAGATGCTAAATCTCTCTCAACACAAGGATAGAAATAAACCAAGTTTCTTTCTGTGCTTTTATGAAAAATCAAATACAATGGCCTCAAAGAACTAAAGTTCTTTTTAATATCTCACCAACATCTTAAGTTGCAACTTGCCTTTATCCTCACCAAACCTTAGATACATATCCCCACAGCTATCCTAATTAGCCAGTGAACTAGCAAAGCCAAAAATTTACATTGCAACGTGTCAGCACACAAAGACGCCAAAAAGATCTAAATGAACCAAAAAAGAAAAAAAATGGAACCTCTGATTCTCGACTCCCTGATAAAACCGAAAACAGTTGTAAATTCAGATATGAAGCTAATCCTACAAAGGCTCGCAGTCCTACAAGATCTAGCACAAACTCAAACATGGATGTCATGCAAAATGAGCTGCAGGTCATAAGGAAGGATCTAAAAGATCTTGGAAACAAACTGACGCAGAGTCCAGTATTTGTGTCTTGGCAGATGACCAATCTCAATTACTCAGTCTAGCAACTCTGTCTCTGAAATTGGCCACCCACTCATCAGAAGGCTTAGAACAAGAAGCTAACTCCGTTGCTGAATTTCTTGGTTCTAGAATCACAAAAATCTCAGGCATCTCGTTCATTAGAGACTTTGAAATAAAGTGAGCACATAGAATCCCTTCTGGGGAAACTCCTACCCCAACCCCCCCAGGTCAGTTTGTTATAGAAATGGAGAAAAAATCCTAAACTATATGAGGAAGAATTTGCATATCTTATGTAATTGAGCCAAGATTGGGGTTGCACAATACTTCCAAGGAAACAACACGCAGGAAGGGATGTTTTGCACTAAGGTAGACTCTGAAGTGCTTTGCAGTACCATTCTTTCATTGTCACTGCAGGATTCAAAATTACCTATAAAGGGAAGCCTATATCCTTCAATGACCCTGCTTATCTAAAACCCTTCATAAACAGCACTCTTTTAGTTAGGTTGGAAACCTAATGGAAACGTACCCTAGATACCTGTGAAAACTGTTTATGGCTACATTTTATTCAACCTTTGTACTATTTCTGACTTGTGTCCTCGACCTAAACAAATTAGATTGGTAACCACACAGGGATACAACCTACCAACCATTCTTCTATATACCCATCTCAGATACAGATTTGGACATGACATAAGTTTGAACATTATATATGTATGTTTGTATATGAAATATAGGCTTGAACTTGATTCTAGCATACTTGATCAAAGGCATTCGTTACTGTCTAAATAATAAATGAGAAGACTTTCTCCCAGTCTTCTACTCAGAAACACAAAAAGGCCACAATAAGAGAGATCATAATTAACATAATGGCAACTAAAAACAAAATTGAAAACAAGCAACGTTCTGGAAGAGAAAAGAACTTGGACTAAGTCATACAAAGGACTCATTGATACTTTTAGTTAAACTCACTAAAATATGACTGAAATAAAATTCTGAGTCTGAAAAAACATAAATAGGCCTCCCCTTCTAAAGCAGAGAAACTCTCTGTGAAAAAGAAAGGAAGTAGAATGCAAGCAAACTACCCAAAATCCAATAAAGACAAGTCAACAATCCCCGACATTAGAGACAAATAAATGTAATATCCAAAAAACAACCTAAGAAATTCGAAGCACCTTTCAAAAATTCTACCAAAATCTATATAACCCTGACTAAGAAATTAAACTAGAAGATTGCATCACATACCTAAGTAACATCCCCCTCCCAAAATCGAAAAACTAGGATAGATACATTCTCAATGAACTAGTCGCACAAACAGATTCAATAATCCATCCAAAGTTTCAAAATCTGCAAAGTGCCAAGCCCTGATGGCCTAACGAGGAGATTATACAAACTGTGCATTGGTTCTGACCGAACCACTGCAAATTTTATTCAAGCAATTTGCTAACCAGGCAAAATGTCTGAATCATCCACTATAGCCTTATAGCCCGCCGTTGCGGGCTATACCAGCTATTAAAGGCCCGCTGCAGCGTTAAAGGCCTGAGCCAAAGGCGAGGGACTTTAACAAGGCAGCAGGACTTTAAAAGCCGGTATAGCCCTGCTACGAAGGGCTATAAGGTTATTTGAACATTCTGCCATTAGAGGGCAGAATGTTCTAACATATAAAACAAAGCCTTCAGGGAGCATGAGGGGATTGAAATCCCCTCAGGCTCCCTGAAGCCTTTGTTCACAGCCAGAGCTGTGAACAAAGAAACATTGGAATGTTGGAGCTCCAGGCTTATACCATTCATTATAAGCCCGGAGCACTCCAATGTTTTCATTGGAGCTACCAACATTACAATGTTCTAATATAGCCTTGTAGCCCACCGTAGCGGGCTATACAGGCTATTAAAGGTCCGTCGCAGCGTTAAAGGCCCAAGCCGAAGGCAAGGGACATTAACAAAGCAACGGGACATTAATAGCCGGTATAGCCCTGCTACGAAGGACTATAAGGCTATTAGAACATTCTCCACTAGAGGGTAGAATGTCTTAACAAATAAAACAAAACCTTCAGGGAGCGCGAGGGGATTGAAATCCCCTCAGGCTCCCTGAAGCCTTTGTTCACAGCCAGAGCTGTGAACAAAAAAACATTGGAATGTTGGAGCTCCGGGCTTATACCATCCATTAGAAGCACGGAGCACTCCATTGTTTTCAATGGAGTTACCATCGTTCCAATGTTCAAATATCCATTATAGTACTGCCCAATGAAAGAAAGGACACATTAGATGTAAAAAACTATAGACCCATCTCTTTGATAAACCTAGATTGCAAGATTTATGCCAACACCTTGGCCAATAGACTGGAAAAAGTAATCCCCCAACTAAATTACCCAGCCCAAATTGATATGTGCAAGGGGAGACTTGTATGTGACAACATAGGCCTGTTTAGCCAAATGTCTTGACATGCTGACAGCCACCATCCTGTGGGAGATTCTTGCTGAATTCGAACTAGGGGAAAATTTTTCTCGAAAGACCTCCGCACACTGCTCAGAACCTGACACCGGGATAAGAATTAATGGCAACCTACCTCCTCTTTTTAAGCTTTTTTAGCTTTTCCAAGAAACACAAAAGGAATGTCCAATTTCCCTCTACTTTTTTTTAAAATATCTGTAAAAAATGGTTAGCCTCCCTAAGAGACCAAAAAAAAAAATAAAGTAACTGCATTCCCCTCCAGCAAACACTGTGGTAGCATATGCGGACAACATCCTAATATTTACAGAAAAGCAGACAAAGCCATCCCTGCCATAATGGAAACAATGAACAAATATGCTGTTGTCTTAGAATATTCCCTAAGCAGGGAAAAAACTCAATTATTTCCATGAAAAATTCATAGTCATCAATCTAATATCAATTACACAGGCCTAAAATGTCAACAATCCAGCCTTCAGTACTTGGGCATTTAGTTCGGCAAAGACTTGGAGTAAGTATTTCTAAACATTAGCATTAGCACTCAACAAAATGAAAGATGCTTTAGCATTTTGGTCAGCCAAATTCATCCTTCGGTGGGGAAAACAGAACCCATAAAAATGATGATTGCCCGCTTGCTGGGTTCCTCTCCACTGCACTCCCTATAAAGCTATCCCCATTATTTTTTAAAACACTAGTCAAATAGTTGTCAAGATTTTTATGTAAAGGGAGAAAGGCAAGAATTGCCCTCAACAAAAGTAAAGTGAAAGGGGGTCTGAATTTACCAGATGTCGAAAACTATGAAACAGCATTTCTACTAAAACAAGTGGCATGGAGGTTTGACATCAAGGTAGATTCCAAACCAGTTTGTCTCTCATTTGAACTAGACTTACTATGTCCACTTTCGCTTTGTGCATCCTCTACAATCAACCAAATCCATCACATAAAACTCAGGCACTCTGAAAACAATTGTCAGTACTATGGAGGCTGTCAGTACCTGGACAGAAAACTCCCACCAAATGCCAAATTTAATCTCTCTTCACTATGGCACGGTAGATTCATTAAAATGTATGGGAAGACAGTCTACTTCAAGGAATGGCCTTCTGAAGGTAACAATCTTATCAAAGATCTCATCACACGTGACAACCCAAAGCTCTTTCCTGAAGTCCAGTAAGAATATAACTAACCCGAATTAAGAGTTTTACAGGTTTTTGAGACTTAAAGTATCCTTCCGGAAGCTAAATAAAACTCACACTCCAGATCTTTTCCCTCATTCTGGGAAAACGACACAAACAAAATGAAACTAATGACGGTGCTTCCTCCTCAGTATATCTTTCCCTTATCCTACTCCTCTTTTCTTCTGTCTTTCCTACCTTCAGCCTCAAATTATTTTTTTTAAAATTCATTTATTTATTGATTTTACAAAAATGAGAAACATAAATCAAAAACAATCAAGGAACATCAGCAGTCACAGCGCACTCTCAATATTGGTCAAACATTACAACCTGTTACAGTCAGTCAAGGAAAGCTTTATTCGGCTGCTATATAAAACAGTCATAAAAGAGCATAAAATTAAACACACACCATATTATTTACACAATATAAATAGTACAATCGATTTAAAATGTATGGAAAGCGAAACTTTGTACATACTGAGCTATTCCAATAAAATACTTTCTTCAAGTAAAGTGCAGCTTTTAAGAACTACCCTCCATGCTATATGCTCATTCGCTAATAGTTGGAGTAGCAGCATGGCTTGTCAACACTGTCTGAGCCCAAGTTACCTTAAAAAGGGTGTAATCCAAACTTTACTTTGGTCTCAATAAAATTTACAAAATAGGACTAGATGCATGGTTGGATCAGAAATGTTATCGCAAGGGTACAGAATTAAAATGCGGGACCAATCATTCATATTGGGGAATGTCAACAATCTGTGGATAATACCCAGTCTTAACCTAGTAAGAAGGAATCTATCAAAACTTCCTGGAACAAATGATAGATAGGGCTCCATCCCAATAGAAGTACGTAGCAATTGGTGTTGTCTCAGCTATTTTTGCTACAGATTCTCTTTTAGCTTCTAAGACCTTGATGCCTGGATGTTTCTTTAGAACCTTTATGGAAATCTCCATCATATATGATGGGGTTAGAAAGTATTCAGGATGTCCCAGTTTGTTCATAAAATCACGTACAAATGTAATCCAGGGAATTGTAAGAGCCCCTTCCAGTTTTAGGGTGTCTTTTAAGATCACGCTATTCCACTCTGTCTGATCCTTACACCAGATTCTATGCCAGCGAAGGATCGGCTCTAGTTTTATCAAGTCTGCAATATGATGTAAAGCTAGCTCCTCGTGGCAAATAAAGGTGGGTGTGCTAGGGGGGGACTGAAAGTATGTACCTTATAAATGCATTTTCAATTAGTTGTAAGGGATAGGTGTCCACAAAACCCCACACCCCTGCCCCATAGGTTGTCATAGTGACACACTTTGCTTATATATATATATATATATATATATATATATATATCAGTTCAGTACGTGGTTTCCTGCCTAGCTTTTTAGCAAAAGTTGCTATTGTAGCTGTAGATCTAGCGAAAGCTAATTTCTTAGCAGATATGGCGGGGGACCAAGAATCGTGATGATTAAAAAGTACCCCTAGGTAAGATCAAAAATGTTCAGAGGCTAACTTTTTCCCATCTGTAAACATTTCGTGGGTCTTCTGCACCCCTTGCTTAAACCTCATAATATACGTCTTAGATATATTAGTTTCGAGACCGAGGTCACGCATGAATGTGCTAAAAATATCCAGGGCTCGCTGGAGGCCGTTTTGCGTACGGGCCATCAATACGGCATCGTCCGCATAAAGAAGTGCGGGAATAGGCCAGCCACCAGCTTGGGGAAAGTCTTTGCCCTGGAGAAGCAGTGCATCTTCAAGTCCATTTATATATAAGTTAAAAAGGAAGGGGGGCAGCACACAACCTTGTCTGACCCCCTTCTAATTGGGAAGACTTCTGTGCATTCTCCCTTCTGGCCAAAACGCACACTAGCTGACGCATCGCTGTACAGTTGACGTAGGAGCGTGATAATTTGTGCGTCAACTCCTACCCCCTCAAGGACCTCTCACAGTCTATTATTCTTTACTGAGTCAAAGGCCGCGGTGAGGTCAATAAAAGCCATATATAGACTGCCTTTTTTCACTCGTGTGTACTTGCCAATCAGTATAGTGAGATTCAAGGACTGTTCGATGGTGCCAAGGCCATCACGGAACCCGTACTGCAGGTCGGACAAAATCTGTTTTTCCTCGGCCCAATCTGCTAAGCGTTCCAATAAAACCCTCCCTAGCACTTTGACCATGGAGTCTAGGAGGGAAATCTGTCTATAGCATCCTGGGTCTTCACGGTTACCTTTTTTGAAAATTGGTATTATTGTCGATTGTGCCCATGTCTGAGGGAGGGTAGACCTTATGCTGGCATTAATAACCTGAGTATGTATGTGCCCCCACAAAGAGTCGTTGTGTTTATATAAATCAACTGGTACCCTGTCGGGCCCAGGTGCTTTGCCGCCCGCGCTTTGTGCCAGGGCCCTGGTCACTTCCTCCAAGGTAATTACTAGATCGATATGTTCACAGTTATCACTACTGTAATCATCCAGATGCCTCCCGGAATTCCCTCGGCCATAATATAGCTCGGAGAAGTGAGTAATCCATGCTTCTTCCATGATGACTTTCTCCACAGATGGGCCCATACTTGGGGTTAGGAAGGGGGTTCTCAGGACCTTTCCAGAAAGCTGTGCTATCTTTCTGCTCCGCAGCATTATGTAAAGAGTCCCAAGCTTCATTTTGAAGGGTTTGTTTTCTTTATTTTAGTACCCTTCTATAATCTGCTCTGGCTTGACGAACTATGGGTAAGGATCTTGGCTTTGTATGTAATGCCCTTTTTAAGTTGGCATACGCCCTGGAGCATTTTTTGTCGAACCATCCTGTGGATTTAGGGCGTTTGCTAAATTGGACACTTGGTAAATTTTTGATTACCCTTGTAATGTCTACAGAACAGTTCACTATCGTTGCATCCAGAGCATCTTCACTTAAACAGTTCTCTATCTCACGTGTACATTTTACTAGGACGTTTTTAGTTAACTGATCTGCGTCAACGTTGGACCACTTTAAAGAGAATCGGTTTGCTTTATTTAATTCTTCAGTTCCCAGCATACAAGTATGCAGATCAGACTTGTTTGGAGAGTACGCATGAGTCTTGAACTTTAAAATGAGGGGGTAATGGTCGCTTATAGCGATGTTGCCCACCTCGAAAGAAAAGGCCAGGTGCGCATGTGGGGCTGAGATCAATATATAATCAATGGTCGTGGCATGGCCTCTCCCATTAAAGGTGGGCATAAAACCAACTGGAGTGGTCAGCATCTCATTTGCAAACCTGAGGTCTAGTTTAGAGACAAGGTCATTAAATGTGCCCCCCGCCTTAGAATGGTTAAAGTGAGTACAACTATAAGCATCATTAGGGATACCACACAGTCTGTTATTGAGATGATTGCATAGGCCACAATTAAAGTCGCCCATCAGTAAGGTCATAGTATCTGTTCTTTTCCGGTTGGATATTTTAGTGACTGTAGCCAAGATGCCTTTCACTACTGTGTCGAGATCATTATGGGTGGTATTATTATATAAATTAATCAACAGTGTAGAGTGTGTTGCAGTAAAATGTAACTCCACCCCATGAAAATAGCTACCCCCCGGGTGGAACGTGATCTTACTTGAAGGCAACTTATTAGATATATATGTGGAAATCCCACCTTTTGGTCTCCCACCCAGCCCTCTCACTGCTGATGTGCTAAATGTTCTATAGCCATTAATGTGTATGGGTTCAATTGCCCATGTCTCTTGTAGGCATAAGATGTCTGCGGACCCCACAAAAACTTCCCAGACTGGGTTCATAACCTTGTCACGTAGCCAGAGATATTCCAAGACACCACAGAGCACGTTGTGTGGTCTAGTGTGGTCGAGGGTGTGGTACAGATCGACCGCGTTACAGTTGGGAGATCCGGATTGGATACTATTGTTGTCCCTGATAGATCAGCATTCAGTTCAGAGTAATACACTAAGTCCCCCAAGACTGCCTGCCCACTTGTTCATCGCTCTAGGTGCTCATGGTTTGGGGACCTAGTTTGTTTCTTATTCCATGGTTGGCCCATCTGCTGGGTGGTATCCAAGGTGGTAGTTTCTTGATGCTCCCTCTTTTCCACTGTGTTACCTGTGGGTGATACCAGTCCGTCAACCCCATCCAAATTATAGAGGGGCTCAAAAGAGTTAAATGTTGGAACATCGAATCTGTATTGTGGGATACCCCTGTTCTTATCAAGTACGGGGACCTTCTCAGGCACCCAAAGTGGTTGGTAGAAAAAGCCCAGAGGAACTACACCCATTCCCTCTTTTCTAGACATGTAGCACCTGGACACTTCTAGGATGCTTCTGACAAGATCCCGCGATCTGAAAGTGACCACGACGCAGTCTCCTGCCAGTGATTTAGGTGTTGCATCTACCCAGGGAATTCGGCGGGCCATCTTGAACTCAGAGAATAGCGCATGGGTATGGCCCGTCTTAATAGAGAGTGCATGTAGAGCCTTATTTTTCAGGGAGGACCAATACTCGAAGACTCCCTGTTGTAAGGGGGGTACATTTGTCCGAACAACAGTATAAGGTGTAGCCTCTGGTGGAAGGTGCAAGAAGGTCAGCTTAGATGAATAGTTGTCTTTCTGTCTCCCATTGGCCTCCCTTAATTGCTCCCTGGGGTGTTGTCTGATTAAATTTACATGGTTCACCTGGGTCGTGGTACATGCAGGGCGGGTTACTTCACTACTAGTCCTGCCACCAACCTCTATAAGGCACTGGTTAGTCCGTGGGGTCGCCGCAGGCCACGGGCCATTGGTGCTGTTTCACGCTCAAAGTTACGTGTGGGCCTATCTGCTGGCGCGCTGTTGGCTCCATAAGTTTTGTGCGCAGCATTCAGAACAGAACAGCTATTATCTTTAAGCTCTGTTTCGCGGCGTGTCTGTTCAGGAGGGTATCTAACTTCCAGTGAGCCGTTTAAAGGCTCCCTCTAGACCCTGTAACCTTTCTTCTATAGCAGATATCTTAGTTAGAACAGGTCTGATGAGGGTTGAAAGCATGCCCTCAAGTTTTTCCCAGTAATCTGGATAGTTTGCGATTAGAGTCCCCCACGTTGCATGACTAACCTCCATGGGCTCATGGGCCACTGTTGATGTGGCTGAACTTAGCTTTTTGTGCCTAGACCCTCTGTTGTTATGCATTTGATGCAGTTTGTAGGTATTTGGTCCCTGGCCTCGTCTTTTTTTTTTATGGGAGCACTGACCCTTTACTCTGACTCAGCTTCATTTTTTGACCTCTCATCCGAAAGTTTGATTTATTAGTTGTGACCTGACTAGGTACTTCACGCACAGTCGAGGGTGGAACTGGTGGCATCAGCAAGGTGTCTTCTTCCAAGGGCAATATGGGCCGTATAGCCTCTTTAGGTGTGGCGGGGTTTGGGGGGCCTACTATGGAGATATCAAGTGCTTCTGCATGGTGAATTAATGGGCACAGAGTGCCAGCTCGTGGCTCGTGTGATAACCTGCGTTCAGTTATATTCATTTTGTGCATTAGGACCGACTCGGCCCTTTGGAAAAAGGCGTTGAGGGTCCCAATCAACCACTTCCCCGTGAGGGACTTTCGCTTGCTCATCCTCACCCCCTTATTATGTTGTGTTCCCAGGGGTTATAGGTATATTCTCAGATTGTATTCAGCCACGGTTCCTATGGGGGGGGGGGGGGGGGTCTAAAAAGTATAGGGACTAACCACTAAGGGGGGGGGGGGGGTTCACTATTTCGACAATTACAAGAAATAACTGGCAATCATTTGTCCACATTTTCTCAATACAAAATGTCAATACCGTAGCCCAGTCCAGTCTCCTACAGTCTGACGGGCTCAGACGGGTCCACCCTTGGTCCGGGCTTTGTCCCGCACGCGTCCCGTGCCGTGGTGGGAGAGGCAGCGCTATTAGCTCGATGACTCCGCCTCCCTCTCGCTCGCAGCACTCGGAGCCGCTGGGAGGGCAGGTGATACTCTCTGGGGGTTGCAGTCCTCCCCAGAGTGTAGCCGGCACTGTGGGCTATGCGGTGTGCCCTTTGCTCCTCCGGAGGTTTCTTCCAGGCTTGTGTGGCGTCCCGAGGTGCAGGCAAACAGTTTTTGGCAGCAGGTATCAATATCTTATAAACCTAGCAACCCAGACCTGAGAGCAGAGGTGTGGAAGCACTGGCGGCAACAGCGGAGCTGCGGCGGGGAGGGCAGGCCCCTCCTGCTGTTCATGGAAGACACAGGGGGGCTGCGGCTACTCGGTTAGCCAGTAGAATAATTCAATTATGGCCACTCCGGTCAAGAATTGCGCACCTCTGCTCTTCTCGCCTGTTACAAAATTCCAGTCTACCAACCTATTGAGGTGTACAGGCTATCAAATGTATCAAAAAGTCTAAGGAGAATATCAAATGTATCAGCCATTCTGTGTCGGAGCATACCCACCTAGGAATAAGCAGCTGATAACTGGCCTGTCCAGTGGCTTACATTATGTTAACCTACATTACATTGAAAAGTGGGTACATAAGACAGATGTCCAGGAGGGGAAGGCCCCAAGGGTGTATCTATAACCCCATCGTACTTTTTCGCATCCGTTCCCTTTACTTCGGCATTTCCTGCTCCAGTCCAGCTATGTAGGTTCGATATAGGCATCAAAAGCTCTTGGGCGATTCTGAGGAGGAAGTAAATCGCTGTACAACTCAGATTGCATATTGCAATATAGCATGTCTCTGGACCAGCTTGCAATGGTGGGCGCCGACCCCCGGGACCAGCGCATCGCCTCGTTTAGCTATTAATAATCCCATGTCAACCAATTGGCGCGCATCTTCCAGAATCTGTCTAGAGTGTCCCAAAAGAGCCAATAAAGGATCTTGTGTGAGCAGAAGACCTATATATTATATGTATATATATATATATATATTTTTATTAACAGTTTTCGATAGCGCGAACATGACCCTTGGGTATCAGAGCGCTTAACATCACAAGGCATGGGTTAAAGCAGCAATGTATATAAAAAGCAATAGAATCGTGAACTTAATTAGTACTACTTCCAAACCTAGTCTATATGTAGGTAATATACAGAAAACTTTAAAGGGCCGGTACATGGTTAAACACGAATAAGAAAAAGTTCTGAGGTAGCAAATGAATGTTTTAGCGACTTTTCTTTAAGACTCTATCATCTTCAGTCACATGGTTTGTCTCGTGCCTCACGCTGGAGTCATTTTATCGAAGGTGATTTTCTATCTATTTCCTACGTTGTTATCTAGTAATCACTTCAATGATAAGTTTTAGAGGGCGAGAAAGATCTCAGTTTCCCTCTTAAATGTTGCAGTGTTTGTAATATTTCTGATGTTTGCGGGAAGGGAGTTCCAGATTCTGGGGGCCGTGCCTGAGAACGCCCTCTCATAGGTTTTTTTCTTCCTGAAGATAGGTGGTCTCAGGAGCAGATGATTGGCACTCCGGGCAGGTCTGTTTCCTCCTGAAATTTCTATTTTGTGGGCGAGATATCTAGGTGTGTTGTAATGAATCGCTTTATGGGTGATACATGCCATTTTTAGCTGTATTCTAGCTTCGTACGGTAGCCAGTTTAAAGCTTTCAGGTGAGGGGAGATATGGTCAAATTTCCTCGAACCTGAAATAAGTCTTGCCGCTGCATTGAGGCATGCTTTTAGAGGTGCTGTGGAAATTTTTGGGTAGTCCTGCTAGCGTTGTACACCCATATTCGATCCTTGGGATAACCAGTGATTGCACTGCTAGTTTTAAGTCAGTCTCCGTTAAAAAAGTTTTCATTTTTCTCAAGTAGTTCAGATGAAAACGGGCGTTTTTGGCCATTGTTTTAATGTGGGTTTTCATATCAAGGTTCTCATCCAGTGTGATTCCGAGTGATTTCGCCGAATCAACTAGAGTAGGGGTGCAATTTAACGCAGTGATCATTTTGGACCATTCCTTCACTTCTGATTGATTTTTTTGTGGTGTGATAAGTAAGAATTTGTTTTATTTGCGTTTAGCTTGAGATGATTGTTAGTTAGCCATTTTAGCGACATTTTGAGGGCCTCATTCATTGTGGTTATGTCTTCCAGGCATTCAATCTTGATGTATAGTTGCATGTCGTCCGCATACATGTGGTAAGATATTTTTGATTTTTGCAGAATTTCTGTAAGCGGTTCGATGTACAAGTTAAACAGTGATGAAGATAAAGTAGGTCCTTGAAGTACTCCAATTGTGTTTGAGCATGAGGGAGAAAGTGATTGGTTTACTAGGAATCTCTGATTTCTATTCTGTAAAAATGATTCGAACCATTTCAGTACAGTGCCAGAAATTCCCATCCTGTTGTGAAGTCTGTTCAGTAGTTTTTCGTGGTTAACTGTATCAAATGCTGATGACAGGTCTAGGAGGATGAGTAGACAAGATTGATTGTGATCTAGTACTAGAAGTGCATCATTGACAATGTGTAGGATTGCTGTTTCCGTGCTGTGACCTTTTCCGAATCCCGATTGACAGTCATCTAACAATGAGAAGTTGTCGATGTGCCTGCTCAACTGATTCTGTTCACATTTCTCTATCAATTTGGCAAGAAAAGGGATGTTGGTCACGGGGCGATGGTTATTTGGATCTGCTGGGTCCACTGTGGGTTTTTTGATGATCGGGACTACTTGTCCTGTCTTCAGGCAATCTGGGAGGACCCCCTGGGATAGTGAGGAGTTTATAATTTCTGTCCATATTGGAATCATAATATGGCTGATTTCTTTTAGGCATTTTGATGGTAGTGGGTCGTTATAATGATTGTTGGGTTTAGTGACTGCTAGCGTTTTAGCAATCTCATTCTGGTCCAATAATTTGAAAGTGTCCCAGTGTGCTTTCTTATTTGTCGTCTTATTCGCATAATTCGCATAATTCGGTGCAGATTGTGATGATGGTGTATTGTAGTTAGTGTTATCTGCAGCGATCCTAAGTTCTTCTTCCAGCTTGTTGGCTTTTTTAATTGAAAAAGGTAGAGAATTCTTCGCAACTTAGTTGCGTTTTAGTGACCTCTTGGGCAGATTTTGCCATCTTGTTTGATTGTTGTTTTATGATTTCAACCAATTTCTGTGGCCTGTTTTTGGCGTTATCCAATTCCGTTCTGATAAATTCCTTTTTAGAGTTGATGATCTTCTTGTTATATTAATTTCTGATTTTTCTGAGGGATTTCAGTTCAGGGGAGGATGGGTGTTGTCTCCATTTTTTTTTTTTTTTATGTTTATTAAAGACCTTTATTCTCGTGAATCAAAGCTTGCAATACATATCACATATAGTCACATATTTTGTGGTAACAGTGTGCCTATATCGCTGATCAACATAATTTTGAACACAGCCATTTAGCCGGCATCCCGGGGGCCCGGCGGCGTACAAGTCAGCAATCTGTCGTAGGTAACAGTGTGTGGTCACAGCCCTTCGGCAGTATAAAGTGCGCCATGTCAACTCGCAAGCTTCTGAAATTCGCATGCATCTAAGGTCTTTGGAAAACAAGGCAAGTCCAAAAACAATTTAACTAACCCAACAGCCCCCCACCCACCCACCCACCTGAGTGCCTGCAATGATGTCCCCGTGTGCAAACTCCGATAATGTACGACAGTGTGCAAATATTATTCTACCCACAGTCGTCAACCCGGGGAACCCATCCCCCCCCTTCAACCGCCTAGATGGGACCCTACTTGCACTGATTCTAATCACGCTGCCCCCGACCTCCCCCCCCCCCCTCTGAAGCCCCCCTCACAGGAACCCTGTGTCAACCTCGGCACCTAGTCCTCCGCGGCGTCCTGTAGGTCCACCGCCTCAGTCATCTGAGCCCTCCTCGTTCTCTCTCTGTATGTATTCCTGGTAAAGACCCCAAAGGTTTTTTGGCCTACTTCTAGGGGGGAGCAGCTCACTATAGAGTTCAGTCTGGGTGCAGGGCCATATCGACTAGGCGGCGCTGGGAGGCAGGGAGCGGCTTAGAGTACCCCAACAGAGCCAGTTCTGGGCTGCGAGGCAGCTCCGAGCCCAGGATCTCACCAATCTCTGAGAAAACCTCCGCCCAGAATTTCTGAATGCCTGGGCAGTACCATGCCATATGGATAAAGTCTGCAACCGGCGTGTGGCAACGTTCGCACTCCGCCGACTACCGTAAGCCGTACCGGTGGAGTCTCTCCGGGGTATAGTAAACCCGCTGGAGGAACTTAAAATGCACAAGCCTGTGCCTACCATTGAGGGAGAGTCTACGCGTGCTGGAGCAGCAATATCTCCACATGTTGTCGTCAATAGGCGACTGCAAATCACCTTGCCACGCCTCTCTGGCCTTGGAGTATTGCATCTGCTGATGTGCAACACCCAGCTTGTTGATGTTTGAGATTAGTTTACTAGGGGACTTGTTTTTAATGACGTAAGTAAGCTCAGGGACCTCCATGGGTTCCTCCATTGCCGGGCCCAGTACCTCCTTGAACGCGGACCGGAGTCTGTGAAACTGGAACCGCTGCAGCAGAGAGGCAACCAAGGGGGCGGGTGGGAGCTGATCCCATGTCTTCAAAATACCCCCTGCAAACAGATCCTCCATTCTCACAAGCCCCAGCGAACGTAGCGCCTCGGTCACACCCTTTTCCCCAAGGGGGTCCAGCCACAGCGCCCAGTCAATCTGCATTAGCGAGGATTACAAGATGGGACAGCCACGCGCACGGGTCAGCGCGTGCCATGCATGATTAGTTGACTTAAGGGAGTCCAATTGACCGATGGAGCGGTCCTCCGGAAGGCAGACTGTGGCCGGGAGGGGGAGAGGTTCCGCAAACAGGCGCTCTAGAGTCACATGCGGTGTGTGTGGGTCTCCATGGATCCACAAGTGTAAATGCGACGCCTGCGCTATGCGGTAGTATCTTTCCATGTCGGGGGCCCCCCGTCCTCCCATTTGACAAGGGAGCATCAGCGTCGTCCATTGGACTCTAGGTTGTTTGCCGCCCCACACCAACCTGATGAGAACCTGTGTAAGCTGTTTGAAGAAGGCCCTTGACAGGACCACTGGGATATTGGTAAATAGGAAAAGGAACCACGGCAGCACTATCATTTTCATGATGGCTATTCTGCCCATGAGAGATAGTGGAAGCTTACACCAAGCTTCAACGTCCTCAACGAGCTTATTGTAGGCTACACCATAATTGTCCCTGACGAAAATGTCCGGATCGGTGTGTAGTTGTATACCTAGGTATCTGACGGAATCTGAGGACCATTTCAGGGGGTACTCCATGTCGAAAGGCTGCGTCACAGGCGTTAGCGGGAAGGCGATAGATTTGTCCCAATTCACTTGCAGCCCGGAGAGCGAGCCAAAATGGACGACCTCCCGTAGGACGGCTGACAGGTTTGACTCCGGGTTGCGGATGTACAGCAGGGTATCGTCAGCATACGTGGAGATGCCTATTTTATATGTAGGAAAGCTGATTCCCTCCAGGCTGTGGTACTCCCTTATTGCCCAGGCCAAGGGCTCCGCCACAAGCGCGTACATCACGGGCGAGAGGGGGCATCCCTGCCTAGTGCCTCTGCTGATACCAGACGGGTCAGTCACTCTGTCCCCTATTTTCAGCCTAGCCGAGGGTTGGTGGTACAGGGCTCCCATCATCTGCAAGAACGGCTCACCCAGGCCTAGTTTCCTGAGGACTCTAATCATGAAAGGCCACTCCACAGAGTCAAAGGCCTTTTCCATATCGAGGAAAACTGTTAGGGCGGTGTTTTCCTGGCGGACGTGCTGCATCGTCCCTAGCACTGTGCGAATGTTGTACGTCAGGTTTCTGTTGGGGACAAAGCCGGACTGCTCAGGCGCAACCAAGTCAGGAACCAAGAGCGCCAAGCGGTTGGCCAGCACCTTGGCATAAATCTTGGCGTCCACATTCAACAGACTGAGGGGTCTGTACGAGCTGCAGGACTCCGGGGCTTCCCCGGCTTTAAGATGGTAACGAGCAGTGCCTCCCTCATTGTGAGGGGCATAGTGCCTTCCTCGCAGATATCATCGAAGAGGGTAATCAGGTGCGGAACCAGCTTGTCCTTAAATGATTTATAAAAGCCCACGGTCAGACCGTCTGAGCCGGGCGCACTGCCCGACCGCATGCCAGAAAGTGCCTCCAGGACCTCGTCCTCCTGTATGGGGGACATCAAGAATTCTCTATCTGAGTTCGGTAAGAAGGGCATGGCTATATGATCGAGGTAGTCATCAATTTCGTCTTCTACACCTAGCGATCTGGACTTGTACAGGTCGGCATAGTACTGCCGAAAGGTTTGGAGGATCTCCTCCTCGTCCGTGATCACTCCTCCCTCCGGCCTGCGCAGCTCGTCAACAACAAGTGGTCGTCTAGAACCACGTACCATTCTTGCCAGAAGGGCACCCGGTCTATCCCCCTCCCCGTAAGTTTGTGCCGTCGCATATTTGCCCATGTGGAGAACCTCCCTGTCGGCTAGCCCCTGAAATTCAGTCAACAGGTGTTTAAGTTGGGAGTCGGCGCTGGACTCAGGATCACCCACTTGCTGCCCCTCCAGGTCCGACAGATGGGATTCTAGTGATGCCAGATCTCGTCTAATAGACCTCAGCACACTCGAGTGTTTGGACATGGCCATGCCTCTTATGTAGGCCTTAAACGCCTCCCACAATGTCTGAAAGTTGTCTACCGTACCTAGGTTTTTGTCAAAGAACGAGTCAATATCTTCAGCCAGTTCGCCCCGAAAGGCGTCATCCAGCAGGGAATAGGGAGGGAACCTCCAGGTAAAGGGGGGGATAGCTCTCCTAGTGGTGGCCATGTGCAGCAGTATGGGAAGTGGTCCGAAAGAGTGCGGGGGAGCACCTCGCACCTACGAATACTACTTATAACAGACTGTGATGCCAGCCAGTAGTCAATTCTGGTATGAATATTGTGAAAGGCAGAATAGTGTGTGAAACCACCTTTCGTGGGGTGTTTACTTCTCCACACGTCCACCAGGTCTAATTTAATTAATTCCGCCTTCATGTGTGCGGCCGAGGCAACAGGCCTGGGGCAGGCCCCGCGGATCGATCCAGGGCAGGATCAAAGACAAAGTACTCACCGTCTCCTCCACCAGAAAATCCGCTCACAGCCTAACTCTCTCCATCACACCATCCCAAGTCTTTCCAGGCAGAGCCACCATCACTATTTACAATAACGGGATTGTCCTATCACAATCCACAGACAGGAACCTGGAACTGCTAGACAACATGTTCCCCACCTTCAAAGAACACCTCTCCAATTCACGGACAAACACTCATATCTCCCCCAGTCCCACCAACCATGACCTCACAGCTACATACTCTTCAATCATGGACACACCTACCACCCCTGACCTCCCATCCCGTACCCACAACCCCACTATCCCAATTCAGCACTCAATCACAGACACAGATCGCTCCCCCTCATACACCGTTCTTTCCCCCGCCCCTTCTACCAACTTGCAGACCTCCACACATACCTTCAACACTCCTATCACACCTACAGCGGGCATTAACACCCCGCTCGCCGCTGACAGCACAGTTCCCACCCATAACACACCTAACTTAGTCCAGCACCAGAATAACACGCATTCCGACAATTCCCCCCCCTTTATCCCCCCCCATTCTCAGTCCTCATTACCCTCTAACCAACTTCGCAGAACATACCCCCTCTCTTAATTTAACTCCCCCTCCCCTCAACAGGACCATCTCCAATCCCACTTCCCCTCCTACTCTCAGCCCCCATTACCCTCCCTACACCCCCACCACGGCTACCAGTCTCCCAGCCTACACCTTGACCCCCCCGCCTACCACCAATGCCCTCACCCATAACACCAACTTCCTCCCTACCTCATCCACACCCCTCCCGTCCAAAACCTCTCGCCTCCCTAACCCCATCCCGCACACCAACACAACGCAGACCTGCTCGAACACCAGCCCTCCCTCCCACCTGCACACGAATTCCCTGGTCAGCCATTCACCCCTGACTGCCACTCCCACCCCCACCACCTACCCTACGATGGAATACATCACGGCCACCCTCACTCAGATCAAAGAAGACATTCACGCCATCAAAGAACTACTCTCCACACACCCCATACACCGCCCACCCACCTCCACCCCCCCTCCCAACTTGTCTCCTACTCCGCCGGCGGACTCCCACCCTCATCACGCCCCACACAAGGCGTCAATCCCTGCTCATAGGCGCAGCAACTGCCCTCGTCCCCCGCATCGCCCCTGCAACCCCTCACACATCTACACCTCCCCGCCAAACTTGTCCCCCACCCCTCCGACTAACTCTCGCACTCAGCTATCCCCCAATCTGACATCAATCCCAGCTCTTAATCGCAACAACCGCCCTCGCCGCACCCACAACTCTTCCTCTGACCTCGACACACTCACCCTTCTCCGCTCCTATGACCCAGCCCCCCAAACTCACACAAGCGCCCCACACCGCAACATTCCCACGATACACCCAAATCCCCTTAGACCACCCACACTAAACAGCAGATTCTCCATCCCCAATAACCTTAGAAAAGTCCCTCTCTCGCTAGAACCATCTAACACCCTCTACACACCCCGTCTCAAATGCACTCTTCTCAACTGCAGAACGGCCACGAAACATTCAGCAGCCATTGCTGAGCTCCTCTTATCGCGGGACCTTGACCTAATCATCCTGACTGAAACGTGGCTAACTGAAGCTTCGACACCCATAATGGACATTCTGGTTCCTCCCAACTACCACATTATCAGGCTCGACAGAACAGGCCAAATAGGTGGTGGAATCGCATGCATCTACAGGAACAACCTCTCTGTTCAGAAAGTCAATTCCACATCCCTACCATCCCCAACATCCTGGAAATACATCTGCCTCGACATTATTAGTGAGGGCAAACCGATATGCTCTCTTCACAGCATTTACCACCCACCCAGGGACAACCTCACCTTTTCCCAACAAATCATGGATATGATCTCAACCAATTCCGGACGGCAGCTCACCCAAATATACCTTGGTGACTTCAACCTCCACTGGAATGACCGCAACGACGCGGTGGTAAATAGTCTTAAAAATTTCCTCGATGCGCTTAACCTCACCCAAATATGCAACAGCCCGACCCATGAGAAAGGTTCTACCATCGATCTGATTATCTCCAAAGAGGACTCTATCCAACTCGAACCCCTCCAACCCTGTGACTGGTCAGATCATCATATTATCACATTCTTTATCAACGAAAAAGTCAAAGTCAACCCGGCGCAACTCTCCAAGCCCAAAGTCTGGAAAAGAGACTCGAAAAAGCTCAACCCAGGCTCTTTGCCCCCTAACAGTTGCAATCTCCTACTCCCACCTGCAGGCGCCACGGACTTCCAAACTCTGACTGACCACTATCTCAACGCTATGACCTCTATAATTAATGAGGCTGCACCTATGCAGCTAAAAAGAGTCTCTACTAAAATCTCCAAACCATGGTACGACGGGAGTCTCAACGAGGATAGAAGAGACATGCGAATGGCAGAACGGACCTGGAGATCAGCTCCCTCCGCAATGCACCTAAAAGATCTGAAGAAAAAGAGAAACGCCTACTTCAGGAAAATAAAACGCTCAAAATCGGACTTCTTCAGCCTCCAACTTGACCAAGCAAAAAACCGCCCGAGAAAACTGTTTGAGCTAATCAAGTCACAATCCAAGGAGCAACCACAACCACTCCACACTGGGCGTGAGGCACCCTCCTGTGAAGACTTCGCTGATTTCTTTATCCAAAAAACTGACAAAATAAAAAGCAATCTCCTCATTGACGCAAGCCTCTACTCCAAACCCCAATGCCTAGCACCCACTGAACCAAAAAACAATGCTACATGGTCAACCTTTGGCACATACTCGGAAGAAGAAATTGGCAAATTACTCAGCACCCTGAAACCATCCAATCACCTCACGGACCCCCTCCCTGCCTTCGCAGTAAAAGACTTTACCCCTTTGCTTCTCCCTCTCTGGACTAAAATCATCAACAGCTCTCTCCAACAAGGAAGCATACCTGACTCCCTCAAAGTTGGTCAGGTCACACCTCTACTAAAGAAACCAACAGCCGACCCCTCTGATCTCAACAATTACCGTCCCATCACCAATATCCCCACTCTCGCCAAACTGCTGGAAAAATGCGCACAACTACAATTGACGAAACACATTGAGCAATTCGATCTCCTCAACCCTCACCAGTCTGGCTTCCGAGCAGGACACAGCACAGAAACTGCTATGACTCACATAATTGACGACGCACTTCAAATGCTAGACCAAAACGACACCTGCCTCCTCATCCTTCTTGATCTCTCCTCAGCATTCGACACCGTTAAACATGAGAATCTACTAGAACTACTAAACACAAGAATGGGCTTATCTGGAACTGTCCTCAAATGGTTCACTTCCTTTCTTCACAACAGGTCGCAGAAATTCAAGAGCAACAACCTGATGTCCTCGCCAATACCTGTAACGCTAGGCGTCCCCCAAGGATCCTCTCTATCCCCAACTTTGTTCAACCTAGTCATGGAACCTCTCACCACCTTGCTACAAGCATCCAATGTACACTTCCACATGTACGCCGATGACACCCAACTTTACCTCAAATTACAATCACCCAATGACATCCTGCTCCTGAACTCAACGATCAGATGCACCCAATCCTGGCTTGCCGACAATCACCTCAAACTCAATTCCCTGAAAACAGAGTTCCTTCTGAGCTCACCTCCAGCGAAGATATCCACCACTCAACACTGGCTTAAACTCCTAACCACACTCAATGTCCAACCCACCATCGCGGACTCAGCAAATCCTTTAGGCATAACACTCGACACCAATCTCAACATGCAGCAACATATCAGCAAGGCAACAAAGGGAGCGAACTTCCAGATCAATACTCTGAGGAAACTTAAACCCTACCTCCCAGCCAAAGACTTCCAAATTGCAGTACAAGCACTAGTCATCCCACGAATTGAATACGGCAGCACCGCCCTCTGCGGACTCCCCCTAACTACAACCGCACCACTAAAAGCTTCTCTAAATGCTGCAGCGAGACTCATCACTGGGTCAAAAAAGCACTCCCACATTACCCCTGACTTGAAATCCCTGAATTGGCTGCCTTTTGAAGCCAGAATACATCTGAAAATAGCCTGCATGGCACACAAGGCGGTACACCTAAACTCACCCGGCTACCTTGCTCAGAAATTGACAATCTCTGGGGGAATCAGAAACACGAGAGGCACAAACAATCTTCTGCTGAAACCTCGAAGATTCCGGAAGGAAAAAACATACAAGCGCTCCTTCTCAGGAATGGCGCCTAGGATTTGGAAGTCACTCCCGCCCGAAACCAGGCTTATCTCCTCCACTACACTCTTTAAAAAAGAAGTAAAAGCTATCCTCATGGCTAAATACACCTGAACTACTATCTCGAACCCTATTAACACCCTGCACCGATTTGTACTACATGCTTGACCCCTTTACTTATGTGTATGAGTTGTCTTATTACCCACATGATTGGCTTTGCAGTCACCTATTTGTACTATTTGTACTGTGTGATCTATTGATTTACTTGTTTGACTATGTTCCCTCATGTACCCTTCTATGTAAAGCGCTCTGATATCTGCGAAGATCTTGTTTGCGCTATATAAAACTTTTAAAATAAATAAAAATAAATAAAGTCCCCTCCCCACAGTACCCTAGTGTCGGCATGCGATCTACACTGTGCAGATAGATTTGTGTAGAAGTCTGGGTTATCGTAATTAGGGCCATAGACGTTGACAACCAGTCGATCAAGTCCCTTACCCACACACCTAGCGAGAACAAACCGACCCTCAGGGTCAGATACCAGTGGGAATAGTTTTAGTTGGGAGCTAGGGCTGACCCAGGTGAGTACCCCTCTGGAATGTGTCGTGAACCCTGCGGCCACAGTATGACCCACAAGCCCCCGGGCCTGCAACATCCTGCTGTTGAGTGGTAAGTGCGTCTCCTGTAGAAGGGCTAGGTCGACATGATGTCTGTGTAAATAGCTAAGAACCTTTCGCAATTTACGGTAGTCATTCAGGCCCGCACATTCCAAGTCATTATCTTCAATTCCTGAGGGGTGTGTGCAGTGTTCCCTCTGGGAGTACCAGCCATCACATCATTAAACAACATAGGTAGCAGATAGTAGTATCGTCAGTGCATTTTCCCGTGCTAGACACAACCTCAGGCAACACATTGCATGGCTTCATATTCAACCCCCCACGTGCAAAACAGTGAGAACATTCCCCAACGCAGAACCCTCCCCGCTTATGGCAGGCCTCCCCCAACGCGGCCACCCAAACTCCAACCCACCCACAGCCGACCACCCCCAACCAGGTCAGACAGATCCCGAAACCACCCCCCTGCATCCCAAAAATAACAAACTCAAATTAGTCCTAAGACTGGCTCACAACGGAGCCTAACAGCCAAAAGCGCCGGGGCAGAGATCGCCAGTCAGGAGCAGTTCCCCAACTGCACAACTACACAAATCTAGCTAGCCCCTTAGCCCAGTCCCAGCCAGTAGTTCAGTGCCGTGATCAAGTCACCCCGGAGTCCTCCACCTCCCCGGTCACCCCACATGGCCTACGGTCGTCCACTCTAAGTGTCGGCCCAAGGTCGGGATTCCTCCCAACTACGCCCAACATAAAAACAAAACAGTTATTCGCCACCCACCAGGGTGTCCGTTGAGCTCCTCCGCCGTGTGGTTCAGACGGTGCTGCCAATACGAGTCAAAGCTGCCTCTTACTTCCCCCCTGAGGGGCTTGGGACCACTGAATGGGGATTTGTCAAACAGCACAGAAAGTCGTCCGAGGCGCACAATGGCCGCATGATCAGTCCTGCTCATCCATGTGCGAGGTGGAACCAGAGTCGTCGCCGCAGTTCCTCTGGGCGACCCTGTGTTCTCTGGTCCACTCCTTCAAGGACTTCTGGAGGTCCCTAGGGTCCGTAAAGAAGTGAGTGTCCCTGCTTGTTGATCCGAAGCTTTGCGGGGTACATCATGGCGTAATCTAAGCCCTATTCACGCAGCTGCTTCTTGTAAGGTGCGAATTGCCTTCTTTCCTCCTGTACCTTGGCGGTGAAATCCGGATAGAGGGAGATGTCCATTCCCTCATACTGCAGCTTACCTTTGTCTCTGGCCAGACGCAGCGCCGTGTCCCTATCACGATAGTTCAGAAGTTTCGCTATAATAGGGCGGGGGAGCGCACCCGGCTTTGGCCTAGGACCCAGGGTGCGGTGAGCCCTTTCAACAATAAACATGGGCGAAAAGACATCCTCTCCAAGCAGCACCTTTAAGAGTTTCTCGACAAAGAGCTCCATTTTGCCGGTTTGGGTGGTCTCCGCCACTCCCGTGATACGGATGTTGGATCTGCGTGACCTCGCCTCCAAGAATTCTGACTTATCTTGTATCACCTGTAGGAGTCTACCAAACTGCTTTCTGTCTTTGTCCCATTCTGTCTGCGCCTCCTCCGCCTCCGTGAGCCGTCTTTCCGCCATGTCGAGGCACTCGGCATGTTTGTCGACGCGTTCCGCCATGCGGTCCATACGATATGACAAGGCGTCAATTTTGGTTCCAATGGACGCTATACTGTCCTGTATTCCCTTTTCCATGGAAACGAGCATGTCTCGCAGTTCCGTGCCTGTCGAGCCATCCATTGCAGCTCCCTTCGGGGACGCTTCTGTGACTGGCGCCTCTGTCCCCTTGGTCCGTCGCTGTTCAAAGGAGAGTTTAGCCTGCGTGCCGTCGTTCTTTCCCATACCTGATCTACTTGGTGGAGATGTAAGCCGCCGCGCCGGTTCCTGAGCAAAGTTAGGGCAGTCCGGGGGCGCACCTCGGAGGGGGGGGGGGGGCAGGCACTCACTTTCAGCAATGACGCCCTGGTCGCCAGGGGGGGCCGCCGGCTATAAGGGCACCGGGGTCCGGTATCCCGCAGTGCATTACTTCAGCCAGGTGCACACCAGCAAGGACCGTGTCACGTAGATCCCTTTAGGCCCAAACAGCGCCACACAGCCACCCCGCTCCAAGCCGGGGGTCCACTCCGCTCCGATGTGGTTCAAATCCAGGAGACCCTCTTCACCCCGGAACACCAGGGGCAGGACGCCTCAGAGGGGGCGTGCAGACTCAATCGCGCCTATCGCCACCAAGGCCTAGCCACCGCAGCTGGGCGCAAGTACCACTAGGCCGGCTTCACCTTCAGGAGGGCCAGGACCCAAGATGGCGGCAACAGTGAAAGCCCGCAGTTCATCACAGGACTCCGGCGAGGACTCTTCCCCCTAGTCGTCGTTACTGCAGCATACACCCGAACACTTAACACTCAGCGGGGGGGTCCGCAGTAAGGCCTGTCCCAGATTAATGCTGCATCGGGGTATTAGGACCCCGCTGTGTACTCACTGTAACACCGCCGGATAGGCGCTGAGGTTTGGCGGCAGTCGCAGGTCGCTCACGAGTGTCACCCCGCTCCAGGCTGCTCCCCTGCGGTCAGGCGTCCGCTTGATGCGCGCAGACCCACTCCACCATATGCTCCATCTGGCGCAGGACAGGCCCGGGCCGGGCCACCAATATCGGCACTCAAGGCTCCTCACGGGCACCCCTTCTGCCGCGATGGCGGGCGGGCAGCCACAGCGTCGCGGGGTAAAGCGCCTCCTGTATGCGCGTGTGTCCAAGTGGGGGGAGGGAGGGGGGACGCCAATGTCCGTTCGCCAAAGTTCCGAGTCACTCCCGGTGGAACCAGGTCCCCGGCTCGCGGGTTGCTGCTGCGGCTGCACGCCAGGCGACGTCACTCGGCCCGCACTCCAGGGCGGGTCAAGGCTTCAGGCCCAGTCCGCCGCCGCCGATGCGCCCTCACTCCCCCCTCGCAGGTCGCAGTACGCCAGGGCCACCCACCCCTCCAATAGTGTCCGGGGGTCTCCAGGGGAGGAAGAGAGCCGCGAGAGTCGGTCTGGGCACTGTGCAGGATGGATTACCAGGATTTTACAGGGGCAAAGGCGAGGAGCCGAAGGCTCACGCGTCCACCATTGACGCCGGCAAGCTCCGCCCCCCCCTGTTGTCTCCATTTTCTTTCTGCACGTCACAGATTACGCCTGTCTTCATTCAATATTCCATGAAACCATGGGTTTTTAATCTTTTCCGTAACTCTTTTTAATTTGAGTGGTATGGTGGCATTGACTATATTCGTTACTGAGGTAGTGTAATGGTTCGTTAGATCATTCACATTTTGCATGTTGTCAGGTAGGATTAGGTCTCTCTTGCAGCTTTCAATTAGAAGATCCATATTTGAGTCTCTGGTATCTCATATCCATCTTTTCATTTTGCTAGATTGAGTGTTTTTAACTTCTCCTGTGATGGTATTAGGAAGGTTATGGCGTGGTGATCTGACCAGTCGCAAGGTTCTATAGAGAGGATTGAGATGTCATTATTCTTCGAGATAATCCAGCCCAAAGTTGCTCCTTTCAAGTGTGTTGGTTGCAGAAATGCTTCGAATAGTTTTAGTTCAGTTAAAAAGTCTTTAAAGGCGTTGACCTGTTTGTCGTTGTTGTCGTTCCAGCGTAGATTGAAATTGCCTAAAAATATATTATTGATGTCGGTGTTGGCGTTAGCAGTGATGTTCTCCATTAGTTGGTCAATGAAGTTCATATTATTTCCTGGTGGGTGATATAGGGCATGTAAGTTGCAAATCTGTTTGTTTGCCGATCTTATATTGAGCCCTAGGTATTCGATGATTCGAGAGGGTCGGATTGAAATTGGCCAACTTCTAAGTTCGATCTGTGGATACAGGCAATACCACCCCCTGTCTTTTTCAGTCTATCAAGTCTCATTATGTTATAGTGCGGGGGCACCAGAAGGTCCAAGACTGAGGACGAGGATTCAGATTGCCAGGTTTCGGTAAGGATTGTTATGTCTATTTCCTGATTGATAATGATGTTGGCTATGTCAAAAGCATGTTTCGCTGCAGATCGACAGTTAAGCAGTAGACATTTCAAAGATTTCTCTGTTCTAACTGTGATCATGTTTAACGGATCAGTGGTTAGTTGGATTTGTTGTAAGTTGTTGAGATTGGGTTTCCTCTCATTCCTCGTGGATGATCTGTTGGCGTCTATCGGTACTCTTTTGATTTCCTGTGCCTTCCTGAGGTCCGATGGCTCGTAATCCCGGAGTAGTGATAGGAATCAAAATTATTTAACTGAAGAAGATATACTATCGGGTCTGTTTTGTCTGTTTGAGAATGGCATTGATCTCTTCTTGTTTATATCTATGATTTCATTTAGTAGCTCTCTGATGTGTTCTACTTCAGTGTGTGTGTTTTCTATGATGTGATATGTAGTTTTTCTATCCCTTTCAGGGTGTTTTGTAATTCCTTCGATAGGTTGCTGATTTGTGTTTGAAGATTTTTCTCCTCATGACCTTAGGTTCTGTAATGTGATTACTCATCCGTATATTTTGATCTTCACATTTTCTCTTCCCGAATTTCCGTTCAGAACAATGTATCATTGTCTTCTTGATACTTTCCTTTGGTCGATGTTCTTCTCTGTCATTAATTGAGGTGTTAGCCGTTCTATCCAAGCTTGGTGATCCACGGCTGCTGTTGTTAATATTTGTATTTCGCGTTCTCTCTGCTTCATTCCCGGTCAACGTACTTTCTGTTCCGCATATGGCTCTTGGTTGAGTAACTTGTTCCTGGAGGTCTCTAGATGGAGTGCTGATTTGTTCAGAATCTTGTCGGTCACTGGTTGGGGTACTATTTATAGAGATAGTGTCGGATGAGACTAGGTTGTCTGCTGACAGACTCTGGAGCTGTGAAGGACTTGTATCTCTTAATTGTGTAAATTGATCAGGTTCCTGGTGGTTTCTCGTTGTTGTGCTAATTATAGTGGAGTTGTTGGGTGGGACAAGGTTGTCTTCTATATGACTCTGGTGTAGTAGTGGATTTGTGTTCTCTACATTTCTTTTTAAGGATGAGAAAATGTTGTCGAATTTTTCCAGTTCGTTGTTAGAGGCTTGGATCATCACTATTTCATTCTTGAAGATAGTTATGCAAATGTCCGATCTGAAAGAAACACGTTAGTATTAGATTCCTTACCTTAGAATATCCCCAGGCGTCAGTCTGGATCCGGAAACTTTTGCGTAGCAGTACCCCTGCGCGTTGGTAGGCGTCTGCAGGCATCCCCTGCGGCTCCGCGTCTGTCGTTGGCGCCGTGATGACGTCGCTGGAGTATATAGACGCCGCCTCCGCGCGCTGACGTCAGTTCTTCTTTTTTCCGCGCCAGTTAGGGCAGATCCGAAGAGCAGTACTCCGGTCTTTGACCAAGTTTTTTGATCTTTTGATCCTTTTGAATCTTCTACGGTGCCGGTAGGATGCCCGGTTTTAAGAACTGTGACGACGGATCATCACCGACTCTGTCTCCGGTGTCTGGGCCCCGACCACGACGTGGACACCTGCGTCGATTGCCGGGCCTTGACGAATAAGGCTAGGCGGAACGGTCCCGCAAGCTGCTCGAGCTCCGGGTGTCGGCCTCACGTCGAGAGCGGTCCCGGTCCGGCCAGAGGTCAAGGGAGCGATCGAGGGAGCGGTCGAGGAGCCGTCATGGGCGCTCCGGGAGTCGCCACCATTCATCTGGTTCCTCAGGTAGGAAGCACAAGAAGTTGGGGCGTCGTCATCGTACCCCCGACTCCCCCCCCCCCCCCGCGACGCTCGCGCGATGCGGCCGGGGGTTCGGGTGGCCCCACTGCCGCGGCTCCGCGTGAGTCGCCGACGCGGCCTGCTCCATACCCTGCGGTCCCTGGGCAGGGCGCGTCGCCCGAGGAGATAGAGGCGTTCCTCGTGGCCATGAGGGCTCTTTCTCCTCCGGCGGGTTCTGCGGCGCCTTCGGGCCCTGTGAACCCGTCCGGGGGCCCTAGCGGCTAGGGTGACCCTGCCTCAACGCCGTCGGGTGCTCCGGCCCCGGCGCCGCAGGGGCCCTCAGGGTCGACGCCGGCTGGTCAACCGGCCTCTCCGGCGCCGATTCCATCGGGGCAACCCCCGGCGCCGCCCCCGCGCGGCGCCGGTTCCACTGCGCCGGCTCCGAGTCGGTCCGGCGCTAATGGGGCCTGTGAACCCCGAGGAGCCGGTCTACATTGTTGATTCCGAGAATGGTGAGGATGTAGAATACGGAGAGGGGTGGGAGGGGTCTGAGGACCCTCTGACACGCGAGTGTCAGTACGACATGGACTGGACGGGTGACTTGGGTGACGCCAGTGGTCTAAATGACTCCCCCAACCCTGGCTTTGTCTCACCTCCTACCGTGGCTACGGAGGAGGGGGCTGCCTATTCAGTGGTATTGATGAGGGCTGCCAAGGCCTTAAACCTTGTGCTCCCCGTCGCGGCCGTGAGGACTAACATCCTCACTGAGGTCCTCAAACCGCAGTCATGCCGACAGGAGCCTCTGCTGCCGTTCAACGAGGCCTTAACTGACGTTCTTTTGGGCACGTGGTCCAGGCCCGCTTCAGGTTCACCTGTTGATAGGAACGTGGCCAGACGCCACCGTCCGTGTTCGGACGACCCCAAGTTTCTGTCCACCCATCCCACCCCTGAGAGTCTGGTGATCCAGGCCTCCACTTCCCAGACCGCATTCCCGTCGGCCCCGCCAGACAGGGAATCAAAGAGGTACGACCAGTATGGCAAAAAGGTCTTCTCGTCCCTGAGTCTGGGACTGCGGTCTTGCAACACCGCGTGCCTCTTGGGCCGCTACACCCACTCTCTGTGGGATACGGTCGCGGACCTGCTGCCTGAATGCCCACCGGAGGTACGGGCTAAGCTCGGAAAGTCTATGATTGAAGGTCGAGACGCAGCACGATACTCCATCAGGTGTGGTCTTGATACGATTCGTCGCCACGCCTGGCTGAGATCCGCCAACTTCTCGGCTGATGTCCAGAATGCCTTAATGGACATGCCGTTTGATGGCAGTCGCCTGTTTGGCGACAAAGCGGACCACGCGCTGGAGCGCTTCAAGGACTCCAGGGTCACGGCCAAGTCCTTGGGTCTCTCGACCCAGCGCCAGCAAACGGGTTCGTTTCGCTCCTTTCGTGGCCAAGGAAGGGGCGGTCCCACACGTGCTGCCAGCCACGCGCCGCAACAGACTTATCAACGCGGTGGCGGCCGTGGAAACCGCCGTGGTGGCGGTCGGGGACAGCGGCGAGGTCAGGCCACACCTCCCCCCGCAGCATCTGCCACTAAATCCTCCTAGTCCGTGCTTTCAGGCCCATGTGACGCCGGTGGGAGGCAGGGTTCGCCATCACCTCTCCCACTGGCGCACAATAACATCGGACAGGTGGGTGCTGCAGCTCGTCCGAAGGGGCTACTCCCTCCCCTTCGAGACAACTCCTCCAGCCATGCCACCGCAGAACCACCGTGTGTCGGGGGACCACTTGGCACTTCTGAGGGAGGAAGTTACGGCCCTCTTGGCCAAGGGGGCCATCGAGCGCGTTCCTGGGCCAGAAGTAGGACGTGGTTGCTATTCCCACTACTTTCTGGTACCCAAGAAGGACAAAGGGGGCCTACGTCCTATCTTGGATCTAAGGAACGTCAACGGCTTCCTCCGGACGGAGAAGTTCAAGATGTTGACTTTAGCTCAGGTCTTGGCTGCTCTAGACCCGCAAGACTGGATGGTAGCGTTGGACTTGCAGGATGCGTATTTTCACATCCCCGTCCTGCCGGCCCACCGGCGTTACCTGCGGTTCACGGTATGCCTCGAGCATTTTCAGTTTATCTTACTCCCCTTCGGCCTTACCAGCGCCCCACGGGTGTTCACCAAGGTGATGGCGGTGGTCGCAGCTCATCTGCGCAGATTGGGGGTTTCAGTCTTCCCCTATCTAGACGACTGGTTGTTGAAGGCGGGCTCGCCCCAGACAGTCGTCCACCACCTTCAGATGACGGCAGACCTCCTGCACGAGCTGGGGTTCCCCATCAATGTGCCGAAATCACACCTGTGTCCCTCTCAAAAGCTCCTTTTCATCGGAGCGGTTCTCTACTAGGCGCAGTTTCGGGTCTATACTCCGGAACGGCGAGTCCAGGATATACAGGCTTTGATTCCCATCTTTCAGCCGTTATCCCGGGTTTCGGTCAGGTTGACGCTGCGGCTGCTGGGGCTGATGGCTTCCTGCATCCTTCTGGTGCATCACACCCGGCGGCGGATGCGGGCTCTGCAGTGGGACCTGAAGTTTCAGTGGGCCCAGCATCAGGGCAACCTGTCCGACCATGTCTTGATCTCAGAGGGCACTGCAAGACAACTGCAGTGGTGGCTTACGGACCGCGATTGGGTCAGAGGTAGATCCCTCTCCCTTCCCCAACCGGAGCACGTTGTTGTGACGGACGCGTCCCTCCAGGGCTGGGGAGGCCACCTGGGAGAGGCAGAGATCAGAGGCATCTGGTCTCAGGCAGAGTCCCGGCTCCATATAAACCTGTTGGAGCTCCGGGCGATTCGTTTGGCACTGAAAGCATTCCTCCCCTTTGTCAACGGGAGTGTAGTGCAGGTGTTCACGGACAACAGCACCACCATGTGGTACTGCAACAAGCAGGGCGGGGTGGGGTCGTGGACCCTTTGCCAGGAGGCTCTGCGCCTCTGGCAATGGCTAGAACGTCAGGGCGTGACTCTGACGGTTCAACACCTGGCAGGTTCTCTGAACGCCAGGGCGGACGAACTCAGCCGTCGGTGCTCGATGGATCACGAATGGCGTCTGAACTCGGACGTGGCGCAAGGCCTCTTTCGGCAATGGGGAGAGCCTTGGTTAGATCTATTCGCCACAGAAGAGAACGCGCAATGTCATCAGTTCTGCGCGTTGGAGTTTCCAAGACGGCACTCGCACGGCGACGCCTTTCGGCGCGAGTGGAGTTGCGGTCTGTTATACGCCTTTCCGCCTATACCACGTCTGCCCAGAGTGCTGAAGAAGATCAGGCGCGACCGGGCCCAAGTTATCCTTGTGGCTCCGGACTGGGCTCGAAGGTACTGGTATCCCGAGCTACTCAGCATGTCAGTCGGTCCCCCGATCCGCCTGTCCTTTCAGGAGGACCTTCTGTCGCAGCAGCAGGGGACGGTCCTCCACCCGAACCTGTCCAGCCTCCACCTCCATGCGTGGAGATTGAGCGGCGGCAGTTGAGGCCATTTGACTTGCCTCCTGAAGTCTGTGATGTGATTCTGGCAGCCAGGCGTTCCTCCACAAAATCGGTATACGCCTGTCGGTGGAACAAGTTTGTGGCATGGTGCACAGCAAAGGCTGTGTATCCTCTCTCTGCCCCTCTTTCTGAGGTTCTTCTCTTCCTTCTTTCTCTTGCCCAGCAGGGCTCTGCTCTGGGCACTATCAAGGGCTACCTTTCTGCCCTCTCGGCCTTTCTGAGGCTGCCTGATCAACGTTCTTTGTTCAAGTCCCCCATTGTAACAAGATTCTTGAAGGGCATCACACACATGTATCCACCTGTTCCGTTTGTGATGCCTCAGTGGGACTTGAACCAGGTTCTAACCTTCTTGATGTGTGCTCCCTTTGAGCCACTTCATGCTTGTCCTCTCCGTCTCCTGACTTTAAAGACGGCCTTCCTGGTTGCCATCACCTCTGCCAGGAGGGTGAGTGAGCTCCAGGCTCTTTCTGTCAAACCTCCTTTCATGTCCATTCATCCAGATAAGGTGGTTCTGAGAACTAGACCTTCTTTCCTGCCCAAAGTTGTCTCTGCTTTTCACATCGGGCAGTCCATCACCCTCCCTTCCTTCTTCCCGCCTCCGCATCCTTCAAAGGATGAAGAGCGGCTCCATCGTCTGGACCCAAAATGTGCGCTTTCATTTTATATGGATCGCGCACGCCAGTTTTGCAGCGTGAATCTTTATGGATTCACTATGCTGTGCATTATTCCGCGGTCTGGTGGTTGGGTCCGGATTCGTAGTCTTTTTTTCTCTTCTTTTTTTTTTTTTTTGTAGCCCAGGTGGGCGTCGACGTCCCACCATTTGGTGCACCTTCGTGACGTCGGCACGCTTCCTGCGGAAGCTCCCACCCTTGGGCGCTATCTTCAGATTCTTTTTTCCGCCGTTGGGTCTGGATCGTCGCATGAAGCTCCGGAGAAGTTTCAGGAGAAAAGAAGGAAATACACAGGTTTTTGGAAGAAAAAGGACCGAGGAAGGTCGGAGAAGAAGACCTCCTAGAACCAGAACGGAGAAGGAGGAAGAAAACATCGAGGTTTCGACAGCCAAGGAGAAGGAGCGGGCAGGGGACCCCCTGACCGAGCACATGGACAACACTCCATTCAAGTTCTGCCGTAATTGCCACCACAAGTACGCGCAGAAGGACCAGCATCCAGTCTGCAACCTCTGCCTGCCGGTCGACCACTCCAGCGAGGATTGCAACGCCTGTTCAGTCTTCACGCCGAAGACTTTGAGAGTTCGAGAGAGACAGAGGGTGGCCCACCAGACGATGCAAGGGAAGGGGACCACGCCGACGCTTTACGACCTGGGTGCCTCCTCCGAGGAAGAGGAGAACATCGCCGAGGGACCAGATGACTTCACGGTCGTAGAGACCGATGTGAGACCTTCAAAAAAGGTAGGAGAGTTACGACCCCGAAAACCCAGACAGGGCCTAGAAAGCCTGAGGGAGAACCCCGAAAAACAGAGGCTAAGTCCTCGAAAGGAGCAACGGCGACGAAATTTTCGACGTCCGAAGTTGCATCCTCCGAAAAGCCCAGCGGATCCTTCGAAAAGGACTCCCGGATGGCGAAGACCAGCGAAAAGCATAGGTCGTCGAAGCAGGCCCTCGAGAAGGGACCCGCGAGCGAGAAGACGCTCAAAATGGCCTCCACGACGAAGGCGCCGTCGAAGAGACCAGCCGAGAAGCTCGACGCCGAGCAGGCGGCAGAGATGGAGAAAAAGAGAAGAAGGCTCGAGGCCGAAATGGAGAGTATGCTCCAGAGGAAGAGAGACTTCGACGAGAAAATGAAGAACTACTCGATTCCCTCGAAGACCGCGACTGCCACCTCGAGCACCGCAGCGCCAGCCGAAGAGGTAGAGTTGCAGGAGGACTCCGAGGCCGAAGAGCCGCCGAAAACTCCAAACCCCACAGATGAAGGGGAAGAGGAGGACTTCTACCGCTCGGAGGGAGATTACCTCCGCGAGAGCTACTACTCAGAATGTTCGGCGTCGTTAGACGAAGAATGGCAGGATCTCGAGGCCGATAACCCCGAGGAACCTGTGGAGACGTATCCGTCGAGGCCTTCGCCGCCAGACGACATCGGGGCTTACTATGAAGTCGTCAAGAAGGCTGCAACAGTCTACAATGTAAAGTTGGAGGAGGAACAGACAAAGGCAGACTTCCTGCTGGAAACATTGCTCCCCTCACAGACAAAAAGCAGTTTCCTGCCCATGCTGGAGCGTCACTGCACAAGGAGCTGAAGCCTTCAAGGAACCGGCTACATGCAGGTCGGTGACCCCGAGGACGGAGAAGAAATACAAGTTCTCCTCCGGGGACCCCCCTTATATCCAGGGCACCGTGGCAGCTGACTCTATTATCGCGGCAACTGCCAGGAGAAGGGCCAACGTGCCAACCACATCTGGTCCACCACCTGATAAGGAAAGCAGGAGGATGGACCTCACTGGAAGGAAAATAGAAAGGAATGCGGCCATGCATTGGAGGATGGCAAACTCCAACGCACTCCTGAATAGACACCAATACCAGCACTGGGATGAGATGAGCCAGTTGCTGAAACACATGCCTGAGGAGTACAGGCAGAGGGCAGCCCACCTCGTCGAGGGGGAAAGGACATAGCAAACGCATGCCTGAAGACGGCCCTAGACGGGGCAGAAACATCAAGCAGACTGATGGCCATAGGTATCACTGAGAGAAGGCAGGCCTGGCTCAGAATATCAGGCTTCAAGGCAGAAGTACAGAACAACATCCTGAACACCCCCTTCAATGGGGAGACGCTGTTTGGAACAGCGGTGGATGACAAACTGGCCCAGCTGAAGAAAGACAACGAGACAGCCAAATCAATGGGAGCCCTACAATTCAGGGGGATGCGGAGAGGCACCCCCACGAGGAGACCAAATGGTAGAGGTGGAAACCAGCAATCACATTCGCATCAGTCGCACCACCATGGTCAACAAGGGGACAACCAATGGCAACAGGGTCAACAGAGGCAGAATTGGGGCTCCCAGAATAGGGGCCAGTCCTTTCGAGGGAGAGGAAACGGACGGGGCCAAAGACGGAGAGGTGGTGATCAACCCCCCCAAAAATGACTCCACGAAGAGGGAGGCGCTCACCCACCCAAAGCCTCCGGGGGGAGAGCACCTACAGCTAAGGAGAGGCTCACACGGACACGGCTCAAGAGAACACACAACACCAGTAGGGGGAAGGTTGAGATTTTTCCTACACGAGTGGAGAAAAATAACCACAGACAAATGGATACTAAACATTATACAACACGGATACTGCATAGAGTTGGAAAGATACCCACCAAGCAGGAGGCCAAAGAGAAGGGGTCACAAGGGCAGAGAACTGCGCCTGCTCCAGGAGGAAGCTCAAGAACTGCTCCTCAAAGAGGCCATAGAGCCAGTCCCGCAAAGAGAACGGAACAAGGGAGTGTACTCAAACTACTTCCTAGTACCAAAGGCGGACGAAAGCCTAAGACCCATCTTGGACCTACGCTTCCTGAACACCTACGTAAAAACTCAAAAGTTCAAGATGACTTCCCTGCAAGAGGTCATCCCACAAATAAGGCCCGGGGACTACTTGTCCACAATAGACCTAAAAGACGCATACCTGCACATCCCCATGAACAGGAATCACAAACACTTGTTAAGATTCAAGGTGAACAAAGACCACTATCAGTTCACGACCCTGGCTTTTGGGCTCAAGTCAGCACCAAGGGTCTTTACCAAATGCCTCGCGGCGGTGGCCGCACACCTGCGAAGGGAGGGTATACACGTGTACCCCTACCTGGACGACTGGCTCGTGAAAGCAAGCTCTTACACGAGGTGCAAAGCCCACGCAGAACAGGTCACAAGAACGCTCACGAACCTGGGCTTCTCCATCCACTGGAGGAAGTGCTCCATGGACCCAGAACAAGTAAAAATCTTCCTGGGAGCCCTGATCAACACTGTCGAATGCAGAGTGACACCCAGCGAGAAGAGAACCCTCAGCCTGCTGAAGGAGAAACGCCACTACCAGAAGGGGCAAGTTCTGACAGTGAGGACGGTGAGCAAGATCTTGGGGATGATGGCGTCATGCATCCACCTGGTCCCCAATGTTCGCCTAAAGATGAGACCACTACAGGAGTGGCTGCAACAACAATGGTCACAAGCAGAAGGAAGTTGGGAAGATCTAGTGGTTGTTACGCACAATGTGCAGGAGGAGATGACATGGTGGACGAAGGAGAATATAACGATGGGGAAGCCTCTAACGCCACCGGACCCAACTGTGACCATCACCACAGACGCATCCCAGAAAGGATGGGGCGCACACATGAACAGGCTCAGAGTGAGGGGTCTGTGGAACCCAGGAGATGCGGTCAAGCACATCAACTACCTGGAACTGAAAACAGTGTTGCTGGCCCTCAAGGCCTTCCAAAAGCACCTTTACAACAGAAGGGTGTTGATACAGACAGACAACACCACAACGATGTTTTACATCAACAAGCAAGGGGGGACTCAGTCATTCCCTCTGTCGAGCTTGGCTCAAGAAATATGGAGATGGGCGATCCCACTCAGGATAGACCTGCTGGCCATACACCTGCCAGGGAAGGACAATGTGGAAGCGGATTGGCTCAGCAGGCAAGCATCGGTGTCCCACGAATGGGAACTGAACAACCAAGAGACAGAGAACCTGTTCAGGAGGTGGGGCACACCAACAATAGACCTGTTTGCAACACGCCGGAATGCAAAATGCCAACACTTTGCATCGAGGGAACAGGAACCAATGTCCCATGGGAATGCCCTATGGATAAGCTGGTCAAAGAAATTTGCCTACGCTTTTCCACCGACGCCACTGATCCCTAGAGTCCTGAACAAGTGCAGGTCGAGCAACATGACTCTCATCCTGGTGGCTCCCCAATGGGCGAGGCAGACTTGGTACTCCCAGATTATGGAGATGGCGCAGGGCAGAGCACACAAGTTCCAAAAAAGAAGAGACCTTCTCTCCATGGAAGGGGGACAAGTTCTACACCCAGAACCAGAAAGCCTCTGCCTGTCACCGTGGCTCCTGAGGACTTAGAGTTTGCTCATCTAAAACTACCAGAGAGCACACTTCGGGTGCTGAGAGAAACAAGGAGACCCAGTACACGGAAGTGCTATGCGGAGAAATGGAAGAGGTTCACGCAGTGGTGCCATAAGAAAAACCTGGAGAAAAAACTGACTAGAGAGTCTACAGTACTCAGATACCTCACGCACCTGATCAAAGCCAAACTAAGCTCGTCCTCGCTGAGGGTTCACCTGGCAGCGATTGTGGCATACACAAGGGGAGAAACAGGGAGAAGTTTCTTCACTTCCAGAGTAGTGAAAAGGTTCTTGGAAGGAGCAAAGAGAATAGCGCCACCCAAGAGGATGCCGCCGCCAGCATGGAACTTGAACGTGGTACTGACGGAACTCATGAAGCCGCCGTTTGAACCCATCCATAAAGCGTCACTACAAATACTGACAATGAAGACAGCCTTTCTAGTAGCAATAACATCGCTACGCAGAGTGAGCGAACTACAAGCTTTAACGCTGCAAGAACCGTACATACAAATACACAGTGACAGGGTCGTGATGAGGACAGACCCGCATTTCATGCCCAAGGTAGTATCTAAATTCCACATGAACCAAAGTATCCAGATCCCTAGCTTCTTCCAGAAGCCCACATCAAATGCGGAGAGGGCGCTCCACACTCTGGATGCAAGGCGGGCAGTAATGCACTATATAGAAAGGACGAAAGAACACAGGAAGACAAAACAATTCTTTGTGTCCTTCGCAAGGAGTCTCCTGGGTAGACCAGTGACTAAGAACACCATAGCAAGATGGATTGCAAAAACAATACAGCTCTGCCACATGCAAGCGGGTGAGGAGCTCACGGAGGGGCCACGAGCCCACTCAACCAGGAAGAAAGGGGCAACAATCGCCTTCCTGGCAAACACGCCCATCCAAGACATATGCCTGGCGGCAACATGGGCTTCAGTGCACACTTTCACTAAACACTATTGCGTAGATGTGCAGATGAACAAGGAAGCACAAGTGGGCCAAAGAGTGCTTCAACATATCTTTAACAACCAACGCTCATCTTCCACCCAGCCGCCACATGAGTGACAAAACCGCTACGAAATCAATGCACAGCATAGTGAATCCAGAAAGATTCACGCTGCAAAACGAATAGTTTCTTACCTGTAGGTGTAGTTTTGCAGCTTGAAGATCTTTCTGGATTCACTAGCGAACCCACCCACCTCCGCCAGAAAGATGAGGCTGGAGAAGGTGGAAGGACATAGAGTAAGATGGGAACGCTTAACAAGACAAATATACGTGAAGAAGTTTACGTTGAAGGAAAGTTTAATACACATAGCCATGGATTCACCACAAAGGAGGAAAGAAAAAAGAATCCGAAGATGGCGCCCAAGGGTGGGAGCTTCCGCAGGAAGCGTGCCGACGTCACGAAGGTGCACCAAATGGTGGGACGTCGACGCCCACCTGGGCTACAAAAAAAAAAAAGAGAAAAAAGACTACGAATCCGGACCCAACCACCAGATCGCGGAATAATGCACAGCATAGTGAATCCAGAAAGATCTTCAAGCTGCAAAACTACACCGACAGGTAAGAAACTATTCGTTCCGGGTGGATGACCAACTGTTTGTTGGCTACGTGGGTGCGAAGAAGGGACGGGCGGTACATAAACGGACCATCTCTCGGTGGGTCGTTCTGTGCATCAAAGCGTGCTACTCTTTGGCTCGGAAGGAGCCCCCTGTTGGGCTGAGGGCCCATTCCACTCGGGCCACGGCGGCTACTACTGCCCTGGGCCGGGGAGTCCCCTTGCAGGACATTTGCCAGGCGGCTACGTGGGCCTCGCTGCACACCTTTGCGAGGCACTACTGCCTGGACAGTCAAGTCCGGAGGGATGGCTTCTTTGGCCGTTCTGTCCCACAGGACTTTCTGGTGTAGGATTGTATTGGTTCGCAGACCCACCACCGGGGTTGGTATTGCTGGGGTATCTATTCTAAGGTAAGGAATCTAATACTAACGTGTTTCTTTCAGATGAACAAGTTACTTACCTTCGGTAACGATATATCTGTAAGAAACATTAGTTAGTATTAGATTCCTTACCGCCCCACCCATCCTCCCCGTTCTGCGAACTGATACCTAGGGTTAAGGACATCCCTTTCAGGGCCCTAGTTTCAAATGGCACCAGTGTTGGTTCTCACATGGCTCTGCGTGTTCTGGCGCGGAAAAGCTGTGTGCAAAGAACTGACAGCGCGCGGAGGAGGCGTCTATATACTCCAGCGACGTCATCACGGCGCACGACGCCAACGACGGACGCGGAGCCGCAGGGGACGCCTGCAGACGACGCCTACCGACGCGCAGGGGTACTGCTACGCAAAAGTTTCCGGATCCAGACTGACGCCTGGGGATATTCTAAGGTAAGGAATCTAATACTAACTAATGTTTCTTACAGATATATCTTTACCGAAGGTAAGTAACTTGTTCCTCTGAGATTGGGTGATGCTCTAGTCATAAATGTTGTACCATGCGGGATGTTAGTTGTGGATTTAATATAAAGCATCTTTGTAAAGGCATTGCGCCATTTCGCCCTTCTTCTAGTGAAGAATATCATATCTTTCGCGATGACTCCTTTATCCATGCAAAAGGAAGTGTCAGAGATCAATGTGTCAGGGTTTTTCCTCATGAGGTTATGCTTAAATTTTTTGGCTGCATTCTTAGAAAGATAGGATATTTTATGATATAGGCTTTCCTACTTATTCGTTCCAGGTAGTTGTCCTCCATTTTGTGATATGCGTTGGAGTATTAAAATTATTCGGCATCTTCCTGATAGTATGAATACTCTCTAGCATAAATTACTAAATAGTAATTATAATTATCCCTGGTAGTATAAATACTCTCTTTAGCATATGTAAATAACTAATCGTTTCTATGTTAGTTCTTCTTCCAGGAAGTTTCTTCTGGTGGGGAATAAATACACTCTCCACTACCAGTGACTATGCAATTCAATTTATTTTATTATGTTTTGGCTCTCAAAGAGGGCCACATAAAATACATAATACAATTACAGACATAGGATAAGATACAATAGAATATCAAAAGACAGTTTACAACAATTATCAGACAAGAATAATCAACAGCAGACACCTCCATATCTCATTAATAAATAGCTTAAAAAACCTTTTAAAAAATTAAAAATACAGAAGCAAAACATTTCATTTGGGGGGAAATACAAGGCCTGCAAGAAAATATTTACATTAGAAATGCCGAGTTGAAGACATATTGGCTTTAACCATTTCAACCGCAATGAGCGCAGTGCAGGACATAAAAACAACACATGAGTTCGATCCTGAACGCTCATATTACATAGGTTACATATCGGAGAAGATCCATACCATTTAGATAAAAGGAGATTTAAAGGTAATAAATCATATCTTAGGAGAAACCATAGTCTTCGAGCTCCATGTGGAATATTCCATGTGACATATGGTTGGGCCAGCTTGATAGAATAAGAATTAAGGAGGAGCTCACAACCCCTCTTTTCTTGTAGTACATTCTTATCCAATTTAAAGCAGAGTTCCCACGAAGCCTGTTTCAGCAAGGTTTTTAGCTGAGTCGGGGAATGTATAAATAGAGTACTTTCATCCAACTCTAAAAGTGTCACAGCTTTTCTAAAATTCCTAACTATTTGAGAGAACTCTTTAAAGCTGCCCAACAATTCTCCTTTAAGAAGAGCTCTCAACGTTCCCGGTTCTCCTCTGGCCAAACATGCCACCCATCTTACCAAAGCGCATCATCCCTGAACCCAGCTACTCCTAAGGCCGAAATCAAGCCTACATGCGGCCAACGAGCAAGCTGTGTTAAGGGTAGATAAGGATCTTAATAATTTTCCTTCAACTGTGTGGCAGAAACCCCAATGCTTCAGCTCTACAAGTTCTATTCCATATAAAAGCGTAGCAGGAATTTTTGCCCTAAACACCTCAAGTAAACAAGCAAAATGTCTTTTCCCTGTGGCAAGGTAAAGGGAACACAAACCTTTGCCATGTGCAAGGGCTTTACGCGAGCTATGATCAATATGGGGCTTCTCACTCAGATTGGCCGAAATTATTTTACCTAAAAAAGTATAGGATCTAACTACCTCTAATTTCTGGCCACCTATAGACCATCCAAAATTTTCTGATCTGCATTTCTTTTTTTCCTGAAATGCACATAATTTTACTTTTGGATGTATTTATCTTCATAAAATGGGACTCAGCAAATGAATGTAGAGCCTGCAGACGATTTGCCAAACCCTTAGGCGTTAAGTCTAAGATGAGGATATCGTCTGCATACAGCAAACAGGAAACCCCCCCCACACAACCGGGGCAATGCCCGCACAAGCAGACAGGGAAGCAGGGAGATCTGCAATGTACAGGGAGAACAATAATGGGGCCAGAAGGCAACCCTGTTTAAGTCCATTCAAAGATGGAATTAATTGAGAAAGACCCCTTTCTCCACCTTGGAGCACACAACACCAGGTATCCGTATGAAGAGCACGAACAAGATCCAGTAAGTGAGATGGCAAACCCAGTGCTGCTAATTTTCTCCACAGCGTACGACGATCTGCTTTGTCGAACGCTGTGGAGAAATCAATAAAAGCAGCAAACACCACCCCCCCCTCAAACGTGTATGTATTTGTCCGAAATCACCTGAAGGGCGGTGAGATTATCTAATGTACCGTGTCCCCTACGGAAACCAGTTTGTTCCAGTGGTAAGATATTATTTTCTTCAACCCATTCATTAAGTAATGTTAAGATACACTTTGCAAAAACTTTTCCGATTGAGTCAAGGAGAGCTATCAAACGGTAATTCATAGGGTTGTCCCTAACTCCCTTCTTAAATAGTGGGACCAGTATGCTTCCCCTCCAAGAAGCAGGCACCATTTTAGAGACGAAACAGGATCTGAACAATGGAAAAAGTATCTTACTCCATAAGGACGGATCCTGCTTCAAAGCCGATATGGGTAACTCATCAGGTCCCATTGCTCCCGAGGAGCGCATGTTCTTAATGGCCATTTCTATAGTTTTCTCTGAAGGGAAGTCAATAGGACCCTCAGCTGCTTGGACAAACCCACTATCCTCAACCAATGTGCCATTCCCAGCATATAGCTTCGAGATAAAAGAGGTCCATACCTCTTCGGAAATGGGAATTGGAAGAGGGCAAGTTCTAACTCCACATCCCTTACCAACTATAGACCAAAATTCTCTAGCCTTACCATGCACAACGGCTTCCCTTAAGCTTATCCACAAAAAGTCTTCTTTCTCTTTTTTAAGTTTCATTCTCAATCTGCTTCAACTTCTTTTTAGCATCGATATTTTATTTGCTAATTCACCAGATCTACGAAGAAATTGCTCCCGCACTAATTTATTTATTTCCTTATTTAGGGCGAGCATTACACTAGGATATAAAAACTTTTTCCTAGGAAAACTAGTCTTTTTTGCAACCAAGGTAATCTTCCTCATAAATTTTTCAAAGTGCATGATTTCGGAACCCAGCCAATCACTTAATTCTAATATGGTTTTACAAAGAATATCCTGCACACCCTTCATGGCACTTGGATTCCAAAAACATCTACCCGAGGATTTATGGGAATTAACACCTTTGTTATTAAATGACCAGGTATCAGAGGGAGGAGGTTGTAAAGAGATACTTATACTGATCATATTGTGGTCACTCAAAGCTGTTGGGGATACCATTAGATCCTGGACAAGCGGGAAAATACCATAATCAGAGATCACTTAGTCTAGTATTGAGTCGCTAAAAGGGGACCTATGGGTAAATTTCGCAGGAATGTCAGAGGGGAATCTCCCATTTAAAATAAGCCCCTCGACTGCAGACAGTGACTATATAATGATTACTATGTTTTTATGTTATTTGTGTGGACTTTTCAAGATGTCCGCCGAGTTGGTTATCTTTCTTTGGGCTGATATCTTTCTCTCTTTCTACAGTTTGTTATTGTCCTCTTTCACTTGCCATAGTCTGTTTAAGCCCTAGAGTTAGCTCCTTTCTCCATGTCTACTGATTTAGCAGCCTTCTTTCCATTGCTCCTCTATCATTCCGCCATTTTTGGAGTACATTTTCTATTGATTATTATGGGCAGTTGGTCAATTTTGGCAACAGGAGCTACCTTCGCTTTTGCATTCGCTTCGCATTTTCTATTGATTATTATGGGCGGGTGGTCATTTTTGGCAACAGGAGATCGAGTCCCTTATGCGGCCTCCATTTTAAGGTCAGGTGCGCCGCTTCGTGGTCTCCCCTTCACTTTCCGGGCTTTGATCACTCGGTGATCCTTTCTGCATTAAAGTACAATTTGCGCTGGGGAGCGTAGGGTCCTTTTGCTCTTTTAATCTTGCCTAGCGCTGCCCAGTCACCGTTCCCGTCCCTCACCTCCACTCATTGCAGCCTTGCTGTGTTAGTCAACGATCCTCATCTCCTCGCTCCGCTGCTTGGCCATATGGACTTCACGCCGCTCCGGCTCCCTCGCTGTATCGTCTCAACGTCGCTCCAGTTCCCACGCTGGACCGTCTTCTTTCCGCTCCGGATCCCGCGCTGGGCTGTCTCCACGTCGCTCCGGCTCCTAAGCTGGTCCACTTTCACGCCGCTCCCTGGATCGCGAGCTGGTCCGCTTCCACGTCGCTCTGCACCCGTCGGACCTCCGTCTCTGGGATTTCGCCTTGAACGTTCCAGGCAACGCTGGACTCTCAGCACCACACCGGTGTCTTCTTCGGTAAGCAGCTTCACTTCCCTTTTATTCGGCTCAGCAGATGGATGATTGCTGGTGGGTTTACTGGGGTTTATCAGGGATTTTAACCTCTTTGGTTATCCCCAAACCCAGGAGCTCCCGATAGGAAGATTGAGCTCCAATAATTGGCTAAGTCCGGACATAGCCAGGCTGCGTGCATAAACCCATCTCGGTTAATGCTGCACCTCTCACACTCTGCGGTGTTGCGAAGCCCATATCTATGTTACCTCTCTGGGCTGTAGTAAATCCTATTGATGTACTTAAAGTGAATGAAATAATGCTGTACATTCAAGGGGACATGCTGCGTCACTTCACAATAATACAGCCACGTTGTGTCATTAAGAGCCACCCCTAGTTCGCTTTGCCATTCCCGTCTGGCTTTAGTAAAAACATTTCTGAGCTAGTACTGCGCCATACTGTAAATGCTGGAAACTATTTTGGCAGGGGATTCTGAGTTTAGCAGGAGAGAGAAGGGAGCAACTTGGCTCCAGCATATCATCCCCAAGCAACTCTCGTAGTGCATGTCTCACCCTGTGAAAGTGAAAACTCTCGAGGGGTGTGCTATCATGTCCTTTGGGTTCTTTATCAGCCCACCCTAGCGCCCTACCGTCTGAGAATAGGTCCCCGAGCTTAGTGATATTAAGTCGTCAAGGCATGAACCACCTCACGCTCAGTGCAAATCGGTAACCATTCCGTCTGAGTAAGTGGCGAATACAGTATAGTACCCACCTGCCTCCTCAGCAAGTTCTGCCAGGCATGTACTGTAACGTTAACATAATCTAGAATGCCTATACCTAGCTGGTGCCTGAAACATCCGCGCCACAAGCTGGGTAGGCGCCACAGCAGCTTCATCAATTTGCAAATGGGGAAGGTCAGGTCGCTGGTGTACCCAGAAAAAAGCGTGAGTACTCTGCGCCACCGGGTAGTAGAGCTCCAGATCTGGAGCGCCCAGCCCTCCCATGGAATAAGGGGGTCTGAGTATATCCCATCTGATGCGGACTGCATACCAGCGCAAGCCAGCCTCACCAGTAACAATCTAACAATTTTAAAAAAGTGAGTCGAAAGTACTATTGGTACATTTAAAAACAGGAATAAGAATCGTGGTAACACTACCTTTTTCATTAGGGAAATGCAGTCCAGTAGTGACAATGGAAAACCGATCCAGCGGTCCACATCCTCCTCTAGTCTAGTGATTGCTTTACCATAATTGTCTCTTAATACCGTCTCAGAGTTTGTGTAAATTTGGATGTCCATATAGCGCACTGAATCTGTAGACCAGCACAGAGAGAAATCCATTTTGATTGGCTCCGTGTGCAGAGTCAGAGGAAAAATGGTAGACTTAGATCAATTCTAGGCCTCCCTCAACACTGGTGTCAGATTGGTTCTATGGTCTCTGATAGATAGCATAGGTAGATACTATTAAGTTGTAACCTGAGAAGCAAATTCCTTTATGTCCATTGTTGGACCTGCGATGGGCAAGCCCAGCACAAAGGGGGTAGCTTGGCTCAAGTGTCAAGGCAAGTGAAGGCTGTCGTGTTAAGCCGGCTTTGACCCAATAATATCTCTTTGTACAACCACCAAAAAGAAGGACACCACACCACTGTTGTAGAAAAATACGATTCCTTTATGTAAAAATTCTCTGTTGTGAATGGGGGATCAATTAGGAAAGCGCATTTACATTTCTTGTGGTCACAATTGCTGGGTTTCGATTTTGGAATAGATTCAATAAATAAGCTCAGGAGTACAGTTCATTAATAAATAGAATGAATATCAGGAATAAATATTGTCCATAAATAGAATAAATATCGAGAATAAATATCTTCAATAAATAGCATAAATATCACTTTCTGTTTAGCAGAATAAATACTGGTTCAATTAAATACACAACCACATATTCTTTCTGGTATCGCTGCCACCAATTAAATAGTTCAGGAACACTACTTTTGTAAATACATTTCAGGTTGGAAAGATAACTCTTACAGTTTTTGACGTTTTCACCACTAATGCACACAGGCTTCTCTGGGCACAAAAAGGAGTGCTGGGACTCTTTAAGAATCACACGGGGGTTATGCGCGTATATCTAAAAGGCAAGGAAAGACAGTGAACACTTCATTTACACTCGGCTACCACCGGGTTGAGATTTCTGTTTGCCGGTGGGGGTCTAAGCGTGCCTAGGGGCTTCTACCACCGCTAGCACTCAGGCGGCACCAGTTCCAAGTCTTTAGACTGCCGAACGGGGCTGCCGAAGAGGTCACACAATCTTCGCGCTCAGCCAAATAGATGTCGGTTCACAGTTCCTTTTTAACAGCGCTTCCCACCTGAAGAAACGGGCCCACCTCACATCGGCTGCAATCGAAAAGCGATTCAGTCGGGTTCAGCACTTCTCTCGCCAGCGACGGGTTCTCAGGGGCTCCACGGACCTCCCTCCGACTTCCTCAAACAGGGGTGGTTCCGGCCCACAGCTACAGCCGCCGATTCACTGGGGAGGGGCAGAGACAGTAGTCCCGCCCAACGAAGGCCGGCCTTTCCCCGCCCCGGCGCACCACCTCACCTCAGTCTGCGCAGGAAGCACTCTACGCCGGTGGAGCTCGGAGACGTCCGAGCTCCTCGCTGGAGGCGTCTGTCACACAAGGGGCACAGAAGACGCTCGCGTCGCGGCGAACTTGCTCTCGCCTCGCGACCCGAGTCGGTCGTAATTCACCACCCGGGGGGGCAGGGAAGGCACACGAAAACGGCCACAGTCTTTTGGGGGTGACGAGGCACTCGCTGGGCAGGCGCTGTAGGTGCGAGGTCACCGCACACACGGCTGACTGGAACGCCAGTCAGGATCCACGCCAGTGACCCTTGCTTGCTCTACTGCCTGCACTACCAGCTGCCTCACGGGTCAACAGGGCAGGTGTCAATCTGGTGTCAAGTCTGGAATCTCCTTCTTCACCTAGATCTGGAACATCATTATCCTATCTAGTCTTCTGGTCATCTAAAATGGCCGCCAGGGACTGGACCTTATATAGCCAGAGCCCTGAGGTGCTGGCTCTTGCCAGTAGGTTCTAGAACCTTCTTTGGGCTAGGCCAATGACATGGCACTTCTGGGGTATTTGGGACCCTAACAGCCACCATACTGGGGTTCTAGAGCAGCCATTTTGTGTACCTGAGGGAAATAAAGAAATTCCTGTCAGGAATGCGCGCCAAGTAAAAGGGCGCCAAAACCTTGAAAGGTCAAGGTTCATGGAGGCTCCAAGGGGAGTCACTCTCATGAGGAAAATGGATGGCCACCATTTTGAGGCCATTCATACAGGTTGCCAATCCCAGTCTATAATGTCACAGGTTCCTTGTAAATAGGTGCCAAAAACCTTGTGAACAACTGGGCGTCAAGGAACATCCAGCCCCATGAAACAGCACACAAAAGGTCCTGGTAGACAAAGAAAAGCGACAAATTTTGGGAGGTACAGGGGAACAAAAGAAATCATTGTGGTGAGGGGACTCTCAGAAGAAGACGGGTCTAACACGCGTCCCCCCCAGCTGAAAGTGGGGAGAGCTACCCAACCCCTTGGGAGTTCTCAACACTAAGGCGGAAATACCTGGAGAGACCGTCTGCATTAGTGTGGTCAACTCCGGGTCGGTGTTCCACCCGAAAGTCCATTCCCTGTAGGGAGATAGACCACCTCAACAGTTTAGGGTTTTCCCCCTTCATCTGCATGAGCCAGCGAAGGGGTCGGTGGTCTGTCTGAACCAGGAAGTGTGAACTAAACAAGTCTGGTCGTAGCTTCTTCAGTGCCCAGACCACCGCAAAGGCTTCCCGCTCAATGGTACTCCACCTCTGTTCCCGGGGAAGCAGTCTCCGTGACAGAAAGACCCACGGGTTGATCCAGACCCTCCTCATTGAGTTGCGATAACACCGCCCCAATGCCAATGTCGGATGCATCTGTCTGGACAATGAATTCCTTTGTGAAGTCTGGAGCCTTCAAAATGGGAGCGTTACACAATGCTTGTTTCAGAGTGTCGAAGGCTCGCTGACAAGCCTCCGTCCAGATGACTCTCCTGGGTTGCTTCTTGGCCGTGAGTTCAGTAAGGGGTGCCACGATAGTGCCATACCCCTTCACAAACCGTCTGTAGTAACCTGTGAGGCCCAGGAAGGCTCGGACCTCAGTCTGGGTCTTGGGGGGTTTCCAGGCCATGATTGCCTCAATCTTCGCCTGAAGGGGCTGCACCTTTCCCCTGCCCACCAAGTGACCTAAGTACACTACCGACCCCTGTCCAATCTGACATTTGCTGGCCTTGATCGTCAAGCCTGCCCTTTCCAGGGTCTGGAGAACGGCCTGCAAGGGCTGCAAGTGATCCTCCCAACTGCTACTAAAGATAGCTATGTCATCTAAGTAGGCACCAGAGAAGGACTCCATCCCGGTGAGGATCGTGTTCACCAACCGCTGAAAAGTGGCAGGAGCGTTCTTGAGCCCAAAGGGCATGACGCAGAACTGGTAGTGTCCATCAGGTGTGGAGAAGGCTGACCTTTCCTTGGCTCCATCAGTCATGGGAATCTGCCAGTACCCCGCAGTGAGGTCAATGGTACTGAGATATTGGGCAGCTCCCAACCGGTCAATCAGTTCATCCGCCCGTGGGATCGGATGAGCATCCGTTTTGGTTACCGAATTTAGTCCTCGGTAATCCACACAGAATCTTAATTCTGGTGTGGCGCCAGGTGGAGCAGCTTTGGGCACCAAAACCACCGGGCTAGACCAAGGGCTACTTGAAGGTTCAATGATCCCTAGCTCCAGCTTCTTAGCTACTTCACTTGGAATGCTGGCCTTCACCTTGTCAGACAGCCGGTAAGACTTGGACTTCACAGGTGGGCTGTCTCCTGTGTTCACATCATGGGTACACAGGTGGGTCTTACCCGGGACAAGGGAGAACAGAGGAGCGAATGACCCCAAGACCTGGCGACATTCCTCCTGCTGCTCAGGAGTCAGGGATGGCGAGAGTTTCACTCCCTCCACCGACCCATCCTTTACTTGAGACGCAAAAAGGTCAGGGAGAGGCTCTGTGTCCTCTTCCTCTGATCCATCAGTCACCATAACCAACATGACTTCGGGCCTCTCGTAGTGAGGCTTGGGGCGGTTGGCATGTAACACCCGATGTGGGTGCCGAGGGGTCTTCACGTCCACCAAGTAGGTAGCCTTGCCCATCTTCTCCAACGCCTCATAGGGGCCTGTCCAACGGTCCTGGAGGGCACTCAGCTCTCCAGGCTCCATCACCCACACCTTCTGACCAGGCTCCAGCTCCACTGGGTGAGCATTGTGGTCATACCACGCTTTCATCACAGACTGGCTGGCTTCCAAGTTGTCAGAAGCTTGCTTCCACAACTTAGCCATTTGGCTCCGGAAGGCCAGCATGTAGCTCACCACGTCCAGGGGAACTTTCCGAGGAGACTTTTCCCAGGAGTCCCTCACCAGGCTGAGAGGTCCACGTACAGGGTGCCCGTACAAAAGCTCAAAGGGGCTGAAACCCACTCCCTTCTGCGGCACTTCCCTGTAAGAAAAGAGCAAACAGGGTAGGAGGACGTCCCATTTCCTCTGCAGGCTTTCGGGTAGACTTCTGAACATACCCTTTAAGGTTTTGTTGAACCTTTCCACAAGGCCATTGGCCTGTGGGTGATAATGAGTGGTAAACCTGTAGGTCACCCCACACTTCTTCCACATTGCCCGCATGTACGCTGACATGAAGTTGGTCCCCCTGTCAGACACAACTTCCTTGGGGAATCCCACTCGGGTAAAGATCCCCATCAGGGCCTTCGCCACTACCGGTGCAGTAATGGTTCTCAGAGGTATTGCCTCCGGATACCTTGTGGCATGATCCACCAGTACCAGGATGAACCTGTGACCGGAGGTTGTCGGCGGATCTAAGGGCCCAGCAATGTCGATGCCCACCCTTTCAAAGGGGGTGCCAACGACGGGAAGTGGTTCCAGGGGAGCCTTCAGCTTCATCCCTGTTTTCCCACTGGCTTGGCATGACACACACGACCGACAGTATGTATCGGACGCCACCCTCATTCGAGACCAATAAAAGTGGGGGACAAGCTGTGCAAAGGTCTTGTCCTGTCCCAGGTGTCCTGCCAAGGGAATCTCGTGAGCCAACTCTAATAGGAAGGCTCGATAACACTGTGGGTCTACCAGGGCCCGTGACAGTCCGTGCACTGGCGCCCTGGGCTCACTGTAGAGGATACCATTCTCCCAGTAAACACAATAGTTCCCAGACTCATTACCTGCTGCCTGGGCTTCAGCCTGTTGCCTCAGACCCTCGAGGGTGGGACATTCCCTCTGTCCCTTGCTCAGTTCCGCCCTGGATGGTCCTCCCTCCACTCGCCACTCAGCGGGGATAGGCAGATCCTCCAATGGAACCATGTCCTCCTCCGCGGACTCCGGGTCCATCTCCTCCGATGGCCTATCCGTCTCACGGGGCACGGACATCGAGGCAGGCTCCTCCTGTCCTCGAGATGCTCCCTCATCGGCAGCTGGGTGGGCCATTGTTCCAGGCTCCAACCCATGCGACTTCTCCTCCCGAGCAGCCGCCGACCTGGTACTCTTTTTTTTTTTTTAATTCTTTATTCGACTGTCTAAAATACAGTCATAAAAGCATATAAAAATACATATATATACAGTTCATTTTCGAAAAAGTACAACAAGCAATAAAAGCAGATAATCACAAAGAGGGTAAATGATGGCACGGTCAAATGTAAGTATACTTATTAGAGACTTAATTACTAGGGTAATACAGATCAGCTGGGGGTCAACCTTCCATACTTTGTCTGAATTTCAGGGCTGTTTTTAAAAAGTTGCAAGTGAAAAAGGTGCTATCACAGTGCAGCATTTGAAGATATAGTAGAGCTGGCTTGATTTGCACAAAGTTCAATTTTTTAAGCAAAGGTTTTAAAAATATGTTCCGTGGTCTCAAGTAAAAAGTGCACAAGAATAAAAAGTGAGCCAGGTCTTGCGGAGACTTGTTGTCGCAGCCGCAAGGTGGCAACACTTGACCTCTATGGGCTCCACTCGGTACGGCTAACAACAGGTGATATAGACCAAAACGGAATCTGCTCAGCAGGAAACGCTCATATCTTGATATAGGCCAAGATAGATATGGTTCAGATCGTATACAAGTCTTAGTTAAAATATGACTCATTACACTACCCTTCTTCAACTCAATCTCTTCCCTATCAAGCTGTCGATTTAATAGGAAAGTATCCTTTACATAATTAGCATCTTTCTTGGATATATGCTGAGGTGTTAAATAGAGATCCAACCTGCCCAGGTCTTGGAGGCAGTGTCTAGTGTATTTCAGCCAGGGTATCTTGAGTTGCCCTTCCCAGGTGAGGGCTTCGAGAAGGATATTATGGGTTAATGGTATTGAGTCATTCATCCAGCAGTTCAACCAGCAGAGCAGAGGGTTTACAGCAATTTTATCTCCTAGGTGTGGTGTGCCAAGTTCCTCATGGATGGAGAAATTAGCAATACTTTTTGGTAAACACAGGACCTGTTTCAGGAAGTTATTTTCAAGAGTCGGGAGGGCATCCACTGGAGCAAAGCCCCATAATTCGCTTCCGTAGCAGGCAACCACAATGCTTTTCGCTTGATATAGTTTCATTACGGCGGACACTGGTGTGTTACCCATTTTGCGTGCAAAGTCCATTATTCCAGCGTTGGTCCTTAGTATTTCACCTTTCTTTTTGTTTATGGCAGGGCCCCATGAGAGTTTATGATCGAACAATACTCCAAGGTATGAAAAGGTTTTTGTGGATGGTATTTTTTCCCCGTTAACTGAGAAGGGGTAACGTTTTTTTGATCCCGAGCCTACCATCATAGTAAATGATTTAGAGTTGTTGATATTCAGGCCACGTAAGGTCATAAATTGAAGAAATGAATCTAATAGTTTTTGAAGTCCGAGTGCAGTTCTGGATATAAGGACTGCGTCATCTGCGTAGAGCAGAACAGGCACGCCCTTTTTTCCAATGCGAGGATAGTCCGTGTCAGTTTTTAAAAGATGTTCCTCGAGTCCATTTATATATAGGTTAAAAAGAAAAGGTGCTAAAATACAGCCCTGCCTAACTCCCCGGTTGATTTTAAAGTCTCTCGTTACTTTCAGATCTTTAGTGTAACGGACGTTGGCACGTGTATCATTGTGGAGGTCAGCCAAAAAGTTTATCAGGTTATTTTCAACGCCCATGTTCTGCAAAACTTCCCAGAGTTTACTTCTACCGACACAATCAAAGGCCGAAGAAAGGTCCATAAAGGCCATATATAATGTTCCTTTTCTGGCTTGAGTATATTTGCCACTGATTAAATATAAGTTCAGGCATTGGGAAGTTGTAGAATGCCCTGGTCTGAAGCCATACTGAACAGGAGCCATTATGTTTTGTTTGGCCCACGTGGTCAGCCGGTTTAAGAGGATCCCTCCCACTACCTTTGCAACTGAATTTATCGGGGAAATTGGTCTATAACAAGCTGCTTTTGTTCTGTCACCCTTTTTATATACAGGGACGATGGTAGATGCTCCCCAGGACTTAGGAGCCCCGATTTCGGCCCCAGCATTGATGACAGCTGTAAGAATTGGGGCCCAGAAGGGAATATTGGATTTAAATAGATCCGGTGGAAGACCGTCTAGGGTCGGGGCTTTATTACTAGTAAGACCGTGGATCCCTAATTCAACTTCTTTGATAGTAAAGTGCAAAGGTGTGTTTTCAGGAAGTTTGAAAGTTTGCATTGTCTGTGGGGCGTCACTCAAAAAAATGGAACTGAAATGAGAGATCCAGTCGTTCTCAGGTTTGACAGTTCCGAGGCTGACAGCATTTGGGTCATCAAAGAGTGGTTTGTTGATTATGCTCCAGAACTTCGAGCTGTTGCCCAGAGTTGAGGGATCGAGCAGAGACTCCCAGATTTTAGTTTTTATAGTCTTTTTACGAGATGCAAGGGCGTTTTTATATTTTGCACGTAGGGCCTTGATAAGTGCAGAGTCTCTTGGCTTGTTCTTGAGGGCAGCTTTCAGTTTTCGATTAGCTGAGGAACAGACGTAATCAAACCAGCGTGGTTGTTGGGCGGTTGTTCCCTTTATTGGTACGGAGAGCAATTGATCAATCCTTTTTGTCACCACTACAAAGGCGGATAAAATGGATTCTGGGGGAGTGGAGTTTGAGCCACAGAGGTTGAGTTCAAATTCACAGTGCTTTACAACGGACTCGTGCAAATTGTCGCTATTTATTAAGTTCCATTTCAGGCGGCGATTGTTATTAACCGGTTTTAGCACTCCCGGGTCCCTAATATTTTTCCGAAGTACAAAAGGACCACGTTGTAGCTCAAGGTAAAGAGGGTTGTGGTCGCTGTAAATGCTTTCGAGTATATCAAAGTTTAAAACCTGATTTACCACACCAGCTGAAAGGAGAATGTGATCTATGAAAAAACCTGATTCTGAACCTTTAGAAGTTGGATTTTTAAAGGTAAAAGAGTCGACTTTCAGAGATAGTGCCATAGTCAAGTTCAGGGCGTCTGTTAAGGTGTTCAATCTTGTTCCACGATGGCAATGAGCAAAGTGAGGACCTGATTTGTTTCCACATCCCAAGGAACCCAAAGGTGTTGTAGAAGGGTTTCCACAGATGTGCGTGTTGAAATCGCCAACAATTATTTTATCCTGAGACAATTTTGTCTGGCTTTCACTTAAATGATTTTGAAGAGTGACGATGTTACATTCGCCTGGTGAAGTGACAGAGTTGTAGACGTTGACCAGGGTTATTCCTTTCTTCCCCTTTCTAAGATCCAGAATCTGGATGTTCCTACTGTCCAGCTGCATATAGTTTATCTCAGAGTTAAGGGACAGACTAATAAACATTGCTAAGCCCCCCTTTGCCCTGCCACTAGGTGAGGGGGATGCGTGGACAAAGAAGCTTTGGTATCCCTCAATGAAAACGTTATTATCTACTAACCAAGTTTCCTGGAAGCATAAAATAGTGTAATTTTTAACAAAGGATGCCCACATCGGGTCGTTGGTTTTGGTAGCCAGTCCTGCGATGTTCCAAGACAGTATTTTAATAGGGTTGAAATCATTGTGATCTATTGATGATGCAGGGGTTATGTTAGGAGAACAATGCAGTTGTGGATTAACATTTTTTGCTGAGTTTATCATTTGGTTTTTGGTAGTGAGTGAGAGTTTAGGAACTATAGAGGTAGAAAGGCTGCACGCTTCAGATAAAGAAGGGGTAGGGATGTGATCTGAGGAGGGGCTATCTGAGTAAATAGTTCTCATCATTGTAACATTATTGGCTAAGTTGACCTCTAAAAGGTTAGAGGTTATTAATGAACTTACCTTACATAATACATTATAATGACCATGGTTATCCACCCTGTCAGGGCAGGAAACGGAGGGCAAATCAGATGGCAGTCAATCAACCTCATCCAGTTGGTCGTAGTTGTAGAGTACATCATATCTATTAGATGTTGGGAACCCATAGTTATTATGTTGTAAGTTAGAGTGGTTATAAGCACGATGGTGAATGGGCCCTGATCTCTCAAATGTTGCTGGGGGTTGATAATTATACATTTTATTTTCCCAAGGGTGAACATATGGGTATGGTTCAGAGCCCACTGGCATGCCTTGAGAGGGAACAAAAGGGGCCGGCCAGGGTTGAAGATATAGTTGCAAAGTAAAGGGTCCTTCTTGGGCATAATGCTGTTTATATTTATTCCTTTGGCTATCAGAGCGAGCGGGATAAAAGTAACTTAGACCCATTGTTCGAATCAGACTATTTGTCACAGGGCTCCTCCAGTCTGCAATAAATTTCGCCGCTCCTGTGTATTTAAAGGTGACCACAATGCAGTCGCCCTCAGTGGATTTAAATCGTGTGCCCACCCACTCTACTCTCTTAACATGGGAGATGGTTCCTATTATATTGGAGGGAAGTGGCCTGTGTGTAGTTAGCCATTGCATCACTTTGTTCTTTAATTCCTCATGCGTTTTCTCCCTGTTTTCATCTGCTTTAGGTACCCCAATCATGACTATTGTGTAGGGATTAGACTGTGGTGGTAAGTTTATGTGTGAAGGTATTCGTGTTGTGGTGGGTCTAGGTTGCTGTGCTCCTATTACTTTAGTAGGGATGTTTACGTTTGATGGAGCTGAGTGTCTTATATTCTCAGTGGTGCCTGTATTTGTATTAGAAGGGTGACCCTCTGCTGCCCACTCACTGTCATAGTCATTCTCACATACCTGGGTATTTTGCGTGTTATCTGTAGGTATAACTGTAATCTTATCAGTAGGATGAACTGTTTGTGGGTTTGACGTCAAATCAATTGTGGGAGGACTCTGATGCTGTGACTTTTTCTGTTTACCTGTGACCTTTGGTGGATCACTTGATTTTTTTTACGGTTTTTGGATTTTTAACATTGAGGGTTGTAGTGGCTGGGACAAAGGTAGGAGGTGTATTGGGTATTTTGAGTAGTTTAAGAATACTAGATGATATATCGTTTTGAGCCCTCTCGAACTTACTCAAAGCCTTTTCGATGTTAGCAATCTGTTGGCTAATAGGTTGTAAGAGTGATTTAATCAGGGTTTCAATCTCGCTCATAGATGGTGTTTTCGTGGTACATATATTATCTATGTGGCCTGTTTCCTCGTTGACCAGAGATCTCCCTGTATTGTTCTTGACGTTTCCGTGTGCGTCATGAGCCTGTAGAGAAGTTAGTGAGGGCCCCCCACAAGTTGGTTCACTGAGTTTCCCCAAGATTGTTTGCTGCCACATATCTTTAATAGATCGTTTGGGTTTACCTAATAGGGAATGGATTTTCCTCATAGGTGTTTTATTTTGCGTTTTTTCCGAGTGCCCTTAGAAAAATTGGGTTGTTTAGAAATTTGAGTCTCTGTTAGATCAGTAACCAATGGATGTCTCTCCACTGAATGGGCAACCAAAGCTGGAGACGTAGCATTTTCATGATGTTTATTGTTTACACGGTTAGTTAGAATCAAGAGGCTATTGTCCAAGTTATTCACTGTTGAGTCAGTGAACAAAGATTTAGGTGTATTCTCTTTAACGTGTGACCTTGGTAGATCCGAGAATGATTGCATCAGTAAGGATTCCTGTGATGAGGCAGTATCATCCATATTTTGGGTGTTGTTAGTAGTATGTGAGGACAAGTTTGGAAAGCATAGGTCTGGTGTCAAAGAGAGACGCCTCTCTGTGTCCTGAATGGCATCCGCCACGACACTAATAGTTTTTTGCAGCATTATGTCTATGGCGGTTATGGTGGGTAGAGGTGTACTCACGGTTTTCAGTCTGCTGGTAGATCTTGTTGCCATCGGTGTTTTCAGTGTTTTGGTCATCCTTATACAGTATTTGATACTCCACGCTCCGTCTATTATTTATGATGACTTTAGCTTGCAGATCCTGCCGGGCGATCCTGGGGAGGTGGCCCGACCCGGCCACTTCAGGCCCCTGAGGGCCACAGAGGGCCCGCCCTTTGCCCGGGCTTAGCCCGGGCGCTCCCGCGACGCGGGGGTGACGCTTCCTTTATGCGCCGCCTGGCGCGAAGGGATTAGGTCTAGCGCCGCTATGCCTGCTGGGAGGTGTAGTTTTTGGAGTCCCCCTCCGCTCGGCGGCCGCTGTTCTCACTCAAAAGCGGCGGCGGGAGGGGGACGCTGCAGGCTGGGTTTAGCTGGGTCTGCACCCCCTCTTTGAAGTCCGTTTTGCTGTTTGGCCTCTGGCAGTATCGTCAGTTACTCCTCCGCGTCACCCGCTCTGCCGGGGTGACGCTTCCTTTATGCGCCGCCTGGCGCGAAGGGATTAGGTCTAGCGTCGCTATGCCTGCTGGGAGGTGTAGTTTTTGGAGTACCCCTCCGCTCGTCGGCCGCTGTTCTCACTCAAAAGCGGCGGCAGGAGGGGGACGCTGCAGGCTGCAGGCTGGGTTTAGCTGGGTCTGCACCCCCTCTTTGAAGTCCGTTTTGCTGTTTGGCCTCTGGCAGTATCGTCAGTTACTCCTCCGCGTCACCTTGTTACTCCTCCGCGTCACACTCTTCTTCCTCGATTTGAAGCGGGTTAGAGGTGGCTTGTGTAATCATGGGAGATAACTCTGCCTGTGTACATAAGTGACACTGTAAAAGACGGCACCATGCGGGCGCAGAGACACGGTACACGACCTGGTACTCACACAGGCTCAATCAGGTGTACCCAGCATCTCAGAATGAGTCCGGTATTCCACCTCCTTCCAAGCATTGTGCTCCATATCATTGCCCAGCAGACAATCGACTGGCACGGCGGGGCTTACGGCAACTCGAAGTGAACCTGCAACCCCTCCCCACTCAAAGGGAACCTCAGCCACGGGATAGTGGCTCATTCTGCCGTCAGCCATCGCGGCTGGATGAAGTACGCCTGGAATCACCTGCTCGGAGGACACCAGATGACTCCTGACTATAGTCATACTGGCTCCTGTATCTCTCAGAGCTTCCCCTCTATGGCCATTGATGGTGACCCATTGCCCATACTTGGTAGTATTTGGGGGCACCTGGATCTTTGGAACCATCTCCCGATCACCCAGGGACACTAAGGTGACACCCGCCCACTCCCTCTCCTTAACTAAGGGCATCTCCTCCCCGAGCGCTACACTAGCAACTCCCGGGGCCTTTCCTCCAGTGGGAGGGGGTGGTCTCTTTGGGCATTTCGCGTCTCCCTTATAATGTCCAACACCACCGCACTCAAAACAATGGACAACCCTTGGCTGCTGACTCTGGCCAGGATTAGGGTTCTTTTGCGGGCTAGCCTTAGAGTTGGAGAAGAAACTTTTCCCCTTAAAGTTATTTTGGGGGCCTTTGGAGAACTCCTGTTTCTTATTATCTCCCCCCTCTTTCTTCTGGGGAGCGCCCTGTCCGGGCTTCTGAGAATCTCCTCCCGTCCCCTTCGTGGACACTCGGGTACTTACCCAAATGTTCGCCTCCTCAGCAAGCTTACGGGGGCAAGTAAGTTTGCTGTCTACCAGGTGCTGCCTCAGCTCGGGAAGAGATTTCTCGAGTAGATGTTCCTTGAGTATGAGATTGTACAACCCTCGATAGTCTTCCACCTCACTACCTTGGACCCACCCATCCAGGGCTTTCTTGGCATAATCCAGGAAGTCAACCCAATTCTGTGAGCTCAGTTTATGGCTGCCCCTAAACCTCTGCCGGTATTTCTCGGGGGTCAACCCAAACTTTCTGATGAGCGCCACCTTCATGGCAGGGTAGTCTACCTGATCCTCCCGGTCTAGGGCAAATAGGGCATCCCTTCCTGTTGGAGGCATGTAGCGATACAATCCACCACCCCAATGCTTCTCATGGATCCCATGGGCTCTTAAGGAGACCTCATAGGCTGCCAGCCACTTAGCTATGTCATCTCCAACGGTATAGCTAGCGACCACGTCCTTGGATAAGTGAGGCCTGAGCTCCCTGGCAAATTCCTTAGACTCGACACCCTCCGGAGTGATGTTATGGGCCCTGAGGTCGAGTTCTCGTAGCTTGAACTCGTGTTCCATCCTCTTCCCTTCCATCTCCAGCTTGGCTAACTCCCACCTCAATTGTCTTTCCTCTCTTCTATCAGCTAACTCGGTCTCTGACAACCCTCCTGTTGATGCACTGCTGCCCTCCCGGGAGGTTACCTTGGGGCTGATTATCATCTCACCCACCCCCAGGGGACATTCCGCAGCTCTCTCAACGACAGTACCCCTGTCTGACTCCTCCTCCTCTACCATACCCTCAGGATGCGCCTCCACCCAGGCTCGCAGACTAATGCGGAGCTCCTCTCTTTTGGCCCCTCGCATAACGAACACTCCCCTTTCCTGACAGAACTCCTTGAGCTGCGCCACGGTATAGGTCTCCAGCTCTGACATATCGAATTCCATCTTGTCAGTGAAAAGTGTGGACAACCACCTCGAAGTTGGTTACAAGGATAGGAACTCTGAGGGTCACCTCCACCCACCTCCAGAAGAGAATTTGGAAAAAGCAAAATATTGAATTGGAGGGCCGCTGGGAGAAAACTCCGGGCGTGTACCTGTGGCGCACACGGAATTATTATGGGGTCCAAAACAAGCACGGCTCGTAATCCCACCCGCTGAGCACCAATTTTATGTTGGACCTGCGATGGGCAAGCCCAGCACAAAGGGGGTAGCTTGGCTCAAGTGTCAAGGCAAGTGAAGGCTGTCGTGTTAAGCCGGCTTTGACCCAATAATATCTCTTTGTACAACCACCAAAAAGAAGGACACCACACCACTGTTGTAGAAAAATACGATTCCTTTATGTAAAAATTCTTCTGTTGTGAATGGGGGATCAATTAGGAAAGCACATTTACATTTCTTGTGGTCACAATTGCTGGGTTTCGATTTTGGAATAGATTCAATAAATAAGCTCAGGAGTACAGTTCATTAATAAATAGAATGAAAATCAGGAATAAATATTGTCCATAAATAGAATAAATATCGAGAATAAATATCTTCAATAAATAGCATAAATATCACTTTCTGTTTAGCAGAATAAATACTGGTTCAGTTAAATACACAACCACATATTCTTTCTGGTATCGCTGCCACCAATTAAATAGTTCAGGAACACTACTTTTGTAAATACATTTCAGGTTGGAAAGATAACTCTTACAGTTTTTGACGTTTTCACCACTAATGCACACAAGCTTCTCTGGGCACAAAAAGGAGTGCTGGGACTCTTTAAGAATCACACGGGGGTTATGCGCGTATATCTAAAAGGCAAGGAAAGACAGTGAACACTTCATTTACACTCAGCTACCACCGGGTTGAGATCTCTGTTTGCCGGTGGGGGTCTAAGCGCGCCTAGGGGCTTCTACCACCGCTAGCACTCAGGCGGCACCAGTTCCAAGTCTTTAGACTGCCGAACGGGGCTGCCGAAGAGGTCACACAATCTTCGCGCTCAGTCAAATAGATACCGGTTCACAGTTCCTTTTTAACAGCGCTTCCCACCTGAAGAAACGGGCCCACCTCACATAGGCTGCAATCGAAAAGCGATTCAGTCGGGTTCAGCACTTCTCTCGCCAGCGACAGGTTCTCAGGGGCTCCACGGACCTCCCTCCGGCTTCCTCAAACAGGGGTGGTTCCCGCCCACAGCTACAGCCGCCGATTCACTGGGGAGGGGCAGAGACAGTAGTCCCGCCCAATGAAGGCCGGCCTTTCCCCGCCCCGGCGCACCACCTCACCTCAGTCTGCGCAGGAAGCACTCTACGCCGGTGGAGCTCGGAGACGTCCGAGCTCCTCGCTGGAGGCGTCTGTCACACAAGGGGCACAGAAGACGCTCGCGGTCGTGGCGAACTTGCTCTCGCCTCGCGACCCGAGTCGGTCGTAATTCACCACCGGGGGGGCGGGGGGGGCAGGGAAGGCACACGAAAACGGCCACAGTGTTTTGGGGGTGACGAGGCACTCGCTGGGCAGGCTCTGTAGGCGCGAGGTCACCGCACACACGGCTGACTGGAACGCCAGTCAGGATCCACGCCAGTGACCCTTGCTTGCTCTACTGCCTGCACTACCAGCTGCCTCAGGGGTCAACAGGGCAGGTGTCAATCTGGTGTCAAGTCTGGAATCTCCTTCTTCACCTAGATCTGGAACATCATTATCCTATCTAGTCTTCTGGTCATCTAAAATGGCCGCCAGGGACTGGACCTTATATAGCCAGAGCCCTGAGGTGCTGGCTCGTGCCAGTAGGTTCTAGAACCTTCTTTAGACTAGGCCAATGACATGGCACTTCTGGGGTATTTGGGACCCTAACAGCCACCATACTGGGGTTCTAGAGCAGCCATTTTGTGTACCTGAGGGAAATAAAGAAATTCCTGTCAGGAATGCGCTCCAAGTAAAAGGGCGCCAAAACCTTGAAAGGTCAAGGTTCATGGAGGATCCAAGGGGAGTCACTCTCATGAGGAAAATGGATGGCCACCATTTTGAGGCCATTCATACAGGTTGCCAATCCCAGTCTATAATGTCACAGGTTCCTTGTAAATAGGTGCCAAAAACCTTGTGAACAACTGGGCGTCAAGGAACATCCAGCCCCATGAAACAGCACACAAAAGGTCCTGGTAGACAAAGAAAAGCGACAAATTTTGGGAGGTACAGGGGAACAAAAGAAATCATAGTGGTGACGGGACTCTCAGAAGCAGACGGGTCTAACTTCCATGATACTCCCTCAGAGCTCATGCCAGAGGCTCTGCCACCAGGGCATACAATAGAGGCGACAGGGGGCACCCCTGACAAGTACTCCTAGTGATTGCAATCGGGGACGTTACCAGATCCCCCACCCACACCCTGGCTAAAGGGGATTTGTATAGAGTCGTAAAAGCACATAATCGACCCCAATCCGCTGCAACACTGTCATCAGAAAGGCCCATTCTACGGAGTCTAAGGCCTTTTCGGCATCGAGAAAGACGGCAGTAGCTTTAACCTCAGGTTTAATATGCTGCATTGCGCCGAACACAGTGCAGAGGTTGAATGTTAAGTTGCGCCCCGGCACAAAGCCTGCCTACTATGGTCTAACCAGCGTCCGCATGAGAGGGGCTAGACAGTTTGCCAACATTTTTGTGAATATCTTGGTAGCTACATTAACACCTTCGATGCTTGTGACAAGGTCAACTCGTCATGGGTGTTACCTGCGCTGTGCGTTTGACGAGTTGACCTTGTCACAAACAATGGGATTTTGAAAATTGCAGCACACAGCGGGAATATACGATAGCAATGATGCGGTTAAGTAGAGATAGCGGCCTGTACGATGAGCATATGTTAGGGGGCTCGCCCGGCTTCAAGATCGCAACAATGAAGGCTTCCCACATGGAGGGGGACATTTCACTCCTTTTGCCTATCTCCACAAACAGAGTGATCAGCTGAGGATCCAGGAGGTCTCTGAAACTCTTTATAAAATGCGACTGTGAGGCCATCCTGCTTCGGGGCGCTACCAGAGCACATCGTTTTTAATGCAGCAAGTATCTCCCAGGATTCCAAAGGCCTCATTGGGTATTTGCTGTGTCCGTCAGCCAGCCACTGTAATTTAATATGTTCTAGGTATGCAAAAGAGGCAGCATAATCTGCCGTCACCCTTGATCGATACAGGTCAAAATAATACTGACTAGCTTCACATTTTTACTCTTGGTTATGCTTAAATACATGTCTTGTCACCTGACAAATTGCCAAGTCGACGGCCCAGCCCCAACTGAATTGATAGATGTTTTACATCTGAATGACTTCCCCACAAGATATAGAACGATTTCAACTGATTTACAACTTTTCATCCAATCAACATGAGTGTTGGTTTACAATATTTTGGAATATTTCCGGCCAGTATACTCTCCCAATTTTATATACAAGAGTACTTATCTTAAACGTGGAGACTTTGGTTTGTGCACAGATCTACTTACAATTTGAACTACATACCACATTATGGCACACCTGAAATAACTGTCTTCTTTTGACCGATCTGCAGAGAATAGGACTAGGCTCATCAAGTGACTGCCACATTTAATTTAGATACGCTAGCTGGCCAGCTACAATAAGTATTAGTAAATAAAAAATACAAAACTATTACATATGGAAAGCAAAACTGAACCATTTAGAGCAGACCAAGGACCATCTCTGGCCAAGAAATGTCTTCACTTTGAAAATAGGGCCCTACTGTCCCAGCCTCACCTCTACAATCCACCAGTTCTTAGGAAGGAATAATCCGCTCCCCCTTTCTAAAAAATTCATCATAGAATTTCTAAAGGTAGCCCTAACTCCGTCTTAGTGACTTTAGGGTCTGGGTCTCCATCCTCCAACCACAAGAATGCAGGTAGTATACTTCAAATGTCTGAGAAAGCGATCTGCATCACCATATCGTGCTAAACCATCGGCATCCAAAATGGAGCCCACTTTGCTTTTGCAATCAGTACTGTAAGACAAACTTTAAGGGTGAACATCCGAAGATATCCGCTCCAGCCTTTGTAGAATCTCCTTTTCAATATTTCTATTAGTTACCCAGAATATATTATCTTGGCATTGCTATGATCATAAGGTTACTACTTCATTAGAGTGTAGCCTAAAGCCCTCATTTCTCTATACATGCTTCCAACCATTAGCTTCCAACCACTGAGTTGATGGGATGTCTTGGATGAAAGTGATATAGCGGAAGTCTACAAGCAGATACTGTTCTCTTGATTCTGGTACCTATCAAAAGTTGCTAGAATAGCACTATTTCACAAGCAAATAATATTTTGTTCCAGAGGATTTCTTCCTCATATGGCGTGTTGTCTCAAAAAGCCTCCTCAATATTCCAAAACCTGCAAATGACCCCCTCCTTACTTTTCATCCTCTACATGCCTCCTCTCTTTGAGCACGCTGACTCTAAATCACATGTATGTCTGACTTAATCTTTATTATTATTATTATTAAAAATAATCACTATTGTTTGTCTGCAAATTTCCCACACATCCCTTGAAAGATACCCTCTCCTTTGATTAAAATATTACCCCTACAGTCTAACAATAGCTCATTTATTTATCCCACCAACCATCTGCTTGAACTTGCGCACCCATGCTCCACTAATAGTCATGCTTAACTCCTATTAATTCAGTCTACCACAAAGAAACTGAAGAAAATGGTTTCTTTCCGAGGACAAGACTAATCCTACTATAAACCCTTAACCAATAACCACTAGATTAAACATAAACCTTGGCTTTCGTAGCAGTGTGCTTTCTGATGTAAAGCGCCTCAAGGGAGATAGTAAGCACTATATACATGCAAGTACAATACATGCCTCCACTTATGCTCTACAAAGTAAATTCATATGCGTTTTATTGTTTATCACAAGTTATTCCTCAAAGGTTGTTTTAACTGGTGGTGGTCATTATCTCCACTAACTCAGAGCTCCCTCTCTCTACTGCCTTTAGTACTGAAGGCATAGGCTATTGTCCATGCGCGTAAAGTGTTCTTGAGTCCATTTTTTAATAAAAGCTTTTTGAAGCATTTGTACAAGCTTGACCGCATCTAATCAAACTAGGTTTGGGTTTTTCACTTGTAGGGGGATTTTTAGGAATTGATCAGTGAAAGCTTAGTATACCTCTTTATAGCTGCTGGATACCATCCCCTTCTGTGACCCTTAAAAGCCAAGATGTCGGTTTTTTTATTACTGTAATTAATGCAGTAACACAACAGAACATCTGTCTGAAAAACTATTTGACATTCTTATTTTTTAGCTACAAAATGGCTCTAGAGTACTTCAGCTTTGAGTATACGCACATTTGCAGTGTTCTTGCCATATGTCTTTTCCCCTGCTTCCATTGTTTCACGTCTCACTCACCTCCTCCAGAAAGGGTGTAGCTCAGCAACTAAGTTCAGTGTGTATAAACATTAATGAATAACTCCTGGCATGGATCTGGCCTGCATGGCCCATTTCCTGACTACCCTATATGACGCAATTCCTGCCATTACTGACTACCATCTCTGCAGGACTCCCCTGGTAGCCTTGCTGGACTATGTAAGGGAAGTTCCCCATTGGGGTCAGGCACTTTATTGCAGTGTTGCTGCTTTTGGCAAAGCGCAGAGTTGCTATCCACTGGGGCCATCACTCTGGCCCTCCAGCTTAAGAACTGGCTATGTGATGTGGCCTACGGCCATGCACAACTCACCCTATACTCTGAATTAAAGCCATTACGCTCCTCTATGCCCCAAGAGACCTCCCGCTAGTGTTTTGATACTCTAAAATTGCCAGATTATGGGCCCCTTGGGAGGGGAGGCCCACTAGTCCGAAAATGCCCCGACCATGGCATTGAACCTACATGATGTACCTTTGTCCCCGGCGTTCTCTAATGTGCATTGGGCTCTGGGACATCTGCTGAACTCTATTCTGCCACTGATGAATGTTCCCGAAATACAGATTGAACAGTCTAACTTTGAAATTGCTCTACCGGTTTGTTTTGTATCTTTACCGTGCTGTTACATTTTTTAATGGTTTCTGTAATTCGCTTTTGAAACAAACCCCAATTTAAAAAAAAAAAATTCTTTAATGAAGAACTCATGATCTAAAAAGAAATGCTACTTCCCTGTGACACCAGGGCTTTATAATGGACATCACCCCTGCCTCCTCCCCTGTGGAGCCACAGGAATGCAAGCAATGGGGTTGGCGTTAGCTAATATGTCTTTAAGTCGATCATCAGAATGAACTTAGGCGCAGCACTGTGCTGTTGATTGGCATTGCGAAGGTCTTTGGTAAGCTTTAGAATGAAGGTATAGTTTTTCCTCTGTGGTCTATGTCTATATATCTGTGGGAAAAATATTCTTTCATGGTTTTTTGCCTTTTAAAAAGTGTAATAAAAGAGGCAAATGGAAAGCAAATTCCACCTGTATACAAGTATTTTTTTCTATTCTATATGTAGAGGTTATTGTCTTAAAGGGTTGCTTCTGCATCTCCCATGCGGGCAGAGACATTTAGTTGTATGAATGTAATGAAGATACCAGGACAACAGTGTTACAGGTAAGTAACTATTCCTTTTTTCCGTCGGTGAATGACTGCAGTGCTGAACCTGAACATTGAAATCATGCATACAAAATACCAAGTGCAAAAAAGTTGGATACAGAAAGTAAAAAATAAAATAAAACAATGCTTCAATCTACCAGAGGCCTCTAGTTCTTGACTTCGAATGTCTTGATGATAAAGCCTGCAATCCTTTGAGATTACCTGCCTGTTATACTATTGCCTTCTATGAACCTTCAAAGCCAAGAGTTTCATAAAGTGTGCCACCCCAATATATATTTAGAAGATGTGAACATTAAAATCCTGTTCCGCAAAGCTAGAGCCCTGGGTCCACTGAGTTCCAGGCTACCTCACCCCACTTTATAAAATCTTGTGGAGGATAGAGTCCACTATCAAAACCCTAGAGATTCTATTCTCGAAAACCCCACCACCCTATCACTACAATCCTACTACTCCATGCCATTCCCAACCTTAACATGATAGTCTTCTCTCGACTTCTTGATCCTGTTTACAGTCGCATAACAGAACTTCTGTAGAGACAGGATTTCCAGTGGAAAATACAATCTAGTTTTAACTTGACTCCATGTTTTGTTCAATGAAAAAGTGTAAATATATGTCAGTTCTTCGAACTCTAAGACCTGGTGAAGAGAGAAGTCTCAGTCATTGTGAACTTTCGACCCCATCATTTAAATAGACAAACACATAATTCAACTTTTTCCAGTATCACATAGCTTTGAATGGCGTTATAAACAATACATCCTACTGAGCACAAGAGTTTCATCTGCCAAAGTGAAATCTTTTTCTTTCACTCATTAATTAAGTCCAATGTGCCCGCAGTGCACAAACATTGAACATTTCAAAAAGCCTGCCAGAAGTACAGAATGGGAGATGGAAGAGATTTTTTTTAGAAATGCAGAAAAATACAATTATTAAGTAAACAAGATCAAAGAGCAATGTACTGAGCTATTGACAGACAACGTTCTGTTGCAGTTCGTGAGATGGATGCCAGAATTATGCCATCTAAAGACGTGGCTTCTTTACTGTATCATATTTTATTCAAAGCTGGCAGATATTGAATTGATTCCTGAGTGCTTTCGCCTCCTACCTTAAAGCTTCTCGCATGCTGGTGTCCTTCCTGTCTGACTGCTGTGCTATATTATTACTAGTCTATGAAAAATAGGATGTGCAGAGACCGAGCTACATCCATTAAAAATCAAAAAACCTGAATGCTCCATTCTGCTTACATTGCTCTTTTACCTACAATACCTCGGATTCCTGCATGTTTACGAGCTTTATTAAATCAGTGATCATTTAAGAAGTACTGTGGGTCTTGCTAGTGAGTACCTTTACACATAGGTGTGTTTCCTTGCATGTTGGCGTCTTGTAAAAAGTCTGTTTGCCTTGGAGAGAAACATGGAACTGACCCTTTAGAAGATGTGAACATTTAGAACGACATCCATGGATGTATTGCTCTATGTCCATTGAGAACCAGGCAAACCTCGAATATCTTCATTAAAATAAAAAAAACTAAAGGCAGAGGTGTGCAGAACTCATTACTCCACATTCTCAGGAGCCTAAGAGCTTATCATGCAAGAATTACAATTTTTTGTTTTAAATATTCTTAGTTTCGAACCTTTTGTCAATATTTTGTGCAATGCATACGTATTGAACAATTCAAAAAGCTTGCAAGACAATCAAACCTAAGAAGATAGATTGAAGGATAATTAATAGAATAATTTGTAGAAAGGCAGAAACCCTCCTACTTTGTAGTCCGCAAAGGCAAATGAGCAATATACTGCGTTGTTGATCTATTTATAGTCTGCTTTGTTTTACAAGACCTGCTTCAGAATTAAGTTATTGAAAAACGTGAGCCTTCTTTATCCTGTTTTTCTGTTATGAAAGGAGGACACAAATGTACTTGATTCTTGGGTATTTTTTCATCTCCAACTTGCCATACTGTCTGCTGTGATATATTCTGTGATATATAATTGCAAATCTTTGTGGGAGGTTTCTCTCTACCCCAGTTTCCCTTTGTTCCTGTTGCTATATTTTCTTTGTTGCCATCTTTCTAGACGACATGCATTATTGCCTGTGTATCTGCAATTTGCTCTAATGCTCTGTCCTTGCCTGTTACCCACCATCTAACCTTATTTTGATGATGAAAAATGTTACTATAAAGTATTTTCTTTTTGGAGTTATTTGATAGCTTAGCCTGAACAATTTGTAATGTTTAAACACTGGGATTGTGCAGAGTTCATAAGTCTGGAAAAACGAAATAAAGGTTACAACTCTTACCCCCTTACAGACTAAAGCAGGAAAATCTGGCGCACACAAGGTATTTATACAAATATTTATGTACTGTACATAAACCCTAAATAATTGCTAATATTATTCACAAAAGTGCTATACAATAATGAATTCCCATATTTTCATTTGATTATGTGCAGTTATAATGTTGTACACAGTTATGACGAAGCCAGCCACACAGCGGCCCCCTCCTATAAATGTGCATTTCCAGGGTTTTTTAGATCTGCCCAGGAGTGACATGGTGCCTCTTCCCAGGAGGTGTCCTCCTAGTAAATTAACCCTCTGTTTCCTTTGATTATATCCTTATTGTGGCGCCCATGACAGAAATTCCATGACTTAAGATGACTGCCAGCCCCATATACAGGTAAGCGAAAGAATGGATGAGTTAACTCAGCGGCCAAACTTCCAGGTCATAACCAGGGTGGGGTGGGGTAAGGATCTGATTCATGTTCTCTGTTATAAAGTGGGATGGATGCACCCCAGTTTGGACCCATCCATAAGCAAATCTTTTTTGACCCTGCTCCCCATTGGAACAGTCCAGCCCGAACTGCCAGGCCAGGTCCTCCATGGACCAGAAACAAGCATCCTAGGACCGGTTCCGCCACTGTAGTCAAGCTAGCCTAGCTTATATGGGGTGATACCTGAAACTAGTCCTAGGATGCTTATTTCCAGTCCAGGGAGGGTCTGGCCTGGCAGTTCGGGCTGGACTGTTCCCATGGGGAGCAGGGTCAAGACTGATTTGCTTATGGCTGGGTCCAAACTGGGGTGGCATAGTGAGCAGAAGTACGATTGATTAAACCACAGACCTCTTGACTGGGGTGAGTGGTTGAAATGTTTCAGCACTTTGTCAATCATCTTGTTGTGTTTCCTTTGGGATTACAGAACAGAAGTACGTAGGGACTGAGTAACCATACCACATCAGTCGCATGCTCACCATGCCTCTGGAGTCAAGCTTGCCTGGCTGATGAATGGTGATACCCTGAAACAGGGCCCAGGATGCTTGTTTCCGGTGCAGGGAGGACCTGGCCTGGCAGTTCGGCCTGTACCGTTCCCATGGGGGAGCAGGGTCAAGACTGATTTGGATATGACTGGGTCTAAACTGTAATGGCATGGTGTGCAAAAAAAAGATGAATTTAGGCCCAAATCTCTATACTGGGGATAAATGTTTGACATTTCCATCAATTGTTTTTTGCTACTGTGATGCCATGCAAAGTTCTGTTTACACAGAATCCCTGCAACAAAGGTACACCCATATATGTAATGTAATGATGTCTTGTAAAGCGCATGAATCACCCCACATGGGGTATCTCCGCGCTGTAGACTGCTGGGGAACCCATCCTGGCTTTTCCCTGTGAGATGGTCCTCACTGAGTATCTCCAAGGTGAAACCAGACATCCCCCGCGTATGTGGGGGGCCGTTGTGGAGATGAGGCAAACTAATGCCCAGAGTTGCCGAGTGTGATCCCTGGTTAGAGTAGGCACAGAGGAGAGAATTATCGAGTCCGCTGACCTGGTCCACGACCCTGCCGCCTCAGGAATTGAACACTGGTCCCGGGCCGTCCTCTGCTTCCGGGTCTGCCGCCTCTAACCAGTGAGCCACACCACTCCAACCACTCCATTCCATATAAAGGATTGCTGATGATGTAGTCTCGTTACGCGGCAGTGTGAGGGAAAATTGTACTCCACAGTAGAAGGTGTAGGCCATGCAGTCCATAATTTTATGTTCGAGGCATATGAGCTGTAGATTGTATACTTTAGCATAGATCGCCATCTGGTGTTGGGCTTGGATGTTTCACTTTGTTACTGTAGAAGTCTTTGTAGTCACGAGATAGATGATGACTCCTTTGCTTAGTAGTGAGCATGGGCATCAACTCCATCTCCAGATTGTTTTTTTCCGCCATCTGGTTTGGATGGGACGTGCTGCGCTCCAGCTCGGCACAGTGTTTTCTCTAATTTTTCGACACGCAACATATCATATTCAATGGTATTGTCTTGTTCGCGTGCCTTTGACGTGCTAACTCTAATTTCTCAAGTCGGGTTGTCGACGCGTGCCGTTGGGCCTATCAACGCCATTCGGGCCACGGCTAATGGAAAGCACTCCATTCAAAAAAGGCCCCCAGTGTGGAGCTAAATTTCCACACAGTGACCATCACCAGGTCTGCAACCTTTGCTTATCGCCAGAACGCGAGGAAAAGGATTGCCAAGCCTGTGCCTCTTTTCAATCAAAGAAGACCATCCGTGATCGCCGGACTCGACGACACATCATGGCTCAACAAGCTGCATCGGTGCCTGAAGACATCTTTGATGAAGGTCCGATGTTTCAGAGGCAGAGGATTCGGAGAAGCTCGAGATAGTCTCTGAAGGGGATGACTCCGGGTCCGATTACATCACTCCAGGTCAACGAGTGAGAACAAAAGCCACTGCTCCACCAGAAAAGCAGAAGGCTCTAGTCAAGACTTCGCCTTCAGGTAGTTGAGACCAGAAGAAAACTTCAGAAGCTCCGCCTTTGGGCCCGGCTCCGAAGAAAAAAGAAAAGCTTCCAGCAGCTCGGGACCAAGCAAGCCGCATATCACTATCCTTAAACCACCTTTAGTGCCAAAATTGGGGATACAACCCATTCCAGTAACCTCCAAAAAGGCCTCAGTACCAAGCCCTTTGGCACCAAAAGACCATAAGGCCTCGGAACCAGACAAACACCAAATATCTTCGGATCAGAAGTTCTGACTCAAAACCAACTTCCAGGCCGACAGAGCACAAAACTCCTCTGAACGCTCCAGAGACCTAATTAAAGCCACGCTTGGAACCGAAAAAATCCGCACCGATAACAGACGACCAGGATGAACTGTTTCGATCAGATCCCGTCGACCCAAAGCAAAAAATCTTTACAGGTGGAACCTAAAACAGGCCATATTATCAGAATTCCAGCAAAGAAGAGGAAATCTGATACCTCACATACACTTGAGTTGCCTGCTAAGAAGAGAGACTTTGCAACCTCACCCATAAGACCCTCTTCTTCTATTCTTCCTGCTAAACCTTTCTCTCCTATAAACTCTCCTATACAATCGCCTAGATTATGTCCATACTCCCCCTTATTACCACAGGATGATTATGATTTAGGTGGTATGGAGGGACTCGGTAATGATCCTTTAGATGACCCTAATGATAACACTACCCCTCCACTGGATACATGGGATGATTATGACGATCCTGCAGATCTTCCAGACATTCCCGATCCAGATGCATACCAATCTAAGCCATCACCCTCAGATGACAATATAGGATTTAGCCAACTTATTAATAGGGCTGCTCAATACCATGGCGTGCCACTACATACAGACCCCATGGAGGAAGATTTCTAATGGACACTTTTGCTCAGACCCATAAAATCATACACATTTTGCCCATGCTTAAAGGTGTCATTAAACATGCACCCGACATATTTAAAGACCCCGTCAGGGCCAGGATTCTCAATCCATTCATTGAGAAAAAATATAGACCTGCCCCTAAAGATCCCACGTACATCAAGGCACAACTCCCATTAGACTCTTTGGTAGTCTCCAATGCAAGACTACGGGCTAATTCCCAAACCCCTGGTGATGCACCACCCCCAGATAAAGAGTCTAAACTGCTGGGTGCATCAGGTAAATGTGTTGCTTCCCAAGCAGCTAATCACTGGAGGATAGCAAATGCACATGCTCTACTTGCCAGATATGACAGGGCTCACTATGATGAGCTTGAAAAACGTATACAACACTTACCTGACCAATACAAAGCCAAGGCCAATGATCTGGTCCAGGAGGGCAAGTTAATTACAAAGGCCTCCATCAAATGTGCCCTAATGCAGCAGGCACTGCATCTAGATCTGTTAACACCAGTGTCTTACTCTGCAGACATGCATTGTTACGCATTTACGGTTTCAAGCAGGAAGTGCAAACAACTATTTTAAATCAATCATTTGATCAAGAACACCTCTCTGGGCAAGCTGTAGACTCTGCTCTAGCACCATGTGCGCGGCGGCTTTTCCCGCTGTGCGCTGACTTTTTAAAAAACCTGCGTTACATGACGAGCTCAGCTCGTCATGAGCGTACGAGAACCGTAACTCATGACGAGCTGAGCTCGTCATGAGCGTCGAAGGGGCTAGACAAAAGGAAAAAAGGCACTGACACTACTAAATCTATGAAAGCATTACAATTTCAGACTACACAGGGATCCTTTCGTCGCTCCTTCTATAGGGGCGGATCCAAAAATATTACCACAGAGGCTACAACATCCTCCTATAAAACTCCTACACAAACATCCCCCAACAAGAGTTATTTTAGGGGTGGGTACAGAGGAAATATTAACAAGGGGAGAGCTCGAGGTAACTACAACCAAACCTTCCCTACTACCAAGCAATGACTTCCCTGCGCTTCCTGCAGACCATTCCACTCCAGTCGGAGGAAGACTATCACAGTTCCTACCTGTCTGGAACAACATCACCACAGACAGGTGGGCAAGACAAATTATCCAGTATGGTTCCTGCCTGGAACTCACCTCTACCCCTCCTCACATACCACCCAGACAACGGCCAATGTCCACAGAGCATATTACGTTCTAAAGCAGGATGTTCTCTCTGTCTTGCAAAAACATGCAATAGAACCAGTTCCTCCACATCAAGATACATGGGTTTATTCCATTTACTTTCTCATTCCAAAGAAGGACGGTACTCTCAGGCCAGTATTAGACCTGAGACCCTTAAACAAGTACATACAATCCGACCACTTCTACATGGTCATTCTGCAACAGGTTCTTCACTGCTTCAACAAGGCGATTTCCTTGCCATTCTAGATCTCACCTACTTTCACATTCCCATTCACCCTGTTCACAGGAAATACCTACGGTTTGTAGTGGACGGTCAACACTACCAGTTCAAAGTCCTTTCATTCGGAGTGACGACACCGCCCAGAGTCTTCACAAAATGCCTCGCAGTGGTAGCAGCCCACTTAAGAAGACAACACATTCATGTGTTTCCTTACCTGCACGACTGGCTCATAAAATCCAAGTCACACATAGATTGTCTACAACAAACACACAAGACAATCCAGCTGCTGCACGACTTACGGTTTACAATAAACCTTAGCAAGTCCCATCTTCAACTGTCCTACACCCAACAGTATCTAGGTGCAATAATAGATACTTCCAAGGCACTAGCATTCCCCAATCCTGCCAGGATAGCCAGTACGCTAGCTCTTATAACATTTCAACCACAAAAATCACTACCAGCTTGAGTTTTTATGCAGCTCATAGGGATGATGGCCTTATCTTAATTGTCCCTTACGCAAGACGCCAAATGCGTCCATTACAGGAATGTTTGGCACATCAGTGGAACCAGGCTCAGGGTCAGCTTACAGATCTGGTGTTGGTGGACAACCGCACACATCTCTCTCTGCAGTGGTGGAACACACACGATCTTTCCAGAGGACGGCCGTTCCTGGACCCGGTTCCACAGATAGTGCTAACAGCAGACTCATCGCTCACCGGCTGGGGAGCTCATCTCTTAACCTATACCATTCAGGGTACATGGACCACTCAACAGAAACTCCTTCACATCAATCATCTGGAGTTACTGGCCATATTTCTCGCTCTCAAATCATTTCAGGTACACCTCGTAGGCAAAGCTGTCCTCGTCCGGACAGACAAAATGACAGAAATGTACTACATACAAAAACAGGGGGGGGACACACTCCCTACAGCTTTCACAACTAGCACAAAGTATATGGAGATGGACCATTCCTCAAAAAATATACCTCTTAGAAGAGCATCTGCCGGGGACACGCAATCAGATAGCGGATGTCAGCTACAAAAGATTCACAAGTGGGAACTTCATCCCAAAGTTCTTCATTCCTTTTTTCAAATGTGGGGCCATCTAGACATAGATCTGTTTGCCACACACTTAAACACAAAATGCTCAAGCTTTGCCTCCAGGTATCCACACCCACTGTCCAAGGGCAATGCGATATGAATGAACTGGTCAGGCAGATTTGCGTACTCTTTTCCGCCTCTCCCACTCATTCTGCTACAGGTCCGCAAGCTGAAACAACAGTCTCTCACAGTGATACTGGTTGCTCCAACTTTGGCCTGCCAACCATGTTTCACAACACTGCTGGAACTCTCAGTAGTTCCACACCAAAAGTTGCACCTTTCCCCAAAGCTTCTCACACACAACCATGGAGACCTAAGGCATCCAGCTCAACTAAACCTAGCGATCTGGCTCCTGAAGTGTTAGTTTGGATACCTCATCCTCCCACCAGACTGCATGAATGTTATCAAAGAGGCTAGACGTCCTACTACTAGAGCTTGCTATACAGCTAAATGGAAACAATTTGTGATTTACTGCAATAACCACATAATCAATCCATTAGATGCTTCCATTCAAAACATTTGTTATCTTTTGCATCTACAAAGATGTAATCTAGCATACGCATCCATAAGATTACATCTTGCTGTCATAGCAGCTTACCTGCAAAACAGACAACAATTCTCATTGTTTAGGGTTCCTGCCATTAAAGCTTTCATGGAAGGTCTTAAAAGGATAATTCCTCCCAAAGTTCTACCCTCTCCAATCTGGAATTTAAACATTGTCCTTAACAGGTTCATGGGTCCCCCATTTGAACCTTTACACAAATGTGAGTTACAATTTCTCACATGGAAAGTAGCCTTCCTTATGGTTATCACATCTCTCAAGAGAGTTAGTGAACTCCAGGCATTAACCATACAAAAACCATTTTTGCAAATACATCACAACACAGTGGTTCTTAGGACAAACCCCAAATTTCTACCTAAAGTAGTCCCTCCATTTCACCTCAACCAGTCGGTTGAACTCCCAGTCTTTTTCTCAACCAGATTCAGTAGCAGAACGGGCTTTTCATACGCTTGACGTTAAAAGAGCTATTCTTTACTACATTGAGAGAACAAAAAGTTTCAGAAAAATGAAACTACTTTTTGTAGCTTTCTCACCACTACATAAAAGCAATCCTATATCCAAATCTGAAATTGCCAGGTGGATTGTTAAAACCATTCAGGTATGCTATCAAAAAGCAAAGCATACATTATCAATTCCCCCTAGGGCGCATTCCACACGTAAAAAAGAGGGATCTATGGCATTCTTGGGCAATATCCCCATGGATGACATTTGTAAAGCAGCACCATGGTCTACACCACACACATTCACTAAATATTACTGTGTGGATGTGCAAGCAAAACAACAAGCTAGTGTGGGCCAGGCTGTACTAAGAACACTGTTTCAAACTACTGCCTCCGATACAGGTAGCCACCGCTAAGGCACAACTGCTGTATAGTCTATGCTAAAGTATGCAATCTACAGCTCATATGCCTCGAACGGAAAATGCTACTTACCAGTATGCATCTGTTCTTGGCATGTAGAGCTGTAGAATCGTATACGCCCACCCTCCTCCCGGGATACCTGTGTCTGTTGCAGTTATATCATACTTAGATACATTACACATGGACATCTTTCTATTTCTAATCAACTCCATCATCACCCTTTATGGCGCAAACAATCTGGAGATGGAGTCGATGCCCATGCACACTACTAACCAAGGGAGGAGTCCCCTATCTTGTGACTACAAAGACTTCTACAATAACAAAGTGCAAACATCTGAGCCCAACACCAGATGGCTCTATATACTAAAGTATACAAATCTACAGCTCTGCAAGCTAAGAACAAATGCATACTGGTAAGTAGCATTTTCCATACAGTGATTGAAACGAACGCTATATCTGTCAGCAGCGTTAACAGAAACTTCATTTATTCCATCACTGCATCTAACATACAACGGAAGAGACTGAGTTAGAGGAGGAGCGGGAATTAGCCCTGTCTAATCCTGAGATAAAAGAAGAGCCTCAAGGTAATTATTTTGAAGTAGTCATAGGTACCCCAGAGGAAGATAGCCAGGATGAAGATAACTGGAACAATGTGGAGATAGATTTTCCACAAGAGAAGGGTACAAATAACCCAGAAAGAGATGTCCTAAGAGGGGTATGAGGAAAAGAGTCATGTGCCCTTCAGAAACACTTCTGTCAATGCAGAAAAGAAGCCAGTCCCTTCTAATGCCGCCACGAGTCATACAAGAAGATACAGTGCCCTTCAGAGAATCGGCATCCTTCCAGGCAGTAACACCTAGGTTGGAGGAAAAGTATAAAGCCTTACTGCAGGATGCAATGTACAAAAAAACGAATGTGCAAGTGGACTGTCTGGCAATCACCACTGCTTCTGTCCTCCTTCAGACAAAGGCAGAAAGAGGAAGGAAGCAGTGGGAAGAAAGAGCATCAGCAACATTGCAATGGAAAATAGTGAACTCTAATGCTCTTTTCAGCAGGTTTCTGAGAAGAAATAACAGAACTCATGCAGCTTCTGTGCGAGAAATTAAGAAAAGAGCTGTTACTTATCCAAGAGAAAAGAATATTGTTAACTCCTGCTTAAAGTCATCCCTAGAAGTTACTGGCAAGGCAAGCAGACAATTGTGCACTGGCATAATCTTGGGAAAGAACTCCTGGCTTGGAATCCCTGAGTTTAAATGTAAGTGCAGGGTTATAGTCATAAACAAACTCTTACAGGAGATCACTTATTTGATTGTACTGTTGAAAAGTCATTACAGAAAATAATACAGGGCAATGAGACCGCAAAAGCTGTGGAAGCCATTTAAATATTATTTTTAAGAGGAGCACAACATAATAGTGGAGTGGCTGGTTTCTATCCTTTCAACAGCAGCGGCAATTCCAAAGCCGTCACCCCTGAGGAACACTAGCTACATCAACTTAGTGGCAGCTATCTGAGCAGTCGAGTTACTCCTTTCAATCTGCAGTGAAAAGAATAGGCCAAAACTCGAGTCTCTCCCATACAACAACATAACCGACATAAACCTCCCCAACTTCCACCACCGGTAAGGGATAGACTTGGGAGGTTGCTAGAAGAATGGTAATGGGTAACTTCCAATATGGGTACTAAACTTAGTACATTGTGGGTAATCCGTAGGACTAGAAAAGAAGACAACTCCAAGAATCCAAACAAAGAGGCCGCAGTACAAACAGGAAAAACTCTGAAACAAGAAATAGATTAAGGAGCAATAGAACTAGTAGTGAAGATTGAAAATGAATAACCAAAATGATTTATTCAGTGTATAGACTGACCGACCATGCATCTGATATTTCTAACCTGGTTCATAAAGACTCAGAAATTCAAAATGATGACACTTCAAGAAGTGATTACAGTGCTAGAAGAGGGAGACTACCTGGTGATCATTAATTCAAATGATGAATAATTCCTTATCCCTAGGGAAAAGAAGCACAAAAATGACATCAGTTTTGTGGTACCGTTTGCAATAAAGCTTGTGCCAAAGTTTTAATGAAATGCATAACTATAGTTAAAACACACTTAAGATGCCAGAGGATACACATCTTTTCCCTACTTAGATGACTGGCTTTTGAAGGCAAATTTGCTCATGCAGTAAGAAAAAAAACATAAAGCAATTATTAAAAACATTGTTCCTGCTGAGATTCTCCCTCAACTGGGAAGGTCACCACTCAGCCCTGCCCGGCAGAAAACCTTCTGAGAGAAAACTCTTTAAAGGCCACTGGATACTGGTAGTGGAGTACCAATTTCACCTTTGCCAGACAAAACATTCTGATGGATACTATTTATTTATTTATTTATTTATTTATGGGCTTGTAACGCGCCGGCATCACACCCGGAGGTGTATCTCCGCGCGGTGCTGTGAAGAAACAGGTCGGGCAGCGCTCCCACTAGAATAGAGTTGTCTTTAGGCATTTCCTGAAAGCTAGATGACTCGGGCAATCTCTGAGGGATAGGGGAAGACTGTTCCACAGACGCGGGCCCATAATGGAAAGGGCGCGACCTCCCTGTCTGGTCTTGTTATGTCTAGGAACCTGAAGTAATAGCTGATTACTGGACCTAAGATTGCGGGAAGGGCGGTGGTATACAAATTTTTCGGCCAGATAGTGTGGACCGAGGTTGTGGAGACTCTTGTGCACCACACAGCAAATCTTGAATTCCACCCGTTTCCGGATGGGAAGCCAGTGGAGGGCCTTGAGGAGGGGCAAGGATGGAGTTCTAGGGGGGGCATTGGTTACCAGGCGGGCCGCAGTGTTCTGAACCACCTGAAGTTTATTAAGCACTCCTTCATTGGCTGCTAAGAATAGGCCATTGCAATAGTCCAGGCGGCTCAGAACGAGGGCCTGGACCAAGGTCTTTCTTGTATTGTCTGGTAGAAGGGGGAACACCTTCCGAAGGAGGCTAATGATGTGGAAGCAGGATCCCGCCGTGGTGCTGGCATGATGGGCAAGGGTGAGGTCATGATCTAGACGGACCCCCAGATTTTTCACCACCTGTTTCGGGGAAGGGGCCTGACCCAGACTGGAGGGCCACCAGTCAGGGGTCCACAGGATTTTTGCCTCTCCGAATAGCATGACCTCAGACTTTCCCACATTACACTGGAGAAAGTTCTTGGCCATCCAGCTGGCGATCGCAGTCATGCCGTTCGAGAAAGCTTGTCTTATCTCCGGGGTAAAGTTTTTAAAAGTGAACAGCAGCTGCGTATCGTCAGCGTAAGAGATGGGCATAAACCCGAAAGACCTCATAATGTTAGCCAAAGAGGAGACATATACGTTAAACAACGTAGGGCTGAGACTAATAACTGAAGATTCTTGGACTTCGTATATTTTCAGGCTCCACACTGGACTCCGAGATTTTTCATAGCCGTGCTTCAACACACTGCTAATGGTGCCATGTTGCTCTAAACCACCTAGAAATTGACGGAGCACTGATATCAGTGCCTGTCTTGCTGCACCATTTCATGCATAGCCAGAGGTCCGATCCCAAATTTGTCGGATTTCCTATGGCTTCCAAACTTTTAACAGGTTACTAGAGAACGAAGTCACCATAAAAAACGACCGTATTCAAGCGATCCTGTGACTGCAGGAAACATAGGACGGTCACTGATCGGCATGCAATGTGACTTTAGTGCTTGGGCTCGGGACCCAACTCTAAGCCATGTGATAAGTGCGCCCTCATGCACCTGAAGGCAAAGATGTAAGTCATTAGGCACAAGAAGGTGCAGCCTTCGTGTAGGTAATGCGCCTGCGTCATGTCATTGGCCCAGACTCTACCAATTTCTGGACCATTCCCACAATCATTCCGCTGTCTGTTTCATGACTTCTAGTATATCCAAGTCTAAAAGCAAGCATAACGAAATTAAGCTGAACTTTAATGAATCCTGCCTCTCAGACTTAAAGAAGGTGTGAGGGCATCAAGATGGAGGTTACAGTCCATCAAGGTCACCTTTCACTGAGCCGATTCCTTCACTGGTCTTGATATGCTGAGTTTTCAAAGCCCTCTTTGACACTGCAGCAGATTGAGACCTTCAAAGAAGCCATAATGCAGATATTCAGTGAACCTCTGGTTCTTTTTGGCATGCCTTGGGGCCCCAAGAAGCCACAGGCACTTCCAGTAGGGTTACTGTCAGCAAGTACTGCCTTGGTGCCTTCTGCTCCTCTGAAAGCACTACTGGGCCCATACCAGCTTCAATACACACTTCCACACCAGCCCGACAATCCATATTGGTTCCCGCCACCCTAATACAGGAAAACTGATAGATTACCTGATGCCAGCACTTAGGTCAGATCCCAAGCCTACATCAGCCGGGTTTAACCAATGTCATGCTGTGAAATCGCAAAAGTGCAACCAGTAGACATGCAGCCTAACTCCAATCATGTACCTCTTCCACATCTTCCACATTACACCTGGCAGTGGAGGCACCATTATTTTTTTGGTTGATAAAATGCCATTGGGGTCGACACCACCCTCAAGACTGAGCTTGACCTTCCACATGGGCCGCCAATGGTCGAAAGTGACTCATTCGCAGTGTTGGTTTGGAGGGCAGCCAAGGTGCTAGAGCAACAGCTGCTCTCCACCTAGACCAATACAAATGATTAGATGGAAATTCTACAATATCTGAGACCTTGCTTCTTTTCAATGATGCTCTTACCGATACACTGATGACACCATGCTCTGCTCCTGTGAAACAGGGAGGTCGCTAGATGTCCTAGACAAGCGCCTGGTGACCCAAATTTTCTCAGCAAGCATCCCACTCCAGAAAGACTTTTTGTGCATACCTTGGCCGGCAATGTGTATCTAAATTCATTCATCTCCACTCATCGGAATAAGGATTGATTCCTTTGACAAAGGTATATTTTCTTGAGCTAATTTTGCTTTGCGATCTGTCCGTGCAGTCTGCCTATTTGGTCGTTACACCCATGTGCTTTAGGACATGACCAGTTTTTTTTTGCCACCTGTCCTGGATGATATGATCTTTTCTTTTCCAAGAGTATACAAGCTGGCCATTACTCAGCCAACTGTGTGTATCTGCAAAGGTTTGGCTACCACAGATTGCCTTGACACAGCGGTTGGTTCGAGTGTGGTCCTTCATCTGCATTCCTGTATGAGGTCCTCTGGGTTTTCTGGCGATGTGCAGGCTTTGCTAATGACCATGCCTTTTGATGGGTCCTGCCTTTTCGGTGAGAAGGCAGACTGCTTGGAATATTCTGACAGAGCTACTGCTAGTTCCTTTAGGCTGTTGGTGCCTGAAAAGCTATTTTAACACCATTTTCAGACACTCTATGATAACTCTGCGGTGCTGGTGTATAGACAAGTATAGCCTTCACAACCAGAGATGAAGCAGGCAACCCAGTCCTTTCGAGGTCGTGAACAGGGATCTGGCAGACAACGTGCAGGCAAGCAGGTTCCCCAATGTTCCAATGCCTTCTACCCTGCAACACCATCTAACCAACTCCTTCAATCTGCCCTTAGTGGCTTACACCCACAACGTGGGAGGCAGGATCCAACATTTCTTTCTGGGTTGGCAGTCCATACTTTGGATTCTCACTTTGGACTTGCAGGTTGCATATTTTCAACTATCTTTTAGGTGTTACCTGCGGTTCAAGGTGGTGCAGGAGCATTTTCAGTTTTCCGTGCTCTCCTTTGACCTTATCAGCGCCCCTCTGGTGTTCACGAAAATGATGGCAGTAATTGCTGCCCATCTTCAGACGTTGGGAATTTCTGTATTCCTGTACCTCAATGACTGGCTGCTAAATGCAGGTTCACCACGTCAGTCTTGGACTACCTCCGGACGACAACAGAACTACTGACATTGTTTGGGTTTTCCATTACTGATTCCCTATTAGAAGCTTCAGTTCATTAAGGCGATCCTGGATACAGTGAAGTTCTGGGATTTCTCTCCGACAAGCTCCTTCCTGGATCCAGGTGAGGGTGGTTCTGATTCTTCTTGACAGCCTCAGCTTTGTGCTTCTTGTTTAACAATAATAATGGCAGGTAGCACTTCCAACCCCTTTTTTCAAAAGGGGTGGCCAGCCTCCTCATAGTGTACCTAATGAACGCAATCCCTAGCCTCAGTCTGAACTCTATTTCTAATACTAATCAGCACAACCCTGGGCAAGGGAGTGGTAGAGACCCTTGTCCGCAGCCGCAAGTAAGCTTGTAGCAGCTCCCAGATGTCTCGAGGTAAAGTCTGGATAGGCATGAGGTCCCAGTAGGCCGACAGCTGCCCCTGGCAGAACGCAGCGTCTTTAAGCCAGTCCTCAATGTGTGGAACTTGGCATCGGCCCCAGCACATCGCTAGGCATTGTTTGGCTAACAGCAGAAGCATGGCTGTTAGTTTTCTGCTACCTGCAGGCATATTCTTGACGTACCCCAGCAGAGCAGTCATAGGAGTGCGTTCTATACACAATTCCCACATCTCATCTATTGCATCAAAAATGATTCCTCAGTATTGATTAATGTTCTGGCATTCCCAGGCTCGGTGTAGGAGGTCTTGCCGGGGGATCAGCATCACAGACAACGTACATCGTGTTTGACATATTCTGTGGAGCCATTCAGGTGACCTGGTCAGTTCGTGTAGGAATTTAAAATGGATACGGCGAAGCCCCTAGTTAGGGGACCGTGCGCTTTCCTGCGTCATTAATTTTCCATTTTTGGCCAGATGGGAATACGATTAATCTAAGGAATTCAGGTACGCCTTGGAACACACTGTGCCCAGCTGTATCTTGGATTTAGCAACAACTTCAGTCACAACCTGTATTTATTACATTGTTTCCGCAGACATTTCAAGTCCGTGATAAACCAAAACAACATCGCCTTTTGGCCATACGTTACCTTGTGGTAACTGGTAAGACTTTTTCCCTTCTTCAGAAGCAGTTTACCCTCAACAACTTTGACAGCAAGTTTTTTTATTTATTTGTCTTTCGTTTGTCTCATTCTTCTCTTTTTTAGACCTCATTGCAACTTTATTGATCACGTATGGATCTACAGAATAGGTAATGTTTGAACTAGTCTGTGGCTTTGAGGTGGTTGGCTATTGAGTTTTTAAGTTAGAAGGTGTAAACATAGTTTTGTTTGTCATCTTCTTTTTTCTAGTTGTTCGTGGTCCTGAGGAGAACCCCATGAATAAGAGGGTTCGAAACGCGTAGACCTCTTCCTTTTGTTGTTATCAAACAAATGCATTTCTTTAGACAGTCAAGGCTGTACAGTATAAAATAAGTGGTTAATGAATTCATTGTTGTGTATCATTTAGCTGTACAGAACCAAGCCTAGGGAGAATCGATTGCATTGTTTTTGGTGTTTGGTCCCTTGTTCCGTTCTACTTAGAAGAACAAATCCTGACTTATGGACTATAGGGGATTTTATGAGTATGATTGTGTAGTGTGAATGAAAAATTGTGGGTTGATTGTGACAAAGTGGTTGAATGGATTTGGTATTTTGTGTAATTTTAGTGTATATAGATCAATTTTTGAATATTTGTGTTCTTTATTAAATGTTTTGTATTCACCTGTGGCGATGTTCCTCTTTTTGAAAAAAAAGTATGTAAAAAGAGAAAAAAAGAAAAAAGAATTTAACTTTGCTAAAAATAAAGCTTATTGATTAAACACGGCACATTTAGACTAACCGCTTTTGTGCCTTGTCAATTTTTCCAAACGGTTATCAGTATTGGCATTTTTGGTTGTTTTGGTCTTTCCTGCGTGCAGCAGTAGGTCCACTATTCTTTCGTGATCGATGTGCCTTTCGGGAAGCATATTGGCGCTGTGCGCTGCATGTCCGAGGATAACCTCGTGATCAGGCTGCGGGGGGGAAGGGTTCTTCAGAAAGCACTCTAGTGCCTGGAACGTGGGTTGCGCAGCTGGTAAGGAGATGAAGCACATGGGCAGTGCGGTCCGTATCTGGTAGTAGGTCATTCTCTCAAATTTATTCTGCTCAGCCCCCGGCACCTGATGAGGTTCCATGAAGTTCTCTGGGAACGCATCTCCCATTGTGGTCGGCTGGAGTCTAGTGCAGGGCCCTGCCTCTTCCAAGAAAGGCAATGAGGGATGTCTGAATAGTGGCCCAGAGGGGCCGTACAGCGCATCATGCCACGTTGTGTGGTTCAGCTCATGTCATGCCCATACCGCGTCCACCCGGGAACGTGGTCAGGGCTGTGCTCTGTAAAAACCATGTGTAGAGGATGTGGCGCTGCTTGATCATGTTCAGGTGCTGTATGCGCCATGAATTGCGTCGTGAATATCCAGAGAAATCCGAACTTCTCTTGTGCACAGAAGTAACAGAAGGTGCTCCCAGTGTGCCCTGCTCAAAGGGTAATGTTAAGATTTCCCAGGAGACTCTGGGTTGTTTCCCAGCTCATGACGGAGAGATCTTGTTTGATTGCATTCTCGTTCTAAAGCTGCTAAGTAGAAGGGGAAGAATGATAAATAAATAGAGGAATTTGGGCAAATTGACAATTTTCGCTATAGTCAGCCGACCCGTCAGGGATAATGGCAATCCCGACCAGCTCTTGAAGCTGTTCTCCAGCCGGCCATAGATGGTGATCCATAATTCCTCAATGTTATGGCTAAGCCAGATTCCCAGATATTTCACTAGGCCCTCTGCCCAACAAAGCAGGAACTCTTATTGGAATTTCTTTGTAACCTCCATTAGCGGAAAAATTATAGACTTTGCCTAGTTGATAAGTGCTCCTGATAGGCCCCCGAATCTAAGGAACTCTCTAATCAGGGCGATCGAAACTCTCAGCTGGGTGTTAAATATATAATGTGACATCGTCCGAGTATAGGGAGATGCGTATTACTCTAGGGGAGAATGCCAGGCCTCGTGTGCATGGTGCTGCCGCAGGCGGCCCGTGAGGGGCTCCATGGCCACAGTAAAAAGCAGGGGAGAGAGTAGACATCCTTGTCTCGTGCCACAGTAGACTGGGAACAAAGGGGATAGTACTCCATTCACCCTGATCCTTGCGGTAGGGAAGGAATATAAGAGGGTGATTAGTTTAATTAATTTGGCCCTAAGTCCTATGCAAGCCAGAAGCGCGAAGAGGTATGGCCACTCAAGAGAATCGAACAATTTTGTGATGTCTAAGAAAATCACTGCCTCCCGCAGCGTTTGGTCCACTTCCTGCATTGTGGTGAAGATTGTGCGCAGGGTGTGCACTGTGGCCCTGCCAGGCACCAAGCTGAATTGATCTGGTCGCAGCACAAGAGACAACAGAGGTAGAAGCCTCTGTGCTATAAGCTGCGCCAGGATTTTGTTGTCAAGATTAATCAGAGAGCAGCCTATAGGAAGCGCACCTCAGGATCTTCATCCGGATTTAGTATCGTAATGAGCGCTTCTCGAAGTGCTGGAGGAAGCATCCGTTTTTCTAGTCATTCCTCATTTATGAGGTGCAGGGCTAATGATGCATATTCCTTGTAAAATGCTGCCGCTAAGCCATCTAGGTCCAGGGTCTTATCTCCCGGCAAAGCTTGAATAATCCTAACAACCAACTTTGTAAAAGGCTCGTCCAGATAGGACAGGTGTCTGCCTTCCAACCACAATAGCTGTATGGAGTTGAAAAATTCCTCAAGGTCAGGAGGGGATGTCTCCTGGTTCGCTCTGTATAAGGAGTAGTCAATCAATCAATCAATCAATCAAGGGCATTTATAGAGCGCACTACTTACCCGGAGTCTCTCAAGGCGCTTGGGGGAGGAGGGGGGGGGTGCTGCTACTGCTCGAACAGCCAGGTCTTGAGCTTCTTCCTGAAGGAGAGGTGGTCTTGGGTCAGGCGCAGGTCGGTCGGGAGGGAGTTCCAGGTCTTGGCGGCCAGGTAGGAGAAGGACCTTCCTCCTGTTGTCGTTCTTCGGATGCAGGGGACGGCTGCGAGGGCGTGACTGGCTGATCGGAGATGGCGTTTGGGAGCGTAGAAGTTGATGCGGTTGTTGAGGTAGCTCGGGCCTTGATCGTGTAGGGCTTTGTGTGCGTGGGTGAGGAGCCGGAAGGTGATTCTTTTGTTGACGGGGAGCCAATGCAGGTCTCTCAGATGTCCGGAGATGTGGCTGTGTCGTGGGATGTCGAGGATGAGTCTGGCTGAGGTGTTCTGGATCCGCTGGAGTCTCTTCTGGAGCTTGGCGGTGGTTCCGGCGTAGAGGGCGTTGCCGTCGTCCAGTCGGCTGGTGACGAGGGCCTGGGTGACCGTCTTCCTGGTCTCGGTGGGGATCCACCGGAAGATCTTCCGTAGCATGCGCAGGATGTTGAAGCACGACGAGGAGACGGCGTTGACTTGTCTGGTCATGGAGAGGGAGGAGTCCAGGATGAAGCCCAGGTTGCGTGCGTGGTCTGTCGGTTTGGGTGCGGTGCCCAGGGCGGGGGGCCACCAGGAGTCGTCCCAGGCGGAGGGCGAGGAGCCCAGGATGAGGACTTCCGTCTTGTCTGAGTTCAGTTTCAGGCGGCTGGTCGTCATCCACTCGGCTACGTCTTTCATCCCTTCGTGAAGGTTGGCTCTGGCGGCGGCAGGGTCGTTGGTCAGGGAGAGGATCAGCTGGGTGTCGTCAGCGTAGGAGATGATGTTGAGGTTGTGTTGGCGTGCGATGGCCGCGAGGGGGCTCATGTAGACGTTGAAGAGGGTGGGGCTCAGCGAGGATCCTTGAGGGACGCCGCAGATGACTTCGGTGGCCTCTGACTTGTACAGTGGTAGACGGACTCTCTGTGTTCTTCCGTCGAGGAAGGAGATGATCCATTCCAGTGCCTTCTCCTGGATTCCGACGTTGCTGAGGCGCTGCACTAGGGTGCGGTGGCAGACAGTGTCGAATGCCGCGGAGAGGTCTAGGAGGATGAGGGCCGCTGTTTCTCCGTTGTCCATCAGGGCTCGGATGTCATCGGTGGCAGCGATGAGGGCGGTCTCGGTGCTGTGGTTGGCTCGGAAGCCAGACTGTGAGGGGTCGAGGGATCCATTCGTCTCGAGGAAGGCGGCCAGCTGTTTGTTGACGGTCTTCTCGATGACTTAGGCTGCAGTAGTAAAAGGACACCATTTCTGCCTGGACGGCCGCCTCACCCACTGCCAATTCGTTCTTGGAAGTGCATAGTTCTGAAATATAGTCGCTTGCCCACGGCTTTCTAAAGAGGCCCGCCACTGTTTTACCCACACAGTCGCCTCTCTGTATCTCCGAGCACTAGTCTCCCTGTCAAGACAGTGGGTTTCACGCAGGGCTGCCTCCTCGAAATCTCCCATTTTCTCTCTGATATAGCACAGTAGCTCATCATTTTTAGTGGTAAAGAAGTCACGTTCTAAGGTTCGTAGCTCCTCTTAAATTTGCTTGAGATCACCTCGAAGCGGGCATAGAGCACCTGCCTGCTTAGCAATGTATTCCCCCCAGTATGCCGGTCTTGAACGCTTCCCATAAAGTCAAGGCGGACTCAACTGTACCCTTATTAAGCACAAGATATTCTATAATTGCCTCTTTAATGGATTCCCAAACGCCTTGTCACGTAAAGCTCCAGGCGGGCGCCGCCAGCTGAACGCCCTGCTCGAATACTCCGGTATGTCCAGTTCGACCAGCACCAGAGAGTGATCAGAAAACATCCTGGGCAAGTGCGCCGCCTCAGTTACCCAAGTCATCGTTTCGCAGGAGGTCAGCCAGTTGTCATTCTCGACCAGGACGACCGTCCGGTGACACACCGGTGCCCTCCGCACTGTTCTTATTCTTACTCCGCCAGATGCCAACTAGATATTTGTCAGCCATAATAGTATGCAGTTATGCTGCGGCTCTGAGATGGGGTGACGGGTGTCACCCAATATACACTAGTACTACGAGCTGATCTAGCACTACATTGTGTCAGCAAGTCTTCAAATAAATCCGGAGTGTCTATATTAGAGCTATATATTTAAATCAGCCGGATTGGGTGTCTTCCCCCCCACGTGCCCACTAACATCATGTACCTCCCCTGTGTGTCACATAGAGCTGTGCGCATACGCTAAGGTAGTCCTTTCCTAATGAGTATGGCCACCCATGCATAATTAGAGTAGTGTGCTACATACTTTTTGCCTATCCACCCCGAACGCAAGCTCTCACAAGTATCCTGTGAAGTGCAGTTCTTGCAGAAAAGCAGATGTCTGCCCCATGGCAATCTAGGTGTACAGCAACCATTCTTACTTTGCGCCCATCATTCCGGCCTCAGACATTCCAGCTGATGAACTTTAGTCGGATCATTTCATGTCTTCATACATCCAGTCATTCAGTGTCCTTCGAACCGATTCATAACTGCTAACTGTGTCTCATAACCTTGAAGACTGTCTTCCTCATAGTGATTAGGTCAGCTTGTTCATAAGTGAACTACAAGCACTTTCAGTGCAACTACCCTGTGTCGCTTTATTCCCAGATTGCTATTGTCGACTCGGATGGACATCTTACCATAATTTATGACTGATCCACTTTACGCATTTCACTATTGTAGAAGGTTGTTTTACTTTCCCTTACCCCTTGAAAGAAGGGGAGCGACTCCATGGGTTGGATCCCAAAAGGGCTCTAAGCTTTACATAGATTATCCCAAAGACGAAGTAGATGGTCAGCTTCTTGTGGGGTTCTCCTGAACAAAGAAAAGAAGACTGTACGGAAGAGGACGACTGTACAGGAGAGGATCTTGTTGAGGTGGATTATCCCCTGCTTTAAGATGTGGTACGGACTGACCAAAAAGCTGTCCCTAGTAGGCCTGAGAGCTCATTCCATCAGGGCTGCTACCACTAAATTATGGCAAGGAGGGCCTGTTCATGAGACCTGTCAGGCTGTGACGTGGGCATATGTTCACAAAGCATTACTGTCTTGATAGCCAGGTCCGGCTGGCAGGACACTTTGCTGCTAAGTGGTTTTTAAAGGCAGGGTGACTACATTATGGGGCGTCTCTGGCTAAAGCTCCATAAACATAACTTCTCTGGTTGACATCCACTAATTAAAAAACAGAATCGGGAATCGTCCAGACCCAACCACTAGATGCCCAAGTTGTGAATCTAGAAGAGCTCCAAGCTGCCAGACTATTGTTACAGATATATAATTTGCTTATTTACTAGCATAGAGCACTTTGACTAGACTTCAAAAGAGATCAGGGAAAGGCTTAGAAGAAGGAATCTTCTCAGTCTAATTACAGAGAGTACCCAGTCCCTCTATGTTGAGGCAAAAGAAAGATAACACTATGTTAAAATGAGGCAACTCAAAGCCAAAAGTATGGTGTTAATACAAAAATGGAATTTGGTACAACCTTAAATACTCTTCAGATTCAATCAGAAAAGAGCACAAGACAAAGGGAGCCGGCAGAATGAGATGGCCATCTCCAGCTCAAAATATAAATAATAAAGAAATAAACTCTCCTGGGGAAGAGAAAGATACGTAATCATCCAAGCCATCACCTGTTGATGACTTTTCTTTGTACCATGCTGTTATTAAAATTACTTTTTTTCATGCACTGTGCATTGCAATGCATGTGGAATAATTATTGATCATGATTTTGGCTTTAAAAAATAGTATTCACAGAAGGCGAAAAAAGGAGTTTGAGAACATTCAAACTGGGAATTTTGCTATATTTGTTTCAGGACCAATAAGGGAGATTCCTTTACCATTATAAGTCTCTTCAGGAGACCATACTGAAGTACTTTATTTTACTGGAATAGCATATACTAGAATTCCTTAACAACAGAGACACAATCCATACATCACTTGGGCTACCAAGAGCATATCCTTATCAGTTTTATCATGACCATTGCCAGACGTCCGGATGCTACTGTTCACCAGTTGGGCAGATAAAATCGAATGTCCCCTTGTACCTTAATTTTGGCTGATCTACTTTGTGTCACCTCAGTAACAAGTATTCACTACAGTTTTTGCCAAGTCCAAGAAACACCCACTTCACCATCATAGGGAATTATATTGTACCATACCCACTGAGTCTGGTTTCTTGTGGCTTGTGAGTGCATCTATTATGATTGATATTTCTAAGTGCAGAATCCTCATCTTTAGAATATCCACAGGCACATGATCGGATTCATAAAGCCTTTACAGCACAGTGCCTGCATGCCGGTATGTGACATTGTGCAGTTCCACTTCGGCCTCGGTCTACAATGGAATCGAAGTCTGAGCTGCATTGAAGTGCCAGCCTGGACACTGATGCTAGTTCCTTTCTTCCTACCCTACATACACCGATCCGGAAGTAGTTCCTAACTTTTCTTCATTAGGGGAGAATTTTTTTCTCAAAATTCTTATACAGTGTGCAAGGGAACATGTCTCCTCCTAAAACTATGGGGTTTATACCATATGGAGATGTCTGTGATAGATCCCCACAATGTGTTTCTCTGGTGTTTCAGTCCATGCCACGACTCCAAGTCATGCGAGGAGTGTGTCTTTGTAAACCTGTAGGTGATTTGAAATTTCAAAGCCAAGCTGTACGTCAAGGGAAGTCATGTAAGTCCAGTTGGAATAGAGGATACAAACCCGTCTCTGATCTCTGGGCCATTCCTGTGACAGGCCATCATCATGGTCTAAATCCAAGAAGAAGCACAAGAAGGCCAAGTGGGATTCGTCCTACTTCCAACACTTTCTGAGCAGTCACAAGGATGGCAGGTGCTGCTCTCCAGCCCCCATTGATCTCACTCCCAGGCCCCTATCAAGGAGCCAATTCTGTAACTGATCCCGATGCACCCTCATTTTGCAGGACTACTGGTAATGTTGCAACAGATTGAGGCTTTCAAGGAAGCCATGTTAAGAATCTTTGGCACTCTGCCGGCTCCTACTTGTGTGCCTTCGAGCCCCACTCTTCCGCAGAGGCCTCCAGTCTAGTAATTGCTGGCAGATCCATCCTATGCACTATCTCTGCCTCCTGAACCCATTTTAGGTTCGGCTCTGACTCCAGAGTGGACTAAAAACCGAGCGCCAAGATCCATGCTGGTTCCTGCCACGTTTGCCAGCACCACAGCCGGAGAAGGATACTGTTGCTATTGTCCTGGCCAGCTCCAAAATAAAATTCTTGACCAAGGCCACATGCTGGAACAGTCCCCAGCTCATTCTGATAAAACAGAACCTCTAACCATGGCCGTCCAGCGCATTAGCAACGTTTTGGATCGAACTCTTACCAAAGTCAACCATCTTTTCGGATGAATTGCCCCCACAATATGATGATGGCAATTTCTATTTAGATGCACAAGAGGCCTGTGGATTGGACAATTCACTGACACAGGGTTGGCTTCTCCTGTGGCCCTTCATTTGAAGGGAACCGCTTTTTTATTTAAGCTTTTTCTTATTATTTTTCACAATATTAACATAAAGCAGTCACTGCAGAGCAAGTGCTTTGTTCGAAACATATAATACCACAATACAGTGTCATCCAGCAACACATCAGTTACGTTTAGGCGAATAGTTTACCATTTATCCCACAGCTTACAGTATTTCCGGGGACATTCACTCGAAAGATATACACCCACCCCCCCCCCCCCCCCACCCCCCCCCCCCGAAAAAATGCCTGTAACGGGGTGTACCGGCGTACCCCTCCGGACCAGGATTCGGCGACCCTTCAGGGACTCTCAAAACATACCCCCCTTCTTTCTTGCCCTTCACAGAACGACTTGCCTGATATCGACTGTGGAATAGGCTCTCGGGACGAGGAGATGGAAATGCACTGGCCCTTTAATTTCCAGTCAGAGGACGAGTGGGCGGGGCTACACGAGGAAGCTCATACGTCAAATGGGGAAGTCACAGAGAAGCCGTGTGCTTGTTCACTCGGAGTGGAGACGTGTGGAAGGAGAAGGAAGAGGAGCGAAGAGAGCTGAGGAGTGTTGCGGAGACGATCGGAGGAAGCGGAGAGCTGTGGAGAAGCGACGCCTGAGACCGAGGTTAAGCCAGGAGGCCAACGTCCCCACGAGCCGCCCAGCCACACACCCAGGAGAGGTGTGTGGCTATCCCAGGTACGGAGTAAGATCAGGGGCTGGGTTGGAAGGAAGGGCGCTTCCACCAATTAGTCCTGGGTATTCCCTTGTCCCGGTATCCCTTTCCCTGAGCACCAGCCCCCCCTTCACCGGCCAGACTTATAGAGAGTGTGACACAGGTTTGTGCTTCCTCACTCCTTTTCCCCTGAGCACTTGTACATATAGAGCACCTTCCTCACGACTTGCTGGGTTTGTTTCTATCGAGAGGCAAGACGGACGTCGACGGAGCCTCGACTCGACGGAGCCCCGAAAGACATCGGAGAGGCGAGAAGGACAAACCCCGAAGCAGACAAGCCTTTCGAAGCCCTTCACCCCGTCGAGCTGTCCCTACCCGAAAGACTTGTACAGATTACCTCTTTTCCACATTAAAGCCTACTAAAACTAAGACAAGCCTCCTGCCCATCACACCCGCGCCCGTTACAGTGGTGGAGAATGCGGGCAAAGAAACCATCTGTATAGAAAAGATGGAAACAGTAGTACAACAATTGGTGAAGGGACAGGAGCGGCTAGAGTGGGTAGTGGAGCAGCAGTTGAATTCAGCACAAGCCGACAGGGTGATCCTAAAGAAAGCCTTGTCAGCGCGGCCTGAACCTTCTCAGCCCTGGGTAGATCCGGTATCACGAGGAGGCAGTGAAGAAAGACTCATCCCCCATGGCTTGGCAGCAGTATCCCTCCAGAAGTACCACCCTGGTGAGGATCCAGACTCGTTCCTGTTGAATTTTGAGAGAGCGGCCAGAGTGTGTGGATGGCCCATAAGCAAGTGGCCCTTCTTCCTGGCCCCGCTTCTCGTGGGCGAGGCCCAGGCCGCGTATCAAGTGGCCAATCCCACGGGAGACACCCCATATGCCGATGTAAAAAGAATTATACTGGACCATCTAGGCTTAGATCCAGAAGCCTACAGATTGAGGTTTCGGAAGGAACGGGGAGCCCCTGGAGAAAACCCCAAAACCCTTTTTGTGTGACTAAAAATGGCCGCAGACAAATGGCTTACTTCCTCCACCAGCTCCAAAGAGAAGATCATGGACCGCATATATTTAGAGCAGTACCTAGAAGCTCTACCCTATGCCACCCAACGGTGGCTTCGCCAGCACCACAACTACACAGGCCATTGATATGGCCACCTTCGCCAGGGCACAGCCCAAGACCCCCGGTTGAGACAGCGAGAAAAACTCCAAACCTGGTCCCAAACCAGAGAAACGGCCTATACGACCTCTAGACCCACCACGGCCTCGCCCCTGGAGGCCCGAAGGCTCTGGGCCCCCAGGGTCCCAATGCTTCGACTGCAGCAACTGGGGCCACATTGCCCGCCTATGTCCGAGACGACGACAACAACACAAACCTATGGAGGTGGGGTATCTGCCCAAAGCCGTCTTATATTCAGCTGAGATGGGGGGCTCGTACAGAGTAAGTGTCAGGGTGAACGGTTCCTCTATTCAGGCCCTCTTAGACTCAGGCTGCAGACAGTCCGTGGTCCAGACCCAACATGTGGCCCTTTCTCAATACTTACCCGGGAAGAGGGTGAGCATAAGGTGTGTGCATGGAGACGTTAAGCCATACCCGGTAGCCAACCTCCCTCCTGTCTTCCCTCCCAGAGGACTTGATTATAGGGACAGATAACCCAGGCTTCCTGCACCTATTTAAGAAAAGTATAGAGCAGGTCCCGGTTCCCCTTCCCGACCATCCCGATCTATAGACCTGTTCCCTGCCCTGCTGTCCCCGGACCCCTGGGTGTTAGACAGAAGCTTCCGATTCGCCCAGGCCAATGATCCTTCCCTATTCAACGCGTGGGTATAAGCCCTCCAAGACAACGAACCTTCAAAGTACCCCCGGTTCCTGATACAAAAAGACCTGTTATACCGACAAGGAAAACAAGATGAACCAGCGCAACTTAGTCCCTGTATCCTTTAGGGACCAGGTATTATTCTTCGTGCACAGCCATCTGGTCGCGGGGCATACCGGAGCAGAGAAGACCACCCAAACGTTCTCCGGCACTTCTATTGGCCCGGAATCTATAAGGACACTGCGGTGTACTGCAAGGAGTATAGCATATGCCAGAGGAAGAACATGACCAAACCGCCATCCGTCCCCTTGCAACCCCTACCCATTATAGGGGAACCCTTCGAAAGGGTAGGAATGGACCTTATCGGCCCTCTACCAAAGACTCGGAAGGGATACCAACACGTACTAGTGGTCGTTGATTATGCCACAAGGTTCCGGGAGGCATTCCCCTTAACCACTGCCACCTCGAAGCAAGTTGCTGAAAAGATGATAGAATTGTTTAGCCGAGTAGGATTCCCCAAAGAGATCCTGACGGATCAAGGCACACCCTTCGTCCCCAAGCTCATGAAGGAGGTCTGTAACAACTTAAACATACACCAGATTCGTACCTCGGTATACCACCCGCAGACCGATGGCCCGGTCGAGCGCTATAGCCGAACCCTGAAAACGACGCTCAGGAAGATGCTAGAAGTCAGGGGGACCGAATGGGACCAGATAATGCCCCTAGCGCTGTATGTGATACGATGTCAACAACAGAGTAGTACAGGAGTATCGGCTTTTGAACTACTGTACGGCAGACAGCCGCGATCCCTACTCGACATGACCAAGGAGGCTTTGGAGAACGAGATCCCATTAGAGACCGCCACAACATTAGACTACGCCCAGAGTCTCAAATCCAAACTAGGAAAACTACGAGATCTAGCATATTTACACCTAGAAGAGAGCCAGAAGCGTCAGAAAGTGGCCTACGACAGAGGTAAGAAATGGAGGCAACTGCAAAAAGACGACTGGGCTTTGGTTCTCCTACCGTGCTCCACTCAGAAGTTCCGAGCGGAATGGGTTGCACCACATAAAGTGATTGAGGCGATTGGTAGAACGAGTTACAGATTACAGATCAGCCCTTCCAAGACGCAGACGCAGACCTACCACATAAATCTGCTCAAAAAGTGGTTGGGACCACTTCCAACGGGAGTGAACCTGGTGTTGGACCCCCAGTAGGTTCTTCTACTCGGGATCAACTGGTAATCAATGATGAGCTAAATATACAACAGCTTACAGAGCTACAAGATACCCTGAGGGACCACGATTCTTTGTTCTCTAATGTCCCTGGAAGGACCTCTCTTGCCGAACACTGTATCGATACCCCACCTGGAAAAACAGTCAGGATCCGGCCCTATCGAGTACCAGAAGCCCGAAGAACAGCCATCCGGAAGGAAGTACAAGATATGTTGGACCTTTGGGTTATCCGCCCCTCTAAGAGCAATTGGTCCAGTCCGATAGTCATGATCCCAAAACCTGACGGGACCAGACGTTTTTGCATTGATTTCCGAGCCCTAAATGATATATCCAGCTTTGACGCGTACCCAATACCTCGAGTGGATGAACTCATTGAGAAACTTGGCGACGCTCAGTATATCACATCCCGAGATCTCACCAAAGGCTATTGGCAGGTGCCCCTAAGGGAGGAGGACAGAAGAAAGACCGCTTTTTCTATGGATGATGGACACTTCGGGTTCACTGTCCTCCCTTTTGGGCTACACGGGGCACCTGCCACGTTCCAACGTCTAATGAAAACCGTCCTGAAGAACTTATCCGGAGTCTGCCTATTTAGACGACATAGTCATCTACAGCCCTGACTGGACCACGCATCTCACCCACCTACACTCTGTGTTTAACGCCCTCGAAAAAGCAGGCCTGAAGGTAAATTCAAAGAAATCGCGTGTGGCATACCAAAAGGTGAAATATCTGGGCTACGTTTTGTGACATGTCCTCATCGAGCCCCAGATCGAGAAAATATGAGCCATCGTGGACACCCCTTTTTCAACTAACCGGAGAGAAATGAGGGCCTTTCTCGGCCTAGTCTGATATTACAGGCGCTTTATCCCCCAATTCGCCCACCTGGCCGCCCCCTCACAGACTCCCTGAGACAGACGGGTAAATCCACCACTCCGGTCCACCCCACTGAATCCATGCAGAACGCTTTCCACCAGCTGAAGCACATCATTACATCCACTCCCGTCCTTTCATCTCCCGACTTCACACAACCCTTCTCCTTGCACACAGATGCCTCGGATTATGGCATTGGGGCGGTACTCTCCCAGAGGGGGACCAATGGTCTTGAACACGCCATACTGTACATAGGCCACAAACTGTTTCCCCGTGAGCTTAAGTATGCGACTATCGAGAAAGAGTGCCTGGCCATAAAATGGGCCGTTGAGAAGCTTGCATACTACCTTGAGGGACACCCTTTTGACTTGTACACTGACCATGCCCCCTTGTTGTGGATGGCCCGCAATAAATCCAATAACGCCAGAGTAATGCGTTGGTTTTTATCATTGCAGCCTTATGCTTTCTCGGTTCACCATTGCAAGGATTCTGACAATGTGGGGGCCGATTTTCTCTCTAGGCATCCACTCCCCGAACGTGAGCGTCCAAAGGGGGAGGTGTGTAACGGGGTCTACCGGCGTACCCCTCCGGACCAGGATTCGGGGACCCTTCAGGGACTCTCAAAACATACCCCCTTCTTTCTTGCCCTTCACAGAACGACTTGCCTGATATCGACTGTGGAATAGGCTCTCGGGACGAGGAGATGGAAATGCACTGGCCCTTTAATTCCCAGTCAGAGGATGAGTGGGCAGGGCTACACGAGGACGCTCATACGTCAAATGCGGAAGTCCGAGAAGCCGGTGTGCTTGTTCACTCGGAGTGGAGACGTGTGGAAGGAGAAGGAAGAGGAGCAGAGAGAGCTGAGGAGTGTTGCGGAGACGAGGACACGATCGGAGGAAGCATAGAGCTGTGGAGAAGCGGCGCCTGAGACAGAGGTTAAGCCAGGAGGCCAACGTCCCCACGAGCCTATCCCAGGTACGGAGTAAGATCAGGGGCTGGGTTGGAAGGAAGGACGCTTCCACCAATTAGTCCTGGATATTCCCTTTTCCCGGTATCCCTGTCCCTGAGCACCGCCCCCCCCCCCTCCCTTCACCGGCCGGACTTATAGAGAGTGTGACACAGGTTTGTGCTTCCTCACTCCTTTTCCCCTGAGCACTTGTACATATAGAGCACCTTCCTCACGACTTGCTGTGTTTGTTTCTATCGAGAGGCAAGACGGACGTCGACGAAGCCTCGACTCGACGGAGCCCCGAAAGACATCGGAGAGGCGATAAGGACAAACCCCAAAGCAGAGGAGCCTTTCGAAGCCGCTCACCGCGTCGAGCTGTCCCTACCCGAAAGACTTGTACAGATTACCTCTTTTACACATTAAAGCCTACTAAAACTAAGACACGCCTCCTGCCCATCACTCCCGTGCCCGTTACAATGCCATCTGGAAGAAACAACCTTATCAGTTGAAGTCCTTGTCTTGCAGTTGTCTATTGTTGAGGTGAAAACCAATGTCCTCACAGGCATTTTGCAGCCTAGGCAGGCTTTGTCCAATTCCTTGTTGCCAGTCAGTAAAGCTCTGACTGACACTGTCATGTGTACCTGGGCTAAGCCTTTTTTTGCCTATCTGCTCTTTGTAATCCTGCTTTCCTGATCCAGCACCCAATTACAGAAAGGCTAGTAGTTCAATTAATCAACTCATTCTCTGCTATCACCCCCCCCCAAAGTATTGAAAAGAATTGAAGCATTCATTGAACAGATGTTCTCCTGGTCCACCCTTGCTATTTAGTCAATCAACACCAGCTGATTGCTGAGTATATGCTATATATGCTTGCAAAATACCTGATTTGTTTAGAGCAGCAGGGTCATTGTTTTGTTTCTCGTTCTGCATTCTTATAAACTTGTACATAACTTTTTAATCACCCTGTACATATTGCGCACTCATTATGTCACCAACTTCACCATGTCACTTAATCACAACTCACTTTAAACTTTCACATTGTTGGCAGCCACTTACGCTACAAAAATTAAGTGTATATGGGTGAAAGTATAAATGATGCAATTTATATGAAAGTATCCTGCCACCCAACAAACCTGACTCGATTGTGGTTACTGTATCCATGTTTGTTTCTTTTTTTTTTTTCTTGTGTTCCTTCTTAAATTTTTCTTTTCACATTTGTCTGTAGTGTTAAATAAGTTGTTCTTTGTAGATTCAATTATAATGAGAAGCAATATTGTGGTCAAACCCGACAGAACCACTGTACCTTTTGCAATACTATACCCAGGTTCTGAGTTGCACAGGGTCAGCCTATTGTTTATTTAGTGACAGACAATCACTCTGTGGAAGGCCGAAGTAGTCATTTCATCGAGGCGTGGCAGCCAGTGACACCTGACAGGTGGGTCCTGCAGATCGTTCTAAGGGGCAATGCCTTGCCATTTCTTTCTGATCTGCTGCATCTTCCACTTACATCAGAGCAGCTTTTGGAGGCTCACTTGTCCATTTTGCTACAAGGACATATGCTTCCTTCACCAAAAGAGCTTGTGAGTGAGAGTCCCGTCCTCAGGAATAGGAGCTAGATGTTACTCCCACTCGGCGGTTCACAAAAGTGATGGCAGTGGTCGCAGCATATCTTCGGTGATTGGGCATACCAGTGTTCCAATACTTTGTTGACTGGCGTTTGAAGGTGGGCTTGCCACGGTGGACTACCTCCAGATGGCAGCAAACCGTTTGGCATTCTTGGGGTTCAAGATCAACATGCTGAAGTCACAGGACTCTTTCGCAGAGGGTCCCTTTCATAGCAGCTATCCTGGATACAATGTGTTATCTGGCCTTCCCTCTGGATCAACAGGCCCAGATAATCTGAGCTATGATCCCAATGCTTCAGCCTTCGTTTTGGGTCTCCGTGATGGTGGCTTAGAGGCTTCTTGACCTACTGGCCTTCCCATTCCGCTCATCAACCATTCCAGATGCTAAATTCAGACACTGGAGTGTGATCTGATGTCTCGATGGGCCTGGAACCAAGGGAGCCTGTCAGATTCCATCCAGGTTTTGGATGCAAGAGATATCTAGTGATTGCTGCTCAATGCCATTGGACCAGCAGCAGATCTCTATCCCTTCCACACCCAGAGCTAATGGTGATGACGGATGCATGAAAATCAACGCTGAGTTGAGGATGTCATCTGGGAGAGCTGGAGGTCAGAGGACTCTGTCTCCACATCATCCGGTTGGAGCTGCAGGCCATTCTCTCTCTCTCAGTTGAAGGGCTTCCTGCGATCCATCAACGGGAGGATGGTTCAGGTTCTCATGGACAACATAGCCATGGTGTATTGCAACAAGATTGGCCAGTTGGGGGTCCTGTGCTAGGAGGCTCCCCGCCTCTGGCAGTGGCTAAATCGTCAAGGCATTTTCCTGGTTGTGCACCACTTGGTGGAATCTTTAAACTCCAGGGCGTACAAACTTAGCTGGTGATGCCTAGCAGATTACGAAACACAGTTACAACAGGAGGTGGAGCAAGGTGTCTTCCAGCAATATGGAGAACATTGGCTCAATTGTTTAATCATCATTGAGAACTCACGTCAGGAGTATTGAGCCTTGGAGTTCCCAAAAAGGCTTTTCCTCTCAGACGCATTTCACTAAGCACAGGACTCCTTGTCTCCTCTGAAGATGATCAGGAACAACCAGTCCCAAATCATCCTAGTGACTCTGGATTGGGCCGGGAGAGTGTGGTATCTAGAACATCTGGGTATGAACATCTGATCTCTGAACAGGCTGCTGTTTCTGGTGGATCCTCTGTTGCAGCAGCAGGGCAGGGACTTGCATCTGGCCCTGCACAATCTACACCTCTGTGCATGGAGATTAAGTGACCTCAGTTGATTGTATTCAACCACTATCCTGAAGTTGGGGATATCATCTTTGTGGCCTGGCATCATTATACAAACTCCCTGTGCTGGCACAGGTTTGGGGCTTGGTGTGGCACCTGTAGTTGTACACATTGCAGGCTAAACTGCCGGGTGTATTTTAGTTTTATCTTTGACTTAGCTGGAAAGTGTAGTGGGCACTGTTAAAGGTTATTTGTCAGTCTTTTCGGCCTCTGTGTTAGCTAACACGTTTCCTCCTAAACCCTTTAATGGCTCAGTTAGTCTTAATTTGGTCTCGCTTTTCTTATGTGCTCCCCTTTTGAGATAATGCATAGGTTGCCTCGAAGTCTCCTGAATCAGCTCTTTCAGTCCACTGAATCTACACCAACCGTACTTCAGATCAAACAGGTGCTGATGGCTAAGCAACTAGTATGCAACATTTTGGGACTCCTTTTGATGTTGAACAGTCATCACTCTTCTGTCATTCTTTGTTTCACCTCACCCCTTGAAAGAGATCAAAGTGACATAATTTGGACTCCAAAGAGCAATTTAATTTTTACGTTGATTGCACCAAAGACCATTAGGTGGAGGATCAGTTCTTTGTTGGTTTCTCTAGTGCAAAGAAAGGGAAGGCATACGACATTGTCAAGGAGGATAGTCCTCTGCATTAATATCTGTTGAGCGCTTGCCAAGAAATAGCCTCCAGAAGGGCCATAACTACTGCCACTACATTGGCACACAGAGTGCCTGTCATGGTTGTCAAGCAGCAAAGTGGGCATCAGTGCAGTGTTCACAAAGCACTACTGCATTGACAATCCGGTCCAATGGGAAGGGCATTTCGCCCGCCCAGTACTGTAGGACTTTTTGATTTGAGCCATTCCATAGACACACTACCTTGGTGGGTACTGCTTTGGTTTCTCTTGTAAAGGTGAAGAATCTGCAGTTAGAAGCACCCATCAGAAGAAGTTACTTTCCTTTTTAACGCTCTTTCTTGTGGATTCTGTATCTATCCACTGATTCCTCACAGCCTCCCATCTTCCCTTTCTTTGGAATAGTTCTTTTTTTTCATCAGAAAAGGTCTCAAACTAGAGATCTTCTCACTGGCACGTGTAGTTGGTTTATGGGCATTGAAAGTGTCAAGAAAAAAAACTGATGTCAGCACTCTTGGGTGGCAGAACTAGGTTGACGCTGAGCCGCACAACGTTACCTACCGGCATGCAAGGGCTTTGCTGAAAAAAGGGTCCTGATCCAGTCTGGCACCCAGGGATATTTTAAAGGTGAGGAATTTGTGTAGACTCACTATCCACCTGAAAGAGCGATAATGAAGATAGGTAACTTGTTCTGCTCACTCAGGGCATGGGATAATGGCATGCAACTCATATTTACAGGACTAATTACACAATTAATACATTGCATGATTTACCTCTCCAGCAGGAGCCCCTCTAATCTGACAAAAAATCAAGAACGTGGACCCCGAGGTTTCTAATTGAATTGCAGTCAAAGATCTTAATAAAGATATTCTGGAATCTGTCCATGGAGCACAAATATGAATCAAATTTATTTTGTGAGGTGCTTATCTCTAAAGCATAGAAGTGGACGAAGAATGGGAAAACAACTTTTTGCACTCTGGGCACTTTGAATATCGTGTAATGGCATTCTGGTTGTAAAATTACCCTGTAATGTTTCAGCATGTGCATTCAGTTTTTTCAGATATCTTGAATAGTTTTTGACTGATTTATCTGGATGATATATGAATATATATTTAGAATATGTAAAACTCCTACTTAACGCACAGAACATGCGAGCTTCATGTTGCCCAAGTTTCCGCTGCATCATTTAACTTGTGAGTCTGAGAAATATGAATATTAGATTAGGAGCTTGATTAACTTGGCTTTATAATGAATGCTTCTGGTAAGTTTATGGATTCAAAGAAAGTATCGGTTATTCTTGAATGGTTATCGTCTACCAGTTTAAAAGAAACTCAGTTTCATTGGATTTGCAAAGATAACTGATGACTTTACCCGCATATTAAAAAAAAGAAAATGGGTGATCAAGCTGGAAAGGCTTTTAATGTGCTCAAAAGAATATTCACCAAATCCCCAATTTTGAGTCATCCAGAAATGTCATACACATTCGTAGTAGAGTTTGATGCTTTTAAAAGAGAAGTGGATAATGTTTTCAAATAGTTGCAAGAAAGGGACAGGGAAGAAAGTCCATTTTTTTCTATTTTTTTTTAAAATATGTCTGGTTTTCTCAGCGTGCACTGAATGTCTCAGTTCTTGAGTCATTTGCTAACACGATGGTTTGCACTGATTAGAGACACGGCAGAATATACTTATATTGAAACCTCACATTGTCACCAAGGTTTCACCATTTTCTGCTGCTTGCTTAGTTTCCAGTCAACAGTTTTTCCTTCTTAAACGCTTGTTGATCCTCAGGTTCCATCAGTTACCGATTATATGAATCATTTTAAAGGAGCAACGTGGTGTCAGAAAGGTTATGCCATTCTAAAATAAAGATGAAGGAATATGCTAATAAGTCAAGATCAACTTCTATTTTTGTGGATAGTGATGAAGTTGGGTATATTCCTGCTTTCTTCCTGTTCATAGTTTACCAGTTAACTTTCAGCCATGATATAGTGGTCCATTTGTCTCACTCATCAGATTCATCTAGCAGAATTTCATCTGAAATTGCATCACACCTCGAAAATTATTCCTGTTTTGTACTTTACAGCTGAAACCAAATGTTCTTAATTCGTACCATCCATTAACTTAAAAAACACACCACCAATTCTAGTGAAATGTCAGCTGAAATGTGGTTCAAGAAATCAGTGATTACAAAACTTTTTGGGGTAGTATTTCATTTTTAATTAATTGGAAGGATTATTCATCTAGAGAATGCTATCACTATCCTTTATAAAATCAGCCATGGGCATCAGCATTGAGCAGGAATTTGCAACCCAGGATCAGTTAGCAGCATGTCCCTGGCCTTCATGCACAGCATATGGTGAGGCAGCTTCCTCTGCCCTGCATATATGTACGGCCATCATTTATGCTGTAGCTTTTGCTAACAGTGGTGTTCCCTGGCCTGCACAGCATCTACTAATAAGGAAAATGCATGGAGGAGAAGGATGTCAGAGAGTGGTTGTTCTATGTTCGCTTGAAAAAAGCATTTGTGGAAGAAGAGGGTGTGGCTAGCATTAGATTTATTCCTATCCATTATGGTTGCCATACAAGTGTCTCCTGTCTGAAATTACCAAACCGAGATAGTGGTAACCCTTTTCCTGTAATAACATCTTCTGCTTTGACCAAATATAAGCATTCTTCGACCTGAGATGGATACCTTGCAACACATTTATTTTCTTAAATTTCTTTGCATTCATCACCCACTTGTTAGTCTTCAGTCCCTGATTTTCCTCTAATTTTCAGATGGATTTATTGATGGACTTCTAGTTCCGTAAGACCTGTGCTGGACTCGTTCTTAATCTTGATCCAGGGGGGCCTTGGTTCCTTATCAGCTCCTGTAATCTTCATTTCCTTCAATCAAGAGTCTCCAAGATTGTCAAGGCCTTTCTTCTATTTGTTCCTTTTTCTTTAACAGTGACTTTTCTAAGGGGACCTTCTGCCATTCACAATGTACACAAAAATCTGAAAGAAACACCTTAGTGATAGATTCCTTACCTGAAAAGTACCCCCAGGCGTCAGACTGGATCCGAAAAGTTTTCGTCAGCAGTACCCCTGCGTGTCAGTAGGCGTCGTTGTGCGGCTCCGTGTACGTCGTTGGCATCGTAGTCGCCAAGATGACGTAGTTGGAGCTAGTTACACGTGCCCACGCGCACTGACGTCCGTTATTTCTTTTTCTGCGCCAGCAAGCGCAGATCCTAGTTTATAGGGATGCCTGTTTTTAAGTCTTGTGCGGCTTGTCCCCGCACGATGTTGGTGACGGACCCGCACCGTGAGTGTCTCTATTGCCTGGGGCGCGACCACGACTCCGATTTGTGCCCCGAATGCCGGGCCATGGTTCCGAAAACTTTGCGGGAGCAGTCCCGAAAGTTGCTGGAGGCCTGGGAGTCGGCTTAGAGACGTTCTCGGTCCCAGTTTCGAGGGAGGTCGAGGGACCGGTTGCGGAGCCTCCATCACCATCATTCGACGAAGTCTTCGCACTCGGAGTCAGGTAAGGCGAAGCACAAGAAGTCGAAGAAGCACCGTCGCTCTTTGCCTTACCTGTCGCGTGACACTGCTGACGGTGATACCACCCCCGCTGCTCCGGCGGAGCCTAGGCAGTTGCCGATGGCCTACCCGCCCTTTCCGTGTCCATCAGCGAATTCGACCCAGTTGCAGGAATTCCTGTCAGCCATGGTGTAGGAAGGTGAATACCAGACTATGGTTACCCCAGATTTTGTGCCTAGTGTTTAGCTGGTTTTCGACTTAGTTGGCCTGGGATCCTGCTAATCAGGGCCCCAGGCTATCTGCTCTCTCTGTAAAATGGACTCCATGTACTTTAGGTACATCTCCAATTGGATATTGGGTCACTTTATGAGCCCCTGTACAGTGTACTATAGGTGCATCCAAGGCCTACCAGTGGCTGCAGCATATCTTTTGCCACCCCTGGCTGACCATCCAAACTGGCTGATCACTCAGCTGGGGCAAGGTTGTGTAATCACCCCTTGCTTAGATATAGTATTTCTATATCTAACCTTATATCTAGACACATATACACCTATAAGTCACTCCTATGGCAGGCCTTAACAATCGTGGAGGCAGAGTGCTTGGTTTTATGTGAGATGAGGCTCTAGCATGAGCGGAGCCTGTCTGCAGCTTTCGGAACCATGTCCTTATAGCTGTTCTAGGATATAGCCATACCATATACTCTTAAGTGCATTATGAACCTCGCGGTTAAATGCTAACTCTGGTTTGGCTTTATCAAAACATGTCGTGTAAGGTGTCATACACTTTGGAATACTACCCCCTCGCCAGTTCTGGCGACGGGGTAGCATTCCACCCTTCTAGAGGGAGAAGACCTGTTGTTCCTACTAATCCCGGTTAAAGTTAACCAGAGCCTCAGCATCACAAAATGGATGCTGCTGCCACAGACACAAGTCTGACCTCCTGCTGCTGGGACTCCTTCCAGCGAGGGAGGCTTGGACAATAGGTTTCCTGTCTTGGGAGTTTCTAACACCACCCCAGACAGGCTATAGTGTACAGGGCTCGACAAATCCACTCGCCCGCTCGCATTTGCGAGGGAGAATGGATCAGGACGAGCTATTTTTAGGTCCTACTCGCCCTTTCTGGCGAGTAGGAATTCAAACTAACTTTTGTCCTCTGTCTTTGAAAACAGAGCAAAAGTGACAAGATAACATGATTTAAAGGCACTTTTATTGCCCCTAAAGGGAATGAGCAATAAAGATGCCTTTAAATCTTGTTATCTTGTCACTTTTGCTCCGTTTTCAGAGACGGAGGTCAAGTGGGTTGCAGTCAGGTCGAGGGGATTTTCCATGGTACTAGACCTGCAGGACTAGTACCATTTTTCGGATTTGTCGAGCCCTGGTATTGGGGCAGGGAGGGCTGAAAGAAACGAGACACTGCCTGGGGCACACAAGGTGTCCCATGCATAGTCCAGTTCAAACCGGTGCTGGGGCACTCCAGCCCCAGCTCTGGTGTGAAACTGGACAAAGGGAAAGGGGTGTAACCACCCCCTTCCCTGGTCCCACCCATAGGAGGGACCTAGCAGGTAATCCAGCCCCTAAATTTGGTATATAGGTAGGAGCTGAGTCACAAGACTTTAGATTTATCCTGACTGAAACTTGAAACGAAACTCTGGACCTTCGACGTTCTACTTGAAGATAGAAGACTGAAGAATCTCCCTTGTGGTCAAGGAGTGACCACCCTGCACAAGCAGGGACCATCAAGTGATCAACGGTTTGCTTTGTCGTCGCTCCCGCCGGAGCCCGAACACAGAGTCTGACAAGACCCAGACTTCCTTCAGCCTGATCCACAGCAAAGCTGAGACCCGTGGAGGCGACGCGAGACGTGGGACCGGCCATCTTGTAAAGCCAGTGAATTGCTTTCCGTGCAACTTCTGAGGCACCCTCGAAGTTGTGCATTGGGGATTGAGAAGCCCCAGCCCCGAGCATCATCTGCAAAAAAGATCATCCCTCCACACTCAACGAGTGCTGCGTGGGGCCCTTTTGCATTTTCCTGCTCGACGCGTCTGTCCGGTCACTTGCCCGTTGGCTAGTCGCATCTGTGACGACAAAACCTTGAATCTACACCGCTGGTCTGGTTGCTCCAGACTGGCCCTTGCTTCCCTGCGAAGGAGAAGCCCATCAGACCTTGCTGGTCTGATTAAGAAGCCATCTTCGATTCCTGCGTGGGTTGCCTTAGCCAAGGCTTGTTGACTCCAATCCGGAAGCCGACACCGCCGACAGCAAGAGCCTTCGTGACACAGTCCGTGCCTGACTCCTGGTCGTCGTCGACGCCTCCTGGTCCACGTGGCTGCAGAGACAAGCTTCACGACATCACCTGATTGCTTCACGACATCGCCTGGTTCCTTCCTGGTTCCTTCCTGGTCACTGACTGGTGACCCAGACTCTGTCCCCTCTGCTTTCAGGTACTCTTCATCCTTGATCCGCCCTTGGATCTAACCGGACACTTCTCTCCTGGTCGCCTGTAGCATCTTTCTTCAAGGCTCCATAGGATTCAGCGACGAAACCCGACACACTTTGACACCTATGCACCCGCTTCCTGTGGCTGAGGTAACGCGAGTACTTTGGTGCTCCTGTGGGTATTGACTATCCTAGTGTCTAAGTTTCAAGTAGCTTTCTCCTAGTCCATCCGGAGGTGCCCTAAAAGAACTGGTTTGCAATTCTTTTGTTCCCATTCTAACTCTATGGTAACTTGCGTGTGTGTAAAGACACTGCACACGCCTCCCGTGGGCCTCCTACTTCCTATCCTTTGGTAGTACAGTGTAGCCCCAGCGATGCCCTAGGCCTATCCTGTGTTCGTGACGTGGTTCTTATACCACTATTTTAATATATGGTTTGAAGTGCCCCTAGGGCTCTACTGTATTTTGTGCAACTTATTGTATGATAAGTAAGTATCTTGTTATGTGCTTGTGCCTCTGACCTCATAAAGAGTTCAGAGGGGTTGTGTTAGAAATAAATACATGTGTATTTTATATATAACCTTTGTGGTGTCCTTTCACTTGGTATTAAAGGGGTTACATATGGTTAAACAGCTGGCTTCACATGCCCTCTTGAGTTTAGCCTAAGACTGCTTTGTCCATGCTACCACTAGGATAGCTGGTCTATAAGGATGACTTTACAACCATCACCATAAGGGTGTTTGGACTGATACAGGGTGCCCACTAGAATAGTGGACATCACATATCAGGCCAACTTCTCACACATGGCACGAGTCTTGGGCCATCGGGACCAGTCGGCACGTCTTCGGGCCCTGTGGGTCCGACTGGGGGTCCTCGCTCTTCTGCGTCGTCGGCTCCGGTCTCGACGCCGAGAGACCCCCATGGATCCCAGCCGATGTCAGTTGGCCTTGTACAACCTCCATCGACTGGACCGCTGCCGGCATCTGCCAGCTCCCTGGCCGATGCCGGCTCCCTGGCCGATGCCGACCCCGGCTTCCACCTCGGCGTGGAGACCGGACCGGTGTCACTCGACGCCGATAGAGAATTTCTATCCCTTTCTCCATCCGCCTCCCTCTTTTCCGCCTGCCCGGCAGGTTGGGAAGACTGGGAGGGGTCTGAGGACCCTCTCGCAACCCAGTGCGAGATAGACCCGGACTGGGAAGAGGATGTGAATGATGCAGGTGACTTGGATTTTACTCCAGAACCTGGCGCACTGTCTCCTTCTACCACGGCTACAGAGGAAGGTGGTACTTATTCTGTGGTGTTGCATAGAGCAGCCGAGGCTCTCCACCTCGAGCTACCTACAGTGGCTGTTCCGCCAGCGTCTTCCTCTACGGAGCTACTGCTGCCCTTTAATCACTCACTTTCCGATGTTCTTTTGGGCACCTGGTCCAGGCCCAACACAGGGGCTCCTGTGGATAAGAATGTGGCCCGACTCCTTCGCCCGGCCCGAGCTACCCCATTTTCCTCTCCCAACACCCAACCCCTGAGAGCTTGGTCATCCAAGCCTCTGCATCACCAAGCGTAATTCACTTTCGCATCTCCGGACAAGGAATCCAAGAAACTAGAACAGTTTGGGAAGAACATTTTTACTTCCACCAGTTCCGGGCTGCGGTCTGTGAGCACTGCATGCAGCTTAGGCAGTTATTCCCATTCTGTGTGGGACAAGGTTGCGTAGGTGCTGCCTCAGGAGGCCCGGGCGGTGCTCTCCCAAGCTATTGCTGAGGGGAGAGACTCAGCCAAGTTCACAATTCGTTGTGGTCTTGACACCGCCGACTCACTGGGCAGGGCGATTTCCACGACAGTGGCGCTACGCGCCATGCCTGGCTGAGGACAACTGGCTTTTCCGGGGTAGTCCAGAACACTGATGGACATGCCCTTTGATGGCACTCACCTTTTTGGCAACAAGGTAAACGGTGCGTTGGAGCATTTGAACGACTCGCATGCTACGGCCAAGTCCTTAGGCCTTTCGGCCACGCGCACTCCTTCCGCTTTTCGCTCCTTTCGTGGCCAAGGAAGGGACGCCCAAACATATTTGTTTCATAGCCACAGGCCTGCGCAGCAACAGTCTCAGCGCAGCTGCGGACTTGGGACCCGCCGAGGTGGGTCACAGGCCAGCGGGCGGGTCAGTCCACCACCTCCCCTGCCGCCATTGCCTCTAAACCTTCCTAGTCTGGTGTTTCAGGCCCACCACATACCAGTGGGTGGCAGGATTCGCCATCACCTCCCCCACTGGCGCACCATCACCTCGGACAGGTGGGTTTTGCAGATAGTGTGAAGGGGCTACTCTCTCTCTCTCCTTCGAGACTACCCTTCCAGTCATGCCACCTCAGTACAATCGCATGTCGGAGGATCACTTGGTACTTCTTTAACAGGAAGTTGTGGCCCTCTTGGCCAAGGGGGCCATTGAGCGTGTTCTGACGCCAGAAGTAGGTTGTGTTTGTTACTCCCACTACTTCCTGGTTCCAAAGAAGGACAAGGGCCTGCATCCTATCTTAGACCTTTGGAACGTCAATCGCTTCCTCCGGATGGAGAAGTTCAAGATGCTCACACTTTCTCAGGTCTTGTCTGCCCTAGGTTCGAGGCATTTGGGCTGCTGAATTCATATCTGTGCATAGATCGCCGCCTAGTGTTGGGTCCGGATGATCGCACATTGTTGTCCTGGAAGAGTCTTTGAAGTATCACGAGATAGGTGGCTCCTCCCCTGGACTACAGTGCGCATGGGCATCAACTCCATCCTCAGATTGTTTTTTTCCGCCATTGGGTTCGGATGTATATTGGTTCACTCTAGTCAGAATTGATATAAAAACTTTCTTAAGGCCAAAAGGCCTTTAGCTTTTCGTCGGTATAGTCTTGCGTTCGGTGCCCGATTCTTCTAGCTCAGTTCGAGCCGGATTCCAGAGAGCCGCGTGCTTTTGACGCTGAAGGCCCAGTCGACGCTGAAGACCTTATCGACGGACCATCATGGAACGGAGTCCGTTCAAGAGATGTCCCGTGTGCAACTCCAACTATCCCCACATCGACGTCCACCCGGTGTGCAACAAGTGTCTGTCGCCGGATCATGATGAAGCAAGCTGCATGGCTTGTTCCCGATTTTGATCCAAGAAGACTCTGATGCATCGTCGCGCTGCGCGCCAGGAGGCCCAGCAGACTGCACCGGCGCCTGTGAACATACTCGATGCCGGGGCTGATGAGGGAGCTGACCGGGAAGTTAGTGAGAACCTGTCGAATCCCGCGTCGGAGGTCGACTACAACTATGACGCGGACGTTGAAATGCTCGAAGCGGAAGAAGTCGTCGACGAGGTAGGAGACGACAATGGGGCCTTTGGGGCCATGGAAGATAGCTCGAGCGAAGAGCTAACTCAAACTGACATTGGGGCCGAAACGCTTCAAAAGGCTCAGGTCGAGGGATCGCCACTAGGCCTTAGCCAAGATCTTCCAGTGGGTTCTACGGCCCCGCCTTCGGGCTCTGCTACGGACATTGTTATTGAGCCGCACCCTGCGAAATCGAAACCGAAAGTGAAGACACCGGTCTCGACGCAAGTGAAAGCACTGGTGCCCCCCTCGAAACCAAAAGTGCGTATTGCTTTGGTCGGCTCAAATTCCTCGGACCTGTCGGCACCGACGAAGCAAAAGGGCGTTATCGACCCGAAAAAACTGCTCAAGGGCGTCGAGACTAAGTCTGGTACGCCGAAGTCAAAGGTCAAGGCAGTCGAGCCGAGCAAATCGGTGCCGAAGACTGTCGACACCGACAAAGGGCTCAGTGATCCAAAGGTTCTTGAGACTCAGCGTCGACAAGACAAGGCCAAGAGCGGCCCAACCCACGAGTCACGTCTAGTGGTGCCTCGAAGGATTCCGTCGACTTGGCGCAGCCGTCCGCCGCTTTCTCCAAGCAAGTGGCAGACTCCCTGAAGCGCATCAAGGACAAGGGCTCAAGTGTCGGGCCAAAAGATCGTCCACCTTCGAAGCCTGTCGAGAAACCTCAGAAGGCGTCGACGCCGATTCACTTCACGTTGCCGCCGAAAGTGGAAATTTTGCCCCTAGGATGGTCACCAACGTGCCCGAGAAGGTGCCCTCGGTGCTGAAGTCGACAACGGTGGCCCCGGCCTTAAAGCATCGACAATCTTCGTTGGAAGAACAACAAGAACATTTTATCGATGCCGAAACAGGCAGGCTTTCCCTTCATAAGCGGAAAATTGCCCCGGAACAGCCAATGGAGTCCTATAAAATTCCACTGAAGAGGAAGAAGGATTCCACTTCGACCCTGTTCTTGTGGAACCAGTTTCTCCACATGGCCATGATGTCTCACCCACTTATTCAAATGTGGACACTGGGGAAGGTGATGATGATGAGTACAGCTATCCTGTCTACACTGAGCCAGATGATACCAATGAACCCTGGGCAGCTGCTGCTGACCCAGGTGATCCTCACTCTACCCCGGACACTCAGATGTATGCTGTGAAAACGTCGCCTACAGAGGATTCAGCTACGTTTAATGCCATCATTGAAAGGGCGTTTTATAACACAAGGGGGACCCAACGGATAGCTAAGTACCATGGGTATAACTAAGTTATCAAACAACAGCGGTCCTTAGCTAATTTAAAAATCAACGTAATACAGTATAGAAACACAATGGAAAGCTATACGAATTGAAATTTCCAAACCCAGCCGGGAAAGGAGTTTATTTTCTGGAGACAATGTCCAATCTTAGAATATGCACAAAATAGTTTGACACAAGCCTGTGCCATACATAACAAGAAAAAGAAGAATAGAGTTAGGGTGAAAGGGGTGTCTTTCAGGCAAAGGAAGAGAGCAAAGACAGGGTACTGTGAGCAAATCAGAAGATAGTAATGACAGTATCGCCTGGAGTGAAGTATACACAAACACATTTACCAATATAATTAGTGTAACCCCACTTATTAGTGTCGACGTTTCGATCCCTTAAGCTCGACTATATATATGGGATCATCATCAGGACTTTTTGATAAAACATGCCTGAATGAAAAAGCCTGTTAAGGAGAAAAGGAAGAAGAAGACAGAGATTTTTCATTGACTTTAGAGAATTCTGCACATATATATCGACTTTGTAACGATTTACCAGTGCATAACCAAGTGCGTAGTGTTTGTGTCCTGGTGGAAAACATAATAACAACAATAATGACACAATTCTCGGAATCGCGGTGCCATGCGTGAAAACTTGCGTCAAAGAAGGTGCTTAGTTTGTTGGAGAGGGAATTTCCAATGTGAGTGAAGGTGTCAGGCTTAGTGACTACGGGTAGTGTCCCTAAAAAGTTCCTACATAAGGATCGATTTACTCATACCTCAGTGTGGCGAGGTGGACCTCACAAGAAGGAGTGGAGGAGGGATGGTCCTTATGTTCAGGTTACAGTGTGGGTACTACACGGGGAGTGGAAAATAATCAGATTAGGGGTTGTAAATCTGAGGGAACACAAAAGCAGTGGAGAAAGGGTAAATACAAACCTACCACGTAGCTTTTACGTCAAGGAGGTCTTAACGGGGGTCCAGAGGAGAAATACTCAGTTCAATGAATAATTATGAGGGTCCGTTTGAAACTGCATAAATTGGCAGTTCTAGAGACATAAATGGAAACAAAAAATATAATGAGCCTGGTGGGGAGGCGAAAGCGGGGAACACAACCGCGGTGGTGAGAACGTGAAAGACATACCTTGCTCCGTTGCTACTGTAAACGCGGAGTGGCTTGGATAATGCAGGCAGCAATGGCCATGCACGTGGTTTTCCAGCAATGTGGGATTATAGACGCTAAAATAAAACGGGAATCTCATGTCAGGGCATGGCTTACTAGCGTGCCATAGACCATGCTGGTGAAATTAACAGGAAAGAAACTCACCGTGTCTCGCTGGAGACGCGTCTCACCGGGTGCTGCTTGGACAATGCCGGAAGCAGTGGAACGACTACGGATCGCGGGCGGACTGAATACAATCTCGCCGGTCACGTACCTGCTAAGGCGAGCGTCACAGTTGATAGTAAAGGCGGGGGCCATATTGGAGAGGATATTGGAAGGCGTTAAAGCTATCCATGTGAGGGGGTGCACGAAAATAAGAACAGTGACAACAATGTGACAGTCCCAAATAGTGACAAGTGTTTTAAAGTTATTAAAATACGCTCCCAAGTATTTGAAGTTATAGTCCCTTTCATTCTGCATTTGAGGATGCCAACAAATGTTAACTTATGTTGTGAGTCAGTTCATAAGTCCTTGAGTGTGGCTTTACCAGGATATAATTGCATTTATACTCCTGTTCTTGGACGGTGTGGACTGTTGCTGTCACGCAGTCCGGATTACATCAAAGCAGTGTGGTCCAGTCCTCATTACGATTGAGTCCTTTTTGAATTGTATTGAACTGGATGATTGATTTCAGTTCCTCACGGTTCAGAATCTGTTGCAGGTTGCCACCTCTCTGGGGTAGTTTGATGGCTTTCAGAACGGTCCAGCGGAGATCATCTGCTGTATGGTTCAACTGGGCAAAATGTTCAACAAGGGGTGCATTAGGGGTTCCACATCTTATGCGACTACGGTGTTGGCTTATTCTTGTTTTTACTTTTTGGGTCGTCTGGCCCACGTACATCATGGGACAAGGACATAGAATTGCATAGATCACATTGTGACTGTTACAGTTTGTGAAATCCCTCATGTCAATAGTGATATTATTGTGATTAAACGTGCGCCCCTCAAGTGTCAGATCACATACAATACATTGCCCACATTTCGCATGACCTCTCACTGGGGGCAGGCCCCAGTTAGACTCAATTGTGTTCATGTGAGGTGTTGCTGGTAGTGCCGCTCGAACCAGATGGTCTTTTACATTTCTACTCTTTTTAAATGCAAACAAAGGTTTGTCAAAGGTTAGTTGTCCAGAGTTTAGAGTTGGCCAATGCCTTAAAATTGTTTTGCGAATTTTATTGGAGACTGGCGAAAAAGTCGTGACGCAGGCTATTCTGTCTGAACTGGGCCTAGTTTTAGGTTGGAGCAAGACTTCCCTGGGACAGTACCAAGCCCGTTTTGAGGCATTCCTTACTATTCTGTTAGGATATCCCCTTGCCTTAAGTTTGGAACACAAGATATCAGCCTCTCTAAAATAATCAACTTTTGAGGAACAATTCCGTCTTATTCGCAGAAACTGCGAGTAGGGAAGTGAGTCCTTGAGGGCCTTGGGGTGGTTGCTGTCATACCTGAGCAACGTGTTACACTCAGTGGGTTTCCTGTAGAGGCGAGTAAGTAGCTCACCTGACTCATGGTAGATCATGAGATCCAGGAATGGTATTTCAGTCTTATGGTGTGTGAGAGTAAACTGTAGATTATCACAATTATTGTTGAGCCAGTGCAGGAATGAGTTCAGACTTCCGCTCTCAGAATTCCATATTAGGAAAATATCATCTATGTATCTGCGCCATACACCTATACTAGCATTGAATGGGTTGGTATCAGCTAGGATGGTGCCTGTCTCAAGAGCATCCATGTACAACACCGCCAGGTGAGGAGCAAAAATTGCTCCCATCGCGGTGCCTTTTATCTGCTGGTAGAAGGTACCATCAAAAACAAAATAGTTTTTAGTCAGGCATAGTTCAAGTAACTGCAATATAAACAACGTAGGCACTCTGTGAGGCCTTGGTCTGGAGTCCAATATCTTCTCAATCACTCGTAGGGCCGCTCCTTGGGGAATATTAGTGTAGAGCGACTCTACGTCTAGTGTACACAATGTCTGGGTGCTAGGGTCATAGGGCTGATGTTCAACAAGGTTAATCATTTGCATGCTGTCACGGACATAACAACATGTGGCAGGCACAAAATCCTTGATAAAAAAAAACCTAAAACTAGGCCCAGTTCAGACAGAATAGCCTGCGTCACGACTTTTTCGCCAGTCTCCAATAAAATTCGCAAAACAATTTTAAGGCATTGGCCAACTCTAAACTCTGGACAACTAACCTTTGACAAACCTTTGTTTGCATTTAAAAAGAGTAGAAATGTAAAAGACCATCTGGTTCGAGCGGCACTACCAGCAACACCTCACATGAACACAATTGAGTCTAACTGGGGCCTGCCCCCAGTGAGAGGTCATGCGAAATGTGGGCAATGTATTGTATGTGATCTGACACTTGAGGGGCGCACGTTTAATCACAATAATATCACTATTGACATGAGGGATTTCACAAACTGTAACAGTCACAATGTGATCTATGCAATTCTATGTCCTTGTCCCATGATGTACGTGGGCCAGACGACCCAAAAAGTAAAAACAAGAATAAGCCAACACCGTAGTCGCATAAGATGTGGAACCCCTAATGCACCCCTTGTTGAACATTTTGCCCAGTTGAACCATACAGCAGATGATCTCCGCTGGACCGTTCTGAAAGCCATCAAACTACCCCAGAGAGGTGGCAACCTGCAACAGATTCTGAACCGTGAGGAACTGAAATCAATCATCCAGTTCAATACAATTCAAAAAGGACTCAATCGTAATGAGGACTGGACCACACTGCTTTGATGTAATCCGGACTGCGTGACAGCAACAGTCCACACCGTCCAAGAACAGGAGTATAAATGCAATTATATCCTGGTAAAGCCACACTCAAGGACTTATGAACTGACTTACAACATAAGTTAACATTTGTTGGCATCCTCAAATGCAGAATGAAAGGGACTATAACTTCAAATACTTGGGAGCGTATTTTAATAACTTTAAAACACTTGTCACTATTTGGGACTGTCACATTGTTGTCACTGTTCTTATTTTCGTGCACCCCCTCACATGGATAGCTTTAACGCCTTCCAATATCCTCTCCAATATGGCCCCCGCCTTTACTATCAACTGTGACGCTCGCCTTAGCAGGCACGTGACCGGCGAGATTGTATTCAGTCCGCCCGCGATCCGTAGTCGTTCCACTGCTTCCGGCATTGTCCAAGCAGCACCCGGTGAGACGCGTCTCCAGCGAGACACGGTGAGTTTCTTTCCTGTTAATTTCACCAGCATGGTCTATGGCACGCTAGTAAGCCATGCCCTGACATGAGATTCCCGTTTTATTTTAGCGTCTATAATCCCACATTGCTGGAAAACCACGTGCATGGCCATTGCTGCCTGCATTATCCAAGCCACTCCGCGTTTACAGTAGCAACGGAGCAAGGTATGTCTTTCACGTTCTCACCACCGCGGTTGTGTTCCCCGCTTTCGCCTCCCCACCAGGCTCATTATATTTTTTGTTTCCATTTATGTCTCTAGAACTGCCAATTTATGCAGTTTCAAACGGACCCTCATAATTATTCATTGAACTGAGTATTTCTCCTCTGGACCCCCGTTAAGACCTCCTTGACGTAAAAGCTACGTGGTAGGTTTGTATTTACCCTTTCTCCACTGCTTTTGTGTTCCCTCAGATTTACAACCCCTAATCTGATTATTTTCCACTCCCCGTGTAGTACCCACACTGTAACCTGAACATAAGGACCATCCCTCCTCCACTCCTTCTTGTGAGGTCCACCTCGCCACACTGAGGTATGAGTAAATCGATCCTTATGTAGGAACTTTTTAGGGACACTACCCGTAGTCACTAAGCCTGACACCTTCACTCACATTGGAAATTCCCTCTCCAACAAACTAAGCACCTTCTTTGACGCAAGTTTTCACGCATGGCACCGCGATTCCGAGAATTGTGTCATTATTGTTGTTATTATGTTTTCCACCAGGACACAAACACTACGCACTTGGTTATGCACTGGTAAATCGTTACAAAGTCGATATATATGTGCAGAATTCTCTAAAGTCAATGAAAAATCTCTGTCTTCTTCTTCCTTTTCTCCTTAACAGGCTTTTTCATTCAGGCATGTTTTATCAAAAAGTCCTGATGATGATCCCATATATATAGTCGAGCTTAAGGGATCGAAACGTCGACACTAATAAGTGGGGTTACACTAATTATATTGGTAAATGTGTTTGTGTATACTTCACTCCAGGCGATACTGTCATTACTATCTTCTGATTTGCTCACAGTACCCTGTCTTTGCTCTCTTCCTTTGCCTGAAAGACACCCCTTTCACCCTAACTCTATTCTTCTTTTTCTTGTTATGTATGGCACAGGCTTGTGTCAAACTATTTTGTGCATATTCTAAGATTGGACATTGTCTCCAGAAAATAAACTCCTTTCCCGGCTGGGTTTGGAAATTTCAATTCGTATAGCTTTCCATTGTGTTTCTATACTGTATTACGTTGATTTTTAAATTAGCTAAGGACCGCTGTTGTTTGATAACTTAGTTATACCCATGGTACTTAGCTATCCGTTGGGTCCCCCTTGTGTTATAAAACGTATCTAGCGCAATCACCAGGATTGCAGGGTTGTTCTAAACTCACTTTACCTCGTCATCGAGGTGTACCTTCCTAGTGCCCCTGTACATACACTTCAGTATATCCAGGAATACTTCTTTCCTTCTACCCTTTGCCTTAGGAGATGTCAGACCATGCCCCTTTGTATACGGTAGACCACATTAAGCATTTATGCACCTTACCGTCACTCTTATCAGAAACCCCAGATGCCCCAACATCTGCTGAGTCGAGTTTACCAGAGCAGCTAGAAAAGTTAAAGAAAAAACAGGTCAGGCTCCAACTGATGATTTTAATGTTAACTGATTATCTCAAATCAGGGGTTATCCCACTTGGACTTCAAGTGCGTAATATCCCTGGTATCTTTACAGATAATCCGAAATATATATCAAATTTCAGTCACATTGGAACTACATGTTCAAGACAGTGGTTGGCACTCGGTATTGATATTGCCTCAGAGACGCTAAAAACACTTGAGACAGAAATCTCTGATTTGCTTAAACAAATTAATGATTCCGACCCCACAGCTGAATGTAAAAAATTACTGGAGCAAGTGGATAAAACAATAGCTGATTATTATCGCATTGAACAGAATAAAAAGTCCAACAAAATTAAGAAGGACATTAAAAATTATAGCGCTGAAACCACTTACCCTTATCTAAATAAAGATTTTTACACCAACAGACCCTACTTCAATCCTCAGAATAGACCCTGGGGACGTTTTAACAAACGACAAAATATAGTAGGCTTCTCAGACACCTCAGAAGACTCATCTGACAACTCAGATCCAGGTGAGGGAGGTAGCAACCGTGGACGAGGACGCGGAGGAGCACAGGGGAATTTTTTACCCAGAGGCCAGCCAGGCACTCCACTGAGAGGGAGGGCCAAGAAACCCAGGAAATGGTTCAACGCCCCAGGGGAGCGGAGGACCCGCAACAACTTTTACCAGTGGTGATACCCACAACACAAAGCATGACTGAAACATTGCCCATTTTTAACCTATCCAATCACATCTTACAACATTCTGAGTTGGAACTCTTAAAGAAAGGTCTCTCTTTTGTTCCCACTGCACGTCCAAACTTTATGGAGTTACAGACAGAGCTACTCCGTTTTTTCAGATTGGTTCGTTTGAAAGCATTCTTTCAATTACACCCAGCGCCCGAACCAAATCGAAATACTCCTTTTTGTCCCCCCTCCACGTTTTTACCAACGGCAAATATGGTTCCGCCAGAGATAATCACGTTCGAAAAACTTATTCTCAAAGAGCTTGAGTTTCTTGAAAAGAAGAGATTGTACATTCCTTACAATATCCCCAAAATTGAGAAGGAAGCAATAGACTCACTTAAATCTAACACTGAGTTAATTATTAAAAGTGCGGATAAGGGTGGTGGCATCGTCTTGCAGAATATTGACACCTATAAAAATGAAATCATACGCCAGTTGAACAACAAGGAACACTATTTAAGACTCGGCCGCAACCCTACGGCTGAAATCCAGGGTCTGATTAAAAAGATTACTACAGACGCCAGAGACGAGGGCTTTCTCAGTAAAAAGGAATATACGTTTTTGAATGTCAAATGTCCCCGTCTTCCCGTCATTTACACCCTCCCCAAGGTTCACAAGAGTATTGAGAACCCACCAGGACGACCGATAGTATCGTCCTGTGGTTCTATTTTGGAGCCACTGGGGTCTTACGTGGATTTTTTTATCAAGGATTTTGTGCCTGCCACATGTTGTTATGTCCGTGACAGCATGCAAATGATTAACCTTGTTGAACATCAGCCCTATGACCCTAGCACCCAGACATTGTGTACACTAGACGTAGAGTCGCTCTACACTAATATTCCCCAAGGAGCGGCCCTACGAGTGATTGAGAAGATATTGGACTCCAGACCAAGGCCTCACAGAGTGCCTACGTTGTTTATATTGCAGTTACTTGAACTATGCCTGACTAAAAACTATTTTGTTTTTGATGGTACCTTCTACCAGCAGATAAAAGGCACCGCGATGGGAGCAATTTTTGCTCCTCACCTGGCGGTGTTGTACATGGATGCTCTTGAGACAGGCACCATCCTAGCTGATACCAACCCATTCAATGCTAGTATAGGTGTATGGCGCAGATACATAGATGATATTTTCCTAATATGGAATTCTGAGAGCGGAAGTCTGAACTCATTCCTGCACTGGCTCAACAATAATTGTGATAATCTACAGTTTACTCTCACACACCATAAGACTGAAATACCATTCCTGGATCTCATGATCTACCATGAGTCAGGTGAGCTACTTACTCGCCTCTACAGGAAACCCACTGAGTGTAACACGTTGCTCAGGTATGACAGCAACCACCCCAAGGCCCTCAAGGACTCACTTCCCTACTCGCAGTTTCTGCGAATAAGACGGAATTGTTCCTCAAAAGTTGATTATTTTAGAGAGGCTGATATCTTGTGTTCCAAACTTAAGGCAAGGGGATATCCTAACAGAATAGTAAGGAATGCCTCAAAACGGGCTTGGTACTGTCCCAGGGAAGTCTTGCTCCAACCTAAAACTAGGCCCAGTTCAGACAGAATAGCCTGCGTCACGACTTTTTCGCCAGTCTCCAATAAAATTCGCAAAACAATTTTAAGGCATTGGCCAACTCTAAACTCTGGACAACTAACCTTTGACAAACCTTTGTTTGCATTTAAAAAGAGTAGAAATGTAAAAGACCATCTGGTTCGAGCGGCACTACCAGCAACACCTCACATGAACACAATTGAGTCTAACTGGGGCCTGCCCCCAGTGAGAGGTCATGCGAAATGTGGGCAATGTATTGTATGTGATCTGACACTTGAGGGGCGCACGTTTAATCACAATAATATCACTATTGACATGAGGGATTTCACAAACTGTAACAGTCACAATGTGATCTATGCAATTCTATGTCCTTGTCCCATGATGTACGTGGGCCAGACGACCCAAAAAGTAAAAACAAGAATAAGCCAACACCGTAGTCGCATAAGATGTGGAACCCCTAATGCACCCCTTGTTGAACATTTTGCCCAGTTGAACCATACAGCAGATGATCTCCGCTGGACCGTTCTGAAAGCCATCAAACTACCCCAGAGAGGTGGCAACCTGCAACAGATTCTGAACCGTGAGGAACTGAAATCAATCATCCAGTTCAATACAATTCAAAAAGGACTCAATCGTAATGAGGACTGGACCACACTGCTTTGATGTAATCCGGACTGCGTGACAGCAACAGTCCACACCGTCCAAGAACAGGAGTATAAATGCAATTATATCCTGGTAAAGCCACACTCAAGGACTTATGAACTGACTCACAACATAAGTTAACATTTGTTGGCATCCTCAAATGCAGAATGAAAGGGACTATAACTTCAAATACTTGGGAGCGTATTTTAATAACTTTAAAACACTTGTCACTATTTGGGACTGTCACATTGTTGTCACTGTTCTTATTTTCGTGCACCCCCTCACATGGATAGCTTTAACGCCTTCCAATATCCTCTCCAATATGGCCCCCGCCTTTACTATCAACTGTGACGCTCGCCTTAGCAGGCACGTGACCGGCGAGATTGTATTCAGTCCGCCCGCGATCCGTAGTCGTTCCACTGCTTCCGGCATTGTCCAAGCAGCACCCGGTGAGACGCGTCTCCAGCGAGACACGGTGAGTTTCTTTCCTGTTAATTTCACCAGCATGGTCTATGGCACGCTAGTAAGCCATGCCCTGACATGAGATTCCCGTTTTATTTTAGCGTCTATAATCCCACATTGCTGGAAAACCACGTGCATGGCCATTGCTGCCTGCATTATCCAAGCCACTCCGCGTTTACAGTAGCAACGGAGCAAGGTATGTCTTTCACGTTCTCACCACCGCGGTTGTGTTCCCCGCTTTCGCCTCCCCACCAGGCTCATTATATTTTTTGTTTCCATTTATGTCTCTAGAACTGCCAATTTATGCAGTTTCAAACGGACCCTCATAATTATTCATTGAACTGAGTATTTCTCCTCTGGACCCCCGTTAAGACCTCCTTGACGTAAAAGCTACGTGGTAGGTTTGTATTTACCCTTTCTCCACTGCTTTTGTGTTCCCTCAGATTTACAACCCCTAATCTGATTATTTTCCACTCCCCGTGTAGTACCCACACTGTAACCTGAACATAAGGACCATCCCTCCTCCACTCCTTCTTGTGAGGTCCACCTCGCCACACTGAGGTATGAGTAAATCGATCCTTATGTAGGAACTTTTTAGGGACACTACCCGTAGTCACTAAGCCTGACACCTTCACTCACATTGGAAATTCCCTCTCCAACAAACTAAGCACCTTCTTTGACGCAAGTTTTCACGCATGGCACCGCGATTCCGAGAATTGTGTCATTATTGTTGTTATTATGTTTTCCACCAGGACACAAACACTACGCACTTGGTTATGCACTGGTAAATCGTTACAAAGTCGATATATATGTGCAGAATTCTCTAAAGTCAATGAAAAATCTCTGTCTTCTTCTTCCTTTTCTCCTTAACAGGCTTTTTCATTCAGGCATGTTTTATCAAAAAGTCCTGATGATGATCCCATATATATAGTCGAGCTTAAGGGATCGAAACGTCGACACTAATAAGTGGGGTTACACTAATTATATTGGTAAATGTGTTTGTGTATACTTCACTCCAGGCGATACTGTCATTACTATCTTCTGATTTGCTCACAGTACCCTGTCTTTGCTCTCTTCCTTTGCCTGAAAGACACCCCTTTCACCCTAACTCTATTCTTCTTTTTCTTGTTATGTATGGCACAGGCTTGTGTCAAACTATTTTGTGCATATTCTAAGATTGGACATTGTCTCCAGAAAATAAACTCCTTTCCCGGCTGGGTTTGGAAATTTCAATTCGTATAGCTTTCCATTGTGTTTCTATACTGTATTACGTTGATTTTTAAATTAGCTAAGGACCGCTGTTGTTTGATAAATCATTGAAAGGGCGGCAAAGAATCATGACGTCCAGCTCCATGCTGACCCCATTGAAGTAGACTTTCTTTTTGACACCTTTTCTGTCTCAGAGAGGACTGTAAAGACTCTGCCTATGTTGAAGGGTGTCTTTAAACATGCTGGGGAGATCTTTAAAGAGCCTACGAGAGCCAGGGTAATAAACCCTAGAATTGAGAAGAAGTATAAACCGGCACCTGGTGACCCTACTTACATCAAGGGACAGTTGCCTCTGGACTCTCTTGTTGTTTCTAATGCCCGGAAGAGGGCTAATTCCCAAACAACGGGTGATGCTCCTCCCCCAGATAAGGAATCTTAGGTGTTTGAGGCATCGGGGAAAAGGGTGGCAGCTCAAGCAGCCAATATCTGGCGCATTTCAAATACACAAGCACTTCTAGCGAGGTATGACAGGGCACATTACGACACACTGGAGACCCTGTTACAGCACCTGCCAGACGAATACAAAGAGGCAGCTGAGATGCTCATCCAAGAGGGGAAGCTGATATCAAATGCTTCTATTAAATGTGCACTGGACGCGGCTGACACCGCGGCCAGAGATACAGACCACCATTCTCAATCAGACAGTAAACCCTGATCATCTATTTGGCCCAGAGGTGGACACCACCTTGGAGAAAATAAAAAAGGACACTAAAACTGCTAAGTCCATGGGGGCTCTGCAGTCCCAGCAGTTCAGGGGTGGTTCTTTTCGTCGCTCAAGCACTAGAGGTGTTTCCAGAGGCCAGCTCTCCCAAACCACACAGTACTATAAAGGCAACACGCACACCACGTACACCAAACAGAGTCGAGGTGGATACCGTGGAAACCGTGCCAAAGGCAGAGGTCGTGGAAACAACAACTCCAGATCCTCCGCCACTAACAAACAGTGACGCCTTGTCACTGCCCCCCGACCACGCAACACCTGTCGGGGGGAGACTTCAACAGTTCCTGCCAGTCTGGAAGTCCATCACCACGGACAGGTGGGTCACACAGCTTATACAGTACGGTTATTGTCTGGAGTTAACATCCACTCCACCCAACATACCCCCAAGACACCGTCCTATGTCCGCCGAGCATTTGCACTTATTGCAGCAGGAAGTCCTCGTCATGCTGCAAAAAGGGGCAATCGAGCTCGTGCCTGTGAAAGAAAGAGGCACAGTAGTTTACTCACTGTATTTTTTAATACCAAAAAAGGACGGGTCCCGCAGACCCATACTGGACCTCAGACCCCTCAATCAGTACATCCTATCAGAGCACTTTCACATGCTGACCCTGCAGCAAGTCCTACCGTTGCTCAATCAGGGGGGTTTTCTCGCAACTTTAGATCTAAAGGATGCATATTTTCATATTCCGCTACACCCGTCACACAAAAAATACCTCTGGTTCACCATCCACAACCAACACTACCAGTTCAAGGTTCTGCCTTTTGGGGTTACCACGGCACCCAGGGTGTTTACGAAGTGCCTGGCGACGGTGGCTGCACACCTAAGGAGACAAAACATTCACGTCTACCCTTATCTGGATGACTGGCTCATCCGGGCAAAGTCGGCCCAGCAGTGTGCCGCCCACATGTCCCACACCATTCACCTTCTTCACGATCTGGGATTCTCACTGAATTATCCAAAGTCCCACCTGACACCCGCCCACATATGGCACTATCTGGGTGCGACAATAAACACTCTGGCAGCCACAGCACAGCCGAATTCAGTGAGGGTCAACAGCATTCAATCGCTGATACAAAAATTCAGACCTCAACACTCGCTTCCAGCTCGAGTGTTCATGCAGTTAATAGGCATGATGGCCTCCTGCATCTCCATAGTCCCGCACGCGAGACTACATATGCGCCCGCTTCAGGAGTGCTTAGCACGTCAGTGGACTCAGGCTCACGGGCAGTTGAAGGACCTAGTGTTGGTGAGCGGTCGGGCATACATCTCTCTGCATTGGTGGAATCCACGAAACCTTTGCAAGGGACGACCGTTCCAAGAGCCTGTGCCACAGATCATCCGGACGACGGACACTTCTCTCCAGGCATGGGGAGCTCATGTACTCCACTACACTGTGCAGGGACTATGGACACCACAGCAAAGGCAGATGCACATCAATGTTCTAGAACTTATGGCGATCTTCCTGGCACTGAAAGCCTTCAAAGTACATCTGTGCAACAAGGTCGTGTTGATCCGGACGGACAACATGACGGCCATGTACTACATTCAGAAGCAGGGAGGCACACTCTCCACAGTTGTCTCATCTGGCTCAGAGCATATGGAAGTGGGCCATTCAGAGAAACATCTTCCTCATGGCAGAACACCTCCCAGGCAAGGACAATCAGATAGTGGACCTGCTCAGCAGGTAGAGCCACCAAATGCACGAGTGGGAGATACATCCATCAGTACTCCACCCGTACTTCCAAAGGTGGGGTCATCCAGCGATAGACCTGTTCGCCACAAAGGAAAACGCAAAATGCCGAAGCTTTGCCGCCAGGTTTCCACACCCATAGTCGCAAGGCAATGCGATATGGATGAACTGGTCAGGCAAATCGGCGTACGCTTTTCCCCCAGCACCTCTGATACCGCTGGTGGCACGCAAGCTCAGGCAGCACTCGATGACTCTCATCCTGGTTGCACCGACGTGGGCTCGCCAACCATGGTACACCACGTTTCTGGAACTGTCCGTGGTACCGCATCAAAGGCTGCACCTCACACCCAGGCTTTTGACGCAGAGCCATGGCGACATTCAGCATCCAGATCCACAACAGCTCAACCTGGCGATCTGGCTCCTGAAGTCTTAGAGTTTGGCTACCTCAAATTACCTCCTGACTGTATGGACATCATCCGGGAGGCAAGGAAGCCCACCACCAGAGCATGCTATGCGGCGAAGTGGAAGCGGTTTGTCATTTATTGTGCAGACCACAACATTAACCCGCTAGATGCATCTATTCAAAACATCATTTGTTATCTCTTACATCTGTACAAATGTAATCTGGCCTATGCTTCCATTCGTATACATTTATCCGCAATGGCTGCTTATCTCCAAAACAGACAGCACCTCTCACTTTTCAGGGTGCCTGCCATTAAAGCCTTTCTGGAAGGACTCAAAAGAGTCATCCCTCCGCGGACTCCACCAGCTCCGGAGTGGAACCTCAATGTGGTCCTCACCAGGCTGATGGGTCCCCCTTTTGAACCACTACATTCCTGCGAGATTCAATTCTTGACATGGAAAGTGGCTTTCCTTATAGCGATTACGTCGCTAAGACGAGTTAGTGAACTCCAGGCACTAACTATCCAAGAGCCATTTATTCAAATTCATTCTAACAGGGTGGTGCTTCGCACTAACCCTAAATTCCTTCCTAAGGTAGTGTCTCAGTTCCATATCAACCAAACTATAGAACTACCTGTATTCTTCCAAAATCCAGAGTCACTTGCGGAGAGAATGCTCCACACACTTGACGTCAAAAGGGCCCTAATGTACTACATTGATAGGACCAAAGATTTTAGGAAGAGTAAACAACTATTTGTTGCCTTTGCACCACAACACAAAGGTAACCCCATTTCCAAGGCTGGTATAGCCAGGTGGATCGTTAAATGTATTCAGAGCTGCAATCAAAAAGCCAAACGCACTCTCACCATTCCACCACGGGCCCACTCCACCCGAAAGTTGGGGGCCTCCATGGCTTTCCTTGGAATTATTCCTTTGGAAGACATATGTAGAGCAGCCACATGGTCTACCACACACACATTTACAAAACATTACTGTGTTGATGTGCACTCCAAACAGCAGGCAGCTGTAGGGCAGGCTGTTCTAAAAACACTTTTCCAAACTGCTGCAGCTGGCACGGGTGGCCGCCGTTAATGGAGGGACTTCTATGTATTCTATGCACAGATATGAATTCAGCAGCCCACATGCCTCGAACCGAATATACTACTTACCAGTCTGCATCTGCTCTTGGCATGTAGGGCTGCTGACATTCAAATCGCCCGCCCTCCTCCCCGGCGCCTGTAGCGGCTGCAGCATTCACACATACTTCTGGCATGGTCATCATTCACTTAGTTTCACTCCATCTTGGCCGCAATGGCTAAAAACAATCTGAGGATGGAGTCGATGCCCATGCGCACTGTAGTCCAGGGGAGGAGCCACCTATCTCGTGATACTTCGAAGACTCTTCCAGGACAACAATGTGCGATCATCCGGACCCAACACTAGGCGGCAATCTATGCACAGATATGAATGTCAGCAGCCCTATATGCCAAGAACAGATGCATACTGGTAAGTAGCATATTCGATCTGCAAGACTGGATGGTAGCGTTGGACTTGCAGGATGTCTAGTTTCATATCCCCGTCCTGCCGGCCCACCGGCGTTACCTGCGGTTCACGGTGGACCACGAGCACTTTCAGTTCACTGTGCTCTCTTTTGGCCTTGCCAGCACCCCTCGGGTGTTCACAAAAGTGATGTCGGTGTTCGCAGCTCATCTGCGCAGATCAGGGATTTCGGTCTTACCCCTATCTCGATGACTGGCTGTTGAAGGCGGGCTCGCCCCAGGCAGTCTTCTCCTACCTCCAGACTACGGCCGTCCCCCTGCATTTGCTGGGGTTTTCTATCAACATGCTGATGTCGCACCTAGTTCCCTCTCAGAAGCTCCTCTTTATCGGAGTGGTTCTGGACAGGGCGCCGGGACATTCGGGCTATGATTCCAATCTTTCGGCCCTTGTCCTGGGTTTCAGTCAGGATGGCCTTGAGGCTGCTGGGCCTCATGGCCTCCTGCTGACCAATCATGCCAGATGGCATATGTGGGCTCTACAGTGGGACCTAGAGCACACAGTGGTGACGCATGCGTCCCTCCTTGGATGGGGCGGCCATATGAGAGAGGCAGATCAGAGGCCTCTGGTCTCCGGCAGAGTCCAGCTCCATATCAACTTTCTGGAGCTCCGGGCTATCCTACTTGCACTGGAGAGTAATGCAGGTGTACACAGACACCACCACCATGTGTTATTGCAACAAGCAAAGCGGAGTGGGGTTGTGGACCCTATGTCAGGATGCTCAGCGTCTCGGGACATGGCTAGAACGTCAAGGCGTTTTCTTGATGGTTCAACACTTGGCAGGTTCAACGCCAGGGCGGATGAACTCAGCCACAGGTGCATGATGGATCACGAAGGGTGTCTGCACTCGGAGGTCACGCAAGGCCTCTTTCAACAGTGGGGAGAGCCTTGGTTAGATCTATTTGCCACCAAAGAAAACGCGCAATGTCCTCTCCTCTGAGTGTTGGAATTTCCAAGGCGGCACTCGCTCGGCGACGCTTTTCGTTACGAGTGGAGCTGCAGTCTATTGTACGCCTTTCCGCCTATACCACTTCTACCCAGAGTGCTGAAGAAGATCAGGCGCGACCGGGCAAAAGTTATTCTTGTGGCCCCGGACTGGGCTCGAAGAGTTTGGTATCCCGAGATACTGAGTATGAGCATGGATCACTCGATCCTACTGCCTCTTCGGGAGGATCTTCTGTGGCAGCAGCAGGGGATGGTCCTTTACCTGAATCTGTCAAGCCTCCACCTACATGGGTGGAGATTGAGCAGCGACAGTTGATTCCTTTTGACTTGCCTCCTGAAGTCTGTGATATCATTCTGGCAGCCAGGCGTTCCTCCACTAAATCGGTATACGCATGCAGGTTGTACAAATTTGTGGCATGGTGCTCAGCAAAGGCTCCCCCTCTTTCACAAGTCCTTTTCTTCCTATTTTCTCTGGCCCAGCAGGGCTATGCTCTGGGCACTATTAAGGGCTACCTTTCTGCAATTTCAGCCTTTCTCAGGCTCCCTGATCAGCCCTCTCTTTTCAAGTCCCCTGTTGTAAATAGATTTCTCAAAGGCATTACACACCTTTTCTCTCCTATTCCATTTGTTATGTCACAGCGGGACTTGAATCTAGTTCTTACTTATTTGATGTGTGCTCCTTTTGAGCCACTTCACCATTGTCCTCCTCGTTTATTGACTTTGAAGACTGCTTTCCTGGTTGCCATCACCTCCGCTAGGCACGTGAGTGAGCTCCCGGCTCTTTCCTGTAAGCCTCCCTTTGTGTCTGTCCATCCGGATAAGGTTGTGCTTCGCACTCATCCTTCCTTAATGCCAAAGGTTGTCACTGCCTTCCACATCGGGCAAGCTCTCACCTTGCCCACTTTCATTCCGCCTCCACACCCTTCCAGAGAGGAAGAGAGGCTCCACCGTCTGGACCCAAAACGTACGCTCTCATTCTACCTAAATCGCACACAACCATACCGGGTGGATGGCCAGCTCTTTGTTAGCTACGTAGGTGCCAAGAAAGGCTGGTCTGTACACAAGAAAACTATCTCCTGCTGGGTCGTCTTGTGTTTCAAGGCCTGTCATTCTCCGGCTAAAAAGGAATCTCCGGTGGGCTTGTGCGCCCATTCTACCAGGGCGACAGCAGCTACTACTGCATTGGGACGTGGTGTCCCCCTGCAAGATATGTTAAGCAGCTACGTGGGCCTCGCTGCACACTTGTACTAAGCATTATTGCCTTGACAGTCAAGTCCAGAGTTACGCCTTCTTTGGCCGTTCTGTTCGCTGTGACTTTCTGTTGTGATCTTGGTTCGCAGACCCACCACCAGGGTTGATATTGCTGGGGTATCTATTCTAAAGTAAGGAATCTATCACTAACGTGTTTCTTTCAGATGAACAAGTTACTTACCTTCCGTAACAATATATCTGTAAGAAACATCAGTTAGTGATAGATTCCTTACCGCCCCACCCATCCTCCCTGTTCTGCAAACTGATTTCTAGGGTTAAGGTCATCCCTTTCAGGGCCCTATTTTCAATGCACCTGTGGTCAGTATCTTGCATGGCTCTACTTCCTGGCACGATATGTCGAGTGCAGAACTGAGAGCGCGAGTGGGCGTGTCGAAGTAGCTCTAACGACATCATCTCGGCAACTACAATGCCAACGCTGTACGCGGAACCGCACAGCGACGCCTACCGACGCGCAGGGGTAATGCTAATGAAAACTTTACGGATCCAGTCTGATGCCCGGGGTTAATTCTAAGGTAAGGAATGTATCATTAACTAATGTTTCTTACAGATATATCAGTTCATTCAGTTCATTTAGTCTTTATTTCGAATAAAAAATTCATAAAAGACAGCAATATTTAAAAAAGACATTATCAACATTACAGTATTATACAATGGTTCCCCCAGGTACATAGAAACAATTTACCACAATCATATAAATATTAAAAACTGATTACTGTTAAAAAAAGGGGTTACAATTAAGAAAGGGTTTACAGTTTCTTTGCGCGAATTAACCACATCCAACCCAAAAATTTAGCAATACAAATCACTGATTTAGCAGTGCGTAAGTCGCGCAATTTAAGCAAGGCTACATTGCTTCCTCGACAGTTGAGTGTTTTGCAGATTGGTTTCAGCCATTTTAATCTAGGCGATCGATAAGCAGGACATGCAAAAAATATATGTCCTATACTTTCCACCTGATCGGGACAGAAGGGGCATTTGTTGCTTGTATTCATTGCCCACTTCGCAGTGAAGGACTTGATCGGCAAAGTACCCACCCGAAACTGATGATACCGCTTACGGTCGAGTGTTTTGCATATCAAGTCCCAATAGGGTTCAAGGAACGGAGTTAACTTATGCGTTAGAAACTGTCCCGTTAGGCTGTTCTCTGAAGAAAGAGTGACCAGTACAGATTTCTTAGTAGCCCAAAATAGCTCTTTGAATTCCACTTTAGATGGGAAGCTAGAACATTCGGGGTGTAACCATAGTTCGGGGAGGCCCATAGAATACAATATTTGTTTAACCTCTCGTAGCCATGGAATTTCTGGGCACCCCACAATGCTCTAACCTCACCCAATTCATGAGCAAATAGACTAAGCTCTTCGGTCGTCCAAAGGCGACGCCATAGAGCAACAAGGCGATACTGTGCCATCTCATTCAGCGGTTTACAACCTAGGTCTAGAAGCAAAGGTTTAACGGGGGAAGATTGGGGAAGTCCTACTAAGTTCCGAAGAAACCTATTCTGTGCGCTAGTTAGCGCCAGCAAGCCCTTATAACCCCATATATCTGCCCCATACAGGGTAGCTGCATTCACCTTGGCCTCGTAAATTTTTAACGCGGGTGTAATGCGTTTGGTCAAGGTTTTTTTCTGTTCCTTCAACAAGCATCCTGTGAGGCGAACAAATTTAAGAGTCAACACCTCCAGTTGGGGTTTCCATGTAAGTTGATGGTCAAGAGTCACGCCCAGGTATGACATGACTTTGACCTGTTCTATTGGGACACCCTCTAATAAAAATGAACTTGAAATAGGTTTGTTTTTATTAAAAATCATAAATTTAGTTTTGTCAGCGTTAATCTGAAGGTCATTAATTGTGCAAAATTCAGCAAATCTGTTTAGGGCAGCCTGTAGGCCGCTCCGAGTCCTGGAGAGGAGCAGGGTGTCATCGGCGAATATTAACATGGGATACTTTGAACCCCCCAGGGATGGAGCATCAGTATGTACATCATTGAAAAATGCAACCACCCGGTTGATAAACAGGAGGAACAAAGTGGGGGCCAGCACGCAACCCTGCCGGACCCCACGTTCCACAGGGAAGCTAACAGTTACCTGGCCCTGTTTACCCCATCTTACACAGGCAAAATTATCCTCGTGTAGACGCCTAACCAGCTCTAGTAATTCAGGTGGAAAGCCCATGAGTCTAAGGGCTGCCCAGAGTTTTGCCCTGGGTACCAGGTCGAATGCCGACCTAAGATCGACAAAGGCAGCGTAGATGACACCGCCGCCCAAAAGAACCACCTTCCAGTACAGCATGGTAAGACGAAACACCTGGTCTAAAGTGCTGGTGCCTGATCTGAACCCTGCCTGCATGGGGGAGAGTATGTTATTTTGTTCTATCCACCCCTGTATTCTAGCTAGGGCCATTCGTGAAACCACTTTTTGTATAGTATCGATCAGGCTGATGGGGCGATAATTTTTCGGTGAAGATCGATCCCCTTTCTTATAGACGGGGAGTATCTCAGCCCCTTTCCAGGAATGCGGAATCCTTCCTCCAGCTGCGATGGAATTAGCCAAAGTTGTTATATAAGTGACCCACAGATCTAAATTCAGTTTGAAAAGGTCAGCTGGTACTGCATCAATGCCTGGTGCTTTCCCGGACTGAATAGATTTTAGTGCATATTCAGTGTCCGAGTTACTAAAAATAAGCCTATCCCCGTGAGAAACGAATGTGGTCTCTGCTAAGGGATCTTCAGTCAGCTGGGAGACGTTTGGGTTTTTGAATTGAGTCGAAAAAAATTCCACCCAATCAGCAGCGGACACATGATTTTCAGGGGATAGTGAGTCTGAGCCCCTGCCCCATCTAACTATCTCCCAAAACTTGGTTTGGTTGGACGACTCACAGGCTTGGAGGAGATCAAGCCAGTAGGAAACGTCCCAATCCCTTTTAGCCTCCCAAATAATTTGTTTATAATCCTGTCTCGCTGCCCTGATATTGGGGGTATTTCTAGATTTCACTGCAGCAATAAGAATGCTGTGGGCTTCTCTACAATTTTTATTATACCAACCCTTGGATTGCTTCGCTTTCTGTTTCCGGCATGGCCTAGTAAGCAGTTCCTTAATAGCCGTGAAGCAAGTCTCATGGAGATCAGCAATGTTGGGCTTAGGCACGTCATTTGAGGTTACTGCCATCATCCTATCTCGTGTGTCTAGGACCAATTCTTCTATCTGACAGACAAGTTCTTGGTCAGCTAAAACCCTTGGCCATTTGACCCGTCTTCTGTTGTCACACAAGACAAGGTCAGATGTAATACAAGCTGTTTCAGCCTGGGGAAGCCCTAGTCCAGGAACCTTGAGTACGAGTAAGAGAGGATTGTGATCACTCTCTGGCCTGGTTTCTATAGACATATCACTTACAAAAGCCCAGGATTCAATGTTGATTAGAATATAATCAATGCGACTTGCGCTAGACCCATTATCAAAGGTTGGTTTTCCCTCCTTGTCAGATAAACTACGGCCGTTCACCGCTCGGAGCCCCCATTCTAAGCAGAGTCCAAGCCAATGGAGAGCAGCCTCGGTACCCCTGACACCCTTGGTAATTGATAGTGGGGGAATATCCCACGCGAAATCTTCCTCTGAACCTACATCCTCAGCAAGGTTCAGGATGGGTTCAAATGAGCAGTTCAAGTCACCAGCCACTATAATGAGCTGGTCATTTTTATACTCATTTAAGAAGACATCCAAATCATTAACAATTGGTTGCTTCTTACCACCCTGACATCCTCTGGCATAGATATTAATAAGGATGATATCCTTACAATTCGCCTTACTTAGAGATATACAAAGGAGATCAGGGTTCGTCACCAGGATTTCCTTAATGCTAAAGCCAAGGGTGTTTTTTACCCATATGGTGAGACCACCCGAAGCCCTACCCTTCATACCCTGTACAGCTGGTTTATAGAAGTTTAAAAAGCCTAATCTAAACAGAGGGGCAACAGACCAGGTTTCCTGGAAGGAGATGATATCATATGAGGTGATGTAATCTACCCAGTCATCATTGTCCAGGCGGCCCCATAAACCTGCTATATTCCAGGAGGCTATTTTAATTTCATAAGCTGGGATACCAGGGCATGGATTATCAGACTGTGCCATAATACTTAACTCAGCCGGGATGAGATTTTGGGCATTAACGGGTGTTACTCGTTGGCCTGGTGGTAACACAGGACAACCCATACTGGAAACTGTTGCGGTGGGCGGAGTAGAGTCTGCTAGGTGTATTAAGACGTCCGCCCCCCGAGTCAGTCAACCTCCTCCAGGCAGCCAAACATATTTGATGTAGGAGCCCCCTGCCACCAATTACTCTGGTTTGGTCCACCGCTCCCAAAACCCCTATGCCTGTTTTTTTGAATTGTCGTCCATGACCCACCCATTCTATGCTGATTTTTAGGAGGATAGAAAAAAGTGAGGGGTCTGACAACAACTGTATGGTCTTCTTCACACGGGGCCCAAGAACAAAGATGCTGAGCGGTATGGGGGTCAGCAAAGGTCACCACTATGCAGTCACCCATGATGGATTTATGGGTAGGACCAACCCATGGTACTCTTCGCACCATTAGTACCCGGCTTCTTTGGTGACTGGGAAGCTGTCTGTTTGTATTAAGCCAGTATATTACCTTGTTTTTAAGAGACCAATGGTCCTCTTTTGATTGTGGATCAAGGGTAGGTACACCAGCTAATACAATAACATATTGACTAGCTTCTGGCGGTAAGTCAATATAACCACCTCGGAAATTAGGTCGATTATGTTCGAGGGGTGGCAGGGTATTATAGGTTAACTGTTTGTGCTGCTGTACGGCAGCTTGGGGCCTGTGTTTTGAGTGTGCCATATTCTGCTGGTGATGTGATTGAGTCCCAGCAGGATGTGCTGTATCCCTAGCGTGACAGGTATTAGGTCTAGGTCTAGGTTTAGGTTTGGGTGGTACCGGGTCCTCTGACGGGGGGCAAACGCCGTGATTTGAAGTGTTAGTGGCGTTGTTCCCAATTTTCGTGCGGGGTTTGGGTACAGGTTTGTGTCTTAGAGGGGGAACAATCGGTGTATCTGCCTCTATTGTCTGTGAAGTTGAACCCTCCCCCTGTGGAAATTTGGTTTCCATTTGCTTAAGACTTAGACTAGCTAATGTGACGATTGTCCTGTCCATTTCTAGCAAATGGTTTTCCATTCTGGAAAGTCTAAGTTCCAAGGGGGTAAGTAACTTTTTAAGTGTGTCCCAGACAGTTTGTACAAATTCCTCGTCCCCCCTCTTGTCCCCCTCTACCCCACTCAGTCTACCCTCCCATGGTCCATCTTTACTCAATACAGGGAAAGCTTCTACCAGGGGAACATTCACAACGCCATCTGAACCATAGGAAGTGGCACTAACAGGCAAAACTGTGTTGGTTTTATCATTTGCTTCCCCATGGCCAGAGGTACCTAATTGCCGTCGACAATTAAAAAACTGGGCTCTCGCAATTTTGGCCTTTTTGTGAGCAAATGCAGACCTAGCCAAACTTTTCTTTTGCTGAAGGGCAATTTTTTTTAGCATGCGCAGCAGCTTTGGGCAGTTTACCTTTCCCTTGCGAGCTTTCACCAGACACAAGAGTGGGTGGTGGAAGCTCCGCAGTAGGATTTAGTATGGAGTCATTGGCTTGCTGAGAAGGGGACAAGGATGGGCGGTGGTGTATATCAACCGTTGTGAGCAAAAGTCTAGGGCCAGATATACGCTCAGGAGTGAGTGCCAAAGCAAGGTTGCCTAACGATGATTTCTTAGAGGTAGCTATATTTAAGGACAATTTTCGAGCAGCTTCAAGTTCTAGGGAAACCCTATGCTGCATTTTGTTAATTTCGGCATCAATGGCCAGATTTGTCTTAGTTAGGAAATCGTCCAGGGTCCCGCTAGGTCCATTTAAACCCCTGGCAGTTTTACTGCGTGTGGCTCTTGTACACATGGTAAACTAAGGGGAGCTATAACACAAGTAAGAAAAGCTAGCTCACGTGTACCCAATGGGTTTAGCCAAGGGATATGGCCCAGACCAGACCTCTAAGACCTCGAACGGCCTCAAACGGCCCGCTCTTAGCCCGGTCTTTGCCCCGGGCTGCGTCCCGCGCTGCGGGAGTTCACACAATGTTTATAGTAGGTGGAAAGGGCGGGGGGGCGGAGCTTCAGGGAGAGCAGACCGGAAGATGGGCTCGGTCTCGCAGGGACACCTGGGTCAGGTAGTCCCTGCACGCTCGCAGCCCTGAAGCGTTGCCAGGTCCAAAACGCCAAACCAAGGAGCCCCCACGGCAGCAGACAGACAGCACAGGTCCCGGCGCGAAGCGGCACCCCCAGAGCGGGTGCCGCGAGCTCCTCACAGAAAGACAGCAAGGGCGGCAGGTAAGCGCTGGTCCCACAAAGCGCTGACAAAGTGCAGGTGTCCCAAGGGTCAGGAGCAACTCCAGTTGCTTATAACGCTCCTCCGATGGGCGGGGGGCGGTGCTTCAGGGAGAGCGGACCAGAAGATGGGCTCGGTCTCGCAGGGACACCTGGGTCAGGTAGTCCCTGCACGCTCGCAGCCCTGAAGCGTTGCCAGGTCCAAAACGCCAAACCAAGGAGCCCCCACGGCAGCAGACAGACAGCACAGGTCCTGGCGCGAAGCGGCACCCGCGGAGCGGGTGCGGTGAGCTCCTCACAGAAAGACAGCAAGGGCGGCAGGTAAGCGCTGGTCCCACAAAGCGCTGACAAAGTGCAGGTGTATCATTACCGAAGGGAAGTAGCTTCTTCTACAGTCTGTAGCTACTAGGAGGAGTGCAGAGAGTGGGTGGGGCTTCTGTTCCCTACTCCACTAGAACACGTCTCGCAGAGCGAAAGCATGAATGGGACAGGAGGAGATGGGAGTGATGGGGGTTAGAAACACAGGAGAACCGGGAGAGTGGGTTGGGCTGAAAACGTTAGAGTTCTACTAAAGAGCATGCACGGCCAGTAATTCAATGAAATCATACATATGAATGCCTCCCAAGCAGCCTTTAGTTATCAGGCGGCGAGTGCTTAAATATGTGAAGCATGGGCGCAGGCATCTGTGGCAACGCCCGGCTTGTGTACAGTGAGCCAGATTCCAACCACTAGAGTTTGTCAAAACAAAATGGCACCTCTGTGGTGGAATCAGTAAAAATAAGGACAGTCCAAGTGCTGTGCACCAGGGAACAGGAAGGGGGTAGGTAAAGGTCACCGAAGGAGACACCAGGGATATGCACTATCTACGAGTGCAGGGCCGAAATGTAAATAATAAAAAAGTACCTAGTAGCTAGTAATTCGGTCAAATTATACATGTGAACGCCTCCCGCCTCCCACGCAACCTTTACTTATCGGGCAGCAAGTGCTTAAATAGGTGAAACACTGACATGGCATGTAGACATAGCAAGGAAAGATAACAAACTGTAAACAGATAATAAACGGTATGCAGCGTTAACCAAAAGAAAAAAAGTTTGAACCACTGCTGCGGATGGAAATGAGTGGCTAGGCCACAGGAAACTGATAAGAGAAGCACCGAAGGCAAAACGGGCTACAATCAATAGAAACAGAAGAAACAAACTGGCAAGCACACAGACTAATAAGTGAAGGAAGTCCCTTTTAAGATATATTAAAAACGATAGAATTCAATAGCAGACGAAACCTACAAATAGCTCCTGAAAATGAGTGCTGTGTAAGGAGAGACACGAGAAAGAAAAGCCCACACTAATGAATAAGACCACAAGCGAATGAGTGACAATGAAGCCTCCAGTGGTAAACAGTGGGCGGGCCCACTGTAAGCTAATAATACCTCTTGCAACGGACAACGTTTTCTAGTGGCCAAGACCTAAAAAGAGGTGAAGCCCTGCTATATACAGGATCAGCAGTCATGAAAGCAATTAAAACATTCGCAAGTGGCATATGTTGCCAGAAGGCTGATAAACTAACCTAAAACAGGTTACACATTAGCCGTGGGTGGTGGCTTCGCTAATCTAAGCCATTCAACAAAGATGGCAGAATTAATTAAATGTCCGCAAAAAAACAGCTAATCGTCCCTCATTCCAATCTCCATGCCGATTAGAGCGATAAACTGCAAAATCTGGTAGCGTGCCTTCTAACACTGTGTTGGGCCACTCTTTTAAGCAAGTCTTTGCCTTAAACAGAGAGTCTAGCCTGTATTCCGGATAGTGGCATTAATGTCCGTGGCGTGCTGGTAGATGACCTGTCTACAAATGGCAGGTCTGCACTAGAGAGGTGGGGGGGCTCTGTTAATGGGGCACACAGGCAGTGTTTTTTCCTGGCTGGCTGTGGACAGGTGCAGACAGGGTTTACCTTTGGCACGCCAAAAGCACGCCTGCTACTTCTCACCTTACCCCACGTAGGGCAAATCAAAGAAAACAACTTGGTAGTAAATGAACAACAACCTCACTTGGCATAATATTTTTTAATACGTCTTTATTGATTTTTGATTAATACAACAAGAACCAATCAGATCATTGAAGCCTCCTAGCTATGTGACGTCCTCACACCCGTTGTGTGTATCTGGAGTTACCCACATCCACAGCTCACTGAGCCCGTAGTCGACCTGGGGGGCCGTGGTGGATTTTCAGGACACTGTCACGTGCTGTTTGACCAAAATAAGCGCCATCTCCACAAAACTAAACTAGTCTATTCTTTTTCATCCTACACATTAGGCCCAACAGGCACACTTACGGTTCCATGCAGAGAGCCCTCCCACCACCTCGGACAACGCCTCTCTCCCACATCCAGCCATGCTCCTCCACTCCCACATCAAGTGCTAAAAACACGCATTGCTGTCTACCTGCCCACACCTAGGGCATTGCGACGAGACGCCAGGTACACCCGCCCGCTGTGCTTTGGTGTGAGGCAAGTCTGATTAAGGAAACTGAACTGCGTGAATTTCAACCTAGGGTTCACGGGACACCTTTTTAATAAATTAATTGGCGCTGGCCAATTGCTTCTCTCCCAAAAAGTATTTGACCCAAGCTTTTCGCCCATTTGTCCCTGATTTCTGTACATTTGCGTGAGAAACATGAAACCAATGCACCATAAGAGAGCGTTACAGCTTGATGCCTACTCATGTATGTCCGAATTAACTGCAACAGTGCAGATGTACTAGACTTAACTGCCCCCATAACCGTTTCGGTTGAGTAAAGGGGGGTTCACCCAAATAAGTCACTGGGACCTCGGTACATATATTGCTGAGAAAGAGGGGTCCCAGTAAACAACCACAAAATTATATACAATTAACAAGAATCAATTGACAAAAGTTTGCTGACATTGTTTTTATTTTGCAATGCAGCTCAGCCACATTATTCAGGCAATTAAAGTAACACTTATAATTTCTATAAAGTGCCCTGGTAAAGTGCGAATGGCCGCCTAACCTCGAGCTCCGCAACTCAGGAGAACGACTCCTTCAGTTTCCTGCTGACCCGCTGTCCTATCCAGCAGCAAAAGCGGTGATCCTGATGCCTCACGCCTTACTGAGCCCTCCGGTGCCTTGATCTCTCCTCTCGAGACTTCTGACGAGGAGTTTTGCATTCTTTGGGGCGATCGCGCGCCAGCGCCGATTCTGCACAAAATGGCGCCGCGCCGTCACGTCGGAGATGCCTGACGACCTCTCCGGTCTCTTGAACCCAGCAACACCTGGACGAGTTTACCGCAGCCGGGGATGTCAGCTGCTCCCCAGCTTTCCCCTCATGCCGGTAAGAAGCGAGAGCTAACACGCTTTCACAGCGCTGTGCTGCCACTCTCTGCCCTTCTCGCCTGACCTCAAGATGGCGGCTGCCATCGGAAAAACGCTCCGATTCCTACTGGCTCCAAATAACTGCAAATCAGCATGAAAACGCCTGTAAAGAGAAGCGGTTCTCCTCTGCCCTCATGCAGAAGCCCACCTGTCTACTTTCTGTGAGGCTTTCCTCGATCCTTGGGGGGTCACATTTCTAAGTTACCCTGGCATAGTGCCCCTACCCAGCACCTCACTACCAGCACCTAACTTTGCTTCTCCTATCAGCTACACAGGGTAGCCTTGGTCCACGAGTCAGCACAGGAAATAGCACACCCACACTAACAGCGTCAAACAGCTAGCCAGCACTAGGCTCGCCTGGCGCTGAGAGAATCACCGCGTGGAGCCAGCCTTGAGCGTCTTAACAGCCCTAGCCTGTTTGTCAACTCCCTGTCTGATCCCACCAACGTTGACCCCAGACAGGTGTTCCTGACAAGCTAACCGGTAACCACATCTCTTCTTCAACCTCACGTCCAAAATGGCGGGCAGAGAAGAAAAGACAAATTCTAAGAAGGTGAAACCTGAGCCGCATATTTCTGACTCCCCTATTAAGAGCAAACCAGACATGGCGGCCACGATGGAAATGATTTTGAAAAAATTAGGAGACCTCACTGTTATCTCCAAATCCACTAAGGCGAATACTGACGCTATGCAGCTTGAGCTAACGGCCATCAGAGCTGATATGAATGACCTAAAATCCGGGCTGAACACAGCGGAACAGCGCATCAGCGACGTGGAGGACCTCGCACGTCAATCAGCTGCTAGAATACAGCGCCTTGAAGACACCACTAACACCCTCAGACGCCAACATGCTGAGTTGGAAGACCGCAACAGGCGAGGGAACATTAGAATTTTTGGCATACCCGAAAACGCAGAAAAAGATGCAGACTCTTGCGTGACTTTCCTGGAAGCATGGATCCCCATGATTACCGGCATTGCTTTCCCGCATGGTCTGGAGCTAGACCGTGCGCATAGAATCCCCACATTCACTACTAACCGCGAGAAGGGCCCCAGACCAATGATATGCAAACCACTCCGATATCAGCATGTCGATCTGATCCTACAATACGCAAGGAAGCAGCACTCCATCGTTTGGGAAGGTCAGAGGATCATCTTTACACAGGACTACTCCAAGGACACAGTGGAGGTTCGCAAGGGGTTTCTGGAAATCCGCGCCAAGCTTAGATCCAAGAACATACCCTACTCCTTTGCAGGGCCAGCCAAGTTCAAAATCACAATAAACGGCCGCACAAAATTCTTCACGGACCCGAAAGATCTGGAAAACTACCTGCAAAATGGCCCACCTCAGGAAATGGACCAATCGAATGGCCCTTCCAACAAAAGGAAGACCACGTGACTGTCATGACAAAGAACAGGTCTATCGGATCTCTATCCTTTCCAGGTCGCACTATTGTGTACTTGTAGTTTTGTAATAGTTTGGTAATAGTTGCCTTCTCTAGTTGTTTGCTAGTCCGCCCACTCGATAAGTGACGTTTTATGATCTCCTTTGGTTTGCAACAGGGTTGGTGATTGCTTGCATAATGTCGAGCAAGTTCTACTCTCACACTTAGACTCTATTGCACGACGCAAATAGTCGCTACTAGTTTGTCATTATTGCTATTATATGTTTCTGTGCACATATATTGCCCTTACTACAGGGAGTTCAATCCACTTTAACGATTCCAGTTTTCTTAACGCAACGTTTAGCTGGTTCTAACCTTCTTACTGCTTTCGTCTGCACGTTGCAGACAGTCACTCCTGGTTTAACACAGCATATTATTGCGCACAAACACTACCATTACGCACGTATTATTGCTGCAGTAAATGTTACCCGCTGCCACACAGTCTGGACATCTAAATCCTCTTACGTTTTAACATTGGAACTAATGAATATCGATTGCTAATGTTTAATAACTCCTGTTTTGCCTAGCTAGGTACTGTCGTCGTACTCCCTACGTACGTATTGGGGGGGGAGGGGGGGAGGGGGGATTGGGAGGGCTTGCATGGGGATTGGGAAAAAGAGAGAGTTTTCAGCAGATAATAATTGTTGGTACTTTATAGCATTGTATATCTTTTTGTGTTATTTTTTGTCCCTTTTTCTGTCTGTTCCATTCAGCTACAACACAAGGACGCTAGTTATATCCCTAGCCACTTCGCTAGCTCTGTCCACTTGTTATTGTATTAGCACACAGGCTCCCACGGGGATGTTTGTCTCATTCTTCTGCCCCCCACCAGATCACCACTTAGCGATAACCTTGCCCACTAATGTCTAACACTAAGTCATTAGCGGATGACCTCAACATAGTTTCGTTAAATGTTAAGGGTCTTAACCACCCTGTAAAAAGGAGGAAAGTGTTCGACTACATCGCCAAAACTAAGGGGGATATTATCCTCCTACAGGAAACTAAACTATCGGAAGAGGACACACGTTTCTTAAACGTCCATTGGTCTTCCCATATACTGTCATCCCCTGCACCGCACAAGAAAGGAGGTCTAATTACCCTGATATCAAAGAAGTCAAACATAACACTAGTTTCACACACTCATGATACGGAGGGAAGGGTTCTGGTGGCCCATCTACGCAGGGAAGATGACCCAATTCACGTTGTGAACATTTACGGCCCTAACTCAGACGACCCCGGGTTTTGGGACTCCGTTTCCCGCTCGATGGAGCATATCCCTCAGGACGACCTTCTCATTGTGGGAGGCGATTTTAATCTTCCTCTAGACCCCTTACTAGACAGGCAGTCCAAATGCGCTTTTCACCCATCACGCTCACATGAGGCACTCCTGCGGCTATGCGAAAGGTACTGCCTTAAAGACTCATGGCGTCTCCAAAACCCTGATGGGAGAGACTTCACCTTTTACTCCACTCCCCACAACTCCTACTCGCGTATTGACTTTATCCTAATATCTTCTACATTTGCACACCTAATCGAGGAAACCGACATCGCCCCTAAACTGATCTCCGATCATGCATGTATCCACACCAAACTTGCAGGCTCCCGCTCAATCAGACCGCCCAGAAGATGGCGTTTCAACGATGAAACACTAACCAACCCGGACGACAAACTACAGATTACTAAAGCCATTGAAGAGTACTTACTCTTAAATAATGTCCCTGACACAGATCCAAACATCCTCTGGGACGCGCTCAAAGCCACGATCCGTGGAGTTATTATTAATATAAGAACCAGAGCCAACAAAGCGATAAACAAAGAACTGGAGCAACTGGAGCAGGAGATCAGATCACTAGAATCCTTACACAAAACCAATCCTCAAGACTCCAAACCCCTTGACCAACTCATAAAAAAGAAATACGAGTATAATTCCATTGTGAGCAAGAGAGCAGGCGTGTGGATCAACCGCTTCAAAGCCTTGAAGCTGTGTGAGGGAAACAGAGCCGGGAAGCTGTTGGCCTCCTACCTTAAACACAAGCAGAAATTAACAACCATATCCTCTATAAAAGATCCCGCTAATAATACGCACACCAACCAGTCCAAGATTCTTGATACCTTTAAGCAATTTTACGAAGAATTATACAAGAATGATAAGCCCCTGGACCCACAGTCATGTATAGATTACCTAAAGGCCCTAGACCTCCCCAGACTCTCAGAGATAGACGAATTAAATCTAGGGTCACCCATCAGCATCACAGAAATCTCGACGGCCATAAAAACACTCAAAAGCAACAAAGCCCCGGGCCCTGATGGCTTTTCTGCCTCTTTCTACAAAGCCTTTGACAGCCAACTCTCCCCGACACTCCAAACCGTGTTCAACTCCACCGCCTCCAGTGGGAGTATCTCTCCCTCGATGAGTGAAGCCACAATAATTGTTATACCCAAGGAAGGGAAAGATCCCCTCCAGACAAAAAATTACCGCCCCATTTCACTCATAAATATTGACTGTAAGATCTATGCCAAGATCTTAGCAACTAGACTAAACGCCGTACTGCCCAAATTGATAAGTCCATCACAAGTAGGATTTTTGAAACACAGGATGTCGAACGACAACACCAGACTCCTATGCCACATACTTGAAAAAGCGAAAAACTGCAAAATGCCGATGGTTGCAATAACCCTAGATGCTGAGAAAGCATTCGACAAAGTCTCATGGCCATTTCTTCAGCATTGTATGAGCGCATTCAATCTGGGTAACTCTTTCATTAAAATGGTGATGGCCTTATACTCCGCCCCCTCTGCCCGTATATCTATTAATGGAACACTCTCTGACCCGTTCCGCCTATTCCAAGGAACTAGACAGGGTTGCCCACTTTCACCGGCTCTATTTCTGCTGGCTCTTGAGCCACTACTCACCGACATCAAGAAAAATGAGGACATCGCAGGTGTCACATTCGGAAACACTCAGATAAAACTAGCGGCATATGCCGACGACATCTTAATAGCCACAGAACACCCAACCCTATCAATTAAGGGGCTTATGTCCTCCATCAGTAAGTACTCGGCATTGTCCGGCTATAAGTTAAACAAGGACAAATCCGAAGTTAAACCCCTTAATGTACATACTACCAAAGAGGTCCTTGGAAATTCAGGTCTAGCCTGGCAACCGGATGTCATTAAGTACCTAGGAATAGAATTCACTGACAACATACTAAGTACACTCAAGCACAATGAATCGACCACACTAGCGAAAATTAAAAGAATCTTGGATGGTTGGTCGCCGCGATTCATTACATGGTGGGGTCGGATAGAGACGATAAAAATGATGATCTCCCCATTGGTCAATTACCTGAGCTCGATGCTTCCCCTAACGCTCTCTAACGATTTCCACTCAAAACTGGATAAGGTAATTACCTCCTTCCTCTGGCAGGGGAAAAAAGCCAGGATCAGCATGAAAAAGCTACGACTAGATAAATCCTTGGGTGGCGTCAATCTGGCCGACTTTAGACTCTACCAGACCGCCTTCCTGGCCAGGCAAGGTGCGATCTGGCTCACACCACAGCCTGATTACACACCTGTGTGGTTACACATCGAAAAATCCCTAGTGGAAGGCCTTGACCCCTCCTCCCTCCTTACCATCAAAGTGCGTCCCGATATCGACTCTAATATCATATTTAAAAACACTAAGAACTCCCTCCTCCATATAAGTAAATCTCTACCCCATCAATTTCGCAATTCAAAGTGGGAATCTCTATGGCGGAATAACACTATAACATACAAAGGTAAACCGCTGTATAATCCTTCTTGGATCAGGAAGGGAATACACTTCCCTCACCACCTCTACGAGGGCCAAACACCACTCACATTCAAGGAATTACAGGATAGATTTCAACTCGAGAACATTGACTTCTACTATTTTCTACAAGTTAAGGTGGCCCTAACCAAAGCAAACTTGGGCAACACATCCCCCTCACTCCCTGGCCTTTTATCCACCCTTAATAGACTTGGCCACCAGGTTTCCAGAATGTACAAAATGATCAAACCACAGACATCTAACCTGGTCTCTGCATTACAATCCTATTGGGAATCATACTCCTCCACTCCCACATCTGATAACGAGTGGGCCAGAATTTGGGAATCGACCACAAGACACAAAATTAGCCCAACTCTATCCCAAACTAAATTCTGGCTCCTACACAAAGCCTTTTGGACCCCCAGGAGACTTTTTCTGCACAACATCAAAGACAATGACTCCTGCTGGAACTGTTTGGAAGCGGGAGGAGACCTTGAACATCTAATATTTAAATGCCCCCGGGTTGCCACATACTGGGACAGGATATTTGACTTTGTTAACAAAGCCCTGCACGTTTCTCTCCCGAGAGAATTTGCTACTCTAGTTATGGGTTCTTCCAAAGCTGTCACTTTAAATGAAAATGACAAAGCCCTACTTGATCTTTTACTGACGGCGGCGGTTAAAGTCATAACGTCCAACTGGAAAAATACAGCCAAAGCCTCCTTCCCCCATTGGCTCAACTGGGTTTCTAATCTCAGGGGTGCCGATACCATTGCACTTGCCTCTCACCCCTGGCGCCCACAACACAGGAAAATATGGGTCTCACTTGACGCTCACTTTGATCTCTTCAAACCTCCGTGAGGCACCTAAAACATTGTTGTGGCAAGCAATTTCTCAATATGTCATTTGATGGTTGTGATTCACCCTGCTGTGCTATATGACCGATCTGCCCGCTGACATATGCCTTCGTGTTGTACGGACTTGATGCTTGATTGTCATTTTCTTTATTTACCTGGTATATTTTTCCCCCCGCATGTTATGTTTACTCCATATTATGTTACTTCACCGCTTCTCGGTTTATTATGTACTTGTACCATGGACTTTATCTGCTATTATTTGTTCTGCTCATATCAATACCAAACTCTCTCAATAAAAAATTCTGTGAAATAAAAAAAAAAAAAAAAAGTGCCCTGGTAAAGGGGAAGGGGGATTGGTGCAGTGAGTGTAGGGAGGGTAAGCGACATAAAAAACACAGAGCCAAAAGGCTACCAACAATCAAAAATGATTACGGTCGTTCAAATTATTAGTGACCATAGGTTCCAAACCATTATTTGTAACATAACATGCTTCATACAAGTACTAGATATCGTTGTTCATGGAATGAAGCCCATAACCGTTTTAACACAGCTAACACTGTGTTCTGGCCAAGGAAGTTACCCGGACCAATAACACAGTCACCCAGGAGCTCCTGAAAAGACCGATACTTACCCAGGAATTATGCGATGCCATGGCTTTTTTATGCATAGATCTGTGTTTGCCACATAATTCATTATCTGCTGCATAATCTACAGATTTTAACACAAAAACATTTCTAGCTCAAACGGATCAAATGTTACTAAAAAGTGGTGAAATTGGTTCACGCGTAATGAAAGGCCCTTAACGCAGGTTGACTGACCATGTTTCGGTTGTTTTTTCTGTATTTCGTAAACTGGCACTAATGAGGTGATATATGTTCGAGGCAAATGGGCTTCAGATGGTACATTTATGAATAGATCGCCATCTGGTTTTTGGGCTCGGATGATTGCACTTGTTTTTCTCTTGGAGAAGTCTTTTTTCGTCACGAGACCGATGACTCCTCTCATGGGTGCATGGGCATCGGCTCCATCCTTAGATTGTTTTTTTCCGCCATCGAGTGCGGATGAGGATCGAAGCGCTCCGGATCAACTTCGAAAAAAAAGTTATATTTCGGCGCGTATTCCCTTTCCAATTCGACGGCATTGTTATCGAGCGCGAATTCATTTCCATTTAGACGCGCTTCGACTTCAACAACAACATTTCCAACTTCTACCTCGACGAGACCGGGAGGCCTATCTCGACGTAGTCCAGCCCGGAGTCCATGGAAAGGACTCCATTCAAAAGATGTCCAACGTGTGGTGCTAAGTTCCCACACAAGGACCTACACGAGGTGTGCAACCTCTGTTTATCACCTGAACACGAATCCAGGGACAGTGAAACCTGCGCAGCATTCTCCAAGTCGATGATTAGAAACCGTCGAGCCCGAAGACACGAGGTGTCGAGAATGCAGTCAGAGGCAATCCCGGAGCTGTTCGAGGCCCAGCACCCCGAAGAGGAAGAAGAAGATGAGGACGAGTCGGGGTCGGGAGTGGACGAGTCTGACGTCGAAGAAATCAACGATCATCAAACCGTAACGACGTCCCCTTACCAAAAAAACGACCCCGCTTTGTGTCGACCCCGCCTTCGAGCCCGGTCAAACTACTGAAAAAAGTTTCAGACGCCCCGCCCTTGGGCTCGGCAACAAAACCGAAACCAAAACACTCTGCCTCCCACCATGTCGGATTTGAGAAGCGGTCGACATCGACACCGAAGCTCCATACCAAGGAAAGCTTGCAGTCAAAACATTCCATGTCGAAACCGAAACATGCTTCGACGTTGAAGACTTCCTCGACACCGAAAAGATCGGATTCGAGCAAACTCTTGGTGCCGAAAACACAAAACACTGACAGTCAGAAGCAAAAGCACCTTTCCGAACCAAAAACTTCGGTACCGACACAGGAGCATCAGACAGATCCAAAACAAAAGACTTTGTTTATCGATCCACAAACTGGCAAGGTGTTGACAAAACTACCTAAAAAGAGGAAGAATGAACAGTTGGACGACAAAGCTCCTCCTCCTAAAAAGAGAACAATGGGGACAAATACAACTCCTCCCCTTTCTCCTCAACCTAAAGACACACCCTATTCTCCTCACACTCTGCCAGCTATTCCTCCACCTTCTACACCACGACCATCTACACCTCAAACAGATGTAGAAAGTGACACAGGGGAGGGAGAACTTCCTAGGGATGACGACACTGTCCCAGAAGCCGCAGACCCATGGGAAGATTATAACGCAGGGTCAGCTAATGATAATGACCCTGAACTGTATCCCTCAAAGCCTTCACCACCTGATGATAATACAGGTTTTGCACAGTTAATTAATAGGGCAGCAAAATACCACAAGGTAGACTTACATACGGAACCTCAAATAGAGGATTTCCTTTTAGAAACACTACCTGCTGCACAAAGAACATCAGGAACACTACCAATGCCTAAGGGTCTCCTCAATCACACATCAGACATATTCAAAGACCCTGTGAGGGCTAGGGTATTAAACCCAAGAATTGATAAAAAATATAAGGCAGCACCAAAGGACCCAATATTTATCGAAGGACAAATACCTCTGGACTCGCTAGTAGTCACAAACGCTCGCAAGAGAGCAAACTCATTAACTACAGGAGAAACTCCTCCTCCTCCTGACAAGGAGTCCAAGTTAACCCCTTCAATGCTGATGACAGAACGGTTCCGTCATCAGCTGAGCTGTGCTGATGACGGAACTGTTCCGTCATGTCTCCGCCCGCGCAAGGCGGAGTCAGCATGGGCGGGGAATTCGCGCCGCACGGATGCGGTTAATAGATGCCTCTGGCAAAAGAGTAGCATCCCAAGCGGCAAACAGCTGGCGCGTAGCTAATACGCAAGCGCTACTTGCACGTTATGATAGGGCTCATTATGATGAGTTAGAAAAACTCATTACACATCTCCCTAAGGAACATCAAAAAAGGGCAGATCAGCTCATACAAGAGGGGAAGATAATAACTAAGACTTCCATTAAGTGTGCCTTAGACGCAGCAGACACTGCAGCAAGGTTAATAAACACCAGTATCATGTTAAGAAGACATGCATGGCTCAGAGTCTCAGGGTTCAAACAAGAGGTACAAACATCCTTATTGAACCAACCTTTTGATGAGAAAACACTTTTCGGCTCAGTTACAGATGAGACATTAGAAAAGATGAAAAAGGACACAGAAACTGCTAAATCAATGGGAGCATTGCAACAGCCAACTCAAAGGGGTTCCTTTCGTAGGTAAACCTATAGAGACGGATCAAAGAATACAGGCACAAGCCAGCAATCCACCTCTTTTACACCAACATCACCCAGAGGTCATTCTAGAGTCAGTTACAGAGGTAACAACAACAAGGGTAGAGGTCGCGGAAATAACAACCGCAACTCTCCTACCCCAAAACAGTGACTTCATACAGCTCCCCCCCAGCCCATATAACACCGGTCGGGGGACGTCTATCACAGTTCCTACCTGTCTGGGAAAACATCACATCAGACAGGTGGGCGAGACAAATTATCCAACATGGTTATTGCCTAGAACTCGCAGCTACCCCACCAAACATCCCCCCCAAACAGCGTCCAATGAGTCAAGATCATCTAACATTGTTAAAGCAGGAAGTACTGTCACTGCTACAAAAGCATGCCATAGAGAAGGTTCCACAACATCAACAGGGAACAGGGGTATACTCTCTATACTTCCTAATTCCCCAAAAAGACGGGTCTCTAAGGCCAATACTAGACCTCAGACCTCTCAATGCATACATAAATTCGGAACATTTCCACATGGTCACGCTCCAACAAATACTTCCTTTACTGAAGAAAGGGGACTTTCTTTCTACACTGGATCTAAAAGACGCTTACTTTCAAATCCCAATTCACGAAGCCCACAGGAAATACCTCAGGTTTGTTGTAGAAGGACAACATTATCAGTTCAAAGTCCTTCCGTTTGGGGTCACAACAGCACCAAGGGTGTTCACAAAATGCCTAGCGGTGGTTGCAGCTCACCTAAGAAGACAACAAATACATGTCTTCCCTTACTTGGACGACTGGATAATAAAGGCCAAGTCACAAAAAGAATGTCTTCAAAACGCACAAAAGACAATTCTGTTGCTGCACCAGCTAGGGTTTACGGTGAACTACACAAAATCCCACCTGCAACCAAACAAAGTTCAACAATATCTAGGGGCTACTATAGACAGAAAAAGCCAGAGTATATCCCAATCCAGTCGGGATTCAAACAATGCTCACATTGATTCAAAGATTTCAACCACAACACTCACTACCAGCTCGAGTGTTCATGTAACTATTAGGGATGATGTCCTCTTGCATACTGCTAATACCATATGCCAGACTACAAATGCGTCCGCTGCCAGAATGTCTAGCAACACAGGGTAATCAGGCTCAAGGTCAGATTACAGATCTGGTGTTGGTAGACGACCGCACACATCGCTCTCTGAAGTGGTGGAACACAACAAACATTTCCAAGGGGCGGTCGTTCCTAGAACCAATTCCACAAGTGATACTAACAGCGGATGCATCGCTCACCGGATGGGGAGCGCATATGGAGAAATATACAGTACAGGGAAGATGGACTGTACAGCAAAAAAGACTGCACATCAATTATCTAGCACTATTAGCAGTGTTTCTAGCATTAAAAGCTATTCAAATTCAGATTCTCAAGAAAGCAGTCCTGATCAGAACAGACAACATGACAGCAATGTATTATATTAAAAAACAGGGGGGGACACACTCTCCAACTATCCAGACTAGCGCAGGAGATTTGGAGATGGGCCATTCCTCAAAACATCTATCTGTTAGCCAAACACCTACCAGGAGTTCAAAATCAGATAGCAGACATCTTAAGCAGAGAGTCAGAACAAATACACGAATGGGAATTGCACGACCAAATACTGCAGCCATTCTTCCAAAGATGGGGACAACTAGAGACAGATTGCTTTGCCACTCATCAGAACGCAAAATGCCAAATTTTCGCATCCAGGTACCCACACCACCTGTCGCAGGGCAATGCATTATGGATAAATTGGTCCTACAAATTTGCATACGCTTTTCCCCCTCTCCCACTAATTCCATTAGTGGTTTGAAAACTACTACAATGTACAATGACCATGATACTAGTGGCACCCACGTGGGCACGACAACCGTGGTTCACCACGCTCCTGCAACTCTCACAGGTGCCACATCAAAAGTTAAGAATATTACCCATGCACCTTACACAGAACCATGGAGAAGTAATGCACCCAGATCCCAAACAATTGAACCTAGCGATCTGGCTCCTGAGGTCATTGAGGTCATAGAATTTGGATACTTAAATTTACCTCCAAACTGTATGGAAATCATTAAGCAAGCAAGACGTCCTACCACCAGAGCATGCTATGCAGCAAAGTGGAAAAGGTTTGCTGTATACTGTAACAGTAACAACATCAACCCTCTGGACGCATCCACAAAAAATATTATCTGCTACTTACTACACTTACAGCAATGTAACCTTGCTTACACCTCCATTAGAGTACATCTTGCAGCTATAGCAGCGTACCTGCAAAACAGGCAACATCTATCCCTGTTTAGAGTGCCAGCAATAAAAGCCTTCATGGAAGGCCTCAAAAGAGTCATTCCACCAAGACTACCGCCTTCCCCGGTCTGGAATCTCAACATAGTACTCACCAGACTAATGGGACCACCTTTCGAACCTAATCATAGGTGTGAAATACAATTCCTTACATGGAAGGTGGCCTTCCTTATAGCCATTACCTCCCTCAGAAGAGTGAGTGAATTACAGGCGTTCACAATACAAGAACCATTCCTACAGTTACACCAAAATAAAGTCGTTCTTAGTACAAACCCAAAATTCTTGCCTAAAGTAATTTCAGCATTCCACATCTATCAACCAGTGGAACTACCAGTCTTCTTTCCAAAACCACAGACGGTAGCAGAAAGGGCCCTACATACATTAGATGTCAAAATTGAAATATTGTATTGCATAGAAAGAACACAAACTTTCAGGAAAACCAAACAACTATTTGTAGCGTTTTCCCCAACACATAAGGGCAATCCTATCTCTAAAGCAGGCATTGCCAGGTGGATTGTAAAATGTATACAAATGTTACATAAAAGCAAAAAGGACATTAACTGTTCCTCCTAGAGCTCATTCTACACGTAAACTAGGGGCATCTATGGCATTCTTAGGAAGCATTCCCCTAGATGACATTTGCAAAGCAGCAACTTGGGCTACACCGCATACCTTCACAAAACACTACTGTGTTGATGTGCAGGCAACACAACAGGCTAGAGTGGGCCAGGCTGTACTAAAGACTTTATTTCAAACTGTTGCAACAGACACTGGTGACCACCGCTAGGGAGGCAACTGCTGTATAATCTATTAATAAATGTACCATCTGCAGCCCATGTGCCTCGAACAGAATATGCTACTTACCAGTATGCATCTGTTCTTGGCATACAGGGCTGCAGAGTGGTACATGCCCTCCCTGCCTCCCCGGGAACCTGTGTCTGTTCCAACAAAATATTATCTAGATACACTTACATGGGCATCTCTTTCTGTATTCTATCATACTACTCCATCTAACCCTACTATGGCAAAACAATCTAAGGATGGAGCCGATGCCCATGCGCACTAGCACCCAAGGGAGGAGCCATCGGTCTCGTGACGACAAAAGAATTCTCCAAGAGAAAAACAAGTGCAATCATCCGAGCCCCACACCAGATGGCGATCTATTCATAAATGTACCACTCTGCAGCCCTATATGCCAAGAACAGATGCATACTGGTAAGTAGCATATTCCTTGCCAAGACAGTATTACCATGTGTACAAATCACAAAATACTGAAGTCGTAGTATCAAAAAATGTGCAGCGTTATTTAGCATAATATGCCTTTTCTAGCAGCATAATTTAGTGATTCCCTTCCGCATAATTCCAAAGGCTGTGCACAGCTCTAGAATCCTTGTATCAGCCCAGAAATTCTTGTGGTACCTCAAACCCTCAGAATGTTGGCACCACTCACTCACAATGACACCTGCGGTACATAAGGGAGACTGCCCTGGGGGTTGAACGTACCTTGGCCAGCAAGTCTTGGCCGTTGCAGGAACTAACCATTCCTAGAGAACCTGGGCCAATACCCACTCAAGAACAGTCTCACCTGCCAGGTAGCGTCATATTTCGCAACACCCTCTACCCCCAACCAGCGCCATTGTAGTTGGCACAATAATTAAAACGATGAGCTACCAAAAAGGTATGACCATGCAGGGCCAGAATCCCCAGCCGAAACAAGGTAAGCAATGGACGGGCAAATAAACAAAAATGTAAAAGGTTGTATACTCCCACCACCCCACTCTTCTCCCGAATTTAACTGAGCCAAGTGGAGCCTGCTCAGAAAGGAAGGGCGCAGTGTGCGACAGCAGTAAGGCGCACACAATCCCAAACCAGAGAGCAGAAAATAAATGCAATAACAAATGAGCTAGGTGCAATAACTAAAATAGAAAAAACAAATCGCAAAAAGAATGACTGCAGGCCCAGCTCCGGAGACAAAACACCCCCATTACTTCAACTCATGGCCTAAATGTTAGTAGTGTTTTTTTTGAAGAACCACTCCCTTGGGAAACCTACATTGGTACATGAAAGGTGTTTGGTTCTCTGATGCTGTCCTGTTGTTAGAGAAGATGGTGTGTGTGTTTTCTTCATTGAAGCGAGCGTGACCTTCCCAAAAAAGACCAGTCTTTGAAGTAATCTTTCAGTCTACAAAATCGATACAGCTCAAACCGTCATATCTGACTGTATTCTAAATAACGGCTATCTTGTTCAGATCAGCACAGGCATACATTTGCTATAAGTCAAATAATTATACATTTTTAACTTCTCTATTTAAACGATTTGCTGTCTCCACAATCGGTGAGTGTAATTTTGAAAAGAAGCCCGCGTGATATGTTTTCCTGCAGCTGTAATGCACTCACTTATGTACACAGGAGTACACAACAAACACATGAAGTATAATGCACTTTAAAGTAATACAAACAGCACCGTACTTAACACAGACTTCCAGAAGAGAAAGATTAGAAGCCTCTTTACTTTAGAGCTTAATATACAAGCAGCTCCGTGGAGCCGACGGGGGAGGGGGGGACTGAAAGTGCGCGATGTGCGCACTGTGTAACGCCAGCACTACACGGGGACGGGAGATGTGCATGCGTACGGAGTGCACATCTCCTGTCCGGGTGCGCACATGGTTTGTCTCCCTTCGCTAGCGAAACCGACAATAGTCTCACTAAGGCGAAGCAGCTCATGCGCTGCGTTCGCTAGGCGAGACCTAAAAAGGGGGGTAAAAGAAATTTCTTCTGAAGATCTGCATTGTCACGCAAATGACTCGTTCCCTTCACCTCCTAGAACACACAACACCTCTATGGGGAAGATTTAAGGGGGTTCCTCCGAGGATGGCAGGAAATTAGCTCAAATGAGGAGTTCTAAAGTAAATAAGGGCGGGTTATTGCATAGAATTGGACAGTGAACAACTAATGACTTCTCCAAAAGAAAAAACTTAAAAATAAATAACCAAGATCTGCTCCAAAAAGAAGTGCAAGAACTTTTAGAGTAGCAGAAGAAATCTTTGAAATGAAAGAATGAAAGCAGGAGTGCTCTCATACATATGCAACAAGACCTCCCCTTGAGACCTATTTGGATGTTAGGTTTAGAAATCATTTGTAAAGACACACATACTCTAGATGAATATTGCGAGTGGTCCTGCCAGTGGTGGGAGAAGGAGAATTGTTAATAAATGTAGATCATACCTCTCCACATCTGAGACACTTGCACTGGCTCCTGAAAGAACAGCATATCAAATTTAAAGCTCTGAAGCTGACTTTCAGAGCTTTCTATGGTGAGGCCCCATTCTATCTATCGAACAGATTTTCTCCATACACTTAAGAGAGGATACTCATTCAACAATAGCCACCTCATTCAGATTCCAAAATTCTGGAAGTATCGCAGCTGAAGTAAATGTAACCGTTCTCAGGGCAAAATTATGGAACAGACTCCCACCCAACTTGGGTCGGGTTGAGCCTTTGACATCCTTCAATAGGCAGCTAAAACGTGGTTATTTTATGCTGCCTAGCCTTTCTGTTACTTTGACCCATCTCACACTGTCTGCTAGTGAGCTGGACGATTTTGGTGAAGCAGCTTCATGCTCTATCAAGTCTGATTTGATTGATGTAGATCGCAAGGATGTTTACTAGATTTCAGTAAACAATGAACATCAGAAACCCCTCAGCTTTGTGATGAGGTTATCCTCTAACAGCTCAAAGTATTGTAATTTGAAATAGTTACCTCCAAGGGTGTTCACAAAATGCCTTTCCCGTGAGGCAGCACATTGTAGACCACTGTCCATCTGTGAATCCCGTTAAGCAGTTGATTAGGTGGTAATGGGGAACTCTTTCTAGTAATGTTAGGACAGCATACATCCAGTAATGAGCACATTATTTAAAGTTGGTTTCACCTTTTAAATGGAAAAGTCATCCTCACACTCCTGACAGGCATTCTAAAGAGCAGAAATAGACAACCAATGAAGAAGGCAAATTTGTCATTACATAAATAAGATAACCTTTATTTGGCAGTGAAGTTATTGAAAACGTGAGTGAAAGTATTATGCATGTCTCTAACTCCCTTTGCGAAGTTGCAATGGACAGAGCAACACGATATTCAGAGAATCCAGTGGTCTCACAAGCAAATTGCAGACTGAATGAGCATAGCAGACACAAAACAGAATGGAAAGATTTTTCAGAAGTCCAAACCCCACAGTGACCAATATATTTTTGATAATCAAATGTTATTGAAGTTTTCAACAGAAAGAAGTTCATTAGTAGCAAGTCACACAATCCAATAAGATACCCCTGTCCCTCCCCCATGACATCACAGATCATATCAGCCTTTACAGAATATATTACTGGCACCCTCGTGGCACACTGTTGCATCAAGTTAGGGCCCATCAAGATGGAAGCAAGCCAAACCATTTGCCCCATATTTTGCTAAACAACTCCGGGCAACCCCAAGCCTCTAAGACGGCCTCCTCCTGCACCCCACACCAGTCCACCCCCCTCCTCCACCTCCGCTGAGCTGGTTCTTCCGCCTGAGACCATTTAGCTGCAATGTCTCGTTTTGCCACTGCCAGTGCTGTTCCCAAGAAGCGCTTATCAGCTCGAGAGCCGTCCAGTCCGCCAAACACTCCCAGAAGTAGATGTCTCGGGTCATGGGGAACCACCCAACCCAATGCATTTGTAAGCTCCCTCTCCACCCCTCTCCAGAATGATTCTAAGGCAAGACATAGCCACACCATATGGTCGAAGTCGGCTGGGGTGCCAGCACATTGGGCACAGGCCAGGGAGGTTCTTGCACCGGCTCGAAAAAGATGGGCTGGCGTCAAATAGGCTGCGTGGAGAAAGTAAAGCTGGACCAGGCGCAACTTTGAAGATGTGGTGAGGGTTTTGGGTGCCATAAGGGCATCACACCAATCTGCTTCGTCTAAAGGGCCCAACCAGCCCTCCCATCACTCTCTAAGGCGATCAAAGGATGTCGGGGAATTAATAATCAGGGTTCGATATATTCGGGACACCCCTCCCCAGATTCACCATCATGACTTGGGCCTCCAGGGGACTAAACTCCGGGAGAGAAGTGGGCACAGGGAGGTGTATGTGGAGGGCGTGGCGGAGTTGTAAGTATCTGTAAAACTGGGAGTGTAGGAGGGCGTGTCTTTGCTGTAGGTCCGAAAAGGAACGTATGTGGTCCCCTACCCACATGTCTCCTAGAAGGGATATCCCCACCAGGTCCCAGCAGTGAAACCCCTCCAGGGATGCGGTCTCCCCTAACCAGGTGCCACACCAGAGGGGCGTTTGTCTAGTCAACTTCCGATCCCAGCGCACCATACGAAGGGCAGCGCGCCAAGCCATGAGGACCGATCTGGTGATTGAGAGCATAGATTGTGGCACCGGGGAGCCGTACAGGAAGCCCTGCACTTGTGCGAAATCGAGGACAGTGAGCTCTACCCGGTAGGCTGGGTCGGACCAGCCACCCGCAAACCAATCTTGGATCACAATGAGTTTGGTGGCTAGGTAATAAGCATAGAGGTTGGTGACTCCCATACCACCGTCCAAGGAGGGAACTCAGCAGTGGGACAGGGACAGCCGTGAACGCCCACTCCCCCACAGAAACCGGATAAGCATGCTATCCAGTTCCCGGAACCAGCCACTTGTGAGATGGATCGAAGTGTTCTGTAAAATATAGAGGAAACGGGGAAGGATCATCATTTTAAAAAGGGCACTCCGGCCCAACGGGTTAAGGGGAAGGAACTGCCAATTCCGAAGATCTGTTTTCATCCGGGTGACTAGGGGGCGACATTGAGGGCCCACTCTAGTTAAGGCAGGAGGGTCATTCATACACCCAGGTACTTTAATGACTGCCTCCGGAGGGGGATCACCGCCTGTCAGTCAAAGCAGGCCCGTGAGGGGTGGAGGGGGACCAGTGTGGATTTCGCCGGGTTAAGGCAGAGACCCGAGATTTGCTCAAAGGCAGAAAGGGCTCTCAGAGACCCAGGGCCAGCCAAATAGAGCAGAACTTCGTCTGCATATAGAGCAATTGTATCCACATGGCTCTGATCCCATTGCCAGCCCCGGATAAGGGGGTCCTGCCGTATTAGCGCCGCAAGGGGCTCCATCACAGTGACCATTATTACGGAACAACCAAAAATGGGAAAATTGCAAGACCATTGGGCATAGAAGAAAGCAGTCAAACGCAGAAATGTTTTGGAACTTCCTAAATCCAAAAAGTATTCCTTCCATAGTTAACAGGGAAAGTAGTACACATTCAGCAAGACAACCCCACTGCAGTGTTTATAGTGTGTGTATGTATATATATATGTATATACATATATATATATATACATATATATATATATATATATATATATATATATATATATTGAAACAACCAAAAGACGCCATAATGTCTAAAAATGGAAAGCACACCAAGAATTTCGAAGCAACCTATGCTTTATTATGCAGAACCCCCTGCACTAACAGACGCGTTTCACCGACTGGCTTTTTCAATGTCAGTTTCCTTAGTGCTCCATGGAAGCATTTAAACTATACATGCATCACCTGATCGAAAAAAATAGTCAAAGACGGACTTAGGCAACATAGTTACAATACATGGCGGCCATCTTATAGTGACTTATTTACAAGTGCTGTCCCTGTGTAACAACCTAAGATAAAGTGCAATAGTGCAAATTATATATAAAAAAAATTACACACAAGATTGCACCATTCATTCATTAGGTGCAATCATGATAAGGGGGAACAAAAATATTTACTGATTTTATATATGAATATATAAATATATACATCCTATATAGAAAACGCACTTATCTCGATCTTAAATTGATGCGATCAATTTCAAAAACAATGCCGATTAATATCCAATTCATGTTAGTTCGCACCACTATATATGGCTGGCAACAATTTAATTAGTTGTAAATTGGGGGATTTCTGTTGCCCAGGAGCCTCCTAGGCAGCTGCAACATGCTTGTGGCCATCACCAGCTTTGACATATTTATTAGTCTTTTCACTCTGTCTAGGCACACTGTAGTAAATTTGTGTGGTAAAATCTGTAATGTCATGCATTTGTTTTACCACACGTTGCAAATCAGTTGTCACTATGATGAACATAGAAACATTGCCACTTACAACACTGTATATATTTCACCCCTTCACCATTGCAAGCGCTATGTGATCAAGGCTTCATGTCTGGCGGCCGAAACGGGTCATTTGGACATCTGATGCTCTAAAGAAACATCATTAAGCAACAAGCCCTGCCTACGGAGTCTGTTTCCCGGTACTGCGCCACTCCTTTGGAAGGTTGCACCGTTGGGATCCTGGTGTGACATATTTTGCAGAGTACGGCTGTCTCTGCTACACAGACCCCCTCTTCGTAATGGACAGATGGGCCAACATGATTTCCAAAAGTCGAAAATCGACACGAGCTCCGGGAGGAGAAGCAATTAATCACGGCCCCCTGACCGCTTCACTAGGCATGCCTTGAATACCCATCGAGTTGGAGGTGCAGGACAAGTCGGAGGACCCGGCCATACGTCTCCACACACCCAGTGGTGAGTTTGGGTTGCTTGGGTTGCACCGCAGCTTATGTCAGGTTAGAAGAGGAGCAAGCAACAGCCCCCGCTTACACTAATTCATCTGGGTTTAATCTGGAGCATCACCACACATAGACTTTTCACATTCATCATGTCCAACGAAGCGCTGCGGGAGAGGGAAGCAGCTGCGGAAGCGCTCTTTGACAATCTACTAAGCATTTCAAGTCAAGCCAGGAGTGCGGAAACTAATGCAGGCACGGCTGAAGACAGTTACAAGGCCAATCTCAAAGCACTGGAAAACTGATGCACACGGAGATCACTAAATGGTGGGAGGCCAAATCTCTACAAAAATACCGAGAGGCAGAGCGGGTCCCAAGAGGGCGTAGAATAATGCTGCCGCACAGTTTTGAACAGCCAAACCCAGAAATGCTGAAAGAATGGGCTGCAAGTAATTTGGAGGCCTCAATGCGCCTCGTAACCATACTAATTAGGTACGTGGAAATTGACAGAGACAGCATACAATGTGAGATTGACCGACTTAACAGTGAATTGGATGCCATGGATCAAAATTAGACAATTACAAAGGGCAGAGAGGAAATCAAGACACGCCTAAAAAAACATGAGGACACTATAAAGGCACGCAAAGTATTCAAATTCGCCTGAGACAAAACGGATTATGAATGCGGGCAAATCTTCATATTCGCCAGAAAATATGACTATCAGGACACAACGCATGAACAAACGGAGTCAGCAAGGACAACTCAGGTCGCCAACCGGCAACACTGAGAGGACAGACTCAACATCACTCTCTCTGATTTAAGCTCTCTGGCTGAAAGTGGAGCCGACTCGGATGATGGGGCCCGATGGGGGAATGGTAATATTCCTGGCAGAGTCAACCCTAGCCCAGGAGAAGAGATGGATTTTTTTTAGTCTACGACAGGCGGCAGACCCTCAGGTCACGGCTACCGCGGAAAGAAAACACCGGCGCAACAGAAGAAGGCGTGAAAGGAGGAAACGCAGAAAAACCAAAGCAACATTACGCATTCTGGGTGAGCTATCGGTGCCCTGCAGACCTAGGCCTACACAGCAAGTCCTACTGGATGAAGGCATCTACAGTTCAATCTGAATTCCCAGCCCTTTCAAACCACACTCCACCTTTACCCCAATGATGCAGAGGGATGCGATAGACATCTACAGCGATGTCATCATAGACGAGCTAAAAGCTTTACATCTGAAAACGAAGAGGCAAACTAGAACATTTGGCAAGCAGAACCTGAGGTATAAGGAACTCATGAAAAAGTTACAGAACAACAACGAGGTCATCATCAACAAAGCGGACAAAGGGGGCAACAACGTGCTGTGGCCACGTAATCTATATTTGGAGGAGGCTAACAGGCACCTAAGTGTCATCACTTGTTACAGGCTCTCCAACCACAAAGACATAGCCAGCAGTAACAAGGATCTCAAGCGCCATCTGAATGATTTCAGAATACAAGGACAGCTGAGTATGGAAGAGTGTGCTTTTATCAGCATCGATTCACCGGTCCTACCCATTTTGTATTTTTTGCCTAAAGTGCACAAAAACGTGACCCCTTCCCTGGTCGGCCCATCATCTTGGCCAGAAAAAGTATCTGTGAGAACATCTCCAAGTATGTGGATTTCTTTCTGCAGGATCTGGTGTCAAGTCAGAAATCCTATCTCGGGGACACTAGTGATTTCCTGCTCAAGGTCAAAGACGTCCCCTGGCACGAGGAGTATCTGCTAATATCAATGGACATCACATCGCTGTACACCAGCATATGTCACCTGGATGGACTGACTGCCTGCAAATATTTCCTCAGCAAAAGACCTATCAACTGCCACAGACACAATTAACTCATTTTGTTCCTAATTGACTGGTGTCTGACACATAACTTATTTGTTTAATCAAAAGACTTACCAGCAACTCAGAGGTGTGGCCATGGGAGCCTGCTTCTAACCCAGCTACGCATGTTTACATGTTGGCTGGTGGGAGGAGCGGGTACTTATGGTCAAACACTAGGCTACATACCATAAAAACATAGTGTTGTGGTTGAGGTATATAGACGTCTTTTTAATCTGGCGAGGGGATGTGAGCAGTGCAAAAATGTTCATTGAGGAGATCAACAACAAAGATCTCAATCTGGAATTTAATGCCAGCATTAGCACCACCTCTACAGAATTTCTAGACATTCGCCTGTACATTGCCAATGCACCCTTCAGACCAAGCTCCATCGTAAGACCACCTTAGTAAATTCCACCCCTGCACGCCTCTAGCTTCCACCCTAGGCATCTCATAACGTGCATTCCATATGGGGAGATGCTGCGCCTGTCCAGAATTTGCAGTACACAGGAAGATCTCCAAGCATGCCAGGCAGAAGCTACCAAAAGGTTTAAAGCACGTGGCTACCCACATCCATCATTTATAAGGCCATAGACGGAGCGAATGCTATTCCTAGAGATGAACTGTTAGTGGGTCCAACTACTGTTGAGGTTTCCAGTGCTACCACCATACTACCTGAACCCAGTGGTTTGGTCACCCCCAGACTGATCATCACTCACAACACCGAAGAGAGAACCATTAGATCAGTCATTAATAAGCATTGGGGTGATTATTAAATCTGACTCCACACTGGGGACATTATTAGCACAGAAACCAGACATCACATACAGGAGAGTGTTCTCCATGAGAGATGCTTTGGTCAGAAACAGTCCAGAGATCAACACCACGCATAACTGGCTAGCAGACATAAAAGGTTTTGTTAAATGTCTAAGTTGTAGAGCGTGCAAGTTTGGTAGGAACATGACCAGGGTAGAGTCGACCTTCAGACACAATCCACTCAACATTAAACACAGATTGACCTGCAGGACAGAATTTGCCGTGTATATGCTTGAATGCAAGTGTGGACTACGCTACATTGGGAGCACCAAGCTCCAGGTCCACCTCCGTATACTCCAACACCAATAGTCAACAATGACCCAGCCTACCCTGTAGCGAGGCATTTCAAAGAGGTGCACAACAACAATCTCGAGCACCTTCATTATTCAGTCATTGACTGTGTTCCGCCGCTCAAGCGAGGTGGTAATAGGGAAAGGCTTTTGAGGCAGCTGGAAAGTAGGTACATACTTCAATTCAACACCAAGGCACCTGCAGGTCTTAACACCACGAAGGATTTACACCACTTCCTGTGACTCATAAGTACAGGCTTATACTCGTAGTACTCAATACATAATTGACTGTACATATCTTTGACACTATCCATGTATATTTGCTTCCTGTTTCTATTGGCATCAGTAATGTATATATTGTAAGTTCTTTTTGCTGTAACTGTTGAAATCCGTGTCTGCATTTTAATTTCCACACTCTATATATAAGTCAAGGACGCCTACTTCCACATTCCTATTCACCCAGCTCACAGGAAATACCTACAGTTCATAGTACACTGACAACATTATCAATTCAAAGTCCTTCCATTTGGGGTCACAACAGCACCCAGAGTCTTCACAAAATGTCTTGCAGTGGTAGCAGCCCGCTTAAGAAGACAACACATTCAGGTGGTTTCTTACCTTAACAACTGGCTCATAGAATCCAAGTCACGCAGCAATTGTGTACAACAAACACACAACACAATCCAGCTGCTGCACAGCTTGGGATTCACAACAAACCTCACCAAGTCACATATCCAACCGTCCCACACCCACCAGTATCTAGGTGCAACAATAGATACTTCCAAAGCTCTAGCATACCCCAATCCAGCCAGTATGCAAGCCCTCACCGCAACACTCACTACCAGCTCGAGTGTTCATGCTGTTGATGCAGGAGGGATGATGGCCTCTTGCATCTTAATTGTCCCTTACACAACTCCAAATGCGTCAATTACAAGAATGACTAGCAAAACAGTGGAACCAAGCTCAAGGTCATCTTACAGATCTGGTGTTGGTGGACAGCCGCACATATCGCTCTCTGCAATGGTGGAGTCCACAAAATCTTTGCAAAGGGCGGCCGTTCTTCGACCCGGTTCCACAAATAGTACTAACAGCGGCTGGGGACCTCATCTCTTGAACCACACCATTCAAGGTATGTGGACCACTCAACAAAAACTCTTCCACATCAATCACCTGGAGTTACTGGCCATATTTCTCACCCTAAAGTCTTTTCAGAAACATCTCCTAGGCAAAACTGTCTTGGTCCGGATGGACAATGACAGCAATGTACTATATACAAAAACAGGGGGGACACACACTCTTCAGCTTTCACGCCTAGCACAAAGCATTTGGAGATGGGCCATTCCTCAAAATATATACCTCTTATCAGAGCATCTACCTGGGATACACAATCAAATTGTGGATCTGCTCAGTCAAGAACAGCAGATTCACGACATGGGAACTTCATCCGCAAGTAGTTCTTCAGTTTTTTCAAATGGTGGGTCACCCAGGCATTGATCTGTTTGCCACACATTTAAACACAAAATGCCCAAACTTTGCTTCCAGGTATCCACACCCATTGTTCAAAGGCAATGCGATATGGATGAACTGGTCAGGCAGATTTGTGTACGCTTTTCCGCCTCTCCTGCTCGTTCTGTTACTGGTATGCAAACTCAAACAACAGTCTCTCACAATGATCCTGGTTGCTTCAAACATGGGCCTGACAATCATGGTTCACGACACTGCTGGAACTCAGTAGTACCCCACCAAAAGCTACACCTTTCCCCAAAGCTGCTCACACAGAACTATGGAGAGATAAGACATCCAGAACCAGCTCAACTGAACCTAGCAATCTGTCTCCTGAAGGCTTCGAGTTTGGTTACCTCAATCTCCCACCAGACTGTATGAACGTCATTAAAGAAGCTAGACGTCCTAACACTAGGGCATGCTATGCAGCTAAATGGAAAATATTTGTTATTTACTCCAATAACAACACAATCAATCCACTAGATGCTTCAACTCAAAACAGTTACCTCCTGCATCTACAAAAATGTAATCTAGCATACACATCCATATGATTACATCTTGCTGGTATAGCAGCTTACTTACAAAAAAGACAACACTTGTCATTGTTTAGGGTACCTCCCATCAACACATTTATGGAAGGCCATAAAAGGATAATTCCTCTCAGAATTCCAACCTCTCCAGTATTGAATCTAAACGTTGTCCTTACTAGGCTCATGGGACCTCCATTTGAACCTTTACATAAATGCGAGTTGCAATTCCTCACATGGTAAGTGGCTTTACTTGTGGCCATCTCTCAGAAGAGTGTGTGAACTCCAGGCATTAAGCATACAAGAACCATGTTTGCAAATACATCACAAAGTGGTTCTTAGGACAAACCCTAAATTCTTACCTAAAGTAGTTTCAGCTTTCCACCTTAACCTGTCTGTTGAGCTCCCAGTGTTTTTCCCTCAACCAGCATCAGTAGCTGAACGAGCTCTTCATACGCTAGACGTCAAAAGAGCTATTCTCTACTACATTGAAAGGACAAAAAGTTTCAGAAAAACTAAGCAACTTTTCGTAGCTTTCTCACCACCACATAAGGGCAATCCTATATCGAAAGCTGGAATTGCCAGGTGGATGTTAAATGCATTCAATTATGCTACCAAAAACTAAAACGTATGTTATCCATTCCCCCCCCCAAAGCGCATTCCACACGCAAAATGGGGGCATCCGTGGCATTCTTAGGAAACATCCCCATGAATGACATTTGCAAAACCGCAACATGGTCTACACCGCACACTTTCATAAAAAACTACTGTGTAGATGTGCAGGCAAAGCAACAAGCTAGTGTGGGACAGGCTGTACTAAGAACACTGTTTCAAATTACTGCAACCGATACAGGTAGCCACCGCTAACGGGGTAACTACTGTATAGTCTATACAAAATTATACGATCTACAGCTCATATGCCTCGAACGGGAAATGCTCCTTATCAGTATGCATCTGTTCTTTGCATGTAGAGCAGTCAATCCGCATATGCCCACCCGCCTCCCCGGACACCTATATGTGTTGCAGTACTATCTTAATTAGATACATTATACATGTACATATTTTCTAGTTCTAACGAACTACATCATCACCCTTTATGGCGCAAACAATCTGGAGATGAAGTCGATGCCCATGCGCACTACTAACCAAAGAAGCAGTCACCTATCTCGTGACTACAAAGACTTCTACAATAACAAAGTGCAAATATCGGCGCCCAACACCAGATGGCGATCTATGCAAAAGTATGCAGATCTACAGCTTTACATGCCAAGAACAGATGTGTACTGGTAAGTAGCAATATATATATATATATATATATATATATATATATATATATATATATATATATATATATATATATATATATATATATATATATATATATATATATATATATATATATATATATATATATATATATATATATATATATATATATATATATATATATATTAAACAGGATGTTACAAAATACATACTGACAACTGTCAAAACTAGCACAGGAAGTCTAGAAGTGAGGCATACTAGAGAGAATGCGAATAGTGGCAATTCATATACCACAGAACTTATTAGACGTTGGGGAGTGTAGCTCATTTGTGTGTGAAACCTAGACCCATGCTAATTGAGGAACCCTTTGCCATTGTTCTTTCACTGTATTAAAGGGTGCAAAAACAAAAAAAGTTCTTAAGGAGGTGCGTGCACTGATTGTGCACCACATAAGATGTGGCGCTTCATTAATGGGCAGCCTGTGGGTGCCCCTTTATAGGGGTACATCGAAGTATCCCTACCTGCTCTTCAAAATGTGGCCTAGGCAGCTAGTATTGAAAGACCTGGTTCTGTTCATAGCTCCATCTTTTACTGATACACACTCATTGGTGCAGAGGCAAAGTTTCAGAGGTCGCACTTGTACTGGGACGATTATGTTTTTAATCCTAATCGGTCACAGACTCCCTGTCAGCGCTGTGCATACATGATTCAGGGTGCACCGTGATGCAATATGACCTCAGAAGAGCAAAGCAGATAAGTAGGCTTATACTGCACAAGTGGGAAATTAATCAGAAGGAAATAGACCAGAACTTCAAAACATGGGCCAAATTAAACCATTTTTTGGGGTTACAAAAGAAAATTCAAAATGCTAAAATGTCACCAGGTTATCTACTTCACAGTTGCATCTAGGCTAACGGTGTCTGGGTAAAGTTGCGGTGAGCATAATTTCAGGGCTATATTACTCTGTAAATCAGCCCTCTGGTTTGCTCCTCGTCCATTCATTGTTCACTGTTTTTAGATGTTTGCTCCAGGGTGTAGTGTAGTTCCTATATCTCTAATAGGCTCTGCGCATTGGAATAACATACACTATAGATTTGAAATAGGACTGAGGTCAGTATGTCTCTATCGAGTATATTAAACTTAATTGTATGTGTGCCAACTAACTTAGAGGTCACTAGAAACTTTCTCAAATAAACAAGAAGGGATTAGTCTTGGACAACCGCATAAACATGACAACTTTGTTTCCCCTAGAATCAAAACAATATCTTCAGAGTCCTGGAAACAATAGATAACTATTCACTCAGTCATTCATGCATGCTTCCTTTCTAAAGAGTTGCAGAGAAATAGATAGACTGGGCATTTCAATAAAGAGAGTTTATTGAACAGTCTTATTTCTCATGCAAGAGATATGAACTGCTACAATCGTTAGACAGAATGCAAAGTATAATGCGTACAGCGTAAACAGTAATATAAAATAATACTGTAATAGCATGGTCTGTTGCTATGACATATATAAAAATACATACATAAATAATCCAGGATAAAATACTCAACTGGTGCTTCTAAAATACTCCTACCCTAGTGTACCTAACCTAGGTCTAGTACGAGGGAAGAAGTAGGTGCTGTTTTAGCTAAGTTTAGTTTTGCCAAGAATTGCCAATGGTTTCTCTAGGTTCCAATCAGCGCCATACCTTAGAATGAGAGAGGTTGGTATCTCTTTCCCGGGATTCGATTTCCCAACACCCCACAAGGGGAGTCATAAACACTGGAGCTGGATTCTCGGCAGGAGGATGACAGCGTCTAGTCAGTGCGTCAGCTGGAGAGCTGGCTTCCTTCGGTACTTGCTGTGGCGAGCTACGTCGTGCAAGTAGGTAGTCGAACTGCACCGAACCACACTGTCCTTTGCCATAGCAAGTGAAGGTATATTTATACCTTGATGGTGTACAGGAATGCCAGTATTGACGTAAAGTCGGGCATATGAACGTCATGAATGAACTCCTAAGGTATAGATGTTCATGCATAATAAATGAGTTCATGGAGAAATCAATATCCAAGCAAGGGGAAGTCCCTAATGGCTTAAGAACCTGGTTTTGCAAGAACTTGTGATGTTGATGAATGGATGGAATTAGCCATGCCTGTATTTGGGTAGCATGGACTATGCCTAAATAAGGAATGGATATATATGCCTATATAAGGGCAAATGTGAAATGTACCTATATAAGGGCATGAATCGGGAAATGCATACGGAATCTAAATCGACACACAACAAGGGAATGCACTTATTCCTGTCAACAATCATGAAAAATGCTATTAAAAAAATATGGTTAAGAATAGGCCCTATTCTTCTATGGAACAATGCTTTTATCGGCTAACAGGAGTGTGGGTGGTGGATGGCTCTTTTGTATGCCCGTAAGTACAAGTTGCTCTTTATAGTGACGCTTATTCTGCTAGTCCTTAACTTAACTAAACCCTACAAACGAACCCTCAGTCTGTACTCCTTTAGCATAAAAAGAAAAAATAGAGCATTACTGGCAAAAGCTGGTTGTGGTGCGGGGGAGAAGGGGGCGTGTGGCAGTGCGTGTACTGTGTTCCCCTTCCTAAAATTCAGTTTTTGCAATACAGACAATGTTCAGAGGCCAGGGCATCCCATGAGTCCTGTAATAAGACAGTGTAAGGGCCGCCAATAATTAATTAGAGATAAGGCACTTGTACTTAGTTATCTAACCAAATGCATTTGTATCTGTACAGCTTTTCACCCGATGCCTCACGCCACTGCCTCGCGAGGAATCTAGGAAGAGGAGGCAAACAGACGCTGAACATGTGGATACTTTCCTGAAGGAGTTTGGAAAGCAAGAAAGTTTAAAAGAGGAGCCAGTTGAAGAAGAGTTGCAGCAAGTTCAAAAAGAGAAACAACCACTGAAGCATCAGAGCAAGCAGAAAAACCAAGAGCCTCAACACCGACTTGCAGGACAGAAATTCATACATAAGCTTAGATACCAGAAGCATCTGAGAAAGATAGCACGGAATGAGTATCACGCGCAAAGACTTCGTCTGAGAAAACGTATGAAGCAGGCATTTGGAAACAAGCGGAAAGTTCAGGCAAATGAAGATGAAGCTCATGTATCTAAGCATAAAAAGGAGGTTCAGATGCATGAAAAAATGACTGATATTCAGGATAACTGCGCCCTGGACATTTTGCAGAAAGATCAAGTATCTGTCTTTATGCACCAAGACCTTGTGCCTGGTGTGGCACAGCAGGACCAAGCACCCATTATAGAGAAAGACCAGGCATCTGAAGTTACGCATCGAGAACAGGCAACTGCTGCTGTGCAGCAAGATCAGCTACCTGAAATTAAGCAATTAGGCCAGGTGCCTCAGGCTAAGCTACACAACCTGGAACATAAACTTTTGCAGCAAGAACAAGAACTTAACATTATGCAACACAATCAGGCATTTGTACCTTTGAAGCATGACAAGCCACTAGAAGCCATGCAGGAAGATCAGGTACTTGATGTTTTACAGGAAGACCAAACACCTGTTATAGAGAAATATCAGCTACCTGAAGCTATTCAACAACGCCTAGACCCTTGTGTTGCACAGCAAGGGTATGCACCTGAAGTTCTAGAAAAAGAGAAGGCACCTGAAGCAATGGAACAAGAACAGACACATGAATTTACGAGAAAAGATCAGATATCTGGATTTGCAAAGCCATACCAGACAGTTGAACATTTGCTGGAAGATCAGGAAGTTGTAGACACTGAAAGGAAACTGAGATTGCAGGAAGACATTTTGCACCTTGAGAGGAAGGATGGGCATTTGAAACAAGGCTTGGGGCATGTGCGTACTTGGAAGACAAAGCAAGTCGAGGAACAACAGTGTCAAGTACTTGAAGGACAAGAACACCAACAGAAAGGAGAAGGGCATTCACTTCAGCTCAAAGACCGAGGAACTCAGCATAATGAGAGCGATAATGCAGTCCATGTTTCTAAACATGAAGTGGAAGGAGACCAACACAGACTCAAGAATATCGAGCATGAATGTCTTCGAAAAGATAAGAAATACCAGAGTACAGAGACCCATATTTTAGCTCAAGAAGAGCAGGGAGTGGCGAAAGACCAAGAACATCCACAGAAAGCGATGGAACATGTGCCTACTTTTAAAGCATCGGAATACCACGTCAAGGAGGATGACTTAGACATTCAAGAACAAAATCAAAAAGAGAAGAGTACTCTGCCTGTTAGTCACGTAGAAAATCAACTACTTTTACAAGAGAAATGTCACCTGATGGGGCACAGGCAGCTGGAAAAGGAACATACTTCCAAAGAATGTGAGAGACAAGCTGTTAAAGATCAAGATCATCTTGGCGAGGAGACAATTCCCTGCACGTTTATTAAGCAGAGACTTCCACAAAAGCCAGTCGAACAGAAAAGCAATGAGGGATTTCACTACATTCCCAAAGAACAAACAGACCCTAGAAATAAGCAGGCTGAGCATGAACACTCAAACCAAGAAGAACTAAGACGTGCAGAGCGTGAGCAGGAAGCCCAGGAAAAGCAGGAACTTCAATGTCGGAAAGAAGCAGAAGAGCAGCACAAACTAGAAGAGCAGCAGCAGGAAGAGCTGGAACGTTGGTGTAAGCGGGAAGAGCAGGAATTTCAGCTTCTGTACAAAGAGCAGGAACTGCATTGTGATGAACAAGAGAAAAAACTCCAACTCATTCACAAAGAGCAGGAACTCCTGTGTTCGCAAGAAGAGCGGGAACAGGACGAAAATAAACATCCCGCTATTCAGAAAGAACATGAATATCAACAGGAAGAAAAAAACGTTCATCTCCACCAAAAGGAGCTGGGACTTCTGCGCAAGCTGGAAGAGAAGGAACATCATCTTGTGCAGACGAAACAGAAGCCTCTTGGGCCTCAGGAAAAACCAGGACATCACCACCTTGTGAAAGAACAAGAGCTTCTACATCAGCAAGAAGAGCAGGAGCTTCAGCTCCTACAGAAAGAGCAGGAGCGCCTTCGCCAGCAGGAAGAGCAAGACCTCCAGCTCCTAAAGAAACAGCAGGAACTTCTACGTCAGCAGGAAGAGCAGGAACTTCAACTCCTTTTGGAAGAGGAAGAGCATATACGTCAGCAGCGAGAGCAGGAGCGATTACATCAGCAGGAAGAGGAGGAGCTTCAACTTCTACAGAAAGAAGAGGAGTTTCTTCGTCAGCAAGAAGAGCAGGAACTGCAACGTCAGCAGGAAGAACAGAAATTTCAGCTCCTTCAAAAGGAGAAAGAGCTTCTACGTCAATATAAAGAGCAGGAACTTCAACTCCTGCAGGAAGAACAAAATGTACATCAGCTGAAAGAACAGGAGTTTCTTCATCAGCAGGAAGAGCAGGGACCCCCAGTCCTTCAGAGAGAGGAGGCTTTTCCCCCTCAGCAGCAACTTCAAATCTCACAGAAAGATGGGGAGATAATCAGTCAGCTGGAGGAACGGGAGCTTCCAGTCTTGAAAGAGCAGCAGCCTCCGAGTCTACAGGAAGAGCAGAAAGACCCGCAGCAAGAACAGGACCTTGAACAACAGAAAAAAGGGCAAGAGTTTCCATGTCCGAAAACCAAGCAAGAAACTCAAGATTCACATCGACACCAAGGCCATGACATTGTTTTGGGCATGCAAGAAGAGCAGGCATTTGAACTCATGCAGAAAGAGCAAGAACAACACCAACAAGAACAACAGGAGTTGGAGCGTCTCCTTAAAGAACAGGAAGAGCAGGAATTGTTGCGCCAGAAAGAGGAGATGGAAATCCAGCGCCTACAGGAGGATGAGGAGCTCTTGCGTCAGCAAGTGGAGGAGGAACTTGAGCGTCGCAGGAAAGAGCAGGAGGAACTGGAGCGTTGGTGCCGGCAGGAGGAGCAAGAGTTCCACCGCAAGCAAGCAGAACAAGGAGAGCATGCTCAGTCACAAAATGAACTAGAGCGGCAGCAGGAGGACCAAAACCATGAAGGCAAAATTTTGCAGACACAAAGTGGAATAGGAACAACATCCACATATGACAGTCCAAAGGGACAACAGCAGCGCTTTTGGCAGTATACCCGCAGGCTGCAGAATCCAGTTGTCTTTGGTAGGTTCCTCTCACACTTTTTTTATTGTTACTTCAATTGTGCATATTATGTAAAACTCACATGAAGGAGGTTACTTAACTGCAACTTGGGTCTCCAAAATAAGGTTCTCATTGGATTCTCAGGCTTGAAAACTCTTGCCAAAATTTGTGTTTGTGCCAAACTACAGGGACATGCAAGTCTGTGATTAAAGGGCAGATACCACCCTAGAAAACGACTGTTGCGAGTAAAGTATTGAAATATTTGATACCGATGAGATTCACATGGTTTGCATACACCTGCTATCTAGGAAATGGAGTTTAACTGTACACAAAATATCCTTGGTGGTCATCAAAAGGAAGGGGTGTTTATTCAGCGCACGTTTGTGGCGTAGACTAGAATCTCACAGTAACACTTAACTTTGTATGCTTAACATTCGTTTGCCTCCAATATTGCAGGGCCAAACAAGTATTTTGCTATATAAAGACCTCATCTACTCTAGAAACAACCCTGGATTTAGAACAGGAAAGATAGTAATGCAGCAAGTATTTTGGTATCTAATACAATACAATGAAATTAACTGTGGCCTCTGTTTCGACGAAGCATGAGGAATAAACAATTTTGCATTAAAAGCCATGCTAATGGAAGTATCTTTGACAAAGCCCTTCTGATGGGGTGGGAGGGCAACCTTAAGTGCTATGATGATCTGAAAGAGACATGTTAGTGATGGATTCCTTACCCTACAATATCCCCAAGCGTCAGACTGGATCCGGAAAGTTTTTTGTCAGCAGTACCCCTGCGCGTCTGAAGGTAGCGTTGTAATCGTCACGGAGACTACTTGGACGCCACCCATGCGGCTGACGTCAGTTCTTTATTTTTCTACGCCAGCAAGCGCAGATCCGGTTCGAGCACGTACCCTAGTAACTTTTTGACTCACTTTTTTGAGACTTTTGTCTCTACTTCTTTGAGTCTTTGACTCTTGGTTTAAATCCAGTGGGGCCTGTCGCCGTACCGTGTCGGTAGTCGACCCCCATGGTGTCTGTCTCTGCTGTATGGAGCACGACCATGACCCCCGGTCATGTTCCGACTGGCTATGGCTCCAAAGGCTTTGCAGGAGCAGTCCCGAAAGCTGCTGGAGGCCCGGCAGTCGTTTCCACGCCGTTCGAGGACCAGGGGTTGCTTGAGGGACCGACCACAGAGCCATCACCATGGCCCCTCGGAGTCGAAGTCTTCACACTCTGAATCGGATAAGAGACGTCCGAAGTAAAAGTCGAAGAAACGTCCCCCCGTTGGTCTCTGAACGCGGACGAGGGGTCCAGGGGTACGTCCCCAGTGTCTCAGTTGGAGCCTGTGAGTCCCGCGGCCTACCCACATTATTCAGGTCCGCCGGTGACTCTGGCCCAGATGCAAGAATTTCTTGCTGCCATGGACCGCCTTTTCAGGCCTCGGGCTCCCGCAGGCGCTCCTCTAGGGCCCGCTGTCCCAGCTGAGGCTCCTTCCTTGCTCCTCTATCGGCGCAGCTGACAGTTCTGGCCGTGGCGCCGTAGGGTCCTCCGCCGGCACCTCCAGCGGCTCCGGCGCCGCAATGGGTCCCGTTCGTCCCACCTCAGCCCGGATTTCCGGACAATTTTGCTCCGGGTTGGGACCCTAATTGGGTCATAGAGCCGGATCGGTGCCTTTGGACCATTTGTATTCGCTGTGCCGCGGAGGGTGGAGGAGGTGGACGACTGGGAGAGGTCTGATGGACCCTCTTGCACAGCAGTGTGAGTCTGAACAGGAGTGGGCGGAAGAGTCTGAGGAAGCAGGTGGCCTTGACCTCTCCTCTGAGCCTAGTTTTCTGTCTCCTGCTGTCCCGGAGGAGGACGCCACATATACTGTTGTGCTCCGTAGAGCAGCTGAAGCCCTTGACCTTGATCTGCCTATTGTCACTCTCAAGACCAACCTTCTCATTGAAGTTCTTCAGGTGGCAAGCTCTACAGAGCCCCTGCTTCCGTTCAATGAGGCGTTAACGGATGTTTTGATGGGCACCTGGTCTAGACCAGCCACAGAGGTTCCTGTGGATAAGACCGTGGCCAGGCGTCATCGCCCAGCATGGGGTGACCTTGCCTTTTTAACGAACCACCCAATTCCGGCGAGCCTGGTCATTCAGGCCTCCACTTCCCAAAGCGCATTCCCTACCGCCCCTTCGGATAAGGAATCAAAGAAGCTGGAGCAGTTTGGCAAGAGATTGCTTTCCTCTGCCAGCTTCGGGCTGCAGTCGGTGAATACCACATGCCTCTTGGGCCGCTACTCTCACGCTGTGTGGGACACGGTGGCGCAACCCTGCCCCAGTGTCCAGAGGAGGTTCGGCCAGTCCTTTTCCAAGCCGTTGCTGAGGGGAAAGACGCTTCAAAGTTTGCCATCCGGTGTGGGCTGGACACCGCGGACTCTCTGGGTAGGGCGATCTCCACGACAGTGGCCCTCTGTCGCCATGCCTGGCTGCGGTCCACAGGGTTTTCAGGGGATGTTCAGAGTTCCCTCATGGACATGCCCTTTGATGGTACTCGCTTGTTTGGCGATAAGGCAGACAGTGCGCTGGAGCATTTTAAGGACTCTCGGGCTACGGCCAAGGCATGGGTCTCTCCACCACGCGCCCGGCCACGTCTGCTTTTCGTTCCTTTTGTGGCCCCAACACGTTCATTCAGCCAGAAGCCTGCGTAGAACCAACCTCAGCGCGGCCGCAGATGTGGTGGCTGCCGTGGCAGCACAGGGGGCCAGCGTGCGTGTCAGTCCACCTCCGCTCCCGCCGCATCCGCCTCAAAGCCTTCCTAGTCCGATCTTTGGGGTGCACCCCACGCTGGTGGGCGGCAGGATTCAACTTCACCTCCCCCACTGACGTTCTGTCACCTCAGACAGGTGAGTGCTGCAAATCGTCTGAAGGGGATACACCCTCCCCTCCGAGTCTGCCCCCCCCCAGCCATGCCACCTCTGTTCCACCACATGTTGGGGGATCACTTTGCGCCTCTCCAACAGGAAGTCACAGCCCTCTTGGCCAAGGGGGCCATAAAAAGCGTTCCTGGGCCAGAAGTAGGACGTGGTTGTTATTCCCACTACTTTCTGGTCCCCAAAAAGGAGAAAGGGAGCCTGCGCCCCATCTTGGACTTCAGGAACGTCAATTGCTTCCTCCGCAAGGAGAAGTTCAAGATGTTGACTCTTGCTCAGTTCTTGGCTGCCCTCGACCCTAGAGACTGGATGGTAGCGTTGGACTGGCAGGACGCATATTTTCATATCCCCGTCCGTCCTGCCGGCATTCCCTGAGGTTCATGGTAGGCCAAGAGCATTTTCAGTTTGCTGTGCTCCCCTTCGGCCTTACCAGCGCCCCTTGGCTGTTCACGAAAGTGATGGCAGTGGTCGCAGCTCATCTGCGCTGATCCGGGGTTTTAGTCTTCCCCTATCTGGACGACTGGCTGTTGAAGGCGGGCTCGTTCCAGGCAGTCGTTAACCACCTCCAGACTATGGCCGACCACATGCATTTGCTGGGGTTCGCCATCAATGTGCCGAAGTCGCACCTGAGTCCCTCTCTAAGCTCCCCTTCATCGGTGCGGTTCTGTATTCGACGTGGTTTCGGGTTCATCCTCCCGAGCAGCGAGTCTGGGATATTCAGGCTATGATTCCGATCTTTAAGCCTCCATCCTGGGTTTCGGTTAAGTTGAACCTCCGGCTTCTGGGCTTGATGGCCTCCTGCATCCTGCTAGTGCAACATGCCAGATGGCATATGCAGGCTCTGCAGTGGGACCTGAAGTTCCAGAGGCACAGCATCAGGGCAACCTGTCTGATCATGTCCAGACCTCAGGGCACTACACAACAATTGCAGTGGTGGCTCACGAATCATGATTGGGTCAATGGCAAATCTGTCTCCCTTCCCCAACCGGAGCACACAGTGGTGACAGATGCTTCCCTCCTGGGATGGGGTGGCCACTTGGGAGAGGCGGAGATCAGAGGCCTCTGGTCTCCGCCGGCGGCCCGGCTCCATATCAACCTTTTGGAGCTTTGGGCGATCTGACTTGCACTGAAAGCATTCCTTCCTCTGTCCGGGGAAGTGTAGTGCAGGTGTTCACGGACAACATCACCACCATGTGTGTAGGAAGGTGGACTCCTGACTATGGTTACCCCAGTTTTTTGCCTTGTGTTTAGCTGGTTTTCGACTTAGTTGGCCTGGTTCCCTGCTAATCAGGGCCCCAGGCTCTCTGCTCACTCCTTAAAATGGACTCCATGCACCCTAGGTGCATAACCAAATTGGTACTGGACACCTTGTCAGCCCCTATATAGTGCACTATAGGTGCCATGGGCATAGGTGCATCCAAGGCCTACCAGGGGCTGCAGCATAGCTTTTGCCTCCCCTGGCTGGTTCTTAAATTGACACAACTGGCTGATCACTCAGCTGGAGCAAGTTGGTGTCATCACCTCTTGCTTAGATATAGTATACCTATATCTAAACCTATATCTGGACACATATGAACCTATGAGTCACTCCTATGGCAGGCCTTAACAATCCTGGAGGTAGAGTGCTTGATTTTATGTGAGATGGTGCTCTAGCATGAGCTGAGCCTGTCTGCAGCTGTCGGGACCAATTCCCTAAGCTGTTCTGGGATAATGCCATACCATATACTATTAAGTGCATTATAATCCATTGCGGTTATATGTTAACTTTGGTTTGGCTTTATCAAAACATGTCGTGTAAGGTGCCATACGATTTGGAATGCTATCCCCTCAACAGTCCTTTCGACGGGGATAGCATTCCACCCCTCTAGAGGGAGAAGACATGTTACTTTGCTAAAACGCGGTTGATTTTTAAAAGAGCCTCAGCATCACCAGACGCTTCCGCCACAGAGACGAGTCTGACCTCCTGCTGCTGACCGAAACTCAGCCGAGGAGGCCTGGACAAAGGCTTTCCGGTCGCGGGGAGGTGTCACACCACCCCAGACTGGAGATAGTGGATTGTGGCAGGGAGGTTTCAAAGAAACCAGACAGTGCCTGGGGAGCACAAGGCTTCCCCTTTCATAATCCGGTTAAACCGGTTCTGGGGCACACCAGCCCCAGTCCCAGCGTGACCCTGGACAAAGGGAAAGGGGTGTAACCACCCCCTTCCTGGGTCCCACCCATAGGAGGGACCTAGCAGGTACTCCAGCCCCCTAGATTGGTATAAGAATGGGAGCAGTGCCAACGCACTCAGATTATCCTGACTGAAACTTATGAAACAAAACTCTGGACCCTTCGACATCCTACTCGACGTAGAAGACTGAAGAATCTCCCTTGTGGTCAAGGAGTGACCACCCTGTGCAAACAGGCACCATCCAGCACCTCGAAGTTTGCTTTGTTGCAGTTCCCGCCGGAACTCGAGCGACAGAGTTCGACAAGACCAAGCGTACCTGCCTTCTAACAGCCCGATCCACAGTCCCTGCAGAGCTGAGACTCGTGGACGCGACCTGAAGTGTGGGGCCCGCCATCTTGGAAAGACCACGAGACGCTGACCGTGCAGCCCACGAGTGACCCTCAAAGCTGTGCATTGGGGTTTGCGAAGCCCCAGCCCTGAGCCTCTCTTGCACCGAAGCTCACCCCTCTACACTCACGGAGTGCTGCGTGGGGCCCTTCTGCATCTTTTGGCTCAACCCGTTGGCCCGGTCACATGCCCGTTGGCTTGTGGCCCCTGTGCCGACGAACCTTGAAACCTAACTCGTGAATCTGGTTGCTCCAGACTTGCACTCGCTCCCCTGAAAAGGAGCACTCGCTCTGACCCTCCTGGTCCAAGTGTTAAGCCATCTTCGAGTCCTGCGTGGGTTGCACTTGCCAAGATTTGTTTGCTCCGATCCGGAAGCCGACACCGCAGACAGCGAGAGCCTGCGTGGGACAGCTCGTGATCTACTCCTGGACATCCTCGGTGCCCCGGAGTCCACGTGGCAGCGGAGAGAAGCAACTCGTCAACGACCTGAAAGCGCTCGACATTGCCTGGTTCCTTCCTGGTTCCACCCTGGTCACTTCTGAGTGACCCAGGCTCTGTCCCCTCTGCTTTCAGATCATCTTTAACTCCGATCCACCCTTGGATCACACCGGACACTTCTCGTCTCGACGCCTGCAGCATCTTCAGCTCCGAGCACCAGCAACCTGCGTAACAAAACCCAACACTACTTCGCACCTGTGCACCCGCTTCTTGTGGGTGAGGTAACTCGACAACGCCGGTGTTCCTACACTGGTACACACCTCTAGTGTATGTGTCTTAAGTATCGTCCTTCTAGGTTGAGCGGAAGTCTCCTTAAACTGTAACTTTATAACTTTTATGCACCATTGACTTTGCATTGGTGCATGTGTGTGCTTTAAGCGCTGCACCCGAATCCCGCGGGCTTTTCCCGACTTCAGCATTGCTAGTCCCGACTGCTCCCAGCGGTTCCCTAGGCCCTAGGCCTAACCACTGTTCGATTGGTATCTCTTATACCACTTTTCTAATATATGCTTTGCGTGGCCCCTGGGCCTCATCCATAGTTGTGCAACTTTCATATGTTTAACTGTGCTTTTGTTTAAACGCTTGTTCCTGGGGGCGTGGCCAAGATGGCGAGGTGAGCGGACGCACTCTCCGCGAGCTCCTCCGACCCCAAGGCCGTAGGCCGTAAATTCTCGCAGATCTCCCCCCGATCTGTAACTGGGCAGTGGCGGAATTGTAGGAGCAGCCGACAATCTATCGCTAGACCTCCGCTCTGCACGGAGTTCCCAGCCGGAGGACTTTTGGGAGCGGCAGAGGCCGGAGGGCGTCTGTGACGAAGCTCCACGCAGAGAACCGCCGACGAGAAGAGAGGTAACGGGACCGGTGCTGAGTAGCGGCGGGGGTTCCGTACATTGACGACAAGGGACAGGCACCAGCGGAGGCCCAGGTCAGACCCAGGCACCGAGTGACGCCCGTAGGCAGCCGGCGGCAACGCCGGTATAGCCCGCCAGCCAGAAGCCCTCACGCAAGGCCGGGGACGCGGCCTACTGACGGGGCGTCCCAGGCCCCTGCCGCAGACCAGACTGCCGAGGAGCGGCCGAAACCAACAAGAGACGGACACCGGCGGCGCCCCGGGTCAGACCATGGCACCAAGAGAAGCCCGGAGGCAGCCGGCGGCAGCGCCGATATATCCAGCCGGCAAGAAGCCCTCACGCAAGGCCCGGGACGCGGCCTATAGACGGGGCGTTCTGGGCCCCTGCCGCGGACCAGACTGCCGGGGAGCGGCCGGAAACGAGGAGCTTGCTGACGGGGGGAGCATTGTAGAGGCCGGTCCCCAGGGGTGCAGCGGTGAAACAACGGCCCGGCCCCCGCCGCACCAGCGGGGCGTCCTGGAACGCATCCAAAGCTGCGGCCGACCTTAGGCTGAAGGACACAGTCGGACACTAGGCCCTCACGGATCTAGCCCGACGCTGGGGGTAGAACGGAGCCGACAGCGGAAGGGACCCCCGGCGGGGACGGCAACTGCGAGACGAAGCCCACGGTGCGGATTAGCAGCCCTTCCCCCACCTTTTCAGCGGCAGCTAGGCCGAGCAGCCTAGCCTGGGCCCGGACCCGAGGCCTCGCCGGAAGACAAACCCGCCAAGGCGCTGGGCCGCTGAAAGACTCAACCAAGAGACAGCGACCACTCTCCGGAGCCTCCCTGACTGCACGGGTACGAGGACCGCTGAGACCGCCAGGAGTGACCCCGTTGGGGAATTGGAACACAACGCGACACACCCGAGGGCTCAGGGCTGACCGCCTCATAGGTGTCCAAGACGAAGGGAACAGTTGGCTGGCAGATGCGGCGTGAGGCCTGAGAAAGACATAGCGGTGCGCCGACCAGAGGTCTCAGACCGCAGGTACAGGAGACCCCTAGGTCCCGACTGCACCAACACAGCCTCCCGAAACGACAAACTGCACCTGGGGAGTATTGGTGAACTACGAAAGGAAAGGTCGGTCTACAACGTCAGCCAAGGGTGGTAGGCTGCATAGCGGAGCCCGAGGAGGCGGTCCCCCCCCCCGGTCAGACACTAGGCTACACACCGCCGCTCCTTGCAACGGCCTGGACACCCAGGCGGTCCCGCCCACGCGCCGCCAACCTTGACAATGGCTGGCAACAGAGGGAACAAGAAAGGGGAACGGACACTACCCGAAATGATGAACAGAGGACCACCGAAAACTGACAAAGGGCAACACTCGCCGGGCCCCTCGAGAAGCTCAGTGGAAGCAGAGGGAAGGGAACCACCAGTCACCAGATCCTTCCTGGAATCTCTCTTCAGTTCCCTAGGAGAAGACTTCCAGACACTGAAGCAGGAGGTAGCCGGAGAAGTCCGAGAGGTGCGTAGAGAAGTAGATAGCCTGGGCGAGAGAGTGGCTACCATGGAAGAAACCGGACACTCCAGAGATAATGAGATTGTGCAACTGCACCAGGAAGTGCTCCGCTTGCGGGATCAGCAACTGGACCTTCAGGCGCACAATGAAGATCTCGAGAACCGGTCTCGCCGGAACAACATCCGGGTCCGGGAAATGCCATCCAAGGAAGAAGGAGAGGACATTGCCATGTATCTACAGAGCATGTTCAGGGAAATATTGGGGGAATCGGAGGACTTTCCCATCAGGATAGACAGGGCGCATAGAGTTGGCCTGGCGTGCCGGACTTCGGCGCCGCCACCTGATATCCTGGCCATCCTGCCGGACTACCCGCTTAAGGAGCGAATTCTCCGTGAAGCTAGGAAACAGCAGTCGTTGCATTTCCAAGGGCACCCAGTCGCACTCTTCCAGGACTTATCTGCGATTAAGCTCCAAAAACGCAAGACATTCAAAATAGCAACTGACTTTCTGAGAAGCCATTGGACACAGTACTCATGGGGGCACCCTTTCCGGCATATCTTCCAATGGAACGGCACCCTGCACCAGCTCAGATTCCTCCAGGACACGTGCGAGTTACTGGGCATCACGGCGTCGGGCGAAGAGCCACACACACCGCGTCGCAGACGCAACACCAGGGACGGTTGGCAGCAGGTCCCGGACCACAGGTCTTCTGCCTCGTCCGCCCGGCCAGATTCGCCTATTATCCGGGCTGGAATGGACAGAGCGGTACAAGAGGCAGCCAGGGACACAGCCACAAATGAAGTCGCACTGACGGCTTAGGACGACTCCGGTGGGAGATCAACGCAGCCTTTCTATAACGCAGGTTTGGGGGTTTGGGGGGGGGGGGGGGGGAGGACGGGAGTGCAGTGGCCAGACGTCCACTTCAATAACCAACCACAGCCTTGTCCTTGAAGGACCGGACTGGGACTATGAGATTTTGGAACTTGTTGCGGGGAAGGGGAGAAGGGAGGTGGGGAATGTTGGGGTTGTTTATGTTGTTCTGGGACTTGTTGCAGGTCACCGGGGGTGGGGGGTCGGGGGGGGGGTTGGTTGAGGGTAGGGAAGTTGGGGAGTAGAGGGAAGGGGGGGTCCGTCCAGTGCACTGTGCAGGTCTTAGGCGTGATAGCGGCATATGTACATTTTGCCCTGCTCCGGCGGGAGTTCTCTGCTCTACCTTTCAACACTTTACATGCCTCCTACATCTCTTAAGATAGTGACCCTAAATGTCCGGGGCCTCAACAACCCAGTTAAAAGGAGGGCAGTACTGTCTTTGTTGGAGAACACACAAGCAAGATATCTGTCTTCTTCAGGAGACCCACCTACTGCCTAGTGATTCCCATAGGCTACGCTCCCATAAGTTACACAATTTTTCTCCTCCAACTATACCAATACCGCGGGGGAGTCGCAATCCTAGTGGCACGTCATTTCAAAGGGGAGGTCCTTCATAAACATGCAGAACACAAAGGCAGACTGCTCGCTTACAGATTTAAGATTGGGGGACTTCCGTTCACGGTTGGATCCCTGTATAGCCCTAATGACCAACAGGAGCACTTCTTACGGTCAGCATTGGTGGACATCACTGCCTCACCGGACAGGCACATTGTCATCGGAGGCGATTTTAATATGGTCTTCTAATCAGCCCTGGATAGGTCGGCGCAATGTACCCCAGACTGGGGAATTCTCAACCGGGTGTAAAGCACAGCTGTTGGAACTAGACCTTCACGATCTCTGGCGTTGCATGCACCCTACCGATAGAGAATACTCATACTACTCCCATACGCACAAGACATATGCGAGATTAGACCACCTCCTGGTCACGGCCCAGGTGAAGGCATTGGCTTCGGCGACCGAGATGGGGGTAATCTCCATATCGGACCACGCCCCGGTACTCGCTACACTAACCCTGCCACCGACGACTTGCCGCCTTAGGGACACATTACTGCATAGGAAAGAGGTGGTTAAACGCATAACAGAGGCTACTCAGGAGTATCTGACCCACAATGATAACCCCGAAACTTCAATGGCGACACGGTGGTCTGCCCTGAAGGCAGTACTTAGAGGGGAGTTTATTGCCATCGCATCGGCTGAAAATAAGGAAAGGCAGAGTAAACGGGAGGAACTCACCCAACGGGTCCGCGAACTCGAGCAAATACACCGCCGGCCGGACGGCCGGGTGTGGAGGCAGCTCAAGGGAGCCAGGAAACTCCTAATGGCTCTGGACATGGATCGCGCGGAATATGCTGCATTACGTTTGCGTCATGCCTATTACACAGGGGGGGACCGTTGTGGCCGCCTATTGGCAAACAGGCTGCGGGTGCAACGCCAGCGACACATAGTACAGGAGGTCTCTGATCCCACCGGGTCGATGGTCACGGAGGACGCCCAAATAGCCAAAACCTTCCGACGGTTTTACGCTAATCTCTATGCAGGGGATCCAACGAATAAACCTGCAATGATGGCATACCTGGACTCCGTCACCCTCCTGTCCTTAGCCCCCTCGCAGGCTGCACATTTAGACAGGGATATTTGTATAGAGGAGGTGATCTCTGCTATCGCCAAACTCAAGCATGGCAAGGCTCCAGGTCCGGACTGATATACGTCCCTATTTTATAAAACATTCTGTGCACTGCTAGCCCCGTTCCTCACTCGCTTATTTAACTTGTCCGCAGCCCCAGGGGCCATCCCACCCGACCTCCTGCGGGCCTCTCTTACAGTCATCCCCAAACCGGGGAAAGACCGGACGCTATGCGGCTCTTACAGGCCGATATCCCTCCTGAATGTAGACATTAAACTGTACACCGGGATCCTCGCGGCCCGATTGGCCCCCCCACTTGCCGGGACTTATAGACCCGGATCAGGCGGGATTTGTTCCTGGGAGGCGAACGGTGGACAACACCAAAAGGATCGTCCACCTCATTGAGAAGGCATCCCGGATACCCGGAGAAAGAATGATGTTGGCGGTGGACGCCGAAAAGGCGTTTGACCGAGTGCACTGGCCATATTTAGAACAGGTCCTACTAAAGGCGGGCATTGGAGAGAAATTTCGCTCCCTAGTCCTTAATTGCTACAAATTCCCAACAGCGGTGGTGCGGGTGAACGGCTACAGTTCACAGGACTTTGGCATTGAGAGAGGCACTAGACAGGGGTGTCCACTCTCGCCCCTACTCTTCACTCTTTATATGGAGCCCCTTGCCCAACGGATACACACTAACCCGGCAGCGACAGGGATACGGTTTGGAGGTTTTACCCACACCATAAGCCTCTATGCTGACGTTATTATATTGTCGCTGGACACGCCCCGGACCGCCCTCCCGGTCTGCATTGAGGAATTAGACTCCTTTGCAGCCGTCGCAGGCTTTAAGATGAACATGGGGAAATCGGTGGCATTAGACGTGTCCCTTGCACCTGCCACAAGGACGTATCTACAGAGCAGGTTCCCCATGCTTTGGTCGTCGGAGCTGGTACCTTACCTGGGGATCCAGTTGGCCCCTACCCTGCCGGCTATGGTAACAGCCAACTACGCCGTCCTAGGCAGGAAGATCCGGGAAGAGCTCGGGCGATGGAATCGCAGCACCATCTCCTGGTTGGGAAGAATAGCTGCGGTTAAAATGACGGTCTTACCCAAGATACTATACCTCTTCCGCGCTCTACCGCTCCAGCCGCCCATTGGGTGGGTTCAACAGACGCAGGCAGATCTTGCATGTTTTATTTGGCAAAGCAGGAAACCCAGAATGAAGAGATCACTCTCAATGCTAGCCCCTGAGGCTGGAGGTCTCGGGATCCCGGACCTCCGCAAGTTATTTCAAGCAACACAGTTGTGCTATCTGGTAGAATGGAGCAGGTGGGAATCAGACAAGCACTGGCTCTTCCAGGATCAGGCAGTGGCAGGCCGACCCTTACAGGAGGTGCCGTTTCTTCGCCGGGCTCACTGGCCCGCAAATCTTTATGCCTCATTGATTACCAGAGTACCCCTGCGGGTATGGGATGCAACCAACACCACTCACAACCTCACCACGTTTCCCTCGCCACTTACACCGATAGTAGATAATCCAGACTTCACCCCGGGCACTGAAAGAGGGGCCTTTACTCATTGGAGAACGGCCGGATGCCGGGCCCTGTGTCATGTATACGACTCAGAGGGTGTCAATCCCTTCCCACGCCTCCGACAGGAATATTCCTTCCAAGAGACCGAGAGGCTTCGCTATATGCAGGTACGCCACTGGGCTCTACACCCACAGGTGCGAGACGCGGCAGATAGACTGCTCCTCCCTTATGAGAAGTGGCTTATGTCTGGCTCGTCGGATGCGAAACTGATCACGGACCTTTAAAAACTACTACAACCACCTTCCTCACACCTATATAATCCGGGGAGGGAGCGGGAATTGGGAGAACATTGAGTCACAAAGAGTGGGAGCAAATTTCATACAGAGAACGGCACTCCGCATACCATATGGGGCTCACTGACACATTGACTAAAGTCTCCACCTATTGGTACTACACCCCAAAACGTATGCATGAGATGGACCGGAATAGGGATAGCGCTTGCTGGAGGGGATGCGGACAGGTGGGCACACTGACACATATATTATGGGACTGTCCTCTCCTAGAATCTTATTGGAAAGAAGTGATAGATGAGATTGACTCCCATTTTGACACTGAACTGCTGCGCTTCCCAGCATATACATTGCTGGGTCTCCCAAACGGGCTGATGTATCCCCTTAAGTCCTATAGGGGCAGACAGATAGCGATTACACTGGGGTCGGCAGTACAGAACATCCTACTACACTGGCGCACTACCACTCTTCCTACCATCACGGGCTGGCTTCATAGAATGTGCCATGTGTTGGGGATGGAGAAACTATTGCTTACAGTGGCAGGGGACATAGAGCAATTTGATGACCTCTGGCAACCATTCCGGTCTCTGCTGCTCGCCGAATTTAGGGAGATCACATGCCCCAGATACCTACGCCTTCTGAGGCTTACGACACCTGAAGAACCATCCTCTTGAATAAATATTGAACTAGCTTTTTCCCGCATGAAGGAGATCAGGGTGGAGGACGAAGGGCGGGCCTGCGCACTGGACGGGGGTAAAGGGGGGGGGGGGGGATTTGAGGAGGGGGACGGTTTGTTTACAGTGATACCATATCTCTTTAAGGGTGGCTGTAGAGGGTTTTTTTTTAATTAGGATGCCTTTTGGACAATTAATGCTGTGGGGACACCTACTTACTCATTTCTGAAGCGGAAGTTCCAGGCATCACCCACGCTGTAGCCTATCAGCCCAGCAGCGCACCGGCCTCCCAGCCCACCTCTCGCCGCACCCGCTCCGCGGGTGCCGCTTCGCTGGTGGGCGCTGGTAGAGGCAGCATCTTCAAGGACCAACGTAGGACACAGGCGGCAAGGCGGTAAGGGGCGCGAGGAACCAGCGGGGCTGCGAGCGTGCGGGGACTTCATTTCCCAGAAGTCCCTGCAAGACCGACGGAGAGCTTCCGGTCCGCTCTCCCTGCTGGCCCGCCCCCCGCCCATCAAAGGCAGTTAAAAGTGTTCCTCTTCCTCTATCCTGTGGGACACCTACTTACTCATTTCTGAAGCGGAAGTTCCAGGCATCACCCACGCTGTAGCCTATCAGCCCAGCAGCGCACCGGCCTCCCAGCCCACCTCTCGCCGCAGCCGCTCCGCGGGTGCCGCTTCGCTGGTGGGCGCTGGTAGAGGCAGCATCTTCAAGGACCAACGTAGGACACAGGCGGCAAGGCGGTAAGGGGCGCGAGGAACCAGCGGGGCTGCGAGCGTGCGGGGACTTCATTTCCCAGAAGTCCCTGCAAGACCGACGGAGAGCTTCCGGTCCGCTCTCCCTGCTGGCCCGCCCCCCGCCCATCAAAGGCAGTTAAAAGTGTTCCTCTTCCTCTATCCTGTGGGACACCTACTTACTCATTTCTGAAGCGGAAGTTCCAGGCATCACCCACGCTGTAGCCTATCAGCCCAGCAGCGCACCGGCCTCCCAGCCCACCTCTCGCCGCACCCGCTCCGCGGGTGCCGCTTCGCTGGTGGGCGCTGGTAGAGGCAGCATCTTCAAGGACCAACGTAGGACACAGGCGGCAAGGCGGTAAGGGGCGCGAGGAACCAGCGGGGCTGCGAGCGTGCGGGGACTTCATTTCCCAGAAGTCCCTGCAAGACCGACGGAGAGCTTCCGGTCCGCTCTCCCTGCTGGCCCGCCCCCCGCCCATCAAAGGCAGTTAAAAGTGTTCCTCTTCCTCTATCCTGTGGGACACCTACTTACTCATTTCTGAAGCGGAAGTTCCAGGCATCACCCACGCTGTAGCCTATCAGCCCAGCAGCGCACCGGCCTCCCAGCCCACCTCTCGCCGCAGCCGCTCCGCGGGTGCCGCTTCGCTGGTGGGCGCTGGTAGAGGCAGCATCTTCAAGGACCAACGTAGGACACAGGCGGCAAGGCGGTAAGGGGCGCGAGGAACCAGCGGGGCTGCGAGCGTGCGGGGACTTCATTTCCCAGAAGTCCCTGCAAGACCGACGGAGAGCTTCCGGTCCGCTCTCCCTGCTGGCCCGCCCCCCGCCCTTTCCGCCTCCTACAAAATAACATCTCACTCCCGCAGCGCCGGACGCAGCCCGGGCGAAGACTGGCCGTTCGAGGACGGCAGAGGACGGCCCCGGCCCTGTCACCCTGCATTTCACTTCGTTCCCTCAGGTCCCCACGATTTCTGACTTATACCACTGACGATCACGATGCGCCCTAAAACCAGAAGCACGTCTAAGAAAGCTACACTGGTGACACAAGTGACCGGTCCCATAGACCTTTTCATATCCAGGGTAAACGACACCATTGATAAGAGCATCATCCTACTGGAGAAAAGAGTCTCCCTGGACCTCATGCAGGCCAAACGCTCCTCGCTCGGTTCACTTGCCACCGCAAATTCCCCTGCTCACCAGGTTGCTAATAACTGCTCATTACCATTGCCACTAACTACCGTTCCTACGATGACTGTTCCAAATTCTGTAGATTTATCCGTAACCCAAACAGACTCTGATCAATCATATGTCGACCTTGAGGCAACCCCAGACCTAGAAGTCTGCCAATCACCAACTGAAAAATTAGACCAGAGTGTCATTAGTAATCCCTTACTATCTGATCCAGTAACGACCTTAGAACCAACAAAAACAAGGAAAAACACCTCCACCCTCCTTAAGGCTATGCCAAATATCAAGGAAAAATCTAAAACAAAAACAAAGAATCACAATCTGATCACGCCCACCCCAAACTCCTCGGCAGGTATCCCCTGTTGGGTGGAAAACATGGTTATGGACCTCAAATCAGACCTCGAAGCCAAAATTACAGCACAGATCAAACCCCTAATATCAAAGTTGGATAGACTCACGTCACTAATCAATACGAAATGCAGTTGTAAGACAAGCGGTAATGGTCCCGCTCCAACGCACGGGGCAAAGGAAACACTCCCAAAAAAACCATCTAGTATCAAACAAATAACAGGCACAACAAACAAGCCTAACACTTTACCAACCAGAAAGGCGGAAGCAACACAACTCCTAGCCAAAAAAGGGAGTAATCTAGATGCCCCCCCAGACACCCCGGTCGCGGTAGATCTCCCCCCGCTACACAAGTAGATTCAGCAGGTCAAACTAAAACAAACAACCGACAAGTAAAAGGCAATAATGGAAACACCACCATTCCAGCAGAGACCCTCTCCCCAGAAAAACCACTAGAAGCAGTCTCGGCCCAAAATAATCAATTTACCCCCGGAAGCTTCTCCCTTCGTGGTGGTGTTAACAGCTGTTCCCCCACTGAAGGAGGGTGTAAGAGAAACTTTCGCAGAGCTGAGGAATAAATGTGCCCAGTGGCTCCAACTCCATAAACCCTTACCCGCTCACATCAGGGGTGATATCTTCTCTGCACGCAGAGGAGATTGGGTTGGCAGAAGCACGAAGTCAATAGCGGGGGACGTCATCAGTATCAAATTTAGGGAGATAGGGGCATCAAATTATATCTGTAACTCACCCAATAGAGGACCCGCCACCCAAATAAATCCCCTTCCCTTGTCCTATTTCCTATCCCCATCCTCAAGGCAAAATTTCCCCTCTCCCGCTTTCCCATTAAACACTGGGCCCATAAATTCCTCTGAATACAATATGTATCAATACCAGCAGCCCCCACACATGCCACGATTCCCACAAGTTCCACAACAATCAGTTTTCCAGTGGCAACCACCCTCCCAATTTCCTAACCTCTACACCTTGTTACCCAACCACCTGCTCATCCTTCTCAATACCCACATCATACCACCCAACAGTGGTGGCAACCCCAGCAATCCATGCAACACAACACCCACCAATGGCAGCAGCCGCGGCAAGGACGGTTTCCCCCATTCAACCCACTAGGCCTTAATCATCAAGGCAGAGATAGGGATGAATGGAGTGGACAGGATCACTGGAGAAAGCACAGTGATCCCACACGTTGGGATAGCTGGAATGGCCTTCATTTAGTAAACAGGTATAGCGCCTTAGAGTGCGTTGACTGACTACCACAGCCACAAGAACACTCCCAAATCCACACAGACCTATCGGAACCCACGGTCTCCCCATTAGTCCCCCTAGACCCAGAGATCCCTCCAGCCCCAGAGATCCTTAACGAACCAAAAATAGCAAAAAGCTCAAGGGATAGTCCAACAATCCTGAGCCTGATCTCGTGGAACATCGCTGGACTAAGGACAAAAATAGAGGATGGGACAATTATGCACCACACGCATAATCATCAAATAATATGCATACAGGAGACATGGTCATTACAAGAACATCACCTGCAGGGGTACAAAACGTACTCCTCTCACGCACAGCCGGGACACATAGGTAGACCAAAGGGAGGCCTGTGCATCTATGTAGCCAACACTATCCAAAACGCTAAAATAAAGGTTATAGAACTGGCCTCTAATTTGCAGATTCTTGGTCTTTTCCTCCAGAAAAAAGAGTCAATGGTTATCATTAATTTTTATAACAACCTGGATGAACTAGACTTTGAGGGAGTCCTGGCCCACCTCCACGAAAAATTAACTACCCTCAGAATGAAACAAGGAGAAAGAGGCCCGGCAACAATAATATGGGCAGGCGATTTCAACCTTCACGCCTGTACCCAACCAAAAAGAAAATGTCCTGGCATGGTGACGGAAGACGGCCTCTCACTCACCCATTTCTCGCATAACAAAATGGACAGACAAATGAATGATCTCCTATCCGACCTGGATCTCCAGATAGTAAACACCTTGGACTATGGAGATAATTCACTAGCACCTACTTATATAGGAAGAGGCTATAAAACCACGGTAGACTTCATAATAATATCAACATCCTTACAACTAAGAGTAAAAAACTTTGAAGTCAAACCGAATCCTCAAAGTGACCATGCAACATTAACCTTGGAAGTCTTACTAAATTACCAACAATGTTCTCCAGTAACAATAGCCAATGCATTGACCCAGGAAAATATCAATATGGATAAAGTAAACGGGTACTCAATAAAATGGGGAAGGATAAACCCAGAAGAACTCACCAAAGAGCTAATAAAATCAGTCTATCCCCAAATCAAAACTTGTTTGGACATAGCAACAAAGGACGTGGAGCTTCTAAACAACTTTGCCCAAATTATGGACAAAGTAAAGGTTTTACTCACAGCAAAACAAAAATCCGGCCCATCCCGGCCCAAAGGCTGGTTCAACCAAGAGTGTACCAAGGCTCATACGAAATTGAAGCTAGCCTTAAACAAAAATGAAAGGGACCCCCGCACAATAGCCACCCTCAGAAGTGAATATCACAAAACAAGGAAAAAGAGGAAAGAGGAACTCAAGCAAGCGCTGTGGCATGAACTCCACACCAGTGCCCAAGAAAAAAACTCGCAAGCCTTTTGGAGAATTATAAGAACTCCCTTCTTGGCAGACGACACGTGCCCAAAAATCGAAGCTGCTATAGACGCTGCAGCGTGGGTATCACACTTTACCAGCATCTTCCAAAAACCAACCTCTGACCAAGAGACGGAAGAGGAGGAAAAAACATTCCTACCATACCCTATAGACATAAATTTTGAAATCTCTGAGATTCTTGTGGCATTGAACTCAACCAAAAAAGGAAAAGCTCCAGGGCCGGACGGAGTCCCGGCAGACCTTTTTAAACACCAAACAGAACTTTGGGCACCGATTTTAACAAGGGTCTGCACCGCAACGGCAAAAATAGGAATTTTGGAGTCATGGACAAGGTCCATCATGGTGCCGATATTTAAAAAAGGTAACCGCATGGACCCTGCCTGCTACCGCCCAATTTCTTTGCTGGATTCGCTGGGGAAAATAGCAGGGAGAGTGATCCTAGAAAGACTACAGGACTGGGCGGAAGAGAGAGGCATCCTATCCGACCTTCAATTCGGATTTAGAAAAGGACTAGGTACTGTGGAACAAGCCCTAAATCTATCGCTAATCTTTGGAAAATATGTGCATGCAAAGAAAGCAAAACTTTACATGACCTACGTAGACTTGTCCGCGGCTTTCGACTGCGTCTCCCATACAAAATTGTGGTCCCTTCTAGCACAGATGGGGGTAGATCCATCACTCCTGAACTTTTTAAGGGAACTCTATTCCAACCCATCCGCAAGAGTCCGTTACGGCACAAAGGGGGAACTGACGGCGTCCTTTAGAGTAGAGCGTGGGGTCAGACAAGGATGTGTCCTGGCACCCTTCCTTTTCTCCCTCTACACCAACAACTTGGAGGTCGAGCTCCTGAAGGGTGCCCGCGATCTTCCATTGGCCAAACATCGCCCGATCCCCGCTCTGCTCTACGCGGACGACGCCGTCCTCCTTGCACAAACCCCCCGTGAACTCCAAAGGTCCCTTAACAGATATTCGCAGTTCATGAGAACCCTTGACCTTCACATAAACGTAAAAAAGACTTTCGTAATGAAGGCTGGGGTTGGGAGGAAACAGCAAAATTCTATCTATCTTGACAGCCAAAAAATAGATTCTACAAATGAATACTGCTATCTGGGAGTCATGATAGATAATAAACTCTCCTGGAAACCAGCAGTAGAAGCCAGAAAACATTGTTTTAAAAGAGCATTAGCCGCATTGGTGTCGTTTACACAAAAATTAGGAAAACGTCCGCCCAGGGAATTGATGACCATATACAAAGCCAAATGTCAATCTACAGCTTTATATGGAGCAGGACTATGGGGCCACACGGACGTTACCTCTCTGCAAATTGCAGAAAACAATTTTTTCAGATTCCTCTTATCTGCCCCCAAAAGCTCTTCGACTTACGCCTGCCACTTAGAATTGGGGGTTCCATATATCGAAGATCTTGCGAAAATTCAACCACTCCTCCTTTGGCGACGTATCTGGGCTTCAGATAAAAACGACATTACAAAAACAATACTGGCAGATGCAATGTCTCTGGACTACGTTTTAAAAATTAAATGGCTGGCCTATATCCGGACCTTCCTCTTTGACCTTGGAATAGAAAAATATTATTCAAACCCCGAAAAAATTGGAGAACTCTCAAAAAATAACTTAAAAACACGAGCTTTGGACCATCTGGGTAATCTGAGACTACAATCAGAAGCTGGGAAACAGTCGGTGCAGCACGCAATAATGGTCCAATCTACTCTTTTAATACAGCCCTATTTAAACCTCGACATTGGCACTTTTGACCGATTTCTCCTGATAAGATTCAGACTGAACATATTTCACAAACTGGTAGCTTTTCCAACGCCAAACGTTTGGGACCCAAATCCACTTCCATGTCCATGCGATGGGAAATCAATACAAACCACCCTTCATACTGTTCTGTTCTGCAAATTTTATCAGGAACACCGCAAACTTTGGTTACTAACTCTTTTAAAATCTTGGGGTCTTAGACAATGCCGAGTAGCCATGTTCAGCTTGCAGCTTTTGGATACTGAAGCCACATGTTACCATGTTCTTAACTTTCTGAAATGTATACATGGACACAGGAAAAACCTTTAAATGTAACAGTACTGTATAAATTACCGAAACTCCTTTTTGCTGTTTTTAAGTAATCTGTAATCATATCGCACTGCAGATTCATTTTTACCTGTACTGCTTTTATGGATCTTTAAAAAATCCGAATAAAGTTTATTATTATTATTAATTAATGCTGTGTATGCAACCCTGGACGCAACGATCTGATATCATAAATGCTATGTATGTCCTGTCTCTTTCTGTTGTGTTAATGATAATAATAAAAACACTTAAACGCTTGTGCCTCTGCACTCATAAAGAGTACAGTGGATTATTCTAGTAATAAATATATATTTTTATAATATATAATTTGTGTGGTGTCCTTTCATTTGATATTACAGGATTATGATTGGGAAAACAGCTCGCTTAACACGACCTCTTGAGTTAAGCCTTTAAGGCTGCTTAGTCCATGTTACCCTTAGGATAGCTTGTCTATAAGGTTGACTTACAACCATCACCATAAGGGATTGTTTGGACTGATACAAGGTGCCCCCAGAATTGGAGACATCATATATCAGGCCAACTTCTCACAATGTGGTATTGCAACAAACTGGGCGGGGTGGGGTCGTGGACCCGCCTCTGGACATGGCTGGAACATCAAGGCATTATCTTGATGGTTCAACACCTGGCATGTTCTCTGAACGCCAGGGCGGACAAACTCAGCCGCCGGTGCATGATGGATCACGAATGGCGTCTGAACTCTGACGTGGTGCAAGGTCTCTTTCTACAGTGGGGAGAGCCTTGGTTAGATCTATTCGCCACCAAAGAGAACGCGCAATATCATCAGTTTTGCACGTTGGAATTTCCAAGGCAGCACTTGCTCGGCGACACTTCATCGCGATTGGAGCTACGGTCTGTTGTATACCTTTCCGCCTATACCACTTCTGCCCAGAGTGCTGAAGAAGATTTGGCCCGACTGCTCCCAAGTTATCATTGTGGCTCCGGATTGGGCACGAAGATACTGGTATCTTGAGCTACTTGGCATGGCGATCGATTCCCCGATCTGACTGCCTCTTCGGGAGGATCTTCTGTCGCAGCAGCAAGGGACGTCCTCCACCCGAACCTGTCCAGCCTCCACCTCCTTGCATGGAGATTGAGCGGCGACTGTTGACAGCTTTCGATCCTCCTCCCAAAGTCTGTGATATCATTTTGGCAGCCAGGCGTCCCTCCACTAAAATGGTATACGCCTGCAGGTGGAACAAATTTGTGGCATGGTGCACAGCAAAGGCTGTGGATCCCCTCTCTGCCTCTCTTTCCGAGGTCCTTCTGTTCCTTCTCTCTGTGGCCCAGCAGGGCTCTGGGCACTATCAAAGGTCTTTGAATTCCAGGGATCCCAAGCCAGGAGGAGTTTAAGCAAATTAAATCTGTTCAAGATGTCATCATACCCGTGTGAGATGTATTTGGGGTGAAATATGAGAATCACCTCCAGGCTCTCTGCTTCCTGCTGTTCGGACGGGAACATCCAGGATTGGCTTTCTTGGCCAAGTTCCAACCCCCACAGTATTTGGAACATGATCAGAATTTCCTGCATGCTGTTTGTGCTGGTGCGCCTTGGCAGTCTAGGGAGTGGGGCCAGGTCTGTCCATCTTTCCCAGACCAGTACTGAGGTCCAAGTTTTTAAAGTTGATCGCTATTTGTTGGAAATGATTGAATGTCATTGCTAGAGGGATGTTTTCCATGCGGCCAGACTAAGTGGTGTTTCAGTCCCTGTATTCTGTGGTGGTAGAGTGGATGTATTGAGCCAGCTGGTCCATGCTGTCTTTTTCCGTGTTTTGTACCATGTTGTTTTGTGAAGTAAATTTCGCCTCCCCGTTAGTTCGATTTGCTGCTTTGTTATTTTTGCTATTAGACTCCACTCCTGAAGCCGCGACACTTGGGTCAACAGTGGTTTTCTCTGTCTAGGCCCCAACAGTCACCAGCCTTTTTGAAACACTTGGTACAAAACTACAGTGGTCCCAGATTGTTGTGGTTTAAAAGGACTCTACTTAATAGATATTAGGGCACAAAAAGATCAAAGGCACACGTATAAAGGTCATTACCAAACGATTCTTAGACTGAAAACAACGTTTATTCAGTCACAGAGTGACTTTTTGCTTCAATTGGGTATATTTAAATTATTACAATATATCATATCTTCACGGTTATCATCAGAAGAGAGGAAATAAGTGAAAAGTTGGTGTTCAGAGTGGAAGAAAAGGAAAAACAGGGAAATGATATACAGGAAATTCAGTTGCTTTCGGAATTAAAAGGGTACTTATATTAGATAGAAGCAGTCTCCCTTCAAGTATCAAGGCCTACCCCTATAGCGACATTTTGAATGTAGCTTATTACTTAGACTGTTTTTAAATCACAGTTAATCTTCATCTGTGGGTTGGGAAGGGGCAGTAGTAGGGTGTTGGCCTGTTAAGGTGCGTCGACGTTTCAACCCTATTGCCTAAGGGTGGGTTTGGTCCTCAGCAGCGGGTCTTCAGGATGGGTGTGGGGCGAGTGGGGGCTGATGGTTTCCGATTGCTGAGTAGGTGAGTAACAGGGGCTGTAGCCTCAAGTAATTGAAAACATAGGGTCCTGTCGATTCATCAGGAGAAAAGGGGGAACATGTCCCAACACCGCTTAATCGGGATGCGGCGTGTGTGAGCTGAAAGGCTGTTAGTTCTAAAATCTGGTAGTGTGGTCCTTGATTGTTTGTTAATGACTTTTATACGTGTGCTTTTGATCCTTTTGTGCCCTAATATCTACTAAGTAGAGTCCTTTTAAACCACAACAGTCTGGGACCACTGTAGTTTTGTACCATATGATACCCAGGTCCTTTTGACTTTATAGGGTAACCCCATTTTTTATAATGGCTTTTTGAAACACTTGGCGGGTGACTACTTGCATCGTAGCCCCAGTTCACATTTACTATAGAACTCGCTTTGGAATTGACTTTTCCGGCGAACATTTCTTGTCATTGATGGACTGAGAGAACACTTTTTTCATTTATTTGAGGATTGGAGCACATCATTTATTGGTGGCTAACCTCCCTTTTTGGGGCGCTGTCCTACTACAATTTAGGTCCTCTCCACCCCCCCCGTCCCCCCCCCCCCCCCGTCCCGAGGAAGACCTGTAGCTGAGGTGTTGATCCTCCCACCAATGCGCAAGGGTCGAAACGTCGACAAAACACCCCCCCGCACACACATTTGTGAAGCCTGAACCCTAACCCCTTTTCTTCCCTGAATAATGTTATTTAGAATCATTTGAATAAAGACGTGGGTCAGGCTCATATGTAGGGAATTATACCTGCGAGAGTCTTCACTTCTTGTTAGAATTCTCCCCCACTACCACCTTTTCTGGCATCCTAGCCTATCGTCCACCTGGCACCCTCAACAATTTTATCACTAAAATAACAGACCTTGCTGCAAGTCTCGTGTTGTCCTCGCCTAACTTTACTTTGCTTGGGGATCTTAATTTACATCTAGATGATCCACACGCCACCTCAGCCAATAATCTTCGTTCCAACCTACAAGCCATTGATCTATACCAAAAGGACTTTCATGTAACCCACAACAGGGGTCATCTTCTTGACCACATCTACAGTAATGTAAATGATCTTATGGTGGAGACCCCTATACCATTACCCTGGACCGACCATTTTTTAATACCTCTTACTTGGCGCACTAACCCCCCCTCCTTCTCTCATCACCTCGCTAGGCATCGAGGAAGGAAGTGGCCCTCACTTCCCCTCCCTGCGTGGGAAGCCGCCCTCGCCAGAGATCCACCTAGGAAGGCAACAAACCCCAATACGGCCACCAACAATTTCGACAATTGGATCTCTAGTACCCTTGACCTGGTCCTTCCCAAACACTCTTGTAACTCCATAAAAAGACCCAAAGTCGCCCCATGGTACACACCCGCCCTTAGAATCATGAAATTAGCTTGCCGAAAACGTGAGAGAGCCTGGAGGCAGGACCACTCTCAACTCAGAAAGGTTGAGTACAGAGCTGCTATAAAGCTCTATAAAAAGGAGATAAAGGCGGCACAAGCTTCTTTTTATGGAGGGAAAATCAACGCAGCCGCGAATGCCCCCAAGGAAATTTTTAAAATTGTTAAATCCCTTATCTCACCCACTGCTGAGCGTCCCTCTGCTGAAGGTGCCCAAAATCGCTGCAATGACTTGGCCGTCTTCTTTTCCCAAAAGATCCAGGCCATATACTCCTCGTTCAGGGACGCTAAGAACGATATGGAACCCCTCGTGCCTACAACCTCTGACCCCTTTGCTTCTTGTACGCTTGATAAAATTCCACTCTTGGACATCCCTGGCTTGGATAGACTGATCCCCAAGATCACTTCTGGCTCCCCCAACGACCCAGCACCCCCTCAGACCCTCACTAAGGTCATGGACGTTATTCGCCCGGTCATATTGGACGTTCTCAATACATCCATCACCTCCAAATCCGTACCACCTCCATGGAAGTGTGCGATGGTGAGGGCCCTATTGAAGAAGCCCAATCTTGACCAGAACAACTTGGCGAACTACCGTCCCATCTCCCTACTCCCATGGCTGAGCAAACTGCTTGAGAGGCGAGCAAACTGCTTGAGAGGCACGTAAACAACACCTTGGTGGACTACTTGGAGTCCAATAGCCTGCTGCGAGCCTCTCAGACAGGGTTTCGCCCTCTGCACGGGACCAAAACCGCCCACTTAGCGGTAACGGAAGAGGCGAGAGCCGTGTTGGACCGGGGTGGAAAAGTCGCCATTATTTTACTAGATCTCAGCGCCGCGTTCGACACGGTCAACCATGCCACGCTATTACAACGACTGGCGGGCATGGGCGTGTCAGGCGCGGCCCTGGAATGGCTGACATCCATCCTGGCTGAATGTTTCTTCCAGGTCTTTGAGGGTGAGACGGTGTCTCCCAAACACCCACTCAGGTGTGGGGTCCCCCAGGGATCCTCCCTGAGTCCCACCCTTTTTAATGCCTACATGGAACCCCTAGACAGGATAGTCCATCCCTTCGGTGTGCGTATCGTCTCCTACGCGGACGATACCCAACTGGTGGTCTCTTTAGACCACTCTGAGGGATCGTCCCACACCTTAGGCCCCTGTCTAGAGGCTGTTGCTAGATGGATGCAATCTTCTTGTCTGAAACTCAATGGGGAGAAGACAGACATCATCCTATTGGGCAACCCTTCTCCCTCCGCCCTTGCATCCATCTGGCCACCATGTCTGGGCCCACCCCCGTCCCTAAGCCCCAAATAAAGAGCCTCAGGATCTGGCTCGATAAAGCTTTGGACTTCTCGGTCCAAGCTACTAAGACCGCCGCCACCTGCTTTGGGCTTATGAGGATGTTGCGGAAAGTGCTCCCACTGCTCCCATTCCAGGCAAGGAGGGTCTCGGTCCAGGCCCTTATACTCTCCCGCCTGGACTACGGGAATGCTCTTTATATGGGAGCTCCGATTTCCGTCACCCAGAAGCTCCAAGTCACACAAAACAGTGCGGCCCGCCTACTCTATAACCTCCCCCGCTGGCAGTCAGCGAAGAATGCCCTAAAGGAGCTTCACTGGCTCCCAGTAGTGGCAAGAGTACAATTCAAGGCCATGTGTATTTTACACAAATCCTTTCATCGTACAGGTCCCGCAATCCTACATCCCTTGGCTACTACTTATGTCCCATCCCGCTCCCTTCGTTCCTGCACCCTCCAGCTGGCTACTTCCATCAAAGTCAAGAAAGCTCGCTGGGGAGGCCGCTCCTTCTCCCACACTGCGGCAAAACTCTGGAACACCCTCCCTCTATCTCTTCGAGGAAACAGTAACCACATGTCCTTCAGGAAAGCTCTGAAAACGCACCTGTATGTTAAAACCTGCTGAACTACCCTGAGCTCGCATTAAGCAATCAGTCACAAGCGCTGCGAGGCCTCCGGGTAGTTAGCGCTATACAAGTGCAATTTTCATTTCATTTCATTTCATTCATTCATACCTAATTTTGAAATTATTTGATTTTCCTTTAAATCCCTTTCTTATTCTTTCACCTGAGCACAAACCTTTTTGCACTCTTCACTGTACCTGGCAGCATGCCGTTGATTTTTGCAAACTGTTTTTATTAATATGTATATACTAATGTGAAATAAATTGTGAATCTAACATCATGTTATGTATTATTGATGGGGTATGTCTTTTGATTTGGCTTACAGAAACGCATTTGGCTCTTTTCTATGTCTCTCCATTTTAGGATTAAGTCCTATGAAATAAAAAAAAAATTGATTCAGTAGCAGTATTTTCTTGAATGTAATCATAGGTCTAGGACCATTTCTTTATTATACCATGGGGAGGCAAGAGCACGCTGATCTTGCTTGATTTGCACTCCCTGGCACTTTGTCTTTGCTCCTACGTCCAGAGGCAGAATAAACTGTGCCTCGTGGCTGGATGATTCGGATGGCAAGTGCTGGCAGAAAATGTTGTCTGGAATAGACTAATCAAACGGGCCGTCGCGTGGGTCGAATGGCGAACAGGCTGCTCTGCTCCCCCGGCCGCAAGCCGCACCCAGCCTAGCCGCTTCCGTGTGCACAGGAAATCAACCAAAGGCAATGGGATTAGTCCTAGTGCGCTACCAGCTGACACTCTCCATCCTTGAACCTCTTTCTGTGCTTCTTTTCACTCTCTACCTCCTCTCACCCCAAGCGCAGCGTGAGGAGCGCTGAAAATGAGGGACCAAGCCCGGCCTCGTGCTGAGCTGCGGCCTCCGGGTCCCGCAGGAGTCCCGGCTCGCCAAACCGCGATACTTCACTAGTGCGCCGGTGGGTAAAGATGCGATAGGGGTGCGGGAGTAGATTGGGTCGGCCTAAAATCCGAACCTCGGAGCAACCTCCTCCCCTGGACTGCAAACAGCAAATCCCCAGCAGCCTCTCCACTCAAAGTTACGCAGGGGCGTGTAGCTTTGGAAGGGAGGGGGTGGGGGCGTTACACCACCTTAATAAATGTATTCCGTAATAAATAATAGGGAGCAGGTGCTTTCAGTCGAGTATGATGTGGTACCTCACGGATTCCAGCAACGATTTTTCATGCGCAGACTAAACACGAGCACGCTCTCGAAATTCCTTTCAAGTCCCACTGATAATCCACACTGCTCTCCCTTTCCTCTACCCCCCCCCCTCCCCGCCTTGTTTCTCAGATAATGTATGTTTAAAAAAAATGCCAGCGGGATTGTTGGGAAATCTGAAGCTCGGGTGTTTGTTTTCGTATGGAGTTACTTAGGTCACCTGCTATTAGCAGACCAAAGTGAGCCTAGCTTTCGTTTTCCACACCTCCTCCATTTATTGTTATTAGATAGATCACTAGATGAATGGGTTTCTGTATAAATAGCAGTGTGATTATGACTTTTAAATATCTGTTATGTTTTCCTAGAATCGAATGCCTCTTATCTTTATCACTTTAATCTCCTCTCTTCCAAGACACTCCTCACCTGACGGCGGCTTTGCCCTCTTAGACTTCCCCCCTCTGCGAGGACGAAACCTACTTCAGATGTGTCCTTATTCGCTTTGCGGAATGCCACTATAGCTTTTGGGAGGCGGGACTTCCTGTGTGACGTCTGACAGACACAGGCCCCGCCTAAGGAAGGGTGGCAACAGGGCTGACTGGATTGACAAGATTGTTGACAAACTGTCAATGTCATCTCCCAGGCCACGGGAGTGGAATGGTACTTGAATGCCCCCCCCCCTCCCCCCCCCCCCCCCCCCCGCACTCGGATTCTAGAATTTGGAAATTCGTTTTTAAATGTGGTTCAAATGTAAATTGGATATATTGTTAAATTCCAGATGCAGTGGTAAGTGAGCCTCTCGCAGACCTAACCACGAGCCTTTGGTACGGTGCCTGAGAAAATTGCCTCATGAAATAATAAATGACGTTAGCTTGTAAGATAGCGGAATGAGTTAAGAGCCTGGATAAAATTGGTACAGTTCGATTTGGGTAACAGCAGCACACAATATAAAGTGGCAAGATATAGTTATCCCAGTGGTGTGCATTGTAAAAAGTAAGTGGACACGCCAGGGTGTGCCAGTTTTGAGCAGAGTCTGACTGTCAGCGGCTAGTTTAGGTCTACGAACTGTACATGTCTGCTGTATTGAGCCCAGCATAACGTTGTCGTTTTGGGCGTCTGCTTCGTGCGCCCCCTGTGGTCATACTGCACTTTAGGACCAAAATACTTAGTGCTTTAATGGTGCTTTTAGATAACGGAGGCCGCAGACCAGTGGGCCACAAATCTCAGTAAAATGCAGATTAGTGGAAGCATGTCGTTTGCCAAACTGGTTCTCATTGATTGAGCTAAATATGTAAAACAAAAAAAAACACGATTTGACCAACCCGAAAAACTTTAGTGTATAGTGTAGTTTCTTAAGAAATATAGATCGTTCAGGTTTTTTTTTCCAAGTGCACATTGAAAAATTATCGAACTAATCTGCAATGTGCCTATTTATTACTATTTGGGAACAGATAGCAATCATTTCCCTTTATTTTGCTTTGAATTGATTTTTTAAGTGGGGCAACATTAAAATACATATAGCTGAAACAATCGTGTCTCTCTCCAGTACTGCCAAATCAGGCGCTTTGGCATTTACCCCTTGGATATAATTAAATACAGATATCTTTATGTTTTGTATAAGTGATCCGTATGGGTAGGTACCAAGTTAAACCTGGTATTTTTTTAATGCGTCACCAGTGGTGACTTTCTTAATGTAGTCCAGTACCAGCTTCTTATAATTTCTTTTTCCCCGCCGCTGGACGACAGACTCGTTCAAATGGGTGAGAAAGGTGGTTAGACTCGATCATTAAAGTCTTTGACTCTCCTGGTTTGCTAGCAGACTGCTAACTTCGTTCCAGTTGGGATGGCATTTTTGTTGAAATACGTTTGTCAAAGTAGGATCATAACTTGCATGCTGTACATATCTCTACTGGGAGTAGTTGTGTGAGCATTAGAATACCATTGTTTAATATTTTGGCCTCAAACTGAAAGTGTATACACTATATTCAGTGTTATAAACTTGGGAACCTAGACATTCGCGGTTAAAATGTTACCGCTAGTGGCAAGTCCAATTAGTGGCCATTTTGGAGGTATACATAAACAAAGTGGAATCCACTCAAGGTGGTGGTGATCCCTAAAGTGATGGGGAAACACACAGTGTTGTTTAAATGCCCCTCACACACCAACAGGCCCCTTGGTGTCATGCTTCATCATCGGGGCCTTCGCACCCCTCTACGGGATGCGGCGTGCTACGACTCGCGGATACGCAGGAGCACTTTGAAGTGGACTATGTGTGGGGGTGTGTGTGTAGGATCAAAATGTGAGTGAGGTGAGGTGAAAAAAGTGAAAAAGTTAAAAAATACCTGGCACGTGGGAGGAAACATTTTTTTTTTCATTTAATCCCCGGCTGGTATTATTAAAAGAAGTGCAGGGCGTGGTTAAATAGATACGAGTTAAGGTATCGAGAACCACTAGTAAAGTGTCAACATGTTTCGGAGGTCACAGCCTCCTTCTTCAGGACAAGGGTTATGCACTTACCCTCCCCTTACTCACATGCAGAATGTTAAAGTGTATTAAAAAATTACAAAATTACCACAATGTGTAATATTCCTAACAGTGTTTTTTAGTGTTAGCGAATGCAGTTGCGCCCAGTTGGCGAAAGAACTTAGAGTTCTAAAATATAAGACCTCATGAGCCTAAGCGTATATTGGGGATCCTTCCTTCCTGCTCAGAAAAGATGAATCGGAGCCGCGTTGAGGGAAGGCAGGCGAATTGCCAATGCAGTAACCGTCTTTTCTGAGCAGGAAGGAAGGATCCCCAATATACGCTTAGGCTCATGAGGTCTTATATTTTAGAACTCTAAGTTATTTCGCCAACTGGGCGCAACTGCATTCGCTAACACTAAAAAACACTGTTAGGAATATTACACATTGTGGTAATTTTGTAATTTTTTAATACACTTTAACATTCTGCATGTGAGTAAGGGGAGGGTAAGTGCATAACCCTTGTCCTGAAGGAGGCTGTGACCTCCGAAACATGTTGACACTTTACTAGTGGTTCTCGATACCTTAACTCGTATCTATTTAACCACGCCCTGCACTTCTTTTAATAATACCAGCCGGGGATTAAATTAAAAAAAAAATGTTCCTCCCACGTGCCAGGTATTTTTTAACTTTTTCACTTTTTTCACCTCACCTCACTCACATTTTGATCCTACACACACACCCCCACACATAGTCCACTTCAAAGTGCTCCTGCGTATCCGCGAGTCGTAGCACGCCGCATCCCGTAGAGGGGTGCGAAGGCCCCGATGATGAAGCATGACACCAAGGGGCCTGTTGGTGTGTGAGGGGCATTTAAACAACACTGTGTGTTTCCCCATCACTTTAGGGATCACCACCACCTTGAGTGGATTCCACTTTGTTTATGTATACATTCAGGGAGACTGAATCCACTGACCCTCTCTCTCCCCCCTTCTGTTACAATTCATTTTGGAGGTATGACGGATTCAATTAACTGAAGAAGTCTAATCGCCTGGATAGAGAAACAAAAGTTATATTTTTAATTAATTGGATCTTTGAAATTATATCAAGTACATTTGGGAGAGCTTGTAGAACCTGTGGTATCAATTGCTTTTCTGTTTCCTTACCATTTTTTGTTAAACACATTAACACCCATTCAATGTGCTATGGATATTTGTGATGATATTTTCACTCGTTCAGGAAAAGAGAGCACAATGAAGCGGAAAGGAAAGCTGATCATGGACAGCGTGACACAGTTGGATGGCTGGACCATACGGGCCCAGCTTAGCAACTACTCTGACCTGGTCACTACACTGGATCTGGCTCCATCAACCAAGAAGGGCATGAAGTGGAGGGAAACGGGTGTGGTCCAGAAGCTCCTCTCACTGCCAGCCCAGCCCCTCTGGAATCAACGGTTGTTAAAGGTAGGTTATGCACCTTTCAGGGTAGCGGAGTGTGGGAGATTTGAGATGCACAATATTCTATTACTGTTTGTTGCGCTGCTGTAGAAGCAACCACTTCTGAAGTTAAACCATACTAAATCATAGGGCTTTCTGGGACCCATATATGTGGAAAAAGAGAGCTTGCAAATGGTCTGCTGACATCGCAGTTCTATAACCACCAGTTGCTGATGCTGCAGCAAGCAGTTTAGTGCAGAAGAATGGTTAGTGGTGGAAAGGGTAGGTGGTTCATTTTGAGGCAGATGGTGCTATCCCTCTGAAGTTACAGCAGAGTTTGTGGTTGTAAAGCTTAACCAGTGTGGCTGTGCAGGGGATGCTCTCAATACCAGTCTAGCCACTATAGAAATAGCAAATGCGTTGGTACTTTGTAAAGGAGCTCACAGTGGTAGAAAGGAGGGTGGTAATGCAGCTGTTTTAGTTGCTGGACCAGCAGCTAAGGATGCAACAACTGCCAAGTTTTAAAAACTATTAGAATGCTCAGAGAGCGGGGCAGACTGCTGAACTTGTCCGGGGTATCACATTTTGTCCTTTTGTTGGACGGAGTAGTAGATGGTAGTTACGCGACCTAATAAGTGACCTGTGGAACCCCAAACACCATCTCTTTATGAGCACTGTGTGCTCTTGGGATAGAAAGCTGTTTGGAGTTGGGAAGTGAGATACATAAGCAAGACGCCTGCTCCAGTGTTTCGGGATTAAAACATCCTCATTCTTTGGTGTTTCTTGATGCCGTTGTGTGATGATAGAGTATATTATGTTGCTAAAAAGTAAAGCATGATTTTCTGGACAGCAGGGGTAGAGTAAGAAAGATATTTCTGCACCACGAGGGATCACGAAGGAGTACCAATGAATAAGCCACCAGTCTCTCCTCTGTAATAAATTAGAAAGGCCTGCACTAAAGGCTATTTGAACAATAAGGGCAGCTGATGGTGAAGCTTGCTTGAAGCAGACTCGTTGTTTCATCAAAGTGCACCAGATAAAACCAGACTCTAGGCTGATGAGATGGATTGGTATTATGAATGAGGCTGAACACCACACCAATGTCTCATTACCCTGGATAGTACTCGGTGTGAAAAAATAGTCTCGGTCCCTGTAATCAGGTGGAAGTAAATAGTATCACAACTAGGGACATTGCCAAAAATAGTCCATGAACACTATTCAGACTGGCTCCTTAACCACTCTCTGGATCCCAGATCAGTCACTGGTGTGCTTGCAGGCAAATTCTTAGTCGACAGCCACAGGCCTAGCTTCCAATTCTTTCAGGCTCATGCTTAATGAGCTGCTCCAGTCCAGATTTTTTATTTGGAATCTGGGACGTGTAGTCCTGTTTTATAGTGGCATAAACTAGACTACAAATCCCAGAATTCAAAGGAAAACCCCAGACTGGGACAGCTCAATACTCAAGTGCCTGGGAACTTTGGCAGGTCTGCACAGGGTCTCTCGATTTGAGGTGAAAAGTGGTTGAATGAGTTTACAATTGGAGTCAGTACCTGTTGGGAGACTAAATGATTCTTTGACCAGCAGTTACTGGTTATGCGTGCTGGACTTGTGAGATGGATCAGTCATTGTGTCATACGGTTTCCACTTTTAAGTAGGAGCTGTTCGTTTGTTGGACAATATAAACGTTGGGATAGTGCCAGACTGATTCCATGCACCCGCCTCAAAATATGTTGGCCCTTAGACCTGCCAGCGCACAGTGCCACCGAAAGTACCCCAAAACCTGGCAAGTTAACAAATTGTGTGGGTAAGCTCAGAACATGACAAACCTGACTCCCCTAGGAATCTTCGTAACAGATCTAGAACCTTTTCCCTTTTCGCTCAGTCACTAGTGCTCACTCAGAGTTATATGAGAAATGCACAAAGAGGCGTTTTCAATATTTATTGAACCATCATGATTCTTGTATAAAAGAAATGAGCTGCAATGACTAATAGAAGTAGATAAGTGATTAGCAATATAAGGACAGTGGAAAGAATGAATATTTCCACCATCGTGCTAGCATAGAAGTGCTGGGTATAGTGTGCTCCTACTGTGCGCTTCCTAACCTAGTTTCATAGGGCGGATGTTCTGCCAAGAATCCCCCACAGGATGATCTAAATCCCCATTTCCTGAAGCAAGGTATGTAGGTCCCCGTCTTGGTCACAAATTGGACATCACTCCCCAAGGAGCCTAAATAGGGCTGAGACTCAGACAAAAGCGATGACCTCACAATGAAAGCAGAGTGCTCCTCTCATTTGAGTACGGAAATATGTGTGTATTTATAACAACAGCATCCATGCTTCCATGTGAAGACTTCATCCAAGCTGACATTGTTTATTGTCACTTTAATAGCTCCGCCGCCTTATAGCCGAATAATAAACAACATTTGCACAATGTGCGTTCAGGCCTTTTACTAAATGTTCAAGGTGTTGTGATAGTATACTTATAAATTGGAATTGTAAGCAGTTTGGTTTCTGAGAAACTAATTCTGCATTGTCACGCAAGCAAATGTGGGTCAAAAGTCATTGTGGGGGAAAAAGAAGGCAACTTTAGAAACTTTTACATGTAAAATGGCAGTGTTTCTTCCTGGGCCTTACCTAACCATGTGACACCCGCTTCTAGGACATAAGCATACTAAAGCGATCTAATAGTAAGAAAGCTAACCACAGCATGTATTTCTATGGAAGGTTGTAAAATAAGTTTGGAAACTAAAGCATACAGAAAGCCATTATTAAAAATATAAAAGCAAATAAAAACCAAATTTAACAGACCCTTACGATGTAGAAAACAGGCGCTGTACTTTACTAAGCACGACTGATCTCTTTGCTGCAGCACTCTACACCAGTCCACTCCATGCCACACCGCAACACTACACTATATGCCACTCTATTCTACTGTGCAATCTATGCCACTGTACTCTACCATTCACCACTCCACTCTGAAACAATTTGCTCTATGCCACTGCAATCTGCACCACTCCACTACAGTTTGTGCCGCTTCCCTCTTCACCACTTTACTCAAAACAAATGCACTCTACGCCAGTCTCCTCTGCACCACTACACCTAAACCACTACAATATACTCTGCAAAACTATACGCCATTGTCCTCTACTTCCCTGCACTCTACGCCATTCTGTCACTGCACTCCGCACGAATGCACTCTGATAGTCAACACATTTCGGTATTTTTCAGGTGAAACTTTGGGTCCTCCAGTCATATGTAAAAAAAAAAAGTGGCAATGAGGGACCTCACATCATTTGAAAAGTACCTTCTCTACCACAATTGTGAGAGGATAGTGATATCTGGGCTATACAAGCTACTAAATAAATTGCAGCCATGCAAGAGACTCTTTCTGATGTGCATGGGAATGAGAACTTCCTATCCATCTAGAGCATGGGTACTCACAAACTTTCTCTCGGGGGCCGAATTTACAGTGTGATTTGTGGGCAAGGGCCGGACTGGTGGAGGCGGGGTCAGTAGGGGAGGGGGAAAGGGCTAGAAAGAAAAAACTGTGACCATGAAGTTGAACACAGGCCCCTGCAGCTGACACGTTCATCCACTGAGCCAACAGATCAGCATACACACACATCTCTCTCTCTCCCTATCTCTCCCTCCCTCCTTCTATCTCTCTCTCTCGCTCCCTCCTTCCCTCTCTCTCTGTCTCCCTCGGTCTCTCTCCCTCGGTCTCTCTCTCACCTCTTTCTCTCTGTCTCCCTCCCTCTTTCCTTCCCTCTCTCCATCTCCCTCCATCTGTCTCCCTCTATCTGTGTCCCACTGTCCATCTCCCTCTGTCTCCCTCCCTCTGTCTGCCCTCTGTCTGTCTCCCTCCCTCCCTCTGTCTGTCTACATCCCTCCTTCCCTCTGTCTCCCTCCCTCTGTCTCCCTCCCTCCCTCCGTCTTCCTCCCTCCCTCTGGCTCCCTCCCTCCCTCTGTCTGTCTCCCTCTGTCTTTCTGTCTCCCTCCCTCCCTCTGTCTGTCTCCCTCTGTCTGCCTCTGTCTGTCTGCCTCTGTCTGTCTCCCTCTGTCTGTCTCCCTCTGTCTGTCTCCCTCTGTCTGTCTCCCTCTGTCTGTCTCCCTCTGTCTGTCTCCCTCTGTCTGTCTCCCTCTGTCTGTCTCCCTCTGTCTGTCTCCCTCTGTCTGTCTCCCTCTGTCTGTCTCCCTCTGTCTGTCGCCCTCTGTCTGTCTCCCTCTGTCTGTTGCCCTCTGTCTGTCGCCCTCTGTCTGTCGCCCTCTGTCTGTCGCCCTCTGTCTGTCGCCCTCTGTCTGTCGCCCTCTGTCTGTCGCCCTCTGTCTGTCGCCCTCTGTCTGTCGGCCCTCTGTCTGTCGCCTCTGTCTGTCTCCCTCTGTCTGTCTCCCTCTGTCTGTCTCCCTCTGTCTGTCTCCCTCTGTCTGTCTGTCTCCCTCCCTCCCTCCCTCTGTCTGTCTGTCTCCCTCCCTCCCTCCGTCTCTGTCTGTCTGTCTCCCTCCCTCCCTCTGTCTGTCTCCCTCTGTCTGTCTCCCTCTGTCTGTCTCCCTCTGTCTGTCTGTCTCCCTCCCTCCCTCCCTCTGTCTGTCTGTCTCCCTCCCTCCCTCCCTCTGTCTGTCTGTCTCCCTCCCTCCCTCCCTCCGTCTGTCTGTCTGTCTCCCTCCCTCTGTCTGTCTCCCTCCCTCCCTCTGTCTGTCTCCCTCCCTCTGTCTGTCTCCCTCCCTCTGTCTGTCTCCCTCCCTCTGTCTGTCTCCCTCCCTCTGTCTGTCTCCCTCCCTCCCTCCCTCTGTCTGTCTGTCTGTCTATCTCCCTCCCTCCCTCCCTCTGTCTGTCTGTCTCCCTCCCTCCCTCCCTCCCTCCCTCTGTCTGTCTGTCTGTCTCCCTCCCTCCCTCTGTCTGTCTGTCTGTCTGTCTCCCTCCCTCCCTCTGTCTGTCTGTCTCCCTCTGTCTGTCTCCCTCCCTCTGTCTCCCTCCCTCTGTCTGTCTATCTGTCTCCCTCCCTCCCTCTGTCTGTCTGTCTCCCTCCCTCTGTCTGTCTGTCTCCCTCCCTCCGTCTGTCTGTCTGTCTCCCTCCCTTCCTCCCTCTGTCTGTCTGTCTCCCTCCCTCCGTCTGTCTGTCTGTCTCCCTCCCTCCCTCCGTCTGTCTGTCTGTCTGTCTGTCTCCCTCCCTCCCTCTGTCTGTCTGTCTCCCTCCCTCCCTCTGTCTGTCTGTCTCCCTCCCTCCCTCTGTCTGTCTGTCTGTCTCCCTCCCTCTGTCTGTCTGTCTGTCTCCCTCCCTCCCTCCGTCTGTCTGTCTCCCTCCCTCTGTCTGTCTGTCTCCCTCCCTCCGTCTGTCTGTCTGTCTCCCTCCCTTCCTCCCTCTGTCTGTCTGTCTCCCTCCCTCCGTCTGTCTGTCTGTCTCCCTCCCTCCCTCCGTCTGTCTGTCTGTCTGTCTGTCTCCCTCCCTCCCTCTGTCTGTCTGTCTCCCTCCCTCCCTCTGTCTGTCTGTCTCCCTCCCTCCCTCTGTCTGTCTGTCTGTCTCCCTCCCTCTGTCTGTCTGTCTGTCTCCTCCCTCCCTCCGTCTGTCTGTCTGTCTGTCTCCCTCCCTCTTTCTGTCTCCCTCCCTCCCTCCCTCTGTCTGTCTGTCTCCCTCCCTCCCTCCGTCTGTCTGTCTGTCTCCCTCCCTCCCTCTGTCTGTCTCCCTCTTTCTCCCTCCCTCCCTCCCTCCCTCTGTCTGTCTCCCTCCCTCCCTCCCTCCCTCCCTCTGTCTGTCTCCCTCCCTCCCTCTGTCTGTCACCCTCCCTCTATCTGTCTGTCTCCCTCCCTCCCTCCGTCTGTCTGTCTGTCTCCCTCTGTCTGTCTCCCTCCATCTGTCTGTCTGTCGCCCTCTGTCTGTCGCCCTCTGTCTGTCGCCCTCTGTCTGTTGCCCTCTGTCTGTCGCCCTCTGTCTGTCGCCCTCTGTCTGTCGCCCTCTGTCTGTCGCCCTCTGTCTGTCGCCCTCTGTCTGTCGGCCCTCTGTCTGTTGCCCTCTGTCTGTTGCCCTCTGTCTGTCGCCCTCTGTCTGTCGCCCTCTGTCTGTCGCCCTCTGTCTGTCGCCCTCTGTCTGTCGCCCTCTGTCTGTTGCCCTCTGTCTGTTGCCCTCTGTCTGTTGCCCTCTGTCTGTTGCCCTCTGTCTGTTGCCCTCTGTCTGTTGCCCTCTGTCTGTTGCCCTCTGTCTGTTGCCCTCTGTCTGTTGCCCTCTGTCTGTTGCCCTCTGTCTGTCTGTCTCCCTCTGTCTGTCTCCCTCCATCTGTCTGTCTCCCTCCCTCTGTCTGTCTGTCGCCCTCTGTCTGTTGCTCTCTGTCTGTTGCCCTCTGTCTGTCGCCCTCTGTCTGTCGCCCTCTGTCTGTCGCCCTCTGTCTGTCGCCCTCTGTCTGTCGCCCTCTGTCTGTCGCCCTCTGTCTGTTGCCCTCTGTCTGTTGCCCTCTGTCTGTTGCCCTCTGTCTGTTGCCCTCTGTCTGTTGCCCTCTGTCTGTTGCCCTCTGTCTGTTGCCCTCTGTCTGTCGCCCTCTGTCTGTCGCCCTCTGTCTGTCGCCCTCTGTCTGTCGCCCTCTGTCTGTCGCCCTCTGTCTGTCGCCCTCTGTCTGTCTCCCTCTGTCTGTCTCCCTCCCTCTGTCTGTCTCCCTCCCTCTGTCTGTCTCCCTCCCTCTGTCTCCCTCCCTCTGTCTGTCTCCCTCCCTCTGTCTGTCTCCCTCCCTCTGTCTGTCTCCCTCCCTCTGTCTCCCTCCCTCTGTCTGTCTCCCTCCCTCTGTCTCCCTCCCTCTGTCTGTCTCCCTCCCTCTCTCCCTCCCTCTGTCTGTCTGTCTCCCTCCCTCTCTCCCTCCCTCTGTCTGTCTGTCTCCCTCCCTCTCTCCCTCCCTCTGTCTGTCTCCCTCCCTCCCTCTTTCTGTCTGTCTCCCTCCCTCCCTCTGTCTGTCTGTCTCCCTCCCTCCCTCCCTCTGTCTGTCTCCCTCCCTCCCTCCCTTTGTCTGTCTGTCTCCCTCCCTCCCTCCCTTTGTCTGTCTGTCTCCCTCCCTCCCTCCCTCTGTCTGTCGCCCTCCCTCTGTCTGTCGCCCTCCCTCTGTCTGTCGCCCTCCCTCTGTCTGTCGCCCTCCCTCTGTCTGTCGCCCTCCCTCTGTCTGTCGCCCTCCCTCTGTCTGTCGCCCTCCCTCTGTCTGTCGCCCTCCCTCTGTCTGTCGCCCTCCCTCTGTCTGTCTCCCTCCCTCTGTCTGTCTCCCTCCCTCTGTCTGTCTCCCTCCCTCTGTCTGTCTCCCTCCCTCTGTCTGTCTCCCTCCCTCTGTCTGTCTCCCTCCCTCTGTCTGTCTCCCTCCCTCTGTCTGTCTCCCTCCCTCTGTCTGTCTCCCTCCCTCCCTCTGTCTGTCTCCCTCCCTCCCTCTGTCTGTCTCCCTCCCTCCCTCTGTCTGTCTCCCTCCCTCTGTCTGTCTCCCTCCCTCTGTCTGTCTCCCTCCCTCTGTCTGTCTCCCTCCCTCTGTCTGTCTGTCTCCCTCTGTCTGTCTGTCTCCCTCTGTCTGTCTCCCTCTCTCCCTCTGTCTGTCTCCCTCTCTCCCTCTGTCTGTCTCCCTCTCTCCCTCTGTCTGTCTCCCTCTCTCCCTCTGTCTGTCTCCCTCTCTCCCTCTGTCTGTCTCCCTCTCTCCCTCTGTCTGTCTCCCTCTCTCCCTCTGTCTGTCTCCCTCTCTCCCTCTGTCTGTCTCCCTCTCTCCCTCCCTCTGTCTGTCTCCCTCCCTCTGTCTGTCTCCCTCTCTCCCTCTGTCTGTCTCCCTCTCTCCCTCTGTCTGTCTCCCTATCTCCCTCTGTCTGTCTCCCTATCTCCCTCTGTCTGTCTCCCTCTCTCCCTCTGTCTGTCTCCCTCTCTCCCTCTGTCTGTCTCCCTATCTCCCTCTGTCTGTCTCCCTCTGTCTGTCTCCCTCTCTCCCTCCCTCTGTCTGTCTCCCTCCCTCTGTCTGTCTCCCTCTCTCCCTCTGTCTGTCTCCCTATCTCCCTTTGTCTGTCTCCCTATCTCCCTCTGTCGGTCTCCCTATCTCCCTATGTTTGCCTCCCTCTCTCTTCTGTCTGTCTCTCTCTGTCTCTCTCTGTCTGTCTCTCTCTTTGTCGCGGTCTGTCTCTCTCTTTGTCGCGGTCTGTCTCTCTTTGTCGCGGTCTGTCTCTGTCGCGGTCTGTCTCTGCCTCTATCTGTCTCTGCCTCTGTCTGTCTCTGCCTCTATCTGTCTCTGCCTCTATCTGTCTCTGCCTCTATCTGTCTCTGCCTCTATCTGTCTCTGCCTCTATCTGTCTGTCTGTCTGTCCATGTCTCTGACCCTATCTTGCTCCGTCTGCCCCTGTCTCTATCTGTCTTAGACCCTATCTGTCTCTATAGGTCTTTACCTGTCTCTATCTGTCTCACCTCACCCGGCTCTCACTCCCTGCTGCCCTCCCATCTCACCCCGGCTCTCACTCACTGCTGCCCTCCCACCTCCCTCACCCGGGCTCTCACTCTCTGCTCTGCCCCCCCACCTCACAGGGCTCTCACTCCCTGCTCTGCCCTCCCACCTCACCCGGCTCTCACTCCATGCTCTGCCCTCCCACCTCCCTCCACCGGGCTCTCACTCCATGCTCTGCCCTCCCACCTCCCTCATCCGGGCTCTCACTCCATGCTCTGCCCTCCCACCTCACAGGGCTCTCACTCCCTGCTCTGCCCTCCCACCTCCCTCACCGGCTCTCACTCCCTGCTCTGCCTTCCCACCTCACCGGGCTCTCACTCCCTGCTCTGCCCTCCCACCTCACCGGGCTCTCACTCCCTGCTCTGCCCTCCCACCTTTCCAGGCTCTCACTCCCTGCTCTGCCCTCACCGGGCTCTCACTCCTTGCTGCCCTCCCACCTCACCGGGCTCTCACTCCCTGCTGCCCTCCCACCTCACCGGGCTCACTCCCTGCTGCCCTCCCACCTCCCTCACCCGGCTCCCACTCCCTGCTGCCCTCCCACCTCACCTGGGCTCTCACTCTCTGCTCTGCCCTCCCACGTCCCTCACCCGGGCTCTCACTCCCTGCTCTGCCCTCCCACCTCCCTCACCCGGGCTCTCACTCCCTGCTCTGCCCTCCCACCTCCCTCACCCGGGCTCTCACTCCCTGCTCTGCCCTCCCACCTCACCGGGCTCTCACTCCCTGCTCTGCCCTCCCACCCCACCGGACTCTCACTCCCTGCTCCACCCTCCCACCTCACCCGGCTCTCACTCCCTGCTCCGCCCTCCCACCTCACCCGGGCTCTCAATCCCTGCTCTGCCCTCCCACCTCACCGGGCTCACTCACTGCTGCCCTCCCACCTCACCCGGGCTCTTACTCCCTGCTCTGCCATCCCACCTCACAGGGCTCTCACTCCCTGCTCCCACCTCCCTCACCCGGCTCTCACTCCCTGCTCTGCCCTGCCACCTCCCTCACCCGGGCTCTCACTCCCTGCTCCGCCCTCCCACCTCACCTGGCTCTCACTCCCTGCTCCGCCCTCCCACCTCCCTCACCGGGCTCTCACTCTCTGCTCTGCCCTCCCACCTCACAGGGCTCTCACTCTCTGCTCTGCCCTCACACCTCCTTCACCCGGGCTCTCACTCCCTGCTCTGCCCTCCCACCTCCCTCACCCGGGCTCTCACTCCCTGCTCTGCCCTCCCACCTCCCTCACCCGGGCTCTCACTCCCTGCTCTGCCCTCCCACCTCCCTCACCCGGGCTCTCACTCCCTGCTCTGCCCTCCCACCACACCGGGCTCTCTCTCCCCGCTCTGCCCTCCCACCTCACCGGGCTCTCTCTCCCCGCTTTGCCCTCCCACCCCACCGGGCTCTCACTCCCTGCTCCACCCTCCCACCTCACCCGGCTCTCACTCCCTGCTCCGCCCTCCCACCTCACCCGGGCTCTCAATCCCTGCTCTGCCCTCCCACCTCACCGGGCTCACTCACTGCTGCCCTCCCACCTCACCCGGGCTCTTACTCCCTGCTCTGCCATCCCACCTCACAGGGCTCTCACTCCCTGCTCCCACCTCCCTCACCCGGCTCTCACTCCCTGCTCTGCCCTCCCACCTCACCGGGCTCTCACTCCCTGCTGCCCTCCCACCTCACCGGGTTCTGCCCTCCCACCTCATCGGGCTCTCACTCCCTGCACCGCCCTCCCACCTCACCCGGCTCTCACTCCCTGCTCCGCCCTCCCACCTCCCTCACCGGGCTCTCACTCTCTGCCCTGCCCTCCCACCTCACAGGGCTCTCACTCTCTGCTCTGCCCTCACACCTCCTTCACCCGGGCTCTCACTCCCTGCTCTGCCCTCCCACCTCCCTCACCCGGGCTCTCACTCCCTGCTCTGCCCTCCCACCTCCCTCATCCGGGCTCTCACTCCCTGCTCTGCCCTCCCACCTCCCTCACCCGGGCTCTCACTCTTGCTCTGCCCTCCCACCTCACCGGGCTCTCACTCCCTGCTCTGCCCTCCCACCTCACAGGGCTCTCTCTCCCCGCTTTGCCCTCCCACCTTTCAGGGCTCTCACTGCCTGCTCTGTCCTCCCACCTCACCCAGCTCTCACTCCCTGCTGCCCTCCCACCACCCTCACCCGGGCTCTCACCCCCTGCTCTGCCCGCCCACCTCACCCGGCTCTCACTCCCTGCTCTGCCCTCCCACCTTACCTGGCTCTCACTCCCTGCTGCCCTCCCACCTCACCAGGCTCTCACTCCCTGCTCTTCCCTCCCACCTCACCAGGCTCTCACTCCCTGCTCTTCCCTCCCACCTCACTGGGCTCTCACTCCCTGCTTTGCCCTCCCACCTCACTGGGATCTCACTCCCTGCTTTGCCCTCCCACCTCACTGGGCTCTCACTCCCTGCTTTGCCCTCCCACCTCACTGGGCTCTCACTCCCTGCTTTGCTCTCACTCGCTGCTGCCCTCCCACCTCACCGGGCTCTGCCCTCCCACCTCACCGGGCTCTCACTCCCTGCTTTGCCCTCCCACCTCACCGGGCTCTCACTCCCTGCTGCCCTCCCACCTCACCGGGCTCTCACTCCCTGCTGCCCTCCCACCTCACCGGGCTCTCACTCCCTGCTGCCCTCCCACCTCCCTCACCCGGCTCTCACTCCCTGCTGCCCTCCCACCTCACCCGGGCTCTCACTCCCTGCTCTGCCCTCCCACCTCCCTCACCCGGGCTCTCACTCCCTGCTCTGCCCTCCCACCTCGCTCACCCGGGCTCTCACTCCCTGCTCTGCCCTCCCACCTCACCGGGCTCTCACTCCCTGCTCCGCCCTCCCACCTCACCCGGCTCTCACTCCCTGCTGCCCTCCCACCACCCTCACTCGGGCTCTCACTCACCTCCCTCACCGGGCTCTCACTCCCTGCTCTGCCCTCCCACCTCACAGGGCTCTCACTCCCTGCTCTGCCCTCCCACCTCCCTCACCCGGGCTCTCACTCCCTGCTCTGCCCTCCCACCTCCCTCACCCGGGCTCTCACTCCCTGCTCTGCCCTCCCACCTCACTGGGCTCTCACTCCCTACTCTGCCCTCCCACCTCACCGGGCTCTCACTCCCTGCTCTGCCCTCCCACCTCACCTGGCTCTCACTCCCTGCTGCCCTCCCACCTCACCTGGCTCTCACTCCCTGCTCTGCCCTCCCACCTCACCTGGCTCTCACTCCCTGCTCTGCCCTCCCACCTCACCGGGCTCTCACTCTCTGCTCCGCCCTCCCACCTCACCCGGCTCTCACTCCCTGCTCCGCCCTCCCACCTCCCTCACCGGGCTCTCACTCCCTGCTCTGCCCTCCCACCTCACAGGGCTCTCACTCCCTGCTCTCCCCTCCCACCTCCTTCACCCGGGCTCTCACTCCCTGCGCTGCCCTCCCACCTCACAGGGCTCTCTCTCCCTTCTTTGCCCTCCCACCTCACAGGGCTCTCACTGCCTGCTCTGCCCTCCCACCTCACCCGGCTCTCACTCCCTGCTGCCCTCCCACCACCCTCACTCGGGCTCTCACTCACCTCCCTCACCGGGCTCTCACTCCCTGCTCTGCCCTCCCACCTCACAGGGCTCTCACTCCCTGCTCTGCCCTCCCACCTCCCTCACCCGGGCTCTCACTCCCTGCTCTGCCCTCTCACCTCACCGGGCTCTCACTACCTACTCTGTCCTCCCACCTCACAGGGCTCTCTCTCCCTGCTTTGCCCTCCCACCTCACAGGGCTCTCTCTCCCTGCTTTGCCCTCCCACCTCACAGGGCTCTCACTGCCTGCTCTGCCCTCCCACCTCACCCGGCTCTCACTCCCTGCTGCCCTCCCACCACCCTCACATCGGCTCTCACTCCCTGCTCTGCCCTCCTACCTCCCTCATCCAGGCTCTCACTCCCTGCTCTGCCCTCCCACCTCTCAGGGCTGTCCTCCCCCCCCCCCCCCCCCCCCCCCCCCCCCCCAGCCTCCCGGGCACCCCAGTACTTCACAGGTTTTTAAACGACCATTTGTTTGTCAATGAGGCTTTGTTCACCTCTTAGCGCCCCTGCAGCTCCACTCTTGACTGTGGCTGGAATCGCCCGGCCCCCACAGAGCAGTTTCTCTGATTACGCACTGCTGCTCCCCGAGGTGTTTGCTGAAGTTTAAAAAAAAACCACACAGGTGCGATGTCTCAAGCTCCGCGCGGGCCGCCACTGAAGGCTTGCCGGGCCGCCACTGGCCCGCGGGTCGTACTTTGAGTACCCCTGATCTAGAGGATGACCTGTGTGAACATAACCAGTAGGGCCACTACAGTGGTAGCCAAACTCTGTTGAAAATACTAAATTGAACACCATGGGGCACCCAAAAGGTGCTCACTGCTGGGGGTAGTTTAGAGGCCTGGGCTCACTCACCCATATGCCTTGATCTTGCCCAAAGATCTAGTCCTTAAGGCAGTCTGTTCTTAAAATAATGGAGGAGGTGACTGGTGTCCAGTTGGTCCCCTCTCCTTAGGTTGTCCTGCTTGGATCCCCTTCTGAGGAAATCTACTCCTTGCATGGAATAAAAATGAAAAATATCTCCGACCTACTCCCATGGGCAAAGCAATGTATACTGTCACTGTGGAGTCCTGTGCAGTTACTGGAAGACGGCCTGGAGGACACTGGCAATGGAAAAAAATTAAAGGAAGGAATGGGAATTAAGGAAACTGGAGGGATGCTTTTGACCTGCTTGTCCAGAGACATTCTAGAACTGTAGTGTCCTAGACTGCTGAGAGCCTTCCACATTCTGGAAGAGTCTCAATTAAAACTATACTATGTGACGAAAAAGTACACTGGAGACTGAAAAAGAACATACTTCCATTTGAATCTATTTGAAATTGTAATCAATATGTCACCTTGTAGTTTTTTGTATTGAATTAATTGTACTTGGGATAATTCTGTGACTTGTGTGGTCTCAAATGTCCTTTCTAAATTACCCACAACGACACATTTTTTAAATCCCCTGGCAGCTGTTTCCGCCTTGTCTTACACCCCTGCTACTGGAGGAGCTTAGGCAAAGAAGGGAAAGCAGGAAGGGGGAGAAGCTGGAGAAGTTTCTGGAGGACCTGGAGGAATCTGAAGTTCCCACGAAAAAGAGGCTGCGGCAGCAAAAGGAGGAAGAGAGGCTGCTGAAAAAGTTAAAGAAGCTCAGCCAGGCTACTTCAGGTATATACCAGCCACATTCAGGTTCTGTTTTCCATCATGAGAAGAGTACATGGGGAAAGAGTAGAAAGAGTAGTATGCACACAATTTTCAGAGAGCATTAAAAGGAAACTTGTCGAAAGTTTAAAGTTTAAACCTTTATTAATTGTAGCAAGCGAAAAATGTGGATATGATTCAGAACGTAACTCATAAAGGTAACAAACGCAGTGCAAGAGACTTTTTAAGCAGCAGTATGCTGCATAGCACTAGAAGCCTTGCTATGAGTTTGATCAGAGAATCTCTTGAGTAGCTAAGAAAATAATTTCCCCCAAGAATATTACGGAAACAAAATGAGAAGTGAAATGACAATGAGCTAACAGACACAAGGAATGTTGTATAGTAATCTCAATATGTTAGGTGTCTAGATAGAAACACATGAATTATAAAATTCTGAATGAGGTTCAGAAGAGAGACGCACACTCCTTTTTATTTGTAAGTCATGTGAATCAATATTTGATGGTAAATGTTATGCACAGAAAGGTACGGGCAAGCAGGGTGGTCTGTAGAAGTATATCCCACAAGCAATGAAATAGCTAGGAGCGTCATTTATAATAATAATAATAATAATAAAGAGCTTATAGAGCGCTCAGTAACGCCATCACGGCGTGTCCCCGCGCTGAAGCTACCAGTGATCAGCGTGAGAGCCTATGATCTATGCAGTGTATAGTTGTGTTTTGAGCTTGGCCCTAAACCGCGCTTCACTGCTCTCCAGTCTCAGAACAGGAGGAAGTTTGTTCCATTGTTGAGCTGCTTGGAGCGCAAAAGATCGTCCACCCATTCTAGCCTTCCTTATCCTGGGGACTGTCAGCAGTCCGGCACCCTCCGAGCGGAGGGTCCTAGTTGGTTCATATCGGCTGACTAAATCCTTTAGGTAGGCGGGCGACCTGCCCCAGACAATTCGGTGACAGAAGAGGAGGCACTTAAACAGCACACGTTTCTTCACAGGCAGCCAGTGAAGCGCATCCAGCGCCTTTTGCGAGTTAGCCCTCCTAGGTCTTCTTAACACCAGTCTGGCGGCGGAGTTCTGTATGACTTGCAGGCGGCCTAGGCTACCCTCGGTGGACCCTAGGAACAAAATGTTTCCATAGTCCAACTGCGAGGTCACCAGTGCCTGTGTTAATGTCCTTCTGGCCGCTAAGGGTAGGAGTTCCAAAGTTTTATTTAGGGTCTTTAGTACTCCAAAGCATTTGCCCACCAGACGCCTTATGTGGCCATCATATGAGAGAGAGGGGTTCATCCAGATTCCTAGATTCTTAGCCTCCTCACAGGGTATGGGAGTAGGGCCCAGACATGAAGGCCACCACTCAGCTGACCAGTTTTCGCTTTTACCCCCCACCACCAACACCTCTGTTTTAGAGCCATTGAGTTTTAAGCAATGGGAGTCCATCCACTCAGCTAGTGCCTGCATACAGGATTTAAAGTTGGTGGGGGTGTTGGAGGTGTTCTGCGATAGGGAGATCAGCAGCTGGGTGTCGTCGGCGTACGACACCAATTCCACCCCAAAAGATTGTACAACTTTTGCCAGGGAGGCCATGTAAAGATTAAAAAGAGTGGGGCTCAGAGCTGAGCCCTGAGGCACACCCTGATCTAGTGGCATCTCAACTGAACGACATGTCCCTTGCTGTACCTGGAAACATCTTTCCGTGAGAAACGACTGTAGCCAGCACAGCGCAGGACCAATGACCCCGGCTTCGCTCAGACACCGTAGCAAGATGGAGTGCGCTACGGTGTCAAAAGCCGCGCTTAGGTCGAGCATGATCAGGGCCATTGTGTGACCTGCATCTGCCCCTGCTCTTAAGGTCTCAGTGGCCCGTAGGAGAGCCGTCTCCGTAGAGTAGCCCGCCCTAAATCCTGATTGTGAGGGATGAAGTAGATTCCATCTCTCCAGGTGCTCCGTAAGCTGAGCGTTGACCACCTTCTCAGCCACCTTCGCTACGTACGGCAATAAGGAGATAGGTCTGAGGTTTTCCAGCACCTCCATGCTTACATTCGGTTTTTTCCTTATTGGCAGTACTATGGCCTTCTTCCACTCCATAGGGACTTGTTGAGTGGAAAAGGAGGTTTGTAAGACGTGTCTAATGTGGGGTTCCAGGGCTACCAGGCCCTCTGAGATGACCCAGGCCGGTGCCGGATCGTTGGGGGATCCGGACTTCACACTGCAACAGATCTTTATTAGCTTGTCAGCTGCGGGAACCTCGAAGGTTAGTAGTGAGGAATCAGGGGCTGCAGGTGAGCTACCTGCTATAAAATCTATGCCCTTTTCTGGTTGTTGAGTGAAGGAGGCATAGATCGCTTTAACTTTGTTAGAAAAAAAGTCAGCGACTCTATTGCATCCCTCCGTGGTGGCCTTTGTGGGGGTGTTAGAGCTAGAGACTAAAGATATTTCTTTATATATTTTAAACAGTTCGCGTGAGGAGCTCTCGGCAGCCTCAATGCGTGTTTGGAAGTATTTGGCTTTTGCTCTGCGCACCGCATACTGGTAGCTTCGGTGTGCTGAGCTATAACTGTTTTTAGCTTGTTCGCTAGGGTTCCTTCTCCAGCTCCTTTCAAGTTTTTTACAGTTAGACTTGATTTGCTGGAGTTCAGGAGTGAACCAAGGGGCAGTACGTTGTCTGCCTTCTCTAGCTTTACCCTTACTCATGGGAGCTAGCTCATCCAAGGTGGCAGTCACAAGTAGATTAAATTCCTTGTTCACCTGATCACTGTCCGTGGAACGCAGTGGTTGTGCTTTCTGGATGGCGCCTATGAAGATTTCTTGAGAGTATTGTCTCCATTTACGTCTCATAATATTTCCCATCCCATTCTCAATAGTCCTAACAGGCTGGTAATAACATTGGAAAGGGACCAAGAAGTGGTCGGTCCAAGGGAGCTGACAGGGAGTGAGTGCTTTTATCATGTCCCAACTGGCGAAAATAGGGTCCAAACAGTGACCCCTCTGGTGTGTAGCTGCAACACTTAGCAAGTCCAGCTGTAGTTCTTGTAGGACAAGACGAACATCCTCTGCCTCCTTCTGTAGGGGATCCTCTAGGTGTAGGTTCAGATCACCCAGCAACAACACTTCACTGGAGTGACCGCTGGACCCAGATTAATGCTGGCTCGTTTGATGTTTCTCCCATCCAGTTGCCATCAAACAGTCTGAGAAACCGACAGACATCTTACTTGTTTTCAAAGTCAGTTGTAAAGATGTCCTACAACCATTAGCATGAACTTTACTTGATGAAGAGACCATTTCCAGAAATAGTAATTAGGTTTTAGCTGAAAGTATTACTGGGATCTTCAAACCTAAACATGAGACGTGATATTTTTTGTGAAGATAGTGGAGTATTCCATCCTTACAATCAGCACAAGTTGACAGTCCACTTTTTTAAAGATGAGCAGGGGGAAAGAAAATAGACATTTTAAGGGTATTGCGTTCTTCTTTATGTTTAAAAAAAAAAAGACATTTAGTAAATGTGGTAAAGAAGAATGCAACAAAGTGGAACTCCAAGATAGTCACAAATAATTTGGAAAAATGTGTGGAGTGAAAGTGTACAATAAATAGCTGAAAGGGAAGTTTGGTAAATGAACTTGGAGACATAGAACAGTGTGGGAAAGGCAGCAACGAATATTTGTTCTATGATTTTGTTGTAGATGCACATGCTATGTATTGTTCAGTGGTGTAGTGGTTGGGTGAGAAATATTCCTACTAAAGAATAAAGTTTTGCCCATTTGGTTTGATAATAATTGTTGCCCTTGAGGAACACAGAACCATGCCTTCATTTTCAATTCCTCCAGAGACTTCGTGAATATATTTTGGAGAAAAATGAACCCACTGAACAGGAGGGCAGGAATGAGGATCACATTCAGTTTTTCTTTTAACAAAACATGTCAATAAATAATCTTGAACTCTTCTTTCCGAAGATTTCTGACCAGCAACATAAGAGAGTGGAGAGTCTTACGTTGTCTAACAAGACAAGAGTGGCACTAGGTTGTGTGATTTAGTTGACAAATAGTAAGTGCTGGAGGATAGCTGCAGAATTTGGAGTCTAGAAAGCTATTTTATTGACATAAAAGGTGCTAAATGAGAGGGAGAGGAGAGTGGAGATTCCAAACAGCTTCCAAGAAAAAATACAATTTGCAGAACTTCTCAGGTGAATTGTTAAGTTTTTGCCACTTGAAACTATGTCATACTGAAAATGCAAGCTATAAGAGTCAAGGAGACAAGACTCCATATTGTACCCAGTATACATAAGAAGGACACAGAGGAAAAGTATGCAAGAGCCAGTAGAACCTTTGTGTGAGCAAACAGTCTAGAAACATATACATTATGACTATCCAAAATGTGACTAGGCCCAATATCCTACAAAACCATTACAGGCTGATGATGGATGTATCATGGAGGTTTGTACTGGACAGTAGGCTCTTAAGGTGTCCAAATGGAGAAGGAGCTTGAGAAGTTCTGTTGAGTTAATAAAAGAAGCCAATTTTATCTAAGACGGTCTCAGGATTCTGGAGTGTAAGGCAATATTTAAGACGCCTGCTGTATCTAAGACTACCACAGAACTCTAGGCCCCTCAAGTGAAAGACTAACTTCCAATCCATTGGATGAAGTGTTGGATCAAATAAAGAGGGACTGCAGAGGGGCCGGGGGAACAGACAGAGGATTGCTCCGTCGCCGGTATCCCTGCGAGCCGTTCGGACGTGGTGCACTACCACACTGGCCTTGAGGCAGGAAGATCACTGGGATACGAACACTTGCAGCAGGCGAGACACTGGGTGTAGTGCACGTAATTACCCACAGAGCAGGAGGGGGCTCCCTCATGTTACAGCAGTGGTCCATGCTGAACCTGCAAATAATATGTGAATAGAGCGCAGAGCCAGGACGACACACAAAGTACTGAAGGTGGGATGTACCCAGACATCGAGGGCGTGATAGAGACTTGAAAGAGAAGAGAGCTTAAGGCTGGGGGACTGCTGGGTTCATGAATCTAGGCTGGTAGGTAGACGAGAGCAACCCCGGCAGGCCCAAATCCCGCTGCCAATTCCCTGACAGGTCCGGAAGCCAATGAGAGTTGCTAACCTGGTGGTGGACCAGGGCTCTAGACCTCAGGCACAAAGGAGGAAATCAAGACACCGACAGGTGGGACCCCCGGCTGGTGAATAGATCACTAGTTCTCCAATAGAATCTAGATCGCATATAGAAATGAAAGACTGACAAGACCTATTGCACTCAGGATAGAACACATGTCACGGTCAGAAGCCACAGGGGTATAAAGATCTCATAGGCCTGCCAGCCGAATCCCAGGGACAAGGAACACAACAAGATAAACACAGCGGAAACCAACGGGAGGGCAAGAAACTGAGCCTAGACGACTGGCGAACCCTAGCTAAGCAAAACTACGGCCCTCCGTGGTATAGAAGACAATCTACCGTAGCCAAGACCAACTATGGCGAAAGACAAAGAATCCAAAGCCCAGAAACAAGGAAAAATTTACAAATATACTAAAGTGCTCATGCAGCCAGGGGCATTGGAGGGAAAGCCCTCCGGGCTACCAGATAATGCAGCTGTCCTACAAGCTATCCACGCCTCCAGAGATGCCATAGAAAGCGAGATGGTGGTGATACGCTCAGAAGTGTCTCTCCTGCGACAGGACATACATAACATTGCAGACCGGGTAACTCAAACAGAAACCTGTCTCTCAAAAGTTGAAGATACAACGCATATGCTCCAGTCCGATGTCAAATAACTCCAAGCAAACATGAGGGAAGTGATGTGGAAGGTTGATGATGCTGTGAACAGGGCTCGAAGAAACAACCTCCGCTTTATTGGGCTACCTGAGGGACAGGAAGGCACTGATCCCGCGATATTCCTGATGAAGTGGCTGCGGGAAGTCCTACCAGCAGCGTCAGTCTCTACATGCTTTATCATTGAACGGGCCCATAGGATTCCAACCGTGAGACCACCGCCTGGGGCATCCCTGTGATCGATGATTGCTAAATTTCTGAATTATTAAGATCGCAACATAATCCTTAGAGAATCCTGATGAGCCGGTGAGCTCAAACTGGCTAATGCCAAGATAATGATCTTACCTGATTACTCAAGGGAAGTGCAGAAGATGAGAAAAACATTTGACTCAGTGAAGGTTAAGTTGAGAACTATGCAGATCGAATATATTCTCCTCTTCCTGGCTAAACTTAGTGATTTTCCAGGGTTCGGCTTAGTTTTTTCAAACCCCAGAAGACGCCTGGGCCTGGTTGAAGAACGCCCTAGATTGCAACAGGAGGAGAGGCTTAGTGGGTCACTGCGCAAAGACAACACCCCAAGATGGGAGCTTAGACTACAACGAATAAGCAAGAGAAGGCTTCTGCACCGAGGAAGGGGGAAAAACAGGCAGAGATAACGCTCTCGGGCACCCCTTATAGGCGACTGAGAATGGCCTCAGAGGGAGAATAGAAGTGTGCTCCAGCTGATAACCGAGACTCCAACCGAGGTGGCAGTACCCATACAGACCACTCGGACATAGAATCATTGGTGGACTCGGATAGTGATTACCCACTTCTCAAAGACATCAATCGTATCAAGTAACCGGGCGGAAAGACACCAGAGACAGGAATGGATTCACGACGGCAGCAAGAACAAGGCAGTACAGAGGAATGAAACATAGGCGTGGGCCCGGGGCAGAGGCGCCACAGAACGGTTGCAAGGGCCTCCCCTCAGACTCAGGGGAGACTGAGCAGAATTTCTTTTTTTTCAGCAACGTTCATATCCTTTCCCAGTTATATTGACATTTAGGGGATAGGGGAAGGGGAAAGGGAGGGGGAGATCTACAGACTACTCAAATGGCACTAGCGCCAAGTTGTCATGTTGACAGTTCAGGGGACAGGCTTAGGGAGTAGGAGAAAGTGGGGTGGGGGAGTAGGACAGGGGACGGGGCTACTACTGGTTCAAGGGTTGAACAAAGGTTTCAATTAGCTAACAGCATGGAATTTGCAAGTCAACAGCAGGAATGGAGGACCGAGATATCCAGGTAGGGTCACCAAGGCAGGCGGGGTCACCACAAACTGCACACGACACAGATGAGGATTCATATACAGCCTTGACATGGAACGTCAATGGCTACAGGGTACTAGACCTCAAGATAGTGTGCCGATGGGTATTGTTGATGTGTCAACGAATAGGCCCCTTATAAGATCAAGGGAAAACCACATATTTCAGGGACCAGGGCATATCAGTGGAGGGAATCTGAGTGAGACAATTTCCAGTAGGCGGAACCTGGGGGTAATAGATCTGCCTCCGCAATCTACACCATTGGTGGTTATCCTGGGTAATGTCCCACCCCTCCAACAGGGTTCTACAGAGGTTTTTTACCAGCTTAGGAACAAGGTGACTCATTGGCTATCCAATAAGACTTCAGCAGGCCCTGAAATAGGTCGTAACATCATTATGGCATGACGAGTAGATTTGCAGCTTTGTCTACTTTAGAAGACTGCGACTGACTAAAGGTCAATATATTTGCCAATGTATTGCCATTACCCTCCCAAATCCAGCATACAGTGGGGGGGGGGGGGGGGCGCAATCGACCCAATTCCAGTAGGGGAAAGTCTGGCAACTAGCAGTGAGGGACCATTAATAATCCCGCATATGGCTGTATGCAGAGAATTGGCCTACAATGTTATCTCTTGAAACATTGCCGGGCTTGCGGCAAAGGTTAAAGATCCAAAGTGGGTAGAGCTCGTAAGGTCATTTCCGGTGATCTGCCTGCAAGAGACCTAGATGGTGGAATGTAATATCTTTTTAGAAGCCTATAAAAGTTTCTTTGTGCCGGCTGAACCATCACGAAGTGACAGAGCTAAAGGGGGTTTGGCTTTATATATTGACTTAGCCTTGAACTGTGTTGTTAAAACAATAACTACCAACAACACTGATGTTCAAGCAGTCACTATAAAAAGAGGAGACGTAATGGTGTCCTTGATTAACTTTTACAACGCTGTAAATGTTAGAGGGGAATGTTGGATCGCTGAATTGGGCGACTTTATTAGACAGCACTGTGACAGCTTCTCCCACCGGATTCTTATTGTGGGGGACTTTAATGTGCACCCTTGTGGGAATCCTATGAATACTGCCATGCGAGTATTGGGTTGCCATAGGATGGGGGGCCTTCACTTTGAGCACTCTGGCCGGGGAGACATGCTGAATCAATTATTAAATGAATTTGACCTAATTTCAGCTATGTCCTTGGTGGATGTTTGTAGTTATCAGTCCGTTCCTACATTCAAAGGTTACTCCGGGTTTTTTTTTATTGATCACATTCTGCTTTCTAATGGCCTACAATCAGTCATATCGGGCTTTAAAATTCTGGAAAGCATATATAGTGACCATAACCCAGTTTGTATCTTACTGGATGGTAACCTATTAAACTTACGGGCAAAGACGACAAACCAGGGTGTTTTGAAATGCACGGATGGAAGGCGTCGCCTAAAGTGGTCGAAGGTGAATTCGGACCTACTTTATGATAAGATCCATAAAACATGTGCCCCTGAGCTATCATCGTGTGTGTCCTCTGCATCTCTTCCGCCAGACATCCTCTTAGCCTTTGATGGGATTGTCTCAAAAGTAGGCTACATGCTAACTGTTCCGTCATCAGGCCCCTCATGCAGGGACCCTAGATGGTTTGATCACTCTTGCTCAAAAGCAGCTCGAGAGTTAAAGGCAGCATTGAAGATTATCCCTAGAGACCCCCTATTGATTCAATCATTACGCCTGTCCTATAAAAAGGTCCTGGTAAAGCGCAAAGCAGAAATAAAGGATAAAACCTGGCAAGAACTGTTAGACCCCCAGCACTCTTTGTAACAGTGAGAGATTTTGGGGAATCATTAATAAACCAGTTTAATAGGGAAGGGGATAACTCAGTGGGTACTAACATTACTGAAGATGAGTGGGTGTCTCATTTTAGTCTCATCTTTAATAGCAATACCCCACAGACAGAAGTGGATAGCGGTGAACAAAGTGTAATTTTGCAACTCTTCACAATGAGTGAGGTTGAGAAAGGTATTTTGGGGCTATCTAGCAACAAAGCACCGGGACCAGATGGTATGCCCCCGGATTTATTCAAATCCAAAGTTTCTCTTTGGGCGCCGTTCTCACTGATGTGCTTAATGCAGCCGCAGAACATGGCTGCCCAAGGTCATGGGGGACTTCTACGATAGTGCCAGTATTTAAGAAAGGAGACCATAATAGTACCACCTGTTACAGGCCGACTTTACTCATTGACTCTGTGGTCAAGGTAGTGGGAGGAGTAATCCTGAAAAGATTGACAGCCTGGGCCGATGAACATAGGGTCATTTCTAAAATCCAATATGGGTTTTGGCCAGGCCACTCCACAATGGCACAATGCCTCAATTTGTATATGGTCCTTGGGAAGTACACCATGGCCCGGCAGGGCACCGTCCACATGGCATTCATGGACCTTTCCTCCGCGTTTGGCTGTGTCAACCGGGGGAAACTATGGGAGTCCATGGGCGCCATGGGGGTGGAGCCTACTTTGGTTAATTTTTGGAGGGTAAACAAAGGAAGAGTGTCCCTCAGAGAAGCGTTATAGCACGTAGGATATGAGGCCAGTTGTAAGTGGTCTGGAAAAACGGACCAATTTCAAGAAAAAAATACAAGATTTTTTCAGGAAACCCTCACTCACCCTAGTGGTGACATGCTTCATCATCGGGTCCACCGGGAGAGATTGAATACCTCCCCGGTGTGCTGCGACGCCAGGAGACTGCGGAGCAGGTTTGTGTGAAGGAAGAATGTGAAAAAAGTGGGGTTGAGTGAATTTAAAAATGCCAAAAGTTGTACCAAAAAATCATTTATTAGCTGGTCAACTTGACATAATAAAAACTAGCTATGTGTAGGGAGAACTTACCAAATAAAATATACTGGTGTTTCCCTGTTAAAGAGAGGTCAACATGTTTCTGCCCGTGGTATGTGTGACTTTACAGGGCTTTCTTCAGGACCAGTTAGCGAGTGTTACCTTAACAGGTGTGGGCGCGCTAAGGCCCACCCTGCTAAAGGCAGTGAAAGTTAAAAATAGCACTATGTGTAAAAAAGGTGCAATAAAATGAACAAACTAATAAGTTGGGGATTTACCTCTTTTATGAGGAACCTAGAAGTCTGTGGACAAAAAGTAAGACAGACAGACAAATAAACAAACAAACAACATGAAATCAATGAATATTGATCATTTTGCATTACTTTTAATGCTTATTCGTGGCGTGATACGTGCTGGCATACTTATCAAAGGCCGTGGCCGAGATGCTTGGGAAGTATAGAAATAGTTGTGCCGCAAGCTGGGGTGGTGGGCCTCAACTAGCGCTGAGAAGTGAAATCCAGCGCGATCTGTTGCACGTGTAGTAAAGCAACAGATTAAAAAGTGGAGACTTACAGTGTTAAGTCCATCCGTGCGGGAAACCAGAAACGGCTGCCCGTAATAGCGATCTATTACGGGCAGCCGTTTCTGGTTTCCCGCACGGATGGACTTAACACTGTAAGTCTCCACTTTTTAATCTGTTGCTTTACTACACGTGCAACAGATCGCGCTGGATTTCACTTCTCAGCGCTAGTTGATGCCCACCACCCCAGCTTGCGGCACAACTATTTCTATACTTCCCAAGCATCTCGGCCACGGCCTTTGATAAGTATGCCAGCACGTATCACGCCACGAATAAGCATTAAAAGTAATGCAAAATGATCAATATTCATTGATTTCATGTTGTTTGTTTGTTTATTTGTCTGTCTGTCTTACTTTTTGTCCACAGACTTCTAGGTTCCTCATAATAGAGGTAAATCCCCAACTTATTAGTTTGTTCATTTTATTGCAACTTTTTTACACATAGTGCTATTTTTAACTTTCACTGCCTTTAGCAGGGTGGGCCTTAGCGCGCCCACACCTGTTAAGGTAACACTCGCTAACTGGTCCTGAAGAAAGCCCTGTAAAGTCACACATACCACGGGCAGAAACATGTTGACCTCTCTTTAACAGGGAAACACCAGTATATTTTATTTGGTTAGTTCTCCCTACACATAGCTAGTTTTTTTTAATGTCAAGTTGACCAGCTAATAAATGATTTTTTGGTACAACTTTTGGCATTTTTAAATTCACTCAACCCCACTTTTTTCACATTCTTCCTTCACACAAACCTGCTCCGCAGTCTCCTGGCGTCGCAGCACACCGGGGAGGTATTCGATCTCTCCCGGTGGACCCGATGATGAAGCATGTCACCACTAGGGTGAGTGAGGGTTTCCTGAAAAAATCTTGTATTTTTTCTTGAAATTGGTCCGTTTTTCCGGACCACTTACAACTGGCCTCATATCCTACGTGCTATAACGCTTCTCTGAGGGACACTCTTCCTTTGTTTATCTGATAACTGACTGGGGTCTAAGAGTGCCCTATAACCCTATCTCTCCCTTTGTTGATTAATTAATTTTTGGAGGGACCTGCATCGGAATACAAAGGCGAACGTGAGGTATTCGCAGGACCTTTGGGTATCCAGGGATTTAGCATCAATAGCGGCGTTAGGCAGGGCTGCATTCTGGCCCCTTTTCTTTTTAATTTATATATTAATGATCTGGAGGAGTGCCTACTAAATACTGGAGCTGATTATCCTTATGTTGGCCGCAAGGGTCTCCCTGTTCTTTTATACACCGACGACGCCATCCTCTTGGCTAGAACTGCAAGAGGTCTCCAATCCTTACTAAGTGCCATCTATAGTGTTATGGCTGCCCGTGATTTATCTATTAATAACACCAACTCCTACACAATGCAGGTGGGGCAGCGTATTAAGAAACTGTACTCGTTTAGGGTAAATATGGAGAAGGTCCCCATGACTAGAACATTCTCCTATTTGGGAGTTTTGTTCGACGATCAGTTAAAATGGGGACCATTACTCAGACCCTCCAGCATTTCATGATTTCGCGATTTTCGAAAAAATCGCGAAATCAGCTGGCTTGTCAAAAGGCCGCGATATTTCCTATTTCGGCCGCAAAATAAGGGACTCCCGGCAAGCATGAAAAATGATGGCTTCTTATTGGCTGTACGCAAACACGTCACTACATGTCTCCGTACAGCTGAGCCCTACAATAGTAGTTTCCTCTAGCCACACTGTGACAAGCAGAGTCACCGCAAACGAAACTCTGACTGTGCGTGGGGAAACATGCTCATCAATTAGTATGTTGGTGATGTTTTAGGCACGTCGTTTAAGTGGCCTTTAAAATCCCAGGCGCCTCTCGACCTCTGCTCCCTTTCTGAGGGGCATGAAAACACGGCCTGGTCTGGAGAGGGCGGGGCCACCGGCAGAGTGTACCGATGCATGCCTGTGAAGTTCGTAGCGAGTCAAGCTTCTGTCTTTTGCAGCAAGATTAGAAACTCAGAGTAAACGGGAGTGCCTTTCACAGACTCGCATAGATGAAGTAAGGGGAACTCAATTTCCTATAGTATACAGCAATTGTAAAATAAATGGTAACTTTACGTTTCCCGAACCTTGATTGAAAAGGCTCCACGTTAATATTTTTGGTGCCTCGCAAAGCAGATAGAGAATCGGCAATAGCCGCTGTATTTTTAATGTGCAAAAAGGTAAAGCGTTCATCATATCATGTCTGAGTATTTCCATTTGCTGCGCTGTCTTTCGAGGAAATAAGAGAACGAGTGGAGCAGGCTAATTATGTACACACAGTCAGTCAGTATGTACTGTATTCTTTTTTTAAAGATTGTTGATACAGCATTCGTGAGAAACTTTATGATCTCCATATACTAAAAGCAGGGCTTTAAGTGGGATGAACAAAGTTCTCTTTTAATGAGTCGTGGCCTATGTAATTAAGGGTGTGGCTTGACTACATAAGATACATTCCTGCCATTTCCGTGGTGTGCCACCCTACCTGTATGTTGCTCCTCTCTCAGCTTTCTGTGCTGCTCCCCTGAGTTTCTCTGCCTCCTTCGACACACATTTTTCCCTAAAATGCTCTGACGGCCTCTGCCCCCCCAGCTCTCATTCTCATATCTCTGTGCCTCAAGCCTCTTAGAATCACTGCCCAACCCGGCATCTCTGCACCCTGTCCCTCCACCCTCCAGACCCCCAAACCCATACATCTCCCTCCCTACTAGCTTCTGTCTCTAGTCAGACCACCCCAGGATATTGAGGCATGGATACGCATTCGCATACAGTTCAGCAAGCAGGGCAAATACTAATCTATCTATGTGCATCCTAGGTTTCTTATTTTCCAGGGAGCCTGTAACAGCAGCTACCAGCCCAAGCAGGATTAGGAGAGCCAATGGAACTCTGTAGATTGGTTTATGTTGGCTGCTGAAAACACATGAAGTCTTAGGGTGAAAGTGTGATCAAAATCCGGGGAACAAAGCTGAATTTACCTATTCTCTGATAATTGTACTGCGGCCTATTTTCTTCATCCCTGATGTAAACAATACTCTGCCTGGGTATAAGAAGTGTGACAGCCACTGAAAACCGAAGTTATTACCTGGCTTTGACTCAGTATGCAGTGGTCCTGGACCATCAAGCTCGAAACAAGCCAAACCTTCTTGTGGCTTCTGCCCACTATGTTCCTGTAGGTCAGGCCGCCGCTTTCTAACATATGCACTTGGGTAAGGTCATATTTAGTACCGGACTAGTTACCTCCATACACAAAATGAGGGGCATCTGTTTGACTAATTACGCAACAATTTAAAAAGCACTTATAAATAAAATATTTTTATGTAATTCTTTTATAGCGCTATTCTTTCTAATTCATGATGTTAGTGCTTTGCATCACACCCACATATTAAACAGAGACAATAAATCATACACGTGTGAATTAAATGTCTATGAAGTTACATATAAAAAAAGGGTTACAAGGTGTAAGAGTCCTCATCCATATTACAAGGCATTAGGCTGTATTACAAGATTACAAGGTAAGAACTGCAAGTAACAAAAATATTTCTGTACCAAAAGCCTGGGGAGGGGGGGGTTGCTTGCAGAGGAGTTGTGGTGGAAATGGTCTCATATTTGGGATGTAGACTGTACAAACAGCACCTGTAAGTCACATTGAGGTGGGGCTGTATTGTGAAAGGGCTTACACCCACTCCATGCCACTGATCTGCGTAGCAGTGGCATAACACAGGCCCCCGCAATTCGGTGGGGCCCCCAAGTTCCATAGGCCACCGTTAGCACAATAATCTGGCTGGAAGGCTCCCGATTGAGTTCGGAGGGGGTCCCTCCACGTACCTTGCAGGGGGTTTCATTATGCCAGTGCTACGTAGAGCTATACTTAACATGCTTACATTAGCCATGGAAATGCACTTCCACCCACTACGATCATGTGCCCTATGGCACATGAGAAAGAGGTATCATGCCTTATGGGTCCAGGAGGTAGTGGTGCCCAGCAGGGGTGCATACATGGATGCTAGAACATCCCAGGGAGAAATAGGACCCCCTTTCATGAGGTTAGGATTGGAGATATGCTTCCAATGAGCTGCAGATGCTCTAAACATGCCTATTTCAAAGTGGAGCACTCTGCTAAAACAGTTTTCATAGATTTAAGGCTGAATATGAATGATTATATGGAAAATAAAGTGCCGCAAAAATGCCGCTAAATTTCCATATCTGTGCCGCTAAATTTCCATATTTGTGCCGCTAAATTTGCTAATCCATGCCGCTATATCCTGGGGGGTCTGATTACTCCAAAGGAAGAGGGGTGAAATTATTCGGGCAAACGCTGCTATATTTAATTTTGCCAGGAAAATGGGCAAACGACCCATTGCTGCATTACTAAAGATCTACCAGGCAAAAAGTGTGGCACTAGATAGCTACGGTAGTGAACTTTGGGGGTATGTGGCAGCTGATGATATTGTGGGGGCTGAGAATTTTTTTTTGAAACAGCTGTTGGGGGTTCCAAAGGGAACTTCCAACTTAATAGTGCATGAAGAAACTGGCACACCTTTTATTAGTGATACCCTAGCACTACGGCCACTAACCTTTTGGCTAAAATGCTGGCTTAACAAAGATCTAGACCTAAATCATTTGCTTTAAAGGAAGTATTGTCCATGGATTGTATGCTCAAAATCCCTTGGTTAAAATACTTAAAAGCCTGTTTTCTTGCATTGGGTCGCCCAGAACTCTTTTTAAATCCCGATTCAATTATTTTTGCTGACGTGGAGTTTGTGAAAAAACCTTTTCTTTATTACAACAAATGAATCGAGATGAGGTGGAACTAACTAAACCTAGTGTCCGCAAACACGCCATGCTGAAAACTACACTTTTAATGGAGCCTTATTTATCATGGCCCATATCGGGCTATGAGTGGTTTTTGTTAACAAGGATCCGATTGGATTATTATCACCTTTTATTAACTGTTCCAAGGGGCTCTCATAGAGGTAAAGTGCTACCGTCCTGCGGCTGCGACAATGATTCTCCGCAGGATTTGGTGCACCTTTTATTTATTTGTCCCCTCTATGATGCACCCCGGAGGTTTTTCCTAAAGCCCCTTTAAAAAAACTGAATTTTTACCCGGGTCCGACCAGCCCTTTGTTACCTGCAATTGTTAAAGCCTGAAAGCACTTTATTTCTGATTGGTTTCCTAAAAATAGCCCTAAAACTTAGAAATAGCAGGGAGAATTAATTGATCATTAATGCTGCTACTATTATACCTGCTCACTAGTGGCTTTTGTTAATAATATATATTTTAATGGAATGTTTTTTTTAACATATGGGTTTTTTATGATTGTATACCAAGTTTTTATTGTGTATTATATATTAACTGTGATATTGTGCTTTTATGGGTTTTTTTGCTTGAAAAACCGAATAAAGATTTTCTGATCAATGGCAACAAGGTTAAGAGAGGGCTGGTTAACAGTTCTCTCAAGAGACTCAAACCCGATATTGTGCTATTGCACAATATCGCTGTCCCTCGGAGGTGTCCCACCTCCGGGGGACACACTGCACCTTCCTGGGGAGGGTAGCCTATGTCATCCTGGCACATGCGGGTTTCTCACCCGGAACGAGAGGAGTGGATATATTAATCAGGAAAACTTCCTATGGATACCTCCTCTGCCACGAGTTTGGAATATCAGGAAAGACAACGTTCAGATTGTGATAGCTCGGTTTGGCCTGTAGAGTCTGCTACACCAATATGTTGAGCCTGAGCATTTGCTGCCTGATCTGTCTACCTCTTGGAAGTTCTGCCTATCTCATTCGAGTCCTGCACGTAGACTATCCAGTCGTATAAAAAGCTCCCTTTGGGTATTAATCAATCAATCAGTGGTTTGTAGAGCACAGCTACTCACCCGAAGGGGTCTCAAGGCGCTGAGGAGGGATAGGGGGTGGGAGGGAGCGCAGCTCCTGGATGTTCACAGTGATTTGTTGAAGAACCAGGTCTTGAGGTCTTTCAGGAACTTTGGGAGTGCTGGTGTCTGTCGGAGGTGTAGAGGGACAGTGTTCCATGTCTTAGCTGCGAGGAAGGAGAAGGAGCAACCTCAACCTCCTGTTCTGGTCTTCTTGATGTGCTGTACTGTCGCAAGGGAGAGTCGGGCTGAGCGAAGGGATCTTTGGGGTATGTGGAACGAGAGGCGGTGGGGTTCATGTTGGTGGGTCCGGTGTGGTGGCGGGCTTTGTGGTAGTGGGTGAGATGTTTGAAGGTGATTCTCTTCTCGATGGGGATCCAGTGTAGTGTCCGCAGGTGTTTGGTGATGGGGCAGTGGCACAGTAGGTTGAGGACTAGTCTGACAAAGGCGTTCTGCAGTTTGCGGGTGAGGTTCTTGTTGATCCTACCATAGAGTGTGTTGCAGAAGTCCAGTCTGCTGCTGATGAGGGCGTGGGTGACTGTTTCCTGTGTTTGAGGGGAATCCAGTTGAAGGTATTTTATAGGAGATGGAGGGTGTGGAAACAAGAGGTGACTGCGTTGATTTGGCGGTCCATTTTGAGTTCGTAGTCCAGGTTGATTCTGAGGTTACCTGCGTGGTCAGTGGGGGAGGGAGAGTTCTTGAGGGTGGAGGGAGCTCCGAAAGGAAGGAAGGGAGGGAGTCTGAATCGTTGCTTCTGCTGGTGAGGAATGAGCGGCTTTGTTCCGGATTCCTGCGTCATGGAGTCTGCGGGATAGGGTGCAGTGCAAGACTGTGTCGATGGCTGTGGAGAGGTCCAGGAGGATGAGGGCCACAGTCTCTCCTCTGTCTCGGAGGGAGCAGGTGTCAAATGCCGCAACGAGGAGGGTGGTTTTAGTACTTTGGTTCCTCCTGAAGCCTGATTGGGAGGAGTCGAGGATGTTGTTTTCTTCTACGAAGGAGGCGAGTTGATGCTTGACTGCTTTTTCAATGACTTTCGCTGGGTATGGGAGTAGGGAGATCGGTCTGAAGTTCTTGAGTTCGGTGGAGTCCACCAATGGTTTTTTCATGAGAGGGTTGATCTCTGTGTGTTTCCAGTCTGGGAAGGAGCCGGTCTCGAAGGAGTGGTTGATGATACGTCGAAGCTCAGGGGCAATTATATCTGTGGTAGATGTGGTGGGGGCAAGGGTTCTTGGGGCCCTGGAGTGGGTTAAGTTTATAGTTTTCAGGGTGTCTTCGTTGGAGAGGCCGATCCAGCTGACAAGTGTCTGCTGAGTGGTGTAGGGAACGGTGGGTGTAGGTTCCATGAGTAGCTTGTTGTAGTTGTATAGATGGTCTTGATTTTGTGATGGAAGAAGGCGCTGAGTCTGTAGCAGAGGTGGTGGGAGGCTGTTATCTCACTGTTGGATTGAGCGAACTCTTTGATGATGTCGAAGAGTTCCTTGCTGTTGTGTGCGTGCGTGGAGATTCTGTCCTCGAGTTCTTTCTTCCTTGAGTGTCTGATGAGCTTGTGGTGGGCGGCACTGGCTGCTTTGTGGTTGTCGAGATATGTGATTTTGGAATTCCTCCATAACTTTTCGAGGCGTCTGCAGGTTCATCTAGTTTCTTGGAAGTTCTTTAGCGAACCAGCTGGCTTTCTTGGCATGAGGGTTGGAAGTTTTCTTGAGGGGGGCTATGGTGTTGGCACAGTTGGTGATCCAGGTATGTAGGGTATGGATTGCGGTGGTTGGGTTGGGTCATAGTCTGAGGTGGCGGGAGCAGAGCTGCTGAGCGTGGCGGCGAGCTGGCCGTGGGAGATCTAGTTCCAATTCCTGCGCTGGAGCTGGTGTGGACGTTTGCAGGTGATGTTTGTTTTGAAGGTGATGTGGACGCAGCGATGGTCCGTCCACGGGAGTTCGGAAGTGTGGCTGAAGGTGATAGTTGTCTGCTGTGAAGATAGAGTTGAGGGTGTGTCCCGCTGAGTGTGCAGGTTCTGGTATGATCTGTTATAGTCCGATGTTGAGGAGGAGGTTCAGGAGGGAGGTGGAGTTGAGGTCTTGGAGGTTGTCGGGGTGGAAGGTGAGGTCTCCCAGCAAGGTGTAGTCGGTGGAGGTGATGGCTTGCGGGGTGATGTCCGTGAAGGAGTCGGAGAAAGGTGCGCAGGGATGGGAGATTAGTGTGCCTCATAGGGTGGTGGTCGGGTTGGTGTTTATCATGAAGTGAAGTTGTTCCATCAGGTCTGTAGGTCCATCGGTGTAGGTGCTCAGTCAGAGGTTGGACTTGTGAGCGATGGAGATGCCTCCTCCGGGACGATTGGAGCAGTCCTTCCGGGTGATCTTGTAGCCTTCGGGATGACGATCGCAATATCAGGTCCTGAGCCAGCGTTCATCCAGGTTTCAGTAAGTAAGAAGACGTCAGGGGGTGGTGCAGTCGAGGAGGTCTCAGATTTTCACAGCGTGTATGTAGAGGGAGCGGATGTTGAGGATGCAATGGAGGGTTTGGGGTGAGATGAAGCTGTTGCTGGAGGGTGGAGGTGGTTCCTGGGTCTCGGTGAAGGAGAAGGAGTGGCGGCAGTGTCGGTAGGTGAAGGGTCTGTGGTGTGGGTGTTGATAGGTGAAGAGAGCTGGCAGTTGTTCTTGCCGACGTTGAGAGCCGAGGAACTGTAGTGCTGGCGGGTCGGAGGACCAGGGTTCCTGGTGCTGGTCGGGTCGGGACGGGCGCAGACAGGTTTGTCTTTGGCGCGCCAGCCACGCAGCTGCCACCATAAAGTAGGGGGTCGGGGGAAGAGCAGGACAGTTGGGAGGCGGAAGTAGAACCATGTGGGGGAGGGGCCACGGGGGGAGCTGCGGCAGGGAAAGAAAATGGCACAGAACGGGGGGAAAAAGAGGCTAAGAAGGGCTGAAAAAGGGTAAAAAGAAAATGAGAAACAAAAATGGAATAAAAGGAGAAACGCAGAGGAAACGGGTAGGTACCGAGTGCGGGCAGGTACAGAGGCTGAAAGGAGCCTCAAACAGCAGGCAGAAGCACTGACGGTGGGCCTGTGCTCTGGAACAGCAATATCCTGACCAGAAGGTCAGGGGTCTTCTTTGGCCCAATACTCAGCGGCTGCCATAAAGTAGGGGTCAGGGGTATGTCTCACTCGACATCAGAACCAAATCATACTTTGATTATAATTGCACTCATCATCCCATACGTTTCCCTAGAGCCATCTGGGAAAGACCACGTGACTTTACAATTATTTTCTTTATTTATCAAAGACAATGTCTATACTAGATAAAAACCTTTTGTACACCAAATATAAAAATCATTTAAAAAACAAACTATGATAGTTGGGTATTTCATTCACATTTAGTTAAAAACAACTAATCCTCTAAGTGCATAGACAGTAAGTGAAACCGTAATTAGAAAAAGGTTTAAAAAGAATATAGTGGGCAATCACATTTCTCCATATAAAGAAGTATGCACATATACAGACAAAATTGAGAATACAATAGACAAACACTTTTGTCTTAAAATCACTAATCTATTTCCCCATGACATGAGGAATGGGGTATCCATGATTCAATCATACTAATTATATCATACAGTGCCTCTTAGATTTAGTTTAAAATATTGCATCCAATGAGGCACTCACATCATGACCGAATTGATTAGTGATTTTATGATTTGGTTGTGAGGTTGAGTGAGACATACCCAGAGGGAGCTTTTTAAATGACTGGATAGGTCAACTCTGGTACCCGGTCTCTTTGGATTATGGGGTCCCTCTGTTTTTACAGAATCAGTAGAGTTATGCTCCCGAATCTCTTCAACCTACATCTGCATGTGTGGAGATTGAGCTGCAGCAACTGAGCTGTTTCAATTTGCTGGCTGAGGAAGTTGGTGTTATTCTTTCAACTAGATGCCCTTCTACCAAATCTGTATATTCAGGTTGTTGGGCGAAGTTTGTGGCCCGGCGCTGCCACTGTCAACTTGATCTGCTACAAGCCTAATTGTCTAATGTTTTGTTGCTTGTGCTATATTTCACCCAGCATACTTAGCCCCCTATCAATCAGGGAATTGTAAGTGCGCTACTCACCTGTGAGGGTCTCAAGGCACTGAGAGGGGGGGAGGGGGGTGGGGGGGGGGGGGGGGGTTCGCAGTTCTGTTTAGTCGAAGAGCCAGGACTTTAGGGTCTTCCTGAGGGTGTTCAGGGAGGGGCTGCATCTGATGTCTGCTGGTAGCTCGTTCCAGGTCTTGGCTGCAATTTGAGAGAAGGATCTTCCGCCTGCTCTGGCTCTGTGGATGTGTGGAGTTTCGGCCAATGCAAGGTTGGAAGATCGGAGGTTTCTCTTGGGTACGTGGAAGTTGATTCTGTTATTGGGGTATTTGGGTCCGTTGTTTTGTGGGCATGAGTGAGGATTTTGAAAGTGACTCTTTTCTCCACGGGGAGCCAGTGGAGACTTCGTAGGTGTTGGCTGATGTGTTCGTGTCGGGGGATGCCGAGGATGAGTCTGGCGGCAGTGTTTTGTATTGTCTGGGGTTTGTGGAGTAGAGACTTGTTGATGCCGGCATAGAGTGCGTTTCCATAGTCCAGTCTGCTGCTGCTGATGAGGAGTGCGTGGGTGACTTACTTCCTTGACTCAGGGGGGAGCCACTTGAAGGTCTTGCGGAGGATGCAGAGGGTGTTGAAGCATCTGGAGGTGACGGCGTTGATCTGTTGGTTCATGGTGAGTGATGAGTCGAGTACGAAGCCCAGGTCCTTGGCGTGGTCTGAGGGGGTAGGTGGGCTTCCGAGGGCGTTCGGCCACCAGGTGCTGTCCCATGCAGAAGGGGTGGAATTGAGAACGAGTACTTCTATCTTCTTGGTGTTGAGCTTCAGGCAGCTGTTCGTCATCCAGACTGCGAAGTCTTGCATTCCTTTCTGGAAGTTGAGTTTGGCATTGGTGGGGTCTTTGGTGAGGGAGAGGATGAACTGGATGTCATCGGCATAGGATACGATGTTGAGGCCTTGTTGTCGGACAATGGCTGTGAGGAGGGCCATGTAGATGTTGAAAAGGGTGGGGCTCAGTGATGAACCCTGTTGGACTCCGCAGGTGATTTTCGTGGGATCGGAGAGAAAGGATGGGAGTCTGATCCTTTGGCTTCTTCCGGGGAGGAATGATCGGATCCAGTCCAGGGCTGTTCCTCGTATGCCTGCATCGTGTAGTCGGGTGACTAGTGTGCAGTGGGAGACGGTGTCGAAGGCCGCTGGTAGGTCGAGTAGGATGAGGGCTGTGGCATGGCCTTGGTCCAGGAGGGAGTGAAAGTCATATGTAGCAGCGAGTAAGGCGATCTCTGTGCTGTGGTTGCTTCAGAATCTGGATTGGGACGGGTCGAGGATGGCGTTCGCTTCAATGAATCGTGTCCGTTTCATGTTGACTACTGTCTCTGCAACATTGGCTGCGAAGGGGAGGCGCGAGATGGGCTGATAGTTCTTGAGGTCGGTGGAGTCAGCTGTGGGCTTCTTGAGCAGGGGTCCGACTATTGCCCGCTTCCAGTCGTCTGAGAAGGAGCCTGTTTTGAAGGTGGTGTTGATGGTGCGTTGTAGTTCGGGTGCGATGGCGGCCTCAGCTCTCTGGTAGGCGTGAGGAGGGCAGGGTCGGTGGGGGCCCCCCGAGTGGATGCTTGTCATGGTCGAGGCGTGTCTTCGGCTGTGATCGGTGTCCAATTGGAGTTGGTGGACTGGCTGGTGTTTCTAGGGGGCAGGGGGCGGTCTGTGGCGCCGTCTGTGGTAGATGAAGTTGTCCTAGAGGTTTTTGCTCTTGAGGTACAAATAGGTTCCAAGCTTGTCGCAGAGATCTTTGGATGGGGTGATGTCTGTGGCTTCGCTGCGTGGGTTGGTGATTTCTTGAATGACACTGAAAAGTTCCTTGGCGTTGGTGGAGTTGGCCAGGATTTTTTTGTGGATGAAGTTCCTCTTCGTGGCTCTGATCTGGTTGTGGTAGTCCGTCATGGTATCCTTGTAGGTGGTGCAGTTTTTGGTTGTCTTGGTGTTTCTCCAGTTCTTCTCCAGTTCTTCTCCAGGCGGCTGCAGGTGCGTCTGGCTACGTGGAGAGCGGTGGTGAACCAGGCGACTTTCCTGGGGCGTTGTCTGTCGGGGTTGCGTAGCGGGGCGAGCTAGTCTGCGCAGTTGGAGATCCATGTGTGGAGTTTTTTGGCTGTGTTGTTTGCGTTGGGTGCCCTGGTGTGGGTGTCTCGGTGAGGGTGAAGTTAAGTTGCTAGTCAATAACCTTGCTCCAGTTCCTTCGTGGTGGGCGTGGGGCTGGTTTGGGTGCCTTTCGGTTTGTTGATGGCAAAATGTACTCAGTGGTGGTCGGTCCATGGCGGCTGCATTGTGTAGCTGAATTGGACGCTGTTTCCTGCCGCGAAGATGGGGTAGAGGGTGTGCCCTGCTCTGTGGGTCAGTGTATTGACGAGTTATTTAAGCCCGATGCTGGCGAGGTTGCGAAGGATAGTGGAGTTGGGGTCACTGGGATTGTCGAGGTGGAAGTTCAGGTCTCCAATGAGTGTGTAGTTTGTTGAGGCGATGGCGTGGGGTGCAATGAAGTCAGTGATTATGGTGGTGAAGGGTGGGTCTGTAGATGAGGGTTCCTCGGAGTGTGGCTTTGGGGGTGTTCTGGATCTGGAAGTGCAGGTGTTCGGTGGAGGTGAAGGTTTTGCTGGAGGTAGTGAGGTGGAGGGTGCTCTTGTGGGCGATGGCGAGGCCCCCTCCTGGGTGGTTGGGGTGGTCTTCCCTCTGGATCTTGTATCCGTCTAGGATGGCAGTGCTGATCTCGGGTGCGGAGGATGCGTTGGTCCAGATTTCTGTGAAGAAGACGATGTCTGGCGAGAGAAAGTCGAGAAGGTTCCAGATTTCCACGGTGTGTTTGTGTACGGAGCGTACGTTGAGGAGGATGCATTTTAGGGTGTCGCCGGTGCTGGCGTCTGCGGTGTTGGAGGCCGGGGTGGCGCTGAGGGTCTGGCGGCAGTGGAGGCAGGAGAACTGGCCGTGGGTCGTGTTCAGCGAGGCCTGTTGGCATTCTCCAAGTCTTCCACAGTTGAGTGCGAGGAGGGCGGTGGTGTTGTAGCGATGGGTATTGGGAGGTCCAGGGTTTCTTGCGCTGGCCGCGGACGGGTGCAGACGGGCTTGCCTGTGGCACGCCAGCGGCGCGAACGCGCAGCGGCCACCATTAAGTTGGGGAGGTGGGAGGGAGGAGAGGCTGGGAGGCGGAAGCAGGGGAATTCCGGGGGAGGGGGCCGCAGGGGCAGCAGCTGCGAAAAGAACAGGCAGGCACGAGAAAGTCAAGACAGTGGTGGAATTAGAACAAAACACAGATGGGCATAACAGTGGCACAACAGGGAAAAAAATTAAGAAGAAAGCGGCTGAGAAAGATTATGGTGGTTGCAGGCAGCCTGGTCCCAGTTGGAGTGGGCAGCAGGCGCAGGAGCGGGCAGCAGACTCTTAACCTCCAAAGGAGGTGGTCAGGGTCTGGAGGCAAGAGATGGCACAGCGGAGCTGCGGGAGAGAGTGGTCCTAGACCGAGGGCCCCCAGGTTTCTGTGCCCCTAGTCCACCAGGACCAGTGCCGCTCGCCGCTCGTTCCTGCTTGTCATTTGATGTACCGTTTTTCCTGCTTCCCACTTCCCCAGTACCCCTCCCAGGACCTACTTAATGGAGGCTGCAGTGTGGCTACATTGAGCAGGTCCCGACCAGCTCCCTTGCTGGCAGTCGCCTCCTGCTGCTCCCACCGCAAGTCAGCCTCACCAGCCAGCCTTGCTGCCCAGGTATCATACCCCCCTCGTCCCTGTGCCCAAGTCCACCAGGACCAGTGATCACTGCTCCTTCCTGCCTGCCGTTTCCTGTGCCTACTTAATGGAGGCTGCAAGCCTGAATGCACACGTCCGCGCCTGGACTGTGACCAGCGCCATGAACCCTGGCCCTGCGGACTCCTACAGGTACTCCGCTGCAGATCTCCTTATCCTGGACCCCGTACGCAACAAGAAGTGCTGCTTTGCATCTCCGCTCTCCACAGCTGTACTGCTCACATGTCTCTGATGCAGGTTCACCTCCATCCCTGGACCCACTGCCCTTGCAAAAGCCAGCACCACACCATCTGTCACTTCTGGGGAACCACTCACATGCTGCCTGATCAACACCAAATTGCTCTGCAAACACATCACTGAATCTGGGGACACCAGCTCCACCCTTGCCTCCTACATGACTTTCATCACAGAGACATGCGCACCACCACATCAGCCCCGGACATCACCACCTCAACCCCGGACATCACCACCTCAACACCCGCTACAAGATAAAACACCTGAACCACACTAACTGACACAGAGGTGGCATCGCTATTGGTCACAAGGAATCTATCATCTGCCCCACCACCGAAGATGAAACCATGCTGATCATGGACCACCTGAACTTCCAACACCACACAGATGACAAAACCATCATCAAATGCACCCTCGCAATCAGATTCCTTGGACCCTGAAACGGAATTTGCGAGGCAATCACAGAATTCATTACCACGCTCGCCATCGAATCTGAACACTACGTCTTCCTGGGAGACCTCAAGTTCCACCTGGACGACTCCACAGACACCAACTCCCCTGACCTCCTGGAACAAATGGACAACATCTGCCTCATACAGCTGGTATCAGACCCCACTCACAGAGCAAGACACGCTGGACCCGATCTTCACGTCCAGCAACAGAGTCTAGTAAAGCCACACCACGGAACTCACCTGGTCCCCGCATCATTCCATTGTCCACTTCCCTATCACTGGACCACCCTCAACCACCACAGCGCCCCCTTCTGCAGCTGGACAAAAGTCCCAAAGCACCAATGCCTGACGCCCTCCGCTTCACCCAGCCTGACTTCTCCACCAAATTGAATTGGGTGGTAGAGAACTTCAGCGCCTGAATCACAAGCGCCGCCGACAGTCGCACCCACCAAACCAACGAAAAAGCACAGATCCACCAAATGAGATAGCTGGTACACCCCAGAACTCAAGTGTGCTGAAACGCAAATGCAACCACTTAAACAAGCATTTACAATGCAATAGGTCTCGTATTTGCATATGTTTAAGTGATTGGCATTGTAAATAACAATGTCATTTTATTTATCGACTTTGAAAAACAACACATAAATAAAAAGCATTGTCATTTACAATGCCAATAGCTAGCTTAAACTCCGGCAAATGCGAAACCTATTGCATTACAAATGCTTGTTTTTTGTTGTTGTTGTTGCCCACAATAATAATACATATACATTATTTAATTAGAGCACAATATAAGGTGCGGATTTAATTTCCGAAATTTCGTTTGAAGTATCCCGAAGGCGAAAGGAAGCGCTTTATAACATTTGAAAAAAATGTACTTGAAGCTCCCCGGGTCTACTTGAAAGCGCTTTTTGTCCACCATGACAGCATTACTGCTTTCCGTGCAGGTGGCGCGAATCCACCACAACAGAGGGAGGGCCAATGTCTGTGCGAGAGGGACTGGTGAGTGCGGGGGAGGGGGTCCCAGAGCACATGTCCAGTGTTGTGCTTACACATATCTGACAACATTTACAAGGCAGGACAAATGCGGGAGACATGATGCGATGTCACCGAGGCCTCTGAGGGGTAGAACATTCACAACTCAGAGCGGTGTGGTATGCGTCACCCGAGGGTAACACTTTACACACACACACTCAGCTTTAAGGAGTCCCAATGTGTACCTCTCTCTCTACCCCGCCACCCAAACACACACACACACACCTCAGAGCGGCACTGTGTACACTACACTGATGGAAGCGATGACAGAACTCACCCAGCATCGAAGGATCACACTGCACACAATACCCCGGCCTTCCACGCCCACACACACTTCTCAGGACGATATGATGCTGAATGGCTTAGGAGGGTTGATCATAACTCTCTTCTACACACAAAGACGCAGGGGAACATCATAAATTAACCCCCACACACACACACACACAAACACACACACAAACTCACGTGGGCTCAAGAAAAGCACTCCAAAATATTCGAAAATAGCACTTCATACGATCTCCAAATGACAGCACAATATCTAGCAATAACAATCTAAGTTCTCGCTCAGCACTACACACGGTATTAAAAAGTAAATTACATTTAAAAAAAAGCATGTCCAAGCTGTGCGTATCAGCAAGTGTGTTCTGAGCGCTTCTCCCCACAGCATTTTCCAGCACTTTTGAGACCGTTCTGACGAAGTAGTAGTTGCAGGTCGGGGGCAAAGTCGGCCAGAGTCAGTCAAGGTGGAAGAGATGCAGCCAAAGACTCAATGGCTGAGAGAACGAATTGAGTCCTCAGCCAGGCACGGTACGGTACCATCATAAACAAAGCATTTCACAGGAAACTCTTTCAAACATCATAACAGCTCTGCCCAGTACCATGGCCGCTTTACAGAATAGAGCTGTCACCAGGGATAAAACGCAGGGGTCGTATTCCAATGATGCGTCTACAATCCCCCAATCTTCCCATTTCAGCTCCTCATCAACAGAATCAATTCACGTAGTTAACAAGGAATATTCAAAGAAAACGTAGATTGCAGGCTCTGACAATTTGTATTCAATAGCATTGGAGTGGGAAAAGACTTTTAAAAATTATTGTAACCGTAGCACATTTTCTATTTCCATTTCCATTGAAGCATGCGATACTAGGCCAGAGCCCCGCTTCATACATTGTACATCAAAGAATATAAAACAAACACTTCACTGTGCCCTTCATTTCACGTTTGTAAATGCTGGAAGTCTCGCCTTCTTGCTCCACGGCAATACAGAGGTATGCTTAGCTTGTTAACAGAGGTACAGGACGGGTCAAATGCACTGCTAACTTTCTGGCTCATAAATTTACCCTGTTTAGACACATGCCCTGACTCAAGATGGTGTCGCGTTTCAGACATTCCGGGCATCTGGACAAGCCTCCTGCTTTAGGCTCCAGGAATGCATGGGGGTGGGGGGAAAGAAGGCGAAGGCTGGGACTGGAAAAATGGGTGCAGAAAATCGAACCAAGGACGTGGCTCAACATGTAACGCTGCCGACTTTGGAGCTGGAGAACCGAGTTCGAGCCTGGACGTGGGCTGGATCACTTAACTATAAATAAACCGAGATCTTGGAGGAGAGTGGAGAGAGACAAACCAGTATAACAAACGCTGCAAGGAGGTGGCTGTGAATAAATAAATAGGGTCGGGTATGTTCAGGAAGCTGCTAGATGTGAAAATGAGAGCTGCAAAGAAAAAAAGTAGTCCCTAATTAAAAAGATAACAGCCAGCAGTGTAAGTTAACTGTAGTTGGTCCATGCTGCTTCCTCCAGAAAGGGAACAAAAAGGAAGTGATGTATTGGCCCACAAGCCAACAATCGGCAAGCTAATAACAGCCATGCCAGATTCCACCAATGGCAAGTGACAAAACAAAGACAAATGCAATGGGTGGAGTTTCAGTAGTAATGCTGATTACTTGATACCTCGCAGAGGCAGCGCATGCGCTGCTTTATACGAGACCTAAAAAGGAGATGGCGCACCAGCAGAAACGACACTGAGCAAGCCCTCCGCAGCTACCACTACCAACTTAGTCATGAAAAAGGAGGCCCTGACCAACCATGTAGAGGCAACAAGACCAAAGAACTCTTCACCATAGTCCGAGTTCATCTGCCCCTCAGCCACCAAAAACTCTATCCTCTCCTCAAAGGAACTCTGCAAAGCTCTTGCAGATCACTTATTTATTTTATTTATTTATTTTAGAATTTTATAAGCGCATAGCTGCCTCAGTGACGAGATGTCCCAGCGCTACCCCAACAAATGACACTGGGCCACTCCAACCCAAGAGAGCGGCCTACGCAGAGAAAAGCCAGGTCTTTATTGCCTTTCGAAATGCTAGATGGTTCTGAAGGCTTCTGATAGACGTAGGAAGGGAATTCCACAGTTGCGCCGCCTGGACCTTAAACGAGCGGCCACCCGTTCTGGCTCTTTGGAAGCGAGTAATACAGACTGAGCCAGATTTGGCAAAGTGCGATTTGGCACATATCGGACCAGAAAATCTGCTAGGATCTGTGGACCTTTATGTGTCAAGATTTTATGGGCTACGCACAGCGTCTTAAAGTGGACTCTTTTAGCTATCGGCAGCCAGTGGAGTTGAGGCAGGAGGTTTGTAACTGAGCAAGATTTGGGCAATGCAAACATTTTGGATTCTTTGGAGACGAGAGATGCCGGATTTGTTGGCACCTAAGTAGAGCAAGTTACCATAATCCAGTCTCGATAGTATTGTAGCTTGAAGAATAGGTTGACGCACCTTCGGGGAGAAGTAACCAAGGAGCGGTTTCAGCCCTCTCAGGAGACCAAAACATGAACCCGCTAAGGCTTTTGACTGTACGTCAAATGAGAGCTTGCTATCGATCCAGAATCCCAGGTTCTATACTGCCTTCTTTAACAAGGGTGCAGGTTTTAATTTGTCAAGCCACCACTTTTCTGCCCATAACCACAATTTCCGACTTGGCAGCATTCAGCTGTAGGCATATTTGCCGTCATCCAGTCAGAAATAGCTATAAGGTCCTCACCGAATTTCAAGAGATTGGCTTGACACTCTTTGGAGAAGGCGATAACTAGCTGGGTGTCATCGGCATAGGAAACCAATGACAACCCTCTGCTTTTTGCTAACAGAGCTAGGGGTTGCACATAGATGTTAAAGAGCGCAGGGCTCAAAATTGAGCCCTGGGGAACCCCATGTCTAATGACATACTTCTGAGATTGGAAAGGTGGTACCACCACTTGAAAAAATTATGCTTCCAAGAAGGACTGGAACCAAGCCAGAGCCAGCCCCCTGACTCCGATATCGTGTAGCCGACCTAGAAGAATGTCATGGGAGACAGTGTCGAAGGCGGCACTTAAATCTAACAGAATCGGGGGGAGGAGCTTCGCCGGCGACCAAGATGGCCGTGTGAGCTCGGAGCTCCGAAGACCTCCCGATCCTCCGCAATAATCCTGCTACCCATCCTGTCCCACGATTGTGGGAATCGACTGCTAAGCCGGTCCTGATGCGGCACCCGCTTTCGGAATGAAAATCTGACATTCCTGGACTCAGTTAGCTCGACGGACCCCGGAGGCTCCGCCCGCGTCATTGGCGACCGTCGAGGGGTACAGCGGTGTCCTCACATGGTGCCTCCCTGCCTGCGCTTCGTCCCCCCGAGGGGTGCCTCTGAACTTTGAGCGCCTTGCTGCACGGCCTCGACCCGGACCTTGGCAACAGCGCTGTGTGCATTGCGCATATTGTACGAAGCTTCTTCGCCCCTGTTACCCGCCCGGCCCGTGAGTGCCAACATGGCGGGCAGAGGTGACCCGGACAAAGGCAAGTCTCAGCGGCTCAACAGAAAACCATCCCAGTCCCAATCCACCATTCCGGAGCGATTTTCCCAGTCTAAGGGGTCCCCGGGACTGTCGGGCCGCACTAAAGACTCGAGAAGGGATGAATCGCCGGACGACTCTGAAATAACACTTCGGGACGTCATGGGTGCGATAACGGGGGTGAAGACGGAGATGCACACTCTCCGCGAGGAACTGTCCAGCAAGGTTGACTCCCTGAAGATTGAGTTGAACCTCATCAGGACCGACCTCGGGAAGACTAACGACCGGGTGAAATCGCTGGATCTCAAGACTTCTAGCCTGGTCACTGATGTGTCCGATATCCAGACGGAGGTGCGTGACCTGAAGATGGCGAATGGATTGCTGGCGCGTCGACTGGACGAGTTCGAAGGTCGCGCGCGGCGCCAAAACGTTCGCATCACCGGGGTGCCGGAGAAGGCTGAAGAGGATTCGACTGAACTCTTTGTGGAGGACCTGGTGGTTAAGAACTTGGCACTGGGGGGCCTGAGTAAGTTCTTTTCGGTGGAAAGGGCCCACAGGGTACCGGGTGGGCCGCCGAAGTCGGGCGCCTCCCCTCGCCCTATCATCGCAAGGCTCTTTAACTATAGAGATAGAGACGCTATCCTGCAGGCATCGAGGACCGCGGGCCCTCTACGCTTCCAGAACTCTGAGGTGAACTTATTCCCGGATTTCACTCAGGCTGTCCAGAAAAAGCGCCAGAGCTTTACGGGAGTGAAACGGAGACTGAGGGAGATGGGCCTGCGTTACTCCATGCTTTATCCTGCCAAACTCCGCATCGAGCGTGACCACCGGACCTTCTTTTTTGACTGTCCAGATGACGTGGGACACTGGCTTGATACCCTGCCCCAGGAGCGACATGAACCGGCTGACCAGGCGGAGGAGACCACCGGAGGCGCGGAAGCACAGGAATAATCGTTCAATCACTTGACTTTCTGAGAGCTGGGTAGCCGTGAGGGGCATCGACTTCAGACATTGCTGCTATTGGTTTGACTCGTTTTGTAAATAATATGGGGGATGACTGGGGGGGATGGGATGCCTCCTTTCTCCTCTGTGGGCTTCCTGTAGATTAGTTAAGGGGCGACAGGCACACTGCTAGTTGGGGTGGATTATAGTCTAATGCAGGGGTGCAGGGTGGTGGGTAGTTGGGGTGTGTTTTTTCAACTTCTTTCCATGTTTTACTCTTTGTTCTGGCTGAGGAACTATTGGACTGATATGTTATCACTGTGGGCGCCATTGCGGGTGGGGGGGGAGGGGCGGAACGTCCTTGATGATGGGGGGTAAATCTCTTAACTTGTTGAGCTGGAATGTGAACGGGTTGGGGGACCGCATTAAAAGGGGTGTCGTGTTGCAGATGCTCAAGCGATGTTCGCCGGATGTGGTTTTCTTGCAAGAGACCCATCTAGTGGGTCACGCCTGTAAAGCATTGAATAGACGTGGATTCAAAATGGTGGCACATTCGGGGTTCTCCTCGGGATCCAGAGGGGTGGGTATCATGGTGCGCATGTCCCTCCCGTTGGAGGTGGAGTCTGTGCTTGCTGATGAGAGAGGCAGATATGTGGCTGTGGTGGGCAAATGGGAGGGCCGCACGCTAGTTTTGGTTTCGGTTTATGTTCCCCCGGGGCTGCAGGAGACTACTTTCAGGGATCTGGGTGGCGCCATTTTAGGTCTCCCCGAGGGATTGTTGCTCGTGGGTGGTGATTTCAACTCCGTAGTCTCGGGAGACTTGGACCGCTTCCCATCCAGAGACCTGCGTCCTTCTCAGTCCTGGCTACCTGATTTTCTGAGCTCCATGGGGATGGTTGATTGCTGGCGATTGTTACACCTCACCCAGCGGCAGTACACTTTCCTCTCGGGTGCCCACGGTAGCCTTTCTAGAATAGATTACGTCCTCACCCCGGCTGCCCAGGCGCAGTCTGTGTCCACCGCGCGTCTTTTGGCTAGGGGCATTTCGGATCATTCCCCGGTTTGGGTCTCTTTTGACTTCCAGATACCCGCGTCCTCGCGGGTGGCACCCATCAACCCATGGTACTTCCGCGACCCGAAGACCAGGGCGCTCCTGGCTAAAGCTATGGATCGGTACTTTGCCGAGAATACTGGCTCCGTTGACTCTGCCGTCTCCCTTTGGGAGGCTTTTAAAACCGTGCTTCGTGGCGAGGCCTTCTCCCTGATTGCGGAGGCCCGCCGTCGACGGGATGAGGGTGTGGTGCGGCTGGAGTCTGATCTCGCTGACTTAAACTCCCAACTGGCGCTGGGCCCGTCTCCCGACCTACTCCACGCTCTCTCCCTCAAACAGTCCGAACTCCGGGCGACTGCCACTGACGCGGCGAAGGCCTTGAGCAGGGAGCAACAGGGCAGGATATATGATTCGGGAGACAAGGCGGGCAAGCTCTTGGCGTGGTTGGATAGACGGGAGCTCGCGTCCCGGGTGGTCCCAGAGTTGGTGGGCGCGGACAGCCTGTCCCTGACGGACCCGGCGGCTATAGTTGGGTCCTTCGCAGAATATTTTGAGGGGGTCTATACCTCCGCGAATCCCCTCCCGGAGTCTGCTTCGGCTTCCCTTCTGGAAGACATCGAACTTCCCTGCCTCTCAGATCTCGAGCGAGACGACATGGATCGGGACCTGACCGTGGATGAGGTGGCCTTGGCGATCCGGTCGTTGCGCTCTGGCAAAGCGCCGGGACCCAACGGCATCCCGGTTGAGCTTTATAAACTCAAGGCCGACACACTTGCCGCACCCTTGTTGAATATGTTCCTTGAAGCCCGCGAGGCAGGAGAACTCCCCCTCGATCAACGACTTGCCACCATTGTGGTGATACACAAGGAGGGAAAACCGCGTGATTTATGCCGGTCCTACAGACCCATCTCACTTTTGAACGCAGAACCCAAGATCCTGGCCAAACTGTTGGCCAACCGGCTAGTGGGAGTGATCTCGGACCTGGTTCATCCGGACCAGTCTGGCTTCATACCGCACCGGAATACGGCGCTCAACTTGAAACGGCTTCACGCGGTCATGGCACGTGCTCATCTGCTTCGTGAACCCGCAGTTCTCGCCTCCCTTGATGCCACTATGGCCTTCGACTCGTTGGAGTGGAATTACCTATGGGCCGTCCTGGCCAAGTTGGGGTTTGGACCCGCTTACGTCAGATGGGTCCGGCTGCTGTACTCTGCTCCGCTGGCTAATGTGGCTGTTAATGGTCGGTTGTCGGCCTCCTTTGCGTTGCACAGGGGCACTAGACAAGGATGCCCGCTCTCGCCGCTCCTGTTCGCCCTGGCGCTTGAGCCTCTGGCGGCTTGGATCAGGACCCACCCCGATTTCTCCGGGATAACGTGGTCCCCAGGTTTCGAGGACCGGGTGTCGCTTTACGCGGACGACATCCTTTTGTACCTTACCTCTCCCTGCCGCTCGCTCATTGTAGTTTTTGACCTGTTGGGGACCTTTGGGGCCCACTCGGGCCTGGTGATCAACTGGTCTAAGTCCTCTTTGTATACGTTGTGTGGAGACACTCCGCGCCTCCCCCGTGGGTGCTCAATACAGATAGCCCAGCAGGGCTTTCGGTACTTGGGCATTTACGTGTCGCGGGACTCCCGAGCCCGATATTTGCACAATCTACTTCCACCACTGGTGCGGCTGCGCCGGGACGTCGAGGGTTGGAAGAAGCTACCGATCTCCCTGATGGGCAGAGCTGCGTTATTTAAAATGATGGCGCTTCCTTTACGCTCTGCAGAATACCCAGGATCCCGTGCCAGCTAAATACTTCGGGGAGATCGAATCCTTGCAGCGAGCGCTGCTGTGGGATGGTAGACCACGAATCTCGTTGGTCAAGCTGACCATACCATGCTACGACGGGGGTATCGCCCTGCCTGATGTGCGACGCTATTACTGGGCGTCCCAGCTCGCGGCAATCAACCATGGCCTCTACGGCCCGGCGACCAACCCGGGCTACGCCATGGATCGGTGGCTTGTGGGTGACGGGAACTATTATAGAGCATTATACTCCAGGTCTCTGGATCGGAAGCTGACGGGCCCCACTAAGACGATGGTGCGTATATGGCGTGCAGTCACTGACACCTTGGGCTGGAAAGATAGGGTTACCATGGCCACCCCACTGTATGACTCAGACATACTGGGAAAGCTGTGGCACACTAAGGGCTTCGACAGATGGGACACCATTGGGATATCTAAGGTTGGGGACATGGTGGCAAGGGGAAGTGCAAGACGTTTGAGGTGCTACAATCTGAGTTCCAACTGGCGGCGACGGAATATTTCCGACACGCCCAGCTTAGCCATGCCCTCTCCCCCCATATATCGGAGGGGGAGGCGATCCCCGAATCGTCACCCCTGGAGGATCGGGTGCTGGACGGTCACATGCCGGACAGCGCTATCTCCCTAACGTACAAGAAGCTAATTAATGTGAGAGTTGATTTGCTTGAGCGATTGAGAGAGCACTGGGTGAATGATGGCATAGAGGTGGACGACGAGGAGTGGCAGTCGGCGGTCTCCTCCCCTAGAGAGGTGGCCATATCGGCACGGCTCCGCCTGGTTCAGTTGAAGATACTACACAGGGTGTATGTCACCGGCCCAGACTCATACATATGGGGCTCTCAACGGATGGTCTGTGCCGGCGGGGATGTGGTATGCTTGCGACCTTCATGCACATCATATGGGAATGTCCGGGAGTTGCCCGGTATTGGACACGAGTGCATGAGGTGATGGAGGAGGTGACTGGTGTGGCCCTACCGGCTGAGGCCCGGCGATGCCTCCTCAATATTTGGTGCCCGAATGATTACAGCGTTGCCCAGACCCGTTGGGTCACCTTGGGCAACATGGTGGCCAAGAGAGATATCGCCCAGAAATGGGGTGCGCCTGCTCCTCCCTCGCTCAGCTTATGGGAAACCAATATGGACTGCTGCATGCTGCGTGAGAAGACGGTGTATGTGGCCAGGGGCAAGCCTAGAATGTGGAGGTCTGTGTGGGGTGCTTGGAACTCCTATAGAGGTGATATTTGCGACCCCCCTGTGGTGATTGACTCCGATGTCCAGCTTTCCCCGTAGTGCCCCTTACCCGTGGTTCCAGATAGGTTATCCTGGTGTGCTACCTCCCACATGCCTTATTGTTGTCATTATTATTATGTGCTGTCTTGGGTGTGCGGCCCTCGACCCCCTCCCGCTACACAAGTCCGCTGTCTCTGTACCGTCCTCAGCCTACCTTCTTCTTCTTTAACTTTCTTTCGTGCTTAATGCACACTTCTTTCTCCTGGCCTTTGAGGCCTTCTTATTCCTTGGTTTATTCTATTCTAGGTTCGACATTATTTGAAAATTAAACCTGATTGCTTCTGCATATAGTATTGTACACAACCTTACCTGCTACCTCGATGCTGCCTGGCCTCCGGGATGTATGGCTGAATAGCGGTGTACTTTTTCTACAAATAAAGGTTTTCCCAAAAAAAAAAAAAAAGAAAAAAAAAAATCTAACAGAATCAAGGCCGCCGAGTTCCCGACATCTAGGCAGCAACGGATATCCTCCGTCACTGCCAACAATGCTGATTCCGTACTATGACGTGGCCGGAACCCATTTTGCGAGGGATCCAGCGTACTATTATGCTCCAACAATTCCGCCAACACTGTGTTGACATATTGCTCAGTAGCCTTCGCTAAGAAACGGAGCTGGGAAATCGGCCGAAAATTGCTCGGGTCTGATGGCTCCAAAGATGGCTTCTTTAAAAGAGGTACCACTTTTGCCTGCATCCAGGCTGCCGGAAGTAACGCAGAGGACAGAGACAAATTAACCAATTCCCTTATAGATGGTGAGATTGAGTTGAGAACTTGACAAAGCTGATCTGGTCTCAGTGGGTCAGCTGGCGAGCCTGATTTAATTTTGAAGCACAGAGCTTTAATCTCAGGAAGCGAGAGTGGGGGAAAGTAGCACAGAGTTGTTATAGGGACATTTGGCCTGTCCTCCAACTCAACAGGGTGATTGAAAGACGAGCCGATTACTGGAGGGGAGGCGGTTGACAAGTTGTTATAAATGATCCCAACCTTCCGTACAAAAAAATCAGCTAGTTTATCACACTGAGTATTGGAAGAAATCGGGTAATCTGTTTTTTTGTTGGTGTTGCTCAACAAGTTAGCCATGATATACAGAAACTTTGATCCCCAACTTATCGTCCTTCCCAACCTCCCCACTCCCATGATGACAGCCACAGACTACCCACGCAACACATGGGAACAGCTCAGCACAACGGACACTACTGCCTTAATGAACTCCATCCTCTCTGGAGCACCCTCTGACCCATGACGTCAGCGACTCTTTAACCTCTGAATTGACTAGATCAGCCACAGCTCACCACCATCCTCAATGCCTCCATCACCACAGCTACCTTTTCCGAAGCCTGAAAACACTGAGTCATATCCCTCCTCTAGAATCCCTCCGTAGACCCCAGCGATCTCCAGAAATACTGCCCCATCTTGCTGCTCCCTTTTCCTGCAACTTGCTTGACCCCTCTCATTCAGGTTTCAGAGCCAACCAGAGCGCCGAGCCAGTTCTGATCGGCACAATAGACTGCATCCCACCCTACTCGACAGAGCAGAATCTGCCTTCCAACAGGATAACTGCCTGAAGCTCAACACAGTCAAAACCAAAGTACTGATTTTCAGCAGCCACACCCCCCTCTGGAATGACTCCTGGCGGCCATCTAAACTCTGACCCACCCCTACTCCAAAAACCACACCAGCGACCTCTGCATCATCCTGGACAACAAACTCTCCATGAAACAGGTCAGCGCTGTCTCCTCAGCCTGCTTCCACTCTTTCGACATGCTCTGCAAAATCTTCAAATGGCTCCCCATCAGCATCAGGAAAACAGTGAGGCAGGCCCTCCTCCTCATCAGCTGTCTGGAATACGGCAACGCACTCCATGCGGGCACCACCAGCGAACTCCTAAGAATACTCCAGACAATCCATAACACAGCAGCCAGACCGATCCTCAACCTTCCCAAAAGGACCCACATCACCCAACATCTGAGAGACCTCCACTGGCTCCCCATCCAGAAAAGATGGCAATTCAATCTACTGACCCATGCCTACAAAGCCCTCCACGATAAAGGAACTGCATACATGAACCACCGCCTGAACTTCCACCAACCATCTAGAAACCTCCGCTCCCCTCGTCCTGACACTGCGCATCCAAGACTGCTGCACTGGAGGTTGTTCCTTCTTTCTCCTCGCCAAGTGCTGGAACGTCCTCCCCTTACACCTCCGATCTTCACCATCGCTGACAGACTTCAGGAAGGGACACAAGACCTCGCTCTTAGACTGAAACTCCGAGTCCAGTGCCTGGATACCCTCACGGGTGATAAGCCATGCTATTTAAGTCCCTTATGATTGATTGTAGTGGGCACCATTAAACATTTTACAGTTTCAACCCATGCTTTTCTCTGTGACTGCAAACTTTCAAATCGATTCTCATTGCAAATACTTCTCATGCTGTGTCGCTCAGCTGAAGCCCTCTGAGGAGGAGGAGAGGCTTCAATGACTGGATCGAAAAAGATCTCCTGTCTTAGATGGAATACATGAAGGAGTATCGAGTTGACAACCACCTTTTCGTCGGGAGAGAGGTTGCACAAGAAAACCTGCTTTGCCTTAGACGGTAAGGAGCGCCTCCCAGTCTAGGGCCTACAGGCCCATTCCACAAGAGCAAAGACTGCCACAGTGACATTAACAAGGGATGTTCCAGTAGTTGACATCTGCTAGTCTATCGCATGGGTGTCTGTACATATATTCACCCAGCACTACTTCCTCAACAGTGCAGTTTACAGAGAAGGCCATTTCGCCTCCTCGGTCCTAAAGGACGTGTTGATGTGAGTCCACACATTGGCCTTCCATCTTTTAGAGGTATTGCTTTGCTATTTATTTAAAGGTTGAGTAATCTGTGTGTACGAGTGTCCTTTAGCGGGACAAGTTACTTTTGGTTATGCTGTTTATGGTGGATAATTTATCTAATCGCGGTTCCCCACTACCCTTCTCCAAGGTCTGTAACTTACAGAGGTATTGTGATGACTCAGCGGAGTCCAATGGTGCCAGCGCACAGGAGCAAATTTTATGAACATTTCTAGATCCAGTCTTGTGCCAGGTTACAGTCAAAAGGTGAATAATCTGTGGTTGGAATGCTGACCAGAATGAGAATTACTGATTGAAAGTAACTTGTTTATCCGTTCTGTTTAAAGTGGCAGTTCAGCAATTCATGACTCCTTATGATCACAAGTTTTGACACGTGGCTGGTGAAGGGCTCCTTAGATTTTTGTTGTTGTTGCTATCGTGAAAATTATGACTAGCTTTATTCCATAGCGATTGGGGGGGGTGAAGGCACCATGAGAGATATCCAACTCAAGGATAAAGGTGGGGGGAGGCAGCGAAAACCGAAGTATCACAAATGCAAAAAGCTCCACGTGCTTTGTAAATCAAAGTGCAACTGCTAAAGGCATTATTTTATGTAATTGATTCAAATTCCGTTTATGCAAAAAATGAAAATCTGATTTGATTTGCGACCCTCACACAAGGTAAAACAAAAAAAGGTGTGAGGCAGAGACAAAAAAAAGTCAGATGGAGAACCAAAGGCCCTAGCAGAGCACACCCAGAAGGTGTGCTCTGCTAGGGTATGCCGCTTGCGCCCAGTGAGCACGTGGTCTGGCCACATGCCTTGCACAGCAGGGGTTGGGACTACAGTGTATTATTTACATTTTTTTTCTTTTAAACTTAACATTCAGGGAGAAAAACAAAAGTAAAAACTGAGCTAAAGTTCTGGCTCAAACGCATAAAACCACAAAAATTCATCAGTTATATATGGTTTGCAGTGCACCCAACACACACCATAACTGTTACTCACCATGCTGAAATCATTCATTTGCCAAAGACACCGGGAGAGAAAAGGTAGTTTAGCAAGAGAAAAACATGGCTTATGTTTAATTTAAAAACAAAACAGGTGATGGACCGAATGTGGATCAATGTCACACATTCACCCCAGTCCAAAGATCTGGGCCCAAATCCATCGTTTTTTTGCACTCCACACCACCCTGGGTTAGACAATGGCGATATGCAAATCAGCTCTGACCCTGTGCCCCATGGGAACAGTCCAGTCCGAACTACAAAAGCCATGTCCTTCCCAGAACGGAATCAAGCATCCGAGGACCGGACCGGTTTCGAGGTAACACCTCTCATCAGCCCGGCTAGCTTGACTCCAGTGGTGTGGAGTGCCTGGGACCCACGTCTGAGCATCCCCAGCGCACTTATGGCGAATTTGCAAACAGGTGATGGACCGAATGTGGATCAATGTCACACATTCACCCCAGTTCAAAGATCTGGGCCCAAATCCATCGTTTTTTTGCACTCCACACCATTATGTTTAATTTAAGACACAGTAACATAGAAATGTCCTGATGACTACAATAGTCACCAGGTAGAATCATACATAAGAGCTGAGACAGCTTTGAAGTAGCTTTATGTCAAATTATCCAAGAACCCTAGTTGTTAGGAAGTGCAAGGTAAAAATCTTTCTGTAGAGAGCGGGTAATGGGTTTGAATCCCATGAGGGCCACCACAGTCTTTTTTTATGTTAACGTAATAAGAATCATTGAATTCAGGTAATACTAATGTGGAAGCTGGTTTTATAATTACTTTCCTAACATAATTAAGCTGCCTGCTTTGTGATACCTAATATCTACTTTAGAGGCCTATTGAAGGCTGACACAAAATAATTAATAAAATGTTTCTGCAGTTGCTGAAAGTAAGCTGCTCTCGCAACGCAAGGCTTGCTCAAGAACCACATCCAGACAGTACATGATGCCAGCTTAGCCCCAAGCGCTTCGGCACACCATAATTAGAAGTGGCACAGTCTACGTGTCCTTCACTAGAACAGATGTTGCAAGTCACCTCTGTAGAAATTACCGTTTTGCAGCATAGAATACTTCTAGATTCACATAATGTGCATATTCCGCCATCTAGTGTTTGGAGTTGGAAAGTGCTTTGCCTTTTTAGGTCTTGCCTACGTAGCACGCATGCGCTGCATAGGAGGAGACCTCTTGAAATAGATTCGGTTTTTCGCCCACGCATTGCATTGCTTTTAATGGCAACGCATGCACGTTTGGTGATTCCCTTGCGGGAGCAAGCTTTGACACCATCTGTTTGTAATTAACTTTCAAAGAATATGGTGCCCTTGCTCGCTTCCGCAAAGGGAAACAGGCGCAGGCCTCCTCCTGTCTCCCCTCCTCCTCCCCCCCACACACGACATGTCTACCTTCACACACTGCACAGACTTCCCTAGATAAAGGCATGGGTAATTATGTTAAATGTGGCTCCTTGTTTAAAAAGGTGGGCGATTTCTTTTAAGCATGCAGCATTAGTCCAGCAGCCATCATTATTCTGCTGTGAACTCGGCGACAGTTCTGTGTAGATTGGTTTGATTTGATTCAGCCAATCCAATCAAAGCTGTTTGAAATATAAGAATGCATAACACAGCTGAAGAACAAGCACTTTGTAAATGTTTCGTGCACACGCAGGGTCACTATAAGTATAATGAAACTTTCACTACATGGTAAAAATTTGAATTCCCCCTGGTTTAATAAACAAGCTGCAATTGGACGAAATCTCACACTCGTGAATCAGTGCACAGACTGCACAGGCGTGACATCATTCTCTTCGAATACAGGTTTCTAAACACTTTCTGTTTCTTTGGGAAATGGCCAACCCGATAAAACTGGTCCTTAATTAAGTTCCCAATTTGGATTATACACTATAGCGATTTCCAAAGGCGCAAAATGAGCTTACAATGTTTAAAAATGTAAATATGCAGATTTTAAATAGCTGAGCGCCTATTTCGGACGTACACAAATCTGCTAAACTGGGTCCATCGACGATCACACACGGATCCAGCTGGGAAGCTGGGATCGTCCTCTGATCTTCCAGTCCCCAGAGTCACTGTTAAGCTATCTGGCCATCTCACGCTGGGATCGTGTTTCTGGTCTTATTGCTGTGAGCTGACACATGTTTGCACATTGTTGGAGACCTGGGACACATTATTTAAGAGGCGTACCCATACACTGCGAGTTTCACCCTGCACATGGGTTCATACGGGTGCTTCACAGCACGCCCCTCAGCATGAGGTTTAGCAAATCGCACAAAATCTGTAATAAAGTGCTTTCTCCCCAAAATGAGCAACACCCGACAGACTGTTGACTCGGTTAAAATCACCTATTTTTTAAAACTTTTAGAAACAGTGACCGAACCCTGGCGTCCTCTGCATCATGCATAGAAGAAAAGTGTTAGATTACCACAAATAACAAGATCTTTTTAAAAATTCTATTCTCTGCCATCTTTTGGTCACAACAATAATACCCTCCCCGTATCCAAAAGATACTGCGAGGAGAGCCCATTGCCAATAAAGTGCGCTACTTAATTAATGTACTCTCTTTTATAATTTAATGTAGTTCTCGTGTTCTGTCTGCCTTACGAAGCGCTGCCGTTGTCGGAGACTGCTTCAAAGCGCTTCAAAGACTGTAAAAATGAAAAATAGCAAACTGTGGTACCGACAGACCTGGCCGCGAGGAAGTGTCGCTGGCAGACTGGACCGTGAATCACCTGAAACCAGGGCTGCCTCGGGGGCGGGTGACACAAAGCAGGTCTGGGGGCTCTTCCTCAGGGGGCGAGGGCATAGCAGGCTTTACAGGTAATAAGTGGCCTCCTTCCTTACACTCCGCACACATGTGCTTCCTGTATCAGAGACACAGTGGAACCTGTAAAACCATCGCCCACAGCGAAAAAATCACTCAAAACAAGAACATCCCCAGCTTTCTTATTGCAAGGTGCAGATAGGACGGTGTGTGGTCTGCACGGTCTTAAAGCGTTAGTGCGGTGCTGTACCAGGGTGCTGCAGCCTGGACCAACATTTTCATATATGTTCTAAGGCTAATGGTGATCAGCGTCTCTTCCAGAAGGTTTAGCTCCAGGGTTCACCTGAACCTAAGAGGGAGCCCCGCAGCGCAGATCTACGGTGGGGATCGCACTTGTGTCTTGCCGCGGGTGTCCAGGGAGATCACACACCGGATGCTCAGGTCAGGTGACTTCCTGTGTGTGACCTTCTGCAGACCAGCAGCCCCCACGGCTGAACCCCTTTTTTCGCCGCGGGACTTCACGAGACGCACCTTGAGGGCGCACAGGAGGTGGCACAACTCCTTTAAAACCACTATCTGATAGAGACTACAAGCCACTGATTCCTTCACATAGATTTATCCCCAGGCGTGAGACTGGATCCGGAAAACTTTTTGCCACAGCATCCCTGTGTGCCGGGGGGACGGCACCACCTGACTCCGCCCTGACGTCCTCTGCGTCTGTGACGTCAGCGAGGTCCCAAGTCTCAACCCGGCGCGCCTACGTCAGTTTTTTCTCTTTCCGCGTGCAACGCGGATCCGGTTGCGATCTGGACTGTTTTCAGGCCTTCTATCCCTTTTTTCACGTTTGGAACAGTGTGCGAATGCCTTCGGGCTTCTGGAGGTGTCCCTCTTGTGCACTTCCCATGTCGGCGACGGACCCTCACCCAATTTGCGTGTGGTGCCTGGGTGGGCACCATGACTCCGAGGGCTGCGACGCCTGCCGGCATAAGTCGCAGCGGGAGCACCGGATGAGGTTGCTGCCGGCATGCACATCCAGTTTGGTGTCCACTTAGCGTCCGTCGCCCACCTCGGATGCAAGGAACCGCCGGTTTTGTCTGCGAAAGTCTTTCGTCGCGGCCCCTTGGGTGCGGCCCACGGGCTCATAGGTCCTTCAGTTTGTTTCTGAGGCCTTATCTTCCTTCCTCGGCAGTTGCCGTCTTTCCCCCCCCCCCCCCGGACCTGTTGCCCGCCTTCAGATTCCCTACCCTCTGTTTCCTGGCGCAGAGGCGACTAGGGCCCAAATGACAGCCTACGCTGCGGCTCTGCAGGCTTCTTTGGCCCTTTCTCCACCTCCTGAGACGACCGCTGATCCCTTGCCTCGTCTGTGGAGTCGCCGAAGGTTTCAGCTCCAGGTCGTAGGAGAGTGGCGCCGTCTGGGTGTGGTCCTTAGGGGCTCCCCTCTTCGGAGTCTAGCGTCCCTGTCTCGCTGCAAATCCCTACGGGACTCCCTGTGGCGTTGCAGGTGATCGCCGGGACCCCAGGCTTGTCCTTGAGTTCCTTTCGGCCCTCTGAGCAGGCTGCTACCTCACCAGAGGCCGAGCTGGTGCCGCTTCGGTGCCAGGGGCCTTCCAGTGGAGTCACGGGTAGAGGCGGGGCCGAGCTGGCGCCACAAGTGGCCACACTGGCGCCGCCTGACGCCGATCAGGTGCCAATGGCGGCCTCCACGGAGCCACGCTGGTGTCGGGCTCTGGATTTGTCTCCTAAAGTCCCTTCGTCTCCGGAGGTCTCGCATCTGTCGATGTGTTACTCCCCGGAGATAGGGCGCCGTGTAGTCACCTTTTCGCCGGCATCTTCTTGGGCAGGCTCTTCGCCGTCCCCGTGACCACAATCCTCAAACCCTTCTTTTCCTGGCTCGTGGCTGGCTTCTCCACCAGCATTTTCTCCTTCCCCCTGAGACCACTTTGGTCCCTCATTCCTCTGTGGATCCTCCTCTGTGTAGGGGCTGGCCGCTTCCCCCTGGAATTGTGGAAGGGCGTCTCAGTCTGCAACCATCACCCACGGAGGAATTGCTTTCACCTCCGTGGTGTCCTACTGAGGCCAGTGTTGCCTTTGTTCAGGCTAATTCCATGGCTGCTGGCATTCTGAGGATGGGTGAACCTGTCACTCCATTTCCTACAAACAACCTCTTGGAGATTCTTCACCAGGGCTCGGGTGGACTGGAGCTGTACCTTCCTTTTGAGGCGTCACTCCATGATTCTCTTGGGGGCCCCCTGCCACGGGAGATCCAGGGCCTCAGGCGCTATTGCACTGCCATCGTCCTGCTCCGCATGACCTGGTCTGTCTTAATTTCCACCCTTCTTCTCCAGGCGCTCTACTGCATGCTACCTTTCCATGTTTGCCTGTGGTGTTGTTCCCTCCGTCTCGGGAGGCCAGATGGTTAGGTTCATGGGGACGTAATATCTTTGCTTCTTCCGGTGCTGCCTTGAGAGCGCTTAACACTTTGTTTGTGTTGACCAGGGCTACCTCTAACCTTTGGGGTTCGAGGTTATTTCCCTGTCCTGGCGATTTCTTTCCCCTGCCGGGGTCTGGCTTTGCCTGGGCTGGGGAGGTCCTCTCACAGACCCTCCTTCCCCTTGGGTATGGCTAGGGTATCTATTCTATGTGAAGGAATCTGCGGCTAGTGGTCTCTATCAGATGTACGAGTTACTTACCTTTGGTAACGATGTATCTGGTAGAGACGATTCTAACCGCAGATTCCTTCACTGCCCGCCCTTCCTCCCAGTTTTGCGAGGGCCCTCTGGGTCTTCTGCACTCGCCTGCCTCCGGGTGGTTGGCTGTGCGGGTGTCTTTCTTACCCCCTCCTTCGGGGGATGCTCGCCTTGTTTTTCCATTTTGGACCTTGTAGACACTTCTGCACACCTGTGCTCTGGTCTCCAGTGTGGGGTTTGCTTGTGCTTCTTCTTCTACTTTTGTTGATGAATTCTGCCTTTGGCAGTCTTTAGGGTCAGGGTGCCTTGGTCGATCTCGACTTAGGAGTTCGGGAGTTTTTCTCCCTACTGGTGTTGTCTGAGGTTGACTGGTCATTGTTCTACGTTCTAACCTTGGTGTCCCTTTATTTTCCAGGCAGCGGCTGCAGCCTTCTTGATCTGATGTGTATTTTCACATGCTTCTGCCCCGGGGAGGCTGTTGTGTTTGTTTGCAGGATTGGTTTCCAGTAGCGATGCCCTGTTCTTTCATTCCAGATTTGGTGCCTTAGTACCTGGCTCTATTCTGGATGGTTCTGTTCCTCACCATGGTTTCTTTCCCTTCTGTTTAGCCGGGTTTTTTCGCACACTGTTCCAATATTCTCACAGTTTTTGTTAGTGATGGCTCCGCGTTTTGGCGCAGAAAAGTTCTCTGAAGAAAACGGACGTAGGCGCTCCGGGGTGGGACTTGTGTCCTCGCTGACATCACAGACGATGTCAGGGCGGAGTCACATGGTGCCGTCCCCCTGGCGTTCAGGGATGCTGTGGCAAAAAGTTTTCCAGATCCAGTCTCACGGCTGCTGGTAATTCTCCGTGAAGGAATCTGCCGCTAGAATCGTCTCTACCAGAAACATTGTTACCAAAGGTAAGTAACTCGTACTTCAAACCTTGAGCGGTGCAGCGAAACAGATAACACAACACCCCCGTACACAAAATAAAACCATAGACTCTTCTTGATCATGCAGAGATATAATACTGGATTTGTTTGGGAGGCGCCAGCCTACTATCTGGTTTACTTACAGCCATAGCGTGGTCTGAGCAGGGAGGTGCGCAGCTTCTCATGCTGCACCCTGTGTCTGCGCTGATGCTTCTGCCAAAACTTCAGCAGTTGAACGGCTGCGCCTCTGGTGTATCTGCCCTTGGCTGCGTGACGGGCTATCAGAAAGACGAGTTGCACATCATTTGGGCCAGTGGTGTACGCGTGGTAGTGCTCTTTTCAAAGAATCTAGGCTCCTCTTTGAGGAAGTTCTAAGGTACTGTTTACGAGGCTTTGAAGTTTATTATTTGGGACATGGAATACCTGTCAATGTTCTGTAGGGTAGACGAGCTATTAGTTAAAATATGTCATTCTCTTTTCTACCATTTGTACCCTGAGGCAAAGGCTTTTTGATTTGCTAGGTTCACCAAATCACGTTGCAAAACTCAAAATCAGCCATGTGACAAAACGATGGCAAACAAAACTAGCACATGGGTACACACCTGCCCTTATCTAAAGGCGCACCATTGAGTCACTAAGACCACCCCTTAAGAAAACCAGCACTGGCATAGCCAATAGGTCTCGCCTTTGGGTCTTTATAAGTGTTTAGTTATCCAGCACAATATCCTTGGTGCAACAACATCAAATGTTGCATGGATAAACACTTATACGGTCCCGAAGGCGAGACCTATTGGCTATGCCAATGCTTGTCTTTTTTTCTCTTGGATGGTTGTGAAACCTGATCCTCCGTGGTCCGGCTACAACCCCCCTTGTGTGTGCAAGCTCAGATAATTTTTTCCGCCATGGAGATCGGAGGTGCACTAAAGAAGTCTGAGAAAACACAGCAGCATATGCAGTCAAAAAGGAAAACCCTCCAGAAACTCCAGAGAGAGGTGGTACCAAGGAAGGTTGCATGAGGGGGGACATCTTTGAGCAATAAAGCCTTTTTTGGTGCTGCTCACTTGATTCCTCATGCACCACAGCGAGTACTTTTTTCCCCAGAGAATACAGTCTCCAGGTATTTGGGTGGGGGTTTCTACGAGGAGCTGATGTTTCATCAGAAAACAAGGTAAGAATGTGCTCCTTTATATATAATATATGAGCAAAGCACGGATAAATTGCACCAGGTACCATCAAGAAAACTTGAAATAAAGCAGCACTGCCGCTTTTTTTATTACACGGTTGGAAGAATCCAACACCTCTACCATGCAGCGCCTAAGGAAATGTGCCAATGTGCTGTTTGTTACACTACGTGTGCGTTTCTTTAAGTTATTTAAAACGTATTTACATAGTTGGGGCCTACGTTAAAAACACACAACACATCTACCAAGCTGTGCCTCTAGGCAATGTATCCATGTATTGTTTATACACTACTTGTGTGTTTTGTTCAGTTACTCCAAACCTACTTTCGTAGTTGTTGTACTAAGTTTGAAATGCACAGCAGTGCCTCTACCAAAAAACACAGTGCACACTAATGTTAGGAACAAATTATTCCCAAAACCTTTCCGTTCCTTATATGGCTAGGGCTCAAAAATTCGCGATAGACTTACAAGGGGTAAACTAAACAAAGAAAAACAGTGGATTTTTCTTTACTTTAGACGGGAGTTAACAGATATTTTGAAGAATATTCAGGCCTACACAGGAGGGTTAACTCCCAAAAATGGTTTCCCATATCAACGAAAAAAACAGGCAATAAGCCATCAAATATAAGAACTCACGGCAGAACAAGCCCTGGATTCATCGCAAACAGTAAATATTTGGGCACAACCTTTCCAACACGGCACCAGATGCAGCGCATGTCTGCAGAGGGTTTCCAGACAAACGGGCGGAATGGTCTAAAACCCCCCGCCTCCCACTCCACTTCTAAATGAAATGAATTCTTCAGGTGGAACAAAAGGACCCCATAAAACTTGTGCTTATCTCGAGGAAGCCATTCCTCAAAGGCTCTCTGAAAACTGGCACAAACGCAGGTATGAGGTCCCAGCAACAACATAGGTTGTTCGTGGGCGGTTACCAGAGCTCTCATAGATAATAAATCACGCACTCACAAAGGGGGAAATGCAACAGTTGGCTTTCTCTGTTGCAGTCCATTTTCACTGAAAGGCATTTAATGTTCATAGAACAGATCACTACTAGTCTATGCTGGTGCCTCAAACACGCATTAACACGTGTGCGAGTGCTATATTTACCGCAGCTTAAAAGTAAAGCAACTGCCTTACAACAATTTAACATATGTAATGAGCAAAGTTACAAAACAAGTAAAATATTTAGGCAAGCAACTTATTTTCCAATAGATCAAAAAATATTTAGTAACAGCTGATGTCATATAACACACGGCACACGCGGTTAAAGAACGTGTGGCCCAAAAAACACAGTATTGCAGATACTATGTCAATATTTACTCGTTACAGTAGCAACTTCAACACATGTAATAAACTTGCTGCAGAGCATTGTAAAATGCACTGTAACAGGAACATCGCACTTCAAGGTACAAATACTCGCAAGATTGCAGCATTACCTACTGAGCCTCTGCAAACTCTAAGGTGGCGATGGTAGGTTAATATTATATGCTAACCTGCTTATACCAACAGAACAAGATACACTAGATCAAGGACAAATGCCAGTTTGGTTCATACGAAAAATCACATGGCCTAGGCCTACATATAGACAAGTACATAGGGCCATGCACATTTCCCTTCAAAACTACCCCCGTAAAGGACGGGGTATAGACAACATTAGTTTTTATATTTATTCTGCACCAAAAAATAAGTGTCATGTTTCCAGCTCAAATATTTGGATACGTCCCCAAATAACAGTGCACAATAAATGAACCCATCAAGGTATAGTTATATATGCGTATGTGTACATACCATATATAGCAACATATTTCATTGTATGCAGATACATATATGTATACATATAACTAGGAGGGAGACACACCCTCAAGTTCATATGAAAATATATATACACTATTCATATATATATATACATATACGCTCCCTTAAACATTAGCACACACCGCATTACGCCGGTGTTAAAGGATTTCCGTTTTTTTTTCTACAGAGCACACACGGCCTCTGTTTTTTTAAACCCAGTCACACAAGACTTTAAACGCATACCAACTCCCTCCACTATTCACCACTACGGTGCTTCACAATCCTGTTTTGCAGCAGGCATAATTCCGCAGACCGCCCCAGGACGGTGTCTGCACATAAAAGCACTATACACGCTTCTTTCATTCACCGTTCAACTTCTAATAAGGGAATAGGTTTTCACGCAAAAGAACTTACTATCCCATAAATAACAAGTGTATATCTGAAAACGCTGCACAGCATCCTGTACATCAAACAACACATATGTATAACACAAGAAGGTGTTTACCACAGCAACAGAGGCGAGTTAATTTCATTGCACACATTTATTGGGCTTGGTGACCCCAAAAGGCGAGAGTCGCCTCCTACCATGGAGACTGATCTCCACACCATAAGGGAGGTGGCAACTCTTCAAGGGGAGTTGACCGCGACTTCCCAGTCTATCACACAAGGTCGGCAATTCAGGTTGACGGCGACCTGTAAGGGAACAGGCAACTCTTCTATAGGGGTTGACGGCAAGTTCCAAGGGTATTCCATATGGCCGGCTACTGCGGTAGACCGCGACCAATAAATTTGCCACGTAAAGTGGGGGGTTAACACCCTACCACCACATAAAACACCTATGCACAATAAAAGGAAAATATTAATCACTTTAAAACATGCATAGACATACTCTATAACAAAGCAGTTTAACAGGCACAAAGATCAGGTCCATACCTCACATCTGGTCCACCAGATAGGTCCACCTACTCAACAAGATGTATTCCTGACAATACAAAAATAACACAGCCCTTTACCAGGTTGTCTTTCACTTACAACAGCTATAAACTTGCATAAAGGCAGATTAAAAACTTTACAAAGGGCATTTTTAAAAGCTGCCTTACTGAGTTATAAAGGGTGCACAAAATCTGCACACAGTACATTCATTTGTTACTGTATCTCTCCCTTACATATTATCACAAGGGTGCTAAATACCAATAAGGGTATGCATTAGCACACGAAAAGATGGGAGCCCATTCGCAAACAGTTGGACAGGGGCCCTCTGCGCACACTACACACAAAGAGGCGAAACCCAGATTCAAAGGCCAGGGGCCCAGTGATGTCCCATGGATACAGAAGGAGCACAGCCTTCAACCACAATGCAGGGCTATCCTCCTACCTCCTAAATACCTCCAAACCCACAGAAGGAATACAACGGAGGTGACACCAAAGCATGCATACACATTTTTAGCATACCCACGGCACACATACATATGTATATGCGTTACATGTACATGTCAACAGCTTTGGTATACAAGTTGGGTTGGGAAAATATACAGGCGAATGTAGTGTGAGTATATGTATATATATATAAACTAAAGTGCCCCACAAGCTGCCTACACTGCCTTACTAAAGAAACACGCTCTGCATATAACAAGGTCAAGCCTTCTTTCCGCTCCCGTTAATTGCTCATAAGAACATGGACAGAGCACATACTTATACGATACCGTCCATGTTCGGCAATACCGTAAACAGGGAGGGGTAACAGCTGACTTCAACACGTCCGCAGCAGCATACGCTTAGCGTTTCATGTCGCTACCCAAATCAAGTACCAAACAAGGGATACTCGCACACCTAAAGCAACCAGACACCCTGAACAACCCTTAAGTTATATCTACACAAGGCATTGAAGCCTTCCCATTGCATCCCCCCCAAAAAACCAATTTCAATCTAATAGGAGCTAGTGGTTGGTAAAAACCATATTAAATATAAAGATGAATGGGCCTACAAATGTAACTTTGTTTCTAGATACAGAGAGTTAACTGCTAACGGACAACTGTAAAAGAGGGTTTTTTTTCAGTGTCACGTCTATAAATATTTACCGCACGCGCAAATATGCTTAAGAGTGTATTTATGGGTATACTCTTCTACAGTAGGACTATTTGGATACCTACTATGTACACAGCACGGGAGGACACATATTCTCTCAAAAAGAACAAGTGGTACACAACACCATTTTGGTTTCTTATTATCTCCTATTATCCAGTGGAGATTAACTACACTTCACTCCCTCCTCCACTATCGCTAAATACAGCTACACAATCTATGCACAGTATGTGAATCTAGAAGACGTCAATGCTGCCAAACAAAACTAGTTCCTTAGCTGTAAGAAAAGGTTCGAGGCATGTGGGCTGCTGAATTCATATCTGTGCATAGATCGCCACCTAGTGTTGGGTCCGGATGATTGCACATTGTTGTCCTGGAAGAGTCTTCGAAGTATCACGAGATAGGTGGCTCCTCCCCTGGACTACAGTGCGCATGGGCATCGCCTCCATCCCCAGATTGTTTTTTTCCGCCATTGGGTTCGGATGTGTTTCGGTTCCCTCTTTCGGAACCGATAGTTGTTCAACTTCTACTCGAGACCAAAAGGTCTTTAGGCTGGGCGTCGGTATAGTTGCGTACGGGTTTCTTTCTGACTCTCAGCTCCGATCTCTTGCTGCCCTTCCACGTGCTTTCGGCGCGGTCGGGCCTGTACTACACTCTTGCTATGGAGCGAACTCCGTTTAAGAAGTGCCCGTTGTGTCACTCTAAATGCTCGCACCTCGACGTGCACCCGGTGTGCAATACCTGCTTGTCGCCGGATCACCGCGAGGACACCTGCATGGCGTGTTCGAAATTCAGGAGCAAGAAGACTTTAAAGATTCGTCGGGCCAATAGGCTCCAGGCTAGGTTATCGGCCACGGCGCCCCCGCCTGACGACATTTTCCAAGAATATGTCGAGGGAGAAGACGACGTGCAAGGTTCGGACTCTAATCCCGCATCCGAGGGAGAGGCCTACGACGCGGGTGAGGAGAACTTTGACGAAGTCACCGACGAGGTAGGGGACGACGAACAAACTTTTACCACGATGGGAGATAGCTCGGAGGAAGAGCATCCCCAACCTGACTCAGGGGTTGTTCCCCTTCATACGGCCCAGGTCGAGGGATCGCCTTCGGGCCTTACCCAAGATCTAACTATGAGTCCTACGTCCCCGCCTCCGGGCCCGGTCACGGACACTTATGAACCATCACTTACGTCGAAGAAAACGAAAGTGAAGCCACCAGGTCACGCATCCTCGGATGCGAAACCGAAAGTGAAAGTGGCGCAGGTGAAGAAGGTTCTGGAGGTGTCAACTTCCAAGAAAACCAAAATGGCCGACTTGAAGAGCCACGCCAAAATGGCCGACCCGAAGCCCTCGGGGTCGGCGCCGAAGGCGAAGTCCTCCGACGCGGCTGCGTCGGCGCCGAAAGGGGTCGCGGACCCGAAGACTGCTTCGAAGAAGCGTCAGGGCGACGACGCGCATAGGCAGGGGGCGTCGGCCCCGAAGACGGTGCCTGCCGGCGCACAGGCTCTCGAAGATGAGGGGTCGCTCGAACCGGCCCAGCCCTCTCCGGCCTGGACAAAGAAGGTAGCGGAATCCTTGCAGCGGATTCGAAAGGCCAGCGTGGTTCCCGCACAGGACTAAGCCGACACCTAAGCCTGCGAGGGAGCAAACGCCTATCTGTTTCACCCTGCCGCCCAAGTCGGCGCCGAAGGCCTTCGCACCGAAACAGGGCGGACCCTCGAGGGAGGTGTTAACGCCGAAGGCTGCCTTGGCGGTGTCGAAGCTGCGTCTCCAGCCGCTTGCGGAAGAGGAACGTCGTGCGGTAATAATCGACGCCAACACCGGAAAGCTGTCGCTCCTCAAACGGAAGATCACGACGGAGCCGACGTTGGAACCCTTTAAGATTCCTCTCAAAAACAAAAGGGACTCCGAGGACTCTCCGGCTTTGGTGGAACCTGTGTCCCCGCAAACCCTAGGACACTCGCCGACGCATTCCGCTGCAGCCGATGCGGACGAGGAAGGTGACGAGTACAACTATCCGGCGTACTCGGATCCGGAGGAGGAGCACGTACCGTGGTCCGCCGGAGGCGACACGGAGGACCCGCAGTCGGCTCAGGACACTCAACTTTTCGCGGCCAAGACGTCCCCGTCTGAGGACTCGGCGGCCTTCAATGCTCTGATAGAGAGAGCTGCTGCTAACCACGACGTCGAGCTGCACTCGGACCCCGTGGATGTGGACTTCTTGTTCGACACCTTCTCGGTAGCCGAAAAGTCTGTCAAAACGCTACCGATGCTTAAGGGGGTGCTGAAACATGCAACGGAGGTTTTCAAGGAGCCCACCCGAGCGCGTGTGGTCAACCCTCGCATCGACAGGAAATATAAGGCAGCGCCCACGGATCCTACATATATCAAGGGACACTTGCCATTGGACTCCTTGATTGTTTCCAACGCTCGGAAGAGGGCGAACTCTCAAACTACTGGTGACGCTCCTCCCCCGGACAAAGTGTCCAAGATCTTTGAGGCCTCAGGCAAACGAATTGCTGCACAGGCAGCTAATATCTGGAGAATATCTAACACCCAAGCATTACTTGCACGTTATGATAGGGCCCATTATGACACATTAGAGGCCATACTGCAACACTTGCCTGACCAATACAAGGAGGCGGGGAGATGCTCATTCAGGAGGGTAAACTCATTACGAATGCATCCATCAAATGTGCACTGGATGTGGCAGACACAGCCTCCAGGGCTATCAATACCAGTGTGCTGCTTCGACGCCATGCCTGGCTTAGAATTTCGGGGTTCAAACCCGACATCCAAACTACGATCCTCAATCAAACAGTGAATCCTGACCACCTGTTTGGCCCTGAGGTGGAAGCCACACTGGAGAAAATGAAAAAAGATACGGAAACTGCCAAGTCTATGGGGGCTCTACAAAGTCAGCAGTTTCGGAGTGGTTCCTTTCGCCGCTCAAACTCCAGAGGCACCTCAAGGGGACAGGCGTCCCAGTCAACCCAATATTACAAAAGTAACACCCAAGCCTCGTATAACAACAAGGGTGGAGGTGGTTACAGAGGCAATAATGTCAAGGGCAGGGGACGTGGAAACAATAGTTCCAGGTCCACCACCACCAACAAACAGTGACGTCTTGTCACTGCCCCCCGACCATGCAACACCGGTCGGGGGGAGACTCCAGCAGTTCCTGCCGGCGTGGAAAACCATCACCACGGACAGGTGGGTGAGGTCTATTATCCAGTATGGGTACTGTCTAGAGCTTACGTCCATTCCACCGGACATACCCCCAAGGAGCCGTCCTATGTCAGGCGAGCACTTGACCTTGTTGCAGCAAGAAGTTCTGGTCATGCTGCAAAAAGGGGCAATAGAGCTCGTTCCATTGCAAGAGCGGGGAACAGGGGTTTACTCCCTGTATTTTCTGATTCCCAAGAAGGACGGATCCCTCAGGCCGATCCTGGACCTCAGGCCCCTGAACTGGTACATCCTCTCGGAGCACTTCCATATGCTCACGTTGCAGCAGGTGCTTCCCCTGCTTCAACAGGGGGACTTCCTGGCTACGCTGGATCTGAAAGATGCCTATTTTCATATCCCCCTGCATCCTTCCCACAGGAAGTATCTCAGATTCACGATCTTAGACCAGCATTACCAGTTCAAGGTTCTGCCGTTCGGGGTCACCACGGCACCGAGAGTGTTTACCAAGTGCCTAGCGACTGTGGCAGCGCATCTCCGTCGCCAGCACGTCCACGTCTTTCCCTACCTGGACGACTGGCTCATTCAAGCAAGGACAGAACAGCAGTGCGTCGACCACGTGTCACGCACCATTCATCTCCTGCACGATCTGGGATTCTCTCTGAACTACCCAAAGTCCCATCTCCAGCCCACCCACGTGCGACAGTAGGGCGCGACAATCGACACTCTGGCAGCCACCGCGCAGCCAAATTCAGTGAGAATCGCCAGTATCCAGGTGCTGATCCAACGATTCAGACCCCAACACTCGCTTCCAGCGAAGGTGTTCATGCAGTTGATAGGCATGATGGCCTCCTGCATCTCCATTGTCCCGCACGCGAGACTACATATGCGTCCGCTTCAGGAGTGCCTTGCACGTCAGTGGACTCAGGCTCATGGGCAACTGACAGACCTAGTGTTGGTGAGCGGTCGGGCATACAACTCTCTGCATTGGTGGAATCCACACAACCTTTGCAAGGGCCGACCATTCCAAGAGCCTGTCCCACAGATTATCCTGACGACGGACGCCTCTCTCCAGGGATGGGGAGCGCATGTACTCCAGTACACAGTGCAGGGACTATGGACACTACAGCAAAGGAAGATGCACATCAATGTGTTGGAACTGATGGCAATCTTCATGGCCTTGAAGGCGTTCAAAGTACATCTGTGCAACAAAGTCGTGTTGATCCGGACGGACAACATGACAGCCATGTACTACATTCAGAAGCAGGGAGGCACACACTCTCCGCAGCTGTCTCATCTGGCTCAGAGCATGTGGAAGTGGGCCATTCAGAGGAACATCTTCCTCATGGCAGAGCATCTCCCGGGCAAGGACAATCAAATGGCGGATCTGCTCAGCAGGCACAGCCATCAGATGCACGAGTGGGAGATACATCCATCAGTACTCCAACCGTACTTCCAAAGGTGGGGTCATCCAGAGATAGACCTGTTCGCCACAAAGGAGAACGCAAAATGCCAAAGCTTCGCCGCCAGATTCCCACACCCCCAGTCACAGGGCAATGCGATGTGGATGAACTGGTCAGGCAGATTTGCGTACGCTTTTCCCCCAGCACCTCTGATACCGCTGGTGGCACGCAAGCTCAGGCAGCACTCGATGACTCTCATCCTGGTTGCTCCAACGTGGGCTCGCCAACCATGGTACACCACGTTTCTAGAACTGTCCGTGGTGCCGCATCAAAGGCTTCATCTCACTCCCAGCCTTCTGACGCAGAGCCATGGCGACATTCAGCACCCAGATCCGCAACAGCTCAACCTGGCGATCTGGCTCCTGAAGTCCTAGAGTTTGGCTACCTCAATCTTCCTCCCGATTGCATGAACATCATTCGGGAGGCAAGGAAGCCCACTACCAGAGCTTGTTATGCGGCTAAATGGAAGAGGTTTGTCATCTACTGTGCTAACCACAATATTGACCCTCTAGATGCTTCCATTCAAAACATCATTTGCTATCTTTTCCACCTGTATCAATGCAATCTGGCATACTCTTCCATCCGCATTCACCTGTCTGCTATGGCAGCATACCTCCAGAATAGGCAACACCTGTCACTCTTCAAGGTCCCTGCTATCAAGGCCTTTCTGGAAGGACTCAAAAGGGTCATTCCACCAAGGACCCCACCAGCTCCAGAATGGAAGCTCAATGTGGTTCTTACGAGGCTGATGGGTCCTCCCTTTGAGCCACTGCACTCTTGTGAGCTTCAGTTTCTGACTTGGAAGGTTGCGTTCTTAGTAGCAATTACATCGCTATGGAGGGTTAGCGAGCTGCAGGCGCTCACCATCCAAGAACCTTTCTTCCAGGTACATGCTAACAGGGTGGTGCTCCGCACTAACCCTAAATTCCTACCCAAAGTGGTATCCCAATTCCACTTAAACCAGACAATTGAATTGCCGGTGTTTTTCCAAAACCCGGAGACGCTGGCGGAGCGCATGCTCCACACCCTTGATGTTAAGAGGGCCTTGATGTATTATGTAGACGGGACAAAAGACTTTCGCAAAACCAAGCAGCTTTTTGTTGCTTTTGCCACACACCACAAGGGAAACGCTATCTCAAAAGCAGGGATTGCTAGGTGGATAGTAAAGTGCATTCAGATCTGTTACGCTAAAGCTAAACGCACCCTCACTATCCCACCGAGGGCCCACTCCACCAGGAAGCTGGGGGCCTCTATGGCTTTCCTAGGTAACATTCCCTTAGAAGATATCTCTAGAGCAGCCACATGGTCTACCACACATACTTTCACTAAGCACTACTGTGTAGACGTGCATTCCAAACAGCAGGCAGCTGTTGGTCAAGCTGTTCTAAAAACACTTTTTCAGACCGCTGCAGCTGGCACGGGCGGCCGCCGATAATGGAGGCACTGCTATGTATTCTATGCACAGATATGAATTCAGCAGCCCACATGCCTCGAACTGCAAATGCTACTTACCAGTATGCATCTGTTCTTGGCATGTAGGGCTGCTGACATTCATATCGCCCACCCTCCTCCCCGGCGCCTGTAGCAGCTGCAGTATTCATTCATATATATAAATATGCTCATAGCATGGTCATCACTCACATTCTTCACTCCATCTCTGCCAATGGCTAAAAACAATCTGGGGATGGAGGCGATGCCCATGCGCACTGTAGTCCAGGGGAGGAGCCACCTATCTCGTGATACTTCGAAGACTCTTCCAGGACAACAATGTGCAATCATCCGGACCCAACACTAGGTGGCGATCAATGCACAGATATGAATGTCAGCAGCCCTACATGCCAAGAACAGATGCATACTGGTAAGTAGCATTTGCATTTTGCAGCATAGACTCTTTTAGATTCACATACGACCCTCCCTCCTCCCCTGGGAAGGAGTAAAAAGTAGCAAAAGTGAAAAAAGAAATAGGACAAAGGAGACTCAGAACATAGTCCCTAAATAAACATAATACATAAGTACTAATAAAGGTTAACAAATCGCAAAAGGCTATACGTCTCCGTCTCCTCTTACCGTAGTACATACATACTATATATAAACTAAACAATAGCAAATGTGCTACATCTGGATAACAAGGTGGCCTGTTTAAAACAGTCACAACCAGCTACCTACATAGCTCATAAACAAATAAAAAACATATTGTAAAAAGCATAACACATAAGTGACTGTGCTTTTCATACTAATTAAAAGGAAAAATATACAGCAACATTGTTAAAAAACAAAAGTATACCTGAGAAAATAAATATATATCTATAGGGGAATATATATATATATATATATATATATATATATATATGTATATACAGTAATCATCATTTGAAGGTTAACTAGTGTCCCTCCACTCTCAGCTCAATAAACACATACAAGCAATATTATACTTTTTCAACAAGCAGACACAATCTGAAAGCAAAAGAAGGGAAAAAATAATCTGAGCTTGCTTACACAAGGGGGGTTGTAGCCTGACCATGTGGATCAAGTTTCACAACCATCCAAGAGAAAAAAAAAGCAAAGCACTTCCCGACTCCAACCACAAGATGGCGGACTATGCACAGTATGTGAATCTAGAAGAGTCTATGCTGCAAAACTATTCTTACAGGTAAGTAACTAGTTTCGTTACTGGTACATTGCATTAGCGTGGGCAGTCTCAAAATGTCACGAGCAGAGAACACATGGGTAGCAACAGTCCATCTCAGAACACGCAGGTATGACACAGTGTTGGCCTATTTAGATTGGCCTAGTGTTCTATACCTGTGTAACTTGCTGAGGCTACTGATGGGCTGAAGCAGCTACTTTTGCTTAATTTCTTAAGAAATATCATAATCCTGTACTTTTACTGAACATATACGAATAATGATGTTTTTCCGTTGCGTTTTGCACCTATAAAAAGATTTGGAAGAGTGTTCCTTATTGGACTTTCAGCCACTCTCCATGTAAAATTGATTTGTATCTTATCATATAATAAATTCTCTCTTTTATCATATGTACTCACTGACTGGTATTTCTTTAGTAGGCTTCTTTACTAACATCCATGGTTCAAGTGCCAAGATGCAGATTATCTTGTAGACACTGGATAAAGGATTGGTGTATCATCTACACTACAGTAAACAAAACAGTTTTGTGTTTCTGTTACAGACTTCTAACCTCAGATCTCCTACTTTAGAATGAAACCCAGCCATCAGACTGGATCCGGATTTTTTTTTTTGTGAGCAGTACCCCTACACTCGGTAGGTGGCATCGTTCAGCTCCTCGTGGTATCTGTGTCATCGTCCACGTCTGAAATGACATGCACGTGCCACCCCAGCGTGCTGATGTCTGCTCTTTTCTTTCCATGCAGTCAGTGCAGATCCGGAGAGAGGTACCCCATTTACTTTTCTTTTAGACGTTTTGTCAACATTTTTGGAGACGTGCCTCCTGGTGTGGCAGGGATGTCCATGAGAAGTCTGGAATGAAGCTGTGTGGCACCCGTCACTGGCAGATGTCAGTGACAGATCCGCACCTACTCTCTCTCTGATGCCTTGAGCGTGACAACGATGCAAAGACCTGCGTCGATTGTCATGCCATCCATCCCTAGACCTTGAAGAACTGGAGGAGGCCAGTGGATTGGACACCTCCCAAGATACTGGCTTGGTCTCTTCTCCTACCATGGCTAGGGAGGAGGGTGCAATATTTTCTATGGCGGCGAGGAGGGCCGCCGAGGTCCTGGACCTTATGTTGTCCTCTGTAGCTGTCAAGACTAACCGCTTGATGGCAGTGCTTCAACCTGGATTCGCCCCTTCCAAACCACTTCTCCCATTTAACGAAGCCCTTACAGACATCCTGCTCGGGGCCTGTCTAAGTCCAGCACAGTGGCTCTTGGGGATAGGACAAGTTCCCACCATCTCCCCTCTTTCCTCACCCAACACCCCGCGTCAGAGAGCTTGGTTGAGCATGCCTCCGCTTCTCGAGTAAATTCTAGTGCTTTCCCTTCCACCCCACAGTATAGGGAATCTAAAAGGCTGGACACCTTGGGTAAGAATTTTTTTTCTTCTGCCAGCATGGTATTGCAGTCTGTGTAGACCACATGCCTTTTGGGCCGTTCCAACCATTCCCTTTGCTCTCGCAGGTGCTGCCTATGTTCCTGGGGGAAGCCCTGCCAAACTCTCCTAAACTATGGCTGATGAGAGGGATGCGGGGTAGACAAAACTGACTCGCTAGGCAGAGCGGTTTCTTTGTCGGTGGCCTTACGACGCCACACCTGGCTATGGACAGCTAGTTTTTGAGGAGATGTCCAAGCTTAGCTTATGAACATGCCCTTTAATGGCATCCTCTTCAGCAACAAGGCTGGCTTAGTGCTGATACAAAAGGGGGTGGTGATGGACGGAGCATACCGCTTTTGGCCGCCATAAGTGTGGCAGGGTATGCTCAGACGTGAGTCCCTTGCTCACTTTGCCACTGGATTCAAGCAAGCCGGGCTTAAGACGGCTGGAATGCCAGAAACCGGTCCTGGCAAGCTTGTTTCCTGTCCAGGGAAGGCATGTCTTGGCAGTTCGGGCTGGACTGTTCCCATGAGGCACAGGGTCAGACTTATTTGCATATAGCCATGTCTGAACTGGGGTGGCAGAGTGGGCTAAAGAACGGTGATGGATTAAACCCAGATCTTTTGACTGGGTGTGAGTGTTTGATTGGTTCAGATGCTCCGTCCATTACCACCCCCTTTTGTACGGCTTAGTGCTGAAGCACTCCAATAACAATAGACCTACAGCCAGGTCTTTGGAGCTTTCCATTGCACTCCGTCGACCTCAGTCCACCTTTTGCACGTCAGTGCATTTCCCTAGTGTTTGTGCTCTGCACCTGGTGGGCTCTACTGCCAGAGCATACAAACGCAGCCAAGGATACCTAGCGGATCACAAATGGCTTGTCTATCTGGAGATGGTACAAGGTCTCTTTCAGCAGTGGGGAGAGCCTTAGTTAGATCTATTCGCCACCTCTGAGAATATCCAGTGTCAGCAGTTTTATGCGCTGGAGTTTCCAAGGTGGCTCTTGCTTCGGGATGCTTTTCGTCTTGAGTGGAGCACAGGCTGAAGTCATTGTTGTGGCTCCGGGCTGGACTTGTAGAGTTTGGTATACTGAGCTGTTGAGCATTGCCATTGGTCCTCCAATCAGGCTGCATCTTTGGAAGATCTTCTGTCACAGCATCACAGAACGGTTCTCCAACCGAACTTGTCAATACTCCACCTTCAAGCATGGAGATTGAGCTGCAACAGTTGACCGCTTTCGATCTTCCTCCTGAACTTTGCTAGGTTATCTTGGCAGCCCGACGTCCCTCCACCAAGACGGTATATGCTGGCTGTTGGAATCAATTTGTGGCTTGGTATGCCGGGAAACAGATTGACCGCTTATCTGCTCCCCTTTCCCAGGTTCTTTTGTTTATCCTGATCTTAGCCCATCAGGGCTCTGCATTGGGCACTTTGAAGGAATATTTATCTGCCATCTCCACCTTTCTGCGACTGCCAGATCAGCCATCTCTGTTCAAGTCCCCTGTTGTAAATAGGTTCCTTAAAGCTCTACAACACGTTTCCCCAGCTCCCTTTGTTATGACTCAATGGGTACTTAACTTGGTTCTTACTTTATTGATGTGCACCCCTTTTGAGCCGCTTCAGTCTTGTCCTCTTATGCTCCTCACGATAAAGACTGCCTTTCTGGTGGCAACTACCTCTCCCTTTGATGGTCAGTGAGCTGCAGGCACTGTTCTCTCAGCCTCCCTACATCTTTTTTTCTCCCACAAACTGGTACTTCAGAGTCGAGCCAAGGCTGCAACCACTGCTTTAGCACGTGGAGTTCTGGCCCTGGACATATGCCTGGCAGCAGCTGGGGCATCTCTGCGCACGTTTAGGAAGGACTACTGCCTGTACAGTTGGGTCCATAGGGATGGGCACTTTGTCCGTTCTGTCCTGCAGGACTTTATAGTGTGAAATTGTTTCACAGACTTGCGTCCTGGGAGGTTTTGCTTGGGTATCTATTCTGATGTAAAGAACATGCGGATAGAACTCTTTCAGATGAACAAGTTACTTACCTTTGATAATGCCTTATCTGGTAGCCTCTATCTAGCCACAGATTCCTTACTGACCACCCTCCCACGCTGTGCTAACAGATTTCTACGTTCAAGGCTGTTCCCCTTTCAGGCCCGTAGCTTTCCACACCAGTGCTTCGTGGATATGCAAAACTGGCATAGAAAGTCAAAAAAAGAAGCTGGCATCAGTGCACTGATGTGGTGCACGTAAATTCCTGCACGCACAATGCCGATAACCACATGAAGCCAAACAACGCCACCTGCCAGCACTCTGGGTACTACTCACAGAAAAATGTGCTAATCCAGTCTGACGCCTGGAGATAATTCTAAGGTAAGGAATCTCTGGCTAGATAGTATCTAGTAGATAAGCATTACCTAAGGTAAGCCCCTTGTTTGTTACTTAGAAACTTGTAAAGTGTACCATTCACAATATGTGCGTGGACCCAGCAACACATTTCTGTATAGTTCATTTCCTGGAAACAAAGAATGCCTTTTTCCATGAATCATCTTTGTTAACGTTTAAGGCCAGCCTAACACGGCCTCATTTTTCATGAATGTTCAGAATATTTCTCCCAAATGTATTCATTGAACTTGATTGCTGCGTCTTTCATAAGGAAATAAAGTGCAATGAAATTTTGAATGGAGAACACAAATGTAACTAGCATTTGCAATGCAATAGGTCTCACATTTTTGAGAGTTAGAGCTATTTTACCTATGTGTTTTGGTTTGGAGTGTAATGGATGTATGAACAGATGTAGCTGAAGCACTGTCTAGAGAACTAAGAATAAGGACATACCACTGTGACCTGAGACACAGCTGCAGCACTGCATAGAGGACCAAGAATGGGGAGTTACTGACCGGACTAGAAAAGCAGCTAGCAGCACTGTTTAGAAGACAAAGAATGAGAAATTACCACTGGGAGTAGGGACACAGCTATGTCTGGAGGACTAAGAATGCGCACTAACCACTGGGAGCAGAGACGCAGCTATATCTGGAGGACTTAGAATGAGAAATTATCACTGTGACCAGATATACAGCTTCAGCACTGCCTTGAGAATTTCGATTGAGGGAGTTACTGACTGGACCAGAGAAGCAGCTGCAGCACTGCCTAGAGGACTCAAAATGAGGGAATTACCAACGGGACCAGAGAAGTAGTTGCAGCACTGTCTTGAGGGTTTAGCATGAGGAATTACTGATGAGACCGGAGCAGCAGCTAGCAGCAATGTGTAGAGGACTTAGAATGAGTAATAACAGACTGGATCAGAGTAGCAGCACTGTCTAGAAGCCTTAGAATGAGGAATTACCAATGGTACCAGAGAAGCAGCTAGAATGAAGAATTACCACTATGATCAGAGACAACTGTTGCTTTGCCAAGAAAACGTAGAATGAGGAATTACTGACGGGACCAGAGTAGCAGCTAGAAGCATGCTCTAGAGGACCAAGAAGGAGGAATTACTACTGGGACCATAGAAGCAGCTAGCAGGACTGTCTAGAGAACCAAGAATGAGGAATCACCACTGGGAAAAGAGACGCAGCTGCAGTACTGCATAGAGGACTTAAAAAATGGGGAATTATCACTGTGACCCAAGACGCAGCTGCAGCACTGCCTAGAGGTCTTAGAATGAGGAATTACCAACGGGATAAGAGAAACAGCTAGCAGCACTGCACAAAAAGGTACCATACCAAAGCGAGCAGCCGTTGGAGCAAGGACTGGGAACAGCTAGCTATGGCAGGCGATGCGATCCAGTTTCAGCCAGAAGAGTAGAGGAACTGGACAAGCTAGGACCTTTTACGGCCAGCAACAGAGGCCGACATCATATAGGCCCAGGACCCAAACCAAGAAGGAACGTGTAGGAGGCAGAAAAAGAAGGGACCAATAGCTGGCTGATGATTTCATTCGAGTCCTGTGTGTAGAGATGATAGAGGCTGCTTCCCATGTCCCAGTAGCTGTGACGTACTGGGCACACTGGTCAAGCTTAAGGATAAGGGGAGCTTTGCAAACAGAAAGGAACATAAGCTGCGATACAAAACTCTCTGCTACCTTCAAAGCATAAGCATCACTTTTTGGTAATAAACAGCTAGTCTGAGGCATGGATGCACTTCACGGCAAGGCTGTAGGAAGTGTGTGCCGTTAGCAGGAAATTAACAAAACAAGTAGTGTGCAGCACTAACCTATTTGGCCCATCGTGAATTAATGCATGTAGCAGGAGCAGCATCCAGGGCGTGACCAAACCAGCAAAAGGAGGGACAAATATATGCTATAAACCAACAAGCATTTGCAATGCAATAGGTCTCGCATTTACTAGAGTTTGAGCTATTGGCATTGTAGATTACAATGCCTTTTATTAATGTGTTGGTTTAAAAAAATAAAATAAAAGGCATTGTCATTTACAATGCCAATAGCATAAACTCTCGCAAAAGCGAGACCTATTGGCTATGCCAATGCTTGTTCTGGTTAGTCATAAATCCATTGGGAACGTAAAAGAAGAATTTAGCAGAAAAAATAGAGATTTGTAGAAATAAGAAAAAGAGACCTTAAGGAATAGTGTAGGGAAGAACAATGTGAGGAAGGTATGAGAGTAGTGAATTGGGAGTGGGATACTGGCATGACTAAAATGTGAGCTGGTAAAGAAATGAAGAAAGAAATTGAGCAAAAGGAATGGAGAATGCAAGAGAGATGCAAAAGGGAGAAAGGGAGTAGATTGTGAAAGGGGGAGAAGGAAACAAAAAACATAATGTGGGTAAAGAGAGAAACGCTATGAGTGGCAGGTGATGCAGATGGACAAAACAAGAGATACGGACCGAGTGCATGGAATACATGGAATGAGATGTGTAGCAAAAACAAATTGGCAAAAAGATATGTGGTAGTAATGGATGCTAAGTCATGTGTGAACCAGGGTGTGTGTGTGTGTGTAGAGTACCATGAAAGAGAATACAAAACAAAGCATTAAATACCATAAAACCATTAACTTGGGAAAAGAAAAAAAACACGTCAACAAAAGTCTAATACTGTAAAAACATAAGGATTTCTGAGTATTCCCTACATAATTTAAAGACAATCATATAAGACGTTTAGCTTAACATCAAGCTCAATTTGGTTAGATTTTTTTGTTCTACGTAGCCAAAACAGATCATAGTAAGCGACAAATATACAGTTACTGCAGTTTTCACTAAGGTAAAAAGGAAGAATTAGCAGCTCTGCCAAGTTTAAGTCCACTCGTAGTTAATTGCTACAGTCCCGTTTTTCAATTGCATTCTGGGACTAGTAGTTTAGTTTATCTCATTAAAACGCTAGAACACCAAGCCCCAGCAAAGAGAACCCCTGCACTGGAGCTGCTAGTACTAATACATCTGGGAAACTATGGAGCCATTAAAGCGTTTTGTCAAGAAAACAATCGGAACAATACCCCTTAAATTAAAATTGTAAGTAGCCAAAGATTCGGTGGTGAGTAGGTTGCTGGAAGGGAACAGCATCAAAATGAAGGTGGTGCATATAAAAAGCAGACCTCAAAATCCATGGGAACCTTAAGGGGATGGAAGGGGCTGTTCACATGGCTCCTGTCAGGAGTAACTGAAATGGAAAACCTCATTACAAGGCAGAAAGGTCAATTTGAACAAAAAGGGTGTTTTTGTGCGGCCTTTCATGCGTGACAGTAGTAGAGGTGTCTCAAATCCATCTGTTCGTGTTAAGCATGCAAGACAACATTACCAAACTGTGCAAGAAAACATTACCAAACGATGCTCGATTTTACATTTAATTCAGAATGGACTCTGAACTGTGTGTGTTTTCTTAAAAAAAAAATGGACCTCGCAGGTTTTTCATACACCTGTTTTGGTTTTACTATCGCTGCCTGCAAGTACAACAGAAGAGGAGCCAATTTGCTGCCAAAGTAAATGAAATCGGGATATGTTAATTTGGATGTTCTCACTGACGACCTTATAAATCATCCTGATGTCACGTGCTTGCTAGCAACGAGCTTCAAATGGGAGGTAGGGGAAGAGCTAATCAGGGGGTTCATTAGAAGAGCACAGCTGCTGCAAATGTGGTGAATGAGGTGTTGACAAGGAGTATCAAGCCATAACTAATAAACTAAAGTTATTTTATATCACCGCATACCAAATCAAAACACAGTTTTCATCATCACAAGTCCTCGGAAGGTTTATTTTTCTTTATTTAAAAAGAGCATGTTGAAAACCTCCAGCGGTCGACGCGACTGATTCTGTAAGTGGAAGACTGGTGGGCGGGGGAAATATTCAGCAGAAGATCGAAAAACAAAAGTTGATTGCAACCCGCAACCTAAAAGGAAGAAAAAAAGGTAAGGCAAGTATGAGATGGGCAGAGAAGGCATATCCAGGAGGCAATTACCATGTGACTGTGTTCCCAAAAATATGCAGACTACAGGGAGTTCGCCTCTTAGACAAACGGAAACATCTTTGTGAGTCACAAATTCCGGGGCGCTCAACTTCACCGAGCTGGTGCTGTCAATTGGCAAGCCAGCCCCCCAAAAAGTTGTACAGAATATTCTTATAAAAGGGATACTGTACGCTGGAAGCTGCGTTAACCCCTTTATTTCGTGCAAAACACTTGTAGTGTGCTGTATTCTTTCTATAAGGATATTGAAATTATATTTTCTATGCACCTTTGCTATATTGCTTTCTATGTTTGCATCACAAAGTATAACAGAATCAGTGTGCCTGAGACAGATACCGGAGTAAAAAATAAATGCACTATGACAAGGGTACAAAAAAAACGTACTCCATAATTAGCCCCACATAAGTGAGACAGCCTCACACGCTCTGCAAGGTGCGCCGGATTCCTCTGCGGACTTTGCACATTAAGAAACATAGTCAATTTAGTTCATTTACAATTTGCACTTAATTCAAAGTTGCGAAGCAATTAGGAAATGCTGCAAAAGTTAACAATTCGGTGTCACCCGGGTCGAAGCAGGTGAAACAAGGACTGGGCGAGAAGGGAGGGGGAAAATATCAGCAGGGAAAGTGATGGGGGGAGGAGCACGCGAGTGGTGCATGCGCAAATGGTGATCACTTTCGCGGCTGCTTTGATGTTCTCAGTGGCCGCACGGCTCACTGAGAACATCAAAGCGGCCGCGAAAGTGCCCCAAAAGCTGCAGGCGGACAAATGGTGCGTGCGCCCGGCGCACATGCACTGTACCCGATCCGCCTGCAGACCTTGGGAGCACCTAATAAAAAGGAAGGATTTTTGAAAAGCACGCGAAGGAGCCAATCAGAAGCGATGGGCATGCTGAGTGGCCATACACTCGATACGGCATGCCTCGCAGCACATGTGCGCTGCTAGACTCAACCTAAAAATGCTAACAGAGGCTTAATGTAATGTTACGTAAGCACATTTGTATAGAGCATCTGTCACCCCAAGGGTATCCTGGCGCTTAGATTACCAGTCAGCCTAGATGTGACAGAGATAAGATTGGACCCTTTCCCTATAAGAACCGGGGGGTACCTCTTCCCAGCATGTGTTATGCTGACAGTTGCCTGCCTCACCCACTTATTTCTGGCTCGTGAGAGGATTATCCCCGGAGAACATTGTTGAGGTTTTTCTTTTCAATTTAAAGAATTTCTCAGTACTGAAAAATAATCCTATATACTTCTCTCAACATTTCTTAACAACTCTTGTTGAGTGAATAATTCCTTCTCCAGTTGCTGACTGGAATTGCAGATAAAATGCCATCCTTCTCCAAGGGCCCCTCATGTGGGAGAAAGAAAACTGTTGCAGGTGGACATAAAGTGTGCATTGTATTTCTGCTTCCCTCTCGTTCCGTTTGTGACTGCAACATATGTAAAAAAATAATTAAGTGTCTAAAAGAACATCAAGAGAATGGGAAGGAATCCTCTTCAGAGGCTCGTTAGTGGACATGAGAGCAAGGGCCATAGAGGTAAGAAAAAAGATACTACTGAGACACAAGTGTCCATGTCTCTCCCATTGTCTCCAAAAGACTATAACAGAGTTGGATTGAAGGAGGAAAAACATGACAGTTTCTCATCGCTATCGGAGGACAATGTTGAGATCACCGCTAAGGCCATTGGTGCCGACCTCCTCAATGTCGAAGGAAGGATTAACAATCTCACATCATTGACACTCAAGTCATTTGACATCGAAACCTCAATGGCATCCTCCATCGTGGTAGACATCACACCAATCACTGATGCACCTTTATAGTCATCAAATACATATTGTACACTGTAGGCTATATCTCCATCGAAGAGAACCTGTTCACCATGTAACAATTCACCATTGACCTCTAAAAAAACAAAATGCTGTCTACCTCACTTTCACATGTGTTGAGGGCATTGTCTGTCGCGGTTTACAGTATAAACTATATATTTCACATCCTTACAGGCTGCAAGATCATCACCTTTAGAGGATCAGTCCAGGAAAAGGCACAGAGCGGAATCGCCATCATCTCCGCCTGCATGCTTTCGTCAAGCATCATCACCAGATCCAGCTACATTACCATATCATCCTTTAAATCTGATTATACCATTTGACCATCCGGTACAGACTCCTTTATGACAATTAAACTTCTCGCCACCAAGAAAAACATTGAAGACGACCCAGGTCACCAATAAGAATATGGAAACCTCCATTGCCATATAAATCACAAAGCAGTAGACAAACATTAACTAATAGCTCTCCTTCATCCTAACATGCAAGATCTTATACACGATCCCAATGACGATACACTGATACCAGCATGACTTCTTATACTTTAACTTCTCCTGCTCAGTAACTATCCCAGGTATCACCTATTGATGACATCATCACTTTCCAAGATGTCTTGGCAAGAGGGGTATTGAAATTGAACATCCCCATGGAAGCACCACAACCTTCGATATCAGCGATACTAGAAACACTCAGGTGAAGGCTAGCACCAAAAGCTCTCTTACCATGAGTACAAGGATTATTGGAAATAGCGAAGGAACAAAAACGCATGAATCTTGCAACCGTAAAAGCAGTAACACTGAGTTACAGATAAAATGCAAACCCCCCCCCAACAGGACCCTGCCATCTTAAGATCAAACCCAAAGACAGACTCTACAATAGTAATTGTGGTCTGGCCAAGACGCACTTCAGCACCAAAGTCTGATGCTACCCCTGAGAGTGACAGAGTGCAAAATAATTGACACAGATGAAAAGTGTGGAAATGCTTGAACCCCCTTAAAAATGCAAGTGCAGAACACCCCGCAGAATGTTCCACAAAGAGATTTGGGATGGCATGAAGTCGCTAATGGAAGATTTGCAAACACATTGGCAAACGGCCTTAGTGGAAATGGCAAATGAAGGTTCCCTGGTATCAAACCAAGTGATAAGTGTGGCTGAAGACTCAGCAGAACTCTCTGCTAGAGGCTGCTATCACAGTCTGTCTTTGAGGGGATCTTCAACCCACCTGCCTCCCATGCCACTGGATTATCTATCACAGCCCTATATGCAATTGCCAGTCAAGCAGGAGAGAGATGCCTCCCAGGTCCTAAAAGCAATAGGATCCCTTTTTTTTTATCTCAGTTAAATGTGTGCCTTCAGTTTGCATTTGTACATATGTTTTTTGCTCATAACTTCATTATGCTATATTACCTATTGAAAGATGCTGCTATTCATTTCCTTGAAAAAAGTGGGAGAAATCCTCTAACATTCATGAAAAATTAGGCCTTATTTGGCCTGCCTTCTACATGTTAACAAAGAAGATTCACGAAAAAATACATTCTTTGATGCTGTTTCCATGAATTGAATTACATAGAAATGTGTTCTGAGGTCTGCATGTGCAGCAGGGAATTACTCATGCATTTAGGACATGACTGAAGATTTCTGCAATGCAGAAGCAGAGCTACAGGCTTGTAATTTTTTCTATCTGACCCGTGGTGTGATACCTGACTCACTGCAATTTTAGTAGGGCATTGAAAGGTCTAATTGTTTTAATACAGGCAACTTCTGTTACCCTTACACTGAAACACCTAATTAATTAAAAAAGCAGCTTGGAAGTCTAGAAAATTATAGAAGTCAATTCACTGTGCAAATTTTACTTTTGCTTATTGCTTTCTGGTGACTTTTGTTTTTCATTCCTCTAGTGTCCAAGGTGAAAGAAGAGATGGAGACTTCTCTGTATGAAACTTCTCAATTGCTCGAATCTGCACCTGGGCCATCAACAGGAGTGGGCGCAAATTTTCCCAGACCCACAGAGAAAGTAGTGAAGAGGGGGAGGCCTCCCAAGAATCCAACAGTAACATCAGTGGCTGGCAAGGTGCCTCCTTGCACTTCTACACCAAAGAGGGCAAAGAAGGGAGAGACTCGATTTACGTGTGGCACATGCGGTAAGGGCTTCAGACGTGAGTCAGCCTTTATCCAGCATGAGAAAAACCACACAGAGGAGGTCCCGTACACATGTGCTGAATGTGGGAAGAGCTTTGCACAGGTGGCTGACTGGTTGGCTCACAAGAAAACACACACAGCTGATAGGCCATTCAAGTGCACAGAGTGTGGCAAGACATTTTCCAAGAAAGGGCACTTTTTGAATCATCAGCGGACTCACACGGGCGAGAAGCCGTTCCAGTGCACAGTGTGTGAGCTGAGCTTCATTCAAAGGGCTCAGCTCGCTAAACACAAGCTGACCCATAGTGAAGAGGCTTCCAAAGTTTGCATATCTCCCAATAATGAAGTGGTCTCTGCCAGTGCTTCTGGAGCTACTGTCACTGCTTCCCCAACCACCACTTCCCGATCCACTGCTTTCCCTACTCCGTCTGCCCCCACACCGCCTGCCCCTACTACGCCTGCCCCTACTATGCCCGCCCCCACTGCACCCGCCCCCACTGTGCCTGACCCCACCACGCCTGCCCCCACCCCGCCCACCCCCACTGTGCCCGCCCCTACTGCTCCCGCCCCCACCACACCCGCCCCCACTACGCCCACCCCCACCACGCCCACCCCCACCACACCCGCCCCCACTACGCCTGCCCCCACTACGCCTGCCCCCACTACGCCTGCCCCCACTACGCCCGCCCCCACTACGCCCGCCCCCACTACGCCCGCCCCCACTACGCCCGCCCCCACTACGCCCGCCCCCACTACGCCCGCCCCCACTACGCCTGCCCCCACTACGCCCACCCCCACTACGCCCGCCCGCACTACGCCCGCCCGCACTACTCCCACCCGCACTACGCCCGCCCGCTCTACGCCCGCCCGTGCTGCGCCCACCCGCACTACTCCCGCCCGCACTAAGTCTGCCCGCACTAAGCCTGCCTCCACCACGTCTACTTCTAACACACCCGATCTCTCCACGGATTCCTTCGACTCACCAGGCCCCATCACGCCTGCCTCAGACACACCTGCCCCCACATCACCCATGCAGCCTACTTCTAACCCCACTACACCTGTACAGCCTACTGCTTCCACCAGAGGTAGGCGTTCCCATCCGGACAGTCAAAAGTCCAAGAGTGCCAAGGTGGCCAGAGAAAAGCACCTTAGTCCAGTGGTAAAAGGAACTCGAAAGAGCAGCAGAGTGCAGAATAAGACTGGCGAAGTCAAAGAGTAAAGAACAGAGGCTCTTAGGAATGCTCTGAGGACACAATGTTTAGAGCACAGAAAGACTACTGGTGGTCACTGGGGCTGGATGTAGGAACAGGGGGAAAAGGGTGTGCAAGCACAACCTTTGAAATGCAGTTACTAGGGAGCGTTTGTTGAGATGGAAAATGTATCTGGTCTTCAACTGATGTATGGCAAAACCGGACAGTGGTAGAATGCAGAGTGAGGATGGCAATAGCACAATTATCTGGACAGCCCTAATCCTGGGTAGAAGACTTGTTTATTGTGATGGTTTCGGAAAGAAATTCTCTGTAATCCTGAACTGCCATCAGCTGGTACTGTGTATCGTTACGGTTTTACTGCTACCCCACTTACTAAATGCCATTGACCTATGATTATCTTTAGTTATAGAGCAAAAACTAGTGACCCTGCTGAGGAACTGGCGCCTGTGGGTAAAAAGTGGAGAAAACGTCCATTTGCATCGTTTTGCCATTTATCTAGGTACCAAATATTATGGCCTTTCCCACTGACTAGTGGGCTGTCCCAGAGGACAATAAGTTCTGCAAGTGATTCCTTCCAGCCCTGGGTGGAACAGACTTGGCATTGGCCCTTGTGGTGGCCGGACAAATGTGTATAATGGAATGCATCATACACAGGGCACTTATCTCCAGACATCAAATTCTGAAGAACCTGGACTTTTGGTGATAGAAGACTTAAAGTTGGACATGTCAAGCTGTGAAATTGCCTAGTCTCTGTCCAGTAGTCTACAGTATTCCATCAGTCTTTGCAATTGGGGTCACCCTTTAAAAGTACCTCAGGTATCCTGAAGACAGAACGGGTGGGTGTTATGTCTTTGTTTCTGTTTCCCCATCATAATGTTCTCGGCTCTTCTCGTGTTTGCCAAGTTTATGGAAAGGGAACAAACTCAGTTTAAGTTCTAAACCATGAGTTTGACGAATATCTAGTATGACATGTCTGAAGTTGAGTTTTATCTCAAATAATATGTATTTCGTGTATTTAAAGATTATAACATGCATAGCCACTTGCTGAATGCCAGTGGCCCTGCAAACCTTTTAAATAAAGAAATGTTTTAAAAGTTGACACCGTTTTTAACGTTGTTGATTCATGAACTTGTGTTTACACTTTGATTCAAAAAAAGGAATTTTGTAGCATACTTTAAGAATCTGACTCTTTAGTTGAAGAGGGGATACATATGGAAAAGTAGCATGAATATGGGTGGAGCAGGAATTTGGGGGGCAGTGTCGAGTTTGACAGTAGTATTGTAGGTGTGCACAAGATTAAACTTCATAGCATTAATTTGTAAAATATTCTTCACAAAATTACCATTTTCTGACATTTTCTTACCTGAAAATGTTCAGATAGTTCTAAAGGGAAAAGAACTTGTAATCCTGGTGAGCCGCACCCATGACTGGTACCGTGCAGCACTTAACAACATAAAATGAGCACCAGCACTTGAACCTGCTGACTGCTTTCTCTTGACTGCCTGAGAAAGTGATGACACTGCAGAATGCATCCCTGAGTGAAGGAAGTGATTGAGGGGCCAATTGCCATTGCTTTTGTGTATATGAACCTATGTGTCTGCAGCTGGAAAGGAGAACAGTGAAACTACACAGATGCTGAGGCAGTTTTAAAATGCAGACCGCAGTGATGTGGGACCTTTTGAGGGAGAGGGCCAACTGCAAGATCATACTAAAGTGGACCTACTGTGGGAGCAACAGATAGGCAGCATGCATTGACCTAAGTAGGCAAACCCAGTCAGTGCTGTTGGGTGAAAGGGTTACTAGGCTGGCCATGTTTCTAAGGCCCCAGGCGTGCTGAGGAGTTGTTGAGGAATTCCAGCAGATTAGTGACCTTTGGGAGTGGCAGAAGGAACAATGGGTACTACAGAGGTCCTGATGGCCTCACAATATTGGGGCAGTGCTGCAGGGAATATATGAAATAGCAAGCAATACCCAAAACGGTGTATGCAGGATCTCTTCCTCCTCGCACATGGTAGGAGGAGTGATTGACTCTTATTAACTTGGTAATCGGTGGTTGGGAATACATAAGGTTTTTAGATGGCAAAGTGCAGCATTTGGAGAACTGAGCTGACACCATGTAAAGGGAGGTCTTGGAACCTAACACCTTCCAAAACACAGTGGCAAATGCAAAGTATATACTTCAGAATGTGATGGAACACCTAAAAAAAAAAAGTCTTACACAGCTCTAGAGCTTCTCCAGTATTGGATCTTTTGTAGGCTCACATGGATACATTGTTCCTGTTGTCAAGCTGGGAACCCTCAGTCAATGGTAGCACAAAAGTGTGTGTATGTATGCAATAACTAACATTGAAAACAGCCATCGACTATATGCAACCAATCAACGTTATAGGACTTGACATCTGACTAATCAGATGACCAGATCACCAGATCAAACCTCTATCTACCTCAGGCTTGTAACTATCACATTTTCTACTGCATGTCTAGTGTTAGGGAATACTCCATTTCAACTTGAACTTCACTGTTTGGAAGAAGAGTGGAAATATTTTACCATTTTTGTCTTGCTATCAACACTTGGTGAGGCCATGTCTGCCTCTTTCTTCATTTTGTGCTCAGTAAACCTATTTTACCAACTAAGGCTGAGTATGACTGAGGCATCTAAGAGGAAATCTTTGTTTAAGGTCTTTAAACCATGTGGGAAATGGTTGCTATACATGGAAGGCCCTCATACAGAATGCCTATACTGTTTGTATCTGGTGCATAACCCAAAGAAAAAGTAATAGGTGCCGAAATTACTCAGTGAAGACACTGAAAAAGAGGGATGTGACTATTCCTGGCAATCCTGGAGAAAAGAGCAGACATCGACATATGGCAAATAGACGCACATTTGAAGCTAGCCCCTTCCACACAAGTCAAAGTCCTAAGCAGGGACTAAAGGACTAAAGGAACCTCTGATAAGGGTTAGACTTTTGATCAGCCACCTTTTGCCAGAGGAAAGGAGAACTCCTAGCAAGCAGTATCACAAGTCCAAAAGGTCAATGTCACAGAGAGGCGGCTTGTTAGCATGGGTGTTAGGGCACCACCATCTATAGTTCCTGCTTCACTTTCAAATTAAATATTTAGCTCATACTGCAGCATGATTACTGTACCCTTCCTCTGCGCAAGGCTCAGGCAGTGCCTCACTCTTTCTGATATAACTCTAACCACAGATTCACCTTTAGAATATTTCTTAGGCATCAAACTCGATCAGGAAATCTTTAGTACCTCTGCTCATAGATAGGTGGTGTCGTGCAGCTCCGAGCCCACGCCATTCTGCTCTGTCAGTCAAGACCTGTAGCTACTACTGCGCCTTGATGAATCCAAAGGCCAACTGGGACCAGTAGGCAAAGCTGCATGCTGCCAACAAACAGAAAACTGTCATGAACACTGAAGGTTGAAGGCAAGGTCCTGTTCTCGCTCACAAAGTCATTCCCCTGGCAGATGTTCATCACAGTCATAGTACTTGGGCTAGTAAAAAAAGAAGTCCAAGAAGGACTCTGCCCCTTGCTGTCACTCTTGAACTCATGAGAAGGTAAAAGGACGAAAACATGACTTGGTCTCCCTCCCAAACTATATTTCCTTTGGAGCCGATTAGGATTCTCGCCCCTTGGCAACCCGAGTTTCCTGATCCCTCAGCAACACTACAGTAAATCTACCAGTTCCGCAAAGCTGTGCTGCATTCCTTTGTCATGCTACCTGCTCCCTGTGGCGCATCCACGATCCAAGTAACTGCGAGTACCTCCAGATTGAAATCTCTTGGCTGGTCCTATCTCAGCGCAAAATGGAAGATCTGGGCCCGTTACCAGCCTCGCACCGGCTGTGGTGCTGAAATCCGTCTTCACGCCATAAGTCATGCCAGACCCTGGAGCTCTGACACCAGTTGACGAAGCACACCCAATACTGCTGCCCTGCTCTAAGCTGACTCCACTTCAACCAATGCTGCACCCTGATCCCTCTGGGCCGCAGCCTTCCGGCAACCCATAGGACTCTGACACTTGCCCTCAAGGAAGGGCCCAATTAATTCACATTTGTTTAAGTACCGGCTGTGAGAACAACTGTTATGTCGAAGGGGATGAATTTGCTCGACCAAACTGTGAGGGACACCAATATGACAAACTACAAGATAGATGCCAGTGGACTGTATACTTCTCCAGACACTGGTCTGTTCTCTTCACCTGGGCTGACTACTGAAGACCGTGCCTTCTTTGTAGTGGTGATGTGAAGGACTACTAAGGTGTTTAACCTCCAGTTGTCCACTATGGAGGTGAAAACCAACGTTCTCAGCAGAGTCCTCCACCCCGGACAAAATTCTACTAAACTCTAGCTGCCTTTTCAATGAGGCCCTCACAGACGCACATCTTGGGACATGGCCGTAACTTTTGTTCAGGACCACTGGTAGATAACCGAATAACAAGACAATCCAGCTTTCATAATGCAGCATCTGACCCGAAAGCTTGGTGGAGCAAGCATTCTCGAGCAGCGTCAACCAAAATGTCTTCCCCACTACCCCACCAGGAAGAGCGTCCAGGTGCCTCAAAACCTTTGGCAAGCGTATTTCTCCTCCTCTCCTCTGACATTAGTCTGTTAATGCCAACTGCCTATTAGGCTACTTTTCTCATGCCCTTTAGGATTCAATAGCAGGTACTACCTGCTGTACCCGATGACTTGTGACCCACACTTACACAAACCATTCAGAATGTCTACAATGTGACAAAATGCATGATTTGCAGTGGGTTGGACAATCCTGATTGCCTTGGTCGGGCAATTGGCACCAGCGTGACAGAAGACATTACTGGATGAGATCTACAGACTTGGGGATGTCCAATCTGCCCTAATGGACCTGCCTTTCTATGGCGATTGCTTTTTTGTCAGGAAGGCAGACTCTGCACTTTAAAGACATCAAGGCAACAGCTCGGTCCTTCGGCCTATCTATTCCAACGCATCAGTTTTGCAGCAATTTCACAGTCTCTGTAGCTATGGTAGTGCTCTTCAGAACTGCCAGCCTGCACAACCAATCCAGCAGACTCTACATTCTTTTCCTGGTATCCTCAGACAGCGTGGACAACTAGGGCAGCGAGCAGCCAAACCCCACGCTCCCCAAATTGTGGCAGCTGCAAAGTCTCTTTGGTGTACCCTTCATGGCGCATTCCTACCCTGTCAGAGATGGGATTTGATATTTTATTTCAGGGTGGCAGACTATCACTTTAGATAAGTGAGTCCTGCAAGTTATCTAATTGGCTCATGCCCTTCTCTTCTTACCTTGTCGCACCTTCCACCACCTTCACAACAGCTAGCAGAGGACCATCTTTCCCTCTTGCAACAGGGTTTGCAGGTTCTTTTGGCCAGAGGAGCCATAGAGAGAGATCCAGCCTCAGAAGTAGAAACTGTGTGTTATTCTTACTACTTATTGGTACCGAAGAAGGACAGTTGCCTTCTTCCTATTTTAGATTTCCCTCCTCTCAATGCCTATCTGTGGATGAACAAATTCAAGATGCTCACTGTAGTCCAGGTCTTGTCTGCTATTGACCCTGGAGACTTGATGGTAGTGTTTGACACCCAGGAAGCTTATTTCCTATTCCACATCCTGCAGGCCCACTGGTGCTGCCCGCTGTTCAGTGATCAGGGATATTGTTTGATTTTCAGTGCTCCCATTTGGCCTGACTAGTGACTTTTGGTTGTTCATGGAAGCGATAGCAGTGGTTGCAACGCATCTTCGGAGGTGAGAGATGCCAGTCTTGGCTTGACGACTTGAGGCTGAAGGCTGACTCTCCCCAGGCAATTGTCGCCCACCTCCAGACTATGGCGAGTCGCTGAACATTTTTGGGGTTTCCTATCAACGTGCCAAAATCCCACCTGAATTTTTTGTAGATGCTTCTTTTCGTCTGATCTGTGCATTTTTGTGCCTCCTCCAGAGTGAGGATTCCAGGGCATTCAGCCTATGATTGCTTCAACCTCTCTCATGGATCTCAGTGAGGATGTCTCTGAGGCTGTTCATTCTGACATGTAACAACAACAAGAGAGTTAGGGCTCAAAGGACACTCCTATACCCCAAACGAAATACAACCAACAACAAAGGGGTGACTAGAAAAAGAAATTATTATAAAGTGAAGTGAAGTGTGGAAAATCACAATTATTTTTTTTATTACCCTCACTCACCCAACTATTGGGTGACATGCTTCATCGTTGGGTATTTTCACCGGGCAGGTAAAAGACCTAACCGGTGTGCTACGACACCTGCATCTGCAGTGGAGCTGGGTTATATAAAAACAGTGAATGAAGTGAGAAAGTGATAAAAGTAAGAAGGTGCAAACGCTGATCCAAACCAAACTTTAATAAAGATCGGCGTGAGCATCTGATTAAAAAGGGGTGAGATGGATGATGTAGACCTTAAATTTGGGTCGTATCATCCAGATCACAAGGTCGACATGTTCTGCTCCTAGGGCCAACTTGGCCGAGCTTTCATCAGGACCAAAGGACAAACACTGGGCGGTATGCACTCTCTAAGGTGCACCCTAACCTCAGTGTAGACGTTTAGGATTACCAAACTCACGGTTCTCAGTACCGATTGAAACCTGGAATTTCCAGGTCACGAGGATCTATGGAAAGAAATAAGGAGAAAAAACACATATGTACATTTCCATTCATGACATGTGAAAATTTCATCCTTGATAGTGGACCCCCATGCACTTCACTTTGCCAAAGCCCCACACTAAATGTGAATATAACATAAAGTATTGTCAAGCTGGCATATATATTATAGACCCCTAGAGTGTGGATCACACTGAATCAATATTCCAAGGGGTATTCTGAGCCCATTATGAGCCCTTTGGGCTGTTAGTATCCCCCAAAAGTGCCTATAACTTAAAGAACACAGAAGGAAAAGCGTATTGGGATTTCCAAGCGCCAGACTAACCATTCTAAAATTGGTAACACACGATTTAGGTAATTAGTGTAAACCAGTAACTCTCATAGTAGTACAATAAATGTACCACACATCGTCAACACACCCAACAACGCGGACCTAGAGACACTACTAAAACCCAGAGGAGTAGTTTAGTATATTTACATGAGGTGACGATGTATCTCACATCATGGGCCAAAGTGGTGGCGGCTTTCTTCACATCGGAGAAAACTGCAATGGTAATGAAAAAGAAACGCATAAAACGTCTCGGTAAACTACACGATCAAAAGTAACTCCAAATCGACTCACAAGTTGGAAATTAACTTAAGCGGCAACCTAAGTCACTTACCACTGCTCTGATGACTCCCCGTATAGAACCTAGCGTAATCTCAACCACTGCCCGGACTATGACTAACGCCGGCAGTGGAAACAACAAATACGCGGTTGTCCCGGTCACGTGATGTCACGTAACCAATCATTTTGTTCTGATCTCGGGGAATAAACAAAGCGTATGAATTATTCCAAACCGGTCTTGTGTGAAGTAATCGCCCAGTCTTATCGAGTCCTCCAGATGGCACAAATCTAAAAAGATATTGGTGAACCACGCCGGGATTTTGATAATATCAATCCGAGATGCACCCGGTCACGTGGGTTTAGGATAACCAATTGTCAGACTGCTTTTACGGAGAAGAACAGAATAGCAGATTTAAAGGAGTAGTCCTGTTCTTTTTCTCTTTTTACTCTTTTTTTCAACTTTATTCGGTCCCTACGGGGACAAAGAACTTACAAAAATCATAATGTGAGGAAGCCAGTTATCAATGTCAAAAAGCAAATTTAAAATTTAAGTAAACCCATCTGTGGTGATTAATGGAGAGGGGATGTTTCCCATTTCAGTTGCCTACAATATTAGATATCCTCACTATCTGGGTGTATGTGTGGGACTCAGAATAATGTTGCAACAGTGTATACTTTACGACCCATAATCTATAGATTTATTAAACAGCAAGGCTACGTGATGTGGACTATGGTCAATTCAGGCTCTCATCATTAGCGCTCATTATAGGCAGACAGTAAATATCCAGAGTGGCGCAATAAGACAAATTTACCGATGCATCACTGTGCCCCAGGGGATGTTATCATTAAGGCCATGCAGATGGGTTGCCAGCCGGTATACCCATCTCTGTTCTTTTTCAAATAGAGATTCATTCAGTCTGGTCCCAGCCTGTATTTGCTCTACTATGGTCCACCTGATGTCATTTGGGGTATGCTTGGCTTCAATGAAGTGGGCTGTCAATTTTGTAGTGTTTTTCTTGCACCTTATATTACTACGGTGCTCACCAATTCTTAATTTGATGTGTTGTGTCGTCATTCCTATGTAACGTAACCCACAAGGGCATGTAATAAGGTAGATTACGTTACAGGAATTACAGTTGGTATGTTGACGTAAGTTCCACGTCTTTCCTGGTTCAAGGGTCAGGGTAGTACTGGCGGATGTCAAATGACACACACTACACCCGCCACAAGGATGGTGACCCAATACTGGGGGAAGGCCCCATGCATTCAGTACAGTACTTTGTCTTGGTGCTGAGTGTGTAGAGGGTCTGGTATGTACTAAAGTGTCTCTGAGGCTTCTTGCTCTTCGGTAGGAGAAGAGGGGTTTGGTCCAGTTATGATTGTTGCTCGTCAGGATTGACCAGTGTTTGTTTATACATTTGCTGACGTTGGTAGACAAGCAGTTATATGTGGTTACACACGTCAAGGGAACCTCTTCTTCCAGTGGTCTAAGGTTGTCCTCAATCAAGACATCTCTAGGTTGGTTCTTTGCTCGTTTACAACTTTTAGTAAGAATCTTTTTTGGGTAACCTCGTGTCTCCAGTTTTTGAGTAAGTTCACCAGATTGGCTCTTAAAATCTTTCATCTCGCTACAGTTCCTTCTGAGGCGTAAATACTGCCCATATGGAAGGTTCTCTCTTAGTGTTCGCGGGTGAAAACTGGTAAAATGTAAGAGATTGTTTTTAGAAGTGGGTTTTTTGTAGTTCTTAGTTTGTAACCGGTTGCCTTGTCTAGTGATGGTGACATCAAGAAAGACCATTTCGTTAGGATGGTAATTAGAAGTGAATCTGAGATGTTCATTGCAGGTGTTGATCCAAGTCAGGAATTCCTTCAGCCTTCATTCTGGGCCACTCCAAATGACTAACACGTCGTCAATGTAACGGCGCCAAAACGTCACATTGACAGTGAACGGATTGGAGTCATGGAGGATGTGCTTGCACTCAAAATCGTTGACATAAAGACCAGCCACACTTGGGGCAAAGGTACTGCCCATCGAAGTACCGGTGGCTTGTAGATACAGATCTGTTTGGTATCTAAAGAAGTTTCTTTTGAGGGCTAATGTGGCACAATCTACTACAAAGGAAGGTGTGGTCTTGTGTGTCCATACAGAGTTACTGAGAGAGTCTCTGATAACCCTGATGGTGTCATCCTGTGGGATGCAAGTGTATAAGCTCTCTATATCTAGAGAGATCAGATAAACGGGTCCATCTGGTAGCACTATTTCTTTCAACATGGCTAGTAGGCTCTTAGTGTCCCTCAGATAGGTATTAGTCTGTTGGACAAGTGGTTTCAAAAAGAAATCACAATACTGGGACAATGGTTCCAACAAAGACCCAATCCCGGAAACTATAGGACGTCCCGGTGGTGGTAACTTGTTTTTGTGGGTCTTTGGTAGAATGTAAAAGTATGGTATGATACCTTCCGATTTGGTTAAGAAGTCAGCCTCATGTTTAGAAATATAGCCGTTGTGTTCTGCCTCTGACGTCAATTCAAGGATTTCATCCCGTAGGGCCTCTGTGGGGTCTGTATCTAAAAGGATATAATTAGTTCTCTCACTGAGGAGTCGGCGGCATTCAGTATCATAGGCTACAGCATCAAGAATCACAGTCCCTCCCCCCTTGTCTGCTGGTTTTATCACGATCAAGGGGTTTTGCTGTAAACGTTGTAATGCTTGGAATTCTGTTGCCTTCATATTTTTAAAGGTGGAGGGTTCCTGCAGTTGTTCAACCTCATTGAATACTGCCTGTTCAAAGGCTAAGAGCTCTGGGGGTACCATGTGAGTGGGTGGAGTAAATGTAGATTTTAAGCCAAACCCCGTGTCATCTTTGGTAGTTTGTGATTCATCTACTGTCCTATTCTCAAAGAAACACTTGAGACGTAGCTTACGAAAAATTTCCGACAGCTCACAGTGGAGTTTAAAGCGGTCCAGGTGTGCGGTTGGAATGAATCCTAGACCCTTCTCCAATACTGCTGTTTCCTCAGGGTTAAGAGTCACAGTTGATAAGCTTACAATTAAACTCTCTGGTTGCTTGGGCCTGGGCGCTGATCGGTTGTCTTGCTGCGGGTATTGTCTCCCACTGCTTCGTTGTTGGTCCAGCGGACCTGATTGCCCCCTCTTCTTTTTCCCCTGTTCCTTCTGCCCTGGCCTAAAAAAGGCTGTTGATACATGTTTTGTGGGAATTGAGGGTATGGCATATGTGGTGGATTCCATCCCATCATGGGCGGGAAAGGTGGTTGTTGAAAAGGAGGGGGAAAGTTACCCTGTTGCGGAAACGGATACCATGCTTGTGTGTGGTATGCTCTTTTAGATCTCCCTCTGCCCCTTTGTCTATTGCTGTAACTACCTGTACTGGAGCTACTGCTGTTGGAATCACTGTCTCCACTATCTGTTTCATTATGATTCGATGCAGTGTATTCTGCACTCGAGTAAGGATATGCCTTGGTGTATGACCATCGTTTTAAATCTTTCGTGTTTTGGATTGAGCCAGATTCTCTTTATATTCTGTCATTTCTTTATTCAATTCATCCAACTTTCTCTTATAGCCAGTCAAGGTGGTCTTAAAGTGGTTTTCAGTCACCTGAATTTCTACAAGAAGTGCCTCTGAAAGTCTTAAAGATGTTTTCATGATCAGAATTGCCCAATCACGAGTACAACGCCAGGCAATTTGAGCCCATTCCTTCCGGAACTGGGCATCATCCAGGAATATCCTGGGGGCATTAGTTACTAATAACCCCTTAGGTGCTGCATTATTTAATAGATATTCCTTATAGTATAGTATAGTGCCATGCAGGATCGTCCGAATGCGATTCCTTTTCTGTTCAGAGAGTTTGTCCCATTCGGTTGTCTGAGATATGGTTTGGGCCACCTGGGGATCCGCAAAGAGAGATGGATCAGCCATCAGGGCATCTACTTCCTCCTTTGAGTATGATAGGCCTAGGTCGACCATCATGTAGGGTGTGAGACTGAGTAGCACTAGAATATGAATTACCGTCGTGAGTAAATACTCTCACAGCTGCACGCTGCAGAAGGTATGTAACAACAACAAGAGAGTTAGGGCTCAAAGGACACTCCTATACCCCAAACGAAATACAACCAACAACAAAGGAGTGACTAGAAAAAGAAATTATTATAAAGTGAAGTGAAGTGTCGAAAATCACAATTATTTATTATATTACCCTGACTCACCCAACTATTGGGTGACATGCTTCATCATTGGGTATTTTCACCGGGCAGGTAAAAGACCTAACCGGTGTGCTACGACACCTGCATCTGCAGTGGAGCTGGGTTATATAAAAACAGTGAATGAAGTGAGAAAGTGATAAAAGTAAGAAGGTGCAAACGCAAGCATGGTATCCGTTTCCGCAACAGGGTAACTTTCCCCCTCCTTTTCAACAACCACCTTTCCCGCCCATGATGGGATGGAATCCACCACATATGCCATACCCTCAATTCCCACAAAACATGTATCAACAGCCTTTTTTAGGCCAGGGCAGAAGGAACAGGGGAAAAAGAAGAGGGGGCAATCAGGTCCGCTGGACCAACAACGAAGCAGTGGGAGACAATACCCGCAGCAAGACAACCGATCCGCGCCCAGGCCCAAGCAACCAGAGAGTTTAATTGTAAACTTATCAACTGTGACTCTTAACCTTGAGGAAACAGCAGTATTGGAGAAGGGTCTAGGATTCATTCCAACCGCACGCCTGGACCGCTTTAAACTCCACTGTGAGCTGTCGGAATTTTTTCGTAAGCTACGTCTCAAGTGTTTCTTTGAGAATAGGACAGTAGATGAATCACAAACTACCAAAGATGACACGGGGTTTGGCTTAAAATCTACATTTACCCCACCCACTCACATGGTACCCCGAGAGCTCTTAGCCTTTGTAAATGTATAGGCATTTATATAGCGCACTACTTACCCGTAGGGTCCCAAGGCGCTTCGACCGCTGCGAAACCCTTCCTGGCTTCCCTGAGAGATGGTCCCTTAATGGGTATCTCCAGGGTGAGACCAGGCATCCCCGGCGGTCTGGTGGGGCCGTTAGTGAAGATGAGGCAAGCTAATGCCCAGAGTTGCCGAGTGTGATCGCTGGTCAGAGTGGGCACCGAGGTGAGAGAATTATCGAGTCCGCTGACCCTGGTCCAGAAACCTGCCGCGCCGGGATTCGAACCCTGGTCCCGGGCCGTCCTCTGCTCTCGGGTCTGCCGCCTCTAACCAGTGAGCCACACTACTTCACCTTTGAACAGGCAGTATTCAATGAGGTTGAACAACTGCAGGAACCCTCCACCTTTAAAAATATGAAGGCAACAGAATTCCAAGCATTACAACGTTTACAGCAAAACCCCTTGATCGTGATAAAACCAGCAGACAAGGGGGGAGGGACTGTGATTCTTGATGCTGTAGCCTATGATACTGAATGCCGCCGAATCCTCAGTGAGAGAACTAATTATATCCTTTTAGATACAGACCCCACAGAGGCCCTACGGGATGAAATCCTTGAATTGACGTCAGAGGCAGAACACAACGGCTATATTTCTAAACATGAGGCTGACTTCTTAACCAAATCGGAAGGTATCATACCATACTTTTACATTCTACCAAAGACCCACAAAAACAAGTTACCACCACCGGGACGTCCTATAGTTTCCGGGATTGGGTCTTTGTTGGAACCATTGTCCCAGTATTGTGATTTCTTTTTGAAACCACTTGTCCAACAGACTAATACCTATCTGAGGGACACTAAGAGCCTACTAGCCATGTTGAAAGAAATAGTGCTACCAGATGGACCCGTTTATCTGATCTCTCTAGATATAGAGAGCTTATACACTTGCATCCCACAGGATGACACCATCAGGGTTATCAGAGACTCTCTCAGTAACTCTGTATGGACACACAAGACCACACCTTCCTTTGTAGTAGATTGTGCCACATTAGCCCTCAAAAGAAACTTCTTTAGATACCAAACAGATCTGTATCTACAAGCCACCGGTACTTCGATGGGCAGTACCTTTGCCCCAAGTGTGGCTGGTCTTTATGTCAACGATTTTGAGTGCAAGCACATCCTCCATGACTCCAATCCGTTCACTGTCAATGTGACGTTTTGGCGCCGTTACATTGACGACGTGTTAGTCATTTGGAGTGGCCCAGAATCAAGGCTGAAGGAATTCCTGACTTGGATCAACACCTGCAATGAACATCTCAGATTCACTTCTAATTACCATCCTAACGAAATGGTCTTTCTTGATGTCACCATCACTAGACAAGGCAACCGGTTACAAACTAAGAACTACCAAAAACCCACTTCTAAAAACAATCTCTTACATTTTACCAGTTTTCACCCGCGAACACTAAGAGAGAACCTTCCATATGGGCAGTATTTACGCCTCAGAAGGAACTGTAGCGAGATGAAAGATTTTAAGAGCCAATCTGGTGAACTTACTCAAAAACTGGAGACACGAGGTTACCCAAAAAAGATTCTTGCTAAAAGTTGTAAACGAGCAAAGAACCAACCTAGAGATGTCTTGATTGAGGACAACCTTAGACCACTGGAAGAAGAGGTTCCCTTGACGTGTGTAACCACATATAACTGCTTGTCTACCAACGTCAGCAAATGTATAAACAAACACTGGTCAATCCTGACGAGCAACAATCATAACTGGACCAAACCCCTCTTCTCCTAACGAAGAGCAAGAAGCCTCAGAGACACTTTAGTACATACCAGACCCTCTACATACTCAGCACCAAGACAAAGTACTGTACTGAATGCCTGGGGCCTTCCCCCAGTATTGGGTCACCATCTTTGTGGCGGGTGTAGTGTGTGTCATTTGACATCCGCCAGTACTACCCTGACCCTTGAACCAGGAAAGACGTGGAACTTACGTCAACATACCAACTGTAATTCCTGTAACGTAATCTACCTTATTACATGCCCTTGTGGGTTACGTTACATAGGAATGACGACACAACGCATCAAATTAAGAATTGGTGAGCACCGTAGTAATATAAGGTGCAAGAAAAACACTACAAAATTGACAGCCCACTTCATTGAAGCCAAGCATACCCCAAATGACATCAGGTGGACCATAGTAGAGCAAATACAGGCTGAGACCAGACTGAATGAATCTCTATTTGAAAAAGAACAGAGATGGGTATACCGGCTGGCAACCCATCTGCATGGCCTTAATGATAACATCCCCTGGGGCACAGTGATGCATCGGTAAATTTGTCTTATTGCGCCACTCTGGATATTTACTGTCCGCCTATAATGAGCGCTAATGATGAGAGCCTGAATTGACCATAGTCCACATCACGTAGCCTTGCTGTTTAATAAATCTATAGATTATGGGTCATAAAGTATACACTGTTGCAACATTATTCTGAGTCCCACACATACACCCATATAGTGAGGATATCTAATATTGTAGGCAACTGAAATGGGAAACATCCCCTCTCCATTAATCACCACAGATGGGTTTACTTAAACTTTAAATTAGCTTTTTGACATTGATAACTGGCTTCCTCACATTATGATTTTTGTAAGTTCTTTGTCCCCGTAGGGACCGAATAAAGTTGAAAAAAAGAATAAAAACAGAAAAAGAACAGGACTACTCCTTTAAATCCGCTATTCTGTTCTTCTCCGTAAAAGCAGTCTGACAATTGGTTATCCTAAACCCACGTGACCGGGTGCATCTCGGATTGATATTATCAAAATCCCGGCGTGGTTCACCAATATCTTTTTAGATTTGTGCCATCTGGAGGACTCGATAAGACTGGGCGATTACTTCACACAAGACCGGTTTTGAATAGTTCATACGCTTTGTTTATTCCCCGAGATCGGAACAAAATGATTGGTTACGTGACATCACGTGACCGGGACAACCGCGTATTTGTTGTTTCCACTGCCGGCGTTAGTCATAGTCCGGGCAGTGGTTGAGATTACGCTAGTTTCCATACGGGGACTCATCAGAGCAGTGGTAAGTGACTTAGGTTGCCGCTTAAGTTAATTTCCAACTTATGAGTCGATTTGGAGTTACTTTTGATTGTGTAGTTTACTGAGACGTTTTATGCGTTTCTTTTTCACTACCATTGCAGTTTTCTCCGATGTGAAGAAAGCCCCCACCACTTTGGCCCATGATGTGAGATACATCGTCACCTCATGTAAATATACTAAACTACTCCTCTGGGTTTTAGTAGTGTCTCTAGGTCCGCGTTGTTGGGTGTGTTGACGATGTGTGGTACATTTATTGTACTACTATGAGAGTTACTGGTTTGCACTAATTACCTAAATCGTGTGTTGCCATTTTTAGAATGGTTAGTCTGGCGCTTGGAAATCCCAATACGCTTTTCCTTCTGTGTTCTTTAAGTTATAGGCACTTTTTGGGGATACTAACAGCCCAAAGGGCTCATAATGGGCTCAGAATACCCCCTGGAATATTGATTCAGTATGATCCACACTCTAGGGGTCTATAATATATATGCCAGCTTGACAATACTTTATGTTATATTCACATTTAGTGTGGGGCTTTGGCAAAGTGAAGTGCATGGGGGTCCACTATCAAGGATGGCATTTTCACATGTCATGAATGGAAATGTACATATGTGTTTTTTCTCCTTATTTCTTTCCATAGATCCTCGTGACCTGGAAATTCCAGGTTTCAATCGGTACTGAGAACCGTGAGTTTGGTAATCCTAAACGTCTACACTGAGGTTAGGGTGCACCTTAGAGAGTGCATACCGCCCAGTGTTTGTCCTTTGGTCCTGATGAAAGCTCGGCCAAGTTGGCCCTAGGAGCAGAAACATGTCGACCTTGTGATCTGGATGATACGACCCAAATTTAAGGTCTACATCATCCATCTCACCCCTTTTTAATCAGATGCTCACGCCGATCTTTATTAAAGTTTGGTTTGGATCAGCGTTTGCACCTTCTTACTTTTATCACTTTCTCACTTCATTCACTGTTTTTATATAACCCAGCTCCACTGCAGGTGCAGGTGTCGTAGCACACCGGTTAGGTCTTTTACCTGCCCGGTGAAAATACCCAATGATGAAGCATGTCACCCAATAGTTGGGTGAGTGAGGGTAATATAATAAATAATTGTGATTTTCCACACTTCACTTCACTTTATAATAATTTCTTTTTCTAGTCACTCCCTTGTTGTTGTTCATACTGACAGCCACCTGAATCTTGCTTGTCAAGCATTCTTGATGGCATATGAGGGCTCTGCAGTGGGATCTGAAGACACTGTGGGCACAGCATATGGGAAATCTCTCGGACCATAGTCCCATTTCGGAGGAGACTGCAATTGACCTGCAGTGGTGGCTATTTGTTTTCGATTGGGTCAGCGGCAGACCCTCTCCTTACCTCACCCAGACCTAACAGTGGTGATGGATGCATCACTTCTGGCTTGGTGTGACCATCTTGGAGATGTGGAGATCATAGGCAACTGATCTCCAGCGATTCCCGGTTCCCCATCAGACTCCTGGAATTGCATGCCATCCACTTAATGCCAAAAGCCTTCCTGAAATTCATCAAAGTTAGGCCGATGTATCTGCTCACGAACAACCCCACCGCTTTGTTACTCCAGCATGCAGAGTGGGGTGGGTTTGTGGACCCTGTCAGGCGGTGCTACTCCGCTGGGGATTTTCCTGGTGTTCCTTCCTGGTGGCACCCTCTCTAGGTGAATGCAGCTTTTGCGCTTTAGTCTTCAGCCATCCGATGCATGAGGCTGCATGCCAATCGGTGAGTGCCAGTGCATTAATTTCCTTCCAACTCTTCAAAGAGTTGGATGGGTTTAACAAGCCCTTGTTACTTACTCCCCAACGAGTTGTATCAAAAAGGGGGGGGTTTAACACCAGGATCCTGGTGGCTTAATGCTAAGTACACCTCTTTTTTGGATGAATACTTCTATGCTCAGATTCTTCACCTTCTAACTATCCCCAGGCACCACTCTGTATCTGAAGACTTTGTTCAACAATCTGCTTGCGCTTCTTTAGATCGTGTCATGCAACTCCACATCTGGTTCGTCCCGCCCCAGATATGAATTTGGGGCCCTTACCTAGCCCCTACCTCTGCACACTGATGTCAGTTGTTTTCTTTGCACACCTTTAAACGCAGATCCGTAGCTTTCTTCATCCAGTTCTGTAGGCCTTACAGACTTTTTCCCAAAGATTTTCATGCGCAAGGGTCATGGCCCCTCCGGAAACACCAGGTTTTAAATCATTCAGGGAGTGTCTCCAACAAATGCCTGTGATGGATCCCCATGAGGCCTGTCTCTGGTGTCCGGACTCAAACCCTAACAACGCCACTCAACATGTCTGCGAAGTTGAACCCAAAGGCCGTACAAGACACTGATGCTAAGCTCTATTTTGAACGTTGAACAAATGCCGGTTTTGGTTGAAGTCCAGAGCGTTGATATGCTGTCACTCCCAGGGCCGTTCTCGAGATTGTTCATCTTTGAGGTCAAGATTATCAGGAAGATCAAAAAAGTCAAAGAAGCCCAAGACGTTGAAGCATGGATTCCCCTCATTCTGCCACGAGGAGTCCCGCAACGCCCCGGGTACTTTCAGGTCGCAAACTCGTCTATGTCCTTGGAACCGACCTCAGCCCTAGTATTGATGCACCCAGACTTCTCCATGCTATTGGCAACACTGCAACTACACCGCAAATTCAAGGATGTCTTGGACAGAATTTTTGGTACCTGACCATATCCTTCTGAATTGCCTTCAAGCTACTAGGATCTGACGTGGGCTTTAGTCTGTTTCTTTCTGGCAGATTCGTCCCCGACATAGACTGTCACTTGACCCTTTCACAGAGTCCCTCCTGACTCCATCTGACACCAAGTCTGAATCTGTTAACAGTGCCACAACCAATGCTGAAACCCCAAGTGGCAACACCGATGCTGGCAGAGGAGCCGATAGTCCTTTCGGGTCTGAAGGTCAAGCACCACAACTTAAACCGATCTCAAACCACCCAGACCACATCCCCATTGTGCGAATGCCACAACAATGCTAGATGCCTGACCCTGACAATGATGACGAAAATAATATTTAAGATGATGAAAACATATTAATTGACCTTCAGGATGCCTGATACATCCCCGATACATTCCCTTATACTGGACTCCATACACCCACACTGGCCACAGAGGAGTCTTCCATTTTGCTGCCGCTATAAGAAGAGCTGCAGAAGTAGTAGACCTTATACTACCAACCAGCAAAATAAAAACCATCCTGACAGAGTTCCTTCAACCAAGACAGACATCTCATGAGACTCTAATACTGTTATTGAAGCTTTAACAGACACACTGCTGGGCACCTGGGCAAAGCCAGGATCTTATCCCTAAGTCAATAGGTTGATTGCAAAGCATGTCCGGCCTGCTCTGGGGGGACCCGGCCTTCCCCCTCCAGCACCCTATTTTTGAGAGACTTGTGGTGCAGACCTACACATATAGATTGAACCCCAGTGCATTTCCGACCTCCCTACCTGACATAGTTGAAACACATGGAGGCATTCATTAAACAAATGTTCTCCTCAGCCAGCCTTGCGCTTAGATTGGTAAACACCACCTGCCTCCTGGGGAGATATTCTTATGTGTTGTGGAGCATGGTGGCAAACATGTTGCCAACCGTCCCAAATGATATTAGACCCAATTGTCAATGCTTTATCCAGAATGGCCAGGACGCGGCAAAGTAGCCGCATCTGATTGGACCTGGACACTACAGACTGCTTGAATAGGGTAGGCGGGCCCAGAGTGGTGATTATTTGCCACACTTGGATCGGCTCCATCGTTGTTTTGTGTTCCGTTCAACAGTCCCTCATGGATATGCTTTTTTATGTCACAGTACTTCTCTATAGAGACCAGACGGATTCAGCCCTGTAGTGCTTTACAGAAAGTAAAGTAACAGGGTGCTCTCTTGGTTTAGCAACGCTGGTACAGCAGTTTCCTAAGAAATGTTTCCCCTTTCGGGTTATCAGAAGAGGGTTCCAAAGAAAGCAGCGTCAAACCTTGCCTCAACAGCAGCATGCCTCAAGCCTTTCATGTCGGATGCCAGGGATCCATCTGTCAGCGTCCAGGCCACCAGGGCCAACTGACTTCCCAAACTCCTGTCGCCCCCTCCAGAGCCACTGCAAAGCCCCGTAATTTTCATCTCCAAGTCAAACGCCACCCAGTAGGAGGTCGAGTTACCTTTTACCTCCCTGAGTGACTGAGCATCACATCTGACTAGTGGATGTTAAAAATTGTCCTAAAAGGTTACTCTCTACCTTTTCTGTCCAACTCCGCTCACCCCCCACCCGACATAACCCCTACACCATAACACCTCCTGTAGGACCACTTATCTATACTTCAAGTCGAGGTTCAGACGCTTTTGTCCAAAGGAGTCATAGCAAGGGTGTCAACATCAGAAATCGGGACTGGTTGCTATTCCTATTACTTTTTGTTGCCGAAAAATAATAGAGGTCTCTTTCCTATCTTCTGTCTTTGCTGTCTGGCAGTCTTCCTCTAGGAGGATAAGTTCAAAATGCTGCTCACCCTCGTGTGGTCGCATTGAAGCTAACATACTCCTAATTGCACACTCCTGTCCTGCAGTCCCACAGATGCTACCTGCCGTTTCAGGTAGCCCACAAGTATTTTCAGTACCCCAAGTTCCCCTTCAGTCTTAACAGTGCACCCCAGGATCTCACAAAACTGATGGTGGTGCCCTCTGCCCAGCTGCAGAGGTTGGGACTACTAGTCTTTACATATCTCAACAACTGGCTGCTAAAGGCTACCATCTCAAACAATTATAAACCCCCTCCAGGTGATGGCCTGTCTGTTGACATTGTTGGGTCTTTCCATTAACGTGCCAAAGTGACACCTGACTCTTTCACAGTAGCTCCCCATTATCAGAGCTATCCGGGACGTGGTGCTCTTCCAAGCCTTCCCGCAGCCTGAATTACCTAGACTCATTGAGACTAGATCCTGATGTTTCAACCTTTGACCTGGGTCTCAGTGAGAATGGCTCTGAGGCTTCTTGACCTTCTGGCCTCCAGCATCCTGCTGTTGCACCACGCCGGGTGGCACATGGAGACTCTGCAGTGGTATCTGAAGTCTTAGTGGGGCCAGTACCAAGGGAAATTTTCGGATTACATCCAGGTGTCAGAGGAGACTGCAAAAGACCTGCAGTAATGGTTGTTGGACAGCATTCGGACAGGGGGCAGACCCCTCTCCCAACCCCATCCTGAGCGAACTGTTGTGATGGGTGCATAGGGCAAAGTGGTGTTGTGGGTCCTGTACTAGGAGGCTCTGTGCCTTTGGAAGTGGCTGAATCATTTGAGCGTCTCCTTGTGTGTTCAGCAGCTGCATTGATCTTTGAACTTTTTTTTTGTTTTGTGTTGCCTTGTCTGTTCTCACCAACCCCATTTGTAATGCCTCTGTGGAACCTTAATTTTGTTTTCACTTTTCTCATGTGGGTCCCGTTTGAACCACTACACAATTCTTTTTTAAGGCCTCCCAGTGATTAAAATTGCCATTTTTCCTCCTACTCACACTTATTTTAGTCCAAAAATTATGGTTCACATCCGACAGTCATTTACAGGCAAAAGATTAAACATTCAAAAAATTACTATCACTATTTAGAGAAGGTTCCTTTTATCTGAAAATATCAAAATGTCAATTGTATTGTGCCTCATGTTAAATAACCACTATTTAGGGCTCCCCAGTGACCAAAATGGCCATTTTTATTGACTTTTCCTCCAACTCAGAAGCTTGTATTTTGCCCTATTTCGAGCATGAAAATGACTCTTATTTTAGTTCCAAAAGTGATGATTCACGTCCAACAGTCATTACAGTCAAAAGATTAAACATTAAAAAAAATCATAATTGCTGACTGTTTGAGAAGGTTCCTTAGGTCATCGTTGTTCATCAGAAAATTGAGTTTTTGGACTGAAGAAAGATTCAAAATGTCAATTGTATTATGCCTTATGTTGAATACCACTGTTCGAGCCATATGAGCTGCAGATCCTACATTTAGCAATAGATCGCCACCTGGTGTTGGGCTCGGATTATTGCAGGTTGTTGTCTTCTTGGAAGAAGTCTTTGTAGTCACGAGATAGGTGACTCCTCCCTTGGACAATACTGCGCATGGTCATCGACTCCATCCTCAGATAGTTTTTTTCCGCCACTGGGTTCGGAGGAAAGTTTTCCGCTCCGGCTAGAAAATACTTTTTCTGCAATTTCGAAGCGAGCAACTTTGGATAAACTTATTTCGACATCGAATAGACCATTTCGACATCACCAGCTACATTCCGGTGCGTCGACGCGGGCCGTTGGGCCTATCGGCGCCGTTCGGCCTACGCCTCATGGATAGAACTCCATTCAAGAGATGCCCGGTATGTCGAGCAAAATTCCCTCATAGAGACTATCACGAGGTTTGCAACCTCTGTCTCTCGCCAGAACACAACAAGTCGACCTGCGCAGCCTGTGCCTCTTTCCGATCAAAGAAAACCATTCGGGATCGGAGGGCCCGTCGACACGAAATGAGATCAGCGCCAGCACCGGAGGCCATCTTTGAGGAGGAGATCGTCGAAGAAGACATCTCCAAGGACGAAGATCCAATCGAAGATATCTCCGAGGATGAGGCTCCACTCGTCGCCGAGGAAGACTCGCCTGATCTCCAGATCATATCGGAGGCAGAGGACTCGGACGATTCGATTCCATCTCGACAACCCGTGAGTACCACTGCCCCCACACAACATGAACTACCCAAGACAAAGGCAGCGGTTGGCACTCCGCCCATGGGGCCCAGTTGAGACCGAGATTTACTCTCCGACGCCCCACCGTCAGGCTCGGCTCCGAGGACAAAGACTACGCCTTCCGGTGCCTCGGCGCCGAAAAAATATGTGCCAATTCCACCTCCTCCATTGGCACCTAAACATCCTTCGACACCGAAGCCAAAACGCCCTTCGGTGTCCAAAGACAAAGACCCTTCGACACCCGAACCAAAAGACACATCGGTGCCGAAGCCAAAAACAGTACCGGACCCGAAAGCTTCAACTCCGAAACCCTCCGGTTCCAAAAATAAAGGGAAGCCAGATTCCGGCGCCGCAGGCCCAACAAAACCTGTCTCCACGCCAAAATCTCCGATATCTGTACCAAAGACTCCAAGGCATGATACAGACACGCATAAACACTCTGACAAGCCTACCAAGCCTAAACCAACTTCGGCACCGAAACAATTGCCACAGGACTCAATCACTCCTCCTAAGGCAAAGAACACTAAGCAACCTCTATCTGCACCGAAAAAATCGCCGCCGAAGATTACAGAACAAGAAGAACTGTTTAGACCAGATCCTAAACAGAAAAAAGTCTATATTAATCCAAAAACTGGACATGTGGAAGCAATTCCATATAAGAAAAGACCAGAAGCAATTCCCTATAACAAAAGACCAGCAGACACACCACTTCCACCTGTGGTTCCTGCCAAAAAGAAGGATTGTGCAACTTCTCCAATGCACCCTTCCTCTCCTTCACCTTCTTTCTCCTACCCATCCTTACATTGAACCTATAACTTCTCCTGTTCAATCTCCTGCATTATCACACCACACTGATGAGGAGTATGATTTAGGTGGGGGTAATGACGTAACATACCCTTTAGATGAGGATGTCAACCCCCAATATCCCAAGGAGGATGAGGCATATGGATTTACACCAAACAATGCACCAGACATCCCTGAGCCTCAGTACTACCCATCTAAACCCTCCCCTACAGAGGATAGTATTGGGTTTAAGCATCTATTAAACAGAGCTGCCCTTTACCATGGAGTGTCAATGCACTCTGATGCCATTGAGGAGGATTTCTTACTAGACTCATTTGAGCAGTCACAAAGGTCTACTGAAATATTACCTATGATCAAAGGAGTTATTAAACATGCTCCATACATTTTTATAGATCCAGTAAGATGTAGGGTGCTAAATCCCAGAATAGAAAAAAGTATAGACCAGCACCAGCTGATCCGGTCTATATTAAGGGACATCTGCCACTAGACTCTTTGGTAGTGTCAAATGCACGTAAAAGAGCCAACTCCCAAACTTCTGGTGACACGCCCCCGCCTGACAAAGAATCAAAAATTATTGATGCGTCGGGGAAAAGGATTGCTGCACAAGCAACAAACATATGGCGCATAGCAAATACACAAGCCTTACTCTCACGCTACGACATGGCTCTCTACGACCAACTAGAAAAGTTAATGGAACATCTCCCAGATCAATACAAAGATCAGGCAGCAGAGCTCTTACAAGAAGGCAAACTAATATCTAATGCCTCAATTAAATGGGCACTAGATGTAGCTGACACAGCATCCAGAGCAGTCAATACTAGTGTGATTCTCAGACGTCATGCATGGTTACGCATTTCAGGTTTTAAACCAGAGGTACAAACTACAATCCTGAACCAGCCCTTCAATCAAAACCAGTTGTTCGGGCCGGAGGTAGACAACACACTAGAGAAGATGAAAAAAGACACTGGCACAGCTAAGTCTATGGGTGCATTACAATCCACCCAGAATAGAAGTTCTTTTCGCCGCTCCTTCTATAGAGGAGGCTCAAAGCAAACTGGCCCAGAGACCACATCATCTTTAAGGACAAACACGCAAACCTCCTCTAACAAAGGCTACTTTAGAGGAGGATACAGAGGCAACAACAATAAGGGAAGAGGTAGAGGTAGTAATAACAACCGCTCCTCTTCCACTCCCAAACAGTGACTTCCCTCTGCCTCCGCCACAGCATTCCACTCCTGTGGGGGGCAGACTTTCACAGTTCCTACCGGTCTGGACTTCCATCACAACAGACAGGTGGGTAAAACAAATTATCCAACATGGCTACTGACTAGAACTCACAGCAACCACCCAGGCAGCGTCCAATGTCCACAGAACATATAACTCTGCTTCAACAGGATGTTCTAGCACTTCTACAAAAAGATGCTATTCAAGTAGTTCCTTTAGAGGAACAAGGAACAGGAGTTTACTCCCTGTACTTCCTAATTCCCAAAAAGGACAGGACATTAAGACCCATTCTAGACCTCAGGCCTCTCAACCACTACATACAATCAGATCATTTTCACATGATCACTTTACAACAAGTACTCCCATTACTACAACAGGGAGATTTTCTGTCCACACTAGACCTAAAGGACTTCTATTTTCACATTCCTATACATCCTGCGCACAGGAAGTATCTAAGGTTTGTCATACAAGGACAACACTATCAATTCAAAGTCCTTCCATTCAGGGTCACAACAGCACCACAAGTGTTTACAAAGTGCTTAGCAGTAGTAGCAGCACATCTCAGAAGACAGCAAAGACATGTCTTCCCTTACCTCGACGACTGGCTTATAAAAGCAAGATCGTTCAACCAGTGTGTACAACACACAAAACAAACAATGCAAACATTGCACGACTTAGGGTTTACGATAAACTACACCAAGTCGCACCTAGAACCTTCGCGCGCTCATCAATATCTAGGAGCTACCGTAGACACATCTGCAGCTCTAGCGTATCCCAGTCAAGCCAGGATTCAAAGTATTTAGAACTTAGTCTCCCTTTTTCAATGCCAGAACTCTCTCCAAGCCAGAGTGTTCATGAAACTAATAGGCATGATGGCATCTTGCATCTTTAAAGTTCCTCACGCAAGACTGCAAATGCGCCCACTGCAAGAATGTCTAGCACAACAGTGGAATCAGGCTCAAGGTCAGCTCACAGACATGGTGTTGGTAGACAGCCGTACATATCGCTCTCTGCAATGGTGGAACACCAAAAACTTGACAAAGGGACGGCCGTTCCTAGACCCTGTTCCACAGATAGTGCTCACGACAGATGCATCCCTCACAGGATGGGGAGCCCATGTCTTGCATTATACCACACAAGGTCAGTGGAACAATCAACAAAAACATTTCCACATAAACCATTTGGAGTTGCTAACAATTTTCCTAGCACTCAAAACTTTTCAAGTACAAATACAAAACAAAGCTGTCCTAGTCCGGACGGACAATGACAGCCATATATTATATACAAAAAACAGTGGGGGACACACTCTCTGCAACTGTCCCAGCTTGCACAAAACATTTGGAGATGGGCCATCCCTCAAAACACACACCTCACAGTAGAACACCTTCCAGGAATTCACAACCAGATAGCAGATCTGTTGAGTCGTCAGTCACAACAGATTCACGAATGGGAGCTGCACCCACAAGTTCTACAACCATTCTTCCAAATGTGGGGGCATCCACAGATAGACCTGTTTGCCACCCACGAAAATGCAAAATGCCCAACCTTCGCCGCCAGGTTCCCACACCCACGGTCGGAGGGGAATGCAATATGGATGAACTTTTCAGGCGGATTTGCGTACTCTTTTCCGCCTCTCCCACTCATTCCATTAGAAGTACGCAAGCTCAGACAACAGTCTCTCAAACTAATACTAGTGGCCCCCACATGGGCATGCCAGCCGTGGTTCACCACGCTACTAGATCTCTCACTGGTTCCACATTAGAAATGACGGCTCACGCCATTCCTGTTAACGCAGAACCATGGAGAAATAAGGCACTCAGAACCAAGCCAACTGAATTTAGCGATCTGGCTCCTGAAGTCCTAGAGTTTGGTTACTTAAACTTACCACCAGATTGTATGAATATAATTAAAGAAGCTAGAAGACCCACTACCAGAGCATGTTATGCTGCTAAGTGGAAAAGATTTGCAATATACTGTAGCAACAATCACATTGATCCACTGGATGCTTCCATCCAAAATATAATTTGCTACCTTCTACACCTACAAAGGTCCAAATTGGCTTATTCTTCCATACGCCTGCATCTAGCAGCAATTGCAGCGTATTTACAAAATAGACAACATCGGTCTCTCTTTAGAGTACCTGCAATATAAGCATTTATGGAAGGATTAAAACAAATAATCCCACCTAGATTACCACCTGCTCCAGTATGGAACCTAAATGTGGTCCTTACAAGACTCATGGGTCCCCCTTTTGAGCCTTTACATAAGTGTGAACTGCAATTCCTAACCAAGAACCATTTTTTCAAATACATCCTAACAAAGTGGTTCTTAGACCCAATCCTAAATTCCTGCCAAAAGTGATTACTCCTTTTCACCTTAACCAATCAGTAGAGTCAAGTGTTTTTTCAAAAACCGGACTCTGTTGCAGAAAGGGCTTTACACACCTTAGATGTTAGAAGAGCTCTACTATACTACACAGACAGGACTAAATCCTTCAGAAAGACAAAACAACTGTTTGTATTTTTCTCTCCCCCACACAAAGGCAATCCCATCTCTAAAGGAGGAATTGCCAGATGGATTGTAAAGTGTATTCAAATATGCTATCAAAAAGCTAAACGTACACTAACAGTACCTCCTAGAGCACACTCCACTCGCAAACTAGGAGCCTCTATGGCTTTCTTAGGAAACATACCACTAGAGGACATATGCAAGGCAGCAACATGGTCTACAATACACACCTTCACTAAACACTATTGTGGATGTGCAAGCCAAGCAGCAAGCTGCAGTGGGCCAAGCTGTCCTTAAAACACTATTTCAGTATGCTGCAACGGATACAAGCGACCACTGCTAGGGGAGATACTGCTGCACAATCGTTGCTAAGTGTAGGATCTGCAGCTCTTATGCCTCGAACGGAAAATGCTACTTACCAGTGTGCATCTGTTCTTGGCATGTAGAGCTGCAGAGTCCTACACACCCTCCCGCCTACCCGGGACTTGTATCTGTTCCAGTACTCATCTTACTTAGATGCACACGCATGGATATCCTTTCTCTTTACTTCTACTAACTCCATCATTTCCCATCATGGCGAAAAACAATCTGAGGATGGAGTCAATTACCATGCGCAGTATTGTCCAAGGGAGGAGTCACCTATCTTGTGACTACAAAGACTTCTTCAAAGAAGACAACAACCTTCAATCATCCGAGCCCAACACCAGGTGGCGATCTATTGCTAAGTGTAAGTAGCATTTTCCTTTCGATTCCCCCCCCCCCGTCCCCCGTGACCAAAATTGCCATTTTTATAGACTTTTCTTCCCTATTCATTAGCTTGAATATCGAGTAAACACACTTATTTTAGTTGAAAAATGACAATTCACATTTGACTGTCATTTACAGTCAAAAGATGAAATATTAAAAACAATCTCCATTAATTACTATTTGGAGAATGTTACTCAGCTCCAGGGTTTGGACTGTAAGAAATGATTTAAAATGTCAATTGTATTGTGCCTTATGTTGAAGAACCACTTTTAAGGCCTCCCAGTGTCCAAAATTGGCATTTTTATAATCTTTTCCTCCTACTCATTAGCTTGTATTTTGCCTGATTGTGAGCATGAAAATGACTTTAAACATGCTTATTGTACATTTAAAAGTGATGGTTAACAGCCGAAAGCCATTTTCAGTCAAAAGAATAAATATTCAAAAAATCACGATTAATGACCATTTGGAGAAGGTACCTCATAGACTTTTCCTCCAACTCAGAAGCTTGTATTTTGCCTGAATTTTAGCATAAAAATGACTCTAAACACACTATTTTTATTTCAAAAGTGATGATTCACAACCAATAGTCATTTACAGTCCAAAGGAGAAAGATTCTAAAAAATCACTATTACGGACTATTTAGAGCAGGTTCATTAGGTCATCGTTTTTCATCAGAAAATGCATATGTGGGACTATTCAAATAATGATTCAAAATGTATATTGTATTGTGCCTCATGTTGAATAACCATGTTCAAGGCCTCCCTGTGAGCAAATTACCATTTGTATAGACTTTTCCTCCTACTCATTAGCTTGTATTTTGCCCAATTTTGAGCATGAAAATAAGTAATGGTTCACATCTGACAGTCATTTACGGTCAAAAGATTAAACATTCAAAAAATCACTATAACTGACCATTTGGAAAAGGTAAACAGGTCTGGGGTCATCATTTTTCATCAGAAAATTCATTTTTCACACTGTACAAAAAAGTATTCAAAATGTCAATTGTATCGTGCCTCATGTTGAATACACACTTTATAAGGTCTCCCAGTGAATAAAATTGTCACTTTTATAGACTTTTCCTCCTACTCAAAAGCTTGTATTTTACCTGAATTTGAGCATGAAAATGACTCTAAACACACTTATATTAGTTCCAAAAGTGATGATTCACATCCGACAGTCATTTATAGTCAAAAGATTAAACATTAAAAAAATCACTATTACTATTTGCAGAATGTTCCTCAGGTCATTGTTTTTCATCAGAAAATGGATTATTTGGCCTGTAAAAAAAATTCAAAATGTCAATTGTATTGTGCCCCATGTTGAATAACTACTTTTTAAGGCCTCCAAGTGATCAAAAGTGCTATTTTTATAGACTTTTCTTCATACTCTGAAGTTGTGTTTTGCATGATTTCGAGCATGAGAATGACTCTAAACACACTTATTTTAGTACCAAAAGTGATGGTTCATGTAGGAAGGTGGATACCGTGGAGAAGTGTGGCTCAGGGGTTAGAGGCGGCAGACCTGGAGCTTGAGTTCGGCACGGGACCAGGGTTCAATTCCCCGCCTCGGCGGGTCTTGGGCTCAAAATTCCACGGACTCGTTAATTCTCGCTCCGGTGCCTCCTCGACTCACGGGTTCACACTCTGCGACTCTGGGCAATAGCTTGCTTAATCTCCACAACGGCCCCTCGCGGCGGGGTGCCTGGCTTTCACCTTGTGGATACCCTGCCAGGGTTATCTCACAGGGGAATACCAGGACGGGTTCTCTAAGCAAGCACTGAGATGCCCCAGGGTAAGTCGTGCGCTATATAAGTTTCATTCATTTCATTTCATTTCATACCTGACTATGGTTACCCCAGATTTTTTTGCCTAATGTTTAGCTGGTTTTCGACTTAGTTGGCCTGGGATCCTGCTAATCAGGACCCCAAGCTATTGCTCTCTGTAAAATGGACTCCATGTACCTTAGGTACATCTCCAATTGGATATTGGGTCACCTTATGAGCCCCTGTAGGGTGTACTATAGGTACCCAGGGCATAGGTGCATCCAAGGCCTACGAGGGGCTGCAGCATATCTTTTGCCACCCCTGGCTGGCCATCCAAATTGACACAACTGGCTGATCACTCAGCTGGGGCAAGGTGGTGTAATCACCCCTTGCTTAGATATAGTATACCTATGTGTTAACCTATATCTGGACACAAATACACCTATAAGTCACTCCTATGGCAGGCCTTAACAATCCTGAAGGCAGAGTGCTTCGTTTTATGTGAGATGGTGCTCTGGCATGAGCTGAGCCTGTCTGCAGCTTTCGGAACCAAGTCCTGCTAGCTGTTCTGGGATATTGCCATACCATATACTCTTAAGTGCATTAAGAACCTTGCGGTTGAATGCTATCTTTGGTTTGGCTTTATCAAAACATGTTGTGTAAGGTGTCATACGCTTTGGAATACTACCCCCTCACCAGTCCTGGCGACGGGGGTAGCATTCCACCCTTCTAGAGGGAGAAGACATGTTACTTTCCTTAAACGCGGTTAAAACTACCCAAAGCCTCAGCATCACAAAATGGATGCTGCTGCCACAGACACAAGTCTGGCCTCCTGCTGCTGACCGAATCTCCGGCAGGGGAGGCCTGGACAAAAGGTTTCCTGTCACAGGGAGGTGTTACACCAGCCCATACAGGAGATAGTGGATTGGGGCAGGGAGGGCTGAATGAAACTAGACACTAAAAGAAATTTTGTATCCCTGTTGTGTGAAGAGCGGATTTCATTCGCTAAGTTTGTCATTAAATGGGAATAGTCTAGCTTCAGTGAGGTACTAACTATCTATACCCATGTAAATTAGAGACACATAAGGCAAAGTGGACAACTGCACCAATGAATAGATTTAAGTAAATATACCAAGCAAACAGTAATTATAAAAAAGGATCCAAAAATGTATTTGTACCCCCCAACTGGGTTACAATCTAAAACATAAACAATGGCAAAAAAATATAAAAGGTTTAAAACAACCACCAACGGTGGCGATACAATGACATTTTCAAGCAGTCAAAGTTAAAACAGTCGACGCGGCGTTTCGGTGCTTTTTGGTTCTTGACACCTTCTTCAGGACATTAAAAACATTTGACTCCGTATCTGTGATTTTGACAAAAATTGTTTGAAGTGTTTCCAATGGCTTCCAATCTGTTACGACTTTCTCAGGAATTTCATATTTCCCTTAGTCTCTGACCACAGAGCTAGAGTTTTCTGTGTGCACGGAGGGGCCACCGTCAGTTGTGGAGGGGAAGTAGTTTTCATAGATCTTTAGACCTTGGTATATGTGGAGTGGTTCTTATTTATGCTCTATTCTTCGTTGGCATCATATAGATTTTGATGATTCTTAAGATTCTCTCCATTGATGGAAGAAGAAATCTTGTGATAAAATTGCGGCCTCCCTGCTCCTCCGTGCTCGCGTCTTCATGGGGATTCGAATGTCCTGAAGAAGGTGTCAAGAACCAAAAAGCACCGAAACGCTGCGTCGACTGTTTTAACTTTGACTGCTTGAAAATGTCATTGTATCGCCACCGTTGGTGGTTGTTTTAAACCTTTCATATTTTTTTGCCATTGTTTATGTTTTAGATTGTAACCCAGTTGGGAGGTACAAATAAATTTTTGGATCCTTTTTTATAATTACTGTTTGCTTGGTATATTTACTTAAATCTATTCATTGGTGCAGTTGTCCACTTTGCCTTATGTGTCTCTAATTTACATGGGTATAGATAGTTAGTACCTCACTGAAGTTAGACTATTCCCATTTAATGACAAACTTAGCGAATGAAATCCGCTCTTCACTCAACAGGGATACAAAATTTCTTTTTGTGATTACCCCCTCCCTGTAATACATTCCAGGGGTACCTCCTTGTGTTAATATTTGAAACTAGACACTGCCTGGGGCGCACAAGGAGTCCCAGGCAAAACCCAATTCAAACCGGTGCTGGGGCACTCCAGCCCCAGCTCTGGCGTGAAACTGGACAAAGTGAAAGGGGTGTAACCACCCCCTTCCTGGGTCCCACGCATAGGAGGGACCTAGCAGGAGATCCAGCCCCTTGATTTGGAATAACGGTAGGAGCTGTGCCCATAGAGATTAGATCATCCTGACTGAAACTTTGAAACGAAACTCTGGACCCTTCAACATCCTACTCTACGTAGAAAACTGAAGAATCTCCCTTGTGGTCAAGGAGGGACCACCCTGTGCAAGCAGGCACCACCAGCGCTCAAAGGTTTTCTTCGTTGTTGCTCCCGCCGGAGCTCGAACGACAGGGACCAACAAGAACCGGACTTCCAACAGCCCAATCCACAGTCCCAGCAAAGCTGAGACCCGTGGAGGCCACGAGACGTGGAACCGGCCATCTTGGAAAGCCAGCGAAGTGCTTCCTGTGCAGCTCCCGAGGCACCCTTGAAGCTGTGCATTGGGGATTGAGAAGCCCCAGCCCCGAGCAGCTTTTGCACCTAAGATCACCTCTCCACACTCACCGAGTGCTGCGTGGGGCCCTTTTTCATTTTCCTGCTCGACGCGTTGTCCGGTCACTTGCCCATTGGCTAGTGGCCTCTGAGACGACGAACCTTCAAATTTAAACTGCTGGTCTGGTATCTCCAGACTGGCCCTTGCTCCCCTGAAAAGGAGCAGCCCATCAGACCTTCCCGGTCTGATCCAGAAGCCATCTTCGAGTCCTGCGTGGGTTGCATTTGCCATGGCCTGTTGACTCCGATTCAAGAACCGATACCCCCGACAGCGAGAGCCTTCGTGGGACAGCTCGTGTCCACCACCTGGTCGTCCTCAATCCTTCCTGGTCCACGTGGCAGCGGAGACCAGCTTCACGACATCACCTGATCGCAACCCGACATAGCCTGGTTCCTTCCTGGTTCCACGCTGGTCACTGGCTAGTGACCTAGACTCTGTCCCCTCTGCTTTCAGGTACTGTACATCTTCAATCCACCCTTGGATCCAACTGGACTCCTCTCCTGGTCGCCTGCAGCATCTTTACCTCCAGGCTCCATAGAACTCCACGACGAAACCCGACGCACTTTGACACATATGCACCCGTTCCTGTGGGTGAGGTAACGAGAGTACTCCGGTGCTCCTGCAGCGGTTATTTTTTTCTTTTTTTATTTATTTATTTATTTATTTTACTTATATAGCGCAACAGCTACCCAACAAAGGGTTTCCCGGCGCTAATGATTCAGAAGTATGCGACAGGACAAGGCATTTTTAGATGGTAAACAGCCAGGTTTTTAAGGCTTTCCTGAATTTCATATAGCTCACCTCAGTACGTATTGCGTGTGGCATAGCATTCCAGAGTGAAGGTCCAAGAAATGCAAAGGATTTACCACCCATGCGTGATAGTTTTAATTTGGGGATAACAAAGTGATTAGCTGTTGCAGATCTAAGAATCCGGGAGGGATGATAGGGGCGGACTAGATTTTGTAGATACTTGGGGGCGTTTTTTGTGCAGATCTTATGCATAAAGCACAGGGATTTAAATTTGATCCGGTTCTCTATTCTCAACCAATGTAGCTCCCGGATATATTTGGAGGTTGATGAGGAAATAGGGATTTTCCATAACAGTCTCGCCGCCGCGTTTTGTACTGTTTGTAATCTGCGGATAGTTTCCTTTTTTGCCCCCAAATATAACACATTGCCATAATCAAGCCTGGATGTTATTAAGGCGTTGATGACCGTTTTTTTGGTGGATTCAGGTAGCATCCAGCAGATCTTTTTGAGCCATTTTAATATTGCAAAGCAAGTGGCCGATGTCTTCACAGCTTGCTGGTGCATATTCAGAGAGTCATCGACAATGACACCTAAGTTTCGGGCGTGCGTAGCCGGGATCGGGGAAGTAACCATTTCGGATGGCCAATGTTGGGGTCCCCAAAGTTTTTTATTCTTTCCCAGGACAATTAACTCGGTCTTATCACCGTTCAGTTTGAGAGAGTTTTCTTGCATCCACCCTGAAATCTTTCCCAATCCTAGTTTTAAGATGGAAGTCAAGTCAAGTCAAGTCATAACATTTATATAGCGCACTACATACCCAGAGGGTTTCAAGGCGCTTAGGAAGGGGAGGTGGATTATTTGTCAAATATCCACGTTTTAAGCTGCTTTCTGAACGCTAGGTGATTCTGGGTGAGGCGAAGGTAAGCGGGGAGTGAGTTCCATGTTTTGGCAGCCAGGTATGAGAAGGATCTGCCTCCCATGGTGGTCTTGTTGATGCGAGGTACAGTGGCGAAGGCTTGGCTGGAAGAGCGAAGTTGGCGGGAGGGGGTGTAGAAGGATAGTCGAGAGTTGAGGCAATCTGGTCCGATGTCGTAGAGTGATTTGTGTGCGTGGGTAAGCAGTCGGAAAGTGATCCTCTTATTGACGGGTAGCCAGTGGAGGTCTTTAAGGTGACCAGAGATGTGTTCGTTGCGTGGGATGTCTAATATGAGCCTGGCTGAGGCGTTTTGGATTCGTTGTAGTTTCTTCTGGAGTTTAGCGGTGGTACCTGCGTAGAGGGTGTTTCCGTAGTCCAGTCGGCTCGTGACCAGAGCGTGGGTGACTGTTTTCCTTGTTTCGGAGGGGATCCAGCGAAATGTTTTTCTGAGCATGCGAAGAATGTTAAAGCAGGAAGAGGATACGGCGCTGACTTGTCTGTTCATTGAGAGTGAAGAGTCCAGGATGACGCCAAGGTTCCGTGCGTGGTCTGTCGGGATGGGTGCATTTCCGAGGGCTTCCGGCCACCAGGAGTCGTCCCATGCAGAGGGGGATTTACCTAAGATGAGGACTTCTGTTTTGTCTGAGTTCAGTTTCAGACGGCTTTGTTTCATCCATTCGGCGACTTCTTTCATTCCTTCGTGTAGGTTAGTTTTAGCGGTGCTGGGGTCCTTGGTGAGAGATAGGATCAGTTGAGTGTCATCCGCGTAAGAGATGATGTTGAGGTTGTGTTGGCGGGCGATGGCCGCGAGGGGGCTCATGTATACGTTGAAGAGGGTGGGACTGAGTGAGGATCCTTGTGGTACGCCGCAGATGATTTCAGAGGCCTCGGACTTGAATGGTGGGAGGCGGACTCTCTGGGTTCTTCCGGTGAGGAACGAGGTGATCCATTCCAGTGCCTTTCCTTGGATTCCGATGTTTCTGAGGCGTTGTAAAAGGGTGCTGTGGCAGACTGTGTCGAAGGCTGCAGAGAGGTCGAGGAGGATGAGGGCGACTGTGTCTCCATTGTCCAGTAGAGTTCGAATGTCGTCTGTTGCTGCGATGAGGGCGGTCTCAGTGCTGTGTTTGGCTCGGAAGCCAGATTGTGAGGGGTCGAGTGATTTGTTGGCTTCGAGGAAGGCGGCGAGCTGGTTGTTGACAGCTTTCTCGATGACTTTGGCCGGGAATGGAAGAAGCGAGATGGGGCGGTAGTTTTTGAGTTCGGTGGGGTCTGCTGTTGGTTTTTTCAGAAGGGCGGTGAGTTCAGCGTGTTTCCAATCTTCTGGGAAGGTAGCGGAGTTGAAGGAGCAGTTGATGACGTCTCGGAGGTGCGGAGCTATGACGGAGTCTGCTTTGTTGAAGATGTGGTGGGGGCATGGGTCTGTGGGGGATCCAGAGTGGATGGAATTCATCAGGCGGATGGTGTCCTCAGTGGAGATTGGGTTCCAGGCGTTAAGGGTGTTAACGGGGGGAAGGTGGTCAGCTGATGGTAGGGTGGGTTGGCTTCCGGGTTGGTTGTCAAAGCTGTTGTGGATGTCAGCAATCTTGTTGTGGAAAAAAGAGGCTATCACTTTCCGCAGAAGAAAGAGAGAAGAGAAGCTGAGAATCAGCAGCATAGGAAAACATTTGCAATCCCGTCTCTTCTACTACTTTAGCGAGCGGGATGATGTATAAGTTAAAGAGTAGTGGGCTCAAAATCAAGCCCTGCGGTACTCCGTGTTTGAAAGTCAAGGTATCTGAGCAGGCAGATTGAGAGAAGACTTGAAATGTACGATTTTCTAACAATGATTTAATCCAGTTAATGTCTGCACCACGAATGCCTATAGAATGGAGTGTCTGCATAAGTACCGCATGTGACACCGTATCAAATGCGGCACTGAGGTCGAGAAGCACAAGTGCCACCGTTTCTCCTCTATCCATCAAGGCTCGGATGCTCTCTGTTACGCCTAACAGGGTAGTCTCAGTAGAGAAGCCTGAGTGAAAGCCTGATTGATGGGAGGGCAGCAAGTCGTGTGTAGTCATAAATTCCGTAAGAGACCGGTGAACATGTTTCTCCAGAATCTTTGCAAAAATGGGCAGGAGGGAAATTGGCCGGAAATTAGAGGGCAAGTTAGGGTCAGCACCAGCTTTCTTTAGCAGTGGATGAATCATTGCATGTTTCCATTCATCTGGCACATATTCTTCCTGAAGGGATGCATTTAAAAGGTCGGTGATGATGGCCATAGCTCCCCTATTGAGCTGTTTTAAGACTGAGCATGGCAAAGGGTCTCTGGGCGAACCCGATTTAATCGTATGGAGTATCTCAAAGACGATATCGATGTTAAGCCTAGGCCAGTTTTCTAATGTGCCGATAGAAATGTCACGGACGCTAGGGCCTAGTGTGTCGGTATGATTGCTCAGTCTATCAGGGAAGGTATTAGGAGCATCCATATTTGCCTTATTTTGTTCATTTTGTGCTTGTTCAATGCCCTGATATATTTTATCCACTTTATTTACAAAAAAAGTGGCCAGTTGGTCACACTGTATTTTATTAAGGTCTGGCGGAGTTTGTGAGATATTTGAGCCAGCCAGCTCTTTCACTATTTTAAAGAGTTTTAGATTTATTTAGGGCCTCTGTGATTTTGGTACATACAAATTCAGCTTTAGCTTTACTACACATCGTTTCATAGTTAGTTAATTTTATTTTATATTCTTTCTTAGCTTCTGCAGAATAAGTCTTCCTCCACTGACGCTCAGCATTTTTACATCTGTTTTTTTCTTGCTTTAATATCTCGTTAAACCACGGAGCAGGGGGGCGATGATTGTTACCTTTTAACTTAGTTTTGGGCAAACATGAATCAATGGCTGTCATGAGCCAATTTTGAACTGATGTTGATAGGTTTTGCACCCTTAACTTGGTGCAGGGTATATGATCTTCCAAAAAAGTGTTAAGAATGTCAATGTCTAGTTTTTTCCACTTCCTAGTGACATGGGTTGGAACCAATGTTTTATCCTTATTCGACAGTTGTACTTGGAATGAAAATTTGATGAGAAAGTGGTCTGACCAGGGGACAGGCAGGGCAGGGAAGTTGATAATGTCATTGATATTGGAAAAAATGGGATCCAATAAGTGGCCGGCAGTATGCGTAGGTCCAGAATTTTTCAAAATCAAGTTCTGAGACGCTAGATCAGCTATAAATTCAGTGGCAGGTATACAGTCCCCTTTATCCAAGTGCAGATTCATATCACCAATGATTGTAAAATTGGCAGTTTTCATTACTAAGGGGCCAATAAGTTCGGACATGCTTGTCAACCAATTTGACGCCGCGCCAGGCGGTCGATAAATAAGCGCTCCTGAAAAGGTGAAGTTTGGGGCAAGTATGAGTTTAAAAATAGCACCTTCACAACCGGAACACGGGAGTTTATTGAATTCACAGTTGTAGACTTTTTTAAAAATAATTGCTATTCCTCCACCTAACTTATTTTTCCGGTCAAGTCGCGTAATCGCGTATGAATCCGGGAGAGCCACAGCAATATCAGGTCCGGAACTTTCCTGAAGCCACATTTCAGTTATGAACATGGCGTCTGGTGCCTCGTCTAATAGTAAATTGAATATCTCAGTCTTGTGCCTAGGTAGGGAGCGACAGTTCAGGCTGAGAAATGAGAATGATTTTGATTCATAATTAGGATATTTCTTACTAGCTCTATCCTCCGTAGCTTTCGTCCCTACAGAATTTATGGCAAGAATACAATTTTGGCATGCATCTTTCTCCCTGCCTAACTCCAAAAGATTGCAGGACAGTTGTCTTGGTGATCTCAGAGCCTGCAATTGCTTGGAGGTGTATTTTATGAGTAGAGTTGCTGACTTAAGTTTATGTATCTCTCCGACAGATGATACCTGTAATAAGTTCTTGGGTTGAAGTACAGTTTGAGCCATAGCCATAAAGCTCGTCCGAAGGCTCTTCCGAGGCGCGGACGGGCGCAGACGGGCTGACTCAGGCGTAACTCCGGCGCTGAACGAGGCGCGACCGCAAACGCGTTAGCGGAGAACTACCGTATCCTTATGTAGGGATGGCTAGAGCGCTGTCAGAGCTGCCGCCTCCCACCCAAGATGTCTGCCGTTGGGAATATTTTCCCTTGGACTCGGTACACAGCCCTAAAATCGGCTGTGACCGTCAAAGTGCGGGGAAAGGGATTAACGAGGGCAAAATACTAAGGTATGTGCAAATAAGTGAAAATAAGATTTAAAATTCGCGACCGCAAAACGCGTTAGCGGAGAACTACCGTATCCTTATGTAGGGATGGCTAGAGCGCTGTCAGAGCTGCCGCCTCCCACCCAAGATGTCTGCCGTTGGGAATATTTTCCCTTGGACTCGGTACACAGCCCTAAAATCGGCTGTGACCGTCAAAGTGCGGGGAAAGGGATTAACGAGGGCAAAATACTAAGGTATGTGCAAATAAGTGAAAATAAGATTTAAAATTTAACGAGGGCAAAATACTAAGGTATGTGCAAATAAGTGAAAATAAGATTTAAAATTCGTATAAAAATTCCAGTTAACACACATGGTTTACACCTCTAGTGTCCTAGTTTTAAGTGGCTAAGTTCTAGTCCAGTCGGAAGACTCCTAAAACAGTAACTTTCTAATTTTTACGCACCATTGACTTGTATGGTTAACGCGAGTGCCTATAGACACTGCACCCGCATCCTGTGGGTCTCCTATGTCCTAACCTTAGTTAGTCCAGTGTAGTCCCAGCGATTCTCAAGGCCCTAGGCTTTACCATTGTTTGTGACGTGGTTCTTAGACCACTATTTTAGTATATGGTTTGAGTTGCCACCAGGGACTATCCATATTTGTGCAACCTTTGTATGCTGTATGAAGTTCTTTGTTTAACGCTTGTGCTTCTGTGCTCATAAAGAGTATAGGGGATTATTCTAGTAATAAATACATATTTTTCTATAATATATAGCTTGTGTGGTGTCCTTTCATTTGGTATTAAAAGGATTGCATATGGTAAAACAGCTGGCTTCACATGCCCTCTTGAGTTTAGCCTAAGACTGCTTTTGTCCATGCTACCCCTAGGATAGCTGGTCTATAAGGTTGACTTACAACCAATCACCATAAGGGCCGTTTGGACTGGTGCAAGCTGCTCACTAGAATTAGTGATCATCATATACCAGGCCAACTTCTCACATTGGTGTGCAGCGGTTGGGATTTGAGCTTCCTGTTTTACCAATTGTAATCTTTGACAATATCCTTTGAAAGATCACATCAAGTACCTTGGGTACATATAAACAAAGCTTTAAATACTTAAGTTCTACTGAACTTAGTAGTTGTAGACCAAAGGGCTTAGCACACCCTGACTACAACTCCTAGAGAGGTTCAGTAGGTAAACACATAGTGTAGGTAGGTGCACACACCTTCACCTCACTAGTCATGGCTGGCACAGGTGAACCACTCAGTTCTCTACCTCTGGGTGACCGTCCCAAGGCACCGTCCAGCTATGAAAAACTCAGCTTCCGAGAATTGAGTGCCTTGTGCACCTCAAGGAGGCTAAAAAAGGGTCATAACCCTACCATCCCAATCCTGATAAATATCCTAGAGGAAAATGATCTAGAGAGGGGTCCTGGAGCAGGTCCCTCAACTACTACAGGAGAGGGAGCCATAGATGATGAGACCATTACCCCAGAAGTTGAGACTGAAGTAGTAGAAGAAAATGAGGACTCAGATGATCAGGGGGATGGCCAGGTTCAGGTCAGGAGACTTAGCAGGGCCAACCTAAGCCTACATGGGGATGGAGAGGTGTTACACCTTCCCAGACCTAATAGTAGACTTAACCCAGGCAATAGAAGGGATAGGTCTCCTTCCAGAGAGTCTATACTCTCTAATGCCTCAAGAGGTTCTCAAAGGGGAATGACTTCCCCCTCAGAGAAGAGAGCATGAGGCTAGGATGAGAGCTGTCCAACTCCAGATAGAGAGAGAGGAAACAGCCCTGGCCCAAGCTAAACTTGCTTTAGCAAGGGAATAAAAATTAAGTGGATTAGATTCCACTGGTGGCAGCAGTATCCCTAAGGATAAAGACAGGTCCTATGATCATAGAAATCTGAGTAAGATTGTGCCCCCCTACAAAGATGGGGATGACATCCACAAATGGATGACTGCTTTGGAGAGGGCCTGCATGGTACAGCAGGTTCCCCAGAGTCAGTGGGCAGCAATCGTGTGGCTTTCCTTTTCAGAAAAAGGAAAAGAGACACACTCCTCACTGTTCGACATGAAGATGCTAAAAACTGCACTGTCCTGAATAGTGCTCTAATTGGTGGCTTTGGCTTAACCACTGAACAATACAGGTTAATGTTCAGAGATACCCAGAAGACACAGACTCAGGATTGGACTGATTTTGTAGATTGTGCTACTAAGGCTCTGGAAGGTTGGTTACTGGGCAGCAAAGTACATGACTATACATGATTGTATAATTTGATTATGAGGGAGCAGATCCTTAGTAATTGTCAAAACCAGCTTTTACACCAGCACCTGGTGGACACAGATCTGACCTCTCCACAAGAATTGGGTAAGAGGGCAGACAAATGGGTCAGAACCAGGATTAGGCCTAGAAATCAGGGTAATGACCAGAAGAAAGATTCTACCAAGTCTCAAGAGAAAGGTGGGGATAAATCTAAAGACAAAACTTCCCCAGGGCCCCAAAATTCCAATGATGGGGGTGGGTCCCAAAATCCTTCCTCTACAGTTAAGAAACCTTATTGCCATGCTTGTAAAAAACCTGGCCACTGGAAAACTGACAGCAGTTGCCCCAAGGCCAGCTATAAGGAAAATATACCTCCAAGTAATACTCCAACACCTCCTGTTACTACTAGTAGTAATCCCCCAGGTGGTGGGAGTGCCCCCAATAATTTGGCTGGGTTTACTTGGGGAACTCAGGTGGACTCTGGCCTACCAGGTCCCCTACCACAGCTACTCTTGTCTGTGAAAATGGCGTGGGGTTTGCCAACTTCACTGCTTGTCCCAACGCTTTGAGCAAGTACAGACAGGAGCCCCTCATCAATGGTCTGAAAGTTGAGGCCTATAGAGACACAGGGGCTAGCATCACTATGGTAACTGAGAGCCTAGTCTCGTCAAGGCAACTTTTACCTGGAGCCACATACCAGGTGACCAACATTGATGGAGTACAGAGAGATCATCCCATGGCAGTAGTTAATCTCAGCTGGGGAGGTGTCACTGGCCCCAAGAGAGTGGCAGTGTCTACCAACTTGCCTGTAGATTATCTACTGGGGAATGATCTGGAAATCTCAGCCTGGGCTGAGGTGGAAAAAAAAAACATTCTAAAATGGTAAATCTCCATGGAAAGGTTAGTGGGGCTGTGATGGCCACAGCCCCAATCCAAGATGTCCCCCCTGAACAGGTTGGTAGGGCTGTGCCTGTCTCAGCCCCATCTCCAGCAGATTCCTTCCCTGAACAGGTTGGCAGGGCTGTGATGGTAACAGCCCATACCCAAACTGAGTCCCCTCCTGAAAAGGTTGGTGGGGCTGTGATGGCCACAGCCCAAACTCAAACAGATTCATGTGTTGTGAAGCCTGAAACTATGGATCACCCAACACAAACAGAGAGCATTGAGGAGGAAGAGAAATCTCCCTCCCACCAGACTTTAGTAAAGGATCAGCCTCCTCAGGGAACTGATCTTACCCCTTGTGAAGAAACTGCCCCAGAGGTAGTCAGGCCTAGCCTGGCAGAGCCCCTGATGTCAGTGGACCCTTCCAAGGTGGGACCCAGTCTGGAGCAGGTAACCTACCCCTCTCTACCCTGCCTCAGCCAGCCCAGGGCTGCAGAGGTGTGGGAGGCCAGTGGTGGACCTCAAAGGGCCCCCTGTCCACAAGAACCACCCCATCAGCAGATTAGGGGCACCAAAGCTAGCAGCCCTAGCCAGGTGAAAACTTCAAAAACTCCTGAGGGATCTCCCTTACACTTAGTTAGGAGCCTCCCCCAGATGGACACTGTTGGGCACAGCCAAACATGGGACCCCAAGGCCCCAAACCTGACCTGTCCCTCCAGTAAGCCAACAAAAGGGACCCAGCCTCCAGCTGTGGGCAGCCATAGGTCGACCCTGAGAGCACAGTGCAACTCAGTCATGGAAAGAAAGGCACACATGGTGCATAGTGATTGGAGGAATCAGAGCCCTACATTAGTGGAGCCTCACTTCAGTACTCCATCTCAACACCAGCCTTTTACTTTGCCAAAACACACCACAGGTACAGATTCCCTATGGTGGAGACCCTCTGATACCCCTAGGGTGAGGGATTGCTTAGTGGACCATGAGACAGGGGGTAAGCATGCTAGTGCAGGTACTTCCTTATATGGCCACTTAGGCAATATAGGCTTACCTGGTCAAGGATAGCCTTATCTCCTTTCATTTGTGGAGGGGGGGGGGGGGTTTATGTAGGAAGGTGGATACCTGACTATGGTTACCCCAGATTTTTTTGCCTAGTGTTTAGCTGGTTTTCGACTTAGTTGGCCTGGGATCCTGCTAATCAGGACCCCAGGCTATCTGCTCTCTGTAAAATGGACTCCATGTACCTTAGGTACATCTCCACTTGGATATTGGGTCACCTTATGAGCCCCTGTAGGGTGTACTATAGGTACCCAGGGCATAGGTGCATCCAAGGCCTACCAGGGGCTGCAGCATATATTTTGCCACCCCTGGCTGGCCATCCAAATTGACACAACTGGCAGATCACTCAGCTGGGGCAAGGTGGTGTAATCACTCCTTGCTTAGATATAGTATACCTATGTGTTAACCTATATCTGGACACATATACACTTATAAGTCCCTCCTATGGCAGGCTTTAACAATCCTGGAGGCAGAGTGCTTCGTTTTATGTGAGATGGTGCTCTAGCATGAGCTGAGCCTGTCTGCAGCTTTTGGAACCAAGTCCTGCTAGCTGTTCTGGGATATTGCCATACCATATACTCTTAAGTGCATTAAGAACCTTGCGGTTGAATGCTATCTTTGGTTTGGCTTTATCAAAACATGTTGTGTAAGGTGTCATACGCTTTGGAATACTACCCCCTCACCAGTCCTGGCGACGGGGGTAGCATTCCACCCTTCTAGAGGGAGAAGACATGTTACTTTCCTTAAACGCGGTTAAAACTACCCAGAGCCTCAGCATCACAAAATGGATGCTGCTGCCACAGACACAAGTCTGGCCTCCTGCTGCTGACAACAACTCCGGCAGGGGAGGCCTGGACAAAAGGTTTCCTGTCGCAGGGCGGTGTTACACCACCCCAGACAAGAGATAGTGGATTGGGGCAGGGAGGGCTGAATGAAACTAGACACTGCCTGGGGTGTAAAAGGTGTCCCAGGCAAAGCCCAGTTCAAACCGGTGCTGGGGCACTCCAGCCCCAGCGCGAAACTGGACAAAGGGAAAGGGGTGTAACCACCCCCTTCCTGGGTCCCACCCATGGAGAGACCTAGCAGGAGATCCAGCCCCTTGATTTGGAATAAAGGTAGGAGCTGTGCCCATAGAGATTAGATCATCCTGACTGAAACTTTGAAACGAAACTCTGGACACTTCGACATCCTACTCTACGTAGAAGACTGAAGAATCTCCCTTGTGGTCAAGGAGTGACCACCCCGTGCAAGCAGGCACCACCAAAGCTCAAAGGTTTTGTTTGTTGTTGCTCCAACGGGAGCTCGAATGACAGAGACCGACAAGAACCAGACTTCCAGACTTCCAACAGCCCGATCCACAGTCCCAGCAAAGCTGAGACCCGTGGAGGCGACGAGAGACATGGGACCGGCCATCTTGGAAAGCCAGCGAAGTGCTTCCTGTGCAGCTCCTGAGGCACCCTCGAAGCTGTGCATTGGGGATTGAGAAGCCCGTTGGCTAGTGGCCTCTGAGACGACGAACCTTCAAATTTAAACTGCTGGTCTGGTATCTCCAGACTGGCCCTTGCTCCCCTGAAAAGGAGCAGCCCATCAGACCTTCCCTGTCTGATCCAGAAGCCACCTTCGAGTCCTGCATGAGTTGCATTTGCCAAGGCCTGTTGACTCTGATTCAAGAACCGACCACGCCGACAGCGAGAGCCTTCGTGGGACAGCTCGTGTCCACCACCTGGTCGTCCTCAATCCTTCCTGGTCCACGTGGCAGCGGAGACCAGCTTCACGACATCACCTGATGGCAACCCGACATCGCCTGGTTCCTTCCTGGTTCCACGCTGGTCACTGGCTAGTGACCTAGACTCTGTCCCCTCTGCTTTCAGGTACTCTACATCTTCAATCCACCCTTGGATCCAACCGGACTCTTCTCTCCTGGTCGCCTGCAGCATCTTTACCTCCAGGCTCCATAGAACTCCACGACGAAACCCGACGCACTTTGACACCTATGCACCCGTTCCTGTGGGTGAGGTAACGAGAGTACTCCGGTGCTCCTGTAGTGGTTTACACCTCTAGTGTTCTTCGTTTTAAGTGGCTAAGTTCTAGTCCAGTCGGAAGACTCCTAAAACAGTAACTTTCTAATTTTTACGCACCATTGACTTGTATGGTAAACGCGAGTGCCTATAGACACTGCACCCACATCCTGTGGGCCTCCTATGTCCTATCCTTCGGAAGTCCAGTGTAGTCCAAGCGATTCTCAAGGCCCTAGGCCTTACCATTGTTCGTGACGTGGTTCTTATACCACTATTTTAGTGTATGGTTTGAGTGGCCACCAGGGCCTATCCATATTTGTGCAACTTTTGTATGCTGTATGAAGTTCTTTGTTTAACGCTTGTGCTTCTGTGCTCATAAAGAGTATAGGGGATTATTCTAGTAATAAATACATATATTATATAATGTATAACTTGTGTGGTGTCCTTTCATTTGGTATTAAAAGGATTGCATATGGTAAAACAGCTGGCTTCACATGCCCTCTTGAGTTTAGCCTAAGACTGCTTTTGTCCGTGCTACCCCTAGGATAGCTGGTCTATAAGGTTGACTTACAACCAATCACCATAAGGGTAGTTTGGACTGGTGCAAGGTGCTCACTAGAATTAGTGATCATCATATACCAGGGCAACTTCTCACGTTGGTGTGCAGCGGTTGGGATTTGAGCTTGCTGTTTGTTTTACCAATTGTAATCTTTGACAATATCATTTGAAAGATCACATCAAGTACCTTAGGTACATATAAACAAAGCTTTAAATACTTAAGTTCTACTGAACTTAGTAGTTGTAGACCAAAGGGCTTAGCACACCCTGACTACAACTCCTAGAGAGGTTCAGTAGGTAAACACATAGTGTAGGTAGGTGCACACACCTTCACCTCACTAGTCATGGCTGGCACAGGTGAACCACTCAGTTCTCTACCTGTGGGTGACCCTGTCAGGGGGAGATTTATTACAGGGCAGGAGGGGTCAGGGGCTGGGGCGCAACGGCTCAGAAGCCTGCGCTGGGGAGACGGTGAGTGAGAACTAAGGACAATGGGACACCTTAACTTGTACCCGGTTGTGCAGGAACCCTTGCTCTAAAAACAGAGAAAAACAGATATATGAGCTGTGGAAACCGAGGCTGAAAGTTTATCAGGTTTATTATGAAGGTACAGCTTCTGAAAAATACATTCACAGCATGAGAAATCACATGAATTCTTAGTCTAGCGCTCCGCATTCACTGTAAGTCGCATAGACTGATTTGATTATACTAAATACAGTTTCCCGATTGAGAGTGAGTATATACTGATAAGCAAATGTAGGTTTTGAGGTAGATTACTTACAAAAGGTGAAGTACATTTCATTGAGATTACTCATGGAATACAAAGTACATATTATTATATTAACACTCACAGTACTATATATGGTGAGATGTCCTGCAATCACAATAGAAAAGCATAAAATGTGATAAAAGTTGTCACAAGTTAAGAGAACATTTGCAGATATAGATTTCCTTATTAAAAAGCAGCTAAAATACAATACAGGTAAAATATATATATATACATGAAGTAAAAAACACTTTAAACAAGACAAGGCTTAAGCAAGACTTTAAACAAGGGCCCTTTGAGACAACTCATTGCCTGAATACCTACAAACAGACGAGGGAGTTGTCCGAGGATATTCCTGCGGACCTCCTTTTTATATGCTTCAGGGCGTGAGAAGCCTATGTCACGTCATCTCATGCCATCTCGTACCATATGTCCTTCCTTCATCACCTACAGCCTGGCCTGCACCTTTCCCATCCATACGCTCAAATGTAACCTTATTCTTGTAAATGCGACACGTACACTTGTCTAGACTAAGGTCGTGCCTTGTTGACTGGAATATTGTCATTAATTCTGCTTGGGCGGCAGAATAGGCAGAAAAGTGTTATTATTGCGCAAATGAATTCTATTAATGTGTGTATGTACCAGTCTGTAATGCTTGTCGCCACATTTATCACTCAAGCTTGGCGTAGCTGCGGTGGGAACTTCCCTTTTCTCATGCACAGCCTTAGGTGTCGGTCCAGGGTGTGTTGAAAGAATTGAGGGGAAGCTGAACTCTAACATTAGTGAACTTGGTACACAGTAGGGTGGGGGCTAGAAACAGGAGTGCGGAGCCTCGCAGAAGTGGAGCTGGGTGAAGCTTGGGTCAGACCTGCTTTCTGATTAGGAGAAGATGGCAGCACTCTGGTCAACGTAACTGAGGCCTATAATTTTCAGCAGGGCCTACACCGGGGTTAATGCTGGCTAAGCGATAAGAATATCCCAGGATATTCATTTTTTTTTTTTTTTAATATATTTTTATTGCAGGTATTAGCCAAAATTACATATCGGACTAGCAATACAGTTACAGTAATAAAATATTGGACACATCCAATCCCCCGTGAGAAAACGACATGTGCACACAGCCATTCAGCCCACAACCCGAGGGTCGGGCGGCGATCACCGGGGGGGGATCTGATAGGAGGTCAAAGCTGGTCCGGATAATCCAATGGGCTTCATCTGCTTTTCTAGATCAACCTACCAAAAGGGCAAAAGAACCCCCCCCCCCCAACAGCCCAATGATTCAACTTGTTCCCCCCCAACCCCGCCATCAGTGTGTTGTAGTGTGTGTAGGAAGAGCCTATGGGGAAAACCCCAGATGATTCTATACATAACTGTATTGCGAATGGTTATCGGGACTCGAGATGTGCCGCATCTTCACTCTCGGAATCGCTGGAAGTGCAATAATCTCTAAGGGCCTGCACTAACGTCTCCCATTCTAGTGCTGATTCCAGTGCTCTCTCGTTATGCTGCCGCCTAGCCAATTGGTATCGCAGAGTGCTCTCCCCCGCAGCCCATTTCAAAGTTCGCTGTGCCACCTAACTCCTGTTGGACCAACTCTTGCCTTCCAATTCCTAGTCGCCTCCCGTTTAGCGAGGAGAAGCCCCAAATCAATAAATTTACTAGAAATTTTATTCTTTGGGGTATGCGGGAACCAGTGTAGGAGCGCCACCGCCGCGTCGACCGATAAGGACCTCCCCGTTACCCTATTCAGAGTATCCTCTATCCCAAGCCAATAGGAGGACAGCGCCGGGCAGGACCACAACATATGGAGGAGGTCCGCCTCAGGCGCTCGGCACCTGGGGCACTCTGCAGAATCCGTGGCAAAATACTGCTGGATCTTCGCCGGGGTCAAATAGGCCCTGTGGAGAATGTAAAAGTGAACCAGTTGGAAGCGGGCATGGCGTGCGCCCTTCCAGGCACGGCGCATGAGTTGTGACCAGGTCGTCTCCGGTATCTCCTTCCCTATGTCGGCTCCCAGCGGGTCCGTAGAGTGGCGAGAGGGGCCAACCCCTCGTTAACCAATCTGCTATACAGGCACGTGACTGTCTTGACCGTCCCCGCGGACATCATAACATACTGGCACACCGGAGACGTAGGCGGTTCCTCCAACCCATTTTTCCAGTGCGCCTGAATCGCTCGGACCAGAGCCGTGTGCAAAAGGAAATCGCCTCGGGGAACGTCGAAACGGTCTATGATCTCTTGGAAGGGCAGTAACACCCCGTCCTCATAAAGGTCCCCCACCAACTGCAATCCCGCGTCCTCCCAGTGCCCCAGGCGTGACCAATCTCCCCCGTGAGGTAGGGCCGTCAGCATCCCTAATGGTATTTCTGGTGCATACGGAAACCTCATCTGTCCCCGGGCGTGGGCGCGATTCCAACATAATCGAATGGTCTTTTCTTCGAGCGTCAGGTCCTGCAAGGCCAAACGTTGTCGCAGTGTGATGAAGGAGATAACATGCCTGGGCATCCCCGTGCCCCTCCCGATCTCCGGGCCCCGAAACTCCCTCGCGACCTCCTGGGTGAAGGTCTGCAATTGCGCCGCCAGGTAATATTTCTCAAAATCCGGCACCGCAAGGCCACCCTCAGACTTCGGCCTCATCAGGGTCTTGAGGGCCACTCTCCGGCGGCCCGAACCCCAAAGGAATCCCACCACCATGGATCGCAATAGCCGAAAGGTGGCCGGCGGGATCCAAATCGGAAGCGCTCGAAAGTAGTAGAGCAACCGGGGGAGTGCCACCATTTTCAATAGAGCTATCCACCCTGCCACCGAGAGCGGCAAGGTAGCCCAAAAGTCCATACTACCACGCAACGCGCGAGTACAGCGGGCTATGTTCCCATCCAGGAGGTCGGTGGGGTCGTGGTATATGTATACCCCCAGGTACTTGAAGCAGTTGGGTTCCCACCTAATTTCCCCACTGATGTCAGGTCTGGGCGTTTCCCTGCGAACCGGGAACAGACAAGTCTTGGCCCAATTCACCCGAAGGCCCGATACCTCCCCAAAAGCTGTTAGTGCCGTCGCAGCCCCATTCAAGGCAGCATTCGGGTCCTCAAGAAAGAGCAACAGGTCATCAGCATATAGCAATATATGATGCGGGCCAGATGGTGTCCGCAAACCGTTGAAGGAGACCCCGGACCAGATCAGCAGCGCCAGTGGCTCCACCGCTAGCGCGAAGAGTAGCGGGGATAGTGAACAACCTTGTCTTGTGCCTCGCTCCACCGGATATTGTTGGGAAATCAGCGGGCCTGTCCTCACCCTGGCCGACGCCGAGGCATACAGTACCGTGGTCCACCTGACGAAGCCCTCCCTCAGACCGAAACGCAGCAGTACTCCGCGCAGGTAGTCCCATTCCAGACTATCAAAGGCCTTTTCCAGATCCACCAAAAGAACCACCGGGCACGGGGCCTCTATGTGCGGTTCCCCCAGCAAGCGAAACAGCCTGCGAATATTCATGGTTGTGTTTCGCTTGGGAATGAATCCAGCCTGGTCCTCGTGTACTAAAGAGCGCATGTGCCCTAGCAGCCTCGATGCCAATATGCTGCTCAGGATCTTATAATCGACCGTCAGCATTGATAATGGTCGGTAGGACGCCGGGTCAGTCGATTCTCTTCCAGGCTTGAGGAGGGGAACCACTAAGGCCTCACACATCGAGCCGGGGAGGCGACCCAATCGCTTCGCCTCTCTGTAGACTATCAACAGCCGAGGCGCCAAGAGGTCAGCGTAGGTAGAGTAGAATTCCACCGGAAGGCCATCCAGGCCTGGGGTCTTATTCCTCGCCATCCCTTTAATGGCACTACGGATTTCACCTAGTTCGATGTCGGAGCCCAGAGCCTTCGCCACATCCGGCTCCAGCGTTGGCAACTCTAGGGGTTGTAGATACTCATCAATCAGGTCGGGGTCCCTGGCTGAGTTACTGCGGTACAGTTGTTCATAGTAGCGCAGGTAGCAGCCTAAAATCTCCGGCTGAGTGTGCACCTCGGATCCCTCCGCCGTGCGCATGGACGTCGTCAGAGAGGTCCGGCGTGTAGGATTGGCTAGCCACGCTAACAGCGCGCCCGACCTATCCCCCTCCGTGAGCGATCTAGTGGTGTAGGCACCCTGTGTGCCCGTTCCAAGGTGTAGAAGGAGGACAGACCCTCCGGAGCTACTTTGTCCCGGAGCCAAGCTTCAAAGTAGGCCACCATGTCGCAATCCTCGATCTTCTCCAGCAGGCCCACCACCCGAATATTGTTCCGCCTGTTACGCCCTTCAGCGTCCTCCGCCCGTTTTTCCAAGGCTTCGATCCGGGACAGGGCATCCTTCATTGTCGCGGCCAGAGTCTTCTGTGCTGGCTCCAGACCCTTTACTGAGCTCTCCACCTCCTTAACTCTGTCCGAGAGCTTGCCGTGGTCTGCCCTGACGAGGCCCAAGCTCGTCGCAACCTGGGCGATGTCTTGCTGTAGAGCCGATCGCGTGGTTGCAATCGCCTTCAGGACCCGGTCAAATTGTTGTTGTAGGTGGGGACCACCAGTGCTCTCCGGGTCCACTCGTTCATCCTTATCCGGCGCCTCCGTGTCCGAGGCGGCCGGAGTGGTCCCTTTGGGCCCCCTAGGTTTCCCCATGGTGGTCGAATCTCGTGGAGGAGAGTCCGTCAGAGGCACTTCCAAGTGTGTACGTTGACTACGGCACTCCTGGCACGCAGTCGTCGTGCAGAGGGCCGCCGATCGTCGTCGCCAGGGCCCATTACTCCTCCGACTCTTCGGGCCGTGCCACCGCCGTGTCGCCGGAGGCCAACGAGGGGGAGGCGGAGACGATCGGCGCCAGGCCGGGTAGGGCCGCCTGGCCGATGAGGATCTTGAATGAGAATCACCAGTGCTGCCGGAAACTCTGTGGCGCCAGGTCGCTGTGCTGCCCATGAAGTGCACGGGGTTTCAGCGAGTTCAGGCACTCAGTGGGGGGCAGTCGGGTGTGTCTCGCGGGACCGTCTTTCCACACAAGGCCTCCGGTCCTCCGTGTTCTGTTCTCGACGAAAATTCGATCAACAGTCCGTCTGGGGATGGCCACCGTGCTCGGATCCTTCCAAATCATCAACCAGACTAACGTGTCTCGGAGAGATAGGATGTAGAGAGGATGCGCAGAGCCCTGCTAGGCTTCCACGGGTCCAGGGTCTCGGCAAAGCAATCGAGAAGGACCGGGCGCCATCTTCGGTCCCGCTCGGCGGTCCCCTTAACTTCGGTTTTTCGTCGGAACAACCGTTTTTCAAGTGTGGTAAATATTTAATTACCGTCTTAATTTCTATGCAGGTAAGTACTAAAAAAATAGAATAACTCAATCGGAAAGAAAGACGCAGAGTCCGTGGTGTTAGAGTTCTTAGGGGTTTTATTCCTTAAAAAGGAATGGTTCTTGAACCGGATATCATGTTCCTGACACCACTGGGGTTCAGGAAGGGATAGAGCATACTTTATTGACAAGACATAACTTTTATACTTAAATCATATAATGGATACCAATACAGTAGGCGTAACAGCTGAGAGAAACAAGATAAAAGCACACACGTGTTAGCAATACGTAATCAGAAGGCGTGAACTAGGCGTGAACATAGAGGTGTGTGCTAGAAACGTCACATGAAAGTGTCACAAGTGGGTGGGTACATAGCAGAATCTTGCAATGTCAGCAGAAATCTGAGGTCTGGATGCGCGCGCAGCTGCATGACGTGTGATTGACGTGAAGCTGGAGGGTGCAGGGGACTTGACATTTACACTAGCGGAAAGAGACAGAAGTCTGGCATGTCAGATCAACTCGTACCTATATCATATCTGATATCTGATGTTTGGGAACCATTTTATCTAGAGGGAAAGGTCTCTTGGGCAGAGACTATTCTATACTGACTGTGAGTGCGTGTATAAGCGTCTACGTGTCTGCATGAGATGCGAGGGGGCATGGGCCTACCATGGTAACGGGAGCTATGAATTACTTGCACGGAGACAGTGAGGCCGGGCCCTTTGCTCTGCAGCTGGAAGGATGTTTACTTGAACTAGTAGGCAGGAATGTATTTTTGAGGAGCGGAGCAGATAATTCGAAGGTTGAATACAGTCTTGGCAGGCAACAGGCTGAGCTAAGCGCCGTTAGCCGCACAGGGAGTAAGGCAGAGGTCACGGGTACAGAGGCAGCCCAGGCTGAGGCATTCAGTGTCAGAAGGCAGGAAAAGGCTCGATGGCAGAATTCAGGGCCTACTTCACAAAAAAGACGTTGGCATGGCATACTTAGAAACGGAGTATTCAACCCGTTCAGGGTGGATCTGAAAAGAGGACATGTTAACGTTAGACGCAAATGTATTTGCGTCTTCATAGCTGGCACAGGAGGGAAGTTACATGCACTTTAAGCTTGTACATGGAGACGGTGGGGTACACGTTAGGGAACATTTCTTGACCATAAAATTTATATTTCCTCATTCCCTCCTTGTTCCCTACGGACCCTTCATGATATATCAATCCTCATGAACCGATCAGTCTGTTCATGTAACATCATTTCCTCTTCTTTCTTCTTTTCGCGTTTTGAGTGGAAACTTGAATGCGGAATACATGATGTGGCGCACAGACCACAAATCGCTGGCCCACATTGTAGGCACAGGCAGCAACTGAATACTATGAGAAGGGCAATGCCTAGGAAGGATAGGATCTTCCATCCCCAAGCGGTCAACGTTGTCCAGAACCAACCGGACCAAGTCCAGGTGCCTGGATTCTGATGTATCAAACTTGCCATTTTATGAAGACGTGTGATAGCTTTATATACTGTTGGCGCGTTTTCTGGAATGAAAACACAGCAACTTGACCCGATGACCTTACAGGCTCCGCCCCTATCTGCTAGGATGACGTCAATAACAAGACGATTTTGAAGAACAACAACCCGCATGGCAGATTGCTCCTCTGTTAAGTTGCCTAGAGCGGAAGTAGTTTCATTCACTACTGCTTCGAGGGTTCTAGTTAATTTTCGTATCAGTTTACTATTAAAGACGGTACCTAAGTAGGGGAAGAAACCTTTATTGAAATCTGTGTATTGCTCCCATGCCGTTTCAGTATAGTCGACAATCGGGAGATCTCTTCGGAGTCTAGTGGTTACTAGATTTGTATTTCTGTGATAATCAGGAGGGGCTAGGAAAACAGGTGGCAGAAGGAATGCAATGTAACAGGTACCATCCCAATCTGGAGGTAAGCGTATGTATGCGGTATGGCCACAAACAAAGTAGGAATGACGAGTAGCTCTAAATGAAGACTTGCCTTGATCACTGAATTCGACCACAGTAGTACATTTACTATGACCTAAGTGTACTGAACACTTCTTTCTGACACATAAGTCACCCGTGACTGGTAATACTGACATAGCAGGGAGAACTGGTGCAGCTTCGGATTCAACAGTAAGAATCATGAGGTTAATTGTGTAATTACCTAATCCATATACTTCATTTTCTAGATCAGTTCCTGTCCTAGTGGGAAGTCCCTTCTTGTCAGGGTAACAGGCGTTAAGCAAAACTAAGTTCAGGTTTCCCCAAACCCAATTTCCTTCGAAAACAGCAATATCAGAATCTAAAGAATTAATTAATCTAAACCATGCTCCACATGAGCCATTGTGAGTGAACGGGTATAGAAAAAGGGGCAGAACTCCCTTGTATTTCTGATAGGGAGGGAGTCGGCCACATATCCAACAGTTTGTAGCATTATTAGTCTGATGGGAGTGATGTAACATACTAATGAATGTGTTGTTGCGCAGCGCAAGTCTGTAAGATAACTCGTGAGGGGGTAATTCGCTAAAAAAATGTTCGGCAGTGACATTGTAAGCAGATTGTTCACGCTTGAAGATAGGGTAATATATATGCAGCAATATACTGGCAGCAATAATCAGAAGACTTAGAAAAAACATAACCAATAATGTCACTATACAGTGACTACGAAGTGATTTACAATATGCACGTTTCTTGAGTTGTCTCTCTCTCTCTCTATCTCGGTCTAGGGGATACATGTCAGAAACTAATTTAGCCGATTCACCTAGGGGAGGACTTAAACAATTAAACTGTCTGACTTGCTAGACCGCAATTTTGTTTTATACTCCTCTTGTGGAGTTTTCTCTCTCTTGGGAACTTTAAAGTCACTAGAATCGGGGAAGTCCTTTGAGGGGGTGGAAGAGTCAGTCTCTGGCAACAGTTCATTACATTTTTTAATGTGACTCGTATGGATCCACCCCTTTCGGCCCTCCACCTTGATTGCAGTCCTCGTGGTCAGAAGGACGAGCTTCGGCTCCTGCCAACGGGGCTCCAGCGGACTCCTCCTATCGAAGTTGCGGATCAGTACAGTGTCACCTGGACGGACATCGTGTGGCTTCACATCAGTGTTGTCGGGAAAGGCTGCGGCAACCTGTGAACGACATGATTGGAGTGCAGACATCAAGGAGGCAAGGTAATCTGTCAGCATATTACAGTCAACATCGGTTATTTTCTTAGGCATGGGCGTCCCCCACATATTTGGTGGTCGGCCAAAGACCACCTCATACGAGGATAGTCCTGATCTCGAATGGGGGACCATTCTCATATAGAACAGTGCAACTGGCAGGGCGACTATCCAGTCGACCCCTTTCTCTTTACATATTTTGGCGAGACGTGTTTTCAGTGTCTGGTTATGTCTTTCTACAAGGCCAGCTGCCTCGGGATGTCGGACGCAATGGAATTTCCACTGGTATCCTAGCAGGAGTGAAACCTGCTTCATGAGCTCGGACGAGAATGGCTGTCCGTTATCTGAGTACACGATACGAGGCAAGCCGTACCGTGGGAAGAATTCACGAACCAGCTGCTTAGCAGTGGTCGGGGCAGTGTAATCTGGGACTGGATATGCTTCGGTCCAACGGGAAAGTGCACAAACAACTACGAGGACGTACATGAATCCTCAACAACGGTCCATCTGGATATAATCCATCTGGAGGACTTCAAAAGGGTGATCGGGAGGATGAAATCCACCTTACTCTACAGGGACGCTTTTACCTGGATTGAACTGACAACAGATCATGCAAGTACGCACTTTCTGTTTTGCGGCTGCTCGTAAATGTTTGTTGTACCAGAGATTCTGTAAACTGTCTAACATAGCTTTTTCTCCTAGGTGTGCTGGACTATGTGCTGTATTTATTATGACTTGAACCATAGAATCGGGGAGAAACCATGTAGATTTTCCCTTCGTCATCCATCCCTGATCTGTCTGGATCCCTCCTAGTTCAGTCCATTTCTTGATTTCATCTGGAGTAGCATGTGTCTGAATATCGATTACATCTAGTGTGGGATCCCTAACTGTCATACAATGTGTCGGCACTATGATCTTTGTTACATCCGTTGTCTGGGTGTGAGTCAATGCTGTATGTTTTGCTGTTTGGTCTGCCAGGTCGTTACCCTGGGAAATGGAGTCTGTAACTTTAGTATGTGCTTTACACTTCATGATGGAAATGCCTGAAGGCAGATGTATTGCTTCTAACAGTGCTTGAATAAGGGGACCGTGTTGGATCTTGGCACCGTGAGAGGTCAAGAAACCTCGTTCTTGCCATAACACTCCGAAGTCGTGTACGACTCCGAAAGCATAACGTGAATCTGTGTATATGTTAACATTTCTGTTCTTGGCTAGTATACAGGCTCGGGTCAGAGCGATAAGCTCTGCTGCTTGAGCGGACAGTGTATCAATACGATGTGTTTCTTTAACTTCAGTTTCAGTGGTCACTGCATACGCGGCCACTAATTCTCCTGTGCTTGTTCTCATACATGAACCATCCACGTAAAATGTCAGGTCTGGATTTGTCAGAGGAACATCTGTTAAGTCTCGTCGGGGCTTTGTTACTGCATTAATGATTTCTATACAATCATGCGGGGCTGAATCTGTCGTAATTGAAGGTAACAATGTTGCAGGATTTAGAATGTTACAGCGTCTGATTTCTATGTGTGGCTGGAATAGCGTCAATTCATAACCTGTCAGTCGTGCTATAGTCAAGTGTTGAGTCTGGGTTCGGTTTAGAAGAACCTCTACAGAATGTGGAACTTGTACTGTCAATGGATGTCCTAATACAATTGAGTCGCTCTGTCTGATTGCTAGGGCTGTCGCTGCCACTGATTTTAAGCACGCAGGGAGTGCCTGGGCTACTGAATCCAATATACTTGAAAAATAAGCACAAGGCTTATGTGAACCTGCTTGATCTTGAGTGAGGACAGACAACGCTGTACCATCACGTTCTGTAACAAAAAGTGTAAAAGGTTTGCTGTAACATGGTGTCGCTAAAACTGGTGCTTGACATAAAGCTTTCTTTAATTCCTCAAAGGCCTGTGTATGTTCCTGAGTCCAAGGGAGGGCAGTCGAAGTCGCTGCCTCCTGTGTTGTCAACTGAATGAGTGGCTTAGCTAGAAATGCATATTGAGGAATCCATTGTCTGCAGTACGAGGTGAGGCCTATAAAGGCCCGCACTTCCTTTTGTGTCTGGGGTTGTGGCATGTTTACAATTAACTGGATGCGATCAGGAGTGAGCTGTCTCCCCACTTTGGACAGCAAGTGACCCAGGTACACAACTTGCTGAACACAGAATTGTAGCTTCGAAGGAGACACCTTGTGTCCCTTGTCGGCCAGAAAATGTAAAACTGTCAGTGATGCTAGTTCACATTCGGGTTCACTTCGTGCGGTGATCAGCAGATCATCGACGTACTGTAGTAAGGCAGTGTTAACTGGCATTTGGATACAATCAAGTTGTCTTTTCAGTGCTTGGCTATAGATGCTGGGGCTTTCTGTGAATCCTTGAGGTGCACGTGAAAATTTGAAACTTCGTCCATTTAAACTGAATCCGAAGAGATATTGGCTCTCTGGATCAATGGGCACACTGAAGAAGGCGTTCTTGAGGTCAATTACAGTAAAGAACGTCGCTTCTGAATCAGTAGCAGTCAATAAGGATGAGATGTCGGGAACCACGGGATACTGTGGAACAATGCATTTATTCAGTTCTCGTAAATCAATCACCAGCCGATATACTGGCGGTGCATTGGGATCAGTACGTTTAAGAATCGGAATGATAGGAGAATTACAGATATTGGAGTCGGTTTCCACGACCACTCCTTGGGCAATAAGCTCTTCAATGATTTCCAGTAAAGCCACTACAGCATCGGGTGGTAACTTGTATTGTCTGATTCGTGGTAAAACAACTCCTGGTTTGAGTGTAACACGGTATGGTGTGATGTGCATGCAACCTACATCGGTTGGGCCTTGTGCCCACAGGTGTTTCGGTACATTTTTCAATCTGACATCAAACTCTCGTAATACATAGTGACCCTTAAAGTCACGCAGGAAAAGTCTAACTCCTTCCGGAGAACAACATATCACAGCTCCTAGAGCCTTCAATGTTTTGATACCTAACAAGTTTTCTGGACATGATTTAGTCAGTAACAAGTCTGTAACGCGTGATAATGGACCTACAGCTAGGGGGACTGGTTTTGATACTTCATTTACAATAGGCTGTCCTGAAAAACCAAGGGAAACATTCTGTGAGCCTGAGAGGGGTGCCACTGGGACTTCATTATGGCTGATTGTTGTGCGGCTTGCCCCTGTGTCAATTAAAAACTTTCTGTCTTTTCCCAATACTTGACTGTGTACATAAGGACCCTCTTGATCTACAGGAATCTCAATAAGAGGCAAGCCAACCTCCCTCTCTAGGCTGTTTCATGTGTATCGCTGATAATCGGGATAATCAGATTGGGCATACTGGTTCATCTGCCGTGAAACTTGCTGCGTCGCGGCAATGGGCTGTGGCTGTGGCTGTGACACCGCTGCGGTCTGTGCTGTATGTGGTGGAGCATGCATAGGCTGTGTATTCTGGGAAGTCTGTTGCTGGACCTGGTCTTGTCTAGGCTGATGCGGTCTTTCTTTAGTTTTACCTGTTGCTATATTGTGTTTCAGGACTGGACATTCATGTACGTAGTGACCTGGCTGTTTGCAATAATTGCATGTCCCTTTAACGGGAGCTGCTGCATTACCTGTCTGGGTCGTACCCTTCCTCTGACCGTCGGCTGGAACCGACTGGGCCACTAACATTTTCATTTTCGTGTCTTTCATACGTCTCTGTTCGTGATCCTGTTCTTCTCTAATTCTGTTCTGGTGGTATTGTAACATTTGTAACATCTGAGATGGCGTATTTGCTTGCCATGTACTTTCAACTTTATATACACGGTTCTTAACTTGTGTCAGGGAATTCTCGACTAATTTCGTTACAAAAAGATGTGGGTATGACTCGCTACCTGGTTTCAGGCCACTATTAATAATGAAACATTTCTCGAATCTTGAATAGAAGTCACTAGTATCTTCATTGTGTTTCTGTTTACAGGCTGAGATTGCGTCCCAGTCTTCCTTTTTAGTTGTCAATAATCTTGGCAAAACCTGTACTATTAAACCTGGTAATGCTTTAGCTTTGTCCCCAAGGCCTAGCCCTGGAGTACGACCTTTTTCCTCGTCTTCTATTTCAGTCCAGATAATCTTTTTATCTCCCACCTCCCATTCTTTTTCCTTGAGTTTCTCGTAAATGCCGGTGGGCAGCAATACTTTTAACAATTTCATGATATCCGTATATGTGTAATCTCCCATGAGTAACATATCCTTAATTTCTCGGTGAAAACCTGCAGGGTCTTTATCGTGACAGGGTACTAGTTTCTTCATTTCTAACAATTCTAACTTTGTCGAAGGTGTGTACACAAACACACGTTCCAAGGCATGATTGGCATTCATAACTGGGTGTACTTCTCGTAAAGGATTCTGCCTGTCAAAATGACACATTTTTCTTTCTGGGGCGGAGCTGAAACATATTGTGGGCCTAAGAAAGCGTTATATTTGCGTCGTTGTTCTAGAATTATTTGAATTAATCTGGTACTTAGGCCTCTCCATCTATTCATAAGTAGCGCTTCTAATGTATCCGGTAAGGGACCTGGATCAGAATGTTGTTGTCTGTATAACGTGATGAGATGCTGAATCATGTATACACCAGCTAATTTCTGCTCGTCTGGGGAAAGGTTCAGAAATGTCTGTGCTACTGTATCATCATTGTATGTGCTAGGATTGTCAGCCCATAGCACTGCTGACCGGGCTAGTTCTTGTTCATCCATAGAATTGAGTACATGGTACCCCATTTGTTCTTGAAGAATTTTATCGGTAACTTGAAACAGATACTCAGGAGAACTTGGTTTTGATATGCCAGAGAGAAAAACTCTCTTGCTTTCTGGACGAATGCCTTGCCTAAGGTAATTTCCCTTACCTACATACGCTATCATTTCTTTAGTCGTGTCTGGTTCTTCAGGTCCTTCCTCCTCGGAGGAGTCATTCCTGTCACTTTCTTTTTCTTTTTCGTGTATTTCTATTACTGCTTTTCTAATTTTCTTGTACATACTTGCTATACAATTCAGTTTATCATGGTTTCCGTCGGCTATATTTTGACCCCACTTGTTTAGTGCTTCCATCTCTTCCTGCTCTACTCCAGGCCTGTCTCGTTCTCTTATTAAGCAATTTATGAAGAAACGTAATATACAACCTTGAGTGTCAACTTTCTGGTGAGCCAGGGCCTCTTTAATACTTTCAGGATTTTCCCCAGTCTGGATAAAGTGATATATTCTATCTAGGTGTTCAGTCATTCCTGGAAATAACACTAGGTAATCTGCAACTTTTCGTAAGCGTAGTGATGCTAACAACATTCTGTCGTCTTTACCGGGTACTGGATCGTATCTGCAAATTGGAAGGGGTTCTTTAAGCATGTCTAAACGTGGTGTTTGCGGTGTACGTTGCTTCATTATGTCCCTAAAGTTCAATCTGTGTGTTGATGGCGGAGTCTGGAGACCTCCTGTCGCACCTCCTGTAGCGGATGCTTGAAAATTGTATGTCTGTGGAGTCGGTATCTGTACCTGAACTTGTCTCTTACTAGGATCAGGCGCAAACGGATTTAGTGTGTCAATCTTAGATGTGGGAAGTGGTGGAGGTGGAGGAGCAGGCGGAGCAGGCTGTCGAACGGGTGAACCTTGTTGCGGTAATGGCTGGATATTGTCTTGGAGCGGATTGCCACCTCCGTCACCGTCAGTAGGCGGTACGTGGGCACGTGGATTGGTGTAAGCGGGTGCTACATCGTCTAGATAGGAAGCAAGGAATATGTCTTTGGTGGTCCTGTGACTTACTTTAGTCGGAACCAATGGTGGCGGCAGATCTTTCGGTATTTCTGAAGTGGCTTCAGGCAAACCCTCGGCCACTAAGTACATGCCATTTACAAGATTGTTTCGCATGCGGTCTACTTGTTCTGCTTTTACTCGGATCCCTTCATTAACTAAATCGTTTTCTCGGACTCTATCCGACTCTTCTCTATGTCTGTCTTCTTTTCGGAGTGCTTTTTCGGCACGTTTATGTGATTCTTTACGCCAAAATTCTATGGCGTCTTTCTGAGATTGTCTGGCTTTCTTTTTCCATAGCGCTTCTTCTACCTTCATGATGCACTCGGCATCCCATGTTCCTGTAACGGGCCATCTGTGTCTCTCCTCTAGGTGCTTGGTATAATCGGCCCATAAATCTAGATACAGTATGGCATCTAAGCCATGCTTATGATACATAAAATTTCCAGGAGTGTCCCTAGGGGGGATAGGAATTTCTTCCTCTAGTATCCCTTTCCTAGTTCCTATCTGTCTTAATTTATTGAAAAACGGCATCTTGTTACTTAGTACTGGATACTCGATACTTGTTACTTACTCTGAACACAGCTAGTTACACAAAAACACAATAATGTACATCAAACAATCACTCATACCACGACATTAATTACATGAAAACATTTTGAACACATATGACTACCCACGATACTAGATGTACTGCTAAACAGCACAGATACACTGTTGAGAACAGTGCAAGAACTTGAATGCCTGATATACTGCTAAACAGTACAGATACACTGTCTAAAACAGTGCAGACCGTGTTTGTGTACCCAAACCCGTCTTTACCGGATACATAATAATGCACCCGTCTAGATGCGTCCCCAGCAATGGTACTCACCGGGAAGCACGGAACAGAAGGCCTCGGAAAACTCGACTGGACTGGACCGGACTGGACTGGACTCGACTCGACACGTGGATACTTCGGAACTGGTGGGCCTCTTGACACCTCGGACCTTGCTTCTTTCGGCTAGGCTCTGGTCGGGATCCTCCGCACTCCTCACCGCCTCGTCTGGGTGCTGATCGCAGTCTCCGTCACCTCCGTAGGCCTGAGGGAGATACAGGAAATCCCGCGGGTACGCGTAATTGTCCGTCTTGACTTATGGCAGGGGGCAAAGGTTGCAACGCACCAACCGGCGCGTAAGGTGGGGGAGGGGTCCCTATTCGGGCGCCAAAATAATGTGGTAAATATTTAATTACCGTCTTAATTTCTATGCAGGTAAGTAACAAAAAAATAGAATAACTCAATCGGAAAGAAAGACGCAGAGTCCGTGGTGTTAGAGTTCTTAGGGGTTTTATTCCTTAAAAAGGAATGGTTCTTGAACCGGATATCATGTTCCTGACACCACTGGGGTTCAGGAAGGGATAGAGCATACTTTATTGACAAGACATAACTTTTATACTTAAATCATATAATGGATACCAATACAGTAGGCGTAACAGCTGAGAGAAACAAGATAAAAGCACACACGTGTTAGCAATACGTAATCAGAAGGCGTGAACTAGGCGTGAACATAGAGGTGTGTGCTAGAAACGTCACATGAAAGTGTCACAAGTGGGTGGGTACATAGCAGAATCTTGCAATGTCAGCAGAAATCTGAGGTCTGGATGCGCGCGCAGCTGCATGACGTGTGATTGACGTGAAGCTGGAGGGTGCAGGGGACTTGACATTTACACTAGCGGAAAGAGACCGAAGTCTGGCATGTCAGATCAACTCGTACCTATATCATATCTGATATCTGATGTTTGGGAACCATTTTATCTAGAGGGAAAGGTCTCTTGGGCAGAGACTATTCTATACTGACTGTGAGTGCGTGTATAAGCGTCTACGTGTCTGCATGAGATGCGAGGGGGCATGGGCCTACCATGGTAACGGGAGCTATGAATTACTTGCACGGAGACAGTGAGGCCGGGCCCTTTGCTCTGCAGCTGGAAGGATGTTTACTTGAACTAGTAGGCAGGAATGTATTTTTGAGGAGCGGAGCAGATAATTCGAAGGTTGAATACAGTCTTGGCAGGCAACAGGCTGAGCTAAGCGCCGTTAGCCGCACAGGGAGTAAGGCAGAGGTCACGGGTACAGAGGCAGCCCAGGCTGAGGCATTCAGTGTCAGAAGGCAGGAAAAGGCTCGATGGCAGAATTCAGGGCCTACTTCGCCAGAGCTGAAAAACATGTAAAGTACACCACAAAAAGACGTTGGCATGGCATACTTAGAAACGGAGTATTCAACCCGTTCAGGGTGGATCTGAAAGAGGACATGTTAACGTTGGACGCAAATGTATTTGCGTCTTCATAGCTGGCACAGGAGGGAAGTTACATGCACTTTAAGCTTGTACATGGAGACGGTGGGGTACACGTTAGGGAACATTTCTTGACCATAAAATTTATATTTCCTCACAAGTATCACCGGGCGTCCCAGCAGGTCCCCTCTGGACCGATCTTCGGTTTGCGGAGGCCGGGGTGCCCCGCGGACTCCGATCTGCAGGATCAAAGCGGGCTCAGTCCCGGAGCCGAGCTCTCAGGCGACCATCGCCATCGGCGTCCAAGCCACGCCCCCCCCCATCCCAGGATATTCATATAGTAAAATCTTTCCCCTCTATCATTCCCCCGTCTTGTTCATATTTACTATTGAACACCATCAAACATCATTCGAACTGCATATTTTGCTGGTGCCGGAAGGGGTGGCCAGGGTGAGTCATGAAGAAGCGGCTCCTCTGAGTTTTTGTTATATGTATTTCCTAAATCCTCATCCGGTCCCCCCAATACATCACACATGGTTTCATAGGGATGTACCAAGTCTGTCCCTGAGGGGAGCTGTGGGACCCCATGCACCTCGGCCTGGTATTGACTATCCATATGAACTGGTAATGGGTGAGAGTCAGGGATTGTCAACTCCACTATATTCATCATTGCCACCTCTCCATCGTCCTTCTGTCCCCTGCGAATCCCCGTGTATGAACCTGAGTCTGCATAGTTCATCCCTATTACCTTAGAACGAAATCTTTTAACACAGTGTATCAAAATCTGTGTCCCAAAACACAACAACAGCAGCACACAAAAAATAGGCATTAAAAATGTAAGTACTGCAGACAGCCATGAAGGCATCCAGTCCAAATGGGACCAGTCACTTAAGACATCTGCTTGAGCACCTCTCTCATCATGCATCTCTTTCCCCAGATTGTCCAAATCGTCGATGGCCTTCGTAAGTGTTCCATTGTCTGCATCATTGGCTAGGATAAAAGTACAGCAGGACCTCTTTCCCACCTTGGCGCACACACCACCATTCATTGCTGTTAGCTGGTCTAGAACTTATCTATGCCCTCGAACCATGAGTCGTAGGGGTCGTAGATCTTCTTTCACGGCGTTGAACCCATCACGGGTGTTGTTAACAAGCTGCATCAGTTCATATCTGGTCACCTGCAGCCAGCGGGCATTGGCTTTGGTCTGGAACATGGGGATAACACCCCCGAAGAAAAGTTCGGCATTGTTGAAAAGGCGGAATTCCTGTGGAATTTTGTGAAACGGACCATCTGAGAAGTATTGCATAACTTCCCTTTTCCGGTGGTGGAGCAGGGTGACATCACCTGCCATTGGGTGTGCATAGATGTGGGAAATGTTTGCTGCTGGGACGACCAGATGCAGTTCATGCATCGTCACGATGGAACAGAGTCATTGCCAGTGGGGGGGTAACTGCAGGTAGATGTGCTCCCCGCATGCCCAATAGATGTCCATGAGGCTGGAGGTGCTGTACTGTAGGTCCGAATTAAAATGTGTGCTGCTGCAATTTGTATTTCGGCCAACAGGAACTGTTCCGTTACCTAGGAAGCAAAGGAAAGGAGACTTTAGCTTGTATGCTCTTTTTGGTTTGTATGTCGTACCCTCATTGAAAGTGTATCTTCTAGTATCTTGTGCCCATATCTCAGCACACTCCCTTCCCACCTCCTTATTGGTGTCATGTTTGAGTTCTTGACCTACAATTGGGTTACCTAAAGAGGCTGCCATACATACTAAGTCAAGTGGGCCATTCCACTTGCTGTTAAAATCAATTTTGGCCTTTACGCGCAAAATTGGTCTCCACTGACAAGGGCATGTGCCATGTGTATGGTTAGCTTGTTGATATTCGGGTGAGTGGCATTTCGATGGGGGCGTTGGGAAGGTAAAGTACCCTTGCTTTTTAAAGTGATAATCCCAAACCTGCATTGTCTCGGCAGACACTTTCATATCAGCAGTGAGCAAGGGACTCATGTCTGAGCATACCCTTCCACGCTTATGGTGGACAAAACGATTCAGATGTGAGTCCCTTGCTCATTGCACCATCAGGATTCAAGCAAGCCGGGCCGACGACGGCTGAAATGCCAGAAACCGGTCCCCGGAAGCTTGTTTCCTTCCCAGTGTAAGAATTGGCTTGGTAGTTTAGTTTGCCCTGTTCCCAGCATGCACTGGGACAGGAACAGACTAATTTGCATATAGCCAGGTTCTGAGCTGAGATGGTGCAGTGAGCTAAAAAACGGTGTTGGATCTAGCCCTGATCTCTTGACTGGGTGAGAGTATTCTGCTTAATTCAGAGACTCTGTCCATCACCACCCCTTGTTGTTAAATATTTTGTCCACCCTAAGCGTGGAAGGGTATACTCAGATGTGAGTCCCTTGCTCATTGCACCATCAGGATTCAAGCAAGCCGGGCCGACGACGGCTGAAATGCCAGAAACCGGTCCCCGGAAGCTTGTTTCTTTCCCAGTGTAAGAATTGGCTTGGTAGTTTGGTTTGCCCTGTTCCCAGCATGCACTGGGACAGGAACAGACTAATTTTCATATAGCCAGGTTCTGAGCTGGGATGGTGCTGTGAGCTAAAAAACGGTGTTGGGTCTAGCCCTGATCTCTTGACTGGGTGAGAGTATTCTGCTTAATTCAGAGACTCTGTCCATCACCACCCCTTGTTAAAAAAAAAAAAAAAATGTTGTAAGCAGAGCAATTGTATCTTTCCTGCACTCTTGCTCTGATGCGCTGCAGAGGAGTATGTCATCGACATATTGCAGTTGAGTGCTGTCATATTGGAAATTCGATAAATCCTCTTTGACAACTCTGTTGAACACACTGGGGGACTCGCAGTAGCCTTGAGGCAGTCTTTTATACGAAAATTGCCTATTTTTGAATGTAAATATGAATAAAAAACTGTCTGTCAGCATGCAGTGGGACACTGAAGAAAGCATTTTTCAGGTCAATGACCGAAAAGTACTTTGTATTTGGTGGGATGTTAGTAAGTATCACTGAAGGGTCAGGGACAATGGGAAACTCTGGTACCACTATGCTGTTAATCGAGCGAAGATCATGAACTAGCCTCCATTGATTTGTTTGTTGTTTGTGTACAGGAAAAAGACATGTGTTACAAGGTGAGATACAAGGATATATCACACCTTGATCTAGCAATGCTTGTATAGTAGGGGCAATTCCTTCTTCTGCTTCTTTGGACAAGGGGTACTGGCGCACTCTGGGGAGAATGGCGCCTTCTTTCAATGTTACTCTGAATGGTGTAGCTGATCGAATGAGCCCCACATCATTGGGACCTGTCGTCCAAAGGATGTTGGGTACCTGAGCTAAGTCTGAGTCAGGTGCAACATCAATTACTGTGGCTGGAGCTGGTGTTCGTATTTCAACTGTCACTGACAGAGGGACTGGATTCTGATATATAGTTTCTAATTTCAAATGTTCCTCAGGGTCACCGAATAGTTATTGATCTGAAATGTTTCTCACCAGATGTCCAGGCTCAATGAAAATGACGCAGGCCCTTGTGTGGGCGAAGTCATCTAGGGCTAGAAAAGCTCCATAAGTGTTTGTTATTTCGAGACTGTGTATTCCTAGTATCATATTTTTGTCTGGTACTGGCATAGTCTGTGATTGAGGGCGGAAAAGAAATTCTTTGGGAAGCTGGACAGTGTGCCCATTCATCTCTGGTTCGTTGGCAATGACAATGTGTACTGCTGTTAAGAATGCTTGTTCATCCATTGGTCGTGCTCTTATCTGATCCCTCAGGGAGGAATCCACAGTGACAGCCATCATCCTGGTCAGCGATGTACCAGGAATAGAGCAAGTCATTGTGCCATCTTTACTGAAGTTTATTGTCATATTTAGCTTGGCCATGAGGTCACGCCCCAACAGATTGACTGGGGACTGTGTTGAGTAAAGCAGACGCTGCTGAACACATTTACCTCCTATTTCCAATGGTACTGGCTTGGTGAAAGGGACACCTTGTTATTGCACCAGAGAAACCCTGTGTGTCTGCACTTTGATTTGAGATGGGCAGTGCCCCTTCCCTTATACAGGAGAATGTGGCACCCGTGTCAATCAGAAAACTATAAGTTTTGTTGTTAATCGTGACATACACAACTGGATCCTCTCTAATATTTGTGAGACACAACAACAAGGGACACACTAGGTTTGTCTGTGGGCTGTCCTAATTTGAATACCCGCCAGTCTGATACTGCTGGATGGTGCCCTGCAAAACTGAATTTGCGGGGGCAGTACTGTGGCTCCCTGGGGTACAAGAACTTGTGTCTGTGGCACCATTTGGCACACAGGCATTTGTTGCTGTGGCATTTGTGGCTGTGCTTGCTGAACTGGGGGCTGTACTTGACTCATCATCAGTGTTTGCAATTGCACCTGCTGCAGCATTGGCTGCTGTTGTGCTGGGGAAGCGTAGGTGTACACTACCTGGGGTTGCAGTGGCTGTGGTTGCTGTTGAACATATTGTATTGGTGCTGCACTTGCTGTGGTTGTCCTCTACCTGCTGACCTATTCTCATCATCTTTCATTTTAGTACGGCAATCCCTTATAAAGTGGCCTGGCCGCTGACAGTAGTGACACAGTCGAGCTTCTTGCTGGGGTGCAGATCTTTGAAAGCCTGATCCTCTACCCCTCGCATTCCATTATTTGCAGGCCTAGTTCGTCTGTTATCATAATACTGCTGCTGTTGTTCATTGTCATGAATGTGTTGTGTCTGTACTTGGTGCGTTGCTGCGTTTGTGTTCCCTCCTAGTGCATTCTGAGCACTTTGTGGAAAATGAGTATCTGAAAGAAACACGTTAGTGTTAGATTCCTTACCTTAGAATATCCCCAGGCGTCAGTCTGGATCCGGAAACTTTTGCGTAGCAGTACCCCTGCGCGTCGGTAGGCGTCGTCTGCAGGCGTCCCCTGCGGCTCCGCGTCCGTCGTCGGCGTCGTGCGCCGTGATGACGTCGCTGGAGTATATAGACGCCGCCTCCGCGCGCTGACGTCAGTTCTTCTTTTTTCCGCGCCAGTAAGCGCAGATCCGAAGAGCAGTACTCCGGTCTTTTGACCAAGTTTTTCGAATTGTTATTTCACTCTTTGTGCCTGATAGGATGCCTGGGTTCAAGCATTGTGATGACTGTGAACGCACGATGTCGGTCACGGACCATCACCGCCTCTGTTTCCGGTGTCTGGGCCCCGACCACAACGTGGACTCCTGCGTCGACTGCCGGGCCCTCACCAACAAGGCTAGGCGGGAGCGGTCCCGCAAGCTACTGGAGCTCCGGGTGTCGGCCCCACGTCGGGACCGGGAGCGGTCCCGGTCCGGCCGGAGGTCGAGAGAGCGTTCGAGGGAGCGGTCGCGGAGCCGCGCCGAGCGTTCCGGAAGTCGACACCACTCGTCGGGCTCATCAGGTAAGAAGCACAAGAAGTCGGGGCGTCGTCATCGTACCCCCGACTCCCCCCGACGCTCGCGCGATGCGGCCGGGGGCTCGGGTGACCCCAACCCCGCGGCTCCGCGAGAGTCGCCGGCGCGGCCTGCCTCATACCCTCCGGTCCCTGGGCACGGCGCGACGCCTGAGGAGATCGGGGCGTTCCTCATGGCCATGAGGGCGCTCGGTTCTCCGACGGGGCCTACGGCACCTTCGGGCCCAGTGCCACCGTCTGGGGGCCCTAGCGGTTCGGGTGTCCCTGCCACGGCGCCGTTGGGTGCTCCGGCCCCGGCGCCGCCGACGGCTCCGACCCCGGCGCCGCAAGGGCCTTCGGGATCGGCGCCGGCTGGTCTTCCGGCCTCTCCGGCGCCGTTACCATCCGGGTTACCCCCGACGCCGTCCCCACGCGGCGCCGGTTCTCCGGTGCCGGCTCCGGCCGGCAACGGGGCTCCGACGCCGGCTCCGGGCGGCGCCGTCCCCTTACCTTCCCCGACGCCGGACACGGAGTCGGACCGGCGTCGCTCGACGCCGGGCTCGGCACCGGTGGGGCCCATGAACCCCGAGGAGCCGGTCTACATCGTTGACTCCGAATACGGAGAAGATGAAGAGTTCGGTGAAGGTTGGGAGGGGTCCGAGGACCCTCTGTCACGCGAGTGCCAGTATGACCCGGACTGGACAGGTGACTTGGGGGATGCCAGTGGTCTGAACGACTCTCCTAACCCTGGTTTGGTCTCTCCTCCTTCCGTGGCATCGGTGGAGGGAGCTGCATATTCAGTGGTGCTGATGAGGGCTGCCAAGGCCTTACACCTTGAGCTCCCCGTCGCGGCCGTGAGGCCTAACATCCTCACTGAGGTCTTCAAACCGCAGTCATGCCCACAGGAGCCACTGCTGCCGTTTAATGAAGCCTTGTCAGACGTTCTGTTGGGCACGTGGTCCAGGCCCGCTTCAGGTGCGCCTGTTGATCGGAACGTGACCAGGCGCCACCGTCCTTGTCCGGACGACCCCAAGTTCCTGTCTACCCACCCCACTCCTGAGAGTCTGGTGATCCAGGCCTCGACCTCCCAGTCCGCATTCCCGTCGGCCCCGTCCGACTGGGAATCCAAGAGGTATGACCAGTTTGGCAAGAAGGTCTTCTCGTCCATTAGTTTGGGCCTGCGGTCTTGCAACACCGCTTGCCTCTTGGGCCGCTACACCCACTCTGTGTGGGATACGGTCGCGGAACTGCTGCCAGAATGCCCCATGGAGGTGCGGGCAAAACTCGGTCAGGCTGTGGCTGATTGCCGAGATGCAGCTAAATATTCGATACGGTGTGGTCTTGATACGACCGACTCGCTGGGCAGAGCTATGTCAACGACGGTGGCGATTCGTCGCCACGCCTGGCTGAGATCCGCCAACTTTTCGGCAGATGTCCAGAATACATTGATGGACATGCCGTTCGATGGCTGTCACCTGTTCGGTGACAAGGCGGACCACGCGCTGGAACGCTTCAAGGACTCCAGGGTCACGGCCAAGTCCTTGGGTCTCTCGACCCAGCGTCGGCAACCGGGTTCGTTTCGCCCCTTTCGTGGCCAAGGAAGGGGCGCCCCCACACGTGCTGCCAGCCACGCGCCGCAACAACCCTTCCAACGCGGTGGCGGCCGTGGAAACCGCCATGGAGGCGGTCGGGGACAACGGCGGGGTCAGACCACACCTCCCCCCGCAGCATCTGCCTCAAAATCCTCCTAGTCCGTGCTTTCGGCCCCATGTGACGCCAGTGGGTGGCAGGGTTCGCCATCACCACGCTCACTGGCGCACGATCACATCGGACAGGTGGGTGCTGCAAATCGTCCGAAGGGGCTACTCCCTCCCCTTCGAGACCCCTCCTCCAGCCATGCCACCGCAGAACCACCGTGTGTCGGGGGACCACTTGGCACTTCTGCAGGAGGAAGTTACGGCCCTCTTGGCCAAGGGGGCCATCGAGCGCGTTCCTGGGCCAGAAGTAGGGCGTGGTTGCTATTCCCACTACTTTCTGGTACCCAAGAAGGACAAGGGGGGCCTACGTCCTATCTTGGATCTAAGGAACGTCAACGGCTTCCTCCGGAAGGAGAAGTTCAAGATGTTGACGTTAGCTCAGGTCTTGGCTGCTCTAGACCCGCAAGACTGGATGGTAGCGTTGGACTTGCAGGATGCCTATTTTCACATCCCCGTCCTGCCGGCCCACCGGCGTTACCTGCGGTTCACGGTAGGCCAGGAGCACTTTCAGTTTATCGTGCTTCCCTTCGGCCTTACCAGCGCCCCACGGGTGTTCACAAAGGTGATGGCGGTGGTCGCAGCCCATCTGCGCAGGTTGGGGGTTTCAGTCTTCCCCTACCTAGACGACTGGTTGTTGAAGGCGGGCTCGCCCCAGACAGTCGTCCACCACCTTCAGATGACGGCAGACCTCTTGCACGACCTGGGGTTCTCCATCAATGTGCCGAAATCACACCTGTGTCCCTCTCAAAAGCTCCTTTTCATCGGAGCAGTTCTGGACTCGGCGCAGTTTCGGGTTTATCCTCCGGAACGGCGGGTCCGGGATATTCAGGCTTTGATTCCCATCTTTCAGCCGCTATCCCGGGTTTCGGTCAGGTTGACGCTGCGGCTGCTGGGACTGATGGCTTCCTGCATCCTTCTGGTGCATCACGCCCGGTGGCGGATGCGGGCTCTGCAGTGGGACCTGAAGTTTCAGTGGGCCCAGCATCAGGGCAACTTGTCCGACCACATCTTGATCTCGGAGGGCGCTGCGAGACAACTGCAGTGGTGGCTTACGGACCGCGATTGGGTCAGAGGCAGATCCCTCTCCCTTCCCCAACCGGAGCACGTTGTCGTGACGGACGCGTCCCTCCAGGGCTGGGGTGGCCACTTGGGAGAGGCAGAGATCAGAGGCATCTGGTCTCCGGCGGAGTCCCGGCTCCATATCAACCTGTTGGAGCTGCGGGCGATTCGTCTGGCACTGAAGGCATTCCTCCCCTTTGTCAACGGGAGTGTGGTGCAGGTGTTCACCGACAACACCACCGCCATGTGGTACTGCAACAAACAGGGCGGAGTGGGGTCGTGGACCCTTTGCCAGGAGGCTGTGCGCCTCTGGCAATGGCTGGAACGTCAGGGTGTGACTCTGACGGTTCAACACCTGGCAGGTTCCCTGAACGCCAGGGCGGACGAACTCAGCCGTCGGTGCTCGATGGATCACAAATGGCGTCTGAACTCGGACGTGGTGCAAGGTCTCTTTCTGCGATGGGGAGAGCCTTGGTTAGATCTATTCGCCACAGAAGAGAATGCGCAATGTCATCAGTTCTGCGCGTTGGAGTTTCCAAGACGGCACTCGCACGGCGACGCCTTTCGGCGCGAGTGGAGTTGCGGTCTGTTATACGCCTTTCCGCCTATACCACTTCTGCCCAGAGTGCTGAAGAAGATCAGGCGTGACCGGGCCCAAGTTATCCTTGTGGGTCCGGACTGGGCTCGAAGGTACTGGTATCCCGAGCTACTCAGCATGTCAGTCGGTCCCCCGATCCGCCTGCCCCTTCAGGAGGACCTTCTGTCGCAGCAGCAGGGGACGGTCCTCCACCCGAACCTGTCCAGTCTCCACCTCCATGCTTGGAGATTGAGCGGCCACAGTTGAGGCCATTTGACTTGCCTCCTGAAGTCTGTGATGTAATTCTGGCAGCCAGGCGTCCCTCCACAAAGTCGGTTTACGCCTGTCGGTGGGACAGATTTGTGGCATGGTGCACAGCAAAGGCTGTGGATCCTCTTTCTGCCCCTCTTTCCGAGGTTCTTCTGTTTCTTCTCTCTCTTGCCCAGCAGGGCTCTGCTCTGGGCACTATCAAGGGCTACCTTTCTGCCCTTTCAGCCTTTTTAAGGCTTCCTGATCAGCCTTCTTTGTTCAAATCCCCGATTGTAACTCGATTCTTGAAGGGCATCACTCACATGTTTCCACCTGTTCCGTTTGTGATGCCTCAGTGGGATTTGAACCTGGTTCTGACATTTCTGATGTGTGCTCCCTTTGAGCCCCTTCATTCTTGCCCTCTCCATCTCCTGACCTTGAAGACGGCTTTCCTGGTCGCCATCACCTCTGCCAGGAGGGTGAGTGAGCTCCAGGCTCTTTCTGTCAAACCTCCTTTCTTTTCCATTCATCCTGACAAGGTGGTTCTGAGGACTAGACCTTCTTTCCTGCCCAAGGTTGTTTCGGCCTTTCACATCGGGCAGTCCATCACCCTCCCTTACTTCTTCCCGCCTCCGCTTCCTTCAAAGGATGAAGAGCGGCTCCATCGTCTGGACCCAAAACGTGCGCTTTCATTTTATATGGATCGCACACGCCAGTTCCGGGTGGATGACCAACTGTTTGTTGGCTACGTGGGTGCGAAGAAGGGACGGGCGGTCCATAAACGGACCATCTCTCGATGGGTCGTTCTCTGCATCAAAGCGTACTACTCTTTGGCTCGGAAGGAGCCTCCTGTTGGGCTGAGGGCCCATTCCACTCGGGCCACGGCGGCTACTACTGCCTTGGGCCGGGGAGTCCCTTTGCAGGACATTTGCCAGGCGGCTACGTGGGCCTCGCTGCACACTTTCGCGAGGCACTACTGCCTGGACAGTCAAGTCCGGAGGGATGGCTTCTTTGGCCGTTCTGTCCTCCAGGACTTTCTGGTGTAGGAATGTATTGGTTCGCAGACCCACCACCGGGGTTGGTATTGCTGGGGTATCTATTCTAAGGTAAGGAATCTAACACTAACGTGTTTCTTTCAGATGAACAAGTTACTTACCTTCGGTAACGATATATCTGTAAGAAACATTAGTTAGTGTTAGATTCCTTACCGAACCCACCCATCCTCCCCGTTCTGCGAACTGATACCTAGGGTTAAGGACATCCCTTTCAGGGCCCTAGTTTTACATGGCACCAGTGTTGGTTCTCTCATGGCTCTGCGTCTCCTGGCGCGGAAAAGCTGTGTACAAAGAACTGACGTCAGCGCGCGGAGGCGGCGTCTATATACTCCAGCGACGTCATCACGGCGCACGACGCCGACGACGGACGCGGAGCCGCAGGGGACGCCTGCAGACGACGCCTACCGACGCGCAGGGGTACTGCTACGCAAAAGTTTCCGGATCCAGACTGACGCCTGGGGATATTCTAAGGTAAGGAATCTAACACTAACTAATGTTTCTTACAGATATATCGTTACCGAAGGTAAGTAAGTTGTTCGACAGTAGTCATTTGATTTACTGGTGTAGCCACCATAACTGCATCCAGAGCCTCCCTTTTCTTTAATTTTTGCTGCACCAATTTAGAAGCAGCGTTTTCAATTGCTAATTGCCTTTTTTTCTCCTGTTCCTGTTCCTTCTTACAATAGTGAATGATGTGATGTTGTATTTCTGGCCAAGGTTTGCATTCCATTGCTACTATTCCATCTAACTTGTCCTGTCCTGCAGTGGGTAATCCCTTCTTAACTTTATGGTAGAAGAACCTACAGTTACCTCCTGTCACGTCCCATTTCTCTCCTAACTCCTGATGCCATTTTTCCTTCCTTCATTCTTGAAATGTACTGTGCGGGGCCTTCATTGCTTTGCATTGTCTGTGACATTAGAGACCAAATGTCCGGGACATCGGGGAACTTTCGGCGTAGTTCACTCCATAGGGCAGACCTTATCTCATTGAAAGGATTACCATCTAATCTTGTTTTAGTGGTGGAAATTCTGTGGTCAATGCGTGTGAACATATCATCTGCATCTTCTCCCATCAGGGAAGTGAGCAGACTTTTTACACCCCCAACAGCCAATGGCACACCTGCAGTGTGTTTTTCAAAGGCTTGTATCCACTTTCCAGCACCCTCTGTGAGGGGTGGGAGTTCCTTTTTTAAGTTTTCTTTGTCCATAAGGGACCAAGGGACATAGACTGGGCGGGCCTTGGTATTTTTATACAGCAGGGGCAGTTGGCGTATTACCCCTGTGGGCCTTGTGTGGTCATACCTGCGTGCGTATTTCTGCCAGACCCTTAGGCCTTGGCGCATGTAGTCGTAGTCCCAATCTTCATCCCCTGCCCCCTGCAAGATACATTCCTCAGCAGTGGCCATTTCCTCTGGTTCAAAAGAACCATCTCGGGGCCAAACATTTATTTGTGGTGCGTTAGCCTCTGTCCAGCCTGCCAAGTCAACTGAGAAAGGATTGACATAGTAGTCAGACTCTTCCCCTTGTGTTACTATCTCATTTGGTGTCAGATCGTTGATCAATGACTGTTCTGGCCTACTAAGGGCCATGCGATGTTGTGCTCTGGATCTGGTGGTGCGCAGGCGCGCTGTGTCTGATACATCATATTCCTGTGGGATATCATCAGGCCTTCCATGGTTACCTTAAACTTCCAGATTCTCTACTTCTGTTCTTCTCTGCCCTCTACAGCTTCTTTCTGCTCTTTTAAGCACATTTTGCAGTTCCAAATTGTCTATGTCTATCTCTGGTGCTACTATTCTGCGTGGTGCGGCTACTGGTGGTGATGCCTGGCGTACAGGTGTCTGTGGCAGTGACCTCTGGGGGTTGTAGTTAACGCCTGTTGGCGGATCTGGGGGTACACTGAAGTGGGCTGAACGGGAAGGTGCTGTGTTGTTCAGTGGTGCAGCTGCACCTTGGGCTTCCTCATGTAAGCATATCCATGGCTCTTGCTGTTGCATGACAGTTGGGACCCTACCACTGTGTGACTTTGTTCTGTTTTCAGCACTCGCTAATTCATTAAGTGTTGGTGGTTGCTGTCTTCTACTAAATTGGCCCAAGTCAGCCACCAGTTCAGACATTTTGTCATCTACTCTGCCCACCTTAAATGACAGTCGCTTGAGTGTTGCTGTAGTATCAGTGGGGTTTCTTCCATATTGCTCATGTAACATGCTCCCTGCTTCTCTTCCGTACTGCTCATGTAACATGCTCCCTGTTTCTCTTTCGTACTGCTCATGTAACATGTTCCCTGCTTCTCTACTTGTTCCTTGGTATAAATTCTGCTCTGTCCTCCACCTGTTGATATCTCTCTCTGTATCTACCTCAGGGGGATATTGTTTGCAGTCCCTATTTTCTTCACTAAATAGTAGCTGTTGTTCCTCCTCTCTGTTAGGACCAGTGTTGAGGGGCTGCCACTCTTCATGGTGTGTTTGTGTATGGTAATGTTGCTGGCTAGGGGACAGGAATGGGCCATGGTGTCTAGTTCTTGTGTCAGAGGGATCGTGATCCCTAGTGAATGCTGTGGGGATTGGGCGGGAAGTGGTATGTGGGAGCTGTGCTGTGAACCTCTCGAGGCCCCATCGCTCTCTTGGTCCTCTTCCAGCTGGGGGGCTGCAGTGTTAGGTGCAGGAGTCATCTTTATTGTAATAGTGCGTCAATTTGACCTGGCATTCCTGAAGTGCCACCCTGCACCACCTGGCCTTGGGAGCTTAGGGAGAGCTGGCTCGGTCTATTCTCTGGTCTACTGTTTTGTAAGTCATCTGAACTGCCTGGTGTAGGGATATCCTCATGGCCTATGGCTGCCCGGTCATTTGATGAGGTTCTAGGTCAGTTCTGATAACCCGTTCTGGATACATGCCATGTTCGAAGTAGGCTGGTGGGGGTGCTGTGGGTGTTGGGACAGATGTGTCATTCTCCTTAAAGGCACTCCACATGGCCAGGGTGTCTTTACGCTTTTTAAGTTTGCTACCTGAGTATTTACCTTCCAGGAATGTTCTAGTATGGTCTAGTATCGTTCTGTCTAATGTACCTTCTTTGGGCCATGCGTGCAGTGTATTTTGTGTGAGCTCATGTAACTCACTACAATGTTTCATGATGTGCTTTTCCTGCTCTGTAAATTTCTTTATCACGTGCTGCAGGGGCGTTGTCATTATTCCTCAGTGTTGTGTGCAGAAAGGGATAAGGGTGTAACTTCACTAGGTGCTAAAGTCAGTGTCACCTGCTGCAAGTATGTTATGTCTATTCCTGGAACTGATATTAGTGCCAAGATGACTGTACCTGTTAGCGGTGAGACCTAAACAGAGGAGGCTGTTATGTCCTCCGAAATGGCAGTAACACAACCGTTCTCTATGTATAGGGTGCTTGCTCATACCCTAGAGTTGTGTTAAGGGATTGGCAATTTGTGGCAGTGAATCTTGACAGTCTTGTTCACTTCTTACCAGGCGGTTTTGTAAATATGCCAACAATAATGGGCAATGCGATGCGAAGGGGTGTCTCTGTATGTGTTCTGAGATACTAGGTGTGGGCTGTTGTTCCAGCAGTTCATGCAGCTCTTGGGTGTGACGCTCACAACTTAGGGGCAAGTTGGGGTCGAATAGTGCTTGTAGAAGTAATGTGTGCTGTTTGCAGCCTTGTGGGGTGTGAGTATCTTGTGAACCTCCTTGCCTCTCCTGGCAGTTGGTATTCGGGGGAGATGGGGTCACTGAGTGCTGATGGGTGAGATTGGTGTTCTCACAGCTTACTAGACTTCCTATCTGTTGAATTGACTCTATGGAGGACCTCTCAGTAATGTGTGGTTTTGATGGTGTCACCAGTGGTAGTTGCAAGGGTATGTCTTGAGTGTCTCCCAAGGAGGGGGGTGGGTCCCGTGGTCCCTCAAGTGTGAGTTGTGTGTAATCAGTAGGGGGTGTATATGTTTGCACTGGGAGGCACAGTCGCATCAGATGCAGTGTAGATGCTCTTACCTCAGTACCTTGTGGAAGTCCCAACTGGGTCCAAGCTTTAGATATCGAAACCGCTTGGCGTCTGTTGAATTTAGTTAAAGTTTGTGTGCTAATGTTCTGTACCGCAATTATTCTATTATCTAGTATGTGCAGAACCACCTCAACTGGCTGCTGCCCACTATAGCTCATCTGTATCTTCTTAGTGTAAGATATATATATCGTGGGGTGGGGGGGGGGGCAATCCTAAGTGACAAATAGGCACACAGGAAAGCGGCAGCATTAAAACCTGAGAAAACCTGACATCTCTGTAACAATTGTGGCGCTCAATATGTTGTAGCTTACAGAAACCCTTCAGTTAATCAGTGGCAGATCAATACACATGGGGATACATAAAATGCATTTACAATCTCCCTAGTTATTGAATCTCACTAACAATGAATACCGTTAGCTACTCGGATTTCAGATTTTGCCTCTTCTCTATTGACTATTGTAATAGATGGTTCCCTTCTCTGTCACCGTATACCAGACAGACGCTTCCTCACTTGATAAATATTGAAAAGACGACGGCTCCAATCTTTTCCTTCCCTGTGTTCCTATATCCTCAGAGGATCTCTTAAAAAAACAAAAATATTTCACTTAAATAAATGCTGAAAAGACGACGGCTCCAATCTTTTCCTTCCCTGTGTTCCTATATGTACAGGGGATCCCTTAAAAGCAAACAAAATTATGCATATGGAAGACGCCAGACGCACCTTCCCTTCCCTGATAATCTATTAGATTTAGTCAGAGGCCCTCCCTTTCCAGAGAGGCACGGTAATAAAGCATAAGCGTTGAAAGGGTGCTAAATCCACTCCTTCCTTCCCCGTTTCTCTATATGTAACGGGGGATCCCTTTAAAAGCCAAATAACTGCTGATAAAATACTAGCCACAATCCTTCCTTGTAACTACACGAGGCACAGCAATAACATGTCTATTTCGAGAAAGATAATCACGTAAATCACAGTAATGACCTAACCTTCAGGTTCAGATTCCACTCTGCACACAATCCTTTCCCTCCGTCTGAGACAAAAATGTATAGCGAGGCTAACAGACAGAGAGACAGAAAGAACAGATAACCCGGCAGGGGTACAACTGCGTTACAAAAATACACACCTCTCCACCGCACCCAAGAGAGAAGACAATCGCAACAGGCAGTCCAGTGATATGCTTACCCGTGCGTTGTGTTTCTCTTATGGCTCAGTCAGAAAGGCGTGCATCACCGCTCAGCAGCTTGCACTTCCTCCAAATTCAGTCCAGCTGCGTCCTGTCTGTTAGTTTCTGCTATCCGAGTCACGGCACCAAAATGTCAGGGGGAGATTTATTACAGGGCAGGAGGGGTCAGGGGCTGGGGCGCAACGGCTCAGAAGCCTGCACTGGGGAGACCGTGAGTGAGTACTAAGGACAATAGGACACTTAACTTGTACCCGGTTGTGCAGGAACCCTTGCTCTAAAAACAGAGAAAAACAGATATATGATCTGTGGAAACCGAGGCTGAAAGTTTAACAGGTTTATTATGAAGGTACAGCTTCTGAAAAATACATTCACAGCATGAGAAATCACATGAATTCTTAGTCTAGCGCTTCGCATTCACTGTAAGTCTCATAGACTGATTTGATTATACTAAATACAGTTTCCTGATTGAGAGTGAGTATATACTTATAAGCAAATGTAGGTTTTGAGGTAGATTACTTACAAAAGGGGAAGTACATTTCATTGAGATTACTCATGGAATACAAAGTACATATTATTATAAAAACACTCACAGTAGTATATATGGTGAGATGTCCTGCAATCACAATAGAAAAGCATAAAATGTGATAAAAGTTGTCACAAGTTAAGAACATTTGTAGATATAGATTTCCTTATTAAAAAGCAGCTAAAATACAATACAGGTAAAAAATATATATATATATACGTGAAGTAAAAAACACTTTAAACAAGACAAGGCTTAAGCAAGACTTTAAACAAGGGCCCTTGGAGACAACTCACTGCCTGAATACCTACAAACAGACGAGGGAGTTGTCCGAGGATATTCCTGCGGACCTCCTTTTTATATGTTTCAGGGCGTGAGAAGCCTATGTCACGTCATCTCACGCCATCTCGTACCATATGTCCTTCCTTCGTCACCTACAGGCTGGCCTGCACCTTTCCCATCCATACGCTCAAATGTAACCCTATTCTTGTAAATGCGACACGTACACTTGTCTAGACTAAAGTCGTGCCTTGTTGACTGGAATATTGTCATTAAATCTGCTTGGGCGGCAGAATAGGCAGAAAAGTGTTATTATTGCGCAAAAGAATTCTATTAATGTGTGTATGTACCAGTCTGTAATGCTTGTCGCCACATTTATCACTCAAGCTTGGCATAGCTGCGGTGGGAACTTCCCTTTTCTCATGCACAGCCTTAGGTGTCGGTCCAGGGTGTGTTGAAAGAATTGAGGGGAAGCTGAACTCTAACGTTAGTGAACTTAGCACACGGTAGAGTGGGGGCTAGAAACAGGAGTGCGGAGACTCGCAGAAGTGGAGCTGGGTGAAGCTTGGGTCAGACCTGTTTTTTGATTAAGAGAAGATGGCAGCACTCTGGTCAACGTAACTGAGACCTATAACTTTCAAGCAGCAGGGCCTACACTGGGGTTAATGCTGGCTAAGCAATAAGAATATCCCAGGATATTCATATAGTAAAATCTTTCCCCTCTATCAACCCTCCCAAGGCACCATCCAGCTATGAAAAACTCAGCTTCCGAGAATTGAGTGCCTTGTGCACCTCAAGGGGTCTGAAAAAGGGTCATAACCCTACCATCCCAATCCTGATAAATATCCTATAGAAAAATAATCTAGAGAGGGGTCCTGGAGCAGGTCCCTCAGGTACTACAGGAGAGGGAGACCCCATAGATGATGAGACCATTACCCCAGAAGTTGAGACTGAAGGAGTAGAAGAAAATGAGGACTCAGATGATCAGGGGGATGGCCAGGTTCAGGTCAGGAGACTTAGCAGGGCCAACCTAAGCCTACATGGGGATGGAGAGGTGTTACACCTTCCCAGACCTAATAGTAGACTTAACCCAGGCAATAGAAGGGATAGGTCTCCTTCCAGAGAGTCTATCCTCTCTAATGCCTCAAGTGGTTCTCAAAGGGGAATGACTTCCCCCTCAGAGAAGAGAGCATGAGGCTAGGATGAGAGCTGTCCAACTCCAGATAGAGAGAGAGGAAACAGCCCTGGCCCAAGCTAAACTTGCTTTAGCAAGGGAACAAAAATTAAGTGGATTAGATTCCACTGGTGGCAGCAGTATCCCTAAGGATAAAGACAGGTCCTATTATCATAGAAACCTGAGTAAGATTGTGCCCCCCTACAAAGATGGGGATGACATCCACAAATGGATGACTGCTTTGGAGAGGGCCTGCATGGTACAGCAGGTTCCCCAGAGTCAGTGGGCAGCAATTGTGTGGCTTTCCTTTTCAGAAAAAGGAAGAGACAAGCTCCTCACTGTTAGACACGAGGATGCTAAAAACTACACTGTCCTGAATAGTGCTCTAATTGGTGGGTTTGGCCTAACCACTGAACAATACAGGTTAATGTTCAGAGATACCCAGAAGACACAGACTCAGGATTGGATACAATAGAAGGGGGTTCCCCAGGGCAGATACGCGATGTAGGCAGGAAGGAGAGGGAAAATCAATAGAACAATTAGAAAAGAACACCCTGCCAAGAATGATAATAGGTGGTCCTATACAGGATCCGATTCTGGTTAGAGGGGAGCAATATCAAATGAATATCAGAACCCAAGACAACAGATAGACAGCAGTCAATTTATCTTTTTATAGAAAATGTTTTTTTATTATTTGTTTTGATGCAATCAGTCATATTTAAGAAACAATCAAAGAATAACAGGTTCTAGAATTAATAAAACCATCAATAAAGTTCATCATTTCATGTGAGGAAGAATTTTCTTCAGAGAATTAGGTGTTCCACTCACTCCAGGGGATTTCAAGGGGCTCAACCGACACTCCCATCTTACCTGGGCCATTCATACTCATACATGTTCAACCACTTCATACGGGTAAATCTCGTTTCTCCTGCAGCAAAAAGGTTGGAATTATGGTTGCATGGACGGGGGTGCAACTTGGAGAGAGCAAGTTAGGTAGAATACTGTGTCCGTTCTTGGTGGTAGCGCCAACACGCGTTTCGGTGTGAGGCACCTTCGTCAGGGCTGGCAGAGATGGTCGGGGAGGGGAACACACAAGCTGAAAAGTTAAAACATATGTTTTTAAACATATCCAGTAATTCATAAAATTACGTATATATAGATTTAAAGTCATTGTTGCTTGAGCATGTTGAGGTATTTTTCGTAAAATTTCATACATAAAAATTTACAATGATTATTCATGTACCATTTCTGAACATTTGTAGTCATCAAGTGTATAGGTACATCTAAGATGTAACATTGAATTGTCCTGGTTTAGATACCCATTGGTGGCTCCCAGAATAACATCCCCCAGGGTCGGGGGAAAGGCCAAATCAGAGAAGTGGCTGAGGTGAAGACACAGAACTTTTCTTTTTGGGCTACACTCTTTTATTCACACTCTTGTTCAAACGCTCATTTAGTTCAGATCCTTGTTTTCCATTTATACAATTGTCACAGTCCAATGAAACCTTTTAATGGGCGGACTAGGTAGACAGATCTATTAGGGGAAACCAATTTTAAGACAGGGCTGTGCAGTAATTCCGGTTTAAACCATTTTAAAAAAAAGAATGTAATATCACTTAGGGGGATGCGTTTAGTACAATGCCTAATAGATATGGGAGGACATCTATATGGGGAAGGCGGGGATTCCTACCTGGCGCTAGCATGGGGCCAAAGGTCTGGAATATAATTTCATTATAGAGGTTCCTGGTAACTTCGTATATCCGTAGTTCGGGATGTTAGAGGCTCACACTGGAAGAAATAGACATGGAAGAATGTTGACATAATGTCTACTGGGTCGGGTTTTTTTTGGCTATTATACTCGGATCACTAAGGGTAAGGATTGGGGGCGATTTTTATATAAAAGTGGATGAATCCAGATCGCAGATCGATAGAGGGGATCCATGGTGTTTAAGGAGGATCATAAGACATTGAGACGGCCAGGGTTTATCTAAGAAAGATTCACTCCAGGGGTGAAGGTGGGTTTAAACACACTCACCTGATGGTGTTGCGGGCATGGGGACCACGTCTAATGCTCAAAAGTTGATCGGGAACGAGGTTCCAATCTGGATGCTTCCTATGGTGTAATTGTGCTGCGTATGGATAAAAGGAGCATCAGTGCGGGAGGTCTGTCGAATGTTTACAGAGACGTAAAAAACGTGGTCATTTCTAGATGTAAGATATACATGCTAGGGAGGGCAAAGACGGTCCCGCTCTAAACATTACGGCAAGCTCACCTGATAATTGTTAAGTGCTGGAGGCCGTGTCTGGTTAAGAGAAAGGGAGGGGAACTGGAGACTGGGACCGTCTTCCGTTGTCTTTCGGCGAGCTCGGCACGCTCAGGTATGTCTCTGAGTACAAAGGGCAACATATGTTAAAGGACAGATATGTGCTGTGGGGATGACGGGGGAAGGAGGGGAAAGGCGGGGGGGTTTGTTTAGAGGCAAAGGATAGAGCGGGGGATCGCGGGGGGACCAAATGGACACAAGGTTTACCTCAGCAGATAGCGTTCCCAGACCGCAGGAATAGATCGTCTAGGATTCCTGTCAGGGTGACATGGGACCCGGAACCGAGAAACGTCTCAATGTCTGATAGGTTATATACTGGTCCTGATGGCTAAATCATGGCCAGCTGGGTCGTGACGGTGTAATGCAAGTAAAAGAGGGACTATGGTCTTAGGCCTTCAGTTTAGGTCGCCATCTTGGAGTGGTGCTACTATTGAACAGGTATTGGGTTTCTAGGAAGGTGTGGAGTGGTTCACTGTGGGTAAGTATGTCAAAAAGATGGAGTGAAGTGACAAAGTAGGCACAAAGGGTTCGGGGGGGTGACGTATATCATTAGGGGTGAGATGAATAAATGAGGAAATTTAGCTCTCTCGGATAGCCCGAGTTAGGCGCCATCTTGGAGTGGGTGTAAACACGGGGGAAATGAATGAATTTTATTATCTAGGAAGAAACCAAGGTGGCAAGTATGGCCATGCATTTCAAAAACAGGAGTGGGTCCCAAACCAGGGATAAAAAATGAATCACAAATCCAGGTGGTAAACAGGTAGTAGACATTATAGGAAAGTGTTTTGCTATGGGCATTCTTAGTTAAGACCACTGATTACAGAGTTAGTTAGGAAGATCCAGAAAACCTCCCTTTTTTTGCGAAGGCTAGCAGGGTCAGTTCCATGTCTTGCTTTCATTTTTTCCAGTATGAACCAGCGGAGATCATTTTCCGTGTGTCCTTTTTCCATATAATGGGAGACAATGGGGGCGGAGGTCTTCAAGTTCCTGATGTTTGACTCCAATTTTGACCCGGCATTCGCGTCCAGTTTCCCCCACATATGGGAGGTTGCACGGGCACAGTATTGCATAAACCACATTACTGGTTCTGCAGTTGGTAAGTGTCTCATTTCGGGCCACTGAGATGGTGCGCTCCGTGGTGGTTATAGAGTCGCCAATTATGGCATGAGGACATGCATGGCACGAACCACATCTATGGTTTCCAAAAACTGGTTTCAGGCTGGTTATGGCACTTTGGGTACCGGTAGAGGTCTCAGCAATTTTACCTCAGACGAGATGGTTCTTAAGGCTTTTGTTCCTTTTGAATGCAAAGATCGGTCTTGGTATTGTGGTCCCGTTCTTTTCCAAATTCAATGGATGCCAGCTAGAATTAATAGCTTGGCGCACTTTGTGGTTCAGATTAGAATGTCGGGTGATGCAGACTAGTTGGTCAGTACTTTCTGGAGGTTTAGGTTGAAACATGTTCTCCCTGTTGGTGTATCTGGCTCTTTTAAAAGAGTCCTTGACCAGTTTAGGGGGGTATCCTCGGGGCAGTAGCTTCTGTTTTAGAATGTCAGACTGGGTAAGGAAGTCACGAAGATCCGAACAGTTTCTCCGAATACGGAGAAATTGACTGTAGGGGGTACACTCCTTCTGACAACGAGGGTGGAAACTGTTGTATTGGAGGAGGGTGTTCCGGGCGGTCGGTTTAGTGTACAGGGATACTTTGATGGCCTGATCATGGTGTTCAATCCAGATGTCTAAGAACTCAATTCTCTGCTGGTTGGAATGGCAGGTAAAACGTAAGTTAGGATCAGCACAGTTAAGCCATAGGATGAATTCGTCCAGGGTGGTTTGGTCCCCCTCCCATATAAAGAAAATATCGTCAATAAATTGTTTCCAATTTTTGACATTTTCCTGGAAGGGGGCCATCTCGTTGAAAATATTGATTCTCTTGAAACCCCCATGTACAGGCAGGCAATACTGGGGGCACAACTCGCCCCCATGCTGACCCCTGTTGTCTGCCTGTACATAGTGTCTCCAAATTCAAAAAAATTCTCAAAGAGAACTATCTCCAGACATTGGAGAATGAACTCTGAATTGCTGATCTCGGGTCTGGTGCATAAGATGTTTTCAATGGATTGGACTGATTTTGTAGATTGTGCTACTAAGGCTCTGGAAGGTTGGTTATTGGGCAGCAAAGTACATGACTATACAGGATTGTATAATTTGATTATGAGGGAGCAGATCCTTAGTAATTGTCAAAACCAGCTTTTACACCAGCACCTGGTGGACTCAGATCTGACCTCTGCACAAGAATTGGGTAAGAGGGCAGACAAATGGGTCAGAACCAGGATTAGGCCTAGAAATCAGGGTAATGACCAGAGGAAAGATTCTACCAAGCCTCAAGAGAAAGGTGGGGATAAATCTAATGACAAAACTTCCCCAGGGCCCCAAAATTCCAATGATGGAGTGGATCCCAAAATCCTTCCTCTACAGTTAAGAAACCTTATTGTCATGCTTGTAAAAAGCCTGGCCACTGGAAAACTGACAGCAGTTGCCCCAAGGCCAGCAATAAGGGAAATATACCGCCAAGTAATACTCCAACACCTCCTGTTACTACTAGTAGTAATCCCCCAGGTGGTGGGAGTGCCCCCAAGAATTTGGCTGGGTTTACTTGGGGAACTCAGGTGGACTCTGGCCTAACCAAGTCCCCTACCACAGCTACTCTTGTCTGTGAAAAGGGCGTGGGGTTTGCCAAATTCACTGCTTGTCCCAACGCTTTGAGCAAGTACAGACATGAGCCCCTCATCAGTGGTCTGAAAGTTGAGGCCTATAGAGACACAGGGGCTAGCATCACTATGGTGTCTGAGAGCCTAGTCCCCTCAAGGCAACCTTCACCTGGAGCCACATACCAGGTGACCAACATTGATGGAGTACAGAGAGATCATCCCATGGCAGTAGTTAATCTCAGCTGGGGAGGTGTCACTGGCCCCAAGAGAGTGGCAGTGTCTACCAACTTGCCTGTAGATTTTCTACTGGGGAATGATTTGGAAATCTCAGCCTGGGCTGAAGTGGAAAAAGAAACCCATTCTAAAATGGTAAATCTCCATGGAAAGGTTTGTGGGGCTGTGATGGCCACAGCCCCAATCCAAGATGTCCCCCCCCCCCTGAACAGGTTGGTAAGGCTGTGCCTGTCTCAGCCCTATCTCCAGCAGATTCCTTCCCTGAACAGGTTGGCAGGGCTGTGATGGTAACAGCCCATACCCAAACTGAGTCCCTTCCTGAAAAGGTTGGTGGGGCTGTGATGGCCACAGCCCAAACTCAAACAGATTCATGTGTTGTGAAGCCTGAAACTATGGATCACTCCACACAAACAGAGAGCATTGAGGAGGAAGAGAAATCTCCCTCTCACCAGACTTTAGTAAAGGATCAGCCTCCTCAGGGAACTGATCTTACCCCTTGTGAAGAAACTGCCCCAGAGGTAGTCAGGCCTAGCCTGGCAGAGCCCCTGAGGTCAGTGGACCCTTCCAAGATGGGACCCAGTCTGGAGCAGGTAACCTGCCCCTCTCTACCCTGCCTCAGCCAGCCCAGGGTTGCAGAGTTAAGGGAGGCCAGTGGAGTACCCCAAAGGGTCCCCTGTCCACAATAACCACCCCATCAGCAGATTAGGGGCACCAAAGCTAGCAGCCCTAGCCAGGTGAAAACTTCAAAAACTCCTGAGGGATCTCCCATACACTTAGTTAGGAGCCTCCCCCAGATGGATACTGTTGGGCACAGCCAAACATGGGACCCAAAGGCCCCAAACCTGACCTGTCCATCCAGTAAGCCAACACAAGGGACCCAGCCTCCAGAGGTTGACCCTGAGAGCACAGTGTAGGAGGGTGGACACCTGACTATGGTTACCCCAGATTTGTTTGCCTTGTGATTAGCTGGTTTTCTACTTAGTTGGCCTGGTTCCTTGCTAAACAAGGCCCCAGGCTATCTGCTCTCTCTGTAAAATGGATTCCATGCACCCTAGGTGCATAACCAAATTGGTACTGGACACCTTATCAGCCCCTGTACAGTGCACTATAGGTGCCCAGGGCATAGGTGCATCCAAGGCCTACCAGGGGCTGCAGCATATCTTTTGCCACCCCTGGCCAGTCCTTATTTTGACACAACTGGCTGACCACTCAGCTGGGGCAAGGTGGTGTAATCACCCCTTGCTTAGATATAGTATACCTATATCTAAACCTATATCTGGACACATATACCTATTAGTCACTCCTATGGCAGGCCTGAACAATCCTGGAGGCAGAGCGCTTGGTTTTATGTGAGATGGTGATCTAGCATGAGCTGAGCCTGTTTGCAGCTGTCGGGACCAACTCCCTTAGCTGTTCCGGGATAATGCCATACCATATACTCTTAAGTGCATTATAATCCATTGCGGTTATGTGCTAACTTTGGTTTAGCTTTATCAAAACATGTCATGTAAGGTGTCATACGAATTGGAATACTACCCCCTCGCCAGTCCTGGCGACGGGGGTAGCATTCCACCCTTCTAGAGGGAGAAGACATGTTACTTTACTAAAACGTGGTTAATTCTAACCAGAGCCTCAGCACCACAAAATGGATGCTGCTGCCACCGACACGAGTCTGACCTCCTGCTGCTGACCGAAACTTGGCAGAGGAGGCCTGGACAAAGGGTTTCCTGTCGCAGGTAGGTGCTACACCTCCCCAGACAGGAGATAGTGTATTGGGGCAGGGTGGGTTGAATGAAACTAGACACTGCCTGGGGAGCACAAGGCTTCCCCTTGCATAATCCGGTCAAACCGGTTCTGGGGCTCTCCAGCCCCAGTGCGACCCTGGACAAAGGGAAAGGGGTGTAACCACCCCCTTCCTGGGTCCCAGCCATAGGAGGGACCTAGCAGGTAATCCAGCCCCCCAATTTCGAATAAATGTGGGAGCAGTGCCAGCGCACATCAGATTATCCTGACTGAAACTTATGAAACGAAACTCTGGACCCTTCGACATCCTACTCGAAGTAGAAGACTGAAGAATCTCCCTTGTGGTCAAGGAGTGACCACCCTGTGCAAACAGGCACCATCCAGCGCCTCACCGTTTGCTTTGTTGCAGTTCCCGCCGGAACTCGAGCAACAGAGATCAACAAGACCCAGCTATCCTGCCTTCCAACAGCCCGTTCCACAGTCCCAGTGAATCTGAGACCCGTGGAGGCGACCTGAAGCGTGGGGCCGGTCATCTTGGAAAAACCACGAAGTGCTGACAGTGCAGCTCCCGAGGCTCCCTCGATGCTGTGCATTGGGATTTGAGAAGCCCCATCCCTGAGCAGCTTTTGCACCAAAGCTACCCCCTCCACACTCTCCGAGTGCTGCGTGGGGCCCTTCTGCATTTTGCTGCTCAACGCGTTGTTCCGGTCGCTTGCCCGTTGGCTAGCGGCCCCAGTACCGACGAACCTTTGAATATGCTCTGCCAGTCCGGTTGCTCTGGACTGGCCCACGCTCCCCTGAAAAGGAGCACCCGCTCTGACCTTCCTGGTCCGAGTAAGAAGCGATCTTTGAATCCTGCGTGGGTTGTGCTTGCCAAGGTTTGTTTGCTCCAATCCGGAAGCCGACACCGCCAACAGCGAGAGCCTTCGTGGGACAGCTTGTGGTCCACTCCTGGACATCCTCGGTGGCCCAGAGTCCACGTGGCAGCGGAGACAAGCTTCTCGACAACCACCTGATTGCGCCCGACATTGCCTGGTTCCTTCCTGGGTCCACCCTGGTCACTGCTGAGTGACCCAGACTCTGTCCCCTCTGCTTTCAGGTACCCTTCAGCTTCAATCCACCCTTGGATCCAACCGGTCTCTTCTCTTGAGGACGCCTGCAGCATCATCATCTCCAGGCACATCAGACTGCGTGCCGAAACCCGACACACTTTGGCACCTGTGCACCCGCTTCCTGTGGGTGAGGTAACTCGTGAACGCCAGTGCTCCTGCACTGATATACACCTCTAGTGTCTAAGTCTAAAGTTTGGTAACTCTAGTCCAGTCAGAAGACTCCTTTAACAGTAACTTTGTAACTTTTACGCACCATTGACTTTGCATTGGTGCATGTGTGTGCTTTCAGCGCTGCACCCGAATCCCGCAGGCTTTTCCCGACTTCAGCATTGCTAGTCCCGATTGGTCCCAGTGATTCCCCAGGCCCTAGGCCTGACCACTGTTCGATTAGTGATATTTATACCACTTTTTTAATATATGGTTTGCGTGGCCCCTGGGCCTCATCCATAATTGTGCAACTTTTATATGTTTAACTGTGCTTTTGTTTAAACGCGTGTGCCTCTGCACTCATAAAGAGTACAGAGGATTATTCTAGTAATAAATGCATATATTTTTATAATATATAACTTGTGTGGTGTCCTTTCATTTGATATTACAGGATTGTGATTGGTAAAACAGCTGGCTTCACATGCCCTCTTGAGTTAAGCCTTTAAGGCTGCTTAGTCCATGCTACCCTTAGGATAGCTTGTCTATAAGGTTGACTTACAACCAACACCATAAGGGATTGTTTGGACTGATACAAGGTGCCCCCAGAATTGGAGGCATCATATATCAGGCCAACTTCTCACATTGGTGTGCAGCGGTGCGGATTTGAGCTTGCTGTTTTACCATTGCAATCTTTTTATCAAATTGAAAGATCACATCAAGTACCTTAGGTACATATAAACAAAGCTTACATATTTAAGTTCTACTGAACTTAGTAGTTGTAGATCAAAGGGCTTAGCACACCCTGCCTACAACTCACTAGCAAGGTACAGAAGGAAAACACTTAGAGTAGGTAAGTGCACCATTTACACCTCACTAGCAGTCGTGTCTGGCACAGGTGAAGCTTCCAGCTCTCTGCCTGTGGGGGTGACCTTACCAAGGCACCCTCCAGCTATGACAACGTCAGCCATAGAGACTTGAGTGCCTTGTGCACTTCAAGGGGGCTGAAAAAGGGGCACAACCCTACCATTCCCATCCTGATAACCATCCTGGAGAAGGATGACCTTGAGAAAGCTAGCATAGCTCCCTTAGGGTCAGGAGATGGAGTGAATCCCCCAGAGAATGAGAATAGCACCCCAGAAAATGAGGTGGACCCAGAATCAGAAGGTAATGAGTCAGATCAGGATCAAGGGGATATCCAGGTACATGTGGGGAGGCTTATCCAAGCCAACGTGGACCTACGTGGAAATGGAGAGGGCCAACACCTCCCCAGAGTACATAACAGAATTGTTCCAGGCAATAGAAGATTGAGATCTCCCTCAAGGGATTCTCACATTTCTAGTGCCTCACGAGAATCTCAAAGGGGAATGACTTCCCCCCAGAGAAGAGAGCATAAGGCCAGAATGAGGGTTGCCCAACTCCAGATAGAGAGGGAAGAGGTAGCCTTGGCCCAAGCTAAACTTGCTTTAGCAAGGGAACAAACATTGAGTCGATTCGATTCCACTGGTGGCAGCAACATAATTCCTAGAGAGAAAGACAGGTCCTATGATACTAGAAACCTGACAAAGATTGTGCCCCCCTACAAGGAAGGGGATGACATCCACAAATGGATGACTGCTCTGGAGAGAGCCTGCATGGTACAGCAGGTTCCTGAAGAACAGTGGGCAGCAATCTTATGGTACTCCTTTTCTGAGAAAGGGAGAGATAAGCTCCTCACAGTTAGACCTGAGGAAAAATTACACTGTCCTGAAGAGTGCTCTAATAGATGGGTTTGGCCTAACCACTGAACAATACAGGTTAAAGTTCAGAGATACCCAGAAGACTCAGACACAGAACTAGACTGATTTTGTAGATTGTGCTACTAAGGCTCTGGAAGGTTGGCTGCATGGCAGAAAGTACATGACTATACAGGATTGTATAATTTGATTATGAGGGAGCAGATCCTAAGTAATTGTCAGAACCAGCTTTTACACCAGTACCTGGTAGACTCAGATCTGACCTCTCCACAAGAATTGGGTTAGAGGGCAGACAAATGGGTCAGAACCAGGATTAGGCCTAGAAATCAGGGTAATGACCTGAAGAAGGAGTCTACCAAACCTCAAGAAAAGGGTGGGGATAAATCAAAAGAGAAGACTTCCCCAGGACCCCAAAACTCCAAGGATGGGGGTGGATCCCAAGACACTTCCTCTACCCAGAAAAAGCCTTACTGCCATGCCTGTAAATAGGTTGGCCATTGGAAAACAGACAGCTGCTGTCCAAAGAATAGTAATAAGGAAAATATACCTCCAAGTAAAGCTCCAATACTTCCTGTCACTGTCAGCAGTGGTCCCCCAGGTGGTGGGAGCACCCCCAAGAATTTGGCTGGGTTTACTTTTGGAACACAGGTGGACTCTGGCCTAACCAGGTCCCCTAACTTAGCTACTCTTGTCTGTGATAATGGCATGGGGTTTGCCAATTTCACTGCTTGCCCAAACACTTTGAGCAAGTACAGACAGGAGCCCCTCGTCAATGGTCTGAAAGTTGAGGCCTTTAGAGACACAGGGGCTAGCATCACCATGGTGGCTGAATGTCTAGTCCCCTCAAGGCAACTTATACCTGGTAAACAAAGTGGGTTGCTGAACCGTTCCTGAATGAAGGAATTATGTGTATCTGGCGTGACCGGGGGTGTAAATATGACACCTTTGGGCATCCATTTTGTTGGATGTATTTGCCTCACACACCCATATGGGTGTCATGATTCATCATTGGCGTTGCTCCTCATCGGGGAGGCGGTGCAATCCCCGACGGGCTCACCTCTAAGAGGGGCTCTTTGGCGGAGATCTTTTAAATCCAACTGCCTTATGGTGAAGTGCGGGTATGTGGGCGATAAAGCAAGTGGCCTAGGGAGGGATTTAAAATGTAGTGGGGAGTACCGAAAACTCCTTTATTCTGGAGGTCTCCCGCTACAATTAAAAACGTGAATCTAACTCGCTAGGTGCCAACCAATTAGGTATATTGGCCCTAGATGAGATTAGAAGAGGAATCGGTCAACATGTTTCTCGCATCAGGCTATTGCCCGCGATTCATCAGGACCTATCAAGTATAGAAAATATAAAAAATACATTCATTCAACAACATGCTAGTGTCATGTGTAAAATACCAATATTATGGGTGTTGGTTACCTCTGTAGTATTGTCCTATGCCTAAATTGGGAATAAGAATATTGATACAGGGTTAATAGCATTGAGTACTTGCCAGAAAACAGGAATGATCAGGGCCAAAAATACACACAGTGTGTCATGCTAGTGATAGTGAATTTACAACTAGCTTCAGTAAACCGTGGTCGTGTTGTAGCAGCGTGCAGTGTAAACAACACACCAACACAATGTGCTTGAAAGGGTGCTATATGTTAAAAACAATATTGTAAACACTAGAGAATAAAAACTAGAGAATAAAAACAACAGCAGCAGTCTTACAAGAGAAACATTACACTTCTTCTTCGGTGAACACATAATGTTTAAAGTGCTCGCTCAATATGCAAAGTGACATTACATGCACCCATCCGGCTCACCTAAAGGTCAGGAATTATATGCCACATGAGTGTTCGGCGGTTTAGAACATCAGGGAAGAACCTTCAGGTATGGCTGAGGGAGGAGGAGGCATATATATCGTCAGGTCAAGGCTTAGAGCAGGTAGATCAGAGCCCACTGCGCACTGCTGGGCCGAGATCGATCATGGCTTAACGAGAGAAAGAGGGGGATCCCCAAGTATCTGTACGGAGTCCGCCTTACCTCTAACTTCCTGTGTTCTTGCCGATTGACCTACCCATCGCCGCCGAGCTCGGATAGATGGTAATGCTCGGCGGCGGGCGCCATATCTAGTCGTGAGTGCCTGGATAAGGCGTCTAGCCCCGTCCCCTACGTAGGGATCAGGTGGTTCGCCTGGTTTATGCGGCTGCCATCATAGAATGGGAAAAAACAAATTGGCGTGCAGCACGGTTAAATATAGGCGGCTAAGATATATACATACAGGTACAAGGAGTACAAGGATGTAATCTGCCGTTCACTATTAAACTCTACCAATGCATCAATTGTATTAATTGTGTATTCGATATATTGTATTAGGGTTGTGTGGAGAAAGCAAGTCGGGAATTGGTCAGGTGATACGCCTTGTTAGGGCGGCGGCCATTGTAGAATGGAGTATTTAGAATTAGCATGTAGCAAGGTTGGATATAGACTGCTAAGATGTAAACATACAAGTGTGAGGATGTAATCTGCCGTATAGTTTAAACCTATACCAATACATCGAATGTGAACGTAGAGTTGCAATATGTCATCCCAATGCATCGATTGTGTGCAAGGGGTAGCATTCAGTTTGCTTGCAAGTTGGATACATTATAATTCAATTGTATGGAGGAAGCATGTCGGGAGTAGGAACAAACATGGGATGTAGGTCTCGGTTCCTTGTGTTCAGTATCAGTATATAATGCAACACTATGAATCATAGCAATAGGTTATATTAGAGAGAGTGCCACGGGATATCCTCATTCAGACCTCTATTATCAGAAGATAATCGGTGAACCCACCTTTGTTCTTTCCGAAACAAGGCTTGTTTCGGGCAGTTAGGGCTGGATTCTAACACAAGCCATTTGAGTGAGTCTGCAGTGTGATTAGCCTCAACATAGTGCTTACACATTTTGGTATGTGTCTTCTTGCAGCGGAAATTGCTACGATGTTCAATAATGCGGGTTTTGATTGGACGTGTCGTCATTCCAATATATTGCAGTCCGCATGGGCATGTTAGCATGTAGATACAGTGGGAGGTATTACAATTTGTGTGTCCCCTGATTTCCCAGTAAAAGGTGTCAGTTAGTTGTATCGTCTTGTGTATGGCTGTGTAGGCGCACACTCCACAGGATCCACATGGATAATGACCCTTGACTGGAGGTAAGTTCCACAATGTCTGTTGGACCCCCTTCTTCGGTACTTTCGGTCTCGTGCTTATCAAAATGTCTTTGACATTCTGGGATCTTTTGAAAGCAAACCTCGGTGTTGCGAGGCTGAGGTTGCCTGTATTCAAAATGTCCCAGTGCCGTTTGATCACACTTTTGATTTTGCTAGACACGGGGGTGAAAGTTGTTACACAAGTTATAGGTTGGTTCTCGATCGGTACCACCTCCCGTTGTTCAAGCAGGGCCTCTCGATGATTATTTCTGGCTCGTTTTTGTGCTTTGGAGACCTCTTTCTTGGGATAACCTCTGTCCAATAGATTCCTGGACAGGATTGATGATTCTTGCTTGTAATCAGTTAAATTACTGCAATTTCGCCGGATCCGGAGAAATTGGCCAAAGGGGAGGTTAGAACGTAAGGCTTTAAGGTGGTGGCTCGTGTAATGGAGGAGGCTATTCCGGTCGGTGGGCTTTCTGTACATAGTAGTACTTAGTGCTCCCTCTTTCAGTCTTATAGTTAAATCAAGGAAGGCAATTTCCGTAGGTGATGCAGACATCGTAAAATGGAGGTAGGGGTTGAGAGTGTTCACCCAGTTGAAGAAGGCCTCATGTGAGGTCGGTGGTCCAGTCCACAAGATCAGAATATCATCTATAAATCTTCTCCACATCCTGATGTTATCAAGGAAGGGATTGGACTGATGATGTATATGTCTGTCTTCAAATTCAGCCATGTAGAGACATGCCACTGAAGGAGCAAAAGTACTGCCCATTGATGTACCTTGGGTTTGATGGTAGAACTGCCCCTTAAATTCGAAGTAATTCTCCATTAATGCTAAAGTGGCACACTCCATGATGAATGCATGTGGAGTGATTGAGCTCCAGGTTTCAAGCCCAAGTCTTTCCTCTATTACTTCTAGTGTGGCCCTCTGGGGAATATTCGTATAAAGGGCCTCCACATCGAGAGTAATTAAGAGATTAATCTGCCCGGTATCGTGGATGGTTTCCAGTAGGCGTAAGACATCAGACGTGTCTTGGATGAACGAGGGGATGCGTCTTACTAGAGGTTGTAGGAAATGATCACAAAATTGTGAAAGTGGTTCCAAGATGGAATCAATCCCCGAGACAATTGGTCGCCCAGGTACCGGTCTAGATTCTTTATGGATCTTGGGAAGAATGTAAAAGTAGGGGACCCTGGGGTCTTTTTTCAACAGGAAGTCTGCCTCTTTTTTAGTGATCCACTGTTCACACTCTGCACTGTCCACCAGGCCCGTTATTATGGTCTGTAGGCGTGCTGTCGGGTCACAAGGGATAGGTGTGTAATAACGTCTATCATTTAGTTGCCTTGTGCATTCTCGGTCATAATCCACAGTGTTCATGAGCACTGTAGCGCCACCCTTGTCCGCCTGTTTGATGGTAATCAGGGGGTCTTCAGCAAGTGATTTGAGAATATCCATCTAATTTCGAGAGATATTGCAATGTTTTCTACTCTGGTCTAGTGTTTTAATGTCTTTTAGTACAGCCTGTTCATAGGTAAGGACTTCATTCGGAATCATCCCATTGTGGGGTGTAAAAGTTGAAGGATTATGAAGGCCAGAATCTTCCATCAGATCACTTGGCCTCCCCTCAAAAAAGGCTTTCAATCTGATTTTACGGAAAAATTATTGGATTTCTCGAGTTTGTTGAAAGAGGTCAGTTTTTGGAGTCGGTACAAAGCCCAATCCCTTTTGTAAAACTTGCTCCTCTCTGTCAACAGGCGGTCTGTTAAGTTCACCACCAGACTCATCTTTGTCCCTACCGGTTTGTGCTCCTCGTATCCATTCCCTGGGGGCGTGTGTCCTCCCACTGTACTGTTTTCTCTGGAGCGTTGCCTCGCTTTCACCCTCGCCCTCTGCCCCAGCCTCTGCCTAAAAAAGGGGGGCGTGCGGGACCTTGAGGGGCATAGTAGGGTGGATATTGCGGGGCAAAGGGTGGTTGGAAGTGAGGGAATTGTGGATATTGCCAAATTGGAGGACCAAGGGGAGGCCCCTGGGGTGGGAAGTTTTGGTAAACCTGTTGTCCACGTCCCCTGCCTCTTTTTCCTTTTTGTTGCATCTGTGGGGGTCCATATTCCCCACTATTCTCGGATCCACTGCTGGATCCCCTTCAAGAGGAAGTAGCACTCGAGTCCGAGTTATAATTGGTTCCCGGAGGGACATAGTCTTCCTTTAAATAAGGATATACTTTTTCTTTTGAAAACCTTTTGATATCCTTTTGTAGTTTCGTCGCTTTTTGGTTCATGAGATATTCTTTGTGTTCAGCCATTTCCTTATTGAGTTCCGCAAGTTTTATTTTGAAACATGGATTTGGAACCGCTGTTTTTAAAGCAGCTTCTGCTGTTTGAATGCGGGTCAGTAGTTCGTCTGCTAAGCGTTTAGCAGTGTTAACAATAAGGAAGAGAAGATCATGGGTACACTTCCATGAGATCTGCGACCATTTAATTTTAAATTGTCCATCTTCCCAGAAAATTCTGGGGAAGTTCTTTACAATTAGGCCGTTTGGTGCAATTTTGGCTTTAAAATATTCAGCCATCATTGCCCCATGTATGGTAATTCTAATCCATTCTCGTTTGAGATCTGATAGAGTTTGCCATTCCACTGTATTGCTCCCTGTAGCTGGTTCAATATCTATACCAAGAAGTGATGGAGTCCTCATAATGGCTGCTGCATCTTCCTCACCGAAACTCAACCCCGATTCATAGGGTTGCATTATATACTGATACTGAACACAAGGAACCAAGACCTACATCCCATGTTTGTTCCTACTCCATACATGCTTCCTCCATACAATTGAATTATAATGTATCCAACTTGCAAGCAAACTGAATGCTACCCCTTGCACACAATCGATGCATTGGGATGACATATTGCAACTCTATGTTCACATTCGATGTATTGGTATAGGTTTAAACTATACGGCAGATTACATCCTCACACTTGTATGTTTACATCTTAGCAGTCTATATCCAACCTTGCTACATGCTAATTCTAAATACTCCATTCTACAATGGCCGCCGCCCTAACCAGGCGTATCACCTGACCAATTCCCGCCTTGCTTTCTCCACACAACCCGAATACAATATATCGAATACACAATTAATACAATCGATGCATTGGTAGAGTTTAATAGTTAACGGCAGATTACATCCTTGTACCTGTATGTATATATCTTAGCCGCCTATATTTAACCGTGCTGCACGGCAATTTGTTTTTTCCCATTCTATGATGGCGGCCGCATAAACCAGGCGAACCACCTGATCCCTACGTAGGGGGCGGGGCTAGACGCCGCATTCAGGCACTCACGACTAGATATGGCGTCCGCCGCCGAGCATTACCATCTATCCGAGCTCGGCGGCGATGGGTAGGTCAATCGGCAAGAACACAGGAAGTTAGAGGTAAGCGGACTCCGTACACATACTTGGGGATCCCCCTCTTTCTCTCGTTAAGCCATGATCGATCTCGGCCCAGCAGTGCACAGTGGGCTCTGATCTACTTGCTCTAAGCCTTGACCTGACGATATATATGCCTCCTCCTCCCTCAGCCATACCTGAAGGTTCTTCCCTGATGTTCTAAACCGCCGAACACTCATGTGGCATATAATTCCTGACCTTTAGGTGAGGCGGATGGGTGCATGTAATGTCACTTTGCATATTGAGCGAGCACTTTAAACATTATGTGTGCACCGAAGAAGAAGTGTAATGTTTCTCTTGTAAGACTGCTGCTGTTGTTTTTATTCTCTAGTTTGTATTCTCTAGTGTTTACAATATTGTTTTTAACATATAGCACCCTTTCAAGCACATTGTGTTGGTGTGTTGTTTAGACTGCACGCTGCAACAACACGACCACGGTTTACTGAAGCTAGTTGAAAATTCACTATCACTAGCATGACACACTGTGTGTATTTTTGGCCCTGATCATTCCTGTTTTCTGGCAAGTACTCAATGCTATTAACCCTGTATCATTATTCTTATTCCCAATTTAGGCATAGGACAATACTACAGAGGTAACCAACACCCATAATATTGGTATTTTACACATGACACTAGCATGTTGTTGAATGAATGTATTTTCTATATTTTCTATACTTGATAGGTCCTGATGAATCGCGGGCAATAGCCTGGTGCGAGAAACATGTTGACCAATTCCTCTTCTAATCTCATCTAGGGCCAATATACCTAATTGGTTGGCACCTAGCGAGTTAGATTCACGTTTTTAATTGTAGCGGGAGACCCCCAGAATAAAGGAGTTTTCGGTACTTCCCACTACATTTTAAATCACTCCCTAGGCCACTTGCTTTATCGCCCACATACCCGCACTTCACCATAAGGCAGTTGGATTTAAAAGATCTCCGCCAAAGAGCCCCTCTTAGAGGTGAGCCCGTCGGGGATTGCACCGCCTCCCCGACGAGGAGCAACGCCAATGATGAAGCATGACACCCATATGGGTGTGTGAGGCAAATACATCCAACAAAATGGATGCCCAAAGGTGTCATATTTAACCCCCGGTCACGCCAGATACACATAATTCCTTCATTCAGGAGCGGTTCAGCAACCCACTTTGTTTACCTATGCTTGTCGAGGGCACTAGCTGATACTGGACCTTCCACTTTGCTAAGTGGTAAAGAGTGCCCTATTGATCAATTGATCACCCTCCCTTCTTTGAACATAACTTATACCTGGTGCCACATACCAGGTGACCAATATTGATGGAATAGAAACGAATCATCCCATGGCAGTAGTAATTCTAAGCTGGGGAGGTGTCACTGGCCCAAAGAGTGTGGCAGTGTCAGCAAACTTGCCTGTGGATTGTCTACTGGGAAATGATTTGGAAATCTCAGCCTGGGCTGAGGTTGAATAGGAAATCCATTCGAGAATGGTAAATGTCCATGGAAAGGTTTGTGGGGCTGTGTTGGCCACAGCCCCAATCCAAGATGTCCTTCCTGAAAAGGTTGGTAGGGCTGTGCAAGTCTCAGCCCCATCTTTAGCAGAAGCCCTTCCTGAACAAGTTAGCAGAGCTGTTATGATAACAGCCCATACCCAAACTGAGTCTCCTCTTGAAAAGGTTGGTGGGGCTGTGATGGCCACAGCCCAAACTCAAACTGATTCATGTGTTGTGAAGCCTGAAACTATGGATCACTCCACACAAACAGCGAACATTGAGGAGGAAGAGAAATCTCCCTCCCACCAGACATTAGGACAGGATCAGCCTCCTCAGGGAACTGATCTTACCCCTGATGAAGGAACTGTCCCAGAGGTTGTTAGGCCTGGCCTGACAGAGCCCCTGATGACATTGGACCCTTCTCAGGTGGGAACCAGTCTGGAGCAGGTAACCTGCCCCTCTCTGCCTTGCCTTAGTCAGCCCAGGGCTGCAGAGGACAAGAAGGACAGTGAGCCCCAGAGGGCCCCCTGTCAAATAAAGCACCCCCATCAGCAGATTAGGGGCACCGAAGCTAGCAGCCCTAGCCAGGTGAAAACTTTAAAAACTCCTGAGGGATCCCCCTTAAAAGTAGTTAGGGACCTCCCACAGATGGATTCTGTTGGGCACAGCCAAACCTGGGACCCAAAGGGCCCAAACCTGAATTGTCCCTCCAGTAAGCCAACAAAAGGGACCCAGCCTCCAGCTTTAGGTAGCCAGAGGTTGACCCTGAGAGCACAGTGCAACTCAGTCAATGAAAGAAAGGCACACATGGTGGAAGATAATTGGAAGAAGCTGAGCTCTACATTAGTGGAGCCTCACTTCAGTACTCCATATCAACACCAGCCTTTTACTTTGCAAAAACACACCCAAGGAAGTAATTCCCAATGGTGGAGACCCTCTGATACCCCTAGGGTGAGGGATTACTTGGTGGACCATGGCACAGGGGGTACCCATGCCAGTGCAGGTTCCTCCATATATGGCCACTCAGGTAATATAGGCTTACCTGGTCAAGGATAGCCTTATCTCCTTTCGTTTGGGGGGGTTATGTAGGAGGGTGGACACCTGACTATGGTTACCCCAGATTTTTTTGCCTTGTGTTTAGCTGGTTTTCGACTTAGTTGGCCTGGTTCCCTGCTAAACAGGGCCCCAGGCTATCTGCTCTCTCTGTAAAATGGATTCCATGCACCCTAGGTGCATAACCAAATTGGTACTGGACACCTTATCAGCCCCTGTACAGTGCACTATAGGTGCCCAGAGCATAGGTGCATCCAAGGCCTACCAGGGGCTGCAGCATATCTTTTGCCACCCCTGGCCGGACACAACTGGCTGATCACTCAGCTGGGGCATAGTGGTGTAATCACCCCTTGCTTAGATATAGTATACCTATATCTAAACCTATATCTGGACACATATACCTATAAGTCACTCCTACGGCAGGCCTTAACAATCCTGGAGGCAGAGTGCTTGGTTTTATGCGAGATGGTGCTCTAGCATGAGCTGAGCCTGTCTGCAGCTGTCGGGACCAACTCCCTTAGCTGTTCCGGGATAATGCTATACCATATACTCTTAAGTGTATTATGATCCATCGCGGTTATGTGCTAACTTTGGTTTGGCTTTATCAAAACATGTCGTGTAAGGTGTCATACGATTTGGAATACTACCCTCTCGCCAGTCCTGGCGACGGGGGTAGCATGCCACCCTTCTAGAGGGAGAAGACATGTTACTTTACTAAAATGCGGTTAATTCTAACCAGAGCCTCAGCATCACAAAATGGATGCTGCTGCCACCGACACGAGTCTGACCTCCTGCTGCTGACCGAAACTTGGCAGAGGAGGCCTGGACAAAGGGTTTCCTGTCGCAGGAAGGTGCTACACCTCCCCAGACAGGAGATAGTGTATTGGGGCAGGGTGGGTTGAATGAAACTAGACACTGCCTGGGGAGCACAAGGCTTCCCCTTGCATAATCCGGTCAAACCGGTTCTGGGGCTCTCCAGCCCCAGTCCCAGCGCGACCCTGGACAAAGGGAAAGGGGTGTAACCACCCCCTTTCTGGGTCCCACCCATAGGAGGGACCTAGCAGGTAATCCAGCCCCCCAGTTTGGAATAAATGTGGGAGCAGTGCCAGCGCACATCAGATTATCCTGACTGAAATTTATGAAAGGAAACTCTGGACCCTTCGACATCCTACTCGATGTAGAAGACTGAAGAATCTCCCTTATGGTCAAGGAGTGACCACCCAGTGCAAACAGGCACCATCCAGCGCATCACCATTTGATTTGTTGCAGTTCCCGCCGGAACTCGAGCGACCGAGATCAACAAGACCCAGCTATCCTCCCTTCCAACAGCCCGATCCACAATCCCAGTGAATCTGAGACCCGTGGAGGCGACCTGAAGCGTGGGGCCGGCCATCTTGGAAAAACCACAAAGTGCTGACCGTGCAGCTCCCGAGGCTCCCTCGATGCTGTGCATTGGGGTTGAAGAAGCCCCAGCCCTGAGCAGCTTTTGCACCAAAGCTACCCCCTCCACACTCTCTGAGTGCTGCGTGGGGCCATTCTGCATTTTGCTGCTTAACGCGTTGTTCCGGTCGCTTGCCCGTTGGCTAGCGGCCCCAGTACCGACGAACCTTTGAATATGCTCTACCCGTCCGGTTGCTATGGACTGGCCCTCGCTCCCCTGAAAAGGAGCACCCGCTCTGACCTTCCTGGTCCGAGTAAGAAGCGATCTTCGAATCCTGCGTGGGTTGCGCTTGCCAAGGTTTGTTTGCTCTAATCCGGAAGCCGACACCGCCAACAGCGAGAGCCTTTGTGGGACAGCTTGTGGCCCACTCCTGGACATCCTCGGTGGCCCAGAGTCCACGTGGCAGCGGAGACAAGCTTCTCGACAACCACCTGATTGCGCCCGACATTGCCTGGCTCCTTCCTGGTTCCACCCTGGTCACTGCTGAGTGACCCAGACTCTGTCCCCTCTGCTTTCAGGTACCCTTCAGCTTCGATCCACCCTTGGATCCAACCGGTCTCTTCTCTTCAGGACGCCTACAGCATCATCATCTCCAGGCACCATCAGACTGCGTGACGAAACCCGACACACTTTGGCACCTGTGCACCCGCTTCCTGTGGGTGAGGTAACTCGTGAACGCCGGTGCTCCTGCACTGGTATACCCCTCTAGTGTCTAAGTCTAAAGTTTGGTAACTCTAGTCCAGTCGGAAGACTCCTTTAACAGTAACTTTGTAACTTTTACGCACCATTGACTTTGCATTGGTGCATGTGTGTGCTTTCAGCTCTGCACCTGAATCCCGCGGGCTTTTCCCGACTTCAGCATTGCTAGTCCCGATTGGTCCCAGCGATTCCCCAGGCCCTAGGCCTGACCACTGTTCGATTAGTGATACTTATACCACTTTTTTAATATATGGTTTGCGTGGCCCCTGGGCATCGTCCATAATTGTGCAACTTTTATATGTTTTAACTGTGCTTTTGTTTAAACGCGTGTGACTCTGCACTCATAAAGAGTACAGAGGATTATTCTAGTAATAAATACATATATTTTTATAACTTGTGTGGTGTCCTTTCATTTGATATTACAGGATTGTGATTGGTAAAACAGCTGGCTTCACATGCCCTCTTGAGTTAAGCCTTTAAGGCTGCTTAGTCCATGCCACCCTTAGGATAGCTTGTCTACAATGTTGACTTACAACCAACACTATAAGGGATTGTTTGGACTGATACAAGGTGCCCCCAGTATTGGATACATCATATATCAGGCCAACTTCTCACACACAGTGCAACTCAGTCATGGAAAGAAAGGCACACATGGTGGATAGTGATTGGAGGAAGCTGAGCTCTACATTAGTGGAGCCTCACTTCAGTACTCCATCTCAACACCAGCCTTTTACTTTGCCAAAACACACCACAGGTAAAGATTCCCTATGGTGGAGACCCTCTGATACCCCTAGGGTGAGGGATTACTTAGTGGACCATGAGACAGGGGGTAACCATGCTAGTGCAGGTACTTCCTTTCCTGGCCACTTAGGCATTATAGGCTTATCTGGTCAAGGATAGCCTTATCTCCTTTCATTTGTGGAGGGGGGGGGGGGGTGGAGGGGCGGGGGGTGGGGGGGGGGTTTATGTAGGAAGGTGGATACCTGACTATGGTTACCCCAGATTTTTTGCCTAGTGTTAAGCTGGTTTTCGACTTAGTTGGCCTGGGATTCTGCTAATCAGGACCCCAGGCTATCTGCTCTCTGTAAAATGGACTCCATGTACCTTAGGTACATTTCCAATTGGATATTGGGTCACCTTATGAGCCCCTGTAGTATGTACTATAGGTACCCAGGGCATAGCTGCATCCACGGCCTACCAGGGGCTGCAGCATATCTTTTGCCACCCCTGGCTGGCCATCCAAATTGACAAAACTGGTTGATCACTCAGCTGGGGCAAGGTGGTGTAATCACCCCTTGCTTAGATAGGTATACAACGTTTAGCACGCATTTTTTACCACGCACTACACTTACAACGCAGGCATTACCACGCATACCATTACAACGCATTGCGCTGGGGGGCGCTCTAGGATAGGGAATAAGTATAATTTTATATCCAACACCTTCCCTAGTATCCACGGGGACTGGAGTTGGAATATAAAATTATACTTACCACTATCCAGCACCACTAAGCGCTATGCGTTGTAACGGTATGCGTGGTAAATACCGCGTTGTAATGGTATGCGTGGTAAAAGTATGCGTGGTAACGTCATACATCCGCTTAGATATGGTATACCCATGTGTTAACCTATATCTGGACACATATATACCTATAAGTCACTCCTATGGCAGGCCTTAACAATCCTGGAGGTAGAGTGCTTCGTTTTATATGAGATGGTGCTCTAGCATGAGCTGAGCCTGTCTGCAGCTTTCTGAACCAAGTCCTGCTAGCTGTTCTGGGATATTGCCGTACCATATACTCTTAAGTGCATTAAGAAACTTGCGGTTGAATGCTATCTTTGGTTTGGCTTTATCAAAACATGTCGTGTAAGGTGTCATACGCTACCCCCTCACCAGTCCTGGCGAAGGGGGAAGCATTTCACACTTCTAGAGGGAGAAGACATGTTACTTTCCTTAAACACAGTTAAAACTACCCAGAGCCTCAGCATCACAAAATAGATGCTGCTGCCACAGACACAAGTCTGGCCTCCTGCTGCTGACCGAAACTCTGGCAGGGGAGGCCTGGACAAAAGGTTTCCTGTCACAGGGAGGTGTTACACCACCCCAGACAGGATATAGTGGATTGGGGCAGGGAGGGCTGAATTAAACTAGACACTGCCTGGGGCGCACAAGGTGTCCTAGGCAAAGCCCAGTTCAAACCTTTGCTGGGGCACTCCAGGCCCAGCTCTGGCGCAAAACTGGACAAAGGGAAAGGGGTGTAACCACCCCGTTCCTGGGTCCCACCCATAGGAGGGACCTAGCAGGAGATCCAGCCCCTTGATTTGGAATAAAGGTAGGAGCTGTGCCCAGAGATTAGATCATCCTGACTGAAACTTTGAATCAAAACTCTGGACACTTCAACATCCTACTCTATGTAGAAGACTGAAGAATCTCCCTTGTGGTCAAGGAGTGACCACCCTGTGCAAGCAGGCTCCACCAGAGCTCAAAGGTTTTCTTTGTTGTTGCTCCCACCGGAGCTCGAATGACAGAGACCAACAAGAACCAAACTTCCAGACTTCCATCAGCCCGATCCACAGTCCCAGCAATGCTGAGACCCATGGAGGCGACGAGAGACGTGGGACCGGCCATCTTGGAAAGCCAGTGAAGTGCTTCCTGTGCAGCTCCTGAGGCACCCTCGAAGCTGTGCTTTGGGGATTGAGAAGCCCCAGCCCCGAGCAGCTTTTGCACCAAAGATCACCTCTCCACACTCACTGAGTGCTGCGTGGGGCCCTTTTTCATTTTCCTGCTTGACGTGTTGTCCGGTCACTTGCCCGTTGGCTAGTGGCCTCTGAGACGACGAACCTTCAAATTTAAACTGCTGGTCTGGTATCTCCAGACTGGCCCTTGCTCCCCTGAAAAGGAGCAGCCCTTCAGACCTTCCCGGTCTGATCCAGAAGCCATCTTTGAGTCCTGCGTGGGTTGCATTTGCCAAGGCCTGTTTACTCCGATTCAAGAACCGACACCGCCAACAGCGAGAGCCTTTGTGGGACAGCTCGTGTCCACCACCTAGTCATCCTCAATTCTTCCTGGTCCACGTGGCAGCGGAGACAATCTTCACGACATCACCTGATCGCAACCCGACATCGCCTGGTTCCTTTCTGGTTCCACGCTGGTCACTGGCTAGTGACCTAGACTCTGTCCCCTCTGCTTTCAGGTACTCTACATCTTCAATCCACCCTTGGATCCAAGCGGACTCCTCTCCTGGTCGCCTGCAGCATCTTTACCTCCAGGCTCCATAGAACTCCACGACGAAACCCGACGCACTTTGACACCTATGCACCCTTTCCTGTGGGTGAGGTAACAAGAGTACTCCGGTGCTCCTGTAGTGGTTTACACCTCTAGTGTCCTAGTTTTAAGTGGCTAAGTTCTAGTCCAATCGGAAGACTCCTAAAACAGTAACTTTCTAATTTTTACGCACCATTGACTTGTATGGTAAACGCGAGTGCCTATAGACACTGCACCCGCATCCTGTGGGCCTCCTATGTCCTAACCTTCATTAGTCCAGTGTAGTCCCAGCGATTCTCAAGGCCCTAGGCCTTACCATTGTTCGTGACGTGGCTCTTATACCACTATTTTAGTATATGGTTTGAGTGGCCACCAGGGCCTATCCATATTTGTGCAACTTTTGTATGCTGTATGAAGTTCTTTGTTTAACACTTGTGCTTCTGTGCTCATAAAGAGTATAGGGGATTATTCTAGTAATAAATACATATATTTTATAATATATAACTTGTGTGGTGTCCTTTCATTTGGTATTAAAAGGATTGCATATGGTAAAACAGCTGGCTTCACATGCCCTCTTGAGTTTAGCCTAAGACTGCTTTTGTCCATGCTACCCCTAGGATAGCTGGTCCATAAGGTTGATTTACAACCAATCACCATAAGAGTCGTTTGGACTGGTGCAAGGTGCTCACTACAATTAGTGATCATCATATAGCAGGCCAACTTCTCACAGTTCACATCGGACAGTCCTTTACAGTCAAAAGATTAGCCATCCCAAAAAACACCTTTTCTGACCATTTGGAGAAGGTTTATCAGAAAATTGATTTGTTTAGACTGTACAAAAAATGATTCAAAAGGTTAATTGTATCGCACCTTGTGTTGTTTAAACAATGTATAAGACCTCCCAGTGACCAAATTTGCCATATTTATAGACTTTTCCTTCTACTCTCAAGCTTGAATTTTGCCTAATTTTGAGCATCAAAATGACTCTAAACACTTATTTTAGTTCCAAAAGTGATGGTTCACATTCAACAGTCATAAAATTAAACATAAAATAAAATCGCCATTACTGACCATTTGTAAAAGGTACCTCAGGTCTAGGGTCATTGTTTTTCATCAGAAAATGTATATTGGGAACTGTACAAAACAAATTCAAAACATCAATTTTATCATGCCTCATGTTAAATAACTACTTTTCAAGGCCTCCCACTGAAGGTACCTCAGGTCTGGGGTCATTGTTTTTCGTCAGAAAATGTATATTGGGAACTGTACAAAACAAATTCAAAACATCAATTGTATCATGCCTCATGTTGAATAACTACTTTTCAAGGCCTCCCACTGACCAAAATTGCCATTTTTATAGACTTTTCCTCCTACTCAGTAGCTTGTATTTTTTCCAGATTTCGAGCATGAAACTGACTATAAACACATTTATTTTAGTTACAAAAGTGATGCTTCACATCCCACAGTCATTTACAGTCAAAAGAAGAAACATTCAAAAAAATCACTATCACTGGCTATCGTTTTTCATCAGAAAATTGATTTTTTTGACTGTAAAAAAAAAGATTCAAAATGTAAATGGTATTGTGCCTCATGTTGAATATCCACTTTTCAAGGCCTCCCAGTGACCAAAATTGTCATTTTTTATAGGCTTTTCCTACAACTCAGTAGCTTGTACTTTGCCAGATTTCGAGCATGAAAATTAATATAAACACACATATTTTAGTTCCAATAGTGATTATTCACATCCGACAGTCATTTACAGTCAAAAGATTAAACATTAAAAACATCACTATTGCTGACTATTTGTAAAAGGTATCTCGGCTCTGGAGTCATTGTTTTTCAACAGAAAATGGATTTTGAGGACTGTACAAAAGAAATTCAAAACGTCAATTATATCATGCCTCATGTTGAATAACACCTTTTTAAGGACTCCCATTGACTAAAATTGCCATTTTTATAGCCTTTTCCTCCTACTGAGTAGCTTGTATTTTGCCCGATTTTGAGCATGCGATTGACTCTAAAAACACTTATTTTAGTTCCAAAAGTGATGGTTCCCATCCGACAATCCTTTACAGTCAAAAGATTAAACATTCAAAAAATCCCCTTACTGACCATTTGGAGAAGGTTAATCAGGTCCTGGGTCATCGCTTTTCATCAAAAAAAGTGATTTTTTTAGATTGTACAAAAAATGATTAAACATTTCAATTGTATTGTGCCTCATGTTGAACACCCGCTTCTTAAGGCCTGCCAGTGACCAAAATTTCAATTTTTATAGACTTTTCCTCCTACTCATTAGCATGCATATTTCCTGATTTCATGCATGAAAATGACTCTACAAACAAAACGGGTGATGGACAGAATGTGGATCAATGTCACACATTCACCCCAGTCCAAAGATCTGGGCCCAAATCCATCGTTTTTTTGCACTCCACACCACCCTGAGTTAGACAATGGCGATATGCAAATCAGCTCTGACCCTGTGCTCCATGGGAACAGTCCAGTCCGAACTACAAAAGCCATGTCCTTCCCAGAACGGAATCAAGCATCCGCGGACCGGACCGGTTTCGAGGTAACACCTCATCAGCCCGGCTAGCTTGACTCCAGTGGTGTGGAGTGCCTGGGACCCACTTCTGAGCATCCCCAGCGCACTTAGGGCGGAATTTGCAAACAAAACAGGTGATGGACAGAATGTGGATCAATGTCACACATTCACCCCAGTCCAAAAATCTGGGCCCAAATCCATCGTTTTTTTGCACTCCACACCACCCTGGGTTAGACAATGGCGATATGCAAATCAGCTCTGACCCTGTGCCCCATGGGAACAGTCCAGTCCGAACTACAAAAGCCATGTCCTTCCCAGAACGGAATCAAGCATCCGAGGACCGGACCGGTTTCGAGGTAACACCACTCATCAGCCCGGCTAGCTTGACTCCAGTGGTGTAGAGTGCCTGGGACCCACGTCTGAGCATCCCCAGCGCACTTATGGCGGAATTTGCAAACAAAACAGGTGATGGACCGAATGTGGATCAATGTCACACATTCAACCCAGTCCAAAGATCTGGGCCCAAATCCATCGTTTTTTTGCACTCCACACCACCCTGGGTTAGACAATGGCGATATGCAAATCAGCTCTGACCCTGTGCCCCATGGGAACAGTCCAGTCCGAACTACAAAAGCCATCTCCTTCCTAGAACGGAATCAAGCATCCGAGGACCGGACCGGTTTCGAGGTAACACCTCTCATCAGCCCGGCAGCTTGACTCCAGTGGTGTGGAGTGCCTGGGACCCACGTCTGAGCATCCCCAGCGCACTTATGGCGGAATTTGCAAACAAAACAGGTGATGGACCGAATGTGGATCAATGTCACACATTCAACCCAGTCCAAAGATCTGGGCCCAAATCCATCGTTTTTTTGCACTCCACACCACCCTGGGTTAGACAATGGCGATATGCAAATCAGCTCTGACCCTGTGCCCCATGGGAACAGTCCAGTCCGAACTACAAAAGCCATGTCCTTCCCAGAACGGAATCAAGCATCCGAGGACCGGACCGGTTTCGAGGTAACACCTCTCATCAGCCCGGCTAGCTTGACTCCAGTGGTGTGGAGTGCCTGATTCCATTCTGGGAAGGACATGGCTTTTGTAGTTCGGACTGGACTGTTCCCATGGGGCACAGGGTCAGAGCTGATTTGCATATCGCCATTGTCTAACCCAGGGTGGTGTGGAGTGCAAAAAAACGATGGATTTGGGCCCAGATCTTTGGACTGGGTATAATGTGTGACATTGATCCACATTCGGTCCATCACCTGTTTTGTTTGCAAATTCCACCATAAGTGCGCTGGGGATGCTCAGACGTGGGTCCCAGGCACTCCACACCACTGCAGTCAAGCTAGCCGGGCTGATGAGAGGTGTTACCTCGAAACCGGTCCGGTCCTCGGATGCTTGATTCCGTTCTGGGAAGGACATGGCTTTTGTAGTTCGGACTGGACTGTTCCCATGGGGCACAGGGTCAGAGCTGATTTGCATATCGCCATTGTCTAACCCAGGGTGGTGTGGAGTGCAAAAAAACGATGGATTTGGGCCCAGATCTTTGGACTGGGTTGAATGTGTGACATTGATCCACATTCGGTCCATCACCTGTTTTGTTTGCAAATTCCGCCATAAGTGCGCTGGGGATGCTCAGACGTGGGTCCCAGGCACTCCACACCACTGGAGTCAAGCTAGCCGGGCTGATGAGTGGTGTTACCTCGAAACCGGTCCGGTCCTCGGATGCTTGATTCCGTTCTGGGAAGGATATGGCTTTTGTAGTTCGGACTGGACTGTTCCCATGGGGCACAGGGTCAGAGCTGATTTGCATATCGCCATTGTCTAACCCAGGGTGGTGTGGAGTGCAAAAAAAACGATGGATTTGGGCCCAGATCTTTGGACTGGGTTGAATGTGTGACATTGATCCACATTCGGTCCATCACCTGTTTTGTTTGCAAATTCCGCCATAAGTGCGCTGGGGATGCTCAGACGTGGGTCCCAGGCACTCCACACCACTGGAGTCAAGCTAGCCGGGCTGATGAGAGGTGTTACCTCGAAACCGGTCCGGTCCTCGGATGCTTGATTCCGTTCTGGGAAGGACATGGCTTTTGTAGTTCGGACTGGACTGTTCCCATGGGGCACAGGGTCAGAGCTGATTTGCATATCGCCATTGTCTAACCCAGGGTGGTGTGGAGTGCAAAAAAACGATGGATTTGGGCCCAGATCTTTGGACTGGGTTGAATGTGTGACATTGATCCACATTCGGTCCATCACCTGTTTTGTTTGCAAATTCCGCCATAAGTGCGCTGGGGATGCTCAGACGTGGGTCCCAGGCACTCCACACCACTGGAGTCAAGCTAGCCGGGCTGATGAGAGGTCTTACCTCGAAACCGGTCCGGTCCTCGGATGCTTGATTCCGGTCTGGGAAGGACATGGCTTTTGTAGTTCGGACTGGACTGTTCCCATGGGGCACAGGGTCAGAGCTGATTTGCATATCGCCATTGTCTAACCCAGGGTGGTGTGCAGTGCAAAAAAACGATGGATTTGGGCCCAGATCTTTGGACTGGGTTGAATGTGTGACATTGATCCACATTCGGTCCATCACCTGTTTTGTTTGCAAATTCCGCCATAAGTGCGCTGGGGATGCTCAGACGTGGGTCCCAGGCACTCCACACCACTGGAGTCAAGCTAGCCGGGCTGATGAGAGGTGTCACCTCGAAACCGGTCCGGTCCTCGGATGCTTGATTCCGTTCTGGGAAGGACATGGCTTTTGTAGTTCGGACTGGACTGTTCCCATGGGGCACAGGGTCAGAGCTGATTTGCATATCGCCATTGTCTAACCCAGGGTGGTGTGGAGTGCAAAATAACGATGGATTTGGGCCCAGATCTTTGGACTGGGTTGAATGTGTGACATTGATCCACATTCGGTCCATCACCTGTTTTGTTTGCAAATTCCGCCATAAGTGCGCTGGGGATGCTCAGACGTGGGTCCCAGGCACTCCACACCACTGGAGTCAAGCTAGCCGGGCTGATGAGAGGTGTTACTTCGAAACCGGTCCGGTCCTCGGATGCTTGATTCCGTTCTGGGAAGGACATGGCTTTTGTATTTCGGACTGGACTGTTCCCATGGGGCACAGGGTCAGAGCTGATTTGCATATCACCATTGTCTAGCCCAGGGTGGTGTGGAGTGCAAAAAAACGATGGATTTGGGCCCAGATCTTTGGACTGGGTTGAATGTGTGACATTGATCCACATTCGGTCCATCACCTGTTTTGTTTGCAAATTCCGCCATAAGTGCGCTGGGGATGCTCAGACGTGGGTCCCAGGCACTCCACACCACTGGAGTCAAGCTAGCCGGGCTGATGAGAGGTGTTACCTCGAAACCGGTCCGGTCCTCGGATGCTTGATTCCGTTCTGGGAAGGACATGGCTTTTGTAGTTCGGACTGGACTGTTCCCATGGGGCACAGGGTCAGAGCTGATTTGCATATCGCCATTGTCAAACCCAGGGTGGTGTGGAGTGCAAAAAAACGATGGATTTGGGCCCAGATCTTTGGACTGGGTTGAATGTGTGACATTGATCCACATTCGGTCCATCACCTGTTTTGTTTGAAAATGACTCTAAGCACAATTATTTTAGTCCAAAAGTGGTGGTTCACATCCAACAATCATTTACAGTTAAAAGATTAAACATTCAAAAAATCACCTTTTCAAACCATTTTGAGAAAGTTCATCAGGTCATCGTTTTTCATCAGAAAATTCATTTTATACACTATACAAAAAACTATTCAAAATGTCAATTGTATCGTGCCTCGTGTTGAATGCAGATTTTTTAAGGTCTCCCAGTGAATAAAATTGCCACTTTTATAGACTTTTCCTCCTACTCAAAAGCTTGTATTGTACCTGATTTTGAGCATGAAAATGACCTTAAATACACTTTATTTCCAAAAGTGATGATTCACATCCAACAGCCATTAACAGTCAAAAGAAGAAACATTGAAAAAATCACTTACTGACTATTTAGAGAAGGTTCCTTAGGTCATCGTTTTTTAATCAGAAAATGCATATGTGGGACTGTTCAAAGAATTATTCAAAAATAACCACTTTCAAGGCCTTCCTGTGAGCAAATTACCATTTGTATAGACTTTTCCTCCTACTCATTAGCTTGTATTTTGCCCAATTTTGAGCATGAAAATTACTCTAAAGACACTTATTTTAGTCCAAAAGTAATGGGTTACATCTGACAGTCATTTACAGTCAAAAGATTAAACGTTCAAAAAATCACCCTAACTGACCATTTGGAGAAGGTACCTTAGGTCCGGGCTCATCGTTTTTCATCAGAAAATGTTTTTTTGGACTGTACAAAAAGTGATTCAAAGGTTGAATTGTATCATGTCTTGTGTTGAACAACCACGTTTCAAGGCCTCCCAGTGACAAAGTTTGCCATTTTTATAGCCTTTTCCTTCTTCTCAGAAGCTTGTATTTTGCCCGATTTCAAGCATGAAAATGAAGCTAAACACACTTATTTTAGTTCCAAAAATGATTCACATCCATTTACAGTCAAAAGAAGAAATATTTAAAAAATCACCATTAGCGACTATTTGGAGAAGGCCCTCAGCTCGAGAGTCCTCTTTTTCATCAGAAAATTTATTTTTTTGGAGTGTTAAAAAAATTATTCAAAATGTCAATTGTATTGTGCCTCATTTTGAATAACCAATTTAAATACCTTCCAAATTACCACATTTTCCATTTTTGTTTTGTTGTCCTCATTACTGACATGGCTTGGCAGTTCGGGCTGGACTGTTCCCATGAGGCACAGGGTCAAGGCTGATTTGCATATGGCCATGTCTGAACTGGGGTGGTGTGGAGTGCAAAAAAACGATGGATTTAGGCCCCGATCTCCGTACTGAGGTGAATGTATGACATTGTTCTGCATTCTGTCCATCAATTGTTGTTTTTGCATTTGTCACCCCGAGTGGGATGGGTATGCTCAGCCATGAGTCCCATGCTCTCAACACCACTGGAGTCAAGCTATCCTGGCTGAAGACGGCTGATAGCTAGAAACCGGTCCTAGGATGCTTGATTCCGGTCCAGGAAAGACATGGCTTGGCAGTTCGGGCTGGACTGTTCCCATGAAGCACAGGGTCAAGGCTGATTTGCATATGGCCATGTCTGAACTGGGGTTGTGTTGAGTGCAAAAAAACGATGGATTTAGGCCCAGATCTCCGTACTGGGGTGAATGTATGACATTGTTCTGCATTCTGTCCATCAATTGTTTTTGCATTTGTCACCCCGAGTGGGATGGGTATGCTCAGCCATGAGTCCCATGCTCTCCACACCACTGGAGTCAAGCTATCCTGGCTGAAGACGGCTGATAGCCAGAAACCGGTCCTAGGATGCTTGATTCCGGTCCAGGAAAGACATGGCTTGGCAGTTCGGGCTGGACTGTTCCCATGAGGCGCAGGTTCAAGGCTGATTTGCATATGGCCATGTCTGAACTGGGGTGGTGTGGAGTGCAAAAAAACGATGGATTTAGGCCAGATCTCCCTACTGGGGTGATTGTATGACATTGTTCTGCATTCTGTCCATCAATTGTTGTTTTTTCTCATTACACCATGGTCACTGCATTTTGAACTGGTTTTAAGACCCTCAAGACTGTCAATGGTTCAAATAGTACCCGGCCCCTTATGCCATACAATAGGGGGAGTGAGGCTCAGAGCCTTCAAAACCGCCTTTATCCATGGCTTGATGTAATCATTGGACAAGATTTTACCTACAACATTGGCCTCTCTAATACTTACCGGCCTGACCCTTTTAAAAAGTCCTCCCAAACTTCTTTAGACCTTCGCGTGTCACTCTTGGTATCTATACTACATGTCCATTTAACCATGTTTAACCACGTAACCGAATTTGGGGGTCGGGGCTCGAGCCAAAGCTTACAGGTCTCACGCCTGGCCAGGAGTATCAAGTAAAATAATAGCCCCATTTGTTTATTACTTAACTCCTGTTTAGACATATAGTCGATCCCCAGGAAAACCAATGATTCTGCTAAGGTAATGTTTACTCTTAAAATATCTCTAATGATGTTTGCCACGGACATCCAATATTCTTTTAGCTCTGGACATGTAAAGAAGATCTGGATGTCATTAGCCTTTTGATAATTACATCTTTTACACCTTGGCTCTGGTTGTAGCACAAATTTAGATAGTCGTTGTGGTGTCCAGTATAGCCTATGAATTACAGAAAAAAATGATGACGTTTACGATTTGCAGGTGTTACAATGTCATAGAGTAGTTTAATGGAATCAACCCATAAGAAATGTAAGCTCTCCTCCTGCAATGCGTCTGACCAGACATCCGATAGATGCTTCATGTTCTCTTCCTCAGATACCACCAGATATCTGTACCAGGTTGCAACTTATTTCTCCTTCTGGCCACAATCCTGAAGCAAAGCCTCAAATTCCCAATCCCTCTTACTTGCTCCTTTGCTGTACAAACCTATGAGGTGAGCTGCAGATACTTAAACCTAGATAGGCTGTTTCCTGTCCGAATGCTCAGAACTTCCCAAGGGACCAATTCACCTGCTGTTATTCGGTCTCCCCATTTTGCTACCCCAGCCTGCTTTCCTCATACTCAAAAGCTTGTATTTTACCTGACTTTGATCATGAAAATGACTCTAAGCACACTTAATTTAGTTCCAAAAGTGATGATTCTCATCCTACAGTCATTTATAGTCAAAACATGAAAGAAATCACTATTACTGACTATTTACAGAATGTTCCTCAGGTCATTGTTGTTCATAAGAAAATGGATTATTTGGACTGTAAAAAAAAAATCCAATTTGTAATTGTATTGTGCCTCATGTTGAATAACTACTTTTTAAGGCCTCCAAGTGATCGAAATTGCTCTTTTTATAGACTTCTCATCCTAGTTAGAAGTTTGTATTTTGCCCGATATCTAGCATGAGAATGACTCTAAACACACTTATTTTAGTTCCAAAATTGATGGTTCACATCCGACAGTCATTTACAGTGAGAAGATTAGCCATCCCAAAAAACACCTTTTCTGACCATTTGGAGAAGGTTAATCAGAAAATTGATTTGTTTAGACTGTACAAAAAATGATTCAAAATGTCAATCGTATCCCGCCTCATGTTGTATAACCAATGTATAAGACCTCCCAGTGACCAAATTTGCCATTTTTATAGTCTTTTCCTTCTACTCTCAAGCTTGAATTTTGGATGATTTTGAGCATGAAAATGACTCTAAACGCACTTATTTTAGTTCCAAAAGTGATGGTTCACATCCAACAGTCATTTACAGTCAGAAAATGAAACATGAAACAAAATCACCATTACTGACCATTTGTAAAAAAGATACCACAGTTCTAGGGTAATTATTTTTCATCAGAAAATAGATATTGTTGACTGTACAAAAAAATGTAAATTATATTGTGCCTCATGTGAATAACCACTTTTCAAGGCCTCCCACTGACCAAAATTGCCATTTTTATAGACTTTTCTTCCTACTCAGTAGCTTGTATTTTGCCAGATTTCAAGCATGAAACTGACTCTCAACACACTTATTTTAGTTCCACAAGTGATGGTTCACATGCAACAGTGAATGACAGTAAAAAGATTAAGCATCCAAAAAAACACCTTTTCTGACCTTTTGGACAAGGTTCATCAGAAAATTGATTTTTTAGACTGTACAAAAAACGTCAATTGTATTGCGCCTCATGTTTAATAACCAATTTAAATACCTCCCAGTGACCACATTTGCTATTTTTATAGAATTTTCCTCCTACTCAGAAGCTTATATTTCGGCTGATTTCAAGCATGAGAATGACTCTAAAAACACTTGTTTTAGTTCCAAAAGTAATGGTTCACATCCGACAGTCATTTACAGTTAAAAGATAGCACATTAAAAAATTCATACAATGAGCTGAGTGGGGATGAGATGCACTCCTAGTAGTCCAAAAGTTAATCAAGTGTAAACCATTACTCCTTTCAAACATAGGAGTGCAAAACTTGCTTGGTGCTTCGTCCCATTGCGCTGCAACATTACTAAACAACAAAGGAACCTTCATAGGTTCCACCAAGCTGCCCAGCCACATCGCTGCCTGAATCCAATGAATCAAATTCATATGTTTAAATATACTTTTTCCATTTTTTCACCATTAATTTTCATCCTTCTTTCTTGCTTTCAATTCATTTTATTCAATCCATGTTAACTGTGAACGTTCAAGAAGGCTCAGAAGCATAAGGTGAGTTCCATGTCATGATTTATTATGTTTTGACAAACCCAATGCATTTCAGGAATGAATTCCCTTCGTCAGGGGAATCATGACATGCTGATGAATCTTAGAACCTCCATAAACAATTCCAAAATACATTTGTCCTGTTTAAAATGCATGACCTCTCATTTCTCTTCCCCGGCGTGCCGAGGCGTGTGCGTCTTGTTGAAATACCTTTTCAAATTGTCAATTGGATCGTGCGTCAACTTGAATATGCACTTTTTAAGGTCTCCCAGTGACCAAAATTGCCACTTTTATAGACTTTTCCTCCTACTCAAAAGCTTGTGTTTTACCTGATTTTGAGCATGAATGACTCATGTTTTAGTTCCAAAAGTGATGCTTCACATCCGAGTCATAAAAGATGAAACATTAAAAAATTCACTATTCCTGACTATTTGCAGAATGTTCTTCAGGTCATCGTTTTTCATCAGAAAATTGATTATTTGGACTGTTCAAAATGTCAATTGTATTGTGCCTCATGTTGAATAACTACATTTTAAGGCCTCTCAGTGAGAAAAATTGCAATTTTTATAGACTTTTCCTCCTACTCTTTAGCTTCTATATTGTCAGATTTTGCTCATGCAAATTACTCTACACACTCTTATTTTAGTTCCAAAAGTGATGGATCACATCCGATAGTCATTTACAGTTAAAAGATTACACAATCAGAAATTCCCAGTTATTGCCCATTTGGAGAAGGTATCTCAGGTCCGGGGTCACTGTTTTGCATCAGAAAACTGTTTTTTACTTTATTCAAAATGTCAGTTCTATTGTTCTTTTTTTATTCCTACTCATTAGCTTGTATATTTCCTGATTTTGTGCATGAAAATGATTCTAAGAAGACTTATTTTAGTCAAAAAGTGGTGGTTCACATCCAACAGTCATTTACATTCAAAAGATTAAACATTAAAGAAATCACCTTTACTAACCATTTGGAGAAGGTTCATCAGGTCCGGGGTGTGAGAAGTTGGCCCGATATGCAGCGTTCGCTATTCTAGCGACCACTATGTATCGTTCCAACGACCCTTATGGTGATTGGTTGTAAGTCAACCTTAGACCAGCTATCCTAGTAGCGTGGATACGAGCAGTCTTCGGGCTAAACTCTAGAGGGCGTGTTAAGCCAGCTGTAATACCATCACATACCCCTTGAACACCAAGTGAAAGGACACCACACAAGTGTTATGAAAATAAACAGTATATTTATTAGAATCACAACAGCCCTGTACTCTTTATGAGGACAGGGTACTAAGCACAGAACCAAAGCTCTTAGAAAATACTTCAAGTGCACAATTTAAACAAGTGCCCGAGGGCACGGAAAGTTTAGTGGTCTCGGGCGGACCCGATAAGGCAAGTCGGAAGCGAGGGACTCGGGACCCTAGAGTAAGGAGGCTATGCAGGCACCGAAATGCCGAAGTTACCTAGCCACGAGGGCTGTGGCTGCACAAGTCTTACAGGCGTCGGGGTCTTCGCTGACGAGCCAGGAGCCGGAAGAAAAGGAGTTGCTGGCCGGCGACCAGTGATGAATAGTTCGTAGAGATCCAAGCCTGGATCAGTGATCGTTGATACCTGAAAGCAGAGGGGACCAAGTTCATACTACTGGCCAGTAGTCAGAGGGTACCAGGAAGGCACCGGATGGCCGTCACCTCGACTAGGTGAGTGGGCGACGCTAGGCTCTGCAGGAGACGTTGTCGGCGACCCGGATGGAGGTGCGAGCTGTCCCACGAAGGTTGATGCTGTCGGCGTAGCTGGGCCCAGGATTGGGGCAACAAGCCTTGGCAGATCTCAGGGCCACGTGGTGGGCCTAAGATGGCGTCTTGAGTGGACCAGGGGGGTCCGGCGTGCTCCTCTCGGAAAAGGGAGCAAGGGCCGATCTGGAGCAACCAGACCAGCAGTGTTGGTTGTCGGATGTCGTCAAAGAAGGGCACAAGCCAGCTGCTAGTGACCAGACAACGTGCTGAGCAGCGAGCAGAAGGGCCCCACGCAGATCGTGGAGATGCTGGGAGACTGCACTTCGGTGCTGGAGCTACTCAGGGTCGGGGCTTCTCGGACCCCAGAGCACTCGCCAGAGAATTGCTTCGATGGTCGTGCTGGTTAAGAAAGCGTGCAGATTTTGATGATGGCCGGTCCCTCGAGGTCTCGTCGCACCCACAGATCTCAGCTGAGCTGACGACGTAGGTAGAGGTCAGAGGTGCCAGGGAAACCGGTTCTCGTCGAGCTGGGCCGTCGGATCCTTGAGGAAGGACTTGCAGCAAACCGCAGAGTTCTTAGATGGTGCCTGCGGATGCAGGGTGACTACTCCTTAGCCACAAGGGAGAAATCTTGAGAAGAGTCTCGAAGTCCTTTTGTAGAAAGTATTCTTGATTCAAAGATGATCTAATTTGGAAGGGTCCCCGCTCCGGCCTTTATCCTAAGGAAAGGGGTGGGTACATGACTAGGTCCTGCCCTAAGGGTGGGACCAGGAAGGGGGGTAGTTACACCCCTCTCCCCCTGCTGGACTTTCCCCAGGTCAGGGGCTGCGCGCCCCTGGAACTGGTTCTAGCCGGCAGATGCGTAGTGAGCACCGGGGTGCCACTCCGCAGTCACCTTCTCGCAAAGCCCTACCTACCCAGAATACACAAACCCTGTCTGGGACGGTGCGAACACCGCCCTTGACAGGAAACCCTTTGTCCAAGCTCTCCTCGCTGGAAGGCCTCCCAGCAGCAGGAGGTCAGACTCGTGTCTGTGGTGGCAGCGTCCATTTTGTGGAGCTGAGGCTTCAGTTAACTTTAACCGGGGTTCACGGTTACGTACATGTCGTGTCCCTCTAGAAGGGCGGAATGCTAACCTCGTCGCCAGAATTGGTGAGGGGGCAGCATCCCGATTCGTACGACACCTTACTCGACATGTCTTGATAACGCGATACCGAAGTTACCGATATGATATGCGTTATCATGGAACAGCCATTGGGTCTTGGTTCCGCAAGCTGCAACCGGGCTCGGCTCGTGCCAGAGTCCAATTCACACGGTTCCATGCACTCTGCCTTCAGGATTGTCAAGGCCTGCCATAGGAGTGACTGAGAGGAACTCGGGTGCCCATTTTAAGGTTAGGTATAGGGATACTACACCTACAGCAACGGGCGAGTACGCCACGTGGCCCCAGCTGTCGTGCAGCCAGTTGTGTCAGATTTAGATGGCCATCCAGGGGTGGCATAATACATGCTTCAGCCCCTGGTAGGCCCTGGGTACACCGATGCCCTGAGTTACAGGGTCTGACAAGGTGGCCCAGTCCCAATTGGAAATGTACCTAAGGTACATGGAATCCATTTTAGAGAGAGAGCAGCAGGCCTGGGGTCCTGATTGGCAGGGCCCCAGGTCAACTAAGTCGGAAAACCAGCAAAACACCAGGCAAAAAGTCGGGGGTAACCATAGTCAGGCATCTACCTTCCTACACGGGGTTATTGTTTTTCATCAAACAATTGGTTTTATGGACTGCGCAAAAAATTATTGAAGAGGTCAATTTTATTGTGCCTAATGTTGACTAACCAATTTATAACAACTTCCAGTGACCAAATTTGTCATTTGTGAAGACTTTTCCTTCTATTCAAAAGGTTGTATTTTGCCCGATTTTGAGCATTAAAATAACTCTGAACACAATTATATTAGTTCCAAATGTGTTGGGTGACGTCAGTTAGTCATTACAACAAAAGATTAAACATTACAAAAAACACATTTACTGACCATTCGGAGAAGGTTTATCAGAAAATCGATTTTTTTAGACTACAAAGAATGATTCAAAATGTCAAATGTATCACACCTCATGTTGAATAGCCAATGGATAAGACCTTCAGTGACCAAATTTGCCATTTTTATAGACTTTTCTTCCTACTCATTAGCTTGTATTTTGCCTGATTTTCAGCATTAAAGGGAAACTAAACACACCTATTTTAGTTCCAAAAATGATGATTCACATCCGACAGTCATTTACAGTCAATAGATGAAATAAGAAAACAACAAATCACCATTACGGACTATTTGGAAAAGTTTCCTCAGTTTTGTAGTAGTCTTTTTTTATCAGAAAATTGATCTTTTTGGACTGTAAAATAAAGATTCAAAATGTCAATTGTATTGTGCCTACAAGGCCTCCCAGTGATCAAAATTGCCTTTTTTTATAGACTATTTCATCTACTCTTTAGCTTATATATTGCCCTATTTTGAGCATCGAAATTACTCTAAACACACTTATATTAGTTCCAAAAGTGATGGTTCACATCCTCCCGTGGCGGGTCCAGTTCTAGACCCCCGTAGTCCGCCCACCTCATCCATATCTTGTAATGTTTGCGTGGACACCCCCTGGCCAGGAAAGCAGGTTGTTCGAACCCCATACAGAAATCCAGCCCAGTTTTCCATACGGCCACTGATGGAGCCCTGGGTGCCTTCCAGTCCTTGGCGATATCCCTTTTTGCGAGTGTGAGACCTAATAGCAGGAGATGCCATTTGTAAAGATTACCCTCCATAACATGCAGCAGGGCCAGAAGCGGTGTGTAGGGGAGCTCCCATCCCAATACCTCTGATAGGTAAGAGTAGATCCCCCTCCAGAATCTATGCAGTGAGAGGCAGCTCCAGACTGTATATAGGAGCGTACACTCCTCCCTTTGGCAGCGGAGGCACTCAGGTGATGCAATCATTCCTGCCCTCCACAGGCGCTCTCTAGTGAAGTACACTGTGTAAATATTTGAATTGCACCAACTGCAAACGCGTTGCTATTGCCGCCCCTCGCGGGCTCACTAGAGCCTCAGCCCAGTCCTCCTCCTCCAATTCCCCCACATCTGCCTCCTATGCATTCTTAAGCCTCTGCAGGCTGTGGGAACAGTGGATGACCAACATTTGGTATATGCGGGAGATCTTGCGGTCCGGAACAACCCCCATGAATACCTTTGCTTCTATGGGGCTAAAGTCGGGGAGTGCCTCCAGGCTGGGAGCGAGGGTGTGCCTAAATTGTAAATAACGGTCGAATTGGGTTCGCAGCATCTCGTATTCTTCCTGCAGGTCCTGAAATGATTTGAGTGTCAGATCTGTCATAACATCACCTAGGACCCAGATGCCTATTGCATCTCACCCTCGGAAGCCCTGTAGCGCTGCAACTGAGGCAGGTGTCTGTTGCCCCGAAGGGGGGGTATCACGGGTCAAGGTATTCCACCACCCCATCCTGCGTAAAGCCTGTCTCCAGATGAGGAGTACTACCCGCGTGGCCGGCGGCAAGAACCTCCGAAGCGGTGCCGAGTATAATAGCATGTGTAGGGAATGGCGTCCCATAAGCTGCCGCTCAATGGCATATGCCGGGTTCCCCCTGTCCCCATACCACCACTCATTAGGGACCAGTAGATGACAGGCTTGATAATAGGAGAGGACATCCGATGAAGCGAGACCCCTGGAGTATGTAGATAAGAAACAAGTGCGCAGAGCCACCCTTACCCTGCCCCCCTCCCACAGAAACTGTCCCAGCGCTGCGTTCACTTGCCAGAACCATCTGGGTGGGATCTGGTACGGATGGTTCTGCAGCTGATATAAAAGGAGGGGAAGCGCCACCGTCTTAAAGATTGCCGACCTACCATATATGGACAGGGGCATACGGGACCACACCTTAAGATCCTCCCGGGTACGGTCCCACACCGGGATCAGATTGCCTGCCCAGGACACCGTCTGCTTGGCAGACACGAAGACCCCCAAAAACCTCATCCTCCTCACCGCCAATAGAACCGATGCAGCCCAAGCTCCCACTCAAATAACCACTTTTTAAGGCTTCTCAGTGACCAAAGTTGCCAGGTTTTATAGCCTTTTCCTCCTACTCAATAGCTTGTATTTTGCCCGATTTAGAGCATGAAAATGTCTCTAAACACACTTATTTTAGTTTTCAAAGTGATGATTCACATCAGACAGTCATTTACACTAGAAAGATTAAATATTTAAATCATCACAATTTCTGGAGTCAAGCTATCCTGGCTGAAGATGTCTGATAGTCAGAAACCGGTCCTTGGATGCTTGATTCCGGTACAGGGAAGACGTGGCTTGGCAGTTCGGTCTGGACTGCTTCCATGAGGCACAGGGTCAAGACTGATTTGCATATGGCCATGTCTGAACTGGGGTGGCTTGGTGAGCAACATAACGATGGATTCAACCCAGATCTGTGACTGGGGGAGAATGTTTTGCCATTGTGCAACATTCCGTCCATCATCTTGTGTGTTTTGCTGTTCACCCTATGTGGGAAGGGTATGCCCAGATGTGGGTCCTGTGCTCACTACGCCACTGGAGTCAAGCTATCCTGGCTGAAGATGGCTGATAGCCAGAAACTGGTCCTAGGATGCTTGATTCCGGTCCAGGGAAGACATGGTTTGGCAGTTTGGTCTGGACTGTTCCCATGAGGCACAGGGTCAAGACTGATTTGCATATGGCCATGTCTGAACTGGGGTGGCTTGGTGAGCAAAATAACGATGGATTTAACCCAGATCTGTGACTGGGGGTGAAAGTTTTGCCATTGTGCAACATTCCGTCCATCATCTTGTGTGTTTTGCTGGCCCCCCAACAGCAGCAGTGTCCAATGTCAAACCCGGTGTCCAGCAAGATATTGTGGAGGGGGGAGCAGGCCGGCACGCCAATGACAACCGGCGAGTCCAGCCTCCAACAGTTATCCAGTGGTAGCAAGATAGTTAAAGGGCCACGGTCGACACTCCCCTGGGCGCTCCCCTCAGTGCGGCCGCTGTATTCATTTACGGGATGGCAGTGAATAGCGCCAGGGACAGGCCCTGTCCGCACACGTAGTACCCAGGCCGCAGATGTAGGCAGAGCCGCTGGCCCAGAGGGGAGGCGGCAGAGCGGGCCCTAGGCGCAGCGAGGATCCGCAGGCAGGGGCACAGGCATACAGCAGCAGCTGCAGTCGCGGTGCCGCTCCACACGCTCCGGCTCCGATTTCAGAGGTATGGTCAACAGTGGTGGCGTAGCCAGCAACTCGGGGCTTCAAACACCCCCAAGGCAACCGGGCGGTCGGCAGGGTTGCTCTTTTACAGGGCCTCGACAGCTCACGGGCCGGTCCCGATCATCGTGTCGCTCACTCCTCCACTTCGCCCCCCCTCCTCTGTCACGGGGGCCTCGCAGAGACAGCGGGAGCGCAGATTGTCACACCAGCGCCAGTCCCAGCTTCTGTCACCACCACTTGTCCCCGTATACTTGCTTCCAGCTCCGCAGCCCACGCCCTACCGCCAGGCCCACCTCGGTGTTCAGGAGGGGCTGGCAGTACACATTGGCGATTTCACTGGGTGAGTGCCAGCTTGGTCTGCAGGGGCTCACTTGGCAGGAGGTTTGGTGGCGGTTAGGAGTTGAAACTGCTAGGATTATGCAGGATTCAGCATGTCTGGTCGCAGAGCTCGCTTACTTTGCGGCCGCCATGCTCTGCAATTTGCCATGCCCCCTCCTACCCAGAGATAGACACAATGTACACAATGCTTTGCATAGAAATCAAGTAAATAGCACATAATACACAGTGGAGCCCAGGGGGGACCAAACCATATACTAAGAAAGTGGTATAAGAACCATGACTCATGCCAATACAATGTCCAGAGGACATAGAAGTGCTGGCAACCCAAGAATCCACCCAATGTGAGAGACTAGGAGCCCACAGATATATTGTGCAGTGTGGGAACACAACCGCGTTCTTCGTACAAATCAACGTATAAGTCGCAGGTGCAATTTTAAAGATTAAGGAGGCTTCCCAGTGGACCCTAAACAAACCCCATGGAAGACAGAAGGTTGGAGAGCCACTCCACCTGTGGATACCCTAATACCCACGTTACCTACACCAGGGAAGCCAGGTGCATAGGTGTGAAGTGGTGTTAGAAACCGCCGTCAAACCCAATGAATGACATCAGGAAAGTGCAGCTGCTGGAGAAGGAGAAAGTGTCCGGTAGAATCTGAAGGTGGATTCAGGATGAAAAGTACCTGCAAGTAGAGGGGACAGAGTCTATGTCACTCAGAAGTGACCCAGAGACCTGGAAGACAAATGGCCACTGATGTCATGTGTTGCAGGAGAGGTGACAGTGACCTTGGCAACACTAAGGAAGACCAGGGTCTATGCACAAGCTGTCTCCCATCGGATTTTGAGTGCTGAGGGTTCGGTGTCTGTCGGAAGCACCAACAAGCCTTGGTAACAGTAAACAACGTGGAATTCGAATAAGGCGCAATGTTGGGACCAGCAAGGTCCAGGGGACTCACCACAAGCAGGGGAGTCAGGGCAGGCCCTGTGCAATCAGATGAGCACAAAAGAAACAAAGGAAACCCTCAACAGGACCCACAGGCTGGAGTCACTGGAGTCTCAAGAAGACCTCGAGCAACTCACCAAAAGATGCAGACCACGGTCCAAGCAATGTGGTGTGGACAAAGATTCTGGTCACTGAAGATGCGTGATGTCAGGGGTACTTGGACCCCAAAGATCTTGGTGGAAGGAAGCCAACAAGCCTTTGCAGCAGCAAGTTGACATGGTGCACAGGAGTTTGGTTCCTGCGGCTCCCACAAGGGATACTGGCCTCGAACTTGGTGAGAGGGAAGGGCAGGCCTCAAGAGCTGTGGGGGACCATCACCTGTGTTGTTGAACCTTTCGGAGTCCGTAGGAGCTCAGGATCAGCAGACCTGTCAGCTTAGTTGCTGGGTCCACAGATGCAGGGAAGTGACTTCTTCTCTTCAATGGAGATTCCTTCAAGTGGCTTAGATGCCCACAGGCCTTGGAAGGTTCCTGTATTGTGCACAGGCACAGACTATGCAGCAGACTGAAAGGAGGATGAAGTCAAGCCCAAACAAAGTCCAGAGTGCCCAGACGGTAGAGGTTGAAGTGGTGTCTGAATTGAATCATGTTCCATGATGAATCTATGGACCCAGCCACAGGAAAAGCCCTCAACTTCCCATAGGAAAGGGTTAGGATGATTTAGGGGACCCTCCCAGGGGAGGGACTGGACAGTGGGGAGGATACTGCCATGTCCTTTATCCAGTTTTGTGCTGGAGGGGGAGCCAACAGCTCCCAAAGATAGTTTGAACAGGACTATGCAAGGAGGGACCAAATGTGCCCCTCACGCAGAATGATTGGTGCTGGAATGCGCATCCACCCGGCCCTAATACACGAAATCCTGTCTGGGAGGTAGTCACACCTCCCTGTGACAGTATACCTATTATTCTGCCTTCCCCTGCTCAAACTTGATTCTTGTCTCTGGTTGGCAGCATCCATGTTGTGCTGTCTGGGTCTAGAAGACTGGTACTGAGAGCCTAACGGAGGTCTCTTCCAGGGCTTGGAATCATACCAGTGCGGGGGTATGATTCATCCATGTTTGATACCAAACATGATAGGATTTGATGCAGCCAATTTCGAGATGGTCATCGCATAATTACGCGGTGCTCCTCCATATCGTATATGGCATATAGCTGCTTCACTTACAACCCGGGAGAATGGACTCCATAGGCTGTAGGAGGGTCCTGCTCATGCAGGGGCACCCTCACACATAGAACCAAACACCCTGCCCTCAGGATTGTAAAGGCCTGCTATGGGATGACTCATAGGTTTTAAGTGCAGTGACCATAGATATAGGAAACCTATATCTTTCGTAAGTGGTGGAAGCAGCAGCCTACACAGGCTGCAATGGCAGGCCAGTTGTTACAGTTTGAATGGTTACGAGGAAGCAAAAAGGGAGTGTTAATTATCACAAGGTATGAATTGGCACTTGCCTCGTATCGTGGATTTAGTAGAATGAAAGTTGACAATGCGGTGTAGCAGGTGAGGGAAAACCCCTAAACCTTCAATTTTGGACAGAGGTCCGTCTATATATACAAACAGGTCCCATGCACACGAATATGAGTAGAAACAACAGTGACAGTAATAATTTTCAAGAATGATGACACAAATGTTCTATTCTGAAGTGTTGATTTAATGATGTGTTGCTTCCCGGGCCAGCCAACACGTGTTTCGTCATCAGGCGTAAAACCCTTGACTTCTTCAGGGCTCAAACGGCGAGTACGCCCTGTCTTTCTTGACTCCAGGACCACGTTTGACCGTCAAACGCGGTCCCGGAGTCAAGAAAGACAGGGCGTACTCGCCAATAGCCTTATCCACGGCGGATGGCGCCACAGTGATTTGAGCTTGCCTAAGGGGCATACACAATTTTGTGAGGCATTAAACATGGCACACACAGCCAGGAATGTGACTCTTTTATAGAAGTTGAATTACGTTATCTTGCTTATGAGATTTACAGAACCACTAAATTAGGAGCACTTACGCACGGCAGTGAATTGTAGGACCTTCTGGGTCAAAATTATCACCAGTGGAAAGGTCCAAAGACTAACTATACTCCGTTTGAGCCCTGAAGAAGTCAAGGGTTTTACACCCGATGACGAAACACGTGTTGGCTGGCCCGTGAAGCTACACATCATTAAATTAACACTTCAAGATAGAAAATTTGTGTCTTTATTCTTAAAAACAATTACCGTCACTATTGTTTCTACTCATTTGCGTGTGCACGGGACCTGTTTGTACAGTTTGAATGGTCTCCCATCGGTGCCATAATACATACTTCAGCCCATGGGCGACCCCTGGGGTACCTATGTCCTGGGTACCTTAGTACCAAATACTAGGGACTGATAAGGGTGCCCCAGTAGCCAATCTAGGATGTACCCAAGTACTGAACATAACAATTTAGGGGAGAAGGCAGAGAGACTGCAGTTCTGATTAGCAGTATCCCGGTCAGATTAGTCAAAAACAGCTTAGCACCAGGCAAAAATTAGGGTAACCATAAAAGCAGAACCTACTTTCCTACACTTATGCTTCATGTGGATCACTATGCCACTGGACCATCTGGATGCATTGTCTGTTCAAATTATTAGTCCTTAACATCTTACTTGAATATGTATACTCAACACTTCTTACCATTGTGTCCACACAGCAGAAGTCCACATTTGTGAAGGCCAAGTCTTAATGTCCCTCATTTATTCCTTGCATAATGCACACAATGTACAGCTTAAATGCTATTGCTTTTCATCTCAGTATTTTTAAAGCACTTTAGAATGATGCTCATGTAACATCTATGAATCTACCAGTAAGGCAACTAAACAAAGGTTTAGAAAGCATCATGTATGACCAGTTAAGAGCAATTACACACATGAGAACCGGTGTGAATGTGTTTTTGACATCATCCCTTTACTTAAAACCCTGTTTCAACCGCAGACCTACTTTGTTAGCCACCAAATGGATTTGTTGTCACTATTTCAGTGAGAAACATGGACTCAGTTTTGGAATAGAGAGGATAGAATCTTAAACCCAATCAAGTGAAAGGCCAGTGTGACAGGTGACATGAATTACCAAACCTGTAATTTGACCATCAGATACATTGGAGTACACTGGGCACCAGTGCTGGGACCTAACATTGGCACACTGACCAAGCACTACTCACCAGGCCCTCAACATAGACATTACCTGCTACCTGGAGGTACAGAATAGGATTTCACAGTTGAGTGATCCAAAATCAACAAAGTTTTCAGAGTTGGTGTTGCCACACAGAGAACAGTCCAGACATTTAATGCACAAAAATGGCAACGGACCCCATATGCACCTTATTCTGTATATCCCTAAATTGTATCGCACTGGATAAATATTCCTACAAATGTGCACACATGTCAACACCTGCTGTCAAGGTGCAGTCCCAAACCAAGACCTACATAGACAAAAACATACAGTATTGTGCAACAACTGACACCTTTAAATCAAAATCAATAGTCCAAAGATTATGATTTCTAATGCTTGTGTAAATCTTCTTTTTTATTACAAATGTCAATTAGAATAGTCCTCATATATGCAACATTTAAGCAGCCAATGCATTTAGTCCACAACTGGACTTCTTCAGGGCAAAAAGTGACAAAAATAGTGCCACCACCAGTCGTAGGAATATGTATGTCAAGTTCTAATGCTCCTATTCATAGGGCATAGAGAGGTAGCAATCCAGCCCCAACATCAACGCCAGTATTGTTGGCACAGAGTTTACAGTAACTTAGTACAGATTCAGACCAAATTAATTTTTAGTGAACAGTCCAGGCATTTGTCAATATGCTGACACATGTTGAACACTTTTATCAAAAAGTACTCCTGTCTGATCTATATCATTTACCTAGTGGCCTGCAAAGGGCTCAACACGTGCTGTCCCACAATAATCAGCTTGCCATGCTGGAATATGAACACATACATTTTTATTTATCATTTTCATGTTCTCCTTTTTTGTAAGATCTCAATTTATAAAACTGTGTACAGACGTATGATAGACATTTAATTTTACATCTTATATGATTACCATATACAAAATATATTCTATATTTACAAATAAAAAGCATGGAAAGACAAATGGATTCACCCTAATGATGCATATCCATGCCCCCCCAAAAAATCAACTGCGTACCAACCAATCTTACCTAACATACCACAGTCTCACAGTACAAATATTCTCCCACAAAAGAAATGAGGGGGAAACCCTCCGTTCCTTGTATGAGATACACCGTTAGCAAAAAAGCGGACTGAGCAAATCACAATTTATTCCACTACTTTGTTGTCTATGAAGGGTTTCCCAAAATCTGGTCAAAGTACGTTTCAGTGGGTATAAATAGCTACCACCTTCATCAGAACCACTCTTTTTTGGCTTATTTCATATGCGTGGATGTGGGTTCTTTGCTATGTGCCCGTAGTATGCAGAAAATGTGTTTGCTACAATACAGAGACATGTGAAGACTGGATGTTTTCACATGTAATGCAACCAGTCCTTTTTTGGCACAAGCGCTGCTAAGTAATTCCTAAGAATTGATTTTACATGTGTCTATGATCAGCTAGGATGTGTGTAAATGCACTTATCCTGTGATGAATGCATTGAATCATACACTTCTTATTGAAAACGGTGTCTTCCGGATTGTTTCAATTTTGTACTTTTTTTCAGCGGTTGCCTACACGTCTCCTTCTTTGACGAAAAAATACATATGTCTTTCCATGCTTTTTATTTGTAAATAATATATTTAGTATATGTTAATCATATAAGATGACATGAAATGTCTATCATAAGTCTGTAAACACGTTTATAAATTGAGATCATACAAAAAAAGGAAAAAAGAAAAGGATGAATACAAATTTTATATTTTTTCGTATTCCTGCATGGCAAGACTGATTATTGTGGGACAGGCCGTGTGGAGCCCTTTGCAGGCCACTAGATAAATGATATAGGTCAGACAGGAGTACTTTTTGATATGATTGTTTTCCTTTTCCCCCCTGGATCCTGGACCTAAAAAATATCCCCAGGGGGTACCTTTATTCAGGAACATGTTGAGCACTTACAATAGTTCTGAAGGTTATCTCTATGCACATGTTGTTCTCATGAGTTCAGATTACAGTAGCATTGCACTATTGGCAATACCCTGACCATTTTATCCTCACATATCCCCGATGAAAGCGGCATAACCATGCTTCTACTAATTCTGGTGCATATGCACCTTTTAACACTAAACAGTAGTTTTGTGCATCTCACAACTTAAAAAAGGGGTAGCCAGGCTCAAATACTTGCACATGCAAGGGTTAATGTGTCTTGTAAGATGCAACATACTCACCCCTCCTTGCTGCTGTCTGCCTCTCAACTGCCCATCCAGGTCAGGAAAAACCTTTGCAAGAATGCGTAGCATTACTGGGGCCAGGATAAGGAGCACGCCCCTCTTGACCGGGAGCTGTCATGGCCAGCTGGATCTTCTGGGTTCAGCCTCTCAAGTCCTGCCACCATTTCCTGCAGTGGGCACTGCGTCGACGTGTGACCCCAGCGGAGCGCACCTTCCGAGCGATGGTCCTCCACAGGTATACCTTCTGACGGGAGTTGACCTGTAAGGATGACATGGTGACAGGCCCTTAATTCACATGCAACATGCACATATACAGATACAGTTATACACTGGTCATGACTAGCTTACCCACACTGTCTAAAAGTTAGCAAAGTGGTATTCTGTGCACTTCACCAGTGAAAGTGACTCTTTCCTATGAGAACAGTGATATGATGTGAACACCAGTACATACAGTTTTACAACAGTGTACTGGCCCACAACAGTTATATATGCACGTTAATAGCTTAAAAATCAGGTTTAAATGATTCTCTATAGGATTCCTAATGCCAGAACTGCATGGTTATTGCACATGTAAACTAACAATTCTATCTAATTATCACTCACCTGCTCCTCTCGGGTGCCATAGAGCTGCCTGTACAGGGGCAGAAGCATGTCCAGCAGCATCTTGTTCTCCTCAGCTGTGAAAGCTGGGGCTCTTCACCCTATACAGTGAGACATTGTAGCTCCCAGAGGATGTGGACAGCAGCAGAGAGATGGGAAGGTCCTGAAAAAATGCAGTTTGTACAGGCAAGTGAACTCTCGAGGCAACTGCCAGACTTATATCTAGATTGCATGGGCGTTCTGCAGTCCGGGCAGCCAAAGTGATTGACCCACGTCGGTTGCATTTTCCGAACCCATCCAATGCATTCCATTGCTTTCTGACACCACGCCTACCGTGCACTTAAAAAAATATCAGTGGTCCACGAGTAACTTTGATTCATGACTAATGGAAGTTTACCATGTCGGTTTACATGCAATGCGGACAAAATCCAAGATCTGGGACTGTCACCATAACAACTAACAGCCTATGGCTGTGTCAGATAAGGTAATGATGCGCCTACCTTGACCTTTGAAAAACGGTTTTGCAGTGTAAACACTTTTGTTAATGTTGTCAGTTTGTGAAATTCCATGGCCGGATGCAGCATTTTTTCAGAGTATGCTAGTGAGACATCTAAATGAAAGGCTCACACTGCCATGGTGACCTAATCTTGAGGGGCACATGACACACTGATAGGGAGGCTAATCTCAATAGGAAATAAAATTACTCCATTTTGCCTCTTAAGGTTGATCACAGTCAATATGTGTATTTGGTTCATTCGAAGCACAGTTTTCACCTAGTGACTGTATTACAGGACAGTATGACCCAGTGTGCAATCTGTGTGATGTGAGACTGTAAAGGTGGTGTGTGTTTTAAGTCCTGGATACATTTTCAGTGGATGACTACACTGTGACATTAAGCAGCCACATACACTTAGCTCTGACATGTGAGTTTTTAGAGGATCTTGTGGTGCTACACTTAGGTGTACAACTGCATTTTCTGAAACTTATACTTTGTAAATGGTTTGCGTATGTAATCTTTTGTGGATTGCAGACATGACAACATGACAGTGTCCACCCTGTGACAGTGTGCATGTATTGCATTGTAATACGCTTGATGTATGTGGTGTCCTAGATGTTATGCATTACATGATCCTATTGTGTGTACACATAAACCATATAATTGATATCACAAACATAACTCTAGGTTTCTTGGCTTGCAAGTTTTTGAGTATGTCCTGCTTGATTTACATGAACAGTAACTGAACCTAGTGAAGATTACACTACTGCACTCTACCTGCTGTGTCACCAAACCTTTCAACTCCGTTTAGCAATGACCTGTATGCTGTGATATGTATCTAAGGTTAACATTGTTCATTGAAATGTGTTTTTCACTGACATGGAAGTGTTATGTGTGTTTAATTGCTCTTTGCTGTTGGTCTAACTGCATGTTGCTTTGTACATTGTGAACTACCTCCAACTGTGTATGCACTCTACACATATGTATCACGGAGGAGCCGGAAGACAGCCTCCTGTCCTTTCCAGACCTACAAACTTTGGAAGAGTGACACATTTTAAAGAAAGACTGTCTCACAAGGGAAACAATTGATCAATTGTGCCAGCAGTTGTCACCTTATTTGCGGCCTCATCACACTTATCCAACAGCACTAACCCCCAAGATGAAGGTGATAGCAGCACTGCATTTCTTTGCCACAGAAACATTCCAATACACAGTGGCAACATCGGGTAGAATGTCCCAGCCCACGTTCAGTAATGTTCTTCGTCATGTATTGCAGGAATTGACCGGATACATGAACCATTATATCAAGTTTCCGAAACCTGGAGAATTGGCCGACCTCAGGGGTGATTTCTATGCATTAGGATGGATACCCCACGTAACTGGATCTATTGATGGCACTCATGTTGCCCTGGTACCACCACAGGTAATAAAAAAGTGTATCGCAACAGGAAACACTTCCACTCCATCAATATCTAGGTGGTGTGTGTGACTGACATGTGCATTTCACATGTCTGTGCCAGATTTCCAGGATCTGCACATGATGCCTATATCCTGCGTAACAGCATCATCCCACGTTTGATGAGTCAACTGCAACCTGACATGGTCTGGCTTGTTGGTAGGTGATGTTGTATACAAATGTTGTAGTGTGTGTTGGTTGTATGTTAGATAGTGATATGTTGTTTGACAACTGAACTATCTTCTGTGTTCAGTGTAGAAGACTCCGGATACTCCAATCAGCCATGGTTACTGACACCACTGTACAACCCAGGTACCCCAGCAGAAGTGCGCCTTATTGATGCCCATGGCCGTACCAGGCAGATAGTAGAGCGGAATTTTGGCCTCCTAAAGTCAAGATTCTACTGTCTGGATAAGACGGGAGGAACCCTCCAATGTTCCCCAGGAAAGATGTGCCAAGTAATTGTGGCTTGATGCATGCTACACAATGTAGTAATATGCAAGAACATACCTCTAATTGAGGACGAAGGAGACCAGCAGGTACCACCGATGGAGGATCCAGAACTGGGAAATGATGACAGTGGTGATGATGATGATGATGGAGTGGATTTGAGAGTGCGCCTACCCCCTCTAATTTGAAAAGGCTCCTTGAGCTAACGAGCTGACGAGCTCTGGTTGATGCACCTGCGCCCAGCGAGTGGTACTGAGACCTGAGAAGACTTTGGGCAGCTTCTCCAACACCCCAAAGAAAGTATTGCTCTCTACTGAAGAAGGACAATTTGTTGTGATCATATCTAGGGCCCTAATTAAATAATCCCGATTTATGCCCTTACGTGGTTATAACAAATCATACCCTTATAAAGGCATAAGAATCAAATCCATATTTAGTAATAGCCAACGCAAACCAAATACGGCAAGGCTACTTCCTTAGACTCCTAGAAAGTACAACGAGTTCTTTCAACAAACCAAACCTCCAGCAACCTGGGAATTCCCCATGCTTTTGTTTTGATTTGTCCTAGAACTCCTGCGAGCACTGAAAGAACGGGCAGTTCTTAGTGACATCTTTTATTGATGTCTTATGTCCAACCTTACGTCAAGCACGGCACCTTCCAGGTATAAATATACCAGCGTTTGCCTTGAGAAGTGTGGCTCAAGTGGTTGGAGCGGCAGACCCTGATGCAGAGGTCTGGCCCGGACCAGGGTTCAATTCCCCGCCTCGGCGGGTCTTGGGCTCAAAATTTCCCCGGACCTGACAATTCTCGCCTCTGTGCCTATTCCAATCATAGAGTCCCACTCTGTAACTCTGGGCAATAGCTTGCTTAATCTCCACAACGGCCCCTCGCAGCGGGATGCCTGGCTTTCACCTTGGGGATGCCCAGTAATGGGTTATCTCGCAGGGGAATACCAGGACGGGTTCCCTAAGCAAGCGCTGGGACGCTTCCGGGCAGCCATGCGCTCTACAAATCAAATTTCATTTCATTCAACAGACGGTGGTGTGGAGCAGAGCGGCTATCTACTTATCCGAAGCCCAGCTGATGCGAGTGCCGAGGGAAGCCGTCCCTCCCAATGACTCACTGAGCAAGACGCTGTCTTTTTCTCCTGCCAAGAAAATCCAGCTCCAGTGTTTCCAGTCACCCTTGCGGGTGACTGGGAGATCGAGTCCTGAGAGGGAGATACAAGACCTCCTTCATTCTAAACCAAGGTACGGAGCTGATTAGATCCTTAGATAATTCTTGAGTCAGATTCTTGGCAAAAACTAACTTAACTTAAACTGCAGCTCACTTACTCCTTCCCACGTACTAGGCTTAGGTTAGGTACATCGGGGTAGGCGTATTTAGAAGCACCAGTTGAGTTAGTTTAGTCAAACTTTTATCATTGTATGTAACTGTATATATTTTATACCTTTTAAGTATCATATGGCTCAGAAACCATATCAATGCTTTTACAGTATTATTTCATAATACTCCTTTTACTGTACGCACATTACTTTATAACGAGTATTGCAATTGTGGCAATTCATTTCTCTTGCATGAGAAAGAAGACTGCTCAATAAATAACACTTTTTATTGAAAACGCCTGTCTCTTTATTTCTCTGCACTCTGGTGAAACGAAGTATGCACGATTGACTGAGTGAAACAGCTATCTATTGTTTTCACACGACTCTGGAGATATACTCCTTATTCTGGGGTAGCAAAGTTGTCATGTTTATGCGGTTGTCAGAAGCTGAATCTCTTCTTGTCTAATCAGGGAAGTTCACTCCTCCCTGTTCATTCGAGAAAGTTTCTAGTGAACTCTGAGCTAGCTGGCAAACCTATTTTAGTCTAACATATTCAATAGAGACCTAGTCGACCTCAGTCCTACGTCTAAACTATCGTTTATGTTATTCCAATGCGCAGAGCCTATTGGAAAAATAGGAACTACACTACATGGCGCCCAACGTGGGGTAAGGCGATAATCTATTGCAAGATACTAGAGTAACTCAGTCGTGCTTTTTCACACAGACACCTTTTCCCGTAAAAACTCCAATAGACGTCTGGAGTGGGTAAAAGGTTAATATACGCCGAAACTTAGTAGGATGAGAATCCTATGTATTAGGTTACGGTATAGTCAACGTTGAAGGATTCAGTGTTCCAAAATATTGTGCACCTAATCTTTGTTTCCTCAAATACTTGCTCTGCAAGAAACTTTCATTAAACATTGTCAAATCACGGCGACAACAACGAAACCGGTGAAGCCACAGTAAATGCGAATCAACCGGACGCAGACCTTACAGGGTTTAATGAAGACGACCATGATGCAATAATCATCCCGGTCAATATAAGAAAAACCATAACTATAAAACTAATAGAAAATGGAGTATCATCAAGAGGTGGTACAGTCATATTTGTGGTAGAGGCACATGAATTTCGGCAGACAGAGGTATTCTATTCCTGGATAAATTTTCCAGCAGCAAATGCTATAACACATGAGTTCCACTACTACAAAATAGCGGAATCTCCAGAGGAATACTCTCCTTTCGAGGAATTTGAAATTCCACTAACATACCAAGAGCTCCTGCTCTTGTTTAATGGCGCCCTAAAACATCAAAATCACATTAGCAGGCCCGATCCACTAGGTAGACCAGGAGCCACATGGCCGGTTCTAGCAAGCTACACACCACAGTCGGACATTGAAACAATTTCAGACAGAGAACTTTCAGTTCAGCTAAAACAACTAATTAAAATTCATAGACAATTGGTCCAATATGTCATGCGGACTTCAACAGTCCAACCTGCAATTAGAATTCAACAAAACACCCCTCAACAGGGGAACACAAACAAGATTACACCACAGAATATACAATCATGTCTTGGTAAAACACCTGCAAAACTGGAACAAATTCCATTTTGGTTAGCTCAAAAAATCACTCAGATAGAGGCAGTATTTCCTGATACTACCCCTCACGAAAAACACAGAATTCTGACTATCTGTCTCCCAATGGGGTTCGCACCACATGTAGAGGACTGTGACACTTGGGGCACAGTCTTTGCTTCTATCAACACAAAAACACATAGTGTTCCGTCTATGGCGGTTATACCAGATGTACTAAGACAGATTCAAAATGAATACGGTCCAGAACCTGCTTTAACTCTGGGTATGAAATTACTGAAAGACTTTAAGCAGGTCTCGGCTATATTATTAGCCAACATAAAAGGAGAAGCAGCATGCGTGGCGATCCGCCAAAAATTGAAAGAGACATATATAGCAGACCAACCTTTTGAGCTTGCTAAAATAATTGAAAAATCCTATGAAGAATTAGGCAGAGATAGTTTGGGTGGTAAACCAGTAAAACCCCAACTAATTGAAAATCCTGAAAAAACTTTTATTAAAAATAATCTCAATTCTCAAAAGAAGAAGTGGGAGGGTAACAAACAAACCACTCCCAGAGAAAAACAGTTTCAGACCAGAGGAAGGTCTCCCAACGAAGAAATAAATCTCCAGAACGGGGGGGGGGCAAGTCTCCCCAAAGGGAGCCCTCTGAAAAAAGATACAACCTTAGAAATAGGGACAATTTGAGAAAACCTGACAGATATCAAGATATTGATACACGTTCCTCTCGATCTTTTCAGACTTCCTCAAAGAAATCGGAAAGAAGAGGACAGTCAGAACATAAAGAAGAGCACGTCAAGTCCAAAGACAAGGAACCTGCTCATCAAAGTAAAAAATTACAATTTCCAAGAAAGAAGGTAGCCAGTATTAAAATAAAACATGCAGAGAATCTTGAGGACACAACTGAAAAACGGAGAGTGGGCCCAGACAATGCTAGACAGCGCAGCAGAAGTGAGCATAGCTCGCAAGATCCTGATGAATCTTCTGGAGACAGTGGACACGAATGAATACATTCAAGTGGAAACTGCAGACACCCGAGTGAGCGTGCCCCATAAACTATATGAAATAACATTACGTATAGAGGGAGATAAAACTAGGAAAATAAAAGGTCTCTTTTGGGAGAATCTATCTAAAGGCTATGATATCCTTCTAGCAGAAAAGGACTGGCCACCAGAGTTTGTCAGGGAGTGCCCACATGGCGAAGAAATGATTATGCCTGCCTTCTCAAATCACATTCCAATTCATAAAAAATACACACTTGCTGGAAAATGGGCAGTGGCCCAAGCCCCTACATTATATAAAAATCATGTAGGATGGGATGAGGATTCTCCGCACCATAAAATCCAGTTAAAAAATCAACCTACTGCACAGAGGCAGTATCATGTTAAGCAAGAAGCTAAAAAACAAGTAAAAGAAATTTTAGATCAACTTGAATATCAGGGGGTGATTGAAACATGCACCTCACAAATGAACAATCCTTTGTTTCCTGTCTCCAAGCCAGACGATTCATATCGTCTAGGTTTGGACTACAGACATCTAAACTCCTGCTGTAAAACTTCTGCAGTGCAAAACTCACACAGTGCAGCACTGATGAATAACATTGTGCGCAAAAAATATAATACGACATTAGATATTTCAAATGGTTTCTTCTGTCAAAACATAGCACCTGAAAGCAGATATTTGACCGCTTTCTCCAGCATGGGGACTCAAAAACAATGTTGTCGTCTTCCACAGGGATTCAAGAACAGCCCAGGATTATTTTCAGCCAGGGTAACAGAGTTACTACAAATGTATGATGATGAGGCATTATCCTATGTCGATGACATCTATCTTACATACGATGACCTGGAGACTCACTTGAAAAGAGTGAACACCATATTACTTGGGTTCGCTTCTGAAGGGTACAAATTTAACTTTAAAAAATCAAGAATTGCCCATCTAACTGTCCTATTTTTAGGATATGAATTATCAAGTGAAGGCAAAAGCCTAGCAGACAACTTCTTAGAGAAGTGTGCAGTACTCCAAGCTCCAAAAACGCTGAAGAACTTACAATCAATACTAGGTTTCCTGAATTTTGGAAGAACATACATCCTAAATTATGCAGAGAGGGTTAAACCTCTCTACGAACTAATAAAACCTGATTTTAAACCAATTAATTGGACTCAAAAACACACAGAAATTTTAAGATCATTACAGACAGATGTGTTAACTAAAACAAAACCGCAAACACGCGCAAATGAACGCAACCTTGTAATCCGAGTCATCCCAAGAAGATGCGGATTCACATACCTGACCTCTAATGAGGGAGAAACGGTACCAATAGCTTACAAACCACATTTGCACACACAAGCTGAAATTAAATTCAGTTCAACTGAAAAAATTGTAGCTGCGGTTCAAACTTCTGTAGCAAAACAAAGAGCCCTAGCCCAGGGAAAAAGGATATCTGTTTTAACAGCTGTATCAGCCCTTGAGGCGGTAACGATACCAGGCAATTCTAATGCTAAAGCTCTAGATCCAAAATGGATAAACTGGGAAACTTCTCTTGCAACAGAAGATGTGACACACGCATTTGATCCGAAAATGAAAAAAATAGAATATCTGGAATATGAAAATGAATGTCCTCTGACGATCTAAATTTTTGCCCCTCGAACAGTACACCAGTGTAATCTACACGGACAGATTTGCACAACACTACGTTGTAGAAAAACAGATTTACAATGCAGCATGCGCGATTGTTAAAGGTCGCTGGCGCTTTGGTAAATTCAGACCGATGGTCACTAAAACTGAATCACTAAGAAACTGTACAGCTTAGCGAGCTGAAATAAGATCTCTAAAGATGGCGCTTGAAAATGCTGATCGTGAATTCCCGACACTAATAGTGTGCGATTCACATTACTGCGTTCGATCTTATAATAATTCCATGCAGACCTGGATAAAAAACGGCTACAAAGATGAGACAGGTGCCACAATAAAGCATAAAAACTATGGGAACAAGTAGTTTTTTTGCAGAAAGAACTACAAAAGACTCACGTGATACATACGCAAAGTCTTCAACGTGATGGCGTTCACGTTACAGGGAATTCATTGGCCGACAGAGCCACAGCGGCAGCTGATCACTCGGCTTCCATAGCTACAAAAAAGCGTACGAAAAAACAAATAGATGGCGAAACACTGCTTGCAGTAAAAGCCTCAATGGAAGGCAATTATGCGGCGTTACCTCTAAACTATCCACTCGGCAATACATACATAATTGATGCGAACTCTGTTCCGTTTGCTCAAATCCCTGGAGTGGGGGATAGAGTAATTCCAAACACGAACCAGAGAGTCTTCTTGATACAAGAAGCACACATGGGATTGGGTCTGAGGCACCAAGAGATCCTGAAATCTCTAATAGAATTACAATCACAATACTGGTGGCTGGGGATGAGCGTAGAAATGTATAACTTTGCAATGAATTGTGAGGACTGCAACAGAGATCGCAGTTGTGAACCGGACCAGACACCAGCCCAGACACCACTATTAGACAGCATCAGGCTATCTATGCGCAGACGTCCGACCGGACAAATGCGGTCCCATAAAAATTAAGACGAGATTCATTTAGATGTGGCCCCAGCGCTCGGCTGACGCCAGAACTGTTATAAAAGATTTGCGAGTCTTTATCGGCACATACGCAATTGGCATGCTACATTCTGACCAGGGTCCTGCGTTTAGCTCTCGGGCTTACAAGGAGGCCATGGCCAGCATGGGCATTGCATTGCGGTATTCTAGTCCATTCCATCCCGAGGGAAATGCGGTAGTGGAGAGAAAAAAACGGGACATAAAGCAATCTATAACAGCGAGGGTATTAGGTTCGGGTGATGGGTGGGTCAAACATCTAATAAGTGTCCAACGTAGTCTTAATAATATGCCAAGAAATTCTCTAGGAGGTATCAGTACGTATGAACTTTTATTTGGTACCAGAATGATCATTCAGAACTTGGATTGTAAGACTTCAGTGGTGCAACAAAAAGCCTTTGATATCAAAGATCATTTGGCTGTTTTACAGGACTTAAATGAAACAAGAAAAAGTCTGAGTAACGAAAAGCTAAAGCAAACTACCACTGAAGAAAAACCACCTGTCCCAGCAAGACCTGTCTGGATTCCAAAGATTGGGGATCTGGTCAGAGAAAAGATTGCAGTGAAGAAGGAATTTGGGCCTTCTTACAGAAAAGCAGTACCTGTCTTAGCTGTCAGCGGAACAAGATCAGTTGTACTACTGCCCCTTGCTGGAAAAAAGGAGAACCGAGTTGTATCAATCGACCTGGTGAAACCACAATCATGTGGCCAATAATAAGTAGTAGGCCCAGTGGACTCCCAAGAAATACCAGAAGACCAAATCTTGCTGCAATCCAAGAGGTTCAAACTGAGAGACTAATCACATTTGACAAACCTGCAGTGATTAAAAAAGGACTATGCAACAAAGTCATGGAGCTTGTGCCTCTTGAAACCCAAATTGCAACAGTTCAACAAAAACACAAGTCTCCAACGATGTAGCCTCGGACTATACAAATGTAACAAAAGAAAATGCAAAGATCAATGGTAATCCGGAGGCAATCCCTCCAATTGACAGAACTGCATCCGGCTACTTTATCAACTTTGATGACTTTTCCGATGATCCAAGTGAACATGGAGACAAGCCAGCAACAAAAACATTCAAAGAAAAACTCACAGAACTCTTTCATCAACTCAGAGAAACGTATCTAAACTCACAATGGATTCAATTATGGATTGTGTTAGGCGTACTTTTCCTCCTTCTATGGCTCATCTTGGTTTTAAGTTTGGGTAGATTTATTGATGGAAAATATAGTACAATGGACACAGCAAGTCAGAAAATCAACTTGGTCCTGAAACCACACAGATCATCACACATCGAAAAAAGAGACCTGTCATCAGTGAACATCACAGCCATCCCTATACCTGGTGGTATAGCATGGGACAAAACTGACTATGAAATTTATGGCCCGGTTGAGCTCTTGAAATATCCACACCAATTTAAGATTTCTTTAAGTGACTTTGTATCACCTAGTAGTTTCTTTGTTGATTGGACTTTGAAAACATTAATAATATGATGTCAGATTTTTACAGCACATGATTATTTACAGGGTTCGTCGAATTATGAGGAAATGTACTGTTTCAACCACTTTGGGCATCATTATCTGGATAAATCTGCAAATCCTAGAAATATTTTCAGTTATAATCAATGGGAACATTGTCCAACCCCGCCAAAAGGCAGCTCAAAAACATTTTATGAGAAATTCCCATACTTCTCGGGGTTTAATGTCACTGATCCTGAAGCATTCTATTTTAAAATGTTAAATAGGACATGAGTGAAAAACATGTTGACAAACACTAAACTGATTTGTTCTGAAAATTTTTATGAAAAAATGTCTACATTTGGTTTTGAATTTTGGAAAAACAACATTGAGACAAAAACCATCTGGGGTACAAAAGAATGGCAGGTACAAGGTTTAGAAGCATTGTTCAGAGCCTGCATGATCCCAGAACAAATAATGTTCCTGAATGACACAATTCAGCAAACAACCTGTCTTGGTTTAGCCAGATAAAAGATTTAAACAACCCGTCTATACCAAAGCCAATGCCTGATAGAAACACCACTACAGATGAGGGGTTAGACGTGGCCTATATTTTAAAACAAAACAGAACACTTCCTGACTGGAACAAATGGTTGATCTGGCCCACAGACACTAATAACTGTCATGATAGATTTCTGAACAAAATACAGGGGTTCAAACAGAACAGGCCAGACCCAAGATATTCCCAGAGACAGCATCCAGGGATAATTACAACATACAGTGTAGGAAAACTATGCCTCGACTGGCTACAGAGATCCACACTTCCCGAAATTAAGCAACACTTAACTTTACTTAAAGAAGGTGCTGACTTGCGAGATTTCATACTGGGGCCTCGCAAACAGCGTCAAAAACGTTTCATATACGCCGGTATATACGCAGTATACAATGAAGCTTGGAAATTAAATCAAATTGAAACTGCTGAAAAAATACGAGAAATTGATCGTATTCATTTGGAAAAAACACTTTCTGTAGTGGACAATGGGTTAACGACTCTGTCCTCCAGAATCTATTCACTGGACAGCATTGTATCATCTGCTATTGATATAATAGAACAGGATATGATAATGTTACAACATGGTCAGTCCCAATTGCGTTCTATTGTACAGCTAGGCTGGAAAGTTACAAAACCTCCGTTCAGGTCACGTGCCATGGCGTCTAATCAACATAACGTCTTTATTTTCTATCTTTAACCTTACTGATAGACAAATCTCGTTGGCACAGAAAGGAGCAGACTATACGGTGCTGAGCATTGAAAAACTTGAGAGATTACCATTGACAATGTCAGAAAGACCTGTCATTGAATGGATAATACATGCACCATTACAATCCCGATAACGACTTTCCAGTTTCAATACTGCCAAAAGTATATACCAGCAGGCCTGTATGAAAGGTTGGGTAAAGGATACATCAAATCAACCTGGAATTTACCTTTTACACATAGATGTTGGAGTGGGGGCAAGAAAGAGGTATTTCTTAGTGGTACTACATGTAAAACATCACTGAGCGGTACACTCCTATACGAAGGTATAAACTTGCATGGACCTTGCAAAGGTTCATCAAACAACCTTTCATGTCATCTGCACGGTACCCCGGCTACACAGATAGCCATTTTTCAGACATCTTTCCAACGCTAGCTACGTTATATTAAGTGACCACAGCTGTTGTGGCATGATGCCAGGAAAACCCTATCTCGTGAGCGTTACTTCCAGGGTCATTTGTTGTATGCAAGTATTGTATCCAAACAGCAATCCAGACATGGAGGCGGCATTGTGGCCTTCTGTGAATATCTCTTCTATTCGAATTGATACTTTAAGCAGAATGAAGTCTATTCTTTTACAGACAACTGTGCCTTTAACCTCGTCCAAAGAGACGTATGACCTGCAGGCTGCAAGGACAGCAGCAGAGATACATACCCTATTATCAACAAACTGCCCGTGCATTTCGTAGAAATGTTAAGCCAAATTTTAAACATGTCGGATACCAGTGGCATCGCACATGTATTTAAGACAATTTTTTCAGGACTGTTAACACCTTTTGAAACGGTTCTGGGCATCTTCCCGAATTTTGTGCACTCTCTTTTCAGTGGCCTGCCTCTTATTTTGGGACTCGTAGCAGGAATTTTATTTTTGTTCCTTCTGCTCCGATATGGCAAGTCAAGTTACAGACAAAACTCAGGCTACGATGGAAGAAACAATCCTAGCAATACGATATCGAGACCGTATCACTAAGGTCCTCGGATTGGCCCGGCTAAGAGATCTGAATACTACCTGGTTTCTTTCATTCAGACCAATGTGGCAAAAGTGCATCTTACCTGTGCTTCGATGTCTGCTATGCGGAGAAGAATGCGTGTTGGACGTCTGTCTTACACTAGCATCAACAGTACCAATGGATGTCGACGCTTTGCTTTGTCCGGTAACGACTCACGCAAAGTGTTGTCCCCAGCGGCTACCGAATCTGATGACTGCATTCGTTGAGACTTCACCATTACGATTAGGTGGCGGTGAAGTACGAGATGAAAGCGGCAGCACACAGGTACAACCTTCTGTGAACATTGCTGATCTAGACACCGATGATGGCAATGCATCTCATATGTGCACTATTTCAACTTTTTCGGAGTTGGCTCAACTTTCACCTACTGTGGTAGACGCGTTTTTTGCTGGTCTATCTGAGGTAATGTTCTCTCCTAACAACGAGAATAACAATTAAAATAGCGAGCGAGCACACAGCGTTCCCTGAACTCTGAATTCGGCCTTCAGATTTTATAAACAACACTGCTGAAAACACTTGGAACTATTTTTTTCCCTTGAGAGAAAAATTATTTTTCCCAAATTCCAAAATATTTGCCTTTTTTTGGCACAAGGTACTCTGCTTAAAGGTACTCTGCTTAAAGTAGAACTATTCTTAGAGAACAGAGCTTCTATTCCTAGAGACTCTAGAGACAATATTTTGAATCAGCCTCTAGCACATGTACAATATTGTATAAATATGTGATGAAATGGTCTCGACCTTCTCTTCTGTATTAAGAGCCATTTCATAAATGTAATTTTCGCAATTCATTCAGCTGATATTTATATTTGCATTATCTGAATGATACCACTGCTTGAATGCGGGCAGTATAATACTAATTTTCATGTATCTATAGCCATTTCAAATGCATTTGATGTATTTTGGGGTGGGCTGGAAAACACATGCATACCTATATGTTTATATATTGCTTAGTATTTAGTAATGATGACCATTATACGTGGAGTGGGTGTTGTGATCATATCTAGGACCGTAATTAAATAATCCCGATTTATGCCCTTATGTGGTTATAACAAATCATACCCTTATAAAGGCATAAGAATCAAATACATATTTAGTAATAGCCAATGCAAACCAAATACAAGGCAAGGCTACTTCCTTAGACTCCTAGAAAGTACAACGAGTTCTTTCAACAAACCAAACCTCCAGCAACCTGGGAATTCCCCATGCTTTTGTTTTGATTTGTCCTAGAACTCCTGAGAGCACTGAAAGAACGGCCAGTTCTTAGTGACATCTTTTATTGACGTCTTATGTCCAACCTTACGTCAAACACGGCACCTTCCAGGTATAAATATACCAGCGTTTGCCTTAAGCAACAGACGGTGGTGTGGAGCAGAGCGGCTATCTACTTATCCGAAGCCCAGCTGATGTGAGTGCCGAAGGAAGCCGTCCCTCCCATTTGACGCACTGAGAAAGACGCTGCCTTTTTCTCCTGCCGAGAAAATCCAGCTCCAGTGTTTCCAGTCACCCTTGTGGGTTACTGGGAGATCGAGTCCTGAGAGCGAGATACAAGACCTCCTTCATTCTAAAACCAAGGTACGGAGCTGATTAGATCCTTAGAGAATTCTTGAGTCAGATTCTTGGCAAAACTAACTTAACTTAAACTGCAGCTCACTTACTCCTTCCCACGTACTAGGCTTAGGTTAGGTACATCGGGGTAGGCGTATTTAAAAGCACCAGTTGAGTACGTTTAGTCAAACTTTTATCATTGTATGTAACTGTATATGTTTTATACCTTTTAAGTATCATATGGCTCAGAAACCATATCAATCCTTTTACAATATTATTTCATAATACTCCTTTTACTGTAAGCACTTTACTTTATAACAAGTATTGCAATTTTGGCAATTCATTTCTATTGCATGAGAAAGAAGACTGCTCAATAAATAACATCTTTTATTGAAAGCGCCCGTCTCTCTATTTCTCTGCACTCTGGTGAAACTAAGTATGCATGATTGACTGAGTGAAACAGCTATCTATTGTTTTCACACGACTCTGGAGATATACTCCTTATTCTGGGGGAGCAAAGTTGTCATGTTTATGCGGTTGTCAGAAGCTGAATCCCTTCTTGTCTAATCAGGGAAGTTCACTCCTCCCTGTTCATTCGAGAAAGTTTCTAGTGACCTCTGAGCTAGCTGGCAAACCTAATTAAGTCTAACATATTCAATAGAGACCTAGTCGACCTCAGTCCTACGTCTAAACTATTGTTTGTTATTCCAATGCGCAGAGCCTATTGGGAAAATAGGAACTACACTACAAATTATCCCTTTAACACGTGTCCAGAGATGCACAGCACTGGCTGCACCAACAAGGGTGAAAAACGAAAGCCTGACACCGAAGAAAGTGTTATCATGTACTGCATTTATTATGATGCATCAGGGCAAACTGAGTGCTGGAGTGTGAGGCAGTGTGCACCCACCCGCCTCCAATTTGAAAAGGCTTCCTTGAGCTAACGAGCTGACGAGATCTGGTTGATGCACCTGCGCCCAGCAATTGGTACTGAGACCTGAGAAGATTTTGGGCAGCTTCTCCAGCACCACCCCCCCCCCCAAAAAAGTATTGCTCTCTACTGAAGAAGGACAAATATCCTGAAACACGTGTCTAGAGATACACAGCACTGGCTGCACCAACAAGGGTGAAAAACTAAAGCCTGACACCGAAGAAAGTGTTATCATTCATTGAATTTATTATGATACATCGGAGCAAACTGAGTGGTGAAGTGTGAGGCAGTGTGCGCCCACCCCCCTACAACTTTTTCACATGACTGTAAGCATGCAATTAGATGAGGTGACTAACCACCTTTGCTTAGTATCATACTTCTCTGACTTGTGATACATTATTTATGATTGTTAAACTCTGTTCTTTATGCGTTTCCCCAGAGTACGTTGCCATGTCATCTACAGAGTGGATTTGCAGATTTGTGACCTCACCGGACATCTGATGTTGTGACAGACTCTGACATGTAAATATTGCTGAACTTCCTGGCATGCACTGTTGTGTTTCATACAGGTATCCCAATATAGGCTCAGGTAACAACCAAACCTTTCACCTATATTTTCACTGCTAATATGTTATGTTATGTTAACAGTTTTATAAAGCGCACAGCTGCCCCAGCGAAGGGGCGTCCCGGCGCTGGCCATGAAGAGGGCACAGACAACATATACCATACTGACAAGTAGTGAGAAAAAACCTATAACCGACTATAATGGAGGGAAAAGAAAGGTCTTAATAGCTTTCCTAAAAGCAAGTAGGCAGTCAATGGCACGGATATGTGAGGGCAGGGAGTTCCATAGCTTGGGCACGAGAAAGGTGAAAGAACGTCCCCCCGCCCGGGCAAGTCTAACTCTACACACAATCGCCAGATGTTGCTCGGCAGAGCGGAGTGGACATGAAGGAACGTAGGGGGTAAGCATGTTGCCCAACAGGGCGGGGCTCGAGGATTTCAAGATCTTAAAGGAGAGGCAAAGTGTCTTAAAGTGGATACGCTTTTCAGCGGGAAGCCAATGCAGCCTCCGAATAGTGCTAGTGGCACTACATAACGGGTCTTGGGACTGACCTTTTACCTAGTTACGGTACTGCTTACAGGACGTGGGGGTTTCCCCGAAAACTAGCCTCATTCATTATGCATGAGGATTCTTGGAATCTCAGCAGGACTACCATCTCCTGCATAATAACTATGTATAAGGGTTGTTCCTTACGTCATCCTAAGTCTGACATGACACAGCAAGGTAGATCCCCTGAGGGTACCACTTTGGGTATATAAACACCATACCTTCACTGAGGCAGGGAGAGGAGAAAAAGGACTTCCATGCTGATACACTGATGCAAGACGCTGAGGTTTTTGCACGCAGACACTCCAGCTTGCAGTGGTCTGACATCCCTTGCGTGGTGTCCATCTCGAGACCAAGACTGGGTCTCACAGTCTCTCACTTCAGGTAATGGGGTTAGCTTCATCCTAGAGGGATTTTTGGCTCTACACCTACATACACTTAGATACATTTAGTTAGGGTTGCATCGTAGGAGTATGCATTATTACTGTCCTGTATTTTATATACTTGCATGTATTCATTGTTTTAGGACTATGGTAAGAATCTACCATCCTTTTACTCTGTTGGTGCTCATAATCATTTATATCTGTTTCTTTCTTATGGTTCTTTAGGCACACCTATTTTACACTAGAATGATGCTGGTTCAATAAATGCTTATTGAAAACATCCCCACTGTTTATTCTGCATATCTCTCTGAGACAAAGTAAGCACTATTGACTGAGCGAAAATTACTTTAGTATTTCCACAATCCCTGATGGGAAAGAGCTGTCATGTTCGATAGTTGCCAAGAACTATTCTCTCCTTGGTAAGAGGGGTTTCTTGTGGCACTGTCAGCTAGCTGGTATACAGGCAAACATACCTGGTGGGGGTGTCTGGAATCAGTTTGGACACCAATACCACACTTTGTGTTGTCTAAACGCGCAGATCCTATATAGGGTTATAGGAACTACACGACATGGCACCGCCAACGTTGGTTTGGTAATTATTTAACGGTTAAATCTGAGTAGTTCAGTCATGCTATTCTCAGAGATCCCTACTCACATTTTTCCAGAGACGTCTGGAGTGGGAAGGGAACTATCTGCCACAGCTGAGTAGGCATGTCCTATGTATTGCCTGTAGCTTTATCAAGCTTGAAGGACAAATAGTTCCTATTGTGAATAAAACGTTATCTCAGTTTACTTGAAACTTGCTCTATTTCAATATTGGCTGACGAAGACACCAATGCGCCAGCACAATGTGCTGCAGTAAGTGAGGAAAATGTCAGACCTGCTCTTACTTTAAAACTAGCAGACTATGGAGTCACAGCTAGGCGTGGGAAAGTAACATTCGTGATTGAGGCATACAAATTATACAGGACAGAGGTATTCTATTCATGGGTTAAATTCCCACAAGCAGATGCACAAACACATACATTTCAGTCTTATACTAAAGAAGAAACACCAAATGAATACTGTCCGTATGAGAACATGGAAATTCCGCTCACCTACCAGAAGCACATAAACTGGTCTAAAGGCGCCCTCCCACACACAAAAGAAAAAGTGAGACTCGGTCCACTCGGAAGAGATGGAGCAACCTGGCCAGACCTTGTGGCTTACACATCACATCCAGACATTGACACAATGCTGGTGGCAGACTAACATCCACTACACAAAGAATTAATAAAACTTTACAGGAACCTGACACAGTTCTGTGATGAGAACACGAACACTTCAGCCAGCAAGGGCTACACTAGCAGGACAAATTCACGGATCTACAACTAAAATAACACCACACACGCTACTCAGTTATGGGTAAAATGCCCACTAGACATGAGCAGATGCCCTTCTGGATAGCTAAAAAAATAACACAGTTAGAGGCAGTATTTCCACACACAAGCCCCCAAGAAAAACACAAAATGCTAACAATCTGCTTGCCAATGGGGATATCTCCCCAGATAGAGGATTGTACCTCTTGGGGTATAGTTTCAGCTGCCATATATACCAGAACTCATGGTATCCCTTCAATAGCAGCAATACCAGATGAAGTAAGACAAAAACAGAATGATTATGGAGCAGAACCTGCTTTGAACTTAGGGATGAAATTGATAGAAAATTTTACCCAGGTATCAGATATTATGTTAGCAAACATAAAAGGGGAGGCAGCAGGATTGGCAATACGCCAATGCCTGAGGGATTTCACTCCTTTACAGTGGGAATTACCAAAGATATAGAAGATACCTATGCTGAATTAGGTAGAGATAGTTTGGGAGCTAGAGCAGCAAAACCTCAACTCATGGGTGGTCCTGATAAAGTGAACACCAAAAAAGCACCTGAGTCTTCTAAAAAAGAAATGGGTAATAATAAAAAACAAAAGAATAGAGAGAATAGATCATAATCCAGGGGTGGGTCTCCTCAACAGTAGCCCTCCAAAAAGAGGTACAACCGTAGGAATCGTGATAACATTGGAAAAACTGACAGGTATCAGTATACTGATACACGTTCCTCTCGTTCCTTTCAGGGTTCATCCAAAAACTCTGAGAGGGAAGAACGGTCAGAACACAGACCAGAAGAGCGTACAAAGTCCAGAGACAAGCAACGTGCTTCAGACTATACTTTCAAAAAAGAAGAGAAACTAAAATCAAAACCTCAATTTAAAAAGAAGAAAGTAGCGGGTCTCAAAGTTAGACATGCCCAGAATTCTGAGCACTCAACTTCTGAACGCAATAGGCTCTGACGATGCTAGACAGCGCAGCATATGTAACAATAGCTTGTCAGAACCTGATGGAATTTTTGGTGACAGTGGAGTTAAATGAACATATCACGGTGGAGACACCTCATACGAGCGCAAGTGTCCCGCATAAGTTACAAGAAATAACTCTCTAAATGGAGGGGGACAAACCCAGAAAAATTTACGGTCTATTATGGAAGAACCTGACTCATGGATATGACATCCATTAGGCTGAAAAAGATTGGCCGCCTGAAATTATGGATTGCCCAAAGGGAGAAACAGTAATTGTACTGGCTTTTTCTGTCCTCGTTCCAATATACTTAAAATATACATACGCACAGGATTGGGCGGTAGTACTCGCTTTGGCATTATATCTCAACCATGTTGGGTGGGATGCTGAGTCACCTCACCATGTAATACCAGTAAAATCTACTCCAACTCCACAGTGCAAGTACCCAATAAAACAAGAAGTGAAAAAACAGGTAAGGGAGAACTTACATCAACTTGAAAACTAGGGTCTATTTGAAAGTTGCACTTCATCAATGAATAATCCTCTGTGTCCTGTAATGAACCCAATAATTCATACAGTTTAGATTTAGACTATTGACATCTGCACACATGCACCAAAACATCTTCAGTACAGAATACACACAGTGCCCAATTAATAAATAACATTGTGTGGGAGAAATACAAAACAACATTAGCTATCTCAAATGGATTTTTCTGCCAAAATATAGCACCTGAAAGCAGATATTTAATAGCATTCTCAGCACTCGGTTCTCAGGGTCAATTTTGTCGACTCCCCTAAGGGTATAAGAATAGCCCTGAGTTGTTCTCCGCTAGGGTAACAGAGTTACTTCAGAATTTGGATGAAAAGGCATTGTCCTATGTAGATGATATTTATCTGATGGATGATGATTTAAAGGATCACTTGACCAGGGTGAGCAACATAATTTTGGGGTTTGTCTCTGAGGTAGCCCACCTCAATGTCGCATTTTTGGGATATGAGCTTTGAAGTGAAGGGAAAAGCCTGGCAGCTTACTTTTTAGAGAAGTGTGAGCTGCTTCAACCTCCTAAATTGCTGAAAAATGTACAATCCAAATTGGGATTCCTAAATTTTGGAAGGACAAACATTTTGGATTACGCAGAAAAATTAAAACCTTTCTACGACCTAATAAGACCTGATTTTTCAGTGAGGCATTGTACACAGGAACACAGATATCCTTTGTTCCATACAGGCTGACACAATAGCTTCCAAACACCTACATACATGTGTAAACACCACAAATTTGCTGATCCGTGTTATAGAGGGTCAATCTGGGTATACTTACCTAACCTTCAATGAAGGCGAAACAGTGCCCATAGCATACACATCACACTTGTACACAAACTCTGAAATGCATTTTGCTACTTCAGAAAAAAATCTGACAGTGGTACAGACTGCTGTAGTGAGGAAAAGAACACTGGCTCAGGGGAAACATATAATTGTCATAACTCCAATATAGGCCTTAGAGGCTGATACAAAAGCAAGAGCTACCAATGCTAAAGCTTTACATCAAAGATGGATACAATGGGTTAATTCCATCACTGCAACAGTTGTAGATTACAAATTTTACTCTACACATAAGACGCAAGCATTTTTGCAATATGAACAAGAATATCCTCTCCCGAATTAAATAATGCCTCTAAATCAGTATGAATACATTATTTACACTGACGGTTCTGTTCAGCCAGCCATAGGTAGTCAACAACAATACCACGCTGCGTGTGCAATTGTGAATTGTAGTTTGCAAGAAGGCAAGTTCCATCCTAGCAGTATGAAGACACAGTCTCTAGGAGACTGCACGGCACAGCTGGCAGAATTAAAAGCCCTTCTACTGGCACTAATAAATACGGATCGAGATTTCCCCACACTGATTGTGTGCGTTTTTTTTTTTACTGTGTCCAGTCATACAATGAATATCTTCACTACTGGGGTCAAAATGGGTTTAAAGACTCAAAAGGTGGCAATGGAAACAGGTAGCTGAGTTGAAAAACGAACTACAGAGAGCTCACCCGATACACACACTGAGTCATCAACGTGATGGCGTTCACATGGAAAGGAATTCATTGGCTGATGAAGCTGCAAAAGGGTCAGTACGAACTGCTGCCATATCTGTAATCACTCATTCTAGTACGAGAATAGACTGACAGATAATGGTAGCTGTCATTGCTTCACCAAAAACAGCACAAACTTTCCACTCAAGTACTCCTACAAGTTAAATGCAAAAAATATTCTATATGCTCAAATACCAGGAGTGGGGGATAGAGTAATACCAAACATAGATCTCAGATTAGGCTTAATACTAGCTGCACACAAGGGTCTAGGTTCTGCACACACAGGAGTTACAGGGACGGTTTATTTACTGAAACAATGCTATTGGTGCCCAGGACTAACTAAACAGATGAAGAATTTTGTCTTAAAGTGCGACATCTGTCAGCAGATGAAGGGTTGGGTGCTAGTAGGTCAGAATTTAACAGTGACCGAGTTCATCTGATAGTGTTTCCGACCAACATCGTTATAAGCCCCTAAATCTTCCACCCACCAGTATTCAGCAGCTTCCCCGAGTTGGTTGTGGGTCAAATTGGGAATAGTGGATCTGCACCCTACCATTCTCCAGCACCTTGCCCGAGTTGGTCCTGGCTTTAGATGAAAATAGCAAATCTGCCTCCCCACCAGTGTCCAGCAGCTTCTCTGAGTTTGTCAACAATGGAGTTTACAATAGAATTCTATTGTCATCTCTGTTCACAGCATCTTCACACATTTTAGCTTTACAGTTGGTTAAAAGGAAAAATCTGCTCCTTACATTATTCTTGTTTTTCCTAAAGAAAAGTATTACTGAAAAGAAATATGAAGCGTTCATATATGTATATTAATATTTGAAAATTAACTTGCATACAATCTCAACAATAAGATTCTTTATTTGGTTGTCAGTGTAATTTTGATGTCTCTGTAGCAAGGAACAGTTTTTGAGAGATAGTGTATAAAGGACTAGAAAGAACATTATATTTAATGTTAGTTCAAATAATGTTTAGGATTGAATGCACTGATATTATAATTTTTACAATAGTAATACGTACATACAGCAACAGGTGGTAGTGTAAGAATAAACTTTGCCAATTATTGTCTGCTGTTCAGTCATGTGTGTATGTGGTCTCCTCAAAGGTTACCATCACCCTCATCACAAAATGGTGGATACCCATTTTTATAGTGCTTTTCAGATAAAAGCCTTATTAATATTAAAATATGCTTCTAAATCCTTGACATTTTTATATTAAATATATGACTAAACATGTAATATAAGTGCTGAATCTTCAAGTTTTACCTTTAATCTATTTATATGCAGTAGTCTGCCATTTTTGTAGGGGCATATTGAAATAATACAAAAATGTCAAATTTTTTCTTTATAAAATTGTCTCTTGCAAAACTCATTTAATTTATTTTTAATATAACATTAATTTAAAAAAATAACCTAATATAAAAAAACACGTTTTTGTAACACATTTTATTGGCATTTTCAACACTACACTTATCCCAATCAAAAGTTAGCACCTGTTAAATGTAATGAGGTAATCCAATGTTATTCTAGGGGAGAGGTAGGCCTCACAGTAGTGAAAAATGAATTTGGGAGTTCACTACCAGAACATGTAAAACTTAAATGCCCAATCAACACTAAACCATGCACTGCACTGCTGGCAATAGTCCTACAATTGGTACGCCCACCAAGTGTGACACTCTACCCGTCTGTGTCTTCTCACCTCATGTGACGGGATATCCACCTTGTTGTACATCAGCAGGCAACCAACAAAACTGTAAAGGAAACAAATCCCCAACTCAAAAAACTCACAGACTGAGCAGAATGTGCTACATGGTATGCCTGTGTGTAACTTTGGACCTTCACAGTACATCTTCATTAGGCTAGTAATCGAGATGAGATCGCTGTATCAAGTGTATCAGTCATGCAGACCGCTCTCTGGCTGCAGGACCGAACCCTTGTTTGCTGTTCCTGACGAAAGTGCACAGACCACCCAGACATTGCTCTGGTGGGTTAGAATCCGGTCTGGCCGAGTCCCTTGTTCTTTCTGTAGTCTCTTATGTTAATTCTGTGCTTCCAAACTAATTTGGTTGAATCCCCTTGGGCACACCGCCTGTCCGACATGGAAAGCAGACTGAATAAATGTGCACTGAGCGTGTGCTGTGGAAAAATATATAACCAAACAAACTCAGTGTGCCTGATAAACGCAAAATACGTTCGAAAATGCATGTAATTTAAAAAATACAATAAAAAAATATAACTAAAGACGCCCGAAATTAATGGCACCCGAAATTAATGAAATTGGAAAATACATTAGAAAAGGCGATTAGAAAAAGTGAAAAAAAAATTAGAAAAGGCGAAAAATGAAGATTAACCCGCTAGTGTGTCCTCGTGTTCATGTAAGGACTGTTACTGCAATGAGACAAAAACTGCCCCACTAGTGCACCCTAGTGTTCATGTATGGACTGTTCACTAAAAGGGTAAATGTGCGTTCCCTGTGTAATAAGATGTACATCAATCTCAGTGGTTAAATTAACACCACCGTCTGTACAGCAGATACAGATATCAATACCATCCTGGCTGTATTACACCTTTCTGTTACAAGTAGCATGCTAGTACTATCCGATCATTTAGCCCATGAGGTTTACCAGAGTTCAGCTTGCTTATCCAGAAATTCTCCCGACGTAGGAGATATTTATTATGGTCTCTGCCTTCCGTCTTCTCGATTATCTCCAAAATCAAAAACTTAATTTGTGAGATGTTATGACTTTGTTCATTAAAATGTATCGCCACGGCGGATTTTACATTCCATGTTCTGATGTTTGACTTATATTCATTAATCCGTACCTTAATTTTTCGTTTAGTCTTTCCCACGTAGACTTTTCCACATGGGCATTTGAGTAAATATATTACATTTGATATGTCGCATATGGCCGAAACCTTCAATTTTATATTGTAACCCTTCATTGGATGTGTTATGCTGCAACCTCTTATTATATTGTTGCAATTGTTGTAGTTATTACAGGGTTTAGTTCCTTTTGCTGTTGTTGTACTTTGTGGTGTGTTCGTTTTCAGTATCTCTTCCATGTTGTTACTTTGAGTGTAGGCGAATATTGATGGTTGCGTGAATAGGGAGTTGAAATCTGGTTCCATGCCCAGAATTGACCAATGTTTTGTGATTATTCTTTTAAAGTCTGTGCTCAAAGTTGAAAATTTGGAGACCACTACTATTCCGGTGTTACTTGGTTTTATAGTTTTTAATAGGTCAACTCTGTGCAGTAGGTGTGTTTTTTGTTTGCCTTTGTCTATGAAATGTTGTGGATAGCCTCTTTCCAAGAATTTTTGACCCATCTCTTCATTTCTGGTAATGGCTTTATCTGCATCCGACATTATTCGTTTCGTTTCAAAAACTTTATTCGATACATAAAATGAATCATAAAAGTATTGAACATACAATTCATCATGCCTCATAGGATTAAAGAGTTCTGATTTAAAAAGCACGATTTTTCCAGAATTTAAGAAAGACATTAGAAAGACATAATAATGACCATAAAAGAATATACAAGACATGATTTTCAACAGGAAAAATTCTATACATGTAATACTACCCATAAGTCTTCCTAATCTTTAGTGAGATTCTAATAAAATTTAACATGGAACAGCAAATTTCTACGGAGGATAATGATGACAGATATTCGTACCCTTCCTCATAAGTGCAAGGTTGCCTCCCCTTCAGGATTGGTTTGATAAACCGGAGTCTTGGCTCCTTATATAGGGAGCAAAAAAGAACCAGATGTAAAGTGCTTTGTCTATCCCTATTATTACAAGGGCAAGGGGGCAGCCTCTCACACCAACCCCCTATTTTCGGGAATGCAAGCAAGAAGTGCAGAATCTCCAGCCTAAACCTTGTTAGAAGGAATCGCCATTGCACATTAACAGTAAATGTTAAATAAAACTGAGGTTGGGGTTTACAGGCATAGGCAATAGCATTGTCAGTAACATTGACTATAGGCGGTGGGTTCAGTGTTTCCCAATACCTTGCTTTTATATCCGCCTTATAGTTTCCCTCAATTCTTTCCGGATTGTCGTAATATGACCCCAGTCCAATCTTTTTCAACATATTATAGACATAAGACAACCAGGGAATCTGTTTTGAGTTTTCTAAAGCCATGCAATCGGTAATAATGTCTTTGGTAAGTTGCAGGTCTTCAGATTTCCAAATTTTACCCCATAACAGTAGAGGGGACAAGCGAATTATATCAGAAACACAGGCCATACCGATTTCTTTGTGGCAGAAAATATTTGAGGAACCTTTAGGAACTGATAGGACCCTTTTTATAAAGTTATTTTCCACCACCTGGATTACGGATGGTATTTCGGTCCCCCACACCCCTGCCCCATAAGTGGCTACTGATAAACATTTTGAGGTGTAAAGGGTTCTGAGGTGCATAATATGTTTTTTCCCTAGTTTACTACAGAAACGAAAAATACCCTCTATCGCCCTTGTCATGTTCTGGGCTCGAACCTTCATGACCGGTGTCCAACTTAGTTTGCTGTCAAACAGATTACCAAGGTAGTTAAAGTTTCCCACTTTTCCAATCATGCGATTGTTGACCACAAATTTCCTAATAGTTGACCCTTTAGGGCCACAAGACATTACAAAAGATTTCTCAAAATTCACCTTTAGGTCAAGATCAAGCATGAATGTATTGAAAGCATCTAGACACACTTGCATGCTATTTCCTGTCAATGTCATGAGGACAGTATCATCTGCATAAGAAAGCATGGGAATACTTTTACCATTGATTTTTGGGAAGTCACAACCCTGGTTTAATAGGTACTGTTCTAATCCATTTGTGTAAACCAGAAAAAGAAAAGGCGCCAGGATGCACCCTTGACGCACACCTTCAGTTGAAGGTATTGGTTTTGTTATTTCCCCTCCAGAACCAAATCTAATAGATACAGTTGTTACTTCATGTAACCTGCGAAGCAATGTGACTAAAGGTTCCTCAAAGCCCATATCATCCATCATCCGCCACAACTTATGTCTGCAAACAGTGTCAAAAGCACTCGTCAAGTCCATGAAGGCAAGATGGACAGAGGATTTTTTTGCCTTCATGTACTTGCCTAAAATTAGTGCCAAATTAAGGCACTGCTCGTTTGTCCCCTTTCCACGTCTAAAACCATACTGAGAGTTAACTATGAAACCTGTGGAATCTGCCCAACTTTTTAATCTCGCCAGGATTACCCTACCCAGAATCTTACATGAGGCATCTATTAAGGAAATCGGGCGGTAGCAGCGTGGGTCAGACCTATTGCCCTTCTTAAAAATCGGCACTACAGTTGCCTCCTTCCATGTACCAGGAATACGCCCAACCACAACAGCCTTGAACACATTCAGTAAGATCGGTGCCCACAGACTGACATTGGACTTAAAAAGGTCCAAGGGGACAGCATCTGGGCCTGGGGCTTTTAGTGATGCTCCTTTCCCTAAGGCTTCCTCAATCTCAATCAGTGTAAGTGAAGAGCTGAGGGTCAAAGCCGAGGGAGGTGCCACCAGATCCCCTGTCCCTTCGGTACTTGCCATTATTGAGATAGAATTGGGGTTAAAAATCTTAGTAAAATGTTGAACCCATTGATAACCTGCGGTAACCTGCGCAACTATAGATTCTTTATTGTCGCTCTTGAAGAGAGGACGATTTATGACCTCCCAAAAGAGCCTACTATCTTTTAGTTCTGCAGCCTTTTCAAGATCATCCCAAGCACTGACTTTTAAGTCTTGCTTTCTTTTTGCAATAGCATCCCTGTAAGCCTTTCTGCTAGTCCTTACAAGCTCTTTGTTTCTTGGCTTTTGGCGCAGGGCTAGTTTTAACGATTGGTGTGTAGCAGAACACACAGAGTCAAACCATCTAAAGGCCTTTTGGCCTCCCTTCCCCTTGGGTTTTCTAAGGTGCTTTGCTGCATGACCACACAACTTCTCGAAGCTTTCAATAACCTGATGGGGGTCAGATCCTGGGGCTAGACATAATTCTATTTCCGTTTCATAATTAACAACAATGTCTTCCTCCAGTTTTGTCACATTTACCTTCCCCCATTTCAATGTGACACCCTGATTCTTATTATACTTAATTGGCTGTTCCCAAATCCTTGGTGATTCTTTTGTTGGCACACACAATAACAGCATTAAAGGGTTATGATCACTTGCAGGATTTGCCACCACCTCCAACTTATCAACATACTTGAAAAAGGTACTAGATACCAAAACAAAATCAATTGTGCTCATCTCCCCCCTCGTACCCTGAAAGGTTGGTATATGCAGGGTATCTGGGGCAGACCAAGGGTCTACTACACGCAAATCATTTGTGATAATAATATTATTCAAAGCATCCCCCTGAGGTGTATGTCTAAAGTGGGTCAGAGGCTGGGCATTCAAGTCCTCTAGTCCACACACATTTGAGCCTCCAAAACTGCACAAAGTACAGTTGAAGTCGCCGACCCAAATGAGAGACGATGTAGGGTGCCTGTTGCGTGCTTTACCCAATGCATCCTCCAAACTTTGGATTATCGAGATGTCGTGTTCGTTGAAGATGTTATAATACCAATTAATTAATAAAACGGGATCTGGGTAGAGATGTTCTAATAACAGCACTTGGTACCAGTTTGTCTCCACCAATTTCGAGGTTTTCAGTTCCTGTAGTTTTGTAGACAATGCTGTCATTATTCCACCTTTTGCCCTCCCCGATGTAGATGGAACAGCCGGAACAGTAAATGACTGAAAACCCTCGATGTCACAAGTGGTCCTAGACCACGTCTCCTGTAAACACAGGATTCCATGAGCTTCCACAAAGACCAGCCATGCCTCATCTTCCAGTCTACTCGCTAATCCGGAAATGTCCCAGGATAGTAAGGATAATAATAATGATGGTGATGATGGCCCTTGTATTCCATGGATGCTTCCCAAAGCATCTCTTGTGGCGGAGGTGCTTTGTTCAGGCAATAATGATCTATTCCTCTCATAGCCCATGGAGATGGAGATGTTTCCCACAGGCGTGACAGGAGTCCCTGGCTGAGGAGGTCCAGTATTCACATTGTCACATTCAAGAGTCACCAACACTGAATCATCATTGATGCGTGTCCCTAAGTCTTCATTCTTTCCCACATTCAAGATACTTGGTGCAATGCCTTCAGTCCGGGATGGTAGTCAGTCTACCCCATCCATACCCATTAAAGGGTCAAAACGATTCCTCAGTGGGATATTATTGTTATTATTTGGGAACCAACCAGGATAATCTGTGCCCTGAAACCTTGGTCTTCGTGGGTTATAGGGGACTTGTGTGAAGGGGCCCATACTTGGTGGCCCCATAAAGCGAGCTGTCTCATGCCAAGGGGTATAATAATTTTGCTGGCCTTGATTCATATTCATGTTGTGTGCCCAGCCCATGTGCTGTTTGCCATTTGTACTATAACCACGATGATAGGGATTTCGGTTTGGGGTAGTCTGGTAGAGGTTGGGATAAAAATATTCAAGACCCACACACTGAATATCCCCCACCCTACCAAACCTCGCCTTACTGCAAATGATATCCTTAACCCAGTTGTCTCTGAAGTTAATCAGGATGCAGTCACCCTCCAGGTCTTTTTTACTTGGCCCAACCCAGGGGACCCTCCGTACACTTAAGATTTTCGTAGCAGTGTCCTCGGTTAAAGGCCTATTGGTATTTAGCCAGAATTTTGTTTTGTTTAAGAGGTCCTCGCTTTTCTCATATTTATTCTCTGGGATTAATGGAACACCTGTCAGGATTGCCGTATATGGGGCAGACTCCGGGGGTATGTTTACATAAATCTGTTTACCTTGTAAGGGGGTTTTACTAGGGACCAGAGGTTTACTAGCTGGAGTTTCTTTCCCTTCAGTGTTAGGCAAGGTCGGGGCAGCTGTGTTAACCGGTGTAGTCACCGTCAAAGAGTTGCTAGACTTAGGGCCTGCTGTAGTCACCTGCTTAATTTTAATTAAAGGAGCTGGTGCTATACAAGGGGTGATACCGTTGGGATCTGTAGATTTTGCCGGTTGAGGTTGCTGTAAATGTATCTGGTTGTTCTTGGGGCCCTTTTTCCCTAAACTGCTGTTATTACTATTAGTGTAACCACCAGTAATAACGGATTGTTTGTTATTACCTACCAGACTCTCCAGTAGGGCGGTGTTCTTGGATGTTAAAAACTCCAATTGATCTAATTTTAGATTTATGATTTGGGTTTTTTCCATCAGGGGGTTCGGCAGACTTTTTGTAAGCTTCTCAAGACTGGCCATGAGATCCTTATCTTCCTTATGGGATGGTTTTTTCCCCAAATTTGAAAAGCTTTTTTCCATGTTCGAAAGCTGGGATCCTATCTGAGATAATCTATCTTCAAAGGGATTTAAAAGTTTTTTAAGTGTTTCCCATACCACGGTCAGAAATTCAACATCTTTCCCTTTTATAACGCAGAGTGGTACCCCACTAGTTTCATTCTCTATGACGAGATTATTATTATCGTGAGTTATCGTCAGCGAGTCTACATCTACTGGTGGTAAATCAGAAGGCTGCGTATTAATCACTGGGGGCGGAGATGGTGGCTTAGTAGATAACTGAGCCTTCGCAATCTTTGCCTTTTTCCTAGCGTATGCTGTTTGGTTATTACGCTTCCTTTTCGTATGTGGCCCTTGCTGTTTAATGTCAGAGATTCCTCCAATCTGCTCTATAGATGTTGATTTTAGCGCCATTTCCGGGGAGCCTCCGTTGCACTCCTTCATTTCCCCTATTGACCCAACCATAGTCGTTTTTAAAAAGTTAGAGGATACTGATGGTGAATCCTCCTTCGGTATGGATATAGTGGGTGCTGATGGCTGGTGAATATCTGCCATTGTTTCAATCAGGGTAAGCGGTGGGCCAATTAAACGGTCAGGGGTTTTAGCAAGAGCTATGGACCCTAGTGAGGATTTTTTGGCCGCAGCTAACTCCTGTGAGAGTCTCCTTGCAGCATCCAGTTCAATGGAAACTCGACGTTGCATTTTAGCAATCTCTGTATCTATGGCTGAGTGAGTCCTGGTAATAAAATCATCTAAGGTGCCATTTTTCAGTTTGGATTTAGCAGCCCTCTCTTTGTACTCACGTGATGACATGGTGAATAGTCACAAGAGAGTCTGAGGGTTAGGACCAAGAGGGATGGTCCAGTCCAGTCCTCTCAGACCTCGAACGGCCTCAAACAGCCCGCTCTTTGCCCGGTCTTCGCCCCGGTCGCTCCCGCTCGCTACCGCGCAGCGGTGGCCCCTAACTGTGATATAGAGCTAGGGAAGGGCAGTGGGCGTGGCCGGCAGGGAGAGCGGCCACAGGTGTGACACGCAGGGACTCCTGGGCAATGGAGTCCCTGCTAGGCTGCTCGCAGCCCTGCCGGGGTGCAGATGGTCCAGGAAGTTACCAGCTCCCCACACGAGCCTCTCGGTAGCTGGAGGCGCAGTGGGACCCGCGCAGCGGGTCCTGCAAGGTGTATAATTTTCCGCGATGAAATCCAGCGACGAAGTCCAGAAGGGTAGAGCCTCCACACGGTGCTCTGGTCGTCCAAAAGGCAAGGTTTCCCACAGGCAAATGGGACTTGTGCTCTTTTATTCAGCCAGGGGGCGTGGCCGGCAGGGAGAGCGGCCACAGGTGTGACACGCAGGGACTCCTGGGCAATGGAGTCCCTGCTAGGCTGCTCGCAGCCCTGCCGGGGTACAGATGGTCCAGGAAGTTACCAGCACCCCACACGAGCCTCTCGGTAGCTGGAGGCGCAGTGGGACCCGCGCAGCGGGTCCTGCAAGGTGTATAATTTTCCGCGATGAAATCCAGCGACGAAGTCCAGAAGGGTAGAGCCTCCACACGGTGCTCTGGTCGTCCAAAAGGCAAGGTTTCCCACAGGCAAATGGGACTTGTGCTCTTTTATTCAGCCAGGGGGCGTGGCCGGCAGGGAGAGCGGCCACAGGTGTGACACGCAGGGACTCCTGGGCAATGGAGTCCCTGCTAGGCTGCTCGCAGCCCTGCCGGGGTACAGATGGTCCAGGAAGTTACCAGCACCCCACACGAGCCTCTCGGTAGCTGGAGGCGCAGCGGGACCCGCGCAGCGGGTCCTGCAAGGTGTAGAATTTTCCGCGATGAAATCCAGCGACGAAGTCCAGAAGGGTGGAGCCTCCACACTGTGCTCTGGTCGTCCAAAAGGCAAGGTTTCCGACATTATTCTTTTGGCCCTTATCATCTGGGAAACTGGTAAGTGTTGTTTTAAAGACATTTGGTGAAAACTGGTAAAGTGCAAGGTGTTGTTCCTGTCGATGGGTTTCCGAAACACATCCGTTTCCTATCTAGTTTTGGTGAGTGTAATTTCTATATCCAGGAATGTGATTTTCTCTTTCTGTATTTCCCATGTTAATTGAATGCAATTGTCAATGCTATTTAATGCTGTCAGTGCTTCTTGCAACATCTCATGTGAGTTCTTCCATAATATGAAGACGTCATTGATGTATCTTACTAGTAGTTTGATGTTATCATGCCATTCTGCTTTTGAGAAGATGTGTGCCTCCTCGTACTGCCTCATGCACAAGTTCGCATATACCGGTGCTGCACAATTCCCCATTGAGGTTCCCGTTAATTGGAGGTACCAATCTTCGTTGTATTTAAAATAACTCTGGTATAGGGTAAAATGTACCAATTCCATCAAGAAAACTTGCATCGAATACTCCAAATCTGTACTCATTATTGCTTGTTCAATGGCTTCTATGCCTTGTTGATGTGGGATTGAGGTATAGAGCGACTTCACATCGGTTGTACACATTAGTAACTTTTCTCTATCATTAATTTCAACAGACTGTAGTCTTAATATAACATCTGTTGTATCTTTTACATAACTTTTCATAGTTTTTACTACTGGTTGGAGATATTTGTCCAGAAATTGTCCCACTGGTTCGTGGAGACTTTCATGTATAGACACTATTGGTCTTAGCAGTGGATCTGTCAGACTCTTATGGATCTTGGGAACCATATATAATGTTGGGCTCCTCGGGTTGGATTTCATGAGAACATATTTTGTTTTATCTTTAATTGTTCCAGCATCATGTGCTCTGTCCAGGATGTCCTTTAGTATTTTCATGAATCGTACCGTGGGGTTCTCATTGAGTTTCATGTAAGTGGTAGGGTCCGATATATGCTCCATTACCTTCCTTTCATACATGTTGGTGTTCATGATAACTAATGCTCCACCTTTGTCAGCTTTCACACATTTAATGTGTTTGTTGTTAGAGATTCTCTTTAGAGTGACTAGATCCTTTTGTGTCACATATTTCTTTGATTTTTTGTTATAGTTGAGTTTAGACAGGTCTTGTTTTACAAGGTTCTCAAATAAATCCAAACATTTATGTCTGACTGGGGCTTGATATGTGCTTCTAGGTCTAAGGCCCATTAGTTGGTCCGTTTCTTATCTTTCTTGATCCGGTAGGACATTCTCAAAAAAATGTCTTCGCCTTAGTTTTCTCAGAGTTTAAAAGTGCTCACCTCCAATTCTAATTGATTTGTTTGTGTTGTGGGTACAAATGATGTTCCCTTTTGGAGTAGTTTGATTTAATTGGGGTTTAAAATATGATCTGAAATGTTGATGATTAATTGTCTTTCGATGTCATCTTCTTTTTGTCCCTCTTAGGCAATATTGTACTCCTAGTGTTGGGATGTTCTTTGTCATTTTTGTTGAAAAAGATGTAAAAAAGAAATGAAAAAAAGAAATGATGGACATTTTTGATGAATGATCAAACATTAAAACAATTAAAACGTTGTTGGAAGAAACTAACAAGATTCTGTGGAGTCCTTTATCCATAGGGACAGACAGTGTGCCCAAGGGGATGCAACCAAATTTGTTTTGAAGCACAGCATTAACATAGTAGATACAGACGTCGGATGGACGCAAGACGTCACCAGTGGAGCACCCAAAGTATTGTTTAAAAAAATTCCTTAAATTTATTTAAATTAAAAACAAACAAAAGGCTTTGCACCAGCAACACAAAAAGTCAATTTATACTTCCTGTAGTGTCCCCTTCTCCCACCCTTATGGTCCTGGAGACTAAAAGCCACTTACCTCTGCTCTCGTCCAAGGACCTGAAATCTTGTCAAATTTGCAGGGGCAGCCGCAGCTCTTATAGACCAGTTCTTCTACCCTCAGGCACCCGCCCATGTTGGATACCCCTTCCCGCACTGTGGGACTGAGGTGCTACCCCAACGCCAGTCTATGTTATGTCTCGCCTCCACTGTTTTTTCAAGGGTATGACGGAATACACACTCTGGATCACGCAACAACTAACAAATTAACTAACACTTAAGGTTGCTCAAGTGAAACCTGATATTAACCTACTAACAAATCCGAACACACTTAGCACACCAGAAAACCTACGTCTTATCAAACTATAAGAAGTAACAAGCATTACTGACCAAAGGGCAGATACCTTAGCTTTCTCCAATGAGGAAGCTTCAAGAATTTACGCCCTAATACACGAGGATAACACAGAACCCACCTCACATCGCAATAAGGAGCAAAATATAAGACAACTGCTACATCTGCCCAAGAGGGAGATAAATCAGAGACTCCACGCAAGTACATTAATTAAATATCGCCGCTCACAGCGCATTCCACGGGGTTTGAGGATTGCCTTGAAACCTTCTTTATGCAAGAACGCGCAGAGATTTAAAGAGAGATGGTATGCGATCCTCAATACATGTTCGCTTGATTTAATCCTCTTAATCATCAAGGAATTATCAAATATATTGGATGAACTGTCCAATAAATAGTCACAGTAACCACAGAGCTTACCAATTCAATGTCAACCGAAGATTGGTCTAAAGTACTGGAAGATATTAATGCACAATTAACAAAACATTCCCAGGAGGTAAATGAGCGTAAAATCCGAATATTCCGCCGGGTCACGGTGGACTACAAACTGGGGGAGGTATATACCTGGGCTGAGGTATACGCCCACCGACGCCAGAACAGACCAGAACAACAACAAACCGATACATCATCGTCTGGGAGTGGCACTTCATATAAACCCAGAGAAGGTATACCTAGACCAAGAGTGGGAAAACCACACACAGAACAGCCACAGACCTCAGCACAAACACAGGCAACTGAAAAGCCATAGGAAACTGAGGAGCCTTTTTTAGAAGTAGGCCCTAGACACTTCTTTGACAACGTACTCTCTGACAAGGGACAAGAAGGAGATGACCAATTAAGAGGACTCACACCTCGTAGTACCTACATAGCACCTCTTAGCCATAAAATAATCGATACGTTCGAGAATTTGGTCAAATCAGATCTATCAAAACTCAACTACACTGAAACAGCAAGGAGAGCTAATTTAACACAAAAAGAATGGGGTATTTTGAAATCTATAGCCAATAACCCAAATATCAGCCAGAAAGCGGACAAAGGCGGAGCCATCGTCATAATGAACACAACTCATTATGAAACAGCAGTGATCACACATTTGGCGGATTCTACCACCTATATGAGATTAGATATCAACCCGACTGAAGCGTTTGCCCAACAACTGAAGATGATTATCAACAGAGCGCACGAGAAAGGAACTATCAATGACAGAACTAAGAAATTCCTTACCCCAAGTCATCCGAAAAGTCCGACCATCTACATGGTCTCTAAAATTCATAAGGATCTCACTAACCCGCCATTTCGACCCATAGTCTCCAACATTGGGAGCATGCACCAAACGGTGGGACAGTTTATAGATAAATACCTACAACCAAGTGTAGTCAAGATGAGAACATTTGTTAAGGATGCGACGGACCTCTTGAATAAATTACAATCGATTGAAATCACATCAGAGGAACACATGGTATTATGTACCATGGATGTAAAGGCGCTATATACCTCCATACCCCACAACAAAGGGATAGAGGCAGTAGAACAGGCTCTTCTACAAACAGACTTGGAAATGTACATGAAGGTGTTTATAATGGAATTATTTGAGTTCACACTGTACCAAAGTTACTTCAAGTGGAAAGAACAGTATTTCCTACAGCAGATCGGAACATCCATGGGGAATTCGGCAGCACCAGCATATGCAAATCTATTCATGTCACAATATGAGGAAGAGCACATTTTGACAAAAGGGCCGTGGAAGACACATGCCAAAATCATCTTGAGATAGATCGACGATGTATTCTTAGTATGGAAAGGACCCAAAACCACATTAACACCATAGAAGACCTCAATATAGCAGATGAACGCATTCAATTTACATTTGAAATACATGAGTCTACAATAACCTTCTTGATGTGGAAATAACCAAAACCAACACAGGATTCAACACAGACCTTTACCGGAAACCAACAGATCGAAATAACTTATTGCATTACCACAGCTTTCCCCAGGAAAGTTTAAAGAGCCATCTCCCATTTTCACAAATGTTGCGAGTGAAACGAATAGTCTCAACTACATCAATGGCAGAGCAAAGAATCAACGAAATGGAGTTAACATTCAAAGAAAGAGGGTACCCCAAGGAAACATTGACACTAGCCAAACACAGATGTGATATGAAGACCAGACAACAACTGTTACAAAAAAGCGTTAAAAAGGAAAATACCAGAATGGTAGTGGTATCAAAATATTCTACCAAGTTTAAAACATATCAAAACACCAGCAAAAGGCATTGGTCAATATTGGCGCAGGAAAAGGATTTTAACATCATTTTTAAACCAAGAACTTGGGTGAGATCATCAAACCAAAAAAAGTGCTAGTTTCGGAAACCTACAACGGGACAGTCCCATGCTAATTGCAGCAACTGCAATAACATCCTAAAAGGAGCCACCACAACACATCCAAGAAAGGGACACATTATCAAATTGAGGGTATCAGTCACATGCGACACCAAGAATGCTATTTATCTACTGAGATGCCCTTGCGGCCATGGTTATGTGGGTAAAACTGAACGCAAAATAAAAACCAGAGTAAATGAACATAAATCCAACATTCGGAATAAATCTCCAAAATCCAGTGTTGCATGTCACTTCACTGAAATGGCTCATAATGTCAGCCAACTCAGATTCACCATTCTGGAGATAGTCCCCTTAATGGAAGGGAAGGACAATAACTAACAGCTATTGCCAAGAGAGAACTTTTGGAATTACACCCTAGAGACTTTAAAACCTTTTGGAATGAATGATAGGGTGGAATTTAGCTGTTACTTATAAAGACTAATCAAACTGGTTTATCTCTCCAATAGTGACTGGTATACATATTACCAGCATTGATAAAGTTGTTTTATTTATTTTGAAAGATTGGTTACCTGATATCCACATTACCAGCATTGATAAAGTTGTTTTATTTTGAAACATTGGTAACCTGAATGTATATAGGATAGTTAGTACCTTCACGGTCACTAACCACTTTTTCCACACCTGTCACCTTTGTGTTTTTCCACACCATCTTTTCGAGTCATTTTTTCGTTTATATGCCTGTTCACACTGAGCAACAGATTTGTTATTTGCTGATATGTCATCTGCACATACTTCCAAGATGGCGCCCGTGCGGTAGTCCATCTTCTATTTTTATTTATTTAATCCACTAGAGTCACATCCGCGTTAGTATGACGGATGTGCCCGGTTCACTTTATACAAACGAATAACTGCTGAAGTGCACTTTTCCACCGTGAGGACCCGTTTTTACGATAAAGCCACACGTCGACACAAGTAAGTGCGTGTTGAACATCGAGTTACTGGTATGCAGACTGGGAGAATGGAGTAGTCACTTGTTTAAAATTTAATACATTACGGATGAACGCGATACTGATTTCACTATCGAACGCCATAATTGGTACACGCACATTGCTTTGTTTTCCCATAATGAGATCACATCTGAATCCTGATACGGTCATAGTTTTTAAATTTCACCATTCACAGCACTTCACTTTATTGCAATAAAGCAGAATGACATTACATTAAGTAATTACCGATCATTGGACACAGCCACCTCTCTGTCACTATCACACCCGCCGTTCTTGTTCACAGCCGTTTTATTCACAGTCGTTTGTTCAATATCACAGGAGTTTATGGAGCACTAAGCATGGTTAGATGTTATGGAGTATAACTATATACTTTGGCATTATTATTATTATTACCTCGTGTACTAAAGGCAATATTCTGTTGTGGATATATTCCCTGATGAAGGCTTGGATATAAGCCGAAATGCATTGGAATGAATAAGGAATGAATAAAAATATTTGTGAAGATAAAAAGCATGTTTTCTAATGAAAAGGTAAATAAAAAATAATTAACATTAATAAGAAGAAAAATCGGAAACCCTATCTAAGGGACTAAGGCAGTGACCAGAGGACGTTACCTCAGGTTTATGGAAATGCAGCCAGCATCGCCTCCCTAAGAGCCACATTGAAAAGTAGCAGCACATACCTCTCCAGTGTTTGGTCGTCCCATATGCCCAGATCCACCAATTGTGGTGGGGCTGTACCATCACCTCTATCACCTCAGACAGTCTATCCCCAACCCTTTTCCTCTATGTCCGTATAGCAGGACACACCTGTACTCCTCTGACCACATCTGCATATCCTTCAATCTGAGTCGCAGCATCCTATTCTGTGTAGCTTTATCCTCATGTAGTAGGCTCCATGGAGTATTTTGTGCTGAATCAAATAAAAGCCAGCCCTGATCAACAGTTCCTGCAGTTGGGGACAGTTCTCACCCCATTCGTCATCTTACAGTCTACACAGGACCTGAGTGCCTGGAATTCCAGGTAATCCTTATATCTCAGCAGAATATGCTGCATATGGAGGCATTTGAGGTACTGGTTCCCCGACAGTTCATATTCGGCCTGCATTTCAGAATACGGTATCATTATTCCCTCTCGGCAGACATCCCCATCACAGTAATTTCTAGCATGTCAACCGTACTGTGCCCCTCGATTACCCTGAGCTCTTTCAAGACTTCTGCCTCCCATAGGGGTGTTGCCATGGTAATCTTCCCCTTCAGCCTGCTCCCCGTTCTGCCTTTTTTCAGATGTCGACCTCCTTGGGCATCAGGGGTCGGAGCCCAGTCATCCTCCCCTCGCTATATAGTTTGAATAGGGACCCCTTCTTGTCCAGTGCCTATCAATCTGTCAACAGGGATGGTTTCTGTTGGTCTGTGAAGACACACTCATTCATGACAATTAGCTGGGACACCCAATAATAAAGCTCCAAGTTGGGCAGGGTGGCACGCCCATCACAGGGCTTTTATGTCAATGTTGCCAGGGTGATCCGGGTAGACTCTCCATTCCAGAGCAGTAGGTCTACTTGCCTGAAAAAACTGTCAGGTAACTGTTAGAACTGGGGGTCTCTTGTTGGCTGAGGCAGTTACCTTAGTCCAAAGAGGGACACCCTATTTGATAACCCCTGCTCACCCCCTGGTAGCTTGGCATGAGCAGCCAGGCTTATCTTCAAGGCAATGTGTAAAGTATTTGCAACCACACTTCCAGTGACAAAGTGATAACACCACAAATAGACACCACACTGATGTATGAAAATAGCGGTATCTTTATCAAGAAGACAAATACGGTAAGACCAAACGATAAAAGTCCAACATATGCGCATTCGTAATATTTCACTTTGCCAGTTATTAGGCCAACAAACACTTGTAGGTTCTTGCGGTATTAATGAGCAGTTCACGATGTTCAAATGCGGCCCTAATGCCACACTATGCAGTTCATATTGTCAGACCAATGCAGTTCGTAATGCAAGAATAATGCAATCCTCAATGCACGTAATGCAAGTATAACGCACTCCTTAATGCAAGTAGTGAGGCAGTTCGTAATGCGGGAATAAATCAGTCCTCACTGCACATAATCAGGCAGTTCATAATTCAAGTATAACGCACTCCTTAATGCAAGTAATAAGGCAGTTCGTAATGCGAGAATAATTCAATCCTCAATGCGCCTAATCAGGCAGTACGTAATGCAAGTATAATGCACTCCTTAATGCAGTAATAAGGCAATTCCTAATGCGATAATAATTCAATCTTCAATGCACATAATCAGGCAGTTCGTAATGCAGGAATAATACAATCCCTAATACAAGTAATAAGGCAGTTCGTAATGCTGGAATAACACCAGACCAATTGACGCGATTAGCATGGGCACCACTAGGCCCAACCCACAGACAACAGTCCTGAACTTCCGCGGATGGCCCCAGTGCTGCCGGGCAGGTTCGGGCCGCTCGAGGACTCAGCAGGAAAGAGACAGGAATACTCCTGTACCCCTCCCCAGGCCACACATGCTTGCGGATCCTGACCGGAGTCCAAGCCTTACGTGAGGGATGCGCTGCTTTGCTCTCTCTCTCTTTCTCCCCGCTCGTCGGACATCCTGCTGGGCGCTCCCAATGACGACACAGCTCCGATGCAAGGCGACGCTTTAGCCGGACAGGTTACGGCACTATCTTCTCCATTGCTGACGATCTTTGGAGATTCCTCTTGCGAACGACGATCACGATTACCTCACGACTTCCTTAGCTTTACAAAATCCTTCAGCATGTTGCAGCTTGGGCCGGCGGCGGCGATCTTGATCTGCAACCTCCGTTACAGTGACAGCTCTGGCCACAAACAGCTACATAGCAGTGTGGACAATGATTCACGCAGTGGGGGCACTGCAATCATGGGGCACTTTCCAATCACCACCACAGACCCCATGCAGTCTCAGGCTGCACACGCACAAAGCTTCGTTGAGACTCGGTCGGGTTTTGGGCCACACAGTTCCGGGGCAATGCTTACAAAGGTTTCAGGCTGCAAAAAGCACACGCACACAGCGTTGCTGAGACACACTTGGAAACTTTGATGTTCCTGAGTTTCCACAATAGGGAGCCAGCTCTCCTCGGGCCCTTGGGGGCAAGTTGCTTCGGGACACAGCACACATCAAAGTCATTTCAAGCAGGAGGACATAGCACACAGCAAAGTCTCTTAGCCTCTCCTTCGTTAAATCAGCAAACTGCAGGCCAGCCCCAGAACACACAGCAAGGGACAGTCCTTCTCTTTAGTCTTTTCAGCTGTTCTTTCTTGGGAGAGGTTCCTCTTGACCACGAAGTAGTTTCAATCCTCTTCAGTCTTGATCAGTCCAACTTTCAGGGGTATCAGTTCTCGTAGTTAGACCCTTACATATCTTTGAAGTCTTTGTGTTCAGGGGGCACTGACCCCTGTCCAAACCAGTTCTGGGTGTCTCCCTGCCAGTGACACCTTCTTCCTTTCACAGTAGGGGTCTGGTTCCTCAATGACCCAGCAGGAGGTGGAGCCATTCTTTTATGGCAGCAGCCCAGGTCTCTTCACATCCAGGGGGCTACTCCTCCCCCCTACACTCCAGATACAGGTCAGCCTGTTGCTGTCTGAACCACTCCTCCCCTGGGTCAAGATATTCTCAAATCCTATCACATTCAAATCCAGACAGTCAATCCACAACCAGGCAGAGACACACAGAATGTTAGAACAAAAAAACAGCCACTTCTAAAAGCGTGGTTTCTAAACACACAATTCAACCACCTTCACAAACCGATGCGTTATTAAATTGTGAGTTCAGGCACACTAAACTTCACCTCTCCATCTTAAGCCTATTGGAAGATAGGCTGGAAACATATTATACAGCCTTCCCCATTCTGTCCTATGGGCAAGATGGCCTTGCAACAGTGAAAAACAAAATGGAGAGTATTTCACTGTTAGGACATGGTACACACTTCAGTACATGCCCTACCTTTCACAGACACTGTGCCCTGCCCAGGGGGGTACCTTGGGCCTGCTATAGGGGTGTCTGATGTGTATGAAAGGGAAGGGTAAGGCCTGGTAAATGGGTGCACTTGTCGGGACAACAGGGCAGTTAGCAAACTGCACTTTGACACTGTTCACAGATACCTTTGCAACTGGTCAAACAACTGAACAGGCATGTTTGAAATCAAAAGACACACAATTGATGGACGGAATGCAGAGCAAATCAAAACATTCACCCCCAGTCAAGAGATCTGGGTTAAATCCATCATTCTTTTGCTCACCATGTCACCCCAGTTTAGACCTGGCCATATGCAAATCAGTCTTGACCCTGTGCCTCATGGGAACATTCCAGCCCGAACTACCAAGCCAGGTCCTCCCTGGACCGGAAAGAAGCATCCTAGGACTGGTTTCGGGGTTTCACCCCTCATCAGCCAGGATAGCTTGATTCCAGTGGCACATTGAGCCCGGAACCTACGTCTGGGCATACCCGGCGCACTTAAATGCTTGTTTTCAGTCCAGGGAGGACCTGGCCTGGCAGTTCGGGCTGGACTGTTCACATTGGGCGCAGGGTCAAGACCGATTTGCATATGGCTGGGTCCAAACTGGAATGGCATGTGAGCAAAAAAACGATGGATTTAGGCCAATATCTCTGTACTGGGGTGAATGTATGACATTTTTCTGCATTCTGTCCATCAATTGTTCTTTTTGCATTTGTCACCCCGAGTGAGACGGGTATGCCCGGATGTGTATGCCCAGACATGGGTTCCGTGCTCTCCATGCCACTGGAGTCGTCAGCAATGTTCCCTCTAATTTTTTTCCTCTGTGTGCAGCAGTGGAGGGTCTCTGTACGCTGCCACCATGGCTATGTGCGCTAGGAGCCAGACCGTGCATGCAGTGCTAAATGTCACCCAAAACGTTTACTGGAAAAAGTGAAAAGATGGTGCATTTTCACACATACAGTGCCACGTTAAGGGTCTTTGACTGTCTGTGTTTGTCTGTCGGTATGTGTGTGTCTGTCTGTGTGTGTCTGTGTGTCTGTCTGTGTGTCTGTCTGTTTGTATGTGTGTGTGTGTCTGTCTGTCTGTGTGTCTGTCTGTGTGTCTGTCTGTGTGTCTGTCTGTGTGTGTGTCTGTCTGTGTGTCTGTGTGTCTGTCTGTCTGTCTGTGTCTGTCTGTCTGTGTCTGTCTGTGTGTGTCTGTCTGTGTGTGTCTGTCTGTGTGTGTGTGTGTGTGTCTGTCTGTCTGTGTCTGTCTGTGTGTGTCTGTCTGTGTGTGTCTGTGTGTGTGTCTGTGTGTGTGTCTGTTTGTGTCTGTGTGTCTGTGTCTGTCTGTGTGTGTCTGTCTGTGTGTGTCTGTCTGTGTGTGTCTGTCTGTCTGTGTATGTCTGTGTGTGTCTGTCTGTGTATGTCTCTGTCTGCCTGTGTGTGTCTCTCTGTCTGTGTGTGTCTCTCTGTGTGTCTGTCTGTGTCTGTCTGTCTGTGTCTGTCCGTCTGTATCTGTCCGTCTGTGTCTGTCTGTGTCTTTCTGTCTGTGTCTGTCTGTCTGTCTTTGTCTGTGTGTGTCTGTCTGTGTGTGTATGTCTGTGTGTGTCTGTCTGTGGCTGTCTGTCTGTGTATGTCTGTCTCTGTCTGTGTGTGTCAGTCTGTCTGTGTCTGTCTGTGTGTGTGTGTCTGTCTGTGTGCGTCTGTGTCTGTCGGTCTGTTTGTCTGTGTCTGTCTGGGTCTGTCTGTCTGTGTCTGTCTGTGTCTGTCTGTCTGTTTCTGTCTGTCTGTCTGTGTCTGTCTGTCTGTGTCTGTCTGTCTGTCTGTGTCTGTCTATGTCTGTCTGTCTGTGTCTGTCTGTCTGTGTCTATCTGTGTGTGTGTCTGTCTGTGTGTGTCTGTCTGTGTGTGCCTGTCTGTGTGTGTCTGTCTGTCTGTGTGTGTCTGTGTCTGTCTGTGTGTGTGTGTGTGTCTGTGTGTCTGCGTGTGTGTGTGTGTCTTTGTGTGTGTGTCTTTGTGTGTATGTCTGTGTGTGTATGTCTGTGTGTGTATGTCTGTGTGTGTGTGTCTGTCTGTGTCTGTCTGTCTGTGTCTGTCTGTCTGTGTCTGTCTGTCGGTGTCTGTCTGTCTGTGTCTGTCTGTGTCTATCTGTGTGTGTGTGTGTGTGCGTGTGTATCTGTCTGTGTCTGTCTGTGGGTGTCGGTCTGTGTGTGTCTGTCTGTGTGTGTCTGTCTGTGTGTCTGTCTGTCTGTGTGTCTGTCTGTCTGTCTGTCTCTGTGTGTGTGTGTGTGTCTGTCTGTGTGTCTGTCTGTGTCTGTCTGTGTCTGTCTGTGTCTGTCTGTGTCTGTCTGTCTGTCTGTGTCTGTCTGTGTCTGTCTGTGTCTGTCTGTCTGTGTGTCTGTCTGTGTCTGTCTGTCTGTGTCTATCTGTGTCTCTGTGTCTGTGTGTCTGTCTGTGTCTGTCTGTGTCTGTCTGTGTCTGTCTGTTTACAAACAGCACAGTCAAAAAATCAACCGTCTTTTAATCCCACTTAAAATGCCCGTTTGGATCAGCCAAGTTGCAGCATTTTGCACCTCCTGTAATCTTGCTGTCATACGGTGAGGAACGCCCTGGTACAGAGAGAGTCTGTAGTCCAATGGGAGAATATGACGACCTCCTGCAATGTTATCCGGACAATGTGAAGTAATTGGATGATCGAACGATTTAGGGAGTTACAAAGAGAGAAAGATTGGTTGTGAGGATATGAAATGGCTACAGCCTGGTAGCCACCATGTGAAAAAACATAAGGAACAGAAGTATTAATGGCTTTTTGCCTCTACTCCATACTCCACTGAATTCAGAACACAATCAAAGAGGCATCAGTAGGTGTCTGTATTGTAAGATTCAGGCCTGGCGGAAGTGACCTCAGCATTCCATGGAGGAGGCAAAGCCTCAGTGCAAAGTGTCACTCCCTACAACTGTTGTGCCTGACATATTTTTCTGTGGTTGTCGTTGTGAATGTGAAAGTGCTACCAAGGAAGGACCTCAATGCTCTGCCCTTTACACAAACAGATGAAACAGAATAAGAGTAACGCAGAAATACCTTCACCTGTTCGTATCAGTGGGCTCATTTGCATACATACCAACATTTCAGAAGAGCAAAGAGGGAGATAAAAAAAGAAAAATCGGGAGAATGGGGCCTTGAATCGGGTTACTGGCATGTATGGGCTTTGGAAGTGCGCTGCTGCAGGATCGGACATTTGAAACGTAAATGCACATTTTTTTCTTCCCTTTCAGAAGCATGGAGCATAATGGCAGGCAGAGAGAGGGTGATGCAAGTGTTGTACACTGGCCTGGCAGGTTGCTGGCAGTGTATGAACCCCCCTCCCCGTGGCAGCCCCGGCTGAAAAAGCTTCCCCTGCATACACACAGCTGCTCCCCCCCTCCCCGCCCCGCCCCGCCCCACCCCACCCCAGTACTTCACAGGCCAGACCCTTGTTAATGACGGTTTGTTGGTTTTTCACCTCTTCGAGAGCCCCTGCATCGCTACTCTTTGCTGGAAGAATTAGCACTTTACACTTACACATACCAAGCCCTGTCAGCTGAAACCCCCAAGGAATTGGGTTTTTGCTTGTAAATTACGTTTAAGGTTGTGAACCTGCTCGACCCGAGCATGGATGCAACTAAAAGTCCTTGAGCTGTTTCCTGCTCAGATGGCATATGGAAAAGTAGCCCCCCCTCCACAAAACCCCCGGCACCACCCGCCGCTGTCCCGTGGCCTCCTGCATGTCTGCCGCTAATGAGTGCTAAGAGCCCTCAGCCTGCTCGGCGCTGTTTATATACAATAGGGCGTCACTCTTCACCAATCACGGCCGCTGGGTTTCTAATTAAATAAATTACAAATAAATGGGCTCGGCGGCGGCGTCACCTCTTCTGCGCCCTTCAGCTGAATCCAAAAGCGCCTGCGGCAGGTTCTCGCTGCTGGGGTTAGCCACAAAAGCAAGTGCCCACATTGTAAAACTTACCGGCCACTTCAAGGTGAACACTTTCACCGTCTTTTGTCCACCGCGCTGCAACGCGAAAACTCTTGCGGGATGGACTGTGTGTGCGCGCTCCACACCTGGCAATGCGCGCTCGGGGCTACAGAAGTGTGCAGCCGCGCGGCTTATTGGGAACCGTGGTCATCACGCTATCCTGGCTGATGAGGGCTGAAAGCATGAAACCAGTCCTAGGATGCTTGTTTCAAGTCCAGGGAGGACCTGCCTGGCAGTTCGGGCTGGACTGTTCCCATTGGGCGAAGGATCAAGATTGATTTGCATATGGCTGGGTCCAAACTGGAATGGCACGGTAAGCAAAAAAAAAACAAAGGATTTAGACCCAGATCTCTGTACCGAGGTGAATGTATGACATTGTTCTGCATTCTGTCCATAAATTGTTTTTTTTGCATTTGTTGCCATGTGTGGAATGAAACCTGACTGATCTGCAGTCACCAATGAATCCACCACTTGCAACATGTTGTTTTCCAAGACCCATGCCAGAACTTTGTCTCTATGTTCTGTAATGAGATATGGCAGTAGGAGGTGCATTCGTCAGGCATCTTGCCCTCTTTGTGTATGAGCACAATCTAGGCTTGCGGTAGATCCCATGGCAGCACTTACTCTTTCCTTGCTCTCTGGAACATTGCCCTTAGGGGGCTACTATAGGCTAGCTGAGACATTAAAAAAATTCAGGAGTTAGTCCGTTAGGACCACAATATTTCCTGCTATAAGCTTGTCAAAGCATCAGAAATATCAGCTTCCCAAATCTCAGCCTCTAGGGATTTCTGAGCACCTCCCCCATGTAGGGTGGGAAAATTCCAAATAAATTCTTCGAGACCGTCCTCCTCTCCAGATAAGTGTGATCGGTAAGTTTCCCTCAAATATTCTGCAACTGATGAGCTATTACGTCCAGGGTCTCAACCGTGATACTGTTCCTCCCCTGTATCTTATGTATCCACCTCTGCCCTTCTTCGCATCTCACCAGCTAGGCCAGTAGTTTCCCGTCCATATTACGGAGCTTGTATATCCTCCCCTGTTTCACCCTAAATCCAGCTCTGGCTACTTGCTGGGCCAGAGTTTTATATTTATCCTATGTTTTTTTAATTCTTCATGCCAAGTCTGGATTTGGTGATGCAATTAACTCCGCCTCCCATTGTACCAGTTTTGTCTCCAGTTCATTGCACTCCCAGTCCCTGTTTCTCAGGTGACCATGGATCACAGTTTTATAGGCTTCCCATAGGGCCACCCCAGATTCCAGTGAACCGGTATTCACTTTGAAATAGTGTGTAGTAGCCTCTGCCACAGATTTCTTGTTGGCCCAATTTGTGTGTTTCCAAGGGTCAAGACAACAACCCGCCCTTGAGCAACCCAAGGCTGTTTGCCATGCCGTAATCATTGGGGAGTGTTCCAAAATATTTAGGCAGATATTGAGTATCCCTCAACCAGTCCACTTGGTGTTGTGGAACCAGCTGATAGTCAAGGCATTAAAGTGACCTCATGGCATTGAATGTGTGGGAGTATTGCAATTGCCCCCGTTCTTCAACCCTCCAAAGTTTAGCAAGTCCCATCAAATCCAGGTATATTGCCAAATGTGTATCAATTTTGGGTGTAAGTCAAGATTGTGATACCCGCTCCAGATTCCCCCCACACCATCAGGTTTAGTTTCCCCCAATTATAGAGAGGGTGTGTGGTGTAGTCAGAATCCTATCTTCCACTCTCACAGACCATCTGTCAGAAGTCCTGGAGATAAGTACCATGATGCAATTGTTAGAGGCATCCCATTCCCTCTACCGTTCACTGCTGCCTGGCAGTCATCAGATGTAGTCCAAGTCTGTGAAATAAGCAGGGCAAGTGACTTTTGCCTAAGAATGCCCCTTCCCCTAAACGCCGCTGAGAGATCTGAATATGCCACCACGAGAGGATCTGTAGGTTCACCCCACCCAGCCATGGGAGCCCAGCCCAGGTTTTCCTCTGCTTTCACATTCTTGTAATGTAGTGTGGGTACATATTCACAGTTCCTCAATCTAGCTGCCATAGGCCATGGGTTCATGCCACCTGTAGGATATTTTCACTGTCATGGAAATTCAATAGTCATGCCACCATAGCCCTTGGCAGGGCCCCGGGAAGGCAGTATGCCCAGCACACAGTTAGCAAACTCCAAGGTAAACAGTTTAGAGGGCCGTCCTTGACAGTTCCTGATAAGCTGTGGGAGAGTGCCCTTTTGGGGACCCCCACTAGCCAGATGTTGATGCGGCGGGAGCACCCATCCAGGTTGTCTAGCTTTGCGTCCAGGGCAACTTTCCTTTCTCCACTGCTGTAAGGCAGGCTTGTCCTAATTTTTTTTTCACAACTGCGTTTATTGACTGATTAGGCATAGCATAGGCACAGTTCTCCACAGTCAGGAGGACACTGTCAAATGGCAATCATATAGCAAGGTGTATACATAGCCTAATCGCTCAAATCGCCCCCCTTCCGCACCCCCTCACCCCTCCAACCACCCAACGCCCCGACTACCCACCCCTTATCCCACCCTAACCCGATGCACGTGATCACCTTCAACCGCAACACATGAATAGAGTACAGCAAGTATTGAGTGTCCTCCTAGGCCCGGAGGTCCCCATCTGCAGGCAGTCCATCATCGAAGTCAATCGGGGGCTCCAAGGTTAACCCTCTATAGTCTGCCCACCGCTTCCAGATCTTGTAATGTTTCCGGGGGCATCCCCTGGCTTCAAACACTGGTAACTCTAACCCCATGAGATAATCCAGACCAGCTTTCCAGGCGCTCAGTGGAGGAGCACGTTCACTCTTCCATACCCTCGCCAGATCTCGTTTGGCCACTACCAGACCCAACAACAGGAGGTGACGCTTGTAGATGTTCCCACCCACATTCTCCAGGATATGCAGAAGACCCAGCCTGGGCGTACGGGGAAGGTCCCACCCCAGCACTTCCGACAGACAATTCCATACACCATTCTAGAATCGGGTTAGACCCACACAGGACCACACCGTATGTAATAATGTGCCTCTCTCAGTCCCACAGCGCAGACACTCCGGAGTCGCAATGAGGCCAGCCTTCCACAGTCTCTCTCTGGTGTAAAAGGCCCTATGTAGGTATTTGAATTGTATGAACCGGAGTCGCACGGCTATGGCAGCCCCACGGGGGATTCCAGGGCCTCCCTCCAGTCATCCTCGTCCAATGGACCAATGTCTGTTTCCCAGGAGTCTTTCAGCGGCAGTAGGGAAGAGGAGCAATGGGTGACCAGCGTCTGGTATATTTTGGAGACTTTCTTATCCCCCAGATCTCCCATGAAGATCTTGGCTTCCACTGGGCTAAATTCGGGAAGCTGATCCAAACCAACCAGACTAGGTGCAAGCGCATGACGGAATTGTAGGTATTTAAAGAATTGGGTCTTGGGCATACTAAATTCAGTGCTAAGGTCTTGGAAGGACTTGAGTGTAACCCCGGCGAGAACATGACCGAGCGATGAAATTCCGATACAGTCCCAGCCACCAAACCCCGTCAGCGAGGCCAGTGCGGGGAGCTGTCCATTGTTCCATAGTGGGGTTTCCGCCGTCAGTCTACCCCACCAGCCCATACGGCGCAGTACTTGTCTCCAGATCATGAAGACCACCTGTGTGACCAGCGGTAGTCTCCTCCGTCGCCCGGCCGAGTACAACAGTGTATGTAACGTGGCGTCTCCCATCAACACGCGTTCTAGTGCGTATGCAGGGTCACTGCTATCGCCGTACCACCACTCGTTCAGAACCAATAGGTGGGAGGCCTGATAGTAGGACAGGAGGTCTGATGTGGCCAGACCTCCACAATACGTGGATAAGAAGCAAGTCCGCAGCGCCACCCTGGAGACACCCCCCGCCCACAGAAAGCGGCCCAGTACCAAATTCACCTGACGGAACCACTGTGGTTCGATCTTATGTGGATGGTTCTGCAGTTGGTACAAGAGGCGCGGGAGGGCGACCATTTTGAAGATCGCAGACCTACCGTAGATATTGAGAGGCATTCGAGACCACATTTTGATGTCCGATTGAACTCTATCCCACACAGGCAGCACGTTGCGCTCCCATGCGATATCGGCGGACTCAGACAGGAAGACTCCTAAGTATTTCAGACCCCCGACCGCCACCCGCTAGGCCGATGCCCAGGGGTATACACCCGTCTCCCCGCCCAGCACCCATAGGGTCGACTTGCGCGGGATGAGAAAGAGTCCTGACACCTCTCCAAATATGAGCATTATTTCCAGTATTCGAGGGCCAGATCGGTTAAGATCAGTCATAAAGAAAAGGACATCGTCCGCATATAGCGCGATTCTATCTGAGAGTCCTGCCCCCCACACAAAGCCACGAAGTTGTGCGTCGATGCGCACACAGGCGGCTAGTGGTTCCATGGCCAGCGCAAAGAAGTAGGGGGAAAGGGGGCATCCCTGTCGGGTTCCCCTGGCAATCGAGAATTTCTCTGAAATCGCTCCAGACACACGCACCAATGCGGTGATGTCCGTGTATAACAGCTTGACATAGGAGATAAACATTGGGCCCAAGTTGAGGCGTGGCAAGAGGGCGAACAGGTACGTCCAGCTGACCGAGTCGAATGCCCTGTCAATGTCTGCTAGTAGTAACGCCGCCTCTTCCCCAGTAGCCCCCATAGCGTCCACCGCCGCCTGTGCACGTCTGATGTTGTGTCGTGTCGCCCTATGTGGCATGAAGCCCGCCTGATCCGGATGGACCAGGTCTGTGACATATGGGAGAAGGCGGTTTGCCAACGCTTTGGCCAGTAGCTTGGCTTCAAAGTTGAGCAGTGATATGGGGCGATAAGACTCATGTCGGTCAGGAGGCCTACCCGGCTTCTGAAAAACTACAATTTCAGCATGGCGCCAGTCCGCCGGAAAGCTACCTTGTTCCCGCGCCGCCTCCAACGCCCGCCTGTAGTGCGGTCCCAGCTGTAGGTGGAATTTCTTATAAAATTCACAGGGGAATCCACTCGGCCCGGGCGCCTTACCCGTGTTGAGTTGCCCTAGCACATCCCCTAGTTCCTCCGCCGTCAAGGGGAGGTCCAGGGATTTCCTGGCTTCATCTGAGACCGCATGGGGGGACAGGTCAGCAATGAGATTGTCTATCGCGGCCGGCGGGAGACTGTCTCGGTGAGCATATTGCTCCGCATAGTAGTGAGTGAAGCTCGCCGCCAGAGTCGCCGGGTCCGTTATGGCAATTCCCTCACCATCGGTGAGGCCCGGCAGTGTGATTGGCTGTAAAAGTATATTGACATAGCCTATGTAGCATGGTGCAGGACTTATCGCTCCACTGGTATATCCTGCTCCGCGTGGCTAGCCACGCCTGCCTAGCCTCGTCCATTAAACGAGGCGTAGGATTGCTGTGCTTGCAGGAGCAGTCGTATCGTCACTTCGTCTCCTTCCCCCTGACACCGTCGTTCTAACACCTCCACCTGTGCCGCAGCCGCGACGATGGCCTCTCGACGACGACGACGACGGGCAGCAGTACACCATGCTATGTCTACGCCCCTCAAAGTGGGCGTCATGGCCTCCCAGGCCGTCACCCCGTCCGCTCCTTCGACCAGATTCTCCTGCCAGTAGTGGGCAACTGCACTGCGCATATGTTGTGTATAGTTCACCTGTTGGAGATGCCACGAGGACATCCGCCACCGGAATGGCTGACGTTTCTTGCGCAATTCAATCCGCACCACAACAGGGGAGTGGTCGGATAGTCCCCTAGGTTGAATTGTGGCCTGTCGTACCCTATCAAGGAAAGCTCCCGGTACGAACATGCAGTCCAGACGTGAGAAGGAACCATGCACAGCAGACACATACGTATATTCACGCGTCATAGCATGCAAGTGTCTCCAGGCATCCACCCAGCCCAATCCGTCCACCATCGCTCTCAGCCGTGTAGGGGAGGCGGCTGCTACAGTCCCCTGCAGCCTCCTGCGGTCCAGGCTCACGTCCACAACATCATTCCAGTCACCACCTATCACGGCCAAGGATTCCGGAATCCCAGCCCATAGTTCAAATAGTCTCTCCGCCAAGGACCATTATAAAGGGGGGGGGCATACACACTACCAAACACCACCGGGAAAGGGAGCGTTTCCGTGACCGAGATTTCCTGTGTCGTTTACCCCTGGCAGCAGAGTCACCCCTCTCCTGCGATGATCCACGCGACGGCCCAGAGCCCAGGCCCGGTTGGGCGTTCGGCCGGAGCCTGACCGTCTCATCCGTCCACCTGAACACAGCTTCCGGGGTATCAAAGAAGTGGGTCTTGGACTGAAAAACTACTCGAAGGCGGGCTGGATACAGCAATGAATATTGGATCTTCAGTCCACGCAGTTTGGCCTTCGCCGCCAGAAAGGAATGACGTTGCTGCTGTACCTGTTTGGTATAGTCCGGGAAAATCATATTCTTGTGATTATCGAACAGCAGAGACTCCTTGGCCCTCGCCTCCCGCAGTATTTTGTCCCTGTCGTGAAAGTTCAGTTTTTTGGCTATGACCGGCCGAGGCGGTTCTCCCACGGGAGGCTTCTGCGTCAGGGCCCTGTGCGCGCGCTCCACCACAAAGCAACGCGACAGGGCGTCCGGGGGAAGCCAGCTCTCCAGCCACCGTGTCAAGAATCTATCCATGGGCCCCTTCTCACAATCCTCCGGAAAACCCACGAAGCGGAGGTTATTTCTGCGCGCTCTCCCTTCAGCATCCTCAACTCGGAGCGCCAGCCCTGTCTTGTCCTCATTTTAGCTGCGTTAAGACATCCTTTGTGGCCCTGACTCTGCCTACAAGCTTGCTATGATCTGCCCTGAGCAGGTCCACTTCCTGGGCAGTCCTGTCATTCTTGTCCTCTAGCACTGTTTTGTTGTCCTTTATGGCCATTAGAATCACTGCTGTATGGTCCTCTATACTCCGGTCCTAGCCTCTGGCATCTGGTACTCCATGACCCCCAACTATTGGAGGATGGGGCACTAGGGAGCCCGGCTGCAAGTTGGCCACAAATTAGGGTGGCTCTGCCAGCCGGAGCACTAATCTGACACTGGGGACATAGACTGTGCTTGCGGAACACTGTGGCACAGATATACTGAATTCAGCCCTGAATCAGAGCCATGCCGAAGCTGTTTGGTACTTCATGAAAATAGGGCAGCGTGCCTGACGTTGATACAGGGAGTGAGGACAGGTGATATCACCGCAGTGATGCTGCTTCCAGTAGCCACGATGATCCCAGCTCCCCTGCTAATGTAAGACCTGAATGGTGCTGTTTGATGGCTGCCGTGAGAGCAAGTAGCTGAGCGGTTGCCCCAACATCCTCTGATGACCATTCTTGGCGGCGGACAGCTGGGAGGAATCCAGCTACCCAGGGTTTTAAGTGAGCCAGATCACACAGGTGCTGAACACTGGCAGTTTGTTAAAGGGGGCCTCGAAAAGGATCTCTATCGGGCTCTGTTCTGTGCCCTGGCACAGGCGGTCTGTTTTTTTCTGGACTGCAGTGACAGCAGGCACATCCATCTGCGCGTGCTCACACTGTTCACTTCTCACTAGTGGAGAAGTTACAGCATGATGTCATGCCAGGTGAGCGTAGTAGGGGAAGAGAAATCCTTTAAAGAGAGTCCTTTTCTCTCTATACTTCTCTTCTCTTGTTGAAACTTGGGAGCAGCAACATTGTCGTGGTGTCACCAGGGCTTTAAGTGGAAGCTTTTTCAATTTTATATACAAGCCATAGTTGCTGCCCGTTTATCTTATGCAACTAACAACCATTGACAAAACCGGTAGTCCTGGCTTGTTTAGGTATGATGTTGCTTGTTGTATCATATATCTGGATGGAATGACAGAAACAGCAAAATACAAGTAGGGCAGCACACTATGCTAAGCACAGATTTTTTGCTTACGTGTTTTTAAGCCACATCCTTAATTACATTGGCCACGCCCCTTTGAGAGAACCTCCCCAGTTTTTTCATACCACTTAAAGCCCTGCGTCTACCGATTTCCATGTGGCCTGGGCCTCACAGGGATGGCGCGGCTCTGATATGCCACTACACCGAGGGCTGCTCCAAGGCCTGGTGACTGTGCAGTGTAGAGAGCTGCTGGGAGTGCGGGAGGGCCTATCTGTCACCTTGGAAGCTGGCACCAGCACCTCGCTGATTCCCACAGCTTGAAGATCACCTAGTGACGTGTTGAGGCGTGAACTGTGTGTTTATGGCGGGTTGGCTGACTGGGGCACCGCAGGGAATGTACTGCCTCATGTTGCAGCTGCAGTTGTTTTAAGTGAGGTCTGGGATTGAATGCGACAGTCTGAAGTGAAGGGACTGCACGTGCATGCCCGGTCACATTACTGAGGAGGCACACTGACAACAGATACCATGGCACTGAAGCAGTAACTGGCCTGCCCCAGAATATTCAGCAGAGGTACTGTTCCCACTTTATTATAGAGCCTACCATTATAATTACCACCTGCATAAGAACTGCTTTGCTGTGGCCCTGAAGATGGATTTCTGTTGCTGCTAGTGAAGGCAGGGGAAGACAGCGCGCAATGCCTGATGCACTATGGGGCAGATTTACAAGCCCCTTGTGTCACTTTTGCGTCACTTTTGTGTCATTTTTCCTAAGTTAATAATGACGCAAAAGTGGCGCAAGGGGCTTGTAAATCTGCTCCTATGTTTGTTTGTAACTAGCTATGTGAATTTAGCGTCCTTGCTGTGCGGATCCCGGGCCTGCACGTGCCCCCCTGGGAGTTAGGGTGAGGTGGGGCTGAATTCCAGGTATGGTGCTCCTCCCTGGCTGAATGCCCCCTGGGCTGGAGAAGGAGACATTGCTGTATTGAGACTAAGCCCGGTGCTGGCGGTCTGCTCGTATCCCCTGCTAACTGGCTGAATGGGAGTGGCAGGACCCCGGAAACAAAGAGAGTCTGAATAGCTCAGCTCCTATACAACTTAGGTGGTGGCGTCTTGAGTAAATTGACTCACAGAAGAGGGGCAAAAGTAAACTGATGCTAAACAAGCAAAGCTCACACTTGAAAACAGACATCAGACACTCACTATGGATCTCCCTGTTGCACATCCCTTACAGAGTCAGGACGGCGGTGCTGCCCAAGGCCTGGAACCTGATATGGGAGTTATGTTTTTGCACATCAAGCAAAATGTCACCACAATTGACACGAAAATGGACCTCTCAGCAGACTGGTTTGACCGCCTAAAAGAAAATGTTGACAAACTTGATGATTAACTCGAACAGCCTGAGCATGTACCTCAGCAGTAGAAGATGAGAATTCAGGTGACAGAGAAAAACTCCTGCGTATGAAAAAATACTTGAAGTAATCTGTAATAAAAGTGAAGATTTAGAAGTGTACTCCAGAAGAACAATCTATGGATACTAGGCTTGCCTGAGTCTACTGCAATGGGCGGGATCGAGATTTAGGTAGAGAAGATGCTCTGGACCTTCCTTAGAGATGTACTGTCTGCTATATTTTCTATGGAACGTGCGAGGCACTTGAGATGTTGGTTCGCTGCAACTCTTTTGCAGAGCACGCGGGGGTGCTCTGTGCAGTGTGCTGGGAAGTGGCAAAGCTGGAAAAAGAAAAAGGAGACTTGGTACTCTACTCATTTTCAGAGGGCAGTGCAACAGAACCACATACATGTCAGCACTGAAGTGGTGCAGGAGGAGATGATCACCTTTTTCTCTGCGCTTTATCACTCTCGGCAAGAAAACACAATCCATGGTCTCAAGACCTACTTCGAATCCATACAATTGGTGTGGCTGGAAGATGGCCACAGGAGATATCTAGACATACCTTTTATGGTAGAAGAGGTGGTCCGCATCATCAACACCATGCCAGCTGATAAGGCATCAGGCCTGGACTGCCTCACTGCCGTATTCTACAAGGAGTGTGCTCACCTGCTGGCACTCCATCTCCTCATGATGTATGAGGAATCATTATCACTGGAGGTACTGCCCTCATCCCTGAAGGAGGCATTAATCATGACAATTCTTAAACCTGGAAAGGACCCCTGTCATTCCAACACATATCACCCGCTATCGCTGATAAATGTGCACAACAACATTTTGGCTAAATTAATTGCCTCAAGACTACTCTCACTACTACCAACCCTGGTCCATGTGGATCAAGCTGGATTTTTTCCAGGCTGGTGGGCATCAAACTATCTGAGCTATATGTTTGCCTTTTTCTGCACCATTGGGCCATCTATGGGTGCTGAGCAGTTTTCTAAGATGCCACCAAGGCATTCGACTCTTTAGAATGGCCTTGTTTATTCGCTCTACTGGCATGCCTGGGAGCGAGTGCTAGTTTTTTAAATGAATTCGATTGTTATATAATCAACTTGTAGCCTGCATATGCATGAACAGGATGATCACGACTCCCCTTGCAATGATGAGGGGGACACAACAGGGATTCCCCCTGTCCCTGATTGTATTTGAGATAGCCATGGAGCCCCCATGTGGCCAATCTGTGCCAGCATCATGCACAACGAGGTCTTGCTTTCCCTCAAATCATCTTACATCCACCGATTAGGGATTCCTGAAATTTGGGAGATTATCAGGAATTACTATAAACTGGGTAAAGATTCCCCCTGTCCCTGATTTTATTTGAGATAGCCATGGAGCCCCCATGTGGCAAATTGTGCCAGCATTATGCACAACGAGGTCTTGCTTTCCCTCAAATCATCCTACATCCACCGATTAGGGATTCCTGAAATTTGGGAGATTATCAGGAATTACTATAAACTGGGTAAAGATTCCCCCTGTCCCTGATTTTATTTGAGATAGCCATGGAGCCCCCATGTGGCTAAACTGTGCCAGCATCATGCACAACAAGGTCTTGCTTTCCCTCAAATCATCTTACATCCACCGATTAGGGATTTAAGAAATTTGGGAGATTATCAGGAATTACTATAAACTGGGCAACGTCTGTCTTGTTCCCTTTGAGAAACACAACCTCAAAATTTTCCCCAGAGTGCCCGACTAAGTGGGCTGATGGCCCACTAAAATACTTCAGAATTCGGCTCAGTAGGAACATAGAGGTACCACAGAGAAGTAAATATGGGAGAAAGATGATTATTTCGAGAGCTGGCAAAGACGTCCCCTATCATTAACGGGGCGGCTGGCCATTGCAAACATTATGATTCTTCCTAAATCCCTGTACTTGTTTATAAACTTTCTGCTGCCTCTACTGCTTTACTTTAGGAAGCAGGTCAGATCGTGTTCAGTATCCCCGGGAGACAGCCTCGAATCACTTGGGAAATATTGATGCTCCCATTTGAACAGGGAGTTCTGGGCACACGGATGCGTAAATGTAAATGTAAATGTGTTTGTATTTATATAACGCCTTCTATCCAGAGGTCTCGTAGCGCTGTATTCATACCGCTGTGGAACCCTTCCTGGCTTTCCTGTGAGATGTCCACTCCTGGGCACCCCCAAGGTGAAGCCAGGCATCCAAGGGCTGCTGGGGCCGTTGTGGAGATTAAGCAAGCTATTGCCCAGAGTCACAGAGTGGGACCCATGATTAGACTAGGCACCGAGGTGAGAATTATCAGGTCCGGGGAGATTGAGTCCAAGAGCCGCCGAGGCAGGAATTGAACCCTGATCCCGGGCCAGACCTCTACATCAGGGTCTGCCGCTCTAACCATTGAGCCACGCTTCTCCACTGTGAACTTATACTACTACAATACTCAGGTACTGTAGCGGGAATTCCGTTCTCCTACAGAACTGTGCATAGAGACCTGGAACCTCGGTGAATTAGGATGGCCCAAAACTCACCTCAGTACCCAAAGTCCCCTTACCGAGCTAGCTACAGTGTCTCATTAGTCATAACAAACTCCCAATGCTTAGACAAACCAGAACATGAACTTAGATTTCCTCAGGAATTGTGGAACACATGAACACTCTTTCGCTATATAATCATTTCAAACCAGAACGTGGAGTAAATGAGGACACGTGCATATTTGAAATATTTATTTACTAATGCAGGGTTCTCAAACACAGTATCTTATATAATACAAGCAAACATATTATAAGCAACAAAGTTATCAGCATAGTTACTAGTCCATAAAAGGCAAATGGTGACAGCATACTATGATGCTGAAATGAATAGGAATTAACAACACCTAATTCTCACCCTCCCTATTCAGCATAGTATTTTATATCTATGAAGGTCTCATTTGGGTTTTAGCAGGGCGGGCCCATACCTCAAAATCTCAGTGGCAGAGGATCACATCATCTTCCACCAGCTCTCTGCATGCGAAGCACCATCAAGTGTGTTACGTGTGTGTTCAGCACAACAATATAAAACCCGCCTAGAGCCAGATTTTGGCAGCAGCATATGTGTTATGTCTATGGAGGTGCGAAGATCAGAACTCACAACAACACTGTGTCGAGTTATCCTTGGAGCCTTCAGCACTCACTGTGCAGACAGTGTACTGAGCAAAATTGATATCATAGCAATAACATATTATTTCTCAAGTAAATCAGGAAGCTCTTCTGGGTTGAAAGCTAAAACAACAATTATGTGTCGTGTGCAAAATGAAGCAAAAAGGAAAAATGGTGTTTAAACATTTAATAAGCTCATGCTAACTTAACACAGTATATAGAAAATAATTAGCTATATGACACCCCCCCCAATGATCCGAGCACGGTCAAAAATCAAGGTAAGGTAAGACCAGAACAGGGGCATAACATGAAAGCAGAGCTCAATAATAATGAGCTAAGCTAATTTTCAAAAGCAGATATGATGGCCTACAGCGGAAAAATGAAATGGTCTAAACTTTTCAACACAAGGCCCCTATAGTTTGTCAATAGGCCTGGGGCGTATAAAAAGAATTGTTTGTAAGAAAAAGGCACCTTCCAAAAATACAAACAGGCACATGCCTAAATAATAAAAGTCTCCAAGGCATCTCAGGATAGGACTGAATATGCAAAATATGCAGCAACAGCCTCCAACATGAAATCACTGTCATCATCGGAAAACAGTTCAGCCATCCAATTAAGTAGTGGGAAAGAACATACGTGCTCCTCCAGCACTGGATCCTCTAGCATCATCAGAGGACAACTCGTGGGTTCTCAAGAAAGCTCTGTGCCAAGAACTCATGCGCCGCTGCGAGTATGTCCCAATGACCCATTAGTCCATGCATCGCTGCCAAGGCCATAATCCTTTCGCCAGAACAAACCAACTCGTGAGCAACTACGGGGCTCATCAGATGATTAAAATCGACGTCAGGAGACACCGTCAAGCAGAGACACAAATCAAGGGCCCAGTCGAAATCGCAGCTCAGGCAATGAAACACAGGCTGGACACATGTGAAATAGGAAAATCGAAACGATAATCCAAAAGCTGTGCTTAAAGTCGCAAGTGGCAGGGTGCCATAGTAATCAAGCATCCGGTTGCGAAACAGTGGCAGGAGGGGCTCTACGGCTTTTAACGCAGGACGGGCATCCATGTTTAATAAAACAAAATATCACCAAAACGCCTGCAGCCAATGCTAGAAAAACAGGGAAGCCACCAAACAGACTTGAAAATATAGAATGAAAGAAGGCAGGGATGACTCCAAATATTATCTCGAATGAAGTCACAAGACCACTGCTAACTAATTTAAAAAAGTGAGCAAGGCCAGAAGTGGAGGAGGCATTGAAGATTTGATGAACCAGTTCGCTGAAATGTAACGGCAAATCAGTATTTAAAAGCGCCTGCACCTCTGTGCGTGTGTTAGCTATGTGAAGGACAAATATTTCTCGGGCTGAACTCAGGGCCACCTCTTTTTGAGACAAAAGGGCTCTTATTCTACTCATACCATTGAACTCTGCTTTCAAGGTTGGGATGCGCGGCCAGATGGAAACATCTGAATTCCCATGCGTAGGGGGATACAGAACGTTTTGCAACAGACAACACGTTCTGATACAGTTACCACATAAGCGATACCTTTAATTAACCCACAACACTCTTCGTTATTCAACAGTAAATAACTACCGTTTGCCAGTAATGTGAAAGTGGGAACGATAGCGGGAACCGGAGTGCCTTTCAAAACACATGCTAAATTAGGCCGGTCCTGATTACAGGAACCATGTAACTGGATGTGCCTGCATATCAATGGATGGTCAGGAGACTCTGTGCATTCTTCCCCATTAAGATACACTTCTTTCTCGTTTTTTAAGGCACCTATATGTGAACGGAAGAGACCAAGCCTCATGGAGGAATGAGCTCCCTAATGGTTCATATCTCCCTATCGCAATATATCGCATACAATTAGTAAACTTGTATAAGGCAAATGGTAATGGTATTAATCCGTGGATAAGCCACGTAGCAGCAGTGGCCTCAGCTACAGAGAACAGTAAAGATTCCAACCTCTCAATGTGTAACATGGAAAAGGATGCATCACACATAGAAAGCATGCGCTGTTTGTCAGTCAAATTAAATGGGGCAAAGAGGGAGGACACATTCATGTAATTCCAGGGCACTCTACCTGCTTTAAGTGTCTGTAGGGTCCACGCAAATTGCATTACAGAACGCAATTGATTTTGACCATGGTATAACACAGACACTTCATCATTTACAATATCAAACACAGAGGATACAATATTATTCAAAGTGTAGATGCGGGAAGAAAGCATGTTAATACTGTTATCGACAACTGCAAGTACTTTTTCCAAATTAGCTTGATCAATAGCTCTTTAGAGCTTAGCAGCCTCAATTTGTGAAAGTTTCCAGATTTAATTGTAAACTGCATAAATCCACCGTTTAGATCTACCACTAGCCGGGCCCTTTATGAAATCATTTAAATCCACATTATCAGTTAACTGGGATAGATGTAATTTAACTGCAGCTAATGTAGAATGTTGTAGCCAATTCTGACATAATTTGCCCACTGAGTAAGTGGTGACAGTATGATCAGTATCAAAACGGGGATCAGGCCTGACTTGTGTAAAACCTTCAGTTAAACCCAAAAAGCGACGTTGGCAAGAATCAGAACTTCTGTGCCACATCAGCCAACCCTTCGGATCCAAACCGGATACATTAAAGGATGAATTGTGCAATAATGTTTGCAATTCTCGAATGGAAAACTGTGTGAAATTATTCCAACCGGAATATTCTTCCAAATCAGGAATAGTAGGGGTATTCAATTTTTTTGAAGTAGCCAATCCAAAGCATGTTGTCTGGAAAATAGTAGAATTTAAAAACAACATTTGATTTGGGATGAGACATGCATGGTGCAAAGCCTCAGTGCCTTGTACCTGCCAACTTTTAGAACTCCAAACTGATTAAGGTCAATGGTTTCCTTCCATAGCTCGTAGCCCTCTACAGCTAATTTGTCTAGAAAGGACTTTGAATACAACAATTTAGTATTGGTAAGTCTAACTTTGGACATGGACTTCTGTGTCATTTTAAAATAAAAGGACTCAGGACTTGACTGATTAAAGTCGGTAAAATAAGTGTACTTCTTCAAAAATGTACTAGAGCTGCCTTGTAATGGTGGGGCCAAAGTTCCATTTAGATGCCGAATGCAAGTTCTTTCCTCGACATAGTGTCCATCGATGAGACGGAAAAAATAAAACACAAAACCAATTGACATAAAAAGGTAAACCAAATATATGTCCAAGGGGGAATCAAAAAATGTTTTTTAAATAAAGAGGCATAAATTGCACAATGTGAGGGTTTTTTCGAAGTCACTGAAACAGAGTCAAAGGAGAACCTGGATTCTGTGGCCAAACGTGTTTGTAAATCAGGCATAGATAAATCAGCTGGATAGGCGTAATCTAGGTCATCAATGTTATTAACGGGAAAAGTGTCTAATAAAGGATTGGAAACAGCAGGCATCTCGAGGGCCACTTCTGGCTCAGCATTAGAAGTAGTGGCCAAAACAGAATTTCTCACAATGGAAGGAAAGGAGACCGCCGGTGTCATACTATGAAGAATCGCCCACCCTGTGTATCTTGACATTGTCAATAGAGATAAACCTGTTTTTCTTACGACCTGGAAGTGGTGGTAAAATGACTGTTCTTGTGCCCTTCACTCCAAGAACGGGAACCGGTGCTCGATAGGAAGGACCAAATTCTTTTTTGTTATCGATCTTCTCTCGAACCAGTTCTCCAACTTTGGGTAGCCAGCCAACTACCGGGATCTGCAACGCATCATCCGACGTGGAGGGCAAATGTTCCTTTGCAAGACTGTCTTTGGTCTTTTGTAGATCCTGTAAAACATTACAATGTTCATCTACGTCAAAGGCCGTGGCTTGGGCCACGCAGTCTAGACCGTCGAGGTCAGGGACATACATCTTGATACCAAAGAGCATTTTGTACGGGGTCCGCCCACCCAGAGACCTTCTAGGGAGATTATTTAGAGCACGCTGCACGCCATTGAGATGGGCCAACCAGTTTCTGCCAGTGCCTATAACTCGTGCTGTCAAAGATTGCTTTAAGTCACGGTTCATTCGCACCACTACACTATTACCCTCAGGTCTGTATGGAGACGAAAACTTGACTTGGACCCCCAACGAAATCATAGCATCCTTATAGGCCTTAGAGGTGAAAGCCGGACCCTGATCCGAATGGAAGGTACCACAGGCAAAAATCCCTACAAAGACACACAAATCTCTTATGACAGTCCGCGAATCAGCGCTGCGACGGGGCCATACCCACACAAAGCGTTTGCATGAATCAACTGCTACTAAGATGTACTTATACGCAGTATCAGAAGAAAAAGGACCGCAGTGATCTAAATAAACGCAACCCAGTGGTTTATTAGATATGTACAACTGTGTCTGAGGCGGACGCGCAGCAGTCGAAGGCTTAATCTGCTGGCAAATGTCACATTGAAGGACATAATCGCGCGTCTGTTTGTACAGTCCCCGCCACCAGAACCGTTGTTGTAGCTGAGTTACAGTGGCGGAGATGCCCGTATGCGCAGACGCCACACCTTCATGCGCCGCTGTAATCAATGCAGCCCTGCGATCCAAGTTGGGAATCAACTGTTCCCCAACATGAGGAATTTTCACATAAGGAACCTTATCAGGACTTAAGTGGTATGTGTACTTCGAAGGGAACCCCGCAGGATATTTACCTCCCTTCTCAGTGCCAGCTACAGGCACCAAGATGTCATCATCTATTTTACTCTTGGACCGTGTAACTGCTGCAACTAAATATTTTGATACTGAAGATTTCGCCGCTTCATCAGCAAGCGAGTTACCGACAGCGTGAACTCCAACACGCTGATGGCCGAGAGTATGAATCACAAACACAAGTGGCAACTGCTCTTTAAGCTCAGCCACTCGGACCCAGATCATCTTATGTTTTATTGTGCTACCCTTGGAATCACGAAAGTCATTCTGAATCCAAAAGAACAAGTTCTCATTGTAAGACTGGACACAGTAGTAAGAATCACTTACGATAAGTGTTGTCACACTAGGATCAGCGTACTCCAATGCAAACATCAGAGCAGGAAGTTCTGCTAATTGTGCGGTGCAGTACCATAGTGTCTGCGTGTGCACGACACTGGACTTGAACTCATTGTTCACCATGGCACCGACCACAATGGCGCATGCGGAAACGTAGGCATGTTTAGAGCAATGCGCAACCTGCGCCGAACCGTCAGTGTAAATGATGCAATGGAAATCCTCCAAGGGCCGCATTGCTAAAGGAGCCGGCTGAACAAATTCATACTGTAAGTACTCCTGCTACCGTAATGAGGCGTCAAAAATGAACGTGACATCCTGGGATGTCAAGGATGCAGCCCATTGAATCCACCGAGGGTGCAAAGCTTTGGAATTTAGTACACTGGCTTTCGTGACTGCTTCCAAGGCAGGACATGGGGTAACAACCAACATGCTCTTTCCCTGTGACAGGGCACGTTCTTTAAGAATTGCCATCTGCACAGCCGTCAAAACTTTCTCCACAGTGGAAAAGCGCAATTCAGCCGAAGTGTACAAGTGTGACTTGTAAGCAATAGGTACTGTGTCTCCTTCATTAAAAGTCAGGTACGTGAAACCCACCATCCCAGGGATAATTCTTATCACCAGGTTTGTCTGATTATCACGAGTCAGTAAGAATTTAGAAGCGAGCAGATCAGCTTGCAAAGACTGCAGAATAGCTGAATGCTCAGGCAGCCAGCATGATTTGGAAAAAGATGGTTGTATCAAAGCATATAAAGGCTTGATACGCTGCGCATATTCCGGAATGTATGTTCTCCCGAAATTCAAGAAGCCCAGTAAAGACTGTCATTTTTTCAGTGTTGTCGGAGCGCGCAGTTGTGCGCATTTCTCCAGGAAGTGAGGAGCCAATCCCTTTCCCTCATTGTTGAGCTCGTAGCCCAGAAACAACACTGTGTACTCTGCAATGTGCGATTTTGCAAAGTTGAATTTGTAACCCAAGTTTGCAAAGGTACAAATAATCCCGTTGACTCGACACAGATGCTCCCAAAGTTCGTCGTCTGTGAGATATATGTCATCCTCATATGAACAAGCATCCGGGTTGATTCTCTCCAAAAGAGAGACTATGCGGGCAGTAAAAATCCCAGGACTATTCTTATAGCCCATAGACAAACGCCGAAATTGTTTTATGGACACCGCCGCAAGTAAAGGAGGTCCATTGGGAACTTAGACCATCCAATCTATGGGCATAAAAACCATTGGAAATGTCAAGCGTGGTTGTAAACCGCTTACGCACAAGACTATTCACTAGGGCAGAGCCGTGAGTATTCTGTACTGCACAGTTACGGCAATGCGAGTTTAAATGCCGGTAATCCAATACCAAACGATATGAACCGTCTTGCTTGTTTACAGTAAAAAGAGGGTTATTCATCGGTGACATTCGTTCTAGAAAGTTGTTCCTTCAATGGTCATAGATATCACTAAACAATATACATCGAATTATTTAAGAAGGGTGACAAAATTATGTAACAATGTTTACTTTATCATAGTTTTTATTTTCATGTAATGCAGTTTTTAATTTCTCTTTTTTATATAAAAAAGACATAATTCATCATAAATACATTTTTCAAACGGATATTTTTTGCTTTTAAGAACAATTATTAACGCACCAGTGATTGAAAAATTATACAAAGTTATAGTACACAATTGATTTTTAAGAAAACCACCTGATATTAAATACTCAACTCAATTCACTGACATACACACATACATACCACAATCAACCCACACTACCAAAAAGGGAAAAAGGGAGAAACTAAGTATTAATTGACAAGTTCACAAATTGTCAAATACTAGGGTCTCAGAAGAGATTCGAGACCCCCGCACATGATCGGTCGACGCGCGTTTCGGTGGGTAAAACCACCTTCCTCAGGACCTCTTTTCTTTTTTGGATCAAAGATATCAGGGGATGGTAGAAAAACACAAGTATTCCTTTCTTTAATCGGGTTTATAACGCCGTTCTTTATACTGCATACATCCGAACATATAAAAGAAAGGAATACTCTCCATTTCCGTCCCAGGAATAAGATACTGCAGTTGTTGAGACCTTCTTTTATCTACCTGTGTTGCACCGTTGAGGGCATCATCAACCATTAAAAGCTAATTCGGCTTCCTGGAGAATAGACAACTACCTCTGAACAGATTGGAGTAATTGCACCCTGTCTTGTAACGCAAACTGGTGCCCCTTAACATGTATCCTGTCCTAAAATCTCTCAACTGATAGGAAAAGAGTACCAAAGAAATATAAACCTGCTTGTGTTTTTGTTGTGGGTTGATTGTGGTATGTATGTGTGTATGTCAGTGAATTGAGTTGAGTATTTAATATCAGGTGGTTTTCTTAAAAATCAATTGTGTACTATAACTTTGTATAATTTTTCAATCACTGGTGCGTTAATAATTGTTCTTAAAAGCAAAAAATATCCGTTTGAAAAATGTATTTATGATGAATTATGTCTTTTTTTATATAAAAAAGAGAAATGAAAAACTGCATTAAATGAAAATAAAAACTATGATAAAGTAAACATTGTTACATAATTCTGTCACCCTTCTTAAATAATTCGATGTATATTGTTTAGTGATATCTATGACCATTGAAGGAACAACTTTCTAGAATGAATTTTTCCTTTCCCCTCTGTTCCTTGGTCACAACTTATTCCTCGAGGGGGTCCCATCTTTCATGCTGTAGTATTCATCGGTGACACACATGTTTCAATTACTCCTTGATATTCCAATTGTTCAAGGATAGCCGCGACGGAAGCCTTAGCTTCACGCCGTATGGGATATTGAGGTTGAGGTTGTGGCTGAGACCGTAAAGGAATCTCGTGGCATGGGGACAATTTATCACAACCACATTGATTGCGGTACACAGCCGGCGCTAGAGCCAAAGCCCACTCTTCTGCAAAATGCAGAGCATCCTCTTTCGAGACTGTGTTCGCGAAACTGGGGAGGATTACCTCCTCCCCTCGCGGAGCTGCGAGAACAAAAGGTGGGGGCCAGTCAGCCTCCGAAAGCAAAATGTCATATGTAGACGAAAGATTTTCCCAAAACACCCCTTTAATGGTTCGCTGTATGTCACCCTCGATTAACAGGACAATTTCAAAAAGTCTATCAGGGGGAGCAACTCTTGTATCAGCTGTTTCAATCACAACATAAGTATCAGTCGCTGTCACCTTCAGTAGTGGACGCAGGGCCTCTCTCACTATGGTAATCTCCGCCGCGCTGTCCAGCACGGTCAGAGCCCACGTAAGATTCCGAAGCCGCGTTCTCACTATCCGTGGCATACCGATGCGCTGTTAGGCTGCGACTTTCTTCTTGGCAAACTGCGGTCTCTTAGGCGTCGAGCCTTCCTGCCTTTCTGCACCGTTTTTCGGGCGGGGCTGGTCATGTCCTTGCTGGCCACCCCGACCCCTGCCGCCCCTCCACCACCGGTTGTCGGGCCGATGAGTCCTGAAAGGAATGAGGAGAGCGTTGTTCAGAAGCCTGAAATCGATCAGGAGATTTAATCATTGCGCGATCGCGCAAGTCATAAACACGACCCGACTGTGCAGGCAACGGAGACGCAGGACGAGAAACCTGTGTTTGTTGTTGTTGCTTTCCCTGTTTATGTTTTTTTGGCCAATTCTGTTTCTTGGACTTGGGCTGAACTTCCGTTTCCGAAGCTTGTCCCTGGGGCTGCTTTTTCTCTTCAACAGAAAGATGCTTAAGACCCTTACTATTGCGACCCACGGTTTTATAAGCCGCCACAATAATTTTCGCTAACTGTCGGGGTTTCTCGGCATCGGGAAGCGCCGCCAAAGCGTTAGCAACCTGAAAGTACACTGCATCCCCCTTGACATTAGCAAGGATGAGATCGCAAACCACATCAAAGGTGCCACACAGGCGCATGCCCAACTCAACCGCAGACTCCGGTCCGTGATCATCTTGAACACGTTTAAGGACCGTAGGCAGCACCTTGCATAGACCGCTGCAAAGGTCTTACCCCAGGTCTCACAGTCAACGAGCTCAGGGGCCAAATCTTTCGGCAAACTAAGCGTCAGAATCCGGTGTTTTTCACCAGGAGTCATATTAGGAAATACAGCTTCCAGCTGGTCAAATTTCTCGGCAAGTCAGAAAGGAAAATCATCCTTATCCTGGGGCTTCTTGCCCATTACGGCATTGACCATGACGGGACTGAGTTTCAAACCACCCTGTCCGGCCGGAAGCGCCGCACCCCCCGGGGCTCCACCTGGAAGATTACGGCCCATGTAATGCACTAAGGCTCTAATCACGGCAATTGCGACTACATGTAGTCGTCGAAGTTCAGCCACGTTACAATTGCTGTGTAGAGGATGAGGAGTAAATCCAGCCAAAACAGGCCAACTAGCGTCTGGAATGGACAAAGGACCTAACCTCGGAGCGGTTAAAGAGTGGGGTAGGGCGCCACCAAACCAAACTCGATGCTGCCAAACGTCAATAGGAACTTCCTGTGCCCTGTACGGAGTATACTCATTAGGTACAGCCGTGGGAGTGTAAGCGTGGAACACATTAGAATTCGCGTCCACCTCCGGAAATGTCACCCACGAATAAAACAGTTCGTAAGGGTAAGCAGCATCCGCACTCAACACCATGATCACAGCCAAGCCTTCCAAAGGCACATTGTACATCCGCAAATGATCTCGCACCGCAATACGACTATGCTGTGGAATGTCCACGGCAGCCATGACAGCACAGGAAATATGAAAAACAAAGTAAACTTTGTAGCACAACTGGGTAGTAATTCAAGGAAACCGTTTTAGAAAGATTCAAGCTTGAAAAGACCTATTTCAAAAATAGGTAGGTTGTTTCCGACATCACCGTTTTCCGGAAACGACAGTGAAGGGGTTAAGGATTGAATGATATACTACTCGAGTGTCATGATATAAGGCCAACAACGTATGGGCGCCATGTAGCGGGAATTCCGTTCTCCTACAGAACTGTGCATAAAGACCTGGAACCTCGGTGAATTAGGATGGCCCAAAACTCACCTCAGTACCCAAAATCCCCTTACCGAGCTAGCTACAGTGTCTCATTGGTCATAACAAACTCCCAATGCTTAGACAAACCAGAACATGAACTTAGATTACTTCAGGAATCGTGGAACACATGAACACTCTTTCGCTATATAATCATTTCAAACCAGAACGTGGAGTAAATGAGGACACGTGCATATTTGAAATATTTATTTACTAATGCAGGGTTCTCAAACGCAGGATCTTATATAATACAAGCAAACATATTATAAGCAACAAAGTTATCAGCATAGTTACTAGTCCATAAAAGGCAAATGGTGACAGCATACTATGATGCTGAAATGAATAGGAATTAACAACACCTAATTCTCAACCTCCCTATTTAGCATAGTATTTTATATCTATGAAGGTCTCATTTGGGTTTTAGCAGGGCGGGCCCATACCTCAAAATCTCTGTGGCAGAGGATCACATCATCTTCCACCAGCTCTCTGCATGCTAAGCACCATCAAGTGTGTTACGTGTGTGTTCAGCACAACAATATAAAGCCCTCCTAGAGCCAGATTTTGGCAGCAGCATGTGTGTTATGTCTATGGAGGTGCGAAGATCAGACCTCACAACAACACTGTCAACACTGTGTCGAGTTATCCTTGGAGCCTTCAGCACTCACTGTGCAGACAGTGTACCGAGCAAAATTGATATCAGAGCAATAACATATTATTTCTCGAGTAAATCACGAAGCTCTTCTGGGTTGAAAGCTAAAACAACAATTATGTGTTGTGTGCAAAATGAAGCAAAAAGGAAAAATGGCGTTTAAACATTTAATAAGCTCATTCTAACTTAACACAGTATATAGAAAATAATTAGCTATATGACAGTACACTTTGCGCATTACTGGCTCTTCCCCACTCAATTTCAGGCTCATACTGCTCCTGAACAAGACCTATCTGCCCCATGCCCTCTACCAATGGCACTTTTCTAAACCCCTAAACACCCAAGAGTGCAAATCTATAAAGTGGCATGTACGGTGTGGGCCTGGTCGGAGTTTGGATGACGATCTCACCTAGAACATCTGTCTGCCCCATTGGTGCCCCTCATAGGTCACCCTATGTTACTTATCACCCTAGATACTGGCACCAGCACTCAATTAGGCAACATGCAACAGACATCAATGGGATCTGTTAACCTGGATGAAGGATTTGTAAAACCTCAAATGGTGCAGCAGGCTGATAGATCGCCCCTAGATATTTTCACATATTATCAACTTATTCGGGCGATCTATGACACATTCCCAGAGGCCCCTCTTGCATTTTACACACTTGAAACAGCTCTCACATCCACCTTACCTCACAGACTGATTACAAGACTATATGCAGGACTGCAGGGGACTGCGCCAGTGTTTGTCCCTGGTGCACACAGACCTGAAAACTCCCCTCACTGATGACCAATGACAGTACTGCTGAGCCCTGGCCGAGCACTTTCTTCTAACTATAGACTGCGTTTGCTTCGTTTTAACTATCTATAAAGGTTAAATCGCACACCGGAGAGATTGCCTAAAACTGATTTTGTTGCACTCACTGCATCGCAAAATACGATGCAGCACCTGCAACGAAATTTGTTTTATTAATTTAAATGTTTACTTACCTCCGTTCATCCATATTCCGGCATTTACTACCCCCCACCCTGCCCCTCCCCCGCCCCGCCTCGCCGCCCCATGGAGCTCCCTCCATGGGCCGCTACTGGACTGCATACAGGTGTTGCAGAAACAGAAACAAGTGGAGTAGAGGGCCTGCAAGAACAGCATCAACAAGGGCTACAAGAACAGCTAGAAAATAAGCAGAGCCAGGCACCATGGTGGTGCAACTGTGTCAACTGCGCGTGCCCCTCGGGAGAGAGAAATGGGTCTGGCCAGCAGCGGCAGCCCGATGATTGACCATTTCCGGAGCTAAGCTGCTGCTCCAAAACTGTTGTTTACTATTGCAGTGACTGAGTAATTTTCCTACCCCTTCTCCTCCTTCCTGTGTTACCCTAGGCATGTAAAGCAGAGAGGAACAGTTCACCCTATCATTATCTGTGAAACTAAGGTAATGTGATTATTCTGAACCAATGTTCTAGTGTATTCACTGATTGATGTCTGACCTTCTTTGGAAACTAATCCGGGGATGACCTTTGGCTGCTCCTACTTCGCCCTTTTGATGTGACCCATTCTCTGTGCCTGGTGTCTGGTGCTAGTTGTCAACGTCTGGCCATGCAGTCACCTTGGTGGCTCCTTCTACCTGCCTCGAGGGGAAGGCTGGTCTCCCAGTGCTTGCTGCCACCTCTCCTGTCTCAGATGCGGCCTGAGTCCAGCCATGCCATAGCTCTCTGCATAGGTGAGAAGGGAAGTCACCAATGTGTGTTTCTGAGGCTTCTTCGATCTAGGGTGGTCCATCTTACCCCAGTGTCAGGCCAGGGTCACCCCGCATTGGGACCATAGCGCAATCATAAGAATTAGCATAGCACGGGCTGCCGCTGCCTCTATACCCACACCATGGTGTGAGGCCTAGACAGGAACACACACTGGCTCTGAGTGGATTACACTGGCCACCCCCCACACGGCCTGAACACTCGGGGCTCCCGCCTCTAAAACTCACCTCCATGACAGGCCAGGTACCGTGATGTGCTAGTGTCCTTGGCCGCCTCTTCCTCTGGTCACTCTGCCGATCTGTGTCTCACTCTGGCTGCACTTCCGGTCCAGGCAGCCAGCAGGGAATCGAGGCCTTGGAGGACACCCGAGCTGTCAGTTTATGGCCGGCGACTTGCCGCCATCTTGACGTTGCGTCAAACAGCCTCCGCATCCATATCAGGCAGACAGGTCCTCAGGAAAGTAGCAGCAAGCACTGCTTGCACCCGTGCATCCCCCAGCCAAGGTTTTCACCCGGGAGACCCCGTCATCATGGGAGAAATAGCTCTGTGGGCTAATATATCCATGATAAAAGTATGCATGGAAATTGTAGTTTTCATTATATAGAATGAGAATGTGTGGTAAAGGCATGCATGATAAAGACAGTGGTAAAGTCAAGCATGGTGAAGGCATGGTAATGTCATACATTCCATGGGACTCTTGCACAGGATATACAATGAACTGAGTTACCTCTAAGTGTCTGAGTAAGTGCAACATATGGATGGGTGCTGATGAGGCACACCTGAGAGCTCTGGAGTTTAGGCTGAACACAATTCGAGTTTTTCAGTGGGTCATTAAGGGCCTCGAACAACATGGTCATTCCCCTTTGTGTAGTGCACAGTGTGATGGTCACTCAAGTGTCAATTGTAATTGTCATTTTATGTGAAAGTGTATGAAGGAGTTATACTCAGTTGCTGAAGTATTTGCAACATCAACGAAAAAGAAAATTCTGTGTTTACATTTGGGAGAGAGAGATAATGTATGTGAGGAGAGACAGAGAGAGCATGCTTAAGGTTGTGACACAAGGAAGTAAGGATAAAGAACACAAGCGACAAGGCAGTAATGAAGAAGAAGGAAATGATGTGTGAGATTTACAGTTTTCAAGATGTCCCAAAGAGGCAGGGAGAAAAAGTGCCTAAAGCCTAGATTTACTAAGATTTTGGGCCAGATGTAGGTCGCCAAGTACCGGTCGGTAACGGCCGATTTCGGCCGTTACCGACCGGTAATTGGTTTTTGAGATGTAGGGGGCCCGAATTTTACCGAATCTGCAAATTTACTGATTCATTAAATTTACAGATTCGGTAAAATACCGACTCGGTATATTTACCAAATCGGTAATTCGAGATATAGCTGGCACTTCAAAGAGTGCCACAGGCCCTTTAGGAGTCGGTATTTACCACCCAATCCTATTGGGTGGTAAAATACCGAATTCCAGTGTACATGCACATCTGTGCATGTACACCTATGCCATGTGACACACAGACACAGACATGCCCTTAGGGCATGTATGTGTGCCACATGGCACACACGCCTGCAATTGGGGTGCTACAGGGTGTCAAAGTGACACCCCCTCCCCCCTGCCAGGATTCGGTATTTACTGATTGGGTAAATACCGATTCGGTATTTACCCATTGATTCCTATGGGCTTCAAGGCCCATAGGAATCAATGGGAAATACCGATTCGGTATTTACCGAATCGGTAAATACCGAATCTTACAGAATATGTAATTGAAAAATAAAAATTACCTACATCTGCCTACTTCCAATTTACCTACTCTTAAATACCGATGCGGTATGATTCGGTATTTAAGAGTAGGTAAATCGGAATTACCTACATCGGGCCCTTTGTGTCTGTGTTGCATCACTTTTTTTGAGCAACCTCTATGCAAAATCAATTTTGTTATTTACAAAGGCACACTAAACCCGATTTGTAAGACTGTGTGTGGTTTTGCAAAAAAGCAAAAGTAATACAGAGCGTAGTATTAGGTAGGTGTTACATGAGTGGAGCAGGGGTGTTTCCTTGCCTCCACTCATGTATCTTGACGCAAACCCATATTTCCACAGACTTATGAACATTGGTTTATGTAATAATGGCACACCAACTCTCTTTGCTTCTTGTCTTTGCTTGTGTGCTGTTATCTGTACCAGACATTCAAACAGAAATAGCCTCAAAGGATAGTTTTTGTGCAAGAAGGAACTCCTTCTGGCACAAAACTATCCAGACCACAACATAGGCATCCTTGTGATATGATGCAAGAGGGCCTGCCCTGGTGCTAGGCAGCCACAAGTGCATCAGTGCCAGAAGTCAAAGTGCATTTGTTGCAAAGACATCATGTGCCCTGGGCATCCCCAACTTTTTTGCTGACTGGTAGTGGTGGTAAATGACTTTGACTGACTCTGGGCTCTGCCTAACCAGGCCCAGGGCCAGTGCTATGCTGAAGACACACTTGGAATACAGTAAAACACCTACATACACTGGAGCACACAATGGCTTAGAGTACCCCTATGATTGGTATTGCCACCCCGATTAGGCCTTAGTATATAAAAGGGCAGGGGGATTGAAACGACCTTTATGTCCACAGTATATATATTTAATAGGGCATGGCAGTTTAGAGGCCAGCAGCCTTTTTGCACTTGCATGTGTGCACTGCTGAAGCCTGAGGTCAGTTTAAAAGCAGCCCTGTGTTGCAGGACTGATTTTAAAATGTAAATTGTGCCCAAATTCAACTTTGGTGCTGATGGCACTTAAAAATGAATAAACTACAATGTCTAGGCATATTAGGCACCCCCAGGGTCTCCCCTGGGTGTCCCAGTGGTGGAGGCTCAGATACTTATAAGGAAAGTCCTTATAAAACGGTTTTTATATGCCCTGGGGATAATGAAATTACACATTTCACTCCACCACAGTATAGTAAAGTTCTTCCCAAAATGAACGTTTGTGCTAGGAGCACTGTGAAGTGATGATCTGCAATATTATTTTCCCTAGGTGTTCCAGGTGTGGGGGGTCCTGTAGATATGGGTAGGGTTCTTATAAAAGATGTTTTATGAACCCTGGTGTTGTAGAAATTAGCCAGTCCCTTTTCCCCATTGCAGATCCCCAGCCACTTAGGTTAACATGGCAAGACATTATTACCTAATAATTCCTGCTTGGAGAAGCATAACAATACCATTCCAGGACTTCCTGGAATGGTATTGATAAATCCAACAATATACTATTGTTGAATTTCTCCTAAAATGTACAGACAAAGGTTATAAAACTTTCTTGTATGTAAGCCAAAATGCGGCCTTTCTGTAAGCAGTCCTGATTGATCAATTAAGTGGATTAGCCAGGCTGCTTTGATAAGGTGTATTTATCCATATTTATTATGGGTTTTGTAAAAAAAATAAAACTGAAACTGGTATATTTCCACATTTATTTAACCAATGAATATGCAGTCATGCTTGAATGCCTGCCAGGTTTTAGTGATATGAATACCTGCCGAAGAAAAATCCATGCACTTATTTGAAAATATGCACATTTCAGTATCAGCCTTGTGCATATCTACTGCTGTTTAAGCCTCTTTACTAGAATTTATTTTCTTTTTTACCCCCTTACCTATCAATCCACACAGTGATTGGCCTGGTAGTCATGGCAAACTGGGTTTAGAATCATTAAAAAAGCACCCAATTTCTGTTTATATCCACATAAAAAAAATACAAACAAGAAAATTAATGGTTTTCTGTCTGTATTCATCTGTAAAAATCAGTAAAAACGGAAAATAGGGAGCCTTATACATAGTGTTCAGTCAACATCCAAGGAACATGTAGAGAGTGAACACAGCAATGAGTTCTCATGTGAAAGCAATCATTGAAAGTATTGCACAAATAAAAATGTGTAGTAATTAACCCTGGGTTAGGCGGAGTGGGGCTTCGCGGAGCTACGCAAAGTGGGCGAGAAACTACGCCCACCTCCGCACTCCGCGTAGCCCCACTCCGCAAACACCACTGGCCGCCAGCTCCGCCACCCGCCACCCGCCTCCCTCCCGCCCTCCCTAAATACTTTAAATTAAAGGAATCAATTAATTTAAAACGCACTTACCTTGCCCGCCGCGTCTCCGGGGCTCGCTATCTTCCGTCTTCTTTACTAATGCGCATGCGCGGGCGGCCGCGCATGCGCATTTCTCACGAGAAAATGCGCATGCGCGGCCACCCGCGCATGCGCATTAGTAAAGAAGACGGAAGACGGAAGATAGCGAGCCCCGGGGACGCAGCGGGCAGCGGCGGGCAAGGTAAGTGCGTTTTAAATTATTTGATTCCTTTAATTTAAAGTATTTAGGGAGGGCGGGAGGGAGGCGGGTGGCGGCCAGCTACGCTCCGTCTGCGGAGCGTGCGTAGTGCCGCCTGGCTACGCCCGCTCCGCAAAATGCGGAGTAGGCGGCACTACGCACACTCCGTGCACGGAGCGTAGCTGGCCGCCCACCCCTAGTAGTAATGTGCGTAAAGGCAGCAGGCAAGCTGAAGTGTGCTCATGCGAAGTTAGTGAAAAACAACAATGTCCCTATGGGCCATGTGACACTGCTTGACCCAGAGAATTGGAATATGTATCTGAGAGGGGCATAGCCTCTCTGATCTGATGCTTGAAACCAAGGAAAGAACAAGGGTTCATGCTGGGAAGTTTGATTTGCACCAACCTGGCCCTGCACTCTGAAGGCTGTGCCTGCCGCACAATCTGAACTACAGCCCTGTGCACCTAACTTGTTTCAAAAGGACTAAAGAGTGGACTCCCAACAAGCTACAGGTTAACAGAGCTTACCTGGAACATCACCACCAGTAATCCTCAACCTGGAGTGCTACCACTGGATATGTAAGGGTTTTGTCCACGTGGTTTGTGGGAACTGAATTCCCTAAATTTCAAGGACCATTTTGGAGCTTCCAGATCCTTGGAGTAAGCTTTGGACACTTTATGACTCTTTGGGAAACTTCAGGAAGAAGTTCCAGAAGGTTGGAGAACTTTGGAGCAGCTTTGGAAAAGAACCTCCATTAGTGGACCGACTCAACCTGGCCATCCAAGCTGGTGACCCTCAACTGCGAGCCTGTCAGTCCAAGGAATGCCCTGGCCTGAGTCTGGGTAAGAGCAGCTTTCCAGCCTCCACCTACCAAGTGGCACTGGTACACCACAGAAGTCTGCCCTAGTTGGCACTTACTTGCATTAATAGTCAGGTCTGCCTCCTGTATGGCCTGAAGCACTTCCCTCCGGTGACTTAAAGGATCCCCCCAGGTAGAACCCGCAGTAGAACTGTATACAGCTATATCATCCAGAAAAACTGCACTGAACTGTTTCAACCCGGCAAGATCCTGCTCACCAACCTTTTGTCATGGTGTTATAGAAGGTTTGATCAAAATTATGTGACTATTGTGGGGCCCCCAAAATAACTGGCTTCTAAGAAGAGGCCTAAAAAGGTTGATTGGACTCCAGAGTGTCAGAAGGCTTTTGAAACTTTGAAAGCTGCTATGTGCTCATAGCTGCTGACCCCTGACTACACAAAGGAATTTGTGGTTCAGACAGATGTTAAGGTGATCCATTTTCTTACAGGGAATAGGCTTTACAGTGGGAAACAGACCTAGGGTTGCCCATGTAAATACTGATAGACTTTCCAGGTTTTTCCACTTAGCTGATGAGGACTACCAGGGTGTAGGTTAGCACCCCATCACCTTTTGTCGGGAGGGGCTATGTTGCAAAGTCATCCTGTGCCCTTTGCACCCCCAGGTTTTTTGCTGACTGGTACTGGTGGTAACTGACTCTGACAGACCCTGAACCCAGCTCAGGGCCAGTGCTATGCTGAAGACACACTTAGAATACAGTAAAAACACCTACATACACTAGGGTACACTATGGGTGAGGTTACCCCTAGGATTGGCATGCCCTCCCCCATTAGGCCCTAGTACATAATAGTGTAAGCTGATTAAAAGTTTAAACTAACTTTAAGTCCGTAGTATGTAATAGGGCATGACAATTTAGAGGTTAGTAGCCTTTTTGCACTTGCATGTGTGCACTGCTGAAGCCTGCAGTCAGTGTAAAAGCAGCCCTGTGTTGCAGGACTGCTTTTAAAATGCAAATTATGTCCAAACTTGACATGGTGTTTGGATCAAATACAAATTATTACACTACAATGTCTGGGCATATTAGGTACCTCCAGGGTCTCCGTTAAGTGTCCCAGGTGTGGGGGGTCAGATAGTTATAAGGAGAGTCCTTATAAAATGTTTTTATCTGCCCTGGGGTTAGTGAAATTGTACATTTCACTCCCCCCATTATAGTAAACTGCTTCCCAAAATCGACGTTTGTGCTAGGAGCACTGTGAAGTGAGGATCTGCAATATGTTTGGATATTTAAAACCCCTAAAGTCTCCCCTAGGTGGTCCAGGGGTGAGGGGTCCTGTAGATATAGGCAAGGTCTGTATAAAATATATTTTATAAGCCCTGGTGTTGGAGAAATTGCCCAGTCATTTTTCCCCATTGCAGTTCCCCAGCCGGAAGGTTAACATGGCAAGAAATTATTACCTAATAATTCCTGCTTGGAGAAGCCTAAAAATACCATTCCAGTTCTTCCTGGAATGGTATTGATGAATCCAACAATATACTATTGTTTAATTTCTCCTACAATGAACAGACAACATTCATAAGACTTTCTTGTATGTAAGCTATAATTCAGCCTTTCAGTAAACTGTCTTGATTGATCAGAGTTAAGTGGATTAGCCAGGCTGCTTTGATGAGGTAATAAGGAGCCCCTGGATTTAGACTGCCATTCTGGAAGGGCAGAGTTCTGCTACATAGGACTGTCAGGGGAAGGGGTCATAAACATCTTCTTCAAACAGGGAAGGGGAAAGACAATGTAAACCAAGTCCAGTTACAGCTCCAGCCTTTGATACCAGCCAGATGGTGGGATTAAGGAAGGAATGAACAGATGTAAGGGGGAGGGACAGTATGGAAATGTACCATCCTGAAGCAGGACTAAGCCAGCTTTTGTCTCTCCTCAGGAAATCAGCCAAGATGAATTTTGGAGCAATAGTGCTCTCTGGGAGAAAATAATGCCATACTTTGGAGGATATGGTCGTACCCTGGGGTGTTGCTTGCACCTCTTTGGAAAGGAGTGCCCTCTTGATTGACCCAGAGAACTTCAAATAAGTATCTGAGAGGGGCAGAGCCTCCCAGATCTGCAGCTTGAAAGCAAAGAAATAAGAAGGGTCCATGCTGAGAAGTTTGATTTGCACCAACCGGGACCTGCACTCTGAAGACTGCGCCTGCTGCACAATCTGAACTACAGCCATGTGGACCTAATTTACTTCAAAGTGACTAACGATTGAACTCCAGGCAAGGGACAGGTTAACAGAGCTCACCTTGAACATCAGCACCAAGAATCCCCAGCCTGGAGTACTGCTATTAGATTTGTAAGGGTTTTGTCCAACTGGATTGTGGGAACAATTTCAAGGACCATCTTGTAGCTTCCATACCATTGGAGTAAGTTTTGGGCACATTGGGACCCTTTAGGAAATTTCAGGAAGAAGATCCAGAAGTTTGGCGAACTTTAGAGCAACTCAACCTGCCATCCAAGCTGGCGACCCTCAACTGCAAGCCGGCCAGCCATCCAGATTTGTCCTGCTGAAAAGCTCTGCAGGGGTAGCCGCACAGGGCTCCGTCGCTGTCAACATGAAATTTTTACTATGACCTGGTCTAGCGCAACTAGATGTCTCAACAGGCGCTGTTGGGTTCCATGTGCTATACAGTGCTACATTTAAAAACAATCTTATCTCCAGTTCCATACATTAGATATTTTACGTTTTGGTGTCATTTTAATGATAAAAATATTTCCTATTTGTATAAATTGGTATTAGATTTTTACTGTGTTTTGTGTCTTATTTACTGAATTGGTCTTTTTAAATCCTTTACATCCCTGTCTTTGAAGTTAAGGCTGCCTGCTCGCAGCCTAGCTACCACAGGTTCAGCAATAATTTTCTAAGATTTATTCTGAGCCCTAGACTGTGTTAATGGCATCATTGCCAGTGGCAGATATACATTTGCCATTACAAATAATCCACTTGCCAAAAGCATTAAAAACATTATGGGAACTTTGATGCTGCATGCAATGGGGGCAGGGTCAGTGAAGGTGTGGGCGGGGTCAAAGGTTTGGCTATAAACAAAAATATTCAGTATGGTAATTTGGTCAATCACCATCAGGTAGCAACATATAAAATAATGTGCAGCCTAAATGAAAAATAACTTTAAAAATATGTTATTCTTTGGGAAACGCACTACAGTGCATTATGAAACTTCTATTATTTAATGCACTGCAAAGGCCTGTGTGTAACCAGAAGGTCACAGAATTAAATCTTGGTTGGTGTAGTGGAGAATAGTGACTTGTGTACTTTTAGTGCTACAAGGTCACAGCCTGTGACAGAAAGCAAAGTGAAGAGTCCTTAATTTAAACGTGCATTAACAGCAGTATAAGATAGACTGCAACAGAATTAGCACAAATATTTTAGATAAAGGTTTAATATAAAATGGTGCTTTCAAATTGTAGATTTTAGTAGTGCGCAGACTGTGCATAATGCAATTTCTTTACACAACTGTCCCATCAATACCTCATCAGGGGTATTAATAGTAAGGGCTATATAAATACAATCACATTTAAAAGTGTGCCCTTCACAGCTCAGTTAACTCTGCACTACCACCTAAAAGAATAAATCTTTGCCATCACAAAGCTTTGAGTGATTCGATCAATTAAAGCCAGCACCAGCTCCCAAGCACCTTTTACATTTGCATGTTACCCTTTACATTTGCAGAATTAACTCATTATGCACATTTGCATTTCTTTCAGGCAAGCAGGCACCCTGGCAGGAATGCTTGTTTAACTGTCTGCCTGGCTTCAGTTTCACAGCACAGGAGACTCACTGAATGACACTTCAGCGGGAGCATTTAAACTATTGGAATTAACCCTCCACAGGCAAGTACTCTCTTAACAAAAAGTAGAGGAACTGTTTTTCATAAATCAAAAAAGTATGGGCGATCCCGCCCACTTTGATCTCTGACCTCTGATCAGCTGTAGGAGTGAGCAGAATTGAGCAATTTCTTTGTAATTATGGCACAGTTCAACCCTCTTTCTTTCATCCAACGCAGTGAAGCAACTTTTTAGTTACACTGTATTGAGGGAAATCTTAATAAATCCGGTCCTAAGTGTCGAACAGAGAGATTATGAGGGAAGTGGTTTGAACGGCAGAACGGAGTTGATTAACCCCTTCTATGCTCTTGACGGAGCAGTTCCTTCATGAGCCACGGTGGGCGTGTGCTCATGGCGGAACTGCTCAGTCATGGCACCCACCCATAGGGGAAGCTCTGGCGCTCGACCCATGGGCAGCCCATCTACACCCCCAAGCAGGGATGGCCACAGAAGAGTTTCCGCTGCCACCCGACCCCCCCCCCATCCTGTGATGTCAGCGTGCACAGTGCGCACTTATGTTATAAGGAGCAGCTGGACGTGCTGGAAGCCATTTGCTTCCAGACCTCCAGGAGGAAACAGGTACGTTTCCTTGCTCCTGTGGGGCAATATTGATGCATCGAGGCATAGGGGAAGAGGAAAGAGATTTTCCTCCCCCCTGATGTCTCTTTGTAGCGCATTGCTGCTGCACGATCGTGCATGGTGCCGCGATTGTGCAGCAGAAATGCCCCCACTAGGCACCAGGGATTTTTTTTGCAGAAATGGAAGCAGCCCCTTGGGCAAGGGTAGCTTCCTATAGGAGCACATTATCTTTATGACTTTTCGGCCCCCCTTTGAGAACAGATCAGCCCTTTTTTTGGCCTTTCTGCCCCCAGGGGAGGCAGAAAACCCACTAGAGCCAGGGATTTATTTATATTAGGCGTGAGAGTGATCCCTTGGGCAAGGATCGCACCCCATTGTTTTGGGGCACTAGTGGCTGTTTTCTGTTCCCCCTGGGGGCAGTTTGGCCCATATTATAAGCCAATCTGCCCCCGGGGGTGAGGAAACCAGACACAATCACTGAATCTAGTGATTGTTTTTTGTGTTTCTTTTAATGGAAGTGAGCCCAAGGGGAGGTAAAATTTGTCCATGTAATTTTTGCCCCCCCCACCCCCCTGGGAACAGATCAGCCTATTTCTTTGGCCTTTCTGTCCCCAGGGGGAGGTAGAAAACCCCACTAGAGCCAGGGATTTGTTTATATTGGGCATGGGGGTGATCCCTTAGGCAAGGATCACCCCCCCATTTCTTTGGGCACTTGTGGCTATTTTCTGCTCCCCCTGGGGGCAGTTTAGCCATTTTTTAGGCCAATCTGCCCAGCCACAATCACTGGATCCAGTGATTTGTTTTGTTTTTTATAAATAAAAGTGACCCTTTGGGCAAGGGTTGCTTCCTATGGGCATATTTTATGTGTATTCTTTTCTGCCCCCTCCCTGGGGACAGATCAGCCTGTTATGTTTGTCCTTTTTGTTCTGGGGGGGCAGAACACCCCACTAAAGCCAGGGATTTGTTTTTATAGTGAATGGAAGCGATCCTGTAGGGAAGAATTGCCCCCTAATAATTTTTAATACTTGTGGCCGGGGGGGCGGGGGGGGGGGGGGTTGAAAACCCACTAGCAGCAGGGATGTGTATATGTTTATCTTTCGGCATGGCCCCTTGGGTAAGAGTTGCCCCAATGGGATGGGGCATCAGTTATTATTTACATTTGGCTGTTTTTCTGTCCCCTTTCGTGGCAGATTGGCCGGTTTGAGTAGTGACATAAGCGTGTTATAATGTTAATTGTTTTATTTCTTGTGAATTGCAAATGTAATGTTTTACTTTTACTTTTTATTCTAGTTCGAGGCTTTTGACTGTTGTTCCAGGTTGTAGTTTCGTCACTGGTGGTTCTGTAGTTTGTGTAGTTGCATGTGTTTGGTAAGAAAATATTTTTGTACTATTTACTCTAAATGAGTTTAATTTCTCTGCATGAATGTCTTTTTGTAAATGGTGTAATAATAGCTGAATGCTTAGCTTCTGTTTTATTGAGTGTGAAAAACTTTTTGCATGTGTGCTCGATGTGTATTTTGTTGTCTTATGAGTAATTTCTTTCTTTTTTTCTTTCTAGTGGGATATTGTTGGTTTCTGCTGTGTCTCTGCAGAGTAGGTGCTGGTGAGTGTAGTTGTCTCTTGCGCGTAAATTGTATAGTTTTTAATTATATAGATCTTTGTGATAAAGCCACACTTTGTTTACTTACTTATTTTGCACTGTGTTGGTTGATGTTGACTTGTTTGTGAAGTCTCCTTTCTTAGTAAGGATTATGGCTAGCCACAGGATTACCTCTCAGCAGGTTGTTTTTATGCCTTTTTAGTCTTCCTCTGACCATGGTTCAGAGACTGACTCTGAATCTGAGGTAGAGGAGGGAGTGGAAGATTCAGGCAGTGAGTTTTCTGTCCACGAGGAATCATCGGATGATGAAGCTACTCTCAGTACAGATGAAGCTACTCTCAGTACAGATGAAGCCACCTTTAGTGCAGATGAAGTGCCTGTTTTAGAGGAGGACATTGATGTGCCGATAGTGCAGTAAGAGGCATGTGGGTTGGAGCCTGGGGCTGAAGGCTTCCTGCTGGAAGTGCTGACCTCTTGGTTGCCCCAGGCATGGTGCGGCCACTATTTCCAGACTTTACTGGTGTTCCAGGGTGTAGAGTGAATACTGAAAACATTTTGCAGATACTTTTTTTTCAGTTGTTTATGGACAATGTATTTTTGGCAGACATTGTTGAGCAGACTAATTTGTATCCTGAACAGTATTTGAGAGACAACAGTGCCAGCCTTAGGCCCCACTCCAGAACTACCCAGTGGATTCCCACAAATCTGGATGAGTTGAAGAAGTTTTTAGGTTTAATATTTTTGATGGGCTTGATAAGGATACCATCAATGTTTTCATATTGTTCTACTAGTCCCTTGATGACAACTGCTATATTTCCGGCAGTCATGAGTCATGATAGGTATTTGCTTCTGATTTGGATGCTGCATTTTTGTCGATAATGGTTTAGCGTTGCAACAAGATTACCCTGATTGTGACCATCTTTTAAAGATTCAGCTTGTCATTAATCACTTTGTAGAACGATTTTCTGAGATCTATGCTCCAGGGAAATAAATAGCAGTGGATGAGTCTTTGGTCTTGTTCAAGGGCCGCTTGGTTTTTAGGCAACACATTCCTTTTAAGAGTGCACGCTATGGAATTAAGATGTATATGCTGTGTGACTGTAGGACTGGATATGTCTAAAATTTCAGGGTGTATTCCGGTAGGGATTCCAGGATTGACACCCCTGGTTGTCCGTCCACTTTTGGAGTGACTGAGAAAATTGTTTGGGAACTTGGTAGAGGAATTTTTAACAAAGGTCACCATTTATATGTGGATAACTTCTACACTGGTGTGCAGTTGTTCAGGGAATTGGTCAAAGTGGACACTGTTGCTTGTGCCACAATCTGCTCTAACCGTAAAGTTTTCCCAAAATAACTTGTTTGTCAAACCTTGTGCGGGGACAGTGCAGTGCGTTGCGTAGCGAGGAACTTCTAGATGTGAAGTTTTCAGACAGGAGAAATGTCTACATGCTGACTACCATCCATGATAAAAGCACTTCAACTGTGACTGTTTGGGGTCAGGTTTCTGAGGCGCACAAACCTGTCTACATTTTTAGACTATAATAGGCACATGGATGGTGTTGATAGAGTAGATCAGAAGTTGGAACTTTACACTGCTCTTCGTAAGGCTTATATTTGGTATAAGAAGTTAGCTATCCACCTTTTCCACTTGGCAACCTTTAATGCTTTTGTTGTATTTAAGGAATGGTGTCCTGAGTCAAAGTTGACTTTTACTAAGTTTTAGGAGTCTTTAATATGCAGCCTTGCTGTAGTTGAACAGGCAAGTGTTCCTAGAGTTGTAGTGGTGGAGGTTATGGCTAGGTTAAAAGATCGCCACTTTACTGATCACATTCCTCCCGCGCTCCAAAAGACTTTTCCAGTAGGAGATGTAGAGTCTGTTGGCGAAGAGGTACGCGGAAGGAGACTTGTATGTACTGCCCGAGTGTCCTTCTAAGCCTGCACTGTGTGTGCCTGCTTGTTTTAAAATGTACCACAAGCATAAAAATGTTTGGGAGCATCCATGAGTGGTAAAGTGAACTGCCTGGTCTGTATAGTTTTATATTTTTTGTTCAGTTTCAAGGTTGGCATTTGTGCAATGTATTTAGTTTCAGATTTTGTGTTAGTAGATTTGCATCTATTTACAATTTGTTTGTTTTCTTTTTTGCATAAAAAAACCCTAAATGTGATGGCAGTGTTTGTAGGCTGCCGCTTACCTGGTGGTGTGCGTGGACTGGCGCTTGGCTGGCGGTGTGTGTTGACTGGCGCTTGGCTGGCAGTGTGCGTGGACTAGCGATTGGCTGGCAGTGTACATGAACTGGCGCTTGGCTGGTGGTGTGAATGGACTGGCATTTGGCTGCAAGTGTGTGTGAACTGGTGCTTGGCTGGTGGTGTGTATGGACTGGCTCTTGCCTGGCGGTGTGTGAGTACTAACTTGTTGCTGGTCACTACACACACTGGTAGCCAAACGCCAGTCCATGCAATCTGTCAGCTGGTGTGGTTGCTGTGTCAGGCATGTGGGCATGTGAAAGTGATGGGCCCTTGACTTGCGCTGTCTGCTGATGTGAATGTTGTAATGTGATGGGCCCGCGGTTGGCGCTGTGAATGGTTTTGTATGTGTCACACATATGAAAGGTGTATGAATGGCCTGTAAAGAGGTTGATGCCTTGTCGTTACTTTACAACTCACGAGCTGTGAGTCAATGGTTCAGTTTCTCATCCTTTCAGTTATTGAGAGTGCATTTCCTTTTTGTGAAATCTCTTGTTAATAACATTTTATATACTGAACCATCACTTACCCTCGTGCCAAATCCAACCAGTATGTGTGTGTGCTTGAGGAATAGATGGTTGTGCAGTAATATTTTTTGCCTCTGCCAAGGTGTACAATCCATCTAAGAAAAACCTACCAACTGTAGATATTGTTGTAAACTAAACACCCATGGGAGTACATGGTGATGTCTCTCTTGTGGATCCCAACAAGTTATCTTATCCACAATGTCCTGCAAACCTCAAAATGTGACAAAGGCTTGTGATTGGAAAGAGCACAAAACATTATTTAAAGGTATAGCACCACGAGTTCTAAGTGCTACATTTTTTAGAAAATACGTTTTTAGCCAATTCTGCATTGGACACCCACACAAGTGAGGTATAATTTTACTCGGGAGACTGAGGGGAATGCTCTGGGATAGGACATTTGTGCCGGCACGGTGATTCCACACAAAAACTTGTAGAAAGTGTGGTTTTTCCAGCTAATTTTGAGGTTTGCAGGGGATTCTGGGAAGGAAAACATTGGGGGATCCACGCAAGCCATACCTCACTGGACTGACCCGGATATCTAATTTTCAGAAATGTGTGGTTTTGGTAGTTTCCCAAGATGCTGCCGAGCCCAGGGCCCAAAACTCATGTGACCCCCCTTGCAAAACCAGGTTGTTTTGTGATAGGTAATTTTGATGTCTCCTCAATATGTTTTGGGCACTTGCCTGTCGCGGGTACTTGACCCACTCACGCAAGTGAGGTACTATTTTTATTGGGAGACCTGGGGGAACGCTGGGTGGTAGGCAAGTTGTGGATCCATGCAGATTCTAGAACATTTCCATACAGAAAATTGAGAAAAATTAGATTTTTTTTTCAGCTAAATTTAAAGTTTGCAGGGGGTTCTGGGTAAGAAATCATGGGGGGGGGGGGCATTCGAGCCATACCTTGCTGGACTCCCCTGGGTGTCTAGTTTAAAAAAATATATGGGTTGGTGGGTTTTCCAAGATGGCCGCCGAGCCGGGCCCAAAAACCCAGGTGACCCCCCCCTTGCAAAACCAAGTTGTTTTGTGATAGGTAATTTTGATATTACCTTAATATGTTTTGGGCCCTTGCCTGTCGCAGGTAATTGATCCAACCACACAATTAAAGTACCATTTTTATCGGAAGACTTTGGGGATGCAGGGTGGGTGGAATTTTGTGGATTCACGCAGATTCCAGAACTTTCCACCACCAAAATGTGAGGAAAATGTTTTCTTTTTAAATTAAGTTTGAGGTTTGCAAGGGATTCTGGGTAACAGAACCTGGTGAGAGCCAGACAAGTCACCCCATCCTGGATTCCCATGGGTTTCTAGTCTTCATAAATATATAGGTTTGCTAGGTTTCCCTAGGTGCTGGCAGAGCTAGGGTTCAAAATCTATAGCTAGGCACTTTGGAAAGGAAAGGGTCCGTTTTCACAGTGAAAATGTGGTGTGTTCACGTTGTGTTTTGGGCCGTTTCCTGCCACGGGCACTAGGCCTACCCACAGGTGAGGTACCATTTTTCTCAAAAGACTTAGGGGAACACAGAGTTGTAGAGCAACTGTTATTGCCTATTGACTTACAATGCATTTCTGCCTTTCAAATGAAAGACAATGTGTAAAAAAAATGTCCTATGATTCACATTCTGGAATGGCTAACCACAATTTCAGAGCTGTGCGAGTAACGACTGTTTCTAAACTCAATATTTTGTTGCCATTTCAGAAATACATAGGTGTCTATCATACTGATTTTTCCCTGTATATATTTTCCCAAATGCTATGTACCCGGTACACAATAAAAAACCTTACATTTGAAGACCAAGCAGTAAGAGTAACAGTGGCCTGCTTTGGCACCATCAGACTACTTCGAAAGATTCTCCCTCTCATCCTAATGAATGCAAGGAGGATCCTGATGCAGACCCAAATCCTATCACGCCTTGATTATGGAAACTCCCTCTACCAAAGCAATAATAAGGAAGCTCCAAATTGCACAGAATTGCGCTGCCAGATTGTTGTTGGGAGTTCCAAAAAAGTCGTTATAGATAATGGGGTAAACCAAAAAGTCAACCGGGCCTGGGTACAGTACCGGAATATAAACATGGTCAGTGACCGATTGGTCCTAGGATAAACAAATTACATTCAGCAGTATGTATTGTGTGAATTGCTACAATACTGATAATTCTTATCTATACATATAAACCCAACACATGCAATCCCAAATTAATTCACGGACCCACTCATTTGAGTGACCACATAAGTAGATGTGCCAAACGAACTATAGCTATTCACAAGACATTTATTATTTGGGTAACAAATCATTTGAAAACAGGTTGTGCACAGGAGAAAGAAAGGGAAGGGGAGTGGTAGTGCTGGGTGGTAAGAGTGTGAGTCAAAGAAATTACAAAAGATAAAAAAAATTTGCTTTTACAGAAACACTGGTAGTCCAATACAGTTAAATAGGAACTGTTAGATGTACACCATTCATTTACATGTCATCTGTAAATTTACACCGTGCACAAAATTGCATTTTCAAGTGGTATGAAGTGGGGAAAAGAAGGTACAGGTCTTTGTAAGGTGAAACCAAGGGGTGGAGGGTGGACGGGGCTAGTCACCATGCTAGTAATCCTTTATCTGGCCTTTGCTGGCCGTTCGCCCTTGGGCAGGGAGCATTGTCCGCCCGACCAAAGACAGGGAAAGGGGAAGAGTTTCTCCACAGGAACTGCCTCCCCTCCTCGGGTCAAGCTAGAACCAACCATGTGTCTGAAATTGCGCAACTTTGCCCGAATACTACTAAACAAGTTTAAAATGGGAACTCAGAAAAAAAGAGCAGATTCATAAAAAGCTGAATGTGCTGCGGTGAATGCCCTGCTGAGCAAAGCAACACAGGGGTCAGCTGAAACTGAAGATCTGGACCAGAGGGGTTCAGAGCTTGTCTCGGAAGGGATCACAGCCTGGACACAGCAGACAGTTGGACTGGAGTCAGACCAGATACACCATTAGAAGAAAAACAAGGAAAATAATGAAATAAACTGAGCGCGGTCTACCTGAAGCGGGCGCCGCACATGGTATTAAATACAAAAAACATAATAATAAACTGAGCACGGTGTGCCCTGCAGCAGGCGCCACGCTTGGTATTACATTTAAAAATACAACAATAATAAACTGAGCGGGGTGTCCCTGAAGCGGGTGCCGCACTCCGTATTAAAGTTTGGAATTAAAAAAAAAACAGAAAATGAAATGCAAATTAGGTGAGGTAGCGCTCGCCATTACCAAAGCTGGCAGTGTCCCTTAATGAAGTAAATAGTTCTCGAAACTTGTGATGAAAGCTCCCGAGTAAAAGCTCCGGAGTTAGGATACAGTAAAAGATCGGGTCTTCATGGGCAGTACCAAACGGAGACAGGGCGTTAACAAGGAGGGACAAACAAGCCTCATAATGAATCGGAAGGCAGCATTTACCAAGGACAATGACACCAGCCAATGAAAAGTATGGGCGAGAGTGGGCAAGGCTTACACAGCATACTCTACTACTGCATGCCTCGCAGAGCGAGCAGCGTATGTGCGCAGCCACTAGGCTTGACTAAAAACTCAAAGAGGCACCCAAATACTATACTGGTCAGGTAAAACGTTGTGTGTGATGCACGAGATTCTCATTCACATGTTTAATGGCAGGTATTTTTCAGCTCACGTAGTAAGGCCTACAGGTATTCGAATGATATAATGTAAGGGTAATAGTTATGTAAACATGCCGATTAGTAAAAGACAAGTAGCTTAATAAAAATGTGTTCAACAACTACCGAGCCCCGCTTTTGAGACGAGCCTTACGAGAGAAAAGTGCAAACTGGATTGAGTATCTTTTTTGCCCACTAGATGGCAATAAACGTCCATTTAATTTATTCTAAAAATATAGACCCATGAATAGCTTATCAGAGATGGTTGAAAATGTCAATTGGCCAGGCAGTCTTTCTTTATTTTATACCGATAATTGGCTTATTCATATTGTTCATTCAGTTGTGCTTTTTGCGCTTTAGTAAACAGAAATATCTGCTTTTATTTAGAATTTTTGTTGGGAACGGATGTCAGGCCCAATATATATATATATATATATATATATATATATATATATATATATATATGTATCGATATATATATATATATATATATATTGGATATACACAATGAATTATGTATTTGTATTATGGATTTTGAACAGTACGCATACACCTACATTAAAAAACATACATTTGACAATTTACGATGTTTTATATGACAAGGAGAGCCCCTCTGGAGGTAGGACAGCAGGATACAGCTTCATTCATAGGTTTCCAAGGAAGGTTTAGACCTGCCAAGCTTTACGGTAAAAAGGAGGAAGAAAGTTGGAGCGGTGGGTCCTGGAGATTTAGCGCAGGGTGGTGGGCATGTCACTGGCTAAACAGCCATGGATAGCCTCGGAGGGCAGGGCCCAGGGCAACGGGTATGGCTATGTGCCTGGACGCAAATGAGCATGAAGTCCTATCGTTTAAAAACACAAAGGCTTCTGACGCTGCCTTGTGTATCAGACAGTGTTCAGATTCTGAACCAGTGAGCTGGGAAAGTACCTTGTGAAGGGTTTCTCAGCTCAACTTTGGGCATATTTACTAGAAAATGCCGGGGTATGGCGCAATGCCTCTCTGTCTTCCTTCCTTTCTCTCCCTCTGTTTCCCTCCCTCTGTCTGTCTCCCTCTGTCTGTCTCCCTCCCTCTGTCGCCCTCCTCCCTCCGTCTGTCTCCCTCTGTCTGTCTCCATTCCTCTGTCTGCCGCGCTTTGTCTCGCTCTGTCTCCATCCCTCTGACTCCCTCCCTCTGTCTCCCTCCCACTCTCCCTCCCTCTCTTTCTCCCTCTGTCTCCCTCCATCTGTCACCCTCTGTCTACCTCTCACCTCTCTCTCTGTCTCCCCCACTCTGTCACCCTCCCTTACCCTCTGTCACCCTCTGTCTCCCTTCCTCGGTCTCCCTCTCCCTCCCTCCCTCTCCCTCTCCCTCCCTCTCCCTCTGTCTCCCTTCCTCCCTCCCTCTCCCTTCCTCTGTCACCTCACCCAGGGCAATGCTCCCACATTTTCAAAACGCCGGGTATTTACTACAATACAGCACAGCCCTGTGTTTTCCCTAGCGTTGCCACTAAAATTAGCTGCCTAGCGCCAAAGCAGCCACCCTTGCCCCATTGCTATGCGGTGAATGATTGTTTATGGGCAAGAAGGTGGCCCTTCCTGCACATAAACAATCCATAATGGTTATTTGATACTTCCATGGGTGCTGCATTCTGCAGCACACTTAGAAGTAGCAAATCTTCATAATTTAATGATTGTTTTTTGTGCAGGAAGAGGCACCTTCCTGCACATAAAGAGCCATTAATGGCTTTTTTTTCCTCTATTTGTGTTACAGAAAGCAGCACACATAGAAAAAGCAAGAAGGAGGAAAAAGAAAAGCATTTCTTAGCATGCACAATTCTAATGTCGACTCTTGCATGGCGTTAGTTTTTGCTGCTTCAACAAAATTACAGCTCCTTGTAAATCCGGGGAAGCATCAAACAGCAATGAGCGTTGCGGTAGAACGCCCACAGCAACACCCATTAAACACCCCTTTACCGCAGAGGGCTGCTGTGAAAAGAGGCATATTTACAAGGTGGTATTAAGCCACGCCAAGAGGCCTAGCACCCCCTTGTAAATCTTGAAAATGGTGCTACGCCACTGGAGCATCAAAAGAAGGGAGACTATGGGGGCAATAGGGGCTCGTAAATATGGCCCCTTGTGTTCCTCATGTGATAGCAGTTCTTCAAATGGCTTACAGCGTGAAGAGGGTTGTTATTGGATGCAGTGAGTGGCGTAAAATAACATTATGGAGCCCTCCTGCAGAATGTGGAAAGTGGCTCATGAGTATCCCATATCTTGCAGATTTTTATTGGCCTTGAGCAGAATGGGGTCCCCCAGAAAGGTTGGGGGGTCCCTGAAGGTTTGGGGCCTACCTGCGCTGCATGTTCCTGAGTTACATCCTGATCATGTGACACTTGGTGGCATCATGTGCCTTTGGAGGTCTAAATGTCTCATTAGCTAGGGAGTCAGGTTTACAGGGCTTTGAGTGGGCCAGCCCCTGTCCTTACTAAGCACATGCAGTTCTAAAATATATGTGCTGAGATGGGTCCCTATCGGGCACTTCTTTTTTGCCCTCACCCTGGGTGTGATAAAAATCTTCCCTCTGGGGCACTACCAGCCATAACCAGCCTTAGATGTAACCCTGGAGGGACGGTCCCCTTTGTTATGCAGCTGCCACAAAGCCACTAATCAGAAGATACAATCACTTGCTAGCGATCTGAAAGTGCACGCTGCAGCGGGGCTGGAGGGGTGGAGGGCACAGCGCAGACTTAACAAGGGCCCTATTAAAGATAGGGTGCCCTTTTCCTGTTTACACTATGATGCACCTTTAAGCCGGAAAAGTGTGCCCTATCATGTAGAATGCACTGCCCTCAAAGCAGCCACAAACTCATGCTGCCCCCCAGGGCACTGCATTCAAGAGAAATACGGAGCAGCTGTTTAAAAGCTGTTCTGTGTTTCTCTGTGCAGGTGGCAACACGTCTGCAATTTTAAGGGGGATTAGAGATTCACTTGCAGGGCCAGTCCATAACAGGCACCGGGCATTTACCCGGTGGGTTGCCAGGGTGGGGGCCAGTTTTGGGCCCCAAGGTGGCCGATTTTGTTTCCGGGGCTGGCAAAATCATCCCCCTGTAACAAAATCGTCCAAAAACCTGCCCTAGCAAACAGCTCGACCGCACCCTCCCTGCCCCCCTAGGGGCCGGCCGAGCAGTTTTCCAGGGACGGTTTCAGTTCCCAGTCCGTCTCTGGTGCAGTGAGTGACTGCATCCGCCTGCATGGAGATGTCTGGGGGTCCATAGGACCCCATTCGACCCTCCAGAGGGCTGCTATCAGGGGGCACACTGACAGTGCGCCACCTTTTAGGCAGAGCACTACCAGTGCACCTCATGACAGCTTCTTTGCATCTGTGCATGCTTCTATAATATGGCGTGGGCGCAGAGGAAGGGTTCCCTTATTTGCATAGGGGCATACCCCCATGCAAATGCTCTCCTGAGAAAGCACTGGTGCAATATGTGCACCAAGGCTTTCAGTGTTACAGAAAAGGCCACACAAGTGTCTGCAGCACCTTCTGTAATACCAACGTGCCTCGAGGGTACGCAAAGCCGGCTCACATGCCTTTTGCGCCCCCAGCTGCCCGTTCTGTAATACGGCCCCAAGGCTGCAGTGATAGAGATCCTGCATTGACAGCTGCTGCTTCTACACATTTTTTTAAGTCCAGAATTCATAAAAAAATTTTTACAAACAGTTGCATTGAACGTTTCTAATGGAGTGATATAGTTATTGCATCATATCTAGTCAAGTCGATGATCTGTATTCAGCAACAATGTGAACATAGCAATAAAAAGCCACATAAAAAGAACATTTGATATCACAATACATCAGAGGTATTAGTCATTTATACTCGGTTTATAAAATACATATACATCACGTTACAAAACAAATGCATACATTTTATAAGGGCGCAATAAATTTAAAACGGGGCAAGTAAGACTTATACGTCACAACATATGCAGTACAGCTTCCAATGTATTAAGTATATCTGAGTGCTTTTCTTGTTTTAATTATGTATGCTAAGAAAGACGCTGTAATACAACCTTTCTTTTGCATATTATTTCTTTTTCCTTGTCCTATCTGGATTATTGGGATGACTCATTACTTATGAAATATTGCAATCGAGTGCAGCTCAGGGCCAGAGAGAACCTTTAAAACAAATGAAATCTTCTTCCTCCAAGCTGCCAAAACTCGTTTTCACTTTATAAGCAAACAAAACGCACATTTCTTTAAAAGGATTTAGCATCAAATACATTTGTCATATAAAACTTGAAAACTTGTAACAGTCACAGTCCGTTCATTGGGCCTCATTTATGAGGCTGTGCGTCACTTTTACGCCGCTGTGCGTCACTTTTTGTGACGCACCAGTGGCGTAAAAAATGCGCCTTGTTGCGCCATATTTACAAAGTGACGCATCTAGGTAGATGCGTCACTTTGTAAACCCCTGCGCCACATTATTCCTGCTCTAGGTATAATGTATGCAAGAGGGGCGTTTTGGCGCAAGAAAGGGTCATGGAAGTGACGCAGTGAAATCTATAAGATTTCACTGCACCATTTCTTGGCCGCTAATGCCTCAAAATCTTACGCCTGCTTCATGGCAGGCGTAAGACTGACGCAGGCACTGACAACATAGGACTTGCTCATGTTAAAGTACATATTGCTGGAGTTGCGCCACTTTTGTAACACACTCCAGCAATGCGTCACTTTTGCGCCTACAGATACGTCAGAAATACTGACGTATCTGTAACTCCTTGCGACATGATGCGCCATATTATAAATATGACGCATCAATCATGACGCAAGGAGTGCGCCCTGAGAAGTGACTCATTGCTGCTTTCACGCAGCGATGCGTCATTTCTCATAAATGAGGCCCATTGTATTTTGTTTTTTTTTGTTTTTTTTTATTTTTAAATTTTTAAAACCTTTATTGAAAAAGTGCACACAGCTATTCAGCCTAACATCCCGGAGGCAAGGCAGCACGGTGAATCAGGAGAGCAATAGTGCAAGAACAATTGCAACAGTACAGTGAAGGTTGTTTTTATATTTTATGTAATAAAGAGAACATAGAACAAGAAAAGAGAAAACGCGAAGGGCGTGAAAGAGTGGCAATGGAGTAGAAGAAGCCTTCGAGGTGTTGGAACAGGGCAGGGGGACAGCGTGCACAGAAGCACGAGTACAGGAGAATAGACCAGGATAAAGGGGGGGAAAAAGAAGAAACAGGATTCAGCAGTATAACGTATCACAGTTGGTGTCACAGGTCATGGTGACAAGTGTTCCTCCAAAGAGACAGGTTCCGGGGGCAAGCAAATATCGCCCCTGTAAGCATTCCAAGCCCCCCACACTTTCGACCACTTTTTGGGCTTACCCCTGGCAACATAGACCGTCTTTTCCCTAAACATACACCAATCCATGTTGGCTTTCCATTGTACCACCAGGGGAGCCGTCGGAGCCCCCCATTTCTGCGCAATGTCGCGTTTGGCCACCATGTTGCCAAGGGTCACCCACTGCGTCTGAGCCACATTGTGATCGGATGGTTCCCAGATGTTGAGGAGACATCTCCTAGCTTCCGCAGTTGCCACCACCCCAGTCACCTCATCCATAATCCGGTGCACACGTCTCCAGTAGGAAGCTATGATGGGGCATTCCCAAAGAATGTGCAGGAAAGTAGCAGAGGCGCCACAGCCACGGCGGCAGAGCCCATCGATCGAGTAGCCCATATGCACAAGCCGGGGGCCAGTCACGTACACCCTGTGCAAGATCTTAAACTGCACCAGCCGAAGACGAGAGGAAATGGCGACCTCCTTAGGGGAAGACACAGCGCTCTGCCAGTCCTCGTCGTCGATCTCCAGGCCGTCACGCACCCACTGCTCCCGCACACCGAGGAGGAGGTCAGTGCGAACATTAATTAATTTCTTATACGACAGTGAGATGGCACTGTCAGGCATATGACCGTCCAACACCCTGTCCTCCAGCGGGGAGCTTTCTGGAATCGCCCCGTCTGCCGGCTTAGCAGCGAGTAGCGCGTGTCGCAGCTGGGCATAACGGAAAGATTCCGTGCCGCCCAGCTGATACTCAACCTGTAGCTGGGAGAAGGTCTTAATCTCGCCCTTCGAGATCATATCATCCACCCTGGAAATTCCTATGAGGTCCCATTAATCAAATCCCTTGGCGTGCCATAGTTTGCCCAAAATATCGGAATCATACAAAGGGGTGAATTTAGTCAGCCTGCCCTGCCAGCCCTGCGCCTTGGTGATCGTCCGCCAGATATGGACCGCAGTTCTCGTTGGACCAGACATCCGCCCATCCAAAGACCTCGAGTACAGCGCCCTGTAGTAATTGCCGCCACCCAAAAGCCACTTGTCCATGGCGTAGCCGGGGTTGTTTTCCGGACCGTAGAAACCATGATTGATAGCCGCCAGTTGGGAGGCCCAGTAGTACCTGCGCACATCTGGTAGTGCGATACCCCCTCGTACCACGGAAGTGTGAGCTTCGTGATAGCGACGCGGGGACGGCCGTCCCAGAGCAAGGCACGTTGAAGGCTCTCAATCTCCCGAAAGTAGCGGGCGGGGACCGGATCTTGGGTGTTCTGCAGGGCGTACAGAAACCTGGGCAAAGACATCATCTTGAATAATGCCGCACGTCCAAGTAGAGAGAGTGGGAGTTTGGGCCAACCCTTCACGTCACGCCGGAGGCGCAGAAGAGGGGGAAGCAAGTTGTGGTCGTATCTCACCCTCGCATTACCAGAGATGTAAATCCCCAAGTATTTAAAGCCCTGGCTGGCCACCTGGATGTTACAGCCTCTAGGGAGGCGTGGTGTGTCCCCTTTCAGTACATATAGGGAGGACTTGGCCCAGTTAATAACGAGGCCAGAGTACCTGCCAAAAAGTCTAAGTACATTGCATGCCACAATAAGTGACTTGCAAGGGGAGGTGAGGTAGAGCAGAATGTCATCGGCATAGAGAGAGATTCTGTCCTCGAAACCAGGGGCCCAGCTTATGCCATGCAGATCCGGGTGCGTACGCAACATAGCCGCAAGCGGCTCAAGAGCGAGCGCGAACAAAAGAGGCGACAAGGGGCAGCCCTGTCTGGTGCCCCTATGAAGGGCAAAAGATGCCGAGATGCGGCCATTGACGGCAACGTTAGCCAGTGGGTCAGCATAGAGGAGCTTCACCCAGTCAATAAACACCGGGCCAAAACCGAGCTTCGTCAGCACCGCCCAGAGGTAACTCCATTCGAGAGAGTCAAAAGCCATCGTGGCGTCCAAGGAAGCAAGGACTGCCGGCTCCTCCAGGGTGTGGGCCCTGGCCAGGGCGCCATGGAGTCTACGCAGGTTAAGGGCAGTGTTGCGATGAGGAATAAAGCCCGACTGGTCCGGGTGCACTAAGTCGCCAATAACCCCAATCAGTCGATTAGCGAGTAGCTTGGCGAGGATCTTAGGCTCAGCATTAAGGAGAGAAATGGGACGATAAGAGCGACACAAGTCTCTCGGCTTCCCATCCTTATGGATGACCTCAATGGTGGCCAACCTCTGGTCCAAGGGAAGTAGGCCGGCGTCCCGCGCTTCCAGAAACATGTTACGCAGGTGTGGAGATACCACATCCGGCCTGATCTTATATATCTCAACCGGGATGCCGTTAGGGCCAGGTGCCTTGCCCGATCGCAATGAGCGGATCGCAAGGGCGATCTCATCAACAGAGACGTCCCTGTCCAAGTCGTCGCGCTCCTCGTCCGAAAGACAGGGAAGTTCGACTGTTGAGAGAAGCGCTGTCGAATCAATCTCAGACCGGTCCGAAACAGAGGTGTAAACGCCTCGGAAGTAATCAGCAAAGGACTCGGCAATAGCGCTGGGATCAGAGACGACAACTCCGTCATCCCCCACTATCTCGGGTACGACACGGCTAGCCATCTCTCTCCTGTCCAGCCAGGCCAGCAACTTCCCAGCCTTATCGCCAACGTCGTATATACGACCCTGCTGTTCCTTAGCTAAGGTGAGGGCTGCATTCGTGGCCAGGTCACGGTATTCCGACTGTTTGAGGGAAAGTTCATGGAGGAGAGCGGGATCGGGCTCGGTCTCCAACTGGGAGTCAAGTTCCATGATCTCCTCCTCGATGCACACCAAATCGGCATCCCTGACTCTACGGGCCTCCGCTATAAGAGCGAAAGCCTCACCCCTCAAGACAGTCTTAAACGCCTCCCACAGAGTCGCGGCCGAACCAACCGATCCCTCATTCTCAGAAAAATAGAGGTCGATGGCCTTGGCCAAGAGACTGCGAGTCTTGGGATTGCGAAAATACCATGGATTAACAGCCACCGGCCGATCCGACAAAACAATGTCAAAATCAAAAGAGACCCACAACGGGGAATGGTCGGAAATGCCCCGCGCCAAAAAACGGGCCTCAGAAACAGCAGGTGCATGTGCAGCCAATGTAAGAACATAGTCTATCCGGGAAAGACCACCATGGGCGCCGGAATGGAAGGAAAAATGGCAAAGCGTGGGATGTAAAAGCCGCCAGCTATCCACCAATCCCATAGTCTCAAGGAAAGATGGCAACCACAGTTGGGAGCCCCGGAGGTCTCTAGGAGGATGGCGGTCCAAGGAGCCGGAGCAAACCGAGTTGAAATCACCCCCTATTATCAACAAACCAGCAGGCAAATTTAAAATGGCGCCACCAAGGTCTTGGAAAGTGCTAGATTGTAAGCCCGGAGGAACGTAAACTGAAAGTAATGTCAGGGCACGCCCCTCCCACCGTCCCGCCACTGCGGCGTATCGCCCCCTCTCATCTATCAGAGTGACGTCGACCTCAAGTGGAAGGGACGTACGGACAAGAACTCCCGCCCCGAGATCCCGAGGAGAACCCCGAGTGGGCCACCATTTTGTATCCCTTTCGATTGAGTGCTTTACATGTGTGCCCAACCAGATGTGTCTCCTGAAGGAGAACAACATCGGGCATGTGGCGTTTAATCAGTTGAATCACGACCCCCCTCTTGATACGGTCACCCAACCCGTTAACATTCCAACTGAGTACACGTAGTTTCCTACCCCCCATCATCGTGTCGCCAGCCCCACCCAACCCCAACAAACCTCAACAACAAGTGAAACTGAACAGTGTATACGACCCATTGCCTAAGAGATAGAAAGAGAGAAAAGTAAACAAACAAACAAACTTTCCCATCACCACCCCCCACCCTGCACCCCTGCAGCAGACTAAAAAGCCCCCCCAACCAGCAGTGTGCCTGTCGCCCCATGAACTAGTCTACAAAAAGTCCCCAGAGGAGTAAGGAATCTCCACAAACCCCTCCCGCCACCCTCCATGTAAACACCAGGAGAATCATCCAAATCGAAGTAACATTGGTATTAGCAGTCACAGACAGCAGCGACACCAACCGCCATAATCAGTTCAGTAGAGATCAGTCCTAGAGGTCGGAACCACCAGTTGCGCCTCCGGATTGCTCGTTTTGTTCTTCCCGACGTTGTGGCAAAGTGTCCAGCCAGTCGCTTGCATTGTCCGGCACATCGAAAAACAGGGCACGGCCCTCGTGCTCAATACGAAGTTTGGCAGGGTACAGCATCGAGTATTTAAAGCCCATGTCTCTCAGGCACCGTTTCACCCCTGCGAAACTCTGACGCTGTCTCTGCACGGCCCTGGTGAAATCCGGATAGAAGTGCACCTCAGAGTTCTGGTATTTTAGCGGTCCATGCCGTCTGGACGTCTGAAGGATCACGTCCCGGTCTCTAAAGTTGAAGAGCCGGGCAATGATGGGTCTAGGCGCCATACCCGATTTCGGCGGGCCGCCCGGGACCCGATGGGCCCGCTCCACAGAGAAGAAGTTGCTCAGGCCAGAAGGTGCGAGATGCGTCTGCACCAGGTCTTCCACAAAAAGGTCCACTGCCGCCTCCTCCGCTCCCTCCGGAACACCAATAATACGGACATTCTGCCGCCTGGCACGTCCTTCAAAGTCCTCCAGCCTTCTAGAAAATTGGTCGTTGGCCAGTCTCAGGGTCCGGACCTCCTTCTGTAGGTCCGAAACGTCGGTAGTTAGGCTAGAGGTCTTGAGATCAAGAGACTTCACTCGATCGTTGGTTTTTCCCAGGTCAGCCCTGATAAGGTTGAGGTCCACAGCCAGAGTGTCCACCTTGTGAGTCAGGACCTCATGTTGTTTTTGCATTTCAGACCGAATGCCCGCGATGGCACCCATAACGTCACTCAGGGTTGGCTCAGAGCCGTCGGGCGAGCTCGCACGATGAAGGTCTTTAGAGGAGGCCACCACCGTGGGTGAGGTCCGTTGCTGAGCATACCGGTCAATTTTGTTCAGCTGCGTTTGAGTCGTCCTACGAACACCTCTGTTCGACGTCCTGTCGGGGTCCCCTCTGCCCGCCATGTTGGGTCCAAGGAGGACAAAGGGCTACACCATCCGAACAAAGAAACACACGATCAGAGCAGAGGCAATGTCAATAATCGCACCAGGCTGGTAGTAGGCAACTCCGCAGCTACAGGCACTCCGCCAGCAGGGACCACAAACAACCGCTTCGCATTCCAGTCATGCGGAGCGTCGGCGAAGGCGGCAGCCACCCAAGAGACAATGGCGCATCCCTGGCACGGAGTTTAGCTCGACGTAGCTTAGCCTAGGAACCATCAATTTAGAAGCGGAAAGTTGCTCCCGTGTCTGCGACCATCCACCAAGTAGAATCCACTAATGTGGATCAGGATTTCCAACAGGATTTTTGCGGAGGGTCGGAGGGTCCGCGGAGCTCCGAGCTTACGCGGCCATCTTGGTTGCCCGCGAAGCTCCTCCCCCCCATTGTAATTTGTTGACATGTTTTCTAGTCGTATCCTCCAGGTATTGGTGCGCATTTTTGTATGTAAACAGAGGTTCACTTAGAAAAAGGGGCCCTAAGAACTTTTTTCTACCTGCAGGATAAAACTTACAAAAAATAGTTAGATGGAGAGTGGATTGAGCTGTCTCTTTATCACAGGACCATATGGTGTATTTTTGTCCCCACTTTGTACCTGTGGAAAAAGTCACCGGGTGTTGAAAAATGTAGATGCAAAATCTGGTGAGGAGAAATCCATGATATGGGTTATGTACTCAGATAAGGTATCTCCGAAACCCTTGGGGGGAAATTTACGATTTACTAAACCTTTGCGCTGTGTTTGCGTCACAAAAGTGCCACAAAACGAAGCAAAATCTTTTTTTGTAATTTACTTTCCAGCTAGAAATAACTTAAAAGTAATGTGACATGTTACTTTGCGCCACAGTGGCGTACCAAGGGGTATGCATGGGAATTCCTATGCAACCACTCAAGGTTTCTCATGCTAAATTAATTTTACTAAAAACAGTAGATTGGGTTTAGCGTGAGAAAACTGCACCCTTTTCAACTCGGCGCAAGGAAGGAGAAATGCTTTAATTTCTCCTTCCTTTTCCGATTTTGCATGCCCGCTGCACTGTGCAGCACACATACAAAGTGGGAAAAGCTTTCTCTCGTGTCTAGCATAGTATTTTGTACAGGAAGGGTACTCTTCCTGTATAAAACCTATACTACACTCATGCACACACCCTAGCGCTGCAGCGCTAAGGTGTATGCATGCGCACGGCAGATGTAATCACCGCCGATGCAAGGGAAAGGGGAGGAGAGAGCCATATCTTTGAAGATATGGCGCTCTCCTGCTCCCTCCCTGTCGCGCAAGGCAGCGCAGCCACACGGGGGCTGTGCTGAGTTGCGGGACTTTTTCCAAAATCTCCCCCTTGGTGTATAGCATAGGATAGGTAAAGTGTGAGTGTGGGTCGTGTCTCCTCTCCAATAGTAAGCGCTTACCCACAATGTCCCTCTACCAGTTGCTTCAGAGTTTTTTTTGTAATCAATTCTATCTCTTCTGGAGACTCCCAAAAATGCATGTCACTATCTCTGATGGCTTGCAATGTATTACTAATTGAGGACAACCACTTGATCATATTCATATGGTCCCGCATCAGGCAGTCCCTGACAATGTCCTGGGTTACTTTTGCTTTATTTTTTACCCATATAGAATGCCAAAGTAAAATTGTTTTTTGTTCTGAAATCATCGCTATGGGTTGTTGGCCTAATTCAAGATGCACAATGGTACTTGAAGTAGGTTTTGGAGACCGCTATGAGTCTTTTAACATTTTTGCCTGTGTGTATGCAAGATTTTGTTGGCCCCCATGCCCCATATGCCAGCCCCGTATGATGCAGCAGAGACTGTCTTGGCATTTTATAATTATCATTTCTGGGATACAATTAGATCCCATCTTGGTGGCGAATCTAACAATAGCCTCTTCATTTCTAGCCATTTCTACCACACAGGATTCTCTGTTCTTCCCACTCCCCATTTTCTGTGAATCTAAGACCTAGGTAACTAAAGTACTTTGTGCTTTCTATTTTACTGCAGTTAAGATGAAAGGAGTAAGGTCTTATTTTCTTAGCCCTGCATGGTACTGTAAAGGTCTTGCCCTGGTCTATCTTAAGATCATGCTATCCATAAAATCACTAAAAGAATTTGCAGAATTGCTAGGGTTAGGGCTAAGAGGATGGCTTAGTCTGAATTTAGCAGGATGGGTAGGGATTTGGCTGCTGCTTTTGGGGATTCAGTGACAATGTTTGAAGTTGCATATCTATGGCATTCTTATAGATTGAAAATTGAAATGGTGCCAAAACACACTCTTGTCTTACACCCTAAAAGGGTTGGTTATTTCCCCCTTTTTCGCCATATCGTGTCTTTGCTGTGAACATTTCATGCATATGAGCTAGCAGTGCGATTATATCATTCGGGGCCCCTAAATCAGACATACATCTCCAAAGATTATTGTGGTTCACCAAGTCGAACGCACTACTCAAGTCCATGAAGTACATGTAGAGGGCGTCTGACCTAGCTTTAGTGAATTTTGTATTTATAAGATGTAAGTTAAAGCATTTTTCCACAGTTCCCAGTCCCCTTGGGAAACCATATTGGACCCCAAAAAGAATGTAATTTGCCTCAGCCCAATCCTCTAATCTCTCAAATAAAACTCTGCCCAGGAATTTGGTTGAAAAATCCAACAATGAGATAGGTCTAAAACATTTTGGTCCTGCCTAGAGACTTTTTTATATATAGGTATTATTATAGACCCGGACCAAGAAGGTGGGAAACATCCCTTTCCCACTGCATTACAAACCTGGGTGTGAAGAGGTGCCAATAAATCTGATTGGTGCCGTAATACATCAATGGGGAATCTGTCTGGCCCAGGAGCTTTCCCCAGGATGAACTTAGCTTGGGCTCTTGGGACTTCCTTAGGCTCAAAGTTAATATCTAGTTTGACTGTGTTATAGGAGGGACCTTCTTCAGAATTTAGCTCAGGGATGGAGGCACAAATTCAAGAGAAATTATCCACCCAAACATCCTCCCATATAAAGATTTCTATATTTGAGCGGGTATTGTCGCTAAGGAAAGGGCATTTACTGTCTTCCAGAATAGAGCATGGTCTTTATTATCGGGCACTCATAGAAGGCTAATCCAGGCTTTGTCCTGCAAATTTTTGTTTCTTATTTCAATAGGTTTTTTGTATTGCTTCCTACTACTGATAATATCATCCTGGCACCTAGTGAAGGCATTTAAATATTGGATTCATTTTCTACGTGCTTATGAACAGAGACTGTTGAGCCACCCCTTAGGTATGTTAGGGTTGCCCCTCACCTCCTTGCTCAATTGTCTTTTCATGGAGCTCGAAATTTGAATATGGGCATTTATAACCATGGGGGATTCAGCATTATTCTCTAAACAAGAACATAAGTGTTGTAAATTGGCCCTAAAAAGCTCTGCCATGAATTAGTCACGATCAACACCCGCTCAATTGATCCATACAGATTTCTGTCCTATGACTTCCTTAGTGATGCTTGTGGATAAGGGCAGAGTAAAATATATCATTAAAGGATTATGGTCACTAACACCGTTAGTGCATATCACTATGTTATAGGGATCCACTCTTCGATTTCTGGAGGCCAAAATATGATTAATATTACTCTGACCACTAGGAACGATAAATGTATGTTGCTTAGTGGCATCATCAGTATTTTTTAGGGCCAAATGGATGAGGTCGTATTTCAACGCCAGATTAATAAAGTTGAATGCCATGCAAACAGTGGGTAAAATGATCAGTACAGTCATCATGTGGGTCATCAAAGACACATATCTTGTCAACTGCCCATATTATAAAGAGTCCCTTGTCTTTTTCTAAAGTCCTCCAGTACATGCTCCAAATCATTAACTACCTGTCCTCTAGACTTATTAAATACGTTATTTCAAAAGTTTATAATCAAAATGTCCAGCTTTCCATTGACACCAAGCAAAATCAGTTGATAGACTGGCGAATCCAAGTAGCTTTTGATAAGGCTTAGTGGTGATACTGTAGAGATCAGGGTGATCTGGCCCCTCTTGCCTCTTCCCCTACTAGAAGCACTGGCCACTGTGTACATAGTTGTAAAGCCATCTAATGTCATGTCCTTAGAGGACTAGGTCTCCTGGAGGCAAACAATCTCTGAACTCATAACAAATGTTTCCCAATCCTCAGTTGTTAGTTTGTAGGCCAAGTCCGCAATATTCCATGAGGCAATCCCCACGGATTTGGATTGGTTCTTATTCAGAGCTGTGGAATTATGATGGACAATTCCTACTGTAGAAATATCATGGGATTCATCAAGGCCGATGAGGGCTCCTTTATGATTTTGCTCTACGCCGGGTGTTTAAATGAAGGGGTTCGTCAGTATCTTCCAGATGGGATAAGCCAGAAAAGTGATTACTCAATGTAATCTTAGCATGTGAAAACCAACGTGTTTAATGGAAAGTAAACATCTTTTGGTAGAGCAAATCTTGGTGGGGATAGAAAAATCCCAGTGGAATGGTTTGAATGTTACCCCTATTGCTTGGAATTTCGGGGTTTAGTAACATTTTCTCTACCAGGTGCGCGTGTCTAAAGTTGATTATTATACAATCTTCAGAACATGACTTCTTCGTGTGCCCAATCCAACTAACTCTTCTGACCAACAGTATGTGATTGTGCAAAGTGCTGGCCGCGAAACATCTCTGGGCAACCAATTCACCACTTTATTTTGAAGTTCTTGATCTTGTTAGTTTTTGTGTGAGGTCAAAGATGGGACGCCTAAATTAGAACTAAAATGTATGGCGTGGATTCCGTGAGTAGAAGAGGAACTTTTCCCTTTGATGGTAGTGCCAGTCTTTCTTTCTTTTGGGGCAGTCTCATTTCTTGATCTAGTTGCTGTTTTGTTATGCGGGTTGTTTTTAGATGAGAATCGTGTCCATGGGCACCCGACTAGAAGTAGGCATTTGGTTTTGAATCCTGCTTGACCCTCCAGGCTGATCTCGCAAGGTCACTCTTTTAGAACCTCCACTGCCATTGTCTACATTATTCTCAGAACTTGCAGTTTGTAAATCCATGTTTGGGGGTAAACAGGGTGGCCGAATAGGGTGCTGGCTCTTAAGTTATGCCAAGATTTTGCGCATTTCATTTCCAGGTTATCCAGTCTTATAGAGATGCCTCCTACCTCTGTGTGCACAAACTTTTCCAAAGATGATATTTGTGGTAACAGACTCTTCAGTGATGACACTTGCTGCTCCTTGCCCACACTTTTTTTTGAGGGGGGTCTTTTTCTTTGCGAGGGTGACTGCGGAGGTGAAATGCTGCGTGTTTTTTTTTTTTTGGGTGAGGCTGACACTCTGGGGTTGGATACACAGTTATTAGGGGTGTTGGGGGGCCTCAATGGATCTAACCTAGTTTCAAGGTTGGAAAGCGTGGGTGCCGATTCTGAGAGGGCGTCTTTAAAAGCCTGTTGGGCAGCTTCCAGTCTCTCCTCAAGATCCCCTATTTCTTTACTAATGATGTTCACCATGAATCGATCAAAGATGGCAATACGGAGGGAGAGATACTCACATGTGGCCCAGCCCAGCCATGACCATACACAGATGGGTGCAGATGGGCCACTCTTGGCCTGGTCTTCACCTGGGCGCATGCCTGGGTGCGTCGCACGCCACTGGGTTTGGAAGGGGAATTAAATGGTCTCCATCAACTAGACGCAGGTGAGAGCAATGTCCAGAGTCAAGCTGGGGTACGTAGTCCACCCCCAGCAGCAACACCAACCTCTGGGGCAACAGCGCATCCCGTTGGGTTTGAAAGGCAATTAAATGGCTTCCAGCAATTAGCAACAGATGAGAACAAAGTGCAGAGGCAAGCTGTGGGATGTAGCCCAACCCCAGCACCAACACTAGCCTCTCTGCAACAGCACCATATCATAGATACAGAATTGCAGCATTTTTACTATTATTTACCATAAAGTCATTGTTGTTACTCATTCATCTTTTGTATCTAATAATCATTGATCATTCTAATAGTCTTGGCTTGTTTTAAGTGCATGCCAGTTGCACAATAATGTATCTGGATGTAATAACAGAAATAGGCAGCAAAATACCTGTCAGGTAGCAGAGACTGTTACCCTGCATGTTTAAGCCATGCCCTTTATTACATAGGTTTCGCCCCTTTGAGAGACCCCTCAGTGTTTTCAAACCACTTAAAGCCCTGAGGGCCTTTAGTTGATGTAGAGAGTCTTTTTTTTTTTTTTTTTTTCTTGAAAACAGCATTTTTATTTCTCTCACTTTCATTATGTGTTTCAGCTGTTAGTCAGCCTTGATCACAGGCGGACATACACTTAAAATATGGTAGGCCTTCAAATCCCAATGCCATCACTTGACTTTTCATTTAAGCCTCTATGTCCCATATTGCACTTGAAATGTTAGTACATTTCACTGACTTGTAAAGTTACAAATTATTTTTTTTTTTAATGTTTATTAAAGAGTAGAAAGACATCACATTTCGGCATATAGACAGAAGATAAAACAGTAAATATACAATACATAGTGCATTACATCTGTGTCATTGCTACCCATTTTTGTATTATACCCCAGAACCCCACCCTAACCCACCCACCCAGGGATCGCTACAAGGGGAGAGAATAAAGAAAAGAAAAGAAAAAGAAAATATGATAAACTCATATTATGAAACAGGTGGATCCCATTATATTTCATTATATACAATGAAGAATTTTTTTTTTTTTTTTTTTTTTTTACTAGTTTAAATTATCCAGCCAATTAATTACCGGTTCCCAAACTGATTCGCCCTCTCTTCGAGCCCGTATGCCTCTCCTCTTGAAAACCAACAACTCCCACTTCCCAACATTCAAAAACTTATTAAACCACTCATGTTCTGAGGGGGGAGAAGGATCTAACCACACTGTTGCTAGACATAATCTAAATGTAGCCATAGCTATATAAAATAGCTTCCGTTCTGGCAACGTCATACTTATATCTGCCACCCCCAATATAATGGCTTGCGAAGACAGTTGTATCTGATAACCGAACACTTGCTCCAACCGTTGTTCTATTTTAATTATCAGTGGAGTTAAACTAGGGCAAGAAGAGAACATATGGATACTGTCAGCTGCTATCTCCCCACACCTAGGACAATTAACTCCCGTGATCCCGCCCCATTGTTGTATACGGCGTGGAGTTATATACAAATTAAACCATGTTTTAAAACATTGTACCTGGAGGTTAGCATATATAGTGGCAGTATAACTAAAACATAATGAATTTTCACAAACCTCCTGCCCAGCTTGTAAACCAATCTGCCATCGGTTAAAGTGTTTAGGTAGATCATCACTCCGCCTTTCATTCAACATTTTATAGATTATAGAGATATTAGAGTGCCCCCCTCTGATAGCCTCAACTAGTGGGATAGGGGTCCAACTAACATATTTCCGGGAGAGAAAGTCGCGAATCTGTAAGAACTTAAAGAAATGCTGGTTACTAATACCAAATTTATGTTTTATGTATTCGAATGTCCGCACCCCCTGAGCAGAGACCAAATCCCCCAACATTATAACTCCATGTATAGTCCATTCTCTGAAATACCCATCTGCAAATATTTCAGGCAGGAGGGTATTACCCATTACCGGAGTATACACATGTATCCTTCCTATATTAAATAGTTTCCGAACAGGGGTCCAGACTTTAAAGGCTGCCAGTAAGACTTTAAACCTCACACGTTTGAAATACGCAAAATCGATATGCCTGAATAGTAACCCCTTGACCTCTTCCCCATAAATTAAACAATACGTAGAAAGCTCAGAGACCTCTAAGTCCACAGAGTCCATTAATACAGCAATGTGTCTTAATGTAATTGCCCAATAATAAAGCTGAAAGTTTGGTAAAGACCAACCCCCCCTCTCCCTGGGTAACGTCATATATTTATGGGCTCGTCTAGGTCTTTTACCTGCCCATACAAACCATGAAATTAGATGCTCTAGCTTCCTAAACCATACTTGCTCAAACAAAACAGGAATCGCCCTAAAAAGATACAATATTTTTGGTAGAAAAATCATTTTAACAACATTGCAGCGACCCATCAGTGTTAATTGAAGATTGTTAAACTTTCTAGTATCTTTTTCTATCTTTCCTAACAGTGGTTTAAGGTTGATCTCGACAATTTCCTCGGGATTAGAGCTCATTACAATTCCTAGGTATTTGGCCCTGCCAATAACCCGAGGATCAACCAACATGGTTTTATCATTGCATATAATTTGAGTCTTGGAATTATTTAAATGGTATCTAGACAACTTGCAAAACTGTGAAGTTAAGTTTGAGATCTCTGACAGTGCTGCCTGAGGAGTGTCTGTCAGAATGGCTAGATCGTCTGCATACCCCAGTATTTTCGTGTTACCACCCCTGGATCTCACTGGACAAATCAAATCATTCAAAAGAATTTTTTTAATAAGTGGGTCTATATAAATTGCAAATAATAAAGGGGAGCAGGGGCAACCCTGGCGTGTACCTCTTAAAATATTAATTGAACCCGTCTGGATCCCCATAACTGAAATATGGGCCGTCGGCTGTTTATACATGCTCTGGATAGCCCTTATGATTCCTTCTCCTAGGCCATAATATCTCAATACGGCCCATAAAAAAGGCCAGGAGACCCTATCAAAGGCCTTCTCTGCATCTAACAGAATTAGGGCCATAGGGTCTCCTGAAACCTTAGTAAAATCAAACAGCGAAATAACACGGCGTATATGGTCTATAGTTTCTCGCCCGGGCACAAAACCATGTTGTTGGACAGAAACAAGTTTCTTAATTACCCCAGAAATTCTATTGGCAAATATCTTGGCATAAATTTTAATATCACTATTGATGAGCGTGATAGGGCGGTATGATCCTAATTCTGATGGATCTTTATCCTTTTTTTAAAAAGTTATAATTCGGGCACCTCGCCAGGACTCCGGAGGAGCCTCCCCACCCTGAACTCTACGAAATAGTTCTAACATGACCGGGGTGAGCTGAGGTCGAAATATCTTATAAAATTCTCCCGGCAGAAAGTCTGGGCCAACAGCTTTGCCCTCGGGAGAGAATCTATAGCCTGCCAAAGCTCCTCTATACTAATTTCTGCATCTAGTGATTCTCGTTCTTCTGAGGTTAGCGGATCCACCCCGATCCCCTTTAGATAATCCTGAATTTCCACCTGAAGGGCATTGTTATCACAAATATCATCATAATATAATTTTTGATAAAACTTCTGAAATGCAAGAGCAATGGTTTTCTCCTCAGACACAGGCCCCAAATCCGGATCCTGAATCGTCTTGATACGTATAGTTGCTTCTCTGTCTTTAGTTCTTGCGGCTAACAAATGCCCTGCTCTCTCACTGCTCTCAAACATTTTAGATCTCCAAGCAATAAATTTGCTAGCAGCTTTTGCCTGTGAACGTTCTGTAATTGCAGATTTTGCTATAGCAATCCGTGTTAGGGCTAAATCGCTATCCCCACCTGTCTGTATCGAGCGAGACAGATTCACTTCTGCTTTTTCCAATTCTTTATACAGCCTCTGTAAATTAGCCTTCTCTTTTTTTTGAGCATCCCAGCCATATCTTGTAGTTTCACCCCTGATAGCAGCCTTAAGAGTATCCCAAATATTCTGAATACCTGTGCTACCCTTATTTTCCTCTAAAAACTGTAAAATCCAGGGGGACATAGTATCCACGAATTCCTTTTCACTAAGCAGGCCACGATTAAACATCCAGACATCACTTTTGCTCTTACATGCCTGTATATTCATCACCAGTACGAGCGGATTATGATCCGACATCACTCGAGGATATCTAATGATACTAGAGCCTTGACTAAGAGCTGGTGATATAAAAAGAGAATCAAGCCTGGAACAGATTTTATGTGGTGCTGAAAAAAAAGTGAAACCCGGATCACCCCGATTAAAAAACGCCCAAGCATCAATTAGCCCATGAATCTCTATCAGATAGCGTAGAGCCTTGTATACTTTAGGCTTTCTCCCAGTGTATGCGCTCTCTGGTTGATTCAATAATCCACAGTCCATATTGATATTTAGGTCTCCACAAATTATAAGAGGGGATGGCCATCCTATCAGCTCCAGGCTGAGCCATTTATACAATTCTGGGTCGTCCAAAACTGGGCCATATAAAACACAGAGCGTGATATTTTTGCCCTGAAAATCACCATATACAATTACCCAGCGACCCAAACTATCTGCCAGAGATCGAGTTATATTCACCTTCCCTCGTCTTACTAGGATTGCAACTCCTTTAGTCTTAGCCTCAAGTTTAGTCCAAGAGACTAATTGAAATCCCTCAAATTCCAGCAATTTATGACGACTAGCTTCTATATGCATTTCCTGCAGGCAGAGAACATCTGCCTGCAAGAATCGCAGATCTTCCCTCACTCTTCGCCGTTTGATCGGATTATTAAGCCCACATATATTTATGGATACAATTCTAATATTAGCCATCTCTTAAAAAAGATATTCTAGAAAACATGTATAACCAGCACTTCATAATAATATTCAATACGGAGAGTTTATCAAAAGATAACGTTTCAAATCCTACCATTTGTGCCCCTCGTCGCAGATCCCCCTCCCCCCCACCCCCCCTGACCCCTCCCCTCCAAACACAGGCAAAATAGGTCCTCAGACCCGTGTGATGCCTCCCACTTCCCGAGTGTGCCCTGGTCACTCCCTGTCACTCCCTATCTATATACATACAAAAGTGAGCGAACATTCCCAAATAGAATAGAATTGAATCCCATGAAGATCTACCCAGGGGAAAATCAATCAAATCAAGAGATCAAAAACCACTGCATGTTAAATCTACAAATATACTGATAGACTTAGAGTCATTTAGCCCACAGGTATTTCTTTTAAATAGTCCTCGGCCTGTATCTCAGAAGTGAAAACCCGGATTTTGCCACGAAAAATAACTTTAAGCTGTGCGGGGTTCATTAAGAACACCTCGCACCCTTTCTTTTGGAAAGGGGTGATCAATGAACGGAGCCGCCACCTCCGTTCCACTGTTGCATGGCAGAAATCCGGACGCACAAAGAAAGTATGACCTTCAGCAGTTCTTTTGGTATCAGGACGTGCTTTTTCAAAAATAGCTTGCCTTAATAAAAAATTACCAAAAAAAATTAGGATGGCCCTAGGTTTTGCTCCTGGATCAGGATCCTTTTTTTGCGTAAGGGGAAATCGATAGGCTCTTTGAATCTCAGTGTCCCATGACCAATGAGAAAGCTCCGGAAAAGCAGCTTGAAACAATTTTATCACGAAACCTCTAATATCTTGACCCTCTTTTTTCTCTTCAATTCCTAAAAGTCTGAGGTTATTCCTTCGCAGCCTATTTTCGGAGTCTTCCAACTTCCACATTATATCTGTCAGTCTATCGTCATTGGCCGTTGTTTGAGTCTCGGTCTTCTGTAGCCCCGTCTCTAGCTCCACAATCCTTTCCTCGAGTGCAGCCGTCCTAGCAATAACTTCGGAACATGCTTTGGTGTTTTTCCGGATAGCACCCTGAATCTTCATTGTAGCCAGCTGAGCCCTCTTGTGTTCCTGGCGTGCTTCGCTTTGTATCGATTTTAACATTGCATAGATCAGAGTATTGGATGGAGGGGAGTTAGTTTCATTACGATCTTTTTCTTTCTCATGGGCCTTAGACCCCCCTAATCCTGTAAGACTAGTGGTAGCCGGGGCGTAGTCCCATTGGAGGTTGTGGCTCATTTCGGACCCTTCACTATCTACCTCCTCTGAAACCTGGATGGGTGTGAGCTTTGTCTTACTGTGACGAGGTGTGGCCCTTTTGAGTGTGTCCGCTGTATTTGGTGGACTAGCACTGTCCTCGTCTGATGACAGATCCCCACTTACGGAACCCCCAGTGGACTCCCCCTCAGACTCCTCAGCCACTGAGAAGAAGCTATCCGCGTCCAGAGCCTCCGACAGGTTGCCATCATTTGGTTCCGCCTTCTCTCCTGCGGGGGTCTGGAGAATACCTGACACCCCTCCTCCAGCAACTGGCTCTCAGGGGGACTTAATAATACTGCTGTATTCTCGTACCCCTCACCGCTTCTTATTTTGTTGCAAACAGCTGGTGCGGGTTCCGCAACTAGAGCGGCTTTTTCCTGGTCTCCCAAACTCTTGTTGCCCCCATTGCCGTTTTTTTGTAACTCAGGGGTAGTGCCTTGATCATCAGTACATCCAGTTCTTGTTTCAGTTACACTTATATCAGTGGGGGAGGTTATTGTTAGACGGGGAACCTGTGTCCCATTTTTTACAGAAGTTGATCTTCCCATAAACATATCCGGGACCGTTACAGCTTTTCCCCTTACAGCGTTGTTAACTGCCCCCGCCTGTACCCCCAGCTGTACAGTGTCTTTAGTTCTGAAGGCGGCGCTGGGCGGCCCTTTCCCCACAGCTTTATCTGTTAATTTCTCTGAATGTTTCCCTTTCACCAGCTCGGGCTTTTTACCACTCACTGCATTTGCTGTTTTAATTGCAGCCTTCTCTGTCTTGTCAGATCTTCCCGCTTTCTCTACCTTCTCTAGTTTCTCGGTAGAGAGATTCTTTCTCGTGGAAACGCCAGCCACAGGTGATTCTCCAGGGATTTTCCCAGCCGCCGGTAAAGCGTTTCCAGCCGCCGGTAAAGCGTTTCCGTTTCTGCGGGGAGGCATCGTGGTGTACTCAGCCGCCTTGCTGCAGGTGCTCCTTGTTCTCTGCGTTCTTGCTGCTCGCCACGCCCGCCACACTCCCAGGTGTACACGGCTCCGGAAGGCGGTGATCGCCAGCCGCGCTGACCAGAGCCAGGGTTTCTCCGTGAAACAATCTGTCAGCATCAAGTCTTCTAGCTGGCTCGTGTTCCGCAATGCCAGTCACATTACCAAACTTGCAATCCAGTCGTAATCGCTCACATTCCCACTTCACGCTACCTCGGACAGGGAGTGACCCTCACTCGGATCAAGCTGCCGCCATCTTGCCCTGTGGGATGTAGCCCAACCCCAGCACCAACACTAGCCTCTCTGCAACAGCACCATATCATAAATACAGAATTGCAGCATTTTTACTATTATTTACCATAAAGTCATTGTTGTTACTCATTCATCTTTTGTATCTAATAATCATTGATCATTCTAATAGTCTTGGCTTGTTTTAAGTGCATGCCAGTTGCACAATAATATATCTGGATGTAATAACAGAAATAGGCAGCAAAATACCTGTCAGGTAGCAGAGACTGTTACCCTGCATGTTTAAGCCTTGCCCTTTATTACATAGGTTTCGCCCCTTTGAGAGACCCCTCAGTGTTTTCAAACCACTTAAAGCCCCGAGGGCCTTTAGTTGATGTAGAGAGTCTTGAAGTATGTTTTATTAAAGATGTAAAGAAGTGCCAGATGGAGTTTGCTGGAAAGATTTCCAGACTTTTACAGCATATTGTAAATAATTCCATTTACCAGTCAAACAGTTACTGCATGTATGCTAAGGGTAGCTGTAATGTATACACCAGTGTTGGGGAAATGTTTAGGATCATAAGTCTCTGGAGGATTGAGACTGACTTAGCCACTTTACAAGTGTCTCAAAAAACACAAATAGTGTTTTGACTATGAACGGATCAAATTTATAACTCATGTAGTACTCTTTGTTTCTGTGAAGATTATACAAAATAGCAAATGCCAATTTATCCTGGCTGTTAGCTTGCAAGTAACCTAAACCCGAGGGCCTCCCTCACATACCAAAGTCACGAGAGATGCCAGCAAGAGACTTGTTTAAGCAGAAAATATATTGTGGCTATGGTAGACAAAACGTACAGTTCCTGCAAGACATTTACTATTCAAACCAGCCTCCTATGGGAGAAAAATTACTCAATAACATTTGTCAAATTCTTAACCCCTTCGATGCTCATGACAAGCACACACAGCTCGTCATGGAGTACACCTCTCGTACACTAATGATGAGCTGAGCTCGTCATGAACAATGGGAATCTATTTTGGTCAGCGCACAGGATAAATCTGCACCGCTCCGATGGTGTTAAGTGGTATTGTCCGCACATGTGAGCAACAATAGCTGTTTAGTATCAACCTCCTTGTTATCAACCCAAGCTGTTACTGCCCTCCATGTCAAGACAATAAGGCAAATTGCAACTCCCTCTCTTTCAAGTGATGAGGTCAGCTCACTGCGGGCTATGGACACATAGCTCCTCTGAATGACCACAGCAGCTCAACTAGGACCCTCTTTGATCAGAAACCCCTCCCTCGGTCACACTGGACAGCCTCTCCCTTTTCTTGCCTAAGGGATAAGGTAAGCACAAATGCCCAGTAAAAACTGAACACACATAATCAATGAGAGCCAGAGCTATGCTTCTGATTGGTTCCCTCACAAAGGATGTGCCTGATTATAAGAGTAAAGCGGAAGAGAGAAGCAGTAAAGCAAAAAATACATACACGTAGGTAGAGCTCACCAGTGAAGTAAGCAGTGGCATAGCTAGGTTACCATGAGCCCTAGTGCAAGAAAAGTAACTGGGCCCCTTAGCTAGGGTGATTTTTCAGTCAGCTCCCCCAACACTCCTGAACCTTCTTTGACAGAGTCTGAATCTGCCATATCAAAACCCACTACCATGTTCATACACACACTATTGTAATTGCACTCTCTGCACTGTATTTCTTCAAGTCAAAGCATACCTCTAAGAAGCATTAGCCAAAGTCAATAGGTTTGGCCCTTGTAAAGGGCAGGTACACAAAGACACAACATTCAGTGGCCCCACATTCACACTGCTACCCTCACAAAGGCATATCCCTAGTGCTGCACTCACACAGGCTTAGGCCTAACTCTGCACTTGCACATTCACAGCTTTCAACCTGTAGACCACTTACCCTGCACTCACAAACAACAATGTTAATCTTGCATTTGCACAAGCCCACCCCCCACAATGCAATCACAATACATGGTGACAATCCTGCACTCACACAAGTGCACTGCTCACACACAGTTACACCGCTTACTAGGAAGAAGTAGAGTTTGGTCAGATGGTGGCATAGGAGACACAGGTTGAGCATCTGGTGCATCAGACCATTAGTGCAATTCAAAGCTGTTGAGGTAAGCTACATGGAAGCCTGAGAGTACACTGAGAATATCTAATCTCCCATTAGGCACACATGGACTGGCACTATGTGAGCCTTATCTTTGATGAGTTTTGCGTTGAATAGTCTTGGCATCAAAAAAATCCCACTTGCCTTCTAATAGGCAAGGTGGTTGTTTTCTTTGTAGTACAAGCATTGCCAAAATAAAAAAATTAAAAAAGAATGGCAACTAAGGGGCCTATTATGATTGCGGTTTTTTCGCATCCTCCGGGCTGGCGGAAGCCACCGCCGGCCCGGAGGTTACGGAAAAACCGCAGCGGTCCCACCAAAGACCCACCGCCACATTAGGATGGCTGGTGGGTCCTGGTTTCCGTCCGCAGCTTTTCCGCTGCGGCTGGCTTACAACCGCAGTGGAAAAGCTCTAATATGGTGACGGTGTCTCTCAGACACCGTCCGCCATATTAGGATGGCCTGTTTCAGATGCTTTTCCGCGGCGGCTATTCCGCCGTGGAAAAGCATGTGTAACTTCCCTGCAGGGGCCCGTTGCGGGCCCCCTAGGTGAAGGGGGGGGGGTGCACATGTGCATTTGTATGCGGAAAGTGGCAGGCACCGCGCGGTGCCTGCCTCTTTCTGCATACAAATGCAACACCTGCATTTTTTACATTGCCGCGGGTGCAGCTTGAAGCCGCACCCGCCGCAATGTTAAAAATAGAGGATGTGACCGCCAGGGTGGCGGTCACATCCTAATTGCACAGGAGGGAACTCCGCATGCCATGCAGAGGTTCCTTCCTGCTCTGGGGTCGCGGACGGACGCAAGTCCGTCCGCGATCCTAATGAGGCCCTTAATGTGGTGTATTACAAACCACAGAAGGAACCTGTAGCTCCTGTTGAGACCTGGATGAATATAGTCTCATGCAACAATGTCTCAATGGGAGTCAATAGAAGGGCACAATTTAAGATTACATTTTATTTATTTATTTATTTTCTTATATAGCGCAGGAATCGACCCCCTAGAGGGTATCTCCGCGCTTAGTTACATTACATTAATTACATTATTATACAGGAAACAAAAAACATATAGTCCCAATTTTTTGATAAATGCAATTATATTATCAATGGAGGCGTAGAAAATGCTTTACTGGTTAAAATGCAGTATTAGCCATGCTTGTAGACTGTGACCTAAGTGCAAGTTAAACACATGAGAATAGAAGTTAAACAGTGTGTTGGAAATAAATTGGAGGAATTATTATGCATGGATCATTTGAACACAATAGTAATAATACGAGATCATGTCATAATTCGCAATCCAAAATGGTGCTGTTGCAAGTCGATGGCGTTTCAGCCTTCATGGCTTGAGATCTTCATCAGGCAAATGGTAGCACAAGGGATGATTGCTGCCTAAAGGGAAAAGTTGGAAAAGAGGTTGTAACCCTGGTACAGAATGCACAATTCATTTAAATAAAATAATAATAATAATAAAAGATCATGTCATAAATAGCGATCCAAATATTGCTGTTACAAGTCGGTGGCAATCGACCTTCTTGACTCGAGATCAGCATCAGGACAAGGGTACCAGAAGAGCTGTGGCTAACAGCAGCTACCTTGTCTCCCCTTAGATACATTGGGCTTCTTTCAGGTACCTGCATACAAGTCCCTCTTGCTATTTTGCATTGGTCCAGCTTTATTCTTCACCAGGGTTATAACTTCTTTTCCAACTTTTCCCTTTAGGCAGCAGTCATCCCTTGTGTTACCCTTGTCCTGATGCTGACCTCGAGTCATGAAGGTTGATTTGCCATCAACTTGTAACAGTAACATTTTGGATCATTATTTATGACATGATCTCATAATATTATTATTGTATTTAAACAAATTGTACATAATAATTCCTCCAATTTATTTCCAATGCGCTGTTTTACTTTTATTCCTATGTGTTTCCCTTGTGTTGTTTAAATATTTTTTCAGGAGCACAATGTGTTCACCTTGCACCTAGTACACACCCTACAGGTAGGGTTGATGCTGCATTTTAACTTGTAAAGCATTTTTATGCCTCTGCTGATAATATAATTGTGTTTATATCAAAATGTTGGGACTATCAGGCACATGCATCATTGTTGGCTTTTGCGATTTCTTAATTGCGATTTTTAAGGAATCGCAATTAAGAAATCGCAAAAGCCTATGCATGAAGAAATCGCTGAAAAATTTGAGATTTCTTAAAATTCCTTAATTGCGACTCGCAAATTGTGAATCCCAATTAAGGAATACCTCCCCATTCATTCCTATGGGCCTAGAGGCCCATAGGAATGAATGGGAAGACATTCTCAATTTGCGATTAGCAATTAGCGAATCTCAAATTGAGAATGCGATTTCAAGGGTGCAGGGGTGTCCAAAGGACACCCTGTTGCACCCTTGAAATCAATCTGTGCACGTATGTTGTGCACACACATGAAACTTTGAAAAATGCACAAAAGTGCATTTTTCAAAGTTTTGCAAATTACCATGAGGTTCAACCTCATGGTAATTTGCGCCCCCTAATTGCGAATTCGATTTTTTTTTTAAGTTTCATGCATTGCATTTAAGGAATCGCAAAATGCGATTCCTTAAATGCAATCACAATTTGAGAATTCGCAAATATTTGCAAATTCTCAAATTGCGAGGGCCTTCACCCTTCATGCATTCCAAAAGCAGATTTTGCGATCGCAAACGGCCGATTTTTGCGATTCGCACCGTTTGCGATCACAAAATCCTTTGATGCATGTGCCTGTATGTGTTTTTTGTTTCCTGTATAATTAGTTAATTCTTAAATTGTGCCCTTCTATTGACTCGCATTGAAATGTTGTTGTATGCCAATAACTAAATGTGGAGGGCATGTGGCTAATTGAAAAATAAAAAAGTAAATATTCACACTGGTCTGCCATCTTGGAACAGAAAAGAAATGTATGCAGAGTATGTAGAATACCGTTACAAGATGGTGGGATAGTTTTGAAGCTTGCAGCAGTAACGACTGGTGCTCTGCATAAGAAATTTGTGGATCAGTGGCAATGGCAGCGCTCAATTAGCACTCGTCTGTATTTGCATGAGCTGCTGGGGTCTGAAGTTAAAGGAATTTTAGGTTGGACTCCTCTGGATGCAGAGTAACACAGAGTAAGTATGCAAAATACGGTTACTCAGATTTCCTGCCATGGTAAACACCAGCTGTTGTCTAACTGGTTGAAGATGACTGATTCACTGCTCAACGGTATGAATGCAGTTCTGAAGAACTGAGCTAATATGTGCATTACACTCTGTAGGATGAATACCAGCAGTGGGCTTATCCAAAAGCCTATTTTCTCCAAGCAAAATTATGTATTATCTTTGCTGAAATATGAGGCTGATGAGACAGCTAAAATATCGTTTTGGTCAGATCACAACTGCACTAAAATAGATAGAGCACAGTGAGCAGGAGCACGGTCCTTGGCTCACTTGCATAAGACATATAGCACTGGTCAAGAGCATCACACATTTCCCTGAAAGATACTGAACAAGAGTGGTACTGCAGGACCAGTGCAAGTTTCCTTCAAAGACATGGAACGTTTGAGGTACTGCAGTGCCTGCTAGTGCAAGTTTCCTTCAAAGACACTGAACAAGTGTGCAACTGCTAGGCCAGCCAGAGCAAGCTTCCTTCAAAAATATGGAACACATGTTGTACTGCAGAGATAGTGAAACTTAATTGAAAGACATGGAACAAATATGGCTTTGCAGGTCCAGTTTAAGCTTCTTTCAAAAGCATGAAATAACAAACACATATGGTTCCACGGGGCTAGCTAGTGCAAGCTTCCTTCAACGACATGAAACACATGTGGTACTGCAGGGTCAGCGCAAGCTTCATTCAAAGAGATGGAACAAGTGTGGTATTGCAGGGCACTACAAACTTCCTTCGAAGACATGCAACAAGAGTGGCGCTGTGCAGCATCCTTTAATGCCTCTCTTAGATACAACAAACAAGCAGTATTTCAGATTTGATACAAGTGCTAGAAAAAGCACTGGGATGTATGAGTGTAAAGTTGACTCACAAGCATTGCAAGATTTCTGCACACAAACCAGGAACAGTGTTGGGCAGGAGCACACGCTTACCTCATACCTGTAGAATACATACCTGTCTGGTCAGAAAGAATTCAAGCTTCCCTCGCATGCACATACCATGGTCAGTATCTGCCATTGTAGTCCAAGACTGTGTGTAAACACACATACACAATGCGGCGCATTTGAGAGCGGTGTACATCCCCCTCACATGCAGTACCGGTACAAGAGGGTCCTCATCCATGCAAGCTAAGGTATCCTCACATACAAAACTTGTATCACTCTGGCAGCAGCATCTAAGATTGTGTCAGGCACAGAATACCCAGAATAAAGTATGGGGGGGGGGTGAGCCACTGAAGGCTTGAGCAGAAAGGAAAGCTAACATGATAATGATGTTAGTTATTATCATTTTAGTTTTAATATTTACACCTTGTTTGGCTTAATGCTGCTGTGTATTGCGGCCTGGAGTGGATGATGCAAAGTACGCATAGCAGTTTGACCGGCCCTCTTGGGCCGGTCAAGCCATCATTCACACTTTAGAGTGTGTTTTATACTCCTTTCCCTGGCCCCTGCACTGGGCAGCCTGGCCCCCCCGCCCTGCACCCGAGCAGAAAGGAAAGCTAACATGATAATGATGTTAGTTATTATCATTTTAGTTTTAATTTTTACACCTTGTTTGGCTTAATGCTGCTTGATAAATATTGATCTCTATTAAAGTGACATGCAATGGATGTTGCTGTTGGTGTCCCCAGCAACATCCATGGCTTTTTGACACTGCCCCAAATTTATGAGAAATCTTAAATCTGAGGCAGCGCCAAAAACTTACGCCTCCCCATGGGAGGCTTAAGGGAGACACAATGAGGAGAAATATCTTTCTTCTCGTTCTTTCTTTTTCTATTTGTTCTGCAGAATGAAACAGAAAAAAGCCTCTTGTGATTGTTTTTTTGCAGAAAACAATCATCCCTTCAGCGCAGGCACCCTTGCACCAATGGTGCAAAGGTGCCTGCGTTGGCGCATGGCAGCCCATTGGGCGTCGGCGTAGTGGAAAAGGACAGGAATGCGCAGTATCTAATCCCCTTTTCTTTTGCCGTAGGGCAGTGCAGCAGGAAGGCCTGCTGCACTGCACTATTGCAAAATCTAATAAATGAGGCCCAAAATGTAAATTCTTCTTTAATGCTAGTTGACCTTCGTCCTCTAGCATGATTATTTAGGTGCCCTCTCAGGGCTCAAGGGGCTGCTGTAGTTGGGCGCCTTCACACCTCTAGGCCCGAGGCATTGCACTGGCTGTAACACTGATAGTTTCACTGTTCACTGAGTGGGACTATAATGGTTGTTTAAGCTCTCAAAGAGAATACTCTGATTGGCTGGCTAGGATCCCCTAGATTGCTAATAAAAACGACACTCGCAATGCATTGTTTTCTTTACGAAAATTAAAAGCACTTCTGCACTGCACTTTACCATATTTTCCCTCCATCTGCCCTGGAATAGTTGACCTCATGTGCCACACTGGGGCAAAATATTTGACATGCACATGGTGAGAGTGAAAATACATGTGTAGTCCTGTTATTTTGGGAAAGACCTAACAAAATAATTTTGCTTTAAGGAGTTGAGTGATGGCTCAGATTAAAATGGCTAATGATCAGTGTTCTACACTTTAATTATTCATATGGAACTTCTTTATCAGGTGTCCTACATTGTTATTTTGTTAATTCCTTTAATTAAACAACATTTGAGCCTAATAACGCAGCTTTGAAGAAAATTAGGCTGAGCAGCTCCTCTCAGCTTATCCGATTGTATAGTGAAATTCAGGAAAGGTCTCAAAATCCACCTGGCCACATTCTTCCCACCATCTTATTCGTTATCGCCTACCTCCCCTGCATTAACCATTGAAGTGGTGTTTTGACATTGTGCGTATTTGCTATTCTCAGTTCTCACTACAGATGTCCTTGCATTCCTATTTATCCATATATGATGGACAATTGTGCCATTGATAAGTGTAGTGATCCGTTGCCCTCTGGTGCTAGGTTTGATCTTTGTAAATAGTCCAAGAAAACTAAGTACATTTACAAATCTGCTTCTGAAATTGTGATGACACAATAATTTGTGTCTCGGTCATCTGGAATTGAGTTTTATTCACATATTAGTCTGCAAACAAGTTTAAGCACCAACTTTTCAAAGTATCTTTTTTTTCCTTGTTTCAATAATTACAAAAACTGTGTTAAAGATGTTCAACAGGTACAAAGTCTTCTTAGTATAGACAATGCCCTTCTTCTTGCCAAGTTTCACGCAAATCTGTTTGTTGGTGGAAACGCACAATTTAAGCTCCACCCTATATGTTATGGAAGAACAATCCTTACATACGTTAGCACAATATATTTAATGTGTGCGTAAACCCTATTAATGTAAATTGAAGCACCAAATATACTGCTGGTATTCACTGTAAAAAGTAGTCATCCAAATGGGTGTGTGCTCTAATATATTCATTATAATGTTACGAAATGGGATGTATGACGTTACAACGCATACTTTTACCACGCATGCCTTCACAACGCGGTTTTTACAACGCATACCTTTACAACGCATAGCGCTTTGGGGCGCTGGATAGTGAATAGTTTAATTTACTATTCCAACTCCAGTCCCCGTGGATAGTAGGGAAGGTGTTGGATAGTAAATTAAATCTATTCCCTATCCTAGAGCGCCCCCCAGCGCAATGCGTTGTAATGGTTTGCGTTGTAAAAGTTGCATCGTATAGGCACTGCGTGGTAAAAGTTGCGTTGTAAAGGATGTTTCCCTACGAATTGTAGTTCTCCTTCACATTTACACTTGTGTATTTCGAGTTATACTGCTTTTACTGGAATTTCAATCTTATGTACTCATATATTCATTTAATAAGGTTTTCCATGTATTCTATAATCATGGGTGCACCTATAATCATGTATTTAAAGTGTACACTGACTGTCTTACTAAGTTAAATTAACCAAAGGCCTTAAGCATTTGGTTCCAAATGTTTAACCTTCAATGTAAAAGTTTTGCTTTTGCTGCAATGTTCTTTGATTGCAGGTTCGTTCACATGATGTCATAGTCAGTGAAAGGCATATTATTTGTTAGAGATAGTGAGGTCCGGGAGGAGAACCTTTGGCAAGAATGAGAGGCACCAAGGAACTAAGAGAAGACTCCTTCCTATTCATGTCATATCAGGAATAGGCTCGTCCTGATGTTCAAACCGTAGGATGGGAAACTTGAGTGAAGTTGATAATTTCTACTGTGAGAAGGTGGGAGACTACTGGAGTCGATGACATGGAATTCTCAAATGCTCTGTGGGTTTAATTAGTAGTCACACTGCTAGTCTTTAGGGGCAGATTGTCTTAGGCTTTGAAGGTTACAGACCGCTCTGCTTTCATTCTTTGAGTGGCTTTATGTTATGCATTGCTTAGACTTGGCGAACTCCTACTGAAGTCTTCACTACACTGACACCTTCCTGCTAGCCATGATTTAACACATTTTCCCCAGTTTTCCGGACTTTAGTTTAAGACTGCTTAGGTGACGATAGATTTATTCATGCATAGACAGGAGGATCAAAACCTGTACACAGATCATCAAATCCAATTTCTTAATTGCTGGTTCCTGATCCTTAATGTGTGGCCAAATGGACTACACTGTAAATTGAATTGTTTGATTGATCGTACCTCCCCTTTACCTCTTAGGAAACTAAAAAATGTTAATAGCACGATACATGGTAAGACCGGCAAAGGTTGTATGAGATTTTAATAGAAGTGTCTGTAACTTAAGCAAACTTTATTGAATCTGCACAAATTATACAAAAAGCTTATGTTGGCCAAATACTATTCTAGAAATTGTTATGCTGATTCATCACAGTATTAGAATCATTACCTTTTTTTTTTGATTATTTTTTTTTTAATGTTTTTTTTTTTCTTACAACCCAGCACATTATTTTGACAGAGCGCAGTACACAGTAATATACAATCTGTTCATTTGCAAAGGAAAAAGAGAAAAAAAAAATAGTACATACATAACCTATGTAATTCATACTTGAAAACAGTTAACATCAGATAACAGTAAACATAGAGCAGTTCCCCGAATTCCCATCCAGTTTTTTATTCTCCAAATGTATCCTATCCTATCCCACTACGCCAATCTGCTATTGTCTTCCAAATACGCAACCCTCTTTCCCTTCCCCTCCTGCCTTTCCTTGCATATATTGGCTTTTCCAAATTATATGCGGACAACAAACTAGCCAGCCATACTTGTAGTGTAGGAGGATTAGGGTCTAGCCATGCCCTAGCGATACACAATCTATATACCGCCATAGCCAGGAAAATAAACTCTTGATACCCTTCCCCTTCTTCTGGTGCTATTCCTAAAAGTATATGTACTGGCTTAAGTTCCAGCTTAATCTTTAATGAAAACTCAAAGAAGTGTTCCAGGTTTCGTAACAATGTATGTAACTGTGGACATAGCGCAAACATGTGTATTATATCCGCACCTCCTGAATTACAACGCGGGCAGGTTATACCTTCCGTCCCTCCCCATTTTGCTATCCTTGCTGGTGTGTAGTAGAGGGAATATATAGTTTTGTAATGCTGCGACTGTAGAGACGCCGAACAGAGAACTGTGCACCCTAAGTCCAATGAGTCCCGACACCACCCTAAATCCCCTTCTAACTTTTCTACCCACTTCTCACTATATTTATCCATATCATCCTGCATACCGCACACAAAACTGGCGTATAGACTTCTTATTGAGCAATCCCCCCCTACTCTTATCTTTTCCATAATCTCGACTTTATTGTACCCAACCAACCCACCTTGCTTATTTCCCAAAAAACTCCTAATTTGCAGATACTTAAAGAAGTCCTTATTATTCAACCCAAACGTAGTACTCAATTCCAAAAAAGTGACTAAACCCTCCAGCCCCCGAAGATCTCCAATACTTACTACCCCCTTTTTCGTCCATCTCTCCATTGTTATGTCTCCAAACACCTCGTCTGGGAATGACCTATTTTTAAACAACCTGGTGTATCGATTAAACCTTCCTAATCCCACTTTTTTCATAAATGCCGTCCATATCTTAACTCCTGCCTCCACCGTCTTGTATCTAGTCCTTTTAAGACGCCCATATTCTACACAAGCTATAAAGCAGTTTTTCACCTCTTCACAAAGTACGGCCTTATAAATTCTAGAAGAGCAATCCCTTACCCTTGGATCTTCTCCCCCCCTAGCAAGCCTTGCATATATTGAATAGCCACAGCCCAATAATAAAATTTAAAATCGGGTGCCCCCCAACCACCTCTTTCTCTGGGAAGTGTCATGTACCGATATGCCCTACGCGTTTTGCCGTGGGCCCAAATACATTTATTAAGGATTCCTTCCAATGCCGAAAACAATTTTGCTTCAAAAAATAGCGGAATTGCCCTAAAATAATACAAAAGTTTGGGAGTATAAGCATTTTTATTACATTTGTACACCCAACCAAGGACAAGTGTAAATTATTAAGCCGTTCCAAATCCGATTTTACCTTCACCAATAGGGGAGCCACATTATTCTGCACTACTACTTCCAAATCCGCAGATATTTCCACCCCCAAATAAACTGCAGATTTTACCACTCTTGTATCTACTCATTATGGAAGGTATCGATTGCATACTATTTGGGTCTTAGCTTTGTTTAAGCTATAGCCGGAGACTCGTCCAAAAAGTTCGGCCTCCCTCTCTACTTCCACCATCGCCTCCTCCGGATAAGGGGTTAAGATAGCCACGTCATCCGCGTATGCCAATGTTTTCACTTCACATCCATTCAGGTTCATCCTAGGAATCCCATAATTCAATTCCAGCCGATGCAGAAAGGGATCCAAATATAGCGCGAATAAAAGAGGTGACGATGGACAGCCCTGCCTTGTTCCTCTTTCAATACTGATTCCTACTGAGTGCCCCCTACACACCCTAATTCTAGCTGTAGGGTTTTTATACAGCATCTGCATTGCTTTGATGTATTTCTTGCCAATGCCATTCCACCTCAATACACCCCATAGGTACTCCCAGGAGACTCTATCAAAAGCTTTTTCAGCATCTAAAAAGATTGCTGCCATAGAGTCTCCTGGGATACCAGCTGCATCAAAAAATGTTATTACCTGCCTCGTATGTTGTGTGATCCCCTTGCCTGGTATAAACCCGTGTTGGGAGTTGACAACTAGCTTTTCAATAACTCCTGCCAACCTTCTAGCCGGGATTTTAGAGTAGATTTTCACGTCCACGTTCATTAACGTAATTGGTCTGTATGATCCTGGTTGATTTGCAGGTTTCCCTTTTTTGAGGATCACCACTACATCCGCCCCCCCCAAGAATCGGGAATTGCTTCTCCCAGTTGTGCCTTACTCATAACATCAAACATGTCCATACCTAACACACCAAAAAATACTTTATAAAATTCCACAGGTAGCTGTTCAGGACCCGTAGCTTTACCAGAAGGGAGAAGTTTTAATGCCTCAATGAACTCCTCTTTCTTAAACGGCTCCTCTAACTCCTCCTTACTTTCTGGAGAAATACCTACTGCAACCACACCCCTCAAATACCTCTCTACTTCTTGAGAATCCCCCTCAGTGTCTTCTTTATATAGGGATGCGTAGAACTGCCTAAAAATTTCCCGAACCCCGTCAGCCCCTACTACTCGATTTCCATGCTGATCTGTCATCTCTAAAATGTCAGCTGCAGCCACTCGCTGCCTAGTACGTGCAGCCAACAGGTGCCCAACTTTTTCACTAAATTCATATATCCCCGCTTTTTTAGCCAGATATTTCCCCACCGTCTTCCTTGACATATACTCTGTAGCTTCTGCCTTAAGTGACACAATTTTCAATAAGAATGACTCAAGAGACTGCTGTTGATGAATCGCTTCTCCCAATCCCCTCTCCGCCTCCAGCAGTTTCCTATTCAGTTCTGTTATCCTATTTTGTTCCTTTGCCCTTATAGCTAGCACGTAACTCAACAGGTCTCCCCCTTACCCCAGCCATAAAGGCGTCCCAAACCATCCCCGAGCTAGCTGTACCCCTATTAATATCCCAGTAGCTTCTGATCCAGGATCCCATACGTTCTTTATACCCCTCCTCCTGCAGTAATGCCCTTTCGAACGTCCACTCCCTAATTTCCCTCCTATCTTGGCCTATTTTATTAGTTAAAACCAACGGGCTATGATCTGAGATTAAGCGGGGATATTTTTCTATCATATTAGAATCATTACCAATGAATAACTTCCCATGGGATAATTTACTAATTGATTGTTAAATAGGTACTATAGGCAACTATACTATAGAGGAAAAACAACTGTAAAAAATCGATTGATTTGTCAATAGGAAATTCAAAATGTGCTTAGCTAATAACTTTGGGGAGTGTTTAAATAATCTGCATAAGTCTTTCCAACAAACATTTAATTTTAAGTTTGCTCTAATCCTGTAAGCATTCTGAAGATTGATTCAGGTACAAAAGCATGAATCCTTTATTTTAACTCCCATAAAGGTTTTAAGCTGAACTACAGAAAACAAATGGTGAGGAAAGGGCGCTGTTTGAAGATATTCTTCCCACATTGTGGGTGCCACAATCCCCCAAAGAGGTGGAAAATAAAATTCTCATAGGGATATATTGATGAGGTAGAACCACAAAACAGTGCTTGAGAATCATTCCCAGTCTGTACTAAGACAGGGGGAATACCCACATGACCGAGTCAAATACCACATACAGTGACCATTGAGGGAAGGGCTCTGAACACAATAGACAATACATTACAGAAGATCAGACCCAGTGCAGAGTAACACATGTACACAAAGTGCTGTGTCCACTAGGTATTGTAGCATGGTACTAGATGCATGGCATAGATGATCGCGGCTTCCAGAGAAGAACCCACCGTCCGTAGCATGTATTGTGACCATCAACTACCGGAGGTAGGAGACTGTACACAATGTGTACTCAATTCCATACCCTATGCCCAACACTTTCAGGATTTAGGATGTGCCTGCTGATACTTGGTTGGGATATTACAAGCAGGAAATTGGAGAAGGCCACATTCCATTATTTTCTGTGCAAGCCTAAAGGCCAAGCCTACAAATACTTAGGAATGGGTCCTAGTCTTAAGATAACAAAACAATGCCACACAACAATACACACTAACACAACAATAAAATAAAACCACATGGTACATTGGTATTGGTGGCCTGTTGTTATGCTGTGCTGTGGTATTTAGTTTCTGTTTTATTATTTTGCTGTTTTGTTGGGTAGGTGTATTGTGATGAGATATTATTGTTTTGATAGGTAATTCTTGCGTTGTATCATGTTTTTGTTGCTGTAGAATTAGTTTGTCTGCACCCATGCCAATTGGAACCAGTCCATGGCTAGATGGAAATTTTGGGCATGCACCAAAGTATATGGTATCCAAACCAACACAATCACTTGCTTTTTTCACCGAAATTCCATATCATGTCTGTCATTAATAAAAATACACAATGCCCTAAAAATATATGTTAGTTAAAGGAATGTTATGGTTTTCTTTCAGGATATGAAAGTACGTAATTCACCAATTATGCTAAGATATGCAACCATAATACCTCAAAGACACAATTTATAACTTCACACATGATGTCATAGATGACATCACAAATGACGCCTACATTGACATTGAGTGGCTTCACATGTGATATCACTATTAACATCATCAATGACATCACTACTTTAAGTGGCCTATTAATAGGCAAAGTTTTACAGCCAATACATAAGTAATCTTGTACAGCCCACTTAGAAAGATAAGTATACAATTACACTCTGTAGACGTACATACATATTAATTGCGTTGAAAGACTGCAGAATCAATTTAAACATACACATGTACTCACAATTTTATATCGTTACATCAATTGTTAATTGAAAATTAGACGGCAGTTTTCTTTACATAGATGTATTGTTTTGCTCCTTAGTGGCAGATTGCTTGTGAATTGATCAGTTAAACATTGCTTACGGATAACATACAGCTTATCATTTACATGTATTTTTAGGGTCCCAGATGAATTAATGAAGAAAGGTACATTCATAGATGTGATCATTTGCCTTGAGGTTTCAGAGAGTCTTCTGCATAATTCAATGTCCTTACTAAAATAATCAAATATAGAAATTAATGTCTGCTTTCATTCTACAGGAAAATAATGTCTACAAATACCACAGTCCTTCGTAAAATATTTTTTTACTGGAAACGTGTAAAACGTTCTTGTGGTGGAGGGGATAGGCCTCACTCTTGGTGTGAGTAGGGGCTGAGCTCCAGAAATGGTAAATAATCTAGGGTCTAAAATAAAAAGAAAGTTTCAAAGCAGAATCCTCGGTTTACCAATGGTGTCTTCAAACGATTGGTCATACATTAAAGTTGACATAGGGGTTATATATTTAATTAAAGAAAAATGCATTTTTAGAAAACCATTGGATAACTTAATAGTCAATGTTAATCATGCTAGTCAGTGTTGTTCAAAGGAACCTGTCAGTGGATCAGAGCGATCCAGAGATCCCATGTACCACATACATTATCCATTGAATATTACTACTGACGTTACCATCAATCAAGTATTGGTACACCCCCCTCCCGTATCCCTCCCCCCTACCACCAGTGTGCCTCCATAGCATAATCTTTCAGCTATTATTGGACATTAGTATCCCATGTATTAATGATCGTGAAACGGTTGTGTTATAGTACAGGTCAAAAATATTATTACTCAAAAATCTCCATTTAGTCCACCAATCCAGTCCTAGTTCATTCACCTTGAACCAACCCTGCTTGTGGGTCTTGCTCCTCTTCCAGTTCTGATCCCTCCCCTGATTCTGATGCTGGGGTTCGCAACAGTCCCATCAAAGCCTCCCACACCCTTGCGGCCTCCAGCGCTTTTTCATTCTTCATTCTCAGGGCCTGTTGTAGCTTAATCGCACTTTCACTCTGAGCCCATTTTAGCATCTCCGCCCGCCACCTTCCCAGTCCTGGCCCCCGTGCCGACTTCCAGTGCATTGTGATTTCTCTTTTAGCCAATACGAGGCCCAGGTCTATAAACGTACTTGTCACTTTCGTTCTGGTGGTATGCGGGAACCAATGTAACAAACAAACACCCACATCTAGTTCTAATGCCGGTCCGTTACCTGGCACAGTAGATCCAATACCCCCTTCCAATACTCTCCTAGGCTTGTACATCCCCACAACATGTGCTGAATGTCGGCTCTCTCCAAATTACACCTCGGGTACTGAGCAGCTACCGCTCCAAAGTACTGGTTGAGCTTGGCCGGTGTCAAATACGCCCTGTGCAGGGTGTAGAACTGTACCAGTTGGAATCTAACGAATTCTCGTACATTTCCAAGACCTCCTAACTAGCTGGTCCCACGTTGTCTCCGGAATTTCTCTACCTAGGTCTCGCTCCCATTTCCCTTGCAACGTACGCAGTGGCTCTTGAGTTTCAGTTGACATGCGCCTGTTAAGGCATGTAATGGCCTTAACGGTTCCCACCGCCATCACCACATATTGGCACACCATGGATGTGCGCTGTTCCTACAGGTCCATCCCCCAATAATGCTGTAAAGCGGAAACAAGCGCTGTATGCAGCAAGTAGTCCCCCTGTGGTAGGTCATATTTCTGTTGGAGGGTTTGAAATGGCAACAGGGTTTCATTTTAATAGAGGTCTCCCAGCACCTGAAGCCCTAGCTCCTCCCAGGCGGCCAACGCCGTCCAGTCCCCGCCATGTGGTAAGGCAGTACACATTCCCAGCGGTATCTCCGGGGCGTACGGCCGGCTGCATCCAGCCCTCCTCTGGCTCCGATTCCAGCACAACCGTAGCGTCTTCTCCTCCATAGTGAGTGGTTCAAGCCGCATCTTCTGCCTGAGAAGTATAAAAGATAAAACGTACCTCGGGATCCATCGCCCCTCTGGGCCATCCGGGCCACGGAATTCCCGAGCCGCAGCCTAGGTGAGCCACTGCAACTGTGCCACAAGATGATACCATTCAAAATCCGGTACGGCCATAACTCCGTCCGCTCTCAGACGTATCATTGTACCCATAGCAACTCGCCGTCTTCCCGCTCCCCAGATAAACCCCACTGCCATAGAGTGGAGCTGCCAAAAAACGGAGCCCGGCACCCAGACCGTCAACGTCTGAAAATAATACAATAAATGCAGGAGCGCCACCATTTTCAGGAGTGCCACCCAGCCCGCTACCGACAATGGCAGTGTACTCCAAAATGCGAAATTACCCCTGAGACCGCGTATTGCCCGGCCTAAATTACCCTCCAATAAATCCTCCGGGGTGTGATAAATGTTGGTGCCTAAATAAGGTAAACAACGGGGTTCCCAGCGGATGCCCGCCAAATGTAGGGGATTCTGCACCACCGGTGCCACCAGGAATAAACAGGTCTTTTCCCAGTTCACCTTCAGCCCCGAATGCTGTCCAAACGCCCCAAGCAATGCTCACGCCCCCTCCAAAGCCACGGCCGTGTTAGCGAGAAAGAGCAACAGATCATCCGCATAAAGGGAAATAAACTGCTCGGCCCCCCGAAGAAATAATCCCGGATAATACCTCCCCAGTCGCGCATGAGAAGCCAGCAGTTCAATGGCCAATGCAAACAGCAATGGGGCGAGCGTGCCCCGCCCCACATTGCAGGCAGAGGAAATTGTCATGCCCATCTTCACCTGAGCTGTCGCCGAATAATAAAGGAGTTCCGTCCATCCCACAAAGACGTCCCTAAGCCCAAACTCGCGGAGGACCTTGTACAAGTACGGCCAGTCCAGGCTGTCAAATGCCTTCTCAATATATATTGAGAGCAACGCCGCGGTCAGGGCCTCCCTATGATCTTTCCCTAATATCTGCATCAGCCGTCGCACATTCGTCGCAGTATTGCGTTTTGGGATAAAACCCACCTGGTCCGAATGGACCAGTTGTGTCATGTAAGGGAGGAGTCGAGCTGCCAGAATCCCACTCAATATTTTATAGTCAACCGACAACATGGACAATGGACGGTAGGACTATCTAGCCAATGGGTCTCTATCCAGCTTCAACAAGGGTATAATGATGGCCTCACAAGCAGAGTCCGGTAACCTCCCCACCTCCCGGGCATCTCGATAAACTGACAGCAATTTGTGGGCCAGAACATCAACATAAGTAGAGTAAAACTCCACTGGTAGGCCGTCTGCCCCTGGGGTCTTCTTACGTGCCATATGTTTTATTGCACGGTGTATTTCCTCCACTGTGATCTCCTGCCCCAACTCATCTCTATGGTCATCCTCAAGATGCGGCAGCTGCACCTCAGCCAAGAACGCCTCTAATCCCTCACCTGGATCTCGCAATTTACTCTCATAGAGGTCCGCATAGTATTCCAAAAACAGCTCATTGATCCCTCGCTGGGTGTACTCCGGTATACTCGCCGGGGAGGACAGAGCAAGCACCGGCGACCCCCTCGGAGGTGGAGTGGCCAACCAAGCCTTGTACCTTTCCGCGTGCGCCCGCACCAAATATTCTTTGTAATCAAGGCAGCGCAGTCTCTCTACCCGTGCTGCCACCCCTTCTCTCGTGCCCAGCACTTCGGCTTGCGCTCCTGGGTTCTCTGAGTGGACATGCGACGCAGTTGCAGCTCCTCCTTCTTGATATCCGCCAGCAGAGTCTTCTGTACTCCTGCCGACTTAGCTATGTATAGGCCCCGTACCATCACCTTAAAAGCATCCCACTCCAGGGCCCGAGTCGAGGCAGTCCCCTCATTTCTAAGAAAATATTGCTCTATGCCCCCCTGCACCTCTGCCCGGAATTCAACTGTCGAGAGTTTACCTCTCTGGGAGGGGAGAGAACTGTTGAGATTTGCTGACTTTTTAGAATTGGTAACTTCCATAGCGAAAAAGAAACCTTGCGTGAAAAAACCTTTAGCAGTCCCCCATCCCCTTCGGGCCATAAATATAGAAATAAATAAAGTAATAAGGGGGCAATATCTATCATTTACCCAAGAAGCCAACCATAAGTTGACAATTTTAAAAAGAAGGAGATCTAGGCTTAAAGCTCGTTTAAAACGCAATAAGGAAGACTCACTTTGGATACAATTGAGGGAAGCTTCTTATAACGGCCAAGCCATGACTTTCTGGTCCTTAATCGGCAAGGGTTGTGGTACTCGAGCCAGTCCTACACCTATTGCCATTGAGGAACGGATTTGGGTCCAATACATTGAGAATTTGTACAGTAACAATAATTCACAATGACATAATGTGGAATCTTATTTTGTCTCACGTGTATTTGATTGTCCATCTGAAAAGGAAATTGAATTTGCTATTAAGAACATGCGTTCCTCTGGTGCGATAGGACCTGATGAAGTTCCCATCTCTGTATTAAAACAACAGAGTGAACTTTGGAGCAAAATCCTTTTTCCAGTGTTTAAATTTTGCTTCTCTAGCGGAATAGTCCCCCCCTCCTGGAAAGGAAGTATCATTGTTCCTTTATATAAAAAAGGGGCAAGAGATCTTCCCCAAAATTACCGTCAAATTGCTTTGCTTGATGCGATTGGTATGGTTTTCGCAAAATGTATCCTCACCTTAATGAACAAATGGGTAACTGAGTTTAAAATCCTGCCTCTAGAACAAACGGGTTTCAGGCAAAATCACGGAACTTTAGATAACTTGACGGCACTGCAAGTTATCACGGAAAAATATGTGAAAGTCCGTGGCGGGCAGGTATATGGCGCTTTTATTGACTTCTCCACCGCATTTGATAAAGTGGATAGAATATTGCTGTGGAGAAAGTTATTTGATTTAGGGATGCCGCCTTTTCTCGTTAAGTTAATTCGCGCCCTCTACTCAGATACCTGGTGTAGAGTCCTGCTGGGAGGTGAATGTGGTTTATCTAAAATAATTCCCACATTTAATGGGTTAAAGCAAGGTTGCCTTTTGGCCCCTTTGCTCTTTTCCCTCTATACAGTTGATTTACCTCCTGCACTCTCAGCTTGCGCTGGTATTGCCCCGTCCTTGGGGGGAGTTCCGATTGCATGCCTTATGTATGCAGATGACATCTTGATTCTGGATCTTACCCCGAAGGGCTTGAATAATCGCTTGCGAGCGCTTTCTGAATATGCTGAAAACCATTATCTGTTGATAAACACTGCAAAAAGTAAAGTGATGTGTTTCTCTGGTAGGAAGAAACCTAAATTTCCTAACTTTCCTTGGGTAGTGGGGGGGTCAAAAATTGGAAATAGTGAAGTCCTACACCTTCCTTGGTAAAATTGTCACAAATAACCTAAGTGACAAAGCGCATATAGACAATAACTCCCGGAAGGCTATTTCACAGGGAAAGAGTCTAGTATCCTTGTATAAAGCCACAGGTAGAAGGCATTTCTCCATTTTACTAGATGTATTCAGAGCGAAAGTTCCTGCCTCCCTGTTATACGGAATAGAGTTAATTGACCAAAAAAAGTGGAGTTTTTTAAACTCCGCGGAAGGTAACATTTTGCGTAGTTTATTATCTGTTAGCACAGCAAATTCTACTGCTTCTCTGAGACAGGAACTTGGCTTACGCAGCAGTTGGGTTCAAGGTTTGGCCAGTATCATACGTTGGGTAGTAGGTATAGCAAAAAGTGAGTCTAATACCCTAAGACATCTCATAAAAAATGAATTGCTGGGAAACTTCAATGACCATTCCTTGATTGTAAAAAATTTCAGATTTGCCGTGGCCCTATTGAAACTGGATAAAAAGACTTTATTTTCTTTATCCTCCTATCAATTAAAAACCATCTTGAAGTCCTCCACATGGGAACTGGGGTTTAGACAGTATAGAGATTTCCGGTTGTTGAAAAAAGGCTGTACACCTGTTATTGAGTCCTGTATTTTGCGGAAAGCTCAACCTTATATGTACTGGAACATATCTCATTGCGTTAGACGCCTAGTGTACTTAATAAGACAAGACCTGCTTCCGTTGAAATCCCTTCTTGCCAGATGGTATGGCCACTCAGCACTCTGTGATCTTTGTCAGATGTTTGATCAGGACTTGGATCATGTCATTTTTGTTTGTCCTGCCTTGATGCCTTTTAGACGAAGATGGTTAAGACCAATTTGCCTACAACTCAACATTTTATCAGCTTCTTCATTTCAGGCGGCCCTGATTAATCCACCAAATGAAATGTTTTGTTTTAAACTGTACGGTTTCTTTAAATGTTTTTTGGACCTGTATTAAGATGGTAATTTTTTATTCTGTTCCCAGTGCATAATTGACATTTTACGTGTTATTTGCTTTTGTATGTATATTTTGTCTTTTATGTGGACCTCATAAAGAGTTCCTTTATCATAATAAATAAACTAAACTTGAACTTGCCCGGAATACTTGGTCTTCCAATGCCTCAGGGCGTAGTCGCTAAGTAGGTATTGCAGGCCTTTCCCTAGACCACCTTAACACCACCAAGAGCGGATTATGATCCGATATTGTTTTCGCCAGGTATTCACTATGGCGGACCAGCGCATGGACATCCGGAGAACACATCGCATCTAACCCGACGTGCAAGTCATGTAAAGCGGAATAACATAGATAGTCCCGTTAGCCCAGATGTTGCACTCGCCAAGTATCAATTAGGCCCCACTCTGCTTACCAGTCTCGCCAAAGCCTAGAGAGCTTATGGACAGGCGCTCGGGGCAGTGGCGGATGCAACCTATCCATTTCAATATTTGTGACCGTATTAAAATCCCCCGTAAAATCACCGGTCCCGTCAGAATTGACGCCAGCTTTCCCGATAACCGGGTGAAATAGGCCTTCTGGTCCACATTAGGGACGTACACACTACATATCGTCACATCTCTCCCATCCAACCTCCCCTGGACAGCCACAAACCACCCCTCAGGGTCCACTGTCTGCTGGGTCGGCTAGAAGGGGACCCCCGCTCTAATCCAGACAAGCGCACCCCTAGCAAAAGCAGAATATGTGGTATAAAAGATCTGCTCCCTCCAACAGCGCTGTAAAGTCTGACCTTCACCACGTGCTAAATGAGTTTCTTGGAGAAGAGCTATCTGTACCCCTCTAAGCACCAAATAAGCATGGACCTTATGGCGCCTCAGCATCGTGTGCATCCCCCGTAAATTCCACGTAACACATTTTAATTCAGGGACCGTCCCCATGTCGCTGGCTAAACTAATCCCACAATTACATTCCCTGCATTGGTACACCAGTGGTTCGGACAACCCCAAAATGAACAACAACCCTCAACAACACACCCCCTCCCTTCCCCAGAACAGGCTCTAAACAGCTAGCACCCATCCAAATCACTCACTAACAGTCTCCCTGGTAGCTACCAGGAGTTCACTTTAATAGTGAAACTAGGGGGGAAACTCTAACGTCTAGGAGACCTAGTCTGTCTCCCCACCGCATCTTCACATCCAGTCTTACCATTATCCGTCCGGCACCAACATATCCTTACCCAAGCCCTTCCAAACGCCAAGCCCCTCTCCGGTGCCCCCCCCAAGCCCTCACGCCAACAGCAACCGCCCCACATATTTACTTTTAACGCTTGACATAAATTTAGGCATCAATCAGTTCATCTGCTGTTCCTGGTTTGACATGTGGCATGATGGTACTCCCTGCGTCTATCGCCTCTGAGTCCGATCCCGCTGACCCCTTTTCTGAGTCCATTGCCGCTATCTGCGAAGCACCACTCACCTGCGAGATTTCAGACACGACCTGCAGGGCTGCCGATCTCTCCTTCACCATCTGCGACGTGGAAGGTTTCTGTGTCCCATGGCATCTTCCCCTGTTGCGCCTCGCGCGGCATGGCCGGGGCACCTCCGATTGCAGTCCTCCAGCACCTCCCGCTCCATCTGTTCTAGCCCTGTAGGTCTCCAACCAACTCCATGCTTCATCCGGGCCATTATGGAAGAATGTTTTGCCATCCAACACCACCCGCAGGCGTGCTGGGAACATTAATGAGTACTGGATGCCTTCATCTCAGAGGACCTTCCTCACCGCCTGAAACGAAGCTCGATGGCATTGCACCTCAAAAGTATAATCTGGGAACAGGGACACCTTACTATTGTCAACTTTGTAGGGGCCCGCGGTGCATGCCCTCTGGAGCAGAAGGTCCCTATCTATACAATGAAGGAGACATGCCACCACCGGCCTGGGCGGTCTCCCAGGAGTCAACCCTATGCCCCCTCTCCAGAGTATAAAATGGCGTCAGGTCCTCTGGGGCAACCTCCGTATGCAGCCATTGCTCCAGTTAATCCACCATGTTGTCCCCCTCCACTCCTTCCGGAAGGCCTACTAGCCTTATGTTATTTCGTCTGTTACGCCCTTCGGCATCCTCAGCCCTTTGGAGTCTGCGGTTAACCTCCCCCATCTGAACATCAATAGTCTTCTGCACTGGTGCCAAGACCTCCAGGGTAGCCTCAGTTTGCTGCACACGGTCAGCCAACTTCCCATGATCAGCCCGCAGGAGACCAAGTCCCAGCGATACCTGCGCAATGTCCTGTTGTAGCGCTGATTTTGTGTCTGTGATGGCGCGGAGGATCTGATCCACCTGCTGCTGCATCAAGCATCAGAGGTCGATCAACTCCGCCCTGCTTTTGCTGTTCCGCCATTCCGCCCTCCTGCTGCGGGGGGGGCTCCCCCTTGGCGGCCACGTGGTTTACCCATGTCGAATAGGCTGTGTGGTCTCTAGTATTGCCCACTGCCCAGTATGCCTCAAAGCCCGGCTGCACAAGTTTTCCAAAACCTGGAGCAGTAAGGTTCCCCACTCCAACCGGCCAGTCCTCTCGGGAGGAGGCACCAACAGGTGATCATACAGTGCGTGATCCAACCCAGGCCAGGACGTCACCTCTTGATGAATGTATCTCTAGGCGCTGCTGTGGGAGCCCTCGTCATAACACCCAAACAATTCCACAGGCGTCCTTATACTCACACTCCTCATCCCATGGATCCTCCACTGCCACCAAGCCTTGCAGGTCCTCGCAAGATATCCCCATTGTCAGTCAGTCTCCCAGAAAAGGTGACGCTCCCTCCGCTGTCCAACCGCTTACTGCACCACACTGCCTCGACTCCACAGCTGACCCGCACTCCCAGTACAGGGTGGGGGGAAAAGAGGGGGGAACCAGGTGTGTCTCCCCAGCCAATCTCCCGGCGGTCCCCCTGGGTTCGCTCCCGTGCCAATCACGTAGTGGCCCAGTAGCCGTCCCAAGTCCCTGGATCAGATCAGCGGTTGATGCCAAGTTTGTGTACCGTTTCACCCCCTGGTGCAGTCCACTGGTAACTCTTGGGGTCCCAGCCTCGCATTCAGGCCTCACACCCCCCGCTTCCATCAACATGGTGTATGGAGATCTCTCCAGTCAGCCCTTGCACAGCATCAACCCTGTTAAGAGGCCAGCACAGCTCCGACAACACGTCGTTCCTCACGGAGGGGCCAGCAAACCAGTCGTCTTGCAGTATGTGCACCAGTCCCCTCCACCTCTTCGATGCCGCACAGCCCGCCCGGGCCCAGTGGGGGTGAGCATGTCCAATATAGGCACCCACACTCCTTAATCTTCAGGGGTATGCTCCACAGATCTCACAGGGCCTCCGTCTCCACTCAGTCCACAAGGAGCATGTCCTGCCTCAGTTGACCCAGTCCCGCTCACCTCCAAAGTGGTGCTCCGCTTGCCTGGAGTCAGCGGAGGTGATTTCACCCCCCCTGGTAGTCACCAGCACCAGGTCGTAGGGGGCCGCCTCAGCCTTCTCAGCGTGGCCGCCATCTTGTGCTCGGTCATCCGGCGCCGGAATACACCAGCAGCTCGCCACCCGGCCTCCACAGCCCCCAGAGCTCTCTCACCACCAACACTTCGGGACCAGAGTCTCAGGGCGCAGTCTGACACGGCCAAACTCGGAGGCAACGTCGACAGGGATCCCGTGACCAGAGTTCCGCAGCTCGTATCCGCCTCCGTTCTTCGCATCAATAGGGAGGGCCCCCCACCAGTAGACCGCAACTCCAGGATAGCGCACATTCAGCAGGGGTCCGCCAAGTAAACCTCGCCGGGGCAGGCGCCCTCGACCTACGCCACGCAGGGGCAAGAACACCTATCTCCGGGCGGTCGCCATCTTGTGTGCAGGCGCCCGGGGAGCAGGAGCGCCGCCGGTCCGCGGCTCAATCAGGCTTTTGCTGTCCCGCCGGGCTCTGACAGAGCCAACAGCCCCATTTCACTATCTTGGGGAGTTAGTGTCGGTACCCGCGGTCGCGGCTGGGGGTCATGATAAGTGTCTGTGGGGAGACAGCGGATGGAGCTCCTCAGCTCGCGTCCGTCTCCATTGGCTGCAGGCCATGCCCCCCCAGAGCGATGGAGCTTTAGTCTTGTAAATTTGGTCAGACTAAGAAAAAAGGTTTGAGCTAAAAATCTTTCAAGGGGACAAGGTTGGATGTTGTCTCTCAAGCGGACCATGCAAAGTTGGATACCTTATTTGTTGGGATCCTGCTGTAGCTTCAAACTTCACGCTCATCGCTCAAATTAGACGCATCTGAAAGATGGCTGCCAAGTACCTACCTTATTCAAGTAGACTTGGCATCTTATCCAAGTCCTCCCAAAGTCAAAAATATCTAAGTCTCATCTTGACTAAAAGCTGACCAACTTGTTCCTGGATTCTCAAATTGTCCTCAGACTTTCAGGAAGTTTTCTTGTGGTGCGAGGCTATGGATTTCAGTGGAACACAGAATACTCAATTATTTCCTTCAGGACCTCAGCCAGTAGTCTGTGTCCACTGGTTTTCTCCCAGGCAGCGGAACAGATGACACTATGGTGGAGTTTACTAACACTTTGTAACAAGTGTTCAGTTTGCATTTACTTTCGAATACAAACCCTGATTTGAACTGGAGAGTTTTTTCAGAAGTAAAGGAAAGTAGTGCTGTGCACTACTGTGTGCTACTTTGCATCAAGGGGTGTATCATGTGTGGAACATGGGAGTTCCCATACAACCACCCAAGGGTTTTGACACAAAACCCTGTCTACTAGAAATGATAGACAGGACTTTGCAACAAAATCGTACCCTACCCCGAAGCAGGTGTAAGATGTTGGAAAATGTTATTTTCTCAAAAAATGTGCAACCTTGCATGCCTGCTGCCATCTACAGCACACAGGGGATGTGGAAAAAATATTAAAGAATGTCCGAACATTATCATTCTAGAGGAAAGGTATGGCGCAGTTACCAGGGTGGCTGACTCCTGAGCACAGGCCTTAAGGTTTGATCCCTGGTGCCGGTGGCAGCTCAGCCCAGCACCACGTGACTCTGGGCAATAGCTTGCTTAATCTTCCCGACAGCCCCCAGTGCCTTGAGACCTTCAGAAGTGATTAGTTTGCACTTTACAAATACCGGGTTATTCTACTGCAAAGGTATCCTGTACAAAGCCTATGCTTGACAAGAAGCACACACATTTTCACGATGTTGTTGGCACATAGCAGCTAAATGTCCACCAGCACGGGTAGGAAGAAAAACAGCACCATATCGTAGGGATCTTAGAAGATATGACACATTTTTTCTATATATATTTGATGCAATAGAGAGCAGCAACGTTGCTTGCAGCGGTGTGTTTTCCTAAAGGTTAGTGAGAAGGTGAGTCTGAGGACACATTTGTCTCTGGGAGATCACACATTTTGCATGAAGTTCCTGCCTCATCCTGCTGTCTGGAAAACAGAAATCCCCCAAACAATTTCCTGCAGGAATTCATAGCAACAGTGACACTGGCAAGTAAGATTTAAAAACATGTTTACAGAAAAACAGACATTGACATTCGGAAGAACCATTCCTGCTACATTTGTGCTAAAAATCTAAGTTTACCAAAGTAATATATTTTGATTAATTAGTACTGTGCAGAGACAGAATATCAAATCAAAAATATTTAGTTGCACAAATATCGAGTTGCAAATATTGTGGGTAAGAAATATCGACAGCAAGAATTTCGTGGTCAAGAATATCAACTTACGGTAAGTATTATCAATATTAAAAGTGTTTAATATCGTTTACAAGAATATTATTGTTAAAAATATCGTTTGTTTATTAATGTTGTATATTTTAGTATATTTTTTATATGTATGTGTTGTATTTTTTTGTATAAGAATTGTTTGTGTTTTTAATATATTTTTGTAGTTATTAATTTTTTCTTTATTTGAATTTTGTGTTTTTAGCTCCGTAGCGGGTTGTGGATTTATAGGGGAATAGGGTGGGAAGTAATTTAATTATATAATTTCATTGATTCATTTTTATTTATTAATATCTGTTTAATTGAGATGTTATAGTATTAAATGTGTAAAGCAATTTATTAATTCATTAATAATTGGTTGTTAATGAACATTCATTAATTGGTAATTAATTATGGTAATTGTGTAATTAATTTTAGGTGTGTATTGTGGTGTCTATAGGCATTAAGGGTGAGAAGTATTTTTTTTAGTTTATAAATTAATAATTGGCTGCAAATTATTTTTATTTAATTAATTAGTAATTAATTGTGGTAATTGTGTAATTAATTTTAGGTGTGTGTTGCGGAGTTTATAGGTGTTAAGGGTGGGAAGTAATTTATTTTTAATTGATTATATAATAATTGGATGTTAATTAATTTTAATTAATTAATTTGTAATTAATCATGGTAATTAATTTTAGGTGTGTGTTTTGGTGTTTATGGGAGTAAAGGGTGGGAAGTAATTTGTATTTAATTAGTTAATATATAGTTGTTAATTAATGTAATTATGTGATATGTATTTTGGGTAATTGTTTAATTTTTTTCTGTTATGACTTTCAATGGGGTAACGGGTGGGTATTAAATACATTTTAATTACTTTAATATTAGTTGTTAACAGTAATAGTTTTAAATTTATAAATAAGTTTTAATTGTGTTTTTTTCTTTTTTGGGTTTAATTTAGGTGTGTGTTGTGGATATTATAGTGTAAGTGCATGTAGTCAATTAAGGTTTATTAGATTTTTTCATTAATAATATTTTTTTAATTGATTATTAGTTATGGTAATTTTGGGAATAGTAATTTTTACTCCTCTCCTATCCAGCACTTTCTCTCCTGTTGCACTCTATGGAGTGGGACTAGTAATTTTTACCCCTACGCTATCCAACACTTTCCCTACTGTTGCGCTCTTTGGAGTGGGAATAGTAATTTTTACTCCTCCGCTATCCAACACTTTCCCTACTGTTGCATTCTTTGGAGTGCGAATAGTAATTTTTCCCCCTCCCCCGTTCTTCACTTTCCCTACTGTTGCTCTCACTGGAGTGGGAATAGTAATTTTTACCCCTCCGCTATCCAACACTTTCCCTACTGTTGCACTCACTGGAGTTGGAACAGTAAATCTAATTATTTTGCTATCCAACACTTTCCCTACTGTTGCACTGATTGTATAGGGAAATTTAGGTTTAAATATTTTCATTAGTTTAATGTATTAATTCATTATAAAATGCTGTTTTATATGTTAAATGATTGATATATATATATATATATATTTTTTTTTTAAATATAATTTTAAAGTTTTAAAATAAATTAAAGATAATAGTTTATTAATTATTTTAAAGTAAATATTTATGTATAAAGTATTATGTTTGTGTGCATCTTTTTTTAATTAAGTGTACTTCTTATATTTTATTAAAATGTATATTACATGTAATTTACTTTGTTAAAATAATTATTAATATTTAATTTAGTTATTTAATATATACTATTTTATTTTATATATATATTTAAATCAATATTTTTTACATCTATAGTTCTTACATCTATATTTTTTACATTGATTTTTTTGATTCAATATTTTTGTATTTACCTGTGTAGGTATGAGAGTCGATATTTTTGTAGTCTATATAATTTTTTTCGATATTTTGAACGTCGATGTTTTTGTCATCGATATTCTATAAGTGAACCAATTAGTACATGCCACAAAAATGTAATCCTGATCAGAGATTTAAAAGTAGACTTTTTCAAACACTAGGCATGATTTTCACATGTAAAATGCCACAGCTTTTATCGTAACAGAACAAAGGAAATGTGGAAGCTGCTACAACTCTGTGGGCCTGATTCCGATGCGGTTTGGAAAGCTTCCTGACTGAATGGGTTTCGGAAGGGTTTCCAACCAAATCGGATCAGGAGAGTCCAACCGACGAGTACGATGCATCCTGATGCTTCCAGAAATTATTTGGTTGGACTCACTTTGACTTCAATGGGAGTCTTATTTCCGACTGAATGCAGAGGCTGCCAGTGAAGAAAGGGGTGGATGGGGAACATCAGGCACCCTCTGGTGCCTGCCACACTGTGCATGGCAGGTAAAGGGGGACCCATGGGTACCCCCACAGGCCTGATTGGGAAGGCTCTGGGTGCCCCCAAAGTCTGATTCAGACTGCTCATTTGAGTCGGACGGCACGTTTCAGAAAGGCTGTCCAAATCCAGCATTGTACTCGGTTCTTTGGAAACACAGGCCGGGGAGATGTACAATTCTGCTCCGTACTACTTAGACATTCCAAAAGCTGTCGGCTTGGGATTGGGATATTCCTAACACCTAACTCGCATCATACTCGGTCAGTCGGAAACCTTTCCTAGTCGGTCGGAAAGACACTTTCCCGATTTGGAAGGAGCAAATGCCATTAGGAGGCTTTCCTAACCGCATCAGAATCAGACCCTGTATGTTAAATTCGAACAGTATGTATATTTGTATTCTAAATAACAGGTGTTACTGTTATTATTTTTCAAATTAATGTTACTCAGTTTACCAGCATTGGAAGCATGGACTGATTGAAAACAATGGTAATCTTACATATAGTCAGTCATCTTGTCATCTGTGGCAGTTAGGAACTACAGTTCCCATTACTCTCTGCACTTGCTTTCATGAAGTACCTGTCCCACATTAATATGCTTGCCAACTGATGACTTGAAGAATTGGCTTACAGGTGTGAAGCACTTTGTTCTCTTGTGTCCACTGTCCACTGTGAACTGTAGAACTACCACTTTCCATTGCGGACGCTAAAGTCTTTCAGTTGCAATTTCTGCATTAGGCATCCTGGGGTCACATGTACGTAATTTTCATTTTGCAATTACCTTGTTGCAATTTTTTTGAGAAATGCTGTTAGGTAATCACAAACACCTATACACTAATGTGTCTTTGACACATTTAGAGGGTCCTAATGGGGACGTCAATATTCATGAGGAAGGTTGCAATTTGCAACACATCGGGAATCGCTAAAAACACAGGGATGGTGGCCTGCTGGGGACAGCAGACCACCATGTCTGTTTGCATTTAAATAAGCAACATTTAAAAAAAATGTAGACTGTGTTCCCGAAAGTAAACCTGATGCGTTTCAAAAACAACAATGAAAAGAAAACTTTTCATTTTTTAAAAACAGGCAGTGGTCCTTGGGACCACTGCCTGCTCTTTAAAAATATTTTCAGATGCATTCACAAAACTGGTCCATTTGGGGACCCTATCCCATTTACGAATGAGTTATCATCAGCTTCAGTTTGGTGGTAAAATGTGACTGTTTTGTGACTGACCGCATTTCAGTTGGAAAACATTCTTATGTACCACAGCAAGTCGCTATTATGAAGGGACGCCCTTAACACTCCCCTTCCTAATACCAAATTGCTAGGCCATTTTGCGATTCTGCAATAGGTTACCGAATTGTAAAATGTGCTTTTGTACATAGAAAAATGCTTTTTTCCGGTCGCAAAAGGCCTGATTCTGCGATATGAAGAAAGCAACGTACATGTGGCCCAAGGCATCTTGCTGTTGAACTGCACTAACCAGCATTCAAACATGAAGGTTGGATGTATTTAGCTTTTAACGTATAAGGCCTTGAACATTTAAGGCAAAGGTAAAAGTCCTTATTTCACATAGTAGCTGAGCTATTTGCAATACATAGGATGTTTGAATGTAGATTGTAGACAATATTTGTTCATTCCAGTGTGATTAAAATTTAGAATTATAATTAGCCCTGTAAATAACAGCAGTACAGTTATAAGCATCTAGACAACTCAAATTATCTTAGTACCTCAACAGTGACCTAGCTGAGTTTTAAAGGTAGATGAAAACTGTTATTTTGAAAACATAAAGCCAGAATGAGGAGTTTAATTGACATGCTTTAGAGGTGCTTACATGGTCTCTGTACAATTTTAATTCTAATGTTAAAAACATATTACGTGTTCATTGTTGTTGGTGTCAGGCAAAATTACCAAAAGGGGTTGTGGCCAACAGTCGATGAGGTAGATCATCTAAGAGCCACAAACTGACTCTTGTGTGCCCATAGGCGTGCAAGGTGAACCTGCATGCACTTATACCATTTCATTGCGGCCGGAAGTTGCCTCAAAGGAGGGACCATCGGTATTAGACATGGAGGTTTGCTTGGGCTTGTATATGGCACCACCTGCTCCCATTGGTGCTGGTGAAAATGCAGCCTGTAGACTGGGCTCTGAGAATGCTGAGAGCTCCATCTGGTTGGCATCCTTGTCAACCCTATGTCCCAGATGGTCAAGAGAGGACTCCCTGTTTCATACAAGCAACCTATCTACGCTCTAACCCCCTGCCACATTTCCCTTCTGAGACTCAATGAGTAGGTTTTTCTGTACTGAGTTTGGGGATAGATGACTGACAGCTGAAGTCTGTAGGGTTTTAGGGTATGGTGAGAAACTGGCCCTTGTAGCTGACTGATTACAGTCTAAACTGGTCCTGGAAAATATCTCACCCAACATTGAATGTGGTGGCCAGCTTGTGAGATGTGTAGCCACATGTCTTCCTTCTTTATTAGAGTAGTGAATTGTACATATCCAGGGGTCAGCAAGTCTGGTGTGATCACCCCTGACTAGTGGCAGCTGACCTTTTGAACTCTAATATGGTCTCCTTGTCCTTTTTCCTTGCTGAAGGTTGGTAGAGAGACATTCTAGCAGAAAAGAGAGGAGTGCTGATCACTGAATTGTGCCTGTGGAGGTCTGTTGGGTGACCCAAATTGGGATGTTGTGTTTTACTATACAACTTCCTGTAGTATTGACACCATGTTGGTTTCTGTGCTTGTCAGTGCTAGGGGTTTAATATGTGGAATGTATTGTTATCCTAGTGAACTTAGAATGTTGGAATGTTTGGATTTGAATAGTGCTGGAGACTTATAGTGCTGGTAACAAACCACTGGAGAGCGATCCCTCAAATTGTGTTGACCACATTGTGGAAGTGGTTGTGGGGGTAAAACCCTCAAACCTTTGGTTGATTCAGGTGCCTGAATTAGTATGATTACAGAAAAGCCCTTTGAAGAAACATGAGGTGAGAGACAACTGTTGCCTCCAGGCCATTCTCCTGTGTCCCATGAAGGTCTCAGGATTGAGCTGTTAGGTTACATCACCAGGAAGACGAGGCGATGTTCAAGAACAGGAAGATTAAAGGAAAGATTTCTGTGGCTGTGAAGGGGCTCAATAGCCTCGGTTGGTTTCATTAAGGACCTTTGGGATGGTTTTGATACCAGGTGCCAGGGAACAGGTACTCGTTGTTGACTGTGATGATATTGGTCAATAATGGAGAGATATATTTCCTACGGTTTTTTGTGATAAGTTGAGTAAGAGTCTGAGGGTCAAGCATAAGATTATCATGAAAGGGGGTGCCACCCCCATCAAACACAAATTTAGATTAGTACCTTTTAGTGTAAGAGAGGACTTAAACAGAGAACTTGAGAGCCTATGTGCAGGTATCATTGAGCCCACTGAATCCTCCCTCTGCCTTTCTCCCCTCATAGTTGCTCTCAAGGGGTATGGGTAACTATGGATTTGTGTTGACCTCAAATCCCTTAACAAGGACATTTGGGTGGACTTCCATCCGTCGCCTAAGATAAATGATCTGTTTGCTTGCAGAAAGGGAGCTAAGTACTTTAGCAACCTGGATTTAGCCAGGCCTACCACCAGGGCGAGATCCATCCTGAGTCTCACCACCTTAGTGCTTTTACCTCTCCTTTGGGTACATTCCAATAACGGTGCTTACAGTTTGGATTGGCCTCAGAATCTTTGGTGTTCCAAAGGGTAATGTGCAACTTGCTCAAAGTTGTAGATGGTGTCCTTGTTTTTCAGGATGATGTGCTCATTTGTACAAAAAATAGCACATCATATGATAGTGTGTTACTGAAGAGCCTAGAGATTTTCAGCAAGAAGGGTATTGTTCTTAAGTCTGATAAGTCTAAATATTTCTTTCATGAGGTTGAATACTTGGGTCATTTTATTTCAGAAGAGGACATCAGCCATTGACCAGGTTTAGTGGAGGCCATAGTTAATGCTTCACCACCTACGGACAAGACCGAGGTAAAATCTCTTTTGGGAGTGTGTGAGTACTACTCCACGTGTATTTCTGACTTTGCCTCGAAGGTATGTCCCATCAGTAATTTATTAAAGAAATGAGTTACATTTATGTGGGGAAATGGCTGTGAGTAGACGTTTGGCTTAGTCAAGTCAATGTTGAGTAATAGCAAGGTTTTGACACCTTTTGATCTTGGATATCCTTACTGCATTACTGTCGTGGATGCTAGCCAAGTGGGGCTAGGAGCAACTTTGACACAAAAGATTGGTGACGGGGAGAATACTGTGATGTTTGCTTCTAGAATACTGAGGGATGTGAAACTACAATATTATTTTATTGAAAGGGAGCTTTTAGCTTGTGTGTGAGCCATAGAGAAGTTTCATCCCTATGTTCAGGGAAGACGTTTTTTATTACAGACTGACCACAAGTCACTTGTCAGCAGTTTGGATGATGGGGTGAGCAAGTGTTGCACCCCTAGGATCCTAAGGATGGTCACCAAACTTTTCCAGTACCATTTTGATGTTACTCACATTTCTGGAGGTAAGAATGGCAGAGTTTATTTTCTTTCTCGTTTTCCTCTTGGAATAGATGAACATGATGTAATTTAGTTTAGTGATCTTGATGAAGACTGTGAGAATTTTTTGTATGCCAGAACTAAAAATGTGCTCAGAATTGGAATAGTTGGCTGCTTCTAATAGTGATCACGTTCTGCAGCAGATGTATGAACTAGTCAAGATTGGGTGGCACAGAGAAAGGGTTTATCTCCCCTGCTTCAACCTTACTGTAAAGTTGAAAGTGAAATTTTCGTTGACGGTAGTTTGTTGTTACGTTCAGATAAGCTTATGCCCCCTCACAGTTTCAGACAAATTATCATGAAGAAGGCTCATGATGACCACTTGGGGGTGACTTTGACAAAATGTTGTTTTCTTGAAACCTTTTGGTGGCAAGAGATGGACAGTGAGATTGATGAAGTAGTAGGAAATTGTTGTGTGTGTGATGTGACTGACAAGAGTCTTAAAGTAATGACACCTCCCCTCTAACCTGTTGAATGTCCTACAGGGCTGTGGGTTAAGCTAGGTATTGTTGTTATTGGACTGTACAACACTCTGCCGGGAGGGTCAAAGTGCGTTCTGGTGCCCATGCCTCCAAATGGCCTGAGGTCAAGATCGTGAAAGAACCCAATGCCGACTTGTTGTAAAGTTCCTAATGGAAGTTTTCATGAGGGAAGGTTTTCCCGAGGCTCTTGTATCAGATAATGGGACTCAATTTGGGAGCAAGAAAATGCATGTTTTCTGGAATCCTGTGGAGTTGTGCATTTGAGGATTTCCTTATACCACCCTCAAACCAATGGTCTGATTCAGAGGATGAACCCGGTGGTGGGTGAGTGCATCAGGTATTCTAGGAGTAGTAACCATGATGCTTTCTTGGCATTGGATAACATGATTTGGTTTTACAGAACTATTTCTCATTCATCTACGAAAGTAATACCTTTTGAACTTCTGAGAGGGAGAAGGGTAAACACCAGTTTCACACCTCGTTGGATGTCAAAAAGGCTTAAGTCTGATGTTAAGCAGTTGATGTCCATGGTGAGGGAAAACATGTCTCTATCTCAGGAGAAGCAAAATGAGTGGTTTGATAGGAAAAAAGGTGTCAAGTCTGTTCATTTACCTATTGGAGACATGGTTTGAGTTAAGTTTCATGTACATGTTAGGAAGGGTAAGAGCAACTTCGGTGAGCAGGCCAGAGTGTTGAATATCAATGAGAATGCTCTTCTAGTTAATGGAGGGCATTAGTGGAATCTTGAAAAAAGGGAGGATAAGTAGTATTGACAGCTTGTTGGTTTCTATGCTTGTCAGTGTTGGGGGTTCTATAGGTAGAATGTATTGTTTTCCTAGTGAACTTAGAATGTTGGAGTGTTTGGATTTGAATAGAGCTGGAGTTGATGTATTGATGGAGGAGCAGAACTGATGTTCCTCAACCGTGTAGCTTTTTACAAATAAACTACAAGAATCTACTCACCGCCTCTGTGTAGTCACTACACTTCCCTTGAGTGGGCCCCGTCAACGGGCATGAATGTGGGACGTCTCCTTGAATGTTTTGATTCTATGAAAGTCCTGTATGACCCTCAAATGAGTGAGCCTGCAGCAGTGAGGGAGACAATGAGTGTGTGAACTAGTTGCCTGAACTATGTGTTGTGGAAAATGCGTCATACATGAGTTTGTGGCACGCAAGGCAGTCTCCCCTTAATTTTTCTTCACCTTGGTAATGTTCAACTCTGGCAGCTGAGCAAGGACCAAACCCTTATCACGGATATCTATTCAGCATGGAATGTAAGAAGCTGGTGTGCTTTAAATGGTTACTTTATTACATTACTCCTTGAGAATTAACTGCCAACATGCTAAAATTCTCTGGTGTGTCCATAAAACTGACCTGGGAGGGGTAGAAGACAGACAGTGATGAGGTAAGGTGTCCCTTCCTGTTCAAAAACAATCCTGCTTACAATGCAGGCACCCTTCCACCATGGTTAGCACTAGGCAGCACATTGTATGCCAGCGCAGGGAAAATACAGGAATGTGCTTGATAGTGTTAAATACGGTACATTACTGTCATTTGCCTATCATGCAGCGGAGCAAGGTGGCTTGCTGCACTGTGCTGCATGATTATTTTTTATAAATGTGCCTCTAGGTATCTAAGATTGTAGCAGCAAAATGCCTTTTCAAATGCATTGATAGAGCATCATTGTAGCCTCTTTCCCTGAGGGCTTCTCATCAACCTATTATAATCAGCCTACTGAATCGTAAGGGCTGCAAACACAATATCCTTCAGATGGCACAACAGGCACACCCGCTGTTATACAATGATGAATAGATGATGATACGTTTTTAGCCACTCTTAGGTGGTGCAGCAGGAGTGGCCATCATTCATCAAGTTTTTTTTTAACATTTCTTTAATTGGTTTCATAGAATATGACATGTTACATATAAGAGTCAATAAGATAGAGACAGACTCACAGTAAGAAAGAACAGAGCTGCACTTAAATCACATAGCTTTTGACTAATATGTAAGACTGTAACTTGCTACACAGTTCTAAGCTCGGGCAGGTAGCTACGCTCAGCCAGCATAGTTTATGTAGTATTGCCTACTCCGCGTTCCACTACGAACGTGGAATGTAGGCAAAACTATGACGCGTGGCAGAGCGTAGTTAGCTGGCCCCTCCACCCTCCTAAGTAATTTTAAAGTCATTAAAAAGGCACTTACCCGCCATGGCTGCCTCCTCCTTGCCATAGCCGCTCTCCTTCCTCCTCCTCGCCGTCCTTCTTCACTGATAACTCATACTTTGTACGCCTTGCGAGTGCGCATGCACACTTGCAAGACGTACAACGTAGGGGTTATCTAAGAAGAAGGACAGCGAGGATGAGGAAGGAGAGCGGCCATGGTGAGTTGCCGGCAGCCATGGCAGGCAAGTGCCTTTTTCATTATTTTATAATTACTTTGGGAGGGGGGAGGGCGGGAAGGAACTTCGCGTAGAGGTACTACGCCTGCTCGGGCCAGGGTTACACAGTTCATCACTGGCATCTTCGTATCTTCAAAATATACAATGCAGTACACAATATCGTCATATTGTAATGTGTTAAGCGATAGTGGGAGACCAGGACATTTGTATAGGTAAAAAGAGGGTAACCAGTGTCTGTGCTGTCACATTTACATATGATGGAGTATGTATGTGTTGTAATTTCCTCTATTTTTCCTTAGTTTCCTCCTTGGTACTTTCCACCCTCCCCTGCCCTTCCTCCCTACTTGGTATGTTCCACCTAAAGTTCACCGTAGAATGTTCACCCCTTAGGGACTTGTGGAGACTGGATGATTGCAATAAAGAAGAGGTTCCTACCTTCACTGCTTCTTCTTCTTATTTCATCAAAATTGTAACACTAATCTTTAGCGAATTTGGATGTTCATCCCGTAATGTCAAAGGCATCTAAACTGGGGGAATGGCTTCTGCTTTCAAGTGGAAACATCTGTAAGTACGTTCTCAGGGGTTGCCAGATGTTTTTAGGTCTGGATGCAGGGGGTTGGAGCGAGGCAGATATCACTGGTAGTATCACAGTTAACCAGGTCCTGCATCTAGTGTTTAACAGTGGGGTGGGATGGTGCTTCCCAATGCAAAAATATCTGGCACTTACCTAGTTATAACCTGATGGCAGTGTATTGCCGGATTCCCTTTGGCAATGGGAGGACATAGCCTAGAAGGGATATAAGTGGAGAAGGCTCTATATCGGTTTCTACCATCTGTGATAAGATGTGGAATACCTCTTCCCAATATGACAGTATAGGTGGAAAATTCCAGACTAAATGCACAAAGTCTGCATACTCTGATGTTTATCTAGGGCAGTTATGGGGTTTGGCGGATTGAGTTTGGATAGAAGATGTGGAGTAAAATATGAACAATGCAAATACTTAAAATGTAATAATTTGTGTGGTAATTGTTTGAAACTAGTTTGGTTTGCTTGCAACAGTAAAACCACATTTTGTGAGGCAAAGGGAAACCCAAGTCTCTTTCCCAGGCTGCCCTCAACCCCCCATCGGTGATGGGCTTCATGGTTGTTACTGCATGGTAAAATCTGGATACCAAAGGAGTACAGTCAGGGGTTGTGATTGATTACCTGCGATAGTAGGAGAAAATCAGGCGGTTCAAGGGGGCAGTGGGGATCGCAGCTCAAAGCGCACTATGCAGTCAATGTAGAATTAATGTATTCATCTGCTTGACATTGTATACCTCATGAAGAGATGAGACAGAGCATAATCCAGCCTCATTGAGTATATTTACAATTCTTTGTATGCGGCATGTATGGAGCATTTGTTTGGTGAGCGTTTCTGTTGTAACAGATATCCATGGGTTGTTTGTTATAGGAATGTGTGGTGAATAAAGGTATTCGAAACCAAGATATTGTTGACGTTTTATCCATGCCCAGCATGTTGTTGCAATTGCTTGAATATCCGGGACATTTCTGGGTAGTCCAATTGGTAAGAGTGTTTCTAGCGGATAGTGGGGACTCTACGAGTTCTCAGGCTAAAGGAATTGGAGCTGTGCCTCAGGATGGTACCAGTGTTACGAGAAATGTACTTGTGCTACTAGATAGTAAAGGTAGAGATCTGGGACTCCGAATCCTCCGCTTTCATAGAGTAATTTTAGAGTACTGCAGACGATCCTGGGGTGTTTTCTCACCTATATCAGTCAAATAAGTGTGCCTCAGTGGCTATCAAAGAAAGCGTTAGTGAGCATAATGGGGATATTTAGGAACAAATATAAGAACCAGGGAAGTACCACCATCTTTAATATTATGATGTTTCCAGCCATGAGGAAGTTTTATCCATTTTTCAATTAGTGTGTTAGGCCTATCTATTGTGGGCCATAGTTTAGTCTTATTACCTCAGAACTTTGCCGGCGGACGTAGCTACCAAGGTACCTAGGGGGATCCAAACACCATTGGAGGGAGAAGTGCAGAGATTGAAGAGAGGTTTGACTCAGGGTTTTTGAGAAACAGCATAATGTCATCAGAGTATAGTAATGTTAACAATGGGCCTAGTTGACATTTTAATCCTTTTGCCGGGTGTCGCTCTTGTAAATGTCAAACAAGGTGATCAATTGCTGCTATGAATAATGGGGGGGGGGTGGGTGGGTGACATTCCTGCTGTGTACCTCAGAACACCGGGAACTGATCCATGTTAGCACTGTTTACTCTTAGACGTGCTATGGAAGCTGTGTATAATCGGTGAATAAGGTCACAAAAGCCTTTAGGGCAAACAAGTTTGCTCAATTTGGCAAATAGGAATGGCCATTCTAAGGAATCAAATGCTTTTTCAGCATCTAATAGGACTGCGGCTGCCTGGAGGTCAGGGTTAATTGGATTAAGGACTGCAAACATAGAAAGCAAATTTACAACCATAGAGCGGTAGGGACCAAAACCTGTCTGTTACTGGGAAAATATTGTGTTAATCCGGAGAGACAATCGGGTTGCCAATAGTACCTTGGCCAAAATGTTATTGTTGTGGTCTAATAAAGACAACAGGCAGGAGGATGAACAGTATTCTGGTGGTTTACCAAGGCTTCAATAGGATGGTTATAACCGCTCCTCACATTGTCTGGGGGAGGACATCACATGGCAGAGCCTCTGTATATACATCAAGTGGGTACTGGGTTCATTCATCTTTATATGACTTATAAAATGCACCAGTGAAGTTGTCTAGACCCGAGGCGTGTGTGCGTTAAGGTCATCAATTGCTTGTGCAATCTCCTCACAAGTGATTGGTGTGGCTAAGAACTGTTGCTATCCCACCTCCATTCAAACCATACCGATTTCTGCAAGATAATCTGCAATGTTATCTGCAGCTGTATTGGATTTAGAGGAGTATAAGTTAGTGTAATATTGCATGAAAGTGTGCGTTATATCTTTCAGTGCTGTAATTGTGATACCATCATCTAGATGTATGGAGGAGATCATTGGCACTTGTTATGGGGGACATAGGGTATTATCTAATGTGCGGCCGGGCCTCTCCCCTCCCCTGTATATTCTTGCACTGACGTGTTTATTTAAGTACTTGACCTCGCGGTGGGCTAGGTCTTGAAACTCCTACATTAACGCAGCCCTTCTCCGTAAGTGTGTGGAGTGGTCTCCTGCAAGCATCTTGGAATTAAATGTTTTTAGTGCTTGTTCCACTTGTGTCAAATACATAGAACACCAGAGTGCTTTGCTATGCACACTCCCTCGATGTATGCTTTAAAAGCATCCCAGAGTGTCAAAAAGTGCTGTACTGTGCACACGTTGTGCTGGGAATATTCAGTGATTGCATCTCTGACTTCAGTACGGAAGACCTTGTCCAGTGAGGCAATTTTAGTGAAATGAAGCAATGAAATATGTATGAATGACTATTTTTTAGCCATACATAATTGTTCATTCTGTTTACTGTTTAGGTCATGTACTAGTGTCTCCATTATAATAAGAACCTTTAGTAATCTAAGGTATGTTCAATTTGCTTCTAGCTCTGACGAAGTCCTTATGCTGTAAAAGTAGGACGAAACACGTGTTGGCAAGGCAAAGAGAATGAACAAAATTTATGAAAATATGGAAGAATAGTACTGAGTGACTGAAAAAAAAGGAAAAGAAGAAGAAATAAAGAAGATTTTTTTGAAAATATTGGAATTACCTTCTATTGTTATTGTGTTCAAGAGTGTTGTTCTGTGGATAGTTGCTGATACAATTTTCTAGTATTGCTCAGGAGGAGAATCTTTTTGTGGAGGCATTTGTGGGGAAAGACCAGGGTGTACATGGTGGTAGATTGTCTGATATCTGCATCGTGAGTAGCAGAGGGGAATGTTCAGACAGCATTCTTGGGAAATGCGAAAAATCAGTAAGTGTAAGTGTTATGTTTGGTGTAATGAACAAATGATCTATATGGCACCAAGTACTGTGTGGAGCAGAGTATAACGTATACCCCCTGGCTCCCTTTTTGTTTTTTTGGTAGACTTTAGTTTGTCCTCATATAACCTCAGATAAATAAGCATCCTCCCAGTCTCTACCATCCCAATGGCTTATATCTTGGGGATCTAATCTCAGCTGATGTTGGTATGAGTTCCAACCCGTATTATACATCATGAGCTGACAAAGAGGTGTATTCATTGCACTCACTGTTCCTACTGCTATGCCTGCTATTCATTGTCCAATAAGCTCCAAAATAACCTGAGCTCTGTTCTTTTTTGATTAACCTTTTGATCCAGATCTCTAAAGAATCTCACAGAATTCCACCATTCACTCCTATAGGAGGGGCCGCCTTGCACCATTTCTTACACATTTCATTTCTTGCCAAAAGAGTTGAGTAAAATGCAAGTTTGCTCTGCAGCCCCGAAAGACCTTACAGGCCATCAGAAGGATGCATAATGCCAAACAAGATTAAAGAAGGTCTTACGTTTACTTCCTTGCCCAAAGCTTCCGACATGGTCTTACCTACACTATCCCAAAACTCTTTTGGCAGGTGGTAAATATGTGGATATCGTTTGCTTCCTGGGCACCGCATCTTATACATTTGGCATCTCCACCACCTCTTATTTTGGACAACTTAAGTGGAGACTAGTAGATCCTGTGTAGGGTGAAGAACTGCTTTCTCCTTAGTGCAGCAAACTTAATCAAATAATAAAGCATGTCTCTAGATACTTGCCATACATTTTTCATCTCCTCATCAGGCAAGCAATCTTCCCAAACCAGGTAGGGGAGGCTCAAGCTCTCGTCCGATGCAGAAAGCAGATATTCATACCAAAGCGCTACCTCCTTCTTTCTCGGTTTTAAAACTTGTAGGTCTTTCTCCATTGAATTGTCAAATGGGATTGCCACTGCTGGTTCCTGCACCATGTTGAAATTTGATAAAACTTAGACCTAGATAATGTGTTATTGGTCAAGTTCCTTCAAGTAACCCAAGGCAGATAGCTATAACCTTCTATTACATCCCCCTAAAGTGAGACACCATCTATTTTCAGTGGTTTTGCGAGGGCATCTAAGAGGAACTACGGTGTTCCCGGAGATTCCCACATGGGAGCCCATTCACTGTAATAAGGGATGTCAATGCCTGAATGGCAATCAGACCATATTTTAGCTGCAGCATACAAGACCTTCTGGCAGACTTTTTAAAAGACTTTGGGGGCACCAAATCTATACATGAAACCCTCTTCCGCACTGCCCACCAACACAGCCTCACACTTTTGACCCCCCGAAGCCGCCATCTGGTCTGAGTAGAAGCATCATGCAATTCTTTAACCATGTGTAAGCTTCCGTCTTAGCTTTTTCCATGAAAGTCTAATCCCCTTGACTGCCCATATGAATGCGGCGATTCTTCCATGTTTTTTAACGAGAAGTCTCTTATCGAACTCCAAGGGTATGTTGTCAAACAGGTAGGCGAACTTGGGCAGGACACACATCTTAACTGGATTAATCCGCCCATACTCTGTGAGAGGAAGGTTCTGCAATTTTTTCAACATCTTGTCTACTTCCTTAGAGACTTTCATTAAATTCACTTTAGGGAATTCTTTTAATTTTTGTAGTGTTGATACACATAAGTATCTTATTTCTTTCGACAACCTGACATCATGAACATCTAGGTTTCAAGCCGTGACTTCCATCTTGCTGCTATTAATCTGGTTTCCAGACATCTTCCCAAATGCCTGCACTTCAGTGAATAATTCCGGAAGGGCTTGATTGGCATCAGAGGTGAACAAAATCAATTAGTTGGCATAAAGAGCCAGCTTCCTGGAGAAACCTCTTACTGTGAAGGGAGTTATATCTTTATTGTTCCTTAGACTTTGGGCCAAAGGCTCAATATATAAGTCAAAGGGGATAGGAGATAGGGGGCACCGTTGTCTGGTGCTTCGCTGTATTTGCAGAGGGCCCGTGAGGTTACCTTTTACTAATATTTGAGCTCGAGGAGCTTTATAGATTTTTTAAGAACCTCCCTGAAGGTCTCATCAAAGCCAAAAGCCTTCAATGACCCACTCAGATATTTCCAGGTGACCTGGTGAAGGCCTTTGCTGCATCTAGGGTAATTATTGATAATGGAACACACTGTATCGTAGCAAGGTCTATTGACCCAATTACAGTATGTACTAGTTCTTTCATCTGCCTCCCTAGGAAGAAACCCTTCTGACCCTCATGAATTATGGGCCCAACAATTTTACTTAATCGAGCTGTTAATATCCCAGTGAAGATTTTATAGTCACAGCTCAATAAAGATATTGGGCAATAAGACTGACATTGTGTGGGGTGTTTCCCAGGTTTTAAAATTAAGGTGATAACAGCCTCATTCCAAGACTCCGGAAGTGGAGAGATACCCCTCAATATTTCTTTAAATAACTCTAACCAGATCGGGAGGATTTCTTATGCCAGTAATACATAGATTTCATTTGGGATCAAGTCCAGTCCTGTTGCTTTCCCTTTCTTCGTTTTTTTTAGAGCAGTCAGGATTTCATTCCCTGATATATCCTGATTAAGGTATAATAGGCTTTCAGTACTCTTCTTTGAAAGCTGTTTTTAGAGAGCCAGTTATCCAATGCAACCTCATCTACCACCAAGTCCTCCAGATACAGTTTCTGAAAGAATTTAGTGAAGGCCGACTCAATACCTTCCCTATCCTCCACAGCCAGATCCCCACTTTCTGGTTTGATCTTCCTAATGTAGTTGTGTGATCTATCTATTCTACTCTTCATTGCTAACAATTTTCCACAGTTCTCCCCTTGATCAAAATCTCTCATCTTACTAAACTTCCATTTCTGCAACTCATTCCCCTCCATCATGAGTCGAAAATAAGTTGCAAGTCCTCAACTTTCCCAATTAAGCTTGCTTTTTCAGCCCCCTGCAGATGCCCAGACTTCAGATTTGCTTCTGCTATCACTAACTGACCTTCGAATGAAGCAAGATGCCATTTTTCGGCCCTAAACCAGGCCGCAGAGGCACCCTATTAGGACCACCTACGCCAGGCCTTAAAGGCAACCCATACCACGTGTACTGTGGCGGACGCTGGGTTCCAATTAAAAAAGTCAGCTGTGTCCCTTTCTATCTTACTCATGATATCTGGTTGCAAGAGTAATCTTCTATTCAGGATCCACCTTCTAGAGATAAGGTTTGAGGGAAGCTCGATTTTTAACCAAATTGCTGCATGATCAGATAAGTGAATAGGCAGATAATCAACGTTTTTTATAACTTTTTCAACTTCTGACACTTCCATAAAGATATAATCAATTCTAGAATAGTGACCATTCTTTTTGCTATAAAAGGAATGATTTCTAGAATCACCATTGATCTTATGCCACACATCACTTAGATTTAAATTATCTAGCATAGAAAGGAGGTAGGCTTTGACTCATGGCAAAGTGTTTGAGTGCGGGGGAAGGTCTATCCAGATTATTGTTTAAAAGAACATTAAAGTCTCCCCCATTTATAAGAGGGGCTTCAAAGTCTAGCAAACTAGAGAAAAGAATATTCATGGATGAGATGTCATCTTCATTCGGACCATAATAGCTAGCCTGGGTATATAGAAAGCGACAGATTGTAACTTCCTCTACCACCCAGCGCCCACTTACATCTTCCTGCGATCTTCGTAGCTCTATTCCTGAAGTTACTTCAATTAGTATAGTAATGCTTTTAGAGTAATATTGCTGGTCAGTAGCTATAACCTTATCCACCCACCTTTGCCTGGTAAATAATGCTAAACATTCAACCGTAGAAGATGCATCTCTTGGAGCAAAAGAACCTTGGAAGGGCTTTCTTTCAAGTATTAAATGGAACACACGCTGCCTCCTTTTAACTCTTAAGTCATTCACGTTCCAACTCATAACCTCCAGGGACTCCCCTCCTGGTGATCTCCCCTTATCCCCCATCATCTTCTATAGAGATCGAACAGCATCTTTTAACCTCCATTTTACTGAGTGAGGACAGTTTTTTTCGAATGTTTCCCCCTATGCTCCCCACCACACGTGCTACCCCTAGTGCCCTCTCCCTCCCCAGGGAACCCTCCCTTACTACCTATTGGTGATTGCCAATTTTAGCAGCTATCCACAGAACCAGAATTTACAGATAAACTTGGCTATCATCACCAACAGTCTTCTAGGATGGGTGCCTTAACTATTTACCAGCCCTGTTGAGGGTCAAGAAACTATCCACGTCTTCTGGAGACTGAAAGTTATGCATTTTATTGGCCCACATCACCTTAAGAATTGCTGGAAACCTCAGCTGTACTTGGGCGCCCATTTCCTTTAGAGATTCTATTCGCTTGCCCAGCTCCCACCATCTATCTTCCATCACACGAGAGATATCTGACCAAATTTTAAAGGTTAGATCTTGGACCTGGATGTTTTTTTTTCTTAAGGGCGGCCCCCAAATACCTTTAGTGTGTAAGGCTGTATATTCACCAGAATTTATTCTGGGTTTCTTCCCCCCAGGGTTTAATTTGAATGGGTCTCGTACCCTTTGGGTTTCAGATTCCGGAAATATAGCAGATGTGACGTGTGGAAAAGCTTTGGTCAGAAGGTCTATTACAAATGCCTTGACGTTATCCCCTTCCACCCCTTCCTTAACATCCAGGATCATGATGTTGTTTCTCCTGGAGTTGTTTTCCAGTCTTGCTAGCCTTGCTGATAGGTCTTTCTCACTCTGTTTTAGTCTAACCACTTCCTGATTGTTTTACTTCATGTCCGACCCTAGCTCCTGAACTTTACTTTCCAGTACCTCCGTACGGTGTATTAATGGTAGTAGGTTTTCTTCAAGACTAGTGAATGTGTCCTGAATTCACCTTTGGTTAGTCTCTGAGGTTGAAAAACGTTCTTTGATTTCAATCAAGAGTTGACTCAACATCCCTTGAACTGTGTCCAAGCCTGGTGAAACCTGGCTGACCTTACTAGCCTTGTTGTCGTGTTTGCTTGAAGTGGAGTTTTGTGTCAGGATTTTATGTAAGTCCACTAGGGTTCCTTCTCCCCTGTCTGTTTTTTTAGTTTTTTTAAATGTATTTTATTTTTTGTCCTCATACGCCATTAGATCTTTCCAGAGCTATATTAATTTCCTCTGGTGTCCCCCTTCTTATTGGCACTAGCAAGAAAACTCTGATCCTAATGGTTGCACTTTACACAGAACCTCCAAAAATTGGTCTGTTCCTTTCTTCTATCTATGAGGCCCAGTAACTGACCTGAGTGGTGAAGTAATTCCATGTAGAGGCATAATCATTGGACTTATATACCCCCAATTCAATTTAAAGATTGTCCAGCTAACCTATACATGGTGCCCAAAAGGCCCTTCTTGCTATTATCATTTCTTGTAGCTATATCCAATTTCATTACATATTTAATCGCACTTACCCAATCTAAAAAGGTCGGGGGAGTACATTTAATCCAACATTTACAGATTTCTCTACGAGCTAGTAGAATAAGATAAAAACACAATTTATTGGTATCCAAGGGTAACAGTTCATAATTGGGGAAGAGACCAAAAAACGATAGAGAAATGCTCACCTGTATATCGAACCCATACCTTTTAATCCAAAAATTGCTGTATTATGGGGCAGCTTACAAACATATGCTTGTCATTAGCTTTTTCCTTCTGGCACTTTGGACAGCATGGAATAGCCCCCTTTGCAAACTTAGATAATTTTAAAGGAGACCAATAAACTCTGCGAAGAGAGAAGAGATGATTTCTCCTTAACGTCCGGCTAGTACTAGCCCCACAGCCGTCCTGGACGTGTAAAGTCCTCGTCTGCCAAATCATTCAGGAGCCCGTAAAGATCTGCCACTTCTTTCTTGTTTTGTTGTCTGATTCTCAAAGCAGTCTCTAGATCATTTGTGAAACTAATCGGATTACCAACCCTTTGAGACCAGCTTTTTATTTGTAAATACTTAAATTTAGATAACTGATTGTCCTTCATAAGCTTCAGGTCTTCCCAAGATATCAAACATCCTTCTGGAATGAGTTGGGCCCAACAATTTACACCAGCAGATTTTTAAGTTGTTACTAATGAATCTTTAGTCCACTTAGGTGAACCGGGTGTGTCCCATATGGGCGCCATAGCACTATAATAGATGATTTTTTACAACTTTCTGATTTTACTCCAGGTGATTGCTAGGTCCTTTAAAACTTTCAATCTGACTTTCTTGAAGAAGCGTGGATCTCCAAACTTGTATAAATAAGCATGTTCAGCTCCTTTTGGGTCTTGCAACATTTCCGTAAACATTTTTCCTATATCCGAGAAGTTAGGTTCATTCATGAGCATTTTTCCTGCCTTCATTAGGAAGACCCATGCTTAAATGAATATATCAGGCGCACATAAGTCTTCCTTATTCTTTCTTCTTCGAAGTTTCTTCCAAGAAATTCTAGTACCCTTGGAAGTCCATATAAATGAATTCATTTTTGACTGAATTTTCCTCAAGCTTTCTTCTTTAAAAGCTAGTGGTACATTTTGGAATAAAAAAAATCAATTTAGGTAAGAGCATAATTTTTACCAAATTAACCCTTCCTATTAGTGTTAAGGTAAATAAGCCCAGCTTTTTAGGGACTTCAGTATAAACAATGGTTCTGTCGGGTATGAAACTGACTGCTTCAAAACATGCGCAAATCTTTCAACATGTGAATGGCCATATATATGTCAATTAACATGACCTCCAGAGTAAATCTTTAAATGCAAATCCAAATCAACGAAAGAAAGAAAAGAAAAGGGTCATCAAAGGTTTTAATCACTGAATTATTTTTTCATTCATGATTAGTTTTTTCATATCTAGACCCTGTAAAAATGCATAGAAAATGACTCAATCATTAAGTGATACTTTGTGATAAAACGGCGCATCAATTGTACTGAGTGAGACGTGAAATACGTGGTTTATATACAAGTGAGTGAGTGAGGGAGGAGGAATAAAGGGGTTTCTTCAGGCCAGTTTTTGATATTCAGTAGTTAATTATTACAGTATGCCACATTAGTTTGCTTTAGTATCCTGGATTCCGTTGACTGGTCCTATGATATTGTATCGTCTTTTACTGTTGTATAAGCTCCTCATCTCTGTCTCTACTAGATGCGTTTCTTGGAGAATTAAAATTTGTTCTGGAACATCTTTTAAATATTGAAATATCCTTTCCATCCTCTGTTTTACCCTCAACCCATTTAGGTTCCATGTCAACAACTTCAAAAATGTTGCTGGTGTCTGTGTCATATCTCATACACAAACTTTGAGGGGGCATTCTTACTTGTTGAGCAATCTTGGAGCCCTGAACCCTTGGTACCTGTCCTGCCTTGTCTCCCTCCCACCGCCGCAGCTCGTCATCGCGCCCGCCTCTGTGCGGAGGGAGACCACAAGTCCCAGGCTCCCCAGCGCCCCAGCGCCGGAAGTGACAAATCGCCGTGTCCGCGCCAGGGGGCCCTTTAAAACCACTGCAGCCCCAGTGGAGCGGGTGCTGCACACAAACTTTGAGGGGGCATTCTTACTTTTGAGCAATCTTGGAGCCCTGAACCCTTGCTGCCTGTCCTGCCTTGTCTCCCTCCCGCCGCCGCAGCTCGTCATCTCGCGGCCGCTGTGCGGAGGGAGACCACAAGTCCCAGGCTCCCCAGCGCCCCAGCACCGGAAGTGACAAATCGCCGTGTCCACGCCAAGAGGCGCTTTAAAACCACTGCAGCCCCGGTGGAGCGGGTGCTGCACACAAACTTTGAGGGGGCATTCTTACTTGTTGAGCAATCTTGGAGCCCTGAACCCTTGCTGCCTGTCCTGCCTTGTCTCCCTCCCGCCGCCGCAGCTCGTCATCTTGCGTCCGCTGTGCGGAGGGAGACCACAAGTCCCAGGCGCCCCAGCGCAGGAAGTGACAAATCGCCGTGTCCGCGCCAGGAGGCGCTTTAAAACCACTGCAGCCCCCGCGTCGCGGGACCGCGTTCAGGTATTGCCGGGCTAAGCCCGGGCAAAGGGCGGGCCCTCTGTGGCCCTCAGAGGTTTGAAGTGGCTGGGCTGGGCCAGCTCTCTATCGCTCCAGAGACTTGGACATGGCTACGGGAACTGTATTTAAGGTGTCATAACTCCTTATTTTATTTGGTTATTGTTGTATTCTCATTCTCTATAGTAGTAGATCAATAGAATTCTTAGGTTTTTATCATGTTTCCGTGGTTCAGTTATTGGACTATCATAGGGCTGGTGCAAGCGTTACATTTGTAAACATGCCCGACATGAGTAAATTGTCTAAACCAACCTCTTCTCGTCGCATGACTAGACTTCAGGCCGCTGCAGTACAACCCCTCCCTAGCCTTACTGCTATAGACAAAATGCTACAAAAGACTTATGGAGTGGTGGCCTCTGCAATTGAGAATACAGAGTGGAGAATGTCTATAACTTCTGCTATTCCCCCTCCCATGGTTGGCGGGGATTTTTCATCTGGTACCAATAACCCCCCTGATTTTAGCTCATCCATTGTGTGTTCGTTTGCGGAGCTACCCTGCGCACAAATTGCACAAGACGTGAGTGAAACCTCAGTAGCTTCCGAGTCCCCTCCGAAACCTGTAGCCAGGAAAAAATGCACAAACCAGGGCTGAGGAGGAAGAAGTGCAATTATATGAAATTAGCTAAAAGACACCAATCCGTAGTGGAGACTGAGCTTACCAACACAGACCCCCCTTCACATAATGCGGGGACCCCGGTTTGGGCCACACATCTTATATCTGACCTAGAGGCTCGTATTGAACAGATTGTCAGTACCTACTGTAAACCACTAACCTCTAGACTTGACACATTTTTCTCATTGATTAAGAATGCAGGGGGAGGGAGAACACAGCCAACTATGCCTGAAGGGAACCCTAACTCTACTGTCTCCATACCCTCCCTCGACCCTAATAATCTAGCAGGTGATAAAAATACTTTAGATGCCCAGGCCCAAGGTAGTGTATTACCTACCCAGGATTCTGGGCTACCTCTGATCAGGGATGGGGCGACAGTAATGGGGCCAAGCACCACACCAAGGGAAGTAATGGAACACAGTACAGCTCCAGTAAATAAACAATCAAGACCCAAAAGAGACAACCAGCTCTGCCCAATTTAGAACTTCAGGAAGAGTCCTTACCTTATGTTGTGGTCCTGGCTGGGGTCCCCCCCGTTAACTCAGGGGAAAAGCGAGAATTACACTGATTTAAAAAACAAGCGTATCCAATGGCTTAACTTAAATAGGCCCATCCCCCTAATGTCTCTGGTGATATACTGGGTGTAAGAAGGGTGGATTGGATAGGGACTGGACCCAAAACTATTGCAGTAAACTGCCTAGTGATTAATTTCAGGAGCCCTAGGGCAGTGGAATACATCTGTAGTGGGCCGCCATCCCGGGCACCCATGCAAATTGTTCCCGCTGCATTTATCATTCTTCTACTTAATTCACCATCGGAGAGATGGTAAAACTATAAGTGCTTTCCCAAGGGAGCGTAGGAGCACCATGCCTCCTAAATTTCGACATAGCTTACAGCCATGGGAGGTGATTCGACCGTACTACCCTCCATTCTCCCACTTTGAAGAGAGTAACAGATATAGTGTGTTGGAGCAGGTCGATTGACGCTCGGAGTGTCAGAGACCGCTACTCCAAATGAGTAGCGGTCAAGGTTTTCTAGGAAGGGAAGTGTTAGGAACTGATGTGAATTCCTCCCCCACGGCCCAAACAAGATGTGACACAGAAAGTGTTGACTCTGGCAGAAGTGGGAGGACTTAGATCCTGGGTGATAGAACAGCAATCCCGGTAACAAACCGGAAGGTGATTCAGCTTCTCTCTTCAACATTGCGTGGCTACATAAAAATGTGGATATACCCGATTGGAACAACTTAATTGAGGAATTTGATGTTTGCATGTTCCAAGAGACTTGGAGCTTGCTCTCCATATACAAATCTGGGTACTCTACTTTTTATACTCCCGCAACAAGTTCAGGGAAGGGTAGACCAGCGAGGGGCCTTAATGTCTGGATCAAGAGAGCATTAAATTGGAAAACAACTGTCCATAAATCAGCCTCGGAGGATATATTACATCTCTCAATCCAAGGGCAGGAGAAAGACAGTAGGATTGACCTATATAATGTATATGCAAGGGATCCCTGGGGGCCCAAATGTCAGATACAATATCCACTCTGGAGCTAGAATTAGCCAATAAACATCCCCTTTCTAAAATCATCGTAGGAGGTGACTTTAATTGCACCTTCGAACCTCTAAGTAGGGAAGATCCTCTGGGGACAGAGGAGGAAGACTCTAAATTCTGCATTCCACCTCTGACGTTAGAACCCATTAAAAAATGGTCGTCAAGGGCAATCCAGATTAATTCCCTGACTCTGGAATACAACCTGAGAGCACTTAATGGCAGGACAAGCTCAGATCCAGACGGGGCAAATACATTTAACAGGCTAAATGGTCCATCAAGAATAGACTACATCCTATTGGACATAAGGCTCTGGCGCGATCTAATTGATATGGTGGTAACCTCATCCCAGGATAGTGATCACAACCCCTTGTGTATGAAGAAAGGTGGGGTCCCAAAAATGAAGCTAGTATTAAAGCTCATCTAATGCAATCGAAGGAGCTATCACCTTTTAACGCCAACCGTAGACTGAAATGGAATAGGGTCAAATTCCAGGAAGAGAATTGGAGTAAGATCAGGGAGCACTTAATAGTGATGACCTTAGACTTAGAGCATCTGGCAGTCGATCCAGAAAACCTCCGGGCCCTTTCCTCCTCGTCCGTCTATAAGAACGTAATCGAGAAGGTGGGCCAATATTTTACTATTCACGCGAGCAGTCAGAATCATGCCCAGATAAAATGTAGTAAACCCTGGTACTCGGCCCAATGCTCCACAAAAAGGAAGGCGCTTACCGCAGCCTTGCTTGTAAAGAATCCTTCACTAGTTAGAGCGGCTAGGAAGGACTATGCTAGGTCCCTAGTGCAGGCTAAGCGTTACTGGGAAGAACAACACTTGGCAGGATCTTAAATCCGCATCCCAGATGAAGAGCTCTTCCTTATTCTGGGACTTAATAAACAAAGCTAGGAGAGGGGGAGCTGAGCCTATCATGAACCGCATCACTGAACATCAATGGTACTCTCATTTTTATGAGTTATACTGTGGAGGAGTAGAGCTATGTCCTCCTCCACTAGATAACGAGAATGGTAACGGTGTAGTCTTAGCCCCCGAAGACCCCTTTTCCAGTATGGAGGTAAAAACGGCCATTAATCATCTGACACCGGGAAAGGCGGCTGGGCCGGACGGGCTCCCTGGGGACCTTCTTTTAAATGATCCTGAAATCTGGGCATCCCTTATTTCCCTAATTATGAACCTAATCACTAGGGGACATCCAGTGCCGGACTCATGGAAGGGTGCTGAGGTGATAACTGTGTACAAAAAGGGGGCAAGAGATGACCCTGCCAATTGCAGACCGATCAGTCTGATTGACGTGGTCCAGAAAGTGGTTGGCAGGGTTATTATTGCTCAGGTTGGGCTCTGGATGGATGAGGAGAATATCCTCTCCCATCTCCAAGCAGGATTCAGACAAAAGGTGGGCACAATGGATCAAATCTTTTGATTTTTTACCATCTACTGGAAGACCGTGATCATTGGGAAGGGCAGCCTTTACAAGGCATTTATAGACCTTAAAACAGCTTTCGATTTAGTGCCACGCCCAAAGTTATGGAGGGTATTACAAAAAATGGGTTTCACCCCTGCTCTCCTGGAATTTATTGTGAATTTACACGAGGGGAACTACGCAAGGGCCAGATGGGGCTCCCAGGGTCAGCTCACAGAAAGGGTGCCTGTGTTGAGAGGAGTACGCCAGGGATGTGTAATGGCACCGACCTTGTTCTCCCTCTACGTGAATGGGGTGGTGGACCATTTGAGAGAGGAACCTGCCGACGCCCCATCCCTGGCGGGGGAAAAACCCCCCACACTGCTCTTTGCGGATGACACCCTTTTTATTTCGAAAACCCTCTGGCTTTCAAAAGCTGTTAGATCGCTTTTGCACCTTTTGAGAGGATAGAGGTCTTACTATTAATACCTCTAAGACAAAGCTTATGGCTTTCTCTCCTTCCAAGTGATTTAAGAATGTCTCCCTTAATTGTACTCCATTGGAGTTGGTAGACTCATTCAACTATTTGGGGGTAAGGGTCAATAGTCGGATGAACTGGAAGGACCAACTAACCAAAATGCTTTTAAACCATAAGAGCGCCTCTGGAGTGATCCTTCGGGAGCAGCGAGCGTCGACAAGTAAACCTGTAGCCCCGGTCCTCTCGATGTATGAAGGCCAAGCATTGCCTTCGGCACTGTATGGTGTTGAGATGTGGGGGTTCGAGAACATACCTGACGTAGTGAAATCTGACAATAAATTCCTGCGTGATTTGGTGTCCCTTCCCTCTTCTACCCCGTTAAAACCGTTATGTCAAGACATGGGTAGGCGATCCCTAGCAGACGTAGTTTGTCTGCGCCTGCTACTTTATTGGGTTCGTCTGAGGCAGGCCCCAGAGCTTTCAAACTATGCGGCCGCCCTGGACGAAATAATCTCACTCAGTGCGGGTAACAAGATCAAGTGGCTAAATAGCCTCAGACAGCTGGTTCTAAAACTAGGTCTGAATGATGCATGGGCCACCCAAACACCACCCTCAAAGGATGTAATAAAGAAACTTTATTGGGGTTGGGTACAGGAGGAGGGTTTACGCAGAGACACCGGAGGTACCTTAACAGAGCGGTTCTTAGAGCTTAAGCCTGATAGGAAACTTGAACCGTTCCTTGACTATATACAAAAAACCCTAGATAGAGCACTTTATTTAAAACTCAGGTTTGGGACTCTGCCGGTGAAGGATTTCACGGCAGGCTGGAATGTTTCAAGCTCTCCAGATAAATCCTGCCCCGGGTGTGCTGCCCCGAAGGAGTCCGTCGCCCACCTCCTTTTTGCTTGGCCAGCATATAGGGGAGCAAGAAAGATATGGTTAAAGCCGATATGTAGGGAGTCGGGCCTTAGATGTCACAAGATGGCCGTGGGGGTGCTCGTTACGGACCCCTCATCGTTAGTCTTGGTCTGCGCTGTGGCAAAATTTCTGGGCAGCGCATGTTTGACTCGCTTGCGTAGGTTAAAACAATTGTCCTAAACTGAAGATCATTTATGCACTTTATTCGTGACCCTTTTTGAAGTTTTATGCTGCTGGGTTTTTATGTTTTAATGTGTATATAGTACTTTTTAATATTGAGTGTATTTTACTTTTTTTTAATCGGATTGTTGTATGGACTGACGAATTGCAAGGTTGTAAAATTGTCTAATTTTATGATAAATATTTTATCGAATAAAGTATTACTACTACTACTACTACTACATATCTCATAAAAATAGAAGGAAAACTTTTTTGACAGTTCATATGGCGAATTGGACTATTTTTTTTGTTTTTTTTCCCTATGCTCCCTATCCAGTGACCCCCCCTGTTCCACACATCTCCCACCCTTGTGCCCCCTGGAGAACCCCCACTATTTGTCTCATGGTCCTACCCTGGCTTTGAGGCTACCCTCTCTTCGGTCAGGGCGGTAATTCCTTTTTTTTACTCCAAAAACTGCTGCTAACTAAGGTTTATCAAACAAAAATTTTTGGGAATGAAGCTCTAACCACCAACTGAAGTTATTTTAAAGAGAGCCATAACTTCATTCATTCACTGTTCATTGTTGATTGTTCCTCCCTGAATTTGGTGCAAAAACGTTTATGCCTCCTCTACCCGTCTGATTGTAGGCATTTTATTTTTAAACATTACTTTTAGTGTGGCTGGAAATTTGAGTTGTGCCGTAGCACCCGACTGTCTGAAAGGCTCTAATAATTTTCCCAGATCCCACTGTTTAGATGCAGTAATGGAGGAGACATCAGACCGGATTTGAAAAGTGAACCCTTCTGCACCTATTCTATTCACTTTTAAAGTCTTATTTAGTATTTCATCCTTTAGGCTATATGTTAAAAAGTGAATCAAAATTTTCCTGGGTTTGCTCTTATTCGGGCTCAGTCTGAAAGGTATCTATTCACTCTTTGAATGTCGGCAGAGAGGACTTGTTCTGAACATTCAACGTTGGTTGTTTGCTTAATTAGTTTTACTACAACAACTACTCTAACAGCGTGGGGCATGATTTAGATGTCGGCGTTGTAGAAATATTTTTAATACATTTTAAACTGTCACACATTATTTTGCGTACTGCACTGAAGTGTTTTGAGGTGTAATTGCTTTTTTCCATCTGTACCCCGCCCCGTTTCCACCGCGGCTGCCTGTGCCGTTAGTGTGGAGGGCGAGGCGCCATCTTGGAGTGGGCCGGACCGGACTTAGCGGTCTAGCTGCTCTGGGGAGGCTGGGCTCAAAAGGCAATGTGCAGCGGGCGCGGCGATGGCGCGCCGAAGGTGCGCCTAAGGTAAGCCCGTCTGCGCCCGTCCGCGACCGCACAGGACCAGGGGCTACCGACTCTACACAAAAATGCTCTTATTCCATCTGTGAATTGTTAGCATTGAAATCGGCAGAACATCTGAGCCCTACTACTCTCCCCCTACACGTGCTGAAACGCACAGACTCTTATGGCATCTCTAAAACCAAGTTTGCCGCCTTTGACCCCACCCGCCCACTAACCATTAAGCAACCATCACTTAAACCAGAAAAAACACTTAACTGCTGGTACCTTAATACGCGTTCCATGATTAAGCACCAAGTCGACCTGTTTTTACTCTTAACATCTGAGAAACTTGACATCCTAATGCTAACAGAGACTTGGCTTACTTTAGACTCCATACCTGACATTTTAGCAGCTCTACCCTCGGATTATTATATCCTCTCTTCCAACCGGCCCTCCGGAAAAAAAGGAGGAGGAGTAGCTGCTATTATCCATAAATCCCATACCTTCACCACACTTTCGTCACTAGTCTTAAAAGACACTGAAAATATCGTGTGTAAACTGGACACTGATAATGGGGCAATCCTGGTAACTTTGCTTTATCGCCCCCCACTCTCTATGCCCTCATTTCCTACATTACTGGCAGAACAACTGGCCCCCCTCGTCACAAACTACCCAAAATGTATTCTAGTTGGTGACCTTAATTTTTGGTTTAACAAGTTAGAGGCAGACCAGCAAGCAGCTGAACTCAAGGACTTATTCCTTGACTTAAACCTAACGCAACACATCCATTCGGCCACTCATGAGAAAGGCCACAGCCTCGACCAAATTTGGTCCCACAATATGTCACTATCTACTCCCATTATAGAACCCTGCATCTGGTCTGACCACTTTCTCATTCACTTCTCCTGTACAGTGGAAGGGAATCATAAACACACCCTTGGGGCTGGTGGGAACGTCAGGAAATGGAAAGGTATCGATACATCTACCTTTCTCGAGACTCTGGCCTCCAGTCTACCACTGTTGTCTACAGACACAGACATTAACATCATGGAGGAAACCATCTCGCACTGGCTTTTAGAAGCAGCTGACATCCACGCACCCTGGGTGAAATTTTCTCGTTCTCGTCCCAATGACGCTCACAGATGGTTTACCCCACTATTAAAAACCTTGAAATTGGAGGTACGCCAAAAGGAAAATCAATGGAGGGCTAACTACCTACCCTTAGATAAAGAGAACTATTGTATAGCCCGTAAAAATTATCAGAAAACCATTTTGATACGCAAAACTGAATACTTCTCGGATATTATCACGAGCTCCACAAACAAATCCAGGGACGTATTTAAAATTGTAAATTACCTTAGTAATAGTGAAAGGACCGCCCCCTCTGTGACTCCTACCCAGGAACTCTGTAACTCTCTTAACTTGTTTTTCACAGACAAAATCAATATTATAAAACAGAGTATTCTGAACTCCCCGTCATCTGTTCCTATGGATGATATCTATTTCAACCCTATTACACTTGACACCTTTTCCCCTATTGACACTAAAACCCTTACCAATCTTTCGAGCCGTGTTAAATCTGGGTCACCCTATGATGTGTGCCCCCCTTACATCATTAGGGAAGTGATCCAAGCTATCCCACAGGGCATTCTTTCCTTACTAAACGAATCACTTTCTAAGGGCAAGGTGCCTGGCAACTTCAAGAATGCACTACTCATCCCGTTAATAAAAAAACAAGGAGCAGACCCTCATAACCCGGTCAATTACAGACCCATCTCCTTACTCCCCTATCTTTCCAAATTACTTGAAGCCCATGTTGCCAACTGCATGTCTAAGTTTATCGAAGACTCCGATTACTTAGAGCCTAACCAAGCCGGTTTCCGTCCCTGTCACTCGACGTAATCCGTGATTTTGGCCGTCCAAAATACTATGCAATCCAACGCGGACAAAGGTACACATCAGGTGTTGGTGCTTCTTGATTTAGTTCGACACGCTTGACTAGTCTATTCTGATCAACTGTGTCGAACAGGCCGGTCTAAGAGGCCCGCACTTATCGATTAGGATCGCGGACGGACTTGCGTCCGTCCGCGACCCCAGAGCAGGAGGGAACCTCCGCATGGCATGCGGAGTTCCCTCCTGTGCAATTAGGATGTGACCGCCAACCTGGCGGTCACATCCTCTATTTTTAACATTGCAGCGGGTGCAGCTTCAAGCTGCACCCGCGGCAACGTTAAAAAGGCACGCATTGCATTTGCATGCAGAAAGAGGCAGGCACCGCGCGGTGCCTGCCGCTTTCTGCATGCAAATGCAGGGGGGTACCATAGGTACCCCCCATGTGCACCCCCCACGCCCCCTTCACCTAGGGGGCCCGCAACAGGCCCCCGCAGTGAAGATCCGTATGCTTTTCCACGGCGGAAAACCCGCCGCGGAAAAGCACTTTTTAAAGCCCATCCTGATATGGCGGACGGTGTCTGAGAGACACCGTCACCATATCAGAGCTTTTCCGCCGCGGTTGTAAGCCGACCGCGGCGGAAAAGCTGCGGACGGAAACCAGGACCCACCAGCCATCCTAATGTGGCGGTGGGTCCTTGGTCAGTCCGCTGCGGTTTTTCCGCATCCTCGGGGCCGGCGGTGGCTTCCGCCGGCCCCGAGGATGCGGAAAAACCGCAATCATAATCGGCCCCTAAGTTGGATTGCTTCCTTTATCTCTGGACGCACACAAGCAGTTAGGCTTGGCTCCTTTACAGCACCTAAAACTTCATCCACTTGTGGGGTCCCACAGGGATCCTCACTATCACCTTTATTATTTAATCTTTATCTCCGCCCTCTCCTACACTCCTTAAAACAATTTAATGTTGTTATTTACAATTACGCAGACGACCTTCAACTCGTGTTTACGCTTAACCCCTTAGACTCTGTTGCGCAATTTCAGAACACCATGCAACACATTCAGAGGTGGATGAGTCTTAACCATCTCAAACTTAACCCAGGCAAGACAGAACTGATCTTGCCTGGGAAAAGCAAGCTGAGTTGGGGTCCACACTTCTGGCCATCTGATGTGGGAAACCCACCAACGAAATCCACTTCTGTCAAGAGTCTGGGCGTTACTCTTCGCGCCGATCTCGCACTGAAAGGACAAGTTGGTGCTGTCGTTTCTGCCAGATTCTACCAACTGAGAACAATTTTAAAAATCTCTCAAATTTTAACTCATACCGCACTCATTCAGGTTATAATAGCCCTTGTGCTTTCCCGGTTGGACTTTTCTAATAGTCTTTACCTAGGACTCCCAGTTGGTTTGCTGAAAAGACTCCAACTTGTTCAAAATCAAGCAGCCAGATTGATCCTCAAACAGCCGAAATGGCAGTCTATTAGACCTGGCTTAGAACATCTTCACTGGCTGCCGGTGGAACAGAGAGTCTTATTCAAAACTGGCTGCATCATTTATAAAACCCTACATAACACCGGCCCCAAATTCATTGCCCAACTCGTGTCCAGATACAGCCCCTCATTAAACCTCCGCTCTGCTAAAAAAGAGCTTCTAATTATCCCGTCTTTTTAGAAAAAATGGCTGGGCGGCAGCTCCTTTCACCATCTAGCAGCCACCCTTTGGAATTCTCTCCCACTATCTTTGAGACAATGCCCAGACCTCCTCACATTTAGGCATTCTTTTAAGACATGGCTTTTTAGACAAGCTTACTATTAGCTTCACTACCTTGTATTATGTTCCTCTTTCGATAGCGCCATGAAGCCCAAGGGCGTACGTGCGCTGAATAAATAAATCTTAACATAACATAACTACAAATTCTTTTATGTTGTCACCCTCGACTTCCTCAGGACCTTTAAGTAATCAAAGATTATTTCTTCATTGAGCGTTCTCAATGGACTCCACCTTGTCCTGGAGGCTAGCTTCTTGTTCTTTCATTTTAGTTACATCTTTTACATTTTCGTCTACTTTTGCTGCTAACTCGGCCACCGATGTCTCTAGTGCTGTGGCCTGTTTGTTAATGAATCCAACTTGTCTTCCATTTTTTCACAAACAACCTTAATTTCAGCTTGTTTTTTTCTGAGATCTGAAATCTATTCTTCATCTCTTCAGTTAGAGCCTGTAAGAAAGCTAAAGTTGACCTCTGAGCATTTGGATCCCTTTCTTTTTCTTTTGATGGTTCATACTGATGCTTTACCTTTCCCCCTTCTTAAAAATCACTTAAAGTGGACCCATCTTTTTCCAGATTTAACTTATCATTAGTTTCATCTTGTATCCAGGGCCCCTCTGTTCCCTTCTCTGCTGGGATGTTCGCTAATAGTTGGAACTTATTTGGAGCTAGTACAGCATCAGAGAATTGAAGCAACTCAGTCATCTCACCCAGGTTACTGTCAGTGCTTCCCTTAAGCATACTTTAAGAATTTAAGGTTTAAGAATCAAAGTGCTGGGGACTGGCTTGAAATAATCTTTTAATGAAGGTGTCAGATTTGTTTATTTATTTTTCTGCTCTTGCTTTAGTGCCCTAAATTTTTTCTTTGGCTTAGATTTAGATTTTACCAAACTAATCTGATTCTGGGTCTTACCATTGGGGGATGAACCTGCCAGAGAAGCTTTATAAGCTGTTGCACTGTAATCAGCTGGCTCTAAGTCCTCTATTAACCCGAAAGTGAATCATGTCCTGTGCTCCTTAAAGTATATTGCAACGATAATTTAGTGGTTAATCCTCTCTTTTTCCCTACTGGCCCCCTTTTAGCCTGGCCTCCCCCTCTCTGCTCCACAGAGGCAGCACTTACTATTTGTTGCATCTGTATATTAATGTTAATGCCAGTGTCAGAGTTTTCACCGGGAGATCCTTTTGTCTACCTCCTTCTTGTGGTGTGGGAGCTTCGATAATCAGGCTTGCCACACGTTCCTCCTCTTCCCCTGCCACCGTGAATAGGGAGCCTTGCTGTCGCCTTCCGCCCGCAATGCAGCTCCAAGGCTGCCCGCTACCAGAGAGCAACCTGCTCTTCCTGAGGCTCCCCTACCTGCTCCTGCAGAAGAGGCACCGCATCCCGGGTGGCCACAGCAAGCCCCGCCACCTCTGCCACAATTCTGGTGAGATTTGCCAAAATAGAAGTGGCGAAAAAAGCACTTCAAGTAGTTTTTAGAACAGCAAAGGACGTTGCAGCCAGCCTCCAGCTCCTGTCTTCCAGCTCAGTGCGATCACTTCAAGCACGGTCCCCGCCCACGGCTTACAGGTGATAGGTGGTTACACAGCATTACACTGTTGCGCTAAAACAATGACTGTTTTCCAGTTTTTCGTTTCAAAAACAATAGTTATCCCCCGTATCTTCCAAATACCTCACCATAGTCCAAATTAGCAGCTTCCACCACAACTTCCAACTACATTACGATTAATATACTGCGCTAAACACCGCGAAGCCGCCCCGACCTCTGGAGCCTCCGTGACCTGCTAAACCGCCGGCCACCATGTTCTACAAACCTTCCCTGTCTGTTTGTTACTTCCAGGTGCCAGGACAGAGTCTTTCAGTAATGAAAATCTATTTGTGATAGAAATTGCTGAGTGGGAGAGAAGATCTCCAGGTAATTCAGAATGCATTGGCAAGGCTAATTTTGGACATTCCTAGGAAACAACCTGCCAGAAAGGGCCTAGAGGTGCTGCACTGGCTTCCCATTGAACAACGCATTAGCTTCAAATCACTCTGCATGGTCCATAAATCATTGCATGCTTCCTATCCGTCTAGGTTGAAAACTATGTTCAAGTGGCATTCTTCTATTAGACCATTGCGCTCCTCACTTCAAATGCATCTGGTTGTACCAAGAACTAAGAAGAAGTGGGGGGACAGAGCATTCTCTGTGGAAGCTAGTGAGCTGTGGAACTCCCTGCCCCTTGCTCTTAGATCCATCTCCCTTCTGCTCCCCTTTAGAAAGTCTCTTAAAACCTATCTTTTCACGGTCTAGCATCTAGCGTGGAGCTTTTGGCCCGTTCTAGATTCCTGGGTATTGACGGCTGATCTCTAGCGCCTTGATGCCCTTGGGTGACTGCTGCGCTTTATAAATCCTCAAATCAAAACAAATCACCTGACTTTCCCAGGAGGCTGCAACAGGTGCTGACTCTGGCAGGCTTCCCCCCGGAATTGCATCCAGGACTTACAGGGCGGGGGAGGGCGCGATGCACTGCTCGATACTTGGAGAGTGCACCAGCGGCCCTGAACAGAGCCAAGCCACCACACATCGTAGGGGAGCCTGAAAACACCAAAACAGCCAGACACAAAGAAAACAATAACAAAGATGGGGTGGGAATGAGTCAGCAAAGAAAATGACTCCTACGGTGAGGTTAGAAGCAAGAAACAAAAGGTGGGATTGTGTGAGTTCAGATAAAGCACTGCTGAGAATATGGTTTTGTGGAGTTGCCTGGGTGGAGTGGCCTGGACCTGTTGTATCGATCATCGGATTTAGGGAAAGATGAAAGTCCCCAATCATGAGTATAGTGGAGGTGTGTAAGCGGGTAAGGTGCACTGATATATCCGTGAAGATCTCGGGGAGTCTGTGTTTTCGGCATAGATATTAACTAACAGTAGGGGGATGTTACTGAAAATATAACTGCAGCAACTAAATAACGGTCTTCGGGATCGGCAACTACTTCACATGTGGTGAATGGTATTGCCTTATATTTTAGGATGTAGATCCCTCTGGATTATGTACTATAATTCGCAAATGAGGGGTTTGTGCCCCAAGCGGAGGCGTACCCAGGAGTTGCGCCTGGAGTGCAATGTGTTTCCTGGAGAAAGGCAACCTGTATGCCATGTCTGGACAAATAGGACAGTACCTGCCTGCCCTTTTGGGTATTGGATAGCCCATGCACATTCCAGGATATGTATCTTAAAGAGGAGTGGCTAAAGGTCATGTTGGGCATTGTCGTGGACAGTGGGAGTTATTCAAAGCAGTGGATAAGCATGTGTAATGTTGCCGGTCAGGCCTAGGCAAGTTATTGGTTCAACATTCGGCATGCACAGTGCATATATAGTGAGACCAATAGAGTAAACTAAATAGAATTGTGCAGAAAAACAGATAGTATAACATGAAATACCCTGATACCCCCTCCCACTTCCGGCAGTATAACAGATACTGACAGAGAATCCCAACAAGCGTGCTCCTACCAGAAAACAAGAAAATATTAATGGAGTCATCCTTGGGGAGAGACGGCGCCCAAGAAGAGCACCTATTTGACCATGGGCATGTATATATAAGTAATAGCCATTTAGAAAAGTGATCATAACATTTATCATAACCACAATGTATCATACATTTAGTAATTACTGCTGTATCGATATGGTAAAAAAGTAAAGCAGGTGTCATGTAGCAGTGACAGGTGGGGGGAAAGTCCATCTCCCACTCAGGGGTAATAGAACATATTCTGAATAACAGTCAATGTCCGGCATGAGCCAGGACCAGCGCAACATTATATGGAGGATGGGTGGGCGGGAGACGAAGCACCAGGCGCCGCGTTTGTAGGTGCAAGTTCTGCATGGTGGCGTTTACAAAATTGGGTAGCTTCATCCACTGTTTAGAAGATATGTGGCTTGCCACCAAGCTGGACATGGAGCTTCAACGGGTAGAGCATCGAATATTTCACATTGGCTGCACGTAGGGTGCACTTGACTTCTGTAAATTTACAGCACGCATCGTGCATGATTGGGGTGTAGTCTGTGTAGAACACTGGCATCATGCCCTGACACTGCAATTAGCCCTTCTCACATGCAAGCCGTAGTATTGAATCCCAGTCTTGGTAATTAATACGTTTGGTGATGATCAATCTAGGAGGTGCACCAGGGACAGGTCGGGCACAAGGGTTTTATGGGCCCTCTAGATTGCAAACAACGTGGACAAGGTTTCTTTGACAAAGAGTTCAGTGAGTAGGCTTTCCATATAGCTGCACATATGACCCGTGTTCGTGGATTCCGAGATTCCTGCAATGCTTATGTTATTTCTTTAGGATCTCGCTTCCAAGTCTTTTGCCATGGCTTCAGTTTGCTTGAGTAGTTTTTCAATTTTGACAATCCACCTGGTACTGATAGAATGTGCGTCTTAGATGTCCGAGAGTAATTGTTCTGCAGTGTAGAAACGTGCTTCATGCATGCCTTCAAGTTTTGAGCCTATGCCATTAAGTCGAACATCCACTGCACTGAATCCGGCTTTTAATTCGGCAAGAATAGCTGCAGTTCCGTCCGACATCGTAGCATCCGTATCTCCGGATCCCTGGCCCTCACTGCCATGCGGCTTGTCTTTACCAGGTCTGGGGTTTTTAGAGGAGTCAAATGACAATGGGCGCTAGCGAGGATCAGTGGGTGACCGGGGTATGGGCAATGAAATGCCTGGTTAGGGGTCAAAAGCACAAAAGCACTGTATTAGGCTGAAAAGGCCCCTCCGTGACGAGATCGGTCCACAGACAACATGTAGTAGTGGCACAGCTGAGTCGCGGATCTAGTGCGTATCAGTGGTACTGCAGTGTCAAGCACAGTGCAGCACCTCCAGCTGCCAGATGTGAGTCTGTTTAATACCATGGGATTCATGTAGGAGCAATATCGGGGAGTGACTGCGTCACCGGTCAGGGATCCCTACTTACAGTCCAAGGAGGGAGTGTAGTCTGGAGTAGTGCCACTGAATGCCGGAAGCCCTCCTCCCATCCTGAGGTGTGCTGGGATAGTGCAGTGCATGCATTTAATGCTGCTGTGCCGCTGTGTGTATTCCACAAAGCAGGCAATCGGCCAGATAGCCCCAGACAAGTGTCAAGAGAGAGAGCAGACACCCACCTCCAGCTGTAAGCTTATTAGTAACTCACCCAAAGGTGAGACTCTTGAATTTACTTAAAGATGTAGAGAACTATATTTTTTTGGAAAGATGGCCTGAAGGTGTATAATGTGAACCAGCTGGGGGAAAGTGAGGCACAGTTTGGCAGCCGAAGGCTCGGGGAGCGGAGATGGCTTGTTGGTTGTCTGATGCTCACGCTGCAGGAGAGCCGCTCCCGGTGTCGGTGGTGAAGTAAGCGGCATTGACAGAAGATAGTGGATATAAACTTCGGACTCATGACTATGTTGGTGAGTCTAGTGACTTTCTGAGAAAAGCGGGCCGCATTTAAATAGAATCCAAAACAGGTGGAAACGGCTGTCAGCTAGGGGAATCACGATTATTTTTTATGTGATTACCGTGTCAGAAGCAAAGTGGTCAACAGCAAGTGCTGTTTCAGCAGCCCACGGAGCATTGTAACAGTGGATCATAGGGTTCAGGCGGAGCAAGAGGTGCGAGAGGAGTTGGCGGTTGGATTCTCCGGTTTCTCCGATTGCTGGGGATTGCTTGAGTTGTGGATTGCGACTGGTGGCGGCCGGTCTCGGCTTGCAGCGGTTTTGCAGGACTGAGATCTGCTGCCGCTGGGAAGCGTGAGGATCGTGAGAGGATCGGGTGAGGAGCACGGGGTGGAGGATGCCGTGCCCTGCCCCATCTGTTCTTGGCCGCGCGTCGTCCCCGCTGACCCCGCTGACCTGGAACCTGGACCAAGCTAAACCAAGCCGACTTGCTCTAGCTGACCGGGCAAACAAAAAAAAAGGAATTGCTGCTTTGCTGCTTGACTGTGTGTACAATGAGGCAATGTATGGTGCCCGGTGCTGGTGCTGAGCATTGGAATAGCAGGTTGGGATAGCTGCCTCTCAATTGAAAAGCTACACCCTGAGAGGAGGGTGCTTGCTGTGGGAGAAGGGACTGCAAGTCCCAGGAAGCCCGGAGGTTCTGCCCTGCACCTGTGCCTCCTTGCTGCAGGCTACATCAGCAGCTCACCGCTGCGCGGAACAGGAGTGCGTCGGAGACCGGACGAGGCCGGGCCGCCCCCCCCTCTAACTTCAACTTCATTGCAAGGTCAGTCTTGTATAACATTTAATTAAACCCTTGAGTACAGCGAACACAGAGATTGTGTGGGCTTTGTCATTTGATAACAAGATGGCCAAACGCGAAGGGAAGAGGATAGGTGCCCTCACTGGTAGCAGCGTGGTGGGTACCCTGGATCAATTTATATTAAGGGCCACGTCTGTCCTGGAAAAAGGAATAGCGATAACAGAACGTTGCTTATCGCTGGACCCGCAACAAACTAAAAGATCCTCCCTAGTTTTAATTGCTACAGTTCGCTCCCCAGTCCATCCTGCCGCTAACCTTAATACATCTATGTTCATCGATGAGGAGGGCGGTTCTGTGACCCCCCCAACTGGGCCATTGGAGGTTGCCACAAAATCACCTGTAGTCGCAGCCAACCCTGCTCCTACTGTGCCCCCACGAACGTCGACCAGATCCATTTCTACAAATAAAAACACAACAATCCAGTCGACCCTTGACCCTGCAACTAAAAGAAAGAGGGTAGGTGGGCCACAGAGGCCAGTGCCTCTCTGGGTGGCCTCGGCTCGAACCCAAGTGAGGAAATGTGGAGAAGACTGGAAAATCTATTAGTTACCTTATTAACCCCGATCACTTACAGATTGAGATGAATTGAGGAACGCCTAATAACCACTGAATCTCAGGTTAAGACAGGTTTCTCTGCCCTAGAGGACTTGTCTGCCCAATCGAAATCTGTAGTTACGAACATATCCAGCAATCTGTGGAATAAGGTCCCAGTCCTGGTTACAGTCACATCTAAGCCCCCATGTTCAGAAGCAACAAGACATACTGCCCCCCGGGCGCCTACAGAGGCAGTCCCTGCACCAAACCAGGAAATAATTCTCTTGGATGGAAATGACGCCCACATAGGAAATATATCAGGAGAATTTGCCCAATCAATTATGAGCACTCTGGGAGTCGGCAAAGTGTCAAAAGCATCAGCTTCTACTAAAAACACTAACTGTAAAAACTTTTCCCTGGACAGACAAGCTAGTACAACCATAGGACCACAGGGAAACAGAGAACTGGAATATAATGCTGTGCAATCAAACCTTACTGCTTTTAACCTTCCCCCGGCAGCTGCACCTCTAGTGGCTGTGTTGATGAACGTTCCACACTTGCGGGCAGCACAGATCGAAACCATTGAACAACTATTATTAAAAGCGTTGCATTGGTTTAACACTTGTCTTAAAGACGGTGGGATATGGGAGGAAGGTGTTGATCAGCACATGATTAGGGCTATACAGACACCGTGGATAGGGCCTACTAGGAAAGAATGGAGTGGCGATTGTGTAGTTGTTAATTTTAATAATGTACACATTACAAGTTTTTTTGGGAGAATCCGGGAGGGATGTCGGGAGGACATATCGATAGAGTGTGCATTTTCCCATTAGGGTACTTTTATAAACCGGGTCCCCACCTCCCTAATGTGCTGGAACGTCAAAGGAAGGATAGGCAAAAACGGGCTACCCTTGGACTAGCACAAAGATCAACTGAGGTCCCTTTATCTAATAGATTTGCCCCATTATATGATTTGTATCTATGTGAATGACTACCCTCATGTACCTTGAATCTGGTTGAGAACCCTGATGGCTGTGCAACTCCACTTCATTGCCCTAAAAAAGATCTGCACCAAATGGAGGATAATTGACAGGTTTATACTGGGCCCCCACCACCTACTACAAATTCACAGGGTATACAACAAACACAGATCTCACTGGTATCTTGGAATATCGCTGGTTGAATAACTAAAACATTGTCTTCTGAATGGTCAAGCTTTATTCATGGCTATGACGTTATTGCCTTCCAGGAGACCTGGTCGGTGGATATGATCTACCGCCCAGGATACTTGGCGTTTGGCAAAGCTGCAATTCCAAATCCCAGAGGGAAACCTAGTGGGGGTTTGCTAATATGGGTCAAGCAACAGCCATCAATCCAAAAAAAGGAACTATCAATATATAGCCCAGACATTCTTGCCATTGAGATCAGCTCAGAGGGAGAGCCTGATTTTATATTACTTAATGTGCATGCGAGAGGGATTGCGGGTGGGAAAGCCTCACCAACTATAGCCCTCGCGGACACATTCATAGATAATTAGGCCGGCTTAAATGCCTTGGTTATTGCAGGCGATTTAAACTGTACTTTCGAGCCCTTAGGCCTAGAGGACCATTGCCTTAGTTTGGAGGAAGATAAGAATTTGGGGATACCGTCTTTATTGCTGCCACCTATCAATAAATGGTCTGAGGCGGTGTTGCAGCTAAAAAGTTTAACCCTGGGGAGGGGGTTAAGAGCTGTTAACGGGAGATCTCCCTCAGGCATGGAAGGTATTAATACCTTCTCTAATGGGTCTAGAGGTAATAGAATTGATTACATCCTGCTCAGTTTGGAGCTATGTCCCAGATTTGTGGACATGCGGGTTCACCACAGACCGGAAAGTGATCATGACCCTCTTTTATTAACCTTAATTGGGAAAGGTATGGATCACCCCAAAGCTGCTTTGGAAACTGATATAGGAGATCTAATTATGACCCAAGACTCCCGTCGGCTGAAATAGGCAGTAGTTTCTGCAGACGAAGGCGCTCTAAAGCAGATCAAGTCAATAACTAAAGAAACCATAATACGGCTTGGCTCTAGAGATACCCGGGATAACTCTCCCTCTGATCTTATGAAGGTTCATGAGGAGTTATTTGTTAAATTAAAGTCCCTGTTCACAAAAAGCAGACAACCTCTTAAGTACACTATAAAGAAAAAATCAGCCAAATGGTACAATGAAGCATGTGGAGCTGCATTTAAGCATCTCTCGAACACAATTAAAATAGGAGCACTTTATGAGGTCAAAAAAGCAAGGGCAAATTATAAAAAAGTACAAATGCAGGCAAAGAAGGCCTTTGATGAGGATAGATGGGAGAGCCTATCTATTGCCAGCAAAGGGAAGAACCAGAACAAGTTTTGGCCCCTACTCTATTCTCCCTGTTCATAAATAAAGTAGTCAGTTATTACACTAATTTTCCAACCGATGCACCAACTCTAGCCGGCTCAAGGGCACCTATTTTAATGTTTGCAGACAATACTTTAATTTTATCCAAAATGCAATCGGGTCTGCAACGTGCCCTTGACACATTTATTGATTTTTGCAACAACCATGACCTATAGTAAACATTGACAAAACAAAGTTCATGGTGTTGCATGAACATAAATATGTTAAAGGTAGAGTAAAATTGAACAAAGCACCTTTGGAATAAACTGATACCTTTACATACCTAGGTGTGACTTTGGGTAGGAGGATGAACTGGTCACCACAGTTAGATGTCCTAGTCCTAAGGCATAACCAGGTAGCCGGCGCCTTATTAAAAGAGCACCGACTTTCAACTACTAAACCGGTGGGGCCAGCTATATCAATCTTCAATGGGAAAATCAGAGCTTCTATAATATATGGTGCCGAACTTTGGGGGTTCGAAAATTTATCACCCCTAGTTAGGGCACAAAATAAGTTTCTGAGATCATTGACCACCCTCTCACAATCCACCCCTATTAAGCCTCTGCTACTAGATCTAGGCTGTACTTCCTTCGATGAGGTGGCGGGTTTTAGACCCTAGCTTATTGAAGGAGGTTAAGGACCACTCCTGAATTGTAAAACTATGCACTGGCTCTAATGGGGATCAGTAATGCTGACTTGTCCTAAAAAATCAAATGGCTCCAGCTTAAGCTTAATATGTATGACATGGGGATAAGACACCTGTGGGATGACCCGATAGGGAATTCATTTCCCAGTAAAAAATGAATATCAAGCTCTTTACTGGGATATGATCATAAAACAGACCCTGTCGGGGGTGGACAGCAACTCTCTTACAGGTATTTTTATGGACCATAAGTTTGTAGTGGAAGCAGAGGCCTACTGGAATCTGATTACGAAACCAGGTGATAGGAAATGATATCACCAGTTCAGAGTGGGCACCCTTCCGATAAGATCTTTCACTGCAAATTGGAACAATGCTCCAAATACTATTTGTCCCTCTTGTTCAACACAGGAAGAGTTTATTAGTCATGTATTGTTTGTGTGTCCGGCTTATTGTAGCCCCCGTTGCAAGTGGCTCAAGCCGCTTTGCTCTAACCTGGGTACGAGATCGGGTATGGTAGCCTTGCGTATCTTGGTAACAAATACCCAACCCGACATTGTTATAGCCATTGTGAAATTTCTTAGTTGGGCATGGGCACTGCGAAGGAAAAATCTCCCTGCTTCAGGAACCGAAATTTCAAAATAAGATTGCCTAGCAGTCCCTCTCTTGTAGATTCTTGATGGAATGTCTTATATAAAAATGTTCTTAAATGTTATTTTATGAGTATTGCCAGGGTCATTCGATAATGCTTGTATTACATTTTGTACGATAGTATGTTTTTAGGGTCCTACCCTTTTGATGATGTATTGTGTCTTTTATGATTGAAAAATTATCGAATAAAAATGACTGACTGCATATCTATTATGACATCACATATATGTTTTCATGATGATCTATGTTCTTAAAGGCTATTGAAAATGTCATGTATATGGTGAGGGTGGTGCATTTATTTAAAAATGCTCTGTTTCAAATTGAGGAGGTTAATAGCGCAGAATGTCTCTTGAGAGCTCTTGTGCTAGCTTCACTTGGTGTGAAACATTTCTTTGAGTAATGATGAATATATGTTTTAAATACACGAGAAATATTTGAGAAATAATGTAAGTTTGCCATTAAGAAAATGTTCTGTGCTTTGGAAAAATTAGAATAGTTGTTTACATTTTTAGAAACTTAATGATGCTTGTGCACACTGAGTAACCGAGCTTTAGAAAGCTATGTCTCCAATTATATATCAAGTGTGATATCTAGACCTCACTCACACATAGCTCAGTAGAAAAGGATACATACACCAAAACAGGTAGTTTCCTACTAACAGGAGGACCTAAACAATGAGTCATAGATATAGTCACAACTGATATGTATCTAACAACAATAGAAGTACTTTCACAGTAAGCCAGACACTCATCCAATCAGTCAGTCACTATAATGCAGTCATCAAATCACGTATGCACTGTCTATGCACTTATTCAATTACCCAGGCACTACATATGCACTCTTGCATTCACACAGGTCCTAATTATGAAGACATTGAACTATGCAGGCACTACCCATGCATTCATCCAATCACCCAGGCACTAACCATTCACTCATCCAATCACCCAGGCACTAACCATTCACTCAGACAATCACCAAGGCTATACTTATGCAGTTATTCAAACACCCAAACACAACCTGTGCACTTATTCAAACATCCACTTACAACCTAGTCACTCATTGAAATACTGAGGAACAACCCATGCACCCATCCAATTATGCAGGCAGTACCATTGCAGTGACCCTATCACCCATCCAGTACCTATGCACTCATTCAATTACTGAGGGAGTACTGCTGCACTAGTACAATCACCCCAGTATTACACTCGCTTTTATGCAATCATTCACACTTTAACAGTGGACTCATGCAATCATTTATGCACTAGTCATGCATTATCTAATCAGCCAGGCACTACTGATGCACTAATTCAATTATCCAGGCACTACCCATGTACTTATCTAAACCCCCAGGCACTACCTGTTCACTCAACCTAAAACACATCGGCAGCAGCCATGTATTTATGCAATCACTGAAACACTACTCATGCCCTCATCCAGTCTGCCAGGTGCTATGTATGCATTTAAACAATCACATATGGAATATCCATGTACTCTACAAATCACCTATATACTATGAATGCACTCCTGCAATCATCCAGGAACTAGAGTTGCACTCATTTAATCATCCAACCACTATCTATGCATGTATTGAATTCTTTACGCATTAGTGAGGCACTTTTGTAATCATTCAGCCACTACTAATGCATTCATCCATACATCCGGATAGTAGTGATATACTCATGCAAAAATGCAGGCAGTAACTATGCAGATATGGAAGGACCCATGGAGTTCTCACAAACTCAGTGAATCATCCAGGTACTACCTGTATCCTCAGTGAAATACCTAGGCACTACCTATGCACTCATTCAATCATCCAGGGAGTATTCATATATTCAACCATAAAAACATGTATTTATATAAGTTTTAGTGAGGAATATGTAGTCTTTTAGAACCCTCTGGTGAAATATATATTGAACCTGTCACTCACTGTTTGCATATACTCTAAAGAATTAGTATGGACCATTTTGCAACATTTAAATGTGATACATTTAAGTATAAAAGTACTGAGATACTAAATACACCAGTGGCACAGTGGTAGAGAGGCACACAGATAGGTCTTATGTTGTGTTTTCGGATTTAGAGTGTTAAAACACTGTATGTAATTCTACATTTTGGTTGATGTTCATTTTAAAATTTACTGCAGATGGGATAAACGTTTACCATGTATAAGTGTGAACTGAGATATGGTGCAGCTGTGTTGTAGCAAAGGGTGCTATAATGTTAAAGGGTACCTAGTAAATTAAGTTTTGTGTTTCGCTTTGGGTTTGGTATATTGAAGTAGGTGCATGTAGTTATATATAGCTAGGTTCATCTGTAGATTTAAACTGGAACATAACATAAAAACAGTTTTTGTATTATTAGTAAGTCAGTAGTAAAGTCGTTGGTACGTTGGCTAGAGTAAAAATTTAATTTAAATACTTTTTTTTGCAGAACAATATATACATAACTGCAGACAGTTATATTGCCTACAAAGGTTTGGAGTAAAAAGCAAAAGAAGCAACTACAATATCTGCATAACTGGCACACAAAAGAGGAAAAATGCAGATAAAGTGATGAAATAAAAAAGAGCTACTGCTAAGAGGACAAATTCATTTTTAAAAATATATCTCCACACCTGCAAAGATTTCAAAATAATGTAAATAAAAACCGAACTATGATAAACAATAAGAGTGGACAAAATCTATATTACTGGAACAGGAAAGAATGAAACAATTATAGTTGATAACTTTGAAGAAGAGATCACAAAATGTAACAGTGTGCTCTGAAAAACCAGAGTATGTTGTATACGTTGTCGACACACTCACTACAATATTGAAACATAGACTGTTGAGTTATATGTAAATAGTGAAAAATAAAATAAAATAATGATAAACGGCAAAAGTTTGCTGTGTACTTATTCGCAGGGGAAAGCTTTGTCTTGTCCACGCAGTAAGTTATATGTAAGTATGGTTACAATAATTTAGAGGATAATAAAATGCCAGCTAGAGCTGTGCATACAAAGTCAATACTGGTTCCTATTCTAGTACCACTTTTTTTTTTTTTTTTTTTTTTTTTTTTTTATATCATTTGTAAAGCGCATCTGCAACCCTACGGGCATCCTGGCGCTATGTACAAATTGCTGAGAAATGCTGTGCAACAGAGGAGGGGAGGAGAAGTATTAAGGTTCAGGTGAGATTACGCTTTGGGGAAGAGCCATGTTTTCACTTTTTTCCGGAAAGCCATCAGTTCGTCTGTTTTCCTGATGTCGATAGGCATTTTATTCCACAGATGAGCTGCGGCTATGCTGAAGGCTCTACCACCATAAGTGGCTTTCCTAATTCTGGGTATGCTTATGAGATTGGAGGATGAGGATCGGAGGGACCGTGTGGGTGTATACCATTTGAATTTCTTTTGAAGTGGCCGGGGGCCCATCCCGTGTACTGCCCTAAAGACAATGCAGAGGGATTTAAAACAGATCCTTTGATGTACAGGTAACCAGTGAAGGTCGGCCAGAGCGAGGGTGGTAGAGGATCTTCGCTCTCGGGAGAGTGCCAGCTTTGCTGCTGCCTTCACTGCCTTCACTTCAAGGTTTTAAATGTTTATCAGTCAATTCTTATCTAAAATATACATCAATTTCAGACTATATTGTGTATGGAGCCAGAGACAGGCAAGTTAACACCAACAGAGCTGCGGAAAGTTCTAAAAGATAGAGTACTGTACTTAATTAGTAGTGTTTTCTCAAAATGTTCAGCAGAATGCGCAATAATTTGTAATGGTAATGCTAGGACTATTAGAGGAAGAGGGTGTAAATATCAGTGAATTATTTGCTTTAAGTTATAAATGGAACAATAAATGTCAACATTGTGAATTTACCTGTGGCACTGGATCCAGTTTAAATCCCTCTGTGTCACCCACATGATTATGGCCTCCAAAGGCCCACCAATTTTACAGTCAATCATCTCCCCATACCATCCCAGTAGGGTCCTACGTTCAGAAAATAAACGCATGGCCATAGTACCTAGAATTTATAGGGCCAGAAGTGGAGGCCGACGATTCTCCTCATTGCCTCCAGGAGATGGAACGCTCTTCCTGACCATATTCATTTGGAAGAAGACAATTTATCCTTCCGCAGACAGTTAAAGACATACTTGTTCCCAGCTATCTAAAGCGTTCACCTGTAGGCTCGGTTCTTAGCGCTTGGATACCTTAGGGTAGCCATGCGCTTTATAAGTGCCATTTTCATTTCATTTCATTTCATTCACTGAAATTAATTTGGAACGATTCCTCTATTTAACGTTACCACAAACGTCCATCAAGATATGACCTGTCCAAACTGCAGATTAGAACTTAGGTGTACATTGTGGAAATGAAAATTTGTACCGCACACTAATACCCGAAGGCGTCTAGGCGCCAAGAGTCTGGACTAAGAGATGGAGGCAGAGACAGAGCCTTAGTTGTTGAACAGCCAGGTTTTCAAAGATTTCTGAAATGACAAAAGATCTGTTTTAGTTTTAAGAGAAATTGGAAGAGCATTCTAGATCCTAGCAGTACCAACTATAAAACTCCTTCCAACCCAGCTGACCGTTTTGACTTTGGGGATGACAAGATCGAAGGCAGAGGAAGATCTGAGTTGTTGTTGGGGAGCTTATATGTGAAATCTATTCTTAAAGAAGTCGGGCCCTGGTCTTGCTGTGCCTTAAAGGCAATGCAGAGAGAAATAAAGTGAATATGTTTTTTCATGGGGAGTCAGTGTAGATGTGGTAAGAGATGAGAAACAGATTGAAATTTCGAAATTGCAAGGAGTAGTTGAGCGGCTGCATTTTGCAAAACCTGCAGTTTATTTAGACCTTTTATCCGAATGTTCTAGAACAAGGCACTACAATAGTCCGGTTTTGATAGGATTAGGGCAGAGATGACAGATTTCTGAAGCTCCAAGGGGATGAAAGGAAAGTTTTCAGGAGGATCTTTAATGTTAGGAAGCAAGAGGAAGTTATAGTATTGATTTGGCCTTCAAGAGAGAGTTTGTCATCAGAAAAGACTCCTAGAAATGTACCTTTGCAACCAGGTCTCCTCAGTCCACCACCTTGGTGACCAAAAAGACCTGTCTTTCCTGAACAAAAGAACCTCTGTCTTCCTGGTATTCAATTTGAGGCAGTTTCCTGACATAGAATTCCTCACTGCATGCATGCAATCCCAAAGCCTGAGCACAGTAGTATCCACATCGCCGGTCAGTGATACCACAATCTGTGTGTCATTGGCATAAGAGGCTACAGAGAAGACGAATGTCTTAATAAGCCTGGCTAGCGGTGACACAAAGATTTAAAATAACATAGGGCTCAGGGACGAACCCTGTCAAAATCCACATGGGAGTGAAAATGCCTTAGACCTGAACCCGTTAATCTCTACAAACTGCTCTCTATCTGAGAGAGAGGAGAGCTGGAGGTTTAGGGCCCTAATACTGATCCCAATGGCTGCAAGTCAGTCAATGAGGATATTGTGGTTAACCGTGTCAAAGGCTGTGGGCAGGTCTAATAAGGTCAAAGCAGGCCTCCGTTATCCATAACTAATCTAATTTCCTCCACCACCATGATCAGGGTGGATTCTGTATTATGTTGACTTATGAAGCCATATTCGGATGAATGTAATAAATTGTTGTTTGAGATTAAAGCAGATAAGAATGTATGACCTTTTCTACTAGTTTTGCTGGAAGGGGAAGGAGAGAGATTAGTCAGTAATTAATAGGGTCATTCGTGTCAAGGTTAGATTTTTTTAGTGGAGGGAGGATGGAGGCCCTTTTCCATTCCTTGGGAAAGTAACCCTCACAGGACATCTTATTAAAGACATCCTTAAGATAGTTACCAACAATTGCTGATACCGGATAGAGAACTTTCGGTGGATGGGGGTCAAATGGTCAACTGGACTTGGTCTGATTAAGCAGGGCCTTTACCGAATCTTCCTCCAACAAGCTAAACTTGTTGAGCCAGGTGGGTATTTAGAAGAGTGAGTAGCTGAACTCACTTCTGGAGAATTAAAAGGGTCATCTCCCATATGCAAGTCACCTAAAAGGGGGATTGAAGAATGTTTTTCTACAACAGGAGGTGTGGAAGTTATACCCTGATGTTGGCTCACATTAGGGTGATGAGTAGCCAAGGAATTGAAGACCGATTTGGCCTTGTTCATGAAGAAGACCGCCAATGAATCGCAAAAGTCTTGATTTATGTCAGCAGTGATAGGTTCAGGCTGTCTGCTTAACTTTCTTATCTCATTAAAAAGTTATTTAGGAACATTTATAGAAGCCTGAATTTTGGCTGTGAATGTAATAACTTTAGCATTAAAAATTGCAATTTTATAATTCTGGAGAGCCTTTCTATAAGCTATTTTGTCGGCAGGATTGTATTGGACTCACCATTTACTTTCCCACTTACGACACTCTTGATTCAAACTTCTAAGGATGTTGTCAAACCATGGCTGAGTCCGTGCGCGCCTGTTGCTTTTAGAGACCTTGGAAGGGGCCAGTTTGTTAATGATGGAAAGAATACAATTACGATAGTCTGAAGTGGCCGACTCTAGGTCCGGAGGAAATTCTGGCTTAGATTCGACCAGCTGTCATCTGAAACCATCCAGGGGGATTTTATGCCATGGTCTACTCATGGTACTCCTGGCTTTAGGTGTTTGGACAAAAAGAACAATTGATGGACAGAAGGCAGAACAATGTCATGCATTCACCCCAGTACAGAGATCTGGGCTTAAATCCATTGTTTTTTTGCTCGTCATTCCAGTTTGGAATGGAATGGAGTAAGACTTATATTGCGCGAACTTAGCCCGGGGGCATCAAGGTGCATAACTACACAGAGATAGGGACAAGAAGGCAGATAAGACAGGAGGTAGGTTTAGTAGGCCTGAGAAAAGAGCCAGACTTTTTAAATCTGGGGACAACATGAAGATTTTTCGAGGAGGACCGAAGTGTTCTATTAGGGATGTAAGGGCTGATGAGGGTTCTTATGCCTTCTGAACCAGCACCAAACAGAGCTTTGTGTGTAAGACAAATGATCTTGAAGGAAATTCTGGCTTGTATAGGAAGCCAGTGGAGGTCCTTCCTAGCTTGGGTCACCGATGAAAGCCTAGGTAAGTTTAGGACCATCCTGGCTGCAGCATTTTGAACAGTTTGAAGCCGATGTAGTGATTTCTTATTGATGCCTCCATACAGCGCATTGCAGTAATCTAACCTGGAGGACACCAGGGCCACGGTTGACTGCTTGCGTGCCTCGGATGACAGGTATGGAGCAATCTTTTTGAGCATCCGAATGATGTTGCAGCAGGTGGATACTGTTTTATTGACATGAAGATCAAAAGAGAGGGCTGAATCCATAAGAACCCCAAGGTTCCTGGCCGAGTTGGTGGGATGGGGGCAATTTACCAAGGCTGGTGGCCACCAGTCTCCTGACCAGATGTCATGGTTTCCCCCATAGATGAGAACCTCTGTCTTCTCCCCATTCAGTTGTAGGTAGTTTCGCACCATCCAATTTGATACAGCCTCCAAACATGTTCTAAATTCGGAGGCCGCTTCTGTGACGGGTTAGGGTGGAGGATACGATAATCTGGGTGTCATCTGCATATGACAAGATTTGATATCCAAAAGATCATACTACCTCGGCAAGTGGGGTTACGTAGATGTTAAATAGAAGAGGGCTCAAAGAAGAGCCCTGAGGAACCCCACATTGCACGGTCTTGGAAGGGGACAGAAAACTGCCAAGCTTTACCCTTTGTTGTCTCTGGTTGAGAAAGGAGGACAGGAGGCTTAGTGCACTTCCCCTCACTCCTATTCCCCTCAGCCGCTCAACCAAAATTGAAGGGGATAGGGTGTCAAATGCTGCTGTAAGATCTAAATGTACCAGCAGCGTAGTCTGTCCCCTATCAACCTCCAGGCGGATGTTATTTGCCACGACCGTAAGTGCTGACTCGGTACTGTGCATAGCCCGAAACCCATGTTGGCAAATATCAAGAAGATCATTTTCCTCTAGATATGTAGTCAAATGACGATTTAAATGGGTCTCCAGCATCTTGGCCGGGGCCAGTAGCAAGGAGATGGGTCGGAAGTTCTTTAATACTTCTGGGTTCAGAGATGGTTTCCTAAGGAGCGGCCTAACAACTGCCAGTTTCCATACGGTTGGAAAGGATCCTTCAGAGATGGCCTGATTCATAACTCCTAACAGGGGGGGAGGACTACCTCTCTACATGCCTTCAATGTTTTTAATGGGCAGGGATCTAGAGGTGAACTAGATTTAATGGTGTCCAGAAGGATACTTAATTCATTCTGGGTCAGGAGGGGAAAACTTGAAAAACTGACAGAGTGAATCTGCTCCAGGGGTTCATTATTTAAAAGGGGTACATATGAGGGCGACAGTTCTTCGTTAATATCCAATTCCATGTTGCGGGTTTTGAGGGATAGATAGATGTCAGAAATTTTGGAATGAAAAAAGTCTGCTATATTATCACATAGTTCCTGTGACTCCGCAATGGGGTCAGTAGCTCTGGGGATTGACAGAGTATTGATGACTTTAAACAGGTCCCTTGAAGATTTTAGCGAGGTGGTGATTTCGCTGAAATAGTTCTTTTTTTCGACATCAATAGCCTTTTTGTAATCTCTCAGTGCTAACTTATGTTGCCTCTTCTCCGGGGAATCGGGGCGCGCGTACCATGCTCTTTCCATCTGTCGACATTTTTGCCGTAGGAGTCTCAGTCTTTCTGAAAACTATGGCGCTGAAGGGGTCTTTCTTGCGGAATAGTGTTTTTTAAGGGGAGCCAGGGCATCCATTGCCTTGGAAAGTCCATTGGATAGATTCAGAGCGCCCGCATTTAAATCGGAGGGGGAGCCTAGGTCTGAGATGAAAGGAGCAAGGGTAGTATTTGAAATCTTGCTGTGGTTTCTTTTAAAGTTCCAAATCTTCCTATTACCTTGATTCCCTACCCCAAAGGGGGTCGTATTAAGAAAGAATTGGACTGCCCAATGATCAGACCACGAAAGGGGGATGGGAGTTCCTGTCGATAGTCTGGTGTCATTGGAAAAAAAAACGTCTAGGGTATGTCCGGCAAGGTGAGTAGGACCATTCACCAACTGGCTTAACCCACATGACAGGAGTAGCTCTATTAGAGATATAGTATCGTTGTCATCATGTCTCTCCAGATGATAATTAAAATCCCCCAGAAGAGTAAAATTGGGGTTACTAATAAAAGGCTCTAGAAGTGTAAGTAAGTCATGACAGAAGGTAGTTCTAGGGCCAGGGGGTCTGTAACATAGAATCCCAGCAAATGAGGCAGAGGGGGCAAGCTGGATAGTAAAATAAAGTGCCTCCTGATTGCCGGATGAAGATGAAAGAGGCTCAATACGACATATGTAACAATCTTTACATAGAATTGCCAGTCCTCCACCCCTACGTTTTAATCGGTCCATTCTGGTTAGGGCATAGCCATCAGGAATAGCCTCCACCAGATCTGGTCCTGAGGAGTCCATGCACCAAGTTTCAGTTATAAAAACCCAGGGGGGTTTCCTCTGTGTTACAAAATCGTTAAATGCAACTTTGTTTTTTATCAGAGACCTTGCGTTTATGAGAAAGCCTGCCGGATTTTCTAAAGGTTCTGATCTAACCCTTCTGGACTGGTTTGTAGTAAGAAATCTGTTCTGGGCGTATGTGGAGGAGCAGCAGCTACATGTCATGGTCGGAATAGCTTCAGGAGGAAAAGTATAGTGACAGGAGGAAGGGGGAGGTCTAAGAGTCAGCAGTCTAGAAAGAAGGCTTACTTCCAGTTCTTCGGAGGAGAGGAGGGAGCCAATTCGACCTTCCTGCAGCCCGTCCAACAGCCCGTCTTCAGCGCGGACGGGCGCAGACGGGCTAGACTCTGGCGTGACTCTGGCGATGTTCCGGCGCCTCCGCAACGCGCGTCCGCTGCGCGGAGGCATCGCCGATTCTTTTATGTGCTCAACAACTAGAGCGCTGAGGGAGAATCCTCCCACACAACTAAGATGGCCGCCGCGCTTTTCAGGTCCGTGTGTCTCAGCCCTAAATCGGCTGGACACCAGTAGAAAGTTCGCTGTAATAACGAAGTGGGGAGCCAACAAGTAAGTGGCAGGCCAGGTCAGTGGGGGCTATTCAAAATGCAATTTTAAATTCGATCTTTTTAAAAACACGACGATCTTAAAATGAAGTATTTGGCTTTTCTAATCAAGCAACAAAAACGTGAGAGTAGAGTAAGAATAGGCACACACCACACAACCTCCCGGCTTCCGCCTCAGGAGGGAACAAACATTCAGCAATTTTGGACCCAGCCATACACATATCAGGCTTGACCCTGCGCGCAATGGAAACAGTGCAGCACGAACTGCCAGGCCATGTCCTTCCTGGATGGGAAACAAGCATCCTAGGACCAGTTTCGGGCTTTCAGCCCTCATCAGCCAGGATAGCTTGTCTCCAGTGGAATTGAGAGCACGGGACCAACGTCTGGGCAAACCCCTCCCACTCGGGTGACAAATGCAAAAAGAACAATTGATGGACAGAATGCAGAACAATGTCATACATTCACCTCAGAACAGAGATCTGGGCCTAAATCCATAGTTTTTTTGCTCACCATGCCATTCCAGTTTAGACCCAGCCATACGCAAATCAGTCTTGACCCTGCTTGCTAAGGGAATACTCCAGCCCGAATTGCCAGGCCAGATTCTCCCTGGACTGGAAACAAGCATCCTAGGACCGGTTACGGGTTGTCAACCTTCATCAGCCAGGATAGCTTGACTACAGTGGCATGGAGAGCACGGGACCCACATCTGGGCATACCCGTCCCACTCGGGGTGACAAATGCAAAAAGAATAATTGATGGGCAGAATGTAGGACCAATGTCATACATTCACCCCAGAACAGAGATCTGGGCCTAAATCCATTGTTTTTTTGCTCACCATGCCTTTCCAGTTTGGACCCAGTCATACGCAAATCAGTCTTGACCCTGCGTGCTAAGGGAACAGTCCTGCCCGAACTGCCAGGCCAGGTTCTCCCTGGACTGGAAGCAAGCATCCTGGGACCGGCTACGGGTTGTCAGCCCTCCTCAGCCAGGATAGCTTGACTCCAGTGGCATGGAGAGCAAGGGACCCACGTCTGGGCATACCTGTCGCATTTAGGATGACAAATGCAAAAAGAACAATTGATAGACAGAATGTAGAACAATGTCATACATTCACCCCAGTACAGAGATCTGAGCCGAAATCCATTGTTTTTTTGCTCACCATTTCATTCCAGTTTGGACCAAGTCATAGGCATATCAGTCTTGACCCTACCTCAATGGGAACAGTCCAGCCCCAACTGCTAGGCTAGGTCCTCCCTGGACTGGAGACAAGCATCCTAGGACCATTTTCAGGCGTTCAGCCTTCATCAGCCAGGATAGTTTGACTACGCGGTGGCATGGAGAGCACGGGACCCACGTCTGGGCAAATGCAAAAAAACAATTGATGGACAGAATGCAGAACAATGTCACACATTTACCCCAATAAGGAGATCTAGGCCTAAATCCATCATTTTTTTGCTCACCATGCCATTCAAGCTAGCCTGGCTGATGAAGGGTAATACCCAGGATGCTTGTTTCCGGTCCAGGGAGTACCTGGCTTGGCAGTTCAGTCTGGACTGTTCCCATGAGGCACAGGGTTAAGACTGATTTGCTTATGACTGGGTCTAAACTGGGGTGGCATCTTGAGCAAAAGAATTATGGATTTAACCCAGATCTCTTGACTGGGGGTGAATTTATGATTTATTCAGCATTCCATCTATCATTTGTTTGCGTAGCACTTTTCACCCTAAGTGGGATGGGTATGGCCAGGCGTGGGTCCCTAGCTCACTGTGCCATTGGAATCAAGCTAGCCTGGCTGATGAATGGTAATACCCAGAAACCGGTCCCAGGATGCTTGTTTCTGGTCCAGGGAGGACCTGGCGTGGCAGTTTGGTCTGGACTGTTCCCATGAGGCACAAGGTCAAGACTGATTTGCATATGGCTGGGTCTAAACTGGGGTGGCATGGTGAGCAAAACAAACATGGATTTAACCCAGATCTCTTGACTAGGGGTGAATGTATGATTTATTCAGCATTCCATCCATCATTTGTTTGTGAGGCATTTTTCACCCTAAATGGGATGGGTATGCCCAGACGTGGGTCCCTTGCTCACTGTGCCACTGGAATCAAGCTAGCCTGGCTGAGAAAGGGTAATACCCAGAAACCGGTCCCAGGGGGCTTGTTTCTGTTCCAGGGAGGACCTGGCTTGGCCGTTCAATCTGGACTGCTGCCATGAGGCACAGGGTCAAGACTGATTTGCATATGGCTGGGTCTAAACTGGGTGGCATGGTGGGCACAAGAATGATGGATTTAACCCGGATCTCTTGACTGGGGGTGAATGTATGATTTATTCAGCATTCCGTCAATCATTTGTTTGAGTAGCACTTTTCACCCTAAGTTGGATTGTTATGACCAGACGTGGGTCCCTTGCTCACTGTGCCACTGGAATCTAGCTAGACTGGCTGATGAAGGGTAGTGTCCAGAAACCGGTCCCAGGATGCTTGTTTCCGGTCCAGGGAGGACATGGCTTGGCAGCTCGGTCTGGACTGTTCCCATGAGGCACAGGGTCAAGACTGATTTGCATATGGCTGGGTCTAAACTGGGGTGGCATGGTGAGCAAGCGAACAATGGATTTAACCCAGATCTCTTGACTGGGAGTGAATGTATGATTTATTCAGCATTACGTCCATCATTTGTTCGCATAGCACTTTTCACCCTAAGTGGGATGGTTAGACGAGGTTCCATTGCTCACTGTGCGACTGGAATCAAGCTAGCCTGGCTGGTGAAGGGTTATACCTAGAAACTGGTCCAAGGATGCCTATTTCAGGTCTAGGGAGGACTTGGCTTGGCAGTTTGGTCTGGATTGTTCCCATAAGGCATTGGGTGAAGACTGATTTGCATATGGCTGGGTCTAAACTGGGGTGGCATGGTGAGAAAAAGAATGATGGATTTAACTCAGACCTCTTGACTGGGGGTGAATGTATGTTTTATTCAGCATTCCATCCATCATTTGTTTGCGTAGCGTGGGTCCCTTGCTCACTGTGCCACTGGAATCAAGCTAGCCTGGCTGATTAAGGGTAATACCCAGAAACAGGTCCCAGGATGTTTGTTTCCGGCCCAGGGAGGACCTGGCTTGGCAGTTCGGCCTGGACTGTTCCCATGAGGAACAGGGTCAAGACTGATTTGCATATGTCTGGGTATAAACTGGGGTGGCATGGTGAGCAAATGAATGATGGATTTAACCCAGATCTATTGACTGGGGTTGAATGTATGATTTATTCAGTATTCTGTCCATCATTTGTTTGCGTAGCAATTTATGTGTTTGGTGGCCTGCCGAACAACCTGAGCCTTCTGTATTTAAAGAGAACATAATTGCACAAGGGTCAGACCAGAACAATGGCATTATGGATGTCGCCTACAGATGTGGGTTTTCAGATAAAATTCCATCTAAGGTGTGACCTGCAAACCCGTTTATGTGTTGAGCCGGTCCACCGCTGACCATAAAATCTGAGAGAAGAGCTGCGTCACTATATGTGGAGTTCTCAAGATGAAAGTTAAAATCGCCTAGTATAGTGAAATCCAGGAATTTGATATTAGCACAGAGAAGCTGACTATTATTGTCCAAGAAGTTAGCTCTGGGACCAGTTGGTCTATAGATAAGTACTCCATTAAAAGCATAATGATCAGTGAGCAGAATTTTGAATGCCAGTGCTTCACAGTTAGAAGTCCCTTCTAACACCCCACAGAGACTGAAAACTGTTCACTGTGAACCGCCCTTTTTACCTATCCGGTTGAGCCTTATAATGTTGATACCTATAGGCATGTCTCTAATTAAGTCGGGACCCGGGACCCGAGGAAGCATCCGCCCAGGTCTCTGTAATAAAGGCAAAATCCAATGAATTTGCCTCTTAAGAAATCAAAGAAAGCCAAGGAAATCTTGATTTACAAGCGAGCATTGATAAGTGTTGCTTAAAACGTTTTGACATAAGGAGTAGCCTTGGTGGTAGGATGATTGTCCGTTTTGAGGCTTTTTACCGATATGTTGGATATAGTCACCTGACAAAATGGACATGTTTGACCTGGCTCTAAAGGGATTAGCGATGGTCCCTAAGATCCATAAGTTGCTTACGCCCACACCGCTTCCTTGATCTGACCAAAAACGAGAAGGGAGTGCTGGCGCTGTGCGCGGGCCGAGCGCGGATGGGTGAAGACGGACGTACCTTTGGTGCGCCTTTGGCTTGCCAGCGGCCCAGACACACAATTTGGCCTTTTACATAGCCCTCCATGAAGGTTAGAGGTGAGTGAAGGAGCGTGGCCAAATCTGAACACAAGTGACGTGTGCCGATTGGAAAAAAATTTGCAGCCAAATAAATGAGCAAACTGGGGTCCAGCACCCCCCCCCCCCCCCCCTCCCCCCCCCTTTACCTTGACCAGGCTCCCCTGGCACGTAAGATACTGGTAAAGTAAATCAAGTTAAAAGAAAAATACTACATTTTAAAAGCATAAACCTATTAAAAGAGGTCAAAGACCCACTCAAAGATGGCTCCCAGTCACTATGGGAGCCAGGCACCTCCTAAAACTGGCACAGGGGTGACTACAAGGAACAAAATGCAGGGCAAGAGTGAGCATATGAGGTAAGGCAAAACAGTACCTCTCAATCCAATAATGTGTGGACCCACATTCTGGACATTTAAATAGCACTCCAAACATATGGGAAATATGTCATAGTCATGCTACAATGAGCAGAGTGGATGGTAGTAAACTAGAAAATGAAATTACAAACTTTGTAGCTGGATACATTTCCATTTATAAAAAAAGTTTCACAACTATAGCAAACATATTTCATAAAGGAGCTAATATAACCTCTACACACTGCACAATATATATAAGATGTCAAACAGGATGGACAGAGTGCAATGACAGAGATGTCATTCAAATCAAGACAACATAAAAAGCTAACAAACCTATGTCTGCTATTTCTAGAACCGAAGTTCTTAGGATAATTTACAATAACAAAATGTGTTATTGTGTTGAAATAACTATGAATTATGAGTTTCTGAGATATTATTTGGCCTATTAGGTGTATTGTCTTCAGCATGTTCTAGGGATGAAAGACTGTTTTTAACTGAAGGAAATTAATTTATAAAACATTACAGGACTACATTCTGTAACTACAGAAATAAATTAAACATAGGTACTATAATACTAGCTGCCTTAAGTTGCATCTAAGAATTCACGTCTCAACTTCATCATTGTATCTTGTTTCGTTTGCCTATTGTTCAAAATTAAATCTGCATACATTTTTTTGTTTACATTTTTTCACAGTGCTTGAACTGCTGCAATAAAATAGGAATAAAAATAAATATCAATGCTTTTTCAAGTTGTGGAGAATGAGATCCACAGACTGCTTCCCAGCTGTTACGGCGCTGTTATAGATTATGCAGAAGGTAGCAAAATGCTTTAGTTCTAATGACATTTCACTGCATCTTCTCTGCACCTCAGCTGGAACTGTGTCACCAGTAGCAAGGACTGGAGGTAGAAATAGCAAAAAAAGGTTAAAAAGTAGCACAATTTTAAAATATCAGTTTGGGACAGCTCCTACAACAAACTAACTGCTACCTGGAAAGTTAAAAAAGGGCAAAATGGGTGTGTAATTCCTTTTATAAAGGAAACTGTGCAAAGCAATTACATTTCTTTGTTTGGTAGTTATATTGTATTGATTAGTTCCAATATTAAAAGTTCTTTTTTGAAACTGTTGTTTTTGTTAAACGTGTTGGTTAAATAAAGCTAAACCAATATGATAGTAAACAGCTAGACTCAAACTTTGTGTAAAATGTGTCTATATATTTGTTTTACACTTTAGCATTTGTATTCATGACTACTGATGTCATTGCAACCACCGGTGTTGCTGTGAAGAAGGAAAATACATTTTTTATGTTGTTTTTTCGACAAACTCAAACTGTATGTAAAATATGTCTATAAATTTGTTTTACACTTTGTGAAAAACACGTGGTATTCACTGTGTGTCCTCGGCAAACACGACGTCGTTGTGAAAATCAATAAAATATTGAAATAAGATGTGGATGTGCTTTTTAAATAGATGACAAATACAACAATAAGTGGTGCACCAAACAGGTGTTCAATATGGAATTAGGGAAAAAAGATAAAGGGACGTTATAGTCATGAAATAGAATTTAGAAAGTTAGAAATCAACTTAAAAGACCAAAGGTTGCAGTTAGGAACTAGCATTGAAAAACCCTTAGAAAATTCACTGAAAAAAAACAAAGGTGATAGGGACTTTACAGTTAGGCTCACGTTTCACTTGTACCAAACCAGAGAAATTCAGCAGTTATAGTTAGCATAGCTAACTACAACTCGCATCCCCACAATGTACTGCTTTTGACCTCACATATTACATCACTCATGACATGGTCAGTAACATCACTCATGATATCACTGATGACATCTCAGATAAAATCATCCAGTGACTATAACAGTTTATGAATGTTAAATACATATACCAAGCTGTATTGGTGAATCAATGAGTGTATAAGTGCCTGTATGAAAGATTCAGTGGTTGCTTGACTGACTGTATAAGTGAGTGATTAGGCGTCTCAGTGAATATATGGGTGAGTGACTGGTTATTTGAATGTCTGTATCAGTATCGGTATGTTAGTTGGTATGGAAGTTGCTGAATGGGTATGTGAGTAGGTACATGAGTTGCTCTATGGGTGAGTGATTGGTTGTCTGAGTACCTGTATAAGGTTCTTAGTGGCTGTGTGGGTGGGGGAGGGGGCGTATGAGTGCCTGTATGGATGAGTAAGTTGGTGAGTCAGTGGCCGTAAGGGTTAGTGAGTGTGTCTATCAGGGGCTGTATGGGTGAGTGAATGTGTGTATGGTTGTGTCATGACTGAGTGCATGTGTCAGTGGTATATGAGTGAGTGACTGCATGTGTTAAAGTCAGTAGAGGTGAGTGCCGGAGTGTATGAGTGTCTGAATGTGTGAGTCAGTGATTGTGAGCGTGACTGTATGGATGAGGGTGTGTTTGTGTCAGTGACTGTATATGTGAGTGAGTATATGTTAATATATGTAGAATAAGTGAGTAGGTGTGTGTATAACTGTATAGGTGAGAAAGCGGCGTGTGTGAGTGAGCAAGTAGGTGTGTGAGTAGCTCTATGGGTAAGTGGCTGCATGTAAATATGAGTGGATATATTAATGGCTGTATTAGTGAGTGAGTTGGATTATGAGTGGGTTTATGGGTGACTGAGTTAATGTGTGTGTAGACCTATGAACCATTTAGTGGGTGTGTAAGTACTAGTATGAGTGGGTCAATGGTTTTGAGAATGATAATGTGGAAGTTGAAATGGGTGTATGAATGGCTATATTGGGGTGGGAGTGGGTACGTCAGAGATTCTGTGGATGTTGTCATCAGTGATGTCATCAGTGATGTAATTTGACCATGTAAATGAGTGTTGTAAAATGTGAGGTCATAAGCAGTGCATTTTAAGAACACAATTTTACCCCCTGTGAAGTCACAGGCTGCCTCCTGGATATATATATCACCAGAAAGATCACACTCAGTCCGTAGTGTGAACGAACAAGCCCTCCAGTTGAAAAACAATGAACCAAAGTTTTTTAATGGTAGTGGGTAATCCCAGTAACAAAGCATATCACGTTTCAACCCTGGCTAGGTTATAATCATATGCAAAATCTGAGGGTCAGTTGCTCTCAGATTTAAATACAGTTAACCTCAAACAGTATGCAGACACGGTGTTTAAACAAATATCAAACAATTCCACTGTTTTTGTTGTTAAGGATCAGAGAACACTCAATAATGCAAGTAATCTAACTTTATTTATTTCTAAATTAATTAGCTTTAGGCAATGTTCAAGTCCGAATCACTGTAATCCAAATAACCTTGTGGTAGCAGGACTTTAATGCTCATAATGCCTTGCAAATGTCATCACAAGCACCGTCATGTCTTTCTCTTTTCAAACATTAAAATCATTCCTTAATGGGTAAAAATGAGAAAGAATGCCCTCTTAGGGCCTCAAAGGAGTCAATTCCATGTAGGGCTGAGTGGCAACATAACTCACATCTTTTCTCCAAGACACTTCTCCTTGTGCTTTCATAGTTGTAAATTAACTGTGTAGGTGCCTGCTCTTTTATCTCTCTCTGTCTCAAAGTGCAAGGGACAATACCCCTCCAAATCCTGTCTGCCTCCAAAATGTTGATAAAGTATTGGGCCAAAAGGCCTGCCATAGAATCAGTGGCAGAGTCTCCAGTATTCAACGGTGGCACCAACTCAGTGTAGTCCTTCAGCGCAAATTAATAGCAGCCAGCGGGCATCCCATCATATAACGTTCCAAAAGAGATTTGAATACAAGGGCCACGGTACCGCCAAATATAGCACCAGAAACATCACACACAAACTCAATCTGGAAGAATACAGTTGGCTTGAGGTCAGGACTTCCAGCGGCGCCCAGACCAACATCACCGTTGTGGCTGAGGTTCTTTAAGCAATATGAAGAGTAAGAATTTGTGGCCCATGTAGAACTGATGCGGCCCGTTAGTGCTGATGGGGAGAAAGGACCCAGAGGGTGGAGACTTTTCTGTGGTGAAACTGTATTTACTCATTAACTATGCATTGTTATGGGGCAAAGGTTAAGATTAAAGCACTAAGCTAAATCAAAAAGTATAATACTACAACTTCCACAATGCCCGCAATTAGCACGACAAACAGTCAACACCCACTTGAGAAAGACACAATGTTAGAAGATGTTGTGGGAATCTGTTGCAAATGAATTGTCAACTGCCCCCGGGAGTGCAGCATCGTCTCCTTTGGTGAAAAAACATATATATATATATATATATTACCCACTGGCGGTCGCCAGTAGGTAGTTATAGTTAGGATTATTTTCAATAGGGAAATCGCAACATTCTATTGGGAATAACTTTGGCTCTGGTTGAGGAATCTGCCTGAAAATTTCCTCAAATTCGCCTGGCGGCGTTCCGGTCCTTCCCTGAAAGTTTGGGGGGATTCGTTAAGCAGGGGCCGAGAAAAAAGGGGGGTCCCAAAATGTGCTTTCCGCATGCAATTTCCCATAGGACCTTTAGCCACGGCCCGAACGGCTGAACGGCTGAACGGAATTACACCAAATTTATAATTAGCCGCTGGAGGGGTAAATACCTGGGGCAAAATTATTAAATTTTATGGGGGCACTTATAATTATACCTTGGGGGGCTAAATATCGGGAGCAAAATTATTAAATTTTAAGAGGGGCCCCTCTAGCCCCAGGGATCGTCACTCCCCGGGGCCATAAAGAAAAAATGGAAGGGTTAGGGGTCCAAGGTCCCCAAAGCCGCAGGGACCATCACCCAAGGGTTTATGTATTGTGGGAGGGGGACTGCGTGGCCCCCTTCCTGGAGCACCCGAGGGCCCCGTTACTCCCGGGGCTACAAAAAAATGGTTGGGGGGCTATAAGGTCCCCAAAGCACCGGGGAGCACCACTCCCCTTGGCATTATGCATTGTGGGATGGCCGGCTCCTGCAGTGTCCTAGGGTGTCTATCCCGCCCACTCATAGCAAGGAAATCTTTTTTCTCTTTCAAAATGTAAATGAGATTGCTTTTCCACATGGCGAGCTGCATCTTAGTAGGTCTCCATGTGGAAAAGCAATGCCGGCTCCCAAACGCATAGAACTTGTGCACCAAAGGCGCTGGAGTCGCGCACCATACAGGAGGAATGGTTCTATGATTTGCGAGGCCCTGGGCCAAAAGGGAATGCGCGAGGCCCCTCTAATTTATTGAAGTGACCCCTTGCAAAGCATTCAGAGACACCGCAGGAGGCCTTTTCTACAGGATTTTAGTGCCCCTATAGTTTTAACTATCAGCCCACAAGCAATTCTCACACCTCTAGCCTGATAGGTGTAAGAATTGCTGGTGGGCTGATAGTTAATACTGTGTGAACGCTAAAATCCTGTACAATGGGCCTCCCGCGGTATCTCTGAATGAGTCTCCTTGCAATTGGGACTAGGGGAAGCGTCTCGCTCCCCTAGGCCTCAAGACACCATCCCTGAGAGGCCCAGTGAGGGGGGCTCCCCTGGACCCTAATTGCAAGGAGACAGGGAAACAACAGGGCACACGATCGGTTCGGGCCCCATGCTGGTGGACTGAGCGCAAGGCCCTGGGCAGCTGCCCATGCCTAGTGCCGGTCCTGCACAACAGATTATGAGTCGTGCATGCAGAGCGTGTACACCAGGGTGCCGCACTGCCGGGGATAAAGAAAGAAAATAGTTGTGGGGGGAGGGGGGGACTGCAAGGTGTTGAAAGTCCCAGGGACCACCACTGCCCGGGCTTTATGTATTATGGGAGGGCCGGTTCCTGCAGTGTCCTGGGTGTCTATCCCGCCCTCCCATAGCAAGGAAATATTTTCTCTCTTTCAAAATGTAAATGAGATTGCTTTTCCACATGGGGAGCTGCATGTTAGTAGGTCTCCATGTGGAAAAGCAATGCCGGCTGCCAAACGCGTAGAAGTTGTGCACCAAAAGCGCTGGAGTTGCACACCCTACAGATTATGAGTCGTGCATCCAGAGCGTGCAAACCAAGGGGCCGCACTGAGCTGGGTGCGCAAATTTTAATTTTACCATAAAAAAATTGTCCCTATCAGTAATTTCTAATATTCCCAGGGACCCTATCCCCTGGGTCTTATAAAAATTTTTGGAGACCGTGGGGGGAGCCACAATGCCCCCACGGTCCCGCTGGCTTCCCTCATTCTTCGGGAGCCGGCATTGCTTTTCCGCATGGGGAGATGCTATCTTGCATGTGGAAAAGCAATCTGGTTTGGATTGTTAAAGTGAGAACAGATTTCACCGTTATGTCTTTCAAAATGCAAACTAAGTTTGCTATGGGAGGGCGGAAGGCGCGAGACTCAAGCCCTCTCATAGCAAACAGCAGTGTCCCGGGGGTAGGCACCCCGGGACACTGTAGGAGCTGGCCCTGCGGCGTGGCAGTCTCCAGGGCCTTCGAGGGCTCTAGGCATAGGGTTACGCGGTCTGCCTCGCACAATACACTAAAAAAGAAGAGAAAGTGACGAGAGATGATTTGTGATGTGTTTAGGCTTGAGAGCCTGGATAATCATTAAATGGGGTCTGGCAGTGAAGTGCGTACTTATTCCGGAAGAAGTCTTTTGGGGTCTTGCGAAAGCAAGTCATCTTTAATATTTGCCTTTCGCTGTGTGTACTTGCAAGGTTAACTGATTTGCTCGTATGTTAAGAACAGAAACTATCAACACCTCTTTTTGATTGGTTGTGAAGCATTGTAAGAAAACGTATTAGCGACCTATCCCTTTCCTTGTGCAGATTTTGAAAAACATTTGATTGACTGTTTGTGGTTAAGTCTACCTTCCTGATCCTAATGTTGATTGGCTTGTTATTTCTATGTGACGTTACAATACACTCAACATGTACGTAGCCCATTTTGTGACGCACCTTATTTTACTATGCGTTTTAAAAACTAGTATCTCTGAATGGGTCTCCTTGCAATTGGGACTAGGGGAAGCGTCTCCTTTCCCTAGGCTTCCAGACACCATCCCTGAGAGGCCCAGGGAGGGGCGGGCTCCCCAGGACCCTAATTGAAAGGAGACAGGAAAACAACAGGGCACTCGATCGGTTCGGGCCCTATGTTGGTGGGCTGAACACAAGGCCCTGGCAGCTGCCCAAGCCTAGCGCCTGTCCTGCACAACAGATTATGAGTTGTGCATGCAGCGCGTGCACACCAGGGGGCCGCACTGCGGGGGCTAAAAAAAATAATGGTTGGGGGGGCTGCAAGGTGTTGAAAGCCCCTGGGACCACCACTGCCTGGGCTTTATGTATTGTGGGAGGGCCGATTCCTGCAGTGTCCTGGGGTATCTATCCCGCCCTCCCATAGCAAGGAAATCTTTTCTCTCTTTCAAAATGTAAATGAGATTGCTTTTCCACATGGCGAGCTGCATGTTAGTAGGTCTCCATGTGGAAAAGCAATGCCGGCTCCTAAACGGGTAGAAGTTGTGCACCAAAGGCGCCGGAGTTGTACAGCCTACATATTATGAGTCGTGCATCCAGCACGTGCACACCAGGGGGCCGCACTGAGCTGGGTGCATGACTTTGGATAATCATTAAATGGGGTCTGGCAGTGAAGTGCGTACTTATTCTGGAAGAACTATTTTGGGGTCTTGCGAAAGCAAGTCATCTTTAATAATTGCCTCTCACTGTGTGTACTTCAAGGTTATCTGATTTGCTCGTATGTTAAAAACAGAAACTTTCAACACCTCTTTTTGATTGGTTGTGAAGCTTTGTAAGAAGACGTATTAGCGACCAATCCCTTTCCTTGCGCAGATTTTAAAAACATTTGATTGGCTGTTGTGTGGTTAAGTCTACCTTCCTGATCCTAATTTTGATTGGCTTGTTTTTTCTATGTGACGTTACGATACACTAACCATGTACGTAGCTCATTTTGTGACTCACTTTATTTTACTATGCGTTTCAAAAACTCGTTGTGGTAGGGTGTTTTTAACTTAAACTGTGTACTGTGCTTATGAGTTTGTTGACTGTAAAGGTATTTAAAAATATTATTCTATTTTCTATTCTATCATAATTGTGCTGAATTTTCTCCTTTAGCGTGGAGTACTATGTTCTTTTATAAAATTTATAATTCTTCAAACCATCCTTGAAAGAAAAATGCTCATGTTTTCAAAATAATTTTATTGACTCTTTGATATTCATTATATGGGTGAAATGCAAAAATTCGTTTACATTCATTGGTATCACACGTTGGACCACATTTATTTTATTTTATCATAAGCACTCATTCCTTATGTTTACATTATATAAGTCATCTTTAATATTTGCCATTTGCTGTGTGTACTTGCAAGGTTAACTGATTTGCTCGTATGTTAAGAACAGAAACTTTCAACACCTCTTTTTGATTGGTTGTGAAGCATTGTAAGAAGACGTATTAGCGACCTATCCCTTTCCTTGCGCAGATTTTGAAAAACATTTGATTGGCTGTTTGTGGTTAAGTCTACCTTCCTGATCCTAATGTTGATTGGCTTGTTATTTCTATGTGACGTTACAATACACTCAACATGTACGTAGCCCATTTTGTGACGCACTTTATTTTACTATGCGTTTTAAAAACTAGTATCTCTGAATGGGTCTCCTTGCAATTGGGACTAGGGGAAGCGTCTCCTTTCCCTAGGCCTCCAGACACCATCCCTGAGAGGCCCAGGGAGGGGCGGGGCTCCCCAGGACCCTAATTGAAAGGAGACAGGAAAACAACAGGGCACTCGATCGGTTCGGGGCCCTATGTTGGTGGGCTGAGCACAAGGCCCTGGGCAGCTGCCCAAGCCTAGCGCCTGTCCTGCACAACAGATTATGGGTCGTGCATGCAGCGCGTGCACACCAGGGGGCCGCACTGTGGGGGCTAAAAAAAAATAATGGTCGGGGGGCTGCAAGGTGTTGAAAGCCCCTGGGACCACCACTGCCTGGGCTTTATGTATTGTGGGAGGGCCGCTTCCTGCAGTGTCCTGGGGTATCTATCCCGCCCTCCCATAGCAAGGAAATCTTTTCTCTCTTTCAAAATGTAAATGAGATTGCTTTTCCCAATGGCGAGCTGCATGTTAGTAGGTCTCCATGTGGAAAAGCAATGCCGGCTCCTAAAAGGGTAGAAGTTGTGCACCAAAGGCGCTGGAGTTGCACACCCTACATATTATGAGTCGTGCATCCAGCACGTGCACACCAGGGGGCCGCACTGAGCTGGGTGCGTGACTTTTAATTTTACCGTAAAAAAATAGTTCCTATCAGTAATTTCTAATATTTCCGGGGACCCTATCCCCCGGGTCTTATAAAACATGTTGGGGACCGTGGGGGGAGCCACAATGCCCCCTCGGTCCCTCTGGCTTCCCGCGTTCTTTGGGAGCCGGCATTGCTTTTCCGTATGGGGAGATGCTATCTTGCATGTGGAAAAGCAATCTGGTTTGGATTTTGAAAGTGAGAACAGATTTCACTGTTGTGTCTTTCAAAATGCAAACTAAGTTTGCTATGGGATGGCGGAAGGCGCAAGACTCACACCCTCTCATAGCAAACAGCAGTGTCCCGGGGGTAGGCACCCCAGGACACTGCAGGAGCTGACCCTGGGGCGTGGCAGTCTCCAGGGCCTTCAAGGGCTCTAGGTCACACAGTCTGCCTCGCACAATACACTAAAAAAGAATAGAAATTGACGAGAGATGATTTGTGAAGTGTTTAGGCTTGAGAGCCTGGATAATCATTAAATGGGGTCTGGCAGTGAAGTGCGTACTTATTCTGGAGGAACTCTTTTGGGGTCTTGCGAAAGCAAGTCATCTTTAATAGTTGCCTCTCTCTGTGTGTACTTCAAGGTTATCTGATTTGCTCGTATGTTAAAAACAGAAACTTTCAACACCTCTTTTTGATTGGTTGTGAAGCATTGTAAGAAGACGTATTAGCGACCAATCCCTTTCCTTGCGCAGATTTTGAAAAACATTTGATTGGCTGTTGTGTGGTTAAGTCTACCTTCCTGATCCTAATTTTGATTGGCTTATTTTTTCTATGTGACGTTACGATACACCAACCATATACGTAGCTCATTTTGTGACGCACTTTATTTTACTATGCGTTTAAAAAACTAGTTGTGGTAGGGTGGTTTTAACTTAAACTGTGTACTGTGCTTATGAGTTTGTTGACTGGTATTTAAAAATATTATTCTATTTTCTATTCTATCATAATTGTGCTGAATTTTCCCCTTTAGCGTGGAGTACTATGTTCTTTTATAAAATTTATAATTCTTCAAACCATCCTTGAAAGAAAAATGCTCATGTTTTCAAAATAATTTTATTGACTCTTTGATATTCATTATATGGGTGAAACATTTATTTTATTTTATCATAAGCACTCATTCCTTATGTTTACATTATATAAGTGTTGTCGCGTCATCTTTTTATAAATGTTTGGGTATTTTTTACTTTTAGATAAAAGTAGAATAGAAGTGCTACGACAACCACTCCCTCACTACTTAATCTTTCATTTTTTAAGTACAATTCATGTCATTATTACATTTAACAATCATTTTTAAAAATGGAAAGAATTATTAACATTTGAAACCACAATTATATTACTTGTTTCCAAAAAAAAGTGCTTGCAAAGATAATCCTCCTGTTCTTCACGAGTGAAAATTGGTAAAAGCACTACTCAATATAAATACTTTTAGCCCATTTTCACTCTAGAAGATAAGGAGTATTCTTTTTTATTTCAAAGTATTTAGTTGTTTTGTCAAAAGTTTATTTATAGTACATTTTTCAATCATTAGGAAATACTTGCATACTAAAAAATATTATTTATTAATGTATGAAATTCTCGATTGTAAGTCATCCAACTCCAGTTGAAGGATCATAAAGTTAAATATAAATTAAAATATACATTAACAATATGAACCCTCTGTGGAAATGAAAGATAAATTGAAGATTATGACATCGCTCCTAATCATTAGTTTGCACGTAGTAATTCCTTAAATAACCTATATGTCTTGTAATGGTTTTTTACTGAACTCGGTTTTATATTCTATTTAAATTTAATCATACCACATTCTATATTCATTTAAATATTTTTGCTTTCTTAAATATATAGAACATATACCCATTAAGATAATTTTTCTCTCTTCGATATTCTTTCCTTCCTCCATCGAAATTCATCCAACTCCTCTTGAGGGCACATAATGTTTTATGTATTTTTAAATATACATTAATAATATGTTCCCTCTGAGGAAATGAAAGATATTGTCTAGATGCTTATGCAGTCCCGAATCATTACTTTGCTCGTAGTTCCTTCGCCCGTATTGATTCTCTGAAACAAAACTAATTATCCCACGGGTTTGGTTTATATACTTTTTGGTTACTTAACAGTCTATGGGATCAATTTATTGCTCCTCCCACTTTTAAATCACGTTTTTCAATTGACAGGTGTTCTCATTTGCACTGTTTTAGTGCGTCAAGTGTTTATGTAAACGTGCCTCTTTCCATACTTTTTAACTTTCGTTTAATTTCTAAAATGCTTTATTTAAACGTGTTTTTCTTATTAAAGCATTTCTATAGGTTACTTTTTTAATACGAGTATTAACATTCATTCCCCTTTTTTTAAACTTATTTTTCTAGTAACTTCCCTTTTTTTGTAAAACTATTTTTAATATTCGTCATTTCCCTAAACCCCTATTTTTCCTTCATCCCGTGCAAGAGATACTCTATATTAAACTTTGAGTATTCTAATTTATATCCGAGTATTAATTTATTTAATTCCATTACTACGAGTTTAAATACATGTATTTATCTAGTATTTTTAACCTTTCTTTATACACTGCAAGGGATACTGTTATTTGTGTAGAATAACACTATGAATCAGTGTCCATTTGGAAAATTGAGAGAGATTGATTTGGTTGCTGATGTGTTTGCAATTACATAAGTATATTTTGGCATAGATGCATCAAGGTAAAATCTGCTCCCAAAGGGGCAGATTCTCAGAATGTGCCCCTTTGCGACCAGTATTTTTACATTTGGGATGCATCATCCCAAACGCAAAAATCTCAAATTAAGAAATCGCAAAATTGCGATTACTTGCATTTAAGGAATCTCAAATTGAGATTCCTTAAATGCAATGCATTGAAGTTTAAAAAATAGCGATTTCGCTAATAGGGCTCACAAATTACCATGAAGTTGAACTTCATGGTAATTTGCAAAAACTTTGAAAAATGCACTAAAGTGCATTTTTCAAAGTTTCATGTTGCGCACACACATGCCCTAAGGGCATGTGTGTGCGCAACATATGTGCACAGATCAATTTCAGGGGTGCAACAGGGTGTCCTTTGGACACCCCTGCACCCTTGAAATCGCATTCTCAATTTGCGATTCGCTAATTGCGATTCGCAAATTGAGAATGTCTTCCCGTTCATTCCTATGGACCTCTAGGCCCATAGGAATGAATGGGGAGGTATTCCTTAATTGCGGCTTGCAATTTGTGAGTCGCAATTAAGGAATTTTAAGAAATCACTAATTTTTTTAGTGATTTCTTCATGCATTTCATTTTGCTATTCCTTAATAGTGAATCGTTATTTTTCGCTATTAAGGAATAGCAAAATATTTTTTTTTTATAATTTCTTTTTATTAAAATAAACAAAAGAAAAACATTAGCATCAGGTGAACAACAATTTACATCATTGTGAGGTTTAATTTGTAATTTGTACAGAAACAATAATCACAATATTGATAAACTTGGGATCATGGGGATTCCTGTGGTTCTACTTCCCTTTGTCGCATCAGGGGTGTACATAATTCGCCACGATAACTATTCCAAACCCCCCAAATCTTCCCCCACTTCTCCGGACAACCCCATGGCCACGTACACTGCCCTTTCTCTGAACATACACCAATCTAGATCTTCGGTCCATTTAGTAATCTGGGGTGGCCTGCTGGCTCCCCACATCTGAGCAATATTGCGCTTAGCCACCAGGCATGCCAACGTTACCCACTGTTTCAAATATTCATTCAAATCCGTGGTCTCCCATACATTTAAGACACACCCCCGGGCCTCTGGTCGTATCTCCACTCCCAGTACCCCTTTGATCTCGTCGTGCACTGCTGCCCAGAAGGTTTGTTTCTCCTCACAGTGCCATAGTATATGCAAAAAAGTGCCAAGTTCCCCACAACCCCCCCCCTACATTCTTTGCTCGACGCACGCCCCATATGCACTAACCTAGGCCCAGTGAGATATGACCTATGCAAGATCTTACGCTGCACCAGTCGGAGCCTCATCTGAATTGCAACCACTTTGGGGGAGGAGACTGCCTCTACCCAGTCTTCATCATCCAATTCCAATCCATCTGTCACCCACGTTGCTCGAATACTCCCCAAAGGGTCCTCTATATTGTTAACAAGCTTCCTATAGATTAAGGAGATAGTTTTGGTCGGGATGTACCCATCTAACACTCGGTCCTCGAGCGGAGAAGCGTCTGGAAGATCTGCATCTCCGGATATGTGGGTAAGAAGAACATGTCTAATCTGTCGGTATCGGAAGTGTTCATTATCATTAAGCCTGTACTGTTGTTTTAGGGATTCAAATGTCTGCTCACTGCCCTTCCCCACACATCTTTAATCTGACTGATTCCAATGAGGTCCCATTTATCGAACCCCTTAGACCTCCACAAGCTCCCCAGCTTCTCGGATCAGAACAGCGGGGTGGCCAGCGTTTATCTGCCCTCCCATCCCAAACTTCTGGTTGAAGCATGCCAAATCCGAACAGTGTGCGCCATCGGGCCTGTCAGCGCGAACCTTCCAGGTCTGGCGTACAAGGCTTTCATGATATCTCCACCCGGTGCTTGCCCACGATCCATAGCATATCCCGGGTCCCCAGGGGGCCCGTAAAGCATGTGGTTCACCGCCACCAGCTGCGAGGCCCAGTAATATTTCCTCAAGTCTGGGAGACCGATGCCTCCATTGTACCATGGGAGGACTAATTTGGCAAAAGCTATACGGGGCCTGTTTTCCCATAGAAGCTGCACATCCTTTCTAAATCGATCCAAAGGGGGCCCCAAATTATTAGCATACCTCTTCTTCGGGTCTAAGGATATATAGATAACAAGATATTTAAATCCAATCAATTCAATCTTTATCGGGCATGACTGAGGGATCACAGGCGGCACTCCCGACAAAACGAACAATACCGACTTTGACCAGTTAATGGAAAACCCGGAGTATCTACCAAAAATGGCCAGGACTTCCAAAAAATTACTAAGGGACGCCCTGGGGTTAGTAAGGTATAGCAAAATATCATCTGCATACAGCGAAATCTTGTCTTCCCATTCAGGCGTCCACTGCAGGCCACGTATCGACTGGTCCCACCTGACCCATGCCGCCAAAGGCTCCAACGCCAGCGCGAACAGGAGAGGGGATAATGGGCATCCCTGCCACGTGCCTCTACCGAGGGCAAAATCCACGGATCTACAATTATTTACAATCACTCTGGCCAATGGAGAGGCATACAACAGTCGAACCCAGCCGATAAACACTGGGCCAAAGCCCAACTTGGCCAGAACAGCAAAGAGATAGGTCCATTCAACCCTGTCAAATGCCATAGTGGCATCCAAGGAAACCAAGACTGCCGGCTCCAGTATCTTGTGGGAACCACCCAGTATCCCATGTAGCCTCCGCAGGTTGAGGGCCGTGTTTCAACGTGGCATAAAGCCGGATTGATCAGGGTCGTAATGACCTTGACCAATCTAGTGGCGAGTAGTTTTGCCAAAATCTTGGGCTCAGCATTGAGAAGTGAGATGGGTCTATATAAGGAAGGATCCGTCCTAGACTTGCCCGTCTTGTGGATGACCACGATGTTTGCCACCCTCTGGTCGTACGGAAGCTGGCCCAGCTCCCTACTCTCTAGAAACATGGCCCGAATATGTGGAGCAACCTTATGGGCATTTAGTTTATATAATTCAATCGGTATCCCGTTTGGGCCTGATGCCTTCCCAGACTTTATGTCTCTAATCGCCTGTGCGACTTCATCATCCGTGAAAGAGGAGTCTAGGTACTTCCTGGAATCTTCAGATAGACTCGGCATGCCAATATCTTTGATCCTTTCCACAGTTTCGGCCTCTGCAAAACCGCCCACCAAAGTATATACTTCCTTGAAATATTCAGAAAATACCCCTGCCACTGCCTGCGGATCCGTATCTCTGTCGGATCCCGGCCCCTCTATCTCTGGCACCAACCAAGAGGCCGTTTTGCCACGCTCTAACCAAGCAATCAGCTTACTGGCCTTATCCCCATGCTCATAAATTCGACTCTGCAGGGACTGGTTATGTGCAATTGCCCTCTCTCTAGAGAGGCCCTGATACTCCTCTTGCTTTAATTTCAGTAAGTGGAGGCCTCCCGGGTCAGCTGACCCAGCAACACGTTCCTCCAACCGTATCACTTCTGCCTCTGCCCTAGCCACCTCCTCCTGTTGTTTCTTCTTCCTGCCAGCAACCAGGGAGAGGACCTCGCCCCTCAGTACCACTTTATACTCCTCCCAGAGCGACTGCGCAGAATCAAAAGTGCCGACATTCACAGGGAAATAACGCAAAATGGGTTCTTGATTCATCTGGGGGATACTCTTTCAGTAAGCCAGGCTTTAGGGTATGCAGTGCTTCAAACTCCTATGCATTATGCATGTAGTTGTGTAACCACCTTCACATTTGTGCTTCAGCCTACAATTCCCCAGTCAGTATCTATATACTCCAGCTAACATAGTGTGACTGCTGTTGCAATTTGAAAATGACTATTTTTGTACCATGTAGTAATTCATTCAGTAAAGTCAAAGTGAACCAATTAAGAATTCACTCAGTGTCTTTACTTATATTAATGTAATCATTCACTCAGTAAGCATGTACTCATGTAGTGAGGCAGGCTTTAGGGAATGGAGTGCTTTAAAGTGCTATGCATTATGCATGTAGTGGTGTAATGACCTTCACATTTGTGCTTCAGGACTACAATTCCCCACTCACTATCCATACCAGGGTCTCCAACTAGTAGCTTGGGCGCTACTGGTAGTTCACCAGCACCTTGAAAGTAGCTCTCAGAGGTGAAGCCAAACCAAAGTCATCTCAGAGATTCTGTGTATATTAAATAAGGTACCACTGCTCATTTCACTACCCTTAAGAGTTACAAACAGCCAAACAAATGGAAGGGCCTGTTGATAACACTCAAACACACACTGTGGTGGCGTATCAATCAATCAATCAGGGACGTATAGAGCGCACTACTCACCTGTGAGGGTTTCCAGGTGCTTGGGGAGTTTGTAGGGGGGATTTGTGCAGCTTTGGTCATTCGAAAAGCGAGGTCTTATGGAATGTTTTATTTCTCCTCGTTTTTTTCATTCAAATATATGCTACAATGAGCAGTATACATTGTAGGAGAAAAATGCCTTTACTGATTATTTTTGTGCAGGAAGGTGTGTCACAAGGTGTACAAGTCACCCGCACAAACAAACATCACACGCACACCCCCCTCAAGCGAACGCAACCCCCAACACCCCCAACGGCCCGTACAAGTCACCCGCACGCACGCACACCACATGCACACCCCCCCTCAAGCGAACGCGACCCCCAACACCCCCAACGGCCCGTACAAGTCACTCGCACGCACGAACACCACACTCACACCCGCCTCAAGCGAACGCGACCCCCAACACCCCCAGCGGCCCCTACAAGTCACCCGCATGCACGCACACCACACGCACACCCCCCCAAGCGAACTCGACCCCCAACACCCCCAACGGCCTGTACAAGTCACCCACACAAACAAACATCACACGCACACCACTCCTCAAGCGAACGCGACCCCCAACGGCCCGTACAAGTCACCCGCACGCACGCACACCCCCCCCCAAGCGAACGTGAACCCAACACCCCCAACGGCCCGTACAAGTCACCCGCACGCACGCACACCACACGCATACCCCCCCTCAAGCAAACGCGAACCCCAACACCCCCAACGGCCTGTACAAGTCACTCGCACGTACGCACACCACACGCACAGCCCCCCTCAAGCAAACGTGGCCCCCAACAGCCTGTACAAGTCACCCGCACGCACACACACCACACGCATACCCCCCCTCAAGCAAACGCGAACCCCAACACCCCCAACGGCCTGTACAAGTCACTCGCACGTACGCACACTACACGCACAGCCCCCCTCAAGCAAACGCGGCCCCCAACGGCCTGTACAAGTCACCCGCACACACACACACCACACGCACACACCCCCCTCAAGCGAACGCGACCTCCAACACCCCCAATGGCCCGTACAAGTCACTCGCGCGCACGCACACCACACGCACACCCCCTCCTCAAGCGAATGTGACCCCCAACGGCCCGTACAAGTCACCCGCACGCACGCACACCACACGCACACTCCCCCTCAAGCGAACGCGAACCCCAACACCCCCAACGGCCCGTACAAGTCACCCGCACAAACAAACATCACACGCACACCCCCCTCAAGCGAACGCGACCCCCAACACCCCAACGGCCTGTACAAGTCACCCGCACGCACTCACACCACACGCACACACAACGCAAACCCCAAAACCAACTATTCAAACGAGTCGCACAACAAAGTTCTGGCCACAGCCAAACAGAGTGCACAAGTCACCCCCCCCCCCCATATAACACACACACCACCAATTCAAACTAAGCCACACCCACAAATGGACCAGTAAAAGTGGACACACATACAACCCAACATCCCTTGCAACATACCTACTTGCACAAAGAAGAGCCTGTCAGCACATCACCAACTGCACCCATTAACCTTCACACATACAACCTATTACATCTACACCCACACCACCCCTTCACAATCAGACACACACACCCTCTTACATACACACCATCACCCTCTCAATCACACACACCCCACACATGACCACACAAAAGAATCCAAAGGTCACCAACCCGGAAAATGAGATCCTTGTAGATGAAGCCATCCGAGTCGAGCCCCAGCTGTTTGGCGCATTGGTCAGACAGACCAGCATAGCTGACAAAACTCGCATGTGGGAGAGGATCATTGACAAGGTCAATGCTGTTGCACGCATCAGGCGCACCAAGGCGGAATGCCAGTCCAGGTGGTATGATCTGCGGAGGATGGTCAAGAAGAAGATGGACCAGGACTACGCCGCTGTACACCACACTGGCGGTGGTGGTCCCCGCAGACCTCCAGTGTTCCATTCCTGAGAGGAGAAAGTCATGACCCTGCTGCCACCGGTGGGAGTACACGGAATAGAAGGAGTCATTTAGCCTGGTGAGTACACAACAAACACATGTAATATGGTGGAACTTACCACAGTTCACAGCAGTATGGGGGTGGGTGGCCATGAGTCACAGCAGTACAAAACTGTATGGGGGTAGTTGCAAGGTGGAGGCAGAAAGGTTGGAAGGCGTAGGGTAGGAGGCTGCTCTCATCCCATATGTCCCAGGTACACACACAAGCACCATGCTGAATGCACAGGGAGTGTGAAAGTACAGACAAGATAGTAGAGCACCCAAAACTAATTTTACCAAGTTGTTGAGACATGTTTTGTAGATGCATCATTTGGTGACACAGTAAGGCAGTGTAGCAAGCGAGTGAGGCCGAACCACCTGTCTCCATCCCTCTGTTGCCCTCCTCCATCTGTCTGTCTCCCTCCCTCCGACAGTCTCCCTGTGTCTGTCAAGCTCTGTCTCCGTCCCCCTCTATCTCCGTCCCCCTCACTCTCCCTCTGTCTGTCTCCCTACCTAGGTCTGGCTTACACACCCTGTCACCCTCCTCCCTCTGTATTACACCTTCAGTTATCCTCCCACGGTCAACTCACCCCAGTGACCTGGGCACACACAGTCACACCCCAGCACATCATAGGTCCATTAAAGACCATACACCAGAGTGTTGAGGGATGTTACTCAATTACCAGCAGTAATGTGCCAACTGCCTGAGACACACCCAGCATTTGCAGGTGACACAGTACTGTTTCAGGACACACAGTCTGTAAAGCTCTGTAGTAGACAATGGGCCCTGGTGTAGGCAGAACAAGGCACTCCTGTGAACATTGCAAACAAAAACTCCAGGACAAGGCCAGACATCCTGTGTAGGAACCCTCAACCACGATCAAGGTAGCATGTCTCATGAGGGCACAGCCAAACCACAAAAAAGATGGAAGATTGCAAATCACATACCAACTACTAGCATGGCCTGTCACACACACCTCGTACAGAAAGTAATCCCATGGGGACAGGCAATGGAGTGCTACACTGTCACAATGGTCATGTACCACAACTAAACATTTTCACATATTAATACACATACAACTATAACATGCACAGTGCAGATGCTCAAGTCCATTGTGCCTCTCACACAATGCACTTGGCCCATCATATGAACGTTGTGCATGCACTTAAGTACCAACATGGACATGTGTATTGCCAAGGTGATGCTTCTAGGACAAGTGCCACGTCCTAAAGCCATGATGCAGAAGTAGGTGTACAGGTCCTGGGGGTTGGCATTGCTTGGCCATCACGGAACAGCAACAACTATCCAAAGTACTGGAATGTATCAGTAAAAATTAAACTCAGTCTCTTACAAGAACCTGCTGCATCTAAACTCTGTGCATGCCTGACGCAGGCATAAGGATTGACACTGTATCCTGAATGTTGCGTGAAACAGAGCATTGCTGTATATGTGTTGTGCTGGCAAGACAAGACACAGCAATGGCTGTGTCACTCATTGTCAAGAGAATGGAAGAAGGAAAAAATACCTGACTACATATCTATTTGCTACCACTACATACACAACTGAACAATGAAAACAATGTCAAGCTTGTGGAACTGTGATGCTGATAATGGATAAAAAATAAATATGTTTATGATAGTGCATTAACTGTGTCTGTCTCTCACACACATAGGGCAACGTGTGGAAACCACCCCCAACCAGGGGGGAGAAGGATCCCAGTCCCAGGCTCAGCAGGACCCTGACCCCACCGACAGCAACGCCACTCAACGCACTGTGGATGACCCCAACCAACCTGGACCCTCTGTATCCCAAACTCCTGCAGCAACTGTCCCAGCTACATCTGTGCCAACCACCGGACCCATTCCCACCACATTCCAGCAGACTGGTCAGAGCCCTGCCCATGATCCAACAGACAGCCAGTATGAAAATGAGGGATATTCCTTGACGGGCACCCTTGAGGTGGCAGACAACATCCACCCTGCCAGCACTCGGGGGTACTGTCGATCGGATGTGCCCACAAGCGCAGGACGTGCTCGTTTGGGTCAGGGTGGTGGGAGTGGAGCAAGGTGGAGGCGAGATTCTGGCCAGTCAGCTGCAGGGACCGGTGTGACTGAACTGACTACCATCCTGGAGGCATACCGGCGGGACACCAGGGAGGTTAGCCAGGTAGCGGAGGCCCTCACCGAACTCAAACAACAGCAGGCTGAGCAACATGCCAGGCAAGAACAACATTATGGACGGGTGGAGACAACACTGGCTGAGCTCTTGACGATGCATCGGGACATGAGCCAATCACTACGTCAGATTGCTGGCAACATGCAGCACCCTCCCTGTGTCACCAGGCCACAAACATCAAGGCAAAGTGCAACACCAGCCACAGGGAGGGAGGAGGAGGAGGAGGAACTGTCTGACGTAGCGTCCCATGCATCGCCCAGGCCTGTATGTGAGGGTCCCCCAAGGAAGAAGGGTCGTCCACGGCTAAGACGTTGAGAGGTAGTGGGTCACGCACAACTCCCAGGACACCTGACCTGGCATATTGCCCTTGGGAGCAACAGCATCACCCATCAGACTCTCCCACATGGACTTGCTGGTCACAATCTGTCCAATGATGCCAAGCACTGTGTACTGGACTCTGTTGACTTTAACTGCAAGGCATCTCATCTCCAGCAGTGAACTTAGGATTCCCCCCTTTCTGTACAGCACCTACTCACGTTTCCTGCACAAGATCACCTAATAAATTCACATTTCATCACACGCATTTGTGTAGTCATCCTTTAACCACAGTATGAAGAATATGTGTGTGCAAATGTATGAAATGCAAGAGCACGCAACAAAGTGTAGCCATCCACACACTTGGATATGAGTCTGGATGAGGACACACATAGGTAACAATATTCCAACAACTAGATACATGGATGGAAACACACACCTTTGATGGTTAGTAAATGGTGGAGGGTGGATTGCCTCACAAAACTGCTATTAATGACAGGCACAGGAGAGTCACTTGGAGGTGTATAGATCAGGGCTATAAAGCTAGGTGGCCACGTTGGGAGTACCTACAACTGTGTCCTCAGGTATGTCAACTATCATCAGCATGCTGCTGTACTGTGGATGTGATGAATGGTTCACAGGCAAAGGGTGGCAGCACAGACTGTGGGCCATGGGCTGTATCAGTGTACACAAGCTCACCTGACCACGTGACCTCCCCCTATGGAGTTACAAGTACACAACTGATGTGATGTGTGCAACGCCTACAGAACACCTAGCCACGTGTGACAATTATCCTCACCATAACGGCCACATCACACCACACCCAAGAGACGTGGTAATGGTGTGTGCACCCGGTGGCTAATCCACTGGCTGTGAGGTAAATGTAGAATAGGTCTGCCAAGGTACTGTATTGCCACATTGCTGTAAGGAAGGCGAGGTGTGCTGCTGTGGTGCTGACAAGGTAACACTGTCCATATTTTTTTGGAAGGAAGGTGTGTGTGTGCCCTACGAGGCACATTACCTGGTTGTACGTAGGCACACTGTCATGTGTCTCTGCATACACAGTGAAAGAAACAACCTAGGTGGAAGTTGTAGATTGCCTACACAATGGTTACAGGACAAAAGATAAAAATGAACAGTTTCCAATTCATTACTTATTTTTATTAAACAATTTATTTCATAGAACAAATAAAAATACATATGTCAGAAAACAAAATTAAAATTACATTCTTCAGAAGTAAATATGACTATAAAATAACATTAATAATTCCTTCACAATGAGGAATAAGTTGTGTGTCGACACGTTTCGGCGGCCAGCGCCTTTCTCAAGACAAAGTACAACTTTCTGAAAATAAAAACATAGCTTTACTGTTCCGGGTTAACAGCTGGGCGTTTTAAAAGTATCTGTCCCTTTATACTTGAACCCTGGCTCTATTAGTTTCTACAATGACCGATATAAATAACCTGGTATCTACCCAATGTATCTTCATGTTTATTTCCAGTTATTATGGAACAATTAGCACTATTGTACAATTTGCACCATCGAGTTTTGTATCACCATGTTATGTTTCTGTAACATTTTTATATTTATTCTTTGCTCTAGGTATCAGACAATAATTATCAATATTGTATATTTTGTATTCATTAAGTTCCTCAACACCAGATAGTGCTGTTCGAATTTATCTAAATGAATTTTTTGTGCTGCAGTAGAGGCTTTAAGTGTACTTTGCTCCTATCATTAGAGTATTAAATTGCCAAAAATAACAGGACTTAGCTTTTTTTGCACAGTTTTCTTCTCTTCATTTAAGAGTATACATGTTAAGTTTGTTTACCAATTATTTGTATGCATAAATTTGTGTTTCTTAACAAATTAGGAATATGTCAAATTATACACTAAACTATGTTTTTATTTTCAGAAAGTTGTACTTTGTCTTGAGAAAGGCGCTGGCCGCCGAAACGCGTCGACACACAACTTATTCCTCATTGTGAAGGAATTATTAATGTTATTTTATAGTCATATTTACTTCTGAAGAATGTAATTTTAATTTTGTTTTCTGACATATGTATTTTTATTTGTTCTATGAAATAAATTGTTTAATAAAAATAAGTAATGAATTGGAAACTGTTCATTTTTAGATTTTGTCCTGTAACCATTGTGTAGGCAATCTACAACTTCCGCCTAGGTTGTTTCTTTTACTGTGTTTTTCCCTGACCTAGGGGTACATCTTCATTTGTTCATACAGGGAACCCTTGTTTGACACAATTTTTTATGTGTCTCTGCATAGTCTTGCCAGTATGTGTTGCACACACAGGCAGATGATCCGTCATGGGTGAGCCTGAGGTCTTCAGATACCAGGTGGATGATTGTCTGGTGTTCCCTGTGTGTAGGATGGCTGGAGCATGCTCTACTAATGGCTTGAAGGAGCGATAATCGCCTATGCGTGTGTGGTCCTGGATCTGGCTAGTGTGCGCAACATAGTGGCTGTGTATGCAGCAGCAGTAATGAGTGAAGACATTACGGCTGAAGGTGTGCGACAACTTGCAAAACAAGCACATACCACAAGGGCATTGTCAAGCCACAAATTACATGTGTATGTGAATGCAGGAGTGTCTGCGTCACTGCAAATTAAATGACACAGTAATCAGCAAAGATGACAGTCACAGGATCAGGCCCCTTAGGGACAAGTGGGGCACAGGACACACACCATCAGCAAGTGTAGTCTACATGTACTGTGTCCAAAGCAAAACAGCAGCTACACACCCATCTACCTCACACACAATACTGTACTTAAGCCTCAACCTACAACGTCAATGTTGCCACACTACACGTAAACACCTATCATCAATGATCCTACAATAGTTCATATTTGATACATGCACATTAGAAGGACATGTGCGTTGACATCAAGGATGCACAATATTCGTTTTGAATGACACGTCATGTACAACATGATGATATACCTTGTGAGGCCATGGAGCAAAATCCAACATACATGGTCAGTGCCATTGACCAGTAGACAAAATAAGTCATTGAATGATCTCACCTGGAATGCAGCTGAAACATTTGCCACTAGACTGCCAGAGACGTACCTTACTCCATCAGAGTGGTGTGATGCTCAAAGGGTTCCACCTCCAAATAGCCCCTTGGTCTGAGTACAAATGACAGACACAAAAGGGTGATCAGGCGAAGGAAGGAGAGGATGGGAACTGCAGGGAGGGAGACCTGAAACAGAGGCAAACAAGCATTAGGAGTACAGTCTCATGTCACAGACACTACAAATACCACATGATATTCACTGTACCAGTCACACCTGTGAAGTGTACCGACTGTAGCCAATTATAGATCAGTCATCATGCTATCACATAAGAGCAGATGCCGTAACACGGACACATGAAACCTAGTACAGCCTGTCACCTATTTCAGTCTTGTGTAAAGGTCACAAGTCTGCTACGATGCAATGAGATTTGTGTTCACAAAAAATAATTCACAATGTATGATGATGTGTCCCCCGCAAACACATGTAAACATATGGAAGTGGTACTTACGCAAAGTGTAACATCTGTGTATGTTCATGTGTACCCGTAAGGGCCATGAGGGCAGACTGTACATCACCCACAACAGCTGTCAGCATCACATATGATGAGGAAGATAATTACCTAATTGCAATACAGGCACTCTGTAGCAAGTATTTTGCTATAGTAACTGTGCCTCACCATGGTAAACATGACAAGCTGGTGGAATAATAGTCAACACCAATCAATGAGGAGCCAAGCCACATAAAGAACTCGACCGTCGCACAGAAATGCTGCACGGGACAAGAGAATCATGTGAATGACCGCACCCCACTGGTCCCACAGAATATTTAACATGTGCATCAGCACACCATTGTGATGTCATCAGCCCAACATACATGGCATCAGGTCAATGTAAACAGAACTCATACTCACAGTGAAGGCTGGTGTAGCGGTATTCACAACCTGTAGTGAGGTAACGACACAACAGCGACATGACATACTGCAACAAGGGGTAATGCATCCATGCGTACAGAATCACAGGACAGTTGTCTTAGCATGTGGAACATTCACTGGGCCAAACCTACACAACATGGTTGTTATGTACCAAACTGGACTGGTCCACAAGGTGGAGGTGATGATCTTGATACATTGTAATGCACACAGTGAGGCTGCAATCCCCCACAGAGTCTGTGGTTGTGACCTCCCACACAATGTCAAACTATGGTATATGCAATGTCTCAGTGTCAATGTCAACCCACATTGATGCTGCCATCAGAGTCTAAAACAACTACAGATGACTGTCAGGTGGGGTGACTATCCTGTCATGGGAGTGTGCCTACATGTAATAGGAAACATGATGTGGTTACATGTATGCATGGTCAAACAACATGCGCAAGAACATGGTACACACTACTGAAAACATACCAACGCTAAACAGCCTTATATGAGTCTTTACCCAAATAGACTTTTCCACATGTCCATGCATGCTCCCTTGATTCGGCTGACGTTGCAATCATGATGAGCAATAGCAGGATGACCAAGATGGCACCAGCGGACAACAGGCAGGGTGACCTGGGGATGAGAGACACACAAGGGGTCAAGTCCTGTAGAATGTCATTCTGACATACTCATGTTAAGTAGCCTGATGTTGTAGTACACTTGTACATTCCAAGTACACACATAGCACATATGTGTGTTGCAATACATCTGCACCTCTGTGACACTGCACATCAAACATCAAAGTGACATTGCATACAGTCACCTGCATACACAGCATGCTACCCATGCAACTCTAAAGTTGAGGTTTGGACTAAATTCACCTATGACTCACCATCATGAAAAGAAGTTGCGGATGAGGTGACTCCGGATATCATCTTCAACCTCCTCGTCACTCGCATCCTGGCCAAGGCCTTCATCCTCAACGGGCGGATGTTTCAGCTCATCAGGATCTAGGATGAGTGACACAGCCTTCTCCACTGCCATGTTGTGCAGCATGCAGCACACAATGAAGATGTTACACACCTTGAGTGGGGTGTATTGGAGTGCTTCGCCTGTCTTGTCCAGGCACCTGAACCTGCTCTTCAGGAGTCCAAATGTACGCTCGATCACCCGCCTGGTCTTCCCATGAGCATTGTTGTACCGCTGGTCTGCAGCTGTCCTGGGATTGCGTAGGGGAGTCATTAGCCACGGCATGTTTGGATATCCTGCTTCTCCTGCAAATTGACATCATGGAAATGAGTGTGTAATATGATGCTGTTCATGAAGTAATGACATACTGACATACATGGCTAACAGAGTACACCCACCAACTAGACATGCCCAATGGTTGTGCAGTTGCAGCATCATCTGTGGTATCCTGCTACGCCTCATGATGAAAGCATCGTGGCACGATCCTGGAAGGCGAGCACAAACATGTGAGATAAGCATGTTGGCAAGACACACCACCAGGGCATTTATCGAGTGGTTGTATTTCCTGTTGCGGTACGCTTGCTCCTGAGCCTGTGGTGGCACCTTAGCATGGGCGTAAAATCCGTTCCGCTCGCGGATTTTGCGGATTTTCGGTAAATTCGCAATCCGCGAGATTTGCGAATTTCCCGCAAAATCCGCAAATTCGCACGCAGCAGATTTTTTTTTTCTTGGTGATACAATTTTGCGGCGCGCGGCGTTTACTTACCGTCATTCATCGTTTGCCAAGTTATTTTTCTTGATATTTTGCGAGTGCTGTGCCATTTTGGATCTTGCTGCGGGATCCAGCGGGAATTTGGCAAGCGCGATTACGTAATCGAGGCTTGCCAACTTGTACAGCGAGAGTTTGTCAACGCGAGTACGCTGTGATCACGTATCGCGGTACTTCGCAATTGCGAGCTTGGAGATGCGGCGAGCAGCAACAATCTCGCACTCGCGAAAATACAAAATTTGCAATTCTGCACAAGAAATCCACCAGCAAGCAGCATAAACCTTCTGGAAATGATGATTTTTATCTGAATAACTCCTCAGGTTGACATTTGCCTGCACTTTTTTTGCGAGGAGTCCATTTTGGGGAGGGGGGGTGGGAGGAAGGAAGTGCCCCACAGTCTTCAACTTCCTGTTCCTGTCCAGCAGGCTCCTCCCAGTGCTTTGTCCATCTCCTGGTCACTTTTCATTTGGATCTGGAGCTGGAAGGATTACTTTTTGTGGATGCTGCTGGATATTTGGATTTGAGGCCTTTTTGACATTCTTTGGATCACTTTTGGATTAGAAATTTCACAAGTAAGTTTGTTTGGGGCATTACAGTTGCTGCAACTACAATTTTGGAATTTTCGATTTTTGGGCTGTTTTGGGGCCTTTTGTCCAGGGGTACTCAGTGGTGGGTGCACTGAGTCTTTCTGTGGGGTGTTTTGAATTTAAACATCATGGAGGGGCTGGATGGCTTGGGATTGTGCTGATTTTTCTGTGATTTTTGTTTTTTTGGCCTGTTGTGGACAGGCCATGTGGTTGGGGGCTATTTTGAGTGCTGCTACAGGCCCTGGCCATGTGCTGTGAGGGAGGGGGCCATTTTGAATGCAGGCAGTGTTCTCAGGCCTGCACCCATTTTGCCTAGCTTTCATCCATTATGCCCAGGGGTAGTGAGTGGTGCATGGGCCTAGTCTTTCTGTGGGTTGTCTTCTTGAATTTAAACATCATGGAGGGGCTGGATGGCTTGGGATTGCGCTGATTTTTCTGTGATTTTCGTTTTTTTGGCCTGTTGTGGACAGGCCATGTGGTTGGGGGCCATTTTGAGTGCTGCTACAGGCCCTGGCCATGTGCTGTGAGGGAGGGGGCCATTTTGAATGCAGGCAGTGTTCTCAGGCCTGCACCCATTTTGCCTAGCTTTCATCCATTATGCCCAGGGGTAGTGAGTGGTGCATGGGCCTAGTCTTTCTGTGGGTTGTCTTGAATTTAAACATCATGAAGGGGCTGGATGGCTTGGGATTGTGCTGATTTTTCTGTGATTTTCGTTTTTTGGCCTGTTGTGGACAGACCATGTGGTTGGGGGCCATTTTGAGTGCTGCTACAGGCCCTGGCCATGTGCTGTGAGGGAGGGGGCCATTTTGAATGCAGGCAGTGTTCTCAGGCCTGCACCCATTTTGCCTAGCTTTCATCCATTATGCCCAGGGGTAGTGAGTGGTGCATGTGCCTAGTCTTTCTGTGGGTTGTCTTGAATTTAAACATCATGGAGGAGCTGGATGGCTTGGGATTGTTCTGATTTTTCTGTGATTTTCGTTTTTTTTGGCCTGTTGTGGACAGGCCATGTGGTTGGGGGCCATTTTGAGTGCTGCTACAGGCCCTGGCCATGTGCTGTGAGGGAGGGGGCCATTTTGAATGCAGGCAGTGTTCTCAGGCCTGCACCCATTTTGCCTAGCTTTCATCCATTATGCCCAGGGGTAGTGAGTGGTGCATGGGCCTAGTCTTTCTGTGGGTTGTCTTCTTGAATTTAAACATCATGGAGGGGCTGGATGGCTTGGGATTGTGCTGATTTTTCTGTGATTTTCGTTTTTTTGGCCTGTTGTGGACAGACCATGTGGTTGGGGGCCATTTTGAGTCCTGCTACAGGCCCTGGCCATGTGCTGTGAGGGAGGGGGCCATTTTGAATGCAGGCAGTGTTCTCAGGCCTGCACCCATTTTGCCTAGCTTTCATCCATTATGCCCAGGGGTAGTGAGTGGTGCATGGGCCTAGTCTTTCTGTGGGTTGTCTTGAATTTAAACATCATGGAGGGGCTGGATGGCTTGGGATTGTGCTGATTTTTCTGTGATTTTCGTTTTTTGGCCTGTTGTGGACAGGCCATGTGGTTGGGGGCCATTTTGAGTGCTGCTACAGGCCCTGGCCATGTGCTGTGAGGGAGGGGGCCATTTTGAATGCAGGTAGTGTTCTCAGGCCTGCACCCATTTTGCCTAGCTTTCATCCATTATGCCCAGGGGTAGTGAGTGGTGCATGGGCCTAGTCTTTCTGTGGGTTGTCTTGAATTTAAACATCATGAAGGGGCTGGATGGCTTGGGATTGTGCTGATTTTTCTGTGATTTTCGTTTTTTGGCCTGTTGTGGACAGACCATGTGGTTGGGGGCCATTTTGAGTGCTGCTACAGGCCCTGGCCATGTGCTGTGAGGGAGGGGGCCATTTTGAATGCAGGCAGTGTTCTCAGGCCTGCACCCATTTTGCCTAGCTTTCATCCATTATGCCCAGTGGTAGTGAGTGGTGCATGTGCCTAGTCTTTCTGTGGGTTGTCTTGAATTTAAACATCATGGAGGGGCTGGATGGCTTGGGATTGTTCTGATTTTTCTGTGATTTTCGTTTTTTTGGCCTGTTGTGGACAGGCCATGTGGTTGGGGGCCATTTTGAGTGCTGCTACAGGCCCTGGCCATGTGCTGTGAGGGAGGGGGCCATTTTGAATGCAGGCAGTGTTCTCAGGCCTGCACCCATTTTGCCTAGCTTTCATCCATTATGCCCATGGGTAGTGAGTGGTGCATGGGCCTAGTCTTTCTGTGGGTTGTCTTCTTGAATTTAAACATCATGGAGGGGCTGGATGGCTTGGGATTGTGCTGATTTTTCTGTGATTTTCGTTTTTTTGGCCTGTTGTGGACAGACCATGTGGTTATGGGCCATTTTGAGTCCTGCTACAGGCCCTGGCCATGTGCTGTGAGGGAGGGGGCCATTTTGAATGCAGGCAGTGTTCTCAGGCCTGCACCCATTTTGCCTAGCTTTCATCCATTATGCCCAGGGGTAGTGAGTGGTGCATGGGCCTAGTCTTTCTGTGGGTTGTCTTGAATTTAAACATCACGGAGGGGCTGGATGGCTTGGGATTGTGCAGATTTTTCTGTGATTTTCGTTTTTTTGGCCTGTTGTTGTGGCCTTTTCACCAGGGGTAGTGACTAGTGAGTGTTGCATGGGCCTAGTCTTTCTATGGGGTGTCTCGAATTTAAGCATCCTGGAGGGCATGGGATTGTGCTCATTTTTCTGGTTTTTTTCGATTTTTTTGGGGTGTATAACTGAACTGATGTTCCTCTGTCTTCCATTGCTTTTAGGTGCACAAGACTCAAGAGAACCACCAGTGCCAGGAAGAAGTCCTGCAGCGGTGTGTGTGTGCAGCATAAGGTCACGCGACGTCACGTCTGGCCTCAGACAACTCTGCAACTCGTGCAACTGCGGCCTGCTGTTCTGACCTGCTCTGAAGAAGATGGCTCCAACAAAAAGTTCTCCGTAGCTCCTCTAGCAAGAAAGTTGGTGTAAGGAGCAGAAGAAGCAAGTTACCAAGGAGGCTGGTGTGCCGTCCGCCGCGTTTTTTTTTGGAGTAAAAAAAAAAGTACGCCTGCAGCAGCGGGATCTGCTGGGGACAAAGCTGGGAGCAGCACCCCCGCTCCATTGGGCTCAGTGCCTCCACCACCACGCCAACTTAAGTCAAAGCCCTTGAGTGCTTCAGAGGCAGTCAGTGTACTTCTTCAATCACCATCGACCAGTGATGTTGGCTCATCGCAAGAAAGTAGCAGCAATGTCCCTGAATCAACACAGGTTGTTGTAACTCATCTGACAAGTGTTGAACAACCACAGCCGTAACAACAACAACATGTGCAAGTACAAGCCCAAGTACATGTGGAAGGAGAGGCAGCGCAAGGAGATGCGCAAGCAGAGGTGCATGGAGGGTCACAAGTGCCCACAATAGTTGTTCCTCCCGAAGTAGGGGCACATCAGGAAATTGACAATCAAACCGAGGTATCATTGAGGAAGCCACTCCTCCTGATGATCATTCATTGTCTTCCACATCCCTAGCAAGGAAAAGATCAAGGGGGGTGTCTACATCTTCTTCAAGCCCACCTCCTTCTGATGATCTGGATGAAGATTGGGAACCATCACGGCAGTCTGAGAGTGAGGCACACCATGATCTGACAAAGATACCTAAGCGTAAAAGGAAGGTCGTCGAAAAACTCATAGCTATGGAGTGTGATGAGGCTCAACAAGAAGTGACGGATACTGCTGCTGATGAAGCCTTTCACGACGATGAGCCAGCCATCATAAAGGTCACTGCAGCCCCAGCAGGCATGCAGCAAAGAGACATTTTGACCCTATCCCGAGAAGCTGCTGAGCGTGATGATGATGTCGACGAGGAGGCAATGGAAGAAACACCACAATCATTGGAGTTAACTAATACCCTAACACCTACCGCTTCCATATTTCTTAGTCGCCAGAAGGGACCTCCATCCACCTCAACCTCAATTAGTGGTGGTGAAAGTGCAAAACGTACTGAAGTTCGGCAATCCACATCCTCCACTTCATCTGGCATTAGCAGCAGGACCACCACCACCAGTATCGCCGCCTCCTCCGGCCCCCAAAGACATTTCAAGTCTGCAGTTTGGGACTTCTTTAGTGTTTGCCCAAAAAAGGAAAACGTAGCCATTTGTAGCATTTGTAAGCTTCGAGTTAGTCGTGGTAAGTTTGGTTCCAACTATGGTACCGGAGGCCAGAGAGGTCATCTTGAAAGAAAGCACGCTGTCAAATGGTTTGCGCACCTACAGGCGATCAAGGAAGCCCGAATTGCACGTAATGCTGTTTCATCTGATGATGACGAGGAGGAAGAAGACGTGTCAAACACTTCACTTACACCCAGTACCCCTGTCAGCAGCACACCCCATGTGAGCCACACTAAGAGTGTGGGAGAGAGTGATACACCAATGCGAAAAAGTTCATCAGCGAGCGTAACTGGGTCGAAGATATCATCATCATCATCCCGTAAATCCTTGGTCCAGGGCAACATTAAAAAGATGTTGTTTACAGAAGCGCAATATGAACGCAACCACCCACTGACGCGTCTGTATAACACTAAGCTGGCTAAAATGCTAGCTCTGGACCTTCTCCCTTTTTCTTTTGTAGAAGGGGTTGGTTTTCTAGAATTAGTGGCAGCGCTCTGCCCTAAATGGAAGGTTCCTAGCCGGTTCTATTTTGCCCGAGTTGCGGTTCCAGCACTACATGAAGATGTTCTGGAGGTGATTGGGGCAGCTTTGCAGAAGAGTGCTGTTCACACTATACATCTGACAACAGACATGTGGACCAGTGGCTCAGGCGCTGATTACATGTGCATCACTGCACACTGGGTCTCTTTTTCAGGGGTTAAAGCAAAGCTAAACGCAGGTGTTGACCCGGACCAAGTTTTTAAAGCTGCTCGGAAACATGCAACACTAGCCATGTTTGGTTTGGAGAAACATCACACAGCAGAAAACATTTTGGATGTGTTTAACACAAAGGTCTTTGACTGGCTGTCCCCAAAAAAACGCCAGGTTGGTCATGTTTCCACGGATAATGGCGCCAATGTAGTTAAGGGCATGGAGCTGGGTGACTATTTCAGAGTGCTGTGTTTGGCGCACTGTATAAACCTGGTTGTCAAAAAATTCTTGAGTGGTAAAGACAGTGCAGCGTACAGGGTAGTGGACACCTGCCGAAAAATGTGCAAACATTTCAGCCATTCTTTTAAGGCCCGGAAGCAGCTGAGGAGCCTGCTATATGAACGTCAAATGCCAGTGAAAGCACTCATCCAGGAGGTGGCAACACGCTGGAACTCAACCTTCTACATGCTTGAGCGTCTGTATGAGCAGTATACGGTACTCGATCACTATTTCTTAACACAGGGTACAGCTCAGAAGGAGGACCTGAGGATGGGTGCGGCGCAATGGGACATAGTTAAAAGCCTGACACGCATGCTTCGTCCTTTTGAGTTCTTCACGCGTGCAGTCAGCAAGGAGGACTGTAATTTGGGAAAAGCTATCCCATTGTTGTACAAGCTGGAGCACCAACTGAAGGAGGTGTGTTCTGTGTTTCAAAAAGATGAAGAAAACCAAGACCCTTTTGTTCTGGCGGAGAAATTATTAGAGCGCCTACAAGGTGATGAACGTCTTAAAATGATCCACTCAAACCAGCATTACATTTGTGCTACTATTCTGGATCCACGCTACAAAAAGGCGCTGGCAGGCCAAGCATTCTTTCCTTTTGCTGATGAAGATGTTACAAAGTACAAACAGTGGCTAGCCTCCTCAGCCAAGAGGTTTGAAAGAGAACGGAAGAACATTGAAGGAAAAGGCAGTACATCAGCATCAGCAGGCCATCCCCAGTCACAACAATCCACTTCTGCACCTGTGGCTGCGGCACAAGTGACTTCTCAGCCATTAAAGAGACCGGCAACCGGATCATCTGCACCACCAGACACAACAATAACACATTGGAGGCTGAAGAGGATTGGCTAGCTCGGCTTGGGTTTGGTTCTCAAAAGGTCACAGCAACAGCTAAGCAAAGAGGAGGAACCTTGGAGGAGCACCTTGAGTCGATGGTGAAGGACTATCTGAATGACTCAACAGAGGTCTATGTTAATGCTGACCCATTGGCGTATTGGCATGGGAAAAAAGAATTGTGGCCACAGCTCTCTAACCTGGCTTTAAACTACTTGTCTTGCCCACTCGCAAGTGTGTCTTCTGAACGTGTTTTCAGTGCTGCTGGTGGCATTGTAACTTCCAAACGGAGCCGCCTCTCGCCCAAAAATGTGGAGAGGTTAACAATGATCAAGATGAATCAGCACCTCATACCGCCAGATTACAGAGTACGAGAAAGCGCGCCGGATGAAGACGAGGTGGACAGCAACATAGATGAGGGAATTTCTTCTCTGTCAGGTGACACTGAGCTCACACTGCCTGAATTCGCAGAGTATGATGACGAAGCCTTATTCTTATTCGTGGACCGTGACACCGAGCCCTGAAAATGAGACAATGAATCAATACATTTCTTTTTCGTCCTTATTCACTTTTATTCCTGTGTGTCTGTCTTTCTTTGTTGTGCACAGTTAATATAATTCAAACTTTAATCACCTAATCACAAAAACAAGCCCATCAGCAGAACTGTCTTCACTTGTTTGCTTATTGATTTGAAGGTGCCGCAGTCTGCATTCCTCAGGTTCACAAGTTCAGAAGAACATGATCCTCTATCCTCCTCCTCCAGACTCCTATTTCCATCAAAGCAGAGGGCTGGTTTACGCCCAATGAAGAAAGACTCAGCACTTGTGGGGATGTTGTTCTACCTCTTTGTGGGTGAGTTGACAGCTCTGGGGCCATTGCTGGGAAGCTCTAATACCGGATAAAAGTGGTTTGGAGTGGACCAAATCCGAGGCGGAAATTTTTTTGTGTCTTTGCTGACTTGCTTGCCTTTGAGGTGCTCTTTGGGGGGGTTCCGGCTGTTTGTGGGTGAGTTTCGGGGTCTGGGAGCACTGCTGGGGCACTCTAATCTTGATTGCATTTGCTTTTCAGGAAATCCGTGGTGGTAAACCGGAGTTATGGCCTAGCTACACAGCGCGTTTGGACCGAAGGCCGAGAAATGTTGTAAGTATGAGATTTTGCTTTTGGCCTGTTTGGGGGTGTTATGCTTTTTGGCGGGTGGGTTGGCGGGTCTTGGGGCATTCCTGGGAAGGTCTAATACCGGATAGAAGTGGTTGGGACAAAATCCACGCTGATTTTTTTTGTTGCTATTTCTGACATTTTGCTCAAAGTAGCGTTTTCGGGGGCCTGTTTGGGGGGCTTCCTGGTGTTTGTGGGTGGGTTTCGGGGTCTGGGAGCACTGCTGGGACACTCTAATCTTGATTGCATTTGCTTTTCAGGAAATCCGTGGTGGTAAACCGGAGTTATGGCCTAGCTACACAGCGCGTTTGGACCGAAGGTTGAGAAATATTGTAAGTATGAGATTTAGCTTTTGGCCTGTTTGGGGGTGTTATGCTTTTTGGTGGGTGGGTTGGCGGGTCTTGGGGCATTCCTGGGAAGGTCTAATACCAGATAGAAGTGGTTGGGACAAAATCCACGCTGATTTTTTTGTTGCTATTTCTGACATTTTGCTCAATGTAGCGTTTTCGGGGGCCTGTTTGGGGGGCTTCCTGGTGTTTGTGGGTGGGTTTCGGGGTCTGGGAGCACTGCTGGCTATGGATACTTTACTTTACAAGAGGTTTGAAGCAAATCCATGGTGGCAGAGGGGAGTTAGGGCCTAGCTGCTGAGCGCGCGCAGAGTGATTTGGGAAATTGGCAAAAAAATGACTAAGTCCCCATTTTTGTACTTTTGCTCTTTGGCTGTTTGGGGGTCTTCTACTCGTTTTCTCCTGGGTTGACGGCTCTGGGGCCATTGCTGGGAAGCTCTAATACCGGATAAAAGTGGTTTGGACCAAATCCGAGGTGGAAATTTTTTTGTGTCTTTGCTGACTTGCTTGCCTTTGAGGTGTTCTTAGGGGGGGTTCCGGCTGTTTGTGGGTGAGTTTCGGGGTCTGGGAGCACTGCTGGGACACTCTATAATCTTGATTGCATTTGCTTTTCAGGAAATCCGTGGTGGTAAACCGGAGTTATGGCCTAGCTACACAGCGCGTTTGGACCGAAGGCCGAGAAATATTGTAAGTATGAGATTTTGCTTTTGGCCTGTTTGGGGGTGTTATGCTTTTTGGCGGGTGGGTTGGCGGGTCTTGGGGCATTCCTGGGAAGGTCTAATACCGGATAGAAGTGGTTGGGACAAAATCCACGCTGATTTTGCTATTTCTGACATTTTGCTCAATGTAGCGTTTTCGGGGGCCTGTTTGGGGGGCTTCCTGGTGTGTGTGGGTGGGTTTCGGGGTCTGGGAGCACTGCTGGGACACTCTAATCTTGATTGCATTTGCTTTTCAGGAAATCCGTGGTGGTAAACCGGAGTTATGGCCTAGCTACACAGCGCGTTTGGACCGAAGGCCGAGAAATATTGTAAGTATGAGATTTTGCTTTTGGCCTGTTTGGGGGTGTTATGCTTTTTGGCGGGTGGGTTGGCGGGTCTTGGGGCATTCCTGGGAAGGTCTAATACCGGATAGAAGTGTTTGGGACAAAATCCACGCTGATTTTTTTTGTTGCTATTTCTGACATTTTGCTCAATGTAGCGTTTTCGGGGGCCTGTTTGGGGGGCTTCCTGGTGTTTGTGGGTGGGTTTCGGGGTCTGGGAGCACTGCTGGCTATGGATACTTTACTTTGCAAGAGGTTTGAAGCAAATCCATGGTGGCAGAGGGGAGTTAGGGCCTAGCTGCAGAGCGCGCGCGGAGTGATTTGGGAAATTGGCAAAAAAATGACTAAGTCCCCATTTTTGTACTTTTGCTCTTTGGCTGTTTGGGGGTCTTCTACTCGTTTTCTCCTGGGTTGACGGCTCTGGGGCCATTGCTGGGAAGCTCTAATACCGGATAAGAGTGGTTTGGATCAAATCCGAGGCGGAATTTTTTGTGTGTTTTTGCTGACTTGCTTGCCTTTGAGGTGCTCTTAGGGGGGGTTCCGGCTGTTTGTGGGTGAGTTTCGGGGTCTGGGAGCACTGCTGGGACACTCTAATCTTGATTGCATTTGCTTTTCAGGAAATCCGTGTTGGTAAACCGGAGTTATGGCCTAGCTACACAGCGCGTTTGGACCGAAGGCCGAGAAATATTGTAAGTATGAGATTTTGCTTTTGGCCTGTTTGGGGGTGTTATGCTTTTTGGCAGGTGGGTTAGCGGGTCTTGGGGCATTCCTGGGAAGGTCTAATACCGGATAGAAGTGGTTGGGACAAAATCCACAGTGATTTTTTTTGTTGCTATTTCTGACATTTTGCTCAATGTAGCGTTTTCGGGGGCCTGTTTGGGGGGCTTCCTGGTGTTTGTGGGTGGGTTTCGGGGTCTGGAAGCACTGCTGGGACACTCTAATCTTGATTGCATTTGCTTTTCAGGAAATCCGTGGTGGTAAACCAGAGTTATGGCCTAGCTACACAGCGCGTTTTGGAACGAAGGCCGAGAAATATTGTAAGTATGAGATTTAGCTTTTGGCCTGTTTGGGGGTTATGCTTTTTGGCGGGTGGGTTGGCGGGTCTTGGGGCATTCCTGGGAAGGTCTAATACCGGATAGAAGTGGTTGGGACAAAATCCACGCTGATTTTTTTGTTGCTATTTCTGACATTTTGCTCAATGTAGCGTTTTCGGGGGCCAGTTTGGGGGGCTTCTTGGTGTTTGTGGGTGGGTTTCGGGGTCTGGAAGCACTGCTGGGACACTCTAATCTTGATTGCATTTGCTTTTCAGGAAATCCGTGGTGGTAAACCGGAGTTATGGCCTAGCTACACAGCACGTTTTGGACCGAAGGCCGAGAAATATTGTAAGTATGAGATTTTGCTTTTGACCTGTTTGGGGGTGTTATGCTTTTTGGCGGGTGGGTTGGCGGGTCTTGGGGCATTCCTGGGAAGGTGTAATACCGGGTAGAAGTGGTTGGGACAAAATCCATGCGGAAAAGCCTTTTGGCACTTTTTGTATCTTAGGGTTCGTTAGGGTTAGCCCTAGCAGCAGGATTGCATGTGTTTCGGGGTGTTCTAGATTTTTGCAACTGAGTTCTGGGGTCTTAGAGCACTTGTGAGAATGTGTAATTTTGGTTGCAAGTTATTTGAAGAAAATCCATGGTGGGAAAGGGGGGATTTGGCATAGTTAAAGAAAGCCTTTGCCACTATTCTTACCTTAGGGTTCGTTAGGGTTAGCAGTATTTCTATTGCATGTGTTTGGGTGGGGGGGTTTTCGAGTCTTGGAGCGATGCTGGCTATGGATACTTTTGCTTGGTTGCTTGCAAGTTGTTTGAATACAATCCACGGTGGGTAAGGGGGTATTTGGGCCTACTTTTACTTTCAAAGTACGTTTTGTTACCAGTTTTCTGCTAGGCCTCGTTTTTTGAGATTTGATATGGGGTCTTCTACATTTTTGCGACTGGCTTTAGTAAGGGTCTGGGTGGGAGCACTGCTGGGAAGATCTAATTTTGTTCTAAAACACAGTTTACAGTACACCTAGCTTGAGGGGAAAGATCCACTACATTAATTTGCCCATACTTATTTATCCTTCAAAAGGTGACTCTCCACAGCCTACATACCTTATATTTATTTATCAGTGGTGTTGTAATATTATATCACTTCCTGTTTTTCGTTGAATATTTACAGGCCGGGTTTCAGTCTGTGCAATGGGGAAAAAAGGATGGAGTCAGGCTTCACATTAGCGAGCCGCAATTCAGCATCCGCCAGGCAGGCAGTGGACAGGGTGTCTTCTGGTCACCAACATTGATGGACGAAGCGTCAGATGGAATGGAGGAGTGCCGCTAATAAGAGGAATTTTTTTCTGCATGCAACTTACTTACCAATTTCAACAGGACAACTACAACAACATACAGATACAGTATCCATTGTTTTTTTCTATGACTGTGACTGCATTTCTTGGATCTCTCTCTGCTTCTAAATTGATCCCTTAACACATCACTTAGTCCACTCCACTATCACATCTGCACCACACATAGTCATTTGTAAGTGCTCCTACGTAATTCGCAAGTCGCAGCACGCCCCAGCCCGTAGAGGACTGGGATGGCCCCAATGATGAAGCATGTCACCAAGGGGCAACCCTGGTGAGTGAGGGGACACCTAGAAAAAGAGCAATTTCTCCTTTTCTATCTACTATACCTTCCAGACCAACCCCATTGAGTGTTGTGAATGGATTTATAGTGACCAGCAAGGCTCTCAGGTATCTGGCAACAGAGACCTTATGTTGAATATAGTTATCAATAATTCCACACACGCCCTGTACTGTCGCATTCTTTCTTCCACAGTTGTCCAAAGTACTACTTACTTTTCACTGACATGCATGCAGTAGTGCATGCACTTTCAAAGATTGATGGATAGGTTTGTACCCAAAGATTTGTTTATGTTCAATTGTTTGTCCATGCTGTGCTTTTTTTACAGGGTGTCTTCTGGTCACCAACATTGATGGACGAAGCGTCAGCTGCAATGGAGGAGTGCCACTAATAAGAGGAATTTTTTTCTGCATGCAACTTACTTAACAATTTCAACAGGACAACTACAACAACATACAGATACAGTATCCATTGTTTTTTTCTATGACTGTGACTGCATTTCTTGGATCTCTCTCTGCTTCTAAATTGATCCCTTAACACATCACTTAGTCCACTCCACTATCACATCTGCACCACACATAGTCATTTGTAAGTGCTCCTACGTAATTCGCAAGTCGCAGCACGCCCCAGCCCGTAGAGGACTGGGATGGCCCCAATGATGAAGCATGTCACCAAGGGGCAACCCTGGTGAGTGAGGGGACACCTAGAAAAAGAGCAATTTCTCCTTTTCTATCTACTATACCTTTCAGACCAACCCCATTGAGTGTTGTGAATGGATTTATAGTGACCAGCAAGGCTCTCGGGTATCTGGCAACAGAGACCTTATGTTGAATATAGTTATCAATAATTCCACACACGCCCAGTACTGTCGCATTCTTTCTTCCACAGTTGTCGAAAGTACTACTTACTTTTCACTGACATGCATGCAGTAGTGCATACACTTTCAAAGATTGATGGATAGGTTTGTACCCAAAGATTTGTTTATGTTCAATTGTTTGTCCATGCTGTGCTATTTTTTCTTGTCTCCCAAAACCTTTCCCAAAAACCCCCGTACCCATCCATTTTTCAAACCCTAACCCTCTTCCCCCGGGCTGTGTGGTTTTGATTGATGTGTGACTAAATTACAGCAATAAATACACACACTTGCTGGGGAGGATAAGGTGATAGCAACAGGCTGGTGAAGAAATCCGAGGATATATTCTTACTCTGCTTGACAAAGACCCATGGCTAATGTCAAAGAACTTCAACCGAATTAGTAGTTATACTTTACCATTTGTTAGGCTACAATGTGGCACTGTTCTAGTGTACTGTCACCTGCTATATTCTCTATTGTACCGTTGTATTGCTCAGGACAAACCAGATTTAATTTTCTTTTTTTCATAGGCATGCAACTGCCACTGTGTCACACCACTAGTACCACTGCTATGAGGAAATTTAATCCACCCAGGATTGCCAACCTTAATCGCCATTTCCCGTGGTGCCAGCCCTGTGCCTAGCCCTACTTTGAAACACAAATTACAGGTAAGATAAGCGTTTGGTGGGAGGGAGTATAATGGAGTATTAGGAGAGACGAGAGACTGACGGTAGTACTACTAAAGTCCTAGGACTCTTGTTTGGGCATTTACACTTAAAGGAAGAAAATGGAACTAAACTTTCAGGAAAACAAAGTTACTGTTAAACTCCCACCCACCAGGCAAGCAGTAAAAACAGGTATGGTCAGATAAAGTTTCAAAAAGTATATTTTTATAGCCCTAACAAAATAATCTCCCGCAAGACCCTCCCTAACCCCAACGGTTGTCCTTTAAAAGTCCCGAACCCAACTCCCGATTCCCACCCCCCAAAAGTCTCTAAAAAAGGGGCAAGGGACACTATGGGTGGATGCTGTTGACTTTTTGGGCGAGGGCATCATACTCCTCGCGGAGCAAGGCGTGCTCTAAGCGGAGCCCCTCCAACACGTTGGTAAAGTGGTGGAGCTCCTGCTGAAGGCGGGACACCCTCAGGGTACTGCGGCGCAGGCGTGCCTTGCAGTTGCAATGACTGTGAGAGGCAGCTGTTGTCCTTGCTGCTCGGCGTGGGCGTTTGGCTTTGGCAGCCTGGCTCGGTCTGGCTGGAGCACTGTGCTGGGTGGCAGCCCGTGGGGGCACGGAGGCCGATGCAGCCGACCTTGTTGTCGTGGTCGACTGCGCACTTTCATCGTCCTCCAGGGCCACCAGCCGCCGATATTCAGCAACAGTGGCAACAGTGGCATCGATCCTCCGTTGCCGGGCCGCTCTAGCCAGCTCCTTCCTCCTTGTTGGTTTGGAAGGAGCATCTATATGAAGAAAGAAAGACATAGTCTGTAACCAATGCTCTTTAAGATTAACTCAATCATTCAGCAGAAATTTGTGTTACAGTACAACTAGCAACTTGCAAGCGCATTGCATAACTATTGAGGCCAGTATCTATCTAACCTCCCACTTCTTCATCCTTGCTCTAACATTAGTGGGAGTTTAAGGAACAAATTCTACGAGCACTATGGACTTCCATTGGAGTCGACTATGAAAGTACACCAGTCTTATTCTTCTTCTTGTCTCTTGTTTAGGAAAATTGGTACGTTATCTTCTGCAAGCCGGCATAATGCCAGCGCAGTGAACTTGCACCTGAGAAAAAGAGACGCACGCCATGATGAGTGACCTAGACTTGCGTTACTGTACCGGTCCAGTACATGCAGGTGGTGAAGCTCTTACTTTTCTATTACGGGTGGCACTGAGAATACTCTGTTACAAGGGCTACTGCTTAATTAATTTAACTTTCACCCTAGAGTGCAAATTGGAGTACTAGAAATGGAAAATGAAGAAGATAAATAATCTGATTATCTATCACTTCACATGGGATGTTTTTGCTTACATATGGGATGACTTTAGGTGCTTTGCTTTTTATTGAGTGACCAGTGATACATCTACACATGAATGACTGAGTACTAACTAAGAGAGGTAGGGAGTGGTCACCGTAATAACCGGATCTATGCTGTGCTTGCAATACAAACTACTGCTACTATTGATGGTAGTATTTGGACAAAATTACAACTTCTTTTCCTTGCCTTTCCTACACTGGAACGGACGTGCGGGTGCAATGTTACATGCTCTTCAAAGTTACACTTAGTTCATCCACTGACCGTCTACTCTCTCTAGATCATGGGTACTCACAAACTTTCTCTCGGGGGCTAAATTTACAGTGTAGTTTGTGGCAGAGGGCCGCACTGGTGGGGGCGGAGTCAGAGGGGGTGGGGCTAAAGCAAAACGAAAACTTGTGACCATGAGGTTGCACACAGGTCCCTGCAGCAGATGCCTTCATCCACTGAGCCACCAGACCCAGCATTTACATACATCTCTCTCCTTCCTGCTCTCCCTCCTGCCCTCTATCTCCATCTCTCTCTCCCTCCTGCCCTCCCTCTCCCTCCCCCTCTGTCATCTCACTGTGTGTGTGTCTGTCTGTGTCAGCCTTCAGCCCGGGCTGAGACAGCTTCCTCAACGCGCACACACAGACAGCCACACCAAAGTACTTAACAGGTCTTTAAAAGACCATTAACATATTATTGAGGCTTTGTTTGTTGTAGCGCCCCTGCATCTCCACCCTGACAATCACTGCTCGCCCGGCCCCACAGAGCAGAGGCTTTGTTCTATTTCACCTCTTTGTGGCCCTGCATCTCCACTCTGCTCTGTGGGGGCCGGGGGAGCAGTGATTGTCAGAGTGGAGATGCAGGGGCGCTAACAGGTGAAATACAACAAAGCCTCTGCTCTGTGGGGGCCAGGGGAGCAGTGATTGTCTGCAAGGTCTGCGCACCGCCAAGGAAGGCTTGCCGGGCCACCACCGGCCCGCGGGCCGTACTATGAGTACCCCTGCTCTAGATACACATATGCTATCTAAGAGTCAGATAGTAGCATGATCCAGGTATATGGACACATACAGTTTCTGTGTCACCCACCCAGGCTGTTGTCCTTCCACCCATCATTGCTTCATCATTCACCCAGCCATGCATCTCATATTCTTTCCTTCCCAGTCACGTCTTCAATCTCAATAAGTAAGGAATATATAAGAGCTTACCTCTGCCCGCACCACCACCGTCTCAACTCTCACAGCCGGCACTGGAGCCGCCGCCTCCTCCCCTGAAGAATTGCCCTCCGCCTCCGTGTCGAGCACCACCACCTCCGCGCTGGCCCCGCCACCAGATGTTCCACCTACAAAGTACATTTAAGAATGTTAGAAATAAACCACTCACTAGTATTTGGTCTAGGAATGAAGACATGTGAAAACAATGTAATTTGTGACTGTCTACTCTAAAGTAAAAAAAATGTCCCTTTTTCCAGGGAAGGGTGTTGTCTTGCTGCACTTTTTGGCACAACTGATGAAGGCTGGCTTTTTAACATGCACCATTTTTCTCCACACAGACAGAAGATGGACTTCTAACAACAAGATCAAGTTGAAACCAGGTGAGAGCTCGGCTCGACCACAAGAAATGTCTTCAATTAATCGTCAGCACTAACCACTTTTCCATTCTCAGTTAAACGTTTAGTTTTATTATGACTTCATTTTAATAAATGTGTTTACTTTTAATAAAGCTTTTAGACTTAAATAGACTCTGTGTTTTTTGGTCCAGACTAGAGTGACTGAGCGAAAGGTTTTGCAATTTTTGCAAGCAGGAGTCCGTGCCTCTGACACTTCTTGACTCTGACTCCGTACTCTTGAGCTACGTTGGATAATCATCATTGGGGATCAATCATCGATGAATTCGGGAGGTAAATGACTGTGCCACACTATGTAGTCAGTCAGTAAGGACATTGGGGGTTCAACGTCTGTTATCACAGAGGTATGTCGAAACTCTAACAGCGCCTATTATAATTGATAAGCAATGCACTATTTATTGTCCATAGTTCTGTTTCTGCAGAAGAATTGTCCCCGCAACAGTAGTGGTATGGATTGTCCTCCTATCCAAACCAAAAGGTAGTATCTTATTCTTTCTTGGTGGTCATTCACATTTTATAGTTGGGAATTTTCAAAGCAGATAGAACACTTCAAAAGACATTATGGACAATCCCAGAGGACTGCACTAAGTTGATAGAGCTATTGCTGACTAGAATGGGAGTTTCACCAACCGTGCAATCTTAGTTAGCTACACAGACAGACTAATAAGAATAATCTAGTAATACCACAGGGAGTCATAGTAGAGGCAAGATAAGAATTTAGATACAGTCTACAAGAAGATCAAAGACGATTTTGAAAAAATCAAATGAGGAACGCTAGCAAAAATAGGTACTAGTCTAAAATGAAAACTTACTGGGGCCAGCAAAGGAGCCCTCGCCTGCCCGATCCTGGCCCTGTTCAACAGCATCCACCGCCGCCTGCTGCTCCTGTGTCCCCTCGCCCCTGGGGGGAGCTGACGTACAACATGAAAGAAAGAACAGAAAACATGGCTGATTGTTGCTTGTCAATGTCAACCAAATCAAACATTTCAAAACAACAATAACAAAATATTTCCACGAAATTATATTGATTAGGGTTAGTTTTCATTGATTTGCGGACCTGCGACTTCGAAAGTCACGTAACTCACTAAACAAAGTACTGAAAGGTTCACCTAGGACTGGCAGGCAGCAGTCCGCAGGCAAGACGCAAAGTGACAGACAAACTCCATTGTGATTTCAGTCAGATCAGTGACAACACTAACACTTGCCTGCTACATAACCAGTCTTTTAAATAGTCAAACTATCAATCCACCGCCACTATTTTTCTTATTGTCAGGGGTAAAAAGGAAGGGGTAGATTTAAGCCCCTTGCGGCTCTTTTGCTCCGTTCTTGCGTGACTTTTGTGACGCAGCAGCTGAACAAAAGAGGCGCCATGGTGCGGCGTATAATATTATAACAACGTGACGCATTTGGGAGATGCATCCCGTTATAAAGCCCTGCGCCATCAGTGGGCGTTCCGGCGCAAGGGAGGGTATTCCTGCACTGGAACACATCCTAAAAGTGGCTGAGGGAAATCTACAAAATTTCAATCAGTCACCTTTAGGACAATGATGCGTCACACAAACCCTGCACCTGTTCGAAGCAGACGTACGGCTTGACCCAGCATTGGGGAGATAGGGTACCCCAGAGCATTGCTGGAGCTGCGCCATCGTTGCGATGCAACTCCAGCAGTAAAGTTTCGGTGACGTTTTGGGCCCATGGTGCGCCGCATTGCAAATACGGCGCACCATGTTTGGTGGTGGTAGCGGGCCGCACAATTACTGGCGCATCCCTGCTACTTTGCAGGGATGCGATGGTAATTGCAATTCTGCCCCTTAGGGGCATACTTACTTACGCGTTCTGGCGCATCTCCAGAGATGCGCCAGATCAAATGCGTCACGCAAAACTACCCTTGCGACACGGCAGATGCGCCTCATTTACAATGCGGCGCGCCCTGGCGCAAGGGTAGGCACTTGCGTGACGCATCTCGTCACGTAAGAGCGGCGCATCGCTGGAGTCACGTCGCCAACGCAATGCAACTCCAGTAATTCTCAGGGCCACCCAATACTTAACATGCTGTGTCAGTCCTTACGCCTGCTTCAAGCAGGCATAAGGAATTGAATTGACATAGCAGCGTCGCAGAAGTGCCTGCGTTAAATCTTGTAGATTTCACGCAGGCACTTTTGCGAGGCGCACAGCCGCCGGACCGCCCACCCTGCATACTAGGAACGCACCCATTGTGACGCAGGCCCATGGCTTCATAACGTGACGCATCTCCCTAGATGCGTCACGCTGTAAATGACTCGCAGGGATGCGCCACGTTTACGCCGCTGTTGCGTCACGCAAGGCAACGTAAATGTGGCGCAAGGGGCTTGTAAATGTAATCTGCCCCCTAGTGTCTAGCATTACGCAGTTCTGTAAAGTACACTCATACATAATAGTTACTCAGGCCAATGAGACCACAAAATAGAAAACAAATAAGCATAGTAGCAACACCACTGAGAAGCAGAGCAGTGCACCTGAAATGCACAGAAGATTTTGAAATATAATTTAACTACAATGTAATCGTCAGCAGCATTATTGGCTTGCTCCATGTAAAAAACAAATATTTGCAATACAACAACACAGAGCAGGAGAAAACATAGTAGTGAGTGATCAAATAGCTACTACTACTCACCAAGCCCGGGGATCTCCAAGCCGAGCTGGTCCAGCAGGTCGCGCTCCCGGTCCAGGAGGTCCGTCCAGTGGTGGGTGGCCTGGCTGTAGGTGCGCTGGACCCTGGAGAGTTGGGACATGGCCCAGCACACCTTCTGCCACCGCTTCTGGCGCTCCCGGATGTTGTCGCCGCCGGCCGCGATCCTGCCGCCTCCCGCGATGGTCCTGGGCAGGCGGCGCTGGACGAAGTAGACCAGCGCGCCCACTTCCTCCGGGCTGAAGATCTCCTGTCGCGTCACCTGCTCCCCCCTCAATCGCCCGCATGCTGTCCTGGCACGGGGTCCAGGACTCCTCCTCCCCGCCGCCGCTGCGGCCCTCAAGTGCCTGGGCATCTTCACGGCGCCTGGCTTCACCATGGTCTGGGCAGGTAAGGTAGGAAGTAGAAAATTAAGAAAGAATAGGATAGGGAAGAAGAAAAGAAAAGAGTTTAAAAAAGTAGTTTAAAAGTAAACAAAAATAGCAGAAAAGACAAAAATATACAGCTAGGAAAAGAGAGGGATAGATAAGAAGCAAAATCGTTCGAAAAAAAACTGAAAACAAGCAAAGGATGGCAAAGATAGCAAGAGGATAAACACCATGCCCAGACACAGGAAATGAATGAAAAACAGGATGGCCGCTCATTCACGAGCGCGAAAGTGAGTTCGCACACGATTTTCCTCGCGATCTCGTGCAAACTTGTACTCGCAATGCGCTTACTTCGCGAGATTATACATAGCGGGTGGAAACGGAAATACGTCACGGAAACAAAATGGCCGCGCCCGTACTCGACCTTGGGGTAAATTTGCGTGTTGCGCTGCAAGCGGCTCGCAAATACTGCAAAAAACCTCGTGAAATAACACGCCGCAAAAAAATATAAAGCTCATTCGCACGAATTGGCGGCTTCCGCGGTCGGTTTCGCACGACGCCGCGCCTCGCGAATAGCGCGAAATTACAGAAAAACGATTTTTGCAAAAGCAAAACCAATGAGCAGGTGAAAAAGGTCAATCTCATGATTTGTAACGATTCCCTGTTGTGCTTCCTGAGGGGGCCCTCCAGAATTCGGTTGCCTACTTGCAACTATTGTGTGACCCTGCTCTGACTTTAACTGTATGCCACAAAGGTCCTGATTTACAGCTAAGGGAGCAGACAAGCAGGTGCCAGGCTGGAACTTCAAATTCAGTGACACATTAATTAGCCCCTAATTCATTATTGTCAGTTGGGGCAGGGCAGGTGTTGTTAATAAACTAACCCCAAATTAATTCATGTCAGTTGAAGCAGGGCAGGTGTGCTTGCTTTTCCCCCCCATCTTCTACAGTGATGATGAACCAGAGGGTGACATTGATGTAACAGAGGGTGGCATGGGTCAAAGAGAGGGTGGCAGTGGTGAAACAAGAGGGTGCTGGGAGGCTGTGATGATGAACCAGACGTAGAAACAACATAGTCGAGACCGTTGCGAGCCGACAAGTAAGTTCGCAATTGCGAACTAGTACCAAATCCTCGCGAACTGGCAGAAACCCTTGCGAACACAAAAAAAAAAAAATTCGCGAGAATTCGCGGATTTTGCGGATTGCGAGTTCGCAAATTCGCAAAATTCGCGAACGCCAGATTCGCAAAATTCGCCCATGCTTAGACTGGCACCAGAGTAACATGTGTACCATCAATTGCTCCAATTACATGTGACATGCGTCCCAGGGCATAAAATTCCCCCTTGACATCTGTCAACTGTTCAGGAGTAGGGAATGTGAGGGGGTGTAGAAGGAAAGTCGTGTGTTAAGGCATTCGGGTCCAAGTTCGTAAAGTGCTTTGTGTGCGTGGGTTAGAAGGCGGAATGTTATCCTCTTATTGACGGGGAGCCAGTGGAGGTTTTTCAGGTGACCAGAAATGTGGTCTTTACGCGGTATGTCTAGTATGAGTCTGGCTGAAGCGTTCTGGATGCGTTGGAGTTTTTTCTGAAGTTTTGCGGTGGTGCCGGCGTAAAGGGTGTTTCCGTAGTCCAGGCGGCTTGTAACCAGTGCGTGGGTGACCGTTTTTCTGGTTTCATTGGGGATCCAGCGAAATGTTTTTTTGAGCATGCGAAGAATGTTGAAGCAGGATGATGAAACTGCGTTGATTTGCCTGGTCATCGAGAGTGAGGAGTCCAGAATGATGCCCAGGTTTCGTGCGTGGTCTGTTGGGATGGGTGCTTTTCCAAGGGATTCTGGCCACCACGAGTCGTCCCAGGCGGAGGGGGAGGTACCTAAGATAAGGACTTCTGTTTTGTCGGAATTCAGTTTCAGACGGCTGTGCTTCATCCATTCGGCTACTTCTCTCATTCCTTTATGTAGGTTGGTTTTGGCGGTGTTAGGGTCTTTGGTGAGTGAGAGGATCAGTTGAGTGTCATCAGCGTAGGAGATGATGTTGAGGTTGTGTTGACGTGCGATGGCCGCGAGGGGGCTCATGTATACGTTGAAGAGGGTGGGGCTGAGTGAAGATCCTTGTGGCACGCCGCAAATGACTTCAGTGGCTTCTGATTTGAATGGTGGGAGGCGGACTCTCTGAGTTCTTCCGGCAAGGAACGAGGTGATCCACTCCAGAGCTTTTCCTTGAATTCCGATGTTACTGAGGTGTTGTAACAGGGTGCTATGACAGACTGTGTCGAATGCTGCGGAGAGGTCAAGGAGAATGAGGGCGACGGTGTCACCATTGTCCAGTAGAGTTCGGATGTCGTCTGTTGCTGCGATGAGTGCGGTCTCAGTGCTGTGTTTGGCTCGGAAGCCGGACTGTGAGGAGTCGAGGGATTTGTTGGTTTCGAGGAAGGCGGCGAGCTGGTTGTTGACAGCTTTCTCGATGACTTTGGCCGGGACTGGAAGGAGTGATATGGGGCGGTAGTTTTTGAGTTCGGTGGGGTCAGCTGTGGGTTTTTTCAGAAGGGCGCTGAGTTCGGCGTGTTTCCAGCTATCTGGGAAGGTGGCGGAGGTGAGGGAGCAGTTGATGACATCTCGGAGGTGGGGTGCGATGATGGAATCTGCTTTGTTGAAGATGTGGTGAGGGCATGGGTCTGAGGGGGATCCTAAGTGGATGGAGTTCATCAGGCGGATGGTATCATCCGTGGAGATTGGGTTCCAGTCATTAAGGATGTTCAAGGGGGGTGAAGGTGTGGCAGAAGGATGGGTGGGTTGGTCTCCGGGTTGGTTGTCGAAGCTGTTGTGGATGTCTGCGATTTTGTCATGGAAGAACGAAGCTAGGGAGTCGCAGAGGTCTTGAGAGGGAGTGATGTCGTTGGAGTTAGCAGTGGGGTTGGTGAATTCTTTGACGATGTTGAATAATTCCTTGCTGTTGTGGGCGTTGTTGTCAAGTCGGTCTTTGAAAGCGGCTTTCTTGGCAGCTCGGATCAGTTGGTGGTGTATGTGGGTGGCGTTTTTGAAGGCGTCTCTGGTGTTGGTGTTTGGGTCTTTTTTCCAGGCCTTCTCAAGGGAGCGACAGAGTTTCTTGGATTTCTTAAGATCATCGTTGAACCAGGGGGCGTTTTTGTTGCCTTTTTTGATTTGACGTTTTTTCAGGGGTGCTAGGTTGTCGAAGCTGTTGGTTAGCCATTGCGTGAGGTTAATGGCTGCTTGGTTGGCGTTCGATGAGTGGGCGGGGGGGTTTTGAAGAAGCGATGAGGAGATCTGGTCGATGGTGATTTTGTTCCAGTTTCTTCGCAGAGTAGGTTGAGGATGGTTGTGGGTTGTGGTCTTTTTGTAGATAAAGTGAACGCAGCTGTGGTCCGTCCAATGGAGAGCTGTGGTGTGACTGAAGGAGATATGTTTGCTGGAGGTGAAGATAGGGTCGAGTGTGTGACCTGCGAGGTGAGTGGGGGTATTAACAAGTTGTTTGAGTCCGAGGTTGGCGAGATTTTCCAGAAGGGCGGTGGTGTTGCTGTTGTTACTTTTTTCCAGATGATAATTGAGGTCTCCCAGTAGAATGTAGTCCTTGGAGGGGAGGGCGTGTGGGGTGATAAAGTCAGTGATGTCTTCACTGAATTGTGCTCGGGGTCCAGGTGGCCTGTAGAGAAGGGTGCCTCTGAGTGTGGTCTTGGGGTCGGTGTGGATCTGGAAGTGGAGGTGCTCGGCGCTAGCGAGGTTGACGTCTGAGCTGGTTGAGATTCGGATGGAATTCTTGTGAACAATAGCGATGCCTCCTCCTGTTTGCTTGTTGCGGTCTTTACGGATGATCTTGTAGCCTTCCGGGATGGCGATGGTGATGTCTGGGGCTGAGGAGGCGTTCATCCATGTTTCAGTTAGGAAGGCGACGTCCGGAGAGATGGTGTCTAGTAGATTCCAGAGGTCGATGGCGTGTTTGTGGACCGAGCGGGTGTTGAGCAGGATGCATTTAAGGTGGTTAGTGTCGGAGCTCTGTTTGGTGTTCGTGGATGAGGAGTTGGTCTTGGTGCCGTCAAGCTTGCAGGAGTTGCAAATGAAGGGTCCATGGGTGTGTCCGGGGGCGGCTTGAGCGCAGTCGGAGAGTCGGCCGGGGTTAAGGGCTAGGAGGGTGGAGGCGGCATAAGTAATGCAGGTGGGGTGGGTGGGACGGGGGCCAGGGGGTCTGGCGCTGGGTGCGGTCCAGGCGCGGACGGGCGTAGACGGGCTTACCTTTTGCGCACCTTTGGCGCGAATGGGGCGCGATCGCTGCGCGTGAACGCTGCGCGCGAATGCATCAGACATATGTGGATAGTGGGAGGGGAGGGGCGAGGGGGGGTCAGCTGGGAGGCGGTAGCGGGGTGGAGCTACGGGAGAGGACACAACAAACAAAATGGATGCAAAAATGGAGCCAAAGCGGGTCAGAGCCGAATCAAGCAGAGATCTGGCCACTGATAGCGTTACACCAAGCTAAAAGTTGGCGATGCGGACAGATAATGAATAGCCAGACACTGTATGCCAAATTATGCTTTTAAATGATTCTGACGATGCAGCGCTAATATGATTAACAAGCTGTATGCAGAGTGTACTTTCCACAGATTCTGACGAAGCAGCGCCAATATAAATAACAAGCAAATATAAATAACAAGCGTCAGCTGCCTCGATAATGCAGCGCAAATTAGCACAATAGCACAGAGCAGAGCAGAGCTACGATACCAGGCGCTGCGAGGAGTCAGGGAGCGTGGAGGAGCGACCAGCTCGGGGCAAGCCCAGATAGTCACAGCGCAAGTTAGGACGGGGCGAAGGTGCTATCCGTGGGAGGGGGGGGTCAGCTGGGAGGCGGTAGCGGGGTGGAGCTACGGGAGAGGACACAACAATCAAAATGGATGCAAAAATGGAGCCAAAGCGGGTCACAGCCGAAGCAAGCAGAGATCTGGCCACTGATAGCGTTACACCAAGCTAAAAGCAGGCGATGCGGACAGATAATGAATAGCCAGACACTGTATGCCAAATTATGCTTTTAAATGATTCTGACGATGGAGCGCTAATATGATTAACAAGCTGTATGCAGAGTGTACTTTCCACAGATTCTGACGAAGCAGCGCCAATATAAATAACAAGCAAATATAAATAACAAGCGTCAGCTGCCTCGATAATGCAGCGCAAATTAGCACAATAGCACAGAGCAGAGCAGAGCTACGATACCAGGCGCTGCGAGGAGTCAGAGAGCGAGGAGGAGCGACCAGCTCTGGGCAAGCCCAGATGGTCACAGCGCAAGTTAGGACGGGGCGAGGGTGCTATCCGTGGGAGGGGGGGGTCAGCTGGGAGGCGGTAGCGGGGTGGAGCTACGGGAGAGGACACAACAAACAAAATGGATGCAAAAATGGAACCAAAGCGGGTCACAGCCGAAGCAAGCAGAGATCTGGCCACTGATAGCGTTACACCAAGCTAAAAGCAGGCGATGCAGACAGATAATGAATAGCCAGACACTGTATGCCAAATTATGCTTTTAAATGATTCTGACGATGCAGCGCTAATATGATTAACAAGCTGTATGCAGAGTGTACTTTCCACAGATTCTGACGAAGCAGCGCCAATATAAATAACAAGCAAATATAAATAACAAGCGTCAGCTGCCTCGATAATGCAGCGCAAATTAGCACAATAGCACAGAGCAGAGCAGAGCTACGATACCAGGCGCTGCGAGGAGTCAGGGAGCGAGGAGGAGCGACCAGCTCGAGGCAAGCCCAGATGGTCACAGCGCAAGTTAGGACGGGGCGAGGGTGCTATCCGTGGGAGGGGGGGGGTCAGCTGGGAGGCGGTAGCGGGGTGGAGCTACGGGAGAGGACACAACAAACAAAATGGATGCAAAAATGGAGCCAAAGCGGGTCACAGCTGAAGCAAGCAGAGATCTGGCCACTGATAGCGTTACACCAAGCTAAAAGCAGGCGATACGGACAGATAATGAATAGCCAGACACTGTATGCCAAATTATGCTTTTAAATGATTCTGACGATGCAGCGCTAATATGATTAACAAGCTGTATGCAGAGTGTACTTTCCACAGATTCTGACGAAGCAGCGCCAATATAAATAACAAGCAAATATAAATAACAAGCGTCAGCTGCCTCGATAATGCAGCGCAAATTAGCACAATAGCACAGAGCAGAGCAGAGCTACGATACCAGGCGCTGCGAGGAGTCAGGGAGCGAGGAGGAGCGACCAGCTCGGGGCAAGCCCAGATGCATCATCAGACAGCATAAATGTATCTTATTGACCATTTGTGTATGATGCCATCACACATATGGACGGATCATTGGCACAAGTGGCATGGTGTGCGTACATGGGAAACCCTCTCATCACAGCAAGGACACATCATCTATGCTCCTACAGCAGATATACTTAACAGTATGAACAAGTTACTTACCTTTTGTAACAAATCATCTGTAAGTAACAGTAGTCTGCATCACATTCCTACCTTGGAAAACATACCCCAGCAAGACCAATGCCTGTGGTGGGTCTTGAAAAAAATAATCACACAAGAAAATTCAGGAGGACGGAGCGGCCAAATAAGACATCCCTCCGGACTTGGCTGTCCAGGCAGTAGTGTTTTCCAAACGTGTGCATTGAGGCCCACGTAGCTGCCTGACAAATGTTCTGCAAGGGGACTCCCCGACCCAGGGCAGTAGTAGCCACCGTGTCTCGAGTGGAATGGGCCCTCAGCCCAACATGAGTCTACGTATTTGGGAAGGGGTACCAAGCCTTCATACACCAGACAACACACAGAGAGATGGTCTGCTCGTGTACCGGCCTTCACTTTTCAGCAAACACGTGACAGACTAAAAGGTGTTCATCCACCAGGAACTGTTGTGTGCGATCCAGATAGTATGTGAGCACACATTTTGGCTACAGACGGTGTAGCTGCTCCATCTCCTTTGGGGGATGCGTAGGCGGAAATAAGGTGTACAAGGTGAAAGAGTGCCCGATGTGGAAGTCCGTGTCAAACTAGTGCTGGAAATAGGGTGTTTTCTGAAACGCAAACTTGTCCGGATGGACTGAAAGGTTAGGAGCTTATGTAGAAAGAGCCTGAAGCTCACTCACTCTCCTGGCAGAGTTGATGGCAAAGAGAAAAGCAGTCTTCGGAGTAAGAAGGTGGAGAAGAAAATTGTGCAGTTGCTCAAAGGGAGCACACATCAGAAATTTAAGAACCATGTTGAAGTCCCACTGAGTCATCACATACGGAACATGATGTCTGATGCCTTACAGAAAACAAGTCACAATAGGGGACTAGTACAAAGAAGGTTGATCAGTCAGCCTTAGTATGGGTGAAAGGCCAGGAACGTAGCCCTTGACAGTGGCCAGAGCAGAGCCCTGCTGGGCATGAGGAAGAAGGAAGAGATGAAATTCATGAAGAGGTGCAGAAAGAGGGTCCACAGCCTTTGGTGTGCACCATGCCACAAATCTGGTCCACCTGCAGGCGTATTCCAACTTTGTGCAGTGACGCCTGGCAGCATGGATGATATTACAGACTTGAGGATGAAAGTCAAATGGCCTCTACTGTCGCCGCTCAATCTACAAGCATGGAGGTGGAGACTGTACAGGTACGGGTGGTGGACCGTCCTCTGCTGCTGCAACATAGGGTCCTCCAGAAGAGGCAGGTGAACCGGCTGGTCAACTGACATTCTGAGAACTCGGGATACCAGTACCGACATGTACATCCGTGTTGCGCAGCTAAGGCCAAAGTTCAGCTGGGAAACTGTAAGTGCTTGTGGCCTAACGTGAACCGCAGGTAGGGCCGGTGGGCCGGCAGGATGGGGATGCAGAAATATACATCCTGCAAATCCACCGCTACCATCCGGTCTCCTTGGTCCAGGGCAGGTAGGACCTGAGCCACTATCAGCATTTTGAGCGTCTACTTCCAGAGGAAGCCATTGTCGTTACATGTGTCCAAGATAGCGGGTAGGCCCCCATTGGCATTCTTGGGTAGCAGTAAGTAGTCGGAGAAGCAGACACACCCTATTATAGGCCCAGGAACAGGGATGATGGCCCCCTTGGCCAAGAAGGCTGAAAATCCTGCATGCTGCAGTTGCCAATGATCTCCACATACGCTTTTGTATTGCGGTGGCATGGCTTAAGTTGTTGCATCAAGGGTGAGGGAATAGCCGCTTGGGATGATTTTGTGCACCCACCTGTCAAATGTGACAGTGCGCCAGTGGTGGAGGTGTTGCCGAACCATGCCCCCCACTGGTGTCACATGGCCCTGGAAGTACAGAGTAGGGGTGTGTGTAGGCAGATGTTGCAGGGGAGGTGTGGACTGACCTCCCCGTTGTCCCTGACAGCTGCCACAGCAGTTACCTCTGGCACCACCGCGTTGGATGTTAGTCAGCGTTGCGTGGCTGCCAGCACATGTGTGTGTGCCACTTCCTTGGCCAGAAAAAGAGCAAAAGGTACCAGTTTGCTGGTGCAGGGGCAACAGGCCCATGGACCTGCCCGTAGCCCTGGAGTCATTAATGTGCTACAGCGCATGGTCTGCCTTGTTGCCAAAAAGGCAACTAACATCAAACGGCATGTCCATGAGTGTACTCTGGACATCGGGTACAAATTGGTTGGACTCCAACCAGGCTTTGCTACAAATTGGCTCTGTGGTTGCCATCGCCCTGCCCAGTGAGTTGATGTGATCCAGCCCACACCGGATCAAATGCCATGCCGCAGCTTGCCCTTCCACAAGGGCTTGTGCAAGTTTTGCCCGTACCGACAACGGGAAGCAGTTCAGCAACCGTGTCCCGTAAAGAGTGGGTGTAGCGGACAAAGAGGCATGTGATGTTGGGAGACCACAGTCCCAGACTCAGGGAGGATGATACCATCTTGCCGTACTGCTCATACCTCTTGGATACTCTGTCCGGTGGAGCAGATGGGAATGCGGTCTGTGATTTGGAGGCCTGGATGCCCAGGCTCTCTGGGGTGGGGTGGGAGGACAGGACACATGGGTCGTCCGGTGGCGGGTGTTGGCATCTGCCCACATGCATATCTACAGCCGAAACTGCATCGGGTCTGGACCTAGTGCACAAAATAGCGTCAGTCAATGCCTCATGACACGGCTGCAGAGGCTCAGCCGAGCGTGATTGCACTTTAAGGACCTCAGTGAGGAGGTCGGTCCTCACGGCCGCGACAGTGAGACGTAGGGGCAAGGCTTTGTCCGCCCACATCAACACCACACTGTAGGTTGGCCCCTCCTCAAAAGCCACGGTTGGATTTGTGACAAAACCAGTGTCAGACGAGGTGTGCAGACCACTCGCATCCCCCAGTCCACCTGTCCATTCGTATTGGGACTGACACTCACGTGTCAGTGAGTCTTCAGACCAATCCCAATACTCCTTATCACCCATTCCATGCTTATCAGGGTTGTCAACAGATGTGGCCGGCTAGTCTAATTTATACTCCCCATGCAACATCAAATGCGGCATTTGGCTGCGCCGTTCCCATGCCAGAGCCGTTTACAGTGTGGTATTGGGGACGGCACCACCCGAAGACAGCGCCGAGGGTGAAACCTGGGGGACTGTAGACGGTGAGTGCGTGAGGTCAACCAGCCAGGACCAGAAACAAATTTGGTATCCAGTGTGGGCCAGCGGTGCAGGGCCAAATGCGGCGGCGCCGTCTGAGCCAAAGCACCTGTTAGCATCGGGCCAGAAGCACCAGACCCACTAGGGACCCCAGACATGTCCGCTGGGCCCAAAGCCGCCGCATTGCCTGTCGGAGGAGTGAGGGACATCATGGCCATGAGGAGGCGCTCAAACTCTTCCTGCATTCCATGCTGCCCAGGGACCGGAGGTTGTGGGGCAGGCTACGACGCATACAACTCTGACAGAGCCGTGTGGGCGGTGTCACACAAATCCCCTGCCACATTGCATGTGCATCGTGGGGATTTGGAAGAGCGATGACCTCTCTGACTTCTTGTGTTTTGCTGACGACTTAGCCACAGAGGAGAGATGTTGACTCCCGGAGCTCTGATGGCTCAAACCCCACGCCCAGTCCATCGACCTCCGTCCAGACCCTGACCTCTTGCAGTGCAGGCCAACTGCTGGAGTCGGAGCCGCTTGCGGGACCACTCCCGCCTAGCCTCCAAACTCAGGGCCCGGCAGTCGGGGCAGCTCTTGTTGTCGTGGTTGACATGGAGACAGTGGAGACACCGACGGTGAGGGTCAGTCACTGACATCAGTCGGTCGCTATCCTCACAGGCTTGACACCGGACATCCCCATTGGCACTGTCCAGAGTCGAAAATTCAAGTAAAGTCATCAAAAGTGATTGTACAAGGTTTTGATTTTGAATAACTTAGGTGACACTTATACCAGCACTGCGCTCCTGGTGTGAAAAAATCAGAGCTGACGTCAGCACACGTAGGCGGGGTCTGAGTACTCAGACAACGTCATTATCGTGCACACAACGCCAACGACACACGCTAAGCCACAGACGTCGCCTACCGACGCACAAGGGTACTGCTAAGCACAAATTTGCAGATCCAGTCTGACGCTTGTGGATATTGTAAGGGGAGGAAAATTATACTGACCTGTTCATTTCACATGCTGTCAGCATGCACAATGTTGCATGTGGCACACACATGACGTGGTCACACAGGGTCATGCTGTGCTTCAATTTCACATCTGTGACAGTGGGCATGTCAATGTCATGATGTGATAGTTCCATGTAGTCAATGGTGTGCACTTCCAGTGTTGATGTGCATCACAATATATTGCAGACGTTACTCAGGTGATACGTGTTGTATGTATGTGAACCACATGTGCACCATGGTAATTGACATATCTCAAAAGCTCTTCACACATCAACTGAGCCATAAGATGACATTTCCTGTGCTTCATCACTGTCTGCCACACCTAGGGCCTGCTGATGGAAGGATGCCATGCAGATGTATACATCCACATGGTCAGCATGAGTGTGCACTACATCCCTGCCATGTGATTTGCTAGGTTCACTCTCCCAATGTTGACATGCATGAGGTCATGGACGCAGCCTACACAACCATTCAATTGAGCATGTCTGACGCACTGTACCCCAATGTTACATGCGTGTGTAGGCCTCGTTTCCACAATGCATTGTAGACATACACGAGCAGTGCGTACCCCAATCGTACGTGCGTGTGTAGGCCTTGTTTCCCCAAAGCATTGCAGACATACGCGAGCAGTGCGTACCCCAATCGTACGTGCGTGTGTAGACCTTGTTTCCACAATGCATTGTAGACATACGGGAGCAGTGCGTACCCCTATCGTACGTGCGTGTGTAGGCCTCGTTTCCCCAAAGCATTGTAGACATACGCGAGCAGTGCGTACCCCAATCGTACGTGTGTGTGTAGGCTTCGTTTCCCAATGCATTGTACACATACGCGAGCAGAGCGTACCCCAACCGTACGTGCGTGTGAAGGCCTCGTTTCCCCAAAGCATTGTAGACATACGCGAGCGGTGCGTACCCCAATCGTACGTTCGTGTGTAGGCCTCGTTTCCCTATGCATTGTACACATACGCGAGCAGAGCGTACCCTAACCGTATGTGCGTGTGTAGGCCTCGTTTCCCAATGCATTGTACACATACGCGAGCAGAGCGTACCCCAATCGTACGTGCTTGTGTACGCCTCGTTTCCACAATGCACTGTAGACATACGCAAGCAGATCGTACCCCAATGGTATGTGCGTGTGTAGGCCTCGTTTCTCCAAATCATTGTAGACATAAGCGAGCAGTGCGTACCACAATCATACGTGCGTGTGTAGGCCTCGTTTCCCAATGCATTGTACACATACACGAGCAGAGCATACCCCAATCGTACGTGCGTGTGTACGCCTCGTTTCCACAATGCATTGTAGACATACGCGAGCAGATCGTACCCCAATGGTACGTGCATGTGTACGCCTCGTTTCCCCAAATCATTGTAGACATACGCGAGCAGTGCGTACCACAATCGTACGTGCGTGTGTAGGCTCGTTTCCCAATGCATTGTACACATACGCGAGCAGAGCGTACCCCAATCGTACGTGTGTGTGTACGCCTCGTTTCCACAATGCATTGTAGACATACGCAAGCAGATCGTACTCCAATGGTACGTGCGTGTGTATGCCTCGTTTCACCATTGAATGAGTTGCATTTGCGATGGCAATCGCACCGTACTTGTGTGTATATTAAAAAAAAAAAAAAACATCTAGAGCAACAGTGGTAGGATTAGAATGCAGCCAGGTTGTCATGGTTACAGAGATTTGAGAGTGTCCTACAGGTGATCAGGAAAATTCAGTTGGGGGAAAGTATACAACGTTGCAAAAGTTGTTGTTCAGCTCTGGCTCACTTTTCAAACCATGCATATGTGTGTCATGGCCTTATGTGTCATCGGATTGGATGGAACATAGGATGCTAACTATTCTGGCCTATCACACACTATTCCTTGCACTCACCGACCCTCAGCAGCACAGATATAAAGCAGCATGTGGCTGAGGGAGGGCACTTGCCTGCACAAATTTGGAGTGGTAAACACAGCTGCTGTCTCTGTATCCTCTGGACCCTGATTAGCAGAGCATGGAGAGGGCACCTGCATTCAGTGATGCTGAGAACTGAATGAGTGGTTTGCAGCCCTTATGTCATCTGTAGCCTTGCAATGGCATGTAGTGCATTTCTGTTTGCTCACAGGCCACATCCTCCTGGACAATGATGCAAGTGTGTTCATCATCCTATAGCCTGTTGTCCTCAAGTATTTTGTGCATATGTGTGTCTTTGGGACATGGACCAGGTGTACTGATGTTCTTTATCTTTACATCCGTGACAGGTATCTGCCTATGAGAAGGGTGACATCTTGCTGAACATCGCCAGGGCTGTCAGGAGAGAGGGGGGGCCTCGCAGGAGGCTCAGAAACATCAAGAAGAGGTCGCAGGACATTTGGTGCTAGACCCGCCGCATCGGAAGAGTACAGCTGAAGCTGGAAGCTCCGCGCCGGCATGGCGGCACCCGCCACCTCACCCCCAACATGCTCCGGGTCCTGGAAGTGGTGTTCCCAGACCTCCATAGGCAGTTGCAGTGGGAGACTGCAGAAAGAATGCGGTAGGTACATGTCTGTTTGTTGTCATGTGTGTCACATGCTACCTGCAGTGCTCCCAGGCATGCTAACACTCCCACAGTTGGAGTGGTGTTGTCAGACAGCCACTTCATGCATTGGCATGAGAATGGCCAAGTTTCAGGAGATGCTTTTTACATGCCTTGCCCTACTCCACATTTGCCCAGCTCTGTGCCAACACTTTTTCTTTCACAGGTACTCCTAAGGGAAATAGAAATTTTACATGGCCAATGTGTCCCCTGCTTGTACCCCACGTTTAGTGTATGTGCATGTCTCCCATGCATTTTCCCTCTATGGCCTGCAATAATAATGCCTCTGCATTTCCGTCCCACATTAGAATGTCAGTTACCTAGTTTTTCATGAAAGAAATGTTAATTCTACATTAAGGCCTATGTTTCCAATGTATTTGCATTGTGCACGTTTAAAAGTCGAGATGAACCCGTTTTGTGGCTCAGCCTGAGCCAGGACCCGAATTCAGGCTCCATGCCTCCAGACACTCTGAAAGCTGCAGCTCTGCTACCTATCCCTGACCTCTCGCATACTTTCTGCTCAGCCGAAAGGGGCCTAGCCCGGCCTGCCAAGACAGTATTTTGCACACAGTTATTTGCTTGCTCCACATAAACACATTCCTGCCTAGTGAAGAAGGTAAACAGAACCCGTCTGCAGAGAAAAGGGCCTAGCCTTTCTGTCTCCATTTAAGTGATTTACAGAGCTCGCATCCATAGAAGGCCCATGGCCCCCACGCAATGCACGAAGAAATATATGCCTACACTGGCTCTTGGTGATGAGCAACCTTTGCTTGAGCGACCTTTACTTCAGACAATACATCCTCCAAACTTAAGATATCAGATACTACCAGACGTGCAGGTCGTCCTGACACTGAAGGCTTCTCTACTAAACCGAAAGTCAGCTCCCCCCAGCTTCCCCAGTTACACGTCAATTGCACGTCATGACCAAGTGGCGCACACATGTAGGGCAAAGGTTCCAGCTGACCAGGCAGACCCCCTCCATGTATCCACCCACCTATGACTCACCTATGACTCCTCAAGCCAACGCCCACATGTACGCCTTCTTACACGCCCTTTTGCACGCCCACATGCTCTTATCTCTCTCTTTCTTTTGCTCTGCCTGGAGCGCTCCTCCTTCTCTATGCAATGCAATGTATATTCAATGTATAAATATGTATTCTGTGAATAAAGTTCAGAAGACCCTTCCTGAACCTTAGTGGTGATGGAACCCGATTCTCCCTTAACTCGAGTTATTGAAATAAAGCCCTTTTGAATCGGACACCACGGACTCTGCCTCTCATTATATGCATGACCTTTTGTTTAAGCATAGAAATTCTGACAGGGTAATATTTAGTTTACCACATAATTCTGGCGCCCGAATAGGGACAAATCCCCTTCCCCACGCGCCGGTGATGTAGGTCCAGCCCTTGCCCCCTTCTACAGCCGTGACGGACTTCAAAGTGTACACGCCAGCGGGACTTCCTGCTTACTCCCTCAGGCCCACGGAGGAGACGGACTGCGACCAGGCATCCACACGAGGCGGTGACGATCGCGGATCATCCCAACCAGAGCCCAAGCCGTGAGAGAGCAAGGTCCGAGGTTTCCAGAGACCCACCTGTTCCGAGGCGCATGCGCAGTATCGAGTTCACGCAGTATTGAGTATCCGAGGCCTTCAAGTTCTGCTTCCCGGTGAGTACCGTTATTGGGAATGCATAAAGATTAAAGTTTTCAAGACGGGTTCATTTATTTGAACTCGGTAAAGACGTGTCCGTTCACACAGACACGGTAAAGACGGTCCATTTCGGTGGGCACGCTAAAGATGTGTCTCTTTATGAGACCGGTATGGTTGTACTGTATTCCAGTGCATAAAGTTAACTGTTTTCAAGTTCATGTTTTCTAGTTCATGTTTTCTCCATGTATCAGTTAAGATGTATCTGTTTTAATGTTTTAGTGTTGTAGTGTGAATGGTTGTTTCAGTCAGACTATTTTTGCGTGTATTGTGTTTTCATTGTGTCAGTTTCAACATGCCACTGTTTTCGAAATTACGTCAGATAGGGACCAGGAAAGGAATACTCGAAGAGTCAGTTCTCGTCCCACCTAGAGACACATCTGGTCATTTCATGTATAATAAGCACGGGCTAGATGCCATATTGTTTTTAGACTTATGGGTAGATTACACAAAGGATTTAGAGGAGAAGTACAGATGGCCTGCCTCAGGAACATGGGATTCTGAATGCATTATGAGAGTAGAGGAAGCGCTATGGAAAAGGAAAGTAAGACCCTCACAGAAAGATGCCATTGAGTTATGGCGTAAAGAAGCGCATAGGAGAGCAGAGAAAGAATTCCACCAAGCAGAGAGAAGTAAACTAGCAGCGGAAAAAGCCAAAGAAAAAGAATTGCGGGAGGAGGGGGAACGGGTCAAGGTAGAACAGGCTGATAGAGAAAGAAATGCCCTCGTAGCTGGTATTTATCCCGTCCTTTCAGAAGAACTAGCTAAAGTGACCCCCTCAGAAACATCGCTTAGGTCGCGTACACCACCACCTGTACCCTTTAGGGTACGTAGAACAAAGCAGACAGCATCAGAGGCTTTTATTTCCTCCTATCTAGAAGAGCCCGCACCGGACTATGCACACGCAGATTTCCCTCCGCCCCCATCAGCGGCTCAGCTCCTACAGCTCCAGCAGACCGTGAAAGAGGACGTAGGACAAGGGGCAGTGGGAGGGGGGCCACCGCCAACGCCACGAACGCCACAAATGACATCAACACCATTTAAGTTTTCTGTAGGTGTAACAATTCCACGTTGTATATACGATCCAGTACCAGGAGAGGGTTCAATGCTCGTGTTTTCACTAAGATTAAGAAAAGCGGTCGACTATTTGGTCACATTACCAGACATGAAGGAACACCTAGATTAAATATACCATTTCATTAGAACGGGGGAAGGACCCGAGAGTATAGAAAAGGCCATGGGACACAGAAAGGTGGAGGTTAAGAACTACATCCTATGTTTTATGATTAACTGTCTGATCAGGGAACAAGACCAACCAGACAAAGATGTAAAGCGAGGTTTGATGGAATGGAGTGACAACATAGATGCCGGTAGACATGATAGACAGGGACAGACAGAAAGTATGTACAAGAAAATACGAAAGGAGATCTTAGAAATACACAGTGACGAGTCTGACGGGAAGTATGAATCAACATCGGAAGATTTTGAACAGGAAAACGAGGCAAAGGACAAAATGAATTACGTAGGCAAAGCACGACAGTTTGACAGGCCCGAGTGCCTCGACTACCGTAAACAGGGACAGTCTATAAAAGAAAGATATTCCCTTGAAAATCTATTCCAAGCTACTGAAAAAGCCCTGAAAAGACGGGTAGAGAACGAGCGATCCCACACCCCACACGAAAAGGAGTTGGCCCGGTCAGCCGTCCAGTGGGTGTCCAATTCTAAGATATATAGCAATGATATAGTGGCCCAGACCTTTTTGAGTCTTCCGCTGAACGAACAGCGTTTGGCTGGTATTTACATGGTTCAACATTTGATAACGTTGTATGAGAGTCAATATTCTGATCCCGGTCCATTGTATAAATTACTGGACGACATACTCCTAGAAAGATGGACAGACCTAGGTACTGACTTAATTAATGTTATTCTGGATCAACGACATAAGTACTTGACTTCTCTGACCACATGCATGCTTCCCGCCCCACACCACGACAGAAAGCACCTATACATAGACAGACAGAACCCCCTACGAGAGGTACATCCTGTCAAAAATGCAGCGGGTGAGCTTCAACGAGTGTATGTTTACACACCCCTAATGAAACTAGAAATACTGGAAATGAAAAAGATGTTGCCCTGCCATGATAAAGACCCGGGGGGGTTTCACCGAGAATTAAAAGACATTCTCCGCATTGGAGATTACACGTACGCTGACATTCTGAAACTATTGAAAGTACTGTTGCCTGCAGGAATTTATGAAAAGCTTAAGGAAAAGACTGGGAGGTGGGAGAGAAAAAGTTAAGTTGGGCAGAATTGGAAACAGAGGATAAAGGCCGGCACCCTGGTGTTGGTCTTGGGGACAAAGCTAAAGAACTACCTGAACTCCTGATACAGGTTTTGCCAAGACTATTGATTACTAAAAAGGAAAATTGGGATGCTATTTCAGCCTGTAAACAGAAACAAGACGAGGACTCAAGTGATTTTTATTCCAGATTTGAGGAATGTTTTTCTATTAATAGTGGCCTTAAGCCCAGTAGTGAGTCATATCCACATCTTTTCGTGAGCAAATTAGTAGAGAATTCCTTACCCCAGATCAAGAATAGAGTACTGAAGGTTGAGAGTACTTGGCAAGCAAATAGCCCTTCGCAAATGTTGCAAATGCTACAATATCACCAGAACAGAATTAGAGAAGAGCAGGATCATGAAAAGAGACGCATGAAAGAGACAAAAATGAAAGTGCTGGTTGCCCAAACGGTACCAGCAAATACGAACAGAAATGGCACGACACCTATTAAGGGTAACTGTAATTATTGCAAACAACCAGGTCACTTTGTAAAAGACTGTGCTGTCCTGAAACATAACATAGCTACAGGCAAGACAAAAGACAGTACCGATAGTACAGACTTTAAGCCCCCTTTGCTAGAAAAGACTCCGCAACAAGAGTATAGGTCCAAGTTACGATCTAGCAAGTCAGACAGCGTTTAATTGTTTAAGTCCACTAGGTGGTGAATCGGTTAGACAGGTTCCTGACATGTATAAGATCGTAGACCAGAATAGTAAGAAGAGAGAAATGAAAGAAAAATACTGTAAGATATTACGCAGTAGATGTATAGTAACTCTGATTTTTATGTCTCTTCTGTGCATCACTATGATATGTATCAGCTTGACACTACATGTTTTCTTTCCTCCTATTTCTTCACGTATACATTTTTCCTTTAATGACACCGTAGAGCACACATTCAGTGATCTGCCACCCCATGAATTGTCATATCGACTAGCCCTGCGCAACAATACTTTTATCCGAATGTTGCACCATTCTCATCAGACCAGCAATGTAACAGATTGCTGGGTATGTGGCCGACTCCCACCTTATCAGAAAACGAAGGGAGTTCTGCCCCTTTTCCCTTTTCCGTTCTCGCACAATGGTTCGTGCGGAGCATGGTTTGCTTTAATGTCATCACTAGACAGAAAGTCTGCAGTTTCTCAGGGTGTCTGGATATGGGGAAACTTGAATACAGTTATGAATGAGGCATGTTTTCCAGACAAAGACGGTCTTCCCCAAAGGAAGGGGACCGATCTAGAAAATGAAGTGTACGAGCAAGGAAATGCTTCCCTTAACTTTATGATTCTGAATGTTCAGCCCGAGCAAAATACAGATCCACCGTTTATATCAGTCCTACCAGTAAAAGGTGAATTGTGCGTTAGAAAGAAAGGATCAGTACATCTGGGACACAGTGAATGTAATACTGTAGTCGAGTTTAATGATAAAGGAAAGTCTTCTTTCAAAGCATCCCGCCATTCCTATTTCATTTGTGGTCAGACAGCCCATGTACATCTGCCCTTAGACTGGGGTGGGACATGTTATATAGCGTTCCTGTTGCCACCTGTCTTTCTGGCCCCATCCCATTATCATCGAGATTCACGATTAGAGCATGTTAGACACAGGAGGGAGACCGATTCCCCAGTGGTTGATCAGACTGAGACAGCTTGGGAGCAATATACAGATTTCATTAGAGGATACTTCTGGTTCATAGGTCCCGTCCAAAACAGTAGACTCATACGCAGGTTAACAAGATCTCTGGAAGCAGTAGTGAATGAGACTACATCTGCCCTGGCTAACTTGACCCAGGAGCAGTCTGCCATGCGACTTGTTGTTCTTCAGAATCGCCTTGTTCTTGACGTCATCCTGGCAGATAGGGGCGGGGCTTGTAGAGTGATTGGCTCCAGTTGTTGCGTGTTTATTCCAAATAACGCGCCATCTGTGTACGCAGCAATAACAAGACTCCACAAGATAGCTCACGAGATGCATCAAGACCCATGGACTTGGTCCAGTTGGCTCTGGGGTGTAATATCGGCGTGGGGATGGACAATGTTGTCATTCCTAGGAATGATACTGCTTATGATATTCGGCTGCTGTCTCTGTCTGCAGTGTGGCCCAGCGATTTGCGGCCTGTGTGCCACTGCCTGTATTCCACATCCACGTATACAAAAGAAAAAAGACGAACAAATGATGCTGTATGATCAGATATACGGTCTCATGAATATAGATATTTCCTGAAGGGCACAGTAGGGGACAAGGAGGGAATGAGGAAATAGAAATTTTACATGGCCAATGTGTCCCCTGCTTGTACCCCACGTTTAGTGTATGTGCATGTCTCCCATGCATTTTCCCTCTATGGCCTGCAATAATAATGCCTCTGCATTTCCGTCCCACATTAGAATGTCAGTTACCTAGTTTTTCATGAAAGAAATGTTAATTCTACATTGAGGCCTATGTTGCCAATGTATTTGCATTGTGCACGTTTAAAAGTCGAGATGAACCCGTTTTGTGGCTCATCCTGAGCCAGGACCCGAATTCAGGCTCCATGCCTCCAGACACTCTGAAAGCTGCAGCTCTGCTACGTATCCCTGACCTCTCGCATACTTTCTGCTCAGCCAAGAGGGGCCTAGCCCGGCCTGCCAAGACAGTATTTTGCACACAGTTATCTGCTTGCTCCACATAAACACATTCCTGCCTAGTGAAGAAGGTAAACAGAACCCGTCTGCAGAGAAAAGGGCCTAGCCTTTCTGTCTCCATTTAAGTGATTTATAGAGCTCGCATCCATAGAAGGCCCATGGCCCCCACGCAATGCACGAAGAAATATATGCCTACACTGGCTCTTGGTGATGAGCAACCTTTGCTTGAGCGACCTTTACTTCAGACAATACATCCTCCAAACTTAAGATATCAGATACTACCAGACGTGCAGGTCGTCCTGACACTGAAGGCTTCTCTACTAGACCGAAAGTCAGCTCCCCCCAGCTTCCCCAGTTACACGTCAATTGCACGTCATGACCAAGTGGCGCACACATGTAGGGCAAAGGTTCTAGCTGACCATGCAGACCCCCTCCATGTATCCACCCACCTATGACTCACCTATGACTCCTCAAGCCAACGCCCACGTGTACGCCTTCTTACACGCCCTTTTGCACGCCCACATGCTCTTATCTCTCTTTTTCTTTTGCTCTGCCTGGAGCGCTCCTCCTTCTCTATGCAATGCAATGTATATTCAATGTATAAATATGTATTCTGTGAATAAAGTTCAGAAGACCCTTCCTGAACCTTAGTGGTGATGGAACCCGATTCTCCCTTAACTCGAGTTACTGAAATAAAGCCCTTTTGAATCGGACACCACGGACTCTGCCTCTCATTATATGCATGACCTTTTGTTTAAGCATAGAAATTCTGACAGGGTAATATTTAATTTACCACATAATTCTGGCGCCCGAATAGGGACAAATCCCCTTCCACACGCGCCGGTGATGTAGGTCCAGCCCTTGCCCCCTTCTACAGCCGTGACGGACTTCAAAGTGTACACGCCAGCGGGACTTCCTGCTTACTCCCTCAGGCCCACGGAGGAGACAGACTGCGACCAGGCATCCACACGAGGCGGTGAGGATCGCGGATCATCCCAACCAGAGCCCAAGCCGTGAGAGAGCAAGGTCCGAGGTTTCCAGAGACCCACCTGTTCCGAGGCGCATGCGCAGTATCGAGTTCACGCAGTATCGAGTATCCGAGGCCTTCAAGTTCTGCTTCCCGGTGAGTACCGTTATTGGGAATGCATAAAGATTAAAATTTTCAAGACGGGTTTATTTATTTGAACTCGGTAAAGACGTGTCCGTTCACACAGACACGGTAAAGACGGGTCCATTTCGGTGGGCACGGTAAAGACGTGTCTCTTTATGAGACCGGTATGGTTGTACTGTATTCCAGTGCATAAAGTTAACTGTTTTCAAGTTCATGCTTTCTAGTTCATGTTTTCTCCATGTATCAGTTAAGATGTATCTGTTTTAATGTTTTAGTGTTGTAGTGTGAATGGTTGTTTCAGTCAGACTATTTTTGCGTGTATTGTGTTTTCATTGTGTCAGTTTCAACATGCCACTGTTTTCGAAATTACGTCAGATAGGGACTAGGAAAGGAATACTCGAAGAGTCAGTTCCCGTCCCACCTAGAGACACACCTGGTCATTTCATGTATAATAAGCACGGGCTAGATGCCATATTGTTTTTAGACTTATGGGTAGATTACACGAAGGATTTAGAGGAGAAGTACAGATGGCCTGCCTCAGGAACATGGGATTCTGAATGCATTATGAGAGTAGAGGAAGCGCTATGGAAAAGGAAAGTAAGACCCTCACAGAAAGATGCCATTGAGTTATGGCGTAAAGAAGCGCATAGGAGAGCAGAGAAAGAATTCCACCAAGCAGAGAGAAGTAAACTAGCAGCGGAAAAAGCCAAAGAAAAAGAATTGCGGGAGGAGGGGGAACGGGTCAAGGTAGAACAGGCTGATAGAGAAAGAAATGCTCTCGTAGCTGGTATTTATCCCGTCCTTTCAGAAGAACTAGCTAAAGTGACCCCCTCAGAAACATCGCGTAGGTCGCGTACGCCACCACCTGTACCCTTTAGATACCCGCCACCTCACCCCCAACATGCTCCGGGTCCTGGAAGTGGTGTTCCCAGACCTCCATAGGCAGTTGCAGGGGAGACAGCAGCAAGAAGGGGGTAGGTACATGTCTGTTTGTTGTCATGTGTGTCACATGCTACCTGCAGTGCTCCCAGGCATGCTAACACTCCCACAGTTGGAGTGGTGTTGTCAGACAGCCACTTCATGCATTGGCATGAGAATGGCCAAGTTTGAGGAGACGCTTTTTACATGCCTTGCCCTACTCCACATTTGCCCAGCTCTGTGCCAACACTTTTTCTTTCACAGGTACTCCTAAGGTGCTATGTGTTAGTATGCAAATTCCTTAGCACATCATCATGTTGGAGTGAGGTCTGTGACCCCTGTTGTTACCTTACATGTAGCACCACATGTGGACTGGGTCTGCCCTTCTACATATTTTCGCACTGATCTTGAGTATCAACATGTATTTTCTGCAAGAGTCAGCCTCAGGGGCCTTGGTCCATGGTGTACTTTCTATTTGTGATGTCTTAGCTACAGGACCACACTGTACATGTATAATAATTTTGGCTTGTGCATACTCACACTGTGCAGTGTGTGTGTGTGTGCATATACTCAAAATATGTTGCATGTTGTTAGGAAATCCTATAAATGGTCAACCAGACAATGGGACTTTGTGTGTAGACATATGTCATGCCAGTGTGAGGTGACGGTACACTTGGCTCCAGTTCCCAGGATGGCTTCACATGGCAGTTCATGAAGGACTTTTAGCATGTGGCACAGGGACGCAGCAATTCGACCATCACCAGGTCTGGTTTTGTGTGTCAGGGTGGGAAAATGAACAATGACTGATCATCATCTATCCAGTTGTCAGGCAGTCGGTCATCAATGTGTCTCTCTCATACAAGTTGTTGCCTTGCCTGTTACTTCTACCCTAGTATACATTGAACTTAGTTTCTCTTCAGATTGCCCAAGACTATGCTTGGCATTGTGCATAGTTCAGTGGATTGGGACTCATGATGCAGACCATGTTTAGAAATGTGTGCAATTTTTTTAAAGCTAATTTGTCAGATGTGTACAGGTGACTGATATGTATTTCTTATTCTCCTTGCCAACAGCATCATCACCACAGTCTGGAGGAGACACAGACACAGACCAGACAGAGGGACCCAGCGACAGTGCCACCTGCTATGAGGAGTTGGAGGGAGCCAGTGGCACTGAGGGTGAGGGGAGTCTGCGGGCCGGACCCCATGTGACCGACACATCCTACCATGCGGACGGCTCAGAATCAGACTCTCAGGAGGAGGGGGAATATGCAGAAATGGCCTCTTCTTCACCTTTGGCTGACCTCTCCTCCTCCATTACCATCTCCACCCTCCCAGTTGTTAGGGTCCCTAGGGTCCGTGCTAGCTCCTGTGTCTCCTTTGGTCCCGGCACCGCAGCACCCGCCCTGTGTCCCCTGCTGCCCTCAGTGGTGAGTCTGTGGACCTACTCCGGCAGCTTGTAGTAGGCCAGACATCCACGTTGACTGTCCTCCATGGACATACACAACTCATTACACAGTTGTTGTCGTTCATGGATGGCATGTCATCTGGCATATCTGATCTACGTCAGAGTGTGGCTGCCATAGAGTCAACACTGATGGCAGCTATGTCCACCCTGCAGCATCTGCCCTCCCCTCTTTCGGACCCATCCACCTCAGCCTCTCCCATACCTTCCAAAAGTACACGCAGACGCCACAGGTCAGACACAACAACAGACACACCCAGCACACCCACACGGCAGAAGAAACTCAAATCACCACGCACCCAATCTCAAGGGGATGTAGGCACACCCACAGGGAGAGGGGACAGACATACCACACGCATCCACAGAACCATAACCACAGACTCACAACCCTCTACCTCCACCCCCAATGTGTCCCCGGGTTCAGGTGGAAGTTTTACAGAACTGGCTGAAGTGTGCAGCCAAGTTTATATTGCTACTTTCTGCAATGCACCGGCCAGTGTGGATGAATCCACACCACCTGCACCCACTACACCTGTCCTTCCCTCCCCTGCGGTGCCGGGGGATTCCACAGATGATGCCCCCACTGTTTCCACTGCGGATTGAACTCCATGTGCAGGCAAGTTTGGGTGTGTCAACATCCATTGTGGCCCAATCTGTTTTGATCACTTGTTTGGACTGGGCATTGGCCTTAAAAGAGCAAGGACTCTTATTTGCATTTTAATTTTGGATCCAGCTGAATAAAGCTATTTATTTCTGTTTCTGTACTTTAGTTTGTCTGTTAATGTCTTTGACTGCTGTGTGCCTGGGAGCTGGTGTGATGTTACTATTTGGGTATAGTAACATGTGTCTATTTCCAGATGGTAGTGAGGTTACCAATGGTATGTTCCAGCTTTTACCGATTGGGGTCTTAGCCACACACACACACATACTGTTATGCTGGGCGCTGGTGGTCACTGGTGGGGCTCTTAGCCACACACACACTGTTATGCTGGGTCCTGGTGGGGGTCTTAGCCACACACTGTTATGCTGGGCACTGCTGGGCACTGGTGGGGGTCTTAGCCACACACACACTGTTATGCTGGGCACTGCTGGGCACTGGTGGGGGTCTTAGCCACACACACACTGTTATGCTGGGCACTGCTTGGCACTGGTGGGGGTCTTAGCCACACACACACTGTTATGCTGGGCACTGGTGGGGGTCTTAGCCACACACACACTGTTATGCTGGGCACTGCTGGGCACTGGTGGGGTTTTAGCCACACACACACACACTGTTATGCTGGGCGCTGGTGGGGGTCTTAGCCACACACACACACACACTGTTATGCTGGGCACTGCTGGGGGTCTTAGCCACACACACACTGCTATGTTGGGCACTGCTGGGCACTGGTGGGGGTCTTAGCCACACACACACACTGTTATGCTGGGCACTGCTGGGCACTGGTGGGGGTCTTAGCCACACACACACTGTTATGCTGTGCACTGCTGGGCACTGGTGGGGGTCTTAGCCACACACACACTGTTATGCTGGGCACTGCTGGGCACTGGCTGGGGCCTTTGCCACACACACACTGTTATGCTGGGCACTGGTGGGGGTCTTAGCCACACACACACTGTTATCCTGGGCACTGCTGTGCACGGGTGGGGCTCTTTGCCACACACACACTGTTACGCTGGGCACTGCTGGGCACTGGTGGGGGTCTTAGCCACACACACACTGTTATGCTGGGCACTGCTGGACACTGGTGGGGTTCTTAGCCACACACACACTGTTATGCTGGGCACTGGTGGGGGTCTTAGCCACACACTCACTGTTATGCTGGGCACTGCTAGGCACTGGTGGGGGTCTTAGCCACACACACACTGTTATGCTGGGCACTGCTGGGCACTGGTGGGGTCTTAGCCACACACACACTGTTATGCTGGGCACTGCTGGGCACTGGTGAGGGTCTTAGCCACACACACTGTTATGCTGGGCACTGCTGGGCACTGGTGAGGGTCTTAGCCACACACACTCTGTTATGCTGGGCACTGGTGGGGGTCTTAGCCACACACTGTTATGCTGGGCACTGGTGGGCACTGGTGGGGGTCTTAGCCACACACACACTGTTATGCTGGGTACTGGTGGGGGTCTTAGCCACACACACACTCTGATGTTGGACACTGCTGGGTATGTTTTCTACACATCACTTACACTTGCACTGAGACTGCAGACTTATGTCCCACACGTCTGACTATTACACTGGTGAAATGCGGTAGCGTACTGTACCCCGAGATTGATGATGTTGGTGCGGCACGTCTGACAATTACACTGGTGATGTGTGGTTGCATACCGCACCCCGAAATAGATGATGTGGGTGTGGCACGTCTGACAATTACACTGGTGATGTGCGGTCGCGTACCGCACCCCGAAATCGATGACGTGGGTGCGGCACGACTGACAATTGCACTGGTGATGTGCGGTCGTGTATCGCAACCCGTATTCGATGACGTACTTGCGGCACGTCTGACAATTACACTGGTGATGTGCGGTCGCGTACCGCACCCTGTAATCGATGACGTAGTTGCGGCACGTCTGACTCTTACACTGGTGATATGCGGTGGCGTGTGTCGCTACATACCCCAACATTACAGGCGTTTGATAGGGATGTGCGCATGTGGCACCACATACAGGTATGTTTGATTTCGTTGTACTCACCGTCTGCGCCGTCGTCAGTTTCTATGTGCGAGGTGGTGGGCGTACGGGACTGGTATGACACAGACAATGGCGTTTATGTCTTGTTTGTCGCATACCAGAGTGCGGGTTGGTCCGGACTCTGTTTTTACGGCAGTTTTTGACTCTCGTAGCAAAAGAGCCGTACGGAGTGTCTTCGACACAGATCGTACTTCCTGGTACGGATGACGCGGTCTATTTACGTTCGGACGTAGCGTGATTCGTCATCCGAATGCCATTCGTATGGACTTTCGATTTGTATGTAGATTTTTATGAGTTGTACGGAGTGATGCTTTGGATTCATATCGTACTTTCAGATTCGTACGGAGACGTGTACGGATACAATTTGTACGTGACAAAACGCTTCGTACGGTAATTCGAAGCGCTTTTTTCCGGATCGGAATCGAGCCCTTAGTGTGTTATAAAATCAGTCACAAGTATACAGTTATCCATACGTCACTCATACGGTCACTGAGTCTTATGTATACTTATTTATATACAACAAGTGTCACATATACTGCCTTTCATATTTCTAGTTTGTTGGACATGTATCATTGAGAAATATATTTACTCATCACCACACCCATTAAGAGATTCACTCACCCAAACAACTGTTTCCACATAGTCTTAACCTCATATACCTACTAAATCAACTATTTACACATCTTTGGACAGTCACACACCTCCCACCCAACCACACACACACATTCATTCACTATCCCATACAAATACTCACTTAACTAATGAATAACTAATATAGACTTTCACATAGCTAGTAAGCAACTTATGTAGTAGTTTACACAACAAGAGATAGAGTGATACAGGTATTCACACAGTTTAATCACTATCCCATATATTTAGTGAGACACTTTAAATTTGTCACTTAGACAGTCAATCACATTTCTACTAAATCCTCCATTCAGACACTTATACATCCACTCAGTCTTCAAGGCAGATTGATATATGTATATATATATATATATATATATATATTTCCACCAAATTGCCCTGGAGCTCTTCAGGATGCACACGACTGCAAGCCAAGTTATAGCTAGTACAATTAACTATAATGTGAGAATTTCAATGGTTTTGTACGAGTGAAATGTCCAACTAACTATAACACCCCTAAAACCTATGTTTTTTTCAGTGACTTTCTAAGGTTTGTTAAATGCTTATTCCTAATTATAACATGTCTGAAACCTATATTTTTTTCATTGAATATATAAATATATATATATATATCAGTGAAAAAACCAGAGGTTTCACAATCGTTATAGTTAGGAATTAGCATTTAAAAAACCTTTGAAATTCACTGACAAAAACCATAGGTTTCACACAGTTATAGTTAGCTGAACAGTTTACTCATACAAAACCATTGAAATTCCCACGTTATAGTTAGTTGGACTCACTATAACTCCCGCGCCCACAATCCACTGCTGATTATGTCCCATATTACATCATTCATGACATGGTCAGTGACATCACTGATGAAATCTCAAATGACATCACTGATGACATCATCCAGTGTCTGTGTGTTTCTGTAAAGTTAAAATACAATTAAGTTATCAAGACTGATGCAAGCCCTTTCACATAAGGCTGGCCCCATGTGAAAGGATGTATTGCTGGAGTTGCGTCACTTTTGTGACACATTCCAGCAATGCATCACTTTTGCGCTTACAGATATGTCAGAAATACTGACGTATCTGTAACTCCTTGCGACATAATGCGTCATACATTAAATATGACGCATGAGTAGAAGACTGAAGGCCTCATTTATGAGGCCATGCGTCACTTTTATGCCACTGGTGCGTCACTTTTTGTGATGCACCAGTGGTGTAAAAAATGCACCTTGTTGAGTCATATTTACAAAGTGACGCATCTAGGTAAATGCTTCACTTTGTAAACCGCTGCACCACATTATACCTGCGCCATGTGTAATGTATGCAAAGGGGGCGTATTGACGCAAGAAAGGGTCGTAGAAGTGACGCAGTGAAATCTATGAGATTTCACTGCGTCACTTTTAGGACACCGTTACTTCAAAATCTTGCGCCTGCCTCACAGGCAGGCGTAAGACTGACGCAAGCCCTTTCACATGAGGCTGGCCCCATGTGAAAGGATGCATTGCTGGAGTTGCGTATATGGACAGAGTCACACACCTCCCGCCACCCCCACACGCACTCACCCTCACATACAAATACTTGAACAACAAATCAATAACCCATATTGCCACTCATATAGCTACTGATCAAAACATGCAGCAGCTTACACAGCAACAGACATACTGAAGCACATATTCAGACAGTTTAGTCACTAACCAATGCATTCAGTAAGACACATTTAATCACTCACTTATACAGTCAGTCACGCACCTACTAAATCCTTCATCCAGACACTCATACATCCACTCATTCTTCAATATGTAAATTATTAACTTTAACTTAATTGTATTTTAACTTTACAGAAACACACAGACACTGGATGATGTCATCAGTGATGTCATTTGAGATGTCACCAGTGGTGTCATCAGTGATGTCACTGACCATGTCATGAATGATGTAATATGTGACATCATCAGCAGTGGATTGCGGGCGCGCGAGTTATAGTGAGTCCAACTAACTATAACGTGGGAATTTCAATGGTTTTATATGAGTAAACTGTTCAGCTAACTATAACTGGTGTAAAACCTATGGTTTTTTTCAGTGAATTTCAAAGGTTTTTTAAATGCTAATTCATAACTATAACGATTGTGAAACCTCTGGTTTTTTCACTGAATTTCAAAGGTTTTTTAAAAGCTAATTCCTTTCTATATCAAGTTTGTAACCTACGTTTTTTTATTTTTTATTTGCTGTTTTGTGTAAGTATTCATTTTTTTTAATGATAATATTTTTTAAATGTTTTTTTTTAATCATTTTTTTCCTGGGGCGTTCTGGGTGCACGCACTGGTAAGCTCTCCGGAGAGCGCACCCAGAGCGCTACTTCTGCGTTCGTGGAAAAAAATATGAATGAAAAGTAAAATAATAACGCAAGACATTTAGTACCATACATATAAAAGCAGTATTTTTGATTTACGAAATGAAAATAATTTAGCATTTCCGTGAAACTATCGAAACGTCACTTAGGCGCGCCGCGGAAGCGCCCCCGGAAGCGCCTACGTTCGCGCCGCATATGTGCCCCCGGAAGCGCCTACGTTAGCGCTGCATAAGTGCCCCCGGAAGCGCTCCGGTGCGCGCGGCGTAAGCGCGTCAAGTCATGTGACCTTAAAATAACACTTTTCATTGGTTGCTAACAGTTTTTTTACAAAGAATGAAATCCCCACCCATTTCCTTCACTTCTTCTTTCACTTTTGTGACTGCAAGACCTGCCTTTTTGCTCTCGGTTCTTTGTTGGATATCTTGGATTATCATGGCTGCCAGACCATCCAGCAGTGAAGATGACACCAATGAATTCATCGATGAAGAGCCTCCTCAGCCGAAGGTGAAAGAACATTTCATCTGGAAGTTTTTTTCAATTCCTGAGGACCAGAAGAAAGTCAATGCTCCAAAAGTGGAGTGCAGGATCTGTCACACAGTCCTGTCACGGGGTGACCCCACTAAAAAATATTCTTTTGGGAACTCCACAATGATTCATCATGTGGAGAGGAGGCACCCCCAGAATTTTGCCTGGGAAAGGGTCAGGGCTCTGGCACAAGAGGTTCCCAGTGATGGGGCCTCTACATCAACCGGAGGACCAACAACATCCGTGAGGGGGAGATCGCAAGAGCTGGTTCCGAACATTCAGCCTGCATTTAACAAAGGCGTCCTTAAATGCAGAAACTGTGATCAGCTACTTTGCTATGGGGAGCAAAGTGTTCTGCTCATGGTTCGAGCATTGGAGAACCATAGCTGCCGTTCGCAGACAATTAATTTTTTCTTTGCTCCTGTTGAGCATTTTCCATTCCCTGTTTTTGTTTTTGTTCTAAAAAAAGAAAAAAGAAGAAAAAAAAGTTCTTTTCAGAACTACCTCCAATTCTCATCAAAGAGCTATATTCTTAAAAAAATGAAAAAGAGTAAGTGAAGTGGTGTGCATTGATAAAGGAGAGGACAATGAGTAAGAAAGAACAGAAAGGTATGAGAGGACAAAGGAAGTGAAGTAGGGGGACTGAAAGAAGGTGAGTGTGGGGAAGGAAAGTAAGGAAAAGGAGAGTGAACATGGGGAAAGTGAATATTCAAAGGAAATGTAAAAAAGGAACGGGAGTGTGGAAGGGTAAGAAAAGATGCATTGCTGGAGTTGTATCATTTTTGTGACACACTCTAGCAATGCATCACTTTTGAGCTTACAGATACGTCTGAAATACTGACGTATCTGTAAGTACTTGTGACATAATGCGTCATATATTAAATATGACGCATGAGTAGAAGACTGAAGGCCTCATTTATGAGGCCATGCGTCACTTTTACGCCACCGGTACGCCACTTTTTGTGACGCACCAGTGCTGTTAAAAATGCAACTTACTGAGTCATATTTACAAAGTGACGCATCTAGGTAGATGTGTCACTTTGTAAACCCCTGCGCCCCATTATACCTACGTCAGGTGTGATGTATGCAAAAGGGACGTATTGACGCAAGAAAGGGTTGTAGAGGTGACACAGTAAAATCTATGAGATAACATTGCGTCACTTTTATGACGCTGTTGCGTCCAAATCTTGCGCCTGTTTTACAGCAGGCGTAAAACTGATGCAGGCCCTTTCACATGGGCCTGGCCCCATGTGAAAGGATGCATTGCTGGAGTTGCATAATTTTTGTGACACACTCCAGCAATGCATCACTTTCCTCTAAACTCTCAACATTTTTTTTTCTCTATTTTTTTAACACTCTTTTTCCCCGTGGTGCACTCAGGGTCCGCGTACCGGGGAGCGGCGCCAGCGCTCACCCCGCGAAAATTTCAATTTTTTTTTAGCTCTTCATGGTCCTTCTAGGCCCCCCTCAGAAAACCTAGGGGGTCAAGGGGTGTCTACTCTGCCCCCTTTTAATTATATCCCCCTTTCTTTTTTCACCTCTTGTGTCTCGATTCTACCGAGACACAAGATGGCGGACTCTCTGGACTGTTTAGAATGTTGACAGACACCCGACAACCAATCAGCTTTTGCTCACGCACTCCCGTAGTGCGCCGGATGCGCTCCCCGGTACGCGCACCGGTGAGTGCTTGGAGCGCGCCTATAGATATATATGTGTTTTTGAACTTAATTTTAATAAAAACCACTGGAGCAATTTTCACCAAACATAGCAAAGGCACATCTGCGTATCAGTCCCTACAATTTTGCCAAGTTTTGCGTAATTCCGTTCAGCGGTTTGGGCTGTAGACTTGTCACACGGTCCTATGGAAATTAACATTGAGAAAACACGTTTTGGGACCCCCTTTTTTCTCAGCCCCCACTTCACGAATACCCCGAAACTTTCAGGGAAGGAGCGGAGCGCAGCAAGACCATTTTAAGGAAAATTACAGGCAGATCCCTGAATCAGTGCAAAAGTAATTCCCAATAGAATGTTCGGAATTTCCTATGGTAGCCAACCCTAACTTTAACTACCTATTGGCGACTGCCAGTAGGTTATATATATATATATATATATATATATATATATATATATATATATATATATATTAAACAACGCAAAAATCCCCCAATCCTCGGGATTAATCCAAAAATAAGAGCACTCTAAGCCAATACAGCGTAGGTTCGCCAGGTATTTATTCACAGAACCTTTCAGCAAAATCAGTTTACAAACGCGTTTTGGCGTTGCCGCCTTCGTCAGTGTAAACTGACGTATGTTTCTAGCATTATTTAAATGAAACCATAGTGACCATATGTCACGTGTTACCAACAGAATAAACATAAACATAAAAGAAGGCACATACATTGTAATTTCATCATTACTTTCACGGCAGCCATCTTGTAACGGCTAATATGCTAATGACAATTTATCTCTTGCAATGCATTAGAAGCCCTTATATTTATCAATAAATAATTCTGATATATATCATAACATAATTATGTCTGATAATTATATTTGTCAATTTTCACGGCACCTTATGCTGCATTTTCACTTTTGATGGCGCCTAGGTTGGTAGTGCCTTTACATCGTGATGTTCATTGTAACCTCTCAATGAATCACCACAGGAATTTCACAGTTTCATGGCACATTTCAAGACAAACTATCATTCTTGGAATTGAGCGCAATCGAGCCCTGAAAAAAAAAAAATATATATAGAACTACTGAGGGTGAGCCGACTGCTTCAAGGGGGAGGGGACTCACTTGCTGGAGGATATTTTAAACAGGAGGATGATCATTTGGGGGAGGACATGCCACAGTGATTGGGCGCTGAGGAAGGCCGTTTGAGCCGAAATGCATTACCTGTGAATAAAACGACTGTTTGTCCTGCAATCCCTCTGGCCTCTGAGTTCTTCATGTTTGGAGTGCTTTTCCGTTATATATATATATATATATATATATATATATATATATATATATATATATATATATATATATATATATATATATATTCACTGAAAAAACCATAGGTTATAGACCATATATAGTTAGGAATTAGCATTTGCAAAACCATATTTTACTCACACAAAACCATTGAAATTCGCATATATAGTTAGATGCACTAACTATATATCGCGCACCCGCAATCTACTGCTGATTCTGTCACATATTACATCATTCATGACAAAAGGTCAGTGACATCACTGATGACATCACTGATGACATCTCAAATGACATCACTGATGACATCACTGATGACATCTCAAATGACATCACTGATCACATCACTGATTACATCATTTCTGTGATAATACGATGAACCTCTTCAGACTCTAATAAAACCTTAAATACACTCAGTGTAACCAGACAGTCACAGACTGTCACTCATCCATGGAGTTACTCACACACCTAGTCAGTCATCAATCACACCTCCATTTCCTCATCTAAACAGTTATACACACCTTACTTATTCAAACATATACTAACACATATTTACTCTCTTATACAATCCCTGATACAAGTTTACAATGATCCATACAGCCACTCACACATTCACTGGCTCTTATGCACAGTTATTTATATATGTCAACTCTCACATGTACTGTGTTTTACATATGTACTTACTTGGACATGTAGCACTGGGATATCCATTCACTCACCAATACACTCATGCACACAGTCAACTTCCCATACAGATGTTTCCACATGCACTTTTAAACCCATACATCTAGTGAATCCACCGCTCACACATCTATGCACAGAGTCACACACCTCACAGCCACCCACACACACACACTCACTCTCTCAAACAAATACTTGGGCAACCTTTCATTAACCAATATACATAATCATAAAGCAAATGATCAACATAAGCAGCAGTTTACACAACAGCAGACATAATGATGCACAAATTAAGACAGTTTAGTCACTAACCCATGCACTCAGTGAGACATATTTAATCATTCTCTCATACAGTCAGTCATGCACCTACTAAATCCTTCATCCAGAGACTTATACATCCACTCATTCTTCAATATGTAAGACATATTTTGACTTTTCATAAACATGCATTCACTGGATGTTGTCATCAGTGATGCCATTTGAGATGTCATCAGTGATGTCATCAGTGATGTCATCAGTGATGTCACTGACCATGTCATGAATGATGTAATATGTGACATGATCAGCAGTAGATTGCGGGTGCCCGATATATAGTTAGTGCATCTAACTATATATGCGAATTTCAATGGTTTTGTGTGAGTAAAATATGGTTTTGCAAATGCTAATTCCTAACTATATATGGTCTATAACCTATGTTTTTTTCAGTGAATTTCATTGGTTTTTTAAAAGCTAATATCTGTAGCTGTAAAATGTATTTTTCTTTAAACCCAAAAATATATTTTATATGTTTATGATTAATTTTTTTTAAATATTTTTTTTTTCGCTCCCGGTTCGCGAACCGGGAAGCTTTCCGTTAGCTCAATTTGATGCCGCGACCCGGTCCGCTAACCGGTAAACGTTCCGTTTGCGTAACTGCCGCATTAGAAATCAACATCGTGACGCGCCGCATTAGCGCACCCGGAAGTGCTCCGGACCGCGAACGAGGCGCGAAACGCAGCTTTCCGGAAGCGAACCGGAGCGCGGCGCGCAGCGCGTAACGTAAGCGGAACAGGTCATGTGACTTGTTCATAAAACTTTTCATTGGTTCATTTCACTTTTGGTTTCCTAATGATGTAAGACTAGGTCATGTGACCTAAAAATAAGACTTTTCATTGGTTTAGAACTATTTTTTTTCCCAAATTATGAAAGCCCCCACCTTTTTTCTCACTCTGACTTTCAACTTTGAGAAAGGAAGACCTATTTTGGAAAATGGCTTCACTAGTTGCTTCAGCTGCTGGATCCCCACCACCACCACCACCACCTCCTGAAAAGAGAGGACCACCTCCACAGTTCCTGGCAAACCCAGAGGAGGAAGAGGATGAAGAAGAAGAAGAAGAGGAAGAACAGGCACCTCAATTTTTGAAAGAGTTGCCCCGGGTATCTAAAAAAAAAACTAGTTTTATTTGGCAGTTTTTTTCTATTCCAGCAGGAAAGAAAAAAGTTAATGCACGTTATGTGACGTGCCTAATTTGCAAGGATGAGTTATCTAGAGGCACTGAAAAGAAATATAGTTATGGGAACCACACTATGCATCGTCACATGCAGAGGTGGCATCCTCTGAATTATAGCCGGGCAGAGATGCGTGACCTGCAAGATAACCCTTCCCACTTCTGTGGCCAGGACATCGTCCGAATTATCTTTGTCGGTTGCAGAAGAACGAGATACAGTGCCAAACATCCCAAAAAATGTTGTACATATGAAAATTGTATGTTTATATTGTGGCGCCTTATTTTCATGTACGAATATGAGTGTTAAGTTAGTTAATTTAGCATTTGAAAAACACCAATGCCCTAAACGCCACAATAAATATTTTTTTTTTTTTGCTCTTGTTGAGACCTTTTCAATACCTGTTTTTTGTTCTTTCCCTTTAAAAAAAAAACAAAAAAAACATAAAATTGTTCAAAAAATACAAAAAAAACAAATAATGTTTAAAAAAGAAAAAAATATATAAAACAACAAAAACATTAAAAAAAATTCTTTTCAGAACTACCTCCCCTTTATACAAAAATTGCTAGAAAGTGTAACACTCTGGCAAGCTGTTTTTTTTTTAGTTCGCTTTCAGGTTCGCTCGCCGGTACGCGAACCGGGAGCTAACCCCAAATTTTTTTAAAAAAAATAAAGGAGTAAGTACAAGGGAAGTAAACAGAGAGTAATGTTAAAAGAAAGACAGCTATAGGGACTAAACCAGAGATGCTGTTTAATAGATTTATTTACCGAAGAAAAGATGGAAGAGGATATAATTGTGGAAAACAAAATAGATAAGGAAGTCAAAGAATCAAGCATTGAAAATGCAATAGGTCACACAATAGAAGAGTTTGTCCTTTTGGTTTTGCAAATGGATGAGTGGCGTTGCGTGGATGAGTGGCATTGCGTGGATGATTGGCATTGCGTGGATGATTGGCGTTGCGTGGGTGAGTGGCGTTGCGTGGATTAGTGGCGTTGCGTGGATGAGTTGTGTGTGTGAGTGGCGTTGCGTGTGTGAGTGGCATTGCGTGTGTAAGTGGCGTTGCGTGTGTGAGTGGCGTTGCGTGTGTGAGTGGCGTTGTGTGTGTGAGTGGCGTTGCGTGTGTGAGTGGCATTGCGTGTGTGAGTGGCGTTAGTGTGGGGAGGGGGGGAACGAGAAATGCACACGGCGGACAGGGGAGGGGACGGAGCGGGGAGAGCAGAATGAGGGTGTTAAGCAGCTGGGGCCTTTGAAGTGAAGCTAATCTTCACTTCAAAGGTGTGGGAGGAGTGCGGCTGAGGGAACAGACGGCGATTTGGTAATGTGCACACGCATTTTAGGTCAATGCACTTGCGCATTGACCTAAAAGCCACGGGCACAGCTCCAAATTTCCACATTTAGTTAAACTTTGTTTAAAGCTCTATAGTCTAAAGCCCTATAGTAGGTGAATGTGATAGAAATGTAATGAAAAGAGTAGAAAACATTTACCTTATAATTGTTGTTAACTTATTCACTTTTTTTTCATTCTTTCAATCTGTGAAAGAGAGAACAAACATTTGAAAAATATTAAAACATGAATTTAAAAATTAGAAAAGACAAGGGAAAAGGTTGAAGGACAAACATTTTTTTAACAACTTTGACATTTACAGAAGCCTCTGCTTCTCTAGGCCCCCTACACAGTCCTAAAGATATATATTTTAAACTAACAGTATCTTGATGCTCATGAAGTGAGGCCTATTTTGGAACATGGTGCATCTTTTGCACTGCTGATGTCTCACAACAGTGATGCAATGGCAGCGCAAAAGAGATGTAAAGCCATCATAAAATTGTCCCTAACATTTTAAATGATTGTTTCAGGATGCAAATAAGATGTGTCCTTTCCAGAGGTTTGTTTGATGTGAGGCCTACTCAGGTTTCAAAATAAAACAGTACCCAGAAGTGCAGCACTGTATGCATTAACTTTGACACTTACAGAAGCCTCAGTTTCTCCATGTCTACCTCACATTTCTAAATGTATATCATAAGTACAAAAAGTAGAGAATTTATTACACATGTTAAATGGTTTATTTTTGCTGTTCTCAGAACGTATCAAATTTCACTAAAATCAGTGACTTGAAGGTATTCATCATGTAACAGCGGGGAAAAAAAAACACAATCAAAATGATTGTGTTTAAAAAACCCATACAACATAAGAAATCAGAATTCAAAACTCCTTAAAATTAACTTACTTTCCATGATGTCGAAGGATGTCCTATGAACAGCTTACACTCTGTTGTGCTGTTAATATTTTCAGCCCGCCACTTTCTGAAAGAAAACCTCTATCGTTTTGAAAAATATGTTACATACGATAAAAGACTTCTCACATTCTACCACATGTTTCCACAAGGCCAAATCATGTTAGAGCAATTTACAACTCTTGGAATTCTTGTAAGCAAATCCCGTCATTTTCTATTTTCGCAACTTTCAGAAAGAAAACATTTAAGATTACTTTCACAATCCTGGACTATTAATATCTTACCCTTGTTGCTCACTCATGTTCTACATTTCCTATGACACTGATACTGCTTACTATGAAGCAGAGTTACTTGCATCAGGTTTATATTTTTGAATTTTTAAAATGACATTATGATCCAAAGTTTGGATAAATAATCTAGACAGAATTGCAGACTTACATTCCCTCTACTCCATGAACCTCTAGAAATTGCTCAGAACAAATCCCGAGATTCTGTCCCTAAAATTTTGGTTTTAAAAACACCGGGTAAGAATTTTTAAGGTCAAAAGGCAATTTCTTTTTGAAAGTTAAAGCAGAATCGTTGCAGAATGACCAGCCGTTTCTGGACTTTAAATAAGTTGTGTAATGTCCTGATGTTGTTGTAGGACCGTCATGAAATATAATTGCTGCAGTTACAAAAGTCCTTCCTGATATTGACAACTGCGAAGCAACAACATTTTTTATTAAAGTTGTCAATTTTGTTCCATCAGTCCTACATCGTTGGAACATTAAAATGACATACAGGCCATATCTTCGTAAAAATAATGTTGACATCATTTCAGATTTACATTGGCTACACTCCATGTTGTGATCAGCTGCTTTTACTAGCTTATGAAAGGACACTGATTTACTGTCTGGCAAAGTTAAATATATAAATCTTTCAGAATCTACACTAGTAGTACTTGATAGCCTACAATTCTCGCAGTCATGCTGCCATTGATAAGAAAGGCCAAATAGATAATCTACATCTACACCCTCATCTTGCAATACATCAAGCATATACAATAAAAACTCCTGACAATCCTGCTGAATATTTTCAGAGAATTCTGTTTGACCTGAACATTCGTCTAACAGAAAACGAATTTCAGACACACTTTCTACTCTCGTTTTATCAGCACTACATTTCTCTAACACAGAATTCAACAAACAGCATAAACTTTGTTCCGAATTGATCACAATCTGTTCTTTGAAAGTCTCTAGTGAAAAGAGAACATTAACCACTACATTAGCATAGCAGTTGACACCAGAACTATTTTCAAATTTAAAACCAACAACATCTTCAACAGAATCCATTTTCTTTCTGCTTATAATTTCAGGTTCATCAACTTTTCGTCTTTTTGCTATAACCTCCCTACTATTGGTCACATTTCTTCGTTTCCGGCCTACCACACGTTTCTCAAACAAAGGATATTGAGGCAAATGTGGCGCATACTCTCTTCTTAACCTATTGTATTCCTTAACACAATCTAGATCTGCACAAATGTTTGTGACATCACAGTCAATCAAGTACAATCCCGATAAAGTACTAACTCATGACAATGCCACATAAGCCATACCCTCCTTGAACACAGAACTGCCAATATTCACTAAAGCACTATCTACACTTAAACCTTGCGATTTATGGATTGTCACCGCATATGCCAAGCAAACAGGAAACTGCTTACGGCGCACATATAAGTCTTTTACAAGCAAAAATCTAGCAGAAGAACGACCAATTAGCTGTACTTCCTCAATGCCATCAAATTTAATTTTTAAAAATTCAATACCATCTCTATATGTTTCAAAATCAACAACATTACCCATTGATCCATTTACTAGACCTCTTTCAACATGTAAATTCCTTCTCAAAATGATTCGGCAATTTAAGCACACATTCAAAGTCTTTTCAAAACCCGCAGTTTTAGATATAGTCTTCTCTAATGAATCCAATTTAGATTTCAAATTCTCAGACAAAATAATTGTTGCTCCCATATGCTCTATTTTGTCAATAGCTTCAAGTTTCACAATCTCTTGTTTTTCTAAATTCAACATTTTGTTGTTGAAGATGGCACATTCTGCAAGAGTTGGCATCAAACATATTCCAGATTTCTTCTCAGTAATTTTCTTAAAAATATTCTCAGGCACAATGTCTTGTTCTGGATATAAATGTGACAGTAATCGTGCATGTAAAGCTTCTTTCGCATACTCGGTCACTTTTCCAATTCTAACATCTTGTAAAATATTCTTGTAATCTTCATCCTTCGCCTGATGCATATTTTCATGCAGTTCAGCATAATTGAAGTTTAACCATATATTGACATTGCCAATGCTCCCTAGGCACTTCCTGGTATCTTCATGCGTGAGTATTTTGAACACAGGTTGTCCTTTCACTGGTGTTAGCTGCAGAAGATCTCTGAAAACAATGATGTGTTTGCCACCAAATAACACATCATACTCTGTTTTAAGAACTTCTTGCATTCTCAAATGCACAAAGGCAAGCATGAGATTTGAAACCATGCTTACTTCGTCAATGATAAGAAGTTTTATTTTCCTCTAGACTCTTGAAACTTCACAACAAGCATCTCCAGATAACTTGTGGTATTGTAATTTGTTGTCATGCTCCACTGGCAACATCAGTAGACGATGCAAAGTAATACTTTTAATGTTATGTGCTGCCAGTCCAGTTGGAGCGGTGACAACACAAGACAGCGATGACTCAGTCCTTTCCTGCAAATAACAAGAAATTGCTTTAATGAGGAAACTTTTTCCAGTTCCCGCTTCTCCACTCACGTACAATCGGACAGGCTTCAACGACGTACATGAGCACTCTTTCTTCTCATGATTTAATCCATGCTCAATTTGCTTGGTAACTTCGCCATATATTTTCCTCTGCTCAACGTTGAGTTGTCTTTCCAAGTCTTCTAAGTTAACCGCATCCTCCTGAGCATGTGCCATGGCTCTTTCTACTTCATTCATGGCAGTGGCGGCTTCATTTTCGATAACAGGTCCTCCTAGTGGATCCTGACTCAATGAAACAGTACTCTGACTGTCCTGAGAACTGTCTCTAGCAATCTCGGCTGCAATCGTTGCTTCCTGCTCGATTTCCAAAGTCAACATTTCTAGATATTTGGGAAAAGCAGAACATTCTATGGTTTCCTTGGCGGCATTGAAAGAGTCTTCGTAACAAAGAAAATCTCCAAGCAGTTCTTCTTCTGCACGCCAAGGCTTGAAAAGTTGCAAGAGTGCTAAATAGAAAAACTCTTTTTTTTCTGGAGATTCGCCACTCAATTTTCGACGGTTTACCAAGTGGCATTTTCTTTGCTTGACCAGACATCCCTCACTTCAAATTACAGCATACACTCCTTTCTCAATATCTTCTTTGATGTTCCTCTTGAATATGTAATTTTTTAGAACCTCATATAGACAAACATTCTCGAGGTGACTGCTTCGATTTGGATAATATGTATCCAACATGTTGGTCTTCAAAATGTCGGTACTGTTTGGCTCCTTTTCCGCCAAATACTCAATTTCCCGGACAGGTTTTAGAACTCGATTTCGCGTTGCAGCAAGACCAAGACTCGCCCAAACGATACTCCTGGATTTGGCATAGAGACTTGCTGAAGACAAGCGGTCAGAACATTCGTAAGCTCCGATTTCTCGATGCGACAACATCTTCAAACTGAAACTGTACAACTTCTTGCTGAGGCTCTTTTCATGGGAAATATCCTCCCACATATCCTTCAATTCTGTCTTTTTTGGTGATGTAAGATGTCACAGTCACATACCGAGCCACAGCCATACAGTTGTCAGCCACAAACTGTATATCCATGTTAGCATTCCACATGGACAAAATCACAGGATTGTAGTCGTTGATGTATTTGGACTCTTCGTTTCTTTTCAAATTGTATGTGTTTTTAGGTGATTTCCTCGTCACATTATGTCGCAGCGAAGACATCAAACTGTTTACTCTTCCTTTAGAAATCACCGGTCGTGGAAAGTTGCAATGACATTTGGTGTAGAACTTGTCCTTGTTTCTGAATTTACGACGACAGTACTTTCCACAACGTTGGCTTTGGAAACGTAGAACTTGTTCTCTTAGGCTTTTCTTCTCCTTTGCGTTTGGAACAGCACACGTAGAATACTGTTCTTTGAAACTTATCACTAAGTCATCCGGATCTGTTCCAAATTTAGGTGCATCCTTGATCCATAGCAGCATATGTATATGAGGAGCACCTCTTGCTTGGTACTCCTTTCTCCAGAAGAAATCCAACACCTCTCCAAGAGGTGGATTCTTCTTATTCTTGATGAAAGACATCATAGCTTCAAATCTATGATTGAAGTACCTGCATACATTCACTGGATCCAAAGAGCACAGTTCTCCGGGTGTCTTGAATTCAATATTTTCAATGTTTCCATTTACCTCTCGTAGAAATTCAAGTAAGTCTTCCCAGCTCTACTCGGCACTGCTCAGAGTGAGGAACCATGTCGGAGTTCCTAAGTTCCTCAGCATACATTTTAAATCACCATGACGACGGTACCAGTACTCATTAGTACCACGCTGACACGCCATGAGATTAATTAGGTGAGAATCCAAAATACTGTCTTGGACATTGACTTTATCCATAAAGTCCCTTGCCGAGATGTTTCGCATCTGTATACCACTTTTCAAGATGTGGTTCACTGCATATGACAGTCCTGACAGATCGCTTTCAAACAGGAGATGAAACAAATAGGGAATGCATTGTCGAAACCTAGCATCTTCTGCATACAATCGTAAAGTCCGGTATTCTGAAGCAGGAATTTGAACAGGTCGCTCATCATATCGTCCTCCTCGACCTGTGGGAAATAGCTGTGGGAAACACCGAGCTTCCAAACTTTCCTCCCAAACACTAATGGGACTCCCTTTGGCTTGTTTCATTTGAAACAACTCAATAGCATTCCCCATAGCTTCCTTGGAATGCAAAGGATGAACACTATAATGTTCATAAATTTCTTCCTTTTTAGAGGCTTCTACTTTTTCAATTTGACCAGGACACAAATCGCTATCTTCTTCCTCACTTACTTCCTCTTCTGCAACATATACATTCTTATAGTACTTATTATTTTTTTTTAAATACAATGTTGCCTTTTTTACTTTCCTAACATCCACTAAATCTTGCCATATTTTCTTACTCTTTGTCGGAACACCATTAACTATGATAACTAGAGGTTCCTCTTCCACTTTCTCTACTCCAATTGTGTTAATGTTTTTGTTCAAATCTAGAGGCAAATAAACAACTCTTCCCTTTAATCCTCTCTGTAAATCTGATGGAGGCAACTTCCCTGTCTTTGGCTCCATTCTTACAATAGCCTGAAAGGGATGGATACTTTGAATCAAAATAGATTCATAAGTATTTAAATCCTTCAATTCAGAAGGAATCTCTACCAATTCCAGATTATTATGAACCGCCCTAGCTGGCATCTGGTTTTGGTTTAATTTGTTACAACAATAAGTACACACACGTTGATCCGATCCCAAATCAAAACAATTTTCTACCATCAAGTATGTTGCGAAATCCTTCCATTCACTATTATTTTCCCTTTCACTTTTTGCATATAAATCCACTAACTTAGTCTGATTCTTATAATAAGTGCGTCGACAACACACACAAGTGAAATTAGGCCTCTCACTTGATTTCACCTGAAACGTGGCAATTTCTTTCTGAAAATTATCTGTACTGGAAACCTGTACATTATCTTCAACATTACCCTCTTCTTCTGGGTCAATTTGAACATTCTCCTCTTTACTTCCAAAGTAACAAAACTCAATTTCTTCACAAATATTCTTCACATCTATTTCAGAACCATGGAAAAGAGCAGCACATAATTGTTTAAGCATAATTGCTGGACTCTTAGCATAATACAACATTCTAATTAATTTCCTCACTTTATTATGATGCACTGCTAGCATCCTAAAATGATGAAAAACACTCTGGCATACTCTCCTGGAAAGACAAGCCAGTGAATGACCATGCAAACCTGTCACTTCTCTCACTCTGCAAGGATCTAATTCTTGCAACAACTTCATTTTCTGCTTCAAACTTTTCTTATTAAATGTCCGTACAAAATCACAAAGCAAATCGATTGAATCCTGTCGCACACTGCAAATACTACTACACTTCCAGGTGTACACAGGACCCTTAGGACGTCTTCCTAAAACCTCATTACCTAACACCTCTTCTGTCTCTGTTGTTACAAGTTTTTCTTTTTCAACTGGACATCCATCTTTCACTTCATAAGCTCAACCACTGGTGTCAACTGCATGTACCAAATCATTATCCTGGAAATAACTCTCCTCATTAAAAAATGCCTCAGAACTTGAACTATGCATCCAGTCTCCTGAGAAAACATCACAAAAATTACTACGATTAATTATTCTCTTCCATCTACTATTTGTTTTGAAATCATAAATTACCTTGTTTACCTTCCTAATTCTGTTGACTATCAAAAAAAATAACTTTCGTTTAATTTCAAATGCTTGATCAATAACTTTCTCAACTTTTTTTTCTCTTATAAAAAACCACTTTCTGTTGACCTTATTAATATTTTTTAACAAATTGCCAATTATCCTGTTGCGGAACATTCGTTTACGAATGTCCCTAAACTGTTCTTTCCTTCTGCTATCATGCACAGAGTTATCTCTTGCTCTAGCAGTAACATTTTTGATTGGCCCTTCCTTTCCGTTTAAATTGCTTCTCTTTTTCTGGACTGAAACATTTTCTGTAGAAATACTTTTTTTACTACAAATTTTTCTTATGAATGTTTTCGTGGTCTTACCCGGTGCTTTCTTGGTGACTTGACAAGTTTTTTTTGTAGAGGACTGCTGCAGTAATTGATGGACCTGCTGTCTTTGACATCTTGTAGCCTTTCTAATTCGATTCTTAGTTGGCATTTTCAAATTTTGAAATAATCTGCAGTTGAATCTGTGGTAAAATATAATAAAAAATGTTATTAATCACTATTACCAAACAGTAAATCAATAACAGTCATCAAAAACTTAACACCCTGCTTGTTATTTTAACATAGAATAATTTTTAGTGCATTGGCAAATTTAGAAATCACAAATAGTAGCAATTGCTAATTGTTTTACCTGTGTTGTTTTATATGTGAATCTGAACTAATTTTACGAGCATATTTGATTATTTTAATAAAGACACTACACACATACTATTTTTGAACTATTGTTTAATTTTAAATGAAATGGTTTACATTTTTACTACATAGGCTCAAGCAGATCAGCTTCCCACCCTATATCATACAATTCTGACAAATCAGCATTCTCATCATATTCTTCATCATCCTCAGGATTTAAATGATCTAAAGGATCTACTTTCACTGACGTTTCAATGACAAGTTCAACGATAAGATCGAGATCAACTGATTGCTCATTATCACTCATGCTTGATGTTGTCGTTATCTTTAAAAAAAGAGAACAACAATGAGATGTTGGAGACTAAGACACAAATCTCAGAGGCTAGAATAGTAAAATTGTTTAACAAGAGAATCATATTGCAGCTATTATTTAGCCATGTCCAGCGATGCTGAAGAGGTGAGGCCTATGTATAAGTCTTCAGTAAACAGGACTCATCTCTTCTTAACCTAGGATAAGCCTCACTGACTCTGTGTCCCCTACACATACTTAAATGTATAGGGACAGATTTATATTAACTGACACATCCCCAGGAATGCACCAGTTAATGTGCACCACTGTTCTGCTACTCATGGTGTGGCACATTTACATTGTGGAACACCATTGAATAAAAACAGCACAGATGCGTCACGCATCGGTGCCGCAAAAGCAACACATTGCACAAGTCACGTCGTAAACACGACATGTCTACTGCAATGCACAGGAGGAAGCCACACATTGCATGGTGCTTCACTCCTTATGCCTGTTTCAAACAGCCATAAGGATTTGATTCAGGAATGCTATAAAGCTGACTCAGTGAAATCTTCTAAATTTCACTGTGTTACTTTTACAGGGCTTTCATGCAAATGATGCCCACCCTGCAACAAAACACCTGTATGAAACCTGACGCAAGTTTCATGTGGCACAGGACTTTACAGCATGACACATCTGTCTAGATGCATCAAGTTGAAAATATGTCGCCACATAGCAAATCTTTTGCACCACCGCTGCAGAGTACAGAGGAGATAATACATGTGAAGGCCTACCAATGAAGTAAGTCATGTCCACTTCACTCTTGAACAAAGGCCAGACCTCTTTTGTGTCCGTGGACAGACCTAAACTTCATCTGCACAATGTTATTCATAAACTTAGGAAACACAGGTGATGTAATTGAAAAATGTGGAGTTTCTTTTCCTCATTGCACAATCACATCACCTGTGTTTCCTAAGTGACTTAAAATGCCCTAAGACACATGAAAGTGTTTTTTTAAAGCCTTTGCACCATTTTGGATCACTTTTAACATGGCTATGTAAGTCAAATAATCAAAATCTAAATTTGCCAAGCACAGATGGAAGCATATTTACAAGAAACGTGCACCACAGGGAAAGGTCTTAAATTAAAATGGGAAAAATAACATAAGAGATACTTAAATGCCTTATAAATATGCCCCAAACAACCTATGAAGTTCTAGCAGAACATATCCAGAAATGTAATTGATTTAAAAAAAACGTTTTTAAACACAACATATAAATCAATTGTATACCTACATTCAAGAGGAAATTACTTAAAATGTCCTTAAGACACATGAAAGGGGTTTTTGATTGCCCTTGCACCATTTTTTGGGACACTTTTAAAATGGCTATGTAACTCAGAGAATCAAAATCTAAATTTGCCAAGCACAGGTGGGAGCATATTTACAAGGAACAAGCCACACGGCGTAAGCTCTTAATTTAAAATGGGAAAAATAACATCAGAGATACTCAAATGCCTTATAAAGAAACAGACACCATTTTTTCCTTGTGATAAATTTTAAAAGCATTCCTTTTCCTGAAAAACGACAGCATGACACAGCTGTCTAGATGCATCAAGTTGTAAATATGTCGTCACATAGCAAATCTTTTGCACCACCGCTCCAGAGTACAGAGGAGATAATACATGTGAAGGCCTACCAATGAAGTAAATCATGTCCACTTGACTCTTGAACAAAGGCCAGACCTCTTTTGTGTCCGTGGACAGACCTAAACTTCATCTGCACAATGTTATTCATAAACTTAGGAAACACAGGTGATGTAATTGAAAAATGTGCAGTTTCTTTTCCTCATTGCACAATCACATCACCTTTGTTTCCTCAGTGACTTAAAATGCCCCAAGACACATGAAAGTGTTTTTTTAAAGCCTTTGCACCATTTTTGGATCACTTTTAACATGGCTATGTAAGTCAAATAATCAAAATCTAAATTTACCAAGCACAGGTGGGAGCATATTTACAAGGAACGTGCACCACAGGGAAAGGTCTTAAATTAAAATGGGAAAAATAACATCAGAGACACTTAAATGCCTTATAAATATGCCCCAAACAACCTATGAAGCTCTAGCAGTACATATCCAGAAATGTAATTGATTTTAAAAAAAACGTTTTTAAACACAACATATAAATCAATTGTATACCTACATTCAAGAGGAAATGACTTAAAATGTCCTTAAGACACATGAAAGGGGTTTTTGATTGCCCTTGCACCATGTTTTGGGACACTTTTAACATGGCTATGTAACTCAGAGAATCAAAATCTAAATTTGCCAAGCACAGGTGGGAGCATATTTACAAGGAACTTGCCCCACGGAGAAAGCTCTTCAATTAAAATGGGAAAAATAACATCAGAGACACTCAAATGCCTTATAAAGAAGCAGACACCATTTTTTCCTTGTGATCAATTTTAAAAGCATTCCTTTTCCTCAAAAACGATTTTCAAGTAATAATTTGAAAACACTGCACATCTCCTATGTACAAAAACACCCTGACAGTGCTAATACTTCACATTATTTTCAATTACAATTTCTCAAAGAAACAAAATCTATTTGTAAAACACTTTAGACAAAGCAACATTTTAAAAACACAGCTTTCTTCATAATTTTGTCCTTAAAGCATACTATAGTCTATCTAAATTAAATAAATCTTTTCTCACCTTAGCAAATTCTTTATGAGTTTCAAAACAGTCTCAGAAATACACCAAATTGTCTTCAGCAGAACAAAGAGTATGCACTCCAGAGGCTGCAGCTATAGAAAGCACAGAAATGCAGATATACATTACACATATCTCTCATGTTAGCCAATCAAAACTCTTCCTCACTTTTTTCAAATCAAAACCCTTCCCCCCTCTGCCCTCTCTGCCTTTTTTGCATAGCAACCACCTCCTGAAAGACCTCTGATGTTTGCAAGTTCACACAACAATGTTTCAATTGAACTCTGAACTCTCAGTGCACCTGCGTATCCAGTGCAATCTTTTATTAAATGTTTTTTCCTTGACCATTCAAATTACATCTTTCAAAGAACACATCCATGCACCCTAACTTTCTGTTTTCAGAAATGGAAATCCACCAATCACTGCTAGTGAATCATTAGCACTGAAACTCCACAGTTTTTTTTTCTTTACAAACTCCTACTGTTTCATTTGCCATTTCATTACCACACTTCATCTGACTGCAGCAGAAACTTCTCTCACCATGTTTACTGTCTGGATTGTTGGACATAGTTACATCTACTGGGCTCAAAGGTATGCTGAGAACAGAAATTTACCTAACCTCAATTTACAAGATGTGGAAATTAAGTGGTTTGGCCACAGAGGATTAAAATGTCACCAATTGATACCATTGGAGAAAACCTTTATGCATTTGCCAAAACCTGACCTGTTAATTGTGCACTGTGGAGGTAATGATTTGGGCACTTTGACTGGGGTAGGTCTGGAAATGCTTTTAAAGGACTCCTTTGAGCAATTAATGGCACTTTTTCCTCAAACTGCCTTGGTATATTCAAATATATGCCAAAGACAGAAATGGAGGTGGTCGAACCAATTTTGTCCACAAATTGAGAAGTCGAGGAAGCATGTAAACAAATCTGTTTCAGCTTACATGAGAGACCATGGAATGGGCTCCATGTACAACAATAACTTGCGTTACTGCATGCAAGAAATCTACAGAGGAGATGGAGTTCACTTCTCAGATGAGGGCAACAGAATTTTCATTTTGAATTTAAGACTGTGCATTGGTACCTACTTATAAGTACCTAAATGTACCATAAACCCAAAAGCTCTTCTCAGAGCTACCCTACATCTGATCACTCACAATTATTATTTTACTCTAACTTTTTTCACTAATTTTCAACAAAGTACGCTCCCCGGTACGCGAACCAGAAGCTAACCGCGCGAAATTTGTACAAAAAATGTTTTTTTTCCCGCACATATGGGCCTCCTCAGCCACCCTCAGAAAACCTAGGGGGTCAAGATACGTCTACCGTGCCCCCTTTGACCCATTCTGAACATTATTTGCCCTCCATCTTGTATCTTAATTCGACTGAAACACAAAATGGTGGACTCCCGTAACGCTGCTGGTTCGCGAACCGGGACGCTCCCCGGGAAGCGCTCCAATAAAAAAGGTGGGAAAGTAATTTACAGAAAAACGACTGGAAACACTTTCACCAAATATAGATTAGCTCATACTACATACCAATCCCTGCCATTTTCATAAATTTGTTTGGAATTACATTAAGCCATTTAGCCTGTAGACCTCTCTAAATACCCTGAGGTAAATTACTTCACAAAACACATCTGAAGTGTTGGAATTGACAACCAATGAAAATGTTACTTTCATTTTCAATTTTTTTTACCTGACATTTGATTGGTTATGTACCTGAATATATATAAAGAAAGAGAGGGAAACACAGCCATTTTCACTACTACTTCCTGAACTACATTTCAAGAACATTTTCACCTCCCTGTAAAGTAAATTGATAATTTGTAAGGGGCACTTTAAATTAATTTGTAAAAACGTTTTTTGATAATTATTTACTGTCCCCCTGCTATAGTTATAGGCTCCTCTGTTATATTTATTGATTGACTTACACTTCTCTGCTATAATTATGAATTTACTTACTTTAACTTCACTGTTAAAAAAACAGAACTACCTGTCTGAACTTAAACCCAACAGTGCCCTAACTCTTCTAATATAATTATTTTTTTATGCAATTTACAGCAAAAAAATGGAAGGGGAGCACGAAAATATCAATGTTTCCTTCGACATTACATCTGAAGAGATTTTAAATGAAGAATTTTTAGATGAAGATTTTATGGATCAGTCTTTTGATGAACAATTTATTGAATGCTTACAAGACATAGAAACATGCATGTTTGAGGAGATTCCAGATGAAGTAATGCTGGAAGTTTTATTGAACTATGAAAATTCTGACCAATACATTTTTATTTAATAATTAAAAATAGTTTGAGACATTATTCATTGTTATATCTAATTCATGAAGTACAACCAAAATAAAGAAATAAAAAAAAACCAAGAAAACGAACAATCAATAAACATACAATAACTTAAAAGTCAATCATTCTTTTTTCCTCATAGTACGCTCCCCAGACCGCTTTCCGGTGCGCGAACCGGGAGCTTCCCACGCAAAAAAATAAAAAAATAATTTATTTTTTTTTGCCCGGCGGGGCCCTTTTAAAACCTCCTCTTCAAACCTAGGGGGTCAGGGAGGATCTACTATGCCCCCTTATGGTCATTTCCCCCTTCGTTTTGGCCTCCTCTTGTCTCTCGATCCTACCGAGAGACAAGATGGCGGCCGCTCCGGACTGTTTAGAATGTTGACAGACACCAGAGAGCCAATCAGCTTCGCTTCGCAAAGTTCCGTTACGCGAAAAGTACGCGAACTGGAGCGCTACCCGGAGCGCTGTCACAGATATATATATTTTTTTGAACGTTAATTTCTCAAAATCCACTGGAGCACATATATTGAGACCTAGCAAAGGCACATCGGGCTAACAGTCCCTACAATTTTGCCAAGTTTCATGCAAATCCATTCAGCCGTTCGAACTAAAAGTGAGGCCAACCGCCCTATGGAAATTAACATGGGAAAAACGCGTTTTGGGACCCCCTTTTTTCTCGGCCCCCCCTTGACGAACACCCCCCAAATTTTTAGGGGCTGATCAGAAACAAAATGTGCCATTTTCCTGAAAATTTCAGCCAATTCCGTCCACAAAAACCAAAGTTATTAGACATAGAATTTTCAAAAATCCCATAGGGAAAAAATCCTAACTATATATACCTACTGGCGACCGCCAGTAGGTAATATATATATATATATATATGTATATATATTCACTTAAAAAAACATAGGTTTCAGGCCGTATATAGTTAGGAATTAGCATTTAAAAAACCATTGAAATTGCTCCTAGTTGTACTAACTATATTTCGCGCACCAGCAATCCACTGCTGATGATGTCACATATTACAACATTCATGACATGGTCAGTGACATCACTGATGACATCACTGATGACATCTCAAATGACATCACTGATGACATCTCATTTGACATCACTGATGACATCATCCAGTGACTGTGTGTTTCTGTAAAGTTTAAATATGTTTTACATATTGCAGAATGAGTGGATGTATAAGTGTCTGGATGAAGGATTTAGTAGGTGTGTGACTGACTGTATGAGTGAGTGATTAAATGTGTCTTACTAAATGCATGGGTTAGTGACTAAACTGTCTGAATGTGTGCATCAGTATGTCTGTTGTTGTGTAAGCTGCTGCATGTGTTGATCAGTAGCTATATGAGTGGCTATATGGGTTATTGATTGGTTGCCCAAGTATTTGAATGGGAGACTGAGTGTGTGTGTGGGTGGCTAGGAGGTTAAGGCTTTCCTTTGCTGTGCGCTGCGCTGTGGCATTTAGGGGCTCTGTGATTTTTAAAATACCCCGTTTTTGTCTCCTCATTTAATTTTCTTTTAAAGCATTTCCCCTGTTTTTAAATAACTCCAATTACTTGCACCATAATTGTGCCATTCACCGCGGCTCCAGCGGGACCTTTCTAGCGCGTTTCGCGCTTTCTGGGAACATCGGCGCCATCTTAGGGGTAGGTAGGGGACGCTGATAGGACGCCAGTCCAGGGAGCGCTCTAGCAGTCAGGCTGACTCGCTAGAGCCCTATATAGGCGAGACATGCAGGCGCGCAGCGTGTGCGTGCGGCGCGTGTGCCGCAGTAACGCCGGAGTCACGCCAGAGTCCAGCCCGTCTGAGCCCGTCTGCGCCATGGACGGGCTGGATGGCTGGGAGACTGGACATGCTGATGGTGAGTACACTGAGATCAGCTATTCCTGGCAGGACCTGGTCACTGTTAAGCCTCCCAAGCTTGCTTGCCATCATAGGCACGCCCCAGAGTCCTTTTTGACCTCCCCAGGCTGTCATTGCTTTCGGCCTACTCTTACGGTGCCATCTCCTGTTTCGGTCACCACATCGATAGGTTCGAGTGCTAAATCAGGAACCACGATGAGGAGTGATAAGGGGTTTCTCATAAATGCGAGGTCTTTGATCAAGAACAATCTCGCATTCAAGGATTTAGTCCTGTCCAGAAAACCCGCCTGGGTCTTCATCACGTAAACGTGGGCCAAGGACTCCTCGGGACCCGACTTGGTTGAGGCAGTACCGGATGGTTATTCGCGGGTGAGGGAGGACAGAGTGGGACGTATTGGGGTGGGGGGGGGGGCTGGGCATCCTCTACAGAGACTGCTTTTCCTGCCATACTACCCCACTTTCCGCACCTCAAAATGCTTTTCAGGCCCTTCAGTTTCCATCAACGGATCATATGTAGTTCCGTTTATGGGCTTTCTCATTTATAGACCTCTGGGAACCAAAACAGATTTTGGCCATCACATGCTCACTATTTTAGAGCCACATTTTGGCTGTGAGCACTTTACTGTTCTGGGGGACTTGAATTTCCATTTGGAAAATCTGGAGTCAAATGAAACTATCCCTACTGGATATTTTCTCTGGATGTGGGATGAAACAGCTAGTTAATGATCCCACCCATCAGGCGGGTCATACGCTGGATGGGGTCTTTTCTAACGACCCCCGGCTGACTATTGAGACTCCCATCCCTCTTTCTTGGTCGGACCACTATGCGATCCCTATGGAACTAACAATCGCCACTGTTAATAGCAAGGGGAATGAGCCAAGTAAAATGGAATTGAGGCGTAACCTCAAAAGCATTACCAATGACATGCTCGCGCCCAGATTGCCCAGTCGGGTGATTTCCTCAGAGGAGGACGTAGGTAATGCAGTAGAGAGGATGGATATTGCCATCAAAACAGCTATTGATGACCTGGCCACAGCCTCACTGCGTTACTCCGCGAGGAAAAGCCCATCGGCACCGTGGTTCTCGGAATCATTAAGACTCCTCAGGCAGGGAGTACGAAGACAGGAACACCTGTGAAGGACCAGTTGGGATTTGCGAGAGAGGGATAGTCACAAAACCCTCCTAAAGAAGTACAAAATGGAGGTGATAAGGACTAAACAAGAGTATTTCACCTCTCTTACCTCCTCACTCTCTTCGCCGAAAGAGCTGTTTAAGATCGTAGACACGCTCACATCATTGAAGGTGCCGGATCCTGTGGTTAGCTCACAGCAGCTCTGCAATGATGTTGCACAATTCTTTCAATCTAAAATTGTGGATATATATTCGGCTCTAGAATCTCAGAGGTCGGCACTATCTTCCCCTCTGTGCTTTCCTGTCCCCTCGTTAACATCTTCCGAGGAGGTATCGTCAGGGTGTTTGTCCACCTTTCCACCCCTTTCCCTCCAGGAACTTGAAGTTCTCCTGCTCAAGACTAGGTCAGGGTCTCCCCTAGACCCTTGCCCCTTGAAACTTCTTAAACAATGCAAGGAGACTCTCCTGCCTCTGCTATTAGAGATCTTGAACAGGGCAATGAGGGATGGGACCTTCCCTCTACAATGGAAAAGAGCGGTGGTTAAACCACTGTTAAAAAAGCCCGCATTGGACCCGGGTGTTCTCAAAAACTTCCACCCCATTTCGCTGCTCCCAGCCCCGGCAAAGATGCTGGAAACACATCTCAACCAGCATCTGGCTGCCTTTCTGGAAACCTCTGGCCTTTTAGATCACTCGCAGCATGGATTTCGGAGAGAGCATAGTACGGAGTCTGCCCTTACCACTGTGCTTGATAACATCCGCACTAGAGTGGATAAGGGCCAGACTACCCTCCTCATCCTGCTAGATCTTACGGCTGCGTTTGATACCCTGTCTCCCTCAGTGTTAACATCACGATTGAGGGAGATAGGGGTTGAGGGGTCCGCACTTAGTTTGCTGACCTCTTTCCTCGGCCAGAGGGAACAGAGAGTCAAGCTGGGGGAGTTCCTATCTCCATCCCTTCCTGTGCAGTGTGGGGTCCCCCAGGGGTCGGCATTAAGTCCGACCCTTTTTAACATCTATGTGACCCCACTTGCCAGGCTCATTAGATCTTACGGGATGGAGGTAGTCTCCTATGCCGACGACACGCAGATATTGATGTCTCTCGCCCAACCTGTCATCTCGGCTGCCTCCAATTTTAGACACTGCATGGAGCAGTGGCTCAATGGATGATTTGCAATAATGGCGAGAAGACAGAAATTCTGGTGTTCGGAGGTAAGGAGGACATTTGGTCGGCCGAATGGTGGCCTTCATCCCTGGGCGTGTGCCCGACACCCACTGCCCTGGCCAGGAACTTAGGAGTCATGATTGACCCTACTCTGGGGTTGGGTCAGCAAGTAAACAGGACTATCTCCACATGCTGGGGCATAATAAACATCTTGAGGAAGATAAAACATTACCTGTCCCCTCAAGCCAGAAAGCAAATTGTAATAGTAGTAATAGGCTCAAGACTTGACTATTGTAATGCCTTATACCTAGGCATTAACAAGAGTCTGATAATGCGACTTCAAATGGTGCAGAATGCATGCCGCGAAGTTTGTGCTAGATCTCCATAGGCGGGCCTCTGCCACGGCTGCCAGAAAAGCATTGCATTGGCTTCCGATCGAGGCCAGGATCTCTTTTAAGTCCCTTTGTCTGATCTACGGGGCTTTGGCCACCAACAGATCTGGAGGCCTGAGGGATCTGTTGATTCCTTATACCCCTTCCAGATCCTTGCGCTCTGCTAATAAACCTTTGCTATCAATCCCCCGTGTCCGTAGAGCTAAGTGTGGTGGCAGAGCCTTTTCAACTTTAGCTCCAAGGTTGTGGAACACTCTGCCGTCTGAGATTAAATCCCTTCCCTCAAAGCAAGCCTTTAGGAGGGCTCTTAAGACGTGGCTATTTGCTAAAGCCTATCCTTAGCTCTGGATTTGCCTTTTATGATTTTTTTTGGTTAGGCGCCTTGATGCCTACGGGCCTAGTTGCGCGGTATAAATTTCATTTCAATTCAATTCAGGTGTGTGACTCTGTACATAGATGTGTGAGCAGTTGATTCACTAGGTGTATGAGTTCAAGAGTGCATGTGGAAACAGCTATATGGGCGGTTGACTGTGTGCATGGGTGTGCTGGTGAGTGAATGGATATCTCAGTGCTACATGTCCAAGTAAGTACATATGTAAAACACAGTGCATGTGAGAGTTGGCATATATAAATGACTATACATGAGAGCCAGTGAATGTCCGAGTGGCTGTATGGATCATTGTGTACTTGTATCAGTGATTGTATAAGAGAGTAAGTATGTGTTAGTATATGTTTGAATAAGTAAGGTGTTGTGTGTATAACTGTATAGTTGAGGAAATGGAAGTGTGATTGATTCTTTGCATGACTGACTAGGTGTGTGAGTAACTCCATGGATGAGTGGCAGTGTGTGTCTTTATAGGTTTATGAGTGCATATGATAGTGTTGTATTGATGAGTGACTGTATGTATGAGTGATTCTATGGGTGAATGAGTGAATGTGTGTGTAGACCTAGGAATCAGTGAGTGCGTATGTAGTAACTGGTATTGGTGTGTCAATGGTTTCAAGAATGGTAGTCTGTATTTAACACTGGGTGTATCAAAGGTTATATTAGAGTGTGAGGAGGTGCATCTTATTATCACATGAATGATATCATCAGTGATGTGATCAGTGATGTCAGATGAGATGTCATCAGTGATGTCATCAGTGATGTCATTTGAGATGTCATCAGTGATGTCACCGACCATGTCATGAATGATGTAATATGTGACATCATCAGCAGTGGATTGCGGGTGCGCGAAATATAGTTAGTACAACTAACTATATATAGCAGCAATTTCAATGGTTTTTTAAATGCTAATTCTTAACTATATAAGGCCTGAAACCTATGGTTTTTTAAGTGAATTTGCAAGGTTTTTAAAATGCTAATTCCTACCTATATAAGGCATGAAACCTATGGTTTTTTAAGTGAATTTGCAAGGTTTTTTAAATGCTAATTCCTAACTATATAAGGCCTGAAACCTATGGTTTTTTAAGTGAATTTGCAAGGTTTTTTAAATGCTAATTCCTAATTATATATGGCTTGAAACCTATGTTTTTTTCACTGAATTTGCAAGGTTTTTTAAATGCTAATTCCTAACTATGACTAACAATTCTATTAGCGGATAACGTTTATATATGATATTATCCTTCTGGGACCTCCTGACAGGTATCTTGTTTCTCAGGAGAAGTGAGGCACAAGAGAGCACAAAACAAGAGTAAAAAACGCAAAAAGGGGGCAGGGTTGAGACCCCCTGACCCCCTAGCCGTTCTCAGGGGGTCCCAGAAGGACCACCAAGGGCAATATATATATATTTTTTAAATTGCGGGGTACTCGCATGGTACGCGTACAGTGCGCGTACCCGTGATTTTTTTGAAATGTTTCTTTTTTTTTTTTGCCCTTGGGGGTCCTTTTGGGACCCCCTGAGAAGGGCTAGAGGGTTGGGGGTCTCTACCCAGCGCCCTTTTCGTGTTTTACACTCTTGTTTTGGTCTCTCTTGTCTTGGGCCTCAGTTCTCCTGAAAAACAAGATGGTGGCCAACACTTCCTGGTTTGGACAGTTTGGAATGTTGACAGTCGACTGCCAGCCAATCAGAAACTCGCTCGCGCACGTAAGGTGCGCGTAGGGTGAGCGCATATAGATATATAATTTGCTCAAATTCAATTTTCTCAACAACTACTGGAGGAATTTTCACCAAATATAGAAACGGCACTACTGCATACCTGTCCCTACCATTTTGCCAAGTTTGGTGTAATTCCATTCAGCCGCTCAGGCTGTAGCCATGTCTAAAGGTCCCATAGAAAATGCCATTTGAAAAAATTCAAATTCAATTTTCTCAAGAACTATTGGAGGGATTTTCACCAAAAATAGCAAAGGTTCATCTGCATACCAGGCCCTACCATTTTGCCAAGTTTGGTGTAATTCCATTCAGCCATTCGAGCTGTAGCCGTGTCTAAAGGTCCCTATGGAAATTAACATGGGGGAAAACACGTTTTGGAACCCCCCCTTTTGGCCCCCGCTTGATGAATCCCCCTGAAACTTTCAGGGAAGGAGCGGAGCGGAGCTGGCCAAAATTCTAGAAAATTACACACAGATTCCTCAATCGGCGCCAAAGTTACTCCCAATAGAATGTTGAGCGCATATAGATATATATTTGCTCAAATTCAATTTTCTCAACAACTACTGGAGGGATTTTCACCATATATAGAAAAGGCACAACTGCATACCTGTCCCTACCATTTTGCCAAGTTTGGTGTAATTCCGTACAGCCGTTCGGGCTGTAGCCGTGTCTAAAGGTCCCATAGAAAATGCCATTTGAAAAATTTCAAATTCCATTTTCTCAAGAACTACTGGAGGGATTTACACCAAACATACAAAAGGCACTGCTGCATACCAGTCCCTACCATTTTGCCAAATCTGGTGTAATTCCGTTCAGCCATTCGAGCTGTAGCCTTGTCAGAATGTCCCTATGGAAATTAACATGGGAAAAACACGTTTAGGGACCCCCCTTTTTTCTCGGGCCCCGCTTGACAAATCCCTCCGAAACTTTCAGGGAAGGAGCGGAGAACAGCGAGGCAAATTTAAGGAAAATTACAGGCAGATCCCTCAATCAGCGCAAAAAGTTATTCCCAATAGAATGTTCAGAATTTCCTATGGTAACTAGGTCCTAACTATATATACCTACTGGCGACCGCCAGTAAGACACACAGCATTCACGGGGTACCTTTTAAAGATTTTATTACGAGGACGCGTTTTGGCGTATCTGCCTTCTCCCAGCTCGCTTGAACAACTGGCAGCAAATTTGTGCCAGTACTTTTAAAATCACAACTCCGTTCCCATTGGGCGCAGCAGACAAGAGGAGGAAGGGGATTGGTCAATCCCATATCAATGTATTTTTACCTCCGTGATTTTACGGGGAATGATGGTATGCTTTGGGAGTTTTATCAACATTATCCAGCCTTCATGGCTTCACAAAAACGTTGCATGTTATTCCGCATAATGGGCACTCCCAAAGATTTGAGTTCTCCCATATATATATATCACTTTTAGCCCGAACGGCTGAATGGATTTCCACCAAACTTGGCAAAATTGTAGGGACTGGTAGCCCGATGTGCCTTTGCTATGTCTCAAGATATGTGCTCCAGTGGATTTTGAGTAATTTTGGTTCAAAAAAATACATATATCTATGGCAGCGCCCCGGTACGCGCACCGGGCGCGCTACGCGACTTGCGCACGGAAAGCTGATTGGCTCTCGGGTGTCTGTAAACATTCGAAACAGTCCGGAGCGGCCGCCATCTTGTGTCTCGGTAGAATCGAGACACAAGAGGTGGCAAAAACAAAGGGGGAAATGACCATAAGGGGGCAGAGTAGACCCCCCCTACCCCCTAGGTTTTATGTAGGGGCCATAAAAGGGCCCCGCAGGGCCCCAAATTTTTTAAATTTTTTTATTTTCGCGGCGCAGCGCCCGGTACGTGCACCGGGGAGCGTATCATGGGGAAAAAAGAATGACAGAGTTTTTAAAAAATGTAGCCTTTTTTTATAATTTGGAGGTAGTTCTAAAAAGAACTGTTTTTTTTTTCTTTTTGTTGTTTTTTTTCAGAACAAAAACAAAACTGCTCAACAGGAGCAAAACAAAGGGGAAAAATTAGGGCTGGGGAAGGCAGCTGTGTTCTTGCCTCTTTCGTGCAATGAGCTTGATGCTCTGCTCACCATAGCAAAGCAGTTCATCGCATTGCTTGCATTTTATAGTAATGTCACTAAAAACAGGTTGAATGTTCGGAATCATCTCCAATTCCGCTGCACGTCCTCTCCGTGATGTTGTGGGTCCTCCTGAAGATGTAGAGGCACCATCCCTTGGGGGATTACGTGCCAGGTCTAGAACACTCTCCCGGGCATAGTTCTGGGAGTGCCTGCATTGGACGTGGCGAATCATTGTCGAATTGCCAAAACTGTATTTCCTTTTTGGGTCTCCTCGGGAAAGCACAGTATGGCAGATTTGGCATTCTACTTTGGGAGCATTCACCTTTTAAATCCTTCAGGTATTGAAAAAAATTTCCAAATAAAATGCTCCTTGATCTTGGGCTGAGGAGGCTCTTCCTAAATGAAGCCATCTGAGTCCTCACTACTGCTGGATGGTCTAGCTGCCATTCTTTGCACAAAATGGTAGGACAGAAAAAACCAGGTCTTGCTGTCTCCAAAGTGAAAGAAGAAATGAAGGAAATGGGTGGGGTTTTCATTAGTTGTAAAAAAAACTGATAACAACCAATGAAAAGAGTTATTTTAAGGACACATGACCAGGGCTTAGATCATTTTGAAACCAAAACTGTCCTGAACCAATAAAAAGTGTTATTTTTAGGTCACATGACCCGACGCGCTTATGCCCGGGGCGTGCCCAGGGGCGCGTCGCGTAAGCGCGTCGCATGCTTACGTTGCACGATCGTATTCGCTCGAGTGCTTCCGGGTGCGCTTACGCCGTGTGTATCACGCGGACGCGGCTACGCGATACGTCACAATGATGTTTTCGTTCGTGGCAATAGTGCTAACGGGACGCTCACCGGTGCGCGCCCCGGGGCGCGCCCAAAAAGTGCGCTTTCCGGTGCGCTCACCGGGGCGCACATCGGGAGCGCTCCAGAGCAAAAACAAATTTAAAAAAAAGAAAAGAAATATTACATTTCATAGCTATAGACATTTGCTATTAAAAAACTTTGAAATTCACTGAAAAAAACATAGGTTTGGGGCCTTATATATAGTTAGGAATTAGCATTTAAAAAACCTATGAAATTCACTGAAAAAAACATAGGTTTCACACCAATTATAGTTAGGAATTAGCATTTAAAAAACCTATGAAATTCACTGAAAAAACCATAGGTTTGACACCAGTTATAGTTAGCTGAAAATTTTACTGACATAAAACCATTGAAATTCCCACGTTATAGTTAGTTGGACTCACTATAACTTGCGCGTGTAATGCACTGCTGATGACATCACATATTACATCACTCATGACATGGTCAGTGACATCACTCATGACATCATTGATGACACCATCCTTGTGACAGAGTGACAGACCTCCTTTCACTGTAAAGTAACCCTTGAAACACATATTCAAAAATAGAAACTAACATTTTCAAAAAAGTGGAGATACCCATACCAGTTACAACAACCAATTCAGTAATTCCACCATTTATATACACATACACTCATTCATCAACAGTTCTATACAGTCACTCATACATATACTCACTCATCATATGTAGTGATACACCTATACATCTTGTAACACACCGACAGTCTTCTAAAAGTTCCTCACACACATACTCGCACATGCAAATAAACTATTGAATATCCATTCATTTGCATATACAGCTTTACACACACAACCACCTTACTTCTAAGGAAACTTACACATACTTACTCTCTTAAACAATCACTTATATAAACACATACTTATTTAAACAAGAACTCTTTCAATCTCTCACTCTCACATATACTCACTTATATACATCAATACTCACATATACTAGAATAAAACATATGTAGTTACTGATAAAGACACTAGTGAGACAGTCATTCACTTACTAACACACACATATACACACTCATCCATCCATACAGTCCTGCACATATGCCGTCTTCCAAACACATACAAACAGTGAGTCAGTCATTGATGCATCTATGTACTAAGTAATACCCCCACCGAACCATACAGACACTCATACTGATACTAAAAAAACATCTAATAACCCATATACACACACATGTAGCTACTCACCAACCCATGCAGCCACTTATACACAAAGTGAAACACTGATACAAACATGTGGAGTCCCTCAGGGCTCAGCATTATCACCCTTACTGTTTAATGCCTACCTGCGACCCCTCATTTCAACATTAAATCAGATGGACTGCAGTATATACAACTACGCCGATGATACGCAGATCATCATCCAAATTGACAACTGTCCAATGGCATATCCTAAAATTCATATATAAATGGTGGAATTACTGAATTGGTTGTTGTAACTAAAGTTCACCGTGAACTGGATGACGACCAACTCATTAAAAATAAATCCTGATAAGACTGAGGTGCTGGCGATCAGAACGGCATCTAGCCCTTGGAACGATCTCCTTTGGCCTACTGAATTAGGGCCTTCCCCAATACCAGCAGAAGCAGTGAAAAGCCTGGGTCTGATCGTAGATGCCAACCTCACTATGTCAGCCCAGGTCTCAGCCGTAGTGGGCACATGTGTGGGCCTAATGAGACAACTGCGTAAACTCTCCCCTATCCTGACGATAGACACGCTCAGGAGAGCAGTATCAGCACTGATCCTGGCACGTCTGGACTACTGCAACGTTTTGTATGTCGGTATCTCTCAAAAATTGCTGAGCAGACTTCAGATAGTCATGAACGATGCCGCCAGACTGATTTTCAACAAACCTGAAAGACTCATGCTACCCCTCTCCTCCATAAACTCCATTGGCTGCCGGTGAAACAGCGGGCCAAATTCAAGGGCCTGTGCATTACGCATAAAGCCCTGTACGGACACGCTCCAAAATACATCAAGGAACGTTTAGTCCCGTATGCTCCCAGCAGGAATTTACGTTCAGCAGATGCTGCACTGCTGGTCTGTCCGCGATTTAAACTATCCTCTTTAGGAGGGAGCACTTTCTCCCATACAATTCCCAGTGCATGGAATAAACTGCCAGAGAGCCTGCGCAAAGAAACAAATCTTCTACCTTTTAGAAAAAAGATAAAAACGGTGCTGTTTCAGGAGGCTTGGGGTAATGTCTAACTCTCTCTCCTTTTAGCACTGTGCTCATTCTCTGCTAAGCGCTTAGAGACCCCTGGGTGATAAGGCGCTATACAAATCCAATATACAATACAATACAATACAATACATTTAAATATTTAAACAATACTCGCTAATATATGTATTCACTAAAATACACTTAATAAGCCAGTTAACCAATCAATTTCTTTTTTAAAAAACATCCATTAAGACACTTATTTAAACATTTATTCTTCCATCGACCTTTACATATACATATATAAAACATATTTATTTTTCAGAAAGACACACATTCACTGGTGGGTGTCATCAGTGATGTCATGAGTGATGTCACTGACCATGTCATGAGTGATGTAATATGTGATGCCATCAGCAGTGCATTACACGCGCAAGTTATAGTGAGTCCAACTAACTATAACGTGGGAATTTCAATGGTTTTATGTCAGTAAAATTTCCAGCTAACTATAACTGGTGTCAAACCTATGTTTTTTTCAGTGAATATATATATATATACATATATATATATCCCAAAGAGAAACGGCGTACCGACGAGCACTCGGTGAAATCAGTCACAGGAGTCAGGAAAGTGTACCAGAGCCAAAAGTGTTTATTAATCCATGACGCGTTTTGCGCTTAGAAAGCGCTTGTTCACATATATATATATATATATATATATATATATATATGTGTGTGTGTAATAGTTAAATGACATTTTCAGTGATAACATAAAATAAAAAATTTGAAACTTTAAAAAAACACTGAAATTCAACTGTTATACTACTCAAGTAACTAGGACTTGCGCTCTAAGGTAACTATTACTCATGCCCTTGCCATGCACAGTTTTCTCATCATTGCAAAGGTTGCAGTGGTATCATCAATAATGTCATAGAAGAGGTCATGAGTGATGTAATATGTGAGGTAATTAGCATTGCATGGCGAGCATTGCATGTGGCCAGATCCTGCATCCAACCCGCCCGCAGTACCCAACCCTCTTGTATTTAAAGCACATCTATCCACTTTCTCCCAAAACCAACAATCATTTTAATCAATCTGTATTTCAATATTACACACAATGCAATGTTTATTTAAATAATACATGCCTGTGATATTTTACTTTTACAGTTTTTAATATTACATTTTCCGGATTAAATATATGAAAAAAATAGACAAAGGCATATATTTTTTTAACTATGTTTCTGAGTCTGTTTTTTAAAAACATTTTTCAGTCCAAATAATACAATGGCAAAAACAACCACAAAGGAGACCTGCATTTTTTTTGTTCATCTTACTGCCTCATTGACCCACATATAATGCAGCCATGGTGCCAGCCCCTAGAGGGCACTTCACTCTCAACTGTAGAGCAATAGCTCCCAATTGGAAAGTTCTTTAATAAAGGAATAGTAAGTTCTTCCAGGGTTATGGTTTCAATGACCCAGGAGACTTACTGCTTTTTATTTCTAATGTTGCTGAGTTCTGCAGTTCCCAGACAACATTAAAGAAAATTTAAAAAATGGTGGTGCCCCTGGCCCGTCTAGAGAGATCACCAAAAACAAAAAATATGTAAAAATCCCTACCAGCGCATTATGGGGTACTCCATAATTGTATTATCATGCTCATAAAGCATGAATATTGTACATTTCACATTAAAATTAGTATGAACTTCTGCATTTAAAAATTGGAAAAGTCTGTGGATTATAATAAGTAAACCAAGCTTCATTACAGACTGGATGGTTCATCTATGAGAGCTGTTGAAATCAGTGAGATAATAGAATACAACATTAGCTTGATATTGGACACAATATGCAGAAATAGGTGTTTTCGATTCTTGTCAAACTGCACAGATCGGTTTGCTGAACTTTTACATTGTTTCTATGAGATTTTTCACAGGTTTATCCTTTTTGACCTATACCCATCTGTTGCCTACAATCACTGGAAACAGGACCAAGTCGTTTGAACGAATATAGATTTTGTTCAAGAAGACACTATTAGTTTGGATACTGTACAACACTGCTGGTCTTTGCCCTGCAAGTACTTCAGATGGATCATTCACACATTCTGTACACTAGAGCTCTCATTTCAACATGACTTAAATTGCGAATTCGTTATTGAGTTGCTGGTCTTATCAGGAGATACAAAGACTATTTGAATACAGCGTCTTCCGTGTTTCCTACTCAGGAATTTCAGCAGATAAAAGCTCATGAAATCTGCAAGTAGAAATGGTAAAGCAATGCGGAATTACTGCAGACAAAATTACTTTTTATTCCTGACCCACTTAGAATGAGGGTCTGTGGGGCAGATTTAAAAGCTCCTTGCACCTCCTTGCGCCTCCATTGTGTCACTTTTTTGACGCAACGGCGACCCAAACAAATCTACAAGATTTCACTGCGCCACTTTTAGGACGCCACTGTGTCAAAACCTTATGCCTGCTTAAAGCACGCGTAAGGATTGACGCAGTACAGTAAGTAGAGGCCTCAAAACACTTTGCTAGAGTTGCGTCGTGCTTGCGACACAACTCCAGCAATGCGTGACTTTTGGGCCGACAGATGCATCAGAATTTCTGACGCATCTGTTAATCCTTGTGCCATGGAGCACTGCATTGTAAATACAGCACATCCATGGTGACGCTAGAACATTTGACGCTGGCGCAAAGAAACTGACGTATCTATGCAGATGCGTCAGATCCTTGCAAATCTGCTCCTGTGTGTTTACTTGGAAAGTGAATGTGGAGCATCCATAGTTGTGAGACACTTATTGAGGGATCTTTGATGCTGCACAAAGCAGAGGAAACTAAGCTATGGTTGGAAATTTCCCACCCCTTCCAAACGAGATGAATTAAGAGGATGTGTGTGTTTCTTACAACTGAACTGATTTTTTTTCTCAAGAAAGTCTTGTTTAAAACGTTTTGTTTTCTCTTCAGTTGCATATTGATTTCAGTTTCACAAAGCTGAGAACAAAATGCTTGCATAGATGTGAGACATTGTAAAACATGTAATTTCCGCGTTAATCAACGGAACATATTAGAGTGCTGTCTCTGTGTGTCATTAATGAATGCAATCTTTCACTTCTGTAAAAACATAAAGGGCCTCATTTATGAGGCTGTGCGTCACTTTTACGCCACTGGTGCGTCACTTTTGTGACGCACCAGTGGCGTAAAAAATGCGCCTTGTTGCGCCATATTTACAAAGTGACGCCTCTAGTTAGATGCGTTACTTTGTAAACCCCTTCCCCACATTATACCTGCGCCAGGTATAATGTATGCAAGGGGGGCGTTTTGACGCAAGAAAGGGTCATGGAAGTGATGCAGTGAAATCTATAAGATTTCACTGCGCCATTTCTTGGCCGCTATTGCGTCAAAATCCTATGCCTGCTTCATGGTAGGCGTAAGACTGACGCAGGCACTAACAACATGGGACTTGCCCATGTGAAAGTACACATTGCTGGAGTTGCGTCACTTTTGTGACACACTCCAGCAATGCGTCACTTTTGCGTCTACAGATACGTCAGAAATACTGACGTATCTGTAACTCCTTGCGACATGATGCGTCATATTGTAAATATGACGCATCAATCATGACGCAAGGAGTGCGCACTGAGAAGTGACGCATTGCTGCTTTCATGCAGCGATGCATAATTTTTCTTAAATGAGGCCCAAATTCTTTTGAAGCTAATTTCAATTCCATAACTGTGATTATGTTTCTACTTCCGCGACGCAGGATCAAACTGTGATTTTGCCCATGGTATTGTACTAACGCATTCATTAAATATCATTTTTCAAAGCTTTCGAACATGGGCTAATCAATAATTTCATCAAAGTCTGATGTTTGGGTGCACAAGGAGAGGCCTAAAAAAGCAGAACACAGATGTCATTCAACAATGCACGTGGCTCCTGGGGGCATCATCAGAAGTGTTGGCCCAGTTTTAAGGCCAACGTGTGGCTGATTTATGTCTATTGTAGTAATGTGTGTTATCAAGACCTCCATCAGTGGTTTCTACAAAACATGGCTTTGAATCCTCCACCTGGGTCCTTATCAGTTCACTGAATGATTTGTGCTGAGTGAAGTACGAGCTACAGGCCTACTTTCCACCGAGGAGTTATGAGTGGCATCATAGACAACAAGAGGAACGATTTCCACGCTGGAACGCCGAGGAAGCAAACATACCCTTGGTCTGCTCAAATACCTTCCATACACTCAGCTTTCCTCGCAGACAAGCTACGTAAGTGGTGAGGAAAGGTGTTCAACTTCTGAAACAGCCAGAACTAACACACAAGTGCTATTGATCTTCCCTCGCCCTCCCCTTCCTGCTAATGCTTCTTCCACAAATGATACACTGGCCAGTAGCAATTTTTTCCCTCTCCCCTCTGGTCTCGACAGACTCATGGGTGGCAGTGGAAAGCAAATGCAGCCACTGTCTCATCACATCAGAGTGCAGCCATTTGTGCATGTACTGACTTCATGTCTCAGCAATTGACAGTATCAAAGATGCGTTGTAGCTGTGCCTTCATCCCGATATTTGTAAATTAGTAAACCGTGAAAATACAGCATAATTTCTGTTGAATTATTACACCCCACCAATCACTAATATATAATTTCTGAAAATGTTTCCTTCAGTGTCCTTTCCTTCCCTGCCTCCTGACTCTGCAATCCTATGTTATTTTCCACGCAGACACTCCCTGGATTATTGTTATGGCTTATTCTGGTTCATGGGCCATAAATTCAACTTTAGGGAGGTTTTAAAGCCCAGATTAATTCTATAAACTAATATACAACCCCTGAATCTATGACATTTTCTCGGGTCAATACATTTGCCTTCCCAGACTACAACTTCTCCCTGCTGATCTACTTTTTCCCCATTGAGGGACATTCCCTTACCATAATTATTTTGAGATAACCTCCCTCCTCTTCTTAGCATGATTAGGTTTTCATTATTCATTTCATCAAACTTTCCCTAAAATGGCCTTCATTTCCCTAAACCTACTAAATTACACATCGACAACAATTCAGTCTTCAGATCATGGGTAAAGCTGTTCAGCCAGAATTTCAAGGAACTCGTTTTCAAACCCCTTATTGTCTTATGGTGAATAGGCCTGCCTATTCTATGCAATATTCATAGCAACTTCAGGCATAACTGGCCATAACCATGTCAAAAATGTGCTGCTTAAACCCAAACTGTTCTCCCCACAACTTACACCAAGTTAAACAAACGTAAAGAAAAACTCAATAGAGTGATTTCTAATCTGTCAGTGACCTTGTCATTCTTCACAAGATCTTGGTATGAATTTGTGACGTTACAACGCATGCCATTACATCACATCCCTTTGCAACGCAAAACCTTACCCCGACTTTCTGTCGGGGGAGCGCTGGAAGTTGCAATAGATTAATTTTCTATTCCAACTCCAGTGTGTGCAACAGTAGGGAAAGTGTTGGAGTTAAATCCAACACCTTTGTCCCAGTGTTGTTGCAACGGCATGCAATGTAATTGCATGGGTTGTAACGGTTGCGTGGAAAAGGCTGTTTCCCCTTGGTATGGATGCTCTTTGAGGCAACCTTTCGAAGGCCATCACTACCTCAGGAACTATTACTGATGCTGCAAAAAATGATCTCTGCACTATCAGTGTGAAACTGCCCCCTTCGCCTTTCAGTTGGCTCTCTGAATCCTGAATATTTTCGGATGTAAATATTCTCCACTTTAACTGTATGGAAACGACTCCTGCCCGCCTTACTGTTTTACAAATGGTCCACCCCCTTCTACCTACTTCCTGTATTCAGTCTGTCTCTGAAGTTCTGACCAAACATTTCCTTCATGTTATGTGCCTTTTTCAGGGCCCTGAGGATGCTATCTTGGCTCACTGACTAAACTAGACTGCACTCCTATTCTAGCATTCTCTAGCGAAGCGATTGGTCCTCATAAACGTTACTATATCATCCTGTGATGTGCTCAATTTTCCATTAATCGAGGGATAACTTAAACGCTGCAAGTATGATTTAGAGTTAGGTGGATGGGTTACTCCATCACATTCAATGCCTCTCAGTATGGTGATATGCGACTCCTACATCCTGAAGCCCTCATTTCCTATACACTGATTTACACACTTGTATGAACCTTTATCTTTATATAATATGTGTGTGTTTGTGACTGTGTGTAATGTAATGCGCCCTGACACCCTATATTAGGAGTAGTGTTATAAAAAAAAACATAAATATCAGAGATTGGCTATGAAGGGAGGAAGGCAATCGATGTTGGGTGTTAGTTAGGAAATCCATGGAAAAAAAGGTCACTGTGGGAGTGTCAACAAAGATTGCCGCACCAGGCGCCATCAGTGATCAAGCCATACCTGGATTGATAAGTATCTAAACATAACAAAGCTAATTTGAAAATATTAAAAAGTTCTGTAAATGTGAAGGAATTTGAAACTGGAGACTAAAAATTAAGTTGATGTACTTTGCTCGGGAAACAGCACAAGTACTTCAGACAGTAGTATGGATAATTGGTGGCCTCAATTGAAGGACTAGCTTACTCTGACAAAAAGAGAGGATGTATTAATGGCAAAAAATGAAAAGCGATACGGTGGAGCATAGCATAATACTTTGTCTTTTAGAAATAAAACCAAATTCTGAAAAGCTCTAACCCTCCCAATGAAATTATAATTAAGCATTTTGTTTGTGAATTCGTAATTCGCGTGTTTGTTTGGCGTGTACTTGTTTCTGTAGTTGTCTATTTATGTAGTTCACATCTTAGAAATCGTTTAGACAGCAGTCCCCACCTTTCGATAGTCATTCAGTGGGGTTCAATAGAAGTCAAAATGTTAAGGACCAATGGTCTAATACATTTGAAAGACAATAATCCTTTTTTTCAAAGCGTAGAGGATTCTTAATTGGAATGGAAAGGCAGACATGGAATAAGAGACAAGATAGAATGGGGGCAGGGTAAACTGCAAGATACCACTGTCAGCAAGCGAAGAAAAGTAAGTGAGACATTATAGAACCTTCATACCCCATATAACGTCTTCCACATACAACCTCCTCAGGAACAGCTCTTGGAAATAGATCATAGGAACACCCATTTCGGGCTGCTTTGTGAAAAGACGTGCATGATGCAAATACAGAGAATCTCTAATAACCCCAGAGCCATGAAGGATTAAGGTCCACAGGTTAGACCACATAAATCATCTAAAGTAAAGAATTTCTCCTCCCTAAAGAGGGAGGAGAAATTCTGAATACTGGAAGTATCATGTGGACCATGGGAGATAGAACAGACTGTGATAACACAGCTGAACCATACCCAGGAAAATACCCAGAATCAGTAATATTGTGCAAGAAGATGAATAGTGCAGTCTCATCATTATCATCATCTCTAAAAGTAGCAGCAGAAGCTTACCATTTCATGCATCCCAAATAAAAATGAGTCTTAATGAATATGGGTAATCCAAAATGGAAATAGGAAGTGATGATGAAAACCCAGGAGCAAAACATACAAAAAGGGGCTTCTCTGATACCAAATCAAAACAAGTTGTATAGAGTGGTGACTAAACACAAATTAAAGTTGACCAAAGCAATGATCTGTATCTCAGGATGTCATTTGGGAAAAATACAATGACAGTGATATTGATAAACCACATAAGGCTGCAGATGTCTTTGGTATCTTGGTACAGTTAGAGTGAACGTTATATTCTTTACACCAATGTACTCAGCCAAGGGCTTCTATGATGTAACCAATGAGGGGAACATATTAAAATGAATTAAACTGTCTTTCACATCTGGAGCAAGTATTTTCTAATGACTTGCTGACAGCAAAGATTCTGGATAATATCCTGAAACATTAAAGAGAGTCAACCAAGAATTCTTGTTCCAACTGGACCCGGCTAGATCAGAGCAGACCATAATTAATTAGTTGAAATCTAGTCTCTTCACTCAGTCTTAGATACTCTCTGGAGCAAGAGCATCGAGACACTCCTCAGAGAAGCTGTGCGCTTTAAAAAAAAAATAAAACATTTTTTTATTGTCTTTTACATGTCATGTAGCATACCCCTTTAGGTTGTCAATGTACTGTAGACAGGAAAAAAGAGGGAAACACATCTTAATCACTGTATTCGTTGTTACCCTTGCAGGGCCTCATCCGTACATGTTAACTGTAATGATCACATTGCTGTCTCCTAGCAATACACCATATATGCAAACTATACCCCCATCCTCCAACAATACAACAATAAACCAAAACTTCCACCGTCCACCTCCCTGCACTGCTGTCTCCCATTGACTACTGTTCAGCTTGGTTAGTAGGCTCTCTGGCACGAGAGGCGTGAGTAATGGTGCTGTACCCGGACCTTCCGTTGCAACCCCCTTCCTCTCCCCTGTGTGGCGATGCCATTCTCCTGTCTCTACTGAGTTGTTCCACCCTAATCTGGTCCCTGGGGGTTCTCTACATGCCGAAGCCTCTCTGGGGCTGAAGCCTCTGAGTCCCTGCCAACTCTTGTTAAGTCCGTCCTCAGCCCCTCCCATGCCTGGGCTTGTTCCGGCTTGCCCACTCCCCGCTGTGCATTCCGAAGTAGGACCCTGCCCTCACAACCCGCCCATTTCACCAGCTCACGTTTCCATCTGAGGACGTTGGGGTCCCCCGGTTTCTTCCGGCTACTGGTTATTTCTTGTTTCACCAGAATAAATGCCAGGTCCTGGAACCTAGCTGTGGTTTTGGTTTTAGCAGTGTGTGGAAATAAGTGGAACAGTACGTGGGCAGGCATGCAGGGGACCACCCTCTCCGTCACCTGTGTCTCTTCTTGTCAGTAATGTGTTAAGGAGGCACAGCTCCTCACCATATGCATAAAAGTAGCCCCCTGCTCTTGACACCTCGGGCATCTAGCGCCCGCTTTGTCAAAATAGAAGTTGATACATTCTGGGGTTAAATAAGCTTGGTGGAATATATATAAGCTGATCAGGCTAAACCGGGCATTTCAAGGTACTTTGGCAGTTCATTCTAAAATATTGTCCCAGTCCTTGTCGTCTAGGGGCCTGCCAATATCGTCCCCCCATTTGTGTCTTAGTCTGTCCAGCAGTTGTGCGGAGTCCCGTCCTATGGCTCTACAGAGGCAAGCCACAGCCTTGATGGTTCCACCCACCAAGTTTATGTATTCGCATGTGTTGTGTCGCGGCAGTTCCATCATCCCTGCAATGGCGTCATCCTCACACCCCAATGTCGTCTTATCGCTCCTGTGACTGCCCCATATAAGAGAAAGTGCCCCTCTGGTATGTCCCAGTCAGCACTGAAGCTCTCAAAAGAGAGGAGCTCCCCGTCCTAGAAACGGTCCTCAATCTTTGTCAATCCTGCATCAGATCTATCATCCAGGCCCTGCCACTGTCCTCTGTGGGGAAGGGCTTCCAACAGTGGCAGCGCCATCTCTGGAGAATATGGGCGCTTTGTTTTGGTTTTCTGTAGGCATCTGCCCCAGCAACTGTTTATCACATTGTGTTCATTACTGCTGATTTGTTGAGGCCTGATCATCCTTAGCAGGGTTCGGAACACAGCGGTCCTCTCCGAAGCGAAAGGAGGCACATCCCTGTCCGGTTCCCTGCTTCCCGCCACTCATTGTGTGAACCTCTGCAGTTGTCCTGCTAAGTAGTAGGCCTCCATGCCAGGCATCACCATGCCGCCCCCCAGTCTGGGCCGCTTTAACGTATTAAGGGCTATCCGTCTGTGTCCTGCCCCCCCATATAAAAGCCGACAAGCAGGAGTCTAGCTCTCGGAACCAGACGGCTGATATCCAAATCGGGAGTGTTACAGAGAAATAGAGCAGCCGAGGGAGAGCCACCATTTTAAGTAGTGAGATGTGCCCCATCACAGAGAGTGGGAGTCTTCCCCAGAATGTCCTAGTGTCTTTAAGTGAGCAGAGCGCCTTCCCTATATTGCCCTTCTTCAAGTCCTCCATATTGTAGAAAACGTGGACCCCCAGGTAGCCGAAGCAGCGGCGCTCCCATCTCAGGTTCCCCACATACAGAGGGGGGCTCGAATCCCTCACCAAGGGGAATAGTTTGGACTTCAGCCAGTTCACTCATAGCTCCGATAAGGAGCCAAAGTGCTCCATCATAGCCTTTCATCCCGGCAGGTCGTCCTCTGCATCATTTAGGAAGAGTAGGAAGTCATCTGCATTCAGAACCTCTTGGTACCGTGTCTCCCCCACCTGGATCCTCCGATACGCTCCTCCGGACTTCGCTATGCAGGTTAATGGCTCCACTGCCAAGGCAAATAGCAGTGGGGACAGTGGACACCCCTGGTGTGTCCCCCTCTCCACCCGATACTGTGCCGATATTGTGCGTCCAGTGCGGACCCTCGCCACCGGGTCAGTATATAGTAACCGCACCCAGCATAAAAATCCCATCCTCAGGTCCATTTTGTTTAGTACTGCATACAAGAACCCCCATTTGAGGCTATTTAATGCCTTATCCATGTTGATGGCGAACAGCTCCCCTCTCTGCTCCGCCGTCATCCCTAGTTAAATGATGGACAATAATCAGCGAATATTTAGGGTTGTATTCCGGCGAGGTATAAAGCCTGCCTGGTCTTGTTGCACCAGAGGTATCATGTAGGGGAGTAGGCACATCACCAGTATTTTACAGAGAATTTTAAAGTCGAGATTGAGCATCAACAATGGCCGATATGCTTCACAGTCCAATGGAGACTTGTGTGACTTCAACAGTGGTATTACCACCACTTCCCTAGTGGTGCCTGGCAAGTGGCCCTTCTCCTTTGCCTCTGTGTACATCTCAACCAGCCTGGAGTCAGTTTGTCCACGTATGCAGTGTAGAACTCCTTAGGGAGCCCATCCGTGCCCATTTTTGTCCCTCTTGCCAGTGCCTTAGTAGGTACTCAAACTTCACGTTCCGAGATTGCGACTCCCAGAAGTTCTTCATCTACATCTGTCAGGGTTTGTATCGGGAGGTCTGCAAGGTATTCCTCTACGTCCCCCTCCCCACAGGGCCCAGCGCTCCTATAAAGTCTCTCGAAAATACCGGAGGAAACTGTCATTTATGTCATCCTGCTGGTATAGATGTCGCCCTTCTGGTGGAGAAAATTACAAAAAACAATTTGATGGACAGAATGTAGATCAATGTCTTACATTCACCCCAGTACAAGGATCTGGGCCTAAATCCATCGTTTTTTGCACTCCACACCACCCTGGGTTAGATAATGGCTTTATGCAAATCAGCTCTGACCCTGTGCCCCATGGGAACAGTCCAGTCCGAACTACAACAGCCATATCTTTCCCAGACCGGAATCAAGCATCCGAGGACCGGACCGGTTTCGAGGTAACACCTCTCATCAGCCCGGCTAGCTTGACTCCAGTGGTGTGGAGGCTCTGGGACCCACGTCTGAGCTACCCCAGTACACTCAGGGAGAAAATTACAAAAAACAATTTGATGGACAGAATGTAGATCAATGTCTTACATTCACCCCAGTACAAGGATCTGGGCCTAAATCCATCGTTTTTTGCACTCCACACCACCCTGGGTTAGATAATGGCTTTATGCAAATCAGCTCTGACCCTGTGCCCCATGGGAACAGTCCAGTCCGAACTACAACAGCCATATCTTTCCCAGACCGGAATCAAGCATCCGAGGACCGGACCGGTTTCGAGGTAACACCTCTCATCAGCCCGGCTAGCTTGACTCCAGTGGTGTGGAGGCTCTGGGACCCACGTCTGAGCTACCCCAGTACACTCAGGGAGAAAATTACAAAAAACAATTTGATGGACAGAATGTAGATCAATGTCTTACATTCACCCCAGTACAAGGATCTGGGCCTAAATCCATCGTTTTTTGCACTCCACACCACCCTGGGTTAGATAATGGCTTTATGCAAATCAGCTCTGACCCTGTGCCCCATGGGAACAGTCCAGTCCGAACTACAACAGCCATATCTTTCCCAGACCGGAATCAAGCATCCGAGGACCGGACCGGTTTCGAGGTAACACCTCTCATCAGCCCGGCTAGCTTGACTCCAGTGGTGTGGAGGCTCTGGGACCCACGTCTGAGCTACCCCAGTACACTCAGGGAGAAAATTACAAAAAACAATTTGATGGACAGAATGTAGATCAATGTCTTACATTCACCCCAGTACAAGGATCTGGGCCTAAATCCATCGTTTTTTGCACTCCACACCACCCTGGGTTAGATAATGGCTTTATGCAAATCAGCTCTGACCCTGTGCCCCATGGGAACAGTCCAGTCCGAACTACAACAGCCATATCTTTCCCAGACCGGAATCAAGCATCCGAGGACCGGACCGGTTTCGAGGTAACACCTCTCATCAGCCCGGCTAGCTTGACTCCAGTGGTGTGGAGGCTCTGGGACCCACGTCTGAGCTACCCCAGTACACTCAGGGAGAAAATTACAAAAAACAATTTGATGGACAGAATGTAGATCAATGTCTTACATTCACCCCAGTACAAGGATCTGGGCCTAAATCCATCGTTTTTTGCACTCCACACCACCCTGGGTTAGATAATGGCTTTATGCAAATCAGCTCTGACCCTGTGCCCCATGGGAACAGTCCAGTCCGAACTACAACAGCCATATCTTTCCCAGACCGGAATCAAGCATCCGAGGACCGGACCGGTTTCGAGGTAACACCTCTCATCAGCCCGGCTAGCTTGACTCCAGTGGTGTGGAGGCTCTGGGACCCACGTCTGAGCTACCCCAGTACACTCAGGGAGAAAATTACAAAAAACAATTTGATGGACAGAATGTAGATCAATGTCTTACATTCACCCCAGTACAAGGATCTGGGCCTAAATCCATCGTTTTTTGCACTCCACACCACCCTGGGTTAGATAATGGCTTTATGCAAATCAGCTCTGACCCTGTGCCCCATGGGAACAGTCCAGTCCGAACTACAACAGCCATATCTTTCCCAGACCGGAATCAAGCATCCGAGGACCGGACCGGTTTCGAGGTAACACCTCTCATCAGCCCGGCTAGCTTGACTCCAGTGGTGTGGAGGCTCTGGGACCCACGTCTGAGCTACCCCAGTACACTCAGGGAGAAAATTACAAAAAACAATTTGATGGACAGAATGTAGATCAATGTCTTACATTCACCCCAGTACAAGGATCTGGGCCTAAATCCATCGTTTTTTGCACTCCACACCACCCTGGGTTAGATAATGGCTTTATGCAAATCAGCTCTGACCCTGTGCCCCATGGGAACAGTCCAGTCCGAACTACAACAGCCATATCTTTCCCAGACCGGAATCAAGCATCCGAGGACCGGACCGGTTTCGAGGTAACACCTCTCATCAGCCCGGCTAGCTTGACTCCAGTGGTGTGGAGGCTCTGGGACCCACGTCTGAGCTACCCCAGTACACTCAGGGAGAAAATTACAAAAAACAATTTGATGGACAGAATGTAGATCAATGTCTTACATTCACCCCAGTACAAGGATCTGGGCCTAAATCCATCGTTTTTTGCACTCCACACCACCCTGGGTTAGATAATGGCTTTATGCAAATCAGCTCTGACCCTGTGCCCCATGGGAACAGTCCAGTCCGAACTACAACAGCCATATCTTTCCCAGACCGGAATCAAGCATCCGAGGACCGGACCGGTTTCGAGGTAACACCTCTCATCAGCCCGGCTAGCTTGACTCCAGTGGTGTGGAGGCTCTGGGACCCACGTCTGAGCTACCCCAGTACACTCAGGGAGAAAATTACAAAAAACAATTTGATGGACAGAATGTAGATCAATGTCTTACATTCACCCCAGTACAAGGATCTGGGCCTAAATCCATCGTTTTTTGCACTCCACACCACCCTGGGTTAGATAATGGCTTTATGCAAATCAGCTCTGACCCTGTGCCCCATGGGAACAGTCCAGTCCGAACTACAACAGCCATATCTTTCCCAGACCGGAATCAAGCATCCGAGGACCGGACCGGTTTCGAGGTAACACCTCTCATCAGCCCGGCTAGCTTGACTCCAGTGGTGTGGAGGCTCTGGGACCCACGTCTGAGCTACCCCAGTTGGAGTCAAGCTAGCCGGGCTGATGAGAGGTGTTACCTCGAAACCGGTCCGGTCCTCGGATGCTTGATTCCGTTCTGGGAAGGACATGGCTTTTGTAGTTCGGACTGGACTGTTCCCATGGGGCAACAGGGTCAGAGCTGATTTGCATATCGCCATTGTCTAACCCAGGGTGGTGTGGAGTGCAAAAAAACGATGGATTTGGGCCCAGATCTTTTGACTGGGGGAGTGTGTGACATTGATCCACATTCAGTCCATCACTTGTTGTTTTTGCAATTGCCGCCCTAAGTGCGCTGGGGATGCCCAGACGTGGGTCCCAGGCACTCCACACCACTTGGAGTCAAGCTAGCCGGGCTGATGAGAGGTGTTACCTCGAAACCGGTCCGGTCCTCGGATGCTTGATTCCGTTCTGGGAAGGACATGGCTTTTGTAGTTCGGACTGGACTGTTCCCATGGGGCAACAGGGTCAGAGCTGATTTGCATATCGCCATTGTCTAACCCAGGGTGGTGTGGAGTGCAAAAAAACGATGGATTTGGGCCCAGATCTTTTGACTGGGGGAGTGTGTGACATTGATCCACATTCAGTCCATCACTTGTTGTTTTTGCAATTGCCGCCCTAAGTGCGCTGGGGATGCCCAGACGTGGGTCCCAGGCACTCCACACCACTTGGAGTCAAGCTAGCCGGGCTGATGAGAGGTGTTACCTCGAAACCGGTCCGGTCCTCGGATGCTTGATTCCGTTCTGGGAAGGACATGGCTTTTGTAGTTCGGACTGGACTGTTCCCATGGGGCAACAGGGTCAGAGCTGATTTGCATATCGCCATTGTCTAACCCAGGGTGGTGTGGAGTGCAAAAAAACGATGGATTTGGGCCCAGATCTTTTGACTGGGGGAGTGTGTGACATTGATCCACATTCAGTCCATCACTTGTTGTTTTTGCAATTGCCGCCCTAAGTGCGCTGGGGATGCCCAGACGTGGGTCCCAGGCACTCCACACCACTTGGAGTCAAGCTAGCTGGGCTGATGAGAGGTGTTACCTCGAAACCGGTCCGGTCCTCGGATGCTTGATTCCGTTCTGGGAAGGACATGGCTTTTGTAGTTCGGACTGGACTGTTCCCATGGGGCAACAGGGTCAGAGCTGATTTGCATATCGCCATTGTCTAACCCAGGGTGGTGTGGAGTGCAAAAAAACGATGGATTTGGGCCCAGATCTTTTGACTGGGGGAGTGTGTGACATTGATCCACATTCAGTCCATCACTTGTTGTTTTTGCAATTGCCGCCCTAAGTGCGCTGGGGATGCCCAGACGTGGGTCCCAGGCACTCCACACCACTTGGAGTCAAGCTAGCCGGGCTGATGAGAGGTGTTACCTCGAAACCGGTCCGGTCCTCGGATGCTTGATTCCGTTCTGGGAAGGACATGGCTTTTGTAGTTCGGACTGGACTGTTCCCATGGGGCAACAGGGTCAGAGCTGATTTGCATATCGCCATTGTCTAACCCAGGGTGGTGTGGAGTGCAAAAAAACGATGGATTTGGGCCCAGATCTTTTGACTGGGGGAGTGTGTGACATTGATCCACATTCAGTCCATCACTTGTTGTTTTTGCAATTGCCGCCCTAAGTGCGCTGGGGATGCCCAGACGTGGGTCCCAGGCACTCCACACCACTTGGAGTCAAGCTAGCCGGGCTGATGAGAGGTGTTACCTCGAAACCGGTCCGGTCCTCGGATGCTTGATTCCGTTCTGGGAAGGACATGGCTTTTGTAGTTCGGACTGGACTGTTCCCATGGGGCAACAGGGTCAGAGCTGATTTGCATATCGCCATTGTCTAACCCAGGGTGGTGTGGAGTGCAAAAAAACGATGGATTTGGGCCCAGATCTTTTGACTGGGGGAGTGTGTGACATTGATCCACATTCAGTCCATCACTTGTTGTTTTTGCAATTGCCGCCCTTCTGGTCCCGTCAGTTCTAGGATAGTGTGCTCCCTACGGGTGAGGTTAGCGAGCCACGCCAGTTGTCTACCCGCCTTGTCTCTCGCCGTGTTCTGTCCATGTATGCCCAGTAGTTTAAGCACCTCAATCTCTCCTCCTGTACATCCACCTCCTCCTTTGCTTCAAGTAATTCCTGCCCGAGGTCTGGATTTGTTGGACATCTGCGCTCTACCTCCCTCAACTCTCGATCTGCCTGTTCCACGTCCGTCATTAGTGTATGTCGCACCCCTATGGATAATGCCATGCAGCGCCTCCTAATCACTGCCTTAAAGGCCTCCCATTCAGTCACCCTGGAGTCCGTGGAGTGTGCATTGTCCATAAAATATGTGCTGATTTGCACCTTGATCTTGTGGTGGAACACCTGGTCTTCAAGTGCCTCTGGCCTGAGGTGCCAAGTGGGGATGGGCTGTTGTTTGTGTCCCCATTGCAGTCGAGCTAACAGATGATTTTGGTCGGAAACCGTTCGGGTGAGGTATTCCACATTGTGGAGTCGGGCGTGCATGTCTGGGGAGCATAGGAAGGTATCCAGGTGGAAGTGTAAGTCATGTACGTGGGAAAGGTGGGAGTACTCTTTGTCCAGTGGGTGCATCTGTTGCCACGTGTCCACCAGCCCTCAATGGGACTACCATTCTCTAAACATCCTGGGTGCCCTATGAACTGGGGCATCTCGAAGCAGTGGATGTGAGCGATCCAGGGCTGGGTCCATTGTGCAGTAAAAGTCGCCCCCCATGATAATTGACCCCGTCATATATGGAGCCAGTGACCCTGATAAATGCTGAAAAAATGTTCCTTGATCCGTATTTGGGCCGTAGATATTGATAAGTGTGACGTCCTGCCCATCTAGCCGCCCAGTAACCACCACATTTCGGCCCTCTGGGTCCACTTTGAAGGTGGTGTGTTGGAAGGGGACGCCTGCCCTGATCCAAATCAGGACCCCTCTGGCAAATGTGGAGTACGTGGTGTAATATGCCTGGCCTCTCCACCTGTGGTGTAATGCCTCCCCCTCTGATGTTAGTGTATGCATCTCTTGCAGCATTGCTATGTGAACCCCCGTCTATTCAGCTGTGAGAAGATTTTGTATTGTTTATGCATGGAGTGCATCCCCCGAATATTCCAGGAGAGAAGATTATATTCTGTCTGAGTGGGCATTGTAAATTAGCCTTTCCTCCTCCGTCTGACCTCCCCTGCCCGTCTAGGTACCTGGCGCCCAGTATCGTAGGATGAGAGCCTTCGCGCAATGACCTGTGGCCCCACATAGGGGAAGACAACAGTGCCCCCAACTAAAACTAAGAAAACCATTCCAACTCCTCCTTCCCAGGACAAGTGAGAATGTCTCCCCCATCCAAACCTTGCACTCTAGTGCCTTAACAGTCAAAGTCTGTGAGTGCTGACTAAGCCAATGTCCGCCTGGAGGACGGCCGTCCTCTCTGCCCCCTCTGATCCCCCTCCCCAGTGTGTAGGTCTAGTTCAATTATATAGGGACCCCTTTAACAGTGTGTGGGGTGACACTAGAGCCACATCCTACCTCCCCGCATTGTAGTCCTGGCTGTACTTGCTTGCTCGATCTGCCTCACATCAGGTCATCTGCTAATCTGGGGGGTTACGTGCGGCAGGGCATGACTGGCGTCTCCCACTGAGCATGAACTGGAAGGGAGCATCCTGGGTGCCCGCTGTGCTCAGTGAGGCCACCGCTGTGATCGCACTTGCTCTGTCCAGGTACGTTTCCTCCAGCGTCGGGTGGTTCTTTGAGGTCGTTCTTCTGTCAGGGGAGCGTGTGATTTCCTTTTCAAATGGATTTTTGTCTTCCCTTCTCTGACCTCTGGGATCCTGCTCCTCAATCCAATCCCAAACATCCTGGGGGGTAGTAAAGAATGTAGTTCTCCCAGAGCGTACTATCCAGAGTCTGGCTGGGAATACCATGGAGTAGGATACCCCCATTTGGCGCAATTTCCTTTTAGCCATGATAAAAGACGCTGGTTGTTGTTGCACCCCCCAGGAAAAATCAGGGAAAATCTGGACAATGCTGTTGTCCACTTTAAATTGTCCTTTAAGGCGCTCCCAGCTCAGTACATGGCCTCTGTCTTTATAAAAGAGGAGGCGGGCCACCACCGCCACAGCAGCCTGCCCGGCTGCGGTGCCCCAGCGGGGACTCTGTGCCCCTGTTCTAAGGCAAAGAACTGTGAGAGGCCCTCTTCTGCCATGGCTGTGTGCACACAGTGCTCAAGATATGCCACCATATCATTCCCTTCAATTTTTTCAGGTAGGCCTGTGACCCTAATGTTGTTTCAGCTGTCCTTATTTTCCGCATCTTTTGCACGCTGTTCGAGGACCAGGACTCTTTTTTCTATGTCCTTGACTGTGTGCGCTGTTGCAGTTACCGGTGGCCTCAGGCTTTCTACCTCCTCCTCTTTGGCCGTGTCTCGATCAGTCAGTTTTCTGTGGTCCGCTCGTAGTAGACCCAGGTCCTCTCGGATTGTGTTGATCTTGGTCTCCACTGCTATCTGCGATCTTTCTATGGCCTGCAGGATGTAGTGAAGTGATAAGTCTCCTGGGTTTGTTGCCCTCTTGTTTCTTGTCCCTATGCGTGAACGCAAATTTCCAGTTTCCTCACTCACTGACTCTGTATGCTCAGTGTCGTGTTTCTTGGTGATCCGACACATGATGCCGCCGAGGTGGGTACACGCTGCCCTAATGCAGCGATTACTGAGATGGGTCTGCGGTGGGTTGGCGTCCGGCCCTATATTCTGTGCACCTCTCTTTCTGCCTCTGGTTCTCCGCTGCTGTGTACGTATCAGGTAGGTGCCGGCTCTACACCACCACCGTTCTCGTGCCGCCCAGCAGAGCCCTGAAAACTTGCTGATGTCTCCTACTCAGTACCTCTGGCCCAAAGAGCTCCTCAGGATCAACAGCTGCTAGAGCCTGTCGCCTCCTCACGCTCATCTGCAGTACTCTCCGTTCACAATGCAGCAGTCCTCGGTCTTAGTACTCTGTTTATGTCCTGATTTGCGGGGCCTATCAGTGTGGCTGAGCCCCTAGTGGCTATGGGGCTTTGGGAGTGCCGGAACCCTCCAGGGCTACCTCTGGCGTCTGTTAGAAGATCGCAGTCACCATTTTGAGGAACGTCTCAGGTCGGCGGGCCGGCGCCCAGCCCAAGGAGGCCTCAGTCCTTCGCTTTCCCCAATAATGCGGCTCTGTGTGTACGGCCGCCTTGCGATAGTGTATGTGCCTCAGTCTCGCGGTCCCAGGGCAGCCCCAACACCAGTTTCAGGGCTTGTGCACTTATTTCTCCCTCCGCAGTCCCAGGACAGGGCGGGGAGCCATGCCACTGCAAGTTTAGCCTCAGGGCAGTGCCCTCCGCCCGTGCAGCTTGGCGCTCACCTGCTCCCAGCCCTGGTCAGCACGCTCCACTCGCCGCATGCCGCTGCTTCTTCAATCAGGCTCCCCAGCCCAGCCCAGCAGGTTTCTCCACTCTCCGCCGCTCATGGGTGCCGCGCTGGGCCCGCGGAGCTCAATCGCAGTCCTCAGCTGGTGCGGAGCACCCCGAGTGCTCCCAGCGACTCCCGGCCTCCATTTTGAGCAGGCTTGCCTCTCTGCCGCCTAATTGTCCTTCAGAAGCCTTTAGAGCCTGGATTCTCTGCTCGCCGCTGCTCGCTGGTGCCCCGCTGTGCCCAAAGAGCTCATTCACGGTATTCGGCTGGTGCAGAGTGCTCCAAGCGCTTCCAGGGATTCCCGGTCGCCATTTTGTGCTGGCTTGCCGCTCCCCGCTCAATGTTCCTTCGGGAGACTGTAGGGCGTTTCTTGGCTGAGATTCAATCTGTGTCGATGCCTCAGTGGTTCAGACGCTGCTTGCGCCGGTTTTAATGTTTGGGGTCCCCCTGTATCGGGCAGGATGGTGCTGGAGAGGGGATCACCGGTGGAAGCTCTGATTCAGGCTCACGTCCCCATTGGCATCAAGCCACGCCCCCCAGTTGTGCGCTGTATACATCTTATTCATCATCATCATCAGAAGCATTACTGACCCCCAATAAAACACTGGCAAACTGGAACATCAAAATCTTCCCAAGCAAGGAAGAACCTTACCCAGGGACCTTAGAAGAGGTTTGAGAGAGAAAAAAGCTCAAGAACACATCATATAACACCCACATTGCCTACAGATTTATATATGATCCAATTACAAATTACTCAGCAGGCAATGATTTATCTAATCTGAAGATAAAACTTCAGCAACAAACTGAGAGAAGGAATATTGGTTTTAAGCACAAATGATATCATATGTACTTTAGGCAAGCAATACTGTAGTGAAGACAGGGCTCTGCTTGCAAACATTGCTATGTTAGCATAAGCGTATTAGAAGTTTAAACACCATTTTGCCACATTGCAGCTTTTGCACACACCACTGCATGTAACTGTTGTTGTAAGTTAAACTGCTTGATTTTCTTTGCATGAGAACGGTCTGTTTTTCACATCCCTAGACTTACACCCCGACCCTAGTCTGTACACTGCGTGCAAAAGCCTTCAACGTCATAATAACAATGTATGCTGTTATTCAGGTTGATCGACCCACGCTCTAGACACAACACTCACAGAGCTGCAACCAACTGAAATTCTAGTGCCTTTAATATTGCACTGCATGAATGATTCGGGCACTTTGGAGAAAAAACCTTTCCAGAGGCAGAGAGCTTTGCTGATCCTGAGATGTGATTCACCTCTGCTGATCTTGGAGGTATGGCGTTCCCCATTCAAGCCTAAGAGCCCTTCTATTATTATAAAACCTAGTTCCTAGCAGGGGAGGGTGGTTCACAAGGTGCTTTATGACCTGTTTTCACTATCATTGTAACATGATTTCTCCCTTTGTGTTTTATGGAACTGTAACAATGCTGATTGTTTTATTTCTAATCTTATGCCTGCTTAGAATCACTGACTAAATATCGAATGACAAATAATTGACCTACAAAAATATTGTTACAAAAATATTGATGTCAAGAATATCGACATCCTGTCTACAACAAGGTAAGTACAAAAATATCGATAAAAAAATATTGATATTAAAAATATCGTCAGAAAAAATATTGTTTTATTTTTAGTTAATAAAAATATGTAAAGTAAACTAAATAATACTTATAAATATAATAAACATAATTATAAATATATAATAATGTTTAAAATGAATAACTAATATATATTATTTAATAAAACATTAATTAAACATATAGGGGTCGATTCCGATTCGGGGAAAACCGCACGGAATAGCCGTTTGGAGCGTTTTTCTCGTACGAATCGTACTCTGCAACGTCCCCCGTACGTACGACAAAGTACGATTCGTACCAGGAGCTGGACTCCGCACGAATCGTACAGAGACCGTACAAATAAAATCCCCATACAAATCTCCCTCGGAACCCGCTGTATGTGACATCTGTACGGTTCGCGGCTGGTTTTTCCGACCCAGCAAGTACGATACGTGTCGGGTACACACCGTACGACCCTTTTTCTACGGGAGCTGAAAACAGCCGTAAAAGCAAAGTTCGCCCCGAAACAGGTACGGAAAGCCCCCCCGGGTACGGTGCATACACCCCATGATTGCAGGGGTATGGTGCATAACCCTGCGATCATGGGATGTAAGCACCGTACCCATGCGATCATGGGGTGTATGAACCGTACCCCATGTTCGCTGGGTGTACCGTGCGTACACCCTGCGATCTCAGGGGTACGGTGCGTACACCCCATGATCGCAGGGGTATGCACCGTACCCCACGATCATGGGGTGTACGGACCGTACGGTGTGTATGTGATTGTGTGCTTTTCCGTACGAATCGCCCTTACCTGACGTGGACCGTACGAATCTCGTCCTCCTACCCCGGTCCGGATCGTACTCTTCGGGTCGTACGGCATGTTTACGATTCGTACGGAGAGGGCTCTGGATACGAATCGTACGGACGATTTTTTTCCAGGATTGGAATCGACCCCATAATATGATATAATATAATATATATATATATATATTACCTACTGGCGGTCGCCAGTAGGTATATATAGTTAGGATTTTTTCCCTATGGGATTTCTGAAAATTCTATGTCTAATAACTTTGGCGTTTGTGGACGGAATCGGTTGAAATTTTCAGGAAAATGGCACATTTTGTTTCTGAGCAGCTCCTGGAAATTTGGGGGGGGTTCGTCAAGGGGGGGCTGAGAAAAAAGGGGGGTCCCAAAACGCGTTTTTAACATTGAGTTTTCCATAGGGCGGTTGGACTCACTTTTAGCTCGAACGGCTGAATGGATTTGCACGAAACTTGGCAAAATTGTAGGGACTGTTAGCCCGATGTGCCTTTGCTAGGTCTCAATATATGTGCTTCAGTGGATTTTGAGAAATTAACGTTTAAATCAAGATATATATCTGTAACAGCGCTCCGGGCAGCGATCCGGTTCGCGTACTTTTCGCTTATCGGAACTTTGCGAAGCGAAGCTGATTGGCTCTCCGGTGTCTGTCAACATTCTAAACAGTCCGGTGCGGCCGCCATCTTGTCTCTCGGTAGGATCGAGAGACAAGAGGAGGCCAAAACAAAGGAGGAAATGAAGGAAAGGGGGCAAGGTAGACCCCTTCTGACCCCCTAGGATTGATGAGGGGATATTATAGAGCCACGCTGGGCCCAAAAAAAAAAAAAAAAAAAATCCGTTTTTTTCGCCGTAGAGACGCGTCTTGGTACGCGAACCGGGCAGCTAACCGGGAAGCTAACCGGCAGTGTAACATGAGTCTGACGAGTAGCTGATTGGCTGTCAACATTGTAAACAGTTCGAAGTGGCCGCCATCTTGTTTCTCGGTAGGATCGAGAGACAAGAGGAGGCCAAAACAAAGGGGGAAATGAAGGAAAGGGGCAAGGTAGACCCCTTCTGACCCCCTAGGATTGATGAGGGGATATTATAGAGCCACGCTGGGCCCAAAAAAAAAAATTCCGATTTTTTCGCCGTAGAGACGCGTCTTGGTACGCGAACCGGGCAGCTAACCGGCAGTGTAACGGGAGTCTGAGGAGAAGCTGATTGGCTGTTATCATTGTAAACAGTCTGGAGCGGCCGCCATCTTGTCTCTCTCTGGGATCGAGAGACAAGAGGTGGAAAAAAAAAAAGGTGTAAATGAATGAAAGGGGTAAGGCAGACCCCTCCTGAACCCCTAGGATTGATGAGGGGGCTATTAAAGTTCCCTGGGGGGTGAAAAAAAAAATGTGATTTTTCGCGGTAAAGGTGCTTCCTGGTACGTTAACCGGGCAGCTAACCGGCAGCGTAACGGGAGTCCGACATATTGTGTTTTCTGAACGTTTGTGATATGTGCACGTGTGGATTTTGTCTAATTAAGGTTAAAAAAATATATATATATCTTTAAGCGTGTTTTGGCGTGCTTACGTTTTGGGTTTGGTTTGCGCTGCAGAGACGATACGTCACGGTTATGCGATGCATCATGAGGCGTCTCACGGGCTACGTGATACGTCACTTAATAAAGAATATATTTTACAGCTATAGATATTAGCTTTTAAAAAACCAATGAAATTCACAGAAAAAACCATAGGTTATAGACCATATATAGTTAGGAATTTGCATTTACAAAACCTTGAAAATTCACTGAAAAAACCATAGGTTATAGACCATATATAGTTAGGGATTAGCATTTAAAAAACCTTATTTTATTTGCACAAAACCATTGAAATTCCATATATAGTTAGTTGCACTAACTATATATCGCGGACCCGCAATCCACTGCTAATGATGTCACATATTACATCATTCATGACATGGTCAGTGACATCACTGATGACATCACTGATGACATCTCAAATGACATCACTGATGACATCTCAAATGACATCACTGATGACATCACTGATGACAACACCCAGTGACTGTATGTTTCTGTAAAGTTAAAATATGTCTTACATATTGAAGAATGAGTGGATGTATAATTGTCTGGATGAAGGATTTAGTAGGTGCATGACTGACTGTATGAGAGAATGATTAAATGTGTCTCACTGAGTGCATAGGTTAGTGATTAAAGTGTCTTAATTTGGCAATCATTATTTATGTTCTTCTGTAAACTGCTGCATGTTTAAATCAGTAGCTATATCAGTAACTATATGGGTTATTGAATGGTTGCCCAAGTATTTGTATGGGAGACTGAGTATGTGTGTGGGTGGCTGGGAGGTGTATAACTCTGTGCATAGATGTGTGAGCAGTTGATTCCCTAGGTGTATGGCTTCAAAAGTGCATGTAGAAACAGCTGTATGGACAGTTGACTGTGTGCATGAGTATATTGGTGAGTGAATGGATATCTCAGTTCTACATGTCAAAGTAAGTACATATGTAAAACACACTCCATGTGAGAGTTGACATATATAAATAACTGAACATAAGAGCCAGTGAATGTGAGAGTGGCTGTATGAATCATTGTGAACTTGTATCAAGGATTGTATAAGAGAGTAAATATGTGTTAGTATATGTTTGAATAAGTAAGGTGTGTATAACTGTATAGTTGAGGAAATGGAGGTGTGATGGATTCTTTGCATGACTGACTAGGTGTGTGGGTAACTCCATGGATGTGTGACAGTCTGTGAGTGTCTGTTTACACTGATTGTATCTAAGGTTATATTAGAGTCTGAAGAGGTTCATCGTATTATCACATGAATGATGTCATCAGTGATGTGATCAGTCATGTCAAATGAGATGTTATCAGTGATGTCATCAGTGATGTCATTTGAGATGTCATCAGTGATGTCATCAGTGATGTCACTGACCATGCCATGAATGATGTAATATGTGACATCATTAGCAGTGGATTGCGGGTCCGCGATATATAGTTAGTGCAACTAACTATATATGGAATTTCAATGGTTTTGTGCAAATAAAATAAGGTTTTTTAAATGCTAATCCCTAACTATATATGGTCTATAACCTATGGTTTTTTCAGTGAATTTTCAAGGTTTTGTAAATGCAAATTCCTAACTATATATGGTCTATAACCTATGGTTTTTTCTGTGAATATATATATATATATATATATATATATATATATATATATATATATATATATATATATATATATATATATACTTAATTAATAATCAGATTTAATCATTATTTTAATAACTTATACACTATTAAAAAATATAAAAAATGACAAATACATCAATACACACAAAACCATATCATAAATATTAATTAAATAACTATGTAAAAAATTAAAACATCAATTGTTTTTAAATTAATTATATACTACATTAGCTAAATAATACAAACAATATTAAATAGTAGAGGGAATAAAACTACTATTCCAACTCCCAAAAAAACAACAGTAAGGAGAATGTTGGATAGCGTAAGGCTTAAAATTATTATTCCAACTCCATATAGTGGAACAGTGGGGAAAGGTATGGATAGCGTCTGGGTAAAAATTACTATTCCCACTCCAGAAAGTGCAACAGTAGGGAAAGTGTTGGATAGCGTAGGGGTAAAAATTACTATTCCCACTCCAGAGAGTGCAACAGTAGGGAAAGTGTAGGATAGCGTAGAGGTAAAAATTACTAATCCAACTCCAGAGAGTGCAAAAGTAGGGAAAGTGTTGTATATCGTAGGGGTAAAAATTACTATTCCAACTCCAGAGAGTGCAACAGTAGGGAAAGTGTTGGATAGTGTGGGGGTAAAAATTACTATTCCAACTCCAGACAGTGCAACAGTAGGGAAAGTGTTGGATAGCGTAGCGGTAAAAATTTACTACTCCAACTCCAGAGAGTGGAACAGAAGGGAAAGAGTTGGATAACGTAGAAGTTAAAAACAACATACTTATAAATAAATAAAATATTTAAAATGTATTAATGAATTAATTATTGAATAACTATAAACGATTTGCAAATACCCCAAAATAATTAAAAACATAATTACCAATGAATAACTAATTAACAATACATTAATAATGAATACCAATAAATAATAATTAATTAATATTAATTAATTAACAATGAATACATTTTTTTAAATTTAATAACAAAAACACATTAATTATTCAAATGTAATTACCAATTAACAAATATTGAACAATTAAATAATGTATACCAAAAATATTAATTATTAAACATTAATTACCAATTAAAAATGATTTATTAATATATCCATTAGAAATATCAATATATAATAACATACATATTAATTAAATAATTATGTAAAAAAAAGCAAAAAAAAATAAAACTTAAATGAATTACATACTACATTAGCTAAATAATACAAAAAATATTAAATAGCAGAGGGAATAAAACTACTATTCCAACTCCCAAAAAAACAACAATAAGGAGAATGTTGGCTCCAGGTAGTGGAACAGTAGGGAAAGGGTTGGATAGCGTTGGGGTAAAAATTACTATTCCAACTCCAGAGAGTTCAACAGTAGGGAAAGTATTGGATAGCGTAGGGGTAAACATTTCTATTCCAACTCAAGAGAGTGGAACAGTAGGGAAAGTGTTGGATAGCTTAGAAGTTAAAAACAACATACTTATAAATAAATACATTCTTTAAAACGTATTAATTAATTAATTATTAAATAACTATAAACTATTTACAAATACCAAACAATAATTACAAACATAATTCCCAATGAATAATTAATTAACAATAAATTAATAATAAATACCAATAAATAATAATTGATTAATCATTAATAACAATACATATTTAAAAAATATATAACAAAACATATTAATTATTCAAAAGTAAATACCAATTAACCAATATTGAACAATTAAATAATGTTGTATACCAAAAAATAGTAATTATTAAACCTTAATGACCAATTAAAAATTATTTATTATTATATTCATTAAAATATCAATATATAATATTTAATGGTATTTAATTACCAATTATTGATTAAACAACAATAAAACATTATTGGTAAACAAAAAATTATAATTTTACATAATTAGCAATTAAATGTATTAAAATGTATTTATAATTCCTGAAAATGAATCATTAATTTAGTATAATTAAATTACTTCCCACCCTATTCCCCTATAAACCCACAACCCGCTACAGTACTAAAACAGAAAATTAACTTAAAAAAAAACATTATTAACATATAAAAATTGAATACATATATTTTAAAACTAGTAGTACACTTCACAAAAAACATATCACATATACATATTAAATTATTAATAAAATACATGACAATAATACAAATATCAATATTAGTAACATCGATATATTTGATATTGATATTACTAATTTCGATATTACTTACATCGATATTAGTAATATCGATATATTTGATATCAATATTACTAACTTCGATATTAAAAACATCGATATTACTTACCTTAGGGTCGATATTCTGTCCATCGAAATTATTGACGTTGATATTCTGTACCATCGAAATTAAAACATTGATATTATTGTAGGTCAATATTTTAATTTCGATATTTTGACTACTCACCGCTTGCTTATGTTAGCCATAAAACTGCATCTTAGAGCACGTAGTTAAAAATAAACATTTTAAACTTTTGCGTGTCTCTGATTACTCACGTTTTGGACTGGTATAAGAATAAAAATGAAAGACTGTTCTTGATTCTCACCATTCCTGAGAGTACCCTAAGTCGCATGTTCTTGGTTGTCTAATCATTGGTAGCTTCGCTGTAGGACGGAGAGCTAATGAGACACTGATGCTAGTCGGATAGGGGCTCTGGGTACTGAGGTGAATTTCTGGTACACCACGAGCCACTGGTTTTCTGCTCAGAGTTCTGTGCCTACATAGAATCCCCACAACAATACAATGAGGACTGGGACTGGTTACCAACAGCTCTGATTAAGACAAAAAAAACAACCATAGAGAATTTATTTCAGCTAGACATAGATTAACCACCTGGGAATCTACTTCCCTTGCAACTAATGTTGAAGTAACTGATGCTATTAACAACAATTTACAGCATACTCTAATAGGTTACACTGTGACTATTACTATTCCTCCTGGTGACACCAGCAGCAATAGGCAGCAGATGTACACTAATAAATAACCTAGGGTCAGATGTAGGTGGCCAAATACCGAGCGGTAACGCAGAAATTCTCAGAATTTCTGCATTACCGACCAGTATTTGAGAGCAATGTAGGTGAGTTTTAACCTACTAGCAAAATAAGGAATCTTAAAATTGCGATTCCTTATTTTGCTCTTGCATTTGAGGAATCGGAAATTTCGATTCCTTAAATGCAATGTAAGTAGCACTTAAAAAAGTGCACTTAAGCCTTCATGAATCGATAATTACCACCAACTTCAAGTTGGTGGTAATTAGCGAGTTCTTTAAAAAAACACTTTTTTTTAAAAGTGCCATGTGGCACACATTCATGCCCCCAGGGCATGAATGTGCACCACATGTGCACACATGCACACATGCACATTTCAGGGGTGCAACAGGGTGTCCTTTTGACACCCTGGGACCCTTGAAATAGCTCCCGCTATTTGCGATTCTTGAATACCGAATCGCAAATAGTGAATATTTTCCCATTCATTCTTATGGTCCTCCTAGCCCATAAGAATGAATGGCTAGGTATTCCTTATTAACGAATCTCAATTAGCGATTGGTTATTAAGGAATATTAAGGAATTGCTAATATTTTAGCGATTCCTACCTACATTCAATTTAGCGAGTCCCTAATAGCGATTTGGTAAAAATCACTATTAAGGACTCGCTAAATTGAATTTACCTACTTCTGGCCCCTAGTATCTAATATATTTAAGCTAAGACAAACATAAGTACAGCATAGAAGTGAATCAAAAAGGAGAATAAAAACAAAATAAATATTGGTCTGTTGCAATTTAAATATCAAATCACAGCCAATGATGCAAGAGCCTAAGGGGCCCATTAGGATGTCTGGTGGATCGCCACCTCCATGCGGGCGGTGGCGGTCCACCAGACATCCTTACTCGTCTGCCACCCAATTCCCCCCGCCATATTACTATGGCGGGGGGGGACCGCGGCGGACGGAAAGACCGTCTGCCGCTTTTCCGCCCCGGTCGCCCTGCGACTGGGGCGGAAAAGGTTTGATATGTTGGCGGTGTCTATCAGACACTCCCAGACATATTTGCATGGGCTTTGGGGAATGCGTTTCGGTGGCAGCAATGACGCCACGGAAAGGCAGGCGGTCTTCACTTTGGGGGCCCCCTGTGGGCCCCATGGGGAAGGCGAGGTGGGGGATGCACATGGTGGATACCTGTGGTACCCCCTGCATCTGCATACACAATGCGGCAGGCACAGCGCGGTGCCTGCCGCTTTGTGTATGCAAATGCATACATGCATTTTTAGCATTGTGGCGGGCGGTGCTGAGAGCACCACCCGCCACAATGTTAAAAATGCTGGATGCGCCCGCCACTGTGGCGGGCGCATCCTAATACCCTCCACGGGTCCCCCGCCCTTATGGCGGGCGGTCCCATTATCCGATAGGATGGCGGGCGGACTAAGTCTGCCCGTCATCCTAATAACCCCCTAAGTGAAGTAATGATGAGACCATATGGGGCATATCAAAGCTTGTGTCAAAGGACTTTATAAGCACTGGACTAGTTTATCGCTTTACTACACTGATGTCAGCATGTGCTTTTCGCATCCTCAGTGGTCGCCCCGATCAGATGTGCCAGCAAAGAAAACAATTAGGGTAAGCAACTGTGCTAGCTTAATTTATTACATACTGATAAGCAGCGTTATGCCACCTTCAAACTGATATGATAGATGAAAGGAGAATCATAAGCGACCATGAAACATTAATCTCTAAAAGTTTCTTCTAGGATTTGAAATTCTTTGTGCCTAAATAAGAATAACATTTGACACTTGCACTTAAACCGATGCAGAAAAATGTAAGATGGAAATATAAAACTTATGAGTTATAGAACTATGAAGCAAATGAGATCTGTGCAAATGCCAGGAAAATCTTACTCAAGATGATGCACCTAAATTGGGAGGAATTCATACTTTGAAGACATTTAAAAACATAACTTGTTTAATTCATTGATAGATTCCACAATCATAAAATCTCCAAACAAACAGATGATCAATCTAGAGTGGTTTGATGATGAATGTCAAAGAAACAAACGGGATTTTAAAAGATTATAAAAGGCTAATTGAATGCAAATAGAAGCGATTCCCAGAAAAGGCTTGGGATGCACTTAAAATGTCTTTAAACATAAGAACCCAATTATATTTTGGTCGCTGGTTAGATGGAGTTATGAGGGGCATACCCCAAATTTGGATACAGGAGTCAGCGCGGTAGAATAGAATAATCATTTTTATTCTCTACATTAAAAAGTCAGTAACTCTGACCTAGAACCTGACGTGGGACTCAACCTATATGATTACACGTGGCTAAACACGAGGAACACCTTAGTTCTATAATTTATGCAGGAGAAAGCGATAGAAGCAATATACAGCCAAAGACTCCTTAATGAACAAGGTCTCAGGTGTCTTTCTTGCTAATATATCATTCAGGGAACACATATTAAAAGCAGTCTTCAATGCAGTCAGGAACATGGAGTAGTTCCCTTCTCTTGAAGAACAGCCAGCAAGTCCCCATCCACAAAAAAGGTTTGTGTGTAGACCCTTGAAATTATGTCCCAATTTATTTGTTAGATGGTGCAGGAAAAGACTAAGAATAAACTTCTCCTTAACCATATTCAGGATTAGGCTGAAAAACAACTAGATGTTTTCCAACCATCAGGAGGGGTTTAGGAAAGTAGTAGCCACTGTCAGTCAGCAATAAGGCTTCCCAGATTAAAATGTCCTCTCTGATTATGGTCTCCATAGATTTAAAAAACACATTCGAATAAGATTACAGAACCCTTCTTTGATCCTTCATCAGGAATCAAGGGCTACCAGAAAATCTCCACACTTCTTTATAACAACTTCACTGAAATAATAAAGCCAGGTTAAGGTGCAGGTAATTGACAGAATGCGTGCCAGGCTTACCAATTCAAACTGGAGTCAGGCAAGGCTGTGTATTTGCGCAAACTTTGTTAAGTTTATTAATAAATAATTTGGAAAACAAATACAAATGTCTACAGATTGTTGAAGTCCTTTTTTCATATTTTTACGCATACACAATTTTTTTTTCCTTGCCTCCCCTTTAGATATGCCAATTTCCAAACTTTACGTTTTACTTCCTGGTGCACTTCGACTCTGAAATACGTTTTTTTGCGGGGGGCCCAAGTGCGTGCCCCTGGGGTTGTTTCCATTTCTACCCTCGGAGAAACACCCAATTCCATTTTAAGTGCCGGGAAGCTCCCTGATCTTATCAGTTGGATACCAGGCCGTTGACTTGACACTGCTGTCCCTATCATGAGCCGATAGCTTTACAACGCAGTAGGTCATTTTCCTGCTGTTGTGAGCAGATGTTTTCATGATGATTTACTCTCTCTTCATTGGTTTTATATATTTTTACCTAGTGATCCTAATTCAGAGGGACATTTCTGGATGAGGACCCAGTGGAGCTTCTGTGGTGTGGTGAAATGTGGGTGTGCTGTGGTGATGTTGAGGATAAGTCTCACTGCAGAATTCTGGATGGTCTGATGTCAGAGTGGGAGATAGTTGAAGATCCCAGCATAGAGTGCTTTGCCATAGTCTAGTCTGCTTGCAGTGAGTGCTTGCCTGCCGGTGCAGCTGATGTTCATGGGTAGCTATTTGAATATCTTGTGGATCATGCAGAGAATATGGAAGCAGGAAAAGCTGCCCGCGTTGACCTGCACTGTCCTGTTGAGCTTGCCATCCCGAATGTTTCCTGCTGCTCTGCTGCGGTCGGTTGGTGCAGGTGTAGGTCCAGGCTCTGATAACCACCAGGTTTTGTCCCAAGGAGAGTTTTTATTCCTGCAGATCAGCACAGTCTTGTAGGAGATGTGTTTCAAGCAAAGTGATCTCATCCAGTTTGCTACGTTGCTCATGCAGTTAGAGAAGTTGGTTCTGGTGGTGGTGGACTTGTTGACCTGAGAAAGGATGAGTTGGATGTCATCTGCATGGGCTATGATGGTGATGACTTGGGATCTGATGATATTGGCTAGCAGGGTCATGTAGATGTTGAACAGGGTGCCGCTCAGAGATAAACCTTGAGGGACTCTGCAGATCAGATTCTTGCATTCCGATACGTAGGGTGGTAGTCTGACTCCCTGTATTTTTCCTGTGAAGATGGAGCCTATCGAGTTCTTGGATACCTATGTCGAGCAGTCTTTTGACAAGGGTGGGAGGTCGAGTAGGATAAGGGCTGTTGTTTCTCTTTGGTTGAGTGTGGTGTGTATGTCGTTTCTGGTTATTTTTTTGTAGAAGAACTTTCATAAGTTGTCACACAGTTCCGTTGATTGGGTGATGGTGTTGGCTGTGGCCTTGGGGTTTGCAGTTTCTTAGACGATTGAGAAGATCTATGTGCAGCTGTTGGAGCTTGCCTCTATGCATTTCATTAATGCCCTTTTATTGTGTTTCGCATAAGCTGGTGTTACCCTCTGAGGGCAGCCTTGTAGGTGGTTCTAGCGTTGGCATTGTGCCTGGCTCTACATTTTCTTTCTAGCTGCTTGCAGTAGCATTTAGATTTCGGGACGTCATTTTTGTTGCTTCTTCTTTGTCCGTTGGTTTTGATGGGTCTGTGCAGTTCTTGATCCATTCATTGAATTTGGTGATGTCCTTGCCGAGCTTGTTGGTGGAGTTAGGTTGCTCTGTTTTTTTGTTCAAATTTGTTTTATTGGCCGCTCACAAACTGCTTTTGCCGCCGAACCTTGGGATTGCACACAGCACTTTTTCCGCCGCATTGAGGAACAGCACGCCTCCCCACTAGACTGCACTCGCTGGTGTGAGCGGCTTCTGCAATTGGCAGAAGTAGTCACCGCTCCCAGCTGAGAGACTTGTGGGTCGAGGGCAGCGGGGGTCCAAAGGAGAAGGCTACCGACCGGGGGACTGCGAGGACCAGCATACCTCAGCTAGCGCAGCTGGTGCCTCTTCCCCCGGCGGCCACACCCACTGCCTCCGGTTCATTACCTTTCGCGACACCCGCTTCGCGGGTGCCGCTCACAAACTGCTTTTGCCGCCGAACCTTGGGATTGCACACAGCACTTTTTCCGCTGCATTGAGGAACAGCACGCCTCCCCACTAGACTGCACTAGCTGGTGTGAGCGCCTTCTGCAATCGGCAGAAGTAGTCACCGCTCACAGCTGAGAGCCTTGTGGGTCGAGGGCAGCGGGGGTCCAAAGGAGAAGCCTACCGACCGGGGGACTGCGAGGACCAGCATTCCTCAGCTAGCGCAGCTGGTGCCTCTTCCCCCGGCGGCCACGCCCACCGCCTCCGGTTCATTACCTTTCGCGACACCCGCTTCGCGGGTGCCGCTCACAAACTGCTTTTGCCGCCGAACCTTGGGATTGCACACAGCACTTTTTCCGCCACATTGAGGAACAGCACGCCTCCCCACTAGACTGCACTCGCTGGTGTGAGCACCTTCTGCAATCGGCAGAAGTAGTCACCACTCCCAGCTGAGAGCCTTGTGGGTCGAGGGCAGCGGGGGTCCAAAGGAGAAGGCTACCGACCGGGGGACTGTGAGGACCAGCATTCCTCAGCTAGCGCAGCTGGTGCCTCTTCCCCCGGCGGCCACGCCCACCGCCTACATGGACAAAAGTGACTGGATCTCCACCGCGACGCGGGACGCGAGCGGGGCGGAGCTCGGGGCGAAGACCGGGCAAAGAGCGGGCCGTTTGAAGCCGTTCGAGAACCGAAGAGACCGAACCGGGCCACCCCCGTAAATCTCCTCCTCATTCCATCATTTGGCCCTTTCCCGGATCCTCAAGACACATCATAAACTATGAGTAAAATGGAGACTAGGAGCAAAGCCAATTTGGCTGTCACTGGACCTACGACGCCCGCTGCTGCCCAAGGTAAAATTGACAATTACTTTTTAAAGGCGGGATCTCTGTTGATTGATGACATCACTGTCTTAGAAAAACGCATTTCCCAAGAAATCGAGTGGGTCAGGAGATCGTCTATGGGTATCCTAGCGATGGCAAAAACCCCTGAGGAAAGGCTGAACATAGGCAGCTCGCAGCTTGGAGCTTGTGGAGGGGACCAGCCACCTATCAGCATAGATCTCTCAGAGGGAACCCTAAGTGACCTCGAAGATATGAGTCTACTCTCACTCAGGGGAGGGGAATTCATATCGCCCGACGCCCGAGACATGTTGATTTCTGTCAGGGGCAAGAAGATTTATTGTCTATTTTGTCCCACGGACAACTAGACATTACATCAAAGGAAATGGAGACGTCCCTACTTGGCCCCGCCCCTACAGCTATCAGCTCGGTGAGTGGCCGGTAGTGTTCTCTCAGATGCAACTTCTCTTCGCTTCTGGTTGTAGCTTCTACATGCATGCATTGCTCTGGTGCGCACAAAAACAATGGTCTGTCTATGGGAGATCTACAAGTCTCTCTCGCTTAGTTTACTAATGCTATAGTATTCGTGATGGCACGGGATGCCGAATACAGAACTTGCAATTTATTTTCCTTGCAGGCTAGGATTTTAAAAACACGTTTTTGTTTTTTACTAGCAGCTAATGCCTGTGTGGATAGTTCTGAAAACTGGACACTTTTGCTCCGCAAGCTTATGAAGTTGGGGATAGAGGCGGCAGAAAGAGAATGAAACCGGGATGATCAAAGAGCGGTTTTTTTTTAGAGCGGGCGTAGAATCTACCAGTATATATTTTTTTTTCCTCACTAATTGCCACAATAACACACGAAGGAACTCCATAGTAAAGTAATTTTTCTTGCTTTAGATTATGATAAGAACGCAATATAAAATCTGCGGAGGTATGGTAACTCCTTTCTTCCGTCTGCTTTGTTGTCCGTTTTCACTTTCTCCTGTGGTGCGGCTGTTCAAAGAAATCGAAAGTGTGGTGGAGATTGTGCATCACTTTCCGGACCAAGAGACCCTGATTTGCTACTCGGAGGGCACAGACCTTGTTATTCAGGTTCTGAAAGGTGAGCTTTTGTTCGGGAGAGGCGCTGACAAGTTGTCAGTGTGCTTAGGCATTTCAGGGTATTTTTATTTAACGTTGTCTTATGTGTAAAATGTAAGAGTTATGCGTTTGCCTCTTTTAGCTTTGGCTCTTTTAGCTACACACTTAGCCCAGCATTTTAAAGGCCTTTTGTGTGATGTCGTACTCATAGCTGGTGATTTTTCATTGCTTATGGGTGACATTTCCGTGGTTGCAGTGAACTTAAAACGAGTGGCATTCTGCTGCCAAATGTTGGCCCCTCAAGTGACATTTGATTGTGAGTAAATGAATAACAAAGACATGTAAAGAAATGCATATCAGAAATTAGCCCATTTCAGAAATGAGAACTGCAGCGAAACACTATCATACAGGGCATGTTTTGAAAAGAAAACAAGTAAAGACCGTGAGGCTGACTGTCTGAGGAACCAATGGCTAATATTAGGAATTAATATATTCTACAATTAACCAATGTAGGAATATGTTCAATTTAATTCTCAAAGATTATTTGCCATCATAAGGGTCAGGGCAGGATATTCTTTTCACACCTGAATAGTATGGATCCTCAATGGTCTGAAAGAATATCTTTTTAAAAAGAAACAGTATTTAATATAATGCTTCAACCTGCACGCCTGCCATTTCTAAGCACAAACAAAACACATAGCTGCACTCTACTCGGGAAACATTGATTGAAACTGTATCATTTAATTATATATTACGCATTAGAGTGAAAACAACATACTTTAAGTCAACAAGTAGTTTGCCCAACAGTAATACTGTCTCCATTTTTCTCCATGCTCTCTGTAAAAGGAACTACAAAGCAAGCAGTGAGACCTTTTCTTACAATCACACCAAATTAGGTGGTGTTTTCTTCCCACTTCCACCCTGGACACAGATTTTGCCCGAACTTTGATAGGAGCAAATATTTGCCCATGATGCGAATAGGCTGATGCAAGATTTGTGAAAACTCCCAAATGCATTATTTTGTGAGTGTGCACAAACTCCCAGGGAATTCCAACTCTGAAACACCATCTCCTCACACCTCAGAAAATATTAAGTCACAAGAAAATGCACTCTGAGCCTAACCAGCTGAAAAGCTGTGCTACTTGTGAACCGAAGTTGAAGGAAGCATTGGCAAACAAGAGAGCCTTAAACAGCCAAAGAGACTAGGCGTGTGCAACGTGTGCCAAGGATGGCCAAACGCATACTAGATTTTCAGGATTATCACATAAAATAAACAGATATTAACTTAATCTCATTAGAACGAATTTGAATAGTAAGTGGTCATTTTGAAAGTCTGGCCATGGATTCTATTCAGACCTGCCCTGGACATCATTGCCACCTAATCCTAAACTTCCTACAAACTCTTCCCCTTCTGCAACATACATTTATATTTTTATACATTTGTAGAATGTCCTACCTTAGAAGAGAAAATTAGTGGCTTCTTCCAGCCTTTTTGGAAATCCGTGGATATCTTTGCGGGCAGTATTTCTGCTCCAGTCAGTGCCAAATTAGGCACGTTATGCAAACCGTTCCTGTCAGGTACAGCTTGTTTATAGAGAGCGCTTGGGTATATCTATAGTGGGTGTGTTTATGTCTGCGTGGGGGTAAGTCTCTAGGGGTGTGGTCCTGCATGTGTTTGTGTGCTTGTCCATTAAGTGATGTATGAGTCTATGCATCTATAGCTTAGCTATGTGTCTGTGCAAAGGTGTTCGAGTGTGCAGTGGGTGTGTTTGTTTGTCTCGGGGAGGGTGTGTCATTGTAGTTGGGTTGTGTGTATGTGCAGCGAGTACGTCAGTTTGGCTAGATGATAGGGGAAGAACCAATTAGGTTGGAAGCAGGCCAGACGTCTCATGACAGACCGCGCCTCCTCAACTGGGGATTATCGCTTTTCTCAGCAATAAAGTCAAGTTTGCCAACAACATTTTTGCAAATAATTGATAAATCACTGGTCAGTTTTATTAAAACAAAAATCCATTATTGGCTCTGTCATCCCACATAATTGATTTGGGAATAGGTGGGACAAGTGATTGACTTACAGGACATGTAGGTTTATGTTGCATTTTGTCCCATGGACAAGTAGATTATTAAAAGATTTCCACACCCCTGTCTCACTCCCATTGACACAAATTACACAACCTCCAATTACTACAAATATGGGAGAAGACACCGAACTAACTGTACAAAGCCCTAATCCACCGAGGGAAGAATCGCCATCTGCAACAAACACCCCAGATATAACAGAGTTGCCAAACACAGTTAGGGGTGTAAGGGAGGGTGCAATACAAAAAAGGAAAATGGGGAAACAGAGCCACAGGGAAAGCAAGGTGAAAAAATCAAAGCCAGGGGTAACACACAATAAATCTAGCATTGACAATACCATACATGATAGTTCTCCACCAGCGACAACGAAGGGCCCTCTCCTGGAATCAGTTAGCAACATTACCAGTGAACCGCCACCTCCCGTAATAGAACATAACACCGAGACAGCTGAAGAGGACATTACACTAGCAGACATAGGAAATCTGCTTAAGTCAATCCTAAGTCCCCTAGAAGCTCGCCTGATCAAAATAGAAGTGAGACTCATTAAAATAGAGAAAACCGCCTGCCAGCTTATGGATAGCTGGAAATCTGGGGTTCCTTGTCCCATAGCCTCCAACACAGACCCGAAACACAAAAAGAATCCTGAGCCTCAGAAACTTGCTAAAAACAATGAGGCTGAAAAAACAGCAACATCATCAACTGCTACCAAAAACCCAAAACCAGCCAGTGACCAAGTACTCAATTTAAAGGCCAAACCACACCAACCAGCTACCCCAGTGGGTGTCTCCCACAAGCAACCCCTTAGTGCACAGCAAACATCTGCAGTCACCGATACTACGCATTCCCAGTTACAACATACAAGTGCTCCGAAACCTTCATCAACCACTAATCAAAATCCCCAGGATTCCAATAACACATTGCCAAAATCACAAAAAACAGTAACTGTGAATCTCCCACCAGAGGTAGCTGCATACACCGTTATCTTAGCTGGGGCACCCGAACTAAAACCGTCTGCAAGCGAGACAGGGGCCTCATTAAAAAATAAAGTAATTAACTGGTTATCCACATACAGACCACTTCCTAGAGGTATGACCAGCGATATTCGCATGGTAAGAAGAGTCTCATGGGTAGGAAAGACACCTAAAACAATTAGTGGCGACTGTATACTGGTCAGCTTTAAAGAACCAGGAACAGTCTCCTATATCTGTGGTTCCTTTCCAGAGGATGAGGGAAATAACATCCACCCACTCCCTCTTTCGTTCTTCTATCCATCAAATACTCATATACCCAACGACCAGAGATGGGGACACCACCATGAATCACTGGGAAATTGGGGGGGAAACCAGGGAGGGAGGAGAATCCCCTATAACCAAATGCGAATAGCATCTGCCTACCCGCCAATTTATGATGACCCCCAAGGTTGGGAGACTGTAAAGAGAAGAGGAATGGGAAGGAGTGGATTCGAAAGAGAAGTACCTTGGCCCCCTAGATATTACCAGCCACCGTTTCTACCGACCTTCAATCGATATGACTGCCTTGAAATGGTGGACTGACAGCTGGCCTCTGAAGAAAGGGCACCCATGCAAATACTAGGGCATGATACATCTAATTTTATTGACGATGGCGGTCAAAATCCCCCTAACTTCATCTATGGGGAGGAGCACTCTGCTACTAGAAATTCGGGAATTTTCCAACAGAGAGTAGAAAGGGAAACTAACTTAGAGGGTACATGCAGGGGACAAGGGCCGATACAGAGGATATCCCGAACAGTCCACACAAATCAAATGGCTAACCAAACCACGAAGGGAAATAGGCACCATGTCCCTCATACATTAAAACTGCTTTCATGGAACCTGGCAGGACTGGCCAATAAAATAGACTCGGACTCATGGGCCGCATTAATCAATTCTAAAAGTGCCTGCCTCTTCCAAGAGACCTGGGCAAGGGAGGAGCTTATTTATAGGGGCTTTGAGACATTCTCGATACAAGCTACAAGGGGAGGGAGAGGCCGACCATCCGGAGGTTTGGCAATCTGGGTGGCCTCGGATCTAGGCTGTACAGCTTCACGATATACTGTGGATTCGGAAGACATACTGGCTGTTCTTCTTGAATGGCCCGGATTTCATAAATGAATTGTAATAAATGTCTATTCCAGGCCAGTTTCCATAGCTGCCACCTCCAAAACCATTGAGGCACTGTCATGTCTCTTAGAAACCATCCCAGAAGGCATACCATACCTAGTAGGGGGAGACTTTAACTCGCATTTTGAACTGCTACCTGGTCTACTTGATGGACCCTCCCTAGAGGAGATTCAAGTTGGCAGGTTCCTCCAACAGAGGCTCCCCCTCCCAGAGCATGGACACCACTAGCCGTACAGATAAACACGCTTACTCTCACTTACGGTTTGAGAGCCTGTAACGGTCGCATCGGGTCTGACATCCCGAGCAAATGTACGTACAATAAAATCGGGAGGGAATCTAGACTAGATTACTTTCTGGTACAGTTGCATGCCTGGAAAAGGGTGGTGGATTTCAGAGTAACACCTAGAAAGGACAGTGATCACAATGCCCTAGAACTAGACTATGTCATCCCCTGTATGGAGGAGAGGGTGTCAAATGAACAAAAGCCCAGAGAGGGACACCTCCTAGATAACAATAGGAGGAGGATAAGATGGGAAAACCTTGCTTCCAGCGAAGATAAGCTAGCTACCCTCTACGCTGGGATTACCCCAATCCTAGAGGAGGCTTTTGACTTATGGAACTCAGATTCCACAAAGGAAATTAGCGAGGATCTCGCACAGGTACACGAGCACCTAATTAAAAAGCTTGAGGCTGACCTCTTCTGCACCAGACCTCCTAGAACTCAGGGATCGCATAAAGGCACTTGGTTTAACACCTCATGCCGAGATGCAAAACGCGACCTTCTATCTATCATAAAAGCAGGAGGCCCGAGGGAAGAGATCCGCACCAGAAGGAGGGCTTATAAAATACTTATAGCCAACGCCAAGATAGAGTGGGATGTGCAGCACTGGGAGAATCTTTCGGAGTCCTCAGCAATAAGAGACTCCCGTAAATTCTGGAGAATAATTAACCACGGCTGTGGAGATCTTCCCCCGGCAATTGAACCAAACATTGCTGCAAGTGTTTGGCAAAAACACTTCCAGTTGTTATATTCGTTAGAGGATGCGGGGACAGAACCATTGCCACCCATCATTCCTGATAAACAGGCCTCTGCTCCCTTTACTGTAAAAGAGATTAGGATGGCGATAGCAGGGCTGTCCTCGGGAAAGGCACCAGGTCTGGACGGGGTGCCGGGCGACCTATTCAAGCAGGAACCAGGAATCTGGGCACCCTACCTCCTAGTGTTATTTAATGCAGTGCTGAGGGGAATGAAAATACCAGATACTTGGCTGGGGGCGGAGGTGGTCCCGATTTTTAAAAAGGGGTCGCCCCTGCTCCCAGCCAATTACCGCCCAATCAGCCTCATTGATGTCTCCCAGAATCTATTTGGCAGATTAATACTTAACAGGCTGCAATGTTGGATAGAGGAGACTGATATCTTAAGCCCTCTTCAGGCGGGATTTAGAAAAGGAGTCTCCACAGTCGACCAAATACTCAGACTGAATATTATCTACTGGAAGACGGTACTTATCGAAGGCGGGACACTGTACGCGGTCTTTGTGGACCTTCGTGCCGCCTTCGATTTGGTCCAGCGGGCTAAACTGTGGGAGGTGCTGGCTGAGTTGGGTGTCCCAGGAGATATTCTCCATATCTTAATCAGATGGCACACTGACAACTATGCCCGAGTTAGATATGGAAAGGGGGGCAGGCTGACGGACAGGTTCCCCGTTCGCAGAGGGGTAAGGCAGGGTTGCGTATTGGCGCCGACCCTGTTTTGCCTATTCGTAAACGGGGTGATAGAGTACTTGAACAGGATCCCTAATATCGATGCGCCACAATTGAACAGCAGCAGGGTGCCAGCGATCATGTTTGCGGACGACACATTGCTGCTGTCAAAAACGCCAATGGGGCTTCAGAGGGTCCTGAATGGGTTTTTGGGGTTCTGTAACGAAAGGGGCCTGGAAATAAAACCCTCAAAGACAAAATTCATGATTCTCAACCCAAAACCCAAAAACTGCCCAAATCCCCGCCTAGGAACTACAACCCTGGAAAGGGTCATGTAATAGAATACCTTGGCATAACCCTTAACCAGAACCTGACATGGCTGCCACATAAGACAAAAGCATCCACAAAATTAGTTCAGAGGGCAGGCGCCATTACAAGAATTGCTAAAAAATCTCCTCTTCGTCCATTGGTACCTGCCATCCATATCTACAAAGCTCAAGCCCGGGGGGTATCACTTATGGGGGTGAGCTCTGGGGACACATTCCGTTATATACCATACAGGTTGCAGAAAATAACTTCATAAGACAATTAGCTGCACTTCCCCCGAGCACTCCGCTTCTCCCCCTAAGAATGGATCTGGCATTACGACCAATCACTGAGGAATTGGGCCTTAAACCCCTGACCTACTGGAGGCGCTTGTGGAGTAGTCAGGATCTGGTAAACTACAGAAATGAACTGCAGGAACTTCTTAGATCAACCTACGCCACCAAAATCCCCTGGATAAAGTACATCAGGGACATGTGTACGACCCTCGGAGTCCCAGAGCTATGGTCTGAGCCGGAAATTGTGTCTGCAAGGCTTTCTAGAAAAGCACTTTCAAATTTATTTTATAGCGTTATGCTCCAGAAATCTTTGAATTCCACCCGGGAAGGATCCCTAACCGACACATTCATCATGGTAAAAGACTCATATAGTCATGAACACGTACTAGAAGGCATGACACCTGTGTTCGCACGGAAGATCTACATGCAATGGAGGTATGGATCTCTCCCCTTGAGGTCCCTTACTAAATCCTGGGCCGGTTATCTGGATTCAGGGGTGTGTCCAGCCTGCAACTACAAACTGGAAAGTGATCTTCACGTGGTCCTGTTCTGTAGAGCCTATAGCAGAATTAGGAGTTATTGGTTGGTCCCTCATTTAAAGAAGTTGGGCTTCCGAACATATGCTCCGGCCTACAGAGTCCTTAAGACAGACCTATCGGCACCAACAGTGTTCGTAATGGCAACATTTTTGACGGCAATGTGGCGATTACGCACAAAAATAATTAAGGACACCATAGCTGCGTGAATACTTTTTTCTAATTGTCTTGCATATTAGTCCTGATATCGTTTCGTCCTCTTTTTAAGTAAAGTGTTATTTTAGTAAGCAGACTGCAACCATGAGTTTGGGGAATTGTTTTTAAAATGTATAGCACATTCTATAATGTTTTTAACTGCTTAATGATGAAAATCAATTTGTACATCTTTTATGATCTTTTATGATCGAAATAAAGATTATTTGAATTGAATTGAATTGGTTATCATTGCTTTAAACACATTACAGTACAGCCAGCCTATACCCCGGTGGCCGACCTTTGTACCTGCACCATACCGCCCCCAGCCTTGGTCAAGGGGCTGTGTGTACCACTTGGTAGTCCAGTGTGTCCAGGAGAGCGAGCACGTAATGGTGGAGCTTTTACTGATGAAGCATTCAATTATTCCAACAACAAACAACAACAATCCCTCCCCCCAACCCCTCCCTCCGCTCTCCCCAACCCCCCCACCTGGGTGTGTCGCAATTACTTCCTGGGCTTATCACATCGAACCTATTGATTTTGTTCTAACTCGAGGAGCTGGGCTTTTTGGCGAATGCATCTGTGAGTCTCAGCACCCTGAGGTATTTTGGACAGGTAAGTTCGTTGAATTCCCCAGCTAAAAGAGAAATGAACGGTTGTCATATGGTGGTGAAGGAATCTGCCGTTTGGGTGAGTGTCGCCTTAATCTGCTCCATCCCCATTATATACCACAGTTGATGAAGCCACCCCCACGTGTGTAGGTTTCCTCGTGGTACCCCAGAGGTAGAGTATGTGTAGTGTCGCCGCTCCTACTGCCAACCCTATTTGTCGTCCCCTTACCGATTTAAGTGAAAATGTTAAGGCGTTGGGGAGGCCTAGTAATATGTAGGCTGTGAAGCGAGGAATTTCTGTCTCCAAGTGAGTGCCAATGTCGTGAAGCACCTCTGTCCAGTAATCTGTTACTCCCTCACACTCCCATAACAAGTGTGTCAGTGTCCCCTCCTTGCCACACCCTCTCCAACATACCTAACTGTGGCTTGGGTTACTCTGATGTAGCCTCGCCGGTGTTAGGTGCCAGTAATATGCGATCTTAACCTCCTACTCCCTGCTGGCAGTGTGGTGGGCCCTGTAATAAATGTCCTACCACTCTTTATCGGTCAGAGTTCGTCCGAGCTCTGCTTCCCAACGCCTCTGACCAGCGGAGCGCAGGGTAGACTGGGGAGGGCTCAGCATCTTATACAGATCTGTAATCACTTGTCTATCTGACTGTTTCGTGATCAGCCATTTCTCATAGACTGTCAGCCTCTGACTCGCTTGCGGTAATGTGTCCCCCTGTGTGAGCCAGTGACGGATCTGGAAGTATTGGAACTGCTGCGGTGCTATCAGGGTATATATCTCCTTCAAGGTGTCAAGTGGGATAAAGCCATCCATATCAAACAGATGTCCTGGCCGACATACATTCCGATGCCCGCCACTGGAGAAACGCCCCCTGGTACATCCCTGGAAGAAAGATCGGGTTGTCGAGTATTGGCGACATGGGCGAGGGGAAAGTGGTGAGACCTCTACTGACTGCCACCGCATCCCACACCTTGAGAAGTGAGCGAGTGATAGGTGATTTTTTCAGATAGGCCGGCCTGTCCGTGCGATGCAGAAAGGGGACCTTCCACAGCGACATTTGGGCGATTGCCCTGTACTGAAATAGCCACCGTTTTTTTCTGATTCTAAGCTGTTCCATTCCAGGAAATAGTGAAGTTGTGTCGCTTGGAAGTAGCGGAGAAGATCTGGGATGCCCAAACCCCCCTCATTAGGAGCTCACCTGGCCAGATCTCTGCGGAGTCCAGGCCTTTTACCGGCCCATAGGAAGTGTCGTATCGCATCTTGCATCTTCTGAAGCATCCCTATCGGTGGGGTGACGGGGATGGTTTGTAACAGGTAGATGATCTTTGGGAGCAGGGACATTTTGATCGCTGCCACCCGACCCAGCCAGGAGAGTGGCTGTTGCCGCCACCTCTTCAGGTCCCCCTGAATTTGAGTAAAAAGTGCTACGTAGTTATGCTCGACCTTTTGCGTTGTACTCGGCGTCAGGGTGATCCCCAAGTATGGCAGAGACATGCGTGCGGACAGTCCCCCGAACTGTCATAATCTGCCAGCGGTGTGTCGCAATTACTTCCCGGGCTTATCACATCGAACCTATTGATGTTGTTCTAACTGGAGGAGCTGGGCTTTTTGGCGAATGCATCTGTGAGTCTCAGCACCCTGAGGTATTTTGGACAGGTAAGTTCGTTGAATTCCCCAGCTAAAAGAGAAATGAACGGTTGCCATATGGTGGTGAAGGAATCTGCCGTTTGGGTGAGTGTCGCCTGAATCTGCTCCATCCCCATTATATACCACAGTCGATGAAGCCACCCCCACGTGTGTAGGTTTCCTCGTGGTACCCCAGAGGTAGAGTATGTGTAGTGTTGCCGCTCCTACTGCCAACCCTATTTGTCGTCCCCTTACCGATTTAAGTGAAAATGTTAAGGCGTTGGGGAGGCCTAGTAATATGTAGGCTGTGAAGCGAGGAATTTCTGTCTCCAAGTGAGTGCCAATGTCGTGAAGCACCTCTGTCCAGTAATCTGTTACTCCCTCACACTCCCATAACAAGTGTGTCAGTGTCCCCTCCTTGCCACACCCTCTCCAACATACCTAACTGTAGCTTGGGTTACTCTGATGTAGCCTCGCCGGTGTTAGGTGCCAGTAATATGCGATCTTAACCTCCGACTCCCTGCTGGCAGTGTGGTGGGCCCTGTAATAAATGTCCTACCACTCTTTATCGGTCAGAGTTCGTCCGAGCTCTGCTTCCCAACGCCTCTGACCAGCGGAGCGCAGGGTAGACGGGGGAGGGCTCAGCATCTTATACAGATCTGTAATCACTTGTCTATCTGACTGTTTCGTGATCAGCCATTTCTCATAGACTGTCAGCCTCTGACTCGCTTGCGGTAATGTGTCCCCCTGTGTGAGCCAGTGACGGATCTGGAAGTATTGGAACTGCTGCGGTGCTATCAGGGTATACATCTCCTTCAAGGTGTCAAGTGGGATAAAGCCATCCATATCAAACAGATGTCCTGGCCGACATACATTCCGATGCCCGCCACTGGAGAAACGCCCCCTGGTACATCCCTGGAAGAAAGATCGGGTTGTCGAGTATTGGCGACATGGGCGAGGGGAAAGTGGTGAGACCTCTACTGACTGCCACCGCATCCCACACCTTGAGAAGTGAGCGAGTGATAGGTGATTTTTTCAGATAGGCCGGCCTGTCCGTGCGATGCAGAAAGGGGACCTTCCACAGCGACATTTGGGCGATTGCCCTGTACTGAAATAGCCACCGTTTTTTTCTGATTCTAAGCTGTTCCATTCCAGGAAATAGTGAAGTTGTGTCGCTTGGAAGTAGCGGAGAAGATCTGGGATGCCCAAACCCCCCCTCATTAGGAGCTCACCTGGCCAGATCTCTGCGGAGTCCTGGCCGTTTACCGGCCCATACGAAGTGTCGTATTGCATCTTGCATCTTCTGAAACATCCCTATCGGTGGGGTGACGGGGATGGTTTGTAACAGGTAGATGATCTTTGGGAGCAGGGACATTTTGATCGCTGCCACCCGACCCAGCCAGGAGAGTGGCTGTTGCCGCCACCTCTTCAGGTCCCCCTGAATTTGAGTAAAAAGTGCTACGTAGTTATGCTCGACCTTTTGCGTTGTACTCGGCGTCAGGGTGATCCCCAAGTATGGCAGAGACATGCGTGCGGACAGTCCCTCGAACTGTCATAATCTGCCAGCGGATTTACGAGCATTACACCCCAGGGGGAGAATCAGGGATTTCCCTACATTCATTTTGAATCCCGAAATTTCCCCAAAGGTCTCCATTTCCATTAGGAAAGCCGGCACCAAATGTGAAGGATTGTCTACTGCCACAAGTATGTCGTCTGCATACAGACTAATGGTTTGCAGTTCGCCACCAAACGTGACACCGACGATGTCCGGATTGTCACAGATTCTCTGCGCAAATGGTTCAATATGAAGGAAAAATAGCAGAGGTGAGAGCGGACACCCCTGCCTAGTGCCCCGCCTGATGTCAAAGGGTTGCCAGCCTATGCCATTAACCCGAACAGACGCTTGGGAAGTGTCGTAACAGCGGGTGACCCAAGGCCGGAAGCGGTCACCAATGCCAAAGCACGCCAGGGTCTTGTCCAGGTACCGCCAGTCCACCCTTTTGAATGCCTTCTCGGTGTCAACTGATAGGAGAGCTGCGTCCGCATCGTTAAAATGAGCCTTGTCTATCACATGCAAAAGTCGCTTAGTATTATCACTGCACTGTCTGTTGGGGATGAAGCCCGATTGATCGGGTTCTATTAGTCCCGGCAGGCACGGCCCCAGTCTAGCTGCTAGAATCCCTGTGAAGATTTTGAGGTCTAAATTAAGCAGGGAGATGGGCGGGTAGGCGGCACACTGCGAAGTGTCCTTGCTGGGTTTGGGCAGTATGATAATGTCTGCGGCAAGCATGTCCTGGGGAATGGAGCCTGGCCCCTGGAATGAGTTGAACAGTTTGGCAAGCACAGGTGCCAACAATGGGCAGAAGACCATGTGGAAGCCTGCGGAGAATCCGTTGGGCCCTGATGCTTTTAGAGGTTTAAGGCGTGCTATTGCCAATATTACTTCCTCCGTCCTTATTGGGGCTTCCAGAGTTCGCGCTCTAGCTTCATTAAGGGCTGTAACTGACGCCCCTTTGAGGTAGGTGTCTCCTCCCTCTGGGTCCACGGCTGGGTCTGCAGCATAGAGTGAGGCGTAAAATGCTTGAAACTCTTCCGCTATCTGTTCATCTTCCACAAGCATGAGTCCTCCTTGGTCTTGGAGAGCGTGAATTTTTTAGCGTTAGACCTTAGCTCTAAGCTTACTGGCCAGTAGACGCCCCGCTTTATCGCCTCCAACATAGTATGTATGTCAGAGACATAGAGCTGCGTATTCTGCCCGATCGAGATCCAGGCTCGCAAGCTGTGCCCTTGCTGCTTTTAGCTGTTGCCAAATTCTAGGGGCCCCTGTTCTGCTGTGTACCCGCTCTAACCCTAACTCCTGCGCTGCTAACGCCTGCCTCCTGTTCCTACGCTCCTGCGCTTCGGCTGCTACAATAGCTATGAGGTTGGCGCGCACCACCGCTTTGTGTGCCCCCCAAACCGCTGTCACCGGTACTTCTACGCTATCATTAGTGCTTAAGTAATCTATGATGCTTTGGTGTAGTTGTTAGGTGACCCCTTTCCGCTGTAGCAGTGTCTCCCGTAGGCGCCACCTGCCTTTGTGTGATTTTTTGCGAGGGACCGCTATGTGAAGTGTGACCGCATTGTGATCTGAAAGTGCCACCGGGGTGATGTTGGCGTCTGAGACTAAGGGAGCTAGGTCCATGGATCCCAAGAGGTGATCTAACCGTGCATAGGTGCCGTGTACATGTGAGTAGAACGTGTAACCCGTGGAGTTGGGGTGGGCCTCCCGCCAAAGATCTAAGAACCCTCTGCTAGCCGCCATTGTCTGCCTTCCTGTGAAATCGCCCCCGTAGAGCCATAGCGTTGGCCTGACCTGTCTTTATCCTGGTCCATCACCAGATTAATGTCTCCTCCCACTAATGTGTATTTTGCTTGATACGCCAGTACATCTGCCAGGGCCCTCTGAGGAAGGGTTCTTGCCTTGTGTTAGGAACATACAGCGAACCTATAGCCAAGGACATTCCCCCCACCTGAACCGTATAAGCCAGGAGCCTGCCTTTGATTTCAGTGATCTTGTCTCCCACTTGGCCCTTAAAGTGATTAGCGAACAGAAGTGCTACCCCCGCTTTTTTCTCTGTCGTGGAAGAGAAGTATTGCTGAGGGAAAACCCTGGAGCACATGTGATGCCAGTCCCTGGAGAGCCGGTGTATTTCTTGTAGCAGACATATTGAAGCCCCAGAATTCTCCAGGAAGGATAGGATTGCCCTCCGCTTGATAGGGTTATTAAGCCCTTTGTGTTTAACGTGAAAACCTTCACGCTAGCTTCAGCCATGGCCAGTCTCTGTTGGGGCTCTGCATTTGTTCGGAGGTGCCCCCAGCCCCCCCGCTCTGCCCACGCCCCCTTAGAATGCGACATGTCAGAGCCCAGCCACCTACCCTTCCCCCCATCCCCCATCCCCCGTCCCCAGCCCACCAACCCCCAACCATCCCCACCTCTCCCTCCATGCCACATCAAAGCTCCCACACCCCTAGCCCCTCTCCTCCCTACCCCCAACGTCGTTGCTCCAACTTGTGTGCATAGTCCCAGGCCTGGTAGTCCGCCCCAAAGGCCTGCGGTGAGTTTACCTGGTGAAGCGAACTGCCTTGACGACCCCCGTGGCCCCCCGCCCATCCCCCACCCTGGGTTAGCAATGCAGACATGCTTTAGAATCCCCCTCTCCGTCTCTCCTCAGGACTTTGGTGAAGTGTCCTTAGCGACCTCCTGGATGGCCAAGGCCCTTTCCTGCATTATGGTGTGAGGGTCTGGTTTCTGATCCGTCACAGGGGAGTGTCTATGATGAACCGTTTGCCATCTTCCTCTGTTGGTATGCTGTGACCGTCTTGGAGACGCAGGCCCCTCTGTCTGCTCGATGCCCAACATGGCACAAGTGTCCTGAAGCAATCACAGTTGCTGCAAGATGCCATTCCACATGAAAATTAGGCGGAAGGGATGTCTCCAAGAGCATGGGATCCCTTTGTCGCGCAAGAAGTCCGTGGGGCGACATTAAACACTTTTCTTTTTTGGAGTGTGATGGCTGACAGGTCTTGATACAAGGCTACGGAATGTCCTCGGTATTGAATGGGCTGATTCTGCCTCGCTTCCCGTAAGATTCGTTCTTTAAGCGGGAAATCAGGTAGGAAAGCAAGAATGTCAGGGGGGTGCGGGTGCCCGCCTTGCCAACCCTACTCTGTGTGCTCTGTCAATTCTTATGTCAAAATCCACAGCCTTCCCCATGATCTCCCGAAAGAGGCCTTGCAGGTAAGCGGTGACATTTGCTCCTTCTTCTTTGAGTGGTCCCCCCGGACACTTATGATGGTCCGTCGTGACCTGTTTTATAGGTCCTCAGCGTGTGCTTGCAGATCGACCTATTGATCCTTGAGTCTTATGATCTCCTGGTTTAGTTGTTCCACCTCCTCGCTCCTGGCCTAGTCCGCTTCCTCAACCGCCGCCACTCTTTCGCCCAGACCATCCACCTCTTGGGGAATCTCTTGGACCTCTCCGGCCACCTCTTATTTCAGTGCGTGGAAGTCCTCGCGGAGAGAATTAAACAAGGACTCTAGAAATGATTTTGTGATGGGCACCTCACCCTCGCTTGTGTCATTATGTGGTTTCACCGCATTTGGAGACGGCGGTCCTTTGTCCCCTTTATTTGGGCCCTTGATGAGCATCTCCGGGAGTGTGTGTTCCCCCTTCTTCCGTGAACTGGCCATATTGCGCCGCCTGCTCCGACTCCTGTGTTTCGTGCCCCTCACCCGGCTGCGTTGGGCGATGTTCAACCGTGTTCTCCCTTCAGTCCAAAAGCGCCGCTCGTTATCTCTCCCGCCCACTGGTCTGGGCTCTTATGACCACGAGGCACCTGTCTGCTGTGCATACTTGTGTCTCCCCAGCAGTGCCCGCACCACCGAGGCCCCACGGGCTAGCCTCTCCGCTTTGCGTGATGTGCCCAGGGAGCAGGGTCTGTATGATCACTGGTAGGCCCACCGGGGAGTCCGTCTCCCCACGCCCTTTATGTGCTGGGGCCTCCTGGCCTCCGTCGGGGACCGCTCATCGCAGCCCTTACCCTCTGCCTGATGGTCGCGTGCTCTGCTTCTATTCTAGTGGAGTGGGAGCTCCTTGGACACCCCCGTCACCTCTGCCACTAGTGCTCTGCCTTGCAGGTTTGCCGGCTGCCTTCTCCACTCCAGCCTCCGCTTGGACTGGATGTCAGTTGCGCTCCCGCAAAATGGCGCCCATAGGCTTCTCTGGGTTCAACTTTCTCCGTGCTGCAGCTCCTATCTCCTGACCTGGGGAGCTTGCCTGGCTCCTCACTGCCCGCCTGAAGACCGCACTTCCGCCCAACTCTCCAATACGGATGCTGCAGGGCTCATGGGGTACCGGGAGGAGTGGGGCCTATCTCCGTCTGTCAAGGCCCCCCAGCCCCGGCCTCGATTTCGCGCTGCTGGCGGCCCTGACCCACAGTAGAACTCGGGGTGCCCTCAGCTAGCTACCATATTTCGCTGACTCCACCGCCTCTCCGAGCTGGAAACCTGGGCAGTTGGAATGACGCCGGCCTGATGATACCAGTTCAGAGACCCAGGTCCCCTCGCCGCAACCCCCCTCTGCTTCTGGGCGGCCAACCTGCCTCCCGAGCACCACTGCCCAGCCAACGGTGACAGAAGGGATTGCACTCCGCTGCAGGCGCTGCTCGACGTACCTGGAGTGGGGCCCGTAATATCACTGCTGGGCCTACCAGGGAGCCCATCTCCCCGCGCTTTCTTATGTTGAGGCCTCACAGTCTCTGCTGGGGTCTGCTCGTTGTAGTTACAGTCCTCAGCTTATGGGTCACCTGATCCACTGCTGCTGTGATGGTATGGGGGCTCCTCAGACTCCCACGCTGCCCCTGTCGGTGGTTCCTGCCTTGCAGGCGTGTAGGTCACCGCCTCTTTGCCAACCGCTGCTCCATCCAGGCGTCAGATGCGCCCTCACAAAATGGCTCCCAATGACCTCTCTGAGGCTGGCCTCCATCGCGCTGCAGCCCCCGTCTCTTCTGCTTAGTTGTGTGCCGGCCTCCCAGCTACCAGCTGGGAGTCCGCTCGTGCGCAGACCTCTTTGATCCGGACACAGGAGGTCCCGCGGGATGCCGGCTGTGGTGGGCCCACTTTCTTCCCCCGTGGCCCCATAGCCCCGCCCCGATTTTGGTGTTTCCGGCTCGCCTGCCCCCCGTCGGCCTCGGGGATGCCTTCGGCCAGCTACCTTGCTGCGCGGGTTCTGCTGCCTCCCTGAGCTGGAAACTGGGGCCAGCGGAGTGTCGCCAGGCTGTTGGTGAAGGCGCAGATATTCAAGGCCTCTCGCCAACACTAACGGGCAACTTTAGGCTGCCGACTCGTCCCCAGGCGCCATTACTCGGCAAACAGTGGCAGGTTGTTGTTCGCTCCAAAGAAGGCGCCCGCTCCTTGAATTGCACTCCAAGATGGCTCTGAGGGCTCTGCCGACCCCCACACCACCCGCGGCACTTCGCAGGAGGAGATTTAGCTAATATTTAGCCCCCGAAGAGTGCAGCACGGGGAGCCCTCGGGAGTTGCGGCCACCTAGGTCGCCATCTTGGCCACGGCCCCAGGTTACTCTGTTTTGAGGGCGATGAGTCAGTCTGCCCCTGTTACTTTGCTCCAGTTCCAGCTGGTTAAGTTTGTGCTGGTGAGTGCATTGACTTGTGGTGTGGTGTTTTGGAAGTGTATGATAGAGTTGTCAGTCTATATGATCCTGTCACTGGTGGTGAAGAGTGGATCAAGAGAATATCCTGCAATAACTCCAGGGTCTGTAATGAGCTAGGTGAGTCCGATGTTCTTCAGACTTTTGAGGAGGGCTGTGAAGAAAGGGTCCATTTGGTCCTCGAGGTGGCCATTGAGATCACTGAGTAGCACAACGTCATTGGAGTTCATGGGGAAGGGAATGATGAGTCTCTGATGCAGTTGCTGAAGTTGGTTTGTGGTCCCGGTGGTTGATATGAGAGGGTGCCTTTCCGGGTCAAGCAGTCATCCATATGCAGTCTGAAGTACATTGGTTCTGTGGATGTACAGTATTTGATCATGTCCTTGTAGATGATTGCGAGTCCTCTTCCTGGCTTGTAAAAGCAGTCATGTTAGGCGATCATGTAGCCCGCTGGGATAGCCATAGCGAGTGCCGATGTGGGGTTAAACATGGCTTCCATAAAGGAAGAGTGTTGTGTGACAATAGCCCAAGTAGGAGAAGTTGTCAGTGTGTGAGGGACATGTGTGGGAGTGCTGCTGCAGGTAAAGTACAAGAAAACTACAATTGTTTCAGTCAGGTAGAACAATTGCTTAGTACATGAAAAGCTTAGTCTGTAAAGTAATATAAGTCTAATATATTAATTTATAGACTTTGAATGGAACACACAGAAGCAATGTTTCAAAGCATGATATTTACTATATTGTATATGGCTGTCACTTTGTATAAATATCAACCAACAAGTAACAGATAAAATGGTGATTAAGGTGAGTAAAGTGACATATGTAACAATGGGATATTATATATAAGATGTAAAATACATACAGATATATATGTACACAAGCAGAAAATCAATAAAGTTCTGTCCTTTCTAGTTAGTTCATAGTTTCAACACCCCTATGTAATCCATACTTTTTTTGGGGCTAAGTAAACTGCAGGACATGAACTGGTATAACTGTTAAAATGGGCTGCAGGTGAAGTGGCAGTAGGTGCATGTAAAGAGTCCTACTGGGGTGTGTGGTGGCATGGCAGCAATGGGTGGATTGACGGCTCGAGTGGAGCGAGAGCAGAGGATCACTTCCGTGAAGAGGTGGTGGCTGATCGGACCCAGTTCATGGCTCCACGTGGTCCAGGCATGAATGGGTGCAGATGAGCTTGCTGCAGAATCCATTAAGTAGGTCCTGGGAGGGGGACTGTGGGTGGGACTATCCCATTTGGAAAGAAGAAGTGGGAGGAAGAGACAGCAGAAGAGCAGGTAAGGAGCGATGAAGGCTAGAAGAGGCATATGAGAGGGCAGAGAGTATGGGGAGCACAAGAAAGGCAAAAGAGGAGAAATGGTTAAAAAACAAAAAAACAGGTGTGGTGGTGGGAGCAGCAAAAAAGGCTGAAAAGAGCAAGTGAGGAGAAAGGAAAGCAGCACAAAGTTCAAGTTCAAGAATTTATATAGCGCACTACTCACCCAGAGGGTCTCAAAGGTGCTTGGGGAGGGGGTTCATTATTTATCGAATAGCCAGGTTTTAAGTTCTTTTCTGAAGGAGATGTGGTTCTGTGTAAGGCGGAGGTGAGTGGGGAGTGAGTTCCAGGTCTTGGCCGCCAAGTAGGAGAAGGATCTACCTCCCATGGTGGATCTTTGGATACGCGGAACTGCGGCAAGGCCTTGATTGGAGGATCTCAGTTGGCGGGTGGGTGTGTAGAAGGATAGTCGAGTGTTGAGGCATTCGGGACCTAGTTTGTAGAGGGCCTTGTGTGCGTGGGTGAGGAGACGGAATGTTATTCTCTTGTTGACGGGAAGCCAGTGGAGGTCTTTCAGGTGGCCGGTAATGTGATCTTGGCGAGGGATGTCCAAAATGTGTCTCGCTGATGCGTTGGAGTTTTTTCTGTAATTTGGCTGTAATTCCGGCGTAGAGGGTGTTTCCGTAGTCTAGTCGACTCGTAACCAGTGCGTGGGTGACAGTCTTTCTTGTCTCGGCGGGGATCCAGTGGAAGATTTTTTTTGAGCATACGAAGTACGTTGAAGCAGGAGGATGAGACGGCATTGACTTGATTGGTCATCGAGAGTGAAGAGTCTAGGATGAAGCCAAGGTTACGTGCGTGGTCCGTGGGTATTGGTGCTGAGCCCAGCTCCGAAGGCCACCATGAGTCGTCCCAGACAGAGGGGGTTGATCCTAGGATGAGCACTTCCATTTTGTCTGAGTTCATTTTAAGGTGGCTATCTTTCATCCATACGGCTACTTCTTTCATGCCTTCGTGAAGATTGGTTTTGGCGGTGTTGGGGTCTTTGGTGAGTGAGAGGATTAGCTGGGTGTCGTCTGCGTAGGAGATGATGTTGAGGTTGTGTTGACGCGCGATGGAAGCGAGTGGACTCATGTAAACGTTGAAGAGGGTGGGACTGAGTGATGATCCTTGTGGTACACCGCAGATGACTTCGGTGGCCTCTGATTTGTACGGGGAAAGTCGGACTCTCTGAGTTCTCCCAGTTAGGAACGAGATGATCCAGTCCAAGGCAAGTGTGAGAGAGAGGTATAAAAGTGGCATAAAGAGCTGAAAAAAGGGGGCGAAAAGTCCCCAAAAGTGAGACAGAGGAGTATGAAAGTGGCACAAATAGGATGAAAATAGAGGAGAAAAGCACAAAAAGTGATACGGAGGAGTATGCAATTGGCACAAATCGGATGGAAATAGAGGAGATAAGGCACATAAAGGAGAAGTGAGGTATTAAGAGATTAAGAGGAGGAAAGAGGCCCAGAAAAGAAATAAGACTGAGGAGGAGGGAGAGCAGCAGATGAGAGGCCAGGAGCATCTGGTGAAGATCTGAGTCCAAAAGGGCCCTGGTTCATCAGATGACCAGCCCAACAAGTATGACGCTAGGATCAGTTTTTTTCTGCAATCCAGAAGTACTCCATAGAATCAGGGTAATAAAGTCAAAACAAAAAAATGGTGTGGGCCAGGACCCGAGGCTGAATATATAAAAGTATTTGGACCCCCCTCCCTGAGCTGATTTCAGCCCAGGAACTTCATCCCTAGGGGCCCAAAACTTTTCTGAAGAGGAGGGTGGGTGCACAAACCCATCCTCCCGGAGCCTATTACGGCCTGGATATCCCAACCCCACGGGCCCAGCATAAAATAATAGTGGAGGGGAAAGCATGCTTCCCCCATTGCAAGCATCATAAGGCCTCTCAGACCTCATCCCCAATGGCCATGGTCAAATTAAGGGGAAGAGGCATGCGAAAACCTTCCACAAGCCTCACAAGGCCCAGGGGACAACATTCCCCATGGCCGCTATTTTAAAAAGAGGAGTGGGAGCATCTCCTCTCTCCCTGAGTCTTCTCAGGTCCTGGGTCCCCATCCCTGGGGCTGAATTCATTTTAAAAGTAGCACGGGCCATCCCCCCCATCCCATTTCGATATCAGCCCCAGGGTGGGATGATACTATACAGTATCCCAGGGAGCCCACCTCATGGACACTGTGGTACCCTTGCCTGCCCTCCCCCAGGCAGGGAACTCTACTTTGCACCTGTTGGACAGGAGAAATTAAAAAATACTGCTGCTGCCCAGGCAACAGCTATGGAAAGGTGCAGCTTCCGCCAGCATCAAGTATGGTGCTAGCTTGTGATCCGGCTGTGGCTTTGGAGCTTCCCCTGCAGTCCCTATTCAATGAAGTGTGGGTGCCCCAGGTGAGCACCAGGGCACCCATCAAAACGTTTTACAAAGGGCCAGCATGCACCCAAATAAGAGAAACAAGCCAACTCCCATAGTTCCCACTATACATCCCGATGGGGAAACCGGCTGGTGAAGCAAGGGCCCTGGGGATCCCCCCATGGCCCAGAAACAAAATTTATAATTGTGGGTGACCAGGTGGGCACAGGGATACACACAGCAATATATATATCTTTTAAAGTGAATAATAAATGAGCCTCAGGAGCTACTCATTTATTATACACTCCTCCTTGAAGGACTGCCCCATGAGGACTTGTAATGGTGTAGAGGGCAGCAGGGAGTGCAACAGAAAGTCTCCTGGGTCATGAAATTCATGACCCTTGGAGATACAACCATATGTTTAAAAAACACTCTTAGTTGGAGTTCTGAGCCCTTCAGCTGGAGTGCAACTCTCTCCTTTGTTTTTTTATGATTGCATTTTGTGGACTGAAAAATGTAAAAATAAAGACTCAGAGACATTGATTTTATTTTACATATCTCTTGTCTCTGAGCCTTTCTTTTATAATTTTTAGCTTATAAAACCTATTTTAAAAGAAAGATTAACAGGTTTATTTAATTTTTGCAATTAAAACTTCATTAAATATTAATATAATATTCACTATTATTATACATAGCATTGTGTGAACTACTGAAATGTGCATTTTATTAAAAATGTTTTTTGGACAAAGAGGATAGATCAGTTTCAAATATTTTGATATGCTTACCCCTTCATAAGGCCCACTTTTAATATTTTCGTTGTTGTGACTCTTAGACAAAGTCAGTAAGTCGGCTTCAGTGCGGAAAGGTTCGGCGAGGCCATTCACATGCCATGCATGCCAGAAGGCAGTGTGCTGTGTGAGGAAGGGCACTTATGGGGAGTTGGGCATTCCTGACTGCCGGTCCGGCCTTGTGCCCAACCCCTGGCCATACACAGCCAAAGACCATGGGGTTGCTTGCCTGCGAGGGGTTGGCTGAAGGCCATGTGCGGTGTAGGGTTACTCAGGGTTGGCTTTACATATGATAAAAAATATTAAAACCCTATAAATTCACCAAAATAAACAGAGATTAAAGTAACATTCTAGGTAGGTTAAAATTTCACTGACAAAGTAATGTTTGAAACTCAAAAACCACTGAAACTCACCAGTTTGGTTATTGCAAGTAACTATAACTGGTGCCTTAAAGCAACCCCACCACGCAAAGTCTTGTCATCAATGATGTAATTCCATTTTAAACATATTGTTGCTCTAATGCAATCTGTAACACGGTATATACGGCAGATGGTGTAAGCATGTGGGGCATACCAAGCTCCCCCAAGGAGATTGTTGCAGGGATTCTGCTCATACATAGAACTGTACACAGAGACCTAGGACATCAGTGAATTGTGGTGGACCAAAAACTCACCTCAGCACCTAGAACGCCTAACCGACTAAAGCACGAACAATCACCCGTAAGGGTCTCCAGGCACTGGGGTCTGTCGGGAAGATTAAGCAAGCTATTGCCCAGAGTCACACAGTGCTGGGCTAATCTGCCGCAGGGGATCGAACCGTGATCCCCAGTTTCCAGCATCAGTCACCCTGGCCGCAGCGCCAAACCTCTCCACATAAGCAGACATATGATTAAAAATAATACAATCAGCATTGTTACAATTTCCATAAAACACAAAAGGAGAAATCATATTATAATGATGGTGGAAACAGATACTACAGTGTCTTGTATGCCACCCTCCCTAGCTAGGATCTATGATTTATATAATATTAGAAGGTCTCTTAGGCTTGAAAGGGGAACCCCATACCTCCAAGATCAGCAGTAGTGAATCAAATCAGGATCTGCAAAAGCTCTCTGTCTCTCTGGAAACAGGTTTTCTCCAAGAGTCAAAATTATGCATGCAGTGGGATATTAAAGACGCCAGAATTTCAGCTAGCTGCAGCTGCGTGCATGTTATGTCTAGAGCATGAGCCGATCAGCCCGAACAACACCTAACATTGTTATGATAACCTTGGAGGCTTCAGCACTCACTGTGCAGACTAAGGTTGAGATGTAAGTGTAGGTACGTTGAAAACAAACCATTCTCATGTAAAGCAATATCAAGCAACCTAACTTACAACAACAGTTACATATAGTGTTGTGTGCAAAAGTAACAAAAAGGTAAAATGGCTTTTAAACTTCTAATAAGCCTATGCTAACATAGCAATGTGCGCAAGTAAGGCCCTGCCTTCACTACACCCTCCCTTGATCATAACACGCACAGAACGGGGGCAATTTGAAACGCAGAGTTCAAGTTCGAGTGAGACTGAACCAAGTTCAAATTTCGTCAAAGTGGACAATTGGGAGTAGAAGTCCGAATTAGTAACCACCGACCAAAAAATGTTTTACTCAACATCAAGCACAGGCTTTATTGTGTTCAAAGCACAGAATGTGAATGTAGCAAAAAAATAGATTAAAAAATCCTGAGTCACAAATGCGTTTGAAGTAGAAACCACTTCAATCCAAATGTGTATTAGCACAGTACGTTGCAGCTGCTTCCTATAGGAAGTCATTGTTCTCATCCGAAAACATTTTAGCCATCCAATTCGATAATGGGAAAGAACACACATGTTCTTCGACAGCCGGAGCCTCTAGCACCATCAGAGGACAACTCAGGTGTTCTTCGAGATAACTGCGTGCCAGAAAGTCATGGGCTGCAGTCCATATGTTCCAATTACCTAGGACTCCATGTGCTGCTGCGCAGGCCATTATTCCAATACCAGAACAGTCTAACTCATGAGCAACTAAGGGACTCATTAGTAGATCATAATCCGGGTTAGGAGACACTTTGTTGCAGAGACACAAATCCAGAGCCCATTCAAAATCGCAATCCAGGCAATGGAAGACAGGCTACAGGCATGTAAAATACGAGAAGCGGAAAGATAATCCTTACGCTACACTCAAGGTAGCCAGAGGTAGCACTCCAGAGTAATAAATGATCCAGTTACGAAGCTGGAGCAGCCGGAGCAGGTTGTTGTGGGGCACAGATTGTGCAGCCATTTTTGAGCAAGCAAATCAACAGCAGTGTACCGGCAGCCAAGGCGAGAATTATCGGTAATCTGCCGAAGAGGCTGGAAAAAATAGAATGAAAAAATAACGTATCACACCAAATATAGTTTGGAATGAAGTCACAAGGCCAAAACTTACCATTTTAAAAAAGTGCGCCAAGCCCGTGGTCGACAAGGCATTAAGGATAGTGTGAATCAAAGCATTGAAATGCAGGGGGAGATCAGTATTTAAAAGGGCATGCACCTCGGTGCAAGTGTTTGCCATGTGAAGGACGAATGCTACACGCAAAGATGTAAGGGCGACTTCTTTTTGAGACAATAGAGCCCTTATTCGACTCATCTTGTTGAACTCTGCTTTCAAGGTCGGAATGGAATGCCAGATGGATACATCGAGCTTCCCATGTGGAGGAGGGAACAGCAAATTTTTGCAACAGACTACACGTTGGGAAACAGTCACAATGTACGGTATCCCTGCCAGCATACCATAGCAGTATTCATTATTTAAAAGCAAATAACTATGGTTTGCTAGCAACGTGAAAGTCGGAGTTATAGTTAAAATGCACACTAAATTCGGGGCGTCAGAATTACAAGAGCCATGCAATTGGATGTTCTTACAAACTAATGAGTGATCCGGTGTCAAAGTGCAATCTACACCTTTCAGATAAACTTAATTACCGTCCCTCAGGCACCTATCGATGAATGGCAGAGACCAGCGCTGCCTAAAGGTTCATACCTGTCTATGGCATAATACTTCATAAATGAATCGAATTTGAATAGGGGAACAGGCAACGTTATTAACCCATGAATGAGGATACAGCTGAATTATATTCAGCAATAGAAAAAGGCAATGGCTTTAACTTTTCAATATGCAAAAGTGAATACGCAACATCTTTCATAGACATGAACTGTTGTTTTACAGTCAAAACAAAAGGTAAAAATAAAGAAGAGGTATTGATGTAGTCCCAAGGCACTTTACCTCCCTTCAACGTTTGTAATGTCCAGGCAAATTGCATAATGGAACGTTATTGATTTTGCCCATGATACAAAACAGACACTTCGTACTGTACGATATCAACAACAGATGAAACCATATTGTCCAATGTGTAAATTTGGGAAGAAAGGGTGTTAATGCTGTTATTAACAACTGCAAGCACTTTTTCCAAATTTGCTTGATCTATTTCACGTAATCTAGAAGGTGCTTCAATTTGAGAGAGTTTCTAAACTTTATTGTACACAGCATATACCTATCTTTTTGATCTGCCTCCCACAGGGCCTTTAACAAAGTCATTCAGATCACCATCTTCATTTAATTTGGACAGATGGAGCTTAACTGACACTAAGGTGGAATGTCTGACCCAGTTCCAACATGACTTGCCTACTGAATAGGTAGTAACAGAATTATCACTTTGAAAACTGGGATCCACCCTCACCTGTGTATAGCCAGGGGTCAGATGCAGAAAACTATGTTGGCAGAAATCAGAACTTTGGGAATCAAAACTGGAAATGTTAAAAGACGAATTCAGCAACAGAGACTGTAATTCCCTAAGGGACAAATCTGTGTGATTGTACCATGTAGCGTATTCTCCTAAATCAGGAAGAGAGGGAGCATTTAAGTTTTTTAGACGTAGCCAATCCAAAGCAGGTTGTCTGTGAGATTGTCGAATTTAAAAACAACATTTGGCTCGGCATGAGACATGCACGATGCAAAGCCTTAGTACCTTCTTCCTGCCAGCCTTTAGAACCCCAAATGGATTTAAGATCAATAGTATATTTCAACAGTTCATAGCCCCCAACTGCTAATTGGTCAAGAAAGGACTTAGAATACAGTAATTTAGTGTGGGTAAGTCTAACTTTGGAAGAAGACTTGCCAGTCATCTTAAAATAAAATGTGTCACGATTAGATTGATTAAAATCAGTAAAATATGTAAACTTTTTCAAAAGAGTTTTTGAGCTGCCCTCAATGGGAGCTGGACAATGTTCCCATTGTGTATAAATAACCACATTTCTAAATGTGTTTGCTTTGTGCAGAAAATGATTGCCATACTGTTGGTAACAAAATAAATCAGCATAGTTGGCTGAGTCTCAATACAAATCTTCAGAATCAAAAGCAGCATAATATTTCAAATCAGAAAACAGAGCCTCTATGGCCTGTACATCCCAGTCATCAGAGCGTATATTTTGTTTAACCACATCCTCCATTGAAACACGTAGTACATTGGGAACATTAATAACCTCTGTGGGGCCCTGGATTTGAAATCTGACAGCATTCCAGACAATCCCATCTAAAACGGGCAAAGCTGTAATGTTAACAAAAGTCTGGTCCCTCTTCATGCTGTGAGATGAGGAGTGGGGTGCCAAAGTTCCATCAATTAGTCTAATTTAATTTCTTTCTTTAACATAGTGTCCATTTACAAGACAGAAAAAATACACCACAAATCCAATAGACATGAATAAAAAAAATTAAAAAAGCACTAGCCAAATGTAAGTCCAAGGGAGTATCAATTTTTTTTCTTAAACCAAACAGCAACAATCGAAATTTTTGATGGGTACTTTATTGCAACAGAGTTAGTGTCAAATGGAAAGTGTGACTGGTTAACTGCAGATGTTTGCAAATCAGGCATCAACAAGTCTGTAGGGTAGGTATACTCAGTATCATTAAGTGGATCACCAGCCGGTGTATTCAATAAAGGATCAGTAACTATTGGCATCTTGATGGCAATGTCAGGCCTGGTGGAACTCGCCGGAGCCAAAACAGAATTTCTCAGCATCGCTGGTCAAGAGACAGCTGAAGTCATACTAAGAAGAATCGGCCACTCGCTGTAATTTGACATCTCGGCAAAAAAACCACCCACCAAAGCCGCGACCAACTCCAGCCACAAACGACCATGGCACAAACTCTCCTCCGAAGACCTCATCAAACACCTAGGAGAATTCCACCTCCCTGACGAGAACAGCGATATTAATACAGCATATGCTGCTTTCCATGACTGGATTGTCACAGGACTTGACGCCTTAATTCCGGCTAAATGGACCAAAACCCGCAGCTCCCCCTCCAACCCATGGTACAATGATACGCTCAAAATACTGCGAAAAGAGTGCAAGAAAGCCGAACGCGAATGGAGGAAAAACTACTTAGACAGTGACAAAGCCCTTTACCTATCTAAACTACGCACGTATCACAAGGCGATTCGCACTACTCGAGCCTCCTTCTACGCAAAGGAAATCGAACATAGCTCCAACCCCACCAAAACCATCTTTAACTTAGTTCAGAGCCTCCATAAAACCCCCAACCCAGGTTCCTGTAATACCTCCTTGAAACAATGCGAAGATCTTGCCACCTTCTTCATTGAAAAAGTGAGGAAGATCTATACGTCCTTTCCACATGATGGTGCTACGTCCTTTAACACCCCCTATGCGGCGGCGGATACTTCAAAACTGCTAAGAATACCTGATATATCGTCCGACGACCTTGCTAAACTGTGTAGACAGGTTAAGTCTGGTTCCCCCGCAGACCCCATGAGACCAGCTAAATTCCTGGAATTACTTGACTTCTTCCTTCCCCCGCTTACCAACCTACTTAACCTTTCTTTTTCCTCAGCGGTAGTCCCCACCTGTTGGAAATCTGCATGGGTCTCCCCTATCATTAAAAAACCCACACTGGATCCCACTAAGCCAGAAAACTTCCGACCCATTTCACTGCTCCCCTGGGGCCTCATTTATGAAAAGTGATGCATCGCTGCGTGAAAACAGCGATGCGTCACTTTTCACTGCGCACTCCTTGCGACACCAATGATGCGTCATATTTAATGTATGACGCATCATGTTGCAAGGACTTACAGATACGTCAGTATTTCTGACGCATCTGTAAGCGCAAAAGTGACGCATTGCTGGAGTGTGTCACAAAAGTGACGCATCTCCAGCAATGCGTCCTTTCACATGGGGAAAGCCCAATGTGAAAGGGCTTGCGTCAGTCTTACGCCTGCTGTGAGGCAGGCGCAAGATTTTGACGCAACAGCATCCTAAAAGTGACGCAGTGAAATCTCATAGATTTCACTGCGTCACTATTACGAGGCTTTTTGCGGGGGAACGCCCCCTCTGCATACATTATACCTGACGCAGGTATAATGTGGCGCAGGGGTTTAAAAAGTATTTACAAAAAGGGGTGGTGAGGGACAGAGTCTCTGAATTAAGCAGAAAGCTCTCACCCAGTCAAAAGATCAGGGCTAGATCCAACACCGTTTTTTAGCTCACTGCACCATCCCAGTTTCAGAACCTGGCTGTATGCAAATTAGTCTGTTCCTGTCCCAGTGCATGATGGGAACAGGACAAACCAAACTACAGAAGCCAATTCTTACACTGGGAAGGAAACAAGCTCCCGGGGACCGGTTTCTGGCATTACAGCCGTCTTCGGCCCGGTTTGCTTGAATCCTGATGGTGCAATGAGCAAGGGTCTCACATCTGAGAATACCCTTCCACGCTTAGGGTGGACAAACATATTTACAAAAAGGGGTGGTGAGGGACAGAGTCTCTGAATTAAGCAGAAAGCTCTCACCCAGTCAAAAGATCAGGGCTAGATCCAACACCGTTTTTTAGCTCACTGCACCATCCCAGTTTCAGAACCTGGCTGTATGCAAATTAGTCTGTTCCTGTCCCAGTGCATGATGGGAACAGGACAAACCAAACTACAGAAGCCAATTCTTACACTGGGAAGGAAACAAGCTCCCGGGGACCGGTTTCTGGCATTACAGCCGTCTTCGGCCCGGTTTGCTTGAATCCTGATGGTGCAATGAGCAAGGGTCTCACATCTGAGAATACCCTTCCACGCTTAGGGTGGACAAAAATATTTACAAAAAGGGGTGGTGAGGGACAGAGTCTCTGAATTAAGCAGAAAGCTCTCACCCAGTCAAAAGATCAGGGCTAGATCCAACACCGTTTTTTAGCTCACTGCACCATCCCAGTTTCAGAACCTGGCTGTATGCAAATTAGTCTGTTCCTGTCCCAGTGCATGATGGGAACAGGACAAACCAAACTACAGAAGCCAATTCTTACACTGGGAAGGAAACAAGCTCCCGGGGACCGGTTTCTACCTAGATGCGTCACTTTTTAAATATGGCGCAACAAGGCGCATGTTTTACGCCGCAGATGCGTCACAAAAAGTGACGCATCCGCAGCGCAAAACTGACGCAAGGCCTCATAAATGAGGCCCCAGGGCGTCGAAACTGGCTGAAGCTCACGTAAACAAAGTGCTATCCCATCACATGCAGCAAAACAATGACCTGGACCCCTCCCAAAACGGTTTCAGACCAGGTCACAGCACTGAGTCGGCTCTGCTGACCACTACGGAACACCTTCGTGGTATCCTGGACGCTGGTCAAAGTGCCGCGCTGATCCTGTTGGATCTCAGCGCGGCCTTTGACACGGTCTCACACAATATCTTGCTGAAACGACTTGAGGCCATAGGGATTGGTGAATTAGCCCTTGAATGGTTCCGGTCCTTCTTAAAGGACAGGTCCTTTCGAGTCTCAGCCCCACCTTACATCTCCCAACCCCACTCCATCGGACAGGGAGTCCCCCAGGGATCGGCGCTCAGTCCATCCCCTTTTAATCTGTATGTCCAGCCTCTCGCAGTAGTGGCAAGAGAGTGGGACCTTACGCTGGTGTCGTACGCCGACGACACACAGCTGGTCATTACACTCTCTGAAGGCCCATCATCCTCGGCGACTAAATTCAGAGATGGCCTAGCGGCAGTTGCTCAGTGGATGACGCTCAACTGCTTGCAGCTAAACGCCGGGAAAACAGAGGTGCTTCTCCTGGGCAAAATCCCCAGCCATTGGAGCGATCATTGGTGGCCCTCTGTGCTTGGCCCCACTCCCGTGCCTAAAAATGTTGTCAAGAACATAGGTGTCTGGCTCGACTCCTCACTTAACTACCAGTCCCACACAAAGAAAGTGGCAGCTACGTGTGTGGGTCTAATGAGGAGCCTCAGCCCTATACTTGGATTCTTTGACTCCAGAACCCGCCAGCTCATCATTCAATCTATGATCCTTGCCCGGCTGGACTATGCCAATGTCTTACTCTTGGGGGCAAACAAAGCAGAACTAGCAAGACTGCAACGTATCCAAAACTCGGCCGCCAGAGCGGTGGTTGGCCTCCCACGCAGGTGTTCTGCCAGAACCACCATCCGCAACTTGCACTGGCTACCTATTGAATCTCGCATTCATTTCAAAACCCTCACCATGGCATTCAAAATCCTCAACTCTGACTGTCCTGAACTCTTACACCCGCTCCTGGTACCCTACACTCCCCAGCGCACCTTGCGCTCACTGGGACAACACCTCGTAACGGTCCCCCGAATTAAGCTCTGTAGAACGGGTGGACGTTCCTTTAAAGTCTTAGGGGCAAGACTATGGAACTCCCTACCTCTACACATCCGCACCCAAACCAATCTGACTGCCTTCCGAAAGGAACTCAAAACCCATCTCTTTTCTGTCATCTAGTTTTGTTGGCTATCCCATCTTCTCCTCAGGTACTGGTTAGGTCAGCTCCGGGACGCTCCGTTGCTGGGGCAGCTGTTTGCGCTTTAACAAATAAATAACATAACATAACATAACAAACATTGTCAATGACACTGTTTTCCTTGCGACCAGGAAGTGGAGGTAAAATGACTGTTCTTGTACCCTGCACGCCAAGCAAAGCAACTGGTGCACGATATGAGGGGCCAAACTCCTTCTTGTTCTCCACCTTCTTATGGACCAGATCACCAACTCGGGGTAGCCAGCCAACTACCGGAATCTGAAGAGCAGCATCAGATGTGGAGGGCAAATGTTCCTTTGCAAGACTGTCTCTGGTCTTTTGTAGATTCTGTAAAACAGCAGAAGGTTCATATACCTCAAAGGATGTGGCAGACGCCACCATGTCTAGACCCTCAAGGTCCAGAACAAACATTTTGATGCCAAAGAGCATTTCGTATGGGGTCCGCCCACCCAGAGACCTTCTAGGGAGAATATTAAGTGCACGCTGTACGCTATAGAGATGGGCTAGCCAGTTCTGGCCTGTACCCAAAGCCTTAGCTGTCAAGGATTGCTTTAAGTCACGGTTCATTCACCTTTTTGTGTTTAATCGTGCTACCTTTGGAATCACGATAGTCATTCTGAGTCCCAAAAAATAAATTGTCATTGTAAGACTGAACACAGTAGTAAGAGTCACTCGCAATAAGAGTAGTCACAGAAGGGTCAGCGCACTCCAGTGCAAATACCAGAGAACAGAGCTCTGCCAATTGGGCGGTACAGTCCCCTAATGTCTGTATGCACGACATCGGACTGGAACTCTCCATTCACCATAGTACCAACCACTATTGCGCAGGCCGCTGAATAAGCATGTTTTGAACACCGTCGCCGGCTGCGCCGATCCACCTGTGTAAATAATACAATGGAAATCCTCCAGTGGGCGCATGGTAAGAGGAGCCGGATGAACAAATTCATACTGCAAGAACTCTTGAGTTTGCAAAGAGGTATCAAAAATGAACGTGACTTCCGGAGATGTCAATGACGTGGCCCATTGTATCCAACTCGGGTGCAAAGCTTTTAAATTTGGTGCACTGGCTTTCGTCACTGCCTCCACGGCAGGATACGCTGTAACGACCAACATGCATTTCCCCTGCAACAGTGCCCGTTCTTTCAGAATTGCCATCTGCACTGCTGTCAAAACTTTTTCCACAGTGGAAAACCGCATTTCAGCCGAAATGTACAAGTCTGACTTGTAAGCAATAGGGACTGTGTCACCCTCATTAAAAGTCAGGTACGTGAAACCCACCGCCCCAAGCACAATTCTTATGATCAGGATGGTGTGGTTGTCACGAGTCAGTAAGTATTTAGAATCAAGAAGATCAGACTGCAAAGATAGCAAAATTGCAGAATATTCAGGCAGCCAGCAAGACTTGGTGAATGTAGGTTGTACCAAGGAGTAAAAAGGCTTGATACGCTGGGCATAATCGGGAATATAAGTACACCCGAAGTACAAAAAACCCAGGAAAGATTGTAGTTTTTTCAGAGTTGCTGGAGCGCGCAGCTGTGCGCATTTCTCCAGGAAGTGAGGTGCTAAACCTCGACCTTCATTGTTGAGCTCATAGCCCAGGAACAACACTGAGTACTCTGCAATGTGTGATTTTGCAAAGTGAAATTTGTAACCCAAGTCCGCAAACATGCAAATGATGCAGTGAACGCGACACAGATGCGGCCATAATTCATCCTCTGTGAGATAAATGTCATCAACATATGAACACGCATCAGGGTCGAGTCTCTCCAAAAGAGAGTCTATGCGGGCGGCAAAGATGCCTGGACTGTTCTTGTAGCCCATAGCTAATCTTCTGAACTGTTTTTGTTTACCGCCACAAGTGAAAGCTTTCCACTGACTACTAATAGGGGACAGGTTATGGTTAAAAAAGCCATTGGATGTGTCAAGTGTGGTCTTAAACCATTTACGCACAAGACTATCCACAAGGGCTGAACTGTGAGTATTCTGTACCGTGCAGGTCCGACAATGAGAGTCAGTAATCCAATACCAAACGGTACAAGCCATCAGGGTTGGTCACAGTAAAAAGGGGAATATTCATCAGAGACACACACGTTTCAATCACACCTTGATATTCCAATTGTTCAAGGATTTCTGCCATGGGAGCTTTCACTTCACGTCACATGGGATATTGGGGTTGAGGCTGTGGCATAGACGCAATGGTATCTCATGTCTGGGGGAACATTTGTCCCATCCACGTTGAGTATGGTACAACGCACCTTAGCCCACTCTTCTGCAAAATTCAGCGCCTGCTCCTTCGGCACTGAGTGAGCAAAAGCAGGGAGGATTACCTCCTCCCCTTGTGGAGAGGACAGAACGAATGGTGGGGGCCAATCAGCCTCGGCTAACAAAATGTCATAGGTAGTAGTCAGATTTTCCCGAAATACCACTTTTATAGTACGCTGTATGTCACCTTCAATTAAAAGGACTATTTCATAAAATCGTTCAGAGGGAGCCACTCTAGTGTCAGCTGTCTCAACAGCAACAAATGTGTCAGTTGCTGTCACCTTCAGAAATGGACGCAATGCTTCCCGCACTACTGTAATTTCCACTGCGCTGTCTAGCAGTGTCAGCGCCCATGTCAGATTCTGAAGTTGCATTCTCACTATCTGTGGCATACCTCGCTATTAAAGCAGCAACTTTCTTCTTCTGACACTGGGGTCTCTGACTGCGGAGACTCGTCTTGCTTGCTTTTACCCTCGGTCTTGTGGGGCTGCTGCCGGCTTTGTTGAGCACCCAAACCTCTGCCGCTGGCTCCTCCACCGGTTGGTGAGACCGATGTATCCTGCAAAGAGTGAGGAGAACATTGATCAGGAACCTGAAAACAATCAGGTGACTTAATATTAGCGGGGTCTCACAAATCACATGTGCGCTCAGCAGACACAGGTATTGGCGAAGAAGGACGCAACACCTGTTTCTGTTGCTTTGTCTCCTGTTTTTTATTCTTATTCCAATTCTGCTTTGGAAAAGTGGTGCATTCATCTTCATCAGAAGCCGCCACCTTAGTTTGCTTCTGTGCTGCTGTCTTAGCAAAAGGCTTAACACCCAAACTATTGCGGCCAATGGTTTTATAAGCTTCCGTAATGATTTTCGGTAACTGCCGGGGCTTATCGGCATCTGGGACTTCGCGCAAAGCATTAGACACCTGGAAGTTCACTGCATCTCCCTTAACATTAGCAAGGACGAGATCGGAAACAACCTCAAACGCTCAACAGAGTCTCGTTCTCAATTCAACAGCCTCCTCCGCTCCATGTTCATCGGACAGCCATGGACGGAGTGCCGAAGCACTTAGTATAGACTGTCGCAAATATCTTACCCCAGGTCTCACAATCAGGAACCTCTGGTACTAAGTCTTTCTGCAAACTTATCTTTAGAATCCTGTGTTTCTCAACAGGAGTTGTATTAGGAAATACTGCTTCCAGCTGGTCAAATTTCTCTGCAAGCCAAAAAGGCAAATCATCCTTATCTTGGGGCCGCTTGCCCATAACCGAATTAACCATGACGGGATTAATTTTGATCCCGGCCGTTCCAGCTGGTAGCCCCGCAGCGCCAGGCAGCCCTGCCTGGACGTGGCGGGAAATGTATTGCACTAAAGCCCTAATAACCCCTACAGCAGAGGTATAAAGGACACTTAGTTCTCCAACGGGAACTGCCAAGTAATGCGGGTGCGGAGTAAACCTGGCAAAAACAGGTCAAGTGGCTCCAGGGATGGACAAAGGACCTAATCGAACCGCCGTTACGGAGTGGGGAAGGGCACCATTAAACCAAACTCGATGCTGCCAAGCAGTAATAGGAATCTCCAGTGTCCTCTACGGAGTATACTCCACACGCACGGCAGTGGGATTGTAGAGATGAAATGTATTGCTATCTGCATTCACCGCAGGGAAAGTAACCCATGAGAAAAAAATCTCAAATGGGTATGCCGCCTCAGCACTCACCACAACAACTACTGCCATGCCCTCCAAGAGGACAGCATACATCTGCAAATGATTGCGGACAGACATCTGACTATGCTGGGGTATTTCAATGTCACCCACAGCAACACAGTAGAGAAAAGACAATGCAAAAGAATGGTAGCACTAACGGGTACTAATTCAAAGTTTAAACCGTTTTAAGTTACCAAGCTTGAAAAGACCTATGTAACTATAGGTAGGTTAATCCGTCACCACTGTCAACCGGAAACAATAGTGAGGAGGTCGTGGACTGATATAAGCACAACTCGAGAGTCTCAAAATAAGAACGCTACGTTAGGTTCGCCATGTTGCAGGGATTCTGCTCATATATAGAACTGTGCACAGAGACCCAGGACATCAGTGAATTGTGGTGGACCTAAAACTCACCTCAGTACCTAGAGCCCCTAACCGACTAGCATCAGTGTCACATTAGCTCTTCATCCTATAGCAAAGGTACCAATGATTAGACAACCCAGAACATGTGACTTAGGTTACTCTCAGGAATGGTGGGAATCAAGAACACTTTTCGTTATATTCTCATACCAGTCCACAACATGGGTAAAAAAAGAGAAACAATTAAGTTTAAAATATTTATTTTAAAGATGTGCTCTAAGATGCAGTATTTTCGCGAGCATAAGCAGGCATATGATTAAAAATAATACGATCCGCATTGTTACGATCCATTAAAACACAAAAGGAGAAATCATATTATAATGATGGTGGAAACAGATACTATAGTGTCTTGTATACCATCCTCCCTAGCTAGGATCTATGTTTTATATAATATTAGACAGCCTCTTATGCTTGAATGGGGAACCCCATACCTCCAAGATCAGCAGAAATAAATCACATCAGGATCTGCAAAAGCTCTCTGTCTCCCTGGAAACTGATTTTCTCCAAGTGTCTAAATTATGTATGCAGTATGATATTAAAGACGCCTAAATTTCAGCTAGCTGCAGCTGCGTGCATGTTATGTCTAGAGCATGAGCCGATCAGCCCAAACAACACCTAACATTGTTATGATAACCTTGGAGGCTTCAGCACTCACTGTGCAGACTAAGGTCGAGGTATAAGTCTAGGGACGGTAAAAACAAATCATTCTCTTGTAAAGCAATTTCAAGCAACCTAACTTACAACAACAGTTACATATAGTGTTGTGTGCAAAAGCAGCAAAAAGGTAAGATGGCGTTTAAACTTCTAATAAGCCTATGCTAACATAGCAATGTGCGCAAGTAAGGCCCTGCCTTCACTACAAATTCCTAACAAAATTAATCTGCTGCACTCAAGAAGGTGGAAATTAATATCCTTTTATTTTGGGCACCAATAATTGTATGAAGCATTTCGACCCTTGCAGTCTTATCACAGTTGATAAAGACCACAAGAGTCAAAGTGTGTCCGTGCCATTGACCCATTGGCGCAGCCCCACTCCCCGAGCCTCATCCGCCCCATTGATTCCCATCTCGAGGCCTTAATTTTAAGGCCTCAAGGTGGGGAGGGGAAATGCGGTCCTCCTCCCTGAACCACTAAGGACCCCAAGGACCCCATCTCCTGGGACAAAAAGCTATTTATAAAGGGGATGGAGACATGCATAAAACAGTTTGTGGGGGGTTACGTGGGAGCCCCAGGGCCTCAGTGTCCCAGACGGCTCCCGCATGCACCCATCCTAGTTCACGCCGCCGGGTGGGGGAGATCAGAGTATCCCTGCCTGCAAGAGCATGGACAGAAAAACTAAACTCTGCTCCCACTGGCAAGAGCATTTTCAAAGCTCCCATCAAGTGGGGGCAGACTTTTGCTGCCCGCGCTCCTGTGAGCAGGGAACATACTTTTTAGGGGAGGGTAGCCCTACTCACTCTCCCCACCCCATATATATAATTATATATAATTTAAAATGTCGGCAGGAGGTTTTTTGTTTTTTTTAATGTTGCATTCCTGAGTGGGACCTGAAGGAGTCCTGTGAGATCACAATTTTGTGCAGCACCCCTCACTCATCCATCATAGGCCTAGAGGTACTCTTAGAGGTGAAATCTTTTAAAAATGGAGAAGAGGTTAACACTGCCCCCTCTCACCAAGCCATTATGGGTCCAGGGCCAAAAGTCAATTGAAAGGGGGATGTGGGCCTTGCAGCCCCCTTCCCTGAGGACCACATACCCCGGGATGGCTCACTAGCTGTTTCCTGGGTAGCCCACCCCAGGACACTCTAGTTTCCCTGCCCACTTCAGAGTGGGCAGGGAAACATGTGTTTGCTCCTGCCGGGCAAGAGCATTTCTTAATCTCCCGCCACTCTGGAGCAAACACAAAGTCTACTCCCAGCTTTGAGAATGCTCCCATCAGCTAGGAACAGACTTGTGATCTGCTTCCCTGCCCTCACTTATAGAGAGTAGGGAAACAGATCAAGAGTGTGCTCTCATCCAGAGGGAGTAGTATAAGTCGCTTCTCCCGATGGGCAAGAGAAATGCTGGTTGCTGCAACATGCTGGGACTCGGTTTGGCATGAGGAGACCCTGGGACTCCCCCCATAACCCCCAGCGTTGAGCATGGTGGGTGCCCTGGGCGGGCACCAAGGCACTCACCTTTAAATAATGTATTTGGCCCCAGGGAATGGGTCCCTGGGGAGGCAGCGTGGTTTCTCCATTAGGGCAAGGAAGTGTCGCCCCTTGCCCGCTGCTTGCCACTCTAAATCTGAAAAACAAAATGGCAATGAAATTATTTCATTGGCATTCTATTTTTTACTATGGAGCACTGCAACCACCAGCCACCCTGAAGCCAGGAGAAATGGGGGAATGTCCTCTGCTACAAATTGGCAGAGTAGGACTGGAGCAGAGGCTTGACTGCACGCTCCAAAATTCACATGTCACTTTGGCTGGCTGCCTTGAGCTGGCTAAAGTGACATGTGCACTTTGAAGCTCTCCAACCGTCTGTCTTATTAAGCTGGGTAGAGCGCAAGCATAGCCCTACAGGGTATGAAGGAGCATCCAGGCAGCCTGCTCCATCAAATCCAGGCTCTTCACTCATGCAGCATGAGACCAGCGTCTGGGTTGGTTAGGGGATCATCCTCTATTCATCAGACTGCAGAGGAACACTGGGGAAGACCTGGAGGCCATTGGTAAGCAAAATTGTATTTTATTTTATTGATTAGAAATGTGTAATGTATGAATATGACACTTTACAACGCACGCGTTACAACGCACACGTTACAATGCGTGTCATTACAACACATTTTTTACATCGCAAAATCCATTACGACGCATGTCGTTACAACAAATATCTTTAAAAAGGATGGGTTGTCCCCGAGCACAATCAACCAGTTTCTTTCAATTTCTTAAGAGAAAAGATGAACCAAAACAAATTCTTTCTGTTTCAGAGTTCATTAGAACAGTTATTTTTATTTTCTTTTATTTTCTCTTCATACATCAAATGTTCTTCATCATAATCTCAATTTTCATAATCCATAGAATTCATACAGAATGTAGCCAATAGAGCAAAACCCAATGCCAACACGTGTTTCGTCATGGGACACAGTCACCCAATGACTTCTTCAGGGCTACAACAAAAATGAAGAAGGATACATAATATATTCAATTTTCTAGCTATTCATAAAACCACACATCACCAGTGGGTATAAACACCACCTAACGCCACCATAGATTTAGTCAAAAGGACATAAAAGAGTGCACGAAATAGAGAAGGTCACATGAGTGCCAATTAAATAATTTAACGTGACAGAAACAGAAAGCAAGATCATATTAATCATTGAGTCCATTACTATGTAAAAAAGAGAGGTAACGACAAGTTTGAGATAACTCGAGATTGAATAGATATGAAGTACAGATGATCACCCAAGCTGTTAGCAAGAACCTTTTTACCCAAAATGTTAGCAAGATGAAAAGCCAAAAAATGGTTCGAGAACGCATGTCTAAATGTTGCCAAGAGCATATTCAAAGATATTAGTATCAAAGTTGAACCGAACAATCAAATATATGACTGATTATGAAAGAAAACCACTCCCTGAGAAGCGTAATCTATCTGAAAATCAGACAGTTTACTCACCATAAAGGTAATTTTCTTCAAAAGCACGAGAGCCAATTCCAGAAGTCAGATATTTCTCAAATAATAATATAAACTAGAGTAAAAACAAAATATAAATTAAAACCGTATTCAACTTTATATTCGTAATCCAACTGCTGAATCAACTAATAAGACCTATTCAACCTCTAATGTCATGTATAAATTCCAAAATACACTCTTCTTCGAATATTAGTAAATATAAATGGCAAGAGATAAGGTGAGTAAGCCTCTTAGATACTTCATCAACAGTACCCATCATTATTATGTTATCGTTGATATCGGTTCTTAGAGTAGAGGGAAAGTTAAAAAAAACGCCCCCATTTTTATAAAAAGAATTACCTCTATCTGTTTTCATATTTCAGAGTTCTTCTGGCGGAATAATATAATCATTAGATTTGCAGTCAAAAAAAGGGTAAACCAATATATATGTCAAAGAATCATATTGCTAAATCTTAACATTTTAATTCAATTGTTCAATGCGCTACGGAAACTATAGAGCACTCAGGGTTAATGACCAAAACCAATTGAGGGTCATGGGAAACAAAATTAAGAACACAAAAGTTTAATAATATTTCAAAATTGTTTAAAAACTTCAAGTCGCACAGTGAAAATTCTATTTACATAAACAGCCCAACTCATTATAGCTGTATGTCATGCTATTTATCAAAAGAGGCATAAACCAAGACCAGCCCGGTATCCTAAGCTCCCACTAAAATATTGTGGGTTGGCCGGAAAACTAGTAGCCTTGTATCAACACTATCTCAAAGCGTTGTACTAACAATGATATAATATATCTAACGGTTTGTAATCTAAAACGAATGGTAAAGGTTTGTATAAACCCAACCAATAGATTCCATAACCAAACACTCTGGCAAAAACCTATCTATACATGCCCTAAATTCAAATGCATAAAATTCCATTAAAACTATATATCAACAAATTCTCAAATGATTAACATACTACACAGTAACCCATACATTCATCTATACACTTACCTGGGAGAGTACTCCCTACAACATCAAGTGAGTTCCAAATTCGTAATCAACCGGACCGCCATGATACGGCGTTTAAATACCCGATCGCGCCACATTACTCAATGGTCTAAGAAATAGACATAGGACATCACCAGACTCTCCCGTCTTGCTAAGAGGCCGCCATCTTGGAATTGTTAGTTAACGCTGTTAAAAATTGTATTTGTTTAAATCCCTTCCACTATACAAAAGATACCTTCATTAAAGATACCAATCAAGTCACAAAATCGTCCAAACTTTACACAAGGTGGACGGATATTAACATACTAGCGTACAAGTTTGAAAAAGACACCATTGTTATGTCCCGTACTGAAGATAAATAACAGACCAATATCAATCGCCCAACTTAATCCAAATCACACGAACCATATGGCTCAAGTTGTTTATCAATTTCTATGACATCAAAATGGCTCCAAAAAGAGCCCAATTCAAAACCAAAATAAAAATTCAACAGTAAAGAATAGTCACAATACAGGTTGTAAGAGATGAAAAACGAGTTGAAGAGAGAGCATGCAAAAGATGATAGCGGCACCCCACAGGTAAAGGTGGTAGGCACAGAGAATATCAATACATATAAGCAAATTGAAGCCTCAATTTACAGTCCGCTGCATAATATTATCACTGTCACATCATATAGAAAAACACCAGCACATATGGTTATATACATTCAAGGAATAACAAGAATAAATTGGAAGTTATAACACTTGACAGATATTGAAGTACAGATGGGCAATAGGCGTCCATAAATCAAAGGAAATAATGTAGTTCTTGATCAACATTAATTCCGCTTTCCACAGCATGAAGTTTGAGGATCCATCTAGCCTCACATTGTCTTAATTTCTGTTCCTTATCACCGCCCCTTAAATCACTGTATATAGCCTCTATACCATGAAAGTGAAATCCCAGACTCTTCTTATACTCCTCACAATTAGCTGCACAGCAACCAATTGGATATCTCTGGTCCATATTTTTAAGGGCACGGAAATGTTCTGTCATTCTTTCCTTTAATGGGCGGATGGTACTTCCCACATAAATTTTCTTGCATCTACAAATGATGACATAAAGTACATATTTTGTCAAACAATCTATGTGCTGGTGAATCTTAAAAGTACGCAAACCATTGTAGCTAAAGTCCTTAAACCCCTTAATCGCCATCCGGCACATGCTACAGCTGCCACAAGGGAAGGAACCAGTATTGAGTTCTCTCAGCCACATTCTTCGCTTACCCAATTGTTTGGGATAACTGGGGCTAATAATACCCTGAATAGTTCTTCCCTTTCTATATGTAATACTTGGCGAACTGGAAATATGATCCAGTAAAGTTTTATCTGCCAGTAGAAGGGGCCAATTCTTCTTCAAGATCATGTATAGTTTATGGGACCATGGATGATAATTTGTTACAAGTCGTATTTTATTGCCTTTACTTGATGCAGATTTCTTAATAGTCTTCAGGGTGTCTGCATCTTTCAATTTAGTCACTCTGGTTTTAGCTTGTGTTAACACGTTATCAGAGTAACCCCTGTTCCGGAATCTCTTTTCAATATCTGTCACATTCTTCAAAAAGTCCTCATCCGAACTACAATTCCTCCGTGCCTTAGCATCTCCCCATAAGGAATAGCATTTTTCTGACTCCTGGGGTGTGCACTATCTGCATGCAGTATAGCATTGCATGCTGTAGATTTCCGGTACATTTTACTTTGTATCTTACCTTCAAAGTGAAAGAGCTCCAAATCAAGGAACACTATACTGTTAAAGTCAGAAGTTATTGTGAAGGTCATATTACATGTGTTGTCATTCATGTGGGCAAAGAAATCAGACAGGTCATCATCCGAGCCTGTCCAGATTAGTAAGCAATCGTCAATATAACGACCGTAGTACAGGATATATTCCTGCCACTTGGCCCCCGGTGGGCCCAAGACATGCCCCGCCTCAAACCATCCCATGAAGAGACAGGCAAATGACGGGGCAAATCTAGATGCATCGCAGTCCCACAGGTTTGTAAATACCTGTTGTCATTAAAGAGGAATGCATTGTTTTTAAGAATAAGATTAGACATTTCGATTAGCATTTCAGAATGTTCAAGTAGTTTAACAGGGCGTCTGAACAAAAATGTCTTAAGGGCCTCCAGTCCCTGTTCATGTAATATGTTGGTATACAATGAACAGACGTCCATCGTCACAAATTTCATCCCATGGTCCCAAACTAGATTGTGTAAAAGATTGAGCACATGTTTACTGCCCCTAATGTAGGATGGTAAATTTATTACATAATTCTGCAGAAATCCATCAACAAACTCGGACATTTTCTCAGCAGGTCCACCGATACCCGATATGATGGGTCTACCGGGGGCGCAGCCAGGTTTTTATGGATCTTTGGCAACGTATACAGACACGGGTAGCGTGGTTTGTCTGTCTTTAGAAATAGATATTCGTCACTAGATAATAGTCCACGGTCCCGCCATCTGATTAATTTGATATTTATTGCCTTTGCAATCGCAAACATAGGATTGTTGTCAAGTTTTCTGTACCAAGACCGGTTTTCAAGTTGTGACAAAATCTCAGCATCATATTTAGACCTATCCATCACTACCACATTTCCCCCTTACTTCGAGAACACTGAATGAGTTGATGTTGCGCAAGAGTTACCCAGCCACTACTTTGTATTCCTTTTAACAAATGTCTTTACACGGCATAGTCTATTACAACTCAATTACTATTCTAACTCCGCTGGGGCGTTAATGCATTGTAATGGATTATGCGTTGTAATGACACGCGTTATAACGCTTGCTTTGTAAACAACGTTTCCCGTAATGTATGTAAGTGTAGTGATTTAGTTAGTGGTTATGTTTTTTTATGGGTTTTCAGTAAAGGGGTTGTTTTTATTTGGATTTTTGGAAGGAGGGGTTGGTTGCTTTTGACTTTTGGAGTGAGACGTTGAATTTAGGTTTTTGGGGAGCAGTGGGGCACTGCTTGCCTGTACTACTTTTTAAGGGTACCAACCTCCCTTGTGGGAGTGGGATCCCCTCCCTTTAAATTAAATAGCAGCCCCGGGGTATGGGGTCCCCGGGGCCTTTTTAAGGTCCTGGGAGGGGGGCGCGCAGCCCCCCTCCCCTGTCAAATCGTATTTGACCCCGGAGGAAGGGCCTGCAGAACCTAAAGTCTAATCCTATGCTGCATGGCAAAGGTTCAACCCCCTCCACAGGTGCCCAAAAGGCATGTTTAGCATTATGTTGGCTGCAAGTGGGGGATTGGCCTTGTGGCCAGCCCCCAACTGTGCACAGCCATAAGCGTGTGCTCCACGGGGTTGGCTGCCGTGCACGGCGGGGGATAAATTTCCATATGTAATAAAATATTACTTTACGTTAAAAAGAACTCACATTTTATTGAAAAAACAAAGGTTAATGTAACGTTATAGCTAGGTGAAAAGTTTGGTTACAACTCACATTTTTTAACTATAAAAGCCACTGAAATTCACCAGTTACAGCGACAGCTATTGCAAATAGCTATAACTCACACCCTCACTATGCACTGCAAATTACCCAACATATTACATCATTCATGGCATCTTCTATGACATCATTGATAATGTCACTGTAACATTTGCAATACAATTATTGATTAGAAAACTGTGCATGGTAGGGGCGGGACTTATTTGTACCGGTGTTTGTCAGTGCTGGACCATGGCACTTATTTCTAAACACCTGCACTTATTGATCAGAGGTAGAGCTGCCTTCCTTTTTTTTAGCATAGAATATTAGTATTAAACATATCAGTAAACTTTAAAAAAAAATGTTAGATCTAGTACTTCTAGGCCATCCCTACTGATTGAGGTGATGAAAAAAAGTTCAAAATGTCACACTTTCAAGAGTGTGATGTTAAGCAAGGTAATGCTGGCACTGACATTCGACAGCAGTGGCATGAACTAAGGGTGGTTTTAGTTGTGTGATATTTCTTGGTACTTATAGTTTTAGAAAATAAGCACAGATTCTGCTCTCCCCCCCCCCCACTGGGCTATGTAACTACATTGAAACAGTCCACTATTGTAATTACAACCATTGCAGAGGGTTTCTTGTCAAAATGCTTGGCCACTGTAATTACCTATAAACATGTATTTAAAATGCAAATAACTTGTCAACACGACTGGCAACATAAGCAAACCAACAGATACAATTTGTTTCACTTGCTAACTCTGTTTGAACTTTGATATCCAGCTGACACAACTGGTCAAAAATATTCATTAATTGAAACAATATTAACAATCTGTGCTTAACCCTTTCGGTGCTTATGAAGGAATTGTTCCGTCATGAGCACCAGTGCTCCTATACTCATGACGGAACCATACCGGCATGAGAACAGGGGACTAAATCCTTCTGCTGCAGACAGCAGAGGGATTTCCTTTTTTTTGTATTGGCCTGTGGGGGGGGGGGGGCAAAGAACTCCCCCAACCTCCAGAGACCGTTTTGCATTTTCATTGCAATGACCATCAGGCACATGGCGCGCTGACGTCATTGCATTGGAAATGAAAGTGAAACTTAATTTCAGTTTCATTGTTTCAGTGCTCGTGGGACTATCACAGCCCCCGAGCGCTGAAACACTTGGGAGAGGTGTCATTTGCTACCTCCTTAAAAGATTGGCACAGACAGTCTTTTTGCCTCACGGGGGGCAGACAGCACCCTAGATGCCAGGGATTTTTTTTATAGGCCAAGGGTTGGGGCTTCCCAGAATAGACATGCAAATGCCTCCACCCTACCCCACCAAAGAAAATAAAGACTTTCTGCCTCCCCAGGAGGCAGATGGGGCAATAGCCCCAGATCTGCCATGGGGGGGGGGGGGTGTGGGTCAGAAAGCGCACTAAGCACCAGGGATTTTTTTAAATATAAGTAGGGGTGGGGCTGCCCTGAATGGGCATGTCAATTCCTCACCCCCTCAAAAAATGCTATAGTCCTTGTAAATTGTAAATTGATACTTGTATAGCGCACTACTCACCCGCAAGGGTCTCAAGGCGCTTGTACGAATACCGCTGTGGAACCCATCCTGGCTTTCCCTGTGAGGCGTCCACTCCTGGGCACCCCCAAGGTGGAGGCCAGGCATCCTTAGCGTTGTGGGGGCCGTTGTGGAGATTAAGCAAGCTATTGCCCAGAGTTGCAAAGTGGGACCCATGATCAGAATTGGCACAGAGGCGAGAATGATCAGGTCCATGGAATTTTGAGCTCAAGACCCGCCGAGGCGGGGAATTGTACCCTGGTCCCGGGCTAGACCTTGCATCAGGGTCTGCCGCTCTAACCATTGAGCCACACTTCTTTCTACCTCCTGTGGGAGGCAGATGGGGCAATAGCCCTTTATCTGCCTACCCGGAAGCAGAAAGCCCACTAGGCACCAGAGATTTGTTTTTCCCCAAAGGTGGGCCAAAGGCCTGTGACTGGGAGGGGCCAAAAACATAGGAATTGAGGGTATAGCACTACAAATTCCAAGCGCTACATTTTTAAACAAATACATTTTTGGCTGATTCGGCCTTGGACTGCCACACAAGTGAGGTATCATTATACTTGGGAGACCAAGGGGAACGCTGGGTGGTAGGCCATTTGTGCCGGCATAGTGATACCACACAAATATGTGTGGAAAAAGCTTTTTTTTCAGCAAAATATGAGGTTTGCAGGGGATTCTGGATAGGAAAACGTTGGAGGATCCACACATGTCATACCTCACTAGACTCCCCAGGGTATCTCGTTTTCGAAAATGTGTGGAGTAGGTAGGTTTTCCTAGATGGCCGCGAGCCCGGGGCCAAAATATCAGGTGCTCCCCCTGCAAAACCAGGTAGTTTTATGGTAGGTAATTTTGAAGTCACCACAGTATGATTTGGGCCATTTCCTGTTGCAGCCGCTATTCCTACCCACACAAGTGAGGTACCATTTTTATCGGGAGACCTGGGGGAATGTTGGGAGGTAGAAAATTTGTGTCAGTCCAGTGATCCCACAATTTTCCCACACAGAAATGTGAGGAAAATTTGATTTTTCTCAGCTAAATTTTAAGTTTGAAGGGGATTTTGGGTAGGGAAGCATTAGGGGATCCATGCCAGCCATACGGATACCTCAGGTCTCTAGTTTTCAGAAATGTGTAGGTTTGGTACCTTTCGCTAGATTGTCGTTGCGCCCGGGACATAAATATCATGTGACCCCCTTGCAAAACCAGATTATTTTGTGATAGGTAATTATGATGTCTCCACAAAACGTTTTGGGCCCTTGCCAGTCATAAGTGCTTGACCCACCCAGACGAGTGAGGTGCCATTTTTATCAGGAGACCTGGGGAAATGCTGGATGGAAGGAAATTTGTGTCAGCCTGGTGATCCCATTTTTTTCAGCAAAAACTTGATGTTTGCAGGGGATACCGGGCAGGGAAACGTTGGTGGTACATGCCAGCCATACCTCCCTGGACTCCCCCAGGTGTCTAGTTTTCAGAAATGTCTGGGTTTGGTAGGTTTCTCTCAATGGCTGCGGAGGGCAGGGCCAAAAATGGTTCTGGGAACGGCAGCCATCTAGGGAAACCTACCAAACACACATATTTCTGAAAACTAGGCATAAGGGGGTCCTGAAAGATGTGACTTGCGTGTACCCCCCAAAGTTTTCCTACCCAGAATCCCCTGCAACCCTCAACTTTTGCTGAAAAAATCAAATATTTCTCACCGGGCTGACACAAATTTCCTTCCACCCTGCATTCCTGAGGTCTCCTGATAAAAATGGTACCTCACTCATGCGTGTGGGCCAAGTACCCGCGACAGGCAAGGGCCTTAAACGTATTGTGGAGACATCAAAATTACCTAGCACAAAAAGATCTGGCTGTGCAAGGGGGGGTCACATGAGTTTTTGGTCCCGGGGTTGGTGGCCATCTAGGGAAACCTACCAAACCAAAAACATTCTGAAAACTAGAGACCCCGAGGAGTCCAGGGAGGTATGGCTTGCATGGATCCCCAAAGCTTTCCCACCCAGAATTCCCTGCAAACCTTAAATTTTGCTGAAAAAAATCAAATTTTTCTCAAAGTTTTGTGTGGGAAAGTTGTAGGATCACCGGGTTTACACAAATTTCCTACCACCCAGTATTCCCCCAGGTGTCCAGATAAAAATGATACCCTCAAAAGGTAAGGGCCCTAAACATATTGTGGCGACTTCAAAATCACCTATCATAAAATGACCTGCTTTTGCAAGGGGGGGGGGGCACCTGGGTTTTTGTCCCCGGGCTCAGTGGCCATCCTACCAAACCCACACATTTCTGAAAACTAGATACCCTGGGGAGTCCAGAGAGGTATGGCTACTGTGGATCCCCCAACGTTTTCCTACCCAGAATCCCCTGCAAACCTCACATTTAGCTGAAAAAAATCCCTTTTTCCACACATTTTTGTGTGGGATCACCATGCCGGCGTTCCTCTTGTTCTACCCAGTAAAATGAGTGGGTGGGCCAAAGGCCTGTGACTGGGAAGGGCCAAAAACAAAGGGATTAAGGGTGTAGCACCACAAACTCAAAGCGCTACATTTTAAAACAAATATGTTTTTAGATGATTCCACATTGGGCAGCCACACAAGTGAGGTATAATTTTACTCGTGAGACCAAGGGTAAAGCCGGATGGTAGGAAATTTGTACCGGCTTTCACCAAAATTTGAGGTCTGCAGGGGATTCTGTGTAGGGAAACGGTGGGGGATTCATGCACGCCATACCTCACAGGACTCACCAGCGTGTATAGTTTTTAGGAATGTGTGGGTTTGGTAGGATTCCCTAGATGGCTGCGGAGCTTTTGGCCAAAAATCCTGGTGCTCCCCCTTGCAAAACCAGGTCCTTTTGTGATAGGTAATTTTGATGTCTCCACAACACGTTTTGGGCCCTTGCCTGTTGCGGGTACTTGACCCACCCACACCAGTGAGGTATCAGTTTTCACTGGAAAAATGTGGTGTGGCCACGTTGCGTTTTGGGCTGTTTCCTGTGGCAAAAACTAGACCTACCCACACATGTGAGGTAGAAATGTTATCGGAAGACGTTGTGTAATGCTGGGTGGGTGGTATTTTCTGGACCCACGCAGATTCAAGAACTTTCCATCACAGACTTGTGAGACACACACAAGTCACCCCATTGTGGAATGTCCCTGGGTATCTAGTTTTAAAAAAGGTATGGGTTTGCTAGGTTTCCCTAGGTGCCGGCAGAGCTAGGGTTCAAAATCTACAGCTAGGCACTTTGCAAAAAAGGGTCCGTTTTCACTGTAAAAATGTGGTGTGTCTACATTGCGTTTTAGGTCATTTCCTGTTGCGGGCACTAGTCCTACCCACACAGTGAGGTACTTATTTTTATCCAAAGACTTTGGGGGAATGCGGGGTGGGTAGAATTTTGTGGAACCACACAGATTCCAGAACTTTACATCACAGAAATGTAAGGAAAATGTGTTTTTTGACAAAATGTGAGGTTTTTCAAGGAATTCTGGGAAACAGAGCCTGGTGGGAGCCACACATATAACCCTATCATGGATTCCCATGGTTGTCTAGCTTTCGAAAATGTATAGGTTTGCTAGGTTTCCCTAGGTGCCGGCAGAGCTAGTGTTCAAAATCTGCAGCTAGGCCCTTGGCCAAGAAAGGGTCAGTTTTCTCTGTAAAAATGGGCTGTGTCATATTGCGTTTTGGGCTATTTCCTGTCACAAGCACTAGGTCTACCCACACAAATGAGGTATAACTTTTATCGGAAGACTTTGGCAAATGCGGAGTGGGTGAAATCTTGTGGATCCACACAGATTCCAGAACTTTCCATCACAGAAATGTGAGGAAAATGTTTTATTTTACAAAGTTTGAGGTTTACAAGGGATTCTGGTTAACAGAACCCGGTGAGAGTCGCACAAGTTACCCCATCCTGGATTCCCCTGGGTGTCTAGTTTTAAAAAATGTATACTTTGGTAGGTTTCCCTAGGTGCTGGTATTGCTAGGGTTCAAAATCTACAGCTAGGCACATAGCAAAAAAAGGGTCAGTTTTCACTGTAAAAATGTGGTGTGTCCACGTTGCCTTTTGTGCCATTTCCTGTAGTGGGCACTAATTCTAGCCACAGTAGTGAGGTACTATTTTTATCTGAAGACTTTGGAGAATGCGGGGTGCATGGGATTTTGTGGATCCACACAGATTCCAGAACTTTCCATTACAGAAATGTGAGGAAATGTGTTTGTTTTTTGACAAAGTTTGAGGTTTGCAAGGGATTATGGGTAACAGAACCTGGTGTGAGCCACACAAGTCACTCCATCCTGAATTCCCCTGAGTGTCTAGTTTTCAAAAAAGTTTAGGTTTGCTAGGTTTCCCTAGGTGCTGGCAGAGATAGGGTTCAAAATCCACAGCTAGGCACTTTGCTAAGAAAGGGTCAGTTTTTACTGTAAAAATGTGGTGTGTCCACGATGTGTTTTGGGCTGTTTCCTTTCGCGGGCACTAGGCCTACCCACACAAGTGAGGTATCATTTTTAATCGGCAGACTTTGGGGAATGCGGGGTGGGGGAATTTTGTGGATCCACGCAGATTCCAGAACCTTCCATCACAGAAACCTGTTTTTTTTTTTACAAAGTTTGAGTATTACAAGGGATTCTGGATACCAGAACCTGGTGAATGCCACACATATAACCTCATCCTGCGTTCCCCTGGGTGTCTAGTTTTAAAAAATGTATATGTTTGCTAGGTTTCTCTAGGTGCCGGAAGAGCTAGGGTTCAAATCCACAGCTAAGTACTTTGCAAAAAAAGGATCAGTTTTCATTGTAAAAATGTGGCGTGTCCACATTGCGTTTTGGGCCTTTTCCTATTGCGGGACCTTAGCCTGCCCACACAAGTAAGGTACCATTTTTATCAGAAGACCTTGGGGAATGCGGGGTGTGTGGAATTTTGTGGATACATGCAGATTCAAGAGTTTTTATCACAGAAATGTGAGGAAAATTTGTTTTTTTTACAAAGTTTGAGGTTTGCAAGGGATTCTGGGTAAGTGAACCCGGTGAGAGCCAATTCAAGTCACCCCATCCTGGATTCCTATGGGTGTCTAGTTTTCAAAACTTTATAGGTTTGCTAGGTTTCCTTAGATGCCGGCTGAGCTAGTGTTCAAATTCCACAGCTAGACACTTTGCAAAAAAAGGGTCAGTTTTCACTGTAAAAATGTGGAGTGTCCATGTTGCGTTTTGAGCCGTTTCCAGTTTTGGGCACTAGGCTTACCCACACAAGGTTTTTGAGGAATTCTGGTTCACAGAACCTGGTGAGATCCAACTCAAGCCACCACATCCTGGATTCCTCTGGGTGTCAAGTTTTCAAAAATGTATAGGTTTGCTAGGTTTCCCGAGGTGCCGGCTAAGCTAGTGTTCAAATTCCACATCTAGACATTTTTCAAAAAAAGGGTCAGTTTTCACAGTAAAAATGTGGAGTGTTGCATTTTGGGCCGTTTCCTGCCGCGGGCTCAAGGCCTGTCCACACAAGTAAGGTACCTTTTTTAGTGGTAGACCTAGGGGAACACAGAATTTTAGAGCTACTGTTATTACCTATTGACGTTTGATGCATTTCTGCCTTCCAAATGTAAGACAATGTGTAAAAAAAAGAAGTCACTTTGAAAAATGTCCTATAATTCACATGCTAGTATGGATACCCACAACTTCGGAGATGTTCAAATAGCTACTGTTTCTAAACTCTATATTTTGTTCCCATTTCGGAAATACATGGGTGTCTTTCATGCCAATTTTTCACAGTTTTTATGTTCCCAAATGAATTGCTATATACCCGGTACACAATAAAAAAAACATTCCAAGACACTGTTCAGTTATTGGCTCTGGGTTCCTCGGGTTCTTGGTGAACCTACAAGCCCTACATATCCCCACAACCAGAAGGGACCAGCGGATGTAACAGTATATTGGTTTCAAATGCCGTTCATACTTGTAAGAAGTTACAGGTGAAATCATTGGCGCAAATGGCTGTTTTTTCAACTCATTTTCAATTTTAACTATATTCAGCTGTTAGTTTCTATAAAAAACCTTGAAGGATCTACACAAATGACCCCTGGCTGAATTCTGAACTTTTGTCTACTTTTCTGAAATGTATAGCTTTCCAGGATCCATCATTGCTTTCATACCCATTTCTACTATTAACTGGAAGGAGGTTGAAAGCACAAAAAATAGCAGAAATAGGCTATGTCCCAGTAAAATGCTACAACTGTCAGTCCCTGAAAGCTGGGAAGATGGTGATTTCAGCACCACAAACCCTTTGTTGATACCATTTGCAGGGGAAAAAACAGACGCTTTAATCGGCAGCACTTTTTTCTGATTTTTAAAAATCGCTGTATTATGGCTAATTTCCGGGTCCCCTCCAGGGAAATCAACAAACCCTGGGTACCTTTAAAATCCCCATGATGTTCGAAGAAAAGGATGCAAATTTGGCGTGGATACCTTATGTGGTCAAAAAGTTACAGGGGCCTAAGCGCAAACTACCCCAAATAGCCAAAAAAAGGCTTAGCACAGGGGGGAAAGGCCTAGCAGCGAAGGTTGTTAAGCATCCTCCTATAATCCAAAACACTTAGGGGCAGATTTATCAACACTTTTTGTGCCCACAAATTCATGCAAAGTGATGCATCATGTTGATGAAGTATTTACCTGCTATCACAAAACTTTTTGGGAAAGTGACCCTTACAGTAATGCACATAGTGTGTTGTGCTGCTGTGCATCAAGGGGAGCTGCCCATGGGTAATAAGTACATGGTGTTCGCACGCATACCACTCATGAATTTTGATGCAAAGTTCCATCTATTAAAATTGCAAGACATGGATTTTCCACTAAAAAGCAATACCTCCTTAAGGCTGCTCCCCGAAGGAGGAGAAATCTTTTCATTTTCCTAATATGTCACACATTTGCATGTGTGCCGCACTATACATTACACATCTAAGGTGTAAAAAGCTTAAAAGTTTGTTGAGGCGTAATTTTTCCAGTACAAACCTGTTTATATCTCTAATAAAAGAGAGAGGGACCCTCTACCAAAGGGATGGGGTACCAACTATTGACAATGTCAAAAAAGAGAAATTCCCTTTGGGCACATTTAGCACAGAAAAATAGACTTATATATACAGACTACAAATCATTTCCTCAAACATAAATACAACAATCAGAGCAATTCACTAATTAACCAGATTCTGAAAAGACAAATAAATTCAATATGCACAGTTTAGTATTGTAAAAAAGTAGATTGTGTTCTTAATGTGTTTTTAATCTACTTTTTTACAATAATAAACTGTGCATATTGAATTTATTTGTCTTTTCAGAATCTGGTTAATTAGTGCATTGCTCTGATTGCTGTATTTATGTTTGAGGAAATGATTTGTAGTCTGTATCTATAAGTCTATTTTTCTGTGCTAAATGTGCCCAAAGGGAATTTCTCTTTTTTTACATTGTCAAACCTGTTTATACACATCAAGCACACACCTTTGCACTATTGTGCAAAAGACTAGGCAGCCTGTTTTTGCACCAGCAGAGGCGAGGGAAGCATCAGTGCTGTATCATATTGCGTTGCATTATTTTTTTTAGTAAATCTACCTCAAAATTAACATTTACTTGCACGGTGTTTCCTACAGAGCAGTAAGTGGTTCTCACTTTACAATAGAAGCCGTCATCATGATTTCCGGGACGTTTGAGCTAGAAGATAGCATCAGAAATATCTGTCACAGTCCCCGAGGTTGGACAGCAGAGCTATCTCTCTGGAATCTGTGAGACGGTCTAGAAATAGCGCTGTGTAATACCATTTAATTCAGGCATCAGCAAGTGAACACAGCCCTCGCAGTGCCAATGTTTGCATGCAGGGGCCACCCTTGAGGCGTGAGCAAACACCGTCAGTAGCTGTGCCGGCTAACCCTGCTGACAGGTGCGCCTGTCAGGCCAGACTATGCCACTCTCCAAACCGTGTGGTAGGTAAGATAAATACATTAAATTTAATTTAGCCAACAGCTTTGGCTCAGATATAAATAGCTGCATCCCCTAAGTGCAGCAAGAAATAAGAACTGTGATTTTACCCAAAGCCTCCCTCACGTCTGAGGGAATTTAATGTTTCACAAGCGGCCTGGGATGCCCTCCATGGCAAACGATGTCATTTTTAATTAAAGGCTGAGAAATCTCACGATTCTGAACACTTCTGTTTAAGAAAAAACGCGGAGAGACATTCCGTGCCCAAGAGAAATGCATTTTTTTTGTAGCAGGAAGTTCGTGACAGAATGGACACACCATATCGGAAGTTCGTCAGATGTGGGCGTATGAATGGCAATAACTCCTGCCTTCCAAACACCTATCGCAGAGCGCGTTATTTATGTACGGAGGCGACGTCATTCATGTCTGTGAGTGATAGCGTTCCACCTGCCACCGACTTACACAAGTGCCTTTTGTTGGGCACTTACTTTAGGGCAGGGCATCTTGTCCGTTAGACATCTCCGCATCCCTGACTCGTCTGCCAGAGATCCTTATCCTTAACCAAAAGGTGACAAATAGACTAACCTGTCTTCTTGGCTGGTGAAGTAGTTGCAAGAATGCGACACTTTCCTGGCAGCAGGCCAGAGTGGAGACTCGAGCTGCACATTCGAGGCTCTGTGCACCGTTGAGACCAGGTCACGGGCGGATTTACTGAGATTTGCCGAATAAAACTCTGAAAAGCAGCAACATTGCGTGAATAAACAGTCCCAAAACTTTAGTAATCCTGGGACTCTGTATCACTTCTCAAAGTAAGCTGGTTTCCACTATTGCCTAGACCAATGGTTCTCAACTTGTGGTCCAGGGACCCCCCGGGGTTCCGCATCTGCTCAGAGAAACAAAATAATATTAACAGATGAATCAGGAGTCTATAAATAAAGAAGCAACGTTGAGAATCTAACATTTTAAAACAGTCCATAAATGTGCAGGAATTTGAAACTGGATGCTAAAAATGAAGTTGGTGTCTTGAGAAGGGTGGCTTGGGGGGGGGGGCAGCCGACCGCAGGGAGGTCCCCACCCCCGGGCTGATTGGGAGGGGCTAGTGGGGGGGGGGGTTGCTTCAGAGCGCCAGCCTTGGGCTGGTTTTGGGCTGGTTTTGGGCTCCCTCGGTTCCTACTGAGGGAGCCCAGCTATATAATCCTCTGGCCCCTCCTCCCGGCCACCATTTTAGGTTGAATGACCTGGTGGCCGGGAGCTCATTAGTTAATTTAAAAATTTTTGTGTGGTGTTTGATATTTCGACTTCGTCATGTCTGGTGAGGATTATCGCGTTTTGGAGGCGATCCGCCTCTTGAGCGAAGCAGGACGCCTGGACCTGGTTCTAGGGGATGTGGCTGGGCCGTCGCGTCCTCGGCGGCAGGCCTCAGCTCGTGTGGTGGCGGTGGTCGCGGCTTGCGCGTCGCCAAAGAAATCTCGCCGGGAGGGGGTAAGTGACAGGGGCCGCCAGCGTGCTAGAAAAGCGGCCCCTGGAAGTGTGACGCATTTAGATTTGGTGGCGGCTGTACGGCGGGAGGCGGGTTTGGGGGAGGGGGAGGCTTCGGCTCCTCTGCTTGATGTGGGGCCGCCGCAACGTTCGCTTTCGGTCCCCGCTGCCAGAGGCAAGCGGGCCGTCAAGCGGGGAGGCAGAAAGCGTTCTGCTTCTGTCTCCGCCTGTCAGGCCGAGGACTTGGCGGCTGCGGTGACGGCGGTTGGCGCGCATGCGCATTTTGACGCGAGTGCGCAGCGCGCCCATCTTGACGATATTTTACCGACGGCAGTACCGACTGATGTAGATTTGGAACGCTCGGTTTTGGGGGCACTTGGTAGTAATCGGGAGGCGGATTTGTCTGCGGCTGGCAAGGGGCTTGAGAGTGACCGAGTGTATACGCCAGCTCGCGTTTCTGGGCCACATTTGTCTAAAGGTGTTGAGGCTCAGCCTGGACGGTTAGGGGCGGGGAAGGTTTTTGTACCTTATAGTCCCCTGTTGTTTTCCCCCGCTGTCTCTGATCGTGGGGAGGTTTATTCGGTGCTCAGTGGTTCTGTGGGGGAGGGGGAATGGGCGCAGGTTGAGAGGAGGGAGAAGGCTGTGTTGCAGGGTCAGGAGGCTGGTGGTGGTGTGTTGTCTAGCACTGCAGTTGTCTCTGAGTCGAGTGGGGGGTTTGTGGATTCTGCGGGGGGAGCGGGGGTTTTTTCTTCTTTACATGGCAGTGGTGATAAGCAGGTGGGTGCTAGGTCTTGGGAGGGTTTGGATGTTTTTCCTTCTTGGGCAGAGGGGGTTCGTGATGCAAGCAGGGCTGAGCCCCCCCAGGGGACTGATATGCTGAGTGGTTTTGGGGGCACTTTGAGTTTTCCGGGGTTGCCTGTCAGGGGCAGGTCGCTTGGGAGGGTGGACCAGCTCCGCTCTGATGTCCAGCAGAAAGGGCAGGGTGGACTGGCATTGGGGCCTGCGTCTAAGATTGTTCAGGAGTTGTTGGACTGGAGTAGTGGTGATGAGGACGTGGAGCCTTCCCCTCCTCGTGGGGGGCTGTCGGTTCGATCTAAGGGGTCTGTTTCTCGGGAGGTTGGTCAGGTGCAGTTTCAGGATTCTAGTTTTTGTATGGCTAGTGGTGTTGGCAGTTTTGGCCGTCCTGGTAGTAAGGGTCCCGGCACATCAGTTCAGCCTTTTTCTTTGCAGGTCGGAGAGCGTCGTGGAGAGGCAGACTTGGTAGGGTGGAGTGCGGCCCGGTTGCACCGAGGAGAAGGGAGGGTGGAGCCTGGTGCGGCATACCCCGTACCGGCGAGGGACCCCGGCGCGGTCAACGTAAGCAGGTCAGGCGCGACCTCGTTGGCCCCAACGTCCTCCTTTCTGGATCTCGGCGCGGTCAGCAGAAGCAGGTCGGGCGCGTCCTCGCTGGCCCCAACTTCTCTTTCTACAGGTATAGGTGGGGTTGGCAGAGGCGGACCAGGCGCGTCCTCGCTGGCCCCATTGTCAGGTTCTTTGGATATCGGCGGGGTTGGCAGAAGCAGGACCGGCGCGTCCTCGCTGGCCCCAAGTGTTTCTTCTCATCAACGAAGGGATTCATCGTTGGTTAAACTGTACAAAGCTGGTCAAAGTTCGGGGGAGTACAGACGGGTTCAGTCGGCTCCCCCGCCTCAGGTGTCAGTAAGGGCTGGTAAGGCCCAGGTTGGTTTCAGAAGTCCGTCAAAAGTGCTGGCCCCTCCTAGGTTGGAGGAATCTTTGGTTTTGGATTACGATGAGGAGAGCCCTGAGGAGGGCGAGATACGGGCAGAGGGTGCAAGGGGGGGGGCTTTTTCACGCTTCTGATGATGTTTTACAGGCACCGGTGGTGGTGCGTCCGAGAACTACAGTCTCCAGGCCAACTCGGGAGAGCGGCCCCGCGGCGAGGGTTCCTCGGTTAGGCGACGATGTGGAACAGATGGCATGGAGAGCGAGGCCGGCCCAACTGCCTTTATTGAATCCAGGTGAGCTTGCTGGTCCAGGGGACAAGCCGTTGATGGTTTCTGTTGGAACGGGGGGGGGATCCTCCTGCAGAGGGTGTGGATCTTAAGCTCCATAAAGGTCGTTATGTTAAGGATCAGGGAGTGGGCACGGGTGACGTGGGTGTGGGTTCTAAGGTGGATTCTGGGACTGTTACAGAGCCCATGGAGGTAGGTAAGGATCCCCCACACAGCAAGGAGCTTAAAATAAAGAAATTGCCTTACATGGGCGTCACGAAACCGTTGGGCGCTCATTTAATGCTGTCCACTAAGGAAAGGATTTGGAAGGGGGAGTACGTGGAATTATTGAAGCTCTTACATAGGGAAGTTAGGTCTAAGGAGGGGTCTAAGAAGGAAGAGTACGAGTTGGCCAAGCGCCCTAAGGTTCCTTTGACCATCGAAAATTGGACTGCGGCATTTCTTATATATGCTAGCGTGTACTGTGAGAAATTCCCTGAGCGCTGTGTGGCCCTGTTTAAGTATATGGATGTGATTAGAAAGGCGCAGATTACTGGCAGTGGTTATGCCTGGTCACAGTACGATGAGGAGTTCCGGGCTCGGATGGCTTGGGATCCTGAAGCAAAATGGGGGGAGTTAGATAATGACTTGTGGCAACATACTATGGGAGCATCAGCGGGTGGTAAGACGATTTTCACAGCTAGTGGTTATCCATTACCTTCACGGCCCTTTCAGGGTAAGCCCACTCGGGGAGGGGTGGGTGCAGCTGCGTCAGTTCAACCTGCCGATGGGACCTGTTGGGATTTTAACAGAGGATACTGCCCGAGAGAGTATTGCAAATTTAGACACGAATGCTCCCAATGTGGTAGAACGCACCCACTTTCCAGGTGTTGGGGGCCTCGGGTCACAAGGGGCAGGCAGTGGTCACAGCAGTCAGCCAATGCCCCTGCTCCTGCACAGCAGCCTCAACCTAACAGGGGAGGTAAAAACACTTCTGGAACTGGGCCCAAAGGCTCATACGCCAGTTAATCCTTTTCACTTGGCTGTGGCTCTGAAGGGTTATGGGAATGTCGAAGCTGCTAAGTTATTGTTGGATGGTTTTCAGGAAGGTTTTCGTCTTGGTTACACAGGGCCGCGGTTGCGGCGGTGGTCAAAGAATCTTTTGTCAGCCAATGAACATCCAGAGGTGGTACAAGACAAATTGGATAAGGAAGTGCGTGAGGGAAGGATGGCGGGTCCTTTTGATGATTGGCCCTTGGAAAATCTTATTGTCTCCCCAATTGGTGTGGTACCTAAAAAAGAGCCTGGGCAATTTCGTTTGATTCAACATTTGTCATGGCCAGAGGGCTCATCAGTTAATGATTTCATTGATGGTGAGGCCGCTTCCGTGTCTTATTCTTCAGTGGATGTGGCCATGGCCCTGGTTGTATCTGCCGGCACTGGTGCGGCAATGGCAAAGTGTGACATCAAATCTGCATTTCGTTTATTGCCGGTTCATCCTGGGGATTGGGATCTTTTGGGGATTCAATTTCAAGGAAAGTGGTATGTTGATAAGGCTCTTCCAATGGGTTGTTCCATATCCTGTGCGCTATTTGAGACCTTTAGCACATTTCTCCAATGGTTTTTTACCGACACGTCAGGACACCAGCTTGTGACTCACTACCTGGATGATTTCTTTTTTGTAGGTGCTCCCAATTCCTCAGCATGCCAGAATGCTTTGCGAACGTTTCAAACTCTGATGGAATTTTTAGGTGTGCCCTTGGCACCCGAAAAGACAATGGGCCCCTGCGCGACCATGTCTTTTTTGGGGATCGAAATTGATTCTACTGTTATGGAGGCACGCTTACCAGTGGATAAAAAAGCAAAAATGTTGGCCCTCTTACATGTGATGTTGAACAAGGCAAAGGTGACAGTGAAGGAAGTTCAGGTGCTGCTGGGCCATCTTAATTTTGCTTGTAGGGTGGTCAGGGCAGGTAGAACTTTTTGCAGGCGTTTGGGTAGAGCTCTGTCTGGTCAGTTTTTACCTCACCATCACGTCCGCTTGTCAGCAGGTGTTAAGGAGGATCTGCGGATGTGGGTAGCCTTTTTACACTCTTTCAATGGCATTCCTCTGTACAGAGAAGAGAATTGGATTTGGGACGTCCAAATTTTTTCAGATGCTGCAGGCAGTGATGGTTTCGGTCTTTACTGGCAGGGCAGATGGTGTGCTGAACAGTGGCCTGCTGCGTGGAAGACCGGAGGCAGGAGTATTGCCTTCCTTGAGCTTTTCCCTGTGGTGGTGACGTTGACTTTGTGGGGTCAGGAGCTTGCTCACAAAAAAGTGCTGTTTCGAATTGATAATAAGGCTGTAGTGGACATTATCAATCGGCAGTCGGCCAGGGATGCTCACATCTTGAAGCTCTTGCGAGTCTTTGTGTTGGGGTGTTTGACGTATGACATCAGTTTTAAGGCCTTACACATTCCTGGGGTGGACAATGACATTGCGGATGCCTTGTCTCGTTCACAGTGGGAGAGATTCCATGGGCTAGCCTCGGAGGCGGACAGGACGCCGACCCGCATGCCAGAACATCTGTGGACTGTAGGCGAGACAGGGTTTTGCAGCTGGTGGTAGGTTCGCTCGCAGTTTCCACTAGGACAGCGTATGAATTGGCCTGGAAAGAGTTTTTAGAATCTGGGGCCGGCTGGCGCGCTCCGGGCTGGAGACGATCTGAAGATGTGGTACAGTTCATTCTTCACTTGATAGACAGGGGGCTGACACGTGTGACGATTGCTGGAAAATTGGCTGGTATTGCGTTCATGGGCAAATTACTGTGGGGCTATTCTCCTTCGGCAGGGGAGGTTGGTAAGCGCATGCTGGAAGGTTGGTCTAGGGAGAGGGGTAGGGAACATATGGTTCGCCGACCTTTGTCTTGGCAGACGTTAGCCCGAGTTTTGCAGGTTTTGCCCTCAGTTTGTTTGAATGAGTTTGAGGTTTGTCTGTTTTCTACTCTTATGGTTTGGATGTTTTTTGGTGCTTTCAGGGTTTCTGAGTTACTGGGGTCGAAAGTCACTTTTGGGGTGGGGTGGGAGAATGTTCGATTTTTGGAAACGGGGTTGCACGTCTGGTTGGCTCGGGCAAAAACTAATCAACACAGCAAAGGGAGGGGCATTTGGCTGGAAGCTTCTTCCCCTTCTGAGACGTGTCCTTTGAGGTGGGCCAGGCGTTTGCGGGAATGTTCGGGGGCCGCCTTTGAGGGCCCTGTTTTTCGACATGTGGATGGTTCCAGGGTGACTGAGTACCAACTGCGCATGGTTTTGCGTAAAGCGCTGCGTTTCATGGGCTTGGATGAGACACAGTATGGTACGCATTCTTTCAGGATTGGGGCAGCAACAGAAGCTCATAACAGGGGTTGGTCGCAGCAAGACATTATGTCTTTAGGGCGTTGGTCCTCCAACTGTTTTAGGCGCTATATGCGTACTGATCCTGTTGTGGCGCCTGCGGATGATAATTTTTCTTGAGTTTGATGCTGCTTTTCTTTTTCAGGTTCAGTGGCCGGCCCCCGTTCTACTGTCATGACGATCTGGATAGTGGGACATTCCTTCATTAGGCGCGCGGAAGATCAAGCTATAAGAAGCTATTTTGGTTCCACACTGGGTTTTAATTCTCGTCTTTTTAATGTTGTATGGAAGGGGAAGGGAGGTATGATCTGGAGGGAGCTTATCCCAGCCTTGAATTCTTGGTTGGTGGGAGGTATTTGTCCTGACGTGTTGCTCTTGCACCTTGGGGAGAATGACCTTTGTGGGGTGAAAGGAGTGGTTTTATTGAGAGCAATGAAGAAGGATCTTTCTCTTATTCGTCAACAATGGGCGGGTTGCCATGTTTTATGGACAGAATTGGTCCCTAGAAGAACCTGGAGGGGTACGATCAAGCCTAGGGCGGTTGATAAGGCGCGACGGAAGTTGAATCTGGAGGTTTCCCGTTTTTGTAGAGATCTGGGTTTTGGGCGGGTGTCCCATAAGGACATCCGGTATGACAATGTGGAATTCTTTCGCGGCGATGGTGTTCACTTATCTCGTATAGGGATGGATTTATATCTATTGGAATTGCGAGAGGTGCTCTCCAGGTGTTTGAAGATTCAAAATTTCTTGGGTTGAGGTTCTGGTTCCTTGGTTGGTCGGTTTTGGGGGGCAGAAAGAGAGGAGGGTAATTCCTTTCCCCCTCTTTTCTGGGTGGCGGAAATTGGGCGTTTTTGGTCAGCAGGGACATGAAGGCTGTTGGGTTTTTGCTAAAGTTGGGCTATGGCTGGAAAAGTTTAAATAGTTGTTTCGTGGGGTGGTTACAAGGTTTTGGGTAATGTAAGTTGTTGGTGGGTAAGTTTTGCAATGTGATGTTTTGCGGTGGGTTGGGATGATATTTAAATGATTATCAGGTTTTGGTATTGTTTGAATTGTAATTATGTTGTGCTGGGTGGGGGCGGGGTTTGTGACGTGTTAGGGGCGGGCCTGACGTTTGGGGTTGTAAGGTAACATCTTATTTAGTGAGGACTAGTTTTGTGAGGCGGTTGCCAGGTTTGTATTGTTGTAAATATGCACCTGTTTCAATAAAAGCGGCCTATTGCACACTTTCAATTTGGTCTGGTGTCTGCTCACCCCCCCTCACCCCTCCCTCCCAAGGGGGGCTTGGGGGGGGCAGCCGACCGCAGGGAGGTCCCCACCCCCGGGCTGATTGGGAGGGGCTAGTGGGGGGGGTTGCTTCAGAGCGCCAGCCTTGGGCTGGTTTTGGGCTGGTTTTGGGCTCCCTCGGTTCCTACTGAGGGAGCCCAGCTATATAATCCTCTGGCCCCTCCTCCCGGCCACCATTTTAGGTTGAATGACCTGGTGGCCGGGAGCTCATTAGTTAATTTAAACATTTTTTCCCTCCCTCCCCCCCTATTCTCGGTTCGCTCTTTCTCTTAATTTCCCCGGGTCTTTTATTTATTTATTTATTTATTTCATTATTTATTTGTTTATCTTCCATAATTTTAGGGTCTTTTGTCGGAACAGGTGGATATGGGGTAACAAAACATGTTGTTCATTGTCGCTTGGAACAGGTGCCGTGCGGAAATTGGGCGTTTTTGGTCAGCAGGGACATGAAGGCTGTTGGGTTTTTGCTAAAGTTGGGCTATGGCTGGAAAAGTTTAAATAGTTGTTTCGTGGGGTGGTTACAAGGTTTTGGGTAATGTAAGTTGTTGGTGGGTAAGTTTTGCAATGTGATGTTTTGCGGTGGGTTGGGATCATATTTAAATGATTATCAGGTTTTGGTATTGTTTGAATTGTAATTATGTTGTGCTGGGTGGGGGCGGGGTTTGTGACGTGTTAGGGGCGGGCCTGACGTTTGGGGTTGTAAGGTAACATCTTATTTAGTGAGGACTAGTTTTGTGAGGCGGTTGCCAGGTTTGTATTGTTGTAAATATGCACCTGTTTCAATAAAAGCGGCCTTTTGCACACTTTCAATTTGGTCTGGTGTCTGCTCACCCCCCCTCACCCCTCCCTCCCAATGATGCATCAAACCGAATAGTGTGGAAGATGGGAGGCTCAGTTGAATTTAGAAAATCCCCAGCCTTCCCATTAACATAAAAATGTAGATTTTATATTTGTTTGTGGATTAAATAAAACATTTTATCATGTGTGTATTTGTTTGATGAATGCCTACTTCTCTATTTTTGTGTATTGATTTTAGACAAAAGTGCTTAAGATGGGGTCCCCGCCTTCCAGTAATGACTCAGTGGAGGGTCCCTTGATTCCAATAAATGATTCAGTAGGGGTACCCCAATTCAAATAACTATTCAGTGGGTGTTCCCAAATTCCAGTAAAGTTTCCGGGGGACCCCAGATTCCCTCACTGATTAAGTGGGGTCCACAGAAATGAAAAAGTAAAGAACCACTGGGCTAGACTGTTTCTGAACAGGGTATGCCTTTCATACGTGAAATGAACATTTGAGGCTAAATCCAGAATTGGATTGAGATAGTTGTGACAATGCGCAACCAAAAAAGCAATTTTCTCACAGTGATGCAGACAATATGACACAATCACATAGTTATTTTGGGGAAACTGCCCTCAAAGTCCACACAATTACAAAACATAGTAATGTAGATAGTAAAATATATAGGTCAACAATAATAATAATGTGAAGAAAAGGGAAATACTGTTTCCGACATTGAAATTCTAATGGTACTCATTTAATGTCTACAGGGCTCATTACATATGATCAGGGCCACTGATGATATGCAATTTTACGTCCACATCATTTTACGCATATTAACAGATTTACAAATGTTGTCACATAATTCATCATCTGCTGCATAATTTGCAGATGTTAACAAAACAAATGTTTCTAGCTCAAACAGATCAAAAGTTACTAAAAATGCAGCAACACGTTGCCCTGCAGTGGATGTTGCTTTGGAAAGGTGACAGTATCCCTTTCTTGCTTATTGCTATATTTGGGTGTTAAACTGATACTAATGGCATGAAACTTTTGCCCTAACATTGTTAACCTGTGTAAAAATCAGGAAGTAATACCATCACAAAATGTGCTTCATTACTCTGCATTTTTTGGCTTTTCTTACTTCATAGTTTAGTTAACTGCTGCATAATTTGATCCTCTTTGCCATATAATTCTAGCACTGCATATGATTCAGAAAAAACAGGGTTCAAACCGTGATGAGCTGCACATGTTTAGGGAGCAGAGCTAAATACCTGTATTCTTTGCATTAGAGGCCAATATTAGATTCTGCCCAATATAGAGGATATAGAGGATTTATTAGCATGTCAATCACATTCACTAACATTCACGGAAGTCCGTTGTTTATTTTTAGCGTCACGGCCGTCTATTTACTTCCGCTTTCACTAGTTCGATTACTAACCCTCGGCAACCCGGCGCTTCGCGTGTTGCTGTACTGAACTACTGGTAAGCCCACATTTGCTCGACCGTCACGTTTATGGTTGCTCTCTTCATAGTGCACGCAGCTTTGGTATACAATACACGTCTGATGGTTCAGTTATTCTGCCGATTTAATTTCAGCTTGCACACTATGGGAAGTTTGGTTTCACCGTTTCTACCATGAACAAGGTGGTTTTTCTTGCCCATTTGAGGTCGCTTTTTAAGTTTAATAGGCACGTTATGGGTGTTTTTGTTTCACTTTTTTAACATGGATATGGCAACATCTCCTTTTTCACCCCTTCCATTTCCCTCCAGTGCTGATTAATGCATGTATGGAATTATTTTATTATTTTTTGAACGCAACATTCATCTCGTGGTTGCGAGCTCCCCTTCCTGATACCAATTTATTTACTTGCAGATCTTTTGCTATCCCCTGACGAAGGGCCCCGCCCGAAATGCATAGGGATGATGCATTGATCAATGGATGTTATTAGATAATACATTTGACGCATTGCTTTACATCAGAGTTACTATGAAGATATAATATGTAACCTACCAATTAAACGAACTTTTCAAAAAGACTACCATCGATTACACTTGTTTGAATGGTATGAAATTTTGCGATGAATTCATAATTCAGGAGTCTAATCTCCGCACGGAGTGCCTTTGGAAACAGTGCAAGCAGTCCTTGCACTCCTCCCTCTTTTCAGTTCAAGTAACAGTCCTTACCGGCCGGAAGGGACTATTTCCTGGCACCCGAAGAGACCAACAATTCAGCTTACAGTATTTACATTGATTAACCTCCGATACCACGAGTGCCGCCATCCCCACTTTACCTTTGTTGTCAACGTACCTCTGGCCAAGCTTGGCGGGCACCAAACCTTAAACAATGTCTTATGAAGAAATTGCCAGCACTACAGCCAATCGGGCTGATACATTTGGTTTCACCCAAGAAGAAACTAGTCGCATTTATGCTTTGATTCAGGAAGTAGACCCCTCTTCCACGAGCACTTTTTCCAACCCAAGTATGTTGAGACAACTACTCTATACTTCTAAGAGAATTATTAACCAACGTTTACACGCTGGAACTTTAATCAGATACCACAAAGATCAACGTATCCCCAGAGGACTACGAATTGCCTTGAAGCCAACTCTCTGTCGGAACAACCCGAAATTCACGGAACGATGGTACGCCATCCTTAACCGTTGTTCACTGGATTTGATTCTTATAGTTGAAGAACTCTCAAAAGTCATCGACGATTTGGACAAAGAAATTACACAAATTTCACGTAACCTTGAAAACAACATGCCCAAAGAAGATCTCGATAAAGCCCTTGCTGATATTAACATCCAACTCGACAGGTATACTAAAGAGATAAATGATAGAAAAATCAGAAAATACAAACGTGACACCATGGACTATAAACTGGGGGAGGTTTATAGTTGGGCAGAAGTCTATGCCCAACGCAGACAACAAAAACCATATAGCAATCCGTCTTCCGATGAAGGGAGTTCCACCGATGGTTCTACTTCACAAAGAGGCAACACCAACTATGGAAGACCACCCAGAAATATCACACCACCGAAACCATCTGACAGCGTTCCCCAAACTGCAGCCTCAACTTCTGGTGTTCCTTTTTTAGAAACAGGCCAAACTGTCAACGTCGAACCCGGCGGAGCAGAAGCTCCAAAAGAAAAAACAACACCGATCGCCCAGGCAACAAGGAGCAAAAAACCCTCGTGATCAACATATCTAAAACGAACTTATCTCAACTACAACTGTCTACTCTTGAACGTGGAACCACTTTTGTTCCAACATATAACACCTCCGAACTGGAAACTGAGATAAGCTTATATAAATTCATGCGGACCTTGAGACTTCGACACTTCTTTACCAACGTGTGTCTTCCCACAAGTACACCTGTACAACATGCGTGCAAAGAACTAAGATGCAGAAGTATATTTGTGGCTCCAGTTAGTCACAAAATATTTGACTCCTTTGAAACCATCACCTTGAATTCTATCAGAGAAAACTTCAAAAAACCCAATACTAAGTATAACAACTTCAAACTCAAAGAATCGAGAGCACTGAACCAAATTGTCAACAACCCAGAAATTACTTGCTGTAAAGCCGACAAGGGCGGCGCACTTGTCGTCATGGACAGTGATTTTTATCACACAAGCGTAAGTGATCACGTCAATGATAAGAAACTATACATGAAACTACCCAACGATCCAACTGGAGTCTTTGCCAATACGCTCAAAGTCGTTCTGGACAAAGCCTTAACAATGGGAACGATTACAGATAAGGATCACAAGTATCTTACACAATCTCATCCAAAATGTCCTAGCATACATATGCTTCCTAAAATTCATAAGGACTTACATCATCCTCCATTTCGTCCCATAGTTTCTACAAAAAACTCTATCCATGAGCCTACTGGCAAGTTCATTGATCTATATTTACAGGACATTGTCACATCTATGTCAACTTACTTACGTGACACAACTGACTTCCTGAACCGTCTTCAACAAGTCATCATTGAACCAGACAAACTATACACTTTGGTAACCATTGACGTATGTGCCCTGTACACATCGATTCCACATAACAGGGGCATGGAAGCCATAGAATCTTTCTTACTCAACCATCCGATCGATGACGCTTTGAAAGTTCTGATACTTGAACTCATACAGTTCACCCTGTACCACAGTTATTTTTCATTCAACAATGAGTACTATCTTCAACTCGTTGGAACATCAATGGGAAATTGTGCTGCTCCCAGCTATGCGAATCTGTTTATGCACCGGATGGAACTAGACCACATCTTGAGCCACAACAAATGGATTGACAACATTCTTACCCTATGGAGGTACATAGATGATATTTTTCTCATCTGGATCGGTCAACCTGATGAAATTTCTGAATTCTTGAAACATATAAACTCTCTGGATGATCACATAAAGTTTACTCATACCATCAGTTCACACAGTTTATCATTCCTGGACGTACAGGTTACATTACAGGATAATAAACTCACAACTAATTTATTCGTCAAAGCTACGGATAGGAATAATGCTCTAATGTTCACCAGCTGCCATCCCACCCCACTTAAAACACACTTGCCGTACTCTCAGCTTTTAAGGGCCAAAAGGATTTGTTCAGAACCAGAAGTCTACGAAAGATCGGAAGAAAAAATACTTCAGAGGTACAGAGATAGGAAATATCCTGAAGCTACACTACAAGCAGCGAAAAACCGTGTGGCTACAAAAACTCGGTCAGAGCTTCTAACCACTCACATCAAACCTACTGGCGAACAAAGACCTGTCTTCGTTTCCAAATATTCGACCAGAAGCAAGGCCATCAAGAACATCATCCTTAAGAGTTGGGATATGATCCGTTTTGAACCAGACTTTCAGGGCATTTTTAACACCAGACCCCTCTTTGCATACCAGAGAGCTAAAAACATCAAGAACATTCTTGAGACCGAACCTGTTGATCCTTCCACAAACTATTCAGGCACCATACCGTGCCTTAACTGCAGCCATTGCCACAACATAATTCCAGGCAACATCTTGAGCCATCCATCATCAGGGAAAGCCATTAAATTACGGACTAATGCCACTTGTGACTCCAGGAACGTAGTGTATCTACTCAAATGTCCCTGCGGACTGCCTTATGTAGGCAAAACTGAACGAAAGATCAAAGTTCGCTTGACCGAACATAAAAGTACTATCAGAAACAGATCAACTAAAGCAACCTTGGCTGCTCACTTCATTACACACCAGCACAACGTGAGTCAACTGAGGTTCCTTGTATTGGAGGTTGTCCCAATGAGAACAGGCGTTGACAACAAGAAATTACTCCTCCAAAGGGAAACAGCGTGGATCAAGAGACTCGATGCCTGCCAGCCTAAGGGTCTCAACGACAGACTAGAATATAGTTGTTTCTTATAATCAATTGTTGTCTCTATTTACACATATTTGTTTCTATTTTTCCTGAACTTACATGTCAATATCCTGCTTCTCAGTCACTTCTCTGTTCAATATCCAACCCTCTCCCATTCCATGTTTTACACCTCTACTGCTGACTCTGTTACCCTGTTTTCACTCTGTTACCCAGTTCCTACCCCTCCTTCTCACACTCCAGGCCCCCACCCGGTCATTTAGTTAATGTTTTTCCCAAACCTCTGGTTGTTGATTTCATTTTTTTCGCTTACTTCTCATTCTTCAACCATTATGATTTTTTTCAAGTCAGCTTATGTTCTTTGACATTCAACACTAATTCTTTTTTATGTGTATGGTATTACCCACAGTGATTGTACATTATGATCGACCATTCCAAGATGGCCGCCATCGTTGACTCCGATGGTTTGTTTACATTTACAAATGTTTATTACGCCTAATCATCGACTATATACTTTGTTATTGTGGTACAACATTAGGCCATGGCCAATATTAGATTCTGCCCAATATAGAGGATTTATTAGCATGTCAATCACATTCACTAACATTCACGGAAGTCCGTTGTTTATTTTTAGCGTCACGGCCGTCTATTTACTTCCGCTTTCACTAGTTCGATTACTAACCCTCGGCAACCCGGTGCTTCGCGTGTTGCTGTACTGAACTACTGGTAAGCCCACATTTGCTCGACCGTCACGTTTATGGTTGCTCTCTTCATAGTGCACGCCGCTTTGGTATACAATACACGTCTGATGGTTCAGTTATTCTGCCGATTTAATTTCAGCTTGCACACTATGGGAAGTTTGGTTTCACCGTTTCTACCATGAACAAGGTGGTTTTTCTTGCCCATTTGAGGTCGCTTTTTAAGTTTAATAGGCACGTTATGGGTGTTTTTGTTTCACTTTTTTAACATGGATATGGCAACATCTCCTTTTTCACCCCTTCCATTTCCCTCCAGTGCTGATTAATGCATGTATGGAATTATTTTATTATTTTTTTAACGCAACATTCATCTCGTGGTTGCGAGCTCCCCTTCCTGATACCAATTTATTTACTTGCAGATCTTTTGCTATCCCCTGACGAAGGGCCCGCCCGAAATGCATAGGGATGATGCATTGATCAATGGATGTTATTAGATAATACATTTGACGCATTGCTTTACATCAGAGTTACTATGAAGATATAATATGTAACCTACCAATTAAACGAACTTTTCAAAAAGACTACCATCGATTACACTTGTTTGAATGGTATGAAATTTTGCGATGAATTCATAATTCAGGAGTCTAATCTCCGCACGGAGTGCCTTTGGAAACAGTGCAAGCAGTCCTTGCACTCCTCCCTCTTTTCAGCATCTAATATTCATACATATAACTCGGAATATCTCCAGCTTAATGGATGAATTTTAGACAAATCAAAATAGAAACAGAGAGAGCAAACTATGTTCACCGTTTCCAACTTGTTCTGTATGAAGTTCATGCATTTATTCAGAAATGCCAAATTATATATTCAATTCAATAAGCTTTATTCGGTTCGGATAAAACAACCATAAAAGCACATTTAAAACATTGTTAGAAGCCTTTACAATTCATTAAATCAATGGAATACAGTCTTAACTATTGATACAGTTCAAAAACAGCATACTTTTCCTTACATCAATTGATCTTAAAATATATGTCACAGTATAAAAAAAAATATCAGGCTCTCGCATTGTAAACAGCAGACTCATAGCAGCATTCATAGTTAAAGTGCAATATTTTTTAAACAAAGGTTTTAGGAAAGCAATACGGAGGTTCAAATACAAATCGCATATAAGGAGAAAGTGCAAAGTGCTTTGTTTAGTACGTCCATCACATGGGCAGTGGGAAGCAGGATACTTTTTTACACAGGGAAATGCTACCAGGTGATGGACAAGGCCTAATCTCATTCTTGTAAGAACAAATCGATGTGATGATCTAGTTACCTGGCACAAATAGGCTTGGAATCCCTCAGTTTCTAGATAAGAGTATTAGAACTGGCAAGTTGTTAAATGCCCATTACTTTTTTGACGATCATGTTTTTTCTCCCGCAAAAACGTATTTTTCAATTCAGATTTAGGAATTTCTTTTGCACCATTGGGGTTTTCCAAGATGTTTATATTATATAGATCCTTGAAAGTTTGTACTATATAGTCAAGCCAAGGGATCTTTAAACAATTATCTAGTTGGAGACAATCTTTAATAATGTTTCTATTGAATGTGGTCTCTTCTTTCATCCATATAGATCTCCATATCAATAATGGTCTTAACCCAATTAGGTCTGTCAGGTATTTAATCCCCACTTCGCTATGTATTAAATCGGAAGACGCAGAAGTGGGTAAACAGAGCAGCTTTTTAAGAAACTTATTTACCTCTGTTTGCAAATCACCATGATAGTGATGACCCCATACCCCTGCACCATAAAGTGCGATTGAGGTACATCTCGATTGATAAATGTGCATCATATCTTTAATTCGGCGGTCCCCTATTTTGGCAGCAAACCTAAAAACCCTGTGTACACTTTTTGCCAATTTGGACCTAACATTCATCGTTTCCTGCGACCATTTACCGTTACCAGAAAAAGTTATCCCTAGGTAACAGAACTTGTCTACTGTTTGTATTTTCTGTCCTTCTACAAAAAAGGATTTGGTTCTCCCGGGCCTCGAGCGACAAATCATAGTATAAGTTTTAGTCTTATTGATCTGCAGCTTTCTACCCTTAATAAAGTCAACAAACATATCTATTAACCTCTGTAGGCCTATAGGTGCTTTCAATAAAAGTACGGCATCATCTGCATAGAGCAGAACCGGCACGTCTTGGCCCTCCGCCTGAGGCGCATCCGACTTTACAAGTTTGAGTGCTGCGTCCACTTCATTTATAAAAAGTGTAAAGAGCAGTGGAGCAAGGACGCAGCTTGCCGGATGACTGATTTAACCTCAAATTTGGGGGTACACTCAGCCCTTTGGCCATACAGCTCAGATGTTAGTAGTTTTTCATAAAGCCTTGCCAAAAAGAAAATAATAGACTCTGGGGCACCAAGACCTAGTAAAATCAGCCATAACAGGACATGATCCACTAAATCAAATGCGCTGCTAAGGTCAGCGAAGCATAGGAAAAGGGACCCTTGCTTTGTGTAGTAATAGATATCTACACGAAAGTTGGGTTCCAAGTAGATTTAATATCCAGAAGAACAGCTTAACAACCACAGATGAAAGATGTCTTACTTCCCAGTAAGATCACACAGCAACTGAATACAGAAATCAAGAATATACATTCCAAGTGACATGTAATAATTCCAAATGATATAGGCTAATTCTAAAAGACATGAAAACATGGAATACCACACACCTCCCCCCTTTAAAAAAAAACAAAAAAAACCTAAAGGGAAAATAATAAATACGTTAGGTTCTAACATAGTCTTTATATTTTGAAGGAACAAATTTTACACGCTCACTACGCCTTAAGGAAACTTCTTCACAATTTACATTAGATGAACAATCATCAATTTCAACACAAGCATCAGACCTGATATCAGAATTGATCACTAAATCAGAATTATTTACAGAATTATTTTCTAGATTGTCATATACTTCATGCATACCAGAAAAACCACCAGAATTATGATCTAAGGCATGTTTTTCTGGTGAGATGATTTTTTGAGTGAAAGGAACAACAGTAGACTTACACAAGGAAATTCTTCTCAAATTCCAAATTTTCCCCCTTCCACTCTGACAGCTTTCCTAAAAACTTCAAGAACCTTAACAGGATCAGACCATCTAGATACTCGCTTATGCCATAGTCCACCCAATTTCACACATACCAAATCACCAATTTTCAATTTGCAAACATTGTACTTTTTCTTAGAAATATGTTGTCCCATCTTTTCTTGGTAACTTCCAATTCTATCTTTCAACATTTTGAAATCCACCTCATAAGAAGAATTGCTTTTTAACCACCAAGGTAAAAGTCGAGAACCTGGTTTCCTGCCACGTAGTAACTCAAACGGAGACAAACCAGTTACGGAATTGGGGGGCAAACGATAGGTCAATAAAGTCGCTTGAAGAGCTTTTTTCCATTTCAAACCACTCTTCACAGCCAATTGACAAGATTCCTTGATGACCCTGTTGAACCTCTCAACTTGGCCGTTAGCTTGTGGAAAATAATTTGAAGTTCTTTTATGTACTATTCCACATTTACCAAGAAAATCCACAAACTCCTTACTGATGAACTGTGGACCATTGTCCGAAATGAGTTCCTCCGGTAGACCCTCTCTTGCAAAAATTTCATCAGGAAATTCAATAATGTGCTCAGAAGAGGTTCTCGCAACAATTTTCAATTCCGACCATTTAGAAAAGTAATCAATTAAAACCAAACCAAACAATTATTTTCCAGATTGATAATTGAAAGGCCCAATAATGTCAATAGCCAGTCTCCGCCAAGGACCCTTGGCATATTCAATGGGAGACATGTCAGTAGTAACACTCTTAACAGACTTGTCACTTAACAAACAAGGAGAGCAATTCCTAACCCAATTATCCACCATGGAATCAACACCAGGCCACCAGTAGTGTTCCCTAATCCTCCTTTTAGTTGTAGACATACCCATGTGTCCTTCATGTGCCAATTTACAAATAGTTTCTCTTAGTTTCAAAGGGGGAATAATTTTATCAGATCTCACAATAATGTCCTGATCCAACATTAATTCATCTCTGACTTTGTAAAATGAGCTTAGATCACCGGAAAGTTTCCTTTCTTCAGGCCAACCCTTAATCAAAAACTGTTTAACTAGATTCAAAACTTCATCATTTTTCATAGCCTCTAACCAAACTTTCTCAGACAAGACTGAAGAACCCTCTTGACTCAAAATCACATTAACATATGCAAAGGAGTATGCAACATCGCAGTCAACACTTTTGCCAACAGTTACACTCGCAGGAAAACGTGACATGCAATCCGCATGGACATTCAAACGTCCTGGAACATTCACAACGGTATTCCTGTAATTTGGCTGCCAGCCTTGCTAAACTTGCAGTAAGCACCCTTCCACCACCAGCAGACAACATAGTAATTAAAGGTTTGTGGTCAGTTCTCAAGGAAAACTTAGTTCCCCACAAAAATTGTCTAAAGTGTTGAGATGCCCAGGTGCAAGCAAGTAGCTCTCTCTCAATTGTTGAATAATTTTTCTCAGCGTCACGTAAGGCTCTAGATGCATATGATACAACAAATTCACCAAATTTATCTTTCTGCATTAATACGGCACCTAAACCAATATTGCTTGCATCAACATATACAATGCATTCCTTACCAACAGAGTATGGCTTCAAAAATGGAGCTTCAACAATTTTGCATTTCAAAGTTTCAAAAGATCCCTGTTGTTCCTTGCCCCACTCAAATTTAGCATTTTTCTTTAGTAAAATTCTCAATGGATGTACAATATCGGAATAATTTTTTACAAATTTACCATAAAATTCAGTCAAGCCTAAAAAAGAAAGTAATTGTTCTTTTGTTTAGGTGCAGAGGCATTAACAATACTTTGGACATGGTTAGGTTTGGGTTTAATACCGTCCTTCGAAATTTCGTGGCCTAAGTACTCAACTTTATCTTTCCTAAACTTGCATTTGGCAAGTTTCAAAGTAAGACCTTTGGATCTTACTTTTTCCAAAACAGAAACCAAATTTTCATCGTGTTCATTGGTATTTTTCCCAAAAATCAATATATCATCCTGAAAGTCTATGGCCCCCTTACACTCGATCAATAACTCTTTCATTAGACGCTGGAAGACAGAGGCTGCGCTGGCTAAACCAAAAGGCATGCGTAAATATTGAAACATTCCTTCTGGAGTAACAAAAGAAGTTAATTTCCTAGAGTCCTCATGTAACTCTATACCGGTGGTAAGCGCTTGCCAGATCAATGGAGGAAAAGACAGTGGCCCCAGATAATGCAGCAATCAATTCATGTATATTTGGTAAAGGGTGTTTGTCTATCCAAATTTCTTTGTTAAGGCTGCGAAGGTCTGCACATAAACGAAGTCCGCCTGAGCTCTTAAGTGAAATTACAATGGGCGAAACCCAAGGTGATGATTCAATCGGTTCAATTATATTCCTTTTGACTAAATCATCTAACATTTCTTTTAGTTTTGGTCTATAAGCCAAAGGAACATTTCTCACTCTATGTCTGACAGGAATAGCATTATCATTCAAAATGATTTTGTGTTTGAAATTAACATATTTTCCTAAATTCTCATTAAAAATTTCAGGAAATTTCTCCAATATTTCCTTAGTAAAATTCACATTATTGGATGAAGCTAGAGTTAAATTCACCATAGAGTCAAATAATGATTTCTCAAAATGAGGTTCATCAACAAAGACTGGAGGATCTGCATTAGGATCTAATTTGATTCCTAAATCACGTTGGTGAGGCCAACCCAGAATAGATACACCTTTGGTAGCAACATAAACTTTTGCTCTAATGTCCCAACTCTTGAAAGTTAGCTTTGCCCAGAAAAATCCCTCTAGAGCAATCTTTTGTCCTGTGTACCTACCAGGATATATATCTGGGCTTAATAGTTCTCTCTCGCACCACAATTGTTCAAAAATGTTCTTGCTAATGATGGTGTACCAGGCACATGAATCAACGAAAATTTCAACAGGTTTATCATCCATCAAAATTGTGCAGGAAGGAAAATTGTTTAAAAACATTCATCCACAGAAAGTATGCAATTCAAACTGTTAAGAACCTCTTCTTCAGGTGATATGTAATTAATTTTCTGTCCTGATTTACATACATTACCAAAATGTCCTTTTTTTTGCACTTTACACAGATTTTGTCCCAAGCAGGACAGCCTCTATAATTACCCACATGGTTGGGACTTCCACATCTATAACAAAGTATAGTACCCCTTTTCACAAAATTTTTGTTTTCATTGGCATTTCTTACATATTCTTTTTTGAAATTACTTTTACTATTGGAAAAACTCGAAGTGGGTTGATTTTTAACAATAGCTACTTCAACCTCAGGAACATGTACCTTCAAATTCTTCCCTCTAATTTCTGACACAAATATTTCAGAGTGTTCTATACCTTTTGCTATATTCACAACAGCAGCTAGAGTAGCCTCTGTTCCTAACCAAAGTCTCTCTTGGATTTTTTTACTCTTAGTCTTCATCATAATCTGATCCCTAAGCACTTGTTCGTAGGAAATAGTTTCAAAGGAACAAGAACAAGCAAGAGAACGCAAAGGTGCGACATAATCTTCAATTGTCTCATCAGCTTTCTGTTCACGAGAGTAAAATTTAAACCTTTCCATAACGGTATTTATTCTTCTACCAAAACGAATTTTCATTTGCTTAGCAGCTTTATCAAATACATCCATATCACCAGCATCTTCTAAAGGAGGTAAGTTATCAAATTTGTTAATGCCAGCCCCCCCAAGACAATGTCTTAAAAGAGCTAGTTTCCTTTTTGCGGAGCAACCATCTTTTTCTAGAACCTCTACATAGGCAATAAACATAGGGTACCAAAGATCCCATTCTATGTTAGGATCACCTGCAACCTGAAGAAAATGTGGAGGAGCAGCTATGTTTGACATATTGTAGTTAAGACAAATAAATAAATAAATAAATAAATAAGGTAAGAAAAATTTCTTAGAAAGAAAAGTGATAACGATATTGGTGTGCAAATCACCTTAACTGTAAATTTGCAAACGAAGAAAAAACAAAAAAAAAGGTGTGCAAATCACCGTGACTTGCAGTGTATAAATTCAAAGAAAAGTATTTCTTTTTTCGTACTCCTGGGACAAGATCGATGCGTGTACACGCAGAAAATGCTTCAAACTTTATAAAGATGTCCGCCGTGAACGTGGATACAGCGCGGTGACATCAGGATACCCAGAATTCCCTTCGTGAAGCTCGAGCTCGGATACTGGGAGAAGAACACAAAGCTCGAGGTGAGTTTCCAAGTTTAAAAATAAATAGTAGAAGTAGACAGTCTGCAACTGCTGGAATTCGAGTATGAAGTTGAAAAAGATAATCCAAACACTCGTGAAATTCGACAGAAACACTGTGAACACCGCTCGATAAGTGCGGTCGAAAAACAAGGTTAACTGTCAAAAGGTCGTGGAAAAAAATAAGCTCAACACGGCCCTAGAGTCATTTTAAGTAGTAAAAGGAGAAAAATAACTTACATTTGTAGATCGGAGATGGGTAATTTCTTGTAAGAGTCTTGAAAATATTGCTACAAATAAGTTTATCTTTCCTTAGTTAAAAAAAAACGTGTGAACGCTGTCTCTTCATTAAATCGTGTCCCAACCGTCGCCAGTAAATGTGTAGTAATAGATATCTACAGGAAAGTTGGGTTCCAAGTAGATTTAATATCCAGAAGAACAGCTTAACAACCACAGATGAAAGATGTCTTACTTCCCAGTAAGATCACACAGCAACTGAATACAGAAATCAAGAATATACATTCCAAGTGACATGTAATAATTCCAAATGACATAGGCTAATTCTAAAAGACATGAAAACATGGAATACCACACATTGCACGTGTATATTTTCCAATTATTAAATCCAAATTAATACACTGTTCAAGGGTTCCCTGCCCTTTCCTAAAACCGTATTGGAACTGTGTTAAAATCGCATTTTCCTCGGCCCACTCCTCTAACCTAACAAGTAGGACCCTCCTCATAATTTTGATTGATGAGTCTAAAAGAGAAATCGGCCGGTAATTTTTAGCTTCAGATCTATCCCCTTTCTTAAATATGGGAATAATTACTGATTCGCCCCACGTAGAAGGGGCTCATTCCATTACAGCTGCATTAAAAACTCTATTTAATATGGGGCCCCAGAGAGCAGGTATGGCTTTATAGACATCTGTTGGAACGCCATCCGGGCCCGGTGCTTTCCCTCCCTTGCTGCTGTTAATTCCTTGTTCTACCTCCGCTAATGTAATATTTAGGGATAAAATTGGCCAGATACCTGAATCCCCAGAAGCCGGTGTCATTTCAGGAACCTCCTAATTTTTTAGGGAAGGTGAGTTAACTGTTTCCCAGAACAGCTGGCTGTTCGATGTATCCACAGCCATTGGTAATTTGTCCCAGGCCTCCTCTTGGAGCTCTCTCTTTCTCTGATTTAGTTGTAATTTGTAGGCCAGTCTTAAATTCTTAACAAGCGCCATACCCCTACTCCTGCTAGACAGTGCTTGCTTTAACTGGTTCAGAGAATGAGTGCATGCATGGTTAACCACATCCGCGCTCAGAGAATTCTCCTTCTGTGCTGGGATTTTAAAAATCCCATGCTTCATGACGAGCTGGGCTCGTCATCAGTGTGCGAGGAGGCTACACCATGACGAGCCCAGCTCGTCATGAGCCTGGAAGGGGTTAAACCATACTCTATTCTGTATAAATTTCTTATTTGAAGTCGTGGTCATGATACTATTAATAATTCCATTAACTTTACAAAAGTTTGTTAAAACTGAACTGATTCGACATTAACATCCAAACTATAAAAAATCTCAGACTAACAAACAGTGACAATATTTTTTAGTACCTTGTCCAGATTGACCCCTTTACACTTCATCCTGGTACCATTAGGTCTACAAGGAGCTATATTGCCAATCATTGTTTGTATTACTGGGCATCTATTGCCCCATATAGCCAAAGTAATGGTAATACAATTATGATCACTTAATAATAAGTCTTCTATCCACGGTGTGGTACAGAAAGAGACAATATTTGCGGAGACCTGTACGTGATCTATAATGGTATTGGCATTTCTACCTGTGAAAGTTGGGATCAAATTTACATTACCATCTCTTGCACACTGCATTATGTCCAAGTCGAGTTTAGCCATAAATGTATTTAAAATTTCTCCATAGGGGTTGTGTGGGAAGTGCACACAATCGTCTCCTGTATCGTTCCTAAACCCACAGACCTTAGTCGCGGACAGGGGGCATAATTGCGTATTAAAATCACCCACCCAAATTATATCAAAATTAACACCTTCGTCACTACCCAATTTGTCAATTGCGTTCTCCAATTCTTTAACCACCTTGTAGCGTGTACAATCAAACAAATTGTTATAAAAGTTGATTAACAAAACTTCCTGGCCGTTTTTTGATGTAGCCAAAGTACCTGTGAGTGGCATCCAACATTAATAAATATTTTAACTTCTATGGGCAGATTAATGGGCATAAGTATTAACAACCCCCCCCTTAGCTCTACCGGCTGTAGAACGCAAAGCAGGTAAATTATAAGAAACAAACCCATCAAGGTTAACATGTTCTAAACACCAGGTTTCCTGGAGATATATAATGTTGTTTGTTAACAAAATCCATCCATCCTAGCATATCTCCTTTTTTAGTAAATCCATCTTTATTCCATGAGGCTATACTAAACCCACTAATTTTAGGTCTCTCTGTGATTTCAACTACCTGGGTCGTTAGGGGCTGGCCATCCCCAATCGCATTAATCATAGTGATCGCCTGAGGCGAAAGATCTTCTTCTGTAGGTTCGCTCATATTGCCATCTGTGATCTCTCCCTGCTCTTTACTTAGATTCCTACCTTCCAAAATACTTATATCCCCCTGTGGACTTAACTCCTGTCTGGATAACAATTGTCCTACTGACCCCTCAGCCCCTTGTTGGTTAATACTCCTCAAGCCCGCCATTCGTTTAATGTGGCGGGTGGGGTTTTGTCAATCATTCTCCTCGAGGGTACTGAGTAGTAGGAATCTGTTATGGGTAGGGAGGGCAAAAGGTTGCGGCGGTGGTGTTGGCCAATTAGCTCTACGATAAACCCGATCTAATACCATGGATGTATCTTGTTTTAAATGACTATAGAAAAAAACAAGTGGAAGAAGTAGGATACTTCCATCATCATCTGTCAGAGCAGAAGCTCTTTCCAAGGAAATCCTAGCATAATATGGGTTCTTAAAATGAACAATGACACAGTCCCCCTTCTTTGATTTCCTTAAAGGGCCAATCCAATTTACTCTTCTTGTTGTAAGGATCTGGTCTGCATGGCTAACAGGGTAGCCACAATTACGATTTAATCAATCCACCACCCATTTTTTAAGGGATGCATGTGTTTCTGTTATACTTGGGCTGAGGGGGAATATTCACTAATGCTGCCACATACGGGCAACAATCCGGAGGCAAATTAATGGATCTAATCCTTTTTTCCACCTCTGGATCTTTCTCTGTCCGATTTATAGGCACCTGTATAGCCTCTTTATTCCTAATACCTTGGCTTCCTGCCTCACGGGGGTAGCTATTCCTCAGTAATTCCTTTCTCTGTCCCGAAGGGGCTAAATCATCTACTGTATTTGGTACTTCAAGATTAGAGTTTACCTTTGATCCAGCCCTTCCTTTCCTTGGGGTATCAAATACAGCCCTTGGGGCAGATGTTGTTCCTGTACCTTGTAAACCTTCCTGCTGACTATTTATATTATCTCTAAGCAACTTTTCAGAATTGTTAAGTATCCCATTAAGTCTAACAACCTCACCATTAAGTTTATCTATTCTGTCTTCCAGTGGTTTAAGGTATGTTTCTAATGTAAGGGTTAGAGCTGCTATGATTTTATTAACATGCGCATCAAACATAATCCGCATATTAGATGGATCTTCTGCTATAGGGTTAGGAGATAGAACCTTTGTGCCTTTATTGGCTATCCCCTGTTTTTGCTGAATTTTCCTACAGCTCCTTTTCTTTTTAGGGGTAGGTGATCCATTACATTCTGTTAAACTGTGTACTTCTGTATGTTTAGTAGAATCTGGGGTAGGATCTGAGCATAAAGAATTCAAATGAGGGGCAGTATGTAGGCTCAATATTAGACTCCACTTATGAATTGATTGCATTTACAGGATCGGGTGCACTCCCGAGTCCTAGCGAGAGATTGCCTTGTCTATCTCAACGCTAATGGCACTAACCGCCTTCATGAGATAGCAGTCAATAGTGGAGGCTGGGGTCTCGGCTACATTATGAATTCCTTTTTTGTAATTTACGTTTCGACATGTTGTTGATGTTGAGTTTAGTAAAAACCAAGGATTACAGGGAGTAGAAAGCCCCAGTTAATAATATATTATACTTGATAATAATGGAGACCAAAGGATACACAAATACCCCTATATACTGGATGTTATAAATGTTGTAGTTATTCCAAAGGCCATAACCTAGTACTCTGATAAAACCAAAACTCAGGAAAAATAGTACAGAAAGAAGATAAATGCCCAATTGAATATCCTAATCGCTTGAACGCCCTTAAAAGTTTTAAAAATAATAAAAGCTTATTGATCATCTAAATTCCAAAAATAGCATTATTAGTATTAAAACTACGGGACGCTGAACATGTCCGAAGAAACCGGTTGCATAAACGTTAGCAAAACACAAGCATAACCGGTTACTCACGAGTCCCTTATCAATCTCCGCTTGCAAAACCAAGGGAGTTGGCCCAGCCCAGCCTCGCTAAGTCTCGGGCGGGCTCAGATGGGTCCGCCCTTGGCCCGGGCTTCGCCCGCACACGTCCCACGTATTGGGTACCGTGAGAAGGTATATAGCGCTTGTGGGCGGGAGAGCAGGCAAGCACAAGTGGACAAAGTTACGGGGCTCCTGGTCCTTGGAGTCCCGTGTCTGCTGCCAGTCCCAGCAAAGTCCCAATAGCGAGCGGCACCCCAAATCATATATATTCTGGGTGGAATATTATTCTTGCCAGAGTAATTTTGGCAATTCTGAATTACACTTTTGCTCCTGCTCGTGTAATTTGGGGTGAAAATCCTACTGCATCACTACATTTAAAGAGCGCAGTGAGGCCGCTCGCAATTCGTGTTCTGCTGCATTTAGTGCAATTTCTTAGTGCAAAAATACGTTCTGCATCCATTTTGGATACAAGGGTGCATTTGAAGCTAAGAAATAGCGCTAAATGCCTGGAGTAAATTGGGAAAAATCCTAACCGAAGAGCACATTTAGTGAGCATGAGCAGCTGCTTGCTATTCATGTTCTGTTGCATATAGCGCTATTTGTTAGCGCTAAATTCATCCTTGTGTCCATTGTGGAAGCAAAGGGGCATTTGTGCACTAAGAAATAGCACTAAATCCAGAATTACTCTTTTTGCATAGTTCTGTGTAATCTCGTGGAATTCTTAGGTAATTCCACATGACCACACTACACAAAATATATGAGTTTCTTGGCCACACACAAAACAGAGACTCTGCTCTCTGCTGAGCCACTGCATCTGATCATGATACTGACCCCCAATGGGTAATAATGCACCCAAATCATCAATAAAGCATTGGAGGATAATTCAGGGTTGCAGTGCTTCAGGCACATTATGAGTCTACAAGTTGGAAAAACGCATGAAAATGATGTTTGTGCACAAAGTTCTGCGTTTTTCCCTCTTTCGTGACTCGTGTCCCCGAACACTTTACCCCAAACTTTACTTGATAAAATGTGAACTGTGTAAAAGAAACCAAATGTCTGGTCTTCTGAGGAAACCTTCTGACCGGTGACGCCTGTGGTGTGTGGGTGTAAAGTGTGTTACACTTGCGAGCAGAACACTAGAACGTGTCTGGCTAGACCCGACAGCCATGAGATGGGGTTACATCGCTATTAGAAATAAACCATATTTAGTAATACATTTGTGAATTCATTTTGTTCGTAAATAGTATATTTCCTTTTTTTTAACTTGAAGGCAAAAGGCAATAATCTCAAAAACACATTGGAGTACTATAACCCTTTTGCCAATTCTGACCATAACACATACATATATTTTTGTACGAGTCACTTCCATCCATTCCTTTTTTCTTCCTTCACATCCCGCTGAACATCTTTTCCCTCATCTTGATGTTTCAGACAGTGGTGCTGAAATTCAGATCAAGGAGTCCACAATACATTCTCCACAATCCCCACAAGTTTTATATTTCAGAGAGCAACCTCTGTTTTCATGTACCATGTTGTAATCGGATTTGCATTGGGCCATCCCCTCACACTGCGTCCTCTTCCTGCGAAAATTATATTTCCTCACTCTCAGGCAATGTCTTGCTTGGCAGTCATGAGCCATAGGGAGGAATATATAAACTTGTTTCTTGATAAATCAATATCATAAGAACTGCTCAGAACGATATACTGCTGCATCACTGGGACCCTAATGCCCATTTTCTTAAATAGTTCTACTATTTCACTCAAGTACATCTTTTTTAACTTCAAATCCCCCGATTATTTGAGGCAACGCCCCCTCCCCTTCTCCCCATTTCCGGCATCTATTATTTCAAGCTACACCCATCTTATACAGTCTGATCCTACTGTAAAACGATCTATAGAGGATCTTTTATTGAATAAGCCATAGATCTGCCTCTAATACTGCAATCTGGAATTATCCTTCTATGAAGTATTGATCATTTTGAGATGCATCATTATCAATTGGGGGGCCATATCAGATCCGATGTATTGGCTCAGCACAAAGCAGAGTGGCTTATTTTATGCATAAGGCATCTAAAGTTCACATATATAAATAGGAATGTATGAGTTAATGCATGAACTTCAGATAGAAAAAGTCAGAAGTTGACACCTCTCTTGGGGACATCAGTGCAACTTCCTATTCAATATCTTTCAGGGGTTCTGATTTTTTTCCCTACAAATTTCTGGGGTTAGGCATTGTAGTAATCACGACCACGCTTGTAAGATTAAATTCATGTAGATTTATTCAGGTAAGTAAACAAGTAGTACAAATCTTCAGCAGTCCATATCAACAACTAGATGACTAGATGTATGCTGTAGGTCAGCCTGTAAGTCATCATTAACAGCCCCACCAGGAGCAGGCTACTAGCTGCTCAGCCCCTCTCACCAACTGTCATCACTCATCCAGTCACCCAAGCATTCCACACATAGCCCACACACCAACATTCCACTCAGAACACTCACAAAGGCTGAGCAGCTAGAGACAGGATAACATAGAAGATAACATCGGAGAAAAACCATAACATCACAATACTACATTACCTCTTCACTAGCGAACAAAAGAATAACAAAACCAATGCATTAAAGTTTTACAGCAATAGTAAGTAGTCCACAACCCAATGATGAAGAAAACACCGCCTGCATCATAGAGTGGAAATGAACTATTTAAAACAGAGTCAAAAGCCCAGAAAAAGAATAATGAAACCAATGCATTAAACTATGAACATAAAAATACAGCAATAGTAAATAATTCACAACCCAATGAGGAAGGAAACACCGCCCGCATCATGAAGTGGAAATTAACTATTTAAAACAGAGTCAAAAGCCCAGACCCAGGGATGACGAAAAAACCGCATCACGAGAGGGAAAGAAACTAAAGACAAGAAGGAAAGATGGATAAGAATACCCATCCCCCTCCTCAAATACGGAAAATAAATGTACATCAAAATATATTCTCTCCATGTAAGGAGACAAGACAAGTGGACAAAAGGGACTAAAACCCAATGTCCTGCCCCCAACTTAACTAAGGGACAACAATGTATGTATAAGCTTTCCATGTAGGGAGACAAGTCGTGTGGACTAAAGGGACTAAAACCCAATGTCCTGCCCCCACATTAACAAGGGACAACCTGTAACATATATGCTCTCCATGTGAGGAAGCACACAAGGACAAAACCATGCAACAACAAAATATGTACGGCACAAGGTGTCTTACGCACGCAAGGAAAATGTATCCTTGAAACAAGTCAAAAAGGGAACTAAACCCTCTCCTGTAAAAACGTGTGGCACAAAGTGTCTTACGCACGCAAGGAATGTGTATCCTGGTAACAAGTCAAAAAGGGAACTAAACCCTCTCTTGTAATGTTGGAAACAAAGACCATCACTTACACAAATTCATGGTCCACTAAAGTAAATTGAAGCGTAACAAAAGACAAGTAAAAACAACGATGTAAATGTCATTTGAGACTGTGATGCAAATCACACTGGTGAGCAGCACCTCACCCGAGCAATGAGCTCACTCCCACTTGTGCACCCCACAATACACAGTGTTACATTTGGCAAACAAAACACATGTGGCAATAGTGAAAAACGGCATGGCCCGTAAACACAGCGCCACAACAAAGTGCTTGAAAAATGAAAATGAGTCTTGTTTGAGAAAGACACTTAAGTTGATACTCTCAGCTGGTGTACATAGAGTTCCTTGCAGGCTTGTAGTGGAAGTAATAGTGGAAACCATAAAAACACATGGCAACATCTCACAGTTGCAAAAGAAGCGTTAGTCATAACATGCATGGTGAAAGTCATTCTCCAAATTAGACATGCAGGTAACAGCTCCAGAAAGTTAAAGCAAAGGCAACTTTACCTCAGAAATGGATAAGAGGCAGTGTCTCACTAAAGGAAAGACTCTAGTACACACAGGAGGCAAGGAAGACGCGACAACGTGAAGAACGTCCTCTTACAACGGCGTTTCTGTCAGCCTGACTCCTTCAATCAACTTTAATGAAAATCCCCACCTGACAAGGACATGGTTGGCAACAGCGAGGTCAGTGTAGACACAAAGGAGTTAAAAAAACGCCAAACATAAAATGGCCGCACATAGATCACGTTGCGCCGGGTGGCTCTCTGCACGCATATGCAACAGAATGTCCTTTCAGCAGCGCACTGCCTCGCAGCATCGTCACAGAAGAATCCTCAAGCAATCAGCGCATCCTCCACATGCAGGTAAGCCTCCACACGCAGACAAGAGCTTATGCCATATTTATTTTAAACTGCACAACGGTGGTTTACCAACGCCATTAACGAGAAGTCTCACCCAACTCTATTAAGTGAAAGACAAATAGTGTCTCACCTCATTTGGCTCCCATCCATTGCCGCCAAAACCACACAATGGTGCACTCACAAAGTGACACAAATGCCAGACTTAATGTACTTGACAGTAATCCTTTAGTAAGCAAAGCTGCTGGCATGAATTGAAGTAAACCATAAATAGACGGACAGGCACCATACCAAAGATAGTGCAGAGTGTACTCAGTGTACCTGGAATTTAGTGCTCCTTCACTTAACAGTCTCCAGACCGGCAACATTTGAAGGACAACCGTACACTGTGTCCACACCCGGGACACTCGTGAGACTCAGTGCTTGTCCACACACTGACACTATATTCAGATTACTTCCAATCATATCGAATTAAGAACCGCAATCCAAAACACATCATTGTGCTCGCTTCTCTCTTCGGCCACACACATCCGGATTGCAATGCTGGTTGACAAGCATTTCGCAGATAGAGTCTCCATGAAAATCACAATGCGCACAGCATCCATGCATTATGAGTCACACATGTAGAATGTCAAAATCAAGAGGCTTACCCTCCCTGAAGACGCAGTTCATGTAGATGTGGCCACAAACACAGAGTAGAGTATGATTGGGCTGTCCGATGTACTGGACTCTGGTGGGGCTGTGGAGTGTGCTGAACCAGTTTCTTTTGTTCCTTTTGTGGCATCTTGTGTTACAATGGATCTTTTAGTGTTGCTTATTGTGTTGCCGCTTGTGACCCTTTTTTGTAGCATCTTGTTCTTGTTGCTTTCACCTGTCATCTCTTCCCTGTTGTAGCTTCTTTCCAAATTGTTGTAGAAGGCATCTTGATGTCTTTGTAGTCCACTTGTACCAACTGAAGAGCGTCTGAACGTCTTCAACTCATCGCAAAAATGAATGTAGTATTCATGACCACGCTTGTAAGATGAAGTTTATGTAGATTTATTCAGGTAAGTAAACAAGTAGTATAAATCTTCATCAGTCTATATCAACAACTAGATGTATGCTGTAGGGTAGCCTGTAAGTCATCATTAACAGCCCCACCAGGAGCAACTTGCTAGCTTCTCAGCCCCTCTCACCAACTGTCATCAGTCATCCAATCGCTCAAGCATTCCACACATAGTCCGCAGACCAACATTCCTCTCAGAACACTCACACAGGCTGAGCAGCTTGAGACAGGATAACAGAAGATAACATGGGAGAAATAGCATAACATCAAAATACTACATTACATGCAGTTGGTAAATTATTTATTAGGGCTCTATTGAAAGTTAAGTTTGCCACTTTAGTTAGCCAGTCCTAGATTACACTATATTCCAAGGATGTCATCTCTAATAGGTGGAGGTAGCATGCTTGCCAAGTGTCCCCGTCTAGCTAAATTTTGGCATGAATACGCATCGGTGCTGAGCAGGTTCTCAGGCAATGCGATCTATTTGACAGAGAAAGAAATAATACTGGGGACGGTATCCGATCCAGGCTACTTATCCAAACCCTTAGTTTCAGTTATTATTATTTCTGCTCGGCTTTGTATTGCTAGGGCTTGGATTGATATATCTAGTCCCAAAATCTCTGACTTTTGGGTATTACTGAGAGGGGTCTATGAAATGGAACTTGCGTTAGCCAAAGCTCGGGGCTTACGGTCAAGGGTGAAGTTTGGGAGGGTTTGGTCAAGTCTTCAGTGGGACTAATTGTTCTATGTCTTATTTTTCCATTATTGTCATAGACTGTTTTTATCTATCTTTATTTTTATTTCTTATTTTTATTTTCATTCACTTATCAGCATTTGACATTTGGCTTGGATTAATATTACGTTTATCACTGTCAGTTGTATGATTCTGTTAGATGTTTTGATGCTCGCTAATTCTCCTTTTCTTTTTGTTTTCTGTGCCACAAATGCTCTCTTGTCTTTGTTTCACTTGTGACGTGAACATTTTTTTTTTTAAATGGCAACATTCTATTCCCAATAACTTTGGCACTGATTAACGAATCCTCGCAAAATTTTAAAAATTAATTCTTTGTTGAGATCAGCTTCTATGTTGAAAGTTTGGGGGTGATTCTTCAAGGGGGGGGCCGAGATAATAGGGGGTCCCAAAACATGTTTTTTCAATGTTAATTTCCGTAAGAAACTTTAGACAAGGCTACAGGTCGATCGGGGAACGGAATTACCCCAAATTTTGGTCTATAAAGCACGCTTTTGTTTATTTGGTGTAAATCCGTTCAGTAGTTTTTGAGAAATATCAAAATTTACAGATATTGATATTTGGGAATTCTGGCATCTGATTAGCTGAGGAGTTACGAGCACGAACTTGCTGCTGATTGGCTGCGAGCGGTGTGAGCGGTTGCAACTAGGAAGTGTTGGCTGGCATTTTATGATTCCGTTGAATCAAGTAAGGGGAAAAAAGGGTGGGTAGGAGCACTACAGCCTCTGTGGGGTGTTTAGGGTGTGCTATAGAGGGGGTAGGAAGTGAAGTCTGCACCCCTACCATTGTGAAAGTGCTGGGCTACAGAAATTAAGTGTGGTAATATGTAAAGTGTGATGCTGGTAAGGTGAGGTGGTGCAGGACTCGGGGATTAAAGCGTGAGCCCAAAGTGTGTGTCTTATGCTGTGAAGTCATGTGCCGTGGCCGCTACACTATAGCTGTGGAAGTAGTGTCAGCATGTGTTTATACCTACTAGGACGAACTACTGACCTGTACTGGTCTGAAAGTCCGGGGTACAGAAAATATGTGAGGTACTGTCTAGAATCTCATGCTGCTGAACTGAGCTGCTGCTGGACTCGGGGATGAAAACGTGAGCCCAAACTGTGTGTCATATGCTGTGAAGTCATGTGATCTGGCCGCTGTGCCATACCTTTCTAAGTAGTGTGAGCATGTAGTTATACCTAATTGGATAAACGTTTTTTCGAACATTGTAGTTTGTGTTTGGTGCTTAGGGGACGTTATAGAGGGAGTGCGAAAGTAAATTTGCACGTATCAAATCTATTTGGTATTTGTGAAGTGCTAACTACTCACTCCGATGGGTGTGATGGCGCTGGGGGAGTAAGTTGAGATGCCGATGAACTCGGGGTAAAGTCGCTGAACTACTGACACCTACCGATCTGAAAGTGCGGGGTATGGAAATTAAGTGAGGTATTGCCTAGAGTGTCATGCTGTTAAATTGAGCTGCTGCTGGAGTCGGGTATGAAACGGTGAGCCTAATCTGTGTGTGGTATGCTGTGAAGTCATGTGCTCTGGGCACTGTGCCACAGGTGTTCAACTTGTATATGGTGCTTAGGTGGTGTTGTATAGGGAGTGCGAAGGTAAACCAATACGGTATTTGTAAAGTGCCAACTACTGACCCTTATGGGTGAGTAGAGCCAGGGATCAAAGCGAAAGCTCTGTGCTGCAAAGTGGGATGATCTAGCCTCTGCGCCACAGCTGTGAGGAGAATATATGTTTGCGAGGGTCCGGGAGTTGCCGTTATCTGGCCCTAAAATACCGGGCCTAAGTTGTCAGTTATAGGGTGGCTCTAAAAAGAGCCCTTGTGTTAATTAGGTGGAGCTACATATAAGTACAGATGCACAGCTTCAAGTTATTCAAGAAAACGTGGTTTCCCTGATCTGTGAAGTGTCCTCCATCACTTCTGTTGATATCTGCCATATCAAAACGTATGTTGTTGTTGTATATGGAACCCATTTTGTGGTCTCTGAGGTATGCAGAGACAGCTTTGTTGACATTTTTCAGAGAATTTCTACTTCTGTCTTTGGCATATATTGGAATATACAAAGCCAGTTTGAGGCAAAAGTAACATCAATTGTCCAAAGGTGTCCTTCATAAGCATTTCCAAACCTACCCCAGTCAATGTGCCTAGGTCGTTTCCACCACAGTGCACAATCATGAGGGCAGGGTGTTGGAGATGCAAACAGGTTTTAACCAAAGGCAACAATTGGTGCCACTTCAATCCTCTCTGTCCAAACCATTAAATATCCACATTTTGTAAACCTATGTCTAAGTCAATATGTCTCTGTTCTGCATACCTCTTGCACCAGAAAACATAGCTATGTCCTACGATCCATACTAGCATTTTGAAGGTATGGCTGGAAGGTATGGAAAGATGTCTGTAGCTCATGCAGTTCCTTCATAGAATAAGAGATATGTTTAAAGATGGGAAACTAGTTTCTTTTTGCATACACAACGGTACCTGATTGGGAGATGAAAAGCATTGTTTTTTAAAAGTAGGGTGCACATTCTTTTTGTGGAAAAACATGTTTGTGATTGGTTAAGAAAAAGCAGTTTCACATGGAGTACATACTATAGGATAACATTTGCTCTTCTCAACCACACCTGCTTCTTGCATTTGAAAGGCACTGTTCGAACTTAAAACAATCATGAACTTTTAACCTGCACGTGCAGTTAAATGTTCGAGAAAATGTTGCGACAAATTATCATTAGACTTAAAAAAAAATATGAATATTTAACATCCAATGTTCTAGAAAGTGTGTTGATAGATACGTTGCATTTCTGACTTCTACGTGTACTTGAATATTAATAAAATTGTTTATATGGAAAATTAGAAAGACAGTAATAGGGAGAAGTTTTGAAAGCTACCTACTGGCGGTCACTAGTAGGTAGTTATCACTGTTACCGGTCTGAAAGTGCTGTGTTGCTCAGAGTGGTATGGTGGTGATATGATGTGGTGCTACACTCGGGTACGAAACCGAGAGTCTAAACCGTGAGGTCATTGCTGTAAAATGATGTGGTCTGGTGTTTGTAGCATACGTGTGCAAGTTGTATTAGTAGGCGTTTATACCATTCAGGGAGTGGGAAGCAAACTACTGACCGCTACTGTGTGTTGATAGTATACCAGATGTGGGAAGCGAAGTAGTTACACCTTCCGGTGTGAAGACTTGGGGATGAAATTGAAGTGATTGCTGTAAAAAGATGGGCTTGGGCGCTGTAGTATACATGTGTAAGTAGTGTTAGTAGGCGTTTATACCATACAGGGAGTGGGAAGCGAACTACGGACCGGTACCGTGCATTTATACTAAACTGGAAGTATGAAGCGAAGTACTCATGCCTACCGGTGTAAAAACGCGGGGATCATACTGAGCTGATTGTTGTAAAGTGATGGGTTCTGGGTGCTGGAGGATACTAGCCGCTGTAGTATAAGTGTACAAGTAGTGGTAGTATGTGTTTATAGTATATATAGAGTGGGAAGCAAACTACTCACCCCTACTGATGGGAAGAATCGGGGATTAAACCGTGAGCCTAAATTGTGAGCTCATTGCTGTAAAATGATGTGCTCTGGGTGCTGTAGCATACCTGTGTAAGAAGTGTTAGTTTACGTTTATACAATATAGGGATTGGGAAGCGAAATACTTACCCCTACCGGTCTCAAGTCTTGTGGATGAAACCATGAGCTCATTGCTGTAAAGTCATGTGCTCTGTGTAGTATTCCAATGTAAGTCATAGTAGAATGTTAGTATGTTATTCTACTAGAATTCAAGTATGTAATGTTAGAATGTAGGGCTGTCATGAGGGGAACCTTGCAGAGTTTGTACTCAGTGCTGGAGAAGACGGTTGCCTTGCTGTCTGCTCCTGTTGGTGGTTGTTTAAGCTGTCTTGTTTTTCTGCAATAAATCTACTTATCGGATCCACTACTCTTGCCTCTTCAGTACATAAATTTGGTGACGTGCGGGGGAAGGTAAAAAGAAGGCAGCACTCACCAATATTTCGAGGGTGCTTGCGCTGTGCTGAAGACCCGTTTTTTTCATGTAGCTGTTTCTACTCATGCCAGGGTTGTCGGCTCATTGAACTGTCATCCGACGTCTGGTAGGATTTCTATTTTGCACTTCCTCTGCTTCTTCACTACATTCTGGTCGCTGTACTATACGTGTGTAAGTAGTGGTTGTATGGCTTTATACTAACAAATGCATCATGGTCTTAGGGAGGGCGACATGTCAGGTGCAGGGCATACAATGTCCCGGGGTGTGCATTCGCGGGACATGTGTGTTTGCTATTAGAGGGCTTGTGCATGGCTTCCACCCTGTGATAGCAAATACTTGTTTGACTACTTGAAGCGAGAGGAGGAAAACTTCTTATCACTTTAATAGAGGGGATTGCTAATGGTAAAAATGGAGAGATAAAAAGAAACAATAAAAAAAAGCGGGGTCTCACCCGTTCTTTTAAATGAGGCCCCTGGTGGGTAATGTTCCGTAGCCAATCCAATTATTATATTGCAGGGTCTTTGTAGGACTAGGGATTTTAATGTCACATGTAAATTAGAGGAGGAAGGGGACACAGATGTTTTGCAGCCTAGGGGACGGCCATCTTCCCTGGTATTGTTTACTAATTGTTCGGGGGGTTCAAGGCCAACTGAAGTCCGGGGATCGGCACACTCCGGGCCTTTACTTAAATATGCAGGGTGGGCCGTGGCAGTCCCTGAAACCTCGGTGGTCCTAGCCAGTGGCTTATTTGTTCGGGAATCACCCGGGCAGTACTTATGGTGTTATAAAGTGATACAATCATAGAACTCTTGCAGTTGTACAATTATCCAGGCTTCATTTGTCTAATAGTCAGTTAGATTATGTTTGGTAGGTGCACTCTAATTTTAGATAAGTTTGTCCTTAAAATCTCCAATAAACAGATGATTTTCACAATAAATAATAGACACGTGTTGTCAGAAAAAGAAGACCTATACACTCAGGTATTTATTTGACAAAAAAGTAACCTTTATTAAAATATAAATAAATAGAAATGTAACTTTAATAGAAGAAACAGTATAATAAAAAAAACGTGGGTTGGACTCCAGGGGAAACAGCGTAGGAAACCTGCAGGACAAAAATGAAACTTTATTTTAACCAATTTTGCCCTCATTTTCTCATTTAATTGAATACCGAGCAAACGGAGTGCTTTATTCGCTTTGTTTTTCTACTTCTTTTGTTTCCGATGTTCTTCCTGCTTCCTCGATATTTTAATTGAAGTTTCGACGCATTTTTTGAAGTTCTATGCGACCTTGTTTAATTTTAAAAGAATAAGGCTTGCGTCTTACCTGATCCTGGAACCTTCATGCGCGGCTCTCAGTGATGTCAGCAGAGCTAGTTTGTAATGCGCATGCGTGAAGACGTTTATCACGCACCACGTAATACGTCCGGCGGCCATTTTGCAGTTACCATAGTTACTCAACAAAACTTCACGGAGACACGGAGACATCGTTTTGAACTTCTACATCATTTCGTTTCCACACATTTATCTATTTGTCAACGGAAGTAAGCATTTTATTTATTTTTCCAACGTTTTAAGCATTTAGAGCTTTACTTTCCTCTACAAACTTAAATTTTTAGTGATTTGTGCTCACGTGGGGAAGTTTTTTCTTTTTGCACATTCATATCCCAGCTGCTTTTTACAATACAATTCAAACAAAAACGAAAACTTATTTGTTGGTTCTTTTGAAATTGTTTACTACATTTTATCGTATTTACAAGCAAGATGCAATTTGACCCTCCCACTACATTTTTGCAAACAAAAGGTGATCCACCCATGCCATGGTCAAGGTGGAAAGAAGAGTCTGTAAATTACATGAAAGCTATTGATGGTTAGAGGATGGGTGCGGAAAGAAAAAAAGTATCCTTCTTCTTTGTCTGGGCTCAGAAGGACAAGAAATTTTCAGATCTTTGCCTCAAATTACTTCTACAAATGAGGGTGGTGGAGATAATTTAAATCCTTATACTGAAGCTCTTGCTGAACTTGAGAAAAGATTTAAACCCAATTTAATCATTGCACTTAAACGTTTCAAGTTTTATACTAGAAAACAAAAAGAAGATGAATCTTTTGAAGATTTTTTGACTTCCCTGAGATCGTTAAGTCTTCATTGTAATTTTGGTACCATCACAGATGAAATGATAAGAGATCAGATTATTGTTCATACTAAGTGCAAAAAAACTCAAGATAAGCTATGGGTTATGGGTGATCCTAATTTAGCTGAAACCATTGCCATAGCTAAGGCACAAGAACAATCTGATTTATGGATGAACACTGTGAAAAACAACACAGAGAAGAAACAAATTGAGGAGGAAGTTTGTGTTATAAAACATAAACAAGGAAATAAACATGAATCTTCTTTCAACAAGACAAAACAATTTTCATTTCAAAGGAGAAATGACTCTTTCAACCAAAACTTTCAGGGAATGTGTTTTACATGTGGTAATAAATTTCACATTGCTTCCTTTTCAGGTTGTCCAGCTTTAAAAAGGGAATGCAATTTTTGCAAAAGGATTGGACATTTTAGTAACATGTGCAGGGACAGACATCCTCCGTTACAAAATAAAGGAGCTGTATCTATTATTTCTGAAGAAAGTGTAAGCAACGGTAGGAGTAGTGAATCTATTGATGAATCTAGCAATGTATCTGGTTTTGTAGTTTCGATTGTAGATAATCAATCAGATCTACAACGTAATTCACCAAAATGTATTTTTACAATTTGCGAAATTGATTTATGTCTTATGGTAGATTCAGGATCTCCATGGACCATTATTACTCAGGATTATTTTGAAAGTATTTTTTCTCATTCAAAAAAGTTAGGCAATATTAATGAATCTGATATTTCTGCTGTTAATTTTTCAGGGTTGCAGAGTGATCAAATATCAACTGCAGTGCCTCAAATTGTTATCACATCAGCAGCTACCTCTTCTTTAAATGAAAGTGCAGATGTCACCCCTTCAGAAGGCGACTCTAGCTCCGGATTACTGGAGAGAATCGCCACAGATTCTGCGGAAGGGTCAATTACGACAGAACCAAGCTTGGATGCAAATGTTGACATAACTGCAATTAACAAGGCAGAATCATTGGATTTTTACTCAGTCTCGGAAAACTCTGCTTCCTCATGTGAAGACTTGGCTATTCAATACTCCAAACAGATGCGTATGGAGGAAGGTGAGAGTGAGATTGATGATGACGAAGCCGAGGAATATATAGAAGACAGCCCCATTACAGTGAGGGGTGAAGGGGACGCGTCTATGACAGAGGGGGCAGTTGGAGAATGTCAAGAAGATCTGACGGATAACATTACTTTAGCCACGATTTATCAGACAATTTTGAGCCATATGGACAAAACGGAGCGAGAAAGCGAAAAAATTCAAAACTCTTGTCGGAAGTTGCAAAGTTCTATTCGGAGACTTGCAAAATCACAGTCTGAATTCGGGGAAAGATTTACTGAGGTTGAAACCAGAGTGTCCAATATCGAGGATGAATTGGTAAAACAGAAAGCTGTTACTGAAACTTTAAATGCCAATAAAGAGGACTTACTCTGGAAAATGGCTGATTTCGAAAATCGCTCTCGGCGCAATAACCTAAGATTAATGCAAATCCCTGAAGGTAAAGAAGGGCAAGATCCACGCAAGTTTATTGTTGAACTGTTCCAAAAGGCGTTCCCGGAGTTGAAAAAATGGGATTGGGAACGAGAGATTGAGCGTGCCCATAGATATCCATTCAATATTCAGCTTCGACCCGGGCAAAACGCCAGTAAACCTAGACCGTTTTTGGTGGCCTTCAACAGTTTCCGTGCTAGAGAAGACATCTATATGCACACTCGACCAAATAGTAAAGGCATGGGTGAACGGTTTACTTTTTTTGCAACACCGGATTACAGTAAATATACAATGGATACTCGTTGGCAGTTAAGACAGATGGTGAATCAATTTCAAATAAAGGGGGCACAAGCCTATATCTTGAACCCGGCCAAACTGAAAGTCCTTTATAAAGAGAACACGCGATTTTTCACTAATGTTGCAGCTGCAAAGGGATACCTGCATGATATAAAGGATTCTTAGACTATGGATTTTAGATTTATCAAATTGGATTAATCGCATTAGCTACTTTATATAAAAATTTTCTTAAAGGTATCATCGGTTGACATAGTTAACAGTCATATTTTCTTTGTGTGCGAAGTATAATAATGCAGAAAAATTGCTAAATAGGAATATTCTTTATCTAATAGTACCCACTGGTATATGCTAGTAAGAATCTGAAAGTTTGGATAAGATGCATATATGAAAGATGTATGAAATGATAACCTGTGGGGTAACGACAGGGGAGAGGCGGAGCTCAGCACCATCACCAGGACCAGGAGTACGAAAGCCTCGGTAATGGAGGGGGGGGTGGGTGATTGGGCTAGGGGGTTGTTGGTGGAGGGGGGCACTGGGGTTAAAGGGGGAAAAGCCACGTTGAGGTCAAATGTTAGCATAGAATCGATAAAAAATCACAGATCTAGTATTAACGGATTTGTAAGGAGTAAGATGGGGTATACTAAAGTAACAAATAATGTAAGTGGAGAAGGTAAACATGATGGGGAATTACTGTAATGGCTAAGAACATCAAAATATGCTCTTTTAATGTTTCGGGTCTCAACAATATAAATAAAAGGAAGAGGATTGCATCTGAAATTTGATTTTTGAAGCCGGACATTCTATGTCTGCAGGAAACTCATCTCCCTTGGGAGAAAAGAGGCTTAGCATCTGATTTAGGGTATACTGTGCTGGCAGCATCTCAACAAACAAGTATGATTAGAGGGGTAATGATTTTGATGAGACCACGGTTAGGTACGCTTGTAAATAGCTTGACGGATAAGCGGGGTAGATGGGTGATAGTTACACTAAATATAGGAGGCACTCATATAATGATATGCTCAATTTATGGATCTAATCTGGATGAGGGGGAAATATATGAATATTTAAATGTTGAACTTGCTAACTGGAGATGTCCCCTAGTTTTTTGTGGTGACTTAAATATTAATTTGGTGGCAGGGGAGTTAGATGCTGGGGTAGAGAATAATAAGGGGAGAAAGCCTTGTGTTTTTAAAGCATTATACAATTTAGTGAAGGACCAGGCATTGGTTGATATTTGGTGTAAAACTATCCTACTGTACCAGGGTATACCTATTATTCTTCACCACATAGGAAACTTGTCCGTTTGGACTACTTCTTCACTTCAGCCAGCATTCAATCTAATATAAAGATTCAGATATACCCCAGGGTAACATCGGATCATTCCCCATTGATAATTGAGGTTACCCATGTAGGAGAAATGAAACAGAATAGGAACTTTACGTTTGACAGGAAATTATGCTTGGATGTACAATATAGAGAGTTCATGGCTAAATGGATCACATAATGTATACAGAACAATATGAGCTCTGCTAATATCGAGATAATATGGGATACATGGAAAGCTTGTTTTAGAGGGGAAGCAATGAGTTATCGATTTTATCATCAGAGTCTACAACGGGGAAAAATGCGGGACTTGTATGAACAGCTTTTTAAGGCTGAAGAACACTTAATTACAGAAATAGAGAAGGGGGATAATAATTTGACTAAAATTCATGAGTATGAGTGGTTAATTGCTAAACTCCGTGCTAATATCACAGGAGTTTGGTGTGAGGAGATAGCTCGGAAATATTTAATATATAGAAGGTATATCTATGAGTACGAGGAAGCTATAGGTCGGGCTCTGGCCTTAAAATTAAAAATGAAGGATTCCACTCGCCAAATTGTAAAACTGCAAGATAAAAACGGAACCATATTTGAAGATCCAGAAAAAATATTGGAAATACTGTATCAGTTCTATACAGAACTATACAGTAAACAGTCTAATCTATCTCCCGATATTGTTTTGCATTAAGTTATCTTTAGCAAATTAACTGATCTTGAGAAAGCTGCGTTAGATCAGCCCTTCTCAATGGAAGAATTGGAGAGAGCAGTTAAAAATACTCCTAATGGGAAGGCAGCTGGCCCCGATTTTATTCCAGGCGAGGTATATAAATGTTTTTTTGAACCTCTAAAAACTCTTATGTTGGAGACTTTTAGAAGGGCACAATTGGGGAAAGCCCCACAGTCATGGGATGACGCTTCAATTGTTGTTTTTGCCAAAAAAGGGAAACCCCCAGAACAGCCTGCTCATATCGACCCATATCCTTACTAAATTGCGACAGCAAGATTTATTTGAAGATGCTAGCAAACCGTATGTCTAAGGTCATAACACCTTTAGTATCACTGATTCAGCATGGGTTTATCCCAAACAGAGGAACTGTAGCCCATATTAACAAGGTGATTACTATAATAGATATAGCAGAAATTGAGAAAAGAGATCTTGCACTGATATTACTTGACGCCGAGAAAGCGTTTGATCGCGTAGAATGGGCATATTTGAGGGAAGTAATGAACAGAATGGGATTTGGTAAAAAAAATGTAAGAGCTATGAAGGTACTTTACCAATCACCTAATGCGAGAGTTGTAGCAATGGGCAGAAAATCGGAAAGGATAGTCATCGCAAGAGGTACACGTCAGGGGTGTCCTTGCTCTCCACTTCTTTTTGTGCTATTTATAAATCCATTTCTAATTAAATTACTAGTCACCACATATTAAACCATTTTTGTTTCTAATATACCTCACTCAATATTCGCATATGCGGACGATATAGCTATCATTACTACTGATCCGGGGCAGGCAATGATAGAGATTGAACGCTTAGCCACTGATTTTGGAAATAGCTCCGGCCATAAACTGAATGCTGCAAAAACGCAGGTGCTGTGCACAGACAGCGTTCAATTTAATGATAATAGGGTAATTTCGGAAGTGACATATTTAGGAACTATAATCAAATCACATACACGAGAGATAGTGGAAGTTAATTGGGACAATATAATACAACAAATTAAGCAATCCTTAGAAAGGTGGGTGAGACTTCAATTCTCTATAATTGGGAGAGGCAACATCATTAAGATGAATGTATTAGCCAAAATATTATATATATATCGTAGTATTCCCTTAGAAATACCCTTTATCCATATACATAAACTTCAATCTCTATGTACTAAATTTTTATGGGCACCCAGGAAAACCAGGCGAGCTATGAAATGGTTGACACTCCCAATAGAGAGAGGTGGGCGGGGATCCCAGATTTTTTGTTTTACTATTATGCATGTTTTCTACAAAGAATGAGAATTATGCTGACTGGAGAACAAACTGAGGATCCTGCAGAGTCTACGTCAATATTCTATTTATTATTGGGGGAGCATTCAAAGGGATATTTGCTAAAAGAGTTGGAAGGGAACTATTACAAGCATACCCGGTTTAAGGTGATCGATTCAGCATATAAAATGTGGAGAAAAGTTATGAATATTATGAAGCTAGAGAAAATTATATACCATAGTCCTCTTTCAGCGGAGAAGATACTTCCATCGATATTTTGGGACAATGTTGCGAGGGAATGGAGCAAGAAAGGGGTGGTAAGAATTGGAGATCTATATGAGGCGGATGGAATATTTAGATCTTTTACTGACATGAGCAGTAAATATCAAATAGCCCAATCTTCTTTTTTCAAATATCTCCAACTTAGAGATTTTTGCTTAAAGAAATTAAATAGACCCACCTCTAATAAAGTAATAGAGGCAATCCAATCAAAGAAAAAGATCGGCTTGATATATCGGCTATTGTTGGAATATAAACCTGATGATTTGAACAAACATAATATATATTGGCAGAATCAGCTGGAGGAAACTGATCTGAACATCGTAGATACTATCTTGATGGCTAAGGATATTTGTCTGTCAGCCAATATGAACGGTCAGGTATATAAAACTATATTCAGACTATATTATACTCCCAAACGAATGGCCACATGGGGCCCAAATTATGATGGAAAGTGTTTTCGTTGTGGAGGGGAAGAGGCAGATATTGTTCATGTTTTTTACAACTGTCCTAAATTGATGTTTTTCATCTCTAGTATAGAAAGGTTTATATCTGAAGTTATTCATTATCCTTTAAAAATATCCCCTGCACTCATGTTAACCGGGGGGGGGGGGGCAATCTGTTAATGAAAATGCGGACTTGTGTAAATTCAAGAATATTTTGTTTGTCGCAATGATTATAGCCCGGTTATGTATAGCCACCGAATGGCTACAACCCGAAGCACCTATGTTTGAATTTTGGAGAACAAAAATTATTCAATATATATGAATTAGAATGGAATCTATATGTTTTAAAAGAGGCAAGGAAAAAAGGATTGGCTTATCGACATGGGGGGCACTTAAAGAGTATATAGAGGAATAGTTTTATGAGTTATGTACTATGTAATGAACTAATTTAATTTTTCAAGCTGGATTTAATCAAATATATAAGAAGTTTGTGGATATGTACATATTGATATTGTGAATGTATTGTGTATGTACCCAACGGTGGCAATAAAAAAAATTCAACAAAAAAAACTGTTATTGATTGCCATCCTTTGCCAAATATAAATGAGTTAGTGTCACTTTTTGATGGTGCAAATATTTTCTCTACATTAGACTTAAGATCTGCCTACCATCAGATCGAATTAACAGAAGAGTCTAGGAAACTGACAGCATTTATAACGCCTCAGGGTCTTTTTCAATATGTACGCATGCCTTTCGGACTCGCGTCCGCTGCATCTGTTTTTCAAAGGGTCATGTTTCATATATTTAGAGATATAGATACATATGTAAAAAAATTTCAGGACGATATATTGGTTTTCTCAAAAGATACTAATGAACATGAACATCATTTGCAGGAGGTATGTAAGAGGTTACAGAATAATGGTTTAACGGTGAAAGCACATAAGTGCAAATTGTTTCAAGAGTCAGTTGAATATTTGGGACATACGTTATCGGGTAAAGGTGTGTTTCCAAAAAAATCCAATGTGGAAGCTATTACCCAAGCTCTGGTCCCAAAAAACAAGGATCAATTGTTATCTTTTGCTGGTATGTGCGAATACTACAGCAAGTATGTGGAAAATTTTGCTAATAAGATGGAACCTTTAAGAAGATTGTTGAGACAGGGTGTGGAATATGTTTGGTCTGATATACAACAACAAGCATTTGATGAAATTAAAAGAGACATTGTCAAAGCTCCCAATTTAAAACTGTTTAGAATTAACAAAGAATGTATCATCACAGTTGATGCCAGCCTGTATGGTTTGGGTGGAGTGTTGTCTCAAACGGAAAGCAGTGAGGAATGGAATGTAGCATTTGCATTGAGAACATTGAATGAGTGCGAGTGTAAGTATTCTGTAATAGAAAAGGAATTGTTAGCGTGCGTTTGGGCCATTGAGCATTTTAGACTTTATGTTTGGGGATCCAAATTTACCCTAAGAATGGATCACAAACCTTTAGTTAATATTTTATCTGTGGGAGGTGGATGGAATTCCACGGTCAGAATCGCGAGACTAACTTCTAGGTTACAAGAGTACAATTTTGTCACAGTATATGTACCTGGAAAAAAGAATGTTACAGCTGATTGTTTGTCACGTTTGCCATGCAAGGTGGATGATGTCAGTGTAGTTAAGGAGTGTGATTTTGTGTTAGCTATGCGGGATGTGTTACAAGGGAAATTTGAGAACATTACTGAATCTAATTGGCAAGAATGTGTTAATAAAGATTCAAGGTGGGAAGATTTAGTGAATTATATTCAGAATGGTTGGCCAAATAAAAACATTATCAAGTCGGAATGGATGCCATTTTACAATGTTTCAGATGAGTTGGAATTGGATTGTGGTTTCATTTTCAAGTCTGGCAAATGTATACCGCCAGAGGGCATGCAGGACATCATTTTATAGATTGCGCATGACACACATCCTGGTATTTATTCCATGAAGCGGTTGGTTCGATCTTTTTTCTGGTGGCCAGGTATTGATAGATTTGTTGATAGGACGGTTAGAGAGTGTCAAGAGTGTGTGTGCAAGGAAAGAATGTTAAGAGTATATACTCCACAACTCAAAATAGTCAAATGGCCTTCGGAGCCATGGCAAAAAAATTGCCTTTGATATATCGGGTCCTTTTAATATTCTACCTGAATCTTCACGTTACGCCTTAGTGATAGTGGATTATCATTCTAAGTGGCCTGAGGTGAAGTTTGTCCCTAAGGCTACCACTGAAGCTGTCATTAATTTTTTTAAAGAAGTATTTACTAGAGAAGGATGTCCTTCTGTTTTGGTTTCTGACAATGGTGTTTAATTGACCTCTAGTGAAATGGTCAATTTCCTTAAGAGTTGTAACATTGTTCACAGGTTAACTTCATTATACGAACCGCATGAGAATGGCCAAGTTGAGAGGTTTAATCGAGTTTTGAAGAATTTTGTGGTGGAATCAGTCAAATCTGGAGTATATTGGGTGAGTGCTTTGAGGGAGCGGCTATGGACTTACCGCATTACACCCCACACTATCACTGAGGTGAGTCCTTTTAAGTTATTCAAAGGCCGTAATCCAGCATCAAGGATGTTACCATGGTGGTTAAAGGAGAAATGCAATCAGTTTTTAGTCAACAAGGTTAATATGGATGATGTTGCCAGACGTGTGGAGAATAAGCAATATAAAACTAAGGTGTGGTATGACAGAAAATGGAACACAAAATCTCAAGAATTTCAGGTAGGAGAGTAGATGAGAATCTTTAGACCGGGTTTGTTATCCAAAGGATCTAATAAATTTAGCGATCCCATTCAGGTCAGAAAAGTATTCTCCAATAGTGTCATGACACAAGATGGCAAATTTTGGAACATTAAGAAATTAGCAAAATGTACTGCTATGAGTGATGTGAGAAACCCATCTGATAAGCAATGTGAGTTTCTTGGAGATGATTCTATTGCTCATAGAGTGAAAGATACCAAACGTGTTATCAATATGCCTAAAAGATATGTTAATTGATTTTTATGTTTAAAGACTTTATCTTCATGCCTAAGATATGTTATTTAGCTTTATGCTTAAGTTTATTTTTCTTTTTGTTTATTTGTTTTTGTAATGAGGGAGATGTGTTATATTCCTATTCATTACTTTTCCTTTAAGTCTACTGCTGTGGTCGCATGCCTGTGCATGAGACATGTTTATCTTTGAGAATGTTCTTAGTTCTAGAGTTTGTTAGCTAGTACTGGTGTCTGTTGAAGCTCAGTACAGGCTGATATTTGATACTGATGGATGTCATTCGTGCTGCTAATAAATCAAGACTCTTTTATCTTAAATCAGACTGGATTATTGCTACACTCCTGTTCATTCTGCCTTTGGTTTTTGAGCTGGAAGGATCACTCTTTGTGTCTGCTGCATCATTATCAGTGGATTTGAGGACTTTTGAATTTAATATTTTACTAGTAAGTTGATGTTGTGTCTGTTTGATTGGGGGCATTTCAGTTGCTGCAACTACAATTTTGGCACTTATCATTCCTTTTTTTTTAATTGTTGTGGGTAGTAGTCTTCAGTAGGCCCAGATCTAGTCATGGGTGGGTGCATGATGAAGTTGGAAAATGTGTTGTTGAAGGGGTATTTCTGTTGTTCGGTGTCTTAAAGAAATGCCTTTGTTGAGTGTGTCTGGTGTGTTCGTGTGCGTGCACCCCGCAGACCTTTATTTTTGTCCTGTGTATTTCCGTTTTTGCATTTTATTGCATTAAAAAGGCAAAGCAGTGTGATTTAGCATGCATCCTTTGCCTGGCTTTTATAGGTCTTTTGTCAGTTCATTGTGTTTCCCAGGCCTCCTGCTTGTTGCTTGTAATGTAATGTAATGTAAGGGAATTTTGTATAGTGCTGAACTGTCACCCAAAGGGTATCCTGGCGCTTAGATTGTCCGAACAGCAGGGGCGAAGAAAAAACAAAAGGGAAAGCAGAACAGAATCTAGGCTTTTGGAAACAGAATGGTCTTCAGCCTCTTCCTAAAACTGGATAGAGTATTAAGTTGCCTAAGCTCTAAAGGAAGAGCATTCCACAGTCTAGAGGCAGTAAAAGTAAAGGATCGGCCACCCATACGTGCTCTCTTGATTTTTGGGACCCTGATCAAGTGTGCTGTGGAAGAGTGAAGTGCTCGAGTGGGCACATACCAGGTGAATTTTCTCTGGAGCACTCTGGGTCCAATCCCATGGACAGCCCTATGTACAATACAGAGAGCCTTAAATTGTATCTGCTGTGCAACCTGCAGCCAGTGACGTCCCTAAGGGCCGTGAAAGAAGTCGCTCTCCATGGCCGATTTTATGCACATTTTGCAGCCATAGTTTGTATTCTCTGCAATTTTTTAAGTAAGGATGCCGGAGCATCCAGGAGCAGAAAATTACAATAGTCAATTCTACTCAAGACTATGCACTGAACCACCTGAGCTCTAGCGTCCGAAGGCAGAAACTGTAGAATCTTGCGCAAGGCCTGTAAGAGGGACATGCAGATGCCAATCATTTTATTCACCTGGAAGTCCAATTAGAGATTACTATCCATCAGTACTCCAAGGTTACGTACTGTATTAGAGGCTACCTGAGAAGTATTGGGGGAGGCAGGCCAAAAATGTGTGGGAAGGGGGCTTTGAATACTACCTACTGAGCAGCATAGAACCTCAGTTTTGCTTTTGTTAAACTGTAGGGAGTTCCATTTCAACCAAACTCCCACTTGATGTAGACAGTTATGGAACTTTTCCCTGGACACTGCATTATTGCCCTCAAAAGTGAAGACAAGTTGAGTGTCGTCTGCTTGTGATTTGTGAGTGGCCATGTGGCTGGTAGCCTTTTGTGGTGGGAGTTATTAGTGTGTTGCTTTTGCCATATAGGCCTGCATGCTATTCCTTTGTGGCCTAGGCTTCTTGTTGTGGGCCTGGCCATGATGCTGGCGGCCATCTTGAAGGCTGGCAGTGTGCTTTTTGCAATAGGCCTGCATTGTCTGTCTTCTGTTTCTTGTAGTTGGGTGGGCCTGGCCATGTGGCTGGTGGCCATTTTGAAGCCTAGGCCTTCAAGCTTGTGTGGCCTTGTCTGCCAACAGGCCTGCTTTCATCCAGTAGGCTCAGAGCAGGAAGCCACAGGTACATTAAACAAGTATTTCTGTGTGATCTGTTGAATTTATTTTAAACATCATTTAGGGCATGGATGGCATTGGATTGAGTTGGGAAATGTGTTTTTGGGGGTATTTCTGTTGTTGGGTGTCTTAAAGAAATGCCTTTGTTGTATGTGTGTCTGGTGTGTTGGTGTGCATGCACCCTGCAGACCTTTTTTTGGCCTGTTTATTTTAATTTTTGCATATTATATCATTAAAAAAGGCAAAGCAGTGTGCTTTAGCATGCATCCTTTGCCTGACTTTTGTAGGCCTTTTGTCAGTTTATTGTGTTTCCCAGGTCTCCTGCTTGTTGCTTGTGATTTGTGAGTGTCCATGTGGCTGGTGGCCTTTTATGGTGGGAGTTATTATTGTGCTGGTTTTTCCATATAGGCCTGCATGCTATACCTTTGTGGCCTAGGCTTCTTGTTGTGGGCCTGGCCATGAGGCTGGCGGCCATTTTGAAGGCTGGCAGTGTGCTTTTTGCAATAGGCCTGCATTGTCTGTCTTCTGTTTCTTGTAGTTGGGTGGGCCTAGCCATGTGACTGGTGGACATTTTGAAGCCTAGGCCTAAAAGCTTGTGTCACCTTGTCTGCCAACAGGCCTATTTCATCCAGTAGGCTCAGAGCAGGCAGCCACAGGTGCATTAAACAAGTGTTTCTGTGTGGTCTGTTGAATTTAAACATCATTTAGGGAATTTATGGCATTGGATTGAGTTGGGAATTGTGTTTTTGGAGGTATTTCTGTTTTTGGGTGTCTTAAAGAAATGCCTTTGTTGTTTGTGTCTGGTGTGTTGTTGTGCATGCACCCTGCAGACCTTTTTTTGGCCTGTGTATTTTCGTTTTTGCATTTTATTGCATTAAAAAGGCAAAGCAGTGTGCTTTAGCATGCATCCTTTGCCTTGCTTTTATAGGCCTTTTGTCAGTTCATTGTGTTTCCCAGGCCTCCTGCTTGTTGCTTGTTATTTGTGAGTGCCCATGTGGCTGGTAGCCTTTTGTGGTGGGAGTTATTTAGTGTGCTGCTTTTGCCATATACGATACAGAAAAGGGGGTGGTGATGAACAGAGTGTCTGAATTAAGCAGACCACTCTTACCCAGTCCAAAGATCAGGGCTTGATCCATCACCGTTATTTATCTCACTGCCCCATCCCAGCTCAGAACCTGGCTATATGCAAATTAGTCTGTCCCTGGCCCAGTGCATCATGGGAACAGGGCAGACCAAACTACCAAGCCAATTCTTCACCAGAAAGGAGACAAGCTACCGGGGACCGGTTTCTGGCATTTCAGCCTCTTCGGCCCGGCTTGCTTGAATCCTGATGGAGCAGTGAGAAAGGGACTCATGTCTGAGTATACCCTGCCACACCTATAGTGGCCAAAAATGATACAGAAAAGTGGGTGGTGATGAACAAAGTGTCTGAATTAAGCAGACCACTCTTACCCAGTCCAAAGATCAGGGCTTGATCCATCACCGTTATTTATCTCACTGCCCCATCCCAGCTCAGAACCTGGCTATATGCAAATTAGTCTGTCCCTGGCCCAGTGCATCATGGGAACAGGGCAGACCAAACTACCAAGCCAATTCTTCACCAGAAAGGAGACAAGCTACCGGGGACCGGTTTCTGGCATTTCAGCCTCTTCGGCCCGGCTTGCTTGAATCCTGATGGAGCAGTGAGAAAGGGACTCATGTCTGAGTATACCCTGCCACACCTATAGTGGCCAAAAACGATACAGAAAAGGGGGTGGTGATGAACAGAGTGTCTGAATTAAGCAGACCACTCTTACCCAGTCCAAAGATCAGGGCTTGATCCATCACCGTTATTTATCTCACTGCCCCATCCCAGCTCAGAACCTGGCTATATACAAATTAGTCTGTCCCTGGCCCAGTGCATCATGGGAACAGGGCAGACCAAACTACCAAGCCAATTCTTCACCAGAAAGGAGACAAGCTACCGGGGACCGGTTTCTGGCATTTCAGCCTCTTCGGCCCGGCTTGCTTGAATCCTGATGGAGCAGTGAGATATAGGCCTGCATGGTTTTCCTATTGGCTTACTGCTTCCATCCATCCATCCCCTTTGCCAGCAGCAGCTCCCTGAATGATGTGATGCTCAAATAATTTAATGCCAAACAGGGTCCACCCCACTTCCATTACATTTGTATTTTGGTTGTTGTTATTATTCTCTTTCCTATCCTTCCTGAGAGTGTAGTATACCATAACCCTTGTTGACAAAGTCTCAGAAATGGCTACACTATATCTTTTATATGGTTGTTTGTCTGTACTAGTACAGTAGTATTTGAACCACAACAACAAATGCAACATTTCACTGATGTTCTTCTCCTGGCTTATTTGCTTTTAGGTGCACAAAAAGACAGAGGAGGAGGTTTCATCATCATGACATGTTGTTCTGCCAGACAGAAGTCCTGCTGCGCACCACATCACGTCCACGTGTGACCACAGACATCCCTGCAACTTGTGTACCTGTGTTCCACTTCTGCCTGACATTTGAAAAATATGGCTCCTAAGAAAGGTACCAGGTCCTCCAGTACCAAGAAAGTTGCCCATGAGAAGAAGGAACAGAAAAAGGAAGTGCCACTAACCACGACTGGTTTTCCGACCAATGTGTTTTTTGGGAACCAAAAAAATTCCGCATGCAGCAGCGTTGTCTGGGAACCAAACTGGGAGCAGCACCTCCGCATCAGCGGGCCAACCCCACCAACATAGGCCTAAGCCCTTGAGTGTCGTAGAGGTAGCCAGTATAGTAACGAGCAGCGATGTTGAAATGTCATTTCGCAAAGTAGTACACAATCAACGCAAGCAAAAACTCAGCATATAAGTGTGCAGCAGCAGCCGCAAGAACAGCAGCAGCTGCAAGATCAGGCCACAATAGTAGTTGTTGCTCCTGAAGTAGGGGCATTTCAGGAAATCGAGCTTCCTGCAGACAAAGTGTAGCAAACCCCTGTTTCAGAAGATCTATTGTCTTCCAGACAACCAGCAAGGAAAAGCAGGGTCAGTCCATCATCTTCTTTCTTCAAGCCCCGCTTCTGATGACCGTGATGCCACTTGGAAGCCACCAGCTCAGTCTGAGAGTGATGCATGCCACAAGACAAGGCTAGTGAAAAGGAAGGTTCCAGAAAGACTTAGAGTTAGGGAGGTAGATCTACAAGAGGGGGATGATGATGCTGAACCAGTCATCACGAACATCACTCCATGCCCCAAAGCGAATGGAGACCAACATTTTTACCCTATACAAAAATGCTGCTGAGCGGGATGTAGCATGGATACCACCAACACAGGTTACACCACCACGACCTCCAGCTTCCATATTTGCAAAGGCCCGGCAGGGACATACATCCAGCTCAACCACCATCTCAGTAGGTAGTGGTAGAATTCACAGTGTAGCTGCACAGGGTCACATTCCAAGCACACCCTCCAGTTCATCTGGTATTGAAAGTGGTACATCCAGCAGCACCAGAAAGTTCTCCTCCCCAGTTTGGGACTTCTTTTCAGTTAGCAGTAAGGAGGAGAAAGTTGCTATATGCTCAATTTGTCGACATGCTGTTCGGCGGGGTAAGCTTGGTACAAACTATGGTACCGGAGGCCAAACAAGTCATCTCAAAATACACCACACTATCGTGTGGGAGGTTCACCTACTTTGCTTAGAACAAAGTAAAACTCAACCCATTGATGTTGGGCGTAAAGAGTCAGGGGACAATATTATCGCGGTGGAAGGTGAACAGGAGGGAGGCATTTCCAGCCCTGTCCCCAGTAGTGTGGTGGTAACGCCCACATCCTCCACAGCAACATCTCAGTGGCACCGCAGTAAGAGCCGTACTCAAAGTCATGCTGAGACACCAAGGTGACCGAGTACTGCAATGAAACAAAGTGCGTCGTTGAGCCTAAGTGGGTTAAAGAAAACAACAGCACCACAAAGGAAGGTAATCCAGCCTACCATTGAGAGCATGCTTAGGTTGGAGGGGCAGTACCAACGCAACCTCACAATGGCACGGTTGTACATTGCAAAGCTGGCTAAAATGTTAGCGCTGGACCTTCTCCCTTTTTCATTTGTGGAAGGGATAGGTTTCCTTGAATTTGTGTCAGCCGTCTGCCCTAATGGAAGGTTCCCAGCCGGTCCTATTTCGCAAGAATTGCTGTTCTGGCACTACATCATGATGTGCTGGAATTGGTTGGACAAGCTTTGCAGCAGAGTGCTGTTCATAATATCCACCTGACAGCAGACTTGTGGACCAGTTGCCAAGCCACTGATTACATGTGCTTCAGTGCACACTGGGTCTCTTTTGTGGGGGTTAGAGATCAGCTATCTGGAGTAGGTGCTGTTGACACAGCTGAGATTTTTAAAGCTACTCGGAAACATGCAACTGTAGCCATGTTCGCCATGGAGAAATCTCATACTGCTGTAAACATTTTGGAAGAGCTTCACAGCAAGGTTTTTGAATGGCTGCGCCCAAGAGGAAAAACCAAAGGAAATGATGGACGGAGCATTGACAATACAAGCACTCACCCCCAGTCAACTGATCTGGGTTTAATCCATCACCGTTCTTTAGCCCACTCTGCCACCCCAGTTCAGACATGACCATATGCAAATCAGTCTGACCCTGTGCCTCATGGGAACAGTCCAGCCCGAACTGCCAAGCCATGCCTTCCCTGGACCGGAAACAAGCTACCGAGGACCGGTTTCTGGCATTTCAGCCGTCTTCAGCCTCGGCTTGCTTGAATCCAGTGGCAAAGTGAGCAAGGAACTCACGTCTGAGCATACCCTGCCAACTTATGGCGAACAAAGAAAAACCAAAGGAAATGATGGACGGAGCGTTGACAATACAAGCACTCACCCCCAGTCAACTGAACTGGGTTTAATCCATCACCATTCTTTAGCCCACTCTGCCACCCCAGTTCAGACATGGCCATATGCAAATCAGTCTGACCCTGTGCCTCATGGGAACAGTCCAGCCTGAACTGCCAAGCCATGCCTTCCCTGGACCGGAAACAAGCTACCGAGGACCGGTTTCCGGGATTTCAGCCGCCTTCAGCCCGGCTTGCTTGAATCCAGTGGCAAAGTGAGCAAGCGACTCACATCTGAGCATACCCTGACAACTTATGGCGAACAAAGAAAAACCAAAGGAAATGATGGACGGAGCGTTGACAATACAAGCACTCACCCCCAGTCAACTGATCTGGGTTTAATCCATCACCGTTCTTTAGCCCACTCTGCCACCCCAGTTCAGACATGGCCATATGCAAATCAGTCTGACCCTGTGCCTCATGGGAACAGTCCAGCCCGAACTGCCAAGCCATGCCTTCCCTGGATCGGAAACAAGCTACAGAGGACCGGTTTCTGGCATTTCAGCCGTCTTCAGCTTGGCTTGCTTGAATCCTGTGGCAAAGTGAGCAAGGGACTCACGTCTGAGCATACCTTGCCAACTTATGGCAAACAAAGAAAAACCAAAGGAAATGATGGACAGAGCGTTGACAATACAAGCACTCAACCCCAGTCAACTGATCTGGTTTTAATCCATCACCGTTCTTTAGCCCACTCTGCCACCCCAGTTCAGACATGGCCATATGCAAATCAGTCTGACCCTGTGCCTCATGGGAACAGTCCAGCCCGAACTGCCAAGCCATGCCTTCCCTGGACCGGAAACAAGCTACCGAGGACCGGTTTCTGGCATTTCAGCCGTCTTCAGCCCGGCTTGCTTGAATCCAGTGGCAAAGTGAGCAAGGGACTCACGTCTGAGCATACCCTGCCAACTTATGGCGAACAAAGAAAAACCAAAGGAAATGATGGACGGAGCGTTGGCAATACAAGCACTCACCCCCAGTCAACTGATCTGGGTTTAATCCATCACCGTTCTTTAGCCCACTCTGTCACCCCAGTTCAGACATGGCCATATGCAAATCAGTCTGACCCTTTTTTGTTACAAGAACATTACATTTGTGCCACAATTCTGGATCCACAGGCAAAATTGGCACTGAAGACATTAATTCCTTTTTCAGAGATGGATGTTGCCCGCTACAAAACTTGGATAGCTGAGTCAGTGAGTAAGTTGGAAAATTAATGGCTGCTAAGTAAAAGCCAGGTAGATTAACCCACAATAAGTACTGCAGCAGGGCATCCAACATCAAGTGCAACTTCAGAGGCTGAGGGCAGTGTGTTTGGCTCAGAACACTCACCATCACTATCGACAACAGCAATAACTGGATCATTAGGCCCAGTAACATTGTTACACGATTGGTATTTACATTTAGGCATTTTTTAAAACCAGTGCTCATGCAAAGAGAAAAGAGCCCGAAAAAAGTTTAGCACCCCTGAACATTGAGCTGATGGTCCAGGCCTATCTGGAAGACCCAACAGAGGTGTACATTGCGGTATTGGTATGGGAAAAGGGCCCATTGGCCAGTGCTTAGCAGGCTGGCGATAAGCTATCTGGCTTGCCCTGCCGCAAGTGTCTCTATAGTGTAGTTCCTATATTCCCAATAGGCTCTGCGCATTGGAATAATATATCCTATAGATTAGATGTAGGACTGAGGTCTACTAAGTCTCTATCGAATATACTAAACTTAATAGTGAGTGCAAGGGAGCTCAGAGGTCACTAGAAACTTTCTCGAATTCACAAGAAGGGATTAGTTTCTGACAACAGCATAAACGTGACAACTTTGTTTCCCAAGAATAAGAAATATATCTCTAGAGTCGCGGAAACAATAGATAAGTCAATCGTGCATGCTTCGTTTCAACAGAGCTTGTAGAGAAATAGAGAGACAGGCGTTTTCAATCAAAAGGTTTATTGAACAGTCTTCTTTCTCATACAAGAGAAGTTAACTGCTACAATCATTAAGCACACTGCAAAGTATAATTCGTACAGCGAGAAGAGTATTATAAATACAACTGTAAACCATTGTATGGTTTCTAAGCCATATAAAAATACATACATAAATAACATAAATAAATAACATTGCCTAAAAATACTCAACTGGTGCTTCTAAATATGTGTACCCCAATGTACCTAACCTAAGTCTAGTACGCAGAAAAAAGTAAGTAATGTGTAGCATAGGCTTAGTTGTTTTTGCCAAGAATCTACCAAAGGTTTCTCAAGGTTCTAATCAGCTCCATACCTTGGTTTAGAATGAAGGAGGTCTGGTATCTCTGTCTCAGGACTCGATTTCCCAACACCCCGCAAGGGGAGCTTGGAAACACCGGAGCTGGATTCTCGGTGAGAGAAAGACAGTCTCTTGATCAGTGCGTCAGCTGGAGGGTCGGCTTCCTTCGGCACTTGCTGTAGCGAGCTGCGTCGGGCAAGTGGATAGCCGAACTGCTCTGAACCACCGCAGTTTGCTATAGCAAGTGATGGTATATTTATACCTTGAAGGTGTTTAGGAATGTCATAGATTGACGTAAAGTCGGGCATAATAACGTCAGGAAAGAACTCCAAGGGAATAGTTGTTCTTTGCAAAGTACATGAGTTCTTGGACAAATCAATATTCAAGCAAGTGGAAGTTCCCTAACTGCTTAAGCTGATTTTCCAAGAAATCGTTGTGACGTTTTGTACGGGTGGAAGTAGACATGCCTGTATTTGGTCTACATGGGCTATGTCTAAATAAGTGATTGATTTCTATGCATATATAAGGGTAATGTGAATTGTACCTATATTAGGGCATGAATCGGGAAAATTCAATTGGAGCTCTAAACGCCACACAACACCCACTACACTTTATTATGTACGACATTACTAAGTTCTAAACACATAAAAACATATCTAAACATGATGTGTTAAAACCCTCCCAAAATACATATAAAAATGCATTCAAATTAGTTGTGCATGAAAAGCATTTGTGCTGTACGCATTTAAAGCAATGTTTAATTCAAATCATATAATTTGACATTTTGAAATGCTATCCGAATGAATCTCGAGAATTCATTATGAAATTACTCTTATTTACAGAAGAAAAAGTCGAGACCATTCCATGGCAGACTAAAAAACTGTATGAATATGGACAAGGTCAAATATTGTCTCTTGGAAGGTTATCAAAGAATTACAGTTCTCTAAGAATAGTTCTACTCTGAGCAGATTATTTTGCGCCCAAAAAAATGAAAAAATACAATTTTGGAAAAACAAAAGCTTGATCATAGAAAAAATAGAGTTCCAAAGTTCGAAATTTGTTTTGAAAAAATGAAGGCCGAATGCAGAGTCTCTCAGAACACTGTGTGCCAATTCAAAAGTCAGTGTTATTGTTCAGAGAAATCATAAAATCTTCAAGTCTGAAAAGAATTTGTCTACCATCGTAGGTGAAAGTTGGATTACCTCGTTAAGAAGATTAATTGCACTAAGATGAGAAGCATCGCCTTCAGCGTCGGTTGCGTTAGCAAAGTTCAAGTTGGATACCTGTGTGCCACTCTCCTCTTGTACCTCACTGTCAGCCTTTTGCGTCTGTGAGATCTCAATGAATGCCGTCATCAGAATTGGTAGCCGCTGGGGACAACACTGCGCATGGGCCTTTGCTGGGTCCAGCAAAGCATCAACATCCGTTGGCATGACTGATGGGAGTGTGAGACAGATGTCTAACACGCATTCTTCTCCACATAGCAGGCATCGTAGAACAGGTAAGATGCAATCTTGCCAAATTGGTCTGAATGGCATAAACCATGTGGTATTTAATTCTCTTAAACAAGTTAATCCCAAAATTTGGACTATGCGCTCACAACACTTCATCACCAGAAGAGTGTTCTCCACGGTGATCTGGGTATCGCTTGTGATTTGGCTTGCTATATCGGAGCAAAAGGAGCAAAAATAGTATACCTGCTGCGAGTCCCAAAACAAGAGGCAGTCCGCCAAACACAGAGTGCACGAAGTTTGGAAACATTCCTAGTTCTGCTTCTAAGGGTGCTAACAGTCCCGAAAAAATCGTCTTAAATACATGTACAATACCACTCGTATCAGACATGTTTAAGATACCACCTAACATTTCTGAGAAATGTACAGGGCAGTTTGTAGTTAATAGGGTGTGTATCTCTGCAGAAGTCCTTGCGACTTGCAAATCATAGGTTTCTTTGGCCGAGGTCAATGGCACAGTTTTTTGTAAAAGAATGGCTTTTATTCTGCTCAAAGTCTCAATTCGTATAGAAGAGATGTTCAATGAAGGCCATAACGGCGACTCCCGGTCTGTCTTAGTTTTTGGAAACAATACTTGCATACAGCAAGTGACCCTGGCTGACACAGTTATGAGATAGGTTAAACCTGGCAACATGCCACAGCAGCTGTGATAATTCAATAAAATGTAACTTCCATTAGAAAGCTGCCTAAAAATTGGATCAATCACTGCAGCTTGTGAACCTTGCAGGATAAATTGTTAGAGGAACCATCGCAGGACCCATGTAAGTTTAAACCCTGACATAGGAGAGAACCGCTTAGTGCGTTTTCACAATTATTACCACTAAGAAACACTTCTTTCCCCCCACTGCAATATCTTTGCGTATAAGGTAATTCCCAGGATGTCTTGATGTATTCTTTACCCAACCATTCATATAGGCCTGCTGGTATACGTTTTAAGCAATACTGGAAATGGAAAATTGTAACAGTGATTGCACTGTGTATTATCCATTCACTGGCTGGTGTTTCAGCGACTGTAAATGGCAATCTTTCCAGTTTTTCAATGCTCAGCACCGTATAGTCTGCTCCCCTCTGGGCCAGTTTGATCTGTTTATCAGTGAGATTGAATTCTGAAAACAGTGACGTAGTGTTGATTAAACGCCAAGGCACATAGCTGAACGAAGGTTTTGTAACGTCCAGCCTAATAGCATTATAGAACGTAATTGCGACTGACCATGTTGCAACATGACCAAGTCCTGTTCCATTATGTCTATGTTATGTTATGTTATGTTAAAAAATAATTTATTAAGCGCACTGCCACCGATTGGTTTCCTGGCGCTGATAAAAGACAGAGAGCGGAGCCTGAGGTCATGGAATATGTTGGGGTTATTGATATGCTTGTCTGAAGAGCCAGGTCTTTAATGCTTTCCTAAATGACATGAGATCCGGACAAGTCCAGATCTCAAGGGGGAAGGTGTTCCACAGATGGGGTGCCAAAACCGCAAATCTGCAGCCCCCAGCGCGCTTGCATTTAAAAGCAGGTATCTGGAGAAGAGCCAGATGGGCTGAACGCAGATTGCGGGAGGGAATGTGTTTCATGAAGAGTTTATCGATAAATGTAGGACTTTTGCAGTGGAGGGATTTAAAAATCATGCATCCAGTTTTGAAGGAGCAACGTTGGGCTATAGGAAGCCAATGGAGGTTCCTAAGCAATGGGGTTGCTGATTGCCATCTTGGTTGTGCCGTAATCAATCTAGCCGCGTAGTTCTGAACCATTTATAGGCGCCTCAACAAATAGAGTGGTAGGCCTAAATAAATAGACTTTGCATAATCCAAGTGGGAGAGCACTGTGGTGATCACGGTGTCTGTCTATGGCAGAGGATACTATGTTGTCCAAAGAATATATCCTGGATGACAGAGTCGTTAACCCATTGTCAACTACAGAGAGAGATTCCTCTAAATTAATATGATCAATTTCTCGTATTCGTTCTGCAGTCTCTGCTTGCGTAATCTTCTATGGTTCATTATATAGAGCCTAGATACTGGCGTATATAAAATGTTTATGATGTGGTTTAGTAGGTCCTTGTAAGAAGTCCCTCAGGTCAGCGCCATCTTTAAGTAAAGATAAGTATTGCTTTACTTCCTTTAGTGTAGACTTGTGTAGCCATTCAAGGCACAGTTTCTCTACACTGTATGTTGTTACTATTCCTGGATGCTGTCTCTGAACATATCTTGGATCTGGCCTAGTGAATGTGAACCCTTGTGTCATATTCAGGAATCTATCTTGACAGTTGTTTGTGTCTGTGGGCCAGATTAACCATTTTTACCAATCTGGATCTGTTCTGTTGTGAAGCAAAATAGTATGTATGTCGACCTCCCACTCTGAAGTGTTATTACTATCAGGTGTAGGTCTACATATGGACGGTTTGTTTAACTCCTTGATCTTGGCCAACCCAAGACAATATGTGAGTTTGACAGTGTCATTAAAAAACATTATTTGCTCTGGGATGATGCAGGCTCCAAATAAAGCTTCTAAGCCCTGCACCTGCCGGACTTTTGTGCCCCAGACAGTTTTTGTCTCAATGTTGTCTTTCCAAAAGTCCAAACCTAACGAAGACAGCTGAGCATAAAAGGTCGCAGAATAAATTTGCTTGGTATTTATCAACATACTTTTCATTCCTGTCCTATTAACATTTTTAAAGTAAAATGATTCTGGATTTGAATCATTAAAACCTGAAAAGTATGGAAATTTGCCATAAAATGTGTTTGAGCTATCCTTTGGTGGCGTAGGACAATGTTCCCATTGGTTATAAGTTAATACATTTCTAGGATTTGCAGATTTGTGCAAGAAATGTTGACATTAGTGATTATAACAATACATTTGTTCATAATCTGATGAACCTTCTAAGTATTCATGATTTGTAAATTTTGCAGACATTTCTAAGTCTGACATCATATTATTAATAGTCTTGAAGTCCCAATCATCAGAAAAGGTATTAGATGAAACAAAGTCATTCAAGGAAAACTTGAACTGGTGTAGAATCTTCAACAGCTCCGCCGGACCAAGAATGTCATATTCAGTTCTGTCCCAAGCTATACCACCAGGTATAGGAACAGCTGTGATGTTCACTGACGACAAGTCTCTTTGTTCACAATGGGATGATTTGTGTGGCTTGAGGAGTAAGTTGATGTTCTTACTTGCTGTGTCCTTTTTAACATATCTTCCATTTATTAGCATTCCCAAAGTAAATACAAGAGTCAACCAAAGTAGAAGAAAAAGTACACCCAACACAATCCAAAGTTCAATCCATGATGTAACCAGATAAGTATTTTCCAGTTGATAAAAAAGTTTGGTTGCTTGTTCTTTAAAAGTTCTTTTTACTGGCGTTGTTTCAGGTTCGCTGGGATCCTCGGAAAAGGTATCAAAGTTAATGAAATAGCCAGAGGCAGTTCTGTCAATTGTTGGGATTGCTTCAGGATTCGTTGAAATTGCTGGAACCACTTGATCACTTGTTACATTTGTATAGTCAGATGCTATTTCATTGTAGACAGGCGTTTCTTGACAAACTGTTATTTGGGTCTCAAGAGGTACAAGTTCCATGGCTTTGTTGCACAGTCCTTCTTTTCGCACTGCAGACTCTTCAAAGGTGATAAGTCTCTCAGTTTGAACCTCTTGGATAGTAGCCAGATTCGGGCGTCTGCTGCATCTTTGGAGTCCACTTGGCCTACTGCTTATGATCGGCCACATGATATGGTTTTACCAGGTCGATGGACATAAACCTGTTCTCCTTTTTACCAGCAAGGGGCGGCAGTAATACTGTTCTTTATCCTTGGATGGCTAGGACAGGTACTGGTTGTCTGTAAGAAGGCCTAAATTCCTTCTTGTCTGCGATCTTTTCTTTGAATAGATCCCCAATCTTGGGAATCCAGACAGGCCTTGCTGGGACGGATGGTTGTTCTTCACTGGTCGTTGGCTTCTGGAACACGTTACTTTGGCTTTTTTCTTATTTCTTTTAAGTCCTGTAAAACAGCCAAACAGTCTTTGATATCAAAGGGTTTTTGTTCTACCACTGAAGTGTGACAATTGAGATCCAAAATAATCCTTCAGGTCCCAAAAATGATTTCATATGGAGTGATACCCTCTAGAGAACTTCTTGGCAGAATATTAAGACTATGTGGGACACTTATTAGATGTTTGACCCACCCATCACACAAGCCTAATACCCTAGCTGTTTTAGATTGCTTTACGTCCCTGTTTTTTCTCTCCACTACCGAATTTCCTTCAGGATGGAATGGACTAGAGTACCGCAATGCAACGCCCAATTTGGCCATGGCCTCCTTGTAAGCTCGAGAGCTAAATGCATGACCCTGGTCAAAATGTAGTGTGCCAACTGCGTATGTGCTGATAAAGACTTACAAATCTTTTATAACAGTTCGAGTGTTAGCCGAGCACTGAGGCCACATCCAAATAAATCTTGAGCACGAATCCACTGCGACCATGATATATTTATAGTTACCATCCCTTTCTAAGGGACCGCAGCGATCCAGATAAACGCAAGCTAATGGTTTGTCTGAAATCAATAGGGGCGTATGCGCAGGACGTTTCACTGTAGAGACTTTCATCTTCTGGCAGATTTCACATTCCAAAACATAGTTTCTGGTTTGTTTCCTCATGCGCGGCCACCAGTATCGCTGTTTTAATAATGACACCGTAGCGGAAACACCTGCCTGTGCAGACGCGATCACTTCATGTGCTGCTAAGATTAGTCCTAATCTATGTTCCATGTTTGGAATTACTCTATCCCCCACTCCAAGGATTTGAGCAAAAGTAACATTATTCACATCAGTTATGTATGAGTATTTGAGTGGAAAGTAACCCTGGGCGGAGTTGGCAGAGTGGGGCTTCGCGGAGCTACGCGAAGGGGGCGAGAAACTACGCCCACCTCCGCACTCCGCGTAGCCCCACTCCGCAAACACCACTGGCCGCCAGCCCCGCCACCCGCCTCCCTAAATACTTTAAATTAAAGGAGTCAAATAATTTAAAATGCACTTACCTTGCCCGCCGCTGCCTGCCGCGTCCCCGGGGCTCGCTATCTTCCGTCTTCCGCCTTCTTTACTAATGCGCATGCGCGGGCAGCCGCGCATGCGCATTTCTCACAAGAAAATGCGCATGCGCGGCCGCCCGCGCATGCGCATTAGTAAAGAAGACGGAAGACGGAAGACGGAAGATAGCGAGCCCCGGGGACGCGGCGGGCAGCGGCGGGCAAGGTAAGTGCATTTTAAATTATTTGATTCCTTTAATTTAAAGTATTTAGGGAGGGCGGGAGGGAGGCGGGTGGCGGCCAGCTACGCTCCGTCTGCGGAGCGTGCGTAGTGCCGCCTGGCTACGCCCGCTCCGCAAAATGCGGAGTAGGCGGCACTACGCACACTCCGTGCACGGAGCGTAGCTGGCCGCCCACCCCTAGTGGAAAGCCTTTTGGTAATGTTTTACCACTGTCTTTGCTTGAAGCAGTGACAGCTTGCATTATTTCACTGTCTATTTTAGTTTTTGAATGAGTAATTGCAGCTAAGGAAGCCGTTTGCACAGCTGCCTTCGCGGCTTCATCAGCCAATGAATTCCCTGCAATGTGAACGCCATCACGTTGATGACTCAGTGTATGTATCACGTGAGTCTTTTGCAGTTCTTGTCGTAACTGAACTACTTGTTCCCATAGCAACATTGTGCTTGATTGTACCACCTTTTGCATCTTTGTAACCGTTTTGAATCCAGTTTTGCAAATATTTATTGTAAGATTGAACACAATAATACGAATCTCACACTATGAGTGTGGGGAATTCGCGATCAGTATTTTCAAGCGTCATCTTGAATGCTTGTAGTTCAGCTCGCTGAGCTGTACAATCTCCTAGAGATTGTGTTTTAGTGACCATAGGTCAGAATTTACCATCGCGCCAGCGACCTTTAACAATCACGCACGCAGCACTATAAGCTTTTTTACCCCCCTTAGAGGGTTGGGCTGATCCGTCAGTATAAATGATACATTCATACTGCACTAGAGGCAGAATTTCAGTAGGCAGAGGACATTCATGTTCATATTGTAAAAATTCTTGTGTTTTCAAATAAGGGTCGAAAACATATTCAGCGCCTGTTGCAGCAAGAGAATTACCCATTGTATCCATCTCGGATGTAAAGCCTTAGCATTTGCAATGCTTGCTTTCTTTCGTCACTGCTTCTAAGGCAGGTACAGGAGTAACGACCATTATGCGCTTACCCTGTGCGAGGGTTCTCTCTTTTGCTACAGCAGTTTAACATTTTTTCTATAGAAGTGAACTTCATTTCTGCTTGTGTGTACAAGTGAAATTTGTATGCTATTGGTATTTTTTCTCCTTTATTAAAGGTTAAGTACGTGAATCCGTATTTTCCTGGAGTGATTCAGATCACTAGGTTGCGTACGTTTACTTGTGTTTGCAAATGTTTTGTTGCCAACATGTCCGTTTGGACTGAAAGCAACATTTCTGTGTGTTTTTGAGTCCAATTAATTTGTTTGAAATCTGGTTTGATTAATTCGTAGAGAGGTTTAACCCTTTCTGCGTAGTTTAGAATGTAAGTTCTTCAGAAATTTAGGAAACCTAGAATCGGCTGAAAATTTTTCAGCGTTTTTGGAGGTTGGAGCAGTGCACATTTATCTAGAAAGTTTGCTGCCAGGCTTTTACCTTCACTTGATAACTTGTATTCTAGGAAAAGAACTTTGAGGTGGGCAATTCTCGACTTCTTGAAATTGAATTTATACCCTTCAGAGGCGAATCCCCAAATAATGGTGTTCACTCTGTTCAAGTGCCTATCCAAGTCATCGTCTGTTAGATAGATGTCATCGACATATGATAATGCCTCATCATCATAGGTTTGTAGTAACTCTGTTACTCTGGCTGAAAATAACCCTGGACTATTCTTGAATCCCTGAGGGAGATGACAGAAGTGACGTTGTTGCCCCATAATTGAGAAAGCGGTCAAGTACCTACTTTCTGGTGTAATGTTTTGACAGAAGAAACCGTTATAAATATCTAATGTGGTTTTGTATTTTTTTCGAACAATGTTATTCGTTAGTGCTACACTATGTGCATTTTGTACTGCAAAAGTTTTGCAACAAGAGTTTAAATGTCTGTAATCCAAAGCTAGACGATATGTGTTGACTGGTTTGGAGACAGGAAACAAAGGATTGTTCATGGATGAGGTGCATGTTTCAATCACCCCTTGGTATTCAAGTTGATCTAATATCTCCCTGACCTGTGTTTTAGCTTCTTGCTTAACTGGGTACTGCATTTGTGCAGATGGTTGAGTGTTTAACTGGATTTTATGTTGAGGAGAATCCTCATCTCATCCTACATGATTTTTATATAATGCAGGAGCCTGGGCTACTGCCCATTTCCTGGCAAAGGTATAATTTTTATGAATTGTAATATGGTTGGAGAAAGCTGGCATAATGAGGTCTTCGCCATGTGGGCACTCCCTGACAAATTCAGGTGGCCAGTCTTGTTCAGCTAAAAGTATGTCATAACCCTGAGAGAGCTTTTCAGAAAAGAGTGCTCTTATTTTTCTAGTTATGTCCCCCTCCATCCGGAGTGTTACTTCATTTAACTTATGTGGGACACTAACCCTGGTATCTGCAGTTTCAACTTGGATGTACTCATTCATGCCCACTGTCTCCAGATGATCCTTCAAGTTCTTGCGAGCTATGGTGACTTCTGCTGCGCTCTCCAACATCGTCTGAGCCCATTCCCCGTTCTTGAGTTGTGTCCTCAAGACCCTCAGCATGTCTGATTTTTAGACCTGCTACCTTCTTTTTGGTGAATTGAGTTTTTTATTTTTTGGAACGTGTTGATCGTCTTTAGACTTCACTCGTTCTTTTTTCTGTTCTGATCGTCCTCTTCTTTCCGATTTCTGTGAGGAAGTCTGAAAGGTATGAGAGGAACGTGTATCAGTATCTTGATATCTATCAGGTTTTCTCAAATTATCCCTATTCCTGAGGTTGTACCTCTTTTCAGAGGGCTCCTTTTGAGGAGACCTACCTCTGGACTGAGAATGCTTCTCTCTAGAAGTCTGTTTAGTGTTCTTCCACTTCTTTTTGGGAGCAGTGAGAGTGTTTTTAATAAAGACCTTTTCAGGACTTTCAGTCAGTTGTGGTTTCACTGGTTTACCACCCAAACTGTCTCTTCCTAATTCTTCATAGGATTTATCAATTATTCTGGCTAGCTCCTGAGGTTGCTCAGTTACATCAAATTATCTTCGCTTTTTGTGGATAGCCACAGATGCTGCTTCACCTTTAATATTAGCTGGGTTGAGACCTGTTTGAAATGTTTCAGTAATTTCATACCCAAATTTAGAGCAGGCTCTGCCCCGTATTAATTTTGTTTCAGGACGTCTGGTATCACCGCCATAGATGGAACACCATGTGTTTTGGTCTAGATTGCAGCAAAGACTGTACCCCAAGTGTCGCAGTCCTCCAGGTGTGGTGGGATCCCCATTGGCAAACAGATTGTTAGAATTCTGTGTTTCTCATGAGGGGTAGTATCAGGAAATACTGCCCGATTTGAGAATTTTTTTGAGCTATCCAGAATGGAATTTGTTCCCGGTTTGCGGGTAATTTACCAGCGACTAAGTGTAAAGTCTGTGGTGTAATTTTATTTGTGTTCCCCCTGGCAAGGGGTGTGTTGTGGAATCCTTATTGCCGTTTGGACAGTAAAAGTCTGAATTACATATTGAACCAATTGTCTATACATTTTTATCATCTCTTTTAGTTGAACTAATAATTTCTCATCCAACATTTCTTCAATGGCAGGATGTGGTGTATAGCTGGCTAATACCGTATATGTTGCTCCTGGTCTACCTAGTGGACCGAGCCTTGTAATGTGATGTATATGTTTTAGGGCGCCTTTAAACCAGAGCGCATGCTCTTGGTATGTTAGTGGAATTTCAATGTCCTCGAAAGAAATGTATTCCTCTGGTGGTTCATCTTCTTTTTAGAAGTGAAACACTTTTGTTCCTGGATTTGCTTCAGGGAAGACTATCCATGAATAGAATACCTCTTTCTGGTGATATTCATGTGCCTCTATCACAAAAACTACCCTACCACCTCTAGATGATAGGCCATTTCATATAAGTTTCATAGTGATGGCTTTCCTTAAAGTTTCTGGAATGCTCATAGCATCCTCATCGGTCTCTTGGAGACCTGTAAAGTTTAAAGCTTGACCGGCGTTGCTGCCTGTAGCTCCACCTGCCTCTGTATTATTATCGAGCGACATTTTTTTTTAATGAAAGTTTGCAGAGCTAGTTTCAAGGAAATGAAGATAAGGTGCACAATATTGTATCCTTCAACATTGAAAAACCAAAAACTAATACATAGGATTTTCGTCCTACTCAGCTATGCTGGATATGATCCCTTTACCCACTCCAGACGTCTATTGGAGTATTACGGAAAAGGGGGTCTCTGAGAAAAGCACGACTGAGTTACTTTAGTATCTAGCGTTAAATTAGTGCCTTAGCAAACGTTGGGCGCCATGTAGTGTAGTTCCTATATTCCCAATAGGCTCTGCGCATTGGAATGATATATCCTATAGATTAGATGTAGGGCTGAGGTCTAACTAGGTCTCTATCGAATACACTAAACTTAATAGTGAGTGCCAGCTAGCTCAGAGGTCACTAGAAAAGTTCTTGAATTCACAGGAAGGGATTCGTTTCTGACAACTGCATAAACATGACAACTTTGTCTCCCAAGAATAAGAAATATATCTCTAGAGTCACGGAAACAATAGATAAGTATTTCACTCAGTCAATCATGCATACTTCAATTCAACAGAGCTTGTAGAGAAATAGAGAGACAGGCGTTTTCAATAAAAAGTTTTATTGAACTGTCTTTTTTCTCATGCAAGAGAAGTGAACTGCTACAATCGTTAAGTAGACTGCAAAGTATAATGAGTACAGCGAGAAGAATATTATAAAATAATACTATAAAAGCATTGCATGGTTTCTAAGCCATATAAAAATGCATACATAAAGAACATTGACTAAAAGTACTGAACTGGTGCTTCTAAATACGCCTTCCCCAATGTACCTAACCTAAGTCTAGTACGCGGGAAGAAGTAAGTATTGTGTACCGGAGCGATACGCAGACGGCTGCTGAATTGGGGGACACACAAGAGGTTCGGACAGGACACACCACCGAGATGACAGTCAACTAACAAACAATGACTAGAATTACTGATGATAGACCTGGAGCGGGAGAGGGGGAAGAGCTAACACACGAGGGAAAGGGAAAATTGTTTGTGCACATGACAACATTGATGTATGAACTGTAGAACTTTATTATGATCTCTATTCACTGTTTATGTGCTGAAGCTTGTTTAAGTTATCATTGAAATGTGGCTGCTAATTTCTTGTCCCTTGTATGTGAGCTTTATTTGAAATGCCAATAAATTGAAATTAAAAAAAAAGTATTGTGTAGCATTGTCTAGTTGTTTTTGCCAAGAATCTACCAAAGATTTCTCTAGGTTCTAATCAGATCCATACCTTGGTTTAGAAAGAAGGAGGTCTGGTATTTCTGTCTCAGGACTCGATTTCCCAACACCCCGCAAGGGGAGCTGGGAAACACTGGAGCTAGATTCTCTGCAAGAGAAAGACAGTCTCTTGATCAGAGCGTCAGCTGGAGGGTCGGCTTCCTTCGACACTTGCTTTTGTGAGCTGCGTCGGGCAAGTAGATAGTCGAACTCCTCCGAACCACAGTAGTTTGCTATAGCAAGTGAAGGTACATTTATACCTTGAAGGTGTTTAGGAATGCCATAGATTGGCATAAAGTTGGGCATAATAACGTCAGGAAAGAACCCCTAGGGAATAGTTGTTCTTTGCAAAGTACATGAGTTCTTGGAAAATCAATATTCAAGCAAGGGGAAGTTCCCTAACTGCTTAAGCCGATTTTCCAAGAAATCGTTGTGACGTTTTGTACGGGTGGAAGTAGCCACGCCTGTATTTGGTCTACATGGGCTATGTCTAAATAAGGGATTGATTTCTATGCCTATATAAGGGTAATGGGAATTGTACCTATATTAGGGCATGCATCAAGAAACTGCACTTGGAGCTCTAAATGCCACACAACATCTCTTCTGAACGTTTTTTTAGTGCTGCTGGTTCTATTGTAACAGTGAAAAGGACCAGTCTCTCGCCCAAAAACGTAGAGAGGTTAACAATTATCAAAATTAATCAGCACTTCATACCTCTGAATTACACAATACATGAATCAAGGGAGGAAGATGAGGACAGCGGCTCAGGTGACAGAAGTAGTGTGTCACATGATGATTACCTACTTCTGGTTGAACCCCCAGAGTTTGAGGATGAGCAATACTTCCCTGACAATTAGGCTTGCACTTACTGTCTTCCTCCCTTATTTTCCTTTACTTGTGTGTCTGTCTTTCCGGTTACAAACTTTGAATCACAACAAATCCATCACCACTGTGTTCTACTATTTTTATTTCAATATACGAGTTTCAGCTGTCTGCATTTCATAGTACAGTTCTTCGAATCCTGCTCCTCCATCCTCCTGAATCCCCCTAAATCCATTGCCCTCAAGACAGATGATGATAGGATGATGCAAAATAGAAGAAAAAATAAAATCTTTCCTAGTCCCTCCAAAAGAAGTGGAACATGATGATGACTACTATAGCTATCCTCCTTTCTGATCCGAGAGAGACTGCCATTAACTGAAGATGAGATGGAACAGGTAATGAATGATGCCATGCATTGGACGCAGACTCAGTAATTTTGTTGTTGTTTGTTGTGCATGAAGTTATTTCATTGTGTACTATATGTAATAATCATTCTACACACTAAAAGTAACTCAAGGCAATTTTTCCCTTCTTGCATCTATTTTAAATAAGAAATGTGTACTTCTACTGCAGCCTGATACATTGCTTTTGAATACAGGAAGGGACTCAATCTGTACACTGCACACTGAGTAAGACAACAGCACCACGATGATGATGGTGAGAGAGACGGCCCCTTAACTTAAGATGAGAAGGAACAGGTAATGAAAATGAATGGCATGCATTGGACACAGACTCTGAGTGATTGGTGTTTGTGTTTTTGTTGTTTGTTGTGCATGAAGTGAAGTCAAAGTGTACTAGTATTACTCTACACACCAAAGAGTGACTCAAGTCAATAATATATCTACTCTTTTTGTTTAATAACAAAATTGTACTTCTACCTCAGGCCGATCTTCACAGTCACTCAGTACAAGTATCGGAGATGATTGATGAAATAATAAGTCAGGATGTTTCTTGACTGGTATAAAAGGTAAAGAAGTCAACAACAACCACAGCAGACCTAAATGTCTGTGTAGCAGTAGAGTCGAGTGTAGCGGTGGTATGACTGCGGTGCATTGATTTAGTACTTAAATTGTAAAATGCTTTGTTGCTGGATATGTGCTTTGTCCAACTCTTTCAAAAAATGTACACTAAATGGAGGATGTGCAAAGTGTGCCGTCACTGTGGGCCTGCTTTGTCCTGTTGTTGTTGTAGATCAATGCTGGAAACAGACCAGAGTAGAGATGATGCATACATGCTGCCTCGGAAACTGTTCTTGTTGCACTACACCATAACTTGTGCATTTTTTTCAAGTTTATTTCTCAATCTCCATTTTGTTTTTCCATCTACAATTACAGGCCGGGCCTTACCCTGTGCTATACTTGGGAAAACAATGCACACTTATCTTACCAATGAATCTACATCTGCCAGGCAGGCAGTGGCGACACCCAAGATTGATGGACGAGAGGACCAAGAGGAATGCCGAGAAGCAAATCCACATTTTTGACCAGGATAACACAGTAACATAACCAACTTTCTTTTTTTTTTTTTAAATCTTTCTATTAAAAGTTTTTCAGCTTTTCATCCGCACATTATACATCATAGCACAGCTGTATACAGTACATCCTAACAATAACAGTTCATATGAAATAGGAATATATTGCAATTATATTTCATTACAATAAGTTATAGCATAGTGAGTTCCTTAATGATATCCATTAGGGACTAAACCATTCGACCTAAGAAGCACTCTCACTAATCTATGGAAGTCGAAAAAAAAAATAAGAGAGCCTACGAGAATAAAGAATAAGAGGTGAAAAAAGCACAGAGGATTTAATACATACAACAATCAATATGCTACGCTCAACGACAGATCTCCAAACCCTCCTTCCATCGACTAATCGGGTCCCATATTCTCAAAGCAAGCTGTCTACCTCTCCTGCCTTTCCGTGAGTAGATTACTTTTTCCAAATTGTAGGCAGCTAAAAGGTTAGATAGCCATATTTGTAAAACCGGGGGTTTTTTATCCAACCAAGCCCTAGCTATAGTTAACCTGTAGACTGCCATGGCTATGAACATAAATTCCCGCTGGGAGATGTCAGTCTCTGGCTGACCCCTAATAGTATCCAGGTTGATGGAAGTGTTATTTGAATACCTAAGGATCTATCTAAAAAAATCTCTATATCTCTAATAAGAGTATGCAATTGGGGACAGGTAGCAAAAGTATGCACAATATCTGCTTCTGGGAAGTTACACCGCGGACAAAAAGTCCCCGCGGTACCCTCCCATTTTGCTATCCTGGCTGGGGTGAAATATAACGATTATAGAGTTTTATAATGTTGTGTCTGCAAGGGAGTCGAGCAGAGAATTGTGTATCCCAGATCCAATAACTCCCGGAACCACTGTGATTCAATACTCAATCTCTAAGCCCATTTGTTACAAAGTTTACCTATATCGTCAGGTTTGCCTGCGGCTAAACATGCATAGAAGTTACGAATTGAACAGTAATCACCTCTCCTTATTTTATCCAAAATTTCATTACTATCAAACCCAGCGGGCCCTCCTTGTTTAGTATTAAGAAAGCTCCTAACCTGCAGGTATTTAAAAAAACTCTTGCTTTCTATACCATATTTTTTGATTAGTTCTGCAAACTGTACCACCCCAGTATCATCCATAATATCCCCAATCTGTACTATCCCTTTGTCAGCCCATCCGGCCATAGTTGGGTCCGCGAAGACTGCCTCTGGGAAGGATCTGTTCCTATATAATTTCGTATACCTATTATATCTCCCCAACCCAGCTTTCTTCAAAAAGGTATTCCAAATTTCAATAGCGGCGCTAACTGTCTTAAATCTCGTCCTCTTATAGTATCGAAAATCGATACAGTTCAAAAAACAGTTTTCCACCTCGACCCCCAGAACCGCTGCATAAACCTCCGTGGAGCTGGTTGTAACTCTTTGATCAAGACCCCCCCTATCAATCCCTGCATGTATTGTAGTGCCGCTGCCCAGTAATATAACCCAAAGTCCGGGGCATCCCAACCGCCTCGCTCTCTAGGAAGGGAGATAAACCTATAAGCCCTTCGTGTCTTGCCCTGGGCCCAGATGAATCTGTTAAGGATTGCCTCCACTGCATTAAACCACCTTGCTTCAAAGTATAAAGAAATGGCTCTAAAAAACATAAAGATATTTTGGGAGAACCAGCATCTTGATGACATTAGTGCAACCAACAAGGGACAGATGGAGATTGTTCATTCTTTCTAAGTCTGCCCTTACAGTTGTCATTAGAGGATTCATATCATTCTCCACCACCTTATTCAAATCGGCTGAGATCTCTACCCCAGGTACACCGCAGAGCTAACAACTCGTGAATCGTCACAGCATATAAACCTATTTTTCACTATCTGGGTCTTATTTTTGTTTAAACTGTAGCCTGAGATCTGGCCAAACAACTGTGCTTCATCCTCCACCTTTCTAATAGCTAAAGTCAGATTAGATGTTAAAATAGCCATGTCATCCGCGTAAGCAAATGTTTTTACCGCGCTACCATTTACCCTTGGTGATGAAATATCAGGGTTAGCTTCTAACCTACGCAGCAGAGGATCCAGGTATAGTGCGAACAATAGGGGCGAGGAAGGACATCCTTGCCTCGTCCCCCTAGAGACCTTAACCGCCGTTGAGTACCCCCTGTTAACCCTGATCCTAGCGGTTGGTTCTTTATACAGGGTCTGTATAGCTTTTATGTAACCTTCTCCTATACCACACCACCTCAATGTTGTCCAGGGGTAATCCCAGGAGACCCGGTCAAACCCTTCTCTGCGTCTAAAAAGAGTGCTGCTAAAGGGTCTCCCGGGATTCCTGCCTCATCAAACATTGTGACTACCTGCCTGATGTGCTGGGTGGAGCCTTTGCTGGGGATAAAACCATGCTGTGATGGGCTGACCAAGCTCTCAATGATCCTAGCTAACCTTTTCGCTAAGATTTTGGAAATGATTTTTGCATCGGTGTTCATTAATGTAATTGGTCTGTATGAACCTGGAGCTAGCAGGGATTTCCCTTTCTTTAATATTACAATATTATCCGCCCCTCCCCATGAATTCGGGATCGATTCCCCCTGCTGAGCCTGGACCATGGTGTTAAATATATCGGAACCCAAAACTCCTTAAAATACTTTATAAAATTCTACCGGAATCTGGTCTGGGCCAGCAGCTTTTCCCGAGGGGAGGCTACTCAAAGCTGAGGTGAATTCCTCTAGCTGAATTGGTGAATCTAAAGCCATCTTCTCTTACTCGGGCAAGTTCGGAGGTTGAATAGCAGTAAGGTACCTTGCTGTATCCGCCACTCCACTTCCCGTATCCGGAGTATATAGATCCGTGTAGAATTTCCTAAACACTTCTCTCACCATATCTGGTTCAGAGACGGAATTACCCTGCCAATCAATGATCTCCTTGATATCGGATTAAGCTAGTCTTTGCCTAGTTAGTATGGCTAATATATGACCCACTCTCTCGCTTAGCTCATATGCATTTTCCTTTTTAATGAGGTAATTCTCCGCGGTTTTTTTGGCAATAGATTCTAAGGCTTCTGCTCTAAGCGCAATAATTTTTAGCAGGTGTTGCTTCACTGGAAGTTGCTGCTGTATACCTAGGGATAGCTCCTCTTCCACTCTGAGGAGACATTTACACAGTTCTTCTACCTTAGCTTTCTCTCTCTTCTGTTTATGTAATGTGAAACTCAGTGTCTCTCTCCTGATCCCGGCCTTGAAGGCATCCCAGACCATCCCCTGAGATGCTGCCCCCCTATTTACATCCCAGAAACTCTTAATCCACACATCCATACACTTACGGTATTCCTCATCTTTTAACAATGCTCTTTCAAAAGTCCAATGAGTATCCCTTGTTTGAGCTTGACCTATTTTAATTGTTAGTACCAATGGGCTATGGTCTGACACGACCCGGGGATGTTTTTCAATCTGGGAGCCAGGAACCAGCGGGCTCGATACCACGAAATAGTCCAGTCTAACCATGACTTTGTGAGTGGCGGAGAAGAATGTGCTACCATCTACATGGGGACGTAGCCTAATCCATGGATCTACTAAGGAATTATGCTGTACCATGTCTGCAAGTGCTCTATATGTGTTTTTGTCTTCCTCCCCAAAAAGTGCCCCCCTGATTCTGTGAAAGAGCTAGTAAGGTCATGAATGTTAAAGTCACCACAGCAAACAATTGGCTCGGGCCATTGTGCCAGCTCTCTGTCTAGGTATTGGAAAATGTCGGGGTCATCCTCCGTAGATCCATATAGTGTAACCAGCGTGAGTTTCTCCCTCTTGAATTTTATTTCCATCAATATCCATCTACCCCATTGATCCTCTTTCTTCCTGATAACGGCCACGTCCCTACTCCTTCCCAACACCGCTACACCTCTAGTTCTTGTCCCCTGTTTGGTGTTTGCCAATAGGTTATACCCTAGCTGCTCCAAAAGGTATCCCTTCACCCCTCTATATGTGTTTCCTGTAAACAAACTAGGTCCAAACATAAGGTTTTAAGAAATGCAGCAACTCTAAGTCTCTTAGTCACATAATTTAGCCCGCAGATATTAATCGATGCAATTCTACATGTCATTAGAATACAACAAATATCTTGCCTTTATATGAAACCAACTCACTAAGTATACAAACAAAGTAATAACAACAACAGAAATAAAGACAAGCGTGCTATAGTGTGTGTACTGTACAAGCTGTGTAACCTGAAAGTGCCCCCCTTTCCCAACCCCCTCTTCACCTCCACCCTCTCCTCCCAGGTCCCCCCCCACTACGGGCAAATAGGTCAAGCATTACCTATGTGTGACAGCTTTTGAGTGCAGTAGTCGCCACCCACCCCCCTCCCCTGTATCATCAACGTGTAATTCTAAAATTCCTGACCATAAGAAAGAAAGAGAACGGTCAAGCTTAATCCTAGCCTTTAGGGCAGCTGAGCTTCTCCTTCCTAACCACCCTTTTGCTTTATGAGCTCATTATTATATTCCTGAGCCGTAATTTTGGAGGCAAACACCCCTGCATGACCTTTTACAATAATCTTTAATCTTGCTGGATGAAGCAGGTAACGATTCAGAAAAGGGGGTGGTGATGAACAGAGTGTCTGAATTAAGCAGACCACTCTTACCCAGTCCAAAGATCAGGGCTTGATCCATCACCGTTATTTAGCTCACTGCACCATCCCAGCTCAGAACCTGGCTATATGCAAATCAGTCTGCCCCTGGCCCAGTGCATCATGGGAACAGGTCAGACTAAACTACCAAGCCAATTCCCCACCAAAAAGGAGACAAGCTTCCGGGGACCGGTTTCTGGCATTTCAGCCGTCGTCGGCCCGGCTTGCTTGAATCCTGATGGTGCAGTGAGCAAGGGACTCATGTCTGAGTATACCCTGCCACACCTATAGTGGCCAAAAACGATTCAGAAAAGGGGGTGGTGATGAACAGAGTGTCTGAATTAAGCAGACCACTCTTACCCAGTCCAAAGATCAGGGGTTGATCCATCACCGTTATTTAGCTCACTGCACCATCCCAGCTCAGAACCTGGCTATATGCAAATCAGTCTGCCCCTGGCCCAGTGCATCATGGGAACAGGGCAGACTAAACTACCAAGCCAATTCCCCACCAGAAAGGAGACAAGCTTCCGGGGACCGGTTTCTGGCATTTCAGCCATCGTCGGCCCGGCTTGCTTGAATCCTGATGGTGCAGTGAGCAAGGGACTCAAGTCTGAGTATACCCTGCCACACCTATAGTGGCCAAAAACGATTCAGAAAAGGGGGTGGTGATGAACAGAGTGTCTGAATTAAGCATACCACTTTTACCCAGTCCAAAGTTCAGGGCTTGATCCATCACCGTTATTTAGCTCACTGCACCATCCCAGCTCAGAACCTGGCTTTATGCAAATCAGTCTTCCCCTGGCCCAGTGCATCATGGGAACAGGGCAGACTAAACTACCAAGCCAATTCCCCACCAGAAAGGAGACAAGCTTCCGGGGACCGGTTTCTGGCATTTCAGCCGTCGTCGGCCCGGCTTGCTTGAATCCTGATGGTGCAGTGAGCAAGGGACTCATGTCTGAGTATACCCTGCCACACCTATAGTGGCCAAAAACGATTCAGAAAAGGGGGTGGCGATGAACAGAGTGTCTGAATTAAGCAGACCACTCTTACCCAGTCCAAAGATCAGGGCTTGATCCATCACCGTTATTTAGCTCACTGCACCATCCCAGCTCAGAACCTGGCTATATGCAAATCAGTCTGCCCCTGGCCCAGTGCATCATGGGAACAGGGCAGACTAAACTACCAAGCCAATTCCCCACCAAAAAGGAGACAAGCTTCCGGGGACCGGTTTCTGGCATTTCAGCCGTCGTCGGCCCGGCTTGCTTGAATCCTGATGGTGCAGTGAGCAAGGGACTCATGTCTGAGTATACCCTGCCACACCTATAGTGGCCAAAAACGATTCAGAAAAGGGGGTGGTGATGAACAGAGTGTCTGAATTAAGCAGACCACTCTTACCCAGTCCAAAGATCAGGGCTTGATCCATCACCGTTTTTAGCTCACTGCACCATCCCAGCTCAGAACCTGGCTATATGCAAATCAGTCTGCCCCTGGCCCAGTGCATCATGGGAACAGGGCAGACTAAACTACCAAGCCAATTCCCCACCAAAAAGGAGACAAGCTTCCGGGGACCGGTTTCTGGCATTTCAGCCGTCGTCGGCCCGGCTTGCTTGAATCCTGATGGTGCAGTGAGCAAGGGACTCATGTCTGAGTATACCCTGCCACACCTATAGTGGCCAAAAACGATTCAGAAAAGGGGGTGGTGATGAACAGAGTGTCTGAATTAAGCAGACCACTCTTACCCAGTCCAAAGATCAGGGGTTGATCCATCACCGTTATTTAGCTCACTGCACCATCCCAGCTCAGAACCTGGCTATATGCAAATCAGTCTGCCCCTGGCCCAGTGCATCATGGGAACAGGGCAGACTAAACTACCAAGCCAATTCCCCACCAGAAAGGAGACAAGCTTCCGGGGACCGGTTTCTGGCATTTCAGCCATCGTCGGCCCGGCTTGCTTGAATCCTGATGGTGCAGTGAGCAAGGGACTCAAGTCTGAGTATACCCTGCCACACCTATAGTGGCCAAAAACGATTCAGAAAAGGGGGTGGTGATGAACAGAGTGTCTGAATTAAGCATACCACTTTTACCCAGTCCAAAGTTCAGGGCTTGATCCATCACCGTTATTTAGCTCACTGCACCATCCCAGCTCAGAACCTGGCTATATGCAAATCAGTCTGCCCCTGGCCCAGTGCATCATGGGAACAGGGCAGACTAAACTACCAAGCCAATTCCCCACCAGAAAGGAGACAAGCTTCCGGGGACCGGTTTCTGGCATTTCAGCCGTCGTCGGCCCGGCTTGCTTGAATCCTGATGGTGCAGTGAGCAAGGGACACATGTCTGAGTATACCCTGCCACACCTATAGTGGCCAAAAACGATTCAGAAAAGGGGGTGGCGATGAACAGAGTGTCTGAATTAAGCAGACCACTCTTACCCAGTCCAAAGATCAGGGCTTGATCCATCACCGTTATTTAGCTCACTGCACCATCCCAGCTCAGAACCTGGCTATATGCAAATCAGTCTGCCCCTGGCCCAGTGCATCATGGGAACAGGGCAGACTAAACTACCAAGCCAATTCCCCACCAAAAAGGAGACAAGCTTCCGGGGACCGGTTTCTGGCATTTCAGCCGTCGTCGGCCCGGCTTGCTTGAATCCTGATGGTGCAGTGAGCAAGGGACTCATGTCTGAGTATACCCTGCCACACCTATAGTGGCCAAAAACGATTCAGAAAAGGGGGTGGTGATGAACAGAGTGTCTGAATTAAGCAGACCACTCTTACCCAGTCCAAAGATCAGGGCTTGATCCATCACCGTTTTTAGCTCACTGCACCATCCCAGCTCAGAACCTGGCTATATGCAAATCAGTCTGCCCCTGGCCCAGTGCATCATGGGAACAGGGCAGACTAAACTACCAAGCCAATTCCCCACCAGAAAGGAGACAAGCTTCCGGGGACCAGTTTCTGGCATTTCAGCCATCGTCGGCCCGGCTTGCTTGAATCCTGATGATGCAGTGAGCAAGGGACTCATGTCTGAGTATACCCTGCCACACCTATAGTGGCCAAAAACAATTCAGAAAAGGGGGTGGTGATGAACAGAGTGTCAGAATTAAGCAGACCACTCTTACCCAGTCCAAAGATCAGGGCTTGATCCATCACCGTTATTTATCTCACTGCACCATCCCAGCTCAGAACCTGGCTATATGCAAATCAGTCTGCCCCTGGCCCAGTGCATCATGGGAACAGGGCAGACTAAACTACCAAGCCAATTCCCCACCAGAAAGGAGACAAGCTTCCGGGGACCGGTTTCTGGCATTTCAGCCATCGTTGGCCCGGCTTGCTTGAATCCTGATGGTGCAGTGAGCAAGGGACTCATGTCTGAGTATACCCTGCCACACCTATAGTGGCCAAAAACGATTCAGAAAAGGGGGTGGTGATGAACAGAGTGTCTGAATTAAGCAGACCACTCTTACCCAGTCCAAAGATCAGGGCTTGATCCATCACCGTTATTTAGCTCACTGCACCATCCCAGCTCAGATATAGCAGGTAAGCTTCATGACCTAAATTTTGGCATGGCGTAATCAACTGTCTAATCCGCCACCTTCTCTCCACAGTGGCGTGGCAGAAGTCGGGCCGTGCGAAGAAGGATACCCCTTCAAATGTGTGCCTTGCCTCTGGCCTTGCTTTTTTTTTTTTTCTGTTTATTAGCATAGTTTCAAGAGCAGTAACAGCATACATTTTCATACATACAAGCTCAGTGTTAATCAAGGTGGTACATGCATGCGTTTGCTCAGAGCACATATAGAAACATAGTGAATTCGATTTTCTTCTTTATGATCTCGATGAACCAGAACAAACTAACAAACCCCTTTCATCCCCGAACCCGCCCCCCACCCCAACGAAATCCCTCCCGTCACTCTCTCGGCAGGCACATACTTGAGATATCGGCATATGGGTCACCAGCAATGCTCTGATACATAGTGTAAGTTCGAGTTTAACACACAGGTAGGGTGGGATATTGTGATCGATGGGTCGGGGTCACCCGCACCCCATCGCCGTGCACCGTAGGCAGTGGCAGTGGAAAGTGGCTCGGGGCATAGTAATACTCCAAGTGGCTATTCACTAGTATCTTCTTCATCTCCGTCATTACCAGCCTCAAAGACCCCTAAAGTGTCAAACCAATCCAGCGAGATCGGAGTTTTCTGGAGGCCCCTGCTCTCCTCTCTCTGTAGTGCCTCGCCCTCAGCCTTACCCCAGCGCACTACTTCCGCCCGCCACAAGTCAGGGTTGGGTGGTTTAGATGATTTCCATCTCATCGTGATGGCATGCTTCACCAGCAACAGGGCCAGATCCGAGAAGCGCGTCGCCACGGTTCTGGTGCGTGTCGGTGGCCCCAGCCCTAGGAGTGTATGTTCCAGTGTAGGTGATCGGGGCAGGGTACCAGCCGTCTCGAGTGAGGCATGGACAGTGGTCCAGAAATACCCCAATTTAGGGCATTGTCATAGCATATGTACCAATGATGCGTCGTCTGTGTCGCATCGGGGGCAGTTACTCTTGGTTGCAGGGAACATCACATGTAGGCGGTGCGGAGTCAAGTAAGCTCTATGTAGTAACATCAGTTGAATGAACTTGTATTTGGGGTTCCTAGCTACCTTCCTAGGGAACTGAAGTATGCGGTCCCACTCCTTGTCTCGCAGTGGCCTCCCAATGTCTACTTCCCACTTCGCCCGTAGTGATGTCAGTGGAAGCGCCCTCCCCGATTTGATGCTAGTTGTGAGCCACCTGGTCAGATGGCCGCCCGTTCCCATGAGGTAGAGCATTGTGACGAGGGGGTTCGTAACAGGTTCCCGCCCGTCAGGCGACCATGTGCGTGAGATGTAGTGTCGGAGTCCGGCGTGTAGAAGGAAGGAGCCGCCGGGGACGCCCTGTGTGGTTCTGAAGTCTTCGAAAGATAACAGGTGTCCCTCCGCAAACAGGTCACCTACGTGTGTCACACCTGCGTCATGCCAGGGCTCCAGTAGGGTCGCCGTGAGTGTGCCCGAGCCTTGTGGTATGCCCAATAGTGGAACCATGGGGGCATAAGGTGTCCCGAGGGACGTGTACTTTAACGCCTTCCGCCAGTATGTGATCGCCAGCTTGAGAAGAGGCGGAGCGTTTCTAGGTAGATCCGAGCCAGGTAGGAGCAAAATGTGTACTCTCTCCTTAGCATGGTCATCCATCGGCATATTAATCTCATGAAGATTACGGCCCGCCACCCAGTAGGCCAGCCATTGTAGTTGACACGCGTAATTATAAGCCCTGAAGTCCAGTAAGCCCATGCCTCCGGAGTTGGAGGGGAGTTGCAATTTGGCCAGACTTATGCGTCTGCGGCCATGCCCCCACACAAGTTCGGTGAGTAGGGTCTTAAACGTCGCCGCCGGGATCTGTAAAGGCAGATTGGTGAAGTAGTAGATAAGACGGGGGAGCATCACCATCTTGGATATTGCCACTCTACCGGGTATCGAGAGCGGCAATGTTAGCCAAAATTGAATTTGTGACTTCAGCGATCTAATGGCCTTCCCCAGATTGCCGTATATCATCATGCCCGCCTCCCTGTATATCTGTATTCCAAGGTATCGGAAGGTGGTTTCCGCCATCTGGAATGCATGGGGGGCAAAAGGTAGGGGGGTCGACCCGCCTGCGGCTGCAAAGGTGAACCCGTAGGACTTAGACTCGCTGATGGTGAGGCCAGAGATCTCTCTAAAATCCTCAAAAACCTGGGAAACTGGGTTCAGGTCACCCCTCAGGTCACGGAGATATAATATGATATCATCCGCGTATGCAGATACAATGTGGTCTGTACCACGCCGTTGTATGCCATAACGGGGGGCCATCAACCTGAGTCTGCAGAGCAATGGTTCGAGGGCAAGGACGAATAGGAGAGGGAAGAGCGGGCAGCCCTGTCTGGTGCCCCTGGCAATGGCCATGGGGCCTGAGATTTGATTGGAGGTGCGCACCCGGGCCGTGGGGATGATGTATAGCAGTGTGACCCGAGCTAGAAACTCGGGCGGTATCCCGAAGCTTGACAGGGTGGCAAACATATAGTCCCACTTTAATGAATCAAAAGCTTGTTTTAGGTCTAGAGAGAGGCATCCTTCGGAGCCTGCGTCGATATTGTCTCCGAGCATGAGTTGGGCCAAGCGCCTAAGGTTCATGGCCGTATTACGGCCCGTTACAAACCCGCATTGATCCGGGTGGACCAGTTGAGGCACATACTGCACGAGTCTCGTCGCCAGTACCTTGCTCAATATTTTAGAATCGGTATTGAGAAGGGACAGGGGCCTGTAATCGGCCATCTGCAGACCATCTTTGGCCGGTTTCAAGAGGGATGTGATCAGTGCCTGCATGGATGATTGCAGTAGTGAGGTCGTGCGCAGGGCTTCTAGATAAACCGTGTGTAACCGTGGGGCCAGGAGGTCAATATAAGTTGCGTAGAACTCTGCTGGCAGGCCATCTGTACCAGGGGCCTTACCCTTCGGAAGAGCTCTTATCGCTTGTCTAATTTCTGCCACTGAAATAGTACGCTTCAAGTCTTTGTTGTGGTTGGCAGTAATTTGTGGGAGAGCCAGACCCTCCATGAAGGCCGCAAGTGCGGGTTCTGATAAGGGTTGTGGGGGGCCATACAGCGTGGTGTAATAATCCTTAAACGCCGTATTAATCCCCATTTGGGTGGTAGTCGGGTGGCCAGATTGGCCCAAAACCCTCAGAATGGGGTGGCTGATCGGGGAGTCCCGTAGGAGGCGGGCTAGTAGGGGACCGGCTCGGTCGGCCTGTGTATGCTGTCTGTTTGTGTACTCCCTATAGTCTATAAGCCGCAATTCTTCTAGTAGCTCCGCGTGCCTAATATGTGCCTCTTGCAGTGGTGTAAAGGGAGCATTGGTGCCCGCTGCCTCACTGTCTAGGGACGCTAGTGAACCTTCTACCTTCTTCAGTTGGTCAATCACCTCCCGCTTCCTCCCCACCTTAACAGTCATAGCAGCCCCCCTAAGACAGACTTTGAAAGTGTCTCATTCTATCTGCCGCGAGCTGGCCGTGTTCGCATTCATGGAGAAGTAGGTATCTATAGTGTCGGACAGAGCAGACCGGAAGACCGAGTCCTCGAGGAGATCAGGAGACAGTCGCCAAGTTGGGATGGGAGCCAGCCGCCTACCCCACTGCCAAGTGATTTCCACGGGGTTATGATCTGATAGTGTCTTCCCCATGTGCTGGGCCTGGACAATCAGTGCTGTGAGGGAACGGGAGCAGAAGACATGATCAATTCTGGTGTGGAGCTGGTGGGGAGGGGAGAAAAAGGTGTATTCCCTTTCCATAGGGTGCATGCTGCGCCACACATCCGCTAAATCCCAGCCCTCAGCCCATCCCGCAAGCGCATCAGCCTGTTTCCTGCTCTCGGTAGCCTGTAAGGGAGGATGCGATGTATCTAGCATGACATCAAGCACAGCATTGAAATCACCCCCGATGATCCAGCTATGGTCAGCCCAATCCGCAAGCACCCTATTGACAGTAAACAGGAAGTCCGACTGATTGGTGTTAGGTGAATACACACATCCAATGACAACCGCCTCCCCATCCAACAGTCCCCGCACAAAGACATATCGGCCCTCCTGATCAATCCGTTGCTCCAGCAGCTGGAAGGGAAGAGAGCCACGTAGCCAAATCGCCGCCCCCCTCGAGAATGCAGAATATGAGGTAGCGAAGAGTTGTCCTCTCCTTTTCTTGCGCAATTTCACCGCCTCAGCAGCGTTCAAGTGTGTCTCTTGCAAGCATGCAATCTGTGTCCCCCTTCGGTTGAGTTGTGCCAGGATTCTGTGCCGTTTATGCACTGATCCCATGCCACGCATGTTCCAGGTGCACAATTGGTAATTGTTAAGAGGTCCCATTCCCATCTGTGTGGCGCTGCAATATGCAACAACTGGGCGACCCCATATGTCCTGCTGTGTTAGAAAGTGAGAGTGTCTCGCAACCAAGTAACCCCTGAACAAAAAGGTCCCTGAGCCAACGTACCCAGGAGCCAAACCATGGCGCCCAACGTGGGCACAATTCAGTCAAGTTCGTGTACATACCGGGGGTTGTAGGCCTCCGTCTATGGGCACTGAGCTGTCTGCGTGGGCACGACAGCCCACAATACAATGGGCCCCCACACATACAACCCACTTTGTATGAAGGAGGGGATTAGTCATACGTTACCACCTTGAGAGGATCAATCGCGTTGTGGTTCAGAACTCTTCTGCCATCTGGGCCGTGATCTTCGGGAAGAGCTGCAAGCTGTCAACTGAACCAGACACCTCGGTGTGGGTGTCGGTGGTGACGGTGAGTCTGTCTCCGGTTGCTCCCGCGTCGTGGGCGGCCAGTGCCTCCTCTGTTAGACGTTGATGCGGGGATGATGACGAGTGTCCCGCTGTCTGGCGTCCGGGAGGATGCGTCGTCGCCGATGCGCCGTGGGGCGAGTGATGCCCGGGGCTACGAGCGTAGTTCCGCCGGACTGGCGAGCCCCCGTGGGTGTCACTGTGGTGGTCAGTGAATAGGTCCTGTGATGCCGGTGGGGTCAAGGTGACCTCCATCCACTCTGCCGCTTCCTCAGGCGAGTCGAAAAAATGGGACTTGTTGTTATGTAGGATTTTGAGCCGAGCAGGGAACAAAAGTGCATATTTCATGTTTCTGTCCCGCAACTTGCGTTTCACCCCCATGAAGTTGGACCTGGCCCGCTGAACAGTGGGCGTGAAATCAGGGTAAACCGATATATTCCTGTCCTCGAAGCGTATTGGCGCTTCCTCCCTGGCCGCCCGCAGGACAGTGTTGCGGTCTCTGAAGTGGAGGAGACGAGCGATCAGGGGGCGAGGGGGTGCCCCTGGTTGTGGGGGCCGCGATGGCATCCTGTGGGCCCTCTCCACACTGTAGAGGGCGGTGAGGTCCCTCTGGCCCACCAGTTTCCTTAGCCAGTCTTCCACAAATTGCGTGGGGTCTCTCCCCTTGCTCCTTTCCGGAATGCCTAGGATGCGGACGTTGTTGCGGCGGGCCCGTCCTTCTGCATCGTCCACTCTACCCCATAGTTGCTTTATTTGCTTCTCTACGTTCTCTAATTTCGTGGAGTGTTCCGTCTGCTGCGGGATTAGGTCGTCCAGCGCTATTTTCTGCTCTGCCACCTGATCCGCCAACTTGTTGTGGTCGGCCTTTAGTAGGGATAGGCCGGTCGCCATAATGTCTATGCGCGATTCTAGCGCTTCGCGCGTCGCGCGTATTTCATTCAAGATCAGATCCAGTTTGGCGTCTTGTGACCCCTTACCAGTCGGCGGGATGATATCCACGTTGGAGGAGGCCAGCGGGTCTTCGGAGCCCGTGGACTGCACGTCCGTTCGGGCGCCCTGGTCCTGAGGTTTGCCCCTGTTTCTGCCCATTGTTCTTGTTAGCAGGGTGGCACTGTAGTGGATGCAGCAGGCCGCCGCGGTCCCACGAAGAGTCCGGCAGAGGGTATGTGAGGACCACTACGCACTAGGTAGAGGCGGACGTAGCGAGGGCCCCAGGGCTGGTGGGGGCAGTGCAGTCTATCCTGGCGAGGTGTCAGCGTGGGGTGAGTCGGTGCGCCGCCGACGACTCCACATGCAGGTGTGACCCCAGGTCCGTAGAGGTGGTGAGGGAGAAGAGGTGATGGGGTCCTGGCCACAGGAGAGTGTGCCTGTCGTGGCTTGCGGAGGCGCGGCGAAGGTCAGGGCTGCAGCGCCGTAATAAGGGGTCAAAGCGCGTGGCGCACTATCCCACTTCAGATCCCTGCACCTGTGGTCAGCGTGTCCGCAATATGTACCACTCCGCATTGCGTGACCGCTCCCGGTCCTCAGTCTGATGGCTCTGGGGCATGCGAAGCGGGTCTGCCAGGGTCCAAGGGTCTCCACCAGGCTCCTACACAAAGGCAAGATGGCGCCAGGAAGTCACCGATGCCTGGCCGATCCGCAACGCGATGTGATGCAGGCAGCCGGTCTTGCGGCGTTGGTGGTAGAGTGTGTGCGCCACCCGCACCGTGGTCCTTGTCACTGTGGCGGGACGTTGGAGACCCGCTGACTTCGTGGGCGGGCGGGGGGATGGTCCGGAGGTGCTCCCGCGCCACAGAGGGGCCGTTCAGCAGTGCGGCCGGTCCGTATTGAGGTGGTCAAGCGGGGAGAGGATAGCGGAGCCGCAGCCAGGGTGAGCACCGTACCGCACTCCGTGTTCCGGCCAGTAGATCGGTAGAAATCCGAGTCCGGGTCCCGACTGGACCGCGAAGGAGGCTGTGGGCAGGCCGGCCGGGGCTTTGCTTCGGTTTGCAGGCCGCACCAGGTTCCGTCGTCGGAGCTCAGCAAAGAAGACGTCTCAGAGGGGCTACGCTGCACCGCCTCACGCCGCTTGCCTCCGGAGACAACCTGTGCCTAAATCAGGTGGGCTGCAGGCAGGGGAGTGCAGGATATTCAGCTCGTGTTTAGGGCATAGGACGGAGCTGGCAAACTACACGTCCACCATTAACGGCTCCAGGCCACGCCCCCCGCCTCTGGCCTTGCTTTATCTATTATCTCCTGCCTTGCCAGAAAATTACCAACATATACCAGGAGTGCTCTAGGCTTTGAGTCTTGTGAGTCCCCATAGGTTTTCCTCTGCACTAAGGGAAGTGCCCTTTGCACTTCGCTTTCCCAATTCCATGTTGTGGCCTCAGGAAAAGCACCCTTAAGCATCTTAACCACATACGCCCTAGCATCCTGCCCCTCAAGACCTTCTGCAACCCCCAAAAGTCTTATGTTATTGCGTCGCTGTCGATTCTCGAAATCTTCCATTTTCCATTGCATGTCCCTCCGATATTTTTTCCTGCGCTTCTTTAAATTCCTGCCAGCGACTAACATCCTCTTCCAATCTGCCTGTCCGCTCCTCCACATGAGAAACTCTGTCAGCCATTTCCTCATAAAATTTATTCATTTTCCGCATGGAGCTCTGAATTTTGTTTGCCGCCACTTTGTTATGTTATGTTATGGGGATGACTTATAGAGCGCACGGCTACTCAGACAGAGTGTCCCGGCGCTATATAGATCTGTAGAGGAAACCAGAAACACAACAGACTAAAGGCCATACAGCCAGGTCTTCAGGCCCTTCCTGAAAGCCAACAGGTTGTCTAATTTACTAAGAGAAAGTGGGAGTTTATTCCAAAGCTGAGGTGCCAATAATCTGTAGGAGCGGCCCCCAATAGGGGCACGCTTGGTAGTTGGAACAATGGCCAAGGCTTGAGTGGCCGAACGTAGTGATCTGGAAGGAAAGTAAAATTGAACACGTTTCCTAAGATAGACAGCACCAATACCATGCAAGGATTTGAAAGTCTTGGTCAGGGTCTTAAAAAGTATGCGCTTTCTCACTGGAAGCCAGTGGAGCGGGTCAAGAAGGGCTGAGGTGTGAGTCCTACGACTAAGGCCAAAAATGGCCCTGGCAGCAGAATTCTGAACAGTTTGCAGGCAAGCTAGAAGGTACTCTGGGAGCCCTAGATAAAGAACATTAGCATAGTCAAGCCTAGAGCCGATCAATGCCTGGACTATAATTTTCCTGTGAGAGACAGAGAGAAAAGAAAGACATTTCCTAAGAGTACGCAGCAGGGCAAAGCATTGGCCAACCAAACTGAGAATCTGGGGCTTAAAAGTTAAACCGTTGTCAATTTTGACACCCAGATCTTTGGCGACCGAGGTGGGTGAAGACGGGGGATGCATATCCACAGGCCACCAGGATTTCCAATGAGTGTCAGGGGCACCGCCGAAAAAGATAATTTCAGATTTATCTGAATTACATTTTAGCTGATTACGCTGAAATCAAGCGAAAACGGCCTCAAGGCAGCTCTTAATGGAATTGCCATTGAACTCAGTGTTCTTATCGCAAGTGAAAAGAAGCTGCGTATCGTCAGCGTAGGTCACGATTCGGGCGCCACAGGGCTCCACCAATTTGGCCAGGGGGATAAAAAAATATTAAAAAGGGTGGGACTCAGTATCGACCCTTGTGGCACACCTACTGCCAATGAAGGAACAATCGCTGAGAAAGGAGGGACCCAGATCAGTTGTTGGCGCTCGGACAGGAAGGACTCAAACCAATTTAACACCGTCCCTCTAAGTCCAATCTCCTGCAATCTTGCGAGAAGACGGTTATGAGGGACGGTATCAAAGGCCGCGGAAAGATCCAATAATACCAGCATAGCCTTCCCTCCGTGATCAGTCTCCTCCTTAATTGACTCAGTTACCTCCAGCAGTGCTGTCTCTGTGCTCAGATTGGAACGAAAACCTGACTGGGTGGGATGCAAGATGTTATGTGTCTCTAAGAAATTGGACAGAGTGGAATGCACATGTTTTTCCGCGAGTTTAGCCAGAGCAGGGAGCAGTGAAATCGGTCTATAGTTTGAATGTATCAGCGGATCTAAATTTGTTTTTTTTATCTATGGAACAATGTGCGCCTTTTTCCACGCCTTAGGGACAACACCCGATTCAAGAGAGGCATTGAGAATAGGATTAACCAAAGGATTAAGAACACAGGCCATTTTTGCCAAGACTTTAGCTCTGAGACTTTCAGATCTAGCCTCAGATTGCATCTGCTTCAGAGTGGCATATACTAAATCTAATGAGGTGGTCTGAGGAGTATTGTCAATGCCCTCTCCCTCAATCTGGGGGCCTTCAGATGCATCCTCTTTATATAACAGGGAAGTTGCCGAGTAGTCCCAGCAAAGCTTTGAGTTCGAACCTTGCGCTGTTGGGCTATGTGGGGACTTCATTTTAGATGTATTCAACTTTCTAGTCTTTTGATAGTTTTTATTCCCTGGAGGAGCTTTCTGAACAGATGATTTTGTTTCAACCTCTGAGCCAGAGTCTGTAGTAGTGGACAAACTATCCTCTCGCCCTTCGCTAGAGAGATAAGAGTCCGACTCCTCGTTTACTGAATAAAAACATTCAGCCTCAGGTGTATCTGGGACCCCCCCTTTGCCGAAAATTGGAACATTCCTTCTCCTGGCTCCCTCGATGTTTGCCTCGATGCTCACATTGGCTCCCCGAATGTTATTTCCCCCAGAAAAGCCTGCCGCCCCAACGATTACACCGCTTGCTACTTTACTGCCAGTTCCCAGGTTTTCAAGGATCTCGATACTGTTAATCATAGAGTCTGCCCCCTTACTTGTGTGTTGCATTAGTGGGTTCCTCGGGGGTCTGAGAGTAACGTCCTCTTGCTTCTGCCCCGCAGCTTCTTCTGATGTAGCAGCATCGTCGAGATGTGGAATGTTCTGACTCTGCCTCCGCTGTTGCTGAGCAACAGCCTTCTCGGCAACGTCGGTTTGGCCTGCCTCGTACTCTGCTGTGCTGCCTGACGATGCTGAGTTCTCTGTGGCGTTAGCAGGAAATGCTTCCTTCAGAGTGGATTGGCGAAGTTGCTGGTCCTTGATGCCGACTCCCAGTAATCTCGCTCCGGTGCCACCGCTAACAAGGGACTTCACGGAATCCCTTACACCTCGAGTGTTGGTTCTGACGCCATTACCACAGGATATCACAGTCTGCTTTCCGACGCTTTTCCTGAGTTGTGCCGCAGTTCGTGTAGCCGGGACTAGTGCCTCCTTGTTATCCTTGGAAAAAAGACAATTGTGCCTGGTCTCAAAATTAAGTGCTGTTCTTTAATTATCAGCAACTAAGCTTTTAAGTAAATTAGAAAACTTGTGTGTTTTTTCACATATTTACATTGTTGAAATCATTTGTGAATTAAAAACCAGGTTTAAACATAACCTTTACAAAGACATTTTACACTTATTGTGAAAACATGAAAAGAATATTTCCAGAATGTGAAACATATGTTCCGTGCAAAAAAAGAATTACGTGCAAATTACATTCATATGTACAAAAACAATCAATCAATTTGTAGGTACACCAGTAATAATGAAAACAATCCTATATGCCTATTTCTTTGGCTGTTTCGGACTGTGTGACACCATAGGCTTTGTTTGATTATTGATAATGTCCAATGGCCTAGGACTATTGTTTTGTGCCTTTGGTGAAGTGAAGTAAAGGGATGACTCCTTTAGGAAAGCCGACGCGTTTCCAAACCCGGTCCTAAGTGTGTCGGGTTTTTCCTCAGGGCAACCTGGGTACCTAGTGTTGTGAAACATAAAAATAGACTTAATTTAGTGCCTACTCCTGCATTATTAAAAATCCGACTTCTCACTGTGCGGAACATAGGATTACATTTTTGTTCCTGCGCGGTGCAGTCCTGTTTTGATGGTTGAAGAATTTTTCAAACCTATAGTCATAAAAATGGACACTGTTTGTTTCTGTTTTATCGAACGGAAGGCATTTTACTTTAGATAGATTCTGGATAACCACTTACTTGTAAAAGCTTGTATAAAAGCCTGGTTCCAAATGTGACGTGTTCCTAATGTTCTACCCCATCTGGTGGAGAAAGACTAGTTTTAATTGCTTTGAAAGTCTGAAATTACTGAAAGATGACTTTTTCTAGTATTAAACCAGCTTACTTGGGGCGGCACTGTTGTTGGACGCAGTGCTTCTCCTTTAGTGATGTGCTACCGCGGGAACTCAGTCCTACTGGGAGGAATCGAAAAAGACATAAATGTCGCTGCGTTCGAGCTAACTTAATCTTTTTGTTAGCGGGATTAGGATGTGTATCTGCTCACCTTATTTTTGGGTATAGTTCAACCACACTGATTCTGATTGCTGTTTGGCGTGCTGCTCCAAATGTGCTGCAAAGGATCGCGGAAGTCCAAACTGAAGTCACATGCTTTTATATGTGGCCGAGACTTCTGGGAGTTGTAGTTTATTCGGAACCAGGCTTTGCTAAGTAATTGAAATTTGTCTTGTGATTGAACCTGCAGGCTTGACTGCAATTACAGCCTCGCAGGTGTTTATAGATGTGTAGGCGGTGTTCACGGGGTTCAGCGTATGTTTCTGTGGAGTTCTGTCAATTCGTTCATCCCGTCCACCACACAATTAAACTTAAGTATTAAGTACGCTTCTCTTTGGATTAGCAATGTTTCTACGTCACCACCACGGGTGGGGGTTTTGATTGATGACAGGACTGTCCATTTGAGTTCTTTTTCAGTGTGACCATTTTGTTGAAAATGGTGTACCATAGGGGCTGTGACAATGTTTTGTTTGATGCGTGAGCGGTGTTGGGCTATTCTTTGGTTGATTTGTTGTGTCGTTTTTCCTATGTAAAGTTTGGGGCAGGGGCAGATAATTGCGTAAACCAGATTACGACTTTTTTCAGTCCGTAAATTCTTTGTGTGTCCACTTGATGTTGTTGTGATGAAATTCCGTACCTTCCATTGTGCTGGCACATGACACACATGTCCCACATTTGTGGTGCCCTTCTATCGGTTTGAGTCTCCAAAGGGCACGTAAGTCCGATTTCACCTGACTTGTGCCCAAGTCTGCCCGAACCAACTGTTGCCCTATGCTTCTGTTCTTTTTCAGTGCGAAAAGAGGTTTTTCAAATGGTATGTCAAGTCCGGACAGTAGGTGCCAATTTTTGAGAATGATGGCTTTGAACTTATTGGTGTGTGGTCCGAATGTCGTTACACACACCAATTTTTCCAAGGGTGTTTTTTGTTTTTTAACCAGTAACTCTTCCCTTGGAGTGTTCCATGCTCTTTTGGTCGATTGTTTGAGCATTTTGCTTGGATAACCTCTTGCAATCAACTGATTGCTCAAAATTTCTGCATGGGCCTCAAAGTCCTCCTTTCTCGAACAGTTTCTCCTGATCCTAAGCATTTGGCTGTAGGGGAGATTGGCTTTTAAGTTTTGGGGGTGGTGACTTTTATAATGGAGGATTGTGTTTTTATCCGTCTCCTTCCGATGTAGGGTGGTGGTGAGCTTGTGATTTTGAGGTGTGACTTCTACATCCAAGAATGTGAGGCGAACATTGCTAGAAGAAATGGTAAACTTAATATCAGGGTGCCTCGTATTCAGCCAATTGTGGAATTGATTTAACGTGTCTGTGGTACCGTTCCATTGACACCAAATATCGTCAATGTAACGATACCAAGTGACGATGTGAGTGCGGTACGGGTTGTTCTGGTACACAAAACGCTCCTCATACAGGGCCATGAAGAGGACCGCCATTTCCGGGGCATAAGGACACCCCATGGCGGTCCCCTTCACCTGCATGTAAAATTTGTCCAGAAATCGAAAATAATTTCTCTTCAGAGCGATTCTGGCAAGGGCTATTATGAATTCGGTTGGTACTCTTTGGGGTTTGGGACGTGTCTCCAGAAAAAATTCCAGGGCTTCTAGGCCCTCCTCTTGAGGGATCTGGGTGTATAGGGAAATCACGTCGAAGGACACCATTAAATGCTGTGTGCCATCAAATGTTGAGCCTTCAATCTTATTGATGAAGTCCATGGTGTCCCTCAGATATGATTGAACTTGTTCCATGAAGGGTTTCAAGAACACATCCACGTACTTAGCCAGAGGTTCCAATATCGAATTGCAACCGGAGACAATTGGCCTCCCGGTGGTTCGGAGATGTTTTTATGTAATTTTGGCAAGAAGTAGATTACCGGAGTGCGAGGTCTCTTTTTCGATAGAAATTCAAACTCTTTTGGACCCAAAATACCCAGGTCAAATCCCTCTGTCAGTTTGGCATTGATCTCACTTTGAATTGCTAAGGTGGGATCCTCATTCAATGGCCTATACCAATCAGTTTGATCTATGTGTTTGTGTGCTTCGATGATGTACTTGTCTTTAGCCCATACTACTAGTGCACCCCCCTTGTCGGCAGGTTTTACCACTATTGAGTCGTCATTTTTCAGATCCATAATGGCTGTTTGATGTTGTTTGGAAATATTCCGTTTGTGGAATACTTTTTGTTTGCCCAATTGTGTGATGGATGAAAGAACGGTCTGTTCATACGCTAGAATTTCTTTAGGAATGGTTTGAGGTGGAGGAATGAACGTAGATTTGTTGGCGAGACCAGATGGCTCAGCCGTTCGTGTATCTTCCTTATTGTGAAAAAAGGCCTTTAATCTAAGTTTCCTACAAAATTGTAAGGCTTCAATTTTGAGTTTGGTTAAGTCTGTGGCAGCTGCTGGAACGAATTTTAGACCTAGTTCTAAAGCTTCCTTCTCGAACACTGTCAGTTGTTTGTCAGAAAGATTAACTATGGATGTCTCATTCAACTTTTGTAAAAGTTTCTGCGGGTCCTCATTTCCCATGCTGTTGGTGGTTTAAACCTTACCCTGTTTCTGGCTTCGCCCTTGTCTAAAATAGAGTTGTTACGTTTCGACGGGCCTTCCCTGGGATCAGAGTCTCCAGCCGATTCTGAAGAGGAACTCTCAGAAAAAGTTGAAAACCTGTTCTTAGACCTTCCTTGATACTGCGATAAGGCACGACGTGATTCAATTTGGGTATAATAGTCGTCCTTCAAGTACGGGTAAACAGATTCGATTTTAAAAGATTTTACGTCTTTTTCGAATTTGTTTGTCCTGAATGTGATTGTATTATCTCGAAATGTTTGGATCTCTTTCTCAACTTTATCGAGAAGGGCTTTGGCTTCAGTGACAGTGTGGTTGTCCTCAATTGCTTTGGCTAAGGCCTCGATCTCTTCCTGTTCTTTTATGCACAATCTTTTAGCTGTGTCTACTGTGTGCACCATGAGATCCCTGCTACATTTGGTTGCTATATAACTGAAACCTTTTTTATACACTGGGTCCTCCGTGAACACCACCGGTACGTTTTTGACTTGTAATCCCGACGGGATGGTGCCTGCCTTCAAATGTTCGAATAAGAAATGCCCGTGTAATTCCGTTCGAATATGTTTTTTAGTCAACCTAATTAGCTTCTCAGTCTCATTTTGCTGTTGAGCATTCGTGCTCAATTTTATGGCTGAGAAAGGAGAGGGGCCGGAAGTCAACTTCTTAATATAATCTTCGGTAAAGGAAAGTGTTTCTTCCTCCGACATAATTTACAGACTGTGATTGACAGTCTGCGATGACCTCGTGGTTGGTCTTTTGGTGAGGCTGATTTATGTGCCTACCCACGCGGGGGTTACCCGCTCTAAAGTACTGTAAACACAGGGGTCTTGTCCTACGGGGCCAGGCTGGACACTATAAACTGGAAAAAAGACAATTGTGCCTGGTCTCGACATTAAGTGCTGTTCTTTAATTATCAGCAACTAAGCTTTTAAGTAAATTAGAAAGCTTGTGCGTTTTTTCACATATTTACATTGTTGAAATCATTTGTGAATTGAAAACGAGGTTTAAACATAACCTTTACAAAGACATTTTACACTTAATGTGAAAACATGAAAAGAATATTTCCAGAATGTGAAACATTTGTTCCGTGCAAAAAAAGAATTACGTGCAAATTACATTCATATGTACAAAAACAATCAATCAATTTGTAGGTACACCAGTAATAATGAAAGCAATCCTATATGCCTATTTCTTTGGCTGTTTCGGACTGTGTGACACCATAGGCTTTGTTTGATTATTGATAATGTCCAATGGCCTAGGACTATTGTTTTGTGCCTTTGGTGAAGTGAAGTAAAGGGATGACTCCTTTAGGAAAGCCGACGCGTTTCCAAACCCGGTCCTAAGTGTGTCGGGTTTTTCCTCAGGGCAACCTGGGTACCTAGTGTTGTGAAACATAAAAATAGACTTCATTTAGTGCCTACTCCTGCATTATTAAAAATCCGACTTCTCACTGTGCGGAACATAGGATTACCTTTTTGTTCCTGCGCGGTGCAGTCCTGTTTTGATGGTTGAAGAATTTTTCAAACCTATAGTCGTAAAAATGGACACTGTTTGTTTCTGTTTTATCGAACGGAAGGCATTTTACTTTAGATAGATTCTGGATTACCACTTACTTATAAAAGCTTGTATAAAAGCCTGGTTCCAAATGTGACGTGTTCCTAATGTTCTACCCCATCTGGTGGAGAAAGACTAGTTTTAATTGCTTTGAAAGTCTGAAATTACTGAAAGATGACTTTTTCTAGTATTAAACCAGTTTACTTGGGGCGGCACTGTTGTTGGACGCGGTGCTTCTCCTTTAGTGATGTGCTACCGCGGGAACTCAGTCCTACTGGGAGGAATCGAAAAAGACATAAATGTCGCTGCGTTCGAGCTAACTTAATCTTTTTGTTAGCGGGATTAGGATGTGTATCTGCTCACTTTATTTTTGGGTATAGTTCAACCACACTGATTTTGACTGCTGTTTGGCGTGCTGCTCCAAATGTGCTGCAAAGGATCGCGGAAGTCCAAACTGAAGTTTAAACCTCGTTTTCAATTCACAAATGATTTCAACAATGTAAATATGTGAAAAAAAACACAAACACACAAGCTTTCTAATTTACTTAAAAGCTTAGTTGCTGATAATTAAAGAACAGCACTTAATTTCGAGACCAGGCACAATTGTCTTTTTTCCAGTTTATAGTGTCCAGCCTGGCCCCGTAGGACAAGACCCCTGTGTTTACAGTACTTTAGAGCGGGTAACCCCCGCGTGGGTAGGCACATAAATCAGCCTCACCAAAAGACCAACCACAAGGTCATCGCAGACTGTCAATCACAGTCAGTAAATTATGTCGGAGGAAGAAACACTTTCCTTTACCGAAGATTATATTAAGAAGTTGACTTCCGGCCCCTCTCCTTTCTCAGCCATAAAATTGAGCACGAATGCTCAACAGCAAAATGAGACTGAGAAGCTAATTAGGTTGACTAAAAAACATATTTGAACGGAATTACATGGGCATTTCTTATTCGAACATTTGAAGGCAGGCACCATCCCGTGGGTATTATAAGTCAAAAACGTACCGGTGATGTTCACGGAGGACCCAGTGTATAAAAAAGGTTTCAGTTATATAGCAACCAAATGTAGCAGGGATCTCATGGTGCACGCAGTAGACACAGCTAAAAGATTGTGCATAAAAGAACAGGAAGAGATCGAGGCCTTAGCCAAAGCAATTGAGGACAACCACACTGTCACTGAAGCCAAAGCCCTTCTCGATAAAGTTGAGAAAGAGATCCAAACATTTCGAGATAATACAATCACATTCAGGACAAACAAATTCGAAAAAGACGTAAAATCTTTTAAAATCGAATCTGTTTACCCGTACTTGAAGGACGACTATTATACCCAAATTGAATCACGTCGTGCCTTATCGCAGTATCAAGGAAGGTCTAAGAACAGGTTTTCAACTTTTTCTGAGAGTTCCTCTTCAGAATCGGCTGGAGACTCTGATCCCAGGGAAGGCCCGTCCAAACGTAACAACTCTTTTTTAGACAAGGGCGAAGCCAGAAACAGGGTAAGGTTCAAACCACCAACAACATGGGAAATGAGGACCCGCAGAAACTTTTACAAAAGTTGAATGAGACATCCATAGTTAATCTTTCTGACAAACAACTGACAGTGTTCGAGAAGGAAGCTTTAGAACTAGGTCTAAAATTCGTTCCAGCAGCTGCCACAGACTTAACCAAACTCAAAATTGAAGCCTTACAATTTTGTAGGAAACTTAGATTAAAGGCCTTTTTTCACAATAAGGAAGATACACGAACGGCTGAGCCATCTGGTCTCGCCAACAAATCTACGTTCATTCCTCCACCTCAAACCATTCCCAAAGAAATTCTAGCGTATGAACAGACCGTTCTTTCATCCATCACACAATTGGGCAAACAAAAAGTATTCCACAAACTGAATATTTCCAAACAACATCAAACAGCCATTATGGATCTGAAAAATTACGACTCAATAGTGGTTTAAACCTGCCGACAAGGGGGGTGCACTAGTAGTATGGGCTAAAGACAAGTACATAATCGAAGCACACAAACACATAGATCAAACTGATTGGTATAGGCCATTGAATGAGGATCCCACCTTAGCAATTCAAAGTGAGATCAATGCCAAACTGACAGAGGGATTTGACCTGGGTATTTTGGGTCCAAAAGAGTTTGAATTTCTATCGAAAAAGAGACCTCGCACTCCGGTAATCTACTTCTTGCCAAAATTACATAAAAACATCTCCGAACCACCGGGAGGCCAATTGTCTCCGGGTGCGATTCGATATTGGAACCTCTGGCTAAGTACGTGGATGTGTTCTTGAAACCCTTCATGGAACAAGTTCAATCATATCTGAGGGACACCATGGACTTCATCAATAAGATTGAAGGCTCAACATTTGATGACACACAGCATTTAATGGTGTCCTTCGACGTGATTTCCCTATACACCCAGATCCCCCAAGAGGAGGGCCTGGAAGCCCTGGAATTTTTTCTGGAGACACGTCCCAAACCCCAAAGAGTACCAACCGAATTCATAATAGCCCTTGCCAGAATCGCTCTGAAGAGAAATTATTTTCGATTTCAGGACAAATTTTACATGCAGGTGAAGGGGACCACCATGGGGTGTCCTTATGCCCCGGAAATGGTGGTCCTCTTCATGGCCCTGTATGAGGAGCATTTTGTGTACTAGAACAACCCGTACCGCACTCACATCGTCACTTGGTATCGTTACATTGACGATATTTGGTGTCAATGGAACGGTACCACAGACACGTTAAATCAATTCCACAATTGGCTGAATACGAGGCACCCTGATATTAAGTTTACCATCTCTTCTAGCAATGTTCGCCTCACATTCTTGGATGTAGAAGTCACACCTCAAAATCACAAGCTCACCACCACCCTACATCGGAAGGAGACGGATAAAAACACAATCCTCCATTATAAAAGTCACCACCCCCAAAACTTAAAAGCCAATCTCCCCTACAGCCAAATGCTAAGGATCAGGAGAAACTGTTCGAGAAAGGAGGACTTTGAGGCCCATGCAGAAATTTTGAGCAATCAGTTGATTGCAAGAGGTTATCCAAGCAAAATGCTCAAACAATCGACCAAAAGAGCATGGAACACTCCAAGGGAAGAGTTACTGGTTAAAAAACAAAAAACACCCTTGGAAAAATTGGTGTGTGTAACGACATTCGGACAACACACCAATAAGTTCAAAGCCATCATTCTCAAAAATTGGCACCTACTGTCCCGACTTGACATACCATTTGAAAAACATCTTTTCGCACTGAAAAAGAACAGAAGCATAGGGCAACAGTTGGTTCGGGCAGACTTGGGCACAAGTCAGGGAAATCGGACTTACGTGCCCTTTGGAGACTCAAACCGATAGAAGGGCACCACAAATGTGGGACATGTGTGTCATGTGCCAGCACAATGGAAGGTACGGAATTTCATCACAACAACATCAAGTGGACACACAAAGAATTTACGAACTGCAAAAGTCGTAATCTGGTTTACGCAATTATATGCCCCTGCCCCAAACTTTACATAGGAAAAACGACACAACAAATCAACCAAAGAATAGCCCAACACCGCTCATGCATCAAACAAAACATTGTCACAGCCCCTATGGTACACCATTTTCAACAAAATGGTCACACTGAAAAAGAATTCAAATGGACAGTCCTGTCATCAATCAAAACCCCCACCCGTGGTGGTGACGTAGAAACATTGCTAATCCAAAGAGAAGCGTACTTAATACTTAAGTTTAATTGTGTGGTGGATGGGATGAACGAATTGACAGAACTCCACAGAAACATACGCTGAACCCCGTGAACACCGCCTACACGTCTATAAACACCTGCGAGGCTGTAATTGCAGTCAAGCCTGCAGGTTCAATCACAAGACAAATTTAATTTACTTAGCAAAGCCTGGTTCCGAATAAACTACAACTCCCAGAAGTCTCGGCCACATATAAAAGCATGTGACTTCAGTTTGGACTTCCGCGATCCTTTGCAGCACATTTGGAGCAGCATGCCAAACAGCAGTCAGAATCAGTGTGGTTGAACTATACCCAAAAATAAGGTGAGCAGATACACATCCTAATCCCGCTAACAAAAAGATTAAGTTAGCTCGAACGCAGCGACATTTATGTCTTTTTCGATTCCTCCCAGTAGGACTGAGTTACCGCGGTAGCACATCACTAAAGGAGAAGCACCGCGTCCAACAACAGTGCCACCCCAAGTAAGCTGGTTTAATACTAGAAAAAGTCATCTTTCAGTAATTTCAGACTTTCAAAGCAATTAAAACTAGTCTTTCTCCACCAGATGGGGTAGAACATTAGGAACACGTCACATTTGGAACCAAGCTTTTATACAAGCTTTTACAAGTAAGTGGTAATCCAGAATCTAACTAAAGTAAAATGCCTTCCGTTCAATAAAACAGAAAGAAACAGTGTCCATTTTTACGACTATAGGTTTGAAAAATTCTTCAACCATCAAAACAGGACTGCACCGCGCAGGAACAAAAAGGTAATCCTATGTTCCGCACAGTGAGAAGTCATATTTTTAATAATGCAGGAGTAGGCACTAAATGAAGTCTATTTTTATGTTTCACAACACTAGATACCCAGGTTGCCCTGAGGAAAAACCCGACACACTTAGGACCGGGTTTGGAAACGCGTCGGCTTTCCTAAAGGAGCCATCCCTTTACTTCACTTCACCAAAGGCACAAAACAATAGTCCTAGGCCATTGGACATTATCAATAATCAAACAAAGCCTATGGTGTCACACAGTCCGAAACAGCCAAAGAAATAGGCATATAGGATTGTTTTCATTATTACTGGTGTACCTACAAATTGATTGATTGTTTTTGTACATATGAATGTAATTTGCACGTAATTCTTTTTTTGCACGGAACAAATGTTTCACATTCTGGAAATATTCTTTTCATGTTTTCACAATAAGTGTAAAATGTCTTTGTAAAGGTTATGTTTAAACCTCGTTTTTAATTCACAAATGATTTCAACAATGTAAATATGTGAAAAAACACACAAGCTTTCTAATTTACTTAAAAGCTTAGTTGCTGATAATTAAAGAACAGCACTTAATTTCGAGACCAGGCACAATTGTCTTTTTTCCAGTTTATAGTGTCCAGCCTGGCCCCGTAGGACAAGACCCCTGTGTTTACAGTACTTTAGAGCGGGTAACCCCCACGTGGGTAGGCACATAAATCAGCCTCACCAAAAGACCAACCACGAGGTCATCGCAGACTGTCAATCACAGTCTGTAAATTATGTCGGAGGAAGAAACACTTTCCTTTACCGAAGATTATATTAAGAAGTTGACTTCCGGCCCCTCTCCTTTCTCAGCCATAAAATTGAGCACGAATGCTCAACAGCAAAATTAGACTGAGAAGCTAATTAGGTTGACTAAAAAACATATTCGAACGGAATTACACGGGCATTTCTTATTCGAACATTTGAAGGCAGGCACCATCCCGTGGGGATTACAAGTGAAAAACATACCGGTGGTGTTCACGGAGGACCCAGTGTATAAAAAAGGTTTCAGTTATATAGCAACCAAATGTAGCAGGGATCTCATGGTGCACACAGTAGACACAGCTAAAAGATTGTGCATAAATGAACAGGAAGAGATCGAGGCCTTAGCCAAAGCAATTGAGGACAACCACACTGTCACTGAAGCCAAAGCCCTTCTCGATAAAGTTGAGAAAGAGATCCAAACATTTCGAGATAATACAATCACATTCAGGACAAACAAATTCGAAAAAGACGTAAAATCTTTTAAAATCGAATCTGTTTACCCGTACTTGAAGGACGACTATTATACCCAAATTGAATCACGTCGTGCCTTATCGCAGTATCAAGGAAGGTCTAAGAACAGGTTTTCAACTTTTTCTGAGAGTTCCTGTTCAGAATCGGCTGGAGACTCTGATCCCAGGGAAGGCCCGTCCAAACGTAACAACTCTTTTTTAGACAAGGGCGAAGCCAGAAACAGGGTAAGGTTCAAACCACCAACAGCATGGGAAATGAGGACCCGCAGAAACTTTTACAAAAGTTGAATGAGACATCCATAGTTAATCTTTCTGACAAACAACTGACAGTGTTCGAGAAGGAAGCTTTAGAACTAGGTCTAAAATTCGTTCCAGCAGCTGCCACAGACTTAACCAAACTCAAAATTGAAGCCTTACAATTTTGTAGGAAACTTAGATTAAAGGCCTTTTTTCACAATAAGGAAGATACACGAACGGCTGAGCCATCTGGTCTCGCCAACAAATCTACGTTCATTCCTCCACCTCAAACCATTCCTAAAGAAATTCTAGCGTATGAACAGACCGTTCTTTCATCCATCACACAATTGGGCAAACAAAAAGTATTCCACAAACGGAATATTTCCAAACAACATCAAACAGCCATTATGGATCTGAAAAATGACGACTCAATAGTGGTAAAACCTGCCGACAAGGGGGGTGCACTAGTAGTATGGGCTAAAGACAAGTACATCATCGAAGCACACAAACACATAGATCAAACTGATTGGTATAGGCCATTGAATGAGGATCCCACCTTAGCAATTCAAAGTGAGATCAATGCCAAACTGACAGAGGGATTTGACCTGGGTATTTTGGGTCCAAAAGAGTTTGAATTTCTATCGAAAAAGAGACCTCGCACTCCGGTAATCTACTTCTTGCCAAAATTACATAAAAACATCTCCGAACCACCCGGGAGGCCAATTGTCTCCGGGTGCGATTCGATATTGGAACCTCTGGCTAAGTACGTGGATGTGTTCTTGAAACCCTTCATGGAACAAGTTCAATCATATCTGAGGGACACCATGGACTTCATCAATAAGATTGAAGGCTCAACATTTGATGACACACAGCATTTAATGGTGTCCTTCGACGTGATTTCCCTATACACCCAGATCCCCCAAGAGGAGGGCCTAGAAGCCCTGGAATTTTTTCTGGAGACACGTCCCAAACCCCAAAGAGTACCAACCGAATTCATAATAGCCCTTGCCAGAATCGCTCTGAAGAGAAATTATTTTCGATTTCAGGACAAATTTTACATGCAGGTGAAGGGGACCGCCATGGGGTGTCCTTATGCCCCGGAAATGGCGGTCCTCTTCATGGCCCTGTATGAGGAGCGTTTTGTGTACCAGAACAACCCGTACCGCACTCACATCGTCACTTAGTATCGTTACATTGACGATATTTGGTGTCAATGGAACGGTACCACAGACACGTTAAATCAATTCCACAATTAGCTGAATATGAGGCACCCTGATATTAAGTTTACCATCTCTTCTAGCAATGTTCGCCTCACATTCTTGGATGTAGAAGTCACACCTCAAAATCACAAGCTCACCACCACCCTACATCGGAAGGAGACGGATAAAAACACAATCCTCCATTATAAAAGTCACCACCCCCAAAACTTAAAAGCCAATCTCCCCTACAGCCAAATGCTTAGGATCGGGAGAAACTGTTCGAGGAAGGAGGACTTTGAGGCCCATGCAGAAATTTTGAGCAATCAGTTGATTGCAAGAGGTTATCCAAGCAAAATGCTCAAACAATCGACCAAAAGAGCATAGAACACTCCAAGGGAAGAGTTACTGGTTAAAAAACAAAAAACACCCTTGGAAAAATTGGTGTGTGTAACGACATTCGGACCACACACCAATAAGTTCAAAGCCATCATTCTCAAAAATTGGCACCTACTGTCCGGACTTGACATACCATTTGAAAAACCTCTTTTCGCACTGAAAAAGAACAGAAGCATAGGGCAACAGTTGGTTCGGGCAGACTTGGGCACAAGTCAGGTGAAATCGGACTTACGTGCCCTTTGGAGACTCAAACCGATAGAAGGGCACCACAAATGTGGGACATGTGTGTCATGTGCCAGCACAATGGAAGGTACGGAATTTCATCACAACAACATCAAGTGGACACACAAAGAATTTACGAACTGCAAAAGTCGTAATCTGGTTTACGCAATTATCTGCCCCTGCCCCAAACTTTACATAGGAAAAACGACACAACAAATCAACCAAAGAATAGCCCAACACCGCTCACGCGTCAAACAAAACATTGTCACAGCCCCTATGGTACACCATTTTCAACAAAATGGTCACACTGAAAAAGAATTCAAATGAACAGTCCTGTCATCAATCAAAACCCCCACCCGTGGTGGTGACGTAGAAACATTGCTAATCCAAAGAGAAGCGTACTTAATACTTAAGTTTAATTGTGTGGTGGACGGGATGAACGAATTGACAGAACTCCACAGAAACATACGCTGAACCCCGTGAACACCGCCTACGCGTCTATAAACACCTGCGAGGCTGTAATTGCAGTCAAGCCTGCAGGTTCAATCACAAGACAAATTTCATTTACTTAGCAAAGCCTGGTTCCGAATAAACTACAACTCCCAGAAGTCTCGGCCACATATAAAAGCATGTGACTTCAGTTTGGACTTCCGCGATCCTTTGCAGCACATTTGGAGCAGCACGCCAAACAGCAGTCAGAATCAGTGTGGTTGAACTATACCCAAAAATAAGGTGAGCAGATACACATCCTAATCCCGCTAACAAAAAGATTAAGTTAGCTCGAACGCAGCGACATTTATGTCTTTTTCGATTCCTCCCAGTAGGACTGAGTTCCCGCGGTAGCACATCACTAAAGGAGAAGCACCACGTCCAACAACAGTGCCGCCCCAAGTAAGCTGGTTTAATACTAGAAAAAGTCATCTTTCAGTAATTTCAGACTTTCAAAGCAATTAAAACTAGTCTTTCTCCACCAGATGGGGTAGAACATTAGGAACACGTCACATTTGGAACCAGGCTTTTATACAAGCTTTTACAAGTAAGTGGTAATCCAGAATCTATCTAAAGTAAAATGCCTTCCATTCGATAAAACAGAAACAAACAGTGTCCATTTTTACGACTATAGGTTTGAAAAATTCTTCAACCATCAAAACAGGACTGCACCGCGCAGGAACAAAAAGGTAATCCTATGTTCCGCACAGTGAGAAGTCGGATTTTTAATAATGCAGGAGTAGGCACTAAATGAAGTCTATTTTTATGTTTCACAACACTAGGTACCCAGGTTGCCCTGAGGGAAAACCCGACACACTTAGGACCGGGTTTGGAAACGCGTCGGCTTTCCTAAAGGAGTCATCCCTTTACTTCACTTCACCAAAGGCACAAAACAATAGTCCTAGGCCATTGGACATTATCAATAATCAAACAAAGCCTATGGTGTCACACAGTCCGAAACAGCCAAAGAAATCGGCATATAGGATTGTTTTCATTATTACTGGTGTACCTACAAATTGATTGATTGTTTTTGTACATATGAATGTAATTTGCACGTAATTCTTTTTTTGCACGGAACAAATGTTTCACATTCTGGAAATATTCTTTTCATGTTTTCACAATAAGTGTAAAATGTCTTTGTAAAGGTTATGTTTAAACCTCGTTTTCAATTCACAAATGATTTCAACAATGTAAATATGTGAAAAAACACACAAGCTTTCTAATTTACTTAAAAGCTTAGTTGCTGATAATTAAAGAACAGCACTTAATTTCGAGACCAGGCACAATTGTCTTTTTTCCAGTTTATAGTGTCCAGCCTGGCCCCGTAGGACAAGACCCCTGTGTTTACAGTCCTTGTTATCCTTGACACTGCTTGCTCCCCTATGGTGCCATATCCGCCCCGTCCTGTAGCTGCCGGATCCCGCCAGAGAGGGGGCGCAGAAATCGGTAGGAAAAAAGTTTTGTGATTCTTTGTATCCAGCAAGAGGGGGCCAGATTATGTAGAAAATAGAAGAGCTCAATCGCCCCAATCATGCCGGCATTCTTACTGTCAGGTTAGACCTTGGGAGGAGAGTGGGCCGAGTGCGACTGTCCTCTGCAGTCAGTCAGCGGCCATCTTACCCCAGAACCCAATGCTTCTACTGCAGGCCGATCTTCACAGTCACTCAGTACAAGTATCGGAGATGATTTATGAAATAATAAGTCAGGACGTTTCATGACTGGCATAAAAGGTAAAGAAGTCAACAACAACTACAGCAGACCTAAATGTCTGTGTAGCAGTGGAGTCGAGTGCAGCGGTGGTATGACTTCGGTACGAGTGGACCAAGAGGAATGCCAAGAAGCAAATCCACAGTTTTGACCAGGATAACACAGTAACAGAATCAACTTTCATCATCTTTTAAATAATTTGATTCATTTTTTTGTCTACAATCTTTACAACAGTGTGTTCTTCTTGTTCCTATTATTATTATCAGGCTTGCTCTCTGTTTATAATTCATCCCTACAAATATTTAAAAAATGTCTTTGCTGTCTGTAAAAGTAAGCCTGGAACAACTGAACACAAACTGTATGTAATCCGGGTCTCCTTATCAATCATCATCATGCATGCATTTCCTTTTTCTCCCTTAACATATTGATATATGGATATGGTAGTCTACAGAGTTTGTCGTTTGTCCATGCGTACTGTTTTTCATTTTCCAACCTTTCCTCAAACCCCCCTCCCATGCATTCAATAAACACTAAGCCTCTTCCCCCGGGCTGTGTCTTATTGAGGTGTGACTAAATTAAATGTATGTCAATAATTAAAACACATGCTTGCTGGGGCGGATGTGGCAAAAGCAACAGTACTTCAATTTCAGGGCAGGGTGAGGATCTTCTGCTTGCTCACCCATGAGCAGTATATTTGTGAGGTGATTTTTTTTTACCAAAGGAACCTATAAATCCGCATTAATTGCCAGCATCGATTGGATTTGTTGTCATACTCCTACACAGCACTAACGGTTTCGCTTGTGTCCAGTGTACTGTAGGCCTAGTCAAGTGACTCAACACAACTATAGTTTGTAACTCAGTGTACTAGGCTATCCCCACCACCATTATGTTTTGTTGTAAAATATTTTTGCATATTATTGTTTTGCAGTAAGTTCTGTACTGTACTTCATTCTACTACTCCTTGAACAGTCTCTCTCAGGTGACTGACTGTCTCATTTTCTTTTTTTGCACATGCTGCTGCCAGTGTCTACTACTACTACTGCTACTACTACCACCACAACCATGGCATGTTAGGAAAGGAAACCCTCATCACCATGCAGCCATCGATGTGCCTAAGTTTAACATCAAGCAAAGGTAAGAGAAGTTTGGGGGAGGCATAATTAATAATGGACATGTTTTTATTATTTCAATTCACACACCCCTTTGAGTCCAGTTCAAGAAGGCATAGACTAGAAGAGACACACAGTCCTAGTAGGACAAGTCAATCAGTGAGAGGTGCCGCATCTATCTGTTTATGTCTTACAAAGTCAACCAATTATTTAAATCAAACACTGGCTATGGTCGGCCCTGCACTAGCAAGGAAACAGTGTGATATAAAACAGTAACCCCACCCACAAAACATTAACAACATTGTATGTAAAGTAGAAATATTAATTTATTACCCTAACAAAAATAAACTATGTAAAAAAACCACAACGCTTGATCCACCCCTCTCCCTAACCCCAACCAATGTCCGTGAAGAAAAAGTCCAACATAATTGTCCAATTGTGCAAAACGCGAAACCCCAATGTCCGATTCCCACCCACCAGAAGAATAAATAAAAAGGGGGCAATGAACAGGGTCTTTAGGTTTGGCGGGCTCGATTCTGGAGGACACGCACTTGCTCCTCAAGAACGGCGACACAGCGCTTCAAAGCGGCGGGCTTCTGCCAGACGGTGGTGCCGTACCACTGGAGGGCAGTGGCTGGGCCCCGGGGCATTGGAGGAGGCTGCAGCTGCTGCCGCCTCCTCCTCCTCCTCTTCCAGGACCTCCAGCCAACGGTATTCACGCAAGATGGCCTCCAGCTTCTGGTGCCGGGCCTTGGCGGCCATCTCCTTACTGTCAGGTTTCCCCGTGGGCGGAGTAGCTATATATCGAAAAGAAAAAACAAGACTATTGTAAAATATACTCTTAGAAAAGCAGTAAGACAAGTTAATTATGCACATAGTGGCATGGTAGCACTATCAAGCACAGTACATAACATTTGTGATATGTATCTATCCTCCCACTTCCTTGGGCTTTAACATTTGTGGGAATTTTTCAGGCATTCAACCAATCATGCATCTGATTCCTATCAGCCACCTATGCATGCATGCATGCATGCATCTCACGTATTCTTCTCTGTCAGTCATAAATATTAAATCTTGCCCGTCCTTCTTTCTTCCACCCTTCTTTCCCTTTTAGTTCAACACCATCCATCAAGGTGATCTGATCTGACTTTCAGTCTTCTCCATAAAACTTTCACAGCGGAAGAGGTCATTGGTTACTCAACACTCCCGCCACTAATGCCTTTACTAATGCCCATTAAAGGGTGTCTTCACTCTTCAACCGTTCAAGACAACTTCTTACTTACTAAGTCTCAACAGTACAGTATAGAGCACACCCTTGCAGTGAGTGTAATGTCAATAAGTAAGGATTAGGAATCTAACTTACCACCGCCCACCACTGCTGCTGGCTCACCTTGTGCAGCTCCCCCAACATTTCCATTCCATTTCCATTTTATTGCATTTGTATCGCGCATAAATCACCCGAAGGTCTCAGAGCGCTAGCAGGCAGAAAGGGTCCTCATGACCGACTGATCCAAGAAGTAAGAGTACTCAACTGGCTAGAAGAGCCAGGTTTTTAGCTGTTTTCGAAATTTCATGTGGTCGGGTTCTAACCTCAGCTGAATAGGGAGGGAGTTCCATGCTTCTGGGGAAGTTTTACTGAAAGCTCTATCTCCGTTTCTAACTGTTCGAACTCTGGGTACAGATAGAAGAGCTTTGTTGGAAGAGCGTAGCGTCCTGCTTGGGACGTGGGCCTTGAGCTTGTGTTCGAGATAGACAGGTCCATGACCATTTACTGCTTTATGGACTAGGCAGCAAAGTTTGAACTTTATACATGTTTGTATGGGGAGCCAGTGCAGAGTCTTGAGGCAGGCTGCTGAGGGGATACGAGGGGGTAGATCTAGTACCAGCCTAGCAGCAGTATTTTGGAGGACTTGCAGTTGATTCAATAGTGTTAAGTTGATGGCTGAAAACAGGGCATTTCCATAGTCCATCCTGTTAACAATGAGTCCCTGGACTAGGGGCATACGTGCTGAGAGTGGGATCCATTTAAAGATCTTCCTCAGACTGCGCATCTGGCCATAGCTATTTCTCACTGTTTTCCTGATATGTTCAGACATGGTCAACTTATCGTCTATTGTTACTCCAAGATGCCTGACAAAGGGCTTGGGGACTGGGCAGGGACCGAGGGAACTGACCACCAGTCTGATGACCAAATTTGGTCGGCTTTGCCGAAAAGCATGACCTCAGTCTTTCCAGCGTTCATCATAAGGTAATTTCTGGTCATCCAGTCTTGTATACTGATCATGCAGTTTTTGAACCGACTTTTTATATCATCAGGGTTTTGGTTGATAGTGACGAGGATTTGGGTATCGTCAGCATAGGATACGGTTCCAAAACCATGTTCTCTGATGATCTTCGCCAAGGGGGAAACATAAATGTTAAAAAGGGTCGGGCTCAACATGGATCCCTGTGGGACACCCTTGTCGTTTTCGTAAAAAATGGAAGAGTGGGAGCCTAAATGGACCCTGGACCGTCTGTTACCAAGGTAGCTTGTCAGCCATTGGAGTGCGGCACCTTCAACACCAACCTCTGCAAGACGTTCTAACAGAACGCGATGCGAGATGGTGTCGAAGGCCGCAGATAGGTCTAGCAAGATCAGTATAGCTGATTTTTTTGAGTCCAAACTACTGCTGCATCCTCTCCAGCCGCGTCACCTTTGCCGCTGGGCCCGGCACTGGTAGTCGGTAGTGCGGCTTGAAAAAACATTACACATTTTTTAGGTGTCATATACACCTCCCCCTATTTTTGAGTAGCAAGATTGAAAAATGAGATAATAGTAATACATACATATACAACATACATCACTAGTACAAATCAGGTAGTAGTAGATTAGACACTAGAAGTTGTATATGGTCCCTAGGGTCATTCTAGTCTTTGCATAGTTAGCCCGAGCAATGCAACCATTTTACCTTTATGTCTTTTATTTTTGCATACGTTGTTACCTCACAGCTTGTTGTATAAAACACCTTTGAGCCCACATGACCTCATACTGCTACTGTCTAAACGCTGTGTACAAGGTCAACCAAAACATTAACAAGTCACTTTTTTATGGAGTTCTGGTGTTAGTCCATATTGCTTATCCATAAAAATGCTACACTTTTTGGCACGGCTGAGAAATGCTTGCAATATACTAACGTGCACCATTTTTCTCATAACAGACGGAAGATAGATTCCTTCTATGAACCAGAGCTTTGTAGATGCATTTCGGACTAACCAAGTCCTTTATCGAGGAGCACTACAACAGAATATGGGAAAATAACCCAAATCAATGAAACAGTAGAGTAACATATGTTGCTAGACAAAGGTGACTGAGTTGTACAACCTCATGCTGTCCAGTGTGAATAATAAGTATAAATGGTTGAAGAGTCACAGTGTGGATCAGAAACGATTCTCCAAGAAAAGTGAAAACCAAGGCAATGGTGTTGGTGTGAATTTAATAATATAAACAATGCATGCTCAAGGTGGAGAAGAACGTGCCAGGACGGACCGGGTAGCTAAATAAAGGCTCAGTGAAATGTGACTAAATGGAGGTTAAAGGGAGGGTGAAAAGGTGAAAATGAATAAAAAAACGGACGGGTTTAAAAACAGACCTCAAAGCGCGAGGCTTCTAAGGTGCTCTCCGCATAGCGGGAAAGGCAGCTGAAAAGAGACAATAGCGGACCGCTTATTATTAACGAGTAGAAGTAAGGAACGTGAGAAAGGTGCCGAAACTAGGTGAAAAGAGACTTACTTTGACCAGTGTCAGCGTGGGTTTACCGAAGGTGGGTTCTACGATCGGGAACTTCGCGAAGTGAACGCGGAGTTGAGGGATATGTAAGCAAGGAAGGTGCAGTGGAGAAAGGACTAAACAGACAGCGTAAAACGCCCGGCCATGTTAGAAAGGGAAAATAAAAAGGGAAAATAAACTCCGTGAAGGGTGAATAAAGTGGCATGCTGAAGGTGCATTTAGCATACAATACAAACAGCAAAAGCAAAGTTAAGGCATCAATACAGTGCCCAAAGGGCATCATAAATAGCAGCTTAATTCAGTCCGGTCATTAAGACCCCACGGTTTCTGTGCCTGGAGTCTGTAAATCCAGAAGGTTTCTCTCTGTAAGAGAAACTTGTCATTGTCCCTTCCTTCAATCCTGGGGACAATCTCTAGGACCATGTATTTCAATTGAGCCACGTTGTGGTTAGCTTCATTAAAGTGTGTGGCTATCGTAGATTTAGTGTTCTTGGTGCGAATGTTCGACTTATGTTCATTCAGTCTAATCTTAACCTTTCTGCTGGTTTTACCTACGTAAATCTTGCCACACGGGCATTTAAGTAGATAAATAAGATTGGAAGAGTCACAGGTTGCGTCCACGTTCAATCTGATGTTGTAGCCTTTCATAGGGTGGTTAATACAGTTTCCCTTGATGGTATTATTGCAGTTGTTGCAATGGTAACAAGGACGGGTGCCAGTATGCTTGGAAGAAGTGATGTTAGGGTTGGGTTGAGATAAGATTTCTTTGAGGTTCCTTGGTCGAGTATAGGCAAAGATTGGTGGTTCTTTGAAAAGATTTCCAAAGTCTGGTTCTGATGCCAAAATGCGCCAATGTTTTAAAATGATGCCTTTGTAACTGTTGCTAGCAGTTGAATATTTCGAAACTAGGACCATCCGTTGTTGGTCCTTTTTGTGGGTGCTTTGAAGAGCGTCTTGCCGGGAGATGGAGCTCGTTCTCTCAATGGCATCTTTCAAAAGATCCTCAGGATAACCTCTTGTCTGAAATCTCAATGCCATAGTTTGGATCTAGTTCATTCTGATATCTGGGTCGGAAACGATCCTGGTGACTCGCAGCATTTGGCTGTATGGGAGATGTTTTTTAAGAGAATGTCGGTGAAAACTACTATACATGAGGGTATTGTTGCGGTGGGTGGGTTTCCGGAATAAATCCGTCTGAATACCATGAGGGGTGATTTTCACTAGGACATCTAAAAACGCAATCTCTTGGTTGCTGGTGTTCCATGTGAACTCAATTCGATCATCTTTGGAGTTCAGAGTGGTCAAGGCTAGCTCTAGGTTTTCTAGAGAGTTTTTCCAAATGAAAAATAGATCATCTATATATCGAACATATAAGATGAGGTTGTCAGTCCAACTTGGGTTTCCGTAGATGTGGTTGGATTCGAAGTTTCCCATGTACAGATTGGCATAGGTGGGAGCCGCACAATTTCCCATGGCCATCCCGGACATTTGCAGGTACCATTTCTGTTCATGTAAAAAATAACTATGGTATAGGGTGTATACCATGAGTTCAAGAATGAAAGTTTTCAAGGAGTCATTGATGTTGGATTGTAATAAGGCTTGTTCCACTGCAGCGATTCCACCCTCATGAGGGATACAGGTATAGAGACTTCTGACGTCTGCTGTGCATAAGATGAGTTTGTCATCCTCTTTCAGTTGTAAGGACATTAGTTTTTTAATGAAATCTGTGGTGTCCTTTATGTGACTTGGGAGACTGGAAACCATGGGTTGTAAGTAACGATCTATGAATTTCCCCGTGGGTTCATGGATAGAACCTCGGGTCGAGACAATAGGTCGAAACGGAGGATCCGTTAGGTTCTTGTGGATCTTGGGGAGCATGGTGATGGTGGGGCTTCTCGGATGTTCTACGATGAGGTATTTTTTTGTTCTGTCGTCAATAGTACCATTAAACGTAGCTTTTTCTATGATCTTCAATAGTTCAGTTTGAAATTCCTTGGTGGGGTTGCCCTCCAATGGTAGATAAGTGTTGGGATCAGAAATATGCTCATTAATACGCAAATCGTATAATTGTGTGTTCAAAATGACAAGGGCTCCTCCCTTGTCTGCCTTCATGCATTTGATTGCAGGATTTCGGGCAATGTTTTTTAAGGTGTCAAGATCCTTATTAGTGATGTTCCTTTGGATTTTCCTATGGTAGTTAATTTTGGCAATGTCCTGTTTCACCAAAGTCTCAAAAGTATCTATGCTCTTGTGGCTAATCGGTGGTATAAAGGTACTCGAAGGCCGTAAGCCCAAGAGTTGGTCTGGTTTCGGGTCCATAGGGGGTTCTAGGACTCTTTCAAAAAAATGCTTCAGCCTTAGTTTCCTTGTAAGTTTGAAAGTGCTAACTTCCAGTTCCAATAGGTTAGTATTGCTAGTGGGTACGAATGACATTCCTTTTTGTAAGATCTTTATTTCATGCTTGGTCACAGAGGTGTCAGAGATGTTGATCACTAGCGATTTCGCTTCGTTTTTGGCTTGGACTTCGGAGGTTGTTGGTTGGTTCCGGTGTCTTTTTCCTGCTCTTTTGCCCCGCCTGGGTCGTCGGTTCTGTCCGGGCTTACCTCTAAAAAAGGCTCCGTGGTGGTTAGGTCACTCGTGCTAGTTGATGGTGTAGCACTGGATGGAGTAATGGTGGTGGGTGCTCCTGTGGGAGTTTTCTTAGGACGGTTTGAGGTATCGCTTCCGGAGGAGGAGGTGTCGGTATTTGGATTGTATGGTTTATTCCTGCGACGTCTTTAAGTTCATTTTCTATGACAGAGATTTCTTGTGATAGTTCAAACAAAATTCCAGACAGTTCCTTGACGATAAGTAGTATGAGATCCAGACTGCATTTGTTGAGGATTGAGTTCTTGCATAAGGACGGTTTTAGGGCAATCTGCTGGTTTAGACCCAAACCACAACCAGCAGATCCAAAGAACAGTGCATCAAGCAACTTATATACCTATCCAAACACCGGATCAATCAGAAATTACACGCCAACACCCTGATCAAGTATCATAAGGTTCTCCGCATTCCCCGTGGCCTACGGATTGCCCTAAAACCGTCCTTATGCAAGAACTCCAAAGCGTTTGTTGAGAGATGGAACGCAATCCTCAACAAATGCAGTCTGGATCTCATACTACTTATCGTCGAGGAACTGTCTGGAATTTTGGTTGAACTATCACAAGAAATCTCTGTCATAGAAAATGAACTTAAAGACTCTTTGTCACCTGAAGAACTCACTGCTACACTGGATGATATTAACAAGCAATTAGACAGACACACAAAGGACATCAACGATCGCAAGATCCGCAAATTCCGCAGAGACACTTTGGATTACAAACTAGGCGAGGTATACACGTGGGCAGACGTCTATGCTCAACGTCGCAGGAATAAACCATACAATCCAAATACCGACACCTCCTCCTCCGGAAGCGATACCTCAAACCGTCCTAAGAAAACTCCCACAGGAGCACCCACCACCATTACTCCATCCAGTGCTACACCATCAACTAGCACGAGTGACCTAACCACCACGGAGCCTTTTTTAGAGGTAAGCCCGGACAGAACCGACGACCCAGGCTGGGCAAAAGAGCAGGAAAAAGACACCGGAACCAACCAACAACCTCCGAATTCCAAGCCAAAAACTAAGCGAAATCGCTAGTGATCAACATCTCTGACACCTCTTTGACCAAGCATGAAATAGAGATCTTACAAAAAGGAATGTCATTCGTACCCACTAGCAATACTAACCTATTGGAACTGGAAGTTAGCACTTTCAAACTTACAAGGAAACTAAGGCTGAAGCATTTTTTTGAAAGAGTCCTAGAACCCCCTATGGACCCGAAACCAGACCAACTCTTGGACTTACGGCCTTCGAGTACCTTTATACCACCGATTAGCCACAAGAGCATAGATACTTTTGAGACTTTGGTGAAACAGGACATTGCCAAAATTAACTACCATAGGAAAATCCAAAGGAACATCACTAATAAGGATCTTGACACCTTGAAAAACATTGCCCGAAATCCTGCAATCAAATGCATGAAGGCAGACAAGGGAGGAGCCCTTGTCATTTTGAACACACAATTATACGATTTGCGTATTAATGAGCATATTTCTGATCCCAACACTTATCTACCATTGGAGGGCAACCCCACCAAGGAATTTAAAACGGAACTATTGAAGATCATAGAAAAAGCTACGTTTAATGGTACTATTGATGACAGAACAAAAAAATACCTCATCGTAGAACATCCGAGAAGCCCCACCATCACCATGCTCCCCAAGATCCACAAGAACCTAACGGATCCTCCGTTTCGACCTATTGTCTCGACCCGAGGTTCTATCCAGGAACCCACGGGGAAATTCATAGATCGTTACTTACAACCCATGGTTTCCAGTCTCCCAAGTCACATAAAGGACACCACAGATTTCATTAAAAAACTAATGTCCTTACAACTGAAAGAGGATGACAAACTCATCTTATGCACAGCAGACGTCAGAAGTCTCTACACCTGTATCCCTCATGAGGGTGGAATCGCTGCAGTGGAACAAGCCTTATTACAATCCAACATCAATGACTCCTTGAAAGCTTTCATTCTTGAACTCATGGTATACACCCTATACCATAGTTATTTTTTTACATGAACAGAAATGGTACCTGCAAATGTCCGGGATGGCCATGGGAAATTGTGCGGCTCCCACCTATGCCAATCTGTACATGGGAAACTTCGAATCCAACCACATCTACGGAAACCCAAGTTGGACTGACAACCTCATCTTATATGTTCGATATATAGATGATCTATTTTTCATTTGGAAAAACTCTCTAGAAAACCTAGAGCTAGCCTTGACCACTCTGAACTCCAAAGATAATCGAATTGAGTTCACATGGAACACCAGCAACCAAGAGATTGCGTTTTTAGATGTCCTAGTGAAAATCACCCCTCATGGTATTCAGACAGATTTATTCCGGAAACCCACCAACCGCAACAATACCCTCATGTATAGTAGTTTTCACCGACATTCTCTTAAAAAACATCTCCCATACAGCCAAATGCTGCGAGTCACCAGGATCGTTTCCGACCCAGATATCAGAATGAACCAGATCCAAACTATGGCATTGAGATTTCAGACAAGAGGTTATCCTGAGGATCTTTTGAAAGATGCCATTGAGAGAACGAGCTCCATCTCCCGGCAAGACGCTCTTCAAAGCACCCACAAAAAGGACCAACAACGGATGGTCCTAGTTTCGAAATATTCAACTGCTAGCAACAGTTACAAAGGCATCATTTTAAAACATTGGCGCATTTTGGCATCAGAACCAGACTTTGGAAATCTTTTCAAAGAACCACCAATCTTTGCCTATACTCGACCAAGGAACCTCAAAGAAATCTTATCTCAACCCAACCCTAACATCACTTCTTCCAAGCATACTGGCACCCGTCCTTGTTACCATTGCAACAACTGCAATAATACCATCAAGGGAAACTGTATTAACCACCCTATGAAAGGCTACAACATCGGATTGAACGTGGACGCTACCTGTGACTCTTCCAATCTTATTTATCTACTTAAATGCCCGTGTGGCAAGATTTACGTAGGTAAAACCAGCAGAAAGGTTAAGATTAGACTGAATGAACATAAGTCGAACATTCACACCAAGAACACTAAATCTACGATAGCCACACACTTTAATGAAGCTAACCACAACGTGGCTCAATTGAAATACATGGTCCTAGAGATTGTCCCCAGGATTGAAGGAAGGGACAATGACAAGTTTCTCTTACAGAGAGAAACCTTCTGGATTTACAGACTCCAGGCACAGAAACCGTGGGGTCTTAATGACCGGACTGAATTAAGCTGCTATTTATGATGCCCTTTGGGCACTGTATTGATGCCTTAACTTTGCTTTTGCTGTTTGTATTGTATGCTAAATGCACCTTCAGCATGCCACTTTATTCACCCTTCACGGAGTTTATTTTCCCTTTTTATTTTCCCTTTCTAACATGGCCGCGCGTTTTACGCTGTCTGTTTAGTCCTTTCTCCACTGCACCTTCCTTGCTTACATATCCCTCAACTCCGTGTGCACTTCGCGGAGTTCCCGATCGTAGAACCCACCTTCGGTAAACCCACGCTGACACTGGTCAAAGTAAGTCTCTTTTCACCTAGTTTCGGCACCTTTCTCACGTTCCTTACTTCTACTCGTTAATAATAAGCGGTCCGCTATTGTCTCTTTTCAGCTGCCTTTCCCGCTATGCGGAGTGCACCTTAGAAGCCTCGCGCTTTGAGGTCTGTTTTTAAACCCGTCCGTTTTTTTATTCATTTTCACCTTTTCACCCTCCCTTTAACCTCCATTTAGTCACATTTCACTGAGCCTTTATTTAGCTACCCGGTCCGTCCTGGCACGTTCTTCTCCACCTTGAGCATGCATTGTTTATATTATTAAATTCACACCAACACCATTGCCTTGGTTTTCACTTTTCTTGGAGAATCGTTTCTGATCCACACTGTGACTCTTCAACCATTTATACTTATTATTCACACTGGACAGCATGAGGTTGTACAACTCAGTCACCTTTGTCTAGCAACATATGTTACTCTACTGTTTCATTGATTTCGGTTATTTTCTCATATTCTGTTGTAGTGCTCCTCGATAAAGGACTTGGTTAGTCCGAAATGCATCGGAGCTTTCGCAATGTTTGACGTTTGAAAAGAAATAAGATGGATTAACAAATCATCCAATAAATTTACATAAATTGCAGTTTTGGAACTATTTATTGATACCTTTTGGAATCTACAGTGTCATCGACACACAGAACCTGAATAAGTGTGCCCAATACAGGGATGCGCCTACTTTCCTGTAGCGCACTTACCCTCATTGACAATTTCAGTTGCGTCACCTGTAGTGAGGTTCCGTGACAATTGTAAGTGGTGTTTTCGACTCACACGAATATGGTCGAGTCTAGTATCTATGAACCGCAAATGACGAGTTTAGCAAGTGTGCGCAGTTTCGCTGTGCTAACTTAAACCGTTCGTTTGTTATGTGGGTTCGTCATCTGTACCCACGGGTTCCATCTTAGATACGGCATCCATTTTGTCTCTTGCCCTCAAGTAGCCAGCGAACGGACGCTGTCCGCTTCGCGACCCTGGGACTCCCAAGATATTTGCGGAAGACACATGTTCTTTGAAAGTGTCTTTATGACGAGGGGGATGCTACTGTAAGGCAGATGGCGCCGCTCGAGGCTCATCTTGCCGCACGGGCTTATTGTCTCAGCCGTGCATCTCATTAGGCACGTCCCTTTGATGCCTGTATCTCGTGCTTCTCGACACTCCCTTTTTACACCCTTTCCGATCTCCCCACTGTTTCCGTCTTCCTCTGCACCTGTCTTCGTTCCTGTTTCGATCTACTTTACTGCTGATTGGAATTTGCTAATGGTGGGAAGATGGGTTTTTACAGTTGGGAACCGCCAAATGTTTCCGCACTCATGTTCCGGATCTTGTGTGTTTCAAAGTGATCTAAGCGACCCCTCTGAGAGCGACTTGTGGGAACCAGGTTGTAAACTATTGTGTATCATGTTATCCTATGGGTAGAAACTGTATAAAAGGAGCGATCCACAAATACAATTTGAAGCAGTCTCCCCGAACTACACTCGATGTACTTCTTGTGACTTCTGTGTTCCCTGCAGTAAATAAACCTTGACTCTTTGACGCCGAAGGAAGTGTCCCGTGTCTCTGTGATTTGTACGCCGGAGCAGGTTACCCACGAAGGTTTCAGGTGTTGTGCCCTGGCACCGCTGGGTCCAAAGAACCCAGTCCTTCAGTTGGCGCCCAACGTGGGGCTGCATCAGTGGTACCGGTCCAAGCCTGACGATCGTGAGGAACTTCGTGTGAAATCTCCGAGGGAAGGTGCACCCCGCTTCATCGATCCTGTTGTCGAAATAAGTGGCCCGAAGACTTTTCCCGCGAAGATTCCCGCCTCCTAACGGCTGCGACGGACTGCTACCCTGACTGTAGACCTGTTTTGGCGCCTGGCGTAGACCTTGGTATAGCGAGACGATAGACGGGCCTTCCTGAGGACGCCATTGATCTTTGAGTTAAGTATTTGTGGGTCGCTCCCAGAGTTCTTTGTTGTAAACACTTTAGCGAGTGTTTTTGTTGTAGACACTTTAGCGGGTGTCCTTGTTGTACACGCTGTGTGAGTGTTTTTGTCGGTGACACTTTGCTAGCGTACTTTGTTGTTGTTGTATTTGTTTGACGACTGCAGCCGCCAAAGACCGAGGGTTTTGTTCTTGCTGGGACTTGGTAAATCCCGTAACCCTTGAAGTTTGTGAAACTCGGCTAGTGTGCAAGATGCCTGGTCGCAGTACTTTGTTCAGTTGCTTTAGACTTTGTGGTGCGGATTCCCTGCTGGAGGACTCGTGTCCGATACCTCCGGTTGGAACTCCTACTTATGACCTATATAGCAAACATGGGCTAGGCCCGATTGCTTTTAACGATTATTGGATCAAATATACAAAGAAAGACGGCGATCTTCGTTGGCCACCTCACGGTAGCTTCGAAGCGTCGATCTTAGATAATTTGGAAATAAAGTTGTTCGAACGTAAATCAAGGCCGGCCATGTTTGATGCCTTTCGGTTCTGGCGCAAAGAAGCCCGACAGAAAGAGATCAGACAAAATAAACGTAGTCAGCGAGATACTGTTGCTACTATAGTGAAGAAAGCTGAGCAGTTTCAGCGTGATAAGGAGGATAAGGATAAGGAAGTGTTTGAGAGATTACAGCGTATGTCCATAGACAAATGCTATCCTGTTTTGTCTACGGAGTCGGATAAGAAGGAAGAGGCAGTTGAGGATTCTTTAATGTCCTATCTTATGAAGTCGCCACCTCCGTACGTACAGGGTACCGCAGTTCCTGTGGTCCCTGCCGTACCTGCTCTCCCACTTGTTATTCCTCCGCCTATTCCTCAACCTGCACCCGCTCTTCCGACTGTTCCTGCTCCTGTGCCTGTGTCTATTCCTACTGCTCCTCCGCTTCCACATACTCCTACTCACGCTACTGCTCCTGTGTTGTTAACCCCTGTTGTTGCTAATGTCTCTACTCCTTCTCTTGTTAGTCCTGTGTCTTACTCTTCTCCCTCTACTCGTAATCGTGATTCTCCCCTTGCGACAAACTTCTTTCAGTCGCTCGGACCTGTTTCTGGGTCTGCAGGTTCTGATGGTCCACAGAGACGTAGCCAGCTTCCTGGTAATAGAGAACGTGTTGCGCTATACAATATGGCGATGGGTTGGATGATAAACCCTGTTAGAAATCCACCTCGTGTTGTCCTCGAAACGTTTGATCAATTCAACATACCTACTCAGAGATATGTGTTTGATGAAATGTGCAAGTTCTTACATGATCAGATAGCGGACAATGCGCCTGACGAGGTGCTGACCGCCCTGTCTAATCTTCGGCTTCAGTTCGCAACTGGACTGATAGTCGATACTAATGTCCGACGTGCTATTGAACGGTTGCTATCTCTTCGTCCCGCTCCTATTCCTCATGCATTGTTCGTTGAGGACATTGAACAACGAGATGGGTCTGGCCAATATCCTATGCGAGAAGTTCCGCCAGTTTGGGTACCCGCTGATAATACTAATGCTAATGCTCCAATACCAGCACATTTCCAGAGAGTGTGGATACACCTCCCTTGGAAACGATCGGAAGTGCTTCAGGTGAAACAAACTTTGCCTGATCCTCGCAAAAATCCTGCGGGGTATTACAAAGAATTATCGCAGCTCGTAGACGCTACGATAATGAATCTGGCCGATATCGACATGTTGTTTGGCAATGTCGTACCGCAACCGGTATGGGCCAAGATTCGTCACCAAGATCACGCGAACGAATTAGGTGGTGATTGGGCTGCCATTACAGCGGCAGACGCTGGACAAGTGGCTGCTACTAAACCCGATCAGTTGATTGAACTTCTTCCCCAGCGAATCATTACGTTAATGAAAACGCTTATGCCAGCTATGAGGGTAAATTGGGACAAGTTGTCAGCCTGTAAGCAGAAGAAAGATGAGAGTGTTTCAGACTTCTTTACGAGGTTCGAGGAAACATTCGTCGATCATAGTGGGCAGGATATGGGTACTGAGGGTGGACAGAGGTTGTTTGTGGATAAATTTGTATCGAACTTATTGCCCGACTTGTGCAATAAATTGAAGAATTCAGAAAGTGCGTGGGCCGTTTCTACCTCAGCTCAGATATTGGCTACGGCACAATATTACGAAAATAGAGAAAAAGAGGAAAATGACCGTGCCGATAAAAAGACGAAAGAGCTGAAAACTAAAGTGTTGTTACAACAAGCATATCCGCCGCGTTCTAATCAGAATGCGCCTCAGCAGAATAGATCGCAGTCGCAATCAAATCGATCGCAGCCGCGTAATGATTCATCTTTTCAGAGATCTTCGTTGGGGTACAACCAATGTGCTTATTGTAGACAGGAGGGACACATTAAATTCAATTGTCCTGCTTTAAATGACCGTAGTGGTGGTAATTCGTCTAGAGGAGGTCGTGGTGGTGCACAGCACGCATCACGTGGTAGAGGTCGTGGTGCTCAGAACGACCGTTCTGATAACTCGTCAAATTCTAATAATTGTTTCGACCAACGTGGATCATCGCAAGGACGATCTGCGCAGTACAATGTAGACGATTATTACGTCGATCAGGGAACTGACGATAGTAATTACTAGGACAGCCAAAGACAAGGAGAGGGAGTGGTATCAGTTCCGGTTGATCAGAGAGGGCCTTACGTCGCAGTTGCTACATCGGGCGTCGTTGAGCCTTTTCTGTTGGACACTGGTGCAGCGAAAAGTTCTATCATGCATTCGAAACTCCCTGGCGCACCTTTGTCTGGCTTAACAAATGTATCTGTTGGATTCTCTGGCGCCCCCGTTAGCAATCCAGTTTCGCGCCCTTTGCCCCTTAAAATTGGGCCACGTGAGCTCGAAGCTCCATTGATTTTGTCTACTGGTTGTGGCGAAAATCTTTTGGGTCTGGATTTGCTTAAACGCTTGTATGCGACTTTGTATTGTTCTCCTGCGGGTGTAAAGCTTACGTTCGGAGAGAAAGTAGTCTCTCCCATGTACTTGTCCCTCGATAAGCTTCCACCGGAATTGGATTCTCTTCCTGCATCTTTGTGGGCGACGGGTCCAAACGACGTGGGCCTACTTGATATCTCCCCTTATGTTGTTCAGTTGAAATCGAATGTGCGATTGCCACGTATTCCCCAATATCGTATCTCCCTGGATGGTGAACGAGCTTTGTTAGCGATCATCTATGATTTGATCGAGAAAGATGTCATTGAAGAAACTCGGGGAAACGTGTGCAATAGTCCTGTACTGCCCATTCTTAAACGTACTGATCCTACCAAACCGCCTGTTTATCGTTTTGTTATTGATTTACGGGAGGTGAATAAAATTGTGGTTCCTCAATTCCCTGTTGTGCCTGACATTACGGCGCTACTGACTCTGATTCCAGCTACGGCTTCATGGTTTTCGGTGATTGATTTGAAAAATGCGTTTTTCAGCATCCCGATTGCCGAAGAGAGCAGGGACCTTTTCGGTTTCTCTCTTGGTGGACGTAGCTTCCGGTTCAAACGCGCTCCTCAGGGCTACTGTGAAAGTCCATCGATTTACAGTCAAGCTTTGAAGGGTCAACTAGATGCGTTTAGGTTGCCGGTTGGTGCGGCTTTAATCCAATACGTCGACGACTTATTGGTGGCTGCTGATACCCAGGACATTTGCAAAATTGCTACAGTGTCGTTGCTGCAACATCTCTGTGAGTTAAATCACAAGGTGTCACCTTCTAAACTCCAATATTGTTGTCAAGAAGTAACCTATCTAGGTCACTTATTGTCAAAGGAGGGAAGGAGATTGACCCCAGAGAGAATTGCAGCGATTGCGCGCATGGCTGTGCCACAAACCCAAAGAGATGTGCGTGCCTTTCTAGGTATCACATCGTACTGCAGGCAGTGGATTCCTAATTTTTCATTGCTAGCGAAACCATTGGTGGCTCTTACGTGCAAGGATGTTTCGACTCCTTTACCATGGACGGAAGAATGTCAGAAAAGTTTTTCTGAATTACGTGATTCATTGTGTTCGGCCCCTGTGTTAGGTACCCCTGATTACAGCAAGCCGTTCACGTTATATGTTCACGAGAGGGAAGGTTGTGCTTTAAGCGTCTTAACGCAACCTTTTGGTGGTAAGCAACGTCCATGTGCATATTTTTCCTCGACCTTAGACCCAGTAGCTAGAGCATTGCCGAGTTGTTTGAGAGCAACTGCGGCAGCTGCGGTCTCCATCCGACAATCAGCAGGATTGGTCATGGATAATATGCTTACGGTGATGGTTCCGCATGCAGTCGATACTCTTTTGAACCGTACGAAAACTCAGCACTTGACGAGTGCGAGGTTATCTGGGTACGAATTGACGCTCTTGGCAAGCCACATTCAGATAAAACGTTGTAATGTCCTAAATCCGGCAACTTTGTTACCAATTAGTGCAGAGTCAGATGCAGTAACAGAACATGACTGTTACTTGCGTACAGAGGAGGAAACAAAAGGTCGTGTGGACCTTAAAAACACCCCATTGGAAGACCCGGATGGCACCCTGTATGTGGATGGGTCATGTTTTAAATTGCCGAATGGTGATGTGACTACTGCTTATGCTGTGGTGACATTGAATACTGTTGTTGAGACTGCGAGATTGAGTCAGAATTCTGCCCAAGCTGCAGAGCTGATCGCTCTTACTAGAGCATGTGTATTAGCAAAAGGTAAACGTGTGAATGTGTACACCGATAGTCAGTATGCTTTCGGTGTAGCGCATAGTTTCGGACGATTGTGGCGAGAACGTGGTTTCTTGACGTCACATGGCACGAAAATACAGCATGGCCAGCTTGTGAACGATCTTTTGGATGCATTGACTTTGCCTGCTCAAGTTGCAATTGTTAAATGTAGTGCGCATCGTAAGGTGACGGATGATGTTGGTCGTGGTAATGCGTTTGCAGATGAGATTGCTAAGGAGACTGCCCGGAACCTTAGCACTCGAATGTATGTGACGAATTCGGTTAGGTGGCCTACAGAATCAAGTATGTGTGAGAATACTATAGAGAGTGTGAAAGCAATTCAGAATGAGGCCACCGACACTGAAAAGATGAAGTGGAAAGAAAGTACGGGAAGGTTGGATGTGAATGGTTGCTGGATTGATTTGTCAGATCAGAAAAGATGGATGTTGCCTGATGCGTATGTACTGGCCGTTGTGCAAATGGCACATGGGTTAGCACATATTAGCGCGAAAGGTATTTGCAAGTTGTTGGCTGATGTGTGGAAGAATGATGGAATTACTAAGTGTGCTGAACGTTTGGTGAAGAATTGTATGGTGTGTATAATGTACAATCCTGGCAAAGGAACCCCAACTCCCCCTGGCAGTTTTGCTCCTCCTTCGTATCCCTTTGAGGTGATCCAATTGGACTTCATCCATATGGAGCGATGCAATAACCTGAAATACGTTTTGGTTGTGGTTTGCGCATTCTCCCGATGGATCGAGGCCTATCCCCTCAAAGATAATACTGCTTTGTCTACTGCGAAAATCCTACTGAAGGAATATTTTCCTCGGTATGGAATGCCTAGAGTCGTGTGGTCAGATAACGGAAGTGAGTTTGTTGGAAGTGTGATGAGGAGTGTGTGTAAGGGCCTTGGAATTAATCAGAAATTCCACAGCGCCAATCATCCCCAGTCAGCTGGATTGGTTGAAGGGTACAATGGCACCCTTAAACTGAAATTAGCGAAGATCCAGGCTACGACTGGACTTTCGTGGCCTGACGCTTTGCCTCTAGCATTACTGTCAACTAGGGCGACTGTACACTCCCGAATAGGGCTTAGTCCCTATGAAATAGTGTTCGGCCGTCCTGCGAATGTGTGGGGGGTTCCTAGGCCAGGTATATTCGTTGATCTTGAGTACCCGATGTTGATTGACTACTTACATGACTTGACTGCTAAACTGAGGTTAATTCATCAACAGGTTTACGACGCCTTGCCGACGCAGACGGAGGGTCCAGGCCACCAGCTCCAGCCTGGTGATTGGGTTGTCACCCGAAATTTTTCGCGCAAGAAGAATCTGGACCCCCGCTTTGTTGGACCTCACCAGGTGCTTTTGGCCACGAGGACTGCCGTTCGTCTTGAGGGACGGAAGAACTGGGTACATGCTACCCATTGTAAGCGAGTCCCTATTCCTTTGCCGGCAGACCCGTGGGTGAGGAAAGGCATTGCGTCAACAGAAGCAGCGACATTGCCGGCGTTTGTACCTTTCAGTGACGCACAACTTGTTGGTGAACACTCAGTGCAGCAGAAAGCCATTGTTGGAACATTGTCAGCAAGAGACTCAAGACCAGACCAACGAACTGATCAGCAGGACGCTGTCTCTTCGACAGATCCTTTGTTCGACGAGCAGACACGTCCTGGGAAACATCGATATTCTTTGCGTTCTCATACTAAGGACAAATAAATTTTTGCTTGCTTTGCTGAAACTGATAACTGTAATATCTTCGTTTCCCCTGATCAACTGTGAACAATTCGTATCACTGAAAATTGTTTTGTACATATATCAAGATTTTTTTCTTGTATCTTTTTCCTTCCACAGCTGAATTATTGTGCTAAATAAATACATATTGTGTATTGAGGGCCGTAGGGCCGCGCGCGTACTTCCTTCTGGACAGTAGGTCTTGACGCTAGGTTAAAGGCCGTCGGTTCCTAGGAACTCCTGGGAATTGACTATTGCTGCACAGAACGAAGTGCGTCAAGAAACGTTGCGGACGGTCGTAGGGAAATGGCATTTTCAAAGCTGAACGATTTGGAAGGAACGCAGGCGTATAGAGTCAAACTGCAGAAACTTAGTTGTACGAAATGTTTTGTATCCCAATTGTTTGTACTGTTTTTAACTGCTTCTGCATTTTTGGCGGGTGGGGTGTATTACACTATGTCTTACTTCTTACTTCCTACCCCTACTCCTACTCCTTACCCTAACATTACTTCTACTGCTTCTCCTCATTCCTTTCATATGTTACCAGAACACGAACAGGCTAGACGTGTAGAATTCCGCAACAATTCCTTTATCCAGCTCCTCCATCAGCATCAGTTAGTGGTTAACACTACTAATTGTTGGGTGTGTGGGTTGATGCCACATACTACGGGTAAGGGAATCCCATATCTGGTGTTACCGTATAGTTCCCAAGGGTCAGCTCGAGCATACCAAACAATGCTTCGAAGCGCACTAGGTTTCCACCCCTCTCCAGAACGTTCCCCCAAACCGGGTCCTACCTCATGGCAGTGGGTGGTATCGATGACAATACAGGATTTGGAAGATGAGATCTATGATGCTTATCTCATCCCTAAGGCAGAGGTACAAGCCTATAGGGCACCGAATAGAGGGGAATATAGTACGTTCACTAATGAAAAGCAGCTTAAAAGCTTGTCTCCAATATGGGTCGTACCCCACACTGGTAATCTTTGTCTTGTGGGTCGTGGCTCGCAAGCCTCACTTGGAGTAAGTGCTTGCACTGAAAGTTACGTTCTGTCAATGTCCCCGATCCCTGTGTTTCTGGCTGCCAAGGGTACGTACTTCATCTGTCATGATCGTGCATACACATGGTTGCCCGCAGACTTCATGGGCTCATGTTTTGTTGCAAATCTGTTGCCTCCGACGTTTACTGTAGATGCCGATTACCACAAGACTAGAGTTGTACGAGGCGTAATTAGTGAAGAGGATACTGCCGGTCAAGAGGCAGGAGACTTTTTCAAGGGTTTCCTCCCGTTTTGGGGACCTATGGTTAATAGTAGGAACCTGAGACATTTGACTCGAGTGGTAGAATCGACAGCTAACATTACTGCCAGTGCCCTTGGTAATATCACCACAGAACTTCAGGCGGAGAGACTTATGACATTACAAAACCGTATGGTTTTAGATGTTGTCTTAGCAGATCGCGGTGGGGTATGTAAAGTGATCCATTCGAGCTGTTGCATTTTCATTCCAGATAATGCTCCTACTGTCTATCAAGCCATCTCGAAGTTGCACAAGATCTCCGAATCCATACACGTGGATGTAGGGGATTGGACGCTACTTGGTTGGTTTTGGGGCCTGGTGTCGACTTGGGGTTGGAAGATTCTGACGATCATCGGGGTTGTGGTAGTGTTCCTGTTCACGTGTTGCCTTTGTGTGCAGTGTGGTCCTGCCTTATGTGGCCTCTGTGCTACAACGTGTATGAGACAACCATCTGTTACCAAGGGGACTCGGTTGGACAGAGCTATGCTACAACGACATCTTGATGGTCTGATGAATATCGAGTATGATTCCGACTAGTGCTTGCCTACATGAGGGCAAAAGGAGCGTCTGAGGTTCCGTGACAATTGTAAGTGGTGTTTTCGACTCACACGAATATGGTCGAGTCTAGTATCTATGAACCGCAAATGACGAGTTTAGCAAGTGTGCGCAGTTTCGCTGTGCTAACTTAAACCGTTCGTTTGTTATGTGGGTTCGTCATCTGTACCCACGGGTTCCATCTTAGATACGGCATCCATTTTGTCTCTTGCCCTCAAGTAGCCAGCGAACGGACGCTGTCCGCTTCGCGACCCTGGGACTCCCAAGATATTTGCGGAAGACACATGTTCTTTGAAAGTGTCTTTATGACGAGGGGGATGCTACTGTAAGGCAGATGGCGCCGCTCGAGGCTCATCTTGCCGCACGGGCTTATTGTCTCAGCCGTGCATCTCATTAGGCACGTCCCTTTGATGCCTGTATCTCGTGCTTCTCGACACTCCCTTTTTACACCCTTTCCGATCTCCCCACTGTTTCCGTCTTCCTCTGCACCTGTCTTCGTTCCTGTTTCGATCTACTTTACTGCTGATTGGAATTTGCTAATGGTGGGAAGATGGGTTTTTACAGTTGGGAACCGCCAAATGTTTCCGCACTCATGTTCCGGATCTTGTGTGTTTCAAAGTGATCTAAGCGACCCCTCTGAGAGCGACTTGTGGGAACCAGGTTGTAAACTATTGTGTATCATGTTATCCTATGGGTAGAAACTGTATAAAAGGAGCGATCCACAAATACAATTTGAAGCAGTCTCCCCGAACTACACTCGATGTACTTCTTGTGACTTCTGTGTTCCCTGCAGTAAATAAACCTTGACTCTTTGACGCCGAAGGAAGTGTCCCGTGTCTCTGTGATTTGTACGCCGGAGCAGGTTACCCACGAAGGTTTCAGGTGTTGTGCCCTGGCACCGCTGGGTCCAAAGAACCCAGTCCTTCAGTAGGAGCACCTTGAAATCCACAGACCTCAATCACCCTTCTTTTGAACTTTAGCCCTCAAACCTTAGTAGTGCGCCGTGCCCACTCCTTTTCATTCTTACCAGCCTATCTTCCCATCCGAACAAGATGGGACATAAGTGATTGATATCCCTGAACTCAGAATTTAATAACACATCATTTAGGCAAGATTGTTTTTAAATTCTGTGTTTGAGAATAGTACCTTTAGAAAGTGGCTGTTCTCTTGTCTAACCTTTCTGTGTGCCTGGGCCTGCTTGTGGATTGACTGTCTGGTTTGAGGGTGACAGGGGCTGCAGAGCCCCCAGGAGGATGTCTGAGTCAGCCTGTGGTTGAAAGACGGCATCTGCATCTAGGGAGGTGGGAGGAGATAGCACCTGGGAGTGAACAGGGCTGTGCCTGCCTGACCACAATGCTGGCTCCACCTCCCGCTGGGCGACTGTCACCTCTGCCCCTCACACTGAAAGAAAGAATGAAGCCAGGAAGCCCAAGTGCTCCAGCAACACCCAGAACTGGTTTAAACCGGGCTCAGGGCCCACTTGCACAAAGACTTCAAAGACTTTTAGGGGTATAAGAGAAGGACCCCTGACAACAGAAAATTAGATTCTACAATCAAGAGGAACCTCTGCTGGAAGAAGGACCGCTGAAGAACTAAAGGAAGATTGCCTTGCTGTGTGCTCTAGCTGCTGACCTGTTCTGCTGACCAACTGAAGCTGAGGAGAAGAGCGACTTTGCTGTGTGCTGTGACCCTGCTTGCTTGACCTACAGTGACTTTGCTGTGTGCTGTGTCTTCTAACTGAATCTCCAAGGGCCTGAGAAGAGCTGGCCTCCTGTTCTGGGACCCAGGGTTAAAAGGTTCCTAAGCATTGCCAAACTGCTGAAAAGATCTTGTGGTGTATTGCCCCAACGCGTGTTTCTGATTGCTGGCCGTGGGAGAAGATCGCTGTGCTCATCGGCACATATTCAGGGGTGATAGGAGGCTCGTGGTGCCTCCCTGCGTAGAGAATCATTCCCGACGATCTACTGGTTTGAAACGCTCCAGCCCTGACCTGTGGCCCTGAAAATCTTATGCCGCCAATTCACCGCCGCGGCCCGGGGCCAGAAACACCCTCCAAAGTTTGCCGTCCCTGACCGGAGCTGCGGTAGCGAAGAACGAAGCCGCCGCGCTCCCATTGGCCCAGGAGGACGAGCCCCCTCAGTCATCGCCGCGCTAGGATTGGCCGAGCGCCGCCGCGTCATCACTGAGGCTGCGTCCTGATTGGCTGTCTGCGTTCGCGTCAGGAAGGGCCTGCCCCGGGAGCCGCACTGCTATTGGCTGACTCCCGGGTGATTGAGGAGGCTCGCCGTGAAGACCACGACAGGATTGGTCCATGTCATCGGGACCTCCGAGACAGCTGCCGAGAGCCGTGTTTTGATCACCGGAGCCGGGGAAGAGTGACCCGACCTCGCCGAGGGAGCAAAGCGAGTGATTCCTGCCCCAGGCCTGTTGTCCCCGATCGGAGCGCTGAGCTAGCTCCCCGCCGCGCCCTTAAGTGCTGAAAGCGGGCGGAGAGCTGCCGGGACCGGCCAGGGCTTAGTGCGAGTCTGCTCCGTTCGTCACGGTGGTGCCTGAAGAGTAATCGGTGAGGCGCCCTCGCAGGGCTTTGGCTTGACAAACGAAGGGCTGATCTTTGAGCACATAAATACGCGGGCATTGCTTTTATTGATAATTTGGAGAGCTGATTTGAGCATAGATCAGTAGTATTATTTTTAATACTGAATTGAAGAGACTTGAGACTATTTTTCTACATTAAAACTTCCTTTTAATAAGTGCAACCATTAAGATTAAGTGCAACATCTTTCCAAAGAAGCTATCATCGTGTAACTGCTGATTCTTACTGCATAAACTAGATAAAGTTATTTTTTATATATACTTACCTGTGTGGTCTCAGTTTGTGGTGGATCGGGGGTCATTGTTTGTGTTAAGTGCATTTATTATACACATTGCCTTGGGGATAAGCCTGTCTGCTCGAGCTAAGCTACCTAGGGGGTGAGCAGGGGTTATTTACAGTGTGTATTCCTTCACCCTGACTAGAAGCAAGGGTTCCTACTTGGTCTAAGGTACTTACCTCTGCCAATTAGAGACCCCCAGGTCTAACATTGTTGGACAGCGGTGTGGATTTTGAACTAATATTTGCACTTGACCTGCAGTGATTTCTTGTACATCATTAGCCTAGTTTAGCAGCAACAGATTGCACAAGATTTTTCTTTTTGGTGAAACCTATTTTTGAAAGTCTAGGAAGCATCATGTCTCAGAAAGCAGCAAGCGAAGGAGTAGAATTGGAATTTGAAATTCAAGAGTTTCTCATATATAAAAAGGAGCAGCTGAAGCAATTCTGCAAACAGCTTGGATGCCCAGTGAAGGGCAGCGCAAACAAGGAAGAACTACAGAAAGCTCTAAGGGCCTGGTGGGAGGCCAAACATGTTGATTCAGATGATGTTACTGGAGAGAGGGATGCACAGGTGATAGGTTTTGAATCCCAGGACTTACCAGTGAATAGGCCGGCTTCTAGGGTTGGCAGCAACCATTCCAGTAGGGTTCTTTCTCCAGAGGAGCTGGAGGATAATCAGCAGGCAAGGGCCCATGAGATTGAGCTTTTTAAACTCAAGGCTCAAGCAGAAGAGAGGAGACTGCGCCTTGAAAGTGAAAAGAAGGCGGAGGAGAGGAGGAATGCTCTCGCTTTTGAAGAGAGCAAACTCCAGTTGGCTCATGAGTTGAGCATGAGGGAGCTGGACATTAAAACCAAACAGGTGGAGCCCAGTCCTAATGATGGCAGCACACAACCAGTACAGGCGGGTAAAGTATACATACCAAAAGATCTGGTACAGAATTATCAGAGGGGTGAGGATATCTATGCATGGTTTAGATCCTATGAGCTTGCCTTGAAGATGAATGAAGTGCCTGAGAAGAGTTGGGGGGCAGGTTTGTGGAAGCATTTTGAGGCCTCTGGGAGGGATGTCTGGGCACCCTTAGAAGCAGCAGGTACTTTATCCTACCCCGCAATGAAGGAGGCTTTATGCCTCAGGTATGAGCTCACTCCAGAACAGTACCGCCAGAAGTTTAGGAACTTTAAGAAGCTTGATTCTAGTACTTGGGTGGAGTGTGTGAGTATGTACACGCGTGCACTGGAAGGTTGGATAAAGGGCAGCAAAGTAACTGATTATGTGGGGTTGCGTCACTTGATTAGTTGGGAGCACTTGAGTAGTCTATGTGTTCCAGAGCTGCGCCAGCATCTTTTAGACAGCAAGTTGACTGATCCCAGTGAGCTTGCTAAGGAGGCGGACCGCTGGACTAGCACCAGGGTCCACAAAGGGGTGGTAAGTACTCCAGCCAAGGGTGGACAGGGTCCCCAGCAGAAGAGTGGGGGGGACAAGGGTAATCAAAAGGAGTCTTCTAAAGGGCCCCAAAATAGTTCCCAGGAGAAGGAGTCTCAACCCCCCAAGCCTAAGAAGTCCTGGCCCCATAAGGGCAAACAGGACAACAGATCTCTGCCTACTTGCTATGCATGTAGGGAGGTGGGGCACATTACCCCTAAATGTCCAAACAAACCTCCAGCACCCACTGGTGCTCCAACCCCAGGGTTAGCCAGTGTAGCTTTGGGAGGGGATTTGATTTCCAGTGAGGAGGAGGGGTTAGCAGTGATGACCCTTGTCTCTTTAGGAGACCAAGAGATGGCCCCGGAAACCTTGCTGCCCTTTAACACTAAAAAATATGGGCAGAAGGTGACCATCAATGGAAAAGAGATAGAGGCTCTGAGAGACACAGGGGCCAGCGTGACATCTGTCAGGTGTCAGTGGGTGTTTGAAGAGCAAATTTTTCCCAATGTACTGCGTCCTGTGGTGGCAGCTGACAGTTCAGTGCGCCTCTGCAAGTTGGCACGTGTTCCCTTTGAATGGGGAGGAGTCTCTGGTATTTTGGAAGTTGTTGTCAGTGATGCCTTGCCTGTAGACTGTCTATTAGGTAATGACCTGGAGAGCTCTCCATGGAAGGATGTAGAGCACAGAACTCATTTGGAAATGTTGGGCTTGCCTGCGTGGATCTGTGTGACCACACGTGCCTTGGCAGCCAGTAGGGGTGAATCAGCAGAACTGGAGCCTGGAACAATGGCCCAGGGACCTGCCAAGAGAGGAAGGGGTAGAGGGTGTGGGAAACCAGCCCCCGCCGTTCCCACGGTCCAGGAGGAAGCAGAACCTGAGGGGGATGCCCTGGAACCTACAGGGGAGCAGGTGGCCGAACTGGGGGAATTGCCTGAGCTGTCCCAGTGGCAGCAAGAGGATGGTCCCTCCAGGGAGGAATTCTGCCAGGTTCAGAAGGAGTGCCCTTCTCTCATTAGTGTGCGGCAGCAGGCTGCAGACCAGGCAGCAGGCCTGGGGTCCAAGGAACATTTGATTTACTGGGAGGATGACTTACTTTATAGTGAGCCTAAGTTCGCTGAGCCCAGTGCAGCCCGTGTGCTGATGGTACCCGAGCGCTTCAGGAACTTCCTACTGGGTCTGGCTCATGACGTGCCTCTCGCAGGACATCTGGGGCAAGACAAGACCTATCACAGGCTTGTCACCCACTTTTACTGGCCCCAGATGAAGAAGCACGTTGCTGCCTTTTGTAAGTCTTGCCAAACTTGTCAGGCCAGTGGCAAGAGCGGAGGGAAGTGTGTGGCACCCCTCCAACCCTTTCCTGTGGTGAGCACCCCTTTTGAGCGGGGTGGGCATTGACATCATGGGGCCCCTGGACCCCAAGACAGCCTTAGGCAACAGGTTTATCCTGGTCTTGGTGGACCATGCCACCCGGTACCCGGAAGCAGTCCCTCTCAGGACAGTCACAGCCACCGTGGTGGGCCGTGCCTTAATGGGGATCTTTTCCTGTGTGGGGTTCCCCAGAGAGGTGGTCTCCGACCGGGGTACAAACTTCATCTCTAGGTACATGAAGTCTCTGTGGGAGGAGTGTGGGGTGACATACAAGTTCACCACTCCTTACCATCCTCAAGGAAATGGGTTGGTTGAAAGATTCAACCGCACCCTAAAAGGCATGATTATGGGCCTAGAAGAGCCCATGAGGTGGAAGTGGGACGTCTTGTTACCATGCCTGTTGTTTGCCTACAGGGAGGTGCCTCAGAAATCCTTAGGGTTCAGTCCCTTTGAGTTGCTGTATGGCTACCCTGTCAGAGGACCTCTCACTCTGGTAAAGGAGGGGTGGGAGAAATCCCGTGGGAAAACCCCCCAGGATGTGTTCAGCTATGTGCTGGCCATCCGCAACCAGACCAAGCGCTTCAGGAAGCTCGCTCAAGAGAACCTGGAGGCTAGCCAGGAGGAAATGAAAAGATGGTACGACCAGAACACCTCTCTGGTTGAGTTCCACCCTGGTCAGAAAGTGTGGGTGATGGCGCCGGTGGGGCCTTGTGTGCTCTGTGACAAGTGGACCGGGCCATATGAGGTGGTAGAGCGCAAGAGCGAGGTTACCTACTTGGTTAACATGAAGACTCCCAGGCAGCCCCTGAGAGTGTTGCACGTGAACCGCCTCAAACCCCACTTTGAGAGGTCTGAAGTGACCATGCTCATGGCTACAGATGCTGTGGGGGAGGAGGATAGTGATCCTCTCCCTGACCTCCTGGCAACCAAGGAGCAAGACGGGTCAGTGGATGGTGTGGTCCTCTCGCCCACCCTGACCCCAGAGCAGCAGAGGGACTGTCGCCAGGTCTTGGGTCAGTTCGCCTCCCTGTTCTCCCTGACCCCAGGTGTCACCAACTGGTGCATCCACGATGTGGACACTGGAGATAGTCTGCCTGTGAAACAAATATTTTACAGGGTGGCTGACAATTTCAGAGCTAGCATCAAGGAAGAAGTTTCCAAGATGTTGGCGCTAGGGGTAATTGAGCCCTCCAGCAGCCCCTGGGCTAGCCCAGTGGTCTTAGTGCCTAAGAAAGCTGCTACGCCTGGTGGCCCTCCAGAACTCCGTTTCTGCATGGACTACCGTGGTCTCAATGCGGTCACCAAGACTGACGCACACCCCATCTCCAGAGCTGATGAGCTTGTGGATCGGTTGGGAACTGCCCAGTACCTCAGCACCTTTGATTTGACTCCAGGGTACTGGCAGATTGCTTTAACTGAGGGGGCCAAGGAGGGGTCAGCATTTTCAATGCCAGAGGGGCACTTCCCGTTCCGTGTCATGCCCTTTGGGTTGAAAAATGCCCCTGCCACATTCCAGAGACTGGTCAACCAGATATTAGCAGGGCTGGAGCAATTCAGCGCAGCATACCTGGATGACATTGCTTTGTTCAGCTCCACTTGGGAGGAACACCTGCAACACCTCTGTGAAGTGTTGAAGGCTCTGCAGAGGGCAGGCCTCACTATCAAGGCCAGTAAGTGCCATATAGGGCAGGGATCAGTGGTGTACTTGGGACACCAGGTGGGGAGTGGCCAGGTGGCGCCCCTACAGGCAAAGATTGATACCATTCTGGCTTGGGAACCCCCCAAGACCCAGACTGAGGTGAGACCCTTTCTAGGTCTCACCGGGTATTACAGACGGTTTGTCAAAGGATATGGCACCATTGTGGCCCCTTTGACAGAACTGACATTTAGGAATCAGCCCAGGAAAGTGAATTGGACCGAGGCCTGTCAAACTGCTTTTGATGCCCTCAAAACTGCCATGTGCACAGCACCAGTGCTTAAGGCACCTGACTTTTCCAGTGAGTTCATTGTGCAAACTGACGCTTCAGAGCAAGGCGTGGGAGCAGTACTCTCACAAATCAACGATGAGGGCGGAGACCAACCAGTAGCTTCATTAGTAGGAGGCTACTCCCCAGGGAACAGAGATGGAGTGCAATTGAAAGGGAAGCTTTTGCTGTGGTCTGGGCTCTGAAGAAGCTGAGGCCCTACCTGTTTGGGACTCACTTCCGTGTTAAGACCGACCACAGGCCCCTCAGATGTTTAATGCAGATGAGGGGTGAGAATCCAAAACTGTTGAGGTGGTCCATTTCCCTACAGGGAATGGACTTTACGGTGGAGCACCGCCCTGGTACAGAACACGCCAATGCTGATGGTCTGTCCAGATTCTTCCGCCTTAGTGATGAGGACTCCCAAGAGGTTGGGTAGTTCTCTCCACTTTCAGCTGGAGGGGACATGTGTTAGACCTGACACTTTTGGCGTGGTTTTTCCCCATCTTTTTGCCTCTGCCTCCTGTATTTTTTGATGCTGTGCTGGATTTCGTTTTTGATGGTTTAGATGCTTTGGACACTCTGCCACTGCTGATCAGTGCCAGAGTGTAAGTGCTCCCTATGTAAATTGTCATATTGATTGGATATACCTGATGGCATATTTGTATCACCATGAATTCCCTAGTAAAGTGCACTGTGTGTGCCAGGGCTGGTGATGACAGATGCTACTAGTGGACCTGCAGTGCTGATTGCGCCACCCACATAAGACGCCCTAAAATGGTGTCTCAGGCCTGCCAGCGCAGTGCCTGTGTGCAGTCAGTGGACTGCCATGTCCGCCTGGCCAGTGTCCCAACTGGCTGGGCCTAACCCTTCCCTGTCTGTGCACATCAGTCACCCCTAAGGAAGGCTCAAGGGACCCCCCTGGGCAGGTTGCAGTGTATGGGTAAGGTAGAGCATGTACTAGTGCAGGTAACATGCTCTGGTAGTGAGCGGCAGCCATTTTGTGTGCTCACTGCTGCAAGGTTATCTTGCTCCATAGCCTAACATGGGGGAGGCTGGTCCCAATGGATACCAGCCTATCTTCCCATAGGAACAAGATGGGACATAAGTGATTGATATCCCTGAACTCAGAATTTAATAACACATCTTTTAGGCAAGATTGTTTTTAAATTCTGTGTTTGAGAATAGTACTTTTAGAAAGTGGCTGTTCTCTTGTCTAACCTTTCTGTGTGCCTGGGCCTGCTTGTGGATTGACCTTCTGGTTTGAGGGTGACAGGGGCTGCCGAGCCCCCAGAAGGTTGTCTGAGCCAGCCCGTGGTTGAAAGACTGCATCTGCATCTAGGGAAGTGGGAGGAGATAGAACCTGGGAGTGAACAGGGCTGTGCCTGCCTGACCACAATGCTGGCTCCACCTCCCGCTGGGCGACTGTCACCTCTGCCCCTCACACTGAAAGAAAGAAGGAAGCCAGGAAGCCCAAGTGCTCCAGCAACACCCAGAACTGGTTTAGACCGGGCTCAGGGCCCACTTGCACAAAGACTTCAAAGACTTTTAGGGGTATAAGAGAAGGACCCCTGACAACAGAAAATTAGATTCTACAATCAAGAGGAACCTCTGCTGGAAGAAGGACCGCTGAAGAACTAAAGGAAGATTGCCTTGCTGTGTGCTCTAAGGGCTGGCCTGTTCTGCTGACCAACTGAAGCTGAGGAGAAGAGGGACTTTGCTGTGTGCTGTGACCCTGCTTGCTTGACCTACAGAGACTTTGCTGTGTGCTGTGTCTTCTAACTGAATCTCCAAGGGCCTGAGAAGAGCTGGCCTCCTGTTCTGGAACCCAGGGTTAAAAGGTTCCTAAGCATTGCCAAACTACTGAAAAGATCGTGTGGTGTATTGCCCCAACGCGTGTTTCTGATTGCTGGCCGTGGGAGAAGATCACTGTGCTCATCGGCACATATTCAGGGGTGATAGGAGGCTCGTGGTGCCTCCCTGCGTAGAGAATCATCCCCGACGATCTGCTGGTTTGAAACAGTCCAGCCGCGACCTGTGGCCCTGAAAATCTCTTGCCGCCAATTCACCGCCGTGGCCCGGGGCCAAAAACACCCTTCAAAGTTTGCCGTCCCTGACTGGAGCTGCGGTAGCAAAGAACGAAGCCGCCGCGCTCCCATTGGCCCAGGAGGACGAGCCCCCTCAGTGATCACCGCGCTAGGATTGGCCTAGCGCCGCCGCGTCATCACTGAGGCTGCGTCCTGATTGGCTGTCTGCATTCACGTCAGGAAGGGCCTGCCCCGGGAGCCGCACTGCTATTGGCTGACTCCCGGGTGATTGAGGAGGCTCGCTGTGAAGACCGTGACAGGATTGGTCCACGTCATCGGGACCTCCGAGACAGCCGCCGAGAGCCGTGTTTTGATCACCGGAGCCGGGGAAGAGTGACCCGACCTCGCCGAGGGAGCAACGCGAGTGATTCCTGCCCCTGGCCTGTTGTCCCCACTCGGAGCGCTGAGCTAGCTCCCCGCCGCTCCCTGAAGTGCTGAATGCGGGCGGAGAGCTGCCGGGACCGACCGGGGCTTAGTGCGAGTCTGCTCCGTTCGTCACGGTGGTTCCTGAAGAGTAATCGGTGAGGCGCCCTCGCAGGGCTTGGGCTTGACAAACGAAGGGCTGATCTTTGAGCACATAAATACGCGGGCATTGCTTTTATTGATAATTTGGAGAGCTGATTTGAGCATAGATCAGTAGTATTATTTTTAATACTGAAATGAAGAGACTTGATACTATTTTTCTACATTAAACTTCCTGATAATAAGTGCAACCATTAGGATTAAGTGCAACATCTTTCCAAAGAAGCTATCATTGTGTAACTGCTGATTCTTACTGCATAAACTAGATTAAGTTATTTTTTCTATATACTTACCTGTGTGGTCTCAGTTTGTGGTGGATCGGGGGTCATTGTTTGTGTTAAGTGCATTTATTGTACACATTGCCTTGGGGATAAGCCTGTCTGCTCGAGCCAAACTACCTAGGGGGTGAGCAGGGGTTATCTACAGTGTGTATTCCTTCACCCAGACTAGAAGCAAGGGTCCATACTTGGTCTAAGGTACTTACCTCTGCCAATTAAAGACCCCCAGGTCTAACATCCCCCATCTATTGTAACTGCCAATGACATGAGACGTCTTACATGGCCAAATGGAGCCTCTAACCCAGAGGTGTTGAACAAAATAGGCAAGGAGGTTGGTTGATAGTGCCTTACTAGCCCTAGAAGATGTTGTTGGCAATGCTGATCTGCGCCATGTAACTACAATCCATGACAGTTTGTTCAAGCACGTTAGTGCTTATTTTCTAGCTCCTGTCAAAACTAAGAAATTAGCTACCCCAAAATTGTCAAGGTGGTATAATGAAGATTGTTGAAAAGCTAGAGCCGATTTGGGCAAGGCCATAAGGGCCGGTAATTTGGATGCTGTCCGCTGTGGCAGACAGATGTATGAAAGGGCTATTCTTAAGGCCAAGAGATTATGGGATGAGCGTCGATGGCAGGAGCTCAAAGAAGCAAGCGACACCAAGAATTCCCGATTAGTCTGGAACATTATAAAGTGGGGCAGAGGGGGCAATTCTGAACAGCCTGTAAATTACGTTTCTCAAGATGGTTGGATTGATTATTTTAGACCGCAGTATGCGTGTAATTTTGTAGGAAGCCAAGTGGAAGAACCAAGTTTTGTCTTTTTTAATGATGATGCTTTTAACATTAATGATGTCACAATCGCCCTTAAAGTTGTGGCAGGAGGTAGAGCCCCGGGATCCGATAGCGTGCCTGCTGATGTTTTTCTGTACGGTAAGGCCCGCTGGGGGAGATATATTCTTTTGTTGGCAAATGCCACAGCACAAGGTGCCCCGGTCCCGGTCTCCTGGAAGGGGGTGGTGATAATTCCAGTGTATATAAAGGGCGACAAGGCACAACCGTGAAACTACAGACCCATTAGTCTGATAGACACAATTCAGAAAATAATTGGGAGGATGACCCTTAACAAAATTTTGGACTGGATCGAAGAGAATAATGTACAGTCCCAGTTCCAAGCGGGTTTTCGTACATATAACAGTACTATTGATCAAGTCTTTCATTTTACTCTCCTCCACTGGAAGACTGTGATTCTGGGCAAAGGCAGTCTTTATGCTGCCTTTGTCGACTTGCGTGCAGCCTTTGACCTTGTTCCCCGCTAAAAGTTATGAATGACATTAAAACAACTAAGTCTCTCTGCGGAGATTTTAACTATGGTGATGCTGCTGCAGGAGGCTAACTATGCAAAAATTCAGTGGGGAGGACATGGTAGGGTCACAGCTGATTTCCCGTTTGAGCGTGGGGTCAGGCAAGTTTGTGCCATGGCTCCAACTCTGTTTTCATTTATATTAATGGTATTGTCGATTGTCTGTTGCGAGTAAACATTGATGCCCCATTTTTAGCTGGTCTGAAGGTTCCGATTTTAATGTTTGCGGATGACACATTAATTATTTCCAAAACCCCTAGTGGCCTTCAGCGCGCTCTAGGAATTTTCGAAGAGTTTTGTTCCACGCGGGGCCTAGAAGTTAACGTGGCCAAAACTAAAATTATGATTTTTAATCCGCATTCTAGTTTTAAGGGGAAAGTTTTTATGAATGGGAAACCGTTAGAAATGGTCAAGGCATTTACCTACCTTGGTGTTCACCTGGGTAAGGATTTAAAATGGGAACATCACATAGACACAGCCGCTCTCAAGCATTGCCAGATTGCGGGAGCCCTTAACTTGGAGCACAAAAAATCGCTGACCAAACCAATTCAGCCTGTTTTGCAAGTCTACGAATCCAAAGTGGTGTCCTCCGTGCTTTATGGCGCTGAACTATGGGGCTTTGAGAAGCTGCCACCACTAGTGCTATCTGAAAATAAGTTTTTCCCTAATATTACTAGTCTTCCACAGAGCACACCCCTATTGCCATTAAGATATGATCTGGGCAGGAAAGCATTTATTGATATTGCCAAGCTACGACCAATTTTATATTGGTGTAAGCTCTGGTCAACCCCTGAGCTTTCCACATATGCTGCAGGGTTTCTAGATGTTATAGACTCCTTCCATAAGATTTGTTGGCTCGTCCAGTTAAAGAAGTAGTCTGGTAGCTCTGGGCATGCAAATGCTCTGGGATTGCCCTGCGGAAATCTCATTCCCGTCCAAGAAAATCTTGAAGGAGAAATATTGGGAACAAGTTGCGTTCCAGGCATGGAACGTTACTGATTCATCTACGATGGCAGGGTTTTCTTAGGGGCAAAACTTGCCCCTAAATTTGAATCCTATTGGGATATCATTATCAAGCCAACGGATAGGAAGCTCTATTTTCAGCTCAGAGCGGGTTCTCTGCCTTTGAAGGCATTGACCTCTAGATGGTCTGAGGCAAGTACCAACAGCTGCCCGGCCTGTGGTAACCATACAGAAACTCTTGTACATTTTCTTTTTGTTTGCCCAGTATATGCAACTCCGAGGAGGGTTTGGCTTGCACCAATGTGCAAGCGACTGGGCACTAGTAGGAGTTCCGTAGCTGAAAGACTAATATGTGCTAGCACTATGCCATTTATCTCAATATCAGTAACTAAATACTTGGGATGGGCATAGGTTTTAAGGCAGAAATTGATCTGTAGCCCATTGATTGTTTCCGAATAATGTATATAACTGATGCCTTTTGACCCTGTCTAGGTTATTTATCAATTGATCTCATCATTATCTTTATATTAACTGATTTTACTTATTCTATTGTATGAAATTGGATTTTATACTTCTTCCATTTGCTGCTTGTTCATGATTATTTTATTTTCAACTTTTTACTTGTGTAATTTTTAATATTGGATTCTTGTAAGCTTTTTCGAACTATGTTTAACTTGCCCTGCTTTTATGAGTTTTTATCTCGAATAAAGCTCTTTCTGACTGACTGACTAGTAGTACAAGAGGACAACCCAAAGGACTGGACTCAATGGCTAGAGCTACTGGAGAATCTGAGTTTTATTTAAAACCATTTAAATAAAGAGTGGCCAACTGGTCAAGCTTAGCTACAGACAGACTAATAGTAGTAGTACAGAGAGTCATCATAGCAGAGGCAGTTAGAGGCAGGGATAACAAGAATTGAGTAACAGATAGTCCAGATCGAAGGAAAATTGTTGGTAAAAAATAGCATTAGGAAACGGAAACAATGGTTCGGAAAAAATATGGTGCAGTAAAAGTTAGGGAATAAGTATTATTATTATTAAAACAGGAATACTTACTAGGGCCAGCATTAGAGCCCTCGTCCTGGTCCTCCTGTCCCTGGTGTTGTTCAAGTGCTCCCGCCGACTCAGACCCGTCTTCTTGCCCCTGGGTGCTGATCATGAAAGATATAAGAAAGAGACAAACATTGATGATTGGTGTGAAACAAATAAAATATTTTTAAAGGACGGTCAAAAAAACATTTATTTAAACAACAATTGCTATAAAATTGACCTATCTCATGTGGTCCACAAGTAGTATTGGGGGATTTGCGGCTCGACTACTTATTATTCATCAACACTAATCCAGTGTTCCATTCTTATTCCAGAATACTGCCTAAGTAGTACGTACCACCTGACCTAGCCCACCTATTCCAGGTGTGCCAATTGTACATTAAGTATGAATTTCCACTTCTTCTAGTCCTCAAAAATGCATAAATGGAGGACACATGACTACTTTTTTGCATACACCAAATTGTTGGTTGGTTGATGCTGATGTTCTGCCAGTGCTAAGCCTATTACCACTCATTGAACAAACTACAAAAGGTTCTACTAAGGACTGGGGTAAGCACTAGCAGCAGGTGCGTAACAGAGGGGTGTCACGCATACCACTAAAACATTACAAACTCATACTAGTAAGTAACTAAACCTAAGTATCAATTCACCCCTATCTCTTAGTGTCAGGACAAAGGAAGGACAAGAGTCACTATAGCATTACGTAACTTAAGTTCTCTAAAATAAACTCTACATAATCACGCTAAGCGAGCGCAAACCAAAGTTGCAAACAAGTAAGATTAGTAGCGCAGAAGAGCACATGTGTCATAACAATCACAGAAGACTTTTAAAAATAATTTACCTGTAATGTAAGCAGCAGCATTTTAGCTGGTTGGAAAAAAAATATATTCGCAATATGTAACACAGAGCAGAAGAACAGATACAAAGTAGTAATAATTAAATAGTTACTCACCAAGACCCGGGACCTCCACTCCTAGCAGGTCCAGCAGGTCCTGCTCCCGGTCCAGGATATCGGACCACCGGTGCGTCAGCTGGTTCTGTGTGCGCCAGACACCAGAGCAGCGAAACACTGCCTGGCGCACCTTTCTCCACCACTCCCGTCGCTCCCAGAGCACGGACCCGGACCCAGGCCTGCTGCCTGCTGCAAGGGTTAAGGGGAGGTGGTGCTGCACAAAGAAAACCAGTGCAGCCAACTCCACCTCCCCAAATAAGTCCCGTGCCTGCACCCCTTGTGGGCGCCGCCTATCGCAGCTCTGGCTACGTCGTCGAGCCCTGTGGCCTTTTGACATGGTTCTGGGATAGGCGGGGGCAGGAAAGAAAAGGTAAAACTTAAAAAAGTAAGTAAAAGAAATGAAAAAAGCAGGTAGTAGAAAAAGAGTGAAAAAGTAGTTAAAAAAACATACAAAAAGTAGACAAAAACAAAAAATATAGAATCAGGAAAATAGTCTTAGAGATAATTAATAAAAAAGATCTTTAAAAAGTTTCTACAAACAAAGGATTAAAAAGATACAGAGAGGATTGAAGAGCAGGTCCCAGAACCATAGCAACAGAGTGAAAAACAAGATGGCCGGGCCCATTGCGACCGTGCGGGCAAGTTTGCAAGATATTTTCCCACCGAGCACGCAGAAAGCGTCGCAAACACGTAATAGCTTTCCTGAACTGGGAATACGTATCGCAAACGGGCGCGAGCATGCAATGCGCGACCCAGAACAGGAAATAAGCATCGCGAGCGGGTGGGACAAGTGAAAACAAGATAGCCGCGCCCATAAGCGACCGCATGGGCAAGTTAGTGAGACATTTCCAACGCGATCACGCAAAAAATATCACGAACAGGCGGGAAAAACTCTTGCGCGTCTTCGGATATTTCTGCATGTTGCCGAGATTGTTGACATTTTCGCGAAGAGTCGCGTAATGCGATCACGCAAATTCCGCCCACCCCTAGTTCAAAGAGGAGTTAACGTGCACAAGAATACACAAGGTTAAATAATATGTTATACCGAGGTTGACATAAATGAGGAACAGATCACATGCTAGAAGCATGATGTGCACGTGTAATGCAGTGGCTGAAGCCTGTGTGCATGTACACTTAGTAACAAGCTCACCATAATGTCCTAAAAGCCAACGCCATGTGTCTGTAGGGCAGCGCTGCCCGCTGGCTCAGGCCTACAGTACGGTCCAGGAGGCCCTTAAAATGAGACTGATGTGATTGAATGAGGTCAGAGATCACATTGTTACGCATGGCAACATCGCTTTTTTGCACGTACACACTCAGGGTGATGCATCCCACCCCTCCCGCAGCATCAATCTCAACACGTATCTGTAGGGCAGCGCTGCCCGTAAGCTCAGGCCCGCAGTATGGTACAGCAGGTCTTTAAAATGAGACAGAGATGAGACTGAATGAGGTCAGAGATCACATCATTACACACGGCAATATCGCATATTCGCACGTGCGCACTCTAGCTGATGCATCCCACCTCTCCCGCAGCACCACGCTCAAGAGGTGTATGTAGGGCAGCGCTGCCCGCTGGCTCAGGCCTCCAGTACAGTCCAGGAGGTCTTTAAAATGAGGCATAGATGAGACTGAAGGAGGTCAGAGATCACATCATTACGCACAGCAACATTGCGTGTTCGCCCCTGTGCACCCAGGCCGCACTGCTTACCTACTGTCATTGTTGTGTGAGCAAACACTACGGACAGCAGTGCTCACAATTCAGATGGAGTGTTGATTGCAGGAAAGTGTACACCTCATGGATCCCTTCCGTGGACGACGGTCAGTAGAGCTCACAATTTAGAGCCTGTGTTGATTTCCAGAGTGGTGTACACCTCATGGATCCATTTCTTTTTTTTTTTGCGCATTTTGATATTCGAAGTGGATGCGCCATATCACCTGAGGCAGTGTGGAAGAAGAGGGACGTGTGACATACGCAAAGTGGGTTGGGCTTGTGTATGCCAGCCCAGCGTAGGAGTGTGAATAATTATTCCGGGGACCTGGGCGTTGTTCAGTTCCTGTCTAGCCAGGAAGTGTACTTATGTGTGTTTCTTTTGTAGTTTTGACCTCGCAGAGTGTAAATTTAGATTAGTGTAGCATGTGTCGGGAGGGCGGATACTATCATTAATGAGATGGTGTTTGAAAAAATTGAATGGTGAACATCACATGTCGTTGTCAAGGTTGTGGATATGCGCAGACACACATGTTAATGGTGTGCAGTATTATTGAAAGTGTTGCTATCGCGAAGTGTACACATGTGAATGTGCTCGGATGGAGGGAGGATCAGCAGTGAGGCTACATCATACACATTGATAACACTCCTTACAGTGAAGCAATGCATGTCAAATGTGAATCTGAAAGTCTTACATATAACACACTACTATATTGGTAAAGCCTGACAATAGAAAGAAGAGCAAAGGAAATCTACACATTGCTGTTTGCTGTTTGTCACACGTGGTCTAGGATGTGCACTCTGCCCGTGGGTCCTGATACTTCATAGAGCCACGAATACCGAGGCCGAAAGGGAGCACAATAATGTGCACACACACACACCAGGGGCATTGTGTAACACACATTTGTTTTTTGATGGAACGTTTGAGATGCATGGCAATCACATGTGGAAGGTTGATGTATAGAGCATGAATATTGATCAAGAGGAACCTTGCATGTTGTTTGTAGTATAAGATATGTGAATACAGGAAAACACTTTTCAAAAAAGCTTTCTAAGCAGAAGAGGTATCTCCCATCAAACGCTGTAGAGAGAATAAGTAAATTGGGTGGGGTCGTCCAACTGTTACAATGGGAAAAGTTATGAACCAATCAAATTCTTTTTTTTAAGGTCACATGGCAATCGCACACCGAGCGCGCAAGGAGGCTGCATCCGACGAGATTTTGAAAAAATATATTTATCATTATATAAGTTTATTACAGTTAGAAATATATAAATGTTTAAAATATTTTAGATTATCGCTTGCTCTCATATACTGTTTAAAGTTATTAAGACATACTTTTGAGACAAAAAAAAAGGGAATGGTGTACCCGGCGTGATACTATGCATCTGTGACGTAACTCCGGGCCTGGCAGCATGTATTCGTAGCATACGCAAAGCGCAGCGGCGCGACCCCATACGTACATGACGTAACGCGTAGCTTGGTACTGCGTACCCGTCGGATACAAAAGTAGCACCTGGGGTGACTTCATGCGCGTATGATGTTATGTGGACGTGGTGCCACGAACTCGTCAGATATGAAATGCGCATCATTTATAAGTTTAGCAATATGGCGGATAGGATTTGTGTGGTGATGGAGCTTGGTACACTACCAGGATGTGAGTGCAGTTTTTTCCCCAAAAAAAATTAAATATACATATTCTTTTGCGAATATATAAAACATTACATCATTTTTAAAGTAAAAAAAAATAAGTATAATAGAGTCCCAAAATATTTAAAAAAACATTTTACAAATATAGGTTTTACAAACATTATAATATGAAATTAATATTTAAAAAACCTCGAAATTCACTGAAAAAAACATAGGTTTCTGGTCCGTTATAGTTAAGAATTAGCATTTAAAAAACCTTAGAAATTCACACAAAAAAACATAGGTTTCAGGGCCGTTATAGTTAGTTGAACATTTGACTCATATAAAACCAGAGAAATTCGCCTGTTATAGTTAGTTGAACTAACTATAACTCGCACTGCTGATGATGTCACATATTACATCACTCATGACATGGTCAGTGGCATCACTGATGACATCTCAAATGACGTCACTCATGACATCACTCATGACATCATTCATGTGACAATCTGATGCACATACTGATGCTGTAATATAAACTTTGATACACCCATTCTAAAATGTTGACTACTGTTTTTGAAACATACACAGAAGAATGCCATATACTACATAGCACTCACTATTTCCTAGGTCTGCACACATATCCAGTCACTAATACATGTAGTTACTCATCAATACAGGACTATAATATGCACTCATACATCTATACTTGCAGTCACACTCTGCCAGTCATCCATAGAGTTACTCACACACCTAGCCAGTAATGCAAAGAATCAATCATATACCCATTTAATCATGTATACAGTTATATGCACCAACTCAGTTATTTATAGACATACCACATCACTTATTTATGCAGATACTAACACATATTTAGTGTCTTATAGAATCACTCATAGAAGGAGACACTTATTTATACACCCACTCTTCAAATAACTTAGTCTCACGTATTCTCATTTATATATAGTCCAACACTCACATGTAGTGCCCTAAAACATATGTAGTTAGCCACAGATATACCACTGAGACATGTATTCACTCACCAACATATCCATAGCACACTAACTCACCCATACAGCCCTTCCTATATACACTTTTTAATCCATACAACCAGTGAATCACCCACTCAGACATCTTTGCACAGACTCATACACCCACACAGACACTCAGGGACCCATACAGAAACTCAGACAACAAATCAATATATATGGACACTTATGTAGCTATTTAGCAACCCATTCAGTTGCTTACACACCAATGGGGAGACTAATGTAGACGTTCACACAGTTTGGTCACTAACCCATGCATTCAGTAAGACATGTTCAATCACTCACTTATACAGTCAGTCACGTACCTACAAAATAATTCCTTTAGGCACTTGTAAATGTATTCATTCTTCAATACACTTTGGCATATATATATATATTCACTGAAAAAACCATAGGTTTCACACCAGTTATAGTTAGCTGGAAATTTTATTGACATAAAACCATTGAAATTCCCAAGTTATAGTTAGTTGGACTCACTATAACTTGCGCGCCTGCAATGCACTGCTGATGACGTCACATATTATATCACTCATGACATGGTCAGTGACATCACTCATGACATATGTATTTGTAAAGTACGATGGAAGAATAAATGTTTAAATAAGTGTGTAAATGTATGTTTGTTTTTAAAAGAATTGATTGGTTAACTGCCTTATTAAATGTATCTTAGTGAATACATATATTAGCAAGTAACTTTTATATATTGAAATGTATGTATCAGTGTTTCACTTTGTGTATAAGTGGCTGTATGGGTTAGTGACTGACTCACTGTTTGTATTTGTTTTGAAGACAGCATATGTACAGGACTGTATGGATGTATGAGTGTGTATATGTGTATGTTAGTGAGTAAACAACTGTCTCACTATTGTCTTTTTCAGTAACGACATATGTTTTAATCTAGTATATGTGAGTATTGATTTATAAAACTGAGTATATGTGAGAGTGAGAGATTATAAGAGTTCCTGTTTAAATGAGTATGTGCTTATATAAGTGATTGTTTAAGAGAGTAAGTATGTGTAAGTATTCTTAGAAGTAAAGTGGTAGTGTGTGTATAGCTGTATATGCAAATAAATGAATGTTCATTACTTTTTTTGCATGTGTGAATATGTGTGTGAGTAACTTTTGGATGACTGTCGGTGTGTAACAGGATGTATAGGTGTATCACTACATATAATGAGTGAGTATATGTATGAGTGACTATATAGAACTGTTTGTGAATGAGTGGATGTGTATATAGATGGTGGAATTACCGAATTGTTTATTGTAACTGGTATGGGTATCTCCACTTTTTTGAAAATGTTAAATACTATTCTTGAATCTGTGTTTCAAGGCTTACATTACACTGAAAGGAGGTCTGTCACTCTGTCACAAGGATGGTGTCATCAGTGATGTCATGAGTGATGTCACTGACCATGTCATGAGTGATGTAATATGTGACGTCATCAGCAGTGCATTGCAGGCGCGCAAGTTATAGTGAGTCCAACTAACTATAACGTGGGAATTTCAATGGTTTTATGTCAATAAAATTTCCAGCTAACTATAACTGGTGTGAAACCTATGTTTATTTCATCTACATAGATGCGTCACTTTTTAAATATAGCGCAACGAGGCGCATTTTTTTACACCGCTGGTGCAATGCGTCACTTTTCTGTGCGCACTCCTTACGACATTCCAGATGTATCATATTTAATGTATGACGAATCATGTCGCAAGGAGTTACAGATACGTCAGTATTTCTGACGTATCTGTAAACACAAAAGTGACGCATTGCTGGAGTGCGTCACAAAAGTGACGCAACTCCAGAAATGCGTCCTTTCACATGGGGAAAGCACCATGTGAAAGGTCTTGCGTCAGTCTTACACCTGCTGTGAGGCAGGTGCAAGATTTTGACGCAACAGCATCCTAAAAGTGACGCAGTGAAATCTCATAGATTTCACTGCGTCGCTATTACGAAGCTCTTGCGGGGGAACTCCCCCTCTGTATACATTATACCTGACGCAGGTATAATGTGGCGCAGGGTTTTAAAAAGTGACCCATCTACCTAGATGCGTCACTTTTTAAATATAGCGTAACGAGGCACATTTTTTTACACCGCTGGTGCGATGCGTCACTTTTCTGTGCGCACTCCTTATGACATTCCAGATGTGTCATATTTAATGTATGACGAATCATGTCGCAAGGAGTTACAGATACGTCAGTATTTCTGATGTATCTGTAAACACAAAAGTGACACATTGCTGGAGTGAGTCACAAAAGTGACGCAACTCCAGTAATGCGTCCTTTCACATGGGGAAAGCACCTTGTGAATGGTCTTGCGTCAGTCTTACACCTGCTGTGAGGCAGGCGCAAGATTTTGACACAACAGCATCCTAAAAGTGACGCAGTGAAATCTCATAGATTTCACTGCGTCGCTATTACCAAGCTTTTTGCGGGGGAGCGCCCCCTCTGCATACATTATACCTGACGCAAGTATAATGTGGCGCAGGGTTTTAAAAAGTAACCCATCTACCTAGATGCGTCACTTTTCAAATATAGCGGAACGATGCACATTTTTTTACACCGCTGGTGCGTCACAAAACTGTCGCAAGGCCTTCATAAATAAGGTCCTGGATTTTCCCCGTACTTCGCTCCCCGGTGCGCTTCCCAGAGCGCGTACCGGGCGCTCCCCCGCGCAAATCGGAAAAAAATATTTTTTTAAAATGCCCCGCGGGACCCTATTTTAGCCCCCACATTAAACCTAGGGGGTCAGGAGGGGGTCTACCCTGCCCCCTTATAGTCATTTCTCCCTTTTTTTATGTCACCTCTTGTGTCTCGATCCTACCGAGACACAAGATGGTGGCCGCTCCGGACTGTTTAGAATGTTTACAGACACCCGTGAGCCAATCAGCTTTCCGCGCGCAAGTCGCATGTCGCGCCTGGTGCGCTCCCCGGTGCGCGCACCGGAGCGCGCCTATAGATATATATATTTTTTTGAACCTAAATTACTCAAAATCCACTGGAGCACATATCTTGAGACATAGCAAAGGCGCATCGGGCTACCAGTCCCTACAATTTTGCCAAATTTGGTGGAAATCCATTCAGCCGTTCGGGCTAAAAGTGAAATCGACCGCCCTATGGAAATTAACATGGGGAAAACGCGTTTTGGGACCCCCCTTTTATCTCGGCCCCCGCTTGACGAATACCCCCCAAACTTTCAGGGAAGGACCAAAGCTCGACGAGGACATTTTGAGGAAATTTTCAAGCATATTCGTCAACCGGTGCCAAAGTTATTCCAAATAGAATTTTGAGATTTAACATTGAAAAAAATCCTAACTATAACTACCTACTGGCGACCCCCAGTTGGTAATATATATATATATATATATATATATATATATATATATATATATATATATATATATATATATATATATATATTCACTGAAAAAAACATAAGTTTCACACCAGTTATAGTTAGGTGGAAATTTTACTCGCATAAAACCATTGAAATTCCCACATTATAGTTAGTTGGACTCACTATAACTTGCACGTGCAATGCACTGCTGATGACGTCACATATTACATCACTCATGACATGGTCAGTGACATCACTCATGACATCACTGATGACATCTCAAATGACATCACTGATGACAACATCCTTGTGGCAGACCTCCTATCAGCATAAAATAACCTTTGACACACACATTCAAAAATAGGAACTAACATTTTCCTAAAAAAGGAGAAACCAATACCAATTACAACAACTTATTAGGTAATTCCAACATCTACATAACTATCCACGCATTCACCAGCAGTTCTATATAGTCACTCATGCATGTACTTACTCATCATATGTACTCATACACCAATACATCCTGTTACACACTAATACTCATCCATATAGTTACTCACACACAAATTCACACATGCAAATAAACTATCAAAAAACCATTTACTTGATTATACTGCTATATACACACCACTACACATACTTCTACAAAAACAGAAACATATTTACTCTCTTAAACAATCAATTATAAAAACACATACTCACTAACCCACCCATACACACAATCATCCACCCATACAGTCTTGCACACATGCTGTCTTCAAAATACATTCAAATAGTGAGTCAGTCATTCATGCATCTGTGCTCTAAGTAATATCCCCCACCGAACCATACAGACACTGATACTGATACTCAAAAAAACAACTAATAACCCATATACACACTCATGTAGCTACTCAACAACCCATGCAGCCACTTATACACAAAGTGAGACACAGATACAGATATTTAAATATTTAAACATTACTCGCTAATATATGTATTCACTAAGATACATTTAATAAGTCAGTTCACCAATCAATTTTACACAAAAAAACATCCATTTAGACATTTATTTACCCATTTATTCTTCCATCAACCTTTAGATATACATATATAAAAAATATTTATTTTTCAGAAAGATACACATTCACTGGATGATGTCATCAGTGATGTAATTTGAGATGTCATCAGTGATGTCACTGACCATGTCATGAGTGATGTAATATGTGACGTCATCAGCAGTGTATTGCACGTGCAAGTTATAGTGAGTCCAACTAACTATAACGTGGGAATTTCAATGGTTTTATGCGAGTAAAATTTCCACCTAACTATAACTGGTGTTAAACCTATGGTTTTTTCAGTGAATTTAATAGGTTTTTTAAATGCTAATTCCTAACTATAACTGGTGTGAAACCTATGGTTTTTTCGGTGAATATATATATGCTCTTTCACTTCTTTGCTAAATAAATATGCACTGCTGGCACTTTGATTGGCGTGATGGATTGGTGATTTAACATCGTATATCTAGCCTTTGGAGTGGAGGCCTGCGCCTGCTTTAACCGCCACCAGAAGCGGTTGGGATCTTTCTTTTCATTTCATTACCTTGATTGGTTTGCTTCCGGTTTCGTGGACCCGACCATCTTCCGAGGCACGGCGTTTGCTGCAACCCAGAAACGCCTTGGCGTTCCACAGTTGGACTGAACAAGTACTGTTTGCCGTGCCCCCCGCAACTCATGGATTAAGGCATTTCATCTATTCGTGCAAGCAGTGACCAAACCCGGAGAAAAGCTTCGGAGCTGGAGAGGTCGGCGGACTTCTAACGGCATTACGAGGCGGAATCCGGTAAGGCACCGGGTGTGCGAATTACCTATACATCATTGAATTTAGCGGGTTTGGGCTTAACTCCAACATAAACCTCGAACTGATTAAAGCCATATCAGCAGTCTAGCGGCGCATTCTAAACCGCTCACTTTATATGCAAATATGTTTTCCAGCGACGCGCTTAGGAGTAGGGAAACGGCGGCGGAGGCTCGCTACGAAAACCTGCCTACTGCAACGTCTGCAACCACTCAGGAAAGTCATACCACGAACATTAACAACAGCACTAGGGAACTATTAAAGACCTTGGAGAAACTACTCCGTAGTGAGTTATCGAAGTGGTGGGAGAAGAAATCATTAGAAAAGTACCTTGAAGCTAACCGTGTTCCGCGTGGTTTAAGGGTAATGATTGTTCCCACATATGAATACCCGGATCCTAAAATGCTTCAGGAATGGGCAGAGAATAATTTGCAGTCATCCAGAAACATGCTACTGATTTTGATCAAATATGCCCACTCAGACAGAGAAGCATTACTAACTGAAATTGATAAGGTTAATGCTCTTTTGGAAGCCACGGGTGAAACTGAATTAATAGCTAACACCTGCAAAGAAATTGACCAAAGACTTGTTAAGTTGGAGCAAACTATTCAAGAGCGCAAAATTCACAAATTTGCGAGGGACAAACAAGACTATGCGACAGGGCGTATTTTCACTTTTTCACGTAAATACGATTCATATAAACGCAAAGCTATGTCCGTCCAACAGAAACCGGGTGTGACTACTGATTCAACGGCTCTTCCATGCGCTACTGTAACCAATGAGGATAATCTATCAGTAGCTTCATTCAGTGGCTCAGAGGAGAGTATGCCACCTGCTGATGCAGGTTCTACTGACCTTACAAACTTTTCAGTGGTTGATGAATTAAATTTTGTCAGCGAGGACCGGAGATACTCTCTGCACTCACGGAACAATCCTCCACAAGCAGGCAAAGCGGCAGTCAAAAACGCCGCCACAGGAAACAGATTGCCAAAAAGAGGTGGAGGGCGAGGCAGAACGCGCAGGAATTGGAACAAGTAACAAGTATACAAGATAACACAGTGGTCAACTTGACAGAGATGACACTTTCTAAAGCGGAGGAACAACTCCTCTCTTTGGGACTTTCCTATTGTCCACCAAATGACTTCTCTTATGTTCAAGCACGCATTGATGTATTTAAATTTATAAGAAAAATTAAATTACAAAAATATTTTTTGTTACATCCGGAAAATCCAAATGCACGTGCTAATGTACCAGTGACAACATTAGAAGAGGAGCCACTACAGGTTAAGAATTTACAAGGATTACAAACTTTGATTTCCTTAGCCAATGAAGAAAGTTCGCAAGCCAATCTTACAGTCAGTCAAGTTGTCACTGTGAATCAATCACCAACTACGGCTTTTCGGGGCAAATCCACATTTCTGCCTTTGATGCCTAAAGACGCTGTTGATGTCTTCAGTGACAGGATTATTACAGAACTTAAGACTCTTAATAAATCGGTGCTTGGAAAGAAAAAACAATGTGACTTTAACAATGTGCAATACACCAAACTTGTTAAAAAAATTCAGGGTAATAACCAGTGATAGTGAAGAGTGCGGACAACGGGGGTAACACAGTATTGTGGGCTAAAACTGACTATATATTAGAGGCAGCCCGCCAACTAGGCGACCCCCTCTGCTATACTAAAACTACCAAGTTTGTGATGCTGAATAGCCACGAGAAAACTAGAAAAGACATCAATCTCTGGTATAGACGTGGTCTACTTACCAAGGATGAAACAAAATTCCTTAATGTATCACATCCCATCACGCCCCTTTTCTGTCTTTTACCCAAGATACATAAGTGCACCGTTCCAGTCCCAGGTCGCCCTATTATTTCAGCACAAGGCAGCATGAATGAAAACATTTCAAAATATGTGGATTTTTTCTTACAGCCCCATATGATTTCTCTCCCTTCTTTTCTTAAAGATACCACTGATTTTTTGGTTAAGATTAGTCAAATCACTTGGGGTCCTGATTTATGTTTCCTGGTGATGGATATTGAGACACTGTACACCAGCATTAACCATCTACAGGGTCTGGAAGCTGTTCAATACTTCTTAGATTCACGAGAGGCTACTATGAGAGATCACAACCTCATGTTACTTGACATGATCTGTATTTGCCTTTTTAACAACTACTTCCAATTTGACAAGGATTTTTACCATCAGGAACGCGGGGTGGCCAAGGGTTTATGCTTCTCCCCCAGCTATTCATGTCTTCATGTTGGCTGGTGAGATGTCATCAGTGATGTCATCAGTGATGTCACTGACCATGTCATGAATGATGTAATATGTGACATCATCAGCAGTGGATAGCGGGTGCGCGATATATAGTTAGTGCAACTAACTATATATGGAATTTCAATGGTTTTGTGTGAGTAAAATGAGGTTTTGTAAATGCGAATTCCTAACTATATATGGTCTATAACCTATGGTTTTTTCAGTGAATTTTCAAGGTTTTGTAAATGCTAATTCCTAACTATATATGGTCTATAGCCTATGGTTTTTTCAGTGAATATATATATATACATACATATATAAACATATATCATCTGTATATCTATATAAATACAAACATAAATGCATGCATACATATTACCTACTGGCGGTCGCCAGTAGGTAGTTATAGTTAGGACCTAGTTTCCATAGGAAATCCTCAACATTCTATTTGGAATAACTTTGGCCCTGGTGGATGAGTCTTTGCGAATTTCTCAAAGAAGATGGCTCGGTCCGCTGCGCTCCTTCCCTGAAAGTTTGGGGGGGATTGGTCAAGTAGGGGCTGAGATATAAGGGGGGTCCCAAAACGTGTTTTCTCCATGTTATTTTCCATAGGACCTTTAGACTCGGCTACAGGTCGAACGGCTAAATGGATTTATAAGAAATTTGCCAAAACTGTAGAGTCTTGTTCGCAGATTACGCTTTTTTTGGAATGGTGTAAATCCGTTCAGTAGTTGTTGAGAAAATTAAAGTTAAAGTCAATTATATATCTATAGGCGCGCACACGTGCACGCACCCAAGCGGCTGCGCGTGAGCGGAATTTTTTTGGGCTGCGTGACGTCTGTTAACGTTCGATTAGAAGGAAATCAGGAAGTTTTGTCCGCCATTTTGTCACTGCGAGTAAATATATTGTTCATTTCAAAGCGTTGAAACATGGAAAGGGGAGAAGTTAGAGATTGTTTTGCTGCGTAGCTTTTCTCGGGGTGTGCAGTAATGCCCTTAAACGCGAAAAGATATAATTTTTTCCCGAAAAAAAATTACAGGGTGCGCGCACCCGGTCGCGCACACCTATTTACAAGAGTGTGAAAATGGAGATAAATCAGAAGTTTGAGTGCTTAGATATAAGGTGGCTCTGAAAAGAGCCCTTGTGTTAATTGAGTGTTTTCTGCATTTATAAGTAAGTACCGATGCAGAGCCTGATGTTGCAGAGGAAGATTCTGTTTCCCTCATTCGTGAAATGAACACCGTCTCTCCTATAGACGTCTTGCATGTGGTATCGCAAGTTGTTGTGGTAAATAGAACCCATGCTATAATCTCTGAGGAACGCAGAAACAGATTTATTTACATGTCTCCTTGCTTTCTCAAATTGTGCACAATGTTGATTGGACCAATTCCATTTCTGTCTTTGGCATATATTGGAATATACCAAGGCAGATCGAGGAAAAAGTGTCATCAATTGTCGAAAGGTGTCTTTTAGAAGCATTTCCAGACCTACCCCAGTGATTGTGCCTAGATCGTTCCCACCACAGTGCACAATTATAAGGTCTGGTTCTGGGAGATGCATAAAAGTTTTCACCAATGGAATCAATTGGTGACATTTCAATCCTCTTTTGGAAATCCATGTTATGTGTACATTTGGTAAGCTGAGGTTGCAAATTCGTCTGCTTACTGCATATTTTTCACTCCAGTGAATATAACTGTGTCCTATTAGCCAGACCTTCATTTTCAAGGGATTTGTAGTCGTCCTCCGATCGATTCTGGAAGTGGAATGGTAGTTAGAAGTTGAAATTCTAAATAAAGAAAAAGGAAGAGGCTGGGTGTGGTTTAAAAAATAAAAATGATTGGTTGATTGTAACAAGTGGAGATTGAACATGTTAATGTTTATGTTAAACGAAAAGTACTATTGGGTGTGAAAAACAAGATATGTAACAGAGCTGTGTATTGGCAGGTGTTTCTGGAGGGAAAATAGTGTTCTTAGTTTGTTGTAGAATGTTAAGACATGAACTTTTGACCTGTGCCTTCAGCAAGGTGCAGAATGAGGTGTAACCATGGAAACAGCCGGAGATGGCAGTTGGTGATGGGTTCACTCTTTGGTGCCTCTGCATCTGAGTCTGTTCTCTGGTGGCAGGCGGAGAACTGTTTGTTATTGTGGAGATGAAAGGGTGATAAGGAGAGAAATACGACATAGTGTCTGGCCTGTAGAAGCGTGGGAGCAGTGATTAACTCTGAGTAAAGCGGAACTGTGTCGGTGCTTAGTAACAGTAAAAAAAAAATGTTAACAGTGGTATAACTGTCTTTACGGTGCGCGACCTACTAAGAAAGAGTTCACGGGCCGTAATTGGCTTGCAGGTTCTAGTATCAGTAAGTGAGGTCGAGAAAAGAAAACATTCAGGACTTTATTTATGAAGGCCTTGCGCCACCGGTGTGTTACTTTTTCCCATTTTAAAAAATGAGGCACTGGCGGCGGAAGGTCTTCATAAATAAGGTCCTCAGTGACTACAGTTAAGGTTATGTGGAATCCATGAATAGTTTTTTAATATGAAATCATTTCAGTTGAGATTATGGATTAAAAGAGAAACCGTGAATATTTGAAATGTTTATTTAGAAATGTACTGTTTTAAAGGCAAATCATTATGTAATATGAGTACAGAAATTGCAAAAAACACAGTAATTGGTATTGTCAGTAGTACATGGAATACAAACGCTATAGTTGAAGAAAAATGAATATAGTTGGAAAAAAACATTGTACACTCTTATAAGGAAGTATATTATATTTTAATAAATGGAAGAAGGTCTCTGGCCTTTCAGTTTAGGAACGATATATGAAAATGCAAGTGGTTATACATCATTACTTTATGAATCAGCTGTCAAACAACACGAAATCATAATGTCCACTGTTAGTAAAGCAAATAGGTCTGTTCTTCAAAAGAAAATATGGAAATGAACGTGAAGAATATAGAAAACCAAAAGGAAATGAGGACGTCAATGGCTTGTTTGAGAGTTATTGAAGCATTGTTTAGGCAAAATAGGTAGCTTCTGCTTGTAACAGGAAATCAGTTTTATCATTTGAAAGTATGTCAGCTATCCAATGGAAAAGAGTAAAGCAGTACTCATGATCTGTTATAATCGGAGCCTCTTTTACCATCAGAGTGCAGGTCGGTGGGTTTTCGATGTAGCTCGCTGTTAGGAAAGAGTTAACCGTCCATTGTGTAGGCAAAGTATGCAGCAAGTGCCTCTAACATGAAATCATTGTTATCATCTGAAAACATGTCAGCCATCCAATTGAGAAGATGAAAGGAGCATTCATGATCTGTCATTATTGGAGCGTCTTTTACCATCATAGGGCAGCTCGGTGGGTTTTCGATGTAGCTCTCTGTTAGGAAATCTTGCGCCGCTGCGAATATATTCCAATGACCCAGAACTCCTTGGATCGCTGCAAAGGCCATAAACCCTCCGTTGTAACAAAGCTGTTCATGATCAAGTAACGGATTCATGAGGTGATTGTAATTCGCTTCAGGAGGTACCAAATTGCAGAGACATAAATCCAGGGCCCACGTGAAATCACAGCTCAGGCAATGAAATACAGGCTGCACACAGGTGAAATACGAATATCGAAATGATAATCGATATGAAGTATTCAAAGTTGAGAGTGGTAAGGTACCGTAGTACAGAAGCATTCTCTGTCGAAATAGTTCTAAGTGGCCTGGCTCGTTTGTGAAGGCAGGAGGGACATCCATTTTGAATTTCCCAAGATGGTAAAGGAAACGGCGCAGCACCGCTGGTTGTATAGCAACTCCACAGAATTAGGTCGCCGGCTATGCAGTGGAGAGGAGCAGAACGACTTGATACATTTTCTAGGAGTCTAGTCACTTATATATTGCTTAGTGGTTATCAAAAAAGTAGCTTTTTTTGAACTGGAGGATGCGTTAAAAAATCAGGGAGTGGTTTGAGGGAGTTGGAAAGCAAGGTCAATTTTTTTTACATCAATGCTGTTTTCTGTGAATGTTAGCTTAGTGAAAGATATGTGTGTGAGCAGATGCAACGTTCAGTTTTAAATGTGACAATGGCGGTCTTGTTCATGTCTTCCGATTCAAGGTCGGTATTCGCTGCCAAATACAAAGATCAAGAAACGCATGCGTGGGGTACATAGTGTGCATTCTTAAAGGAAAGCAAATGAAGGGTTATTTTTACCGCGTTAGCATTGTCGTTTAAAAAGTTATAGTGATTTCTATTATATGTGAAGAAAGTGTCACTGATGAAGACTGAAAATAAATCCTTATAAATGATAGGGACTGGTGTATTTTAGAAAAGGTGTGTAACATTACATGAATTGTGGAAAAAAAAATAATGTAATTGAAAGTGTATGGTTTGAAAATGAAAAGTAGAGGTTTATAGTTCACGTTTTGAAAGCAGTTCTAGAGGGTCAGATGAAAGTGTATGGTTTGAAAATGAAAAGTAGAGGTTTATAGTTCACGTTTTGAAAGCAGTTCTAGAGGGTCAGATGCATGATAGATTTATAAAAAATAGAACATGTTTTTAAATAGTATTTTGGAAAAAATATGTGCCTTTATGTACTATTTACATTATCTGCCTGTTGCGTATTCTTTGAGTTTTAGTAATCCTGTGTCTTATAAGTTTTCTAGGGGCGGGTTGAGGTTCATGGTGGGTTTGGGCAGGGAGGGTAGGTTGGGGGTTTGTAATAGGGGGTTCGGGTGGGGTGGAGTGCGGAGTTTAGTGAAAAGTGAGGGGGGCGGGGAGTTACGGTGTTTGGTAATGGAGCAGAGTCAGAGGACGCCACATTTGTGTTATGGGGTGCCACGGAAATATGTATTTATTCTCAGAGGTTTATTATATTAAGGATATATATCAACATGGTGGCTCTTGTCGTTTTGTGGTTCTGTGCATGTTTATAATGCTGGCCCTGTAGTTTTTGTTTATGGACCTTATTACGACACACAGGGGAGCTACGTTGCACAGTTGGAGATCAGAGACTTAGGAAATAAAACTTTATAATTGTAAGGGCTCTAAGCGATAGAAATCGCCCGTTCTCGGTGTAAAAAATATCACCGCTATTGGTGGTATTTTCTACGGTGTTAGTGCTCGAAGGAGAACAGTAACATATATGTGAAATAAAATTATGTAACAGGCTCAGCATTTCACATTATCGCGTGAAAACAAAAGTTGCTTTTACATAGCAATAAGTCTCTTATAATTAAGGGATGGAGTGTATATAGTGCTATTTAGTACTCTGCTATGTGATTGATGTCGAATATTTCATAAGAGGAGGCTTTAAAAGTTTTTCAATAAACTGGTTTTCTAGGGAAGTGGGTGGAGTGTTCCGTGTAAATTGCAGAATAGAAACTAGTAAGAACCAATTGGAAGTGTTGTTTTAAAGTCACATGACTGCACATGCGTGTCTCGACGCCTGTACACGATAGATGGGTGCACGCACCCGGTCGCGCACTATAAGAAAGCGGCGAAAAAACATCTCATAATATGCTCTTGGAGCACGTTTTGGTAGAAAGAGTTAGTTCTTAAAAGAACTTTTTTTTTTTTTTTTTTTTTGGAAACAAGTGTTATGATGCTTTTGATTTCTTAAACTTGCTTTTCAGTATGTTATACTATCCAAATAAAGTGAAGAAATTTAACTTTCTTGGAGCATTTATGACTCTCAATTTTGTGTTTAATTAGAGTAAAGCTTTGCTCTCCGTATACAAGAAGTTCTCCACAGTTGTTGCATTTTATGTGCACGTTCGCCAGACATGGTTTCAAGTCCATTTCAGCACTCGATGGAGATACAGGTCGTCCACCGGAAGATGTGCTGATTACTTCTGATGGTAATAGCGTAGCCTCCGTTTTTCTTGTGAAAGGTGGTCGCTCATCTCCTTCAGATTCGGAAGATGAATGCGGAACGGTAGCCATTGCAGCGAAGTCTTCGGGAAGATGTTCGACGTTGTTTTCTCTTGAGAGTAGAAAAGAAAGTGATGGAAGTGGGTGGAGTGCTGCGTGTAAATTCCAGAATAGAAACTACCAAGAACCAATTAGAAGTGTTGTTTTGAAGTCACATGACTTCACATGCAAGTGTCAGGTCCTGTACGCGATAGGAGGGTGCGCGCACCCGGTCTCGCACTAAAATAAAGCAGCGAAAAAACATCTTATAATATGCTCTAGGAGCATGTTTTGGTGGAAAGAGTTAGTTCTGAAAAGAACTTTTTTTTTTTTTTTTTTTTTGGAAACAAGTGTTATGATGCTTTTGATTTCTTAAAGTTGCTACGACATTTTTCAGTATGTCATACTAGCCAAATAAAGTGAAGAAATTTAACTTTTCTTGGAGCATTTATGACTCTCAATTGTGTGTTTAATTAGAGTAAAGCTTTGCTCTCCGTATACAAGAAGTTCTCCACAGTTCGTGCATTTCATGTGCACGTTCGCAAGATATGGTCTGAAGTCCATTTCAGCACTCGATGGAGATACAGGTCGTCCACCGGAAGATGTGCTGATTACTTCTGATGGTAATAGCGTGGCCTCCGTTTTTCTTGTGAAAGGTGGTCGCTCATTTCCTTCAGATTCGGAAGATGAATGCGGAACGGTAGCCATTGTAGCGGAGTCTTCGGGAAGATGTTCGACGTTGTTCTCTCTTGAGAGTAGAAAAGAAAGTGATGGAAGTGGGTGGAGTGCTGCGTGTAAATTCCAGAATGGAAACTACCAAGAACCAATTAGAAGTGTTGTTTAGAAGTCACATGACTTCACATGCAAGTGTCAGGTCCTGTACGCGATAGGAGGGTGCGCGCACCCGGTCTCGCACTAAAATAAAGCGGCGAAAAAACATCTCATAATATGCTCTTGGAGCACGTTTTGGTAGAAAGAGGTAGTTCTGAAAAGAACTTTTTTTTTTTTGGAAACAAGTGTTATGATGCTTTCGATTTTTTAAAGTTGCTACTACATTTTTCAGTATGTAATACTATGAAAATGAAGTAAAGAAATTTATCTTTTCTTGGGGCATTTATGACTTTCAATTTTGAGTTGAATAAGAACGAGGCTCTGCTCTCCGTACAAAAGAATTTCTCCACACTGGTTGCATTTCATGTGCACCTTCGCAAGATATGGTCTCAAGTCCATCTCAGCACTCGATGGAGATACAGGTCGTCCACCAGAAGATGTGCTGGCCACCTCTGATGGTAATAGCGTGGCCAGGGCTCTTGTCGATGCTTTTGCATAATGCTCAGGATGCCTTTGTTTAACATGCCGCTGCATGGTGTGTATAGAAAAGGAATATTTTTTATATGGATTTCCCCTTGAGAGCTCCGTATTGCATATCGTGCAGGTTACTTTTGGCGCATTCACTTTCTTTTGATCTTCAGGATAAGTAAAAAATTGCCAAATGAAAGATTCCTTTTTTCTTCTTAACGGTGGTCGTTCATTTCCTTCAGATTCGGAAGATGAATGCGGAAGGGCAGCCATTTCAGCAAAGTTTTCCGGAAGATGCTCGACGTTGTTGTCTCTTGAGAGTAGAAAAGATTGTGAGGAAAGTGGGTGGTGTGCTTCGTGTAAATTCCAGAACAGAAACTACTAAGAACCAATTGGAAGTCTTGTTTTGAAGTCACATGACTTTACATGCGCTTCTCAGGACGTGTAGGCGGTGACACTATCTAGTTATGAACGTGATTACATACTTAGGAACTAGCATTCAAAAAAACTATGAAATTCACTGAAAAAACCATAGGTTTTACACACGTTATAGTTAGGAAGTAGCATTTGAAAAACCTATGAAATTCACTGAAAAAACCATAGGTTTGACACCAGTTATAGTTAGCTGGAAATTTTACTGACATAAAACCAATGAAATTCCACGTTATAGTTAGTTGGACTCACTATAACTTGCGCGTGTAATGCACTGCTGATGACATCACATATTACATCACTCATGAGATCACTGATAACACCATCTAGTGAATGTCTGTCTTTTTAAAAAATAAATATGTTTTATATATGTATATGTAGAGGTCGATGTAAAAATAAATGTTTAAATAAGTGTCTTAATGGATGTGGAGGACTGTATGGATGGCTGAGTGTGTATATGTGTGTGTTAGTGAGTGAATGCCTGCCTCACTAGTGTGTTTATCAGTAACGATATATGTTTTAATCTAGTTTATGTAAGTATTGATATATATAAGTGAGTATATGTGACAGTGAGAGATTGAAAGAGTTCCTCTTTAAATAAGTATGTGTTTCTATAAGTGATTGTTTAAAAGAGTAAGTAAGTGTAAGTTTACTTAGAAGTAAGGTGCTACTGTGTGTATATCTGTCTATGTAAATAAATGGATGTTTATTAGTTTATTTGCAAGTGTGAATATGTGTGTGATTTACTTTTGGATGTCTGTCGGTATATAACAGGATGTATAGCTGTATCACTATATATAATCAGTGAGTATATATACGAGTGACTATATAGAACTGTTAGTGAATTATTGGATGTGTATACAAATGTTGGAATTACTGAATTGGTTGTTGTAACTGGTATAGGTATGTCCACTTTTTTTTATATGTTAGTTTTCTTTTCAAAATGTGTTTTAAGGGTTACTTTAGAGTGCAAGTAGGTTAGTCTCTCTGTCACAAGGATGGTATCATCAGTGATCTCATTAGTGACGTCACTGACCATGTCATGAGTAATGTAATATGTGATGTCATCAGCAGTGCATTACACGCGCAAGTTATAGTGAGTCCAACTAACTATAACATGGAATTTCATTGGTTTTATGTCAGTAAAATTTCCAGCTAACTATAACTGGTGTCAAACCTATGGTTTTTTCAGTGAATTTCATAGGTTTTTCAAATGCTACTTCCTAACTATAACGTGTGTAAAACCTATGGTTTTTTCAGTGAATACTTATATGCATACAGATGCATGTTATTTACATGAAAGTTGAAAAAACACTAATAAAAGCAAAGCTAAAAAGCCACCTCATTACAAACAGAATGGCTTTAATTTAAACGAGGGCGAGATCTATTGCATTTTCAATGCTTGTTTACTTTGGTTCCATCAAGAAGGCATTCAGATGTGTCACACATTTGCCATAAATTCTGAATGTTAGCACTCTAGTTGCACATTAGATCACTGTAGTAAAGCTACTGCTCACCAGGGACGTCTGCTGCTGGTATTCAAAGTGCATGTTTCAGTCTGCATGTCAGAATTGTTTTAATGAAATAGAAGAGGATTTGAGAAGTCACTCAAAATGATCCCTAATTTTTCTTTCTGAAGCACTAATCATACTTTCTATGGCAAAATTAACCCCCTCATGTTGTTCTTTTTTAAATTGAGTGTTTTCAGACTTACCACTTCATTCCAATCAAGATGGCTTCTGGTGTGCCATACTTTTGTCATAAGTAAGACTGTTAACGCTCTAGTTGTTCTTTAGAACACTCTGGGACATTCTGTCATTGGGCTATACTTGGGGTACATCTGGGTGATATTTGGGCTACATTTAGGCTCTTTTGTCTCTGGTGGCCATCTTGGGAGACTGCATGTCAGAATTTTTAAATGAAATTGAAGAGGGTTTGAGAAGTCACTCAAAATGTGCCCTAATTTTTCTTTCTGCGGCACTAATCATAATTCATATGGCAAAATATACCCCCTCATTTTGTTCCTTTTTAAATTAAATGTTTTAAGAGTTACCACTTTATTCCAATCAAGATGACTTCAGGTGTGCCATACTTTTGTCATAAGTAAGACTGTTAGTGTTCTAGTTGTTCTTTAGAACACTCTGGGACATTCTGTCATTGGGCTATAGTTGGGCTACATCTGGCTGATATTTGGGCTACATTTGGGCTCTTTTGTCTCTGGTGGACATCTTGGGAGACTGCATATCAGAATTTTTTTAATGAAATATAAGAGGATTTGAGAAGTCACTCAAAATGTGCCCTAATTTTTTTTCTTCAGCACTAATCATAATTTCTATGGCAAAATGAACCCCCTCATTTTGTTCCTTTGCAAATTAAATGTTTTAAGTGTTAACACTTTATTCCAATCAAGATGACTTCAGGTGTGCCATACTTTTGTCATAAGTAAGACTGTTAGCGCTCTAGATGTTCTTTAGGGCGGAATATGCAAAAACAACAGGTGATGGACCGAATGTGGATCAATGTCACACACTCACCCCAGTCCAAAGATCTGGGCCCAAATCCATCGTTTTTTTGCACTCCACACCACCCTGGGTTAGACAATGGTGATATGCAAATCAGCTCTGACCCTGTGCCCCATGGGAACAGTCCAGTCCAAACTACAAAAGCCATGTCCTTCCCAGAACGGAATCAAGCATCCGAGGACCGGACCGGTTTTGAGGTAACATCTCTCATCAGCCCGGCTAGCTTGACTCCAGTGGTGTGGAGTGCCTGGGACCCACGTCTGGGCGTCCCCAGCGCACTTAGGGCGGAATATGCAAAAACAACAGGTGATGGACCGAATGTGGATCAATGTCACACACTCACCCCAGTCCAAAGATCTGGGCCTAAATCCATCGTTTTTTTGCACTCCACACCACCCTGGGTTAGACAATGGCGATATGCAAATCAGCTCTGACCCTGTGCCCCATGGGAACAGTCCAGTCCGAACTACAAAAGCCATGTCCTTCCCAGAACGGAATCAAGCATCCGAGGACCGGACCGGTTTCGAGGTAACACCTCTCATCAGCCCGGCTAGCTGGACTCCAGTGGTGTTGGTGCCTGGGACCCACGTCTGGGCATCCCCAGCGCACTTAGGGCGGAATATGCAAAAACAACAGGTGATGGACCGAATGTGGATCAATGTCACACACTCACCCAAGTCCAAAGATCTGGGCCCAAATCCATCGTTTTTTTTGCACTCCACACCACCCTGGGTTAGACAATGGCGATATGCAAATCAGCTCTGACCCGGTGCCCCATGGGAACAGTCCAGTCCGAACTACAAAAGCCATGTCCTTCCCAGAACGGAATCAAGCATCCGAGGACCGGACCGGTTTCGAGGTAACACCTCTCATCAGCCCGGCTAGCTTGACTCCAGTGGTGTGGAGTGCCTGGGACCCACATCTGGGCATCCCCAGCGCACTTAGGGCGGAATATGCAAAAACAACAGGTGATGGACCGAATGTGCATCAATGTCACACACTCACCCCAGTCCAAAGATCTGGGCCCAAATCCATCATTTTTTTGCACTCCACACCACCCTGGGTTAGACAATGGCGATATGCAAATCAGCTCTGACCCTGTGCCCCATGGGAACAGTCCAGTCCGAACTACAAAAGCCATGTCCTTCCCAGAACGGAATCAAGCATCTGAGGACCGGACCGGTTTCGAGGTAACACCTCTCATCAGCCCGGCTAGCTTGACTCCAGTGGTGTGGAGTGCCTGGGACCCACGTCTGGGCATACCCAGCGCACTTAGGGCGGAATATGCAAAAACAACAGGTGATGGACCGAATGTGGATCAATGTCACACACTCACCCCAGTCCAAAGATCTGGGCCCAAATCCATTGTTTTTTTGCACTCCACACCACCCTGGGTTAGACAATGGCGATATGCAAATCAGCTCTGACCCTGTGCCCCATGGGAACAGTCCAGTCCAAACTACAAAAGCCATGTCCTTCCCAGAACGGAATCAAGCATCCGAGGACCGGACCGGTTTCGAGGTAACACCTCTCATCAGCCCGGCTAGCTTGACTCCAGTGGTGTGGAGTGAACAAGGCTCCGTTGAGCCGAAACGTCTGTGACACTTTCTGCTTGAATAAAGTTTGAAGTACCTCGAGGTCCGTGTCCGGTGTCCTGTTTTGCCGGCTGGAAAAGCAGCGTGTGCTGAAGTGATACGGAGTTCACGATATATATATATATATATATATATATATATATATAAAACATATTTAAACTTTACAGAAACACACATTTACTGGATGAGATGTCATGAGTGATGTCATTTGAGATGTCGTCAGTGATGTCACTGACCATTTCATGAGTGATATAATATGTGACATCATCAGCAGTGCATTGCGGGCGCGTGAGTTATAGTTAGCTCAACTAACTATAACAGGCGAATTTCTCTTTCTCTGGTTTTATAGGAGTCAAATGTTTTACTAACTATAACGTCCCTGAAACCTATGTTTTTTTAGTGAATATATATATATATACCAGAGCAAAGTCATTAAAAATAGCAGAATCTGCAGTATGTTGGTGTATCTCCCCAGGAAAGCAGTAAAGCAACTGTACATGATCACAGAGACGGATATCTAACTAGATCAGTGTGCTGGCTGACAAGGAACACATCACACCTGCCAGTTTGTTACAGTTTCTGGCAACTAGGGGAAGGTGACCTTGACAGACATTTCGTTTTCTTTTATGGTACCTTTGTTTACACCAAAATGTGCTGGGTTGCAAAAATCTTACTATATTTTCGTTGTTGCTTCCTTACTTTCACCTACCATTGAGTTATAACAAGGAACTATATTCTTTCTTTAAATTATATCTGTTGGAAGCACAACAAAGAAATGTAAATATCAAAGAGGGTTAAGGCAGTTCATTTCAATTAACAAAAGCAATAAAGAAGTAAAACATCTCCCTTATCAGCAAGAAATTTGCTTAACCTGGATTTATATTATGTCACACATATCATTTTATCAATATGATAGTTCTCTGAGGAGAATGGCGAATTGTACATCAAGTTACTCGTTGAGCTTTAGGATTTCAGATGTCAGCAGGGTAAAGACGTTGTTAATTCATTCTACAAACAAATTTTGCTAGGAGATAGTCAAACTGTGCAATTCTTTTGTAAATGATGAAGACACAGGCCCAGATTTAAAAACATTTCAAGCAACGCAGTACAGCAATTGAAGTTGCTGCAATGTGTTGCATGAAAGGAAGAGAGCAGAACTGTGCCATATTTTCAAAGAAATGGTGCAATCCTGCTCTCTCCTTGTGCTGGCGCACTTTGGTCTGCCTAGTGCTGATGCAGGCACCCACCCTTGCACCATAGTACAAGGGTGTCTGCATTATGGTCAGGATGTTTTTTTGTGCAGGAAAGGCCTCTATCCTGCACAGAGGTTATCCATGGAAGTGTTTCCCTCTTTGCATTTGTGCTGCAAAATGCAGCACACAAGCACAGAGGAAATAATGAGGAGGAATAAATATATTTTTGCTCATTATACCAGCCTCAGGCAGGTGCACCATTTTTGTTCAAACTCATTTCTATAACTCTTTGTAAATATGGGTTTACATCAAAATGATTGGGTCGGTGCATGGGAATGGCCATGCTCCACCCATGGAACGCTTCCCTGAAGCAAATCGACAGTTGTGTTGCTGTAAATGCCAAAATTGATTTTGCGTATGGCCTGCATCAAAAAAGTATGCAAACCCAACAACAAATCTTAGTGAGTTTGGGCCTCATTGGATTCCAGTTTGGTAAATGTTCTTCATAGAGAGAAAGTGTGCATGATTTTATAAAAAGGAATTTTCATCTTCAGGTGATGATAAACGTCCTTAATCCTTGTAGCGTAATGACTTCCCAAATATGTGCAATCCAAAATGCTTCAAAAAATGACTTTTTGACTAAAAAAAGAAAAAACATATTCATGTTTCAAATAAGGCCAAATTTAGGAAAAGAGCAAGAAGTGCACCTTGATTATATAGGCTACAAAAGGGGTAATGCCCACAATCCATATCCATAGATGAGGAATGCACATGATGCATTAGGGGAGACCTGTCAACCTTAGAGTCTTCCCCCAAATATTTTGCCTTACTTCTCCATTGTTGCGGATCTCGTTCTTCTTTGGCCTTAGTACTCTGTACACTTTACCACTGCTAATCACTGCTAAAGTGTGTACACTTGCTTCCTTAAACATAGTACCATTGCCGTACACCCACCTGGCATCAATTATTTACTTGTAAGTCCCTAGTAAAGTGGTACTAAATGTACCCAGGACCTGTAAATTAAAAGCTACTAGCGGGATTCAGGTACTATTTCTGCCACACTTAAGTAGACACATTCCATACTTGCATATCACAAAGGCTGTGTCTCAGCACACTCATAAAGGGTTTGAAAATAGTTGTTTGTGCCCCCAGACAAACCAGGATCAGGGCAGGGAGGAAGCAGATTCCAAACACCTCTGGGGTGAAAACGTCCAGAATTTTCTCCATCTTTAAAATTGGCACAAAGTATAAATATTGGACCCTCAGGCCCATCTCCTCGGTACACCTCTGGACAGATGGAATACTCATAATGACCACTGTGATGCCCTGCTGCATGAAGGACTGCTACTCTTCTGCCCCACTACCCTGTTGTCTGCTGTCCTTCTGCCTATGGAAAAAGACTGGACTTGTCTTGTTTAACCCAAGACCACCAGAGTTACTCCAAAGGCTAATTGGCTGACCCCTTGATCTGAGCTTTATGGACACATAAGGCTCAAACCACCTTGCACCCAGCACCTTGATTGTGCCTGCTGTGTGTCTTGCCCCTCAAGTGGTGCCACCCAATTTCTGTATCCTTAAAAGTGTGCCTGAAGGTGCTCTACCAGCCCATCTGTCGTCTTGCAAGCAGAACTGATGCAGTGTTATACAGTTCAACACATCTCCTCACAGCCCGCATCAGAACCGCCACTGCGCAATGCATCCCTGACACAACTCGATCGCAGCCCGCCCTTCTTAGTACCACTGCTGCACGAAGAAGGTCCGATGCAGGACTTTGTATCACAAGCCTTCATCAATGGCATTCTTGATGAAGATGCAGGACCTCACATAGGAAGCCTCATCAACGGCTTTATCGGAACAGTCACTGTGCAACGCATCCTTGATACAGGACCTCACCGCCTGCAGTTTATAAGAACTGCTGCTGTTCAACTCATCCTCAACGCGATATCTTGCAATGCATAACAACCAGGATTTAAGGTACTTTGAGCAGCAGGCAAAACTTGGTCCCTGTATTCTGTCTGCACTCCATCGTGGCAGGCCTGAATTTGTGACTTTGGCCTAGTCTGGCATAAACAGATAACCACAGCTAGCACTTTGTGCCTCTAGGCACTATTTTCACCTTAATATTTAAAATTGCATTTCTCTGGTTCTGTTGATTGGGTTTTTTGTCTCAAAGAATTTATTAATTTTTACTCTCTTTCTCTAAATTGATGTGGGAGTTTTTTCTTGAGAGGTTTTTCACTTTATTATTGTTGGAAGCACTGCTTAAATACTTTACATATTGCCCTTAAGTTAAGACTGACTGCTTTTCTGCCAAGCTACCAGAGGGATAAGCACAGGTTAATGTGGTGTTTGCTTGTGTTTCACCCTGACAATAATTATGGTTGCTGCTTGAGTAGGGTTTCACCCCCCATCAACCAGTAACCTGATTTCCTAAACATGAGAACATCTGATTCAGTATTTAAAAGAAGAGGGGGAGGTGGACCATTCAAAGACAAGCATGTGCAGGGTAAACACGCAATTCGGTTAGTAGGCCACGACTGCAGAGATCGCCGTATTTACTAATCGGAAAAAGTACAAAGACACTGTGCAAACAGTAGCACGCGCTAACACCTGGTTAAAACACAACACAAAGAGACCATAACAGGGAGAGTTAAATTATAAGCAGGCAAAGAGCAACAAGGATTAACCAATGGTGTACCTCTCCTAATTATAATAGGATTTTGCATAATGGATCAATGAGAGATCGTATTAAGTATTGAAAATTAGAACATTTATTATTTATTTTCAGGCCAAAAACTGTGACAGAAATGAAGAAAAATGCAAGCAAATGTAGACAACAACATTTGCTTTGGGGAATGAGAATATTAGTGATTAATCATTGGCTGGCTCTAATCAGGACTCCAATCCCAGTATGTCAAACCGGGACATATCACTACTATGCATAGATTAACTTTGTTTCACATACATATCAAGAGAATGAAGAAGGCAGAAACTAATGGGAACCAAGTCCCTTATTGTTATCTTTACTGCTAAATGATTGAACTACTTTTTGGATGCATTTTCATGTTTCCAATAATGTTCTTTTTGCAGTGTAACCATATTTATCTGTATTGTAATTGCGGCCATTCTATTTGAAGCTGATTGCTACAGAGTACTACTGAGAAGTAAAAAAAGTAAACTGTAATATGTTTGACAAAACACCTCAAATATCGGTGTATAGCTGATAACCAAGCTCTCCTTCAGCACCCAATTAGTGAAATACACCTGATAGTGGAGAAGCAGTATTTTATAGCTGCATAAAGTCCATGCACATATTACTAATGTGAAGTGAAGGGTCAATGTAGAAAGTAAACAAAGAAAAAAAGCTAGTGAAAAAGATATGGAAAGTGTTTGCAGCACTTAATTCAGATCATACAGAAAACAAGGACTAGTTCTCAATCTGAAATCAAGACCAGAGTCTATCTTTGATTATTGAAATGTGGTGTCAAGTTTCAACCAGTAAAAAACTTCAAGATGTTAAAAATGTCAGTTAAAAGTCAATATCTGAATCTGTTTGGCCATCACATTTCATGTTCTACACATATATCGGTTAATGCCCCTCATTATGAATTTGCACATTTTTCTTACAAATGTAAATATCTTGCCTTTACCTGTATGGAGAAGTGTGGCTCAATGGTTAGAGTGGCAGACCCTGATGCAGAGGTCTAGCCAGGGACTAGGGTTCAATTCCCCGCCTCGGCGGGTCTTGGGCTCAAAATTCCACGGACCTGATCATTCTCGCCTCGGTGCCTATTCCAATCATGTAGTCCCACTCTGCAACTCTGGGCAATAGCTTGCTTAATCTCCACAACGGCCCCCACAACGCTAAGGATGCCTGGCCTCCACCTTGGGGGTGCCCAGGAGTGGACGCCTCACAGGGAAAGCCAGGATGGGTTCCACAGTGGTATTCGTAAAAGTGCCTTGAGACCCTTGCGGGTGAGTAGTGCGCTATACAAGTATCAATTTAAATTTTTTTACATTTTAACTGGAGCTAGTTTTAGCCGTTTATGCTCACTTTAAATCCGCATACATAAGTTAAAGCCAACATCTCAGTTTTTATACGTGGGATTTTACTGCCAGAGCTCGACTAGGTAGATGAACATATTATGTAACCTATTCAGAAAGGCATTTTGGAATATGTACAACAGTACTCCTGTAATGCTCTTATACATAGTCTTAATTGCGTTGATCAATTGGCCCCAAACATTTAAAATGGTAGTATTAAGGGAATGCTCATGAACAATTAATAAAAAATAAGCAACTGTGTCCTCTTTACTCTTTTACCTATAGGGAATAAATCGTTGATAGGCAAATTCCAAAAGGCAGCGAAAGGAAAAGAAAAGAGTATTCATGTAGTTCTACTTCCCATACTCATAAATGCTTTTCAAATCAGCTCCAATATGTTTTGTGCATTCTGTTTCCACAAATAAGGTTGCATCCACCAGTTTGTACACAGGTTTTGAAAGCTCTGTCAAAAAACCAAACAAAGAAGGTAATAGATGAGGCAAGGTTGGCCAACTGATATTACTGACATGAAACATATTTACATCTTCTATCTAGGAACTAAGATGCATACATGTCTAAAAGAACTTGGCCCATGAAAAACTTTGTACATTCACGAAAGCCAGAGAAAATAGGCTAGTAGTCAGAGTGACTTTGGGATCGGTGTTTAAGCATGGATGGCTGGGGCTTAAGAGCACTGGGTGCTTCGCCCCCCTACCTTTTCCAGCCTCTTATATGTTAGACTGCTACTCTGAATAAGCATATTTATAAATCAAACGCTTCTGTCGTGCTTCACTGCTTAAGACACACATGGATGTCATTTAGGGTCCGCCATGGTCACAGCTGGGACCCCTGCATTGCTCTTTGCTACCCCTAGATACTGCCTTTGGGACCCCTGGCCTAAGAGGTGGCCATTTCAGTGCCGGGAACGTAGGGGCAGCTGGGGCTCCACTCTCTTTATTTTCTGTCAATGTTTTTTTACACTAATAGTGAATAAATAAAATATATTATTCAACAATAGTGTAATAAATATGGAGTACAATAAGCTGGAATATGCTCTTCCATGGCAGCTGAAGTAATTAGAAAATGTCTTTAAATGTATGTTGTGTGCATGCTTGCCGGAGAGAGTGTGTTTATGTGTGAGAGAGTGTGTTTGTGTGTATGGGTAAGTATACTGCTATTTCTAACACACATGACACTGCATCTTCCCCCTTGTTAAATAAAAATACATATATATATCTTTACATCATGACTCTTCAATGAGTCGCCAAGGTGCTCGAATAAACCTTCCAGGTCTCATTGCATGAGGTTCAGGAGACATAGGAGAGGCATCCAAAGCAGGCACCAGTGACACAGACACAGGTGCAGTCTTAGGGTTCTCCTGACTCCCCGGTGGAATGGTCTCACTCTGAACATGTGGAGTCAATGAATCTCGAGGCAGTTGTTTGAAATTAGAAGAATCTTGTGATGGACTTTCCAGGATGATGAGCAGTCACCATGTGTTCTTTACTAGTCACAGCCCTAGTGGGTCAACATCAAAAGGAGCATAAGACTTTTGTTTCTATTTATGCCTGACAATGACTTGGTCTACTCTGTTGAACACAATGTTCCAGGCACAGCAGCATCTTGCGCTTTTAAGACAAATCAGTAGTGTGAACTTTATCAAGGTCAATTGATCTTTCAGTGGTCCATTGTGGCAATTTGGGTGTAGAGTCAAAATATCGAGTTTTTAATATCGACTAGCCATAATATTGAGTAAAAAATATAGAATGGACATAATATCGACTAGACATAATATAGACTACCAAAATATCGACTAGAACATTTTAATATCGAATAGAATGGACATAATATTGAATCAATAATATAGAATGGACATAATTTCGAATAGACATAATATAGACAACAAAAATATAGAATTTAAGGTAAGTTAATATTCATTTTTATTTTTGTGTAATATAATTCTGTAGCGGGTTGTGGGTTTATGGGGGAATAGGGTGGGAAGTAATTTAATTATAATTAATTAAATATGTTATTCTATTCATTGGTATTTATTTAGAATTAATTGTTAAGGAATTGATAATTGGTAATTAATTAAAATATAATTGGTAATTAATTTTAATTGATTAATTGATAAATATGTTAATTTTAGTAATTTATTTTCTGTAGCGGGTTTTGGGTTTATTGGGGAATAGTGTGGAAAGCAATTTAATTATAATTATTTAAATATGTTATTCTATTCATTGGTATTTATTTAGAATTAATTGTTAATTAATTATTAATTGGTAATTAATTAAAATATAATTGGTAATTAATTTTATTTGATTAATTGATAAATATGTTAATTTTAGTAATTTATTTTCTGTAGCGGGTTGTGGGTTTATAGGGGAATAGGGTGGGAAGTAATTTAATTATAATTAATTAAATATGTTATTTTATTTATTGTTATTTATTTAGAATTAATTGTTAATTAATTATTAATCGGTAAATAATTAAAATATAATTTGTAAATAATTGTAATTGATTAATTGATAAATATGTTAATTTTAGTAATTTATTTTCTGTAGCGGGTTGTGGGTTTATAGGGGAATAGGGTAGGAAGTAATTTTAATATAGTTAATTAAATATGTAATTTAATTATTTGGTATTTATTCAGAATTAATTGTTAATTAATTATTAATTGGCAATTAATTAAAATATAATTGGTAATTATTTTTAATTGATTAATGGATAAATATGTTAATTTTAGTAATTTTTTTTTAGCAGGTTGTGGGTTAATAGGGGAAAAGGGTGGGAAGTAATTTAATTAAAATTATTTAAATATGTTAATTTAATTATTGGTATTTATTTATAATTAATTGTTAATTAATTATTATTGGCAAATAATTAAAATATAATTGGTAATTAATTTTAATTGATTAATTGATAAATATGTTAATTTTAGTAATTTATCTTCTGTAGCAGGTTGTGGGTTTATAGGGGAATAGGGTGGGAAGTAATTTAATTACAATTATTTACATATGTTAATTTAATTATTGGTATTTATTTAGAACTAATCGTAAATTAATTAATAATTTTTAATTAAATAATATATATTTTGAAATTTATTGTAATTGATTAATTGATAATTATGTTACTTTTATTAAATTAATTTCTGTAGTGGGCTGTGTGTTTTTAGGGGAATAGCTTGTGAAGTAATTTAATTGTAAGTAATTACATGTTTTAATACCTAATTTATTGAGTTAATTTTTACAAATACTTTCAAATTGTTCATTATTTTATTTCTAATAGGTAAATAATTATTATTAGTAGGTAATTTTTATTATTATATCATTTTTATTTTTATTTTAAATTGATTATTTAATATATTTCACACAATTGTAAAATATTTTAATTAATTTGAAATTGGTGTTAATATTTATATTATTTATATTTAAATAATAAGTATTTACTTGCCCTACTATTGCACGTACTGTAGTTGGAATAGTAATTTCACCCCTACGCTATCCAACTCTTTCCCTACTGTTGCACTCACTGGAGTGGGAATAGTAATTTTTACCCCTACGCTATCCAACGCTTTCCCTACTGTTGCACTCACTGGAGTGGGAATAGTAAATTTTACCCCTACGCTATCCAACGCTTTCCCTACTGTCGCACTCACTGGAGTGGGAATAGTAATTTTTACCCCTACGCTATCCAACGCTTTCCCTACTGTTGCACTCACTGGAGTGGGAATAGTAATTTTTACCCCTACGCTATCCAACGCTTTCCTTACTGTTGCACTCTCTGGAGTGGTAATAGTAATTTTTACCCCTACGCTATCCAATGTTTTCCCTACTGTTGCACTCTCTGGAGTTGGAATAGTAATTTTTACTCCTACGCTATCCAACGCTTACCCTACTGTTACACTCACTGGAGTTGGAATAGTAATTTTTACCCCTACGCTATCTAATGCTTTCCCTACTGTTGCACTGACTGGAGTGGGAATAGTAATTTTTACCCCATGCTATCCAACGCTTTCCCTACTGTTGCACTCACTGGAGTGGGAATAGTAAATTTTACCCCTACGCTATCCAACGCTTTCCCTACTGTTGCACTCACTGGAGTGGGAATAGTAATTTTTACCTCTACGCTATCCAACGCTTTCCCTACTGTTGCACTCTCTGGAGTGGTAATAGTAATTTGTACCCCTACGCTATCCAATGTTTTCCCTACTGTTGCACTCGCTGGAGTGGGAATAGTAATTTTTACCCCTACGCTATCCAACGCTTTCCCTCCTGTTGCACTCACTGGAGTGGGAATAGTAATTTTTACCCCTACGCTATCCAACGTTTTCCCTACTGTTGCACTCACTGGAGTTGGAATAGTAATTTTAACCCCTACGCTATCCAACGCTTTCCCTACTGTTGCACTCTCTGGAGTGGGAATAGTAATTTTTACACCTACGCTATCCAACACTTTACCTACTGTTGCACTCACTGGAGTGGGAATAGTAATTTTTAACCCTACGCTATCCAACACTTTCCCTACTGTTGCACTCTCTGGAGTGGTAATAGTAATTTTTACCCCTACGCTATCCAATGTTTTCCCTACTGTTTCACTCTCTGGAGTTGGAATAGTAATTTTTACTCCTACGCTATCCAACGCTTACCCTACTGTTATACTCACTGGAGTTGGAATAGTAATTTTTACCCCTACGCTATCCAATGCTTTCCCTACTGTTGCACTCACTGGAGTGGGAATAGTAATTTTTACCCCTATGCTATCCAACGCTTTCCCTACTGTTGCACTCACTGGAGTGGGAATAGTACATTTTACCCCTACGCTATCCAACGCTTTCCCTACTGTTGCACTCACTGGCGTGGGAATAGAAATTTTTACATCTACGCTATCCAACGCTTTCCCTACTGTTGCACTCTCTGGAGTGGTAATAGTAATTTGTACTCCTACGCTATCCAATATTTTCCCTACTGTTGCACTCACTGGAGTGGGAATAGTAATTTTTACCCCTACGCTATCCAACGCTTTCCCTACTGTTGCACTCACTGGAGTGGGAATAGTAATTTTTACCCCTACTATATCCAACGCTTTCCCTACTGTTGCACTCACTGGAGTTGGAATAGTAATTTTAACCCCTACGCTATCCAACGCTTTCCCTACTGTTGCACTCTCTGGAGTGGGAATAGTAATTTTTACACCTACGCTATCCAACACTTTACCTACTGTTGCACTCACTGGAGTCGTTACAGTAAATGTAACCCTTTTGCTATCCTACTGTAAAAATATTGTATATGTTTTGTAAATAATATGTATATATATATATATATATATATATATATGTATTAAAAATATATATTTTTTTAAAGTTACATTAATTATTTCTCAATTTTACGTTTATTTAAGTATTTTAAATATGTTTAAATTAATTTAATTTATTATTATATTACTTTTAATTTACTTTTAAGACATTTAAAAAATTCGATATTTTGACAGTCTATATTTTTTACACTCGTATTTTGGAGTCGATATTTTTGTACTTACCTGTTTGAAGATAGGAAGTCGATATTTTTGCAGTCGATATTTTGACCTCGATATTTTGTCCTCTCGATATTTTGTCTGTCGATGTTCTGTCAGTGATCCGGCAATTTGGTTCCTATGGCTGTCCAATCATTCAGGAGATAGGCCTTTCACCTGTGGCAGTATGAGGAGTTAACCTTTATGCACGAAGAATAAAGTGAAGAACTGATTTGAGTTCATGCTTTTCCAGCACACTGAACAGTCTTCTTGAGGGTGCTCATTAATCGCTCAATGACACCGTTCACTTGGGGTCAGAGATGTTTGCTTTTCTGATGCTTGACATTTAGATGAGTAAGAAAGTCTTTAAATTATCGACTATTGAAAGGCTGGTCATTGTCAGATTTCAAAATTTAAGGAACACCTGATGTTGCAAAAATACTTTCTAATCTCTGTTATGAGTGGTTGATGACAGATCTTTCACAAGGGGGAAATGGTAGCATTCATCAGCTATGACTAGTAGATGACGTCTATTGTCAAGGGGTCCAAAGAAATCAATTGCAATTTTTTCCCATGCACGGTTTGTAAGATCAGACATGTTCAACAGAAGCAGGGTTATTTTGGATGACAAGCAGTTGCACAAATGATATGCACTTAAATCTTTTTCAACTCTTTCTTCAAGATGAGGGAACCACACTTGTCTATTAGTGCTCAATTAGTATCAACAATTCCATGATATCCCTCATTTGCTAGTTCAATGACTTGTTGTCTCAGACTCTCAGGTATGACAAGTGTCGATCCCCATAAGATGATGTCTTCTGGGGTAACCAAAAGTTATTCCTGCTCATTTTAAATTTTTTGGTATTTAAGGTCATCATGAAGAGGTTGAATATTGATGTGTAATAATGTTTTTGAGTATTAGCATATTTCTGCCAGTGCTCGTGGCAGCAATGATTTGTTTCACCAATATGGCAACAGGGGTACTGGATTTCACGATGAAGTGAACATAAGCATCGGCTGCTTTAGAAGTAGTGCCTTGACACGGTATTGGTACACATGAGTAGTAGTCAGCAATGTTTTCATCTTTTCCTGGATGATGCACAATTGTATAATCATACTCCTGCAATCGCAACCCCCACCTCTCAGTGCAAGGAGGCATCTTGGCTTTAGGATTGATGAAAATGATGAGTAATGCTGAAAGGTCGGGGACAGCTTTGATGTGTTTTCCATGTAGGAACACATTAAAAAAATGCTCACAAGATCACACCATGGTGAGGCTTTCTTTTTCAGGTTGTGAATAAGCTAGTTCCATTGGTGGCAAACTCCTGCTAGGATAAGCCGCAATATGTCTTGGTGCATTAGGATGTCTATTGTGCTGGGCAAGTATGGCAACTAACCCCACGGGGCTGGCATGAACATTAATCTCCGTTTGGGGTTTTGAATCAAAGTATGCCATTTCAGTGGCATTCTCAATCGCATGCTTGATTTCCTTGAAGATTTGTCTACATTCACGTGGCCAACAAAATGGAACTTTTTCATTTGGTTAAGTCTCTCAATGGACAGCAGCACAGTCATGTATATATTTTGAGCAGTAAGTGTCCATAGCAAGGAAGGGCCGCAGCATAGTTACATCTTGTGGGGAACAAGTGGATGTCAACACTTGTATTTTTTTGGGACCTGGAGTTATTCCCCCATCAGAAAAGATATGACCAAAGAACCTGAGTCTTGTTTTATGAAACTCACACTTTGCTGCATTTAAAGTGAGACCTTCATCAGCAAATATAAGACACTCTTGTGTAAGAGCTTTATAATGTTCCTTTCGTGTGGCCCCAAAAGCCAATATGTCATCACTGTAATTGAAAGCATTTGTGACTGGTTGTATTATGCAATGGATGACATCCTGAAAGAGTTCTGCAGCTGATGACACTTTGAAACATAGGCTTAGGGCAGCGCAGCAAAGCACTTTTTCATCTGCTGCCATACTCCATAATGAAAGGGCAGTAATGCATTGTATTTAAGTAATATGGTGCATTCCTGTCTTTTCTGCCTGTGCTAGCACTGTTTTGGCAGCCTAGTACCAACATAGGCAACCTTACACTATCGTGAAAGGGTGCCTCCATTGCAGGTGGAATTGTTTTTGTGCAGGAAGCAGCTCCTGCTGGCACAAAAATAATCTTACAAGGGGTTTTTCTCTTTCCATGTGTGCTGTATTCTGCAGCAAACATGGAAATTGGAAAAAATGAGGAGAAATAAACATATTTCTTCTCATTACACATTACCTTGTAAGACGTATGAATGTGACATGTCCCCAGGTTTACATGACTTTGTAAATCTGGGGTAGCACCAAATTCCATGGGTGTTGTGTGGGAAAATCCACTGCAACGCCCATGGAATGTCTCCTGTATGTAGAGTAAGGCGGTTCAGCAATTTGCGTTGTATTACCTTACTCATGATTTATGAGATCACTCAAAGCCACAAAGGGTGGCTTTGCGTGGCTTCATGAATCTCATAAATAAGCCCCTTAAAGGCACATGCATCAAAAGAAAAACCGGTCGCAAACAGCAGAATCTCAGAATCTGCCCCTTTGCGACCGATATTTTTGCATTTGGGATGCATCATCCCAAATGCAAAAATCGCAATTTAAGTAATCTCTAAATTGCGATTACTTAAATTGCGATTGCATTTACGGAATCGCAAATTGAGATTCCTTAAATGTAATGCATTAAAGTAAACAAATTAGCGATTTTGCGAATAGGAGTCCCAAATTACCATCAATTTGTACTAGATGGTAATTTGCAAAAACTTTGAAGAATGCACTAAAGTGCAGTTTTCAAAGTTCCATTTTACACACACACGTGCCCTTGGGGCATGTGTGTGTGCAATATGTTCTTATATGCAGATTTCAGGGGTGCAACAGGGTGTCCTTTTGACACCCTTGCACCCTTGAAATTACATGCGCAATTTGCGAGTACCTATTGGGTACTCACAAATTGCGAATGCAATTCCCATTCATAAGAATGAATGGGAAGACATTCCTTTATTGCGACTCGCAATTTGCGAGTCGCAATTAAGGAATGTTTAGAAATCTCTATTTTTTTTAGCGATTTCTACATGCATAGACTTTTGCGATTCCTTAATTGCGATTCCTTAATAATCGCAATTAAGGAATCGCAAAAGTCTACCTTGATGCATGTACCTGTTAGTCTTTTATATCTAAGCATATCAATAAGCAGTGAAAAGGTAGTAATGTTCCTGCAATTTTCTTCCAGTTCAAGTAGGTGATACACTTTGATTAATGCAGGAAAAGACATAGGCTGTATTCGGCTGTGTAATGATGCCAGCACTATGTGGACCTGGATGTCATTCTCTTTCAATCACCTTGTTTGCTTGTCGCATATCATCACAGGTGAGCCTGGCTCCTCCACTATCCTTCTTCGGCACTACCACCATGGATGATACCCATGGCTCTGGACCAGTGAATCACTCAATTATGTTGTGCTTTAATAGTGTCTCAGGTTCTTTCTCAACAGTTTCTTTCAAATGAAATGGAATTTGATGATGTTATTGAGCAACAGGGTGGATGTTTTCATTTATTTGACTTTGTACTTTCATTATCTTAAGTCTTCCTAGTCGATGCACCAAGGATGGAAACTGATTTACTATCTCATGATAGGCATTGACATTGTAGTTTACAGAAATCAGCCCCTTGTCAGCAGCAGTACTGAAGCTGAGTAAAAATGTATTTGTTGAAGTGCCTTGCAGGACATGAATTTGTGCTTGTCCTACCATCTTTTTATGCTTCACAATTGCCATAAATAGACCTTGACTTTGCAGTGGCATCGAAGCAGCAAACGTACACACATTGGTTTTGAATGGGGTTAAAAAGGACACTGGAGACAGTTCATTGTACTTTTCCGCTGGCATAATGTTTATTGATGTGCCACTGTCTATGAAAAAAGGAATGAGTCATCCATTTACCTTCAGTGTGATTTATCACTTGTCAATCTCTCTTTGGCCGATGTTCTTCCACACAAGAAGCTAATCCTACATATGCATGTTGTCTAGTGGTTGACATTGACATCACACATCCATCTTCCTCACTGTTGCTTGGAAATGACGATGACGAACATTTAGATGAGGAATTTGACGATATTAAACATTGTTCAATTTCTGTTTCCACAACTGATGTTGCTGCTTGGCCTTGTCGGCGTGATTGAAACGTTTCTGGAATTTTCTGGAATCCATTTTGATTTCTTGACGTGATGCACTTGATTTTTCCCTTGCTTTGCAAACTGTCACAAAATTGTTCTCTTTCCCTCAGCCTTTGCATATCTCTCCAATGGCGGGACATTTACCTTCATGTAGAAAGGAAAATCCACCTAGAAAACACAACATCTATTTCTTTGGAGACATTACTTTGTGGCCTTCTCTCTTGTGTTTCGGCTTACTTTTTACACTCAGGGGTGATTCATTATGGGTTGTTCCGGCCTCCATGTTAGCGGCTTGTTTGTCAGTTATGCCATCCGCTCTAGCAGCCATGAGTACTTGCTCCAAACTGAGTTTGTCTTATAGCATTCATCATCTGAAGGAATTTGAAGGCAACCATTTATTACTCTGAGATGCTTGGCTCTTCATCGTTGAACTCTTTGAACTTGCAATGCTTGATGAGTGAATCAAGTCTTTCTTCAAACTCATCCATCACTTCGCCAACTTTCTTCCTTTCCTGACTGATAATATACCTTTGGTAGTCGAAATTTGGCATTGGATTGAACTTGGTGTTTAGCACCACTTTGATTTGACAGTACGTTATTCCATCACTGTGTGATATTTTCTATATTACTTTTTTTACTCCTTCATCCTCCGAATTCTTTAAATCTTTAAGGATATTTTTGTCATTTGCTTCTTCAAGCACATCAATTAAATCATCTAAGGATTTTATCCAGGCAGTCCATCTATCACCAATATTCTGCTTTTTGGTGATATCAAAAGGAGGCAGTGGTTTTAAGAAGGCAGTGGCACCATATTTGGTGCTCTTTTCCACAGGAATTGGAAAAAGAAAACGTCACTATTTTGACTGCCGCCCTTCAGTTGGTCCTCATGAGCACAATCCCCATGCTTCTGCTTGGATTACAGCACTGGGTGCTGAGGTCGGAAGGCACTCTTTACTCAGGTTCTTGTAAGTGTAATTGTGTTCTATGTACATCTGGTTATTGCCACCTCTAATGTTTCTTTGTGTTTTACCAGCTTCTACTCACAGTTTTTTCTTGCACCTGGCTGCCACCTCTCTTTTCACTTTCCATATCTAGTTTTTGCTGCCTTTAGCATTTTTTTGCACCAGACATGTTTTAACTTTTAGCTCTGCCTTACACTCAGCTATCACTGCCTTAAGCACTATATGAGTGATGGCGCAGAGTTAGGCTGTGATGCAGTATCTCTTGTCTTGACTTTATCAGCAAAATTTCCAGCTCATGACAAAAAAACTTTCTGTAAGGCCTTTACTTTCTTCACAGGCCTTTCACTGGCCTCCTACTTCCACAACAAGATCGCGGACATACACAACAGCTTCAGCACTCAACCGACGCACGCCACGACCGAACCACCGCCCCCCACCACCACCCTCCGCGCCTGGACTCCGATCAGCACCGAAGACACCGTCCGCATGATGAACTCCATCCACTCCGGATCTCCGACCGACCCTTGCCCCCACCACGTCTTCAACAAGGCCGACGCTGTCATCGCACCCCACCTGCGGGACATCATCAACACCTCCTTCGACACCGCCACCTTCCCGGAGAGCTGGAAGCACGCCGAACTCAGCGCCCTACTAAAGAAACCTACAGCGGACCCCACCGAACTCAAGAATTACCGCCCCATCTCGCTCCTCCCGTTTCCAGCCAAAGTCATCGAGAAGACCGTCAACAAACAGCTGTCCGACTTCCTCGAGACGAATGGATCCCTCGACCCCTCACAGTCTGGCTTCCGAGCCAACCACAGCACCGAGACCGCCCTCATCGCTGCCACCGATGACATCCGAGCCCTGATGGACAACGGAGAAACAGCGGTCCTCATCCTCCTAGACCTCTCCGCGGCATTCGACACTGTCTGCCACCGCACCCTAGTGCAGCGCCTCAGCAACGTCGGAATCCAGGAGAAGGCACTGGAATGGATCATCTCCTTCCTCGACGGAGGAACACAGAGAGTCCGGCTACCACCGTACAAGTCAGAGGCCACCGAAGTCATCTGCGGCGTCCCTCAAGGATCCTCGCTGAGCCCCACCCTCTTCAACGTCTACATGAGCCCCCTCGTGGCCATCGCACGCTAACACAACCTCAACATCATCTCCTACGCTGACGACACCCAGCTGATCCTCTCCCTGACCAACGACCCCGCCGCCGCCAGAGCCAACCTTCACGAAGGGATGAAAGACGTAGCCGAGTGGATGACGACCAGCTGCCTGAAACTGAACTCAGACAAGACGGAAGTCCTCATCCTGGGCCCCTCGCCCTCCGCCTGGGACGAATCCTGGTGGCCCCCCGCCCTGGGCACCGCACCCAAACCGACAGACCACACACGCAACCTGGGCTTCATCCTGGACTCCTCCCTCACCATGACCAGACAAGTCAACGCCGTCTCCTCGTCATGCTTCAACATCCTGCGCATGCTACGGAAGATCTTATGGTGGATCCCCACCGAGACCAGGAAGACGGTCACCCAGGCCCTCGTCACCAGCCGACTGGACTACGGCAATGCCCTCTACGCCGGAACCACCGCCAAGCTCCAGAAGAGACTCCAGCGGATCCAGAACGCCTCAGCCAGACTCATCCTCGACATCCCACGACACAGCCACATCTCCGGACATCTGAGAGACCTGCACTGGCTCCCCGTCAACAAAAGAATCACCTTCCGTCTCCTCACCCACGCACACAAAGCCTTACACGATCAAGGCCCGAGCTACCTCAACAACCGCATCAACTTCTACGCTCCCAAACGCCATCTCCGATCAGCCAGGTCCTTCTCCTACCTGGCCGCCAAGACCTGGAACTCCCTCCCGACTGACCTGCGCCTGACCCATGACCACCTCTCCTTCAGGAAGAAGCTCAAGACCTGGCTGTTCGAGCAGTAGCAGCACCCCCCCCCCCCCCCAAGCGCCTTGAGACCCTCCGGGTAAGTAGTGCGCTCTATAAATGTCTTTGATTGATTGATTGATTGATAAATACATATGTTAGGGCTTTATGTGACTTTGAGGTATGGGATCATCCTTTTGCTCTATTTATTCTCTCCTCAACTCAGTGAGCATTTTGTCTTTTCTGCTAAAATGTATTGATGATTACTTTTTAATTTAGAACGGATATGATTTAGTAATTGCCGAGTCCTCTATTTATTTGTAATATTGCCTCTGACACAGCCATGACAACGCAATCTATCCTTCTGGAACAAACACACAAAATCCTAGATACACACAGATTTAGGCAAGCACAAGAAAATGAACACACACAAATACTATTTATGCACTTAAGTACTCACACTGCGGTGTATACACATGCACAGAAACACAGGTATACCCAAGCAGAGACTAAAACACAGGCATAAACATGTACACACACGAGAGAATGGAATGTGCCTTGATATTAATCAATTCCGAGATTACAATCCAGAGGGTGCAAATGCTATGCAAGTTAAGCAGCTGATCAAGATGCAATGGGGCAGATTTACAAGAAAGTGATGCATCTGTAGAGATGTGTCACTTTCCCTGCGCCACCCTGAGAAACCCTTGCTCCACCATGGGGCCGCTGTGTTTACAATTTTGCGCACCATGGCGCAAGTATTGACAGATGCGTTAAAAATTCTGACGCATCTGTAGGAGCAAAAATCACGCATTGCTAGAGTCGTGTCGCAAGCACGACGCAACTCCAGCAATGCATTTTGAGGCCTATTCCCACTATACTGTGTTACTCCTAACGCCAGCTAAAGCAGGTGCAAGGTTTTGACGCAGTGGCGTCCTAAAAGTGATGCTGTGAAATCATGTAGATTTCACTGCTTCACTTTTACAAGGCTTTCTTGCATGGGAACGCCCACCCTGCATACATTATACCTGATGCAGGTATAATGTGATGCAGGGCTTGGCAAGGTGACGCATCTCCCAAGATGCGTCAAATTGTAAATTGGCCACATTGTTTACACCACTGATGCATCAAAAAAAGTGATGCAATGGCAACACAAAAGTGTTGCAAGGGACTTGTAAATCTGCCCCAATGTTCGTTACGCACGCACCATGTGCTATCAGTGCTTGTTTTCTTCATTAGAATGCCGTGAGTACTCATTATGAATGAACAGTTCAATTCCATTACGGGTGGTAATTCATGCTACCGCATATACACACATTATCCGTTTGGTGGCTAACGCTACACCTGCGCAATTGTCCAGGGGTACATTCGAGTAGGTCAAACTTGCTGTAATTTACTGGTGGAAAAATGTCCAAAAATTACAGGAACATGCAAACTTTGTTGCAGTGAGCACCACAAATCTGCATGTCATTCCCCCAAAACTTATAATAGTTGCTAATTATTGCTTCTGAGACATTTCGAACATCACTGTGTTGGATTTTATCAGTGGATAATTGCCACTTCAAACAATGGGCTAATCTTAAGTAGGCCCAGGTAAAATTATGTCATTACACCATGTCACATAATACGTTGTGTTTGTGGCAAAACTATAGCTGCTTATCTCTACTGCGGTATGGCCACAAGCACATGTGGTATAGTTTTCATAGAGTGATGTGTGGGAGAGTAGGGTGGGAATCAAGACAGTCATTTTATATAAATCATTGCGCCAATTTAGTTAGTGGGTCTCATCCTTGGGTATGAGAAGGTAGGAAAGCTCCGGATATTTCCCCAGGGTAGTTGAAATGCAGTTTTTGGGTAGATATCAGAGAGAAACATGCATTGCACACGGAATTATGGATCCTCATTGTATTTCTATTTTATTCATTCATGAAAATGTTATGTTGTGATAATAGGGCATTTCTGGTCCCCCTAGGACATACATCAATTAAAAACACGTCATTTGCCCCTGAGTTGACCTGAAATTCAGATGTGGGAAGAGGTGAGAGGGACACACACCTCATACCAAGATGCCTGGCTCCTAACTCTGTTTTATTTCTTCATTTCATAAAAAATATCCTTTGTGTTCTGAGGGCATTACATGTCCACAAAGGAGACACGTAAGAGCGTAGTATTACTGATCTACCCCTAGTGGAGCTGAAATGCAAATGATGTGTATCTGTCAGAGAGAGGTATATCTTGTCACAGGAAACCTGGCTTCTTGCTCTGTTTATATTTTTTTAATTCTCAAAAAGTGATGTAATTTGTCCAGAGGGCATTTTAGACCCCTCAAAGGAGACAGAATAAGACCACCTCCACCTACTCTCTCTCAGTGTGCTGAAATGCTAATGTTAGATTAAGGCCAGGGAGAGGCATGCCATGACCTGGAATGGCCTGCTCCCATTCTGTTTATATTTTATAGTACCAATGATCCTTGGTGGCCAGGCACTATATCAGCCCCTCTCAGGGGGCTAAATCTAGAGAAAACATCTCCGGTATGCAGACACTGGAGAGGTGATGAGGAGTGGTCAGAGAGAAGCATATCTAGTGCTCAATTTGAGATGGTGGTTGCCAGTGAAGCCCACCATCTCTCATTTTTGGGCAATTATTCTTCGTGGGCTATTTCCCAGGAGCAAGAGAGGGGAATTGCACAAAGGGGAACAAAGTAGAAAGAGAAAGACAGAAAACCTGTCAAAAAGGGGGACAACAGGCACCTGCAAGAGTGTGATAAAGAGGCAGAGAGTGACCGGTAGTTGATTAAAGAGGCATGAAGTAGATTCTAGACTACACAGCCTTGGCATCCAGAGCGCTGGTGCAGGCGTGAGCTTCTGAGCAGAGTTTTGGGCACTGGAACTTATTCTACTACAAATGTAAGCCTACTAAAGTCTAATCTTTTGCATGGTTGAATTATTTATGTACCCCAAAATTGAAAAGCGTGTATTTGAGACTAAAATGTGTGTATATTCATAACTCATACACTTAGCTAACGACAAATTACTGGATTTGTAATATATATATATATATATATATATATATATATATATATATATATATATATATATATATATATATATATATATATATATATATATTTTAATAATCTGTTTATTGGCATTTCAAGAAACAAGAAAAAACAAGGCAGCAATTGAAGGTATCAGCATGTACATACCTAGCTCAGGTTCAAAGGCAGATAAGTATAAAAGACACATGTCTAATAGTACATTTAAAGACTAAAGCCTGGCAGTACAACCATTCAATACCTAATTAAGAAATCTTGTGGCCATATCCCACTTAGGTGTCCCCCGTTCCCCAGTCAGCTGAGTAATCTGCCCCAGAGTTCACTCCACCATGGCCTTGGTGTACAATCTGCGAATCAGGTATGTCATTCGGAGGGGCAGTAGTCCTATCGTTGGGCATCTAAATGTGTGTCGTAGGGCAGTCCTCCCCCGTCGCTGTTGCCACAACCTCCCCGTCTGGGGTCACGCGTGAGGGCTCCCTAGTCAAGAAAAGGGACCAGAAATTCTTAGGTCTCTTGCTTGGGGGTAGCAATTCGCTATATAGCTCTGTTTGGGTGCTACAATAGAGCATTTCTTTCGTCCACTGTGTCAGTGTGGGTGTTGGACCTCACAGCCAACAGAGGGCCACCCATCTTCTGGCAAGGAGAAAGGCCATATCTACCAGTTGTCTAAGGTCCTTAGGGAGTAGCTTGGAGTAACCTAAGATAGCCAGGAGTGGGTCTGGAGACAATACCAGTTTAGTATTACAGTTAACTTCTTCATACAACCTGCCCCAGAAGGCCGCAATCCCCGGACAGGCCCATGTGACATGCAAAAAATCCACGACCAATTCTCTACAACTCTCACATTGTGGGCTCTCATGCAGACAGTATCTATGGGGACGTTCAGGCGTATAATACACCCTGTTCAGAAATTTGAAATAAACTAATCTGTGGCGTCTGTTGAGAGATATTTGTTTAGTACTCGAGCAACAGTACAGCCATTTATCGTCTGTCAATTCCACCCTGAGATCTCTCTGCCATTCCATGCGTGGTTTAGAGTATTCTGTGCCCCTCTCTGCAAGGGCTATGAGATACAGCCTGGAGACCATTTTAGCGGGCGACTTAGCTCTAATAACAGTAGTTCATGCCGCAACCTCCGAGGCTCTGCCATATCCTCTCCCAATAGATCCTTGAGGGCATGCCTCACTCTATGAAACTGAAAATGGGGCATCAGCGAATACGACTCTCCCTCCCCTTCAACATCTCCCCAGGAACGAGCAGTGCCATCTGCGAAGAGGTCCCCCATGGTGTGTATTTTCAACGACTCTATCACCTCTTTGTCTTGGCATGGGGCGAGCCAATAGCACCAATCAAGAGGAGCTAACAGAGCGTACAGCAAATTGCAAGCCTGAGCTTCCAGCATATGATGGCACGCATGCGTATCAGACTTGAACGAATCTAATATGCCAGTGCACCGGTCTCTTGGCGAAAACAGCTGCGCAGGTAAGAGTGTAGGATCCACCACAATGATCTCTATTCGAATGTGTGTGACCTCAGCAGGCCCATGGATCCAATGATATGCATGAGAGCTTTGTGTCGCTCTATAATAAAGTTCCAAATCAGGGACGCCTAAACCCCCCATCGTGTACGGTCGGGTAAGTATTTTCCAGGCCACCTGTGGCTGCTTGCCCGCCCATGCCAGTCAAATCATCAGCGAATACAATTGTTGGAAAAAAGTTTTTGACAGGACCATAGGGATATTAATGAAGAGGAAAAGAAGACGCGGCAATACAATCATTTTCATGAGAGACACTCTCCCCATCATCGACAGAGGCAGGTTAATCCATCTCTCAATGTCATCCTCCAGTTTGGAGATAGCAACCCCATAGTTTTCCCTCAACACCACCTCAGAATCAGTATGCAGTCGAACTCCGAGGTATCGAACCACATCTGTTGTCCATATCAGTGGGTATTCCGGGTCCACTCGTCCTGTGGCAGGGGTGAGGGGGAACATAGTAGACTTCTGCCGCATAGTATTCCCGGAACTTCTCTGCCACCTGTGCCTCGGTGAGTAGAGGGTCTGATTGGGACGTCCTCATATCCGAAATTTCAGCTCTGTCTCTACGATGTCTAACCGTTCGTGCCAATACCATTTCTGGGTGTTCCCCCTCACAGTAAATTCTAGCAGTAGCTTACTTTCCAAGGTGTTTTATTTCCACATCATATTCCTCCTGATAATCATGTAGCGTCTGCGCTAGTTCGTGAGTAAGCGCTTCACTCCGGTCTGTAATTCTTAGCGCCTCTAACTCTTTCAGCTTTTTTTCGAGGGACTCTAACCGGTTCCGAATCGATCTAAGGACACCCGCATGTTTAGAGATAGTGACCCCTCTAACATACACTTTAAAGGCCTCCCACTCAGTCTGGAACAAATCCACTTATCCCACATTAGTTTAAAAAAAAGTCTTAATGGATGTGGCCAGGTCCTATCTGAATACATTGTCAAGCAGTGAATAGGGTGGAAAACGCCACATAAACGGGGGACTACATTTCTTGGGCGAGGCAATAGTCAGTAAAAGTGGGGACATGTTGGTTTAGGTATTTGGAGGCCAGCCAGTAGTCAATTCTAGTGTGCACATTATGTGGTGCAGAATAGTGTGTGTAACCGTCCTGTAGTGGGTGCCTGTGTTTCCAAACGTCACAGAGTTCAAGACTCAACATCGACATCTCTAGTACTCTGGCAAAGGCTGAGGGGCGTCTGGCTGGGCCGTCTGATCTATCTTTGTCAGGGTGTCTAACCAGGTTGAAGTCTCCACCCCCAGAGAGCATGCGCCTGAGCTTTCGACGTCAAGTTGGAGTAAAAACCTGGGTGATCATAGTTGGGGCCATATATATTCATGATAACAATCTCCAGCCCTTTCCCACAGCACTTAGAGATAGCAAAGCGTCCCGCCCCATCCGTCTCCAGGAGTGTCAGTGTCATTGAGGCCTTCGGATTCACCCACGTCAGCACCCCCCTAGGGTCTAAGGTAAATCCTGCGGCGTGAACATTGCTGGGCAGTCCGGTTAGAGATGAGTCTCCTGAAGGAGTGCAATGTCGACATTATGTCTTGTAAGATAGTGGAGTATTTTCTGGACTTTGCGATGGTCAATAAGACCACGCACATTCCAAGTCAGTAGGACTAGGGAGTCTACTGGTCCTTCAGGTGGGGCTACCGAAGTGTCAGTCATAGGAGAATGAGTCATAGTTAAGTGTCAGCAGTGTGTATATCTTTGCCATGTAATGCCTCAATTGTGCCATATAACCAGCATTAACCCAAAAAACACCATTAAACCTCCCCGTCACGTATTTCCCTTCTGTTTGCACCATAGGGACAGAGATTGGAAGGTCTCCAACAGACCAGAATCCTAGCGACCCAATACAGAGATACAACATTGGAAACCACCAAAGAAATATAGCTTCAAAAACCAAACCCTCCCCAAGACCCTCACACGCCTGCCCATCCCAAACTTGGCTGCGATTTACATCCCTCCCACCCAAACAATGACCACCCACCACCCCCCCCCACATCCCTCAACAACCAAAAAATTCCACATGTGGTATTCATGCTGGGGTGGATGTAGCTCTCTAAAAACAAAAACTAAGGCTGGGTAGTGTGAGCCACTGTAGCGACAGGGTAATTTTAGACTATTTTCAGACTGGTGGTGACTATAATTTACTACCATTTCAGTCCTAGTTGCATTTGTGTTTACTTGTAGGGCTTAACTATGTGCTTTGACAGGGTTTAGTAACTTTTTCCGTTTTCTCGGGCCTACAGGCCCGAAAGCTAGAGAGAAGCCATTTTGTATCTCTGCCTCGGCTGTCCGAGGCGCTTGCAAGGTAAAGGTAATGTTTAGAATTCATCCTGTTGTTCGCTAGAGAGGAACCGGTCAAGACTGGCCCTTATCGAAGGAATGTGCTTGTCTCCCAGGCTCTAGACGCAATACGCAGGTGGCCACTGCAGGGGGCGAAGGGGGCCGGGGACTGGTACAGGAATTCGGTGGGAGTCGGCCTATTGCCGGAATTTTCCATAGAGAAAGTGAGCTCTATATTATCAAGGAGCGAGTAGAGTAGAGAGAGAGAGCAACGTGTGGAGAAGACCGAAGAAGTTGGTCTGAAGGCTGGTGCATAGAGATTGATACCATCAGCTAATCAAAATCTTGAAGTGAAGAAGGAAGGTGATTGAAAGTCCTGTAGTGACATCATACAGGAGTGGCAGAGACCAAGACCAGAAGAGGGTTCGAGTGTTCTGGAGCCATGGCAGCGTAGACGAGGCATAGCGGTGCAGACGTGTATTCGTGAGCCATAGAGGGAGAGCAGAGTCCCAAGCGCATAGAAGAGAACGAGAGAGAGGGATCAGCTCCGCTGCTGAGATGGAAAGACACACGTCTAAGGTGAGGCGTTCTGAGCTTAGTGTAGGATACATTTAACTATTCACTTTTATTCCCCTTTTTAGGTCATAGGTATTGATTAACTTAGTTTATTTGTCTTTTGCTCATTCAGTCATGTTTGATTGTAGAATAAAGATCTAATGACCAATATCTTTGAATGTTATTTTCATGAATGAGATTGACCTTTCCTTTTAACCAGGTGCTGATATACAGAAGGAAGGGATATGTCCTTCTGCAAAGGTAACTGATGATTGGGGGAGAGTGTGAACTTCATTTGGGAAATAACTCTTAAAGGTGAACCCCTATTAGTTATCCCCAATTAGTGTAGATCGTCGAGTGACGTTAAGGATATCGTCGGGTGACGTTAAAGATATCGTCGGGTGACGTTAAAGAGATCGTCAGGTGACGTTAAAGATATCGTCGGGTAACGTTAAAGAGATCGTCGGGTGACGTTAAAGAGATCATCGGGTGACGTTAAAGATACAGTCGTACGGGACTATAAAGAAAGATGTAAAATGAGGTAAATATAGGATGAGATATGGAATCCATTAGGTGTTAGTGGTATGTTTGACTATATAGGCATGTAAATAGCTTCTTTTCACTTTCTCAGGTGAGTATTCTAGATGTCTTGAAAATAGTTGCCTGAGAAGAGTGTCGTTACGTGATGACTGGGTTAGCCACGAATGGTGAGCTGCCTGTTCTGAGAATCCGGTCGTTACAGCCACACAGTAGTGTAGATATATTCTGCAATCTGTACCCACCCCTGCAACCCACCAGTGAGGTATCTGAATATGGCGAACCCCCACTCCCTTCCGCCCACAACAACCCAGCAGCTCTGAGGTTCAACGGATAACAACCAAAGCCCCCCGCCCCCGAAGAGGATGCAAATCAGAGCAACAATGGAGCCAACGCACCAGGTATATGCATCCCAACATTCTATTTCGACCCCCCTCCCCGACCACCCAACCGTCAAGTGGGACCAAACACGTTGAGGCAGCTAAAGGGGATAGGCCCCACAGGAACCGCAGGGACCCAAGTGTTAATAACATCCTTCTTAATCCCCCAGCATACACCCAAAATACTGAGCAATTAGTGTTCATAGTTTGTGGTTAGTCCTGTTCGTCTAATGCTCCGCCTCATCCAGGAGAGCCCTCTCAGGAGAGGGAGGCCGCTCTTTCTGCCATTCTTTAAGGACTTTCTGTAAAGCTTTAGGGTCCGTGAAAATCAAGGATCTCCCCTGTCCATTTCACAGGGTAGAGCATCGCGTAATCAACCCCAATATCTTAGAGTTGCCTTTTCATTGGAACAAACTGTCTCCTCGCCTCCTGCACTTTGGCCGTGAAATCCGAGAATAGGGAAATCGCCGACCTCTCGAATTGTAATGGCTGTTTCTCTCTAGCCAGTCTGAGGCCAGTGTCCTGGTCCCTGTAGTTCAACAATTTTGCCATGATAGGTCGGGGAGGCGCACCCGGCTTCGGTCTCGGACCCAAAGAGCGATGAGCCCTCTCAACCACATACATTGCGGAGAAGGCGGTGTCCCCTAACAATGTCTTCAGTAGTTTTCCGACGAAGAGCTCCATATTCCCTGTGTGGATAGTTTCCGGCAGACTAGTAATGCGGAGATTACAGCACTGAGAGCGGGCCTCCAAATCCTCTGTCTTGTCCTGAATGACCTGGAGGACCCTCCCCAGCTGTTTCTGCTCTACGTCAAGAGTTGTATGAGCCTCCTCCAACTCCGTCAGCCTCCGCTCCAACATATCGAGGCGCTCGGCGGGTTTATCCAGCCTCTCGGCCATACGGTCCATTGTGAGAGCATCCATCTTGGTTCCCAAGGAGGTAATCCCATCCTGTAGGTCTTTCTCCATAGCAATGAGCAGGCCGCGGAAATCTTGCTGTTGATCCTCTCTGGCGGATCCTGGTCACCGGTCCCCTCCTCCAGGGGAGTCTCGCTGGTCTTAAACTTCTTCGGGTCGAATGATAATTTCGTTTGAGTTCTATCTACTCGCCCCATTGCAGGACCACAGGCTGTCCCCTTCCTATGAATAGACTGTACGTATCAGTGTTGGCAGGTGTCTTAAAGCAGGCCCACGGTGTGCAGGGCAGAGAGCCCCTAGAGACCGTGCCTGTCAGGGCTACACTGCACCCCTGCAGCAGGGCGCCCTCCTCGCCACAATCCTCTATCTTTGGTGTTTGAGATGGCTATTCCCCAGACATAGCTCACCATGTTGTATGCGCGGTCACAGGTAACCAGCCAAAGTGCCGCCAAAAATCCTCCTAACCCAACACCTTACGTTCCGGGTGAGCTACTGGCATTGGGCACAACCGTGGCCGTGCTTCGCGCCTCAATACCGCATCGGAGGCCGCTCAACCAGAGTTCCAAGCATAGCAGCCGCTGACCCACAACCCTCTCTACAGGCTCTCCACAGGCTCTCCAAGGGACAGGAAGCACAAGTGAGGGGAGATGGGCTCAGCATGCACTCAGCGCACTGGAAGGGGGGCACACATCTCCAGCACCTCCCAATGTATTAGGGTCATCATTGAGCCAGTATCCCTGCGTGGCAGCAATATCCCGGGCTCTGAAAATGGTGGTCAATCCTCCACCAGGACCTTCTCAGAGCCCCAGATCATGCCCCCACTCCAGGGCCCATGCACTCTGAGGGCTCACTGCCAATGAAACTCCCCCCAGTTCAGTTCAACTCACAGTCCTTCACCATAACGCGGTGCCTCCACTACCGCAGTCGGTCGGTTCTGGGAGAGGGGGACGTGCTGCCTTGCGCAGGCAAAATGCGGGCAGGCCCATCACAGAGGCTCCTTCAATCTACAGCGGCCATGCAATGCTGTCAATATTGCCGGAGAGCCGCACCAGCAGAGGTCGGCCCGGCGTTTTCCTCACGGTCCCATCAATAGAATATAAGGCCCCCCGGGCCTCGCCTCAGAGGTATCCTGTACCGCTCTGCCTCTCTGCTGCCGCAGCTCTTGGTCCCCCCACCTACCTCTGATCACACTGGGCGGGACACACAACGATTTCTGACATGGGGAGGGGGAAATTTCACCAGCCCTCCCCGCATTTGCGTCCGCCCCCACAGCTCGGCCGCACCTCCGTCCAGCAGCGAGGGCAGAGTCAGGGGGCTCTCCGATCCAGGGCGGGCCTCTTTTCACCACCAGTGCCAGAGCCCGCAGTCGCCACAGCCCGGACAGTGGGCAGGGAGCAGGCAGAGAGCTCATTCCTTCGATGTCTTCGCTCCGCGGTGGCAGCGCAGTCCTGCAGTGGGTACAGGGCAAGTTTTAAACATGCAGCCCACAGGATAAATGTGCGGAAAAAACATGAAGGGGAGCTCTCGGCTCAAGCAGCCATCTTGGTCGCGAGCTAGCTCCGCCCCTTTTAATATATTTTTAAAGATGATATTTGAGTAATAAATCATGAGGTGATATTAACTTACTAATATTATTACCTTCACTCCAGGAGGAGCTTCGCGCGCAACCAAGATGGCCGCGTGAGCACAGGGTTCCCGAGACCCTCGCAACCTCCCGCATCTATCCTGAAAATTATCCTGAACACATTGACGGGTTATCGAAGACGAGCGATAGCTGAGGCGGACACCGCTGTCCAAATTTGAATCGGACTTCGGGAACCAGGAATACCAACGATTTGAATATTGCGGCCTGCCCCTTGGAGTTGCCCGGAGCTCGAGTTGGTATGGTGCCTGGGCGGTAGTTGAACAACAGCGGCCTGAGGAGACACTGACTTGAACTTTCACTTTCGTTATCGAGGCTCCAGTCTGATCCTATCTGAGAGCGAGCCTACTACTAGCAGACCCTATTTGACGGCTCAGCGATCATAGGTGATGTCCTGACTGCGTATACTGGGCCTGGACGGACTGTGCCCTCTGGTCGCCGCTGATGGTTTGATTGCAGTTCCCGATGCAGCCATTTTCTCTCGTTGCCCGCCACTTTGGAAGGCCTCCTTGTCCGTGATGGCGACCAAACCTGATGGTGACAAGCAAAAGTCCAAGACCCCTCGGTGAGGTGGCTACACCCAAGCAAACAATATGGATCGATATGCCCAATCTAAAGGATCCCCTGGTGGACCGAGTAGATCACTTGATGGTACTAAGGAGGGCCCGGCCTCATTGGCAGAATTGACTTTACAAGACGTCATTGGCGCCCTTGATGGGATGAAGGCATCCATCGGCCAACAATTTGAGACTCTCGCCCACAAGCTGGACACCGTTTCGATCGATGTTAATTTGATCCGTACGGATTTATCAAAAACCAATGAAAAGGTCAAATCCTTAGATCTGAAAACTTCCTGCCTAACGGGTGATGTGTCCGACTTGTCGACAGAGGTCCGCAACCTGCGGACCTCTAATGATCTTTTTACGCGCCGGTTTGAGGACTTTGAAAGTAGGGCCCGGCGTAACAACGTACGCATTATTGGGGTCCCAGAAAAGTCGGAGGATCCGGGGGCTGATCTTTTTGTGGAAGATCTTATCACCAAACACCTCGCTCCTAAGGGTCTGAGCAAGTTCTTCGCGGTTGAACGAGCCCACAGAGTACCGCGTGGTCAACCGAAGTTGGGTGCCCCGCCGAGACCTCTCATCGCCAGAATCTTTAACTTACGGGATAGAGACGCTATCCTGCAGGCCTCACGGATGAGTGGATCCACGAAATATGAAAATACCACTGTGAGTTTCTACCCAGACTTTACACAGGCAGTCCAAAAGCAAAGACTTGGATTTCTGGGCGTCAAACGACGACTGAGGGAGATGGAACTGAAATGCGCAATGCTTTTTCCAGCCAGGCTGCACGTTGAATTCGAGGAACGAATATATTTTTTTGATCGTCCAGAGATGGCGGGAAACTGGCTCGACCTTTTGCCACACCAACGTGGCAGGGAGGAACATTCTGGAGGAGCGGAAGGCGGCCCGACGGAGCAGGAATAGGAGCATGGTTTCCGGTCCCTGAACTTTACTGATAACCCTGACTATGGTTTGATGACTTTTACTGTATGATTTGATGTGGGTGGATATTTAGTCTTACGCAGGGGTGCAGGGTGGGGGGATTTGTAACGGGTTTCTGGTTTGAGGGTGGGGGTTTGTTCAAGGGGGTATGTTTTGGTTCAGTGCAAGGCAACATATTGTTCTATCATTTGATCTGGATGCTGAGTTCCGAGGAGGGGTGGATCTGCTTTCACTTTTGGGATGGGGGGTAGGGGATGGAGACTAATGAGTTGGAATGTGAATGGGTTGGGGGACAGGATAAAACGAGGGGTTGTGTTACAATTGTTGAAGCGACTTTCCCCTGATGTGGTATTGTTGCAGGAAACACATTTGATCGGTAACACTTGTCATGCCATGAACCGGAGAGGGTATCGCCTGGTTGCCCATGCGGGGTTCTCCTCTGGATCCAGAGGGGTGGGTATCCTAGTTAGGAATTCTCTCCCCTTACAAATAGATGCAACAGTCCTGAATGATAGGGGGCACTACGTAGCTCTTACTGGATGATGGGAGGGTAGAACTATATCCTTGATCTCTGTTTACGTCCCCCCGGGTCTGCGGTTGACAACTTTTGCTGACCTGGGGCGAGTAGTATTGGGACTTCCTGAGGGGACTCTGGTAATGAGCGGAGATTTTAACTCGGTTTTCTCTGGCAGGGAGGATCGACACCCACCCAGGGACCTCACCGGGTCAAAGAATTGGCTTAGTGACTTTATAGACACTCTGGGGTTGGTGGACTCTTGGAAACTGCTACACCCGGCCCAAAATCAATACACTTTCCACTCGGGTGCACACGGTAGCCTTTCCAGGATTGATTACATTCTGATGCCGGCTGCGCAGGCCCCCTCCATTACTGAGGTCCGAAATCTAGCTCGGGGAATATCCGACCACTCTCCACTGTGGCTTCGGATAGAGTCGCATGTAAGTTCGGAGGGGCGGGTAGCCCCAATTAATCTGTGGTATCTCCGTAACCCTAAGACCCGCGCGGCGTTGGTCAAATCCCTTGACCAGTATTTTGTTGAGAATCTGGTATGGGTGTCTTCTCCAGTATCGCTCTGGGAGGCTTTTAAGACGGTCATCCGAGGTCAGGCGGTGTCATTGATTGCTGGTGCGAATTAGAGTAGGACTGAGGAGGTAGTTAGACTCGAGACAGAGATCATCGAGCTGGAACGTGATCTGGAACTGGGCGTCACCCGTGAGAAGATGCATGTTCTGCGTCTTAAACAACTTGACTACAGGGCATTGGTTACGGATGCCACGAAAGTCATGGGCAGGGAGCAGCAGGGTAGATTGTATGATGTCGGGGATAAAGCTGGCAAACTGATAGCATGGTTAGATAAAAAAGAGAGGGCTAGTCGTGTGGTTCCTGTGATTGAGAGAGTGAATGGTATGCGTATGACTAAACCCGAGGAGAGTGTCGAGAGTTTTGCTGTACATTTCCAGGAAGTGTATTCCCCCGTATCTGATAAGCCGGGGGAAGATTCCCATTTTTTGGTGTGCGACTTTGCATTGCCCAGCTTATCTGATTCTGATAGAGAGTTGCTGGATGCCGTAATAACCGCGGATGAGGTGGCTCTCGCTATTCGCTCCATTTGTTCGGGGAAGGCGATTGGCCCTAATGGTCTCCCCATTGAACTTTATAAACTGCGCCCGATTAAATGGGGCCATATCTTCGTGACGTGTTCTTGGAATCGCGAGATAGTGGCTCCCTTCCCCGTGATCAGCGTCTTGCGACCACAGTGGTGATTCATAAGGAAGGGAAGCCAAGGGACCGCTGTGCCTCTTATAGGCCTATATCACTTCTTAACGCGGAACCCAAGATTCTTGCTAAATTATTGGCCAATCGTATAATAAAGGTGATTAGTGACTTGATTCATCCAGACCAATCCGGTTTCATCCCGCATCAGAATACGGCCCTGAATTTGCGACGTTTGCATGGTGTTCTCGCGAGGACTTCGTCATTGCGTGAGCCGGCCATCTTGGCCTCCTTGGATGCCACAATGGCTTTTGATACTGTGGAGTGGCCGTATTTGTGGGCTGTACTTGCCAAATTTGGTTTTGGTCCTGGCTTCATTAGCTGGGTCAGGCTCCTCTATGAGGACCTCTATGAGGACCCGTTGGCGCAGGTTGTGGTGAATGGTCGGGTCTCTGAGCCTTTCGTTCTCGGAAGGAGTACAAGACAGGGTTGTCCATTGTCTCCGCTCTTATTTTCCCTTGCTCCTGAGCCCCTTGCTGCCTGGATTAGATGGGAACCGTCGATGAAGGGTATTCAGTGGGCCCCAGACTTCGAAGATTGTATTTCGCTTTACGCGGACGATATACTGTTGTACCTTACATCGCCCCGGAAGTCGTTAATTGTTTTGTTCGATGTCCTCACCTCTTTTGGTAGGAATTCAGGCCTAGTTATCAACTGGACTAAATCTTACTTATACGTCCTCTCGGGAGATGTCCCTCTTTTGCCGCGCGATTGTCCCATCCAGGTTACACAGATGGGTTTTAAGTATCTTGGGGTTTATGTATCATTGAACACGGCTGCCCGATATGAACAGAATTTTCTCCCGCCACTGAAGCTGGACGTGGTGCGCTGCTGCTTTCGCCGCTCGGCCATGCGTTGCTTTTTAAGATGATGTCGTTGCCACGCTTTCTATGTGCTCTTCAGAACACCTTTGATGTAATTCCCACGTGCTATTTTCAGACTATTGAGGGTCTCCAGAGGAAGTTGATCTGGGATGGGCGTTCGCGTATTGCCCTCGCCAAGCTAATGCTTCCATGGTATGATGGTGGTATCGCTCTCCCTGACATCAAACAGTATCACTGGGCGTCTCAATTGGGGACCATTAATCATGGCATGTATGGTCCCGAATTGAACCCTGAATTTGCCATGGACAGGTGGCTGACTCCTGGGGGCGATTATTATAGAGATCTTTATTCTAGATTAGATGGAGGGAAGCTCTCGGGCCACAAAGATTGCGGTATGGGTATGGAACTGCGTAAACAATGCTACGGGTTGGAAAGACCGACTGACCCGAGCGACCCCGCTTTTTGCTTCCGAGAAGCTGGGTAACTTGTGGAAAACGAAAGAATTTGAGAAATGGGATGAGATTGGTATCAGTAAGGTGAATGACCTCTTGGTAAAAGGCAAGTTTAAAACTTTTGAGGAATTGAAAGCCGAGTTCCAACTTAGTGACAGGGAATATTTTCGATATGCTCAGGTCCGCCATGCCTTGCATTCGGTTTTTACTGAGAGTGCGGATATTCCGGAGTCCTCTCCGCTTGAGGATAGAATACTAGATGGTCATGTGCCAGACAGTACTATCTCTTTGATCTATAAAAAACTGATCAATGGTAGGACTGACCTGTTGGTGCTCCTCCGGGACGTATGAACCTGTGACGGTCTTGAATTAGACGATGAGGATTGGCAGTCCGCGATCTCTTCTCCCAAGGAGGTCGCGATTCCGGCCTGTCTCTGGCTGGTGCAACTTAAAATCCTGCATTGAGTCTATGTGAATGGCCCCCGCTTGATTAGAATGGCTTATTCAGAAGATGGTCTTTGTAAGCGTAGTTGTGGGCTGCTCTGGACGTTTCTGCATATAATTTGGAAATGTCCTGCAGTAGCTGCTTTTTGGACTGGGATACAAAATAAGATGGAGGAGGCTGCTGGTGTTGCTCTACTGCCCGAGGCTAGACGTTGTCTCCTGAATATTTGGGAAACAACTGACTATAATGTTGCTCAGACTCAGTGGGCCACCCTGGGAAATATGGTGGCTAAGAGAGACAAAGCGCAGTTGTGGGGTTCCCAGAGGCCGCTCACGGTCGAGGCTTGGATGGAAAACATGGATTGGTGCATGTTTAGGGAGAAGACAGTCTATGTAGCACGGGGCGACCCAGGAAATGGGGTAAGATTTGGGGTAATTGGAACACTTACCGTGGAGATATTTGCGCTCCTCCTCTTATGGATGTCCCTGAAGTTCCACTTTCCCTATGACCTGCCATTCCTTGTAATGTAATATATATAACTGGTCTGGAGCTCGTCTCCCGCCTGCTCCCCTCCCCTAATATGATTTGTATACCTTATTGTATGGTCTTTTTGTTCCTCCTTCGTCATTCGGACTGATATCCTATTGTATTGTGTTAATTGCTTTGTTTGTTTTTTACTTCAATAAAAAAGATTCATTAAAAAAAATACCTTCACTACAGGGGCATTGACGCTATGACTGTGATAGATTAACCCTGTACATGAATTGCAAATTGATAATGACATTTCAACATTAATTATCTTGTCTGGTGCAGTGAGGTAATCACTGCTGGTAATCTTACATAGGGTGGCCATTTATGTAATATTGTTTAACATGGTCACTGTTCCCTTATTTATACCATTAGCTGCTCAGTATGATTTTAGTTGGACATAAGTAGTTCTTATCACAACAAGTTTGAATACCCCTGTAAAAAATTGGGTTAAACCCACCACTGCCACCAGTGTGAGAAATTGTGTTGAGATGGGAGGTTATTACTCCAGCTGACTTTCTTGGTAGCCTATATGATAGTAACCGAGAAGACTTTAGTCTCTGTTCAGATCCGGGAATGGAATCTACAGAAATCCTAGGCGCCTTTGACCGTATTACAAACCAAATAGCGGCTAACTTGACTCGGCGAGGCAAACCACGGCCCAAGAAACTCAAAAACTGGTTTGACCAAATGTGCATTACTGCACATGACGCCTTAATGGTGGTCTTGAAGGCCCCTGCAAGGGATCTAACTAGTATCACCAAAGCTAGGTGGAACTACAAAAATTCAATCAAGTCACGGAAAACTGAGCTTAAAGAGATGGCTTGGGTTGGGGGGAGCGGTCTAGGGCAAAATGAGGTTAGATTAGGTTTCACTAACATATATTCTGCACTACTGGGTGAGGGGGCGGAGGATGGATTTTTAAACACAATCTACTTTAGTTACTTTAAACATACACGTTTTAAGACACTAAGGGCGGCTTATATGGTATGGAGGGCGATCTAAAAAAAATTGGGTCTAGGTAGGTATAATAATTATACAAGGTTGTACACGAACACCTCATTACCAGGAGACATTTTCAGGGATACAACTATGAAGGACTGGAATAATAAGGGGATTGTAAAGATTGGTAACCTTTTGGATAACCAGGGGAGTATATTACAATTTGGAGAGTTACAAGCCAAATTCGGAATAGAAAGACACAGCTTTTTTAAATATTTACAAGTAAGAAGCTTTCTCTTCCAAAAGCAGGGCGGCCCGCTAGGATTTGGTCAAAACAAAGTAATGGAATATATAGAACGATCTAATTGCTGTACAATTAGGCAACTTTATGCTGAACTCAGTGTTATCAAAAATGATGATAGGGGGAAATATGCTCTAAAATGGAGTGAAAAGTTGGGGACCGATACGGTAGATTTTCAGACATCCCTTAATATGGGTAGAACTATGCTCTGCTCAGCTACATTACAATCCCAGCATTATAAAACTATTTATTCACTATATCACACACCGGCTAGAATTGCACAATGGGGTGGCACGACTGGGATACTTTACCCTCGATGTGACTCTAATGAGGCAGACACTGTACATATGTTTGCTCAATGCCCACATTTGTATACTCTAAAAAACGCAATTGAGGAATTTTTTGAAATTTCACAAAAATTTAAAATGAAGCTTACAGATGAACTAATTATTTTGGGGGTGGGGGCAGGGGAAAGTATAGAGGGATCACCAGTGGAATTTTTGTTTGTTTCGATGGCAATCTATCGAATTTGTATAGCAAGGGCATGGCTGGATAAGGCGCCTCCTTGCAAGCCTTCTTGCTACATACAACTTGGAAAAAGAAATATACGATAGGAAGGGGCGAAGAGCTAAGCTATTAGGACGGAAGATTTGGCAACCTGTGACTAGCTGGAAGAGTGGTAGGGCTGATGAAGCGCAGACCCAGGGAATGGCTATATAAAGTACAATATGAAAGGTACATAGATTTTTCTAAATCTGGGTTATATGCATTTACTTTGTCATTATGATGTACTATGTTTATATCTCCCATATACAGGTATATATTGAATCTATCTGGATATGTAAAGACTAAAAGAGTTGTGCTGTAATATGAAATGTATTTGTATGGAAAAATGATGAATGCTTAATAAAAAATGTAAAAAAAAAAAAAAGAAAGAGATGGCTTAGGAGGAATTAAGTCAAGCTAGTACCCTGAAAAGTAGTACCCACTTCTGGAAGGTCATAAATAGTCCAGTTTTTGATGAGGCAGATAATACCAACAAGGACTGCCTCATCCTCCCAGAACGATGGGTGGAACACTTCAGTGGTCTATATTCTGTGAGTACTCAACCATCGTCTAACTGCTATAGGGACCTTAATCTTGTATCAAAAATTATCTTTCAAGAGGAGGAAGTTATGGAAGCAATTCAATCAACTTCTAAAGGGAAAGCACCGAGCCCGGATAGGGTTCCGGCGGATGTGGATAGGGCCAATCCAAATGTGTGGGCAAAGATTTTAACTAGAATTTTTAATGCTTCCACCAAGGCAGGGTTCCCAAGAACATGGGGCAAAGCAGTCATAGTCCCAATATTTAAAAAGGGCTCAAGAGAAGATATGTCCTGTTACAGGCCAATCTAACTCTTGGACTCTGCTTCGAAAATAATGGGGAAAGTTGTTTTAGCACGGTTGACAGAATGGCTGGACAATAATGACATTATCTCTGACTTGCAGTATGGTTTCAGGCAGGGGAAAAGCATGGTGGGCCAATGTCTGAATTTACATTTGGTTATAGGAAAGTACACGGTCGCAAGGCAGTGGGATATCCATTTAGCTTTTATGGATCTCTCAACTGCTTTTGACCTTGTAAATAGGCAACATTTATGGGCCTCTCTTTCCGACATTGGGCTTGATCCCGCCTTGATATCCTTCCTGGCTGAAATACATGAGAATAACACAGCTGCAGTTCGTTATAATTAAAATAGGAGCTTAACTGAAGCATGGCCCATTAATTGTGGAGTAAGGCAAGGATGTATCCTTGCCCCTCTACTGTTTTCACTTTATATAAATTATTTGGGCGATGCATTAATAACATCTTGTGAAGACATCCCAAGGGTTGGCTCCAAAAGAATTCCAGCACTGTTATATGCTGACGACGCGGTCTTGGTGGCTAGAACTGCAAGAAGACTGCAATTGCTTTTAGATCATTTTATTAGTTTTATGGACTCTCTTGATCTTATAACTAATTTTAAGAAGTTTCACTCAATGACGATAGGTGGGAAGAAGGCAAAGAAGGCAACATTTTTCTGTAAAGGACTGAAACTGACCAAAGTTCCAACATTTCCTTATTTAGGGATAGTTTTTGATCATAGAAGATCATGGGTGACACAGCGAAGGTTAAAAAAGAATGGTCTAGCCAGGTCTACGGGGGCTGTCCTGGGTTTCGCTAAGCGGATAGGTTCTAAGCCACTCCAGCCCTTATGAAAATTTACAATGCAAAGTGTGTCCCCATGGCTTATATGGGAGTTAGGTATGGAGCTACACAGATGCTAGAGAAATACAAGTAGCAGAAAATATATTTTTGCGGAAATTATTGTCGCTCCCAGTTTCCGCTGCTAACTTTAATGTACACGATGACTTAGGAGTTGGTTATATCCAAGACCAGATTGCTGTGGCTCCATTATTAGGCTGGCTAAGAATTTGGGCTAAGCAACCGCCCAATCTGAATCAAGAAATAATCCAGGATTGTCTGTCCTTAGACAGAGCCCTTGACATCCCTTGGCTCAGATATGTTAAAACCCAAATGGACATTCTGGGCAGCCCTGACTTGTTTACAAACCCAAGGGCGCTGAGCAAGGGGGCTATTAAAGCAATTAAACTCCAGTTCCTAAACAGGTCTATGTCAACGAGGGAACAAGGTGAGCTGGTCAAACCCTCTGTTAGAAGCTTTGTAATTTTAAGTACTGGGAGAGGAATCCAGCCATATTTAATGTATATAAACAAACCATTTCGTTTGTTTTTATTGACAAGATTTAAGTATAATATGCTCCCATGGCTGCTTTCATTCCCAAAAGACTTCTCGAAGGAGGGGGCCCTTGGTACATGCCCCGGTGACAACTTTTCAGACCAGAACACCTTACATATGATTTTCTTTTTCGATTTTTATGTCTTAATATGCAAAAAAATCATATTGCCATTATTAAAGGACTGTGACTTTGAACAGGTCAGGCCAGCCCTGATATATCTACAATGTTTGAGGTCCCCGATGGTATGTTTTGGAGTGGCCAGCTATATCACAGGGGCAATTAGAAGAAGAAATAAGATGCAGTTACTATGATATGAGCTTTCTACCTTTTCACTTGTGGTGACTTTATGATTAAGGAATTTTTATTGGTATGAAAATGTTATTGTTATGGAATTTTTAAAATGCATATTCAGCGGGTGACAATCTTTTTATTTGTATATCGAATGCTAAGTATTGTGTCTGTAGGGGCCAAGTTATTTTAAACAGTCTTTTTCTAATAACTATAAAATATGTATGTTGGTATTAATCTTATCCTATGTATGTAGTGAATCTTCTTCATGAATTTTGTGTGGCACTGTGCTTTGATGGTTTTAAATTTTTTTTAACCGAATAAAGCTTGTTGTTGTTGTTGTTGTGTTACTGGTTGAGTGTGGTGAAACCTTTCTCAAGCAGCAACCACAATTATATTCAGGGTGCAGTCACAAGCAAACTGTCAGATGCACTAACCTGATATATCCTGAACTCAGCAGGAGTGGTGTATGTGCTTGTCCTAAAACACCCCTCACTGCGATGCAGAACACAAATTCTTTTGCCCTGTGTCACGATGAAGGGAATGAGACAAAATAATAAAGAAACAAGTTCTGGTCCGTTGGCTAACTGGACAACCTTGTCTGTGGATGCTGGTTAGGCATTGCTCTAGACATAATACTAGGTGGATTTTGAGGATCTGGGGCACACTATGATATAAAAATAAACAGAATTATTCTCAGATCATCACACCTAATGCAAGCACTCCCCTGCACATACCACCACATTCACTACAGTATCTTTATTACCTTTGCAAGCAACCAGATCAGCAGGTAACCTGGGATCTTGGCTCAGGAGTACCACTAGCTGTTGCCTGCGGTTAAGTCACTGAATAATCACCTGATGATATGGAGCTCTTCTCCAATCCGAAAGTGTAGTAAGGCACCTTACACACGTACCTCACGATAATGAACTGTCCTGACCTGAACCCGGTAAACCTTCGGATTACTTCACCCTCCAACTATCCCAAGCAGCTGTCCCTAAACAGTGCAGCAAGCTGGGCATGAGATGCTGAGGGAAGTGTCACATGAGCTATCAGTTGTAGTCCTGTATGTACTGACTTGTTACCTTTGCCGAGACTACTGTGGTGAGATTCTATTGTAAGGCGTTCGAAGATGCTCCTTTGGTGGGCGTGACAGGCGTGTGACTTACGGTACAGTTTCAGATGCACTGATGTCTATTGCAGGTCCGTGACACAGGATGACATGTTGACAAATAGAATCTTCTTCCATGTAGCCAAGAGGAACCTCCGATCCGCCAGCCTCGCCCTCGCCAAACCCCCGCACCGCTGCAGAGCAAGAATGTGCCTTCGAAGTTGGTTGAAGCTTCCAGAGGCATAGATTTGAAGTGCATATCTGCCCTGCCTTCCTGGCCCTGGCTCCAGACTAGCTATAGGTGTATGCATCCCTTTGTGTGGAGATATAACACAGTCTTTTCAAGTGTAAGTGGAGCTGGGCCCAGCTCCTCCCTCCCATCCTGCCAATAATGGCCCATTCAGTCACACATAAGCTCCCAATTGTGTATGACTGCCTAGGAAAAAAATACATAAAGCCCAACTGTTACCCATACCCAGTCATGTGACCCAGAGACAGGCTGAATGCACCAAATGGCTAAGGTAAGACAACGCCAACTTTCTAAAAGTGCCATTTTCAAAATCATAATTTAAAATCTGAGTTCACCTTAAATTAGTATTATAAATTCCAATTCCGGAGACACGTAACATGAACTGGTTACCTGTCCCATTTGGAAATTACACTTATAAAATGCAATATGGTAATTCCAATGTTATCCTATGGGAGAGGTAAGCCTTGCAGTAGTGAAAAACTAATTTAGGAGTTTTTCACTACCAGGACATGTAAAACTTAAAAGTATATTTCAAACATTTTAAGTACGCTGCACCCTGTCTTCTGGCAGGGCTTATCCTAGAGGTGACTTTTATCTATGAAAAAGGACAGTTTGAGTCTGGCATAATGTTTATATTGCCAGGTCAAAATGGCAATTCAAAACTGCACATGCACAGGCTGCAATGACAGCCCTGGACATGTTTAAAGTGCTTCTTAAATGTGTGGCAAAACCAGTGCTGCAGGCTAACTAGTAGCATTTAATTTACAGGCACTGGGCACAGGTAGCGCCACTTCACTAGGGACTTACAAGTAGATTAACTATGCCAATTTGGTCTGCGCCAATTTTACATTGTTTAAAGGAGAGAGCACAAGCATTAACATTGGTTAGCAGATGTAAAGTGCACACAGCCCTAAGACCAATCAAAAACTAACGCAGCAAAAAGTAGGGAGTGAAGGCATCTTTTGGCATCTTTTGGCTTGCCCTGAACCTGGTGGCTAGTCCTAATTTGGGGACAAGGATAGCTTTCATGAGGGCATATCTAGTTTGGTCCTCCACTTCTAGTGTAAGCAGTGTGTCCCTTCCCACTGGAGGTATGTGTTTAGACAAGCCAACCCCCCCTCCCCCCACCCTCTAGTCTCCTCTGGAATCCTGTGTACCTTTAGAGCTACCTCATATGTGCCAAGCCACTTTTCTATGTCATCCCGTACCACATAGTTGGACATCAGATCTTCGGGTATGTTGAACCTTTCCTATCACCTTCAGACACTGTCAGAATGCTGCCACCAACGCCACTAGGATCTGCCTGTTTTGTCCTCAGTCCCTGCTCTCTTAGGGTTCTTTGAGGAGCCAAATGCTCCAAAGCAACTTTCTTCACTTCTTTTTTTTTTTACATTGTTTTTATACATTTATGACATCAAATGAAATATGTTTTTTTTTTTTAAAAAGAAAACTAAAATTGCACATGTATATATATTTCTTTTTAAACATTTTTATTGAACTTGAACTCTAAGTATTTTTTTTGTTTTGTTATTTTTATTGAAGTTCATGGTGCATTTGACAAAACAGTTAATTGATCACAAGCAAGGTATAAGAACATCTGATACAAATAAATGATCACTCAAATATGAACAGCTAAAAACACATTACATGACGTGGGGATAAAAAAGCAGAAGATCTACCAATAAGTATAACAATACAGTACATATCAAGTTCTTATTCTGTCCTCCAGCGATTTCTTAACCGGGGCCCATAGTCGTCTTCCCATCTCTCGTTTTTTAGCACTTTTAAGATCATAGAGACAAGACTCGATTTATAAATACCTAAAAATCTAGAGATCCACATCTGATAAGAGGGGGCTGTAACATCCTTCCAACCGGCCGAGATCAAGATTCTAAGCACAGCAACCGACATAAAAACCAAAGCGGCCTCATCCTCTGTTAAAACCAATTTAGAATCTGAGCCAAATAGAATCAATGTTGGGGATAGATCGATCTTATGACCTAGCAGCCCCTCCCAAAATGTTGTTACTGCATCAAGAACAGGGGCCAGCCGCTCATAGGTAAAAAACATATGTAATAAATCTGCTTGCCCCTTATTACATCTCGGACAGCAATCATCGTTCCTGACCCCCCAAGCAAATAATTTGGCCAGTGTATGATACAGATTAAAAACTGTTTTAAAATGCTGAGCCCGTAAATTCGAAGCCCGAAAGATCTTTTTATTTAACCATAATGCTAGATCCAGATCAACAATCGGGTTTCCCAGTTTAATTGCCCAGTCGCTTTCTGCTTTTCCTACATCGTCCTGTATTCTAGAAACCAGGAGATTATAAACCTCTTTTATCTTCCTGCATCCTCTTCCCATGACCTTAACCACAGGGAAATCTACAAGGGACTTAAGTCTTGGCCTATAAGCCTGTATGAGGCGTGAGATTTGGCCATAAATAAGCCACTGATTTACAGGAAGGCCATACCTCCTTTGCATGTCCTCAAACCTAATTATCTTGTCTCCTACCATTAGGTCTCCGATAGTATTAACCCCCAAACCCTTCCATACTTGTAGATTATCATTGTTTCTTAACTGAGGAAAAAGACTCAAATTTTCCAGAAGAAGAGAAGGGTTAATTTTAGGGACATGAAAGAATTTTAAGATTGTTTTCCAGACCTGCCATGCCCCCAACAGGGTCTTAAATCGTGCCTTCTTATAGAACCTGTATTCCAATTCCGACAACAGGAGACCCATTGCTTTCCCCCCCAGCAGCAGTTTGAACATTGGAGGGGGCCCTGGCTGTCTGGATTAATCGAGCCAGTATCACATTGAAGCAAAATTGACATCTGAATCAGGAGACAAGACCAATGATACAGTCTCAGGTTGGGGAGTGCCATCCCACCCCTTTTCCTCGGTAGGGACATAAGGCTCGTCGATCGTCTAACCTTGCCATACTGCCATATGAACCTAATAAAGACAGACTCGAGTTGTTTCAGAATTTTCTCTTCAATGTGTAGGGGAATGGCTCTAAATAGGTACAACACTCTGGGAAACATCACCATTTTTAACACATTAACCCTCCCAACCAGAGAAAGATGGAGAACATCCATCCTTTTCAATTCGGCCTCTATAGTTTTAATTAGGGGTGGTAGTTCTCTTCCACTATCCTACCCACTGAAGCATTGATCTTTACCCCTAAATATATAGCGGAATACACATATCTTGAGTCAGATCTCGGTATATTCTTAGAGCAAATTATCTGGGTTTTAGATTCATTTAAAAGATATCCAGAGCCTTGACCGAAAACTTTAGCCATCTGTACCAAGTGCCTGCTGCGGATTCGTCGTAATAACCGCCAGATCATCAGCGTAGGCTAGAATCTTATTTACATAACCATTAAAAATCACTGGAGAAATTCTGGGGCACTGTAAAATTTTCTGAATAAGAGGGTCTATGTACAGAGCAAAAAGAATGGGGGAGCAGGGACAGCCCTGCCATGTCCCTCTACTTATCTTAAACTTATCTGACTTCTCCCCCAAAACCGTAATTCTTGCCACTGGATCCATATACATAGCCTTAATAGCCCTGATGACATTCGGTCCAAAGCCTCTCCCTGCCAAAATACCCCAGAGGAAGCTCCACCCCACACGGTCAAAAGCTTTCTCTGCGTCGAGCAGGATGATGGCCATCCCACCCCCGCGGCTTCCTGGGCACCAAACAAAGTTATAGCTCTACATGTATGATCTGTTGTGCCACGTCCAGGAACGAAACCATGTTGCCACGGGGAGACGAGACCACCTATGATCCTGCCCAACCTCTTCGCCCAGATCTTTGAATAAAGTTTGGTATCAGCGTTTATTAAGGATATTGGCCGGTATGACCCTGGTTTCTCAGCTGGTTTCCCTTTCTTATGAAAGACTAAAACATTAGTTTCTTTCCACGAGTCCGGGACCACCCCCAAATACAATATCCCATTAAATAAATCTACTAATAGAGGAGCAATCTCGCGTTCCATTGCTTTATACACCTCCAAGGGGAGACCATCAGGGCCAGGTGCTTTTCCTGGCGCTAGCTCTCGCAGGGCAGATAAGACTTCCGCAAACGTAATATCCTTATCGAGGGCTGCTCTTGTTACATCATCCAAACAGGGGCCATTATCAATACATCCCTCCACCTGATTGTCATTGAAAGGATCCTCTTCATATAATTTCTGATAGAAGTTTTTAAACACCATCAGAACATCCTTTATCTCAGTATATGTTGTCCCTTCCTCGTCTATACATACAATCGCGTTCTTCGATCTTTCCTGTCTTATCCGAAGGGCAAGTGCTCTGCCAGCTTGCTCTCCCGTTTCGTATCTTTTTGCCCTCGAAGATTGGTACTCCCCAATTGCTTTCTGCGTAACCTCCTTCTGCAATGCCGCTTTTACTGCCAGCAAAACACTCTGACTAGCCTCACTATTACCACCTGAAGCAATATCCTTCATATGTTGTTCTTCCACCAAAACCAGCTTATCCATTAATTCCTCTACTTCACCCCTATCTTCTCTTCTGAGCCTGGCAGCGCAACTGATCGTTTCTCCTCTTAAAGGGGCTTTAAATGCCTCCCAGACCCCGCTCCGAGATGTGCTGTATCTATTTGCCACAAAAAAATCACCAACCCATATATTCAGATGATCAACAAATCTACTATCTGCCAGCAATCTTCTTTCAAACGTCCAGTTTGATTTAGATCGTTCCAACCCTCCCATATCATAGTTTAACAACAGGGGGTTATGATCTGAAATAACCCTTAGAAGTCTACATATCTTAACTTTCTCAGATTCCGAAACAGAAACAAAAAAGTAATCCAATCTTGAATATTTCTGGGCTGGATTAGAAAAGTAAGTATATCCTGTGTTTGAGGGCTCTTTAGCTCGCCATACATCCTGTAGCCCATGAGAGCCTATCATAGCCTGGACCACCTTAAAAACTCTGGGTGTTCTCCCCTGATACAGTATACCCGTCCCCCATTCAGATGAAATATTCAAATCTCCTGTAAAAACCAAAGGGGAGGACCAATTTGCAAGCTCAGTTTCAACAAAATCATACATTTTCGGATCGTCCTCATTAGAGCCATATACCTTTACAAATAGTAAGGTCCAATTCATCTCGATAATCACCCATCTTCCATTGCTGACTACTTTCACTTTCCAAGCTTTTCCTAGACTTTTCCTTCCTAAAATAGCGACCCCCCTAATATTTGATGTTTGTGTTGTACAGGCCAATAATTCAAATCCGTTTATGAAAAGCAAATTTCTTCTAGACCAAGGGAGGTGGGTCTCTTGCAAACAGAGAAGATCTATTCTATTATGTTTCACCACATATGCTAATTTCTGTCTTTTCCTCCAGTCGTTTAATCCCCCCACATTCATTGCACAGATATTAATGTGTGCCATCAAATTGAGTGAAGCAACCTATATCAAAAATCCGTTCAAAAATCTTTTTCCTCGCTGACCTTCTTTGTCCATTACCAATACTGCACCATTCCCTCCTTTTTCTATTTTTTAACCCCACCTCACCCTCCTCTCCCCCTCCCTCTCCCACCCCCAGACACCCACACACACCACCACCCGCCCCCCTTTCCCCCTCCAACCACCCTCCCTACTCTGTGAAGCGCACTGACCTAGTCTGTGCATGTGATGGTTCGCGATGTGTGGTGAAGGCTGGTTTAAATCAGATCCCCCAATATCAAACCAGAAAACCAAGGAGATTAACCTAACCCAGTTCGTCCAAATCATGGAGTCTAGCCAAACCAAATTCGCCCGAAACATCTAATGATACATAAGTAGTGATCTCCTAAACAAGTTTATCAACAACATCCGTGAACAAACCATCATCAAAATGTCAGAAGCCCTATCGAGCGAATTTCAGCCAAATATCCTATTACCCTAAGGAGTCCAGGTATTGCTTCGCTTTAATCTCTGAGGAGAAGAATAGAGTTTTCCCATCATTGACGATTTTCAACTGCGCCTGGTTTAGTAAGTAAGCCTGAAGCTTCTTGTCTTGAAAGGGTTTTATCAGACACCTTAACCGCCACCGTCTCTCCACCGTTGCATGGCAGAAGTCTGGTTTTACAAAGAACTGAAACCCATCACAATTCCTTATGGAGTTTGATCTTGCTAGATCCGAAATTGCTTGGCGCAGGATAAAGTTTCCAAGAAAGATCAATATTGCCCTAGGTTTATCTCCTTCCTTTGAGTTCCTACTGACTTTAAACGGAGTGCGGTGAACTCTCTGCAGCTCTGAAGCCCAGTTCCAACTAGTGAGCTCGGGGAATGCCTTTTCAAAAAGTCTGATTTTAAATGACCTGACATCAGACCCCTCCGCCCCCTCCGGAATTCCCAAAAGCCTCAGGTTGCTCTGGCGGAGCCTGTTCTCCATCGCTTCTAGCTTCCATTGTATATCAACAACCTGAGAGCTTTGAGCGTTCACCTTAGCGACAGCCACCCCCACTTCCGCTTCAGTAGATACTATTCTATCTTCAAGGTTAGAGACTCTATCGCCAGTGTTCGCACATGCCTTAGATAGCTTTCTGACAACACCCCTGATTTTTCTCAACGCAGCCTGTGATTTCCGATTTTCTTGTTGAGTCTCCTCCCTATGGGCAATTATTTCCTGATGGATTGTCTCCAACAAAGTCATTTGAGCCAACTCAATATCCGCATTATCATTTGCAGGGACGGGCTGATCTAACTGTAGTTTGCCTTGGGGGTCGCCCTGATCCTTTACCCTCACTCCAGGTACTTTCATTGCGATGGCCGGCTTTTCAATCTCCGGATCACTCTCTGAGTCCCCAAAGGAGCTACAGTCCCCCTCCTCCTCATTCTCAGTCCACTCCCCGCCATCCGATGCTGAAATGAAGGCTTCACTCTGAGCACCATCCCCACCCCCAACAGCCTCGTCTCCTTGCTCCAGGAGAGCATGCTGCTCACTACCTTTAAAATCGCTCTGACCTTGTTCCAGAACTTGAGGCTGAGAGAGGACTAGATGCTCAGGTATCTCTCTCAGAGATGCTTCAGAGTTTTCAAACATAATTCCTGCTTTTAATGATTTCGAAACCCCCTGTGCATCAGCCATTAACTCCTCTACAAAGGGGGCAGCCCCATCCAGAGCCCCATCCATATTGCATTTCAACTTGTCATCCACCCCCCACTGGGGTGAGAGCAATATCTGAGAATCAGTCATACTTTCGGGGGCTATATTTTCCACTGATACCTCCCCTGTTACATTCCCGGGCAATGCCCCCGGTTCCTTCTCCTTACCGACTTTATTAAACATATCAGGTATCATGACTGTAGTCTGCCTGGTCCGAGCTGTAGTCTGCTGCTTGCCTTTCATGTTCTCTCGTACAGGTAAAGGTTCTCCTGCGGCTTTTGCAGAGCTCTCCTCCCGCTGGTTTCTCCTTTTAGCCGCCGCCGTCGCTTTCGAAGTTTGATTTAACTTCGGAGCCATATCCTCCCGAGGATCTCCTTTCTGTGCTGCAGACCCGCTCTGGTGCACGGGACGCTTCTTGTCAGGGCACTCCGTTCTGCACCCAAGGCTCCAGCAGAGCCGAATCCTTCTCGCGCCGCTCCGCCGTCCGGCGAACGTCTGACGCTGCAAGCTGGGAGAGAGAGCAACCAGCACAGCTGATAACTCCCGCAGCAATCGGGATGCAGACCCGCGGCAAGAGAGCGATGTAATCATGCCGTGCTTTTCCTCTGAACAGACCCAGCAAAAACCGGAACGATGGTACGTGGTGCAAACTTAGACCTGCATAGTGTTAGGCTCCTCTCTGCTTGCCAGCCCTCACCACACTATTGCATCGGCCTCCATCTTGCTTCCCCCCCCAAAATGTGTCTATCGCAACTTTCTTCACTTCAATGGCCAGTTTCTTCTACATCTTTCATTTAGCCATCTCCAGCTGACAATCATTCTCTGCCTTCCTGTCCGGCAGCTCCTCTGTGGATACACTGCTTCCTACTCTGGCAGGGAGTTCTAATAAAGGGTAGGAGTCCTCCCCCTCCCCTAGGGACTGTGTTTCAGGGATAATATTGAGGTCCTGATTCTGCTTCTACACATCATCCTCGTCATTCCGCTCCTTAGTTGTTGTCAGTGACTTGTGGACCTCCCACCAGGCCCTCAGAACTCTCTCTAGCTCCAACTTCTTGGTACTCTTGTTGGTGGGGAGCCCACTTTCTTGGCAGAACTGCTTGAGCACAGTATACCATTCCAGGTTGGCCAACTCGAACTCCTCGCTGCAGGTATGGTCACAGAAAGTCCAGTAGTAGGACTGAAGGTAGATTTGGGAATAAACTCAAAATGGTCTTAGGTTATTTATGTGGGGGTGGTAGTGTAACACAAAATTACTTTATAGCACTGCCTGCACAAAGTCCAAATCCTCACCACTAAACCAGTGTAAGAAATTTGGTTACTGGTTGACTAGTGTATGAGCACTGGTCAAGCAGCTCCCTCAATTCTCGTCAGGGTAAGGTACAAGCAAACCCCAAATTAACCCATGCTCAACCGTCTGGTAACTTGCCACAGAGCAGCTAACTGCATGTATGATGGGACCCCCTCAAAAAGGTTAGATGTGGCCAAGGAACAGAGGGGAAGAGGAAAACATTACTGTGAAAGAATTGTTCCAACAATGGCCATAATCTTCAAATATTGGTATACATCCTATTAATTTAAACTTGGCGACAGAGATATTCTAGACATGTTTTATTTTATCACTTATTTTATTTTCATTTTATATAATTCCTTATTGTTAAATTTATAAAAAACATTTCATCACAAGAACACTTTTTATGAATATTTTTTCAAAATACATGATTCTAAACAAGTACAGACAAATATCACAAAATAATTATGAATATGTACAAAATAAAATAACACAAGATACTTAAGAAAACACCACCTGATATCATACACACAAACTCAAGATACTAACACTCTCACACCCATACTTCATTCAAACCACACCATCAAGGGAAAAAGGAAGAACTGAGTCTAAGTTGGCAAGATCTAAACGCCAATTCTTGGGTCTCAAGATCCGATTTGAGACCCCTGCACCAGGTCAACGCGCGTTTCGGCGGCTCTAGGACACCTTCCTCAGGACCTCTTTCGTGCAATTTACTCCAAGATATCAGGGGACGGTAAAAACAGATATTTCCTATTTCTTGGATCCTATTCTCATCTGGGATGACCGATTTGGAGAGTCAGGATATATATAAGGTACCAGTTCTTGGCACACAGAGCAATCAGGTTTATCTTAGAGGCAATGTGTAAAGTATTGGTGCAACATTTCAAACAGTAACACAGTGAAAACACCACATAAAAAGGATGCCTCACCAGGTCAGAAATATAGAGTAAAAGTTGAACAAATAAAACAAGACAAGAACAACAAAACTCCATTCAGCAGAACCAGAGTTATGAATTTTTAAAGAGTTTACTGAAAAGTGCAGCTAGGCACAAAGCATCAACTAGGTATAACTAGTCGCACAAGACCGGGCCAAAGTAAAACTTTCAGGCTGACCACAATGGAGTGTAGGTTGGATATAGTCACCTGGGTAGGCCCACTGAAGTTTACTTTCTAAAGTCCGTGCCAAGAGTCCCCTTTGTGCGGAAGAAGGCCACGAGTAGGGGAGAGAGCGCTGTGGAAGGCTATCAGTGTAGCACAAAGAGCTGTTCTGCATAGGAGGTGGGCAATGCTGGAGCTTCGTGTTGGCGGTACCTGCAAGGGGTCAATGCTGGAGTGAGAGGAGTCAGGGTGATCGAGCTTCACACTGAATCGCAGTGCAAACAGGACAGTTTGCTTTCATGAAGTGTCCAATAGCTTGATTTCAGCTCACTGAGCCACACTAAGCATCCAGGACCTGAGAGGTACCACTTAGGAACTCAGAGCAGCTGGGTCCAGGTGTTGGTGCAGAATGTTAGGATGCCTTTTATGTCCCTCAGATCAGGCAGCCATAAGACTAGCCCTTGGAATCACTTTGGGTGCCCTGGGTTCAAGATGAAGTTTCAGGTCCAGTTATTTCTCCCCAGGCAAGAGGGCAGCAGGTTAGCACAGCAGGGCAGCAGTTCCTTCAGAGGAGGCATGAGCGGATTTTGCGGAATGGCAATCCGCGAATTTGCGGATTTGCGAATTTGCGGATTGCGAAAATCCGCAAAATCCGCGCGGATTTTTTTTTTTATGTTCGCACGGGTTTCTGCAAGTTCGCGAGGGTTTTGTACAATTTCGCAAATTGCGAAATTGTACAAAACGCGTGCGAACTTGCAGAAACCCGTGCGAACACAATGTGCTGCCCAGTAGGGTATGTGCCTCTTGTGTGAATGAAAGGTCAGAGAAAGATCAGTTCAGCAGATGAAGAGAAAGAAGCTCCTGCTCACAGGAACAGCACGGGTATTGCGCTCGTGAAAGTCAAGGATGCAAAGCCTATCCAGCATCACAGCTGATTTTCCACGGTAGATTTGGGAAGAAGGCACACCTGTCCAGCCTCGACGACGCTCACGATTGTTTTTGGGCTAATGAATGAGTCACTGAATTTGAGCATCAACTAGTTCGAGCGACCATGTGTGTGTTACTATGCAATCGCCCCGAAGGGCGCAGGGGTCCCTTGAGTGAGCTGCAGACCTGTGCCCAGCCATGCAACTATTTTACAATGGCGCCAGCAAGCTGCCAGCGCCGTTGTAAAATAGTTACAAAGTTAGCTTGCACAGGAAGCACTTAGATAAAATAAAGCAGCACCTGCTTCGTTTTATCTAGTGGTTCCTGTGCAAGCTAACTTTGTAACTATTTTACAACGGCGCTGGCAGCTTGCTGGCGCCATTGTAAAATAGTTGCATGAGTGGGGGTTCAACTTTTGAACCCGTTAAGTTTGCTGATTTTTTTTTGCGGATTTTGCGGGAAATCCGCAAAATTCGCGGATTTCCCAAAAATCCGCAAAATCCACGAGCGTAACGGATTTCCCGCTCACACCTACTTCAGAGTAGCAGACCAGCAGAGTGTTATTCCTTTCAGCAGCACAAATACGGAAGTGTGCTGAAGGGTTGGTGTTTGAGGTTGAGTATTTATACCTAGTTGTGCCTTTGATGTGGTGTGATGCTTCTAGGGGCATCACTTTGAAGTGCACAGGTGCCCTGTCTTACAGCCTATTCAAGGGTAGGTGAGGCTGGGTCCAGCTCCTCCCTCCCATCCTGAGGAGTACACAAAGCCCAACTGTCACCAATATGCCATCATGTGACCCGGAAACAGGCTGCTGGCCCAAATGGCTAAGGAAAGAAAATTCAAAAAGAACAATTGATGGACAGAATGCAGAACAATGTCATACAATCACCTCAGTACAGAGATCTGGGCCTAAATCCATAGTTGTTTGCTCACCATGCCATTCCAATTTGGACCCAGCCGTATGCAAATCAGACTTGACCCTGCGCCCAATGGGAACAGTCCAGCCCGAACTTCCAGGCCAGGTCCTCCCTGGACTGGAAACAAGCATCCTATGACAGACTGTGGGCTTTCAGCCCTCATCAGCCAGGATAGTTTGACTCCAGTGGCATGGAGAGCACAGGACCCACGTCTAGGCATACCCATCCCATTCGGGGTGACAAATGCAAAAAGAACAATTGATGGATAGAATGAAGAACAATGTCATACATTCACCCCAGTACAGAGATCTGGACCTAAATCTATCGTTCTTTTGCTCACCATGCCATTCCAGTTTGGAACCAGCCATATGCAAATCAGTCTTGACCCTGCGACCAGTGGGAACAGTCCAACCCGAACTGCCAGGCCAGGTCCTTCCTCGACTAGAAACAAGCATTCTAGTACCGGTTTCAGGATTTCTGCCTCATCATCCAGGATAGCTTGACTCCAGTGGCATGGAGAGCACAGGAACCCCATCTAGGCATCCCTACCCACTCGGGGTGACAATTGCAAAAAGAACAATTGATGGACAGAATGCAGAGCAATGTCATACATTCACCCCAGTACAGAGATCTGGGCCTAAATCCATCATTTTTTTGCTCACCATGCCATTACAGTTTGGACCCAGCCATATGCAAATCAGTCTTGACCCTGCGCCCAATAGGAACAGTCCAGCCCGAACTGCCAGGCCAGGGCCTCCATGGACTGGAAACAAGCATCCTAGGACCGGTTTCGGTCTTTCAGCCCTCATCAGCCAGGATAGCTTGACTCCAGTGGCATGGAGAGCATGGGACCCACGTCTAGGCATACCCGTCCCACTTGGGTGACAAATGCAAAAAGAACAATTGATGGACAGAATGTAGAACAATGTCATACATTCACCCCAGTACAGAAATCTGGGCCTAAATCCATAGTTTTTTTGCTCACCATGCCATTCCAGTTTGGACCCAGCCATATGCACATCAGTCTTGACCCTGCGCCCAATGGGAACACTCCAGCCTGAACTGCCAGGCAAGGTCCTCCTTGGACTGGAAACCAGCATCCTATGACCGGTTTTGGGCGGTACCCAGAAACCGGTCCCAGGATGCTTGTTTCCGGTTCAGGGAAGACTTGGCTTTGCAGTTTGGGCTTCACTGTTCCCATGAGGCACAGGGTCAAGATTGATTTGCATATAGCTGGATCTGAACTGAGGTGGAAAAGTGAGCTAAAGAATGATGATGGATTCAACCCAGATCTGTGACTGGGGGTGAGTGTCTGAAAAGTTTCAGCGCTTCGTCCATCATCTCCTTGTGTTTTCTTTGTTCACCCTAAGTTGGCAGGGTATGCCCAGACGTGGGTCCCTTGCTTACTTTGCCACTGGATTCAAGCTAGCCTGGCTGATAAGGAGTGTTACCCAGAAACCGGTCCCAGGCTGCTTGTTTCCGGTTCAGGGCAGACCTAACTTGGCAGTTCGGGCTGGACTGTTCCCATGAGGCACAGGGTCAAGACTGATTTGCATATAGCTGGGTCTGATCTAAGGTGGCGAAGTGAGCTAAAGAATGATGTTGGATTCAACCCAGATCTGTGACTGGGGGGTGAGTGTCTGAAAAGTTTCAGTTCTCCATCCATCAACTCCCTGAATTTGCTTTATTAGCCCTAAGTTGGCAGGGTATGCCCAGATGTGGGTCCCTTGCTCACTTTCCCTCTGGTTTCAAGCTAGCCTGGCTGATGAAGGGTGTTACCCAGAAACCGGCATGGAGAGCACAGGACTCACATCTAGGTATACCCGTCCCACTCAGGGTGACAAATGCAAAAAAAACTATTAATGGATGGAATGTAGATCAATGTCATACATTCACCCCAGTACAGGAATCTGGGCCTAAATCCATCGTTTTTTTGCTCACCATGCCATTCCAGTTTGGACCCATCCATATGCAAATCAGTCTTGACCCTGCACCCAATGGGAACACTACAGCCTGATCTGCCAGGCCAGGTCCCCCCTGGACTGGAAACCACCATCCTACTACCGGTTTCAGGCGTTACCCAGAAACCGGTCCCAGGATGCTTGTTTCCGGTTCAGGGAAGACCTGGCTTGGCAGTTCGGGCTGGACTGTTCCCTAGAGGCACAGGGTCAAGACTGATTTGCATATAACTGAGTCTGAACTGAGGGGCGAAGTGAGCTAAAGAATGATGATGGATTCAACCCAGATCTGTGAGTGGGGGTGAGTGTCTGAAAAGTTTCAGCCCTCCGTCCATCATTTCCTTGTGTTTGCTTTGTTCGCCCTAAGTTGGCAGGGTATGCCCAGACGTGGGTCCCTTGCTCACTTTGCCAACGGATTCAAGCTAGCCTGGCTGATGAAGGGTGTTACCCAGAAACCGGTCCCAGGATGCTTGTCTCCAGTTCAGGGAAGGCCTGGCTTGGCAGTTTTGGCTGGACTGTTCCCATGAGACGCAGGGTCAAGACTTATTTGCATATAGCTGAGTCTAAACTGAGGTGGCGAAGTGAGCCAAAGAATGACGATGGATTCAACCCAGATCTGTGACTGGGGTTGAGTGTCTGAAAAGTTTCAGCACTCCGTCCATCATCTACTTGTGTTTGCTTTGTTATGTTATGTTATGTTAAGTACATTTTTATAGCGCACGACTCACCCGGGGGCATCTCGGCGCTTCCTCAGTGATAGGCGGCTGATGGGTGAAGTCAGAATTGAATTGATACATGAATTAAAAACAGAAAGGCTTTTAATTATTTTCTGAAGATGCAATAAGAGGTACATTCATGCAGGGCAATAGGCAGTTGGTTCCAGTACCATGGGGCAAGGTGCGAGAAAGCTTTGCCCCCAGTGCGACTGACATGTATTCAGGGGACCTTTAGGAGAGCTAAGGAATTAGATCTGAGGTTGTGACCAGGTACCTGCTTAGTGAATTTCTTTTGCAGATAATAGGGGCCTTTGCCGAATAAGGCATTGTAGGTGAGGCAGCAGATCTTAAAGTTGGATCACTTTCTTACTGGTAACCAGTGAAGCTCTCTCAGCAAGGGACCTGAAGGGGAGCTTGCCCGGTGATTCAAAATCATTCTGGCTGAGGTGTTTTGAATCATCTGCAATTTAGTGAGCAGCGTCTTGTCCACTTCAGCCAACTATGCGTTTGCATAGTCCAGGCGACTAATCACCATAGCCTGGACCAGGGTTCTGCGGTGTTTAGTGGGCAGATAGGGCAAAATCTTGCGTAGGAGATGTAGGCTATAATAACAGGAGCTAGTAATAGCCCCAATGTGATCTTTCAATGATAATGTCTGATCAAGTTTTAGTCCAAGATTTTTCACAGATTGTTTGGGGGAGGGGGCAACTCCCAGCTGAGACCGCCACCAATCATCCGTCCAAATGGTTGATTCTTTCCCCATTAGCATTGGGTTTTTTAATATTTGTCGTACATATGCTTCTTTCCATGGGGTGGGGATTTTACCTGATTGAATTGAGCCGTTAAATTGTTTTTGAATTTCAGAAGCACAACTAGTAGATAGAAGGACCATTATTTTGGGGGGGCAGGGGCCCCAGGATGCTTGTTTCCGGTTTAGGTAAGACCTGGCTTGGCAGTTAGGTTCTGGACTGTTCCAATGAGGCACAGGGTCAAGACTGATTTGCATATAGCTGGGTCTGAACTGAGGTGGCGAAGTGAGCTAAAGAATGATGATGGATTCAACCCAGATCTGTGAATGGGGTAAGTGTCTGAAAAGTTTCAGCGCTCCATCCATCATCTACTTGTGTTTGCTAAGGAAAGAAAATGCCAATTTTCTAAAAGTGGCATTTTCAATATTTTGTCATTTAAAATCTGACTACATCATAAATTAGAAATTTAAATTCTAATTTCAGAGACATGAAACGTGAACTGGGTATCTGTTACCATTTGAAATTATACTTGTAAGATGTAATAATGTAAATTCAATGTTATCCTATTGAAATGATAGGCCTTGCAGTAGTGAAAAAGAGTTTTTCTCTACCAGGACATGTAAAACTTAAAAGTGCATGTCCAACTTTTAAAGTACATTGCCCTTGCCCTCTGGGCTTTCTAGGTCCTACCGTAGAGGTGACTTATATGTAGTAAGAAGGAAGGTGTGGGCCAGGCAAAAATTGTATTTTGCCAGGTCAAAATGGCAGTATAAAACTGAACACACACAGGCTACAATGGCAGGCCTGTGACATTCTTAAAGTGCTACTTATGTTTGTGACACAACCAGTGCTGCAGGCCCACTAGTAGCATTTAATTTACAGATCCTGGGCACAGGTACTGCCACTTTAATAGGACTTACAAGTAAATTAAATTTGTCAATTGGGTATAAGCCAATCCCACCATGTTTAGAGGAGAGAGCACAAGCACTTTGGCACTGGTTATCAGTGGTAAAGTGCTCAGAGTCCCAAGGCCATCAAAAACGAACTCAGCAAAAAGTGGAGGGTGAAGGCAAAAGGTTTGGGTTGGACCCTGCGGAGAGGGCCAGCTCCAACAACCCCTTTTCTAAACAATGCTCTCTGGTGTCCAGGAGGTTTACCAGGTCACCTTCACTGGTGTGGGGGGAGAAATCAGCCAGCAACATATTCAGTAGCTCCCACACAGGATCTGAAAGGGAAATGGTGTGTAAAGGTCAGAGAGTTGGAATGCATTGAGCCATGAAGCTCAGCTCCCCACTGTGATTTTCTTTTTTGATTTTGCAAAGAATTATCCCAGGTGTCCCCCGGGGTAGTTTATATCATCTGAAGGCAGACAAGGGGGTCTACTCTCCCTTTCCAACAGGAGCTCTTTTAAAACGGATCCTGTTTGTACTATGGAGAAGAGCATATTTTCCTGAGGTGGAACCATTTCGGGGGTGCATTGTTTCTCCACCCAAAAAAGATGCCATCTAGGATATTGCCATTGTGCTTCAGTCCCTAGCAGGGAACATTTAATTAGCGATACTGTTAGAAAGTGGGGACTTTTTTAAATAGTGCTGCTTCCACTGTCTATCCGTCTTAGATGCTATAATCTTTTCCCATTCATTTGGTGTTAACAGTCACTAAATATTACCTGCTACGCACTACCCTTTGCCAGGGCAGGATGGGTCACTTATCCAGTTGAGCATTTCCCCAGGACCTGGAACCATTGGAGGCACATTTTTAAAAACGTATGGTTTCCTCTGTCAGTCTCTCCTGCTCCCAAAAGTCTATTACAAAAGTAACAGCCTATCTGCAGAGATATTTGAGAAAAAGAGAGCGTGATCAGAGGAAAGGGGTAGAAGATAATGAAAAGGTGGAGAGAGATGAGAGGGAGAAGGAGAAGGTAAAGTGAGCACAGAAGAAGAGGTACAGGGAAAGGATGGATGGGAAGAGAGAGCGAGAGAAAAGAGAGAGAGGCTGAACACTTTTGGAAGTGCATCCATGCTCCACCCAAAATCATTCATGTTCAGGGAATGTAGTAAGGTCCCTGTCCAAAAGCAGGAAGAGGCAAAGTGCTACCTTTAGTGCGCAAGATGCAGCAAAAACCCTGCTGCTAAATGTTGGCTTGGGGTAATCAGGCACTATGACCTGGGTGGCCCACAACGTCCTTTTCTAAGCCCCCACTGCCAAGTGGGAAATCTACTTAGCTGGGGATTTAATTGGCTTAAGCTTTTTGATCTGTCTCCATTGGGAAGGGGGAAAGAGGATCATTACAGTAGACTCTTGGGAGCAGGCCTTGTCCCTGGACAGGTTTCCACACTCGTCTCTATTTACTGCTAGTTACAGTGAGCTATTCTTGGAGGCAATTAGGGTGGGCAAGGAGTGGGTAGCCGCCACCAATCTGCCATAGGGAAAGCTTCAAGACATGTATAGCTTTCAGGGCGGACTAGCCCAGTGGCAGGGAGTTGGTTCCCCAATTCTTTTCTTCCTCTGTGTGTAGCCAGTGTTTCTTGCCACTGAAGGGCATACTGGGAGGAACAAGGAATGGGGAAATTCTTGGGATATAAGTTGCCATTGGGACATGCTGCGCTCTATGCCAATGAAGAGGGGGTGAGGGGGGGGGGTCTACTCTATTTTATTGTTCCTTGCTTCCAATTAGGCCTTTCCCATCAATGGGGGGCAACACGTAGGAGAATGTGTAGCCATCATATTGAATTGGCCCCTATGTCAGGGGTCCAGTCCTCATATTGCGTCGTCTCCTGGTGTTCTATGAGCTATTCATGCCCCTGGGCATGGATTGGCCAGGATCAGCTAGCCAGCTGTAAGGTAAAACGTGGGAAGAAATGTGGCCCTCAAGGCAGTCGGCGCCATGTCAAAGGAAGGCTATTCCCAAGATTTCCTGTCCCAGGTGTCCATGTGGTGAATTTCCAGTCGGGGATCATGATCATGGCAGAACCTGCGAAGAGGAATGGCCCTTCGCGAGGCTGACACATGTTTGCAGTGGCCATGGTAAATATTGACAGTCCAATAATTGCTTGGCATTCTGACTCCTGTAAGACAACATCCTTGATGTTTTCTTTTTGGTCCTTGAATTGCTGGTGAGGAAAGCTATTGGCAGTGAAGTGCAGATCCCAATTTAGGCTACTAACTAGCACTGGTAATTGTGTGCACTGGAAATGACAGCCAGTGCTGTACAAAAAAAACACACATATGTCAGTGAGAGACATTGGCACAGACCATATCAGGTGAAAGCACATATTAGCACCTGCACTGAGCCATGTAGCCCAGAGCGCAGATTAGCACTGGCTCTAAATTTCAGCAGTCCAATGGAGAAAGGTTAATTACTGACTAGCAACAAAGGGACATATGTATCAAAATGTTGTTTTGCGATTCTCAAATTGGGATTTTCAGGGAATTGCAATTTGAGAATCGCAAAATGCTATGTATGTGGGATTTGCTAATAATTTTGCGAATCCCACATAATCCTTATTTGCGAAACGCAAATTGAGATTCGTAAATAAGAAATACCTTCCCATTAATTCTATAGGCTAGGAGGCCCATAGGAATGAATGATAAGGCATTCTCAATTTGCGATTAGCAATTAGAGAATCGCAAATTGAGAATGCAATTTCAAGGGTGCCAGGGTGTCAAAAGGATACCCTGTTGCACTCCTGAAATATGTGTGTGTGTGCACATGTGGTGCACATACATGCCGTGCGCCACATGGCACTTTGATAAATGCAAAAAAGTGAATTTTTCAAAGAAATTGCAAATTACCACCAACTTGAAGTTGATGGTAATTTGCGATTCCTTACTGGCAAATCGCACTCTTTCTGTGGTGCTTTGCACATTGTATTTAAGGAATCGCAATTTGCGATTCCTTAAATGCAATCACAAAATAGGTAATCGTAAATTTTGCGATTCCTTATTTTGCGAGTGGTTTTCTTTCTCATACATTGCACACAGCTAAATTGCGATCGCAAACGCTGAAATTCTGCGAATTTTAGCATTTGCAATCGCAATTCAGCTTGATACATATGCCCCAAAATGATGGTCTATTGGCGTGCTAACATTGTTCTTGGCTTGCTGTACTCATACTCTAGAACTAGCTGATGGTAGCTTGGGATGCTGGGAGTGCAGTGATGGTGAAAGGCAGTCCGCGCGCATAATATGGCTTGGGGCCTGCCCATGACTCCCATGACCACTAGAAAACAAACATTTATTTTTAAACCAGCAGAGGAAATGTCCAAACTATGTAAATACTTGATTACATAGCCACAAAGCCTCCCGTGCCTTGGAAATTACTTACTTGAGCAATACAGGGCTTCACTTGCTGGCAAACTAACCATGATTTATGTCGTAAATTTGAATGACCGCCTAAATAACTCTCAGTGTTGCTTTGGTCAACCGCTGGTCATTGAAGCACAGAAAAATAAATCATTTACTGCCTCGTGCTGCACGCAGGAAACATTTGAGTGTTTGCAGAGCCTTCCAGTGGAAGCAGTGCGGCCAGCCTGTGACGTCCTGTCCCGTTCGCTCAGATCTCAGGTGTGCAGTGGAAAATCGCGCCCGTGACCCTTCTGCGTGAGGTCACCTGTGCTGATGTACGGTGTCATTGATCCGTAACATCTTCACGCACCATTTATTCTTTTATGTACGTCATAGGAGTACTTAGTAGAGCTGGAAAGTATGCACACCACAATCCCGATAATGCCCGAAGGTTGCAATACTAATGTAATGAAACAGCATATTTATGCCATAATGTGTGAAATTTGGCAGCAGGTTATGCTTTCAGACACCAGCTATAGTAACTGCTTTTTTTTTTTATTGATTTGACTGGTCAATGGCAGGGTCGGATTGGGATCACAATTCGGCCCGGGCACTCCCCCAAAAAGTGGCCCACATTCCTGGATCACACCCATTCACGAAACAGCATTTGGCTAGCCTCATCGGACTCATTTTTAGAGAAATGTTTGATAAATTATGTATTTTGAAGATCATAGAGCCAGAAACATTGGTGAAAACTAGAAGCACTACATTTTGACAAGGTGGCGAAGTGAAATAAAGTGACCTAAAGGCCACAACTCCTGATATTGCTATGTTTGCCTCCTGGCTGGTTTACATTACCAATATTTTAATACCCTTGCCTGTACGAAAATGAAGAAAAACACCTAAAGCTGGTATTTTCTCTCCTGATCGATATGTACTTTAAAGTTTGAACAGTAAATGTAAGATGAGAGGAGTTAAAAATGTGGTCTAAAGCTTCATTCATGATCCATGACTGATAGTTAAAACTAAACAAAGAAATAAAAGCCATGTTAAGAAGGAAAACAGACTTTTTTTTATTATTGAATAAAGAATCCTCTCTCATTATTAAGTTCCAGCCTTTGCAGATTTTTAAAAAATAAGCAAACAGAAGGTTAGGTTTTTTAAATTGTAGTTTTATATAGCGTAAACTTGGCCAAAGGGTGCAATTATATGAGCACCAATTACATTACAGTAGATCAAATTCATTATTTTTTTGGGGCCTTGCACAATTAAGTCATTTGCCCAGAATCACAGGATGTTGAGGTGAGGCTGGGACTCAAACCTTTTTCCATAGTTCCAAATTCAGCAGCTCTGATCCTAACATTACATTATCTACATTTTCCGCTCTTGGAAAGGTGCTTCACAGCGAGGATTATGCAAATATAAACCCCCCACCCCCACCACCAAGGCCTGAAAGAGACTGTAGCCTAGGTGCGAACGAAAGGCCCTCAGGGAGGCCATTCACTTATTCACCCCAGCCAACTGTAGCCTCAGGGTGATGGCCTGGCAGGGGAAGGGTGAAGAAAAGTACAGAGCTGCTGCTGATCCAGGGGAGCCAAGGTCATAATGGCCCACAGCAGGGGAGTGGGACATTGCTTCTGGGCATCTGTGCCGGCCCCACGGGAGGCCAAGATAAAGTCTGCAGTGGACAGACAGAACAATATTGGCCTAGCGATGCTGCTGAAAGCAACCCCCTCTGAGCCTCCTTGCTCATGATGCTTTCCCCCCCCTCCCCTACCCCTACAGTGGCCTGTTGGGGGAGACAATAAGGCTCTGTGGGCCGGCTAACAAAAACCGTCCCACAGATGACCCTTAGGCAACGGCCATTGGTCAATGCCCGACTGCCCATCTTCCCAATCCGATGCTGTTCAATGGGCATTGCATTTCAAGAAGACCACTGATCTCCTGAGTCACACTTAACGGTGCTGAACAGAACCAGTAGCGTAGCCAGTGTGTCATGGCACATGCTGTACCAATTGGAGCTACACCCCTGAGCAGATATAGTGTGTTCAATTCATGGAAAAAGTTGTATATTTATACCCTTAGATGTACTCCTACTCACATGAGTAAATATATGTCTTTGGGGAATTTGCTAGCATTCCGAATATTAGGCCTAAAAAGTTGGGGTGGGCGGAACTTGTGAAGTTTTACTCCAAGGAATTCCCCATAGTTGCATAAAAACTCGCGAGATTCCATGGAGTTCTGCGAATTGGCAGAAATATGCATATCGCACTGCAATTTAGTGGCAGTAGTGAGCGCCGAGGTGAAAAATCAGCATGAACAGTACCATGCGGTGTGTAGGAACACACAGCGATTTGACTTGATTTTACTGCCACTCGAGTAGAAAGTCTACTCAAATGCCAGAAAAACATGTCCTAAAAACTACTCGAGAAGAAGCCCTCTCACCGCAACCGCTTGTGACCATCCGTGATGACCTGTATTAGAAAATGGTATTTTGGTATGCCAAATCTCATTCACATTTCTTGAGCCTCGCGGGGAAAAAAGTTCCACCACACGGCAATTGGTGGAATTTGGCCTGAAATCCTCATTACAAGAGCAATGTAGAGTTGCCAAATTCCACAATTTCCATTCCGCCCACCCCTACTGAAAAGCTGTGCCAGTCACAGCTTTCCAGATATAATATGTACAGAAGGGGCTGCCCTGTAACCACTTGGAACCTCGAGGGCATAATGAAGTAGAGGAATATGGGTTCACTGTGGAGTATTTATATATATTGCATACTTTTCAAACAAGTATTGCTGTATAGCAAATACAAATAGAGTCAACATATCAATTCATGATACCAGGGAGGGACCATTTGAAAAAGTTATGATGGCATTTACTTTAACTGTAATCTTTTTAAGAAGCATAAATAAAAGTGCCTTGTGGCCTAGTGGTCACAAGGGGGGGGAAGAACCAAAAAAGGTGTGTATTTACAGAGCAAGACAATGAACCAATATAAGGCCAATGTATATGTTAGTCAGTATTACTAGATGGGAAAAAACTATTAGTTGCATCCTTCCATTTTCTTAAAATCCCCATTATCATTGGTTGCATTACATGTACTTAAGATTCGCTTTATCAAAGTAAAGAGGGGAGATACGAGTGGTTTACCATAGGGGCTCATCCTCCTAGTTACATATATCTCAAGAAAAATAGAGCCCTACTTGTAGTGTGTCCTAAACCTCCTATAGGCAGAAAAAAGTGCAGGGCTTTTTTATATAACCCTCATCCACCAGAGTTACCCTTTGGTGCCATGTTTCATCATAGGGTTCTTCCAGTTGTGCTGCAGAATGGGCCATGCTGCTACCTGTGAAATACATGGGAGCACTGAATGGTATACACTAGATGATGGCAGACTAGGACTTGGAGGGTATTTTATGTGAATTAAAAAGACCTGTCTGGTGGGAAAGCTGTGCTTTATTCCATCCACCAGATGGTATGGTTAAAAGGGGGAGAAATGTAGAAAGTATGTGTGGTTTTGATGACCCTTTTTTCTACACAGCCTACATGTTTCAAGTAACCCTTCCCCCTAGTTATCTTCAGTACCAAGGAACTCACTCAATGATTCCACTCCAGATCAGATTGTATAATTATCGCAAATTGCAGCAACTTCACCCAATCTTCATGCTCAAATACACATTTTACCTACTTGCGTCTATAGTCTGTTATATTCATATGGTGTTGTGTTCATTAACTGCTCTATTTATTATGTTGTGACTATATATTTAGTCTATAATATTTTTTATACTTATAATAACTATTAGAATATATTTGCTCTCTGTCTTATTACTGTTATTTATCAATGCATTGCATGTGATTGAATATTTTCATTCTTAATCTTTATATGCTCAGTCAGCGTAGTCTCTGTCTGGCTCATGTGCGACTGTTGTTTGAGCACATATAAAAGGCAAGTCTGTTTCCCGCTTATTAAAGTAATTCTCAGGCAGGACATCTTTTCAGTTCAGTATAGTTTGTAATACCTATACAATATAAGGGAAGATTAAGCCTGCCATGGTACATCGCACATATAAGGGTAATAGGACGTTTCACACCAGAAAGATAGATAAGGAGCTTTATGCATACTAGCTTAAAAAACAGCTTGAAGTGATTTAAGCCCATGCAGGCTAAAATAGATACTTCATGAAGTGTTTAAGTGAGCACACCTTAATAAAGTGATGATCCCTGTGATCAAACATACAATCGCAACAACATACTTGACAGTACAAAACATTGAAGAATGACATTGCATACACATAAAAAGCAAATGATTTGTTCAATCCAGTGGGCAAGGTGAGCCTGTAGTCACACTCTATGTGCAGAGCCAGACTGGCCATAGCGGGCACCGGGCATTTCCCCGGTGGGCCGCCAGGGTAGGGGCCGGTTTTGTTATAATGCTGTTTTTTCAACATAGCTGCAATATAACAAAATCGGTCAATACCGGATGTGGCAAACAGCCCTGCTGCTCCCCCAACCCCCGGGGGGCCAGCCGAGCACTTTGCCAGGACTGGTTTTGGTTCCCAGTCCGGCCCTGTCTATGTATACAAATAGAGGCAGTCAAAATGAGCAATGAAAAAAGTCATCACACAATGTGGTCATGTATAGGCTATGCCGTACTTACTACATCAAGGTCCCTCCACGGCTGATTAACCTGAGAGTACATCTCCGTGGCCTGAATGTTGCCTGACCCGCCCTGTTCATCCTGTTTTAAATGAGCGTACAGAGAGCGAGCACGTGTGTTGCATGTCCTCACTCTGAAAATACTGAGCGCTGGACAACTAGTCTAAGCTCACAAACAAAATGGCGGCGCCAGATGGAACCATTTCCTAGGAGGAGGTTATGGCTAGCACAATGTTTCCGTAAGGAAAGAGTTTTTTGACTTACTGATATCTTTGGCGATGTTCGACGAACCTTCACGAAATTTTTCAAATAAAGTGCTCTAGTTATTCTAGATATGCATGGAAAGTTTTGGGACGATCCATCTAGCGGTGGCTGAGAAAAAGGGGTGCCAAATAAAGTGCGTTTGCCATGCTAACTCCCTTAGAACCATTAGACATGCCTGCACCCCGAACCGCTAGAAGGAATTACACTGAATTTGGCAGAAAGGTAGCTTTTGATTAACGGATTATGCTTTCAGTTATTTGGTGTAAATCTATTCAGTAGTTTGCAAGAAATAAAAGATAATCCAAATTTGTATATCTAGGGTTGCAAAGCCTATTCAAATAATAATGAGCTAGTGCAGAAACTCAAAGAGCTCTGATTGGCTGCCAACACTTCAACCAGAAAGTGTTGGCAGCCATCTTGGGACTCAGCTTCAGCCAAGTCCTAAAAAGAACAGCAAAAAAAGAAAAGGGAAAGGGTTAAGTTTTTGCAGGATGGTTTTAGCCCTAATGCTAATTTCCAAGAAAGTAAATCTCAACGGGAGGCACTTACAAAAATAGAGATAGCAGGTGCCCCTGTTGAAGCTCCACTTCTGTAAAGGACACATGGACCTAACTCCAAGGCTTGGTGAAGACGTAGTAAGTGTGTTTGCTTGGTAATTAGATATTGAGAAACAACTGAAATCCTTCTTGCAGGTGACTGTATGTTAACCTTTGGAGCAAAATATGTATGAATGAAAGAATGAATGGATGAATGAATGAATGAATGAATGAATGAATGAATGAATGAATGAATGAATGAATATTTATTGTTGGTTACTAAAAACCGTTACATAAAACCAGCAATACAAAAGTCATCACGTTACAAAAAAAAAATGTAAAATCAAGGACATTTCAAAAGTCAAGTTGTATAGTTAATCCAAAAATGCAAAGAAGCCGGAAAAAAGGTTCATAGACCGGCTGAGGACTCTGTGGTCTGGCCAGTAGCAGTCATCAGCATTGCCCGTGCTTTAAAGATAAACTTCGCAAAGGCAGCCATATGCATTACTCTGGACAGGGTGTAAAGATGAAAAATCCCATCCTTTGCAGAGCTTGACCCAGAATGTCTGAGTAATGGCCTAACACAAAGATTGCGGGGCAACCGCAAGGCGGGGCAACAGAAAAGAAGATGTGCCAATGACTCCCGTTTATAGCTGCAGAGCCTGCATTCCTGTGCACCTGGGTTCTTTAAGGGGCAATGGGTGTTGTCTGTAGGCCAGGATCTTGTGAAGGGCTGCACTTCCCACTGCCTGCGTGAGATGCTGTTTGGGGGAGTTCAGGATGTGCAGGAAACACAGGGTCTCATGCAGGTCTTTTCTTCGCCACAGGGACTCCAGATCCAGTTCACGTGACCGCGCGCGCACTTGTTTTTAAATTGCGTTTTTGAATGTGGGGTATGTAACATATTCAGGATTCCAGGAGTCCATGGCAAGGTTAAGCTGGGCCTTAGCCACTTCAAGGGAGGCCGACCAAGGATTCCCTGGCTCTCTGAAAATACATTTCAGGACTGCCTTCAGAGTGTTCTCTTGTGCCGCCGTCGTTAAAAAGTAGTATTTGCTTAAGGCGGCCAGCTCTTCCAGATTTTGCTGGTTGAGGGAGAACTCCAAGCGAACAAGGGTGTTTCTGGTGCATCTTGGGAGTTGGAAAAGTTTCTTGTATGCCCTACAATGAATTTTTTCCAGTTCATGGCTCAATTTACCCGGGAATGCCTGAAGGGCGTAGTTGAGTGCCGGCATGAGCTTGGCTTTAAGCACTCTGTTAATGGCCGTAGTAGACGGGCTGTGAAGGGAGGCTTGCAGCTTACAGATGGCATAGGTGATAGATTTACCTTTGGTCTTGATAGACTTAAGATGGGCACTTGGGAGCCCCAACTCCTGAAAACAAATGCCCAGGTAAATGTAGCGCTGTTTGCTTTCCAGCAAAAGATCTCCTAGCCTCCATTTCAAAGATTTTTTCCTTGAATGATGCCCACATATAATTACCTTTGATTTAGATCGATTGGCTACAAGCCTATTTTTGTCGTTGTATGCGGCCAGTGCCGTCAACGCCTTTTGCAGCCCCATTCTCGTATGATCCAAAAGGACCAGGTCATCAGCATATTGCATGAAGTATATTTTGTGTCCGCCGATCTTTGGAGTGGCCAGGGCTGCACCAGTCAAGGCCCTCTCCATGTACGCCATATATAAGTTGAATAGTAATGGGGCTAGCACGCACCCTTGCTTTAGGCCACTGTCTGTGTAGATCTTAGCAGAAGCATGGTCCCTTGAGAGTTTGATACGCACCCACGTTTTTTGATACAGGGACTGTATCGCTCTTGGCAGACAAAAAACACAATAGTTTCCTAGGGTCCAAGGGATATATAGTTTAAAGACCCACACCTGATTTTGATCCCCAGCTCCTACTCAATGTACAACACAAGTAACACAGGGGGTCTACCAGCTAAATATTAGAGCTGCACTGTCAAAACCGAGTCGGCAAGATCTCAGAGTGTATATATCACATAGACAGTGTATTTGTGAAGACAAAAGAGAAAAAAGAGTGAACTCACCATGCATAGAAGAGATCGATACATCACAGAGTATTCATGAATGGCTAACCAGTCCAAAACAAATTATGTAGAATTTCCATCAAAAGAGACTTAATGATCAGTCATATCATCTGGCCAAACCCTGGTGCATAAAGGGCTGGTCCCCTGATCATTGGGACAAAACCACACCTTATTGCTGTTTTGGGATTTGGTCCACCAACATAAACGAAATGTCCATGATGACTGATCTTTGATGGTAGAATAGACAAGTGCAACAAAACTAATAGTGACTTAAAATAGGATGGAATGCCCTCCTTCTGACAACTTTATTCTGTGGACATGACACGCCTCCTAATTAAAAACCAGAACAGTGCAAAAGGACAGTAACAAATATCTGCCTATAAATAGGCCAACATGTTTCTGCCTAATGGGTGTTAAATCCCTTGGCATTCATCAGGGCCTCTGCTCTTATACTAGTTGCACTCCTAGTAGTGAGATAAAAGAATCACCACCATCACCAAAGAAAATAGAGTAGAATGGTTAGATACGGTACAACCTATAGTAACCATGGACTTTCACCCTCCGACTCACTTAAGATACAGTGAATTCTGTGAAGGAAAGCATTACATAATTAACATTGTATTAGCTATGTCTGTCCCCAATAACTTTTGTCACCCAAAAACCATCAGTGTGTATAAAAATTAAATGTTCAATGCTCATCCTTAATGGTAGGGGAATATACCTCACCTCACCTGGACTCTGCTCAGGTATAGGAGGCCCCGCACTACAAAGATATAGGGAAGAAAAGAGGGATGTAGCACAACGAAACCAAGAATTCTCAGCTTATCATCATGCATCAAACTCATTTCTATGTATAGTGCCCTATATCCAGATGCTCACATATGGAGTAGGTCAATCTTCAGACTCAGTATACCAAGCCCTATGGTAGCCCAAAAATTGGACTCTGACAACAGACTGTTATACATACCAAATATGCTCTTTCAAAAGATAGTTTTGGCAGTATAGACTTTTTACAACAACAATCATCTTAATCAATGGCAGTCAGTAATCTCATGTTCACTCACCTATCCGTCGATGCCTCAAGCTTCCATCTGAGGCTTGGGGGAGGCACCGGCAAGTCTGTAAACTCTGTATAAGTAGGCTGTTGAGGGTAATGTTCGTATGGTAACCCTCCGCCTGTATAGTCTCTGCTTGCCTAATAGCAGTTAAATGGTTTGATGTCATAAACTTGCTTTAGCGTTAACTAGATATGCAGGACAGCAGATTCCTTAATATAATATTGTCAAAAGGACTTGCATTCTGTTAAATCGCTTTGAGCTTACAGCGTACTACTTTGCGATCGAAAAAACGCGAGAAAATGCGTTTAAAACGACCGAACGGCGTCATCGCGGCCATTATTGTAGTTTAATCGTATGCGCACTTGATATAGTGTGCCCGAGTCTGCATCTAGCAATACGCTAGGCTTAGGGACACCCGAGGGTATCAATTGTCCTAGATGTCCAATGCCTAGACCGACTCAATTAGTAATATGCTGGGGAGCAAAGACTAAAGATGTTAAACTCCTTTGCTGGCGAAATCTCGCGAGATCTCGCGCTGGAGAACTACAAGATGACATCACTGCGGCCATATTTGTAGTTCCAAACATCGCGAATTTAGCACAATGATCACAGGATCTATAGCTTGAATCGAGATCGTAAATGCTTGATAGCGAAAAAGTCTACAACATATTTACCAGAATACAATTTAGCAGAATAATCGCAGGATCTATAGATGAAGTAGAATTTACAGACGATTAGTAGAGAAAAGTCTACAAGATGTTGTATTTGTTTGTCTATGCATCCTTATGGAGAGTTAGTAATACTCCATAGGTGGTGTAAACAACAATGATTCTGAAGTAGTATGGGTCAGTCAACTAGCAGAATTTACCCCCAAATACTCCATATGTGAGATAGATGGCAACAACTCACGTCAGTAGTTTAATTAGTATAGGCATTGTAGTACATCGACTCACCTTTGTGAGCACTTTCAACACTAGAAGCAATGTCAACCAAAAGATCGTGAAAAGACACTGGCGCCTTTTGAACCATGGAAAAGAGAAAATTGCGCAACCTTTGTTTGCATTTAAAAGGGCGAATAGCATCCGAGATCGACTTGTTCACACACGCCCAAGAGAGACTCCTAAAAAACTGGGTGAAACCCTATGGGATCTCCCTCCAGTAGTTGGGCATCATCCGTGCGGTACGTGCTCGGTATGTCCACAGACCAAACATACAAGGTAGATAGATATAGGTACTAACAGACCTTGGTTGCAGAACAATTTCAGTAATTGTAATAGCACCAACTTTAATTTACATGCTGACATGCCCTTGTTCCATACGGTATGTAGGAATGACTACTCAGCGAGTTCGGACTAGAATGCTGGAACATAAGAGCTCTTTCCGCTGTAAGACAAACCACACTAAGCTCAATAGACATTTCTTGGACCAGGTACACCTTGAAACGGATTTCCAATGGACTGTTCTGGAAAAGCCGTATATACCAAGTAAATACAAGTAACGGAGAATGGCTTTATGAAATATATTTTAGCCCTCCCTCAAAGTTCCCCGATACTAGCCTCGCACCGAGAGCTTGGCATGGAATATATCGTTGACACTATTCGCTGCCAACCAATTTTACTGTGGCATCGAATATGGACCAACCCTGAATGCCATCTAACACGCTCCCTCGTTACAGACTGCTTAGCCTTGACAAACTGGCGAAAAATTCCCTGGCTGACCTACATATGGAACTTCTTCAAAGACCTGGACCATAAGTCCTATTTCGAAGATCCTGCTTCGATTGAAGATATTCCCAGGAAACAATTAAAATCAATGTGTTTGGGTCACCTGAGGGAGTTACGGAATCAAGCTGAGATCTTAAAACCATCTAACGAAAAAATATGTGCACAACAATCTTGCAAAGGCATCCAACCATACTTGACGTATTTGTTATCAAACCATGAGAAAGTTTTATTAACAAGACTTCGTTTTAACATTTTTTTCCGTTTAGTTTCATTTCCGGAAACTCAAAACTGGTCCCGCAACTTGATGAACTGTCCATGTGATGGAATCTCCCAACAGTCAACGATTCACGTTGTTCTATTTTGTAAATAATACAAACTTCCACGAAAAATGTGGATTATTCCACTTCTTCGTTCCAGTGGCCATAGACAATGCTATTCTGCGTTTCATTTTTTGCAGTCTCTGAACACGCCCCACGAAGCTAAACTTTTAGTGAGTTTTCTTAAAACAGTCATAACAATACGTCAAAAAGTTTCAAACTAATCAGAAGCACACAAAACTGCAAATTTTATTTCTAGTATGTTTCTTTGTATTTTGACTTATTTTTAAACTTATTTATGCGCTGAAAAGTTTTTTTCTTCTGTATGCACTTTTTATGATTATACAATTAATAATCGAATAAAAGTTTATGAAACACTCTATATACCTAGTCATATAAGTGATGTGTCCGGTTACCTTTTCAGAAAGGAACAGAAATGGATCTACAAACTCCAGTCTGACAAAAGGGGATTAAATGATGAGATTCCTTGGACCTTACTATAATGATCCATCCCTATACAGTAGTGGTTATTACCAGCCAGCCCTACTTTATAAGGTATATGTAAATGATGAGATTCCTTGGACCTTACTATAATGATCCATCCCTATTCAGTAGTGGTTATCACCAGCCAGCCCTACTTTATAAGGTATATGAAAATTGACATACACTGAGCTACCTGGTCTGAGAGGTTTAGATGGAACACTGACATGCATAGTATAGTAGTTACGATGTACTACAATGCCTATACTAATTAAACTACTGACGTGAGTTGTTGCCATCTATCTCACATATGGAGTATTTGGGGGTAAATTCTGCTAGTTGACTGACCCATACTACTTCAGAATCACTGTTGTTTACACCACTTATGGAGTATTACTAACTCTCCACAGGGCTGCATAGTCAAACAAATACAACATCTTGTAGACTTTTCTCTACTAATCGTCTGTAAATTCTACTTCATCTATAGATCCTGCGATTATTCTGCTAAATTGTATTCTGGTAAATATGTTGTAGACTTTTTCGCTATCAAGCATTTACGATCTTGATTCAAGCTATAGATCCTGTGATCATTGTGCTAAATTTGCGATGTTTGGAACTACAAATATGGCCGCAGTGATGTCAACTTGTAGTTCTCCAGCGCGAGATCTCACGAGATTTCGCCAGCAAAGGAGTTTAACATCTTTAGTCTTTGCTCCCCAGCATATTACTAATTGAGTCGGTCTAGGCATTGGACATCTAGGACAATTGATACCCTCGGGTGTCCCTAAGCCTAGTGTATTGCTAGATGCAGACTCGAGCACACTATATCAAGGGCGCATACGAATAAACTACAATAATGGCCACGATGACGCCGTTCGGTAGTTTTAAACGCGTTTTCTCGTGTTTTTTTGAGCGCAAAGTAGTGCGCTGTAAGCTCAAAGCGATTTAACGGAATGCAAGTCCTTTTGACAATAATATATTAAGGAATCTGCTATCCTGAACATCTAGTTAACGCTAAATCAAGTTTATGACATCAAACCATTTAACTGCTATTAGGCAAGCAGAGACTATACAGGCGGAGGGTTACCATACGAACATTACCCTCGACAGCCTACTTATACAGAGTTTACACACTTGCCGGTGCCTCCCCCAAGCCTCAGATGGATGCTTGAGGCACTGACGGATAGGTGAGTGAACATGAGATCACACACTGCCATTGATTAAGATGATTGTTGTTGTAAAGAGTCTATACTGCCAAAACTATCTTTTGAAAGAGCATATTTAGTATTTATGACAGTCTGTTGTCAGAGTCCAATTTTTGGGCTACCATAGGGCTTGGTATACTGAGTCTGAAGGTTGACCTACTCCATATGTGAGCATCTGGATATAGGGCACTATACATAGAAATGAGTTTGATGCATGGTGATAAGCTGAGAATTCTTGGTTTCGTTGTGCTACATCCCTCTTTTCTTCCCTATATCTTTGTAGTGCGGGGCCTCCTATACCTGAGCAGAGTCCAGGTGAGGTGAGGTATATTCCCCTACCATTAAGGGTAAGCATTGAACATTTAGTTTTTATACACACTGATGGTTTTTGGGTGACACATGTTATTGGGGACTGACATATTTAATACAATGTTAATTATGTAATGCTTTCCTTCGCAGAATTCACTGTAGCTTAAGTGAGTCGGAGGGTGAAAGTCCATGGTTACTATAGGTTGTACCGTATCTAACCATTCTACTCTATTTTCTTTGGTGATGGTGGTGATTCTTTTATCTCACTACTAGGAGTGAAACTAGTATAAGAGCAGAGGCCCTGATGAATGCCAAGGGATTTAACACCCATTAGGCAGAAACATGTTGGCCGATTTATAGGCAGATATTTGTTACTGTCCTTTTGCACTGTTCTGGTTTTTAATTAGGAGGAGTGTCATGTCCACAGAATAAAGTTGTCAGAAGGAGGGCATTCCATCCTATTTTAAGTCACTATTAGTTTTGTTGCACTTGTCTATTCTACCATCAAAGATCAGTCATCATGGACGTTTAGTTTTTGTTGGTGGACCAAATCCCAAAACAGCAATAAGGTGTGGTTTTGTCCCAATGATCAGGGGACCAGCCTTTATGCACCAGGGTTTGGCTAGATGATATGACTGATCATTAAGTCTCTTTTGATGGAAACCCTACATCATTTGTTTTGGACTGGTTAGCCATTCATGAATACTCTGTGATGTATCGGTCTCTTCTATGCATGGTGAGTTCTCTTTTGTCTTCAAAAATACACTGCCTATGTGATATATACACTCTGAGATCTTGCCGACTCGGTTTTGACAGTGCAGCTCTAATATTTAGCTGGTAGACCCCCTGTGTTTCTTGTGTTGTACACTGTATCGCTCTTAGCAGCCCTGGATTGATGTTCCATTGGACCAGCTAATGCGACAAGATTGCGCGGTCGACCCCATCAAATGCCGTCGAGTAGTCAATAAAGCAGGCGAAGAGTGGCAGGCTTTTGCCTGTCCGTGCGCGATGCGCCAGATAGGAGAGAGCGATGATGTTATCTACTGTGGCTGACCCAGGTCTAAATCCGGTTTGGCAGAATGGAAGGATGCCAGCTGCACTTGACCAGTCTGCGAGGTCCCTCAAGATGGCCCTAGCGTAAGCTTTACCCTCAATATCCAACAAAGCAATCATGCGGTAATTGGTAGGTTCCGATTTTGGGCCTTTTTTGTGGATAGGCTGTAAAAGCGAGCCTCTCCACGAATCTGGAACTTCCCCCCAGAAGCCAACATTTGGAGTACAGATGGGTCAGGTTTTTGGTCCAAAAGTCGATATTTGCCTTGAATAAATGCCCAGGAAGCCAATTGGGACCCGGAGCGGCATTTTGTCTAATATTTTTTAAGATTGTAGAAACCAACGATTTTTCCGGTGGGACCATTATCTCGATGGTAGAATCAAGGTAGTCTTCCGGAATAGATGTTACATTTTGCATGTGTCCTGAACCATCATTGGTATGTAGGGCCAGATGTAGGAGCCCAAATACCGGCGGGTAACGGCCGATTTCGGCCGTTACCGACCAGTATTTGGGTTTTGCTATGTAGGGGGCTGAATATTACAGAATAGGTATATTTACCGAATCGGTAAAATTACCGATTCGGTAAATTACCGAATCGGTAAATATACCGATTCTGTAATTCCAAATGTAGGTGGCACAGTTTACAGTGCCACAGGCCCTTAAGAGTCGGTATTTTACCACACAATCCTATTGTGTGGTAAAATACCGAATTCAGGTGTGCATGCCCTTAGGGCATGTATGTGTGCCACATGGCACACAAGCCTGTAATTGGGGTGCTAGAGGGTGTCAAAGTGACACCCCCTGCACCCTTGCAGGATTCGGTATTTACCGATTTGGTAAATACCGAATCGGTATTTCCCATTGATTCCTACGAGCTTCAAGGCCCATAGAAATCAATGGGCAATACCGATTCTGTATTTACCGAATCGGTAAATACTGAATCTTACAGATTCGGTATTCCAAAATTTGGAATTACCTACATCTGCCCCCTTCCCATTTACAGATTCTTAAATACGGATTCGGTAAAATTCGGTATTTAAGAGTCTGTAAATGGGAATTACCTACATCTAGCCCCTAATGCCTTAACATGGGCGACCCAGATATAGGCTTCGAGGGCGTTTTCTCTATGATTTGGGCCTCGCCCCATGATGCATATGTAGTTCCAAAACTCCTGTGATTTTCCTGGCCTCAGCAACTCAAATATAATTAGCCATTGTGAATCGCAATGGGCTCGCCTTGCAGCCCACACCTTTTTGCGTGACTTTTTGTGGCTTCTTGTAATTCCTTCTTATTTTGTTCAGTTCTGTTTTTGTGGAACCATTTACGTTCCTTATTTAGTGCTTTGGCACTTTTTTAAATTTCTATATTATATCCATATTTAGGGGGACGACACCAGTGCGACACACTATTCTGATTCCCACGAAGAAGCACCGCCAGGGTCTCTGATATGGCATTCCAGCTTTCTATTGCGCCATTTTTCTGTGCACTCGATGGCCAGCCTGACCATTGATTTGCCCAACTAGTAAATCTGGTTATGGTGGTTTGTTCCCATTTGATCCTTCTGAGCAGCTTAGTCAGTTCTTCACCATCAGCTGCTCCTATGTATTCAAGCTTGTGGCATTGGTCCGCGGTGAGATTCAAGGTGACAGTTAAGGCAGCGTGATCGCTATCACTACGCGGCTGAACTGAAAAGCTTAACATCAATGATTGGAGTTTGCCACTTAATATTATGTAATCGACCGTGGTTTGGTTGTTAAATGTGGGGCCGACCATCTGCCCCAGGCTGTTCTTTAAGAGAACTGAGTGAGCCGTCGCCAGGTTATAGGATTTTAATAGATCATTTAGGGTGTCAGTGGCCCCTGCCTGATGGCTGCATTTGGTCAGAACCCCTATATTATGGGTGTTAAAATCGCCAAGAAATATACATTCAAGTGCCGCGAATTGGAACAGTAAACACTCTATGTGATGTACCAACAAGCCCGGGTTTGATGAAGGCCCATGCGGATTGTGGTAAAGAATAATTAACAATATTGAAAGGTTACTGTTTGCCAAGTGACAGCCTTTCAAAATGCCTGCCTGGAGGAAATCCAGAAGATTAGAGATTTCTGCAAATTCCAAATTTAGTGCGTGTTTAATATAGACGCATATCCCTCCTGAGGGTCGACCAAAGATGTTAGTCTTTTTTGCTGGTTTTCCGTACTCAGCGTATCCTCTCAGGGAGAGCGGATGGGTTTGCCAAGACTCTTGTATACAGATTATATCTGCTTTCTCCATAAATGACAGCGCATTTTGGTTGAGAAGCAACCGCCTAAGGCCGGCAACATTCCAAGACATGACTTTCAGTCTCACCGGGGACCATGCCATCCTCAGCGGGTTTTAAGTCTGTGTTTTTCATGCGTCGTGGAAAGTGGCCCCAGGTGTTAAGGCGCGAACCGTTAGGTCCTGGAGTTTAAAGCAAGCGAGAGCCAGGACCAGTCTTTATTCGCGGGACCCAGTGTTGCGCATTTACGTGCCCCCTGGATTAAGTCCCCAGTTATCTTGATTGGTGTTCTGATAGGGTGACCAGAGATTGTGCCACCTTTGTGCCCCTGGAGTGTAGTCACCAATTCTGGGGTGTCCTTGTAGAGCGCATACAGGCGTGGGGACTCTTCAGCTGGTTGGGCCATATTTCCCATCGAGATATATGCAGAGTGTGTTTTTAAGAACAGAGGATATTTTTGTGATTTCTTGGGTTTTATCCTTATACCCCAGCTTTCCAGTAGCTTGTGCTGGCTTTTGTTCAGGCCTCTGCCATGGCCGAGCTCGTGAAAGTTACCTCCGTGGTTTCATTTAACTCATCCTCATCTGGCGGTAGGAAGGAAATGGTTTCGATGTCTGAAGTTTTTATTCCCTCCAACCCTGGAATGTTTGCACAAAGGAACAGGAGATTGCTACGATTAAGAATGTCCCACCTCCCCTGCGAGACATATTCTGGGTATAGCCATATTTCCCGGTCATGCGATTGGGGGTGATTTAAATCAGCAACGGAGTCCGCAGCCTGAGCGCCAGCTTCTGTTGGCTGTGAGAGGCCAGCTAGGGAGGCATCTGTGTGCCTTATTGCCCCGGTAGCTCGATCTGGGGTCATCGTGAATGGAACGCTGGTAAGCCCATTGTTAGTCCAAGGGTTTTTAATGCCCTTTGCATCTAGGACTGCCCGTGACACTTGAGGCGTAACCTGCGTAGATGTTGATGAAACGGCGGCTAAAGAATGATTTGATCGCGCTTCGTGTTCGGCGCTGCGAGGTTGGATCGCTTCCACTGCGTTTGTATTTTGTGGGTCGTTTGCAGGGTTTGTGGTTAATACTAATGGGGCTGGTCGGGGCACCACGAGGGGGACAGCCAGCCCTTTGTTTGTTATTTGGTTAGATAAGTGGAGGACATCATGCTTCGGGAGCGTGCAATCTGTTATTAAGGGGAATGCTTCAAGCTCTGTCGTTTCCGGTGGCTCTATTGGACCATGCGATTGGCAACCGGGCTGCAACCATTCCCGAATAGATTTATTTTTAATCGACTTGTTCAGTTTTTTAAATTTTTTCTTATTTTTCCTTGATAATTTCTTGAGAGGATCTGAACCAGACGATGTGGAAGTCAGCTGCCATTCGGAATTTTGACATGTAGTAGGAACGGCATATCTGATGTTTACGTTGTTCGTTGGTATGGGCTCGACCCTAGCAGATTGATTTTCATTATGTATTGCTGTGCCGTTTAATAAAGAGTTTTTTATGCTTTCTTTTATGGAAGGATCAGGCGCTAGTGCCTTGATGTTTGAATCCTTGTTCCTGCTAGCTTCTATTTTAAGATCTTCGATTAGAGAAGTCATAATGTGCGGAAGTTTTTCCAGGTTTTTTAGAACTGGACCGCAACTGCAAGGCTCGGAATTAGGATATGTACTCTCCTGGGCTCTGCGAATCAGGGAGTTCAAGTGATCCAATTTAGCATCGACCCCTGAAATAAAATTTGCCACTGTTTGTAGGATGTTGATCTGGGCATCAAGCTTATCGGCATGCATAATTGCTGCTCCAGTCATAGAAATTAGGGTCTCATTTATTAGTGTAAGATGGTCTACAAACGCTGGGGGTGTGACCTCCCTTCCACGTGTCGGGGGTGAACGCTGGGACATGTCGTCTTGATTCGGCGGGCTCCAGGTCAACAAGGTCGGAGATTGGAACTGCCCAGCCGGCGCCAAAATAAGTTGAGAGCGTATTAATGCTTGTTGGGGCAGAGATGTTGGACTGTCATGCTCGGGCCTCAACTGTGCCCTGTCAGCTGATGCCAGCTTATGAAGATCTGCCCCCTGAAGAGTAATTATTAATGATGATAAGGGAGGCCCTGGGCCCTGCCCCGTGGTCGTACTCGGGCCCTGTTCAGAAGCTTCAATAGTTGGTAAGCAGCTCAGAGGCCTGAGAGGTGCTGCTGAGCCTGTAACCGATGGTAGCAGAAAGGATCTTATGTCTCTGTTCCCTGAGGGCCTAGCGGTGGCTATAAAGGCGCCAGGGCGGAGGTTCAAGATACCAGTGGGGAGACACTCCCCCTCTTCCCCTGTTTGCGAAAGTACGGTATTCGGTGACCATGGCTGTGCTGGGGGGACCACAAATGAGCCTGGGAGAGTTGGTGTGGCACCGGTAGCTCCAGGGGAATCCGCGAGGCTCCCCTCCAGAAGCACTGCCCCGGGATGAAGCTCCCCTACTCCGGGGGGGGGTAGAATAGTTTTGCCTTCCGTCTTCGGCCCGATCTGTGAGGACGAGCCTTGGCATGTGTCTGGGCCTGTAATAAGGAAGAGTTTCTGGTCCTCATCGTTTCTCTTATAGTCTCTTACTATATGTAATTCTCGAGGGCCTTGCACGCGCCAATTCCCCCTATGATTCGGGCTGTGCAAGACTGTTCTTAGTGAGTGTGGGGCCCATAAACAGTATCGGTGGCGGCGTTGTTATCACAGCGCTCGAAGCACAACACAGCGCTCACGCCTACCAACCGCTCTTTAGGTCAAGCATTTAACGACAAATAGCAGATATGGTGACACAATTTTTTTTTTGTTTTTTTTTTAAAAGCCAAAAATCCAAGGGGTCCTCTCCTGCTAGCAGGCGTTGTTATCACAGCGCTTAATACAGCGCTCACACCTGCCAGCCATAGTGGGCATTACAAAGGTTATAATCACTGAAAGAAAGACGCCATATCCTGCGTTCTTTGGAAGCTATACTGAACACGCTACAGTCACAGTCACGTATAGAGCAAAAAGCAAAGAACTCCTGGCAATGTTTTTCCCCCAGGGTCTGGTAAATGTGTTTACAAGGACCACAGAAGATGAACAATGTGCACAGTTGGGCCCCCAGGAGGAGAGCGCCTCCAAGCGCAGTCTTCCACTCGCCGGGGGAACCAACAAATACCTGCGTCTCAAAGGGGCTTCTTTCGGCAAATGCTGGAAATCTCTACCCGCTCTCTGAGGCAGGCTGAAAGGAGTACGCCGTTTTCTCACGCGTTCGTCTCGCTTGGGGCGGTGACGCGAAGAAGGCAAAGTCGGCTTCACTGGGCAAAGGCTCAAACAGAGACACCGCGTCTCTTCGTGGATTCCGAGGCAATCCAGCGGGGAAGCACCATCCGCTCCTCGGTCCAGGTTGTTTGTTAAGTCTGTCACGACAACCAGGCTCTGACTCTGGCACCTCTGACAACTCAACTCCGCTCCGCACCTTCCATTGGTAAAACACTGTGTTTGCCTCGACCCGCTTCACTCACTTTCACCTTCACTCGCTCAACCCGGCACCGGTCACAACTTCACGCCACAAGGATGTGAGCAAGGGGACGCGAGCAGGGGGGCGAGTGCCGGGAGAAGAGGGCAACAGTCTCGGCGTCTTTGCTCGGCGTCTTCCCAGCTCCCTGCAAAATATGTATGTAACTGCAGCGAGTGAGTTCTTTGTTGTCTTGTCCTGGTGAGAGCGGAGTCCATTGTTCCCCTTTAAATTTCTAGAAGTATGCAAATGTACAAATCACTTGTAATCTTTCCCATTTGGCCCCGCCCACCTTAGTTGTATCCAAAGCTCTTCCTGCCTTCTGCCAGGATGATGGACTGCTAACAAGTGGCCCCAGGCAAATTTCCCGCTATTTTTGATGAGGAGTTCTTGATGCCTTTGAATATGAGGACATCTCCACCAAACAAAGAAGCACTTAATTCATATAGTTAACAGGAAGGACCCTTGTTTGTTGGGAATGTACCTCTTTGTAGTCTTGATATCTTCTCTATAGAAGGATTTATATTATCACATATTTCTGAATAAAGATGCACCAGGAACAGTCAAATTGTCAAAATGCACACAAGGTCACTGGTGATATTTCCTCATGCTCCATTATGCAGCTGTAGTGTAGACTACATACTGGACAGTTACACAAGAAAGTAGCCCTTAGTAATTAACCAGTAGAAAGAACTCCATTGGGTAGAAACGTTTTGCAAAACTGTGGACTCTTACTGGATATAAGGGCAGGTGCAATTCCTTTGTGGCTGAGTCACTCACACAGCTATTGACACACCCACACAAATACTTAGACACCTACTCACACACTTAAGCCCTCACATACTCACTGACAGACCTACTAAGAAACTCATGCACCCACTCATATACCTACACAGTCACTCACACAGCCACTCACTGACCCATTCAGACACTCACACACCCATTCACAGACCCACTCAGACACATACACCCACTCACCGATCCCCTCAGAAACTCATTCAGACACTCACAAACCCATACAGCCACTCACAGACCCACTCATACTCTAATGCATCCACCCACACACCCACTTACAAACTTATGCACTCACCTACAGACTGACTCATACACTTATGGATGCCCTTGCAAACCCACTTAGAAACTCTCACACCTACTCACAGACCCACTGATGTTAGTGTTAATGTTAATGTTAATTGCATTTGTAGAGCACAACTGTTACCCGAAGTTGTCCTGGCACTAGGTGAAGCCCAACTGGGAAGAGAAGTGATATTGAGCAACCTAATTTGTGAAAAGCCACGTTTGTAATGCCTTTCTGAAGGCCATTAGATTGGTCATGCGTCTCAGATGTGTTGGGAGGGTGTTCCCGGCCTTGCCTGCATGGGCAATGAAACTTCTGCCCCCCCCCCCAATTGGCTTTCTTCATCACGGTCATCACCACCAGTTTGGCCTCAGATGACCGAAGTACTCTGTTTGGTGTGTACCAGCGTAGGTGTTGTTTTAAAAAGTCTGGCCCGTTCCCTGAAGAGCTCTAAAGACCATACATAGTGCCTTGAACTCGGTATGCTTCCTAATCAGCAGCCAGTGACGTTTTTATCACAGCTTTTACCGAGACGTATTTAGGAGTGCCGGTAAGGAGTCTGGCTGCTGTGTGTAGCAGAATTTGTAGTTTGTTCATAGATCCTTCATGCAACTTGAGGTAAAGACTGTTACAATATTTCCAGTCTGGACATTATTAACACAATGACCACCATTGGTTGGGTGTCTTTGGGTAGTAGTGGCAATATTTTTTGGGATGATCTGAGGATGTACAAAGTGGGTGATGCCACGGAGTTCACCTGGTCCTTGAACCTGAGTGTATCATCAATCCACACCACCAAGTTCTTTACTTTCCTAGTCGGGGAGGGTAGTGCTCCTAAGGAGTTTGGCCAACAATCAGGTGTCCAGAAGGTAGGATTGTTGCTGAACAGCACAACCTCTGTTGTACTGGAGTTTAGTTTTAGACAATTCTGTGTCATCCAAGCCCCTACTGCATTCATACAGTCCTGCAGTCTCGAAGTGGTGTCCTGTAACAGCTCAGGACGTATTGCCACCACGATTTGGGTGTCATCGGTGTAGGATGTCAAACTAAAACCAAAGGATTCAATAAGGCCAGGGAGGACACATAAATGTTAAAAAGCGTCGGACTTCGTGAAGACCCCTGCAGGACTCCAGAGGGTAGAGAGAAAGCTTCAGCTTTAAATTTGTCCAGATTGACCATTTGGGTTCTTTCAGATAGAAAGGATTTAAGAAGTTTTTGGGCTGAGCCTTTAACTCCTATCTCATCTAATCCGTCCACTAGCAGAGCATGATGGACCGTATCAAATGCCGCCGAAAGGTCCAGCATGATCAGTGTAGCCCTACCACCTTGATCGAGAATGGTCCTGATTTCTTCTGTGGACTTGATGAGTGCCTTTTTAGTGCTGTGACCCTCTCTAAATCCATACTGAGTGAGCTTCCGCACCTGAGATATTTTTTGAAACTGGTTGAGTTGGGCGTTCATATTTGTTTCTATGATTTTTGCTGGGAGAGGTAGTCTGGAAATGGGTCTAAAATTATTTGGATCTTTGGCGTCTAGACTGGGTTTCTTCAGTAGGGGCAAAATAGAGGCCGGTTTCTAGTCTTTTGGGAAGTATCCTTCGAGGTACATTATGTTGAAGATAGATGTTAGTTTACCAGCCACTGTCTTTGCTGCCAATTGTACTGACTCTATCGGGAATGGATCGTGCAGAGAGCCTGACTTCACTTTAGCTAGAAGATTATAAATATCCAAATCTGTGAGAGGGCTGAATCTGTCCAATTTGATACTATCTTTTACTTCTTTCTTTGAGTTAGTGGTTGAGACTTATGATTTTCTGTTTGAGGAGCCTGAGAAGGTTAGGAAAATGACGTTAACTTTATCAAAAAAGAAATTGGCTATGTTGTTACAGAAATCTTGACTCGCTGGAATAGCAGGGGAGCTAGGATGGACTGGTGAATTAACTGTTTTAAATAGCTCTTTGGGCGAGTTTTTGGCATTATGGATTCTTTTAGTAAAATACTTTGTTTGGTATTTTGTAGCAACAGTTTGAATTGAGCAAGGCTCAGTTTCTATTCCTATTTATCCGTGTCCTTGTATTCCTTACTTCAGCTTCTTTCCAGGTGCCTATAGACTAGTTTTCGGTCCCTGAGCTCCTGTGAATACCAAGGACAGGAAGGTCATTGCCTGTGGGGACGTAGCCATTTTATGGGAGCTAGCTTGTTCCCTGCCTCTTCTAACCAATTCCTGTAGGATTTAATTGCTTTGCCCAAATCTATAGGAAGCAGGGTATTAGTCGAGATTAACAATTTGCGTAGTTCCTCTGCTTCTATGTTTTTCCATGCTCTTGTTTCAAGATACTTTTTGGAAGGTTTTGTACCCAAATGAATGGGTCTGGTGAGTGTAAACAGAACTGCCATGTGTTCGGACATGTGAGAGGGCGAAGGTTTGTAAATGATAACTGAGGGTTATTGGAAAAGATACCATCTAGGGTGTGACCTGCTTGATGGGTTGCTCCAGTTACCAATTGTTCTAGATTTCCGCCCTTCATCAGATCTATAAGGTTGGCGGTGTCGGGGTCAGAGGCTAACTCAAGGTGGAAGTTATAGTCACCTAGTATTGTGAAGGAGGTAGTGTTTAGCCCTATTTCCAAAATGTTGTCTGCTTGAGTTATAAAACGTCTCCTCAGGCCAGGGGGCCTATAGATTAGGGTACCTCTAAAGGAGTCGGGATGTGTGAGATAGAGACAAAACTCTAGAGCTTCACATTCTTCATTCGCTAGTAGAATAAAAGATGACGTAATAGAGTTGTGGTGTATGACTGCTAATCCACCCCCTGTCTTGTGTGACCTGTTCAGTGAATAGCAGAGATAGTCAGGCAATATGGCTTTCACCAGGTCTGGACCAGAGGCATCATCCGTCCAGGTTTCCGTGACAAAAGCAATCTTTATCTCCTCATCCTCCAAGAAGGTGGCACATTCAATGCTATGCTTGACCAGGAACCTAGCATTGATGAGGAAGCAGTTCTATGCAGTGCCGGAGGCGTCTTTGCCTGTACATTTTTGTTTATTTTTTAGGGCGGCGACTGGTAGAGACGTTATTACCGGTAATTTGTTTTTACACCCGGGGCAGTTCTTCAGAATTTGAGTGGGCCTGTGTTCTGGACGATAAATATGACAGTTGTGGTCTGCCTTGTTGGGGTTAAGCAATTTTAAGTAGTTGCTGGAATAGGAAAGGGTTTTTGGCTGTACCTGATGTTGGTTGGGCAGGGGGGCTGGCGCTGAGACACTCACTCAGACACTCATGTACCCACTCAGGCACCCACTCAGAAAATCATGCACCCACTCACAGACTCTTGCAGACACTCACACACCCAGTCACACACCCTGAGAGATGCATATACAACCACTGTCAGACCCATACAGACACTCCCACACCCACTCACACACCCATTGAGACACTCACATACCTACAGAGACACTCATGCACTCACTCACACACTCACTCACAAAGATTACAGGTTATAGTTAAGAAATAAAATCTAAAAAGACCTACAAAATGTTCTAGAATGTTGGAAAACAGATCCCGCTCCACTATATCAACAAAGGTATAATACAATTATTAGAACTTGAGCCTTTGAAGAGGTTTCCGATAAATGAGTACGGGTCCTTAAGAGATTTAGGGCAATCTGGGGGGCATTAATTTTGCTGTAATCTACACAGACTCACACGCACAAACTCACAGGCCCACAAACAGACTCACACACCCACTTACAGACCCATTCAGACTGACACTCCCACTCACAGTCCCACTCAGACACTCTTGCACCCAGTTACAAACCCACTTAGAGACTCATACACCTACTCACAAACCCACTCAGAAACTCCAAATCCCACTCATGGAGCCACTCAGACACTCACACACCCACTCACAGATCCACTCAGATACTGATGCACCCACTCAGGATCCATTCAGACCATCTTGCACCCACTCACAAACCAACACGGAAACTGACACACCCCCCCACAGATCCACTCAGACACTCATGCCCCCACTTATGGACCCACTCAGACATTCATGCACCCACTCACAGACCCAATCGGACAGATGCACCCACTCACAGACCCACTCAAACATGCATGTAATTACTTACAGGCCTACTCAGACACTCACAGATCCACTGTGATACTCAATCATCTACTCACAGACCCACTCAGACTAACATACCCACTCACAGTGTATGTTAGTGGGACACTCATGCAACCACTCACAGACCAACTCAGGAAATCACATACCCATTCACAGTCCCAGTCTCACACGTATACACACCTACTCACAGACCCATGGAGACATTGAAACATCCACTCACAGACCCACTGGCACACTTATATACCCACTCACAGACCCACTGAGGCACTCACACACACTTATAGACCCTCTAAGACACTCACACACCCACTCATAGACCCACACAGACACTCACACACCCACTCACTAACCCAAACAGACACTTATACACCCACTCTGAGACCCACTTGAGACGCTCACACACCCAGTTAAAGATCACCTCAGACTGACACACCCACTGTGACACCCACTCAGACATGCATCCACTAACTGACCCACTCAGATACTCATGCAGCCACTCACAGACCCACTAAGACACTGATGCTCCCACTCACAGACCCACTCAGAGACTCATGCACCCACTCACATACCCACTCAAACACTGATGCACCTTCTCAGAGACCCACTCAGACACTCATTGAACCACTGACAGACAGACGCACTCAGATACTCATGTACCCACTCAGATACCCACACAGATACTCACACATGTACTCAGAGATGTATGCACCCACTCACAGACCTACTCAGATACTCACACACACACACTCACAGACCTACTCAGATACTCATGCACCCACTCAGACACTGACATACCTACTCACAGACCCACACAGACACTGGTGCTCCCTCTCACAGACCCACTCTGACACTCTTTGAGCCACACACAGACCTACTCTGAAACTCACACACCCACTCACAGAACCACTCAGACATATATGAACCCACTTACAGAGCCACTCAGAGACTCATGCACCCACTCACATATCAACTTAGACAGTTATACACCCAGTCATACACCCACTCAGAGACACATAAACCCAGTCACAGACCTACTCAGACACTCATGCACCCACTCAGACACCCACTCAATCATGTACCTACTAACAGACCCTCACAGACATTAACACACCCAGTCACACACCATGTGAGATGCATATATAGCCACTGTCAGACCCATACAGACACTCACACACCCATTGTGAGGTTCTGTGACAATTAAAGTGGTGTTTTCGACTCGTTCGAATATGGACGAGTTTGGTATCTATGAACCGCAAATGACGAGTTTAGTGGGTGTACGCGTTTTCGCTACGCTGGCCTGAACCGTTCGTCTTATTCGTGGGTTTCTTCATCTGAACCCACGGGTTCCATTTTAGATACAGCAGCCATTTTTGTCTCTTGTCCTCAAGTAGCCAGCGAACGGACACTGTCCGCTTCGTGACCCTGGGATTCCCAAGCTCTTGCGGAAGACACGTGTTCCTTTGAGGGTGTCTTTATGACGAGGGGGATGACACTGCAAAGGCAGATGGCCCGCTCAAGGCTCATCTTGCCGTGCCGGTCTATTGTTTCAGCCGTGCATTCATTAGGCATGTCTCCTTTGATCCTGCAATCGTGTTTCCGATATCACCCCCTTACACTCTTTTCAATCTGTTGACTATCTTCATCTTCCCTTGCACCTGTTTCTGACTCTTTCCTTAAACTCGTTTACAGCCGGAATGGAATGTACTTAATGGTGGGATAACGTACTTTTAGAGTTGGGAACCGGCGATGCTACTGTAATTATGTTCCGGGACCCTGAATACATGAAAGCAACCCTTTTGAACTTTACTGTGGGAACCGAGTTGTAACCTTTTGTTCGCCATGTTGTGCTATGACAGAAATATGTATAAAAGGAGCGATCCACAGTTGCAATTTGAAGCAGTCTCCTAGAACCTACATGCGTTGTACTTCTTGTGACTTCTGTGTTCCCTGCAGTAAATAAACCTCGATCTTTGACGCCGAAGGAAGTGTCCCGTGTCTCTGTCATTTGTACGCCGGAACAGGTAACCCACGAAGGTTTCAGGTGTTGTCCCCTGGCACCGCTGGGCCTTAGAATAGCCCAGTCCTTCAGTTGGCGCCATCAGCGGTACCGGTCCAAAGCCCGACGATCGTGAGGAACTTCGTGTGAAATCTCCGAGGGAAGGTGCACCCCGCTTCATCGATCCTGTTGTTGAACCAAGTGGCCCGAAGACTTTTCCCGCGAAGATCCCCGCCTCCTGACGGCTGCGACGGACTGATGCCCTGACTGTCGACCTGTTTTGGCGCCTGGTGTAGTCCTTTGTACAGCGAGACGATTGACGGGCCTTCCTGGTGACGCCATTGCTCTTTCAGTTAAGTATTTGTGGGTCGCTCCCAGAGTCCTTGGTTGTTATTGACACTTGGTTGTTTGCATGGTTCCATTGCATTTGTGGTTCTTAGTATTTGGTTCTTAGTTGTTGGGTTTTATTTGACGATTGCAATTGCCAAAAACCAAGGGTCTTGCATTTTTGCGAGGATATCGTAAATCGATAACCCTTGAAGTTTGTGAAACTCGGTTAGTGTGCACGATGCCTGGCCGTAGTACTTTGTTTAGTTGCTTTAAAGGTTGCGGTGCGGATTCCCGATTGGAGGACTCATGTCCCATACCTCCAGTTGGAACTCCGGTTTATGAGCTATATAGTCGCCATGGAGTGGGTCCTATCACATATAATGATTGCTGGGTCCGCTACACTAAAGATGACGGTGTCCTTAGTTGGCCACCTCATGGTAGTTTCGAAACAGCAATTTTGGATAATCTTGAAGCAAAATTGTTCAAAAGGAAATCGAGGCCGGCCATGTTTGATTCCTTTCGGTTATGGCGTAAAGAAGCCAAGCAGAAAGAAATCAAACAGCTTAAACGAAATAAGAGGGAAGGTATTGTCACGACGATGAGAAATGCAGAACAGTTTCAGCAAGACAAAGAAGAGAAGGATAAGGAAGTTTTTGATAGATTGCAACGTATGGCGGTGGATAAGTGTTATCCCGTTTTACCGTCGAGTACTGATAAGAAGGGAGAGGAAGTAGTAGAGGACCCTTTGTTGTCCTACCTACTGAAGTCACCACCTCCATACGCACAGGATACTACAGCTCCAGTGGTTCCCCCTGTTCCCCAACCTGTTGTCCCGGCAGCTGCTGGTCAGCCTGTCGCTGGTCCTGTCCTTCCAAATCCCCTTGTTCCTCAAGTCGTCCCTATTGCTTTACCTGCTCCTGTTCCTACTGCTCCACTGTCTATACCTTCTCAGTCTGCTGTTCCCGCTACTTCTGCTCTTGTGGCTACTCCTACTGCTCCTGCTGCTCCTGTGTTTAGTCCCCATGTTGTTGCCCCTGTACTTCTCTCCTCTTCTCCGTCTGTTCGAAGTCGCATTCCTAATGCTTTTGCTAATTTCTACTCTCCTTTTGGACCGATTCTTGGGTCAGATGTTTCTGATGTCCCTCAACGATGAAGACAGATTCCTGGTGGTAGGGAGAGTGATACGTTAATTAAAATGGCACGTAATTGGATTAGGCATCCCGTTAAAAACACCCCGCGCATAATTTTTGAGACCTTCTCTCAATTCAATGAGCCCACACAGAGATTTGTGTTTGAGGAAATGTGTAAATGTTTACGAGAAGCGATAGATAATGATGAGGTAGACAATGTGCCGCCCGAAGTGACTGAACTTCAGCATCAGTTTTCGAGTGGTATGATTGTGGGTAGTAATGTTCGACGTGCTGTAGAACATCTTCTATCTTTTCGGCCTACTGTAATACCTCGAGCATTGTTTAAAGATGAAACTGAGGAGTGGATGGCAACACCTGGTCAGTATCCCATGCGAGAAGTCCCTCCAGTGTGGATGCCAGGTGATGCGCAGGCTAATCCTATTATTTTGCCACACTTCCAGAGAGTTTGGATACATCTCCCATGGAAGCGGTCGGAAGTCTTGCAGGTGAAACAAACTTTGCCTGACCCACGCAAAAATCCTGCAGGTTACTACAAAGAGTTGTCCCAATTAGTGGATGCTACTATTATGAATCTTGCCGATATCGACATGTTGTTCGGCAATGTAGTACCTCAACCGGTTTGGGCGAAAATACGTCAAGAGAATCACGCAGCTGAGTTAGGCGGTGATTGGGCTGCACTTGTAGCGGCTGACGCATTACAGGTTGGTGGGGCTAAGCCTGAGCAGTTGATTACGGCTCTGCCTCAAAGAATTATTGCACTAATGAAGACACTTATGCCAGCAATGAAAGTTAATTGGGACAAACTGTCTGCGTGCAAGCAAAAGAAGGACGAGAGTGTCTCCGATTTCTTTACGAGATTTGAGGAGGCATTCATCGATCACAGTGGTCAGGATATGAGCACCGAGGGAGGTCAGCGGTTGTTCGTTGATAAATTTGTATCGAATTTGTTGCCTGACCTTAGCAACAAATTGAAAAATTCTGAGAGTTCGTGGGCTGTATCTACCTCTGCTCAGATATTAGCCACGGCTCAATATTACAAAAATAGGGAGAAGGAGGAAATAGATTGTGCGGATAAGAAAACGAAGGATCTCAAAACAAAAGTTCTGTTACAGCAAGCGTATCCTCCGCGCTCAAATCAAAATGCCTCTCAACAACAGAATAGATCGCAATCGCAATCTTTTAGGTCGCAGGCGCGTAATGACTCTTCCACGCCGAGATCTATGCTCGGATATAATCAATGTGCATACTGTAGAGGTGAGGGCCATTTGAAGTTTGATTGTCCGGTTTTGCACGACAGAAATAGTGGTGGTTCGGCTAGAGGAGGTCGTAGTGGTCCTCAACAGGCTTCGCGAGGTAGAGGTTGTGGTGTTACTCAGAATCAAAATGAGCGTTCTAATAATTCGTCTGATTCTAATAATTGCTTTGATCAGCGTGGTTCATCGTCAGGTAGATCTGCACAGTATCATGTGGATGACTGTTACGTTGAGCATGATATTGATGACGGTAACTACTAGGACAGCCACAGACAAAGAGAGGGAGTAGTATTAGTTCCGGTTGATCAGAGTGGGCCTTACATCGCAGTTGCCACATCGGGCGTAGTTGAGCCTTTTCTGTTGGACACTGGTGCAGCGAAAAGTTCCATCATACATTCGAAACTCCCTGGCGCACCTTTGTCTGGCTTAACGAATGTTTCCGTTGGATTCTCTGGCGCCCCCGTTAGCATTCCGGTTTCTAGCCCTTTGCCCCTTACAATTGGGCCTCGTGAGCTGAAAGCTCCTTTGATTTTGACTACTGGTTGTGGTGAAAATCTTTCGGGCCTGGATTTGCTGAAACGGTTATATGCGACCTTGTACTGTTCACCTGCGGGAGTGGAGCTTACTTTAGGTCAGAGAGTGATCTCTCCCATGTATTTGTCAACTGATAAGCTCCCACCGGAATTGAGTTCTCTTCCTACATCTTTGTGGGCAACAGGTCCCAATGACGTGGGCCTTCTTGACATCTCACCTTATGTTGTTCAACTGAAATCAAATGTGCGATTGCCACATATTCCCCAGTATCGTATGTCCCTTGATGGTGAACGAGCGTTGTTAGCGATCATCTATGATTTGATCGAGAAAGATGTTATCGAGGAAACTCGGGGAAACGTGTGTAATAGTCCTGTGCTACCTATCTTAAAACGCACTGATCCATCCAAGCCTCCTGTTTACCGTTTTGTTATTGATTTACGGGAGGTGAACAAAATTGTGATTCCACAATTTCCTGTGGTGCCTGACATTACGGCTTTACTGACTCTGATTCCAGCTTCTGCTTCTTGGTTCTCAGTGATCGATCTGAAGAATGCTTTCTTTAGCATTCCGATTGCTGAGGAAAGCAGAGGTCGATTCGGTTTCTCATTAGGTAGTCGCAGCTTTAGGTTTAAACGCGCTCCTCAGGGCTACTGTGAGAGTCCATCCATATACAGCCAAGCCCTGAAGAGTCAACTTGATGCGTTTGTGTTACCGGCTGGTGCGGCCTTGATCCAATATGTTGATGACTTGCTGGTGGCTGCTGACACAAAAGAAATCTGCAAATCAGCTACGGTATCGCTATTACAGCATCTTTGTGACTTACATCACAAGGTGTCACCTTCTAAATTGCAATATTGTTGTCAAGAAGTAACCTATCTAGGTCACTTATTGTCAAAGGAGGGAAGAAGGTTGACCCCAGAGAGAATTGCAGCGATCGCTCGAATGACTGTGCCAACAACTCAGAGAGATGTGCGTGCCTTCCTAGGTATCACGTCATATTGCAGGCAATGGATTCCTAATTTTTCATTACTAGCGAAGCCATTGGTAGCCCTCACGTGCAAGGATGTTCCAACTCCTTTGCCATGGACTGAAGAGTGTCAGAAAAGTTTTTCTGAATTGCGTGATGCGTTGTGTTCGGCTCCTGTGTTAGGTACTCCTGACTACAGTAAGCCGTTTACATTATACGTTCACGAGAGAGAGGGTTGTGCGTTGAGTGTTTTGACGCAGCAATTTGGTGGAATGCAGCGTCCATGTGCCTATTTTTCCTCGACCTTGGACCCAGTAGCTAGAGCGTTGCCGAGTTGTCTAAGAGCGACAGCGACGGCTGCGGTGTCTATTCGGCAATCTGCAGGATTGGTCATGGATAATATGCTTAAGGTAATGGTTCCGCATGCAGTTGACACTCTCTTAAATCGTACAAAGACTCAACACTTGACGAGCGCAAGGTTGTCCGGTTACGAGTTGACGCTTTTGGCAAGTCATATACAAATAAAGCGCTGTAATGTCTTAAACCCGGCGATGTTGTTGCCAACTAATATGGAATCAGATGATGTACCACCACATGATTGCTATTTGCGAACTAAGGAAGAAACGAAGGGTTGTGTTGACCTAAAAAACACTCCATTGACAGATCCCGATGGTACCTTGTATGTTGATGGTTCGTGTTTTAAGTTGCCGAATGGTGATGTGACGACTGCGTATGCTGTGGTGACGTTGAGTACGGTTGTGGAAACTGCGAGATTGAATCAGAATTCCGCGCAGGCGGCAGAGTTGATTGCGTTGACAAGAGCATGTGTTTTGTCGAGGGGAAAGCGAGTGAATGTGTTTACCGATAGCCAGTACGCATTTGGCGTTGCACATAGCTTTGGTCGATTGTGGAGAGAAAGAGGCTTTATGACATCGCATGGTACGAAGATCCAACACGGACAGCTCGTGAACGATCTTTTGGACGCACTTACTTTGCCTAAGCAGGTGGCGATTATTAAATGTAGTGCGCACCGAAAGGTGACGGATGATGTTGGTCGTGGTAACGCGTTTGCGGATGAGATTGCTAAAGAGACAGCTAGAAACCTTGCAACCCGAATGTATGTTACGAGTTCAGTGAGGTGGCCGGCAGAGACTGGTATGTGTGAGAACACTGTTGAGAGCGTGAAAGCGATTCAGAATGAGGCCACCAAAACTGAAAAGACTAAGTGGAAAGAGAGCACAGGAAAGTTAGACGCGCATGGATGTTGGATTGATTTGTCGGAAAGTCAGAAGTGGATGTTGCCGGATGCATATGTGCTAGCTGTTGTGACTATGGCGCACAGCTTGTCACATATTAGCGCGAAAGGTATATGCAAGTTACTGTCCCCTGTATGGAAGAATGATGGTATCGCTAAGTGTGTTGAGAGAGTGGTTAAGAATTGTATGGTATGTATGATGTACAATCCCGGCAAGGGCACCCCCACACCACCTGGCCATTTTGCTCCTCCTACATGTCCCTTTGAGGTTATCCAACTGGACTTCATCCATATGGAGAGATGTAATAACTTGAAGTACGTTTTAGTTGTGGTTTGCGCGTTCTCCAGATGGATCGAAGCCTATCCTCTCAAAGATAATACTGCTCTGTCCACTGCGAAAGTCCTACTGAAGGAATACTTTCCTCGGTATGGAATGCCACGGATTGTGTGGTCAGATAACGGAAGTGAGTTTGTGGGGAGTGTGATGAAGAGTGTGTGTAAGGGCCTTGGAATTAGACAAAAATTCCACAGTGCCAATCATCCCCAGTCAGCAGGTTTGGTTGAAGGGTACAATGGTACTCTGAAACTGAAACTTGCTAAAATCCAAGCTACGACTGGTCTGTCATGGCCTGATGCTTTGCCTCTGGCTCTCTTGTCGACCAGGGCGACTGTACACTCTCGAGTAGGGCTTAGCCCATATGAGATTGCGTTCGGCCGACCTGCGAATGTTTGGGGAGTCCCTAGGCCTAAGGCCTTCGATAGTCTTGAATACCCAATGTTAATTGATTATCTTCATGATCTGACTGCTAAACTGAGGTTAATTCATCAACAGGTCTTTGAAGCACTGCCGGCACAGACAGAGGGTCCTGGGCATCGGCTCCAACTGGGTGACTGGGTTGTTACCCGTAATTTTGGCAGGAAACGCAATTTGGAGCCGAGATACGTGGGCCCCTTCCAGGTCCTCCTCGCCACGAGAACTGCAGTTCGTTTGGAAGGCTGTAAAAATTGGGTGCATGCCACCCACACCAAAAAGGTGCCTATACCTTTACCAGCGGATTCGTGGGTGAGGACAGGAATCTCCGCAACGGAAACAGAAACTCCAGTAAAATTTGTGCCGTTCAGTGATGCTCAACCTGTAGGAGACACTTCATTGCAGTCAGATACATTTGTTGAACCTTTGTCATTGGAAAATTCAAGACTTGAACTATCATCTGATCGACAGGACTCTGTTCCGCAACCTGAACAGTTATTCGAAGAGCAGACTCGTCCTGGAAGAAGCAGATATTTTCTTCGTTCTCACAACAAAGACTAATAAAACACTTTTTGTTTTTTTTTTCCCCCTTTTTGAAATTCATATTACCCCTTATTGTCATTTTGAACATTATGAACAATTGTAGCCTCTATTCATTTTTGAGTTATTTTCCACGTGTGTTTTTCCACAGCTAGGAGATTTTGTATTACACTTGAATGCTTGATTAAAGAACCTTACATCCGGGTTGACCGTAGGGCCGTGCGGGTACTTCCTTCTGTTTAGCAGGTTCCTGACTCTAGGTCGGTACTTTTGTCGATTCCTAGGAACTCCTGGGAATTGATAATCGCTACTCAGAACGAAGTGCGTCAAGAACGTTGCGGACGGTTTTTAGAGGATGGAATTCTCAAAGTTGTCGGAAGTGGAGAAGACTCTAGCTCAAAGATCAACACTACAAAGGGTTGTACGAACTAAATGCTTTCTGTTTCAGGTGTTCCTGCTGTTCTTGACTGTTTCCATGTTATTGGTGGGTGGAGTATATTTCGGATTACAGTCGTTATTGCCTTCTGCTCTACCTACTTCTTCTTCTGAACCAAAATCTACTCCCACTGTTTCTCCACATTCCTTTCACCCTCTACCCCAACACGAACAGGTTAGACGTGCGGAATTTATAAATAACTCCTTTGTTCAGCTTCTTCATCAACATCAGTTGGTGATGAATACTACCAACTGTTGGGTGTGTGGGTTAATGCCACATACCATGGATAGGGGAATTCCGTATTTGGTTCTTCCTTACAGTTCCCAGGGGTCAGCTCGAGCATTCCAAACTATGTTTCGTAGCGCACTAGATTCCTACCCCCATCGAGAGCCACGCACTGCAGATCATGGTCCTGGCCCGTACCACAAGCCTTTGGCAAGAGCGATTGCCGACTTAGATAGAGATATTTTTGACGCATTGCTTATTCCAGAGGAAGAGGTGCGAGCATACAGAGATCTGAGTGAGGCCGAGTATAGCATGTCAGTGGGTGATAGGCAGCTTAAAAGCTCGTCTCCAATCTGGATCGTACCCCATCTCGGTAATTTCTGTTTGAAAGGTCTTGGCCGAAGCCCACGAGCTCAGCTTGGGAGGAGTTCTTGCACTGAAACGTATGTTTTACCAACGTCCTCTTCCCCTGTTCTGTTGACTGCCAAGGGTACATACTTTGTATGTTACGACCGCGCATATACATGGTTGCCCCGTGACTTCTCGGGCACCTGTTATATTGCGAATCTGTTGCCACCGACTTTCACAGTTGCCTCGGATTTTCACAAGACTAGAGTTGTGAGAGGCGTTATTAGCGAAGAGGACACTGCCGGTCAAGAAGCAGGAGACTTCTTTAAGGGTTTCCTGCCGTTTTGGGGACCTATGATCAATAGTAGGAACCTGAGACAGTTGACTCGAGTGGTGGAATCGACTGCTAATATAACTGCAAGTGCTCTTGGTAATCTGACAGCAGAGCTTCAGGCGGACAGGGTTATGACGTTGCAAAACCGTATGGTTTTAGACGTTGTCCTTGCAGATAGAGGTGGTGTATGTAAGGTGATCCATTCGAGTTGCTGCATTTTCATCCCTGATAACGCTCCAACTGTCTATCAAACCATCTCGAAGTTGCACAAGATCTCCGAGTCGATACACGTGGACGTAGGTGATTGGACGCTACTAGGATGGTTTTGGGGCCTGATGTCGACGTGGGGTTGGAAGATTCTGATGATCATTGGGGTTGTTGTAGCATTTCTGTTCACGTGTTGTCTTTGTGTGCAGTGTGGTCCTGCCTTATGTGGCCTCTGTGCTACGACGTGTATAAGACGGCCATCTGTTACCAATGAAGCATTGATGGATAGAATGATGCTGCAGCAACATCTGGATGGTCTGATGAATATTGAGATCGATTCTGATATCGACTAGTGCTTGCCTACATGAGGGCAAAAGGAGCGTCTGAGGTTTCGTGACAATTAAAGTGGTGTTTTCGACTCGTTCGAATATGGACGAGTTTGGTATCTATGAACCGCAAATGACGAGTTTAGTGGGTGTACGCGTTTTCGCTACGCTGGCCTGAACCGTTCGTCTTATTCGTGGGTTTCTTCATCTGAACCCACGGGTTCCATTTTAGATACAGCAGCCATTTTGTCTCTTGCCCTCAAGTAGCCAGCGAACGGACACTGCCCGCTTCGTGACCCTGGGATTCCCAAGCTCTTGCGGAAGACACGTGTTCCTTTGAGGGTGTCTTTATGACAAGGGGGATGACACTGCAAAGGCAGATGGCACCGCTCAAGGCTCATCTTGCCGTGCCGGTCTATTGTTTCAGCCGTGCATTCATTAGGCATATCTCCTTTGATCCTGCAATCGTGTTTCCGATATCACCCCCTTACACTCTTTTCAATCTGTTGACTATCTTCATCTTCCCTTGCACCTGTTTCTGACTCTTTCCTTAAACTCGTTTACAGCCGGAATGGAATGTACTTAATGGTGGGATAACGTACTTTTACAGTTGGGAACCGGCGATGCTACTGTAATTACGTTCCGGGACCCTGAATACATGAAAGCAACCCTTTTGAACTTTACTGTGGGAAATGAGTTGTAACCTTTTGTTCGCCATGTTGTGCTATGACAGAAATATGTATAAAAGGAGCGATCCACAGTTGCAATTTGAAGCAGTCTCCTAGAACCTACATGCGTTGTACTTCTTGTGACTTCTGTGTTCCCTGCAGTAAATAAACCTCGATCTTTGACGCCGAAGGAAGTGTCCCGTGTCTCTGTCATTTGTACGCCGGAACAGGTAACCCACGAAGGTTTCAGGTGTTGTCCCCTGGCACCGCTGGGCCTTAGAATAGCCCAGTCCTTCAATTGATACACTCACATACCCACTGAGATACTCATGCACTCACTCACACACTTACTCCCAAAGATTACAGGTTACAGTTAAGAAATAAAATCTAAAAAGACCCCAAAAATATTTTAGAATGTTGGAAAACAGATACCGCTCCACTATATCATTTAATTTAATTTAATTTGCGTGTTTATATAGCGCTACAATCACTCCCGGGGGAGTATCTCCGCGCTTCGACCGCTGCGAAACCCTTCCTGGCTTCCCTGAGAGATGGTCCCTTAATGGGTATCTCCAGGGTGAGACCAGGCATCCCCGGCGGTCATGTGGGGCCGTTAGTGAAGATGAGGCAAGCTAATGCCCAGAGTTGCCGAGTGTGATCGCTGATCAGAGTGGGCACCGAGGCGAGAGAATTATCGAGCCTGCTGACCCTGGTCCAGAAACCTGCCGCGCCGGGAATCGAACCCTGGTCCCGGGCCGTCCTCTGCTCTCGGGTCTGCCGCCTCTAACCAGTGAGCCACACACACACACAAAGGTATAATACAAGTATTAGAACTTGAGCCTTTGAAGAGGCTTATGATAAATGAGTAGGAGTCCTTCAGAGATTTAGGGAAGTCTGGAGGGCATTATTATTGCTGTAACATACACAGATGTTCACACACCCACTCACAGACCCATTCAGACTGACACGCCCACTCACAGTCCTACTCGGACACTCATGCACCCACTTACAGACCCACTTAGAGACTCATACACCTACTCACAGACCCACTCAGAAACTCCAAATCCCACTCATGGACCCACTCGGACACTCACTCACCCGCTCACAGATCCACTCAGATACTGATGCACCCACTCAGGATCTACTGAAACCATCATGCACCCACTCACAAACCAACACAGAAACTGACACACCCACTCACAGATCCACTCAGACACTCATGCCCCCACTTATGGACCCACTAAGGCATTCATGCACCCACTCACAGACCCAATTAGACAGATACACCCACTCATAGACCCACTCAAACATGGATGTAATTACTCACAGACCCACTCAGACACTCACAGATCCACTGTGATACTCAATCATCTACTCACATACCCACTCAGACTAACATATCCACTCACAGTGTGTGTGTGTGGGACACTCATGAACCACTCAAAGACCAACTCAGGGAATCACATACCCATTCACAGTCCCAGTCTCACACATAAATTCACAGACCCATGGAAACATTGAAACCCCACTCACAGACCCACTGAGACACGTATGTACCCACTCACAGACCCACTGAGGCACTCACACATCCACTCATAGATCCACACAGACACTCACACCCCCACTCACTAACCCATACAGACACTCATACACCCATCCAGAGACCCACTTGAGACACTCACACACCAGTTACAGATCACCACAGACTGACACACCCACTGTGACACCCACTCAGACATGCATCCACTAACAGACCCACTCAGACACTCATGCAGCCACTCACATACCCACTCAAACACTGATGCACCAACTCACAGACCTACTCAGACACTCATACACCCACACACACACTGTCAGACATACTCAGATATTCATGCACCCCCTCACAGACCCACTCAGACACTGACATACCTACTCACAGACCCACTCAGACACTCATCCACCCTCTCATAGACCCACTCCGACACTCATTGAGCCACTCAAAGACCTAATCTGAAACTCACAGAACCACTCAGACACACATGAACCCACTTACAGACCAACTCAAAGACTTGTGCACCCACTCACACACATCCAATCACACACCCACTCAGAGACTCATGCACCCACTCACATACCTACTCAAACACTCACACACCTACTCACAAACCCAATCGGAGACTCACACACCCAATCACAGACTCACTCAGTGACTCATGCACCCACTCACATACCCACTCTGACACTGATGCGCCCTCTCAGAGATCCTTTCAGCCACGCATTGAGCCACTGGCAAACCTACTCAGCTACTTACGGACCCACTCACACACCCACTCATACACCCACTCAGAGACTCATGCACCCACTCAAAGACCAACTCAGACTCTCACACACCCACTCACAGACCCACTCAGACACTCCCACGCACACTCACGGACCCACACAGACTCATGCACCCACTTACAGACCCACTTACAGACTCATACACTGACTCACAGACCAACTCAGACGCACTCAAACAAGTCTTTACAACACAAGACTTTACCACACATTTTAACAGTCGGTGGCAGTGTTCCGCCTTAATCTCTTTAAATAGATAAACACAAATAATCATGCATGGTAATGTCATACAACCTATTCAATGTGCCAGATACTGTTTAACCCTACATTCATAGACCTACTCTGACATTCATGCACCAAGTCACAGACCCAGGCAGACTCATGAACCTATTTACAGACCCACTCAGAGACTCATGCACCCACACACAGAACCACTCAGACACTCACACACAAACTCATAGACCCACTCAGACACTGTTGCATCCACACAGAGACCCACTCAGACAGTCATGCACTCACTCACTGACCCACTCAGACAGTCACATGCTCACTCAAACATCCACTCAGAGACTGACACACTCACAGACCTACTCAGAAACTCACACACCCACTCCTAGACTCATGCACCCACTCACTGACCCACTTGGACACTGATATACCCACTCATACTCACACACCTACTCACACACCCACAAAGAAACTCATGCAGCTACTTACAGACCTACTCAGAGACTCATACACCCACACAGACCTACTCAGACACTCTCATACACACACATAGGCCCACTCAGACACTAATGCACCCACTCACAGACAGGCCTTAAGGTTTTTTTTGCAGGTGGCCATGCAGATATACGTGCCACAGGGACCACCACTTCCCCAGGGCTTTTAGTTATAAAATTGTGTAGGGGTTGCACAGACCATCCCGGGTTCTTGGGGACCACTGTCTCCTCAGGGCTCATGTCAATATGAAGTGGGGTCCACATAGACCCCCTATGCCCAGGGACCACTACTTTCCCTGTGCTGAAATGAACTAAAGGATATGGGGGTACAGACCTCCCTGTGCCATAGGGACCATCACCTCCCTGGGTCAAATATGTATATTGTTTGAGGGGGTCTGTGCGGACCTTCAACACCATGGACCACCACCTCCCCGGTGCTTTCTTTTTTTTAGAAGAAGGGTGGTTGCGCTGCCCCCTTTTTGCAGTAGATTATGGGTCTGGGGACAACCAACCTCCCAGGGCCCGCTACTGCTATGTCCTGGGGTGCCCACCCCCGGGATATAGCTGTTTGTTTTTGCTTGGCTGGAACTGTGACAGCTCAAGCCAAACAAAAGTAATCGCTCAGGTTCCAGTGGGCAGGAGCTGTCAAAGCCCTCCTACCCACTGGAAGTGGAGGTTTCATCTCTTTCCCTGCTCACAGACTTGTGGGCAGGGAAAGAGATTAAACTATTACTCCCACAGGATGGGGGAGCCGACTGGGGCAGTGGGGGCCTTGAGTAGACTTGGGCAGTGAACTCCGCTCTGTTCACAGAGTTTGCTGAGTTTTTAGCACTCATGCCCTGCAGAGCTCACGGAATTCCAAAAACTCCGCTTTGTGTAGGAAAATGGAGAGTTTACCTCTCTTGCACTCGCCAAGGTAAGTTGGTGAGTGCAGGCGAGGAAAATCCAATGCTAGACTGCTTCCCAGCGAGATTTTTCAACATGGGTGGTGGAGGATGGTCTCTACAGCTCTTCCAATCAAGCTTGAGTAGAACTTCCACTCAAGTGACACAAAGAAGCAGAGCCGTCTTCAGCATGTGATGCTGTTCACTCTAATTTTACAGCAGGGGACAAACTCCCAGTGCTAAAAATCAGTGCAAACGGTGCGAGGCAATGCACTCCACCGCTCGTGGAACTCCGCATAGCTTCGCAGAGTTTTTTTTTCACTTTGCGGAGTTTCACATAGCGGATCTCTGCCCAGGCCTAGCCTTGAGGTGATGTCACCATGTCATGAGCAATGTGATATGTGTGGTCATAAGCAGTGCGTTACGGGGTGTAATTTATAGTTAGCTCAGGTAACTATAACTGCTGAATTTCACTGTTTTTCTATGAGTGAAATCTGAGTCTAACTATAATGTTCCTGTAACCTTTGTTTTTTTCAGTGAATTTTAAAGGTTATTTAATTCTATTTCCTAATTATAACCTCAAATCAGGTGCAGAAAGAAATCAAGGAGCACAGCTCCACCAGTTTAGTGATCATTTATTGAATACAGTTCAAACAGTGCAGGATAAAGCAGACCAACGTGTTTTGGACATAGCCTTAAACAGGGTCATAGAGTTAATGTGTACAGAGCATCCTTTTAAAGAGACCAACCCAACCCAAATACTGTGTAAATTTAAAACAACTGGGCAGCTGTTTTCAGTGTTATTCTTATGCCAACGTTTCAAAGCCATTATCTAGCCTTATGAAAAAATACCAGTGCACATCCCTGCTAGTTACTTTTATCCAATAGGCATCCAGCCACGACAATCTAATATTTCCAATCTCCTTGCCGTCCACAAATTTACATGCACAATGTTCATTAGTGTTTAATATTCTTTATTATTGATTCCTTTCTTGTCACACCGTCACAGCCGACGCGCGTTTCGCCCTCCGCGGGCTTTTTCAGGGCAAAATATTGTATGGTGAGCAGTATGTATTCGCAAGAGTCAACAATTATCGCAGAACCTGTTGAGCATTAGTCCTTTAAGCTTTTGACTTTGTGCACCAAAGAATTGTCAATATGATTCCTATGTAGATAATCCATTCATGTGTCGATAATCAAGTTACTGTACGCTATCTGGAGCCTTGATAAGTTCCATCGCCATAGCGCGTTTGTTTGGCGTTCGCAGGGTGTCCTTCCGCGTTCGCCTTCCCATTATCTAGCCTTACATGCAAATCATCTCAGATATAATCATCTGCAAAGAATACATTTCATGCATAGCTATTAGTTCACAGGAGTATACCATTTTATTCATATTGAGAAAAAATATTGCATCAGGCAACTGTGGTGCATGTATTGATATTCGAGTCAGAGACATCTCCCTAAGTAATTTTCTCACCATCTGAGGGATCACAGGTTGCAGTTTGTCAACACAGGGGTAAAGTGTATCTGTACATAGCAGCCCATTAAAGCATAGAGCACGTTAGTGGAATTGATTGCTGTAATTAAAGATTTCAGTTCATCAATATCGGCGTGAGGATTGCCGTTTGTCACAAACCATAATGGATATGTTAGTGCAAACTAGTGCCATGAGGTGCAGAGTATATCCATGCAAAATAGCACATTAAACTGCATATGCTCCTACCATTTACTGATGAAGCATCATTTTTGATCTTAATGGTAAGGAATTCAACAATTGAACTACGTCTTGTGCAAAGTGTGCATCTAAAGTGCATACATCTCAACAGACTCCAATGAGCTCACCAGCACTCCCATGGGCGGGCAAAGTGACATATGCAATCAAAGTTTTAAAGTGCCTAATAAAAATGTCATGCTTTATGCAAGGGTAGAACGCTTCACGTGTATGTATGTATACAAATATATATGTTACCTAGTGGCAGTCTGCTTTTCCATAGATGGAGTGTTTCTTGGTTTGATAATAACTTTGGCCTTGTTTGACAGATCTTCACAAAACTTTCCAAAAAAAAGTTCAACCGTGTCTGCTACTTCCTGGAAACTCCATGCATTTCACATAGACTTCTTTAAGATGGGCTACAGCAAAACCTGCTGAACAGAAGTACATCAAATTCAACAAGAAGCTAGTTCTTGGATGCCAATTGTGCTTTTTGTGATTTGGCGTAAATCTATTCCATAGTTTCTGAGATATTAAGAGTAACAAATAATTGTATATTTAGGCTGTTGGGCTCGAGAGAGTCTCTGAGACTCTTGCGGGAGCGCTAATTTAAAAATAGAGCATTCTGATTGGCCCTGGAAGCTTATTTCCCTTGGGACATCTTGCTCCTGCAGGAGTCAGACTCCCGCTAGCGTTCTGATTGGCTGCCAGCAACATGAGAAAAATATACCTGGCATTCTTAAGAGGACTCAGCGACTTAGTCTGCTGTCCTGAAGTTCTTAAAATAAATGATATATGGGGCAAGGTGGGGATACTTTGACCCCTAATCCCCTTGGGGGGAACCCAGAAGGACCCCTGGGCAAAAATAGAATAAAAAACATCAAACATTCCTCAATCCATCAATACTTTTGCGGAATCGGGAAATAATGGCAGCTAGGTTGCATTAATTTATTAGAAGCCCCGGAGAGCCCAACCCCGGGCTGTGTTTGGAAAGGGGAGGGGCCTGTGTGGCCCCCCTCCCCAAGCCATTAGAGGCCCCGGGGAGCCCATCCCCATGGCCAATTCTATCATTTATGGGGAGGAAGGCAATTTGCCCCCCCCTCCCCAAGCCTCTAAAGGTCCCACGGGCACGGAACAGATGAAAAGATTGCTCCCACCCGCAGGAAGCAGCATTATTAGCTGCTCCTTGTGGGCAGGAGCAATGCCAACTCCCATTGAATGTGGGGAGATGACTGAGGCCAGGGGGGCCTTGCGACTCCCCTCGCAGTCCCCAATGACAGTGTGGTTGGTGATCTGTGTGGTCACCAGGGTACTCACCTTTGGTTGAGCTGGGCCTCAGGGAATGGGGTTCATGGGGTCAAAATTGACCAATTTCAGGGACTGTCCACGACTATGTCTGGATGTCTGGAACGCAGTAAGGACTTGGGCAAGGACTGGGGACTAGGCAAAAAACGGAAACAGAAAGAGGAGTATATTGCTGAGGATGTTATAAATGTAACTCAAAGTCAGTACGCACAGTGAACAAGAAACACCACCTAGGTAGTAAGCTGTGCCCATTGATCCTGGCGATCAAACAGGAACACGCAAGGCAGCAACAGCAAGGGGGTAGAACTAAACACAAGCACAATAGACAAGGAGCTAGCAAGGAGGAGTGCTTAGCAGGAAAAGAAGAAATCACAGGGCACACTTTGCAGCAATCAACTAACAAACATACAAGGTAATAGAAGCAAGACAGTAGAAATAGAAAGACAGCAAACGAGGAACTGGAACCAAGGAAATGGGAAGAAAGGCATGGACTGGAAAAGGATATACAGAAGGGAAGACTACAAGGGTATACTAGAATATTGCTGGATCTGGAGTCAAGAAAACAAAGTAGCACTGGAGCAAGAACAAGAATTCAGCAAAAGCCAAGGCAGCATTGCAATCAGCGTTAGTTCCGGCACAGGGAAAACTGCTGCTGCTCAAGAACAAGGAATGCTATGATTTCAGAGTCAAGGTAGCAATGCAGGCAGTGCTTATTCAGGAACAAGGAAAACAGCAGCAGCTCAGGAACAAGGAATAACTAAAGCTTAGGAAACACTGGAAACAAAGGTCGGTCTCACCGGAACACAGCTACAATGACCAACGCCGGACTGGCGGGAGTTGGGGCTTAAAAGAGCTCACGGTAATCATATTCATCAAGTGTGAGCAGGCTAGCAGCAGCCAGCCACAAGTGAACTGGATTCCTCCACCCATCCTTGGCCTGCAGGGGCGGAGACATAGCAGTGAGCAGGGAATTCTAGGTAATGGAGTTTCAGGCGTGAGCAGGCTGGCTTCAAGCATGAGCAGGCTGGCTTCCACAAAACCCGGTATAGATTGGGAATGAATGGCCATTTCAAAGTAGAGTCCAAATGGCTGGAAGTCAGTATGTGCGTGAAGGAGAGGGTCAGCAGCTTATTATAACAGTGGAAAGTCCCACAAATAGGCCCCCTGGTGGAGGGCACGAGAGCGCAGGAAGTGAATCATGACAGCCCAGGTAGGGGCCCACATGTTACCCTCCTCCTTGAATATCCCTGGCTGCCTCATGGAATGGGGTCTCCAGGGATGAAATCAGTCCAGGGAGGCAGAGCTGCTTGCCCCTCCCCCTTTAAAATTGTGCCAGGCCCTGGGAGGATGGGGTTCCCTGGGCCACAGATAGGCCAGAGAGGGGACCTGCATACTCCCTCCCCATAAAAATAGCACTGGGTCCCAGGGTGTGGAGTCACCAGGGCCAAAATTGAACTGGGGAGCCCTAAACAAATACCTCAGGTGATGTGGTCCCCAGGGCCAAAATTGGACCGGGGAAGGGGCTGTCCCACTCTCTGGTGAAGTGTGCACCAGATCCTGGGGGATGGTGTCCAGCCACAGCCGCTACAGGTAAAAGCGGTGGGGTCGGCTGTGGGGGATTCTGAGAGACGACCAGAAGGGAAAAATAATTATTTATTTAATTTTTCCTTGTGGTCGTCTCTCGAAATCCCCCCAGCCGGCCCCAAAACTCTATCCTGCAGCAGACACAGCTAATGGTGTCCCTGGGGCGGAAATAGGCTAGGGGGTGGGGGGGGGGGGGGGTTGTGTTGTGCCCTTCTTCCAATAAAAATTAGACTGGATCTGGGGGGCTGGGGTCCTTGGGGCCAAAATCAGACATGCATCCCATCCCCTTTATTTAAAAGAGTGAGCCTGGGGGATGAGGTCCCCTGGGCTTAACAAGGCTTGAGAAGGGGACCACGTAGCCCCCCTCCCCTTTTATTTAAATAAGTGACCCCGGTTGATGGGGTCCCCAGGGGCGATAACATCTCGGAGAAGGGGCCTGTGCATCCCCTCTCTCCTTTAATACAAAAAAAAAGCCTTGCGGAATGGGGTTCCCCACGCCTTGCCCTCTGGCCAACCCCTCACTACACAGAGCAGAAGGTTGCATGAAGGGTAGGGTTGGCTGCATGTGGGGGCATTGGTTGCAGGGCATGACCACAGGTCAGGCCCTGCAGTCAACCCCTACCGCGCAAGGTCGAAGGCTGTGCAAAGTGGGGAAGTTGTATTTACGTGTAGTAACTAAGTTTTACATTATGTTACAAAAAACCTAGAAATTCACTGAAAAAAACAAAGGTTAAGTAACGTTATAGTTCGGTGAGATAAAAGGATCGTTTTTTTTTTAACTTAGAAATTCACTGAAAAACCAAAGGTTAAAGTAAGGTTATATTTATGTGAATTCATCACTGTTAACATTTTAAATGTAAAAAACACAGAAATTCACCTGTTCTGGTTAGCAGCACTATATATAATCTACACACTCGCCATGGACTGCTTATGACCTCACATATGACCTCACTCATGACATGCTCTGTGACATCATTTATGACATCACTGATGACTCTATAATGTCACAAAGTAGAAATCGCTATTAAGGAATTCCAAATCGGAAATGTCATTGCGTGCCAACCTATGGGTAAAATAGGAAATGGTTTACATTCCCTAGATTGCAAATTGCTAATAGCGAATCGTAATTTAGGGAATCCAAACCCAAGGGTACCGCTGGTCTTAAGGCCATCCTGGAGAAACCCCGAAATGTGTGGTGCACATGTAAGTGCACATATGCCCTAAGGGCATATGTGCGCTTCATGCCAATTATAAATGTTTTTAAAATTTTGCACACGGTTACCATCGCCTTCAAGTAGATAGTACTAGCATCCCCTAAATGGCCAATTTGTATTTAGGAAATGCTATGTACATGTGCTTTCGGAATCACAACTAGGGATTCCTTATTTGTGATTTCTACCTAACATTTCTTAATAGGCCGAAATAGCGATTAAGCCCAATAAGAAATGCTAAATGGCTTCGTACATCTGCCCTTAAGTACTGTAAACGGTGTTTACTCTATGGAGAGAGTTCATTTCATACCACATTATTTGCAAACACTTAAACTCTCATGAAAAATACACCACAGCGTGTTCAAAATAATCTACTAAGAACAGTGTACATTCTATGTAATAGTTGTAAAAAAAGAAACTATTTGCTAAAAAATAGCCAAGATATGAAGGGGCTAAAAATCATAGTACCTGCACCCTCATACTGCGGTGAAAACTTTACAGACAACCCATCTTCTGAAGCAAAACAAGCAAGAGTGCATAGGTTAGTATCTGGTACACACACTCGTCTATGTTAAGTATAAATGATGATGCTGACACGATTATCTCTAATACCAATGTGGAATACAAAAGTTGGCATCTACTATGCAGAATCCTATTTTTATCCTATTGGAAACTTATTCTGAAGAACCAAAACTTTGCGTGCAGCATAATTAATTCAAGTGAACTGTCACCTGCACACCGAGTTACTCTTGAATGAAAACATAATGTTTTCAATACCTCTGCACAGCTATGGTGCATTACGGGCATATGCTGTTTAAAACACTTACGTCTATTAGCTGGACACATGCTGTGCAAAATTAGGTTAAGAAGTACTATGGTAGTTAACCGCCATTATGTAAACTATAAAACAAACTTACACACTCATTGGACGATGTCATCAGTGATGTCCTCAATGATGTAATAGCACATGTCCTGAGTGATGTCATATGTGAGGTCTTTAGCAGTGCATGGCTGGCGCGCAAGTTACAGTTAGCGCTGCTGACTAAAAGTGGTGAATTTCTGTCTTTTTTTATTTCAAAACAGTAATGTTGTCACTGACAAATTCACCTAACTATAACATTATTTCTACCTTTGTTATTTTCAGTGGAGAAAAAAAATATATATATATAATGTTAATTAAGCTTACTTCTTGAAAATGTCTAATGCAAATGACAACACCTTACATGAAGAAGTTAGTTAAAAATCGAAAATGTGCATATATGCTTATTTAATCTTTTGTAACAAATTGAGATCAATGATGTTGGCATAGCCATATGAAAATCTATGCCTTAAGTAATTATATTTATTATCACAAAGTTTATTGGCGATAATACACAAAATGTTTTCTGTTTTTCTGAATGTATATGATACTATTTTGTGTTTTTGCTATCCAATCTGATATTGTCAAGTTTCCTGTGGAATAAATGATTGATTGCATTGCACTTGTTGAATGACTCAGGAATTGGAGTGTCTGGAAGAGCACTGATGGAATGCTTGATAACTTTGAAGACTTACGTGAAACATCTCAGTGATACCAGTTTTGTAGATTACGTTTTTGAAGAGGTATTTAAATGCCAAGCAGAGCACATTAATTAGGGTAGGATCATAGGGGATGCTGAGTTGTCTCTACATCTTTTCTTGTAAATATCTGGTGCTGACAGCTAATGGTAGTACTAAGGTGCTGATCATTTGAGTACATAGTTTTTTAAGATTGTGTTGTTCGTGTTGAGATGTGTGTTGACTTATGATGTGTGGGTGTGGAAGCTTCCTAGCTGAGTAAATTTTTTTTAGAGGGCATCCATTGAGAGTAATTTAAAGGAGTGAATTTTGTTTTCTCTTTTCAGTTGGTCTTCATGTATTGGTGTGTAGTGATTGATGGAAAGTGAGATGTGATAAGATCCCCCCTGTTCAGGAACGGTGTGGCCTTCTGGTGAGCCCATCAGTAAGTCACAGACGGTTTTGACTTTGTAACTGGTAAGTTTGGTAATGTTCTTTTTGATGTCTAGAGTGTTTATCAATGTGCCAAAGGATTTTATCATTGTGTTTGAGACACTGGGGGAGATTGAAGTCTCCAGGATATGTGGGGGGGGGGGGGTGTATTGCATGATAGCAGTGGAGATGAGGGCCAAGAGTACTTCTCTGAATATGTTATTAGGTCTCGCATCTGTAGATTAGACAGAATGGCGTTTCTGGGAAATAAGGAGTGGTCCATGTCGAGAGAATAGCTGTAGTAGCTGTAGAGAGTAGAGTAGTTATGAAATTTGTCAGGTCACTGAGGGTGAAGGCAGGTGAACTTAAGGATGATGGTATGTCCTTCTCCTCTCTTGTATTCCAGGTCTATGATATAGCCTGCAGCGATTGAAGATATCAAGGATATCTGAGAAAGAAAATGTCAGCTATGTCTGAAGAAAGTACATCAATGAGCATGAGTTGCACAATTTATGCTCCTAGTGGTGTATGGAATATGTTGTTGATGTATTGTATTTCTGTTTGCTCTTTAGATGAGGTGTGTGTGTTTATGAGAATTGAATTCCATTATATATATATATATATATATATATATATATATATATATATATATATATATATATATATATATATATATATATATATATATATATATATATATATATATATATATATATATTCACTGAAAAAACCATAGGTTTCACACCAGTTATAGTTAGCTGGAAATTTTACTGACATAAAACCATTGAAATTCCCACGTTATAGTTAGTTGGACTCACTACAACTTGCGCGCCTGCAATGCACTGCTGATGACGTCACATATTACATCACTCGCACTCATGACATGGTCAGTGACATCACTGATGACACCATCCAGTGAATATGTGTCTTTCTGAAAAATAAATATGTTTTATATATATATATGTAAAGGTCGATGGAAGAATAAATGTTTAAATAAGTGTCTTAATGGAAGTTTTTTTTTAATTGATTGGTTAACTGGCTTTTTAAGTGTATCTTAGTGAATACATATATTAGCAAGTATTGTTTAAGTATTTAAATGTTTGTATCAGTGTTTTACTTTGTGCATAAGTGGCTGCATGGGTTGGTGAGTAGCTACATGTGTGTGTATATGGGTTATTAGTTGTTTTTTTTAGTATCAGTATGAGTGTCTGTATGGTTTGGGGGGATGTTACTTAACACATAGATGCATCAATGATTGACTCACTGTTTCTATGTCTTTTGAAGACAGCATATGTGCAGGACCGTATGGGTGGATGTGTGTGTATATGTGTGTGTTAGTGAGTGAATGACTGTCTCACTAGTGTCTTTATCAGTAACTACATATGTTTTAATCTAGTATATTTGAGTATTGATGTATATAAGTGAGTATATGTGAGAGTGAGAGATTGAAAGAGTTCCTGTTTAAATAAGTATGTGTTTCTATAAGTGATTGTTTAAGAGAGAAAGTATGTGTAAGTTTCCTTAGAAGTAAGGTGGTAGTGTGTGTATAGCTGTATATTCAAATAAATGGATGTTCAATAGTTTATTTGCATGTGTGAGTATGTGTGTGAGTAACTTTTGGATGACTGTCGGTGTGTTACAGGATGTATATGTGTATCACTACATATGATGAGAGAGTATATGTATGAGTGACTATATAGAACTGTGGCTGAATGAGAGGATGTGTATATAGGTGGTGGAATTACTGAATTGGTTGTTGTAACTGGTATGGGTATCTCCTTTTTTTTTTTAAATGTTAGTTTCTATTTTTGATTATGTTTTTCAAGGGTTACATTACACTGAAAGGAGGTCTCTTACTCTGTCACAAAGATGGTGTCATCAGTGATGTCATGAGTGATGTCATTGACCATGTCATGAGTGATGTAATATGTGACGTCATCAGCAGTGCATTGCAGGCGCGCAAGTTATAGTGAGTCCAAATAACTATAACGTGGTAATTTCCATGGTTTTATGTCAGTAAAATTTCCAGCTAACTATAACTGGTGTGAAACCTATGGTTTTTTCAGTGAATTTAATAGGTTTTTTAAATGCTAATTCCTAACTATAACGGATGTGAAACCTATGGTTTTTTCAGTGAATTTCATAGGTTTTTTAAATGCTAATTCCTAACTATAACTGGTGTGAAACCTATGGTTTTTTCAGTGAATTTCATAGGTTTTTTAAATGCTAATTCCGAACTATATATAAGGCCCCAAACCTATGTTTTTTTCTTTGAATTTCAAAATTTTGTTAATAGCAAATGTCTATAGCTATAAAATGTAATATTTTTGAAAATGAATGAATCCTATATTTTATTTGTATTTAAAACAATTTTTTTAATGTATATATATATATTTTTTTTTTTACCCTGGAGCACTCCCGGGGCGCGCCCCGGTAAGCGCCCCGGAAAGTGTAGTCTTTTGAAGCGCCCCAGGGCGCGCTCCGGAGAGCGTCCCGTTAGCGCTATTGCCGCGAACGAAAACATCATCGTGACGTATCGCGTAGCCGCGTCCACGTGATACGCATGGCGTAAGCGCACCCGGAAGCACTCGAGCGAATACGATCGCGCAACGTAAACATGTGACGCACTTACGCGACGTGCCCGGGGGCGCGCCGCGTAAGCGCGTCGGTCATGTGACCTGAAAATAACACTTTTTATTGGTGCAGAACAGTTTTGGTTTCATAATGATGAAATCCCTGGTCTTGTGACCTGAAAATAACACTTCTCATTGGTTCAGGCCTTTTTTTTTTCCAAATGATGAAAGACCCCACCTTTTTTCCTTATTCTGACTTTGTCCTTTGACTTAGGAAGACCTTTTTTGCAATCTTTAAGTATATTTTGTACTTTGAAATGGCTTCAATAGCAGCAGCAGCTGGAGCATCTGCACCACCACCACCACAACCACCAAGAGGACCACCACAAGATTACATTGGTGGTCCACAAGAGGAGGAGGAGGAGGAGGAGGAGGGGAGGAGAAGATGGCTGCCAGAACACAATACCCCATACCAGCCAAAACCACACATTGTATGGGAGTTTTTTTCGATCCCAGAGGGCACGAAAAAAGTCAATGCAGCCAAGGTGACTTGCCTAATCTGTGGCATGGAACTTTCCAGGGGGAACCCTAATAAAAAATACTCTTTTGGAAACAACACAATGATTTGCCACATGCCGCGCAGGCATCCAATGAACTATTCTGCTGCTGAGATGAGGGAACTGGCCAGTAACCCTCCCCAATCTTTAAGCACCACATCCAAAAGAAAGCAACCCACTCCATCGGGACCAGAGGCAAGGGAGACGATCCCTTGCATTCAGCCACGGTTTGCGGGTTTCCGTAGAACATGTATCCATTGTGGTAAGACCATCTCATATGGTGAACTAAGCATAAAGCTTATAATCCTTGCTGGGGACAACCACAAATGCCCCAAAAAACCCAAATTTTTCCTTTTTTTTTTTTTGCTCCAGTTGAGCCATTTTCAATTCCCTGTTTTTTTGTTTCTCCCCCTAAAAATAACAAAAAAAATATAAAATAGTTCATAAAAGCCAAAAAAAGTACAAAATGTTCAAAAACACAAAAAAATATAAAACAACAAAAGGAAGAAAAAAAACAGTTCTTTTTAGAACTACCTCCAATTTATAAAAAAAGGCTAAATTTTTTAATAACTCTGTCATTCTTCTTTCCCCATGGGCCGCTCCCCGGTCCGCTCCCCGGTGCGTGTACCGTGCGCTCTCCCGCGCCACCACCACAACCACCAAGAGGACCACCACAAGATTACATTGGTGGTCAACAAGAGGGGGAGGAGGAGGAGGAGGAGGAGGGGAGGAGAAGATGGCTGCCAGAACACAATACCCCATACCAGCAAATGCCCCAAAAAACCCTAATTTTTTTGCTCCAGTTGAGCCATTTTCAATTCCCTGTTTTTTCGTTTCTCCCCATAAAAATAACAAAAAAATATAAAATAGTTCATAAAAGCCAAAAAAAGTACAAAATGTTCAAAAACACAAAAAAAATATAAAACAACAAAAAGAAGAAAAAAAACAGTTCTTTTTAGAACTACCTCCAATTTATAAAAAAAGGCTACATTTTTTAATAACTCTGTCATTCTTCTTTCCCCATGGGCCGCTCCCCGGTCCGCTCCCCGGTGCGTGTACCGGGCGCTCTCTCGCGCAAATCAAAATAAAAAAAATTATTTTGCACCGCGGGGCCCTTTTATAACCCCCTCATCAAACCTAGGGGGTCAGGGGGGTCTACCCTGCCCCCTTATGGTCATTTCCCCCTTTTTTTCCCACCTCTTGTGTCTCTATCCTACCGAGACACAAGATGGCGGCCGGTCCGGACTGTTTCGAATGTTTACAGACACCCGAGAGCCAATCAGCTTTCCGTGCGCACCTCACGTGTCGCGCACGCTGCGCTCCCCGGTGCGCGTACCGGGGCGCTGCCATAGATATATATATTTTTTTGAGCCTAAATTACTCAAAATCCACTGGAGCACATATCTTGAGACATAGCAAAGGCACATCGGGCTACCAGTCCCTACAATTTTGCCAAGTTTGGTGGAAATCCATTCAGCCGTTCGGGCTAAAAGTGAGTTTGACCGCCCTATGGAAATTAACATGGAGAAAACACGTTTTGGGACCCCCCTTTTATCTCGGCCCCCGCTTGACGAATCCCCCCCAAACTTTCAAGGAAGGACCAGAACTCCGCGAGGCAAATTTGAGGAAATCTTCAGGCAGATTCGTCAACCGGCGCCAAAGTTATTCAAAATAGAATTTTGAGATTTTGCATTGAAAAAAATCCCAACTATGACTACCTACTGGCAACCGCCAGTAGGTAATATATATATATATATATATATATATATATATATATATATATATTTCAAACAACAACTCCGGTTTTTAGGATTGCGCCAAGCCAGCTCACGGGCGGTCCGAGGTAGAACTGCCGGTCGCCCAATAAATCCAAAAGTTAATCCGTTAATCGAAACAGACGTACTCGGAAACCTCCAGTTGCAGATGTGCAAGATAATTTATTTAGCAGGAAACAACGCGTTTCACCTTACGGCTTGATCACGTTTCAGCCATTGTCATGTAAAGTGCCCATTTTTATCCTACATCAAAAATCGACATAGGACTTTCACCCCATACATGTGGAATACAGTCTGTAAACTTTGTGACCCTGATACAGCAGTGGGGCATCACAGTGCCTACTGAAGAGGTCATATACATCAAGGAGCTGAAGGGGTAAAGAACAGGTCGCCCCCCACTCATGTAATCATAAACAACAGTGGACCTGTTCTAAAGGTGAACATGCTATTCAGTGATCCCTCCAAAGGTGTACAGTCACACAACTTTGTGTGATGGAACAGCGGTCATCCTTATACCGTCTATTCCGGAGGGGCATGGATTACCTGCTAGTTATTAAAATCAATTGTGTCTGTGAGCTCTGTCTCCCATGGTCTATCCCACCCTCTAGTGTGAAATGACCAGACATAAACAGGAAAGAAAAAACTGAAAAAAGGTGAGAGAAGATTAGCAGTGCCTCAGGGGGGTAACACCATGGGAGTCTGCAGACTGGTACTCGCCTGCTTCCTCAGGTTCTCATCATCTCCGACTGCCAACCCATAACCAAAATTGTGATAAAGTAAGAAACAGAAAAAAGACAAAGCGCTAGGTGTGGAATCATGTGTTGCCAGTGCACCAGATGGCTTATCCGGGCATGCAGCAGTATCAACCCTGTAAGGAATGGCAGGATCTGAACTGAAACACCGCTATTCCTAATCTAAAACCGAGCTAAACAACACTGGCTTACTTACTTTATTCCATGCAGTGTGTCTGCTCACTTAAAAACTGACATGTTTCATTGCCAGGGGGAACTTACGGCAATTTCATCAAGCTAGGGTCAATTTTCCACACTGCATCAATGGTTGTCTATTTTTTATATATTTTATGTACCGGGTTGGTGCCCTTCGGGGGCATACCTGCAACCCCCTTTGTTAGTGAGTGTATACTAGTCCACAATCACATTGGCTGTCACATTTGCTGCAGAACGTCAGTTGTGACAGTGCGAGTGTCTGGCGTTTACTCAGCACAACCAAAGAGGGTTGTAGGTATGCCCACGAAGGGCAATAACCCAGTACATAAAATATGGTTGGGGGTAAATGTGTGGGTAGATATGGTTGGTGTAAATGTGTGGGAGATGGGGGAGTGGGCCGATGGTGGGAGGGGGAAGGTTGGGAAGCTAAACAGCGGGGTAACTTGTTGCTACATGTGGGACACATTCATCACTCATGGAGATAAAGACAGTGGGCCCCCCCCAATGGAAGGCTGGACATTAACGTACAACGTGGATATTGGGGCCAAGGTAGCAAAGTGACAGGGGTTATTCCATACTGTTTTGGAAAGTTAATGGACTCGGTAGCAAAGTCAAGAGAGGGCTAGTAGCTAGGTACATTAAGAGACAAAAACCTGATACAATCTTCTTACAAGAGCCACATTTGCAAGGGTCTCACTGAGGTTGACTGGGAAGATCAGCATACACTATAAATCAATATGCATAAACAGCACTGGCCCATGGGGGTTTTGGTTTTACTAGGGGATCCCATGGAGTGGCCATCCTGATCAGGAAGACTCTCCCCTTTCCGTATAGAGAAAGTATGGGCTGACCCAAATGTGACTTGTGTGGCAGCAAAGGGTCTCTGGGGCCAGAGGGATGTAACCCTGGCCAGCGTATATGCCCCCTCAAGATTACAAAAGCCAACCTTAGATAAGGTAGAGGGATATTATTGAAGTCAGGCTCCTCTGCTCACATTGTTTGGGGTGACTAAAACGATGTCATGGACCCGATCCTAGATCACACAAGCTCGGTTAAGGGACTACCGAAGGAGACAGTCTTGGCGGACTTCGCATCGGCCATGGGGCTTTCAGACCTCTGGCACCGGCAGAATCCCAATGACCGTACATACTCCTACATTTCAGAAGCCCACATGATCTTCTCCAGACTGGACTACATCTTCGTAACAGTTGGCAAGGTGAGAAGGATAGAAAGAGCAGAGTATTTGGCTTTGGGCATGTCAGACCACTCGCCACTTTTGCTGACTTTTAAGGGCAAGATGAACAAGGTGAGACCGACCTGGAGACTGAATGCCTGAGAATTGAGGAATGAAATGCTGGCCAGGAAAATTAAAATAGATACTGAATTATATTATATGAGAATAAAGATTTCAGAAATTGGAAGAGGATGTGGGATTTTCTGAGGTACTGACAGCCATTAGCATTAAAGACAAGGAAAATCCTGGATCCTAATGGTATGCCAGCCAAACATTTTTCCAAAATCATCGGAATCCTAGATCCCCGTTTTCTCAAAATGTTCAGGGAGGAGAAAGAGGAGGGTGTGTTCCTGCTAGACCTCCGTAGCGCTACTATAGTAGTGATCCATAAACTGGGTAAGCCTATGACACAATGCAGTTCCTACTACACAATCTTACTTTGGAACATTGAGACAAAAATATTGGCTGTAATATTTCCCACCAGACTCATATCAGTGATTACTAATTTAATACACATGGACCAATTGGGTTTTACACCCAAAAGGTCAACCAGGCTCAACCTCCGCAGATTCTTCAACTGGCTTGAGGCAGTTCAATTTTGGAAAGACCCTTACATAATCCTGTCTTTAGATGCCGAGAAGGCATTTGATGCTGTCCACTGGCCCTTCCTGAAACAGGCTCAGGTGAGGTTTGCCTTTGGTCCCAAATTTATTGCATGACTAGGCAACCTCTATAAAAAAAACCTGATCACCAGAGTCAAGGTAAATGGTGAGTTGTCCATAACATTCTCTATCGAGAGGGGAATGAGACAAGGGTGCCTTCTATCACCCCTTTTGTCTTTGTGCTGGCACCCCTAGCCTGCTTTATTATAGCACACCCGAACCCATCAGATTTTTGGGAGGTGGAGGGGAAGGTGGTAGATGTATGGATATCATTGCATGATGATGATTTCTTCTTGTATGTAAACAGGTCGACTGAGACGCTACCAGGAATATTTCAGATATTCGAAACCTACTGAGCCCACGCTGACAACTGCATCTTTTGAGATAAGATACATGTCTATCAAGCTGGAGGTTCCTTCAATGAGGGGTACAGCCCTGGGTAGTTGCGAATCAGTAGGCAAGGATTTAAGTACCTGAATGTCTACGTGACCACCAATAAAGAAGTCAGCCTAGACCACAATATTTGGAGGGTTCTTGCGGACTTCCATGGGGATATTGAAAGGTGGAGGATGCTGCCCCTGATGCAACTGAGAAGTGCCGCTATGTACCAGATGGTTACACTCCTGAAGCTCTGGTATATCCTTCAAAATACCCAGTGGCGGCTCCTCTGCTATGGCAGAGGAGCGTCGCCCCCCTTGCCAGCACCCTCCAAATCATGAAAAATTCCATGATAATAAAACAAGTTTAAAACCCATTTTATTATCGTTTTATTTTCCTTTGCCGAATCTTGGGGGTGGGGCCACAGTGACAACAGCCACTGAAGGCAGTTGTATGTGCACTCCCTTCACTGCACATGACAGTTTGGCCAGCCAACTCAGGCCGGCCAAACCATCATGCTCAGTGAATGTTTTCTCCAACCCGTCAACGTTGCTGGATTCGAGAGAACAGGCACAGACTCACAGTCTGTCTTTGAGTGCAAATCAAGGGCTCTCAGGCAAATCCTGAAGCTGCTCTGATGCAAGAGCAACTTCAGGATTGGCCACAGGGCAGGCTGGGGGCCTGTGCCTTCGGAAGAGGAGAGGAGCAGACAAGAGCGACGCAATGGAGGGAAACAGGTACTTTTGTTTTATTGATCTCCCTTGTCCTACTTTCCACCAGCCCCATCCCCTGCCTGTTCTGCCTCTTTTCCGTGACACGAGCCGTGCCTGAAAATACCTTTCCTAAGATTCCAGATTACATTTTTGTTAGAATAGATAGTGAGGTCTGGAAGCTGCTATGGAATGGGGGTCATCCTAGGGTGGCACTAGGGACACTGCAGAGGAATCAGTATAGTGGAGGCATCTCCTCACCTAACATATGGCCTTACTACTGGGCATTTCACTTAATAGTGGTTAATGGTTGGGAGTATATGCCTGGGCATCACCCAACACATGCGGTGGAGGGGACCCAATTCCAGAACTGCTCACACCTGCACCATCTATGTGGGGGGAAGGGGTCAACAAACCTACTGACAGCTACTCAGATGACCACTAATGCCTGGAAAGTGGTAGAGTGACTAACAAAATGGAGCATGAGGGTGACCCGAGAAATGCCCCTATGGGTGGGAACACATCGAAAGGAATTTGTGAAAGTAATAGGTTTTGGGCAATGGACACTATTGGAATCTCTAAGCTGGGCATCCTCATAGAGGATGGCACAGCGATCCCTGTTAGACCTGGCATCCTTGGTGTGGGTTTTCCCTGTATTTTTGCTTTTGCCTCCTGTGTTTTTGCTGTGTGTTGGACTTTGTTTTTCTGGTCTAGATGCTTTAGGCGCTTTGCCACTGCTGCTCAGATCCAAAGTGCAAGTTCTCTCTCTGTAAATTGTTGTTGTGGATTAGTGATTCCCTGATTGGTATATTTGATTTACTAGTCAGTCCCTAGTACAGTGCACTGTGTGTGCCCAGGGCCTGTAAATCAAATGCTGCTAGTGGGCCTGCAGCACTGATTGTGCCACCCACATAATCAGCCTGTAAATGTAACTTAGACCTGTCACTGCAGTGTTTTTGCGCAGTTTGGTACTGCCATGTAGACCTGGCAAGTGCACCCACTTGCCAGGCCCTAACCTTCCCTTTTCATACTTGTGAGTCACCGCTAAGGTAGGCCCAATGTTTCCCAGAGGGCAGGGTGCAGTGTGTGTGAAATTTAGGACATGTCCTGATAGTGAAATACTGCCAATTTTGTTTTTCACTATTGAAAGGCAATCTGTCCCAATAGTTGGAATGGGAGTTCATTTATAACATCTTATAAATATAACTTCCCATTGGGATAAGATAAGAAGTTAAAGTTTAGTATACCTGAACTCAGAATATAAAGATGCATCTTTTAGTGAGGATTATTTTTACATTCTGTGTTTGAAAATACCACTTTTAGAAAGTAGGTATTTTCTTGCTTTGCCATTCTGTGTGCCTCTGCTAGGTTTGTGTATTGACTGTCATTGGAGTGACAGGGTATGTGCATTCTGTTCAGACAGCCACTGGGGGGGTGAGGTGTGTCCTGCCTTTCCAGGGTGAGTCAGGGCTGGGCTGAATAGACCTGGGTTGCGTTCAGAGTAGGGGGAGGAGATTTCTTTCAGACCTGAATGGGCCTAGTCTGCCTTGGACAATGCTGTCTCCACCTCCTGCCAGGAGGCTGCACGAGAGAGGACGGAACTGGTTTTGGTTGGGCAAAGAGATTCCCTGTCACCAGAGAACAAAGAGTTCGTGCTATAAAAAGATTACTTCTGGGATTCAAGAGGTACCTTGCCAAGGAGAAGAGCTGGAGAAACTCAGGAAAAGTACTGCCTGCTTGCTGTGTGCTGTCTGGGGATGGCCTGCAGTGGCTGTTTCTGCCAAGGAAAGGACAAGGACTTTGCTGTGTGCTGTTTCCCCTGCTTGAGGAAGATCGCCAAGGGCTCAAAGTTGAGCTTGCCTCCTGTTTGGAAGTCTCAGGGACACAAAAACTTCACCCCCAGCTCCCCTGAAATTCATTGCTGGGAGTTCTGACCTGCCAAGGGATGCCTGTTGCTGTTCTGGGCCTTTGGAGGTTGTTCCTGTTGTTGGGAGCTGGAAAAGCGACGCAACTACGAGAAGCGCCACGCATCCGCACCTGTTTCCGATGCACCGGCAAAGATACTGACGCAGCGCCTGCCCGCGGCTGGAGAAATCATCATACGATGCATTAATGTGCACTAATCTACGGAGTCTGAGATATCCCCGCACCGATTGTGATGCAGGCCCTGCTGTGCGGATCCAAGAACCACTGCATCATGGGATCATGGCTGAAGAAATCAATGCAGCGCCATTGCTGCCACCGCACCGAGAACCGCTGCATCCCTGATCCTCATGCATTGCACCTGGGCACCAAGTCGACATCAATGCTGGGACCACTGTAAGAAACTGACACATCACCTCCCCGCACAGTAAGAAACCAACGCATCACCTCTCCTTCAGTACGGAACCAAACCATCACCTACCCCGCATTGCAATAAGGAACTGACTCACGACCTCCCCTGGAGTAAGGACCATCGTATCACCTTCCCTGCAAGTAGGAATCCAACGCATCACCTTTCCTCTGGCTATTTTTGTTTAGGATTTTGATGCATCCAAGGTACTTAGGGCCATATGTATCAAGCCTTTTTCCCGTTTGCAAACAGGCAGATTCTCAGAATCGACCCGTTTGAGAATTGGAAAAAGCCTCTTGGGATGTATCATCCCAAAAGGCCGTCGCAAAATAGAATATTGCAAAATTTGCGATTCTCTACTTTGCAAATGCAATTATGGAATTGCAAATTGCGATACCTTAAATGCAATTCTGAAAGCAACAGAAATTTGCTATTTGGCCTTAAGGAATTGCGATTTACCACCAACTTCAAGTTGGTGGTAATTTGCAATTTTCTTCAATTAAGCACTTTTTTGCATTGATCAAAGTGCCATATGTCGCACATACATGCCCTTAGGGCATATATGTGCGCAGAATGTGCACACATGCATATTTCAGGGGTGCAACAGGGTGTCTTTTTGGCACCCTTGCAACCTTGAAATTGCATTCTCAGTTTGTGATTCTCTAATTGGTAATCGCAAATTGAGAATGTCTTCCGATTTATTCCTATGGGCGTATTAGCCCATAGGAATGAATGGGAAAGTATTCCTTATTTGCGAATCTCAATATGCGATTCGCACATAAGGAATATGTAGGATTTGCAAATTTTTTAGCAAATCCTACATACATTGCATTTCTTAATTGCAATTTGCTAAAAATCGCAAAACTCTTTTATGATACATATGGCCCTATGTGTTGAAAATGTTGCATCTATAGTTTGCTATGGACAAAACTGTTTCTACATTTTAAAAGTCATCTTTTTATTACTGTATTGTGGATTTTTCTCGTTTTGGTCTTGTATGGTTTAGATAAAGATGACTTATTCTTCTAAACTGGTGTGGTGTCCTTTTGTAGTGTTTTCACTGTATTACTGTGTATGTGCACAAATGCTTTACACACTGCCTCTGAGATAAGCCTGTCTGTTCATGCCAAGCTACCAAGGGGGTGAGCAGCTGTTATTTTAGAAGAGTATACCCCTTACCCTGACTAGGAAGAAGGGTCCCTATTTGGATAAAGGTGCAAACCATTGCCAACAGAGACCCCCATTTCTAACAATACCCTTTGGTCCTTACAGCGGGAATATCATCTTCATAACACCCAATATTGTAACAACCTCCATCTGCAGTACGTCTAGCAGTTGGTAAAGATCGTAATATAGAATGTGCCAGAATATGCACCATTAGAAGGGTGGCTCCTACAAGGTGAGTTAGCAGAAAAAGCAGTCTCATGGATATGTAAGATTATTCTTAATAAGGTCCCTGATACCTTAACAAACCTGAAGGTAACAATGGAGCGTGAGGTGGGAGAATTGGGCAGCACAGACTGGGAGGCAGCCCTGATGCACCTAAGGTAGGTGGCAATCAAGTCCCATCTACGACTTATTCCGTTTAAGGTCCTCCACAGGATATATTAAGATAGGGTCCATTTACATAGGTTTAGTAGGGCAGAGGCCCCTAACTGAGAGGTTGGGATGAAGATGGGTCATTAAAGCACACACTGTAGTCTTGCCCCTTGATAAGTTCATATTGGACTACCATAGTGGAGGAACTTAATAAGATATTGGGCGAGTGCCTAACAATAGACCCTAAGTTTGTCTTGTTGTGGATACCCACGGAAGTAGACATACCCAGAGCTAAACTGTTCTTTTGCAATCTGGGTCTAGTAGTGGTGGAACAACATGTGGTCAAACACTGGGGTGCCCCTGAGCAGCCCAATCTCAGAGAATGGAGAGCAGGGATGGACCTCTATATGGTAGCGGAAAACGTCATCTATAAGGCAAGAGGATGCCCGAAGACGTTTCATAAAGTCTGGGTTACTTGGCGCAAGTACTATGATGTAGAGATTGGAGATGATGGGAATGGGCCTGCTTCTATGTGATATCCATGCAAGGTGCTGTTAAAGAAGATGACGTCTTCAACCCACTGGGCCTAGATCATGGTAGACAAGCATATACTGAACTGTATTATTGTAACTCTGTACAATTGTATGTTGAATCCCATGTAGCATTGCTGATGGGTGTGATGTTTTGCATCATGTATTGTTACACAGAAAACTCTAATAAAAATATTTTTATAAAAGTATTGCTCTTTTGATTCCACCACACTCTCGAACATCTTATTATGATGCCTTAGTTTACCTCTCTAATGAACTCCCTACTGATGACACGCAAAACTTCTTGGCCAGCCCATACCATTTGCATTCAGCTTGCACAGTGCACATCTAATTGACTACTTAACCATCCTTAATTCAAGATCAGATTTCTCCAAAGTCAAGTGTTTCTTAAGCATGACATCCTTATTTTCTGAACACAATAATTTAAAAAAGATTGCTTTATCTTAATAAAGGAGCCCCCTCTCTCATGGCTAACAGTAAGTTCATTGCATTCACCTGCCAAGATGTCACACCCCCAACCCAAATAAATATATGGACTATTGAAATCTGATGATACTAAAACGTTTGATGTAACTACTAAATTGTTGTCATCCAGTAGTAGTCAACACAGTCTCATATATACCCTGGTTTTAGACTTAATTCTAAAAAAAACACATTTTCTCATAACTTGACATTTTGTTTTAAGATTTTAAGTGCATCGATATTTTTGCACCACAATATTTTTGTGACCAAAACTGTAACATAAAACTTGACTAACTAATCCTTAAATGGACTTGTGCTTGACATTTTATTAGTACTACTCCCAAAACTTGTTTACACTGTGACTCACATGGGCACAACTTGATTTACTCACTATGTTCTCTTTTTTCTTTTGTTTTTGATCTCTGAATGAGTCTTGAATTTACTATTGTGAGACTAGATGCACAGACGCCGAATAAGCTCCCATCGTTTTAATTATATAATTTTCATTTAATTTTATTACATGGGTTTAACGCACCTTAGATATCAATAATGTCCGCTGATTCTTTCCGAACGTCTGCTATGAAGTTAACTCAACTTATAAGTACGTTTGCCTTGTTATACTATGTAATAGATTTTATCATCTCAGTCAATTGTTCAATCAATTGTACATATTGCTCGCTAGCCAAGTCTCTATGGGGCATATTACCAATAAGTAGCGATATTTATCGCTAAATAGGCTTAGCGACAATTTTTTTATCGCGGCCTATCGCTGGATATGTTAGCGGAGAAAACATGCTGATAGCAACATTTTTAAACATTGTGCTAAAATATCCAGCGATATCGGCTAAATGAGTGAATATCGCTGAGAATACAGCGATATTCATGCATTAGCGACGAAATGCTCTTAGCCATGCTATCCACCTCCCATTGGATAACATGGCTAATAACTGGTCTGGGCAGGTGTTAGTATTTGGAGATATTCGTGCGTAGCGCGAATATTTCCAACGCTACGCCTGCCTTGCTAACAGGCGATAGCGACGTTAGCGACTGCTTTCAGTCGCTAACTGGTTGGGCACGCCCACTTTGCATGTCATTAGCGCTAAACATCGCTGACATGCAAAGCGGGCCCCAAACCGCTCGCTATCGCCTAAAAGCTGTCGCTAACATCAGTTAGCGACAGCTTGTTAATAGGGCGATAGAATTATCGCCGCTTAGCAGCCGAAAACGGCCGCTAAATCGGCGATAATTGCCTATCGACCCCTTGGTAATATGCCCCTATATTCTAACATGCCTCACCATTCAATCACATTTTCTGTAGATGCGCTTCATGAGCACTGCAACATTACTTCACAACCCGGCTTTTTGATTAGATTAGAATACATTTGTATACTTCACCAATCTGCCTCGAATAATTACTGTGAATTTCATTAAATGGGGTTAAGAAATGTATGTTATTGTCCTGTTTTTCCTATAGTCAGATCTGACTTTCTAATATTGCCTAACTTCTACAAATTGGATAGAAACAATGCCTGCAGTGTCCTCAATTTTCCCCAATAAATTATTCAATTATTCTGCAGGTGTGGAGATGGAAGCTTATGAATAACAATTAACGATACACCTCCGACAGGGAAGGTGGTTGAGAGCAGGAAAATGAAGTTCAGTGACAGAGAGAGGGAAAGAGAAATGATAAAAATGGGAAGAAATTAGTAGGGGGGTTGAAGCAAACAGGCCTAGGAATGGAGATACAGAAATGAAAAAAGAAAAAGAAAATAAGTCAGAAAAACAACAAAATGAGGAAGAAAGAAAGAGGGAAAAATAGAAACGGGAAAAAGGAAGGAAGGCCTGACAATTTCATTTCTTAAGTGTGCCTCGTGCCAATACTTGGTTGATGTAAGAACTGGCAGTTTACCAGACTTGCGTTTCATGTAACTCAATCATGCATTTGTTCTGAAATGAGTGATCATTAACTATTTTATTAAAACAGTGTTTACTTTTCAGTTGCAGCACCTGCCAGTAGAACGTCTTGCAGCGTGCGAGAAATGATATTCTTAGTACAGCAAGGTATAAAACGCATTTATGGCACCTGGTTGCCAAGACCTACGGGCAATATTGACCGGTTCCAGACTGTTTAGATCCTAACTGATGGAGGGCCAGTGAAATGTCATGGGTCTAAACAAATAAAATAGGAACTGGTTAAATACTGTTGGTCTCACGGAAGAAAAGATTTAAGATTTCCGACGTAGTCATTTTCCTAACTTGTAACTTTTTTTCCCAGGTAAATCTTCGCAGGTTTCAGGCATTAGACAGGGACTCGCTGTAATGATCCACGTCATTCGAAAACAATAATCCAGATTTACTAAAAAGCAGGCAGAGCTGTGCGACAAAACACAGCGCTGTGTTGCACAAATAGGAGAAAATTGTGCTGCGCTGTATATTGAGAGAATTGCGCATATATGATGTAGGAGCATTTGTGTGAAAGTTTGGTTTTGCGATTCTCAAATAGCAAATTTGAAAGAATCGCTATTTGAGAAACAAAAAACGAGATGTATGTAGTATTTGCAAAAAGATTTGCGAATCTTACATATTCCTTAATTACGAATCGCAAAGTGTGATACACAATTAAGGAAACCCTCCCCATTCATTCCTAGGGGCCTAGAGATCCATAGGAATGAATGGGAAGACATTCTCAATTTGCGATTAGCAATTCGAGCATCGCAAATTGAGAATGCAATTACACTGTTGCAAGAGTGTCAAAAGGACACCCTGTTGCACCCCTGAAATAAGCATGGGTGCAGATGTGGCACACATACATGCCCTAAGGGCATGTATGTGCGCCACAATGCACTTTGAAAAATGCAAAAAAATGCATTTTTCAAAGAAATCGCAAATTACCACCAACTTGAAGTTGGTGGTAATTTGCAATTCATTAAGCCAAAATAGCACAACTTGGGTGCTCCCTACATTACATTTAAGGAATCACAATTTGGGATTCCTTAAATACATTCGTAAAATAGGGAATCATACATTTTGCGAGTGGGTTTTTGTTTGCTACATAGCACACTGCCCAAATTGCGATCGCAATTTGGCTTCCTACACATGGCCCATAATCGGCTGATCCCTTGTTAAAAATGCCAAGTCTATTCAACGCTAAAGCATTGCGTCACAGTGTAAAGACGAGCAGTAGCCTGGCAAGGATTACATAGGTCCTGGTGCAAGCAAGGAAAATAATCACCCTATCTTTAGATACTTGTGATTTAATGTATGTAAATAAAGTTCACCTCTTATGAGACGTTCAACCAGTGCTGGAAATATGATAAGAATCATTATCAAGACAACACAGTAAAGAATAGTGTGCATTGGTCTGCAGGCACTACCCCGGACCCTCAATAAGTTAACAGGAGTTTCCTGCTAATCCACCTTCCCAGTGGCATCTGATCCACTAAGGTAATGATGACCAATTCAGCTTGGAATAAAGTTACCATAAGACTCCATGTGCCCAGAGGTGCAATGCTCCAGTCCTGGCTTTTCTTTTATAAAGCATTATAAATCTGGGGCCTTTATTTACTAGAAAGTGCTACAGCACAGCACCACAAGCCGTTTGCCTGCGCACACTGCAGCACTTTCAAAGCACTGGGATGCGGGATGCGTCATATTTACAACAATATTATGCATCCCTGTGCATTCCCCTTCAATGGCGCACAATCGGCTGCCATGCGGATGGCAGGCACTCTTGTGCCATGGTGCATGGGTGCTTGTGTTGTGGGGAGATAGTTCCTGTGGAGGAAGGGGTACCTTCCTGGACAAAAACAAAAACAAAACAAAAAAAGGGGTGTTTTCCTCTTGCTATGTGTGCTGCAGAATGCAGCACCCCTAGAAAAAGGCACAAAACGAGGAGAAATGTAAACATTTCTCCTCGTTGCGCCTCGCTACACCACCCCTGGGGTGGCATTGCATTCTGACACATTTCCAGGTTTACAAATTCTCGGGAATCTGGAAATGTGGCCGAATACATGGGTGTTGGGTGGGAACACCCACAGCAACACCCATGTCACGTCCCTTTCATGCAAAGTGTCGCGTGGGAAGGTGCCATATTTACAAGGACAGGAAAAGCCATGCAGGGTGGCTTTACGTGTCCTTGTACATTTGGGGCAGGAGGTTGCACCAGAGGTACTAGGGGCTTGTAAATAAGCCCCTTGCTTGTTAATTCCAAGTAGTTACACTAAAAACAATCAGGACTGCAGCAAACAATGTGCATTTCATTGTTAAATGTCACATGTTCAATATTGTTAAAGGTTACAAGTTGCTCTATGTCACCAGGTTGGATGTATGACGTTACAACGCATGCTTTTACCACGCATGCTGTTACAACGCAGGTTTTACCACGCATACCATTACAACGCATTACACTTGGGGGTGCTGGATAGTAAATAGTTTAATTTACTATTCCAACTCCAGTCCCCGTGGACACTAGGGAAGGTGTTGGATAGTAAATTAAACTTATTCCTTATCCTTGAGCGCCCCCCAGTGTAATGCGTTGTAATGGTTTTCGTTGTAAAACCTGCGTTGTATTAGCACTGCGTGGTAAAAGTTGCGTTGTAAAGGATGTTCCCCCACCAGGTCGCAATACTACAAGGTGGCAGGGAGTAACCTAAGCTTGTATGCATTGGTTTCGTATAAGTGCTTGCATGGACTTTGAACAAAGTGCCCTAACCTGGTGGGGCTAAATGTAAAATAATATCCCTGATCTGGGAATTCAGACACTATAAAATGGTAAGCATTTGGGAACCTGGACTCATCATTTGCAGCAGGATAAACAAGTAAAGTCCCTGGACGCAATTCACAAAGGTCATTTTGGCAGTACATGGATTTATGGACAAAAGTACTGAGGGGAATATTTACTTACATATCACTCAGCAAAGGCAAGTTGCTGTGCTGCGTTGCATGAATGGGAGAGAACCCTGGAAAGTGTCATAACTACTTGTCAGCTCTCTCCCTGTGCTGGTACATCAGTGGCTGCCTGGCGCAGATGCCAGCATCCTTGCACCATGGTGCAAAGATGCTTTCATTGAAGGTAGGACTGTTTTTGTAGATTTCTTCAACAAACGCGCAGAAAAATCTGCTTTAGTAAAACCCAGTGTGAGAAGTTGTTTTTACAAGGCATTGTCATTCTGTTTGTTATAGGGCTCCTACAAACCTGTACAACTGCAGGCATTCAAATACTGAAATCCTAGCATTTCCTACTCTAGAAATGGGCAGAGATTACAAGATGTAAAGGGGTACAGATAATATTTGATGGAGGTGTAGGGGAAAGGCTTTGTTCCCCACAAAGTAAAATGTATTCCCTGTACATGTGAATGCTGGTGGTGTCCAGTATGCAGGTGGGAATGAGCAATGTGACAGGCAAACCATACCAGGGTCACCACGATCATGTGCTTTTTGAGGCAACTTTCAGGCTTCCAGCAGCAATGGGGTTGTGGGTACGAGACTGGCAGTAGAGTTCAGTGACACCAGGCTCTACAGATGGAACAGTCCTGTCTGAGCATGTGCCACTAATCTCATGCTGACTTACAACCTCATATTTGCCAAATAATCAGCAAGGTAATAAGACAGTCTATGGGGAAGAGGCAGCTTGTACTAACTACTATATGCTAATATAACCAGAGAAAGCAGCCACTGGCCCCAGAGGGTGTAGTGCTTTAATGGTTTCATAAGAACGTTTTGCCTTATCTTGTGTGTAAATTAAGGCCTAGCCTGACTAACACTGGTCTCAGATTTGGGCCTACTTTAATGAGGCTAACCACCCAGGGAACAACCAGAGATCTACTCAGCCTCAAGTAAATCCTCTGCAGGTTGCCCATTAATGGAGGGGTACACTGCAGTGCAGGGTCTGACTCCTGGAGCCCTCCCAGCCTAGTTGGCGGATGGTATTCCTAAACAGCACAGAGATTGGACAGGCTCCCCAAATTGGCCATGAAGCCAACTTCTATCATTTAACTTTATGTTCCTCCTTCCAGTAGAAAATCCTCAAGGGCACCCTAACAGTCAAAGAACAGGGTTACCCCATTTCATTTAACCTGTTCCGTGCTCATGACGGCACCCGGCCGTCATGAGTCACGGTAGTCATGTGCTCATGACGGCCGGGAGCCGGCCGAACATTGCCGCTCCTCCCACGCGCGAATAATACCCCACCTGTGCGGGCAAATTAATCAGTGGGCGGAGTTCCGACAACTCCCGGCAGTCATGAGCACACGCCTACTGTGACTCATGACAGCCAGGAGCCGTCTTGAGCACCGTGGCACTGCGCCCACCCCCCCCCAAACCACGGCGTCATTCACGCCGAAGGGGTTAATAAGTGCTAACTTTTGATAGGGAGCAAGTAGAATATTCATGTTTGATGTCTGTGGAATTGTGATTCAAAACCATCTTCAATGGTAAAGTTGGATTTTAAGTCACAATTCTGAAAATGGAACTTATAGAAAGTTGGCATTTTTCTTGTCCTAACCATTTGGTGCCCTCAGCCTGTTTCTGGGTCACATGACTGGGTGCAGCTGACAGTTGGCCTTTGTGTCCGACACAAAAAGATGATGGACGGAATGCTGAACATTGTTAAACACTCACCCCAGTCACAGATCTGGGTTTAATCCATGTTTTTTTTGCTCACCACGCCACCCCTGTTTGGACTCAGCCATATGCAAATCAGTCTTGACACTGCTCTCCATGGGAACAGTCCAACACGAATTGCCAATCCAGCTCCCCTCTGGACAGAAAACAAGCATCCTGGGACTGGCCTTGGGGCATAGCCCCTCATCAGCCAGGCTAGCCTGAATCCAGTGGCACAGTGAGCACGGGATCTATGTCTTGGCACACCCCTCCCACCTAGGGCGACCATAGCAACATGAAAAAATGGTGGCTGGAATGCTGAACATTGTCAAACACTCACCCCCAGGTACAGATCTGGGTTAAATCCATGTTTGGTTTGCTCACCATGCCACCCCAGTTACCCAAACTGGAGTGGTGCAGTGAGCAAAAAACAATGGATTAACCCCAAATCTGTGACTTGGGGTGAATGTTTTGCATTGCTCAGCATTTTGGCCATCATCTGTTCTTTTTGCTTTTGTCACCCTAAGTGGTAAGGGTATGCCTAAATGTGGGCCCCGTGCTCACTGTCCCACTGGATTCTAGCTACCCCTTCTGATGAGGGGTTATACCCTGAAACCAGTCCCAGAATGCTTTTTTCCAGTTCAGGTTGTATCATGCCTGGCAGTTCGGGCTGGACTGTTCCAATGAGGAGCAGGGCCAAGACTGATTTGCATATGGCTGAGTCCAACCTGGGGTGGAGTGGTTTGTTAAAAAATGATGGATTAAACCAAGATCTGTAACTGGGGATGAATATTTGCATTGTTCAGCATTCTGCCCATCATCTGTTTTTTTTGTTTTGTGTTTTCCGCCAAGACAGCCACACAATAGAGGGATTAGTTGTGACTGGATTGCCATATCAGACAGGATGCATTTCAGTAGGCTGTGCCCTGCTTGCACACAAAGGACTTCTCTCAAGGCTATTGTGCCTGCTGAAAGACTGATACCAGGCAGGGAGGAAGGAAATTCCACACACTTCTAGAAGGGGAAACCTCTGGAAACTTCACCTACTTCAAAGGAGGCTCTAGATATAAATATAGGACCCTCGGACCCACTCTTCAGATCACTCTTGGACCTGTGGAAGGCCTCCCAAAGGACTGTGTGCTGTTGTGGCCGGTTGTGTACTTCTGAGAGACAGCTTTGCTGCACCAAAAAGGACTGCTATGCTGCCTGAAGCCTGCTCTGAGCCCCAGAGGTCTGCCCTGCTGCTTGAGCCCTGCTGTTCTCCTTGAACCCAGGACTTCCAAAAGTGACTCTGAAGGTTAGTTGGCTGTCCTCCTGATCAGAGGTACAGGCACAGAAAAGACATTGCTGATCTTCAACACGCACCTGGAAACCTGAGAGAGTGACTCCTGACCCTCCAAGTGGTGCCTCTACAATACTTGACCCGTAAAAGTGGTGCTAAAGGTTCCCAGATAGCCCAAATATAAAACTTGGGACAGAAACTTTTTGACTAAAAACTGCTCTGAGAACCAAGGCCAACCTGGTTGTCGATCTGCCAAAGGTGCGTCTCCAGTCAGCTTGACTTCGCGCCAGCTCCTGTACATTCTTATCGAAATTGTGAATTCAGCCTTTTACTGGTAACTCCATTTTGTGTTTTAATATTGGTGTCATTTCCCTTGTAGATTGAATAACCTGTTACTCTATTGCCTTTTGGTAAGAGACGCTTTATATGACTTTGTGATTCTGTGGTTTGGTGGTGTTATGAGACTTTTGAAGCAATTTGCATGCTTTTATTTATCGGTAGTTTTACTCTATGCACAAGGCATCTTGTGAGTTTTTATTCTGGAGAGAGTTTGAAGGCAAGGTAATTCATGTGACATTTGATTAGACTGCATGTTGGATATATGTTCAGAAGCTGCATGAGTTTAGCACACCACTTGATTGTTGTGTTTTTATGGAGCAGTTCACGCTATATTTGTCACAGTATTTGTAGTTTGTTTTGGTGTTTTTTGTGGTTACCTTAAGGTACACTGTGGTGCTTAGATTGTGGGCAAGCAATTCACATAATTGTTTGGCGTATTGTATTTCTATTATGTGACTCATTGGTGCATTTTTGTGGTTTATGGCAGTCCTGTTGGGAGTCTTGCCGACCTTTTAGGGAACCTGAGACCGAACCATCAACAGTCTATTCTCCTTAACACTACTGACCACATTTTTCAATGTTCCTGTCTTTCCCAACCAGTTGAATGATAATGATTTAAACCATTGAGACTGTGGATTCTTTGAACCCTCATTGTTAAGAGTATTTTGTGCTTCCCTATATCCTTGTAATCAATGTATACTACTCATTTTAAGGGATGGGAGGGATGCATCAGTGTTGTTGTACTGATATACTGTTGTATATAATGCCGTATATAATGTCTGTGTTTGGACCACAATTTTTCATAATGTATATGACAATATTTTGATGCATTGGTATAAAAATACTTTTTTGCTATCTACAATACGCCTGTATTACAATATATGAGTGATTGATTTATGGCATGTAGTACGATCATTGTTATAACAAACTGAATACTGAAATATGAATAAATAATTCCTCTGGGAACACTTTTGTATGTAGATTGCAGTACCCAGATCCTTGGGGGAAGATTGAGTTACCCTGTTGAAGAAACAATACATTCTTATCTGCAAATTCTGTTCAGAGGCTTCTTACAGAACTTGATATCCGGTCTCATTGAGCACTCATCAACTACAGCCTGCAGCTTCACCCCACAGGAGATCATCAACTTCCAAAAAAGAGACTAAGGGCCGGATGTAGGTAATCCGATTTTACAGATTCTAAAATACCGAATTTTACCGAATTGGTATTTTAGAATCGGTAAATGGTATATAGAAAAAAAATCGGTAAAAAATACCGAATCTGTAAAATTCTGAATCTGATTACAGAATCGGTATTTACCGAATCGGTATTTACCGAGTCGGTATTCTCCATTCATTCCTATGGGCCTGGCCCATAGGTATGAATGGGGAATACCGATTCGGTAAATACCGATTCAGTAAATACCGATTCGGTAATTTCCGAATCGGAAAGCAAACAAAAGTGAAACATAAGTAGGCAGCCAATCAGGTGCTACCACCCTCCCCCTCCCTACCAGGAAGTGGCTACACAGGCAGCTGCAACTAATTAGAAGCTTCTGGAAGGGCAGTTGGAGCTGAGCTGAGTCCCTGAGCAGCATAAAAAGTTTTGAGCACTTTTAAAACTGCCAAATGGCAAGCAGCAAAGAAAAAGAGCAGACAGAGAGGAGGAAGAAACTCAAATTCAGCAGCATGGAGCTGCAGGTCCTTGTTGAGGAGGTGGTGAAGGTGCACCAAAAACTGTTTGGCAAGCAGTCCCTCACTGTGGCAGAATCTGCCAAAAGGAAACTCTGGCTGGACATACAGGACAAAGTTAATGCAGTTGGGGTGACTACCAGAGACGCAGAGGACCTGAAAAAGCGATTCTACGACCTCAGGAGCCAAACTAAGAAAAAATTGGCTGAACACCACAAGCAGGCAACAAAAACTGGCGGAGTCAAGAACCCAGCACCCCCCCTTACTGACCTGTAGGAGATGGAGGCCTCAACCATTGAACCAGACAGCGTCTGCGGACTGGGAGAAGTAGACAGCTCTGCCAGAGCTGCAAGCAGAAAAGGTAAGACACATGCACAGCATTCCCCCCCTACCATCATCCTTACCTGTACCCTTTGAGGCCAAGTGAACCCCAGTCCAGTACTGCTAGCACTATACAGGAGTAATGCATCATGGTACATGTAGTCAGGAAATATAAGAAAATGTCATACAGCACAGCAACCACCAAGTTAGGGAAATGAGTGCACAGAGAATAAAGCTAAAATGTGAAATATTTAATTATAGTGACTGTGAGACAGTAGCGCTTAGCTAATGTACGCTCATATGTCCACAGATGAAACGTCTCGCAGGCGTTCGCAGGAGACTGAAGGCACACCACCAGAGAGGGAGGAGAGTCAGGAGCCAGGTCCAACTACCCAGAACGTACCACAGGACACAGTTGCACCAAGTAGCCATCCTCCTGCACAAGACTCAGAAATGGCTCCAGAGTTGTAGGCGTCCCCTCTAAGATCTCAATCCCCTCTGTTGCTGTCATCCCCAAAAATGCCAGCATCACAGCATGACACAACACCTGCATTACAACCAAGCAGGAGGCATGTTGTGGCCCCACTTCGAGAAATGGAGTCAGCAGCAGCTGACATGGCGGGGGAAGAAACGCACAACTTGCCTGTGGATGATAGCCCTGGCACACTCCACTCCAGTGCAGAGGTGGGCCATTCTGGTGAAGACGCCGCAGAGTCCTAGAAAGGCGTGCCAATGCAACTGTTGAGGGTCAAAGTGTGTTCCGTGGCCTGGAGGGGTCCATGGTGAGAATCCAGAGGATGCAGGGAAGAGCCATCCAGTCATGCCAACGCCAAATGAGGTCCCTGAACAATAATATAGGAGACATAGGAAAGGGCATCAGGGAGCTTGTAGGGGTGAACAAAGAGATGGCAGCAGGGATGCGCAAAATTAGCCAATCGGTGCAGTTGCTATGCACCAAACTAGACACTGATTTTGAGTCAAGGCACAAGGAAAGGCAGCGTTCTCATGGCCAAAATAAAGCAATCAACTGCCTGGCCACTGCCACATCCCTGCTATGCAGGAGAAGCAGTAACATGCAGGAGGCTATGACCCAAAACAGCAATAAGGTCACTAGGGGCATGGGCAGGATGACCAGTGCTCTTGAGGCGCTGTTAAATGCCCAAACTGCTCCGGATGTGCCTGTGAGTGAGGAGAGCACAAGCAGGAGCAGCATGGCAAGCTCCCTTGTCCCAGAGACAAGGAGGAGCAGCAGGCACCACGCTGAGGCCACAGGCCAGCAAGAAAGTGAGCACAGTGAGCACTATATAAGTGGCCCTGGAAAGCGAGGACGAAAATGACTATGACAGTTCATGGTGAAGTGAACCAGGAATGACATCATTTAACTTAAAAAATGTTTTTTGCACATTTGTGCTTTAGAAACCTACGTCATGACACAATTAAACTACATTGGGTGTATACTCCACCTGTAAGTGTCTCTTTACTTACTTAAAAGAAGTTGCGTGTGATCTCTTCCCGTCTGTGTCTGCCATCAGTTGGTGTTGCAACTCCAGATGTGTGTGGTTCAGGCAGTGCTTGCTCGTCATCATGGTCCTCATAATCAGAGATATCCACTTCAGTGCCCTTCTTAACCGCAAGGTTGTGCAGCATTGCACAAGCTGCAATCATCTTGCAGCAGGTGATCGGTGTGTACTGGCGGGCCCCTCCACTCTTATGTAGGCAGCGAAACCTGCTCTTCCACATACCAAAGGTGCGCTCCACAATGTTTCGGTTGATTTGTGTCCCCTGTTGTATCTCCTCTTTGGCTTGGTATTGTAGGATTGAGGTAGGGTGTGAGGATGAAGGACCAGAGGGCATATGCACTGTCCCCTAATTGCAAGAAGAAAAAACATTACTCACATGCACACACACATACATCTGCTATACGTATCACAGGAGTTTCACACAGTGTGTTACCTAGCAAGTATCCTTCGCCAAATTCCCCCGCTGTCAGGCGTGCGTAGATCCCACTGTTTTGGAAGATGTAAGAGTCGTGGGTACTCCCGGGAAATTTGGCTACTATATCAGTGATCATGTACTTGGAATCACAGATCACCTGTACATTTATGGTGTGGGTGGACTTCCTGTTCCGATAAATGTACTCTGTGGCAGCAGGTGGGCATATTGGTATGTGGGTACCATCAATACAGCCAAAGATGTTTGGGAAATGCGCCATCTGATAAAAGTCTGTCTTTGTCCTGAGCAGTTCTGCATGCGTTGTAGGGAAGCTAATGTAATTATGCATTCTCTGCAACATGGCGTCAAGGATTTTTTTGAAGAAACGCGACAGACAGCTCTGGGACACCCCACCTACTGCAGCAACCACACTCTGGTAACTCCCAGATGCAAGCAGGTGTAGGCTGCACAGCACCTGCACATGGGGTGGGATGGCGTGCGCCCTTGGGGTTGGATGGTCCAACAATGGGTGGAGGTCCCTGATAAGGTCCAGGATAGTTTGGGGGGCCAACCTGTACCTTTGTAGGATCTCAGGCTCAGTTAGCTGGAATAGAGTGATCCTCTGCCTGTACACCTGAGCCGTAGCCGCCTCGCAATGACATAGAATGCTGCCATTCTGGTGAAACTGGTGCCTTTTGGGGTCTTTTTTATAGCCTGCACCTGGTTACCACCTGATTTCAATCCATGGTAAATACCGACCCTTAAATACCGACTTTCATGCAAATTCGGTATTTAAAAGGGTACCTACATCTCGAAATTCATTTTTTCCATTTCTTAATTTCCGAATTGGTAAATTTACCGATTGGGTAAAGTTTCCGATTCAGAAAATTTACCGATTTGGTAAATTTACCGATTCTGTAAAGTTTCCTAATCGGAAACTTTACCGAATCGAAAATATTACCGATTCGGTAAATTTACTGATTCAGATGTTTTTGGGTCCCCTACATCCCAAATGCCCAATACCGGTCGATAACAGCCGAAATTCGGTAATTTCGGCCGTTTCCGACCGGTATTGGGCCACCTACATCTGGCCCCAAGTCAGAACAAAGGATTCTTCACCGCAACTTTGCCCAGCAGCTCCCTGGCGACAATGATGCCTCCTTCTCGGCCACCTCCAGCTGTCTTGCCCGCTGTACTTCACCTTCTCAGACATTTTGCTGTAAAATATCTTCTACATCTAAAGGTAAGCAGAGACTGGGCCCAATCCATTTCTTGCACCTGGCCATGTTCCATCCTGGTTGGCCTTAAAGTTCGACTTTGCTGTTGTCTCACATGACTAGATACCATGGTTGGGGATTTGATATTTTAGGAACTAGTTTTCACTTTAAACTTTAAAAATTCATAATTCCGGTTGTACTAATTGGAGTTTTGCTAATTTTGTGTCAAATAATTTATTAAAATGTACTTATTTTTCTAAATAGGCAGGTGTAGTATCCCTTTTTCTCCTCTCGTCAGTATATACATGTCTAATGATTTATGAAAATGATTCATATTTGTGATCCAGGCTCACAGATAGCAGGAAATGAATTCATTTCGACAACTAGAAGGTATTGTTTGTGTGTCTACATTAATCACATTTTCATAAGAAGCAGTGTTACAGATATTTAAAAAGGATGCAAAGCTGACTCGTGTGTCGGGGGAACGTGTGAATGAAACGTGTTCTTTGATGGCAGCGATATAGAATTTACTCATGGATTCACTTTTTTTTAAACAAATGTAGTTTAATGAGGTATGAATGATATAAACGATTATACATTGATAGTGAATATATGCTGCTGATTATTAGTAAACATGAGAAAAATTGAGAGGTTTATTTTATAAAAAGGCAAGTGGTGGCCAAGTTGGAATGTTTTTTGGAGATATACGATATGTAAAGTGAGGGAGAATACAGGAAGCACAAAAGAAACAGTAAACTTAAAAGCAAATTACATTGAATATAAATCTGCACAAAGTTAAGCAATGTTATAGAATACTATATAAAACAGTACAGAAGGTTATTTACAAAAGTTGTTGCTCCTGAAACAATGACCCAGTAAAAATAAAACATTGTTTGAACAAAGCATAACTGTAAAAATTAGTATTTCAGCAATGCTGAGGAGAACTATTCAACTGTAACATTGAGTCCTTTTTCCACACTATTTACTTTCCAAATCCATCTGTTGTCATGCAATGCAAGAACTTTGTCTTGTTCGTAGGACTTTTAATAACTTCTATTACCTACAGCTTCATTTCTCTTGAAGCATGATTCTTTTTAGAATAAAGGTTAACTAGAAATCAGCCACATTGTGGTGCCAATCTGGACCAAAATAATAAATGCTTCACTGTCACAAGGGACCCTCCCAGACTGTCTAAAAACTGGTCAAGTTGTTCCATTGATCAAAAAACCGACTGCAGATGCTACAGACCCGAATAACTTTCGACCAGTGACCAACATCCCTCTATTGGCCAAACTAATTGAAAAATGCGTGCAGGGCCAACTGAGCCAACACATCAACAAGTTCTCCCTACTAGATGAATGCCAATCAGGATTCAGATCAGGGCATAGCACGGAAACAGCGATCCTCCATATTGTCGACGATGCGCTACAGGCTCTTGATCGAAGTCAAGCATGCTTGCTAATTCTTCTGGACCTGTCATCGGCATTTGACACAGTAAATCATGAAGCTTTACTGGCCAGGCTACAAGACAGGATGGGAGTATCTGGAAATGTGCTGAAATGGTTTGAATCTTTCCTACGGAACAGAACACAACGTTTCCTGGTCAATCATTCAATTTCACCATCCTGCCCTTACTCAATCGGAGTCCCACAAGGATCGACACTATCCCCTGATCTGTTTAACTTGTATGTTGAACCTCTTACAACAATTCTCAGAAACTCACAGATATCTTATCATATGTATGCGGATGACACGCAAATATATATAAAGATCACCTCCCTGGAAGACATTGAGCGAATGAATGAAACATTAAAAAGGACACTGCAATGGCTAACGACCAATCATCTGAAGCTAAATGCTCAAAAAACAGAATTCTTACTAATCTCCCCACCAAAGTGTGGTACGGAAATAAAGGAATGGACCAAGTTGGTGACTGCGCTCAACTGCACCCCGACTCTAGTCAACTCAGCTAAATCGCTTGGAATCACTTTAGACGAGAGTCTTGACATGAAAACCCATATTAATTCAATGGCAAAAAACGCCCGCTTCCACCTGAACTACCTAAGAAAATTGAAACCATTCATCTCTGAAGCAGATCTGAAACTGGCAATCCAATCTTTAGTCATCTCCAGGATTGAATATGGATGCACCACCTTAGCAGGTTTACCAAAAACATCCACAGCACCACTAAAAGCCTGCCTCAATGCTGCGGCGAGACTCATCACCGGATCTAGGAAATTTGACCACATCTCTCCTCACCTGAAAGCGTTAAATTGGCTACCCTATGAGGCCAGAATTCAACTGAAGATAGCATGTATCACCCACAGAGCACTCCACCACAATACCCCTAGTTACCTATCCAAGAAAATTGAGCTATCAGGAGGTAACAGACCGACCAGAAGTGCCAAAGAGTTGGTGCTGCGCCCAGCCATATTCAGAAAGAAAAAAACTTATGACAGAGCGTTCTCAGGAGCTGCCCCCAGGATTTGGAATTCATTGCCTCCAAGTATTAGGAAGATTCCTAATACCTCAAAATTTAAGCGAGAAGTGAAGAGCTTCTTAATGAGTAAATACCTTATATAGACAAGGTTATGTCTCACTATGAGATCGAATTCTAACAGGAAGGGAAGGACTGCCGTGAATTAGATGAAAGATAAATGATGATCTGATACTGTTGACTTTCCTTTTGTATCTAAACTGTATACCAATTGCTACCTCATGTCAAAGCTAACTTATACAACTATCTCACATTCTGAAACTATATAACCGCTACCTCATAGGTATGACGAAAAGGACAAATGACATAACCTTCATGTTGTAAAGCTAATTCGTATTATCATCGACGAACTTGAGTGGAATGTAGTTACTTAAGCACTCACTATAGCCATATAATTATCTACCTCATATCTATCTGTTTGTTCAATGATTATCATCTTGTTAATATTTAAGCTACTTTTATGTGAAGCGCTCTGATACCCACGGGCCTTGTTCACGCTATATAAAACTCTCAATAAATAAATAAATAAGAAAAACTAGAAGTGCAAGTTGATGTGACATCTCATTCTGAATTGGTGGGGAGACATCCATCTATGGAATTTCTGGGTTGTTTTTCCACTATATGGTAAACCACATGGGCACTGAATGAAATTAATAACATTCTTGGCATTGAAATTTGAAAAATGCTTAATAGTAAAGGTAAGCCCATTAAGAGTTCATAATTTCACTATGTTGGAGCTATTGCATGCAATGCAATTGCCACATTTGAAATAGCCGGCAATGGGTTCAGGTCCAAAAGTCTAATAAATAGATGACCACTGGGGTTCATTTTATACTATAACTACTCTATCTTTTAAGTTGGTTACCCAAATTAAAGAAAACATTGGTGGTTCTGAGAAAAGATCATTATTTAGTGGATGCCAATGTTTTAAAAGTATCTTTCTGAAGTTTTTTTTGACAAAGTGCCAAATGTAGAGACATATACCAGTCTGCTTTCTGTTACTTGTTCTTTGATTTATAATAGAGCTTCTCTGGGTTTGTAACAAGCTATATTCAATGATCTCGTAACTAATCTATTTGGGTAACTCTGGGTGCTCAATTTGGGTGACAGTTTCTTTGCTTCAATCAAATAATCAGTGTTTTGTTGCAATTCCCACTCAGGCATACAAACTGCCTAAATGGTAGATTATCATTTATGTTTTATGGGTGATGGCTATTGCAGTTCAACAAAGTGTTCCTAGCTGTTGATTTTGTATACAATGTGGTGTGTAGAAAACCATTGTCTTCTGCAATGGTAAGATGAAGAAAAATAATTTGTTGAGAAGTATACTCAATAGTGCAAGTCAAATGTGTGTTAAGTGAGTTGAGCAATCCTTGAAAAAAATGTAGTGTGGAAACTTCACTATATCATAACAAAATATTTGCAATACAACTGATCCATTTAGTGATATGATTTTTAAAACAGTGGTCCTAATAGTAGATGAAGTGGTCCTCAAAATGAGAGACTTAGAGATTCACTAAACTTGGGGAAAATAAAAACCTAGAAGCTACACCTTTGTTGTTTTCATAAAGATATCATTTAGAAATAAAATAGTTATTACTCAGTGCAATGTTTGCACATTCTTTTATTAAGGACGGTGGAACCTGATGTGGCCGAGGCCTGGTTTCAAATAATTTATCAACTATTTCAAAAGCTTCAGTTTGAGGGATATTTGTATTCAAACTTGCTCTGTCTATTGTTACTAGTAAGTCATGATTCATGTTGTAATGGAAACTATCCACTAACTTGCTTACAATCATACTGTCATGTAAGGTATGAAGGGAAAATTGTTAAGCGCAAAAAAATTTGATTAAAAAAAATCAAAATGTTGTGCTCTGGGTTTCAGTGTAGACTCACAACAGAGACAAGTGGCTGTCCAGGAGCATGCAAAACATTTTTATGAAAATTACATTCTTACATTCTACATTCTACATTCTTAAGAAAGTCAAGATTCCTTGATGAATCATGTTCTGATTTAGATGAATTACACCAATGGAGATGTTTCTTTTTAATAAAAGATCAGTCTCAGAGAATACAACATTTTCAAAGTTAATGACATATTTGCTGAATATACTGTTTGCACCTACAACAATCTATCAGTTTTCAGTCTGTGAGAATGTGAGTGTTCAGTTTCTTTCTTGATTGCCCAAGGAAATTCTGACTCTACCCTATATTCACAGTGTAACCATGCACAGTGTTAGTGCTAGACATATGAAAGGTGTCAGGTGTCTCCTTAAGCCTGTGTGAAAAGCAACATTAATGTATAAAACCTCCTTGTGAATTTGACAATGCTTGCTTGAAGATGAATAATTATTTTGCAATTGATAAATCATACAGACAACTCCTATTGACATCAGATAGGGAGAATAATTCAAGGGAAACCTAGCTGCAAAAGGAAAATAATAAGATCAAAAAATATGGAGCAAGTGGGTGATGAACGCAAGGAAAAATATGAAATGAAAGTGTTGTTATGGATTTTCCTGTTGAAATTACCTCCTGCATACATGAATTAAATTTTAACTAACATCACAAGAAGTATTTATACTTCATTTTAGATTGGGAACATCCAATAGTGTCCCCTGGACAATCCACAATCTTGCAAAGGGTAGTTTATAACACCTCTTCCTTCAGCATCACAGTATCGGATGACCATGCAAAGACCATGTTTTAAGTTCCTTTTCCCACTGCTAGATTCACTGCCCACTGCTGTCTTCACTGACTAATACTTCTTTTTACTGATCAGGGAACATCATGACTGTTACAGCATCCAACATTGACTGTGATCAGAGAATCACCAACATGACCATCTGACTACAGACAATCTCTGATGACTCCTGGGCACAGGTATGACAGTATGTCCCCTCCTGAAGCACCAGGTTCATCAGGGTAAAGAAATGGCAAACTAGTAAGGATGCATTTACAGAAGAAGCATCTTCCTATGATTATTCTCGATGGATCTTCTTTACAGAAAATTAAGAATTGAATAAGACATCTAAAATCATGAGAGTTGAAAATGTCTTGAAATTTCTATTGCAGTTATCCTTTTAATATTATTGGTGGAGGTTCAGGTGAATTCAATGTAAAGGATCTACTATAGAACATAAGGCTTCAATAGTGACTAATGAAAGACGTAATTAAACTATTCCAACTACAAAGCAATTTTACTCGCTATGCCACAATATTATTCTGTTGAAATCTGAACTGTACGAGAATGAGCAGAAAGCAAACCTTAACTTCAGGAACAAAAGGAAAGGAACTTAATATTAACTTTGCAGTGGGTTCCTTCATCTTTAACTTAGAATGGTGGACACTTTCATAAACACGCTGCCTCAGTTTCTGGAACTGATTCACATAATTAGTAACCTCTGAGACCAATAGTTCAATCCAAGGAGAAGAAAAAAAAACATCTGGAAGAAAACATTACATTCAATAAAATGGCAAAGTGATTGTAGCATTAATGTAGGACAATTCTGCAATGTATAGATAGTAGACCTAATTGCCTTGGCATGCACTAAAGTAACACCAAAGATAATGTTCTAAGCTTTGATTCAGGTGCTCTATTTGGTCAGTTCAATGAAGATGTTAACCCGAAGAAAAACAGTATTTAATTCCAAAGGCTTTAAATACAGCTTTCCAAAGACAAGAAATATATTGAGCATGCCTATTAGAAATACCGGTATTAGATAAACAATGAAGACAAACGTATCTGTCAAACCCATTGAAACATTTCCTTGGCTTTAGGAGAAATATGATCAATTTTTGAAAAGGTATCCATAAAACCATTATCACTCAACATACTTTAGAAGCTGTAATGTCTATTGTAAAACCTGTAGAAATCATAAGGTAAGGTACAAGAGCCATAGGTACTGATTGAAAATATTAAAAAAGTTTACAGTGTACTGATTTGTTTAGGTGGAATAACCAAAAAAGCAAGAACATATCATTGGACTTCAGAATGAACAGCTGGTCCCAAAAATGGTTGTAATGATAGACCCAAGGTAATCTTCTCTATGACCAGAATGTGCAGATTTGTGACACATCTTCACTGCATCCATAGGTAGTTCCATAGTTGGTACCAAAGTGACTTGTTGACTGAAAAGCAAATTATTTTGCTGCGCTGCAGGGATCTTAACAGAGAGATCTAATGCTTAGATCCTTCTATTCTTGTGAGTCATTTTAATTCATTCTAAAAGGATTGGGCGATTCCAACCATTTATTGAGAGAACTAGAGATGTCTCAGGGTTATGACGGGGCAGGGAATCAGCTAACAAATCTTTTGACCCAGGAATATAAATGAGTGTGACATCACATTGGGCAAATGTATTATTTTGTAACAAGGCTGCCTAAGAGCTCTTTCAGAGGTATTGAATCTGAATCCAAGACACACTTCCTTAACTTTCTCAAATTCACACTTCTTTGGTTTGCAGAATCAATGGTGTTGCCAGAGTGTTGATAGCACATGGCTCGCACGTTCTTGATTTTAAACTACAGTCTTCCACTCATCTCCCTCCTTCATACAGAGAATTTAATAAAAACCTTTTAGTTCAATCTTAGCGAATATTTGTGTTCCTTGGATAAATTCTAGTATCCCCTTAAACAGAGGCAAAGAATATTGATCATTTATTGTCATTTAATTTAAATCTCTATAAACAATACAAGTGCAGATGTACTGATCTTTTTTTAGGTACAAAAAATAAAAGTGCTCAAGCTGAAGAGGAAAATGATACCATTAAACCATTTTGTAATTTATACTTCAGGTATCCTTCTGTCTTTCTGATGAACAATAAATAAGACCAAAAGAAACAATAGCACCCTCTTCAGTTGAACTGGCATAATCATATTCCACGTTAAGGAGAAGTGAGGTAAATGTAGGCATCTTAAAAAAAAGACAATGGTAATCTCTCCAACCAAGAAATACAAAAATTCACTGCATAACTTAGAAAGACAATAATTTCTTAAGACAAAAACAAGTATGATCTCCAAAGGAGACTTGTAATGGTGATAAAACATCCATATTGGGCCTGAAGTCAAAAGAGAACCATTAATAGTTCATATAATTCCAGGAGTCTTCTTAACAGTGTTTTAGTGGCCCAACTCTAATCAATAAACAATGCATGGGTATCACTATCCAATAATGATGAAGCATTAAATATTTTCCCTTTCTTTCATTCTCAATGCAAATGGAAAAAGCAACAAAGTATTATTGTAGATAATTGAGTACCCAATATAGAAAAGCCAACACACTTTTTAGGAGACAAATGTACTTTTTCCAAATTAATCTCAGTCAAAGAACCTCTTGTAAACCCAATGTCCTCTCCCATGGCAAGGGGAGCATTTAGCAGTCCTCTTCGATTGCAAGGAGAGCATTTAGCAGTTTTCTTTGTCCCTTACAGCCAGGGTTTTCCTGACAGAGATGGCCAGTGAAACCTGACCTATAATTCCACCCATCTAAATTACGTGGGCAAATTGGAGGGGTTTAATCACGATGGAGAGGGAGAAGTATCTGCCTTGATTGAACAAAAAGTCTGCAAGTATCTAAATTTGGCGTGCGTACCATTATGTTGGTAGTAGGAACACTCCGACGCTGTTGCGACAGAGTATGCTTACCGCCTATGTGACACATTCTTGGTGTCATTTGAGCTCTCTCAACTGTTTCTGTTTCCAGCTTCGGAAAAAGAGTCACATAAGTTAAATCATACATTTCACAATGCTAAGTATCAGACAGTGCTTCTGAAGGAGAAAACCACAATTCAGAATGTTCAAGCACTTTCTTAAAAATGAGAAAAGACCTTACATTTAAAAAAAATCGGACTTTTTTTATAAGAGGATTAGCTCAAACCAAATCGTGTCCAGTAAGACAACCATTTACATATCCCACCTTAACTCTGTCATGATTAAGCTATGCAGGACAAAAAGCAAAATGCACCGTAACAGAATCCAAGAACTATCTGAACTTTAAAGGACCCCCCAGAGAAATTAGGGGTGCTAGCAGGGACTACTGGAATAGACCTAGAAAGCATGATCTGTTTTAATACAAAGTTCTAAAGACATAATTGTTGTAATTCTTGTTCAAGGTTCTTGGAAGGATACGTAGTGTGAGGAAACCTATGGAGTCATTGAGATTGCAATCTGTCAATGACTGGATGCGGTGAAGGCCCGTTCAGTTTCCTACTTGACTGCCTGATTAAACAATGCCTCCTTCCAGTAACCACAGTGTCACCCTGTTTTTTTTTTTTTGATTTGTATAGCGCATGGCTGCCCGGAAGCGTCCTAGCGCTGTGATTGCAGACAAACAACTGAGGAAAGAGGCTGAAAGGGAAGGGAAAGGCTATTGTGGAAAGAGGTGAGTTTTGAGAAGCTTTCAGAAGTTCATATGATTAGGTTCAGACCGGAGTTGGATTGGGAGAGAGTTCCAGAGGGTTGCGGCGACCACCGAGAAACGGCGTCCACCAGTCCGAACTCTTTTAGTTCGGTGGACCTTGGCCATGTTGCCTTGTGCTGATCGTAAGGGTCTGTTAGGTGTGTATGGGTAGAGCATAGATTTCAGCATTGGGGGTCCTTGGTTTTGCATGGCTCTATGAGTGGTACATAGGGACTTGAATTTGACCCTTTCGCGGATCGGCAACCAGTGCAGTGCCTTAAGGGCAGGTTTGGCTGAAACTCTGCGAGGGGTGCCAGTGAGTATCCGTGCAGCTGCATTCTGTGTTCGCTGCAGGACATTGAGCGTCGCTTCAGGGGCACCCAAAAAAAGGGCATTGCAATAGTCTAATCTTGATAGAATTAGACCTTGCATGAGCATTTTTTGGGAGGTTGCGGGGAGTAGTGGAAGAATCTTCCTAGTTGATCGGAGTAGACCAACACAGGTGCCGGCTGTTTTTTTGGCTTGTGTTGTCATGAAAAGATTCTGTTCCAGCCAGAAGCCTAGACTTTTAATTTCAGTTTTAGGCTGGGGGATGGGTCCTAGGCATGAAGGCCACATAGCAATGGGAAGGGATGGTGGTTGGTGTCCCAGGAGCATAAGCTCGGTCTTTGAGCCATTGAGCTTAAGCCTTGAGTTGGACATCCAGGTATGTATACCTTCTAGGCAGTCATGGAGGTTTTTGATTTTTTCTTCCTCGAGTGAAAATGATACGACCATTTGGGTGTCGTCAGCGTAGGTGACGGCTTTTATCCCAAATGGGGTGACCACATCCTCCAGGGGGGCCATATATGTATTAAACAGTGTAGGGCTCAGTGAAGAGCCCTGGGGGACCCCACACTGGAGGGAAAGGATATCTGAACGGATGTTCCCTTCACAAACCTGGAAGGTACGGTTTTCTAAGAAGGAGGAGATCCAGCATAATGCCGTGCTTCTCACTCCTAGTTCCGATAGTCGCTGTATTAGGATCTTGTGGTCCACCGTATCAAATGCAGCGCTTAGATCCAGGAGGATCAGTAAAACCGATCCCCCTGAATCCAAGATGCATCTAGCCTCCTCTACCACTTTCAGGAGGGCTGTCTCGGTCCCTTGGCCTGGCCGGAAGCCTGTTTGTGAGGGTCGAAGAAGATTATTATATTCGAGGAAGGCTGACAATTGCTGGTTAACTGCCTTCTCTGCGATTTTGCTCAAGCCAGGCAGGAGAGAGATCGGTCGAAGGTTGGAAAGGTCTGATGGGTCATGTCCTGGTTTCTTCTGTAATGCCTTGACCATGGCATGCTTCCAGCTGGGGGGGACCACTCCTTGGCCCAGTGAGGTATTAATTAGGTTAGTGGCCAGGTGGGATATGGTAGGTCCAACTTGTTTTAGGATTCGAATGGGAGCAGGGTCCTTGGGGGAGCCACTTTTCAGGTCTGAAAGGGCTTTCAAAAAGTTATCGTTAGACAGTTGGTTAAAGCTGTCGAGGGTTGGTCTAGGGGTAGGGGGGAGGGGGGTAGCAGGGGGATTGCTGTCTGATTTGGGCGGGAGTGACTCCAAGATGTTGGTGATCTTGTTTTGGAAGAAGCCCGCTATTTGGTTGCATCTGGCAACTGAGGGTTGTTGAAAAGAGGGGGGTGGGTATTTTGCGAAGTTCTTTGACTATTTTGTAGGTCTCTCGGGATGAGCTAGATGCAGCTTTGATTTTTTTGTCAAAGAATGAAACTTGGGCTGCTTTCCGTGCTGCTTTGTAGATCCTCATTGCAGTTCTATACTCTTCCTTGATAAGGGGGTCCCAGTTTTTTCTCCACTTTCTTTCATGGATTTTGCAGATTTTTCGAAGGTTCCTGAGTTCTTGTGAGAACCAAGGCGACTTAAAGGAGTTATTTTTCTTTTTTAGATCTTGTTTCGGGGCGATTATGTCCAGAGTGGAAGTGAGCCAGCTGGTAAAGTTTTCATCTGCTTTTACCGGGTCCGGAAGTGGCAGAGGAGCGGAGCGAATAAGCTCCTGTGTCCATTGTTCAAATGATATTTTAGACCATACTCTATCGTTATCTCTGGGAATTGGTTTGTGGGCCTTTTTTGCTTGAATTTGGCAGATGAAAGGGAGGAGAAAATGGTCAGTCCAAGGGAGGGGGATCGCAGGTCGAACCTCAGTCTTAGGGAGATTAGTGAAGAGGGGGTCCAAAAGATGACCTTTGATGTGCGTAGCCTCTGAGTTAATTAAATGAAGAGCGAGTGCTTTTAATTGTGAGGTGAGATCCACAGCCGTTTTGTCTGTGTTATCCTCGAAATGTAAGTTTAAATCACGATGAAGTTGGGGGATAGGATGCAGGAGGAAGTAGTGGACTCAAGCAGTGAGTTTACAAAATTTCCTGGACTGCCGGGTGGACGATATATCAGAGTGCCCGTAAGTGAATTGTTAGGGGTTATCTGAAGGGAGAAATGGGTGCTTTCGCAATCCTCTATTTCTCCTTCTTGTAGCCTACATACAAAGGAGTTTTTGTGGACAATTGCTAGTCCACCTCCTTTTCCCTCCTTTCTGTTTTGATATTGTATAAGATAGTCCTGGGGGAGCATGTTGACAATGTCCGCTTCGGAGTGGGATGTTAGCCAGGTTTCCGTTAGGAATAGAATATCTAGTTTTGAGTCTTCGATCAGTATTTTGATCTCTATGGCGTGTTTAGGGGCTGATCTGCAGTTCAGCAGAGCAAGGCTGATACCATTGCCGGACTGGTGGGTGGATGTCTCTGCAGACTCCTCATGGGGCTTGGGAGATGGTGGGGCTCCAAGGGAGGGAGCAGCCGTGCAGAATTGAAGGAGGTAGTCACGTGAGTGTCTGATCCGGGGACTATGAGAAACGGGCATAATGGATGGCCCTGTGCCCGGCCTGGCCCGGATGGGCCCAGACTGGCTTGCCTCTGGCGCGCCTCCGGCGCGCCATCGGCGCGCCCGCTGCGCGCGCCCGCTGCACGGACGGGGAGGAGACTCCATTTTATAGTGGATTGGGCCCAAATCGCCCAGCCACTAGAGCGCTGTCCAGGCCCCAATTAAAGATGGCGGCCGTGGATTCCTTGCCTCGAGGAGAATGTTTGTTGGGCTGATAGCCTCGAAATGGACTAGTGCCTTTTTATTCTTAGGTCCAGTCAAAAGCGGGTTACAAGCGGTCGATTGGGAGATTTTTGACAAATAATTTTTAAAGTGACACAGAACACAGAATACACAGCAAAAGCGGTGATACAACAATTTTAAAAGCGCTAGTGCTGGTATAAAGTGCGGTGCATTTAAAAGCTTAAAATAACAATTAATCTGTTATGGAGCTGTAAAACCTCCCGGCTTCCGCCTCAGGAGTAAGTAGCAATCGAGCTAAAGAAGGGACTAAGGTCGGCTCTTTTATAGTGGATTGGGCCCAAATCGCCCAGCCACTAGAGCGCTGTCCAGGCCCCAATTAAAGATGGCGGCCGTGGATTCCTTGCCTCGAGGAGAATGTTTGTTGGGCTGATAGCCTCGAAATGGACTAGTGCCTTTTTATTCTTAGGTCCAGTCAAAAGCGGGTTACCCTGCACAGTATTAGTCTTCCGAAAGATGCCAGATGTCTCCTTAAGAGAGTCCAAGATTGAAGGGGAAAACTATGAAGGTTAAAAACTTCCTTGGCAATTTTATAACTTCTGTCTGAAGATGGAAAATTATGTTACAGTAGATGATCCATTTATATTTGCAACAGTGATTCACAATCATCTCATTTAACACAAATTTGGTATATATTTGAGCAAAATAAATATTTCTCATCAGAGTCAATGTGGCTGGCATAATGCACAAAGCCAACCTACAATTGCATTTTTAATCCACAAGGATTCAAGTAAAAGACAAAAAGTTACTCAGTGCCCCAAGTGATCTCACAGTAAAACATAGGTAAATGCACCTGTATGTGTGTATGTAGAAAAACAAATAACTACCATCTTGAGATTCAGGCAGAATATATTACCGTGAACCATATTACCAAATTCCTCATTCAGTGATCCGAGACCCAGTCTGATTGTTATAATTTTGAAGATGTGTTGCTCACATAATAGGGCCCTGTTCAGTTTTACCTCAAATGGAATCACATGCTAAACATTTTAAAGCCAACAACAATGTGATGTGTGCCAACATCAGTGCAGATGCATGGGTGGATCACTTTAGATGAGTGCACCACATGTTGATAAAGTCAATGAGGAATCTAAAAACCAGTGTGTCAACCTTTAACCTGGGTATTGACTTTTCTGTGGATGATGTGTCTCAAGCCATTTGTAAAAGTCCTATACACAAAGCCCCAGGACCCTATGGGGTATAGAGTCATACAAACTGGAAGTGGGTTTGTGGGCGCCTATTATTACAAGCTATACTAATTCAGCCTGCAAGATTTGTCTGCCTGAGTCATCGCGTTAGGCCATTATTGTCCCATTTAAAAAAAAAAAGAAATTGTGCATTCCCATATTGTTATGGGCCAATTTCTCCATTGGATTCCTCCCCAAAAGGTATTGGCAGTGTTATCCTTAACAGAATTATGTTGTGGGTGACCAATAAACAAATTATGTTTGATGTTCAACACGGCTTTGGAGCTGGTTTGGGCACACAAAAACAGTGTCTAAATTTGTGTCTACTAATTCGCAAATAGGCAATGGCTAAAGGTGGGCCAGTCTATTTAGCCTTCATGGATCCGCTGGAGCTTTTCATAGCGAGGTTAGATCCAAATTATGGGGTATGTTAGAATCCATGGGGGTAGAAAGTGGCCTGGTGTCTTTTTTACGTGACCTCCACCATGACCTCCGAAGCCTCCATTAAATCTGGGCCTAATGGTGAATGCAAAGAGAGTATTGGCCTGGGTCGACATGTATAGTAGGGATGCGTACTGGTGCTTTTCAAATTTCTTTCATATATTAATGCACTAGATTGTACCTAGTAGGAAAGGGCAAGGACATGCCGACCATGAATGGCCGGCAGGTCTCTGTCCTTTTTTATATGCAGATGGTGCTGTTTTAGTGTCAAGAACACCTAATGGGCTTCAGTTACTTTTAGATACCTTTGTTAGTTTTATGGATGGTCTCGCCCTGGTTGCAAACTTAGCAAAAACCTGTGCCATGGCTTGTGGCCCTAAAATCCTGAAGTCACAATGTTTTGCACTTTGGGGCACTCCAATAGCAAGAAGCAACAAATCTCAATATCTGGGGTCACATTTGACTCCCGGGGGACATGACACCCTTGCATGAAACAGAGAAGGATGACATTTTGGAACTTTATTGGCTACTTACTCAGCCTGGCCTCCAAATTTTGAAATAAGCCCACTGCCCCCCTTATTGAAATTTACAAAAGAAAGTGCATACCCATCTTCACATATACTTCTGGATTGTGGGGTTACAAAGTCACCAAATGTTTGTAGAATGAGGAAAATAGAGCCTGTAGGCACATCCTCCATGTTTCACCGAGGTCACCGACACATGCTGTCCGTGAAGAACTTGGACTATCCTGTGTGGCTGACTACATTATTTGGCCCCCTAATGTTTTGGTGCTCTATTTTTACTACTTTCTATGTGGCAGGGGTAATCATATCTTCTGGCTAAAGTATGATAAAGATACTTGTGCCAAGTTAGGTAGCCCTCATTTTTTTCTATGCCTGCCAATTTATCTTTGAGGGGTAAAAGTTGGGTTAAATCTAGATTTAGGGAACAAAGAGAGGAAAGAAAGCTATCCAAATTGAGGAAGCCTGCCAATAGAGAGTACCTGTGACCATATTATAGGTGTCCTTGCTCAAATAGAGTGGTGCTGTGACACGGACCGAGACTCGTACCACTGAGATAAGGTGAGGTGCATGGACCTTGACGTACCCCCACAGTATAGTTGACTGATTTGACACTCGAGTCTGAGGATGTCATATGGCTTGAGAGGGAGATTTCTGCTATGTCAAGTAGTGCCAAGAAGTGTTTGAAGTTTTGGGGGACTAATGACCATCATACACATTCAAAATGTGAAGAAACAACAGGTGTAGAGAAAGACTGACACTCTCAAAAGAGAGTGCACATGTATAGCTTGGTCAACACTGTCATCTGGGATGGGTATAAAGTTTCTTTGGTTGGAACATTTTGGAATTGGGTCAAAGGAACATTGAAGCTGCAAGATCTGTAGAACCATGATCATTGCAATGCTGCTTCAGCCCTCTATTGACTGGTGCTGGCACTGCCACTGCCACCACTTACCGGAGGGTGCACACCTTATAGCAAGGTGTGCAATCCCATTGGCTAGGCTGGAGCAAGGATAGCAACATCCCTACCTAGTGGGTTGTATAGAGCTCACCACCTCAGGAGTGGGCCTGTTCCCGCTGACAGTAACATCTGCAAGTATGGTCTGCTCGGAAAGCCTTCACAACCTCCAGGCGACGGACAGAGAAGTATTGAAGCATTGTACCTTAGACAGGTGGAAAAAAGTCTGCTTCCATTTTGAAGGGCTGAGGTGTTGATGTTGCGAGAGAGTGACCCTGCCAGGAACTAGCCCCAATAGTAACACTAAGATTTGCACAGATGGCAGAGAGCCAAAGCATGTTACCACAACAGACTGTCCTCTTTTTGTTATGTACAGTATTTTTCTGTTATTTGTGGGAGCAATGAAGTACTTTTCTTTCTACAACAAAAGTGCAGGCTGTACCTCCATTTGTTGATTGTTGCCTGATGCATATTGAGTGCTGAGTTTCTACCCCACCACCTTGAGAAAGCCTTGGTTTGCTTGACGTCCCTACTCTAGGGATAACATGCTAGTGGAGAGTACTTGGTGCTTAGTTTTGGTTTTAGCTTAGTACATGTGTGAGCTGCAGGTCACCAGTGGTAACTGACTCTACATGTTAGAGTCTGAGGCCAGTGACACCTGAGAGCTGTGAGACTTCTGAAAAAGTTCCCACAAGACATGCTGTGAAAGACAAGGTTAAATAATGTTTACACTTTCTGTTATGACCTTTAAAGGGGTAATATTTTTGGAACTGATATTTAGGACCCAATATTTATGTCAGACAACATTCTGTTATCAGTTCACAGTTGCACTTCATCTGAGCCCACGAAAGTAGTGAACGTGTTCTCTAATGCTTTTAACATGCCACATGGTAGAGTTTGGGACTTGAACGGAGTTTCAATAGTTTGAGGGAAAGTAGATAAGTGCCCAATATAAGCGGATGGTAACGAGGATCTCTACAATGTGTTTATGGATTCGAAAGAGCATGAACTCTATGGGCCAGTACTGAGAAACAGTACAGGGGACAATGATTATGCAAGTTATATGGTTACTGATAAAGTTGTGCCTGAAATAGAGTTGAGAAAGTAAAAATTCGAGAAGAGACCATAGGAGAAGATGGGTTTCACCTTGAGGAATTTGTGGTGAATTGTTACACTGATTTTCAATTTCTTTTATTAGCCTTTTAGTGTTCTTCAAACTGGCTTAGGTTGAAGTGTATTTGTGTATAAAAGGAGGGAGAGGTCAAACAAAGGCATATGTAGGTTCTAAGGCAGGGGATGGGTGGGCCAAAGGGAAGCGGAAGTCGAGGTAAGAAAAAGAACAAGAAGGGGGTGGAGCTCCAATAAGGAGCAAGGGCCCTCACTCATCCCGAGAGGTGTCATGCTTCATCATAGGGCAGCTCCTCTTTGGGCCGGCGCTGCAATGCCAACTGGGCCGTGCAGGGGGACTCTTTGCCAGAGGTCCTCTGTGTTGTAAGCTGGGAGGCCCTATCTGATGAGGTGGAGGGGAAAATGTGTAGTGAGTAGAGTGGGTGCAGTGAGTTTGTTAAAAATAGCTACGAGTGCCCCATGAACCTTTAACCCGTTCGCTGCGGGTGTCGGCCAATGGCCGTCGCGTGCACTACCTCAGTAGTGCTGCGCACGTCTGCTGGCCGATGCGGCCCCGCCCGTTTATTAGAACGTTCCGCACTGGCGCGGAACGTTCAAAGCAGTTAAGGTGTTAATAGCTGGACACTGATGTTATGGCTAAAAACAGACTACAGGAGTCGTGGCTGGAAAGGGGAATTAAACCTGCTGCAGCTCGATGTCTATGATGAGGGGTGAAAGTGGTAAAAAGGTCGACATGTTTCACACCTATAGTCTCCTAATGAATGTGTAGCGTTTCATCAGGACTGGGGGGAAAAAGAAAGAAACCTAATCTACTCTGAAATAGTGGAGACGGTCAGAAGGGTATCCTAAAGTGTACGATTCCTGTATCGTGGCTTCGAGGAAAATCCGGGAAGGGGCACATGAATAAAGTGAAAGAGATTTTGGCCTTCCAGCGAACCTCTAAGGGATGACTTGGGTCATCAGCCGGACATCCAAAACAACTGCAACAATAACGGAAGGGAGTTACCACCAAATCGGTGCTCCAATGCGTGGAACCTACCCACTTCCATCCCTGGTGTCCAGACGTGGGTAGGAACCAAGGCAGTGACCTTTGGAGTTGTGGGAGCAGGACGGTGGCGTGCCGCCCCACTCTCACAACAGCAAACTTAAAATCAGGCCCTTCGTTGGGAGGTTTAGGATTCAGTACTTACTTGGGGACTTTTTAATGAAATGTTAGTTTACTATTTGTGAATCCTTGTAATGGCACATGTCAATATTGTAGCATGGGAGGATTGACTTCCAATAATCTACTGAAGCATTCCAAATGTCAATAGGCCATTGAGATATAGAGAGAGTCTGTACTGTCACAGTGCCTATACCAGAGACTCAAGGACCCAATTTCTAGCTGGACAACTGAGATTATGGATTTAAAGAATTTAGAGAATTTCTGCTCAACCGTTACGAGATCAAGGAAACCAAACAAATATATTTATGCTTAGTAGACTTTTACCAAGATATTGGACCTGGACCACCATTGGCAGTGATGCTTATTCAGTAGATGGGTATTTGAAAAAGGTTTAGACACTATTTTATCTGCATCTAACTCACTGCTGGACAGTTGAACAAGCGTGCACATATATGACAAAAAAAGCAAAAGGCCTGAGATGTTCTATATGTCATCAATAAGATATGGCGGTAGAAATGTGTGCATTCGATCAAGCAGACTGCCATGTGTTACAAGCATTTAGAGGTGCATTTCTTCTTTAGATAATGCTTGCATGGTGCACATTTCCTTAGAATATTGCACACAAAATTATAGCGTGTGCTACTATGCCCTACTATGCCCCATCAATGTCATCCCATATGTATTCTACCTTGTTATCACTGTGATTCAAAAAGTTGATTCCTATTTCACAATTTTAAGCAAAGACATCACCATTATACGTCTGTGGAAATGTATGGTTTTAGAAAGCTAGAAGGATTCATACACTCGGAGATTATGTTTATTAATTGCTGTACTGAGTCTAGTCTACTTAGCATTTATCTGCCAAAAAGTAATATATAATAGAACAAACATGAACACATAAAACCTCAACACTTTGAGTTTGAGCAGGGATGGTCAGCGTAGAGGCCATGCACCACTTTTGGTAGGGTAGTCATGTGTGCTGTTGTCAAGATCATTTTATCTTTAGCATTAACATGTGTGCTCATCATCAGTCCGAGTTGGCCCTTAAATAATTATTAAGAATATTATGGGAAACCAGCATTCCCTAGATACATGCCTGACAAACCTGACAAATTTATCAGGGAAAAATGCAATTATCATGCTGTTCTCCATTGCCTAACAAAAGGGCAATAAGCTGCATAAATTAATCACTGTACTAGTTAAGATGTTTTACAAATTAGGTTTGTAGTACAGAATATTAAATTAATACGGCTTGTAATAGTTTTTTTTTAATTCATGACTTTGTGCTAGCTGTTCACCTCGATTTACATAAAGTGAATATTTAGCTATTTTGATTGCTATTTACTTCCGGTTACAACAAGGTATTTTGCGGGACTCCCTGGGTAGGTATTGTAGTCCGCCTTCGGTTTCATGTCCAAGAACAACATGCAGAACGTGACAGACCAACTTAGCGTGTTTGTTGTTTCCTATTGGTGATCTGGAACTTGACAATTATGCTTTAGCTAACTTGGCTCTTCATGAGGATACTTATTGGCTTACAGCCTTATTGATTTTGCACATGTCCTCCAATGAGAATAGAGCCCAGGCTAAACCCATCTGTTGCGCCTTAATAAGTGATCCACGCTCACATTTCTGACAATTAAATTCTGTCCTATCCAGTATTTCGCAGGATGTTTCAATGACACGCTATGAAATATTACAGAGGTTAGTGGACCAGACATAAACAATATTTCAGAGATCCATGACGTAGAATTGTCTGGAAAAGTATTGCGCAGGATAGAGATGGATTTTAGAATGAACGCCCACAGGGACTGTCTGTTTCCTGAGATAGTTGAAATAACAGAGGCTGAGAGCGACTGTATGAATAAGATGTAAATGTAAATGAAAATTGATATTTGTATAGCGCACTACTCACCCGCAAGGGTCTCAAGGCGCTTGTACGAATACCGCTGTGGAACCCATCCTGGCTTTCCCTGTGAGGCGCCCACTCCTGGGCACCCCCAAGGTGGAGGTCATCCTTAGCGTTGTGGAGATTAAGCAAGCTATTGCCCAGAGTTGCAGAGTGGGACTCCATGATTGGAATAGGCACCGAGGTGAGAATTATCAGGTCCGTGGAATTTTTTTTGAGCCCAAGACCCGCCGAGGCGGGGAATTGAACCCTGGTCCCGGGCTAGACCTCTGCATCAGGGTCTGCCGTTCTAACCATTGAGCCACACTTCTCCACAAGAAGCTCTGTTATGATGAGCACAAAAGAAATTAAACATTTACAGCCTTCTTTCTTAACATCAAATCAAACATCACGCTTCACTGCTTTGGTTGTGACTTCCGCTTACCGCTTGGACATTTGATACCACCATTTTTGCGAGAAATGATACCATGAAACAACTTTTAGGCCTTCATTAAAAGTGGGTGCTTAATCCTGACGCTGGGGTTACTGGCCCACATGCATCATTGTTTCATTTTGCACTTCCTAATTTGCGATTTTTAGGGAATCGCAAATTAGGAAATGCAAAATGGGATGCATGTACATTTTCGCAAAATATTTGAGAATCGGTAAAAATCGCAATTTTTACCGATTCTCAAATATTATGCGATTAGCAAAGTGCGAATTCGCAATTCCCATTCATTCCTATGGGCTAAAATGCCCATAGGAATGAATGGGAATTGCGAATTCGCACTTTGCTAATCGCAAATCCTGATTGCATTTCAAGGGTGGAGAGGGGGGTTCAAATGACCCCCCCCTGCACCCATGAAATGTTGTTTTCGCATCATGTTGCACACACACATGTCCTAAGGACATGTGTGTCCGTAACATGAATGTGTAAAAAATGCTTTTGCAGCGTTTTTAACACTTTTTGCAAATTTACCGAGTGGTTCAACCACTCGGTAAATTTGACACCCTAATTGCGAATTCGCAATTATAAAAGTAATCATGCATTGCTTTTAAGAAATCGCAAATTTGCGATTTCTTAAAAGCAATCGCATTTTTAGAAATCGCAAAAATGTTGCGATTTCTAAAAATGCTTGATGCATTCCAAAAAGCATTTTTGGAATCGCAAACGGCCGATTTTAAGGAATCGCACCGTTTGCGACTCCAAAAATGCTTGATGCATGTGCCCCACTGGCCCCACCGGAACTACAAATCCTCTGGGAATACAATGGACGTGGAGTATTTCTCGATGAAATATCAGGAAAAAGAGGAATATCCAGGGAAATCAGATTTTTCAGTAACTGATTGCCCTGGTAAATTGTTAGTTCTCAGGGATTTCTCAGGATTTAACAATCAGGAAGTCTGCCCGACTAAATACAAATGGCCCTTGGGGGGGGGGGGGGGGGGGGGGAGGGAGGGGGAGGGGGCCTAGCTACTGAGTACAACTCTGTATACCGGGACAATTTGAGCCCACCTAGAGAGGTCATGTTATGGAGTTCTAGATGAGCAAAATTTCAATCTTCAGTCTGAAAGTTATGGGTAGCTGCCACCCTTTGCACTTCACCCTGTTAGCCAAGTTTGCAGACTTTTCTAACGTGCTCAACCTTACCTCTGGGAGTAATTTAACAGGTTTTCTCAAGAATTCTCCAGCTAAAAAGAATTTTACTGCGACTTTCTCTAGCAATCCTACTTTTATTGAACGTTTTCTCCTACTGTTTTGCAAAGTTCCTGAAGCTCCCAAAGATTTTGAATTACAAAAAAACTTCACACTGGAAAAACTTTTACAACTTTGCTCACCTCTAGTTATAGGTCAATGGGGTGCTAGGTGTGAATCCCCATCTGTAGTACTTTATCTGTGCACTATCATCCTAGGTCTTCAGCAGAACAATAGTCAATAGAGTTCAGTTTATAGGTGATTTGCCTGTCTAGGTGGTATTTTTCCTACATCTGAATTGTAGTAATTTGTATCAACTGTAGAAGGATGAAGAGCTGAGCTTGAACAGCCAGTAAGACAAAGAAGCTCACGGTAACGCAATAAAACATTCTTCAAACGTGTTGTTAGACCTGACAGCCTTAGGGTGGTCTTCCCCAAGCTTTTTGCCTCCTAACTTTCACTTTTGCTGAATTCTTTTTGTTGTCCTTAGGACTCTGAGCACTTTACCACAGATAACAGTGCTAAAGTGCATATGGTTCTCCCCTAGACATGGCCCATTGACTGATCCACGATTGGTATATGTATCTTTAAGTCCCTAGTGGAGTACACTATCTGTGTCAAGGGCCTGTAAATTAAATGCTACTAGTGGACCCGTAGACCTGATTGTGCTACCCACACAAGTAGCCCTTTAAACATGTCTCAGGCCTGTCACTGCAGAGCTTGTGTGCGCAGTTTACACTGCCATGTTGACTTGGCATTTAATACCTTTGCCAAGCCTTAAATCCCCATTTTATTACATATTAAGCACCATTAAGGTAGACCCTAGGTAGCCCATAGGGCAGGGTGCTATATAAGTAAAAGATAGGACATGTCCTGGTAGTGAACAACACCTACATTTGTTTTCACTACTGCATGTTTCTGCTCTTAAAGTTATGTGTGCCTGCAGCCTGTCTCTAATACACAACTGGGGTGGGTGACAGCTGGACATTATGCATTTCCTCTAGACAGCCACACACAAAGGAAGGTTAGGTGTGACTGAGTGGTCAGCTGCATCCTCATGGGTCACCCTGGGCAGGATGGGAGGGAGAAGCTGACAGTTACACCTGAACGTGCAGTGTCTTGTCCCGACACAAGAGGTTGCATTCCCCCCTGTAATGAGTCTGGAGCCAGGGCTGGGAAAGAAGGACCACTGTGCACTTCAAATACCCTCTTTGAAGTCACCTCCACATCTAACACACAACTGGGTATAAGTACTGAGTCTCTAACCCCACCAAATCAGACACTCATGGACTTGTGAAGAATACTGCCAGGAAGAAGACATGCTGTGCTGCGACAAGGACTGTCACTCTGCTAGACTGCTACTCTAGAAGAACTGAGTTTATGCTGTGCTACCCTGCTGCCCGCTACTCTCTGCCACTGCTGAAGAAGAGCTGGACTCTTGATTAAACCCAGTGTGATCTCCAAAGGCATGCTGCCTTGCCTCATGTTTTGATACATAAAGCGTAAGCAAAACCTCTTAGAAGACCTATATTACTTTTGACAGAGCAATAAATCCAACAAATGTTTTCATATACAGGGATGCTATAAATAGACAAGACTTTTAGGTATTACAAAACCATTATTTTATTTTCCTTTTCTTTAGTCTTTTTTTTATATCATTTTACTTTTTAAAGGTTTATACAAATAGACATTATATCATACAACATTACATACAAAAAGTAATAAATAATCCTAATACATTAAATAGATTACTAATGATACAGTTAGGTAAAGTGCAGTGTAAAGCAGATTTTTTGAAGAGGAAATTTGCCCCTATCGCTAGTACATCTTGATAACATGCAACCTTTCACACATACCAGTCATACAACCACATTCATAATTGTTTAAAACAAACAGCAAAAAAGGGAAGCATACAAACACACTAAGTAAGATGGAATAATAACCCAAAGGTGCAAATGGTGATACACTTTCCACAGATGATATAAAAATGAGGATTCCACCGGTTTTAAACGATGATCTGTGTGGTATTGATCATTCTTTGATACATTATCCAGATCTTGTTAGGATGTACGGCCTACGTACATTTCGGTGAAACAATCACCTTCCTCAGGGCCAAGATGGTGAAACAAACAAAACTAATGTTTTGAGACTCAATCAATCAATCAAGAGATTTGTAAAGCGCGCTACTTACCCGTGAGAGTCTCAAGGCGCTGGCGGAGGGGTGGGGGGGGCTGCTGCTACTGCTCGAACAAATGCAAAAACAGCCAGGTCTTGAGTGGCCTCCTGAAGGTAAGTAGATCTGCAGTCTGCCATAGGAGAATGGGGAGGGTGTTCAAGGACTTGGCGGTGAGGTAGGAAAATGATCTGCCGCCGGTCGTCGCTCTCTGGATGGGAGGGACGGTGGTGACGGCGAGGTCGGTAGATTGGAGCTGGCAGTTTGGGGTGTGGAAGGTGACTCATTTGTTGAGGTAAGCTGATCCGGTGTTGTGGAGTGCTTTGTGTGCGTGGGTGAGGAGCTTGAAGGTGATCCTCTTGTTGACGGGAACCCAGTGCAGGTCTCTCAGGTGGGGTGTGATGTGGCTGTGGCGAGGGATGTCGAGGATCAGGCGTGCAGAGGCTTTCTGTATGCGTTGCAGTCGTTTCAGCAGTTTGGCTGGGGCTCCCTCGTAGATGGCATTTCCGTAGTCCAGTCTGCTGCTGACGAGGGCCTGGGTGATCGTTCTTTTAGTGTCGGTGGGGATCCACCTGTAGATCTTTTGGAGCATGCAGAGTGTGTTGAAACAGGAGGATTAGATGGCATTGACATGCTTGGTCTTGGAAGTGTTGAATCGAGGATGAATCCCAGGTTGCGTGCGTGGTCCGTGTGTGTTGGTGCTGCTCCCAGGGTGGTCGCCACCAGGAGTCGCCCCAGGCAGAGGGGGTGGAACCGAGGATGAGGACCTCCGTCTTGTCCGAGTTCAACTTCAAGAGGCTGTTCTTCATCCGTTCGGCGACAGCTTTCATTCCTTGGTGGAGGTTGGTTTTGGAGATGAAAGATTCCTTGGTGAGCGAGAGGATCAGTTGTGTGTCGTCGGCCTATGAGATGATGTTGAAGTTGTGCAGTCTGGCGACATAGGTGAGCGAGCCATGTAGATGTTGAACAAAGTCGGGCTGAGGGAGGATCCTTGGGATATCAAAGTCTCACCTCCTGCTCCTGTGCCCTGTCCAATAGAAGTGTATCCAGTTGCTTGCTCAAGTCGAACCGACGCATCCTATGATGTGTGTAGCAGAATCCCTGCTTTGACGCTGTTGCAGGAACAGAACCAGCGCATTGCACTCAGAAACAGTGCATCACCTCCAGAACTGATGCATTGGAACCACAGCATCGCTGCCTCTGCTGTGAGAGATGATCCACGCATCGCCTCGATTGCATGGAAAAAATCAGTCCGCTGGCTTCTGAACCAACACCTCTCGTCTCCGGTGCTTCATCTCCGGAATCTGTGAATCATCATCTTTGTGTGGAGAAAATCAACAATTATCACCTTGATTGTGGGATCGACACTGACGCATCGCTCAGCTGCACCCCGCATCTTACTGTTGCGACCAGGCTCGGGGTACTTTTTTTTGCGGGCCTTGCGTGGCTCCTGTACCTGGCCCCCACTCTATCATGTCTGGCCTGAACTCTTGACTTTACCCCAGTTCAGCATGATCAGATAACCCACATAGGCGCTTGTTGCTTCTAAGCGCTATTGACATTTTTATTCTTTAAAAGTTCACATCACAACTCCTACTAATTCGATTTTGCTCATTTTAGTCTGGTTTTATTTATAAAATATGAATCTATTCCTCTAAACTGGTGTGGAGTCTTTTCGTGGTGTTTTTGTTGTGTTACTGCTTGAAGCGTTGCACAAATACTTCACACATTGCCTCTTAAGTTAAGCCTGCCTGCTATGTGCCAAGCTACCAGAGGGTTAGCACAGTTTAATGTAAGGTGTGTATCTCACTTACCCTGACTAGGATTGAGGTTCTTGCTTGGACAGGGTGCATACCTCTGCCAACCAGAAACCCACTTTCTAAAGTTGATGGTCAGCAGTGAGGATAGGACTTGTTTTTGTTCAGTGCCATACAGTGACTTAGTATACACTACTGTTGCATATCTAGACCAGTTCGAACCAATACTCCCTATTTGACTTTTTTGATTTTTCCCACAGTCTTTTTTCCCAATTCCCATTTTCTCTGCTGTGTCTGTGACCTTACCTGATGAGATGGAATTCAAGCTGACCAATCTCGAGAGCTACACAGCGGCTCAGCACAAGCGATTCTGCCATGAGAAGAGGTTGTTCACTAAGAAGAATGCCAAGAAGACAGAGCTCCAAACAGCCTTAAGAGTATGGGCAGAAGCCAGATGAAGGGGAGCAAGGGTCAGAATCTGAGGAGGAGTTGGAGCAGGACCTAGCTGAGGGTCTTGCCATGCAACCTGTTGAGGAGTGGGGTACCATCCTCCCAGGACTGGAAGCCCATTCAAGAGCAGCCAGCAGTGTGGTTTCTATAAATCTGTCCCCAGAGGAACTGGAGGACAGGCGGGAGGAAAGAAAGGTAAAGCTAGAGCTTTCCAGATTGAAGATGGAAAAAGTGCAGGTTCTAGCGGAGAAAAGGCTGACCACGGAGGAGAGGAGGATGGCCCATGAGCTGAGCCCGAGAGAGCTGGACATCAGAACCAAGCAAGTGGAGTCCAGTAGTAATGGTGGCAGTGTACATAAAGTGTCTGCTGTAAAAGGGAAAGTTCTCACCCCAAAGGATTTGGTACCTAGTTTTGTTGTGGGGAATGACATAGACAAATGGTTATCCACCTTTGAGGTGGTTCAAAGGGTGCACAAGGTTCTTGAGGAGTTTGGGGGGGACTCCTTACACTGGAGGTAGAGGATTAGACCCAGTACATCCCCATAAAGGCCATTTTAAACCTGACTCAAGCCTGCCATTGCAGGCTGTGTGTGTTGTTAAAAACTGACATTTAGACCTGGCAAAATAAACCTTTTGCTACATCTAAACCTTCTTTTCTAATACATAAAAGTCCCCTCTAAGGTAGGCTCTAAACAGGCCAGAGGGCGGGGTAGGTTGTATTTAAAAGTTGGACATTTACTTTTAAGTTTTACATATCCTGTTATTGAAAAAGTCTCCCATTTGTTTTTGACTATTGGCAAGCGTACCTTTCCTATAGGATACCATTTGGTTACCTTATTATATTTCCTAAGCAGATAGGAATGTCATGTTTGGTGTCTGAGGAATTGTAATTTAAACCCTCTTTAATGGTAAAGAGGGATTATAAGTCACAATTCTGAAAATGGCACTTTTAGAAAGCATTTTATTGTCCTAATCATTTGGTGACTTTAGCCTGTTTCCTGGGCCACGCGACTAAGCACACTTGGCAGTTGTCCTTTGTGTATTCCTCCAAGACAACCACATAATAGAGGGCCTGAGTGTTGGCAAGATGGTCCATCCTGACTCTTGTGCCTGCAGACAGACTGGGATCAGGGCATGGAGGCAGGAAATGCCAGACATTTCTGGAGGAAGAGAACTTTAGACATTTCTTCTACTTCAACGGTGGCACCAACTATAGATACAGGGCACTCAGACTCACTGTTTACTATACTAATGTACCTGTGGATACTATATAAGATGAACTGCCTTTCTGCTAGAGGCCTACCCTGCTGCTTGCAGACTGCATTGCTGTCTGAGAAGGAAGGCTGGACCTCCACTCTTCATCCCAGGCTAAAGTGATTCCAAGGATCAGCTGACCGACCTACTGTTCTGAGCTACAGGAACATGACAACGTCCAGAGGCCTCACTGTAACTTCCCAGCAGACCTGCTGCAACTGGACCTACCTGAGCCCTGCCGCCTCTGCTGGAATTAATCCCTGATCCCCAAGAGCTGCTTTCCAGGTCCTGGTCCCTTGACGTAGCGTCAGTTGAGCTCCTTACGTTCTGAGCTCTTCGTGATCACGAATAGGCCAATTCATGCAAAGATCTTGTTGCCTGCGCCAACCACCATTGCAAAACTCTGGTGAACCCGAATCTTGGCACTACAGTGACCATCAGTGATGTCCAGCAACAACATGAGATCTGCATTTTTCCCTACAGCATCAACAGCCCACAGTGACCGCCAATGTGAGTCTCTAGCACTAACATTCTGCGATGCCTGACAGCGATGACTGTCCCCGACACTTAAACTGCTCTTCCCTCTCCAGTGACAACTATCCGCAACACACTCTTTGCTGCCTCCTTCCAGTAAACAAAACTCTTTGTGCTAGTATAAAGAAGGTAACTTTTTCAGCAAGTCTAACCTGGTCCCTGTACCCATCTGGTACTCCATCCCGATTGGCCTGAACTTGAGATTTTCACCCGGTCTCGCATGACTAGAGAACTGCAAGTGGTGCTTTGTGGTTTTAGGCGCTTTGCAGACCTGAAATCTATAACAGTGTATATCTCTGGTTCTGCTGTATGCACTTTTTGTCATTTTGGTGTCAAATAATTTATTTTATTTCATTGTATTTTTCTAAATTAGTGTTGGATTTTTCTTGTGCCCTGTCTTCACTTTATTGCTTTTTCAGTGCTGTGTAAATACTTAACACATTGCCACTAAGTTAAGCTGGACCGCTTTTGTGGCACGCTACCAAAGGGTTGAGCATGGGTTAATTTAGTGACTTTTGTGGTCCACCCTTACAAGGATTGTTACTGTTGCTTGAGAAGGGCTCAAATCCCCTTCAACCAACAACCAAATTTCACATAGAAATGTACTAATCAAAAGAGTTGAGAGAAAGATTAGGGAGAGAAGCCAAGTGTGGAAGTTTTAAATACGAGGCAGTCCAATGGGAGAAGTGAGAGACAAAGCAGGGACAGACAAACACCAAAATATCAATGTAGTCATAATGACAGCCTTGGCTCCAGTTCATGCCTTCCCTCACTCCTTTGTATTATTTCAGACTGGGAACTAGCAGCTTCTGTAACTCATGCTGCTGATCTATGTTACTCCAGTTGCAGGAGCAGGTACTGGTGATAGTAGTAGCCAGCAGCAGTCAAGACAACTCTGTTTTCTCTATACAAATCAAATTCTTCCCATTATTACTACAGACTCGTCTCTGTGAAAAATGAAATACAGGAACATCAGGAACATGAGAAGAACAACAGCAGTTGAAGCCGAAGGAGCAACAGATGAAAAATAATTATTGGGAAAATTAGCAGGAGCATTAACGAAGGAGTATATGGGCAAAACAGCAAATGCTTAGTCTAACAGGACTAGTAACTTAAAGAGGCAGGTGAAGTAAAAAGAGGAGCTGTAGCCTATGCTTAACAAAAGGAATAACAGCAAAAGTAGTAGAAGGTACAGTTGGGAAAAAGAAATTTCAATTACAGTTAATGATGTTGGAGAAGAAGGAGAAGCCAAAACAGAATAGCTCATTAAGGTTGGGGCAACAGCTACTGAAGACACACAGATAATAATCCTTTTGTAGGGGAGTAACAGCAATCATGAACAAACTGTGGTAAAAAATTGCAACTGCCCAATGGTTTTGGTAAATATTTAATCAATCTCTGAATGATGAACAGTTGAGTCAAACACAACTGTAGTTAAACCAATGACCTGCATGTTGAAAACAGATATTTGCAGAAGGCACTCAACTCATTAGGGTATCTACTAGCATTCAAACCTGAGACCTGACAATTGCACACATATTTGTAAATGTGATGCAATGGCCTGAGCTAGCTATAGGTATCACCAAGAACAGCATGTTGGGATGGAAATGTCTCCTGCCCTTAGTACCCCGGCTGCAATGATATCTGGATCCCCGGTATTGATAGTTGGTCATGGGTGACCACAGATCATAGGTGTGCACTACAACCTAGACCACTGTAATGCAGTCTGTTTAGACTGGGACGAGTGTACCAAGCGCTACCCTTGTGTAGGTAGGGAGCTACTGCCCTTATTTGGAGGTAAGTGACAAGAGCACGGTGGTGGCAGCATACCCGTTTGCGTTCATTAGAATCAGTAATGTGAACTATCCTTTTTTTTCTGTCACGTGAGTGAGGCCTACTGGCCCATTTGTGTAAAGTTATGTGGCTGTGTATATATATATTTTTTTTTCAATATGTATTCATATAGATTTATCAGTTTATCAATTCAAACAAATACATATCCATACAAATACTGATGAGCACCCTATCAAAACAAACCCGAAACACAGCCACATCCTCACAGTTGGAGGCAATCATACCATTAGCGGCTCCTGGTGGGAGTGCTGCCGGGCAGTGATGCATGGTGGGGCAGGGGGAGAGTGGGGAGTAGTAAACTCCGGATTATGGCCGAATGGAGGTAAGTATACAAATAAATAAAACAAATGTTGCACGTGCTGCATCGCCAAATGCGATGCAGCGCGCGCAATTAAATTCATTTTATTTATTTATTTGTATACTTACCTCCATCCAGCCATATTCCGCAGTTTACTACCCCCCCCCCCCCTGCCCCTCCCCCGCCTTGCGTCCCCGCCCGGCAGCACTGCCTCCAGAAGCCACTACTGAATCATACCCACTTGTACTCAGCAAACATTAAAAACTCATCTTTGACCTGCATAGATTGTGTGCAGCACTGTATAGTGCATGGTAGTTGTATGGGCATACAGGGGTTGCAGAAACAGAAGCAAGTGGAGTAGAGGGCCTGCAAGAACAGCAACAACAGCATCAACAAGGGCTACAAGAACAGCTAGAAAATAAGCAATGGGGACTGAAAAAACGGTGAGAGCTGCAGCAGAGATGCAGGAAACGCAATAAGAGCAGTAGTTGCAGGAAATATAAAAACAAGATCAACTGAAAGGGTTTTCAGTATAGACGGAAAAGAAACAACGTGAGTAGTGGAATGAGCTGAAAGAAAGCAACAAAAACAATATCGATGGATTCCTAAATAATAAATCAGAAAACACTGAAGATGGAACAGCAACACCTGGAGCAGTAGCACAGACAACAAGAACAAAAACCAACATGACCTACAATGACTGCACCAAGCTGTCAACCCTGGAATAACAGAAGCAAGGGCAGCTGCAGAGGGCTGCAAACATACCAATATAACAGCAGCAACAGGAATCTATGGAAATGCATGAACAACAGCAAATTATGTAAGAGCAGAAACAGTAAAAATAGAAAGAACATTAGAAGTCCTAGCATGGGCTTTGGAAGTAACAGAAAGTCCAACAATTTGAGCAGCAGTAAGGGCTGAGAAACTGAAATGACTGGAGCAGCAGAAAGGGGAAAAACGAGAAGCAGCAGGGATGCAGGAACATCAACAAGTATTGGCAAAGTCAATAAGTCTAGCGTATAAAAGAACTATTGTCTTTGTCAATGTTTTGTTTAACCATCTTGCACAGCATGGCAGCGCTGCACTGCTTTGTAACATTGTTAAAAAGCATTGACAAACCCAATAGCTCTCTTATAGATGAGATCTATTGCCTTTGCCATTGCTTGTTTTTCAAGCATGAAGTGGGTGTTCTGCCTGTTTGCTTGTATCAGTAGATTAGGGTACATGTGTACAAAGCAGGCATCTAGTTGAGAAATCAGAGGCTTGAGTCTTCAATCTCAGAAAGGGTAAGGTTTATGTCACAGAAATGAAGTGAGCTGAGACCTTAAGAAAATGAATAGCAGCCCTAGCTAAGATCTGTAGCTTAGCCGAGGTGCTGCGGGTTACTGTGAGAATAGATAGAGCAGGCAGACTGTTCTACTTATGATGGCGCAGCCAGTGTGTCATGTTCTTTAGTGCAAGGAATAAAACTGGTCCCCCGGCAGCTGTTCATAGTGTGAAATATAACAATAATCAAGGTTCTGTAGGCCCCGGTGCCACTGCACCTGCTGCAGAAATTAAAGCTATGCCCTTGTCTTCTTGTCGCAATAGCTCTAGTCTGTTCTGTTATGGGGAGTGTACTGTGTGATTTTGCGAGTGTAAAACATAAAAATGCAGGGGCTCTGGAATAGCCATCAGCAACTTATGCCCTTATAGGCAAAAAATGCTGTCAGTACCCTCAATTTTTCTTTTATTTTACCTTTTTCTTTAGATTTTTTCATGAATTTGGTACCACACTGAATTAGGCTCCCTGAGTGACTGTATAATCTGTATGACATTACATAAAACTAACCTTGTCACAATGAGAAATTTACTATGCAAAGGGATTCAATTTGGAAGTACAAACATAGCCTGTGAAAGATTTCAAATCTGTTTAAGAAGTGTGGATGTATTATGCAATTAAGATAATTCATTGAGTTAAATGTTAGTTATTTTCATCTGCTGTAGCCGAAATGCCACACATTTGAATCCAGTCAAGGCTAGGTCAGCTTTTTGGTTTTTTGAGGTTGGTAAGTCTAGTACAAGATGTAGGGAACTGGGTATTTGTTGCAGTACCCTCCCCCCCCCACACTTTTGCCTGGGTTTGGGTTGCATCTTTATCTGAGGTGTACTGGGTTGCTGCTAACCAGGTTCCCAGTACCAGTGTTCTTTCCCCAAAACTGTACCACAATCAGCACAACTTCAGCAATCACTGTAAGTGTCCATTAAATGGTACCCCTGGTACCTGGGGCATTGGGACTGAAGAGGGTCTACAAGGGCTGCAGCACAAACAATACCACCCTAGGGACCCCACAACAAGATCATACAAACTGCCATTGCAGGCTGTGTGTCTAGGTGCAGAGAAAACTGAAAAGTTGACATGGCACTCATCCCTGTGTGTCAATGCTGAAGACACTGCATGCAGTATAGGTAAGACACCCCAACTGTAAGCCTTACAGCACTAAGTCAGGGTGCACTATATTACATATGAAGGCCTAACTGCATGAGCAGATATGTCCCTGTACTGGTAAGTTTGATTACTGCTAGTGCAAGTGAACAGGGAAACCATGTTAAAACATGTGCTAGGCACTAGTGAAAATGAGTCCCTAAGCTACATGATGGCTTCACTGAAAATAGGGATGTTTGAGATCAAATATCTCATACTGATGAACCCACACTGATTCCAGTGTTGGATTTATCAATACATGCACCAAGAGGCACATCAGAGGTGCCCCCTGAATCTGTACCAACTGCTGGTGGGCTGACTGGTTTTAGCCAGACTAACACCAGAGACTCCCAAGGGTGAGGGCCTCCGCTCTTGGGAGGCAAAAAATCAGGCCAGCTCTGCCAGGGGGTGCCTGCCACCCCCTCACACAAGATGACCTGCAGATTAGCATGCCATGGCAAAGGAGCTTTAAAGCAACCCCTCTGCTTTTGGTATGCAACTCTGGTTTCTCTCATAGGAGAGGATGCCAACCCTCTTGCCCTGCTCCACTTTTGGCAGGACGACAGGCGGGAACATTAGTTTGATTAGGAGGGGTGCCCACATTCAGTAGGGTGGGGCAGGTAATGTGGACCTCTCTTGTCAGATTCCTCCATATCGTCTTGGAGAGAATTAATCAGCCAGCATCAGGGTTATGCCTACTTCCCAAAATAACTGGTCATATGAATGTGTAGTCACCCCAAAGGTAATTAGTTCATTAGCTGCTATCTGGCACTCCCTCTAACACCCCTAAATTCAATATTTAGGGGAGGCCCTACCACCAAAGGTGCAAATTCCTGCCGACCTACGAAAAAGAAGGACCAAAGAGCTGCAAAAGCAGAGAAGAGAAGAAGAAGCAGCTGACTTGGTTCCAGCCCTGACAGCCTGTCTGCATGCCTCATCGAGAACTGTGCCAAAGTCGCCTCGTCCTGCAGCTGTGACTCCAAAAGCCTGGGAGGACTGCCTGCCTTTGACAAAGAACCAATAACCTCCTGTGGAGCAGAGGAGCTGCTAACCTGCATCCTACATGCACCCAAGAACTGCTGTGAGGCCTTTGGAATGCCAAAAGCGTACCCCGGAAGGCACTGCTGCACCCATCGCTCCAAGCCTGAGTTGAAGTGGGCCAATGGTGCTAGCCTAGTCCTCCAGGACCAGCAGAGACAAATCCCACCTTGGACTTCCCTATTGTGGGCTTTTCAACATTGCCTGCAACCTCTTTGTGTAGGCCCCCTTAACCATGACTGCTCCTGGTGACAAAAACCTGACGCCTAAGGGCACCTCTGCACCCGTCGCCCCTGGGCCCTGGAGAAGGGAAGCAAAGGTGCCCCGACATTTCTGGACATCACAAGAGGAGTCCCTTGGCTGGTTCAGCTCAACTGGACCCCCAGTCCAAGCCTGCAGCCCCTTGGTGACAGCACCGATCCTCTATTGAAGTGAATGGGACACCAGATGTAGTAATGCATCTCTGCACCTGAACGCCTCAGAGCTTCCCAAAGTAAGCTATGGTGGTACCTTGGACCTTGTCCCATATTCACCTTAAATCCAAAAGATTGGTCCCATAAGTCGCTGGGAGTACCTGGGTGCTGCACGTGTTTTTCTGCGTAGCTTAACATTACATAGAAGACTTTCAATTCTGATATAAAGTGTCAAAAATCACTTAAAATCTCATGGTGCTGAAAAACACACCTTTGCACCTGGATGCCCTAGTGCATTCCTAGCTGATCTGTTGGTACTTTCTTGGACCTTGCCCCATACTCACCTCAAGTCTTGTGAAAGGGTTCCTTAAGTTGTTGTTAAGTTACTATATGCAACGTATGTTTTTCTCCATAGCTTAAAATTGCTGCAAAGTGCTTTAATCACAACTGAAAGTATCAAACAGCTGTTTACTTCAAACTTGCCATTTTAAATAGTACTTACCGGAACAATTTTTCTACAGTGCCTAAACATATATAAAGAGATCTCTTTCTTGAGTCGAGATGTCATTTATTAACCATTTTATGTATTTGCAAATGTCTTACACTCCTCTGTGTTAAGCCTAAGGCTGCTCGACCACACAATTCCTAACCGAGCACTTTGAGATTACATAGCAGGTCCCTGTGTTAAGGGAAGCACTGGACTCTTTGCACAGTAAATCAAGTCATTGATATAACACATAAAGACCCAGCTTCCTACACCAGTAAAATTGATTTTAATTAAGTCTATACCATAACAAAATTGGAATTGTCCGGCAACATCCAAATAATCTTTTTCAGCCATATCAAGATGGTGAAACATGTGGCAGCCACCTTTACAGCTTGATGTTGCATGCTTAATGAGTCATCAATGATGAAGCCCAAATTACGAACTTTGCGGGAGGGCGCGGAAGAGCATTCATTTCATAAGGCCAGTGCTGGGGACCCCAGAGATCTTTATTTTTCCCAAAAACCAAGACCTCTGTCTTCTCTCCATTGAGCTTGAGACAATTTGCTTGCATCCACAAAGCAAATTTGCTCAAGGCCAGCTGGAAGGGGGAAGCCTCAATTGTCCTCTCCACAGAAAGAGAGAAGATAATCTGAGTGTCGTCAGCATAGGAAAATAAAGACAACCCAGCTTCCTCAGCAACATCAACCCCATGGTCTGACGTATAGATTAAATAATAGAGGGCTTAATATAGAGCCTTGAGGTACCCCATAGGGTAAAAACTGGGTATCAGACCTGACCGTTAGAGAAAAGACTTGAAAGGTCCGATTGGCAAGAAAAAAAATGAGTCAATCAATGTCCATTGATCCTAAGGTTTTTACTAACACGGATTGTGACACTGTGTCAAAGGCTGCGCTAAAAACAAGCAATAGAATATCCACTGTGTCTCCAGAATCTAAATGGCGACGCAGTCTTTCGGTTACTCTAAGGAGTGTTATTTTGGTAAAAAAACTGGCTCTAAAGCCCAATTGCGATGGATGAAGAAACCTTTGTGACTCTACAAATTTAGAGAGCTGTAAGGTAACATGCCTCTCCAAAATCCTTGAAAAAGCTGGTAACAAAGAAATCGGCCGATAGTTGGAGGGTATCTCAGGATCTGCATTAGCCTTCTTCAGAAGGAGGGCACCATTGCATGTTTCCACTCGGATGATAATATTGCTTCCTGCAAGGAGGAATATAGGAGTTCCATAATTACCATCAATGATGGCGACTCAAGCTGCTTGAGCACAGAGATAGAGAGAGGGTCCATAGGAGATCCTGATTTAACACTGTCTAAAAGACGCTTCAAGGGATCCATATCTAGTAGAGGACATGTATCCAGCTTGGTTGTGGGTTCAGAGGACACCCTGTCTCGATCAAGGGAAATGGGAGATTGTGATTGGGAGGGGTTATTAGACTGCAACCCTTCAATTTCAGCATTCAACACAGGTCTATGGGCATTTCCATGTGTTTGTGTAAGTATTGAGAGAGTGCAACCCTCTCTCTCACTGCAAAAGAGCAAAAATGTTTTTTTGTAATCAGGCATTCCTAGTGCCGGTGTGCAGCAGGGACTTTCTTTCAAATCTAGAAAGGCAACCAAACAATCATTGTTGCAAGGCACTGGAGTCAACAAATCCTTGTGTGCCAACCTCTGTAAAGGCGTGGGCAGTAGGGAAAAGTTGGGTATCCACTGGTGGCAGTAGCCCACCCTTCCAATGAACATCCTGACCTCTTTCTGGGTGGTTGGCAGTTTCATTTGCAAAATCGACGAGATTTTTTCCTGCAACACCAATATGATGACCAAGATACAAAACAGTTTAGCAGCTTGCTGGGGGACACTGTATGTCCATTCTCAGCCAAATGGTTCAAGAGTGCAATAGTGTCAGTTTTGCAAGCTTCTCAAGTATTTGACGCAACTAGCAGGCCGTAAATATACTGTACCAGGACAGAGATACAGGGCATAATCAAAGACTTCAAATTCTTTTTAAGGATCTGGTTGAAAATGGAAGGACTCACTATATACACTTCTGGGACTCTGCACCATGCCAAAATATGATTGGCGGGCCTAAATGCAAAAAGGACCTGACTGTCCTCATGCAAGAGTATGGAGAAGAAAGCCTGGCATAAATCGATAACAGAGAACATTCTCACATGGAATTTGAAACAATATCACAGCAGGATTCAGTACCACGGGACAACAAGGAATTGTTATATTGTTTATCTTGTGATAGTCCTGCACTACGCAGTACTTACCGCTAGGCTTCTGCAGGTCCATAATAAAAGAGTTACATTGACTCCCTACAATATCTTTCAAAATACCTTGTTGAATCATTGTCTCGATTACTGGAGTTATCTGGCAATCTTTTCAGTTATCAATTTATACTGTGGTGTTCTGGGATTCTACATTTGACTTTATCTGTATATAGACATTCTCAACTCCTTTAATGAGACCAATGTCCTTTCCTGAAACATCCCAAACCTCAGACCTCACAGTGTCTCTATGATCCAGGGGAAATTCTTCACCTGTCATTATAGGGTACAGTGTAACAGCCGGGTTTTGATTAACCAATTTAAAGACAATATCCTTATCATGGGTTTTGAAATCCTCACCTCTCGGTGCGCAGTAAATAGTGCAATTCAGCTTGCACAGGTTACATCCCAACAAACTCACAGGACTTAATTAACAGGCCATGAATTGGTGATTATCCTCAAACTTTCCCATTTTTACAGGGAAATCCTCAGTAACGGGGTTCCTCATTTGTTGATTAGCAACTCCAACAACTTGGATACTTCTTCTGTTCACGCAGTCAAATGGTTAGCATTAGAGTTAGTAGTAAAAGTAATGTGGCCATTTACCTTACCATCTACATATGGGCCCCTCTGATCTACCTCCAAGACTGTGCCAAGCATGTAATCTTCCTCTTCCATTGGCTCCATCAGCAGACTGATCTCAAACAAAATTTTCAATGGGCTCACACATGGGATATTGCTGGTACAGAATAATACAGTGGAAGGAATTCTGATTCAAATTCAGAACTTGATTTGAAACAAATCTGGGACCGGTGGCAGCTTGCTGTGGCATCGGGGTTGAAGAACTTACATCACTGGGACTTGGGGTGCATTAACATTTTTGTGACCTCAGTCTAGGTACATTCTACGGCTGCAATTGATTATTGTTCTGTGACTGTGAAAACCCTGGATTCTGACCTTAATTTGCAGGATTAAGATGACATTCCTGCTTCTAATGCCCCACATATTACGATAGTGGCATAGGTTAGACTTTTTCAATGTGGCTATATCAATTCCAGTACTTGGATCAATAGGATTTCCCTACCTGTACCTTGGGATTGACAACCACCTCCACCTTACATGACAGGAGCTCTCTGTGGGTACACACCCTGAAAAAGGAGGCAGCATTCCCAACAATGAAAGACCTTGACTTCTCCTCTGGACAGTGGGTACACTCCATGCATAGGGGGCGGCATTCCCAACAATGGAGGACCTTGACTTCACCTCTAAGCAGCTTTCATCTGGGCTACCATGAACTTCTCCTTTAATTTCTTCTGTCTCATGTCAATCTCATCATTGCAAATACTTTGTGTATCACAAGATCTCCTCAACAGACTTATTCTGCTAACAAGTTAAATGCTGCTGAATCATCATGCTAATCTGAGGTCTCATATCCTGTCACAAACCTAGACCCAAAATGTCCCATTTTCTTAGGCACCAATGTTTCCATCCCACTATACTGTTTAACCACCTGCAACAGTCTCTCATAATATGCATGAATTGCCTCTTTAGGTTCCTGGGTTTGACCCAGTCAATATTTTGGGAAGACACTTTAGACTTCAACTTCATCATCACCTGGTTATACTTCTTTATTACTATGGGTGACTGACATTTGGTCAAAAGATCCCTCGCTGGTTCTCTCTTGGGCCATTTTGTAGCTATCTTACACACTGTCCACAAATCACTTGGAACCACAATAATAATAATAATAATCCACATTTATAAAGCGCGAACAATCACCCGTAAGGGTCTCTAGGCGCTGGGGGCCGCCTGGAAGATTAAGCAAGCTATTGCCCAGACGTACATGGTGCTGGCTTAACCTGCCGCCGGAGCCGGGGATCGAACCGTGATCCCCAGATTCCAGCGTCAGTCGCCCTGGCCGCGGCGCCACACCTCTCCACAATATCAAACACAGTGTTCAAACCAGTTCCCAAAACCTTTGAAATTTTCACAAATCACTCAACTTGTTTGTACCATTCCACAGGTTTCTCTTTCACCTAGGGAAATCCTTCGTGAATGACACAAGATCACTCCTGCGCCAAGGTACACAAACATAACCTCCACTAGGCACTTCTCATAAAGATAGAATTACAGTGCCAGCAACCCCCTCTCCGGGAGGAGGTAGTTCCCTCATTGACCTTTTGGGACTTTTCCTTTTTGACAATTTTACTTCCCACTTATCCAGCACACTCCAAATACGAATGCTTTGAATTAATTCCCCAATTTGCATTTTCAAACCTGGCATTCTCATATTTTCTAAATCCGTATTAGAAAGGCAGAGCTGGTGGTTTTTCTGTTAAGAACTTGTCTGCTCCGAATCTACTTCATATTTCTGAGCTATTTCAGATAGTTTACCATGAGGTTGTATCACTCTCCTAGTAGAATCCTTACTCATAAACAAAAACTCATTTTGTTGATAAATGTTTATTCAAGCAATTCAAGACTTCCACTTATCATCTCATCTAATTCAAGCTTTAACTTAGCAACATCCACCAAATTCACTTTTAATGATGACTTGATCATTGCTTGACTTATTTCTGTACTTCTTCTTTTATTCGAGGTGGCATTGAAAACCTTTAACCAATTGTCTAGCTCCTGAACATCAAGCCCATGTGTTACCTCAGAGGTTTTGGTACCGTTCCTTCTTTGGAAGTTTGACTATGCACATTTAAGAGTGGCTCCCAAGTGAACAACCCCAAATCTGGCAACCCCGGTAATGAACTCAAAGGTCCAAATCTGGTCTCATTTGCTGATGGTTCTGCACTGGCATCACAAGGGGTACTCCTATTCATTGCGACCAATGGAATAAACGTTATATTCAAACTTGTAGGAGCTTTTTATGGGGCTCTCAATTCAGTTGGAACTGCCAAAATATGTGTAACACTTCCTGTAGAGCTGGGATTATATATAGGTACTACCAGGTCAATGGTAACCAGAATGGTGAGAGCATCGGGAACATTTGAAGCTGTGGTAACATTCGAATCTGTGGGAGTGCTTGGGGTACAAATCCCTAATCTCCCTCCCTCTGAAATTTGAATCATATTGACGATGGTGCTCCCTATTCTATTGTGACTCACAGTTACTGGTGCTGTATCAATTCCACAGTGTCCACTGATATTAGCACTTCCACCTCCCCTTATTTGAGTATCATTGTATGGATGAGGATACTGCGACAACAACACATCTAAAAGACCATCACTAGTATTGCTGTCACCATTTTCATTTCCTCAGCTGATTCCTTTGCCTCATTTCCTCTTTCTCTCCTTTTCTTCTCTTGTCTACCCATCTTAAACTTCTAACATGTCAATGCCGGATACAACTTGGCTCTCTCTGTCATATCCTTTCTCCACTTCTTCTTTTCTGCATCCCACCTTGCATCAATATAGAAATGAATTGCCTTTTTATATTTTCCCTGATATATTTCCGTCTCTCTAGCATGAGCTGCATGCTCCCAGACATTGAGCATTTCAAAATGTGTCGTTCTAGGCTGTGGTTTCATCTCATAAAAAATCCTCTCCAGTTTTCAATGATTCTAACATTAAACATACCATAGCGAAGAAACGCCAGTGCACCTTCTTTCTCAGTGATCTTGTGCCATTGTTTAAGCCAAAAAAAAAAAGTGTGTAGCCCTACATTTATTGCCATATAATGACCTCTGATATCTTCAGGTGGTGCTTCTTTTCCCTCCCTGACAAGTATTGTCACATCTCCCCTAATCAAATCTTGTATAACATTAAAACTTTTGCATTTTTCACATAAAATTTCAATAATCACAATTAGAAATGTGTATATCAAAACAGGACCCAATAATTAACTAGCAAGCCTTGTTACAAATCAACAACCAATAACAGCGCAGCACTCCGTGATGTAGATGACCGATACCAGTGTGGCTTTACACCAACCGACCAATCCTAGCACGGCACACGTTAGTCTCACTCCTTGTAGAGGTTCACCCTCCTTTACAATGTTGACAAACACACTCTCTTCTACAATACTCATACAAACACATGAAATGCAATATCAACAAATGACAATGGGCTGCTTTACTAAGGAAATATGCAGTATTCAATCATACAAGTAATAATTCGATCTACTCTGACACGCATTCAAATGAATCCTCGATCTGCAGGGAATCTGTTAGATGAGTACTGTTTCACACTGCGCAAAAGGTCCACTACACTGATCATACCTCATTTTTACACACAAAGATAATGTTCCTATCTAAACTGAACTGTTGACGATGTCTCACGACAGACCCCACCCAACCTTAGCAGACAAGTACAATACAGTGTCTTCTACACCATTGTTATCAACCTGGGATCTTAGTCCATGTTTACCCCATCAACAACCTCAACTTTTTCACAAAACACCACATTCACAAGACATTCAAAATACTTTCGCCAAACATCACACAACTGCTTTAACACTGCAAGCTAAGCATTAGCCGTACACACACGGCCATGTTAATACTTACTCCTCCGCTGTTACCACTCCGCCACAAACCACTGGAACTTTGCTGATCCTCCAAATCGAATCATGGGCTCTGGTACTGGGTTTTTTAACTATTCACATATAGATTCTCCTAACTCCCTGCCTCAGGCCTTTAACCATCCTCTGCTATCATCTGAGAATGCAGAGAACATGGACTCCTTCTTCCTGGACCCCTGCAATGGGAAGTTCTAGGTACCTAAGGAATAAAAGGAGTTAGAATCAGCTACAATTTACCAGTTAATGTGTGACCCATTTCATCTCACATGAAAGCTCAGAGTCGATTGATTGGATTAAATATGGGGTTTATTATATATTCAAAACCAAGATGATAAAAATCCAATGATGATTTTAATATTGTTGTATGTATTTGCATGTATCTTTTATGGTCTAAATGGCCGAAATAAAGATTTTTGGATTGGATTGGATTGGATATAAATTAATCTCAGAAACATAGTATAAAAATGCAGAATTACTAGAGGATTGCAGTGTTGGCATATAAAATTGATCCTCAATAACAGAAAGCAAATGGTGAATTCAGTAGCTGCTATACAAAAGATGAGGAACAAGGTCTGCTGAGTAGATCGAAAGTTTAGATCCTCTGGCCTATACTTGAGTTTGTCTAAAAAATATACTAAGTCCTATTCTAACTGGAAATCAAGAAAACCCTAATAATTCAGGAAAGCACGGAAAGGTGTCAGCATAGCAGAACTTCTGCAGAAGTTCTCACAATAGAAGATATTGTATAGCATATAACCACAAAACAGAGATGTTGCAAAGAGGTCCGTACCTTTTAGATTCTAAAGGGGAATCTGAACAAAGCTGAAGTGCAATGCCCAATTATACCCACCAAAAGAATCTTTGAGAATTCTATGTCACATGTCCAGTTAATTCCCATCTTCAAATAATAAACTTGGCAACTACATTCAAGATAACTTTCCTTTGCTCTACACATTAGAACATCCTTGAATTTACTACTGACTCCTTTTTAGGTCTCTCATAGGCAGCGCGCATGCACTGCTCTAGGAGATGACCTTTTGAAATCGTTCAGCTCCTTTTCAAGCACATTTGTGCTTGTGGTGGCATCCACCTTGCGGGAGCCAGCAGCGGCGCACCGACCATCTGTTTTCAATTGGCATGGCTGCGCGCACCGCTCCTCTCTCCCGCTAGCACGAGTGTTTGAAAACAACTTACCCTCCCCCACCCTACCTCACCTCCCTCTCTCTCCTGCAGTGTTTTAACCCGCTCCCCTGGCAACTGCGCGCACCACTCCTCACTCTCGCAAGTACAAGTGCTTGTTTACTTAGCAGTTCATAACAAGACTGACCTGTAGCGCTGTAACGAGCAGGCTTGTTTCCAAAGTAATGCTACTCATTTTCCCAACCCCACTGGGATGAAAGACAAGGTTGGTCTTGGCAGCAGACAAACTCACCACGTTTAGGCCCCAAGAGATGTCAGCAGCGAGCGGTGAACTCCCTGAACTGGGGTACTTTGTGGTTTTCAGTAGAGGCATAACAGACATCCGTTTGTTGGCATCAGGTTCTGTGAGTGGACCTTGCCTGATGAGATGTGCATTGTCTACACATAAATAACCTTCAATTTATATTATGTACCACTAATAAGAAGATGTTCGGATTACAGACTTCTTGTGCTCGACTGACCAGCACATCACCATGTGTTAGGTAAAAGCACGGCCTCTTTCCAGCAACCTTCATCACTTACTTGCCTGCCCTTCAGTGCTGCTGCCTGTCCAGCGATTACCTTTATGTGAGCCTAGTTTGTCCAGTCCCAAGTTTCTCTTCTGTCTTTTGGGACAAGTTTGGTTTATTTCTGTGGTGCAACCTGGTCTAAAGAGAGGGTTTGATGTCTGAAAAGTTGCCTTTCGAAGCATAAGACCTTCTTTCCAATCCCAGCTCTCCCCTTTCATCCGATTTATGTGATTCTGGGCCAATCACATCATCCCCATGTGTCTCCTTTCCCTCACTTGACAACTAACATTTTTAGTGCCTAGAAAGAGTTCCAATACTTGTTTTAAGTGCATGATTACAGACACATACACAGTTACAATATAGATGTAGCACACTACTCAAATGGATACATTTTCAGTTATAAAATAAAAGGTGAGTATCACTTTAAAGAAATACGTGAGCATAAAGGAAATACAATGACATTCAAACTGCACAAATGTACATATATGTAAGAACTGTGCCTTGCTTTTACTATAACTAAAATGTTAATCTACACACTCGTATTAATGTTAAGATTATGCTGGCTGTGTCATAAAGTTTTACTTTAAACTTTCATGCATGTTGTGAACTTGTGTAATGTAACCAGTGCTCATGTAAAGTATCCCAATACCATATAGCTGGGTGAAGCTTGCAATTTATAAAAAATAAGCAAAAGAAATAGTACTTCAATTACAGCGCGTGCAGTGGACGGACACCAATTAAGTAAAATCAATCTATGATTCATACATGCGCCACACAAACACAAGGAAGTGACACAGGAAGTGACACCTTGCATGCCTTGCAGAATGAGAATCCAGCAAAGAAGAAGAATGACGATGCCAATATATATATATATATATATATATATATATATATATATATATATATATATATATATATACTTCACCAGATTTGCGGTTCTGCTGTCCTGTGCCTTATCGCAGGTGGTGCTCATGTGACACATACTGCTATGCGCCTAAACTTCCCGAAAAGATCATTTTTATCCACAAAGAGTACCGGCACTCTGAGGAAGGTGTGGCAGTGAATTTAGTAGGTCATTAACAGCTTGCCCAGAAACGCATTTCTGCTTTACAGCCTTTTTCAATCTGGCATCAGCACACGTTTCAACAGTAAAAAATGTGTATTACTTCCATCCTTGTTAGGCAGAACAAACACTCCACATTTTCTCAGCAAAACTGGTGTCCTGGCTAATGAAGTCTTCTGTCTGCTCGGTGAGTGTTTGTGTGTCTATTTAAATGCGGGAAACACAGTTGTGGTTCTCATTCAAAAACAGCAGTTCTTTCAATGTTGAAAATTCACCTCCTGTGTATGAGTGGCCAAATCACCTTCCTCCCACTGCAATTGATTTCAGTGTCCTGCTCTGTAGTTCAGTTTCTGTGGGCAGGCACTTGATTGGCTCTTTCTGAAGTGCTTGCCAGTCCCAGCAGCGAGAACGTCCTCTCCTTTGCAGAAAGTAGAAGAGAAGTGCAGAAAAAGAAAGAAAGGCACAGAAAGAAGCAACAGAAATGCAGAAAGAGGCAAGAGGGGCGCAGAAAGAAGCAAGAGTAGTTTGCACACCATTAGTACCAATTTAACACCCACATTTAGCAATAAGTAACAGGTTACCATTCTAGGTTTGCCAAAAGCCTTCAACCATGCTGTAACACTTGTCACTGAATTGTTGGTAACATTTGAGCAGTTTAAGCTAGAAACTATATTTTCTTTTGTTCAAATCTGCAGATTATGCAGCAGATGATGGATTATGTGGCAAATGTGGAAAATGTATAATTGTACGAAAGTCTCATAATTCCAGTGGCCCAGCTCATACCTCTGACTAGGTCCAGAAGTGCTCCTCAGTGGTTCCTTCTTTTTTGTCTCATTGAGTTAATAGTTTAGCTTCTGTGGAAACGAGGAAGACTAAACCTGAGGTTACCACTCCATAACACAAACCACCATACCACATAATTACTCTCCATACAACATAATCCCACTCTACATAATTCCTATACACTAAATACCACTTACTTTCTACCCACATACTTTCACTGCACAGTATACCACATCATTCCACTACACACAACCTACATCACTCCACTCAAAAACATTAGTAAAAAACGTTTACATTTACAACTGCAATAGGTCTAACTCTTGCAAATGCGAGACCTATTACATTGCAAATGCTTCTTTAGCTGGTAGTCACGTTTGCAGAGTGGTGGAGAAACAGGGCTGGGTATTTGACCAGTGCTCAGGAATTCCACTGCGTAGGACTTACAGGAGGTACCAGGAGGGCTTCTTGGCCCCCAAAGTGCCTCTGGAGTAAAGTGGACTTCATCCTCCAACCACTAGTGTGCCAGGAGGTGCATTTGCAGAGTCGTGGAGAAAGGGGAGTGTGGCCTCTGAAGACCTCTTAGCAATCCCACTATGTGGAACTTCCTGGAGGTAACAGGAGGGGTAGTTGGTCCCCAAGGACAACCTTGGAGGCCAATCACCCCACCAATTACCTCCAGTAAATTACACACAGCAGCATTGGTAAGTTCTCATAGCAAGCCACAACCCCTTTGCCCACTATTCTGCAAACGCGCCCCCTGGCACGCTCCTGTATGAAGATTGAAGTCCCCTTCGCTGCTGGGGTCCTTAGGGGTCAACAAGCCTACCTGTTACCTCCATTAGGCCCCACACAGTGGGATTGCTGAGAGGTGGACACAGGCCATGCCCTTTTCCCCACCACTCTACAAACACGCCTCCTGGTGCCCTCTTGGTTGGGGGATGAAGCCCCTTGCCTCCTGAGGGTACCTGGGGCCAACTAGCCCTCCTGTTATTTCTAGTATGCCCCACACACAGTTGGATTCCTGAGAGTGATCTGAAGCCACGCCCCCTTTTTACACTATTGCGCAAACCCACCTCTTGACGCACTGCTGCTCAGGGGATGAAGTTCACTTTAGTCCTGAGGTCCTCAGAACACAAGAGGACATCATCACCCCACCAGCAGTGCGCCTAGACACGCGTTTGCAGAGAGGTGTAAAAAGGGGTTTGGCTTTGGACCCCCTCTCAGCAATCCCACTGTGTGGGGCTTAATGGAGGTACCTGGTGGCCTAGTAGGCCCCCAGGGACCCTCAGTGGTGATGGGGACTTTACCCCCCAACGCAAAGCGCGCCAAGAGGCGCGTTTGCAGAGTTGTGCAGGGATTGGGCAAGGTCTCTGGTGAGTTGCCGGTTTTTTTTTATGAAGGGGTACTGTTTGGCCCCCTTCTCTTGAGCCTTTATAGCCATGGGGACTCCATCTCCTGGGACCTTCTCAATTATTATTTTGTTTAAAAGGAGGGGGGCCTCTGGGCTAGGCCATTCCTTTTTTAAATTTTTTAAGGGGAGGGGGGCCGTGGGCCCCACTGCCCAGGCCAATTTTGGCCCTGAGTACCCCATCCCTACAGGGCCCCACAAAAATTTCTTTTTGGAAAGGGGACCTCATGGGCCCCCTTCCCAAGGCCTCTATTGGCCCCGGGGACCCCATTCCCCAGGGCCTGTCCAGCCTTTATTATTATATATTTTTTTATTTGGAGGGGGGGCTTCAGTGGACCCATGAGGCCCACTGCCCTAAATAAAGTAAAGCCCCGGGGAGGTGGCGGTCCCCGAGGCAGCGTGAGGGAGAAGGAGCCCTCCCACACATTCTTTTGTATAAGCTCCAGGGAGGTGGCGGTCCCTGGGGCTGTGGGGGTGATAGAATTCACTTTTCGATGCCCCAACTGTCTCCTCTCATATGTAAGTTAGCATCATATGGCTAACTAATGAAGTTCGTATATGCACTTGTGTTGAAGTATTCCGCTTGCCTCTTTTATTATTCAAATGTATGTGTGACTATATTAGATCCTTAGCTTAGCTTGTGTGCCACCATTTTGTGTATTCCTCTGTGACCGCGAGCCTTACTCGCTCATCTGCCCCTCCCGCAGGAATAGAGAATTTCCCTAAGACAGCAGTTTTCGTTTCTCGGCTTACTGTGGCCGAAACTAACAAGTCTCTTTATCAGTAATGTTCTCATGCACCAGAGACGCTGAAGCCTAGCTCCATGGCCTTGAGTAAAGATAGCGATGTATCCCTTGCAGGTGCAGATGCCTGCTGTATGATGGCATTGTTCGCTGGTCTGGGTTTCAGTAATTTTCCAGAAGGGGCGTACCCCAACGGACTTCGTTGCATTATAATGTATTGCTGTGATGTAGAGAGTCAGTCCTCTCGTTCGCACTCCCAGGAGTGAGGTCGGACAGGGCCCTCTCATATGAGTGTTGTTTGGCCTAATAAAGACTTTGTTTATTCTTCTCCACTGTCCGGCTGACTTCCTATATAATTACTATAGGTGAGTGCGGTAAGTCACTCGGGTGGATTTGAGCCACGCTTATCAGATGGCGCCCGAATAGGGACCCCGCGATAAGGATCTTTCTCACCCGTAAGGGGGTAGCAGAAGACCGGGGACCCGCTGGTCGGCACGGTCGGCCCGGGTACCCATCTGATGCCGAGCTTGGTTCTCGCAGCGCTGCCCCACCCTGCTGATCGGGAGAGGTCCCGGTTCGGATCTTACGCCGGGGTCCAGAAGGCGGAACTCAAAGCTGACCGTGTTGGTCCTGGCAGCCGGAGGTGGAGAACGGTAGAGGTCGGTGCCGCCTACGAAAGGTGAGTGGTCCACCTGTGATTGTTTCAGGAACTGGAGTGTTCCGGGAGACTAGGGTGTCTCCGGAGGTTTGAAGGAGCCGGTGTGCTCTTGGGGCTAGTGTGCTCCGGGGAACTCAGAGTGCGAGTAGGCGCTCTGACAGACTTGACGAGGTTGGGGGAACGTCTAGTTATATTGTTTGTAGTGATCCGACCGGGTGGTACTGTGGTGAAGGTGCGGCTCATTGCGGGTGGACTCCGGTGCTTACCCTGAACTCCTAGAGTGGCGGTTCAGTGGAGGTGAGACCTGGGTCTCCCGCGGTAAAGTGCGCAGTGATCTATAGTGCCGCGCGGGGAGCGGATTTGTTTCCCCATCCTCAGAACAGTTAGAGTACTGTTCGGTCTGCGGTAGGGTCCAGGTTCCCCAGGACTTGGTCGACGGGCCTTGTCCCATTTGGTAACACGTGTTTGGAGGTATTGTATATGTGTGTGCGTGATTTTCCAGTGCATAAGTATATGTGTGTGTGAATGAGCTCGAGCTAAGTGATCCAAGGTAACGAAGTTGTTGACAGAGAAGTGTTTTAAAAATGCCGTGTTTTAGCAAGTTGCAATGTTTTGGATGTTGTTGTCGACCCTCAGATACTAGACTGGCCGAGAGCCAACCAGCACCCCCTGAGGGCACTCCAAGCTTTGATATGTACGTCAAGCATGGATTGGTCCCTCTTTTGTTTGGAACTTTGTGGCACCGGTACACTGCTGATAATGTGGATTTGCAATGGCCCTTGACGGGTTCTTTTGATGAAGCCAAGTTGGATTATTTACAAGACAAATTGTTTGCTAGGCGTAGCCGTCAGAGCATGTTCGATTCTTTAAGGGTGTGGCAGAAAGAAGCCAGGAAGAGAAAGATGAGAGACGAGAAAGAGGCTTTTAAAAAGTCCACGCAAACAATGGCACAGAAAGCGAGAGAACAGGTTGGGAATGAGAACGCGCTGCGATTAGAGCGCGCAGACAGGCTTTGCAGGTTGAAAGAAAATAAAAGTTATGTAGTACGAGAAGATGACCCGGATGAGATGGAAGACATTTTGGAAACTCGACCCCCTCCTTCTTACGCCCCGCAGTCCTTGTATCCCTCCTTGCCAGCTCCGGCCTCCATTAGTGGGGTCCCAGGTCCATCAGCGAGTGCCCCCCAACCTAGCGCAGTTTCCTCGCCCCAGACACCTCTTGTTTCTTTACTCCAGACCACTTCACCTGCACCCTCCCAATTCTCTTTAGCGCTCCCTACTGTCTCAGCTAGTACCACCCCCAGCCAGGAGATGTTAACACCGAGCCGAGGTGCAGGGAGCGGACTATTCACACAGGTACGGAAGTTGCTTACGCGTTCTACAGTGGGTTTAGATGAGAAGAGTATAGTGGCTAATCAGGCATGCCAGTGGGCAAGGAATAATATTTACTCGTTTGAAGATATTTGGTCCACAATGAAAGATTTTGAGCCCTTAATGCAACAACATGCTTTGTGGCATATGTCGAATGTATTGATACAGTTATGGGAACAGGGGTATGGAGGTGTGGCTCCGGCGACTTTGCGGGACATACAGAGTGGAGCTTTCAGAACGAATACTGGGGTGAAGGAGGTGATGCGTAGTTTAAAAGCTCTACTACAGTATAGAAATGAATTGCCAGCTGCAGGTGCGCCCCATTTTCCAGGTATACATCCAATGCGCGAAGTGCACCCTATTTTTCATCCCGAGATCCCAGAAATGGTAGATCCAGTTACGAAGGCTGTCACTAGGGACAGAATGATGCACATTTCCAGGAACAATGGGTGTATACCCCATGGAAGAGAAGTGAGGTATTATCATTGAAGGCTCAGCTCCCAGATTCTAGGAAAAATCCGACTGCCTACTACAAAGAGCTGACAGAAGCCGCGTCTTCCACTGTAATGACTTTGGCAGATGTTGAATTGTTTTTTGGGCTTTTGGTCCCAGTTGACGTGTGGCGGCAGGTAAAAGGTACAGACCATTCGGAGGAGTTGGGAGGTACGTGGCAGGAATTACAGGACTGGGATAAGGAACGTAAGCCAGGAGAAAAGCCGAAAGATGAGATTTTGGCCTTGCCGGGGCGCATAATAAAATACATGCATTCTCTCATTCCCCCGAAGAAGGTAGATTGGGACAAGTTGACGGCTTGTAAGCAGAAAAAGGATGAGGCAGTCTCGGACTTCTTTACAGGGTTTGAAGAAACGTTTATGGATTTTAGTGGGCAAGATGTGTCACAGGACGGAGGGTTGCGGCTTTTTGTTAATAGGTTTGTCATGAACTTATTGCCTGAAATTTCAGCGAGATTGCAAGCGTCAGAGAGCACGTGGACAACGTCCTCTCCTTCAGGTATCCTCAGTATGGCACAGTATTATGAGCACAGAGAAAATGAGAGCAAGGATAAGCAGGAAAAGAAGGCTAAGGATTTGAAGACTAGGGTTTTGTTGCAGCAAGTGGCTAGAGGCAGAGGAAGAGGCGCAGCGCCGAGTCGTGGTGGCGGCTTTGGGAGAGGTGAGAGTAGGGAAAGGCTGGGACCGAATCAGTGCGCGAAGTGTAAGCAGGAGGGGCATTGGTGGAGGGATTGCCCACTGCTTCAGTCGAATGCTGGTCCAGGACGAGGAAGAGGAAGAGGTAGTGGTGATTATGGGAGACAGGCTGCACGGTCAGAAGGAGGCGGGAGACAGGGAGGTAATTATTTTGACAACAGTGCGGATAGACAACAGTTGCAGAGGGGCGGCGGTCAGTACTACAATGATGACTACTCAGTAGACGATTTGACAGGATTCTCCCACAACTAGGACAGCGTAGGACAGAGCGAGGGACCAGTGCCTGTGGAAGTTGATCAAAGGGGACCCTATGTCGAGGCAGACTTATTGGGGTCTCAACAGAAATTTCTAGTGGATACGGGTGCAATGAAAAGTTCAGTGGCTCATTCTCGGGTCCCAGGGGCGGCTCTGTCTGGCAAGAATAATATCTCTGTGGGTTTTGCAGGTACCCCGGTGATTAGCCCCATTTCTAAACCCCTCACGTTAACGATTGGTCCTTTTACTGTTGATTCACCGTTCCTGTTGACTTCGAATTGTGGAGAAAATTTGTTGGGCTTAGATCTTTTGAAGAGATTGCACGCCACTATCTATTGTTCCCTGGATGGTGTGTATCTTACGTTAGGTCCGAATGTCGCTCGCCCACTACAGTGTTTTTCCAAAGATGATCCATTACCACCTGAATTTCAAGGAATACCCGGCAGTCTCTGGGCTGTGAATGACACTGATGTAGGTAAAATGGATATAGCCCCGGTGACAATTAGAGTAAAGGTGGGAGCGAAATTGCCCCGGGTTCCACAGTACAGGATTCCTAGGGAGGGGGAAAAGGCCCTGTTAAAAATAATACAAGATTTGATTCGGTCTGGTGTAGTGGAAGAGACGGATTCGAACATATGTAACAGCCCTATTCTACCTATCCTTAAAAGACGATCACCCGATGCTACAGATAATACTCCTGATGTCTATAGGTTCGTGATTGATTTGCGTCACGTGAATAGAGTAGTGGAGCCACAATACCCGGTGGTCTCGGATATCACTACGATATTGACGATGATTCCCCCTTCTGCCAAATATTTCTCTGTTCTGGATCTGAAGAATGCTTTCTTCAGTATTCCAGTCCACGAGGATAGACGATATTTATTCGGATTCTCATTGGCTGGCCGAAGCCTCAGGTTTAAGAGAATTCCCCAGGGGTACACTGAAAGTCCAAGTATATATAGTCAGGCTATGAAGGCACAATTGGATGAACTGGAACTTCCACCTGGCAACGTCATGTTGCAGTATGTGGATGATATCTTGATAGCGTCGGACGACGAGACAGGTTGTCGGGATGCTACTGTCAAATTACTACACCATTTGGCAAAAAGGGGGCATAAAGTGTCCCTTCCAAAGTTTCAATACTGTCGAACGGAGGTCACCTACCTCGGTCACCTCCTTTCGAAAGTGGGGAGGAGATTGACACCAGAGCGCATAAAAGCTATCACTAACATGAAGGTACCTAACACGCAGCGAGAGGTGCGCGCGTTTTTGGGCATAACATCGTATTGTCGCCAGTGGATACCTAACTATGCGTTACTAACGAAACCCCTATTGTATCTGACTACCAAAGAAATGCGCGAGCCCCTACCCTGGACCCCTGCATGTCAAGAAGCGTTTGATCTACTAAAAAATGCTTTATGTTCTGCGCCCGTTCTTGGAACACCTGATTACCAGAAGCCTTTTGTTCTTTACGTACATGAGGCGGAAGGTTGCGCGTTGTCTGTTCTAACTCAGTGTTTTGGGGGGAAACAGAGACCCTGCGCTTACTTTTCCGCAATGCTTGACAATGTGGCAAGAGCACTGCCGAGTTGTCTGAGAGCCACGGCGGCTGCTGCGGTCTCTATAAGACAATCGGCAGGGCTCGTATTGGGATCAGACCTCACAGTAATGGTACCGCATGCTGTGGACATTTTGTTAAACAGAACACAGACGTAGCACTTAACTAGTGCTTGTCTTACAGGTTATGAGATGACTCTCTTTGCACCTCATGTGACGATCAAACGATGTGCTACATTGAATCCTGCCACATTGTTACCTATCCCCACAGATATAAAGGACGATGACATACACGACTGTTTGTTTCGGACCGAGGAAGAGACAAAAGGGAGGGTGGATCTGACAGACAGGCCCCTAGACGAACCGGATGGGGAGTTGTACGTGGACGGGTCTTGTTTCAAATTGCCAGACGGTACATCGACAGCAGCATATGCAATAACAACGTTACAGACAGTAGTAGAGACATCTAGGATTCCTTACAATTCGGCCCAAGCTGCTGAGATAATAGCCCTATTGAGAGCATGTGAATTGAGTGAGGGACTGGACGTGAATATTTACACTGACAGCCAATACGCCTTTGGCGTGGCTCATAATTATGGGCGACTCTGGGCAGAACGGGGATTTCTGACTTCACACGGCCAACGCATACAACATGGCCCACTGATACTACGACTGTTAGCGTCACTAACGTTACCCAAAAGATTGGCTGTAATAAAGTGTAGCGCACACAAGACAATAGTGGGTGACGTAGGGCGAGGCAACGCCTTTGCAGATGAAACTGCAAAAGAGACCGCTCGGACAAAATTACCACGGATGTTTGTGGCAGGACCAGCTAGATGGGTCCCAGATGTGAATATGTTCTCAGATACTGTACAGAGTGTAAAAAATATACAGGGAAAAGTGACAGAAGATGAATTGAGGGCATGGAAGGATGGGCAGGGACGATTGGATGCGGATGAATATTGGACAGATTTGTCTGATAAGAGATGATGGTTACTCCCGAATGCATATGTACTCCCAGTAGTGACGATGGCCCACGGGCCTGCACATATTAGCGCGAAAGGCATATGCAAATTGTTGGACCCAATGTGGAGCAATAAGAATATCTCCAAAGTGGCGACCCACTTGGTCTGACAGTGCATGGTGTGTTTGAGGCACAATCCTGGGAAGGGTACCCCTGTCTCAGCTGGAAATTTTGCACCTCCCTCTTTCCCTTTTGAAGTGATTCAAATGGATTACATAGAAATGGAGAGGGTTAACAACTTGAAATATGTTCTTGTGGTTGTATGTGCTTTTAGCAGGTGGGTGGAGGCTTTTCCAACTAAGGATTGCACGGCCATTTCTACTGCAAAAATGTTGATAAAGGAGTATTTTTCTCGTTTCGGATTACCCAGGGTGATCTGGAGTGATAACGGTACGTCCTTTAATGCAGAACTAGTCAAACAAATATGTAAAGGTTTACAGATTTCCCAAAAGTTCCACTCGGCCCTACACCCTCAGGCAGCGGGTCTTGTGGAGCGGTTTAATGGAACGCTTAAACTGAAAATGGCCAAAATACAGGAGAGTACAGGTCTCCGTTGGCCAGATGCCCTTCCTTTAGCCTTGCTTTCTACGAGAGTAACAGTGAATTCGAAAAAGGGCGTCTCCCCCCACGAAGTGATATTCGGCCGACCGGCCAATGTCTGGGGAGTGCCCAGGCCTAAATGCTTCTCCGAAATTCAGTACCCTTTGTTGACAGACTACTTGTATGCTTTGACTAAAGATCTTCATTCTATTCATCAGCAGGTAGCAGACACCCTGAAGCCGTTGCCGGAGGGGCCCGGACACTCCATCAACGCAGGCGACTGGGTTGTCGTCAGAAGATACCAACGGAAGTCCTGTCTGGAGCCCAGGTGGTCGGAGCCCCGTCAGGTGCTCCTCACGACGCGTACGGCGCTTCGGGTGGAAGGAAGGAAGGTGTGGACGCACGCCTCGCACGTGAAGAAAGTCCTGCTGCCGCTACCCTATGATCAATGGGTAAAGGAAGGCATTGCTGACGAGGAACACGAGCAAATACCCAGATATGTTCCCTTCTCGGATGCTTCACTGATTGGAGAAGAGCAAAGCAGAATTGAGAATTCAGTGAGCTCTACTACTCCCGTTGCTACTAGTGAAGAGACATCAGAGAGTTCAGCATCTGCCATAGATACACCTGGCTTGTTCATTGATCCCGAAGTGCCAGGGAGCACTCGCTATAATCTGCGGCCCCGAAGAAAATAAATAAGAGCGACAAATGTGATGGACTAAACACTGGAAGAAGGGCTTAGTGGACTTTCTGAATACAAAGATTTAGTGGTAGGGATGGACTTGTAAGAGCCCTGGTGTTTAGCCGAAGATTGTGTTCTATGAGACTATAGAGTGGTGCGGGGCCCGATTAAGTGCTCCCCTGTTTTCAATTGCTGTGTGTTAAGCGACGTTGGAATAAGGTATGGACGGTAAAAGCCTGCCTGTGAGGCTTTGAAGGACACAGGGAGAAGATCCCTTTTTAGGGTTGAAGAACCCCTCTGGCCGGTTTCGCGGACTGTCTGGGACTATTTTTTTTAGTAGAAGTGTTTTTTTTTTTTTTTTTTCTTCTTTTTTCATTTTTGATATATTTGAACGTCTTTGAGAAATGTATCCTTTTGGCCGCCCCATCCCTGATGAGGAGCAGCCCTTTGCGGCTCCTCCGAGACCCGTGCCTGATTCCCCTTGGTTGGCCCTTTCTCGGAAAGGGAAAATAGTGGTCATCATCATTGTTTTAATTGCTTTTATAGTGACTCTTGGTATATTGTTTTTCCTGGATAAAGCCTATCCCGTTCATGTGTTTGCACCCACACCTAATGCCGTTCCTGAACATAACATGATTACTGTGGATTATGGTGAACGAATGTTGAGAAAGGGTTACAAAGAAAATGTTTTTATTAAGACTTTGCACCATGCACATGCCACCACCAATTTTACTGACTGCTGGGTCTGTGGGCTCCTCCCTTCGGCTGCCTATAAGAAAGATAGATTCCTAGCACTCCCTTTGACTCCTGTGAACAGTTGTGTGGGGTGGTATACTCTCATAGGCCTTGTTAAATATTTTCAGCAGCCAGATTTTCTGACTCCTAGACTGCAGATTAGGGGATGGACTATGACAATGCGAGTACGCCCTTTACCTCCCTCTTCCCTTGGACGAATCTATACTGACGGACGTTTTGATCAGACATTTATAGAGACGTGTGAGAAAAAGTTGGGCCGGTTTTTGGTACATAACGATACTGATAAAGTGAGGGATAGCTTCCTGCGGTTGAATTCCTCTTTGTCCTACAGACACCCCCCAAAGGGAAATGACAGTGTCAAGTCCCTGATACCCCTGGCTGTGGTGGGTCCCGCGCCATTTTTCTGCATAGAGGGAAAGGGTCCCATTAAAGTTGGTAATAGCTCCTGTAACGTGACGGCATTGATACGTTTGCCTCTCAGCCCCTCTTTGGTTACACCACCCAGCATCTATTTTGTGTGTGGAGATAATGGATACTTATGGTTGCCCGAGGGTTGGGGTGGGGTGTGTTACTTGGCCTATATGATTCCTCCCGTATATGTGGCCCCCTCTGACTATCATAGAACTCATCGTAGATTTCCCGGTCCACAAGAGCAGCGTAAAAGGAGGGAGCTCCAGGTAGATGACGTTGACCAGACAGACACTTCGTACCAGCAATGGACTGATTTTTCTAAGGTCCTACTACCTTTCTGGGGTCCGATATTTAACAGTAGGGCCATTAGACGACTATCTAGGGTAATGGAGAAGGTAGTACTTACTGAAGCTGACATTACGACTAACATATCCGTTGAGATTCAGGCTATGAGATTATTCACGATTCAAAATAGGATGGTGCTTGACGTCATCCTGGCAGATAGGGGCGGGGCCTTTCGCGTCATCGGGACTTCTTGTTGCGTATATATTCCTGACTCAGCACCGACTGTTAACTTGGCAGTACAGAAATTACATAGATTAGCGACTGAACTACATCAAGATAACGGGACATGGTCCTTACAGGGGTGGCTCTGGGGTGCCTTCTCCTCTTGGGGTTGGAAAATATTGATGGGTTTGGTTGGTGTGGTGAGCGTCATACTTACATGCTGCCTTTGTGTATATTGCCTCCCTCCATGCTGTTCAATGTGTGCTACGAATTTACGTCCACGGAAGAAGGTGTCAGGTCAATATGCTACTTCAATGATTACTGAAATTCCTGCTGATGCAAGTTGGTTGATGTTTATTTCAGAGGATGTTTTAGACTAAAAGAAAGAAAAATAATGTGTTCTGCCCCTAGAATGGATATGCCGGCACTACCTTTTGGCAAATAAATGTGGCCGCAGTTAGCCAATGATGCTAAAAGGAGAGTCTGATAGAATTCACTTTTCGATGCCCCAACTGTCTCCTCTCATATGTAAGTTAGCATCATATGGCTAACTAATGAAGTTCGTATATGCACTTGTGTTGAAGTATTCCGCTTGCCACTTTTATTATTCAAATGTATGTGTGACTATATTAGATCCTTAGCTTAGCTTGTGTGCCACCATTTTGTGTATTCCTCTGTGACCGCGAGCCTTACTCGCTCATCTGCCCCTCCCGCAGGAATAGAGAATTTCCCTAAAACAACAGTTTTCGTTTCTCGGCTTACTGTGGCCGAAACTAACAAGTCTCTTTATCAGTAATGTTCTCATGCACCAGAGACGCTGAAGCCTAGCTCCATGGCCTTGAGTAAAGATAGCGATGTATCCCTTGCAGGTGCAGATGCCTGCTGTATGATGGCATTGTTCGCTGGTCTGGGTTTCAGTAATTTTCCAGAAGGGGCGTACCCCAACGGACTTCGTTGCATTATAATGTATTGCTGTGATGTAGAGAGTCAGTCCTCTCGTTCGCACTCCCAGGAGTGAGGTCGGACAGGGCCCTCTCATATGAGTGTTGTTTGGCCTAATAAAGACTTTGTTTATTCTTCTCCACTGTCCGGCTGACTTCCTATATAATTACTATAGGTGAGTGCGGTAAGTCACTCGGGTGGATTTGAGGGGGCTGCATGCCCCCATGCATAATTAACAAAGCCCGGGAGTTGGCAGTCCCTGGGGCTTAGGGGAGCCAGCAGGGCTTCCCACCCCTATTAAATTGAAGCTCCTGGGAGGTGGCAGTCCCCAGGGTAGCGAGGGGATGTGAAGGAGCCACCCACACATGTCTTTGTATAAGACCCCCAGAGGTGGTGGTCCGCGGGGCAGCATGGGCCCCTGTGGGTCCCCACTACATATTAAAGCATTGCCCCCGGGACCTTACCCATTCAGGAGTTTAAAACAACCAAAGCGCGGGAGTCTGTGCTTCATTTTTTATTTTTTATTTACGGACGGATTTGTGGATCCTATGCGTATCCCAATTACATTTTTATTTTTAATGGTTTATTTTGGCCCTGGGCGTCCCTGTGGGACCCCCTGACCAGGCCTAGGGGGCAGAGTGTTTCTACCCTGCCCTCTTCCTTTTCTTGATTTATGACCTTTTTTTGTGACTTGATTCAACAAATCACAAGATGGCTGCAAACACTTTTTGGCTTAGAGTGTTGGCAGCCAATCAGAATCAAGCTAGTGCTTGGGAGGGTTCACGGATCCACTGTAGTCACCAGATATATAAATAGTTTCAATATGAATAGTTCAGAAACTACTGAACGGATTTACACCATTTAAAATAGAACACTTTATGAACCAAGAGCTACATTTTTGCCAAATTTGGTGTAATTCCGTTCAGAAGTTCAGACTGTTGCTTTGACTAAAGTTTCCCATGGAAATTAACATGGGGAAAATACATTTTGGGACCCCCTTTTTCCTCAGCCCCAGCTTGACAAATTGCCCTAAACCTTTCAAGACAGGAGCGTACCGGAGCAGGGCATTAGTTTTGAAAATATTGCGAAGATTCCTCAAACAGCGCCAAAGATATTGGCAAATCAAAAAATGCATTTCCTATGCTAGGTCCTAGCTATAACTACCTACTGGCGAACGCCAGTAGCTAATATACATATAAATAAATATATATATATATATATAAATATATCCTGTTGGTTGTCTCCAGTAGGTAGTTATAGTTAGAACCTAGTTTCCATAGGAAATGCATTTTTAGTTTTGCTAATAACGTTTGTGTTGTTTGACGAATCTTCGTGAAAATCTTCAAAACAAAAGTCTATCTAGGTCAGCTCCTATTCTGAAAGTTTGGGGGTGATTCATTAAGCAGGGGCTGAGAAAAAAGAGGTGTGCCAAAACACGTTTTCCCCAAGTTAATTTCCATAGGACATTTTCAGACAGGCTAGAGCCCGAACTGCTGAACGAAATTACCCCAAATTTGCCAAAAAGGTAGTGCTTAGTTCAGAAAGCAACCTTTTTTTAAATGGTGTAAATCTGTTCAGTAGTTGCTAAGTGTTAGACCTGCCTGCCCTTTGGGTAGTCCCTCCTATTTAATTATTTATTTTGTCCCCTTTTTGCCCCTCAAACCTTTTCTTTTTACCTTTTCATGTCCACTGGATTTTTTATAGGTTTTGACCTAGGGTTTAGATGCTCTTTTTGCCTCATAGTCCTTTACCTGAGGCCTAGGTGCCTTTTTCTGACTAGAAAGTATGGGTCACGCAAAATGGTGGTCAGCAACTGCCATAACTGGCACCTCAGGAGCAAAGGCCCATAGGATAAACAGGGAGACTCTAGAACCTTCTGGCCTGTTCCGGACACTTGAGGCTAGGGGTATATAAGGGCAGAACCTGGTCGGCCATTTTGTGTAGCCACTGAACCAGTCGGAGTGCAGGCTGTGGGTATAGAGGGTTAGGAAGCTCAGAGGGTTGACTTCTTGTCAGAGGGTTGCTGCCTTACTGCTGCCACTGCCCCTTTCCCACAGATCTGGCCTTGCTGTATGACCACCTTCTTGTTCCGGCTTGGGGTCCCCTGACGAGTTAGGAGGAATTGACCTCTAGCCTTAGGAGAGACCGCGGAGGAGAAGGAAAGGGTAGAGCGGGTGAGCTGAATTGGGACTTCCTAACCACTATCTCTGGCGTGGGAGTTAATTACCAGTCCCCTGAGCTTTGAGAGAAACAAGGCCTGGACTGAGAGAAATAAGCCGCCTAAACTTTACCTGGGTCTGTTCTGGACACTGCCCGCAGTTTGGGCCCCACCGGTTATCTTCGTGTGGTAGAAGAAGTGGGTCCCATCCTCTCCTTGTCACGCTCCTGGGTAGGAGGGCACTGCTGCTGTGTGAGGAAGAGGTGACCTTGTCGTGGACCTGGTTCCGGCAGTAAACCCAATCCTTTTTCGCACTACGGGGCGAACGATAGGTCAAAGAGCTGGATCGAGGAAAACGCTGTTCCCCTGCGCAGGCTCACTGAGTAGTGTCTGAAAGTGTCAGGGGGCGGAGTGGCCTGGGAGACTTGATCGCTTGTGGGCGGAACCTGCTGAGAGCATTGCCGCCGGCGAGAGGAGGAGGCCAGCCCTGCGCCTCAGACGCTGTTCCCCTGCACAGGCCCGGTGTGCGGCTGGTGACGGAGGACACTCGTGTGAGGAGACGGCGAGACGCGATCCCGACGGCTCAACCTGGACCTCCCAAAGCTGGCGGTGAGATTCGTTAGCCGATTCCTGGTGAGGGGTGGAAGTGGAAGTGGAAAGCAGCGCTCTGCCACAAACAAGTAAGCAGATTCTGAGGGAAAGGTGGGGGAGTCCTAAAATAGACACCTGCATTCCCCGCTTAACAGGCTGGATGGTCCGGAGCCCGAAGGAACTGAATTAGAGCTGCGGTGCTGAGCTGGAGAGACAATCTTTGGAGGGCGTTAATAACTTGAGCAGAGTAATCTTAAATTGAACATCTTGGTGGTCCAGACCGTGAAAAGCCCTTGTGTAGTAACACTTGTAATTCATTGCCAGAGATAGGTTAATTCATCTAGCGCTCCAGTAGATGAGGCGAGGGGAGGGGAGTTCTTCAACCTAACTGATGTATTGATGCCCTGGTTCAAGTTACCAATGAAATGTCTTCTAATTTGTGCCTCACATAATAACCAGAGATCGCCTAATAAGAGAATTTCAATATAAATGTTAATCCTTTGGTTCTTGGAAACCTGGTACAAGAAAACCTCCTCTTGTAAGTGCAATCCATTGTTGTAGGAGGTGCCGATTCTGAGTATTAAGACAGTGCATCCTAATGTAAAATCATTGTAGGAAGTTAAAATGCTAAGAGGTTGCTGAACTGAGTACTAGTGGTGCTACAGGATATGTTTGGGGAGAACAGGTCAAGATGTACAGTGTATTAAATTGTTGAACTACTGAAGGGAGAGAGAAAATTTCACAAAGTATTTTTATAAAACAGCTCTTAGTTTCCTAAAAAATAATCGGTGTAGTGTCATTTTTGAGTGGATGGACGTTTGATTACTGAAGGGTGTGACGCAAACTATACATATGCTCCTTTGAGTTAGGCCTTCCTACTTAGTGCCAAGCTACCCTATGTGACTTGGTCAGCCCAGGTCCAACATAATTGTTGTCTAGCGGTGGGATCCGAACTGTGTTTGCGTCTACTCTGAAGTAACAAAGCGAACTCCACAGGCCTACACCTGGAGTTTTCTCCTGGCGGACTTCCCAATTACTACTTTTGCTTTTTCTAAATTTACTCCTGGTGGTGGGTGGAGGTAGCTTCAAATTGCCCCTTTTGAATCCATTCTTTCCGTGTGGTTGTTCCTACATTTCTCATCAGCAAAATGGAATTTGCTCTGGAGGAACTGGAAACCTATTCTGCAGCCCAGCTAAGAGACTTTTGCCAAAAGATGGGAGTGTTTTTCAAGCGTGGTGCCAAGAAGGGGGAACTCCAGACCAGTTTGAGGGCTTGGGTGGCAGCACATGGAGAGGGGAAGGAGGAGGAAGAGGGGACGTACCGGGACACAGTCATAGGGGTAGAGGGATTGTTCCATCCAGAGATGGGAAACCTACTTCCAGGACCTATGACCTTCTCAAGGGGGGGCAGCAGTGTCTCCGGAAGAAGCTTAACCGAAGCTGAACTAGTGGTCAGGAGGGAAAAAAGACAGCTCAAGTGGGAGTTAGCCAGGTTGGAACAGGAGAGGGAGGAACAGAGGATGGCTCATGAGTTAAAACTGAGAGAGCTAGAACTCAAGGCCCTACAGTTAGGACCCTCCAATTCTCCAAATGGTGGCAGCGAAACAAAAGAACTGACCAGGGAATCCAGACCCTACCTACCTAAAGACATAGTTGCCAGCTACAGCCAAGGGATCACCATCAGTGGCCAAAGAGGGGAGGCTCTGAGAGACACAGGAGCCAGTATGACTATGGTAAGGAGTCAACTGGTGTCTCCAGAGCAGGTGATTCCTCATGTACTCCACCCCGCCGCGATGGCTGACGGCAGATTGGGCTACTATCCTGTGGCCGAGGTTCCATTTGAGTGGGAAGGGGTTGCAGGTTCACTTCGAGTTGCCGTAAACCCTGCCGTGCCAGTCGATTGTCTGCTGGGAAATGACAAATTGTTTTTTGAATCGTATATGGCTAGATATGAGGTTGATGGCGATCCCATGTCTGTTGTTGTAGAATGAAGATAATTGTTGTTAACTAAGTAACGACTCAAAGACATAAATTATTGTCAGGGTAAACTAATAAAGTGTTGTTTATCCATAATCAATTGGTGTTTAACTCAAAATTTGGAGGCATAGGCAAAAATTCTTTTGTTCAGGGAAATGACATGGAGCACAATGCTTAGAGAGAGGTGGAATACCGGACTCATTCGGAGATGCTGGGTACACCTGACTGGGCCTGTGCAAGCACAAGGTCTGCGACTGCCCAGAGAGGGAGTTCGCCTGGGCTGGAGCCTGGAACAATGGCCCAGCCCGCTGCCGGAAAGGGACAGACCCGAAGACAGGAGAAGCCTGCTTCGGCTTCCACGCCCCATGAGACAGATCGGCCACCTGCGGTGGTGGGCCAGGAGTCCGTGGAGGGGGAAGTAGTCTCCCTGGAGGACCTACCCATTCCTGCTGAGTGGCATGTGGAGGGAGGGCCTACCAGGGAGGAGTTCTGTAAGGGCCAGAAGGAGTGCTTCCCTTGAGGGACTGAGGCGACAGGCTGAAGCCCAGGCAGCAGGGAACATTGCAGGGCACTATCACATTTACTGGGAGGACGGACTCCTCTACAGTGAACCCAAGGTACCTTTACCCGGTTCATCACGGGCCTTGGTAGTCCCTCAACGATACCGAGCCTTTCTGTTAGAATTGGCTCATGAGATTCCCTTGGCAGGACACTTAGGTCAGGACAAGACCATTGCCCGACTTGTCCCCCACTTTTACTGGCCTCAGATGAAAGTGGCATCTGACACCTACTGTCGGACGTGTGTATCCTGTCAAGCCAGTGGGAAAACAGGGGTGAAACTGAAAACTCCCCTGGAACCACTACCTGTTGTTAGCACCCCCTTTGAAAGGGTGGGCATCGACATTGTGGGGCCATTGGATCCACCAACTACAGCTGGTCACAGGTTTATCCTGGTTCTGGTGGATCACGCCACGCGGTACCCAGAGGCAATTCCTCTGAGGACTGTCACTGCACCCGTTGTGGCTAGGGCCCTGATGGGGATCTTTACCCGAGTGGGTTTCCCCAAGGAAGTTGTGTTTGACAGGGGGACCAACTTCATGTCAGCATATATGCGGGCGATGTGGAAGGAGTGTGGAGTGACCTACCGGTTCACCACTCCATACCACCCCCAGTCCAATGGACTGGTAGAGAGGTTCAACAAGACCTTGAAAGGCATGATAAGAAGTCTTCCTGAGAGCCTGCGGAGGAAATGGGACGTCCTCCTATCCTGTTTGCTATTCTCCTACAGGGAAGTGCAGCAGAAGGGAGTGGGCTTCAGCCCCTTTGAGCTACTTTACGGGCACCCTGTGCGTGGACCTCTCAGCCTGGTGAAGGATGGATGGGAAAAGTCTCCCAGAAAGCCTCCCCAGGATGTGGTGAGCTACATGCTGGCCTTCCGGAGCCAAATGGCAAAGTTGTGGAAGCAAGCTTCTGACAACTTGGAAGCCAGCCAAGCAGTAATGAAAGAGTGGTATGACCACAACGCTCACCCGGGTGAGTTGGAGCCTGGCCAGAAAGTGTGGGTGATGGAGCCTGGAGAGCTAAGTGCCCTCCAGGATCGCTGGACAGGCCCCTTCGAGGTGTTAGAGAAGAAGGGTAAGGCCACAAACCTGGTGGACCTTAAGACCCCTCGACAGCCCCTACGAGTGCTGCATGCTAATCGCCTCAAACCCCACCATGAGAGGCCCGAGGTCATCTTGATGATGGTGACTGATAGAGGAGAGGAAGCGGAAAGCGAGCCTCTCCCGGACCTGTTTTCGTCTCAGGAAAAGGATGGGTTGGTGGAGGTGTGATTCTCTCCCCATCCCTAACTCCTGAGCAGCGGGAGGACTGCCGCCGGATATTGGAGCAGTACTCTACGTTGTTCTCCCTTGTCCCGGGAAGGACCCACCTGTGTACCCATGATGTGGACACAGGAGACAGCCCACCAGTGAAGTCAAAGACCTACCGGCTGTCAGACAAGGTGAAGGCCAGCATCCACGGTGAGGTTACCAAGATGCTGGAGCTAGGAGTTATTGAACCTTCCAGTAGCCCCTGGTCCAGTCCGGTGGTTCTAGTACCAAAAGCTGCCCCACCGGGCACCACTCCAGAACTGAGGTTCTGTGTGGATTACCGGGGACTGAACTCAGTGACCAAGACTGATGCTCATCCGATCCCTAGGGCGGATGAATTGATTGACCGGCTGGGAGCTGCCCAATATCTGAGTACCTTTGACCTTACTTCAGGGTACTGGCAGATCTCCCTTACAGAAGGAGCAAAAGAAAGGTCAGCTTTATCCACGCCTGAGGGACACTTCCAGTTCTGCGTGATGCCCTTTGGGCTCAAGAACGCCCCTGCCACTTTTCAGCAGCTGGTGAACCAGGTCCTCTCCGGAATGGAGGCTTTCTCCGCTGCTTACCTGGATGACATTGCCGTCTTCAGCTGCAGTTGGGAGGACCATTTGCATCACTTGCAAGCTGTTCTCCAGGCCCTGAAACAAGCTGGCTTGACAATCAAGGCCAGCAAATATCAGATTGGGCAGGGGTCGGTTGTGTACCTAGGCCACTTGGTGGGTAGGGGAACAGTGCAGCCCCTCCAGGCAAAGATTGAGGCAATCATGACCTGGGAACCCCCCAAGATCCAGACTGAGGTCCGAGCTTTCCTGGGCCTCACAGGTTACTACCGTCATTTTGTGAAGGGGTATGGCCCTATTGTAGCGCCCCTCACAGAGCTCACATCCAAGAAACAACCTTGACGGGTAGTCTGGACAGAGGCCTGTCAGCAAGCCTTTGTGAAATTGAAACAGGCAATGTGTGCAGCACCGGTCCTGAGGGCCCCAGACTTCTCCAAGGAGTTCATTGTCCAGACAGACGCATCAGAGCATGGCATTGGGGCAGTGTTATCGCAACTCAATGAAGAGGGTCTGGATCAGCCTGTAGTCTTCCTGTCCAGGAGACTGCTTTCCCGGGAACAGAAGTGGAGTGCAATTGAGCGGGAAGCTTTTCCAGTGGTATTGGCTCTGAAGAAGTTGCGGCCATACCTGTTTGGCTCGCACTTCCTGGTTCAGACCGACCACCGACAACTTCGTTGGCTGATGCAAATGAAGGGGGAAAACCCCAAGTTGTTGAGGTGGTCCATCTCCCTAAAGGGAATGGACTTCCGGGTGGAACATCGGCCTGGAGTGGACCACGTCAATGCAGACGGTCTCTCTAGGTATTTCCGCCTTAGTGATGAGGACTCCCAAGGGGTTGGGTAGCTCTCCCCACTTTAATCTGCGGGGGACGCATGTTAGACCTGTCTGCCCTTTAAGTAGTCCCTCCTATTTAATTATTTATTTTGTCCCCTTTTTGCCCCACAAACCTTTTCTTTTTACCTTTTCATGTCCACTGGATTTTTTATAGGTTTTGACCTAGGGGTTAGATGCTCTTTTTGCCTCATAGTCCTTTCCCTGAGGCCTAGGTGCCTTTTTCTGACTAGAAAGTATGGGTCACGCAAAATGGTGGTCAGCAACTGCCATAACTGGCACCTCAGGAGCAAGGGCCCATAGGATAAACAGGGAGACTCTAGAACCTTCTGGCCTGTTCTGGACACTTGAGGCTAGGGGTATATAAGGGAAGAACCTGGTCGGCCATTTTGTGTAGCCACTGAACCAGTCGGAGTGCAGGCTGTGGGTATAGAGGGTTAGGAAGCTCAGAGGGTTGACTTCTTGTCAGAGGGTTGCTGCCTTACTGCTGCCACTGCCCCTTTCCCACAGATCTGGCCCAGCTGTATGACCACCTTCTTGTTCCGGCTTGGGGTCCCTCTGACGAGTTAGGAGGAATTGACCTCTAGCCTTAGGAGAGACCGCGGAGGAGAAGGAAAGGGTAGAGCGGGTGAGCTGAATTGGGACTTCCTAACCACTATCTCTGGTGTGGGAGTTAATTACCGGTACCCTGAGCTTTGAGAGAAACAAGGTCTGGACTGAGAGAAATAAGCCGCCTAAACTTTACCTGGGTCTGTTCTGGACACTGCCCGCAGTTTGGGCCCCACCGGTTATCTTCGTGTGGTAGAAGAAGTGGGTCCTATCCTCTCCTTGTCACGCTCCTGGGTAGGAGGGCACTGCTGCTGTGTGAGGAAGAGGTGACCTGGTCGTGGACCCGGTTCCAGCAGTAAACCCAATCCTTTTTCGCACTACGGGGCGAACGATAGGTCAAAGAGCTGGATCAAGGAAAACGCTGTTCCCCTGCGCAGGCTCACTGAGTAGTGTCTGAAAGTGTCAGGGGGCGGAGTGGCCTGGGAGACTTTATCGCTTGAGGGCGGAACCTGCTGAGAGCATTGCCGCCGGCGAGAGGAGGAGTCCGGCCCTGCGCCTCAGACGCTGTTCCCCTGCGCAGGCCCGGTGTGCGGCTGGTGACGGAGGACACTCGTGTGAGGAGACGGCGAGACGCGATCCCGACGGCTCAACCTGGACCTCCCAAAGCTGGCGGTGAGATTCGCTAGCCGATTCCTGGTCAGGCCGGGGGAAGTGGAAAGCAGCGCTCTGCCGCAAACAAGTAAGCAGGTTCTGAGGGAAAGGCGGGGGAGTCCGAAAATAGACACCTGCATTCCCCGCTTAACAAGCTGGATGGTCCGGAGCCCGAAGGAACTGAATTAGAGCTGCGGGCTGAGCTGGAGAGACAATCTTTGGAGGCCGTTAATAACTTGAGCAGAGTACTCTTAAATTGAACGTCTTGGTGGTCCAGACCGTGAAAAGCCCTTGTGTAGTAACACTTGTAATTTATTGCCAGAGATAGGTTAATTCATCTAGCGCTCCAGTAGATGAGGCGAGGGGAGGGGAGTTCTTCAAGCTAACTGATGTATTGATGCCCTGGTTCAAGTTACCAATGAAATGTCTTCTAATTTGTGCCTCACATAATAACCAGAGATCGCCTAATAAGAGAATTTCAATATAAATGTTAATCCTTTGGTTCTTGGAAACCTGGTACAAGAAAACCTCCTCTTGTAAGTGCAATCCATTGTTGTAGGAGGTGCCGATTCTGAGTATTAAGACAGTGCATCCTAATGTAAAATCATTATAGGAAGTTAAAATGCTAAGAGGTTGCTGAACTGAGTACTAGTGGTGCTACAGGATATGTTTGGGGAGAACAGGTCAAGATGTACAGTGTATTAAATTGTTGAACTACTGAAGGGAGAGAGAAAATTTCACAAAGTATTTTTATAAAACAGCTATTATTTTCCTAAAAAATAATCGGTGTAGTGTCATTTTTGAGTGGATGGACGTTTGATTACTGAAGGGTGTGACGCAAACTTTACATATGCTCCTTTAAGTTAGGCCTTCCTACTTAGTGCCAAGCTACCCTATGTGACTTGGACAGCCCAGGTCCAACACTAAGAAATTCAAAAAATAAGAGTAAAAAATCAATTTCCCATGGGAAACTTTAGGCAAGGCTACAGCCAAAACTACCGAATGGAATTACCCCAAATGTGGCAAAAAGGTTAAGAAAGTGACCTTTTTTTTCAATGGAGTAAATCCGTTCGGTAGTTGCTGAGAAATTAAAAAAATAAAAGTTTTGATTTCTATGGCCGCAGTGGAGGCGCGAGCCCTCCCGACCACCTGCTTTATTCTAATTGGCTGTCAACACACCAAACCAGGAAGTGTTGGCAGCCATCTTGTGACTCAGTAGAAATGAGTCGCAAGAAAACAGAGAAATAAGCATGAAAAACAAGAAAATGATGCAGGATAAAAACACCCTGACCCCCTATGCCTGCTCAGAGGGTCTCACAAGGCCCCCCAGGCCACAAAAAAGCTTTTTTTTTAAAATAAATTGGCCAAATTCGCTCTGTGTGTGCAAATACGTACAAAGAAATGTCAAAAAAACAAGCAAGGGCTCCTGTGCTTTGTTATGTTTAAGCCCCCGGGTGGGCCAGGTCCTGGGGGCATGTAGAAAATGTATAGTGGGGGCCCCCGCAGCCCTGGGGACAGCCACCTCCCCGGGGCTCTCCTATTTTTTAAAAAACCTATGTGGGGGCTCAAGCCCCCCACATGCCCTGGGGACCACCACCTCCCCGGGGCACTAACTATGCAAATGTGGGGGTCCATTACTGACCCCCAACCTCCGGGGACCACCACCTCCCCGGGGCTTTGCAATAGTTGGGAGCCCTTGATGGCCCTGGGGACGGCCACCCCCCAGGGCCGACTCCTGCAGTGTCCTGGGGTGCCCACCCCCAGGACACTGCTGTTTGCTATGGTAGGGCGGGAGCACGGCCCTCGCCCTACCATAGCAAACTCTTCTTTGCTTCATTGAAGCAAAAGCATGGTAACCTGCGTTCGCTTCAATGAAACAAAGTGGGATTGCTTTTCCACACGGGGAACTGTATGTCAGCAGCTCCCCTTGCGGAAAAGTAATACCGGCTTACACAGGAGGCGGGGAGTCGGCTGGGACCGTGGGGGCATTGGGGCTCCCTCCACGGTCCCCAACGGATGGGGCCAGCCCAGGGGGATGGGGTCCCCAAGGCTAGAAGTAGCCTGGGAGGGGGACCACGCCGCCCCCTCCCCTTTAAATCATTTTTAAAAAATAACAAAAAAATGCAGGGCCCGGAAGACAGGGTCCCTGGGGCCATAACTGGCCTGAGGAAGGGGGGGCACGCTTCCCCCTCAGAAAAAAAATGGATGGCCAGGCCCCGGGGGTTTGGTCCACAACTGGCCATGGGAGGTGCGCCACACGGTCTCCCTCAGCATATTTTTTTTTTAAAAGGGAGCAAGGCCCCAGGGGATGGGGTCCCCGGGGCCAAAAGTGGCTAGGAGAAAGGGGGCTGTGCAGCCCCCCTATCCAAAAAGTTTTTTTTTAAAGGGAACAGGCAAATCGACGGAGGCCCTGCCCACTTCCTGCACCACTATCCAAACGCGTCCCGTGGCGGCTTTTAAGGTGGGAAATTAGTTACCCTTGGGCTGCATTGCAGAAAGGTGGTCCGAGGCCATGCCCCTTTTTACACCTCTCTGCAATGCAGCTGTGTGGCGCTTACTGGAGGTACCTGGTGGGCTGGTTGGACCCCAGGGACACTCAGGATTCAAGGGGACTTAATCCCCCAACATAAAACGCGGCACAGGCGTGTTTACACAGTGGTGAAGGGAGAGGGGGCATATTGTGACATGTGTGCAAACACATCCTGTGGCGTGTTTTAAGTTGGGGGATTAAGTCTACTTGAATCCTGAGGGTCCCCGGGGGCCAACTAGCCCACCATTTACCTCCAGTATGTGCCAGGGAGCTGCGTTGCAGAGTCGTGGTCCAAGGCCATACCCCTTTTTATACCACGCTGCAATGCAGCTCTGTGGCGCTTTCTGGAGGTAGCTGATGGGCTAGTTGTCCCTCAGGGACCCTCAGGATTCAAGGGGACTTAATAACCCAACTTAAAATGTGCCACAGGGCGCGTTTGCAGACTTAACATATCAGGCCCGCTGCTTCCCTGCACCACTGTGCAAATGTGCCCTGTGGTGTGTTTTAAGTTGGGGGATTAATTACCCTTCAATCCTGAGGGTCCCTGGGGGCCAACTAGTCCACCAGGTACCTCTTGTAAATGCCACAGGGCTGCGTTGCAGAGAGGTTCTCCGAGGCCATGTCCCTTTTTACACCACTGTGCAAACGCAGCTTCTGGTGCACTGCTGGTGGGGCGATGAGGACCTCTTGTGGCCTGAGGACCTCAAGACACAAGTGGACTTCATCCTCTGAGCAGGAGTGCGCCAGAAGCCGCATTGGCAGCGTGGTGTAAAAAGGGGCATGGCCTCAGACCACCTCTCTGAAACGTAGGTCTGTGGCGCTTACTGAATGTGCCTGGTGGGCTACTTGACCACCAGGGACCTTCAGGATTCAAGGGGACTTAATAGGGATGTCATAGTTAGAAATTAGCTTTTAAAAACCATTGAAATTCACTGAAAAAAACCTAGGTTTCAGGGACGTTATAGTTAGCTGGACATTTCACTCTTACCAAACCATAGAAATTCCACCGTTATAGTTAGTTCAGCTAACTATAACTCGCGCACCTGCAATGGACTGCTCATGATATCAGTCAGTCAGTCAGTCAAAATTGGCTTTATTTCGATATAGAACATATCTTTAAAAGCAATACATAGACATTATAAAAAGATAAAAGGCCCAATTCATCCTGTAGGAGGGACAATAGCAGGCACAAAGAAGGTAGTATAACCAACTTTGTACCGAGGTTCCAAACACCAGGTTTCTTGGAAAATACATATCCCAAAGGACTCAATGAAGGAATTCCACTCAGGTAAATCTAGATTTCGTGAGATGCCCGCTATGTTCCAGCTAACTATTTTCAAATCAGTATTCACATCTGTCTCATGCTCTACTAAAAGTCTCTGTGTGAGCGGGCTAAGCCCTAAGTTAGGGGTCTTTCGGGCACCCTCCAACAATGGCATGGCGCCAGGTACACCCGAAACAGAGCATCCAAGTTGCTCCCCATATGGGGGACCAAAAATGAAAGCAGGAGATGGTGGACGATCGCAAGAGGGTCCCAGGGTATCCCCTAGCGAATTCATACTGCAGCTCCCAGATATAGCAGCTACGGCAAGTATCTTCTTAGGCGATTGATAATCGTCTGGTCAATAGCCCCGCCATGGCCAATAAGAATTTGAATCTGGAGTCTGACGAAACAGGCTAGAAGAAGGTGGATCATGAAAGAAATGTCTACTAGCCCTTCCCTCCCTATTGATAGGTCTAGGATGCCATGCTGCTGCAGGATAGGGATAAAAATAGCTAAGGTCACGCACACTAATACCTGAGCTACCTTCACAAGTATCGTAGCTGCAAACAAATCTTGCCTCCTGGGATCTTAAAAACTGACAAGAATGCAATCGCCCCCTAGGTCTTTAGGCCTAGGGCCTATCCAGCTAACCCTTCTTAAATGGAGAACCCGACCATCAATGAAACTAGGCAAAGGTCTATTTTCCCTGAGCCAAAATATGGTTTTATTTTTAAGTTCGGTATATGACTCATGTTTGTCTGGTTTAAGCATGGGAACCCCAGTAAGGACTGCTACATAAGGCTGACCATGAGGAGGTAAGTTGACATTGGGAGCAATAGTTGTATCCAGTTCTCCCACTAGTTGTGATTTAGACGCTAAAGCTGAAGTCGGGTTCCTGGTTTTAGCCACCTCAACACCTTTACTTTTACTAGAATTCTTATTCTTGGCAAGACTGCCAGACCCAGAACCTGCAGGCATCATGGCCTTCTTTAAGGGCTCATTACTGCTCGTTGTCAATTTGGGTTGTACTAAATCATCTACAACAACCGCCCCTGTGTTCAAGGGATCCCCGGGGGAGTTCCCACACTGTGCAGTTGATATATTTCCCACCACCCCTGGTGATATAGTCAGGGCATCATCAACAGTAGTTGGCGCCTGGGGACAGTATTGCTTGCAAGCCCATCCTCTCTAATTCTGGAGTGGAGTTTAATTAGGGTTTTTAGGGAAAAGAAGTTGTCAAGAGTGGCCTGCTCAAATCTGTCCAACCGCTCCGTCAACGCCTTAACTCTCTCCAGACCTGGGAGGAGCAGGGATTTCATTAGATGTTCAATCTGAGCAATAGATGGGATCTCGGGGAAGGGGGCTGCAACAGGAGCAGATGTCAAATCTGCACTAGTTTTCTTACCAAGGACAGCAGAGACACCAGAGGCACCTCCCCCCACCAACCCTTGGGGCTGTTTAGTTCCCGCCCCCAAACCTTTAGGGATCACACCCCCTCTATTGCCATTCCTCCTTGGTTTCTTACAGGGTTTAAGATAGGTACCTTTACGAGGACTAGCAATATGTTTCCTTTTAGTGGTAGCTACTCTATCAGCTAATAATGCTGATGTCACAAGATGGGGAGTGGGGTCATCGTGACAAGGTGGGGTAGGCAAGGAGACCAAGAGAGCAGGCGGCTCAGCAGGTCGTGAGTCAGGGAAGGAGGTTCCATCCCCACATGGAACTGAGTCAGGCAGCCTTTCTAACCTATCCAAGCTAGCCCTAATGGCAGTGATTCGTGGGTGATCGGTGCTAGTAGAGTCAATGATCAAGGGGTCAACAGGATGTACTGGAGATAGAACTAACGTCAAGGGGCCCAAAGAGGAGCGTTTATTAACAGGTAGTTCCCGAGAAAGACGGCGTTCTGTCGTAGCTATTTCTTTCTCGATAACCGTGACAACACGTGTAAATAAACTGGTCCATAGTGCCACTTACACAGCCACCTCCCCCCTCAGGCTCATGCCAGAGCGTGTTGACATTGGCATAAGAAAAACTACAAAATAGTAGTAGGGCTAGTTCCTTGGTCTAAGAAGGACTCATATAAAGGAAAAAGACAATAAGACCCAATAACCTGACTCACCAGAGACCAAACCTTAGGGGGGTGACCCAGCCCAGCCCTGGCCAGCCCTAGACGGCCACAGATGGCCCGCCCTGTGCCCGGGCTTAGCCCGGCGCCCGCCCGCACGCGTCCCGCGTACGCGTGTAATATAGTGGTTAAGTAATAGGAGGTGGGGGCGGGAAGAGGACCAGCTGTGGCAAATCAGCGCCGCTGAGCACGCTGGTCCTCACAGTCCCGCGGGCTAACAGGGGGTCAGTTTAAAAGTTAGAATGCAGAGCCCTTCCTCTCGCTCCAAAGTGCGAGCGGAACCCGCGCAGCGGGGGCCGCGAGTAGTTGTCAATCCTCACAAGGCAGGTCCGCAGTCACAAGGCGTCCCCAGCAACAACACCAGCTCTCCCCTCGCAGATCAAGGGACAGTCAACACCAGGCAGGTGAACTCCACAAAGCGATTTAACCAGGCAGGAGGCGGGGGCGGGAAGAGGACCAGCTGCAGCAAATCAGCGCTGCTGAGCACGCTGGTCCACGCAGTCCCGCGGGCTAACAGGGAGTCAGTTTAAAAGTTAGAATGCAGAGCCCTTCCTCTCGTTCCAAAGTGCGAGCGGCTCCCGCGCAGCGGGGGCCGCGAGTAGTTGTCAATCCTCACAAGGCAGGTCCGCAGTCACAAGGCGTCCCCAGCAACAACACCAGCTCTCCCCTCGCAGATCAAGGGACAGTCAACACCAGGCAGGTGAACTCCACAAAGCGATTTAACCAGGCAGGAGGCGGGGCGGGAAGAGGACCAGCTGCAGCAAATCAGCGCCACTGAGCACGCTGGTCCACGCAGTCCCGCGGGCTAACAGGGGGTCAGTTTAAAAGTTAGAATGCAGAGCCCTTCCTCTCGTTCCAAAGTGCGAGCGGCTCCCGCGCAGCGGGGGCCGCGAGTAGTTGTCAATCCTCACAAGGCAGGTCCGCAGTCACAAGGCATCCCCAGCAACAACACCAGCTCTCCCCTCGCAGATCAAGGGACAGTCAACACCAATGATATCACATATTACATCATTCATAACATGGTCAGTGACATAACTGATGATATCACTGATGACATCTCAAATGACATCACTGATGACATCATCCAGTGACTGTGTGTTTCTGTAAAGTTAAAATATGTTTTATATATATTCCAATGTATATTGAAGAATGAGTGGGTGTATAAGTGTCTGGATGGAGGATTTAGTAGGTGCATGAGTGACTATATAAGTAAATGAATAAATGTGTCTTACTGAATGCATGGGTTAGTGACTAAACTGTGTGAATGTCTGTATCAGTATGTCTGTTGTTGTGCAAGATGCTGCATGGGTTGGTCAGTAGCTACATGAGTGTCTATGTAGGTTATTGATTGGTTGTCTGAGTATTTATGGGGAGATTGAGTGTGTGTGTGTGGGTGGATGGGAGGTGTGTGACTGTGCATAGATATGTGAGTGGTTGATTTGCTGAGTGTATGGGTTCAAGGGTGCATGTGGAAACAGCTGTATGGGTTTGTGAGTGTGTGTATGGGTGTGTTGGTAAGTGAATGGATGTCTCAGTGCTATATGTCCAAGTAACTACATATGTAAGGCAGTGTATGTGAGAGTTGAAGTATATAAATGACTGTACAAGATAGTCAGTGATTGTTAGACTGGATGCATGGGTGAGTGTGTACTTTTATCACTGAAACTAGCAGAGAGTAAGTATGCATTAGTATCTGTATGAATAAGTGAGGTGGTGTGTGTATAATTGTATAAGTGAGTAAATGGGTGTGTAATTGATTCTTTGCATGACTGACTAGGTGTGTGAGTATCTGTATGGATGAGTTGGCGGTGTGTGAGTGTCAGTATAGGTTTATGAATGCATATGATAGTGTAGTGTTGTTGGGTGACAGCTTGTATGAGTGATTGTACGGATGAATGAGTGGATGTGTGTGTAGACCTAGGAATCAGTGAGTGCGTATGTAGTAACTGGTATTAGTGTGTCAAGGATTTAGAAAATGGTAGCCTGTATTTTACAGTGCGTGTATCAAAGGTTATATTAGAGTGTGAGGAACTGCATCAGATTTTCCTGTGGATTATGTCATCAGTGATGTCATCAGTGATGTCATTTGAGAATTCATCAGTGATGTCATTTGAGAATTCATCAGTGACATCACCGACCATGTCATGAATGATGCAATAGGTGATGTCATCAGCAGTGCATTGCGGGGCGTGAATTATAGTTAGCTGAATTAAGTATAACGGTGGAATTTCTATGGTTTTGTAACAGTGACATGTCCAGCTAACTATAACGTTCCTGAAACCTATGTTTTTTTTCAGTGAATATATATATATATATAAATATATATATATATATATGTATGCATATATTTATATACATATATATAGAGAGAGAGAGATAGAGAGAGAGAGAGAGAGAGAGAAAAAAAGAGAGAGAGAGAGAGAGAGAGAAAGAGAGAGAAGTTTTTTTGATACAGCAGATCATAGCTAAACAACAGCGCACACCTGCTGCCTTGAGGTGAGACCTAAAAAGAGAAGTTGCAGGGATTTGAGGAATGAAATCTCCAGGACCCACAGACTCTGGACCAGCATCGACAGAAGCAGCATCAGGTTCTGCAGGGACAGCAGTAGCTGTAGCACCTTGGGAGTCAGGAATTACAAAAAGAGGAATGGCACAGCACAGGATATGCGTGTAAAAGGAACTGCAACCACAGGGCCATCAGCAGGGCTGCAGATGTGAAAAACGAGTTCTCTAACAAGAACAGCAGCATGGGTTGCAACATCTAGTAGAGAGACGACACACCCATGAACACCAGAAGCAAGAGCAGTAACAGCTGCTTGCCCGGAGATGCTAGTGGTTTGCTTCCATCCTGTTGCTGCTGCCTCTTTTCCACCTCTTTCAGCCTCCCTGTAGTTTCGCTCTTCTTTGCTAGGTATGCTTCGTGGGAGCTACCACTGCTGTTCGTCATGCTGTTCATGTTGTTGACACTCCTGTCGTGTTTTCTAAACTTCTACAGCCATCTCGGGAGATCTGCGGTTTGCAGATCTTTTTCTCCCACTGTCCCGGGTGGCACAGGCTCTCCTTTGCCACCTTGCGCTTTTACTTTGACGGTCCTGCGTTTATCACGTTTTGTCTTCCCTTCTACCTTTTGAACTCTTCCCTCTGCCGATCTCCATCCTGTCTTCATCCTGAAGCTCCTGCAGCTCCGTCTCCTGTCTCTCTGGCCCCGCCCCTTTCCCCGTAGCGCGCACGGTTATCGTCCACGCCCCCTCCGAATCTTTCGCTCAGCTAAGGCGTCGCTCTGGCTCTGAAACTCCGCCCACAAGACCTCAACCGTGGGAAAGACGCGCAGCCTCCCGCCACGCCCCCTGCTCGCAGCCCCGCCCCCTTGGAGCCGCGCACTATATGAGCCGCCGAGCCGCCTGCTGCCCTCCATCAGCCCCTGAGGAGCAGCGCGATGGTCAGCCCTGGAGCTGCAGCAAGATGCTGGATGGACACCTCCTGCAGGGCTGGCTAGCACTGGCCCTTCTGGCCCTGGCCTCTATAGGGCCCACGGCTGCTTACTTCGGGTAGGTCTGCGAGGAGCCACGACACAGCCCCCACAAACCTGTATTAACTTTTGCTGGATGTGCAACTTATTTTAAAAAGAGCATTAACCCCTTGAAATATATACATGTGTTTTTGTGGATTTTTTTCCCGGTTTTTGATAACTGTTCCAGCTGCTTTCCATGTTTGACAACGACAACCCAGAGCAAGTGGCCCCAAGTGCAGGAGCACGCATGGTCGCTGGTGCCACGAGACAGGACGTGACACTGTGCTCGGGGGTCTTGCAGACGGGTCTTCCCCTGGGGGGTCTTGCAGAGCCCCATCAACCCTTAAGCCTTCAAACGCGTTTTAATGACAGTCTCATGTCACCCGAATCATGAATGGTTACTTTACTTTTTAATTTGTGTTTCCTGACCATTGCGGGTCCTAATCTCCAAATTGTATATGATATGCATATAATGAAGGAAAAAAAACAGAGGAATAGGGGGACCCCTCCTTCATGGGAAACTCTTAGGCGCTTGTGCAGGTGGCGCCCTCTTGGAAGCAGGCACTATGTTATTAAGTTGGCAGCTCCCGAGAGGCCAGGCATGCTAGACTGTGCCACAAGGCGTCAACCACATGCTAGGGCAGGAACCCTAAATTGGAAGGCAGCTTCAGATAATCTAGCCCCCCCCCCTATGAATAGTTCCCTTGGTTCTGCTGTCACCCTCAAGCAAATCCTCAGACACTTTCTTGCTGTTCCTTTAAAAACTGCCCTTCGTGGTTCGCCTCATGCCTCCTGTTCACCCTTTCCTCTTCGGTGTACACTTCCTAGATCTGTGCAATGCTTTTTTATTTACTGTCTCGCCAAATGTATATTTTGCCTACCCTTTATTTGCCCTTCTTCACTGTGCAGAAGAACTTGGACACGTATATTAGATTAGACTTGGCCTTCAAGCTTTTTTATTTGTATTTGTTAGCATATTTGTCTGTCGATGTGCTTGTCCGTTCACATGTGCTCTCCCTTCCTGCTTGCAGTTTTAGTAACCCAACTCGGAGTCGCTGCGCTTTTTTCAATAACCGCAAGCGAGATTTGTGATTTTCTGCTGCAGGTTAGGAATGTTTAATAAGGGGGATTCTCGTATGCCAGATTGTCTGGCGTTCAATGGACTTGGCTGGATGTCAAATGCGCACCATACTCAGCTGGCCTCTGTGCAGTTTCTGTAACCTCGCTTGGATTTATCACGTTTGCTCGCTGGTGGAGGCTTTCCCTGTTGTGTTTTATTGCCAGGGCGTGTGCGTGTGGGTATTCAGGCATGTCTGTTTCTCTTTTCCCAGACGCCCCAGGCTCTACTCTCGGTGCTTCAGGAGGGTGGTGTTTCCAGGCGCTACAGATTTAACTGTTAGAATAAGTGTGCATTTAAGAGTAGTGATGCTGGGTTTTTTTTTTGGGGGGGGGGGGGGGGGGTGATTTTTTCCATTGATGTATTATTGTTATTTAATGCCCTCTTGCAGGAAATGTTTTGAATGTACTTCATCTTTTAAGGAAGATTGTTTTTTCTTTTTTGGGGGGAGGGGGGTATTGTTTCCTCATCATAAATCACACATGCTGTTGAATTTCACTACATGGCAACACCCACGATGTATACTATGATACACCAACTTCTTCTCAAATAAGTATTGTTTTGAATCTGTTTTATGGACAACGCCGAAGAGAGAAGATTCTGCTGCATGAGTGAAATCTGTTTATAATTCTGAATTTGTACGTAAAAGCCGATTTTTAAGTTGAATGACACTTGAGATTAGAAAGTACTTGTCAAAACTCTCTGTGGAACTTAGCTTTCTGTTTGCTGGCATTTGTTGAATTAAAATATCGCGTGTTTGTTTTTTTCCTCGCTACGTCTTCTCTCTGTACAGTTTATTTAAGGTTTGTAACGCGCAGGGTTCCTTCTCCCCCTCTGGCTTCCCACATTTCCCTGCCTTGTGGTTCTGTGGTTTTTGGAGGGGCCCTCGCGTTTCCTTTCTTTCCCTTGGAATAGTGTCAACATTTCAGGGAAGATAAGAGTGACGTGCATTACTTTTCCACTTGCTTCGCCTTTCTCATTCAATGTAGCTTTCTTTTGCGCTCAAGGAGAAACTTTGTATCGGTAGATAACACTTTCTTGCCTTCCTCTTGGCTTCACCTGTCAGCTGCATACCAAATAAAAAAAAAGTAATCGAAATAAATGCGTTGGTGCAGTTCGAGCGCTCGTCCAGCAGGGGGGTGTATTAACTCATTAATGAGAAACGCTGAAGTGTAGATTCCTGCAGGTGTATCCTGTTCTCAAAGAAAATAAAATACTGTCGTGGGAATTTTTGTGTTTTTCTTCTTTTTTTCTGATTTCATGTTTCGAAAACGTTATCAGAGGGCCTTCCTTTCTCTAAATAGGCACCGGTTAAACCACAACACTAAAGAGGTTCGCCCCCTTTAAATGTGTTACGCGATTTATGTGCACTGAAGGCCTTCCAAGATTTTGCTCGGATTTTTTGTTGTATTTTGGGGAGGAACTGAGAACTCTCGCTAAAGGATGCCGCCGTTCTGTATGCACACTTACAGGTCACCTGGCTCTAACATGGTAAGAAGCAGGCTGGTCCACCGGGGAATGGAGAGATTCGCAACTTGACCGGTGGTTCAGAATGGCGGTGGGACTTGGTTGAGGCGTGCTGTAGCAGGTTCAGTGGCACCGGGGCTCAGAGCCCCGTGTGGCCCAATGAACCCAGATACTTGCTGTATTTTGCTGCCACTAACAGCAGTCAAAGGCGCAGTTTTCCTTCCTTGCTCCAGGGTCCATGAAGTCCCTGCTACGCTGCTAGGGCTGGGCTAGAGTCAGTCACGTGTCACGAGGGCCTCTTAACCGCCCTATAGTGGAAGTTCAGCTCCAAGTCCTGGCCGCTTCTAACCATGGACGGACGCCGAAATAAGGATGTGGTTTGTCTGCTTAACTCACTCCAGGGCTTCGTCCCCGTGTAGTTTAGCTAATCAGTGGCGTAACAAAAGCCCCCGCTGAGCAGGGGGGGGGGGGGGGTCGGGGGTCGCAATCCGGAAAAACTCTGAAGAGCCATGCTTAATTTAGCCCCCCCCCCCCATGACCACATTTTCATATTTGTGTTTAAGTTTCTTTGTAGTTTTTTGTGGTTTGATTTAGAACCAACATATGGGGTGGGCGCAGTGCAATCATATGAATTTTCTTGGCGCTGTGGGTCGGTCCGCGCCCCCACAGTCTGTTTCCATAGTCGGATGACTTTTAAGTCAGTAGTTCTGGATGCCGTTCTGTATATTCGCATGCTTTTTGTTATTAATACGCATTACAGGATGCAGTTGCTTTGTCTAAGAATCCATGCATTGCCTGCGCTTCTGGGGCAGAGTCGGTCTTTGCCAGGATAGCGCCCTGGGCGGAAAGTAACGTGGCCCAGCGGCTGGTGAATAAGATGAGCCCTGTTTGTGTTAGCGGTCAGTTCCTGGCTGAGTGATTACATAAGTGTGGCTGGCATAGGGTGACCAGATCTTGAGAACCAAAAACATGGGACATTTTGGAAAAATAGAAGCAATATTAAACATTTTCATCCAAGGAATGGTGCAGACTGACTGCTCTCATCAACATAGGACCACATACGATGCAATAAGAAAATAAATAAAAGGTAATTTCTACAACCCACATCATACCTATTAATTAAATAGCTTACTTATAACAGCTAACTAGCACAGCTTTAGAACACCCCAAAAAGTGCCTCGCTGTTTTCAGTCGACCCCCTCTAAAAACCTGGACATGAGCAAAAACTGCCGGGACAGCGGGTGGAAAACCGGGACTGTCCGGGCAAATCCGGGACCTCTGGTCACACTAGGCTGGCATCGGAACACACACATATCCATGCACCTCTCCTGAGTCCTGACCCACCTGTTTCACTCACAGATTAGCGCCTAAAGCGGGTGGCACGTTTTTTTTTTTTTAGGGGGGGGGGGGGCGGATAGTGTGTGGTAGCAGGGGGTAAGAGGGGGCAGGGAGGGCAAACAAGAAGGCTTACGGAGTGTTAAAACAACACCAACACCAAACAACCCCTCACTGGGGCCAGGGACTCTCCTGTCTGTATGACCTAATGCAGTCCGCTCCTTACGCCCCCCTGATTGTCGCCCTGGGCCCGGCCCGCCCGCGCCTAGAGCTGGCCCGATCCTGGGGGGCTCCTCGCACCCTCTCGTGCCTGCTAATGTTGCTCAGAGGGTTGACAGCGTGCTGCAAGGGAGGTGACTTTATGAACTCCAGCATCGTGTATTCTTTGAGTGCCATTGTAATTTAGCCCGTTACCACCTGATGGCGCAACCTAGTTGCACATCCACGGATCAATCTTTTTCAATTTATTCTGCACATTGTTCAAAGAACAAATGAGCGCCAATTATTCGACGCCATTATTTATATTATTATTGCAGTCTACTACCAGATGTTGTGAGTCTAGTTAAACTTCCAGAATTTCAGCCCCATGTCACCTTCGTTGATGCCTTGTTTGCAGATGTACCCTTTTCGCTGTTTGATTTACATAACGCATTTAGAAATTCCCCCGCGTGCTTTATTTCGTCTTTGACGATTAAAACCCATTGGAGTCTCTAACAGAGGTCAGGAGATTTCTCCTGCGTACCATGCAGCCATAAAAGAGGGAGGAACACACTTTGTGAATTGTAGGTGATCCGTTTGAAGCAGTGGCGGCTGGTGAGATTTGAAAGTGGTAGGGCGTAAAAAATTATTATTCTGCACTGCAATGAGCAAGCGTAACGAGGGAGCCCGAATAACCGAGAACATTTTGAAAAAGAGTTGACAAATGGTATATAATTAGTGAATGCCCAAAACAGAATTGCAAACTGCAAATGTAGTACAATTGTGTGAAAAATATTTTCTGAATTTAAAAAAGGAAACCGAAACAACGATATTTGGGTGACAAAGCTTGGTGTGCAGTCGCTAGTCATGCTTGCAGCTTTCTTAGCAACCCTCATGATTGGAAAGCCTGTTTCACTACCCTCATACACCCGGCTTCTTCAAACACTGGGATTACACATTTTTAGCTGCTGCTTTTGTTTTGTCTGTAGGCAGCCAAATAACCAACCTCAAGAACTTCTGCCAGCACCATGCCCTAACACAAAAATATGAATTTTGATTCAAACCGATTTGTCTCATAATAATTGGGAATAAACACAGCTCAGGCCACCATTCCACCTTAGAACCAAAGACAGCCCCTCACAGACCTAACAATAATAATCATCAAGTGCATTCCATGCAATAAAGTCACATCCCTCCCTACAAGTGGCTGCTTTACCGATTTCTTTCTGTGAACATTTCCCTTAAAAAACAACACAGTTTGTCCCTTTCTTGATTGAGGGATGCAGGACAGGGGGGCCAAAGGAACAAATTGAAAAGGAGCATCAAACTGCTGTTCAGTCACCACCTCCCACTGATTACCTATTTAACAGCATCTGCCAGACATGCATGTTAATTCCAGTTCATAAACAAATGGTACCGAATCCAGCACCACAGCTACGCACTACCCAGGTCTGTGGGACCCGGATTGTAGTACACCCCTGCTGCAAGAGGTGTAATATATCATGACAGATAATCCTTGCCAGTGCCACCTCTCCCAGGCCACGAGTTAAGCAGTGCTTCCCGACAACAGGTTGGTCACGAGTTAGCACTCAAGGCAAGTATCGGGTAACAGGATACTTTCACTTTGTTGTGTGTACACGCCTGTCAGCGGCGGTGCGTCCATTGGGGCGTTGGGGCGTTGCCCCCCCAATGCGCACTGCCGCCATCCGGGACCGCCAGTGTGCCTAGTAAAATAAAACATTGTGCATTATTCAGCAACTAGTTTCTGGCCGGACAGTCACCGGGCCGGGCCAGAAACCATCGGGAAAAGGGGGGGTGGGGCTGTGCAGGGGCGCTAGTGCTCGTGTCCTCTTTCGGACAGGTCATTTTTCTGCCCGGTCGGAGCATGCGCACTAGCCCCCCCCTTTGCATACCGGGGGTTGCCTCATGCCACAGCCCCCAGCCTCCTAATGGGGCGGGGAGTTTGGCTGCTCTAACCAATCCATCCCTTGACCTGCTTGATGACGTCTGGGATGACGTGACGTCACTCACCTCCTTGGTCACTCTCACCCCGCACCCGCAGCCACTTCCACACACAGTGCTGCTGCCCGCTTCAAACGTGGTGTGCGTGCTCCTCCTGTCCTCCTGATGGTGACTCTTCCTGCTGCCTCCTGAGCTGGACTACTACCGTAACAACATCGGCACGACAAGGAGAACTACTGAGGTGAGTCACAATGGTGATGGTGGTGATGATTACCGCCCTTTTGAATTTTATTTCAAACTCCCACCCGTTCCGTATTACCCATGATCCCACAGCTGTACCCCCCTGAGAGTGCCATGGCGGGTTTGGCCATCCGGCATCGTTTCGGTCTGTAAGTATTTTTTTGTAAATACAGCGCCTCCTATGGCAGCCGGTTTGATGTTTTCACTAGTGCCACTGCCGCCACTCTTGAAGTCATGACAGTGCGCAGGGAATTGAGGGGGGGCGGGAGGAGAGTGAGTGAGGGAAAGAGTCTGTGAATCTGCTGCATGCATCCGCGTGCAACCTGGCGGCCGTTAGTCCTCACCCGAGTGTGATGTGTAATTCCGCCATTGTACAGAGCTGCATGTAGGAATGAGAGCTCAGTAGGTCCATGCACCTTCTGCTCAGATTTGAGTCAGCCTTTATTTCGTTAGGAAGGTGTCCTGGTTAGTTTGCAAGCGAGTCGTGGTAGGGTGACCAGATTTCACGGATTTGCCTCGACATTCACGGTGTTCAGAGGACTGTCCCGGTGTTCTCTGTAATTGTTAAAATACATGGTTTTGGGAACAAAGGCCAGGTCGTCCTGCAAATGAGAGTTGAAAGGTATACTCTCTTTAAGTAATGTATCTGTTTCAGGGGCCCAGGAGGTCGCCAGCTGCGTGCACGCGGCAGCAGAGGGGAGACAGAGGGGGGCTCAGGGTGAAGGACGTGCCATAGGTAATGTTATGTACGCCGCCGCGTAGCTGGGAATACACAGCTTTTCAAGGCAACGCAAAAATCGGGACAGAAGTAAGTCTATGTTTATGTCTGGACATTTATAGATGTTGCTTATCAAAATCTGTTACCCCTAGTCGTGGGCATAACGTTTTAAGATGGCCCTCACATCAGTAATACCGGGAGGCACGTACATGGTTATTGATGTCATCTACCAAAGGGTTTCTAATTAACTACTGTAGCCCAGGGCATTACACATGCATCACAGCCTCTTTCGTATATGCGCACATTTGGTAAAATGTGTTATTGACCACAATGCCAATTGAACAGTACGCCTGCTGGGGGCATTTCTTCGTAGTTGCCCTGGTTGGTCCTTTTTATGGTGATTATTAGATTGTATTTCTGCTAAATTTTGTGGTAACTTGCATTAATCCTATTCACAACTGCAGCGGGCTGTTCACATTGCAGCTTGTTTCTTTCAGCTTGTTACCTCAGTGAGGCAGTCGGGCAGCATTGGCGGTGGCGGGAGCAGCCTATTTTGGTGTGGGCAATATCAGGGCGAGTCTTGCATCTTGGTGGGCGCGTCACCTGGGTTGGTAAGCACATGCAATGGCTGGGTGAAAGCCAAGCAGTGTTGGGCTGGGTTAGTACCTCACTAGGGAACCAGGTTCGAGTCGCAGCAGGAACGCACAACAACCTGTGATTCTGGGCAATTCACTCAACCCCCACCCGTGCATGACAAATAAATGGGTCAAATATGTATCGAAACTGGTGCTCAAGTGAAGTGCGCAGGTGAGTGAGTCCGAGGGTGGGCCCTGCATGCAGGGCTTTAAGTGGGATGAAAAAACTGGGGTCTCTCAAAGGGGTCGTGGCCTATATCATTAAGGTCGTGGCTTAAAACAGGCATTTAAAAAAAATCTGTGCTCAGCATAATTGGCCACCCAACTGGTATTTTGCTGCTTCTGGTTATTGCCCCCACATATATAATACAAGTAACATTACACTGACAACACGCCCGGACAATTGGCTTTGTCTAAGGTTGTCAGTTGCATAAAATAAATATACTACATGCATACATACAACTATGGCTTTGTTGTAGATAATGTTGAAAATGCTTTAGTTATTATGCGAGAGGTTGTGGCCTAAAGGCTAGAGCTGCCAACTTTGCTTGCAAATGCACCATTTGTCCACTCGATTTTCACATTTTTCTGGGTGGGAGTGTTCGGGCACGCGCGCCGCGCTTGCGAGCTACAGTGCGGAAATCATTTTCCGCCCCACCAGGTTCAAATGTCACCAGCCGCCACTGACGCCTGTCCTCCCTCACCACGAGCACAAATGATTGCGTAACATAGCTCTGTTACACGTCACGCTGCTCTTTGTGTGTGTTAAGCCATGGAGTGCTGCTGAGGCCCTATAGCCACAAAGGATCTCGTTATAGCCACAAAGAAACTAATGTGGGAAGCAGTCACGGCTCGCTCACAGTGGGGGCCAGGGGGGTGGGGATAAATAAAATAAAAAACTTACCTTGTCTTCACTTGACCGGGTCCGCACCATCTCTGCTCTGGGGTCCCGTTGGCGCCTAGACTGATGGCTGCCAACTTGCGCCGAGACACAGTAGTAGCCAATCCTGATGCTGCTCTCTTTAGAGGAGAGCTGCTCTCTAAAGAGAGTAGCATCAGGATTGGTCTGAGCCTTAAAAAAACGTAGTTCGTTTTTTCAGCACTGGGGTACGTTGCATTAGGCAGGCAAACCCCTAATCCGTCGTTTTTTTTAAAGCCACATAGTTTACTATTTGGAGAAGCCCTGCCGGGCAAACACCACATGCGCAGTGAGTGCGCACTGTGCCGGCACAGAGTCAGTCCAGCGCCACCCAGTGTCAGACAGTGCATACTGTCCATGTCCATGACACACACTACGGCCGCAGGGCAATAATTATCGGGCAATTTATTCGAGCGGCGCGTTAATTTATAAAACTTTTATTAACGCGCCGCTCAAATAAATTGCCTGATAATTATAGGTGGGGCAACGCCCAAACGCCCTAATGGTAAAACCGCCACTGGTTTGAAGGCCATTCTGTATGATATACTGCTCTCTGTAGACCTATTGGTCCTGAACTGAGACGCTCCCTACGTAATTACGCCACTCACGCACCCGACCTTCATGTCAAAATGGAGTCTCAAAGGTCTTATGAGCCTGTTGCCACCCACAACCCTACTGTTCCACTGACATCCATTATCGGTAGCCTGAGGTATCAAATAAACCCCTGTATATCCAAATGCACCCCTGGCACCAGTACCGAATGGATTTAGGGGGGGGGGGGGTGGTTCTGGCAGAAGGGTGGCTGGCCCATTTGGGGTTGAGTGAATGACAGCCAACGCAGACAATATTTTTTAACACACTCTGCCCCCACAGAAATTGAAACAAGGACAGTTATAATAATACAACTAGTCTGGCTTTGTTAACTTGTCACAAACTGCCTTTTTTAAAGCTACATTTGGAAGTAAGGGCACCTGCTGCACATATTTATGTGAATCCAGCAAGTTTGAGGTTATAATGTTGAGGGCGCCCCCGGCAAATGGCAGCTGGGCGCCCTTAGTCGCACCACGTTCAGGAGCAGGACCGCTGGAGAGTCGTGTCGCCACAATGGAGGGTCGTCCATGACGTCATCGAATGGCGCCCAAGGGCTGCAGCTTATAAGCCCCCGCAAGGTGAGAGAGCAGCCTCTTTTTCCCTTCACTGCGCACTGGGATCAATCATACCAGATTCTCCCAACCACCCACCCTGGAAGAAGGCGGAAGGTGGCCGAATTTCTTGCAGCAGAAATGGGGGCTACCCCAAATGTGGACTGATTTACTGAATTTTCACCTTGGAGGGGTGTTGTTTTGTGTGGGCACTGTGCAGGCGGCAGGGGGTACTGACCTGCTGGTGGTCCTGGACCTTTCTGCCCTACCCCGGGATGCCGGAACTTGAACATTTTGGGGGATTTTGCCTGGTGGCAGGTATCCCCTGCAAAATCCCCTGGCAGGGACGAAGCGCTATGCGGTGCCCTGGCGGATGTGTTGGTAAATGGAACTGCGGACGCGGCCCATCCTCAGAGTGATGGAGGGGAAGTGCCTAATAGGGCATGCTCTTGGTTGAGGGCGTGGTCAATGGATACGGTAAAGGGGCCTGCTGGCACTTTGCATTATTCAGAAAGGTTCCGCTGTAAGGGAAGGTAAAGATACTGTTGTATTGCTTGCACAATCTCTGACCTGTTTATCTGCCTTATGCTTCTCATAACAATTCTGTATGATCTGGCTGATCTTAAGTCCGGTATTCTCATAACAATGTCTGCTTAACTGGTTATCATTTATCATTTCACAATGAGTCTATGTGTCTATGTGAATAAAAGGCTATGCCCTTGGTCAAACCACCTAATGGCTGTTTTCAATCTCCTTGGGAGTTGATTCAGTGTGGGGGGGGGGGGGGGGGGCAGCGAGTTGCATGTTGTGAGCGCATTATGGGAAGTTAACTCTAGGGTTAATGTGCTTGGTTGTGGGAGCTATGTATACTCAGGTGGGAGTCATCATAACATAGCTCGGAGGCTCAGTGTGCCTGTTGCAGAGCATGGCATGTAAATGTAAGTCACAGATTCGTATTGTATGTAAGATACTACCGTGGTTTAATGCTTCTGTCACAGATGTCCCTGTGTTACTCGCATGTCCCATTCCTGGTAAAACAAAATAAATGAACTCAGTTAAGCACCTGCTTTGAACAGCTCTACAAAACCTGGAATGCAAAAGTTTGAATTGCTAGTAGGTTCAAACTTACATTTAATCTATCGGCGTTCAAGGCTTGTCAAATTGGGATATGACAGGTAGCAATAAACACTTATCGGTAGTGCCAAAAAAAGAGTTTTCCTTATGTGCTAGAAAAATGAATATTATTGGTGCACTGACACTTACAGAAAGAGATACCTGGTATTTCTACAGAACATGCCAACTTCTACATATCTTACAGAGACAAGGGCCTGAGAAAGTCAAAAACACCTTCAAATCTTGGCCTATCTCTTAGCAACTTGGGAATGTACACGAAATGGAATGTCTTTGTGTTTCCTGATTGGCTGCCAGGACACCCTTTAGATAATATGAATTACATTCCCTATGGGGATCATGCAGAACGCTGCATAGGACACCCGCGTGGCACTTCGGAGGGGCAGGCCCAGAACGCAGTCCAGCTCAAGAACAGCTGCTTGAACTGGAATCCCCACTGTATTCCAGCACTGCCCTGCCCTTGCTTTCCCTGATGTCAGTGTCAACAAGGCAATGTTAGGAGCAGACAGGAAACAGAGCTTTTTGGGCCAATGGAACCCACTGGTAAGGGCTGGAGAAGCTGCAAATCTCATTACATAGCACGCTGCACCTGATTTGTCTTATGCTAGTCATTTTGGTGAATTGACATCGATGCATTACGAAACAAGTTCTAACCTTCTTGAATTGTTCAGGCCTTGCTGTAATGATGAGTGTTTAGCTCAGGCCATGGACTCAAAGTGTTCGGCGCCAGTACCTCTGATCGGTAGAAGATATCATGCATTGGACATGCTGCTTTTTCATATCTGGAAAAAAGAACACATTTTAAGAACATGTTGAGCCTCAGCTAAGGATGCCTGGCTACTGAAGGACATTGCTACTACTCTTCAGTTGGTGTGGACGTCTGTGTGCAAATTGTGGGTCATCGATGTGATCTGCGGAAGGATGGACTACTTATTTCAAACTTCTATAGGCAATAAAAGGGATTTGATTGAACTGAACATAAACCTATAAATACATTTCTGCTCACTGTCAAATTACATGCGAGGAAACCAAAATACTGTGGCAGTATTACGAGAATGTAGATAGATAGATAGACAGAGATATAGACAGACAGACAGATCGATAGATAGATAGATAGATATATAGATAGATAGATAGATAGATAGATAGATAGATAGATAGATAGATAGATAGATTACCTGCTTGCTTTAATCCCTGTCAAAGGTTGACAGTGATTCAGATCTGATGGTGTTTCCACTTCTTGTACAGGTGGATTGAATTTTGTGCCCATTTGGCCCAAGGCCTCTTTGCTGAGTTGCCGAGCTTTCCATCAGAAAAGTAGTGGCTTTTCCTTCCATTGTCATACTGGTTCAACAGCTCCACTGTATTCCATAAATAAACCCACGAATGAGTTTTTAGATAGTGGTAAACATTGACAATAATATCTGGATGTGGTCAGCTAGCTAGATGTGGCTGTCCCTGGAGAGAGTATCTGGATAAACTAAAATAAATCACAATATATCTATGATCCAACCATGTTGCTTTGTGGCAATTAAACATTAAAACCTGAGCAGAAGGTGTTACACACGCGCAGGGAGATAAAATGTCACTATACAAGAATACGAGTGGGCCGGTGGAAATAGGTGAGGCGAGGTAAGCCACGCGGACGCGAGCAATGAGTGGTTAGTTTTTCCTCGTATGATTCTGCAGAGTGACTGACCATGAAAGAAACTCCTTCTAATATACAGCAAGCAATGACTTTGTTGCTTATTGTAGTGGTCAAGTCTGGCTGATTTCCGTCATGATGGGCATTTTGAGGGCAGCAAATACGATTTATCATTGAAATGGCAAATATGAAATAACCAGGCAATGCTGAATGCACACAAACTGCTCCATGCTCTTGATGACGCGTGAGGCCTCAGAGTGTATGTGTCCAATTCGTTACAGGATTTAGGGTTCATTTGTGCCTAAAGCCTTCCAGTTTTGACATATAATGAAAATGAGGCATAATTATTTGCAGAGGACAACACCGCTTGTTTCAATAGTAATTGCAAAAACCACAGTTGATGGACAGAATGCAGAACAATGTCATGCATTCACCCCAGTACAGAGATCTGGGCCTAAATCCATCTTCTTTGCACTCCACACCACCCCAGTTCAGACATGGCCATATGCAAATCAGTCTGACCCTGTGCCTCATGGGAACAGTCCAGCCCAAACTGCCAAGCCATGCCTTCCCTTGACCGGAAACAAGCTTCCGAGGACCGGTTTCTGGCATTCCAGCCGTCTTCAGCCCGGCTTGCTTGAATCCAGTGGTGTGGAGAGCATGGGACTCACGTCTGAGCATACCCATCCTACTCGGGGTGACAAATGCAAAAAGCACAGTTGATGGACAGAATGCAGAACAATGTCATACATTCACCCCAGTACAGAGATCTGGACCTAAATCCATCGTTTTTTTGCACTCCACACCACCCAAGTTCAGACATGGCCATATGCAAATCAGTCTGACTCTGTGCCTCATGGAAACAGTCCAGCCCGAACTGCCAAGCCATGCCTTCCCTGGACCGGAAACAAGCTTCCGAGGACCGGTTTCTGTTTAGTAGAAGTCGCCATCCTGTCCGTTCTCAAAATGCGATTTATGATGCCATAATGTGTTAAAAGTGCCCAAGGAGGAGGGCTTGTGTTGGAGCTAAATTGCTAGTTTGGTTCCAGAAGACCTGGCGTTATACCCTTGCTTGACTCCTAGTTTTCCTACATGACCGAATACTATGACCAAAAGCTATGACTCAGTGAAGACACATTTCTCTGCTTCTCAATTTACGTATTCATCAAAAGTCGTAAATGCCTAAAATATATGCCATTTGCAGAGTATAGTATATAAGAAAACTTTTTCTTCAGCACGGGTCTTATTAACTGCAACATCTAGGCAAGTCGGTGCTTGCTTCCTCCATGTGAATTTACCCTTAGGAGTAAGGTAGGTTTTGGGGACCCCTCAGAAGTACATTTTATGGACGACAACGCAGTGTTAAGGTTTCGCCTACCAGACAGCACAAGCTGCCTGACTGCACAAAAAGACCTATTGTCAGCTTTCAGCGGGCATAGGACCCACCCACTGCTTTCATTGGTTGGCTTTATTGCCACTCTTATTTGCTGGCTTTTTATTGAATAGCTTGTCTGGGGAGAAAGGCAACTACTGGGGTGGTTGGTGTGTTTCTTCAAGCTGTCCTGGGCAATGAGGGAAAACTTTGTCTTGCTGGGGCTCAGCTTCAGCAGATTCTCACTCAATCATGTCTCGACGAGGAAAGTCGAGAGTGTAGGTTTCACTCAAGTTCAGAGTGCAGAATCAGCGGAGTGTCATCGGTGCGGGAAACCCGGTCTGCACCACAAGATCGAGTCAAATAATGCTGCATAATACACGAATAACAGTAGCATTTGCAACTGACACTCCCAACCAACTCTCTTGCTCCATGGAGAGCTCCAATCAGGGAAAACCGGTCTTGAGTTACTTGTGTCCTGGCTCTGAGAGGACCTGGCTTGGCAGTTTGGGCTGGGCTGTTCTTATTACAGGAGGGTCAAGCGTGGCTTGCATATGGCTGGATCTAATCTGAGATGGCATTGTGGGCAAAAGAACGATGGGCGGTGGACAGTAGTTAGACTTATTGCAAGCATCCTCAAATCCCCTTTTGTGTGTTCAATGTAGCTTGCGGCCAGTATATAAATCTCTTCAGTGTCTCATCAGAGAGAGTAATCGTTGTATAATTCTGCAATCAGCACGACTAAACACAAACAGAAGCACATTTAAAAAGCTTCCATTGGCTATCCGTGCAGGTGGGAATCTCATTCAAGATATTATGTCTAACAAGATCTGACAAAATACCTCTTCATTGAAATTAACTTCTTCCACCCACTCCTCTCTTCTAGCAGCAACTTTAGGGGTCACCCTCAAAGCCAGATGCATGTGATGGGTCCTCTAGGCTTTGCAGCAGTTTCATCAGATTTTAAACACTCTCCCCTAGGACAATCACAAGTTCCCCTCCAGCAGTCTCCCTCCCCATTTTCCTGTATGCTACCTACCACATGCCTGATCATGAAATGTATATGTTCTCAATGCCCAGGCCAGGGTCAGCCATTGTTACCATGAGGGCTCCAGTGTCTGGTCATGGAAATCCTGCTGCTTACTGTAAGGACTTCCCTCTTTCTGCATGCCATCTATTTGACCTCTTTGAGAAGTGCCTAGAAGTAGTTGACTTTTTTAATGCGCATTATACAATACAACGAGTAGCGCTATTATGAATGTCCGAGTGTGTGTTTTTAGTGGACTCTAAGGACCCAACATTTTCCAACAAGTCACTGATACTTGCTGTATAAATAGTTCTTTTCTGAAAAGGAAAGGAGTTTGCAGAGTGTTGTTAGAGTATTAACATGTTTCACCCTCATTTGCACTAAAAATGACATTTTGGATTATTCTGATGGATACACTGACCATGTCTGCCCGGTCTGTGGTCATACACTGACGGATGCATCAAAAGTCCATTAATCAATGCATGCAGCATGAGGGAACCATGGCCCTTTGCACTCTTACCATACACTGTCTTTCTTCCCACACCAATGTACAGGGGCCCCAACCATTGCTGTATTCCAGCAGTGATCCCCATGCCATTTTCCTGGGGCTTCAGAATTGTGAGTGCCTCACATATGCACATTTCCATCACATCTATATCTCATACATCTATAAGAGAGAGCTAAGTTGCAAAGATTTGTTTGCAACCTTCACACAGGTAAATGGATCATTTTGCAAGCTTGCAACATTTTTGGTTCTGCTGCACGTGTGTGCGGCGTCTCCTATCGTGAATCCCGGCTCCTTCCTGCTCCCAACAATAGTAATAAATAGCATATTAATTACTCTTTGTAAATCTCTAAAATGCTCCAAATCTGAGAAGGGGAAGGAAAGTGGGTATATTTTTGAAGGGGGATGGGCCAGTATGTTATGTTATAAATGTAAATTATGTTTAACCATGTAAATATTCATAAATGTGGTCTTCATTTTGGAATTCATAGACTTTATTTAGCACTGGCGTAACAAAACTTGAGGGGGCCCCCTGCAAGGTCCTTGGATGGGCCCCATCCTGACTTAATCGGGAGCTCTCCTGCCAGAGTACTGTGCTGAAGTAGTCCCCGCACTTCAGGGGCTGCGGGGGCCTGTGTTATGCCACTGGTATATAGGTCCCGATGGACGCCACTGGTATATAGGTCCCGGTGCACGCCACTGGTATATAGGTCCCGGTGCACGCCACTGGTATATAGGTCCTGGTGGACGCCACTGGTATATAGGTCCCGATGGACGCCACTGGTATATAGGTCCCGATGGACGCCACTGGTATATAGGTCCCGGTGCACGCCACTGGTATATAAGTCCCAGTGGACGCCACTGGTATATAGGTCCTGATAGACGCCACTGGTATATAGGTCCCGGTGCACGCCACTGGTATATAGGTCCCGGTGCACGCCACTGGTATATAGGTCCCGGTGCACGCCACTGGTATATAAGTCCCAGTGGACGCCACTGGTATATAGGTCCTGATAGACGCCACTGGTATATAGGTCCCGGTGCACGCCACTGGTATATAGGTCCCGGTGGACGCCACTGGTATATAGGTCCTGGTGGACGCCACTGGTATATAGGTCCCGGTGCACGCCACTGGTATATAGGTCCCGGTGCACGCCACTGGTATATAGGTCCCGGTGCACGCCACTGGTATATAGGTCCCGGTGCACGCCACTGGTATATAGGTCCTGATGAGTCTATATTTTTGGAAATTCCTCTTTCTCAAGAACAAAGAGTGTGGCTAGTAATTCAGAGTGACTTCAATACCCTTGACTCCCAGTAGCCGTGGGACCAGAACGCTCATTCTAATCATGATATGACCCCTGTGCTAAGTCTTGGTGCAATTCCTAAGCTTATTACATGGGGCAGAAGATGGCTCCCAATCTTGCGAGGCTAGAATGGTGATCTCACCCCCAGCAGTAGCTGTTGAAAAGTAATTGGCTTTATTTTCAGCAAGCCTTTGCCGAAAACCAGTTTGATTTACCCCAGTACCGTTTGAGGCATCACTTGATTGCATTCAATATTTTTTTTATATTGTTTAATAGCAAAAATAGGGCTTATCGTTCAAGCTTGAGTCAAGCCTGGCTCACAGGGCGAGACAACAAAAAGTAGCTAGGCGTGTCTTCTCAAGCTTGTGGGGTAATGGTTTAACTGTAAGATGCATGTGAACTTCTAAACATTCCATGTATGTCACGATATGGGGCATTAGAAGCTATATAGGGCAGCATTTTGCCTTCATCCATCAATTTATAAGCAGTTGATTGAGGAGGTTGGCAGTGTGTCTTGGAAGAAGTCAACCAGAGAACAACTGCATATGTATGTTGTTGTTTGATGGTTGTGCCTGTCTGAGAAGACGGCAACTTCCGTCAACTGGAAAGCGATTCAGGGGTGTGAGTGGCCCTTTTCGTTGAAGACTTCGACCGGGGATTTCCACTGTGTAAGGCGTTGACGCCTTCTCTCTGGGAGCACGCAGTTAACCTTTTCGGTAAGTCTTCTTTCGTCTGGCTTCTTTCATGGTCTTGGCAGGTCTTGGCAGAAGATTTCTTGGCTTAGCATTGCTCTTGCCAGACTGGGAATCGGTCCAAAGTTGGGTGTTGCGTGGTCTATCATGGTACCTTGTAATTGGAAAGATACTACTTTATTCTGTATGAACAATTGACTTTGCCAACAGTGATTCAGGCCGGCCAACTTTAACATAATTTCTACTGTGATTCTACGTGGAGCGAGCGGGTGGTGCCTTGGAGTGGATGGAGCCACGGAGAGGTGGCATGGTTTTCAACACCCAGCCTGCCTCACCTACTGTATTCGCTCAGAAGCTTCCACCTTCTCCTCTCAAGAACGAGCTTCTTTAGAGCCGTTTCCTTTGTCCTGGACGGGTTTAGAAGCCTACATAAATTTCTGTAGTGGAGCCAGCACAAACGAGCTGGAATCCTATGGGCAGTGGTTCATTTGTAAAAATATAAGTGCTGCGGTTCTCGTCAGGAGGCAGCTTGCTCCAGCCCATTTCTCCTGTTAGTGCCGCCTAAAACAGAACCAACAACTAACCATGAAAGTGGGTAGATGTGGCGCAATGGTCAGATCTGCCGACTTCGGAGCTGTGGAACCAGGTTTGAGTCTCGGCATCAGCTCAACAACCTGTAATTCTTGGGAAATCACTTATACTCTCCATGCCTACCATAAATGAACGTGTCCTTAACTGGTGCTTATTGAATGCACAGGTGTTGATGATTAGGTGCCGGTGCTGAGCACCGAAAACCACTGGCACAAATTAAGCACTGCCTATGAAGGCAACGGTTTCCAGCTGACCCTACTTTTCACCGGGTGATCGTGCCTCCCAATGGGTGGTCTTGTGACGAGAGCTTAATCCGTGTGTCACACGGGGGGGCACCGTGTGATGAGAGCTGAATCCGTGTGTCACACGGGGGTACCCTGAGACTTGGTAGGTCTGGTGCCCTCAGAGGTTTCAATTATTCATGTGGTGAATATCTGGACCAGGCCCTCAACCCCACAAATGACTGCGCAGACAACGCTCCTCAGACAATGTTTTGGTTTCGTCCTTGCCCAGACCACGTGACCATACAGTAGCGCGAAAACCCGGCTTCTGTAATTTGCACTAATAACTGCGCGGCTTATCCAGCACTTAGGCGATATTGCTGGGGCAGGCAACTGTTTTCTTTTGGCGGGGTTTCGCGCAGCAGCCTATTAGCTAAACAGATGTCACCAGAGCAGACATCATTTAACTCGTCGGGTCGGCAGGGAGACAGACTAGGTAATCGAGACAGCTGGGGATATATTCCCATTTTGTGTGTGTGTGCGAGTGTGGAAGAAGCAGGTGAGGAATGACGTTTCTCTCCGATATGCGTCTCTAATTTTAATCTAGACTGCCCCCTTCCCTTCAACACGTGTGTCCGCTGCAGCTATGCGGGCAGGACATTTCTGACACTATCCGTCATAGGGGTACGTGTGTGGGGGGATTGGCTCCTGCAGGGTGGCAAAGCCTCTTTTCTCATAGAAAAATATACGTTTTGGTCCAAGGCCATCGATTGCGTCAGGAGACCTAGTTTTTTTTTTTGCAAATGCATTTTCCTGTGGTGAGCGAAGCTTGAAGTGTGATGTGCAAATGGCGAAAGTGGGAGCAAAAATAATATGTGCCTCTGAAAGGAAGAGTTTATCTGAGCGGGTCTGACGTACCAGCTTGGGTGGTTAGAGAACGCGGGGTTCCTACGGGACTCTTCAGAGAGGTTGACGACATTTTCCCGCGTCAGAAGGAAATCATATCCCGTTGGGTCATGACTGGCAAAGCTGGTGTGCAGCTGAATTGCGAACCCTCGTCTCTAAGTGGTACTGCTCATAATGGTTCGTGCGGTTCGCTGCCCTTTCAATACGTTTTTGGGAACCTTGGCAAATGATAGTCAGGGCCACTGGAATTATGTGGCAGGGAAAGGACCAAAAAATGCCGCAGGGGTGACTCAATTATGCGGCAAGGAAAAGCAAATTATACAGCATAATAGGGCACATTTCGTGACGGTATTACTTGATTGTTTTGTTCTTTTTACACTTAACACTGTCTATGAAAATATTTCACCTTATTATTACCAGTTGATTACCAAATACAGCAATACACAGCTGAAAGATGGCCTGTCAACCCTTGCTTCGAAGGAACACGCGCTGTAGTGTATTTAGTAATTTTTGATCAGTTTGAGTTAGAAACACATTTTTTGCTCAAATCTGGAGATTATGCGGCAGATGATGGATTATGTGGCAAATGCGACAAATGCCTGATTATGGGGAATACACCGCTGCTGCAGAATCGCATAATTCCAGTGGCCCTATTGATAGTTATCCGGTGCACTATTTACTGCACTATGACGGGTTTTCTCACGGTGTTGTTGGCTTTTCAAGCTATCTCAAAGTACCTACCTATTTGTACAGTTTTAGTGAATGTGGCCATATCGGGTGCAGGTTCGAGCTATGAGACAACTCATTGTTAAAGTTGTCCGGAGGTTGAGATCTGAATTAGGTTTATGTTGTCAACTGTAGGGCAACGGACCTCCAAGTTGTAATAGCAAATCCATTTGACTAAACTGTGTGATCCCAAGCAGATAGGTAATCTACCACTGCTGAGGAGTGGCGGCCGGCACAGGTAACTGCGGTAGGGTGGGGCAGGGGGCATCAGGGGCAGGGGGAGTCGGCAGATGACGGAATAGGTATTATTTATTTAATTATACCTATTCTGTCATTTGTTCACTTCCCCCCCACCCCGCCCCGGCCCACCGCGTTTACCTGTGTCGGCCGCCGCTGTAGGGGAGGGCTGCAAGATGGCAGCATTAGAACCACTTCCTGGTTTCTCCATACACCCTTTTGCTCATAGTTTTCACTCACAATCCACACTAATTTTCTAATTCTGGCGAAACATGTATGAAACGTGTTTTGCTTCTGTGCGATTTGCCAATGCATAACTTTCAGCAGGAGGGGTCTTTGCATTTATTTTCCCAAGCAATAATTAAAAAAATTCTCGGAGTAGTGCATGCGATGCTGACAGCAGAGCTTGGAAACACAGAGGCAATTACTTTCCTGTGTTTCTGAGCTTTGCTGTCTGCAGCCCTTGCATACACTTAGATATTTGCTGGCCCTGAATAACTAAGGCATTGTGTCGATGCTGGTGTGATGTAAAACAATGCATGCTATTTACAACCAGTGTAAAAGGTGCGGTGCACAAGAAAGGTGCCCTTTTCACAGCACAAAAATGCTTTCACTGCTTTGCGTCAAGGGAGAATTACTAGAGCAGATCAGTGCTATCACCTATAGATTTTGAGACAAAGCTCGATCTACTAAAATAGCCTGATAGGGCTTCGCATTAAAAACTAACACCTATATGAAGCAGGCACACAAAGGAGAAATGTGTTAATTGCAGAAAAAGACACATTGCGTATGTGCTGCAGTGCACAGCACACACCCTGTATGCGAGACCGTCTGATTTAGTGTGTGCATAGGAATTTGTACTGGAATGGTATGCTTCCAATTCAGATTCTATGCTAGACAGCACATACTCACCTATGTGCCAGTGTGCAAGGCTGTCTGCCACAAAAGGCAGTCTTGCTTGAGCGCCAGAACTTGGTATAACACCGGCAGCAGGTCAGACTTTGTAGATATGGTGCTGCGTTGTATTTTCTCCCTTGCACAATACAGGGCAGTAAATTTGGATGCTCAGCTGCATTGTGTGGAAACGTAGTTAAGTTTACGTATGTAGGGGCATAGTTACTAGCCTCTTGCGCCTCCGGTGCGTCCCTTTTTGTGCCGCACCGGTGGCGCATCTTGCTGCCCCATATTTACATGCAGCACTTTGTGTGAAAGGGGCGTTCAGTGGGTATTGCTGTGGGTGTTCCCATGCAACACCCATGGAAACTGACATAATCCCAGATTTACGAGAAATCGTAAACCTGGGAACGCCTCGGAATGCTATGCTTCCCCACGGGAGACATAAGGAGGCGCAACAAGAGAAATGTTTTAATTTCTCCTCGGTTTTTTCGTCTTTCAATGCGTGCTGCATTCTGCAGCACACATAGAAAGAGGAGATTATCTCTTACGATTATGTTTGTGCAGGAAGGTGTCCCTTCCTGCACAAAAACAATCACCAGGGTGAATACGCTGGCACATGGCAGCCAATTTTGTGGCAGCGCAGGGGGTAGCACAGGGATCCGTCATATCGTTGTAGATATGACATATCCCTGTGCTTTGTGACTCAGCGCGGCACAGCAGAATAGCTTGCAGCATTGTGCTGAGTCACTTTATTGTAAATAAGACCCGCACTTGGATGGGGAAAAAATGCAAAAGCACTTCTGCACCGATTCGTCGCAAAGAACAGAATCATGATTTGGTCATGAACCAGTCACTATTTTGGGCAGGTGCTGCCAATGGGAATGCAGGATGCAAGTTGTAATAACTCCTATAAATTGAGCAAGACTTATTGGATTTCATAATTCGATGTTCATGCTTGTGCTGGGCCTAATGACCATTCTACCAGCAAGTTAAGTCAACGAGTTATTATGTGCTTGTTGTTTCCATCTGCTGTTTTTTGACAGTCTTGAGTTGAAATCCTGGAAAGGACAACACAGCCATTCATCCTTCTGAGACTGATACATTTAATAGCATTAACTGGCAAGAATTAACACTGTAATGTTTATAACGCTCTTATAAACAGAAGCAAATCTTGTATGAAGCAGTATTCAGTAAAAAAAAAAATCCAATCCTTTTTTGCTCACTGGTCCCAGCCACCCAGGCAACCAGAACTGTTAGATAATGGAGGCGAATAGAGATGTACCTCTTGTAGGGGCCTAGAAGGGAAGGGTTTCTGTGCGCTTAAATGACCCCCCCCCCCATATGTAGGTGATAACAGGTCAAGTCTAAGACCTTCCTTTGTGCAGTGGACTATGCGGGTAAAGTCAATGAAAGCAAGACCTAATCTTGGAGCCGCTGTGATTGCTGATAAGGCCAATGATTAACTTGGCGGAGGGGCTCCCCCGTGAAGGGTGCCTGCACTTTTCATGCACCGCAGGGCCATCGGGAGGCTTAATCATTAAGAGACCTGTGCCTTATCTCTCACTCATCGGGTGGCAGCTCTATAGGAGTCCATTCAGTGGCGGACAATTGAGCCTGTTTGTCTGGGTGGCGCGTCTCTTTGCTCCGCGAGGGGCTACCACCCAATTCTGAACATTAAGCTGATGCATGTGGTGTTCATATAACGCTACCACCAGGGCTTGAGTCGGGGTACTACGCGGGTGGACGGCGTCCCCCACTTATTTTACCGCAAGCTCGATAACTGGAGCAAATTGAGACACACATTCACTTTTTGGCCTCTCTGGGGCGAGATCGGAGCTCATTCAGAATGCAGCCCACGCCCTGGCTTCTCTGATGCTATCGCATCTAAGGGAGTGAGCGAGGGGAGGCAACGAGTCTGATGGTGCAAGCCACCTTTTGTGACGTCACTTCCTGTCATGATGTCAGCGTCCCCCACTTTTTTTTTAGGACTTGTGCCCTGGCTACCACTCTCCTTACCACCCACCTTCAAAAAAATGCAATTTCTTCTGGCCACTCCTTATTACAGAAGAATTAATATGCCCTCTTCCTGTCTTGACTATATTTCTAGTTATTTGTAAAGTGCCCATTTGGCACAGTCCACTTTATATACATATTTTTAAATAATAAATAACGTGTTTTTGTTTCCTTACCCTCTCGCTTTAATGCTGTTTTCACAAGATTCCCAAGTGAATAAGGACACTTGTGCAGCAAAATGTTTCAAAAGGCATCACCTCAGGGTGCACTGAGGCTGAGCATCTATAAGTAGTAGACGATGAGAAAACAGAGGTTCACAGGATAATTCCAGTGCTTAATTTGTAAAAAAAATTAAGTGCCAGGGGCCTTCTCAGAAGGTCATTGCAGCCTGCACCACCCATACCCTGCCAGCCCGGTCAATGATAGCAGCAACATAATACCTAATCATCGCACTCCTACAAGTGCGATAATTCAGACTATTTCAGGCCACTCAAAGCTATAATAATAGCATAAGATGCTAGTATTATTAATTTTCATCGTATTATGCTTCATGAACACGGTTGTTGTGTCCATCTCAAAATTAAAAAGGCAGCACTACCATGTGGTAGACTGTCCCTTCTAGCTGTTGCTGACAATGAAGTGACGGTGCTGAGCACCCGAAACCACTGGCACAAATTAAGCACTGGATAATTCACTCTTTCAGATATCACAGAATAGTGATGAAGTAGGGATGCGAGGAGGGGATCCCTGATCTAGTTAGAAAGTCAACAATATCCCCTCTAGACCACAATCCCCTCCACCTCTAGGCGATGTATGGCATGAGTTAGGGTTATCTTATTTTTTTTGTCTTATCATTGGATGCTCTAACCACAGAATACCTGGTTTACACAGAAGTGTCATAATTCTGAGCCATGGGGCTGGTGCTATCCTGCACCACCTGTGCACTGTGGATGACACACCTGTACAGGAAGTTCTCATCTTGTGACTGCAGTTTGGACCTAAAGGAACCTAGAAAACCTGAAACATTGATTGGCTCCTCACTTTGTAAAATGTAACCCTTTGAAGACACAATTTCTCTTACATTCTACTGCAGGGGTCTCCAAACCGGTCCTGGAGGGCCGGATCCATGCCAGATTTTTTGGATATCCCCATTGAGATACATGTAGTAATTTTAAAAATCTGGCATGGATCCGGCCCTCCAGGACCGGTTTGGAGACCCCTGTTCTACAGCATCTAACCTTCATAGGTAGAAATGACTTGACTCAATTAAGCCTCTTACGCTCGCTCCTAAAAGCATCATCGGCTCCCAGTTGAGGGCCGATTGCTTTGCGTTGCATTTAAAGAGCTTTCATTTTACCCACGGAGGTGTCTCTGCAATAAATTTGCCATCACCTATAACCCTCGTTGTACAGGGAGCAGAGAAAGACCGGAAAAATCCCTCAAGCTAGCAAAAAGGGAAAAATTAGAATCACACCTTTGCCTTCTGGAACTCCTTCCAAATAAACATTAGGAAAGTATCTAAGTTACTCACCATTAAGCAGTTTTCAAATCCTATTTCTTACCCTGTTCTACTTCTCCTGTTGCCTTCAAAGCACGCCTACCCTTGCTGTAAGGTCCATGCTATAGAGTTTCTGAAATAAATCAATAAATTAAATAGTGGGCACATTTCTTAACATGTTTTCTCAGGTTTGGAGAATATACTTATCTTCGGGATTAAAGAATATTTTTCAGTGCTAACTATTCCATGTATATCAGGTTGGATTCCATCTCTTAATAGGTTTTAACCCAAAGTTCCTCAGCCTCTGCAAGCCTTATCCTCTGACTCGCCGTTATGACTCACTATTTTATTTACGAATGCAATGCCCATTGTTCTTTAACAACATGTTTCAAACTCTCTAAATATCAAGTCACTTACACATCAGTCCAAAATGGCAGTGCATTGTAATTCATAGTAGAATGTGACAGGCATATTGTTTAATAATAGAGTGGTGGGGGCATGCCTGACTGGTATCGCCGCTTACCTCTCCGATTTCAAGCTTGCCTGAATAACTTCTGCTTGAAAACAACTTCATCATAAACTCGTCACCGGGCGTCAGAAACTCTATATTGAAATATGGCTTTGTAGAGGGTCCCCTGTGCTGTGCCAAGAGGCATGGGTGAGATTCCTCGGGATTGCTGGAGGATCGATCACGGTCGAATGGAACGCTTGGCCATCCAGCGACTTCATGATGTTGGGCTCCTGACATATTCTCACTAAAGCCCAGATTTACTAAGGCTTTGCGTTGTCCTCGTGTCACGCAAGGTGATGCACGGAAACGCAAACGCTTAAGTAAGATTTATAAAGCCATGGAAGGGGCAATTTGGTCACGTTGCTTGACTTTGTAAAGAAATGTAACACAACACGGTGGCTTGTGCTGTGTTCAGCCGCGGTCCATGCAGGTAACATCGGTGGGGCGATGGGGTCGGGTATGGAGGGATTTGGAGGGACGATACAGAGGGAAAATTAAATAAATTGGGGCGGTAGGGCCGGGTATCGGGGGATTTCGAGGGACGATACCGAGGGAAAATTAAATAAATCATTATTTTCCCTCTGCATCGTCCCTCGAAATCCCCCCTTAACCGGCCCCACTGCCCCACCGCTGTTACCTGCACGGACCGCGGCTGGCTGTGCTGTGTTACATTTCGTAGTGGTGAATGTTCCATGGATGGACCATGAATCTAACCTTGGAATGTGACGCAATCTCAGATTTACTGGAATCAGTAATCAGGGGATACCGCCAAAATGGTATGTCACCCTGACCATGGCATAACGAGTGAAAATTTGTCTTTGTTACTTTCCTCTTCCATGTCGGAAGCATTCTGCACAAAAACAATCATGGCCGCAACGCAGGCGTTCTTCCACCATGGGGCAAGGGTGCCTGCGTTGGTGCTAGACAGCCTTAAGTGCACCAGGTATAGAGCTGAAGAGCATCATATCTTAGTAGATGTGGCATTGTTTAGCTCTTCCCCATTCCAACCCAGCAATTTTGCTTGATGCCCTGCGTTGCTTGAACTTTTAGTAAATATGCCCCTAAGTGTCTTCTGCAGTTCAGGTTTCCCCTTTGGCATTCTGTCCTACAATGGAGATAAAATATGTTGCCTGTTCCTGGGGCCCATGAAAGATCATATTAATCCTTTCAATTTATTTTCGAGGAAATGTAATGGCAGAAGATCGGGCTACCCTTTCAACCACATTATGCTTTCTTTGTTTTTTACAATAATTATATGCAACTTCTCTGATGAATTTTTTTGTAACCTGGTTCCCATTGTTATATTACTCTTTATCGATATTCATCACATGTATCACTTTTTATTATGTTTTACTATTTATTTACTTCCTTAAAATCTAATAAAATCGTTTTGAACTAAAAATATTTTACATGAAGTTGCCAAACTACCAGAAGATTTTTTGGGGGTTGGCCTACTGTGGGTAAGACACAATTTCCAATGATTGTTACTAGCATATGTGATAGGGTCGAAAAGGCTGACATTTTGCATTTGTATTTTTCACTTGACTTAGCCTAATAAGGATTATTTAAGATGGATAATGGATAGAAACACATCAATGTACAAGCATGAATTGGCCCCTGAAAGACAGTCTACACATCTCAGTTTCTCGTGATTGACTTTGCGTGGGAACATGGTGTGATCCTGAGAAACCTACCCCAATGCCCCAAATGTGGCGGTGCAGTCAGTGGCAACACCATCTTCCAAAAGCCAAGTGGCAGTATAAACTGGTATTGATATGAGATTTTTTTTGTACTGCACAAACAGGCAGCATCTCACAATGTGTAATGGCCGAGTTGTGTAAAGTTGCACCACGTGTACCTGCAACCAGCTTGATTTTGCACCCAATGTAAACTTTTTTTTTACACTTCACCAACCTCTTGAAATATGAATATTTGCAGACTACGGTCATGGTTTCATCCTCCCTGTGCGGGAAACAATTATCTTTAACCATGATGTCCTTAAAAGTCTGTGGCTCATGCTAGCTCCCCATTGGCCTATGCATAGATCATAGTGAACCAAATAATCAGACACAGCTCCCCATGCCAAACATAACATGGATCACACACCAGCCACGCGTTGGTTGCTTTTTTATGTTTTTTTTTTTTTTTGTGGGGAGGGTGGCACATTCAGTTTGTTTTACATTAGCCCATTGCGCATTAATTCAGGTCTCTGACAAAAAATGTAAGCTAGTTAGCCAGACAGTTGCCCAGAGGTGCACCCCGTTGCATGTTCTGTTCTGTCCTTTTTTTGTTGTTTTCACTGTAAAAGAGATTTCAGCCCAGCTCTGTCACGGGGAATGAGCTGTTGGTTGAAATATGTGTGCATGCCTGGACTCTCAGGTCTCCAGCAGCAAGGGGAAGGAAGGGAGTGGGGCTAATTCTTGTCTAATGACCCCCTGGGGGACTGACCCTGGAAGGGAGATGTTTGCATAACCCTGCGGCTCAGTCACAAGACACTGGCCAGCCCTACAGAGCGGTGTGGTTCTTCTGGGCTGATGTCACTGCCCAGGCCTTCCAGTGCAGCTGTCTAAGAGCATACACTGAAGGTTGAATTGATGTGGAATTTGAAAGGGTTACACCGGGCGCTATTAAAATTAAAATTGATTAGCGTTTAATGAGGCTTAATTGCCCAAAGGAATAGGTCTTTTATGAAAAGGTTGATTTCTCTTCTTTATGCGGTAAACAGTTCTGTGTAATGTATTCTATTGACCTTGATTACGGTCCTGTGAATTTTCCGAAGTGTGCTCTGTTTTTCTTAGCTCGTTGGATATAGCGCCCCCTGCTGAGATCTTTGTGCACTCTATCATGTTGCTGCACTAAGCAGCCCACAAAATATGGGGGAGATGCACAAAGGTCCAATCTCAGAACAGGAAGTGGAATTTGCACACTGACTAGTTTGTGAATGGGTATTCAATTTGCAATGTGGCCTATCTACTATAAGCTCGCATCACAAATATTACATTCGCAAAACAACCAGTCTGATGAATATTAATTAGGCCGGTCACAATTTGCAACCCCCTGTGAATGTCTGCAAATGCAGACATGACGGCATGCAAGGGTCAGCTGACCACCATTCTTGCATCGGATTTACCAGGCGGATTTTTTTTTCTTCTCCAAAGCACCGTATTCCTTTAAATGGATAGATGCTGCTTACCTTTCTGCTTACCTTTCTTTCCACATTTTGCAACGCATCAGAGGGAGCAAGCAGTGTTCCCTCGGACCACTGTCTGCTCCCTTCTGAGGCTGGCCAATATGATTTCCAAGGGGAAAGATGTCCAGCCGCGGTCAGTAGTGGGTGTACCTGCATCGGTGGCGTTGGGAGGGGGAGGGGCAGGGTGCGGGGCAGTAATGTATGGATTACAGACCTTTACAGGTATGTAAACATTTAAATAAAATAAATAAAACGAATTTCGTCGTTGCGTGCACTGCATCCCCAAATGCGATGCAGTGCACGCAACGAAATTCGTTTTATTTATTTAAATGTTTACATACCTGTAAAGGTCCGTAATCCATACATTACTACCCCCCCCACCCTGCCCCTCCCCACATCACCGCCCTGCAGGTACACCCACTACAGAACGCGGCTATAGATGTCCCATGAGGAGAACTTCCTCTTTGCGAATCAGATATAACCTAGTTTGAGTAATGATTACCTCTCCAAAATAGGAGTGGTACACCCCTTTCACACCCTCTCCTATTTGTGCTTCGTAACTAGATGCAAAAATACTGTTTCGGGTTGACTCCTGTAAGGGGTTTTGTTCTTAACAAGAGTCTGTACATCAGGCCCCTAATCACTTTCAGTGATAGTGGTCTCAATTCTAGTAGGGTCACACCTGTTACCTCAAAGTGGCCAGCTACCTTCCTCCCCCCATTCTTTGACCTGTGCAGGTATAAGTTTAAAGCCTTGGTAGACATTCCGGAGTCCACAATGATGGGCCACGCCACATTTATCATGTGACTCGCGAGGAGTCTTGGTGTGTCTGTTCAGGTTTCCAATGGACACTTTGATTCCCAGTGTCCATTTGGTTTGCTACACATGACATTTAGTAATACACATTGCCAGTAAGTAACCAGGGCATTACTATAGCTTTATAGTCCACTGTGAGCGCTATAAGGAGGGCTAATGGTTCTGATCCCTAGTTAGAGTCAAGAGCTGCGGGCGAGGGTCTATAGAGGGAGAGGACCTTTTTAGGTTGAGTATTCGAGACCTCTTGTCTATGGTTTAGTATATACTTATATGTGTATGTACTTTGCAGGCTCTAGAGATCAGCCCTGGGCCTTGTCTGCTTCCGCTTAGGGACTTTTTTTCTGTTCAACTGCCTCTATTTAACTGTCATGATAGAAAGCGATCAGTAGAGGTCGGTAAAATACCAGAATTGCTTTCTGCTGAGGGACTTTCTTTTATTTGTATTTTTCTGGCAACTGCCTCTATTCAACTTTCTTGATAGAAAACGACTAGCAGAAGTCAGTAAAATACCAGAATCACTTTAGCATTCTCTAGATTCCAGTCCATAGAAATTGTCTTCCATGAGCACCCGTAGACAATAATATTTTTTTCGAATCTTGTATTTTCAGTGATATGACCACAGAAGGCCCTGATTTTATATTAAAAACAGAGCATTGGACTATACCATTTCCAGCTGAAAGGCAATATTTCTCTCCATGTGTTTCCATAACTGGCATGTCACGCAGTTTGGTGCTTTCTTTCCCTCCATGTTAAAGAACAGTAGATATTTCAGCACTCAGGCTAATGTGCTGCATATCTAAATACATATAAGGTCCCAAAGGCGAGACCAATTGTATTGCAAATGCTTGTTCTATCAGTATTGGCATTGTGCAACAGAGGGTATATACCAGTGAATATTGGCCCTGCGCTACTTGATTGCCTCTAATGAGGCTCTCACCAGTCCAGTATTCTAATTCCAGGCTAAATCAAACCAATGTAAGTGCTGGCAAGAGTTCTATGGCAGACCCCTCCTTACATTCACTGCATATATATATATATATATATCTACCAAACGTCTAGTAGCTTACAGGCACGGAAATTATGTTTGTTCATGACCGTGATGGACAGATATAAGCATTCCTTCACTGTGCTTCAACTGGAACGTATTCCAGTATATCCAGAAGAGGAAGCCAGGAAAACCTGCTCCCATCCATAGAAACTCTTTGCTTTTTTTGAAAAGGCAGCAGCATTTAGTGAGCTTGCAGACAGAACAGTTCACACCACAGGAAACTGTAACACTGACTCTGAGCATACACACTCAGCTCTTTCACAGCCCTTAAAAGTGTTCTTTTGTTATGCATACAACACATAGGCCAGAGTACCTATATGCCCCAGGGTAGACTTCATGTCTCGCTGCTGTAACTGTTGTATTACTGCTAAAGTGCAAACATTTGCTGTTCTATTAATGGATTTGGACATGCTGGAAGACAATAGTCAATATTTCAAGCCAGACAATCTTATATAGTTTGGGGAAATTACTGCAGTACAGTTTAAAGCAATCACGCCAGCCAAGTTTAAAGCAAACACTTCAGCCCAGTTGAAGGCACTCACCTTGGCTCAGTTTGGCACTCACTCTAGGGAAGATTCTGGTAATGACTCAAGTGCAGTTTGGGTCAGTCACTTGAGTTCAGTTTAGGACACTAACTCCAATTAAATTTGGGACATGCAATCCAAGAACCTTTGACTCAGTACAGTTTTTGGCACTAACTCCTGTGATGTTGCGGCACTTCCCACCAATGAAGTTTGGGGTAATCACTTCAAGTCTAGTTTTTGATTTTTTTTTTAGAGTTTGTCTATTCTGGTACAAACATGGTGGAGAATCCAGCCGACCAACCAACCTGCCTGCTCTGCTTGCTCTATTTAGAGTAAGGTGGATCAGCTTGTTCACTGGTGGAACCCTTAGGCTGATGGCACAAGAGACTTTGGACCATTGATCTAAGTACTTAAGACTTTCCCACATACTTTTTTTCCAGTTCAGGACCACCAGGAATACCCCAGTGGTCCTGAACAGAAATAAATACAAATGTGCCCCAGGCAGTGAGAGAACTCCCAGTGCGTCAGGGCCATTATTTGTTTTTCAGTAAATAACTCTAGTGTTTCAAAAACAAATTCGCTTTCTGAGTGCTCCATCTTGAACGATGGTAACTGCTCAGTAACCTTTTAGTTCCTTTAGAGGTGCTGCCATCGCGGCAGGCAGAGACCTTAAAATATATAGCTTGCTATAGTCCACCAGCACAGCGGAGTACTTGCCTGCACGGCCCTTAGAATAGAGTATATCCCTCCAGGGTCAAAATGTCCCCCCAGAGAGTCCTCTACTCGGCTTGTCATGTAGAGCATGCCATGAAAGTCTTTACCAAGAAACAGAACTGTCTCTAAAACTACCTTTAACCCGTTCCATGCTGAGGACGGCCCCCGGGCCATCCGACATCACAGTGGACATGTGCAGAGGATGGCCGGGGGCCATCTGAAACACGCCCACTTCATAAATCACCCGCACCGCGGCGTAATTCGCGCCGCGGTCAAAGGATTAACAAGATCTGCCAAAGGTATATGTGTTAAATACAACTCAAAACAGACAACAACCTATTGGTGGTTTTCAAATTTCTGGTGCACTACTAATGCTAATATTTGTCCCCATCTCAATTCCTTATACCACTCAACTAGACCAAATCCACAAACTTCAACTACTGGTGTGCCTTGTTTTTAATAGGGGATAACATCTTTCCTGAAGATTTGTCCCTCATTCCCTTTGCATCAGTTAACATTTAAAACCTTCAGTATGTGTATATATGTGTGTTAGCGAGTGTGAACCTAAACAGCTTTGTACACAAGGCTGTACATAAACATGCAGGAGTACAGGATGGGTGGTCATTACCTTAATGGGAGATCGGAAGGGGAAGAAAGTACTCTGTTGACCACATTGTGATCTATCCTCCACTAGTCCCAGGCCCAGCTCTCCCGTGCTGCTGCACCGCTCCGCTTCCTCCCCATTTTTCTGAGTGCTTTCTCCTGGTTTTTGCCTCGATTTTCACTGCTTTCTACTTCCTTCCCCCCTTTTCTAAGCGCTTATCCTGCTTTTGCTTTGTTTTTGAATGCTTCCACCTTGCTCTCCCCCGTTTTTCTGAGTGCTTTTTCGTCCTTTTGCTGCTTTCTCCTTCCTTTTCCCCTTTCTACTGCCCTTGTCTCATTGTGTTCTGCTTTCTCCTTGCTCTGACACATTTTTCTGATTGCTTTCTCCTGCTTTTGCCTCGTTTGACACGTTTTTAAATGCTTTTTCCATCCTTTGCCCCCATTTTTCTTCCTGAGTGCTTTCTCCTGCTCTTGGCTAATTTTTTACTGCTTTCTCCTTCCTCTCCCATGTTTTTCTGAGTGCTTTCTCCTTCTTTTGCCTCGTTCTTCACTGCTTTCTCCGTGAAGCAGCTAGCACCTCCAGCGCCTTCACAGGTGATTTTCCATGCTTTATTGATCCTTATTGATTGAGTGACGGCTCCACTCCAGTGTCATTAATATCTGTCTATGCTACTTGGTGACCAAGCTCAACTGACACTTTGCTTGAGACTGAGTGGAACATTACAGATGGGCAATCTATACATTGAGGGGCAGATTTATGAGCCCTGTGCATTCCTCTGGCACCATGAACATGGTGCAAAAGAGACGCGGCTCAAATAAGAGATTTATGAAGCATCGCAAGGCCACCCTTCATGGCCCTGAGTGGCTTCATAAATCTGGAGAAAAGCAACGCAGCACATCATTGCTGCGTTGCTTTACTCGGTACCTGGGATGCATTCCATGGGCATTGCGTGGGTGCTCGCTCCCACGCATTTCCCATGGTTTTTGATGCATTCCCAGATTTACCAGAACTGGTAAACCTGGGAATGCGCTACAAAGAGACGCCACCCCAGATGAGGTGTAATGAGGACAAATATATATATTTCTCCTCCTTACTTCTCTTTCTACGTGTGCTGCAGCAGCACACGTAGAAAGTTTAATTAGCATCTCAGGATTATTTTTGTGCAGGAAGGTGTTCATTCCTGAACAAAAACAATCCTGCCTACAACGTAAGCACCCTTGGACCATGGTGCAAGGATGTCTGCATTGGCGCAAGGCAGCTAAAATGGCGCTGGAATGAGTTGTGTTCTTTCAAATACAGCGCGTTCCCACCCTTTCCCTGTAACACAGAGCTGCAAGGCGACTTGCTGTGCTGCGCTGTATTACTTTGCCCTAAATATGGCCCTGAACCTTCAGCCTGAAACAAAGCGATTTGTAATGATGTGAATTTGTGTTCTTGAGCTCTTCAATTTCATGGCAATACTAATCTGCAAAAAAAATAGCTGCCCTATGTGGAGTTTAAAGCCAGGTTAGGTAGGTGTGTACCCACGGGAGGACTGGAATACCTCCATCAACTTGGCCGGGGCATCCTAATCGAGGCCTAAGCCCTGTGAACATGAGTCGTGCAGAAGGGCCACTTAGCACAGCTTTGAAAACATGTCTTTGCCTTTAGGGGTAATAATAACGAGGAAGCTAGCCTTAACCAACTGGGGGCCAGCCTCAAGCCAACAGGAAACTATCCCCAAAGCCTTGAAGCCACCAGGTCGAGCTGGCATTTAACTAGTCTTAATGATCAATTTGCCCCACCTATCCTCACTCACTACTGGAGGTCTGGACGTGGATTTTGGACACTGCATCAGATACATATCATTCATACAATAAATATCCTGCTTCCCAACTTGAGCTGATAAATGGAAGATGCATCATTGTTTTTCAAAAGATTCATTTTTCTAATTCCCTCATTGCACTTTTCCCTACATTGCTAATCATCTGTTCCGCTTTATTTCTCATGAATATTTCTAAAAGGGTTTTATCTTCTTCCAAATGTGCTACGTTTTCAGTTTTTGATTTATGCTCTCACAAATGAATTTCATGTACCTCTCTGCTATTGCCAAATGCACTGCAGTAATATTATCATCAGGAAACGGGTTTATTATTTTCGTACATTTATATTTTGTGACAATTTTAACCCCACCAATACATAGTAATGAACTTCGCAGCAATTTTTTTAAATGACTAGCTTACCCGTCGCGCGTTGCTGGGATCTCAGAAGAAAGGACATTTAAGGAAACTCGTTATGCTAACATTTAATTTACATTGTGTCATTTTTATTGAAACTTATTCATTTCAATATGGAAAACATTTTAAAGTGTTTTAATTCTGTTTATTTATTCGAGTGCTTGTGGATACACAGTATTTTTTGTTTTTCCGTCTGGTGCGTACACAAATAAATCAGAAGGTTTTCCGACGCGTGAGCTGGCCACATATAGTTGTCCATGTGAGCGGCACGGATTCTCCAAATCTAGTCCACACACTTGCAGCGATTATCCTTGTGCTGTGTTGATGGTCATTGCAAAAGCGAGTTGCACCGGAAACTGTAAACGTTCAGTATTGGAAAGATTATGAGGGCCCTAGTGGGCCGGGGGGGCGATATTTAACACATTTATTTATTTATTTATTTGCCAGAAACCTTCGCGGTAGTGTACTCAACAACTTCCCAAAGTTTCATGCCGATCGGATGAATGGTGTAGTAATGCATAAAGGACAAACAGACCTACTTTCGTTTTTATATATATAGATTTACATATTTCCTCTTTTGTGATTGGCTAGCATATTGACATTTTGACATGAGGGCTGCTTGCTGACCTCTGTGCCCCCCGGAAGTACTTCCTGTGTACTTCGAAGTCACGGCCGCTCCTGGTTCTAATGCAGCTCAAGAAACACGCCATGCTATACAGCTGCAGTGCCTTTCCTGCATTTCTTAATGATTGCTTCCTGGTCATGCCTGGTGCCACTCTTGTATTTATTGGGCACTTCCCAAGCCCACATGTCAGCACCCTACCACATGTGCACACTGCTGGAAAAACGCTGACAATTTCCTTTTGAGGTAAGAATGCAACTCTGCTATCTTCAGCAAGGCAGTTCCATAGTCCTTTACTGTTCTTTTCATTGTCAGAAAAGATTGAGCAAAAGACAAAAATAGGATTGTTTTAGCCGGGAAGGCGCAAATGCATGAGATTACCTCTGCCGAGAAGCTGCCTGTCGTGATAACGGAAGCACAACGTTGTGCAGATAGGGACTGACTCCAATAAGATCATTGGGTGCATTACCTTGCTCTGACTCAAGGCTATCCCTGTACTACCCAAACTTCATATGTTTAATTTGTGCCGGTGGTTACAGATGGCGTGCACGGGCACTCATTTTCGTGGACGGGAACTTCTTTTTCAGCATCAGACTATGAACCAGAGCCCTGGAGAGAAAGGTAGAAAAAAGATACAGATTGATTAAGATAACGACATGGAAACAGTGACGAAGACATTGCAGGGATGAAAAAGATTTTATTTGTTGGTTTTACAGTGATGAAATATAGTGAAAATACTCTCTCTTAGGGTGGTAAAGATGAGAGCGCTATGTGCTTTTTAAAATACCCCTCACACACTAAAAAAATCCAGTAGTGTCATGCTTCATCATTGGGGTCTTCCCGTCCCTCTACGGGGCGGGGCGTGCTACGACCTGACCGACTACGCGGGAGCACTGAAGTGGTGACAGGACTATGTGATGGTGCAAGGTGGGTGGTGTCAGTGAACGTGTAGGGACCTAACAATGTGTGTGAGTACAAAAATTAAAAATCCTCTGGCTAGTAGAAAAAAACAATTTATTCACTTCTCTAGCTGGGGACGTTAAGAAGGGGGTTGAGCCGATCGCTACAACCTGGTCTACATGTTTCGTAGGCAGTCCCCTACTGCCTACTCATCAGGACCTTCTACTGGTCCCTACTAAAATAAGCTCAGTTGCTAAGTGTTGTCAGCCTGTCTTCCTAAAAACTAACAGTAAAAATCCACTGTTAGTTTATGCTTCAGGGCATGAGCTGGCCCCAGGGAAGCAAAAATTAACAAAAATAGTGACCTAAATGTGGTCTCTGTAAAGAAAAGGGAAAAAAAGGGGAAACACAGATATTTACATTTGTAGCTGTGGATTTTGCGCTTTCATTATTCTTTACGCCGCAATTTCACTCATCATATCCATTCACCCATTACACAAAGAATAACTTTAGACTTTATGGACAGAGTGATGGTTCAATCTGCCATCCCCTAGCTGTCCGTAAATAATGCCGAACAGTGGAGGAAAAACACACAGATGTTCATAGTAGTAAATGTGGTTTGTCACTGCGCTTTCATGGTTGTCTGCGCCGCAATTCTTTTTGTCAAATTTCAGACTTTCACCCCAGGTCTCTAAACAAGTGGGTTTTGAGATATGTTTCTTACTCTTCGCACAGAGTGTTCAAAAACGCTAAGGGCGTGGCTCTCTTTCTTGCAGAGCGCCGCGGGAATTCCTACCGATTGTCAGCTCATGGGGCACCACGCGCTTGCCACAACAGTACGTATGGTTAACCATTCAAATATAGGGGTGCGTCCCGATTGATGGGGACTTTTATTGAATCAGTAACTAAACCATAAGACTAGTATGAGAGATCGGGCTCCTCTTTTTTAACCCTGTGAGATGTCGCTGCATGTATTGAGTCGCGAGAGTGTGTGTGTGTGGAGATTGAAACAGCCCCAATTACAAAGGGCACGACAAAGTTCGGGGATTTTCTCGGACAAGCAGGGGATGGCAGAATGAACCATCACTCTGTCCATAAAGTCTTGCATTAGGGCTTTAGGCAATGGGCAAATGAAATTTGACAAAAAGAATTGCGGCGCAGACAACCATGAAAGCGCAGTGACAAACCACATTTACTACTATGAACATCTGTGTGTTTTTCCTCCACTGTTCGGCATTATTTACGGACAGCTAGGGGATGGCAGATTGAACCATCACTCTGTCCATAAAGTCTAAAGTTATTCTTTGTGTAATGGGTGAATGGATATGATGAGTGAAATTGCGGCGTAAAGAATAATGAAAGCGCAAAATCCACAGCTACAAATGTAAATATCTGTGTTTCCCCTTTTTTTCCCTTTTCTTTACAGAGACCACATTTAGGTCACTATTTTTGTTAATTTTTGCTTCCCTGGGGCCAGCTCATGCCCTGAAGCATAAACTAACAGTGGATTTTTACTGTTAGTTTTTAGGAAGACAGGCTGACAACACTTAGCAACTGAGCTTATTTTAGTAGGGACCAGTAGAAGGTCCTGATGAGTAGGCAGTAGGGGACTGCCTACGAAACATGTAGACCAGGTTGTAGCGATCGGCTCAACCCCAAAACCCCCTTCTTAACGTCCCCAGCTAGAGAAGTGAATAAATTGTTTTTTTCTACTAGCCAGAGGATTTTTAATTTTTGTACTCACACACATTGTTAGGTCCCTACACGTTCACTGACACCACCCACCTTGCACCATCACATAGTCCTGTCACCACTTCAGTGCTCCCGCGTAGTCGGTCAGGTCGTAGCACGCCCCGCCCCGTAGAGGGACGGGAAGACCCCAATGATGAAGCATGACACTACTGGATTTTTTTAGTGTGTGAGGGGTATTTTAAAAAGCACATAGCGCTCTCATCTTTACCACCCTAAGAGAGAGTATTTTCACTATATTTCATCACTGTAAAACCAACAAATAAAATATATGTCCACACATTGATAGAATCTTTTTGTTTATGTATATCAGTTTGGAGGGTGATTCTATCAATACCTCTGCACTTCCCCTATTGTTTTGGGATGAAAAAGAACCTGCAAGAGTATGATAAAGAGATAGGAAGTGTGAGGTGACAGAAGAAGGAGCATGAGGAAAAATCAAATCTAGGTAGCCTTGGTATTGAGCCACCCTGGCAATTGGCAGCACAATGGTGGGCTGCTCAGAAAAGATATTGGTCCCCTCGGCTATTTATGTTTTTTAAACAAATTAAGTACTGCGTTTGTTGTGGTAATATTATCTTAAACGGGAAACTAGAAGGTATGTTGACAGTGTATGTGATGTAGAAGACCTGTTCACCTTACTTTGTCCAGAGAGATTGAGTGTGTGTCAGTGCTTAATTTGTGCCTATGATTTGTGTCTATGGTTTCTGGTGCTCAGCACAGGGACTAAGGGCCACATGTACGACCCTAAACTGCATGCGCAAATGGGTTTGCGACCCGTTTTCGCATGCAAAATGGCCCAGGGCCATGTACAATTCCTAAATAGCGAGTCGCAATTTATTCGCAACTCCCTATTTAGGAATTGCGAGTCGAAATTAGGAAGGTGCGTTTCCTTCCTAATTGCGTCCGCAAAGCTATGTATGAATGTTTTGTGACCACATTTGCGGTCGCAAAACACTTGCAAATTACCACCCTCTTCAAGAAGGTGGTAATGCAGTCACAATTTGGAAGGTGCCCAGTAGAACCCTTCCAATGTGTGACTGTCTCTAAAAAATTTTTTAAGGGCAGGCAGTGGTCCCAGGGACCACTACCTGCCCTTAAAAAACTGAAACGAAAACGTTTTTACATTTTTTTTTATTGCATCCTAATTTCCCTTAAGGAAAACCGGCTGCATTTATATAAAAATAAACTGCTTTATTTAAAAGTAGTCCCAGACATGGTGGACTGCTGATCCCAGCAGGCCACCATCCCTGGGAGGGCCTGCCATTCCCAATAGGCTCTCAAATTGCGAGAGGCTCATTAATATTCATGAACCTGTTGTACACACTGTTGTACATGTCAAATAGCGCCTCGCAAATTGCGAGTCGCAAATGAGCCACAATTTGCGTGGCGCTATTTTGCAGGTCGTACATCTGGCCCTTAATTCTCAGCTCTGGCTCTGGTGACAGTCCACCACATGGCAAAGCTGTCTTTTTTTTTTTTTTACTTTGAGATGAGCACAACAACCGTGTTTATTAAGTCAGTATAAATTGGAAATTAATAATACTTGCCTCTCATGCCATCATCATGGCCTGAAATAGTCTGAATTGACACACCTGCAGGAGTGCAATGGTTAGGTGTTATATGGATACTGACTGCCATTGGCAGCGCTGGCAGGGTATGGGTGGGGCAAGCTGCAGTGGCCTGCTGAGAAGGGCCTTGGCAGTTCATTTATTTTTTACAAATTAAGCACTGATATGCGACTCAATAAGGCTCATCCACAATAAACGCTTTGATCAATAAAACAAAATGCAATATTCACTGAAACCAGAGATTCCTTTGAAATGATCTGCAGTGGGGCAGGATCATCTGAAGAAATGACTATATTTCAGGGTATATTTTGGATTAAGGGTCGAGCCCTAAATAAATGATATCCATGTTTGTATTTTCACTCCCTTATGGCCTCTACATTTACACAGCTGCATGTTGGAAATATTCCTTCATTGAGTTTGATGAATAATCTTCTTGTAAGTCAAAAGAAGGGGAAACATACTTTGTTGGGGACAGTAATTTCATACTTTTTCTGCAATTATGTGCAGCAGTCACATTTCATCAAGCCCCGGGCAGGAACTTGTCTCCCACAGTGTAGGGCACACTACATTATTGTGGGGCCTAGATGACTTCGAAACGAGCAGGCAAAGCGGCAGGGAGACACAGCCACATTGCATCAAGCCCCAGGCAAGAGCTTTGAAAGGAGATCTTGTCTCCCGTAGCACGGTACCTGCCCAGGGCGGGCCCGTCCATGCCCGTCAGAGCCTGGAGGAGGCTGTGCTGAGCCACCCCCCTTGGCCACGCCATCAAGGTCTTGTGTGGCTTGTTTCATTATACAATATATTTTCTTCCTTAAATCACCGTAACTTGTCAATCTCATGGCTAACGTATCGAGACAATGGGAAAAAAAACTTCTTGGGGATCATACTCACACCCCATCAGGGGCAACAAGCGCTATTTAAATCCAAACCTTTTTCCCTTATTTTATCCATCTGCTATCCTTCTCCATCCAAATAACTGACTAATATCCACCACACAAATTACTTTCATATTTCACTATACTAATTCAACCCTAATCCTTTATGTGTTCCAGAGTAACGTTTTACTCTACAAAAAAGTGCTTTAACACCCATCAGGGGCAACAAGTGCTATATAAATGCAAACCTTTTTTCCCTCTTCTATCCCTCCGCTATCCTTCTCAATCCAAATACCTGACTAACCTATCCACCACTCAAATTACTTTCATATTTCCCTATACTAATTCAACACTAATCCTTTATGGGTTCCAGAGGGCGTGCTACTCGCCGAAAAAGCGCTTCGACGCCTCGTCATGGAGTAGTGACAGCTATATAAATGCAAGCTCCTCCTTTGTGAGAGGGGCAGGTGGAGTCCAAGTTTGAACTGTGCAATAACGTTTTGGACTGGCTCAAGTGCTTTAGAGGGTAATCCTGTGCCCTCACTAATGACATTCTGATGATCTGTAGAGACAGATAAATCAGGCCCAGCCTCTGCTGAGGGTGTCTGTTTAATTGTTAATTTTAGAACCCTTTTTCTTGTACAAAGTCTTTTGTTTGGGCCTCTGAGCTGGGCTAGGGTGAGGGGCAGCATATCTGTGGTCCACTAAGATACTTCTACAGACCTAACCCTGCTGCTCTGCAAGTCCCTTTACTCTCTCTAGGGCTCTACTCGTACCTGGGGAGACTTTATACTATCCTCAAAGTAGGGGGGCTCAATTTTCTATTTCACTCCTGAATCGCTTTGACGTCTTGTCTTCTATGGACTGACTTCCAGATGGGACTCAAGATGATAACCAAACCCTCTCCTCTGCCTGTCATTTCACCATTACCACTGGGGTGATAGAGCCCTCATCAAGGGTTTCATGAATGTCTGTACAAGGAATTCCTTTACGTTGAATAGTTGGAACATAGCTGGGATCAAGGTCAGGATATCTAATCCTGATTGGTTACATTTAGTTGTAAAATATGAATTTATTGTTTGTCATGAAACTTGGGACAGTACTTATTCTATCTGTCCTGCCTGTACCTGCTATTCCTGCCTTGCCATCCCTTCTGTCCCAGGCAGAGCAAAGGGGAATGGGGGTTTTGGTGTGGGTTAAGCTAAATGGGAAAGTGGCTTTCTCAGTTCTAGACACTAAAAGTTCTGCTTTCATGGCTCTACTTATTAAGGATTAATTGCCCCATACGAAAGCCATGCTGATAGAATTCTAGTTGCAAATATATCAACTATAACCAAGCCCCATCCATGCCCTCTAAATGCCAATGACCTTCTGTCAATGTTTAACAATTCCATAGGGTCAACAGGCTCATGTTCAGCACTATGCCCACTCAGTTCTTCCACTCTACTGTCTGGTTTAGCCCAAGGGAGAGTAAAACACTCCTGACCCCACACCTGTGAATTGGGGTTGAGCGCCAACTTAGCGTTAAAGTCCCCGCAGAGAAGACAGATGAGCAGTGACACGTGCCTGTTAGCAATGAGCTTTAAATCACCAAGGAAAGCAAACAAACATTTGAAATGGGTACATACAGGATGAATAATCCATTGTTATAAAAATTGATTAAATTAAAAAAAACGTAATTTTGGTGACATATTAGGAGCACTCTAGGAATGGTGTAAGGCATGTATGGCATTTCAAATATCCAGCTGCAACCTTAGCCGCTTTGTTGAAATCGCATTCTTGCTCATTTTGCTGGAAGACAAAGGGGTAGAAATTCTAGCTCACTATGAAACCCTAAGTATAAAAGTTAGGCAGCTTCTGTTACAACCGATTAGGTGTGGACAGATGAACCCTCGCTGGCTTGACACACGGCTTAGTAGCTCACCGTAGACTGAGGAAGGCTCTATCCACCACTCTAAAATATCCTGCTGTGGTACCGGGAGCCTGCAAGATTTACAAAACTACTTTGAGGATGTGAAAGATCACTCTGAATCATAGGGACTGGGAACTCTTGGAAAGTGTGGCACTTGCCAAGAATAGTAAACTATTTTGAGACTTGTTTAACAAAATTAAACAAAGGGATGTTCCACCAAATTCCTTCTTGAGCTGTAATTTCCTGAGTTCTGAAGGGGTTAATCACTTCAGAGCTATATACCACTCAGTGGAGAAAGAGTGCTTGGGGGACTTGTTGAGGATCAAATTGACTCATGCTATAACTTTGCAGGTTACCCTCCAGGAAGGTATCCAGCATATTCGACCAAGCCCAAGTGGAAAAGCTCAGTGACCAGAATGGGTCTCAATAACTTCATTACAAGTAGTGCCAATGTATTGAGGCGCCTGTTAACAAATATTTTCAACAACTTTTTATGTAGTAGGGTCGCAAACTCCTGGACTTTTTCCACCATAGTCCCTGTCTTTAAGAAAGGGGATCGCCTGCTGCCCAAATGCTATTGCCCCATTTTCCTCATGGATAGCTTGGCGAAGCTCATTGGTCGGGTGTTTTTTAACAGTTTGAAAACATGAGTTACTCATTACAACATTTTGTGCCCCTTTCAATTTGGGTTGCGCCAGGGGCTGGGTACAGTGGAACAGTGCTTAAATTTAAATCTGATCATTGGAAGTATAATATCGTTAAGCACTGTCCGCTGTTGCTGACCTTTACGGATTTGTCAGCGGCATTTGATTGAGTCAACCACACTAAATTGTGGTTGATGCTATTGGATCTTGGGGTGGAGTTTTCCGCCATTGTGATTGTGATCTGCACTCGTGCAATATACTTTTTTAAGTAAATGTGGGAGGGACTGGGGGAGTAGTGGGAAAATGGTGAATGTTTAATACAAAATATGTGGTTTTAAGGGAGATTTAAAGGGGAGTTTAGAGAGGGATATGCTAATACAAAACGCATACCCATATAAGAGTAAGACAATTCACAAAATATACTTATAAAAAGACTACAGCCCTTATAGTGTTAAATAAAGGTGTTAAAGTGCTCTAGCTCAGCCCAGTTAAGGACCCTTCTTGGCCAACCACTTGTACTATAACATCCTCCTTTTTTTGGGAGGGATTAGGATGTCAGGCAATCATTTTCATTTGTAGTGCTTGGGGAGGGGACTGCTAATTTTGAAGGTGAGGAGTGGGTGACATGATACCAGGTATGTTTTTGTGGCTGAGTAGGCTAAAGCAGACGGTTGTGTGGTGTGTGGCAGGACGCAAAGTTCTGCTTGTTGCAGCGAAAACTCCTCTACCCCTGCCTTGCTCACCAGAGCAGGATAAGAGGGTGTTTATTTTATTTATTTATTTAAGACGTTTTATAGAGTGCTGGCTAGACCCGGAGGTATCAGAGTGCTTTACATGAGGTGTGATGGGGCCAGACACAACATACATTTGAACATGGGTAATTAGTAATAAAGGGAATGCTCTCAAGGGGAGGGTTTGAGTTGGATCATATGCAACTTTTGCTTCACTTTTGTTGTTCATTTAATGGTAAAGATGTTCACAGTTACTCCTCGATTATTCTGTTATAGATAGATAACTGTAGCTTGAACGATGAAATCAAAACCAGTTTGTTCACTGCAGCAGCGTCAAAGCAGTGAAATGCAGAACTCAATTTGCTGCTTTAATGTCCACACTAGAAAGCAAATCGTTTCCTCTGTATTCTCTTCCTGCATCTCCAGAAACCGGAAGAGAGTGGTGGAAGGGCGGATCCTTGTGTGCCATTGCCTTACTCCACATCACTGTAATAACGTAAGACACGGTCTAGTGTCTGAGTCTTTTCTGTAACCACACACCTAACACCCACCCACCCACCACCAGGCGTCACAGGTCAGATGACCCTGGCTAATAAAAGGGGCTGAGCGCACGTGCTCTGGGCCCATTGCCTATACCCAGCCACTGTGTCCGTGTCTGATTGCGTGATTGTATGCCTAGCGTAATGAGGGCCTAGCGCCCTCACCCCAATCACCACAATCACCTCAGCGAATAACGCTTTGACATCGTCACCCACGTCTGCCGTGACTCTTGCATATTGGTTAGCACCAGGAGAGGATAGCCAATCACTGCCATCCATGGCATCTTCTCTAGTGTGAAAGCTGTTAGAGAGCATGGTGTCTCTTTGCGGGCTTTGACCGTGAATGGAGCATAGTCCTGGGGAATTGAGAAAGAGGTACAAACTCAAAAGCAAGTGGAACTCGCACAGCTTGTTCAATTGATAAAGTTGCAAGGTTGTAATGTTCTGTAGCGTGCTCAAAGGAAATCACTGTCTGGCCAAGCAGTGTGAAATCCACAAGAACTAATACATTGCTCCCCCTCTTGGGAGAGAGCACCTTCGAGCACAACTTAAGGGGGACCACGGGGTCTTATTCCATAAACGTAAAGTTAAAAAAAAAGTTCATTCCAAACACACAATGGTGTTCATCCAACATTCACAGTTTATTAAACTCATAATAAGTTCATGGCTTAATGTGAATCACTTGGTAGTTGGTATTCAAAATATCTTGATCAGCAATGCATTGTTACACATGATAGCAAATCCCGATGCATTTCGGGCCACGCCCTTCCTCAGGGGTTTACTCTACAAGCAAAACAGAAATTCAAGGCATCAGCTATACATCCTCATACTGACATAGTCAATAAATAAATCAATGCAACACACCTCCTATTTACGAAGTAAGTAAAAGAAAAGATCACCAAGAAAAATCAGGCAATGTACAACCAGTGAGCAAAGGACTCTAAAGTGTGTAAAGAAGACAACGTGCGTAAACAAACGATCCAGTTACAATCACGGGAAAAACTAAGTCCCAAGGTACCCCATATTCACCCCGAGGGAGTGAAAGCATAGATTCGGAGATCAGGGTGAGCACACGCTGTGCGTGTGATAAGGCCAAACTACGCGTACCATACATGCAACAACGCTCAGCATACTGGTGGACGTGTGAAACAATCAAGGTCCCATCAGGGTACTTACAATGGTGTAACTACGCAAGAACTCCGCGGAGTTCCGAGCAGCAGACAGCGAACCAAGCTAGCAACTTTGCAGCAGTGTTAACGTGCATGGGGGAGTCAACATAGTAAAAGGACTATGATAGAATGAGCACTACTGTGGGCGCCATGATGTAACGGGCAAGTCTCACCAGGTTAATATATGAAACATAGGCAAAAAAGGTAAAGTCTTCAAACAGCAAAACAAATCTATAAAGGACAATGCTAAGGATGCAGAAATAAGCAAAAAAATAGTCAGTGTGATGGTTACAAATAACATAGAAATTCCATACGGTCATTTAACCCATGGGGCACCATGGTGGACATAAATCGGATCCAGAAATTTTCTCTTTTCAGTAGAGTGTTCTTATTGTTCGGGGTAACCTTGACCTGTTCCAACACTTGGAATTTCAGCTGAGCAACACTGTGTCGATTCTCATGGAAGTGTGTCGCCACTGTGGATTTCAAGTTCTGGGTTCTAATGCTACTCTTATGTTCAAGGATCCTGACTCGGATCTTTCTTTCGGTGTGACCTATGTAACATTTCCCACAGGGGCATTTTAATAAATAGATAACATTGCTACTGTTGCAAGTGGCATTGACTCGTAGTTTGACTGGATGGCCTTTCATGGGATGGTTGGTCATATTACCTGGAATACAGTTATTACAATTACTACAATTGTAACAGGGTTTTAAGCCTTTATAGGTAGTCTAACAGGTCTTAGCTTCATCTGATCTGGATCCAGATCTGAAAGTTTTCCTGATGGAATTGACCATGTTCACACTCTACCATAGCTACTTTACGGTACAGGACAAATGGATGCATCAACTAAATGGTACGGCCATGGGAAATTGCGCAGCTCCTTGCTACGCGAATATCTTTATGAAACAATTCAAGGAGACACACATTCTGAGTCAAGCCAGATGGTTAGAGCATGGAAAATTATATCTGAGATACATTGACGACATCTTTTTGCTATGGGGAGGCTCCGCCGACACACTGGCTGATTTTTTGAGGACCTGGAACAACATCAATGATAGAATACAATTCACATGGGAATACAATGAGAAATGTGTCCATTATTTGGATGTGGAGATACACAGAGAGACAGGAGATTGGTCTACCACCATCTTCCGTAAGCCCACCGATAGGAACTCCACTTTGCACTACAAAAGTTTTCACCGCTTGGGTCTAAAAAACAATCTACCCTACGCACAACTGCTTCGGGTTAAACAAATCGTCTCTAAAGAACAAGAGAGCAAAAAAGAGATCAAGAACACGTTGGAGAGATTAAGGGCACGGGGATACCCCCCACCGATCCTGGATTTGGCTGCTGACAGAAGCGAGAAAGTGATGAGGAGAGAACTCCTTTAATCCGAAACCTAAAAAACACACAGACCGCATGGTGGTGGTCTCGAAATATTCTGTGATCTACAACACTTTTCAACGCATTATTCGCAAACATTGGCCCATCCTTACCATGGAACCAGATTTCCATGGCCTCTTCAGCCAACCTCCGATGTTTGCCCTCACCAGAGGCAGAAACTTGAAAGAAATTCTAACTAAACCCAGTGAATCAGACACACAGACTACGTATAAAGGCTTAAAACCCTGTTACAATTGTAGTAATTGTAATAACTGTATTCCAGGTAATATGACCAACCATCCCATGAAAGGCCATCCAGTCAAACTACGAGTCAATGCCACTTGCAACAGTAGCAATGTTATCTATTTATTAAAATGCCCCTGTGGGAAATGTTACATAGGTCACACCGAAAGAAAGATCCGAGTCAGAATCCTTGAACATAAGAGTAACATTAGAACCCAGAACTTGAAATCCACAGTGGCGACACACTTCCATGAGAATCGACACAGTGTTGCTCAGCTGAAATTCCAAGTGTTGGAACAGGTCAAGGTTACTCCGAACAATAAGAACACTCTACTGAAAAGAGAAAATTTCTGGATCCGATTTATGTCCACCATGGTGCCCCATGGGTTAAATGACCGTATGGAATTTCTATGTTATTTGTAACCATCACACTGACTATTTTTTTTGCTTATTTCTGCATCCTTAGCATTGTCCTTTATAGATTTGTTTTGCTGTTTGAAGACTTTACCTTTTTTGCCTATGTTTCATATATTCACCTGGTGAGACTTGCCCGTTACATCATGGCGCCCACAGTAGTGCTCATTCTATCATAGTCCTTTTACTATGTTGACTCCCCCATGCACGTTAACACTGCTGCGAAGCTGCTAGCTTGGTTCACTGTCTGCTGCTCGGAACTCCGCGGAGTTCTTGCGTAGTTACGCCATTGTAAGTACCCTGATGGGACCTTGATTGTTTTACACGTCCACCAGTATGCCGAGCGTTGTTGCATGTATGGTACGCGTAGTTTGGCCTTATCACACGCACAGCGTGTGCTCACCCTGATCTCCGAATCTATGCTTTCACTCCCTCGGGGTGAATATGGGGTACCTTGGGACTTAGTTTTTCCCGTGATTGTAACTGGATCGTTTGTTTACGCACGTTGTCTTCTTTACACACCTTAGAGTCCTTTGCTCACTGGTTGTACATTGCCTGATTTTTCTTGGTGATCTTTTCTTTTACTTACTTCGTAAATAGGAGGTGTGTTGCATTGATTTATTTATTGACTATGTCAGTATGAGGATGTATAGCTGATGCCTTTAATTTCTGTTTTGCTTGTAGAGTAAACCCCTGAGGAAGGGCGTGGCCCGAAATGCATCGGGATTTGCTATCATGTGTAACAATGCATTGCTGATCAAGACATTTTGAATACCAACTACCCAGTGATTCACATTAAGCCATGAACTTATTATGAGTTTAATAAACTGTGAATGCTGGATGAACACCATCGTGTGTTTGGAATGAACTTTTTTTTTAACTTTACGTTTATGGAATAGGACCCCGTGGTCCCCCTTAAGTTGTGCTCGAAGGTGCTCTCTCCCAAGAGGGGAAGCAATGTATTAGTTCTTGTGAATTGAGAAAGAGACCAGAGGGAAGTAGAGGAGCAGCTCTAGATACCATATATTTTATTTTATACATCTACAGGGCTGTGGATGCTTAGTTCAGGTCTAGGCCCACTGAGAAAGGAACCAAAGTGCCACCTTTTGGGGAAAGAGTCCATATTTTGTGTCGGTCCCACGTGACTCCTCCCTCCACAGCTGTGCCATTGCATAAGCTTAGGAGAGGCATCTGCATGAGGTGTAAACACAACATATTATACATGGGAGGGCTCGATGTGACACCACAGAACATGAGAACGTCCTTCTTATTGCCTTTGATGTCATTTGGAAGGTCTGTTGGAAACCACCCACAGCCATTGCTTAATTTGTAAAACATTAAGTGCCAGGGCCCTTCTTGGAAGGTCACTGCAACCTGCACCACCCATTCCCTGCCAGCGCTGTCAATGATAGCACCAACATAACACCTAAACATCGCACTCCTACAAGTGCAATAATTCAGAATATTTCAGGCCACCCAAAGCTATGCTAATGGCATGAGAGGCTGGTATTATTCATTTTTAGTGTATAACGTCTTAATAAACACAGTTGTTGTGTCCATCTCCAAATTAGAAAGACAGCACCACCATGTGGTAGAGGTCACTTCTAGCCAGTGCTGACAATTAAGTGCCGGTGCTGAATATCAGAAACTACTGGCACAAATTAAGCACTGCCTACAACGCTGATAACTGCTCAGTACAGTATGAAATGCAAATAGGAGGGCAGACCTTGAATAGTAGCCTGTTTTTTTTATAATTCACAAATATCTTTCTTGTAATATTAGTTTTTTTTGTTTTTTATTGTCTTTATTCACTTGTCTTAAGGCCTCACCATTTCTCCGTCTACTTTTTGTTGGTACTGAATGATCCTGCGTGAAAGCTGTTCCAGGCCCTGCTGGGACGCGGTCCAGGCCTGGGTGTGGGCCCACTCTCATGGCAGCTGGGAGGACCACATCCTCTCTGCTCGGCTACCCATGCTGTAAACCTCTCTTTTTATGAGCTGCTCAGTTCCAGGTTGCACCTCCTTTCACCTTCCTGTCCATAACACCGAGACAATGGAGCGTGAAGCCAAACACCGCACAGGCAGCAGGAACGCTGTGTGCCAACCGGTGCCAAAAAAGCAAAGGTGGTGACTTGCCAGTGCGAGAGCTGGGTTGTGCCACACCGACAAGAGAAGAGTATTGTGTCAGGGGTCCACCATTGTGCTAATTTCTTGGCTAGCTCTAGTACATGTGCAGGACATGCACTGTCCTGTTGGAGTCATCAGCTAAGCTTGTGACAGATGTCAATACACTATTAGATAGGACCTTCTTCGTCAACTGCATTAGGGGTTTAACAAGCTCTAGATAAGTTGCTCCAATATATGCCTTTATCTTTGGCGATAGAGGGACAGATTTGTTGTCATGTAGAGTTTAACCCCTCAGAAAACAACTACTTCTTGCTTTCTTCTGGATTGGTCAATTGTTTGTGAAAGATTTGGAACTCTTCAGCAGATGCTTTGTTTTCAGTTTCAGCTTTATCTTATTCTTTTTCACTGTGGGGCTATCCACTGCATCTTATATCAGTCCTGTCGTCCATTTTGCTCTTGTGGTTCACTTGTGTCTGTCCTGTTTCACTGATGTCTGTTTTATCAGTCTCTCACACACTTGATAGCTACATCCCTCTATTTGTTATTTACTAATTTCTAGAATTTAGTCCTCGCTCTTACTCGGACCTGCCTGCCATGTTGTCTAGCTGTCTTGCCCACCAATGTATTGTATTTATTTACATTTCTGGGGACCTTTGTAAACCACTGCTAAGCACCCAATGGTGGTTTTGGAGTACTTTGAGATATGGGTAGATATAAGAAGGAATAGAGAGTTGCAAGTTGATTCAATTGGAAGAACCCGGCAGAAGAGAACCAGTTGATTCTCGGGCAGGGATGAACAGTGACTGGATAGTTGGCAATGAATAAGTCCTCAACGTCAGGAAAAGTCATCTGCATGATAAAATCGTACACCCCTGCCCTGATTGCCCAACTGCACTGTTGTCTGGATCCCCAATGCAGATTGTTTCGCCATAGGCAAACACGGATCATGCATGTGCGCTACAACATAGGCCTGTCTCACTGACTCTGGTCTTATTGGACCGGGAGGGGCGCCCAAAGTGCTAGCCCTCATAGTGGTGGAAGATTAACACCTTCACCAGGCGTTAATCCCTTCCCTGCGCCGCAAATTCCGCCATGGTGTGGGGGGGGGGGCTAGGGGGTGGGCGTGGTGCTTCAGTGCTCACGACGGCTCCATGCCATCATGAGTCATGGACGGCGTGTGCTCAAGACGGCGTGGTGCCGTTATGACCCCGCCCGCTCATTAATTCGCCCGCGGGGAATTAGTGCTGCGTGGGTGGAGCGACAGCGGCATGACGGCTCCACGCCGTCATGAGCACTAAAGGGGTTAAGCAGCACAAGTGTGGTGTTGAGGGCCTACCATGTAGGGCCTACCATGTAGTGATCAGCAGAAGTGAACAGGACCTTTTTCCTCTATGTCACTAGAGCGAGCGCTACAGGCTCATTTACCTTTTGAAAGTTTTCCTGCTTGGTGCTTAACTCATCCTTGGCTTACATCAGCTAGATGAAGGGTGGACGTCACACAGGCGCCTGCATCTCCGATGGTAAGGGGGGGCAGACTGCAGGGGTCCCCCTCAACACAGTACCCTTGACCGAGAGCTGATTCAATTCGGAGCGGGAGATCCTCTATCTACCTTGCAGTGGGGCCCCCTCAAGTTTCGTTACTCCACTGACTGCACAGCACAGGAGTAGTGACTCTGCATGGTTTTATGTGTACCTAGGAGGGTACATTACAGGGTTAGAGCTGTAGTGTACAGTGCATGTGTGGTTAGTGCATATACAGGGTGTATTTATGACTGTGATGAATATATGACATGAAAGATGTAGTGCTGTGAAGCGCGTGTGCAGTGAAGAGTGTATGTGGGCTTGCGTAAAGTATAATACATGAAGGGTGAAGTGTTGTGCAGTAGCACATGATAAGTGTGTGTGCTGGCAGTGTGTGTCTTTGTAAATAACACACCATGATTAAACAGAGAAGAGTTTCCATCCTGAACAGTGCACGCAGGATGAGTATGTGTGCTGAATCCATATGTACATATAAGGGTACAATGCGTGGTGGTACCAGTACCGGACAGTAAGTGTGCTGTGAATGTACACTGAGTAAATGTGCCTGCAATGGGACATTATATGGAGGACACTGGGTTCCATTTTGGGAAGCTCATGCCTGCCTGGTGAAAACATGAGGAGGAGAGGAATCCCCCCCCAACAGATTTGTGTATTGCTGCATTCCTGTGAGCTGGGCGGAACACACACTGGAGGGAAAAGGAAGAGAGTCAAAGGGGAACTCTTGAGTATGGCCTAATAGTAAGCAGTCCCATGATGCGGCCACCAGTGAATGGGGAATAACCCACCGCACGCTGCACAATGGCGGGTGGGACAGGGATTTGCCTCACAACTACTAGAGCCCTGACCACAAAGGAATGTGTACAACTAACAGACACATTACTGACTGTGCCCTTCTCTCCTTCCTTTCCCACTCTTAGGGCGGGAATCTACGTAGGATTTGATCCCACGACACCTTGCAGGTCGTATACTCGATTCCTTCTAACAGGGGGAATTCGTAGCAAGTTGATGAGCACTTAGGTCCTGATGAATTGCCCGAGAGGCATGAAACATGTCGACCACACCACTACTGAGGGTTGAATGAGGCCAGATCACCCTAGCCGTTGTGCCTCAGTACCCCTCATTTCACCATTTTTAATAAGGCAGTGAGCCATATTATTAAAGTTGTCTTAATGGACTTCACTGACCTCTTTTAACTTCACTCACGCTCACTACTGCACCTTTGTTTTTGGCCCCTCACACACATGCACCCATTGGCCAAGGAATAAAAGAACTCCGCTAAAGTGTAGCACTTCGTGCTACCCGACAGGCATTGCATCGCCAGCCTGCCGCAGGAGCAGGAGGCCAATGATGACACGATACCATCATCGGGTGGGATGGCAACAGTCGCCCAACCTTTGAATTGTGTGAGGCATCCTTAATTCCGTAAAGGGATTACCACATTCCCTGTCACGTACGCTCCTAGAGAGAGAGGTGTCCCTTCGCTTACTTTACCCCATGTGGGGAACTCTGTACATTCTTTGTTGACTTCCACAAAGGAATGTTGTTATTACTTGTAAATGTTGCATTATTTTGTCTGCGTAGAATTAAAAATAAAATACAACTTTTTCTTATAAAAGCACATTTTTAGCTAGACCCTAATTTATTGTTTATACTGTTTGCACTTTAAGGTATGAGTCGTGTTCTCTGACCTGTATCTACATCCCCCGCGAGGAAGCCTTGACTGATTGACCTCAGCTACCATAGAGAGTCAAGTGCAGAAGTGGTGCTGAGCCCAGTTGAGCAGGAGCTATAGTAGGTTAGACCCAGGGATATCAGGAGTAAAAGGCCTTAACCACCACATTTGGGGCCAGTAATCCCTGCATGCCCCTTGGCCTTCTGAACGGGGTTCTGACACAAACCCTTAAACAAAAGCAAGAGTTCGGAGAGCCTGGGTAAAGAAGAAGCTCGTCTCAGGTGTCTGACATGCCTTAGAAATCCAACTAGAGAGGACAGGGCTACAATTTGTGCAAATTCACCCTCACTTTCTCCAAATCCTTTCTGTTTCTCTAGTATTCCATGACATTTGTTGGTTGGTTGATATACACCCAAACCAGCTTTGTTAGTCACACTCCTGCTATTTCACCTTCACTTTCTTCAGCTTTTGCATCTTTCTTAGTCATATATGCTGGACCCACATGCACCTCTGTTAAATCATGTCCATGTTTTTTTTCTCTCTGGCCCTTAGTTGGCTGGCTGATTAAAATAGTTTTAGCCTCTTTGCAATCTTTTTTGCTCGTGCTAGTTACTGCCTCTGATTCTGCAATCTTCTACTCTTCTCAGAGAACTACATACAGGAAAGGCGCAAAAGTTCCCTCAGAAGCGCAGTGGCGCCTAGCCTATCTGCCATTGCCCTCCAGATGCATTTAGTGGTTTACAGCTGCCTGATCTTGTGGGTTTTTTCTGTTTGCCTGATCCTCTCCTGTCATTCCATCTACATCTTGTTGACTAATGATCTCCTGTCCTTGCTGTATTTGGACAACGGTGGAAGTGGACCTGTTACGCCGCACTCAAAGCCCACGAACACTGAGGTCATTGGTGTTCCTCCATCTTCACACATCATTATTTTAGAAAGTCTGACAGCAGCAGGATAAGGCACCAAGTTTCCATGCTGGAATAAGTTCCTGTCAATGACGCGGGCCCCGAACCAACCATATGTGGCACGAACGGAAGATCTGGAGCCGTGAGTGCATCAGGGCTCGCTGGGCGGCTGTCCGCCCTAGGTGCCGATGAACTGGCATTTTGACTGACACGTGGACGGAGGTTTTGGGTGGAAATGCCAGCATTAATATACTTACGTTGGTCCAATCAAAAGGCATGCCATTTGTGACTGAAGGGCCATCAGAATGTCACCATGATGTTAAAGGGGAGGGATATGGAAGGATAACCACTATGGGCCCACACACTAAAGCTTTAAAGTACACCCAAACAGTTCAAAAAAACTACTTTACATTTTATTCAGAAAGCATTCCAGGGCTCCTTTTTTATGTTTGTGTTACAGTGCCCAGGTCAACATTGTATTTCCTTAAAGTTTTGTTTTCTTATTTTTTTTTGTTTTTTGGAGCAGACCACCATCGCAAACCCTGGGCTGCTCCACCATGTTGCTCTAAGAGACCACAAGCATGGGGGATCCTGCTTTGAAAGGAGTAGCTGGAATTACTTGGCACAGTTACTTTCCAGAGGCTACAGCTGGGCCCGAGCTCTTAAGAAAACAGCTGGCACGGCAGACAGACACAACATGAAACTTGTGACACAATCTTTAAGCAGCCAGGCTCAAGAAGCTACAATTGGCATCCAATGAGATCTGTACATTAAACTCTGATGTTTTACATAGTGCATTGTGGACTGCTGTTGCTCTTCTTAATGCAGTTCTTTTTGTCTATCTTATGATATAACATCAATGGCCTTTATTTAATCGAATGTGGAATGATATTACAGCATAGTTTTGATAATGCTATTTAGCATGATTACAAGTTTTACTAGTTGTGGTTTTCCCTGGGGTATTACTATATGGGGTAATACCCCATATCTGTACTTTTGTAATGGTTTTAATTAACTATACAATAAAGTTTCTTCTTCTTCTTCAGAGGTGATCACTAAATTTGGCTTATATGGGGTAGTACCTCAGATAGCATAACCACTTCATTTTTCAGTCACATTTCCCACCTGCTCAGGTGTCATTTGTGAGCAAAAATGGGCCCAGAGTTCAGGAAAATTATGCAATAAATGGCTCTGTAGTTTCGCCTCTGACTTGTTTTTTTCCCGGTCCAGATTTGGGCTCAGATTTACTAAAACTTTGCGTCATGGTTGTGCCATTTTTTCAGTGCAGCCATTTTGTAAAATGCTAGTTGAGATTTACAAAGCTACACAAAGGCCGGCTCATGTAGTTTAAAATAAATAAATAAGTAACGCAATGTAACACGGCACCTTGTGCTGCATTGCGTTACACTGCATCAGGTATCCGTTACATGGATGGAGCATGAGCGTTCCCATAATAATCCAAAAATTACTTTGGATAATGGAAATTCGAGAAATTCCTAAGTACGGTTTTCTATTTCATTCTGATTGGCTAAATGGAACTGAATTATTTTGTACCACTGCCATTATGAGGGTCGAGAACAACCTTAACTGGTTCTAATATCTTGCCCTGAAGAAAGAGTAATCTTTGGGTCAAGAATGTTTTTCCTCTCTAGAATATTACAGGTGAAGCGACATGGGCCAGATGCACAAAAGATTTGCCTGTTTGTAGCAGCAGACGTGGCTAAGCGCAACATAGCGCGAGCACGGGGTGCAGAAGCATTCCTCCTGTCCGAATTGAAGACTGGGAATCTGATATGGATTGGTGCCAGAGAGCGGAGCAAGTGGATTACCAGAGCAGGGGTTGCCCTAACAAATGGGAAAAGGTGTGGGGCAACTGGCGCACATATCGAGCCTACTAAACAGATGTAGGTGGGCTTTGAAGTAAGGGGAGGAAACGTGACATTTCGGAGTTCCGCTTGTGGGGGAGTGAGTCCTCTGCAGGGCTTTAAGTGGGTCGGGTCTCACCTGGTTTGAGCACAACAGTTTTTTTAAGGCGGCCTCAAAACGGGTCTCTATCGGGTTCTGTTTTGTGCCCTGGCAGAGGCGGTCCGTTTTTTTTTCCCGGAATGCAGTGACAGTAGGCACATCGATGTGCGCGTGGTGAGCGTTGTAGGGAAAGGGAAATCCTTTAAAGAGTCATTTTCTCTCTGGATTTCCCTTCTCTTTTTGAATCTCAGGAGCAGCAACATTGTCGTGGGGTCACCACCAGGGCTTTAAGTGGAAGTGTTTTCAATATTATATACAAGCCATAGTTTCTGCTTATTTATCTTATGCAACTAGCAATCATTGACAAAGCCAATACTCCTGACTTGTAGGTATGATGTGACTTGTTGTATCATATATCTGGACGCAAAGACAGGAACAGCAAAATACAAGTCGGGTGGCACACTGTGCTAAACACAGATTTTTAGCTTACGTGTTTATAAGCCACACCCTTAATAACATTGACCACGCCCCTTTGAGAGACACCCCCTCCCCCCCGTTTTTTCATCCCACTTAAAGCGCTGGTGCTCTGTAATGCGTGAAGTCTCCGCTCATGTTGACTGTCCCTTTCATGTTCAAGCTGGCGTCTGCTCTGTCTAACGTGTACACTGCACGATTGACTCAACCACTACATTTGCTGTATGCAGAGCAAAAGATAAATAAAAATTGTTAAAAAAATAGAATGTTTCCCCTAAGATGCAATGGGCTTTGAGCACAAATGTCAGTAAAACATTCTGACTCACTCTTCTCCCATTTAATTTCGAGAGCAATATGGCCGATCTCAAAGTTCTCTTGGGTCGTCATCGTATGTTTGCAGGCAGGTACAATATGGCCGGCAGAACCTGACCGTTATTGACGTCATGACATGGTGTTATCACAAGCATCAGCTCAATGGTGTACTTAATCGACTCAGCCAATAGACTGCCAAGAAATGTTGGAAAATCTGCACTCCTCTTTGATTCCTATAGCAGTCTTTGAAGACTTACCGGATGGACTTTCACAGTTTCAGTCCTCACCAGGCGGCATCTAACAGGAGCATATGCCTTTGTACGGTCATTCAATTACAGCACTCTCTTTTCCACTTCTCTTAATCCCAGGGATTCCGCTTGTGACCAGTGTTGCACTGACAAAGAAAGACAGATTTAATAAAAAAAATTATTCTCAAGATATGAGCTCACAGCAGAAGCCTAAAGAGGGCCTACCAGCCGCTCAACTTGCCACCTCCAACTAACTTCACCATTGAACATTTTCACATCTACATTCTGCTTTGGCACTCCAAACATTCTGCCCTGAACACTCCAACGACACTGTCTCACATACTTGGAAAGATACTTAATAAAAATAGATGAAAACATTCCTCTATCCTATAATACCCCCTAAACCATATATATATATATATATATATATATATATATATATATATATATATATATATATATATATATATATATTATAATCCTATATATACCCCCTATACACCTCTGCGTACATTGCGCTCCACTGATCACCATCTGCTGTGCATCCCACGGGTTCGCAGATACAGAGCCGGGGGTCTCTTTTTCAAATATCAGGCCCGCACTATGGACCTCCATCCCACTGGCTGCCCGATGCACCCCTGACCACTGGGCCTTTAGGAAACTGGTCAAAACCTGGCTGTTCACTTCCATCTAGCTTCACCACCGCTGGTTACCGGTCCGCTTGCGCTGGGTCTCCCTGTTGCTGGGGCAGCCATTCGCTCTACAAATCCCCCTAACATAACATAACACATATAAACTTATGGTGAAGGGAATTTGCAGTAGCTCACGTGTCTGGAAAACCAGCTTACAAGTGGACATGTCTAAAAGTGAGGGACCCTGTTCTTGGAGTATGGTGAGATTAAAAGCCGTACGGACTGTAGATATTCAGGGGTCGAGGATTCACCTGTGGCTTGAACCCTTTTCTCTTGACCATCATGCATCACAAAATGGTTTACGCTCCACAACGGACTACAGTCCTGGACTCACTCTCAACCCAGCTGTCTTGAGAGGTTTAAAGTGTGCATGTGTGGCTGGCTGTCACAAGACATCCGGCCAAAGAGACATGCGCACTTTAAACAGTGCAAAGAACACTCTGCCCACTACCCCTCCATGCTGTCACTCAGCAGGCCCCGCCCCACTCTGACGCTCGGTTCAGGGCAAGAGGATGAAAAATAAAATGGTAATGAATGACTATTTTACTTTTCATCTCAGGGGGATTTGGGGGGCATTTAAGTGGGGTGATGCTGCTTCGCTCCAACAGTCCGCCCCTTGTCAAAGGGTTGGGGAACAGAGCTCAAGTTGTTAATGCCCATCATTTTGGAAAGTTCGCCAGCCTTGCCAATAGGCTGGAAAGCCAGCCCGTGGGAGAGGATTCCCAACACAGATTTGTGCCAAATAACTGGGATTAAAATCTGTATGCTCCCGCTTTATACGGCTCCCGCCCATGTGGCCGTCCACTTCAGCCATGTGCAATAGGAGCTGATGGCAGCTGTCCCTGCGTCCGCGTGAGCCATTCACAGTGAGGCATGGTGGATGTTCAATGCTCGATAAATGGTCTGCACTGCTCTTTATTGATTCTGAACATTTATTAGGAATTTCAGGACCCTAATTAAGTATTCACTGGCCCAGCATGCACTACTGGTATAGCACCAGTCCAACAAGCAACATTGTTAAAACAGTAAGGAGTTTATGCCTGTCAGCTGTCTGTTCTTCTTCAAACAAGACAGCTGACCCCTGCACAGGCTACAGAAAGTACCCTGTAGGAGCCAGTCTCCCCTCTCCACTGATGATTTGGGGGCAAAAAAACACAGGTAACATATGCCATAATGGAAAAACCTTTGCAGGTAGATTCCCACATTAAGCAAAAATGCATAGGGAAAGATGAGCCTCTAGCTAGGTTTTCACTTTTCCGCATTCTGCCTTGTTGGAGGGTTTATGAACTTGACACGATGGACATTACATGGAAATCACTGCATGGCTTCTCTCACTATTCCCATTTAAATACATTGATTTGTGTGTGATAATATAAAGGAAGATATGATTGGCCAATGCCGAGGAACTATGCAGATCCATACCTACATCATACTGTTATATCTTTGTGTTCTTCCTGTGTGAAGACCCTACAGTGTGAGAGGTGGGCCTACACAATAGCAGACAAGCATGTCATTAAAAAGCGTGTTGTGGAAAATAAATACAAACTTGGTGAACATTATCGGCGCCATCTTGCCCCTTTTCCAAGCCCATTCGTGCGCGTAAGCGGCAGCCATTTTTTTGAGCACCATGACCTCCCTGCCCCTCGCTGATAGCCAGCGCGTCTCTCTCTCTCTTAACCTCGCAAGCATTCCCCCGCACGCTGACAACCCCCGCTCTCTCATGCCTTGGGTCATAAACCCCTCTTCAGCGCAGCTTCACCACGGAATCCCATCCTGTTCCCAGCGCGACACCTCCCCTCATTCCTTTCATGGCCTCAGATCCTTTTGATGCAAACCCCCTTTTTCCTGTGTCCCCGTTTGTCTTCCCTGTTCCCAGACCGCCACCTGGCTCTGCGGATACTGTTTATTACCCCGTACAGTAGGAAGCTTCCCCTCCCCATCAAAAGACCCCCGAATCGATCAAAGCCCCCACCCCATGAGATCCGATCAACCCCATGCATTCCGTGAATCGGCGGAATGCCCTGCTGTGCGACAACCATCACCTGTTGTGACCGGGGTGGGGAATCCAACTGTAAATGTATGTGGGAACGGGTCTGAAGGGGAGATTCCGAGGATGTTCTTTCAAGTACTAAAGTATTGCGAGAATGTGTTATGTGCAATAAAGGTCATAAACCCTAGTATAAGAGGCCAGGCCTCAGAGATGTGGTTAGAGCACCTCGTGACGATACTTGCTGTCTGAATTGATGTGTTCTCCTCCGGAGAGAATAAAATCCTCGTTTCCTGCCTTCCAGTCTCCAGCGCCTGCTTCTTCATTGATTAATATTGGTGGGTCATAGAGGCGATACCGCCGGGCAACATAAAAGGGTCTTTGGTTACCGGTTGTCTTTGGAACCCTTTTTAACAATTGGCGTCCCAAACGTGGGGCCCATCAGCGACTCGTGGATCCAGTGGGAGAGGTCCCGACGACAGAGTGAACGACTGCAACGATCGGAAGGTACCCTGTCCGATAGACCCTCGTCTGACAGCCGATCATCCGAACTTCACTGGTTCCGAACAGACCTCTCTCGAGTGATCTGCGGTCCTGACTGGGAACCATCAGGAGTGCCACGAGAAGTACGAAGAGAAGAGGACGATCGGGCGCTGGATTCGGAAGACGAGAAACTGTCCATGCGGTCCGGGTAAGGTCGTGTAAACACGACGAATTGCGAAAGTGATAGATAATTGAAAGTGATTGATAATTGTTGAGAAAATACTAGTATTACTTTTTGTTAATTTATTGGAGATTCACTGTCTACAAACGGAGAAACAACAGGCTCTCCCTTTATAAACAGCGAAGGATAGGTACGCACCCGTCGGACCTATCTTTCTCCCCCACTGAACAATTGCCCCTTCCCCCCATTGATTAACTGTTATAGATTGTTTTCTGGAGATTCTCTGTCTGCAAACAGGGAAAAATAGGTCCCCTCTTTACAGATAGTGAAAGGGTAGGTGACGCGAACCTTTGCGAGCCTACTTATTCTCCCCATTGACCATATTGATTTTTTATTTTTGACCTAACATTGATTGCTCAGAATTGGTTCATGAGGTATTCACTACGTGCAAACAACGTAGAATAGAAATATTCTGTCTAGTCTTTGCGCGCAGTGATAAGATAGGTAGTGCTGACTATTATCCCATTGTGATCCGTCATGCCTGTCTTCTCCCCACTGGTTAGTAGCCTGTTTAGCCCGGACCGCTTATTAGAGATGAACCATCCGGCTCCGCTGGAAGGCACCCCTAATAAGGACATGTTCATGAAGCATGGATTAATCGCTATAGCCTACAGTGAGCTGTGGCATAAATATACGAAAAAGGATCGAGAAAGACAGTGGCCACTGAGAGGATCCTTTGATCTTGACAAAATAGAAACGGTAGAAATAGCCCTTCGTAGGAATGAAACAACACCTATTATGCTCGATAGTCTCGGTATGTGGCGCAAAGAAGCTGCACGACGAAGGGAAGGCGACGAATTTAGAAAAGGTGAAGGGACACGACGGACAACCCTCCAAACGTCTAGTAGGCAAAGGGAAGGGCCAGCGATGGCACAGTCCCGAGGAGTAGACATGAAAAGCGAACGGTGTAAAGGGATGTGCCGACAAGCCAACCCCGGAACACAACGACCCGAAGGTAATCCCCCGACATTACGCACAGGACGAACAGATGTAAAACAAAACCAATGTGCTTTCTGTAAATGTCTTGGACACTGGAAAGCCCAATGCCCGACTCTGCAAAGCATAGGTAAGAATGGAGGGTTGACAGAAAGGACGGACCGACAGAAAGGAAAAAGGCGTGAGATAAAAACCAATCAGACTAGTGCAGACAGAACAGACAGGACCACCCCGTTTGATTATGCTCGGTGGCACAGATTTCGTCAGACCAATTTTAACGACATGTTAGAGTTCTGGGACTGATTGCTCTCTGTTGCTCCCCCACTCTGAAAAACAAACACAACTGCAGGTCAGTGTAAACAACCCCCCGTTAGAGAAAAGACTCAAGAAAGCCAAGCGTCTATTATATAACTTAAGGATTTAATTACGGTAAAACACACAACCAACAGTAAATAGAATAACTAGTAGAACTCTCTAAAAAAAAAAAAAAAACTTTACTAATAGGAAAAAAAAAAAAAACATATTATGCTCACTCCGGAAGTCTTCCAATGTAACAGTTCGATGGTCCCGCCCATCCGAAACACATAGCACGTGTGGGGCGGGGCCTGCCAGCAACCATGGGCCAAAAAGAGATCGCTGGCGAGAAGGTACTGGAGACTCCACACGGCAGGCAATGAAATGGTCTTCCCATACTACCCTTCCAGGGATGGCGTCCCCCGGACCGCGAGTAGGGAGGGGGCGGATGAAAATGACCCCCTCCCTTGTATCTCCTGGTCCGGCCATCACGAATTTCTCCATCGAACGGATGCAGGGTGGGCAGGGAGGAAGAGGCGACGCGGACGAGCCTCTTCCACCTCCACAGGTAGGAGGCTTCCCTGCCCTGGCCCGACGCCGATGTCCTCCAGCCGGGCTACGGCCATATACCTACGCTGCACAGGAAATATAATGCCCGACTGGTATATTTTCTTAGCACAGGACATACAATGCCCGACTAGTATACTTCCTTAGTACAGGACATACAATGTCCGACGGGCATATTTACGGAGCACCGGATGTACAGTGGTCCCCCAAGAGTCGGAATCAGGGGTGTAGGGTGGTCATCATGTGCACCCCTGATTCAAAGGGACGGCGTAGGATGCGCCGGGAGAGGAAGGCGGCACGGACGAGCCTCCCTCACCTCCCCAGATGAAGGCTCCACTGCTGCACCCTGGCGCCCCGAACCAAAATGTCCTGCTCCAGCAACATGATGCTCCGTCTTTCGCCATCACAAGAAGTTTCTTCCTCTCCTGATGGATACAACGAAGGGCGGTTGCTGCAGGGTCTCAAAATGGCGTCTGGGCCCTCGAAAGGCGGGTCTAGGCCGCTGGAGTAACTTTGTCCGAAATTGCAACTCGGGCACTCGCCCACCTGGGCGCAAGCCCCCACCATCGACAAACATCCCCTCGACTTTGAAGATTCTACCAAAGTCCCAAGAGCCCTCAGCCCCTTCAGGCTTTCGGAGGGGAACAGCTGCATTGATCACTAATGAAATAACCACGGCTTAGCAACAAGATGGCGGTGCTCTCGTGTCTGCATCAGCTTCCGTCTGAACCACCCAGGAACATTATGGGCTAACGAACTCGAGCAAGTTCCAGCTGAACATCAACATGACCCGGTAAGAGAGACTCTACCCCCTCCCTCTCTTGATTGACGGTCCACACCACCAGCCCCTCTGTTAGCACAGTTTTCTTTTGAACTGCCGAAAGGGACTCTGGTCCAACCGCCAATTGTCGGGGATATTTTGCCCCTGATGCTACTTCCGGACTAAACCGGCCTCGCCCAAAATGGCGCTGGTATCAATGGAAACTAACGGATGCCTCGTGGTGTTCCTTAGCTAATGAAACTTGATGTACTAAGATATATATATATATATACGAACCATTGCGCACTCAATGTTAAAGGGAGGAGGGTTCACTTGGCGAACATTTAAGAAGGGTTCCGTAAAATGTTGATTTCAATGAACAATTTATTTTTGGTATTTGTTGTAACTGATACATAACGTCGCTCATGATGCACACCCGCGGTTTACATCTAGGAAATGTGATTACGATGAGCTTGACTGTGTTTCTATTTATGAACTGAAATGCCCCTGATTCCTTCGTCACGCAATGAAATGTTTTTGGTTACTTGCAAATAATTAATTAGACCTTTTTTACATGTTCTTGTGCTACAAAATAACCCCCTACTGTATGTGCTTCCATCGACGACATGTCAGGCCAAAATATGAATTGCGCTCTCACATTTTACGTACTGAATAATTCTACAAATAAAGGTCTTAAAAAGCTATGGATAGGCATCGCATACTTTTGTAAATGCGGGTATCGGTGGGAGGGTTTTTCTATGCGCAACCGTTCTGCTCTTTTTTTTTTTAAGGTTATCCGAGAAATGGTTGTTCGGCCCTGGGTTGATGGTCGAATCAAAGGTATGATACGCTGCCTCTAAGATATGCGACTAAGCTCAGGAACTGACGTATGAAGAAGGACCTCGACTTCTGAGAATGGGTAAAGTAAAACGGTGTGATTGATAAAATGTTATAAAGATATGGTGGTTGAAGGTACTAAGGTACAGGGTTGAACGAAGAACTGATATGCCTTAGAACATCACAGCTTTGGGAATGATTTAGGGATCCCGATGGCCGGATACATCTACAAAACCGGGTACCTCACGCTAGGCACCTCTGATTCCTCTTTTTAGCGTTTTCACTACACACGATCCTTAATGCCATCCTCGAACCTCCCCATGAACTACCTATCACATTGCCTGCCCCCATGACTTTAGGAAACCAAAACCCTAAGGGATTATACCCCGAAGAGATAAGTACGAGTATGCGGTAAGTAAAGGACTTTCGTGCCCGTACATTTGATGTGTTCAAATGTTGTCCCCCCACCTCCCCCTTTCCCCCTTTTTCCCTCTGCAGGTTACATTAGAATCCCGATTAGAGTATCATAAGGGATCTGGAACCACGTCACGCCCGATGCATGAAGACGGACTAGCGCTGCAAAACGGCACAACAAGGACGCTCTACCCAATGCACGACCTTTTTACCTGATCTAATGCTCTTCTGTCCCAAAACTGCATGCTTTCTACATCCTAACACAGACCCGAAACGTCTAAACGTTAGGTAACGCACTGAATAGCCCAAACAATACACGGTCATTCCCCATGTCACACGTGTACTGTTTGGCCTATTGTCTGTCTCTCTCTCTCTCTCTCTCTCTCTCTCTCTCTCTCTTACTCTCTCTCTCTCTCTCTCTCTCTCTCTCTCACTCACTCTTCCACCCCTCCACACTTTCCCTCTTCCTAGCAACTGGCACCTAATTGGCGAACCTGGTGCACCTCCTGATTGGCCCCAAATACCACAAGTATTTGCACAAATTTGTCCTAAATAAAATTGTATCGGTACCACGTTACTACCTCTCCTTTTCTACTAAGATATGGATGAAATTTAAATTGGCCAATAGGAAAGGGACAGGTAAGACGACTAAGGTTCCCTAAATTTGACCCACTCTCAGGGAACTATTTGTCAGTGGCTTCTATGATAAAATGTGTCTGTGGTAATGCGACCATCCCCATTGAAAATTGTCTCCGTACCCCAAGCTGTAAGAAATGATCGAGACACCCCCATCTACCCAAAATGCCCCCAGTTTGGTATCAGCTGCCCTGAACGAGAACTTGAAAAACGCCCCTTGCTCCGATTCGCTGTGTTCCTAATCGTTTTTCATAAGATCCCACCTTCCCCGAGGATAAGTTTAATAATTATCGCAAACCACCCCCCGAGTTTTTGTAGTAACCAGGTTGCGAGGATTTATATAGAAAGTTAGAAAGATGTATGCAAAGTTAAAAATTAGATCGGAAATCGAAAGACCTCGTTGCTGTAAGCCTTGCTGAAAATAAGATGTTTTGATGTAATGAAGACTTGTTTAGCCTATGTTCATCCCTCAGAAGGATGCCTATCAGACTATGGTGAATAGCACGTTGCACTTTTTGTGAAATACAAGGCCCTGAAGACCAGCCTAGCCTTGCAAGACTCGTACTAGGGAAATGGGTCTCTGCCAGAAGAACTGACATCTACTATAATAGACATATGACAAATGAACGTAATAATCATCAAAGCGTCAAAGAATTAGCCAACAAAAGGAAGTTGTAAGGAATCCAGCAAATCCATCATCAATTGTTTATACGTAAGCCGCAAAAATCTCAAATGTAGCGAGTGCTTACCCCAGTTGCTTGGTGTTGGGAGAGAAAATAGATTTATGTAATTACCTTTTTCTGCAAAATCTCTAAAGACTGTCTTTTCAACACTCATTTAAGGGTATCACTGTCGGAGGGGAAAGAGACCGGATGTGGGAGCACGCGGCCTGACTGCGGATTGTGGAACATCAGCGACGGAGGCCGAGGCGAGACCACAGCAGTAAGGAGTCGCAGGACGGGGCACTGTTTCAAACAAAGCTAAGGAAAGGGCTGACCTGAAGCCCCTGCTCTATGATCAACGTGTGCCAAAAAGTCCCCGCTCTCTGAACATGGTTACGGACCCGCCTGTCGCAAACCCTCCGTCCCCCTGATCTGTTCCCGACTTGGCCTTGCTCCATCCCCTCCTCCTCCGACCTACCATAAGGACTGTTCACACCCGCACCTTTCCACCCGAACTCCCAAGTTCCTCCAAATCCTACTGAGCTACCCAGAGAAGAGTACTCCCTGCGTCAGAAGGGAGGGAGCTCCGACTAAGTAGACCACGAACTATGTTAAATCCCAGAACGGTGACCTAGAACTCCACCAAGGGTCGCTCCCGAAGAAAAGATAAACAAAGTCTGTGGTTCTGCCCGCTACCAAGCACCTTGAAGATGATGGAAGCAACAGGAAATGCCCACCACAGAGACTCAAGAAACGAACAGATCTCACAATTCTGGAACAATTGCATTTTCCATTGCAAATCTATGCTCTGCATTGCGGAAGAAGATGCACCTGCTCCAAAACCGTAACGCATTCCTCCTACGAGGTCTGACGAAAACCAAACAGAATGCACCCCTACCCGCAGACCCCCAACGACTCAATCCACATGAACATTTCTGTTGATAGGTAATCCAGGTGCTCAACAGTGCCGACAGAAGACGACAAAGGACAATGAGAACTCTGATATATATTTTTTTTACTGTATCTCATTTCTCTCCCAACCACCATTGGACTGACTATGCCCCCGCCGTATACAAAAAGGACTTACTTATATGATAACTTACCAGTTCTTATTCTATGATCTGTACCCAACGCCTTCGCTACGTAATTCTAGTCTGATATTGCATTACGATGACTTTTTCTGCAACCAACTTAACGATGAACCCGCCTACTAAATGATGAGATTTTTCAATATGATGTTTATAATGTGATGTTTATGTACAGTTCTTTCGCCTAAGTCCCCTCTCCCTTACTTATGATCGCTGCATATAGGTGTAGATAGGAAATAGGCCAGCAAGATGTCTTGGAAATGTTAAAGGGAGGACTGTGGAAAATAAATACAAACTTGGTGAACATTATCGGCGCCATCTTGCCCCTTTTCCAAGCCCATTCGTGCGCGTAAGCGGCAGCCATTTTTTTGAGCACCATGACCTCCCTGCCCCTCGCTGATAGCCAGCGCGTCTCTCTCTCTCTTAACCTCGCAAGCATTCCCCCGCACGCTGACAACCCCCGCTCTCTCATGCCTTGGGTCATAAACCCCTCTTCAGCGCAGCTTCACCACGGAATCCCATCCTGTTCCCAGCGCGACACCTCCCCTCATTCCTTTCATGGCCTCAGATCCTTTTGATGCAAACCCCCTTTTTCCTGTGTCCCCGTTTGTCTTCCCTGTTCCCAGACCGCCACCTGGCTCTGCGGATACTGTTTATTACCCCGTACAGTAGGAAGCTTCCCCTCCCCATCAAAAGACCCCCGAATCGATCAAAGCCCCCACCCCATGAGATCCGATCAACCCCATGCATTCCGTGAATCGGCGGAATGCCCTGCTGTGCGACAACCATCACCTGTTGTGACCGGGGTGGGGAATCCAACTGTAAATGTATGTGGGAACGGGTCTGAAGGGGAGATTCCGAGGATGTTCTTTCAAGTACTAAAGTATTGCGAGAATGTGTTATGTGCAATAAAGGTCATAAACCCTAGTATAAGAGGCCAGGCCTCAGAGATGTGGTTAGAGCACCTCGTGACGATACTTGCTGTCTGAATTGATGTGTTCTCCTCCGGAGAGAATAAAATCCTCGTTTCCTGCCTTCCAGTCTCCAGCGCCTGCTTCTTCATTGATTAATATTGGTGGGTCATAGAGGCGATACCGCCGGGCAACATAAAAGGGTCTTTGGTTACCGGTTGTCTTTGGAACCCTTTTTAACAATGTAGCAAGAAAACATTTGCCAAGGTTGGATAGTCTTACGGGGCAATCAGGCAGTGCCCAATTGGCTGGTCTGACAGGCCAGTGGTTGGTCCAATTGTTTGGCTGATTTGTGGGCCTGCTGTATGGTCTGCGGGTTGATGCCGATGCGTCAATTTCTTGTAAATGAGGCCCCAAGATATTTAGTCAGGCAGTGGCTTGACCCCTTGTCCCACAAATATGCATGCAATCTTCCATTGAATCCTAATCCCCCGAGGAGATGAAAGGAAGCACAAGGGCCTGGTTAAGTGTAGTTGGTCTCAGTCAGACTTCTGCTGGCAACAGAGCTGGCACTTGAGATGGACAGCTGTAGAACAGCTGACTTTGAATATGAAAAGCTGAAGCAAATGGAAAACATAATAAATGGTGGTGGCTGGGTTTACCTTGGATCAAGTCGAATGTTAATGTTGCTGGTGCTGGGGCATGGAGTAGTGATCCGCTTGTTAACTAACTCTGAACTGAGTGAGTAACTTTGCATGGCCTGTGAAAACAAAGGAGTGACTCTGTAAAGGAATGCCCCTCTTCCAGAGTGGCATCTCTTCTGGTTAGAAAGTACCCAATAAAAAGTTTTTTTATAGTAATTGTTATGCACTTAACCGCATGCGCAAGCGGGTTTTCCCGATGCGCGCTGAAAATTCAAAAACCCGCGTTACGTGACAAAGCCAGCTAGTCATGTGCGCAGCGCAGGTAACGCCCATGACAAGCTGGCTTTGTCACCAGCATCGAAGGGGTTAAAGAATCTTCTTTTTTTCAACTGAAGAGTTCACTTTTTTGAATTTTGAGATTTATGAGAATGTTAGTTGGTCCAATACTAGTGGTTGACATACATTCACTAGGCAAAGCAGTAGACATTCATAATTTCTTTTACAAAAATATCTTGAACACATGTTAACCACAATATTGACTGCCATAACATTTCTTGCACTTAATACCTACCTACCATAATATCTGCTTGAAAAATAATTTAATTGGTCAATCCCACTGTATAATGCATAGCCTGAAAAACACTCATTTGTAAATGTGAGGGAAGTTAATTTTGGTTGGATTTTGCTACGGCCAGACCGACATGAGCAGCGCGCACCAAGCAATCCCTTGTTGGTACAGGCACCCTGCCTAAAAAAATGAGTGCTGGGCTAGCCTACTCCCCCCAATCCCAGAGCTACTCTCAGCATGAGAGCAGCTCCAGGATTGGTTGTATTGATGTCCTCTGCGCAGTAAGGAAGTTCTTACCTTTCCTGCTCGTGGATGCCGATCACAACAGAGATGCGCCCCAGGGGAGCCGCGTATGGTGAGTTTGGCGCCATCGCATCCTACCAAATGTTTATACTGGTAGCCACGACTGATTTTTGATTTTTAATATGTAGATAACTGTTTATTTTCCCTCAAACAAGAGAGGGGAGGAAGTGTTAGCAAAAACTACACTAAATACCAGAAATCAAAAAATAACTTGCAAGAACGCTCATGTTTATATGCTAGATTTAAAATCCAGATATCTAACTTTTATACTGAGCACTTTTTGCGTAAGAGATCCATATAATTGTAGTAAATGGCAACTGAATATGTGTGATAGACTACTAAAACTAGAATTTGTGCAAGATCGCATGATTATTGATTCATTTTTCGTTTGTAAGTGATCTTCAAACTAATATGTGTGAATTTAATAAAATGTTCTTTATGAAAGATCCCCTCAACCAGCATGCTTATTTGTGCAAGACCCTTGTCTGAAACTGGCTATTTGTTGGCGCCATAATTAGGCCATCTGTTTATTTACTTATTTTTTAACTTGACCTTTTGTTTTCGAAGAAAAACATAAAAACCATACAACGCATTCTGGCTAGGAGCATCACAATAGTTTCCACAACACGTTACATCGTTGTTGACTCTTACTAGCACACTAGTCAATCGCAAAGAGTGTTTCCATTTAATTTAAAGTTACAATACAACAAACCTGTAGAACCTGACCCCTTATTAACAAAATTGTAAATGTACACATAAAGTGTACATTTACCTTTGTGAATAAGGTCCTACATATTCAGATTTAATCTACCAACCCCCACTCCTGTGGCTGCTCCTAGAGGGAGTGCTGCGGGGCGGGGGAGGAGCAGGGTGGTGGTGGTGGGGGGGTTAGTAAACTCCGGCATAGGGCTGAACGGAGTTAAGTAACTAAATAAATAAATAAAATGAATTACATTGCGTACACTGCATCCCCATTTAATTCCCCTGCTGAACAGTGACATGAGAGGACATCTGAACAGGGCGTTCAGACAAAATATTGAGTCCAAAATTTCCTATAGACAAATATTGCATCAAGAATATTGAGGACACGAATATTGTGAAAGAAACTTTCTCTGGGTATGCCAGTATTACTATCCTTAACTCCACATATATACACCTTGACAATATATATATATATATATATATATATATATATATATATATATATATATATATATATATATATATATATATATATATATATATATATATATATATATATATATATATACATATATATATGTATATATCTTCTCCATATTTTGATACTCAGTATATTTGGCACAACATTCTGTCCACACAATAGTTTTGTCTTCCATAGTCTGTCAGTGATCCCCAGGCAGTTAGCTATCGTTAGTTAATGCAGTTGTTCAGAGGTACCACAAAGGTTCTCGCTCGACCTTTCTGGAAAAATGCAGCTTTTCAGAATGACCTGGCTATATGGTAGTTATCCCCATGGAATACATTAAATGTTAGTTCTCATCTTGAAACCTTGACTGCATCTTTTGGTGTGGTTGGTCAATGTACCAGCAATATTTCAATGCTTCTGAATATCTCTGTTAATATTTTACTCATGATATTTTCTCGTCTACTCTTAACGCTAGCAACATAATTGTCCCAACAATTCACTCCATTCATAGTCTCCATTAGTGCGTGAACTATTTATCTGAGGCTTCATTTGTAAAGAAAAAAAAAGTTCAGGTGAAAGTTTTTCTTAAGAGCCTGCCAATTGTGCTATCAAATGCTGGGGTTGTTAGATACCAACGCTGCTTTGTCGTGATACAAACTCATACCCCCCCCCCACTCTTCCTTTTTCCTTACATCACTCTTGCAGGTTTTTTCATCCCTCCTTTGTCCTTTTGTTGATGTTCTTCTGTCTTCTTCTTCCTCCTTATTTCCCTTCCTCCTTATTTCCCTCTTTTGTGTCTTTCTCTTTCCTGCTCTAGGTCAAAGTCTGATAATGAAAAATTAGCCCGGTCCCCAAAAATAAGCGCCAATGCCCGCCACCTCCCCCCACCTGCACAATTCAGAAGTTTACTGCTCCCATCAGGAGGACACATCAGTTTAACCTCTTCGCTGTGGATGACGAGCTCAGCTCGTCATCAGCCACGGTGGTCGTGTGCTGATGACGAGCTGAGCTCGTCATGTAACACGGCTCTTTGAATTTTGCCGCTCACAGCGGAAAAAGCCGCCTCAGCGATGCGGTTAACTCACATGGGTTTTACTGCCATTCGATTGAAGTGTCTCAGGCATTTGAACACAGGCCCAACATTGTTTGTAATCTATTAGCTAACTCCAATTGGGTAACATGTTTGCATTCATGCAATGCCACAAATAAAATTCATTTGTGAGAGCCGAAAGCCCTTACCGCCTGACCTTGCTGTGTTCAAGGCACTGTTCAGAGCACTGAGGCTGCTTGAGGTGCGTTCATTAGATTTTCGGATTGTGCTTTTGCAACCAATTCATCAAACCCAAGAACGGAAGGTGGTGCGTGCACACTGTTATTTATACTGCCTATATATAGGTTTCCGTGATTTGCCTCACTGAGATTTGGGAAAGGTCTATTGCAGGTCCCACTTTACGTGGCTGCATGGCTCAAGCTTCATGTGGAAGCTTCAGTTCCTCAGTGGACATTAAAAGGCTTATTTTGACTAGCACACTTGGTTACGGGGTGGCTGCATGACTCAAACTCGTTGCAATGTTGCTGCTTGGATCGCACTTCATGTAAAAGCTTCAACTCCCTTCATGTAAAAGCTTCAACTCCTCATTGGACATTAATGAGCTTGTTTTGACTAGCACACTTGATTATGGGGTCAAGAATTTAGAGCCTGCTTGGTCTGCTATCTGCTCATTTATCACTGGCTTGTCGTAGGTTGATTGCCCGAGTACAATTATTGAAGTACCTAGGAAAAAACAATCATATATTTTATTCAATCTGCATGCTGACAAGACGGATACAATTTCACCATCTGCACAATCTCTTTGGTGCGTAGCTAGTTCCATAACGTTCTGTACCAGTGAAATCCTGGCTTGGAAATAGGACTTTATTTCCTTCAATATTTTTTACGCCAGCAGATGGCAGTAATGAGGGCCAAAATGTAGGGCCAAGAAACATGTCTGATCCTTTAATCACGTGTTCGAAGCCAAGGTTAGGTACATGGGTCATTAGTGTTTATTTATCAAACGGAACTGACACAGGATCAACTTATGTTTAATTAACCAGTTTAGAATATTTCGGGACAGAAAAGAATAGTAAAAATAAGGATTTTTTTCTTTTTATCTCTCTTGAACTATCAACTATACAAGGATACGTTACAAGGGTGAGGTAATAGAAACAATTACTTAAATTGTTTCAGAGTCAGACAATGAAAAGCGTATCTTCACTAGTTGAATCAAGTTGCCGAATTTGTCCTTTATGTATCAGAACAGCCTTGGTACAGATTAAATGTTTGGCTTTCTTATACAGCTGGTTTGCCTAACCTAATCAGAAAACTTGATCATTCTTAAAGGGTGGTATGGAATTTTTGGTTTGATGTAGTAAACATTTCGTGCATCCTTTTAGACAACAATCATAACTTAGTATGACGTGCTTTTGCCTAACACATAACTTATTGGTCAGTTGTCTGCTTTGAAATGTTTTGTAATGTCTGTCTGGGGGCTTGTCTGGCCATACTGTTTTGTGTGAAGAATGTTGACCTTTCAAGGGCAGAGGCAGTGCCTGATTTATGATTTGTCATTTCCACTGGAATGTATTCATCAGACTTTGACTCAGACCAAGATAATGAAAAAAGCAGAAAAAAAGAAGAAAGGAAATGGGAGGTTAACGTTTGGAAAACAGTAACAAGAGGGAGAAGTAGGGAAAAACAAGTTCTGCCAGGCTGAGATGAAAAGCCCGGAAGTGTGTGGTGGTGGAAGAAAAAAGCGTGAGGTGAAATCTAGTTTCAGCAGAGTTACCATTCAGCAACCCTGGGATTCAACAGCCCTGGCGGCGGGCCCTAGGTATCACTTTGAGCACCTACACATATTGTGTAACTTTATCTTTTGCCGGCTGAAGACTGGTGGTTGTGCCAAATATACATTTCTACAAATCCAGCTGTGCTCCTCTTCCAATGCATCACACAGTGAGAGTTGCATTACTTTTACTCCAAGTGTATCTGCAGAATCCATTTCCAGAAATGAGTAAATAGCTTCCTATTTTAAGGATCAGCTTCCATCATGGGTACCTTTCTTTCTATTCTTATCTTCCTTCTTCTCATCCCTTGCCTCCTCCATAGAGCTCTGCAGAGTTTGTTAGTTAACTTAGGAGCAAATATATAATATAATAAATACATACACGAGTTGTATGTGTCTCAACAAGGTTGTTGCAAATGGAAACCGTGATTGGGATCATATTTCAGTAATAAAGACTAAACCCTTTTTTGAGGACCTTGAGTGTGAGAAGTAAAACTGTGCTCTACACAAAGTTGGGTAAGAGCATGCGGGGGAGAGGGGGTGGCTATGTTAAGGCACCATACTAAAGTGAGGGGTAGACTGTGATTGGGCATGTGCAGCCGCCAAAGCCCTTGCCAACGAGATGTAATAAAGAGCCTAAATCGTGGACCGAGCCCGTAAACTCTACTGGGGCAGGATAAAGGTGTTCAACGCACCATGCTCCCATTACATTCGTCTTACCTACCACTGTGCAAGGCCTGGGACATAAAACCTTTTGGATTCCCTTGGACCGAGGAGTAGAGGAGACTCTCCAGCTACCTGTCTGTCTAACTAGAGCAGGCTGTCCGGCTAACTAGAGGACACTGTCCGGCTAACTAGCAGTGACTGTTCGGCTAACTACAGGAGACTTTCTGGCTAACTGGAGGAGACTGTCCTGCTAACTGGAGGAGACTGTCTGGCTAACTAGAGGAGACTTTCTGGCTAACTAGAGGAGACTTTCTGGCTAACTGGAGGAGACTGTCCGGCTAACTAGCAGTGACTGTTCGGCTAACTAGAGGAGACTTTCTGGCTAACTGGAGGAGACTGTCCTGCTAACTAGAGGAGACTTTCTGGCTAACTAGAGGAGACTGTCCGACTAACTAGAGGAGACTGTCCGACTAACTAATGCCGAGAGCCTTCTTCAGGCAAAGACACGCTTGGGAGACACAGTGACGAAGGGGACAAAGAATGAAAATAGCCTCTCTGTGCAGCTTCATTCCCATCCCAGTCTGGGATTGGACTAGTCTGACACGCTTTCATGAGAAGTACCCTTATTATTTTATTTTTATGTTTTATACTTATGGAGTGGGGTTTATTAATTTTGTACAAAGACAAATTGAAATAATAAAACCAAACAAGCCTGAAATGGGTTACACTATGTAATATTTTACATGTGGAAAGAGCAATGGCCTGGGCACCAGGCCGTGGAAGACTCCTTAGGAACAGTGACGGAATCAAGCGTTGCCCATTGCGCCATTTTTACACCGAGGCCATGCACATGCAGTTATGTTTGTGCCGTAAAAGACGCCTGCATGACCATCCCTAACATGCTTCAATGGTGCTGCGCCACTATAGACGGGTAATGCTTCAAGTCACAATGAATTATATGTCTTTTTATTGAGTGTCGTGGTGCTGAAAGGTCACGTCTTATTACAGGGCCTCAGAAGGCATGGGTCATAGAAAAGTAAGCATTGGCAAAGCCAATTGTTCTCACCAATGAGAGATGCTGGCTTTTCCAGTGTTTGGTAGCCAACCTGTAAATCAGTGTGGATGCTTTGCATTGTCACTAAAATGTATTTGAAAAAAGCGCAATGATGTATTCAAGGCTAATGCACTTTTTTAAGTGTATTATTGCTGTAGTCCCTTTTTATTTTTATTTTTAGCCATGATGCACAGCAGCCATGCTGTTATACAGCATAGCCACAAATTATTGCCAATATCTGACCATGCTGTATGGCCTGAACAAAAGACAATTGAAGAACCAATGTTGTCCATGGCGAAATGTACTGGCTTTTCCAATGCTTGTTAGGGCTCAGCACAACACTTGTATGATTCTAAGCAAATCAGGAAATCTCAGAAAAATAAATATGCAATTTGACAAAAGATCCTATCACATAAAGAAAGCAATTGCACCCTTTGCCATATCTTAGTGAAAATACATTATAAAGCAGATTATATCTGCATTTATTGTGACAACAGATGTATTTTTTGTCACAATAAATGCAGATAACATCTGTTGTCCCAGTAAATGCTTGAAGTGTGTGCAGCATAGTAAAACATTGCTACAAATGTTTCAATCAGGATGACAGGGAAGAAAATCAAAATAAAAGTAGTGCCTCAATCACAGTGCAATCAGCGGAAGGACAGCAATCAATATGAAGCAATCAGTACTTGGTCCATGCTCGAGCCAAAAGAGGAAGTGAAGCCAGCACAAGCCTCCCAATTAGAAAGCAGTATATAATAGTGACAATGAAGCTAGCTGATATTAAGCAATGAGTGGGCTACAAGCCCCTTGTGTACCATAGCTCTCGCAAAGGAGAGCACATTCAGCACATGTGCTGTTGCAGGCTCGGCCTAAAATGTGTGAGTAGAACATGAAAAACATGAGTTTTCAGTTACATGTCAGCTGAAAGAAGTGAGTTTTATGACTCATCACAGTTTGTGGGGCTCGGAGGTTGTTTGCTGAAGAGTGGCAAAAGACCACGCGGGTGGACGGCGTCCCCCCACTTCTTTCACAGGGTGGATGCCGTCCACTCTGCCAAGAAGTTGGGCCCCACTAAAAAAGATGCTGAGTTCGTCCCGGTGTAATTTCCAAACACCGGGACACATTCAGCAGCATTTGCACTTTGTTGTCTGCTTTAGATCACAACAACGTGCAGGCAGGGACGGGGCTCTCTTATTTCTGACTCCTGCTGGGATACTCGGCCATAACAAAGGCCAAGTCTCACGGGTCATCAAGCCTCCTTTTGTTGGAGTTTCCAGGCTGGCAGCAGTCAGGAGCCTCACACCTGATGCAAATGCAGCAGAGGGGAAACAAAGGCTTGCACCTTGTTAGCACTTCCCACATACTTGGGAGAGGCAGCTTTTCACTTTGTTCAGGCTCTGTTTAGGAGATTTGCATGCACTGTTAGAATGGCAGATGTGTTGATCTTTCCCAGTATTTGCACAAAATAAATATCATTTATATACGCTTATTACCCTTGAGGAGGCGTTGTAATAATTTAAATATCACTCTTTCTTTTAAAGCACTATGGCTATAGAAAGCTTAACGCTGACAAAAGGTATCATAATTTCATATGTAGAGTACAAAAGTGTGAATCTGGAGGGTTTGCAAGTATACTCGAAATGTGCTCAAATGTACTCATGATACACATGCTAAACATATATGTGAGGGTTTAAGATCTGATATCACTTCTTGTGATGCGAGTTCCAGTGATGTCATGCGCTGTGATGTCATGCGCTGTGATGTCACGCGCCGTGATGTCACATGCTGCGATGCCATGCGCTGCAATGCCACGTGCATACTAATTAACTAGGTTAGTCCCCCCACTTCTTTTTTTTATGATTTGTGCCCTGCGAAAGACCCTCCCAGAGTGCAGCCCCGGTCTGCAGTGGGACTCCCCGGTGATTTTCTGATATTTCTGGTTTATTTGCCGAAGCTGGGATAGGGTGATATCTTGCAGCTGTCTGGTTGCGACTGGGCCTAACAGCCAATCAACCCGATGACAACACTAACAAGAATTGTCGGACTCGACTACCTTATATATAGTGAGTTTTTGGCGAAAGAAACTGTTTCATTCTTATTACAAATCTCTGCATTTATCCAACTGCCTATAATGTATTTTACACTAGATTACTGTTTTTGGGACTTGCATTTCTTTGGGCAGATAAGGTGATACATAAAAGCAATGATGGTGAAATGTTGATAAAACCGGATTCAACAGAATTCTTTTAGACATTTTTTGGGAAACGATTTCTCTATCACCAAACGTATATCTCTATATAGTGGTATGTGCTGGGAAAACCTTAAAATATACAGAGCACTTGAAAATGCACATGATCCGCTCTCAAGTTAAAGGAAAAAATGGAAGAAACGTCATTAAATTTAGTACACGATATTTTATCATTCTTAAAATTCCTGAATGTTTAGAAAGGAAGTTGGTTGAAATAAGGAAGGCCTCAGCCACTTCATACACAAATCATTTCTGCCTCCTTTGGGATTCATAAACCCTGGGCGTCGGCCATTCATGCACATTTCTGCTCAGGCTCCCCGTGTGTCTTGATTAGACACGGATTAAGTTTTCAGGTTTTTCCTACTCTTACTAGGGTACCGATTAAAAAACTATTTTTTTAACAAAATTGATGGGAAAAAACCATCTAAGACAGCCTACTTTTAGAAATCAGTGGGATTTAAAAAATAGTGTCTTGGAAGATCCGCCCCACAGTTATTTTTTGCACAAAACACTGCCAGGTTGTATTTGCAAAGATCACAAACTGTCCAGCATTAAGAAATGCATTATGACTTTGCACAATTTTGCTAGCATATATTTAATTCTGTACCACCATGTTCCTAATTTGAGTAGTCTTTCTCCCATGGGCCCCTTGCAACAGACTCTATATGTGGGTTTGTGACCACGACAAACACATTTGCCAAATCCAATCAAACGAATGTTAGGCAATGAAAAGTGCTTAGCATTCTGCCATGCTAGAGCATAGGAGAACATCCTGGGCGAAAAAATGTGTTAGATTCGTGAAACTGCAGGATTCACTTGTTTCCAGTTTGATTGTGAAGTGAATTTGGGCAATAAAAGCCACCCACATCCAATCTACCTTTAAAATACAGAAAGAGCCAGTTGTAGGCCATTTCGTGCTTTTTGTGTGGTTTGTGGCTGAATCACAACTTGCACGAACCACCAACTAACCAAGCGATTTCTGATGTGTGCTGCCCCTGTTATTTTTCTGTATTTTTTTTATCCGTGGATAGTGGAAGAAATTCTGTAAAATATTGAGGCCCTCATTTATGAAAAGTGACGCATCGCTGCGAGAAAACAGCGATACGTCACTGTTCATTACGCCCTCCTTGCGACACCAATGATGCATCATATTTACAGTATGACGCATCATGTCGCAAGGATTTACACATACGGTAGTATTTCTGACGCATGTGTAGGTGCAAAAATGACGCATTGCTGGAGTGTCTCACAAAAGTGACGCAACTCCAGCAATGGGTTATTACACATGGGCAAGTCCCATGTTAAATGTGCCTGCGTCAGTCTCATGCCTTCCATGAGGCAGGCGTAAGAAATTGACACATTTGGGTCCCAGAAGGGGTCCGTGAAATCTTAAAGATTTCACTGTGTCACTTCTACGACCCTTTCTTGCGTCGGAACGCCCCCCCACATTGGATTCATTATACCTGGCGCAGGTATAATGTGGCGCAGGGGTTTACAAAGTGATGCATCTACCTTAATGCGTCACTTTGTAAATATGGAGCATTTTTTTACATCACTGGTGCGTCACAAGAAGTGATGCAATGGCATTGCAAAAGTGATGCAAGGACCCATAAATAAGCCCCTGAGTATATACTCTGTGACCCTCTCTGCATATGCTCAGGGCCAGACTGAGGACACAAACCGGCCCTGGCAATTAAGTTGGACTGGCCGCAAGGACGGGGTAGCGGGGGGTGCACGTGGAAAACACTGAAGCTGCTCTTGTTACAGAGGGCCCATATCGCACAAAAATGGCCCGGTAACAAAAACAGCCCCTTAAGGGTCCAAAACCAGCCCTTTCCCTGGCATCCCACTGGGGAAATGCCTGGTGCACGCTATGGCCAGTCCGGCCCTCCTTATTCTGCATTGGGGAATACAAGTATCCAGGCTGTTAAAATTGAGATTCCGGAGGGCAACTGATTTAAGTGGACAACTTGCTTACTGCTTGGGCGCAGCCACGCCTAGTCTGCAATGGTTTTGAGTTGCTTTCAGTTAGTTAAAACTATAAACAGGCCCAGCAGCGATGTCAGCCTGTGTTAGCATCTACAAGAGCAAAAATGATGGAAATAAACACCTGAATGATCGTAATCAATATTTTTCATAATTCTAGGTGCATTCAATTCAACTGTGCTTTAGCTCTTCTGTGCCTTTGCAACACCAACCAACCATTAGAAATCAATCTTGACTGTGACAGGAAATGGCCTACTATGAGTAAACTAATACACCATGCCCCCTCTGAACCGAAACATCTGGATTCCAAACTTGTTTTCGTCTTTTTGGGCTTTATCAGTAAGGTGATTTACTTTGTGTGGTGCAGTCAGTGTGGAACCCACGCCTAGACTCCTATATGCCACTTTTGACACCTCACTGTTGCTCTGTGCGCCAATCAGAATGAGACATTAGAGTCAAAAAGCATCAACAGCCCCCAATCCTATTTGAGGGCTAATTCCTATGCTGTAGTTCCAGTGCTCTGACAATTGTATAGAAAAGATGAGCTATTATTCAGCAATGGTAGCAATTAAATTGTAAATTTTTGGGTAATTTGAGCACCTAACAAAATTAGGTTTCATGGTGCCTCATGTCCCACCACCGTCCCAGTTTAAGCTGTCGTCACATTAACATTGGTGTTAGAATCTGCGGGCCTTTTTCAGTGTGCAATCAAATCCTTGCCTCTTCGTACATGTGTGATTGATGCACATTCTCAGTCTTGGTGAATTTTTGAACCTGTTTTCACAGCTGCCCGTTTGCAACATGGAAATATGATAAATATTGTTGTTCCAACGATGCACGAGTTAGATTGCCGTGACATCACCTCGCGGCTACACGGGCTTTCAACCTCTGATTCCGAGCACCTCAGGAGGGCCAGGGGTCCCTGCTTGCTTGCAGTTTGTTTTGGAAGCCCAGCCGGCCTCCTTCCAGGGAACGGGGATGCGATTTAGAGCTGCCCCCTTTTAGACGTGTTTTTGTTTCCAAGTCTTTCCAATATAAAGTGGCTAATCTCCACCAGAATCAGAAATGATTTACATATATTTTAGTTCGATTTCTTATGTCTCTACTTCAAGGCACACACCGCCCACGTACCCCAAAGGGATCTGGCGATAATTTATAGTGGTATGCACACTCTGCTCTTGATTCAACTGCGTGGGCTAACCTTATGTATTAGTAAATATGGTGCAGCCCTGCGTTTCTAAAGTGACAAAGTGTGTCATTAGCCTTCTTGGCTTAACAACACGAATCACCACTTAATTTTAAATATGCCCATTTGTGAGCTTACAGTGGGCTTAGAGCCAAACATTGCTTACCATTGTACAGCTTCATTGTCACTCTTATTTCCTTGCTTTTCTTCAGGTCTGCACACCCCGGCTTCACTTCTTCTTCATGTGCTTGTCCCATCCTGGGAGAATGTCCCAAGTACTTGTGTACTGCCAAAGCTCACACTTTTGGAGCTACTTTTTAGGTCTCATATGCAACCGTGGATGAGCTGTTGGCACATGCACTCTCGCTTTCGAGACTTTTTGTGTACAATAAGAAGCTTGTAGCCCATCCACTGCTTGCCATCCATTCACTTAATTGTCACTCTACTTTACTGCCTCCTAATTGACCAGCGTGTGCATTGACATCACTTCCTGCTTCTTCTGTGGCGCATGGACCAAGCAGAGATTTTGATTTAAGCATCTCAAAGGAACAAAAGGAGTCACCAATTGTCCTAATCCCCCATTTTCTCCAAATGGGGCATCTGATCAGTAAATAGAGATGCCCTTGTTGGCCCATATAGGTGCCCATTTATGTACGATGGTATGGCTGCCCAATGATCGATGGGTATCTTTCCATGTCGCCCACTTGGCCCTCAAGTGGTGGGAAATGTTGAGATCTCAAAGTCTGGGTATTGTACAAAAAACCTAAGCCTGCGGGGTTCTGTGGCACCTGGTGTTCCTAAGATGCCATTGTGGCTGGTCATTTGTAGGTGCTAAAAAATAAAGCCATCTGAGAGAGATGGTGTGCAATGTAATACATGCACATATCAAGTAAACATAGTCCTCCCGCTCTAGTGTTGGCATGCAGTCTCACAGGTTTGAGTTGGGGCTTCCTTCCTTCCCATATGAACATCATCGTACGCTTGTCGATGTAGGGCAGACCACCGTGCAAAGTATTGATCTATCGGGCCAGGTGGGGTTGGGTGTTCTTATGCACCATATTATGCAGACCCCTATTGATCAGCAGGCCCAGATATTTCAGCCTGTTGCTTTCCACATAACTCCATATGTATTCAGAGAAGTCTGGGGTTCACATTGTGTTAAGGACAATGCCTCCCTCTCTTGGTCCAATTTTTTTTGTACCCAGAGAAAAACAAAAAGGTATTTATGATTGATATGAGGCATGGAATTGATGATCAAGAGTTACTCACGGTCAGTAAAATGTTGTCGGTATATAGCAGAATTTTGTCAACACAGGAGGAGTATCAACATTCTGTATATGGGTAGACTGGCGAATGGCGGCTGCCTGGGTTCCATGGCCTTGCCTCGTCCCCATAAGATTGGAAAGGTCTAAGACAAGTGTCTGCCACAGTTTACCTGTGCTGTGGGTGAGGTGTAATGCCACTTGCCCGTTGCCAATAAGTTGGGCCCCAATCCTGCTCTATCCAGCCTATGGAATAATGACCTCCACTCCATCCAATCTCTGTTACAGAATTCTTCACATCTACAGCGCCAAGAAACCAATCGGTGTTAGTGCGCTTAAGAAATTTCTTTTAACATAACATAACATAACAGTTTGCGCTGTGCATATTTTGTGTGTCTGGGAAGTTTGCAAGGCTGCATTCCATATCATACATGTTATTAGTGACATCGTTGAAATAATTTTCAGTGAATAAAATTCAAAGCCATTTCTTTGTCAATGCTTGTTTACACTGCAACCATTATTAAAGACTTCTATCAAGCTCTGTTTATTGACTCATAACAGGGCATTTTACCTTCTGTCAATGGTGGGTACTCTGTAATGAAATTAGGAATCCTTCCAAGATTGCCGGACATCTGAAAGGACAGAAGGAAAAGTGTTGATTTGCAGCTTACTTTCCAGCACAAAACGTCTTATACCTGGAAAGTTGACTAAAAGTAAGGCACAACAGCACTGTGCTGCTTTGTGTTACTTTGCATAATGCGATAGACCTATGGTTAGTACATAAGGATTTTCCATGCAGCCACCCAGAGTTTTTGACGCAAAGCCCTGTCTACTAACATTTGTGGACAAGGCTTTATGCCAAAAAAATGACGATTTCTTAAGGCAGGTGCTCTCCAAACTTATTTAACTTTGCATGCATACTGTACTGTACAGCATACAAAGTGGGAAAAGTTTAAAAGTAAACCCAAACATAGTATTTTGTCCTAGGATGGTACCTTTCCAATGTAAAACCTATGCTAGACTCACAGAGACACCTTTGAGCTAACATGCAAAAGTGTGTGTGTGGCACTAGTAGCCAGACAGTACCCCAGTGCTTGGGAAGAGAGCAGCAGCGAGATATCTTTGTAGTTATGGCACTCTCCCTCTCTCTCCCTTTTACTGCAGTGCAGACATTTTGGCTGCTTTGTTGCATTAAAAAAGTAGTCATCTCGCCCTCACATCTGTTGTGAACTATGTACTTTTTTGCTCGCCCTATCTACCATGACATCCTAGATGATCACCTTCTTCCTTTATGTGGATGGTCTTCCCTTGAGTTCACCCTCCGATCTTCCTTACAGGCATATTATTCACCAACTCCACATGCACAGTGCTGTGTAACTTTCTGTATGATGTAGATCACCTGCATAATCGTTTCTACTTAGTACAGTCGCTGGCGGCATGACTTGGGCAGGGGGTGTTGTGAGGGGTTGCACGAGGTTAACTTGGTGGGTTAATAAATACAAATTAAAATAAACTTACCTTCCTGGGCCCGCGCCGTTGCAACTTCTGGCCGGATGCCGTGGTAAGGAACAGGAAGCAAGCAGCCTCCCACCCCTCCCCTAAGCCAATCACAATGCTGTAATGGCAGCTTTGTGATTGGTGGGGATGGCCCCTAGCCGGGCGCATATGGGGAGGCCATTTTCTCTATGTAGGCTTGCTGCAGCCTACATAGAGAAAAGGGAGAGTGCGCATGACTGGTTTGGTTGGCCTCAAACAGTCAGGGAGCACAGCATTGGGCTAGCCACTCCTCCCTTGCTTTCCAGCAGACCCGCCCACCTGCCCGCCCCAACCAAACAAATCTGCTTTCTCACAGTACGAGAAGCAGAAACTTAAAATGGTACTTTTACCATTTCATGTTTCTGCTTCTCGCACTGCGCGAAAGCAGTGGGGCGACGCTCCTCCGCCCTAATGGAGGAGCCGCCCCTGGCTTAGTAGCATTCATCGACTCTTCCTGTTTTGAGCATGGTCTTCCCTCCTTAGAGTCTCATTATGAGGTCCCTCTAGTTGTACTTGTCATCTCCAACACCTGAGAATAGCAGATGGGGGGGCATTGGTAACTGTGTGTGGAGAGTTAACAGGTGTGGCTTATGGGACACAGAGAGTCCCTATGATGTGAGCAATTACTAGGGGAATCAGCAATTCCACTACCGATTAACTTGAGGATTCCTCATGTCTCCATGGAATTTCACCCGGATAGGCCACATGCATTCAGCAGGTGGAGACTCAGGGTGAAACACTCCGAATCTTGGTGTTACCATGTATTTTTTCTTTCTTATTCATCCAGCAACTCCTGAAATGGGGTTACGGGGGATCTCGTAATAAGGTTCTAAGTCTCCAACTCTGTTGTTACTCCCTCACTGTTATTCCTGTCTTGTAGTCTTCCTTGCTAGTGATACCCCTCCCCACATCTTCCTGCATTGTATGGAATAAACTTCCGTTGCCTCTCAGATTTTCTCAGGATTTGTCGAGTTTCAGAAAGCTGTTGAAAACCTGGCTCTTTAGAAGCGAATTCATTCTTGTGTCAGCAGCCGTGTGATTCTGTAGCGCAGGGACAATCCTTTTGGAGTATCTGTGCGCTTTATAAACTCTCTCATTCATTCATTCATTCATCCATTCACTCACTTTATGTTGAACCCATTTTGTAGCCATATACAGGGGTGCAGATACCATTGGTGCATTGGCCCATAATTGCTCTATTTTACTACCCTAAATGCAGTGGAAAGGGTCATTTCCTTGCTTGCACCAGGGCCCCGAGCATCCCTGGCAGGCTACTGGCTATGTGTGCCTCCTAGCTCCCTGCACAGATGAGAAATCAACGTCTCCCTTCTAAAAGCAGGAAGCCATATTACCCTGCTACTGTTCAGCGGGACCCTTGCCAAACTGATCGTGTTTTTGTTGGAATGGTTAAAGGGTAAGACCTGTTCTTTCTCATTTGTTTTTTCACTTCTCTGCAGCTGCTGCAATGAGATTTGCCTATTTATAGTCCACAGAAGTGGCAGTAGGTTATGGGATTTTTGTAGCCTTCCTATCATTGACAGTAATGCTCATTTTTGGTTGCATGGCTCTCAGTTTTTTCAGCTACTGTTTAGTTTCTTGACATTTTTACAACCTGCAAAGCCTACTAGATGTCGATTCTGAATTTGAAACACAAAAAAGCAGTGAAGAAATATATTGATAGGATACCTTAAATTTAAGTATGGCTTGAGGAAACATCAGAACGTAGAGACCTGAATAATTGCATTAATTTAGAGAAGATAGGATGTGGCCTTTGTGTGGTTAAATTATTAGATACTGACAGCAGATATGGAGAGCCCGGTTATGCTGGTGTGCCCATTTACCCTCCATTCACCCTTAGGGTTTGGTGGAGTAACAGCTCTGTCGTAAAAACTGCTTTTTCCTGCCCCACCAAACCTGCAGCCCCCTCCCAGGCCCAGTTAATGCTGTGAAACTGCTGGGTTACTGTAGGCGGAGCCTCGACTGACTATGCCGACACAACCATCGGGCCAATTGGCCAACTCAGTGTGTGGTCGGAACCTTGGCCATCTTAACAGCATTATAGGCCCCCGGCCAAAGCAGTGCACTGGGCCCTGCCTACACAACCACTCACAGGAATAACAATGTTTAACGGAATATTAGTGTTAAATTCTGGTCCGCATGGGCCCCTCAGACAACTGTCCAACATTCCCATGCGTTAAGACGGCACTGGTCGTACCCAATGGACTAATATTTCCTGATATGTTTGCCATGTGAGGCAGGGGAACAAGGGCAGGGAAAAGGTAGAATGGTCCTGACTTACAGGGAGACGTTTATCTGTGGGTTGCAGCTATTTGTTTTTTGTTTAGACAAACAAGCTCCTGGTTTGGGAGTTTTTTTTTCTGTAAGCAAAAGTGTTTGCCAAGTTGCGCTTTCATCATGGCGACAACCTAGGGATCCTTTAGTGCTGTGAAGAGTCTCGCCACAGGGGTGACTCCCTCCATAGCACAGAAATCCGCCTCAGTAGGATTACTGAATATTGATGGTTCTTGTCCAGCATATGTATTTTGAGTTACATCTGCAGGTTTCTGGTAAAGGAGATCAGAGAAACAAAATGTGGATTTATATTCTAAGTCATACTAGGAATGTATTTACACCCACACACAATTCCTTCTTCAGATAAGAACTTTTGTTGTTGACTACAGCAAGTTAGTGGATCACCACAACAACTCTGAAAACTCAGTTTCCAAAAAGTGTCTGTTTTATGAATTGTATATCTATTTAGTAAGGAAGCCTTTAATAACATTTCCTAAAGTATTTTTGGGATAAATTATACACCTTAAATATGTTTGTAAGGAAAATGTAATTCTTAATGCCTAGGGGAAAATAACTATAGTTTATATTCCCTAATCCTAGCTCTCTTCGAGTGCCACCTAACATGAACAGCAAAGCTAGACCTGACCGCACATGGCAACAAGTGCTTGTGTTCAGGGCAGGACTGAGAACCCAAAGCGGTCCTGGCAATGTTGACGGACCAGCCCCCCTACTGTTACTGGGGCTGCTATATCAGCACTGATGCAAAACCTCCACTCTGGACTCAGTCGAGAGCTCTCAGGACAGGGTACTGTGCAGATGTGGCCCCCTGGAGCTCGCCCCCCTCCCGTTCCGTGGCGACTACGGGGGCCTACGTTACACCTCTGAACAACTACAGTGGTTAATTTGTAAAATAAAAAGTGCCGGGGCTCTCCTCAGGAGGCAGCGCTAACAGGAGAAACGTGCTTGGGCAAACTGCCTCCTGACTAGAGCCCCAGCACTTATTATACTTGAGAGGACTTGGCCTAATGGCTAGAGCTGCCGATTTTGGAGCTGGGGAACCGGATTCAGGTCTCGGCGTGGCTCAACATCATGTGACTCTGGGGAAAATCATGTGCCTTCTAAATAAATGTGTCCTTAACTGGTGCTATAAGCGCCAGTACCGGAAGGCACCATCTCAAATTAAGCAACTGGAACAACAGTGCTCTGAGTTAACCCCTTCCCCGCGAGGCATATTCCCCGGCAGTGCGGGGGGAGGGGGGTTGCGCGCGGCGCCACAGTGCTTGTGACGAGCTCAGCTTGTCACGCCTCACAGTGGAGCTGTGCTCATGACGAGCCGAGCTCGTCATGACTCCCCCCACACAATGGAACGCCCAGCACAGCAGGCGAATTATCCCCGGGTGGGCACGCCGCGGCTGTTATGACGAGCTCAGCTCGTCATGAGCACAGCTCCACTTTTTTGCCTCATGACGAGCTGAGCTTGTCACGAGCGCCGAAGGGGTTAAAGGATTAGGAAACATTAACCCCCACTATGTGATCTTCAATTGGGCCCTTTATTCCACAGTCAGAGACGTCTCAGCAATGCTGTTTGAATTAGTTTTTAAGTTCGAGTTACCCTTCAGTGTGTTTGATTTCCAGAAGGCATTAGTAATAATTATCCGGTCTAGCTCAAAGAAGAATCGACGGGCTAATGCTTGGTTATGGCAACTGACCTGCTTCCATCTCCCCCTATGTACATGTACTTTTCACTGGTCTTTGTAGTGTGTGTAAGCTCAAGTGTTATCACTTCAACGCGTGTGTGTGTGTGTGGCCTCTCAGCAGGGCACAAGTCCTAAAAAAAGAAGTGGGGGGACTCTCCAAGGTAGGCGTGGTCACAGGAAGTGACATCACGACAGAAAGTGACATCACAACAGGAAGTGACATCACAACAGGAAGTGACATCACATGTAAGGCAGATCTATCATTTGCATTTAATGCAAGATTTAACAATTGAAGCTGCTTGGTACTTAAGCCTGTGACTTAAGGTCCCTGCATGGAGGAATTAGCAGCCCAAATGTGGATGAAGTTTGGCGAAGGTGACATGAACACATTTTCAAAACGCTACAGGAAAGTTTGACTGCAAGATTTTGTATACATTACAGGTTCCCAGAGAGGCTGCTTCCCACACTCGACAATGACTATTACACACATTAGGGCTCCATATTCACATTATTCTATCGATGAGTGTTATATGTTATCTCCCCACCTATTGTAAACTAGCGACTCTGTATTAAATAGTTTTGTCTCAGCTGCCTCTCTCTAGCTGTGGCTAGATTTATTTATTTTATTTATAAAGTTTTATATAGCGCGAACTTAATCCCGAAGGATATCAGAACGCTTTACAATTTGCAGCAAAGGTAACAAATCAGAACATTAGTCTAACATTGGGAATCTTGGCTGAAGACAATGGAGCTGCCGGGGCATTAACTTGGGTCAATGCCTAAATTTTAGATATATTAACTGGCCATTGTATTTATTTTAGCAGATTTATTTATTTCTATTTATTTTAGGAAATGTATTTAGTTTTGGTATATTTTAGTTTGACTTATTTGCCTTCATTTACTTCAGTGCAACAAAATATAAACATTGCTTTACTTTGTATTAATACTGTTTATTTTTGTGATAGTTCCTAAAAAAAGGGCCGATTATGACTCATGCATTGTAATGGTTGTTTCCCCCTTTACAGAGACTACTTACTATAAAATCGGGGTGGGCCTAGCTCATGATGTCATTTTGTGGGGACCCCTTGAAGAAAGCGGGCAGAACCTTTGCAAAACTTGATGCCCCCCCTATCCAGTAGTGCAATTATCCAAACACTGACAGGATTGAGCCTAAATTAAAAATATACTGACATACGTAATGCCAAGTCAGACGTCATCATGGAGTCATGTTTAAATGAACAATCCAGCGCCATCCTACACCTCCCCATTCCACAAAATTATACAATTCAGACCAACAACACAAACTAGAAGGGGGCGTTGCTGTCATCATTAAACATTCCATGTGGAAACAGCGACACACGGAAGAACACACAAGGGTACACCATCATACTACTTACATTTTGTAGCCTGGTGTCAATTGTTCAATGCAGGGCTTAATTTGTGCCAGTGCTTAGCACCGGCACTTAATTGGCAGGGCCGGGTCTAGTGGGACTCTGATTCTACACGCACAAGGCGCACAGTGCATGTAAAATGTTTTAATTTAACTTACAGCACACTTGCTAGTACTAATACTTAATTAACTCCTCAAGTCTCGTGCAGCCGCATCGCATTGTGTTTAGTTTTTCACATCTCAGTTTACCCTTAATTGTTCACGATCACTTGAATAATGAAATATTCTGAGTGGGAGAGCTCTTTGGCAGCACTCTGCCAGGTTTCTCTCTCGTCACTCTCATGCTGCTGTGTTAAAGAGCCTCGGTTCTACCGCACAAAGAATTAGGGTGACCAACTGGCATTGGTGCAAATTCAGGACGGTGAGTGTAAAAATTCAGGACAAAGGGTCAAAATTCAAGACACAAATTCTGGACAGGAGGTCAAAATTCAGGACAAAACTTCAGGACAATAGGTACGTTTTACAGACACATCAGAGGTCGCGCAATAGTATATAAGTAAGCCCAGCCATTTCCAAAAGTATTCAACCATTTGCAAACCTATCCATCATGTATCCTTCCATCTATCATTTCACTCATCCATCCCTTCATCCATCCCCTCATCCATCCTTTCACTCATCCTCCATTATCCATCCATCCACCCTTTCACCCTATCCATCTGTACACTTATCCATCCACTCTTCATCCCATCCATCCATTCACTCATCCATTCAGCCATTTACCCTTTCACCAATCCAGCCAACCTTTCACTTACTATTCCTTCCACCCATCCACTCTTTTAGTCATCCATCCATCCTCCCTTTCTCTCTCCATCGACCCTTTCACTTAGCCTTCCTTCCATCCATCCATCCACCCACCCATCCATCCATCCATTGCCCCTATCACTCATCCATCTATCATTTCACTCCTTCACACATCTATTCATCCTTTTGTCCATCTACCCTCCCTTTCACTCACTCATCCATACTTGCACCCATCCTTTCACTCATATGTCCATTCATTCACCCTTGCACTTATCAATCCATCCATCATTTCACTCATCCACCTACCCCCCATCATCCACCCACCATCCACCCACCCACTCATCCATCCTTTCACAAACCCACCATCCAATCCACTGATCCCTCCTTTCACCCATTCACCATCCACCCACCCACTCATCCATCCATCCTTTCACCCACCCTCTCATTATCCATCCATCCATCCATCCTTTCACCCACCCACTCATCATCCATCCATTTATCCTTTCACCCACCCACTTATCCATCCATCCATCCCTTCACCTACTCTCCATCCATCCATCCTTTCACCCACCCATCCATCCCTTCACCCACTCTCCATCCATCCTTTCACCCACCCATCATCCATCCATCCATCCATCTGTCCTTCCCCTCATCATCCATCCATCCATCCCCTCATCATCCTTCCTTCCCCTCATCATCCGTCCATCCTTTTCCCTCATCATCCATACATCCTTTTCCCTCATCATCCATCCTTTTCCCTCATCATCTATCCATCCATCCATCTGTCCTTCCCTTCATCATCCATCCATCCATCCTTCCCCTCATCATCCATCCATCATTTTCCCTCATCACCCATCCATCCTTTCCCCTCATCATCCATCCATCCATCCTTCCCCTCATCCATCCATCCTTTCCCTCATCATCCATCCATCCTTTCACCCACCCCCTCATCATCCATCCATTCCCTCATCATCCATCCATCCATCCATCCCCTCATCATCCATCCATCCACCCTTCCCCTCATCATCCATCCTTTCACCCACCCCCTCATCATCCATCCATCCATCCCCTCATCATCCATCCATCCATCCTTCCCCTCATCATCCATCCTTTCCCGTCATGCATCCATCCTTCCCCTCATCCATCCTTCCTTTCATCCATCCTTCCCCTCACCCATCCATCCATCCCATCCATTTATCCTGCCCCTCATCCATCCATTCTTCCCCTCCATCCATCCATCCATCCATCCTTCTCATCATCCATCATCCTTCCCCTCACCCATCTATCCATCCCATCCATTTATCCTGCCCCTCATCCATCCATCCTTCATCCTTCTCCTCATCCATCCTTCCATCCATCCTTCCCCTCACCCATCCATCCCATCCATTTATCCTGCCCTTCATCCATCCATCCTTACCCTCCATCCATCCATCCTTCCCCTCATCCATTTATCCTTCCCCTCATCCATCCTTCCCCTCCATCCCTCATCCTTCCCCTCATCCATCTTTCCCCTCATCAATCACCCAGCTACCCTTCCACCCATACATCCAGCTATTTACATTTTCTCTCCATCCTTCCCCTCACTCATCAATCCATCAATCCTCTCTCATTATCCATGTATTCAATCTTTCATTCATCCATTCACCCTTTCACTAATTCTTCCAGCCATTCACACATCCCTTCACTTACTTACACGCCCACCTTTCCATATTAATTTTGAGCTGAGCCCTTTTGAGAAGAGGCCCATCAAGAACTTCACCCTCGCTGCAGGGGCCGTTCCAGGACTGGGACAGAAGCCACCCAAAGCGGAGACAGGATCCACCGCAGGGGGGGACAAGAGCCATCACAGGCGGGGGTGGACTGGAGCCACAACATGGGGGGACAGGAGCAGGAGTCATCACAGGAGAGGGAACGTGATCCTCCCGGGTGGGCACAGGGGTGGGCAGGCAGTATTCTAGTATCATCTTGGGCTTCTCGCCCCCTCCTGCACAAGACAACAGGAGATACTCTAAGAGAACGGATTGTCCTCCATACTTTGTTAATCAGTGTGGGTGCGATTGTGCCATTTCTTTATTGTATTACATTATGCATGTTTGAAGAACCAAGGTTTGCTTACAAATCAGTGACAGTAATTAAGCTCTGTGAAGAGAAGCAGATGCTGCCTCTGTGTAATCGGGGGTGTAATCTGGCCGAGTCTAGGATGTTTGGGGCCCTGGGTAGAAATGGAATGTGTGAGCCCCCTTCTAAATAGCAGATACAAGATGCATTCAGGGTTGTTTGCGTGTGAATGGATGCCTCCTGCTCCGAAGCTGGCGCCCCCCCCCCCCTTCTGTCACCTTCAAGCACCTCTTAACAGCTCATCAAGGGCTGAAGGTGTGAGGGTTGCCATCCCGCTGTGCCTGGGGGGGGGGGGGGGGGAGGGGGGGGTGCTGCTGGGGGCCTGAGCTTTCATACAGCATCGAAGTCAAGAAGGGAGGTGGGGGCGAGCTGTGCCCGGTTAAAATTACGGACAAATGGCAGGGGCGTGGTGACCACCGGCGTGCTTGGTAACTTCAGGATTCATTCAGGCAGCCACTCGCCCACCCGGAAATGCTTTATTTTCTTTGTGGGCGCCGCGCTCCCGTTTTTTAATGTTGGATGCGGTTTTGATTTAGCAGGGTGGACGGCGTCCACCCTGAAAAACCCTCGGAAATAAGTGGGGGGATGCCGTCCACCCGCGTGGTACCCCGACTCGTGCCCTGCCTCTCAGGAAGATTTGATGCAGTAGCTTGAGGAAAATGTGCAAAGCACTGAGGTGTGGGGTATTGTAGAAGGCCTAGTACGCCCTAAACTACATCCTCTGAATGACAGAGGGATCAAGGCTGTTCTTGAACTAAGAGGTTGCTTTATCTTTAGAGTTTCTGATATATTTCCAATGAAATTGTAAGGCACCACGACAGTAGGTTAAAATAAAAAAATATATTGAACTAAATATTGAGTCACAAAAGAAATTGAAAGGGACTCAAACCTACATGTAAAACCCTGCTCCTGTGGAGGGGGTTGACTTGCCTGACATATGTGATCATTTTTTTTCCCTCTGACATCTGGAGTGTGTCTCCTCTTCGGGGAGGGCGTGAGACTGAAAAGCTGAAGTGTGGGTAGCTGTCTACAATAACTGTGAGTGATGGAGAGCAAGGCAAACACGCGCTTTCTCCTCCTGCGTGCACCGTGGCCGCTCCAAAGTGACAGCTCCTTGTCTGCTGCCATGCTTGTTTAATCAGCTCCCGAATATGACACGGCCCTGATGGGACTTGCAGAGCATTGTTTGCATTCCTGGAGGCCCCACAAAAGGAGGTATGTTTTGTTGTTGTACTACTTTGCAGAGCCTCGCAGATCGGAAAGAAGGGACCATTTTTGTGGCCTTCAGCCAAAGATATCCTGCACACGCCTGGAGCCTGGCCGCGTTCACAGATCAGACCAGTTGCAATGACCAAGAAAAATCAGATTTCTAGAAGAGTTGGGGGTGGTGGCATTTTTTTTCCCACCAATGCAGAAGCCTTGATCCTTATGACATTTTGTACAGGTTATGCTAAAATTGTATGCATGTATGTATGTATGTATGTATGTATGTATGTATGTATGTATGTGTAGATGCAAAGATTCAAAGCAATGGACCACTGTAGAAAATTGAGGATTGTCAGTACGGTGGTGGGAAAGTGGGAAGGTTGACCATGTAGGGGAGGAACAGGGAAAGAAACCAGAAAAAGGAGAACAGAGGAAAAGAAAGATAGGAAAATAGTGACAAGGGGTGAGAGTAGAGGTGATAATGAACTTGTAAAAGTGAGATAAAGAAACAGGCAGTGTAGGGTGATAGGGAAAAAGACATGATATTAGATTATAAATGAGCTGTCTTGATTCTCAAACGATGTCATTTAGCAGCATCCACTGTGGGCTCTTAAGAATTGTGATTTATGTATATTATTTGTTTGCAATTCGGGAATCAGTCGCAAACTGGTGAACTGACCATTTAAATGGCCTCTTGTTACATATGAAAGCACATTCACAATTATTTTTTTGTCAACCAAATAAATTGTGACTTGTTGATTTTCCGATTCGAAGCATTGATTCCATATTTGCAATTTCCAAATAAGAAATCACTAGATGAATTAGCGATTCATAATCAGTGAACTGTTGCATAAAGGGCATTTTCCATGTGCCATTTACCACCAACGGAAGCAGGTGGTACACAGGTTCCACATGTAGAAATGGCCCCCGAATGCAACGGGGTCTTCAACAAAGGCTGCTTTGTATGCAGTGACAAGGAGGGTGTGGTTGTTGCCTGTTTAGCACAGGAGGGGTGGGAGACAGCAAAGAGATTATACGATTAGGATTTTACTGTTTGAACTGACCGAGGAGGATATGTTTGATTTTTGATACATATAAGGACAGTAATCAGGCACTTTTGTGGTTCATTGATGAGCTGCACCCAGAGAAAAGGATACTCAGAAAAACCAGGCAATAATAACACACCTTATGTCCTCCAGTAATTAACAGGGTGACATGGCTGCGGCTGGTGGAGTTTCCCAAAGGGCCTTATCTAGTATTTTTGTTTTTTAATATCCTGGATGCCATGGTGCCTAAAATGTATAGTCACATAGTACTTCCAGACACCCCATGGGACTTACAGAATACAAAATTAGAATTCTTTATGAGTGCATAGTTCCAGATGTGATAGGGTGGATTGATGAAACTCATGTACCAATATATCAACATTCAGGTGGCGTGCGATACAGAGTGTCTGATCACATTAATTAATTAATTACTGTTTGAGCTTGTAAAGCGCACTGCTACCCGTAGGTTTCCTGGCGCTGTATAACGCTGGGGAACCCGTCCTGGTTTTCCCTGTGGGATGGTCCCTGCTGGGAGTCCCCAAGGTGGAGCCAGGTATCCCCGGCGTTGATGGGGCCGTTGTGGAGATTAGGCAAGCTAATGCCCAGAGTTGCCGAGTGGGACCCCTGGTTAGAGTAGGCACCGAAGCGAGAATTATCGAGTCCGCTGACCCAAGTCCACGGTTGTATGCTTTCCTGGCAATACCCTTGACTTCAGTGTGTTCAGGTACAGTGATACTTACAACCATCTTGCAAGAGGAGACTTTGCTTCTTGGTAAGTTAAATACAAATATTCCTATCACACACACGTGACTTGAAATATTTGTCTCACATAAATCTTCATTATTATAACTGTCCTTGGATACTTAGGGCCTGATTATGACTTTGGCGGTGTGGAAGCGGGCCGCCACCCCAGCGCCCTGCTCCCACACCGCCAAACTCCACACCGCCGGCCTCCCTCCAGATTAGGGGTTGTCTCCTTGTCTAGTGGGCGGTCCCAGGAGGTGAGCCTTACAAAGGCACCGCACTGGGAATGCCAAAACCCGTTCCTGCATGACCTGGACTGTGAAGACCATGCCATGCAGGATCAGGGGCTGCATGCATACAAGGGGGCCTGCATGCATCCCTTGGCCCTGAGACAACAGTATTCTGCAAAGGCCACATTTATGCCCGCCTGTGGTGTTTTTATGGCTCCAACCAGGGTCTAGTGATGTCTGATTTTAGGAACCAGGCAAGTATTCTGCCCGCTCTGCCACCTTCGGGGTGTAGTAGAGCTACACATTCCCAGTTGCCTATTTTCACCACTATATCCACTAGCTCAGTGTGTTTCTCAGTTTTCTAATATTTTGGGTTTCTTCTGGATTATTAGAAGATAGGGTTTCTGCCTCTCAGACTCTCTGTTCTACGGCAATAACATATTTAGTCAACATAGATTCAATACTGTATTTAGGCTTAATACAGAATCCCCGCTATACAACTTTAAGTGTCTCATTCCATTGTTCTGTCTGTGGCAGACCCCTCATGTCACTAAGGTAGTGTGTGATACTTTTACCAATAGTGGCTCTAAATGGTTATCCAGAAGTGCCTCAGAATACAGCCTCCAGGTTGGGATCTGAGCACGTAACGCGCCCCACTCCTCGCCTCAAGACCTCCCGAGCCAGACATAGGCTTCTGAGACCTAGGCTGGCTCATCATAACCCCTCCCACCTCAGTTTTTTTGTCACCGTTCTCTAGGAAGGTCTCGCAATGTCTCCGCCTGCAAATGCGACCACGGGCTCAGTCATGCGTCCTGCCCTGGCAAGCACCGCACGTTTCCAATCTCCCTCTCGGCTGCCGGCCTCTCTTCGAGGCCGTCTTTCTGCAGAACACACTGCATGCAGGACGTCCCCGGTGTTTTTTCATCACTGGTATCACCCGGGGCCCAAGGAAACCGTGAATTGCAATGGGAAAGACAGGATCAGTGATAGACAGGGGGAGCCTGTCTCGGAGCTTCAGCAGGCGCAAGTCATTCACTAGCCATCTTGACCACACAATGAAACTTGTTAGACACTTTCAAATGGAGTCCTTTTATTTTCAAAGATGTTTCAAAAATATAAACCTTCCATATGTCAAGCCTGGCATGTTTCCAATAATATAATGCAACAAGGACACACAACCTAAGTAAGGAAGACTTAACACAGCAAACTTTTAAAATAGCATGAAGTGAATCCGTGCTTTCTCTTCTCTAGCCTGACAGTGGCCTTCTCAGATGTTGGCCCAACAGCACCTCCTGGGTTATCACCACCTTTAACAAGGCTCCTTCTGTGCCACCTACTTACTGCTTCATGTATGGAAATTCTACTCAGGTGTGAAGCCTCTTCACTTTCTTTTATAAGGCCTCCCCCGCCCCTCCCCACACACATACACACTTGCAATTTGTCTGGTCCATATTTCATCAAAGGCAGTGGTCACTTGAACCAGGCCCCGGGCAACATAACCACTGTTGTGCCATGTCTGTAAATTGACTTTATATATTGATAATTTCACAGTGGCACGTGCAAGGTAGTTGACAGACCTGCTCAATGAATTAAAGTAAGAAAGGTGTCCAATCTACTTTGGCCAGACTGCTGGCCAATCCATTGTTGGTGTTACAGGTTCCTCCACCTGTCTTACAGTGCATGACCGAGAAACTACTCTTGGCCCAGGAATATTTTCTGGATTGTGCTTTTCAGGGACTGGATAGTAGTTCACTGGTGTCATCACATTCAGAATCAGTGTGCTGACATCCCTGTTCTTGGGTTTGGTTTCCTCAATGTGTTGGGACATCTGTTTGAAAACAGCGCTGCTTAGTATTGTGTTCCAATAAACATGCACTTTTGTTTAAAAATGTGTGCCTATTATTGAAAAGAACAAAGTAACAATTCAGGTATATCTGCTAGTGCAACTGTATGGATATGTGTGGTTAACTAAATCTAGGATTGTTAATATTGCTTAAAATACAGTTGCAATAATGCTCTTTAAATGTAATGTAAAATTGAAATAGAAGTGGCTGTTTGTGTAGAATAACACTTTTCACAAAATTCACATTCAGTGTAGATTTAGATGTAACTCTACCTTAAAATGATTATTATGTTATGTAACTCACCTCTAGTAGTTGAGGGTGGTGTTATGTCTGTATTACTGACTCCAGTCACTGGTTTAGAAATCATATGTTGATTCTATCAACTCCTCAACGGTGGGGGGGGGGGGGATAGGTGGTGGCTGTGGCAGGTGGTGGTTGTGGCATTGGTCCTCTCCCTGTGCCACATGCCTCATTCAAAGGACTGGCTACTTTGTGCTTCTGTCTGGATCCGAGATCTTACCATCTTTTGTCTTCCACGGTTTGGTGTCACCTTAACTGAATAGTTTTTTTCTTGAATGCAGAGCCACATTTTTCTCTTTTGTGACTCAGAGAGTCAACAAAGATTTACCATAGAGTTCATAGTTTTGTGCTACACATTCCTTTGCAATCGTTTCTAGCTTTTCTTTGCTGAACTTGTTTCCTGTTTCCTATTTCGGCCTCCTGCATCTCCATGTGTGCCATTTTGGAGTGGACGGCACTGGAGCATGTAGGGTAGCGTAAGATAGAATAGCACCTCCCAAGCCACTCCCTATTCACAATTTGTTGCACACTCTGTACAACACCAGCTGCTAACTGTGCTGCGGCTAAGCAGAAAACTAATGGGTATAACCCAAACCATTTCTTGCAAATACAAGAGTAAGGGTATTGGTAAGCCATTGTTCTCACCAGGATCCAGATCTCACATAAAGTATGGCATGTACATTCTCAAAAGGGAGTCCTTTGCAGAGCGCTGCGTGCCATACTTTGTGTGAGACACATATCCTGGGGTCACAATAAATGCTTTGGGTAATAGCTGGTCATCGTTAAATTGTTTAAGGATTGGGAAATTAAAAAATTACCCAGTACATGATCACAAGTGAAGAGGAGGTGTTGGGAACACAACATAAACCTTGTTGGAACCAGAGGGCACTCTTGGGACGTATTTGTTGTGAAATTATTCATGGCCTGAAGAAGTTCAACAGAACCAAACCCGTTGGCTGAGACTGTATTTATTCTTCTACGAAAAGAAGAAATTTTGGAATCTAAAAAAAAGAGAAAATCACTATGTTTGTCAAGAATATATTTTAAATGGACTGGACTTTTAAATGCTTCAATACCCATTGGAATCTATTTTTAGGTTACGATTTCACAAGAACTGCATTTTATTCTGTTCTCCAGCCCTCCACAGAGTATATGAAGTGTTTTTTTTCTGGTTGTGGGGTTGTCATTCATTGCCTGTGGGTGGCATTCAAAATTTGTGAATCTTAATGATACCTTAATAATGATTTGGTATTTTGCAAATGTGAAGCACATCACCTTAATAATAGAAGTTAGTGTTACCCAGTTCACAAGTGTTTATTTTACTAACCTCAGACGGGTGGAATTTTCAGTCTTGTTGAGGTTCAAACTTGTGACCCGCAGATCACTGCAAAGCTCAACGGGGTGTGGTGGGTTCATTGAGCAATCCTGCCAACCGAAGTGTTTAATAGGCATCTGGTTGTGCCATTAATTTAGCTTTTTCTGTTTCATTTGAGAACTTTACTTAATACATCAAGTTGTGTGCCCTTGCTACTACAGTTTGCCTGGCCCTTTTGCAGCACAAGCATGGTAAAACTTTTACTTTACACTTACTTTCCTTACTACTCTAACCTTATTGGGCCCTTTACGATTAGACAATCTGCAGCATTTCCATTTACCACAGAGGCGATGATCCTCTGACGAATCTTTCTGTGGCGATAGGAGGGGTGGAAATTAGGGTGACCAAACACCACATTAGCTGTCCAATGAGAACCATTAATTTACAGCCAACTCACAAATTTGACATCAGATTTAGGTACACCACTTTTAAAACCATGCTGTAGAAATAAATAATAGCAACGGGAAGACCCAACCTCCTTGAGAAGGTAAGCCAGGCTATAAATATGCAGAAGCGCTGCAATACAAAACACAGAACAAAATAAATAATACTTGATGGTCTTACAGAGCTTGCTGATTCTCCCTACGACAAATTTTAAAAAGTTGTAAAATGACACAGTTGAAATTAGAAAACCAACAAAACCCAATAATAGGCTCAGACAGAAATAAGATTAATTTGGTTATTGCATTAAAGATTCAAAGTTCATTGACACAAGCAATCTCTTGAGGATTTCAGTTAAGAATATCACAGCTTGTATAAAAACATCCAACATTCAGACAGGCTTTATTAAATGGTCATTATAAAATCAGTTTACAGAGTTACAGATTCCCAACACCATTAAAGCAGAAAGATAGTTTGCTGTCTAACAGCTCAAATCCTATGAAGAAGGGAAAAGTGGTTCAGATTTAAAGTTCATGAAGGTTGAGTCCGGTACCATAAACAAGGAAATAAAGGAAATGAAACATTAAAATGGTTCTGCAAAGAAGGTCTCAGTCTATCAGCTACCAACTGTAGCATTAGCAAGGCAGTCCAAAGTAGCATAAAGGTTTAAAAAATAGATCAGTCTAGCATCTCTGTGCAAAGTGAAAACAAAAAAATATGGTGGTGTCTTTTATAAAGTCTCTAACAATGTTCCTGTGACGTAGCATCACACCACTATCGAAAGACTATTGTATGTTCAGCTACACATAATGTCACCTTTGACGCTTGCAACAGTGAGATGCTTTCATATACTGGTCATGAGAAACGAAAGATTTAAGAGTCCACTAAGGCCTAACATCTGTGAAAAATAGGTACAAAGTAACTATCTATAGCAATGGCTGAAATCCTGTTCCCACAGGAATATTTCACTGTGAACTTGTAGAAACATTGTGGAATGTCGAGCTTATATATGTACGGAGCAAATAAAGCAACATTTCACTAGTGGTAAATGGTCCATTGTATTAAGTCAGGAGAAAGGTCAGCATCAGAGAGAAAACATTTTCGAAAATTCTTTAAGTTAACCGCACATTTTAAATGAAATAAGCTCTAAACCAACATCAAATCTAATGTAATTAAATCAACTCAAATAGGAAATATTTAAAACGTTCACCCACGATTATTACATGAAGATAGCTAACATTAGAAATACCCTACTACTACAATTTTTCTCAACATTCATATACGTATATAGTTTTCTGATTTCACATCACATAATTTGTTTTTCATTTTTCATAAACTATAGAATCTCTAGTATTACTATGTGAAATTTCAAGGTCATATCTACTTTCCACACATTTTTGCACTAACTTTTCTAAAGGATGCATTCAAACAAAAAAGCATTAGAAACACTAGGCCACTCTATTAATAGCATATTTCCATCAACAAACATTATTAAAAAACATTTCCATAAGAAACTCTTTTTAGTACAATTTGTTCATATGTATATGTATTGCTTTGTATGTATGTTTTCTTCATCTTGCATTTTAAAGCACGCTTTTATGGTGCTTCTACTATACGTTGCTCTTTTAGAACTATGACACTCTACCATTCTGTGATAATCTTAAACCATGGTCTGAATAGGCTATTGACCTTGTATTTTGTTGTGTTTCATACTGTTTGGGAAGTGAGCCATATTGGATAGTGGCTAAGGAGTTAAGAATAGACTGGAATATTGTTTAGTGATGAATTATATTGGTTAGTGGCTGGCTTGGTCCACTTATGGCTGTATGTGCCCACACGTTTAGCAGAGGACAGTGCTATTTGTTTCTTTCTGCTGGACATGCTGTTTTTGACCTGTGATCTGTTTTGAATGACACTTTTGATAAACGAGAAGGCTCATCGTGTCACATCCTGCTTTATCACCAAAGTTATGTTTCTTTTGAACCCGAACATGCTCTATTGGGTGGTTCCTGATAAAAAAAATAGTGATTGTGCCATTATGGCATATAATGATGACCAAGACAACTCCTTGTTTTAAAACACCTATAGGAAAATATCTGGCCAGTGTGAGACTAGTATGTCAGATGCTCAGTTGTGTTGATCATCACTCAGAGTTTGGTGATATATCAAATGTATGAGTCTGCTGGGTAATTTAGTTTGAGTTTAAAACTTTGCAAAGTGCCGAAGGCCATATTGCACAAACCACGGCTGTCCACGAGGAGCACAGACAATCTATAGTATTAGAATAAGCACTGACTAAGCAAATGACTCCTGTTCTGATTCATTATCTTTAAACCTACCACATGTGGGTTTTCTGAAGTCTGGTATGGCTTGAGCCCTCATAGACCAACTGTAGACAGCAAGAGCCGTATGTGGCATGCATTTTATCAGTTGCAAACAGACTGTTTGGCAGAATCGGGCCGTTTGCGACCTGTAAAATGGATTTTGGTATATATGAATTTCAATTTGCGATTCAGTAACATGCTACAGAATCACAATTTGGAATTGCGAATACATACCGATTATTAGGGAAGAGCGTGTTTAGGGCATCCCTTCCTAATACCGAATCACTGCAGTATGTAAGAATGTTTTGCAACCGAAATACGGCCACAAAACATTCGCATTTTACCACCTACATCAAGTAGGTAGTAACCCATTCACAAATGGGCAGCGGTCCCCAAAGGACCCCGTCCCCTTTGGGAATTGGTAGCAAAAACTTTTTTCAGAGCATGCAGTGGTCCCACAGACCACTGCCTACTCTTAAAAATTGAAAAGAAAACTTTTCCCTTTTCTTTTTTAAATGCATCCTACTCTCATTTAAGGAGATCGGGCTGCTTTCCTTTAAAAACAAAAAAAACCTGTTGCAAACACAGACATGGTGGTCTGCTATCCCCAGCTGGCCACCATCCCTGTGTTTTTAGTGATTCCCAAATGGTTCGTAAATTGCTACCTACTTCATGAATATTATTGAGGTAGGTCAATTGCGATCCACCGGGAGTCGCTCATGGAGTTTCATACATTAGGAATAGCGATTACTTAATTGCGATTTGCAGAGAATCTCAATTAGGTAATCGCTATTTCTAGTAAAGATAAATATAACCCCCATCTATTTAAACTGTGTATTGGATTTTTCACCATCACTTGCACAAACTGTCCAATGCCAAATATCATTTTTGCACTAAACGCTTGATACAAATGGTTTTGTGCTGGTTGATCCCGCAAAATGTCATTTTTACACCTGTTGGTCCGTGAAGCTGAGAGTTATGCACAGGTCCATTGCTGTAAATGTCACATACATTTTTTTAAAGTAACTTCTCTGGCGCAGGTGTAGGTGTAGGTGTCCAGCTAACAGAACCACATAGAGAGGATGGTATGAAATATTTCAGCACAGCTTTTTTTCATAATTATGAGCTGCAGACATGAGATTTGAATTGCTGGCAAGATTCTGCATATCACTTATGCAAGAATGACTCATTTAAGATTTTCAGTATAGTTATGATCTTTTGTCGACAGACCTTTTATTGGGAGAGGGAAGTGCTCCCAAGATTAGCCAATGGTAAGCTGGCGAGAAGTGCAGCCCCAGACAGTCTCGAAGCATTAGCGCTATGCCCTGTTTCAGCTGTGAGTACACTTTGTTTACTCAGGCCTCTGGTTTGATGTGCAATTGACAGGCCATTTGTCAGCAGAGCACAAAAACGTGACCACAAAATCCTCAGTGATATGATGCGCTGTGTGTTGAAACTTGCCGCGAAGCCATGTTCCACCTTATCCCACTCTGTGTTTTGATAGTGCAGACTTGAGTGTTTTTCCTCGTGAGTTTTCAGGCTTTGCCTAGACAGGGGCTTCTGCAACACTTGCACCATGACCGACACCAGTATTCCCGGCAAAAACATGGACACAAATTCTCTCTTCGACACAGGGGCATAGATTTACTGACATGTGGTGTGGTGGTTACAAACCTTTTTTGATGAGTCCACTACACAAATTATTAGTTGCTATTACTAAGCCACACAAGGGCTGGCTTGCATTGCCATGTGTGACTTGGTAATGAAAATGTAACCTATCGCACCCCCTTGCTCTGTGTTACGTTACCCAGTGTCTGGGAGCTGTTCCATGGGTGGACCATGGGTGTTCTCATGCATACACCCATGGATTTTGTGCACTTTCCCAGTGAGAGTTAAGGAGAAGAAATATCTTTATTTCACCTTGGTACTTCGTCTTTCTGTGCATCATGCATTCTGTATCGCGCATAGAAAGAGGAATTTTCCTTAAAAGGTTGTTTCTGTGCAGGGCGCTAATCCTTCCTGTACAAAAACAATCCTCCCATAATGCATGGTGCCTGCGTTGGCCCTAGGCAGCCACAAGTGCGTCAGCACTAGGAGGAAGCTGAAGAGCACCATATCTTAGTAGATATATTTCTTGAAATCTCTAGCTCACTCACACAACACAGTGCATCACATTTGATAACTATGCCCAAGGGTATTTAGGTATTTGGTGAAAACATACTCACGGCAGAGGAGGGACAAATCAATGCAGCACTGGCACATTTTCATATAATGAATTTAAATGTAACCTATTTTCATAGTAATTGGGTTTCATTAACTTCTTGCATGTTACAGGCCCTCTTGGACTTATTCGGGGCAGCCCTCTCTCAATTGACCGAATAAAGTTATTGGACTGACTTATGAAAAATATAGTGTGCAGGTATCTCAAGTAACTGTCATATATATACCGTGATCAAGACGTTGTTAATAAAACTTTTGAGAACTGCAATACCCGGGAGTGCGGCATCCTTTAGTTTGTTGAGAAATACTACGAGCCTGATTCCCCTCGTTACCGCCTGCAATGGCTGTGAGCTGGAATTATTCTGTTTGATATATATACATAGAGTCTCATCTGTGAGCTTTCAATACCTACAGTGAATGTTTCACACTCTGAAAGGATGCCGTAATTTTTCTCCACACTACAACTCCCATAAGGCACAGCGCAGTCTCATCCTGAGCGGCCCATCCGAGGGCGTGCCACTACGTGTAGAAAAGGAGGTAGGAAGTGGACTAAGAGTGTTTCCTCACACCAATAGCCGCTGAGAAAGAAGGTTATTCGAAACGCGTTGGGCACCCGTGGTAGTAGGACTATAAAAGGATTTGGCTGGCTGGCGCAAGCATGCCAATTGAATAGGGCTGATGCTTGGAGCCCTGTGGCGAAATCTGAGTGCTTCCCGTAAGACGCAAACCAAGCCTGGGCATATAAATATATATATATATACATGGCGACTGTAAAAACAAAGAATGAAAGAGACTTGTGTCTTGAAGTCCGCTGTCTATGCCAATTATCTGTTGGAAAGGCGCGAACTTGTAATGCTTTCGTTCCCCTTAAAAACATGGTTTGTCCAAATCCCTCCCATCAGTGAGCAAGGACGCAAGTCCGAAACGCGTCTGATGACTGGCACCACCACCACCACCACGAAAATGAAATAAATCCTTTTTTTGAAAAAGAGAAGTCTGGCTTGGGTGACTAATTGCAGTCCGTGTACCTGTTTGCTTGCCGACGGTTGCTGGCGACAAGTTTGAAGTATATATATATATATATATATATATATATATATATATATATATATATATATATAGGTGTAAGTCAGGCTGTAATGCTCATATGCTTAATGTTCATTAAAATTGTACATATGTTGCTTGGAAAATAGCAGCAATTGCACACACACTAGACTGTAGCTCCTCACCGTTGATTTCTTTCTGAGCAGACCACTGCTGATGCTATTGTGAAAGGGGCAGGGGACAAAACAGCCGCCCTTATATTGATCAGTAGGTGGCATTCGCCTAATACCTGTGCCTTGGTGCACTTCAACACTCCAGAGTGCATCTAAAGGCCCAGAGGAAGTGCCTCCTTTCTGAACCTTATTCCTATAATGTGACTTTTTAATCCCAGTAACTGGTACTCATGAGTAATGAGTATGAAAGTGACTCTGAATGAGGCATCCCTGTGGTAAGGTGAACTCTCATTCTCAGTAAGTACTCATTACAGCGAAACTATAAACCCTTCACCTAACCTTTTCTCCTTCATACTCCCTTTTACTTCCACATATATTTTTGTATACACATGAATATTGTTCCACTTGTTGAAAATAAATTTCTGATTCACTAGTGTGAAAATAAATAAATAAACTAGTGACGTAAATAAAAAACCGGATCTTTATGTCTTGTCCATAGGGGTCTTTTTAAAAAACATTCAGTCACAATCAGTACTGGCAGTAGTGTTGTTGTTAAGGTTTCTTGGGTTCAGCCTTACTGGTTCGGAGTCACGACCCTGTGTCGTTTTCAGTATGTGTTGTGGTCAGCATAGATTTTATGCGAAGGGGTCCCTCCCTGCACAAAAACGAAGCTGAAAGGCAATTTCCTCTTTGCTTCTCACACTCTGTCCGCACTCACCAGTCCTGTTTGTAATCGGACTCAAATAGGTTTGTGGTTTTCTCAGTGAACTGGTCTCTTTGTACTAGCGGCTAGCTATGTTTATTTATTCATTTATGTATTCACAAATTTAATTTTTAAAGTATCAATGCTACACTGAAACACATGCAGGAATGCGTAAGTATATAAAGTAAATCATCTGCCTTTTTTTTAATTGTTTCTATTATTTTTTATAAGTTTAACATCAAATACAGTCGACAGAAGTGAATTGCTTGAGTATGCATGTTCATACAGAATTTATTTTTTTAGCAGAGTTTTATATAGCACAAGCTTGACCCGAAACGGGTATCAGAGCACTTTACATAGCACCAGTTACGTTACATGAGGACACACATTCATTTTTTGTTAGGCATGGGGAGATTAAGTGATTTGCCTAGAATCACTGGATGTTCAGCGTCATTGCCGAGACTCGAACCCAGATTCAAGGTTGACTGCCCTAGCCGTTAGGCCAACTCCTCTCCCCAAGTGAGAGATACAAGAAGAAGAGTAGCAAGTACACATTGAGTAAATAAGTCATGAATAAAGTTGCAAACAATGTGTAAATGTGTAGATGAAAAGAGTGTTGTCGAGTCCGTATAAATTTGAGTCTGGTTCACAAACTGGGTCGAAGTGGATGTAAGGAGCGAGATGGGGGGTACGGCAGGGTATTTCTGTCAAAAAGTTGAGACGCATGGGCACTGGTTGTGCGGGTAAGATCTACTGGCGAAGTAGGAAGGGAAGAATCACTGGGGGCAGGTGAAGATGGAAGAACATTGGCAAGGCAACGGCAGATAGAATAGTAGGCATGAATCTATTATGGGGTGACATCATTTTCCCCAGTGTGTTGCAGAAACTGCGAGAGGAGAATAGCCCACTGTGGGTCACTTGCGGAGGTTACGCACCTCTTCGTAGTGAAGGGCTTCTTTTCGGCCATCCCTCACATATAGACTATCCCATACCAACAGGGGTGTAACACAGGCTCCCGCAGCCCCCGCGGGGCAGGTGGGCCCCCAAGCTCTAGGGAGCCCCAGCACAGCACTCAGCAGCAGAGCTCCTGATTAGGCCCGGAAGGGGCCCCTTTGTGTGCCATGCAGGGAGGCCCCCTCAAGTTTCGTTACACCAGTGCATATCAAGCAGCTAGTGGGGAGTTGTTGGATAGCACCAATGCAGGGCGAGTGTTCGTTTGGTGAGGAGGAGTGCCAAGAAGGCAAAGCGAGCGTGCACCTTGTGTTGTTTGCGCCACTTGAAAATACCAAGTGAGCATGCCTCCCAGGTGTCAGTATTTGTGCGTTCTGTAACCTGTTACAGTACGGCATGCACCTATTTCCAGAAATAATGAATGGCCAGACAGGACCAAATTATAAGTGCAAGGTCTGCGTCTGAAACCGGCAGTGGGGATAGCGTGCACGTGCCTGGGGGAAAACTATTTTTCTGGGTAAAGGTGAGGTATGCTCGTGTAGCATGAAAAGGTGAAGGTTTTTAAAGCGTGAGTTACAGGACACCTGTTAGGGCACTCCAAGACTATCTTGTACTCTTTGTCATGCAATACGCACCCAAACTTGTCCTCCCATTTGTACCGGAGTGGGTCCATTGGAAGTATTGTTAAGTCGCAAATGGCTTTGTATACTAGTAAATCATCTGCCTTTAGGCTGGCACGGAAGCTTATGCTGGAAACTTTTGTTCAATATAGTGAATATTGCAAGTATATGGATGAGTTTATGCGAGGTAATAACCCCGCTCCCAAAAGGGGGCGGGTTGTGATAGAATATGTTGCTTCTGGATTACAAGTTTCTTCCAAGAGTTTTGTGTTCAGTTATGAGAGTTACTAAATAAGGGCATGCAAAATTAAATGCATTTGTTCCATTACATTTTGTGAAATTATTCAAAATGACACTTGCTGAGAAATGTAGCATGCAGATGTCTTAGCATGGCTTTTATTACGTTAGGACACACATTGAGTAAAGACGTCACTCAATACACTGTCTGGAGATTGGGTAGAGCAGGAAAAAGCCTCTAAACAATAAGGGGACATGCATGAAAGTTGCATTTTGCGAATACCAAATAGTGATTTTTAAGAAATCGCTATTTGGTAAGCGCAAAAAGCAATGCAACAAAATAGGCAGCAAATAGCGATTCTCTAATTGCGATTCTTTAAGAATGGCAAACGCAATTAGGGAATTGCTATTTGCAATTGAGACTTCATTCTTTCCTCTGGGCCTATAGGTGAGAATGGTCTTGCATTACCTAAATTGCATTACCTAATTGGTAATCACAAATTAGGAAATGCAAAGGCAAGGGTGCCCAGGTGCCTGAGGCGCCCCTAAAAGAAATAGGCGCACATGTAAGGCACACACATGCCATAGGGGCATGCGTGCGCCACAGGGCACTTAAAAAAATGCAGGTTTGTGCATTTTTCAAAGTATGCACATGGTTAAAATCAACTTGAAGTTGACGTTAATTAGTGTTTCCTAAATGCACAGTTCGCATTTAGGAAAGGCTTCTTGCATGTGCATTAGGGAATTGCAAATTGCAATTCCCTATTTGAATTCGCAATTTAGGGAATCTCGAAACATTGCAATTACCTAAATTGCGAAAGCAAAAAACTTTCATGCATTAGGAAAGGCCATTTTGCAATCGCAAACGGAAGATTTTTGCGAATTGCACTGTTTGCGATCGCAAATTAGCTTGATGCATGTTCCCCTAAATGGTTTTGCAAACCAATCTTCAGTGGGTGAAAATTTCTCAAAATTGCACGATGCTAAATTTCGAGAAATGTCATGTGATGTGATATTGAGGAATTTCATTAATTTCTCCTGCAAAATTAAAATGTCATCCTGGCGGAATAGTAATGTTGGGAGGGGCTTGCAGGAATGGGTACAAGGAATTCCAAAGAAGTTACCTGAATTCTGTCTTTTCCCCATGTAGTTTCTCTTGTCTTTGGAATTGCTGATCAGATCGGGATTCTTTTCATCAGAGGGTACATCTTGATGTGGAGTGGGAGGGTCTGTTTACTGAGTTAGATAGAAATATTTTCTAAAAGGGATTTGAATACTTTACCAGCACTTTGAATCGATGTCTGTCTTCAGCTGGGAACCAGTGCAACTCTTTCAGGGCTGGGGAAATGTGATCATATTTATTTAGGTATATGCACAGTCCCACAGGTACTATCTGGAGTTTCAGTAGTTTCCTAATCTCCTTAGCGGCCCTGGTGTAGATTATATTACAGTAGTCTAGATGTGAAAGTATTATGGTTCTAGTGAGATCCTTGAAGTAATCTGCTGGTTGAAGGGTAGGTTGTGGTCCAACCAATTCCCCCACTTGAGCGGACAGGTGAATGCTGTCATGGTTCTTTATGATCATAACCTCAGTTTTGAAACTGTTTATACTTGGGCAGACAGGTGAATGCATGTGTGGAGTTGTCATGGTTCCTTATGATCATAACCTCAGTTTTGAATCTGTTTAGGCACAAGAAATTGTGTTTCATCCTTGAGAAATTCGAGCATCACTCCTTGCAATTTTGAATCAGATGTGGATATGAGTGTCGTAAGCATCTATTTGATATTGAAGTTGGTGTTGGGAAATCACTTCAGCTGGAAGTCACATGCAAATATGAAGAAAAGCAGCAAAACGGCAGTATTTTAATGTAAAACAGTTAAATAATTGCGTATTTGTCTTGGAGTGCTTCAGCCGGCAAAATGTTATTTTCCCTGATGCACTGAAAATCTATGTTCTTTTGTTGAGTCAGTCCACCCTCTTTCCAAAAGGCAAAACATGACCCCCCCCCCCCAACCCTCTGCTCTCACCCAGAATTGATTTACTTTTACATGTGAATATTTTAAACACGTGCATTACAGATGTAACACCAAGGTTTATCAAATAACTTAATAGTGGGTTCAAACAAAGAAGTTGTTCTAATATAGTTCAGTGGAAATTACAACGGTTGCAAACCGTCCCAAAATACTGCTGATGACATATCCAGACGTCGTTGACCTTAGGCAGCGACAGCGGCATAGCATGAGTGCCATTTCCCCTCATGCTAGCAACGAAAGGGAGCCCCCATTTCATAGTAAGGTAGCATCTATAATTGCGGTGCAGTGCCCAGTCCCCCTCAGGCACCTCACCTGGGCCCGGTGCCAATGCACATATGCACTATTGATAGCTACGCATCTATCCTCGGGATAATAACCCTCCGCATGCCGCAGTTCAGTCAGAAAGTCCCCAACCGCAGTTCAGTCAGAAAGTCTCCATCCGCGTGCGTGCGATAGTCCGTTGTGACGTCGTTAGCAGCAATGCTCCCCGGACTGCTGTTCGAGCGCGCGCAGGTTCGAACCCGGCTGTGCGCGTGGCGACGGTGCCCTGGCGGCGCTTGGACACTTATCAAAGGGCGTGCACAGAATGGCTCCGCGTCCGTGACAGCCCTGTTAAATTTGGAGGTGAGGCTCAACAAAAGCTTGACTGGGGTGTCAACGAGACAAATAGGGGATTCATTACACGGGCTCATGTGTTTTGGCACAGGGTTCCAGTGAAGATTGACAATAACAGATGCTCATTCGCTGCTATGGAGCCTAGCAATGTACATTCCGAAAACCTGGAAAGTGGCCAATCATTCCCTGGAGAAAACCTCTGGGAAGAGCTGCCAAGGTGTACATTATACAGCGAGCGCTGCTCGTATGACCCGGCGTGCTGGCTCAGAGAGAGGAAGGGCCTCTCGGGTTTCAAGTGCAGGTCACAAGTTCAAATCGTGCTGGGGCCTACTCAGCCTTTCATTCTCCCGAGGCTCATCAACTGAGAAGGATTAAAGTGAACGGCAACTCTTATTATGGGCAGTGTAGAGCACTGTATGAACGAAATTGTAATACTGACCTCGTAGTGCTTATCTTGAGACTTAATTCCATTTTACAATATCTGTTTTTACAATACATAGTTTTAAAAATACATTGTTAAGCGTTGTTGAATTGATAAAGGCTTACTCAGTTTTGTAGAATTTACAATTTAACCCACAATGATTTCAGCAAAGAAGGACTGCAAAAGATTGACTGAGGTTATGGATATACACAATGTATCAAAAAAATACATCTTTTTGTCTGTTAGTTTCTGCATTTGTACTCTTAAACTGAATAGCTGAGATTCACTTTGTAGTGGTATTGAGCTGCCACTACTGTCATTTCTTGTGCTGAAGCTCTGTTATAGCCAATCACTGCTAACTTCTACCTCCCAACATTCTTAACCTCGTGTGCTTAATTTAGTTTAAGGATATAATTTCATATAGCAACTGTATTCGTAAGCGAGCGTCCAACTCCTGGGTATCTGAATTACAAGTGTTTCTTGTTACTAAAATGGTTCTCATTTATCAACATTTAGGGAGGAAAGGCTGAGTAAACTCGCCAGGATTCGAACCTAGAATCATGGGGTCCAACAAAAACCTTTGCAGTGGATGCTTTAGTCCAATGAGCCGCCACACCCTGTCCGATCTGCCTTATGTCTTCCTTGTCACTCCCCCAGTATCTAATCAACTGTGCCCTGGGACTGTCAAACTTTTCTGTGTGAGACCAGGACATATTTTTAGTCAGGTTCTGAAACCAAAACGACAAGGAACAAGCATTTGCAATGCAAAGGTCTCGCCTTTAGGAAACTTTAAAGTATTTAGCCATGCAGCACATTATGTACATACTGTTTAACACTATGTGTACACCCCCTTTCCAGACCCAGAATTACCACATGTGAATTGACATGATGCCCACTTCCTTCATACTCTAATGGTGGCGCTATATACAGCAAACTGCAGAGGGGTTTTCACTTTCCCATCTAAGCAGGGATCCACCACCCGAGTCCCTAAGAGTTCTTGTCCTCTAAGTGCCAGTATGACTGAACCCCACCTAGCCCTTCATGGGGGTAGGGGCATACGTTTAGTTAGCAAGGCCATCCACCGTAATGTTAGTTTGATTTTAAAGTGCCTCCACTTCATTCATACATATGAGTAGGAGGCGCTACAACCGTCTTAGATCTTGGTGTATGTCATGTTTTTATATGTTGATTGGGTGATGGTGCAGGGTGTTCATCCATCGAGCCCTGGTAGGCCCAAAAGGCAATGGCCATTGCTGATCCCACCCTTTGGTGCAGAACTTCAGGACTACAGTGCCTAAAGCAAGCGTGATTAGTACTGGCTGATACAGTGGCAGGTCAGGTTGCTAAGTATGTGATTGTGTGGTTGGGGTTGCCACCTTTCACAAAGAAAACTAATAGCCATCTGTTAACGTTTTAACATTCTGCAAGAGCCCGGACGTGATTTTTAAGTATAAATCTATACAAAATAGCCTGTTTTTATGTTTTTCCTTCTTATATTTACTGTTTCAATTATTACATGAAAAAGTGATAAAATACTGGTGAATTTTCTCATTTTTGTACCGGCCTGGACATTCAAATAAAGGCCAAGCTGGTATGAAACCGGGCAGGTGGTAACCCACAATTGCGTGATTAAATCTGGGGCTTCAATGACACAGCCAAGTGGTTCTGAGCTTGGCCCTGAACCAGCTGCTTAGCCTGTGCATGCCTTCCTCAATCCACTATATGGTACTCATCTACAGCTATAGTGATGCGGAGGGCCGTATAGGGGGAAGTTCAGGCCTCCATCCCTTTACTAATTGATGTCAACAAGAGAAAGAGGAGGTGCTTCGCAGAGTTGTGATACAGTGGTTCTATCTCAGACTGCTAGCCCTTTCGCTGCAGCGGCTATTCCGCCGCAGCGCTAACGGTCGCGGGGGGGTGCGCGGGTGAGCTGCACGGGTGACAGAACCGTTCCGTCACGGCTCGCGGGTGAGCTGTGCTCATGACGGAACGGTTCCGTCACGGCCCCGCCCGCTCAATTAAACGCGCCGCGCAGGCCCGAAATCAGCGCCGCGCAGGCGCGGCGGCCGGGCCGTGACGGAAATGTTCCGTCATGAGCACAGCTCACCCGCGAGCCGTGACGGAACGGTTCCGTCAATAGCCTCGAAGAGGCTAAGGATGTGACTTAGTATCAAACAAAACAGTTCTTCCTTTAGATTAATTGACATAAAAATTACTACGTTGTGAGTTTAAATAAATGTTACCAAACTAACTAAAATTGGTGTGAGTCCGTGCTTGAAATGAAAAAATAGAAGTGCAGATACCCTGTAGCAAAGTACCTGCTTGTTCCGAGAATTGCAGATACTCTTCAATTAAAAATATCACATCACTCTTGAGAAGTGTTGAAAAACAAGTGTTTTATTCCATCATAATAATGCAACAGTAGATTCCTTACTGCAAGGGACAAAATGACAGAGTGGGAAAGGAGCGGTTGCCCCGAGGGAACGTGCAGAATGAGAGAGTTCTCTAGTGTTGGAAAGGTGATTAGAAATTCAGATAATGTGATAAAAGGAAATGGTTACAATTATTCATTGGTTAGACTAATAATGAAATCTCAGTCTTTTTTCAACCTGGCCTTGTCCCTTGCAGTAAGGAATCTACTGTTGCATTAATTATGATGGAATAAAACCCTTGTTTTTCAAACATTTTGGCTTCAGTAGACTGATTGTATCAATTACTGTAAGCCAACAGTGTATAGTCTCAGGAAATGATTTGTTAAGTAATTATTGTAGGTTGTGATTCGTATCATCAGCAAAATTAAGTCCAGGACCATTGTATTTCGTACCACATTTATTCGTAAAAGCACGCAGTGGCAGTACCCAGTGCCTAAACTGTAAATAGAGCTTCCTTGCGGCAGCCGGCTTGATGTCAATAAGTGCCGGCTCTTGTATATACTGATCTTTTATTTCCATAAACACTACAGTGAGTTTCCCCATTAAGTGGTTCCCTTGTAGCTGGGACAATTTTTTCTCCCAATAGCAACCCTTAAGCTTTTTCCTTGGGACTGTGGGGCATGTCATTTCTGGGTTATCCCAGAGGTTACCCAGACCCATAGATGTAAGGGTGTCCCTAACGTCTATAAGCTATGGTAGTCTCTGAGCCCCTGGTAGGCTCATAACCTCTCTTAGTTCTTCCCTAAACTCGAGCAGTTCTGGAGTGACCCACAGGCTCCTCCAGAATAAAAGAGGTCTTAGAGAGACTTCATCCGCGATTGACCTAACCCCCAGGTCTAATCGTAGTGGAATAAGTGGGGTGCTACAGGGAAGACCAAACAATTGTCTAACAGAAAGATTTTCAGGGTGTGTTAGACTATCGGTGCGATCCTGGCCCCAGATTCCAGCTCCAAATGGAGCAGCACCTCTGGCTTGCACCCTGTATATCTCTACTGCTGGGCCCACTGGTTTGTAGCTAGAACTTCGGAACACCTTGGACAAACACCCTGTTGTTTGCACTAACTTCAGGATTGTTTTTTTTTTAATTTGTGCTCCTCAGTCCATTTTTTCATTAATAGTAATGCCGAGGTAATTAAAGGTGGATACCCTCTCTAGGGATCTACCATCTAAACATGGGTTTGATCGAGTACCTTTGGCTGAGTTCAATACTATAAATTAGTTTTTTTGTAAATTAATCTCAAGCCCCCTTTCTTTGCAGAAGGCAGCAGCTTTATTTAAAACCCTCTGTATACCCATGGGAGTTTTGGACAGTAGCAGGGTATCATCTTCAAACATCATGGCCGGGATATTTTGGCCTCCCATTTTAGGTGCGTTTAAATTCTTCTCAGAATTTAAAAAGCCGACTAACCCATTTAAAAAAAGACAAAAAAGGGTCGGGGCGAGGACGCAGCCCTGGCGTACTCCTCTATCTACAGGGGTGGGTGTGGTGAGTTCCCCATGTTTGCCAAAACTTATTTGAGCATAATTTTCTTTGTGTAGTCATTATATGGCTTGGCACAAATAGGATCACTGACAGAATTTCGACCTCATAAATATCGACCTACAGAAATATCGAGTCAACAATATCGAAGGCAAGAATATCGACATCCTATCTACAACATGGTAAGTACAAAAATATCGAAAAAATAATATAGATGTAAAAAATATCGATGTTAAAAATATCGATTTTTTTTCTTTTAATAAATAAATGTAAAATTAAGTATATAACACTAATAAATTAAATCTACATATTTAAAAGTATCTAATAATGTTTTAAATAAATAAATAATACATATATATTAATAATACATTAATTAAATATATACAGTAAATATATAATATATATGTACTGAACAATAAGTATTAATAATTATTTTACTAATTTATAAATTAATAAAATATATTCTAAATTACTAATACATTTACAAACATAAAAAAATAACATAAATAAAATGTAACTAATATAAAAAATAAAATAAACATTTAATTTTTTTACAATTAATTATATAAAATGTTGGATAGCGTAAGGGTAAAAATTACTATTCCCACTCCAGAGAGTGCAACAGTAGGGAAAGCGTTTGATAGCGTAGGGGTAAAATTACTATTCCCACTCCAGAGAGTGCAACAGTAGGGAAAGCGTTGGATAGCGTAGGGGTAAAAATTACTATTCCCACTCCAGAGAGTGCAACAGTAGGGAAAGCGTTGGATAGCGTAGGAGTAACAATTACTATTCCCACTCCAGAGAGTGCAACAGTAGGGAAAGCGTTGGATAGCGTAGGGGTATAAATTACTATTCCCACTCCAGAGAGTGCAACAGTAGGGAAAGCGTTGGATAGCGTACGGGTAAAAATTACTATTCCCACTCCAGAGAGTGCAACAGTAGGGAAAGCGTTGGATAGCGTAGGGGTAAAAATTACTATTCCCACTCCAGAGAGTGCAACAGTAGGGAAAGCGTTGGATAGCATACGGGTAAAAATTACTATTCCCACTCCAGAAAGTGCAACAGTAGGGAAAGCGTTGGATAGCGTAGGGGTAAAAAATACTATTCCCACTCCAGAGAGTGCAACAGTAGGGAAAGCGTTGGATAGCGTACGGGTAAAAATTACTATTCCCACTCCAGAGAGTGCAACAGTAGGGAAAGAGTTGGATAGCGTAGGGGTACAAATTACTATTCCCACTCCAGAGAGTGCAACAGTAGGGAAAGCGTTGGATAGCGTAGGAGTAAAAATTACTATTCCCACTCCAGAGAGTGCAACAGTAGGGAAAGCGTTGGATAGCGTACGGGTAAAAATTACTATTCCCACTCCAGAGAGTGCAACAGTAGGGAAAGCGTTGGATAGCGTAGGGGTAAAAATTACTATTCCCACTCCAGAGAGTGCAACAGTAGGGAAAGCGTTGGATAGCGTACGGGTAAAAATTACTATTCCCACTCCAGAGAGTGCAACAGTAGGGAAAGCGTTGGATAGCGTAGGGGTACAAATTACTATTCCCACTCCAGAGAGTGCAACAGTAGGGAAAGCGTTGGATAGCGTAGGAGTAAAAATTACTATTCCCACTCCAGAGAGTGCAACAGTAGGGAAAGCGTTGGATAGCGTAGGGGTAAAAATTACTATTCCCACTCCAGAGAGTGCAACAATAGGGAAAGCGTTGGATAGCGTAGGGGTAAAAAATACTATTCCAACTCCAGAGAGTGCTACAGTAGGGAAAGTGTTGGATAGTATAATGGTTAAAATAACATACTTATAAATAAACGATTTTTCTAATTATAAAAAAATAAACAAATAAATAAATATAAACCATATACAATACCTATACATAAATATAAAATACATGCTTAGCTAAATATATTTAACCTAAAATAAATTAAAATTAATACCATTTAATAATATTTAATTGCCAATTAATAATTAATTAACAATTATATTATTAACAATACAATTAGTTTTAATACATTATTAATTATTTAAATTTACATTACTTCCCACCATATTTCCCTATAAAACCAATACCCACAACATAACACATTTATCCATTTATGAATTAAAGAAAAATAATTAGCAATTAATGAAAATTAATTAACTATTAATTAAAATTAATTACCAATTAATTAAATTTATTTTAGAATTCCTACTAATTATTAAATAATTAACCATAATTAAATTACTTCCCACCCTATTCCCCTATAAACCCACATCCCGCTACAGAACATATATATCAATTAATCAATTAATTTAATTTTTTTCCAATTAATTAATAATAATTAGCAATTAATTATAATTAATTAATAAATCCTACTAATGATTAATCAACTTACCATAATTAAATTACTTCCCACCCTATTCCCCTATAAACCCACAACCCGCTACAGAACATATATATCAATTAATAAATTAATTAAAATTATTTTCCAATTATTTTCAATTAATTACCAATTAATTATAATTTATTAATAAATAAATTACTTCCCACCCTATTCCCCTATAAACCCACAACCCGCTCCGGTACTAAAATATAAAATTTTCTTATAAATTAATGTATTATTATATAAAATTAATACACATATAAAAGTAATTATTTTAAATACTTAAGTTAAACATATAACACATACATAATAAAAACTTTAAAATAATACAAATATCGATATTAGTGTCATCGAAATTAGTAACATCGATATATATGCTATTGATATTACTAACTTCGATATTACTTACATCGATATTAAGATTTTCGATATTACTTACCTTAGGGTCGATATTCTGTCCAACGATATTCTTGACTTCGATATTATGCTCCTTCGATATTTCAGACTCGATATTATGGTAGGTCGATATTTCAGACTCAATATTTTGTCTGTGTACCGCACAAATATGGTGGAATCCCCATCTCTAGCTTTACTGCCGACAACTTATCTCTTGGGACCAATTTTAATGCACAGATTCATTATTGAGTGGACAACTTTCTAATGAGCCTGTGCAGTTCTAGCAGTTATACAACACCATAGACACCATAGACAGGGTACCCCAAAAGCCATCCATGAATTCACTGTTGTCCGGACAGGGGACACAAACCAGCCCTGGCAATTCAGTTGGGCTGGCACCATGGTGGGGGGGAATGGTGCTAGTGTTACAGGGGTCCGATGTTGCAGCACTCCTGCAAATGCTGCCCCCAGTAACAAAAAACGCCCCCCACCCTTCTTGCCCAACGGAAAAACACCCGGTGCCCACTATGTCCAGTCTGGCCCCGACTATGATTGACCAGTAGATGTTCTAGTGGGTCTGTTTCTGAAAGTAGCCAATGCTGTTGGATTAATTCAAAGGCTGAAGGGGAACTACTTTGTTAAGCTGCCACTCTGATCTGAAATATTCCCTATGCTGGAAATATTTCCAGTGTTTTGTTAAACGCATGTAGCGGCTGCTGGTGGACTAACAAAGTGGTGATTCGTTAATACCTGCCCCTCAATGCACAGAGCCAATGAAAGAACACGGATGCTACTGGAGACCAGCGCGGCCCGTGGAGGGAGTTGCGGTGGGGCAGAGAGGCGGGGCGGGGGAGGGGCAGGGTGGGGGGTGCTAAAAACCTGCATATGGATAATTGGAGGTAAGTAAACAATTTAATTAATAAAACGAATTTCGTAGCGCGCGCTGCTTTGCGATGCGAGTGCTGGAACTTTCAATCCTATTCTCATAATGCTAAAAGTTCCAAAAATGCAAAGTATAATTGTTTAAATGTCAGGAGTAAATGAACGTGTCGCTCATGTCATGGATGCCCTTGGTAGATACGCTCATTAAACATTAGTCTTGGTGCTTGTGCCTGGCTCTAACGTTTTTACAGCTCCCAAATCACAGACGTGCTTTGCCGGTGATAGATTGCCAAGTGCATTAACATTTGAGCTCAGAAACAACATGTTGCAGATCACTCTACTAACAGCTCCAAGCCCAAACTATTCCATCCTGTTGTTAGCTCTCAGGTGTTGTGATAGGCAAGGAAGAGTCCAGCTGAGGAAGAGGGAGCAGCACCAGTACCGTTCCACAACTCTGGATACTCCACTGCGTATGCACAAAAGAATGCTCCAGGCACCCCAGTGGGACTAGCGGGAGGTCATGAGTTCATAGCTGAGAGCTTTGCTGCCCTTTGTCTGAAGACCACAAGCCATAGTTTGATAAGCCATAAGGACGAGAGGCCAGGATTGCTGCTTCCTGCCACTGCTTCTGCCCTTCTGGGGAGCACCTGAGGTCATCCTGTGGCGTGGGATGCACCCATCAGCTCCAGGAGGAGATAGGGCAGAACCACCCACTTGGCTCTTGGCCCTGGGTTCCACAGTTCCTGTGCCCTTGGAAATTTAAGGTACTGCAGTTTTTACATATTTGCACTTCCTTATTGTGGCATAAGAACGGGGAAACGGAAGGCACTAATTAGTCCTGCAGGTGCGGCTGCTCAACCGAAACCTCCCAAACAGTCAAGACATGCAGGTGTTAACTGGGTAACAAGCGAGATTGTTAAATTAATCGAAGAGATGAGACCATTTTAAACAAGCATTTACAATGCAATAGGTCTCGCATTGACACAAGTTTGAGCTATTGGCATTGCAAAAACAATTCCTTTTATTTTTGTTTTCTTTTTAATAAAAAATAAAAAGTATTGTCATTTACAATGCCAATAGCTTAAACTTGCGTAAATGGAGACCTATTGCATTGCAAATGCTTGTTTATCTTAATCTCTGTTGCTGCAGGTGTGAAAGTCGATGATGTAAAACAACACAAATCCTCGTCCCAAAAATGATTGCTGGTGCCTAACACCTGAAACCACATGAAAAACAAGGCACTGTTTCCCTTATTGTTAGCCTCTACTACACTTTTACTGCCGTTTGGGGATGAGCAGGGCCGGACTGAGAACAGAAACCGGCCCTGGCAAACTGCTCAGCTGCCCCCCCCTGGGGTCAGGGGGAGTACAGGTGAGCAGTTTGTGACGGCCGGTTTCGGTCGATTTTGTTACCGGGGGCCGACATTGCCGACCCCCGGTAACAAAAACGGCCCCCCAGGAGCCCAAAACCGGCCCCCACCCTAGCGGCCTACCGGGGAAACGCCCGGTGCCCGCTATGGCCAGTCCGCCCTGGGGATGAGAACAATTTCAAGTTAGCACCAATCCTGACCATCATGTATTCTGTCTTTATCTTTTATAGTTGCTCTGAAAAGTGAGCTGCCATCGCCCCGTACTGGATTTTGGGAGGCACGCGCTGCATCAGATGTAATACTGTCTTAGCATGTGAGGGAGGGAAAGTTCTCAGTGCCGTTAGTGCAAGGAATTCAACTGGCACCACCATTCACCAGCAGGCCTGAGTTCAGGATAAATCCACATAGCTTTCTCATTCCTCAGGGAATGAACAGTCTGCATTAGGATAAGGTAGCTGGGTGAACCATGTTTTCAAGGACACAGCATTCTACCCCTTGGGTTTCATTCAACGGTAAATGCATACTGGGAGATATAGTACTGGTTCACCTTAATTGAACTAAAGAAACTAGAGCTCTAGAATACAACTGTGTCCTTTGCTATCTTACCCTAGTGTTGAATATCCAACATAGATTTTATCTAACAAGACTGCGACTGGGTCACTGTGCTTTTTGGTTGCTTTTCCCGAGATGGACGTTTGTTCACAAAAGCTTCTCAAATGCCCATGTGATGGTAAGTCCAACCAGTCCACACTGCATTTTTTACTCTTTTGTAACTTTTTTAGGGATCTGAGGAAACAAATATTGAAGCCATAGTTTTTGAAAGGGAAAAATATTTATTATAAAGATGCTTTTAACTGTATCTGTAACTTTGATAATGTCAATTTATGCTAGCGAGTTTCTGTCTGTTTCTTATGCCATCCAAAGAAGGAAACAGCTGCTATACCTGGACAATTTAAGTTATGAAAATGAATAGCTAAGGATACAATTCCCATAACAGTGCTAATATGCAAATTAATTATTCCCTATCTTATGCTTCTAATAATGTATATATGTATGTATGTGTGTTCTTATACAGCGCTAGACTTACCCTAGGGCATCACGGCGCTTGCATTGGGAACCCGTCTTGGCTTTTCCCTGTGAGATAACCCGTACTGGGCATCCCCAAGGTGAAAGCCAGGCATCCCGCCGTGGGGGGGCCGTTGTATTTAACCCATCGGCTGTTAAGTTGATGCCCAGCTTTGTATCTTGGTGTTTTGGATTTGTTTATTTAACTTTTTCATGTCTTTATTAAGTTCCTTGTCAATTTTATCTGTGCGACTATTTTATGGATTTTTTTATCCGAAAAAAAGATTTATTTGAATACAACAGTGTGTAGAACAACTGCACTGAAACATGGAGCGCTGATCACATGGAATTATCTGGTAACTTTTAATTAAGATTTTTGTTTTCTTTATATTGTTGCTCTGAAACAAGATCTAAAGGCTCCTCCAAATCAGCATGGATACAGAGTGCTTCACCATTCAAACATTGTAGGATTCATGATACTGTCTTCAAAGGTGAAAGTATGTGGCCCTACGATTAGCCTGGAAAATTGGTAGGGGTTTGATTATTCCATAACAAACAATTTAAATCAATTGTGGTATTACACAAAGTGATGGGAGCCCCCTGCAGATTGTAATGAGATACCATTCTGTCTCCCTTATCTCACAGATATTCAAAAGCTCTGGGTTGAATCGGGCCCTCTCAATGTTATGCTCCATCATAAATTGTATTGTATTGTATTGTAATTGCATTTATATAGCGCTTACTACCCACGACGAGTAAAAAAACAATAACTTATTTTAATATAGCATTTTATACCATTTCAGTCTCTAAGTAGTATAAATGGCAGGTGTTACAATAGGTCAAAGTAAGGATACACCTTTTACCAACTTTGGATGAATGGAATGCTGAACTTGTGAGCTTTGAAGGAGTGATCTGAAGGCCCCAGCAGATGTCAGCCCCGTGTATTTAATTCACTGGTCTCCATGTCAGTTTAGGAAAGCATACAATGTGTGTATGTGTAGGTATTTAAATAGTACCAATGTACCTGAGGAAAAAGGGTGTTCTGCCCATTGAAGGGGTTACCAAGGCGATTCGAAACCGTGTGCCAGAAGTGGGGAAGGTCAGCGGGTGATATCTTTTTTGTTGGCCTGGTTTGAGCAAGATGAATTGTACTCCTTGTAAAAATGTGTCTTCAATGCTCTGCTGATCGGCACAAGTAAGAAAAGGAAGAGTAATGTGTAGAAATGTAGTTCCAGATTCTGGGAGTTGCCTCGTTTGTTTATTGCCTCGCTTTAGTGGCACACTGGCATTGACCAGACTCCTATTGCCTTGGGCCACATATATGGTCTGGTTCTACACTTAGAGGCTGATTACGGGTTGGATGGAGCGCTATCCCTAGGTGGGAAACTACTCAATTTGATCATGACTGGCTGAAAATTCTGGCCACTTAAATCACTGTGAGATTGGGCTGCAAGTGCAAACCTGTTTTGGGTCTAACCCAAATCCCTTCAAAGAATGTAATTCTCCCTGTAGACCACATCTTTCCCATAAATCTATTACCTTCTTCACTCTCAGCCCCAACGCTCCCATTTTCGACTAACTCAAAGGAGATGGTAAATGGGAGTGTTAATCCTCATGGAATTCGGAATTCTCTGAGGAATTATGCCTAGAAAACTGGGGCTGCATAGTTATTCCCCATTCCTTGGCTGCTTTGCAGTGTTGTGATTGACTAAGGGGAGCCTGGAAGCTCTTTTGCTTCCTATTTTCTGTTTGCAGAGAAGAAGCTACGAAGAGGATGGTTGGAGAGGTCGGAGGAGAGGCGGTGGAGAGGCGACGGCCAGCCTGCTGACCAGCGGCAGGTAATTTATTTTCTAACCCACCTCAGACTCCTCTTTCCCCCTCCCCGTCCCACTGCTGCTTCCACTGATTACAGCTCATAAAAACGTTTCGCACTTGGTGCCCCGCACTGGTTTATCTTATCTAAAAATTTACTTGGTCACATTTAAGTTTCTGAATGCTGTAGTTAGATGTTAGGCTTTTACCACCGAGGTAAAATCTCCGCTCATAGTATTAATATTAGTAGGAATTACGAATTAGCGAAATAACATTGTCACAAAAAATGTTGCATTATGCTGCATACTTGATTCAATTCCTCCGCACGATTTGGTTCTTCATTGCAGCATACAATGGCCTGGCTATAAAATGCCTGCTTTTGGTCGCCAAATGGGATTTCATTTGCGTTTCATACATGCTGAGTATGCCTGCACTGCTCACAGAACTTGACAAATAGTGTTTACAAATTAAATGAATCGTTCAGATAACCGTTTTTCACTATACAAAAATGGTGGAACTCTCAGTTTCCGCTCAATCGAAAGTGGCGCTAGGCCTTCAACATAAAAGAGATTCATGCAAATTATGCAAATACCTATGGAGTGGTGACTGTGTGGTTCTTAAAAAACATATGCAATGTCTTTCCCATATGTGCATTTTAATTGTGCGGCTGATTGACAAAGTGGTGCAAAATTGTGGGAAAGCCTATATAATAAAAAGTGGGCACATTTGCATACTTCTCTACCATCATTTACGTGTAACTTTTATGAAAATTGTACGTTGATGATACTCTGCATGAAAATAGTACTTGAGATACGCCCTTTTGTAAAAAAAAAAAAAGTCACGTGGGATAACTTCTCAATATATTGAGCGGCCATCTGCATGAAAATGGCAGTTGATGTATGTACACAGATTCAAACGTTGCACAATATACCTTTTCACTGTAGTGGGCAGGTAAAAATTAAGCACAAAGAGTAAGACAAATCAAAATTATTTGAAATAAGAAAAGATCAAAAATCGCAATCTACAGTATATTACACTCCTTAGGTTTAACAGCATTGCTTAAAATGGAACAATTCAAATGAAAAACCTTTTCCATGTTAGTGACTAAAAAATAGTTTCCACACATTCCCAAAGCACACCTATGCATAGATTTTGCTACGGAGAGCCATGTTAGTGAAAACACCTATATACCATGCCATTTACAAATAGTTCACTTTCATTCCGTGAAGGTAAAAACTGTTAATATCTGCTATGTGAAAGCAAACGTTTATCCATGTGTAGATTTCTTGTTTTTTTATGCAGTTTGCTCTATTCATAAAGGTAAATTTGGTTGTAAATGTAAACTGAATTTACCTTTTTAGGTCGATGCCTACTTGCTAAAGACTTCTTGTGGCCATTTTGAAAGCTTCCTTTGGAATGCATCCCGTCCATTGATTACTCTTAGTTTTGTGGTTCGTAACTCACAGTTTCTTGTTTTCTATTTGCTGTCATTATTTATTTTAGGCAGTTCAGCTTGATTTCGACTCTTCTGTGGAGCAGTGGCGACTGGCACAGGTAAGAAGGGTGAGGCGAGGGGGCCGGGGTGGAGAAGTCGACATAAAAAAATAAAGAAAAACACTTATCTTGCACTCGCTTCATCGCTGAGTGGCGATCGCAAGGTAAGTGGTTTTATTATTTTTGTACATTTAATTTGACCTATCCTCTGTCGATTTCTCCTCCCACCCGCCCCCACCTGACCGCTCTTTACCTGTGCTGGCCGCCACTGCCTTGGAGCATACCAGGTTTACTGTGTCCTTTTACTGTGTCCTTCCACTTTCTGTAAACAGGCCTTTAAATATTGTTCTTATCTTGTCACATTTGCTGTGGATTTAAAGACAGGTCAAATAAGAGTCTCTATCTTCTGATTAAGAATGGTGTTTACATTTCTTTTTCAGTCTTTAAAGTGAGAGAATGTATGTGACTATCTTGCTGTGAAAAGAAAAGCTTTTTTCTAGCACACAACAAAAATGAACTGTGCTGATATTTCAGAATATATCAGAATTAGGAAACTACAAATTAAGCAATTTTTTTGTAATTCTTAGTGTGGGGCAAACAAATATTTGAATACGATCAAAACACATCAATGCACTAGGTACTGACATTTCCACACATGCGTTTGTGCACAGTAAAACTGTATGTCTATGCAAATGGAATGTTTGTTTCAAATTAAAATGTGTAGTCTGTAATGGCAGTGCAATATCACACCATGCATACTCAACACTACTCCGCTTCACCCAAAACCACTCCACTCTACAACTTGCTACTCCATTCTATGCAACTCTACTCTATGCCCGGTGACTCCATTCTTCGACACTTCAATCCACTCTATGACTTGACACTCCCTTCTGTGACACTCCACATCACTACATTCTGACATGGCACTCCACACTATGCCTATTCACTCCACTCCACGCCGGTCCATTCCACCCCACACCACTCTTCTCTATGCCACTCTCTGTACACCCCGCCACTCTATGCTCCTCCACTCCACACCACTTACTCCATTCAACTTCAATCTACCCCACTCCACTCCTATTTACCCCACTTCTCTCCGGTCTACCCCAATGTCCCCCACTCCACTGCACTCCAATCTCCCCCACTCCACTCCAGCCTACCCCACTCCACTCCAATCTACCCCACTTCACTCCACAACAACTCCGCTCCAATTTACCACACTCCACTTCACTCCAGTCTATCCCATTCCACTCCAATCTACTGCCCTACAGTCTACCCTAATCTATCCCACAACATTAGATCTACCACACTCCATTCCAACCAAATCTACCCCACTCTACTCTAATCTACCCCACTGCACGCCATTCTTTCCACTCTGCTCCACGCCAATCCACTCCAATCTACCCCACTCTACTCAATCAAACCCACTGCACCCCAATAAACCTTACTTTACTTTGCCCCAATCTACCCCACTCCACTCAATCTACCCCACTCCACCCTAAACAAAAATACCAAACTCCACTCAAATCCACTCCAATTTACGAAAATTGACCCCTCTCCAATCTACCCCATCCACTCCAATATACCCCACTCCACTCCAATCTACCCCAGTCCACCCCACTCCAATCTACCCAAATCCACCCTACTCCACGCCAATCTAACCCATTTCACTCCAGTCTATTCCACTCAAATCTACTTCAATGTGTACCACTTCACTCCAATCTACCCCACTCCAATCTACCTCACTCTACTCCAATCTACCCCCGTGAAATCCACTCAATCAAATCCACTCCACTCTAACCAAATCTACCCAACTCCACTCTACCCCACTCTAATCCAATCTACCCCACTCCACTCTACCCCAAACTACCCAACTCTACTCCAATCTACCCCACTCCATTCTAATCTAACCCACTCCACATCAATCTACCATAATCCACCCCATTCCAATCTACCCCAGCAACCCCACTACATTCCAATCTAATCCACTCCAATCTACCCAGGCCATGCTACCCCAATCTACTCCACTAAAATGTACCCCAATCTACCCTTCTAAAGTCTACCCCAATCTACCCCCTTCACTCTACCCCAGTCTACCCCAGTCCACTCTACCCCACCATCTACCCCCCTCCACTCCACTCCATTCTACTCCATGCCACCAATGTTTAGCCATGCTGAACAGCAGCCACACTGGTGTACAACATGAAAAGTGTTGCTTATAGAGTGCAGCTGCCACTCCTAACGGAGTCTCCTGGCGCTATCAAATAACGAAGATCGGCTGTATCAGATTAAGGCCTAGATAAGTGCAAGGCAACAGGCATTCGATGTTCCAAAGATCCATGTCTTTTGTGCCTTTCTAAGCTGCTCTTCGTGTTCCGTTGCTCTGAGTTCCTTTGGCATGCAATTCCAGGCCTTTGCCCCTAAGACCCTGGCAGATTTCCCTCCTCTGGTTATCAGTTTGAAGCCTGGCCCTTTAAGCAGGTTTTCAGCACTAGATCCAAGTGTTCTCATTGTCGTGTATGACTTAAATCTTGTTGAAAGGTATACAGGGCCCAGCCAGCGAATTGCTCTAAAGGTCGTCAACAGTAGTTTAAACAAAATTGAAGGGTCTTCAGGGCGGCAGAGGCAGAAGCTCTGCGAGGAAGCCTATGACCAATCTGGCTGCTGCATGCTGTACTACCTGCAGTTTCCTCAGGGTAGCTTTGTTAGTCCCTGCCAGAAGGCTATTAGAGTACTCCAGTCGTGAGAGTATAAGAGCCCCTGCCACTGTTTTCCTTGGGGCAAGCGGAATTAGGTCAAATAATTTTTTCGGAGTTTTAATAAGGGAAAAAAAACGTTTACCTTTAAAACAAGGGGTTTAAAAGAGAGGGAAGAGTCAAACCACACTCCCAGATTTTTTGCAACCTCCACCGTTGATGGGGGGGGGGGGGGGGGCTACAGTGTCCTCAGGTCACCAGTCCTTTGGTTGGAAAGGATTATTTTTTTCCAATCAATAAAATTTCCGTCTGTTCAGTATTATAGCAGAGATTGTTATTTTTCATCTGTTTGATGACTGCCCTAAGACAGGCTTTGAATTTTTTTTCGGCTCCTGTGAAGTTCTTTTCCAATGACAGGATCAGCTGAGTGTCATCAGCGTAAGATATAGTTTTGATTCCAAAAGCCGAGATCAGCGTGATAAGTGGGGCCATATATGTATTAAAGAGGAGTGGACTGAGAGAAGCCCCCTGTGGGATACTCATGGTGACGGTGCGTTCCGGCGAGAGAAAGGATCCCAGAGAGACATCCTGCTTCCTATTTGACAGGAAGGATGTAATCCATGCCAGTGCAGAATTAGAAATACCACAAGATCTCAATCTGACTAGCAAGATGTTGTGTGAGATTGTATCAAATGTGGCAGAAGACTGCCTTCTTGCCGTTGTCAGTTATAAATTTCAGAGTGTCCGATATCTCCAATAACGCCGATTCCGTAGAATGTTTTGGGCAAAACCCAGATTGGCTAGGTGAAAGATCAGAGCTGACTCCGAGAAGCTGGAAAGTTCTTTATAAACTATTCTATATGGACCTGTAATTAGAGAGGTTAGATGAGTCTACATTTTGTTTTTTCTTGAGTGGCTTCACAGTGGCGAATTTCCATTCTTCTGGCACTATGTCGGTGGATAAAGAGGAATTCACAATATTATTAATCACATGATTCACTATATCAATAATATGATGTAATAATAGCGGGGGCATGCGTCCAATGGAGAGCCCGATTTACAGGCATAAGTAGCCTCCTGAGTCTGGGATAGCGTAGCGGTTTGAAAAGCTTGAAAGACAGGTCTGTTCTCCCTAAAATCTGGATCCTTTTCATTAACCACATGACTGCTAAGGCAATTCCCCTCCTGTGCTGGAAGTTGCTATATTCCATGGATCATGACGAGCTCAGCTCATCATGAGCACACGACCAGTGTACTGCATGACGAGCTGAGCTCGTCATGAGCAGCGAAGGGGTTAATATGATCCAGAGGGCTAAGGGTCCCAAAATCCTTTTGGATGTTTTTAATCTTATCTTCGAAGTATTATGCGGTTTCATTGCAAAGCTTTTGGGAAGGGGGAATTTCTGAATGTAAGGCTTTAGGATCTGTAAAGGATTTCACAATTTCGAAGATTTATTTTTTGGTTATGTTTTGCCATAGTTATTCTATTGTTAAAAAAACTATTTTTTGGCTAATTTATTAGCTGAGTGATATTGCTTCACACATTGGCAAAGCAAATAATTCTCACATAAGTGAAACCAATTGGCTTTGCAAATGCTTGTTTATATCTGCCTAGAGTCCGCAAAAGAATCCTTACAAGTGTCTTCTTAATTTACTACTGCATATTGTTTCCTGCACAAATGTGCAGAGGTTTGCACTAGTAAATCCCACTTAAGTGATTTAACATGGGTTTGAAATGTGTGGTTTGCCTTGGAAGTTTGTGAATATCCACAGATTTTGCCAAGCTGGTGAACAATGTCAAATATCCAAAGCAATCCTCACTGGAAACTGAAGTTATTCAGATTATTTCTGAATAAAATCTATATTTCTCTCTGGGACTTTGCAGGCTAGATGTTCAGAGCAAACATCTTATTATCCACTGACCTCTCATGTAACACCTTAGAGTAAACCACCTCCTAAATTAAACTCACCCCCTCTGCCCGTGACTATGGGTGACCTGTCCCTTGCATGGGTATACATATGTCCACAGAGTGATGAACTCTGAACTCTCCTGATTTATTATTCTAGATGCTACAGACTTTGGGGAGGAAAGGGAGCTCGAGGTGGAAGCCTGAGGAGAAGTTTCTGGGACAGCAGAAAAAATATTTTCTTACTTGCAGCAAGTGAGGCTATGCAAAGATTTGCAGAAACATCATCCCTTTGAACAGAAATACAATCATAATCCTAAAGGGAAGGTCTTGGAATGTAACTTTTCAACAGACCTGTCATTCTTGTGAATCAGAGGAATTTTTCAAAGAAAAACAGCTTACCTTGGCTCCAATCGTCTCAGATATTCATGTGTCTGGAGTAGTGGAGTACATTGTAGAGTGCCTGTGTCTGACCTCTCAACTTCTCACCCCCGAATGCCATCGGCTCAGACGCCTATTCCTGATGTAGGAAAGACAAGGATTGTTGTACAGAGAAATAGTATGGGTGTTTATTTTTTACTCAGCCCATAACATATTTTAATGACATTTTCGAATCGAATACATACCAATGAGGCCATCAAAAAATGTATGACAGTAAAATTCACCCAAAAGCTTCAGGAGACAATGTTTAATCTCTGACCATCTCCTGCCTGTATCTTGAGTGATTTTGTTAGGGCTGTTTGTTCAATTCTTACATGAGATCATGCAAACATTTGGGAAGTTTTTTTGTAATTATTTTGATATTCTATGAAAATGTTTTTAATTTCTCTAAAGCCTAATATTTAACGTTTTTCAAGTAACAGTTGGGCAAAACATTTGGTATAGGTGGCACATAGTGGGTGGTACAGCGACACTTAGTGAACATAGATGGGCGTAAGGGGATAAATTGAGTGAATAAGGTGTGCACCCTGAATATCACCCCCAGAGTATCGACGTGGTAGAATATCGAGGACAAAATATAGAAAGAAAATATCAAAATATGAGTAAGTCTAGATTTTCTATACCCAACTCCACATATGTGCACCGCTGTGGTACCAATATCTTCAATGGAAGAAGATGTGGAGTTTGGAATAGTAAATCTGTACTTCCTAGATGCATGTACCGTTCAATATTTTGTCCCTCAATATTCTGTCCTCATATTCTTTTACCACAACATTCTGGGAGTTGATATTCAGGAGTACAATCTGTGAATAAATGGGCAACAGCCCGAGGACACCCAGTAAGGTAATTAAAGCCTTCCCACAATTCGCTCTCTTGTCAATTACTGCTCTTCAATTGCAATTTTTGAATACATCATTTCTGGTGTTTCCGGAATGTTAGCTGTTTATCGTGCACTTGTGAGGATTAGTCCGTTGCATTGCGTTGTAGCATTTGTAGAGCACTTTGTAGCACTGTTCTCGCACTAAAATGTTACTTCTAAAACTTTGCTGGAAGTGAAATTCACAGCTTTGCCGAGTTTTACAGAGAAAAATATTCCTCCAATGCAAGACTTTCCGACTCGAGGAATAGTCAGAAGATGATCAATATTGATCTGATAGTCCTGCTTTGGTGGTAGTTGTGAAGTTTATCTTGTAGAAACATTGTCCCTGACCTTTGGATTTTGTTGCACAGATGGGGACATGAGGGGATCTACCTGAGTGATGAACTTTCTTAGTTTACGTACGTACATTTTGATTGAAGATGGCATGACGTAAAGTTTTGGTTACATATATATTGTGGTGCCAGTTTCCGTAGGTTGGCAGCTCCATTGAATTATATAGTAAATTCAATGTAGATCTGATGTGTGCTCTTAAGGCAGGTTTCCTCTATTTTTTGTTTCTTTGTGTTGAGGAATAATTTGGCCATTTTCTATATTACGCCCTGTCTGTATTCTTGAGGAGAAAAGAAGAGTACATAATTTTGCAATAATTCATACAGGTTGTAACAATGCGCTATTCAAGACCTGCACCACTAGTGGGCACAAACTGAACCTTGGAAGTTCCATTATTTGCAAGGACAGTGACTTTACACATATGACGAAATACCTTTGTCTGTCTGCATGAGTTACTGAGGCTTGCACATCAGCAAGGAGGCTACTGGAGGATATACTGAATGTGCACCATCCTGAGAGGTTTTGCTCATGAGCACCACCAGGGGGGCTTATGAGATGGAGCACTGAAGATCCTAGGGCCATTCAGGAATCCCAAAACAGGCATTGTAATGTATTAAATTGCAGAATTTATAAAGCACTTACTACTACTATGTGGGACGCTGAAGCGGTTGCCTACATTAGTAGCATACTACACCATTTAGAATGTGTGATTTGAAGAATTTTGCCTTCGTTTTGAAGCTTTGTGAGATGTATCTCCATAGTCAGACCCCCCAGGATATAGCGGCATGGATTCGCAAATTTAACGGCACAGAAATGGAAATTTAGAGGCACAAAAATGGAAATTTAGCGGCAATTTTGCGGCATTATATTTGGCTGTTTTTCCTACAACAAACAGATATCTTAGTGGGCACTTTTGTAAAAATTGCGGCATTTTTACAAAAGTGCTGATTTCGAATCCTGTAGGGTCTGACTAGTGGAGAAGTTACTGACGTCATGCCAGGTGAGCGTTGTGGGGGAGGGAGAAGCGATGGAAGGGTATACTCAGATGTGAGTCCCTAGCTCATTGCACCATCAGGATTCAAGCAAGCTGGGCCGAAGACGGCTGAAATGCCAGAAACCGGTCCCCGGTAGCTTGTTTCCTTCCCAGTATAAGAATTGGCTTGGTAGTTTGGTCTGCCCTGTTCCCATGATGCACTGGGCCAGGGTCAGACTAATTTGCATATAGCCAAGTTCTGAGCTGGGATGGTGCAGTGAGCTGAAAAACGGTGATGGATCAAGCCCTGATCTTTGGACTGGGTAAGAGTGGTCTGCTTAATTCAGACACTCTGTTCATCACCACCGCCTTTTTCTTATCATCGCCTCCCCTTCGAGGCGCTTGTGCACAGCAGCGATGCCTGCCATTTGAGGCTCTTGTGCACAGCAGCGATGCCTCCCCTTCAAGGCTCTTGTGCACAGCAGCGATGCCTACCCTTTGAGGCTCTTGTGCACAGCAGCGATGCCTCCACTTCGAGGCGCTTGTGCACAGCAGCAATGCCTCCCCTTTGAGGCTCTTGTGCACAGCAGCAATGCCTGCCCTTCAAGGCTCTTGTGCACAGCAGCAATGCCTCCCCTTCTAGGTGCTTGTGCACAGCAGCGATGCCTCCCTTTCCCGGCCCCCTGGCACGAGGAGGTGGAGGAGAGCTGGTGCCCGAGGGTACGGCCCGTGTGCTTCGATTCCCCCAGCGAGGGCATGCTCAGCCATCGGTCACAGCTTCAGGTGCTTCTAAACTCGCATTTCACCATTCCAGAGTGGATGAAAAGAGTACCACTGAGCAGGAAAGCGTCCTCAGTATCTTTGCCTACTCCTGATGCAGGTACATGGGTGACACAGAGGATGGGGGTGGGCGGAGATGTCTGCTAACCCTTGAACTTCAGTCACAGTCCTAGCGCTGCTGACACAATGTGTGATCTGAGCCGTGTGATGTTCTGGCTCAGTAAATACACTGGTCGTTCACTCTCCAGGGCGCGAGATGAAAAGATGTGTCTTTACCCATCCACCCACCACCCCGGGTCACCTTGGCATGCCTTTGCTTAACTCGTGCGATGCGCGCTGCCCGATGCGTCTCCAAGCAACATCTCGGAGGGAAGGGGTACTTACCAGGCAATGCTTGTCTCAGGAATCCACTCCCAGAGGCGGGGGTCACAGAAGTGCCTTTGACCCTGTGACTGGGGCGACCCACCTCGTGCTTCACCCTCCTACATCACATTTTCCAGACGAAATTTAGAACAATCCGGTCGGGCAGTGCAATCTCGGACTTTCCTGATGAAAGTCTATATCCAGTCAGTCATGCCAGGAGGAAGCAGGTATTGGACGGCTGGATGGGGGCACGTAGTGACGTGTGCGCCCACAGCCAATGAAAGAGCATTGTTTGTTTGCAGACTTTTTTTGTAAATATTGTGGCAATTATTGCAAATATCGCGGCCATCGCGGTAATCAGCCGATTTCGCGATTTTATCGTGAATCGCGAAATCGCGAAAAGCTGGAGGGTCTGCATAGTGCAATAACACTGTGGTTCCTAAGAAGGGAGTCGTTAATGCTCTTCCAATTGAAGAACTGGGGTACTTATTCAAAATCACTAAGCATGCAGACACATTTATACTAATGCTGCAGTCCACATATACAGATCCCTATGTTAATACTTCCACAATTATTTATGTTGGCTTTCAGGTATATACTTAACAGTATTGTATTGTATTGTAATTGCATTTATATAGCGCTTACTACCCCTGATGAGGCGTTGAATCTCTTTTTTGGTGAGTAGCAGGCTACTCCAGAAACCAGAAAGTATTAGTGGTGAATTAGTAGAGTAAAATATCAAAATGTAATTTGAGTGGTGGCTATGTTAGTCAGTTATATGGATTCAGAAGGATAGTGGAGGGATAAAAGAGGGAAAAGGTTTGCATTTATACAATGCTTGCTACCCCTGATCGGGTGTTGAATTGCTTTTTCGGCAAGTAGCACGCTACTCCAGAACCCATAAAGGATTAGTGGTGAGTTAGTATAGTGAAATATGAAAGTAATTTGAGTGGTGGATATGTTAGTCAGTTATTTGGATAGAGAAGGATAGCGGAGGGATAGAAGAGGGAAAAAGGTTTGCATTTATATAGCACGTTCTACCCCTAATGAGGTGTTGAAGCTCTTTTTTGGAGAGTAGAACGCTACTCCGGAACCCATAAAGGATTAGTGATGAATTAGAATAGTGAAGTATGAAATTCATTTGACAGGTGGACATGTTAGTCTGTTATTTGGATTGAAAAGGGTAGTGGAGGGTTAGAAAAGGGAAGGATTTATACATTTTGTTTTTGTTTCAGAGGTCATAGCAGCAGGAGGAGGCTTGGGATAGGTAAAAGGGATGTGGAGGGGGAAGAGTCAGAGGGAAGAGTTTAGAATGGCTTGTTTTGAGGGTACGGCAAAATGGTGTGGCCTTGTGGCTAATTTATAAACTTTACATTTACAAAACTGTGCAACTTATTACAAAAATAGTAGCACAGTCCCATCTGCGCTGATGAGTATTTATTGGGTGCTCCTGGCACTGACAGAGATTGTGCATATTATTACAAAGAAGAGCTTTCTCCTGCGCAGGAGCTTTCTTAGATAGTTTGTGCCTATGCTGCAGTCATCGCTACATTGAAAGACAGATCAATGCTTTTTAACCGCGGCTCCACCTTTCACTACAGGCAGAGCCGGCCTTCTTTTTGGGGGAGGGCAGTGATCCGTATTCGCAGGGTAGGCAACTTGTAGCTCAACTCCTTCTTGAGTGAATCCTTGAAGGATTCCTTGGACCTTCATCACCCCGCAAAGGATGTTCTCTATAAGTGTACTAACTGTGTGAGATAGAGCTCTTGAGCTCTGCCAGGAGCATTTTGGGCCATGCAACCACGGGGTAATATGGTGCAGACGACTCAGAGTCAATCCATCATTTGCAAGGGACCATGTCACCATTTAAGTAAGGGGGCATGAGATTAACATTGCAAAATGTGCCCCTGAAACGTGGGCATTACAGAAGGGGCTTTGCAAGCATCTTCAGTCCCTCTGTTATCCGCTAACTAGCCTACAGTTCCAGTTACTGCACTTGACAAAATGATACATTCTTAGATTTAAACTGTCTCATACCTTGAATGTTACATTTGGGCACCACGTGCCAGCCACTGCACGGACCCATCATTCATCTCTTTTTTTCTTAGCCTAATATGCCTTTTTAATATTTTATATTGTTTTGGTTTTAAGTAATCTACACAATAAACTTTGTGTATGTATATATATATATATATAGGCAACTGTTTGATTTTCGTGTTCGCGGCCTGCCTGAGCCGCAGGAGGGACCCCGCTGCACCTTCGTGCAGCCCTGCTACAGCGTCAAACGACGAGGTGGCTTAAGGACAGGGAAGCCGCCCACGAAGCAATTAACGGATGCGGAAAACAGCTCCCATTGACACCACAACCCACTGGGGTAAAACTGAACAGAATTTAATTGAGGACAGCACAGAACCCACTGTGGGTAAGAACGAAGCACCACAAGTCCCAGAATGCTGTATGAACCACGCCCACTAGGCCGGGGGTTGAACTTGAAAAGGATGCTTCAAAAAGGCGTGCTGTTTATCAAGAAAAGACTTTGGCCCATGAGGAAGTGCTTAACTGACACGAAATGCGTCGGGCAGAAGAAATGAAATCAGTGAAGCAATGTGTCCTGTTTCCTGCTGCATACTTCGTGAAATAAAGGCATACTACTTACCTCCTTGTGTGGGTCTCCCTACAGCAGGCAACTGTTTGATTTTTTTTATATATATATATACATATATATATACATATATATATATATATATATATATATATATATATATATATATATATATATACATATATATACATATATATATATATATATATATATATATATATATATATATATATATATATATATATATATATATATATATATATATATATATATATATATATATATATATATATATTACCTACTGGCGGTCGCTAGTAGGTATATATAGTTAGGATTTTTTCCCTATGGGATTTCTGAAAATTCTATGTCTAATAACTTTGGCGTTTGTGGACGGAATTGGCTGAAATTTTCAGGAAAATGGCACATTTTGTTTCTGAGCAGCCCCTGACAATTTGGGGGGGGGGGGGTTCGGCAAGGGGGGGCCGAGAAAAAAGGGGGGTACCAAAACACGTTTTTCCCATGTTAATTTCCATAGGGCGGTTGGCCTCACTTTTAGCCCGAACGGCTGAATGGATTTGCACGAAACTTGGCAAAATTGTAGGGACTGTTAGCCCGATGTGCCTTTGCTAGGTCTCAATATATGTGCTCCAGTGGATTTTGAGAAATTAACGTTCAAAAAAAGATATATATCTGTAACAGCGCTCCGGGTAGCGCTCCGGTTCGCGTACTTTTCGCGTAACGGAACTTTGCGATGCAAAGCTGATTGGCTCTCTGGTGTCTGTCAACATTCTAAACAGTCCGGAGCGGCCGCCATCTTGTCTCTCGGTAGGATCGAGAGACAAGAGGAGGCCAAAACAAAGGGGGAAATTACCATAAGGGGGCATAGTAGATCCTCGTTGACCCCCTAGGTTTTATGTGGAGGTTTTAAAAGGGCCCAGCAGGGCAAAAAAAAAAATTTTTTTTTTTTTTGCGTGGTGAGCGCCTAGTCCGCGAACCGGAAAGCGTTCTGGGCAGCGTACTATAAGGATAAAAGAATGATAGACTTTTCAAATACTGTATGTTAATTGTTTGTTGTTTTTGTTGATTTTTTTTGTTTTCTTTATTTTTTAAGCATTTTTTTTTATTTTGATTGTGTTTCATAATTCATTAAACTTTCTAACATTTCATTGTAAGAAATTTCAAAATTGTCATTGAATATATTTTGAAGTCTATGAGGGTGTAAAATGTCCTCATTTTCAAGCAGGTTATCCACTGCTTCCACACATTGAAGTAGTTCCTGGTCCCTACTTTCATCCATAAATTCATCAATATTTCCTTGGCTGCTCTCTTCCAGTACAATTTTAAATTGAACTTGCTGCTCGTCTTCCATTTTGCCTGAAATTTGGATTAAAAAAATATATATTACTAGAGATAGGGCACTGTTGGGATTAATTTTAGATAGGCAGTTTTTATCAGTGAATTTATCTTTTGGCAGTGTATAGTATCAGAGTGGAAGTAGGACTATAAGAAAGTGTATGTGATTTAACCAAGAGAAGCCTAACTCCATCCATAACTATAACAGAGAAGTCTATCTAAATCTATAACTACTACAGAGGGATAGTATATAACTATCAGAAAAAGTTTACCATATTAAGTTATAGTGCACAATATACTTCAGTTTTAAAAATAACAACTTACCTTCACAAACAAGTTGAAGTGTTTACTAACAATTCAAATGTAATGTACAACAAGAAGTAGCAGTCAAAATGGCTGTGTTTTCTTCTCTTCCTTTATATATATTCAGGTATTTAACCAATCAAATGTCAGGTAATAAAAGTAGAAAATGAAAGTAACATTTTCATTGGTTGTCAATTCCAACACTTCAGATGTGTTTTGTGAAGTAATTTACCTCACGGTATTTAGAGAGGTCTACAGGCTTAATGGCTAAATGGAATTTCAATCAAATTTGTGAAAATGAAAGGGATTGTTATGTAGTATGAGCTAATGTATATTTGGTGAGAGTGTCTCCAGTCGTTTTTCTGTGAATTACTTTCCCACCTTTTTTATTGGACCGCTTCCTGGTATGCGTCCCGGTCCGCGAACCAGCAGCGTAACGGGAGTCCACCATTTTGTGTTTCGTTCGAATTAAGATACAAGATGGAGGGCAAATAATGTTCAGAATGGGTAGAAGGGGGCACGGTAGATGTATCTTGACCCCCTAGGTTTTCTGAGGGTGGCTGAGGAGGACCATATGTGCGGGAAAAAAACATTTTGTTTTGAAATTTTGCGTGGTTAGCTTCCAGTTCGCGTACCGGGTAGCGCTCCGGGGAGCGTAGTTTGTTGAAAATTAGAGAAAAAAGTTAGAGAAAAATAATAATTGTGAGTGATCAGATGTAGGGTAGCTCTGAGAAGAGCTTTTGGGTTTATGGTACATTTTGGTACTTATAAGTAGGTACCAATGCACAGTCTTAAATTCAAAATGAAAATTCTGTTGCCCTCATCTGAGAAGTGAACTCCATCTCCTCTGTAGATATCTTGCATGTAGTAACACAAGTTATTGTTGTACATGGAGCCCATTCCATGGTCTCTCATGTAAGCTGAAACAGATTTGTTTACATGCTTCCTCGACTTCTCAATTTGTGGACAAAATTGGTTGGACCACCTCCATTTCTGTCTTTGGCATATATTGGAATATACCAAGGCAGTTTGAGGAAAAAGTGCCATTAATTGCTCAACGGTGCCCTTTAAAAGCATTTCCAGACCTACCCCAGTCAAAGTGCCCAAATCATTACCTCTACAGTGCACAATTAACAGGTCAGGTTTTGGCAAATTCATAAAGGTTTTCACCAATGGTATCAATTGGTGACATTTTAATCCTCTTTGGCCCAACCACTTAATTTCCACATCTTGTAAATTGAGGTTAGGTAAATTTCTGTTCTCAGCATACCTTTGAGCCCAGTAGATGTAACTATGTCCAACAATCCAGACATTAAACATGGTGAGAGAAGGTTGGGCTGCAGTCAGATGAAGTGTGGCAATGAAAGGGCAGTTGAAACAGTAGGAGTTTGTAAAGAAAAAAAACTGTGGATTTCCAGTGCTAATGATTCATTAGCAGTGATTGGTGCATTTCCATTTCTGAAAACAGAAAGTTAGGGTGCATGGATGTGTTCTTTGAAAGATGTAATTTGAATGGTCAAGGAAAAAACATTTAATGAAAGATTGCACTGGATACGCAGGTGCACTGAGAGTTCAGAGTTCAATTGTGTGAACTTGCAAACATGAGAGGTCTTTCAGGAGGTGGTTGCTAAGCATAAAAGGCAGAGAGGGCAGAGGGGGGAAGGGTTTTGATTTGAAAAAAGTGAGGGAAGAGTTATGATTGGCTAATATGAGAGATATGTGTAATGAATATCAGCATTTCTGTGCTTTCTATAGCTGCAGCCTCTGGAGTGCATCCTCTTTGTTCTGCTGAAGACAATTTGGAGTATTTCTGAGACTGTTTTGAAACTCAAAAAGTATTTGCTAAGGTGAGAAAAGATTTATTTAATTTAGATAGAGAATAGTATGATTTAAGGAGAAAATGATGAAGAAAGCTGTGTTTTTAAAATGTGGCTTTGTCTCAAGTGATATACAAATAGATTTTGTTTCTTTGAGAAATTGTAATTGCATATTCGGTGTAGCATTCTGGCATGCAGTAACACAAGTTATTGTTGTACATGGAGCCCATTCCATGGTCTCTCATGTAAGCTGAAACAGATATGTTGTGTTTAAAAACGATTTTTGAAAACAATTACATTTCTGGATATGTTCTGCTAGAGTTTCATAGGTTGTTTGGGCCATATTTATAAGGCATTTGAGTGTCTCTGATGTTATTGTTCCCATTTTAATTGAAGAGATTTCTTCATGGGGCTAGTTTCTTGTAAATACGCTCCCACCTGTGCTTGGTAAATTTAGATTTTGATTATGTGAGTTACATAGCCATGTTAAAAATGTCCCAAAAATGGTGCAAGGGCATTCAAAAAAACGCTTTCATGTGTCTCAAGGACATTTTCAGTCATATCCTCTTGAATGTAGGTATACAATTGATTTATATGCTGTGTTTAAAAACGATTTTTTGAAATCAATTACATTTCTGGATATGTACTGCTAGAGCTTCATAGGTTGTTTGGGTCATATTTATAAGGCATTTGAGTGTCTATGATGTTATTTTTCCCTTTTCAAATGGAAAGCGTTCTTCATGGGGCTAGTTTCTTGTAAATACGCTCCCACCTGTGCTTGGTAAATTTAGATTTTGATTATGGGAGTTACATAGCCATGTTAAAAATGTCCCAAAAATGGTGCAAGGGCATTCAAAAAAACGCTTTCATGTGTCTCAAGGACATTTTCAGTTATTTCCTCTTGAATGTTTTCAAGATGGCCACCAGAGACAAAAGAGCCTAAATGTAGCCCAAATATCACCCAGATGTACCCCAAGTATAGCCCAATGACAGAATGTCCCAGAGTGTTCTAAAGAACAACTAGAGCGCTAACAGTCTTACTTATGACAAAAGTATGGCACACCAGAAGCCATCTTGATTGGAATGAAGTGGTAAGTCTGAAAACACTCAATTTAAAAAGGAACAACATGAGGGGGTTAATTTTGCCATAGAAAGTATGATTAGTGCTTCAGAAAGAAAAATTAGGGATCATTTTGAGTGACTTCTCAAATCCTCTTCTATTTCATTAAAAAAATTCTGACATGCAGACTGAAACATGCACTTTGAATACCAGCAGCAGACGTCCCTGGTGAGCAGTAGCTTTACTACAGTGATCTAATGTGCAACTAGAGTGCTAACATTCAGAATTTATGGCAAATGTGTGACACATCTGAATGCCTTCTTGATGGAACCAAAGTAAACAAGCATTGAAAATGCAATAGATCTCGCCCTCGTTTAAGTTAAAGCCATTCTGTTTGTAATGAGGTGGCTTTTTAGCTTTGCTTTTATTAGTGTTTTTTCAACTTTCATGTAAATAACATGCATCTGTATGCATATAAGTATATGTATGCATGCATTTATGTTTGTATTTATATAGATATACAGATGATATATGTTTATATATGTATGTATATATATATATTCACTGAAAGAACCATAGGCTATAGACCATATATAGTTAGGAATTAGCATTTACAAAACCTTGAAAATTCACTGAATAAACCATAGGTTATAGACCATATATAGTTAGGAATTAGCATTTACAAAACCTTGAAAATTCACTGAAAAAACCATAGGTTATAGACCATATATAGTTAGGAATTCGCATTTACAAAACCTTATTTTACTCACACAAAACCATTGAAATTCCATATATAGTTAGTTGCGCTAACTATATATCGCGCACCCGCAATCCACTGCTGATGATGTCACATATTACATCATTCATGACATGGTCAGTGACATCACTGATGACATCTCAAATGACATCACTGATGACATCACCGATGACAACATCCAGTGACTGTATGTTTCTGTAAAGTTAAAATATGTCTTACATATTGAAGAATGAGTGGATGTATAAGTGTCTGGATGAAGGATTTAGTAGGTGCATGACTGACTGTATGAGTGAGTGATTAAATGTGTCTCACTGAGTGCATGGGTTAGTGACTAAACTGTCTTAATTTGTGCATCATTATGTCTGTTGTTCTGTAAACTGTTGCATGTGTTGATAAGTAGCTATATGAGTAACTATATGGGTTATTGATTGGTTGCCCAAGTATTTGTATGGGAGACTGAGTGTGTGTGTGGGTGGCTGGGAGGTGTATGACTCTGTGCATAGATGTGTGAGCAGTTGGTTCACTAGATGTATGGTTTCAAAAGTGCATGTGGAAACAGCTGTATGGGCGGTTGACTGTGTGCATGAGTGTATTGGTGAGTGAATGGATATCTCAGTGCTACATGTCAAAGTAAGTACATATGTAAAACACAGTACATGTGAGAGTTGACATATATAAATAACTGTGCATAAGAGCCAGTGAATGTGTGAGTGGCTGTATGGATCATTGTGAACTTGTATCAGGGATTGTATAAGAGAGTAAATATGTGTTAGTATATGTTTGAATAAGTAAAGTTTGTATAACTGTATAGTTGAGGAAATGGAGGTGTGATTGATTCTTTGCATGACTGACTAGGTGTGTGAGTAACTCCATGGATGAGTGACAGTCTGTGAGTGTCTGTTTACACTGATTGTATCTAAGGTTATATTAGAGTCTGAAGAGGTTCATCGTATTATCACATGAATGATATCATCAGTGATGTGATCAGTAATGTCAAATGAGATGTCATCAGTGATGTCATCAGTGATGTCATTTGAGATGTCATCAGTGATGTCATTTGAGATGTCATCAGTGATGTCATCAGTGATGTCACTGACCATGTCATGAATGATGTAATATGTGACATCATCAGCAGTGGATTGCGGGTGCACGATATATAGTTAGTGCAACTAACTATATATGGAATTTCAATGGTTTTGTGTGAGTAAAATAAGGTTTTGTAAATGCGAATTCCTAACTATATATGGTCTATAACCTATGGTTTTTTCAGTGAATTTTATATATATATATACATTCTTTGGCAAGTCATGTGACACCCAGGTACCTCAGTTACAGTTCACAATGAGCACAATGAAACAGGTTAAAAAAAAGTAATAAGTGCTATATGAATTCTGGACATTTACAATACATAGAAAAACTATTAAGATACAATGTATTTCCTTTAGGCTCTTCTTAAGGTTGCATAAACATTAATACTTGTCCTGCAGTCCTTAACTGCTTCTCCTGATTTATTTCAAAACCAAGTAGTTCTTTATTGACTGGTGAGGACGCGGTTCATCTAAGTTGTTTAATTTTCTTTTATGTTCAGACAGAGAATATCAAAATAATTCAATGCAGGGTTCATCTCCACGTACCCCACACTTCTGAGTTGCTAGAAGCTTTACAGTAAGGTGCCCAAAAATCCATTTAGTAAAATATGTGATTTGTATTTTTGGTGAACTTAATCTCTTTTTAAATAATTCATTTTTTTCTGGCATTTTCCCAGATCACAATTTTAGGCGGAGTGGTGTGAGTCACAATCCCCTCAGAAGAGACTTCTCTGCCAGTTGGCAGCAAGACATACTCAGTAGGATTAGCCAGGAAAAGTCTGAAAAATTGTTACTACAAATCTAACTTTGCATTTAGTTGATTACATTTACCATTAGATTTGTTTGCGTCTACACGCAAATATTTTTGCTTATATTTTTATTGCATTTGTTCTACATAATTTGAGTTTGCTTATTTTTATGTGCCTTTCAGCCTTCAGCCATTTCCAACATGGGGCAGTACTGTGCATGTTTTTCACTCCTGGAGTACTTTGGTATTACGGAAGGGAAAACAGATGCTTGCCTGAACCTTTCTGCAGAATTGTGCGCTCGGTATGTGGTTAATTAATTAGCTGTATTTTTCTTAGGTATCTCCTGTAGTGTAGTGCTATACTGACTCACCCTCATTCTATGAAGAAGAATGCCTGTGCCAAAATCTTTAGCATTCAGGGAATTTGCTAAACTATTTAATTACAGATGTGAAGTCTTCGCACTAATTTGAAATCAGTGCATTGAAATGTGGCTAAATTTGTTCCTCTAATTCTAGTGTTTACAAAGTGTAGTTTGTGTTGTGATATGAATGATAGATTATCAGTATTTGTTTATCTCACTTCTATTATTTGTATGATCCTGCATTGCCATTATGAACCTAGAACCCACCACTAAATAGAGATGTGCCTGAATGTAAGGGTATTTTTGGCATGCAGCAATGAATATGGTAATGTCTGCGGTGGTCGTAGCTAGGTTTAATCCATTTGTAAAAGAGCATTGTCTACCACTCTATCGTTTTTGCTGGTGTACTGACTTTCGACATGGTCCCAAGGTTTCCTTCGCAGACCGGAATCTGAGTCACCTGTTGAACGTGGTTGTGAATGCACAGCTGCTGGTGACTAAACCAAGAACATAATGAATGGTCAATGGGGTGACAGGAGTGAGCAGCAGAAAGGCCTTGTGGTTCTTGGATGCTACCAGTAAGGAAGGGATTTACGGAAGATCCTGCCGCCTTTTCTCATTGGCTAATCTTGTAATGGTTCAGACAACCAGAGAAAGACTATCCCTAATTCATGACGGAGTGGGATGGGGTTTGGGAGGGATGTACGGCTTTACAACGCGTGCTATTACACCGCGTGCCGTTACAACGCGTTTTTTTCAACGCAAGTCGTTACCACGACTTACGTTGGAGGGGGTGCGGACTTAGGAATTTTTTAATTTACTATTCCAACACCAGCCTACGTACAGTAGGGAAGGTGTTGGATAGTAAATAAAAAAATTCCTTGTCCTGTAGCGCCCTCCAGCGCAAGTCGTGGTAACGACTTACGTTTTAAAAACCGAGTTGTAACGGCATGCGGTGTAACAGCCGCATCGTAAAGGCTGTTCACCTTTTGGGAGAGTTGCTGACCGCACCCTATTCTGTGACGAGGCGTCACTGGTAGACAGTCAGTCCTAGGCACTTGGAGGCTTAAACCTGAGGTGTCCAGGTCTGATTCTATAGGTGATGCTCCCCCTCATAACGAGTGTATGGGCAAATTTTGCGGATCTGCGGTCCAGAATTCGCACAAAATTGCAAAACAAATCGAGAATTTGCGGATTTTCCCGCGAAATTGCGGATTTTTTTGCAATTGCACTATACTCAAGTGGAGTACTTTCTACTGGCTAATCAGTAAGTGCTACCTCGTTGGGTAAATGTATATTGCTTTTCCTACACTACAGCTGCGTAAAGGGCCTGAAGATTTGCCTTCAGTGACCCTGTGTGCCTGTAACTTTGCCACCGCGCCAAAATGCGCCGAGGTCCCTTGAGTGAGCTGTCCACCATAGTTGGGAAAGGGCGGAAAGATGTTTGGTACTGCGAGTGTGTGGTGCGGGGCCGAACGGGCGGGGTTGCTATGCGTGTTCACATGCCTCTTGTGTATAAAGGGTCAGAGACCGAGCAGGGCAGCAGGTGAGGAGAAAGCAGCTTCCTGGCCACAGTAACTACACGGGGATAACGCTCGAGAAACTCATGGATGCAAAGACCTCCCTCGAGTATTACAGCTCATTTTCGACAGCAGATATGGAGTTAAAGCACACTTGCCCAGCCTTGACCGTGCTAATGTTTTGGGCTGATTAAAACGTTACTGACTTTGAGCTTCAACTCGGGCACCTGCTTTATTTGTATCTGTAAGTGCTTCCAGCTGAGGTTTAATTTTTGGGACAGGAGCCTCGTTGCCTACTTGTAACTATTCTCTGACCCTGCTTCGAGAATCAGAGCAGGGTCAGAGAATAGTTCCAAGTAGGCAACGAGGCGCCGCTCAGGAAGCACTTACAGGGTTACAGCAGGTGCGTTAATTTCTTTGTAACCCTTTTGTAAACGGTTACAAAGAAATTAGCTTCAACTTGGGCACCTGCTGCTGTAACCCTGTAAGTGCTTCATGGAAAATTCGTCCCGCTTGCGGATTTACAGATTTTTTTGCGATTTGCGAGATTTGCGGATCGCGAAATCGCAGAAAATCCGCAAATTCCGCGAGCGGAACGAATTTTCGGCCCACACTTAATAACGAGTGGGAGGATCTCCTGGGCTTTGCTGGGCTGGTGAGGTCACACCCTCGGGATGTGAAATCCTCAGCCTGGCAAAGCTTGGCTCAGTCTGCAGGCACCTATGCATTATTGCATTTTAAGCATTTGGCTGCCTGACCCAAACGTGATGTGTGTCTGTCCACCTGACCTTTGCACAGCCTGACAGACACTCATCATGCTTGCAAAAGGGAGGAGGGAGAATGGCCGCTTTGCCCTTAATGCCTTTCAGTGTCTGTGTGTTTTATGAATTATTTTAAATATGTGGATCGTGCCATACATGTTTTCTGTGACATACTCATTTTGGTATTTATGCAGCCATTGTCAAGTTGTTAACCCCTCCTGTGCTCATGACAAGCTCAGCTCGTCATGAGCCACGGCGCTCCGGTGCTCATGACGAGCTGAGCTCGTCATGACCGCGCCCGTTAAATGGAACGCTCGCATGCTGGGCTGCTTCCCCTGCAGTGCTGAGTGTTCCATTGGAACGGGAGTGGTCATGACCCGGAGCACCATGGCTCATGAGGAGCTGAGCTCGTCATGAGCACCGGGGCGCTGTGCGCGCCCCCCACCCCCAGCACAGCGGGGGAATCCTGCCAGGAGCGAAGGGGTTAAATTAAGACTACTTTTCCGATTTGCTTGGGATTCAAAAAAGGGAACAAGCATAAACTATGGCCCCCAACTAAAAGACAGATTACTTGGGCATTTCACAATGCAGCTGGAAACAACAGTGTTACTATTTTAGGAGTGTCGAGCAGCTCAATTATGAATGGAAGTTACTAAGGGTATTTAATTAACCCGCTGCCCTCTCCCATCCACCAGGGTCTGATAGGGGCAGAAAATAGGCCAGGCACCTAACTAAAAGTGGCCGCCATTAGCGAATCAAAGTAGCTTAAAAAGGTGACACGTGTGAAACCGGGCAGTTTTAGATTTGTAAAGACACACTGTATAGGGGTTTTGTAAGGCATGGGAGACTACATGCCTTTGCGCTGGTTGCAGACAATGATTTTGGTATTATCAGAGAAATCAACATCCGGCCCACCAGACCATAAAACAGGCCCACAAACAGCCATAAAACCCAGGCATACACTATTATGTGAGACCACCCTTTGGTCACAGCCATTCCAACCCTGCTGACCACTGCCCCACACCACCTCTCGGGAAATGCAAAAAGACTGTTTAAAAGGGGCTATCACTTATGTTCCTAGATATGACCATAACTGGAACAGATTAGTGATGAGTGTAAAATCCTTATTTCCTTCTTTGTGTGGTGTGCATCAAAGATCTGGAGATGCAGGGGAGTATTCCTGGTTTTTACACCCTCAGCCTGGAGCAGTTTAAGCAGTTCCAAAAGATTATCCCCATCTGAATTGACATCGGTAATGGCGCATATAGGGTATTGTATAAATAACAGGCCCTTTCACGTGAGAAAATAAAGGGTTAGAGGATGTTTTGATGTTAGTGTCCCAAGACACACCAAGCTATAGTGGGCATCTTCATAATTCACAATCTGAAGCTCACCTGCTGGTCTGGATTAGACAATCTTGTCTATGTCTTGCGTGTATGGAGCCCCTGCAGCCTCCCCATCATGAGTCGTTCAGAATGGAGGATGGGCACAAGCCAACAATTGTTTGGAGAACCTTCAAACACTCCTCCTGTGTGGTTGTACCCATAGGGGGCTTCAAGCATATAAAATAATTAATGGATGGAGACTACTGTATTATTTGAATACATTATTCATTCGGTCTTCTCTTACGATGATATCTGCTGCTGACACCAATGATAGATGATTTACTGAGCTATAATTTATTAGTGAGAGACATAATACTTCCTATGACTGAAGTATTGATTTATAATTAATATAACCATGTATTGACTGCTGTAAGATTGTCATGTGGTTTTCCCTTCGCCCTGTCTCCTGTTTATATTAGTTTATCTCTTAAAAGAGACTAAAGGGAGCAATTAAGCATGTAGTTATAGATCAGTCAGTGATCTTTTTGGTGAGATTGAGGGTGCATTCTGGTTAATGGAAGTCAGGGCCGGCTAAAGGGCAGCACAACTGTTGCAGCTGAACTGGGCGCTGACCTGTGGAGGGGGGTGCTGCGACCTCATGGAGGCGCTGTGCTTAGCAATATTTTGTGATAGGAGAGCTATGGGGCACTTTTGCAGGTAGTAGTGAGAGAATCAGAGGAAGCAGTCATGGGACCGGGGGAGGGGGGGGGGGGCGCCACCAAAAATGATTGTCGCACGGGTGCCACCAGTGCTAAAGCCAGACCTGATGAAAGTATACATTGTGGAATTACTCATAGAATCTGTTTTCCATGTGATGTTTTTCAACAAGATATTTTGACTGATGGTTTAGTATAAATTTTGTATGAGCTTCAGGGACTGTTTCTGACAATGAGTTATTGCTCAGAACCTTTACAAATTGATTTGTGTCTGATGGAAAGTTTAAAGTTATTTCATTTTGGTCAGGAAGTGGTGTAGGCTACTGAGGATAAGGCCTTTTTGGGTCCCATTTTTGTTTTGATGTGGACTGCAGCTAAGCATTTTGGGATTTTCGCTGACGATTTATTTTTTAGGTAATCCGACTAGCAGCATGCACTAGAAGTTTCAAAAGCATTTTTGGACCAGAATGCTGGACCGGTTTTAGCTGCAGCCCACAAAATAGGATTTACAACAGGCTGATTTGAAACCAAACATCTAGATTAGCAGGAGTGAAATCTAACCACTTAATATCAGGGTCATCGATTTATTTGGGGGCCCCTGTTCAGGACAGCTTTGAAATTATGATTCAGTTTCAGCTCTTTTGTACCCTCTTTGGCCAGGTCACTGACAGTACACAAGCATACTGGGCCAAATTCTAAATTTGTGTACATGTAATATTTAGGGATAGTGAGGTGTGTGTTGAACATTGTAACACAGCAGCAACTCATTGATGTTACTGCAAATAATCTCTGTGTTATATGAATATGTGAGGTCATTTTTTTATCTAAAAGATTTTTTATGGATGTTGCATGGAACATAAATGCAACTTTCTCTGCAAAATGGCTGTAATAGACTCTCAAACATCACCCACATTAAAAATAAATTAAAGGAAAACCATATTTGAAACAATCTGTTGAAGAATCATTCAGGTCATCAGGGCAAGACTCTCTGCAGAACAGAGCTGTCTCTATCAGGGGGCCCCTTGAAAGGCAGGGGCCCTGAACCAGAGCTCACTTTGCCCATTCCTTAAAACGTCTTTGCTTGATATGACTGTAGCCATACTAACTGCAAGAGTATCGGTTTATGAGCCTGTGTGGTGTAGAATGTTTTTGCTGGCAGTGATTATATACAATGCTTAATTTGAGCCAGTGGTTTCCGGTGCTCTGCACTGGCACTTAATTGTCAGAACCGGCTCTAGAACATGGTGGTGCTGTCTTTTTAATTTTGAAATGAGCACAACTGTGTTTATAAAGTCAATATACATTGATAAAATGAATAACACAAGCCTCTCATGCCGTTAATATTGCTTTTTGTGGCCTGAAATAGTCTGAATTGTCACACTTGTAGGAGTACGATGGCTAGTAGTTATGTTGGTCCTGTCACTGGCAGTGCTGACAGGGGCAATTTTACAAATTATGCACTGATTATCCAGTAGACACAAGAAACTTTGGGCATTTAGGTAATAAGATAATGTGCTGATTTTTTCTGATCAGAGCCTCTGTTTCTTGCCACCATGCCCTAGTTTCATGACTTCCTCCTCTTTCATTTAATTAACCTAGTAGCATATTCTCTCTTCATTTCATGATGTTACTTCCATGTTCTGAAAACTGTATTGCACATTTAGCCCCGATTATTAGTACCCCGGTCAACTCTGATATGTTCGGTAACTGCTGGTACCGCAAAACAAATAAGAATGAACGACGTGAGGATCAATCACTACAAATAATACTGATGCAAAACAAAGCTAACTTGTTTACATAGCACACAATGATAAAGTTTAGCTCAGATTACTAATCCCCACACAAGTAGGTTTGACCACTTGTACTTAATTTTTTCAAAATAGTGTCTTACTAAAGAGTACGTCTGTCTACAGCATGTAACCGCATTAAGAATTTGGTAGCAAACACTATGGACCTGATTAACAGAATAAATTTACACATTTGTGTAACTTAAGTTTATGCTTTTTCACTATTCACAAAACTGAATGTTAATACTAAATTTACGACTGCCAGAGAACTCTGCTCACAAAAAATAGGACAGGTCTATTTTTTTATGTGCAGAGTTCTATGCCCGACTGCGAAACCTCTGCACTCCTTACTATTAAAATGCAGTTTTTTTAATATGGAAAAAGAGAAAACTTACATAAACTTGTGAATCAGCCCATATATACCCACAATTTCCATAGGTAAATTTAGGCTGGTCAAACTGTCAACATTTACTGTGGGGAAAAAATATCTCGTAAAGTACCAGCACGTGTGGAATTTTATGCAGAAATCGAGGAAATATGTATGTCTTTAAGGGCAAAATTCATAGTTCGGGGCATTTCCTGCACCTGGTCAACCCCTAACCCTGAGGCATCAGATGTTATTGGGTACAATAAATCTCACAGGCAAAACTTCCTCTAGGTACTCGTAATCAGAGCCATTATATATAAATGCAAACCTTTATCCTCCTCTATCCTTCTGCTATCATTCCAAATCCAAATAACTGACTAACCTATCCACCACTTAAAATGTAATTGCATGTTTCAATATACTAATTAAACACTAATCCTCTATGGGTCCCGGAGTAGCGTGCTACTTTCCGAAAAAGCGCTTTGACGCCTCGTCTTTGGTAGTAAGCGCTGTATAAATGCAATTACAATACAATTATGTTGTGTGACATTACATTTTATTTACAGGCTTGAATATACATAGCCAATGTAAATATTTATGCGACAGGGATAAGAAAATATGTTATTGAAGGTGGACCTGCTCTTACCTTCTACACATTACTTAGCATTGGCTGCTTGTATTTATGTTGAATTGTGCATTTTAAAATGACGCCCTATGTCACTCAAGTTTCCATTGCTCCCTGCTCAGCCTTTTGGTGGGAGTCCTTGTGCAGTGGCCAGCTGCTTGCCTGATGCAACATATGCGATTTGGGGCAGTCTTTGTGAGGGTGAGCAAGCATTTTGAAGGTGAATGTCTACATAAACAAAAATGCTTGGTTATTGTGGACAATAGACCAAGAATACAATGTAGCATGCCAATGGCAATAAGAAATACTGGGCCTAATTGCCTGCTGTGATGTTGGTGTATAAGGTTGGACTTTTTAGAAGTACTTTCTCAGTTCAGTTTCCTGCTCTTTCAACCCAACTCTGCTGAGAAGTCACTCATTTAAGGTGTATCATTCTGTACAGCTAATCCCTCATTTGCATTATTTCGAAAAACGTGGATGTACTGGTACCTGAGTAATAAATAAACAAAATACAGGAATCTCCTACTTTTTATATATTTTGTATTCCTTTTTCAAAATAATTACTGGACTCTCATATGTTTTTTTGTCTGTCTGGGCTTGCTTAAATAACAATACTGATGTGATTTTGGGCAAATTAAACTATCATTATGTTGTTAAAAGTTGTTGTGTAAAAGAAACTGTACAGTGTAAGGTTTCAAATACGTATGTCTACCCCCTCCATTGTATACTGATTTTAGTTATTGACAGGAGGACCCCACACACCATACTATTTTATGTACACAACAGCCTTCTCGAGATCCTCTTGCTGCTTTTTAAATATTTTTTAGTAGATGGTCTAATCCTCTTTGGTACTTGGTATAGTTTATATATACAATACTCACAATAACACATAGACGTCTATTTACAGAGGCATTTTGCAGTATGTTAAATAGTACTCCCGTGCTACTCTTTGACATACTGATATGGGGTGGGCGTAACTCATGTAATACCGTGTAGCGTAATTACGCAAAATGACATAAGAATTCCACGAGATTCGGCGAAATTATGCAAGAAGAATCATTCTGAGTTTAGCCCTATTTCTTAGTGCAAACATGCACATTAGCATCCAAAATGGACGCGAGGATGCATTTTGCACTAAGAAATAATGCTACATGAAACAGAACATGAATTGAGAGCATGAACAGCTGCTTGCGCTTGCTGAATGTATTCTGGGGTAGGATTTCCCCCAAATTACTCCCAGCATTTAGCTCTATTTTACATAAAATGCCCCCCCTAATATACAAAATGGACCGGAGGATGCATTTTTGCTCCAAGAAATAATGCTTAACATAGCAGAACATTTCTAGTGAGCATGAGCAGCTGCTCCTGCTCGTTAAATGTGCTCTCCATATGGGATTTTCCCTTAAATTACGCGAGCAGGAGTAATTGCATAATTATCGGTAATTCTGCATCAAAGCATAATGCAGAATTACCGAAATCACTCCAATTACTCCGGTGTAATGGAAATTCTGCCCAGGCTTAATACTGATACACAACTTTGTGAATTGGCCCAATAACAACCAAAATGGGAATAAAATGGCAGTATATAGGGAATTTTGATATACATTGAGTACAAATAGAAAGGGCTGTGCCCTCTTTGCAATTTTCCTAATGTAGAGTTGGTTGTTTTAGGATCTATTCACAGGACCTGTAAGAGTATGTAAAAAAATAGTCCTGTATCACTCATTACCGTACGAGCATTGTCTTCTCTTTGTTTTATCTGTCTCCGTAATGCCATGTTGTGTTTTGGATTATTTGTGTTGTGCACTAGTCTGATCTGTCACTGTAGAGTTGTAGTGGCCCAAAAAATGAATGGAATGGAATGCGGCCCAAGAGATTGCTAGTGACTGAGACTTTTTGCAAGCATTCCACCCGTCACCTTTTCTTGATTTAATGCATCAAGCTAAGAGCACACAACGATTTTTTTTTAATGAATACACTTTTGGGAATATTGTGCCATGTCCTCCTCAGAAAGATAATAGGTCTGAATTCATCCGGCAAACCACTTATCAGTCTACCTAAACCTAGCAAACATTAACACATTTGGTTTAACACTTTTAAATCTAAATAACTTCAGAGTAAGACGGACTTTATTTGAATAGTTATGGGAACTTGACATTGCAATTACATCATGTGTCCACCAGATGTCGTTTTCCCCAGCAATGTTACATACAAATGTTCACAAACCTCAAAAGTTCGATAGGTTTAGTTTTTTTTCCTTTTCTACAGCATTGACTTCAAGTCTTGGGCAGGAGTAGATTTGCCTGTCTCTTCAATTTGTTCTCTCTCGTTATTACAAGGGGAGATTTGTTCTACTGGATAAGCTGCTGACCTTGGAGCCTGGAAACCGTGGCTTTTATTTCTGGCTTAGGCATTTGGACACACTTGTGCGGTTATTGGCATGTCACCTGATCCCCTGTGTCTCGAACTATAAGCAGGTGCATTGAAAATATAAGTACATGAATATCTGTACTGTAAAACAAACAACAGTGCTCGAATTCAGTGCTGCCCTAATTACAACCTCCTTTCCCCTTTACAGCCAGTTTTCTGTAATAGGGCCTCAGCCAGACTTTACACACCTTAATGTTCTGTATATCAGGCCACATGCTTCAGTACAAATGTTCCTTACAGCTGAGCTGAAACAACAACGTGGTCTTAAAATTGCATAAATCAGACATTTAAACACTGCAAGCAACATCTGGGCATCTGCTGTTTCTTGGGGAATCTGTCCTTGCTTTTACCTGAAAAGGATATCATTTAGAAAAATCCTTAAGAGTTTCAGCTGGCATGGATCGTGTTCTCTGTTTATATAACAATGGAAAACCAAATGTTGTATAATTTTGTAGTTGCATTTATATAACGCTTACTAACCCTGACAAGGGGCTAAGCTCTTCTGTGCGGATAGCATTCTACACTGGAAACCAAGGTTAGCGGTTAGTCCAGTAGTTATTGGTTATTGTTGGATATTAGTATTAGTCTTGTGATCTGAAGGAAACCATCCCAAACATGTTCTTCATTTTTTGTGTGTGGTAGATTACAATTTATACGAGTTGGATGCAATCATGGAGGGGGGGGGGGGGTATCCAAGTTCATGCAGGTGGATGCTGGGGTGGATAGTTGAGCTGGGGATATTCCGGGTTTGAGTTTGGTGGATAGGTTACTCTGTCACAAACGTGACGGATACCCAATCTGCCTTACCGTGACTTTCATTAGATATGCCCTTGTAATCGGCTGGACGGAGCGTAAGCCACGTTTGTGATGGAGTAACCCATCGGCCAAACTCAAAATGAGGCCCGAAGTACTGTTAGGTTGCAGGAATATGGTTTCAAAGAACTACAAGTTGTGATCTATGAAATGGTGGTTTTGCCTGTTGGCAGAAATACAATAACGGAGAATAAGGCAGACAGTCATGCAACAAACTAGGCTCTTCTCAGAGTGATAAGGCATGCAGCGTATGGAAGGTAAGGAGAAGGCGATTAAATAGAAAGAAAAGAGAGGAAGACCATCAATAGGGCTAAGTCAGCAGCAAATTTGATACTGGGTTTTAGGAATATCTATTGAGGAGGTATTTTGAGATACTATGCAATTTATAGTTGTAAAACTATAAAAAATAAACAACATTTGCATGAGAGGTAGTGTATTCTGCTGTAGAATTTGTATGATTACTGCCCCTTGGTGAGGGCACTTAAGCATTTAGCCACATTCACAGTATGCTGCACAATATAAGTGTTTGTTTGGAAGGGTGTTGCCTTTGATTTGACCCTACGAGGTAAGTGTTACCATGTTGCGTGTGATGACCACCGAGGTGTGATTATTGAGTTGTGGGACCAAGCAATTGGCAGTGTGATTGAAGAGGTAGTGTGAGAGAGAAGGCTGTGCAGTTTCACTCTTTGTGGTATGCTGGCAGCACTGATTAGCTCTGAGGGTCACATTATTATTGTGTAGCTATTTTTTGATGTTTGTTATCCAATTTCTGGTTGTATCAGGAGGTTGATCTGGAAAAGAACTAGGGCCCCTGTATGTAGGATATATTAGCCGTGACAGGGAATAAACAATAACATGTAAGGACCCTCCAGGGCACAGGGAATAACAGCTGGTGCGGGCAAAGAAACTCTAGAACTGAGACATTAATGAAAACAGTGATTGTTGTAACTAATATCAAAATCACATTTGTTTATTTTTCATAGAATAATAAAACATTTTTTTATATTTATCACATTTTATCAATAATGCTTTATGTAAATCAGTGTAAATACTTGATACATATGATGAATAGTCATCTATAAAACATTATCCACATCTGTCTTTGTTGTCATACTTCACATTGGATACATATGTAAAGACAAACATAAATGTATTGCTAGTGATTCATTACACAAGAGATTACATGTTCCATAATTCACGGTGACAATGATCAAGTGATGTGCAGAGACTGGCGGTATATTGTCAGACAATGCACGTTTTACATTGAGCACTCAACGCCAGTAAGTATTGTGTAATGGCATCTGCAAGTGCAACAACTAAGCAGTTACTTAAAAAAGAATACTGCAGAGTTGTGAGTTACCTTCACTCAGGTCTGGGGACTGATGGTTCAATGTGAGAAGTGGTAATTGGTCCAGGAGGATGGTAGGAAGAACCTTGAAATGACTGAGACAAAAAGTTACCAGCAGGTCTCAGAACCTTAATTGAACAAAACAGAGAACTGGGAAGTTAGTGAAGCTGTTGGCATGGGAATAGTGATCCAGGCATAGCTGGAGAAACCCAACAATGCACAAGTTTGCCAGACAATACACAAAGCGTGGAAGTGTGCTTTGTGGTGTTCTGCCAGCAGCACTCCAGAGGCAGAAACAGTTTAGAGTTCTGTAAGTGGTGGCCACCATCTTGGAATGGTACTTGGAGTGAGTGGCATATACCAATATGTCTGATTTGGGCTAAGCAACGAACACCAATATCGTGCAATGCTGCTTACCATCCCAACTAGATTGCCACATTTTCCAGGACTTCAGATGTTCCAGCATTCCAGGTAAATATCTTATAGTTGGCAAGTGCTGAGCATCAGTATGTCAGCCCCTGGACTGCTGATGTGTGAATCGGGACTTGACACCAATACTGGCAAAGAATAATCTATATTTTATCTATGCTATTTAGATGTAAAGATGTTTCTTGGATGGCAATTTTCTGCAAAACCTCCATTTAAGCGTACCTTATATTTTCCTGGTGGTGTTCCCCAGGACCATTATCCAGGTTCTTAATGTTATCCCCAGCAAGCACATGGTACGTATCCCATTTTTGGCATACACGAGTGTAACCCTTATCTAACGTACACAGTCAATTAGTTAATCATACTTAAAATCTCCTGACTAAGTAATCACATCAACCAAAAGATCTGTGAGACCAGTTATTTTTTTTTCTTTCCATCTGGAAGAGACACATGCTCTACTGAGGTGCTTTGATAGCATTATTATCAGAAGGCTTTGAGATATGGCTCAGTTGTGGTCACTATTGACTTTGTCTCTTAAACAAGGGTCGTTGTAAGCATTTCTGTTATATGTAGAATGAGGTGCCCATCGTAGATAAAGGTTTAAATTGATGTCACTTACATATTGAGTAGCTATCCTAAAAATGCGGCATGGATCCTGTGTCTGCGTTTGGGCGATTCTGATGAAAATTACCGGTAGGCACTTTGATCAGATTTCTAATTTGTAAACAGTTTGAAAATTTCACAGAATTAATCTATGAGATTGTTTTCTCATTTGGGGGCATATTTTGCAACTAATCTTTGTTAGTTTCCTACAGGTGGGGGTCTGTATTTTATTATCAAATGTAAGCTTGCTTGTTACATAGTACCCGTCCTACCCTAGGAAGTAACTGGGCCTCTGCATTTCTGCTGGTCTTTCACCTGCAATAAAGGACCGCAAGACCTATAAATCTCTATGTTGATTCCTTAGTGAGTTCTCAGTGAGAGAAGCTGGGGCAATTAGCGGGAATCTCTGAGGCACCTCCCGAAATGTTGACAGGTATCCGAAAATTACACCCCTTCCAATATTAGGACCACACATTACCTTTTCGTTCCCGATAAAATCTAGAGTTATCTCATTCATTTATTTCGAGGCAAAAAAAGAAATAGAAATTGGTATCTGTGGACTGGGAGCTTCTAATAAAAGAGTCAGCAGTTGAGTGTAGTTAAAGTTAAAATTAGTTTGGATGAGCAGAGTGGCGCAGGGACTATTTACATCAAACTGCACAAGAACAAAAATCAAATGGAGGTCACAGTTGGGCTAGAGAGGGTGTTATTAATCTTTCAGTGTTCAGAATTCAATTTGGCAGCTTTAAAGTTCCCCTTTGAGACAAGAGACTCCCTGATGGGGCATTTCATCATTATTTCAGGCCTATGTTGCTGAAATAAGACTCCTACACTCTCATGCTACAATTAAAAGCAGAATGGATGGCTAGATCAATTTCCTTTGTTTGGACTATTGGCATGAATGGTCACTTTCCCCTTGTCATTCTTCTGCCTCAGCTCATGGATAGTCAAACTCAAAATGCTATGAAATTCTGACCATTCTTAACATAGGGGACGGTTTAAAAATGCCACTTGTACACCTAGGACTGACTTGTGTCAAAAGTATCATCCTTTTTTAGTGCAATCTGATCTTTCTCAATCCCAAAACTCAAGTTTGCACTGGTGATTTATTCATACATCAGGTTATGCTACTCTGTAACACTTCTAAATGGTAACACATCTTTTGAAATGGTAAATACACAAGCTCTCATGTTTATTATTTGTCTGCATTCACAGACTTCTGGCAAAGTGTTTGCTATCCTGATATTTACGCCAGCCAAGGTAGAAAATTAAATCTATTTTCAGAGTGGAATTGAGAAGGCAGCAGATCCAAACCTGGTTGAGAATGAGGGTATGAATTTCTCCAATATATTTTCAACATAGAACACGAATAAAAGTTTCAAAATCCCAAAAAACACGTAAGGCATATTTAAACAAACACAAGTGTATAGTGGCTAAATGTGCGCATGCGTAATAGTAAGGAGCGACTGCGAATACAGCCTAAATTTTTGCAGAATGATAGACTAGTCAGTTTGCCTCAGAAAGCTTTCAAATCTTTCGAGGTTGCGTAAGACTGTTAAGTAAGCGCCTTGCACCAAACTTCAGATGACTTTGCAAAACATCACATGAGCAAGTTCCCACGTTTGCACAGCATGTGAAATATCCCTTTGATCACATTCCGAGATCTCATTAATAGCCTCAGAAGGTTTTCTTTCCCTAGAGAGCATGTCATATCGAGTGAAGGTATTTTCTTTCATTCCACACTTCATTAGAAGCAGACAGGTTGATTAAAGGTTGCTACTAACAATGGGCTTCTAAGTCGGTCTTAATCTAAATGTGTGGGAATCCTACGTTTCCCTACCTGTTAGGGGTTGAATTATTTTATCATGGTTGTATCTTGTTTTAACTCAAGTAAACTAAATAAGTAGCCCAGCCTAAGGACCTTATAACAGTAAAAAATAATTTTGATGATTTTACAGGATGAGGAAACGCCCTTTCCTAAAAATGGGAAACTTGATAAAAATAATAGAAACGTTGGTCAAGAGCACAACACAAAAAAGACAAGTTAAAAAGTGCAGGGGTAATGAAAGGGAAGTATGAAAAGGTACTTGGTAAGAGTGTATGTATGTATGTATTTATTGCTTGTTAAGCGCAGCTGTCACCCAAAGGGTATCCTGGCGCTGAGACCTATCCATACATCTGTTACATAAGCTACATTACTCTGGGGAACAAGTAAGTCTTAAGGTCCTATGTAGAGATATAGTTACTGGGATAAAGGTAAAAGTAGAGCTAATAGGTTATAGAGCCTTTGATACAAGCAGGGTCATAGGACTTGAGTAAATGAAAAACATAGTTGTGGGTGAAATGGGAGAACCTACTAAAATAAAGGAAGAGGACTAAAGATAGGAGGATAGAAAAGAGTACATGCTCACATTCAGGTCACATTCAGGTTTGATGGCCACATGACTGAGGGGCCACTTTAATGTACTACATCTTTGATACAATTATGTACTCCCGATTTGGATGAAGACGTGGTCTCATATTATTGGTCTTTTACAATTATTCCTTGAGAGTTTATCATTACCCCAGGAGGACGGTTGGGCCTGCTGGTTTAATTATATAGTTCAGGCCATCTTTTCATTTACCCATCACTACTTTGATTGAGACAGTCCACATGAGACGATAGGAGGTACCCGTGCCAGGACTTTGGGACACCTTTAAGAGTGAATGACGTTACAGATGCAACCTCCTTCTCTGTTTTATATATAAAAACTGTGTGAAGGCCCGTGTGCCAGAATTAGAGGAACTGCTGGCCTTCGCTGATAAAACAGGTTTAATCTTCATTCTTTCGATGTATATAAAGATTGGGTAAAGATGGAATGCATGAACGGTTTGGCCTACCGTGACCTGGGACTCCATGTATTAAATTTCACGAGATCTTCTAGCCCTGACGAAGTTCCATTGGAACGAAACGCGTTGGCTGAGGCCCCTTTTTGTAAAAAAGATTGGAATAGTAAAGAACTTAATAATTGAAGACTTTGGAGATGTTCTGAATATTGCTTCTTTGTGCACCGTCTCTTTAAAAAATAAAAAGTTTGGTATCTGTCGTACAGTGGTGCATAAGTGTGGCAAGCTCCGGTCGTGTGTTGCACATAATCAAGATTGATTTGTTTGACTGAGAAATTGAAGTGCCTAACCAGGGTCAGCCGCACTGTTTGTTTTTTTAGATATATTTTTCCTGTGCCCAAAGTTCTCTGCCCTGCGACATACATTTCTAAGACCCATACTAGCCACGCAGGGATTTAGGCAAATTAGACTGGTGTATTTATACTTGCAGCTTCTGGCCACTCCTAACTTGCACTATTTTGTTTCCCATTTTGAATAGTGGGTCTTATGTGCATCTCGCTAGCACTGTATTCCATTTCAGGATTTTATGTAGATTTTCAGTGCTTGTAAATATGCAGTGTTTTAATATGATTGTTGTCTGGATATACTTTGTGTTGATCTGGCAGCTTATTAACTTAAGGCTGTTTGTTTTCAAAATGAAAACTTTTCGTATGTATGTATATGTATATGTCTATGGCTACTATTTGAGTTACAAATGGCGCTCCAGTGCACAGCACGGGTAGACACAGAAGAAGGCAATTACCGAAACGCGTCTGTTTTGTCAGTAAAATAAAGAACACTGCTTTGCTGAAATATCCCGTGAGTGCTGTCTTTTTCCTTGTAAAGAGGAGAATCCCTTGAAGCTGCAATATATATATATATATATATATATATATATATATATATATATATATATATATATATATATATATATATAGTTTACCAGTCCAACTCCAAAACGATTCAAGGAAGGCACTGACACCGTGAATTCTGCTCAAGAAAGGTATTTATTCCATCATGCTGCACAGACGCGTTTCGGCGGAAGCCTCCGCCTTGCTCATATATATATAATGCAAAAAAAGAAGCAGGGAACTCTGTGTAGACCCCAAGGTTAGGTGAGGAGCAGATGCTTTCTATAGAGCACCCTACAACACCACCAACACTCTGAACTGCTCATCTCAAATGTCTGCTTCTCCAGCACCTAGTTACCATAGGAATATTTTTTTGTTTGCTAAGACCTTTAATGCCATATGATAACTCTTCATGAAACTTTCCCCAAAAAATGTTCATCCACCTCAACTCCTTCCATGAACGTTTCAGGTTTGATCTCTCAGCGAGGCCTGAGAAAATAGAGGAGTGCCAAACACAATTTTCCCATGGGAATTTTTTAACAATGCTATAGTCCAAATGGCTGAACAGAATAACCCCAAATGTGGCTGATAGCTGGATTTTGGTCAAGAAAGTGTTCCTTTTGTCATTAGGTGTCAATCTGTTTAGTAGTTTTTTAGAAACTAAGGTTTAAAATGTCTGTATATAGCCACTGTGGAGGAGCCACAAATCCAACAGATCAAAAGATTGGTTCTGATTGACTACCACCACATCAACAAAGATGTGGCAGCAGCCATTTTAGGACTTGGGGACTCAGCCCCCTGACCTGCAAAGAAGGTTTAACCCCTTGCATGCTGATGACAGAACGGTTCCGTCATCAGCGACGGCTGAGCTGTGCTGATGACGGAACCGTTCCGTCATGACTCCGCCCGCGCAAGGCGGAGTCAGCATGGGCGGGGAATTCCCGCCGCACGCAAGGGGTTAAAAAACATATAGGAAAGCAAGGAAGGGACTACCTGACCCCCTTGGCCTAGTGTAGCCGGTCCGAGCCTAAAACTTAATTTATTTTAGTGGCGCCATGGCTCCTCTGCTTTAAGAATTCATGGCTTGAATTTAAAGCCAGGCTCCCACAGTAGAATCATTGGTATTGTATTAGAAGAGGCAGTAGAAATATAAATGGGAGTAACAATAGAATGAGCACAGAAGTATACAGAAAATTAAAAAATAAATCTCTTATTGTGTAAACATGGCTGACAAGCAAACATCCATGAATGTAAGAATTAATCAGTGCCTATAACTGACAGTCCCTCCACAATTTTTGAAGAACCTGGTGTATAAGATAAATTTGAAAAAACATTGGTTCATTGGGGACAGTTAGTCCCATAAAAGTATCTTTAATGATAAAAGGTTAAATTCTATAAATTTACATACGGGACTTTAAAACAACAAAACACTGAACTCCTTTTGAGAATTGTATACAATGAAATAATGAGTTATGTGGGTTCGACGGTTGGATCAGTTTATGTGCATGCACCATGTTCAGCACGGTCAACACTTTAGTTTGCACATCTCGGTGCACCCCGCACATTCTTTTCCAAGGTTAAGAAATGCCTTCCGCACCCAGTCTCCAGGTGACTACTCACTCCAAGCAACTGGAGCAAACGTAAGCAGCATGCGAGCCACACAGGAAAACAGCATTACTAGGATTAAGACACTGGGATCGAGTGCGGCTAACTAATCCAAGCATACTAGAAGCTAGCTGTACGTGCGGATAACCTACTGCGGGTGTACTTTCTACATGAAATAACCACACCCCCTTCAACGGGATTTCGATTTACAGCTGTCTCTGCCATCCTCCAAAATGCTAGCTGCTCACACACCTGTCCTGATGATGATTTCAACTGAATGAGATTGAAATGTCGTTGATCCACCTAACTCCTGAATTCATTGCATAACATTATCAAAAGGAGTTCAGTGTTTTGTTGTTTTAAAGAGATGCCTTTTTTCAATGTTCGGTCACTCACTAGAGCACTTTTTTTTCACTTTTTCTGTGAGCCCTGGAACGCGATAATTATACAAAAAAGAGCCAAAAAATGACATAATATACTGCAATAATTAAATTATGTGCAAAAAAGCATTGTAGGCTGTCCTGCATAATACTTGCCTTTCTGATTGACTTTGCAATAAAAAATGCACAGTGCCAAGACGAAATCTAGTCATTTGAAATCTATGCTGAGAATTCAAAGCAAAAGACAAGGACAATTGCATCACTGGGATGGAATGGGTATCGTTAGGCTCAATTAAGAACACTCGCCCTTGAGTTAATCTTCAGTGGTTGCCCGATGCCCTCTCCCAATAAGCTTCCTTAATTTGGACTTTAGCTACTTACTGAGTCATAAGGTCTAGCTAAACGAGATTATGATTTGGTACCTGAATGGATTAGGAGCTAAAAACAACCCTGGAGGTTTTTTAGTACCACTACATGAGAGAGTGTACCAAGTAAGTAAATGATTTGTCTGAGTAATAAAAATCATCACAAAAATGGACTTGAAGCGCTGTCCACTCTCTGCCCATATTTTTCATTGGCTTGTGTCGTTGTCCTTTGAAACGTTGGCTTCTGATTTGTTAATAGGCTTGTTGGTCCCTCCTTAGTTCTGCCTTTTCTTCATTTGTAACCTCCCATGAGGACTGGCCCTTTTACTTCTGTAGCTACCCAGTATGTCTTATTTAGTTTGTAAGCACTATTTTCTTTAATGAGTTTCTCCTACAGCAGGCACGACATGCTGTCCTGCAACATTCAGTGCGTCATGCGTGCTTTCACTTTCCAAGCAGCCCTGGACAATGGCAGCCCCATTTTTTAAATGAAATAGGTCTTGCAGCTTAAAGAGTTTGAGCTATTGGCATTGTAAATGGCAATGCCTTTTATCTATGTGTTAATTATCAAGATACATCAATAAAAGGCATTGTCATGTAAAGACTGCAAGGCGACAACAAGAAGTCTTTTCTTTGAGTTTATTGGATAAAAAGTAATACGGTCCAGAGGGCCCAGGGAATAGGCGTAGGTTGAGGAACCATGACAATACAAGATTCCAACCACTGTCATATAATGTAGAGTACATTTGAAAATACAAATAACACATATAACACAAGGCACAGTAATATTATCAAGAAATACGCCACACCACATGTCATTTACAATGTCAATAGCTTAAATTCTCGCAGATGCAAGACCTGGTGTTTGCATTGTTATCCGCATAAACAGCACAGCACTGATTGGTGGTTGTGCGTTAAGTGGCTTATTATAAAATATTGTTTGGCATGTGTATTTTTTTTCTAAATTTCCTCGTTAGCTACTAAATAGACATGAATTACAGCATACTCCGTAAACTGAGTCATTAATTAATGAAAGTAGTACACCAAAAGGCTATCATAGTAGTTAGTTTTGTGCTATTCACAACGATTGTCATGCAATTCAGGAAACACCTGTCTTTGAGTTCTTTAGGGGAGTTTGAATGAACTTCAAAAAGTGACCACACCAAATTATTTATCAACATTTACAAGGCATTCTTCCTGGTAAATTTAAGCAGGCTTAAGCTTCGGAAATTTACCTGGGAAAAAATGAGGGGGGGGGGGATAGGTGACATGTAGAAATTAATTTGATGCACATATTGGATTTTAACTATTGACTCGTGATTGGTGCATGTGAGGTGCACACCTGATTCACTCAAGAAGAGGAGTAGTTTTCCCGATTCTTATTCATGTGTTGATTAAAAGACAGTAACATGTTTTCTTGGAAGCCAAGTGTTTGTAATGGGCACAGTGTGAACTCCTCCGTGAGTGCTAACTGTTATATGTGACGATCTTCTGATTATGTGCAATCTTGCGATTTTTTTAAACAAAATCTCATGTATTTCTCAGCAGTATACTTTGGGTGTGCATCTGTCCACAAAGAGGTGGTTGGCCCCCACTGCCCTTGTCTACCCAAGGTTCAGGTAGAACGCCCACTTTGTCTTTATTGATGTTTTTTGATGTGAGTTATTCTTCTTTGTAAATATAGTACACTTAGTTGCATATGTTACACCACCATTTTAAATGATAGGGTCTTTGGGATCCTTAGGTAGGAGGAAAACGTTTCACAACAAATATTACGTATTTCATTAGCTGGAATGGTGGCTGATTAGCATATTTATACCGTTTTATGCGGCTATTGCATCTACTTAAAGCATAAAATGAACTGTTAAGCAATGCAATGTACAAACTATTATCCATTCTGAAATGTGAAGATAATGAGCCGTGCACACTGTGTGTTAAGATTTGTATGGGATCACAAGAAACTTGGGTATTTGGTAGAGTGATCCTTGTTACAATCTTCCAGCCACACATGTGGTTGAGCTCCAATACCTTCGTGACCTCCACTGGCTATGAATCGATCAAAGAATTCAATTTAAAACTTTGTGTTACATCTTTAAAATCAAACAAGGGGTTGCACCACCGTATCTGCAAGAGCTGATCCATCTCTACATTCCTTCTCGTCCCCTGCGCTCTACAGCTCATGGGCACTTTGTGATCCCCAGATTTAAATTAACAAGAATGGGAGGTTGTTCCTTCTCTTGTCTCGGCCCCAAAATCTGGAATTCTCTTCCTGTGTCTTTGAAAAATGACTCGTCTTACCTGAGCTTTCGAAGAAATGGCTTTTTTAACAGTAAATGTGCTTTGACCCTCTCGCTTTCTAGCAATTTGTGTGCCAGGCGCCGGGAAATCCTTTTTGGGTATCTGTGCGCATTACAAATTTAATTTAATAATAATAATATGATAATAATAATAATACCATGGTGGACTTTCACACTGTAAAATGATATTTTTCTCCCTGGGATCTACATCTTGATCAGCTTGTCTGCTCTAACTCCGAGGTTCTGATCTCTTTTTTCCTGTCTTCTTCTCAGGCTGACTGGGAACGAACCCTTGACCATCCTCCCTCTGACTTCAGAAACGGAGGAGGCTGCAGTCAAAGCATATTACAAGGTGTGTGACCGGCTGAAGCTTGAGCGGAAGCAACGCAGGATGTGTCGACGAGACCCAGGGGTCGCTGAGACCCTCGTTGAAGCCATCAGCTCCAGCGCCCTGGAGTGCCAGTACCAATTTCGCTTCGAAAGGTGGAATTGCACTCTGGAGGGGCGATACCGATCCAATTTACTCCAAAGAGGTAAGTCCACCATGCACAAGGAAGGGTATACTCTCTCTAATTGTCTGTAAAATTACGTGTCCTCAATAAAGTGTGCCAAGGTTCAGATTTTCGCCACCCAATGAACTTCCCAAAATTCTGTACTTAAAGAGCATATTAATTCACAGTACCATTTTGTTTTATACACTTGTAGGTGTAGATATGCCAAAGCCATTAAACATGTACACATATGCTTTTTTAAGATCAAAAAGTCTCAAATATGTTAAATTCAAGTTTTAAACATTGCTTCACACTGTCATAATAGCAACGCATCATTAACATTTAGCTATTCACTTTTAAAAAAAGAATATCTTTGTAAATTCACTCGCAAAGTCGACTTCACAAATGATACAAAGAAAACAAACATTTTAAATTGAGTTTCATTCCATGTCATTTATATAAAATCCTTCTGGCACAAAAATGTGCATCCTTAGTTATGACCGTCCACAACCATAATGTGCCTATAAGTGTGTAACTTAAGTGTTTTTTTTTGCACATATAGTGAGACTGAATAGATTTAATCTGTAGATCTGTGTGCCTGACAATTTGGTAGAGTTTTGAGCTCTGCAAAATATTAGCATACCCAGCTATTTTGCACAAGATAAAACTCCACTGTAAGTCATACATACGTTCTGTTGTTTGCTTAGGGTGCATGTCAGTAACTATTATATTCTATAGAAATGGGGAGAGGGTAAGAATGGATTGGTATTGATGATACACCATGTGTGTTTTTGTAGTATGGCGCTGGAATGATTTGTTGGCTCAAGAGTATATCCCAATAAACCAGGCACTGTTGGCACAGGTAACATCGGGGGATGGTGGGTGGGGGGGGGGGGGGCAGTGGCAGAGTGGTATGGGTGGGGGGCAGACAGACGACGGGATAGAGAAAACAAAATAACCTCTTACCCTGCACTCTGCGCAAGGTAAGTGGTTTTACTTCTTTTTTTTATTTAACTTTCCCTATCCTGTCGTCTGTCCTTTTCCCCCCACCCACCTTGCTGCGCCCTGCCCCACCCCACCACTGTCACCTGTGACAGCCGCACCTGCAATAAACATTTTCCTTCACTAGAGAAGGAATGTCTAGGATGCCGAGTTTGATAAGATTTGGCCACATACAACATGATATGGCCATGAAGAAAACATCTCTGCTCAGTTGGGTCCTCTGTTTCAGTCACCTTGACACCATGCTCTTCAGTGTTAGGGTTGCAGCATGCACAAAGCACTGGAATGATGGAGCACAGCCATGAAGATGGGTCCACTTATAAGGATCCTGCCACTCGCATCTGGTAATTTACTCCCCGGGAGGTTACCAATGTCTGTGTCCTGGTATTTCACTTCTGATGCAGGCTGTTGGTCTTTTTTACCAGATAAGGAGAACTTGGATAAGTGGCATCACTACACCAGAATGTAAACTATCTTATACACAGCATGATATTCATCATCAGCATCACTTTACTTTATATTCAAATGAGACTCCCCCTTAAAGGGGACATGGAGTGAATGATGTCACTGTACCTCTCAAAACCGAAGCAGAACATCAGCAAACAAAACATTCTACAATGCCTTTGGGTGAGGGATTGTGAAGCAGAAATGGGAACATGGAACAGTTCTATTTTTCCTACACTGGATGACCCCTTTAAGAAGGCATTGGAATACTTTACAATTTGTGATGAGATAGGATGACAACAGAGAGCAATGTATGCATACAGACAAAGCCAAATAGAAAATGTTGTTTATAGCAGGCAAAGCACAGTAATAACATTTATGTGCACCTCAGATTGCTTGGGAGAGAGCTGCATACTTCTATGTCTTGACTTGAGAGTGCAAATCCCATTGTCTAGGGAGTAATATTGTCTGTAATTGGTAGACTTGCAAAACCCTTTGCCTCATTTTCAAATGCTTAGATGGCTCAGCATTTATCTACATATAGAACAAATTTAAAAAATGCATACACTCGAGGATTCTCTGTACTAATTTCCTCAACCTCCTCGTGATCCTGAGAAGCCACTAAAAATCCAGAGGAGATAGATAAAAAAGAGTGGCAGGAACTCACCTTTTGACAGTTTTTTTTTTTGCAGTGCATACGGAACTCTCAAAACACCATTTCTTTCAAAAAACAAATGTAAACCTACCTATTTAAAACTTCGCTCAACCCGCCCTCCCCTCAGTGAAATCCATTACATGTGATACAAAACTTTGTTCAAACAACAAAAAAAAATGTATTTTCATAGGTATTTCAGTGATGTTCCCTGAAGCAGCAAAGCCATGTTGAAAGAGGCAAAAAACTTTCAACTGGGTTTCTCTTAATACCGATGTTAAGGGTCAGGAACCTGATTAATTCTCTCCTGTTTTTGATGTATTTCGAATCCACCTATGTGGGTCAAAGAGAAACAGAAATATTCTCTGAATTGGCCACTGCTTGACAGTGTATGGGGGCGGTTCCTCTACAGTGGCGGCTGGTGACATTTGACATTGGTAGGGCGTAAAAGTTGCGGATGAGACGCGTTGCGAGTGAGCAAAGCGAGCGTGAACGTCATAAGAGGGTGGGGGAGATTATCCTGAGAAAAAAGAGCGCAAATGGTGCATTTTAAAGACCATTTGACGAAGCAAAACGGTTTATAAAGCAATTGTGAAAGTGTAGACATACATACTATAGTTGACATCACCCGACAGGGCACAGGCCAATTGCTAAAACCGTAGTTAAACACTGCTCCATGCATTCCGTCAGTCCCTCTTGAAAACTAGTTATTTTTAGAGCTGAACTAAGGCTACGATATTTTTTAATTTTTTATTCATCATCTCAAACTACCTTTCAGCTGGGATATGCAAGTATCCAGTCTTTGAAAAATTAAAAGCTGGACAGACTAGAACAGAGACATTGCCAGGCATTCATTCTTTGCAAGGAAACTGACATTTTTGGACAACAAGGAGACTCTGAGATAAAAGTTAACCTATTAACCTCTTTGTGTGGCCATACCCTGGGGAGTACATGAAAAAGCCTCCAAACCCAAAAATAACTGGAAAGTAACACTAGTCTACAACCAAGTTTAAAAAAAACATGCAACACAATTGTGGTTATTCAGTCTTCCTATGCACAGACACATTACATTAAGAGCGGTTGAAATTGTTTTCACACTAGGACACGACTGTAGGGCACTTCAATCATTAATAACAAATAGTAAATGTTACACCATGTATCATGCGCTTCCATTGTGGTTTCAAGGCGCCGATGACAGGTGCTGCCGTGCTGCGTCTGTTCTGGGACCAGATCAGCAGAGGGACGCAACACTCCCCCCCCCCCCCCCCCCCGCCCTCCCCAGATTGCACGGATGTGCACCCTCATTGCGTGAGTCAGGCAAAGACCAGCGTAGCAGGGAGCACCAGCCTCTCAGAAGTATAGGTTTTGCCGAAACACCACAGCTGTGTTGATTTACACGGAGATTATTCCAGCTGCAAGCCAGCAAAGTCTGCAGGTGGAATAATCGGGGAAAAACATGCAAAATTGGCACTTAAGTCCGATTTCCGAAATCTAGGCCCCAAAAACTCATAATTCATATTATTGCCCTGTACTAAGAATTAACTTGAACTCTGATAACAAGAATTATGAGGCAGGCAAATAGCAAAAAAATTGTTACGGGCCACTCGTAATGAGGACCTACAAAACACACAGACCATAGCGTTTAGTACCCTTTTCAAACCATTATTCATCATGTGAGGAAGGGACGGTATACTCTGTAAACATTCCTGCCCCTATAATGACTACAGTGTTTTTAACATTTGATTACTTGTTTGTGCCGGCCGGGCTGTGCCATCATTTTGTAACTCGTGTAACGCAGTAAGTAATTTGTCAATTGTACATTTGTTTTTTAATGGGTGTCTGAAAAACTTCAGCGATCACGTCACACAATCCACCGTAGCTCATGTAAAAGCACATCATCACAATTAATTAAAATTCCCTCAAACAAGCTACAAAAGTAATTATACGATAACGATTTTCATTTGCCATCATTTGCCACAACGTCACGCAGTCATCATTACTGTTGTGAGTCACAAAGCCTCGAAACCAATGATAATATTTATGCGTGCGTTGGCGTTAGCACGGAGACTGTGTTACAGAGTCAAAGGTGTTTTCTGAAAATGTGCACTGAATCCAGGCAGTCATAGTTTTACCTCTTTAATTCTTGTTTTACACGGTCAAGGTGGAGTCTCTGTCTCTGGCTCCGACTGCAACTGCTGCCTTTCGGCTTGCAGGGTCAGCTCAGCACCAAACATCCTCGTGTGCGCGGTAACTCAGCCAATCCTGGCGCAGCATAACATCGCCACGCCACTGCGCCAGGATTGGCAGGGCTAATACTGCCCACAATGAGACCCGGCTCCCCCGGGTCTCTGCCTGTGTGACGGCTAGGGGAGGAGGAGGAGGGAAGGGGCTATTGCGTGTGTGCGCATGCGTGGGCAAGTCATAAAAATGACTTGTCCTGAATGCGCACACTGCTGCTGCCCTCCCTGCCACACTGCGCTGATAATAAATCAGTGAGTCACACGCTGCCAGCCTGCCACTCACTGCCGCAGGCCCGCCCCCACACCTTCCCCGATTGCGATAGCTACTCCTGTTGTGCGCTCTGCGCTGCGCTCATAATTTCACTTTTCAATTTGCAGGCAGTGTAAGTGACAGCAGTGACAGTCGTCCATGTGGGTAGTGGGGCAACGCCCCAACGCCCCCAATGGACGAACCGCCACTGTTCCTCTACTAGGGCGGAGGTGTGTCTCCCCTCGGCTTTCTCGCAGTGTGATAAGCAGAAACATAAAATGTTAATAACTTTCAATTATTACGATTTTATTTTTGGTTGCAGGCGGGTGGGTGGGTGGGTGGGGGGGCTACTCGGACAGCAGGTCGGAGAGTAGTGGTGTGCCTGCCCACTCCGAGTGCACAAAGACTGTTTGGTCGGCCCCTTTGAGCCGCCCAAGCCAGTCATGCGCACTCTGCCCTTCTCCATGCAGGCTGCAATGCAGCCTACATGGCGAAAATGGCCTCCCCATAATCCCCTGGCTGGCGGCGTCCTGACCAATCACAACGCTTCTTGTAGCATTGTGATTGGTTTAGGGGAGGGGAGGGAGGGAGCCTGGCTGCCTGCTTCTGCTTCCTATTCCTGGAGGGCAGAAGAGCAGAGAAGACGCGGGACCCGGCGGGCAGAAAGGTACGTTTATATATATTTTCTTTATTAAATCAAACCCCCCCGCGTGACTACTCCCTCCCCGTGCGACCCCCCACCCTCGAGTCATGCCTGCAGCAGCTGGTGTATGTGCTATATATATGAATCCAAAAGAAAGCAAATAAATATGACTTGAGACACAGTGAAACTACAGACAAGGTCGGATATTTGGGTGATGTAATAGAGGGAATGTTAATTCATCACTTGCTGGTGGTCTTCTTCTGACTTTTTGTTCTATGATGAGTTTCTACCAAGTAATCCCTGCCCATTTAAGGCCTCATTTATGAAAAGTGAACAGCGATGCAGCACTTTTCATAGCGCCTCTCTTGAGAGACCATTGATGCGCCAAATATACACTATGGCGCTCCAAGTCTCAAGGATTGACGAGATCCGTCAGGAATCCTGACATATCTGGTGGCTCAGTAATGACGCATTGCTGTAGTGTAAACTGAAGCAACTCCAACAGTGGTGCAATTACATATGGGCAAGACCCCGCATCACTCCTTTCGCCTGCTTGAAGCAGGCAGAGGGATTGTGACGCAGTCAAGTGGTATGAGTGGCGCCACTTCTACGAGGCTTTTTTTACATGGGCACGCCCACCCTGCATACATTATACCTGACGCAGATATAATGTAGTGCAGGGCTTTACAAAGTGATGCATCTGCCTAGATGCGTCACTTTGTGAATAGTGTGCAGTGTGGCGCATTGATTACGCCATCGCAGCGTCACAAAAAAGTAACTCCACGCCAGCGCAAGCCCTCACAAATAAGGGCCTTACAGTTTTCCATCCACTGCTCATGCCTAGAACAGACTTATTGCTCAGCGTGCACATCCATAAGTCACTCATTACTGTGCAATTCACTATCATTAAAGAACAACGCATCTGCCCTGGTTGTGTCTTCATTTTGTTGAGATTTAATGATAAATCTCTTCTAACATATTATGCATGATGCTCACTAGGCACTAACCTATCAAGACATACATCAATCCATCGTAGTAGTATCATTTCCGGAAGAGTGACTGGTGAATGGAAAGAAAAGAATGTGGTCCTACCTCATTTGTCAAAGTCTTGCACTAAGGGGTCCATTAGGATGACGGGCGGACTTTGCCCGCCCGTCATCCTATCGTAAATCGGGACCTCCCGCCATATGGGCGGGGGTCCCGGGGGTGCCATTAAGATGTGCCCGCCACAGTGGCGGGCACATCCTGTATTTTCAGCATTGTGGCGGGCGGTGCTCTCTGCACCGCCCGCCACAATGCTGAAAATGCACTTTCACATTTTCATTTGCAAAGCGGCAGGCACCGCGCGGTGCCTGCCGCTTTGCAAATGACAATGAAGGGGGGTACCACAGGTACCCCCCATGTGCACCCCCCCAATTGTACTTCACTCTGGGGGCCCGCAGGGGGCCCCCAGAGTGAAGACTGCATGCCTTTCCGCGGCGGCATTGCCGCCACGGAAAGGCATTGAAAAATGCCCATTATAATATGGCTGGCGGTGTCTGAAAGACACCGCCACCATATTATCCCTTTTCCGCCCCGGCCGCAAGGCGACCGGGGCGGAGAACAGGCGGGCGGTGTTTCCCACCGCTGCGGTCCCCTCCGCCATCGTAATATGGCGGAGGGGAATGCAGGGAAGGATGTCGGGCGGATTGCCTCCGCCAGGGTGGCGGTGGCCACCGCTACCCTGGCGGAGGCAATCCGCCCGACATCCTAATGGACCCCTCAGTTTTGTGCGGCGAGCATGTGGCCTAAGGGCCAGAGCTGTTGACTTTGGAGCTGGGGAACCAGGTTCAAGCCTCGGCATTCGATCAACATCCTGTGATTCTAGGCAAATCACTTCATCTCCCCCATGCCTACCAAAAATCAATGTGTCCTTACAGGTACTCATGTAAAGTGCTCCAATACCTTCAGGTCGAGTTTGCCCTATAAAAAACTGCAAAAATGAAGAAACAAATTGATTCTGCTCCCGATTGTGGTGCATTTAGTGGTCCACCTTCCTATAAAATTAGCAGCTCAACACATGTAGACGTGTAGCAAGCAAACAGAAAGCACTGGGCGAATATTAAAGAAATCGAGCTTCTTCTCCAGGTCCTAAAAACAGTCTGCTTGCCATAGGTTCCTAGCCAGGTCTTTTCCTGCCTGTGGCTAGACGAGTGGGGTGGAAAGGACGTGGTGACGTTGTGTTCTCTCTGATGCAAGGCAACACACGGCACAACCTTTTCTGTTTCCTGGTAACTTTCAACAAGTCGATGATGTAGCGCCATGTGGTGCTGGCAGAGCTCACTCAATAATGGCGCGAGAACGTGCCACCGACTGCCAGATGTTCTGCATTGAAAGTGTAGGGGAAATCATGGCCCGGCCACAGTCTTTCCCTGTGATCAGGAACAGATGTTAAGGTTGCTGCATCCAATAACCGCATCAATAACTGCTAGTGGGGGATGGAGGTCAGCAGCACAACCTGATGCTCTGAAGGATGGGAGCAGACTCAAGAAAAGCTATCTCATGGGCCACTGTCCGTAAATCCAGGGGAATCCGAGTTCTTAAATTCAGGTTCCAGAGTCAGCAATACCTTGTAGGAGATGTATGTGCCAAAGGATTAGGCGTTGATTAACTCACCATTTTGAAGGTGGCCAATTGAGGGCGGAGGAATGCTTTGCTCTAGTCTGGTAAGTCTGATACCGAGCACATGAGAATTATGAAATTCATCAGGGCGTATAGAATATTCATATAATCCTCGGCTGTTCTTACGTGAGGATGAGCTAATTGGCTAGTCCTTGTGCCAAAGTAGGTTTCAATAACGAAACCCATCTGAAACAACATTTGTACTTTGGCGACCAAAGCATAAAAAAGTGGAAAAACACTGCATTTTGATCGGCTGCAGGTTTTTACTCGTGGTTCTGCACTAACCTCGGTAGTGCAATAGGGCTTTTCGTTAAAGTATTTGTTTCCCTCTTGGAAGAATTTCATTGGCATCCCGTTCAAAAACGGATTAATTTGTAAATCCTTAGCTATGGTACACAATGGCTTTTGTGACTTGGGTCATAATTTTTATAAGAAGACATTTATTAAACGTGCCCTGCCTTTGAAACTTGATTCTGCCTCCTGTCTTCTTTATGGAGTCCTTATTTCCCATCAGACATTCAGATTGCAAGATGTCCAGTTGTGAAACTTTTTTTCGCTTCACCTCCAAATATTCCTAATGATACCCAATTTCAGAAAGCTTTAAGGACCTTGCTATGTAGGCAGTATCCAGGGATTCTGGACCACATCCTTCATTGTTGTAGAGCGTCTTGATGCCTTTGTAGGTAGTGATAGTATCATTCGCAGCCGTATAAAATAATTTAACATGACATAACATGATGTAACATTGTATGACCTAAAATGACATGAGATAACATATCTGTAATATTGTTGTGCTACTCTTGATGTTAACTATGCTGTGGTACCAGAATAGATTTGTCTGACATAAACCTAAACATTACGTCCTACTTGTCGTTTAGAAAAATATTTCCCAAATGGAGCTAATAATAGAAAATCTAAACCCTATGGGAAAATATTTTTGAAAAAACAAATAGTTATGCCACAGGATCTTCGCCATATAGTAATTCTGTATGTCATATTGTGGGTTTTAGGACTTTTCACCGCGGGAAGACCACTGTTACATGCATCATGCCAGTGTTCCTCCCATGGCGAACATGTCACCTCAAATTTTTCTTTTTTATGTAGCAGTGTGATCTCTTCCCCCAGTCCACATACCTTATTTTTGTTGTGGGGTGCACTGTTGTGTGAATTTGTAATGATGGAACCCTTGCGGCTCCTAATGGACTCCATAGAACTGTGACGTAAGCACTAGAGCATAGTGAAGTGTATACAGGTTTAGACTGTTGAGTTTATGGTTACACACAGAAGAATAAAGCGTGCTATACTAAGCTCCGTGTGTGGCGTAGTCTTTGGTGAGGACCCTGGCTGAGGAGGACTCTACATGCAGCACATTTCTGTTTTTAAAGGTTTTCTGGAGGTCTGAAAAAGACATATCATGACCTCTAAATATACCTGTTATCAGCTTCCCTGACCCACCGCTATTTTCTGGTACGTCTGCATTATTATTTTTTTAATGGGGAGATTCTCCTCTGTGCTCCCACCTTCTGTTTTATGAGTGTGCACTCCCATACCACCCCAAATCCCCACATCACTGTTCTTGCGTTTTATTCCATATTTGTTGCCAGTACTGCTGAGTATGTCATCTCATGGTGTAGTTTAGGGGTCACTTTACACATGCGGTGCATTTTTCTTCATTGCGATGGGCGCACCTTTAAAAAAGTGCGCCAGGCGCAATGAAGGAAAATGCGCCGCAATATGGGAAATGTGCTGCCCCAAGGGCAGCCGCAAACTTGTGCTGCCCTGAGGGCAGTCCATTCGCAGGAAGTAAGGAGCAGCTGCTTTACAGCCGCTCCGTGTTTCCCTGTGCAGGCGGCAACATGCCTGCACTTTTAAAAGAGAATAGAGATCCCCCTACAGGCGGGTGCAGTCAGTGACTGCACCCGCCTGCAAGGGGATGTCTGGGGTGTCCATAGGACCCCTTTACCTCCTGCAGAGGGTTGCCTTCAGCGTGCGCACTGACAGTGCACTACCTTTTAGGTGGACCTCCTAAGGGCTTCTTTGCCTCTACACCCTGATCGCTAATGCAGCGTGGGCACAGAGGCAAAGGAGTTCCCTCGTTAGCATAGGGCATGCCCCCAGGCACATGAGGGAACACCCCCTGCAGATATCGCTGGTGTTTCATATGCACCAGCGCTATTGGTATTACAGAAGGGGCTGCACAAGTGTATACGGCCCCTTCTGTAATGCCAAAGTTCCATGGGGCACGCAAAGTGGGTGCAAACGCCCATTAAACCCCCAGAGAACTTTATGTAACAAAGCCCCCAGTGAGTACAAGCCTGATGGCATGATGGCTGCTCAAATAACCTTGCAAAGGACTATTCTGAAATACACTGGGGCGGCCCACTGCTTTCTCGTAGTGTGAGAAACAGAAACATGAAATGGTAATAATTTTTCGTTATTACTATTTTTTGTTTGGTTGCGAGCGGGCGTTGGGCGCGGCTCCTCTGCAAGCAGGGGAGGAGTGGAGTGCCTATCCACTCCCGAGTGCGCAAAGACTGTTTGGTCGGCCCCCTGGGGTTGCCCAAACCAGTCATGTGCACTCTGCCCTTCTCCATGCAGGCCTACATGGAGAAAATGACCTCCCCATAAGCCCCTGGCTGAGTGGCGTCCCGATCAATCACAACACTATTTGCAGCATTGTGATTGGCTTAAGGGAGGGAGCCTGGCTGTCTGCTTCTGGTTCTTAGTCCTGCCGAAGGCAGGAGAGCAGAAGCAGAGAAGACGCGGGACCTGGCCGGCGGAAAGGTAAGCAAAAAAAAGATTATTATTAAATGATTCCCCGCCCGTGTGAGCTCCCCGCACGAACCCCCCTCCTCATGTGCCCCATCACCCGCGAGCCATGCCGGCAGCGACTGGAAGTACAACTGCTAGTTCCTCCATTTCTAGTATTGTGAGTAGTATTAACTAGACTTGCACTGATGTTAGTAGCCATACTATTTGTAAACCTGGTGTGAATTGTTGCTTAAATACTAGTAAGGCAAATACAATTGGTAGAGCCAGTAGAATCATAGCTGTTGTCATACATTAGAAAGGTACATAGTACTATTATCGGTAGATTCTAGACAAGTAGTTCTAATTGTGCTGTTTAGAATTCAAGGAGTAGTCATTTTGTTAATATAAAGATGGTGTCAGACTAAGTAATGGATTCTCTCAAAGGGAGCATAATTCCTTAGTTTAGTATGTAATATATATTGTACATAAATCATGACTCAAATGTTGTGGTCTTCTAGTGCCTCCTGGGGGGTCTGACAACACTTACAAATCATTCCACATTAACTCTGAAAGGCTATCATGTCGCATGATTACTATGGTTACCATAGCACCCCAATGCATAGTTACATCTTATGCATCCTTTATATTCTTTATGAGTTCATATCTACTTATAGAAGTGGTGAATGGTTCCAAAAACTTCTAATGTATAGCTTAGCATGTACTGGATTGAATAGCTGGTGGTTTGGCTCTGTCCTCTGAGACAGGTCGACATTTTTCAGAGCACTGAGCCAGGGCCCCTTCAGCACATTTTCTGGTCTTTTTATATTAGCAAAATGTAGAGCCGCACTTCATCTTGAGATTTCTGTTGGCAATTTAGTATACAAAATACAAATATGGATTGGACACGTTGCAACCTGTTTTTTAATGGTCTGGTCTTCCAGCTCCTATGAGAATTGGAATTAATACAATGAGAGACGTGTAGCAACGTGATTCACCCCCCCGCCCCCTCCCCACATGCAGACACACAGGCACATCCGAGCGACGAGACCTGACCAATGGCCACAACGAGATATATATTTAGCTCTCTCAATTAATTCAATAATGCATGCATTACACACGTCCTTGAGGCATTTTAAGCCCTCCTGCCCCCCGCCCGCAAAGGAATATTGCCACTCTTCCCACAAACTGTGCGCGTGAATGTGTTTGAGTCTGTGACTGCCACGCTTGGGCCCTGCACCGGAAGCGTGTTTTCTCGCTTTTGACAATGACGGCACATTACTCATACCCGGCTTCAGCCTCTAACTCATGGGTACTCACAAACTTTCTCTCGGGGGCCGAATTTACAGTGTGGTTTGTGGCCGAGGGCCGCATCGGTGGGGGCGGGGTCATTTGGGGGTGGGGTCATTTGGGGCGGGGCTAAAGGGGGTAAAAAAAGACCACTGTCGTTTCAAAACATTACTAGACAGTGCTGTATTTCCAAAGCAGATTTAACTACATGCAGCACATGTTTATAGTATTTTTTATTAGCAGTCAGGTGTGGCCAGAAAGAGCAAAACATCCCAATTGTTAGTAATTGTTTGGCATTTCATTGCCCAGTTACAGCTTATTACGTTATATAATTCAACAATGCAGCTTCTTAAATATCTCCAGCTAGCTGAAAGTACAAACAAGGAAGCAAGCATTAGCAAAGCCAAAAGGTCTAGCCTTGGCAAGATTGCAATGAATTGAGAGCTTGATGCCGTCTTTGGCCCAGTCACTGAAAGTGCACAGGTGCACTCGCCTAAATTCTCAATGTATTTACATTTTATAATCATGGCTAGTAACTGTTTCCAATATTGTAACACAGCAGTAGCTCACTAATATTACTGCAAGTAATGTCAGACTCCACTCCCATTTCTCATATGTGAGTTCCTGTTTTGATCTGGTTTAGCACTTCACTTGACAATAAAACAATCCCCTTTTACAGTTCCTTATTGTGATCCACTCCGTATTATTCCTCCCCTGGAATGAAGCAAATGCTACTGCATCTCTATTTTGTTAATTAAACACAATTTGACAAAAGAAAAACTTCCCATCAGAAACCCTGAAACAAGTTTTCAGTTTTTGGCTAGTATTATTTGAAATGCAAATCTTAAAAAAAAGGAAGCATATTTTTCTTTTACACAGGGCATTTTAATTAAAATAATTTTGGGTAGGGCAGGTGGCAGAGGAGCACATCATGGCAGTATGTCTGGGACATCGTGGACTGTGTAAATGCGGAAAGGACGTAAGGCGGTCTGGTCTGAATGACAGCGTTTTTCAGTACAGAACCTTGCAATTGTCAAACACCTTCAACCTAAGTCCCTGCTGCAAAAGCCAGTCCTTCCTCAAGAACAAAACAATACATACTGCAAAACAGGTGTTCACCCCTTTTCAATCCATGTCATTTAAGTGAGGTCAATGCCAATGATGTCAACCATTCTACCCTGCCACTTTGGTGAATCCACCTGCATGGAAACGTGTTCAGGTGGTTCGGCGTGAGTTGGAGGTATCAGGGCACCCAAGGTGGATTGCAGTTTAAGGTTCTCTTCCCCATCTTCATTTCCCTGCCCCATCTTCCCTGCCTCATCTTCATTTCCCTGCCACATCTTCTTTTCACTGCCCCATCTTTATTTCACTGCCCCATCTTCACTTCCATTCCGTTTTCACCTCTCTTTCCATCCCTCCCCAGTCACCTCCCCTCCCTTTCCATTGCCTCTCTTTCTCTCCCCCCCTTGTCTCCCACTCACTTTCTATTTGCTTCTCGGACCCCTGTTCAGCGTGCTTCATTGCTGTGCCCGCACAAATTAAGCACGTTTGCTTTGTCCCCCGAGCTCCGGTGTAGCCCACGCCCACCCCAAGTAGCTAACCTGCAGGCCACAGGACAAAGGATGCTTCCAAAACGCACGTCTCCCCCCAGAGCCCCTCTAACATGCACACGCCACTTTTCTGTTGTAACACACTGTTTGCTACCTCTCACATTTTGTTTGATTTCCATACTTGCACAAGTGCCACCATTGCCTACGTAACGTTTGTTCTTTGTTCTTGTGTTGGAGTGTCCTGACGTGTACTTTGTACGCTTTTGTAACCTTCACACATGTCACTTTTTCCACCTATATTGCACCGTTTGCTACCTCTTGTATTTTGTTTCCTCACGATTATCACTTTTGCCTCCTGTATTGTAACGCTTGCTTTTGTAATTTTTTCACACGTAATTGTTCTCATTTATCAGCTCTGTTTGTAAAGTGAGGCCTCTGACACCTTCGGGTACAGTCCGCGCGGGAGAACAATGCATAAATAAATACCTATCTAGGCAGAAGACTTTACGGCGGTAGTGAAGATCTTGGTGACTGGGGGCAGCGAGGACTTCAGTGAAGATTCTCCCCGGCTGCTCCAATGCGAGGAAGATTCTCCGGGGCTGCTGCAGAGGGCCATCGACGTCACCACGGACACGGGAAGCTCTTTAACAGGCCCTTTAAAAGTCAGCTGTAACCGCGCTAGTTACAGCTGACTTTTAAAGGGCCTGTGCTTCGCGCCGGGTGCCGGGGGTGACGTCACAGGGGCGCAGTCCAATCAAGGCAAACAAAACAAAGAAGATGGCCGCAGGAGCAAACGTTGCGAATACGTATTTACAACGTGTGCGCCTGCGGCCATCTGCTCTGTTTAACGTTCAACTTTATCCATGAAGGACATGCACAGGGTCCGCGGGCCGCCAATTAAGGCCAGGCGGGCCGCCAGCGGCCCGCGGGCCGTACTATGAGTACCCCTGCTCTAACTGATGCCCGTTGTTCTCCCAGAGGGCACGTTTGTCTTGGGCACGACCCTAAGTGATGTCATCAACTTGTGTAGGTCAGGCGACCTTTGCACACTATTCTCTGTGAGAAAAAGCGTGTGTGGGCATTAACAAAAGAAATGTGACGTATACTTACTTTGTATTGCCCACATTGTGGCCCAATAAAGACATAATTTCTCTTCCCAGGACATTTATTTCTAGACATAATAAAACTACGTCATAGAAAGTCCGCATATTCACAACCTTACCAAATTTACAGTACATTATTTCCAGAGATAATTTTAATTCAGAAGGGCATCGTTTGTTATCTGTTCTTCACCAGGAATGTTGTTACTTTTATGAGCTATTCATCACGCATGCATAACCTTTCCTGTCAAATTTCCTGTCAGATTGTGGATTGGAAAAGGTAAAAAGCAAAAAGCAGCTACAATTTCTATTTTTGCCCAATGTGTCTCATAGTGCTCAATTTGTACAAATAAATAGTTTAAAAAAATACATAAATAAAATACAAATAATAATAGCCGGGGGCCAAAGTATTTCCTAATAGTAGCAGCTGGTGGTACAGAATGCTAGAAATGTCGAACTCCAATCCTGCATCATCTTCATTCCACTTCATACTTCATCTTCCAAGATGCTGCACTTCCTGTCTCTTTGCCTCACTAGTGCAGGTTCTGCGGCTGACCGAGGCCCCCACAGGGGGCCACTAAAGAGGGCAGCCTCAAGTATCATCGGGCACCGCCCCCCCCCCCCCCTTATGGGCAGGGACTCAGGGTGCGCTAGGGAGCATCACTTCCTCCGCGCTAGGACTGGGGGAGGAGTATATAGGCCTCCCCCACCATCTTGGCACCCTCTTACGCGTGCCCTACATAACGTCTGATCACTGTCTTATTCCTTCGCCATTGGTTTCCTAGCTTTTTCATTCGCCTTCTTTCTCTCTTGTTTTGCTTTTCCTCTCCACTCTGGGTTTTAGGATGAAAACTGAGTTCCACTTCACTGAAATGAGTGACGTTGTCCTCCACTTGCAACAATCAGCGCTAATTATACTCTGCCGGCTGCCTCTGCTTCTACTCCCTCTCCTACTTTTGTGTAACACTTCTACCCTTCTCTCACCGACCTCTATAGTGCTCTTTAAATTATCTCACGCTCACTTCCAGATTCATTATCTTTTCCTCATTTCAGAGTTGATGAAATGAGTTCCATGAAGCTTATTAATAGTGGCACCCGGGCCCTGCTGTGCCTTAAAGGAGACTTATTATAGAGAACAGTGGTCCCTAGTATTTCAGAGGATCACACGAATGATAGGCATACACTAGATAGTGAGTATGTCCTTTGTCCAGCCGGACAGGAGTATTTTTACTGCATATGGTGTTTTTAGTCGACTTTTCGGTGCCAAAACTAAATACAGCGGTACAAAAGGGGGTGGTGATGGACGGAGCATCTGAATCAATTAAACACTCACACCCAGTCAAAAGATCTGGGTTTAATCCATCACCGTTCTTTAGCCCACTCTGCCACCCCAGTTCAGACATGGCTATATGCAAATCAGTCTGACCCTGTGCCTCATGGGAACAGTCCAGCCCGAACTGCCAACCCATGTCTTCCCTGGACCGGAAACAAGCTACCGAGGACCGGTTTCTGGTATTCCAGCCGTCTTCAGCCCGGCTTGCTTGAATCCAGTGGCAAAGTGAGCAAGGGACTCACGTCTGAGCATACCCTGCCACACTTATGGCGGCCAAAACTAAATACAGGGCATCATCTTCAGGACTTTAGAATGTAACATTTCTCGGGTTAGTGCCAACAACCAGCGCAGTGGCATCTCCAGCTAAAGTTTAGCAGCGATACCCGCCAAACTGACGCTGGAGATGCCACTGCGCTACCGGTTTTAAACGAGATACGATTGGGCTTTTACTTGTAAAAAACTGTCACTTCGACTGGTTGCTGGCACTAACCCGAGAAATCGGCCTTTTTCAACTCGGAAGGCAGTATTAACCGGCTGGCCCCCCTGGAACAAATATTGTTACACGCGCCTATAACTTTACAAGTTTAAGCAATATACGCCTGACAGTGTGTTTGAAAAGGCATAATACATTACGATTTCAAGACAAACATGTTACATTCTAATGTCCTGAAGATGATGCCCTGTATTTAGTTTTGGCATTGAAACGTCGACTAAAAACACCATATGCAGTATGCAGTAATGTTGTATGCAATGGTGATTAAGAATTTGAATCAAGTCTGTTCACTGAGTACAAGTACACAGACCGCTTCGCTTGCCTTTTGTTAAACTTTTCTTTGTTTTGTCTTGTTCTCTGTGGGTCACAGGTCGTGCCCACTTGTTATTTCTCAGTAATTCATATGCTATTACCTATATTCAAAAATAAACTCCTGTCCGGCTGGACAAAGGACATACTCACTATCTAGTGTATGCCTATCATTCGTGTGATCCTCTGAAATACTGGGGACCACTGTTCTCTATAATAAGTTACCGCCCAAGGTCCCTAGTGAATTACCTTTGGGTTCCCTTGTTTTTTCGTAACAGTGCCTTAAAGGAGATGCCTATTCAATTCTGAGTATTGTCTCAGAAACATATAACTTTGTTCTGCAGATAAATTGGCCCTGCACCCCATTTACTTGCATAATGATGACAAATAGTCCTGACATTTTCACTTTTATTAACTAAATAATTTCTTTCCCTTGTAACATGCCGTGTTTGTTAGTATTGGGACAGTATAACCTCAAAGGCCTGTAGGTTTTCTTGCTGTGGTTAGTACATGAGCCTATTTTCTACACTGTAGCTTCAGGCAAACAGTCTGGAACTGATTCACAAAGAGTGTGGATGTCATGTAGTCCTGTGTGAGTCCCCGCACTCTGGGCTGGAATCTCCGCAATGGGAATTCTCATTTTGGAGTTCCATCTGTCCACCCCCCTCCTCACAAAGGGCACTCATGGGGTAGGCCCTCCCACCCCATGAGTGCCCTTTGTGGGGAGGGGGGCGGACAGATGGAACTCCAAAATGAGAATTCCCATTGCGGAGATTCCAGCCCGTAGTGCGGGGACTCCCACAGGACTGCAGGGCCTCCACACTCTTTGAGTCTTGTCCACAGATTTCAAACTTAAAATCCACCTATAGTAAGACTAGACATACAGTTGAGGCCTAAAGCTGTTTCATGCGCAAGTGATAAAAGTGTAGTTTGTTAACATGTCAGGTAAAAGGAGAGAGGTGTGATTTTAAAGCATAGTTCTGGAATATTGCAGGCTTATTGCACAAGTTAGAAATTAATGAGTGGGTCATCTTTATAAAAAAAGATAGTATAATATGCCTACAGGAAACATGGATGCGAGATACTGTACATATGAATGGTTTCTTTTCCATTCATACTCCAGCAAACGTTCCCTTAGGTGGTCATGCAAAAGGAGGATTACTGACGTTGGTCTCAATAACACTGAATGGCAGGTTAGGAAAGACTAAGACTGATTCACCGTACTTTCAGATTATTAATATCTCTCTCAGGAAATGTTTTACTAAGTATGGGCGAATTTGCGCTTTGCCAATTTGCGTATTCACGAATTCGCAAAATACGCTAACTTTCGCAAATTTGCGGATTTTTTCTTTTTTTTGTGTTCGCAAGGGTTTCTGCCAGTTCGCGAGGGTTTTTACCAGTTCGCAAACGCGAACTTACTTATCGGGTTGCAACTGTCGCGACCAAGTTGTTTCTACGTCTGGTTCATCACAGCACCCTCTGTTTCACCACTGCCACCCTCTGTCTCACCCATGCCACCCTCTGGTACATCACTGCCATCCTCTGGTTCAATCACTGTAGATTATGGGGGGAAAAGCACACCTGCCCTGCCTCAACTGACATGAATGAATTAGGGGTTGATTAATGTGTCACTGAATTTGAACTTCCAGTCTGGCACCTGCTTCCTTATCTGTAATTGCTTTCTGTTGCAGTGTAATTTTTTCTAACAGGACCTTTGTGGCATACTTTTAGCTATTCTCTGAGCCTGCTGTGAGGGTCAGAGCAGGGTCATAGAATAGTTGCAAGTAGGCAACTGAACTCTGGAGGGGCCCCTCAGGAAGCACTACAGGGAATGGTTACTAATGATGAGCTTGAACTTTTGCACCTGCTGAGTGCTTTCAGTTTTGCAAAAATTCGTTTTTCTGCAATTTCGCGGGATTCGGGGGGCGCGAATTTGCACGAGATCGAATTCGGAAGCCGCGAATTTGTGCGAATATGCGATTTGTTTTTTTTGCGGCGTTTTCGTTCGCGTGGTTTTTTGCGTTTTCGCAAGTCACCGGTAGCGCAAAGAGGCAAAGTTACCCTAGCGGTCGTACATGGGCGCGGCCATCTTGTTTGCGTGACGTATTTCCGCTTCCGGGCGCTATGTGCTCAAGAGTTGGATGATGTTTTGTTAACCCATGTCGAAGAGCTGAATACGGATTTGTAATCCTTTGGGGAGGCGATTTTAATTGTAAACTCTGTCCTCTGTCCAAACAGGCTGCATGCCATCTGGTGGCTGGGGCGACCGTCGTTAGTTGCCATTACAATCACAATCCCAGTGGGAGTATTTTTAATTCATTTTGTCAACATTTCCCCTATACTTTACTGTGGATCTTATAAATTATGTAGGCACTGATTTAGTTACATACTCAGGGAGAGGACAAGGCACCCTAATTGATTTTATTGCTCTTTCAGAGTTTTCTAAACCTCCCTTCTTGATTTTTAACATTCACAGAATTTGTTATAGTGATCAGTACCCTCTAACCTTAGAGCTGATGATACAATCTTATGAACAAACTGCTACAGTTAGATCAGGTCCATTAACTTATGTTAAGAACAAGGAGTTAATTCGGAAGTGGTCTACTATAAACCCTGATTTGGTCTTATCTCAAATTGTAACAACTAATTTGACCCAAGTTCTGGATTGCGTTGAAGATACCATAAATCCTTTAGTTATGGTAACATCATTTGAGTCAATAGTAGAGACCATAATTATTGCATTGACTAAAAAAATCAAGTCCAGCATACAGAACAATAAGAAGTGGTTTAATAGTGACTGCACTTTCTTCCATAACAATGTAATTAAGGTATTGAAAATAAAAACAAGAAACATCCGAGGTAAAGCAGTCACGCCTCGAATACAAGCAGGCGTTAGAGAAACTCAAGATAGAACTTAGACACGAGGCTTGGCAAAACCTCCATGTGGCTTGCCAAAGTAGAGATTCCAAACTCTTTGGCAAACTGTTAAACAGGATTATTTTAATGGGAACAATAGTAGTAAGATAGACGTGGCAATTATGCCTGAGACGTGGGTCGATCATTTTTCAGATCTTTATAAAACTGGTAGTGATCTTGATTTTTGTACCAATTTCAATTATGAGGCCTCAACCCTGGCACCCCCCAGATTAGATGAGGTGGATAGGGCCTTAACACAGACTGTGAAGAATAAGGCCTGAGGCTCTGATGGCATCCCGGCGGATCTGTTTTTAGCTAATACTCCCTTGTGGCTCCTGCTGCTTACAAATATTTTGAGTTGCTATGCGGCTCAGGGACCCCCTGACTCTTGGAGATCTGTGATAATAGCTCCCATCTTCATAAAAGGTGATAGGGCGGATCCCACATGTTACCGGCCAATATCCTTAATTGACTGTACCTGTAAAATTATGGGCAGAGGTATTCTAGAAAGGCTGGAGGTTGGGTATTGGAAACCGGCAAGTTTTCGGATATTCAATATGGTTTCAGCAGGCCTCGGTACTGTCGAACAGTGCCTCAATCTGCACCTAGTCATAGTTAAATATACCCTGGCCAAACCTGGATTCCTTGTTTTAGAGTTCATGGACTTAGTGTCTGCCTTTGACTGGGTGCAGAGAGTGAGGCTGTGGGAGAATTTTGCAAATGGGCATTGAACTGGCGATTGTGCATTTTTTAGCAGCTATGCATCTGGACGTCACAGAGAGGGTACGTTATGGAGAAGGTGGGGAACTCACTGCCCTAATTGAAATGAAACGCGGGGTATGTCAGGGCTGTGTCCTTTACCCATTTTATTTTGTCTGTATATAAACGACCTAGAGAGCCACATTAAAAGTGGGAATGTAGACGCTCCCCAGATAAGCCGCAGGATGTTTCCAGCGCTATTATATATAGACTATTGTGTTTTTATGTCCAGAACTGGGGTGGGGTTGCAAAGGCTTTTAAATAGTTTTAACACATTTATGGATGACCTTGGCGTGAAGACAAATGTAGCTAAATCTCATATTGTGGTGGTGTGTAAATCCCCCGCAATTTTAAAGACATGTTTTATAAACAATGAGAAACTGCTTTATGTGCCCAACTTCTCTTATTTAGGAATTCTTTTTTAATCAAAAATACTTGGTCCACTTATTAGAGGCAAGGATCAGGGGTTTCCACCAAAGCCTGGAGGCAATCTTCAGGTTCACAAAAAAACGAGGCTCTCGACCCATCAAGGTAAGGACTGAAATTTATAAAGCACGCACGTGTGCTGGTACCCTGTATGGTACTGGAGTTTGGGGTTCCTGTAATGTCGAATGCCTGCAGAGAATTGAGAATACATTTTTGAAACGTTTGCTGAGTGTTCCAAAAATGCACTTCTGCTACCATTTGTCACAGCGAACTTGGTGTGATTCCCCTGTCCTTTCGCATACATTTAGCCCCTTTGTTATTGTGGCATAATATCTGGGTGAAGGAAGAAGCAGCTTTGAACCGTGATGTTATTATAGACTGTTTAAAACTAGAACGGGTGAGTAAAATCCCATTGATCTCTTACGTTAAGGCTCAATTGGAGACCCTGGGTTTGTCGGATTGTTTCGACAGGCCTTGAAATATTGTGAAAACCATCAAGGGCAAAGCTGAAAAGGGACTTTTTAGCTCACTCCTATTCAATGAGGTACACAGGAAATAATGAAAAAAAGGGTTGTTGATCATTCACTTTCAGTCTGTTCTCCAGGCACAGAGCTTTATCTATCCTTTCACCTTAGTCATGCTAAATTGTATTATCTTATTCGGTTCAGGTTTGGAATCTCTCACCTCTACGTTTCATATCCTCAAAACTTATATTCTGATGCTATATTAGATTTATGCCCCCCCCCCCTGTGATTCAGAATCTGTCCAGAGCACATTGCACTTTGTTTTTTTGTAAATTGTATATTAATGAAAGACGTGCTTTTTTAATACCACTTTTAAAATTCGTAAATAAAAGAAAATGTCGGTCCGCCTTGCATTATCTCCAGCTTTTAAACGATAAATTTATTTGCCTAATGGTTTACAAATATATTTCTTATGCAGTTCCGCAACAAAACATTGTTGGAAAATGACTTTTTATGTATTTATTTTTCCCACAGTGATTAATGTTGAAATGTAAACAGGGAATGTGTTGCTGATATGGGTCACGCTCGCAGTTGCTCCTCTATTTTATGGAACTCCTATTTTATAATTGTATTTTATTCATTTTTTGTGTTTTATTACAAAATGTGTTATTCTTGAGATGTACTCTTTTATGCCTGGTCACACCCGAATAAAGATTTTCTGACTGACTGACTGACTTTACAGGATAATATTTAATTTAGGAAAGTAAGCAAATCAATGGAATATAATATCAGTTTTCAAGACGACACAGGTGATTTCTCGAGATAAAAAAATTAGATCTGAAATAGAGGCTTTTTTAGTCTTCCTTACTGATCTAGTAGTATTGGATTTATGCTTTCCATAGACTGTCAAACTAAATTTATCACTACTTCTGATGCCGAATTTGTAGACGTTGTCAACCTTAATTCAGAGGGAAGGACATTTTTTCCTGTTCACAGAAAGTTGTCCACATCAGTTTCTTTCCCTTATTGCAACTCTTCCCTAGTGAGCACCAGGAAGATTCTCCCACACATGAAGTGTTCAGGTTGAAGGTTCTGGTAGCGCAACTTATTTTGTGTGAGGTAGGCCTCTACAATCCTTATATAAATTTAAGGTTTGTATTGCTTTTCTAAAGATTAGAAGGAAAAGTGGACTGTGAACTAACTTGGTGGGTGGGTGTGACCGCAGAGCATGGCATGTGAGCAGGATTAAACAGGTGTGCGTGAGAGATAATGGTTGTGACGATAGTGTGTAATGAATAAAGGGACACTGTGGGTTATGATGGGAGAGCATAAGGATTAAGTGGACATTAGAGCAAAAATTATTTTGAGCTAGAGTGACGTGGTTGTGTGCTCTGGGAAACAAGGGGATATGGCGGAGGAGATCAGCATGTACCCAGCGCCTTGAGACCCTCACGGGTGAGTAGTTGTGCTTTACCAACTCTGATGATTGGTTGATTGATTGATTGATGAGTAAGGCATGTGGGAAAGTGGGAAGGGAGCATGATTGTGATATGGTGCCTTGTGGTGGACTCTTCTGTGTTGGGAGGGATGGGGTGAACTATGTTGTCATGTGATGTTCTGTGTTCTATTGTGGAATTGCAGCAAGTTTGGCCTGGCTAGGTGTTTTGTGTTACATCTGAGTGGTGATGAATTGTTGTATGCTATAAGATGTAGTATTATCAGCAGTGTGTTTCATAGAAGCATTGTGATGAGCCTTGGTGGTCTTTTGCCATGGTGAATGTTGTGAATCCTTGCATTATTGTTAATTAAGATGTGAGTTGCGGGTGAATCGTCTCATAAGAGAAAATTGAGAACTTACACACCTTTGTGCCAAGGGAGGTCTAGTATAGGTTTTGACCTGAAAAGATACCTTTCAGTGCAAAATCATATTCTCAGGCACTCTTATATACATTTCATACACTAAATGTGTGCAGCACAGTAATGAGAGAAATGTTCACTGAAATAAAAAAATTCTACTTAACACCTACCCCAAGCGGAGATATTTCTTTTTACACAAAGCCAGGCTAGACAATCTTAGTCAGCCTGGCCTTGTGTTAAATAAACAATGGGTGGTAGCATAGGAAAGCTAAGTCCTACCTATGGACCATTACACATAAAGTAGCACAAAGCACTGTGTAACAGAGACACAAGCAAGGTGGCAGAAAGGTGGCTGGTGGTGTCACCTGCCTTTGCCTGCCTTTCTCATGTGTCCACTGGCCAGTGGCATGCATTAAAACAGGAGGCACACTGCCTCCACCAACCTCCACATTCTCTGTCAGGCAATGGTCTTCGCAGAATCACGCTGACTAAGGAAAAATATGTTGTCAATTTGGCATGGGATCTCCACGCATGAGAGAGCAGAGAACTAGGGAGTGGGATGGGAGGCACGCAGGGTGGTGGAACTGGGTGGCAGGAGACCCAGTATTTCTTAAATATTGTGGTGGGAAAGGGATAGGGGAGACAATGTTCTCTACGGCTTCCCCGTTATTCCTCTGTTCGTAAATAGCTATCGAGAGCAGTGGCAGGTGATTAAGGGGACATACATATCATTGTAATTGGGTAAAAGTGAATGAGGATTTTGTTTCATCTTGGGCTTCTGAGCGGCATCTTAGACGACTCAAAAATTGCTCTTGTCTTTTTGATGTCCCTCAAAAACCCTAGGTGAAAAACATTCTCTTTATTCACTGCCACCTAGTTATAATTCTATATAATGGATCATTTGCCTCTTTGATGTACAATAGATTATGGTACTGGATTTTCATCATGAATTGTTGGCTTTTGCCACTCTTACTATAAATGTAATTTCGATCATGATTGTGTGAGTCAAGAATGGTCCGGGGCATGGCTTGCATTCTTGCCTTCAATGCTATAATTTGCCAATTGATTTATTATGGGGCACGTATTAGCGGGGAGCAGTGCACTAGTAAGCCGGCTTTGGTCTTGGATGCTCATTCTACAGATATTATCAATCAATCAATCAAGGAATTTGTAGAGCACGCTACTCACCCGTTAGGGTCTCAAGGCGCTGAGGGGGGTCGCTACTGCTCGAACAGCCAGGTCTTGAGTTGCTTCCTGAAGGCGAGATGGTCCTGTGTCAGCCGGAGGTGGGGAGGGAGTTCCATGTCTTGGCTGCAAGGTAGGAGAAGGTTCTTCCTCCGGCGTTGGCTTTGCGAATACGTGGGACGGTGGCGAGGGCGAGGGTGGTGGAGCGGAGCTGGCGGGTAGGTGTGTAGAATGCGAGGCGGTTGTTGAGGGACCTGGGGCCCGCATCGTGGAGAGCCTCGTGTGCGTGGGTGAGGAGTCGGAATGTGATTCTCTTGCTGACGGGGAGCCAGTGCAGGTTCTTCAGATGGGCAGAGATGTGGCTGTTGCGGGGGATGTCCAAGATGAGTCTTGCCGAGGCGTTCTGGATGCCCTGTAGTCTTTTCTGGAGCTTGGCTGTGGTTCCAGCATAGAGGGTGTTTCCGTAGTCCAGGTGGCTGGTGACGAGGGCCTGGGTGACTGTCTTCCTGGTTGCGGTGGGAATCCGTCGAAAGATTTTCGGAGCATGTGCAGGATGTTGAAACAGGACGACGAGACGGTGTTGACTTGCTTGGTCATCGTGAGGGAGGAGTCCAGGATGAAGCCCAGGTTGCGTGCATGGTCCGTTGGCTTGGGTGCGGTGCCCAGGGCCGGTGGCCACCAGGAGTCATCCCAGGCAGAGGGCGAGGGCCCGGAGATGAGGACTTCCAAGTTCAGCTTCAGCCGGCTGAGCTATGCATATGTTATGCATATGTTGTCATTAGTATTAATTTCATGTAATTGTTACCATCATGAAAAGTATTATCACAATAGTCTCAATATATACCAATATTTTGTGTGGTTTTATCAATTAAAAAAATTTAATTTTTGACAAATTGTTTAAAAATAGATGTGGTCATAGATTTTGCATCCGCTGTGCAATGCCCCTCCTTTATCCACACCCTCTTTCAGGGCAGAGGCTTTCTTTTGTCAATAAAAACATTGGTGCCACGGTTATACAAACAGCTGAATGTAGACACATTAAACAACATGACTTACCCGTCAAGGGACTATTCTGGTGACCCAAATGAATTGTGCTTTGGTGACACCTGACCTCCCTACTTCCACATCCTTAAAGTAATATATTATCGGAGTGCATATCACTTCTCCATGGTTACCCCCACGTGATTGGAAGTTTGAAAAAATATGCCCACAAAAAGAGAAGAAGACAACCAGTTGGTCAGCATCTGGAAAATAGCCACTTTGAGAATCATAACTTGCATGAAAGAGAGGATATCTACATTTAATGAGATCTGTTGATATATCTGTAACTTGTGAACAGGAAAAATTAATGGGGGTGAGAAGAATTCAAATTACTCCAGTGGGGCTGTGGGAAGTTGACAACTTATATGCTACATCATGTTGCAAAGCTTGTGAAATTTGCACAACCTTATCCATGGCAAAGTGTAGGAAATTGGGTTACTGGTTGAGGGGGTGAACCTCTACTCAAGCAGCAACCACAATTCTTGTCAGGGTGAAGTCACAAGCAAACCCCAAATTAACCGGTGCTTAACTCGCTGGTAGCTTAGCACAACACAGTCCGGCTTAAATTAGAGGCAATGTGTAAAGTATTTATACAGCAATTCAAACAATATTAATGTAAACAAACAACACCGGAAAATTCCCTCATCAAATTAGAATGATAGAGTACATTTTGATAAATAAATAAAGACTGAAACAACAAAAATCCAAACAGTAGATCTGCAGATATGCAAGTTCAAAGATTTAATTGAAAATAGCGCCAAAAAGCACAAAGGTTAGCTGGTCACGTCAGAGCCGGAAAAAGTCACAAGTTCAGGCCGACCACAATGGAGCGTGAACCGGATGCAGGGACCCAGTTAGGCCTCCTGCACAAGAGTACCTTAAATCCTGGTTGCAGAGCTATCCAAAGTCTTTTTGTTGTGTTGCACTTGCCGGCATCAAGAAACTGTCCACATGGAGCTTGCGATGTGAGATCCTGTATCAAGGTACATCGTGCATCAAAGCCAGTGACCGTGCTTGCAATGAGAGGTCCTCCATCGCTGTTGAAACCGCTAGGGTTTGTAAAGACTTGCACAGCAATGCGTCAGCACTGAGTTCGGTGTGTGTTGCGCTGGGCCTATGCTGGTGAAGCTGTTGGGTCTTGCGAGGACTTGCGTCGATATGCCATGCTGCATCAAGCGGGACTGGTTGTCAGTGTCAAGTTGGATCGTGCTGGGTTGGTTGGCTGCGCCAGCAAGGTGATGGCACTCCTGTGTTGGAGCTTCAAAGAGCTGTTGTGCGCTCGGCCAGTTGTCGGCATTGCGATGCGTCGCTCTGTATCAAGCCTGCGGAGCTGTCAAGTTGATGTGCGGTCCTGTTTCAAAGATGCAGAGTGCATAGAAGCCTGTTGTGTCCCTGTGGCTTGAGAACAGAAGGTCAACAACTGACCCTTGGGGCTGTTGGAGTCAAGGGAAACACAGACAGGCTCGTTTCAACGGGACACCTCACAGCAGAATAGTTCTGGAGCAGCAACAGCAGTCCTGGGGCAGAAAACACGTATTTGGGCAGCAAGCAGGTCAGCAGGGCAGACTTCACAGCTGGGCAGTCCTTCTTCTTGGCTGAGTCAAGTCAGAAGTGTTCCAAAGAATTGGATCCAACATTTATACCTGGTACCCACTTTGAAGTAGAGGAAGCTGCTAGAGGGTTCCAACCTCCCTGAGGTGTCAGGCGTCCCATTCCTCCCTGCCTTTGACAAGACACTGGTTTTGTCTGGGGTCAGAAAAGACCAGTGTCAAACCCTTTGTGAGAGTGATCAGGCAGAGCCTTTGTGCTACGCATGTGAGATGCGTGACAGCTCCTACCCCTCGTGGCTTGTCCTGCCAACACCAAGTATCCCTCTGACTCACTGTTTGAGAGCAATACGCAAAGACCAACTGCCAACCTCAGCTAGTAATGAGACCCAGGAACAGGCTACAGACACTAAGTGGTTAGGTCAGGAAAATGCCAACTTTCTGAAAGTGGAATTTTCAAAATTGTGACAAAAAATACAACTTTACCCTTAAAGCGAGCTTTTGATTGCAATTCCTCTGACACCAACCTCAATCTGTCTACCTAGTCTTAATAAGAAGTTACAGCGTATTAAATGCAATAAGATAACTCCAATGTTATCCTAAGGATGATGTAGGTCTTGCAGTAGTGGAAAACAGATGTAGGAGTTTTTCACTGCCAGAACATGTAAAATCTAAAAGTACATGTCCTGCTTTCTAAATTTACTCCACCCTGCCTTCTGGGCTGTTAAGGGCCTACCCTAAAGGTGATTTATATGGATTTATAAGGAATTCTTATGCCTGACAAAAGGTTTATTTTGCCAGGTTGAAATGGCAGTTTACAACTGCCACACAGGCTGCAGTGGCAGGCCGGAGACAGGTTTAAAGAGCTACTTAAGTGGGTGGCACAATGAGTGCTGAAGGCCCACTAGTCGCAATTAATATACAGGCCCTGGGTACATGTAGCTCCACTTTACTAGGGACTTACAAGTACATTAAATGTATCAATTGGGTGTAAGTCAATTCTACCTTGTTTAAAGGAGGAGCCCAGGATCTATTGCACTGTTTAGCCATGCTAAAGTTCACAGAGTCCTAAAGGCCAACAAAAAGGCTTCCAGAAAAGAGGAGGGTGAACCCAAAATGTTTAGAGATGACCCTGCAGAAATGGTCAAGTCCAACACAAAGTTTCCTACAATTCAAACTTTCACAAAAAAATCCTACTGTCAGATGAATGTTTTTGTTTCTCTCAATAAACCTGATTTGATAGAGAGGATTTCACCAGTTTTTGAATGTTGTAAATTGTATCAAGTTCTTTGAAAAGAAAAACATCAGGTATCTGATTATGAGTTTAGGTGTTATTTACCGCACCCAATAAATAACGATAACCCGGATATGTTTCTTATCGGGTGTGATAAATAACACCTATTGCGAGTTTGTGGGGAGTAACATGTGAATATGGTGTTTAACATACCAAAATGTGCATGGTACAATAAATACTGTAAGATTTTCTCCCATTACATTTAATGACAATTGAGGTATTTAAAGCATCCAGTAATTATCAGATGAATTTAATTCAGCCAATCTACTAATTTGGACAGATGCATTAACAGGAGCTTATGCATGGGTCAGAATTAATGAACAACTCGCAGTCAGGCTCAAATGTGAAAATAAAGTCTTTCAATGTGTACAATTTTAGCTTGTTACCTGTAATGGTTATATGGGGCTAATCAAAGTTAGGAATTTTCTTAGCTACCATGCTCAATATCCCTGCTTGGCTGTTACAACCATTGTCTGTTTCACGTCAAAGGTTTTTTAAAAATGTTGTTCTACCTCAAAGGCAAGTAAACCCATGTTAGACAGCAATGTAAAAACTGCAACAGACCAGAACTAGTTTATTGAGGAATACATTTGAGATTCTGCCATGATGAAAGTAAATCCCAAATAGACTATTTTTCAATTCAGAACACACCTGTGCAAAGCTTAGTATTTATGTTACAAATAAAAGTAAATACCCAGCAATGTGTGCTTAACGCCTTTGCCTCATGTTACTGGTGCATAAGAAGAGATATTTTACCTAAGAACTTTGTCCAAACTAAAGGTGGGCGGGGGGTGGTTTGCAGTCCAACATCCATAGCCAAAGGTCTCCTCGAGGAGGGAGAACCTGCTCTACTGTTTCATCCTATGCACACCCCTCAAGGGCACGCATTAACAAATATCCTCACATCAGCAGAATCACCCTCATTGGAAAAGACATTGAGAAATTACTATTGGATTTTGATGACAAGAAAGCACTCAAGATCCTCCAAGAGATCTTACTCATTCGCATCATTGAGAATTATTATACCAATAAGGATTTGAATGACAATAATCTGATAGAAATTAAAACAACAATGACCACTTTGACCAGGATTTTACAGTATTCCTTTAATTTCCTCCAACATACCTGCATGTCAGTCTTGAAGCATGCTTAATAACTGATCTAGTCCTAACCTAATTGCATGTCATCTTCCACCCACGGGACAACAGCATTCCATTTGTGATGTAACTAATTGAATCCCTCTCTTTCCATATTATCTCCTGGGTAACAACATCTTTCTTTGAGATTTCAATTTACTTAGGAAGTTCTAAAGGAACTGACGATGTCACAGCTCTCTTTAGTCCTCTTAATAACAACAACACACATGTAGGCGCTATTTCCACTCCCTCTAAAGGCTTCATGGTTTCCTTTCTTATTGCTTCTGACGGAAAACTGAAAGCCGAGACACTGAGACTGTTGATTTGGCAGGACCCTTCCTTGTACCTTTCTGTTTCCTTTTCAATCAAAGTCATTAACACAGGCTAACAAATGGCACTCAAACAATGGGTCTGAGACCTTGATAACAATGATCCTGTCACCCATTCAGATAATATAAAATTGTCTCTTAGTGTCATCCCAATAGACCAAGAAGGCTACAGAGCTAATACTGAAACCTTGAGAAGCATTATAAGCACAGCAATCCCAAAAAACTGTAAAGAATAAACAACTGTAAAGACCTGAATAAAGAACGAAAGTCACTTATGGTGCAAAAAATCTTCCCCTCTTATTCCTAGCAAATAAAAGAAATACAAGAAAGACATACAAAACACTAATTGTGAAGCTAAGTCTCTCTTAATCGAAAGGGAGATAGGCCAAAGAATAATTTAACACCAAAAAGCCATTTAAGTTAGTGAAGACTTTCACACAACCTTGGTTAAAAGGAAACACTCGCTGCTCCATAAAATAACGTGAGGCATTCTCCACTTTCACTGACAATAATGTTACTAGTTTATTCTCTCCTTGATGATGTGAGGACATTAGGAATCCTAAGGGTATTTGACCAGCTTTGAGGCAGATGGCCAAATAGGATTACTTAACACCATGACGAAAACCAAAACATCGTCTAGTTCCTGGAACTGATACAATGAGAAAATCTCTTCTGTTGTACCCTTATGGATTACCACCTCCTTGTCACTAGGCTCAGTATTGGACACCCCAAAAACTGCACATATATTATACCTATTAAAAATCCAGGCGTAGCTCCTGATGATCTTAACAATTCTTGTTGGGTTTCCAATTTACTGCCCTTTGGATAATGATCACAATGCTGCATGGGGGTCAACTTCAAACTTCACCTTGATGCAAATGACCCCCTTACCAATCTGCATTCTGGCTTCAGATCAGACTGCAGCAGAGAAAGAACATATCAAAAAATAGTTGATGATGCACTTCATGTTAAACATATGGACCCTGCCTCCTTCTCCTCCTTGATCTGTTAGCAGTGTTTGACACAGGCTATCACTCCTCAATACTAAAAATCTTCAGGTACAGACTGGGGCAGAGCTGGTCTCTCCTCAGATGGTTTTCATCACACCCTATGAATCTGTGCCAACACCATAAAAATACCCTGCAGTGATCCGACAAGGCATTTCACTCGGTCCCATTGTCCCTCCCACTCTATTCACTTTTTATATAGGGGCTACTTGCCACCTCCCTCAAACACTGAAATATCACATACTACTGATGATACTTGTCTCTATTCCCTGTATTGAAATTTTCAACCCCAAAGATATTAAAAATGATTCCCAAGCTCTAACGTATATCCAGTCCGAGATGACCGCACACCCACTCAAACTCAAAACACTTAAAACAGAGTTCTGTCTGATTTCTTCCCAAATTGAAAAGTCTCAGTAAAACCTGGTTCAACTCATACATCATGCTGCAGTGTTAGCCCACCACTGTGGAATGTTCCTAATCACTAGAGTTTGTCTCGGAGAAGAATTGTAGCCTGCAGGCTCACATCAACTCCTTGGCTAACCAGCCATGGCGAGAGCATAGGCGCTTGCAAGGTATCAAATTCCTCATCTCATTGATTGATTTTAAGCTTGTGTTTCACACACTTGTAAAGTCAGGGCTGTACTATGATAACTCACTGCTTGCAGGAATTTCTAAACTATGCCTAGCGTCCCTCAGAGTCGAGTAGTAAATAATGTCTAGAATGGCCATTGAAGCTAGAAAGTTTGACAATATCTCAACAGTTCTGATCACATTGATTTGACTCCCAATTAAGGCGAAAAGTATATATGAGCTACATGTATTAAACAGAAGCATTTTACTATAATTGCACAAGTGATCATGCCCAGACACTAGCCGTTTTGGCTCCCACTTCTTAAAATTCCAGTAGACAAACAGCTAAAGACTAAAACTGTTGGTTTCTGTGCTTGCCCCCCGGGCTTGGAATTATATCCCTGCAGCCATTAGGACATTATCCTCTTAAGATACATTTAAAATAGAAACAAAATACATGTTGCTTCCACATAATCTCTCAGCATAAGTGCCTGTGCCAGTTATAATTGATTTGAATTTGAAAGCTTGCATTCTATTATCAAGGATGATATATACTCACATTATTTTTCACTGTTCCCATATTGTGTTTAGCATGCCATCCAATTTACACAGCTGGGCCTGGTGGCTCTATTGACTAATGCACCCACTCAAAGAGTCCTTGTTTTACCTCATGGTCATTGTTTAATACCCCTGTGTGTGCATTCACTCATTCATCATTTTGAGCTCAATACAATGAGTACCATTGATATGGGTAACAATAAACTTTTGTTATTACGCCTACAGGGTTGAATATCTTTTTTGCAAATGCATGCAATACTATTCTTTATTGCTTCCCTTGGTTCGGTATTGGTTATGATATGCATTTTCTTATGGTTGTAAATCACGATATTAAGTGACCAAATATCAACCAGCAACAGTATTAAGTGCAGAATATCAACTTCCACTATATCATCAAGGTAATTGTGTATAAGTAAGTGTAGATTTACTCTTCTTAGCTTCGCATCTACATACCTTGACAATATACATATCGTAAAGATATATATATACATGTCGAATTAAGAATAGTGAATATTTACTTATCTATCTATATTTATCTTGACAGTATAGCGATAGGCGATATTTGGCACTTGATGGTGCAGTAGTTCAATATTAAAAAGTTGATATTCGGGTAGAACACAATTTTTTTTATAGTGTATCTATACTCAGGCCCTCATTATCTTTGTGTGTTATCCAGTATTAGGGGTGTCTTTCATAGATTCACATGCCTGAATCATTCCCCGTCGTCGAGACGGGAGCCTCCGGTACATAGAAAAGTAATGTCCTATAGACATACATAGAGAAAATAGGCCTAAGGGCCTCACCTTAGTAGCCTATCCTTGTCCTTATGTAAAAAGGACCAAACTCTTAGAGCCAGCCAATCAGCTATGACCTCCCTCTAGAACCTTCCTGGCAGGAGCCTCAGTCCCTCAGATTTTCTACCGCACGTTGTGCTAGGGAGTCTCCAGCCTGAGTTCTCCTCAGGATCTCTTCAAAACCAGCTACTTCACTTTTAAAAGTGATTTCTTCAATCTACATCTCGTCAAGACTTACTTCAGTCCACTTATTTCTGCAGTAAGTGCTTTCTTCCTACCACTTTCTACAATGTCTGAGTCCCAGAAGAAAGCCCTTTTCAGGGCCTGCTCTTCATGTGGGAAGAAAAGGCTCCATGTGGAGGATAAGCATGCCTTGTGCTTATATTGCCTTTATCCAGACCACGTCCCTAAAGACTGCAAAATATGTAGGTCTTTCCCCAACAAGACCTTGAGGGACAGAGAAGGTCGCCTGCTCATCTGGCTTGACAGGCTTAAGGAGAGAGACAATATTGAATCTTCAGAGGGTAGCGTTTCAAAGACCTCAGAAGTCTCTCTAAAGAGGCCAAGGGTGACTTCCCCTGGCCCCTCAGACACTCCTCCTAGGAAGGCGCTAAAGAAGTCTTCAGAGGCAAGATCTACGACATCTTCAGTGTCTGCCAAAGATACCCAGACTTTTAAGAAGCCTACTCAGTCATCTAGCAGGCATGCGCAAAGGATTACCACAGCGACGACGACTGTGTCGACGACGACAGCGTCGTCGGCTTCCCCAACGACGACGACAACTCCCTCATCGTCGTCGGCAGGTAAACCTATTACGTCTATTATCCTGCTGAAACCGTTGTCGACGTCGAAAACCTCGTTGACGACGAAGATCACACCGTCGACTACGGCGGCGTCGATGAAGAGCCCGCCGTCGACGATAACGTTGACGTCGAAGACGTCGACGAGGGCATCAACGACGAAGACACTGACGACGAAAGCGTCGACGACGAAGACCCCGACGACGAAAACTTCGACGACGAGCTCGCCGTCGACGAGAAATGACGCGCCGACGAGCGCACCAACGACAGGCGCACCGACGTCGAGGACATCGTCGACGATCAAAATACCGCCTACGGAAAAACTGTCGACGACGACTTTACCGTCGACGAAGACACCGTCGACGGATGACTCGTCGTCGACACTGGCCTTTTCTGAGCCGTGGAAGAAATCCAAGCTCGTAGAGATGTCATCTCTAACGCTGCCACCGTCGACGACTCCAGCGACGACAGCAGAAGCTTCTACAGCAAGTTTTACGTCTGGCAAAATTGCCAAACAGCAAATTACGCCGGAAACAACGTCTCCGAGTAAAGTGCAAACTCATTTGCCTACAGAAATCTTCCAGAGCGAAGAATCTGAGGAAGAGGACCTCCTGGATCCTGCAACTTCCATTTCAGACCTTAATGTCAAATGCCAGAGCACAGACGAGGAACAGGAGGACATAACTTACCAGGAACACTCGATCAACACCAGTGTGCGCACGGAGGTAACCCTGATGGTATGCCTGCCGGTTTCTATTGTCAATGACCTGAAATATCTTATACAGGATTACAAGCAACGCTTCCCGGAAACACCGGCAACGGAAAGTGGGAATCAGACGCCTGCAGTAAATAATCCAGCGTCAGCCCCAAAACAGTCTCGACCTCTCCCTCAGGCCCACCATGAGAGAATCCAACCTCAGGTGGTAGTATCGTCAGACGACGATGATGATGACGATGAATTGGAAGAAGGAGAGGTACAGGAAGTCCACTCTGCCCATGATGAGGAAGATGAATATGTGGCATCTTCCCCAGCTTCACCCCAACCACGCCAAGCAGATTCACCACCTGTGGATATTGGCGGCTTCCATAAAATTGTGGAAAGGGCGGCAAAGCGATTCCATATGGTTATGGAATCAACTGAAACTGAATGCTTCTTACACGATTTCAAGGAGCAGACGCAGAAGTCAACGAAATCTATTCCAATAATAGAATTCCTGTGGGAGCAAGGCAAGAAACTAATGCTGACGCCCGCTTCTGTACCTGCGGTGTTCCACGCCTGGACAAAAAATATAAAGCCCCACTTACAGCGGCGGCTTGCCTCAATGGACACCCGAAACCAGATTCGGTGGTTACACAGGCGGCCCAGAAGAACTCCCGCAACCCTTCCTCCCCTCTGTCAGCACCTCCGGACAAAGAAGGCAGGAAGTTGGACACCATCGGGAAACGATTTACGACAACATCGGCCATGACCATCAAAGTGGCCAATTCCATAGCTCTGTTGGGGCGCTATAATCGCCAGCTCTGGGAAGACATAGTCCCCTATTTAGCGGAACTGCCTGACACAGTTCAGGGTGAAGTCAAGGCACTGCTTACGGAGGGTCAAACCTCAGCAGCGGAAATAATTGACTGTGCCATTGATACAGCCATGACCGGCTTTCGTCAGCTTGCTGGAGCAGCAGTCCTACGCCGTCAAGGATGGCTTAAAGCAACGTCGTTCCGACAGGAGGTGCAATCAAAAGTGCTTGACATGCCCTTCGATGGCCAGCACCTTTTTGGGGCCAAGATCGATGAGGCACTACAAACCATAAAGAAGGACACCGATACTGCCAGAGCACTGGGTACCTTACAGGCACGGAACCAGTCCTTTCGAGGCAACAGATCCAGGGGACAATCCTCTTACAGAGGTTCCTATCAGAATAGGTCCTCGTATTCCTACCAAAATAAAAATCAATACCAACAGAAACACCAACAGAGTCGTCAGTCTTCTTACGGAAGATCAAGCTTCAGGGGCAAAAATCAGAAGAGGGGCACTGGCCGCCGCCAGTGACCTATTACCCCGGCCAGTCCAGCCACACTATCCCTCTTTACAAATTGGAGGAAAACTGACCCATTTCCTAACAAATTGGCAACTCATCACCACGGACCGGTGGGTTCTCCAAATGATAAGATTCGGCCATTCCCTGGAATTCACCACCATCCCTCCTACAACACCTCCCCGCAGACGGCCACACAAACATCTACGCCTGCTGCTCCAAGAAATTTCTGTGATGCTGAAAAAAGGAGCAATCAAACGAGTTCCATCGCCTCTGAAAGGAAAAGGCTTCTATTCCCACTTCTTTCTTGTACGCCAGAAGGAGAAAAAATAGAGGCCCATTCTGGACCTCCGAGCTCTCAACGCTTTCCTACGGAGCCAATCGTTCAGGATGGTGACGATTCAAGAAATACTAGGCATGCTGGAAAACGGAGATTTCATGACATCTTTAGATCTCCAAGATGCCTACTACCATATCCCCATCCTCAAGTGTCACAGAAAATTCCTGAGGTTCGAAGTCGCAGGACAACATTACCAATTCAAGGTCCTGCCGTTTGGCCTCAAGTCCGCGCCTCGGATTTTCACAAAGTGCCTTGCACCGGTGGCAGCTTTCCTGCGTCAAATGGGTCACCAAGTCTTCCCCTACCTAGACGACAGGCTGGTGAAGGCACCCTCAGCTATCGGCGTGACCGAATCCTCCAACGCCTGCACCAATCTTTTTCAAAGGCTAGGATTAACTCTCAATCTCAAGAAATCCTGCATGATCCCTACAACAAACATTACCTTCCTCGGGGCGACCTTGGACACGGAGTGCGCAAGGGCCTTCCCCTCGATGGAAAGGACAAACAAGATAATATCTCTGGCCACGGCTGTGGCGTCAAGGAAGAACCTAAAAGTACGGACCTACAAGACTCTCCTGGGCATGATGTCTTCCTGTATACTCATCATCCCTCACTGCAGACTCAGGATGCGCCCATTGCAGGAGGCCCTCACGAACCAATGGACACAGAGTACAGGTTCTTTCAAGGACATTGTAAAAATAACACCAAAAATATCCAAGAATCTGGACTGGTGGAGGTGTCGCAAGAATCTATCTATAGGGCTGCCATTTCTACTTCCGGCAACACCTCTGGTGATCACCACGGACGCCTCCCTGGAAGGATGGGGCGCTGTCCTCCAAGACCTTCGGATAAGCAGCAAGTGGACCACTCAGGAAAAACAGCTCCATATAAACCTTTTGGAGCTGAGGGCTGTATATCTGGCACTGCAAGCATTTTTACCACGCATCCAGAACTCCCAGGTGCTCGTCAAAACGGACAACACCACGACGATGCACTATCTCAACAAACAGGGAGGAACGCGTTCGCTCACTCTATCACGCGAATCGCAGAAGATCTGGAACTGGCTGGTACTACATGGAATCACGCTCAGGGCGGAATATGTACCAGGCAAGGACAATACCATTGCGGACGCCCTAAGCAGGCAAAGATCCCTCTCCCACGAGTGGGAACTGAACGAAAGCGCACTGACTCACATATTCTCACAATGGGGAGTACCAGGAATCGACCTGTTTGCCACCAGGGGGAACGCCAAATGCCCAAACTACGCAAGCTGGCATCCCCAACAAGGGTCACTCGGAAATGCTTTTTCCATCGGTTGGTTCAGCGTGTTTGCGTACGCTTTTCCTCCGTTTCCGATGATCCCAAGGGTCCTCAGGAAGATGAAGGCGGAACCTTGTACCCTGATCCTAATTGCCCCGTTCTGGCCGAGACAGCACTGGTTCTCGGATCTCCTTCGCCTCTCCATCAGGACACCGATTCGTCTGCGGCAGCACCCGAACCTGCTAACAATGTCCAACGGGCAAGTACAACACCCGAACCTGCCATCGCTCAGGTTATCGGCCTGGCTCTTGAGCACAGAGAGTTCTGTAGCCTGAATATCCCGCAGGAATGCAGAAACGTATTGGCAAAAGCGAGAGCAGACAGTACCAACAAAACCTACTCTCTCAAATGGAAAAGATTCTGCATTTGGTGTTCAGAGCAAGGCCTGCGACCGCTGCATATCACACCCGAACAGATATTGCCATATCTCCTGCATTTGGCACAGTCAGGACTGGCGCATGCATCCATAAAGGTTCACCTGGCAGCTATCTCACGGTTCACCAGAACTTTCACAGGACCCTCTCTGTGGTCCAGTAGACTGGTAAAGCAGTTCCTAAAGGGACTTTATAGATCCTTCCCAAGACCTCGGAAGATCCCTCCGACATGGCATCTCAACCTAGTCCTCAACCAACTCATGAGGCATCCCTTTGAGCCCATTCATCGAGCATCCATCAAGTACATCTCATGGAAAACGGCTCTCTTACTCGCTCTAACATCTGCCAGGAGAGTGAGCGAGCTACAGGCTCTGTCCATCCAGGAACCATTCATGCAGTTCAAACAGGACAGGGTGGTGCTGAGACCGAATCCTAAATTCATACCGAAGGTGCCTTCAGACTTTCATCTCAATGAACCGATAGTCCTTCGGTCTTTCTTTGCGAACCCTTCCACCGCAGCAGAAAGAACACTACATTCTTTGGATCTCAAGAGGTGTCTAAAGTTCTACATAGACAAAACTAAGACTTTCAGAAAATCATCACAACTATTTGTGGCCTACAGCAGACCGAGAATGGGTCTGCCTCTCACCAAACAAAGCATCTCAAGGTGGATCTCCTCAGCGATAGCATTCTGCCATGACAAGGCCGGACGGCCTTTGAGTGATCATGTGACTGCACATTCCACCAGGGCGATGTCCACATCGGCAGCACTGTTTGCTGGAGTGCCGATTTTGGACATATGCAGAGTGGCGACCTGGAAATCGCCACACACTTTCTCCAGGCACTACTGCCTGGATATCGAACTTCAGAAGGATGCAGCAGTGGGACAGGCGGTGCTTCGCCATCTATTCCAGTGAGGTGAGCCTTCCAACATCCCACCATCCGGGTATGCACATTCTTTGTCTTTATGATATTCTGCTTTATGCTATCATTCAAATGTTATATGATAATATGTGTATTGTCTAACATGCCTGTAAGGCAGCATTACATCAGAAATGTGCATAAGGTATTGCTAACTACTCTGATTCAGGCATGTGAATCTATGAAAGACACCCCTAATACTGGATAAGAAACGCGTTACTTACCTGTAACAGCAGTTATCCAGTATTGGTGTCTTTCATAGATTCACATGCAACCCTCCCGCCTCCCCTGGAAGGACTCACATCTCTCTCTAACTAATTACGCCTACCTAGCTGGGTGCGTACGAAAATCTGAGGGACTGAGGCTCCTGCCAGGAAGGTTCTAGAGGGAGGTCATAGCTGATTGGCTGGCTCTAAGAGTTTGGTCCTTTTTACATAATGACAAGGATAGGCTACTAAGGTGAGGCCCTTAGACCTATTTTCTCTATGTATGTCTATAGGACATTACTTTTCTATGTACCGGAGGCTCCCGTCTCGACGACGGGGAATGATTCAGGCATGTGAATCTATGAAAGACACCAATACTGGATAACTGCTGTTACAGGTAAGTAACGCGTTTCTTTTTCTCCATTCTGCTCACACACATTTGCAGAGCCTTCCGAATCATGGGTTTAGTGGTATTTGCTGCATCCACTGTAATTTTCCAAAGGTGAATTTTGGAAGGTCAGGCCTTCCAAAATGTGTGAGGGGCAAATAGCTGGTAAATTATGCCACATAGAGAGCACCAAAATCTGCATTTTATTTCCTATTTGGATGGGTGGAAACTCATGATAACAGTTATTTATTGAACCTGACGAATACTGATTCCTGGGGTGTCGCTTTTTATTCAGCACTGATTGATCACTCATCCAACACCGTGCCCCTCGTAATGATGGCTTCAGCATAGTTGCCACACAGGCGAACCTTATCCTGAATTTATCTTGGAATTTTATCTTGGAATATTTGCCTTAAATATGTAATTTCGCTCTTGTAATCTTTGGCAATGCAAAAAATACCCAGTCACTCTATGGGACTAATCCACGCTACAGAAAGCTGCTAATTAAGAAGAACTCGTGGGAACAGCCTTTCTTTGTTTAAAGCAAGTGGATGTGTAGTGAGTTTTAAGTCTGGACTTCTCAGGGGTAGGAAACGAACATGTACTTTAAGTTACAAATCTCAATCCACCTCAAGGGTCAGGTATCAGGAGTTACCAACGCCATCATAATTACAAGATCCACTGGAACACTGCGGAGCTAACACATTTCACCAAAACAATGAAATATCTGAGTGGAACGATCTGAGTAAAATAAAGAAAAATCAGGGGAAAAAAGGGTGTCATTCCCAAATCCCCAGGAAATAACTAATTCCTCAGGGGAACCTCATTGTTCCATTCGAGGTAAGGTCACTTTTTCACCCGATGGGAGTTACCAATGCACCCAGTATTGGTAATTCCGAAGGGAGTGTATCAGACGATTTCGTGTCGGATTCCGAATGGACCCTTCAATGAGCTACGTGTGCAATACTTAAAGGTTCTGAGTATACTAACATATTTCACAACCTTCAGCGATGATCCTGCCTATGTTTCTTGATAAATCAGCTCATATGTGATATCCTAACAAGAACCTGATTGTCAGCATATGGAGTATTAAATGCAGGCTCCCACTCGTTCAGTCTCAAGTCAGAGGTTGATATTACCTGCATGTATAGGATATTTTTCCAAATGTATCCTGGGAAAGTATTCACCTTTGTTTACAACTCCCCAAATAGCAATTTTTCTTAGATATCCATATCCATCTAAATTGGGCAGCAGCAAGTCAGAAGGGAAAAACCTGTAAGGGTAAAGTTGTAATGTGTATATGCTATAGTTACAATAAAGTGACTTGTTCTCTTCAACCTATACCTCCCTATTTTCTTCATCTTTTAGAGTACGTCTATAACCTTCTCAATAGATGCACACTGATCAAAAGTTTGAACCTTCTGAGCTATTGTGTCAATTTTATGTGCCAGAGCATCACCCATGCAAACACCAACATTTTACATGTGTTTGAATACCTATGTCTTTTATTTTTGTCTCCTTGTAGGTTTTAAAGAAACTGCCTTCCTTTACGCCATCTCCTCAGCCGGGCTAACCCACGCCGTTGCCAAAGCCTGCAGTGCGGGCCGAATGGAGCGCTGCACCTGTGACGAGGCTCCTGACCTGGAAAACCGAGAGGCCTGGCAATGGGGTGGTTGCGGGGACAACCTGAAATACAGCAACAAGTTTGTGAAAGATTTCCTCAGCAAGAAGTCCAGCAAAGATCTCCGGGCGCGAGTTGACCTGCACAACACCAATGTGGGAATTAAGGTGAGACCTTGTGGCAAAGGAAATGGATGAGGAAGTTATGGCACGTGGATTCTAATCCTAACATCCTCACTTGATTGAATTGTGTGATCTTCACAAAGTCATATCTATCTACTCATTTCAGTTATATGGAGGCTACTGGTACTATGTGGCTGCTGCATTTTATGCATAATTATTGATTTGCCTCAATTGCCTCATACTGCACTGATGCAAAATGTTCCTAGCGTAAACTAATGAATTGTAATGAACAAAAAATGCTGTATGCGGTGCCACACAGTCTTTGCAAAGAACAACTTTATTTTTCAGCTGTTTCCTTGAGTCAAAGTAGTACTAAGGTATAACTTTTATCCTTGTGGTATTATTTTTGTGTTAAAATGACAAAATAGTGAAATAATGCTCCCACAGAATCTTCCACACTATGCAGCATTGTTTGGCCTTTCTTGCCACATAATTTAGTCAACATTTTGGTTTGATTAAATTCTGTCCTCCATTGCCTCATAATGTGAGTGGTCCTGCTGGTATGGGGCGCATAAAAACAGCCAACACGTCACCATAAAAATAACAAAATATTTCCTCCGCCTACAAAGTGGTCCTTTTTTTTCTGGTCGCATGCTGTGGGATCATGCCACACGCTCATCAAAAACATTTAGGTAGTAGAAAGCTGTAAATCATACACTGGAATGACTGGCGTTGAAAGGTCCACCAGGAGAATGTGTAGTGGGTTAGGCAAAATTGGGCCTTCAGTGCTTTTCTTTATGCATTTAAAAATGCTTGGCAAAGTGCTCCTATTCGTGTCAGCAAGTTTACCCCCGCGAAGTCAATTTCGGTGGTCTCTCCCAGCGCTGTCGCTTTTCTACAACAACTTTTTTCCATGACTGTGTTGTGTTCTGCTGGAGAGGAAATCTAAAAAAATAACACTACTGATAACAATGTGCTGTCCTGGATGGGTCCCTGATACGTTTTTTATAGGTTGGAGCAAAATGAAACTTCGCCCTGTAGATTTAGAAGGGCATTAATGAACCGCGCCCCAGGCGGACGCAGTCTCCCAGTAGCTGCGCGGTAGCCGCCACGCTGATGGTTTGAACGGACTCCTCGCGGGCCGTGAAATCATCGCCCAGCCAGTCGCTGCCAGTTATTTCTCGCTAAGTACTTCAGCAGTGACCTCGGAGGCTAATGAAAGGGCGAGCTTGTCTGGTGTGAGGATGAGGCAATTGAAGCAAAGGCCTCTCCAGACTGCTCTGATTGAAAAGCGCGGGCACTGAATAGACCACGTTATTAAAAAAAAAAAAGAACAACTTCCCATACTAGGCCCTCTTCCATTCAACTGACGGAAAAAAATCAAGCCCTGAAGCTGGCACAAGGGCGCAGGTTCCTTCAAGTTATGATTGAATGCTAGCAGCGTATTCCTTCCCTCCCCTGCCTCGCCTGCAACCCTCTTGTAACCTATTAATGAAAAGTCGGAATATTAATGCGCTCAATTAGTTCCACTCGGATAGAGTAAGTGATGTTTTAATTAAATTCGTACATGTTTCTCAACAAAGTATCATTAAACATGACTTTCCGACCAGGCTGCGGGAGCGTTGCTAAGATTCTTAATCCCCTGAAGGAGTGACCCTTACTGAGGTATGTCTGGTCAAGCATGTCTTACAAATGTTAGGGGAACCGCAGAAGGGGATGCGGTTACCTAGGAAGAAATGGCTTTCCGAGCCCCTCGCCACCGTTTTCATTTCTTTTCTTTTATTTCCTCCTTCGTTGATTCAATCGACGTCGAACATCCTTATATATATATATATATACACACACACACACACACATCGCAAAGGTACATAAATGTGGAGTTAGGTCTACTATCGATATTTTGGTACTTGAGATTTTGCCTATGATATTAGGGCATCTCGATATGGCCTGCTCAATATTACATACCTACAACATACCAGACTCTTGTAAATCAGGTAAGGTGTTTGTCCCTTCTGTGAGTACAGAACAATCTATGTAATCGCCATCCCTAGTAATCTCCTGGCTGCAGAAGGGACGGGTATTACACTGTTCAAGCATTCATCTATATGCTTCTGCTCTGAAAAGAAAAATTAGGAAGGTGGCATTCCATACACTATACTTATCAATTACTTGTGCTCGGGTTTTAGGCCAAGCTCACAGATCTACCAAGACTGTGTGTGGTAACGTGCTTTAATGCACCAAGAAACGGATTTACTCATGTTTCCTCTCTTCAGATATATTTATTATGGAAATTACTGTATTTAGTTTATTGCCAAATGTGGCAAAAGATCCCTAGAGCGCAAGGCGTTCTTAGGTTTGCTGGCATACGTTCTCGGCGTGTGCCTCCATTTTAAGGAAAAGCACTGTTCTGTCGCCATGCCCCATTAATGTAAGAAAAAATGCTTGGGCAGTATAACAGATGTCAAATAAATCATGAGCAGAAAACTGCCTTGGAGTATTTGATTTGTCAGCAGCTTTCCCCCAGACCGCTGGTCTGGGCAGATGTTCATATATAGGGTTGCTATCCTGCTGCACAGAATTGTCCACAAACACATGCTGAATGAATCGGAAATGAACACAAGGTTTCTTGTTTGCGAAGTGTGGTCATCTTATATTATAGTGTGGGAACTTATGTGCAAGTTTGGCTAGACAGTTTGGCACAAGAGAAATTACATCAAACCACTGTGGCCCTGTTGATCATTGCAAGTGCTAACCCCTGTCCATGAGAAGCGTGTTGCTCTTATGCCACTGTACTTATGAGGTGTATAGCTGAATAGCTTGGCTATTGCTCGGATGAGTTTGGGCTGCTGGCTTGAGGTTGTGCGTTGCAAAACATGCTTTTACGACGATTACAGCACACTAAGCGTTGTCCTTAAGTCAGTTTACGATAGAGCCAAGTCAAGTTAGCATTTCAGATTTGCAGGCATGAGTTAAAGTCCACCTGGGGAGAATGAAGGCAGATATATTGTTCTCCTATGAGTTGATGTTTTCGCTTTTTGACGAACCGGAGTAATTATATACTATATATAATCAGTTCAGTTAATACGCTTCATTTGAACATTAAACACTGATCATAAAAGCAAACAATATGGCAACTGCACATTAAAACAATAACCACATTAAAACGTCAAGATCATATTTGTACCCAAGTGCATCAAACTAACATACAATCATATGGATCCACAAAAAATGTAAAAACAATAAATACATCACTCTAAAAAACATTTCATTAATACATAAAGCATTTTTGAGAAACAGACATTAGCACAGATCACAGGAGTGCTCAGATTAACAGACATAGCCGGGCCAGGTTACACTTGAAAAGACCGGATCCTCTCAAGACAGGGTTTAAAAATGCTTAGGAAAACATAAATAACGCCTACTAAAGAATACAAGTTGAAGCTGGCTTTGAGGGGAACTTATATCACAGTCAAAGAAAGATGGGCGCTCGATTAAACTGGCCAAGGGGGAAGGAATACTGCCATCTCATAATCTCTAAGAGAAATCAAATAAGAAGTGACCTGTCCCAAGAGTGTGGAATGACGTCAAGTTATGGCTGAAGTCAAGATATTCCTGGAGTAGTTTGAATCAGAATATAATCCTTATTCTGAGTTTTCACTAGCTCAATTGACTCAACTCATGCGGATTAGGCTCATAAGAGATAATTTGTACCCATAGACTTTTGCCCTTGGGCAGACCAACAGGTTTGAAAAAGATAGAGGGTCTGCCCAAGGTAATGGAACTGTTTCTAACATATTCTAGCCAAGGAATGAGGTGTTCTCTGGCACAGGTTAAGCAGTCTTCAATGGTTTCTCTATGAAGTACAACCAGAGGATTACTCCAGACTGAACACCACAACAGAAAGTTGGTGAGATTTATGAGATATTCAACAAACTCAAGCCCCAATTCCTCATGGAATACGTAGGAGGGGCAGCTAGGTGGGAGGCCAAGTAGTCTTCTACAGAATCCGTTCTCATCTGCTCGAGCCTCAGATATTTTTTTAATTCCCCATAATCCGGGCACATACGATAAAACCGGGATGCACTCCTCCTGTAAACCTCTAAAAAGAGAGCAATCAGCTTCTTAGCAATATTAGAGGCTAAATTGGCCAGAAACCCTACACTACACACAAAACGTTTACTAGCAATGATAACACAATGGGACCAGGTTCTTAACGAGTCAAAGGTGACCCCCAGATAGGAAAATTCATAAACTCTTGAAATGGGGTTCTCGCCAATATATAGTTGCCTCATTTTAACACCCTTTGGTGCGCATGTAATTACATACATTTTACCAACATAAACCTCCAACTTCAAACTTGTCATAAATTCAATTTGACTTGCTACTAGAGTTTGGAGCCCTTGAGTCATTCTTGACAGCAGGGTCACATCGTCTGCACGGCTTACAGTTGGAAAAGGAATCTTTTTTAGAACAGGTGCATCCACTGACTCGGCCATCAAAGCCTCCTCCCGCCCAGAAAGTAGAATAGAAACAAGATAGGGGTAAGCACACAACCTGAGCGTACCCCCCATCCCAAACAGAACTCACTGGGGCATCCCTTTCTCCCCATTTCTAACAACAGCTGAAAAATCATAATGGAGAGCCCAGCAAAAAACCTAGTAGCCCCATATCTGCTCCCAAGGCCTCCCGCTTAGACCATAAAGGGACTTCACCATAGAGTCAAAAGCGCAAGCAGGGTCCATGCTTTGCAATTGTTTACATACCAATCACTAAATGGCGATTAAGACATTGTTCCAAGGTTCTCAAACCCATTCAAAATACATACTGTAATTTCAAGAGAACCCTCTTATCCTTGACCCAAGTGATCAGTCTATCAAGACAATCCTCCCTATAAACATAAATGTGGAGTCTCAAAGATATATCAGCACCTTGGGTCGTCCCTGTTCCCCTTTTTAAATACTGTAATGATAACAGCTGTTTTCTAAGACTGCGGCAGGCCAAGTTAACGTATATTATGATTAGGGCTCCCGGTTTTATGGTATTTTTTTTTATCATTTCCGTCTGTATTTATCTATATTTATGTTTTGGTCATTTCATCAGTATTTATCCACATTTATTTTTGTCGCAAGCAAAAGAAGACATTACAGCTAGTATTTTTCCACATTTATTTGAATAGACATGCACACTTGCACTTGGTTGTTATAGGTTGTTGTAACTGTTTTCAAATTGGCGCCCATGCTAAGTGCGCTTTACATATTGGGAACAAATGTCTTGCCTGTCCTCTAAGAAAAGATGCGTGAATTAGTGTTATTGATTAGGTCTCGTTCGCGCAGCTGTCTGGCAAAAATCAAAGAATTACTCCCTCCTTTACTTGCATTCTATTTACCATCATAGAGTATCTGCTAGAAGACATAAACACTCAGAGAGTCTTTTCCAGGGCCCAGACTTTGGGAGGGCTTATCTCCAACCAATCGAACGTTGACTACCAGCTGACGACCCAAACATGAACAAACCTTTTGGGGTACCTGTTTGTTTGATTTTGAAGCTTGTCTTTGTGAAAGGGCTGCTGCTGTCTGTAAGCAAGTTTTTGCGTGAGCACCGCAACGCGGGGCCTTTTCACCAAAATAATATGGGTCACGTTCAAGATACGCAGGGAAATGGATGGGAACACTGGTGCAGCAAGAGCTACCGAAATTAAAAAGTCACAGGACTGCAGCTATCCATTGTGGGAAAGATTCACAGGCCTTTAATGAGGCAGAACTAACCCTTTCCAATAGGATTTCTATGATTTTAATGGTCTGCACAATCACTTCATGGCTGAAAGCAGATACTTTGTGCATAAATGCTGTTTAAGACATATATTTTTAAAGGGCCATTGTGTTTCCTAAATGTTTTACATAGTAATTTTGGTTTGCCTAAAAAATGAAGTACTGAATATTGAAACCTGTTGTTCTGCAGACACAGAGCTCCAGACTGCACTTGTTCTCCCCTCTCCAGAGTGGTTGTTTGTCTGCAGCGGTTTCATATTTCTTTCTGCAGCCCCTGTGTGCCTCAGACACACATTTTCCAGCGGAGCACAGAGGCAGCAGGAGCATTTGATTTGTCAGTATTTTTCCGTTTTTATATATAAATACAGACAAAGAAAAAAAAGTTTTCGGTCTGTCTCTATATGTAAAAATCAGTTTAAACGGAAAAGCGGGAGCCTTAATTATGATGAGTGGGTTCAGAGGTCTTAATTGAATTTGTAAAGGTCCATGGACCCCATTGGCCCCAGATGCTTTATTATCAGGGTTAACAATTATATCCTCAATGACTTCTGCTAGCAAAAATTCAGTGTTCAGTGGATAGGACAAGGGACAAGCACACAGTCGACATGATTAGAAAAACCAGAGGTATAGGTCTTACTGAAATGCCTAACCCACTGATTTCGGCTGATATTAACATCTAGTGTTCCTTGGCAATCCATCATCCTTCTCAGGATATTGGCAACATGACAGAAAAGTTTAGCATCTTTCATACTAGAGCTAAAGACTAAATTAGCCCAGGCAACACACTGAAGATCTGGTTTCCATTTCTTTGAAGAGAACTTATACTTCTTCCTGTATCTGGAGATAACAGCACAATCCGTAAGTACCTCCAGAAGAGCCCAATGGAGTTGAGAACAAGCTCTTCTTCCCAGAACAGGACCCCACTGACCGATGCCTGATCGGCTTAATTAAAAGATCTCTGATCACGTGGACCAAATATTCAAATATCGCAACCCACTGTATAAACTTTACATTGTGTGATAGGTGGCTGTCCAGGAGTGACAGATGTGTTGTACATAGAATAGAAATCTGTCTATATTTACCCTCTCCAAACTAACCTACTGCCCTGCTAATCTGGCTCCAGATTACTAGGCCTGGGTGTGAAATTCCACTCCGCTCGCAGAGTTTGTGGTGTTTGTCCCACTCCGCACTCTGTGTAGCGTGTGGAGTTCTCTTGCGCCCGACCAACATTAAGCTCCATCAGTGATCCATGGCACCAGATTTCTAGAAATATATATATAGTCAATCAACGACTGGCGTTCACCAGATATATAAGTATGGGTATTGGAATGTGAGACATCCATGAGCTCCATTACATTATACAAACTTGGAAATATGGAGGGAATGTATAAATTCACTGAAAGAAACAATGGTCAAAGTAATTTTATCGTTAGGTCAAAAGGTCAGTTTAAAAGTCACATTTTGAACTAATAAAACACTGAAATTCACCAGGTAAAGTTATTCCTAATGCCTCTGGCATGTACAGTGTTGCCGTCAATTAAGCCATTTCAGATGCCATATTGATGTTATTAATAATGTTATAGAATATGTCATGACTGATGTTATATGGGAGATTATAAGTAGTGCATAGCAAGAGCACTAGTAATAGTTATTTGAAAACATATATAACTGGTGAATTTCAGTCATTTTTTGTTTAAAATCTAAATTTAAATTGACATTTTCACCTAACTTTAACATCACTGTAATCGTTGTTTATCTCTGTGAATTACTAAGTTTGAAAAAAATGCTAATTAAGATAATATTATCATACCTAACTATAACGTCACTTTAACATTTGTTTTTTTCAGTGAATTTCCAGAGTTTTTATAAATATAAAGTACTATTTATTACCATATACAACTATGTCAAAGCTAGCTGCGTATTGCCTTCCGCCAGGCCCTGCCTACTTCCCCACTCTGCCTTCAGCTGTACGCATCTTGGGGTTGGCCTGTGTATAAGTTACACTGTGGCAGTCACCACTCTTTAGTTGCAGTTAGTACCAGGTTTCCATAGGAAATACTTTTTTGATTTGCTATTAACCTTGGAACCATTTGACGAATCTTCACATTACTTTACAAAGAATGGGTAAATCTACCTCCGCTCCTTCCTGAAAAGTTTTGGAGTGATCTGTCCAGTGGGGTTGAGGAAAAGGGGAGTTTCAAAATGCATTTTCTCCATGCAGTTTCCCATAAGAACTATCGACACAGCAACAGCCAAACTGGCTAAACAGAATGACTATGAATTTGTCAGGCTGTCTTGCATAAGTGTGCTTTATTGATCAAATCAAGTTTCAGCATGAGTTAGTGATTAGTTTAATTCAAAGGGAGGCACTGCTATGTTGGAATGAGATACCCTGCTCTCAACGCCCCAGTGATGCAGGCTGAGGAACAAATTGTGACTTTCACACATTCCAATCTCTTTGAATGATGATAGGAATTCCCCAAACAGTGTAGTATACTAAGTCCATCATCACAGAATAGCAGGGCAGGGTTGCTTGTCAGCGAAGAGTAGTGGGTATGCCCAGGGCTGAAAAGCACAGAGTTCTAAGCCTGAGTCAAATAGTATTGTCGAAGCAAGCATCCACTGTCCAAAGGTGTTTTAAACACCAAGTAGCTTGACTCCCTTCTTATCAACTTTAGAACAAACAAAAGGCAAAACTAGCAAGAGCACTTCCAAGGCCAGCTTTGTAGGGTATGTTCTGTTGCTCCCCTCTTGCTAGACACCCTTAAGACCTTCACCCACAAATAGGTCTAAAATATTTGGAGAGGTTGCACATTCTGGACCAATGTCACCATTGACCTACCAACATGTCATTTTTTATTCTTTACAAGTACACCATAATGCAAAAATACAAAAACATTATCACACCATCACACACACAAACCCACACACACATGATCATAGCACATAACAAACAATATAATTCAACACGCCTGCCAATTTATCAGCATATCACACCACATGCAAACCACCATACAAATATACATTTTTCAACAGCAGTATCCCACTACATACTCATATCACAACATACACTATTAATATTTTTTTATGTGAGGGAAGCATTCATTGCTGCTGTTCACACGTAATGTTCTGTGTTTGTGAGGATGTTTGCACTGCTGTAGACAGTTGCTGCGCACATTGTCCGTATTCTGTGTGAAGAAGTGAGCACTTCCTTTACCTGTGCTGCTACCTTTCTGTGCATACGTAGGAAGCGTGCACTGCTGTTAAATGTCTATCATGTGCCCATGTTGTGTGCTAAAGAAGCTTGGTAAAAGTCATTTGACGATACAGAAGGCAAACCATCTACTTTATCAGAGCTTGTTTTGGTTGCTATGAGACATGTTTTTGTAAATATGTCTATGAATGAATGCATGTATCTAATTAAAAATTCTAAATTTGTTTTGGGCTTATCCTTTTGGGATGGCTTATGAAACTGTGCCCACGCTGGCCTGTAAGTAGAAAAGCCACATCGACACATCAAGCGCAGCGGGTGCCGCCGTCATCTCATTGACATTCATGCGAATAAGATAACTTTTAAGATGGGGAAGTGGAAACATCATAAGATGCATGGCAATGAAAAGTGGAAGTCACCCACTTGAAGACAGAAGAGTTGGCTGGACAGCCTGGGATGTGGTGGTAACACAGGCTGGAATTTGAGCTCAGCTCCAGGCAGACAGCCTGTCTTCAGCACGCAGCTCACCCTTTTTTTTTTAAATTGCACTGCGAGATAAACACATCGGGTAGGACTTTGACTGGTGCACTTTATTTGTCTAAATCCACAATGCTAATACCATGTTTTGTGATGCATGATATCATTATCAGAACCATTTCTCTTTCGGGCCCCCAGTCGCAAGCCCGTGCACTTAGCAACAACTGTTTTCATAGCCTTGGGGTAAATGGGCCAGCTATATTTGTATCAGCAGGAGAGAACAGAGGCACAGTCGAGGATTTGTTGACTCTACGTCAGCCCACATCTGCTGCATGACCATGCCTGAGCTCTCTTGTTTCATGTTAAATCAGATTTGGTGAAAGCAGTACAACTGCGTATATCAGATTAGCTTCACTTCATGCATTTCAGTTTTTAATTATTCATACATGTGTAGTTATTAATGATATATGGGATAAAATACCCCTGTCGTAAATTATAAGGATATTGCAAGTCACTGAGGAGTTCTATAACTAAATAGAGGAATGAGGCCGAAGGTTATGGAACGCCAAGGTGACTTGCAATATCCTTATCATACAAAGCAGGGGGTACATTATCCCATATAATACATGATTACTCCATCACCTTTCCCACAAATCACTCAAACCCTTGATGTATAGCTCTTTCAGATAAAAGAGGAAACATGTTTGCAAACATGAAGAATTAAAAAAATAGAACCTCTCATCAAAAAGTAAGCACACCAAAATCGTGTTATATATTTGTCGCAAAAAATATTAGAAACAGTTCAATACAAGTTAGTTTAAAAAAAAAGAAAGCTGCAGTAGCCCACATACAGAAAGATTCTAACTTTTCAATAATTATCTAAGGAGTGCAAAAAATAAACATGTTCTTTCTACTTGTCACTATAAGCCAGAAAAAAAAGCAGAAGAAAGAAAAGCAACGTTTTGTTACTTTAAACAGCTTCTGCATGACTTGACCTGCCTTTCACCCCAGATGCTGGGTCTGGCTGCAGGCTATTGTGATGTCAGAACTGGACTGCAATAACTTATTACAGTTCAGTTCTGATGTCCTTTCTTGGTGTCACTGAGTGCATCAGAAGTTGCCGATTATAAAGAAATTGTAGACAGACATTTATACAGAGTTTGCAGAAGCCCATAAACCTATACAGTGGGATATTTTTGTAAAGTGGTAGTTTCTTGTCCAATTTGGTCTGTGTAGGCCTTATGCAATTCCAGTTGGTACGGACGGTATAGATGCGTGTGAATGCCAAGCTGTATAACAGTGGAATGAAGGTAACCGGATTGAAGACAGCGGAGCAGGAGAGGGCATTCTTTTCTGCTGTAACCTCTTTGTCCCACATTTCCAGTGTTATTGTATGCTTAACCCTGCTTTAATCAGAACATTCTGCTTCAAGTGAATGTTTAAGCGGCATATATCCCTTCCGTTGCAATTTTAGCAGTTGGGAAAAGTCCTCCACATTGCTATGGGATCGAGCCATGTGTTTTGAACATTGAGTATATTATTTCCTTTTTTTTTAAAGGTTCCTGCTGAGAATTCAGTGCAATTGTCCAGAGGGTATTGTATATGAACTGGCATTGTATCACTCTCACACAATCAGTGTTAGCCTGTCTATAACAATCATGTATTACTTTCTCAAAGTTATTGACTCGCACAAATTTACATATCTTCTCTCAAGTCTACTGTTTCACTCTTGTACAATCAACAGCACCACTGTTAATGAATACATTGTACCACACTCCTAGAACTTTATCACTTTCTCTATCTAGTGTATCACTTTCATCAATTCTGGTGTAAGGCACATGAAAATCCACAGTATCTTCCACAAGATCTACTATATAACTGTTGCAGAATCAATGGCATTATTCTTACAGAATAAATTGTACCACATTTGTACAATCAATTTTAGCAGTTGGTAGCATTTAAGTATCACTATCCTGTATTCTCGCATATCACTTCATCAAATACGGTGTACCACACTGAAAAAACTTTTTGCATGATCTACAGTACCACTCTTGTAGAATCAATGACATCACTACTATTGTGTATATTGTATCTCTATAGCATTAGCAGTTTTATCACTCTAATTTTTGACATCTTAATATTATGTTATCTAGTATATCATTGTTAACAAATCCACAGACCCACACTCACATATCTAGAGATCTATCTCACAATCTACTGTATTACTCTTGTACAATATACTCTTATGGAATAAATTGTATCAGGTTTGCACAATCAATATTATTACTCTCGTAGTACCTAATTATAACTATCATGTAATCTAGCAAATCATTTTAATGAAAACTGGTGTATCATACCAGAAAATCTTCCACAATCTACTATACCACCCTTTTACAATATTTTGTATCACTGTTTTATTTATTGTAGTTATTATTTTACATAGCCGCATAAAAGTGTGATAGCTGTAATATTGGGTTCCTACAGGCTCAGGCGCCACACAGGTTACTCCAATTTTATATGCAATGGTTTTAGGGGGCATATGGGATTATCATGTAGGTATCAGGTTTTTTTTTGTCCTCATCAAGCAAAGTTTTTGGGGAGTTTGGAGTAGTCAGAGGCCCCTTTATATTCTCTGTACCAAACACACCGTGACCTTGCAGTGTTGTGTAGGGGATATAACTAGCCTTGTCCTCTGGGGCCTCTTTTTGTCCAGCTCCAGGCACAAAGATTATTGGGAGGCGGGGGAGAGTTAGCCATGATGACTACTCCGTTCAAGACCCAGCTTGAAGTCTTTGTTACCGTTGCCTTAATCATTGGACACCCTGTTGTTTTGACTGGATGTATTGTTCCCAAATATTCCAAAAGGTATACTTCTTACTCATTTTCCCTTGATTGTCTAGTTTATATACCCTTAGTATGGAATTTAACCATTCATTGTGGACTGGTGGTGTAGCTTTTACCCAGTTAATACATATCTCCCTTCTGACTAACAGGATGAATAAGAAAAATATGTTTTCCTTATCTTTATCTTTATTCAATATGGAATAGCTTGTATTTTGATTGATCCCAAAAATAAATGCTTCCATGCTTACCTCTATGGGCTGTTCCAACACATCAGAGAGAGTCTTACCTGTCTGTTTCCAGAAATCCTCCAACTGTATGCATTCCTTGAACATATGCAGATCATCTGCTCTCTCCTCCCCGCATTTAGGACATTTTTTTACCTTATTGCTGTTGATCTTTGTCAATCTTTTAGGAGTCCAGTACGATCTGTGTGTCGTGAATAGATGGTTTTTCTTCAATGGGGCAGATTTTACCACGCGCCCAAGAATTGCCATTGAGGTTTCCATTAATGGGAGATGTCTAACCTTAGCAGGGCTTTTCCACAGATTTCATTTGGGGCTTTGTACTCTGTTTCTTCAGCTCTTATCAGGGCCCAGTACCAATATGATATGTCCTTCTTGAAAGGTTTCGTGCACAATCATTTTTGCTCGACAACATCGTCCCCTTGTAGATTTTCCTTTATGTCCTTTATCCAGCTATTTAGTTGATAGTATTTGAATCTCGCTAACAATTCTTGAGTTTTTTCATTTAGGATCTCCCATTCTATGATTTTGTTGTTCTCTATTAACTGTCCCCAGTTATTTATGTTTGCTTCTCTTAAAGGGGTTACTAGTCTGTCTTTTAGAAATTCGGGGGTTCCCGGGGACTCCCAGATTGGTGTGTACTTGCTGTAGTAGGGGATTTTTAAAGTCATTCTTATTCCATACCAGGTTTTTGCAGCTGATTTCAATGTCTTTAATTTGATCTTTTTGATGTATTTGGGGTGTCCAAACTTGTAAAGAAAGTGGTCTCTATCATGACTGATTATGGCTTTCAAGTACGTAGGCCATGCCTCCCATTCACCCAGAAGTCTCCTTATATTTTTGAGCTGGAAAGCTTTGCAATACTCTAAAATGTCTCGCAATTCCTCCCTGCATTTTACTCCTTTTTAGTTATTTCCAACTTATTCTTACCCCCATGGTATCCAAAATAAAACTAGATATCTCGCCTTGCAGCTTTTTTATCTGTTCCTTCTTAAAGTCCAATGGGATAGAACTGAATAGGAAGGTACATTTTGGTCGTATACTCATTTTCTCATTTTGACTAACATGGGAAGCATGATCTCACTCAGGGAAAACGCTGAGGACCCCGGGCCAAATTCACTTAAAATATTATTGTGGAATTTGGCCGGGCTCCCCAGCAAATTGACCTGCCTAGATTGGGGCTCCTTTGTGGACGAAAGTGACGTCTGTCTCTTACAGGAGACATGGGCATGCACTGAGTTACACCGGAATGGCTTATTACATTTTCTGTCCCGGCTGCCTGGGGCGGGAGAGGTTGCCCGTCTGGGGGCCTCACTATTTGGGTGGGCACTCACCTTGGTTGTACAATTTAGGTTTTGAATACTAACTTAATAGATATTCAGTGTGAGGTCCTTACCTGGCCAGACGCTTCAACAATTGCACTGACGAATGTATATTCTCGCCCCGTAAGCCCAACTAGTGAGTCCAGTACCATTGAGGACCTTTCCCTCTTTATTCCAACAATTCCAACCGGCACCCGATTGTTGGTGGGAGGCGATCTGAATTGTCACTACGAACCCCTTAAAGGTCTAAAGGATGACGCACTTACTGCAGAGGATGAGCACTGGTCCATACCTGCAATCCAGGTTTCCTCTCCAAAGGCTTGGAGCCCGTTAGCTATTCAAATTCTGTCATTCACTTTAAACTATTACTTACGGGCTTGCAATGGTCGTACTCCTTCTGACACCCCAGCCAAATATACCTATAATAACCCGGGACAGATGTCTCTTCTCGACTATATACTGGTGGAAACAAGGCTGTGGCCTTTGGTCATTGATTTTAATGTTGTTATAAGAGCAGAGAGTGACCATAATGCTCTTATATTAAAACTGGGTCTACCCTACAGTTGTGGAAGCGATGCTGCATCTTCTGAAGAGAACAACGGTAATCTCACCGTCTCCAATGACAGACGTAGAGTTAGCTGGCATAAATTAGTTGAACATCCGGAATTATTGGGGAATCTCTATAACTCAATTTTTCCTATGTTCAATGAGCTGGCAACCCTAACTAGCCAACCTTTATCCCAAGATTATCTATTTCAACTAGAGGAACTTAATAACAGGGTCTCTCTAACTTTGGCTGAGCTACTGAATCCACGGGTAGCTGGGAGGACTAAAAGGGCATCTCACTGCTCCTGGTACAAGCCAGCCTGCAGGTGGGCGAAACAAGAGCTTTTGTTGGCCATTAAGGATAATGACAGAATAAAAATCAAAACTAAGAGGAGATTACAAGAGGATAGTCAACTGTGCCAAGGAAGAATGGGACCACGAAAAATGGTCCAATCTTTCATCAGCACTTGAAGTTAAGGACTTCCATACATTCTGGAACATAGTCAATAATGGTAGTGATGAGCTGAAAGCAGCAATCAAACCGAACATAGCCCCTGAAGTCTGGGAAGGGCATTATCGGGTCTTATACTCTCCCGAGGGTCTCATTAATCACATAGTAGATTCAGCGGTCCAGGCTGCCGTATCATTGCACCCTGAGGCGACGGAGCTTACGGTGCAGGAAGTTTGTAATGCCATCTCCAAACTTGCCTCTGGGAAAGCTCCGGGCCTGGACAAACTTCCAGGATATCTCTTCAGGCAGGAGCCGGGAATCTGGGGTCTTTACTTCCAGATTATGTTTAATGTGATTCTGAGAGGCATGACGGTTCCCTGTACTTGGCTGGGCACAGAGATAGTGCCCATATTTAAAAAAGGCTCACCTCTGCTCCCACCCAACTACAGACCGATCAGCCTCATTGACGTCCCCCAGAAGATTTTTGCCATGCTCATACTGGACCAGATCCAGGATTGGATGGATGAGTCAGCAATTCTTAGTCCCTACCAGGCGGGGTTTAGAAAGAATACCTCCACTGTGGACCAAATCTTCCAGCTCCAACTTCTATATTGGAAAACAGTGAGAACAGAGGGTGGCAGCCTCTATACGGTACACCAGTTCCTCAAATTTAATAATCAATAGCCTTGACGCGTTTTGGTGTGCTGCCCATTGTGCACCACCTTTTTCAAGACAGAATATTCAGTTGTCTCTCTTTTTTAGTTCTCAATATTAAAATCAAATAAAATCTAAAAACATAAAAAGTACATATCAATGTGTTGTCTCCACAATACTTGACATTTGCTTTATCTAACAAAGCTCCCAATTCCAATACGTCTTCTATTAATCTTTTTTAGGGCCATTTCTCTCACTTTGACATACAGTTTTTACCATACCCACATTTTGCAGTGGTTTTGGACAATGAACCAGCTTTTAGGCTTTCACTCAGGATTTTCTCCTTCAGGGAGTATGTCATAAAATTGATCAACATTTTTCCTGGAATTTTCCTCAGTTTCCCCTTTCTGAAGGGATCTCGATGTATCCTCTGAATGTCCCCCGCGAGGTTGACTGATTGGGTCCAGGGAATTTTCTCTTCTAGTAGCTGAATCGTGAATCCCTTTATATCCTCCCCTACAATGCCCTCCGGCACATTTAACATTTTGAGGTTGTTCCTCCTAGCAAGGTACTCCAGGGATTCCATACTTTCACTGATCTCAGTTTCTCTGGTTTTTAGCCTGATTATCTCATCGTGGTTAGCCTCAGACTTCTTGTTCAGCAACTCTACCTCAACCTCCACTTTAGTCACTCTGTCTATAAGCGTATTTATTTTCGGATCGAGTGCCTCACAAGCTTCTTGTATCCTTCTCTGATTCCTCTCAGAAATCGCAAAATTGGCGCTCATCTCCTTCATCATTTCCTCTTAGATTTTGTCTGTACGAGGACTATTGGAGGAGGTTTGTTCTTGTCTGGTACTCAGGGTGCTCTCTGCTCCCTCCCTGGGGCATCACCTTCTGGGGGTTTCCTGTTTCTGGCTCTGGCTCTTGTGTAGAAAGAACTCGGTATCTATTACTTGTTACCAGATCCAGGCTCCCATCCCTAGTAAGTAAGTAACTGAGCTTATAAAGCGCCTGGTTACACTAGCCAGTGTGTCCCCGCGCTGTACCGCTGAGGAATCCATCCTGGCCTGTTCCTGTGAGTCGCCCACTCCTGGGCACCCCAAGGTGAAGCCAGGCATCCTTAGCGATTAGGGCCGGTGTGGAGATTAAATAAGATATTGCCCAGAGTTGCAGAGTGGGACCCATGATTAGAGTCAGCACCGTGGCGAGAATTATCAGGTCCACGGACATTGAACCCAAGACCCTGCCGCGACAGGAATTGAACCCTGGTCCCGGGTCAGATCTCTGCATCAGGGTCTGCCGCTCTAACCAGTGAACCACACTTCTCCACAAGGTTTCTCTGCATTCCAATGGCTTTTACTTTTACGACGCCTGTCAAAAATAGAGGGGGTAGAGGGGTGCTAGAGAGTCCGCACCTATAGTGTCACAGCCGTGGTCTTCCTCCATAACCTTTGGCCCGTACCTTCCTTTCTCTAGTTTATGCTCCTTTTCCTGTACCCTTATAAGTAAGATCTTAGGGGTGGAGTAATTTTCTGTGTATTGCACAGATTTGGTGTTTTTAAGCTTGCACGTTTTGCTCTTAACAGGGGGGACGGCGGCTGACCAGAGATATGCTTCTTTCTTTGCCCTCTTGTCCCTCTTGGTGATATATTTGCCAAAGACAGGATTTTCTCTTTGGTGCCTTTTATATCTTTAGTGACTATGTGGGACCTAGATCCAGTGCTCCCTTTTGCCAGATGGTACCAGCTACTCAGACTGTAACCCCCTCCCTCACTCAGAGCACCCTTCAAGCCTCTACTGATGGTAGGGGGGTCCTAATACGTTCCAGATTCCGTTTCAGCTACCTCTTGGCCGTTCGTGGGCCCTAAAAGTGCCTTGGAGGGTGTCACTGCGGGCGTCCACCCAAAACCAAGACCAAAGTCAGAGCCCCCTTCACTTACCGGCTCACGCTGTGCTGTAATCGTCTGCCGTTCGGCAGTAGTGCAGGCCAATTCAGATGTTTTCTTGCATCCAAGACTGTTAACACGATTTACACTGTTTCGAAGCGGCCTGCTCCTCCCTCCCTCTCTCTCCCTCGGAGATTTCCCCGACTGACGCCACCTCTCTCCCCCAGAAGGAAACTCTGAACACAGCTCTCCTGCAGCTGTGGCATGCTTTGATCGCTTCTGCCCACACTCCTGCCAAGCAATGCGGCACTGCCTCGGGCTCCGCTCCCCTTGTCTCTGTTCTTCTATGCTCCTCTCTCCCCGCTCTCCCGTGCCATGATCCGGCGCCGGAGGCTTCACAGGGGGCCCACAAACACCATTCCAGCGGCAGAGACAGCCGCCGCAACATAAACGGCAGATATGGCAGAGGGCCCGTCAGCACGCCAGTGACCTAAGATCAGCTGAGCCAGTAAGTGGAATCCCTCATTTTTTTTTTCTCGTTCCTTATGCCTCAATATTCGGTAATGCTTGTGCCGTATCAAACCTTGCCAGGATGTATTCCGGTTTCACTCCTTTCCTTGTGGGGGTTTGTTACTCAGTTAGATGGCCATTTTCAACTGTCTAGCGTTTCTCGGGCACGGAGCTCATGGCCAAGCTCCTTAGTCGACCACCATCTTCTCCCTGACTCATGTAGATATCAGTTTTAAATAAATATTAGAAAATACAATAATTTACTCCACAAACTTTAGATTGCCGTTGTATGAAAATGCTAAGATTTTCCTATGAAATACAAGATTTCCCTTTTAAAAATAAAATTAAAGGGTCTTAAAAGTCGGTATCTAGTGAATATATCTTTAGTGACCAGTCATCTGTGTGTCATTTTCATCAAGTACTCACATCTACTCTAGTCACACTTGAGTAGATTATGCACTGCATGCCCATGTCTCATCATACCATTGAGGGCTCCCTCATTCAATATAATGTAGACGGCAAAATTGGAAGAGGAACCCATATATCAAGACTCAATTCGAATGTGTGTTTTTATGATTTCAGAGTGATTTATAATCACTTTTTTGAAGATGAAACATAGGTGGAACCTATGAAATATGGCATCTTAAGTGGTGATAACAATGAAGACAAATGTTTTATGATCATGCCAACAGCTAATCCACTAAATATAGATAGATAGATATATGGATAGTTCTATGGATAGTTCTATGGTGGAGAAGTGTGGCTCAATGGTTAGAGCGGCAGACCCTGATGCAGAGGTCTGGCCCGGGACCAGGGTTCATTTACCCGCCTCGGCGGGTCTTGGGCTCAAAATTCCACGGACCTGATAATTCTCGCCTCGGTGCCTATTCCAATCATGGAGTCCCACTCTGCAACTCTGGGCAATAGCTTGCTTAATCTCCACAACGGCCCCCACAACGCTAAGGATGCCTGGCCTCCACCTTGCGGGTGCCCAGGAGTGGACGCCTCACAGGGAAAGCCAGGATGAGTTCCACAGCGGTATTCGTACAAGCGCCTTGAGACCCTTGCGGGTGAGTAGTGTGCTATACAAGTATCAATTTACAATTTACATGTGGATAGATAGATGGATAGATAGATAGACCGACAGACAGACTGTAGAGGAAAGAAAGACATAATGGAACAGAAGAACTATTTAAAAGGAAGACCACTTCTGGGAAGAAGATAAGTCTTAAAAAAGGTAATTAAGAGTACCAAGGTGTTTTAATAGGTATCTCGAGCGCAAGGTAGATCCTTAGAGGATGAAAGAAGATATGCGGTGCATACATGCACACACAGAACATGCTTGTGCAGCAATCACCAAATTGTTACTATATGACTCATAGTGCATACGTATGCACAAAAACAGTGACTGGCTTTTCAATGGTAAAATTGAAACGCTCCTTTTCCTTAGGAAAAAGTATAAAACCGCAGCAGCGAAAAACATTGCCATGTATCAGATGTGAGGGCACATATTTGACCCCATTGTTTTGCTTTCAATTTCTAAGTGGAGACAAGGGAAACTTTTGATTCAAATTCTTACTGGTCTAAAATCGGAACACATTTCCAGATTCCGGCTCTGTTTGAACACTAAAGTAGAAAAGAAATCCAGAGATTTTTTTTTTTTTTAAAAGCCCTGGACTTCATCTAACAAAAACATATTCAACGAACTCGGAAGTACAGCCTTCGGGCATCATGTGGGTCATCATGCTTCTCTTGTTTTTATTCAGAAAGATCAACATGTCGAGGGATTCTGGAGTTTAAATTGGACTGACAGACATCTTTTGTTAAGCAACAGTCAAACAATAACCAGACCAGCTCCATATATTTCTTATATTAGTCTTATTATTTCTTCGATTTTCCTGACACAGAAATGAGGGCCAGATGGAGGTTAGGTTTCCTTCTGTTAGGTGTTAGTAGTTCTCCCAGTACTGCTTATTCATTATGATACTTGTAGTCCTAGATTTAATAAAAGAAAAGCAGAACTACAAAATCCAGACTTAAAAGAGAGCAACCAAAGTCAAAGCCAATAGGGTTAATGTTTAGTAGTAAGAAACTTTTTTGTGTCTAGAATAAACATTTATTTTATGTACAGGGCTGAAATAAATTGCAATTTCATCTTTACCAGGGCTAGATTTAGCACTCGTGGTGCCAGGTTCGACGATGTTTGTTGTGGCCCCCATAGATGTTGGAGGTGGTGACCACCTCCACCACGGATTCCCTCACCGCCACCACCACCTTTTAACAGGGCCCCTCAAGTCTCCATACCCACTTTCTCTCTCTCTCTTTCAGATGCATTTAATTCGTTATGTAGCGTCACTCTTACCAGTGTAGGGTGTCGGAGCACTTTGCATCACACACACATTACACAGAGAAAATCAATCATACTTCATATATCAGAGTGTAGGAAATGTTACATAAGCCAGACGACTTCAATGTGTAGGAGTGGCATGTCATCCATACTGGTAGGCAGTGTAGTTTAAGAGAGCTTCAACTGGAAAAGCACAAACTCAGAATTGAAAATGGAACACCATAGTTGAGGGTTCTCTTTAATAATAAGAACCGATTTCGACCCAAATTAACCCGTTTTGCAACATAGTCTATGCTCTCATCTATACTTTGCAGTGTGCTTGCAGTTCATTGATGAGAGTTAACAATTCACTGTTCTACATTAGGATTTTACCTTATAAACTGCAGGATGTCTCCTAGAAAAGCAGTAACCCATGGCCTATTTACATTTCACTGCCCCACCTGAAGTCATCACTTAGTGCGGTGGCACCAGTTGCACTGCCCTAGAGTCGGCCCTGAGCTTTACAATCACTTATATTCATGCATTAGTAGGTTTCTTCTTTTCCTCAGTCACTAATACAATATTGACTTTGCAGGGATGTTGGGGCAGTATTCTTTTTTGAAAAAGCTATAGTGATACGTTCTGTTTATAATCAATGTGGAAGAGAAGATAGTTAAAAAATTGAGAGCAGAAATAGATTCAGGCTTGCAGTAAATGCAGCCCAGGAAACATTTTCCTACCAGCCTCATGTTGCACTGAATATATGAGTGTTATAAGCAAGGCAAGGTGATTTTATTTAGAAGGGTATAGGTGATGGTGGGGGGATCCTCCAACATATTTCAATACATTGTGGGCTACTGGTTCATTTTACAGTATGGAGTAGTATTATTACTTCCCAAAGGCAATTTATATTTGTGATTATGAGAAAATCTTCTATCTTTTCCTAAGGATTGCTTTCAGGGCTCTGTGTGCTAGAGCTCATCTAGCCCTGAATTCAAGGACGTGTCCCACAGCCTGGTGGGGTCCTTCATGTTCTAATTTCGCAGTTCACCATAAAATTGCCACTGGTGGTGTAGGAGTGGACACATTATTTTTTACAATGGTGACATTTTTTTTAAACTCTCATTGCTTTTTTAGAAATTTGTCATTTTGAGAGACGCATTTTTGATAAAGTTTCACGTTTGTCAAATGGTTTGGGCATAAACTGCCTTACAGGGAGAGTAAAATCATGACTGTGAGACATTTTCTCATTCAACAAGTCTCCTACAGGCACCTCACAGGACTTATGCCCTGGAGATATACCTTTTCCTTTATTTGCACGTGAGATACCGGTCAAGTAGATATTTTGCAATATATGTATGTTAATTAAATTTTCTTGAAATTTTCGCATTTATAAAAAAAAATGATCTCGCACATACACATGGAGGCTTGCAACTGCATTTGGACTACTTTACTTGCATTGATAGGATTTACAAATGGCCTTTTGAAAAGTGTGTAATTGGCAATAATGTATTCCATTTGGCACTTAACTGTTGCCTAAGTCAGATAGTTCGGAATGCAACGAGGAAGCCCTTGAATTTGAACTGCGCCACTTAAGGGGGCGCTAGGTTTCCATTTACGTGGACGGTGGATTCAGTTGTGCACTAGAAGAATGAGAAAGTCCAGCCATGTAGATTACGCTAATGTTGTACAGATTTTCATTAGTCTTAAAGTGACATTTGCATTGACTAGGGATGCAAAAGTTTGTACTTTCACTGGTCAGATTGACCAAATGTAATTTTTGAACTGCTTGTTACTGCGACTGTCACTGTAAAGTAGCTTGGTGTAGTAGCTGATTAAACTACTAGGATATGGGGCTGAACTTGTCTCAGTGTAGCCAGATGTAGGACTTTATTGCAAATACAAACCATTTAATGATTGTGCTTGTAAAAAGTGTGCAATTAAGTTTTTAAGTTAAAAAATATATATACAAGAAAAAGAAGGTAATATTTTAGTGGAGCTCAATTCTTTCAAATTCAAACCGTACATTAGCAATCTTTGGGACAAGATTCTTAATTGCACCCAGTCCATTGTTTAGGATGGGAATGGCCCCTGGCATGACGTTTGAGCATCCACCCCTGCCTTGAGTGTCCCATGAAGTAAGTGTCTATTTCCTTTGGCTTCAGCACACACAACAATCTTGCGTGCAGCACATTGAGGACCACTGAGGGGGGCATGGCTAAGGCGCCGATGTAGGTGGAAGCGGGACTCCGGAGCTCCTCCGTGCCCGCCTCGCACCACCACATATCCTGCGCCCGACTCACTCTCTGACCCCACAAAAGTGCCCAGGAGGGCGTCGGGGACACGCAGTGAGACTTTGGAGGACTGGGGGCCCCTGTAACTGCCCCCGCTGTCCTTTGAGCGGCGAGCGCGGCACCCGGGGCAGAGAGCGCCCAAAATGGCGGCCGCCGTCCTGCTTTGACGCGCCTGGCGACGGAGCTCGGGAGGAGCAGAGGAGCCCCCTGACGCTGTGGTGCCTGACCGCTTGCCGGCGAAGACCCCCGGAGAGCAGGCAAAGGTGAGGGGTACTTGCCGGCGCCCTCGCAAGCGGACCCGGAGGACGGGGGACGGCCGGCCTGCCTGACCCTAAAATGGCGCCATCTGAGACCCGGTGATCACCTTGGCGGCCGTTTGCGGAGCCGTTGGGACTCCGGGGAGCACTGGGTCTGCGTGAGGCACCTGACTCGCCCCCCTGGTGGTGGAATTGCCAGGGAGCCTGCGCCACAGGTGGGTTGGTGGCACATGAGCGACGACCACGAGGAGAGCAGGGGATGAGGTGCTGGCTACCCACCCCCACGAGGCACTGAATCTGCAGGCGGGAAGAGGCGCCTATCTGGCCGGGGACGCCCGAGAACAGCGTGCCACACTGGGACTGGTGCTCATAGGCGCGCACCCTGCCTGAGCCTTCTAGACGCGGGAGCCTCGCTTGGTGCCCAGACCCGGGGCACTGGTGCCCCGCGACCCTGGTGGGCGAGCCCTGGCCCTTGGACAGCTTCGTGAGCTGGACCCCACGAGGCGCGGGCCCAGAGGCAAGAGTGGACGACGAGCCTGAGGCGGACCAGGGACAGAGAGCGGGAACATCGGCGACCGCCACAGGGGCACGCGACGCTAGCTGCCCGCCAGAATGGTACGTGGCAGCAGGAAGAAGGGCTTCGAGGCCCTGAGGCTGGACGACCCGGGGCACCTTGTCGACGACGTCCCGCCGGGGGCGGGGGCCGGGGCCGGGAGCTCGACCCACCCGCGGGACCCCTCCCTGGGGGACATAATGCAGGCGATTGTAGCGTCGCGGGAAGCTCTTGAGAAGCGCATAGACACCATTGGGTCGGACCTGACCCTACTGAAGGATGACCACAGGAAGCTGAAGGAGCGGGTGGCGACCTCCGAGGTTACCCTGAAAAGTCTGCCGGGGGACGTGGCGGAGCTAAAGACGACACTGGCGGAAATGGCGCAGAAGGTACGGGTGCTAGAGCTCCGAGCTGAGGACAGTGAAGGGCGCTCTCGGCGCAATAACCTCCGCCTCGTGGGGGTCCCCGAAAATAAGGAGGGGCGGGACGCGGTCGCCTACCTGGAGGGCTGGCTGCGTTCTGAGGTGGCCCCGGAAGGACTTTCGGCGTTCTTTGCCATTGAACGTGCACACAGGGTCCCTGCGCATCCCCCCAAGCCGGGGGCTTCTCTGCGCCCGATTGTACTGCGTCTCCTGCACTTCAGAGACAGAGACCATATACTGCGGAGGGTGAGAGACATCCCGGACCTGAGAATCGACAACAGCAGGGTCATGGTCTTTCCGGACTTCACCAGGGATGTGCAGAAGCAACGGGCCTCCTTCCTGGCGGTCAAGCGGAAATTGAGATCGCTGCAACTGCCCTACGCTATGCTGTTCCCGGCGCGGCTCCGGGTGGTCGCTGGGGAGCGCACCCACTTTTTCCTAACACCACAAGAGGCTTGGAGCTGGTTGGATGCAAGGGGGGAGCCGGGCACGGACCACACGCCACAGACCCCTCCCAGGAGACACTCCACGGAAACGACGCCGACACGACGATCTGGCTCCCCATCGGGCTGGCAGCAGGAACGAGCCAAGGCGGTGCAGGCAGTGGCGGCCATCAGCCAGGGAGACGCCAGCCCCTCCAGTAGCGCGTCGGAGCAGTCGAAGGCCAGTGCTCCCAGCCCTGGCTCCAGCAGTGGGCACGAGCTATCAGAGACAGACCTGCCGGTGGTGACTCCCCAGACAGCGGATGGTATCCGTGGCTGAGATGGTTCGCGGGACACTGGCCACATAAGTAAGGTACTGGGGCACGCGGGCGGAGGGGGGCCGCTTCCAGACGCTATGCAGTGGGGTGCGGATGCCCCCCGGGACTTATTACTGAGATCTTGGGGATGGGGAGAGTCGGGGGACCTCTCCTGTTTGTTGATGGGGGAGGTGGGGCGGGGGCGGAGGGCTTCGGGCCTGTCTGGGGCCGGCATCGCTGCCACTCCAGCCCTATTTTGTAGTGATACGCTTTTTGATACTTGAGTTTGGATGGGGTTTCCACGTTGGTTGTCTGTCCGGGGGTGTGGGAGTTGGGGTAGTTTGATTATGCAAGTTGCGGGGGGGACGAGGGTGGGGCCTGGGCGTGCTGGTGGGGTTACTGAGAGGGTGGGTAGGACATGGTGGACTCTACCATGGGATCCGACTTAGGCTACAAATGTCTCACATGGAACGTAAGGGGGATGCACTCGATGCATAGGCGTCATAAGATCCACTCCTATCTGGTCAGGCGGGGCATACACATCGCCTTCCTACAGGAAACACATCTGCTGGATAAGGAAGGGAAGGCACTGCAGCGGCGCTGGAGGGGGCAGGTCTTTCACACTGGCTACTCTGCTTATGCTAGGGGGGTGGCCATCTGGATACGGGCGGGGGTACCCTTCCAGTGTACACAACAGGTAATTGACCCAGAGGGGAGATACATAATGGTGCGAGGCAAGCTGGATGGGAGGGACCTTAACCTGGGTTGCTTGTACGCCCCGAATGTGGACCAACCTGCATTCCTCTCACTACTGTCCAATAAACTGGCCCAGTTCTTAGTGGAGCCCTTGCTCCTGGGCGGCGACTTTAACAGTGTGGCCGACGTTGCCCTGGACAGATCCCACCCCCCCTACCGAATGCACCAGCTGGTAGACTTGCACTCGCGCGCTCCGCCTGGCAACGCCAGTGGGGGCTGGTCGACTCCTGGAGGGCTAACCACCCATCGGACAGGGACTACTCATTCTTCTCCGCTCTCCACGAACTACACGTCCGCATTGATGCCTTCCTGTGCTCCCAGGACGTGCACGCGGAAGTGTGCCACAGTGAGTATCTCACGCGCTCGATCTCTGACCACAACCCGCTTCTCGTGCGGCTGCGCTGGTCGCAAATACGCCCGAGGATTCCGGCTTGGAAACTCCGCCCTGAGACGCTAGACGATCAGCTCTTCCGTACCACAATTGCCTCGGGCATCGAAGCGTATTTCCAGGTGAACGCGGGCACGGCGGGCTCGGCTGCGACGGAATGGGACGCCTTCAAATCTGTGCTACGGGGCCAGTGCATTGCGACGTCATCGGGGGTGCGGAGGACGTTACTGGAGGAAATAGAGAAAGAGGACGAAACCCTGCGGAGGCTGGAGAGGGCGAGGCCTGAACGGCCGGACACTCACGAGGCCCTGCTGGGGGCGCGAGAGACGGTGGCGGCGACGGTGGAGCGCCTCCGGTGCTTTGACTACAAGGCCTACCTCACGCGAGCGCACTCGGAACGCGACAAATCGGGGGCTCTCCTGGCCTGGCTGGCCAACCCGGCCCGTCGGAGCTCGGTCATCCTTGAGCTCAGAGACCACGCGGGGCGGCGAGATTTGATCAGCAGGGGATCAACGCGTTGTTCTACGACTACTACACTGAACTCTACCGCAGCAGGGTCCTCCCTTCATTGGAGGAGTTCCAGACCTTTATGGAGGGTCTTGATTTGCCGGAACTGGGAGAGGAGGACGCGAAACGACTCGGGGACAAGATCGAGGAGAGAGAGGTGCGGGTCGCCATCAAGAGCATGGCGAGGAATAAGACGCCGGGCACCGACGGATTCCCCACGGAATTCTATCTCACCTACGCGGATCTCCTTGCGCCCCGGCTGACGTGGCTGTACAACGAGTCGAAGCGGCTGGGCTGTCTCCCTGCGACTACGAGGGAGGCGCTGATTGTCCCCCTACTAAAGCCGGGTAAGCAACCGTGGGACAGAACGGCGTACCGCCCACTGTCCATGCTTAACCTGGACTACAAGATTCTGAGCAAGATCTTGCCGACGCGATTGCTCCCTCACATGCCCATGCTGGTACATGCGGACCAGTCGGGTTTCATCCCGGCCCGCAATACGGCGCTTAATGTACGGCGACTCCTGCATATTCTAGAGGCTGACACCTATGACGGCGACGAGGCAGTGGTGTTTTCTGTCGATATGGAGAAGGCCTTTGACAGCCTGGAATGGCCTTATCTCTTTCCTGTTCTACGAACGCTGAGCCTTGGCGAGGGCTTCGTAGCTTGGACGAGGCTGCTTTACCAGAACGCGACGGCGAGAGTCAGAACAGGGAGGGTTATCTCTGAGATGTGCAGGGTGGGCAGGGGCACCCGTCAGGGATGCCCTCTTTCCCCCTTGCTGTTTGCCTTGGCCGTCGAACCCCTGGCAGCGCGAGCCCGGATGGGCCAGGCGTACCAGGGCCTGGACGTCTATGGCCAAGTACACCACATCGCATTATACGCAGATGATCTGCTGATGTTCCTGGCGGACTCGGCGGACTCCCTGCGTGGAGCAAAGACTCTCCTGCAATCGCTGAGTAGAATCTCGGGCCTCCGAGTGAACTGGGCGAAGTCCCACCTATTCCCGGCCCGCCCACGGAGAGCATGCCCACAAACTACGGAGGGAGTGACTTGGGAGGAGAGGAGCCTAAGATACCTTGGCACCTCGATCTTCCATGACAGGGCCGATATCCTTGAGGGGAATATCGGGTCGGCAATCAGGCACACTAAAGGGAACTTCGACTTTTGGGGCACGCTCCCATTATCACTCATGGGGAGGGTGGCGCTACTCAAGATGGTGACCCTACCGCGGCTGCTTTACTTCTTCGGGACCCTCCCGATCTGGATCCCGGCGAGCTACTTTCGACGGCTGCGATCGATGGTCATCGGCTTTCTGTGGGGGGCGGGCAGGCGCAGGGTGGCCCATGCCACACTTCTCCGCCCTCGGGCGGATGGAGGACTAGCAGTGCCGGACTACGAGCTCTACTACCTGGCGGCGCAGCTGCAATGGCTGACACAGTGGGTAGCGCGGGCCAGGAGAGGGGCGGACGGATCGGGTGAGCTGGCGGGTCCGGTCCAGGTGTTGTCCCGGATTGTCCTGGGACTTCCGATGGGAGATTTTCACCTCACTCAGGAGTTTGCGACGGCCCGAAAATGCTGGAACAGGTATCGCCGGAGATGCGGTATTATGATTCCGTACGCACCTGAGATCCCGCTTAGACTTTGCGGGGCACTTCCGCACGGGGGCTCGTGGCGCGGACTGGACGGTTGGGATCAGCAGGGGCTGTCATCCATGGGTGATCTGTACGAAAACGGGGCGATGTTGCCATTCGACATCCTGCAGGACCGCTTTGAGCTGGCGGGTGGAGACTCCCTCCTTCAGGCGGCTTTAACGGCGGCGATCCTCAAACACTGGGGGGCGGGCATGTCGGAGCCGCCATTGTCCCTGGGCTGCCAGTACGTCGTGATGATGGCGGGGACGGTCAAGGCTGTCACGTGCCTAACTCGACGCATGGTCTCGGAATCCGTCGCTCCACTGCTGGCCTTGAAGGCGAAATGGGAAGCTGATTTGGCGACTGAGATCCCCGAGGAGGCATGGAAGGGCATACTGGAGGGGGCCCGGAATGGCACGCGCAATGCGAGGTTCCAGCTGGTGCACTTTTATGTCCTACATAGGGCCTACCTGACCCCTGACAAATTGCATAAGTACTTCCCGGCCCACCCGGCGTCCTGCCCGCGTTGCCCGGCAGATCCCGCCGATTTCCAGCACATGTTCTGGTCCTGTCCTGAGCTGGGGCCCTTTTGGAAGGAAGTAGTGGAGGTGCTGAGGGAGGTGACGGAGAGGGATCTGCAACTCACCATGGCGCATTGCATACTACACTGGTTCCCACACACATCAAAAAACAAAGTCACTAGCAAGTTTTTGGACTTGGGGCTCCTCCTGGCGAAGCGGGCCATTACGTCCCAATGGAAGGCGTCCAGGGGCCCCGTGGTAGAGCGCTGGAAGGCTGAGCTGCATAAATGGGCTAGATGTGAGGGTGAGCTTCGCCTGCAGGCCGCGCTCAGGTTAGACAATGACATGGCACTGGAGAGAGCCAGGGCGTGGGAGGGGCTGGTCCTAGATCTCACGCTCCTGGACATGGAAGAGGAGGACTCCCCGGTGCATAGCCCGGCTCCGGCGGGGCGCCCGCCTGATGGGGGGACGGCTTAGGCCCACGCTGCTGCACCCCCACCTGGGCAGCTACAGAAGAGCAATATGCACCTCAGACTGGTTCCCCCCATGCTGCAGCGCAAGGTAAATGGTCAAACTAAGGATCACACCAGCGTAAATACAGCCATCTATGCCTGTTATTCTGTTGACAGCCTCTCATACCGATAGACCATGGTGGCATAGAAGCTGATGGACCGACCCTTGTGATTAAGGAAAGCCCAGTAGCTAACTCAGTTGTTACACTGGAAAGGACAACCTGTCAAGTTCTCGTAGTATTAGTATTTCACCCAATATTCTATTGATTTGTGCAATATATGTTTTTACACTGAGCATAACTTAAATCACTTTTTTCTTACTTCTTAAATTAAAGCACTGGTGGGGCAATTATATTATTTTGCTATTTTTGTGAGTCTGTTAAGATGTCAAAGCAGACAGACTCCAGTCATATTAAAGTGAAGATTTATTCTAAGATAAGGAGTACAAGAACTACCAACAAGCTCCCTTCTCTCAACTGCAACACTCAGAGTTCCCATCAGTTTACACTCACAAAGCTATGACCTAAGATGGCCACCATAAGCAATGAGCAAACACAACAGAGGCATTGAATTCAGAGTCTGTAACTCTACACAACCTTACTAAGTGAGTGTTAGTCTGCTCGACCCGCTATGCTGAGATTCAGGTGCTAAAGAGGTGGACTTGGTGCTCAGGCTTCAGGGCCAGTATAGGTCAGCACCAGAACACCAAATGGAAACAGACTCAATCACCTTGAGTGAGGCCTTCTTATCCCCGAGTGGCCTGTGGCTCTTACACCTCTTGTGACACCACTATTTAGCATAGCGTTTCTATTACTTAAAAAAATAAAGAATGTTTTATTTTTATTTCTCTCTGGTGGTGGGTGAGGTATGGGAATAATCCCTGCTTTTAACGTAGGCCAGTATTGGTAAAAATGTAACTCCATAATTGGTGTCATGCATTGCTCCTTTCTCTTCACCTCCTCTCAGGGTGAGGCAGTTTGGCTGGCTCTGAAATGTTAACAGTTGAATCAGTAACCTGAGTCTTGCTGACAGCAAGATGAAACAACATATATGTAGAGCCTGTAGAGTATGTAGAGCCTGACATCAAGTCATATAGCTCCCGAACACAGCTGGTTCATTTATCCCACACCTGCAGTGGGAACACGGGGCCCAGTTTTACTGGATTTTAATCTGTACCTGGTAAAAACACTAACAAACAGGGCTAGAAATGTGAGCCTCATCACAGTCCAACCCCACCATAGGCCTGCAATTCGAGAGTGGCAGCATGGAACCCTCCATCCTTCCTGAGAACAACCTTCCTTGGCCTGGTATGCCTTCACCACCTACAGCCTACCACTGTTGCCTTCCCACTTCCAATACAAGTGGTAAATGGGAGCAGGAAAAGGCCTGTTATTTAGTTAAAAAACTAGAGACTGCAGTTGTTTTTGAGTTAGCATGTTTTCCCCCATTCCATGCTGCATTACTTGCTATAGCTGGATTTATGCATGGGGAAACAGGTTAGAAAAGAAGTTAATTATGACCACTTGATATCCTCACACCGACATACAGCCAATTCAACTGGTAGCCACCCGATCACACCTAGGTTTGATGGATGAGAACATTGAACAAAAGCACATACTTGGACCTTTATAGAATCAATGTAAGTTGGTGATAGGATTGTAAAGTCCTCCTCCCAGAAAATGAAATGGTCAATTTCCGTGTTTTCACCACCATTGGAAAAAAGGAGTTTTGAAAACTGACATTAATAGCAGCAACGTGTTTGTTTGGATTTAGTAGGCATTATAAATCTGCAAATAAAAGTGCATAGCCATTTCATTACCTTTCTATATTTTCTAAAACTAACAAAACCTTTAAAATGTAACACAAATTGTAAGATACCTTTAAAAAATTGAGAAATTGCTTAAGTAATGTTGCGTTTTTTAGCAACATTTGTTCCAGTTCATATATATTTTTTCCACATATAGTCCTAACACTTGGTATAAATTATAATAGCTATTAGATGTGCTTCACCAACCTAACCTTTATTAACTTTTGTAGAGTGACTTCAGAGCTGAGGTGTTTGCAGTGAAATAGCATATGCAACCCACTTGGTGGTATTTCTCTCTGATTTTCCTGCTTCAATATACCATAATAGCAGTAGGATTGTCATGTTTTCCACATGAATATCTATGATATGCGAATTGGAAGTCACACCCACCCCAGGTTGTTAAGTCTTTGTGTAACAGTTTTGTTGTAGATTTTAGCAAAATGTAGCACACTTAACCTTAAGCGAAATCAATCAAACTTCTAGCTGACAAATCTAATCTTTAATATTTTGTTTGTGCCATCATTACTTATTTTGATATTTTTTGTTTTCAGGTCATCAAATCTGGAGTGGAGACGACTTGCAAATGCCATGGTGTGTCTGGTTCCTGTACGGTGCGCACGTGTTGGAGGCAGCTCGCACCCCTACATGAAATTGCCAAACAGCTGAAGCAGAAGTACGAGACATCCCTCAAAGTGGGCAGCACCACCAATGAAGCGACAGGGGAGGGGGACATTTCTCCACCCAAAAAACCCAATCCAGGACCCAGTGACCAAATCCCAAGGACTACAGACCTGACCTATATTGAGGATTCCCCCAGCTTTTGTCGGATGAGCAAATTCTCACCTGGCACCACGGGGAGAAAATGTTACAAAGACAAGAACTGTGAGAGCATTTGCTGTGGCCGGGGCCACAACACACAGAGCAGAGTGGTGACCAAGCCATGCCAGTGCCAAGTGCGTTGGTGCTGCTATGTGGAATGCAAACAGTGTACGCAGAGAGAGGAGGTTTACACCTGCAAGGATTAGCAAAAAATGTGGCCAACAGTGGACCAGTAATGTTCTTTGTGATGGAAAGATTATGGGGCAAGATGCGCCCTATCACGTGACATACAGGGTTTGATTGGCAACAGGATTGGAAAGCTATGTCATGACGCAAGCACTTTGTAGGAGAAGGTGACACCTCCGTGCCCCTTATCTCCAAAATGCGCTGAATTGAGATGCCCGTACACAGAAATAGGAAATGCCAGAATCTGTGAGGCTTATCTTCATCAGGTCTGTCACTTAAACTCTGCATCATCTACCTTTTTGCTAGATCCCCTTTGCCAGACAAATTCTTATGGCCATGCCTGGGGACTCATGAAGCAGTTACAGTCTGACAAGTCAAGATGCACCTGAATCTTTTCTTACTGCAAAGACAAAAGCACACTGTCATTTTAAAGCACGTTAGATGAAGGTCAACCATAAACGTGGGATTGGACGAAATCATAATCTTCCCCATGAAATGTGCGAAGACAGGAAGAGAACACCATAAGCAGTTGACCTTGGAGTGCTGTTTTAACCATGACATCAGGGCAATTGAAAAAATCATTCTAAATTGTCCTTATAAAGCTGATCACCCTGCTTTTGCAGGATAACAAGTTCCAATCAGATATTGTTGCGAAACCACAAGATATGCAAGTAGCCTTTGCTTCCATTTTTAAACACAACCGACAGCCATTTTTATTAGCATTAACACTGTCCTCAAAAAAACCACTATATTTTGTATAAACGCTTTTTGCCTTTTTGTCTTTATCAGGAAATACCCCGGTGGGTTATTTTTGAATGCCTACAACAGCTGCTTTAGCTCTATTTACTAACCAGCCTGACACATTTACGAACCATCTAGTTAGCTCGTCCTTCCTGTTGTACATGCAAGTGTCAACCAGCACGACAGCAGTAATCTTGGACAAGAGAAAATCCAAGAGTGGTCATTCCACCTGCTCAAAGCCAAGAGGGAACAACATGACCTTCAAGGATATAACACTTTTCAAGTTCTTGAAACCACTACATTGAATATTATGTATCAAAACATGTACAAGCACTAGAAACTGTATCATGCTTAAACCATCGTGAGGAGAAAATAACCGCCCCACCCGGGCTTGAGGTGTGGGGGCACTAGTCCAGAATGTTTTCCAACATTTTAAGAGAATTTTGGCTTTATTGTCGCCATTACAACTGCAGCATGGAATACTGTTGACATGTGGTCGGTTCTCCACACACCACATGTGCTGAAACATTTCCGATCCTCCCGCCAATCAATCACACATTTACCTTTGTCAATGGAAAGGACCGACCAAGGCTCAAACTTGTTGTCCCGTCACAAGAGACCAATCCTTGCTGAGGATGTTAGGCTTGCGACACCGCTCAGTGCCTGCCACTCATTTTTAATTTGCTTGTGGGTCTACTAGGATACTGGTGTGCCAATTAAAATATCGCTGGAACAGCTACGGAGGAGAAAATGGCCGATGACGAGAACAGAAGATTTCAAACTTAAGTCATCCATGTAACTCAAAGATGCTACAGAACGGGATTAGGGTCAGCAGAGAAGGCAATATGCTGAATAACTTTTGGATACTGAAAATATGGCCTCCCTCATTTATCCTTGAACCCACTGACTTTCCCTTAAAGTGCCTCTGCGCAAATCGGCATCTGCAAGAACCATTGACACCATACAAATGAAAGCCAACCAAACTTCTATAAGGCTCTGTCAAAGACAGAGCTTACCTGTATTATTTCGTGTGAATATATATGTATATATATAAGACAGACATTTATTTATTCTAATGCATCTTTGAAGGACCTACTTTATGGTTTAATTGTGGTATTATGTACATTTATAACTGTCACAAATCTTTATGTAATCCAGTCATGTACATCCTTTTCTTTGAGAGAGACACAGACTTTGTGCCTTGTATGCATGGAGGGGAAGATGGATTGTGAGAAAATGTGTGTGTTTGCGGATGCATGTTTGGATGGATCAGATTCAGTAGCTTGCACATAGTATATGTTCTCAGTGGCAAATTTTGAAAGCGGGGGTGGGCCTTCAAAAGGTCAGTTGTACATAAGGGGAAGCGGGATGGGTAAGGCAGGAGTGAATGAACTACTGAGTGATAGAGCTGATCTGTGTATTACAATTCACGCACTGAAGCCTGGATGCCTTCTGTAAGTATTTAAAAAAGTGTATTTATGTCAATGTGGATAATTTGCTTCCATATTATATTGTAAATAGTAGGGTTTTTTCTCCTGTGGTAATACTTAAAATAGTACTGAGGCACATACATAAAATGTACAGGCAGTGTGTGAAGCAGGTTACTAACCCCCTCAAATCAGACTTGTCTGTTTCTTTTTGTGTCTTCCTGCATGAGTCGAAGTTGGACCGGTGGGTTTTTGTGGAATATTTTTCCATACTTTGTAAAGCAACCTTTGTCTAATCTTGGAAAGGAAATGGAACAGAAATAAGTAAAAGAAGTAAAGGAGGTAGTCAAAGGTATTGAGGGCTGGGTGTTAACAAGCTGAGGGTGAATGAAAGAACGCGAAAGCGGGAGAGACAAAAGCCTACAGGAGAAACTGTGAAGAATAGAAGGAGAGAGAGTGCAGATGACGAGGAGAGCTAAGGAAGAGTGAATATGGTTGGAAGAGAATGTGTGAGGCGGAGAGATCTTATGGTGTGAAGCAGAATGAAAATGTCAACTCTCAAGTAGATAAGTGTGAATGTTTGAGTGGCTGAGGGCACGTTCTAGAGCATGCCTATATGAATGTTATTTAGAATGATAGGCTAGCATCAGAGAAGGGAGATTTTTTGATGGAAGGAGGGAACAGCTGAGTAATCACGTGGAAAGAGGTTAAGGTGAAAGTAGAGAGAATGTCAGAATGGGAGAGGAAATTAAGCGTGGAACGGGAAGATATGCTTGCGGTGCAAAATGGGAGCAAAAGAGAGATTGAGTGGACAGTGGATGTGAGGATGGTTGAGAGGTTTTAGTACTGGCTGGGTGTGGGATGTTTTGCATGAGAGTCGAGTGGCTGTAGACCATGCTCAGAACTTAGACTGAGCTGTCACGACAGTAGGGCCCCCTTACTAGACCAGTGTCCTACGTGCAAGAGGGCACAACCATTATAACTTGTGTATAGCGTAAAATAGGTGAAGAATATTTTTTATTGAATGACACATTTAGTTCTATGGCAGAATTATAAAAAATATAATATTTTTTTTAACGAGGCAAACAGTGACTGTTTGCTGTTTTATAATAGATGTTTCTATGTAAAAATGTTGCACCAGTATTCTATCTTTGTTATTTAACAGACATCTGTGTACCATGCCTGGTGATATATGATAAAAATGTAAAAAGACTCCTGAGTGTGCATTCAGTTTCCCTGAAATTCCAGGAAAAAAGAGAAGCTCACTGTTTCTGTAATGCGCTAGATACCACATGTGCTTTTATTTGCCCCTATTCGCACAATTGGCATTAGTCCACAATTTAACGACGTCCAGAGAGGAAAGGATTGAGACATCGCTGGTGGGACTCGAACCTGTGATGCCGGGGTTTGTACACACAGTGAATTCTACAACCAGAAAAGCCAGCAGAGCAGATTGGATGGATGGGATCGAGTGAAGTCATGCTGCCCTTTAAAATATATTTGAAATGCATGGCCGGGTTTGCTCATCCATTATCCTTAAGCCACTTCGCCACATTAAGTGATCTATAGGTTGGAAAGTCAAAGCTAGTAGATTTCCAACAGAAGACCAGAAATGAATTTACCTGTTTCTATTGTTAACATTCAGTTTGTCTTGAAAAAATACTGATTGTATGTGCAGCATCCAACAGTAGGAAATCCTGGAGCAGCTGGTGCAGGTAAGAGTGGTGAGGCCGGGTGGGGTGGTGACTCGACAGATGACGATGAGGGAACTTATTTTTATTTATATCATTTTCCCTCGTCTTTGTCTGTCGCGCTCCTCCCCACTTCGCCCCACTGCCCCACTGCTCTTTACTGCACGGGCCGCTCCAGAGTAAATCCGTTAAGGAGTAAGGTAATCTCGGGGGTATTATACATTCAAACAAGTTAAGGTAGAATGCACATTTTATAAGAGAGACGTCTCTATTATGAATTTTTCATTCTACCTAAAGTTATTCACGACATACAGTCCTTAAACCTTTCACCCTCCCTTTCATTCATGCTGGACAATATAGAAAAAATGCTAGCCCCGCTCGCCACCCCTGCGCTCACATGCTTCTAAATGTAAATTAGACTGGTTAACTTGTGCTACCTGAGCCCTTCTAAAAACCGCAGAGGTCTGAGCATGACAAACGTTCCGGTAAGGAGAGGATGAGTGATGCAATGTTGGTCAGACTGACGTGAACACCATGCTTTCCTCCAAATCCCTGTTCACCGTTAATGTTACCAAGCCTAAGTAGAGTAGTTTCAAAAGGTTATCAAGGATAACAGAAAATGTGCAGTCTATTGTGCTAGGAAACAGATAGTGTCTTTCTGTGCTACTGGAAGCGGTTAGGTACCATCAATGTGCACCGATTCCAAAGAGGCCTCAAGACCTCCAGACAGTGTGACGAGCTGGGGACAGTCCATTCTGAGCTCCAGTACGTTCATTCACTTGAAAGCCCATTCTTTGCTTGGAGAAGAAGGGCTTTCAGGAGATCCATGCTATTATAGTTCATGAAGTCACGAAACAGGGTACCCTGAAGCTCTATGCAATTTCCAGGTTAGAGTGTTATCCATGCAAGGGTGAAAAGCAATGTTCTAAATTAATTTGCAGATTTTGTGTGCGGATGCATTGCTTTCTGAATGTGCCTTGCATTAAATAGCCGTGAACCAGACATTCCATAATTACTTTAATGTAGCTAAACGTTTTGAGGCTTACTGCAGTTTCTAGAAAACTTGAACACATGTTCTGATAGAAGAACAGTTCTCATTGTCTCTTTTTATTCTAAATTTGCAGTGTAATTCTAAGTCTATTGTTAAATTGTAACAGTGCAAGCCTCTTTGGGAGGACACAGCCGTTCTCCACAGCTGGACTCACTCTTCCCATGTGCCAGGTTACACTGTTCAAGACTTATTGGCAAAGTGAGATGTTTTTACGCACATTACAGGCTTTTGTTGTAAGTTTGAAAGACATCACTTGAAATGAGTTGATGCTGACACCAGGTGTGCAAGGACTCACTTTGCATGTCCAGAAACCATTTTTAAAGTGAAAAGTATGACGCCCTGATGTGGATCTTGCTACAACTGCATTAGTTTTTCTGAAAGAGATTGGTGGCCTAGCTTCAACGTTTCAGTGATGTTGCAAGTGTGAATGATGTTGCTGTGAGTGGGCAGTATGTTGATTTTCACAGTAACACTGGTATGGTTTGCCTGTTGATGTCACTGGACAGCCGAGTGGGAAAGGTGGACTTTGAGTGGAATTAGTACAAATATAAGTGAGTATGAAATGTTAGTACATGTAGTGTTGCTGTAAGTGGGCTGAACGTTTGGATAGTTTGAGATATGGCTAGATTAGACGTTGCAGAACACAATGCAGAATGAAGAGGACAGCAGTGTGTGGTTGGGTGTTGCAGCAGTCATTTGGCTGAGAGTATATAGATATTTAGATCAGGGGTCAGTCGTTCAGTCGCTGATTTGCAGTTGTATATCTATGTCAAATTCTATTGAAAGTCAGTTGTTCTTTACTTACTCAGCCAGTTAATGCTTTCTCTGTTTATCTTAGATTCTCCCTCTCCCAGAGAAAATCAAAAACCAGATCTAGAGAAGCAAATGCAGTTATTAATTTTAGGAAGTGAGGCAGCTGTTAAATCCTAAAATACAATTGATGAAAGCAATAGCTTAGTTCTTCTCACGAGTCAGATGTGCTGTTTAGTTTCATTTAAGGTTTTTTTATGGGGAGAACTGCTAGACCAGATGCAATTTTGCTTAAAACCTGAGTGAATCAAATAGGGTTGCTTTATATAGTTTCAAAGTGGGAGAACAGATGAGTGACATCAATTCTTTTAAAAGACCATCATTGGTAACTGGTTGGCTTCCAGCCAAACTTAGTCAGCTGGTAGATCACACTCAAGCATCATTACTGACTAAATAAACCAATACAGTTAGATGCTACAAATTCAAAGAATGTGTTCAGCCAGTAAAATTATGAGAAGCAATCACTTTAATAAAGTAGCCAACCAATGATTTGCTAAATCACTACCATTTGGTAATATGTGAAGAATTCTGATCTTCAAGAGATAGACTATGTTCCACAATACAAGAATAACAATTTGAATTTTATGAGATACCTGTCAGAGAAGTGGCTAAAGATAGGGGATCCCTCCATGAAAAAAATCAAGCAGGATCGCCTGTTGTAATTCAGGCATCAAAATGTTCTAGGAACAGGAGATATTTTACTTCATAGCCAAAAGAACAAAGGTACTCTTATACAAGTGAGGGTAAAGTCTTTCATCAATATTAATAGATCAAGAGTTTTCAAACATCTCATTTGACCCAGACAGCAATACATATTTGAAAATTGCGAAACTGATGTGAAAGAGCAAAAAAAAACTGAAACTGGACTGAGAAAACAAAACTAAATTCATATAGTACTCTGACCAGTTTCTGTCCAAGGTTTGATTCAAACTTTTGTCATTATAGATGCATAGCTCTCATGTTGCATCATGGCAGGCACTGGTATCTAATCCAGTGCTGGGTTTATTCTTGTATTCTTTTACTTGCAGCTTTGATTTTGCTCCTGTAAATAAAATACTTTAAGTCCCAAAGGTCAAATAAAATGAAAAAAGACGGACTGGAATTTCTACCAATGCCTGTCAGAGGACAACTTGGGGTACAAACACAAATGTTTTCATATTTTTCCACAAAATCATTTTTTTAGGAGTAAATTGGGATGTTGTGCCCACCTTTGGGAAGTGGTAAAAGTATGGAATAATTAAACCATTCCATCTCTAGTTATGTTTCCTTCTTCATCAGCTCAAGGAAGAACATTTTCTCTAAAAGTCCTTTATTCTTGTAGGCCTCTGAGGATTCGATTCTAATGGTTTTGCATACATAAGAGCAACTTACATGTGCAGAAAGCACTAAACACAGTTTGCCATTTAACCTTTTACAGTGCGATTCACAGAATCAGGATAGGTAGGGCTTTTGAACAATAAAGAGCACCTACTATGGTGGAAATCCACAAGTAAGATGGATTTTCACTGTAGGATTTTCAGGCTCTGAATGGAAAAAAGGCCCTTTTAGAAGATGATCATGCCAAATGCACTGAGCACCCACAAACAGCAAGGTAGTTTCCAACCCAGAAACACGCTTAAAACTACACCTATTAGAGGTAGGACCAAATGGTGGGAAAATAAAGACAACAGTCCCATATTCTGTAATAGCGCAGGTGAGGGGATTTCTCTAAATGAAAAAATATTTTCTGTGCGTAAAAAAGGGGCACCCAAAATTTAAAAATACACATTTGTTCCATCTTTACCCCAACAGATTGCCCACTATGCAGACAGTACATAGGATTACCCATGGTGAAACAGAAGTGTTCCTGTACCTTGCTATCATTTTCATGAACTTTGAAGAGGATCTTCATGAAGCCTTAAACATTTAGATTTATTTTTACAAACAATAGGTACACATGTAGAATTTGTAAAATTCAAACTTCTCAAGGCCAACTTTGTGAGTCTGGCCCAATAGTTTTTGTTGTTGCAAAGTATTCCTTAGGGATCCTGGGGATGCCCATCACTGGAGATAGATACAATGTTTTGAGAAGCTGTTTGGAATATACAAGACCTAATAGTTTGTCAGTACCACTAAGCACTTTGAGACCATCTCTATCAAGTCAAAGTCCAACCTGATGTAATTTCTATCAACTCGTATGCAAGCAATTTGCTGAGTAATATCAAATAAGATAAACACATTTGTATAGAATTCAAATTTGTATATGATCCAATTCCCCATGTAAGAGTCAAAAATGTGTAAATAAACCAATAACATGATAGAACATGTTGTGAGTTTTTTGATCATACTAATTCACTTCAGTTGTCATTGAAGACGGAGGGCCAAATACACGACTTCCTTGTGCATCATCATCAATTCTTCATAATTTCACAGATACTTTATTTTTGCACCATCCACAGTTATAATCTAAAGGACAGCATTCTGGAGGCCACTCTTGCCCCAGAAGAACCCCATTCTTCAAACTCCTTGAAAAATATGAATGTAGAATGTGGGACTTTTGTTATGCACTTGTTAAAGGAGTTCTATTGACGACGGAGGTGGGGGGATTTAATACTAATGAATGAAGGATTAGTATTTTCTTTGTTTTTCAATGTCTTATGGGAGCCTAAATTATTTTTCTCTACCTCATGTGTACAGCTTGTAGCTATAAATCTGATTCTGGATGACTGTTTAGGAATGTATTTAAGTTATTTAACAACTTTGTATAACAAAAGCAAGACAAATGAGACAATAAATGTATTTTAAATTATATTTGTGATGTTTGTCGTGTTTGCACAGTCACCTTGTGTTCCATTAACAAAAAAGAAACAATGTAATTCAACTCTGAATCGATATACATGGTGCTTAGTGGAACAGGTATAATGTCTTCTCTAAAAGTATATGTCAAAAGAAAGCGCCGTAAAAATAACTGATAGTTAAAAAGATACATAATCCATTATCTAGGTAATTTTACAAATCGAGTAAAGAATTCTGAATAAGTGTTTAGTTGACCTGTGAAGTACTGCAGAAATTCTTAAACGGCTCCTACTGCTCTCTCCAAAAACTATTTCACAGAAGCCCAAATACACAGCACATCATTGTCTTTGGATCTAAAGAGTTCATTTATTTAATTCCATCAAAGTACCACGGGATGGTTGGCCTACTAGCCAGGAACTGCAGATGTCTAACTGGCTATGGTGCAGTGTTTTTTCAACGAAAGTGATCTTCTATTGAACCACCTGAGTTGGGCAGTAACTAGTCTCTTGGCTGAACTATTTTGGCCTACTTAGTAAGTTGTTGAAAACGCTATTCTTGGCTTCACTGGGTGGTATGGTTCATCCCACAGTGAAGAAGGAGTAATTCCCGGTTCTTCCCTGAAAGTTAATACACAGCTTTTATACAAAGAAACTATTCCACAAAATTCCACACGCTGTAGTAGTTAAAATGACTGATGTAAGGTAATAATAGTAAAGACATTTCTCATTTAACATGAAATTCCTTCTCCGTCTGATTTATATACAGATTTTGTGCAGGCACATCCAAAACCTGCATTCCGTACTGAAAAACATTACATTTAAGTTGTATTTTATAATCAGTTTTTATGGTGCATCCTGGATGTTACAATACAGCCTCTGTATCATTGTGTCACAAACATTGGTGGCAGGCTACCAATTAAATTAACTGGAAATTATATTCAAATGTATTTGCCTGGAATGGTAATTGCAAAATAATTTCGTAACTATTTATTTTGCAATTTTATTATGTGTGGATCTAATTTTCTGGCAATAGTTAAAGACTACTTAACCTGGAATATTAGATTGTGTCTGTCACTTGGACTTTGCAATTGGATATTTGATGAGGTATGAGTGATGCAGGGGCAAAAGCATTGTCTCATTTGCACAAGACTGCACTCTAAATCTAAGGAGGGAATACTTCATTGAGATCAGATTATGCAAAGTGTTCGCCCACGTAATTGGTACTACCGAACTTGTCAGACCACCATCTGCAACCTCTTTTGTTAAATGAATTGACGTGGCATGGATAAAAAAGGGGCACACACCCATTCTTCTGCTGTCCACTTGTCCAGTAAAGCCCTAGTTGTCAGATCCTTGGGTGACTACAACAAAGTTTGTGTCCATTGCTTTGAATAGTCTGCACCTTCTTCATCCTACCCTCTTTGATAAACATTTGATGGATAGCATCTCCAATCTCACCAATAACAGACAAGCTCTTCCATTATGATTTAGCTGCCTCTGCATTCTTTGATAGAGGTAAGAGGATAGACGCGTGCTACTGAAGTACACGGAATAGCAATGGTTGTCACTAATACGAGGCCATAGATTTCCTCTCTTTCAATTTTAATTCAGTAAAGATTGTTTTAATAAATGGCACACCTAAAATATCTGTTACTAACCTATGTGAATGTGTCTTTGCAGCAGAATAAGGTAAGCTAAAAATTGAAGACACAGAAGTGGTTAGAATGAACAGTTTCAATATCCCTAGCTGGTCCCATCAATTCCCAAATTCCCAAAAATGTTTTGGAATTGGTGGGGCCAGACAGGAATATATATATATTGTTCATTCTGAACACTTCTGAGCCTTCAATTTGACCTCATCCCGTCACAAAGACCAATAATAGCACTAAGATGACCTTTAAAATTTGTTAAAGGAAAGTTGTGCCTAGAGAGTCACCACCAAAAAGGCTTACATTGCTGAGTTCTCAACTCTAGTATGGGTTGATCGAAAACATCCATAAGAGACATACAAAGAAAGATAAGTTTCACCAACTGAAGGAGATGTTCCAAACCTGGAATGAGAGAAGGTGGTACCATTCCCTTCTCTAATACTGGATATTAATCTCACACTCTCGTGCCATTCTAGGTGATTCAATATTTATTGACAGTGAACCTCTACAGCTCAATCTTTTGAGCAGCTAAAATGAGAGAAGAAATCAAGCACCCACTATCAAAGAAATAAGTCAGCATTTCAGAGAACACTCAAATACTGAGGACTCTAGATGTTCCTACCCTTTTGAAGTCCAGCAAGGAGGGAAAATACATTTCTCATTTTGCATGAAATTCCATCCTCAGGTATATATTGTTCTTTGAAACGTAACAGGCAGACATGAGGCGATCTTATGTGGCTAAAACTGCATGCTTGAGGGTGGTGCCTCACACCATTAAAAACTGATGATAAGGAAACCTACCTCATAAGTTAGAATTTTGCGGGCAGAAAACTCTCAAGAAGCTGTATTGAGGAGTCCATATATCTAATATCTATACTTACAGATTAACCTTCCATTTACCTGTACATAAAAGAGTGTTTTCACTTAGCAGCAAATAAAGCTTCAATATCTATAAAATTAAATCTTATACATTGATACCATCAGAGAAATATAAGTTTGCCTGATATACATTATCTCCATCCAATAGAAAGAACGGACCCATTGAAGCCAGGAAGAGAATCTATCCGATTTTAATCACTCAATGTTTATTTTAGTTACATGAAACCATAAAAACATTTTAAAAATGAATAACACAACAATTCATATAAACATATTGTTAAAAAAAGAGCTTCTCTCCCACAGTTAAAAGTTCATAAAAACAATTATCACATCATTTAGTCCATCATCTCATCCATAATATTGTCTCTAATCTTAACAGCAGCATACAAGAAGTGACCCAGAGCATGGCACACCAGAGGACTACAAAACATTTGAAAATTCTTTAAAAAACTGGGCTAGAGCTAGTAAAGTGTCTAAATCTCAGCAGATGGCCAAGATATTTGTTTGTAGTAGACGTAATAAAATGACAAAATTATGTAAAGTGCATCAGTGTCTGAGTAGAGCTCTGGATGCAAGGGCAAATATTCAAAGATGCAGCAATCACCCAACCCATCACAAAGGGTAATAAGTGATGTAAATACCCATTCAAAACCTGGTAAGTAAACAACATTCATATTAGTTTGAGGCAAGTCATAAATAAGGTTTCATATCCTCTGTAGGTTTAAAAATAAAAGATTCAACTAATGATTTATATAACTCTATAAAGTATCCTAATTGTCACCTCTGTTTGCAAACACATTCTTAACTCAAAAGTTAGATTTTTTCCCAATAGGTCATGGTTATATGAATAATTATTTTCCGCCAAGTGCAGAATACAAAATCTTAATATATTAAATACACTGATTTTTCAAATGGGCTTCTAAACTCATAAAATCTTAAATGATTTCTAGGTTTAAAAGAGTGGCTCGATTAACCCAGATTGACTCCTGCAATAAAAGGGATCATAACTTAATAGCATCTTCCACATAGTGTATCCTGAGTTCTTCATGACAAGGCAAATGAGGGATGGTATTTGTTAGGGCCAAACCTTGACTACAACCCTATTTTTTTCTCTCTTTAGACAGTTTTAAGCTTCAAACATCAGTTCCATAACAGACAGAAGAAATGCATGTAATTCTGGTAATGTCCAGCATATGTTTCAAATACTTATGGATCTTGATAATGAAAAATTTAATTGCAAGCATTCTGGTTCTCATGGACTTAGAGCCTATGGTCACAGTACTGGTATTGGTGACATTAATAGTCATGGTTCCATGAATGCCAAAACAGCTGTCTATCGATTTTTGAGGCCATTCACTGTATGGCCAGGAGCAATATGTCATCGGCATACAAAGGGGCCAGAATGACCTGGCTTCTTAGCTGTAGCTTTTTCCCTGTTTATCCAGAAGTTGACTTCAGAGCATTTATATACAATATGGAGAGTTTTTTTAATGGGGGCTAGGTTAGCTGTAGCCCCCACCCTGGATAAGCATCTCATAATAGACTTCCTCCTTTTGCCCCTCCTTTGTTGCTAAGCTGGGCTCAATATTACTGAGAATTCTGAGTGGATGTACGTTGGTATTACCCAATTAAAAACGATACTCCGCCCATTTGACTGAGGAAGAAAGACTGATTTGGAGCCTGAACATGGCATCCCCCTTAACATTATTGTTTGGTTCCCACCTCTTTTTCTTCCCCAGAAAAATCTACAGGTAAGAATTATTTCTGGATGTGTGTGCTGACTCCCTGACCGTACAACCCGCCACCTTAAAACAGGAGTCAGCGTAAGAGCATTGCATTCCTTATAAGAGAACTTCATGCAACATGAGCAGAAATTAAAATACCCAACAGTTGAGCTGCACACGGGTGACCATCCAGCCACATACAGCATTGACAGTGTATCCTCCCTAATTTACATGTCACTGAATACTACACGATGAAGTCCCGGCCTAATATATGATCCATGAATTTGACAATTTTCACCTAGATGGAGAACAGATCCTTGCTAGGTTTTGCAAAATTCAGGTCAACACTCAACTACAGAGACTGAACACTAGGGACAGACAGGCATGTCATGGATGGACCTGTGCCTGCAGCAAACTGAGTTAGCTTCTGAACAGCTGAACAAGTGAAGCTAGTCACCATTCTCTACAATGTCCAAAATACCAGACCACTGGACTGGTTCAACAAAACTCCAAACTATTCACCAGCCTAAAGAAAATTAAAAACTATCAAGTAAGACTACACATAAAAGAAAACATGAGAAATATCACCTAACAATCACGATATACCATTCCATCTTCAACAAGCCCTTGAAGATGGACTTCCAGACCTCCTTAGAGTCTTTTGAGCTTTCATCATTGAGAGGTCGAATGGGCCAACTTGATGGGTATCTCCGCTAGTTGTGGTACCATCAAAGTAAAAAGTAAGAATATGTGTTGACATGATATAAACCCAATGCCACATTTGAGATGGAACAGCATTGTGGAACTCACTTCAATGACATGACTACACTGCCCACTGGGGCCAAAATTGTCCTAAATCTGGACCTAACCAAAGGATGCCATCAACTTGAACTCCACAAAGATTAGAGCTACCTCACCTCATTCAGCACTCAGTTTGGACTGTTTAGATACAGAAGGTCAGCTTTGGAGTATGGTTAGTAGCAGAAATCTTCCAGCATTTATAAGGTGGGTCATTAGACACCAAATAAATGCCTTCAATTATAGTGATGGCATTCTAGCCTTTAGGGAGAAAAGGGAACAGCAAAACTGGTTGGTGACATCTGTCTTTCACACATTACAAAACACTAACCTAATCCTCAACATAGTGTGAGTTTCATAAGCATCATATGAAGTTCTATAGACACATATTCTCCAATGAATCTAGAAACTTTGATACAAACTTGCTAACATTTTGCACCATGGTTGCACCACTTTTGTGGCACAGTCATGACGCAAAATGCTAGTAGATATTTACAAAGCCATATAAGGGATGATTTGTGCTGCCTTGTGTAGCTTTATAAATAAATGTAATGCAATGCAGAAGCTTGCACTGCATTGCATTACATTTCATTCTGGGAGGCATTCCATGGGTGGAGCATGGATGTTCCATGCATTCACCCATAGATTTAACACAATCCCAGGTTTACAAAGGCTTGTAAATCTGGGATTGCATGAAATTGCTCTGCCTCCCAGAGGATATCACAATGAGGTGAAAAATATTTTTTTCTCTTCATTATTTCCTCCTTCTATGTGTGCTGCATTCTGCTGCACAGATAGAAGGCGGAAAATACCTCTAAGGATTGTTTTTGTGCAGGAATGTATCCCTTGGGTGCAAGGAAGCCTGTATTTGTGCTATGCTGCCTGAAGTATGCCAGTGCTATGACAGAGTAGTTATGCGCCATATCTTAGTAGATATGATGCATTTCTGTTCTCTCCCTTTCACACAAAGCAGCATATCAAGTTGCCTTGCTGCACTGCATTGTGTTAAAGGTTAGTAACTCTGGCCCTTGATCCAGACAAATTCAAGGCACTGAACAGCACACCGTCGCACCTAGGGATGTCTGCAAGCTTTAATATGGCCACCTACTGCGTAACATATGTCAAGGCTTATGCAACCATCAGTGTACCACTTCGAGACCTCATGAAACAAGAAAGAATAGATAACTGGATAACTGAACTTGAATGAGCATTCCAGTGCATGAAGAAGAAGAGAATCAGTGGTGCTGACTCAATCCACAACTGTGCTCGGAAATTACATTAGAAGTTAACCCTGTCAGACTTGGTGACATTCTTGCTCAACATGAACAAAAAGCGGATGATTGACTGATTATAGATAGCTCAAGATCAGCAACAGAAAGACAAAATGAAGAAGAATGCCAATCAAAAGAGGACAGACACAGGAGTGACTGATGATGCAGGGTTCTGGATGCTGGTCAAACAGAAACAGAAAATGTTGGAGGCCAGGAACTGCAGCCAATCACTCCATGTGACAAGTTGGAATGGCATGATGATAACAGCAAGTTACTGAGAGATGAGAAGTGATCAGAAACAGTGACTACAAAAATACTATCTGTCGAGTTTATCCTCCAGTCAAGCACCGGCAGAATGAAACAACTCACATCATCGGATGACTATGAAATCGTACTGCCCCAGAACACCCTAGCACTGTGCAGTTGAGCTCCAGATCACAATTGTCCTATGCTCAACAAGAGCCAGAAAGAAGCTTGTTTATCTCAATGAACATGGCTTGGAAGAGGAACTACATGAACTCAACACCCAGCCGTCGAACTGCATGGACTCATTTAAGAGGGAATTGGGTATGACATTCAAATGATGTTAAAGCAGGGCAACAGGACTTTGTGGAAAACCTAAGTGACCATCCAGAGCAGTCACTGCCTCATCCTGGTAGGACAGGAAAAAGGTGGGAGAGAGCAAGGAAGTGGAGCATTAACAGAACAGACCTCAAGAAGTGAGTTCACCTGTCAGATTACAACCTGCCGCTAAGTCTTCATAACTGTTGACATAAAGAGCCTTAACCATGCTGCCTGTGTCCTAAATGTTCTTTCTCCCTTGAGGGGTCACCGGAGGTGCTCTGACACATGGTAGCTTATTAATCCCCCTTAAGAGGTCAGTAGGGATCAAAGTCTATTGTGTGATACTATAACAGATGACACAATGTGTAAATGTTTTTTCAAAGAGAATGGCGAATGTTTCAGAGCTTTTTCTGTGGGCCATGGCAGACATGACTCACCTATCACAAGAGATGCCCAGAGGAGTGGCATCCTCACCGATGCCATTCCCAGTGGTACTGTCTCCACCAATAGGGTTTTCCTAACAATGGCTAAGTGATAAGGAAAACCTACTCCTGGCACTCGGACTGAGCCAGGGGCAACTGAGAAGTTGATGGATAGGATAGTTGTCAATTTTTGACAGATATCTTGTTACAATCGTCCACTTGATGAGATGCTTGATCTTTCTTGATCCTCCATGTCTATCTTGCAGGCTAAATTTCCATAGAATTCAAATCCGTAGCCCAACATTTGTCAACTCATGTCTTTACTCAAATACACAACATCAAAACACTGGTTGGGCAAGTACATAATGTACATAATTGTAGCACTATGGATGGGGGGTGAGAGTATTAAATATCATGATTCGGGAGCATATACATCAATGTGACAGAAAAGTTCACTGTGCAACACTTATGGAGACAGAAAAGTTTAAGATATTCAGGGAGTTCAACATTGCAGGTCAGTTCACAAGAGCAGCACTACTCTTATATTCCCACATATGTGATCAAAGTGTTCCAAGGCTTGAGGTAGTGGAGATCTGTAGCCACATAGAAGAAATTGTCAGTGGGACAGAGGAATAGGTACTCAGCAAGTTTATGAATAAAAAGGTGACTCAAAAAGAGGGAATGACAGAAAAGTCTGGAATGTTAGAATATTGGACAAACTTCACCGTTCAGATGTTTAGCACAGTAGCAGAACAGTGTACATAGGACAAATTATCAGACAAGGTGACATTTCAGGAAATCAAATGAACTGGGAGTTATAAGGAAACAGAAGTGAATGACCAACTAAAATTAAGAACAATGATAGTCTTCAATAATAAAAATAACATACATAGATTTCTACTTCTCTGTGTCTTTTCTAAACCTTACACACTTTTATTTTCTCTGTATTGCATTGTGGGACATTGTGGGCCTTGACTCTATAATAGGCCTTTAGTATACTCCATCAGCCATAAGAAAGAAGTAGCATGACCACAACAGCAAACCGGGGGATGACAGGTGAAGAAAAGCATCTTGGTTCTTGAACCTTCATTTGCTGGAGATTGACAATACGTTTTTGTTCAACGATTAAAGTAGCAAGTGACCCACCCACATCCCTCTCACAAGCCATGTTAAGTCATAAGGCTACAAAATAGAATAATACATCCCTAGACTAGACTATAGGGGATACCTACTGGGGAGCTCAATAGCCAAGGAATCAGTGTTGCCAAGTGACGGGAAAGTCAAGTGGAATATTTCTTGACATGAGTGATGCTTCCATCTCTAACCGGTACCAGCAATACCTACCTAAATCAAGGCTTCCTTGAGGAACTTAACTTAGCCCCTACCCCCTTTTTCCACTCACTTCTCTAGGAATCCCAGGTCAGATGAAATAAAATATAGCAGTTTGTGCAAGTTAGTACAGGCACGTCGATACTGAGTGGATGCTATAAGGGTGAGCTACCTTGCAATACACTAATGAGCAGGTGGGTCATTTGCCACACCACCAATCACAGCAATCATCACCAGGGCTCACACCATTTACCACCCTCTGCTGATAACAGACGTGGTAGCTCTGAGGTTCTAGCTTGATAGCACCCCCAGTGCCACTTGGAATGCTGGATCTGCACTTCCATGAATTGTAAAAGTTACCAATCAACCTGCTTGTGATTAAGCCTAGAATTGGAGTGGTGGAGTGCCATGAATGAAGCCTCTCCTGGCAGTTGCTCTCAAGACAGACCCAGTGTACATTTTAAAATTAATGTAAGCCTCATAAGGTATTACGTTTTTAAGGCACAAGGTATGTCTCCAAACGCTTTCTCCACCGGATCAATGAGTGGTATAACATTATGGTACAATTCAGCTGTGGCATATAAAAACAAGGGTATCAATTTTAGGTTTCGTATGCACAGCACTTGCACTGTACTTGTGAAATCTATTGTATTTAATAGGAATCTTAAAAGGGGCTTACATCCCACTCTTACTTTTCGTTGGTTTGTGTGCGTGTCATTTACTTTTCCTCTGTTTCTATTGTCTGTAGCATACTATTTCCTGTTGTTACTTGTGTGTTTCTCTTATCGATGATCCATTGCCCAAGTAGTGTTTTCATCTGATTTAGTGAAACTTTTTTTAATGTTTTGCCTGCTCAGCACTTGTGCTGTGCTTGTTTACATAATTTGCCCATGGCTGCACACATGTCATGAGTGCTTGTTCTAATTTTTTGTTTCTCCGCCTTCCTTGACCTAAACTCCCAGTGGCTGCATGCATCTCAAGCTTGCTTGTTGTCTGTGTTAAGGGTTAAATGTTCTAATCAAAAGAAGGGAGGTGGAAAACAGATCCATTCATTTTCCAGGTAGGTATAGGCTAATCAAAAAGGGGAAGGATCACTTGTCCTGCTCAACCTTGAGTGTACAGGACTAGCAAGGGGTGTCCCAATAAAAAGACCCTCATACACGTGATGGGTAAGGTGGGTTCAGAGCGGTATATCTTGATTCTCCGCTTTGTTATCACGTGTCTGCATAATCATAAGGTCTAGTTTCGGTATGCAGCCTCCACCCGGAGGTATTTTACCCAAGGTTGGTGCAGTAGTGAGCCAGAGATAAAAATATATTAAAAAGACCAAAAAACTCAGATAAGGTAAATTTATTCAGTCTGGTTTATGGTCTGGTACACTCTGTTATAGTGCGACTTGTTTACTTGATAATGGGTAGTAGTTGCACTTAGAGTTAGAAAATTACAAAAATAGGGAGGGGAGTGACTGAACATAGGTCGACATGTTTCTGCCTTGATTGCCTGGTTTCTAGGACTTACGGGCATTCATCAGGACCAGTAGTGAGTGAGGTGGGGGTTTAGAACAAAATAAGTGCTCAGAATAGTGATAATAAGAGGAAAAAGGTTATTGACCTGTTCCTATGTTTGGAGGTCTTATGGTACCTGTAACGAGTAAACACAAGTTTGCAGCACTCATACAGGAAGGGGAGAAGTGGAGGGACACACGTTAAGCAAAAGTTTGCTTCTCATGCACATCAATTATAAACAACTATAAAATGACAATACTTTACATGACCGGTTACTGTCTGCGACAATTTCAACTTACTCTACTACTTTCCTGTCTCATGCAGTTGACTACAGCATGCTGGTGGATAGATAAGCATGCACCTCTTGTGAGTATCACATCGTTTCATGTAGCAAAATTGTGCTCGTAAAAGTTGCTACTAATTGTGATCAACTCTGTAGTGTTTTCTTTTACATTGTGAAAAAACACACTTAAAACGCACTTAAAAATGCACAGAATCTCGGTGGGCATCGCGTATACTATAAGTGGAACTAGGTGAAATAATGCGGAGATACAGCGCGGTGCACGATAGACTGTTTCACACGTGGGTAGAAAAGGGCATTGTGACCGTCGGCGTGTTTTGGTATTACCTCGCGCTAATATTAAGCACACTCCAATCGGTGGTAAGGCTCTGAGGAGGGGCTATGGGGAGAGAAGAGAAGGCAGAAGGGTTCTGAATATTAGGCAGAACATCGTTCAATACTTGCGGTTTTGATGAGAGCGCATTCGCGGTATTTCATGGCGTGTACCTATTGCGCCCGTCCCGCTGCTTTCGAGGTGATGCGCTGTGCTGCTCTTACCGAACCGGAAGCACTAAGCATTGTTTCCGGTTCATATAAATGGGCGTTAGTTGTGTACTTAGCGGCTTCCTATTGGTCTAGAGACTTTGTCAACGTTACTATGGAGACCGAGTATGTTGATCTCGGTGTTAGAGTCCGGTTTTCAGAGGGCAATGAATGCGTTGTTGGGTTCATTCGGTCGCTGGCTTACTTGAAGATAGAAGGAGGGCTTGGATAATTAAAAAATGGGAATATGTGCTGGCATTTTGTATTTTGTTCCCTCGTGTTTTTTTATATATTATAATATTCCTCATTAGGGCACAGATTCGTCTTGCTTAGTAGAGGGTGAGGGGGTCATCGTGAATGCTATGTATATTCTCATTTTGTAGTAGTATATCTAGTCTACTGACTGATTGATCACCTTCTCACTAGGGATAACCAGGGTATATTATCATTTAGTCCCTCGGTATCGGTCTTGAGTCTATGGACCCATCTTTGCTCTTTCTCAAATAGGGTTTTTTCCGCATTGTGATCCTTATTTGTCAAGGTTTCCAGGATCATCCATTGTAGGTCTAGAACAGTGTGACCTTTCTCCAGGTAATGTGAAGCCATTTTGGTCGTGCTTTTTCTACATTTCACGCTGCTCCTATGTTCACAAATTCTTTGTTTCGCTTTTCTGCATGTCATCCCAATGTAGTTAAGTTGACAAGGACATGTGATCATATACACAACATGTGTCGTGTTACAGTTAGTATGGTTGTTTAGTGTCCATCTGAAATTAGGTAAAAGCTGTATTTCTTTTACTGGTCTTGTAAGGGCACAGACCGAGCACGAGCCACATGGATAGTGGCCTGTAACTCTGGGGTTGCCCCACAAAGAGACATTGTCTCTAGGTATTTTGGGGGGTGGTCGTGTGTGAACCAGCATATCTTTTAGGTTTCTGCTCCTTTTGTTTGCAAATCTAGGTTTCTGCCAGGTTAGACTGCCTGATGTTAATATCCGCCAGTTTTTATTGACAATCTTCTTGATGGCATTTGTCATGGGGCTGTATGTGGTTACACATGTTAGCACTTCCTCTTGTGGGGTTTTCTGAACATTATCCAGAAGTGCCTCTCTATTCTGGTTTCGGGCCCGTTTTTTGCAGTTAGATATGATCTTTTTTGGGTAATCTCGGGCTTCAAGTTTTTTACAAAGATCGTTAGCTTGAGACTTATACTCTGAGATGTTGCTGCAGTTACGTCGTAACCTGAGGAACTGACTATAAGGTAGGTTCTCTCTTAGAGGTCTGGGATGGAAGCTCTTAAAGGACAGAAGGCTGTTTTTTGCCGTGGTCTTAAAAAAGGTTCTGGTTTGGAGGGTATTCGCCTCAGCATAGATGGTGACATCTAAGAAGTCAATGCTTGTTTTGTCTGCAGTATATGTGAACTGTAGACAAGTGTCCTGTTGGTTGAGCCAGTTGTGAAAATCCAATAAAGTTGCTTGGTCCCCTTTCCAAATAACAAAAATGTCATCAATGTACCTTTTCCAAAATAGTATACATTGATGATAAGGGTTATTGGTTTGGTTCAAAATGAACGTGTCTTCAAAAGTACTCACATACAGCCCTGCCACGCTGGGGGCAAAGGTGCTGCCCATCGAGGTCCCGTGGCATTGTAAGTACAGGGTGTCTCTGTATTGAAAAAAGTTCTCCATCAGGGCTAATCGGCAGCATTCTAGGACAAAGTGTCTGGGAGTTCTGTACATCCAGGTTGTGTTGAAAAGTATATTTTCAAGAGTTTCCATAGTTTTCTCCTGTGGTAAGCTAGTATATAAGCTTTCCACATCGAACCCTACCAGAAGCATGGTGTCTGGTGAGTAGTTGATGTTCTTTAGGTGGTTCAGAAGATCCCTGGTATCTTTGAGATACGTGGGGGTTTTTTGTACGAGTGGTCGTAGATATTGATCTGCAAACTCTGAAAGTGGTTCAAGAATTGAACCTATACCCGACACGATTGGGCGTCCAGGTGGTGGTATCCGCCCCTTGTGGGTCTTAGGTAATGAATAGAAGTAGGGGGTACGGGGTGTAGTGGTACGTAGGTATTCCCCTTCTTTTTTTGAAATCCAGTTGTTAACCTCACCTTCTTCTATCATCATAGCCACAGTTCTCTGGAGTCTAGGTGTAGGGTCTGTTGTGAGAATTTTGTAAAATTTGTCATTTGACAGTAGGTCCATACATTGCTGGTGATATCCTATGTTGGTCAATAGGACAATGCCTCCGCCTTTATCGGCCGGTTTTATGACAATATTTTGGTCACTCTTCAGAGCGTTCAAGGCCTGTTGTTCGGATCTTGTAATGTTCTGGAATGGTTTCTGTACATCATTGGCTACTTCATCAATGCCCTTGAAAACTGCCTGTTCGAATGTTTGTACCTCGATGGGTATCTGGAAGTTTAATGGGCAAAAAGAAGACTTTTTTCTCAGGGTGGTGTCACCTTCATTGTTAGTGGGTTGGTCTTTTTGGAAAAACGCTTTTAATTTCAATTTTCGGCAAAACTCAGCCATCTCGCACTTTGTTTTGAAAACATCAAGTTTGGGGGTGGGAACATATCCCAAGCCCTTGTTGAGTACACTGGTCTCTTCCTCTGTTAGGACTTTGTCTGTGAGGTTCACGATGAGGGATTCGTGGATGTTCCTGCTTTGGCCTTGGTCACGCTCCTGGTCTCGACTTGTCTGGTTTGGTCTGACCAGGTTACTCCTCTTCTCCGTGTTCTTTCGGATGTCCGGCCATTCCCTAAAAAAGGAATGCGTTGTTGATAATTCTGCCCTCCCTGTGCTTGCATTTGGTGGTTCATCATCTGGGGGCCTTGAAAGTATGGATTCATCCAGCCTTGGAACTGTGGGTTGAAAGGCTGAAAGGGCATCCCTGGATTGTCCATTTGGTAGAAAGGGGGGCGCCAGAAGTTGCGTCCACGGCGATTGCCTCTTCTATTCTGCTGGTTCTGTTGAAAATTGCGAGTTTTGTTATTTCCTTGGTCTGAGTTAGTGCTGGAAGTGCTACTATCTGAGCCGTAATTGGAGGCATTGTCATCCATATTATGATCTTTGCTGCTATAAGGATGTATTTTTTCAAGAGAGAATTTTTTAAGTTCTTTAGCTAATTTTTGTAGCTTGGTCTGTATCAAATACTCTTGGGATTCACTCATTTCCTTATTTATTTCATCCAATTTTGCTGTGTATATGGTGATGTTGATCGTGCTGTTCATTTTTGTTTCCAGAATTTGTATTTTTACCATCAGTTCATCTGTCAGTCTTGTAGCTGTCTTGATGATCAGGACTAGGTAGTCCCTCGTGCATTTCCATGAAATTGCAGACCAGTCTTTTCTAAATACCAGGTCTTTTAGAAAGATCCTTGGCGCATTGGTAACCCAAAGTCCTCTTGGTGCCGCATTTACCCTTAGGTACTCTGTCATAATAATTCCATGGACAGCAGTTCTTATTTGTTCCTTTTTCAGGTCTGTGAGTTCGTCCCATTCTGCCGAGTTGGAAAGTGTTTGAGTAAGGTCACTGTTCGCAAATCTCACCGGTCTAGCGAGTATTTCGTCAATCTCTTCAATGGAGTAACTTAGTCCCAGATTTTCTGCCATTGTCAGATATTGTTGGCAGTTCTATTGGATTTTTCTGATCCAAGTATCACTGAAGACTCCCACAGCTGTGCGCTGCTATCAATATTCTAATCAAAAGAAGGGAGGTGGAAAACAGATCCATTCATTTTCCAGGTAGGTATAGGCTAATCAAAAAGGGGAAGGATCACTTGTCCTGCTCAACCTTGAGTGTACAGGACTAGCAAGGGGTGTCCCAATAAAAAGACCCTCATACACGTGATGGGTAAGGTGGGTTCAGAGCGGTATATCTTGATTCTCCGCTTTGTTATCACGTGTCTGCATAATCATAAGGTCTAGTTTCGGTATGCAGCCTCCACCCGGAGGTATTTTACCCAAGGTTGGTGCAGTAGTGAGCCAGAGATAAAAATATATTAAAAAGACCAAAAAACTCAGATAAGGTAAATTTATTCAGTCTGGTTTATGGTCTGGTACACTCTGTTATAGTGCGACTTGTTTACTTGATAATGGGTAGTAGTTGCACTTAGAGTTAGAAAATTACAAAAATAGGGAGGGGAGTGACTGAACATAGGTCGACATGTTTCTGCCTTGATTGCCTGGTTTCTAGGACTTACGGGCATTCATCAGGACCAGTAGTGAGTGAGGTGGGGGTTTAGAACAAAATAAGTGCTCAGAATAGTGATAATAAGAGGAAAAAGGTTATTGACCTGTTCCTATGTTTGGAGGTCTTATGGTACCTGTAACGAGTAAACACAAGTTTGCAGCACTCATACAGGAAGGGGAGAAGTGGAGGGACACACGTTAAGCAAAAGTTTGCTTCTCATGCACATCAATTATAAACAACTATAAAATGACAATACTTTACATGACCGGTTACTGTCTGCGACAATTTCAACTTACTCTACTACTTTCCTGTCTCATGCAGTTGACTACAGCATGCTGGTGGATAGATAAGCATGCACCTCTTGTGAGTATCACATCGTTTCATGTAGCAAAATTGTGCTCGTAAAAGTTGCTACTAATTGTGATCAACTCTGTAGTGTTTTCTTTTACATTGTGAAAAAACACACTTAAAACGCACTTAAAAATGCACAGAATCTCGGTGGGCATCGCGTATACTATAAGTGGAACTAGGTGAAATAATGCGGAGATACAGCGCGGTGCACGATAGACTGTTTCACACGTGGGTAGAAAAGGGCATTGTGACCGTCGGCGTGTTTTGGTATTACCTCGCGCTAATATTAAGCACACTCCAATCGGTGGTAAGGCTCTGAGGAGGGGCTATGGGGAGAGAAGAGAAGGCAGAAGGGTTCTGAATATTAGGCAGAACATCGTTCAATACTTGCGGTTTTGATGAGAGCGCATTCGCGGTATTTCATGGCGTGTACCTATTGCGCCCGTCCCGCTGCTTTCGAGGTGATGCGCTGTGCTGCTCTTACCGAACCGGAAGCACTAAGCATTGTTTCCGGTTCATATAAATGGGCGTTAGTTGTGTACTTAGCGGCTTCCTATTGGTCTAGAGACTTTGTCAACGTTACTATGGAGACCGAGTATGTTGATCTCGGTGTTAGAGTCCGGTTTTCAGAGGGCAATGAATGCGTTGTTGGGTTCATTCGGTCGCTGGCTTACTTGAAGATAGAAGGAGGGCTTGGATAATTAAAAAATGGGAATATGTGCTGGCATTTTGTATTTTGTTCCCTCGTGTTTTTTTATATATTAGGGTTAAATGACCATCTGTAGTGGGGTCACTTCTGCAGCAGCTGCTTCTCACCCCCCGGGAGACAGAGCTGTTTTTTAAAAAACAATTTGCAATTTTAGCTTGAACTCACCACAAAGGTATCGGAGCGCTTTAATTTCATTTCCGTGACAACCGCAAAAAAACACACAAGGAAGCAGAGTGGTCCATCAGCTTTATTTGCTCAGCTCACATTTGTGCAACAACCGCAATCCTTTGGGAATACAAGGAAATTAGTAATAAGGATACTTGGCAGGACAGCCTGTGGCTAGGGTCCTAACCTCACTCAATGGCACGATCCAGAGACAATCCAATTCCGAACTGACGCATTGCTGTCTGTCTCCGTTACCACTCCTCACTACACTCTTCCTGAAGCCTTTTCCATCCCACACAGAATCAGATGGCATCAGAGAGAACCCCTTGCTCCAAACAGCCTAACGCCTACTCTGTCTATCATAAGCGACAACTCGGGTAACAGTTAAATGCCGTAGAAGCCAATTATTAACTTTACAGCCAATGACCGCCTCGGAATTCTATGCTGAGCTGCAGATAATACTCCAATCTGAGACTAGCTTCCACACTATGGGACTCTCTCTCACCCATAGACCCTTAGATATGTTCAGCCCTGTGATTAGCTGTTTGTGACCTGGAAGTACTGCAAGACAAAATGTCGTCTGTGTGGAGAAAAATCAACAACGATGGAGGAAGTGGTGAGTTTAAAGTGCACGCAACAGGAATGTGCTGGAGGATGGCATATTTGAATTTGTGACTGGCAGGAGTGTTTTTACATTTCTGTGTCAAATGTTTAGATTGGGGCTGTTTTATGAAGCCCAAAAATTATTTTAGCACACACTTTTCATCTTGAGAGATATTTTACTTGTTTGGGTTTGTGGCAGGCATTAGCAATGTATAGGATAGTGAGAAACACCTCTAAATAGCATGCTTTATTCATCTGTGAACTGGGAATTACTTTTCTCTCAAAGAGAAGTACTTGAGAACAATTGTTTTCTACCAGAGAGTGGGACTTGAAGTGTTCAAAATGGCAATTAAGGTACATTTAATTTTAAAGTACATCCACCAAGGGCCTTTACGGAGTTGTTTGATCTTATTCCCAATACATCAGTTAATTCCACCGATAGATCATCCCTGTGACCAGGGATAACTGTAACCTAAAGTATCTCTGAGCGTGTTGTTGGGCCACATTTCCATCGCAGAAGTTGCTGCAGTACGGCAAACCAGAGCTAGATATTCATGCTTACATAGAGTAATGGACTTATTGACATCATAACAAGTTGTTTTAGTAAAATAGGATGCAGGGGCTAGCTAGTCTTGAGGTGATTGTTTTCCTTAATGCGAGGTATATTGATCTACATTTGTTTGCTCTGTTAGTGCCTGTCTGGTTTTTGTGTGTGCCTGATCTACTGTAGGGTTGCTGAGAATTGCCGGGGCACACTTGAGGATTTCAGGTATCCATGCGTTTGTTTTCAATATAGCTGCTGATGCGCTATTTATCTTGTTACACCATTGAAGCGGCTGTCATTTTGTTGTCTCACAGCTCAAAGGAAACAACAGGAATGGATAAACAAGACCATTGTGAGCTTCTCAAGCGCTCTAATGAAATGGCTTCTTTAACATCCCTGCACATTGTGTGTCTCTTGGGAGCAAGTAGAGGGGAGCTCCTTTCACCAACTATTTGCATTTGAATATCTTCTCCCTCTGGGATTTTTCTACTGGGTTTTCAATAGGCCATTACTCACTTTGGAGCGAATCCGAGGTTTTCATATTATGCACACAGGGACTTTACGTCTCCCATGAGACAACCATGCACATTACAGAGTGCCCAATATCACGTGATTGATTGTCAGTGTGCTCAAATGGATGGAAAGGATTGATGGCCTGCAAGATGAAGTCGGTAAGGAAGAGAGGGTGAGATTGGGGACCTAAGCTGAGGGCAGAACGAGGGGGCTCAGGGGAGGAGAAGCAAGACGAGGATCTATTCATTCACAGGGGACAATAGACTAAATAGATACACCCTTAGAAGTAGGGATATTTGGGGTCAATATCAATCCCCTCCCAAACCAGTTAGTAAAGACTCGGCGCTTGTAATACAAACTAAGCCCTCAAAAGTTTCCAAAAGCACAGGGCCGCTCAGATTACAATAGGCAAAACCCCTGTTAGTAAAGGGCAGAAGAAACAGCCTTAAAATAACTCGGGTAGTACCCAAGTTATGCCCTCATTAAGGTCATACTTTAAAAGCTGGGGCACACAGCCTCCTCCGAAGACAGTAATGGGACCTATAGGTCTAGAGAATAGATTTGAACCTCTCTCCCAACTGGTTGACGAAAGTGCTAATTCCCCTCCGCTTCCCCGACTAAAAAAGGCAATGTGGTGATTCAGTCTAATGGTACTGAGATTCAATCTAATGGTATTGAGCCACTAAAACCTTCTCAAAGTGATAACTCAGCAGCAGAGGAGATGGAGCCAGTAAAGATACTAAATACAACATGCAATACAGGGGCTCACTCCACTACAGAGGGGTTACTAACGACTCTCCTCACAGAACTAAGAGACAAATTTGCTGTCTCCGAAAGCAACCAACTGAAAATATAAACTGTCTGTGAGACTCTAAAAGTTAAACTGAATGCTATCTCAGAAAGAGTAGGGGCTGTGGAGTCAGGCATGGAGGACCTTACAAAGCAAGTAGAAAAAAATGCACCCGAGATCCAGACGATAAAAAGTGGCGAAAAAATCTTGAGGGAAAAGCTGGAAAGTTTAGAAAATAACGCATGGAGGAACAACATCAGGTTCCTGAATATACCAGAAGATGCGTAGGGAGGAGACATTAGATCCTTCAAAATTAATCTCCTCGCTGAATTACATCCCGACATTGAGAAAAAGCTTCTTGAGGACGATGTACAAAGAGTACACCGGAATCCATTTTCAAAAAGACCTGGGAAAAAAAAATCCAAGAAGGATCCTAGTGATTTTTAAATCATATGTACTTAAAGAAAAAATCCTGGCAGCAGGGTTAAAAGTAGGGATGTATAAGAAAGCTGAATGGACATTCCGCGTTAGGTCAGACATTGCTCACATCACTCAGGACAAACAATGGGTGCTGGGGAAATCGATGCAGGAATTAAGACATTTGGATGCTACTGCAAATCTATGTTTCCCTGCTTCCCTTAAAGTGATGTGGAACAATTTAAATGTTCAATTTCAAAGACCCGGAAGAGGCAAACGCCTTAATAAATCAGATAAAGAGCACATCCAAATGAAAAATACTGGATCCAAGCCTGGCCGGAGAGAGAGCCTTAAAGCAAGAGGTATCTAATTTTACCTCTAGTAGCAGAAGATGCGTAGGGGGAGACATTAGATCCTTCATAATTAATCTCCTCGCAGAGTTACATCCAGGACGATGTACAAAGAGTACACCGGAATCCAAGTCCTGGAAAAAAAATCCAAGAAGGATCCTAGTGAATTTTAAATCATATGTACTTAAAGAAAAAATCCTGGCAGCAGGGTTAAAATTAGGGATGTATAAGAAAGCTGGATGGACATTCCACGTTAGGTCAGACATCTCTCACATCACTCAGGACAAACAATGGGAGCTGGGGAAATCGATGCAGGAATTAAGGCCCAGATGCATCAGACAAAAATCTGCTCGCAAAGGGGCAGATTCTCAGAATCTTCCCCTTTGCGACTGGTATTTTTGCATTTGGGATGCATCATCCCAAATGCTAAAATCGCAAATTGAGAATTCGCTAAATTGCGTTACTTGCATTTAAGGAATCTCAAATTGAGATTCCTTAAATGCAATGCATTAAAGTTTAAAAAATAGCGATTTCGCTAATAGGGCACGCAAATTACCATGAAGTGGTAATTTGCAAAAACTTCATGTTGTGCACACACATGCCCTAAGGGCATGTGTGTGCGCAACATATGTACACAGATCAATTTCAGGAGTGCAACAGGTTGTCCTTTGGACACCCCTGCACCCTTGAAATCTCAATCTCAATTTGCGATTCGCTAGTTGCGATTCGCAAAGTAAGATTGTCTTCCCATTCATTCTTATGGGTATCTAGGCCCATAGGAATGAATGGGGAGGTATTCCTTAATTGCGACTTGCAATTTCAAAGACCCGGAAGAGGCAAACGCCTTAATAAATCAGATAAAGAGCACATCCAAATGAAAAATACTGGATCTAAGCCTGGCCAGAGAGAGAGCCTTAAAACCAGAGTTATCTAATTTTACCTATAGTAGCAGCAAGGGAGGGGGGTGGGTGGGTCACATATAAAATAAAAAACTTAAATTGTTTACACAAAGGGTCAAGGAGCAAGCGGGAGAAAAGAAAAAAAAATCATCATTTATCATTTCTAGTCAAAGGGTCTTATGTAAACTCTGGCGCCTATTCTTAAAGGACTGGGAATTCAATGCGCTCCGGGTTAGGCATGGATAAAAATGAGAAAGTGAAGCTTATGAGAATCATGTCCTGGAACGTTAACGGGTTAATGGTTCCCTTCAGAAGAAAGAGAATATTAAAGTATTTGAAATTGTCTGATTATAGTGTTTTGTTGTTCAAGAATCACACTTACTTAAAGAGGAGTGGGAAGTGGCTTTAAAACATCAAAAGTAGATGGAACACTGTATTTGTACAACTCAATCTTGTACAGTGAAAGGGGTCGCTATTTAATTAAATAATCTGCCCATGCTATTCTGGGGGAATGTACAGTTGACCCTCTGGAAAGGGTGGCAATCGCTAGAGTTAAGATTAATGACATATGGTTAATTTTCGCAGGTTATTATGGGTCGTACCTAGACGATCCTGCCACTTTGTATACTCTAGTCCTTCATTTATCTAAAACAAACAATTGCATTATATTAAGGAGAGATTTTAATTTTTTTTCTGATCCAAGTCAAGACTCTACCTCACCCAGAGCAGCGGTTAATACACAGAAAATGAGAGCTGCCCTAAGACAATTAATGTCTGACACTGGGTTTGTGGATATTTGGGGAGAAATGGCTTATAAATCTAGGACATCTGCTGGGAAATGTACTTTCTACAATAAAAAGTGCTGACATCGCTCCAGAATTGATTTCTTACTAGTTGACAATGCCACAAATAGAAATGTTACTTCAGTTAGCCATGTCCCGGAGCACATGTCTGACCATTCTGCAGTTACCTTAGAACTAGCTATGGAAGTGAGCCCCCCACCCGGAGGTGAACCATTAATCGAGCATTATTATCAGAAAATGAATTAATAGATAAACTGAAGATGGAAACCAACATTTTTTGAATTTTATCTTAACTCAGCTTCACCTCAAGTAATATGAGATAAATATAAGGCCTACTTGAGAGGCTCTTTAAAAGCTATATCGATTTCCCAGTCTAAGAAGGTGCAAAAGGAGACCAAAAAACTAGAAGCGGACATATATAAGCTTCAGGAACACTTAGAGCAAGATCAGGAGAACCCTAATATTTTAAGAAGACTAGACATTGCGAAACATAAGATCGCAGATTTTTTAGAAAAATTAGTTTTAAAAAAGTGGAATGCCAGCGAACTAGCTCACCATGAATATGGAGAGGGATGTAGCAAGCTTCTGGCGTGGCAAACCAAAGTTGACCAGACAAGAAATTGGATAAAGGACCTCCGTTGTTTGAATACTGGTAATATCATCTCGGATAATTCCGAAATTGAGGAGGCCTTTGTCCAATTATTTAAAAACATATATACCGAGGAAGTAATACTAGACAAAGACAGCATGGAAGAATTCCTCTAAGATCTAGCTCTCCCTTCACTTCAGCGAAACGAAAAAGAACATATCTAGGGAGGAAATTATTCAAACGATTAGCTCCCTAATAAAAGGGGGAAAGCCGCCGGCCCTGATTCTATTCCTAATGAAATTTACATTATCTTAAAAGAAGAACTTGCCTCTTTTCTCCCTCGATTGTTTATTGCATGTTTTATAGAAGGTTATAGCCCCCGTGTCGTGGGAAGAAACCACTATAACAATTCTATTAAAACCAAATAAAAACCCAAGACTTTGTGAGTCCTATAGACCAATCTCACTCCTGAATTGTGATCACAAAATATACACCCAGATTATCACTAAGTGTCTAGATAGAGAAAGAGGCCCTTTAAAACACACAGATCTGAAAGGGTTCATGAAAGGGAGGCAGCTTAGTGAACTAACACATGATCTAATTGGGGCGATAGATATGGCTCAGACCTATAGATCCGTTTAGCCGTAATGACATTCGATGCTGCTAAAGCATTTGACCGGGTCAATTGTTTTTTTCTGTTCAAAGTAATTCAACATCTCAATCTAGATGAAACTTTTTCGACAGCAGTCAAAGCTATTTACAAAAATCACACCGCTAAAATCCATATCAATGGGAATTTAACTAGGTCAATACAAATAGGAAGGGGAATTAGACAGGAATGTCCCCTCTACTTTTTAACAATTATATTGAACCCTTAGTGTGTAAATTCAGAGCTTGGCAGGATATTATTCCCTTTAAATGCAACGAATGGGAGAAAAAAACGGTTTATACGCAGACAACCTTATAATATACACTGGCAATTTAGAAAGATCGTCCACAGAGATATGGTCTGAATTAGAGAGCTTTGGATAGGTTTCCTGGTACCTTATTAACCAGCAAAAAACCGAACTAATGAATTGGAATACCAATTTTAGGAGTACTCACACAAATAAGGAAATTAGATACCTTGGCATCCAGATAGTTCAAAATATTGATAAAATAGCACTGGTTAACTTTGAAAAAGTTACAAAAAAAGTAAGATCACAACTTCAAACGGGGGGGGGGGGTACACTTTCATTATTAGGCAAGTCAAATTTATTGAAAATGTCAGTTATCCCAAAATATATGTTTTTATTTAATACTATTCCGTTACACTTCCCAAAAATTTGGTTTAAAAAGGTGCAGGCGCTTTTTCAAGTTTTATCTGGGGAAATAAAAATCCTAGAATTGCTTTGAAAAAACTTAGGAATAAAAAAGCTTATGGAGGTATAGCCACCCCTGATTATATCTATATTTCTGTGCCTTCCATTTAAAAAAAATTCGACAACTATTGTTGGAAAGCAAATTCTTCTCTCCACTTTATAAATCCCTTACAACAGAGTTCCCTCAACAAGCAGGGTGTTTTCTTTTAAAATTCGGGCACCCAAAATATTTTAAGAAGGTTAAATTGAAGACTCTGTTATCAGTGATGAAGCTTTGGTCTCAAGTGGGATGCCTTCTCAAAATACTGTATTACAACGAGGTAGCACCAGTCTGGGATTCCCCAGGAACGCCTCCGTGCATGGAAGATGCCCTTGCAGCTCCTCTCCGTGCTTGTGGCATCACTACATGGGGACAGTTGATTGTTGATGCTGAATTGATTTCCTGGCCTCATTTCTCAGCAATATGCGAGAATTCGGTCTCAAAGTTTAAATATTATCAGCTGAATAGTTGGGAAAGGTCTATAGGTAAAGAGCTAAATGGGAACTTGGAATTAGCTTCGAAGATATGCTCCCATCAAATAAAGTCAAAAGAAGTGTCAGAGTGGTACTGGCTATTAGTCCAGAATGGAGAAGAGATGCAGGCCTCATTTAACAAGATTTGGAAGAAAGACCTGCCGGATGAAGACCTCGATAATACTGGGCAAGTATCTATGTCTTTTTTATAGTCTTACATAAATGCTGCACCTTTAAAAAAGAACCACCTCTTCACAGTACACAAAGCATACTGAACACCCCAGACACTTTTGAAAATGGAAAGTCAAGAGGCTAAGAAGTGTCCAAAATGTGGAGAAAACAAGGCAAATGCGGTGCACATGTTCTGGAACTGCCCGGTAATACATTATTATTGGCAGAAAGTGGGTAAGATCATTTCAGATATTATGGGGCTTGAAATAAAATTTACAACTGTGTCTATAATTTTTGGGACACTTCCGAGGGATTTAGACGGTGGTTTAAAAAAAAAAATATATATAGAGCACTGTTCTTCACTCTGGTTCTTCTTTCTCGAAGAGAGCTGTGTATTAAATGGATTTTAGCTTGCCCGCCTACAGAAGAAGAGTGAATACATTCCATTCAGAGGGTATATCATTTGGACCAATCAGGTACAAAGATAAAAAAACTAAGGTGCATATTAGCAATGGCGAAATCGACGCTTTAGCAAGATTTTTTCCTGCTAAAGCAGCAATATTTTTATCGCCTAATTAGCAAGCTGTCACTAACAGCAGTTAGCAACAGCTTTTAGGCAATAACTACAGGTTTGGGGCCCGCTTTGCATGTCAGCGATATTTATCGCTAATGAGTTGCAAAGTGGGCGTACCCAAATGTTTAGTAAGTGAAAACAGTCGCTAACTCAGCTACTGCCTATTAGCAAGGCAGGCGAAGCGATATAAAAAATCACGCTAAGCGCGATTATCGCTAGAATCCAACGCCTGCTAAGAGGTTGACTTAACTGTATAGTAAATAAGGGGTGGATTATCACATTAAGCCCCCATTGGCGTTAATGCGAGAATATCGCTGGATTTCCAGCGATATTCTCGCATTGAGCCGCTATCGCCAGATATTTTATTGCATTGGAGATAAACATTGCTAATAGCAAATTATCTCTGCAATAATATCCGGCGATAGGCAGTAATAAAAAAAATGCGCTAAGCACATTTAGCGATAAATATCGCTACTCCTTGCTAATATCCCCCTAAATTTTGGGAAACTTGGGATAAGTGGGTGGAGAGGAGTCCTTCTGTTTAGGATTATATATAAGTTACCAGTCCTCAGCTTTGTTGATCCATAGATCTATTGTCTCTCTCTATGTATATTTTGGTCTCCCCGTGGTGTTTCTCTATTGTTTATTTTTGTTTTCTTGGTCCGATGAGTAAGAATATGCTGTAAACAGAGCCCACTGGTAGGGCTGCCATCGGTCCAATAAAAGAATCAAGATTGGGGTCGGACTCATTACAATGTAGCCGAAGGGGTGGTTCCGGAGATCTCTGGTATCCACCTCTCCCTTGTGGAGTGACCGGGACCCCTCAAATCACTTTGGCCATTTGTGCATGGGTGGAAGACACCTTTCCTTGAATTTAGAGCATATTGAAGATAAATGAGGATTTACATTTTTTTTTTTTAAAGATGAAGTTGTCACTTGGTCTGGGCAGAGGTGAAACAAGTAGCTGCAGCATCTTCTGGTATAAGTTTATCTGCCTTCTTTCATGTCCTTTCCCTTGTCCTCTACAACTCCACTCTATTAGCAGAAATTGACATGTTCAAAGTGTTATATCCCGTATTCAGCATGAAGTGACTTGGATGTCTGGACTTCGGGTGCCACCACAAGCTGGTCAGGGCAAATCCTCAATCTCAGATGAAGAGTAAAAAGGCAGATATCAGGTGGAGGTTTGGATATCCTGAGAAAACAAGCATCTGTATGTGTTTCCTTATGCCCAGGCTATAAGGTGCTCATCAGAAAGACACCTGCATCCATTCCTTCCATTCCTGTTTACCTCAGTGGATGACTTTATCTGATTTACACAACATGTGGATACTGCAACACGAAACAAAATCTAGTTTCCAACCATTCTGAATGTTTAATTATAGAAGTTACTCCATCTTCTCCATGCTTGCCTCAGGCTGCGGCCCTAGTATGACGTTGTGGCTTCTAAGGACTCTCCACCTCCCTCCCTGGGACTGCTGAGGCTCTGAATGTAAGGGTTTGTTTTGTGAAGTACGAGTCTACTTTGGCATGGCATTGTCTGGTCTCTTCACATCACCTTGCTGGCACCTAGAATTTTGGTTCCTTTTCCATGGTTGGCATCTCACTTTCTCAGCTGAAGCTATGCCACTAAGGTTCTGCTTTGCCATTCTGCTTAGCATCTCCTCCTCCAAAACGTCAAAGTCAGTTCTCTTTTCAAGAATTTGACAGAGACTCAGGGTCAGAAAGTTTTAAAGGGCAATCAGGCAGTGGCAGATGGGCTAGTCTGACAGGCCGAAATGTAGGCCCATTTGTGGATCTGTTTAATGGTCTGGTGGGCCAATTTTTACTGCTAATTTCCCTGATATTACCATTAACATTGCCTGCAGAAATGCATGCAGTCCTCTATACACTGGAAAACATCTATCGAGCATGTCTTTTGCAAGTTCACTCTACGTCACTCTACTCTACACCATTGCACTCTATGACACTCTACTTGGCAGCACTGCACGCTCTGCCACTGAACCTCAAGCCACTCTACTCTGTGTCACTCTATGCTACTTTACTCTATGCCACTGCACTCTACTTTGCACCACTCTACTCCACTCCACAACACTCTACACCAATGCACTCCATGCCACTCTAATCTACTGAACACAATTGCACTCCATAACCCTGCACTCCACACCACTCTAGTCTAGGCCACTGAATTATGCTTTATGAGTAAAAAACAATTATTGCCTCTTGCTGTGGCATTATTTTCCATATCTTTGATACTTTAACTCATTCATACAAAAGAGATACAAGCTAAAAACATTGATTTATGAAGAATTAATATTGGACATAGACATCAGTTCTATTGAAAATGTTATCAATAAAAATAAACAGTCATCTGGAAAACGTTAAATATGCAAAATAATGATTTTGTCTTGCATCTTAGCACACGCATGCCATTTTGTTTTATTGCAGTGGGCTTTGGATGCTCCTCAGCAATGCAGAGAAATATTGCACATTACACCTTTAATATGTGCACTTCTAAAATGATGCAATGTTTTTGGATAGTCTTAATCTATTTATACCTCCTTACAATAACTGCTGCTTTTAGAATAGTGTCTGTAATGTAAGGGAAAAGTATTGCAAAACATTTTGATTGCAGAGAAGGTATACTTTGTCCTACTCTGTTTAGCTACAGAGAATTTGCTTCTTGCTGCAGTTGAAAAAACTCTGTTCCCTAGTGAATTTGTGATGTTAGCGTTATTGTAGTGTCTTCGCATTTACAAAGCACTTTAAATTCCCTTGTTGTACCCAAAGTGTGTTTAAGGTAGACAAGTAAGTAACTACTGTATTTGTTATTCGTGATTTATTTCATTTATAGTGGTCAACTGCTCACCAAGCTAAAACGGACACAAAAAAGTTTTATTAATCACATAGGCGAAAACTATTGCATTTGTCAATGCTTGTTACACTATATGATTTTAAGATTTCTTAACAGCCAAACAAGACTTGCTACTGTATAGTCTGTTGAATATATTTAAATCACTTATAGCACAACTGTAATGTATTAGTAGTTAGTATACGTTTAGGAGCACTTACCTTCAAATATAATGGCTATAACTGTAATCTTCTACTTTCCTATGTTTTATCAAAGCCATAAGACATTTTCCCTGCTTACTGAATTTATTTCCACCAAATATCATAGCTTGTGTTGCAGCCAGTCTCTTGAATTTCCAAGCTAGTTATACAATGTTTCAAGAAGTAGAGGACACGTACCTCTGCATGACTATCTTTTCTGCAGGTTGTTCACTAGTACAGGATTAGTACAAATCCTCATAATCTGTTAATAAGTGACTCCACTCCATGATCAAAAAGTACATGATCATGTTCACAGCATGGATGAAGGTGAATGTCTGCTCAAAATACAAAGGGGCATATTTACAATAACTGGTGCATCCCTGCAAATCAGCAAGGATGCGCCAGTTATTGTGTGCCACAGCTCCGCCATCATGGATGCGCCTCATTTACAATGCGGCGCTCCATGGGGCAAAAACGGCACAGATGCGTGACGCATTTGTGCCGTAAAAGTGAAGCATTGCTGGAGTTGCGTTGCAAGCGCGACGCAGCTCCAGCAATGCTCTGGGGGCCCTATCTAGTTAATGCTACGTCAATCCTTACTCCTGCTTTAGGGAGGCGCAGGGTTTTGACGCAGCATGGGCCTAAAAGTGACTGAGTAAAATCTTGTAGATTTCACTCAGCCACTTTTAGGAGGCATTCCTGCGCCGGAATGCCCCCCTACACAGGAACACCTACATGTGGCGCAGGGCATTACAACGTGACGCATCTCCCAGATGCGTCACGTTGTAAGTACCCACGCACCATGGAGCAGGATTTGCGCCGCTGCTGCGTCACAAAAGTGACGCAACAGCGGCGTAAATGAGGCGCAAGGGGCTTGTAAATATGCCCCTTAGTTCTTTGATTGTTCATAGGAAGCATGGAAGTTGACTGCACAGAGAATTGCAATGAACCCAGGTTGTCAGTATCCCTTCACTCAGAAGACCAATCCTTGGTGATTAAGTGCACCTATCTATGTTCTATGGTTCTATGGTGTTGACAATACTTTCCATTGGCAGATGACTATATCTGGGCGCCAGTATTTCCATAGTACAGTCAAAGTCCATTTATTTCTCTGAAGTGATGGATGTTTGCGGCACATAAAGAAGTGTCATGATGTTGTGAACAGGTAGATTCAACTGAATATTAGTCTTGCAGCTGAATAGATGGAAGCCACACAGGAAACCCAGACCGTTGGCTTTGAATTAGCTTGAAGACGTGGTGCAGAATTTCATGTAAGTAGATGAAAGGCACTTGTAGAACCCTACAAATGTGTATTACTCTTTTTACTCCCAACAACATCCGTTTCATTGTCCACCACCACAATTGACAAGCTTTTCATAGGGGAAGAAGCAGCACATAAGATCAAGAGGATCAAGTACCGGAGTATGCTGATATTCGAAGATTTACTGGTACCGTATAACCTACATTCAAGAAGCCCTATCCCAGATCGCGGAGACGGCAAGCTAACTTGACAACATTCAGGGACACCGCTTCTAGAGAGAAACTTCGAGATGCAATCTATATTGATTTGCCAGCAATAAGGGAGATGGAAGTGGAAAACAATTAAAGGGGAGACATAGGAAGTGTGCCCAGGTAAGCTAGAGGGAGTTCAGAAGTGGTGGCAAAAAGATTGTGAGCTCTTGAGGAAACAGTTAAAAGATCATCATGTTAAACTCTATACAAAATACCAATGCATGCCTGCTGCTAATGGAAGCTGGAGCCAACTATAGCCTGATTAGATTTGATGTTCTGGAACACATATCATAAGCACAGAGAACGGAGGTAAGGAAGATTTCTATTGTCGTCAATACTATTTGAATTGGTTAAGGAAGAACCCATAGATAAGAAGACATTAATGACATCTTCTCTCGGTAATAAGTAGTGTTAATTCTTGATCCCCTCTACCAGGCAAACATCAGGTCAAAGACCCCTGCAGGAAGCTGCAATCCCTATTCTGTACAAGGTTTGGAGTATCAACCTGGATTCTCTGATTAAACTGGGAGGGGAAAATGTCAACTGTGCATCACCAAGGTAAAATAGAGAGAACAGATTACTAGTTTCTTTATGCAACATACAAGAGGTACTTTACCCCAATTGTTCCTTATTTACTTCAATTAAAGGAATAAAACACACTTCTGAGTTCAAAATAATACCCAGCAGATTATAATTTGCCACAGTTCATCTTGTGGGCTAAGTTCAGGTTGGGTTTATCTGAGCTGCAAAACTGACTCTGCTGATGCCTAGCCACGCCTAGCTTTGCCTTGACAGCCGCAGCCTGAGCAATCGAGCACGGAGCACGGAGCGTGAACGCCAGACCCTAGACTCCGGTCGCCGGAAAACAAACGGCACGAGCAGCGTGTGTTCCACCGGGGGGGGGGGGGGGGGGGGGTATGGAGTCCCAGACAAGCTTTGAGCTTTCGATTTCGTGAGTTCGTGAGTCCGAGACACCCATAGCCCCCTCTCACCCCCTCAGCCCCTCAGCTCAAAACATAAGGGGAGAGCTTGCACGGGCATCGATAGGAGCCTTCTGCGCTGCCAGGATCCATCAGAGGCCCGCCAGACAGCGGTGCAGCAGCCCGGGGGGGGGGGTCAGGTACAGTCTGTACATCGAGACAGCACTCAAGTTAGCATCTGAGGAGCCAGGAGCCAAGGAATGAAAGTGCCATTCTTGCCTTTAGGCTATGAGAATCCAGGCTTATAATCATCGCAGTGGGAAGCAGTAGAGAGGGGATTAATTGCCCTGAGCACAGGGAGAAGCAGAAGAGCCACCCTGGGAGAGGATAACAAGTGCGGCAAGGCAGGCTGGTGGACACGAGGCACAACAGAGGTAAGTGAAAGAATTAGCGTACTTTACAAGCTAATTTTGAACAGTGAACTGTGAAATTAATTACACCAGCATTTGATATAAGGGTATTATAAACCTAATAGATGGCCCGAAAAGAGGGCAAAAATTGCGCACAGACAAAAGCCCAGGGAGGAGTAAGTTAATGGAGGGCTCAATGACACTGGAAGAGAGCCAGGAAAACCAGGCCTCCGTTATGGACAGCAGCAAGGGGCGACGCAAGAAAAGAAAAGTTAAAAGGGTAACCAAAAACGTCCCGCAAGCCAAAAGGGATTGCACTACAACTGCTAAGCGGAAAGATAACACTGCAGTCTCCACAGCAGTCTCCAAATCAATAAAGGACTTTGTAGGGAAACACTACAAATCTATAGAGCCAGTAATAAACCTGGAACACGAGGAAGACGAGGAGGAAAATGGCGCGGAGGCCAGAGAAAAGGCGGGGGTAGACGAAGAGAACCAGATAAGGAAAGAAATGGGAGAACACCCCGAAGAAGAACTTTCTGATCCAGAGGAAGGAAGGGGGGACCCCATACTGACAAATCTTACCCTTCTGAGCCAAAATCTTCAAATAGCAGCACCTCGTCTTTCATCATCACCAAAAATGTATTCGCTGCAATCCTCAGAAAATGAAGGGCAAAACGGAAATGAAAGTCAGAGCCCGAGCTATGTCTGGGGAGGTGCACCAGATCAACCTCTGCAGCATCTAAATGGACAAAAAAAACGAACCCAGCAGGACGTTAGAAGAACTGGAAGTCAAGCAAACCCAGAAAGAAACAACCCACAGGACTCGGTTCTCTCTGTAACGCCCACATCTCCCTTGATGGAACTAATTTTGATGTTACAGAAGACATTACAAGGAATTCTACAAGTAACACTATCAAATAATGGAGTGTTGAAAGCTCAGAAATTGTTTTTAAAAAAGATTGAAGAGGAGCTGGTGGGGATTAAGAGTCAAATGCCAAATATGTTAAGCCCAGTAGTTACCCCCCAGCCCACAGAAGAAAGCATAAAAAATGAATTTGCAGATGCAAACGTGGTAAAACTAGTAGCTACACCCCAACCCATAGAACAAAGTATAGTGAATGAATCTGTAGAGGCAATAGATAATGTATATATCTCCAGACGCCCAATACTGATAAAAAGGCGTGGAGCGTATGCAGTGGCCCACACTAGGAATAAGGTTGGCAAGAAGCGGGCCCCGAACGTATCAACAAAGAGAAAAGGGAAGAACCTGGAGGGGGAGGCACAGTCAGGGCTAAATGCATCCGCTCCGACCTTTGTACGGATTGTACCCTCGCAATCGGAGATTAAAATAACAAAGACCCCAATAGTACCGAGAAAAAGTCGGAGTAGTAAGGAGCTGAAGGAGAAACCCTTAACAACTCACACCGTAAAGCAGAAAGTAAGGATAACCTCAGGACAACCCAAAGTGGCCTAAGGGTTGATAGCTCACAATCTAGAGAAATCGTAGGATTGGAAAGGAAAGGGAGACCGAAGGGTAGACAGTTAAAATACGAAACTCCCAAGAAATTATTAGAGCTGGATAACAATAAATGGGTATACCTGGAACAGATTCAGGCTGTGAAAAGGGGAAAGATGGCTAGAAAAATGAACTCCCTAAATAGGGCGCAGATTCTGACCGCATTCTCCAAATGTAGTAGCCTGAGTGGGATCAGCACAAACGATCTAAGACAAATTGGCTTTGTTGAAAATAAAAATGGTAAGGAAATAACAAAAGTGTCACTTCACTCGGACCTGGTAAAAATGGCAATTCTAAAAGCTACTAGTAAGATAACCCGAATGGGAATAAGGGTAATACCTGAGAGGGAAGTAAAAGTCTCCTCAGGCAGTACCTTTTTAAAATACCATGCAGGTCTAGGGAGGAGACAAGTGAAGTTATTTAGAGATATCGAAGAAGAACGTAGCCACATGAATATAGTGATAAATAATACAGGAAATGATGCCTCATGGGATAATTGGTCTCTAAGTAGCAGCTATGTGGAAGACCCCAACGAGAGATAAACGGAGGAAGGGGCAGAAGAGGGTGGGTTAAGCGAGGTAGAATAGGATGGGGGGGTGCCGCAATGTCTAAGTCTCTTAACATAGAATGTAAATGGCCTAGGCAATGAGCGAAAGCGAGAATATATAAAGGAAGTAGTAAACAAAGTGGAAATTGCCTGCCTACAAGAGACTTGGACATGCGACGAAACCCCACTCATCGAGGGATATCTACAATTGAGTCGTCCAGCCACGAGAAAAAGGTTTGGCCACGCATCGAGGGGGTTAATGACCCCAGTCTCAACAAAAGTATTGAGAGAAGTAACATCGTTAGAAATGAAATGTAAATGGCTACAGGCTTGTAGACTATAATTGTTGACCTTGGAAATGAAATACAAAATGCTGACTGTGATGAATGTATATATGCAGATGGATAATGCAGCAGAGTATGAGAGTGAGATGGGATACTTTAAAGAGGAGGTCGACCTTCTATTAGAAAAATATGCGTTGGATGTACTGATAATTATGGGGGATTTTAATCACAAGCTAAACCCAAAGAAGGCCGACCTCTGGAATAGAGAACTGTTAGAGGTGTATGGAATAAAACATGCTAGCTTTCCAGTATGTGAGACCTCGAAACAGGAAACGGAGTTAGTAAATTTGCTAGGAGTTAGGGGTCTCCAATGTCTGAATGGTAGAATGAAGACAGATTGCCCAGCAGGGAAGACCTTTAAAATAGGTTCACAGAATTGTCCAATTGATTACATGTTCATGCCAGCTTGGAATTTCCTTCTAGTACGGGAATTCAAGATAGATCAAAAAGAATTTAGTGGCCACAATCCACTGTACTTAATGATATTTGGGGGAAGCAAGATGCCTAGAGACAAAGTGATCCCACAGGATGTCGAGTAACCTAAACGGGTAACGACACGACTTACCGAGGAATACCAGGAAAAACTGAAGGTTCTGCAATTTAAAGTTGAATCAGAAGATTTATAGATTAAAAACTTGGAATGGTTTATAGAGAAGATAGCCCAAGTAGTTCAGTTTCTAAGAATAGAATTAAAAAAGGATAAAAAGAATAGCTCAAAACTCCCAGTCAGTCAAGTAAAATGGTTCTCTGTTGAGTGCCAATCTAAAAAAAGGGAGATATGGGCAGCACAAAGAAGGCAAAAAAAGAATTTCACCCATGAGAGACAGAAATGTATAAATAAGCTGAAAGCAGAATTTTAAAAAATGGTAAACGATGCAAAAAGGTCATATAAAGAGAAATGCTGGTTAAACCTGCTAGAAGCAATTGAAGAAAAGAATTTAAGACAATTCTGGAAAATGGTAAAGGCAGCGTCTGGTCCAACAGACGGAGAAATGAAATATGTCGTCAGTGAGGCAGCCTGGGAGGAGTACATAAGGGCATTGTATGGGACACGAGTTCCTCAAGATCATGTAGAGCCCCAAAAGTGGCAGGAAATATCTGAAGATCTTAAATCAGAGTTTAACGAAAAGGAAGTAGAGCATATAATAAGAGAACTGAAGCTAACTCGTGCGGCAGGCCCGGATAATCTTCCCGCAATAATACTAAAGTCAGAGGTAAAGTGGTGGGCAAGATTCTTCACCCAGATGTTCCATATAATACTTTCAGAAGGCATAATGCCACCAAATTGGAAGGGCTCAGTAATCAGGCCAATCCATAAGAAAGGGAGTATGGATGCACCACAGAACTACAGACTGATTAACCTCCTAGATATAGGAGAGAAGGTATTTTCAAAAATTGTGTTGAATCGACTCAATGCATGGGTTAAGGAGTTTCAAACCATACCTATAGAACAGGGAGGATTTAGGGGGGGGCACTCCACGATAGATCACGGCTTCGCATTGTGGACAATGGCAACGAAGTCAACGGAACAAAACGGCAAGTTATGCTGTTGTTTCGTCGACTTCCAAGCAGCCTTCGATTCAGTAGATCGGGACTGCCTATGGTAAACATTAATGAAGGAAAAAATCCCCACAGACCTACTTACTATAATAAAGGAACTACATTGAGGAAACTGGGCTCAAGTTATCAGGGATACTGTGGGGTCACTGACACAAAATATACCCATTGCAAACAGCTTGAGACAGGGTTGCGTTTTGGCCCCACAGTTATTCTCCATATTCCTGTCAGACCTACTGCCTACTTAGAGGTTGAGGGTAGTGCAAGTCCCAGAATGGACGGAAGAAAGGTGCCTTGTCTACTTTATGCAGACGATCTGGTAATAGTAGAACAGACCGAGATAGGCCTCCAAAGAAAGCTGAACGCATTTAATGTAGACTGTGCTAGCAAATTCTTAACAGTAAACCTAGACAAAACAAAAATTGTATGCTTTGGTAAAAAGGCAAGTAAATTCAACTGGCATCTAGGTGACCTTTAACTGGAAACGGTTAAAGAATACCATTACCTAGGGATATGGTTCGATAATACACTAAACTGGCGTACGCATCTGGAAGCACAAAAATCAAAAGCTCATACTTCAATCTGTGGTCTAAAAATGTTTAATTGGGATTATGGTGATTTGTCGCACCGTCCACTACTAAATGCTTTTAACGCAATGATACCCCCACAAGTCCTTTACGGAGCAGAAATCCTTTTTTTGAGCGGTAAGGGAGTCTGGGACTTGGTGGAAGGGAAACGCCTGAAAAGCCTCTTATCTCTCCCACAATCATCCTTGGCCCAAGCAATAAGAACAGAAATAGGCACAAAGTCTTGGGAGATAAAAGCACAAACTGCGGTAATCAGACTTTGGAAACGATTGGAAGATACAGAAGGTCAAAAAGTTGCACAATGGTGTAGGAAAGAAATTCAAAATAGTGACCTACAATGGGCAAAAGCTTGTAGGGAAAGAATGATGCAGGTTTGTAAAAGGCTAAAGGTGGAGGTGAACCAGGAAAGGCAACAATTAGTCTATACTAAGAATGAGCTGAAACTTAATGGGAAGGAAGTATCCAGAAAGACTGATATGGGCTATTTAGCAAAGAAAAAATCAGTAGAATTTATGATGAACGTTTGGTCAAATGATAACCGGTTTCCTTACTTAGACATCCTACCAAATCGCTGTTATAGGCAGGAGATACTAAGGTTGCGGATTGGGATCAATCCATGGTTAATAAATAAAGACCTTAAATCTAAAATGTTAGATCATAAGGGATGCTGCAGGTGTAATCTGGGCACCAAAGGAGACCTTGTGCATACCCTACTCGACTGCCTAAGATTACTAGAACAGCGGAAACTGTGGCTGCGTCCAATATTTTTAAAATACGATATAAGAACAAGGGCGCAGGCGGCCAACCTCTTAACAGAAATGCCCACTCTAGACATTGCAATTGCCGTAGGAAAATACATAAAGGAGGTTCAGTGCCTTCTAAGAAGCCAGGAATAATCTGTAGGATTTTATGAATTTTAAACCAATGAATTATATACCTGATCTCAAGAAAATTAAAGTGTTTTAAGGTGATAATAAGTTTTATTATAAGTGCCATTTTATTGGTGTTAGTTTGTGATGTATAAGGTTGTGTAAGAGTTTTAACTGATAATGGAATATTTTGTACAAAGTTTTTATTACCTTTTATGCGAGTATTTTAAATTTGTGGTATCGCCTCTTGCACTTGTTTAAAGATTACGATCATATTAAACATATCTTTGACTTAACTTGACTTGCTTTCTACCTGAGATGACTAATCTACATAGTTTAGTAAGTAAAAGGTCAACATTCTGTGCCTACTGCACACTTATTACATAGTTAAAATATATTGGATACCATAGGATAAGCATACTGAAGAAGCAGAGAGAAGTAATACAAATAATTGCATCTATTTAAAATAGAAGTATTAAAAAGCAGCAGGGCAATGGGCATGCAATACCCTCAGTATAGCTCTCCAGCTGCCACACATTCATAACATACATTCCATTTACATCATTCACGTTCTAAAACCTTGAATGCCTGCATGAAGGTGTCACATATGTCTGTTTTAATCTGTGTCACAGATATACTTCAGAATACACATTCTAGCATGGATGAACTGTGAAATTAATTACACCAGCATTTGATATAAGGGTATTATAAACCTAATAGATGGCCCGAAAAGAGGGCAAAAATTGCGCACAGACAAAAGCCCAGGGAGGAGTAAGTTAATGGAGGGCTCAATGACACTGGAAGAGAGCCAGGAAAACCAGGCCTCCGTTATGGACAGCAGCAAGGGGCGACGCAAGAAAACTCGCATCGAGGGGGTTAATGACCCCAGTCTCAACAAAAGTATTGAGAGAAGTAACATCGTTAGAAATGAAATGTAAATGGCTACAGGCTTGTAGACTATAATTGTTGACCTTGGAAATGAAATACAAAATGCTGACTGTGATGAATGTATATATGCAGATGGATAATGCAGCAGAGTATGAGAGTGAGATGGGATACTTTAAAGAGGAGGTCGACCTTCTATTAGAAAAATATGCGTTGGATGTACTGATAATTATGGGGGATTTTAATCACAAGCTAAACCCAAAGAAGGCCGACCTCTGGAATAGAGAACTGTTAGAGGTGTATGGAATAAAACATGCTAGCTTTCCAGTATGTGAGACCTCGAAACAGGAAACGGAGTTAGTAAATTTGCTAGGAGTTAGGGGTCTCCAATGTCTGAATGGTAGAATGAAGACAGATTGCCCAGCAGGGAAGACCTTTAAAATAGGTTCACAGAATTGTCCAATTGATTACATGTTCATGCCAGCTTGGAATTTCCTTCTAGTACGGGAATTCAAGATAGATCAAAAAGAATTTAGTGGCCACAATCCACTGTACTTAATGATATTTGGGGGAAGCAAGATGCCTAGAGACAAAGTGATCCCACAGGATGTCGAGTAACCTAAACGGGTAACGACACGACTTACCGAGGAATACCAGGAAAAACTGAAGGTTCTGCAATTTAAAGTTGAATCAGAAGATTTATAGATTAAAAACTTGGAATGGTTTATAGAGAAGATAGCCCAAGTAGTTCAGTTTCTAAGAATAGAATTAAAAAAGGATAAAAAGAATAGCTCAAAACTCCCAGTCAGTCAAGTAAAATGGTTCTCTGTTGAGTGCCAATCTAAAAAAAGGGAGATATGGGCAGCACAAAGAAGGCAAAAAAAGAATTTCACCCATGAGAGACAGAAATGTATAAATAAGCTGAAAGCAGAATTTTAAAAAATGGTAAACGATGCAAAAAGGTCATATAAAGAGAAATGCTGGTTAAACCTGCTAGAAGCAATTGAAGAAAAGAATTTAAGACAATTCTGGAAAATGGTAAAGGCAGCGTCTGGTCCAACAGACGGAGAAATGAAATATGTCGTCAGTGAGGCAGCCTGGGAGGAGTACATAAGGGCATTGTATGGGACACGAGTTCCTCAAGATCATGTAGAGCCCCAAAAGTGGCAGGAAATATCTGAAGATCTTAAATCAGAGTTTAACGAAAAGGAAGTAGAGCATATAATAAGAGAACTGAAGCTAACTCGTGCGGCAGGCCCGGATAATCTTCTCGCAATAATACTAAAGTCAGAGGTAAAGTGGTGGGCAAGATTCTTCACCCAGATGTTCCATATAATACTTTCAGAAGGCATAATGCCACCAAATTGGAAGGGCTCAGTAATCAGGCCAATCCATAAGAAAGGGAGTATGGATGCACCACAGAACTACAGACTGATTAACCTCCTAGATATAGGAGAGAAGGTATTTTCAAAAATTGTGTTGAATCGACTCAATGCATGGGTTAAGGAGTTTCAAACCATACCTATAGAACAGGGAGGATTTAGGGGGGGGCACTCCACGATAGATCACGGCTTCGCATTGTGGACAATGGCAACGAAGTCAACGGAACAAAACGGCAAGTTATGCTGTTGTTTCGTCGACTTCCAAGCAGCCTTCGATTCAGTAGATCGGGACTGCCTATGGTAAACATTAATGAAGGAAAAAATCCCCAAAGACCTACTTACTATAATAAAGGAACTACATTGAGGAAACTGGGCTCAAGTTATCAGGGATACTGTGGGGTCACTGACACAAAATATACCCATTGCAAACAGCTTGAGACAGGGTTGCGTTTTGGCCCCACAGTTATTCTCCATATTCCTGTCAGACCTACTGCCTACTTAGAGGTTGAGGGTAGTGCAAGTCCCAGAATGGACGGAAGAAAGGTGCCTTGTCTACTTTATGCAGACGATCTGGTAATAGTAGAACAGACCGAGATAGGCCTCCAAAGAAAGCTGAACGCATTTAATGTAGACTGTGCTAGCAAATTCTTAACAGTAAACCTAGACAAAACAAAAATTGTATGCTTTGGTAAAAAGGCAAGTAAATTCAACTGGCATCAAGGTGACCTTTAACTGGAAACGGTTAAAGAATACCATTACCTAGGGATATGGTTCGATAATACACTAAACTGGCGTACGCATCTGGAAGCACAAAAATCAAAAGCTCATACTTCAATCTGTGGTCTAAAAATGTTTAATTGGGATTATGGTGATTTGTCGCACCGTCCACTACTAAATGCTTTTAACGCAATGATACCCCCACAAGTCCTTTACGGAGCAGAAATCCTTTTTTTGAGCGGTAAGGGAGTCTGGGACTTGGTGGAAGGGAAACGCCTGAAAAGCCTCTTATCTCTCCCACAATCATCCTTGGCCCAAGCAATAAGAACAGAAATAGGCACAAAGTCTTGGGAGATAAAAGCACAAACTGCGGTAATCAGACTTTGGAAACGATTGGAAGATACAGAAGGTCAAAAAGTTGCACAATGGTGTAGGAAAGAAATTCAAAATAGTGACCTACAATGGGCAAAAGCTTGTAGGGAAAGAATGATGCAGGTTTGTAAAAGGCTAAAGGTGGAGGTGAACCAGGAAAGGCAACAATTAGTCTATACTAAGAATGAGCTGAAACTTAATGGGAAGGAAGTATCCAGAAAGACTGATATGGGCTATTTAGCAAAGAAAAAATCAGTAGAATTTATGATGAACGTTTGGTCAAATGATAACCGGTTTCCTTACTTAGACATCCTACCAAATCGCTGTTATAGGCAGGAGATACTAAGGTTGCGGATTGGGATCAATCCATGGTTAATAAATAAAGACCTTAAATCTAAAATGTTAGATCATAAGGGATGCTGCAGGTGTAATCTGGGCACCAAAGGAGACCTTGTGCATACCCTACTCGACTGCCTAAGATTACTAGAACAGCGGAAACTGTGGCTGCGTCCAATATTTTTAAAATACGATATAAGAACAAGGGCGCAGGCGGCCAACCTCTTAACAGAAATGCCCACTCTAGACATTGCAATTGCCCTAGGAAAATACATAAAGGAGGTTCAGTGCCTTCTAAGAAGCCAGGAATAATCTGTAGGATTTTATGAATTTTAAACCAATGAATTATATACCTGATCTCAAGAAAATTAAAGTGTTTTAAGGTGATAATAAGTTTTATTATAAGTGCCATTTTATTGGTGTTAGTTTGTGATGTATAAGGTTGTGTAAGAGTTTTAACTGATAATGGAATATTTTGTACAAAGTTTTTATTACCTTTTATGCGAGTATTTTAAATTTGTGGTATCGCCTCTTGCACTTGTTTAAAGATTACGATCATATTAAACATATCTTTGACTTAACTTGACTTGCTTTCTACCTGAGATGACTAATCTACATAGTTTAGTAAGTAAAAGGTCAACATTCTGTGCCTACTGCACACTTATTACATAGTTAAAATATATTGGATACCATAGGATAAGCATACTGAAGAAGCAGAGAGAAGTAATACAAATAATTGCATCTATTTAAAATAGAAGTATTAAAAAGCAGCAGGGCAATGGGCATGCAATACCCTCAGTATAGCTCTCCAGCTGCCACACATTCATAACATACATTCCATTTACATCATTCACGTTCTAAAACCTTGAATGCCTGCATGAAGGTGTCACATATGTCTGTTTTAATCTGTGTCACAGATATACTTCAGAATACACATTCTAGCATGGATATGCATCATCATCCATGCTTTAGCTCATATCCAGTAACAGCAATGTTGCCAGAGCCGTCATCAGTCATGACAGATTATCACCCGTCTTTACTCACAGCTGCCCCTTATAGCACATAACAGATAATCAATCTGATCCCTGCTCTTGGGATATAGGACAGTTGAGAGCCTAACATCAGCAGAATCTAAAGTTGTATACCCATACATATCTGTGACAAGTGGACTAGTTGTGATGTCAAAAATCTCGCAAGATATACAGATCCTCTGTGATTACCAATCATTAAGTTTGGTCTTCCTATTTAAATTGCACACTTCATTGCATACATGCGTGCCCTTCAGCGCATCTTGTGTGGAAGCTGTTTCGTCTTGGGGTCCCGCCTGTGGGTGTCTTCCTGATTTGCACCAAAAATTTGTCCTACCACTCCCATCATGCCTTCTTGTTTTTCCTCATTCAACATGCAAGAGGGCAGGCATCTCAACAGAAGAAATGTGGTTAGTGCACAATCATTAAGAATATCAATGTTTTTTTGTGGATTCCTGCAAATGAAAATGCTTGTGAGAATTTAAAAGTTGATGGAAGGTTCAGAGCCTTTACTGTACAAGCACTGTTTACCTGTTACATTTTTGGACAGGATTACAGATTTCAGAACAACTATTTCCGAGAACTCATGCAAGAGGTATTGTGTGCTGCAAGAATAAATTCACTCCGAGCGATAACTGTGAGCACCAGAGGTGATACATGGACATTACATTCTATGGAGTTACAAGACAAGGTGTTCACAAGCTGCATGTATACTTTTCAGGTTATCTTGATGGATGACTGTTGCAGTATCTACATAATTTCAGATATATGTGTGCCAAAGGTATTGGTGAATATTAGTTTAATTACTAAAATGATTGGTATCTGGATTGTTGAGCCAGCAAGGTTCCAAACCTATGCAGATTGGACTTACTACCTAATAAACAAAGAAGAAACTGATTCAAAAGTGAATTTCTTTGACATGAATACTTGCGAAAACAGAATTTCCATAAGCTGGAATTTCACTGTTGTCCCCTGAATAAATGGTGGCTTTCTAGTCTTTAAAAATAATCCTCAATTGAGCTGTTGCTGATAACTAAATGAAGATCTTCAGCATATACTAAATTACTTGTTATTAGTAGGCCTTACCTAGTTTGGATCTTTGGTAAATGTTAAATCTCTTTTATTCATATTACCTAGACTATCAATGTCTTCAAGATAGATTTTTAGCAAACTAATCATTCTCCTGTTAACTGTACTGAGCCATTTGAGATGCTCACCTTGCTTACATCTCAGAATGCCCCTCCGGTCTTCAGACAGCTAGTTAACTATCAGCCAACCCTTCTGATATCCTCTAAAAATGTATCATGTACGTTAGCACACATTGTTAGTGTTCACTAATGTTATGTTAATTTCCCTTATAAGGAACAAAAGAACATTTGAGGCCTCAATATGAGTGCCCTTGTAATTCTGATGGAGCCAGTAATGGAAATTATTGGTCCAAGCATGAATATGAGATTCCTGGTTACTCTATGGATCCAGTGATTTACCTGGAAGATGTGTCAGTGAAACGCTGGAAAAAAATGAGGAATTACTTTTTAAGGAAATTAAATGAAAAACAGGATTTTTAAAGCTCTCTACTACCCGAGGGTGTCTAGGCACTGCCACAAAAAGAAGAGAGTAAATTACTTATTAAAGGATTGCAAATGAGAGATCAAGATTGTTATTGATTGAAGAGCAACGTTTTTAATGCTTATTTAAAGGCCAATAGATAAGTATTTCTTTTAAAGTTGAGTGGCAAAGAGTTCCATAGTCTGGCAGTGCAGACGACAAAATGTCCAGGAGGATCTTTAAAACCGGAGAATCATACAAATGTGCTAGCATGCTGATCGCAGAAGTCTAGCCAGAGTGTAGTAAAGACATTTTTGTTTAAGATATTTAGGGCCTGTGTTACGTAGGGAATTAAATGCGATACACAGTGTCTTAAAATCAACGCGCTTCCTGATCAGAAGCCAGTGCAGCTGCTTTAGAGATTACAATACTGATTTGTATTTAGGGATACCCGGCAGTAGCCCGGAATCAGCTGTCAGAATAGTCTGTAACATTTTCAGAAATCTTTTCTGAATATTCATGATAAGGGCATTACCGTAGTCTGGCTTTAATACAATGAGAGTGGATACCACAGTTTTCTGCAGTTCTGCCGGAATAAAAGGGGAAACTTTCCTGAGCAATTTCAGCATGAAAAAAGAGGCAGAAATGATATGATTAATCTGACCCTCAAATGACAAATTGTTGTCAAAAAATCCTCAAGGTTTTAACCTTTGCAACTGCTGGGGTCAGGAGGGTGCCAAGTTCCTGGGGCCATCATCTTGGAGACCAAAAGGAAGAGTTCCTACCAAATATTATGCCTTCCGTTTTAGAGGAATTTAAATTTAAGCAGTTATTACTCATCAAACTCCCTATGTGCAGGATACAGTTATAAAATCTGGTGGTAGTAACTTTTGGGTTGCTAGCTAGTGACAAGAGCATCCAGCCATATGATCTAATCAAAGTCACCAGTGGAGTCACATAAAGATTAAAGAATGTGGGACTCAGAGCTGAGTCCTGTGGGACTCCACAAGGCAAAGAAAAAGGTGGTGAGCTGAAACCATCCATACAACTACCAGCTCCCATACCCAGAGAAAAGATTTTAGGAGTGAGAGCACATTGCCTCTGATACCAAAGGAAGATAGGCAGTCTATGAGCAGTGTATGGTTGACAATTCAATTCTATATGTTTATCAAGAATTTGGATCTCTAATGAGGTCCAATTAAGACGTACATACATAGACATTACTAATAATACCAGCAATACTTACAATTGACACTTCATTTAAACCATTAGCTCTGCATCACTACATTTATTTGTACAGATTTAGATCATCAAAAGACATCAAAGATCCCCAAAATCAGCTCTGGGGGATCCTTTAGGCAGCAGTAGGAGCCCTCCAGTAGAGCAAACTGAAAGATGACATAGTATATAATTATAAGGCATGTGCAATTTGATCGAACAGCATAAGGAAACAATTTCATCTAGCAGCAAATTATTAAATAAAGTGCATCATTTAGCAGCAACATAGCAGCAGTCTTAAAGTTACATCCATACTGAGACGGTTAAATATCAAATCCTGTCAAATATAAGTACAATTTGGAAAATTATCATATCATAGCAGCACAATATATTTTATATAAAGTGCGTCATAAAGCAGCAAAATCATTTCCCTTAGAACTCATTTAAAATAGATAAATCCAGTTATGTACAAACAGCCATATGATAACAACAGTCATAAATATATATTTTCCATAGGCAAGAAATAGTACAGAAGGTCGAGGAGACATACGAGCTTGGGGCTTTAAGAGCATTATTATAAGAAAACAAATTAAATGCATACCCAATCATACTCGAAGACTAATTAAGAAAATTTAAAATATATTCATAAACTCCCTAAAAAAGTTAAAAAGTTTTATGCATACTGTTTCATTTTCTGGACAAAACAAAATTCTCTAGCAGGCGAAACATTTTTAATGCCATTCTGAATAAACATTGGTCTTAGCCACCTAAATCGAGATGAAGACAAAGCCGGACATACAAACAAGATATGATCAAGGTTCTGGGTACCCTGATTACAGAAGTTACCGTTTTTTTTCCACCTTTCCTGTTAAGTGACCAATCTACGGTTAAATCATTTAGTGGTAAAAGGTTCATGTGACAGAGGGTGAGCCACCGGCGAATACCGTGGGTTAAATTCCAGGAAAGGTACTTCTGGGGAACTCTCGGGGAGAAATCCTTGACTATTGTTACCAGTCTGGCCTTTGCTCTACATACATTGACATCTCTCTGATAGCTAACTAAGCCACTTGAAATTTTTTAAAAAGATTTAAATTCTGAGAGAAAAAAGGACAGCACCAAATCCTCTTGCAAATTAAAATTATGCAGTGCAAAGAAGAAATCACTTGAAAAAGTGTATTTATACATTTGTCCTACATAAAACTCCTCGATGAAAAGGGATCACTGTTCTTTAGCTGGTAACCCCAACATATTACCCTAGCTAACCCTTGTATAAATGAACTTACCAAGCCAAATTCTCGCCTAATGGCGTCTATTGGGACAAGAATATTTAGGTTATATAATTTACGAAAGATTTGACCTTCGGTCTTATCCAAGAAGCTCCATTCGCTGACGGGCATGGATTCAATTGCATATAACAAGATGGGTGGAATTTTGGCTTTAAAGACTAAAAGCAGATATAAGAAATGTCTTAGACCCATAGCGCTATAAAATAGGCTTAGGCCATTTGCATGCAATGTCGCTTTACAAGATCTATGTTCAATATGGGGACTCATCATTTTACTACATGAAATAACTTTCCCCAGATAGAGGTAGGAATCTACAATCTCCAGTTTTTCAGGAACAATACTCCAATTAAAATTACAGACTTTTCTATTTTTACCTCGTTTCATAATCAGAACCTTACTTTTAGAAACATTAATCTTCAGAAATTGTGCAGACCTATAATTCTGCAGTTGTGACAGTTTTTTGTTTAACACCTTGCCTGCAGCGCCGATTTCCCCCCCGGTGCTGAACATTCCATTCGCGGGTGTGGTCGTGACGGAACCATTCCGTCATCCGCACAGCCCAACCGTGAGGCATGACGGAATGGTTCCGTCACAAGCATCAAAGGGGTTAAACCAATGGGGGTCAGGTCCATAATTACAATGCCGTCTGCATACATAACGCTAGAAAGTGAGCGGCCACCTATCTTTGGGGTGTCCCCTTCTGTTAAGGAAAACAATCCGGTAGATCTCTTACATATAAAGAGAACAATAGAGGTGCTAATAGGCAACCTTGCTGCAAGTCATTTTCCATAGAAATTACTGAAGATAAGCCCTGAGTTCCCCCCATTAGTACCAGACACCATGTTTGCGAGTGTTGGGCAAAAACTAAGGATAACAGAGTTGATATAGTTTAAATAGCTGTTTCCAAAGAAGTGGCCGGTCTACCTTATCAAAAGCAGTTGAAAAGTCTATAAATGCTATATAGACATTTGTCCTGCGAAAAACGTATATTTCTCTTCTATTAGTTTCAACAAACAGATGTTGCCTAGGGTGGAATAGTTTTTCCTGAACCCTGCTTGCTCAATGGGGAGAATATTCTCCTCTACTACCCAATCAGAAAGATTCTCAAGAATACTGTGGGAAAAGATATTCCCCACTGAGTGTAATAAGGCTATTTGCCGGTAGTTACCTGGAAGATGTCTTTGGCCATTTTTGTACAGCGGGATTAGGATGCTACAGAGGAGATAACAAACCTTAAACCCACACACAGTTTGCACACTGGGTGGCGCTGTCGAGACGAGATGAGACGGTTCGGGCCAGAATTGGAGTGAGGAGCGTAGTGAGAGGAGCGTAGTGAGAGGAGCGGAGAAGAGGAGCTCTGCCACTGAGGAACCGCGAACCAGGGGCAGAGGCCGCAGGAGCCCATTCGATATCCATTCCTCTCACTCCCTCGTGAGGCGCAGCTCGGCAGCGGTAAGCAGCAGCAGTAGTGTTCGATACTGTACTATTTCAAGTACATATAGATTATTACCCTTGAGGTATCTGAGCTTTGGTGATTGTTAAGAATACTCAGAATTACCCAAGGAAGGCAGACGTTCTTGACCAGACCTGTGAGGCAACAGGATTTCACGTTTTTGTTTCTCCTTTTCTCTCTTTTCCCTTGGGTGTTCATTCTCCTGCAGTGTGATCTCCTACATTGCGGAAGGGACTGGGGGATGCGGCGAGACTGGCTGGGAGCTCAGCCGGAGAGAGGAGCCCAGTGATTTGCTATCTGGAGCTGGGCAGAGTAGAGCACAAGCACGCTGCATTTTATCCTCCCTTCCCATCTACATAAACTCGCGCATAAATCCACCACATCACCCGGCTCACCCGATTTGACTATCTAGATTAGTGCCCGCAGGCCCCTATCCGTCATCCCCCGACGGCTGCTGTTTGCAGTGCCCGGCCCATTGCCATTTGCCTTGCTTGTCTCATATTGGAGGTTTTGCCAATAACGGCAATTGTGTGTTGGTCACTTACAAGAGGGGGCAAAGACCATCAAAGAGCAACAAAGGAATAACAGGACCTGTTTGGGGGGCCTGAGGATCCCTAACTCCTTAATCCTTAATCATAACTTAATCTTCATCTACTACGTTGTTAAAACTTACTGATCTCACTGAAGTTACAATAAGGTGCTGGTTAACGATGAGATCAGGTCTCCAACGCGTTGCTCCACCGAAGTTAAAACAGCGTCAGAGACTTGATGCTTCAACTAAAGCAGGATCACAGTCTAAATCAGATGGAAAAGATGAGGGGGCTATTACATCAAGGGACTGCTTGACTGAATCAGCTGAGCTGAGTATATCACCGTTATCCACCGCAGCCCCTGTGAAGATGCAGAAGATTCCCAACGTCGACGCTCAACCGTCAATTAAGAGTTACTTTTTTAAGTACCATACCCAAAAGCAAAATAGAATTCAAATTAAGAAGGATAATGGCAACTCTGGCATTGAGTGTAGATCATCTTCATTTACTTCTCTTGTATCGTCACCAGGTTTAAATAGTGCTTAACTGGGGGAAGACCTTGAGCCTAAATCTGCCTTGTCTGTTCCAAGGCCCCGCGATGAGCCAGTCTCTCTGGTTCCAAACTTAATTGTTGGCCATTCATCCCCATTGAAAGATCCTAAAACTATTTTGGGTCAATTTAAGGAGTTCCAAGAGGGTAGCCCTAAGGAAAAGCTTCCAAAGCTGGCTAAAGACACACAAGACCCAGCGCTTAACTCGTCGGAAATCTTACCAGTGTACACCGGAAAGTTGCAGACGCAGGCACAAATTCACCGTCCTAATACGGTGGATCAGCAAACTGACCAGCCTACTGATCTAATTGTGGTGGAGAATCAACAAAATTTAGGAACGGAATAGGCGAACAAAAGATCTATAGAGAGTGGAACTGGTGTCTGCTCGGTAATTGAAATCTCTTCGGGTTCGAATCATAATGTCAGTGATGTGGCCGTAGAGGCTGACTATAATGTGTTTAAGCCACTTATTAAGGGTGGCGGTGATGACTTAGTATTAAGCCCGATTGATCATCTTTCCCCAACTGGGGAGGCTCGTCCTATTAATCTGGATAAATCCAGTATAATTTTGGAAAATAGCTTTTGTATCAATAAGTCTGTATTGATTCTAGGTGCGGCTAGTAGGAGCAATAATGTTAAGTTGGATATTAATGAGCATTGTAATTCCTATAATTCCGCAGATCTATCTTTTCTAACAAAGTTTCATGGAAATTTACAGGTAAAACCAGACACCTTAGAAAATAATGTTAGTAATTCTGAGCATGGAGTATGGGATTGTTTGCTTAATACAATGGATTCTATAACAAAAGCTCTTAATTTCCACTCTGATAAGTTAGACATTCAGGTAGACATTCGAAATACTTTATCAACACACGTTGTAGGAATTGACGCAAAGCTTCTTCAACTAACTAATTTGATTTCAAAAGTTCAAGCTGATAAAGAAAATCAGTTAATATCCTGCACGTGTGCTCAATTGATTGATAAAATCTCTGATCTGCCATCAATTGTTGGTTCTATGGTCCACGAAGTAAAATTATTATCCGGTAGGGAAGATGGGAGGAGTGAAGAATTAAGAAATACTGGAACTATAGAAAAAAATCCTCTGGTCCTTGTACCTTTAGAGACATCTCACTCCCCTAAATTAAAGATAAATCGGGAGTCAAATACGAGCAGCTCAACAGTAACTATGGCCTCTGAAGAAACAGGAGTACCTGAAGTTTTAACAAAAAGGGCGAGAAAAAGATTGAGAAAAGCACATAACAAGGCAGCCCGGGATAAAAAAATAGTTACCTGGGTAGTAAACAATAGCGGCCCATTAAACTTGAATTCTGGTCCAGTAGCTCTCTTCCCAATTTTTAGACCTTCGATTGCACCTCAAGTCAATAAAAAGGTTAAGCCATGCAGCAAAGCCGGAAGTGAAGGGCCAAAGGAAGGGCCTATTCTTAATGTGGGGCCTAAAAACCAGATACTGCCAATCCGAGAGAACCGGGTAGGGCAAGAAAAGCCAATGCAAGATTCAAACTCTTATCAGTTTAATGAAAGCTTTTTCCAGAATGAGATTATCCCAGTTCAAGAATTAATAGGGTCAAATAATAATAAACACACCAATTTAAAAGAAATAGGGTCCGTCTGGTCTAGAAATGATGGAGTGGTCTCAAAAGGAGAGCAATATATGGCCAATGATACCATTGTAAACCCTTCCCTTACACATAAGGATCAAATTAGTCAGGGAGCACAGCTCTGTGTACAAGACCAGAAGCTGTCTCATGGAAAATTAGTAAATCCTTCCCCTTTTCATCCTGACAAGAATGAACAGGTTGAAGAATCCAGTATTTTGGCTCAATCTAAGTCAGAGCAACCTGATCGTTTAAAACGCCTGGATACTCCCATGCTGGTGACTGCTGGAAATATGGATCGATCTGATTCAGGGCCTAGGAGTAATACGGATCGATTTGTTCCAGGGCTTAGGAGTAATATTGAATCCCCCAAACTGCAAGATAATTCCCTGCTGGTGTCTGCCGGGAATATGGATCGATCGTATTCAGGGCTTAGGAGTAATACTGATCGATCCGGTGAAAGGCCTAGGAGTAATATTGAATCCCCCAAACTGCAGGTTGAAAATCGAAAAGTGGCTTTCTGCCCCCAATACTCGACCCTCGGTTCACATGATATTTTGAACAGAGGGAACATTTTGAAATTACTAAAAGCAACTCCTGATCTTAAGGATGTTGCAACTGAGGACCTGGACTCTGTAGAGTTTAAATTAGAGGGTGATAATAGGGAGATAACCATCACGACCTGGTTAAAGGTGATATTGTAAAGAAAATATAATCAAACTCTAACAACTTTGAAAGCTGGGGAATTAAAGTATGGAGACTCCACGGTCTGCAATATCTGACCCCACTAATACCCATAGTGAAGAAGGAGACTCCAAAACAAACCGATGTTAATCAATTTAGAGTATTGAAAGGCGCTTCAGGTCCATCTTCAGCTGTAAATAGGCTAGGTGGCATTAAAATCAAAAGCTGTCAGCCAGGGTCACGAGTGTGTGAGGAACTAAAAGAGATTTATGCAGCAGCGGATGATTGGAGTTGGTTCCCGGCTATTCTATCTGGAAAAAATACAGCAAAGATTGATTGATGCTGCGGTACTTCGTTCAATGCACCGACAGCAGTTAGAATTTGCTCTTGGAATACTAATGGTTTTAACACACTTGTAGAAGATTTAAATGTTGTAGGTTTTTTAAAATTGTTTGATTTGTTACTTTTGCAAGAAACGTGGAATCTGACCAGCACTCCCTGATCGGCTATTACGAATATTTGAATGCAGCATGCAGGGACGCTGCATATGGTCGACCTAGTGGGGGACTCTTAATTTATGTTTCTTTAAGTCTTAATGTTGAACACTATGAAATAGACCTCCAAGTTAAATGGATTCAATGTGTTAAATTAATAGCCAGTCAATCTATGATCATTTTAAATGTTTATTTAAGTTTGAAAAAAAAGGTGCGATCACTTCAACTTACCCAATTATGGGAAATGGTGAAAGTGCTATATTATGATCCTAGGGATGCTCAGATGATTATTTCGGGAGATTTTAACACCATCACTGCTAATGGTTTTCCCCTCCTGTGCTGACTGATGTGTAAATCCCATTGTTCAGGATGAGCTCAGCTCGTCATCAGCACAGCTCAACCGTGCCTCATGACGAGCTGAGCTCGTCATGAGCATCGAAGGGGTTAACACTCATCTTTTATCGTATAAAAAGCAGGCAACCCATTCAGGTCTTTTATCCCAATGGTCTAATTGTGAATTTATTAAATACAATCTAACGATGTTATATGATAGAGAGCACTTTCCAACATTTAATAAAGCTGTCTTTCTATAATTGACTTTACGATATTGTCAGATAAACTCTCAGAACAAGTTCAAAGTTACGAGATTGTGCCAAGGATGGAGAGCGACCATAATCCGCAAGTTATTGCGATCAATTTATCCCTCAAGTATTTACCAGAGACTAAAATATTGTGAACGGCCCGGTCGCTTTTAATTTAAAAAGGTTAATTTGGAATGAGAAAACAGAGAAAGATATCATTGACTTTCTCTCTCTTCTAATCCTTGATGCGCAGGTCAAATACTCTGACGGAACTCCAATGATTGCCCTATGGCCCACCTTATGCGGCTCCCTATTGAATACATTTCCCAATAGGGAACCGTCTGGGGGTGTAATTTTGAATCCTAGGAACCCAGGTTGGTTTTCCCACCACTTATTATATTTGAAACGGTCTCTTAACAAAACAATAAGATTAGTGTACAAAAAAGCAAAGGGATCTTCCTACTTTTTAACGTCGCTTAAAATTAGAAATCTAAAGAGGGGTTATAAGAATGAAATCTGGAGGGCTAAACAATTGTATTATGAAGAGACCTGGGCCAAACTCCATTTCGCATGTAAGTCTAAGGATCTAAGAATGTTTAGGAGTATAATTAATAACTTAGAAAATGGTAATTTTAGAAATACAAGCGCCAATATAGATGAATTAAGCTGGATACATTTTTTTAATAATAAATTAACTTCCCGAAGCCAAATGATAAAGGAGCTTGAATGTTCTGACACCAAGTGTGAATTGGAGCCAGGTGAAAAGTGCGACCCTCCCGGCACAAGGGATACACCAGGCTCTAAGATTACTAAGTTATGGTCGGTAGACAAAGTTAAAAAAGTCTTATTTAAAATTAGATCAAATGTAGCACCTGGTCCTAATGGAATGCCGAACGCTATTTTTAAAGCTAAAATTGAGCATTGGCCAGAGATATTAACGGCCCTCTTAAATGAAATTCTTAAAACTGGCTGTATCCCGGATTCATGGAGGGGAAGTATAATACAGCCGATCTACAAAAGTGAGCCCCAGGAGAACCCTGCAAATTATCGATTAATTACCCTAACAGACGTACATGCTAAAATATTTGCAAGTTGTCTGTTAGAGGAGTTGGAGTCTTGGGCGGAAAGAGAAGAATTGATCCCAATCGTTCAAACAGGATTTAGGAAGGGAGAATCGACTCTTACCAATTTGATTTTATTGTCTTTATTAGGAGAGCGAGCCATATGTAGGAAACAAAAATTGTACATCTGCTTTATTGATTTAAAAGCCGCATTTGATTCTGTACCCAGAAATATTCTTTGGAAAAAGCTAATGAATTGGGGTATATCAGGAACCCTAATAAAAATGATTCAATTATTGTACTCAAATACTTGGGTGCTGGTCAAAATTGGCGATGGTAGACATACTACCCGCCGCCTTGAAACAAATCTAGGCTTAAAACAAGGATGTGTGCTCGCTCCTTGTCTTTTTAATTTATTTATGTCTGATCTCCCAACCCATTTTAATGATGTACATTCACATTCCCCTTCTGTAATGGGTAAAGAAATCAAATACTTACAGTATGCGGATGATACTATTTTACTTAGCCAAACTATGATAGGACTAAAAAGATTAATACATTCTTTTAATATATATGTAACCCAAAATGGTTTAACAATTAATATTAAAAAACAAAAATAATGTTAATAGGGAAAGGCAAACTTGGAGTAAAGGAATTGAATATCAATGGTTTGTCTGTGGACTGTGTAAAAACTTATAAATATTTGGGAATTACATTTGATGAAAGACTATCATTTAGGCAGAATTTTAATAACTTAGAGGCTAAAGGTACCTCACTTGCTTTCGCATTTCGTAAATTAAGAGATAAATTAGTAAGCCCCAATTATGACCACCTACTTAAAGTCATGACAGCAAAACTTATCCCCTCCCTGGACTATGGGTCCATTATTTTTAAGGGTAGAGACGTTGGAGGCCATAGTTGCAAGGACATATAAATCAGTATTTAGGATTCCTAGGCAGATTTCACGTGCCAAATTAAGATTGGAATTTGGCTTACGGCAACAGCTCTTGGTGCGTAAAGCTGCATTTGTTAAAACACTATTGGCATTATCTCGAGCCGAGGAGGGCACGTTGGCCAATATGTGTTGGATTGAGATTTCAACAAGCGAATATTCTAGAAGCTGGCAGGAATATTTAGCCGAGTGTCTCCTAAAATTCAAATGTCCCAAACTGGAAGACGAAACAAGGAGTAAAATGGTTTATAAAAAATTAATTAATTCAACCGTTGCCTTGCTGTCAGAAGTGTTGGATAAATATGAAGTGGGAAAAAAAACCACTTTTGGAACATTGCCAATTGCTTCGACAAAATGATGGTCCAACCCTATTTAGTTTTTCATCAAAAACCCTTAATTAAGAACACATTTATGTTATTAAGGTTTGGAATTTATCCAACCAAAGATGGAACCCCCAAATGGAAGTCTAAATGGGCATCAAATATTTGTCGGCTATGTGGGCAATATGATGAAACCTTGCTGAATATGGTAACACTATGCCCAAAAATGATGAAGGAACGGAAAACAATTTTAAAACCTATTTTTATAGAAATGGGACTTAGGACATATAGATCGGCATTAATATTTTGCTTAAGTGGTGTCAACGCCCATATAATACACCAATTTGTAAAATTTATGCTTACAGTGGAAATGAAATTATGTAAGGTTGACACCCAAAGTATATGTTAAATTTGTTACGGCTGTGAAATGAGGATGCTGCTGTTTTTTAGGTGATGATGAATTACTTCTATGGTTCTTTTTAATGTACTAATTGTTTGTTTTTAGAGTACTACTTTCTAGATAATGTTCTATTTATTATGGTAATTATTTTTATTGAACGATATACGTGCACTTTATCCCTGAAAAATGCCAAGCCCTATAGACTATTTTAAAAATGAAATAATAATTTTAAATTATCTTGATCTGGAAAAAGTTAATTGATTGTGGTCAACATTATGCATGGTATCCTGGAATATTTAATCTGGTAATGTGTTGTCTTTGTATTTTTTTCTGTTCTTTGTTGTAATGGTTTTAATTAATCAACAAATAAATAAATAAATAAAAAAAATAAAAAAAAGGATGCTACCGGACCATGATGAGGGGGTCTGCCCAACCAGATAGCAATATTCTAATAGAGGGGTAAGATGTGTATCCCATAGTATCGGCACTTTTTTAATGATTGGCATAGGGATTTCATCTGGACCCATTGCCCCTGAGGCTCTAATTTTTTTTATGCGTCCAACGACTTCCTCCTTAGAAGCAGCATTATTGTAAGCGGAAATTTTTAGGGAATTCATTAAAAAGAGGTCAGGGAGCCCCTAGTGCGATATCTCTGCTCTATAAGCTATGCGCGACGTATGCCCCCTAGACTCCGCGCTCTGCACCTCTTCGAAGACGCCATCATCCCTGCGGACCCTGCCAGGCTGTGCCCTTGATTGCCATCCATACTACAGGTGCTGTTGCTGCTTCACATGTCCCCCCATGCCCTACCCCCTGAAGCGCCGCACATAACCTCCACCCCCTCTCTTTTCCCTGCCTACTCTCAGGCTATCTGATCTCACCTACTTCCTTCTTTCCTACTTGCCAACCTGGCCTCCGTCTCCCTGTGAGACAGTTACGCCCTGTTGGGCTTTCTTTTTTTGTGACATTTAAGCCAGCTACCCGCCATATGCCTCCCTTTCGAAGCGGAACTGCACTTGCATGCGACAAGCTCCTGCGAACCTCACTCCTAAGCCACGCGGCCGGCCCTCCCTAGAGGGTTGTAGGCAAGGTGCTGTGTTAAAGCTTCTTCCCCGCCCCAGTTGGCGTAGAAACACAAGAGTCATCACATACGCGGCCGGCCTCGGCATGAGGTTGTAGGCTTAACGCTGTGTTCACAATAAAAACAGATTTGAACAAAAGAGGTCAGGCAAAAAGGAATTAGGGTTCGTGGAATAAAGTTCTAATAGGTGGGTTTTCCATTCTTCTTCATTTATTGGAATGGGAAGAGATTTAATTCTAGTACCACAACTTTCTGCAATTATTTCCCAGTATCTTTTTGAATATTTCTAGAAGCAGCTTCTTTTAATTGAACCCAGTCGTAATCTTCCTTTTCTTGTTTTAGGAAGTGTTTTTTCCGTTGTTTTTTCCTCTTTAGTAAACCTATTAGTCTATTTCATTCAGGATAATAATTCAAAATCTGAGCCCTCACTAATTTGTTTAAATCCTTATTGTTGGACTTGGCCCTTTTTGCAGGGTCATCCCTGAACTTTTTGCTTTCCTTCTGTATTTAGTCTGACCTGTTTTTGTTGGTTTTATGACTCTGTGCACTTTACCAATGCTAATCAATGCTAAAGTGCATATGCTCTCCCTATTGTAAATTGATATATGGATTAGTGACTCCATGGTTGGCTTATTTGGTTTACTTGTCAGACTCTAGTACGGTGCACCAGGAGTGCCCAGGGCTTGTAAACCAAATGATGCTGGTGGGCTTGCAGCACAGGTTGTGCCACCCACAGAAGCAGCCTGTAAAAGTGTGTCTAAGGCTTGCCATTGCAGAGCCTGTGTGCAGTCTGGTACTGCCATGCTGACTGGGCAAGGGCACCCCCTTGCCAGTCCCTACACCTTCCCTTTTCTTCATATCAGACACCCCTATGGTAGGCCCAAGGGCAGGGTACATTGTAAGTATAAGGTAGGACATGCCCTGGTGTGTGTGGCATGTCCTAATAGTGAATTACAGCCATTTGCATTTTTAACTATTGCAAGGCTACCTATTCCCCATAGGCCAAAATAGGCAGTTTGATTATTACATCGTATAATCCTAACTGACTCAGGGAAATAGGTAGAAATTCGAGTTTAGTATGCCTAAACTCAGAATGATAAAATACATCTTTTAGTGAAGTTGGTTTTAGCATTCTGTGTTTGAAAATACCACTTTTAGAAATTAGGTATTTTCTTGTCTAAATATCGAAGCCTGCCTCTGCAAGGTTGTGTATTCCTTGTCTGGAGTATGAGTGACAGGGGCTGGGGGATTCCAGGAGACAGGGTGAGTCAGTCCAGTGCTGACTAGAGGGATCTGCATCTAGATGAGAGGGAGGAGTTACACCTGGGAACTTAATAGGGCTGAGCCTTCCCTCCACAATACTGGCTCCCCCTCCTGTGGTGCGTCTGATGTCTCTGCCCTGCACTGTGAAAGGAAAGAAGGAGTCATGTAAACAGAGTCCTCCAGTACTGATGAGAACTGGTTTGGACTAGGTAAAGGACTCTGTGCCTTCAGAGAACAAAGAGAAACTGTGTATAAAAGAGGGGACCCAAACCCCAGAACTTGAGATCACTTTTGGACAACAAGAAGAAACCTTTGCTGAGGAGAGGAACCAGAGAGACTGAGGAGAGGCTATCCCTAAGCTGAAGTGCTGCTTGAGGGATTGGCCTGCAGTAGTTGCCTGACTGCCAAAGAAAGGAGAGAGGAACTATGTGTACTTTCATCAACTTGTAAGGATCTCCAAGGGCTTGAGAAAAGAGCTTGCCTCCTGCTGAAGTCTCAGGGACAACAGACTTCACCCACCAGCTCCCCAAGAGTTCTTTTGAAGTGCCTGCAGTTGTGCAAGACTTTTTGAGGAACAGCGCATCGCAAGGAGCTGGAAGCGCGACTCATGAGCAAGAAGCGCGACGCCGAACTGCCGCTGCTGCTTCACAACACGAGAGCGCCTTGCATCGCCGGAGAAGAGAATCGACATCGCAGCAGACGCCGCCGCATTCCCGGGAAGCATGTTGCAGGGCTTGTCGCGGCCCCCAAGAACTACTGAGTCATCGCAGGGCCCCCGAACCGCCTCGCATCGCCAGAGAAGAGGACCGGCGTCGCAGCAGACTCCACTGCATCACAGGTAAGTGTGTTGCAGGGCCTGTTGCGGCTCGCATCATTGTCGAAGTACCGCGCATCGCCGGAGAAGAGGATAGACGTTGCATCAGATGCCGCTGCATTACCGTGGAGCGTGTTGCAGGGCCTGTCATGGCTCGCATCGTTGTTGAAGCACCATGCATCACTGGAGAAGAGGATCGAGGTCGCAGCAGATGCCGCCACATCACCGGGACACGTGTCGCAGGGCCTGTTGCATCGCATCGCACCAAGAAGAAGACGTCATCTTTATTTCTTTTCACCAAAACTTCATTGCATCACGGCGTTGTACGCTGCATAGCCACAGAAGCGTAGTAAGAAACCGACGCATCACCGTCCCCTACGCAGCAGTAGGGAACCGATGCATCACCTTCCCTGCAACACTTAAGGTACATTGACTCAAAGTGTCGCATTTTAAGATCTAAAGAGAACTTAGCTAATTCTACCATCCTAAGTACAGTATTGTGGATTTTTGTTGTTTGTGGTCTTGTGTTAAGTTTATATAAAGAATACTTAATTTTAGCATACAACTTGTGTGGTGGCCATCTGTAGTGTTGTCACTGAGTTACTGTATGTGTTCACAAATGCTTTACACACTGCCACTGAGATAAGCCTGTCTGCTCGTGCCAAGCTACCAAGGGGGTGAGCACAGGTTATTTTAGGAGTATACCCCCTTACCCTGACTAGACACAAGGGTCCCTATGTGTCAACCTACCTCTGCCAACTAGAGACCCCCAAATCTAACACTTATTTATTTGAAGTAATGAATTAAACCCAGATCTCTGTTTAATTATTGGGTGGATGGATTTACAAGACAGGACCATACTGTTTATACTATGGCTATAAGATTCCAGCAAATTATTTTGAAGGTGGTCTAGATATTCTGATACTCTAAGCTGATTATCGCCTATTAAAATAGTTAAAGACTCTTTTAATTTTGAAACGGCTTGAGAATTCCAGTATATTCTGCCATTTGCTTTATTAAAAGCTACTGCTTTATCCTTAAAATTTAAAGAGCTCTCCCCAACACAGGACAACTCCATTTTTAAACTAATCACCATGTGGTCACTAAATTGATTTTCTAAAATCTCCATATTTGATAACCTATTAAAAAAATCTTCTGAGGTATTCAATAATGGAGCCACCATTCGGTCCCTTATGTGTATTTTTCACTAGGATATCTTTTTCAAGTCTCCTATTGACTACCAATACATCCACATTTCTTAAGCCTTCTAGTAAAATTGTTCCTCTTTTATCGGTTCGACTATGATTTGGGAATTGAGCAGGTGGTATATTTAATGCTTCATCCTTGGTGGAGTTAGCAAAAAGCCCCATACTATGGGTGGAAACCTTAGCATTAAGGTCTCCAACCAACATTAGGTTCTTACATTCTGAATTTTCCAGGATGGACGAGACAAAGGCAAGCAGATCTTTTAATAAATAATTATTAGATGAGCCTGGTGGGATGTATGCGTTTACGATTAGAAGGGACTCAGAATTAACAGAATCTTTCTTGGTCTCTAGCTTAATTTCCTTAAATAGGCATGTGTTATTGTTTTATATGTCCATTTGAGGCTTGATCTAAGCAAGATGGCAATGCCTCCTTTCGCATGTCCCCTGCTCACCGGAAGCACAGGGCAGCTCAGCACATAATAATCCTCCATGGACCAATTTGTTATAATCCAGGACTCTTGAATACATATTATGTCGGCATTCTGTTCTTTCAAGAACAGCCATTTGTTTTTATCTGTGCTTAAGCCGGCTGCGTTCCAGGAGATCAATTTAAGGACCTTGCTAGGAAGAGTTCCAAACCTTAGGCCAACTGAGCTATTTGCATTCAGAGCCCCTGCCACCCAACTCCATTTCTTGTTTTCATTGTCTAGAGATAATATTCCTCCTCTCTTTTTCTCTGGTAGGATGGAGACTCTCCTTCCATCCTTACTGAGAGAGATCTATAATACCCTTTCTCTTTCCAAATGGTGAGCATCAAGAGATGATTGATCTTGTATGGTAAAAAATGCTGCCTGTTAATGGGCTCTTTTTCAGGGGCTTTCTCCTCATTGGGGACCAAAACATCAATACCACAACACCGTAATTTATCAGAATTAGTAAAAATTAGATGAGACGTTACCTGAGACAAAAACGCCACTCTGGCACCCCCAAGATTGCCATGTTTTAAAACTTGAACAAAAGCCAAATCACTACTCTGAATCATTTGTAGATCATATGTTTCAGTGAAACAATTCAATAAATAAGACCTATTCATATATAGCTCATAATAAAAAATAAAGACAAAATCCAAGGAAAGAAGTACAGAAGGCTGAATGCTAACATAATAGTCTCCCATAGGCAAATTTCTAGGATTATAGATCACATCACTGCCAATAGCAGATGACAATAGTACAGTGTCAGGATTCAAACTACATTTTGCACCTGCTGCAGTATTTAAATTTACAGTAGTAGCTTCTTGAGGCACCGAAATTGCAGAACTAGAGTTCAGCTGAAGTGAGTTAAAGTCCGTTGGAGAAACTTCCCCTTGAAATTCGACCCTCTTCTGATCATTTAGAGCAGGGATCGGAGGCACAGGTAGATTTATATTAGGGTCGAACTTGATTTGTTTAGCCCTTTTCTTCTTAATCCTCCGGGTATTTCCCCTTTTTGTTTTTTTCTTTCTGCTAATAAATTTTCTTTCATTTTCTAAGGATTTTTCTTCTGGTGAAATATGGTAAGATTTTAGTTCCTTCATAGTAGGATGAACAATTTTATTAATCCCTGTTTTTTTCAAAATAAATTGTATAAACTTTACGTTCTACAATAACTTTGTCCTTTCCTGTGATCAGATGGGGTGAATTAGCAGGGAGCGACATAGAAGCTTCAGGCTGAAAGAATCGCTGTAGCGAAAAGAGCTGAGATTCATCAAATAAGTCCACACTTTCTTTATCTTTATATTTTGATGAACCAAGGGGCATGTCCACTTGAGTACAAAAATTGCGATAGGTTGGATGTATAACAAAGCTTGTTTGAGTAGATTTCATTAAGTTCAAATTAAGTGCCTGTGGGTGTAGAGGAGGGGTCTCTAAACAAGATTTAGACTTATCAGAGATAGGAATGGAAACCTTACTGTTCGGCTGTATATGGTCTGAAAATATTGATTTGGCCAATGACAAAAGTGAATCCAAAATATAATCTGAATTGTTTACAGATCTTTCCATAAGAGCTAAAACAGAAGATGAAACTCTTTCCAGGTACAACAAGGACTCAGACATCAATATTTTATCATCAGACTCCTTATTTGGGGGGTCAGAATCCAAAAACAGATTAGGAGTGATAGATGCTCTTGAGCTTATTGAGTCTGCTCCACTAGGCGTACTACTGAAGAGTTGCATTTTAATAGAAGAACCAGGAAGATGATCTTGAGTGTTTGGAACATGTGAAATATCAAAAGTACAAGGCTTATGTAACTGTGGAGCCCTCCAGGAGTGGTTTAAATTAATATTTAAGTCAGGAATTGTAAAATCCTCCAATATAAGGCATCCACTCTAGACTCAGAACAAAAATCGATAATGGACTGAGACACGCTATTTTCAGTAGAGTGGGGAGTATAGATTTCACATGAAGAGTCTTCCACTCTGATTTCAGGCCTTATATCATTTCTTACCCCAGTCATTCTATTTCCAGGAGAGGGAAAGGTAGCCGGATGTGTAGATTCCATTGTTCCTTCTACCTTTTGGAGTAAAGTTTCAGAATTAGACTCCGTATTTGCCTCCTTATTTTGACATCTCTTTTTTTGAAAATAGGTGGAGATGGCATTAAATCCTTTTAAAGTATTTATCTGTACTGACTTATTCCTCAGAGGGTTGGCTTTGGTTTTATTACATGCTCTTATAAGTACCAGTTTTCCTGAACGTAGTTTTTGTTGCGGTCATAATTTTAAATAAAGCTCAAGTTAAATCTTAGGAGAGGGGTAGAGCTTCGACAAACTTCAGATTTGATTGTCCGTGTTCCACTGGATGCTACTGTGCAAAACTGCTATGTCTCTCCGGGGCGATCCTATATCCCATATACTTCCTTGGAGAGGTGTTCTGTTTTAGTCAACTATGGCCACTACCATCAGTAGACTTACAGCAATGGCGAGCAAGACAGAAGGCCCCACACTCCAGGCGCCTACTAGAGAGGGGAGGCTTGGAGGGTCCAAATTTCAACTCTGGGCATCAGCACAACTTCCGGGAACTAGGTGGCCGCCTCCGCGAGAACAGGTTATACCACGGCACCAGCCTCCAATGCAGCTACTGGTGTTGGAGCTGTTAATATTCACTCATACCAAGTCTTGAAAATCCCCTGGTTCAAAACAAGGCTGGAAAACAAAGTAACAGAACCCACTCTCCTGTAGCTATGAAAGGGAGGGGGTGCAGGCCGTGATATCCTACAGAGTTTACTCCTTAAATTTGAGCCCTTGGTCTGGTCCTGGACCGCCGCCACACATGCTGCCCACTTCCCAAAGAAAGATCTTAGACTTGTCAACTGTGAAAGCAGGATGCACCTGGTACGACACGTGAGGAAGTTCAGAGGGAGCCACAAGTGATGTAAGAGCCTCACTCGCTGCCCTCTAGTTCCTTCTTCAGGGCCTCCAGACCACAGAACTCTGTGTAGAACTCTCTGCCATTCACTGCACCAAACCTACACTGAGCACAGGCAGGGGGTCAGCAGGGAGGGCCACCACCACCCGCGTTGGAGCCACTGCCACCCACGACCCGGAGCACAGAGAGATTAAGAAACTGTGCCAGTCCGGGACATCAGAGGCTCGGAGGAATTCGAAGAACAGGAATAACAGGAGCTCCGAACTGCTCGGCCGCCGCTTGCTCGTGGTGCAGCCCTGCCCCCTTGAGTCTTGCGCCTGCGTCAAATGTCACTGTTCGATCGTTGCAATAGCACAGGAGAATGTCAAATTCGCAGCAAGTGTATTTGAGGTCAGTATGTTGTATGGTTGACCATATCGAATGTCGCCAAAAGATCTACTGAAATCAGTGCAGCATTCCCTCTGGCATCAAGGGTTTGACTGATTTCCTCGGAGGCTATGCTGAGTACTAGTTTAGAACTGTCATGACTTTGAAAGCCATATTGGGTTTCATCTAGTAGGCTATTGTAATTTATGAAAGAGGTAAGTTCTATATTAACTGCTTTTTCGATCATTTTTTCTGGGAATTCAAGTCACGCAATTGGGCGGTAGTTGTTAGTCTATAGGGTCCAGATTAGGTTTTTTAATCAGTGGGAGAATAGAAGCTTTCTTCCATTCAGTTGGAAAGTAGCCAACACAGAGCACCTGTTATTTCAGGAACTAAGTACATTATCTTTGGGGGACAGAAATCATTGGGGTACCCGATTTAATAGTCTTTAACAATCTCAAAGTTTTGTCAATGGTAAGAGAAGAAAAGAAAGAAAGAAATGTGAAGGACTCCCTTTCTGGTGGGCTTTAAATAGCTATTGTATCATAACTCATGGTGATAATTGGAAAGGCAGCACTCTCTGGTGCCAATTCATGGGGAAAGTCTGAGGTGAAACTGGAAGCTGGAGAAGAAGTCATTATAGTGGCATGATAATTAGCTGCAGAGTGAGGTGAGTTTGTGCTGGCTAAAAAGGAGTCATATACTCCCCTAACCTTATCTTAGAAGAAAGTGGCCAAACTTTTGACAAACTGTTGACTAACCATATTATTATTTTTTTCAGTCAATTTTAGGAATTGTTGTGAAAAGTTCCTTAGAGGTATGTTTGGCTGACTCCATTTAATGGGTGAACTGACATATTTTTTGATCTTATGTAACAGGTCTTTTTTTAAGTTTGAAGAGATTGTGTATACATTTCTTTTTCTATGGGATCATAATCAACCCTCCATTTTCTTTCAAGCTTGCAGCATTTTTGTTTTTGGAGCCGAGATTTTTGGCAAACCAAGGTTCAGAGAGTGTAGTTCTATGATTATGGTGAGCTTTAAAAGGAATTAGCTGATTAAGAGCCCAATCCCTATCCTGAAGAGTACCTTCAGGATACAATGCCAATGCCTGTTAATATCTCTCACCCTGGATTTACAGAAATTCAGTTCGCAATGAGGCAATTAGAGGCCCCAAGACTTTCAATCATCCTTCCTCCTACTCACTCACAAACAGTATCTTGTGTTTGAGACTGTCTGTTGTGTCTGACTTTTCTATTATCTATCTATTTATCTTCCATGGGTTACAGTGAGGGAGTGTTATTGATCCTTTTAACTGAGGTCAAGCAAGGGGCAGGGTGGTGGGACATGAAGGGAACCTTCTGCACTGATATGATAAATTATTGTTCACAAATAGAGAAGCATTTATTCCTCCCCCTCCAAGCAGTAGCGTCTCCTTCACGGAGCTTCAAAACGCAGTCCTGCATCCTGTGAGATGACACTTAATGACCCTTACCTAAGCTCACAACTTCTAATTATTTTACTTAGCAACATTCATGAAAACACAGCTTTTGTGTTTTCAAGAACACTGAAAGGGCTTGGGTGAGTACTCTCACCCTCTCCCCACGCTCCTGATGATCTGATGATAGCCTCCAAGTTGCCAGAAAAGAAAACAATGTAAGTAAAGAAAAAAGACAGCATTATTTCTCTGTGCATGTCTCAGTGCATGATTGTGAGGGTATTTGTGATTGATTAAGCATGAATGAGATTGACTGAAAGTAAGTATGTGTTAGTATGTTTGGGGTCCGTGAGAGTCAATCAATCATACAGCACTTATATAGTGAGGCTTCTCACTTGTGAGGTTATCCAGGCACTGGGCTGCGGGTTTTAGTTGAAGAGCCAGGTCTTGAGCTACTTCCTGAAGTCTGTCAGCAATGGTGCTGTTCGCAAGTGTAGGGAAAGGGTGTTCCAAGACTTGGCAGCGAGGTGGGAGAAGGAGTGTCCCCTGATATGGAGGATGACTAGTGTCTGTGCGAGTGGGGTGGTCTGAGCGGAGGTTTCTGGAAGGATGGTGGAAGTTCAAGTGGTGGTTCAAGTATTCAGGTCCTTGTTGTGAAGGGCTTTGTAGGTGTGGCTCAGGAGTTTGGAGATGCATCTTTCCTGGGTGAGGAGCCAGTGAAGGTCTCTCAGTTGCTGGGTGATCTGGGTCCTTTTGGGCAGGTTGAGGATCAGTCTGGCTGCTGCCTTCTGTATCGTCTGAAGACTTCTCATGAGTTCGCTGGTGTTGCCTGCGTAGTACACTGCCGTAGTCCAGATGGCTGATGAAGAGGGCCTGCATCACTGTTCTTCTGGTGTTGATGGAGAGCCATTTGAAGATTCTGCAGAGCCTGCAGAGAGTGCGAAAGCAGGCTGAGGAGACTGCATTGACCTGTCATTTCATGGAGAGTTTGCTGTCCAGAATTGCAGGTGGGGTCTTTTGGTATAGGGGTGGGTTTGAGTTCTGCTGGCCACCAGGAGTCATTCCAGATGGTTACGTGGCTGCAAAAGCTCTGCACTTCAATTTTGTCTGTGTTGAGCTTCAGGCAGTTGTCCTTTATCCAGGCTGAGTCATTATTCATGCAGTTATGGAAGTTGGACTTCATGATGGTGGGTTCAGCTGAGAGTCAGAGGATGAGCTGGATGTTGTCAGCGTAGGAGATGGTTTTGTGGGTTCTGATGAAGTCTGCTAGTGGCATCACGAAGAGGTTGAAGAAGGTTGGACTGAGAGACAAACCTTGACGGATGCTGCAGATGGTGCGCCTGGGTTGTGAGATGCAAGGAGAGAGGCAGATTCTCTAGGTGTGCCCTGTGAGGAGTGATGCCATCCATCTGAGAGCATCCTCTTTGATCCTGATCTGGTGTAGACGTTCGATGAGTGTGTGGTGGGAGACAGTGTCAAAGGCTGCAGAGAGGTCAAGAAGGATCAGGATGGCCGATTCTCCTCTGTCAAGTAGGGCGCAGATGCCATCTGTCACGGTTATCAGGGCCGTCTCTCTGCTATGGTTGATTCTGAATTCTGATTGGGAGTGATCCAGCATGTTGTTTGGCATGAAATGGGATGAGCAAGATGGGGCGGTAATTCTGGAGATTGCTGGGGTTTGCAGAGGGTTTCTTGAGGATGGGTCTGACCTCTGATTCCTTCCAGGCATCGGAAAAAGTGGCTGTGGTGATAGAGGCATTGTGGATGGTGGTCAGCTGGTGACTGATGTTGCCACTTATAAGGTTGAAGAGGATGTTCCTGAGTACATGAAGTTCATTAAGGCAGTAGTGCTCGGTGTGCTGAGCGGGTGGTCAGTGGCGGTCTTTGTGGGATTGGGGAGGCTGAAGAGGACAGGGGGTTGGGAATCGAAATTCCTGTAAATGGTGGGTATCTTGTTGTGGAAGTGGTCTGCTACATTGTCATTGAGTTCCTGTGAGGAGGGGCTTGAGTTTCGGTGGTTGATGGAAAGGTGAACTCTTTGACGATGGTGAAGAGTTCCTTGGTCGGGTAGGAGCCGGCCCCAATGTGGTTTGCCAGGGCCTTATTTTTGGCATCTTTCAGTTGGTGGTGGTAGTTGTTGAGGGTGGATGTGAAGGTGGCTCGATTAGTGTTGTTTCTGGTGGTGTGCTAATTTCTTCCTAGTTGTATGCATTTGAATTTCACTGCACTAAGTTCAGGGGTGTTACAGCTGGCTTGTTTAGTGGATCTGTGCATTTTTGCTGGTTTGGTGGGGATGACTCGGTCGGTGGTGTTGGTGATCCAGGCATTGAAGTGTTTTACTGATTGATCCAGGTTGGTGGAGGCATCCGGCTGGGTGATGCTGAGGGTGTCGGTCCACTGGTGCTGTGTAATTTTGGTCCAGCTGCGGAAGAGATTGCTGTGGTGGTTGGAGGCGGTGCGAGGTGAACCAGCAATGGTGAAGTGTATGATAAAATGTTCAGACGAGGTGAGTTCCATGATGTGGCTATTTATGACTCGGCTTCTGGACTTGAAGATAGGGTCCTGTGTGTGTTATGCTCCCTGCCTGGGATCTGAAACCAGCTGTGTGAGGCTGATGTTATCCATTCGTCCCAGGACGTTGGTGGAGATAGTGTGTGTGGGGTCGTCAAGGTGGAAGTTGAGATCTTCCAGAAAGACGTAGTGTTCAGAATCAATGGCAAGTGGGGTGATAAATTCTGTGAGGGTTTTTCTGAGGCCTGTTTGTTGTCCTGAGGGTCAGTATACAAGGGTTCCTTTGATGATTGATGTGTGGTCTGTGTGAAGTTAAAAGTTCAGGTGTTCCATGATTGGCGTGGTGTTGTCTTTGGTGGTGGTTAAGGTGATTAATTCCTTGTTTATGATGGTGATGCCACCTTTGTGTCTGTTGGTATGGACTCGGTGTTTCATCTTGTAGCCGTAGGGTGTTATGGTGGCGAAGTCAGGGGTTGAAGTTGGGGTGAGCCAGGTCTCCATGATGAATGTCACTTCTGGGAGATGGTGGAGATGGTGTTTCAGATTTTGGTGGCATTTTTGCAGAGTGATCTGGCGTTCATCAGGAGACATTGCAGTGGTTTGGGGAAGGTAACAACTGGTGGTGGAGATGTGGCACAGGTTTCTGCAAGGTTGGTCGGTCCTGGGATGGAGGTGAACCTGCAGCGGAGGCAGGTGACCGGTCCTGTTGTGTAGCGAGGCAATCTGCAGTAACAGTTGTTGTTGCTTTCGGGGTTCAGGGCAAGGAAGTCTGCGGCGGAGTACCTGTGGGAGTCCGGAGGGCAAGGGTTCCTGGTACTGAGCACATCCAGGCACGGATTGGTGCAGGCAGGCTTGCTATCCATTAAGAATTTCCTGGAAGGGGAGGTGGGAAGTGGATGGCAGGAAAACACGGCAAGTGAGCATCTCTAGGACATGAACCTGGGTCTCTGTGCCGGGGAAATATGGGCTAAGGAGGCTGAGGTCTGGCTGATGAGGCCTGTTCAACAGGAGCAGCCCGGCAGTGAGGCAGGATAGCGCTGTGAGGCAGCTACAGGCAACAGGGAGAGCTGGAATGTATCTGCGAGAGTGAAAGTGAATGAGGATCAGTGAGTGTGTGAGAGTATGATTAAGTAAGTGAGTAAGAAGGAGTGAGTAAAGGAGTGTAAATTATTTAGTAGGATTGAGTGATGGGGAGATTGTGAGAGGGAGTGGAAGTGAGTCAGGTGGGGTAGCTATCAATGTTTCAGCAGCTGTAGTTGCACCAGGGCCCAAAGGCCTGAAGGGTCTACCGAATATGACTTATTAGGTAGAGTGCATGTTTTCCAGGAGTTCAAAGCAGAGCCCCCTGTACACGAGAAGCTGTGAGAGTCAGTGAAAGTGACAGGGTAAATGTGCGTCAGTGTGTTTGTGAGCAAATGTGAGAATCAGTGAGTGTGAGAGTCTGTTTGTGAGTGACAGTGAGCAGAAAGGAGATTGAGTGAGAGAGTGTGAGTGAGAGTGTGAGTGAGGTAGGTGAGTGATAAGGAGAGTGAATGAGAGAGGGAGTATCAGTGAGTGGGAGTTTGAATGTGTTTGTTAGTGTATTTTATGCTTGTGAGACACTGCCCATGGCATACTCAAGATAATTCTTGGCTCACGGGGTCCCTGGTGATAGCAGACTATCAACTGCATATTGGTGGTAAATCATGGAAGGAGGGAGGACACCCATGGCAAAATGCAGGCCCTGGCATAGTGGAAGTCATTCTTGGCATATGAGAAAACCTATGAGAACACACTGGTGCTGGTATACTAGAGCTAATTGTTTGCCTCAGAATGATGAACCATGGCATATTAGGGCCATTGGTTTGGGTTGGGGGAATAAAGCCATGATAAACTGTTGAGCCTGAATGCTTGATGTATTTTTTGATGTATGGGTCTTCTGTGGAATATAGGCAGCATCAGTGTCAACATTCCAGGTAGGGCATATTGTATGTACATTTTGGTATAAGGGGGTATCCACGACAAATGACTGCCATTGGCACAAAGGAGGTAATTCATAATCTATAGGAAGCACCAAAGGCAACATTTGAAAATAAAAGGTGGTGAACTTGACCCTTGACCCTGTCACCAGGTAGGTCGCCCCCCCTAGCAACCGCGTGGTCCTCCCCGTGCTGTGCTGCTGCGCCCTGACCGGCTATTGCCCGTGACCTGTGGTGCTGTACTTCCTTCGTTTTTCCATCGGATCTTGTGCCTGTAATTTCGTCATTCCCCTTCGCCTTTTGTAATTCTTTCGTTTTTTTCCCCATTGTATCCTTGTGCTTGTGCCTGTAAATTTGTCATTCCCCTTTTGCCTTTTGTAATTCTTCGTTTTTCTCCCCATTGTATCCTTGTGCTTGTGCCTGTAAATTCGTCATTCCCCTTTTGCCTCTTGTAACTCTTTCGTTTTTTCCCATTGTAACCTTGTGCTTGTGCCTGTGATTCGTCATTCCCCTTTGCCTTTTGTAACTTAATTGTTATTCTGCCCCTCGCTCCCCCTTTGCCTTCTGTGCCCTCCCGCTTCCCGCCTCGCCCTCTGCTTCCCGCCGCTGCACCCTGCGGCCCCACCGTTCCCATTCGCCACCCAGCCTCCCAGCTGCTCCTCCCTCCCTCAGCCCCTCATATGGAGGCCGCACGGCGGACGCGCAGCGGACGTGCGCAGCGGGTGCGCCGATTGAGCGCCGAAGGCGTGCCAAAGGCAAGCCCGTCTACGCCCGTCCGCGCCTGGACTGCGCCAAGCACCAGGACCCCTGGCCCCCGTCGACGCCCGACCACACGATGGACCTACGACACCGCCACCCTCAACGCACTCAACGCCGGCCGAACCCCCACCTGCTACCGAGCCACCCCGAAACGCACCCACGGACCCTTCACCTGCCAAGCCTGCAAATTCACCTGCCTCCGGACCTGCACCGCACCCGCCAAGCCGAGCACCAGCAGCAACCATCTCAAGTGCATCCTGCTCAACACCCACTCCATCCACAGACACGCCGTCGAACTCTGGAACCTGCTCGACACAACATCACCAGACGTCGCCTTCCTCACGGAAACCTGGATGAACGCCTCCTCAGCGCCTGACATCGCCATCGCCATCCCGGACGGATACAAGATCACCCGGAGGGACCGCGTCAACCAGACTGGAGGAGGCATCGCCATCATACACAAGGACACCATCCGCATCACGACCAGCTCCGACGACACCGTCACCGCCGCCGAACATCTCCACTTCCAGATACACACCGACCCCAAGACAACACTCAGAGGCACCCTCATCTACAGACCCCCGGGACCATGCACACAATTCAGCGAAGACATCACAGACTTCAACAGCCCGCAAGCCCTCCCCTCGGCTGACTACATCCTCCTAGGGGACCTCAAATTCCACCTGGAGAACAACAAGGACAGCAACACCACCACCCTGCTGGACAACCTCGACAACCTCGGTCTCAAGCAACTGGTGAACACCCCTACCCACTACGCCGGCCACACGCTTGACCCAGTCTTCTCCTCCAGCAAGTACATCTCCTTCAGCCACTCCACCGGGCTTCATTGGACTGACCACAGCTGCGTCCACTTCAGCTTCAGAAGAACCACGACCCACCACCACCCGCAACAGGTTCCTCGCAGGAACTGGAACAAGATCACCACCAACCAGCTCACCACCTCCCTCAGCCAGAACCCTCCCGCTAGCACAACGGACCCCAACGAAGCAGCCAGCAACCTCACACAGTGGATCACCAATTGCGCAGACGACCTCGCACCACTGAAGACCCCTCCCAGCAGACACGGCAGCAAGAAAGCCTCTTGGTTCACCGACGAACATAAGAACTCCAAGAAGAACTGCCGCACCCTCGAGAAAGCCTGGCGCAATGACCAGACCACAGACAACATGACTGCCCTCAAGCACGCCACCCGCAAACACCACCAGCTGATCCACACCACCAAGAAGACAGCATTCAGGTGTGGTCTAACACCACCTGTGTAACTACCCCTACCATTGTGCCATGCATCTGGTCAGACCATCTCTTCCTTAAATTCAAACTATGTACTATCCCTGCTACAACTACCGCACCAGCTGCTGGCGGGTTAGCCAGGAACTGGAACGCAATGGACAAAACTGCTTTTTTACAGTCACTAGCTAATACCATCCCACCGTCTCTGAGCGAGATTAACTCTTCAGTATCCACTCTGACTGGCTGGTTACAAGCGGCCAGTGATTTTCATGCCCCTTATAAAAAAGTCAGACTGGCACGGCGGGCTAATGCTAACAGATGGTTCTCCTCCAATCTAAAAATCATGAAATCGGCTTTGCGACAGTTAGAACGCCAATGGCGCCGCGAATATAATCCTGAGTTAAAACTGAACTATATAAGGGCCAGGAAGGAGTACATGATTGCCATCTCCACTGCCAAGGCGGCTTATTTCTCGTCCAGACTCCTAGAATCCTCAAATAAATCTAAGGATATCTTCTCTATCCTTAATGAACTGACAAATCTGGACAACGTCCGCCCCAAGATAACTCCCACCCAGTCTCTCTGTGATTCACTTAACATCTACTTCACTGATAGAAATCACAGATATCAAAGCTAGCATTCTCCAACCGTCTTCCCTTCTCACCACTGGTATGACAATCAAGCCCAGAAATGGCACCCTTAGCAGGTTTTCACCCATAACCCTGGACCAACTTCAGGAACTACTGACAAGAGTAAAATCTGGTGCACCCTCAGATAGCTGCCCTCCCCACATCTTGAAAGAGTGTTTGTCCACACATCCGGCCCCTGCCCTTACACTCCTGAATGACTCCTTGACCTCCGGCGTAGTCCCTCTAGCGTTTAAAGAGGCCACGGTCATCCCGCTCCTAAAAAAACCCGGGGCTGACCCAGCGTGTAAAGCTAATTACAGACCCATCTCCTTACTGCCTTACCTGGCTAAAGTCCTGGAGGCTCATGTGGCTAAATGCATCTCCAACTTCCTTGAGGAGTCCTCCTGCTTTGATTCTCATCAGGCAGGTTTTCGGCCGGCACACTCAACTGAGGCAGTAATCACTACAGTTCTGGATACGCTGCGAGATTGCGCTGATAGACGCTCCCGACAGGCCTTGGTGCTCCTGGACTTGTCGGCCGCATTCGAGACGGTCGACCACAACATCTTGATCGATCGTGTCGGACAGGCCGGCATACGGGACACGGCGGCCTGTTGGTTGAGGTCCTTTCTGGAAAACCGCAGTCAAGCAGTACGTCTTGGAGACCTAACAGGTGCCAAACAACCCATCACATGTGGAGTGCCACAGGGCTCCTCCTTATCACCTCACCTATTCACTTTATACATACTTCCTCTGATTCAGACCCTTAGAGACGAACAGGTGAGGGTTTTCAACTATGCCGATGACTTACAACTACTTTTCACCATCGCCAATACTGAAAACTCCATCCTGCACTTTCAGACAACCATGCGATTCATCAAATCTTGGATGGACCAAAACCAGCTGAAACTGAACCCAGGAAAAACCGAGTTGGTTCTTACTGGGGACAGCGCCAAGCACTGGGGCCCACATTATTGGCCTTCGGATTTAGGTCCAGCTCCGACACCCTCTTCTTCGGCCAAAACACTCGGAGTCATCGTTGACTGCGAACTCTCACTGAAAGCACAAGTAGGCCAGGTGGTCTCCAAGTGTTTTTTTCAGCTAAAAAAAATTCGGAAGGTCCGTCGCCTACTCACGCCCGAGGCAATCACCCAGGTCGTGATCTCCACCGTTCTGTCCCATTTGGATTACGCGAATGCCATTTATCTAGGTCTTCCTAACTACTTATCTAAACGTCTCCAGATGGTACAGAACTATGCCGCGAGGCTAATCCTAAATCAGCCAAGGTGGCAGGCAGCCACTCCCCTACTTAGAAAATTGCACTGGCTCCCAGTCACTCAGTGTTGTGCCTTTAAAACTGGCTGTCTGATATTTAAATCTCTGTATTGTAAAAGCCCTAAATTCATTGACCAATTAATCATCAGATACACACCAACGCGAAACCTACGCTCACTCCATCAGAGCCTCCTGCTGACGCCTCCTTTCAAACTTAAGCGCGCTGGAGGCCGTAGGTTCGCAATTCTTGCCCCTCGCCTATGGAACACCTTCCCTCTGGAGATTTGAAACTGCCAAGACCTTCTCTCCTTCCGGAAAGCCTTGAAGACCTGGCTCTTCAGACAAGCATTTTAATAACTCTCCACTCCTCATCCACGCTTATGTTACTGTTGACTTTAGCGCCAAGAAACCAATCGGTGATAGCGCGCTCAATAAATATCTTAATAACATAACATAACATAACAATAACATTCAAAGAACGTCTGGACAACAACGCCCACAACAGCAAGGAACTCTTCAGCATCGTCAAAGAGCTCTCCAACCCCAGCGCCGGAAACGACATCACTCCCTCGCAAGACCTCTGCGACTCACTCGCCTCGTTCTTCCACTGCAAGATCACCGAAATACACAACAGCTTTGGTGCACCAACCACGAACCCAAACACCGAACCAACGCCCCCCACCACCACCCTCCGCGCCTGGACCCCGGTCAGCACCGAAGAGACCGCCCGCACGATGAACACCATCCACTCCGGATCCCCTACCGACCCCTGCCCCCATCACGTCTTCAACAAGGCCGACTCCATCATCGCACCCCAACTCCGGGACATCATCAACGCCTCCTTCAACACCGCCACCTTCCCTGAAAGCTGGAAGCACGCCGAGCTCAGCGCCCTCCTGAAGAAACCAACAGCGGACCCCACTGACCTCAAGAACTTCCGCCCCATCTCGCTCCTCCCTTTTCCTGCCAAAGTCATCGAGAAGACCGTCAACAGACAGCTTGCCACCTTCCTCGAGACGAACGAATCCCTCGAGCACTCGCAGTCTGGCTTCCAAACCAACCACAGCACCGAGACCGCCCTCATCGCAGCCACTGACGACATCAGATCCCTGCTCGACAACGGGGAAACAGTGGCCCTCATCCTCCTGGACCTCTCCGCAGCGTTCGACACTGTCTGCCACTGCACCCTAGTGCAGCGCCTCAGCAACATCGGAATACAAGAGAAGGCACTGGAGTGGATCATCTCGTTCCTCGCCGGAAGAACCCAGAGAGTCCGCCTCCCCCCGTTCAGATCCGAGGCCACCGAAGTCATCTGCGGCGTACCACAGGGATCATCGCTCAGCCCCATCCTCTTCAACGTCTACATGAGCCCCCTCGCAGCCATCGCACGCCAACACTGTCAGACTCCACGCTGCCGAATCCGGTTGATGCACATATGACTCCACCTCCCTATCTCACCAACACGCTAGTAACAGCAACACAGCGTGTTCGAGTGATAGGGCGAGGGAAAAAACAGGAAACAAACAAGGAGGGGACGGAAGGGGGCTGCAGGGAAGGGATAGCTGGAAGACAAGAAAACAATCATACAGGTTATTCGTATTCACCTTGAAACCCTATACTCTCTTCAGTTTCACTAAGTAAGTGTAATGGTTCACCTTTACGAAAAGAAGAATGCTCCTCCTCCTCCCTGTACTCCTGAATGTTGATGTTCGCCACACTAGTCCCTAAAGAACACAAACACAGTTAATGTCTTTTCCTCTCCCTGATCAACCTATAAGGCTATCTAATAGTGATAAACCTACCCTGCCTTGTGTTGAAGAGTGTCCAAATTATAATCCTGTGAATAACCCCAAAACCCTATGTGAATTCAGCATCAATCCTCTTCATCAAATAAGACTGTTCACATATGTACAATACTCTCCATATGATTCATGAAGGACACGGTAAGACGTAGCCTCAATACTACAGTCCTCCGCTCTCTATTTCACACCCAGCTTCCTTTTGTTATTTCCTCTCCAAATACGGAAAGGTGTAGGATCTCCCCCCACTACCTTCCGCTTTGGCACTTTCTGCAAAAGGCACTAGTGTCCTTCTTCGTAACGGAAGTACGCAGAAAGGACAATCCGCAGTACTCCGTTCTCACTGAGGCAAACAAAAATCCTTCAAATCAATATAAACGTTCAGGCGCCTTATTTTCCTAGGCTTTAGAGCCAGACCGCCTGCGTTACATACAAAACAGCTTTTGTCCATGCACGCGTTAACCTTCACGCGTTTTCTCACGGAACTCACAGTACTGTAGCCGCTGGTTCCCCTGTTCCTCTGACCTCCAGTCGTCTCTTATCTCCAGCCGTCGACTTCGGTCAAACCTCGTCACTCTTGCGAGGTAACTAAAGATCCAGGAAGCGCCGACCTCGCGCTTCGAGGAAATAAACAGAAAGCGCCGACCTCGCGCTGCAGGGCTTCAATTATAAAGCGCTTAACGAAGTTCTTAGCGCAACGCGCCAACAGTTAAATCCCAAACTAATTCCTCCGCAGAAGGATTTCCAGACAGCACTCTACTCCAGTCTCTCCCCAACACGGGAGATGCACAAAATCACGAACAACGTGATGAGGGGCCGCCCTGCCTTTATGGTGCCCCGCCCCCACACTAGAGTTCTGGGAGATGTAGTTCAGGTTTTTTAGGTGGCGCAGCTAGTCCAAGCCTGACAGAATGTCCCCCTCCCTAGCGCCTTCTAGGGCCGGGCTTATTTGGATATCTCCTGTGGAAAGAACGTACAGCAGCAGGAGCATGCACATCCGTGCTCCGCTCCCAAGAGTCATCTTCAGCAGAATACCCCTTCCATGACACCAGGTACTTCAGCTCTCCCCGGCACCACTTGGCGTCCCTGATACTCCTCACTTCATACTCCATACCACCATCACACAACACAGGCGGAGGGGCTACTCTGCGTGAAGTAAGGGCAGGTTTCAACAATTGCACATGGAATACTGGGTGTATGCGCATCGACCCTGGCAACTTCAACTTATAGGTCACGGGGTTCACCTGTCTCACAATGGTGTATGGGCCTATATATCTTGGGTGGAAAACGCTGCGCAATTTAAACCTGATGTTCTTTGTAGACAGCCATACCTTATCCCCCACCACGTACCGGCGACTCTCTATCCGGTGACGGTCCTCCCACTTTTTGTACACTTCCTTCGCTTTGTTCAAATGTACCTGTACCCCCTTATGGACCCTTCTCAGCATCAGGATTCTTTCTTTCACTGCTGGCTGGTCGCTAAGATCAGAGGGTATGTCAACTGGCAGTGTATTAGCATCGAAACCATAATTGGCCTTGAAAGGCGACATTCCCGTTGAGCTATGCCATGTGTTGTTATAGGCCAGCTCTGCCATCCATAACAGATCCACCCAAGACTCATGAGCTTCCTTAGAATAGCATCTCAGGTATTTCTTTAACGTCTGATTCAAACGCTCAGTCTGCCCATCAGTCTGTGGGTGAAAACTGGTGGATAAGTTGGACTCTATTTTCAGGGCACTACACCACATGCGCCAGAAACGGGCAATAAACTGCGGTCCTCTATCGGACACGATCACCCTAGGAATACCGTGTAATTTGACCACATTACTAGCTAGCAATTGGGCCGTCTGGCTGGCATTCGGGAGGGCCTTACATGGGATAAAGTGTCCCATTTTGGTGAGACTATCTATCACTACCAATACGGCAGATGAACCCTTATCCATTGGAAGACCCGACACAAAGTCCAAGCTGATATGCTTCCATGGTTGACTAGGGGTAGGCATGGGTATCAGTTTCCCTGCTTTCTTTGTGGTCATACCCTTGGCTCTAGCACACACCTCACAACGGGCCACCCACTCAGTCACATCCTTGCTCAGGGATGCCCACCAGAAGTGTCTTTTGACAGTTTCGAGAGTTTTACGTATACCAGGGTGTCCTAACAGTTCCCCTTCATGACACCAGCCAATAGCTTTCTTCTGCAAAGGAATTGTGGGTAGATACAGTTTTCCCTGAAAGAATGGCAACCCGTCTCTCATTTTGCAATCCAGTCTGTCATGCGCCCATGACCCCCATCCACCCGGATACTGATGGTTCCTCACCTCATCCAGAAAGGATTCAGCCCTCACAACACACAGTACCTTCCCTGATGGAATAATTGCCTGTTTCTCATCCACACACTCCACTGGCATTGTTTGTCTAGACAAGGCATCTGCCTTCCTATTCTCAGACCCCGGGCGGAAAGTGACCACAAAATTAAACTCTGCAAAAAAGAGCGTCCATCTCATTTGTCTTGCTGTCAAATGCCTAGCAGAGGACATAAATTGTAGATTCCTATGGTCCGTGTACACAGTAATGGTATGCAGGGCCCCCCATAGATAGTGCCTCCATTCCTGGAACGCTCTCTTGATTGAAAGCAATTCCTTTTCGGCTATGGTGTAATTGAGTTCAGCCGGACTCAATTTCTTTGACAGGAAGGCCACTGGGTGCAACTGACCTGTACTACTGTCCCTCTGAGATAGTACTGCCCCGATTGCTTCGTCCGAAGCATCCGCCTCAACCACAAAAGGATGTTCTAAATTGGGATGTGACAGCACCGGGGCCGAGATGAAAGAAGACTTGAGAGTTTGAAATGACTCCCCTGCAGCAGCTGTCCACTCGAAAGGCACCCCTTTTTTCAATAGTTTGGTAATAGGCACTGCCAGCAAGGAAAAATGCAAAATGAAGCGCCGGTAGTAGTTAGCGAAGCCCAGGAAACTCTGAACTTCCTTCACGTTCTTCGGTACCGGCCAGTCTCTCACTGCCTCCACCTTGCGCTCAGACATTTGCAACCCCGATGGACTGATCATCACCCCCAGGAACTCCACACTGTACACTCCAAACTCACATTTACTGAGTTTAACAAAAAGGCTATGTTCCCTCAGTTTCATCAATACCTTGCTGACCTGTTCCACATGACAACCTTCTTCCATAGAGTACACCAAGATGTCATCGATGTACACTACAACGAACAGGTCAATGTACTCCTTCAAGACGTCATTGATCAGAAATTGAAATGCCGCCGGGGCATTACACAGCCCAAAGGGCATGACCAGATATTCATATAGTCCATACCGCGTCTTGAATGCCGTCTTCCACTCATCCCCCTCACGTACCCTGACCAAGTGACAGGCTCCTCGCAAATCCAAGCGAGTATAGATCACTGCCTCCCTCACTTGATCAATCAGTACCGTGATGAGGGGGAGAGGGTAACGGTTTCGAATGGTGTTTTTATTCAAGACGCGGTAGTCCACACATGCCCTCAGATCACCATTAGCTTTCGCTATAAAGAAAAGAGGAGAGGCTGCAGGGGAACGGGATGGTCTTATAAAGCCTATACTTTCATAATGATCAATGTATTCCTTTAAGTGCACCGTCTCAGGAACAGATAAGGCATACACACGGCACGTAGGAATCACTGCCCCATCAATCAAATCAATCCGGCAGTCGTAAGGTCTATGAGGTGGCAACTCCTCAGCTCTGCTTTCACTGAATACATCCCTGAATGCTTCATAACATTTCGGGAGGCTCACCTCCTTCTCAGCGGCTGTAGCCACCATAAACTGCAAGGCCAACACTGCTACAGGGGAAGACACATACGGTACCAGATGTTCCTTGCAAAACCCAGAAGAGAAATGCACCGTGCGAGATTTCCAATCGATGGTAGGGTTGTGGAATGTAAACCACGGCATCCCTAGAATTATCTCATACTGAGGAGCCTCTATTATGTTCAACTCCACCCTTTCCACATGCCTTCCCTCTGACACCTCAATAGACAACTCTACCTCAGCCGTTTTTTCCGTTATCAGACCTGATTTAATTGGCTGGCCATCTACGGCTAAGACCTCCTCTGGATTGCCTCTTGGTATTCTAGGAATCATCAAACGAGCCACCAACCCATTATCTATAAAATTACCCGTGGCCCCAGAGTCCAGCATGACCATTACTTGATGGGATTTCTGTTCACACACCAAGGTCATGACTAATACCAGGTGGGACTCGGTTTCCCCTATGCCCGAGGAAGATAATGATGTAAGCTTCCAATCGAGGTTCTCCTCTTTAGTCGGCAATGGTACCAAACCCTCATCACTCTCTCTGGCAGTATTGGACACCGCTACCCTTTGGTTTTTGTTCCAAGTGTTCGAAGTCTTGGGTTTAGAGGGGCACTCGCGTACATAGTGGCCCTTCTTCCCACAATACATACAAAGGCCTTTTACCCTCCTACTCTCTCTTTCAGTTTTGGACAAAGGAGGTCGAATAGCTCCTATCTCCATAGGCTCTGCCCCTGCCTCTGCGGAACCCAGGGCTCTCGTAGGAAAACTCACATTACGGGCGTAACCCCTGTCCCATCTTCTTCGATCCCCACTCCTCTCCGTTAGCCTACCATCCAATCTCATGACCAAATTCACCATATCCACACACGTCGTAGGTTGCGGATCTATGTGTGCTACTGCGTCCTTCAATTCCTCCCTCAACCCCTGATAAAACAGAGTCATTCTTTTTCCTTCTGGCCATTCAGTTTCGGCTATCAGACGATTAAACGTTGTCAGGTAAGTAATCAAATCACTCCTACCCTGCCGCAGGGACAACAACTCTTTATCCGCACTGAAATTTGTGGCCCTCCTGTCAAAGACTTTTTCAAATTCTTCTCTGAATGCTGTCCAATTGGACAACATGGCATCGTCTCTTTTTATCAGAGGGACTGCCCAATTGGCCGCATCACCCACCAAATAAGATATGGCAAACGCTACCCTAGAATGGTTATTAGGAAAAGAGGCAGGTTTGCAGGAAAAATGGAGCATGATTTGCGTCATAAAGGCCTGCGTTTTACTAGGATCCCCCCCATACCTCTCAGGGGTGGCTAACGGGATAGGAGGGGGAACCGTAACCTGAATCTGCGCAGGACCTGTAGAAAAAGGGTTCTTGGATAATTGTTCTACCCTATCCTTAAGCAAAACAGCCTCTGCCTTGGACGCTGCCAGTTCCTGTTGAACCACAACCAAGGCCCTTAACACATCATCCAAGGTGGCCATATGTGCCTCACACCGACCCGGCAGAATGCAATTCGTGGGTTCGTGATTCTGTCAGACTCCACGCTGCCGAATCCGGTTGATGCACATATGACTCCACCTCCCTATCTCACCAACACGCTAGTAACAGCAACACAGCGTGTTCGAGTGATAGGGCGAGGGAAAAAACAGGAAACAAACAAGGAGGGGACGGAAGGGGGCTGCAGGGAAGGGATAGCTGGAAGACAAGAAAACAATCATACAGGTTATTCGTATTCACCTTGAAACCCTATACTCTCTTCAGTTTCACTAAGTAAGTGTAATGGTTCACCTTTACGAAAAGAAGAATGCTCCTCCTCCTCCCTGTACTCCTGAATGTTGATGTTCGCCACACTAGTCCCTAAAGAACACAAACACAGGTAATGTCTTTTCCTCTCCCTGATCAACCTATAAGGCTATCTAATAGTGATAAACCTACCCTGCCTTGTGTTGAAGAGTGTCCAAATTATAATCCTGTGAATAACCCCAAAACCCTATGTGAATTCAGCATCAATCCTCTTCATCAAATAAGACTGTTCACATATGTACAATACTCTCCATATGATTCATGAAGGACACGGTAAGACGTAGCCTCAATACTACAGTCCTCCGCTCTCTATTTCACACCCAGCTTCCTTTTGTTATTTCCTCTCCAAATACGGAAAGGTGTAGGATCTCCCCCCACTACCTTCCGCTTTGGCACTTTCTGCAAAAGGCACTAGTGTCCTTCTTCGTAACGGAAGTACGCAGAAAGGACAATCCGCAGTACTCCGTTCTCACTGAGGCAAACAAAAATCCTTCAAATCAATATAAACGTTCAGGCGCCTTATTTTCCTAGGCTTTAGAGCCAGACCGCCTGCGTTACATACAAAACAGCTTTTGTCCATGCACGCGTTAACCTTCACGCGTTTTCTCACAGAACTCACAGTACTGTAGCCGCTGGTTCCCCTGTTCCTCTGACCTCCAGTCGTCTCTTATCTCCAGCCGTCGACTTCGGTCAAACCTCGTCACTCTTGCGAGGTAACTAAAGATCCAGGAAGCGCCGACCTCGCGCTTCGAGGAAATAAACAGAAAGCGCCGACCTCGCGCTGCAGGGCTTCAATTATAAAGCGCTTAACGAAGTTCTTAGCGCAACGCGCCAACAGTTAAATCCCAAACTAATTCCTCCGCAGAAGGATTTCCAGACAGCACTCTACTCCAGTCTCTCCCCAACACGGGAGATGCACAAAATCACGAACAACGTGATGAGGGGCCGCCCTGCCTTTATGGTGCCCCGCCCCCACACTAGAGTTCTGGGAGATGTAGTTCAGGTTTTTTAGGTGGCGCAGCTAGTCCAAGCCTGACAAACACAACCTCAACATCATCTCCTACGCCGACGACACCCAGCTGATCCTCTCCCTCACCGACCCAGCCACCGCCAGAACCAGCCTACACGAAGGGATGAAAGACGTCGCCGAGTGGATGAAGAACAGCCGCCTGAAACTGAACTCAGACAAGACGGAAGTCCTCATCCTGGGGTCATCGCCCTCCGCCTGGGACGACTCCTGGTGGCCCCCTGCCCTGGGCACCACTCCCAAGCCAACGGACCACGCACGAAACCTGGGCTTCATCCTGGACTCCTCCCTCTTGATGACCAGACAAGTCAACGCCGTCTCATCATCGTGTTTCAACACCCTGGGCATGCTCCGAAAAATCTTCCGATGGATCCCCACCGAAACCAGGAAGACGGTCACCCAGGCACTCGTCACCGCCCGACTGGACTACAGAAACACCCTCTACGCCGGAACCACATCCAAACTTCAGAAAAGACTCCAACGCATCCAGAACGCCTCCGCACGACTCGTCATGGACATCCCCCGACACAGCCACATCTCCGGCCACCTGGGAGACCTGCACTGGCTCCCCGTCAGCAAGAGGATCACGTTCGGACTCCTCACCCACGCACACAAGGGTCTCCACGACCTGGGCCCCAAGTACCTCAACAATCGCCTGACCTTCTACACGCCCACCCGCCAGCTACGGTCGACCAGCCTCGCCCTCGCCGCCGTTCCACGCATCCGCAGAGCCACCGCCGGAGGAAGATCCTTCTCCTACCTGGCAGCCAAGATATGGAACTTCCTCCCCATCCACCTTCGGCTAACCCAGGACCATCTTTCCTTCAGGAAGCAACTCAAGACCTGGCTTTTCGAGCAGTAACGGACCCTCTCCCCCCCAGCGCCTTGAGACCCTTCCGGGTGAGTAGCGCGCTATACAAATGTCATGATTGATTGATTGATTGATTGATGTATTACACTCCACCACTTTCAAAGAGCTGCCACTGTGGCAAAACTTGCCAAAGGAGTAACTGTGCCAAAAGTGACTAGAGCAAGGAGATTTGGCCCAATTTATTAGACATGGTGGTCTGTGACCGACCAGAAAGTGATCACAACCCTTTGTTACTCTCTTTACGGCACTTGCATCCAAATTGTGGAGAAGGGTCGTCACCACGCGTAGACTTTGTAGAGGCACAATTGACAAATGACACATGGGCTAACGTGGCCAACAAAGCAGAACATATGACCCAAATGAGTAGGTTGGTAGCTAACGCCATAGACACTCTTCAGGCTGATGCTGCGCAGGAAGTACATATCCATAGAGCTGTCCAGGTCGATGAGTATCTTTTTACTGAACTCAAAAGCTTTTTTATTACCAAAAATAAAAAATTGATTAAAACCCCATGTCACAAGGCTGCCGTTTGGTATAACTCCTCCTGCCGTACTCCCTATAGAACCCTAGCGGCAGAAATTAGGACTAAAGATAGGGAATCCATAAGAGAGAAAAGGTCAGTGTACAAGGCAGTGCAATCACAGGTCAAAGGGGACTGGGATGAAGATCACTGGGCTGATCTTCTCAATGCATGTACTGGAGAGATATGACGGCCTTTTGGCACTTGGTGAAGTGGGGGAGCGGGGACCCAAGAAAAGTTCCCTTGAATTATGTTGAGCCAAAACAGTGGGCCTTACACTACAAAGGCCAGTTTGCATGCGACTCAGATGCCCATGACACCTTCGTAATGCCGCCCCCCATCCCAACCCTACACATAACTAAGAAAGAAGTGGAACATGTCCTTTTTCTGGTCCCCAAAGGCAGGGCTCCCAGGCCTGACTGCATCCCTGCTGATCTGTTCCTCCAAGATCTAGACACTTTGGCATTATATATTCAGCTCCTAGTGAACGCCATCGCTAAGGGAGCATCGATGCCCAGCACTTGGGCAGGAGTAGTAATACTTCCGATTTTCAAAAAAGGGGATCGCTCGTTACCGGGGAATTATAGGCCCATAAGCCTTATTGACTGTATTCAAAAGGTGTAGGCAAGGGTGGTGCTTGGAAGAATCCAGGCTTGGATGGAGGAATGTAATATCCTCTCCGACCTCCAGGCGGGGTTTCGGCCAAGTACCGGTACAGTGGACCAGGTTTTAAGGTTTATTCTCATTTATTGGTGCACTGTAACTTTGGGGAGAGGCACCATTTATGCAGCCTTCGTGGACCTCAAGTCAGCATTTGACTTGGTCCCGCGTCCCAAGATGTGGTGTTCTCTCTTAAAGCTGGGTATGCCGCTGGATATTTTGGCATTCATCGTTAAATTACATACGGATGATTATGCTCAGGTTAGATGGGACGCGGGGGGCAGCACCACAGAAAAGTTTCCGGTTAAGAAGGGGGTGAGACAGGGGTGCGTTCTAGCACCCACCCTCTTCTCAGTGTACATTAACGGGGCAGTGAAATACTTTGAGGACTTCCCCACAGATGCTCCATCTTTAACTGGGACTAAGATCCTGCTACTAATGTTCGCCGATGACACTCTTATTCTCTCCAAGACGAGACAGGGCCTTCAACGTGCCCTCACAAGATTTGACGAGTTCTGGGCGGACCATGATCTCATTGTCAATGTTGATGAAACAAAGTACATGGTCCTACAAAACTCCCAAAAAGTCATCGGCAAAGTTAGAATGAATGAAGGGGCCCTGGAGCAAATGAGATTTTTTCATATTTGGGGGTAACAACAAAGCTGGAAGCCACAAATAGACTGCCTTACTGTTAGACACGCTCAACTTTCAGGCGCCTTGCTCAAGGAGCACAGACATTCATATACCAAACCCATAGCTCCTGTATTACAGTTTTATAAAAAAAAAATGTGCGCCTCAATCCTGTATGGGGCAGAGCTGTGGGGATATGCCAACTAGGATTCCCTAGTGGTGGCCCAGAACAAATTCCTAAGGTCCTTAATTGGCCTTCCCCAATCCACCCCATTAGCACCCCTCTTTCTGGATTTGGGATGTCATTGAATCAGGAATGTGGCACACTACAGGTCAGTGGCATATTGGAGGAGACTTTGGGTGACTCCTGAGCTCTCACATTATGCCCCAGCTCTTTTAGAAGTCAGGGATCAGGATGTAAATAGGAAAATTGTGTGGTTTAGGTGTGTCAAAAATATACTCAACGAGTTGGGGATGAGCCGTTTGTGGACTTCCCCAGCCGGAAGTATATTTCCAAGCAAAAAACGAACTAAAGGCAGACTATTGGAACAAGATTAACATGAAACGTTTTGCAGTCTTTTCTATTCCCACCCTGTCTAAAGTCTTTCTTGACATCAAGCATGAACCCGAATATGAGGGGTACTGGGATTTGATTACATCAACTCGAGACAGAAAACTATTCCACCACTTCAGGGTGGGAACATTACCTAAAAATGCGTTCACCTCTTAAGGGAGTAACACAAATACAAACACTAGTAATTGTCCCTTCTGTCCGGACAGGACTGAAACACTGGGTCATATCTTTTTCGTCTGTCCAGCTTACTGTAAACCCAGATGTAGTTGGTTGAAACCAATAGTTCTAACCTGGGTACTAGGTCCAGTAGTGAGGCTTTTAGAATCCTCAATACAACAGTGGATTGCCCTACTGTGTAGTTCCTGGGCTGGATGTGGGTGATCCGATGGATTGAAAGGAGACATAGGTAATTGTTTATGTCTTGTCCTGTACCTCTGTTTTCCCAAAATAGCACTATGCACTTTATTGTACTGTTATGATGCCCCCTAAAAATATAAGCCGAAGACTGACTCCCTATGTAGGCCGCCTACCATGGGTGTGTTTTAGAGTCTTTTTAACTTATTTATTGTTTTATCAAGAATATTTATGCTGCTTATTCCTAAACCAAGCTAATTAATACGTTTCCTGCTTTAGAAACATGTTGTATTGCTCTATATGGCCTCCACGTTTATGTTATTTTACCTTTTGTGATTTTTAACAAAAATCGAAATAAAGTTTATGAAGTGATCTGAACTGACTACAGCATCCACAGCTGCAGCAGCAATATTAGCTGGATCTATGTTACCTCCTAATCATTTTGATTCACAGAAATGTCTTTGTTGAGTGTGGGAGGCTTGAAATCGTTTTCCTGTATTTGGTACATGGAAAGTCTGTAACTATAATTTATAGATAGAAACTACCGGCTCCCTTTCCTTAGTGTGCTCCTACTTACTGTGTGAATACTCTTTGTAAAGACTTACTATAGTCTCATGTCCCTCAAAAACTTCTGCTATGCTTTAGAAAATATCTCAGCAGTTTATGGACCACTGTACCTGGTAAATTGCAGTGTCATTAATCTACTTTGTTTAAATTATCCAAGAAAGAGCCCTTCACTCTCTAGTGTAATGTTCTGGCAGATTGCTTCACTAAACAGGACATTTTTATAGAGCATTTGTATGTTTTTGTTAATGTGAACTCATCAACAAGATGCCTCTTTAATCTACTTTTAGGTTTGCATTTATAGCTTCTTGCTTGGGGAGACAGTCTAGGAGCATTTCCCGCCCAGACTGCCTGTACTACAGTTCATTATAGACAAAGCAGGCCTCTAGAACTACACACCTTTCCTAAAATACTATTCTCTCTTTGTGCGTACTTGCTGCCCGTTTGCTGTTGGAACAGCTTCCTTCTTGTGGACCCAGGCTACTCCTCGCCGGACCCGCTCCGCGGGTCCCGCTTCGTGTTTGGGAGCAGAGGAACTTCGGGAGTGCGTGCAGACGCCAAGGGTGCCGGTAAGCCTTGCAGGGCTGCGAGCAGCGTGGTCAGGGACTCCATATCCCAGGAGTCCCTGATAGCCCGCCTGCAATCACCTGGGCCGCTCTCCCTGCAAGCCCCGCCCCTTCACCTACGGAGCTAAAAGCCACCGCTCCCACTACCTCTTTGGGACTCTCTTTGTGCGTACCTGCTGCCCGTTTGCTGTTGGAACAGCTTCCTTCTTGTGGACCCAGGCTACTCCTCGCCGGACCCGCTCCGCGGGTCCCGCTTCGTGTTTGGGAGCAGAGGAACTTCGGGAGTGCGTGCAGACGCCAAGGGTGCCGGTAAGCCTTGCAGGGCTGCGAGCAGCGTGGTCAGGGACTCCATATCCCAGGAGTCCCTGATAGCCTGCCTGCAATCACCTGGGCCGCTCTCCCTGCAAGCCCCGCCCCTTCACCTACGGAGCTAAAAGCCACCGCTCCCACTACCTCTTTGGGACTCTCTTTGTGCGTACCTGCTGCCCGTTTGCTGTTGGAACAGCTTCCTTCTTGTGGACCCAGGCTACTCCTCGCCGGACCCGCTCCGCGGGTCCCGCTTCGTGTTTGGGAGCAGAGGAACTTCGGGAGTGCGTGCAGACGCCAAGGGTGCCGGTAAGCCTTGCAGGGCTGCGAGCAGCGTGGTCAGGGACTCCATATCCCAGGAGTCCCTGATAGCCCGCCTGCAATCACCTGGGCCGCTCTCCCTGCAAGCCCCGCCCCTTCACCTACGGAGCTAAAAGCCACCGCTCCCACTACCTCTTTGGGACTCTCTTTGTGCGTACCTGCTGCCCGTTTGCTGTTGGAACAGCTTCCTTCTTGTGGACCCAGGCTACTCCTCGCCGGACCCGCTCCGCGGGTCCCGCTTCGTGTTTGGGAGCAGAGGAACTTCGGGAGTGCGTGCAGACGCCAAGGGTGCCGGTAAGCCTTGCAGGGCTGCGAGCAGCGTGGTCAGGGACTCCATATCCCAGGAGTCCCTGATAGCCCGCCTGCAATCACCTGGGCCGCTCTCCCTGCAAGCCCCGCCCCTTCACCTACGGAGCTAAAAGCCACCGCTCCCACTACCTCTTTGGGACTCTCTTTGTGCGTACCTGCTGCCCGTTTGCTGTTGGAACAGCTTCCTTCTTGTGGACCCAGGCTACTCCTCGCCGGACCCGCTCCGCGGGTCCCGCTTCGTGTTTGGGAGCAGAGGAACTTCGGGAGTGCGTGCAGACGCCAAGGGTGCCGGTAAGCCTTGCAGGGCTGCGAGCAGCGTGGTCAGGGACTCCATATCCCAGGAGTCCCTGATAGCCCGCCTGCAATCACCTGGGCCGCTCTCCCTGCAAGCCCCGCCCCTTCACCTACGGAGCTAAAAGCCACCGCTCCCACTACCTCTTTGGGACTCTCTTTGTGCGTACCTGCTGCCCGTTTGCTGTTGGAACAGCTTCCTTCTTGTGGACCCAGGCTACTCCTCGCCGGACCCGCTCCGCGGGTCCCGCTTCGTGTTTGGGAGCAGAGGAACTTCGGGAGTGCGTGCAGACGCCAAGGGTGCCGGTAAGCCTTGCAGGGCTGCGAGCAGCGTGGTCAGGGACTCCATATCCCAGGAGTCCCTGATAGCCCGCCTGCAATCACCTGGGCCGCTCTCCCTGCAAGCCCCGCCCCTTCACCTACGGAGCTAAAAGCCACCGCTCCCACTACCTCTTTGGGACTCTCTTTGTGCGTACCTGCTGCCCGTTTGCTGTTGGAACAGCTTCCTTCTTGTGGACCCAGGCTACTCCTCGCCGGACCCGCTCCGCGGGTCCCGCTTCGTGTTTGGGAGCAGAGGAACTTCGGGAGTGCGTGCAGACGCCAAGGGTGCCGGTAAGCCTTGCAGGGCTGCGAGCAGCGTGGTCAGGGACTCCATATCCCAGGAGTCCCTGATAGCCCGCCTGCAATCACCTGGGCCGCTCTCCCTGCAAGCCCCGCCCCTTCACCAATCACACCATCTATATACAAACGCTTGCCCCACCGCTACGCGGGAGCGAGCGGGAGCGCGCCGGGAGAAGCCCGGGACAAGGGCGGGACCGTCTGTGGCCGTCCGGGGCCGGAGGAGGCCGGGCTGGGCCACATCCCTTGGCTCCATAAAGCGGATATCCAGCCACCAGGATTATGGCTTCAGGAACCCGGTCTTGTAAGACAAAGAAATCTGCTGGAGACGTTGTTCTAGGTACTATGGACCAGTTCATAACCCGTGCTGTCTCCATAGTTGAGAAGGAGATAATCTTGGCTGAGCGAAGGTTGTCTCGGGACTCCTTTAGCACGTCTAATAAGCGCTCTTCTTTGGGCGCCATTGCCCTAGCTGATAGCCCTGGTCACATCCCATCAACTCCTTTATTAATAGTTGATTCCCCCACCATTGACGAGAGAGTGAGTCGGATTAGGGCTAGCCTAGAAAGGGTAACCACCACAGCTCCAAGTATTGTGCTCGACCCGACACACTCCACTTCCTCTCTTTTTAGTATTCCATCACCAGAGAGGCAGATTCCAGATCGCACTCCCAATACCCCTGATGATTCGAGCCCCCATGTGCTTGTTAATATAGCTGTGAATTCCCCATCCACTGCAGGCCATCCTGATACTAACACTTCTAGAGTGGTAGTCCCTGAAACTGTACCTGTAGGGAATCTAACCCTAGGCACCGTCCCTCAAAAGAAGAGAAAGCGTCCCACTAGTCCCCGTAGGGGAGGCTCTCTAAAACCTCACAGTAAGGTTAGTAGGAACATCACACCAAAAGGGGGTATTACCCCGAATCAGGTTCCTCACTCAAAACCCCAAGCGTCCCATATTGGAAACTCTGCTGTCGAGGGCACTCCTGGGCAATTGGCTCCTATAGATGCTAGCATTTTCCCCCAAGTCGAGAGCATTATTAAGTCTGTGGTGATGCCACTTGTAGATAAGATCGATGGCCTCACACGCAAACTAGCCTCACTTGAGCAGTCAATGCTGGACAACTTTTATGCAGTGAAATCGTTAGTTAAATTTCACGCTAAAACCCAGGCTGAAGAAAACGGTGGGCTAAGGAGTGGTGCCGCTTCAACAGCTCCGTCTATTCCGACAGCCCTCCCTGATCCCCCACCTAGTTTAAAAACGCCTGCCTTGGCTAAGGCTCCCAAACCTATTACTGGAACCATACCCCTCCCATCGACCCCTACCCCTGAGTCTAGTTTGGCACGCCCAATGAACAAATCCAGCACCCATGCATCAAAGGCACCTAAGGTCAAATTTGCTGCAAATCCCAAGCCTACCACTTCCAAAACTAAGGCAACTGGAGATACAGTGACCGTAAGCAAGGGCGCCGCAATCATAATCACATCCCCCCCTATTTCTGCTTTGCATGCAGCGCCCAAATCCCCAGCAAAAACCACAACAAAATCCCCAGCCAAAGACAGGATAAAACGGCGTACGCCAAATGCTAGCCTTCCGCCTGGCTGTAAGCCTTATGTGGTTATCCTAACAGGGGTACCCGAGCTTGAAGAGGGTTCTTGTGAGTCCTATTCTGAACTCAAACACAAGACGCTCTCCTGGCTAAAAGCTAATAGACCCCTCCCAGGGCACATTGATGGCAGAATAGCCTTCGTCCGACGGGTGGGTTGGATCGGTAACAGACGCAAGGCTATTACCGGGGACTGTGTGTTGATTAATTTCAATGATCCCAGAGCTGCTGGCATGATTTGTAGCCAACAGTCGCAGCACAACTTTTGCGACATACAAACTAGGGATTTGGGGTATTTTTATCACCCCCCCCCCCTTAATGGGGCTCAATAATAATAATAATTTCTTTCAAGATGGGGGTAGAGGTGTATGGTTCCCTCATTACCCAACCTTGGATCCTAGAGCAAGGGTATGGACCCCCTCCCAACCAACCACTCCACAGGGTTGGGGCTGGTGACTTAACACCTTAGAGGTAACAATTGTCTCGCCCCAAAGGGCTAACACAACTTCTCTGGTAGGGGAGGTACCGCTGACCAATATTGTTGTGCCCCATCCCTCGCCTACCCCAATCCTACCCATTCCTTCAGGTGATGGGACAGACAAACTTGAACTAGTGGCTGGACCTCAAATTTCGGGTCCTCAGGGTGGGAATAGTGGCTATAATGAGTCCCAGCATCATGCCCCTTTGAAAATCATTAGTTGGAATGTGGCAGGCTTAAGCAGTAAGCTAGATGTCCCAGACTGGGTGGCGCTCGTTGAACCCCACTCAGTTTGCGCATTTCAAGAGACATGGTGCGTAGAACCTAGGCACCGAGTAGGTAATGCCACCTTTTTTGTCCCGGCAGAAATTCCAGCTTCGGGAAGAGGTCGCCCCTTCGGAGGTCTTTTGGTTTGGATAGACATTACTTTGGGATGGAGGGTACACCATCACCCCCAAAAAACTCCAGATTTGATGCACCTCACTGTAACTTGCCCGAGGAGAGCAGAAAAACTGGAGATTATTAACATCTATACACGAGGGGCCTCCGGGAGAGCTTTGTCACCAACGCTCTTGGACCTGGAGGCAGCCCTGGGTGAGTGCTGTAGCGATTCCCTAATTTTGGTCATGGGGGACTTTAATTGCACATTCGAGCCTCTGTTACCCGATGAATCCCTGGACCTAAATGATGAAGATTCTAGGAGAGGTGTCCCGTCACTTGACTTGCCCATCATAAATAGTTGGACCCCCAGAATCATCCAACTAAATTCCCTCACTTTAGAGCATGGCCTAAGGGCAGCCAATGGGAGGACACCATCAGACCTAGTGGGGGCTCATACATATAACAGGGTCGGTCATTCTTCCCGGATCGATTATATCCTTCTAAACTTTTCTTTGTGGGCTCATATGAAGGATATGGTAGTTCTACCCTCCCTGGACAGTGACCATAACGCCCTTTCTTTGACCCTATCAACCTGGTGGAAAGAGAACTTCCCTGGAAGTGGAAACCACGATGCTCTTGCAACAGGGCCACTGGGAGGAGTGGTCCCAACAAACTGCTTAAGACGCTTGAAATGGGACAAAGTGGCAATAGATGAGGAGAAAATGGCATGTATCAGAACTGTTACTTCCACAGCCTGTGCCATTTTAAAAAGTCAGCCTATTTGCCCTAATCAGATTACAGCATTGTTCCGTGAGGTCTCACTCTCAATTGGGGACCTTTTCAAGGCCAAAGTAAAAAATGGGAACCCTAATTGCAATAACCAACAAGGCAAGTCAGGATGGTACACGAAGGAGTGTCGTGCCAAGAAGAGAGCCCTGATACTGGCGGTGAAAAGTGGAAATGCCACCCTAATATCCACTGAACGGAAGGGCTATAAATCGGAGCTTAAAACAGCAAAGAGAGACTGGGAAGACAAGTTCTGGCAGGATCTCCGAACTGCCAGCGGCGGAAAAAACGCAAAAGCTTTCTGGGACTTAGTTCACAAGAAGAACAAACCCCTTGATACAGTTATCACCTGTAATATAACCGAGGACTTATGGTTCACACATTTTTCGAAATTGTATACGGCAACTGCAGTTGAAGCGTTGGATTTCGTTTTACCACAGCCCCTTAGAGTGATGGAAAGATCCGAGGAAAGTCTGTTTACTAAGATAGAAGCGGAAAGCGCAATAAAATCTCTGGTTCCCCGCAAGGCGGCTGGCCCCGACGGTCTTCCGGGCGACTTGCTCCGAGCTGACATAGATGACTGGAGCACACTGATCTCCTCGGTTTTGAATGCTGCTTTGGAAGGCGCACCTCTGCCTGCCTCTTGGATGGCCGCTGAAGTGGTTCCCCTTCACAAAAAAGGCTCGAGAGAAGACCCTGGGAACTACAGGCCAATCAGCCTGATCGACTGCTCACAAAAAGTCGCAGGCAAGGTTCTTTTAACAAGAATACAGCAATGGGCAGATGAGAACAGGATCCTTTCGGATTTTCAGGCAGGGTTCCGTGCTGGCACTGGAACAATTGAACAATCGCTAAGGCTTCTTATGATCCACTGGAAGGTCGTCACAATTGGGAAGGGTACATTATATCTGGCCTTCATCGACCTCCGGACGGCCTTCGATTTGGTCCCCAGAAATAATCTATGGAAGGTTCTTAATGATCTTGGCCTGCCACCTTACCTGCTCCACCTGGTCATGAAGTTTCATGAAAACAACTACGCCCAAATTCGCTAGGGTCCCAATGGCCAAAAAACCCGAAGAATAGATGTGAACAGAGGAGTGCGGCAAGGGTGTGTTCTTGCCCCAACACTCTTTTCGCTCTATGTTAATGGGGTGGTGGACCACTTGTTAAGGATTCCAGCAGATGCCCCTCGTCTGGCAGGTCGCTCCATCCCCACTCTGCTTTTTGCGGACGATACTTTGCTCCTGTCAAAATCGCCAATGGGCCTACAACAGCTTCTCTCAGGCTTTGACGATTTTTGTAAACAAAGAGGACTCTGTATAAATACAGACAAAACAAAGTACCTTATTTTGAACCCTCCGCAAAAACTGGGCCCTCCGCCAACATTGGGCTCCGTGGCATTGGACAGGACTAAAACCTTCGATTATCTGGGCATCAGGTTGGTGGATTCCATGAAATGGGACCAGCATCTGCTCAAGATGTTGTTAAACCTAAAAAGAATAACCGGGACCCTGCTAAAAGAGCAGAGAGCAGCCTCAACTAAACCCATAGCTGCAGTATTGGACATCTACGCGGCCAGAGGAGTAAGTGCTGCCTTGTATGGGGCGGAATTATGGGGAATGTCGAACTTGAAAGACCTTACTCGAGCTGAGAATTCCTTCTTGAGAAGCCTGATGTCCCTTGGCCCGTCTGTCCCCATCTTGCCTCTGCAATTGGACATGGGCTGTCGGGCTATAGAAGACCTAGCGAAGTTACGCCCTTTGCTTCTGTGGGCTCGCATCTGGAGAGTTCCTGAACTCTCAAGTTATGCGGACGGTCTACGGGAGATACTAAGATCGACAGGGTGGGCGAAAATAAAGTGGCTAACGGATATTAAAGCCTTACTTACCAATCTGGGGCTGGAAGAAGCATGGCACCAACAGTCAGCCCCCCCCAAATCCACAATAAAACAACTTTATTGGAATTGGGTAACAAACAGAAGGAATTCCTCCACCTCGATATGCAAGTCGACTAGAAACTTCATGGAGTCCAAAGATACCCCCTTCAGAGAACTGTATCTGGACACCATCTCAGCCCCTTGGGAAAGGTCCCTGTACTTTAAATTCAGAACTGGTCTTCTCCCTGTAATGGAATTTACTTGTCACTGGAAAATCCCATACCAGACTGCTCCGTGGTGTCCCTTCTGCCCACAGCGCAGAGAATCTGTCCCCCACTTTTTATTTGAGTGTCCTGCATATATAGTTCCACGGTCAAAATGGCTCAAGCCCATGTGTCGTACTCTGGGCACTAGGCATTGCAACGTGGCTTTAAGGATTCTCTATTCGGACACTCGTACTTTTTACGCATGTGCCACCTCGAAGTACCTTGGGTGGGCATGGCGAATCCGGTCAAAAAGACTTAGGCAAATTGTTTAATTACACTTTTTACCATGGTCTGTTTTAAACTAAATGCTTATTTTAGAACCTATAGATCCATTTTCTGATAGCAGAAAGTTACGGTTTATTTTAAATGCACTGAAAAGTATTTTTTATTGTATGTATGCTTTTTAAGATATTGTTATATGTCGAAATAAAGCCTTTTTGACTTTGACGTTGAAAATACTATTCATTATTTAAAAAAGTACGAGTGGGGACCAAAGTGTGGACCCACTTTACAGATATTCTGAACACAACCAAAGTGTAATACAGAAGGGAAAAACAAGGACTGAATATTCTTCTCAACCACCTAGAATTCCCTTTGTATCTCTTTTTGGAACAATGGGACCTGTAGGATTGCCCTTGTGGATAGGTTCTGCTGGTATAGGTGAAGAACCGCCATCTAGAGCACAAAGCAACTGTCCATATGTAAAAGTACTTTAAACATTTTCAGTATTCCTGTCCAAAATATTTCCCTCCTGCTACTATGGTGACCTCCCACTGACACAATGGTGGCCACTCCTGGAATAGGGGTATTTATCTTTCACATATTGGGGTCATATTTGGAATTTTTGCTCTTGCATAATGTATTCTCCCTTGGCCTAGTCGTGGCCACTCCTGGCATAATGGTGTCCACCCCTGCCTCATTGGTGGAAACTTGGCACATTGGATGCATCCTTAGCATAATTCTTAGCCTAAGTGGAACAGTAGTACCAGAATGATGGCTATCCCTAGTATGATGTCTATTATTGACATATTGTTGGCAAACTCTGGAATTATGTTGTGCAGCTGTAGCATATTGGTCAACCTAGCATAATGGTGGTTATCCTTGGCAAATTCTGGAAATCCTTGGATTTTTGGTGGTTATTCTTGGTATGACATGGCAAAATCACAGGCATGTGAGGCAGAAAAAACACAAATGAAATCTGATTGAGTAAAAATAAAATAAATGTTCATAAAGTGAAAGGGAGATGTTTAATAAAATGGAAAGAATGTATTGGCAACATGTAGATTTATTCAGAAAACGATAATCAGATGTAGGAAGACAAGATCATTGTATTTCATAAATGTATTTAAAGAGTATAGTTGTATGAAAATTCATGATGTTAGGAAGACATATTGCAGATGTTATTTCCATGGATCCAGGGACTTGTGTCCAGCACTATCTTTTTCATCTTTTTCATTACTCAATGGCTTTTTATATTGATAAAGCTTTTAATGACAGTAATGATGACAACTGTGCAGGATGCATAGGGGTGATCACTACTGGTGATCTTGAGTGGAGGAAACACTAATGTAAATTTGTTTGATGTGTCTTAGATAGAGTCTTGAGTAGAGTAAATTGCCACAGTACAATTCTTCTAGGACTAAATCAAAAATAATGATGTCGAGGGCACAGAAACCACACCGCCAGACATAAAGGAAGACTCAGTAGCCTTGCCGACTTCTAAGCACTCCCCAGTAAATATCATCTTATGATTGAAGGGCTCACAACACCATATGACACAGCCAATCGGAGCAGACTCCTTCAATAACAAAAAATGTGGGTCAGCTTACATGCTCTGCTTTTTTACAAATCAATTAATTCTTCTCTTACTGAACATCCACAGGTAAATGTTGGTATCACCACCTCAACTACCTAACCAATTACATCTGGTGTAACCCAGGGATCTGACATTTAACAGCTGCTCTTTGATATTTACAAGCAACCACCAACAAACAGAACTCCACAACAATAAATGCATTTCTAAAGATATTACGATGACCTACAATTGACATAGGACTTTAAAGCAATAAAGTATTCTGCTTTGAGATCACAGTTGCCCGAGGTGCTTATTTTACTGGATAAAAGATAATTTTGTGTCCCTAAGCAGTTCTAAAACTAGAGTTATGCTAATAAAAAACTATGACAGTTTTATATTACCATTTGAATGGCTACCAGAGCTGGTCAAGTACCCCATACCAGTAAATAGTTTAGAAAACCTGGAGCTGTGGTTGAGTATGAGTTATCACAACAATTGTAAAGAATAGTAATGTCTATATGATGAAACTGTGAAGGATAGGCCTACTACTGCAACTGAACCATAACACAGAAAACACGAAACACACCAGATCACTTGTACTATTAGGGCTATTATAATACTCTAGATAGCAAACAAAGCACCCCCCAAGAAATGAATTCACGAAGTCCAGATGAATCAGATCCAAACAGTGGGACTCTGTTTTAATCTAAGAAGCTACAACCATATTATCCAAACCTTAACAAAAATTCAGTGGCTCCCAGTCGAGGTAACAACTGCTTTCAAAGCACTCTGCATCAGAACCCTGGGGCAGATCGACAAGGAAGTGCAGCAGCGTGGCATTGGAAGCCCTTTGGCTGCGCCACCCTGCAGCACTTCCGAATCACAGGGATGCAACATATTTACAAGAATATGTTGCATCTCTGTGCTTCCCCCTGCGCTGGGCACAAACTGCAGCCATGCGCTTGCGCAGGCACCCTTGCACCATTGTGCACGGATGCCTGCGTCGTGGAGAGATTGTTTTTGTGCAGGAAGGGGCACCTTCCTGCACAAAAACAATCACTACAGGCATTTTCCTCTTTCAATCTCCTCGTTGCATCTCAGTACGCCACCTCTAGGGTTGTGTAGCATTCAGACGCATCTCCAGATTTACGATTTCTCATAAATCTGGAGATGTGTCTTGTTCCATGGGTGTAACATGGGAACACACACAGCAACACCCATGGAACGTCCCTTCAACGCAAAGTGCTGCCTGTGAACGGGCCGTATTTACAAGGAGAGGAACAGTCATGCAGGTTGGCTTTTCCTGTCCTTGTAAATATGGAGGAGCCCCCTGCGCCACCAGTACGTCACAAAGAGTGACGTACTGGTGGCGCAGGGGGCTTGTAAATCTACCCGTCTGAATCTTGCTCAAACCTCCTTTTAGAGACCTGTGCTGAACCTCAGATCTTCAAACACATACTCTCAAATACAAAAGGAAGAACTATGGAGGGAAAATAGTAAAAGTACAAGAAATAGCTCTGTGGAATGCTTTGGCCCATCATAGAAGCAAAGACAATTTACTAACTTTCAAAACAAGCATTTACAATGCAATGGTCTCGGTATTGTTAGAGTTAGAGCTATTGGCATTGCTCATGACATTATTTTTATTTATGTTTTTGTTTTTAAAACAAATAAATAAATGGCATTGTCATTTACAATGCCAATAGCTTAATCTCTCGCAAATCCAAGACTTATTGCTTTTGCGCCCACACACAGAGCCACACACACAAAGCCACCCACCCACACAGAGTCATTCACATAGAGCCACCCACACAGAGTCATTCACATAAAGCCACTCACACAGAACCATTCACATAGAGCCACCCACACAGAGCCACCTACACACAAACAGAGCCACCCTCACACAGACCCATCTACACACACACAGAGCCACCCTAACACAGACCCACCTACAAAACAAGGGGCCATGTAACAGCCGGGGCAGGGGGAAGAGGCTGGAGGAATTGGAAGAGAGAACGGGAGAGAATGGCAAGGGGCCATGAGGTGGTAGAGTAGGTCACAAGACGGAGGGCGAGTTGATGTGGCAGTTGGCTGGATGAGAAAAAGAGAAACACATGAAAGGAGAGCCTGCAATTGAAACACCAAACATTGAAGAAGTGGAAGCGAGGGTGGGGGTTACTATGTTAGAGATGAAAGACGAGAGAAGCCAGGTTAGGAGTTAGATATTGAGACAAGGACTAAACACGTTTTAAACTACAGAGAGTAAGTGACACGCAAGAGGCGTTATGTGCGTACCTCGTACTGATTTGTGTGTTTTAGATAACAATGGCATGGAGGGACAGGCTGTTGAATCATTTGTGACATAAATGAGCAAACCCTATAGTTTATTTAGTAGCTGAAGATTGATACATATTTTTGTGTTACTGTTCTGAATCTGCGGGTTTTGGCGGTGAGAGGGCTTTTTGATAAATGCATAATACTTCATCAAGATCAGTGTTGTGTCTGCTTTAAAAATTCCACTTCCAAGGTGCTCAACATATTAGCAGAACAAGCAGCACGGCCACACACACAAACAATTACAATAAAAAAATAATGTCAAAAATACAATGGAGTATGCATACAAGAAAAAAGCAATTGCTTAAAGCGACGCAATATGACTTATGCTTTAGACTAAATCCGGCCGTTCCTTAATGTTTGCACTCGCAGCATTTGTGTTGGTGGGCAGAAGCAGTGACGGGCATGACCTCTCTTTAAAGAAAAAGCTGCTTTTGTGTCGGAGGATGGTGGGAGGGCGGAAGCAAGGACAGAAGCAAAGCCAGAGTGTTATAGAGTACTTCCAACTTACTTGGATTCCTGTCTTCATTATTACTTCCAACACATAGTCCCCTTACTCATCTCCATAATGCACCCACCTCTATTAAACACCCACTGCTTGCCTTTCACAAGTTTTTGCGAGCTTGCATTTGTGTGAGGGCGGAAGCAACTACGAGATTAAAGCAAACATTCTTTTTTAAAGTCACCAGGCTCCTACATTAAACACCCGCTGATCACCTTTAATATGTTTCTGCTTAGCCTACCTTTGTGCCTGAAGTGCGAAAGCATTATTGGGAGTAAATCAACTTTAAAAAAAAAGAAATGTCACCACACTCAGCTCCGTAGTGCAGCCACCTAAATTTAACACCAGCTGCTCACCTTTAATACGTTTCTGTGGAGCCTGCACCTGTGTCGGAGGGTGGTGGAAGGACATCAGAAAAGACGGGAATAGAGCAACACATTTTTTTTCTAAGTCAGTACACTCAGCTCTATAGTACACCCACCTCCTTGAAACACCCGCTGCTTGCCTGTTATAACTCTCTGCAGAGCTCAGCCAAGCTGATCAGTTTGTTTTCTAGAGATCATGGAACGCGGGCAGTGTACATTGTAATATGTGAACATCACATGTTTGCGAAGTGAGTGCCACTGATTACATTAAGGCAGCACAGCCACACACAAACAAATACTATTAGAAATAAATACAATGCCTCTGTAAAAATAACAACAAAATTAAAACGGAGTATGCATACGAGGAAAAAGCTATAACTTAAAGAGACAGGATATGCATTATGCCTTTGAGTTCATCCGGCTCTGCCTTGATGTTTAAAATCGCAGCATTTGTGTTGGAGGGCAGAAGCAGTGACAGGGATGCCCCATGTTTAAAGAAAAATCTGCTTTTGAATTGGAGAGTGGTGGGAGGATAGAAGCAAATACGGGAGCAAAGCCATTAAAAAAAAGCAACTTAATTTTTAAAGTCACCAAACTGAGCTCCGAAGTTTAGCCATCTACATTAAACACCCGGTGCTCGCTCTCCTAAGTATGTACGGAGCATGCCTCTCCGAAAGTTTGTACTGAGCCCGCATCTGTGTTGGAGGGTGTTGGGAGGGCGGAAGGAAAGACGGGAACAAAGCAACAATTAACGGGTGATTTTTTAAGTTTGAACTGTGCCACCTACAGTAAACACCTGCTGCTCACCTTCAATATGTTTCTGCTTAGGCTGTCTTTGTGCCGGAGGGAGGTGGGTAGGCGGAAGCAACAACGGGAGCAAAGGAACAATTTTATTAGGAAAAAGTCACCACATTGAGCCCCGAAGTGCAGCCATCTACATTAAACATTCGTTGCTCGCTCTCCGAAATTTGTATGGAGCCTGCCTCTCTGAAGTTTGAACGGAGCCTGAATCTCTGTTGGAGGGTGCTGGGAGGGCAGAAGGAAAGACGGGAGCAAAGCAACAATGACCAGGTGTTTTTTTTAAAGTTTGCACTCGCTGTATAGATCGCATGTAAAACAAATACTCACCCGATAACGATCTCTGGACGATCGGGTAAAATGAGTAAACGCCTAGCTCCGAGTGACGGAGAGAAAAGGGGCGGGACTTAAAAAAAGAGCCAGAAACGCCCATGAATCGCGTCAAGGCGGGGAAAAGAGTAACAGACACCCATCTCTTCCAATGGCTAGCCTCCATTTATGGAGCTAGCCAATGGAAGAGAGAGGCGGAACAAAGCCCCACATTGAAGTCATAAAATCTCGGGCTGCGCCCACACTGCTTACGCAGTGTGACGCTAGGCCCGAGACCTAAAAAGCTACATTTTTCAAACAAACCATCTCTAGGCAAACTGTATCAATACTACCCCAAGCCCCTTCTTCGGTAAACGCCCCTTACTCCTTACGGGCCAAACTTCCATTCGTTTTCAAGCATTTATGTATACCTGAGTAACAATCTCTCTATCTTGAACATTCATGAGTATTCTTTCTAATGTGCTGCAAAGCGGGTTTCATAACATACGGTGCACCACAAATCAAGTAAATAGGCAAAGGAACATTTTAATGGTGAAGAGTGCGGAATTGTCAATATGGTAGTTTATATGCGAGACTGAAAGACCTAGATCATCCATATTAGAGGGATGCCTGGCAAAAATATTAGACTTGGCCTGGAACGATTAACCTATTTGGGTGCTTGCGTCTCTAACAATCAGTTTATTTTCGCCAGAGATGTACGCCCCACATGTTCACCCATATGCATGATTGTTTGAGATTTCACAATAAATAATCTCACCTCTGTCTTATACAGAATAGCTTCTATATTTTCTTTTCTATATTTTAGTTTTTTTTTTAACTTTGCATTCTATCTATTGTAGTGCCATTTAACCGTGGCCACCGCCTTATGTTTCATTTTACATTCCTTTCCCTCATCCTAATTTCCTTCTGTCTCTTTTGCTTTTCTCACAAACAATAAAAAAACAAGCATTTGCAATGCAATAGGTCTCACAATTGCAAGATTTTGAGCTATTGGCATTGTAAATGACAATGCCTTTTATTTGTGTTGAAAAACCCCGCATTAATAAAAGGCATTGTCGTTTACAAAACCAATAGGTCAAACTTTCTATAATGCGAGACCTATTGCATTGCAAAAAGACATGCACATTAATACATTAACATGCACCTGTATTTTTGCATGATTATTGATTTGCCACATTTACCACACAATTCAGCATTGTGTTCACAATCCACATATTTCTACACAAACTAGATTTCTAGCTCAAACGGGACTAAGAATGACGCAGAAGAAAAGCAAATCAGCCATGAAATGTTAAATGGCCAGATCTCTGCGTTGGTAATCAATAAAATGATAACAAAAGTAAAAAAATAAACCAGTCACATTTTACATGCTGATTGGTCAACAGAGGCATAAATCAGATTGGAGCGGATGTGGTAGTATTCCTGATCGATGGATGGTTAATTCTGTTTTCAGCATAAAAAGAAAAAATACATCCAATTCGTTCTTTGCCTTGAAAATGCCTGAGATCTTTAATGATAAGACCCTCATATCTCGATGCTCTCAAAGAAGTAGTTCTGTCAAGACGGCCCTCACAATTCCCGAGTGTCTTTGTGATGTTATTTCACCCTTAGATGTCTCGGAACATCCAAGTGTGTCCTAGAGAGACTCTGATAATGAATACTTGATATACCGTAAATTTGCCCAGCGCTGTTTCTTGTTGACGAGAGTTGATTACATACACCCCACGGTTTAACCCCTTGGCTGCGGCGGTAATTCTGCCATGCCCTTGACGGAACCACTCTGTCACGAGCCGCGGTGGCGCTGTGCCTGTGACGGAATGGTTCCGTCACGGCCCCGCCCGCCTAATAGAACCCTCAGCGCAGGCACGGCGTCCTGGCCGTGACCGAACCATTCCGTCACCAGCACAGCACCACCGTGGCTCGTGACGGAATGGTGCCGTCACAGCATGCAAGGGGTTAAACGCAGATGATCGAATGCTGCCATTAACCAACCACACAGCGGCCACGCCCTCTCGCCGAGTGCTCTTCACTATTACGATCGCATTCCTCACTTCACACAACCCACGATCGTGCAGGAACCAGTCATCGCTTCCGGTGAGTCCGGCTTCCATTGCTTGAATACAGCTATCACTCGGGTAATTAGAATCCTTCCACTCATCACTCCCTTCCTTCCTTTTTGCAGGCCATTGAGCCGCCGACCGTCTCACACCACACGCGGACTGGCGCTGCCCAGGAACATCGATTCCGGTAAGTCCTTGCACGCCCCTGGTTAGACTGTTCCTTTTGTCCAATTCAGGCCGGCGACCCCTCTTTTAACCCTTCCCCCACCTTCTCTTAGGCTGAGTGGATGCCACATATCCCTTGACCCAAGTAGGTGAGTTTAATTCCAGCGCGTGTCGGACAAGAACACTCGCCCTTCAATTTTACCCCCACGAAGGACCACTTGCACCCCTCTTACACACCGAGTGGGCTGTTCGCATTTATCCGGACTGTATACATTCCGTGGAGCTACCCGGTATGGCCGCCACATTGAATTGGTAAGCCAGTATGACATTCACCTTCTATACCTTCCGAGCTGCTCTCTAGTGCACCTCTTTTTGCAGAGGCCGCCCCCGAAGGGGGCCTCAAAGGGCCGGCGCTGTAATGGCCGCCTGTGCCCAAAAGGAACAGAACTGGTTTGCGCTGGTCAGCACCTCCGGGAATCGCCGCATGGTGAAAAGGCCCGAGGTAATTTCTTTCCTTCCCCTCCCCCAAGAACATAGGGAAGAAGAAAAGGGGGAGGGGGATATAAGGCATCGCTCCCCCTGGACAGCTCACCTTTTACATCAGGGAGCTGGGGGAGTGGCACCAACGGTTTTTCGAGTGCAACGTAGCTCTCCTCAAGCTACAGGGGCCAAGCTCCCTCCATTTGCGCTGCTGCCTGCTAGTTTTACCCCCAGAGCTGCCTAGCATGCGGTACGGGGTCTGGAAGGTCTCTGGAACGACGGGGGCAGCGGAGCGGTGAAGTCTGTGGAGTGGGTGGGCCCTGCACTAACGGGTCATCCAACATCGCGGCGCTCGAAGAAGAGAAGGCGGGAGAGACCGGCGGAGTCTCTGCAATCCGCACACCACCCCGCGATTGACTCTCCACATACCCTGGGAAGCGGACTCAACCACAGGCCTGAGGGAATCCGGCTGGCAGAGGACAGCGGCAGTGAAGCAATCGCGCAATAACCACTCCACGCATCAGTTAGCGTAAAAGGCCATTTTATTAGGACAGGCATGACAGCTAAATTAACATAACGTCATTAACAATTAACAATCCCCCCCAAACATCCTGCCTCTCAACCATCATCCACTCACATACTCCAATAGCCACTCCCAATTCACACCACGCCTCTTCACGTATACCATTCACTTCCCCATTTCACTTCCAAACTCCTCCATCATCTCCATCCATCGCACTCCCGTCTACCCCACCCCCATCCTGCACCTGTAACCCCCTCCCCGGAAGGGTGATTCTGCCCGTCAAGGACGCTCCACCCCTCCCAGATCCTGTAAACACACCCCGTGCCATCCTGTCCTAAACTGGCTTGCCACACAACATAGTTGAACCAAAACGCCCCCATCTCCACACCTTTTAACCTTGTAGGGTGGGTGAGCGGACAAACTACACTGTACCCTGAGGCACTGGGGACATGAAGAGGAAGTCCTTCCTTTCCTGTCCCCTTAAGTAACCTCGTAACTCCCCCCACCCCGTAAACCCACCTCTTACCTAACTTCCTCCCGCCCGTCCTATCGCGTGAATACCCCGGGAAAAAAAAGACTGGTCTGCTGACCTGCTTCCCCCGGGGCCCGCATCACGCAATAACCACTCCACGCATCAGTTAGCGTAAAAGGCCATTTTATTAGGACAGGCATGACAGCTAAATTAACATAACGTCATTAACAATTAACAATCCCCCCAAACATCCTGCCTCTCAACCATCATCCACTCACGTACTCGAATAGCCACTCCCAATTCACACCACGCCTCTTCACGTATACCATTCACTTCCCCTTTTCACTTCCAAACTCCTCCATCATCTCCATCCATCGCACTCCCGTCTACCCCACCCCCATCCAGCACCTGTAACCCCCTCCCCAGAAGGGTGATTCTGCCCGTCAAGGACGCCACCCAGGGAACCCCCGGAGGGTGGTTACCTGCCCCACCAAACGTGCACCTTTCGCGCTCAGTCACGCCTTCCCCAGATCGACTCGTTCCACAAAAAACTGATCAGATCCCGCAGCTCCATAAGGTAATACGCATTTCCCATGTGCGAAAGGTGCACGCCATCATCTCGAAAGAGAAGTGGCTCCTCCAGCCTGAGCCCGCCATGAGCCAGCACTTTGAGTCCATGAACAGCACAGAAAAGTCTCATTGCCCTGTTCAGTTATCTACGGGCCCTTTCAATGGCTGCGGGCTTAAGAGCCCCCCTCCAGATCCGTTGTGGTATGAACTCAGTACACACAATACAGGCGCCATCCAGATTGCGCTTCATTGCCTCCAAGTCCCTCTGCATCAGGTGTAACAAGGACACCCCTGATTGTTTCACCAAGTCATTTTCCCCCAAATGGATCACAAGCATGTCCGGACAGCCCAGCTTTGACACTTTCTTTGTAAGCCATGGCAGCAATTCTCCCCAACGCATTCCGCTCTTACCCCACCATTGGACCTCATGATGACTGCTCCTCAGGCCCAGGCTACGACCGTACACCTGCCTGTCCGCATACTTCGAGGCCCATTGTACAAAAGAATGTCCCACAATCCAAGTAACCGTCTTGGCCCCTGGCCCCCGGACACAACCTACGAAGAGAAAGAGATTAGTACCACGGCAAAGACAAAGTGCAACAACAACCGCAGCCGCCAAGGCTAGCCCGCGCCCCCCCATCATTTGCGCACATAGCGTTCGCAGCAGCGAGACCGCCAGGGACCAATCCGCCGAATCTCCTCCCGCGACCAACCTAACCCTACCACTGCCGTGGCCGCCCCGATCCTAAACGAGTGCGTACCAAAACGCACCGGATCCCTGCCAAGCCGTCGCTAAGCCAATCTCAACACCGCCAGCAACTGGAAAGCCGTCAAACGTCTCATGGAAATACGCACGAAGATCTCACCCTCCGGCCTCTGCACTCTGCCACAGAACCCCCGCCACTCACGTACCGGGCACACGCCCACACAGCCGCTCTCTGCCAACCACACCCACTTACCACGACCAACCTGGTCCGTCTTGGAACATCCCAACCAAATGCCCAGCCGGGCCCCATCCAAACGCACAACTGAAAACACCCGCCCCGGCGCCCCGCGGGCCCCCAACAACTCTGACACCCGAAAAGCCCCAAAGAACATCCACACCATGCATAAACAGAACAACGCCACTTCATCCCTGTCATAACAACAAAACGGCAACTCACCCAAAATCCCCTCCAACAGCTCAAAAGAAATCGCCTCACGAGGCAACTCCCCCCTCCCCCCTCCACCCTCACACGTCCCCAACCTCTCAACATACGGCTCAGCAGATCCGTCCTGGCCGGATCAAAGCCCATATAGACCATGCTGTAAAAGGAAACACCTGCCAACTTGCCGGCAATCGTAGTCTGAGACAAACCTCTGTCCATGCAGTCCATTACAAAACGCACCACCCCTTGCTCGCACGCATCCTTGGACTTCCTCCAAGCACCTTTCTTCCAACCCAAGAAGGCCCCAAACTCAGACCACGCCAACCTGTACGAATGCCTAGTGGACTCTGCTATAGATCTTTCAACCAAACCCACCACTCTCATTCCCCCCCACGCCCAGATACCCTCCGGCACCTTGGTCTTGCAAGCTTCTGCTCCCGGAGCCAGCTTCCTGAAGCGCTGCCACTGCGAATGAGATAACGCATCCGCAATTTTGTTACTTACGCCAGGCCAATGTTGCGCGCGAAAAAGCACATTGAAATGCAACACAGCAGCATGAAGCTTCGCAGCAAGCGCAGCACTCGCAGGTCTTTTGCTTTCTGATTATTCACCAAGTCCACGACCGTCATGTTGTCCACGTGGAACAACACCGACCTGTTCTGGAATTCCGGGCCCCAAACCAACAACGCCACCAACAGGGGGAAGAATTCCAGGAAAGCAATGCTCCTGCCCTGGCGCAGCCAGTGAGCCGGCCACTGTTCAGCACACCAACGGCCGTCCCAGAACACCCCGAAACCAGCCGCTCCCACCGCATACGAGTAGAGTTGTACTTGCCACACCATCTTGTCCCGCGCAAATTCCAAAGAAACACCATTGAAGTCCTCCAGGAACACCAGCCAGACCGCAAGTCAGACCGCACTCCCAGCATTATCCTGATCCTGTGATGAGGGAGAACCGCCCCCGACATGGCCATGCCGAGGCGTCTACAAAACATCCTGCCAGCCCTCACCACCCTGCAAGCAAAGTTCAACAGCCCCAGCAAACGCTGCACCAACCTCAGCTCAATCTTGCGAGCAGCAAGCACCTGACTCAAAACTTCCTGCATCTCTGCCACCTTCTGCAACGGCAACCTCGCCTGCCAAGCCACTGAGTCCAGTTCGATGCCTAAAAAGGTAATACAGCAACTAGGCCCTTCCGTCTTCTCCGGCGCCAACAGCACCCCAAATTCCTGCGCCATCTGCTGAAATTGGCTCAAGGCCTTTCCACACTCTCCCGTCTGGCCCAGTCCAACAAACAAGGAATCGTCCAAATAGTGAGACACCAGCCGGTGCCCACTGCGATCCACAAAAGCCCACTGCAAAAAGGAACTGAAGGTCTCAAAGAGCGAGCAGGAAACCGCACAACCCATTGACAACACCATGTCGACGAAAATGGCTCCTGCGAACTGCATCCCTAACGGAAAAATCCGCCAGATGAATGGGAAGGAGGCGAAAGGCCGACTTGATGTCACACTTGGCCAACTCAGCCCCCACCCCACACGCCCGCACCAATCCGATAGCATCATCCACCGACGCATACAAGACCCTAGAGTCCTCCTCCGCGATGAAATCATTCACAGAACCTCCCTCCGGCCACGACAGATGATGGATCAGCCTGAACTCCCCCGGCTCCTTCTTGGAGACCACCCCCAGCGGGGAGACCATGAGATCCGACATCAGCCACTCCCCAAACGGTCCCGCGATCCTGCCTTCCAAAACCTCTTTCTCCAATTTGCCCGCCACCACCTCCGGCAATTCTCTGGCCGACCGCAAGTTCTCCGCCCAACGCTGCTCCCTCGGTCCCTGATATCCGATCCAAAAACCCTCCACAAATCCCCAGTACAATTTCGCCGCAGCCTCTCTATCAGGATACCGGGAGAGCCATGGACACATGGCCTCCACCCTAACCGGAGTATAGGCCCTTCGGCCCAACCTGTCCCCTGCCTCTTGTAAACTTCCACTGCTCTGAGGGTGTAGCCAAAGTGAGGCATTGCATGACCGCGTGACGTCCCCCGCACTTGGAACACTCACGTTTGAATTTACAGGAAGGGCGGTTGCAGAATCCCTTATTAAAGCCCCAACAGGCCCCAGTGGATCCCGGCTTGAACTGCTATCCAGCTGCCCCTGTCCACACCACCTGAGCTCCTTGTGCCCCAGCAACGCTTGACCCACCCGCCCCAGACTGGGCGGGGCATCACTGAAAATACCGATAGGTAACCGGAAGGCCACTGGCCGTATGCGTAGAAGCCGCCGCCTGCGTCAATAACATCCACTGAACCCAGAGTTCCTGGTCAACATCCCCCATGGCTTGTCCGGGTTCACACTAATCCTGGCCCGAGACTCCTCGTCATAGCTCAACCAGGCAAAACCACCAAAATGCAACTGTGCCTTCTGAATCCCATCCATATACTTAAATAACGCAATTGCCCTATCTGCATGCTTCTCACAATAGATGCTCGCATAAAGCAGAAAGGCCGATGTCCAATTCTCCATCGTCACTGGCACTCTCGGCCGCCTGGTCAACTCCCATTCCTCCTCCTTAGACCCTTCCTTTGCCTGAATCTCTCTGTGTAACAGCTTAAAAACATCAACATATTCAAGTTTCCAAATCCGCGCCTTCGTCTTTTCAAATAAATGGGACCCAAGGGGCATACCCATGCCCATGTACGGTAACTTCTTCCGAGCTTTTTCAACCCCATTATCCTTTCCCCCATCATCCTCTGACTTATCCGTCTGTGCACTGGCCGTCACGACCTGCTTCTTACCATCCATCGGAGCCGTCTCCGCTCCCTTCGAGGCCCCGAAATCCCTCACAGACCCCTCTCCCACACCCACTGACCGGCAGGCCTTCTTCCTCCCTCCTTTCGCCCCATCCCCCCAGGCATCCCACCAAGCGCCCTCACCTGAAAGAGTTGCAGGTGCGTCCCGTTCAGTTCTCCGTGTCTCCGCCGTTGTCACTGCCCTTCTGCTGACCCGACCGGCGCCAGCCTGTGCCTCCTGGAACACTCCCGGCTTGTCCAGTGCCCCTCTGCTCTTTCCCCAACTCACAGACTCTCTCACCTCACCTTCCTCCAACTCATCCTCCTCATCCTCGTAGTCCAACACCTCATCCTCCATCACCTCACACACCTCAGTCACCACCCTCTTCGCACCTTTCCCTTTCACTCCAGTCACAAACTCGCACTCAAACATCGCCGGTGCCCGCTCCCTCGGTGGAGGGCAGGCCGCCGCGGAGCCCCCTGCTGCATCGTCCCGGCGTTTGGAGGCCGTCTTGCGCCCCGCCGGCCCACCCCGGCCTCTGCCAGCTGCACCTGCCGGCCTGTACCCACCCCCCCGAGCCGTATGCGCCCGGGGAGGCCCCAGTGCCACCAGGTCTCTGCGCCGCCAAGGCAGTCCCTGCCCCATCTACCCAGACCCACTCCCCGGACACCCCAGGAACCCTCACCTCCAGGCCAGTAGCAGGCCTCCCCCCAGGCGCAGGTGCCGGGGCCCCATTGCCCCTTGGCACCCCACCCGCCTTCGCCTCTCTGGCAGCGCATAAACGCTGCCATTCGCTCTCCGTCCCCTCAATAATGCGACGCTGGTCGCGAATCCGCTCCTCCGTTGACATGAGCTCCCACCTGGCGTAACACGACGCCTGTCTCTCCATGTCCCCTAAGGGACCCATCCCTGGCGGGGGCACCGCAGGCACCCCATTCCCAGACCCCACCCCCCCCTGCCTGCCATGTCTTCTTTGGTCAATTGCCCTTGAGACCCCTGTGCCCTGACTACCCCCTTCTTGCCCTTAGACAGGTCCACTGGCTGCCCCCCTACGGGGCCCCCGTCCTCCTCCCCGGATTACCCATCGGTGAGCATGAGGGCGAAATCCTCCCCAGCCACCTGCTCCCAGTCCCCCAGGTCCTCCAACCCACTGCCCTCACTGCTCTCCCCATAATCCACCAACTGACCCCCCCTCCAGAACCCCCAACCAGTGGAGGCCAAAACCAGCTGGTCCTCCCCTGCCATCTGACTGTGGTCCCCAGGCCCCACTCCCTGGCCACCCTCCCCCCCAGGCACCACACTAACTTCTCTCTCGCGGGCAGGGAGGCTCAGTCACCTACCCCCGCGCTTCGATCCCTCCTGGTCCTTTTTGCCCCTCCCCCGTCCTGCTCCAGCACCTCGAGTCCCCTGGGGCTCATCTAAGCACGCGGTAACGGCCGCAAAAACCCCCGCTGAGGCAGCCCTCTGTGGTCGGACCATTCCGACCCATGCTTGCTCAAGCACACCGGGCTGGAGGAGGTCGGCCCTCCCAGCCCGGCCGAGCACCTGTAGGGCCGCCCGCACCGCCGCAGCATCGGGCGTTGCCATGGCACCCGCAGCGCTTCCCGACTAACTAATATGCAAATCGACTGCCGCCGAAGACCGCGAAAGCGCCGCACACCGGGGCACCAGTGGCGACTCTCGTCCTTCGGAATGCACCTCCGCCTACGCTAGCTACTCCCGCACACGAACTACACTGCACCCTGAGGCACTGGGACAGGAAGAGGAAGTCCTTCCTTTCCTGTCCCCTTAAGTAACCTTGTAACTCCCCCCACCCCTAAACCCACCCCTTACCTAACTTCCTCCCGCCCGTCCTATCGCGCGAATACCCCGGGGGAAAGACTGGTCTGCTGACCTGCTTCCCCCGGGGCCCGCACTGGGAAAGGCTGGCCACAGTGCGCCGCTGACCGACACGGGGAGCCAGAACGGCGGTGCCTGGAGCCATGTCCCGAGGGGGCTCTAAGGACTGACGAGGCAGTAGGCGGCAGGCAGCAGGCGTGCTACAGGGACACATCAAGTCAACGCGGTGGATCTGAAACACACAGCCAGGAAGCAAAGATGGAGTCCTGGTGTGCGGGATGGTAGCCAGATCACGCACCGCCGGATAGGTCTGAGCAGGCGACGGTGCCCCCGAGGATGGGGGCATTATCACAAGGTGAGCATGGGTACAGTATTTCTGTAACAGTAAGGCATTGGTATGTGCTCAAGAAAAAGGGGCGCACTTAACGAGGGGGGGTACAAGGTTTCCGTTTTCCTCACAAACATGCTTCCGAAACGGCCTGAAACCCCTGCCATTGCTACGTGAGAGGGGCTGGAGGGCCGGCAAGTGCAGAGAGACATGTAGATTGTAACGTTATTTACGTCACCAGTTCATAAAAGTGAATTGTGGCTGGCTACCGCAACAAAAGCGGGACGGGTAGTTACCTTGTGAAGGTTTTACAAAATGACCAACCGGCACACGAGTAAGTCGCGAGTAGAGTTTTACGTCTCACCGCCACTGGCCAAGTTATATTACAAAAATAAAAAAGAAATGTGGCCAAAAATGTTAAGTCACTGTAAGTGAGCAAGTGTTGATAGTGTGAAGCACTGGAAGCCTACGGGCGAGCCCGCGCAATATTAAGTCTCAAAAGCCACGGTGTGAATGAGGAAAAGTCAATGAAGCTCCCCGTGCCTAACAGGAATAGGCCCCTGGGGAACGTGGCTCGTGTGATGCACTCGGAGTCTGAACTATATAAGATTTGCGTGTCGCGGCCTCGAAGGCGCGTCTTTCTGGGTGCGGGAATGCTGTTATCAACGGTCAGTTGCATCGGCTATCCACAACACTGTCGGTGGAGGGTTGCCATCGCCTGGCACCGCAGAATCAATGTTTTACGCCAGCTGGTGGGTCAGTGTAGTGTTGCTGCCAGTGGGGTGTACCACTGCAGCAACACGCCCCCTCACACCGTCCATTCCATTGTTGCCCCTAAGGCGTCTAAGAGCTTTGGTACAGCCCTTACGTGAGCGTAACGTGAGGCTGTGAATAAAAGCCCGGTAAGCCTGGGCGTGGTCGGTTGGCTACTAACCACAAACGTAGCCTGTGTGTCCGTCTCATGCTCATTTCTAGGCCCCAGGCTATAACCAGCTCAGGACACTACATTGGCGACGAGGCGGTGGCCCCATCGACCCCACCGCGTGCTTATCACCAACGCGCCTTGTCTTCGGCGCCCCCGCTGCCCCGCAGCCCGACCCGAGCACCCTCGCTCGCAGCACCCCACCGGACTCACCCAGTCCGCCTCGCGGAAGCAGCGGCCCCGCCTACGGGCTTCCAGCGGCCCACGCTGCCCGCCGGCGCTCTCGCCCGGCTCCCGCCTGGCATCGGAGCCGTCCTGCAACCGCCGACATCACTGGGACAGGCGTCCCCCCTCAAGGTACGAGCACCGACGTGCCCCGCAGCCCCTGCAGCCTTCGCGCACACCACGGCCTTCGCGCCATTGAAGACGCCGGCCCAGCGCGACACCCCCGGTGTTTCCGCGCATGCGCGTTACGCGCTTCCGACGCTCCAGGGCTTCTTCTCACGCGTCTAGCGTGTCCTCGGCCCCGCAGGCCCTGCATTACCCCACGCTTCCGGCAAGCCAGCGCCTGGGTACATTTACTGAGTGCCAGTCATCCTCTCACGTCGCTGTAGCCTCACCACTGCTCCCCTGCCGGCCCAGCGCCTGGACCTCCTGGTGCTTCCTGCTCAAAGACCTCGTGGAAGCCACTCAGCCTTCCTTCCTTGCCTACTAGGAGTGCCCGGACGCCCCACAGTGCCCTGCCTCAGCCACCATGGCCAACGTACCTCCTCTGGAGCCCTTCTCCATCACAGGGACGCCCCCCTCGCAGGCTACGCGATGGCGCAAATGGGTGGAACGCTTAGAGAACTATTTCATTGCAGCTGACATTGCAGTAGCACGGCGTCGCGCCATGCTGCTACACCTAGGAGGGGAGGCTATTCATGATATCTCTAAGGACATCACGGAGGGAGACCCACCTCACACCTACGCCACCCTGAGGGATGCCATCACGAGGTACTTCGAGCCTTTCACTAGCGCAGACTACGAACGTTTCCTACTCCGTCAGGCTCGCCAGCTCCCTGAGGAGTCAGTTGATGTGTTCTACGCGCGTTTAAAGAAGCTAGCCAGCACGTGCAGACTCCCGGACGCGGATGACGAAATTCGCGCCCAATTCATCCAAGGGTGTTCTTCTCTAAAGCTGAGAGAGAGAGTGCTGGAAACAGACGCCATGCCCATGCGCGATATCCTTGCTTTAGGACGCTCCAAAGAGCTCTCCAAGGCTCGAGCAGCCCACATGGAGCCAAGCCCAGCAGTCAAGATCAAGACTGAACCCGTGTGCGCAGTTAAGTCACAGCGTCCGGACAACCGGACGAGATCTCAGAAAAAGGGCCCACCTCACCAGCCTTCCCGCGACCGATCGTGCATTTGGTGCGGAGGGGTCACCCCACACAAAGGCGCCTGCCCAGCCCAAGGAAAAATCTGCAGCGCATGTGGGAAAGCCAACCACTTTGCAAGCGTCTGTCTATCATCGCAGCGGAAGAAACAAAGCGCCCCACCCAGGAAGGCACGACAGGTTGCGCCACTACCGAACACTTCCAACAGCAGCGACATGGACGACGACGAGGAAGACGCCGCGTCGGTCCATGTAGTACGCATGCTCAACACCCTGGCAGCCACGTCATCAAACGAGCCCATGTGCACCGTCCAGGTCCACAGCCAAGCACTCAGAGCCCTCATCGACACCGGCGCCACGATAAACCTGATGGCAGCTAGCGTGTACCAGTGCCTGGAGGATGCCCCCACGCTCCACCCCACCAGAGTGCAGGTGTTTGCCTACGGGACCAGGCGCCCCTTGCGCCTCTGCGGTGTATTCCGGACAACCGTGTCTCACAACTCCACGCAGCTGCAGACAAAAATCTATGTATCCCAGGAAGGTTCAGGATTTCTCCTCGGTTGCAAGACCGCCCGGGAACTTGGACTCATCCACTTTGCCCTAACAGTACAAGCACAGGGTTTAGATCACCTGGTCGCAGACCACTCCTCACTGTTTGACGGCATTGGATGTCTACGAGGCCCTCCCGTCCGACTCCACATCGACCAGTCAGTAGCCCCCGTAGCCCTCCGACACAGACGGATTGCGTTCCACCTCCGGCCCAAAGTGGAAGCTGAACTTAAGATGCTAGAGCAAGCCGGAATCATCGAGAGGGTTACCGGACCCACTCCGTGGGTATCCCCCATTGTCGTGGCCAAGAAGCTGAAACAACCTGACGCAGTGCGGATATGCGTGGACATGCGCATCCCCAACCTGGCCATCAAAAGAGAACGTCACCTGACTCCGACCATTGATGACATCATCGGGGAGCTCGCAAGATCCAAATGGTTCTCCAAGATGGATCTGCGGTCAGGATACCATCAGATCCCGCTGCACCCGGATTCGCGTCCCATCACGACATTTTCCACACATGCTGGCCTGTGGAGATACACAAGGCTCAACTTTGGCATTTCGAGCGCCGCCGAGGTGTTCCAGAATATCATCCACACCGTCCTCCAAGGCCTGGACGGAGTTCTAAACGTGAGCGACGACATCCTGGTGCATGCCCCGACCCTGGAAGAACACCTCAGGCGGCTCCAGGCCGTATTCAACCGTCTACAAGAGAGAGGTTTGACACTCCACAAGGCCAAATGCGAATTCCTGCGCAAGGACATAAGCTTTTTCGGATACAAGTTCTCCGACCAGGGTGTGGGACCTGACCCAGACAAAGTGCGAGACATCCACGATGCGCCAGCGCCCACCTCCATAACAGCGGTCCGCAGCTTCCTGGGCATGGTAACATACTGCGGACGCTTCATAAAGGACCTATCCGACCTGACAGGACCACTCCGCGACCTCACTAAGTCCAACACCACCTGGAAGTGGGGCCCGGAGCAACAAGAGTCTTTCAACAACACGAAGGCAGCCCTGTCAGCTGACACGACACTGGCCTACTTCAACCCACGAAACGAGTCACAACTGCTAGTGGATGCCAGCCCCACTGGTCTGGGTGCCGTCCTATCACAACGGCAGTCATGTGGAGAATGGGCCCCTGTAGCATACGCCAGCCGTACCCTCACACCTACGGAACAGCGCTACTCGCAAATTGAGCGGGAGGCCATTGCCATTCTGTGGGGGTGCCGCCACTTCCACATCTACCTCTATGGCCACCCTTTTTCAGTAATTACCGACCACAAACCTCTCATACCGCTTTTCCAAGGCTCCTCCTCCCGCCCACCGCCAAGGATCGAGAAATGGGTGTTACAACTGCAAGAGTTTCAGTTCTCCGTGGAGTACCGGCCCGGCACACGCAACCCTGCCGATTACCTATCCAGACACGCCCGGCCCGTCACTGATGCAGAAGCCGCCGAGGCGGCGGCCACTGAGGAATACGTTCGGCTAATCATCGAGAGGTCGAAACCCCGTCCCATGTCCCTTGAGGAAGTTTCCAGGGCCACCAAGGATGACGACTGCCTCCAAATTGCAATCCAAGCCGTCGAGTGTGGAGACTGGAAGGCACTCCAGAGCCCCGCGTCCTTCCGCACCTCTGACGCCCAAGCTGTCCTGAAAGCCCTATTCCTGATACGACATGAGCTGTCAGTCTCCACCGAAGGATGCCTCCTGAGAGGCCCCCGCCTGGTCCTACCCAGCAGCTTGACCCATCAGGCAGCCCTGCTAGCACACGGATCGCACCAAGGGATCGTCAAATCTAAGAGTAGGCTCCGGAGCAAGGTGTGGTTCCCCGGGCTGGACAGAGCAGTCGAAGAAGTAGTCCACAGGTGCCCGGTGTGTCTGGCGACAAGCCTCCCCAATCCTCCAGCGCCAGTGGCAACCGAGGAAGGCCCCACCTCCCCGTGGGCACGGGTGAGTGCAGACTTCGGCAGCCTCCCTGGAGGAAAGTACATGCTGGTGGTGGTGGACGACTTTTCCCGCTACCCGGAGGTGGAAATCGTATCGTCTACTGCAGCCTCAGAAGTGATACCAAAATTTGAGAAAATAATTGCCACCCATGGCCTCATGAAAGAGGTCCGCACAGACAACGGCCCGCCATTTAATGGCAACGAGTTCACAGACTATCTCCAAAGCCAAAATGTGAAACACAGACGGATCACGCCAAGATGGCCGCAAGCCAATGGAGAGGTCGAGAGACTAATGAGGACACTGAATAAGACAATACAAATCGCAATTGCTGACGGACAGTGCCTGGAGTTAGCCATCTACCAGTTCCTCCGGGAATACCGCCTGACCCCACATTGCACCACAGGCATCTCCCCAAGCCGACTCTCTTTCAACCGTGCCATGGCAGACACCATCCCACATCACCCAGCATGGGAGCTCACCCCAAACCCGCCGAACCGGTCCATGGAGCAGCGCACCAGAACCAACCAAGAGGCATCCAAGCGGAGACGTGCATCGGACAGCTCGATACGAGTAGGAGACAAGGTTCTAGTGAAAGACCGCCACCCCGGAGGAAAGTTCCGCCTGCCGTTTGAACTACACCCATGGACTGTAATCGAGATCAAAGGAACCATGGTCACTGCTGTCAGGGATGGAGAGTCAGTCACAAGAAACATCTCGTTTTTCAAACAAATACCAGACCCTGACTCTGATCAGGACGAGTGGCAACCAACCTCCCAGACACCTCCATCAGGACCGGACGAAACTGGCGCTGCGACGGCTCATGCCGAAGATATCACCCTGACGACTCAAACCCCGGAGAATACTGAAGAAGAGCCCAACGTCAACGACAGCAGGAGCACAGAAGAGCCACTCCCAGCAACAGGAGAGGGCCGGAGCCAAGCAAGATACAGCCTGCGTCCGTGCCCCAAGCCCTCCCAGAGGTATCGTGACTTTGTGGCCCAGTGCTGGCGTTGAGTTGATCGAGATGGCTGACCCCGCCGAGAGTAAAGTAAGACTGTTCCATTTTTGTTTGATCTTTAAAGTATTTGCAGTTGCCATTTCTGTGCAGGGACTGATCCAGAGACTTTGAGTGGACTTTGTTTGCGCTCGCAACCAACCCTCACAGCATGGTTTGCTGACCGGATAGACTTTTGAACTGTTGAGTGTTATTTTCCTGTTTTGTTTATTTCTTTCCCCAGGTAAAGGAGGAATGTAGTGTTGCTGCCAGTGGGGTGTACCACTGCAGCAACACGCCCCCTCACACCGTCCATTCCATTGTTGCCCCTAAGGCGTCTAAGAGCTTTGGTACAGCCCTTACGTGAGCGTAACGTGAGGCTGTGAATAAAAGCCCGGTAAGCCTGGGCGTGGTCGGTTGGCTACTAACCACAAACGTAGCCTGTGTGTCCGTCTCATGCTCATTTCTAGGCCCCAGGCTATAACCAGCTCAGGACACTACAGTCAGGACAGCCTGGAGCGCGTGACGGGGTTGCCCCAGCAGTGCAAAAATGCCCTTACCTGGCCTGTTGTAGTACAAGGTTCGCCTCAAGCCATGCTCCTGCCTTTTCATTACTGCCAAGGGGGCAAAAATGGGCTCAATTCACTTGACCCGGGCGCGGCCTGAATGAATGAACCCCTTCGGTAAGGCGTGTGCGAGAGCCAGTGGTCTGTTGTTAGGCCAAGCAGCGCCTCTCGCCCTGAGAGAAATTGGTGGGATGATTCGCCGGGTGAACCCTCTTCCACAATTAGGACAATAGTCACCTTTGAAAGGTAAAAGTAAAAGGTAAAGGTACGCAAGTGATTAATGCGTGAATTTGGGAGAGGGCGGAAGCTGCACGTCTATCTTCCGGAAATGGATGGTATTATGAGTACGCTATCGTAGCTATGCGAAGCATATATTAACCAAAGAGTACGGGATGTGGCTCAATTAACAGAGATGTCGACTTTGGTCCTGGGAACCCGGGTACGAGCCACCTCGTAGGCGCTATAAAATATGCTGGTATTATTAAAGAAATGTAACAAATATAATTTATTGAGCAAGGTAAACGAATTAGTATAAAATTGTATTTGGGAGGAAAGTATTATAATCGGTCCCCCAGCCCCTGCGTGGGGCATACATTGTCTAGTAGATGACAAACACGAACAGCGCGCACCCTCCTTGCATGTGAAGCAGGCTCGTGGCTGTGACTTTACGCCAAGTACACAGGGAGATCTCTCGGGAGAAAGTCCCTGCACCGTTGCCGGAGGACGACAGGCGCCTGGAGCTGCCTCTCCGTCACCTTAAGCCCAACTTATGAGGAACATTTTAATGAAAGTGTGAATATTGGTAAGCCTAGACTGTCGAGTGATTCACTGCACTACTGAGGAGACGTGAGTCGTGTGCCTGCTGCAAAGACGGGTGATCTGGCTCAAGGGGGCACCGTAGCAATTTATTGCCTCTATTGGGGTTACAGGTCCAGTGCACCGAGGCGCAGAGACAAGAAGGTCCCACTGAACCCAGAGTATTGTGTCTAATGGAAGAATCGGGCAGCAGCCATTGGCTAATTTCCGTCCGTGCACTAGAGCCTAGGTCACTGGAAATTACTATGCCATATGTATTTCCCCACAGACAGTTGGGTTCAATCGGTTCCATGGCGGTACAGTCTAAGTTGTGCTGGTCCGAACCAAGTACTCTTCAACCATACTGCCCTCCGGCAGGGACATCATGCGAATCCACCCCTTGTGGTCCTCGGTCTAATGTAACATTTCGTATATGCTGATCTACACACCATTGATTAATAGTGATAGGCTACAGAAGGATAAAAGTCACAGGTAATTGGACCCTGCAATTTTGTAGGCAGCCAGTGGGGGCGGAAAGGCTCCCACAGAGTTAGTTTAATGGCTGTAAAATGACACACCTGAGTTAATCACAACGAGTCAGTCCCAGGGATAGCCTCATGACTCCTTAGGCAGGTTACCAGAGCACTCTCGTTTCTTGTTCTTCCGCAGCAGAGTTAACATCTCCTTCAGTTGCTGGGTGCTCAATTGGGGCGACAATTCCGATAATTAGATGTTTTCCGGGTCCGGCTGCGGCATTTGCTCATGAGCAAAGTGTCACTCATAAACAGCGAATACCACTCAAATATTTCACTGAAATCGTGAAAATGTCACACATAGCAATCTAAAACCTTTGCAGTGGTAGAAGAGGGGTGTGTAACCCAAAATCCACGGGACTAGAGGAAACTTGGTTGCAACATGCCCATTGCTGTGACTATTGTTAAAAATCACATCCCAGCTCCCTGGCAGCTGGGCAGTAGGTACTGGGAATCACCACATAAGGGTGCTTACAATATCAGGTTTCGCAGGAGGCCCGGTGGCAGCAGACTAGTTCCCCTTGTAACACTGTGCAGGAAAGTGTCCCAAGCAGCAACGACAGAAGAAAGAATAGATAAGTAACAAGGTGCCTTTTTGGAATATAGGTAGGTAGGCATGTGCCTCCCGCCATTCGGTAGCACCAAACAAGAATCCCGCCCCCCCTCCCCTCCACCCCCTCCGGTTTCACAAAATAGGTACAGGGGAGGTGGCAGCAGGGAAGACCAAGGCCAAAAAGGTGATGTGATGTGATGTGGGGCTAAATACGCGCACAAGCGTCTCTCATGCAGCAATTCAATCCAATTAACGTTGCTTAAGGCGGAATAATTCTGCAATTCACTCCTCGAGTGAAAGGCAAAAGGCTAATTTGTATTGGCAACATGCGTGTTGCTACAGAATGCTGAAAGGCAACAAGAATGGACCTAAATGGTAACTAATGTACAGCAAACACATTCTAACCAGATCCTCTGGGGAAGGTAGTTTCAATCTAATATAACACGCGCTAACGAAGCCTAAGCTAACAATTGGCAGGAGCAAATCATGATAAAAGAGGAGTTACAGGGACGCTATTAGGAATAGATGAAGGTCTTGAAAACATTTCATCTCATTGGGCGCCCATACGAAGTTTAAGATAAAAAGGTCCAATACAACATTTTGGAAGAAGGAAGGGTTAGTGATAAACCTGTTGACCATAACAAAAGCAACTTCCTGGGAATAACATGGCCCAGGGGGGACAACCTGGGTACTGGTTTTGCAGAAGTGCTTACCGGGGGGAGCCTGCCAGGGGAACGAGTGAGGGAGAGGATGGTATTTATGAAAGTTAAGTGTCTGTCATATACACAAGTGGTATCTGACTATCTCCCAATTTTGTTTGAGTTCATGTGAACCCATGGCGAGAGAATACAGTGCCACAAGACTCCGATCAGGACAAGAGCGTGCCACTACAGGAGGGCAAGGGCGGAGCAGAGCACACCATGGGTTTGTGGGGAAGATTGCCGTCAGACGTTACCAGGTCAGCCTCCCAGAGACACAGCTACTGGTGGGTTTCCTAGCGCTCGAGTGGAACAACAGCAGGGGCAAGCCCAAAGAAAGAGAAACAGAGGTGCAAAGAGACGACACAGGGTAAGGGGGAGCCGCAGGAAGACGGAAGCCTCCCTGGCGGCGTGGCAGAAACAAAAGGTGTATTGGCTTGGTTATGGAAACACACCGACAGGGCGGTGTGTAGAAGGAGGGCCACCCACTCTGGGATGCCTCACGGCTGGGTGAGTAGGCCTGACAAAATCGGGGTAGCACACGGAGACGGCACTCACAGCCCAGCCCCCGCCAGATGGCAGGGCACAGGAGAGACTAGCAAGGTAGCGAGTTGTGGCCTGGCTCCCGGAAAAGGCTACCCCCACACGCAAAGGTGCGTGGAAAACAGCAAAGAACAATCTACAAGCGGTCAGGGTGCTTTATGACCGTAGGAGATGCAAATGAGCAAAAAGACAAACCAGTGATTTATGGCAAGCCGATGATTTATGGCTGATGATTTATGATGCCCGTGCAGAATGATTTATGACAACAGAATGATGACAGATTTGTGACAGAATGATTTATGACATCCCGATGATTTATGACCCTGATTCATGACAATGATTTATGATACTCCGACAGGGCGATTTATGACAACAAAACAATGACAGAATGATTTATGATACCTGATGATTTATGACCCATGATTTATGATGCCCAAATGACACTGACTGATAACAATTGTGATAATGTATATAATGATTTATGACCCCGGCTCGAGAAGGTGTCCAGGGGAATTGTACAAAGAGGACGTTTGTAATGAGTAATAAACTGCGGCCAACAACCACCACAAAAACAATGTCTGTTGGCTGTTTGTAGTAATACAAATACACAGGTATGGTATGGTTCCTGGAATGGTCACAGTGAGGCTGTTATTGCAGAGACCGCCCCGAAGGTGGCCTCAAGGGCTGGCGCTGTAATGGCCGCCTGGGCCCAAAAGGAACAGAACCGGTTTGCGCTGGTCAGCACTGCCGGGAAGCGCCGCATGGTGAAAAGGCCCGAGGTAATTTCTCTCCTTCTCCTCCCCCAAGAACAAAGGGAAGAAGAAAGGGGGGAGGGGGATATAAGGCATCGCTCCCCCTGGGCAGCTCACCTTTTACATCAGGGAGCTGGGGGAGCGGCACCAACGGTTTGTCGAGTCCCACCCATCCACACTTAGAACCGCAGCGTCGCAGTGCTGGCCAGGACAAAAAGAACGAAGGGTGCAACGATTAGTGATGGAGACACACCAGGAGTAAGGCCACGCACTTTTGGATGCCTCACGGCTGAGTGAAGTAGGCTAACAAACGGGGTAGCAAACGGACACGGCACTCGCGGCCCAGCCCCCGCCGGTCGGCAGGGCACAAAAGAGTCCAACATGGTAGAGAGCTGCGGCCTAACTCCCGGAAGAGCCTACCCCCCATGCAGAGAGCGCGAGGGGAGCGCAAAGCCAACCCAACGGGGTGGAAGGCGGAAACAAAAGGTGTATTGGTTTGGTTATGGAAACACACCGGCAGGGTGATGTGTAGAAGGAGGGCCACCCACTCTGGGATGCCTCACGGCTGGGTGAGTAGGCCTGACAAAATCAGGGTAGCACACGGAGACGGCACTCGCAGACCAGCCCCCGCCAGATGGTAGGGCACAGGAGAGACTAGCAAGGTAGTGAGTTGTGGCCTGGCTTCCAGAAAAGGCTACCCCCGACACACAAAGGGGTGTGGAAAACAGCAAAGAACAATCTACAAGCGGTCAGGTGACACTGACTGATAACAAGTGTAATAATGTATATAATGAATTTTGACCCCGGCCCGAGAAGGTGTCCAGGGGAAATGTACAATGAGGACGTTTGTAATGAGTAATAAACTGCGGCCAACAACCACCACAAAAACAATGTCTTTTGGCTGTGTGTAGTAATACAAATACACAGGTATGGTATGGTTCCTGGAATGGGCACAGTGATGCTGTTACAACATCTTTCTATTTGATACCTTTACATGTCACCCTTACTGTCGCACATATGTACCTTGGACGTGTTTTATTACTCCCTCGAACTGCTCCAGATTTTCTTAATTTTGACTATTAGGTTAATTATTGACAATGCCTCTCGTTGCTTTTGCCAATCCTTTAGTATACTTGCTGTGATGATATTGCTCCTTCTGAACCCTTACATACCACCAGCATTGTATTTCCAGGCACCCTGGTCGCTAGAAGGCTTTGTACCTTTCTAGTAATGATCGTTATCCTTGGTCTCTTGGATGTACTACTCACTCTATGAGACTGGCTCTTAGTGCTTGACGGTTCTTCTGACATCCAATTGTTGATCAGTGACTCTCCTGACCTTATGCCTATGCATGCAGCGTTTTCTCACCTTCTATGCTTAATTATACTTACTGTCAAAAATCCTAACTCCTGAAATTTTTGTATTTTCCCTCCCTTCCTTCACCTAGGCAATTGAGGCTTGCTACCTTTAGGCATAGTAATTATGTCCTGATGATGAACCGCATATCTGTTGAAGCGGATCGAAACGCCATCGACACTCTTGAAACACCTTATACAAGTTAATTTTGTGTACCAAATGTGCAAAGGTGTTGTGGTGAACTCTTGTTGTACTTTGACATCATCCTAACTCTAAGTGCAACTAACCTTAAGCTTTTGCCTAAAATCCCGCTGTTTCTCTTTGTTTGTATGTATCTATGTGATTAGTAGGGCACAGGTTTGTGCCCCACCAAGTTTTTATCAAAGACAGCACGCAATTGGCCAAAGGCGGTCGCATTGCTCCGCCCATGGCCTATTGGTGTCTATTACAGGCTTGTTCTTTTTTGGATCCATTTCACAGGGAAGCAACTAAATGAAAGAAGGAAAGAGATAGTGAACCATTTCTTCAAGTCACGGTTTTCAGTAATTCATTTCATATTGCCAGCACGTCCACAACATAATGTATAATTTTTTTTTTTTTTTTTTTGGTGTAAAACTTTTATTGACAGTCATCATCCAAGTAACAGCAGTACATTTATACAGTAAGCATGGTGTGAGACGAGAGAATACCACGTACATTTACACAGCTATTCAGCCGACAACCCTCCGGTCCGGCAGCACATGATGAGGATGATATGGCAAACCTTTAGGATGCAGTTTTCGGAGCCATGAAGTTTTACTTTTTAAAGTTCATTTTTGTTTTGTTCCATTGTATAAAATAAAAACCAAACCAAACGTAATGGCTCATTTGTAGCGAATAGACATAAAGCAATGTGGAAAAAGAGTTGCTAGTAGAACACGCCGACCCCCAACCCCAGGCCAACCCCCTTCACCCCCAGGCACAGCATGAGCCGAATTCTCAACGACAAGATTACAAGTCTAATCCCACCCCGTGGCATCCTACAGGTTAATCAATCATTTCCTCCTCATCATCTGAGTCCTCGTCTTCATCCTCCTGCAGCGGGTCGCACAGGTCCCCTCTGTATCTATTCCATGCCTCCCATACCTTATTCCATTTCTTTGGGTTCGCTCTGAGTTTGTATACAGTCCTTTCAGTTAGCATCAATTTGTCCATGGTCTTGCACCACAACGCCAAAGTAGGCAACTCCGCCACCCCCCATCTCTGCGCCACATCGCGCTTTGCCACCATCGTACCAATTGTAACCCACTGCTGTTGTCGGAGGGTAAGATCAGTGCCCTCCCATATATTCAGGAGACAAAGGCGTGGCTCTGGTGTGAGGGAGGTATCAAGGGCCTGTGAGATTGTGCGCATGACCTGTTGCCAATATCTGGCAATGAGAGGGCAACCCCACAGCGTGTGTAACAGTGTGCCGTCCTCCCCACAACCCCTGAGACAGTGAGGGGAATCAGCCCTGTGCATTTTGTGTAAGGTGGTCCTTGTATAGTACACTCTGTGCAGCACTTTTAACTGTACGAGCCTGAACCTGGCCGATACCCCAGCCTCTCTCGGAGACGCCATAGCAGCATTCCAATCTGACTCATCCATAGCACCCAACTCATCCTCCCACTTTTCTCGCAGTTTCTGTAGGGGGTCTGGAAGATTATTCATCAGTTTGCGGTATGTGAGCGAGGTGGCCCGTGATTGCAAAAAATCCGTGAGAAGCCGGTCTTCCAGGGGTGAGGACTCCGGGATCGCAGTTCCTGGTTCCAACACCGCCAGGAGAGCGTGTCTGATTTGGATGTATCTGTATGTTTCAGTGGGGCCTAGGGCATATTGCTGTTGAAGTTGCTCGAATGGAATCACCCCTGTGGACGACCAGAGATCCCCCACCGTTGAGATGCCTATATTATCCCACTGGGTGAACCCCTTACTGGTCCTGAGGCAGCCCAGTTTCTTGGTATCCCAAAGCGGGGTAAGCTTCGTGATGATTCCCTTCCATTGTAGCCTGGTGAGCGCCTTGTACCATAAGGTGACTGTGTGTTTAGTAGGGCCAATCAAGTCCTTGAGGAGGCTTGGGTTATATAGGGGGGCCAACAAACCGTGTGTTCCCAGTTGGGCCCTGTCAGCCAGATATGCCGGGTCATTGTGCGATGCATGGATCCATTGGTTGAGTACCTTGAGTTGAGATGCCCAATAGTATAGCTGCACATTCGGTAATGCTATCCCTCCATCGTACCAACCGCGGTTAAGTTTGAGGTGAGCTATTCTCGAAGGACGCTCACCCCATAGCAAGGTGGTGACGACTGCGGTGATTCTTTGAAAGTAGGAGGGCGGGATTACATTCGGGGTATTTTCCAAAATGTACAGGACCGCGCCATCATTTTAAACAGGGCAGCGCGGCCCAGGAGCGTGAGCGGCAGGGATGACCAATGTCGCACGTCTGCCTTCAGACGGAGGAGGGGGGGTGCCAAATTCCGGTCGTAGAATACGGCCGTATCGCCGGTTACATGAATGCCCAAATACTTGAAGGAGACATCAGTCAACACCAAAGGACAGTGATCAGGGAGGACTGGCCAGGGGCCCTTCAGAACATAAAGGACCGATTTCGTCCAGTTGATTGTATAGCCAGAGGCCGCGCCGTGTTTATCGCAGAGTGCCAGTAGAATCGGAACACTCGATTCGGGGGCAGACAAGTAGACCAACATATCGTCGGCATATAATGATACTCTATCTTCCCAGGTCTCCGTCCATCTAATACCCTTCAGTAGTGGTGTCTTTCTAATAACAATCGCGAGAGGTTCAAGGACCAGTGCGAATAATAACGGGGATAGAGGGCAGCCCTGGCGAGTCCCACGCGCTAGAGGAATCACTCGCGAGATGTGGCCATTGGCCGCCACGTGGGCCATTGGGCCTGTGTAGAGTAGTCGGACCCATGATAGAAACTTCGGTCCGAAGCCCATCCGATTCAGAACTGCGAACAAGTATTGCCACTCTACCATGTCAAAAGCCATCCTGGCGTCCAGTGACAAAATGGCCGCCGGTTCGTTCAGGGAATGTGCTCGTGCCAGTGCGCCGTGCACTCTACGGAGATTTAACGCTGTACTCCTGTGTGGCATAAAGCCGGATTGGTCGGGGTGGATCAGCTGGGAGAGATATAGAGTCAGCCTATTAGCAATCAACTTCGCTAGGATCTTCGCCTCTGCATTGATGAGCGAGATCGGGCGATAAGACGTACAATGCTCTGGAGGTCTGCCAGGTTTTGGGATAGCTACTATCGTCGCCAAGCGCTGGTCTAAAGGCAGTGCTCCGGTCTCACGGCAGTTCTCAAACATGGCCAGCATTGGCGGGCCTAGTGTGTCTGACATCATTTGAAACCATTCGATTGGTATCCCATTGGGGCCCAATGCTCTGCCTGTGCGCAGTGCACCCATCGCCATACAGAGTTCCTCTACCGTGGGGTCCGCTTCCAACTCGGTCCGTGCCTCCGGTGTTAATATTGCTAATTCTACATCTTGGAGTGCTAATTCTGCCGTCTCTGCTGTGACCACCACCTCTGGGGTATATACCCCTTGGAAATGGTCTGCTAAGAGGTCGACAAGTTTAGGAGGGTGCGTGTGATACGTCCCTTCTTGGTCCCGCAACTGTAGAATGTGCCTGCCTCCGTCCCGTTTCTTGTCCAACCAGGCCAGCAATTTGTTGGCTTTGTCGCCCACATCATAAACTCTGCATGCAGTCGACTCTATATGCTCTAACACCCGTCGACGGAGAAGGTCGTCATGTCTTTGCTGACAGAGGGTCAGCGCGTGTCGAGTGTCTTCTGACGGTGTGGTCATATGAGTCACATTGGCCTGTTCCAGCCGCAGTTCCAGTTCTACCAGTTCTTGTTTTTGTTTACGTTTATGATCGGTTATGGTCGCAATTGCCTGGCCCCTCAATACCGTCTTGTATGCCTCCCAGAGTATCGTCGGTGAAGACACCGATCCGGAGTTCTCCTGGAAGTAATGCTTAGTGGCAGATTTGAGGGATTTTCGGATCGGAGGGATTTTAAGGTAACCGGGGTAAATGGGATAGAGTCGTTTGCGAGCCGTGGCCGAGCAGGACAGTGTAGCGATCAAGGGGGAGTGGTCTGATATACCCCGCGGCGCAATCTGTACATCGGCAAAAGTGAGTCTGCCACCCCCCAGTGTGAGAAAATAGTCAATGCGAGACAGGCAGTCGTGGGTGGAGGAATAGTATGAATAGTGGCGATCAGTAGGGTGAAGCTGTCTCCAAATGTCGACCAGACCCTGTGCCTCCAAGAAGTCCCTACATTTCGATGGGCCAGTGGGGGGGGAGCGAGTCGGAAACCTGTCCATGTCAGTGTTAGCCAGTGCATTGAAGTCTCCGCCCACCAGCAGGTCCCCTTCCGGGAGTTCTAAGAGAAATTTACCCAGGTCCGGGAGTGCCGATGAATGTAGTGCTGGTGGGATGTACGCAGACACCACGTTAATGGGCACGCCCTCCCACTGCCCACACACCGCCGCAAAGCGGCCATGCTTGTCCGCTTTCGTGGAGTGATGCATGAAGCGTGACGTTCTTTTCACCCAGACACCCGTCCCCCGGGACCCTGAAGTGAAGTCCGAATGTATTACCATGCGATACCCTCTCCTATCCATAGCTTTGGTGGTCGCCCCCACTAAGTGCGTTTCCTGAAGGAGGGCGATATCACAATTCAGTCTCCTAATACATTGTAAGACCAGCCCCCTCTTCACTTTATCTCCTAACCCCCGAACATTCCATGACATGACCTGTAGCGGTGGCACAGCCCCCACCCCAGTGTCAGGCGTTACTATAGTAGGTCGCGAGAGATCCGCCATTTTGTAATCGTGTGTGCAAGTTGGTGTCCTAGAGGGTAGGATAGAGCCATATTGATTAAAGAATTTCCCATCCCTGTGCAATTATTCACACGGTTGCCCCATATCAGTGTCTGAGGATCAGAGGTGACATACCCGGTGCCAGGAATATGGTCATACGTGACCACCAGCATTTTAAGAATGATGAATATAGCCGAACAATTCAAACAAACAAACCAACCTAACCCCCCCGTTCCCAACATCCCCACCCACCCTGCTTCCCTGCTACACGGACTCCAAACTGCCCGCCACCCCAATTTAGCAGAGTGCTTAAACCCACCCCAAAGAAAACACACAGTTACTTGCTCGTTGGGGGTGAGGAGTACTCCGGAATTAGCGACCCCTCGCACCCTCCACGGAGGCCCTCGGCCCAATGTCCTTGGCGGCTCCAGCCGCAGTCCCTAACACCAATGTCACGCACATGTGCTCAAGGGTCCACCTCCTGACTCAGGTCAGTCTCGTCCCGTACCGGCGAGCTTCTGCCACTGTTCGTACCAGCGTCTCCAACATCGTTACGGTCAGATTGATGCGAGCCGTTCTTAGTCCGTCCAGGGCGGCGAGAGTGGGAGGCAGGACGCCAGCCATCCAGCCAGTCTCGTGCAGTTCCAGGGTCGTCAAAAAACCAGGTTCTATTCTCCGCCACCACCCGGAGCCTGGCTGGGAAGATCATGGAGTAAGGGAGTTCACGTTTCCTAAGTTCCTTTTTAACATCCAAGAATGTTTTTCGCCGCCTGGCCACCTCCGCCGTGTAGTCCGGGAAAAATGCCACAGTTGAGTTGAGGATTTTCACCGATGGTGAGACACGTGCCGCCTGGAGAATGGCGTCCCGGTCGCGGTAATTAAACAGTCTTGCTAGGATCAGCCTAGGCGAGGCCCCTGGTTTCGGTTGACCCCCCGGGACCCTGTGGGCCCGCTCCACGGAAAAGAAGGCCGATAGGCCTTTAGGTCGAAGATGAGTTTTGATGAGCTCCTCCACGTACAAATCCATCGCCCTCACACCTTCAGTCTCCGGAACGCCAAGAATGCGCACATTGTTCCGCCTGGAACGGCCCTCCTGATCGTCGAGTTTGTCCTTAAGGAGCTTGTTTTCCGCCATGACCGCTTCCATGGCCGTCTGCAGTTCCGAGACATCCTCCACCAGCGATTTCGTGACAAGCTCTAGCGAGCCTACTTTTTCGGCCATCTTGTGGAAGTCTGCTCGGATAAGGGTGATTTCGGTCGAGATAGAGCCCACCGTCGTTTGGACCTGCGAGAGTGCCTTCATAACGTCATCCAGCGTCGCCTTCTTCGTCCCCCCAGGCTCGCCTGGTTTTACGGGGGGATTCTTCCCATCCGCCGGAGGGGAAGCGGTTCTATCGTTTGTGAAGCGGTCAATACGAGTCTGGGTTGTACCACCTTTCACACCTTTCCCGGCCATTGTTCGGTCGCGGAGAGAATACAGTTCGTCGGTCCGGTGGGATATCAAGAGAAATCACTGTCAGGATGCGGTCCTCAGTTCGATGCGCAGAAGGCTTCCGTTGCAATGAGGGAGACGCCCCGATGGTCCCCGCAGGGCAGACTGTCGGACAAAGTTCGGATGGTCGTCTTGATAAACTACGGCCACCCTTCTTATGAGCTCCGCTGGATATGGCGAGCAGTGTGTTACTGGGCAGGGCCGTCACTAGGTGTGATCCTCCAACACCGACCACTTCCTGTCTGTAGTAGCCGAGCGGGCTGCACTTCCGGTCGGCCTCAGTTGCCACTAGAGTGCCCGGAGATGGGCCTGTGCTCCGGTCGGATCTGCAGTCGACGATAACTTCGTCGTCCAATTCACGATTTTCGTCTGGGAACCTGCCACCAGCTCCGCCCGGTCTTGGGCGTTCGGTGCCGCCGTCGGAGGCAAGAAGTAGTCTTGGATTATCGTGCGGATAGATGGAGAGGCCGCTTCCCTGCCGGAGCTAGTCCTCTATGCTGCCGCCATGTTCGGCCGCCGGCCACGCCCCCCATAATGTATAATTTCTAGACTTTCTACAGAATTCCAGTTGCGGGAGTCTGATATAACAGAAGAGTGAGAACAAAGATAAACACTGAAGCTGCTCGCAGTATCAGAATAGAAACGGCCATAGAGATAAGAAGAATCTTCAGCCCCGATTGTTCAGTTAACAAATCACTGTATTCAGGGAGCTGTAGTTTGAGGTTTTTTCATCGGACTCAACTAAGGTTGCTTGTTAGAACTGCCGGTGCTCAGCAGCAGCGGGGGGACCCATCCCACTTAAAGCCCTGCCTATGGTATTAGAGGGCTCGTGGTGTTAGGGAAGTGTAGTATGCAGTTTGGGGGGGGGGCTGGGGAGCGGTAATGAAAGCGATTGACTGTGTTTTTCACCTTCTGTATAATCTATGTAGCAAACCTTATACTCCCGCTTTTCAAAAAAGTAGATTGTCAGTCTCGGTCACAGGATACAACGCACCGGGCTTCTAAATGGGGCCGTCCTGGGGGAGGGTTGATGATTCACAGAGCGTCCACTCTGTGTTACTTCGGGCAATGGTGCGAGCCAGGCCAGGTTTTTCAGTGGGATTGGGTCATTTAGATTTGGGGGCGGGGTCAAGGTGACAGTTAGGGGAAGACAGCTATGGCACTGGCCGCAAGTAGAGGTGCGCAGGGCGCTTTTAGGTGGTTATGCAAGGTTTTCCTCCACAAAGTAGTTTAAGATGGTTGATGAGGAAGTGTTTTATTTATACCCATAAGTCACACCACTGGTTGGTGAGCTGCAGAATGGGGCTGCAGCCTCGGGAGAGCCTGCTCCACCTAGCTCTGCACAGCCATGAAAGCTATTATGGGGCCTTCACGCACAAAGGGTGTGGGCGTGGAACTGCAAGTGCGTGCTTGCATGTCTGGAGGAGTGAGGAGGTCAAGGCGCGGGCCTACCCACAGTCAAGCTGCTGGAGGGATGGGTGGGTCACAAGCCCCATGGAATGGCTTCGGTTACCCCGAGTCACTCTCTGGGATTCGAGGCCTAGCCTCCTTGAGTGGTCGCTCCCCTGCCTCTCCACCTGAAGCGGTATCGTTAATCTGAGCTGCATTGTGTGACTGTACACTATTTAGAACTGCTAAATATTTGTATTGACCTCGCCTGCTTGCCGGTATCTTTAAGTGCGCTGCATTGATTGATTGTGCCATATTTCGACCTGTGCATTTTTTCGAACAGCTAATTAAGTGTATTAACTGCACCTCGCTTGCTTGCACCATTGTTGCTTTGACATAGAGTTAACTGCGCGATACCCCCCGGCGCCCTGCTCGACTCCCCCCTCCATTTTGGATCTGTTGTTGTTGTGCTCCGTGTTGACCTGAGCCCGCCCCGCCTCCCAGCTGAGCCGCCCCTCCCACTAACTATTTACAGCGCTCCCTGTCCCAGAAGCGCTGTGATCCCTCTCTGCTTCTGCCCTGAGTGGTCGCTCCCCTGCCTCTCCACCTGAAGCGGTATCGTTAATCTGAGCTGCATTGTGTGACTGTACACTAGGGGTGGGCGGCCAGCTACGCTCCGTCCACGGAGTGTGCGTAGTGCCGCCTACTCCGCATTTTGCGGAGCGGGCGTAGCCAGGCGGCACTACGCACGCTCCGCAGACGGAGCGTAGCTGGCCGCCACCCGCCTCCCTCCCGCCCTCCCTAAATACTTTAAATTAAAGGAGACAAATAATTTAAAATGCACTTACCTTGCCCGCTGCTGCCCGCCGCGTCCCCGGGGCTCGCTATCTTCCGTCTTCCGTCTTCTTTATTAATGCGCATGCGCGGGCGGCCGCGCATGCGCATTTTCTCGTGAGAAATGCGCATGCGCGGCCGCCCGCGCATGCGCATTAATAAAGAAGACGGAAAATAGCGAGCCCCGGGGACGCGGCGGGCAGCGGCGGGCAAGGTAAGTGCATTTTAAATCATTTGTCCCCTTTAATTTAAAGTATTTAGGGAGGGCGGGAGAGAGGCGGGTGGCGGGGCTGGCGGCCAGTGGTGTTTGCGGAGTGGGGCTACGCGGAGTGCGGAGGTGGGCGTAGTTTCTCGCCCACTTCGCGTAGCTCCGCGAAGCCCCACTCCGTCAACTCCGCCCAGGGTTACTGTACACTATTTAGAACTGCTAAATATTTGTATTGACCTCGCCTGCTTGCCGGTATCTTTAAGTGCGCTGCATTGATTGATTGTGCCATATTTCGACCTGTGCATTTTTTCGAACAGCTAATTAAGTGTATTAACTGCACCTCGCTTGCTTGCACCATTGTTGCTTTGACATAGAGTTAACTGCGCGATACCCCCCGGCGCCCTGCTCGACTCCCCCCTCCATTTTGGATCTGTTGTTGTTGTGCTCCGTGTTGACCTGAGCCCGCCCCGCCTCCCAGCTGAGCCGGCCTCCCACTAACTATTTACAGCGCTCCCTGTCCCAGAAGCGCTGTGATCCCTCTCTGCTTCTGCCCTGAGTGGTCGCTCCCCTGCCTCTCCACCTGAAGCGGTATCGTTAATCTGAGCTGCATTGTGTGACTGTACACTATTTAGAACTGCTAAATATTTGTATTGACCTCGCCTGCTTGCCGGTATCTTTAAGTGCGCTGCATTGATTGATTGTGCCATATTTCGACCTGTGCATTTTTTCGAACAGCTAATTAAGTGTATTAACTGCACCTCGCTTGCTTGCACCATTGTTGCTTTGACATAGAGTTAACTGCGCGATACCCCCCGGCGCCCTGCTCGACTCCCCCCTCCATTTTGGATCTGTTGTTGTTGTGCTCCGTGTTGACCTGAGCCCGCCCCGCCTCCCAGCTGAGCCGCTCTCGCCCCTCCCCCTTCCCACCATCCATATATGACAGCAGCCCAAGCGCGCAGCGTCCACGCGCAGCGACCGCGCCCAATCCGCGCCGAAGGTGCGCCAAAGGTAAGCCCGTCTACGCCCGTCCGCGCCTGGACCGCGCCCAGCGCCAGACCCCCTGCCCCTCGCGCTGCCCAGCCCTCCCGCATCACCTACGATGCCGCCACCCTCCTAGCCTTTAACCCCGGTCGCGCCCCCAACTGCGTCCAAGCCGCTCCTGGACACACCCATCGACCTTTCTCTTGCTACTCCTGCAAATTCATCGGCACCGACAACATCTCCGCTACGACCACACCACAGATTCCCGACCCCAACCACCTACAATGCATCCTTCTCAACACTCGATCGGTCCACAGACACGCCATTGGCCTATGGAATCTACTAGACACCATCTCCCCAGACATCGCCTTCCTAACAGAAACATGGATGAACGCTTCTTCCGCCCCAGACATCACCATTGCCATCCCTGAAGGCTATAAGATCACACGCAAGGACCGTACCGGCCACACAGGAGGAGGAATCGCTATCGTCCATAAAAAATCAATCCACATCTCAACCAGCTCTGACGTCAACCTCGCCAACTCTGAACACCTTCACTTCCAGATCCACATCGACCCCAAGACCACACTCAGAGGCACCCTCCTTTACAGACCACCAGGACCCCGCGCAAAATTCAGTGAAGACATCACGGACTTCATCACTTCACACGCGCTCCCCTCCAAAGATTACATCCTTCTGGGAGACCTCAACTTTCACCTTGAAAAGAACAACGACCGCAACACCACCACCCTCTTGGACAACCTCGCCAACCTCGGACTTAAACAACTGGTCACTTCCCCCACCCACATCGCAGGTCACACACTCGACCCCATCTTCACCTCCAGCAATCATGTCTCCTTCAGCCACACTACGGATCTCCTCTGGACTGACCACAGCTGCGTTCACTTCACCTACAACAAGCCGAAACCCACCAACCACCTCCAATCAACTCTGCAAAGAAACTGGAACAAAATCACCATCGACCAGATCTCCTCATCGCTCCTTCTAAACACCCCAGCCCACTCTTCTAACCCAGACCAAGCCGCCGCCAACTTCACCCTATGGTTATCCAACACCGCCGACATCCTAGCACCACTGAAAAAACGTCAACGCAAACCTAGCAGCAAGAAGGCCTCATGGTTCAACGATGATCTTAAGAAGTCCAAGAAACTCTGCCGCTCCCTTGAAAAGGCCTGGAAAAAAGACCCAACCACTAGCACCAAGGACGCCTTCAGAAACGCCACCCGCACACACCACCAACTAATCCGAAAGGCCAAGAAAACAGCATTCAAGGATCGACTAGACAACAACGCCCACAACAGCAAGGAACTTTTCAACATCGTCAAGGAATTTACCAACCCCTCGGCCAACTCCAACGACATCACCCCTTCTCAAGCCCTCTGCGACTCCCTGGCTTCATTCTTCCACAACAAAATTGCAGACATCCACAACAGCTTCGACAACCAACCCGGAGACCAACCCACCCAACCATATGCTGAACATTCTCCCCCCTTGAACGCTCTTAACGACTGGAACCCAATCTCCACTGAGGACACCATCCGCCTGATGAACTCTATCCACTCAGGATCCCCCACAGACCCATGTCCTCACCACATCTTCAACAAAGCAGACTCCGTCATAGCACCGCACCTCCGAGACGTCATCAACTGCTCCTTCAACTCCGCCACCTTCCCGGAAAGCTGGAAACACGCTGAACTCACCGCCCTTCTGAAAAAACCCACAGCGGACCCCACCGAACTCAAAAATTACCGCCCCATATCGCTCCTTCCATTCCCAGCCAAAGCCATCGAGAAAGCTGTCCACAACCAACTCGCCGCCTTCCTCGAAGCCAACAAATCCCTCGACTCCTCACAATCTGGCTTCCGAGCAAAACACAGCACTGAGACCGCCCTCATCGCAGCAACAGACGACATTCGAACTCTACTGGACAATGGAGACACAGTCGCCCTCATCCTCCTCGACCTCTCTGCAGCCTTCGACACAGTCTGCCACAGTACCCTTTTACAACGCCTCAGAAACATCGGAATACAAGGAAAAGCACTCGAATGGATCACCTCGCTCCTCACCGGAAGAACCCAGAGAGTCCGCCTTCCACCATTCAAATCCGAAGCCACTGAAGTCATCTGTGGCGTACCACAAGGATCCTCACTCAGTCCCACCCTCTTCAACGTATACATGAGCCCCCTTGCGGCCATCGCTCGCCAACACAATCTCAACATCATCTCCTACGCTGATGACACTCAACTGATCCTTTCTCTCACCAATGACCCTAGCACCGCCAAAACTAACCTACACGAAGGAATGAAAGAAGTTGCCGAATGGATGAAACAAAGCCGTCTGAAACTGAACTCAGATAAAACAGAAGTCCTCATCTTAGGTACATCCCCCTCTGCATGGGACGACTCTTGGTGGCCGGAAGCCCTTGGAAAAGCACCCATCCCGACAGACCACGCACGGAAACTAGGCGTTATCCTGGACTCTTCACTCTCAATGAACAGACAAGTCAACGCCGTATCCTCATCCTGCTTCAACATTCTTCGCATGCTCAAAAAAACATTTCGCTGGATCCCCACCGAAACCAGAAAAACAGTCACCCATGCTCTGGTCACGAGCCGACTGGACTACGGAAACACCCTCTACGCAGGTACTACCGCTAAACTCCAGAAGAAACTCCAACGAATCCAAAACGCCTCAGCCAGGATCATATTAGACATCCCACGTAACGAACACATCTCTGGCCACCTGAAAGACCTCCACTGGCTACCCATCAATAAGAGGATCACCTTCCGACTGCTAACCCACGCACACAAATCACTCTACGACATCGGCCCAGAATGCCTCAACTCACAACTGTCCTTCTACACCCCCTCCCGCCAACTACGTTCTTCCAGCCAAGCCCTCGCCACTATTCCCCGCATCAACAAGACCACCATGGGAGGCAGATCCTTCTCATACCTGGCAGCTAAAACATGGAACTCACTCCCCACCCACCTTCGCCTTACCCAGAACCACCTAGCTTTTAGAAAGCAACTTAAAACGTGGATATTTGACAAGTAAGCGTCCCCCCCTCCCTAAGCGCCTTGAGACCCTCTGGGTATGTAGTGCGCTATATAAATTCTCTGACTTGACTTGACTTGACTTGGCATCAAGCCATGGCTGGGTTAGTGAAAAGAGATCGCGTTAATTTCAAGACGGTTTCGCCACACTTCTTTTACAGGACAGCCTAAATCCTCTACAAATAGATCTGCAGAACCAGTTGGAGAAGTTTTAAACGCTAAGTTTGAGGGTGCCAGAAGAGACGGATCTTGCTTCGAAGTTGAAGTGGACTATGTTGTGGTCTGTCCAGGTCAGCTCTGTAGTGTGGGAGAACTTGACTCTGTCGCTGGTGGAGAAGATGAGGTCTAGTGTGCTTCCTGCATTGCATGTGGGGGTGGCGACCAGCTGTAAGAGACTGATGTTGCTCATGTTCTTTAGTAGGGTGGTCAAGTTGCCGTCTTTGGGGTTTTCTAGGTCAAAGGTCAGGTCTCCCAGGCAGATGTAGTGGTTGGATTTGATTGCCAGAGGAGCAATGACGTCTAGGATGGAGTTTCAGAAGCTGCAATGGGGGCCGGGAGGGCCTGTCGACAAGGGATCCTCTGATGGGTGTTTAGGTGTCAGGTTGGATTGCAAAATTGAGGTGTTCCATGATCGGTCCAAGGTGGTGCATTTGAGGGAGTCCTTGTGGATGATGGCAATGCCTCTGCCTTGTCTTTTGGAGGGGTCGCATGGATCATCTTGTATCCAGGAGGTGTCGCGGTGGTGATGTCGCGTACTGATGAGGGGGTGAACCAGGTTTCTCACGTCAGGTGAGGGTGGTTATGGTATCCCAGATTTCTGTGGAGTGCTTGCAGAGGAATCGGGCATTCAGCAGCACGCTGTGGAGCAGCAGTCTCTGGTCGGGTGTCAGCTGGGTATTGGTCACGTGGGTTCCTACGTCACAGGTGCAGCGGCAGTGGTGGCAGGTGAAGGGTACTTCTGTGGACTGAGGAGAAACGTTGCCACCTCTGATGTCCAGGCTCTTGGGGTCAAGGCCTCGGAGTTCATCAGGGGAGTGCCGAAGGTGGGCGGTGGAACCAGGATTTCTGGTGCTGGGCACGGTCCAGGCGCAGATCGGCTTGCCTTTGATACACCGGCAGCATGGCCACACTGCGGCCTCATTAAGTAGCCTCAGGAGGTGGGAGGGGCAGTTTACGAGGCAGGGGGCGGGGGATGGAGCTGCAGAGATGGCAAACCAAAGTGGACCGGTTTGCCTGAGGGCGCGGGAGGGAGGAGAGGGAGGGGAGCAAGGAGAGTGGGAGGAAAGGATGCCAATAGCGAGGGGCTGTAACAAAGAGGGGTGAAAGAATGAATTAAAGTGAAAGAAATAGGAGCCAGAAACAGGCAGGGAAAGAAGAGGATAGAAAAATAGAGAAGCAAAAACAAATAAAATTTGAGTGCAAAAGGACTAGGAAGCGGTCAAGGACAGAATAAAGGAATAAGAATGAAAAAGAGGAAGGGTAAGAAAGGCAATATTGTTATGTTATAGTATTTTGTCAATGACCGAAACCCAACAATTTCATGGATATTTTTGTAGATCTTTGGCGTAAAACCTTTTTGCAAAGTCTGCTCACAGACTTCTGGTTGCGTTCTTGGTGTGCTATCAAGATCCGTCTTGTTCATGTTTTCTTTTTAGCGAGCCTTTCTTTCGACGGGAAACCTCATATCAAGCCGCGGTGGTCTTGACGGTTGAAAAATATCCATGAAAGTTTTGATTTTAGGTCATTGATCAGCCTCCGCAGTAAATGGTTGTTCTGTAGGATGGTTTGAATAAAGATAAGCAGGGATCGGCTGATCTCGCTACATCAAACAAGCTTTCTGGTCCTGAGGAGAACCCCATAGTAAACTCGGGGTTTGAAATGCGTCGACCTGTTTTTGCCAATCAAGTGTATAAATGAATGTGAAATTTGGAAATTCTTGAAACTTGGGAATTCTTTCTTGTTTGGCTTTTGTTTTTCGTCTGGCTTCATATGATGTGTACAAATATGAAATAATGAAAGGTGTTTTGTGTGTGGGTTTGCTGGAATGTGTGTGGATTGGAAGTAGTGTATGGTTGTGATGAAGGATAGATGTGATATGGTTGTTTGAGTTTGAAAGTGAGGTTGATTTGGATCTAAGGACGTCAAAAGACGCAGTGAATTTGTGTTTTGGCAAGAAAAGGCAGTTTGTCTTTTTGGTGTGTGTCAAAAATTTTAAATGGATAAAATGTTCTTCACTTGAGTAAAACATGTGACTTTTTGAATAACATTTCTTGATTAAATCATTTTGGAACAGATTGTTCAAGGTAACTTTGATTCAATTGTATGCCCCATTAGAAAAAAGAGAATGAGTACCAGAATTGGCATTTTGATGTTTTTTGTTTGATTAGGGCTCAGCCTTACTGATTGGAGCCTAAACCCTTCTTTGTTTTATAGTATTTTGTATGTCAGTGGGGAATTTAATATTACTGATGGAATATCCAAGTCTTCAGCTTTTTCCTGAAGATTGCTTCTCTTTCCAGGCGTCTAAGTTCACGTGGTAGTAAATTCCATAGCTTGGGTGCCAGATGAGAGAAGGATCTACCTCCCCATCTGGCTCTTTTGATTCTTGTCATTTTTAGTAGACGTTCAGTGCAGGATCTAAGGCATCTATTGTGGATATATGTGTTTACCAAGTCTCTGATTTTACAGGTGACCTTATTGTTTCTGGCTTGGGGTGTCAGTCAAGATGTTTTGAATTTACTCTAGCCTCAATCGGTAACCAGTGTAGCGCTTTTAAATGCTTACCCACTGGTTCCTGAATTGGGACCCTAGGAAAAAGTCTAACTGCAGCATTCTGCACGACCTGGAGTTTTTTTATAACAAAATTTGGTGCCCCCAGATGAAGGGGGTTTCCATAATCAAGGTGTGATGTAGCCAGTGTATGTACTGTCTTTCTTAGCCGCAAAGGGATAAACTCCAAAATCTTACGGAGCATTCTGAGTAGCCAAAAGCAAGTACCTGCCAGTTTATTTGCTTGGGTCTCCATTCTTAACTCCCTGTCTATCCAGAATCCAAGATTTTTGATAGAGGAACTTGGGACTGGTGACACCCCTAGACAAGATGGCTAGCTATTCAGAATCCTCGGGACCGCTTTATTTCCGAGGACCTTCAGCTCAGTTTTGTCCCTGTTCAGTTTTAAACAACTGCTTGTTATCCATTCCACATCCCTTTCCGAACATGACGCTAGATGCTCTGATTCGCTATAAGTTCTGGACCCGAGTGAGACCACCAGCTGTGTGTCGTCTGTATATGATATCATGGAAATACGGAACTCCTGGACTATGCCGTCCAATGGACGCATATAGATGTTAAACAATGTAGGCTAAGTGAGGAGCCCTGTGGCACTCCACAGGTCAATGGCATTGTATCTGAGACAAAGTTGGCTTCCATGACTTGGAAAGATCTGTCCTTTAGGAAAGATACAAGCCACTCCAAGGCTTTATCCTGCATACCGATTTCCACAAGTTTAGTTTTCAGAATAGAATGGTCCACTGTATCAAATGCAGCATGGCGGCTGAGCTGCCTTGGTCAAGGGCCATTTTTAGTTCTTCTGACACTGCTAGCAGTGCAGATTTCTTGCTGTGCTGTGCCCATAAGCCCAGCTGTGTAGGATGAACACAGAGGTTATTATCCAAAAACTCTGATAGAGCTCCATTTACATGTTTCTCTAGTAGTTTACCAATAAATGGTAGAAGTGATATTGGTTGATAATAGTTATTTGATTATAGAGTGTTTCCAGGCATGTGGGACTTCACCTGCCATTAATGAAAGATTAAGGGTTTCCACTATTGATGGAAGCAAGTCCTCAATAACCTTGCAGAGTATGTGGGGTGGGGCCAGGTCTAGTGGGGAGCCTGATCTGATCTTTTCCATTAGTGTTCATACATTATTTTTATTAGTAGGTAGAAAGCAACTTAAATCCAGAGTGGAAGAGGTCCACACATGATCTCCTTCTTGACTTATAGTTGTCTCGATCTATCCTTGGAGGGAGCTAATATTTCCATGACTTTTTTATGGAAGTAAGTGGCTAGGTCATTGCATTTTTCCTCCGAAGGCTGAGAGATAGGATTATCATGAATTAGCATAGTTAGGGATTAAACCACTTTAAAGAGTTCCTTAGATAAATTCTGAGTCTGATTAATTTTCTTTTCAATGAATTTTGCCTGAGCATCTTTAATGTTGTTATTTTAGATCCTAATGGCTGCCTTATAACTAGCCTTAAGTTGCAGGTCATCGTTTTTCTCCATTCCCTTTCATCTTTTTTACAATTTTTCCTTAAGGACACTAACTGTGCATTAAACCAAAGAGCCTTTTTGGTGTTTGTTCTTGGTTTGAAAATATTTTTTGGGGCGTCCTTGTCCAAGGATTGAGTGATTCAGCTTTCCCAACTGGAATATGCTTCTTCAATACTTCCCTGTATCTTGGGAGCTGAAGAATCTAGAAGATCCCCCCAAGCCTCTGGGTTAAGCTTAGACCAGTTCCTCGGCCTGGTATTGACAGTGTGTTGGTGATTTTTCTTCCCATATTACACATTGCAAACTGAAGTAGATGGTGGTCTGACCAAAGCACCTGTACTGGGGAGGATACTGAGATTTTGGGATCACTAGAGAATAATGGGTCAAGTATATGTTATTTGATATATGAAGAAGAAGTTATTAATTTGGATAATTGTAGCCCCCCAAGTTCTTGCAACAGCCTCTTAGCTTTAGGAAGATTCTGATCATCAAAGTGAAAGTTTAGATCTCCTAGAATGGTGCTATGAGCTTTCTTCATCATAAAACTGGCCAGAGTATCTATTAAGCTGTCTAAAAACTCAGCACAAGGACCTGGGGGCTTATAAATTAACAGCTCTAAGTAGGTATATGTAGGAGTGAAAGTGATGGTGAATTGACAGAATTCAAAATCTAGAATGGAAAGGGGATTAATGACGCATTTATATTCTTCATTTAACAAGAATGCAAGACCCCCTCCCCCCTTTCCTATACGATCATGTCTATAGATTTAAAACCCATGGGGGAGAAGAGGGGCATTATAATATCCGATATGGAGTTACCATTGAGCCAGATTTCAGTAACAGACAAGATGTCAAGGTGTCCCTCCTCCAGTAGCACGAACTTTAATATTGTGCTTAGTGAAGGAGCTGCAATTAATTAGGCCTAGTTTCCAAGAAGTGTTCTCAGCTTGAGATCTGCCAACATCAGAGTTGAGGTTATCTCATACGTTTAACTCATAATTGCAATGTTTGCATACCTGCACGACCTCAGACCAGCAGTCAAATTGCCCTCCATTGTCACTGCATAGTTCAGAGGTAGGCCTGAGTTTCACCAGCTGATTCGCAGTGTACTTGGTACATGTCTGCTGAATTTGGGCAGGGTTCCTGGACCTGTACGGGCATGGGCAGGCACAGACTGGCTTGCCTTTGGCACGCCAGCGGCGTGTCCGCTGCACACGTTCGCAGCGCGCCTGCTGCCTCGCCACCATTTTAAAGCGTAGGAGGTTAGTAAACTAGCACGCTGACCTCTGGCGCCAAATTGCACTCATGGTGGAAAGGGGTAACGCTACCTCTCTACCGCACTCTATGGTTACCAGTCTGCCAGCCTGCCAAAAACTAGGAGCTCCCACTTTGGACCTCGCTCTCACTACCAGTAAGTACAAATTTAAACCAAGGTTAAAATAAATAAGATCCTGTCTGATACATAAATATGGCACACTTATGGTCCTGTCTTATACATTAAAATGACATACTTAAAATCCGCACCTCCTGCTTCTTAGCTAGTATTCACCGGCACACCTGCGGCCTCGCCACCATTATAAAGCGTTAGAGGTCAGTAAACTAGCACGCTGACCTCTGGCGCCGAATTGCACTTTATGGTAGAGAGGGGTAACTCTACCTCTCTACTGCACTCTATGGTTACCAGCCTGCCTGCCGAAAACGAGGAGCTCCATCTCTGGGCCTCGTTCTCGCTACCAGTAAGTACAAATTTAAACCCAGGCTAAAATAAATAAGAACCTTTCTGATAGGCTGAGAATATAGCTATACCTAGATTTGCTTCACAGGAGGTCTTGGGGTCCGAGGGCCCCAAAAAGGTGAAAGGAACAAAGGAGGCAAAAGAGACAAAAGAAGCAAAACAATTTGCACTATTTGTGAAAAGAGGTACTTTGCAGTCTCCTCTTCCTGGTCCAAGTTCCGCCTTGAAACTCTCTAAGGCGCCTTCGGATCCCATTTCTCCTTCAGCTCGATCGACTACAACAGCAGAAGATCTGACTCTCTCAAGTTTGGTTCATATGCAAACAAATTTGAAAGTTGCTCTCTCCACAGAAAATGAGACACATCTGGGCCAAACACCCGATCAGACCGGGACAGCAGCTTTAACTCTGCTGCTCAATCAGGAAGGGAGACCTGCGGGACATTTAGAATCAGTGGAGTTTTTAGAAATTGCGGATGTCCCTGATCCAACTGCAATTAGATCTAGCCCCCCCAGTACAATTATGACTCCACAAGTCAACTTACAGCCTCAGACCCAGGCTCAGGCCCCCCTACGAGAGACTAGATCTTCAATTCCAGGATGCTCCTCTTCAACTATAGGTCCTGTTCATGTTATCCCCAGCTCCGATCTGGAACCAATCGATGAACTTCAACTGAGTCTCAAAGATATGTTAAATTTGATTCTGGAAGAAATCCGTGAGCTAAAAAGAACCCAGAAAGTCGACTTACCTCTATTCATCAACGTCTAGAGACAATTGAAGGCGCAATGTCATCCTTTCCAGTTAGGTTGCAGGAGGCGGAAATCAGGATCTCTGCCTTAGAGGACCAGATGGTCACCGTAATGGGCGAGGCCAAAGTGGCAGTTAAAAGCAAGCATCCTTGCTTTTCAAGAACAAACTGGAGGAGTTAGAAAATCACTCAAGGAGGGCCAATCTTCAGATAGTGGAAATTCCGGAAGGAACTGAGGGCTCTCAAACCTTGCAGTGGGTTAACTCATTTATTAAAAAAAAGGTCATCCCAGAGTTTGACGGTGATCTCACTATCACCAGGGCCCATCGTGTTCCCTTCCGCCCTTTTCCAAATTCCACGCTACCACGGACGATTCTGTTAAATTTTGCAGATTTTCGTATAAAAGAGAGGATATTGTCTAAGGCCATCCAGCAGAGACAATTCCCAGTAAATGAGACTGTGAAATGTTGCATTTTCTCCGATATGACGGCTGCTGCGGCTCGTACGAGGAAGGAATTTGTGAAGATGCTTCATTTATTTAAAGCTAATGGGGCACAATCATCCATCGCCTAGCTGTCCAAATTGAGGGTCCTGGTGAAGGGCACATTTTTTATGCTCTCTGATTTGGATGAAGCCCAAGAGTTATTAAAGGAGATCACGCAGGGCTCTGGGACAAAGGGGGAGAGGCTGTCTATTGTGGCAACTATTTGGGTAGGGCCAGAAGGGGGTCGGTGGGTCGAGTAATGTCTTCTTGTTATTTCTCTTTCTGGCTGGCCCAGTTAAGGCAATTGGGTTGGATCAGCTATCCTTTGATTATCATTTGATTATAGTAGATGCTTTAGTCTCAATGTGCATGCCGGCTTGCCAGTATATATTTATTGCTTGTTTTCCTTTTTTTACACCTTTGCTGGGGGGGGGGGCAGGGGCTAAATCATCAGGTGTAATTACATGACACCCAGGTTAGAGGGGGCTGTGGAAATGTGGTTGGTGTGGTTGGAGGGGGGAGGCTCCACATTTCAGGGGGTGGGTCACACCGGGTTGGTGGGGGGTTTAAAGAGCTAAAAAATGAATTCCTCTTCTTGTTCGCTGATTCCATTCAGGCCATTGAGTCCATTCAGGTCCTAAACTTTAGTTTTGTAAGCGTGACTCTTGCTGGGAAGTTCAAGTGGCTTAAAGCTGATTTAGATTTTAACCATGGCTAGTAAAGAACTGCTGAAAGTGGTATCTTTTAATGTTAACGGTCTTAATAACCAAAAGAAAATGCGTGCAATCGAATAGTGGATCAAATCAGAAAACCCAGCAGTGATTTTGTTGCAAGAGACTCATATTCCAGTTGTAAAATTGCCCCAATTTTCAATGTTTAGATCGTGGGCTGCCTATATAGGATTTTCTTCATCTTCAGCCTCTGATAGAGGAACAGCAATTTTTCTAAGCAAAAAACTTCAAGCAGAGGTTGTTAATTTTGATAAAGATCCACAGGGGCGTTGGTGTTGGGTTACTTGTTCCCTTAGGCATAGTAAGAGACCGTTAACGTTTGCAGTATTTATGCTCCGGTTGAGGATAATCATAAGCCCTATGAGGATCTCTTTCAGTCCTTAATTCAGGTTGCTGGGGAATTGGTTGTGGGGGGGGCGAATTTAATATCTTAATGAACCCCAAAATAGATTCATCAGTGAAGGGTAAAAAGCAGCTGAAACCTAAATCTTTGAGAACCTTGCAAAATTATGCGTCAACCTTGGATCTTCATGATCCTTGGCGTATGGCTTTTCCTACTAAAACTGAATATACTTGCTGGTCAGGCAGATTTCGTTCTTCGTTACAAACTGATTTTTTCTTGGTTTTACGTATTTTAGGTTTTTGTCAGCTAAGATTTCTCTATAATGGATTCTCTGATCATGCCTTGCTGGTTCTTGAGCTATCTTTAGGTAATTTTCCTAGGTCTCCTCAAAGGTGGTTGCTAAATAAACAATATTTAATTTAACAGGATTGGGTCAACTCTATGGGGATTGAGATAAAAGAGTTTGTATCACGAAATATTGCGCCTGCTCCTCTGAGTGTGCTATGGGACGCACTTAAGGCCTTTGTTCGTGGATTATTTATTGGCAAAGATGCTGAAATGGTTGAAAAGGTTAAGGAAGATGAGAGAATTTTGGAGCAGAAGATCCAAATATATTTCTCTGCTTTTTTAAGTAACCCCTCTCTCTCTAATCAACGGCAGTTGGACCAGTCTAAGCGTGCTCTCAGTGCCAATTATTATACTCAGAGTGATGCCTCATTTCAGCAACATCGCCAAAAAGCCTATGAGGAAAGCAATTTTACTGGTAGGTTTTTAGCTTGGCAGGCCAGGGAACAAGCTGCCTCAAGTCAGATTAATTAAGCTAAAGGCAACGGTCCTTGACAGGGAAAATAACCACTTCAATAATTATAGGCCACAATATGCACTATAATGAAAAAATGTCCAGCCGGACTTTGGAATTTATTCAATGTTTAAATATGTTAGATCAGACGAACCAACAATGAAACAGTGGGACACAATCCTGCATCCACAATGTTACACATACATTAAACAGTACATATACTTAGGGTATTTCAGGCATATAGAAAACAGGAGCAAAAAGGAAATTTACAGTGCGTTTGCTTCACATATGTGGGAAACACATGGTTTTTTGGCACATAATAGTACACTAGTGTTTAAACCACATATTGTGTCGACGGCGTTTCGATCCAGTTAACAATAATGGATCATCATCAGGACATTCATTGCTTGCCTGAATTTAAAAGCCTATATTAACAGGAAGGAAGGGGACATATAACAAATCATTAACCAACTGTGTTACTCATAGGACAATTCTAATGCAAACTCATACCAAGCTTAAGGTGCTAATGGTCATTCAAGTGAAAAGGTGTCAGGCAACCTGTGCCAACCATCCACAGCGCAGTAGTGAACAAACCATGCCACGCTCGGAATATGTGTCGTGAACATGATGTGTACAATGGTGCCTATAGCATGCCCAAGTGATATATATCAGGGTAGTAGAAGGTCGTACGCCGTTAGTGCACGTCCAACATATGTGCAACAAGGTAATTGAATTAATGTGCAAAGGGAATTAATTATATAGGCCCCAGTTCTAACGAAGTTGAAGGTGAGCCAGCATGCAGTTCTGGAGCCTTGGGACGATGAGATAGTTGAGCAGTCAAATCGTGCGGTGCCTGAGGAATTTAAACCCAAGGTGAGCACGGGCCTGGTTAATTTGCCGGGCAAGAAGCTAATGGGTGACATGGAGGACTGGCTTACCTCGTGGATTGTGGTTATCAATTGGCCATGGAAGGGTGAACCTACAACCCGATCGGTTAGTAGGGGAGCTGACAAGGGCGCAATATGCCTGTTGAAGGTATACAAAAACCGAATCATGTATAGGTAATTCCACTTCTAACTAGTTAAGGTGGTCCTAAATTGGGGCGCTCACCTCACAATGGAGTTAATCAGGATCCCGATGGGGCTGAAGGAAGGCGCGTTCCCGGTGATTATCCCGGTGGCTAGTAGTTATGAGGAGGTACCTGAGGCCAGAATTAATTAACATTAGCAAGCGTGCCACGGTGCGTTAAGGGGCGTGAGTGACAACAACCCATAGGTGGGACCGCTTACCTACGGACTGACGATTATGGCTCCTGTTACGGAGCGTGGTAGCCTGTAATAGGGCTCCTGGAGAAAGAAATATGTGGGGCCGTATGAGTATCTAATAATTAGATCAATGCGATCAGATTAAGACACTGAAATGCACCTCAACTGCCTTAAGTATAAACTACCCAGCTAAAATTGGTGAAATAATGCTACGGTATTATGAGTCCATCTATGGTCAACACCAGAGCATTGATATGACCTTGTTAAAAGAATTTCTTCAGAACAACAGCCCCCCAACACTTTCGTATGTTGAGAAATGATCTATGGCAAGCCCTTTCACTATGTTAGAGCTGGAGGGTGTTATTAAAAACCTACCAAATGGGAAAGCCTGTGGCCTGGATGGGTTTCCGCTTGAATTCTTTAAAGTCTTCTTTAGCTCAATGGCAGACATCTTTCTTTGTTTGGTGAATTCTATGCTAGAAGGGGGGGAAATACCAGAGTCTTTTAGACAGGGCAATATAGTCAGATTCCCAAAAAAGGCAAGAACAGCGAGGATCCGAACTCCTACCGGCCGATAACATTGTTAAACTCTGACTATAAAATCTTCACTAAATTGTTGTCACTTCGGTTCAATCATTATGCAGCACAATTGATACATCTGGATCAGAAAGGTTTTATCGCAGAGAGGCAACTAGCATCTAATACCCATTATCTGTCGGAGGCGTTAGATTATTTTGAGACTCAAGGAATGCCCGCATTAGTTCTTTTGCTAGATGCTGAGAAGGCTTTTGACCTTGTTGCTTGGGAAACCCTGTTTAAAATTTTAGATCACTTTGGTATTTCCTCTAAGGTCACAGCCCTGATTCGTAATTTGTATGATAAGGCGGAAGCTAATGTAATTATTAATAACTCTGTGGTTGGACGGGTCAAAGTAAAGCAGGGCACAAGGCAAGGGTGCCCCTTGTCATCGGTTTTGTTCGCTTTTTTTATCAAACCACGGGCGATAGCTATAAGAAACTGCTCTGATATCCGTCCCCCTCTTCCTTCCATGGCGAAATTGAAATTATACGCCGATGACATCATGCTTATCATCAAGCCAGAATTTGAGGTACAGGCCAAAGTTTTCCAGGTTTTAGAAGACTTCGAGGCGCTTGGGGGGTATCGTATTAATAAAAACAAGACAGAAATCTTACAATGCGGCGGTGCTGGTTTGGATCTGCACCCCGATATCTGTGCCTGTGCCAACACCCTTCCTAAAAGATATTTGGGAGTACTTTTTTCTGATAGAGTTTCTGATTTATATAATCTACATTTTCTGCCACTTTTGCAGAAAATTCAGGCCTTGTTTGCACGCTGGAACTTTGCCGCTGTCTATTTTGGGTCGGGTTGCCTTGATTAAAATGTCTGCTCTCCCCTTGTTTAATTTTTTGTTTTCAACCATCCCCTGTTGTCTGTCAAGCTCTTTTTTACTCAAGTAAAGCCTATGTTTACATCTTTTCTTTGGGCAAAAAAAACACCACGTATTGCACTCAGCACTTAGCATGTAGAACAGGACCAAGGAGGCTTAGCCCTCCCAAACTTTAGGGATTATTACTACGCTTATTTTGTTCAGTATTTGTCTAGATTCAAATCTCAGCCTCAGTCAAACTTGTTTATTAATGAAATGCTAATGTGTAAGGAAACTTAAAATAATTCACCACTATTTATATTTCGAACCCCGAAGCGGGTTCGTTGTAAGTGCCTTCATTGGTTTTTCAAAAAATGTCAGGCTCTTTATAAAAAATATTCCATCCCGGTTATCAACTCAACTACTTTACTAGCTGATATTTTACCATTAGCAGGGATCACACAATCTTCAGAACTTACTTTAAAATGGGTATCGTTAGGATTCTGTAAAGTTTTAGATTTTCTGAGGAATGGAAAATGGCCCACCATGCTCAAAATGACACAGTTAATAGCCAATGACTTCATTCTTTTAGGGTCATATGATATCCTCCTTAAATTCCTCATTAAGGGGCTTATTAGGATTGCGGATTTTCCGCATCCTCTGGGCCGGCGGAAGCCACCGCCGGCCCGGAGGATGCGGAAAATCCACAGCGGACCCACCAAAGACCCACCGCCTCATTAGGATGGCTGGTGGGTCCTGGTTTCCGTCCGCAGCTTTTCCGCCGCGGCTGGCTTACAACCGCGGCGGAAAAGCTCTAATATGCTGACGGTGTCTCTCAGACACCGTCAGCCAGATTAGGATGGGCTCAGATACATGCTTTTCCGCGGCAGCTTTCCCGCCGTGGAAAAGCATGTGTAACTTCACTGCGGGGGCCCATTGCGGGCCCCCTAGGTGAAGGGGGGTGGGGGGTGCACATGGGGGGTACCTATGGTACCCCCCTGCATTTGTATGCAGAAAGCAGAAGGCACGCGCGGTGCCTGCCACTTCCTACATACAAATGCAATGCATGCATTTTTAGGTTTAAAGTATTTTATTGAAGCAGGGTGGGGTAGGACACAAAGGGGGCAAGGAACAAGTAAACCACAGGAACCGCACAGCAATGCGTATTGTGCAGCAAGTACAGTAATGCAATTACAATTTCGTAAGAGGCCCCATCCGACTCGGGAGCATAGCTTCCCCAACTGTGGTCACTTACAAACAACGAGGGGGGGGGGGGAGAGGGGAAGAGGGAAAGGGGAAAAAGGGGGGGGGGTGAAGGGAGGGAAGCAACCCCGCTCCAAGAACCAACCCAACCAAACAGAACCCCCAACTACCGAACCCTAACCCACCCCCTGCACCGTGCCAGTATCTACAGTCTCCGCTACATGCAACTCTCCGAAAATCCCCGCTACACAGTACCGACCCCACCCAATCAAGTAGGCGGGTCCGGTGGCGGTGTCAGCCTTAACAACCTAAGGTATCTAGGGCAGGTGATCTCCCGAAACTCGGAACATAACAGGCTGTGAAAGGGCTCCCACAGTTCCTCAAAAGTATCAGTATCCCCCAAGGCTACTAAGGACATCTTCTCTATTCCAAGGACATGCCATAATCTGTGCAGCCAACCAACTACAGAGGGAAGTGTGGTAGTGCGCCAGTGTATGAGAATATTCTGCACCGCTGACCCCAGCGCAATTGCGATCTGTCTACCTCTCTTAGATCTAAGGGGATACATCAGCCCATTCGGCAACCCTAGCAGAACATAGGCCGGGAATCTAGGCAGTTCTATCCCAAAGCATTTGTCTACTTCGCCCAAAACCTCTTCCCAGTAAGGAGCCAGCAGGGGACATTCCCATAGTATGTGTGTTAGCGTACCAGTATTGCCACAGTTGCGCCAGCACGTCCCTGGTATTGCCCTGTCCATCTCGTGCAGTTTCTCCGGGGTACGGTACCAGTAGGTCGAGATTTTAGTGAAGGTCTCCGTAAGACCCGTGTGGTAGGCCGAGTGACGTGCGCAGAAGGAGATGTGTTCCCATTCTTTATGGCTCAACACGCGCCCGAGCTCGCGCTCCCAACGTTCCCGACCGGGGTTGTGAATATGAAAGGAGGGGGGTTGCAGCATTTTATACAGGTCTGAGATCAGTTTAGCGTCCGACGTGCGAGTAATTAACCAACGCTCATACGCAGTGATTTCCCGGTGTGCCGCGTCGCGCACTTGGGGTTGTAATGCCCAGTGGCGTGCCTGCATGTATCGCATGCGCTCCGTTTCCGGGAGGCCATAATCCCTCCTCAGGTCCGGGAAGGGGACAACCCCCTCAGGGCAATACAAGTGATACAGAGTGCAGCAGCGGGCCACCCGCCATCGCTCATAAGCGCCCTGCTCCATCCCGGGGCCGAAGTCCGGGTTGCCAATGAGCGGCGTAAAGGGAGAGGGGAAGGTGGTAAGCTCGCACCTGGCAGCCAACGAGTCCCACGTCCGGAGCGGGACCCGCGTTACCAGAGACGCATAGAGATTGGGGGGGTCGATGGGCCCGCTTCAAGAATGGTACTTCCTGCAGCGTCCTTCCCGCCACCGCCTGGTCCTGGAACAGCCAGTGCTTATCAGACTCCCACCGGCTCCATTCCACTAGATAGCGGAGCTGAGCGGCATGGAAATATTTCCGCAAGTCCGGTATCCCCAGCCCCCCAGATTCCGGTGACAGCATAGCGATGCTTCTCTTGATCCTCGGCCTGCGGCCCTGCCACACGAACCGCGCGATGGCAGCCTGTGTCTCCGCAAGCCACCCCGCGGGGGGCTGGAGCGGCAACGCCCTAAAAAGGTAAAGCACCTGAGGCAGGAGAGTCATCTTCACCGCGGCCACCCTACCCAGCAACGACAGCGTGCCCTTATCCCATCGGCCCAATTCCTCCCTTATTTTCGCGCCCAGCACCGCGTAATTGGCCGTGACCATCTCCGGGAGGGAGGGCGCCAATAGGATCCCCAAGTACGGGATCCGGTCCCTGGACCAGCTCAGAGGGTAAAGCCTCTGTAGTTCCGTTCTGGTGGCGTTAGTAAGCGAAATGTCAAGGGCGGCCGACTTCCCCAGGTTCACCTTGAAGCCCGCCACGTCGGCGAATAAGTTCAATTCCTCTACACAGGCCGGCAGCGATCTCCGCGGGTCATCCAGCGTCAGAATGACATCATCCGCGTACAGGCTGATCGCATGATGGAATGCACCCATCTTGACACCGACAATGTCGGGGTTCTGCCTGACCCTCTGAGCAAAGGGCTCCATGTACAGGGCAAAGAGCAGAGGGGAGAGAGGGCACCCCTGTCTCGTACCCCGCTCAATGGGGAAGGGTCGAGAGCTGCCGCCATTCACCCGGACTACCGCAGAGGGGAACCGGTAACAATTGAAGATCAGATGACAGAACTTCTCCCCAATCCCGAATTTGCTCAGGACCTTCTCTAGGTAGGGCCAGTGCACCCTGTCGAAAGCCTTCTCCGCGTCTATGGACAGGAGCATCCTCTCCCCAGGGATCCTGGAAGCCTTCTCGAGGATGTGCGTCACCCTCTTTGTGTTATCTACTGTTTGCCTACCGGGCACGAAGCCCGCTTGGTCCGAGTCAACCATGCCCGGGAGGTGCAACGCCAGGCGTGCGGCTAATATACTGGTGAACACTTTCAAATCTGTGTTCAGTAGCGAAATGGGACGGTAGGACCCACAGGCGGTCCTGTCCTTACCCGGCTTCGGAATCACGGAAACCGTGGCCTGGAGAAATTCGGAGGGGATGGCTCCCGGTTCTGCGAAGGAGTTAAAAAGGCGGGTCAGTAGAGGCGCCAGTTCCTGACAGAAGGTTTTATAGAACAGCGGGATAAAGCCATCCGGACCCGGGGCCTTGCCCAATTTAAGCCGGGATATCGCCGTGATCACCTCCTCGATACGGATGTCACGCTCCAGATACTGAGCCTGCTCCTGAGACAACGACGGGAGCGGGACCGAGTCCAGATAGGCCATCTCAGCCCGGGCCGAGGGGGCCTCCCCGGTGTAGAGGTCAGCATAAAAGCTGCGAAAGACGTCTGCTATTTGCACATCAGCCGTGACCCTACCACCGGTCGGGTCCACCAGTTCCTTCACACGGTGCTGCTGGTGTTGCACCCTAAGTTTATTAGCCAGGAGCCGCCCACACCGATCGCCCCCTGTATAATATTTGTGTTTCAGGCGAAGCATCGCATACTCCGCCCGGTCCGTGTCAAGGGCCGCCAGGAGTTTCCGTGCCGCCTTCAGCTGCCTCCACACCCTGGGGGCCCCTGTCCTGTGATGAACCTGCTCCAGCTCCCTCACCTGCTGGGTGAGCTCATCTCTCTTGAGCTGTCGGTCCCTATTCTCGGCCGAGGAAATCGCTATAAATTCGCCTCGGAGCACCGCCTTCAGGGCTGCCCACTGTGTCGCACGAGAAGTATCCCCAGTATCATTTATGGTCTGAAAATCCAAAATGGCCGCCCGGATCTGATCCACCACCGACCGCCTGTGCAAAAGCGTGTCCCGGAGCCGCCAGACCCCTCTCGGCCGGACCACCGGGGGCAGAGTGAAAGCGCCCTCCACCGGGGCGTGGTCAGAAAGAGAGAGGACCCCCATGTCCACACTTGAAGCCAAAGGGAGCATTGGGCCCGATACAAGGAGATGATCTAATCGCGCATAAGATCTATGGGCATGTGAGAAGTAAGAGTATGCGCGGGTGGTGGGGTGGAGGTGGCGCCACATGTCATGCAGATCCAGCTCCTCAAGTCGAGCTCGAATCGAGCCCGAAAGCTCACCCAACTGGTGGCGCCGCTGCACAGACCTGTCCACCGCCGCATCGAAAACCAGGTTCAAATCACCCCCCAACACTATGTGCCTATCAGAGGTGGATGCCACGTCCTCCAAAGCCCTGTGTAAGAATTGGTCCTGGTGATCATTGGGGCAGTAGACGGTGCCAACAGTCAGTGCTAAACCCCCCATCTTGATCCTGTACACCAGAAGTCTCCCCTTCTGTTCTGCTACCCTGCACACGACCTCTCCCCTGAACCCTCTAGAAAACAAGATCGCCACCCCTGCCGTCTTGGAGGCGCTAGAGGAGAACAGCTGCGTGGGGAACTTAGGGGTACGCATCCTCGAGCAGTCCTTAGCCAGCAAATGGGTCTCCTGCAACAGACAGATATCCGCTTGTGAGTTTTCCAACAAGGATAACACTGCCCGCCTCTTAACCGGATTATTCAGCCCTTTCACATTGAGAGTAAGCACCTTAAGAGCCATCAAGGAGGGGGATCAATGGAGCACATTTCAAGAGGCAAAGCCCCGCAGGCAAACACAGAAGGCACCACTCGAGGCCTCAAAACAGAGCAACTTTGAACCGTCCACTGGCACAGTACAGTCCCCGAACCCCAACACCCCACAACTAGAAAACCCCCCCTCGTCCCCACACAACCAAATCTACACCACCCCCCGCAGCTGCCCCCCCCCTCTAGTCCCCAAAATCAAAACATCTGCCCGCCTGTCCCAACCCCATTCCCTGCTACTCAAACTTTTCAAAAAAGACATTGTCCCAGTCCGGCCCGTAACGGGCAGGGCCGTGGTAAATCAGTCTAGTGGACGTCCAGCCACCTCCTCCAGCACTCGCCATCCCTCCCAGCCCACCCCCCGGAACCCCGCACCTGCAAGAGGAATAAGCTAAAGTAGACTCCCCCCGGAGTGAGTTCAGGCCGTCAGGGCCACTTCGCCGTTCGCCGCCACTCTGGAGGCCTCCTGGATGGCGGCCTCCATGTCCGCCCTGATCACGGGCGAGCCCGGACGCTCCGAAGGAGGAGAGGTCCCCCCTCCAGCTTGCTGCCATCCGTCACGAGTGCTTCGCCTCCGCCGCGGAGCCGGGGTATCTGTATCCGATGCTGTGAGGCCCAACACCGCGCAGACATCCTGGAGGGACCGAAGCTGATGCAAAACACCGTTCCATCGGAAGATCAGACGGAAGGGGTGCCCCCAAGAGTACTGTGTCCCTCGTTCCCGGAGGAAGTCAGTGGCGATCTTGAATGATTTCCTCTTCTGCAGCGTGACTGTAGATAAGTCCTGAAACAGGGTCACAGGGTGGTCCCGGAATCGGAAAGATTGCTGCCCTCGTGCTTCTCGGAGGATTCGCTCCTTCAAGGGAAAGTTCGGGAGGAAGGCCAGAATGTCCGGGGCGGGCGCCGTAGCTCTGCGGGGGCGGCCCACCCGATGTGCTCGGTCTATGCGGATCCGAAAGTCCTCCGACTCTCCCAGGATCGCACGAAAGAGGGCCACTAGATAAGCAGTCACGTCTTCACCCTCCTCACCGGACGGCACACCGCGGACCCGTATGTTGTTCCGCCTGGACCGATTTTCAAGGTCCTCGGCGTGGGCCTGTAGCTCAATCTGTTGCTCCCGCAGTCGCAGAACTTCCTGCTGCAGATGGGTGATCTCTTCATCCCTGGAGTGACCCGCTTCCTCCACTGTGTTCACACGTTCCCCCAGGGAGTCCATCTCTCTCCGTACTTCGCGGACCTCCCCGGCCACCTCACGCTTGAGCGTTTGAAAGTCCTCCCGAAGGGAGCTAAAGAGCGATTCGAGAAATGATCTCGTCACCGGGGGTTCTCCGCCATCTGCACTCCTGGTCGGGGCCGGGGAGGTCGTGGCGGGTTGGGTTCCACCGCTGCGTAGGGCGCCGCGTCCCAGCATGTCCGGCAAGGTTCGGTCGCCCCGTCGCTGTCCCCTAGCGTTCGACATTGCAGCTGAGTAGAGGACGTTGAGGGCAAAGAAAGCAGCTATATGCTAGTCGGGGGCAGCGCCACTTAAAGAGCACCAGGAAGGCCGAGCTGCCCGGGCGGAGACCACAAAATGGCCGCTCTGTGATGTCGAGGGGCCAACGCCCAATATGGAGAACCCCTCTCCGTCTCCGATCCGGGACCCAAAATTCGGCCAGTGGGCAAAGTCACTGTGCGATGGCCGCCGGGGGCCGCAGCCTCAGGGGGAGATCTGCCCCGGGAGCCCCGCTCCGCTGCTCCGCTCAGACAACCGGCCGGAGCGGCCTCTCCCAGCGGGCCTCTTCAATCCACGGGCTGGCGTAGTGAAGCGATGTCGACTCCGCCTCCGCCCCTCACCTCCGCTCTGCTCCGTTCCGCACAACCGCCATCGGACAACTCCGAGCCGTTCGCGAAGCCGTTGCAGACTCCCACTCCGACAGTTCATGCACCGCTGCGGGCTTCACACACAGGCGGCTGGGCGCTCCGTCACGCTCCGAGGGTCGGGAGACTCGCGGCTTCCAGCTCGCACACGGGCCATTCAGCGAGCCCCGACCCGAGCTTCACCGGTCAGGAACACACCCCCGACGGCGCAAACCGGGCTCAGCAGTCGCTCCACACCTCCACCGTGGGCACCAGGCTCAGTCGCCGCGTGATCCGGGGGGGAATCAGCGGTTACAAGCGGTGCAGGGATTCAGGGGTCCGGGAGCTCTCGGCAAGTGCGACCTCTCAGCCCGCCATCTTGGCCACACCCCTGCATGCATTTTTAACATTGCTGCAGGTGCAGCTTGAAGCCGCACCCGCCGCAATGTTAAAAATAGAGGATGTGACCGGTCACATCCTAATTGCACAGGAGAGAACTCTGCATGCCATGCGGAGGTTCCCTCCTGCTCTGGGGTCGCGGACGGACGCAAGTCCGTCCGCGATCCTAATGGGCTCCTAAGTTAGATGTTTCTCAGATTAGCGAACAACATCAGCTAATTAAAGAACTTTTAGAAGATCCATTTACGAGGAAACCAGGGGCATGGAAAAAGTGCCTAGCCTTAGTTAGGGCCCCAGATCTTGGGCAGACGGCGATTAAAAAATGGAAGGATTGTGAAGATCTAGAACTTACAGCTAATTTGTGGTCATTTGTCAATAACCTTAATTTTAACACGCTTAGAGGTGCCAACTGGCGCAGGATGTTATTTTTCAGTAAACGGCAACTGTATCGAACCCCTGCATCTTTGTCAAAAATGTATCCCAATCATTCACCACATTGCTTTTGTTGCGTTAATTTTCCCTTTGCTAACTGGTCATACATAATGTTACAATGTCCTATGATCCAGAACTTCTGGAAGGAAATCTTCTGTTATTTGGAAGTCGAATGTGGCACTCAAATAGCAGTGAGCAATTTGTTAATCGTAATCGGCTACGATCCTGACCTTTGTTTTTCCCACTATATGGTTAAATTTTTATATATTGCAATGGCAGTAGCCAGATCACTTATATTGCAAAGGTGGCACATCACTGTCATCCCTTCTGTCCTGGAGTGGTCCAAAAAAACGAAAGCAGTCAGGAAAAGTGAACGTTCTTATGCACTACGTGTTGGGGGTCTTAGAAAATGTGTGAAAATATGGGCTTCTTACCTTGACTGAGATTGTGAGGGGGGATTAATTTATCTTATTTTATTTACTTTTTAGTTTAAAAAATATATTATTTTCCGGTCTTTTTCTCATTTTTTCCTGACTTCATATTGCTTTTTGCATAATTTGGGAGATTTCAGAAAATTATTTGTTTGTCAAAAGGTTTTCTCTGTGGTTCATTATATTGGCTGTAATGGATCTATTGTATTGTATTGGTTTTCTTGCCTGGACTTCAATAAAAATAATTTAAAAAAATTTAAAAAAAGAACCTGTCTGATACACAAAAATGGCACACTTAAAGTCCTGTCTAATATATTAAATATTAAAATAGAACATTTAGAATTGGCACCTCTTGCTTCTTAGCTCGTATTCATAGCATCTTAGCATTGTATTCATTAGATATAATTAGAAGGTGAATGGGACTATGAAGCAGGCAAGGATAGTAAGAAAATAAAGTCTGAAAGAAGGCAGGCTTTGCTCTGGAGAGACTGAGGCTCGAACCATGGGCTGCAAAGCCAAAGGGCCAGGAGCGGTCCCTCTGTGCTGCTGCAACTACGTGAGGGAGTGGCAACCTGGGACCAGAAGAGGTCTAGGGCTATACATTGACCCTACACTCAAGTAAGCCCTCCTTAGCCCGTTTACAGCGGCGGCAATTCCGCCGCTGTGCAGGCGTTCGAATGCGAGGGCGGGGCCACATCACCAACAGACGTGCGCAGCACTACCGAGGTAGTGCTTGTGGTGGCCGTTGGCCGACACACGCATGCAAGGGGTTAAGAAAATCCTCAAGCAGCTAGCAACAGTGGATAAGGACCAGGAAGAAATAAAAAAAAAAAAATGGAAGAGCATTTAAAGTGCCATTTTTGTGTTTTTTCTTAGTTCAGTATTGTGCTTTTGGAAAGGTGTGCCTTCATTGCAGGTGGGTGGGTGGAAGTTTTTCTTAAAAATAAATATTTTTTGACAATTCAAAACAGTTTCTTTTTTTATTAGATTAGTGGTGTGCTTTACTATTTGCTATTCAACAGTATGCACTCCTTGTAAACCGGGGAATGTCCATCTAGCAAACAACAGAGGACCAGCCACAAACCTGGCCAATCACAAAGAGCAAAGAGCTTACATGGTTGTCTCTTAACATAAGCTTCCTTTCCAGCCCCCCCCCCCATGCGGGCCTCGAGCCTACAGCAAACCGTTTTGAAAAACTGACGATGCCCAGTCCATGCCTACTCTTTCATGACTTGTCACTTGAGGTACCTTCCTACAGCCAAAGCTTTGTATAGCCATCCCCTCTGCATTTACCACTGAGGAGTAGTACCCATAAAATAAATGTCTCACATGCCTGAGCAGGCATATCTGAAACCACCTCCAATTTCTGTGAGTAGCTTGTGTCAATGCAGGGGTGTTGCCCAAGAACCTAACTGCTGGTGACCATAACAGAGAAAGAAAACAGGACCACCAGTCTACAGCATGAAAGAAGAAAGAGTACAGTGAAAATCCGAAACAGGGGCCAGAGTAAATCAATGAAGTTTAAATTGACTAAAGTGTTCATCCTTTTTGAAATATTTTAATATAAATGTAGTCTTAATATTATATATAGTGGGCAAGCACATAACTAGGTAAAGCAGAAGTAATGAAGAACAAAAACAAGATGGGCAACTATGAGGAACAAACTGGTTTCACAAAATGGTGACTGAGCACGACAACTAGAAAGTCAGAAAGCATGAAGAACAAAGATGTGATATTCACCTACGAGACACACTCTGGTTTCACAAAAAGATGGCTAAGTTCATGGAAAACAAAAGGAGGCATGAAAGAGAAAGACATCCTCAGACTCTATCCTTATTAACATTTTTAGACCTTGACTGAGATCAACATAAAATAATCCTGTATTATTTTTAAAAATATAGTATAAAATAGTTGGTCAAAAAAGTACCTTTTATACATAAATAGACCTACAAATCAAAACTTCCTTCATAATAAATAAGGCAAAACTGGGAAAGTTGTGTAGTAGAATCAGTAATAAAATCTTTTCCATAACAAAAATCATAACTTCTGCAAAATATACCAAGATTATAATATTATAATATATTACAGCCAATTAGCTCATTCTGTGAAGATAGTATAAAAGACAATGCTTTTTTTGCGGAGGAAATACTGAATCTAAGAGAGAGTGGATGTTTAAAAGTTCTTCTTTGTATTCTTAACACTTGACAAACAATAATTACGTAATTTTGATTTTGTATTCCATTATGGCATAAAGTTCAGGTGTGAAGTCGTTTTTCCAGGCTCCCATAACAGTTCTTAAATGGAAAGCACTAGACATACTTTTAAGATGTGGTTGAATTGATTTGGTCTGTGTAGAACGTGTGATCCCTTTATAGCTATGAAACCACAGACAGTGGTCTGTCTCGAGTTAAGTGCCGACCAATGGTACTCGAGCTTTTAAAGTTGATTTTAATTGGAGGGGGGACAGCTCAATAGAACTGTATGAGAGATCTTAAATACCTGCAAATCATAAGAGAGGTTCTTTTGGAAAGAACTGTGTGTCCTTTCCTCTCAAATATCTCTTCATGGAACAGCTGTCTCAGACAGCCCTCAGCAAATTAATCAGCCAAAAGTCTCAATGGATCAGTGCAATGAGTTCTGCTCTGTAGGCACTATAGGGTAAAAAATTCTCACCGTATGGCTTGAATTGTCACTAAGGAGTTCCTAGAGCAGAACTGACAAAATATTTCTCTCTATTAGATTTAGGTACGGCAAAGCAGGGAAGGGAACAATTTCAACTGCATAATTCAGCACATGCTAGAATTTGATTTCATAAATTGATATCATATGCTCAAAATGCATGTGGCCTTCTATATTATAAAATAGTTCAACCCCTTTCCATATGCCAGACCGGTAGCACCCGACTGACAGATATCCTGTTTCTCCCCTGAGGCGGAAGCCGGGGGCATCTTTCTGTACACTTTAAGGAGTGACTGTTTGAAATTGAAATTTTTTAAAGCGTGCGTGTGTTGGGATAATTTATAACTTTCCTGTACTCCTGGTGATTTACTACTTTGAGCACAGACGCCACCACGTGCAGCCTATTTTTAAAACTGTTTATATTTTAATTGGAGCTCTTTTATTGAAACACTGACCTCTCTGCCGGTCCGGACGAGATTTCTTCGTCCCAGGGGCCCGACCTTGGTCTCTCTCCCCCGGCGCAGCTGAGCACAGCGCTCTCGCCGGCCGGGAGAACGCGGAACCGCCATCTTGGGGGGAGGCAGGGTAGCGCTCCAGCTCCTGGACGCCTCCCGCCCTCCCTCACTACTTAAGACCCCCCGCCCCTCTCTACTACAGATAGCCTGTTTCTCCCCTGAGGCGGAAGCCGGGGGCATCTTTCTGTACACTTTAAGGAGTGACTGTTTGAAATTGAAATTTTTTAAAGCGTGCGTGTGTTGGGATAATTTATAACTTTCCTGTACTCCTGGTGATTTACTACTTTGAGCACAGACGCCACCACGTGCAGCCTATTTTTAAAACTGTTTATATTTTAATTGGAGCTCTTTTATTGAAACACTGACCTCTCTGCCGGTCCGGACGAGATTTCTTCGTCCCAGGGGCCCGACCTTGGTCTCTCTCCCCCGGCGCAGCTGAGCACAGCGCTCTCGCCGGCCGGGAGAACGCAGAACCGCCATCTTGGGGGGAGGCAGGGTAGCGCTCCAGCTCCTGGACGCCTCCCACCCTCCTCCCATCGCTAGATGGATATGTATAAAAAGAAGGGCTCTTCCCGTCCGCGCAGCGGGCGGGCGCAGCGGGCGCGCCGCGCGCCTAAGGCAAGCCCGTCTGCGCCCGTCCGCGCCAGTCCCGCGCCCAGCGCCGGAACCCCTGCATCTCGCTCCCCTAAAATTACCTGGACCGTCGATCAACTGCTCCAACTTCGTCAGGATTTTTGCAATCCCATTACTTGCTGTAAACCCTATAGCCTGGAATCTATGGCATACTCCTGTCCACAATGCAACTTCACTATCCCTGGTGTTTCTAAAGCATCTCAGCAGTCCCCGAGTGTTCATGGCCAACCCTCAGTCATTTTAAAAGCTGCTTTAATTAATTGCAGATCTCTCCCGGCTCATGCCACCGACATCTGGCTATCGCTTGATACTCATAATTGGGACTTATTGTTTCTTACAGAAACTTGGATTAAAGATTCGTCCAAACCGGATATTAACTTGGCCATCCCACCTGGTTACTGCTTCACTGGCATTAACCGAGATAATTCCAGACCCGGGGGTGGTCTGGCGGTAATTGCGAAATCCCATCTAAAACTGAATCTTACTAAAATTCCTAATCCCGGTCTTATTGAAGCCGCTTATTTTACGGTCTCGGACCCTGCTGGCACCATCTGTGCCGGTATCCTGGTCTATAACCCCCCTGCTGCCACCGTCCCCTCTCTCAATGCTCTGACGCATTCTATTGCAGATTTTTCTCTTAAACACCCCCACTTTACTGTGCTGGGAGACTTTAATCTCCATATCGATAATCCTTCCTGCTCGCAAGCCTCTTCCCTGCTGGAAACATTACAAGGCCTTACCTTGCCCCAAATAGTCAAAGGCCCGACTCACATTGCAGGTCACACTTTCTAATCATCCTGGTATATCCACCCTCTCCCCCTATCCCTTGACCTGGACAGATCACTTCCTTCTTCCCTTTACTATCACTTCTCCTTCCCCTCCTCCTCCTTCCTTTATTGACAGAGATAGGGGCCGTAAATGGTCCAAAGTCACATGTGAGTCCTTGGAAGCTTGTCTTCAATTTCAACTAAATCAGCTGGAGGATCTTGATAAAGAAACTGTAAGATTTAACTCGACCCTTTCCTCTGCTCTGGACTCTGTCGCCCCTCTTGTCCCACTGATTTCCTCCAGATCACGCCCTTCTGCCCCCTGGTTTTCCCCCCTGCTTCGTGAGGAAAAGAGCAAGTGTAAACAATTAGAACGCAAATGGAGACAGGATTATGACCCTTTCGCCAAACTGGCGTATAAATCTGCCCGCAATAAGTTTCATAAATTGAAACGTTCTATGATGAGAGCCTATTTTTCTAATCTCATCCAACAGGTGCAGAACTCTTCCAAAACTCTTTTTACCATCGTGAAAGAGATTTTGTAAATCCTCCTGCCACGAAAACCCAATGTACCCCTACTCAAGATCTGTGCAACGGACTCTCGGACTTCTTTCAGAACAAAATAATCAAACTGTCGTCCTCCTTTGATATTGCCCCATCTAATCACCTTTCTGACATGGAATGTTCCACTCATTATTCATTTAATTCCTTTAGTGAACTGACCCCTGACTTGGCGTTGTCCCTGCTATATAAAGTCAAGTCTGGTTCCCCTCTGGACCCAGTCCCTGCGAAAGTCATGAGTACTCTTGCCCCTGTTCTAGTGAACCCTCTTCTAGCCATCTGGAACTCCTCTCTGTCCTGTGGTCAATTTCCCTCAGTGTGGAAACAGGCTAGACTAATTCCCATTTTAAAAAAACCCGGTGCAGACCCCACGCAATTTGGTAATTTTCGGCCCATATCACTCTTGCCCAAACCTGCCAAGATACTGGAGAAAGTGGTACAGAAGCAGTTGGCTCAGTTTCTTGAATCAAATCAGCTGTTACACGATTCTCAGTCCGGCTTTAGAACCGGCTACAGCACCGAGACGGCACTGCTAGAAGTCTCTGAGATTATCAGGGAATCGGTGGATAGGGGCGAGGAGGCCATGCTGGTCCTCCTCGACCTATCCGCCGCATTTGATACTGTTTCCCATCACATACTGGCAACTCGTCTACAACAGCTGGGGGTCGGTGGCACAGTGCTGGCATGGATTAAATCTTTTCTGTCTAGTCGGTATCAGAGGGTTACGATGCACCCATTTGAATCAGAGGATAAACCTCTCCTATGCGGAGTGCCCCAGGGTTCGGCCTTAAGCCCTTTATTGTTTAATGCCTACGTGGCTCCTCTTGCCAAGGTAGTTGAGTCTTGGGGTGTCAGGGTGGTCTCTTATGCTGATGATACTCAGCTTGTTTTTTCATTTAGAGACCACTCTGACTCCCTCTTTTCCAACTTCAGAAACTGCCTTGGCAATATCTGCTCCTGAATGTCAGCCAATCACCTTGCTCTTAATACCGACAAAACTGAGGTTCTTTTCTTCAGTCAGAGATCTCCCCCCCCTGCAGCTCTATGGTGGCCCACCGTATTGAACCCTCCACCTACTCCAGTACAAACTGCCCGCAACCTAGGTTTTACTTTTGACAACACCTTGTCTGGTAGCTCCCAAGTCAATAAAGTTGCAGGGGCTTGTTTTACCAAACTGCGTATGATCCGGAAGATCTTCCCCTATCTCCCTCAATCTTCCCGTAAAACAGTCGTCCAGGCACTTATCACGACACATCTAGACTATGCTAATAGTCTTTATGCAGGTGCCCCCCAATATTTGATTGACCGTCTGCAAGTTGTGCAGAACGCCGCTGCTCGGCTCATTGGTAATATCCCCGCCCGTTCTTCGGTCAGAGCATACCGGGACGAGCTACACTGGCTCCCCATAGCCCGGCGCATCGAATTTAAAATCCTGATTCTGGCATTCCGTGCAATCCATGGAACTGGCCCGTCCTATCTGAGCAAACGACTCAAGATCTCGTCTTCAGTAAGACATTTAAGATCCAACAGCCTTCGTCTTTTGATCGTGCCAAGGTTCAGGCTCTCTCGAAGTGGCGGAAGAACTTTCACTGTCATAGCTGCCAAGCTCTGGAACAGCCTTCCTCTTGACCTCAGGTTCATGGAGTCTGAGCCTATCTTTCGTCGTAAACTTAAAACCTGGCTGTTTACTAAACGTTAATATTCTTCAGCATCTTGGTGGATTTGAACCTGGTAACCTTTCTCTGGGGATACTCTGGCTATCATAGCGCCGGGACACCTCCGCCGGAGGTAGCCGCGCGCTTTACAAGCTTCTAAAATAAATAAATAAATGATGTTTATCAGTAAGGAGAAAGGTCATTATTGTCCGGAGATAGGGGTATGTTTTCACAGTTTCAAGGAAAAGATGACTGTCTGCCCTGGATCGGGCCCTTCCTCCCCATGCACTACCAGCAAACACATGCAGCATTCCAGGGAAAGAATTGCACACTTATGTAGTCAAAATGAGCCACTGGCCCATACACCAACAGTAAATTAGCAACAAAAATGAAAAAAATCAATTAAGATAAAAGTCATCAGCACAGCCACATGTAAACTGATAGAAAAATGATTAATAAATAGTTTAAAATGCAGATATAGTAGGGCTGGTCTGACTTGCACAAATCCCTTCTCCTTTAAAATAGGTCTTAAAAACTTTCTCCTCATGGGGCTAAAATGCTCACAAAACATTGAAAGTGCATGGTGTTCTGCACAGAAAAAATATCACATGTAAAGGGACCTAGATCTTTTACCCTGCTCCAGCCCTGTACATCTGCTAAAAGACAATGAATAAGATTAAAACGGAACCTATTTAGAAGAAATTGATGGAAAGGTTATGTAACAATTAACAAATATGGTTATATCAGTGGGACTGTCTTAAACAACAAATGGGCTCTCGCCGTGGGTTTCACAGTCTCCAATACCTCTCTCTCTGCAGACAGCATCTTTAAGAATTGGGCTTTAACCCTTGCCACATCCTCTTTCACTATCTTTTCCGGAGTGGCAAAGAGTTCCTGTTGCCCCAATTTTCCAAGCACTGACTTGACATATTGTATCCATTGGATTTTGCCCACGTTATCCAACGCTTTGCAGTCCCTAAGAATTTCTCTGTTCAGTCCCAGTTCTGTATTAATCCATGTCTTTAGCCAACAAATCACAGGACCCATCCTCAACAAAGCCACAGCCCAGCTCTTGGTGAATCGCAAAAGTAGAGGTAGATTTGGGGACCGCCAGGAGATACCTCATAAATTTGATTTCAACTTGCTGGAATACCCCTGCGGGTTTATATCCCAAAATTGCAGACCCATATGATGCTATTGCGATGCTTTTAGAGCCGTACATTTTGAGCAATGCTTCAAGAGGCTTTTCCTTCAATCGGGAAGCAAAACCTTGAATGGCAGATATGAACCTTGACATTACAAGATTTTTGCCCTTAACTGGGGAGTCCAAGAGCCTCTTTCATCAAATGAAACTACCAAATTGGGGAAAGAGGAGACCCTTGACAGCTCGACCCCTTCACAATAAAAGTTTTAGATTTTTTTGGCCTCTGCCTATTGTCATCGTATGTGATTTGGTTTTATTGACAATAAGGTCCAGGGATTGCATAAAAAATCCAAAGGAAGCCAAGAGTTTCTGCAGGCCAACTGCAGTGCGGGCCAAGAGAACTGCATCATCAGCGTATAGGAGAGCAGGTATCACCCTGTCCCCTTGCCCTAACTCAAACACTGTGCATTTTGCAGAGAACTGAAGTGAAGTTACTTGTTTTTTTCCACACCAAATCTGAAAAAATCAAGGGATGGGTGACACAGAAAAGATAGCAGATAGCAGGCAAAGGCTAAGTGATGTGTTTCCTCCAGAGCCGAAATCAAAATGACAATGGGCTTAAGAAAGAAACGGGAGGAGCCTTAACCACTTGGATGCTATGGCTCCTCTGGATCTTCCATGTAATTTCCATTGAAATCAATGGAAACTCCATGACGAGTTACCCTTGTCATTAGCGGCGAAGAGGTTAAGGACAGAAAGAGGAAGTTGATACTAGGGCCCAAGTTTACTAAGGGCAGGGGCAATGGAAGGCCAGAAGTGAGATTTACTCTGTCATGCAGAGCCACCTGTGTGGCTCTGTGTGTCATACTTTGGAGTAACGCAAGTTTAAGGCTTGCGTTATTCTGCTCTGGGAAGGTGTTCCATGGTTGGAGCATGGGTGTTTCCACGCATCCACCGATGATTTTTGGCACATTTCCAGACTTATTAACGCTAGTAAAAATGGGAATGTGTCAAAGAGACACGCCTTACCAGGGGCGGCGTAACAAGGAGAAATATGTCTTGTTCTGCAGCACACATAGAAAGAGAAAAAAGCCTAAGAGGAATGTTTTTTGTGCAGGAAGGTGTCCCTTTCATCACGAAAACAATCCTGCCTGCAATGCAGACATCCTTGCACCATGGTACAAGGGTGCCTGTGTTGAAGCTTGACAACCATTAGTGTGCCAGTGGGGAGAGAGAGCAGGACTGCCCAAGAGAGCACAAATGTGCCACAGCTTAGTAGATATGGGGCATCACTGTAGTCCAGCAAATTATCTTGTTGGGCGCTGCTGCGTCAAATGTTAGTACATTTTCCCCCTATGTGTTTAGCAGCCTCACTCTCTATGGCATTTTCCTGTATACAAAGAATGATTTTTTCCTTAAATTATGCATTTTAAGCAAATAAAAATTACCCAAACAGTCAGCTTTGTAAAAGTTTTACTCAAAATAAATGTTGATGCATGGACTCAGAATAAACTACTGCTTGTGTTTGGTGAAGCATACTAGGGTTGTTCCTCAATTAGCTTGTTTACCTGTACAAAATCTTGTTCACGTAAGGTATTATTAAGAACTGAATGCCAGTTTCGAAAAGTCAAATGCTAGAAATTATGCAAGGTCACACCAACAGAAAGGACATTTCTCACTGCTTACTTTAAATCTTTTCATCGATTTTCCTTTTTCAGTCAACATGTGTTTCACAGTAAACCTCTTTATCCAGGCTTGATGTATTTGAAGTAATTCCTAATTAAATTCTTCAGTGTCTCCTTTTGAAAGTCTAGGATTTTCTAAATTAAGCCTTGTATGTATAAGAGAGACATATTAAGGCATACCACAGGGAAATTTCATATTGTAACAGCTGTGGCAATGTAGGTGTGCTGGGGGACAGTTTCCTAAAGCTACAGTTGTTTGCAGAGATGACTACAAATTTTCTGCGGACGGGCTCAAACTCTGGAATTGATACACTCACCCACTTTCTTTTGTGCAACTGACTGAAAAGGCTTGAAAAACAAACTTTCTGTCTGTTAAATGCCACTATGCACTGCACAGCTGGTTCTCAGGGGCGTAAAGAAGGCTCCGAGCAGCCCCCGCTGTGCAGGGAGGGCCTCCCAACCATCATGGGGCCATCATTCATCCCAATGCCAATGAATATCAGTGAGGTATGGGCAGAGCCTTTTTAATGCATGGGCAAAGTGGGCTCTGGCCCAGGGCCCCAGCCTCAGCCCCCCCCCCCCCCCTGATACATCTGGCTCTCTCCCTCACACAGACCTGCCCTGATGACTTTGAATGATTTTTAAACATAGATTTTTTTTAATAGCATTTTCCTGTACGGCAATGTTTTGGAGTCTATTTCAGACATTTTGCTGAGAAATGCTCTGCTTGTTTTTCAGCACCATGAAGTTCCTTTTAATGATAGATGGCAGTAGGTCACAGAGGCTATTTGCAAAAATATTAGGGAGCTGCTGCTAAATTACAAAAAGACACTTCACTATCCCTCAATTTTACATTAAACACATTTAGAATTTGGACCAGTCTGTCTATGCAGTGTCAGTGAACTGGTCTCAGAGGGCATGAACAATCTGAAATTGGATCATAAATTCAAAGATGCTCCGAACAGGGGCCCTCAAATATGCTTGGCCCAGGGCCCCCGCAATCCTTAAGATGTGCCTGGGTATGGGAGACTCGGTTGCCCCTCATCACATTCTGCACCGGGGCATAGCTTCAGGAGGGGCATTTGGGCTATTTAGTAAATAGTTGGGGACAGGAGCTTACAGTCAGGTTTGGTAAGGGGTCTGTTGGATTTCACCTGGGGTTTTTACATACTCACTCGGACAAAAACACACACATTCTTGTGTCTTGAAGGTCTTAAAACATAGGTATTTTACAAAATACTGTGTTGAACCCCACACGATCCGCACGCCTTTCCATTGACCCCTATGCCCCCCTCACCCCATGCATTGCTTCTCATATAATAGTTAACATAATATGCCATCGTGATTTTCGGAAAATCTGAAGCTCAACCGCCCCTACCCCAGTCTTACTGACCAAGCTACACCCCTGATCCTGCAGGGGGCGCCACGCGATTTGCATTATGACACTGCGGTTTATTAGGGTTCCTCTCTATTTTGTTAATGTTTTAATGGGTGAACAACCTTTACAACGAAACTTTTACAACGCACTACCATTACAACGCAACCATTACAACGCAAACCATTACAACGCATTGCGCTGGGGGGGTGCTCTAGGATAGGGAATAAGCTTAATTTACTATCCAACACCTTCCCTAGTGTCCACGGGGACTGGTGTTGGAATAGTAAATTAAACTTTTCACTATCCAGCACCCCAAAGCGCTATGCGTTGTAAAGGTTTGCGATGTAAAAACCGCGTTGTAAAGGCATGCGTGGTAAAAGCATGCGTTGTAACGTCATTCATCCGTTTTAATGAGTTTAGTGTATATTCTTGGCATTAATTTGCACAATAAGCGAATTGACGGTTATTTCTTCATTCTATGGATTGTTTTACTGTATTTTCACCACTCTTTTGTCATGTATCAACTTTTGTGATTTTTTTAATCGAAACAAAGTTTATGAACTGAACTGACACTGCGGTGCTCCTGAGTCCAGGATCTAGAGGTGGCCCAGTCCATACACCGTGCACATTAAAGAAGACATCCATTCATACATTCATTCACTCGCTAGATCAGGCATCTGGATGCAGCTGTGATTTTAAATAGAAGAAAACAGCTGTCTGTTTAAATTGCCAAAGAGTTGGAATTCTTTGCAAGATGCTGATTAAAAAAAAAAAGCCGAGGAACGTTCTGCCCGCCCTGAGCTCCCTCTTCACCAGTGTTTTTATTGGACCGATGTCACTGAATGATGGATAGCGTTATGTGATGGGTACAGTCAACGTACTGCATGCATCCAGCACAGTGCAAATACAGCGGGATTACATAGCGCCTGCCTCTGCCTGTCCGTCCTCGTCCCCACATCAGTCACAGACCATTTGAAGAAAGACGCAGATTCGCTGACAAAAGATTCGAGAAGGAAAGATGCTTTATTTCCAATCCTCTCAGCGGTGCCTTTGTCATTTTAACCTCGCCAAGCTATGCAGCCTCAGTTTGCCGTTTTTTTCTGTTTTTTTTCTCCTTTCCATACATCCTTCGCCGAGCGACTGCAGGAGCTAACACGGTGGCAGCAAAGGTAATAAAACACACGTCACCAAGCAAGCGCTGTGAAAACAAGTTATGTCACGGTGTTTAGTAAATCTGTGTTTTCCCCCGACTGTGGAAAGAAGCCGTCCTCCGAGCATCTGCTGGAAAATATGACAATGTCTGCAGTGAGTTTTGAAAGGCGTCCGCGCGCGCTCCGTGAATCCGCGCTGGATTCCCCCCTGTTTACGCCTGTGTTGGATTGTTGTTAGGTAACTGACAGGAACGTGAGCGCTTAGAAATCCCGCCGAGATCTAAATCCCCCCTCCAAATCCCCGGGACTACTGTACTAATTTATTTGTATTGGCGTCACCTCTCTGGTAGGGCCTGAGGCTTCCAAGCACCACACATATTAATCAATAGCAGCGCGCGAGATATGTTGCAGTTTAAGCGTACCCCGATGAATCCGGGCATGGAGCGGTCTAATTAATCAATCGAATCAGTAATATTCCCCGGAAAAGAGCCGCAAGCCTGAGACTGCAAAGCACACTGAAGTTGCAACAGCTGCCTAAAAAGAGAGGAGACGCTACACTTATTCCATATTCACCCAGCGTTGGCAGTAGTCACATACAGTTTCTAAGATGGACGTGAGGTAATAGGTTTAACTGATCTGGTGGTTCCAGGGTTCGAGTCGGGGTACCACGCGGGTGGACGGCGTCCCCCCACTTATTTTACTGGGGGGACGCCGTCCGACCTGCCAAACAGCTGGACTTCACTCTTTGGCCTCTCTGGGACAAGGAGCTCGGCACCTTTCGTGACGTCACTTCCCTTCGTGATGTCACTTCCGGCGACAGCGTCCCCCCCCCTTCTTTTTTTACGACTTGTGCCCTGGGTGGTTCCATTCATTGCTGTAATGCTTTTTACATTTCCAAGCTCACTTTACATCTCCCAAGCACAACCTGATGTGAGATGAAAATAAAAATGCTGATTGGAACAGAACTCTTCACTTCACTCTCCTTACAACCATGCCAACTTAGAACCACAACCATACACGCCTCTCAGATTGGACACCCCAGTGCAGTAACCAGCTGAGTAGCCAATATCATATGAAAAACCATAAAGTGAAAAGGGACCCGCAGAAGTGTGCAAAGCTACCAGCACACTGAAGACCATAACGCAGTGTGTCTGTCTCTCACACTTCATCATCTAACACACTTATGTGTGCTGCGTCCAATAACATGATAACCACACGTCGGGTGTCATCGAGCACAACGTGGAAAAGCTTCCCATATAGGATCAAAACAATAGACAGCATCCTTCCAACCACACACCCTACAAGGTGTTGCATGCTATTGGAGTGGGCAAGTGCTAAGGGCCGCATATAGGAGTAGCAATACACTATGGGGCATATTCTCAAGAACGTGTGATAACCATCGCAAAAGTTACTTAACGTAACTTCCAACATCGCAGTGTATCGTGGGAAAATGACGTTGTGTTAACCAAGCATTCTCAACACCGTGGTACCATGCGATAGTCTCCAGATAACGTGTCAAATGACCGCGTTAAAATTAACGCCACGCCGCTAAAATGTGAAACGCTAAGGCAAAAAATCTTGCGATGAGGCCAATCGCAATACTGAAATCAGCGAAAACCAGTGACCGGCAGCCGCGGTGGGTAGTGGGTGTACCTGCCGGGCGGTGACGTGGGGATGGGGAGGGGCAGGGTGGGGGGTTGTAATCTATGGATTATGGAGCTTTACAGGTAAGTAAACATATGTATAAATGAAACAAATTTCGTTGCATGCACTGCATCGCATTTGGGGATGCAGAGCACACAACGAAATTCTTTTTATTTATTTATATGTTTACTTACCTGTAAGCTCCGTAATCCATAGATTACAACACCCCACCCTGCCCCTCCCCCTCCCCACGTCACCGCCCTGCATGAAAACCCACTACCGACCGCGGCTGGTGACCGGCCTGCAAATCCCATACTTCTGGCAGGAAAATGCACCAGAAAAGCAGAATAAATGAACAGTGAAATGACAACGGGCTAGCACAACCCCACAAATGTGATTCAGAACGAATGGTCATTGTCCAAATCAGAAAGGCAATTCCCTACAAACAGCCACAATGTACATCAACATGCATCCAGTATGTAACCGGCGCCAATGCGGAAACAAACATGGCACACACCTTGAAACCGCATCTCCCCCTCACATGGCAGAGGGACAAACAACACCACCTGCACACCGACGTGCCATGTCCATTTTCAAACAAAATGAAAGCACAGATCAAAGTAGTTGCAATGACTCCCCCTTACGTACATATTGTCCATGTTGTGGGACTTGAGACACAGGGCGGTTCCTGCATCATGGCGGCACATATCAGAGCACAAAAGAATCCCTGTTGTCACTTGTAAGCCACATATGACTGCCAAAATGGAAAGAATTGGGTCACATGTGAAACGCCGAAGAGTGGGATACCTGAACCACTGTTACACACAGAACTGGCAGTAGGAATACGTGACACCATAAACAGCCTCATTGCACAGAGGTGACACACCCACCATCCATAATCATATCCCTCAATTGACAGCACAACATGTTGCATCCACACTTGTCTGAGTGAAGTGCCATGCACGCAGGGAATGTATATCGGAATGCTTTTAATAGCACATGCAGTGCTTGTGGTCAGTAAACATACTGTGCCAATACTGCTAAGGACCCAGACAGTCTGACGTGAACCAGAGAAGAAATTGTCAATGATGTAGTCCCTACGGGCTATTCTTGCTGCGGCTTTAGTGGGGTGTGGTCCACCTGCCTCATCTTCATCATCATCATCGTCCGGTGCATCTGGCACTCCTATCCATGGGGCCTTGCTGTGTACACATATGTTGTGCAACACACAACATGCAACAATCATCTTGCAGACAAGGCCTAGGCTTACCACCTGTGACGTCCAGGCAGCTGAAACGTGACTTCAACACGCCAAATGGGCGCTCCACGATGCCCCTGGTGCGTTTGTGGGTCACATTGTACTGCCTCTGGGCCTGTGTGTTCGTGGCTCGGTGGGGTGTCATCATCCAAGCGCAGAGTGCATATCCTTGGTCACCTGTGACAGTGCAGAGAGACATGAGTCACAACAACGTACTGCATGATGTGTTGGCAGGCCCACTGGTCATTTGATGTGTGATATGTGTGACCTAGTGATTCCTGTATGACATACTGCGAGTTGCACATGAGCCGCATAACTGTGTACTACGTAACCTCACCGCTGCACCTCCCCCCGAGCACATCCACTAGTGTGCGTTGCGCGATTACATCACATGCACCCCTACGGCACACCATTGAGCTGCCTGTCTGGCATGTCCACAAGCCTGCGTACAACACAGTGAAGATGCTGCACAGAATGTGCAGCATACGTGTTTGTAGGCCCATTGCAAGGACATGTCTGACACAGATGTAGTGCACCTGCCTGACTGCACTCGACATGCAGTTGATGGTACATCTTTGGCACATGCTGCGCCAATAATGACAATTACAACAGTTAGCATGTGTGATTCCTGACCCCGAGAGGGCATGCCCTCCCCCATGTACCCCTTCAGCCGACCACACACATCGGGGTCATGCCACATAGCAACATTGTCCATTGCAGAACAGGTGGCGCAGGCACTACAACAGGGACACACGCATCAGCAACATCCTTGGCAAGGCCCACTCTGAAGCAAACCCAGATCAATGTGTGGAGGTGCCACACCCCTATGCAGTGCTGTCGTACTCCTGTCCGCCCCGCTTAGGCACACATGAAAATATAACACATGTACATGTCCCAGTTTTACACCACTTCCTACAGTGACATGTTTGCGCACGCTGTACAAAGCACAATGTAATGTGGAATGGCCCGGTCCCTCATGCATACATGATGCCCGCATGGACACACTGAATGACTTTGTGTGACCAGCTCGGGCACGTGTGCCCGGCCCCTTTTATTGCCAGGGTCGCATCTCCAGTGAAGCCTATGCAGGATGGGTGTTGGGTAGTGTAAGCCACCACTCAGGGGTTGGGTGGTGCTGGCAACAACCGCAATAGTGAGCACACAATCAGCAGTGCGAGGTAAGGACATCATGTGTCCCTGATTTGAGCAGCAAACAGTTTGTGGCCCCTGATGCACAGCGGCCGGCACAGTGACACCACAACTTCACGGTGACTTGCGGCACACTGAGGTAGGGCCACGCGTGCTGAGCGTGTACTTGTCAATGTCCAAGGGGAATGTCGCGCAGGGTTGCGGAGGACAGTGGAAGGTGTCCCTCCAGAGCATGATGCAGGGGCAGAAGCAAGCAGGAACAGTAAAATGGCAGAGTTGAATGCTACAGACTCCACTTTTCCATTTAGTCAGTATCAGCTACATGTAGGGAATGACACCCTCCTGCACATAGGCCCTGACGCCACCGACATACACACAGAGATCGACCATGATTTTCAGGGCACACACTCAGGGGCAGGAGAGCTGGAAGGGGCTGCATTCTGCGATGAGGCCTGTACAATGACATTGACTATGCCATGTAGAGGGCAAGACTCAGTTCAAAATGTGAGACCTACTCCACCGCAGTTTGTGCTGGAGCCAGCGGTCATCAGGGGCCATCAGCCACGTGTGGTAGGCATGCGCTGCACAGAGTCAGAGGCACCAGTGCAGTTGTTGGTAGCGTCCCATCACCTCTCTAAAGGTGAGCCTTTTCTCCTCCGGACTGAAGCGGGTCTTCCCCTTACTCATCTCCTCATGTACTGTAACATGTACACTGCATGAAGATATCAAGACTCAGCTCCAAAAATGCGACCTACTTGGCCGCAGTGTCGGACCAAGGCAGCAGTCATCGTGGGTTAACCGCTGTCCAGCCATCTCCTCCTGGATCTCTAACACACGACGTTGGAATGACTCTTCTATTAGGTTTGTGGGTGACATAGGTAGTAGCACCAGAGCTGAGCATGTGTTTAGCCAGCGACAATGCCTCGTCCTACCAGTGACGGACTGGTGTGAGGCCTGCAGGACCACAGTGTAGGCCGAAGGCCATAGTCCCCAAGCGCCCACAGACACATTAGGTGTGAGTCTGATGTATAGGAGAGTAGGATCTGCTTACTATGGTTACCCCCACTTTTTGCTGGTGTTTCACTGTTTTTCGACTTTAGTCTGGCTGGGGCCCTGCTAACCAGGACCTCAGCCTAACTGCTTCCTCTCTAAATTGATTTCATGTACTTTAGGTACACTCTTGATTGGTTACTGGGTTACCCTTGTGAGTCCCTAGGATATGGTATCTTAGGTACCTTAGAGTTAGTCCAACCCCTAAACCTAATATAAGTATAGGAACCCAGTCCCTAGATTACCCTGGACAAAACTCTGCAACATATATCCTGGATCTTCGACATTTTATTTCGACTAGAAGATGGAAGGATCTCCCTTGGGGTCAAGGAGTGACTCCCCTGTTCAAACAGGCACCAATGAAGCATCTTTCCAGTCTGCATTTCCAAGGCTCCCGCCGGATCCTGAAGGATTTGCAACACAGGACACAGAATTTCAAACATCTCTGAGGCCAACACGAGATCACAGCAAAGCTGAGACCTGTAGCCATCACGAGAGACGTGGGACCAGAACTCCTGGACACTGTTCACATTTGCAAGTGCATCTACTTCCTGAGCTTTCCCAAAGATGTGCATTGGCTACTCGTAGTCCAAGCCCTGAGCACCATCTGCACCGAAGATTGTGGACCTACACTCTACGAGAGTTCCGTGGACCCGCTTCTAGCATTTCAGCTTGAGGCCCCTTTGTGATCCCTGGTCCGTCGACTGGTGGTTCCCCATGAAGGTAACTCTTTTGTTTCTTGGTCTTCCCTGGTTGCACCAGAAGTGCCCTGACTCCACTTAAATCTGGTCTGTTCCAAAGCCAATCTTTACATTATGCGTGGGTTGCTGTTGCCAAGGCTTGTTGGGTTCAATCCAGATACCGACACCACAGCACTCGTCATCCGATGTGGGACAGCTCAAATCCAGCTCCTCGCTGTCATTGATGCCTCCTGGTCCTCGTGGATGAAGAGTCAAGCTTCACCTTCTGCACCTGAAATCACCTGACATCGATCTGCATCTTCTTCTTGCCTCCCTGGTCATTGGCAAGTGACCCAGACTCTGCCCCTCTGCTTTCAGGTTCTTCAGACCTTCGATCCAACCTTGGATCAATCTGGACACTTTTTACCTGGTCGCCTGCAGCACTTCTTTTCAGCTCTCCATAGGAAACGACGACGAAACCCGACACGAAAAGACACCTATGCACCAGGCTTCCCTGGGTGAGCCAACACGAGTACTTCGGTGCTCCTGTGGGTCTTGACTCTCGAACTGTCCAGTTCTCAAGGGGTTTGCTCCTAGTCCACTCCTAAGTGTCCCTATTCTTTAAATTTCTAATCGAAACTTTCTCCGTAGAAGTCAATGGTGATTTGCGGCTGTGTTTAGACACTGCACGCGTCCCCAGTGGGTCTCCTGTGGCCCTACCTTTGGTGGTTCCTGGTTGGCCCAGCAGTTCTACAAGCCCTAGGCCTTGTCTCTATGACTGAAGTGGTACTTATACCACTTTTATATTATATAGTTATGGCTTAACTTATACTGAGCTAATTTACTGTGTGCTAAATAAGTTTCCTGTATGTACGTTTGCCTCTATCCTCATAAAGAGACTAGAGGGATGTGTTTAGATTAAATACATATATTATATATATATATATACCTGGTGTGGTTCTCCTTTCATTTGGTCATTACATGAGATTATAGACTCATAAAACAAGCTGCTTTACATTCCTTCAAGACTTAGCCTGAAGGCTGCTCTCCACAGCTACCACTAGGATAACTTTCTATATACGTTGTCTTTAAACCTACCATCTATAAGGGTCATTTGGACTGGTGCAAGGTGCCCACTAGAATAGTGGACAGCATATGCCAGGCCAACTTCTCCCATTGTTGTGCAGCGTGTGGGATTACAGCTTGCCATTGTTTTACCAGATAATCTCAAGTGTGTGATCATTTGAAAACCACTAAAGGTACCAGAGGTACATATAATACAAGCTTAAATACAGTAAGTTCTACTGAACTTAGAGTTGTGTGTCAAGGGCTTAAGCATACCCTTTCTACAACTCAAGAGAGGTTTAGTAGGTAACAAGTAGTGTAGGTAGTGCATACACCACACCTCACTAGTCATGTCTTCAAGGTCAGGACCTAGTGGGTCTCTGCCTGATGTCAGTCAAGTACAGACATCCAAATATGACACATTCCCTTCCATAGAGTTAAGGGCTCTGTGTGCTATGAAGAAATTGAAGCCTAATGCCTTATAGAGGCATTACCGCTTGATGACTTTAGACAATCTACAGAGTCTGGAAGGATAGGCAGTGGGGTAGGTACAGCAGAAGAGGAAGGGCCCAGTGGGGAACCCCAACGGGACTCAGACTCTGATGCTGGCCAGGAAGGTGACAATGACCTAGACCTGGACAATCCAGCTCTACCCGGAGAAGAGGAGGGACAAAGTGGCCACCTCTTTGTCCCACCAGGAAGAGTTGGGAGTGTGCCTAGAAGACCCAGATCACCTTCAGTGGAATCTGATCATTCTGTTACATCTATAGGGAATTCTGTCTCTTCTCACAGGAGGGACACCTCCTCAGAGAAGAGAGAGAGACAGCTGAGGCTTAAAGAAGCTCAACTGAGAATAAGGAGACAGAAAGTAGCCTTAGAAAGGTCCCCATGGTGGCAGCAAGTTCCCTAGTGGTAGGGAAATGTCTTATGACCATAGAAACTTAACCAAGATTGTCCCTCCCCACCAGACTGGGGATGACATCCCACATGATGCATAACGGCACTGGAGAGGACCTGCAAAGTATAGAAGGTACCCCAGGAGCAGTGGGCAGCAATCTTGTGGCTCTCCTTTGCAGACAAAGGTAGTGATACGCTCCTCACTGTCAGAGAAGAGGATGCTGATGATTACAAAGTCCTGAAGAGTGCTATAATAGATGGCTTTGGCCTAACCACTGAGCAGTATAGAATACAGTTCAGAGATACCCAAAAGACACAGACTCAGGACTGGGTTGACTTTGTTGATTGTGCTACTACGGCTCTGGAGGGCTGGTTACTGGGCAGTAAAGTGTGTGACTATACAGGATTGTATAATCTAATCATGAGGGAGCAGATCCTTAATAACTGTCAAAATCAGCTGTTGCATCAGAACCTGGTAGACTCTGATCTGACCTCTCCCCAAGAATTGGAAAATAAGATAGACAAATGGGTCAGAACCAGGGTGAAGCAGAAGATACAGAACCAAGGTGGTGACCAAAAGAAGCAAGATCAAAAAGGTGGGGAGAAGGGTAAAGACCAGAAGTCTTCACAAGGTCCCCAAAAAGCTTCTAATGGTGGGAATTCCCAATTTTCTAAGAAAGACAAAGGCCAAAAGAAACCATGGTGTAAAGTCTGTAAACAGAATAGCCATTGGACAAGTGACTGCACCAAGAAGGATGCAGCTCCAGCCACCATTGCCCCTAAGGCAACTGTTCCCCCTAGTTCAGCTTCAAATTGTGGTTCTCAATAGAAGGGTATAGTAGGGTTGACCCTGGGAACTGAGGTGGGCTCTGGCCTAGTCAGAGTTCCAACTCAGGCTGTGTTAGTCTGTGATGGAGGCATGGGTATCCGTTGTCTGTACTTGCCCAGTAACCTGGGCAAGTACAGACAACAGCCTTTGATAAATGAAAAAGAGGCTTTGTTATGTTATTTAATGTTATGTTAATAACAACTTATAAAGCGCTCGGTCACCAATAGGTTTCATGGCTCTGATCAGAAAGGATGTTGCAATTGAGTAACTATGCATAGGCCTGCGCAAACAGCCAGGTCTTCAAGGCTTTCCTGAAGCACAGGAGGTTGTCACTGCTCCTGAGTGCTAGGGGAAGAGAGTTCCAGAATTTAGGAGCTAGGTAGGCAAACCGAGAGCCTCCTAGCCATATCTATTAAAGGAAGGGTTGGTGAGCAAGTGGAGGTGGGCCAATCGGAGACTACGTGACGGTACATGCTTTGTGGTCATACTGTGTGTAAATCTGGGGCTTTTACCATCTAAGGCTTAAATGCTAAGCAGCCAGTCTTAAAAGCAACCCGCTGGGCCATCAGTAGCTAGTGGAGTTTCAGCAGCAAGGGTTTTGCAGAGAGCCATCTTGGCTGTTTGTGAATAAGTCTAGCTACCTGATTTCGAACAATTTACTGGCGTTTAAGTAGAAAAGATGGCAAGCCGAGGTAGAAAGAGCTCGAAAAGTCTAACCGCGAGAGTGCCAGAGCTATCACCACCTGTATGAGAGCTGAGTGAGTCAGCAGATGGGCAATTTTCTTAATTTTACGCAGTTGGTGGAAGCTAGAGGAGATCAGCGGTCCTACCTGTCCTTTAAGAGAGAGGTCTGCATTGATGGTGACCCCTAGAATTTTCACTGATGGGGAGGGAATAGGCGGTGGCCCCAGATCCAATGGCCAAAAATGCGGGCCCCAGCTGATCTCGCTCTTCCCAGGCAGCACTAATTCCGTCTTGCCTGGGTTGAGTTTCAGATTGTTCAGATCCATCCAGCGCTGGATGTGAAGCATGGTGTCCTGGAACTCCGTAGCGGAGTCAGGGGAGTCCAGTGGGAATATAAGCTGAAGATCATCAGCATAATTAAAAATAGTGACATTTCCAGTTTTTTAGAGAGTATATCAGGGGCCTGAGATAAAGGTTGAACAATAGAGGGGAGAGCGAGGAGCCTTGTGGGATTCCACATGTGGAGGTGAGCTTGGGGGCGGTAAAAGTCCAGAGCCTAACTGATTGGGTGCGAATCAGTGAGGAAAGATTTGATCCAGCTAAGAGCTGGTCCTCGCAAACCTGCCTGCTCGACACAGTTCAACAAGATGTTGTGGTCGACCATGTCGAACGCGGCCGACAGATCCAGGAGCACCAGAGCCTGGTGGATACTCCTGTCTGTATCTGCTCTGATAGTGTCCAGAGCTGCCAGAATCAAAGCCTCGGTAGAGTGTACTGGGCGAAAGCCTGCTTGATTTGGAGCTAAGTATCCTGGCAATTCTAAGAAGCTGAACAGGCAGCTGGCCACATAGGCTTCCAATAATTTGGCAAGGAAGGGATGAGAGAAATGGGGTGGTAGTTCGAGGGGCTTGCCGGATCGGACCCTGGTTTTTTAATAATGTGTCCTTGTAGGCTTCGGCCTACAGGGACACAGAGGCAAGTGTCACAATGGTGATACCAGACTTTGTGGACCCTTGACAGATCATACTTGGTGAGATGTACCAAGTGACCAATGCCAGCAATGTCAGGACCACCCATGCCCTGGCAGTTGTTAATTTCTCCTGGTAAGGGGTAACTGGCCTCAAGAAGGTTGTGGTAAGTGTAGACCTCCCTGTTGAATGCTTGCTTGGCAATGACCTAGAGACTTCAGCCTGGTCTGAAGTAGAGTTTAGGACACATGCAGAAATGGTAGGAATTTCAGCACATGTCCTTGCAGTGACTAGGTCACAGGTAAAAAAGTCTAACACTGAACATGCCCTGGATCCTGGAATAATGGACCAGGTGCCTTCCAAGAAAAGGAGCAGCAGGGTTAAGGCAGTGCCTCCCCCCCTGACTCAGAGTGATGATCAGTCTCTTGAGGAAGATGATTGTGAGCCAGAAGAAGGAACTGTCCCAGAGGTGCTTAAGCCTGATCAGGTTCAGTTCTTGAAGACAGGGGGGCCTTCCTGGGCAGATCTGAGTCAGGAACAGCTGAGCTGCCCTTCTCTTGAACCCCTCAGACAGCAAGCTGCTGCTGAAGCTACTGGGAATGCTAGTGGCACCGATAAGTTTTAGTGGGATGATGGACTCCTGTACTCAGAGAGTAGAGACCCCAAGCCTGGTACAGCCAGGAGGTTGGTTATACCGCTAAAGTTCAGGGGCTTCCTATTGACACTAGCCTATGAAATTCCTTTAGCAGGACACCTGGGCCAGAACAAGACTTGGGACAGAATTGTCCCCCACTTTCACTGGCCCCACTTGTCTGAAGACACAAAGGAGTTTTTTCGCTCCAGTGTAACCTGTCAAGCCAGTGGTAAGGCAGGTTGAACTACAAAGGTCCCCCTGATACCACTATCTTTGAAAGAGTGGGGATTGACATTGTTGAACCAATAGATCTTCAGACAGCTTCTGGGCACAGGTTTTTACTGGTGGTCGTGGATCATGCCACTAGGTACCCAGATGCTATCCCCTTAGGACCACTACAGCACCTGTTGTAGCAAGAGCCCTCTTGTGAGTGTTCTCAAGAGTGGGTTTCCCTAAGGAGGTACTATCTGACAGAGGTGCAAACTTTATGTCCAGCTACTTGACTGCAATGTGGAAGGAGTGTGGAGCGAACTACAAATTCACCATACCCTATCACCCACAGTACAATGGTTTAGTTGAAAGATTCAACAAAACCTTAAAGGGTCACCCAGAAAAGCTCAGGCTGAGATGGGACATCCTGCTACCCTGCCTTTTGTTTGTATACAGGGAGGTTCCTCCGAAGGGGGTTGGCTACAGCCCATTTGAACTTCGGTTTGGACACCCTGTCAGAGGACCATTATGTCTGGTGAAGGAGGGATGGGAGTTACCTCTTAAACCCCCTAAACAGGATATTGTGGACTATGTACTTGGTCTTTGCTCCAGGATGGCTGAGTACATGAAAAAGGCAACTAAACACCTTGAGGCTAGCCAGGAATTAAAGAAAGCCTGGCATGACCAAAAGGCTGTACTGACTGTTTACCAGCCAGGACAGAAAGTGTGGGTGTTGGAACCTGTGGCCCCAGCAGCTCTCTAAGACAAGTAGAGTGGGCCCCACACTATTGTTGAACAGAAGGGAGAGGTTACCTATTTGGTAGATCTAGGAACTCCCAGGAGCCCCCATAGGGTGCTTCATGTCAATAGACTGAAACCATATGTTGGCAGGGCAGACATGGGCTTGCTCATGGCTACTGATGAAGAACATAAGGAAGAGAGTGACCCTCTCCCAGACCTGCTCTCTCAGAACCCTGTTGATGGATCAGTAGATGGAGTAGCCTTGGAAGGCAGCCTCACTGATCAGCAGCAAACTGATTGCAGACAAGTTCTCCAACAGTTCTGACATATGTTTTCCCTGACTCCAAGTCAGACTACCTGATGCACTCATGAAGTGGACACTGGGGTCAGTCTGCCTGTTAAAAATAAGATTTACAGGCAACCTGATCATATCAGGGACTGTATCAGGACTTAAGTCCAGAAAATGTTGGATTTGGGAGTGATTGAACCCTTAGATAGCCATCAAGCTTGTCCAGTAGTCTTGGTACCCAAACCTCACACCCAGGGTGGTAAGAGAGAGATGAGGTTGTGTGTAGACTACAAGGGTCTCATTGCAGTCACTAGGACTGATGCCCATCTAATTCCAAGAGCAGATGATCTCATGGATATGTTGGCCTCTGCTAAATTTCTAAGCACATTTTATCTCACAGCTGGCAACTGGCAGATCAGATTAGCTGATGATGCAAAGCCAAAAACAGCATTCTCAACCCCTAGTGGACATTATCAATTTGTGGTAATGCCCTTTGGTCTGAAGAATGCACCTGCCACTTTTCAAAGGTTGGCGAACAAGGTCTAACAGGCCTGGAAGACTATAGTGCAGCATATCTTGATGATATTGCTGTCTTTAGCTCCACCTGGGAGGATCACCTGGTCAACCTGAGAAATGCTTTGGAGGCCAGATAGGGCAGAGTTAAGTTGTATACCTGGGCCACCTTGTAGGTGGAGACCAGGTTCAACCATTACAGGGCAACATCCAGACCATAGTGGAATGGGTTGCTCCAATTACTTAGACTCCGGTCAGAGATTTCTTGGGCCTGACTGGGTACTACAGAATATTTGTCAAGGGGTATGGATCCATTGTGACACCCCTGAATGACTTAACTTCTAAAAGAAGGCCTAAGAAAATTCAGTGGACAGTCAGCTGTCAAAAGGCATTTGATGACCTGAAGCAGGCCATGTGCACTGCACCAATTCTGCAAAGTCCTAACTACTCCAGAGAATTAATTGTCCAAACAGATGCATCTGAGTTGGGGGTAGGGGCTGTGCTGTCACAATTGAATGATGAAGGCCAGGACCAGCCAGTAGCTTTTATTAGCAGAAGGCTGACCCCTAGAGAGAAACGTTGGTCAGCTATTGAGAGGGAGGCCTTTGCTGTGTTTGGGCTCTGAAGAAGCCAAGGTCATACTTGTTTGGCACTCACTTTGCTGTTCAGATGGACCATAAGCCCCTATTATGGCTAAAAGATATGATGGGTGAAAACCCCAAACTTTTAAGGTGGTCCATTTCCTTACAGGGGATGGACTAGCTCCAGTTATTTCCATTTAGAAAATGAAGACTCAACTGGTCAATGTTAGTTTAATGTCCCTGCATTTGGGGGGTGGGGGGGGGGGGATTGTGTAGGAGAGTAGGATCTGCTTACTATGGTTACCCCCACTTTTTGCTGGTGTTTCACTGTTTTTCGATTTTAGTCTGGCTGGGGCCCTGCTAACCAGGACCCCAGCCTAAATGCTTCCTCTCTAAATTGATTGCATGTACTTTATGTACACTCCAGATTGGTTACTGGGTTACCCTTGTGAGTCCCTAGTATATGGTACCTTAGGTACCAAGGGCATAGGTACCCCAGAGGCCTACAAGGGGCTGAAGCATATAATATGCCACCCCTGGGAAGCCTTCCAAAATGGCACCACAGGTCTGCTACTGCCGCCTGGGTAGAGTGGTCCCTAATCCCTTTACTAAGATATAGGCTACCTATATCTACCTTTAAATACAGACACATATAAACCTATAACTCACTCCTATGGCAGGCCTTAACAATCCTGAAGGCAGAGTGCTTGATTTTGTGTGAGAGGGTGCCCAAGCATGCACTGAGCCCCTCTGCAGCTTTCAGAATCACTTCTCTGTAGCTGTTCTGTGATACAGCTGTACCATATACTCTTAAGTACATTATAACCTCGCGGCAAATGCTAACTTTAGAATGGCTTCATCAAAACATGTTGTGTTTGGTGTCAAACACTTTGGAATCCTACCCCCTGCCAGTCCTGGCAGCGGGGGTAGAATTCCACCCTTCTAGATGGAGAAGACATGTACACCTTTACTTAACCGGTAATAGTTTGAAAGAGCCCCAGCATCATAAAATGGATGCTGCTGCCACAGACGTGAGTCTGACCTCCTGCTGCTGGACGAAATTCCGGCAGGAGAGGCCTGGACGATACGTTTCCTGTCACAGGGAGGTGTAACTACCTCCCCAGACAGGCTTTAGTGTATTGGGGCTGGGCGGGTGCATTTAGTGAATGCTTTTCAGACAGTGCTGGGGGCACACTTGGTGTCCCTGTGCATACCCCAGTTCAAACCGGTTGCAGGGGCACTCAGCCCCTGCTCTGGTGCGAAAATGGACAAAGGGGAAGGGGTGTAACCACCCCCTCCCCAGGTCCTCCCATAGGTGGGACCTTAGAGTGAGTCCAACCCCTTAACTTAGTATACGTTTAGGAACCCAGTCCCTAGGACTTTAGATTACCCTGGAAAAAACTCTGCAACATATATCCTGGAACCTTGACATTCTATTTTCAACTAGAAGATGGAAGGATCTCCCTTAGGACCAAGGAGTGACTCCCCTGTTCAAACAGGCACCAAAGAAGCATCTTACCAGTCTGCATTTCCAAGGCTCCCACTGGATCCCGAAGGATGTGCGACACAGGACATGAACTTTCAGACATCTCCGAGGCTGACACAAGATCACAGCAAAGCTGAGACCTGTAGCCATCAGGAGAGATGTAGGATTAGAACTCCTGGACACCGTGCACATTTGCAAGTGCATCTACTTCCTGAGCTTTCCCAAAGTTGTGCATTGGGGTACTCTTAGTCCAAGCCCTGAGCACCATCTGCACCAAAGATTCTAGGCCTGCACTCCACAAGTGTTCCGTGGACTCCCCTCCAAAGGTTGAGTCTCTCAGGCGTTGCTGGTCTGCTCCGAAGCTAATCTTTGCATTCTGTGTGGGTTGCTGTTGTCAAGGTTTGTTGGGTCCAATCCTGATACCGACACCACAGCACTCGACATCCGGCATGGGCGAGCTCAAATCCAGCTCCTGGTTGTCGTCAACGCCTCCTGGTCCTCGTGGCTGAAGAGTCAAGCTTTACCTTCTGCACCTGAAATCACCCGATATCGGTGGGCATCTTCTACTTGCCTCCCTGGTCACTGGCAAGTGACCCAGACTCTGTCTCCTCTGCATTCAGGTTCTTCAGATCTTTAATCCACACTTGGATCCATCCGGACACTTTTCACCTGGTCGCCTGCAGCACTTCTTTGCAGCTCTCCATGGGAAACGACGACGAAACCCGACACGAAAAGACACCTATGCACCTGGCTTCCCTGGGTGAGGTAACACGAGTACTTTAGTGCTCCTGTGGGTCTTGACTCTTAAACTGTCCAGTTCTCAAGGGATTTGCTCCTAGTCCACTCCTAAGTGTCCCTATTCTTTACATTTCTAATCACGACTTTCTCCATAGAAGTCAATGGTGATTCTAGACTGTGTTTAGACACTGCACTTGTCCCCCGTGGGTCTCCTGTGTCCCTACCTTGGAGCTTCCTGGTTGCCCCAGTGGTTTTACAGTCCTAGGCCTTGTCACTATGACTGAAGTGGTACTTATACCACTTTTTTAGTATATGGTTTGTGATGCCCCTAGGGCTAAACGTATACTGTGCTAATTTACTGTATGCTAAATAAGTTTCCTATTTGTAATTTTGCCTCTAGTCTCATTAAGAGACTAAAAGGATGTGCTTAGATTAAATACATATATTTTATATTTATACCTGGTGTGGTTCTCCTTTCAATTGGTCATTACATGAGATTATAGACTGGTAAAACAAGCTGCTTTACATTCCTTCAAGACTTAGCCTGAAGGCTGCTCGCCACAGCTATCACTAGGATAGCTTTCTACATAGGCTGTCTTTAAACCTACTATCAATAAGGGTCATTTGGACTGGTGCAAGGTGCCCACTAGAATTTGGACAGCATATGCCAGGCCAACTTCTCACACTATGTACAGCCTTGGTGGCACCACATTGAGGGAATAAAGTGGCATAACCTCAGCCTTAGAAAAGTGTTTTCTGCCATGGTGTCATCAAGACTCAGTTCCAAATGTGTGTCCTACTTGTCCGCTGTGTATGCCGGTGCACTACGTCAACGAGAATGGGGTCGTGATGGCCAGTTTTGCGGAAGCCGTGATGGTCCGAGGAGGCTGCCAGGGTCATGGGCCTCGGGCCTGGAGCTTGCACAGGCATGTGGTGGGCCCTCTCTGACACACGTCGGTGTCGGCAGTTGGGCATTGCTGCCTGGGTGCCGAGTGGCGGACAAGATGGGTTCGGGGACCATTGGCCTGGGGTGCAGCAGGCGCACAGGATCGCAGGCAACACCGCTCACGACGTAGGCCTCATGGCGGGGTGGGAGGCGCTGCCCTGGCAGAGATGTTCGGCATTCCGGAAGAGAACGACGCCCTGTGCTACGTGCTTTTAATTCACACCCTAAGCTAGCCTGACATATGCCGGGCCAGCCCACTCCGCTCACGCTTACAGGGGGGATGTCACAGTCTACATTTCCGCGATCTTCCCCACTGCCTGAGGTGACATGGTTGCGTTGACTGTCCACTACACTATAAACACCAGCTGTGTGTTGTGACATGGATATGTGTGTGGTCTGCATACTGCAGTCTGGCCATCACATACACGCCACACTAGGCATTGTGCGCATTCTTATTCACGGGTCTCTTGACTCCTGTGCGCATGCATGGTTCTCACCTCTCCCAAATAACTGCTATTGTGTATCGAGGTGCCATGCCGTTGATGGCTTTTGTACATGGCTAGCACAGGATCCCACAGTAAGTTGTGCTATCGCCTGTGGTGGGTGGGCATGTTGTTTGGCATGTTGTATGGGTGTTTGTGTCGTGTGCATTCCCAGAGTTGTGAGTTGCATGATTGTGAAGTTGAGGTGTGTGGTGAGTTCATTTGGTACTTACCTACGAGCAGTACATTGTCGTAGGTGCCATCTTGGAATCGCCAGTTGATGATGGCCTGTCGGAAGATGACAGAATCATGCACACTGCCTGGGTAGTTGGTGACAATATTGGTGAAGAGTCCCCGGTGGTCCACTATTGCCTGCACATTGATTGAATGTGTGTGCTTTCTGTTGCGGTAATTGTGTGCAGTGTCGGCAGGGGGCAGAAGGAGGACATGTGTGCAGTCTATTGCCCCCAAAGCATGCAGGAATTCAGATATGGCGTAGAAGCCTTGCTTGGTCTCAACCTGTTCCTGTGCAGTCTGAGAGAAGTATAGATACTGGGGTACCAAGCTGATGATGGCATCCAGGACAGGTTTGAGGAACTTGGATAGGGCTGGCTGTGAGACACCTCCGACTCTGGCGGTTGTTGGTTGGAAGGTACCAGAGGCCAACGGATGCAGCACGGTCAGCAGCTTTGTCTGAGGTGGGATGTTGGTTGTCCACTGTGTTGGCACCGTCTGCCCATGGGCAATGATGTTCAGGATGCGGAGGATGGTTGTCCTTTTGAGCCTGTAGTGGGCAATGACATACTCTAGTGTCATGTCTGTGAGTTTGGTGCGTTTTCTGAAGGTCCACGATCTGTGTCTGCGTTGCCTCTGTGGTGGTCTGGCCAGGGGGGGGGGGTTGGGGGTGGTCTGGGGGTGGTGGCATACCTGGGGTTGCTGGCGGTGGGTGTTGTGGCCCTGTTGGGGCTCCGAGCTGCATGATCAGTAGCTCCATGGAATCCGTTGTTCTTCAGGTGTGGCTGTGGGCAGGTGTTAATTTCCAGCTGCTAACATGCCTTGTCGCATGTTTTGTGGTCATATCACCAATCTGGCTGGTGGTTGAGAATGCAGCAGAGTGGTGTTGTCATGGCTTTTGGCACGGGAACACCTACTGTGCATCTCATTAGCAATAGTTGCCGGGGTCGTCTGTGGCGATGTTTTTTTAGGCTGCTAGTGTCTGTAAACTGGTGCTATGGGCTGTTAGCACCAGCTTGTGAATGGGGCGTTAGATTTATCGCGACTTTGGCTGCGAAAAAGTGTCGTTAACTCGGCGATGGCTCCCTGAGAATATGCCCCTGAAAATGCTGCAAAATAATACAATAAAATTTAACTTCCTTGCAACCTGAGGGTTGTATCCCGAATGCACTAAACGTTGGGAAACTTTTGTGCGTTCACTTGTCTCGTTACTTTAGCGGTCAGTATAGGTAGAGTTCAGCCCAAAAATGTGCATGTTTTTACCCAGACACGAGGAGACATTGAATTACAGCCACTATACCTCCCAATCCACTTCCAGAGGTATTCTTTGGTGGACACCATTCACAAAACATTTACACGTATTTTCAATTCTACATGTGGGTTTAAATATTCAATATTCTTTTTAATTCACAAATATTCACAGAAGTTTTAATGGAAAACTGGGCTAGTCACAGGTTTCCACAAGCTCTACTGGGAATGTGATGTGACATTTGCCATCTCCACAATGCTGGATGGTATGCACAATACCACTCTGCAGTGAGGAAAGGTAGCCCATTTTGCAAATGTACCTTTTTATTTTATTTTGTTTTCAAATGAAGAAAGCACTTCTCCCCACCCCAGCAAAGTCTGGCGGAGTTTGGTTCCTCTTCCAATCTTAAAAGGAGATTTACTCCACCCCTTTGCTGGAGTAAATGTGTGATCGTTTCCAGGGTGGAAAGGGGAACAGGGGAGTTTGTGAATGCCCACATCCTCATAAATATAAAGGTATTCACAAATTTCACGGTAAACCACATCTTGATCTACCCAGTCTGAAACCCTTGCAAAGTGCTTTCTACTGAATAACTGTATACAGTTTCAAAGTAATTAAATAGCAGTTGATATGTTACTCTTTTCAATAATGCTTTTGTGGATACCTGTCAGGCATAGATGTATCCATTTTTGTGCATGAACATAGGTTTACAACTGTAAATGGCTTTGTGATTCGCTCCCTGTCTATAATATTCCACTTTTTTGACACACAAGTGGTATTGATTGTGGGGAATAAAGCTGCGTGAGGATTTGAACGTTCAAGTTATGAAGAATGATACTTTATTTGCTGAATTACTCCCATTCACTAACTTTTTCAGAAATATTGACATCGAGGAGCTTTACATATTTTTTTTAAATCTTTGGACCATATGTATCATAGTTCAGTTTTCCGAATTCTAAATAGCGATTTTTAAGGAATCGCTATTTATAAATCGCAAAACGGTAATTCACAAGTTGCAAATTCGCAAATAAGGAATAATTTCCCATTCATTCCTATGGGCCAGGAGGCCCATAGGAATGATTGTGAAATGCATTTCATTTTGCGATTCGCAATTTTCTAATCATAAAATGAGATTGATTCCAAGGGTGCAGGGGTGTCTCAAGGACACCCTGCTGCACCCCTGTAAATTACATGTGTGTGCATATGGCACATATACATGCCCAATGGAATACTGAGCTTTGGGCTCTGTTATTGACAAATGTTGTTAATGGCCTTGCTCATTCTCCTGTACCCAGTTAATGGTCCAACTCAATCATTGTGCCCATATTTTAAAAAAGGTGACCTGTCTCAACCAAGTTGTTACAGCCCATTTCACTTATTGATACAATGGTCAAAATAGTAGGGAGATTCCCATGTAATATGATCAAGGAGTAGATTCAAGACAAAGCAATTCTATATCCCTGACAATATGGGTTCAGAAATCTTGAAGGCATGATCAAGCAATGCTTGACCCTAACCCTAATCACAGGCAAGTATAAAATAGCCAAGCAAACACCCTATATATGGCATTCACAGACCTGACCTCAACGTTCATCTGTGTAAATCGCCTGAAGCTACTGCAACTCCAACTCTTTAAAGGGATGGATGAAGCACTGGTGCACCTTTTAGCATATTTACACAAGTACATTAAACTTAGAATAACATTCAGATCAAACGGTGAAGTCTCTGATGAAATTAGAGTTTCCTGAGGTGTGAGGCGGCAAGATTGCGTGCTGGCCCCCTGATTGTTTATTTTATTTGTTAATTAGCTTTCTCCCTTATTAACTACCAGTAATCCGAAAGTAACAAACAAAAAAAGGTGACCTGCTACTCACACCACTATATGGGGATGACACAGTGCTGATGTCGCACACACCAAAAGCACTGTGTCTACAGGTGCATGCATTTGTTGAATTTATGGCTTCTCTGGACCAACAAACTAATTTTGCTAAGTTGTATATCATGGTATGTGGCCCAAAGTGAAAACAGCTCTCTCAGGATTCCTGCCACAGCTCAACTCTCTAGTCTATTACAATATACCGACATGACTCATATCATAGATCCCAACACTCATGAATGAACAAACGTCTTGTACCCTGATATTTGACCATATTACATGCTGTTGGTCGTAGCTAGCTACAGTTGGTGTTCCCCAGTTTGTTTGCAAAGGCTTAATAACTTTTACACATGTTTTACCATGCCTATGCCAGGTCTGGTTTCAGGTGCCACACAAACTGCACCAGAATAAGCATCAAGCAACCAACATAAATGACCTCAACGTGAATCTTCTGAAAGACAGCCCTCATCAAATTAATCTCCTGTATCTGTTCCTTGCTATAAGCAATTCGAATGAGACCTTTGTGAACATTCTAAAACACCTTATGGAAGACAGCCTCATCAAATTAATCAAGTGCACCTGGTCCTTTCTAGAAGCAATTAGAGCGCAACCTTTGAGAACATTCCAAAACACCTTCTAGAAGGCAGCCTCATCACATTAATTTTCTGCACCTGTTCCTTGTTGCTAACAATTAGAATGTGACCCTAAAGCAGTCTTATTTAAAGACTATCCTTACTCCTCCTCTTCAACTAGCCTCTTTGCCTGCTTCCTGGCTTCCAGGACTCTGTCTTGCCAGCTCCCTTGTTCCTTCCACTTCGACCTCACCACAAATAATGTCCTGCATCAGTCTCACAACTGGATGGCAAAACAAGAAGAAAAGGACAGACACATTAACAGACTTGATTTAGCTATGTGCTGTGGAATGAAATGCAGTCTCTATGTGTGGCAGTTAATGTCAGTTAAGGCCATGCATGGTTTCCTGTTCCTTTTCTTACTTTCTCCACAATCTGTTACTAGACAGTCCAAAACTTGAGATAATTTTGTCTGTGTTCTCTCCAGATTTCTTTCATCATTTTAGACCCTCTTTTTCAAATGTCCATTCTGACCCTCCGAGGCGTGCAGGGCCTTCTGATTACTGGCACAGTTCGATGTCTCACGTTGCCACGAACAGACAGAGTGTCTAAAATGATTAAAGAAATCTGGAGAGAACACGGACAAAACTATCTGAAGTTTGGGACTGTCTAGTAACTGATTGCGGAGAGAGTAAGGAAAGGAGCAGGAAACCATGTTGCAGAGGTACACTAGAATCACCCGTTTGCTGGAAGAAATCCTTTTAGAGATCCTACAAAAATAAAGGGTCAAGACGAGCTATTTGAAATATTATTGAAGAGGCAGACTCCCAAAGGAGAAGATGTTGCCCTGAAGAAGTCCCATCAGAAAATAAAAGGGATGAAACGCATAGGCTGTTGCACATTTGGCTGTGGCACATTTTTGGAATTGTCTATTTATAATGCAAAGAAATTGAAAATTAAAGCATGATGAAAAATAATATGTTCTAAAGATTGACTTGTGTGCTGGATGGTGTTTTCTACTGTCATTTTAGAAGTTGTAAAATTACAAAAACAATTCCCTAAGTTTTGTAAAAATCTCACTGTGCTCCTCACATCTTAGTTTTCTTATGGCTGCAGAATTGGCGTCGTTGAAGGTTGGGGGGCATTGCGGTTGTGGGTGGAGTTAATGTGCTCCTCCGTGACCTTGCTCCAGTTCCTTCGTGGAGGACGTGATGTTGGAATGGGGACAGTGAGTTTATTGATGTATAAGTGTACGCAGTGGTGGTCTGTCCAGGGGGTTGCGTGGTATAGCCGAAGTGGATGTTGTTGCCTCCTGCGAAAATCGGATCGAGGGGGTGTCCTGCCTTGTGGGTAGGGGTGATGATATGTTTTTTCAGTCCGAGGTTGGTGAGGTTGTCCTGGAGGGTGGCGGATTTGAGGTTGCTCAGGTTGTTGAGGTGGAAGTTGAGGTCTCCGGGGAGTCTGTAGGCAAGGGTGCAGAGCAGGATATTTCTGGGGCTGGTTTGGATCTGGAAATGGACGTGTTCGGTGGTGGACAAGGGTCGCTCGTGCTGGAAGTGGTGAGTCGGAGGGAGTTCTTATGTGCGATGGCAAGTCCTCCTCCAGGGAGGTTGGGGTGGTCCTTTCTCTGGATCTTGTATCCGTTTGGGATGGCGATGGCGATGCCGGGCGGAGGTGGGCTTGGTCCACGTTTCCGTGAAGAAGGCAACGTCTGGCGAGAGGGTGGCGAGGAGATCCCAGATCTCTATAGCATGTTTGTTCAGGGAGCACACATTGAGGAGGATGAACTTCAGGGCTTCGGGGGTGCTGGTGTCCGGCGTGGGGGTAGCAGCCTGGGGGGTGCAGCGGATGGTGAAGATTTGTCTACAGTGTCAGCAGGAGAGCTGTCCATGGGTGGTGTTTGGCATAGAAAGCTGGCAGTTGTTGCTCCTTCGGTGTTGAGTCCAAGGAGGGCAGCTGAGATGTGGGTGGCCAGAGAACCAAGGTCCTTGGCGCTGCATGCGGTTGGGTCAAGGATGGGCACAGACAGGCTTGTCTTTGGCGTGCCTTCAGCCACCATTCAATAGGGAAGGGGAGGGAAGAGCAGCTGGGAGGGGGAGCAGGAACCAGCAGGGGGGAGGGGCCACAGAGGCAGCTGCAGCAGAAAAAGGACTGTGAAAAACAGGCATGGAGGATACAAACAAAGGGCACAGGTACAGAGACAAATACAATTAAAGGTAGAAAATTAAAGCCACAATAACAAAAAACAGCACAAAAAGACAAAAAACTGAAAAATGGGGACAAACACGAAGACAGACACCAGCGGGTCAGCAGAAGAGCAAGTCTCTCCCACTGGACCACCAGGGATGAGGCGCAGGCAGGGGCCTGCGGGTGGAGGAGGGCCTCAAACATCTTCCTTCACAGAGAGGTGTAGGGGGCAGCGGCACAACAGCGGAGCTGCTGGGGTGGAGAGCAGAGTCATATGCAAGGAATAAAAAAAAGGAACCCAATGTCCGTGTTAGTGCAGTTCTGCTTTAAAGTTGTTTTCTTCACCAGTGTTCTACTAATCTCCTGCACCTGCTGACTTCATGAGCAGCTTCAGCTCCTCCGCAATGGCGGGGGAGCATCGTCCCACTGGCTCAAAGCCAACAGGTAAAAATAAAAACAATGTTCTAGCATCGTTTTATTTTTTCATTTGCTAGGTCTGACCTAGCGTATACAGGGAAGGGCGGGGCAAGGGCATGGGAGGGGGAGGAGGAGTGCTATGTGCACTTCTAAGTGCAAATGTGTGTTTGGCCGGCCATCTCAGGCGACCAAACACACATGCGCACTTAGATTTCTCCAACTCGGCTGCATTGAACAGCTGGGCTGGAGAAACTCCAAAGACTCCCTGACCTGAGCGGAGTTTCTTTTCAGCCCGCTCAGGCCAATCCCCCTGCTGCTCTCACAGCAGCACTGGGATTGCAACAAGAGTCTGTCCCAATGTCTGCTGGGAGCAGGAAGAGCACAGGAGACGCGATGCGGGAGGCGGTCACCTCCTTAGGTAAGTTCTTATTTTTTATTATTAAACTATTATTACCCCCGCACGATTCCCCCCCCCCCCCCCCCCCCCCTGCGTCCATCCACCCGCTCCATCACCCTTTGTTTGTGGTGGCCACCACTGTTCATGGGCTTTCCGTTGGACATTACCTAGGCATTACCCTTTTTGTCATGCCTGCCATATGTTTCAGGTTCTGCAAGTGTGACTGGACATGGAGTCTTTTTCCCTTACTTCTGGCTTAATACTTCCTCCGACAATATAATGTCCTGTGGTTGCTTGCTCTCTTTCTGTAAGTGGAGAAGCTGGCACATCACATTTCCAGATGAAATAATACATCACCGTTAAAGTTTTTAGGAACTGCATCATGTAGCAAGCACAGATCTTCCTGTTTTTCTCCACTCCCATCATTTAGAAAATAGTCACCTGCAACTGACATCCGGTAAAAGGCATTCCAAATAAACTGGCACTTCCTTCTGCCATTCAAACTGGTCCTGGAGCTGCGGCAGCTGCCACATATCACACATCTTCGACACTGCAGCTGAGAAACATGTTTATGGTCCGGATCCTGTCTGAGGACCTACTATTTATACTGGTAATGATGTCGAAACTGGTAGCGAAGAACCAGAGCAAATTCTCTGTTGCTGTGGAATCAGGAGTAAACCTATCATTGACTCCATGCAGCTGCATGTCTCTCTCTCTCTCTCTAAGGCATCTAATGCTTCATGCTGGGCTCCTACACAAAAACACAGGGGCATATTACCAAGCAATAGCGATAATTATCGCTATTGCTTGGTTAGAGATAAAAAATTATCGCCGAGCTGCGGCGATTTTTATCGCAGATAAACCTTGGTATTACCAAGGTTTATCGCAAATGCGATAAAAATCGGCAATAATGCTTGAATATCGCTGAAAAGTCAGCGATATTCATACATTACCGAGCTAATGCTCTTAGCCATGATATCCACCTACCATTGGATAACATGGCTAAGAACTGCTCAGGGGCAGGTGTTAGCTTTTGGAGATATTCGCGCTTAGCGCAAATATCTCCAAAAGTTGGTAATAGGAGATAGAGATGTTAGCAACTGTTTTTAGTTGCTAACATCTTGGCACGCCCACTTTGCATGTCATTAGTGATAAATATCACTGACATGCAAAGTGGGGCCCAAGATGGTCGCTATCTCCTACTAGCTGTCGCTAACTGGTGTTAGTGACAGCTAGGTAATAGGGAGATCATTTTATCTCTGCTTTCTTGGCTTTTAAAGCCAAAAAAGCGGGGATAAACCCCCTTGATAATATGCCCTACAGTTTCTTCCTCCATCAGCATTACAGCCACCACTCAACTCAAACAACTACCAATATAGACATCATTTCACAGGAAATCGGTACTTTGAATAGTAATGGGTCTATTGAAGCTAATTTGCAAAAATCAAAAAGACAATGAGTAAAAAATAAAGGAGATAAAAACACAAGCACAAATAAAAACAAGGGGCCGCATTTACTACAAAATGATGCAGCGCGGCCCCGCAAGCTATTATGCTGAGTCATTTTAAATGCACAGGGATGGGTCGTATTAACAACAATACAGTGCATCCATGTGCTTTCCCTTGCGCTAGCCCACAATTGGCTGCCAGGCGACAGCGCAGGCACCTTTGCATCATGTTGCTGGGAGGATTGTTTTTGTGCAGGAAGGAACACCTTCCTGCACAAAATCAATCATGGATGGCATTTTCCTCTTTCAATGCGTGCTGCAGAATGTGGCACGCACAGAAAGAGGAAAAAACCAGCAGAAATAAAAGTATTTCTCCTTATTGCACCATTCCATGCCTCCACTGAGGAGGCATAGGATTCTTATGCATTCCCAGCTTTACAAAACATTCTGAATCTTAGAATGTGTCAGGTTCCACGGATGTTGTGTGGGAACACCCACAGCAACACCCATGGAATGCCCTTTTCACACAGAGTAATGTGTGAAAGGGGCCCATATTCCCAAGGTCATGAAAAGTCATGCAGGGTGACTTTATCTGGCCTTGTAAATATGGGCTAGCCCATTGCGTTGCCAATGCTTCAAAAAAAGGTGATGCAACGATGGTGCAATGGGTTTGTAAATGAAGCTCAGAGAACTTACTACTCTGCCCTCTCGCTCACTCTGATGCTTAATGAATGAATACATGGATTAGAATATGCCAAGAATGGGGTGGTCTTAAATTTAACTCTCAAGGGTAAACAGCCACAGGCATTACATAACAAGTGTACATCCACCTGAGGATAATTTCACGGCCTCTGGTACCTCAAAGTATCTGTAAGTGAAGAGGCACCCTTGGATATAACATGTGTTGCATTATATCACTGATATGCACCACTTCAGACTTAGTAATTGAGTTGTTGAAGCAAAAGTGAAGCCGCAAGTCACAGTCTACGAAAGTCTCGAATAAGTAAAGAAGGAGGACCTTGCAATTTGTAGAATTCAATTTCATATTAGGTACTTTCCAGGTGTATCCACCATTGTGGAGATTTTCTAAATCAGAATGCCACTTGACCAGATTCGATCACAGGAAAATAGGGTAGGGTGACCAGACATCCTGGTTTCCCCAGCCAGTCCCGGTTTTTGAAGTAGTGACCCAGTGCCCCGACAATTTGGTCCAAATTCAGGAAATCTCCCGGTTTCTGTGCAGTGCTCGGGTTAAACAGAGTAATGCCCCTTTTTAGGTTTTGCCTCGCCAAAAAGATGCGCTCTGCGCATCTTTTTCGGCGCAGGCGAAAACCTGATGAGAACTGTAGTGTGCTTTGGCTCGGCCCTCCTCATTCATTGGCTGGCTCCGTAAATGGAGCCTTGCCATTGGACGAGGGGCCTGTCCGTCAATGCCGGACCAGACACGGGGGCGTTCCCGACACTCTTTGGCTTTTGCTGACGTCACGCGACGCCGGGAACGCCCCCGAGTCTGGTCCGGCATTGCCGGCACCCGCCTTCCGTCGTCAGCGTCTCTCCTCCCCCTTCCTGCTCCAAGGCCGTCGTCGGCCGTCGTCAGCGTCTCTCCTCCCCCTTTCCCGCCCCCTCCCGCACTCCTCTGAGACACCTCTCTTCTCCTCTGAGACACCCCTCTTCTCTTCTGAGACACCTCCCTTCGTTTCTTCCTGCAGACTCTACCTCCGCCTTGGAGACACCCCCTTCCGCTCGCAGACACTTCTCATCACCCCCTCACAGACACCTCCTTTTTCCTCGCAGACACCTCGTTTCTCTCTGCAGACACCCCAGCTGCCCCCCCCCCCCTCTTCCCGGTCCTTCAGTTCAATCCGAGGCGGTCTTTCGACAGCACCGTCGCCTCTCCGAGCAGGAAGCAGCCTCGTGCCTTTTGGGGCCTCTCTGAGATAGACATCGGAGAAAGAATTCATTTCCAGCGGGAGAGCTGCTCAGAGCCGCCTCATTATCAGCAGGCCGCGTCCGACACGGCGCAGTCAATCCCAGGCAGCGCGCCGTGTGCTCCTGGGCCACTCGAGAGACACAGCACAGCGCTGCGCCGTCGATACTCACTCAATGTGTGCCAAGATATCGGTAAAGGATTGACCTTTAATGGCTCTGCTTCCACTGGTGATGGTTTAAAGGGGACCCGCGTGTCCCCAGGAGGCCCCCGGGACTGAAAGTGAAGGGGGCCCTGCACTCCTTTGCTGCATGTCTGATGCGTTGTTGTACATGTGACGCTGCCTTTGGAAGAGGCGGAGAGTGACTCCTGTGTCATTTCAATGGCACCGCACACAGCGGAAGTGACATCATTTCATTGACACGCGCTGTTCACTCGGCGTGCATTGGTGGTAATGTGTGCGGTCTTGCAAGGACCCGTGCACGTGTGCTGTTTTTACACGCACTCCCTACTGACTGTGAGTTGCATCCTGTGTCTATCCTGTGGTGTTCATGGAACAGGGTCAGTGTGTGATGACGGGCTGATAGATCATAAAGAGGCAGAAGTCCTTTAAAGACGCGCAGAGTCCATTTGTTTACAGAGTGTGCAAACAGGGATGTGCATGTGTTTACCAGCTGCTGCGCCACGTGTGCCCCTGGGCATGCGCGCCCTGCCTCCGCATAACCGCCTCGGCGGCTTCTCTCTGAGGTGCAGAATGCGGTGGCACGTGCCTGGTAAGGGGTACCAGCTGCCGCTCGTTTCCAGGGGTGGGCGGCGTCTAAGATTTACTTTACAGACTCAAGAGTGAAGGCGCAGCAGCCCTGCGACCTCCAGACCGGGGCATGGAAAGAGGCCGCAATGAGGCCGGGTGCGCCCGGTGCGGTGGCCCCGGTGGCGACCGTGGCCCGAGCGCGTGGGCAGACTGCAACCTCCAGACCGGGCATGGAAAGAGGCCACATGAGGCCGGCTGCGGCCTGGTGGCCCCGGTGGCGGAGTGAAGGGGGCCCTGCACTCCTTTGCTGCATGTCTGATGCGTTGTTGTACATGTGACGCTGCCTTTGGAAGAGGCGGAGAGTGACTCCTGTGTCATTTCAATGGCACCGCACACAGCGGAAGTGACATCATTTCATTGACACGCGCTGTTCACTCGGCGTGCATTGGTGGTAATGTGTGCGGTCTTGCAAGGACCCGTGCACGTGTGCTGTTTTTACACGCACTCCCTACTGACTGTGAGTTGCATCCTGTGTCTATCCTGTGGTGTTCATGGAACAGGGTCAGTGTGTGATGACGGGCTGATAGATCATAAAGAGGCAGAAGTCCTTTAAAGACGCGCAGAGTCCATTTGTTTACAGAGTGTGCAAACAGGGATGTGCATGTGTTTACCAGCTGCTGCGCCACGTGTGCCCCTGGGCATGCGCGCCCTGCCCCCGCAGAACCGCCTCGGTGGCTTCTCTCTGAGGTGCAGAATGCGGTGGCACGTGCCTGGTAAGGGGTACCAGCTGCCGCTCGTTTCCAGGGGTGGGCGGCGTCTAAGATTTACTTTACAGACTCAAGAGTGAAGGCGCAGCAGCCCTGCGACCTCCAGACCGGGGCATGGAAAGAGGCCGCAATGAGGCCGGGTGCGCCCGGTGCGGTGGCCCCGGTGGCGACCGTGGCCCGAGCGCGTGGGCAGACTGCAACCTCCAGACCGGGCATGGAAAGAGGCCACATGAGGCCGGCTGCGGCCTGGTGGCCCCGGTGGCGACCGTGGCCCGAGCGCGTGGGGCAGACTGCGACCTCCAGACGGGGGCATGGAAAGAGGCCACAAGAGGCCGGGTGCGCCCCGTGCGGTGGCCCCGGTGGCGACCGTGGACCGAGCGCGTGGGGCAGACTGCGACCTCCAGACCGGGCATGGAAAGAGGCCACATGAGGCCGGCTGCGGCCTGGTGGCCCCGGTGGCGACCGTGGCCCGAGCGCGTGGGGCAGACTGCGACCTCCAGACCGGGGCATGGAAAGAGGCCACAAGAGGCCGGGTGCGCCCGGTGGCCCCGGTGGCGACCGTGGCCGAGCGCGTGGGCAGACTGCGACCTCCAGACCGGGGCATGGAAAGAGGCCGCAATGAGGCCGGCTGTGGCCCGGTGGCCCCGGTGGCGACCGTGGCCCGAGCGCGTGGGGCAGACTGCGGACAGCGCAGCGCAGCGGAGCCATTGATTCTCAGCGTGAACAGAGGGTGACTGATGAATAATCCCGGGGTACCCGCCCGGCCGCCACCCATCAAGGAACCGTTCGGCTCTGGGTCCCGTGTTCTTGTCCCGACATCGCACAGTCTGTCCCGAGGCGTCCACTTTGAGGTGTGGGCGATGGTGCCCCTTCCTGGGGGTCGCGCTACGGACGAAAGGGCGCGAAATACTGCTTTAAAGAAATAAAATAAACATGAACATACAAAATAAATGAAACATTACAGCTCACTCCTCCAAGTGTTTTTCATGTCCTGTTTGAACTGTCCCTTTTAATGACCGCAGAGGGCAAGATTGCTGCTGGTGGCTCGGCAGATGTTCCCGATCACAATACAAGCGCCTAGAAGTCTCCACACTCCTCTTTAACACCTCCTGTAGTATAAGGAGCAGAGTGAGGTGTTCCGGGTCACAGCCTGGGCGCCTAGAAGCCCCACACCCCTCCTTAGCATCTCTCCGCAGTATAAGGTGCCGATGTGTTTTCAAGCACAATCCGGGCGCCTAGAAGCCCCTCACCTTAGCAATTTTGCGCAGTATAAGGTGCAGAGCGAGGTGTTTTAAAGCACAGCCCGTGTGCCTAGAAGCCCTCACACTTCTGTGTAGCATCTTTCCGCAGTATAAAGCGTTTTCAAGCACGGTCGAGGCGCCTAGAAGCCCTCACACTTCTGTGCACCATCTTTCCGCAGTATAAAGCGTTTTCAAGCACGGTCGAGGCGCCTAGAAGCCTCAACATCACCTTAGCATCTCTCCGTGGTAGAAGGTGCAGAGGTGTTTTCAAGCACAGCCGATGTGCCTAGAAGCCCCATCATCACCTTTGCATCTCTCCGCAGTAGAAGGTGCAGAGGTGTTTTCAAGCACAGTCGAGGCGCTTAGAAGCCCCATCATCACCTTAGCATCTCTCCACAGTAGAAGGTGCAGAGGTGTTTTCAAGCACAGCCGATGTGCCTAGAAGCCCCATCATCACCTTAGCATCCCTCCGCAGTAGAAGGTGCAGGTGTTTTCAAGCACGGCCGATGTGCCTAGAAGCCCCATCATCACCTTTGCATCTCTCCACAGTAGAAGGTGCAGAGGTGTTTTCAAGCACAGCCGATGTGACTAGAAGCCCCACCATCACCTTAGCATCTCTCCGCAGTAGAAGGTGCAGAGGTGTTTTCAAGCACGGCCGATGTGCCTAGAAGCCCCATCATCACCTTTGCATCTCTCCGCAGTAGAAGATGCAGGTGTTTTCAAGCACGGCCGATGTGCCTAGAAGCCCCATCATCACCTTTGCATCTCTCCACAGTAGAAGGTGCAGAGGTGTTTTCAAGCACAGTCGAGACGCCTAGAAGCCCCATCATCACCTTAGCATCTCTGCGCAGTAGAAGGTGCAGAGGTGTTTTCAAGCACAGCCGATGTGCCTAGAAGCCCCATCATCACCTTAGCATCGCTCCACAGTGGAAGGTGCAGAGGTGTTTTCAAGCACAGTCGAGGCGCCTAAAAGCCCCATCATCACCTTAGCATCCCTCCGTAGTAGAAGGTGCAGAGGTGTCTTCAAGCACAGCCGATGTGCCTAGAAGCCCCATCATCATCTTAGCATCTCTCCACAGTAGAAGGTGCAGAGGTGTTTTCAAGCACAGCCGATGTGCCTAGAAGCCCCATCATCACCTTTGCATCTCTCCACAGTAGAAGGTGCAGAGGTGTTTTCAAGCACAGTCGAGACGCCTAGAAGCCCCATCATCACCTTAGCATCTCTCCACAGTAGAAGGTGCAGAGGTGTTTTCAAGCACAGCCGATGTGCCTAGAAGCCCCATCATCACCTTAGCATCTCTCCGCAGTAGAAGGTGCAGAGGTGTTTTCAAGCACAGCCAATGTGCCTAGAAGCCCCATCATCACCTTTGCTTCTCTCCGCAGTATAAGTTTAAAGACTCCGGTGATAAATGGCGCCGCCGCCGCCTCACGCCGCTTTTTAGGTTTTGCCTCGCCAAAAAGATGCGCTCTGCGCATCTTTTTCGCGCAGGCGAAAACCTGATGAGAACTGTAGTGTGCTTTGGGTCGGCCCTCGTCATTCATTGGCTGGCTCCGTAAATGGAGCCTAGCCATTGGATGAGGGGCCTGTCCGTCAATGCCGGACCAGACACGGGGGCGTTCCCGACATTCTTTGGCTTTTGCCGACGTCACGCGACGTCGGGAACGCCCCCGATTCTGGTCCGGCATTGCCGGCACCCGCCTTCCGTCGTCAGCGTCTCTCCTCCCCCTTCCTGCTCCAAGGCCGTCGTCGGCCGTCGTCAGCGTCTCTCCTCCCCCTTTCCCGCCCCCTCCCGCTTGTTTCCTCATGGCCGCCTTCCTCCTTCCCCGCCCCCGGAGCCCGGACACAGACTCAGCGCGGCGGCTGCACTCCACACGGACCCGGCTCCTGGCCCCCTCACCCTACCGAAACGGTTCCAGCAGGTTTCTGGGGCCCAACACCCCCGTCCAGCAGGTAAGAACGGCACCCCGGGAGGGAGGATGTGCTGCAGGGGGAAGGGAGCTGGGAGGAGACAGCCGGATCGGTCCGAGCCCGGAGACCAGGCAGGTAGGACAGTGGCACGGGGCACTTGGTTATTCTGTGGATTATTGTAGCCGTCCCAAGTGGCTAGGCTTCAGGGCGCTTCATCTGTAACTGGAAGACAAGTCCCCGAGGGTGCGGGCATTGTGTGCGCCAAGCGATACCCTGCCTGCCTGTCTGCTCTCTTTACTGGAGCGCTGCAGCCAACTGTGTGAGTACAAGTTGTGTAAGACCCTTCATTCACATTTCGTTCTCCTAACTGAATGTGCCTGTAGCTCTCGGAGTCTTCTCAATGTGTCTGTTGGCAAGCTTGAAACCCTTGCTTTAGAGTCCAGCTCTACACCTGGATCTGATGGGTCCCTTGGTCTTTTTTTCTGCCCGACACCTCACAAAGCACTGTCGCTTTTCTGAAAAATGTTATTAATGTTGCACATTCGATTCTTTTTCCTGCTTCACCTCATCATGAATCATTGAGTTAGTGCAGCATATGCTCTGAGCTCACAACTTTCTTTACTGCCCTTTCCTCAAACACGTTGACATTCTCGAACACGGCACAAGGCGCTGTGGTGTACTGGTAGAGGTAAGAAAACAAACTGTGTGCGTTTCCCCATATCTGCTTCTCTCCGACACGCACTCACCATCATCACTGCTTCATCTACACGAGCATGACACTGACTAGGCACTCTCTCAGTTCTATGTGGTCATATACCGAAGTCTTTTTTGGCCACAAAATGTGGTGTATCATCTAGAATGTTCCCTTGATCTTTTGTGAGTGCTTTGCAAACGTGACCATAATGCATAAAGTGCTGTATCCTGGAGTGTACTATACGCCTTCCTAGCTTCTCTTTTGTTGAAATCCATAATTCAAACTGGTTGCAAATTATGCAAAATACGTAATTTGTAACTATGAACTCATTCCTGCGAGAAACAACTGCTGAAGCTATAACTAGTATCCAAAACCTTAAAAAGCATGCACTTTGCCTATTTGTGGTTCGCAGTGGTACCACTGCCTTCCCAAGTTCACTGCCTATACACTGCAGACATGCCTTGTAGCCAAAATTCCCTTGCTCGTGGTAATCTCTGGGCATGGCAATGCTTCACTGGCAGAGAGCACCACTCACCTTCAGCCAGTACCCATAGGGCATGCCCTCAGTAGGGCCTCCTTGATCTTCTGCACTGATGCCCTGTTCCAAGTAGGCCTGATCGCAGTCTGTACGTGTGGTACGGTCAATGTCAACCCCATTATATCTGTCATTCATTAACACTACGACAAGCTGCGCATTGCAAGTTACCGAATGTACAAGTACTCGCGCCACCTTCAAGTGCACAGCATTGGCAAAGTCCTGACGAGCAAACTAGCGAAGAGATGGACTACTTAATGTTTGACATAGAAATGTATGAATTTGGAAAGTTTGCAAATATCTTAGCTACTTGTAAAATGCCTGTTCAACGCAAGGGCAGTTTCAAAGCGCTGCAAATGTCACCAGCCTTGGGGTTGGGAGGACCGAAGCAAGAACCGGGACTCGAGCCTGTGATCGCAGGTCCCACCCACAGCTCTGCCCGGGGGTGCGATGAGGCATCTCGAGTTCTATAGTAAATGAAACATTACCGTTATGGCTTGTTAAAATATAGGGCTTCAAGACGGCCTCAGTGTTGAGCTTTCATGTATCAACCTGTTGTATTGTGGGAGATGTAGTCTTGGCCAGTTTCAATTAAACAAACGGGACCAAGATACCGGTTAACAGGAAACGTACAGGGCATAACATTCATTAGTCATGAAGACAGCTTGTACCTCTAAAAATCCGGAAACCCTGCATGCGAATATGATGTTACGTTAAATGCACTTGAATCGCACAATCCCAACCTTTCAGGATCCGCGTGCCCTGTCCGGCTCGCCCATTCACTGGCGTGAATGCGGTTGTGTGTAGAAATGTGTCCCTCAGAGAGGCGGGCAGGCTGGGAGCAGACTGGTATGTGCATTGCTTGGTGGTGGGTTATAGTCAGGGAACAAATCCTAAAAAAATAAGTGGGGATACAGAGTGCAGATACAGAGTGCAGATACAGAGTGCAGATACAGAGTGCAGATACAGAGTGCAGATACAGAGTGCAGATGCAGAGTGCAGATGCAGAGTGCAGATGCAGAGTGCAGATGCAGAGTGCAGATGCAGAGTGCAGATGCAGAGTGCAGAGTGCAGAGTGCAGAGTGCAGGATGCAGAGTGCAGATGCAGAGTGCAGAGTGCAGATGCAGAGTGCAGAGTGCAGAGTGCAGAGTGCAGATGCAGAGTGCAGATGCAGAGTGCAGATGCAGAGTGCAGATGCAGAGTGCAGATGCAGAGTGCAGAGTGGAGCTTCAGAGTGGAGCTTCAGAGTGCAGAGTGTCAAAAGCAATGCCAATAGCTCTAACTTTAACAAAGGCAAAACCATTGCATTGTAAATGCTTGTTAAATAGTGTCTCAGTGTGCATGCTTACTTCGCACAGGTACTAAGGCGGATCTCTGTTGAGCTCTCCATTTTTGCCCTTAGGGTGAAAACAAAATCTTACCGCTGCACTGCACTGCCTTCAAAGAGACCCGTTATAGTTCTTTCACAGTCTCATCAGTCCAGAACTGAAGCATCTTCAATGTTATGTACAGCGAAGCCAAAGTTGTTGCTTATGCAGCTAACAACAGTTGACAAAGCGAATAGTCCTGGCTTGTTGTATTTGTAATGTTACTTGTTGTATTATTTATCTGGATACAATGCTAGAAGGAGTAAATTTTTCGGGTGGGACACTATGCTAATCAAAGATTTTTTAGCTTATGTGTTTTAAGCCATTCCCTTAATTACATTGGCCTTACCCCTTTGAGAGACCCCCCAGTTTATTTTATCCCACTTAAAGCCTGGGTTGTCGGACCCGCAGAATGTAACTCCTCAAAACTCGAACAATGCCCAAAGTGTTCCACCTGCTACCCTCCCCAACTCCGCAAATTGAAAGATACACAGAAGTAGTGAAGTGGTCAAGTGAGGGATAGGGGTATAGGAAAGGAACTGCAGGGATTTTGAACCTGTGGAGAACAAAAGAAAAGAAATGAATAGAGTACAGATGCAAGTCTACTCTCAGTATATCTCACTAAGAATCCATAAGCACCTTAGAACATAGCACATTCTCCTAAGAGACAGTGATTCTGAGATAAAACCCTCTATATATTTCTTCCTGTATGAACCTATTAAGACAAGAACAAAATAGAGTTAATTCCTTTCTAGTATATGTCATGTGTTTGTACTGTACTAATATAACAAATGTGAAATCAGCACATTTCATACATACCCCTTCAAAAGCAAGGAAAAAAACAAAGTTTAGGAGATGTAACTATAATGAGTAAGTAATTTCTTCATATTAGTCATGCCCAATAGTTTATACTCCTTAGGCACTGTAAAAATAAGTATAAAGTAACCAAGCAGATGTTCCTGTTTGTGCTCACTAGCACGTCTTCACGATCACAATGAACGCGAATCTACAATTAGCCAGAAGTACTGAATGGAAAAAGATTTGCCACAAAAACAGCAAGGTACAAACTGGAACCAATCTCGGTTCCAATCAAAATGCAAAGCAACTGATAAGCCTCAAGAAGACTTCCAGCTGGGAAGCCAAGTGCACAGTTCAATTCGATAAGCAGAGCCTCTCTACATAGCAGGATGCAACCACGTTTTCCCCCGCTATTAAATCCAGGTGCAGCAATACCTGTAGTCGATCTCACGAGGACGCCAGTAATCCGAACGGTGAAGACTCCACGTCTTACTGCAAGTGCAAGCAGAGCCCTGCAAACACACTCCAACTACCACAGGAGTTGAAGGAACAAGGATTCCAGCCGTGACGGTTCCCAAACATCAGAAACCCGACCAGCCGCTAAGGAGCCAGAAAATTGAATCAGAATCGGGAATTACGCACGCCGGTCAACGTGCGTGAACGTCCTGAAATATCCATAAGCCTCTGCCGTTTGCATCATGGGAAGTGTAGTCTTCAACCTATTAGATCTGACATGATAGGCAGTTCGACTGGCAGACCCTACCGGACGCCACTCTTCCAAGCTCCTCTTAGCAGCAGGCTTGGCAGGATGAGCCGCATGAAAGGCACAAATTGCCACCGGGGCATGGATGTTGGATACAGGTTCCCAAGAATCGTCCTCCGAAGAGTAGCCCTTCCAGGAGACCAAATACCACAACTGACCCCTCCTGTATTTAGAATCCAATATACAACTTACTTTGTATTCCAAATTACCATCACGTAACACTGGGTGAATCGCTCTCCTCCCTACCCCCATAGCTGGTTTCAATAGGCTACAGTGGAACACTGGGTGGATTCTCAGATTGATGGGCAACCAAAGCTTGTAGGCAACAGAATTGGTTTGTTTCAGCATAGTGTAAGAATCTGGGGTGAAAAATGCTACGCGCTCGAAAACTGATGTTTTTAGTGGATAACCACACCTTGTCCCCTGGTTGGTATTGGGGGCCATCCCTACTATGTTTATCTGCCCATTTCTTATATTGTTGCTTAACATGATTTAGGTGGACTTCAACCCTTTTATGAATGGTTTGGATTTTCTTTATGCAAGTCTTCACCTCTGGTTGGTCTTCGAGGTCACTGGGCAGGGTTATTTGAAGAACCTTTGCATGGAACCCATGGTTTGCTGGAAAAGGTGATACTACTATGGAAGTCGGCCAAGTGTTGTTATAGGAGAGTTCTGCCACTCACAGTAAAGAGACGCAGGATTCCTCAACTTCTTTGGCATAGCAATGCAAGTACTTCTTTAGAGTTTGATTTAGCCTTTCTGTCTGGCCAGCAGTTTGCAAATGGAAGCTGGTGGATAATGCAGGAGTAACTTGTAGAGCCTTGCACCACATTAACCAAAATCATGCTTTGAACTGAGGCCCTCAGTCTGAAACTGACATTCGGTAGGCCGTGTAAGCGCACCACATTTTCAAGCAACATCTGTGAGGTCTGAACTGCTGTAGGTAAGTTTGTACGGGGAATGAAATGCCCCATTTTGGTAAGGCTATCCACCATTACCAGGATGGCTGTGTTGCCTTGATTGTTAGGTAGGCCCATGATGAAGTCCTTGCTGATGTTCTGCCATGGTGGAGTGGGGGTTGGGAAAGGCATTCTTTTTCCTTTTGCAGGTTCTCCACAGTCCATCCCATATGTTAGGTGCATAGTCATTCTCTCAGCCCCCCTCATCTCTGAGGCACAGGTAGGCCTTCTCTCATCCCTCCCCTCATCTCAGAGACACAGACAGGCCTACCCTCTAAGCCCTTCCCATATCATAGTGCCTTTTGTCTTCCTTTCCCTTCCTTCTTCTCTCTGCCCCTTCTCGGCTTCTGGCATGGGACGAGCGTTTTAGCCATTTTTGAAAGTTAGTAGTTCTGAGATTGTTCTTGTCGGGACCCAGTGTGGATGTGGCGCGCTTCTTCTCCGTGGCTAAGCAATGCATCGGGACCAGGTGCGGATGCGGCACACATCTTCTCTGTGACTCGCGATGCATCGGGAATCGGTGCAGATGCGACTCCCTTCTTCCTCATTGCGTCGATCTTCCAGCTCCCAACAACAAACAGTCTCTAGAGGTCCTAAACAGCAGCAGGCATCTCTTTGCAGGTTCGAATTCTCAGCAAGGAAATTCAGGGTAGCTGGTGGTGAAGTCTTTGTCTCCCTGAGACTTCAGGCAGGAGACAAGCTCAGTTTCAAGCCCTGCAGAAAAGGGAAGGTTTGGGGACTGGCAAGTGTGTGCACTTGCCAAGTTGATATGGGAGTCCCAGACTGCACACAGGCTCTGCAATGGCAGACCTGAGAATATTTTACAAGCTGCTTCTGTGGGTGGTACTATCGGTGCTGCATACCCACCAGCAGCATTTGATTTACAGGCCCTGGGCACACACAGTGTACTATACTAAGGTCTGACAAGTAAATCAAATAACCAATCATGGAATCACTAATCCATAACAACAATTTACAAAAGGGAGCACTTGCACTTTGACACTGAACAGCAGTGGCAAAGTGCCAAAGCATCTAGACCAGCAAAAACACAGGAGGCAACAGCAAAAAATGGAAGGGAGACCCACGCCAATGGTCCCATGTCTAACAGTATTGTTAAAGCAAAAACCCCACATCCTGTAATGCTACATGCTGTTAGCTTAAAAATACATTTCTGTCTGTGTCTCACATCTGATTTGTTATCTGTAATTCTTCATCTGTGTATGTGGAGGCAGCTGACATTATAGTTCTTTTTCTATGTCTATGAAATCTGTCAAATAGTCCAAGTTTTATGTTGATGGTTATTGCAAACTCTAGTCCTACTTCTATATCTATGATCTGCCCCAGTTTTTTGTTTTGAGAATCTGGTCACCCTAAAATAGGGTAACTTTCCTAGGACATTGACATGCACATGAGGTACCAAGATTTTCATTAACACCAATAGGGGACACTGACTTCACTTGATCATTGGAACTTTCTAGTTGGGTTGAACTGAGTTTCTCTTATTGTTGACATTTTACCCCTAAATAAACAGTCACAGCTGTTGGACGGGGAACATCCTTTTCGACGCAGATGTTACCCCGCAGTACTTTTACAACACGTCTGTTACAACGCAAGTCGTAACCACGACTTGCGCTGGAGGGCGCTAGAGGATAAAGAATAGTATTTTTACTATTCCAACACCTGCCCTAGTATCCACGGGGACTGGTGTTAGAATAGTAAATTATACTATTCACTATCAGCGCCCCCCAACGCAAGTCGTTGCAACGACTTGCGTTGTTAAAGACACATTGTAAGAGCACTCGTTGTGACGGTACGAGTCGTACTGTCATACATCCCTGTTGGACCTGCCCACTTGGCGTGGGAATGTAGTCACATTTTCCAGTTCGGGGCTCTAACAGTGAGACCAACACACAAAATGACTCTTAGCAACTGGTGCTAATGTCTCCAATGCTCTTAAAACCACTGTAGAGAATTTAAATTGGATAGAAGAGAATTTTGATAACAGTGCAAACTTGCCTTCTTTCCAGTAAATGGTGGCATGCACAATGGGCTGGGGTATGTCACTTTTGACTGTATAAATGCAAATCTAGGGGCGGATTTATGGAGATATTTGGGTACTTATGTTTGACTTATGTGAACGCATAGCAGCATGTATAAAAAGCAACATTCCATTCCTGATTCTTGAATAGTAAGTAGATTCTGCCTTTGTAAATTTATCAACTCAACCCCAGGTTGAGAGAGGTACCTACATTCTCGTTGGTGTTTTACTTTCTAATTTCTTATCTTTTGTTTTCTGTCTCTTACTATTTAGTTATGTATCTTGCCCTGCTCACCTATGATGACTCTTGAATCATGTTTCACTTCCTTCATGGTCCATAAAAGGAGATTTGCTGTGCCAGGGGTAATTTGGTCAAGTGCTTGCCCCGTTGCATGTCATGTCCCATTGCTTCCCTATTGTGTAAATTGCTTGCCAGCTTCTTGGTAAATGGAATATGAATTATGCAAAAAGGGGGACCGGATATTGTCCTTTTTCAGAGCATTACCCGCGGAGGTGTTTGGGATATTATGAAGTGTTCGGAAGCAATGTCCTGATCTGGGCATTTTATTAGGTCTTTTTCCCACCTAATAATCTTTACTCCTCCATAGGTCATTGGGATTCAGGAGGATACCCCCGCTATTGATTCTGTATTCAAGATCATGATAGCGACATGATCACCGTAGCCTTACATGCAGTGGCAACCACTTACCACAAGGAGGACATGAGTCCTGTAGGATTTGGCGGGAAGCTTGAACAGGTATGAGCTGAAGTCTCTTGAGTCTCTATACTGTGCATGTAGTGTCAGTCCTACTCAACAGTATTACACCATGTGGCCACTCACCTGCTAGGCAAATCTAGATAAGTGAAGACCCTGGCATTCCAAAAGGCAAACAGCAAACCCCAACTACCTAGAAAAGGCTGAGGACAGCAGCTGAAAAGGAGAGTAGCAAGAGTAATCTTAAAATGTGTTTTCCAGTGGCCATGCATTCTGAACAAACTTATTTTGCTGCATCTTTCTGTCACAAACCTTGCACTGACACTACTGATGATGCAGAATTCTGCTAAAGTTCTGCAAATGATCAAGACTTCTTTGACATCTGTTGGCTTATGCTCTTGTTCTTTCTCTGGGATTCCACTTCCCCTTGTCCTTTTTTTAAGTATCAGTCGCAATTAACAATCCTTAGGGTCTGGTTCAACTTGCCCCATGCAAGAGTGACGTCTTCAGGTGGCCATTTGATCTTCTCCACAAATGTAATAATCTATATAGGACTGGTGACCACAGAGAATGGTTACGGAAATTAAGTAATTCACAGTTCTAACGTTCTTTCATATGGTGGACGCAGGAAACAGAATGCAGGAAGAGGAAGGCAAAAGTAACATCCATCTTTGAGAGGTTTTCTTCAAACAAGACTATTGTGGAGGCGGCCATCTTAGATTCGTTTGAATTCCAGAAAAACACACTTCACCTCCGTTACTGAATGGTGCAATGCAAAGACAGTCCTCAAGGTCATGAAACACACCACCCATGTCCAGAGTGCCAATTGAGGTGTGGGCGTAGGGGTGCAGAAAAATACTCACCACCATACCAAGCAGGAACTCCCGCTGCCAGAGCAGAACCCCAAGCAGCACTGCTCCCAGAAGGCATGCATAAGAAGACTGAGGGTTGGTCAATCTCCATCTGCCAGGAAGTGCTTCTTTCTGCTCTGCCTTGGGTGCACAACACCTGGTCAGAGTGTTATTATCTTGCCTATCCCAACACCTAATCCTATCTTCATTTTCTAGCTCTGAGTTTCAGTCCATCATTTCACCCCCACACTGCCTATCTAACTATTTCTATGTGGTCCTTGTGAAGAGCTAAATGAAATGGGCAGAAAGAAGAAAAATCCCTTGATGTATTTTTTCTTATCATTTTATGAGTTTAGTTCCCTAAAACTGTCCACTACTAGTTTTGCCTCTATCTATATTGTAACACTTTGAGAGTAATTGTCTTCCAATTATTGACTTACTGAATATCAAATCCAACAATTCCTTAACCTCAGACCGCAAAGCAGTGTAACCTTGAAGTCATGCCGCATTGATTGAACATTGAATGCATGATAGTACATGGATTGCATGCGTTTTTCAGCAGGACATAGCGTCGATTTTGCCCATCCATTTTATATTATATTGATAGGTTCCTTCCTGTAAGGTATGACACAATGTTCCAGGAAATATCAGTGAGAGGGGCACAGAGAGTTCTATGTAATCACTGAATGCTCCCTAATATCACTATGTGCAATTCGCACAGTGGAGGCCGACTCTCGAATACAGCCATGGCTGGCTTTAGGGCAGTGCGACCAGTGCCACTGCACCGGGCGCTGAGTACGGGGACGCTATGCTTCAAAATAGTTTATGGGTTTAAAAGCACCTGCTGCAGAGTTCCTTGTGTGTCCAGTACTTTTCAGGCAACAATAAAAATGTCAAGATAAATTTGGTGATTAATCCACTTGCTGAAGAGAGATCGGAGTTTAGTTCAGTGGCAGTTTTGACTAATCATATAGTAGTACAGAGGGTAGCGGTGAGTGAGCCAACAAATTAATAGAGAGAGCTGAGCCAGAGCTGAGCCAAAGGTCTGATGTGAACCTTAGAGCCTGTACGCGAATTGAGTGCAGAAAATGTTTGCAATTTTAATCATATAGCAAATATCACATAAAATATGATAAATTCTGTTCAAAATTCAAAAAGGTGAATTTTATTTACCACGTGGAAGTTTTGGCATTAATACATCACATTATATTACTGCACTGAGAAGTACTTTATTAAAAGTGATAGTTTTTAAACATGAACTATTAGTGAACTAAGAGGCAAGACAACTGTCATATGAGCCCTGTATGTGCCCCGGATTATTATCGAGCACCATTATAGTCTATTAAACAAAACCTAGTAGGGTTTTGAACTACTGGTATTCAGAACTCACATATTTGATAGTGCTTTCATATGCGATAATGAAGAAAAAAGAGTTTTAGTAAAATAAAAATATGTCTAAGATCACATAGTTTAAGCAGTGAAGGCTCAGTTTATCCTGGTTTTCTGGTTTCACTTTGAACAAATCAGACAGTAAATGGATATCTAGTTGTCTTTCCTTGTGTCACAGTTTGGTTTTCCTCTGTGAATTTGTCTGCAGTTTTAATATAGCGTGAATAAGACCTGAATGTATTGGAACAATCTACATGAGCACCAGCTACATTACACCAGTTCAGCATTCATTTTTATAGAAAATGGTAGATTAAGAGATTTGCCCATAAACACGGGATGTTGAGCTGATGCCAGACTCAAACCTGGCTCTCCAGTTCCAAAGTTGCCAGCTCTAGCCATAATGCCAATCCAGGGTACAGGGAATGAGGCAAGCAGAAGTCACATGAAAGCTCGGCTCGTTATGGACTCGAGGTTGCAAAAAGACTTTGACCTGAGCAAGAGCCATGCTTGAGCCTTGAGCTTGCTCGAACTTTCAGAGGCTCGCTCACCTCTAGCAGAACGAAGCATATGTACCATGCCGATTACAGAATTGTATTTTATGTACATAAGATAGTTTGTGTGATGTAAAGTGATTAGACACCCTTCACTGGTAAGAGTAGCTGTAACGGAGTGTATAGGAGGGACCCTGCACGTGACCGCTCTGCACAGCCTGCGGCTCCCACACCCCCTCGGGACACAGCAAATAGCATGGGAGGGGTTGGTGATGTGTTACCTTTATCGCCTTCTGTCTCTCTCTCCACCTCGCAGGACATGGACTGGGCTGCATCTGTGACGGCAGAGGAGGACTGGCCCTTTAATTCCTGGACACTGCAAGGTGGGGAGGAGTCTACCGACTACGCGTTTCCGACAAAAGGTCGAGACCCGGAACCACAGGTGTGCTTGTACACCTGGAGGACGGAGGAGAGGAGGTCGGAGGAGCGGAACGAGCGGAACAGTCAGCGAGAGAGTTTGGAGAGCGAGACGGAGGAAGGAGGACGGCGGACACCATCAGAGGCCGGGGGAGTATCAGCGGAGAGCATACCAGCGGAGAACACCCAGAGGAAAGCTGAGTCGGCGCCAGCTGAGGACGGGAGCAAGCCAGGAGGCCATCGTTCCTGTGAGCCGCCCAGCCACTCACCCAGGGGAGGTGCGTGGCTTGTACAGGTGCGTGACCGCTTGCGGGGCTGGGTTGGCGGTAAAGGTACATTAGGTACTAAAGCAGGGGAGACCTAAGCCACGGTATATCCAATCCTGAGCACTACCATTCCACCCACGTAGTACTCTGTAAATAGTTGAGCACCGGTGTTATTCTCCCTCACTCCCTACCCCCCTTTGATGATGCACTAGAGTACACAGTACTTACACTCGGTTCCTGTTTCTTTCCCTCTCTACCATCTGGGAGGGGCCAGAGCCAGCCGCGACGGACTCCGACGAAGAGCCTCCCCCAAGACCCTTGGAAGGACAGAGGAAGAAGAAGAAAGCCCCTAGACGGAGAAGGAGCCGTAGCAGATCGCCTCGGAGGCCCCCCTCAAGTAGAAGGAGTTGTACTGACCATCTACTGTCTCAAATAAACCCACAAGTAACCAAAACTAAGTTGTTGCCTATTACTGCCGCGCCCCCACTCGAGCCCCCTTTTACAGTAGCACTATAAAACAAATGAAATACCAGAGAGAGAGGGGCAATGAGAGATAAGGGGCACTGGCGGTTGTAAGGGAATCCATTGAGAAGGAGGTCTTTGGGGGCACCATCAAAAACTGTTGAACTGGGCATCACCAGCGCTAAAGCTGATACTTTGTACAGCTTTTGCTGTATGAATGTTTAGCAACAGTCTCTGTTTCTTCTTAACACTTAAGCACTTCCCCTCCATCAAACCAGTTGCTAATCATTGACACTTTGCCTTGGCAGTAGCAAAGGGGGTGTAGAGTTCATGTAGAGAACTCACTGCCGGCTGGGCTCAGGCTGAATCATGCAGCCTACTAAGCATGCTGTGTGTGAAATAATACTTGGAACACAGAGTTAGTGGTTCTGCATCTGGCGCGTAATTACCTGGCCTGGTAGTCGCGCCCAACGCCTTTTATTTCTGGTCACATGTAGCACCTGGGCAGACCTATTTTGGAGATGGCAGTGGGGTTATTGAGTGATCATCCCTGCCGCTGAGTTGGTAGTGACTAGACTACATCTCTCCCCAACTTTAAATAAACTAAAACATAATCAAACACAGCATTTCACAAACATGAACACATGATGCTGACAGTACTCAGCACAACTGGGCACTAAGACTACATAGTCTTTGACTCTGGTGGATGGTGCTGCGTTGCATCGCATCGAGTATTCATACGGTCACTCTGGTTACCAGAGTCTTGCTGAGACACCCTGGGGGTGTAAGTCTCCTCTGGGGTCTCAGCGGGGACCCCTGAGGATGAACATGTTGAACTGGCATTACTGGGATGATCACTGCTGGCCGAGGCAATGGAGGAATGAGAGCATCTGTGAGTCATCACTGGGCGTAGGGCAGGTATGTAGTGGGAGCATTTGGCCATCATTAGAGTCTACTCTTGCTAGCTTAAAGAAGGAGATGTTTCGGGTGACCTCCTCGTCATCTTGCCTGACGGTTATCATGATGCCTCTTAACCACATGATGATCCAGGGGTGGCGCTAAAATAGCAGCATGAATTTCCTTCCCAGATGTCGGTCTTTGAGAAATACTTTGTCTCCAAGTCCAGTGCTGGACTGGCAGGTTCTTCAGGCTGTACTCACTCTGTTGTTTGTGTTTTTTCTCTTTTGCAGGGTCTTTGCATCATCAGTAGGACGCTGGGTTCATGCTGGATGATGTGGGATGGTGTCAGCTTTAACACATCCCAAATTGATACTCCCTTAGAAGTGCATAGATAGCTCATTCCATCAGCTGTTGATTGGTATGGGCGATGCATATCACATTATTGAGGGTGCGCATCAAGCGCTCAACTTCCCCATTGGCTTGGAGTCAACAGGCAATCACCTTTAGTTGGAGGATGCCCCAGGACTTGAGGTTGTCATAAATTCTTGACTCTGAAATGGTGGCCCATTGTCAGTTTTGAGTTATTTCATGAGCCCGTAGGTAGCTTTCAGTTTTACTATCTTGGTAATGATTTTGGTCGTGGATTGAGATCCCACCAATTCTATCTCTAGTTACTTTGTGTAGTCATCAATCGTATCGTCCGTTGGGGTGGAAGGCAAAGTCAAGGTTGGTGCATTCCCAGGGCTGTTCTGAGCCTGATTCCATGATTATTTGTGGTGGTGCCTCTGAGGGGCCTGATACTTGTGACCATTGGCAAGATCTTACAGCAGCTTCAACCATCTCGCCCATTAGTAGAAATTAGACTTTTGTTCAAAGGCAGTTTTTAGTTTTTGTCATTCCTTGATGGCCATGGTAGGCGAGCTGTACAGCTTGTTCCACTAGACTGGCAGAGATCAACAGACTGGGTCCTCATAGCAGACAGCCACTCGCAGCAGTCATGCACTCATGACGCACATTGAATTTGAGTTCAAAGGCTTTTTAGCTTCTGAGGTTCTGTGTTACCGGTGTTCTTTGAGCGAGTGCCATCTCCCTGACTGGATCGCCACAATGGCTAGCTGTAAACATTCATCAGATTTTGTTGCAGCACAGATGGCAGCAAGAGACAGCTGTAGTGGGCTTGAACTCTCCATAATGTACGTGACATATTCTTCACTCTTCTTTGCATCCTCAGCTTTCTTCAGAGTGGCAGCCTGCAGGTGTCAGGACAGGTAGTCCGCTAATTTGTTGGCACAGCCTCAGTACTCCATCCAGCAGTTGTATTCCTATAATTGAAGCATCCACTTCTTGATGCAAAGTGGGGGTTTGGATGCAGAGCTGTGGAACAGAGGTATGAGTGGCTTGTGGTCAGTGGTTACCATAAAGGGGTATCTGTAAATGTACAGATGAAAATACAGACAGTCCCATTGAATGGTGATGGCCTCGCTGTGTCTGTGAGTGATTGACTTGCGTAGGCCACCAGAGCCAGTCTCCCTGGGTCCTTTTCTGTGTGAGGATGTCTTCTAGCCCTTTTGGGTTGGTGTAAGTAGCAATGGTGGTTGGCTTTGAGTGGTCAAAGTACAAAAGAGTGGTGTCTGCTGAGATGGCCTTTTTTGTCTTTTGGAACAGTTATTCCTGTGCCATGTCCCAGGTCCATGGGATTGCTGCCTTTGTTAGATCTCTGAGGGGTTGTATGAGGTCCGCAAGGTCAGTTATAAACTGGCCACAATTTTTTACCATACCTAAGAAACTCCTCACTTCCTACTTTTTGGTTGGGACACAGGTCTCTTGAATGTCTCTTACAGATCTGGTGCTACTTCCTTGGCTGAGAACTTGTAGCTGAAGAAGCTGATCTAACACTTTTCTTTGTGAAGTGTGAGCCCAGAGTCACAATTTCTTTGGAATACCCCTCGCAGACACTCATGGTGTTCTCGGTTGAACTTGGGAAAGAACAAAATATCCTCACTGACATTGATGACGCCAATGAGCCCTACCAGCAGTTCTCAGATGGTATGCTGGATTACCTCAGCAGCACTTTATATTCCAAAATTGAGTAACTGGTAGCATCAGAGGCCAACGTGGGTGGAGATCATAGTTATGTATCTCGAGTCCTGGTGTAGGGGCAACTGATGGCAGCTGGAGTATAGATCTACCTTTAAAAACTATTGTGCACAGTTGAGCTCCGCAATGATGTTATGGACTGTGGAAGTCAAATGGCATTCTCTCTTGACGGCAACGTTTGGGAGTCTCATGTCTCATGTAAACTTCTTCTGGTTGCTTCTGCTTTTTCTCTACCACTATTGGTTATACCCAAGACGTGGGGCCTGTAACCATCTGGATGATCCCGGTGCATTCCAGCTTGTCTAGATCCTCTTCTACTTTGGCCTGAGGTGAAACACAATGCGCCAGTGCTGTAACGCCATTGGCTGTATGGAGTTATCATTGTGCAGCCGCACAACCTTAGTTTTTAGACAGCCAATCTGTAGTATCTTCATGTTATATTTATAGTGCTTCCCTTCACTTTGTAACTAGCTGCTCAGCCAGTGTGAGTGTTCTGTGTGGGATGTTGAGATGAGTGGAATGCTTGGGTGCCTTGTGTGGGTGAGACAGTTAGGAAGATGGGCTGAGCAGGCTGCTCCTGGTGGGGCTGCTATAACTGTTACTATGGATGTTTAGAACTGAATAAATATCCTAACGACATCTCTCTGCTACGTCTGCTGTGTCACCTCTACAAATGGAACCAACATATTACACACTCCCTTCGAATATGCTCTCAAATTCTTTCACAGTTGGACAGTTCTTCTACTTGTACACCAGAAGTGAACAATATCAAGTTCAGTGTTTCCACAGTGAGGCCGCTTACGGACATGCCGTGCCCCTCATCAGCCTTTTGGATGGTGGTGCTGATACTTACATCGTAGCGGCGGGATCGCCTTGGGCCGGGATAAAGGAGTACTACTGCGTGTTATACAAGCAGACCCCCGCAGTAATACGCCCTTATCCCGGCCCAAGGCGATCCCGCCGCCACGAGCACACGGTTGTGGCTCCCTCGCTTGGGACGATTATCACTCGCCCATACAAATCTGGCAACCATAAGAAACCGGTTCCGGACATATCCCCCCGTAGAGGCTAACCCACCGTCCTCCACTGGCAAAAGTCCCTGCCTCCCAATCACTTATGGCTTTTACCATCCTCCTTGCCATTGCACGCAACTGCCCTACTGGTCTAACGCTCCCGGTCACCCACGAGTGGCGGTCCACCCCTGTAGCATCGGCTACCACTTCTCTCAGCACCTAATCACAGTCATGTATATTTAATGTCCTGAAGATGATCCCTGTATTGCTCTCTAGGATCGAAACGTCGTTGACATCTAAAACTTCTCATACATACACTTTTGATGTCATTATTTGTTTGTGCAGAGTCGTTCCTTGCGATTTGTTTGCTTAATTACCTACTTGTTTAGAAAACAAACCGTGAGAATTGCCTGAAGCCCCCCCTTTTATGTTTCCCAAACTGTATGTCCTAAAGTCTTTGTAGTAGGACACAGGCTTGTGTTGCACTTTCAGTATCCTTTTGTGCTGAATCCAAAAAATGGTCTCTAAATTAAAACATTGAACCTCTGTCTGGCTGGATAAGTTCTTACCAATACAGCACCGATAGGGTCTGTATTTATTACTCCCATGTTCATTTTTTTGCTTTTCACTAGTGACCACTGTTGTGATACATAATTGACTCCCAAGGTCCATAGCCGACTTTAATTGTTGCCGACTTTACCCTTGTTGTTTAAACAGAAGTTGGTGGTTCCAAGGGCAAAGGCGGCATGCACTGTGTGTTCAGCAACATCATTATCGTCCATATCCTCTGTCCCGCTCGTGGTATTAGTTACAGCTGGGACTGTTTCTTTTACAAGTTTGTGTTTAAAAGACCTGGAAACTTTGCCACAATGGTTGCACTTGCCTCATGCTGTGCAGTTCCAGCCTTTTTCTGGACAGGCATTTGGCTTGTGAGATTGTCCACCGCAATATTCACAGGTTCTCTTTACATCAGCTGGTCTCCTTGGAGGCATGATGCTGCATTGTTGTTGGATTGTATTGACTGGCTCTGCTTTAATAATTGAGTGGAGAGCCGCCTCCGTGTGTGACGCATGAGCCTTCGAGAGCTCTTTTGCTCTTCCTAGCATAAGATTGTCTTGCAGTGACTTGACTAATTCTTGTAGTATTGTTTCTCTCACTTGGAAGACCCACAGGCTTTACTTATCTGGCATCTAATTTCCTCTTGTTCACTATGGAATCTGCAGATGCTTGCAAGTTCATTGAGCTGGCCATGAAAGGTATTGAGCAACTCTTCCTGTTCTTGGCGGGCTTGCTGGAAGATTAATCTCTCATAGTCCCTTCACGCCATTTTCTCAAAGTGCACATTTAGAACTGCATCAAGGGTTGCGTGGATCTTAGCTTCTGTGAGGGTTTCAGATGTTTTGTGAATGTCTTTGCCTCCCAAGTGCAGCAGGAGAACCAACAGCATTTTGCTACTATGTGTCTGTGCCTTCAAAGTAGAATTGGAGGCATTCCACCCAATATCTCCACTTTGGCACTTGTGATGAGGGTGTGCCCTCAACGACAAATGGTTCTGTGGTGGGGACAGCAGACATGTTGGCGTGGTATCAGTGTTGAACCTCCTGCAACTTGCATACATGGAGGTTACACACCACGCAGCATGAGCACTACCTTCGCTGAGAGTGCAAAAACAGCTGCTGGCCCAGGGACGGAAATTGTCTATGCGGTCTAACAGGATTCAAGGAAATATTTGGCATGTGCCACCCTGCAAAGGTGGTGCCTGAGGGGGACATGTGTTGCAGTGTTTACGCACACTGACCTCAGGGCAGCCAGTCAAACAAAGTTTATAGCGACCCCACCTACTGTCTGATGGAGAGTTCTACTTGGTTTGTGGGGGGGCACCGGTCCAGCCTGCTGCGATCTGGGGGTGGCAGCATGAAATGAGGCAGACCGAGAGAGGTCTGGTGGTATGTGGCATGATCCGGAGGTCCACTCAGTATGCTCATGTGACCCGGGCCACTGACAGTAGGCTCAACCAGTAACTTGATGCGAATGTCAGTGTCAAATGTGGCACGCCTGGCCACACATGTGCTGAGTAGCGCAGCACATGGTTTCTCTCTGTTGTGGGCAGGCAGCGGGAGGGTGCCATGAGGATGAATCACTGTGACAGGAGGACAAATGAGTTGTAAAGGCATGGGATAAGCTCCGGCTTTGTCGCAAATGTGGAGCTTGAGTTGTGAATTCACCGCCGGGTGGGTTCGGGGCGAAGCATGTGGCCTACTAAGGATGTCTTGTGTGAAATAATACCCTGGACATAGAGGGGCCGATTAACAGAACTAATCTGAGACAAAATCCTAAACTTACTACTTTTGGTATTCACAGAATGCACATAGTTGTAGTAAAGTTAGAATTCCTAACTTTACTACTACTAAATCCCTTTTGTGACTACAGAAAGTCATAAAGTTAGGATTTTGTCTCAGTTTAGTAGTAGTAAAGTTAGGAATCCTATCTTTACTACTACTAAATGACTTTTATGAATACCGAAAGTCGTTAAGTTAGGATTTTGTCTCAGTTTAGTGGTAGTAAAGTTAGGAATCTAACTTTACTACTACTAAATGAATTCTGTGAATACCAAAAGTATTAAATTTAGGATTTGTCTCAGATTAGTTCTGTGAATCGGCCCCCTAGTTAGTGGCTCGGAGTCTGGCACTTAGCTATGTGGTAGCCGTGCCTTACAATTTTATTTACAGCTGCACGCAGAACATGGGGGAACTATTGTGGAGAAGGCAGTGTGGTTATCGAGTGATCAACCCCGACGCTGAGTGGGTAGTGACCAATCTACCCCCGGGAAATACACTTATACCATGTCTGACACCACCCCAGTTGCCTTGTGATTTACAAAGTGTAGTAAGATATCACATTGCAACTTGCAAAGACTTTTGTAGCTCGCAAAGCCACGTTAGTACACTGCAGATCGAGATTTTGAAATTGCAAAGTATGTAAATTTGATCAGCACAGTTTTTAAGATTGCAAACCTTTTTTGTACATAATCTCAACTGTACTGTTTATACAACTGTAATCTAGGTCCATACGTGTTTTGGTGGATAATAGGAAGCACCGCATAATGCAACTTGCCTTATTAGGACAGGATGCAAGGTGTAGGTCTCTGCAAATATACACTTCATTTATAGCAACTGAACACAAAATGTGCTTTGGGTTCAACCAAATGATCTCAAACGCCCGCAGCCAGGTAATCTACAGGTTAACCAAAAATTTCGCAGCTGATTGAAAATAAGTAGTGTTGCATTGCGCAAACAGTGGAAAACTGCACAGTGCCAGATTTGCAGAGTCACTTGCTGATGATGTCTTCAGCCGCATTCACACAAATAAGGCAATTTAGTGCACCACGCAGCTTTGCATCATATTACAAAGGCAAGCTAATTTGCAAATGAGGAAGGGCAAAGGAGTTAGGTGTGTCCTTTTGTGCAAAGCCTACATGTAACGCAAATATATCCTACACAAACACCCCCTCGATTTAACATTATTTAATTTGACATTAGATTCTGATGCAAACCCGGATCACACGGATGTATGTTGTTACAACGCATGCTTTTACCACGCATGCCTTTACAACGCAGATTTTTCAACGCAAGTCGTTACAACGACTTGTGTTGGGGGGTGCTGGACAGTGAATAGTTTAATTTACTATTCCAACTCCAGTCCCCGTGGATAGTAGGGAAGGTGTTGGATAGCAAATTAAACTATTACCTATCCTAGAGAGCCCCCCAGCGCAATTCGTTGTAATGACTTGCGTTGAAAAACCTGTGTTGTAAAGGTACTGCGTTGTAAAAGTTGCGTCGTAAAGGATGTTTCCCGATCACACGATCTTAGATGATCAGGCTTTTCATCAAATCAATGGGGAGTTTCCACTGTTTTGCACCAGACAAACTCCCCTTGAATACAAAAAAAAAGTGCATGGACCCTTCACTGCGCAAACTGGCTTCGGGGCTGCACAAGGGTCATCTTTCTACTCTACACATCTTTGCGCGGTAAAGTGAGTTGACGTTTCTAATTAGACAGCTTTACGCCACTTAGAGGCGTCTGGGCCACTTGGCACTCAACCCGGGCATAGGTTATGAACTGCTATCTTAAAGGTTGAAGGTCAGGTCGTTAAATGTTTTCACCTTTTAAATGCAGCAACAGCTGACATTTCTCACTTCATACAAAACATATACCACAGTGTCAGCGTCGACTGAATTTTGGATTATTTTGTTTATTCATCTGTAGAGTTGCATTTCAGACCCCCATTCTATGGGAGCGACTGTGTAAAGCAGCTGGAAAGGAAGCCTTTCATAAGGGAGGCAGGAGGGTAGGATGCCAAGGAACGCTGGAAATGCCAGCTCACAAGGAAACAGGTGACAGCCCTCTCCGTGACTAAGGGGTCATGTCGGAATACAGCAAATACATCGACTTACAAATGTAACCTTTCGACCTTTCCGCTCACTGGCCTTTTTATTACATGAACCGACTTTTGGGCTGGGGGGGATGATGGGAATATGAGGGGCACAACGCCCCCATACTCCTTAATTTTAGAAAAACAGTTCCCCTACTTGAAAAGGGAAAAGAACCGACCCAGGACGGTGAATTCTGACCATTGAAATGCTTCAGCTGAAGTAAAAGGGAGGGGGTCTACTGTGCCGGGAAATCATGGGAGTGGCAGACAGCTAAACGTGCCTTCCGGCCAGGGTGCCTGCTCCCCTGAAATAAATGTAAATGAGCGCGACTGGTTAATCTGCAAATGTGAAGGGTGACAGATATATGTCCGGAAAGAGAGGTCGAAGTTGCAAGGTGAGCCTTGAGAAATCTAAACATCCAAATGTGACCCACCTTAGCCTTGAGCAACCAGGGCAGCTGAGATATTGTAGGCCCAGATGTGTTTTTGTGAATAACGACAGCAGCGTGAGGATCACTCACTAGTCGGTCATGTTTTTACGAATTAGAAAACTGAGGGTTTTGAAAAATATTTTTGTGCAACCAGATAGGAAAGGAAATATTTCCTATTGATTTTTTCACATAGATTTGAGGACAGATTTACAAAAAAGGGGAACTTGTGGTTTGATAAATTATACACATTTTGAAATATTGTTTAACTTTCGCTGTTAGACACTTGTATAACTTTTATGGATTATACAAAAACTTGATGGATGGTATACTTGGATTAATCTCAGCCACTGGTAATTATTTGAGGCTATATCCCAGTCCTCTGTTGTTATGCAACATGGCTCCTCAGTTTGGCCTTTGCAAATCAGGCTTGACCAGGCTCCAATAGGAACAGTCCAGCCCCTGTTGAGCCCTTTCTCGACATATACATGTTAATAATGTGAATTGTCATGCCCTTCGAGAGAAAGTGTTGCATATTCTTGGCCACACATGATGAGGAGGGATTAATCCTTGGCCTGAGTTAAGAATGTGAGAAACTTTTATGGAAATGACTGGACGGTAAAAGTATTACAGTTGGCCATTTCCACAATATTTGAACCTTGGCCAGAGTTTTCACAGAATACCTGCCATTGTTTTTGCAGATTATCACTTCAACACTCTGCTGAGAACAAAAGACTAGTACAGCAGGTGCCTCAGACAAATGTCTGACAAAATGTTGATACTAAAAATATCGACATACAAAAATATCGCAACAAAATTATCGATGTCAACAATATCGACATCCTATCTCCAAAAAGGTAAGAACAAAAATATCGGAAAAAATATCGAATGTCAAAACTATCGTAATAAAAAAAAAAAAAATTTTTTAATTTAAAAATGATGTACAATAAATTAACTAATACTTATAAATGTGATGAACATAGTTAATATTACTTTATAATATTGTAAATTCATAATTAATAAACATAATGTAATAAAAAAATTATTGCACAAATACATATATTGCAAAATATATATACTTACTTAATAATAACTGTAAAGGCATGACAAGTCTCTTCAGTGCGGAGCAACCCACTTGGGTCTTTGAACTTTGTTTATTTGAGAGCGAGAACACTGCGCACCACTGGGGAAGTAAAGACTGAACTCCAAAGACCAGCAGGCCATGGGAGTGGCCACGCCCACCAGGGCGGGAGAAACGTAATTTAAAAAGGTGTGTTCTCCGAAACGCGTTGGGAAGGACATTCTACTTATGCGAGGCACTGACAGCCGCTTGAATATTGTATGCCCTCCAAAAATAAAATACGTCTGAAACTGAACTTACCTGTGATGGGTCTTTCTTACAGCAGGCAACTCAATGTTGGATATATATATATATATATATATATATATATATATATATATATATATATATTCCAAAAAAAGTTGCTCGATGCTTGAGGAAACCACTCACAACGCTTGTCCTTAGCCTTTTTTATTCGATAGACAGCAACAGGCTTAAACAAAGACCTCCCAGCATAATTTTCGCCACTGTGCCACACGCGTTCCGGGATGACTTTCCCTTGTTCACTGGCTTGGCTAAAGTGAGAGAAGAACAGCGTATTCACTTCAATCCGGTATTTAAACCATAAGACTACCCCCACAGGGGCATGTCCGCGCTATGCCGCTTTTCTTATGTCTCTTCGAACTGGCACGTTGTTCCATTATGTGCTTCTGGGTCTATTGCACACGGACCTGCCCAGTCAGCAGCGGGGTTTACCTCGTGGCCAGAGCGGGCCACTGACATAGTCCAAAAAAAGTTGCTCGATGCTTGAGGAAACAACTCACAACGCTTGTCCTTAGCCTTTTTTATTCGATAGACAGCAACAGGCCTAAACACAGACCTCCCAGCATAATTTTCGCCACTGTGCCACACGCATTCCGGGATGACTTTCCCTTGTTCACTGGCTTGGCTAAAGTGAGAGAAGAACAGCGTATTCACTTCAATCCGGTATTTAAACCATAAGACTGCCCCCACAGGGGCGTGTCGGCGCTATGCTTGTTGGTAAGTGTAGTACAGGTAAGTATACAGTCTTTAGTAGACGCCGTCAGTTTCCCTTCATTCATGAATACATTTCCGTCAGGCTGCTGTTCGGTATACCATATTCCTGCCGCTTTCCTTATGTCTCTTCGAACTGGCACGTTGTTCCATTATGTGCTTCTGGGTCTATTGCACACGGACCTGCCCAGTCAGCAGCGGGGTTTACCTCATGGCCAGAGCGGGCCACTGACATAGTCCAAAAAAAGTTGCTAGACGCTGTCAGTTTCCCTTTAGCAATTCACTGAAAAAAACATAGGTTTTAGGGGTGTTATAGTTAGTTGGACATTTCACTCGTACAAAACCATTGAAATTCCCGCGCTATAGTTAGTTGTACAAACTATAACTCGTGCTTCCGCAATCCACTGCTGATGATGTCACATATTACATCATTCATGACATGGTCGGTGACATCACTGATGACATCACTGATGACATCTCAAATGACATCACCGATGACATCACTGATGACATCATCCAGTAAATGTGGTTTGCTTCGATATTTAAATAAGTATTATATATATATATATAAATCTGCCTTTAAGACTGAGTGAATGTATAAGTGTCTGAATGGAGTATTTAGTAGCAATGTTATTGACTGCCTAATTAGCGAATTTAAAGTGTCTCACTAAATATATGGGATAGTGATTAAACTGTGTGAATGCCTGTATCACTCTATCTCTTGTTGTAAAAACTACTACATAAGTTGGTTACTAGCTATGTGAAAGTCTATATTAGTTATTAATTAGTTAAGTGAGTATTTGTATGCGATAGTAAATGAATGTGTGTGTGGTTGGGTGGGAGGTGTGTGACTGCCCAAAGATGAGTAAATAGTTGATTTAGTAGGTATATGAGGTTAAGAATGTATGTGGAGTGAATCTCTTTATGGGGGGGAACATCCATTACAACGCAACTTTTACAACACAGACCCTTTACAACAAATCCATTACAACGAAAGTGCTTTTACAACGCATGCTATTATATTGCATGCTATTACAGCTATTACAACACAGATGCTATTACAACGCAAGTTATTACAACGTAAGTAATATTTCTTTAAAGTTTTTTAATTTATTTTTATTTTTATGTAGTAGCTTTCATTTTTTAAATTACTAAATTAATTATAAATTGATTATACATTTAAAAAAATATATATTAAAATTTATATTTTGTGTAATTGATAGACTAAAACATGTAGGATTTTTTTGGATATATTAATTATTTGAAATAAACAATTTAAAAAAATATTATATTATTTTTTTAAAGTTTTTTAAATTTATTTTTATGTTAATGTAGTAGTTTTAATTTTTCAAATTACTAAATTAATTGTAAATTAATTCTCTTTTTTTAAAAAAACTATTATATTATTTTTTAAAGTTTTTTAAATTTATTTTTATGTTAATGTAGTAGTTTTAATTTTTCAATTTACTAAATTAACTGTAAATTAATTCTCTTTTTTTAAAAAAAGTATTAAAATTTATATTTTGGTATAATTAATACACTCTAAAAATGTAGGATTGTTTTGGGATATATTATTCATTTAAAATAAAAAATGTACGTTTAAATAAAAATGTTAAGTTAATACTCAATAAAAAGTAAGTATTTTTTAAATTAAAAAAACATATAATATACTCATTACAATGTTTAAATTATTAATGATTATTTAAAAAAGATTTTTAATAAATATAAAAAAGAATAAAAAATGTAATATAATTTTAAAAAAATTAGAATTATATTATTGAATATTGTTGTTTTTACTTTAAAAAAAATGAATAAATTTAGTTTGAATGTTTTTTTAAAATTTAAAAAATATAGATTATTAATTTAAAATTATATTTAAATTTTAAAAAAATTAGAAAAAAGAAGTTAATGTATTTTTTAATTTTATTTAGTAAGATTAGAATTGAAAAATAAATAAAAATGTAAAAAGTAAGATATTTTCCCACGCTTTTTCATTGACATCAATTAGATCAATTGTCCTTTATTTATTTCCATAGCCACCTGTATGTTTGGAGCGGAACTATTTTTCAAGTTCATTTCAAGCAAGATGCGGGTCAGATCAGAAGCAAATGGATCAAGAATAGAGGTAAGTACATTATATCAATAATATTTGAAACAAAAGCTAGATTTGATAAGTTAAATAAACATTTATTAATATTAAAAAATAAGGAATGCAAGATTGTATTTCATAATATTTATTTAGAAAATATTTTAGAAAAAAAAGAATAATTTATATTTATTTTTAATAATTTGTATATTTTGCAAATATGTTTATTTCACATTTTAATACATTTTTATAAAAATGATAATATATATTATATATATAAATTGTCCGTTTTCTGTCTTTGTTGCTTAAGATGACGTAGACGTGTTGACGTGCATGGACGCGGCCATTTTGGAGAGCGTCGATGGAGAATGCAGCAGCAAGCAGATCTGCGCTCAGGTAGGAAACATTTATTATTTTACTTTTAAATAGTTTGAACTTATACTGTATATATATTGTAAGGAGAGAATAGGGAGGAGTTGTACAGGTTATTTTAAAAGTTTATGTCACTCTTTTAGCATGTCGCTGATCAAGTAGCTAGAGTATGCCATGGTCGGGTCACCTGTTATTAGTAATAAATATGTAATTGTAATTGTTTAAAGTAATTTAAAAAAATTGTATTGCATATATAAGGAATGTATGACTTTTTCAAAAATGTAACATGTGTTTCACAATACATCTTTTTGGATTGCATTTGGAGTATTTTATTAAGAAAAGGATTTAAAAAAGGGTTATTTCGAGTAGTGGTTTTTTTTAATTTTTTTTAATTTTTTTATTTTATGGCAGAGGCATAAAACATACAAGAACAAAGCAGCATCTGATCAGCAACCATCATTCACATAATTTCTAGTACATTATAGGCATAAAAAAATATCATTGCAGTAAACAGTAATTATTAGGTTTAAATCCAATTTTAAATAGGGGACCATAAATTCCTAGCGAAGATCTTCTTTTTCTGTCCCTTCAGTTTATAAACTGCTTTGTCCATTCTATAAATATTTAGCAACTTTCCCAGCCATTGTTCAAATGTAGGCGGATCTATATCCAGCCCATCTAGAAGTAAAGCAGAAACGATATACAGCCATTCCAATAAACAGAAAATATTCCTGATCAGCAGATAGGTTTTCAGAAGGAAAATAAATACCAAAAATTTTCAAAGAAGGGCATAGCTTAATATTGACATTGAGCAAGTTAGTCAAATTTTTTTTAATCTTATCTATATATAACGCCAATTTGAGACAACTGTAAAACATATGGCATGAGTCCGCTGCTAGGATTCCACAACGGCTACAATTAATACCCTTCGTGGCCTTCCATTTGGCTAGTTTCGCGGGTGTGTAGTAGAGGTCCAGGGTAGACATATAGGGCCCCATTAGGATAGCGGGCGGAAAACCACCCCGCCCGCCATGGATGCGGGAAACAACCGCCCGCCATGGAGGCGGTGCAACCGGCAGACAAATTAGGATCGACCGCCACTAGAGACCGACCGCGGCGGTAGCGGTGAAAATGAAACCGCCCGACGTGTGCGGTGATGACAAAACTCCGACCGCGGCGGTCGGAAAAGCAGCTGGAAATACAACACCGCCCACAGGGAAAGCGGAGACACCGCACAGGAAATTACGATATCCCCGAGGGTGGCGCGGGCGGACCGGCAGGCACCGACCGCCGCGGTCGAAGGCAGGATTGCATGGGAGAAATGACGGACAAGCACCAGCAAAGTCACCGCAGCGGACGAACACGAAATCCATCGCGGTCGATGTCAAAGCACCGCAGCGATGCAAAATACTGCATAAACAAAGTAGCCCAGCAACAAATACATACAACACACACACACAGATACAGAAATGGCAAAGAAATACACAATACTACATAACCACACCCACTACACACCTGACAACCACTATCCAATTGGACACACCCACACAGCTGAGTACAAATCCACACCCTCCACTCACCACAATCCTTTGCATCTTCCCAGAACAGAAGGCCACACACCACATCTGAGAGAGGCAAAATCGCACACAACACCCACCACCACCATCAACACCACCATCACACCATCACAATCAAACCCCCAGCACAGAACACACCTCATCACCACACCCTTGCACCCACACACCCCTGCACCCACAAACACCTCAACACCCCCACACCATGACCTCACAAAAAATGCCCAAATTCACAGAGAGTGAGTTGACAGTCATGGTCAACGAGATTGTGAGAGTAGAACCACAACTATTTGGGAACCTAGTCCAACAGACACCATTAGCCACCAGGGCACAAATGTGGCAAAGGATTGTCCAAAGGGTTAATGCAGTTGGGGACACCCCAAGATCCAAGAAGGAGATCATGAAGCGGTGGCATGATCTCAAGAGGGTTGTCAAGGAGAAGAGGAGCAAGAACTGGACTGTGGCAAACTTGACTGGCAGTGGCCCTCCCCTCCCAATGAAGACATTCACACCATGGGAGGAGAAGGTGCTTGGTATCCTGCTACCTGAGAGTTACACAGGAGTAGCCGGGGGAGTGGAGGCTGGTAAGTACAGACAACCACATTGACTTTTACCTCCTTGCAATACCCAACCACCAATACACTGTCCATCCCTAAACAAGATGTAGCCAGCCATTCTGCTGAGGAGGCCTGTATGGGGCCGGAATGTCAGTACAACAACTCCCACCATAGCCCCTGTCCCACAGCCCAGCATCATGGAGGCCTGCCCCACCCAGGAGAAAGTGTCAGCCATTGCACTGTGTAACAAACAAACTTACAGGTAGGTAGCCATCTGCACTTGGAGGGTGTTTGTGGGTGCGAGGGAGGGAGGGAGGGAGGGAGGCCTGTCTCACTACTCCCAGCATGCCCCCTTGTCCCACAGCCCAGCAGCATGGAGGCCTGCCCCACCCAGGAGAAAGTGTCAGCCATTGCACTGTTTAACAAACAAACTTACAGGTTGGTAGCCATCTGCACTTGGAGGGTGTTTGTGGGTGGGAGGGAGGCCTGTACCACTACTCCCAGCATGCCCCTTGTCCCACAGCCCAGCAGCATGGAGGCCTGCCCCACCCAGGAGAAAGTGTCAGCCATTGCACTGTGTAACAAACAAACTTACAGGTAGGAAGCCATCTGCACTTGGAGGGTGTTTGTGGGTGCGAGGGAGGGAGGGAGGGAGGGAGGCCTGTCTCACTACTCCCAGCATGCCCCCTTGTCCCACAGCCCAGCAGCATGGAGGCCTGCCCCACCCAGGAGAAAGTGTCAGCCATTGCACTGTTTAACAAACAAACTTACAGGTTGGTAGCCATCTGCACTTGGAGGGTGTTTGTGGGTGCGAGGGAGGCCTGTACCACTACTCCCAGCATGCCCCTTGTCCCACAGCCCAGCAGCATGGAGGCCTGCCCCACCCAGGAGAAAGTGTCAGCCATTGCACTGTGTAACAAACAAACTTACAGGTAGGAAGCCATCTGCACTTGGAGGGTGTTTGTGGGTGCGAGGGAGGGAGGGAGGGAGGGAGGCCTGTCTCACTACTCCCAGCATGCCCCCTTGTCCCACAGCCCAGCAGCATGGAGGCCTGCCCCACCCAGGAGAAAGTGTCAGCCATTGCACTGTTTAACAAACAAACTTACAGGTTGGTAGCCATCTGCACTTGGAGGGTGTTTGTGGGTGCGAGGGAGGCCTGTACCACTACTCCCAGCATGCCCCTTGTCCCACAGCCCAGCAGCATGGAGGCCTGCCCCACCCAGGAGAAAGTGTCAGCCATTGCACTGTGTAACAAACAAACTTACAGGTAGGTAGCCATCTGCACTTGGAGGGTGTTTGTGGGTGCGAGGGAGGGAGGGAGGGAGGGAGGCCTGTCTCACTACTCCCAGCATGCCCCTTGTCCCACAGCCCAGCAGCATGGAGGCCTGCCCCACCCAGGAGAAAGTGTCAGCCATTGCACTGTTTAACAAACAAACTTACAGGTTGGTAGCCATCTGCACTTGGAGGGTGTTTGTGGGTGCGAGGGAGGCCTGTACCACTACTCCCAGCATGCCCCTTGTCCCACAGCCCAGCAGCATGGAGGCCTGCCCCACCCAGGAGAAAGTGTCAGCCATTGCACTGTGTAACAAACAAACTTACAGGTAGGTAGCCATCTGCACTTGGAGGGTGTTTGTGGGTGCGAGGGAGGGAGGGAGGGAGGGAGGCCTGTCTCACTACTCCCAGCATGCCCCTTGTCCCACAGCCCAGCAGCATGGAGGCCTGCCCCACCCAGGAGAAAGTGTCAGCCATTGCACTGTTTAACAAACAAACTTACAGGTTGGTAGCCATCTGCACTTGGAGGGTGTTTGTGGGTGCGAGGGAGGCCTGTACCACTACTCCCAGCATGCCCCTTGTCCCACAGCCCAGCAGCATGGAGGCCTGCCCCACCCAGGAGAAAGTGTCAGCCATTGCACTGTTTAACAAACAAACTTACAGGTTGGTAGCCATCTGCACTTGGAGGGTGTTTGTGGGTGCGAGGGAGGCCTGTACCACTACTCCCAGCATGCCCCTTGTCCCACAGCCCAGCAGCATGGAGGCCTGCCCCACCCAGGAGAAAGTGTCAGCCATTATACCCTGCACGCTCACCTTACAGGTATGTAACTACCGTTTATCTTCATGAAGTGTGTGTGTATTAATCGATTTACTATTGTACATAATGCATAGACAATCAACCTTCAGGACACCATGATCTAACTATCCACTATGTAATGTAACACGATGTTGCCATGATTTGTACAACTGATGACAGCACAATGCACTAGTGTACAGACAGCTGATGATACACAGATGACACAAACACTGACCACTCCCCATCTACTCCACAGGTGATGAAGAACTCGCTGCTGGGGACAACACCAACGACCCGCAGAGCCAGTCTCCACCTCCGGCACATGGACTCACAGATGCAGACTCCCAGGACAGTATGGACGATGAGCTCCAGCCCGGCACATCCGGTGTTCCACACACCCAGAGGTCCCAGGCCCCCATCCTCCCCACCACCACCTCTGCTGCAACGTCAACGCAGCAGACCCCTGCTGTCACAGCCTCTGCCTCCACCGCAACCACCACCCCAGCCACTGCCACCAACACCACCACGACCACCAGTACCACCTCCCGCACCCTCCCTGTCCCTAGGGATGACCAGCCCACACAAACAACTGTGGAGGGCAGGGAGCCAGTGCGTGGCGCACCAGTGGCGAGGGAAGAGGTTCGTGGCAGCAGAGCAGGTGGGAGGGCCAGGGCCAACACCAGACCTCAGGCGGAGTGGACACCATCCCTGGACCACTTCACCAGAGTTGTGGATGCCTATCAAGAGGTCCAGGGACAAAGTGGCCGGTCGGAGGAATTTTTCAGGGAGCTCATCCTGCTGATGAGGTCCATCAATAACCACATGGGACAGATGGTGGACCTCATGGGCCAGCAAGTGGCGTTGCAGAGGGACAGGCCTGTGTCCCAACCATCACCGACATCCCCTCCTGTTGTGCAGCAGGATGCCAGTCCACCAACCTCCCCTGCGCCAACAGAGAGGGGCGAGTCCTCTGACGCCGCTGGCCATTCAGCAGGCCCCCCACCGCCAAAAAGATCTAGGGGGCGTCCAAAGAAGAGCCTGGGAGTCTCTGGAAGCCAAGCACCTGCCACACGCCAGTCACGGAGCCAGCCTTGAAGACAACCCTCTCCCCAACTGCATTGACTCTTTTGGACTATCTTTCCCCACATTGCCTTGGCAATGGCACCTGTCTGTTGGACTGGGTCACCACATTCATGTGGTGTCTACTCTTGCATCTCAGCGACCATGACTGTCAACTCACTGCTCATTCCCCACCTTCCTGTAAATATTCACGCACAATTCACATGTCCACCCCGTAAATAAAATACCTTACAATCCAGATTTTGTGTAGTGAATTCTTTAGTGCATAATTTACAATGATGATTATGTCCATGATATGTAAACATGATGTACAGTATGCAGGGCAGGAACACGCTGGAGAACCTAGGGAGACACAACAGAACTACAGTCACTGGTCTCATCGTGGCAACACACACAGATCACTGATCCACAAATATCCTAATTATCACAGGTACCCTACACAGTGTCTATCTGAAATGCTGTAATGCCGTCCATAATACATCTCCGGACGTAACGTCCATTCCAACAATCCCATACATAGGTGACAGAACATGTGGCTATTGGGAACATCTGCGCATAACCATTCATAAGATAAGCTAAGACACTACACTATGTAGACGTTGTAACTCGTCACACACCTTCAAGTGAAGTAGCGTTGGATTAGCTGCTGCCGTTGGTCAACTCCTTCCTCCTCTCCACTCTCCTCATCACTGGATTCAGGTCCCTGAGCAGGTTGTGGCCTTGGTTCCTCACCGTCATCCAGGAGCAGGGGGACCCCCTTGTGGATGGCCAGGTTGTGTAGCATACAGCATGCCACAACGATCTTGCACACCTTCCCAGGCGAGTATGCAAGTGCGCCTCCAGTCCTGTCAAGGCACCGGAACCTTGCCTTCAGCAGCCCAAAAGTACGTTCAATTACCCGTCGTGTCCTGCCATGGGCCTCATTGTAGCGGATCTCTGCAGGTGTCTGGGGATTACGGAGTGGGCTCAACAGCCATGGCCTACTGGGATAAGCTGAGTCCCCTGTGGAAAAAAAATACACATTGCAATGTTGTACGGCCACAGTAAAGGCAGTGACACACAGCACGCGATAGCAGTTGTGTAACTCACCCACAATCCAGGCACGTTCGGGATGCAGATTCTCCATCATCCGTGGCACCATGCTGTTCCTCATGATGAAAGAGTCATGTGCGGAACCGGGATACTTAGCACACACATGTGAAATTGTCATGTCTGCAAGGCACACCACCTGCACATTCATGGAGTGGTAGTGTTTCCGGTTTCGAAAAATGTGCTCCGTCGCCTGCGGTGCCACCAGAGCCACATGGGTGCAATCTATCGCACCGACTACATGTGGGATGTGCCCAAGTGGATAGAAGTCCCCCTTAACGGCAGCCAATTCACGTCCCCGGGGGAAATGGATGTAGCGATTCCGATAGATCATCATGGCCTCGAGTACATCCCTCAGCACCATGCTGAACATGGGCTGCGACATTCCCCCAGCGTTAGCCACGGTCTCCTGGAAGGAACCAGTCGCAAAGAAGTGTAGTGCTGCCATTACCTTGTGGGCGGGTGTGAATGCCGTAGGATAGTGACGGCGAGGCTGCAGGTGGGGCTCCAATAGATCACACAAGATCTTCAATGTCGGTCTGTCCAACCGGAATTTCCTGATGATTGCCTCATTCTCCATGTCCTCAAGCACAATCACCTGACGTAGGAGATCTGGCCTCCTCCTAGTTCAGGATTAAAAACAATAGGTCAATGACAAGCATCATGAGATGGCCATAGCACAAAACATCATTGATGTAATGGGTAAAAAACAATGGCCAGAAAGCTGCATGGCACATCTGGTTACATGGCTGCCCAATAGCTACACACAGAGGGCAGGCCTCTCCAGTGACAATACCCAAGTGACAATAATGTGGATACAATGATTAAACGAGTGACATGCGCAGACATGGAGCTACAAGAGCCACAAATCTAATGTGACTTAACATGTCTGTCATACCCATCTGCCGTACCTGCCAGACCTCAATGCATCATGTACATTGTGAAGGCATTCATCAACACAATGATCACAATAGCAGGGACACTTCTGGTTGTGTGCATGATCAGTTCTGAATGCACAAGTAGGGTGACCAACTGGCATTGGTCCAAATTCAGGACGGTGAGTGTAAAAATTCAGGACAAAGGGTCAAAATTCAGGACACAAATTCAGGATAGGAGGTCAAAATTCAGGACTAAACTTCAGGACAATAGGTACGTTTTACAGACACATCAGAGGTCGCGCAATAGTATATAAGTAAGCCCAGCCATTTCCAAACATATTCAACCATTTGCAAACCTACCCATCATGTATCCTTCCATCTATCATTTCACTCATCCATCCCCTCATCCATCCTTTCACTCATCCTCCATTATCCATCCATCCACCCTTTCACCCTATCCATCTGTACACTTATCCATCCACTCTTCATCCCATCCATCCATTCACTCACCTATTCAGCCATTTACCCTTTCACCAATCCAGCCATCCTTTCACTTACTAATCCTTCCACCCATCCACTCTTTTAGTCATCCATCCATCCTCCCTTTCTCTCTCCATCGACCCTTTCACTTAGCCTTCCATCCATCCATCCAACTACCCATCCATCCATCCATCTACTCATCCACTCATGAATCCATCCATTGCCCCTATCACTCATCCATCTATCATTTCACTCCTTCACACATCTATTCATCCTTTTGTCCATCTACCTTCCCTTTCACTCACTCATCCATCCTTACACCCACCCTTTCACTCATATGTCCATTCATTCACCCTTGCACTTATCAATACATCAATACATCCATCATTTCACTCATCCACCTACCCCCCATCATCCACCCACCCACTCATCCATCCTTTCACCCACCCACTCATCATCCATCCATTCTCTCATCATCCATCCATACATCCTTTCACCCACCCCCTCATCATCCATCCATCCATCCTTCCCCTCATCATCCATCCATCTATCCTCTCTCATTATCCATTTAGTCAATCTTTCATTCATCCATTCACCCTTTCACTAATTCATCCAGCCATTCACACATCCCTTCACTTACTTACTCGCCCACCTTTCAATATTAATTTTGAGCTGAGCCCTTTTGAGAAGAGGCCCATCAAGAACTTCACCCTCGCTGCAGGGGCCGTTCCAGGACTGGTACAGAAGCCACCCAGGGCAGAGACAGGATCCACCACAGGGGGGGACAAGAGCCATCACAGGAGGGGGTGGACTGGAGCCACAACATGGGGGACAGGAGCAGGAGTCATCACAGGAGAGGGAACGTGATCCACCAGGGTGGGCACAGGGGTGGGCATGCAGTATTCTAGTATCATCTTGGGCTCCTTGCCCCCTCCTGCACAAGCTCCAAAATGCCATCCCCCACTGGGATATACAGTACTCACAGGAGATACTCTAAGAGAACTGATTGTCCTCCATACTTTGTTAATCAGTGTGGGTGCGATTGTGCCATTTCTTCATTGTATTACGTTATGCATGTTTGAAGAACCGAGGTTTGCTTACAAATTAGTGGCAGTAAGTAAGCTCGGTGAAGAGAAGCAGGTGCTGCCTCGGTGTAATCAGGGGTGTAAACTGGCCGAGTCTCGGATGTTTGGGGCCCTGGGTAGAAATGGAATGTGCGAGCCCCCCTCTAAATAGCAGATACAAGACGCATTCAGGGCTGTTTGCATGTGAATGGATGCCCCCTGCTCCTGAACCTGCGCCCCTCCCTCTGTCACCTTCAAGCACCTCTTAACAGCTCATCAAGGGCTGGAGGTGTGAGGGTTGCCATCCCGCTGTGCCTCTACAGTGCTGCTGGGGGTCTGAGCTTTCATGCAGCATCGGAGTCAAGAAGGGAGGTGGGGGAAAGCTGTGCCCGGTTAAAATTACGGACAAATGGCGTCCGTTAAAGAATCCTTCACGGACAACGGACAGACAGCCAAAATTGCGGACTGTCCGTGAAATTTACGGACGGTTGGTCACCCTATGCACAAGTCAGGTACGATACAATGCAGTGCCACCAGCCTGGTCAAGGTCTGCACTGACCAACAACACATTAAACCTCACTACATCTATGTAGAGCACCTGACGTCTGTCAATTATCAGCACCCATCAAAAGCCTTACTAAAATGGCACAAACACATGCTAAAGTGGCTCAGACTGAACGTGCGTCCTCCTGTGGATGCAATGGCTCTGTGGCATCGTGTGTACAATGATGTGCCCTACACCATGTAGCTGCATGGCACTTATACATTGTCCATGATTGACATACACAGCAATGTGTACGAAAATGCCAGAACCTAGCGCCAGTCCCTGGCGGTGTGACCCCAGCACCACCATCTACCCAGCCAAGGTAGCCATTGGCACATGGACTGGTGTCCATGCCGCTGGCTAGGCTCCGCCGCATCAGTCGCGGTACCTACCGCCGGTCCCCGGCGGAGCGTCACCGCCATGGTGCATTGCATACAGCCAATGGCATGGGCGTTCAATGTGGCATGATGCAGATTTGAATAATGCGGAAGCGGCGCGCCGCCGCCGCGGAGCCGGTCATTGGATGCTTTTGAATGATGCACCATCGCGGTAGCGCACCCCGGACACCCGCGGTGCGTCACCGCCATGGTGCATTGCATACAGCCAATGGCATGGGTGTTCAATGTGGCATGATGCAGATTTGAATAATGCGGAAGCGGCGCGCCGCCGCCGCGGAGCCGGTCATTGGATGCTTATGAATAAGGCTGACCCAGACAACCAATTGTAGCACCTTATCAGCTTCCTAACGACCCCATGGGCCTATAAATCTGTGGGAGTGAGCCACACATTCCCACTGCTCACAGAGCCTGCTGCCTGGGACCCTCTCCTGCTGCTGCCTGGGACCCTCTCCTGCTGCTGCCTGAGACCCTCTCCTGCTGCTGCCTGGGACCCTCTCCTGCTGCTGCCTGGGACCCTCTCCTGCTGCTGCCTGGGACCCTCTCCTGCTGCTGCCTGGGACCCTCTCCTGCTGCTGCCTGAGACCCTCTCCTGCTGCTGCCTGGGACCCTCTCCTGCTGCTGCCTGAGACCCTCTCCTGCTGCTGCCTGGGACCCTCTCCTGCTGCTGCCTGGGACCCTCTCCTGCTGCTGCCTGGGACCCTCTCCTGCTGCTCACAGAGCCTGCTGCCTGGGACACCTCACAACTCACTTCTGCCACAGGTCTGCCATATCCACAGGGATGTCAAGAACAGATAAGATCCGTGCCAGTCCATTCACGAGTGAGGAGCTGGATGTCCTTGTGAACGAGGTGCTGGCACAGTACCCACGGCTGTTTGGTGGCCCCAATGTCGTGGTAAGTCACCATGTAGGGAGCTGTAGGGCAGGGTGGTGTCAGACGTGTATTCATGATGCAGCTGTATGTTATTTTGGATGTGTGGTGCTGACAAACACTGACAGACAAGATGTTTGCAGGTGGTGGGAGTGTGTGTTTTGCATTATGACTCTGTCCTAGGCCAATACTTGTATGTGTGAGTGGGATGTGCTACTTTTTGGGGCAGACATGACCAACGGTTGTTTGCCTTGTAGCTGGTTGGACAGTGTCCGCTTGTGATGTAATTTCAGGGTGCCCCTGTAGTCATAGTCAGTGTGCCCCACAGAGTAGGTTCAGTGGCTGCCCTTCCAAAGTTTGTCCATCAGCCAACTTACATGCTACAGTTGCTGCACACTGATTAGTGGATATGCCACATCAATGCCCTGTACAATTTATGATTTATACAGTGCTGTCGATGCATTTGTGTTGAATCATCATTCTTCAGTGTGATAATCATGGAGACTACGAAGCTCAATGTGTGCATGCATTCACTAATGTTTATGCCATGCAGAGTGGCCTTGTGAGGGTACCCCCAGTTCTGGAGGGAGGGGGGTCACTGTGCGTCCTGATTCAGTGTCTGGCTGCTGTACTGATAGATGCTGACATATGACAATGTGTAAATGTTCATTAGTCCTTCTTTACTCTCATACCTGCAGCTCAAAGTACACCAACGTAAGGCTGTCTGGAGGGCCATAGCAGCAAAGGTGCGAGCCCTGGGGGTATCAAACAGACGACACACACACTGTCACAAGAGGTGGGACGACATCAGCCGGCTGGCTAAGCAAGTGGCAGAGATGAAGTTGGGGATGGTACCACGCACAGGGCGTGTGGCACGCCGCACCATGACTCCGCTGATGGCACGCATACTGGCAGTGACCTATCCAGACCTGGATGCACGTCTGAAGGGGCTTCAGCAGCAAGACAGCGATGGTGAGTATCCGGGGAGGGAGAGTTTGTCTGGGAGTGGATGCATGTGTAGAGTGCCTGTGTCTGCGGTGACACATGTGATGTGCGTGTGCTGCCATGCTGTGATATGTGATGTGAGTGGCAACTGTGATGTGTGTCTGTATGAGGCATTGGCCCACCATGGCCTTACTCTGCATCTCCTGGCTGCAGTTTTCAGTCCTTGACATATATTTTGTTGTCCACATGGTCACTCTTCTTTGTGATGGTGGGTGTAGTCCCTATTATGCTGTACAGCTGTGTCCACTTAATGAGTGTTACACCATGTCAGTGTACTTTGCATGCACCTGCATGGTAGTGGCCCACACATCTGACAACAATGTGAACCCACATTGGCACATGGTGATTGTAATGGCCTATTTGACAATGTGGCATGTGTAGACAAAACAGGTGTGTGTATTCCCCTCTGGATCCCTTTAGGCTCTGGAAGTGGTGATGTTAGTTGTGGCTACATCATGTCCGTGGGGCAGGTCCATGTGGGCTAGGGGAACACCATCCATGGGCAGGGTGTAGTGCTGTGTGTCATCGACATTGGTCCACTCCTGCCTGTTTGTCCGCATGACAGGCTCAGTTGTGGTGTAACTGGTGTGTAGCAGCACAATGATTTGAGGGTGTGATGGTTACCATGTAGCTCTAGGCCTCTCATGTGCTGCATTGCTCTGATATCGTGTGACCAGACTATGACACTTATACAACCATGTTTCTGTCACTAATGCAGATTCGGAAGACACCACGGCGGAACATGATCCTGAAAGTGGTGGGGAGACCAGCACGACAGCGGCAGCAGAGCAGGGTGAGACGGAGCAAAGTGACACTGACCACACCAGCGCTACTGAGGGTGACAGGAGTATGCATGAGGAATCTGTGGCTGAGACACAGAGTACCACTTCATCTGATGGCAGGGGGGATGAGTCCCTGTTAGCAGCCACAGGGGATGGGGACTCTGCTGCTGCATCTGACTACCAACGGCCACTGCCCACCCTCCCATCCACTTCCTCTGGGGCTGGCCGTATCCGTGTCACTAAGAGGGGACGTGTGACATTCACACATGGCACCGCAGCACCTGCACCTGTCCCCCCTGCTGCCCTCAGTGCAGAGTGCGTAGAGCTCCTGCGGCAACTTTGCGTGGGCCAGACCGCCCTGCTGAATGCCTTCAGTGCCCACGATTACAAAATAGGGCAGGTTCTGGCATTCATGGAGGGCATACACTCTGACGTGGGTGGCCTACATCGTACACTCCTGTCATTGTCAGGTACAGTGACGTCAGCCCTCCAACATGCCCCCTTTGCAACTCAGGTGCCTGTGACGTCCACCCAGTCAGTGGCCACATCAGATGACAGTGAGCACTTGGGACATACATCAAGTAAACGTTACAACACTAGGAGCACAGCTCAGACCCAAAGCAAACAATCCCGTCCACAGACTCCATCCCCAAAGAAGGGCAGGGACCCCCCAATATGCACAGACCAGGTGGAGTCACAGAAGAGCAAGGCCAGAACAACATTGTGTCAGACATCAGGCTCACATGCTGCTGAGCCATCACCAGATATTGACTCTGCTATGCCCACAGAGGATGTGTGGGATGTCATGACTACACCTGGGGTGAACACAGGGACACACCCACCTACCACATCAACCCCAGAACAAAGTACATCGAGGCAGGTGGAGGGAAGCCCTGCTGTGACCAGCCCAGTCATTGTGGCAAAGAAGGGCAGTGTAGTGGCCATCCCTGGCAAGAAGGGACAGGAGGGCAGTGTAGTGGCCATCCCTGGCAAGAAGGGACAGGAGGGCAGGGTAGTGGCCATCCCTGGCAAGAAGGGGCAGGAGGGCAGTGTAATGGCCATCCCTGGGGTAAGTGGGAAGGTGGTCACTGTGGGGGGTACACCTTCCAGAGAGGCTAAAGTGGCCCGGAGGCGTAGCCAGCACAAGCGTACTGCAGGATCAAGCACTTCTCCAGAGGGAGTGGCAGTGTCTGCCCCTGAAGTGGAACAGTTGGGGGGTGTGCAGGTGGTGTCAACGCCACTTCCCATCAACCCCATGACAGGGAAGCAAATTCATATTCCTAAGAAGTGGAAGGGCACCCCTCCAACCTCTCCCACCCACACTGTGTCAAGGGCGTGCATGACTCCACCTCCACGTGCCACGGTGCCACCTGGTCCGCACAGCCCTCCACCTTGCAGGCCCTCTGTTATAGCCACACCACATGTCCCTCTGTCACACCAGTCAAGTCGACCTGCAGTCCCTGACACACAGCCAGGTTCCACTCCACATGACAGCCAGGAGTGAGTTGTCAACACCCTCAGACGCCTGTGCCACACATAGGTGTGCTACAGTACACCATTGTTAGCGATGTGGGTGTGTTCCAGGGCCTGTTGCTCTGATGTGCTCTCCCCTGCCAAGGACTCTGGGCCTGTTGCTCTGATGTGCTCTCCCCTGCCAAGGACACTGGGCCTGTTGCTCTGATGTGCTGTACCCTGCCCTGCCCAGGACACTGGGCCTGTTGCTCTGATGTGCTGTACCCTGCCCTGCCAAGGACACTGGGCCTGTTGCTCTGATGTGCTCTCCCCTGCCCTGCCAAGGACACTGGGCCTGTTGCTCTGATGTGCTCTCCCCTGCCAAGGACTCTGGGCCTGTTGCTCTGATGTGCTGTACCCTGCCCTGCCAAGGACACTGGGCCTGTTGCTCTGATGTGCTGTACCCTGCCCTGCCCAGGACACTGGGCCTGTTGCTCTGATGTGCTCTCCCCTGCCAAGGACTCTGGGCCTGTTGCTCTGATGTGCTGTACCCTGCCCTGCCAAGGACACTGGGCCTGTTGCTCTGATGTGCTGTACCCTGCCCTGCCAAGGACACTGGGCCTGTTGCTCTGATGTGCTGTACCCTGCCCTGCCAAGGAGACTGGGCCTGTTGCTCTGATGTGCTCTCCCCTGCCAAGGACTCTGGGCCTGTTGCTCTGATGTGCTGTACCCTGCCCTGCCAAGGAGACTGGGCCTGTTGCTCTGATGTGCTCTCCCCTGCCCTGCCAAGGACACTGGGCCTGTTGCTCTGATGTGCTGTACCCTGCCCTGCCAAGGAGACTGGGCCTGTTGCTCTGATGTGCTCTCCCCTGCCAAGGACTCTGGGCCTGTTGCTCTGATGTGCTGTACCCTGCCCTGCCAAGGACACTGGGCCTGTTGCTCTGATGTGCTCTCCCCTGCCAAGGACTCTGGGCCTGTTGCTCTGATGTGCTGTACCCTGCCCTGCCAAGGACACTGGGCCTGTTGCTCTGATGTGCTGTACCCTGCCCTGCCAAGGACACTGGGCCTGTTGCTCTGATGTGCTGTACCCTGCCCTGCCAAGGAGACTGGGCCTGTTGCTCTGATGTGCTCTCCCCTGCCAAGGACTCTGGGCCTGTTGCTCTGATGTGCTCTCCCCTGCCAAGGACACTGGGCCTGTTGCTCTGATGTGCTGTACCCTGCCCTGCCCAGGACACTGGGCCTGTTGCTCTGATGTGCTGTACCCTGCCCTGCCAAGGACACTGGGCCTGTTGCTCTGATGTGCTCTCCCCTGCCCTGCCAAGGACACTGGGCCTGTTGCTCTGATGTGCTCTCCCCTGCCAAGGACTCTGGGCCTGTTGCTCTGATGTGCTGTACCCTGCCCTGCCAAGGACACTGGGCCTGTTGCTCTGATGTGCTGTACCCTGCCCTGCCCAGGACACTGGGCCTGTTGCTCTGATGTGCTCTCCCCTGCCAAGGACTCTGGGCCTGTTGCTCTGATGTGCTGTACCCTGCCCTGCCAAGGACACTGGGCCTGTTGCTCTGATGTGCTGTACCCTGCCCTGCCAAGGACACTGGGCCTGTTGCTCTGATGTGCTGTACCCTGCCCTGCCAAGGAGACTGGGCCTGTTGCTCTGATGTGCTCTCCCCTGCCAAGGACTCTGGGCCTGTTGCTCTGATGTGCTGTACCCTGCCCTGCCAAGGACACTGGGCCTGTTGCTCTGATGTGCTCTCCCCTGCCAAGGACTCTGGGCCTGTTGCTCTGATGTGCTGTACCCTGCCCTGCCAAGGACACTGGGCCTGTTGCTCTGATGTGCTCTCCCCTGCCAAGGACTCTGGGCCTGTTGCTCTGATGTGCTGTACCCTGCCCTGCCAAGGACACTGGGCCTGTTGCTCTGATGTGCTGTACCCTGCCCTGCCAAGGACACTGGGCCTGTTGCTCTGATGTGCTGTACCCTGCCCTGCCAAGGAGACTGGGCCTGTTGCTCTGATGTGCTGTACCCTGCCCTGCCAAGGACACTGGGCCTGTTGCTCTGATGTGCTGTACCCTGCCCTGCCAAGGAGACTGGGCCTGTTGCTCTGATGTGCTCTCCCCTGCCAAGGACTCTGGGCCTGTTGCTCTGATGTGCTGTACCCTGCCCTGCCAAGGACACTGGGCCTGTTGCTCTGATGTGCTCTCCCCTGCCAAGGACTCTGGGCCTGTTGCTCTGATGTGCTGTACCCTGCCCTGCCAAGGACACTGGGCCTGTTGCTCTGATGTGCTGTACCCTGCCCTGCCAAGGACACTGGGCCTGTTGCTCTGATGTGCTGTACCCTGCCCTGCCAAGGAGACTGGGCCTGTTGCTCTGATGTGCTCTCCCCTGCCAAGGACTCTGGGCCTGTTGCTCTGATGTGCTGTACCCTGCCCTGCCAAGGACACTGGGCCTGTTGCTCTGATGTGCTCTCCCCTGCCAAGGACTCTGGGCCTGTTGCTCTGATGTGCTGTACCCTGCCCTGCCAAGGACACTGGGCCTGTTGCTCTGATGTGCTCTCCCCTGCCAAGGACTCTGGGCCTGTTGCTCTGATGTGCTGTACCCTGCCCTGCCAAGGACACTGGGCCTGTTGCTCTGATGTGCTGTACCCTGCCCTGCCAAGGACACTGGGCCTGTTGCTCTGATGTGCTGTACCCTGCCCTGCCAAGGAGACTGGGCCTGTTGCTCTGATGTGCTCTCCCCTGCCAAGGACTCTGGGCCTGTTGCTCTGATGTGCTGTACCCTGCCCTGCCAAGGACTTTGCACTTCCCGATTGTGATTCACCAGTGCATAGTCTATGGCATTTGCACATGATTTTGAGAGTTGCTGTTGTCTACTTATGTTGTGTAGCTACATCTGTGCAATATGTGAATAAATACAGTACATTATGGTGTGTTTTCTCTGTCTCCTTACTGATTAAAGTCATTTTCTTGTTTGACTGAGTTCCATGGTCTATTTTGTACATCACCATTGCAAGGTTGTATGTGGCCATATGATTTTTAGACAGGGGGACAGGTTCTTCAGTCCATTGTGGCCCTGCTGATGTTGTACTCTGTGATGGTTATTTGGCAGGCCATGCAGTTTTCGTGTGGGTGAATTGCTATTGCTGCATTCTCTGTTCACAGGTCACCTTGGGGGACACTGGCAGCACAGGGTGTGCAGCTGTGCTGTGGTGTAGTAGATGTTTATGATGTGATGAGGTGTGTGTTTCCCATTCTGTGTGCCCTGGCGTGTATGTGTATGGTCGTCTTGTGTTGGCCCTTGGTCCTGGTGGCATGGCTTACATGGCATGTGTGTGGAGAGGTGTGCAGTGTGAAGGGTGTTAGTTTGTAGTGTATGTATGTGTGCCCCTGTATGGTGTGAGACACACATGTGTCAGGCAGGAGTATTATGCCTGTTGTATGTTTTGTCTTGCCCTGTGTGGATGTTTGTATTCAATTGTGTGGGCTGTGGGGAGTGCACTGGTGTTGTGTGTCCGTTGTCAGGCAATCCTGCTGTGCCTTTGTCCCTGGTTGTGTGTCGCAGTGTGTGTGTATTGTGCTTGTTGTTACAGTGCTTGTTGATGTGCAAGGGGGTGCACGGGATTGGCACCTGGCCTGTGACTACTTCGGGTGGTGTGCAGTGTTGGTCGGGGTGGTGTGTCGCTGTGATGTTTGGAATGTGTCCATGCCTTGCTGTTGCCCTGCCTTCTGCATTGTGCGCATGTGTTGACCGCGGCGGTGACGTGACCGTGACGTTGCTGCAGGTTGGCCGACGTTGTGTGTTCCGGATGCCGTGGGGTGCCTTGTTCTGAGGTGGGTGATGTGTGTGTGCCCATGTGGATGTGTTGTGCCCCCCAGCAGGATGCCAGTGTTGTGCTTGGGACCTGTGTCGGCATGTGTGTTGTGTGGTGTATATGTGTAGTGACGTACCTGCGGCGGCGTCCGCGGCGGCCCATCTGGCGATAGTGTTGCAGCAGGTACATGACCGGATGCATGTGGAGGGCTGGGTCCATGGGGTTCATGTCGGATCTCGGCGTGCGTGCTCCGCTGTAGACTTTCCGCCTGCTAGAGCTGTGCGGTGTCTCCGGTGCGGTGCGTCAGCTTGTTTGGCCCATCCTAATATGTCGAGCGGGGCGGACGTCATCGACCGCGGCGGAGGGTCTCGATTGGCTGCAGCCGCCGCGGTGGCGGGCGCACCTTGATGGCGGAGCGAGGCGCTCCGCGGCGGACGGGAAATGACCTGTGTTTACATATCCTAATGTGGCGGACGTGATTTCCACTGCTAGCGGGCGGAAAAAGCTGTTTTTCCGCCCCGCCATCGTTTCGGTAGTGCCACCGCCCGCTATCCTAATGGACCCCATAGTGTTGACTTTTAAGAGAACTATTATTAGTACTTTATTACTCATCTCAAAGGCCCTTGCCAAGTCTATATCTTCTATGCTCAATTTTCTTTGCCATTTCTGGGCCTGCTGATCTAGATCATCATGCAACCTATTAACCATTAGTTGATAAATCGTACCAATACGGCTGTTCTTCCTGCAACTCTCTAAAATATCAATAGTCTCCATAGCATCATTATATAACAGATTTTTTTTTTCCAAAAAGCTACGAATCGAGTAGTGGTTTTTAAAGAAGATTTTTTGGATTGCATTTTTTTAAAAAATGGAATCGTATTTTGAAAAAAGAAGATGGTTTGTGATATCCGATGAAGAAAATTTGGAGATGGATCGATTTTGGTTTTGGAGTTCGTTTTTGGTAATAGATTGGAAAAATGGATTTTAATTTGAATATCGTTTTGAAAAAAGAGATTCGATATTCTTATGACCAGTTTTTACACATTTTGATTGGACTTTCATCTTTGGAGAATGGTTTTTTACTCTTGGACATTTTGGGGAATGCTTTTTTGAAAAGAAGAAAAATTACTTTTTCCAACACTGGAGTGGATTTTGTTCTGGATTTCACCAAAAATTGATTATATTGGGATTTTGAAAGAAAAAAAGAAGAAGATAGAAGACATCTAAGGTAAGGTGACCCGACATTTAAATTTTGAAAAATGTTTTGTTTTAAAATGCCAATTAAATTGAAATGTTTAATGAATTTAGGGCAAAACAGGAAAGTAAGGTTGTAGTAAGAGTTAATAATGCAATATGTGAGCAACATTAGGTAGTCTAAAGCCACACACAACGAAAATTGTTGCAAGGCACCCAATAGTCTCTCAGACATTTCTTTTGATCTTTTAGAGATGCGTGGATTTAGACTACCTGTTAATGTTTGAGAAATTCCCATTTCTTGAAAACTTTGCTCCTTCCTCAAAGTTTCCAAAAAATGATAAAAGTTAGGGTGAGCTTTTCCAATTGTATGAAGGAGTTTTGCCTTCCCTCTATGGCATTGTTTGTCTTTGCTTCTCCTTCTAAGCAGCTCGTGTAGCAGTTCCACCACTCCACATGGAAACGTGGTTTCCTCCTGCGACCCGACCTGCTTAGAAGCCCAATCCATATGTCCTCAAAATAGTAAGGGTGCCAATTTCTCTTCGTTTTCAGTAAAAAATTCAGATGCTGTAATTGTAGTGTAGTACTCGTCTACACTATCAGGAGGAACAAAGCAAAGAGCTGTTAGTTTTTAAATTTTTAAATTCAAATTGGAGTTTGCTATCCGAAGAATAATCCACAACTAGGGATGTTTTTTGTAATTTACGCCAGAATGCCTGGGAAAAATGGAAAAAACACCCCTGAATTTGGGTATCCGTGTACGTTTTGGTGATAACATTGTTCATTGCAAATTCAAAATCGATTATTATTTTCCTAGGACTTTTGTTTGCAGTTTTGGATTTAATCACTGTCAAAAGTTGAGTGTATGTTGTGGATTGTTTGTCAGGTAGCAAACTGTTCACTAAGGGGACTACATTGTTGTTAATTTTAGCATGAATAGTGTAAATTTGAATGAATGGATGGGGCGTGCTTTTAAATGCCCTATCCATCATCCATATTTCACTATTCTCTAATTTGACAAGGTTGCGGGGTGTACTGAAGATAAGTATACGTTTAAGAGGGTTTCCGTTGTCATGCAGGAGGAAAGGTTCATTAGAAAAAGATACAGTGAGTTCAGGAGGAATGTGAATATCAGAATAGGTTTGTGGACCAGTTGTCTGTGGGTTACTTCCCTGTTTTTTTCTTTGAATTATTCTTCTCAGATTAGGAATTGTTGGCATACTGCTAGCTACATGACTAGGGACATGCTGAGCCACCTCCCTTAAAATTGAACCAGAAGTGTCATTGGAGGTGCATGCAATATCCTTCATTTCGTTGATCGTTTCTCTTACTTCAATGTCCATTGCAGAGGCAGAGTGGTTGTGGTGTGTTGTTTTAATGACTCTCTCACCTAGTGTAACCGCTCTGCCATTGCAATGGCTTGACTAATATTGCACGCACCTCCAATGTCTTCGTGGTTCAGTTATTCTCTCCTTACAATGTGTATATCCAGCATGTTTTAGTAATCTGTTTCCTTTGTTTGATTGGATGTATCTGGCAGTATTATCTGCTGACATTCTCGGAAAAGAAAATGAAAAAGAATTTGTAAAAATATGTTTTGGTTTACTTTGTATTTTCATTCATTTTTCAGTTTAATTCCCAACACTATCCAACACTAACCCTACTGTTACATCTCTCTGGAAAAAGAATAGTAAATTCTATACCTACAATATTCATAATTTACCCTACTGTTAAATCTCCTTGGAGTTAGAATAGTAAGTTTAACCCCTACACTATCCAACACTTACCCTACTGCTACTCCCCACTGGAGTTAGAATAGTAGCTTTAACCCCTACACTATCCATCACTTACCCTACTGCTACACCCCCTTGGAGTTAGAATAGTAATTTTAACCCCTACACTATCCAACACTTACCCTACTGCTACACCCCTCTGGAGTTAGAATAGTAACTTTATCCCCTACACTATCCAGCACTTAACCTACTGCTACCCCCCTTGGAGTGAAAATAGTTACTATAACCCCTACACTATCCATCACTTACCCTACTGCTACACCTCCTTGGAGTTAGAATAGTAATTGTAACCCCTACACTATCAATCACTTTCCCTACTGCTACACTTCCCTGGAGTTAGAATAGTAAGTTGAACCCCAACACTACATATCACTTTCCCTAATTTTACACCTCCAAGGAGTTAGAATAGTATGTCTAACCCCTACATTATCCAATACCTTCCCTACTGCTACACCTCCCTTGAGTTAGAATAGTAACTTTAACCCCTATACTATCCAGCACTTACCCTACTGCTGACCCCCTTGAGTTAGAATAGTAACTTTAACCCCTACACTATCCATCACTTACCCAACTGCTACACCCCCCTGGAGTTAGAATAGTAACTTTAACCCCTACACTATCCATCAATTACCCTACTGCAACCCCTCCTTGGAGTTAGAATAGTAACTTTAACCCCTACACTATCCAGCACTTACCCATCTGCTACACCCCCTGGAGTTAGAATAATAACTTTAACCCATACACTATCCATCACTTACCCTACTGCTACACCCCCCTGGAGTTAGAATAGTAATTTTAACCCATACACTATCCATCACTTACCCTAATGCTACACCCCCCTGGAGTTAGAATATTAATTTTACCCCATACACTATCCATCACTTACCCTACTGCTACACCCCCCCCCTGGAGTTAGAATAGTAATTTTACCCCGTACACTATCCTTCACTTACCCTACTGCCACACCTCCCTGGAGTTAGAATAGTGACTTTAACCCCTACACCAGGGGTCTTCAAAGTGTGGGGCGCGACCCCCAGGGGGGCCGTGAAGTGATGGAAAGGGGGTCGCGCATTCCCGATCACACTTCTTCCCCGGGCCCATCTGACTACAGGGATTCAGCCCCCCTCCTCCCCCGTAGTGTGTCTCAGCTCGAGCTGCTGTGACCTCCGCTGGGCTGTATCTGCAGTCTTATCTCCAGCACAGCCCCGCACCCCTGAGTTTTTCACAGGTCGTTAACGACCATTTGCATATTTACATACCTTTCGAAAACTGGTTACTGAGGCTTAGTTTTTTTTTTATAGTTCCAGTACCCCCTGGGCCCCAACTCAGCCTTTTCCTTAAATTTGTATTTTACATTTACTGCAATAGTGTGAGAATGCATTTAATGAAAAGAAATAAAAAAAAAGTAGGGTTGCCAGAAGAAAAAAATACCAGCCATTTATTTTGTAACACACTGTTTTCTACCTCTCACATTTTGTTTGCTTTATATACTTGCACAAGTGCCACCATTGCCTACGTAACGTTTGTTCTGGTGTTTGAGTGTCTGCCATTTATTGCAGTATTATACCTCTATTTGTACTTTGTACGCTTTTGTAACCTGCACACATATCACTTATTCCTCCTGTAATGTACAGTTTGCTACCTCTTGTATTTTGGTTGCTCACTATTGTCACTATTGCCTCATGTGACTTAAATCTCCTCATGTAACATTACTGTTCTTATTGTGAAGCGCTCTGACACCTTCGGGTAAAGTCCGCGCTATATAAAAACGCATAAATAAATACATTCGTAATGTGACTTTTCTGTCTTTGTTCCCTTTAATTATAAGTCATGGATCATCGAGGCAGCGCTAGAACACATTTAAAAGTGCTTTCTATTTAGATTTGCTGTTCCAAGTATGCACAGATGAGTGCTGAAATATACAGCTTTAGTTGACTGCTTATTGTTGTACCGTCTGGGACATCAAAATAATGAGCAGGCAACCCTAACCATAGGACTGGAAGTATGTTGCAAGATCATCATATTATTTATTTCTCGATCCCTAATTAATGTCATAATAGCAATAGTTTAACTTGTATCTTAAACCCTACGCCGCCGTCATTAATATGTTGAGTTACTTCAGGTGTCTGGAAATGCACCCTGCATTCAGAGAACTCACTTCTCATTCTCGAACTTCACTTTCATGCTCACCCTGCACTCACAGCGATCACAATGCACTCACACCATTCACCCGCTCACCCTGCACTCACACTGATCACCATGCACTCACATCATTCACCCTCTCACTCTGCACTCACAGTGATCACTCTGCAATCACAATGCACTTGCGTTGTTCACCCTGTACCTCAGCCTGCAGTCATGCTACTGATCTGCACTCACCCTGCACTCATGTGACACCTCATTCACCTGCCCCCTCACTGCTCAATGTGCAACTCGCTCAAACAAGCCCATAATTAACCATGCATTCATTCATCGCACTCAGCATTTATATCTACACCCAACTTCATATGGCCACCTCACTCACCCTGCAGTCACTCCTCTTGCCCTACTCTCACACTGTTGCATCGCTCACCGCGCACTCACATGGGCACTCTTCTCATCCACAGAGTGCAGAGGGTTAATGTGCCTGCTAAAAAGAATATGTACTATGCAGATGACAGAACTGAGTGTGAGTAAACTATGCGTAGCACTATAAAAAAAATGTTTGTCAGAAAGGTGCTACGAAGAGATGAGGTGCATTGTTGGTGCCACTGCAACTTTAACCACCCACCCATTGCCTTGCCTGTGCGGCCAAAGACAATACCTATGCAACTACCAACCATAACACTGTACAAGTGTGACTGTTTCAAGCCCCCAAAGCTATAAGAATGACATGGATGTCAGGAGTTTATTTGTTTTTAATGTATATTGAATTAATAAACAGCTGTTCTGCTCATCTCTAAATTACACAGACAGAGCCACCATGTGGCAGACGGTCATATTGCCTGTGTGCAAAATTAGGTGCGGAGCACCGGCAACCACCTGCTCTAATTAAGCACTGGTGCTGAGGTATCAGGGGAGAGGGACATTTGTTCAAGAAGGTGTGAAAGACAAAGTAGAGTTGTGAAAGATGAATAGGGGGACTGGAGAGGTGTAAGATACAAATTGACAACAATTTGAATGGAGAGACTTAATGAGAAGTGCAGATGGGCACGGAAGGTGGCGGGCCAGAGAGGCCATGAGATAAATGCGAGAAACTGTTAGAGATGAGGGCAGTGAAAATACAGAATGGCAAGAGGTGATTAAGGCTGACGTGAGAAGTTGAATGGGGAGAGTTCAGAAGTTGTAAAAAGGGGTGAAATAAAATGCCGGCAATATGAGAGAGGGATACGGGGTTGAGAGTAAAGCGGCATGGGTAAATTGCTTAACTCTGCACAAGACCGCCAGGGTTTTAGGGACCCCTGCTGCTCCCGGCTAGGGCCAGGTGAGCTTCTAATGTGGCAGCATGTATTCCTACGGAGTGGAAGGCCCATCACAAAGGTTGACTAGACATCTTTCTGATGTTAATTGCTGTATTTTGGTTATAAACTGGTACTGATAGGGTGAAATCTTACCTCTGTGTTATTGTGTGCAAAAAATGTCAAAATAATGAAGCAATTTTATCCCAAAATAACGTGGCATCACATAACATTATTTACATTTTGCTCTCACACTATTTAGTCAAGCCTTTCGTGTAACTTGGTCCTCACCTGCCTCGTAATTCCAGAAGCCCTGCCTACAGGTTTAGAAATGTTTGTCAGGAGGGGGTCCTTACGACTAAAAATGTTGACAGGGGGGTCTCGGCACCCAAAAGTTTGAAGACCTCTGCCCCACACTATCCATCACTTACCCTACTGCTACACCCCCCTGGAGTTAGAATAGTAACTTTAACCCCTACACTATCCATCACTTACTCTACTGCTACACCTCCTTGGAGTTAGAATAGTAATTTTAACCCCTACACTATCCATCACTTACCCTACTGCTACACCTGCCTGGAGTTAAAATAGTAAGTTTAACCCCTACACTATCCATCACTTTCCCTACTGCTACACCTCCCTGGAGTTAGAATAGTAACTTTAACCCCTACACTATCCATCACTTACCCTACTGCTACACCCCCCTGGAATTAGAATAGTAACTTTAACCCCTACACTATCCGTCACCTACTCTACTGCTACACCCCTCTGGAGTTAGAATAGTAACTTTAACCCCTACACTATCCATCACTTACCCTACTGCAAAACCTCCCTGGAGTTAGAATAGTAAGTTTAACCCCTACACTATCCATCATTTTCCCTACTGCTACACCTCCCTGGAGTTAGAATAGTAATTGTAACCCCTACACTATCAATCACTTTCCCTACTGCTACACTTCCCTGGAGTTAGAATAGTAAGTTGAACCCCAACACTACATATCACTTTCCCTAATTTTACACCTCCAAGGAGTTAGAATAGTATGTCTAACCCCTACATTATCCAATACCTTCCCTACTGCTACACCTCCCTTGAGTTAGAATAGTAACTTTAACCCCTATACTATCCAGCACTTACCCTACTGCTGACCCCCTTGAGTTAGAATAGTAACTTTAACCCCTACACTATCCATCACTTACCCAACTGCTACACCCCCCTGGAGTTAGAATAGTAACTTTAACCCCTACACTATCCATCAATTACCCTACTGCAACCCCTCCTTGGAGTTAGAATAGTAACTTTAACCGCTACACTATCCAGCACTTACCCATCTGCTACACCCCCTGGAGTTAGAATAATAACTTTAACCCATACACTATCCATCACTTACCCTACTGCTACACCCCCCTGGAGTTAGAATAGTAATTTTAACCCATACACTATCCATCACTTACCCTAATGCTACACCCCCCTGGAGTTAAAATATTAATTTTACCCCATACACTATCCATCACTTACCCTACTGCTACACCCCCCCCCCCCCTGGAGTTAGAATAGTAATTTTACCCCGTACACTATCCATCACTTACCCTACTGCCACACCTCCCTGGAGTTAGAATAGTGACTTTAACCCCTACACTATCCATCACTTACCCTACTGCTACACCCCCCTGGAGTTAGAATAGTAACTTTAACCCCTACACTATCCATCACTTACTCTACTGCTACACCTCCTTGGAGTTAGAATAGTAATTTTAACCCTGCACTATCCATCACTTACCCTACTGCTACACCTGCCTGGAGTTAAAATAGTAAGTTTACCCCTACACTATCCATCACTTTCCCTACTGCTACACCTCCCTGGAGTTAGAATAGTAACTTTAACCCCTACACTATCCATCACTTACCCTACTGCTACACCCCCCTGGAATTAGAATAGTAACTTTAACCCCTACACTATCCGTCACCTACTCTACTGCTACACCCCTCTGGAGTTAGAATAGTAACTTTAACCCCTACACTATCCACCACTTACCCTACTGCAAAACCTCCCTGGAGTTAGAATAGTAAGTTTAACCCCTACACTATCCATCATTTTCCCTACTGCTACACCTCCCTGGAGTTAGAATAGTAAGTTTAACCCCAACACTACATATCACTTTCCCTAATTTTACACCTCCAAGGAGTTAGAATAGTATGTCTAACCCCTACATTATCCAATACCTTCCCTACTGCTACACCCTTGAGTTAGAATAGTAACTTTAACCCCTATACTATCCAGCAGTTACCCTACTGCTGACCCCCCTTGAGTTAGAATAGTAACTTTAACCCCTACACTATCCATCACTTACCCAACTGCTACACCCCCCTGGAGTTAGAATAGTAACTTTAACCCCTACACTATCCATCAATTACCCTACTGCAACCCCTCCTTGGAGTTAGAATAGTAACTTTAACCCCTACACTATCCAGCACTTACCCATCTGCTACACCCCCTGGAGTTAGAATAGTAACTTTAACCCTTACACTATCCAGCACTTACCCTACTGCTACACCGCATGGAGTCAGAATAGTAACTTTAACCCCTACACTATCCATCACTTACCCTACTGTTACACCCCCCTGATTTACTCATTTATATTTTAATTTCAATACCTTTGTTAAAAAAGTTGTTATAAGTTGTCTGCGTTCTGTCTTCCAACTTTTTTTGATGAAATGATTTCTTCACTAAAAATTATTAAGAAAGCTGGAAAATTGGAAATGTAATACCGTTTAGCTTACTTAATATTTTTATGTGTTTTAGACATTAAATCATTACATTTAAAAAATAGTAACCTGTTACATTTTTTCACTTCACAAAATTGCTTTAAAAATTGTTGATTGCTAAAGTTTATATTCTATTTTTAAAAAAGTACTTACATCTATTTTCACTTTATATTTGTGTGTGTTTTCAAATTTCTTGAATCGATTTTCAAAGATGAAGAAATCTGAAATAAGTTAATATTTTATTTTTGATAATTCTGCTGATTTATTCACAAATATGCTATTTCTTTATATCCTATGTCTTATACTCACTTGATTATATGAGTGGTAATGTATTCTTTTTGTCAACTTGTTGCTGCTTGAAAAAGGTTGGAGTGTCAGGAATATCAGTCTGCTCTCTCTGGTAGTTAATTAACTACTGGTTTCAAAAAGGGGTCTTAGTCGTATTTATAGCTTTTTGTGGGTCTTGTCATAAATTTTGAGAAAAGCCTTGTTAGATTGTGTTTTTTTTTCTGTGAGAAATTATAATTTAAATGTTATATTTAAAAATGAGTGTTTTATCCTTTGAATTGCGTTGAGTCCTCCATTTTGTTTTCAATGTTTTGGTGTTTGGGTCATGAAAAGTGTTGTAGGACTGTGTTTTTGCTTCGTTTATAAAATGGCGGCTATGTTTATGTCTTAGTAATTTCTTTTTGGATTATTTACCTTTGTGTTTTCTTTATGTTCATTGATTATTATTGTGTATTGAAAATGGTTTTATAATAATTATTAATATTGTTTTTAAAATTGTAATACTCGTTTATTTATTTTAATACTCGGGGGCGTATTGAGCAACTTCACCCTGGTGGCGGCTCTCCTTCGGGTCATTCTGTCCGGAGCCTGCCTGACCCCAAGATGGCACCCGCAGGCGCACCGCGGCCGCAGATCGAGACCTTTCCTGGCTCTTGGAACCCCTGCACCGGCTCCATGCTCAAGCTTTGAACCACTCCTGCACCTCTGATCAGCTGCAAGCGCTGCCAGTCAATGGGGGCCTTTTCCTTTGCAAATCTGCTGAGGGGCCCTATGGAGGACACTGTGGACCCGCTTCGGACCTGCCATGACGGTTCCCGTACTATAACCGCAACAGTGTGTGTACTAGAGGGGCCCCAGGCCTGCTCATGTCAAAGACCACTGACAGCGGGTCCCGGTGCCCGCTTTTGACCGTGTGGCCATTGCACTCCGACACAATTAGAAGAGCCACAGACTATATTACCCTCCGCTGGTCTTTCAGCACTGCGCGCCCACCTACCGGGCTTTAATGGTGGCGGCTGACCGCCATACATGTCACACTAGGCCTGCCTAGATGGGACAACAAATAACATTCCTGAGAACGACGCCTGGAGGTCTAGCAGGTGCGCATCTCAACTTTAATGTGTCCCTGCGTGTACACCACCCCTGCTGGGAGATCCAATGCTGCAAACTCATCTAGGCTGCACACAAAGATCCACTCCAGCCTGCAAAATGGGGTAACCAAAAATCACGCAGAACCTGACTGTACCAGAGATTGCACCGGAGATTCAGCCGAGAACCCGTACATTGGCTAAGCTGGCAACTATAGCCCACCAGATCCATGGGAACTTCTTGCCGAACTACCTTCCCCCTACCCCTCCTCGCGTTACTCCTCTCCACTTTCCTGCTATTGACCTCTGCCTTCACCTGTCCTGGCCCTAGTCTGCAACCGGTTTATCTCCTCGCTCTCTCCTCTACACTTTCCTGCTGCTGACCTCTGCCCTCACCGGTCCTGGCCCCTAGTCCCCACCCTGTCTATCTGCGAACTTTCCCTCGTCCTTTGAGATCTAGCTATTTTGTCTGATGCCCGATGGAGCTACCTGGTTTAGCTATAGGGGAGACAGGTCGGGGATTTCCTCCTTGGACGTCACCTACCCAGTCGGTCTTCAGCCAGACTTCCTTTCGTCTCTCCTGTCGTCGCTTCCCGCATCCTCCCTCTATTTTTGTCTCTCCTTCTCTCCTCTCTCAAAATATTGAGACTGAACTATTTTGTTGAATGCCCGATGGAGCTACCTGGTTTAGCTACAGGGGAGATGGGCCGTGGACTCCCTCCTTGGTCTTCACATACCCAGTCGGCCTTTAGACAGACTTATTTAGTCTCTCCCTGTTGTCTCTTCCCCTATCCCCCCTTCTCTCCTTCCATGCCCCCTCCCCTCTACGCTCCATTTATTTTTCCCTCCATGTTTCTTTAATTGTTTTTCCTATTGAGACCGAGCTTTTTGGCCAATGCCCGGTGGAGCTACCTGATATATATAGAGAAGATGGGTTTTGGGACTTCCGCTCGACCGTCACCTACCCAGCCGGACTTTGGACAGACTTTCCTTTCGTCTCTCTGCGTATCTCCCTCCTAGCCCTTTACCCTTCCCCCCTTCCCCTCTACACTTCAATTATCTCGTCTTCTATGCTCTTGCAATTGTTTTGTCTAGCAACTGATGGAAATTGGAACTAATTTAATCTTGTAATGTAATTTTTGTTGAACCTCATGTAAAGTGCTCTGATACCTCCGGGTCTAGCCAGTGCTATATAAAACTCTTGAATAAATAAATAAATATATTATTCCCTCGCATCCCATCCCAGGTGGTAATTTTCAATACTTTTTATTTATTCATGCTTTTTTTCACTTGAATAATATTCGAGTACTTAATTTAATACCCGAGTATTAATTTTATAAAAATACACATGTTTAAAAAAATTATCGTTCAGTTTCTTTCCGCATTTTAATACATTTCCCCACCCAAAACCCTTATTTTCCCTGCATCTCGTGTCAGTAGGTATTTTTCAAAATTAATTTTTATTTTTAAATGATTTTTTCTGCGTTGAAATGGTATGCGTTATATTGTTTTTCGTTGTAATGGTACTTTTCTATCATCTAAATTACTTTGCGTTGTAACGGTATGCGTTGTTAAAACTTGCGTTGTAATAGTACTTGCGTTGTAAAAAATGCATTGTAATGGCATGCGTTGTAAAAGCATGCGTTGCAGTGTCATACATTCCTTTAAGGGTGAGGTGATGAGTATATATATATTTCTCAATAATACATGTCCAACAAACTAGAAATATAAAAGGCAGTGTATGTGACAGTTGGTGTATATAAATAAGTATACATAAGACTCAGTGATTGTATGAGTGACGTATGGATAACTGTATACTTGTAATAGTGATTTTATAACACACTAAGTATACGTTACTATCTATATGAATAAATAAAGTGGTGTTTCTGTAAGTGTGTAGCTTAGTAAATATAAGTATGATCAATTGTTTGCATAAGTGAGTAGGATGTCTGCCTAAGTGAATAGGATGTGTGCTGGTGTGTAATGTTGATGTAGGTGTATAAGTATATTTAATAGTGTTCTTTTGATCCTTGTTAGCATGTTTGAGTGAATCTATAGGTAAGTGTTTAGATGTGTGTGTAGATGTAGGAACCACTGAGTTGGTTTTTAGAAACTTGTATTGGTGTGTCAATGGTTTCAAATACGGTACTCCATATTTTATAATGAGTGTTGAAAGGTTATACTAGTGTATGATAAGATGTATTAGATTGTCACATGGATGATGTCATCAGTGATGTCATTTGAGATGTCATCAGTGATGTCATCAGTGATGTCACTGACATGTCATGAATGATGTAATATGTGACACCATCAGCAGTGGATTGCGGGCTCGCCAGTTATAGTTAGTACAACTAACTATAACGAAGGAATTTCAATGGTTAAGTACGAATGAAATGTCCAACTAACTATAACACCCCTAAAACATAAGGTTTTTTCAGTGAATTTCTAAGGTTTTTTAAATGCTATTTCCGAACTATAACATGTCTGAAACCTATGGTTTTTTCAGTGAATTTCAAAGGTTTTTTAAATGCTAATTCCTAACTATAACATGTCTGAAACCTATGGTTTTTTAAGTGAATTTCAAAGGTTTTGTAAATGACAATTTATAAATATATAAATTCTTATATTTATTTGTTTGATACTGATTTACTTAAATTTTTTAAACTATTTATATTTAGATATTTTATTTTTTAAATTACTTTATAATTACATTACAAAATATTCTTTCTCAGAATGAATTACTTTAGTTTAAATACTTTGCAAATGGGCAATAGAGTTTTAAGTACAGTAGTTACAGTTGTTGCAATGGACAACACAATTTCAAACACAATGCAACATTGAGCTGAATGGGAATTTCTAGTTAAATGCAAGTAGTTACTTTATGGATTACTTTTCTAGCCAAAGGACTGGATCCTAGATTCAGTCCTTGGACATCTCCTGTAAACAGTTGAGTACAAGTGTTTTGGTTACAGTAGTGATTTTTAAGGAATATTATTGTATTTTAAAAGTTGACATTTAGAAACTTTTTTGCATAGAATCACCAATGTTATCCTATAGGAGGAAATACACTTAGCAAGTAAGTAGTGTTATTGTTAATTTTTCTTACTCAGTGGTAGATCCTGGATCCAGCACTGGTGCATCTCCTGTAAATTGTTGAAAGAATGCGTTTAAGTCATACAGGTGATTTTTAAGGAATATTTGTAGTTTGTGAAAATAGAAACTTTTCTGGTGAAAACCAGATACTGGATTCCTATGGAAGGAAATATAAGTTACTTGTAAGTATGGTTAGAATTACTTTTCTGGGTCAGTGCTGGGCTGAAAGATGCAGCACTGAGTTCTCTCCTGATAACAGGTGAGTAAATCAGAATTCGTTGTTTGGCTGATTTTAGGTGAATATTTTAAAGTTCCAAAACTCCACACTCAGAAGAATTTCCAAGTGAAACCAGTCAATGTTAGCCTATAGAAGGAAATTCAAGTTACTGGTAAGTATGCTTAGAATTACTTTTCAGGATCAGTACTGAGCTCAAAGATGCAGCACTGAGGTCTCTCCTGATAACAGGTGAGTAAACTGGAATTTGTTGTTCGGCTGATTTTAGGTGAATATTTTAAAGTTCCAAAACTCCACACTTAAAAGAATTTCCAAATAAAACCAGTCAATGTGTGCCTACGGAAGGAAATTCAAGTTATTATTATATTATTATTATATTTAAGTTTATAAAGCGCGCAGCTACCCATAGGTTTCCCGGCGCTAAAACCAAATGAGAGAGGGTGAGCCAAAAGGAAGGCAATTACAGGTTAAATAACCAGGTTTTTTACCTGTCTGCGAAACTTAAGGTAGCAAGGTTCGGTGTGCAACAAAAGGGGAAGGGAATTCTAAAGTGAGGGGGCCAGCCAGGAGAAAGAGCGGCCACCCATTCTGGATCTTTTGATTCTAGGAACCGAGAACAAATACCGAATAGATGATCGGAGAGTACGGAGGGGGACAATAGTGCTGAACCAAAGAGTTAAGATAGGGTGGGGCAAGACCAGCATTTATTCTGTGCATGAAGCAGAGAGCCTTACATTTTGTGCGGCTTTCAATGCGGAGCCAGTGCAAAGTGCGTAGGGAATGGGAGGTAGAGGATGTATTTGGGAGTTTACAGAGCAGTCGCACCGCCATATTCTGGACTGTCTGTAATTTACTAGTTACCTCTTTGCAGGCCCCCAGGAGAAGAATGTTCCCGTAGTCCAGTCTAGAGGTGACTAAAGCCTGTTAGTGATAAGTATGGTTAGAAGTACTTTTCAGGATCAGTACTGGGCTCAAAGATGCTGCACTGAGGTCTCTCCTGATAACAGGAGAGTAAATTGGAATTCGTAGTACATCCAGTAAGCGCCACAGAGCTGCGTAGCAGAAAGATGTAAAAAGGGGCACGGCCTGCACCACCTCTCTGCAACGCAGTGCAGTGGCGCTTCGTGGAAGCACCTGGTGGGCTACTTGTCCCCCATGGTCGCTCAGGTTTGAAGTGGAATTTTTTCCCCAACTTAAAACGCGCCACAGGGCGTGTTTGCACACATCACGTCAGGCCCTCGCCTCCCTTCACCACAGTATAAATGCGCCCTGTCATCGTTCTAAGTTGAGATATTAAGTCCCCTTCAATCTTAAGGGTCCCTAGGGTCAAACTAGCCCACTAGGTACCTCCAGTAAGCGCCACAGAGCTGCCTTGCAACGAGGTGTAAAAAGGGGAGTGGCCTCTGAACACCTGTCTGCAGCGCAGCTCCCTGGCGCATACTGGAGATACCTGTTGGCATATTTGGCCCTCAGGGACCCTCAGTATTGAAAGAGAATTAATTCCCCAACTTAAAACGTGCCACAGGGCACGTTTGCACAGTGGTGAAGGAAGGAGGCGTGGCCAAAGGTGATATGCCTGCAGGCACACCCTGTGGCGCGTTTTAAGTTAGAGAATTGATTCCTCCTCAATCCTGTGGGTCCCTGGGGGCCAACTAGCCCACCAGGTCCCTTCAGTATGTGCCAGGAGGATGCGTTGCAGAGAGGTGTTCAGAGACCATGCCCCTTTTTCCAACACTCTGCAACGCAGCTCTGTGGTGCTTACTAGAGGTACCCGGTGGGCTAGCTGGCCCCCAGGGACCCTCAGTATTGACAAGGAATTAATTCCACAACTTAAACCGCACCACAGGGCGTGTTTGCACACATGTGAACTGAGGCCCCGCCCCCTCCTTTCACCACTGTGCAAACGCGCTCTCTGGCGCGTTTTAAGTTGGGTAATTAAGTCCCCTTGAATCCTGAGGGTCCCTGGGGTCCAACTAGCGCACCAGGTACCTCCAGTAAGCGCCACAAGGCTGCGTTGAAGAGAGGTGTAAAAAGGGGCGTGGCCTTGAGCACCTCCCTGCAACGCAGCCCTGTGGCGCTTACTGGAGGTACCTGGTGAGCTAGTTGGCCCCCAGGGACCCCCAGTATTGGCGGGGAATTAATTCCCCAATATAAAACCCGCCACAGGGCGCATTTGCAGACTGTGTTTTTGTGAGGGGGCGGGGCCTATGGACGATCGCGTCTTTTAAAAAAAGAAAAAAAGAACTGAAAGGGGGGCTGTGTGGCCCCCTTCCTTTGACTTTTTTTGGGCCCTGGGGACTCCATCCCCCAGGGCCTGACCCCCAAATATATATTTTTACATTTTTTTTTACGGGAAGGGGGCCGCGCGGCAACCCTCTTGTGGCCAATTCCGGGCCCCGGGACCCCATCCCATGGGACGTGGTCAATTCATTTTATTTTTTTATGAAGGTGGGCTGCATAGCCCCCCTCCTCAGGCCACTTCAAGGCCCCGGGGACCCCATCCCCCGGGGCCGGCCTTCTTTAAAATATATTTTTTAATTTCTTAATGGGGAGGGGGGCCAGCATTGCTTTTCCACATTGGGAGCAGCTAACATGCTGCGCCCCATATGGAAAAGCAATTTGCTTTGCTTCATTGAAGCGAGAGCAGGTTTCCCTGCTCTCACTTCAATGAAGCAAAGCAGTTTGCAATGGCAGGGTGGGAGCCGCGGGGATCCCGCCCTGTCATTGCAAACAGCAGTGTCCCCGGGTTGGGCATCCCGGGACACTGCAGGAGCTGGCCCTGGGGGAAGCGGTCCCCAGGGCCTAGACAAGGCTCCAGGAGGGGGACCGCATGGTACTTCCCACGGGGCTGCATGGAGGCCGCGTGAGCCCCCCGCATATATCAAATTAGAGCCCAAGGGTGGCGGTCCCCAGGGCTGGGGGGGCCTCAGACCCCCTCAGCTAATGTTTTAAAGCCCCAGGGGGTTCTGGTACTGCGGGGGGCCCCATGAGCCCCCCGCATATATTAACTAGGAGCCCCAGGGGGGTCCCCGAGGGTAGTGTTGGGGGGATTGGGACCCTCGCCACACTATTTTTTTAATAATGCCCCCGGAATTTGGCCCACACGGGGCAAATTACAATATTTAGCACAGGAGACTGTGTTTCTTTTTTTTATATCGGTAGGATGTGCGGACCCTACGCGCATCCCGCGATTTAAAAAAAATATATATATATTTTTTGGGCCCTGTGGGTCCTTGTAGGATTTCCTGAGCAGGCCAAGGGGGTCAGGGTGTGTCTACCCTGCCCCTTTTCGCATTTTGCGGCGTTTCTTTTGAGTTTCTTGTGCCTCGGTTCTACTGAGGCACAAGATGGCTGCCAACACTTCCTGATTTGGAGTTTTGACAGCCAATTAAAATACAGCTTGTGCACCGCGGGGTGCGTGCAGGCTGTGCTTAGGGTACGCGGACCCTCCGAGCCCATAGATATTTAAATGACTTTAACTGTCATTTTCTCACTAACTACTGAACGGATTTACACCAAATAAGAAAGAGGCACAAGTCTAAACAAAGGACTACCTCTTTGCCAAATTTGGTGTAATTCCGTTCAGCAGTTCGGGCTGTAGCTGCGGCTAAAGGTCCTAAGGGAAATTGCATGGGGAAAATGCGTTTTGTGACCCCCTTTTTTCTAGGCACCTGCTTGATGAATCATTGTGAAACTTTCAGGATAGGAGCGGACCGGAGTTGGCCAAAGGTTTGGAAAAGTTTGCGCAGATTCGTCAATCGGCGCCAAAGTTATTCCAAATAGAATGTTGCGGATTTCCTATGGATAATAGGTCCTAACTATAACTACCTACTGGCAACTGCCAGTAGGTTTTATATATATATATATATATATATATATATATATATATATATATATATATATATATATATATATATATATATATATATATATATATATATTCAATGAAAAAACCATTGGTTTTAGGCCATATATAGTTAGGGATTTGCATTTACAAAACCTTATTTTACTCGCATAAAACCATTGAAATTCCATATATAGTTATAAGCGCTAACTATATATCGCGCACCCGCAATCCACTGCTGATGATGTCACATATTACATCATTCATGACATGGTTAGTGACATCACTGATGACAACATCCAGTGACTGTATGTTTCTGTAAAGTTAAAATATGTTTTACATATTGAAGAATGAGTGGATATATAAGTGTCTGGATGAAGGATTTACTAGGTGCATGACTGACTGATTGAGTGAGTGATTAAATGTGTCTCACTGAGTGCATGGGTTAGTGACTAAACTGTTTTAATTTGTGCATCATTATATCTGTTGTTCTACAAACTGCTGCATATGTTGATCATTAGCTATATGAGTAACTGTATGGGTTGATTGGTTGCCCAAGTATTTGTATGGGAAACTGAGTGTGTGTGTATGGGTGGCTGGGAGGTGTGTGACTCTGTACATAGATGTGTGAGTAGTTGATTCACTATATGTATGGGTTCAAAAGTGCATGTGGAAACAGCTGTATGGGCGGTTGACTGTGCATGAGTGTATTAGTGAGTGAATGGATATCTCAGTGCTACATGTCAAAGTAAGTACATATGTAAAACACAGTACATGTGAGAGTTGACATCTATAAATAACTGTGCATAAGAGCCAGTGAATGTGTGAGTGGCTGTATGGATCATTGTGAACATGTATCAGAGATTGTATAAGAGAGTAAAGTAAATATGTGTTAGTATATGTTTGAATAAGTAAGGTGTGTATAACTGTATAGTTGAGAAAATGGAGGTGTGATTGATTTTTGGCATAACTGACTAGGTGTGTGAGTAACTCCATGGATGAGTGACAGTCTGTGACTGTTTGTTTACACTGATTGTATCTAAGGTTATATTAGAGTCTGAAGAGGTTCATGGTATTATCACATGAATGATATCATCAGTGATGTTATCAGTCATGTCAAATGAGATGTTTTCAGTGATGTCATCAGTGATGTCATTTGAGATGTCATCAGTGATGTCATCAGTGATGTCACTAACCATGTCATGAATGATGTAATATGTGACATCATCAGCAGTGGATTGCGGGTGCGCGATATATAGTTAGCGCTTATAACTATATATGGAATTTCAATGGTTTTATGCGAGTAAAATAAGGTTTTGTAAATGCAAATCCCTAACTATATATGGCCTAAAACCAATGGTTTTTTCATTGAATTTTCAAGGTTTTGTAAATGCAAATTCCTAACTATATATCCACTATAACCTATGGTTTTTTCTGTGAATTTCATTGGTTTTTTAATAGCAAATATGAAAAGCTTTAAAATGTCAAGTACGTGATAGATAAAAACATTTTCGTATTTATGCACGCTGATGTGCTTTGAACGCTGCCCCCCTCCCCTCTTTTCTCTTAGTAGTACTCTCTCTTTGCAGATAGTGAAGAGTAGTTAACGCAGGCCTTTACCCCCGTTGTAATCCATCCTGCCTGCTTGTCTCTCCATTTGATTGATTATTATCCAAGCATTTACTGTTTTACAATTGATTCTCTTTGGTTCATTCTCTATTTACAAACAAGCACAAAGTCGCAATACTCTGTTTAGTCTTTGCAGATCGTGAAAAATCATGTAACAAAATAAAAGTAATCGAGCAAAATCAGTAGGCCACTAATTGGATCTCTTTTTGACCTCGCTAAAATAGAAATATTATAAACAACCCTTCATGAGAAATACGAAAATAGTGAGATGAACTGAGCTCCACACCATGAGGGCTGCAAGACAGCTCGGCTCCGTCACCCACCCCGCCCAAAATAACGACAAACCCTATGCAAATATTAAAAATATAGACAACACACCAGCAAAGAAACAGGGTAAAACATTTTATTAAATACCTAATTACATAACGTTGGTTTATAAGATGATGTCAGTAGTGGACCGATGTGTGAATAGGTCGGAAGCAGCACAAGGCGCCAAGATCCGGATGGAAAGTCCTGGATGTTGGGTGCCATAGTTCAGAGTTCTGAGTTTGAGCCTTTTTCAATGCCTGTGCTTTGTTGTTTCCCCTCCATCAAAAACAAAAAAAAAATATAAAACTGTGCAAAAATACAAAAAAATCAAAAAATGTTTACAAAAGCAGTGCTTGTAAGACTGTCTGAAGCTTATTTCCACCTACTGCAGCTTCACTATTCTCAAAGTAAGTGAGGGTCGTTTGTGGACCTGACTGCATTTGAAAACAATGTTATATGGTACCTCCCTAAACCGCTTGACCGAGGCCCCCGAGGGGCGGTGTGATGGCACGGACTTGGAGAAGACGCTTGGCTCCGACCCCCTCCCCAAGTCTTATAGCACTGGTGTAGCCTGAGATCGCCCCCGACATAGGCGGCCGGCTCCCGGGGTCCGGCGGAACTTTTTGCCTTTTGATGACTCTTCTATTCTGGACTTTGTCCCACAATCCGTTTGACCTGAAGACACGCTGTAGTGGGGCGCCCCTTTACCGTTTTAGTTGCCATTCCGCCCGCTTTTGCTACACTGTGCCTCTTCCGCCATTCAGCTGTTTACCGCCCGCTCTTGCGACTACAGCGTCTCGCTCACCATGTAGTTAAGTTGTTCCCGCTCTTGCGGTGCAGCGATAGGCGGCTGCCACAGGACTCTCAAAATGGCGGCCGGCTCTTCGGTTTTGGGCCTGGTCCACTAAAATGGCCCTGGGACACCTTGGAACTCGGACGCTTCCCTGATAGGGCTTGGGTCCCATTCTCGAAAGCGTCCCCTAAGCCGTGAAGATTCTACAAAAGTCTTGGGGGCCCCCGACTCCTGCAGGCTTCTGGTGGGGAGCGGCTGCCATGTCTGCTCGTGGAATGGCCACGACGGAGCTACGAGATGGTAGTGCTCTCATGCTGACGCCAGCTTTAGTCTGAAACATCCAGAAACACTGTAGACTACCAATTCGATCAGTTCCGGTAGCGCCCCAACATGACCCGGAAGAGAAGAACTTGCCCTCCCCTCTTTGACTGATGGTTCTTGTTGCCTGTCCTCTCTGTTGTCATTTAACAGAACTTTTTGGACTGCTGAAAGGGGTTGTGTTCCGAACGCTGGTTGGTGGAGACATTTTGACTATATTCTTGACCTACGTTGTCGCGTAATACGTTATATGACACGCCGCGTTAGCGCACCCGGAAGTGATCCGGGGCGCGGCGCGCAGCGCGTAACGTAAGCATAACAGGTCATGTGACTTGTTAATAAAACTTTTCATTGGTTCATTTTACTTTTGTTATTTTAATGATGAAAAGCTTGGTCATATGACCTAAAAATTACGCTTTTTATTGTTTTCGAACATTATTTTTTTAAAAACATATATGTTATAATATTCCAGGCTAATGTACTTTCCCAGAAAATTTACAACTGTCCTGCAAGTAAAATATATTCCTTTTTCGAGAAAAAGGGCGTTTCTTCGTTCCATGACGGAGCCGTTGAGTAAAAGAGACTCGGCCTGCTGTCTTAGTCGCCGATACGCCTGATTATCAGATTCTTATCGATCACTTTATGTTGCAGGAGTGGAAAACACAACTGCCCTTGACCATTTATCTTTACTACGTTCCTACATATTATACCTTTTATCCGTCATGTAATTGGACTGCTTTATTTCACTTGCCTTTTACTGATTCGAAAACAGTGTCTAAAAGTAAAAACTTTACCAATGTAAATACTACTACCGTGTTTTGTTTTAAAAACCTTTATTGTGAAAATGTCAGTATACAAATACGGGCCTATAACCACCTGGGCCGGCCACTGAGCAAACTGAAATCGTATATGATGAGGAGACATTTACACTGTAGAGGAACGTAACGAGCGGGCCTAGGTTGCAAGAACTAAGGTGGCTAACAGTTGCGGAATCGGTGGACGTACATTTTGTAATTAAAATAAGACAGGGCCACTTACAATAAAATTTTCTAGATATACATTTGCGGGCAAGGAGTTACGAGTCCCATTTATACCGGCGCCATTTTGGGCGAGGCCGGGCAGGTCCAAGATATAGTCAAAATGTCTCCACCAACAATCGGCCAGACCAGAACCCCTTTCGGCCCTTTATGCTACAAGATGGTGTCTTCCATTCAGAAAATATTGTTGGCAGCATTTTGAAAGGAAAGATAAACAGCCGTTCTCCTAGTGAGTCTCACATTGTTACATTTAGGAAGAATGTTGAAGAGTAATATGTGGAAAATCTGAAGCCATTTTTCTACAAACTCTCAATCAGCCTAAGTCATGGGCGATCTTTGTCCACACCAGGGCAATAGTGAAGCTGCAGCAGGTGCAAAAGAGCTTCAGACAGTCTTACAAGCACTGCTTATCTAAACATTTTTTTGTATTTTTGCACAGTTTTATATTTTTTTTTTGTTTTTGATGGAGGGGAAACAACAAAAAACAGGCATTGAAAAAAGCTCAACAGTGCAGGGCGCCTTGTGCTGGTTCCGACCTATTCACACATCGGTCCACTACTGACATCACCTCATAAGCCAACGGGGCACCCCACACTGACTTTCGGCGCAGCATTGTAGGATGGCCACACCAGTGCGGCAACTTGCTGGACACCACCTCGGTGCCATCCGGATCTCGGAGCGTTCGAGTCACTGTACCGCAAGAGTGACCGGAACTCAGCTGGACACGCCGTCTTTCGGCGCAGCATTGTAGGATGGCCACACCAGTGCAGCAATTTGCTGGACACCACCTTGGGCAACAGTGAAGCTGCAGCAGGTGCAAATAAGCTTCAGATAGTCTTACAAGCACTGCTCAGAACTCTCAACTATGGCACTCAACATCCAGGACTTGCCAATCGGATCTTGGCGCCTTGTGCTGGTTCCGACCTATTCACACATCGGTCCACTACTGACATCACCTCATAAGCCAACGGGGCACCCCACGCCGACTTTCGGCACAGCATTGTAGGATGGCCACACCAGTGCGGCAACTTGCTGGACACAACCTCGGTGCCATCCGGATCTCGGCGCGTTCGACTCACTGTACCGCAAGAGTGACCGGAACTCAGCTGGACACGCCGTCTTTCGGCGCAGCATTGTAGGATGGCCACACCAGTGCGGCAATTTGCTGGACACCACCTCGGTGCCATCCGGATCTCGGCGGGTTCGAGTCACTGTACCGCAAGAGTGACCGCAACTCAGCTGGACACGCCGTCTTTCGGCGCAGCATTGTAGGATGGCCACACCAGTGCGGCAATTTGCTGGACACCACCTCGGTGCCATCCGGATCTCGACGCGTTGTGCTGCCTTCGGCCTATTCGCACATCGGTCCGCTACTGACGCCGCCTCACGTGCCAACGGATTTTCTACACTTTTTGTAGCCCTATGCCGCATAACAGGTCATGTGACTTGTTTATAAAACTTTTCATTGGATCATTTTACTTTTGGTTTCCTAAAGATGGAAGGCTTGGTCATATGACCTAAAAATAACACTTTTCATTGGTTTAGAACATTTTTTTTTCCCAAACGATAAAAGCCCCACCTTGTTTCTGGATCATTCAGACTGAAGCTGGCGTCAGCATGAGAGCACCACCATCTCGTGGCTCCGTCGTGGTCATTCCGCGAGCAATCATGGCAGCCGCTCCCCACCGGAAGCCTGCGGGAGTCGGGGGCCCCCTAGACTTTTGTAGAATCTTCACGGCTGAGGGGACGCTTTTCGAGAATGGAGCCCAAGCCCTAGCAGGCAAGCGTCCGAGTTCCAAGGTGTCCCAGGGCCATTTCAGTGCACCAGGCCCAAAACCGAAGAGCCGTCCGCCATTTTAAGAGTCATGTGGCAGGCGCCTATCGCTGCACTGCAAGAGTGGGAGCAACTCAACAACATGGTGAGCGAGACGCTGTAGCCGCAAGAGCGGGCGCAACTCAGCTGGATGGCCGCCACCTGGGGAGGCCCGTTCACGCCGCCTCCCCCACGCCCCCCCCCCCCCCCCCGGGCCGCCGCACGCAAATTTTCAGAGCAGCATTGTAGGATACCAAAACCAGTGCGGCAGTTTACTGGACATCACCTGGGTGCCATCAACATCTCAGCGCGTTCTGCTGCCTTGGGACTATTCGCACAACAGACCGCTACTGACGAGGCCTCCCCCCGCCCCACCCGGGACGCCCCACGCCAATTTTCGGAGCAGCATTGTAGGATCCCAAAACCAGTGCGGCACCCAGGCGACATCACCTGGGTGCCGTCCAGAACTCTGCACGTTGTGCTGCCTTGGGACTATTCGCACAAAAGACAGCTTCTGACCATTGTTGCTTTTTTGGGTGAAAAATGTTTAAATGTTTTTACAGTTTTTGTTCCGTTCATTATAGTTAAATGTTAATAAAGTTTTAAAATCTAACTTTGTTGGAGTGCTATATATGTTTAAAAAATCGGGTGAATGGGGCCTTGAATCGGGTTATTGTCATGTGTGGGCTTTGCAAGTGTACTGCTACAAGATCGGACATTTCAAACTCAAATGCACGTTCTTTTTCTTACCTTTCCGAAGCATGGAGCGCAATAGCAGGCAGAGAAAGGGTGATGCACGTGTTGAACACTGCCTGGCCTGGCAAGTTGCTGGCAGTGCCCCCCCCGCCCGCTCCTGAAAGAGGGCACACACACACCGCCGCCCCGAGTACTTCACAAATCTTTAAAAGACCATGCGCTTGTTCATGAGGCTTAAATGGTTTATCACCCCTTCTAGAACCCCTGCATCGACCCTCTGACGTTTCCTGGAAGAATTAGCACGTAACACAATACCAAGCCCTGTCAGCTGAAACCCCCGAGAAATCATGGGGCATATTATCAAGGGGGTTTATTTCCGCTTTTTGGGCTTTAAAAGCCAAAAAAAAAAGAGATAAAATTATCTCCCTATTACCAAGCTGTCGCTAACACCAGTTAGTGACAGCTAAAAGGTGATAGCGACCATCTTGGGCCCCGCTTTGCATATCAGTGATATTTATCACTAATGACATGCAAAGTGGGCGTGCCAAGATTTTAGCGACTGGAAACAGTCCCTAACCATCGCTATCTCCTATTACCAACTTTTGGAGATATTCGCGCTAAGCGCGAATATCTCCAAAACCTAACACCTACCCTGAGCAGTTTTAGCCATGTTATCCAATAGGAAGTGGATAACATGGCTAAGAGCATTTGCTGGATAATGCATGAATATCGCTGACTTTTCAACGATATTCATGCATTGCGGCCGTTTTTTATCGCATTTGCGATAAACCTTGCTAATAGCAAGGTTTATGTGCGATAAAATTCGCCGATGTGCGGCGATAATTTTTGTCTCTAAACAAGTTAGAGACAAAAATTATCGCTAGTTGTTGGTAATATGCCCCCGGGTTTTTGCTTGCAGGAATCGGGAGGCGGGAGACTAGCACTGAAATCAGTAGTCTCACGCCTGAATCGGGAGGGTTGGCATGTCTGGATACTCTACAGCTGGGGCCATAAACTACATCCGCAGGGCTAGGTGATAGCCTAGGTCCGGCCTGGACAATCGGACACAGAGGAAGAGGAGTGTCAGAGGGTGCGGTAGTGAATAGGGTGAAAGGGAGGTGTCGGGCGGGCACAGGGTGTGATTCTCAGAGAAGAGCAGCGCAGATGGGGGGAAGTATATGGCCCAAGCATGAGAGAAACAGCGGGGGTGACCAGTGCGTGGGGGAGATGCTTGCGAGGGTGGGGAGCCATGCTGAGGATCGGCGGCGTGCAGAGAGTGGCCCTGGTCAAGGCATCTAAAATGGCTGCAGTGCATGACAAAATTGTGGCATTGGACAAAAACGCAAGATGGTGCAGACAATGTTTATCAATAAGGATTCATTTATAACAAAATATTTACTCGCAGTGACAAAATGGTGGTCAACACTTCCTGATTTCCATCGAATCGAACGTTAACAAACGTCACGCAGCAAAAAAAAAAAAAAAAAGCTCACGCACAGAGCAGTTTTTAGCCATGTTATCCAATGGAAGGTGGATAACATGGCTAAGAGCATTTGCTGGATAATGCATGAATATCGCTGACTTTTCAGCGATATTCATGCATTGTGGCCGATGTGCGGCGATAATTTTTGTCTCTAAACAATTAAAACGAAGCACAAAATGGCGAATTCCCGTTTCGCTACCAGTTTGCGGCCCAGTTCGCGGCCCGTGAAGCGCTTCTACCGTGAAAAATCATTTTTTTTTTATTTTCCCCACGGGACCCTTTAATAACCCCAACAACAATCCTAGGGGGTCAAGAGGGGTATACCTTGCCCCCTTTCATTAAATTCCCCCTTCGTTTTTCACCTCTTCTTCTCTCTCGATCCTACCGAGAGATAAGATGGCGGCCGCTCCGGACTGTTTAGAATGTTGACAGACACCGGAGAGCCAATCAGCTTTCTGCGCGCAAAGTTCCGTTTCGCGAAAAGTAAGCGGACCGGATCGCTGCCCGGAGCGCTGTTACAGATATATATCTTGTTTTGAACGTTAATTTCTCAAAAACTACTGGAGCACATATATTGAGACCTAGCAAAGGCACATCGGGCTAACAGTCCCTACAATTTTGCCAAGTTTCGTGCAAATCCATTCAGCCGTTCGAGCTAAAAGTGAGTCCAACCGCCCTATGGAAAAATGAATGGGAAAAACGCGTTTTGGGACCCCCCTTTTTTCTCGGCCCCCCCTTGACGAAACCCCACCAAATTTTCAGGGGCTGCTCAGAAACAAAATGTGCCATTTTCCTGACAATTTCAGCCGATTCCGTCCACAAACGCCAAAGTTATTAGACATAGAATTTTCAAAAATCCCATAGGGAAAAAATCCTAACTATATATACCTACTGGCGATAGCCAGTAGGTAATATATATATATATATATATATATATATATATAAATTCACTGAAAAAACCATAGGTTATAGACCATATATAGTTAGGAATTCGCATTTACAAAACCTTATTTTACTCACACAAAACCATTGAAATTCCATATATAGTTAGTTGCACTAACTATATATCGCGCACCCGCAATCCACTGCTGATGATGTCACATATTACATCATTCATGACATGGTCAGTGACATCACTGATGACATCACTGATGACATCTCAAATGACATCACTGATGACATCTCAAATGACATCACTGATGACATCACTGATGACATCTCATTTGACATTACTGATCACATCACTGATGATATCATTCATGTGATAATACGATGAACCTCTTCAGACTCTAATATAACCTTAGATACAATTAGTGTAAACAGACACTCACAGACTGTCACTCATCCATGGAGTTACTCACACACCTAGTCAGTCAATCAAAGAATCAATCACACCTCCATTTCCTCAACTATACAGTTATACAAACTTTACTTATTCAAACATATACTAACACATATTAACTCTCTTATACAATCCCTGATACAAGTTCACAATGATCCATACAGCCACTCACACATTCACTGGCTCTTATGCACAGTTATTTATATATGTCAACTCTCACATGTACTGTGTTTTACATATGTACTTACTTTGACATGTAGCACTGAGATATCCATTCACTCACCAATACACTCATGCACACAGTCAACCGCCCATACAGCTGTTTCCACATGCACTTTTGAAACCATACATCTAGTGAATCAACTGCTCACACATCTATGCACAGAGTCATACACCTCCCAGCCACCCACACACACACTCAGTATGTTATGTTATGTTATGTTATGTTATAACAATTTATTATGCGCACAGCGACTCCAGCGAAGGAGCATCCCGGCGCAGAGACACTAAGCAGTCATAACACAGCATGGAGACAATGCTACAGAAAAGTACTAAAACAGGGAAGCTAAAATAGGAAGGTTTTTATGGCTCTACGAAACGACAGCAAGTCCTCTATCAGCCGAATTTCAACTGGGAGGGTGTTCCAGATTGACGCGGCTCTCACCCTGAAGGAACGGCCCCCCATCCTGCTGAGCCTAAATGTGGGGACAACAGCACGGGCCTGCCCTTGAGATCGAAGATTGCGGGTAGGGACATAGAAGGAAATGGAGTTGGCCAGGATCTCGGGGCCTATGCCTCTAAGGATTTTGAAGGTCAGACACAAGACCCTGAAAAGAATACGCTTTCTAACCGGGAGCCAGTGCAGGGAGCGGATGACATGAGACACCGGGCAGAACTTAGGAAGTCCAACAATGGCTCTCGCCGCGGCGTTCTGCCCATACAAATACTTGGGCAACCAATCAATAACCCATATAGTTACTCATATAGCTACTTATCAACACATGCAACAGTTTACAGAACAACAGACATAATGATGCACAAATTAAGACAGTTTAGTCACTAACCCATGCACTCAGTGAGACACATTTAATCACTCACTCATACAGTCAGTCATGCACCTACTAAATCCTTCATCCAGACACTTATACATCCACTCATTCTTCAATATGTAAGACATATTTTAACTTTACAGAAACATACAGTCACTGGATGTTGTCATCAGTGATGTCATCAGTGATGTCATTTGAGATGTCATCAGTGATGTCATCAGTGATGTCACTGACCATGTCATGAATGATGTAATATGTGACATCATCAGCAGTGGATTGCGGGTGCGCGATATATAGTTAGTGCAACTAACTATATATGGAATTTCAATGGTTTTGTGTGAGTAAAATAAGGTTTTGTAAATGCGAATTCCTAACTATATATGGTCTATAACCTATGGTTTTTTCAGTGAATTTTCAAGGTTTTGTAAATGCTAATTCCTAACTATATATGGTCTATAACCTACGGTTTTTTCAGTGAATTTTCAAGGTTTTGTAAATGCTAATTCCTAACTATATATGGTCTATAGCCTATGGTTTTTTCAGTGAATATATATATATACATACATATATAAACATATATCATTTGTATATCTACATATAAATACAAACATAAATGCATGCATACATATACTTATATGCATTTTAGGGTTGTTAGGGCGTTTTCGTGTGTATTATGTTGCTTTTTTAGGGCTTTTGGGTCAATTAAGTAGGGTTCCCGGAGCCTAGGGCTGAGGGGCCAGTTCAGTTTCGTGCGTATTGGTGTTGGCAAGGTTTTGAGGGATTTTGGCGGTTTTTGGTCGAGATTTGGCCGTTTTATGGCTTTTTTTTGTGTTTGCGGGGGGCGCGTATTCGGGTTGAAATTCGTCCCCGTTCCAGTGGATGGATTGAGCTGATTTTTGGTGAGATGTTAGGGAATCGCTGGAACTAGTGTCCAGCCAAGTTTGAAGCGGATCGGAGCAGTGGAAGTGCTTTAAAGAGCAATTTTTGTGCGGAGTAGCGAATTGTCATGTTATTCAATGGGAGTTTTTGGTGCGCATGGAGAAGGTGAATTTGGGATGTTCCAGTTGCGCTAGAGGGACGGGGCTTGGGTGAGCTGTAGGGAGAGTGGATCGGCAGGTGTGCCGAATTTTTGGGATTTGTTGGCCGAAGGGAAGGGTGTGCTTGGGCAAAGTCGATTTGGTGAAAACGGTGCGCTATTTACATGAAAGTCGAAAAAACACTAATAAAAGCAAAGCTAAAAAGCCACCTCATTACAAACAGAATGGCTTTAACTTAAATGAGGGCGAGATCTATTGCATTTTCAATGCTTGTTTACTTTGGTTCCATCAAGAAGGCATTCAGATGTGTCACACATTTGCCATAAATTCTGAATGTTAGCACTCTAGTTGCACATTAGATCACTGTAGTAAAGCTACTGCTCACCAGGGACGTCTGCTGCTGGTATTCAAAGTGCATGTTTCAGTCTGCATGTCAGAATTTTTTTAATGAAATAGAAGAGGATTTGAGAAGTCACTCAAAATGATCCCTAATTTTTCTTTCTGAAGCACTAATCATACTTTCTATGGCAAAATTAACCCCCTCATGTTGTTCCTTTTTAAATTGAGTGTTTTCAGACTTACCACTTCATTCCAATCAAGATGGCTTCTGGTGTGCCATACTTTTGTCATAAGTAAGACTGTTAGCGCTCTAGTTGTTCTTTAGAACACTCTGGGACATTCTGTCATTGGGCTATACTTGGGGTACATCTGGGTGATATTTGGGCTACATTTAGGCTCTTTTGTCTCTGGTGGCCATCTTGCGAGACTATGTCAGAATTTTTTAATGAAATTGAAGAGGGTTTGAGAAGTCACTCAAAATGTGCCCTAATTTTTCTTTCTGCAGCACTAATCATAATTCATATGGCAAAATATACCCCCTCATTTTGTTCCTTTTTAAATTAAATGTTTTAAGAGTTACCACTTTATTCCAATCAAGATGGCTTCAGGTGTGCCATACCTTTGTAATAAGTAGGACTGTTAGCGCTCTAGTTGTTCTTTAGAACACTCTGGGACATTCTGTCATTGGGCTATACTTGGGCTACATCTGGGTGATATTTGGGCTACATTTGGGCTCTTTTGTCTCTGGTGGCCATTTTGGGAGACTGCATGTCAGAATTTTTTAATGAAATAGAAGAGGATTTGAAAAGTCACTCAAAATGTGCCCTAATTTTTCTTTCTGCAGCACTAATAATACCTTCTATTGCATAATATACCCCCTCATTTTGTTCCTTTTTAAATTAAATGTCTTAAGAGTTACCACTTTATTCCCATCACGATGGCTCCAGGTGTGCTATACCTTTGTAATAAGTAGGACTGTTAGCGCTCTAGTTGTTCTTTAGAACACTCTGGGACATTCTGTCATTGGGCTATACTTGGGCTACATCTGGGTGATATTTGGGCTACATTTGGGCTCTTTTGTCTCTGGTGGCCATTTTGGGAGACTGCATGTCAGAATGTTTTAATGAAATAGAAAAGGATTTGAGAAGTCACTCAAAATGTGCCCTAATTTTTCATTCTGCAGCACTAATCATACTTTCTATGGCAAAATATACCCCCTCATGTTGTTTCTTTTTAAATTAAATGTTTTAAGAGTTACCACTTTATTCCAATCAAGATGGCTTCAGGTGTGCCATACCTTTGTAATAAGTAGGACTGTTAGTGCTCTAGTTGTTCTTTAGAACACTCTGGGACATTCTGTCATTGGGCTATACTTGGGCTACATCTGGGTGATATTTGGGCTACATTTGGGCTCTTTTGTCTCTGGTGGCCATTTTGGGAGACTGCATGTCAGAATGTTTTAATGAAATAGAAAAGGATTTGAGAAGTCACTCAAAATGTGCCCTAATTTTTCATTCTGCAGCACTAATCATACTTTCTATGGCAAAATATACCCCTTCATGTTGTTTCTTTTTAAATTAAATGTTTTAAGAGTTACCACTTTATTCCAATCAAGATGGCTTCAGGTGTGCCATACCTTTGTAATAAGTAGGACTGTTAGCGCTCTAGTTGTTCTTTAGAACACTCTAGGAGGCTGCAGTAGAACACAAAGGAATCAACTGACAGTCTCTGTCCTTGTTGGATGTACATGTTTTACTGAGAATGTCAGACTTCATTTTCACATGACTGAGAAAGATAATGTGAATTTACAGAAAATATGCTTTCAGTTTAGCTTATAGATCCCCTTCCAAACCACTGTGGGAAAATCATGAGATATTAGTTTTCTTTCAAACAATATTCATGATATCACAGCAGAAGGTTTTTTCACATGGTAAAATCACTTTAGAACCAACCACAATTCCTAAAACGAGTATGGTACCATCAACAAATGATTTATAATGTAACTAAAGTCCTAAAACCCTCTATTAACTACAATGCTTTTTAATGAGGTGCTATCATGTATATTGGTCCCAAGATGGCTGCCAACACTTCGATGAAGTGCTGACAGCCAATCAGATCAGATGTGTGGTTAGGCTCCGCCCAAATATATATATTTGTTTGAACCTAAATTACTCAAAATCCACTGGAGCACATATATTGAGACCTAGCAAAGGCACATCAGGCTAACAGTCCCTACAATTTTGCCAAGTTTCGTGCAAATCCATTCAGCCGTTCGAGCTAAAAGTGAGGCCAACCGCCCTATGGAAATTAACATGGGAAAAATGCGTTTTGGGACCCCCCTTTTTTCTCGGCCCCCCCTTGATGAAACCCCCCCAAATTGTCAGGGGCTGCTCAGAAACAAAATGTTCCATTTTCCTGAAAATTTCAGCCAATTCCGTCCACAAACGCCAAAGTTATTAGACATAGAATTTTCAAAAATCCCATAGAGAAAAAATCCTAACTATATATACCTACTGGCGACCGCCAGTAGGTAATATATATATATATATATATATATATATATATATATATATATATATATATATATATATATATATATATATATATATATATATATATCCGTGCTCCTTTCTCCTGCTGTTTTCGGGAGCACTCACAGACGGGTGCGTGATGCAGTTGCAGGACCCGCAAAATATAGTGTCTCACTAAATATAGTGGATAGTGACTAAACTATGTGAATATCTGTATCACTTTGTCAGTTGTTATGTAAACTGGTTCTCCAGTTGGTTACTAGCTATGTGAAAGTCTATATTAGTTATTGATTAGTTAACTGAGTATTTGTACGGGAGAGTGAATGTGTGTGTGGTTCGGTGGAGGGTGTGTGACTGCCCAAAGATGTGTGAATAGTTGATTCAGTAGATAAACTAGAAAAATAAAAGGCAGTGCATGCGTCAATTGTTGTATATAAATAAGTATACATAAGACTCAATGATTGTGTGTGTGACTGTATGGATAACTGTATACTTGTAATAATGATTTTATTCTACACTAAATTTGACTTACTATCTTAATACATAGATGAAGTGGTGTTTGTATAAGTGTGTAGCTAAGTAAGTATGTAAGTATGATCCATTGTTTGCATAAGTGAGTAGGATAACTTCATATGTGAATAGGTTGTGTTTTGGTGTGTAATGTCGATATAGGTGTATAAGTATTTTTGATAGTGTTCTATTGATCATTGACAGCATGTATGAGTGAATCTACAGGTAAGTGATTAGATGTGTGTATACATCTAGGAATCAATGAGTGGGTTTTTAGATACTTGTATTGCTGTGTCAATGGATTCAAATATGATACTCTGTATTTTACAAAGAGTGATGAAAGATTTTAGTAGTGTATGAAAAGGTGTATGTGATTGTCACGTGGATGATGTCATCAGTGATGTCATCATTTTTTTAAATTTATTTTTTTGGTGTTTAGTTTAAAGGAGTTTGTAGAGCGCTTGGTAACACCTCCCGGCGTGTCCCAGCGCTGTGGAGTGAGAATGCAACAGCAGAGAAAAATCCAATCACACAGTAAAGAGGCAGGTTTTCAACTTCTTCCTAAACATGATTTCATTACTCTCCAACCTGATATCTAGAGGCAGGAGGTTCCATTGCTTGGCAGCTAAGGTGCGGAATGATCTGCCTCCCATTCTAGCTTTTTTGGGGCAGGTAGTTCTGAGCAGACCCATTCCTTTGGATCTAAGAGATCTATTAGGTTCATACACAGACGCCAAATCAGACATATATGCCGGTGCTCTGTGATGAATTATTTTATGGCACCAGAGCATAGCTTTAAAGACAATCCTCTTACTGATCGGTAGCCAGTGGAGGGCTGCTAGAGAGGGGCGTGAAGGAGCTCGGCGGGGAAGCCTTAGCACCAGGCGAGCTGCCGAATTTTGTAGAACCTGTAGCTTTTTTATGTTTTTCTCTGATGTCCCCATGAGCAGCACGTTTCCGTAATCAATACGGGACGTTATCAGTGCCTGCGTCATGGTACGCCTGGAGTTAATGGGTAACAGGTCGAGGGTGCGGTTGAGGGTTTTCATCACCCCAAAACATTTGCCAACAGTCTTCTTTACGTGGCTGTCAAAGGACAGTTTATTGTCCACCCATACACCTAGATTCTTCGCCTCTCGTGCAGGCGAGGGCAGAGGACCCAGGCAGCTGGGCCACCACTCTGTCGTCCATTTGACCTCATTGCCTCCAATAATGAGGACCTCTGTTTTTGTCCCATTAAGTTTCAAACAGTGTTCATTCATCCACATAGCCAGTTTGGACATGCAGGCATTGAAGTTATCAGCTTCCTTAGAAGGGGCTTGGGTCAGAGATATGAGAAGGGATGTGTAAGGTGTAAGGCATTTATTAGCACGAAAGAGATAAAAGTTACACTGCGTCACGCCAACAACCCGGAGGCAGGCCGCTATCAAAATTGAACATCTCACAGAGATTATTGAACTTTCAGGAGTGACACAAACAGTCAGGTGGCATGATAATAAAAAAGGCACATTGTAATCGAATAAATCACACAGCAGCAGTGAGACATTAGCACGGTAATTGGCCTTACATTTTGGTCAGCGCCGTAGACAACCAGGCGGATCTGTAGGTGGTATTGCTGCCTCGTAACCCTGTAAAGAGCAACAGGCCTCGGCCTGCTGCACCGGCAGTATGGAAAAACACGTCTACGGCCACTGTTTTCGCCCATCCCACCCCAACCAGAAACAAAACAGAAAGAGCAACGAACATTGGTGCATGTCTGTAACGTCTAGCACACATCATCGCACGCATACAGAGGGTCGTGTGCGCCCGTGCCAGGCAACCATATGGCAGCATCAATCAGTGGTAGAGCCAGGAGTCAACCGCCCAGAGGGGGGGGGGGAGAGAGGGGGGGATGAAGGAACTAGGCGAAACATCAACGCCCGCTGTCGAAGATGGGACGGAAAGGTTCATACAGGGCAGTATCAGAACGCTCTGGAGGCGGGAGTCAGGGGGTGCAGTAACGCTCCAAAGCAAGCATACTCAGCCCGAACCCAGCAGACCAGCATCAACATTCACACATTCACAAGGTCCTACCCCATGTCATCCGAGACTACCACAGCAGGTGACATTCCAGATGCATCCGAGCCAGCGCGTTCTCTAGTCCATTGTAGGAAAGGCTCCCAGATGTCATTAGGTCTAGAGGCAGTAGGCATCGTTTCCCAATATTGTGAGAGCTGCGCATGACCATACGTCACATCTTTAATCCACGCTGTAAATGTTGGCAGAGCCTTCCGACCCCAGTGCAAGGATACCTGTCGCTTAGCATAAAGGAGCAGCAGCCGTGTAATTTCCTGTCGCAGGGTTCCGTGTCTTTGACGTAGCCCAGCAAGCCCAGCAGCGGAGAAGTTGCATCAGTCCTGTGCAATATTTGGTTAATGGCAGTGAATATGTCCGACCAGTACTCTCCTAATCTGGGGCAGCTCCACGCCACATGAAGGAAGGATGCATCCTCTCTGCCGCATTTCCAACAGGAGGTATCAGCGCGAATGCCCATACGGTGCAGCAGTATTGGCGTACGATAATAGCGATGGAGAAACTTAAAATGAATAAGCCGGAGACGGTAATTTGGAGACAACGCCGTCAATTGCTTACAGCAGTACTCCCACACCTCATCTGTCAGAGGGTCCATCAGCTCAGCAGTCCAAGCCTGCCTGGCCGTCGGGACCGTTGCCGGGGCCTGCTCCTGCATACAGTTATAGAGCCTCGACACCAGTTTTTTGGGTGATGGTCTCGAGAGTAGATTCTGGAGGGCATCAAGTGTCGGTGGAGCCTCCGGGAAGTGTGACCACATTTTCTTACAGGATTCCCTAAGAGAGTGGTATAGGAGCGCATCAGTAAAGGAGTTATGCTGGCCATCTTCACAAGCGCCCAGTTCACCGAATGTACCGTCAGGGTATATATCCGCGAAGGTGTGCAACCGCTTCCCACGAAGTGTGAGGGAGTCACCCCTGGCACATAAGCAGGGTAACATCAGGTTGCCCTGTAGGGGGATAGCTGGCACGTAGAGTAAGGGAAGCCCCGCTCTGTCACGCAGTTCACGCCAGGACCAACGGATCATTTCTACGGTGTCCACGTCTTTCGAGGGGCGCGAGACCTTTCCATAAAGCGCCACACGTAGCGGCGAAGGGGCCACAGCTGCCAGCTCCACTGCCACATGCGGTTGGTAGAGGGTTGGGAAGACTCAAAAGTGCAAGAATTGTGCCTGAGCGCATAGGGAGTATAACTTCAAATCTGGTGCGCCAAGGCCACCCTGCCGCAGTGGAAGCGTGAGCAGGTTCCAGGAAGTTCTTGCCTGACCCCCTGCCCATACCAAATTCAGGAGCAGGGACCTGACACGCACATGAAAGTGTGCCGTCATTGGCAGCGGGATGTTGACAAACAGGTACAAAAATTTTGGGAGAACCACCATTTTGGCCAGAGCTATCCGCGCCACCAGGGAGAGGGGGAGCCTGTTCCAAACTTCTACCTTTCGCTCCAGCCAGTCCACCGCCCTGCCAAAGTTAAGAGACCATAATTCCTGTACATCTCTACTGACCCAGATTCCCAGATACTTAACAGCATCAGTTTCCCAACGCAGGGGATAGTCGGGTGGTGGCCGACCAGTCCCGTCAGTCAGAGGGAACGCCACAGATTTCGACCAGTTTATGGAGACTCCTGCTAGGCCCTCAAAGCGTACGAATTCACGAAGGAGTGGGTTCATATTGTCCACGGGGTTAGTGACATAAAGGGTGACATCATCTGCGTATAGGGAGATCAACAGGCTACGGGAACTAAATCCAATTCCCCTCGCCGTGTGGTGTTGTTGAATCATGGCCGCCAGCGGCTCCATTGCTATGGCAAAAAGAAGAGGAGACAGTGGACACCCCTGTCTGGTTCCTCTAGTAATGGTAAAAGGCATCGATACAAGGCCATTTACACTTACCCTGGCTCTGGGTGAGTCATACAGTAGTCTTATGAGGGTGATGAAGTTACGACTGAACCCCATCCTACTCAGGATTCTGAACAAGTAGGGCCATTCCAGGGAGTCGAACGCCTTAGTGGCGTCTAAGAACACCACAGCTGCTTGAACCGAGGGGTGTAGATAATGTAGGATAGAGAAGATGGTCCTGAGGTTGTGTGAAGTGGCTCGGCCAGGGATAAACCCAGACTGGTCAGGGAGCGCTATAATGGGTAACATTGGCTGCAGTTTGTCTGCGATAACCTTTGCATAAATATTTGCATCTACATTAATTAGAGAGAGGGGACGATAGGAGTCTAGGAACAACTCATCCTTGTCAGGCTTCAGCAGCGTAATTATTAAGGCCTTGCGCATGGAATCTGGGAGGGAATTCAGCTCAAGGGCTTCCACAAACACCGAGTGCAGCCTCGGCGCCAATTCCTCCGCATATGTTTTGTAGAAGGTCGTTGTCAAGCCATCAGGGCCCGGGGCTTTGTTGGCTGGCATGCTTTTGATTACTTGAACTATGTCCTGCACAGTCACCGGGAGGTCCATGTACTGCCTATGGTGATCATTAAACCAGACTAGGGCAATGGAGTCCAGGAAGCTTTCCAGGGATGCAGAGACTGCGGGCTGTCTGGAGGTGTATAGGGACGTGTAGAATTCGGTGAAGGCGTGCAAAACGGCTTCTTGCCCCACGACCAGGGAACCCTCGCTATTGTGTATGGTGTGAATGTAGTGTGACTGCGTGCGAGGAGCTATCAATCTAGCCAGGGTCCTACTGGGCCTATCCCCTTCCCCATATCTGCGGGCTTCAGCTTGTCTCCCCAGGAACTTAACCTCGCGCTGCGCCTCCTCATTAAATGTCAGTATCTTGGATTTTAAGCTGCCCGCCGGTTCCAAGGTCGGCTCCCTGCAAAAGGCCAGTTCCAAGTCCACCAACTCCCGCTCTAACTGGGCCAGCGTCTGACGGATAGTGCGCAACACCCCCGCCTGCCTCGCCATGCATTGGCCCCTGATTACCGCCTTGAAGGCGTCCCACACAATGGCCTCCGAAGAAGCAGAGCCTTAGTTTTCAGCAAAGTATTTAACAATATCAGTGCGGATCTCCTCAACGAACACCAGATCAGTTAGTGCATGAGGGGGCAGGCGCCATATGAATGCTCTGGGGATAGTGTCAGGAATGCGTAACTCCAACATGCAGGGGGCGTGATCCGAAAGCGATCTAGCCTGGATGTCTACAGTCACCACCCATGTCGCCACTTCAGGCGATACCAGCCAGAAATCCAAGCGGGACCAGGAAGATTGATGGCATGTATAGCAAGTCCCCACCCTGTCCCCGGGATGTCTAACCCTCCACACATCCAATAGCAATCCCTCCTCCATGACATCCAGAACAGCCTGACGCGCTTTAGCATGCGTGGGCCTGCTCGCTCCTCTCCGGTCCATTTTTTTTAAAATATATTTTTATTGCAGAGTTATAAACCACAGGATACAATTGTTCAGCCAGTACACTTGTGGGGTCCCCCCGTCCAATAAGAATTCCCAGTCATACACAGCCATTTAGCCCGCATCCCGGAGGCCGGGCGGCATATTATATCGCTCAAGAGAAACACATCACAGTGCACGTCCCATAGGGACCCTGGTTGAAAGATCGTTTTATGTATCTGCTTTTACCCCCCCACCCACAATAACATTCCCGTCAGCCATTCCCGTAATAGTCAGTGACGTCGCCCTTATCGGGACCTGCCCTAGGCGCTATGGGCCGTCACACCTGGCCGCTCTACCCAGCCATTCTACCCTCCACATAATCCACCCAGTAGATCCAAGGCCCTAGTAAGCGACCAACTAATGGCTTCCGGCCCTCCCCAAACACCCTAGAACCAACCCCCCCAAAGCCCTCCCTCCCCTGGCAACTGCTAAGGTGCGTGCCTCGTTCTGTCGAATTGGATGGGTCCACTACAGTGCGTGGTACCATATTTCTGTGTTCGCCCCGCGGTGTCCAGCGGCTTAGTTCTCGCCATCCTCATCCTCTATCAAAGAATCACGCAAAGCCTGTACCACTAACTCCCATGCACGCGCCGCATCCAATGCCTTCTCATTCCCCAACTTCACAGCTTGCTTCATCCGGAGCACACTCTCGCAGTCAGACCACCGCAACAGCTCATTCTTCCATCTACGCAGTGAGGGTCCCCCCCTGGACTTCCAATGCCATGATATTTCCCTCTGTGCCAATATCAGGCCCAGATCTATGAATTTGCTTGTCACCCTTGTGTGCTTAGTATGCGGGAACCAGAGCAATAGGCACGCCGCCATGTCGAATTCCACCTCCCTGTCAGTCACTTCATTCAGGAGCTCCCCTACCTCCACCCAATAGGTCCCCAGTTGTGGGCACCCCCAAAACAAGTGGTCCATGTCCGCTCCCGGGGACGAACATCGCGGGCAACAGGCATCCGGCACCCGAAAGTACCGCTGTAATTTCTCAGGAGTTAAATAGGCCCTATGGAGCACATAGAAATGCACCTGCTGAAAACGCGCGTTTCTAGTGCCCTTCCACGTGCGTCGCAGAATGTGGCCCCATGCCGTATCCGGTATGGGCCGGCCGACGCTCACCTCCCATTTAGCCTTGAGCCCTTGGAGTGGTTCCAGCCCCTCGTTCAGCATCCTATTATGGAGGCACGTCACAGCTTTGAACGTACCAGCCGCCATCACCACATATTGGCACGCCATAGTCGTCGTGGGTTCCAGGAGCCCCTCTTTCCAATGCTTTTGTATGGCAGCCACTACTGCCGCGTGTAGGAGGAAGCCCCCAGTAGGTAGCCCGAACTGGTCCTGGAGCACTTCGAACGGCGCCAAAGCCCCATCTATGTACAAGTCGCCCACCACCTGCAGGCCCGCCTCTTCCCAATCCAGCAACGGGGACCAATCTCCTCCGTGCGGCAATGCCGTCAACATTCCGACCGGGATCTCCGGGGCATAAGGCCGCGATGCCCTCGCCCTCCGAAGGCTCCTTTGCCAGCACAGCCGGAGCGTCCGCTCTTCCATGGTGAGGGCCCGTAACTCGAGCCGCTGCTGCATAATAATGTAGGACAGCACGTGGCGTTGTATTCCCCGATCCCGGTCCTCCTCCGGGCCCCGGAACACCCTGGCCACGTTCTGGGTAAGGACCTGTAACTGCGCTGCAAGATAATACAGCTCGAGATCGGGCACAGCCATGCCCCCTTCCTGCTTGGGGCGAAGTAGCGTGCTCAGGGCTACTCTACGGCGGCCGTGCCCCCACAGAAAGCCAATTATCATTGACCGCAGTTCTCTAAACACCCCCTGGGGAATCCAGACAGGCAGCGTTCGGAAATAATAGAGGAAGCGGGGGAGCGCCACCATTTTCAACAGTGCTATCCTGCCCAGGACCGTCAGCGGGAGGGTTGACCAGAAAGACAAGCTGCCCCGCAGCGCCCGGACACAGCGGCCAATGTTGCCCTCCAATAGGTCCGCAGCCGCGTGGTAAATGCGGACACCCAAATAGGTGATGCAAGAGGGTTCCCATACCACACCCAAATCGCTGCTAGGGGCTGGCGATCCCGCTCGCAGCGGGAACACGCAAGTCTTCGCCCAATTGACCTTAAGGCTCGACAGCCGGCCGAACTCAGACAACAGATCCATCACTCCAACCAATGCCCCCGAGGTGTCAGCTAGGTACAGGAGCAAGTCATCCGCGTATAGCGATATATAATGCCACTGCCCGCCACTAACTATCCCCGCGTATCGGTCACCTGACCTCGCATGGACCGCCAAGGGTTCCATCGCCAGGGCAAACAATAGGGGGGAGAGAGAACACCCCTGTCGTGTTCCCCTGCCCACCGGGTACGCCGCAGACACCAGGCCGCCCATTCGTACTCTCGCCGTCGCCGAGGTATATAAGACCCTCGTCCACCTCCGAAACCCCTCGCCCATGCCAAACCTCTCTAGCACTCCCTCCAAGAAAGGCCATTCCAAGCTATCGAAGGCCTTCTCGATGTCCACAGACAGAACCGCCGGTGCTCCCTCCCTGTCCAAGATGGCGTCCATTATTCCCACCAGGCGGCGGATATTCAGCGCCGTGCTCCTCGTGGGTATAAACCCGGCCTGGTCCCTGTGTACCAGGCCCGTCATATGCGGGGCCAGCCTGGTGGCCAGGATTCGGCTCAGGATCTTATAATCCACTGTCAACATGGACAGCGGGCGATAAGACCTCACATCCGCGGCATCCCGGCCAGGCTTGAGGAGCGGTACAATCAAGGCCTCCCGCATGGACCCAGGCAATACCCCCGTCTCGAAGGCTTCCGTGTACACCACCAGCAGCCTGGGCGCCAGGCTGTCCATATATTGTTGATAGAATTCAATTGGCAGTCCGTCCACCCCAGGCGTCTTGTTGCGGGCCATATGTTTGATGGCCACCCGTATTTCTGTGAGCGTGACCGGGCTACCCAGCTCCCTCGCGTCGTCCTCGTCCAGGACCGGGAGCTGCCTCTCCCCCAGGTATTCCGCAATGTCCTGAACCCCTACTCCCAGCTGACTCCGGTATAGTTCCTCGTAATACCCCCTAAATCGTTCCAATACCGCTGCCTGGGAGTACACCATCTCACCCTGCGCGTTATTAATGCTGAGAATCGGGCAGCCCCTTAGTTCCGGGTTAGCTAGTCTGGCCAAGAGGGTACCCACCTTGTCCCTTTCTGCGTGTGCCCTGATGATGTACTGCCTATAGTCATAGCACCTCAAACGTTCCGTCTCAGTGGCAACCACTTCCTTCGCCTCCAACAACTGGGCCTGTAAACCTGGCCTAGCCGGCCTGCGGCGCTCCAAGTCCCTCAAAGTTTCTTCCGCTTTCATTAGGTCATTCAGCACAGTCGTACGAGCATTTGAGAACCTACCCAAACACACCCCTCTCACAACCACTTTCATTGCGTCCCACTCAGTAGACCTACTCACAGCCGTGCCCTCATTCACTCCGAAATAACTATCAATGCCTTGCCGAACCGCATCGCTGAACACAGAATCCTCTAGCGTCTCCGGCCGAAGCCGCCATGTTGGTATCACTGAGCGTTCCCTCTGCCACTGAATGTGCACCAATAGGGGGTTATGATCGGATATAGTCCTAGCCAGGTACTCCGAATGGGTAATCAACGGGGCTAGGGATCCCCCGCAAAGCACCGAATCGATCCTGACATGTAGATCATGGAGAGCGGAATAAAAGGAATAATCCCTGGCTCCCCGTGCCGCTCCCTCCAGACATCCAGCAACCCCCATCGTTCCTGCCAGTCCTTCCTGTGCGCGGCCAGCCTGCGCACCGGAGAGTCTACTAGGGGGGGATGGGACCTATCCAGAGTAACATCCGTAATCGAGTTGAAGTCCCCCCCTAACACTATCGGACCCGCCAGGAAAGAGGCCAAGGACCCCGAGAGACCATCAAAGTATCGGCCTTGGTCAGTGTTCGGTGCATAGACACAGCAGAAAACCACATCCCGTCCATATAACCTCCCCTCCACCGCCACAAACCTGCCATCCGGATCTACTACCTGGTTCAGCACTTGAAAGGGTATCCCCGCCCTCATCCAGATCAACACCCCCCTGGCATACGCTGAGTAAGTGGTGCCAAACACCTGGCCCCGCCATCTTTTCTGCAAGGCAGCGCACTCTTTTTTGGTGAGATGAGTCTCCTGGAGCATAGCAATCTGAACCCCCCTGCGTACCAGATATGCATGGACTTTGTGACGTTTCACCATGGTCCGCAGCCCCCGGACATTCCACGTTAGGCATTTCAAGTTAGGTAATGTCCCCATTCCAACTTCGTACAGTCCGAATCAAACAAAGGTCCATGGCCCCCCCATTGCAGTTGCCCCCCCCGAACATTCCCAAAACTGAAACACTTCCCCAACCCCACTCCCCAGGACAGAGCACACGAACCCAATGGCCGCCCCCATCCAAACCTCGAACCAACTTCGCACACTCTTACCCTGTGGTCTCCACCACAGTCGACCTTAAGGGCCCAAGGGGGGTGAGTCGCCGCCGACCCCAGCTAGCGGAGCCCGCACCCCGCACCTACATCCCCTCCAAAGCATACAGCCCCCCCTCCCGGCAACCCGCCCTCCATCAACAGGATATCACCCTACCATGAAGTCCCGATCTAGTCCCAGTTCTATCTCAGCCGCAGAAAATACCATCCGATGTCTGTGGGGTGACTATCGGCCCCTTCGAGCTTTCCGCCTCTGAAAGTTCCTCTCCTGTTCTGCTGCCTTCCCCTCCCGAGTCCGTTCCTGCTCGTTCGCTGTCCTGTTGCGACCCTGTAATGGCCGCCGTCGCTGCGAGCGCATCCCTCTTCTCCGCCGCCATTTGTGCCTCCCGTTTTTCCCTCTGACGCCTGTTGCGGGATCTGATGCGTTGTGACTGCCGCACCCGGGGCTGCTTGGGTTGGTCTCGCCTACTTTGGTGTGATCTGTCCGTCCCCGCTCTATATGACTCGAGCCACTGCCAAACTTCGTCCGGAGTCTGGAAAAAATGCGTAGTGCCGTCCATAATGATCCGCAGCTTGGCTGGGTAGAGCAAGGAGTACTGGATGCCTTCCTCCCTGAGCTCCTTCTTCACAGCGAGGAACGATGCCCTGTTCTTCTGGACCGCTTGAGTATAGTCCGGAAAGATCGTCACCTTACTGTTCTCCACCTCATACGGGCCCGACATCCTGGCCCGCTGGATGAGAAGATCCCGGTCCTTGTAGTGGAGGAGCCGCACCACCATCGGTCGGGGGGGGCGGCCAAGCCCCGGCGGGCGAGCGGGCACCCGGTGAGCTCGCTCCAGAGTGAAAAAAGGAGTAAGCCCCTCCGGCGCCACCACAGTGCGGAACCAGTTCTCCATGTAGGCCACCGCATCCTCCCCCTCAATCCGTTCCGGCAGGCCTACGACCCGCACGTTGTTCCTTCTATTGCGGCCTTCGGCATCCTCCGCCCTCCGCTCCAGTGAGTCCAGTCGGGCCAAAATGTCCGAGATCCTGTGCTCCGCGGTCACCACCGATGGCTTCAGGTCCAGCAACAGCTGGTCATGGTCCTTGACCCTGTCTGCCAGCTTCGCGTGATCCGCGCGTAGCAGCCCCAGGCCCGTGGCCACTTGGGCAATGTCATTGTGCAATGCTTCTTTAGTGGAGGTGATCGCATCAAGGATGGCATCCAAACGCCGGTTCAGCCGCTGTTCCTGATCAGGCTCCAGGGAGGGACTCTCACTCAGCCGAGTTGATGTCGCTGAGTCCCCCTCGCGACTCCCGGGCATCGGCCCTCCGATCGCCGCCATGCCAGGGTGCTGCGTCACAAGTCCAGTCGCCCGTGTAGCGATTCGCCCGTGGTTCCGTGCCGGTCTCCGGGCACCGGGCATTGCAATGTCCCCGCCGCCGATCTCAGAAACAATGGCCAGGTGGACGACCTCCGTTCGGTCACCCCCCTCCGGCCTGAGGGGGGAAGGATGAGTCTCAGGGCGGTGGCCAGCGAGGGTCCCCGAACTCCTGGGCGAATCAGGCCAGCGTCCCCTGGTCTCAGGACACAGCACCGCCAATCCTAGTGCCTCGGGCAGCCGAGTACAGGATCTCTTGCCACTCGGCGACAACTTGGCTCAGGGCTGAAGTTCGGGACCGTCCGACCTCCTCGCCGCCATTTTGTTCTCACCCTCGGCAACACCTCGGCCTCCTCCGCTCTCGATCTTCTCGGGGCCAGCAGTCCCCCAGCGACTCTCCGATTGCGCCCAGCTGTCCCCTTACACTTCAGAGGGCAGGAACGTCGTCTTCGGGTCGCCTAGGGTCCCAAAAACAGGAGAATTAGCGGGATTCCGAGCGGAGCCGCGAGCTCACGCCGCCATCCTGATCGGCGTCCAAGCCACGCCCCCTCCTCTCCGGTCCATGTCATCGTTCAACACAACATTAAAATCCCCCCCCAGAACAATTGAGCGACAGTCTAGTAGTTCTATTTGTGCCCAGACGCTCCGGAAAAAGTCCGGGTCATCCACATTCGGACCATAGATAGCAGCCAGAACAATCGGTCTCCCCTGCAGAGAACCATGCACAATAACATAACGTCCCTCCTTGTCTAGCACACAAGTGTATTCCCGCCAATCCACCCCTCTACGTACAAGTATAGCCACCCCTCTCGCATAGTTCGAGTATATAGCAGAATAGACATTTGACCATCTCGAATGTTTCAACCTGGGCGAAGGGGTTGTGTTAATATGAGTTTCTTGCAAAAAACAGATATCTACATTATGTCTAGCCAGCGTGCTATGCAGCAATTGGGCTTTTTTGTAATCCCCAAGGCCTCGAATGTTCCAGGTCCACAATTTAACCCCCCCCCATGACAATCGTGTCGTGAAAGCTGCATGGTTAACCGTAGGCTGCGCTCTCTCTTCCTTTTGAGTCCCACACACAGTACACACATCGACCCACCGTACAGAACAGAAAGTATTGAACAGTTCACAGCGCACCATGTTGCAACTAGAAACAGCAACTTCCCAAACACCCCCCACCACCCCCCACCCTCACCAACCCCCCAATCAGGTTGTGACATATCCCAAATGAAGACCTGTGAAATAAGGTGAAAAACTAACTGCAAAAAAGGTGGGAGACACCCCATGAGGGCATGGCGCTCCCGGCTAACACCCCTGTGTGACCAGGGTGGCTGCATGTAGGTTTGCAGCTCCTGCACCCGGAGGGCACCCACCTCCCAGGGTCTATCAGCAGTCCCCCAGCAATGTCTATACACGCTGCAGGAGCAGCAAGGGCATGGGGAGAGATCCTTCCAAGTCCACTCTCCCGCCATAGACAGTGTGCGCCATACAGTAGTGGGTGCTGGGGATATCTAAGCCCCGAAGTAGGGCGTGAGCAAAACGCAATCATCATACAGTACTTACAGTCATGGCATAATTAATCATTGTCACTGAGTTGAGTAGAGTCTTCTTTCAATCTCGGCGATTTCCTTCTCGCCCCCGGACCATTTATATGTTTAGTAAATTTGAGGGCGGATTTCGCATCCGTAAAGAAGTGCGTAGTGTTGTCATGAAGCACTTTCAATTTCGCCCGGTATAACAGGGAGTATTGCACCCCAGCTTGCACCAATAGTCTCTTTGCTGGGATGAATTCTTTACGGGCCGCCTGAACCAGGGGCGTAAAGTCCGGAAAAAAGGAGATGGTGTTCCCTTTGTGCGTAATTTTACCCTTTTCTCTAGCCAGACGCAGGATGAGATCTCTATCTTGGAAATTTAGCAGTTTTGCAAGGATCGGACGTGGCGGTGCACCCAACGGAGGTTTCTTGCCAAGCGACCTATGTGCTCTCTCGACCGTGAAGACCGACGAGAGGTCCGGGTCGAAAAGTTCGTGCAGCAGGTCCGTCACAAATACCTCCATCTTGCCAATGTTCGTCGTCTCCGGAATTCCAGTAATTCGGATGTTAGATCTACGGGAACGCGCTTCCAAATCATCCGTTTTAGCTCGTAGGCTGTCCAGCTCCCTCTCCAGATTTGTTATATGTTGCTTGGCCTGCTGTTGAAATTCGCAGCATTCGGTCTGCCTATTCTCCAAGCAGTCCAGTCTAGTTTCATGGGCGTCCACCTTGGTCTTCACCGACTCTAGTTGGGAGGACATTGCATCCAGTTTGGAGTCGATGCTTTTTAGGCTAGAGCGTACCTCCATTATGAGCGCCCCAAAGTCGATGTCCGCTGGGGCAGACTGCGACGACGGTTCCCCTCCATCCGTTTCAGTCGCCATTTGCTTGGGCGGACGCTTGTTCCCGAAGCTTATCTTGGGTTGTTTAGCTTCGTTCTTCCCCATAGCGGCAGCAGATGTAGGGCACACCTTTAATCTTTAAGTCGCTCCTCTCAGAGTATTCTGTGCGTAGTGTTCAGTGAGGAGAAGTCCACTTAGCCGTCAAGTTCCGACGGGCACACCACCGGAGAGCTCGCAGTACACAAGATGGCGGGGCCACCAATTCTGCACTCCGCCGTCACAGCATCGAGTGGGCCCCATCCAACCTGATCTGTCTGGGCAGCCGTGCACCTCAGGCGAAAGGAGCATAAATGTCCGTTTGGGTCGGGTGTTGAAGCCAGAGCAGCCGCGTGGCTATAGAGCAATGGATTATCGGCCCGGCAGCAGAGCGCCAATGTCACCAAGATGGCCGACCTCGTCCGGAGGTTTAGCAGAGACACCGTGTAAAAGAGGATCCCAGGTCTCCTCTGCTCGCCGGCTTCACCACGGCACAGGCCGAGTCCTCAAGGTATCGGGGACTCACCGATGAGACCCAGAGCATCAGCCCTCTCTAAGGCAGGCGGCCGCATCTCTGCTCGTCTAGTGTGCAGCGGCCCTGCAAGCCGCGGTCTGTAGTAGGTCGCAGCACCCCGCTCCCGGCTCCGCAGCCGCGGGGCCCAAAAGGCGCGCGCTCTGGGCTATCGTCTCACAGCGATATCTCCGCAACGCAGCAAGCTGTGCGTCTCAAACTTCGGTGGCAGGATCTCGAGAGTGTGTATCGTCGACTCCCGGGTAGATTAGGGGCCCTCAGGGTCTCGGAGCAGGATTAATTCAGGATTAGATGATGCAGCCGGCGGAGCTCACTCACAGAGCGGCCATTTCGCTGCCCGGCTAGCCACGCCCCCAGTGATGTCATCATTGATGTCATTTGAGATGTCATCAGTGATGTCACTGACCATGTCATGAATGATGTAATATGTGACATCATCAGCAGTGGATTGCGGGTGCGCGAAATATAGTTAGTACAACTAACTATATAGGAGCAATTTCAATGGTTTTTTAAATGCTAATTCCTAACTATATAAGGCCTGAAACCTATGTTTTTTTCAGTGAATATATATATATATATATATATAAATGCCGAAATGCATTCGCCGAGTAGTTGGTGATTTCTAATAAAGAGCTGGGCCTCTTCTCTTTCTTGTGAGGAGTTTGCTTGTACATTTCCAGCGCGAGTGCCAGAGTTGCGCTTTAAGACGCCCCCGCATTACAAGTTGGCCCGGGTCACGCTGGCTTCTGCTTTGCTGCAGTTTGTGTGGTTTCCAGGTGACTGGGAAGACAGGGTCCACCTCCAGACTGGTGGAGATAAGGCAGTGTTGGAATCATTCGACTCCACGCCGGGCGAGATGGACTTCCAGACTTGCCCCTGCGGATGTAATTTCCAGGACTCGTGGGTTGATGCGGTTTGAGGAGCTGAGGAGGCATCGGCGTTGGAGAAATAAGATGTCACATTTCCCGCATATTATTTCGAACTACCCCGCAATTTACCACCAAGTACTCTGGGACATGTAGTCATGACGCACCAGACGTCCTACATTTTTGAACATGCAGTAGTACGAACTTTCCTCAGGGGGGCGGAGTTACTGGATACCTATCAGGATGGGCAGGATATTTAAATCCATTATGGCGCCTTCATCCTGTTAAACACCACTGGCGCTGAGGACGGCTAAAGAAGATGCTGAAATGCATTTGCCGAGTAGTTGGTGATTTCTAATGAAGAGGCCTCCACTGTCTCCCCTGCTGGGCCTCTTCTCTTTCTTGTGAGGAATTTGCTTGTACATTTCCAGCGCGAATGCCAGAGTCGCGCTTTAAGAGGCCCCCGCATTACAAGTTGGCCTGGGTCACGCTGGTTTCTGCTTTGCTGCAGTTTGTGTGGTTTCCAGGTGACTGGGAGGACCAGGGCCCACCTCCGGGCCTGGAGGAGATAAGGCAGTGTTGGAATCATTCGGCTCCACACCGGGCGAGATGGACTTCCAGACTTGCCCCTGCTGATGTAATTTCCAGGACTCGTGGGGTTGATGCGGTTTGGGGAACTGAGGAGGCATCGGCGTTGGAGAAATAAGGTGACATATTTCCCGCATATTATTTAGAACTACCCCGCAATTTACCACAAAGTACTCTGCGACATGTAGTCATGACGCACCAGGCGTCCTACATTTTTGAACATGCAGTAGTACGAACTTTCGTCAGGGGGCGGAGTTACTGAACACCTATCAGGATGGGCAGGATATTTAAATCCATTATGGCGCCTTCATTCTGTTAAATACCACTGGCGCTGAGGAAGGCGAAAGAAGATGCCGAAATGCATTCGCCGAGTGGTTGGTGATTTCTAATAATGAGGCATCCACTGTCTTCCCTGCTTGTTCTCTTCTCTTTCTTGTGAGGAGTTTGCTTATATATATATTATATATATATATTTTACAATCCAGAAGGCTGCATAATAGCAAATATTTGCATGATATGTAGCAAAGTCGAGTGTTTTAAATAGTGTTCATATTATATGTTTTTATTCATTAGCGACAACAAACGAGTGATGGACGTCATATTGAGGTTCCGTGACGACTTGAACCCGTGTTTTCAAGTTTGTCGGAAATACATAAAAATGGTATCAGTGAACCGCAAATGATCCATTTAGTATATCCTAGTGTTTTCGCTACGCTACGAGCAAGAGCACTCCTTCCACTGACACATTTCTGATATACACACGGCATCCATCTTAGATCGTGGCCGCCATTTTGTGTTTCCTTGCCCTCACATATGCAATAGCCTCTGATCACTTCATTCACTCCACTTTGATTAAGGACACGTAGCCTTAGCCGGAGATTCACCTCTTACGTGACACGTGCACCTTAAACCAGATCATGCTGTAGCTGCATGACTCGACAAAGGCTGCCTCCTCTGCCCGAGGCCAGTCCTGCCAAACTGGTCTTCGTGTCCATTGTACCTGATCATGATTAGGCGGCCGAAGCCGGTAGCCTTGCCCATTTACAACCCACAAACATCTCTTATCCCGCTTTTCTATCTCCTGCACCTGGCTCTACTCCTTTCCTTCTGGGCCTTTATTAGGGGGAGGTAACGAACTTTACGATGAGGCGGTCCGGCTCTTGAATACAATATTGACAAGGGATTGTGATGGACTGGTGGGAACCCCTCTTCGTGATGTTTGGTATCAGATATTATCGACAGTTCCTGTGTAACGCCAAATATTTATTGTTTAGAGACACAAAAGGTTTGGGAATGTACCGACATGTGAAATATTTGCCTAGAGCACAATTTTTGGTATATAAGGAGCAACCCACTTTGTACAAATCGAACAGGCTCCTGGTTACTGCCCGTGTGTAGTATCTATGACTTCTGTGTCCCTGCAGTAATAAACCTTTGGTCTTTGACGCCACCATCGAGAAGCCCGTGTTTCTGTTCATTTGTGCACCAAGGCAGGTGGGACTCCGGGGTCTTTGGGTGTTGTACCCTGACACCTCTGGACGGAACCAAAAAAGTCCAGAACTCCAATTGGCGCCCAACGTGGGGCGACGTCATTCGGTACCGGTCCAAAAGCCTGAAGAGTTCGAGAAGCTTCGTGTGAAGATTCCTGAGGGAGGCGCCCCACTTCATCGATCCCGGCATATCGCAAAAGTGGCCCTGAAGTTCTCTTCCACGAGGGTTCCCGTTCAGGACGGCTGCAGTGGGCCGTTGCCTTGACCGTCGCCCTGTCTTGGACCCGAAGTGGTGCAGTCCTTAGTACGGCGAAACGTGACGGGTTTCTCCTTGGTGACGTCTTCAGTGACTCAGTTAAGTATTTAGTGATAGCCAGCTGGTTACTTTTGTGAGGATTGTTAAAAATCCTTGATCGGTTCTTGGTTTGGTTTGGTTTTGCCAGATTATCATTGGTTGATCTAATTACGATAATCTATTTGGTTTAGTTTTGGGTATCGATACATCAGTTCGTTTTTGGTAGGCCTAAGTTCTTGGTTCAAGTGCACAAATTTGTTTCGTGTTTGTTTGTTTTGTGTTCCGGACTGAAAATGGTAAGTCGGAAAATGTTGTCTTGTTTTAGTTGCAACAGTGACTCACAATTAGAGGACTCTTGTCTGGTTCCTCCGATTGGGACTCCCCTATATGATTTATATTGTAAGTATGGTGTGGGTCCTATAACTTATAATGAGATATGGGTCCGTTATTGTAAGAAGGATGGTGTCCTTAGTTGGCCACTGCATGGTAGTTTTGAACAAGAGATTCTCGACAACTTAGAAGCGAAATTGTTTAGGAAGAAAGCCCGGCCGGCAATGTTTGACTCTTTTCGTTATTGGCGGAAAGAATCCAAACAGAGAGAAATGAAAAGGTTGAAGAAAGAGCAAAAAGAACAAGAAGAGTTAACTCTAGAGCAAGCGACTAAACAGTTGCAGGCTAACGAGTGTGAGAAGGCCATAGATGTAGCCATTAGAGAGCATAACTTAGCGATTGACAAGTGCTATCCTGCCTTGCCATCGAAAATGGCTAAGATACTGGAGGATTCCGAAAACGATCCTCTGCTATCTTATCTGTTACGGTCACCTCCACCGTATGCACAAGGTGCTACGGCTCCACTCATCCCGAATGTTCAATTGCCGGTTGCTGGACAACCTGGTGTTCCTGCTCCTGTTCCTCAGAATCAAGTTCCTATACTTCCTGTGGTGAATGTAAATGTTCCTACAGCTCCTCCTCTTCCCGCACTGCCAGCTCCTATACCTACCACTGTACCTACTGGTCCTCAAACTATTTTCCTCAATACTCCTACTGTTTCGTCATCTATTCCTACCTCTACTGCATTCTCTATGTCTGCGAGTGTACTAACTCCACTTTCTGTTCGTCGAAGAATCACTGATTCCGTTACTAATATGCTGTCTCCTATATATAAAACCTTGATTAAGACTCCTACTCCTGACTCTGTTCAGAGACGGAGTCAGCTTCCAAGTACTGAGGAACGGGGAGTTTTAGACTCCACGGCTCTCAGATGGATTTCGAAGGGTAGAAGATATAGTACGAGAGATGTGTTAGAGACATTTATGCAATGGGGAGAGCCAACGCAACGGTACGTCTTTGATGAGATGTGCTCGTTGTTACGTGAAGAGATAGAAGAAGACGATGTCGAATCAGATTTGGAAGATTTAATTAAAGTTCAAAAGGAGTTTGCTGCTGGAATGATAGTGGGTGAGAATATAAAGCAAGCGATGGAACTCATTTTAAGTTTTAGGAGTGATCCATCTCTTCGTTCACCGAGAGATTTAGAGAAAGGTAAAGTGAAGCCAAGTCGCCAATATCCTATGAGGGAGGTTCCTCCAATTTGGCGCGAAGCAGTACAACGTGATGATAATGCAGGTATTGCAGCTGCTCCAGCACAGTTCCAAAGAGTATGGATACATATTCCATGGAAGCGAGCAGAAGTGTTAGCCGTGAAACAGGCCTTGCCAGATCCACGTAAGAATCCAGCTGGATATTACAAGGAATTGACACAGACAGTTGAGGCTTGTATAATGAACTTAGCCGACATTGATATGTTGTTTGGTAATGTAGTTCCGCAACCAGTGTGGGCTAAAATTCGTAGAGAGGATCATCAGGCTGCTTTAGGTGGTGATTGGGCAGCTATCACTGCAGCAGATGCTCAACAAATAGGTGGTGCGAAACCCGAACCTTTGATTGCTAATCTGCCAGGTAGAATAATTGATTTAATGAAGACTCTGATGCCAGCATTGCGTGTTAATTGGGACAAGTTGTCAGCGTGTAAACAGAAGAAAGACGAAAGTGTCTCGGACTTCTTCACGAGGTTCGAAGAGACTTTTGTGGATCATAGTGGTCAGGATATGAGCACAGAAGGGGGACAAAGACTCTTTGTCGATAAATTTGTGCATAATTTGTTAACTGAATTATGCAATAAATTGAAAGACTCAGAAAGTGCGTGGGCTGTATCTACGACAGCGCAAATACTTGCGACTGCACAGTACTACGAAAATAGGGATAAAGAGGAAAAGGAGAAATCAGAGAAGAAAACGAAAGATTTAAAAACTAAAGTTCTTTTGCAGCAGGCGTATCCGCCTCGTACGAATCAGACTAATACACAGCAAAACTCATATCAAAGGACAGATTATAGTACATCAAGGCCTCAATATCAGTGGAATCAGTGCGCGTACTGTAAGAAAGAGGGTCACTATAAAAATGAATGTCCGATCTTAGCGCAAAATAATGCAGCAGCAGCTCAGAGAGGTCGTGGTGGTTTTGTGCAGAATTCTAGAGGACGAGGACGAGGTGCTATGCCTCCACAAACGAATGATCGTCCCTCCAATCACTTTGATCAACGAAATGGACAATCTGCTCAGCAAAATAGATCTCAACAATATCTTGTTGAAGACTATTGTGAAGTAGATGAAGATTCTCAACAAAATGGGTACTAGGACAGCCATGGACAGAGAAAGGGAGTAGTATCAGTTCCAGTGGATCAGAGTGGGCCTTATGTCGCAGTAGCAACATCAGGTGTAGTCGAACCGTTTCTGTTGGATACTGGTGCCGCGAAAAGTTCTATCATGCATGCGAAACTCCCTGGCGCACCTTTGTCTGGCTCAACAAATGTTTCCGTAGGTTTTTCAGGCGCCCCTGTGTACAACCCGATATCTGGTCCTTTGTCTATTTCTGTTGGACCGTGTCACTTGAAAGCACCCCTGATTTTGACTACAGGTTGTAATGAAAATCTGCTTGGTTTAGATTTGTTAAAACGACTATATGCGACATTGTACTGTTCTCCGGAAGGAGTACAGCTTACTTTGGGTAAAAGACTCACCTCTCCGATGTACTTGTCAATGGACGCACTCCCGCCGGAGCTACGTTCACTCCCTGATTCTCTTTGGGCGACTGGTCCCAACGATGTAGGTCTACTAGAAATTCCACCATATGTAGTAACTTTGAAAGCGAATGTAAAATTTCCAAGAATTCCTCAATATAAAATATCGAGTGAAGGTGAACGTGCACTCTTATTGATTGTGCAAGATTTGATTAAGAAAGATGTGGTTGAAGAAACGCGAGGAAATGTCTGTAACAGTCCTGTATTGCCGATCTTGAAGCGAACTGATCCTACAAAGCCTCCAGTTTATAGGTTTGTCATAGACCTTAGAGAAGTTAATAAGATTGTAATTCCGCAGTTTCCTGTAGTGCCAGACATTACTGCCTTATTAACATTGATTCCTGCTACAGCTACGTGGTTCTCAGTTATAGATCTCAAGAATGCCTTTTTCAGCATTCCGATAGCTGAAGAAAGTAGGGATATTTTCGGCTTCTGTTTAGGAGGTCGCAGTTTCAGATTTAAACGCGCTCCACAAGGCTATTGTGAAAGTCCATCCATTTACAGTCAAGCTTTAAAAAGTCAGCTAGATTCTTTTGTCCTTCCTCCAGGCTCTGCCCTAGTACAGTACGTCGACGATCTTTTAGTGGCTGCCGATGACAAGGAAACTTGCAAAGCAGCTACAATTTCACTATTGCATCATTTGTCTAATTTGAATCACAAGGTGTCACCTTCCAAAATGCAATATTGCTGCCAAGAAGTAACCTACCTAGGTCACCTCTTATCAAAGGAGGGAAGGAAGTTGACCCCAGAAAGAATAAAAGCAATTATGCAGATGAGTGTTCCACGCACACAGAGGGAAGTACGTGCCTTTCTAGGTATTACCTCCTACTGTAGGCAGTGGATTCCAAATTTTTCACTTTTAGCGAAGCCATTGGTAGCTTTGACTGGGAAAAATGTTCCGAGTCCGGTGCCATGGTCTGATGAATGTCAAGAGAGTTTTATTGAGTTACGAAAAGCACTGTGTTCAGCTCCTGTATTGGGTACACCTGATTATAGCAAGCCATTCACGCTCTACGTTCACGAAAGAGAAGGTTGCGCGTTGAGTGTTCTGACACAGAAGTTTGGTGATAAACAACGCCCTTGTGCGTATTTCTCATCAACATTAGATCCGGTAGCTAGAGCATTGCCGAGTTGTTTGAGGGCTACAGCGGCAGCTGCAGCTTCCATTCGACAATCTGCTGGTTTGGTGATGAACAATATGCTAGTGGTCATGGTTCCTCATGCAGTGGATACACTCATGAACCGAACGAAGACACAACACCTTACTAGTGCGAGATTATCTGGTTACGAGCTGACGTTATTAGCAAATCATATTCAGATCAAAAGATGCAATGTATTGAATCCAGCAACATTGTTGCCGACTGATCAAGAGTCGAGTGATTCTGAGCCACATGACTGTTATTTCAAAACGGAGGAAGAGACAAAAGGTCGCATCGACTTGAGGGATACTCCCCTATCCGACCCGGATGGTACGCTGTATGTGGACGGGTCATGTTTTAAATTAGAGAATGGTGATGTGACTGCTGCCTACGCGGTAACGACTTTGAAGACGATTGTGGAGACTGCAAGAGTGAGTCAGAATTCTGCCCAAGCAGCAGAATTAATAGCTCTTACGAGAGCGTGTGTTTTAGCTGAGGGAAAGAGAGTGAATGTGTTTACAGATAGCCAGTACGCATTTGGCGTGGCCCATAGTTTTGGCCGGTTGTGGAGAGAAAGGGGTTTCATTACGTCCCATGGGACTAAGATTCAACATGGTCAGCTAGTTAACGACTTGTTGGAATCTCTAACCTTACCGACTGAAGTTGCGATTGTGAAGTGCAGTGCTCATAAAGCAATCACGGATGATGTTGGTCGGGGAAGTGCCTTTGCTGATGAAACCGCTAAACAAACAGCTAGAGACATGATGAGTAGAATGTATGTTGCTACGTCTGCAAGATGGATTGCTGAGTCTGGAATGTGTGAGGACACTATGGAAAGTGTGAAAGAGATTCAGAAAGAAGCGACTGAGGAAGAGAAACGTGTATGGAGAGAAAGTACGGGCAAATTGGACTCGAATGGATGTTGGATCGATTTGACAGAACAGCAGCGTTGGATGTTGCCTGATGCGTATGTGCTTGCAGTAGTGACAATGGCGCATGGAGTGGCGCACATAAGTTCTAAAGGAATCTGTAAGATGTTGGCTCCGGTCTGGAAGAATGAGGGAATCAGTAAGTGTGCAGAGAGAGTGGTGAAAAATTGTATGGTGTGCTTGATGCATAATCCTGGCAAGGGAACTCCAACTCCAGCTGGTCATTTTGCTCCTCCTTCCTGTCCCTTTGAAGTAATTCAATTAGACTTCATTCACATGGAACGCTGCAACAATTTAAAATACGTCCTGGTGGTAGTTTGTGCTTTTTCCAGGTGGATAGAAGCATACCCACTAAAGGACAACACTGCTCTATCTACTGCCAAAATTCTTCTAAAAGAATTTTTCCCTAGGTACGGAATGCCACGGATTGTATGGTCAGATAACGGAAGTGAGTTTATAGGGAAAGTTATGCAGAGTGTGTGTGCTGGTCTAGGATTGAAACAAAAATTTCATAGTGCGAACCATCCCCAGTCAGCTGGTCTAGTGGAGGGTTACAATGGCACCCTCAAGCTTAAAATAGCCAAAATACAAGCATCCACAGGTTTGGCTTGGCCAGACGCACTTCCTTTGGCTTTGTTATCAACGAGAGCAACAGTGCATTCTAGAATAGGGCTTTCTCCATATGAGATTGTGTTTGGCCGCCCAGCAAATATCTGGGGTGTGCCAAGGCCTAAAAGATTTTGCTCCATTGAATATCCTATGTTGATAGACTACCTTTACGACTTGACTGCTAAATTAAGTCTTATTCATCAACAGGTCTTTGATGCTTTGCCAAAGCCTCCGGAGAGTCCAGGGCATCAACTGAAACCGGGTGACTTCATTGTGGTCCGGAACTTCGCGAGGACAAAGAATCTTCAGCCTCGCTACATCGGCCCCTTCCAGGTCCTGCTGGCGACGAGGACAGCTGTACGTGTTGCTGGTCGCAAGCACTGGATCCACGCTTCTCACGTAAAGCGTGTTCCACTGCCGCTGCCCTACGACGACTGGGTGAAGAAGGGAATTGGTGCCTCCGAATCTGAAATAACTCCGAAATTTGTCCCTTTCAGCGATGCCGGTTTGATTACTGACACTTTGAAACTTGACTCTCCTCCTGAAAAGACTCTTTTGAACACTAAACATTTGTCTCCAGCATCAAAAGAAACTTTGCCATCTGCGAACTTAAACACTACAACAGCTGCTAATGATACACTATTTTCCGATCAGACGATACCTGCGAAACAGAAATACAATTTGAGAAAACGTAAAACGGACAAATAAAGCAGGCAACTGCATACTGTGATTTTTGATATATTGAACATTTGATATTGAACATTTGCCTTCAGCCAGGAAGTTTGCTATTGTTTGTTTTTTTAATTGCCTTGCCGTCTGGGTAGCCGTAGGGTCGTGGCTGTGTGCCTAGTTTGAATTTGCAGGGGTCTGACACAAGGTCGATCTTTCTGTTAGTTTTGGGAACCCCCAGGGCTGACAGAGGCATTTTCATCTACGTACACATCATCAGTGGTCGCGAGCGGATTGTAGAAGATGGAACTTCCTGCGCTGCAACGAGAAAATGTGATCTACGTTCGCAGAAACAGACTTAATAGAATTCTTCACAGCAAATGTTTCTTGATGCAATGTGCCATTACATTTTTGATTGTTTTAGCAACATTGGTGGGTGGAATTGTCTTTAGCATAAATTTGATTTTTGTGCCAGTTTCTACAGTGCCTCCCCTTGATCCAGCTATTTCTACTGTTTCTTCTATACACTCTTTTCACTCATTTCCAGAACATGAGCAAGCTCGACGCTCAGAATTCATTAATAATACTTTTGTGCAGCTCTTGCATCAACACCAACTGGTAGTTAACACTACAGACTGCTGGGTGTGTGGCTTGATACCTCACACTATGGATAAAGGTATTCCCTATTTTGGTTTTGCCTTACAGCTATAATGGATCATTTCAGGCCTTCCAAACCATCTTTGCTTATGCCCTTGAAACCTATCCTCCACGTCCACCACGTTCCACTAAATATAACTCTGCTAACAAAGCTTTAGTCCAGGGAATTATTGATATGGTCAAGGACGTCAATAATACTCCATCTTACCCTAGAGACGAATTGCGAGTATATTTAAGTTGGAATACTTCAGAGTATCGCCTTAGTTTAGGAGAAAGCAAGCGTAAAAGCTCAACTCCAATCTGGGTCGTACCTCACCGAGGTCAGGTCTGTCTGCAAGGTAATGGGAGAAATCCGAGAGCTCAGCTAGGGAGAAGTGAGTGCGTAGAGACTTATGTGTTTCCGGCTAACTCCTCCCCTGCCTTCCTCACTGCTAGGGGTACCTACTTCATTTGTCGAGACAGAGCTTATACATGGTTGCCTGCCGACTTCTCAGGATCATGTTACATTGCTCGATTGTTGCCTCCGACATACACTGCTTCACCGGATTACCACAGAACAAGAGTAGCAAGAGGTGTTTTCAGCAAGGAAGATACCGCTGGTCAGGAAGCTGGAGACTTCTTCAAAGGCTTCCTTCCGTTCTGGGGGCCTATGGCCAATAGTAGAAACATACGTCAGCTAACACGGGTAGTTGAATCTACTATTACCGAAACTGCTGGTGCCCTTAGCAATCTGACAGCTGAGCTTCAGGCGGATAGGCTCATGACATTGCAGAACCGTATGGTTCTAGATGTTATACTTGCAGATCGAGGTGGGGTATGCAGAATGATCCAATCGAGCTGCTGTGTCTTTATTCCTAATAATGCTCCAACAGTTTACGAGGCGATCTCTAAGTTGCACAAGATTTCGGACTCCATACATGTAGACAAGGGAAACTGGTCCTTCATGGAGTGGGTTTGGACTCTGATCTCAGCGTGGGGATGGAAGGTTCTAATGGTCATTGGTGTCATCTTAGTATTCCTATTCTCATGTTGTCTGATTATCCAGTGTGGTCCTGCTCTGTGTAGTCTTTTTGCTGCAACTTGTTTTAGGAAACCACCTGCGTTTGGAGAAAAGACACGAGAAAGGATGATGATACAACAACATGTCACTGACCTGATGAACATAGAACTAGATTCAGACATAGATTGAGCAATTGCCTATGTAAGGGCAAAAGGAGGGTCTGAGGTTCCGTGACGACTTGAACCCGTGTTTTCAAGTTTGTCGGAAATACATAAAAATGGTATCAGTGAACCGCAAATGATCCATTTAGTATATCCTAGTGTTTTCGCTACGCTACGAGCAAGAGCACTCCTTCCACTGACACATTTCTGATATACACACGGCATCCATCTTAGATCGTGGCCGCCATTTTGTGTTTCCTTGCCCTCACATATGCAATAGCCTCTGATCACTTCATTCACTCCACTTTGATTAAGGACACGTAGCCTTAGCCGGAGATTCACCTCTTACGTGACACGTGCACCTTAAACCAGATCATGCTGTAGCTGCATGACTCGACAAAGGCTGCCTCCTCTGCCCGAGGCCAGTCCTGCCAAACTGGTCTTCGTGTCCATTGTACCTGATCATGATTAGGCGGCCGAAGCCGGTAGCCTTGCCCATTTACAACCCACAAACATCTCTTATCCCGCTTTTCTATCTCCTGCACCTGGCTCTACTCCTTTCCTTCTGGGCCTTTATTAGGGGGAGGTAACGAACTTTACGATGAGGCGGTCCGGCTCTTGAATACAATATTGACAAGGGATTGTGATGGACTGGTGGGAACCCCTCTTCGTGATGTTTGGTATCAGATATTATCGACAGTTCCTGTGTAACGCCAAATATTTATTGTTTAGAGACACAAAAGGTTTGGGAATGTACCGACATGTGAAATATTTGCCTAGAGCACAATTTTTGGTATATAAGGAGCAACCCACTTTGTACAAATCGAACAGGCTCCTGGTTACTGCCCGTGTGTAGTATCTATGACTTCTGTGTCCCTGCAGTAATAAACCTTTGGTCTTTGACGCCACCATCGAGAAGCCCGTGTTTCTGTTCATTTGTGCACCAAGGCAGGTGGGACTCCGGGGTCTTTGGGTGTTGTACCCTGACACCTCTGGACGGAACCAAAAAAGTCCAGAACTCCAATATGCTCATATATAGTATGTTCCCATTAAGGCTGTATGGGTGTTATGCACACGTTTCTGGGCACGTTTACTCATTTATGCATTTTCGATTTTGCGAAATAGCATGTAAGCATTTTAAAAGCTTTATGCCAATTACACAATGTTAGATGCTGTACCGTTGAAAGCATTTTGAACATGTTGCAGAATGTGTCCTTTGCAGTAGTGTGTTTAAGAGCATAGTAGTATTTTTTCTATCTTCACCTAAGCCTTAAGGGGGAGTGACTATTTATACTCACCTCATTTTGGCGCCTTTCAGATTGACAAAGGCTTCTGTGAAGCTGAAACGCGTCTCTTGTTGTTCAGGATGGAGGGTGACCTGAAACATTAAAAGATGCCTCATTCCAACAGCGATGTGTCTGTGCCTTCCTCGTTGGAAGTTTCTGGTGAAGCAGGATTTTTCTTGTTCATATATATATATATATATATATATATAAATTCAGCTTTTCTCCTTGCAGACACGTTTGTTCCTCGTGCACTCCCGTGTGTCATTCAAATTAAACCACACTGGTTTTTAGTCGATTGTAAGTTTTATATCCAGCAACCAGCAACACCTTACGCGTTTCGGTCTCTACGGAGACCTTGCTCACAGGTTAACTGAGTCGACATGTTTTTGCATTTAAATAAAGTGAAAAAATATTTTTTTGTTCCTGAAGTTACATCACTTCCTGTTTCTCACACAGGCTTTGTGGGACATGTAGTTTTTAGTAATAATTTCTAAATTACAATGGCCAAATTGTTTTCACGCAATTCTATACATTTGTACGAATTAATTCAATGATTTTAACCAAATTGAAACAATTGTAAACAAAAGTTAAGCCCTCCAGTGGGCATTTCTAAATTCCAGTGTGTCCATACCAATTGTTATCACGCAATTCTATACATTTGTACGAATTAATTCAAGGATTTTAACCAATTTAAAACAATTTTAAACAAAAGTTAAGCCCTCCAGTGGGCATGAGCGATCAGCACATATAAGGCCCACCAATCGGCTGATATTATGTGCTAGTTAAGTAGGAAAACTATACCTCCTTGTTCAAAAATGTCATATTGTCATAGTTATTATTACATGTCCTGGATAAGGGAAAAATAAAGAGTGAAAGGATTTTATGTATGAACAAAATAGTGCAGATTAAAATTGATATTGTGCAGGGTAGGTATCCGTTGTTTCTGATCAATGTTTGGGTAATGTTCTTCGAGTACAGTTTAAAGGTGGCAATGTAGTTCTTCATCCTGATTGTGCCCATAGGGGCTCAGAGTTCGGAAGTTCATAATGTGTTTCGATTCTTTTTGTCTCATCACTTTCTCACGGTCTCCACCTCTTTGATTGGGTCCGACACTTTCAATTCCATAAAAAGTTAGAGCTTTCCAATCTCCTTTATGTTCCTTCTCCATATGTTTTGCCATTGCGTTGCTACGGTCCGAGTTAATAGTAGCTCGAACATGCTCCAAAATGCGTAGTTTTAATTCTTTTTTTGTGCTTCCGATGTACTTTAAGGAGCACGGACATTCTAAAGCATATATGACAAATTGTGTTTTACAATTGATTAGTTGATCAATCCTCCAGAGTTTTTTATTTGCCATCTTTAGTTCCTTGGTTGTTTTGGCAATACAACAAACTTTACATCCAGAGCATTTGTAAAATCCTCTGGGTCTCCGCCATACTTCTGGTTTTTTTTGTTCTTGAAAATGACTATGGATAAGTTTGTCTCTCAAATTTTTCGCTCTTCGATAAGTCACATTGGGATGATCCCCCACTATTTCAGCAACTTTTGGGTCCATATGTAATATGTGCCAGTTTTTCTGAGAATTTTGGTGATAGCTTGATTGGCCGTTGAGTGAGTAGTAATGAATCGAATTTTTTCCTCCTCATCATCTGGTTTTTGTTTTTCTCTGAGCAAATCAGTTCTTTTAATACTGGAGGAGCGATTTAAAGCTGTCTGAATCCATGCTGGATTGTATTTCCGTTTTTCAAATCTTTTTCTGGCTAGATTTTTGTGTGTTTGCCAGTCATCATCATTAGAACAAATCCTCTTTATGCGAAGAAATTCTCTGTATGGAATATTGTGTATTAGACTTGGCTGGTGAAAGCTCTGAGCATGTAAGACCGCGTTTGTTGTGGTGCTCTTACGATGTAATGTTGTTTGTAATACATTGTCTTTCACAAAAATCTCCTTAACCAGAAACACTACCCTTGAATCACTGATTGTATACGTGAATTTTAGACCGAAATTTGAGTTGTTGAGAATTTCGAAATAGGTTTCAAATTCTTCATTTGTTCCTTCCCAGATTAACAGCAAGTCATCTATATATCTTAACCACGCTATGGTTTTTTGTACCGCTTCATCATTTTCAGATCTCCATGCCCATGTTTTCTCCCATTGTCCCATTGTAAGACATGCATATGATGGACTAAAGGAAAAGCCCATCGCTGTGCCTTTAGATTGACGATAGATTTCATTTCCAAATAGAAAAATGTTCTGCTCCAGGCACATTGAAATCATCTCCATTAGCATGTTGTTATGGTCCATAAATTGTATGTTTCTATCCATTAGGAAAGATTTGCAAGCCTCCAAGCCAATTTTGTTCTGAATATTAGAATACAAAGATACGACATCCATCGTAATCAGCTTGTATGAGGGTTGCCATGGAGTGTCTTGCAGCCTTCTCAACATGTCACCCGTGTCTTTTATGTACGAGGTTAAGCCTTTCACATATGGTAGCAAAAACACATCAATATAATTCGCAATGGGTTCCAATAGTGCTCCTTTGGCTGAAATTATTGGTCTTCCTGGTGGTCTAGTGGGATGTTTGTGAATCTTCGGTAGAAAATATATTGTGGCCATTTTTGGATGTTTTGTTTGGAGATATTTGTACTCATCACTGTCAATCAGTTTTTGATTGAACCACGTGTCTAGTTTTTTGTCTAGATCTTCTTTCAGCTTTGACAAGGGATTGGTTTTCAGTTTTTCATAATATTCCTTATTTTGTAATTGTGAATGAGCTTCTCGCATGTATGCCTCCTTGTCTAGAACAATAACATTGCCGCCCTTATCCGCAATTTTAATTTCGATGGTATCATCTTTTTGAAGTGAATTTAAGGCTTGGCGTTCTTGTTTAGTTAGATTGTCTTTGGCGGACGGAGCTTTTAATTGGTAAAGATCCTTTACGACACATTCTTGAAAAAAGTCTATTTTGTTCCCTGGTTGTAATTGAGGGTAAAATTTGGACTGTGGTTTCATTTTGGAGATTCCAGCTCCCAGTTGCACACAATGTGTCTGTACTTGTCCGCCCCCCTGTTGTGGGGTCTGGCTTAGTTCCATCAAGTTCACAAAATGTTCAGCATCTTGTATTGGTGTTTGCATAGTCGGTTGAATTGTGTTTCTTCTATAGTTTGCCATATCTGGTTTGTCAATGAATAGTTTTGCTAGTTTTATTTTTCTCACAAATTTGTAGAGATCTATCCGTGTTTCAGCCAAATTCATACCACTCGTTGGACAAAAATTCATGCCTCGTTTGAGAACCTGTAATTCTAATTCACTCAATTGTTTTGATGATAAGTTGATTACTTGTAATTCTTGGTCGTCAGATATTTCATTTTGTTCTTCATTTGATAATGCCATTTCTTGATCTTTCTCTGCGGTTTTCTGATGTTTTTTTAGGTATTCCACTTTTTTCTCATATTGCGTGTCATGGTTCCTACGCGGTCTGTGCCAGAAGCTTGTGCCGTATTTTGCCTCTTCTGGTTTGTTTTGGGGTGTGCTTCCCCGTCCCCTTCCTCTCCCTCTTTCTCTCTGGTTTAGACTTTTCGGAGGGCCCATTGTTTTTTCCCAAGTCTTTTGATTGAATGCTAATTTCAAATCGTCTAAAAAAGAACTCCTTGCTCTGGCTTCTCTTTGTTCCTCTTCCCCTCCGCTTAGGCTAGGTTCTGTTGATGCGAGGGAAGAAACTGAGGACATGCTTCCCAAATTTCCATACTCATTGTTTCTAAATCTCTCATATTTTTTGGCATAGGTAAAAATACGACCATCATCGTAATCATCTTTGTCCCTTTTGGAACTTAGTTTGTTTTCTAACTCTTACATTTTCTTCGTGTTTTTCAATGTATTTTTCCAGGTCTTCCTTGAATTTTTTCATTTCCGGGTTTAACTCAGTTGTGGCCAATTCTTTTTCCATTTCTTTCAATTGTTTGGTGATTTTGTCCAACGCAATCTCTACGTGTTTGACTAGAATCTCCATTAATCCTAATGACGATTTCAGGATAAATTCACCCCATTCGGTTAGTAATTCATTGCTTGTGTCTTGGTGGCTGGGCATGAGGTTAATGCGTAAACCACGCGGTACGCGTTTAACATCTAAGTATTTTTTGAGGGCTGCGACTTCCCACCACTTGTTGATTTCTTTTTTGGACAATTTTTCCCATGCACGCAGTTTGTTTCTAACATCTGATTTGCGAGTGCCACCGCCTTCCCTGGTAGCCGCTGTTTCATCTTCAAAGCATGTTTGGATCAGAGTATTGCGTGATACCTCCCTTTTATCCATGATGTGCTGGTGATGTTATTTTAAAGCTGTTTCAACACCTCCTGCTTGTTACTTTGTGTACAAAAGGGGGTGGTGATGAACAGAGTGTCTGAATTGAGCAGACCACTCTTACCCAGTCCAAAGATCAGGGCTTGATCCATCACCGTTATTTATCTCACTGCCCCATCCCAGCTCAGAACATGGCTATATGCAAATCAGTCTGTCCCTGGCCCAGTGCATCATGGGAACAGGGCAGACTAAACTACCAAGCCAATTCTTTACCAGAAAGGAGACAAGCTACCGGGGACCGGTTTCTGGCATTTCAGCCTCTTCGGCCCGGCTTGCTTGAATCCTGATGGAGCAGTGAGAAAGGGACTCATGTCTGAGTATACCCTGCCACACCTATAGTGGCCAAAATCGATTTACAAAAGGGGGTGGTGATGAACAGAGTGTCTGAATTGAGCAGACCACTCTTACCCAGTCCAAAGATCAGGGCTTGATCCATCACCGTTATTTATCTCACTGCCCCATCCCAGCTCAGAACATGGCTATATGCAAATCAGTCTGTCCCTGGCCCAGTGCATCATGGGAACAGGGCAGACTAAACTACCAAGCCAATTCTTTACCAGAAAGGAGACAAGCTACCGGGGACCGGTTTCTGGCATTTCAGCCTCTTCGGCCCGGCTTGCTTGAATCCTGATGGAGCAGTGAGAAAGACCCTTGCTCATTGCACCATCAGGATTCAAGCAAACCGGGCCGAAGACGGCTGTAATGCCAGAAACCGGTCCCCGGGAGCTTGTTTCCTTCCCAGTGTAAGAATTGGCTTTTGTAGTTTGGTTTGGACTGTTCCCATCATGCACTGGGACAGGAACGGACTAATTTGCATACAGCCAGGTTCTGAAACTGGGATGGTGCAGTGAGCTAAAAAACGGTGTTAGATCTAGCCCTGATCTCTTGACTGGGTGAGAGCTTTCTGCTTAATTCAGAGACTCTGTCCCTCACCACCCCTTGTTGTAAATATTTTTGTCCACCCTAAGCGTGGAAGGGTATTCTCAGATGTGAGACCCTTGCTCATTGCACCATCAGGATTCAAGCAAACCGGGCCGAAGACGGCTGTAATGCCAGAAACCGGTCCCCGGGAGCTTGTTTCCTTCCCAGTGTAAGAATTGGCTTTTGTAGTTTGGTTTGGACTGTTCCCATCATGCACTGGGACAGGAACGGACTAATTTGCATACAGCCAGGTTCTGAAACTGGGATGGTGCAGTGAGCTAAAAAACGGTGTTAGATCTAGCCCTGATCTCTTGACTGGGTGAGAGCTTTCTGCTTAATTCAGAGACTCTGTCCCTCACCACCCCTTGTTGTAAATATTTTTGTCCACCCTAAGCGTGGAAGGGTATTCTCAGATGTGAGACCCTTGCTCATTGCACCATCAGGATTCAAGCAAACCGGGCCGAAGACGGCTGTAATGCCAGAAACCGGTCCCCGGGAGCTTGTTTCCTTCCCAGTGTAAGAATTGGCTTTTGTAGTTTGGTTTGGACTGTTCCCATCATGCACTGGGACAGGAACGGACTAATTTGCATACAGCCAGGTTCTGAAACTGGGATGGTGCAGTGAGCTAAAAAACGGTGTTAGATCTAGCCCTGATCTCTTGACTGGGTGAGAGCTTTCTGCTTAATTCAGAGACTCTGTCCCTCACCACCCCTTGTTGTAAATATGTTACTTTGTGTAAACACAGTTTATTTTAATTTCATTAATTCACACGACTCACTCTGTCACACTGAAGCCTTTACGGGTTTCTTTTGAGCTTAATTTGTTAGGAATTCAGTTCCCCGAGTTTTTCTTTCACTCGTGCAGTTGCAAAAGTTCTGTGACATATATTAGAGGCCAACCGACAGTTTGCAATTTATACGCTGTTTAATCTTGTATGATTGCAGGCGAATCCCGCTGAGGTCGCTTACCGGCTAGAGAGGACTTCGAAGAAACCCGCTCCCTCCGGAACCGCCGTCTCCCGTTTCCAGCCTGCGCTTGCAAGGTTTCCTCAGCGTTTCTTCGCAACACTTGTGGTTCAGTGTCAATCCTGTTGTCGGCGTTCACCCGAGCCTTCTTACGAAATTAATTCCATCTTGGGCCAGATGGAATTAATATATATATATATATATATATATATATATATATATATATATATATATATATATATATAGTAATGCAGTAGTTTTTTTGGAAGTAGCCGTAAAATTAAAAAATAACAGTTCACAATATTAAATTATTTTACCCATAATATAGGGTGGCTCTTAAAGGAGTCTTTGTTGTTTATAAAAGAAAATAAAATTTGATACGTTGAAAAAGCCAATATTTCACATTTGAAAGGAAGATATGGTTAACACAGGTGGCAAAATAGACACCATCTATGCAACTCCAATCTGCGCCACTCCACCGTACGCCACTCCAGTGTACGCTTTTCCACCGTATGCGGCTCCACTCTAACCAACTCCACTCTATACCACTCCACTCTTGCCACTCCTATGTATGCCACTCCACTCTATGCTACTCCACTTTACGCAATTACAGTATATGCTATGCCACTCGACCCAACTCCACTGCACACCACTCCACTGTGCTCAACAACACTGTACTCCACCGAACGCCAGTCTGCGCCCGCCACTCTACCACACTATACTCTGCGCTATAGCACTTCACTGTACAACAAAGTACTTCTGTCAATGCCAGTCTGCAGTATTCTGGTTTAGTGTATGGCACTGTATGACACTCTACTTGACTGTATGACACTCTACACAACACCCTCTATGCTATTCCACCCCACTTTTCTGCACTCAACTCTATGACACACTACTCCACTCTTATCTACCACAGCACACTACACTACTCCACTAGACAGTTCTCCACTCTTTGTGACTCTATGCCACTCCACTCTACCACACTGTAATGCACTACACTCTCGTTTACGCTACTCCACTCTATAACACTGTAATACACTCTGTGCCACTCCACTCTACAACACTTTCCAAGACTGTACGACACGCCAGACCATTCCCCTCCACTATACGACACTTTACTTCACTGTATACAATGCTATGCCACACTACTCCACTCCACACCACTCTACTCTACAACATAACATTACACTCTATGATAATTAACTTCACCCTATCCCACTCGACTCCACTCGTCGCCACTTCACCCCACTATATGAAACTTTACCCCCTTCTGTTTGACATTCCACTCTACACTGTTCTACTCGTAACACTCTCCTTCACTCTATGCAACTACACCCTACAAAACTACACTACACTGTATGTCACTCTATAAAACTCTAGCCCAAAACACTCCACTATACAACTCTGTACGCCATTCTATCCCAAGACAATCTACTGTACCTTAACTTTAAGAGTAATGCACCCTTTTCACAATAATTTAACTAGTGCTGCCTCAACACTGTTTTCAGCTAGCTAACCACACAACAATAACTATAACTTGCCACGCTACCATGCACCATGATCTTAGAAATTATGGGATCTGAGATGCCATAAGTGTTGTTATAAATGATGTCATATAAAAGGGTATAAGCAGGTCATGGTAGAGGGGTGAACACTATAAATATTGGAGGGGATTCATTCTGAATCTTTTATTTAACTCGTAAAGCAAAGTTGTGTTTTTTGGATTAGTCTCAAAGGCCAATGAGGTTCTTCATGCCAGTGCCTTGTGGCGAGCGGCGTCAGAAACGAAACAGTTTTGTTGAAGCAGCTTTTGGCCAACGTCAGACACCTGTGGTTCCCAGCAGGCCTCAAAGCCCAGCACTGGTTCCTGGAAACGCTTCATCTGCCATGACTACATTCCCAATGCAGCATCGGCCAATCAGTCACGTCGAGCCTTGATTCGAGATGGAGAGCTTCCGCAGACCATTCCAGTCAAGTGTCGAGCGCTTTATAATTCTGTCTGACTCCTGGTGTAATGAATTTCCCATTGATCGCCTCTCTCGGGGGTTGAGATGTCAGAGATCGATGTGTGAAACAGAACGCAATGTGCGGAAGATGGATTCCTCGTTTCTTAACCTCAACCAGATTGTAAGGGCTGCAGCGAAAACACAAGCTGCACCCGCTGGAATAAGGCGTGAAGTATGCAAACCCTCCATGGAGAATTGTGCAAGTGCTGTATACTTGTACAAGGTCAGACGGCGCACCTGTTATATTTTCAGCTGATATTTATTCTTTGTCGAAATAGAAAAGTGAGGCTAGAACATTAAATGGAGGATTCTTTTTAAGCCACCAGTTTCATTGGGAGACCTTCTGGTTAATTTCCTAACTCCCTTCTCATTGTGTGACGAGGAAACACGCACGATCTCTCTCAGCTTCATTAATCCAACTGGGTGTGGGTAGAACGGCAGTGGAGGATAAAATTATGTGGCAAGGTCGACTACACTATGTGGCAAAAAGCCAAGTTATGCATTGTAATGCACATTTTGATGCAATATTACTTCACTATTTTGGCTTTTTGTTATACTTCTTAACACTGTATGGGCAAAGCTTTTACTTCATTAATATCAATTTAACCCCAAACAGGGCAATCAGCAATGGAAAGGTGACCTGCTGCGGTACAAAAGGCTTGCCAAAGTGCGACAACACGTGTGGTAGCTTCTTAAAAAAAAACTTTTGATCAGTGTGAGCTAGATATTATTTGTTGTTAAAATATGCAAAATATGCGGAAGATGATGCATGTGGCAAGTGCTGCAAATTCATAAATATGCAGACAACACCGCAGCAGCAGTATTACATAATTCCAGTTGCCCTGATATACCCCTTCCATTTCTGGCTCAGCCTCATGCCTGGCCATTGCTTACTAAGACCTTTTCAAGTATAAACAGCTGGAAAAATGTTGCTTGTTGCGTTCTGCCCGCAGTTTTGCCAACACAGGTAGGTTGATTTAATTTAATTTATATTTTTGGGGTGATTGGATGCCTTATGTTACAAGGAGAGATTTTCTATGACAAGATGGAGGGCACAATTCATGGGGTGTTATTTCCTGTTCTTGAGAGCGAATCGAAGGTCTGTGGAAGGGTTGAGGCATTCAATTTTTCTTTGATTTTTTTTTTAGGTCCATTTATTCTGTCTTGTGAAGCAGGGGGAAGAGAGAGGTCGCGGGATCTGCGAAAGGTATTCAAATGATTTTCCTTGATTGTTTGGTGGTCATTTTTGCATTTGATCTTATTGAGCAAGGTGAGAAGGTATCTCTGGAAGCGAGAGTAACCACTTATTTTTTTTGTTATATGTTTTGGAGGTCATTCATAAAGTTGGCCACCTGAAGGAAGAGATGTAGAGGTCTTTGGAGGAAGGGAGAGGCTATTTTGTTAATTTATTTTAAAGGTGGCTAATTTTGCAACTGGTCTCATGAAGCGAGGAAGTGGGTGGCTTTGCAAAGTTGCAAAGGTGCGAGTAATCAAATATATTTTGATACGTTTTTTGGAGGTACATGTAGCATGAATAGGTTTTTATTGAAGAGTAAGCATTTAAAAAAAATTATTTTCGTGTTATCAATGAAGTGAGTCAAATAATACAGGGTTCTCTAGTTTTGGTCTGGGTGAGAGGCACCCAATGCTTTTTGTTATTATTCTTCCTTCATCATTTTAGGCAAGAGAGGCACCAGTGGGGCGGTTTGCACTTTGAAAGGCTGGCCGTTCTGGGGCTAGGTCAGCCACTTCATGGACTTTTGTTGTGCATGTGCATTTGAGTATCTGTAAATCTGTGTTTGCAGTGGGCGTAGCCTAACTAGATTCACTTTTTGTTATGTCACTGTATGCCAGTGACCCACTGGCAGTGTGAATAGGGAGGGTGTGGTAGTAGGGTTGAGATCTGTCCTCTCCTTGCCCAGGGCTGCATTATTAATAGTGTATATCTAGGGCAGTGGTAGTTAGGAAGGAGTGACAAAAATAGCAAAATGGACCCTTTGGCAGTGGTGGCCGGCACAGGTAAGCACTGTGGGTAGGTGGGACGGGGCAGGACGAAGCAGGGGGGAAGCTGAGAGCTGATAGAATAAGTATGATTAAATTACTTAATTATACCTATTCCATATGTTCGCTTCACCCCTTCCCAAACCACCGCACCTACCTGTGCCGGCCGCTACTGGCCTTTGCTCACTGAGTATTAGGTTGGGTATGATCATGCGAACTGTTTCTGCAACCTGCATTGTAGAATTTTACTGCAGCACCCATCATGACAGGAAACATTACTATGTTATCTTGTCTGCAGGTAGAAAAGGATAAAGCAGATGTTCTCTGAAGAAGCAATATTTTCACAAGGTACCTCCCGAAGGTAAAACAGCCAAGAAGTCTGGTATCTCCCAGCAGACAAACATGTGACCAAGTGATTGCCAGGGGTGTAGACTAATTGCATGCCTTCCTTGCATCACCTTTTCTTTGTTTTATAATCCAACAAACTTCAAGTCCTCGAAACTCTCTGCCCATGAGAACTAGAAGTGTCATCACCGACTTTACTCTGTCAAAGAAAATAACGCCCCACCTTACGCAATTTATCTTTTTACAACGAGAAAAATGGAAACATTGCAATCTGTGTAGGTTGCAAGTAAAGTGTGCGGGGGGCAAAATCACATTCTGGTGCCAGGAAAACATGGAGCCACCTGAAACATAGAATTCATTGCAAGTGACTGTCAATTAAGGACAAAAGTGATGAATTGTGGTGGATGCATGTTTTTCAATATTGACAGTCATAAAACCTGGTATCCTACCAATAAATCCTAGCATGCTTGCTACCTCACGGTAGTGCAAACAGTACATCATTAGAGAAAAGTATGGCAACCAACCCAAATTCTTATCACTTAAGCGGCCTTGCTCAGGGCTAACACCGTGCCCATATCATACCTCTTTTGAGCCGCGCAAAGCTTACCAAAATTTTGACAACCGGCCTTTTTGAATTCTTTGTAGACCACGAATGATGTTCATAATAAATGGAGGCAATTTGGAAGCAATGCATTTGAAATCTCAGTGGCCAAACAAAAAACGTTTCCACTGTCACTGTGCCTGAGATTCGAAGAGCAAGTATACCCTTTACTGTAGATGCAATAAAGAAGTCAACAGCGTAGACCATTCAATTGGCTATGATCATGTAAAGTAGTGAACAGTTGGCAGACTACCTTTGCATTATTGCACAAGAATATTCGGGCCAGGGAGGACCAAGCTAGTTCCGTAGCAGGATCGTACTACGTGGGAAATACCCGGGTGTACGTTCCCCCTCCCTTGCGGTCCCATGAAGAATTCTACCACAAGTGCAAATGCTCTAATGGTCTAATGAAAACAAGAAAGATCACACTGATATAAACCGTGAGTTGATTACCACTGTTTGTTCCCCAGGTCTTCGCGCCCTCTTCCCAAGAGAGGACGTCGCCGTGCGGCTCCCGCTAACGGTGAGGATTCAGATCCTCCCCGTCTCTTCCCCCCTCTCCTCCCCTTCTCCCACCTTCCCTTGCCGGTGATGCAGTAGACGCCGCTTTCTCCCTATGATCCACGTATGACTGTGGACGAGCCATAGACCCTGACTGACCTAAGTTGCCGCTTTCATCATTGCCCCAGGGACCCCCACTGGCTGCCGGCGACCCTAACACTGAACTAACCACCTCGGAAAATCGAACCCTGACGCTAAAATATTTATTTGTTTGATGCTCCTCCCGCCCGATACTTCTGAGAATCCTATCTTACTGAAGCGGGACTCCTTGGTCACGGTTGTGACACCCCTAGGTGTCTACACCCCTCAACCACCGCATATGTTTTTTCCTCTCCCTTCTAAGACCTACGTGATTTAGTCTACATCCTATGCTAAAAAAGCATATTATCGCCAGGATACTTTATGCTCTATAAGGAACCCCTGAGCTCTTCTCTGCTTCGAATCCACCTACCTCTGAAAAAACTTCTTATTGGGGTTCTCTAAACTAGATCCCTGTCCTCTGAGAATCGTTCATCTACCGACGCAGAGAGCCTCCTGTGATGCCCTTGAAGCCCATTACATCTTAGACTTCCCTAATGTAAATAGAGTGTACATGTTCCCACCCCCCGGTCCTCGTCGTCCTGATGAAGGTGCAGCCTAAATAGGCTCAGCATCGAAACGCGCGTTGGTGTGACCCACATGGATGGCCTCTAGTGTAGTCGCTATAAAAATATCCTACCCACATTGTTTTGCCTCCATGTTATTTTAGTCCTAGCAGCTTATACATGTGTTTCCTGCAGGCCCCTATGTACCCCAATGATCTAATGTGTATGAGTGCATGATTATAGTGAGGTAGTTTGAAAGTGAGTGTCTGTTGAATGAATGACGCTGGAAGTGTGTGGGACTTGAACTATGGATTGTTCTCTGTGAAGATCAACTTTGACGTGTTTTATATATATATATATTTTTTTTAAATTTTTGAAAACCTTTATTGTGCATGAATTATTAGAACAAATACGGGCCCACAACCATCCGGCCGGCCACGAACTCTCATGTAGCACTAGAGCATGCAATACGGTGACATAGTAATACAGCTGCACATCGGTTATTAAGCAGAAATCAAACTGGAGGATGCTGCAAGACCATGACACAGGAGTAATTAAGGTTAAGTTTTTAAATTTTCTTGCGACTATTAAGTTCAGGTCGTGTTGTTCCGTACCCACAAAATAATAAAATGAGAACAAGGTCCATGCAGGTGGGACATGACAGTAGCCACAGTTTACGATCAATCCACAGCTCGACAAGCAGTCCCGACCAGGCAGGATGGCCATACAATATCCGTGCTACTGGGTAGCAATCTCAACCTCCCACTTGTATCTACGCCACCACCCCTCGCCAAGTATGCCTGAACACGGGCCAAGAAAAAGGAAAAAGTATAAAAGAGGCAAAAACAGGTCCCATAGAAACCAACAAAAATGAAATATAACCCCCCACCCTACACACATGCAGAGGCTATGGCCTACCCCCCCCCCTAGCAGAGTGTCTGTCGCCCCATAACCCGAAATACAGCAAGAGAAGAGAAGAAGAAAAAAGAGGCGAGAGAAAGCAAGAAAATGTAGAAAAAAAAGAGAAGAAATAATAATAAACGAAGAATTTCAACACTTGATTATAGGGAGGAAGAAAAGAACAAGCTGATCTACCACTCCCAAAAAGAAGAGCACAAAAGTGGGGAGGAGCCCACCTCACATCAGGTCCCCCGGACACCCCGGCCATAAATCGCTGTCTACCCCTTATTCAATAACAGAAACAAATCGTAGCAAGTTCAGGATGATAGGGCGAGATATTCCACAAATCATGGCACGCGTTGAGAGAGCATCATATATACAGTCCCCAGCCGCCACTCAATCACAACAGACAGAAGAAGGTCTCCTAGCCCTGACCAGAGCGTATGCGTCTCCCCGAAGACAGCCACCAAGGAGGACCCGCCCCGGACAGAACAAAGGGATAAGATGGCCGCCCTCGGTACTGAGAAAAAGCCCCAATGCAAGATAAAGAATGCCAATTACATAAAGTACCAAATGTCCAAAAGAGCGGTGCCCTCACGGGTCTCAGATGTTGTATGGCACTAATAAACAGGAGCGCAGCTTGCAGTTCATAGGCAGTTTGTAGTTTCAATCGCTGTGCCGGCGGCACCACGGGCAGAGACGCCGAAGCTGCAAGCGAAGGCGAAGGATCAGGCAGGGATGGCATCACTGTAGCCTCGTTAGCATAGATGGGTAACGAGCCGCCAACATCGTCACCGGCCAATAATTGTTCCGTCGTTCGCTCGTGTGGTAACAATGTGTCTCGGCCCTGGCATTGCGTGGGCCGAGAGGAGCAGTGCGAAGGATCAGCAGACACCATACACCTCAAGTCGAGTGCGGCTTCGTCCAGCCGGTCACCCAGCGCCGCAGCTCTCACACGCCAGTCTGCACTCAGGTCGGCGAGTGCGGCAAGGATAGAGGCATAGGAGTGGACAGGCTGCAAATCGCTCACATCTACCAGCCGAGACGCCTCATGATGAGCAACCATGTTCTCAGGTCCAGGAAGGGCAACACAGTCAGGCTTCGGGGCATGATCCACAGTCGCTCCGCAGGAGCCGGGCGCCATGTTAGGTTCACCAAGTGGCACGCACGTACGAGCAGGCAGAGTACACTGTGGGAATCCGGGGACCAACCCCCGCAGCAGTCAGGGCCCTCTGACCGTGGGCAACATCATGTAAATTACCCTCCCCGTGCGACATCCAACAGGGGGCAAACGCGATGGAGAGGTACGGTAGCCAAATCGCCTCCGAGCGCAAGTGGGGGAAGCGGAGCGGCTCACCGTAGCGTCACACGGGGGAGAGATCGCAGGAGTAGCCTCCAAACAGTCGTCATCACAGACCACCAAGAGCCGTGTAGAATTTATCACCAGCGAGCTGTCGGGCACCAGACGTCCGCTTCGTTTCAGATCCGCAGCCCACAGAGCTCATGCCGTCCCCGGCGGCGCACCACGACTCGGGTCCGGTTCCAGGGCAGGACAAAGCCGAAAGCTCCGCCCGTCAATAGCGCCGGTTTGCAGGCAGGCAGGGACCCAGGAGAAACACCCTCGGCAACAGCGCGCTACCGTCTACCTCCCGCGGTAGCGGTATGCAGGAGAAGGGACAGGATAATGCTGCGGGGAAACAAAGGCTCGGGGAGCCGGGAGACTACACGTCCGTCTCCGCGGCCATCTTGGCTCCTCCTCCGACGTGTTTTATATTTAATGTTTTATTCACTTTTGCACATTTGTCCTAAAATTTGCACATGGATTCATGTCTGAGCCACTGCTTTATCAATAAACAAGCTCTATTTTCATAAAAAGATGTACTTAATTTGTGTGATGTACTATTGTCTCTGATACGTAGCTCGTTGTCACCACCCCCATTAACTTCTGGACCCCCCCCACCCCGGGATCTAGAAATCTACCTTGGCAGGGTACCTCTGTTCTATTCAGCTGTTCCCCAGGTTAGGGTGCGCCTTAGGGTGCGTATACCGCAAAGGAACTACGAATAGGTCCTGACGAATGCTTAGCCAATTGCAAAGAAGCAAAAACATGTTGACCAATTTTTTATATTCAAATCGGGTGACACTGGTTACTTTATAGATTCAGTTTGCATCCGTTCACTCTTTTTAATGAAGATTGGCCAGCCTTGAATAAAGTAGTGGATAGGCTAGAGCCAGTGGTCTTTTAAATTCACTTTCCCCACACAAACAAAACCTTTTTTTTTCCGCTCCGCTGTAACAATAAGCGTTGAAGCACACCAGGGAGGCATTAGGCCCCCCTGGTGGAACCCTATGATGAAGCATGTCACCAACCAGGTCGGTGAGTGAGGGTTCTTTTAAAAACACTGGTTTGTGCCCTGAGCTGCTTTAATGTGTTTAATCAGGAGTCTCCTGGTTTGACCTCAGTCACTCCTTTGTTGTTGTTTATACAAGAATATTTCAACCATAGTTTTCACCCGCTCCACTTCCAATCTGAGTATTTATCAGCATGCCGTTATTACTTTGCTTGGTGTTGGGCTTGGCCCTTTTTTGCAGGGTTATCCCTGAACTTTTTGCCTTCCTCCTTTTTTTTGTCTGACCTGTTTTTGTTGGTTTTTTGACTCTGGGCACTTTACCACTGCTGATCAGTGCAAAAGTGTATATGCTCTCCCTATTGTAAATTGATATATGGATTAGTGACTCCATGATTGGCTGGTTTGGTTTACTTGTCAGACCCTAGTACAGGGCACTGAGTGTGTCCTGGGCTTGTAAATCAAATGCTGCTGGTGGGCTTGCAGCACTGGTTGTGCCACCCATAGAAGCAGCATTGTAAAATGTGTCTAAAGCTTGCCATTGCAGAGCCTGTGTGCAGTTTGGTAATGCCATGTTGACTGGGGAAATGCACCCACTTGCCAGTCACTAAACCTTCCCTTTTCTTTATATCAGACACCCATATGGTAGGCCCCAAGGGCAGGGTGCATTGTAAGTATAAGGTAGGACATGCCCTGGTGTGTGTGACATGTTCTAATAGTGAATTACAGCCCTTTCATTGTTCACTATTTCAAGGCTACCTGTTCCCCATAGGCCAGAATGAGCAGTTTGATTATTTACATCTTATAATCCTAACTGACTCAGGGAACTAGGTAGAAATTTTAGTTTAGTATGCCTGAACTCAGAATGTTGAAATACATCTTTTAGTGAAGTTGGTTTAACATTTCGTGTTTGAATGTGTGTATTTTCTTGTCTAACCATCTAAGCCGCTACTGCTAGGTTGTGTATTCCTTGTCTGGAGTTTGAGTGACAGGGGCTGGGTGATTCCAGGAGACAGGGTTAGTAGGCACAGGGATTATTATGAAGATCTACATGTAGATGGGTGGGAGGAGATGCAACTGGGACCTGAATAGGGCTGAACCGTCCTTCCACAATGCTGGCTCCACATCCTGTGGTGCGTCTGATGTCCTTGGCCTACACTGTGAAAGGAAAGCCGAAGTGTTATCAACAGAGTGCTCCAGAACTGACCAGAACTGGTTTGGACTAGGCAAAGGCCTCTCTGCCTTCAGAGAACAAAGAAAAACTGTGTATTAAAAGGGGGACCCAGACCCCAAAGAATTATATCACTTTTTCGAGACAAGAAGAAATCTCTGCAGAGGACAGGAACCAGAGAGACTGAGGAGAAACTATCCCTAAGCGTGAGGGATTGGCCTGCAGTGGTTGCCTGACTGCCAAAGAGAGGAGAAAGGACTTTTCTGCTACTTTTATTCAACTTGTGAAGGATCTCCAAGGACTTGAGAGAGAGCTTGCCTCCTGACCGAAGTCTCAGGGCTAGTAGACTTCACCAACCTCTGAGCCTTGCTTCTTGAAATGCTGTTTCAGTAGCTACAGAGGAAGGTAGCTTTGACCGACTCAGACATCCGTCTCTGTGTCCCGACGGCATCCCCCCAAAACACCCTCTGCATCTCGCACCGCAACCCTGGTCTCACCAACTGCGACGTCCACACCGCCGCCAATAAGCCGCTGCTTGCACCGTGACCTGTGGCCACCGCACTTTGCACCGCCTTGCTTCACCGAATCAAACTGGTCTGACCGACTCTGTCACTGCTGCTGACTTTGGGTCCCAAGACTGCATGGTGGCTGGCGCCCTGCTCCTAAGCTTTACGACACCTGCCTTGTTCCACACCGCATCTGGGCAGACCGACCCCAGCTCCCACCAACCGACTCCGTTGCTGCAACGCGGCCTGCCCGCACATGATCGAGCACCATCTCGCCCTGCACCGCACGCCTTGGTCTCACCAACACCATACTGATTACCTCACTAAGCAGCTGCCTGCACCGCATCGAGAAGACACTGTGCCCTGCACCGCTTCCATCTAGCAACTCAACCACAACGGTTGCCATATCGGGCTGGCACACCCGTGCCTGCCGCAACGAGTAAAGGTACTGTGGCTGAGTCTCTTCACGCTGGCTTTGACCCATATCGACACGGTCAGCTGAATTAGCTAGACTCTGTTGTTTTTAACATCGTAGTAGCCGGACAGAGCTACCGACTCGTGCGAACTCTAATTTTGAAGTATTCCTACATAGAACATTATTTTTGATACAGTATTGTGGATTTTTGTCGTTCATGGTCTTGTGATAAGTCTATATAAAAATACTTATTTTTAAATATACATCTTGTGTGGTGTTCATTAGTGGTGTTGTCACTTGATTACTGTATGTGTTCACGAATGCTTTACACTTTGCCTCTGAGATAAGCCAGTCTGCTTGTGCCAAGCTACCAAGGGGGTGAGCAGGGGTTATTTTAAGAGTGTACCCCGTTACCCTGACTAGATGCAAGGGTCCCTATTTGTCAAAGGTATCTACCTCTGAAAACTACAAACCCCAAATCTAGCACTCAGCATCATGAAAAAAGCACACAACGTCTGCCTCTGGCTCCGGCAGTTTGCTTTGCTGCATATGGCAGTGAGAGTAACAATGTATGTACATCTTCATGACCACAAGGACATCCAAATGACGTGTTTTGCATATTTCCTAAAATTTGTTTTTCAATCCTTCCAAATAACAAATGTGTCTGGTCTTTTTGTCCAAATGCTACAGTCCCACTCCCGAATAATAAAAATACTAGGAGCAGTAGCAAATCTGCAGTACCACGTTCAGCAAACAGATGTCCTCATAGATATTACATACAAGAATAAGGCTGCTGCATTTCAACTCACATATACTAGATACAATGACTTGAAATGCAGAGATGCACCTCCTGTATCAAAGCTTCTTAAACCCAGAAGATGTGCTACTGCTGTAGCACTAAGGGGCCGATTCTGATCTGGGTCAGAAAGCACTCCAACCGAGCTGGATCAGGGGTGTTTTCCGACCGATCAGGACTCCTGCAGTCCAACTGAGCGAGTACGATGCAGCCGTATGCTGTCAGACTCGGTTCGGTCGGACTCCCATAGAAGTCAATGGGAGCTAGTTGTACAATGCGTACATGGGTCCCCATTGACTGAATGGGTACATCACAGACAAGTGCGCCCCTTACAGTGAGTACGCGTCAGTGCCATCCACACCATACATGCCTGTTTTGGTGAGACCCATGGGTCTCCCCCTGTGTCCGAGTCGTAAGGCTGCGGGTAACATGGGGTCTTATGCGGACCCCGAAGTCCAACTCCGGGAGCCATTGCGAGCCGGACGCTCCGACTCAATCCAGGTGTTCGATTCGAGCATTGTACTAGCGCGGTTGTGAAACGTCTCCATTGTGTGCCACAGTTTGCTTGTGACCGAGTCGTACTGAGCGGTTAGGACCCGGAAACGATTCGGACGGAGATTTTGTGCTTGTTTGCATCATACTTAGACGTCCGGACCCGTGTACGACTCGGACCGAAATTCAGCCTCTGAATCGGATCCACTACTGTCGAACCCGATTCGGTGCCCTTCCGACCGAGATCGGAATCGGCCCCATAGTGCCGAAAGACCATGCACAGAGCTAACGGCATCCCCCTGATTGTCGTCAGTCAGGAATCTCAAACCGGAAGGCATCCAATTCTGTATATTAATCAAATACTGTCTGAACTGTACAAAGTAATTATTGCCTATATGATGTAGTACAGATACGCTGCTGGATGATGCAGGTATTTTACGCTTAAACTATGACGGATGTTGAAAAAGATTGATGAACATGCCAGATGAGCGTATTACACAAGCAATGAGCAATGGTTGATTGAGCTACCATGAGCTACTTGGCAATGAAGTCAACCACATTTAGGGAGGCTGAAAATGATGGGTCTCTGGTATGAAATTGCCTAGAGTCAGATTTCAGGCATTATAATTAGGGATCCCGGTTTTGTTGTATTTATAAATATATTGCCATTTCCATCTGCATTTAAGCATATTTATTTTTTGCTAATTTTGTCTGTATTTATCCATATTTATTTTGGGTTTTGTGGAAAAATTAAGCTTAAATTAGTATATTTTCACATTTATTTAACTAATAAATAGGCATTCATACTTGAATGTCTGCCAGGTTTCAGTGCTGTGAACACCTGCTGAAGATACATCAGTGCACTTTCATAAAAATATGCAAAGTTCAGTATCAACCTTGTGCATATCTGATGCTTTTAAAGCCTCTTTGCTAAAGTTTTTTTTTTAACTCCCCCCCCCCCGCATATGTATCAGTCCACACATCTATTTCCTGGCAGTCATGGCAGACAGTATTTAAAAGTACTCACAAAGCATCCCGATTTTCGTATTTACCCACATTTAAAAATAAATACAGACGAGAAAATGAATGTTTTCTGATTTTTTTTATTTTTTTTTTATTAGCATCATGAGTAACATCAGATACAAATAACTCAGAAAGGCTCAAGATAGTAGGGGTATACAAAGGCATCAAAAAAACATAAGAGGTACAGCATCACTCCAAACAGTATTGAAAATCAATGTATCAGTTAAAACATTAAGACAAAATTGATCCCCATATTTTTTCTACTTTTCGTTTTTTCCCCTGCCCCCTAGTTACCGCCAAAGAGCTTTCCATGTTATAAATGTCTTTAACCAAGAGCCACCATTCCATAACCGTGGGGGGGGGTGATTTTGAATCCACACCCTGGCAATAGCTAATCTGGCACATGTCAAAAGTATATTCATCAAGTCCCGAGATATGTTGTTTTCCCCAGCGACCCCAATCATAATATCAAGTTGCGTGAGTACAATTGGCCTAGCCATTTTAGCCGAAACAACACTAACTACATCCTTCCAAAAAATAGATAAATCCGGGCATGAAAAAAACATATGAACAATATCTGCCCCTTTGAGTGCACATTTAGGACATTTTGAACGATCACTCAAATCGTTATCACAAGCCCATTTTAGAATCCTGTCTGGAGAATAGTACAATTGGAATAAAGTTCTAAACAGCTGTAGTTTCAGACTTGACAATTGAACTGCATTATTTAGACTATTCAGTGAAGAAGTTATATCAGGGGTTACATTCACCTCTAACTTTGTACTCCACTTTTCTGCCACCTTACTGATGTCATCCTTGTGTAAAGTAGAAAAAGTCCTATATCCATAACTGATTAACGCTTTGTCAGAATTTCTATACATACAGCTCCATACTTCTGATTCGACTATACTGTTAAGGCCTACTCTGCGAGTAAGATAATCCATGATCTGATTGTATTTAAACCAAGCCCCTTCTGGTAGGTTATACGTTATCTTCAGCTTTTCAAAAGTAAAAAATCCAATATGGTCAAACAGGTCTCTAAGATTACTCATGCCATGATCAGAGAACATAGTGTTAGCTGAATCATGAAACACTCCTGGCAAACCTGGGTTAAACCAGAGGGGTGTTTTGGCATGAAATAAAGAGATATTATTTCTATTAAGAATGGAGCGCCAAATATTAACCGTGTCTCGCATCGTCTTAAACCGTACTCGCTTGAAGTAATTAGGGTCATTAAGTCTATACAAAAACATCATAGCCTCCCCCCTAATATGAATCTATGAAAATAAAGACATTTGTCAGGGACAAGCAAACTGCGAAAACGAGTTAGAAAAGCAGACCAATAGTACAATTTAAAGTCTGGTAACCCAAGTCCACCATGATCATAGGGGAGTTTAAGCAGAGATAAAGCCTGTCGTGCTTTCTTATACCCCCATATGAAGCTGCTGATGATACACTCCAGTCTACTAAAATATGTATTACACACTCTTAAAGGTATAGACCGAAAAAGGTATAAAAATCTAGGCAAGATCTTCATTTTTATTAAGTTGATTCGACCCAGAATCCCCAGCGGAAGTTTATGCCATTTCTTAAGGAGAATAGAAGTTTCTTTTAATAGGGGTTCGTAGTTAAGTGCTATTATTGATTCGGTATTAGAAGAGATTTTTACCCCGAGATATGTTGCCACATTACATACCCCAACTAGTGGTGTGAGTGGGGGAAAATTTATGAATACTTGCGTTTTGCTAATATTTAATCGATACCCTGATACTAAACCATATTTCTCTGCTTCGGTACCAATACCTAGTATCGCATCAGGGACATTTGTAGAGAAAACCGCTACATCATCTGCATAAGCAGTTATTTTTAGTACATTAAGACCATTTTTAAACGGGGTAATCATCTCTTGCTTGTGCAGTGCAATCAAAAAAGGTTCTATTACTAAAGCAAATAAAAAAGGAGATAAAGGACACCCCTGTCGTGTACCACGTTCGATTGGAAAAGTAGGTGAGCATAGTCCTGAATAACATACCTTACCCCTTGGTTGATCGTACAGGGATTTAACCCATTTTAAGTATTGGCCTTTTATGCCGAATGCAGCCAGAACTGCCCAAAGGAAGTCCCACCCCACGCGATCAAATGCTTTTTCTGCATTTAAAAGGATCATACCGAGCGGGGTGGGACACGTCCTAGCAACATCAAATGCTACTATAGCAGTATTAATATGGGCAGTAGTGTCCCGTTTAGGGATGAACCCATGTTGAAATGGTGAAACCATCTGTGACATTAGTGGTGCAAGCCTAGTTGCTAGAGTTTTTGCACATATCTTTGTGTCAGCATTAATTAATGATATTGGTCTATAAGACCCTCTCTCTTGTGGGGGTTTACCCTTTTTAAGAAAAAATATGATTTGAGTGTGATTCCAAGATTTTGGAGCTTGTTCTCCTCTGCCAATAGCCTTAATGACCATTAATAGGAGCGTAATTAATTCTTCCATGCATTTTTTGTAAAGCTCTAGGGGAATTGCGTCTTCGCCTACAGCTTTTCCCAGTGCTAGGGAATTAATAGCTGCCTGAATTTCTCCTGCTGTTATATCTGCCTCTAAGCGATCAGCTTGCTCATCCTCTATGTTCTGTACAACATTTTCTATCAGATAGGCTTTTATGTTATCTCCTATTGGGGTCGTTTCAGGTGTGTATAGCTTTTGATAGTAGGGAGCAAACTGGAGTAAGATTGATTTAGAGTCTTGATGTAGTTGTCCGTCGTCACCTTTTATTTCCTTAATCAGCATTTGGGCTCGGTCTTCTGCCACTTTATATGCCAAAAATGTTCCTATCCTCTCCCCACCTTCATATTGATTCAGCCTGTATTTAGCTAATTTGGAAATGCTTTTCTCCCTAAAGAGATTTTTCAATGCTAATCTTGATTCCATTAATTTTAAATTTAAAGCCTCGATCTCCTTTGCCCCTGTAGTAGCAGCTAACATCTTAGATAGCCTATCTTCAATATGTGGTAAATTTAAATTACCTATGCGGAATTTATGCCGTAAAATTTAATAAGAATAACTCAGTCAAAAATAAGAGTCAGAATCCGTGGTATTTGAGGTTTTAAAAGGGGTTTTATTCCTTAAAAAGGAATTGGTTTAAACCAGGCAATCATGTTCCATCACCACGAAGGTTCAGGAAGGGATAGACAATACTTTATTGACAGGTTATCATATATATAGTCAATGCATTACATTAAGACATATGCAGGAGGCGTAACAGCTAAGAGAAACGAGATAAAACATATGCACGTAACAGAAGGCGTGCATGAAGGCGTGTGCTAGACAACGTCACATGAAACGTATTACAAGTGGGTGGATCCATAAGTGAATCCTGCAGTGTCAGCAGAAAATATGTGGCAGAGATGCGCGCGCAGCAGCATGACGTATGTTTGACGTGGAACTGGAGGGTGAAGGGGACTTGACATTTAGCCCTACATGAGGAGACAGAAGTCTGGGGTGTCAGAACAACCTAATCCCAAATCATATCTAGTATCTGGTGTTTGAGGAACTGTATTATCTGGAAGGAAAGGTCTCTCGGGCAGAGGCTATTCTGTACTGACTGCTAGTGCGTGCATATGTGTCTACGTGTCTACATGAGACGTGAGGGGCCACGGGCCTACCATGGTAACGGAAGCTATGAATTACTTGCATGGAGACAGTGAGGCCGGGCCCTTTGCTCTGCAGCTGGGAAGGATGTTTTCGTAAACTACTAGACAGGAATGTATTTTCGAGGAGCGGAGCAGATAACTTGAAGGTTGAATACAGTCTTGGCAGGCAAGGCAGGCCGAGCCTGGCACAGCTCGCCGCGCAGGGAGTAAGTCAAGGGTCAGGAAGCAGCAGGCTGCGGCTTTCAGAGACAGAAGGCAGAAAGAGGCTCGATGGCAGAAATCAGGGCCTAACTTGCCAGAGCTAGAAATCATGAAAGTGCACCACATAAAGACGTTGGCAAGGTACACTTAGGAACGGAGTATCTGACCCAATCATGGTGGATCTGAAAGAGGACATGTTAACGTTGGACGCAAATGTATTTGCGTCTTCATAGCTGAAAGAGGAGGGAACATACATGTACTAAAAGCACGTACATGGAGCCGGTGGGGTCTACGATAGGGGACACAACTGACCATAAAATTCATATTACCTCATTCCCTCCTTGTCCCCTACGGACCCTTCATGATATATCAATCCTCATTAATCTATCGATCTGTTCATGTAACATCATTTGCTCTTCTTTCTTCTTATGGCGTTTTGAATGAGGACTTGAATGAGGAATACATGATGTGGCGCACAAGCCGCAAATCGCTGGCCCACATTGCAGACATAGGCAGCAACTGAATACTATGAGAAGGCCAATACCTAGGAATGATAGGATTTTCCATCCCCAGGCTGACAACGTGGTCCAGAACCAACCGGACCAAGTCCAGGTGCCTGGATTCTGGTGTATCAGACTTGCAATCTTATGAAGACGAGTGATGGCTTTATATACTGATGGCGCGTTTTCTGGAATGAAAACACAGCAGCTCGACCCGATGACCTTACAGGCTCCGCCCCTATCGGCCAGGATGACGTCAAGGACGAGACGATTTTGAAGAACAACAATCCGCATAGCAGACTGCTCTTCTGTTAAGTTACCTAGAGCGGAGGTAGTTTCATTCACTACTGCTTCGAGGGTTCTGGTTAATTTTTGTATCAGTTTACTGTTAAAGACAGCACCTAAGTAGGGAAAGAAACCTTTATTGAAGGCTGTGTATTGCTCCCATGCCGTTTCAGTATAGTCGACAATCGGGAGATCTCTCTGTGGTCTATTGTGTACTAGATGGGTGTTTCTATGATAATCAGGAGGGGCTAGGAAAACAGGTGGCAGAAGGAATGCAATGTAACAGGTGCCATCCCAATCTAGAGGTAAGCGTATATATGCGGTATGACCACAAACGAAGTAGGAATGACGTGAAGCTTTAAACGCAGACTTGCCCTTATCACTAAATTCGATTACAGTAGTACATTTACTATGACCCAGGTGTACTGAACCATTCTTTCTGACACATAATTCACCTTTAACAGGTAGTACGGACATAGCAGGCAAGACTGGTTCGGATTCGGATTCAACATTCAGAATCATGAGGTTAAGCGTAAAGTTACCTAATCCATATACTTCATTTTCTAGATCAGTTCCTGTTCTTTTTGGTAGACCCTCCTTGTCAGGAAAACATACTTTATGCAGAACTATGTTCAGGTTACCCCATACCCAGTTACCCTGGTAAACTACGGAATCGGAATCTAGAGAGTTTATTAAACTAAACCATGCCCCACAGGAACCATTGTGTGTAAACGGGTACAGGAAGAGGGGCAGAACTCCCTTGTATTTCTGATAGGGAGGAAGTCGGCCACATATCCAACAATTGGTAGCATTGCTGGTCTGATGGGAATGATGTAACATACTAATGAATGTGTTGTTGCGCAGCGCAAGTCGGTAAGATAGTTCATGCGGGGGTAGTTCACTGAAAGAATGCTCGGCAGTGACATTGAAGGGAGCATGTGCACGCCTGAAAATAGGGTAGTAGATATGTAACAATATACTCGCAGCAATAATCAGAAGACTTAGAAAAAACATAACCAATAGTGTCACAATACAGTGGCTGCGAAAAGATTCACAATATTCACGTTTCTTGAGCTGTTTCTGTCTATCTCTCTCTCTATTGGGGTCTAGGGGATACATGTCAGAAAACTCGTTCAACCGATTCACCTAGGGGAGCACTTAAACAATTAAACTGTCTGACTTGCTAGACCTCAATTTCAGTCTGTAATTCTGGGAAGAAGTGTTCTCGACCAGGGGGAGTTTCGAGTCAGTCTGTGGAGGAGGGCCGGGCGGCTGAGAGTTCAGATCTGGAAGCAGTCCATGAAATTTTTTAATATGACTTGAGTGAAGCCAGCCCTTGCGGCCCTCAACTTTCACTGCTGTCCTTGTGGTCAGAAGAACTAATTTCGGCGTCTGCCAACGGGGCTCCAGCGGATTTCTTCGGTCGAAGTTCCTTACGAACACATAATCCCCAGGAACCACTTCATGGGGCTTCACCTCGGTGTTGTCGGGAAAGGCTGCAGCTACCTGTGAACGACAAGATTGTAGTGCAGACATCAAGGAGGCAAGGTAATCGGTCAGCATAATACAGTCAACATCAGTGATTTTTCTAGGCAAAGGCGTCCCCCACATATTCGGTGGCCTACCAAAGACCACCTCATACGGGGATAGCCCTGTTCTAGAGTGTGCGACCATCCTTATGTTAAAGAGTGCAACTGGTAAAGCTACTATCCAGTCGACTCATTTCTCTCTACAGATCTTAGCAAGGCGAATTTTCAGAGTCTGATTATGGCGTTCCACGAGGCCTGCTGCCTCGGGATGTCGGACGCAATGGAACTTCCATTGGTAGCCGAGCAGGAGAGATACTTGCTTCATTAACTCGGACGAGAATGGCTGACCGTTATCGGAGTATACGACGCGGGGCAAACCATATCTGGGGAAGAATTCACGAACCAGCTGTTTGGCAGTGGTCGGAGCAGTGTAATCTGGGACTGGATATGCTTCTGTCCAACGGGAGAGTGCACATACAAATACGAGGACATATTTGAATCCTCGACAACGTTCCATCTGGATATAATCCATCTGGAGGACTTCAAAAGGGTGATCGGGAGGATGGAATCCACCTTGCTCTACGGGAATGCTTTTACCTGGGTTGAACTGACAACAAATCATGCAAGTACACACTTTCTGTTTGGCTGCTGCTCGTAAATGTTTATTGAACCAGATGTTTTGAATACTGTCTAACATGGCTTTCTCTCCTAAATGTGCAGGACTATGTACTGTGTTAATGATTATTTGGACCATAGAGTCAGGGAGAAACCATGTAGATTTTCCCTTCGTCATCCACCCTTGATCTGTCTGGGTCCCTCCTAGTTCAGTCCATTTCTTGATTTCATCTGGTGTAGCATGTGTCTGTATGTCAATTACATCTAGGGCGGGATCCCTAACTGTCATGCAATGTGTCGGTGTCTGGACTATTGTCTTTGTCAAGTCAGTTGCATGAGTCTGAGCTGTATACTTGGCTGTTCGGTCCGCCAGGTCGTTACCCTGGGAAATGATATCAGTGACTTTTGTATGTGCCTTGCACTTCATGATGGATATTGCTGTAGGCAGATGTATTGCATCTAACAGAGTTTGAATAAGGGGACCGTGCTGAATTTTGGCACCGTGAGAAGTCAGATAACCTCTCTCTCGCCACAGGACACCAAAGTCGTGTACGACTCCGAATGCATAACGTGAATCTGTGTATATGTTAACTCTCTTGTTCTTGGCTTGAATACAGGCTTGTGTCAGAGCGATGAGCTCTGCTGCTTGAGCTGACAGGGTATCAATACAACTTGTTTCTATGACTTCAGTTTCTGTCGTGACTGCATAGGCGGCCACTAATTCTCCTGTACTTGTTCTCATGCATGAACCATCCACGTAAAGTGTCAGGTCTGGATCTGGTAGTGGAGTGTCTGTCAAGTCTTGTCTGGGTTTCGTCGTAATAGTAATGACTTCGATACAATCATGTGCCAATGGATCTGTCCCATTTAATGGCAAAAGTGTAGCAGGGTTTAATGTGTTGCAACATCTGATTTCTATGTGTGGCTGAAACAATGTCAATTCATAACCTGTCAGTCGTGCTATTGTCAAGTGCTGGGTCTGTGTTCGGTTTAAAAGAACTTCCACGGAGTGTGGAACTTGTACTGTCAACTGATGTCCTAACACTATGGAATCACTCTGTCTAATTGCTAGAGCTGTTGCTGCTACTGATTTCAAGCACGCAGGCAGAGCCTGGGCTACTGGGTCTAATGTGCTAGAAAAATAAGCACACGGTTTGTGTGATCCTGCTTGTTCTTGCGTCAGCACTGACAATGCAGTACCTTCGCGTTCTGTGACAAAAAGTGTAAAAGGCTTGCTGGAACATGGTGTCGCTAAAACTGGTGCTTGACATAAGGCTTTCTTTAAGTCGTCAAAAGCTTGTGTATGTTCCTGAGTCCAAGGAAGGGCAGTCGAAGACGCTGCCTCCTGGGTTGTCAATTGAATGAGTGGTTTTGCTAGAAATGCGTATTGGGGAATCCATTGTCTGCAGTAAGAAGTGAGGCCTATGAAGGCCCGTACCTCCTTTTGTGTTTTCGGTGGTGACATGTTTACAATTAACTAAATACGGTCAGGTGTTAGCTGTCTCCCCCCTTTGGACAGCAAGTGGCCTAGGTAAACAACTTGCTGAACACAGAATTGCAGCTTCGAAGGGGATACCTTGTGTCCCTTGTCAGCCAGAAAACGTAAAACCGTCAGTGATGCTTTTTCACATTCAGGTTCGCTCCGGGCGGTGATCAGCAAATCATCGACATACTGAAGCAGGGCAGTGTTATCAGGCATGTGAATACTGTCAAGTTGTCTTTTCAGTGCTTGGCTATAGATGCTGGGGCTTTCTGTGAATCCTTGAGGTGCGCGTGCAAATTTGAAGCTTCGTCCATTTAAACAGAATCCGAAAAGGAATTGGCTTGCCGGGTCAATGGGGACACTAAAGAAGGCGTTCTTCAGGTCAATTACAGTAAAGAACGTTGCTTCAGAATCAATGGCAGTCAATAGAGACGAGATATCTGGGACCACGGGGTATTGTGGTACAATGCATTTATTTAATTCGCGCAAATCGATGACTAATCGATAAACAGGAGGTGCATTTGGATCAGTGCGTTTAAGAATTGGAATGATGGGAGAATTACATACATTGGAGTCGGTCTCTACAACCACTCCTTGTGCAATGAGCTCGTCAATGATTTTCAGTAAAGCCGCTACAGCATCTGGAGGTAACTTGTATTGTCGAATTCGTGGCAAGACTACTCCTGGTCTGAGTGTGACTCGATATGGTGTAAAGTGCATACAACCTACATCAGTGGGGCCTTGTGCCCATAAATGTGCTGGAACATTCTGTAGTCTGGGATCAATATCTCTCAACACATAGTGACCTTTAAAGTCACGAAGAAACAGTCTTACTCCTTCCGGAGAACAGCAGATAACAGCTCCTAGAGCTTTCAATGTCTTTATACCTAACAAGTTTTCTGGACATGATTTCGTTAGCAATAAATCTGTAGTACGTGTCAATGGACCAACTGCAAGGGGAAGTGGTTGCGATACTTCATTAATAATAGGCTTTCCTGAAAATCCAAGGGAAACATTCTGGGAGCCTGAGAGGGGTGCCCCTGGAACCTCGTCGTGACTGATAGTTGTCCTGCTTGCCCCTGTATCAATTAAAAATTTTCTGTCTTTCCCTAATACTTGACTATGTACATAAGGACCTTCTTGATCTACAGGAACCTCAATAAGAGGCAAGCCAACTTCCCTCTCTAGGCTGTTTCATGTGTATCGCTGGTAATCGGGATAATCATTTTGTGCATACTGGTACATCTGCTGTGTCGTGTTTTGTGTTGCGGCAATAGGTTGTGGCTGTGGAACTGCTACGGTCTGTACTGGCTGTTGTGAAGCTTGCATAGGCTGAATATTCTGTGGTACTTGTTGTTGGACCTGGTCCTGTCTAGGAGGACGCGGTCTCTCTTTAGTTTTACCTGTAGAGATATTGTGTTTCAAAACTGCGCAATCGTTTATATAGTGACCTGGCTGTTTACAATAGTTGCATATCCCTTTAACAGGAGCTGTTGAATTATGGGACTGTGTCTGACCCTTTTTCTGACCGTCAGCTGGAACTGACTGAGCAACTAACATTTTCATTTTCGTGTCTTTCATACGTCTTTGTTCGTGTTCTTGTTCCTCTCTAATTCTGTTCTGGTGGTACTGTAACATTTGTAACATTTGTGAAGGCGTATTAGCTTGCCATGTGCTCTCGACTTTCAGAACACGATTCTTAACTTGGGGTAGGGAATTCTCGACCAATTTAGATACAAAAAGATGTGGATATGACTCGCTACTTGGTTTCAAGCCACTATTAATAACAAAACATTTCTCAAAACGGGAATAAAAATCACTAGTGTCTTCATCGTGTTTCTGTTTGCAGGCTGAGATTGCATCCCAGTCTTCCTGTTTCGTTGCTAACAGACGTGGCAATACTTGTACTAAAAATCCTGGTAATGCTTTAGTTTTGTCCCCGAGCCCTAGGCCTGGGGTTCTAGTATTTTCTTCGTCCTCTAATGCAGCCCAATCAATCTTGGCTTCCCCCACCTCCCATTCTTTTTCCTTGAGTTTCTCGTAAATACCGGCAGGCAATAATACTTTTAATATTTTCATGATGTCGGGATAGGTGTAATCACCCATGAGTAACATGTCTTTTATTTCACGGTGAAAACCTGCTGGATCCTTGTCATGGCTGGGCACTAATTTCTTCATTTCTAATAGTTCCATTTTTGTTATGGGCGTGTACACAAACACGCGTCTAAAGGTATTATCATCATTCTTGACCGGATGTACTTCTCGCAAGGGATTCTGTCTGTCTATGTAATACATTTTTCTGTCTACGGGTGGAGCTGGATCAAACTGCGGACACAGGAAGGCACTATATCTGTGCCGATGTTCTAGAATTATTTTGATTAAGTCGGTACCTAGACCTCTCCATCTATTCATGAGTAGCTCTATTAATATATCAGGTAGGGGACCTGGATCAGAATGTTGGTTTTTATACAATATAAGAAGATGCTGAATCATGTATATTCCGGCTAATTTCTGTTCATCAGGAGAAAGATTTAAAAAGGTTTGTGCTAATGCGTCATCATTATATTTATCAGAACTGTCAGCCCATTGTACTGCTGACCTGGCTAATTCTTGTTCATCCATAGAATTGAGTACATGGTACCCCATTCGTTCTTGAAGTATTTTATCGGTAGCCTGAAATAAGTGTTCAGGCGTCTTCGGGTTTGACATGGCAGCTTGAAAAAGTCTCTTACTTTCTGGGCGTACCGGACGCATTGAATTATTAAAGGGCCTTCCCTTACCTACATAGGCTATCATTTCTCTAGCGGGTAATTGTAATTGTCCTGTTGTCGTTTCTTGTTGTTCCTCCTCCTCCGAGGATTCAGTCTTATCTGCCTCTAGCTCTCTTTCGGGCCGTAGTCTTTCATGTATTTGTTCTACTGCTTTTCGGATCCTTCGGCACATATTTTCTATACTATTCTGTTTATCATGTTTTCCGTCCGCTATATTCTGACCCCATTTATTAAGTGCTTTCATTTCTTCCTGGTCTACACCAGGCCTGTCTTGGTTTCTTATCAAGCAGTTTATGAAAAAACGTAATATCATTTTCTGAGTGTCAACTTTCTGGTATGCTATGGCATCGCCAATACTTTCAGGACCTTCCCCCGTCTGAACAAAGTGATATATTTTGTCTAGATGATCAATCATTCCTGGTAATATCATTAAATAGTTTGCAACTCGTCGTAGACGTACTGATGATAGCATCATTCTGTCATCTTTACCGGGTACTGGATCATATCTACAGTCTGTAAGAGGCTCATTAAGTATGTCGTAACCCGCTGTTTGGGGTGTACGTTGGTGTGCTAAGTCCCTATAAGTCAATCGATGTGCTGGTGGTGGCGTTTGAAAACCTCCTACGGCACCTCCTGAGGTGCCAGGTCCAAATGGATTTGTTGGGTGTATGGTGGGGAGAATAGGTGCAGGAAGAAGCGGAGGAAGAAGCGGAAGAGGTGGAGCGGGAGGAGGAGTATGTCGTTGCAGAGGTGGCGGTAGATTATCTCGGGGTGGAGTGCCATCAACAGGTGGTGTGCGTGGCGGTGGAGCATTAACATATTCGGGGGCTACATCGTCTAAATAGGAAGAAAGGAAAATGTCCTTTGCGGTCTAGTGGTGTAATTTTGTCGGGAGTAATGGAGGTGGCAGGTCTTTTGGTACTTCCGGGGTGGCCTTAGGTAAACCCTCGGCCAGAAGAGGATACATACCATTCATAAGAGTGTTTCGTTGTCTGTCTACTTGTTCGGCTTTTACTCGTATACCTTCCTCAACTAATACGTTTTCTCGGGCTTTTTCTGAATCCTCTCTACTTTTCTCTTCTTTTCTGAGTGCTTTCTCGGTACGTCTATGCGATTCTTTACGCCATAATGCAATGGCATCTTTCTGTGACTGTCTGGCTTTCTTTTTCCATAATGCTTCTTCTACTCTCATGATGCAATCGGCATCCCATGTCCCAGCAGCGGGCCATCTCTGATTCTCTGCTAGATCTTTGGTGTAGTCCACCCACAAATCGAGAAATAATACGGCATCTAGGCCATGCTTATGGTACATAAAGTACCCTGGAGTGTCCCTAGGTGGAATAGGAACAGCCTCCTCTAGTACCCCTTTTCTGGTTTTTATCTGTCTTAGTTTAGAGAATAACGGCATCTTGAACTTTACTACTCGATACTTACTTGGACACAATTAATACAATAACCACGATAATGCAGATCGAACAATCATTCATACCACAACATTAAAACACATTTGAAACAGTTAAAAACGAACAATAACAATTAGAATAAAACTAACTACCTTCATACTCGATATACTGCTAAACAGTACAGATACACCGCTAAAACAGTGCAGACCGGATATACTGCTAAACAGTACAGATACACCGCTAAAACAGTGCAGACCGGGTCTGTGTACCCAAACCCGTCTTGACCGGCACAAATTAATGCGCTCGTCTAGATGCGTCCCCAGCAACGGTACTCACCGGGAAGCACGGAACAGAAGGCCTCGGAAACTCGACACTGGACTGGACTCGACTGGACTGGACTCGTGACGTAGGTACTTCGGAACTGCGGAACCTGGTGGGCCTCTGAATACCTCGGACTTTGTTCTCTCAGCTAGGCTCTGGTCGGGATCCTCCGCACTCCTCACCGCCTCGTCTGGGTGTCGATCGCAGCCTCAGTCACCTCCGTTGGCCTGAGGGAGATACAGGAAATCCTGCGGGTACGCGTAGTTGTCCGTCCGGCTGTGGCAGGGCACCGGGCCTGCAACGCACCTCCGGCGCGTGGGGTGGGGGAGGGGTCCCTGTTCGGGCGCCAATTATGTGGTAAATTTAAATTACCTATGCGGAATTTATGCGGTAAAATTTAATAAGAATAACTCAGTCAAAAATAAGAGTCAGAATCCGTGGTATTTGAGGTTTTAAAAGGGGTTTTATTCCTTAAAAAGGAATTGGTTTAAACCAGGCAATCATGTTCCATCACCACGAAGGTTCAGGAAGGGATAGACAATACTTTATTGACAGGTTATCATATATATAGTCAATGCATTACATTAAGACATATGCAGGAGGCGTAACAGCTAAGAGAAACAAGATAAAACATATGCACGTAACAGAAGGCGTGCATGAAGGCGTGTGCTAGACAACGTCACATGAAACGTATTACAAGTGGGTGGATCCATAAGTGAATCCTGCAGTGTCAGCAGAAAATATGTGGCAGAGATGCGCGCGCAGCAGCATGACGTATGTTTGACGTGGAACTGGAGGGTGAAGGGGACTTGACATTTAGCCCTACATGAGGAGACAGAAGTCTGGGGTGTCAGAACAACCTAATCCCAAATCATATCTAGTATCTGGTGTTTGAGGAACTGTATTATCTGGAAGGAAAGGTCTCTCGGGCAGAGGCTATTCTGTACTGACTGCTAGTGCGTGCATATGTGTCTACGTGTCTACATGAGACGTGAGGGGCCACGGGCCTACCATGGTAACGGAAGCTATGAATTACTTGCATGGAGACAGTGAGGCCGGGCCCTTTGCTCTGCAGCTGGGAAGGATGTTTTCGTAAACTACTAGACAGGAATGTATTTTCGAGGAGCGGAGCAGATAACTTGAAGGTTGAATACAGTCTTGGCAGGCAAGGCAGGCCGAGCCTGGCACAGCTCGCCGCGCAGGGAGTAAGTCAAGGGTCAGGAAGCAGCAGGCTGCGGCTTTCAGAGACAGAAGGCAGAAAGAGGCTCGATGGCAGAAATCAGGGCCTAACTTGCCAGAGCTAGAAATCATGAAAGTGCACCACATAAAGACGTTGGCAAGGTACACTTAGGAACGGAGTATCTGACCCATTCATGGTGGATCTGAAAGAGGACATGTTAACGTTGGACGCAAATGTATTTGCTTCTTCATAGCTGAAAGAGGAGGGAACATACATGTACTAAAAGCACGTACATGGAGCCGGTGGGGTCTACGATAGGGGACACAACTGACCATAAAATTCATATTACCTCAAATATTAGATATATCATCTAGTAACTTTTTGTTTTGAATTCTACCAGCTTTATTTTGTTGCCAGACAAACTGTTGGGTAAGCCCACGGATGCTAGCCTTACACGCATCCCATACCATCAAAGGACATGTCGAAAACCTATTGATATCAATAAAATCCTTTATATGCTCTTTTAGCATGCTCACAAACTTAGGATCGGAGAACAAATACCTAGGAAAGGAGAAGGGCCTAGGTGGGTGCATTTCTGTAACAATTCTACTGAAAATAAAAGCGGGTTGTGGTCCGATGTTACCCTAGGGCATATTGACATTGTACTGGCTGATAGAATAGAGTCAGAAGCTAAAACCATATCGATGCGTGAGCAGAGTTTGTGAGCAGATGAGTAATAAGTATAACCTGCTATGTAAGGATATAAATACCTCCAAGCATCTTTAATTGCATGTATAGTGGCCAAGTCTAGAATTGCTGCCATCGTCTTACGCATCCTCTGGAACGAACCTTTTCTAGTTGTATCCAAATTATAATTCATAATACAATTAAAATCACCTAACACTATCCGCTCCCCCTCCCATGTAAGTAGCTCCATATTAACCTGATCAATTATTCTTGGTTCATCTTTGTTTGAGGCATAAATCCCACATATTGTATATTTGAGGCCTTCCAGTGTCACTTGTACCATGGCCCACCTACCCGCTTTATCAGTCATTTTTCTGTTAATTTCCACTTTAAACTGTTTGTACTTCAGTATAGCCACACCTCAAATTGAAGCATTAAACTCTGTGCTTACCAAAAGATCATAGCCTAATTGATTCAATAAACGTCTATCCTTATACGCAATATGAGTCTCAGTGATAACCACTATTTGAGGGTTGTACATCCTAAGCTCTTCGTATACCAAACTCCTCTTAGTCCGACTGTTTAATCCAGCCACATTACATGCTAGAAACTTTACCTGATACATTTAATAAATTTTAATATGTATTCTAATATGCCTTCTAACCCAAAAGAGAAAAAAAAACATTGTACCAAACATGTAAGCTTTCCTTAGCCAACGAAACATAAATATACTTATACTCATGATGCATTTTTTTATTCCCCCCCCTTTCCCTTGTCTGTTCCCACCCTACCCACCCTTAGATTGCCCCCCACCCCCCTCCCTTATGCCTACCAAGGAGCCCCCCACTACCAGGCTGCCCCTGTAGTGGCAGCCAAGCGAAGACGCTGCCCGAGGGCCCGTCAGATCGGTATTCTAAAGCAACCATGAATCGAATCGAATATCACCTTCTACGCTTTATACATCAAAATCAGTTCAAGATTAAGATCAACCCACAAAAAAAATAAAAAAATAAAATAAAATAAAAAGAAGCTTTCAAATGTAGCAGAAACGAAGACCATATAAAAGCAAACTTATTGTCCACCTTCCCCAGATTCCCCAGATTTCCATTTAGACATTGTCTGTTCAATCTCATTTACATCCAAAAAGTAATATGTACGACCGTTTTTGAGAACTTTCAGCGTAGCTGGTTCTTGTAAGAAGGCTTGACCTCCTAGCTCTTTTATAGGGTCAATAAATTGTTTCAGCTGCCAGCGCCGTTCCATCGTAAGTTTACTCAGATCAGACCTTACAAAAAATGTGGTAGAATCAGAGGGAACTGGGGTATTTGGCCTGGCTTTAATCGATATTGCTTGACGTAATAAAAAGTTTCCAATGCAGAGCAACATTGGACGTGGAAATTTACCCCCTTTGTTTCTCTGTACTAGTGGCAGTCGATGCGCCCTCTGAATCTGAGAGTCCCAATCCCAGTCAGATAAGTCTGGGAAAGCTTTCTGGAATAGATGAACCATATATGTTCTCGCATCAGCCCCTTCTGCCCCTTCCGCTATTCCAAAAACACTTAGGTTCTGTCTTCCTTCAGAGCTCTCCCTAGTCGGGCGTACTAGGGCTGCGAGCAAACTTTGTTCTGCCAGCATCTCCGCTTGTTAACCATTTGAAAATCGATTTTAAAACTTGTAAAATGTTAATGTTGTGAAAATTCCTTGGGGGTTTCTAATTACTTTATTATGTAGCGGGAATTGAGGTTAGGCACACTGACACCTTTCACGCTCGACCTACTTTCCTCCTGCCTCGCCTAGCTGCTTGTTTGTGTGAAAGGCGGCGGCGGGCGCCATCTTGGGTGTGGGCTCGGGCTGCGCTCCAGTCGCGCCGGCCTCCCGCCCTCCCTGACTATTTAGTCAGGAAGCACTCGTCGCTCGCTGCCTTCAGAGCTCTCCCTAGTCGGGAGTACTAGGGCTGCGAGGAAACTTTGTTCTGCCAGCATCTCCGCTTGTTAACCATTTGAAAATCGATTTTAAAACTTGTAAAATTTTAATGTTGTGAAAATTCCTTGGGGGTTTCTAATTACTTTATTATGTAGCGGGAATTGAGGTTAGGCACACTGACACCTTTCACGCTCGACCTACTTTCCTCCTGCCTCGCCTAGCTGCTTGTTTGTGTGAAAGGCGGCGGCGGGCGCCATCTTGGGTGTGGGCTCGGGCTGCGCTCCAGTCGCGCCGGCCTCCCACCCTCCTCACGCCCCATATATTGGAACCATGCCCAGATGGCGCAGCGGGCTGGCGCAGCGGGCGCGCGCCGAAGCCGCGCCAAAGCCAAGCCCGTCTGCGTCCGTCCGCGGCCGGACCCGGCCCAGGGCCACAACCCCTGGTTCCCGACTGCTGTACTCTCCCCGGCACCTACTAGAGCTAAATCCCGGTAAGCCATGTCAGGCCTGTACTACTGCTGTCCTGACCGCTGCGATACCCACTCGTCCTTTCATATGTCCAGGCTGTAGCTATCAATGTACCACAACCTTTCTTTCAGCCCACTCTGATCCTATCCATGGCACACCATTTGTTAGAGAGAATATAACTCCACATGGTTGCCGAGCTGCGCTTATCAATGCGCGCTCGCTCCCATGTCACAGCTTCTACATTAGTGAGCTTATAGTCACCCATGAATTAGATCTATTATTTGTTACCGAGACTTGGGCAGATGCCGGGTCAGGCCCGGATTTCTGCAACGCTACTCCGGCTGGATATAGTGTCGCTAGACATGACAGGCCTATAGGACGAGGTGGGGGCCTTGCCATTATCTACAAGGACAAATATCGCACCACACTCGATCCTATAAACTCGGTCAACTGTGAATCAGCGGTTTTTTCCATCAGTATTAACCCCAAACGGGCACTAAAGGGTATAATACTTTATCGACCCCCTGGCCCCCGTAATTCTTTTCTCTCTACCCTCTCTGACCTGAGTGACAATGTCAGCTGCTCTGATAAATTTACCATATTGGGAGATTTTAACTTCTACTTGGAAGATCAGGACAACCCAGACACTGCCCAACTCATGACTGATTTTGCCAATCTTGGACTACACCAACTAGTCAAGGGTCCTACACATCAAGCCGGACACTCCTTGGACGGGCTATTTACTAATGATCCTGACATTACTGTATCAGATACTATTCCAATTTCATGGTCAGACCATAGGGCTATTATCTTTCAATTAGATACACGACTCTCTACCTTTCCGCACCCCAGACCTCGCACCAAGATAGGTGCCCGGGCCTGGAAAACTGCAGATCTCCCTCAGATGCTGCATTCCTTGGCCTCCTCCTGTCCTCAGGGAGGAAATAGCTTATCACCATCAGCTTCAGAGTTCCAGGACTGGATCAGAAGTGCCGCTGATTTAGTGGCCCCAGAGAAATTTATGCAACCAAATAGAGTATCTCCTTCAGCCCCCTGGTATAATGAAGATCTTCGCCTACATCGCCAACATTGTAGGAATTTAGAAAGGCGCTGGAGGAAAGCTTACTGTGATACAGCTAGACAAACTTATAAAGATGCTCTTATGATCTATAAAAAGGCGATCCTGGCCCGGAAAACAGTCTTTTACTCAGCACAAATTGAGACTGCTGCTAACTCTGCCAGAGAACTTTTCGCCGTTGTCACCACCCTGTCCACCCCCTCCACTGGACCTGGAGTGGAGCCCTCACAGACTTTCTGCAATGAATTGGCCATCTTTTTCACTACTAAGGTTGCAGATATCTACGCTTCATTTGGAAATGATATTAGAACTGAACATAGAGGTGACAGCAGGAAAGAAATACTGTCACACCCTAATCCCGACTCCTTCTCTTGTTTCTCACCTGTTTCACATCAGGATGTGATCAAAATCATTTCCACCATTAAATCCGGCTCTCCGTTGGACCCCTGTCCCCCGTCAGTGATGCAGAAACTCACAGAAGTGATCTCACTCCCATTGATGGAAATCTGTAATAACATATTCCTAACAGGCCAATTCCCTAGTATATGGAAGAAGGCTGTTATTAACCCCCTCCTAAAAAAACCGTCCTTAGATCCTACTGCTGTCGCAAGTTATAGACCAATTGCGTGCCTGCCCTTTCCTGCCAAAGTATGCGAATATCTGATGAATCAGCAGCTCTCAGAGTTCGTCGAGACTCACCAACTTCTCGACGAAACGCAGTTTGGATTCAGGAGAGGGCATGGAACAGAGACTGCCTTGATAAAGGCCTCTGATGAGATCAGGACGATCATGGATCAGGGAGGGGCGGCTGTCCTTATCCTTCTGGATTTGTCAGCAGCCTTTGACACGGTCGACCATGTCACTCTTGTCGACCGTGTCACAACCCTGGGTATAAATGGTCGGGCTAAGGATCTTATTTCATCCTTCCTGGCAAACCGTACCCAGACAGTAAGGCTCGGAGACTTTTACTCTCCCATCTCTGCACTCCCTTGTGGAGTCCCACAAGGCTCCTCGCTAAGCCCCATGCTCTTTAACATCTATGTAGCGGACTTAGCGAGGATAATAAAGGCCTATGGGATACAGTTAACATCGTATGCAGATGATACCCAGCTGGTGCTGGGTATCCATAAGGATGGCCTTACTGTAGCAGCCAACTTCCAGAAAGCTATGCTCGAGGTCAGTACCTGGATGGCCTTGAACTGCCTCAGGCTTAACTCGGACAAGACCGAGATCATGACCTTCGGAAAACTCTCCCCTGAATGGTCTCTCGGTTGGTGGCCAGATAAGCTCGGCCATCCACCTGTCCCAGTGGAAAAAGCCAGAAACCTGGGAGTGATTTTCGACAACAAGCTGGTCTTTGACCTCCATGTTAATAAGGTTGTGTCATCTTCATTTTACATCTTGAAAAAGATCAAGAAGCTGCTACCTTATCTCCCTCCGTCAGCCAGGAAGACTCTGGTCTCTACCTTAGTCTTCTCAAAAATAGATTATGGGAACGCTCTCTTCCTCCACACTCAGAAGCGTGTCATCATGAAGCTGCAATCTATTCAGAACGCGGCTGCTAGGATTCTTCTTAATATCCCTCGCCGCAAATCTACCACCTCTGGTATTCGCCAGCTTCACTGGCTGAGAGTTGAGAGCCGTGTTAAATTTAAGGCCCTCTGTATTGCCTATAAGGCCATACATGGCACAGGACCCATATTCTTGATCGAAGCTTTTCAGCTCTATACCCCCAGTAGGCACCTTAGATCGGCCAATACCAGTCTTCTGCCGGTGCCACGTACAAGATCAGTCACCTGGGGTGATAGGCGCTTCCTTGTGGCCACTCCAAAACTTTGGAACCTTCTGCCAACTGCCATAAAAGCCGCCCGAATCTGATTAGCTTCCGTAGGCTTCTGAAAACATGGTTGTTTAACCAGTGAGAAGACGGTAGGATGATGAACTTTTGTTGCTCCACAGCGCCGAGACACCTTCGGGTATTTGTTGCGCTATAAAAGTTGCGTAAATAAATAAATAAATAAATACGTTGCCTGTTTTCCAAGTCCTCCAACTTTGCCTGCATTTCACAAATCTGAGCATCGTGCTCATTTACTACAACTTCCGAACGGGTCGATCTTTCCTCAGTTACAACCACTCTGTGTTGAAGTTCCTCCATATCCTGTGAGACAGTATTTAATTTACAAGACATCTCCTTCAGGGATGATTGAGTTCTTCTACTATCTTCCCGCATCTGCTCGTAATGTTCTTGAGCTTCACGTTTCTGCTCATTCAGTAGTTGGAGGATCATTTGAAAAGAAGAAGAAACCTCTCCCTGAAGGTTCCAGTTCGTATTTGTATTCTGATTCATATTACTCCCGCAAGCACCATCTAGAGGCAGATTGCTAGCATTGTCACAGACTAGTAAGTCATGTCCAGAAGGTAGATGAGATAAAGCGGAAGATCTGGGAGTCACTCCAGAAATAGTCGATGTCGTTGGAGCAGGCGTTACAATGTGTACGGATCCCGGGGTTGGAATTACTGGTGCAGATGTCAGGATCGTTGACCCATGTGATAGAAGGGTGTCTCCCACTGTTGTTGTTGTTGGATCGACCTTAGTCGTCTCTGATCTTATATTTGTTGTATCAGCATTGAGGGTAGAAGCATTAAGGTGATTACTGGCTGATATAGGAGGGTCTGTTGACGTAATATTATCCATAGCTTCAGTGTTCACGGTTTCTGTAGGAGATATAATTACCCCCTCTATCTCTTCTGGCTCCATGCTTGTCTCAGTAGGGCTGTTGCCCGATAGCCTTAGTACGATAGATTTCACCCCACCTTTAGCTTGCACCCATTTTCTAATGAGACTGTTCTCTGCCATCGCTTTCATTGTAGCAGACTTAGGCTTGATTATATTCCTCCTAACCTTATTCTTTATCTTTGCTCTGTCTTTTTTAATACTATTAGCCTTATCTTTGGCATGGGTTATAGATGTATTACTGCCAGAATCTAATAGATCACAGTATTCTTCATCTGTTTCAGCATTACTGACTTGTTCTGCATCATCTGTATTTTCCACTTCTTGTATCACCCGTATCAAATCTTTAGCAATTATTACTGGGATTGCCTCCTCGGTCGTCACCGCTGGGGCCGTAGTGCTGATAATAGTGTCTGCACCTTCCTTCGTTTGATTGACCTCAGTTACTGCCTGCGCGATTGGTGATCCAGTATTCTCCTCACCAAGTATAACATCCGTAGAAGCGGGTGTGTGGGTAACACCAACAACACTGGGTGGTCCTGTTGCTAGTTGCTTACCCACTATTCTCTTCCCAGCATCTGGGACTGTTCTTTGTTCAGCCCCTACTACCACCGTAGGAGTTATTACAGAAGCGGGCGTGTTAGTCTCTGCCCCGATGCCTGCTGATATCTGCTTTGCTGTTGTGGTCCGGGTATTTCTCCCATGAGGTTTGGGAGCCATGACCCCGATCCTTGCTCTTCTCCCAGCCGCATGTGCTAAACTTAGCTTACAGGTCAGTGAGCCCAGCTGCTCGTAAGAAGTCCAGTTTTTCCGAATTGCCAAAAAGGAGTGTGGGAGACGTGCCAGACCCAGCAGCTCCCTCACCCGTCTTTCAATTAGCCGTAACCACTGCATTAACCGCCACCTCCCCTCAGCAGGATAGTGTAAATGTTTCTCCTGGGTACAGATTACTTATTTCAGCTCTGTACCTCCACAAAAGAAAAACCAGAAACCAGGAAGTTTGTGCCAAGCTAGCAGGAATAGTTAGTTGTTTTTTTGTTTTTTTTTACAGCCACTCGCCGATATGCAGTGTGCCTCTTTCTTCTTGAAAACGGTAGTTGCTGGTACCTGTTAACTCGTTCTTTAAAGTGATCACTCACTTCTTTTTTTTTACATAGTCTTATCACAGTCTTCCAAGCAGCCCTCCATTTGCCTCGAACACCATGCACCGCTCCGTTACATCAACCCGCCTCAGTCCTGTGAGCTGCCGTTTTCCCCCATCATCAGCGCCAGACCCAGCTCAGCTGCTCCCTGCCGTTTCGCTACCTCGCTGCCTCGCTGAGAGACCACTAACCTCGGGTTCACAGATCCAGCACACCCTCGAGAAAAGCGTGATTTGCTGCAGCCTGCCGTGACTCCACCTATGCAGCAAGCAGTAAGGGATTTCCTGCCCTCGTTGTCATTCCACTCCGCTTATATCGTTTGATGTTTAGCAGCCGGAGGAATGGGTGGGGATGCGGGCGGACATGCGGACAGGCGGGAGGGCGGGTGAGCCAGCGGGCGGGCGGGCAGGCTGGTGTGCTTTTCTCTCTTCTCTCGGTGTCCAAACTTCTTATTTTGGGCACCCCCAAAGCTGCCACTGATGTACCGCGGCTCAGGTCGTTAGTAAAGTACACCAAGCCATGTAAAGAAGGTGACAAGCTGCTACCGACGACCGGACCCTCGGAGAGCGTTCTTCACAGTGGCAGTGTCAATCCGCCATCTTGCTCCTTCCCGGTCCGAAAATGAATGTTTTCTGTCTGTATTTATCTGTAAACATCAGTAAAGACGAAAAACATGGAGCCTTAATTATTATTACACATTTATCTCCCAGCAGTACATCTCCCACACTTTGTTAGCTCTAGGCTTCAGATCTGCATTATATAATTATTTTTTCCATTCAGAATAAGATCTTGCAAAGAAAAAGAGAAGAGTCATGAATATATTTTCAGTAGATGGGAAGACATAAACTTTATAAGTTGAAAGCGAATGAAGTAAACACGTGCAGCTCTCACAAAGCAACAGAGCAATTCTGGCAGCATGGGGCACCACCTCCGCACATAACTAGCAACAATCACTAGTCCTTCCAACCATCACCAGTCACAGTAGCACAGAATCAGACCAGTTCTTTTCTCCAAACACAGCGATGGCCACAATTAAATCTCCAGGTTTGGATTTTTGCTATCCTCCCAGCAAACTTGATCAACAGAATCAATATCAATAAGATCAGCTCTTGAGATTGGGTCATATGTCAAAGACAGTAATTGGCTTTAGGTCTATTAGTGGGTCAGTTCAATGACAGACTACCAGTTGAGCCATGCAGAGCTACCAGCATCAAAACCTACTATCATTACTGCAAGATGACACTGAAATCTTGACATCTTTTCCACGAAAACAACTAGTACATGGGCCACTAAAATATATTATTGTTTCCTCTCTTCAAAAAGAAGCTGTGATGCGACACAGTAGCCCTGGCAAATGTTTGATCAATAATACCCTGTTCTCCTAAGTGAGATTATGGAACTGGAGCACATACATACATTTAAAAAATTACTTAAATCAAATGGCCTCTATCATGATTATTCGAGAGATGGAGTAATTAGTAACATATCAAAGAAGACTTATGGTCTGTTACAGAAGAATCAATTATCAATCCCAATTTTATTCAATTTTACCAGCATACAACACAGTAAATCAGCAATACTTGACTTTTGGATGCACAACTACAAGGTAACATCCTACCTGACTTCAATGGGATTGATGGAGATGACGTTAAGGCGTGGCACAAGGCAATCAGTGAGATTCAGTAATTTCTCCATCTTTTCTGTGACAGCAGACCCCCAGCATTATAACTGAATGGGGCTTGCACCTTGATGATCTTTTCCAAGCATTTATAACCTACTTCATCTACCTGGGTAATCTTTTAAACAACTCAGTGCATCCAATGATGATGATCTTGTTTATTCAGCTGTGCTGGCTACCAAAACAACTGAAAAAGTGGAGCAAACTTATAAACAAGCATTTTTCAAAGCCAAGAGGTTGCTCCTATGCTAGAGCTATGGGCTTTGCCAATGCGATGTACTGAAGTTGCACACCAGTGTGGCTGCTGTTCAGCATGACAAAAGTGAGTGGAGTGGGGTGGGTAAATTGGGGTTGATTGGTGTGGGGTAGATTGGGGTTGGGTATATAAGGATGGGGTAGATTGTTGTGGGGTCCATTGGGGTGGAGTAGATTGTGGCAGACTGGGCTAGATTGGGTTGGGGTTGACTTTGATGGAGTAGACTGGAGTGGGGTAGATTGGGGTAGATTGGTTGGGAACAGCCGTTTGAAACTCAACTCAGACAAGACGGAAGTCCTCATCCTGGGACCATCTTCCTCCGCCTGGGACGACTCCTGGTGGCCCCCTGCCCTGGGCAGCGCACCCAAACCAACGGACCACGCACGCAACCTGGGCTTCATCCTGGACTCCTCCCTCTCGATGACCAGACAAGTCAACGCCGTCTCGTCCTCATGCTTCAACATCCTACGCATGCTCCGGAAGATCTTCCGATGGATCCCCATCGAAACCAGGAAGACAGTCACACAGGCACTCGTCACCAGCCGACTGGACTACGGAAACACCCTCTACACCGGAACCACAGCCAAACTACAGAAGAGACTCAAACGCATCCAGAACGCCTCCGCACGACGCATCCTGGACATCCCCCATCACAGCCACATCTCCGGACACCTGAGAAACCTGCACTGGCTCCCTGTCAACAAGAGAATCAAGTTCCGACTCCTCACTCACGCACACAAGGCCCTCCACGACCTGGGCCCCAGGTACCTCAACAACTGCCTGACCTTCTACACTCCCACCCGCCAGCTTCGTTCGACCAGCCACGCCCTTGCCGCCGTTCCACGCATCCGAAGAGCCACCATGGGAGGAAGATCCTTCTCCTACCTGGCAGCCAAGACATGGAACTCCCTCCCCATCCACCTCCGTCAGACCCAAGACCACCTCTCCTTCAGGAAGAAACTCAAGACCTGGCTTTTCGAACAGTAGCAGACCCCCCCTCCCCCAAGCGCCTTGAGACCCTCCGGGTGAGTAGCGCGCTATATAAATTTCTTGATTGATTGATTGGGTAGATTGGGGAAGATGCAGCAGATTGGGATGGGTAGATTGGGGTATATTGGGATAGACTGGGTGGGGTAGATTGGAGTGGGGTAGATTGGAGTGCTGCTGTAGATTCGGGTAGATTAAAATAGGGGAGATTTGGTTAGTTTGGAGTAGGCTAAAGTATGGTAGATTGGAGTGGGATAGATTGGGTAGACTATAGTAGATTTGGGTGGTGTAGATTAAAGTACAGTCAAGAAGGTTAGATTGGAGTGGGGTAAAGTGAGCTAGATTGGTGTAGACCGGAATGGGGTAGATTGGAGTGGGCCATATTGCGGTAGATTGGAGTGGAATAGATTAGGGTAGACTGAAGTAGGTTATATTCGGGTAGTTTGGAGTGGGGTGGAGCTGGGTATTTAGGAGTAGATTGGAGTAGAGTAGAGTAGATCAGGTGGCTAGATTGGGGTACCTAGGGTAGACTGGAGTGGGCTGCATTGGGGTAGATTGGAGTAAATTTAGGTGGGGTAGAGTAGAGTAGATTGGAGTGGGATACATTGGAGTGAGGTAGATTAAGATAGATTGGGGTTGCTTGGGGTACATTGTATAGAGATACATCGGGGTAGATTGGAGTGGGGTAAATTGGAGTGAATTGCAGTAGATTGGAGTTGGTAGATAGGGTGTGGCGCAGCTGCCAGGGTGGCTGACTGCAGAACACGTGGTTAATGGTTTTATCCCTAGCACCGGTGGCAGCTAAACCCAGCACCATGTTACTCAGGGGAATAGCTCGCTTAATCTCCCAGACGGCACCCAGCGCCTTGAGACCCTCAGGGGTGATTAATTTGCGCATTTCAAATACTGGGTATTATATTGGAGTAGATTGGAGTGGGTTAGATTGGAGCAGGGTAGATAGAAGCGGATTAGGGTGGAGGAGAATGGGGTGGGGTAAATGGGAGTAGATTGGGGTGAAGTAGCTCAAAGCAGATTGGGGTGGGGTAGATTGTAGCAGATAGGTGTAGATTGGATTGGGGTAGGTTGAACTGTGGTAGATTCGAGTAGGTTGAATGGGGTAGACTGGAGTAGGGTAGATTGGAGTTTATTGGAGTGGGTAGAGCGGGACAGATTGAAGTGGGGTAAATTAGTATAGATTGAAGTGAGGTAGATTGGGATAGATTGGAGTGGAGTAGATTGGAGTGGGATATATTGTGATAGTTTGTAGTAGATTGATGTAGTATAGATTATAATAGATTGTAGTAAGGTAGATTGGGGTAGATTGGAGTAGATTCAAGAGGGTTGGATTGAACTGGAGTAGACTGGTGTAGATTTGAGTGGGGTAAAGTGGGGCAGATAGGGGTCGACTGGAATAGGGTAGAGTGAAGTGGGGCATATTAGGGTAGACTGGAGTCGGGTAGATGGGAGTATACTCGAGTGGAATAGATCGGGATAGATAGGAGTGTGGTGGAATGGGGTATATTTAGGTAAATTGGAGTGAGGTGGAGTGATGTAGATTGGGAAAGATTGGAGTGGGGTCGGTCGGGTAGACTGGAGTGGGGTAGATTTGAGTGGTGTAGATTAGAGTAGATTGGAGTGGGATAGATTGGAGAAGATTGGGGTAGATTGGAGTGAGGTAGATTGGGGTAGATTGAAGTGGGGTAGCTTGGGGTAGATTGGAGTGGAGTGGATTGGGGTAGATTGCATTAGATTGGAGTGGGTAGATTGGGGTAGATTTGAGTAGATCGGAGTGGGGTAGGTTGTGGAAGGGTAGATCAGAGTGGGCTAGATTGGAGGAGAATGGGGTGGGGTAAATGGGAGTAGATTGGGATGGGGTAGATTGGAGCAGATTGGAGAGGGGTAGATTGCGTTGGGGTAGATTGGAGTAGGTTGATTGAGGTAGACTGCGTGGAGTAGATTGGAGTTGGTGGAGTGGGGTAGATTGAAGTTGGGTAAATTGGGGTAGATTGAAGTGAGGTAGATTGCAGTGGAGTATATTGGAGTGGGATAATTGTGATTGTTTGGAGTTGATTGAAGTTGGGTAGACTGGAATAGATTGGCGTGAGGTAGACTTGAGTATATTGGAGTAGATTCTAGTGGGGTAGATTGAACTAGGGTAGATTGGGGTAGATTTGAGTGGGGTAAAGTGGGATAGATGGGGTAGACTGGAGTGGGGTAGATTGAAGTAGGGCATATTAGGGTAGATTGGAATGGGGTGGATTGGGGTAGACTGGAGTGGGATAGATTGTGGTAGATTGGAATGTGGTGGAGTGGTGTATTTTGGGGTAAATTGGAGTGGGATGGAGTGAGGTAGATTGGAATGTGGTGGAGTGGTGTATTTTGGGGTAAATTGGAGTGGGATGGAGTGAGGTAGATTGGGGTAGATTTGAGTGGGGTAGATCAGGGTAGACTAGAGTGTGGTAGATTGAAGTGGTGTACATTAGAGTAGCGTGGAGTGGGATAGATTGGAGTACATTGGATTGAAGTAGATTGGAGTGGGGTAGATCAGGGTAGACTGGAGTTAGATAGATTTAAATAGATTGGAGTGTGGTGGAGTAGGGTATATTTGGGTAAAATGGAGTGGGTTGAAATGAGGTAGATTGGGATAGATTGGAGTGGGGTAGATCGGGGTAGCTGGAGTAGGGTCTATTGGAGTGGTGTAGATTAGAGTATATTGGAGTGGGATGGATTGGGGTAGATGTTAGTGGGGTAGATTGAAGTGGAGAAGATTGGAGAGAGGTAGAGTGGGTGGGGTAGAATGGAGGGATTGGAAGGAACAGGACATAATTTAAAAGCAACCCAAAGATGTTCATAAAAGGAAACCCTAAGTTGTAAAACAAAGTCATGAACTGCTTGAAGAGTCCGTGGCATATTTGTTGCTGTAAAAGTAATTGCAGAATTGCAACAAAACAAAATGTGCAGGTCAGAAAAAACATGGAAAAAGTGCCCAGAATCACAGCACGAGTAGCAGTTGGAGAGCAGAGGGAAACAAATAAAATGAAAACAATTAGTATTTGCTCCATGCCCCAGGAGAAATAAAAGGCAGTGCCGTTAAGCATATGGTGGTCAGTTAGGAGGCAACTACTAAGAATGACAATTAAGCCAGCAGATTGTAAGTAATGGGCAGACTCCACGCCCTTTACTGTATACAATACCCCTTGCAGCAACAGCACATGTGCTGTTAGGGAGATCTAAAAACATAAAAAGCCTAATTTCAGTATTTCTCCAAAAACTGTTAGGCCACAGGAGTCTAGTACTCCAGGTAATCTGAGAAAGAAAGCGGGCCCCAACTAGCAATCTCACAACTAAATCTGGGTAGAATGTAGTTTTGTTTCTGTAAGAAAAATGTGAAACGTAACACAAAAGGCCCATTTAGCAGTCTCTCTGTGACAAACTGCAAAATTTAACAGGCTGAAGTTGATTACTTAATTTGTGTGGCAGTAAAAAGAGCAGAGGTTTTGCAAAACAGTGAAACAAAAAAAAGATCAGGAAATTCCACCAAGCGGAAAAATGTCTAAAAAAAGTTAATTTATTGCTTAAGACATTTTTCTGTGGGCGGATTTACCATTGAAATTAAATTAAATATTTTGCTCACTGCCACTGACCACCAGGTCAATGGCGTTAACTGGACACAGAGAGCAGGTCACATGGAGTCCAGTTCTGAGATGGGAGTGTGTTGGAGCTAGTTTATGTGCATCATGGACACAAACTGGAAGTCTCCACTAAGTCTTTACAGATGACCTTTTCTTCCAAAAATCGGTAGCGACCAGCAGATATTTACAATTAGTTTTAAATATATGATCATAGTCGTTTGCGAATGAAAAAAACAATTTTTTGAATGCTCCTCTTTGGGTGCACTCATTTATTCTGTTACATAGATTTTCCATGAATATAAAGCTTCTTGCTTTGTGAAAGAATTTCCTGAATTTATGTACATCACAGTATCATGGAGTTTGCAGTGTTTTCCTTTCAGGTTCACATACTTTGTTCAAGCAAACTCCTGCATTTTCAGACACCCCTATTTCAGAGCTTTCTAAACTTCTCTTAAGCCTTCCTGAATAATTGAGCCATTTACCACTAAATAACTGGAAACAGTATAGACCAATTACACCAGTTGCTTTGTGTTGACTGATAAATGCTGTCAGAATGTGCTAAACTAATAGAGTTGCATTATGTATCCTGAAAACTAACAGTTAGGCATGATGAGTAATGTAACACAGCAGGGACTAAGAAGCAAATCTAAATACCATGACACAGTTCTCAGCAGGAGACAGGGCTGGAATGTCTCTACACGTTTGCACTTTTGGATGTGTTACTGTGGAAGCACTTTTTTTTAGTTTTCCCTCTTTCTGGTTTTGGGCTCATACAGCTGCTACACTAACTTAATCACGTCACTCAGATTCTATACTTCACCCACAGAGGTATTGGTCCTCCAATAGACCTTTTCTTCATCACAGTGAGGTGCGAGAAATCAGGGTGTCAAACTGTTGGCCACCCAATGAGGACCAATAATTGGTAGTCCACTCACAAATTAGAGATTCCGCTCAAGTACACTACTCTTAGACTATGACTCTCTATGGTATATTAGAAATCAGATCATTAAAAGCACTGTTTCTGTGGAAAGAACATTAAGACACAATAAAAGAGAGACACATTTAGATGATTTAGTTTTTGTATTAAAGATCCACAATCAATGTATATTAGTACGATTTAGAGCAGTTGTCATTTGTCTTACAGCACATAGTAAAAAAAAACACATTTATTCAAAGTAAATCTATTTCTAAATACAAGAATACATAAAGCGAATGGTTAAGGTTGGGATTTCCTACCACCAACAAAGGTAGGAGGATGGTTCAATAGAGTTCTCTTAGTATTGGGCAAAAGGTCATGTTAGAGTTTATTAAGGAAAAGTCCATGGGAATGGGCAAGGGGAGTGGAGCAATAATCAGGAAAGTTCATGCCTGGTTTTTCACCAGACAGCTTCAAATCGTCCATTAGGTAAGTTCATCAGCATTGGGAAAAAGGCAAGGGGCATAAGAAGTCAATGCTATACTAGGTAGGTAAAGTATATGAAAGGGTCCCAGACCAGAAAGCACAATGAAAAGTTAATCTTCACACAGTTACACAAGATCAAAACCAAAAGGTACTTATGGTTGACAGTGTTTTTATTTTCACTGAACCTAGAGAAAACGTATAATGTTTTTACATTCGCTAATAATATACACAAAGATCAAGTGTGCCCACACGGGGGAGGAGTGTGGAAGGAAGGGTGAGGGGAGGGGGGGGGGGGTTTCAAGTGTCACAATTAGTTAACATCACTAATCATAAGCACAAATCCACAAGTGAAAACATCATTGTCATTGATCCATGAGTGAGAGATCAAGAAAAAACACATGTTAAATAAACCATTATACATGAAACAGAGACTCCTGTAATGATTATTACTATCAAAATTGGGGTAAGGAGTTCGTATAGGTAGAAGATGGTCTACGTTTCGACCCAAAGGTGTAGGACATTGGATCCTTACTGGAGGGTCTTCATCAGGACGTGGGGGGGTGAAGGGAACGGTGGGGCAAAGTCCTGACAGCGCAGGTAGACACAGTCACAAGCCTCCTGGGCGTGTTGCGTCTCCAGGCAGGGCCGGTGCGAGTAAAATTGTCTGTTGGTAAATCGGTCAACCGTTCTGGATGGCACGGCAAAGGAGGTCCCTCAAGCGCGATTATGTCAGACTCCCAGGCGCTCGTCCAAGGGGGAATGAAAATTACTGTCAGCAAGGAGCCGGCTCAGCGTGTCTCCTTGACAGGGGCAGGGGGCCTCCGTAGCCTGAGCGTCCCAAAAAGTGGATCAGGCAGCCATCCGTGGAAGGTCAGAACGGAGCAAGCGTTCGCGCGTGTATGCCTGGAACCAGGAACACTTCCTGACAGTAATTTTCATTCCCCCTTGGACGAGCGCCTGGGAGTCTGACATAATCGTGCTTGAGGGACCTCATTTGCCGTGCCATCCAGAACGGTTGACCGATTTACCAACAGACAATTTTACTCGCACCGGCCCTGCCTGGAGACGCAACACGCCCAGGAGGCTTGTGACTGTGTCTACCTGCGCTGTCAGGACTTTGCCCCACCGTTCCCTTCACCCCCCCACGTCCTGATGAAGACCCTCCAGTAAGGATCCAATGTCCTACACCTTTGGGTCGAAACGTAGACCATCTTCTACCTATACGAACTCCTTACCCCAATTTTGATAGTAATAATCATTACAGGAGTCTCTGTTTCATGTATAATGGTTTATTTAACATGTGTTTTTTCTTGATCTCTCACTCATGGATCAATGACAATGATGTTTTCACTTGTGGATTTGTGCTTATGATTAGTGATGTTAACTAATTGTGACACTTGAAACCCCCCCCCCCTCCCCTCACCCTTCCTTCCACACTCCTCCCCCGTGTGGGCACACTTGATCTTTGTGTATATTATTAGCGAATGTAAAAACATTATACGTTTTCTCTAGGTTCAGTGAAAATAAAAACACTGTCAACCATAAGTACCTTTTGGTTTTGATCTTGTGTAACTGTGTGAAGATTAACTTTTCATTGTGCTTTCTGGTCTGGGACCCTTTCATATACTTTAATCTATTACCCAGGTCCCACTGACCACATGGGTCGAACCCTTCTGTCTACAACATACTAGGTAGGTAGGCAGTCGAGGCGGATTCAAATCTGCTAATATTTTTCGCCTCATTAGGAAGTCATTTTTTATACTCCAAATCATCCATTTGTGACATCCTTTGTCACCATTCAATGATCTGATCGTCATGGGATCATTCTTCCGCTCATCAGGTACAAAATTGATATTCCAACATATTTTCCCATGTTGCTCATTAGAAATAACTGTGATTCCGTCTTCACAGGTTAGTTGACAAACAGTCTAATTACTATGTTACTCTTCATGATTTAAGTTGAAGGGTCAAGTTTCCATCAATTCACTAACAATGAATTAATGGAAAAGTATCTATTGATTTGAGAATGTTGTATAAACAGAAAAGATAAAGCAACATTTGAAGAAATGTAAGGGAGAGGAGTTGGCCTAACGGCTAGGGCTGTCAACCATGAATCTGGGGAACGGGGTTCAAGTCTCAGCAATGACGCTGAACATCCTGTGATTCTGGTCAAATCACTTAATCTGCCTGTGCCTAACAAAGAAATGAATGTGTTCTCATGTAATACAACTGGTGCTATGTAAAGTGCTCTGATACCCGATTTGGATCATGTTTGCACTATATAAAACTGTAAAATAAAAAACAATAAATAAAAAAAAGTAATAAAACTCCATTACTTCAGGCTTTGGAATAATGTAGTCTAAGGAAAAAGGCAATTCAATGCATTTTAAAGTTAGCATTTCTTATTTATTCAAATGAACTCAAAATTAAGTTCAAGCATAATGAAATAAATTAAGCATATCATATATGAAAATAATTGCAATGTTTGTCAGTTATGATTGCACAAAATGATAAACTCTAATTATGGCCTACTATCACAATTTTAAAAGCACCTACATGCAAACTATTATTTAAAATAGTTATAATAAGTACATTTTAGGAAATCTAAGACTAATAATGTCAAGCATTTATGCTGAAAGTTTCAGTCATATGCAATGTAACATGAATACATAGCACTATTTTTTTATTTTTGTTATGGTGCATTACTTAGAAAGCAATAGAGATGCTAAGTCTCATCATTAATATTTGCACAATTGTATGTAGACTCATTTGATTCATAGATATATATATAACTTTATATTACCAACTTGTGTTATTTTGCATCATAGGCGGCATTTTAATCAATAATATTTTCATAATGACTTTGTTAAAATAATGAAGTAATCAGTTAATAACACATATTAAGTTAATTATTCCATTAATCCAGCTATTTCTACAAAGCCAAGCACAATTTTATGGTGCTGGTACTTCAATTTGTCTCAGTTTCAGTGTTGTTTTTCTAGACGTGTTCAACGTCTACATTAATTGGTTTTTGTGTCATGTAAACAATGATCTACGTTTATGTTGCATCAGATGCTATTGATTGCAAATGTGTATTGTCTGTTAGGATACATTCTTCCTCTAATATTATTTTTGATTCATATTCAATTGAGTAATAAAATAAAAGAGTTTTATTCTGATTACAGCACAACATTTTTTATTGTATCTGAGTCGAGTAACTCTCAGAGCTTCATGGCAAGTGGTACATTTTCGGCTGTTGTCTTAAGGCCTGATGTATAAGATGAGGTCAAAGGGCAGCTGGTGTTTTTGCACGCCCACTGACACAGGACAGCACCTTTATTTTGCACTGTGACAAATGCACAAACCATTGCAAACCAAAATGCACATTTAGTATTATTGACACATTCCTGCCTCTTTAATATTATTAAGGCAAAATTAAGATTGTGAACACCGTTGAAGGGGTTGGTCAATGCAGGCATAGAGGGGCACTAAACACAATGGACCTCCTTTGTTGCATTTAGAGAATGACTGTGTTCTTTTTAACATAGTTCTCTTCCTTAAAGGGACAGAGGCAGAATTCCAAAATGCTTTCCATCCTATGTATTGCACTGGGGAGAGCATGCAGTAGTCCCTTGGACAGGTCTACTTTGGTAATGGATACTACTCTCTTTCGGTAGTCGGGAGCTGATCATTGAATTGCCACTGCAATTGTGGCCGCAAACCATTGATACATGTCATTAAAAATCCAAAGAATAAAGGGGCCACCCATTTGATATCATAATTCACGTTTCAACTGGCAATGGCTTGCAAAGTGTACTTTGCAGGCCAGGGAGACAGTTCCTTTGTTAATAGAAACTTTTGGAAAGGGGCGACCACTCGGTCCCCCCGAACGTATGGTGGAGTACCCCGATCCCCCCGGGAAGCCATCTTGGGCGGGAGGCGAGTCTCGGCTGGTATGCCCAAAGCGGCATAGCCGGGGCACGCTTTTTCCCGCCCAAGAGTGGGTTGTCTTAGACACTGAAGCCGCCAGCCACGCCCCCGGAGGCGGGCGGAGGCGGGTTTACGCCCGCCCGAAGAAGGATAAAAGGAGCGACAAGCCAAGGAAGCATCCTCTTGTTCCTGTGCTCTGAAGCTGCACCTCCCCGCTGCACGTGAGCTCGAGAGGGAACGAAGAGCCAATTTTGAGCGTTTTAATTCTTGTCTTTGTTCTTCCAGAGAATCAGCGTTGGAGAATGCCGGGTAAGAAGGCCGGAAAGCGGGTCGGAATCGATCAGATGCTCCGCATGCTCGTAAAAGACATGGCCGAGATGAAGAAACAGATGGCGGCAATGAACGGTGTAGGGGGCCCTAAGCGAGTCGTCGGACCAGCATTGCCGGGAGTAGTCCCTAACGGGAGAGGTAGAAGGGCCAAGAAGGGAGCAACTGGGGAAGAGGCCCCGGTTCCCGAGGCGCCGCCGGCGCACCCTGATACACCGACTGAGGCGCCGATCCCGGTCCCGAAGGAGGGGCAACCAATTCCCGTTGTAGTCACCCCTGTGAACGGGGAGGATATGCCTCCTGAGTTGGCTGCACAGCTGGCAGCGTGGTTGGGGAAAGAGAGTGAGGGGGCTACGGCAGATGACGCCAGGGCAGTAATGAGGCAGTTGCGGCAATCAAGAGAGGCTGCAAAGGCTCCATGTCCTTTTGTTCCCCCGCAGGCTCCAGTGGGTCAACCCGCAGCGGGCATGAGTTCGGCAGCGACTACGGTTACAGCTTCTGGTTCAGGTAAGCAGCTACTGCCGATTGCGGGGGAGGGGTCAGTACCCTCGAGAAGGGAGAAAGTGGCTCAGCATATTCCGATGGAAATCAAGGAGAGGATATGGGCTGAGAAATATGTAAACATGTTTTCTTTACTAACTGATCATTACGAGATTGAGCACGTGAAAGTTCAAAAAGAGTTTATGCACCCGAGTGTTTGGCGCGCCAAGATGGCCGCTTTTAGAGTCGATGAGACGATAGGTAATTGGGGCAGAGCATTTGGCATATTCACTTCAATTATGGGGGAACGGAGGCCTGAACTGTTGGCCGAGTTACCCGTGTACCAGACACGTATTATGGAGTTTTCTCAGACATATGAGGGCAATCAGTGGTTTTGTTATGATAATATTTTTCGTAAGGCCAAGGAGTTCGACACATCTCTGACGTGGGATTGTTACGACTCCATTTCCTGGCAAAAAATGGAGAAATCAGGCATGACAAAGGCGCCATTGTTGGGGGGAAACGGGGGCGAGTTTTCCCGCCATTCATCTGGGGCGCCCTTTCGGGCGGGTTCAAGTAACGAGCATCACTCAAGGTCGAATGGCAATACAGGTAAAAAAGGGGTCTGCTGGAATTTTAACAGGGGAAAGTGTACAAGACCCCAGGGGTCATGCAAGTTTAGGCACGACTGTGGGGGGTGTGGACAGTCCTTGCATCCCGAGACCATGTGCAGAGCCAAAACGGGTGATAACGGAAGTAGGGGAAGCGCCAAACAGGTCTGAAATAGTCCGAGGGGCGCCTTTACCTACCCCGGTTGATACCATGGCAATGATTCCTTGGCTCAATGAATACCCGGATCATGTCTCCGCTGGGGTGTTGCGAGACGGTTTTTCGTATGGTTTCCGCATCCCAGTGGGGAATTTTCAGGGTAAAGTACATTGTAGGAACCAACTGTCGGTCCTGCAGAATACGGCGGTGGTACAAGCGAAGATTGGGAAGGAGGTGACCCGGGGTCGGGTTGCCGGACCATTCGACATGCCACCAGTTGATAAGTTTGTTTGTTCACCCTTGGGAGTGGTCCCCAAGAAGGACCCGGGTGAGTTTAGATTGATACATAACTTGTCAGCCCCGAGAGGTCTTTCGGTGAACGATGCGATAGACCCGGAGGTGTGTTCGGTGCGGTACGCATCTTTCGATGATGCCGTCGCCTTGTTGAATCGCCTGGGGCCCGGAGCGCTGATGGCCAAATCAGACATCGAGTCAGCGTTCAGGTTGCTCCCGGTACACCCAGACGATCAGCGTCTCCTTGGTTTAATGTTTCAGGGGCGCTATTACATGGATAAATGTATGCCAATGGGATGCTCCATATCTTGTGCTTATTTTGAGAAATTCAGTTGTTTTCTGCAATGGGCATTCACAAGAATGACGGGGTTTCAGCATGTTATGCATTATCTTGACGATTTTCTGTTCCTGGGGGCAGCCGGGGACCCAGAATGTGCACAGGCTTTAAAAGAATTTTGTGGTCTGATGAGTCAGTTTGGTGTGCCATTGGCGCCAGGTAAGACTGTGGGGCCATCAACTTCGCTCGAGTTTCTTGGAATAGAGCTCGATTCTGAAGAGGGTTGCTTCCGGTTGCCCAAAGAAAAGGTGAGGAAATTCAGGGCCTCGCTTGAAACATGTATTAGGGAGACTAAGGTGAATTTGCATCAATTGCAGCAGACTGTGGGTCAGTTGAATTTTGCCCTTAGAGTAATGCCAATGGCCCCCCCTTTTTCCCGCTCGATTGCACAAGCCATGGTCGGTCTTAAAGAGGGGCACCACCGCACGAGGCTCTCGGCAGAGATTCGCCAGGACATGCGCATTTGGTTGGCATTCCTGGCGGATTTCAATGGTCGGGTTGTCTGGAACAAGCCGGCGGTGTCCTCCGAGGAGTTGGGGCTGTGGACAGATTCGGCGGGGAGTATAGGCTTTGGCGCCATATTTGGTAATCACTGGTCGGCTCAAACGTGGCCGTCATGGTGGCACGAGTGTGGGCTTACAAGTAACATTGCTTTTCTCAAACTGTTCCCTATTCTGGTGGCCTTGAAAACATGGCCTGAGGGGTTTCGGGATCACTCTGTGGTGTTCTGGTCTGATAACATGACCGTGGTTGAGTGTATCAATAGTCAGGCAGCACGATGCAAATGGATTCTGAGATTGCTCAAGGAAATTGTTTTACTATGTATGCAATTGAACGTGCTCTTTAGGGCGAGACATGTGCCAGGGGTGCTGAATCAGGCTGCTGATGCGCTTTCTCGTTTCCTTATGCAGGCCTTCTAGGGTTTTCTGCCCACAGCGGACCCGGTGGCGGCACCATTTCCCGAAGCTCTCTGGTCTCTCGGTGCCCCGAACTACAAAACCTTGTGGGAGAGAGTTTAGCACCCAGGACAAGGAAGGCATATGAAGGGGCGTTCCGTTCCTATTGGTCCTTTTTGGGTTCTGCTAGGGGGGAGCTTTGGGGCCAGGAAGAGTTTGTCGTAAAGTTTTTGCTGTCATTACATCAGGCAGGCAAATCGGTAGCCACGGCCCAGAGGCATCGGGCCGCCATTTCCTTCATGGCACGGGCTCATGGTATCCAGGACCCTACAGCGTCTTTCGTAGTACAGAAAGCGCTGCGTGGGTGGCAACGCCTTGAGGGTCGCAGAGTAGATGAAAGGCACTCGATAGGTCTGGAAAGGTTGGCCCTGTTACTGTCCGTACTCCCTGCGACATGTTCATCTCAGTCAGAAACAGTGTTATTCCGGGCCGCTTTTGCATTAGCATTCCATGGGGCTATGCGGGTAAGCGAACTGGTGGCAAAGAACAAGCAGGATACGGGGGGGGGACTGTGCCGAGAGCACATTCAAGTTAAGGGGGAGACGATGATTGTCTCGTTTGCCAGGTCCAAGTCCGATCAAGGTGCGATCGGGGACAGTGTAGTGGTCCATCGGATTCCCGGATCTCCCATGTGCCCCGTCGTATGCGTGGAGGAATATTTGGCGCAGAGGGCGGCATCATGGGGGGGGACCTTGTTGAGACACGCTGATGCCACCCCACTGACGAGGTTTCAGTTCCAGCGGGTGCTTGCAATGGCAATTTCGGCCGCGGGCTTGAACCCGGGCGAGTTTGGGACCCATTCCTTCCGGGTAGGGGCTGCTACAGAGGCTACAGCCAGGGGTCTGAGTGTGGAAAAGGTGAAACAATTGGGGCGTTGGTCCTCGAATTGTTACAAAAGGTATGTGCGGTTGCACATGTTGTGAAGCTGATATCATGTACTCACGCTTCTTGTTTTTGTTTGGTTTACAGTTTCGCAAGCTTACGAGGCGGGGCGGACTGTGCAGTCGACCCGACACCTGGGAACCAGCGGTCAGAGATCACCGGCTGAGGAAAAAGTGGTGTGGGTCGTGGGCCACTCATACGTGAGGCGTGCCGCGGACGTATTCAAAGCAGGTGACATGATTCACATGGCTGGGGAATACGGGTGCAGGGTGACCTTCTACGGAAGGGGCGGGCTCTGTATTGACCAGTTTCAACCTTTTTTCAAGGGTTTGTTAGGGCGGACAAGGTCACCGCCATCTATAATCATAGTGCATCTTGGGGGCAATGATTTGGTGACCACTGGTAGACGACTACTTCTCGAGGCGATACTATCCACAGTAAGTTGGTTGGCGAGAAGGGTTCCAGGGTGCACGATTGCATGGTCCCATATGATTCCACGAAAGGTGTGGCGGGGGGCTAATTCAGTGTCTGCTATAAATCATTCTGTGAAAAAGATGAATAACAAGCTTGGTAGACTGTTCCGTACAAGTACATTGCATTCGATTCCTCATGGGTGTATCAGGGGGGACCATATGTATCTTGAAGATGGGGTCCATTTGTCCCGAGTGGGGAATTCTTTACTCATAGGAGACCTCGTAGCTTGGTTAAAGAGTTTACAGCATGACCTTTAGGTAGGAGTTTTTTGGGGGGTCCGGATAGCCGGTCAACTATCCGGCCTGTGGCGGTAAGGTCATGATCGGTGAGCAGTAATTGGAAGATCCCTAGGGGGGGGCGTCACCCATTACGGATGGGAGTGCCCGGGGGGAGGTGGCCATTGGCCCCTCAACGGGGAGGCGGTCCCTTCTAAGGATGGGACGCCGAAAGGAAAGGGAAGGCGGTCAAGGCCCCTCCCTGGATAGGAGGGGCTACGGGCCCCTCCTGGGAATTTCCCGGGGCCAGGACATCTGCGACGGCAGATGTGGTAAGTTGTGTGGGGTGGGGAGGGGGGTCTACGCTACCTTCTAGACACCTCACACGAGTCCTCGGACGACCATTAAAATGGCGTCGAGTTAATTGGGGCCCCCGTCAAGAAAAGGGAAATTGGTATGTGCACATGAGGTGCAGTCCTCTGTGCGGCCGCCCCTCACAAGTGAGGGGGGAGTTCTGGTTTAGGGATCTGACACCGGTTACGACCTTGCCGTTGGCCCTTAACGTTAGGATGTACAATTTCAATTTGAAAATGCATTTGTAGGATGTTAGTATCGGCTAGGAGAACCTTTGTATTAGAAATGTGTTAAGGTCAGCCAAAACATTGTAATGTGGAAAGGAAATTGTACATGATATGAAACTGTTATTTTAATGTTTTAATTTTGTTTCATATTTTAATAAATACGGCCGGGAGGGTAACTCCCTCCCGCCTTCCAAAAGTTCAGAAATGTTTCCGTATTCCCATTCTTGGGGATTGTGTTGAGAGGGGGTGGCGGGTATCTCAGCCATATGGAAAGGGGCGACCACTCGGTCCCCCCGAACGTATGGTGGAGTACCCCGATCCCCCCGGGAAGCCATCTTGGGCGGGAGGCGAGTCTCGGCTGGTATGCCCAAAGCGGCATAGCCGGGGCGCGCTTTTTCCCGCCCAAGAGTGGGTTGTCTTAGACACTGAAGCCACCAGCCACGCCCCCGGAGGCGGGCGGAGGCGGGTTTACGCCCGCCCGAAGAAGGATAAAAGGAGCGACAAGCCAAGGAAGCATCCTCTTGTTCCTGTGCTCTGAAGCTGCACCTCCCCGCTGCACGTGAGCTCGAGACGGAACGAAGAGCCAATTTTGACCCACCCACCAGCCCCTGAAGACAGCAAGTGGTTTTGAAATAAAGTTTTTGACGTGGTAATTCACTTTTCTTACAGGTTGTTCTGAATAAAGTTGTGATTCAGTATGCAATAAAGTGGATAATTCTTTACAGTATGCTTTATCGAATAAAAGTATTTGCACCAGAGTTGATCAGTGATGTTTCGACAGTTCATACTTTGAACATCTTTTTGTCTTTTCCTCTTTAGTAATTAGTCTCTCTAGTTTAGTGTGTCGTATTTATTATTTGGTCGGGCGGTAAGGTCATGATCGGGGAGCAGTAATTAGAAGATCCCTAGGGGGGGGCGTCACCCATTACGGATGGGAGCGCCCGGGGGGAGGTGGCCATTGGCCCCTCAACGGGGAGGCGGTCCCTTCTAAGGATGGGACGCCGAAAGGAAAGGGAAGGCGGTCAAGGCCCCTCCCTGGATAGGAGGGGCTACGGGCCCCTCCTGGGAATTTCCCGGGGCCAGGACATCTGCGACGGCAGATGTGGTAAGTTGTGTGGGGTGGGGAGGGGGGTCTACGCTACCTTCTAGACACCTCACACGAGTCCTCGGACGACCATTAAAATGGCGTCGAGTTAATTGGGGCCCCCGTCAAGAAAAGGGAAATTGGTATGTGCACATGAGGTGCAGTCCTCTGTGCGGCCGCCCCTCACAAGTGAGGGGGGAGTTCTGGTTTAGGGATCTGACACCGGTTACGACCTTGCCGTTGGCCCTTAACGTTAGGATGTACAATTTCAATTTGAAAATGCATTTGTAGGATGTTAGTATCGGCTAGGAAAACCTTTGTATTAGAAATGTGTTAAGGTCAGCCAAAACATCGTAATGTGGAAAGGAAATTGTACATGATATGAAACTGTTATTTTAATGTTTTAATTTTGTTTCATATTTTAATAAATACGGCCTGGAGGGTAACTCCCTCCCGCCTTCCAAAAGTTCAGAAATGTTTCCGTATTCCCATTCTTGGGGATTGTGTTGAGAGGGGGTGGCGGGTATCTCAGCCATAGGGTTTTGCTGCCTTAATGGCTGTTTCTAGTTCATGCCCTTGGTGCTTTCTTCTGTAACCTTCGAATGAGCTACCACTGCTCTTACGTGCTTGTGCTGTCATTGTGCTGTGTAAGAATGCCTCGATTTTGGGCATAAGTACCTCTGAAAGTTTTTGCCTTTTGTAGTTACACAGTGCAAAGTGATAGAAGCAATGTTCCCAATACACAAGGAGTGAACACATGTTCTTGAGAGTTCATGAGGCCTAGAGACTGGAGAAGTGTCTGGGCAATGGACCTTGCAGAAACTGGCCAAATGGCCTTGGCAAGAGAGTGAGGATGGAGTCCAGATGGGTGTCCAGATGCTGAGTGTGAAAATGAATTAGCTCTCAATGCAGCCGCTGCCTGTCATGGGAGCAAGTCATCACGCTAGATGCGCAAATTATTCTTCCAGGAGGGACAGTGAGAAGCAAAGAAAATGTCTTAGAAAAAAATCTAGAATCCGCACAAACCATTAAGAATTGGGGAAAGTGAAGCTGGTGCCAGACAGTAGGCAGGCTCTTGAGGTCATGTAATAGGAAGTCTATAAACATGCTCGAATGCCTGAACGATTATTTTTGTTGCCACAAGTGTTCATAGGTGTTTGTATGTGCATGTTAATGGTCGGGTTTAATTATGTTTCAATGCATATATGTATATATGTATGTATTAATGCATTTAGGTATGTGTAAGTGAATTACGTGCTGGTTCGTTGGGGGCAGTTTTAAAAGTGTATATTAAATTCAGATTCACTTAGAAACGAATGCACTTTACTAGGCCTGGGCATTTTCTTCTGCATAACAGAGAAGTGAAAATATCGCAAAGACACACATTTAGCATTGTTTCGCCTCCATGAAATGTTGGCAGTTCGCACCAGTTTTTGCCAGTTTTACATCTGTTCGGGCTTGCTCGCTAGTTCATTCGTGGATGACATTGCGAGAAAAGCATGACATTCCTTCAGCAGAACAGATTCATGAGCAAACTGAGAAATAATTAGTTGGAGATGGCGTTTATATGTAGAAAGGGTTTGTAGAGTTCAGGGATGAGAGAGTTTAGGGGCGTGATGGCTTTTAAGGGTCATGAATAAGTGGTTTTTAGATATGGTGAGGTGTTTTAGGGTTCTGGGGTGAGTGGAGTTTAGGAGCGGTGCGGGGTTTTAAAGGCTCAGAGATTTGTGGGGTTTCGGCATAGAACGGGGTTTTTAGGGATCAGGGATTTTGCAAATTTTGGTTTTCATTGAATAATGTCTCCAGCCACAGCTCTTTACTACAGGAAATAGGTTTTCACAGAATTACACTAAATCTATCACAAAGCCACTTGTTTTCATAGCTTGGACCCATTGTTTAGTTTGGTGGTAATGCAGGCAGTGGAATTCTTGAAGATTAAAAAATATGTATAGATGTCTATACTGTTGGCTTCATGAACTGAGGCGTTTTAGTCAGATCTGTCGTTTTACAGTTCGTGAATATAACCTTCCAGTTCTCAAACTTCTCTGTCAAAGGAATTGGGAAGGCTAAGGTTGAAATGATCACAAATCATGCAGGCCAGTGGCCAATGGCGTAACACAGGCCGCAGCAGACTCCGCGGTGTGGGGGGGGAGCAGCAGGGGGCCCCCTTGTGACAGTAACCAGGGCGTAGAGCTCATGATCAGGGGCAGATGTATCAAACGTTTTTTTGTCGCAAACGCTGCGAATCGCAAAATAGCAGATTTTGCGACAAAAAAAATCAGAAAATGCGATGTATCATTGAAATCGCATCGCAAACTTAAAGAATCACAAAATTTGCGATTCCTTAAGTGTGAGTCAGCATTTAAGGAATCACAAATTGCGATTCCTTAAATGCTATGTATGAAGCATTCAGGTTTTGCGAATTTACACTAAGAAATCGCAAATTACCACCAACTTGTTGTTGGTGTTAATTTGCGAATTCTTTTACGAATGCACTTTTTGACATTTGTAAAGGTGCCATGTGGCGCTCATACATGCCCTTAGGGCATGTATGTGCGCCATATGTGCACAAATGTAAATTTCAGGGGTGCAGCAGGGTGTCCTTAAGACAACCTTGCACCCTTGAAATTATTCTCAATTTGCGATTAGCAAATTGCGAATCGCAAATTGAGAATAATTTCCCATTCCTTCCTATGGGCCTCCTGGCCCATAGAAATGAATGGAAAATTATTCCTTAATTGAGATTAGCAATTTGCTAATCGCAATTAAGGAATTTTAAGAAATCGCTAAAAAATACCGAATTTCTAGATACATACCATTTTGCAATTCTCAAATAGCAATTCTCAAAAAATCGCTATTTGAGAATCACAAATGGGTATCTTGATACATCTGCCCCTAAATCCGGATCAGGACCCCCCCTGTATATTGTAGGGGGGCCTCCTCAAGCTTCCTTACACCACTGGGCATATGTGCACAAATGTAAATTTCAGGGGTGCAGCAGGGTGTCCTTAAGACAACCTTGCACCCTTGAAATTATTCTCAATTTGCGATTAGCAAATTGCGAATCGCAAATTGAGAATAATTTCCCATTCCTTCCTATGGGCCTCCTGGCCCATAGAAATGAATGGAAAATTATTCCTTAATTGAGATTAGCAATTTGCTAATCGCAATTAAGGAATTTTAAGAAATCGCTAAAAAATACCGAATTTCTAGATACATACCATTTTGCAATTCTCAAATAGCAATTCTCAAAAAATCGCTATTTGAGAATCACAAATGGGTATCTTGATGCATCTGCCCCTAAATCCGGATCAGGACCCCCCCTGTATATTGTAGGGGGGCCTCCTCAAGCTTCCTTACACCACTGGGCAGGGCTCAGCCCAAGAGAGAAGAAAAATGCACCAGAGAATAATGAACCAGCTTTTGGTGTTTTAGCCTCATGACGTGACTCTAGTGATTCTCGAACCCCACTAGGAAAACAAATGTCCATGTCGAGGCAGGGTTAGCAGACCCCTAGACAGACCTCCCAGGATATTGCGGCATAGACTTGAACATTTAGCAGCACAAAAATGGAAATTTAGCGGCACAAAAATTTAAATTTTGTGGCATCATTGCAGCACTTTATTTTACTCGTAATCATTCTTTTTCAGCCTTAAATCAATTTAACCTGCTTTAGGAGAGTATTTAACTCTGAAATAGGCATTATAAACTTTCAAAGAGAGTTTTTTTGCTATATTTTCCTTTGTTGTAACATTCTGGAGCATAGGTTCAGCCAAGCACAATAGCACAGGGAGACCCCAGAGACACCTCTACCCATGAAGACATCAGAGACCCCTCAGACCATAGAGATGACATAGACACCCTGGCAAAGGAGAAGTCAGAGACACCCCTTACCATAGAAACGTCAGACACCCCTGACCATGGAGATGTGAGAGACACCCCTGACCATGGAGATGGGAGAGACACCCCTGACCATGGAGATGTGGGTCGGTTTCTATGAAGCTTGCAGATGCTATGCAGTGTTTAAGCACCAATGTCACTTAAACTGCAGACATCAGCTTAAGTTTGAAATACCTCAAAAGGCAAATGTCTGGAAGTGCAAATGTCACTAAAACAGCAGGCATCGACTAGGAGATGGTCCAACAAGCAAACAACACTGAACACACAACATGTGTGTGTATAGCCAATAGGGACTCCCCATTTTTTGCTCTCTGCCAAGAGACCATTTTTTGCAACCATAATAGGAAATATAGAAGCCATTGTGTTTCTTAACTGATTTTGGGAATCAAAAGCACGAAATGCTGGAGGGTCTGATTAAAGGCTTTCATTTAGAGTGTTGAAAAACGAGTCACTGGGCGTAGTAACTACGTGAACCAGCTTCCAAATACTACTAGATCCAGAGGAAATATTGGATCACAGTGAGGCGTAGTATCGAATGCTTGAGTGCAGACTCAAGATATATCCCAATGATGAGGTCCAGCAAGACCCAAACAGGTCATACTATTTGCTATTGTATTCGCTATGACCCTGTGCAAACTTGTAAAAGAGTAAGTGCAGGTGTCCAAAGTTTTTATTAAGATCCCACTGCCTATGTAGTTTAATGTTCTGGTTGCTTAATAGCAAGGCACTCTATTCAATTCAACCTCATGTCTCTCATCCACTACCATACTCTCAGTGCGCCTCCACCTCAATTCTGCATGATATTTTTAATCCCTGGCCTTTATCACTGTTCTCATCTTTCTCTTACTCCTTTAGTCCACCTTTCAGCCTATCTCTCGCTTGTTCTGATGATGATGAAAAATAGGTACCACGCCCAACAAAATGAGTACCAGTGGAGCCACATGTACCACCGCCTAGGTTAAGCAATAGTTTAACCCTCCCTTTTGAAACAGGTCGCTTTTTTTAAACATGGTGATTTTAACATTTACCTTTATTTTGTCTCACACCCAAACTTTATGAGTGTGACACATTGTACCTATGACAGTTTGGAACTACCAGCGGAAAAAAGGCTAGGAACGCCAACTACGAAGGATCTGATTATGATCATGCTGAAAAACCTTTTTGAAGGAAAAAAGTATGTTTACACCCAAAATGCAATTATGAATTGGGGATAAACTGCACTCAACTCAGGAGTTTGTACCTGCAATTTGCATCAGGATAAGAATGGTATAGACTGCAAGAGCGGATTGCTAAAAAACGTCACTTAGGACACCCGCTAATTGGTAGAATCTTGTGCAAGCTGTATGCTAATCCACAGTCCTGAAAACGCAAACTTTAATCGGAAGCAAACTGCACACTCACTAATATGTGCACCCCGAGTTAACTCAAATTAACAGGTGTGCAATTTGCCTCTGCATTTTGTGGGTCCATCAGGATCGGGCCCTTATTGTGCTGCCTGGTGCTAGCGCTGTGGTACTGTAGCTATGGCACACCATACCACCCAGGTAGATATGCGCAAAATATAGAGAGAGGCAATAAGCTTTAAAGAACGAAGGCCAGCTTCCTCCAGCATCAAGATGCCATTGTGATCTTAAACGATCCTAAAAATGTACACTGATCCTAAAAAGGACATAACACACTATAAATGTTTATTAAAACAATATGCAACCTGGAAGACAGAAAAGCTCCTTTTGAGGTGGGAACCTCTGCTTATTTTACTGCTGTCAGCAACAGAAATAAAATATGAAATGTGCTGGTTAGTATAGTGTAGATACACATACTGCCGCTGACCGCGCGACACGCAGGGGAGCATGGGCGGGACAGTGCCCTAGTCCCACACGACGGGCGAGCAGAGCAGCCCTCAGAGAGCACCCCTCCCCCTGAACGACCTCCCTACCCAAACAACCAATAGGGAGGGCTCACCTGGGAGAAAGGGGTGTTCCTTTAGGTATTTAACTGCGTAGCAACTGTGCTCGGCCTCTCTTTCCCGCCAGGCGTTCCTTCGGCTCTGCGCTGTTCCCACCCTGAACCCTTACCCAGCTGCAGAGCGGCGGTGGATAAGCTGTGAATTTTGTAATGGTCATGTTTTGTGTTGCAGGCAGAGTCACAGGGCGATCTGGAAGCAGATGGACAGTAAGGGTACCTCTGCGGCAGAAGGATACAGTCAAGATACCTCTGCCTGGCACAGTAAGGGTGCCTGAGCCAAGCACCTGGAGCCGAAGGAGGTTCCAGGAAGCAGCGTCGGCGCCCCGTTAGTCCTTCGGGCGGTCGGGGGGCCTGAACCGACCGGGGGTGTGCCTCATCGCTCCGCCCTGACAGGGGGAGCGGGAGTATAATGAAATGGTAATATGCAGCACCGTTAGAGCATCGTCTCGCCGTGCAAGATGGCTCCTTAGGCATGCGGGTCAGCGAAGGGCTGCCGCTTTGGATCGCCTGTAAGATGACCAACCTTAAACGCTATACCTGTTGTACGAAATAAACCTGCAACAGTTCTTTCCCACAAATATGTCTCATGAGTTTCATTGGTATGTAAGTGGAATTGGCATTGCGGGGCGAGCGCTGGCGGTGTGGGCACAATGCCGGTGTGTGTTCACAGAGAAAAGGAGCAGATCACAAAAAATAGAGACTGGCTCTATTCCAAGTCCTTGGTGGTAATGCAGTGCCTGGTGCTAGCACCTTTTACCACCGCATTAGCAAATAAGATTTGTGGATGTGGCAATGCGTGGAAAGAATATTTTCACGTTTTGTATTGCATTTTCACATGGTGGTCATGTGTTTTGCTCATATTATGCGCTGTTGTGCTTTTATGCTGCATTATTGTATTAATGTATTGCAACAATTGACCGACAGGGCAGATGCGGCCAGGACAATGCAAAACAGGACCCTCGCGCCCCCCACCCCACCTCAAAAATACTCAAATTAGAAGCAGTGCTTGACCTATGCCGTAGGACATGATGAGAAAAAGTCAGCGCTCAACAAAGAAAAATTTGATCGAGGCCTCCTCCCTGCCCCTTCTCATTCTCACAGCCTGGCATCTCTGAGGAAGACACGTAGACACGTGTTCACTTGTCCTGTTATGCACAGGTCTAAAACTCTTCGTCATAGACAACACGCCCGAGAAATACATGCAAAGGGGGACATGTCTTGTATTCCTTTCTTCCTAATAAGTGCCTGCTCTTTCCCTTCTTTCACCTCAGCTTCCCTTTGGGCCCTTCTTTTTGTAGGGCGACAAAATATCCTTAGACATCACGTCCTTAATGCTGAAAGTACATATACTTAGTAGTTATTTACTGCAATGTAGCAGTGAGCAGCTGTTATGGCTGTACGGGGCGCACGTAATGATGTGTGTGCGTACAGCAAATAGAAACTTCCCATTTTTTTTGCTAACTGCCGAGAGACCATTTTTCGCAGCCATAATGGAAAAAATTGCAGTCACATAGCTCTTTTGCCGATTTCCCGGTAAATACTGGAGGCTCTGCCTATAGTGTACTAGGACCATGTGAAGTTTTTCTCATAAACTACTCGTAACTCTTAAAAAACACAATTATTATTCAGTTTTTGCAAAGTTTTCTTCATGTTCGTTTTCATATTAAAATTAGAACATTCACTATGAAAACGAACATGAAGAAAACTTTGCGCTTTAGTTCTAACGTAGCAGCGCATGACGCGGCACGTTAGAACTGGAGCGCCGGAGGATGTGCGCATGCGCGAGGAGTGTACTGCGCGTGAGGGGCGACCGGAGCGCGACAGCAGTAAGACGCCCAGCGCTCTTCTGGCGATCTAGTATTATTTAGATAAACCACCACTTTAACCTGCACGCCAGTGTCAGTGTCCTCTTTATAGTGTGAAGGCCAGACTTCACAGTGGCGACGAGGAGTGGGATTTCCAACAAGCACAATCCCCATAAAAAAACCAACTAAGTGACGCGAAGAAAATCTCTACAAGAGCAGCAGTCACCGGGGAACATCGCAGGGCACAGACTGGCTACCAGGAGGTGAAAATCAGTAGCAAGAATCGCAGGAAGAGCGCGGCAGAGGTGCATAAGAACAGATCACGCCCACCACGTGCCCCGGAGCCAGGAATCAAGACGACCTGTGGAGAGGCACGGTAGGAGGGTGGCAGAGCCCCCGTTGAGGCCCTGTTGGAGAGGGGAGACCGCGGTGAAGGGGGAGGAAGAGAACCCCAGCCCAGCACGTCACAAGGCGGGAACGCCAGCGCGCCAGGCAGCCCCAGGAACCAGGGCAGGGAACCGGAAGAACAGGCCAGAATGAGCAACCAAGCATCCTCGCTCACAGCGCCAATTCCGTTTCTGCCCAGACCAGGTGAACCCCAGATGAAATGGGAAGACTGGAGGGAATACTTCAAGAATTACCTCGAAGACTTAGAAGATGAAAGCGGGGAGGCGTTTCCCAGCGTGAGGAAAAGGCGGATACTACTACATAACCAAGGCCCTGAAGGGATAAGAATTGAAATGAAATGAAATGAAATGAAATTTAATTTGTAAAGCGCATGGCTGCCTTAGAGCGTCCCAGCGCTAACCCAACAGATGACAGAAAGTAACTCCGATAGGAAACCGGTACTTAGGGGATCTTAGGAAAAAGAAAAGTTTTGAGTGACTCTCGGAACTTAAGGTAGCAGGGTTCGGTCCGGATATGCCTAGGGAGAGCGTTCCAGTTTTTCACCACATTTACAGTAAAGCAGCGTCCTCCTGTGTGGGCCTTCCTAACTCTTGGAACTATGGCAAGATTTTCCAAATCCGAACGGAGGGCCCGAGCGGGTCTATAGGGACGAATCAGGCTCCTAAGGGCCGGAGGACCTTTGCCTTGGAGCGTCTTATGGGCAATGCATGATGATTTGAAGGAAATTCTCTCATGAACTGGCAGCCAGTGAAGAGCTCTCAACAGTGGTTTGGCCGACGCTTTTCTTGGAGCCCCCAAGAGCATCCTGGCTGCTGCATTCTGCACCCGCTGCAGGATATTAATGGTGGCTTCCGGAGCTGCCAGGAGTAAGGCGTTGCTATAATCCAGTCTGGATAAGATTAATCCCTGGATCAGTAGTTTCCTGGACTGGAAAGGCAGGAGAGGGAGAACTTTCCGCACCGCCCGAAGTAGGCCGAAGCACACGCCAGCGATTTTCTGAGCATGCGTCCTGAAGGTTAGTTCGGGTTCGAACCACACCCTAGGCTTTTGATTTTTTCTTTTGGCAAAGGCAGCTCACCCATACAGGGAGGCCAGAAAGCTTTGGGGAGAGATGTAAATTGGTGGCCCAGGAGCATGATCTCAGTTTTTGCTCCGTTCAATTTGAGCTTTGAGCCAGTCATCCAAGAAAATATTCCGGTGAGGCAGGCCGAAAGATTATCCGGACATCCCTCTTGTTGAGTCAACGAGACGACTAATTGTGTGTCGTCTGCGTAGGTGACAGATTTAATCCCGAAGGGGGCCACCACCTCCTCCAGTGGGGCCATATAAACGTTAAACAAGGTAGGGCTCAAAGAAGAGCCCTGGGGAACTCCACACTGGAGGGGAGTAGATTTGGACATAACACCATTTTCCCAGATCCTAAATGATCGTTTATACAAAAAGGATTCAAGCCATCTCAGCTATGCCTAATCTAGTGAGACGGTGGACTAATATTTCATGGTCAACCGTATCGAACGCAGCACTCAGATCCAAGAGGATCACCACTGCGGATCCTTCTGAATCTTAGATGCACCTTGCCTCCTCTGCCACCACTATGAGGGCTGTGTCAGTGCCCTGTCCCGGGCGAAAACCTGTTTGAGAGTCGCTCAGCAGCCCGTTGCATTCTAAGAACCTTGAGAGATGATGATTAACGATTTTTTCAGTGATTTTGCCCATACCAGGTAACAACGAGATCGGGCGAAAATTGGATAAATCGGAAGTATCAAGCCCCGTTTTTTTTAGGAGTGTCTTGACTCTGGCCTGTTTCACGAACATAGTGCCCGCGCCCCGGCAGGCAGCCGACGATGACGTCTTCAAGCATGCGTTGGAAGATCTGGACAATCACTACCGTCCGGCAGTGTGTGTCTCCATTGATCGCTTCAACTTCCAACAGAGAAAGCAAGAAGAGGGAGAATCGATAGACGACTACGTCGCGGCTTTAAGGAGACTGGCGATTACTTGCAAGTATGGGGCACTCCAAGACAACTTCATTAAAGATCAAACAGTAATGCACACCACCAACAAGACTGTACAAGACAAGTTGTGGGTACACGGAGAAGCGACGCTAAAGGAAGTAATAGCGATGGTGAAGAAAGCAGAGCTCTCGAAGCGTTGTGCCGAAGCAGCAAAAAGGGAGAACGCTCAGAGGATCAAAGTCAACAAGGTGGACGATGCTGAGCCCACGGGAAGACATAGGACAATGCCCGGAGATGGAAGAGGAACTAACAAATGGACGGGAAAGCCGGGACAAACCGGGAGGTAGTCCATGGATAGCAAGTCCACGTGCTACAGATGTGGGAGCACGACACACGCCGCCCAAGACAAACGCTGCCCGGCATTCCGCGCGAAATGCATGTTCTGTGGTCTGATAGGACATTATGAAAAGGTATGTCGCAGAAAAGGGAAGAGGTCGGTGGTGAAATACATAGCACAATCCCAAACAGAAGAGGGAATTGAGAAGGACTTAGATGAAGATGACCTGGTGTGGTGTGTCGAGGAGCAAGTATTGGGAATAGAATGCAAGCGCTCCGATAAACCACGTGCGGACATACTGATAGGGGGAGTAAGGATCAGAATAGCGATAGACTCAGGATCCCCGTACACCATAGTCCAAAGATCGGTGTGGGAAGAAGAGTTCAAGCCGAGTCTAGGCCCCAAATTGGAACCACCAGACATAAGACCAGTGTTGTACACGAGCAACCCGATCCCCATGGTGGGTTACAGGACCCTGAAGTTTCAATTCAGAGAAAGATCAGCAGTATGCAAACTGTACGTATGGAGAAGTGTGGCTCACTGTATGGAGAAGTGTGGCTCACTGGTTAGAGGAGGCAGACCTGGAAGCAGAGGTCAGCCCGGGACCAGGGTTCAATTCCCGGCTCGGCGGGTCTTGAGTCCTAAAATGTCCAGGGACTCGACAATTCTCGCTCCGGTGCCTACTCGATTCATGGGTTCACACTCTGCGACTCTGGGCAATAGCTTGCTTAATCTCCACAACGGCCCCTCGCGGCGGGATGCCTGGCTTTCACCGTGTGGATAACCTGCCGGGGTTATCTCAAAGGGGAATACCAGGACGGGTTCCCTAAGCAAGCGCTTAGATACCGGGTCGGTGATTTGCGCTATATAAATACATGTACGTGGCAGAGAAGGGTCCCTCAGTGTTAGGGTGGAGGGATCAAGGGGGCCTCGGGATAAAACTAGACCGGGAGGCAAGGAACAAGTGCTGCTGACAGACTGTGGAAGTTGGCCGGACCTGGAGAAAGTAAAAAGGGATTTCCCAAAGTATTCGGTGGTACAGTTGGCAAACTGGAGAAGTTCGTGCACAAGATTCTACTCAAAGAGAACTCCCGCCCTGTGTCCCACAAGGTCCGGAATGTACCCATAGCATTGAAGGAGGCAGTGCAACAAGAATTGCGCAGGCTGGAAGAGCAAGGAATAATCAAGCCATAGACAGCTCGGAGTGGTTAGCGCACCTGGTGGTGGCCAGAAAACCAAATGGCAAGATGAGTTTATGTGTGGACCTTCGTGAGCTCAACAAATGCCTGATTGTAGAGAAATTCCCGTTACCCAAGATTGAAGAAATGCTAGCCAAAACGAGAGGAGTTAAATGGTTCTCCACTGTTGACCTCGCATCCGCCTACCAACAAATAGACCTACACCCATCGAGCAGGAAATTCGCGTCCTTCATAACACCCTTCAGATGTTATCTGTTCCGCAGGATGCCCTTCGGGCTAGCGTCTGCTGCAGCGGTGTCCCAAAAACGAATGCACCGCTTATTCAAGGACGTTGATGGCATCCAATACTTCCAGGATGACATCTTAGTTATGGGGATGGACCGAGAAGACCAAAACAGGAAGTTGAACAAAGTACTGAGCGTGCTACAAGAGAAAGGTCTGACAGCCGAATGGGAAAAGTGTAAACTGGGCATGACGTCGGTCACATACCTGGGACATGAGATTGGAGGACAAGGGATCACCCCAAAAAGAGAGAATGTGAAGGCCATCTGCGAAGCCAGAGCGCTGGTCAGCAAAGAAGAAGTGAGGTCGTTCCTGGGTATGGCCGAATATTATATCAAGTTTGTCCAGCACTTTGCCTTGAAGACTCACAAGTTAAGACAGCTCATAAGGGACAAGACTGTGTTCCAGTGGGATGATGAAGCGCAAAAAGAATTTGAGGAATTGAAGAGAGACATAAGCCAAGCAGTGCCACTGCATGGACATGACCCCTTGGGACAGACCATACTGACCAAAGATGCCAGCGAGAAAGGTCTAGGTGCGGTTCTTGCACAGGAAAGGGAAGACAACACAGTAGAGACCCTCAGCTTTGCGTCCAGAGCGTTATTTCCCACGGAACAGAAATTCTACGTTATTGAGAGAAATGCTAGCAGTGACATGGGCCATGGGAAAGTTTCGACAATTCCTCTGGGGCACGAGATTTCGGCTGCAAACCGACCACAAACCACTGGTCAAGGTGCTCACCTCGAGCGGGCATGCCACCGCCACCCCACGCATAGCCAAGATGACCCTGAAACTATTGGAGTACAGATATGATGTGGAGTACATACCAGGAACATGCAATAAAGTGGCTGACTACCTCAGTCGAGCCTCAGCCATGGAGGAAGCACCCAATTCCTTATCAGAGAAGGAGGAGATGGTGGCCGTGATGGAAGACTCAGAGAGAGTGATCAGCAAACTAGAATGGGCGCAAGCGTATGAGGAGGATGAAGACATAAAAGAAGTCAAACACTGCCTAATCAAGGGTTGGCCTGAGAAAAAGAGACTATAGGAAGCGCTCAGGAAACTTTATGTGGTGCGGGAGGAGCTATCTATAAGCGACTCTGGAATCTTTTTGTATCGCAGTGAGACAGTAGTGCCCCCCATGAAATTTATCCCGCTTCTGCTGATCCAGCTACATGAAGGTCACCTCGGCATTGTGAAAATCAAACTACGGGTGAAACAAATGTACTGGTGGCCAGGAATGGACATTCAAGTGGAAAGGCATGTGAGAGACTGTGACCAGTGCCAAGGGGCGGACAAGATATAGAAACTGCTAAGACCAGCGTTGGGAAGATTCGACCAGCCGCGCAACCCCTGGGAAGATGTTTCAGTCGATATTCTAGGGCCGGTGTTTGATAAACAAGGCATCGCAAAATACCTGTGTGTTTTAGTGGACAAATACTCCAAATGGCCAGAAGTTCATGTGCAAGAAGAAATGGACTTGGATACGGTGATAACATTTCTCACCTCTGTGTTTCTAAGAGAAGTGATCCCGAGAACGATCCTGAGCGACAATGGCCCGCAATTCACATCTGAGAAGTGGTACAGATACAGCGAAAGGAATGGTATAAAAACAAAACACACTTCGGTGTACCATCAAGCAAGCAACGGGCAGGTGGAAAGGCTTAACCGTGTCCTAATAGGAACCAAACAGGCTGCCATAATGAAAGGCAAAGACTGGGAGGTAGAAATCCAGAGCATGATGTGGGCGTACAGAATCACCTCCAACTTGACAGGGTACAGCCCCTTCCAGATCCTGAGAGGCAGGCACCCTTTCATGAAAGACAATGTAATTTGTCGAGAGAAGACTGTCACCAGCAAATGGCCACCTGCCGTAGTCCAGCACAATCTGGAGAAAGCCCAGAAAGTATACACTGAGCACTACAACAGGAGGAGAAATGTGAAAGAAACAGCTCTGGAGAGAGGGGAATGGGTGAGAATCAAGCTGACCGTACTGAGAAAGAAGGGAGAAAGCAAGTACAGCCCACCCCTGCAAGTGGAAGAGGTATACGATAGAGCTGCACTACTCAGTGACGGAAAAGTGTGGTCCCAAGATCGCATGGCGAAGATCAATAAAATTATACAGTGGCCTGCGGAGGAAGGAAAAGACCGACGAGATCAGAGACAGAGAAGTGGTGTAGAAAGAATGACTGCAGGAGGTGAATGCCAAGAAGAAGAAGGAATGCACATAGAGAGAGAAGATCTGGGGGTACCAAGTGTGGAGGAGACTCCAAAAGAAAAGGGCGCCACGCCAATGAGAAGTGAACCTAGTCAACTGAGAGAGGGTGTGGTGAGCCCTGCACATGAAGGTGTCCAAGAAGCCTCCACACCGGTAAGACGCACACGTGCTGGAAGAGTGGTGGTCAGACCTGCACATTTCAGAGACTTTGAATTAGAGGACTATTGAACCCCTGAACTCATAGCTAATTGGTGTTTGTATAAAAAGGGGGGATATGAAGTGTTGCGCTCTTGTTCTAACGTGAAAAAAAGGCCAGCAAGGGTTTTTTTTGTTTTATAATTTCTCAGCACTGTCAGGACCTGTTTTGGAACAATCAAAGTACCTAAACCTGAGATTAATCAGTGGCTGTCCTATGTTATTCAGTTATAAAGGGAGTTCCTCAAAGTAAGAACAAAAGGATGTTACCACACTAACATCATATGTACAATAAATGATCAATAAAATACAAGAAACCAGGATTTTGTGTTGTCTGAAAATTATTATTTAAGTTCAAGGCAAAAAAATATATTTATGTACAAAAGGATGAGCATTCATGTAGGGTAGGGTACATACATAGATATAACTTGGATATTCAAGGTATTGGTTATTTTTCCTTTAACATATCCAAATATTGAGTCCAGACTGCTTAAGCACAGTAATTAATTGATTTCAACTTAAAATCAGAAGAAAATCAAAAGATGACATGAAACAAAGCGTGCAGAGTTGGACTAAACAAGTCGACGTTTTGGTCTTTTTTGAAGTTTTCTTAAGACCATCATCAGGACAAAATTAGTAGTATATACAATTGATGACCCTCTGTAAAGAAAACAACAATGTATTATAATATGTACATCTATATTCAAGTACCTGGTTTACAAATCTAAGCATGATTCATTATTTATAATACAAATCTAGACATATTTACATTTTTAATGTTCACATCTCAAATAACAGAATTATTTAAAAGGTCGGTGTGGCGACTAGAACAATATAGGCAAAATTCATTTAAAGAAACAGTGGTCAAGAAGATCCAAGTTAAACAATATCTACGATAGTTCGTGATTGCTGATAAAATAGTGGTAGCTTAGACTCACTTTGAAATCAAAAGCACGTCAGTTAAAATTCAAGACGGCAGCAGCACCTTCAATTGTGGCGTAGGAATCAGGCAAAGAAATAAATCATTTGAGCCCAGAATACACTGCAAGAGATGAAAGTGATTGGTAATTATCTTACCACGAAAATGCTGGGCGTGAATACTATCGTGGATTTGTAGTCAAAACGGGCTGAAAGAGTAGTTTACCTTGTATTGAATATAGTAGTGCAGTCTACAATTTCTGACGGATTGTCCAAGTTAAATCAATTTCAAATCACTTGGATGTTTCTGAATGAGAAAAGAAATATGCGAGTCTTTTTTTAAAAAATGGGGTCATTTTAAATGACTGTCGTTTTGACATATTGCGTTTTATCGGTTATATTAAAAAGCAGATACTTCACAAAACATACTGAAGTTGTCAGAAAGTTAAATGTAACAGGAGGCATTCAGTATGACTATTGGTGCCAAAGTAGTCAAATGGATCGGTGCCGATTTCATTAAGATAACACTGATTGGCACTCGGTTAAGCCGAACTGGAGGGACTGTGCCAAGTAGGCAAGAGAAAAATGCTGGAAAGGGGCAGTGCAATTAAAGCCAAGTATTAAAAAATTACAAAAAAAGGGGGCGATTTAGCAAACACTAGCGATAGTTTTACGTCGGGTTGACTTACTTTAAATCTTGCGCTAAGGAACGTCAGACGAGTCCGGTCAGGGTTTGTAACAGTGTTTCCATTTCACTATGTTTTTATACCGCTGCTCGACTATCAGCGGGTTGCGTATTCTCGCGGTAATATGCGATGGTAGTAACAACCTTGATATTTAATGAAAACAAGGGGGCCATCTTAGCGTGTGTATTTGGTCTTTAACGCAGCTATAGTTGCCATAGTGCAATGTGATATCGCTTGTTAGGGGATTAGATCGCGGTAGTTGTACGTGTTATTTTCTCAGTTTGAAAACCGGGTACAATGTATATTACTAAAGCCGAGCAAGCTAACTTGGCATAATAGTTTTGTTTAAACATATATTTAAATTGTACAATTTTACATTGCTTTTCGGAAGGAAATGTTTTTACTAAACAAGACGATTTTATCAAGAAAAGCGCATTATTTTTCAAAAGAAAATGTTTTTATCAAACAAGACTATTTTATCAAGAAAAAACGTATTCAAACAAGTATAGTAAGTGGCTGTTTATACTGTCACCAACAAGGTGCTCACAGTCTTGTCACTTAAGGTAATTTATATCTGACAGTACAATTAATCCAATGTAGTTTACAGATTATTGGTTAAAGAGTGGAAACATATAATTGTACATCCAGCCTGAATTAGGTTACATTAGTACCAGAGAGATATAGACAGATTAGGTCAGGCAGGCCAGAGTATGCCATTCAGTGCAAGAATTCAATCAATTCTTTACACTGTTAGCCATCTCAATCCAACGGTTTTCCTTGATGATCAGACTTTTATCACAGTTTTTTTGTCTGATAGATGGTTTTACAACATCAATTACCCACCAAGTCATTTCTTTTTCTGAATGTTTAGCAGAAGAGTAGTGTTCTACTAAGGGGGCATTTTCCACTTTGCAGCGAATCCGTGACTGATGTTGGAGGATTCGCTGCTTGATCATTTGAGTGGTTTTCCCTATGTATATTTGGCCACATGGGCACTGAATACAGTAAATTACATGCTTAGATTTGTAAACCAGGTACTTGAATATAGATGTACATATTATAATACATTGTTGTTTTCTTTACAGAGGGTCATCAATTGTATATACTACTAATTTTGTCCTGATGATGGTCTTAAGAAAACTTCAAAAAAGACCGAAACGTCGACTTGTTTAGTCCAACTCTGCACGCTTTGTTTCATGTCATCGTTTGATTTTCTTCTGATTTTAAGTTGAAATCAATTAATTACTGTGCTTAAGCAGTCTGGACTCAATATTTGGATATGTTAAAGGAAAAATAACCAATACCTTGAATATCCAAGTTATATCTATGTATGTACCCTACCCTACATGAATGCTCATCCTTTTGTACCTAAATATATTTTTTTGCCTTGAACTTAAATAATAATTTTCAGACAACACAAAATCCTGGTTTCTTGTATTTTATTGATCATTTATTGTACATATGATGTTAGTGTGGTAACATCCTTTTGTTCTTACTTTGAGGAACTCCCTTTATAACTGAATAACATAGGACAGCCACTGATTAATCTCAGGTTTAGGTACTTTGATTGTTCCAAAACAGGTCCTGACAGTGCTGAGAAATTATAAAACAAAAAAAAACCCTTGCTGGCCTTTTTTTCATTATAATAAACTCTGCCCGAGCCCGCAAGGGTATATTGGGTTGCTCACCTTCTTATCTTGTTCTAACGTAGCTGCACATGACGCTGCACGTTAGAACTGGAGCGCGGGAGGATGTGCGCATGCGCGAGGAGCGTACCGCGCGTGAGGGGCGACCGGAGCGCGACAGCAGTAAGACGCCCGGCGCTCTTCTGGCGATCTAGTATCTTTCAAATAAAGCACCACTTTAACCTGCACACCAGTGTCAGTGTCCTCCTTATAGTGTGAAGGCCAGACTTCACAGTAGTTTATGAGAAAAACTTCACATGTTAATTTTCATATTAAAATTCACGATTGAGGAACATGGCGGCCACTGACTGAACGGCTGCGGGCGCTCCTCTCCGGGCTCGCAATGGCGGCCTGACCTCGAGGCAAAATATATTATAAATCTCCCATTTTGACCCCCTCCTAAACATGGTGTGGACTTCATCGGGCGGAAAACAGCACTTGTGTGCATTGGTACCTGTTTTTTCACTATCTCCTTTGGCGGCAGTTGGACCAGTGTGGAGAATCATCTCCCGACCTTCCGGCTTCAGTTCTGGTGTCAGCGTAGTGAGGCGGCAGGGAAGCTGGGCTGTGCCTGGAGCGCTGGCGTGCAGTGAACGTGGAGCAGCTGAGCAGGCGCCGAGTTGGAGGTGGGGTATCATGGGAGGTGTGCTGAGACAGAGCGTGTTGTTGTGCTGCTCTGACGGCGTTTCCAGTTCGGATTCTTTCTTTCCACCCTCGGAGCAGGTAGAGAGGGTCGGGGCAGGGAACTGGCTGAGCGGGCAGAGTTCCCAGGTGGGGGAGCGTTCAGTGGAAGACTTTTGGCCGCATTGTTTGCTAGAGGGAGGATAACCTCAGGATGTAAAGGTGGTTATCTTGGAATTCACTAAGGACAAACCATCATTCCCCAGAAATAAAAAACGTGTACTGAAGACAGCGTAAGGGGCCATCTTAGGTGAAATTGTCTCTGAATGTATGGAGAGTGGGGTTATAGCTCAAGAGGGAATCTCCACTCCTAAACCAACAACATTAAGAGCTAGGGTGGCACATTTGGTATCAAATAAGCTGATCACTCACTCAATTTTGCCGCAGTGAGTTTCCCCACCAGTAGCTGAAGTTAAAATCTTGACTAAAAAAGAAAAGCAGACTAAACAGCAGGGGAGTTTAGGAATTCCAGCAACCCCTGTGATTTTAAAATTTCTAAGGGGTAAGGTGAAATTGAGGGAGAAGAAAGCTGCTGGGATTAAAGTAAAAATTACCCCATCATTGAAATCTTATTACCAGGTCATGTCCCTTTCCACCACCGACTTAAACCCTCAATCTCAGCCTCAAGTCTCCCCTAGCCCCAAAGTGACATCTCTGCAAAAAGCAGAGACTGCCTTTCCTCCTTCACTGGTCTCTGCACTTTCTCTATCTCCTCCTCCTAAAGGGCGAAAAGGGTTGGAGGCTAAGAAAAGCAAGAAGAATAGTGTGAAGGGAGATTATGTCGTTCCGGAGTTGAGGGAGCCAGTTAATTTGGTAGAATGTACTATCAATTCCAATCTGGATCTAGAAGTGCACCCAGCAATTACCCTTGTTAACAGATACTACATATTGGGCCAACAAAAGGATGTTGATCAGGGGTTAGATCAGACACAGGGGAAGCAACAAGTTCAACTTTGGGAGGAACAGCATGGAATGGATAAGCAAGAACTATCCGAGCCAGTAACAGGGGAGCAAAATAAAGAGTTGGTAAAAGGGCAGATGGAGGATTCAAGAAGCTCCACCAACCAGTATATTGAAGCCTCAACCTTCATTCCATCAGAAATTAAGAGAACCTCAGCCCCAGCTTCCCACTCGTTGGCTGATATCCTCCTGGCTCTGAAGGACGAGATGGCAAACAGATTCACTGTCTCGGAGGCAAACCAAGCCGACTTGGTAAATCGGTTTTTGGTTTCTGAGGCAAATCAGGTGGCCATTCGTTCCTCCTGCGAGTTGCTGGCGCAGAATTTAGAATTAGTCACTGCAAGGACTGGGGCAATTGAAGAGGAAATCCCCAAGATTAAGGCCGCGATGCAGGCTACATCATCACAGCTGGAAAAATCATCTATCTAGAACAAAGAGCTCAAAGATGATCTTGAGAGGTTGGAGAACCATTCAAGGAGAAACAATTTAAAAATCTTGAATATTCCTGAAGCAATGGAGGGCGAAGACGTAAAGGGGTTCTTGATCTCTCTCTTGAAGTGTACAGTTCTGAAGGACCATCTTGGAATAGATTTAAGCAATGAAATCCAGAGAGTCCATAGAGACCCTTTTAAAAGGAATCCAGGCCGGTTGAAACCTCGGAAAATCATGGTCAATTTCTTATCTTATTCTGTGAAAGAACAGATTCTGTCTGCAGCCCTTAAGGAAGGGGCTATCTCCTCTCCATTTTCAGAACAATCTCCTTTCTCCTTTTTTATTAGATCAGACATCTCCCACATACCAGCGGAAAGGCAGTGGGAATTGGGGAAAAGATTATCAGAGTTGAACGGGTTGGGGCGAAGGTCAGCTAAGGTTACCAGCCACATTACGAGTTATGTGGAATAACCACATCCATATGATTTGTTCACCACAAGAAGTCGACATCTTAATAGCAAAAATACAGCATGATAAGCAGGGAGAGCAGTAGGGGGGATTGTAGAAGACTTTTGTAATGCCTCGAGTCAGGTCGCCAGTCTATAATTTTTTTTTTGTATTGGATATGGTTTTTTTAAGCCCGGAGAGGGGAGGAGCCCGAACAGGCATTCGCCTTTTGGAAGGTAGAGTTCCTCAGGGTGTAAGGGGATCTGGGGGTCACGAGGGGTTAGGGAGGGAAAGGGAGAGTGGGGGCGGGGGAGTAGTGGGGAACAGGGTGGTAGAAAAAATATTTAAAAAACACATCTCATCTCACTGGCTATTTAGACCATCTAGACCAAATTGTAAATGTTACCGGTTAATTATGGAATACATAGGGAAAAGACAAAATGAGGGGGGGTCGTAATGCTCAATTTATTTATTTGAACATAAATGGCTTGAGATGTCCAAGAAGACAGAGATTGATTTTTAAATATCTAGAGATGTTACCAGTTCAGGTCTGCTTATTACAAGAAACTCATTTAAATCAAACTGAGGCCGAGAGTATTTTCTCAAAACTCCCGTGGATACAATATTTTTGCCACTCCCAACAATCAATTAACTGCCGCAGGGTTGCAATCTTGGTCAAGAAAGGTCTTACATGTAAAATTAACTCGGTCCAAACAGACCAATCAGGAAGATGGATAATCACCCAGCTGGATTTTGAAGGGGAAAAGATGACTTGCGCCTCCTTTTATGGCCCCAACATGGACGATCCCTCCTTCCTGGTTAAGTTACAGGGCAACCTCATAGCAGCTTCCCCCCCCTTAATAGTGGGAAGTGACTTCAATGTCCGCCTCGACCTGGTTAAGGATAGGTTCAACCAGAGTCATGCTATTGGGTCTCCGCGGTCCTGAAGGGCTTTGAAAAACCTCCTATTAAACATCAATTTGGTGGATGTATGGAGAGCTAAGATGGGTGATACACAGGGTTTCACTTTTCATAGTGCAAAGTACCACCATTTGGCTAGGATAGATTATGTTTCAAAATTTGAGAGAGACCCCTTAACAGCCAGGGGAGTAGGGTACTTTTGACAGTAAGGAGAAATCTTCCCTTGGCAAACTAATTCACGTGATACAACCAGAATGGTTGTTAGAGCCTCCCAAACTATAGCCACTAGATCCCTATGCTAACTAGTACACTCACACAACAGTGATATATCTCATTGTTTATTTTCATAGAAAAATATTCTTTACAAATACAGTTTTTGTTAAAACTGGATGGATTGGATGACGGTCAATTCCTTGAAGCTGAATGGCGAGAAGACCGAGGTGCTGATATTCGGAAAGGACAGGGACGCCTGGTCGAGTGAATGGTGGCCGTCATCACTGGGAACCTGCCCGACCCCTTCACAGTCGGCAAGAAACCTGGGGGTCATCTTTGACATCGAGCTGGCCATGAACCTACAGATCAATAGAACTGTAGCTACCTGCTGGGGAGTTCTAAAAATCCTTCACAGAATAGCTCACTACTCATCCCCGCAGGCAAGAAAACAAACAGTGGTAGCATTGGTTGGATCTCGCTTAGATTATTGCAATGCGCTATACACTGAGATTAACAAGGGACTGGTATATCGCCTGCAAGTAACACAGAATGCAGCAGCGAGATTTGTTCTGGACCTCCCTTGCTCCACCTCCGCCACGTTAGCGAGGAAAAAGCTTCATTGGTTACCCATTGAGCAACGCATTTCTTTTAAAATTACTTGCCTAGTCCATAAGGCCCTTACAGCAGGACCGGCCGATGGACTGGGATCTCTGCTTTCTAATTATATACCCAGCAGATGTCTCAGATCATCTCAACTGAATCTCCTTGTTATCCCCCGTACTAAAAAGACAAGATGGGGAGGTAGAGCTTTTGCATCAGTGGCCCCTCGACTATGGAATGCTCTACCCTGCGAGCTCAAGGCTCTTTCATCCCTGCCCCTCTTTAAGAGAGCTCTCAAGACCTGGTACTTTGGGAAAGCCTATTATTAATCAGTGTATGGTTATGCAATATATTATGTTAGGCGCCTTGATGCCCATTGGGCTGAGTTCTGCGCGTTATAAATTTATTTTAATTTCATTTCATTTAAAAAAAAACTCATTGTGGGGCACTGGTTGGTTGCCACTGACACAAGACTCCTGTTCACATAGCACAAGATCTTACTGTCACAGATTTTCTACTAAAGACCGTTCAGACATTCATATTATTCTGTTCTTTCATCTTGTTGCTGTCCTTTCTTCCTAGAAGCCGCCTTTTTTTTATATAAAAACCTTTTTGTTGCACTTTGGGACTTCTATTTAATTAATACCCATCCTTTTCTCAAGTTCAGAATTCACAGTTGTCAGGGGTCTGCAGTTCTAGGAGCCTTTTGTCAGGGGTGGGCACTATTGGCTGGCTTGGTCCTTATCTTTGGCCGTCCACCGAAACGCGCGTCGGCTTATGTTCCCAGGAAAATGACTATTGTCCTCTTTACATCAGGACTTGTAGTCAAAACCATCCCCCTGGACTGAAACACTCCGACCCATACAACACGTGAAACCATCTTTATGTTGTATTCGCCAGGATTAGATAAATAGATGAATGGATGAAGTTTGAATGATAAAGAAAATTAAATAGGAATGAGTGGGTAAAGATTGAAGTGAATGAGGTAGAATGTGTGTAGTGTGGCTGATACTGGGCAAGGTAGAATCCTCTTAATTATAGTGCTTGCTTATTTATGTCTATTTTATTGGTGATGTATTTTGTACATGTGACAAAAGAAACTTTATATTTATATTGTTGATATCCTCAAAAAAATAATAAAAAAAGATATATATTTTCAAATATGAATTGTTCTGTTTATCCTTGATTTGCCCACGTGATTGTGTAGTGTTGTGTCAACCCCTAGGCTAATCACCCCTCCACTTACATTTGTTGGACCCTTTTGTGAGGGCCTTTGTATCCCAAGGCAGGGTTCTCGTCTTTTCTATTTGCATTGGTCCTTATCTTTAAACATCACAGCTCTTGTCTTCCACACCCCGCGCTTTATTCAACAGTCCTCCGTATCACCGGCCGCGTTCCGTCGGAAACGAAAAGCCTGTGTCAGTGGCAACCAACCAGTGCCCAACTACAGGAGAGACTCATTAGTCAGTCTTGACAAAGATGGTAGAATATTAGTACAATCCATCGAAACGCGTCAACGCCTCTTTTGCACGATCAAGGGACCAAACCTAACCTGTAGATAAAGAATTAAGCAAGTCCAGGATTTAGTTTTGTTTATGCTAGGTCTCAAAACGTGCAACATCTAATGACAAATTACATATGTCTTTGTATGTCTCTCCCTTTTGTGTAATTTTTTCAGTTTTGAGCCAATAAATGTTAATATTAATTGATTATGTTTTTTATCTTTATGTGTACCAAAGTTGTATTTTATGAAATTGCTCATGTGGTTTTATTGTAGGCGCACAATGAGTTGTTTTTAACAAAAACTGCATTTGTAAAGAATATTTTTTTATGAAAATAAACAATGAGCTATATCACTGTCGTGTGAGTGTACTAGATAGCATAGGGATCTAGTGGCTATAGTTTGGGCGGCTATAACAACCATTCTGGTTGTATCACGTGAATTAGTTTGCCAAGGGAAGATTTCTCCTTACTAGGATAGATTATGTCCTGGTTAATAAAGAGGCCCCAGATAATTTTTTTAGTATATCTATATCACCAAGTCATGTTTCAGATCACGCTCCTCTGCTCTTCCTATTTTCCATACGTAGTTCAAGTTTGCTATCAAAATGGACTTTGAATAGAGTATTTTTGGCAGACACCGAGATTATTCAGGCAATTAAAGAGGCCTCCCTCTAATTTTTTACTATCAATGTAGGCTCCACCTCAATAGACCACGTGTGGGATACATATAAAGCCAATTTAAGAGGGGTGTTGGGTAATCTAATAAGAACTAAAAATAAAAAAAAGACTCTCGAATTACAGTCCTTGGAGTCAAGAATATCTGTGCTTGACAAAGAAAGGAATCTTATCAATCAAAAGAATACTGGGAATGTGGATGAGTTAGAGAAGAAACTTGAAGAAGCCAGGTAGAACCTTAGGATCTTCTTAGACGAGAAATGTAAGGCCCAGTGGCAAGTATGTAATATGGAGAACTTTGAGTACGGGAAAAGAGCTGGGGCATTATTGGCCTGGAAAGCGAGGTCGGACCGGGCAAAAAATGATATAAGTGAACTTATCATTGATAGTGAGGGTACCAAATCAAGTAAGCATGCAGAAATGCAGGAATGCCTTCGGTCCCTCTTTTCAACCCTGTATAAAGAGAACATGACTCCTTCTCCCGAAACGATTGGTTTATGGTTAAGGAACAAATCGTTACCTGTGTTAACTGAATCTGCTAAAGAATTATTAGAAGCACCCATATCTCTTGTGGAGATAGGGGACCAAATAAAATGGGCAAAAAATAAAAAAGCTGTTGGTCCTGACTCTCTCCCCAATGAGATCTATAAAATGTTATCAGAGGAGCTTTTACCTATTCTTCATACTCTTTTCAATTCCGTTTATAGCACTACCGGGGTGGTCCCAAGATCATGGAAAGAGGCTTCAATAGTTTCAATATTGAAGCCAGGGAAAGACCCCCTGCTGGCAGATTCCTGCCGACCAATCTCCTTGCTGAATGCCAACTATAAGATCTTCATGCGCATTCTGGCAGGGAGACTGGCAAAATTGGCACCTAGCCTGATAAACATCGACCAGAAAAGCTTTATGGTAGGGAGATCCATTGAGGAGCAAACCCAAAGTCTGATTGGGAATATCGATCTGGCAGAGGTTAGAGCCGATCCCTTGGCGGTAGTGGCCTTGGATCCCACCAAGGTTTTTGATCGGGTGTGCTGGAGTTATCTATGGGGGCTGTTAGAGGCTGCAGGCATGGGCCCAATATTTGTGCAGACCTTAAAGAAATGTTACTCTGGGCTTCTGCGAAAATCCTGTTAAATGGTTTCCTGATTCCAAGCTCTGAAATACAGAGAGTAACAAGGCAGGGATGTTCTTTATCCCCGCTGTTATTCAATATCTATATAGAACCCCTGGTGCAGGTGATTAGGCAGAATAATGTTATTGAACCATTCGAATCACAAGATTATCATTGTAAAATTGCACTCTATGCCGAAGATGTTATTGTCTACACCAGTGACCCCAACATTGCCATTCCTCGGCTCGAATTATTGTTAAAGAAGTATGGCTCAATGTCGGGATACCTTGCTAATACGGCCAAAACTGAAATTATGTGCTGGAATACGACTTACAGGGGAGGTCCCAAAAGTGGGGAGTTTAGGTACCTTGGGATAAAAATAGTGAAGGACCTGAAGAAAATCCCCATCTTAAATTTGGTAAAAATTGAAAAAGACATAGATGATCTCTTTGCTAGGTGGAAAAAACTCCCAATGACCATTTATGGAAGGGTAAACCCGGTAAAGATGTCAGTCCTACCTAAATTGACATATCTTTTTAACACGATCCCTCTTACCTTTCCCCGGAAAATAATTGGTAAAATCCAGGGTAAAATTGAAAGCTTTATATGGGGGCAGAAAAGCGCAAGATTATCCTGGAAGAAACTAAGAAGAAAGCTCCTAAAGGGTGGCCTGGCCCAACCAGATATTACCTGGTACTAGATGGCTTTTCAATTTAAGGGCATCAGGATGTTGCTAACGAAACCAGTGGAGACTAAGTGGGGTAGGCTTTTGGGGGAAATGGTCTCAACAGAGTGGGACAATGGGCAACGTGGGTTCCTCTATAAATTCGGGGCTCCCAGATTTTTTAAACTTGTACGCCTCAAGGTTCTGAAATCTGCTTTATCAACTTGGTATAGAATGAGGCGAATCTGGGGTATTGGCTATTTTTATGATTTCACGCCCATTTAGGATTCACCAGGGACCCCTGTATGCTTGAATGACAGCTTAGCAACTCCCATAAGAAGAGCGGGCCTTGAGTGTTGGTCGGATTTGGTGGACTTAGAAGGGGTACTCCCTTGGGACCTGTTAGTAGTTAAGATTGGCTCCACCTTTTCAAGGTTCAAGTACCTCCAGTTAAGATCATGGTACGAGGCGGAAGCTGGCGAAATTAGAGGGAACTGGGATCTAGAGCAGCTACTACAAGACCCGCAACCAAGAAAAAAGGAGATATCTCTTTGATATGCCAAAAAGCTTGAAGCGGAGGATAGTGAGATCCCGCCCCAATCATCTGTGTGGAACTCCCTTCAACAAGTCCACCCAATAGAAGATCGAATTGAATCCTCTCTAAAGCTACTTTATAAATTCAGAAAGCCAGCCAGACTAAAAAAGAATAATTTCTTTGTACTGAACAGGCTCTATTATACCCCGGCTAGAATTGCCAAGTTTGCCCCGGTTCCGGTTCCACAATGTCCAAGATGTAAACGTGATAAAGCCGACGATATTCATATGTTTTACGAATGCATTGAATTAAGTCTATTCGGGAAGAATGTGGGGGAGACCTTGACAGCTATTTTTGGAATAGATTTGGGAATCAATGTTAATCTTGTGATTTTTGGCTCAAATGATGTTACAAAGGAGGCGCTGTCGCAGATAGATAGGGGATTATTGTTGTATCTTATTATTCCAGCAAGGAGAGAAATCTGTTTAAGGTGGAAAGACCCGATCCCCCCAGTAGAGAAACCTGGATAAAAGCTGCAATGAATATGGCATGCCTAGATCAGGGAGGCAGGACAGGAACATATGATACCATCTGGGCTCCTCTCTTAATTTGGGGACGCCGCCTACACATGATAAACTGTTAGATCTATGGTGCCCGACTCTTGGTCCAATGATTACATCTGACCTCAACCACGTGAGGAAGGCCATGGGGGCCTAGATCCATGCAGTGAGCTGAAGGGCGCCCAGGTACACAGAATCCGGCTTGTAAAATCTGCTTCGGTCTAAGGTGAGATGAGGGCAAAAAAAAAAGACAAAAAAAAAAGAAATTAGAACATTCACACCCCTTTCCTTTTGCTTTGAGAAAAAAAGATTGCCACAATCTGTATAGTTTCATAGTTTCAAGGAAAAAAGTTTCAAAGATAAATTGTTAGATATGGCATATCCACTTCGAATACTAACTAGCACTCATGATGAAATACAGTGGCTCATGTTTGAAACCATTTTGCAGTTGCAAAGGATAAGATGCACAAAAGGGCAGGGTTTGCGACCACATGGTACCTTTTTCAAATCTACTAACCCCATTTTTTTATTTGGTAACATTGTGTAATCGAAGAATGGGTTTAAAAAGGTAGATCAAACCACTATTTGGAAGGTGTCTGTTTAAGGTATCCTGCCCAAATAGCGATTTGTTATGGTATGCATAGGGGTACTAACACATTTGCAAAGGGCAGTAGTCCCAATGAAAAACAAGCATTGGCAACACCAATATGCCAGGCCTCTGGAAGAGCTATTGGCCTTGCCAATATGTTTCAGCACTGTTGCATACCTGAGTGACTGGTGTTCAACATGGCTAAAAGTTAGTGGGGTAAAGGAGAGTGGTGTGGACTGGAGTGTCATAAAGTGGAGCAGAGTGGAGGGTTATGAAATGGTGTAGAATGGTGTGGAGTGGAGTACAGTCGAGTTGAGTGGCATGGAGATAGGAGGAGGAGTACAGTGGAGTGTCACAGAGTAATGTACAGTGTTGTGGGTGTCATGGATGGATTCAAGCGTTGTAGAGTGGAAGGGCGCAGAGTTGAGTGAAGTACAGTGTCAGAGTTTACTAGAGTGGAGTGGCATACAGTGTCGAGGAGTAGTGTAAAGCAGAGTTCAGTGGCATAGAGGGTGTTGTGTAGTGGAGTAGAGTGTTGTAGAGTAAAATGGAATAGAGCCGAGTAGATTGGCATAAAGTGGAGTGGCATAAAGTGAAGTGGAGTGGAGCTGAGTAGTGTGTCATAGAATAGAGTGCAGTAAAGTTGCCTGGAGTGACGGTGGGAGTTGTGTAGTGCGTCGTAGAGTGGATTAGTGTTGTAGATTGGCATCGAGTGGAGTAGAGTGCTGTAGAGTGGAGTAGAGTGGCAATGGATCAGAGTTTAATGGATTATAACCTCATAGATTGGAGTGGAGTGAAATGGAGTGTCATAGAGTGGAGTAGAGTGGCCTAGGGTGAAGTGGTGGAAAGTACAGTGGTGCAGAGTAGATTTGCATAGAGTGCAGTGGATTAGAATGCATTGGTTTTGAGTAAAGTGTTGCACTGGCGTAGAGTGCGGTGATGTAGAGTAGCATAGAGTGCAGTGGCATAGAGTAGAGTGGTGCAAAGTAGATTGCCTTGGTGTAGAGTGCAATGGCATTGAGTGGAGTGGATCAGAGTAGAGTAGATTGGCATAGAGTGAAGTGGTGTGGAGTAGTGCAGGGTACAGTGCAGAGGTGTCGAATAGAGTGCAGTGGTGGAGAGTGCAGTGATGGAGAGAGCAGTGGCGGAGAGAGCAGTGGCCCAGAGTGCAGTGGCATAGAGTGTTATGGTGTAGAGTCGAGTGGTGTAGAGTGGAGTGCATTGGCATAGAGTGCAGTCGGACTGAGTACAGGGTTGTAGAGTGCAGGGTTGTAGAGTGGTGCAGAGTAGAGTGGTACAGAGAGCAGTGACAGAGTAGTGTGATGCAGAGTAGAGTGGTGCAGAGAGCAGTGACATAGAATACAGTGGTGCAGAGTAGAACAGGGTGGTGTGCAGTGCAGTGACGTAGAGTGCAATGGTGTAGAGTGCCATAGAGTGCAATGGCATAGAGTAAAATGTTGTAAAGTATAGTGGCAGAAAGTGCAGTGGTACAAAGGAGTTTGCACAGGTGCAGTGGCATAGGATGCATTGGTTTTGAGTAAAGCGGTGAAGAGTGCATTGGCGTAGAGTGCAGTGGTGTACAGTATAGTTGCATAGCATAGACTACAGAGGCATAGAGTGGTGCAGCATAGCGTGCAGTGGGGTAGGGTGGCATAGAGGGCAGTGCCAATGCCTCCATGAGAGGAGTGGCCTAGAGTTGATTGTTTCAGAGTAGAGTGGAGTGGCGTAGGGTAGAGTATAGTGGTATGGAGTATAGCACAGTGACATAGAGTAGAGTAGTGCAGCATTGCTTGTAGTGGCATAGAGTGAAGCGGTGCAGAGTGGCATGGACTGCAGTGGCATAGAGTACATTGTTTCAGAGTAGAGTGGTGTGGTGCAGGGCATAGTATAGTGGTGCAGTGGCATTAAGTAGTGGCCTAGAGTAGAGTAGTGCAGCGTTGATTGCAGTGGCATAGAGTGGAGTGAAACAGAGTGGCATAAAGCAGAGTTAAATAGAGTGCAGTGGTATAGAGTAGATTGTTCCAGAGTAGATTGAAGTGACATAGAGTGGAGTAGTGCAGGGTAGAGTGAAGCAGTATAGAGTAGTGGAGTAGAGTCCAGTGTTGCAGAGTGGTGCAGAGTGGAGTGGACTAGACTATAGTGATGTAGAGTGCAGTGGTGAAGAATGCAGTGCGGCATAGTAGAGTGGGGCAGAGTGCACTAGCATAGAGTAGAGTGGTGCTGAGTAGAGTAGAGAGGTGTAGAGTGAAGTGGCATAGAGTGAAATGTCAGAGTGCAGTGGTGCACAGTAAACTAACATGGCGTTGAGTGGTACAGAGTCGAATGCAGTGGCACCGAGTGAAGTGGGTCAGAGTAATGTGGCACAGAGTAGAGTGGCATAGAGTGACAGAGAGATCCGTGCCAGAGAGTGCAGTTTTGGAGAGTAGAGTGCAGTGGTGTAGCATATAGTTGCATAGAGTGCATTGGTGTAGGGCAGAGGTCTTCAAACTTTTGGGTGCCGAGACCCCCCTGTCAACATTTTCAGTCGTAAGGACCCCCTCCTGACAAACATTTCTAAACCTGTAGGCAGAGCTTCTGGAATTACGAGGCAGGTGAGGACCAAATTACACGAAAAAGCTTGACTAAATTGTGTGGGAGGAAAATGTAAATAATGTTATGTGATGCCACGTTATTTTGGTATAGAATTGCTTCATTATTTTGACATTTTTTGCACACAACAACACAGGAAAGATTTCACCCCATCAGTACCAGTTTATAACCAAAATACAGCAATTAACATCAGAAAGATGTCTAGTCAACCTTCCACTCCGCAGGAATACGTGCTGCCACATTAGAAGCTCACCTGGCACTGGCCGGGAGCAGCAGGGGTCCCTTAAAACCCTGGTGGTCTTGTGCAGAGTAAAGCAATTTACCCATGCCGCTTTCATCTCACCCCCTCCCTTCCATCCCTCTCTCCTCTCCCAACCCTGTATCCCTCTCTCATATTGCTGGCATTTTCTTTCACCCCTTTTTACAACTTCTGAACTCTCCCCATTCAACTTCTCACTTCACCCTTAATCACCTCTTGCCATTCTGTCTTTTCACTGCCCTCATCTCTAACAGTTTTTCGCATTTATCTCATGGCCTCTCTGGCCCGTCACCTCCCGTGCCCATCTTCACTTCTCATTCACCTCAAGTCTCTCTATTCAAATTGTTGTCTATTTGTATCTTGCACCTCTCCAGTCCCCCTATTCATCTTTCACATGTCTACTTTGTTCTTTCACACCTTCTTGAACAAATGTCCCTCTCCCCTGTTACCTCCGCACCAGTGCTTAATTAGAGCAGGTGGTTTCTGGTGCTCCGCACTGGCACCTAATTGTGCACACTGGCACTATGACTGTCTGCCACATGGTTGCTCTGTCGGAGTTTTTTAGAGATGAGCAGAACAGCTGTTTATTAATTCAATATACATTAAAAACGATAAACTCCTGTCATCAATGCCATTCTTATAGCTTTGGGGGCTTGAAATAGTCACACTTGTACAGTGTTATGGTTGGTAGTTGCATAGGTATTGTCATTGGCCGCACAGGCAAGTGGTTAAAGTTGGAGTGGCACCAACAATGCACCTCATCTCTCTGTAGCACCTTTCTGACAAACATTTTTTTTATAGTGCTACACATAGTTTACTCACACTCAGTTCTATGATCTGCATAGTACATATTCTTTGTAGCAGGCACATTTAACCCTCTGCGGATGAGAAGAGTGCCCATGTGAGTGCACGGTGAGCGATGCAACAGTATGAGAGTAGGGACTGCAGGGTGAGTGAGGTGGCCATATGAATTTGGGTGTGGATATAAGTGCAGAGTGGGATGAATGAATGCATGGTTAATGATGGGCTTGTTTGAGCGAGTTGCAAATTGAGCAGTGAGGGGGCAGGTGAATGAGGTGTCACATGAGTGCAGTATGAGTGCAGTATGAGTGCAGATGAGTAGTGTGACTGCAGGCTGAGGTATTGTGATTTCCGAGTGATCACTGTGAGTGTGAGTGCAGGGTGAGCGTGAAAGTGAAGTGTAAGAATGAGAAGTGAATTCTCTGAATGCAGGGTGCATTTCCAGACACTTGAAGTAAATGTATGTGTCTTGTAAAGCGCACTGCTACCCAGAGGCGTCCTGGCGCTATAGACCGCTGGGGAACCCGTCCTGGCTTTCCCTGTGAGACGTTCCCTCCTGGGTATCTCCAAGGTGAAACCAGGCATCCCCGGCGTTTGTGGGGGGCCATTGTGGAGATGAAGCAAGCTAATGCCCAGAGTTGCCGAGTGTGATCCCTGGTTAGAGTTGGCACCGAGGTGAGAATTATCGAGTCCGCTGACCCTGGTTCACGACCCTGCCGCATCAGGGATTGAACCCTGGTCCCAGGCCATCCTCTGCTTCTGGGTCTGCCGCCTCTAACCAGTGAGCCACACCACTCCACATATCATTGACGGCGGCGTAGGGTTTAAGATATAAGTTAAACTATTGCTATTATGACATTAATCAGGGATCGAGGGTGGAGGAAATAAATAATATGCTGATCTTGCAGCACACTTCCAGTCCTATGGTTAGGGTTGCCTGCTCATTATTTTGATGTCCCAGATGGTACAAAAATAAGCAGTCACCTAAAGCTGTATATTTCAGCACTCATCTGTGCATACTGGGAACAGCAAATCTAAATTGAAAGCACTTTTAATTGTGTTCTAGGGCTGCCTCAATGATCCATGACTGATAATTAAAAGGAACAAGACAGAAAAGTCACATTACGAATGTATTTATTTATGCGTTTTTATATAGCGCAGACTTTACCCGAAGGTGTCAGAGCGCTTCATAATAGGAACAGTAATGATACATGAGGAGAAAATTACAAGTGAACAAATTACAAAAGCAAACGTTAAGTTACATGAGGCAAAAGTGACAATAGTGAGCAACCAAAATACAAGAGGTAGCAAACGGTACATTACAGGAGGAAAAAGTGATATGTGTGCAGGTTACAAAAGCGTATAAAGTACAAGTAGAGGTATAATACTGCAATAATTGGCAGACACTCCAGCACGAGAACAGACATTATGTAGGCAATGGTGGCACTTGTGCAAGTATCTAAAGCAAACAAAATGTGAGAGGTAGCAAACAGTGTGTTACAAGAGAAATGTCTGGAATTTTTTTATTCTGGCAACCCTACTTTATATTTATTTTCATGAAATGCATTCTCACACTATTGCAGTAAATGTAAAATACAAATGTGAGGAAAAGGCTGAGTTGGGGCCCAGGGGGTACTGGAACTATAGAACAAAACTAAGCCTCAGTAACCAGTTTTCAAAAGGTATTTAAATATGCAAATGGTCGTTAACGACCTGTGAAAAACTCAGGGGTGCGAGGCTGTGCTGGAGATAAGACTGCAGACACAGCCCAGCGCAGCTCACAGCAGCTCGAGCTGAGACACACTACGAGGGAGGAGGGGGGCTGAATGACTTGTCAGATGGGCCCCGGGCAGAAGTGTGAACGGGAATGCGCGACCCCCTTTCCATCACTCCACGGCCCCCCTGGGGGTCGCGCCCCACACTTTGAAGACCCCTGGTGTAGGGTGAAGTGGAGTACAAAGGTGCAGAGTATAGTGACGTAGAGTGCAATGGTGTAGAGTCGAGTGGAGCAGAGTGCAGTGGCATAGAGTACAGTGGCATACTTTGCAGTTGTGCAGAGTAGATTGGTATGGAGTGCTGTGGCATAGAGTGCACTGGGTTTGAGGAAAGTGGTGTAGAGTGCAGTGGCATAGAGTGTTGTGGCACCAAGCATAGTGGCATAGAGTGCAGCAGTGTGGTGTGGAATAGCGCAGAGTGGAGTGACATTGAGTGGAGTGGCGCAGAATGGAATAGTGTGGTGTAGACTGCCAAGGCATAAAGTAGATTGCTTCAGAGTAGAGTGAAATGGCATAGAGTGCAGTGGTATAGAGTGTCGTAGAGGGCAATGATTAGAGTGGCTTAGAGTGGATTGGTATAGAGTGCAGTGATGTAGAGTGGAGCAGTGCAGAGTAGAGTGGTGTAGAGTTCAGTGATGTAGAGTTCAGTGGAGTAGAGTGGCATAAAGCAGAGTGGCCTAGAGTGCAGTGTTGCAAAGTATACTGCTTTAGAGTGCAGTGATGTATAGTAGAGTGGTTTGGAGTGCATTGAAATATAGTGCAGTGGTACACAGTAGAGTGCCATAGAGTGCAGTGGTGCAGAGTAGAGTGGCATAGAGTGCAGTGGTGCAGAGTAGAGTGCTGTAGAGAACAGTGGTGCAGAGGACAGTGGTGTAGAGTAGAATAGAGTGGCATTGGTTGCAGTGACAGAGAAGAACATGCAGTGTAGAGTGCAGTTGGGTAGAGTGCAGTGGTGGAGAGAAGATTGGCGTAGAGTGCATTAGTTTTCAGTAAAGTGGTGTAGAGGGTATTGGCACACAGTGAAGTGGAATGGAGTGGTACAGAGTAGAGTGGATTGGCATTGAGTGCAGCGGTGCGGAGTACAGTGGCAAAGAGTAGATTGTTTCAGAGTAGAGTGTAGTGACATAGAGGCAATTAGCATTGAGTGCACTGGCTTGCAGTAGAGTGATACCGAATGGAGTGTATTGGTGTAGAGTGCAGTAGCATTGAGTGGAGTGCCACAGAGTGGTGTAGAGGGAAGTGGCAAAGAGCGCAGTGGTATATAGTACAGTAGTGTAGAGTTGAGTTCATTGGCATAGAGTAGAGTGGAATAGAATAGTGTAGAGGAGATAGGCGTGGAGTGGAGTGGTGCAGAGAAGAGTGCAGCAACACATTGTTGAGTGGAGTGGCATAGTATGGAGTTGTGCAGAGTGGAGTGCAGTGGTGTGGAGTGGAGGGGTGAAGAGTGGTGTGGAGTGGGATAATGTTGAGTATGGATGGTATGGTAGCGTACTGACATTACAGACAACACATCTTCAATTGAAATGACCATTACATTTGCACTCACATACAGTTTTACTTGTAAAAGTATACAGTGCACAAATGATAATGTGAGAAATGTCATCAACCAATGTATTGATTTGATCATCAGCCCAGTTCATTTACAGACATTCTAATTTTAGTTGTGTGCTAGAAAAAAAAATACATCATACACCCTTCCTCAAGCAGACCTCCAGTAGCTGGCATGATTGTCACATAAAGCATGTCACTTTGCAGTCAGAGAAAGACAAATAAACACCAAGCTCCTTTGAAGACATAGCATGAAATTTGAACCCTCTCTTTGAGTGCACAGCGAATTTGACAAGATAAGAACAAGGGGTCATATTATCAAGAAAGGGCGATACACTATTGCCGCATTTATCGGCAGGAAACTGCAGCTAAAGCGGCGAATATGGGCTTGATAATATGCCCTTGTGAATTCCCATAGAAGCACAGGTTCTGGTGTTAACCTGAGCTTCTATGGGAATTCACAAGGGCATATTATCAAGCCCATTATCGCTGCTTTAGCAGCAGTTTACTGCTGATAAAAGCGGTGATAATGTATCGCCCTTTCTTGATAATATGGCCCAAGATTTAAAGGCCTGTTTACAGAAAGTGAGTTTGTGTAAGAAAACAGTAATCAAGATTTGGGCTACAGAAGGGGCTAGTTCGAGCTGGACTGCCTAAATCAAATAAAGCCAGCAAATAGAAACCCAGAAAATGTGAGTTACAAACCACAAAGTCAATGGTAAGCAATAGGCAGTATGGATTCCTAGATCAGTCAGTCAAGGAAAGCTTTATTCGGCTGCTTTTTAAGACAGGCATGAAAGCACATAATAATTATAAAAAATTACATTTCATCACATGTCACTATTAATTGTGAAACAATCATCAGGTTGCCACCCGGTGTTTCCCTGCTCATTATATACCTTAGAGAAATGGCTAATCCATGTTTCTTCAGCAATTTCTATTTCAACAGAAGGGCCATTACTGGGGAATAATAAGGGAGTCCTCAAGACCTTCCAGAATGCAATATTATCTTTCTGCTGGGCTACACTGTGTAAAGAGTCCCAGGCTTCGTTTCGCAAGGTTTGTTGTCTTTCTTTTATTGCCCCTCTATAATCTATCCTAGCTTGCCTAATTTTGGATGGTGATCTAGGCTGTTTATGCAATTCCTTTTTTAGATTAGTGTAGGCCCTGGTGCATTTTCCATTAAACCAGCCAGAAGATTTCAATTTTTTACTATGTTGCACTGTTAACAAATTTTTAACCTCCCTAGTAATATTGTTAAAAGAGTTCACAATGGCAGCGTCTGATACAACATCACTCAGGCAAGTATCCAGAGCAGACCTACAGTTCACTATCACATTTTTAATCAACAAATCCACATCCACATTAGCCCACTTTAGAGAATAACAATTTGTGTTACTGAATGCTACATTCCACAACAGTCGGGTTGGTTGCTTGGGCTTTTTAGGCCTGTGAGTGGGTAGCTTGAGCTTTATAAAAAAGAGGAAAATTATCACTTATGGCAATATCACCCACCTCAAAGGAAAAGACCAAATGCACATGGGAACATGAAGTCAGTATAAAATCATTTGTGGTTAAAACCCTCTCCCATTAAAGGTAGAAGGCATACAGAGTGGGTTGGCAAATAATTCGTTGGCATAGCCAAGGTCCAATTTAAAGATAAGCTCAGTAAATAAATCCCCCACTTTAGAGTGATTAAAATGAGCATTATTTTCTACTTCATTAGACAAACCACACATTCTGTCATCAGTATGATTACATAAAGCACAATTGAAGTCTCCCATCAACAGAATCATAGTATCTTTAGCTTTCCCATTGCATATATCTTTAGCAACCTCCATAATATTCTTTACCACTGATCCTAGACCTTCTTGCGAAGCATTGTTGTATAAATTGATCAATATAATGCGATGGGTTGCATTTAATATTAATTCTACTAGGTGAATCTTGTCTATACTACTATTATAAAGAGAGAACTTGCACCTTTAGGCAAGGTAAACTCGGGAACTACAGCGCCAATCCACACACCCAAGACATCTTAGAAAACCTCAGGGCAAGCAGAAGGACATAGGCTACATAAAAATAAAAATAAAACGTTTTTTAAAATGTTAATAAATTTAAAAAAGTAGTCCCTTGCAACTAGCGCCGGCCGCGACGTCTGCGTGAGGGGAGGAGCGGCGTTTACGAAAACCAGGAAGAGCAGACGACATGAGCGACGTGAGGGGAGGAGCGGCGTTGACCACAACCAGGAAGAGCGGAGGACAACAGCGCCGGTAGGAGCTGCGAGAACCGGAGCAGCAGTGGCAGTGAGAGGTACGTTGCTGGGGCGGGAGGCGGGAGGGAGTCGGCGGGTGCACCAAGCGGGCTTTAATGTTTATGAAGTCCGGGCGGGAGGCGGGGCGGGCGGGGGGGGCTGCTACAACTTAATTCGAGTCCGGGTGGGAGGCGGGAGGAGGGCGGGCGGGGCGGGACGGGAGTCGGAGAACATGCTACCCCAGCCACCGTCTGCCCCGGGGTAAACATGCAGCCCCCAGCCCCCTTCAGCCCCAGGCAACGCTGGGGCGGGCTGCTAGTTATAGATATAGGTAGAGATACCACCATTTGGTCTCCCTCACAGACCCTTCACTGCCTGAGTTTGAAAGGTTTTAAAACTGTTTATGTTAATGGGTTCAATTGCCCAGGTCTCCTGCAGACATAGAATGTCTATGTTGTCGATAAATTCATCCCATACAGGATTCTGTAGCTTTGTACATCAGCCTGATATATTCCATAAGACAACAGAGCTAATGTTGGGGGCCAGTGGAAATAGGGGGTTAATAAGAGTCAGCCCAACTTCAATGGTAGGGTCCAAGCTAGGTGACGTCAATAATCCAATAGTATCCTCATGTTGTTCCGATAAGAGGACTAAACTCACATGGCGACCTCTCACACCTGTATATTCCTCTAGACACACAGGGGATAAAGCCCCCGCTGGGTCCTCTCATGAAGGTAACTTGACCTCGGGGAGGGATCCAAGGGACTGTTAGCTCGATGCTCTCCCCAACCCCCAACCATATCGACAGGTGACACCAGTCAATCACTCCATCCAGGCTACAAAGGGGGTTAAAAAAGTTATATATTGGGATACCATATCTCTGTTGTAAAACGCCTCTGATGTTTCCTGCTGTTGGGGCATACTGGGGAACCAAGGCGGGTTGGTAAAAGAAACCTAGGGGGACCATACTTATGCCCCATTTCCTGACCGGATAATAGCCGGTCATATCTAATATGCTCCTAACCAAATCTGGAGACCTAAAAGTGATCACAACACAATCCCCTGGCAATGATTTAGGGGAGCTTCCAACCTACGAGATTCGCCGTACCATCTTAAATTTAGAGAACAAAGCATTTGCATATCCTGTCTTCATGGTCAGTAGGTGTAACGCCTTATTTTTCAAAGTGGACCAGTGCTCAGGTTCTCCATGTGGGAGTGTAGGTACATTGATTAAAACAATGGTGTAGGGAGTATCCTGTGGGGGGAGATGCAACTGCCTCAGCTCAGATAAATTACCTCCCACCATGATTGAATTTGTTATTACCATTCTGTCCCCCACAGTTCGATTTATGTATCTCCCTACACAAATTTTTCTGTATTGCCTGTGTTGGAGCACATGCAGAACAAATCTGTTGTGGAGGCAAAGTAGTATCAGTCAGCGCCCCAGCTCACAACTCAGGATTAACCATGGGCAAAGAGTCAGGTGCATGTATATTCTGTGGCTAAGTAACCTTTCCTTAATTGAGGATAACATAGTTATTAAGGGACTGATTAGAGCTGATATTGTACCCTCCAGTTTTTCCCAAAATTCCAGTTGATTCATATTTGGAACCCCCCAGCGACTAAATTATCAACTGAGGTCATGGGGCGCTCCTGTAATAATACTGTACCTCCATTCTCCATAACCGGCCTTGGGCCTTTATGCCCAGGGGACACTAATTTATGGATGTTTGTTCCCTGCCCCCTCCTTTTATTAAGTGGGGCAGCTGGTCCTTTCCCATGACTGATCTTTACTTTTTGGCCCCACGTCAAGACATTCGAATTTGTAGTTGGGTTTGATAAATCCTGTGGGACTGGTGCTGATACTGATGAAGTTGGCAAAACTTCTTCCACTGAAGCTGATATGGGTAAGTGACCCTCATCGAGTGGAGGGTTTTTGGCTATTTCTACAAGTGTAGAAGCTGGTAAATCTTGTGTGTAATTTTGTAACCGGGGTATGCCAGCTAATGGCTCGAGCGACAACCTGCGCTCAGTTCGGGCTATTTCGTGTATCAGGGCGGATTCGGCCCTCAAAAAGAAGGTGTCTAGAGTCCCCACCACCCCTGCCCTGTTAATGATTTTCTCTTGCTCACACTGACCCGCCTCAGTAACACGTCTATAGTGAATAATTTTCCAAATCTCTAAGGGTCTGTATTTGTAGATATTAATGGAAAATTGAATCTGACAACTATGTAAGTAAGCCAATAGCATATATATGTATACAAATGTCAAAATGTCAATACCGCGCCCAGCCCGGTCTCTTCCAGGCTCTGACGGGATCAGACAGACCCGCCCTTGGCCTGTGTTTTGCCTGGCCACCGGCACCCATCCTGTTTATTGGTGGGTGGATCTCACTTTATAGGCTTGGTGGCTTGGTGCCGTGACGCGGGCGGGTCCTGCAGCTACGCGCTCGGTGTCCTGGGTGATGTAGTCCTCCACTTAAAGTGCCGCGTGCAGGTCACTCCAAGGACCCCCAATAAAAGTACAATAGAGCACCAGCAGTGGCCCAGAGCTAGTACAAAGCTGTAAGTTTCAGCAGCATTTCCTAGGTCATCATTCCGAATGCCCCCAAAAAAGCTTTAGTAAACCATACAACTGCGCTCTGGTAGGCTACGACCTAAAAATGTTGAGGAGTAGCCACTGCCAACTCTCAAACAAATTGGAAAAATCAAACTTATATTTTTAAAGCCAGTCCTATTTCCTTTAAGGAAAATTGGCTATATTAAGGAAAAAAAAGTTATTTTAGTAAAATGCTGTCACAGACATGATACACAACACACAACTTGCCTGGACCACACTTACTTGTAGGAAAAAACCTTATCAAGGAATGGAAAAATATTTATTCAATCCAAACCTGGCAACTTTTATTTAGTGCCAATTATTTTGCTATTTTTAAACATTGCTTATACTCTAAATGACAGAAAAAAACACTGTACATTGCTACATTTTTTACAATTTTGTACATAGAAAGACACACAATGTCAATAAATCAACATCAAACATCATACAAAAAATTAATGAATACATAAAACTAGAAACATAAATACATAGGTAGTTAATAATTGAGAACAATCTAATGCATGGGAAATAATAACAAATGAATGGCAGTGATTCAATTGTATCTGGACTGATAGGTCCTGATTATCTTTATTAATGAATTGTTATTCCACCAAAAAGCTGCTGACGCGTTTCAAGACCAGGACAGTCGTGCCTGGTCTCTCATCAGGGCTTAAATTCTTTGTATCTGTAAGATGCAAAGAAGAGAATCGTTTTACTTGTTTGATTGCCTGTTAGCCTCTGAGCTTATCACATATAATGTGTATTATAAAATAAGGAAATATTTACATACCAGGCTTTTCTTAGGGAGGAGGAGGTGTATTGTGGAAGGCAACGAGGGACTTGGTGGTTTTATCCGGACAATCTAGACAGGGAAACAGACGTTTTGTAAATAAAACGATCCACCGCCTATTCAGTGCATCCAGTATCGTTTTTGTAAATGGAAGAGACACTGACCTTCGGTGTGCCGTCTGGCGGCTTATTCACGCAGAGACGTAACCATCAATGTGTTTCCTAAAAGGAACGTTTAGAGCTGTGTCAATACAAAGCCAAGAGGGGGGCCAAATGTTTTTTATCGAGCGCGGAATAGAGCAGGGCGTACCTGAAACGTGCCTTGTTCGTTAGCAAACTCAGTGATTCTTCCACACGCGCTGACCTGGTAAACAAGGGGAAGATCTTGTGAGACCTATTGTCCATTTAAAAAGCTGAAAAGTACAGGTTATGCGGGTGTAAGGAACTCGTACCTTCACTTGCGGGCGCTGTCTCCTCAGTATACCGATCGGGATCTCAGTCAAGATGGTTGTCTAGCGTCTGACTTTCTTTTATGCAAATACTACCCCAATGCATTCTGGGCATAGCAGTCTCTGAGAGTGCATTTGAGCCATTGTGCATAGAACGCTCAGAATAAAGTTTTAATTTAAAAAGAAGGGTCGCTATGTCGCCTATTTAGTCCCACACTATCGCATTGAGAGAATGATACTTATACCCGTGTGATTCAATGAAGGTGTGCTTTGCGGGCCGCGCAATGTAGGCTGAGCTGTGTTCATGCCTATTCAATAAAGTGTTTAGCAGTCCGTTGGATATGTGGCGCATTGTGCATATGCAACCCTATTTCTCTACTGACACATAATTTATACAGGAAAAATTCTTGGTGTATGGTTGTCTGGATGTTTATGGTCCCAAGGTGCGAGTTGACATTATCTTTAATATTAACAATGAGGAAATTTCTCATGTTTTAAAGGGGCAGGGCCCAGTGATTGTGCAAAGGAAGTTACTGCAAATCAGAAGTCACTCATGGAAAAGACCGTAATTAGAGGCGCACTATTTCTGATAGGTTGTTCAACCCAGTCTGAGTGCTGTTGAATTTTAAAATGAAATAAGCCTCTTTCTGAAGCAACATACGTTCAATATCTTGGCATCGATTTGTGGAGTGTATTGTGTCTAGAACAGACCATTTGAAATCATGTTCATTGTGGCCCTTCTCCAAAAATAACTCGACTATCGGAGCTGTCATCACTTTTTTATTGATGCGAGACCGATGTTGGCTAATTTGATGATTAATCTGTTGGTTAGTCTTGCCAACATAAATCTTCGCGCAGGGGCACAGTATCACATAGACGACATTCTTCTTCTTACAATTAGTGAACTCATTGTGTGACCATTTAATGCCTTGGTAGATAAATTCTTTGCCCTCAATTGTATTGGGGCATGCGACACAATTGCCACACTTGTGGTGGCCTTCAATTGGTTTAAGCTTCCATTGTGACAGCAAGTCATTCTTAGTTTTGGATATGGCAATATCAGCTCTGACTAGTTGCTGACCAATACTCCGGTTCTTTTTGTATGCGAAGATCGGCTTGGGGAACGGACAATCCAACCCCTCAAAAAAGGTGCCAATATCTTGGTGAAGGGTTTGGTTGCAGTAGCCAATCTGAACAGAAGAGCTTGAAATGGGAGCTGCTGTAAGACTAGTGCAAAGTGTTGAAATTCCGGGCTCTCCCTGTGAAAAGGTGTGTGAATATACACATACTTCCAGTCAACAGTTGCCAATAATTCAGCTTCTCCTACCAGCGCAATGATTTTTTTGAAAGATCTTGCAAAAATGATCTATTAAGACATATCTTTGCAAACCTTTTAATTCCAACACAGAACGGTAAGCCACGTCGATATTTGGCACTCAAACAAGAATGTATAAAATACTGTTCCCTGTTGACTATCTGTAACAGGAACTACTACTTGTTTCTCCAGCAAAGCCTGGATTCTTAACTATATGGATTTTTGCTTGTACTGGTCTCCTGCTAAAGAGATAGGCAGAAATCAATCGTTAATGGGGTTCTTATCAAATGGGTTGCAATATCCTTCTTTGATAATATTGAGTACCCAAGAGTCTGAAACCCATTTCTTCCGTTGACGGCAAAATATTCTCAACCTTGTCCAGACTTCGCAATACTAATTTACTGGACTGTCATGGATCCTAGGGAGTAACAGCTGGGGATTCGTTGGCAAATGCAGCTACCTAACCTCAGAACCAGCCTTGAAAGGGACATTTGCCCTGAAACTTCAAAGGCTGCCTTTTAGTCACGAAGAATTTCTTTCCAGTAACCAATATAAATGGCTCTAGAATCTTCCTCTCTTCTGCAACCTTTGGGAATAACCCATCAAGTGCAGCACTTATACAAATTGGCATCAAGGTATTGATGATTTGCTGGTCCACCAAGGGTGCTGTGCGGGCGAGAAGGCTGCTGCTGCATGCAGTCTGTCATTGACAGAGGCGCTGTGCTCATTGAGCATTTCGTTATGGCCCTTCCTGCAAACAGCACCTGAGGTTGAGTCGTTTGGGGGACCCAAGGTGAACTTTGGCACTTGGATTGCTGGAAAACACTGGCGCAGATTGGTGCTACCCCCCTCGGATATGGTACAGCAGCGCGCATTGAAGCGCAACATTGCCTCGCCTTTTAGGATCACAGCAATAGTGCATGCTGGGATGTTGAGTCCGGATCACCATGGACAACAGATGCAAGCAATAAAGGGCGGAGCTGGTTACGATTCAACTATTTGAAGCACCATATGATGTTTCTGAGGAGGGACTGTGATTTTCAGAACAGTGAAAGGCATCTGAGGAAGGCGGTCAGTATGCCGAAATGCATTATGCCTGAACTGTGGTGAATTAAAAGGATTACCTGGTACCCCCACTGTGTCTTCTGTGTCTTTTCCACGAAGAGACTGTGTTCCTGTATTATTCACGAGCCCAGCCTGGGCGCGTGTTACAGAGGACCCGCCTCTCAAATGGCCAGCAAAAAGTTAAGGCAACGTGGCAAATTGGCATCAAGGTATTGATGATTTGCTGGTCCACCACGGGAGCTGCGCGGGCGAGAAGGCTGTTGCTGCATGCAGTCTGTCATTGACAGAGGCGCTGTGCTCATTGAGCATTTCGTTACGGCCCTTTTTGCAAACAGCACCTGAGGTTGAGGCGTTTGGGGGACCCAAGGTGAACTTTGGCACTTGGATTGCTGGAAAACACTGGCGCAGATTGGCGCTACCCCCCTCAGATATGGTACAGCAGCGTGCATTGAAGCGCAACATTGCCTCACCTTTTGGGATCACTGCAATAGTGCATGCTGGGATGTCGAGTCCGGATCACCATGGACAACAGCTGCAAGCAATAAAGGGCAGGGCTGGCTACGTTTCAACTATTTGAAGCACCATATGATGTTTCTGAGGAGGGACTGTGATTTTCAGAACAGTGAAAGGCATCTGAGGAAGGCGGTCAGTATGCCGAAATGCATTATGCCTGAACTGTGGTGAATTAAAAGGATTACCTGGTACCCCCGCTGTGTCCTCTGTGTCTTTTCGACGAAGAGACTGTTTTCCTGTATTATTCAGGAGCCCAGCCTGGGCGTGTGTTACAGAGGACCCACGTCTCAAGTGGCCAGCAAAAAGTTAAGGCAACGTGGCAAATTGGCATCAAGGTATTGATGATTTGCTGGTCCACCACGGGAGCTGCGTGGGAGAGAAGGCTGCTGCAGCACTGCAGCATGCAGTCTGTCATTGACAGAGGCGCTGTGCTCATTGAGCATTTCGTTATGGCCCTTCCTGCAAACAGCACCTGAGGTTGAGTCATTTGGGGGACCCAAGGTGAACTTTGGCACTTGGATTGCTGGAAAACACTGGCGCAGATTGGCGCTACCCCTCTCGGATATGGTACAGCAGCGCGCATTGAAGCGCAACATTGCCTCGCCTTTTGGGATCACCGCAATAGTGCATGCTGGGATGTCGAGTCCGGATCACCATGGACAAAAGCTGCAAGCAATAAAGGGCGGAGCTGGCTACGCTTCAACTATTTGAAGCACCATATGATGTTTCTGAGGAGGGACTGTGATTTTCAGAACAGTGAAAGGCATCTGAGGAAGGCGGTCAGTATGCCGAAATGCATTATGCCTGGACTGTGGTGAATTAAAAGGATTACCTGGTACCCCCGCTGTGTCCTCTATGTCTTTTCGACGAAGAGACTGTTTTCCTGTATTATTCACGAGCCCAGCCTGGGCGCGTGTTACAGAGGAGCCTCATCTCAAGTGGCCAGCAAAAAGTTAAGGCAAAGTGGCAAATTGGCATCAAGGTATTGATGATTTGCAGGTTCACCACGGGAGCTGCACGGGCGAGAAGGCTGCTGCTGCATGCAGTCTGTCATCGACAGAGGCGCTGTGCTCATTGAGCATTTCGTTATGGCCCTTCCTGCAAACAGCACCTGAGGTTGAGGCGTTTGGGGGACCCAAGGTGAACTTTGGCACTTGGATTGCTGGAAAACACTGGCGCAGATTGGCGCTACCCCCCTCGGATATGGTACAGCAGCGTGCATTGAAGCGCAACATTGCCTCGCCTTTTGGAATCACCGCAATAGTGCATGCTGGGATGTCGAGTCCGGATCACCATGGACAACAGCTGCAAGCAAGAAAGGGCGGAGCTGGCTACGCTTCAACTATTTGAAGCACCATATGATGTTTCTGAGGAGGGACTGTGATTTTCAGAACAGTGAAAGGCATCTGAGGAAGGCGGTCAGTATGCCGAAATGCATTATGCCTGAACTGTGGTGAATTAAAAGGATTACCTGGTACCCCCGCTGTGTCCTCTGTGTCTTTTGGAAGAAGAGACTGTTTTCCTGTATTATTCACGAGCCCAGCCTGGGCGCGTGTTACAGAGGACCCGCATCTCAAGTGGCCAGCAAAAAGTTAAGGCAAAGTGGCAAATTGGCATCAAGGTATTGATGATTTGCAGGTTCACCACAGGAGCTGCATGGGCGAGAAGGCTGCTGCTGCATGCAGTCTGTCATCGACAGAGGCGCTGTGCTCATTGAGCATTTCGTTACGGCCCTTCCTGCAAACAGCACCTGAGGTTGAGGCGTTTGGGGGACCCAAGGTGAACTTTAGCACTTGAATTGCTGGAAAACACTGGTGCAGATTGGCGCTACCCCCCTCGGATATGGTACAGCAGGGGGCATTGAAGCGCAACATTGCCTTGCCTTTTGGGATCACCGCAATAGTGCATGCTGGGATATTGAGTCCGGATCACCATGGCCAACAGCTGCAAGCAATAAAGGGCGGAGCTGGCTAGGCTTCAACTATTTGAAGCACCTTATGATGTTTCTGAGGAGGGACTGTGATTTTCAGAACAGTGAAAGGCATCTAAGGAAGGCGGTCAGTATGCCGAAATGCATTATGCCTGAACTGTGGTGAATTAAAAGGATTACCTGGTACCCCCGCTGCGTCCTCTGTGTCTTTTCGACAAAGAGACTGTGAGACTGTTTTTATATATATATATATATATATATATATATATATATATATATATATATATATATATATATATATATATTACCTACTGGCGGTCGCCAGTAGGTATATATAGTTAGGATTTTTTTGAATAGGGATTTCTGAAAATTCTATGTTGAATAACTTTGGCGTTGACGGACGGAATTGGCTGAAATTTTCAGGAAAATAGCACATTTTGTTTCTGAGCGTCCCCTGAAAGTTTGGGGGGGTTTCCTCAAGCGGGGGCCGAGAAAAAAGGGGGGTCCCAAAACGTGTTTTTAACATTGAGTTTTCCATAGGGCGGTTGGACTCACTTTTAGCTCGAACGGCTGAATGGATTTCCACAAAACTTGGCAAAATTGTAGGGACTGGTAGCCCGATGTGCCTTTGCTATGTCTCAAGATATATGCTCCAGTGGTTTTTACGAAAATTAACTTTGAAAAATATATATTGGGCTACATTGGGCTATATATATATGTTAGAGCCCAAATGTAGCCCAATGTAGCCCAATGTAGCCCAATGTAGCCCAAAGATGGCCACCAGAGACAAAAAAAAATGTAGCCCAAATATCATCCAGATGTAGCCCAACTATAGCCCAGAGACAGCATGTCCCAGAGTGTTCTAAAGAACAACTAGAGCGCTAACAGTCTTACTTATGACAAAAGTATGGCACACCTGAAGTCCTCTTGATTGGAATAAAGTGGTAATAGAGCTGTTGTGTTGTGTGGGTGATGTAAGTACCAACATGTAGGTACCAATGAAGAGTCTAAAATTCAATGTACACCGTCTCCTCTGTAGATATTTTGTATGTTCTAATATGGGTTATTTAAATGTAAATGTGTGGAAAAGCACTTCATGCTTTAAAGCAATTGTATTTTTGAACTGATTGTTCTTTCCTCTTAGTCCTCCTCTTTGTTTTTTTCCCCCACACTCTTCTTCAGCATGATAGTTGATAAATTTGTTCCCTCAAAAAATGTATATACATAAAAAAAATTATATTAAATACATATAAAATATATTTTTCCTTTAAAAGAAGAATACATTTTACAGCTTTTGATATTTGCTATTAAAAAACCATTGAAATTCACTGAAAAAACCATAGGTTATAGACAATATATAGTTAGGAATTAGCATTTACAAAACCTTGAAAATTCACTGAAAAAACCATAGGTTATAGACCATATATAGTTAGGAATTAGCATTTACAAAACCTTATTTTACTCACACAAAACCATTGAAATTTGCATATGTAGTTAGTTGCACTGACTATATATCGCGCACCAGCAATCCACTGCTGATCATGTCACATATTACATCATTCATGACATGGTCAGTGACATCACTGATGACATCTCAAATGACATCACTGATGACATCACTGATGACAACATCCAGTGACTGTATGTTTCTGTAAAGTTAAAATATGTCTTACATATTGAAGAATGAGTGGATGTATAAGTGTCTGGATGAAGGATTTAGTAGGTGCATGACTGACTGTATGAGTGAGTGATTAAATGTGTCTCACTGAGTGCATGGGTTAGTGACTAAACTGTCTTAATTTGTGCATCATTATGTCTGTTGTTCTGTAAACTGCTGCATGTGTTGATCAGTAGCTATATGAGTAACTATATGGGTTATTGATTGGTTGCCCAAGTATTTGTATGGGAGACTGAGTGTGTGTGTGGGTGGCTGGGAGGTGTATGACTCTGTGCATAGATGTGTGAGCAGTTGATTCACTAGATGTATGGGTTCAAAAGTGCATGTGGAAACAGCTGTATGGGCGGTTGACTGTGTGCATGAGTGTATTGGTGAGTGAATAGATATCTCAGTGCTACATGTCAAAGTAAGTACATATGTAAAACACAGTACATGTGAGAGTTGACATATATAAATAACTGTGCATAAGAGCCAGTGAATGTGTGAGTGGCTGTATGGATCATTGTGAACTTGTATCAGGGATTGTATAAGAGAGTAAATATGTGTTAGTATATGTTGGAATAAGTAAGGTGTGTATAACTGTATAGTTGAGGAAATGGAGGTGTGATTGATTCTTTGCATGACTGACTAGGTGTGTGAGTAACTCCATGGATGAGTGACAGTCTGCGAGTGTCTGTTTACACTGAGTGTATCTAAGCTTATATTAGAGTCTGAAGAGGTTCATCGTATAATCACATGAATGATGTCATCAGTGATGTGATCAGTAATGTCAAATGAGATGTCATCAGTGATGTCATCAGTGATGTCATTTGAGATGTCATCAGTGATGTCATTAGTGATGTCATTTGAGATGTCATCAGTGATGTCATTTGAGATGTCATCAGTGATGTCACCAGTGATGTCACTGACCATGTCATGAATGATGTAATATGTGACATGATCAGCAGTGGATTGCGGGTGCGCAATATATAGTTAGTGCAACTAACTATATATGCAAATTTCAATGGTTTTGTGTGAGTAAAGTAAGGTTTTGTAAATGCTAATTCCTAACTATATATGGTCTATAACCTATGGTTTTTTCAGTGAATATATATATATATATATATATATATAACGCTATAACCACCTACAGGCAATCACCAGTAACTAATGTCGAAACGCGTCGTGCCACCAGATATGGAGAAATAAAAGCACTAATCACTTTGAGCGCTGGTTTGGTCTGTACCTGTTTTGTCGTGCTGCTTTGAGTTGCTCCACCTCAGGATTTTGGATATATATATATATATATATATATATATATATATATATATAAATATATATATCCAAAAATAAAGTTACCCAACTTTGAAGAGCCTCCAGACAGGTAGGTTTGAATTTTCGTTTTTATTGCAGGTAACAGCGCAGAGAGGGAAGAGCAGAAATCCTGTGTAAAGTGAAAGCCTGACGCGTTTCGTGCTCATGGAGCACTTCCTCAGAGGCTTGTTGTTTGACACTGCGCCGAGCATGAAGGTTCTTTAATCACTTGCACCTGCCATGGTGGGCGTTAGCACTCCCAGTGCTTGCTGGTGCATGAAGTCCGATTCATCACGCTGTAGTGCGCTGCTTGCACAATGTCTGATTGATTCAAAAAAATTAAAACCACAGTGGGCCAGGAGATTGCAGTCCTCAATCCTGCGCCGTGAATACCCTCCTGCAACACGACCTTTCTGTGAACATCACGCTACTCTTCATTAGCTGCAGCATGAACCACTGTTGTGTGGTGGGGCTCCTCCCGACCGGGACCGGCCGGTGAAACATCCAAAAATAAAGTTACCCAACTTTGAAGAGCCTCCAGACAGGTAGGTTTGAATTTTCGTTTTTATTGCAGGTAACAGCGCAGAGAGGGAAGAGCAGAAATCCTGTGTAAAGTGAAAGCCTGACGCGTTTCGTGCTCATGGAGCTCTTCCTCAGAGGCTTGTTGTTTGACACTGCGCCGAGCATGAAGGTTCTTTAATCACTTGCACCTGCCATGGTGGGCGTTAGCACTCCCAGTGCTTGCTGGTGCATGAAGTCCGATTCATCACGCTGTAGTGCGCTGCTTGCACAATGTCTGATTGATTCAAAAAAATTAAAACCACAGTGGGCCAGGAGATTGCAGTCCTCAATCCTGCGCCGTGAATACCCTCCTGCAACACGACCTTTCTGTGAACATCACGCTACTCTTCATTAGCTGCAGCATGAACCACTGTTGTGTGGTGGGGCTCCTCCCGACCGGGACCGGCCGGTGAAACATCCAAAAATAAAGTTACCCAACTTTGAAGAGCCTCCAGACAGGTAGGTTTGAATTTTCGTTTTTATTGCAGGTAACAGCGCAGAGAGGGAAGAGCAGAAATCCTGTGTAAAGTGAAAGCCTGACGCGTTTCGTGCTCATGGAGCACTTCCTCAGAGGCTTGTTGTTTGACACTGCGCCGAGCATGAAGGTTCTTTAATCACTTGCACCTGCCATGGTGGGCGTTAGCACTCCCAGTGCTTGCTGGTGCATGAAGTCCGATTCATCACGCTGTAGTGCGCTGCTTGCACAATGTCTGATTGATTCAAAAAAATTAAAACCACAGTGGGCCAGGAGATTGCAGTCCTCAATCCTGCGCCGTGAATACCCTCCTGCAACACGACCTTTCTGTGAACATCACGCTACTCTTCATTAGCTGCAGCATGAACCACTGTTGTGTGGTGGGGCTCCTCCCGACCGGGACCGGCCGGTGAAACATCCAAAAATAAAGTTACCCAACTTTGAAGAGCCTCCAGACAGGTAGGTTTGAATTTTCGTTTTTATTGCAGGTAACAGCGCAGAGAGGGAAGAGCAGAAATCCTGTGTAAAGTGAAAGCCTGACGCGTTTCGTGCTCACGGAGCACTTCCTCAGAGGCTTGTTGTTTGACACTGCGCCGAGCATGAAGGTTCTTTAATCACTTGCACCTGCCATGGTGGGCGTTAGCACTCCCAGTGCTTGCTGGTGCATGAAGTCCGATTCATCACGCTGTAGTGCGCTGCTTGCACAATGTCTGATTGATTCAAAAAAATTAAAACCACAGTGGGCCTGTCTGGAGGCTCTTCAAAGTTGGGTAACTTTATTTTTGGATGTTTCACCGGCCGGTCCCGGTCGGGAGGAGCCCCACCACACAACAGTGGTTCATGCTGCAGCTAATGAAGAGTGATGTTCACAGAAAGGTCGTGTTGCAGGAGGGTATTCACGGCGCAGGATTGAGGACTGCAATCTCCTGGCCCACTGTGGTTTTAATTTTTTTTAATCAATCAGACATTGTGCAAGCAGCGCACTACAGCGTGATGAATCGGACTTCATGCACCAGCAAGCACTGGGAGTGCTAACGCCCACCATGGCAGGTGCAAGTGATTAAAGAACCTTCATGCTCGGCGCAGTGTCAAACAACAAGCCTCTGAGGAAGTGCTCCATGAGCACGAAACGCGTCAGGCTTTCACTTTACACAGGATTTCTGCTCTTCCCTCTCTGCGCTGTTACCTGCAATAAAAACGAAAATTCAAACCTACCTGTCTGGAGGCTCTTCAAAGTTGGGTAACTTTATTTTTGGATGTTTCACCGGCCGGTCCCGGTCGGGAGGAGCCCCACCACACAACAGTGGTTCATGCTGCAGCTAATGAAGAGTAGCGTGATGTTCACAGAAAGGTCATGTTGCAGGAGGGTATTCATGGCGCAGGATTGAGGACTGCAATCTCCTGGCCCACTGTGGTTTTAATTTTTTTGAATCAATCAGACATTGTGCAAGCAGCGCACTACAGCGTGATGAATCGGACTTCATGCACCAGCAAGCACTGGGAGTGCTAACGCCCACCATGGCAGGTGCAAGTGATTAAAGAACCTTCATGCTCGGCGCAGTGTCAAACAACAAGCCTCTGAGGAAGTGCTCCATGAGCACGAAACGCGTCAGGCTTTCACTTTACACAGGATTTCTGCTCTTCCCTCTCTGCGCTGTTACCTGCAATAAAAACGAAAATTCAAACCTACCTGTCTGGAGGCTCTTCAAAGTTGGGTAACTTTATTTTTGGATGTTTCACCGGCCGGTCCCGGTCAGGAGGAGCCCCACCACACAACAGTGGTTCTTGTTGCAGCTAATGAAGAGTAGCGTGATGTTCACAGAAAGGTCGTGTTGCAGGAGGGTATTCACGGCGCAGGATTGAGGACTGCAATCTCCTGGCCCACTGTGGTTTTAATTTTTTTGAATCAATCAGACATTGTGCAAGCAGCGCACTACAGCGTGATGAATCGGACTTCATGCACCAGCAAGCACTGGGAGTGCTAACGCCCACCATGGCAGGTGCAAGTGATTAAAGAACCTTCATGCTCGGCGCAGTGTCAAACAACAAGCCTCTGAGGAAGTGCTCCATGAGCACGAAACGCGTCAGGCTTTCACTTTACACAGGATTTCTGCTCTTCCCTCTCTGCGCTGTTACCTGCAATAAAAACGAAAATTCAAACCTACCTGTCTGGAGGCTCTTCAAAGTTGGGTAACTTTATTTTTGGATATATATATATATATATATATATATATATATATATATATATATATATATATATATATATATATATATATATATATATATATATATGTATTATATGTCAGAAAACCCCACCAGTGGTTCCGGGGTGGAAAAGAAGACTCGCACACCAGGGTTAGTGCTTGGAAAGGTGTTTAGTTAATGGCGATGCGTTTCGAGCTGACGCTCTTCTTCACAGGCCAATTTGTCAAATGCACACTCACCATTTTAACAGTATATTTACTTGAAATAAAAGAAGGACCAATAGTTTTTCAACCAGTCATGAAACTGGAAAACAGACTTGCGTTAAAATACAGAGGTTCACAAGTGCATAAGAAGAAATCATGACGGTAATTGCATTTATGCATTTATAAACCTTAAGTTAATCTTGGCGCTTTCGCCTGTTAAATAATCTTAATGGGAAAAATATATATGTTTACCAAAGCCCACGTGTTACTTTACACAAAGGTCATTTATTTGACTGTGGACAGTATTGCTTGTGCCACTTGTCCAGTGGCTGAACTAGCAATCACATAGTGCTAAGCACACAAATTATTTGCAGCAACAATAAAAGTGCCCACCCAGTCATGAAACTGGAGAACAGACTCATGTTAAAATACTGAGGTTCACAAGTGCATCAAAGGAAGTCATGACGGTCATTACATTTATGCATTTATAAACTTTTAGTTAGACTTGTCGCTTTCTCCTGTTAATATATCTCAATGGAAAAGAGATGTTTACCAAAGTCCATGTGTTACTTTACACGAAGGTCGTTTGGTTGATTGTGGACAGTATTGCTTGTGTCCCATGCCCAGTGGCTGATCTGGCAATCAAATTAGTGCTAGACACACAAGTTAAATGCAGCAACATTGAAAGCACCCTTGTTATGAACATTGGAAATAAAGAAAATTAAAATAACAGAGACAGCTAAATACCTAGAATTTTGTACATAATAGGCAATGTCCTTTAAGTCAATAGTCCTCTGTATTTACCAGGCCAAGTGGCCATATAAGGTTGTCTGGGAATAGCACTATTGGTTGCCTAAAAGTGATGTATAGGACAGGCTATAGAAGGGATAGTCCCATATCTGTACCAAAAAACGACTACCCTAAGTGTTTATAAAAAAGAGAAAAATAGAAATAGCATTATATACAGAATATACAAAGTGAGGGGGGTTAAAAACAGGGGTGCCTCACTTACCAAACAGTGTTTTAGTGGTATGTGATCTTGTGTGGTGCATAAAGAATATCCAAAGGACAATAAAAAGGGAACAAGGGTAGACAGTTGACGCTGGGGCTCACCAGAAACCTAAATGTATATCATATTTGTTCAAGACAGATCGCTGCATATTACTCAGAAACCTTATGTAATTTCACTGGATAGTGGGTGATGAGTCTCACAGCGCCTCATCATGAGGGGTGGGCAAAAAAATGGGGGGCATAGAAAGGTGGGGGGAATCCAGGGGTATATATCGGAAGACTAAGCTCCATGTCAAAATTTCCAACCTTTTAGTGCTATGTCCCGATAGAGAGCCCTCCGCTGAGACATAGCAGTTGCAGAGAAATCCTGAATCACAAACAGAGCAGGTAAAAAAAAGAGGCAGGGTGGGTACTCATCCAATGTGGACGAACAGTTCCTCATCCTCGTTCATTCGAAAAGGGTTCTTAGTCTCCTGAAGAACGATATACTGTGACTCCAGAATTCTGAGCTGTTTTTCTCGGTCTCCCCCTCTGGGGTTCGCCGGTACCCTGTCAATTCCAAAAAACGAGAAACAGTTAATATCTTTATCATGATACCTCAGTCAATGTTGTGCAGTTGAATAATTCGCATCCACATTTTTGATGGCTCTCATGTGCTCTAGAATGCGCTTTTTGAGGGGAAAGATGGTGCTGCCTATGTACATTTTGGCACAGGGACATACAATTGCATACACGCAAAAGTCAGTGTTGCAGTTCATGAATCTCTTTATAGTACCTGTTTTCACCTGTTGGCAGTGGATAAGTCTTAACATTCTTACTTGACACACAGGCCTTGTATTTGCCACATTTGAAAAAACCCTTTTGCTGTTAAATCCAGGTTTGCTTTTTGGTTGCCCCCAAATAGCTTCTGACCAACATATCTTTGACCGATCTAGCTTTCCTGTATGTTATCTGGGGTTGCTCAGTCACAGAGGAGCCTATGATATGATCATTTTTAATGATATGGCAATGTTTCTTGATGGTTTCACGCACTGCACTTGCCTCGACACTGAATGTTGTGATCATTCAGAGTCAGAGTCAGAGTCAAAAACACTTTATTCGATTAATTTAAAATCATAAAAGTATGCTATACATCCAATATTGACCACAAGAATTAAAAAAAAAAAATTATATAAAAAACCTTCAAACAAGAGACATTATGTACAAATTTTCAATAGTAATCAAAATATATGTACAAAAATTTTATACAGCTACATCATATTTACACTGACTATAGATTCCTTCAAGTTTTCCAGTGCATTTACACAGATTGTACTAATGAGTTTGCTAAATGATCTATTTACAGTTATATTTACAGATCTATATTACAATCAATTTATAGCACTACCCTGACAGGGCGTACAGACTTTTTCAGGGAGCTGAATCAAATAGTCGACGGGCGGAGTCTTTTTTGTCTGGACCGAATAGAAGTTGTAAGGAAATTGGCTACCCCATACATTATTAAAGGTGTTTCCATTAGCTGTAGGAACAGAAAAGCAGGTTTTACTTGTATAAACCTTTGATCTTTCAATATAGGCTTGATAAATTTCTCTCTAGCATTTCTAAAGAAGGGACAAAAAAAGAGAAAATGCAAAGAATCCTGATCGGAGAAATCATCACACTTACAGGGAGCGTTCTCATGGGGCCTACACCACGTACTATATTCACCCAGCAGAAAGTGAGCCTGATTGAAACGAAATTCAGTGAGAAGCCACCGGTGGAAAGGTTTATTTACTATCGCCAGATATGGTTCGATAGCTAGAGATGTAATAGTCAAAAAATGGGACCTTACAGTTGGCTTCATAATTTCGCATGACTCTCTTTCAGCTTCCCTTTTCTTTGTATATTCAGACTTTACCCAACTAATATCCTCTTTTTTTAGACATTCTGGGTTAGTATATAGGTCGGGGCGGCCCAGATATCCTGCTGTTTTTTTAATGTATGAGAGCCACTCAATCTCTGCCACTCGATCCCGCCCCATACAATCTCTGATAATCTTGTGATTTAGTGTTAAGCTGGGATTGAGCCAAGTTTTAATCCATGCCCTTAGTGGCGCCAGGGACAACATGTCTTCAATATAACCTACCCCCAGTTCCATATGGATTGAAAAAGCAGGTGTGGATTTTGGTAGACCCATAACGGATCGCAAGAACATGTGATCATTCTAATGTTGTTACCTGTGGGTGCCTTTACTGGTCTCTTCACTAATAGTGCTGCCCTCTCCTTTGCTGCTACTTTCTCTTTAGCGATAGATAGAATTTTCTCCGGATATCCTCTTGTTCTGAACCTGTTCAGCATGATTTCTTGTTCTTTGTCAAAAGATAGCTTGGAGTTACAGTCTCGTTTGGCCCTCAAGAGCTCCCCATAGGGGATGCTCCATTTGAGGGTTGGTGGGTGGTGGCTTTTAGCATGTAAGACGCTATTCCCTGCAGTGGGCTTCCTGTACAGATCAGTAGTTATGGTATTTTCTCTAATCTCAACGTGTACATCAAGAAACTCCATCTCCCTTTGTGTGTGAAGTGGAGGTTGACTTCATTGTTGTCTAGGGTCCTGAGAAAACTGTCCCGCCTCAGTGGGCATGTCCCAACACATGGAATCATGGTATGTGTAGTGTCATGTCCTTCTCAAGTGAGTTGCCTGCCTCAGAGTCAAAGTATTGTTCAATAAAACCACAGTGGGGTGTGCTTAATCACATCTCGACCCCGCAGTTGTCATCACCTTCCCACAATAGCTCCTTGCTCCCGTGCCGATGTGATGAAGCACACCCCACTGGCAGGCAACTCACTTGAGAAGGACATGACACTACACATACCATGATTCCATGTGTTGGGACACGCCCACTGAGGCGGGATTTAAATAACTGTGTAGCTGCCTGAAAATGTTCGCCTGGGTGTTTGTGAGTCAATGCCTTTGAAGAAGTTTGAAAACGAAACGCGTCAGGCTGACTTTTGGAAGCTGCTGCTGTATTTGCATCCATTTCGCAGGCTGCTTTCTGCAATGAATAAAAGCTAAATTCCTTACCTGGCTCGTGGGCTCCTCTACCTTGCAGGCAAACTTTGTGTTTGGATTAGGAGCGGCGTGCTTGAGCCGCAAGAGGTAGCCCTGGGGCTGTTCCAGCCCACCACGGAGACGTGTTACAGCGCCACCGGCATGGGAGCAAGGAACTATTGTGGGAAGGTGATGACAGCTGCGGGGTCGAGATGTGATGAAGCACACCCCACTGTGGTTTTATTGAACAATACTTTGACTCCGAGGCAGGCAACTCACTTGAGAAGGACAGGACACTACACATACCATGATTTCATGTGTTGGGACACGCCCACTGAGTTGGGATTTAAATAACTGTGTAGCTGCCTGAAAATGTTCGCCTGGGAGATTGTGAGTCAATGCCTTTGAAGAAGTTTGAAAACGAAACGCGTCAGGCTGACTTTTGGAAGCTGCTGCTGTATTTGCATCCATTTCGCAGGCTGCTTTCTGCAATGAATAAAAGCTAAATTCCTTACCTGGCTCGTGGGCTCCTCTACCTTGCAGGCAAACTTTGTGTTTGGATTAGGAGCGGCGTGCCTGAGCCGCAAGAGGTATCCCTGGGGCTGTTCCAGCCCACCACGGAGACGTGTTACAGCCCCACCGGCATGGGAGCAAGGAGCTATTGTGGGAAGGTGATGAAAGCTGCGGGGTCGAGATGTGATGAAGCACACCCCACTGTGGTTTTATTGAACCATGTGTGTGTCTTTCTGAAAAATAAATATGTTTTATATATGTATATGTAAAGGTCGATGGAAGAATAAATGTTTAAATAAGTGTCTTAATGGACGTTTTTAAAAAAAAAAATTGATTGGTTGACTGGCTTATTAAGTGTATCTTAGTGAATACATATATTAGCAAGTATTGTTTAAATATTTAAATGTTTGTATCAGTGTTTCACTTTGTGTATAAGTGGCTGCATGGGTTGGTGAGTAGCTACATGTGTGTGTATATGGGTTATTAGATGTTTTTTTAGTATCAGTATGAGTGTCTGTATGGTTTGGTGGGGGTGTTACTTAGCACATAGATGCATCAATGACTGACTCACTGTTTGTATGTGTTTTGAAGACAGCATATGTGCAGGACCGTATGGGTGGATGAGTGTGTATATGTGTGTGTTAGTGAATGAATGACTGTCTCACTAGTGTCTTTATCAGTAACTACATATGTTTTAATCTAGTATATGTGAGTATTGATGTATATGAGTGAGTATATGTGAGAGTGAGAGATTGAAAGAGTTCTTTTTGAAATAAGTATGTGTTTCTATAAGTGATTGTTTAAGAGAGTAAGTATGTGTAAGTTTCCTTAGAAGTAAGGTGGTAGTGTGTGTATAGCTGTATATGCAAATAAATGGATGTTCAATAGTTTATTTGCATGTGTGATTATGTGTGTGAGTAACTTTTGGATGACTGTCGGTGTGTAACTGGATGTATAGGTGTATCACTATATATGATGAGTGAGTATATGTATGAGTGACTATATAGAACTGTTGGTGAATGAGTGGATGTGTATCTAGATGGTGGAATTACTGAATTGGTTGTTGTAACTGGTATGGGTATCTCCATTTTTATGAAAATGTTAATTTCTATTTTTGAATATGTGTTTCAAGGGTTACATTACACTGAAAGGAGGTCTGTCACTCTGTCACAAGGATGGTGTCATCAGTGATGTCATGAGTGATGTCACTGACCATGTCATGAGTGATGTAATATGTGATGTCATCAGCAGTGCATTGCAGGCGCGCAAGTTATAGTGAGTCCAACTAACTATAACGTGGGAATTTCAATGGTTTTATGTCAGTAAAATTTCCAGCTAACTATAACTGGTGTGAAACCTATGGTTTTTTCAGTGAATTTAATAGGTTTTTTAAATGCTAATTCCTTACTATAACTGGTGTGAAACCTATGCTTTTTTCAGTGAATTTCATAGGTTTTTTTAATGCTAATTCCTAACTATATAAGACCTGAAAGCCCACCAGGAATCTCCAGTATGCGCCAGGGGACTGCATTGCAGAGAGGTGTAATGAAGCCACAACCCTTTTTACATCTCTCTGCAACGCAGCCCCCGTGCATGTTTGAAGAGGGGGAACTAATTCCCCTTGCATACTGGGGGCCCCTGGGGGCCAACTAGCCCAACTGGAACCTCCAGTATGCGCCAGGGGGCTGCATGGCAGAGGTGTAATGAGGCTATGCCCCTTGTTACACCTCTTTGCAACGGAGCCCCTGCCGCGTTTGCAGAGGGGGAACTAATTCCCCTTGCATACTGGGGGTCCCTGGGGGCCAACTAGCCCACCAGGAGCCTCCAGTATGCGCCAGGGGGCTGCATTGCAGAGAGTTGTAATGAGGCCACACCCTTTTTACACCTCTCTGCAATGCAGTCCACTGGCGCGTTTGCAGAGGGGGGACTAATTCCCCTTGCATACTGGGGGTCCTGGGTCATATCTGCCCAAACACCGATATTCCGAACGATTGAAAATGACTTTTCTTGAGAAACATTTGGATTTGGATTATCATGTCCTATACTTTGAAATTTTTGAAAGACTGACTTTGAGGATGCTATAAATTACTCAAGTCTGCCCGAATTGTGTGGGTAAAATTGATACCTAGTCACTTTGAATAAGAATGTACTTACGTCTCGTCTAACATTTGGAAGAAAAATCTAGTTATATGACAACAGGATACCGACATAACTTGAAGGAAATAAGAACGCCCTGAAGAAGTTCTGTTGTACAGAACGAAACGTTTCGGCTGGCTGTGGTACATAAACTTAAGGAAAATAAAAGCATTTGAATATACACCAAGATTCAGCGCTTCAATAAGGACTCTAAGTGATATGATTTGATTGGACTCATTGTGCAAGTGGTGCTGTGCCAAACTTTGGAATATTCTCCACTACTCTCTACTACTTACTCTCTCCTACTCCACTACTCTCAAATACTCACTCTCACTACTCATTATCTACTACTCTACCACTCTCTACTACTCTATCTCTACTACTCACTCCCTACTACTCACTATTCACTACTCCCTACTACTCACTATCTACAACTCTCTACTACTCACTCTCTACTACTCTCTCTCTACTACTCACTCTTTACTACTCACTACGACTCTCTACTACTCACTCTCTACTTCTCACTCTCTATTACTCTATACTACTCACTCTCTACTACTCTCTCTCTACTACTCACTATCTACTACTCACTCTACTTCTCACTCTCTACTACTCTCTACTACTCACTCTCTACTACTCTCTCTCTACTAGTCTCTACTACTCACTCTACTACTCACTCTCTACTACTCTCTACTATTCTCTCTGCTACTCACTCTCTACTACTCTCTACTACTCACTCTCTACTACTCTCTACTACTCACGCTTTACTACTCTCTACTACTCACTCTTTACTACTCTCTACTACTCACTCTCTACTGCTCTCTACTACTCACTCTACTACTTACTCTCTACTACTCTCTACTACTCACTCTCTACTACTCACTCTCTACTACTCACTCTACTATTCACTCTACTACTCTCTACTACTCACTCTCTGCTACTCTCTCTACTACTCTCTACTACTCACTCTCTACTCTCTATTACTCACTCTCTACCTCTCTCTACTTCTCTCTCTACTAGTCTCTACCTCTCTACCGCTACCTCTCTACCTCTACCTCTCTACTTCTACACCTCTAACTCTCTACCTCTCTCTACACGCACATATATACACATATATGCATATATATGCATATGCATTCATATATATATGTATGTGTATGTATATATATATATATAAAAAAACAACATTTTTTAAAACAGCTCCTTTTTTTTAAAAACTGTCATTCCTTTTCCCCATGGTACGCTCCCCGGTGCGCGTACCCAGGCGCTCCCTCCGCATAAATCATTTTTTTTTTTTTTGCCCCGCGGGGCCCTTTTATGGCCCCCACATCAAACCTAGGGGGTCAAGGGGGGGTCTACTCTGCCCCATTATGGTCAATTCCCCCTTTGTTTTAGCCACCTCTTGTGTCTTGATCCTACCAAGACACAAGATGGCGGCCGCTCCGGACTGTTTGGAATGTTTACAGACACCCGAGAGCCAATCAGCTTTCCGCACGCAGGTCGCGTAGCGCGCTCGGTACGCGCCCGGGTGCGCGCACCGGGGCGCTGCCATAGATATATATATTTTTTGGAACCTAAATTACTCAAAAACCACTGGAGCACATATCTTGAGACATAGCAAAGGCACATCGGGCTACCAGTCCCTACAATTTTGCCACGTTTGGTGGAAATACATTCAGCCGTTCGGGCTAAAAGTGAGTTCGCTCTATGGAAATTAACATGGGGAAAACACGTTTTGGGACCCCCCTTTTATCTTGGCCCCCGCTTCATGAATCCCCCCCAAACTTTCAAGGAAGGACCGGAGCTCCGCGAGGCAAATTTGAAGGAATTTTCAGGCAGATTCGTCAACCGGCGCCAAAGTTATTCCAAATAGAATTTTGAGATTTTGCATTGAAAAAAATCCTAACTATAACTACCTACTGGCGACCGCCAGCAGGTTATATTGAGTGCCTTCCAATATGCTTAGGGCATTTTGTGGTTATGTGTATACATATATATATATATATATTACCTACTGGCGGTCGCCAGTAGGTATATATAGTTAGGATTTTTTCTCTATGGGATTTTTGAAAATTCTATGTCTAATAACTTTGGCGTTTGTGGACGGAATTGGCTGAAATTTTCAGGAAAATGGAACATTTTGTTTCTGAGCAGCCCCTGACAATTTGGGGGGGTTTCATCAAGGGGGGGCCGAGAAAAAAGGGGGGTCCCAAAACGCGTTTTTCCCATGTTAATTTCCATAGGGCGGTTGGCCTCACTTTTAGCTCGAACGGCTGAATGGATTTGCACGAAACTTGGCAAAATTGTAGGGACTGTTAGCCCGATGTGCCTTTGCTAGGTCTCAATATATGTGCTCCAGTGGATTTTGAGTAATTTAGGTTCAAAAAAAGATATATATCTGGGGGGAGCCTAACCACACATCTGATCTGATTGGCTGTCAGCACTTCATCCAAGAAGTGTTGGCAGCCATCTTGGGACGAATATACATGATAGCACCTCATTAAAAAGCATTGTAGTTAATAGAGGGTTTTAGGACTTTAGTTACATTATAAATCATTTGTTGATGGTACCATACTCGTTTTAGGAATTGTGGTGGGTTCTAAGGTGATTTTACCATGGGAAAAAACCTTCTGCTGTGATATCATGAATATTGTTTGAAAGAAAACTAATATCTCATGATTTTCCCACAGTGGTTTGGAAGGGGATCTATAAGCTAAACTGAAAGCATATTTTCTGTAAATTCACATTATCTTTCTCAGTCATGTGAAAATGAAGTCTGACATTCTCAGTAAAACATGTACATCCAACAAGGACAGAGACTGTCAGTTGATTCCTTTGTGTTCTACTGCAGCCTCCTAGAGTGTTCTAAAGAACAACTAGAGCGCTAACAGTCCTACTTATTACAAAGGTATGGCACACCTGAAGCCATCTTGATTGGAATAAAGTGGTAACTCTTAAAACATTTAATTTAAAAAGAAACAACATGAGGGGGTATATTTTGCCATAGAAAGTATGATTAGTGCTGCAGAATGAAAAATTAGGGCACATTTTGAGTGACTTCTCAAATCCTTTTCTATTTCATTAAAACATTCTGACATGCAGTCTCCCAAAATGGCCACCAGAGACAAAAGAGCCCAAATGTAGCCCAAATATCACCCAGATGTAGCCCAAGTATAGCCCAATGACAGAATGTCCCAGAGTGTTCTAAAGAACAACTAGAGCGCTAACAGTCCTACTTATTACAAAGGTATGGCACACCTGAAGCCATCTTGATTGGAATAAAGTGGTAACTCTTAAAACATTTAATTTAAAAAGAAACAACATGAGGGGGTATATTTTGCCATAGAAAGTATGATTAGTGCTGCAGAATGAAAAATTAGGGCACATTTTGAGTGACTTCTCAAATCCTTTTCTATTTCATTAAAACATTCTGACATGCAGTCTCCCAAAATGGCCACCAGAGACAAAAGAGCCCAAATGTAGCCCAAATATCACCCAGATGTAGCCCAAGTATAGCCCAATGACAGAATGTCCCAGAGTGTTCTAAAGAACAACTAGAGCGCTAACAGTCCTACTTATTACAAAGGTATAGCACACCTGGAGCCATCGTGATGGGAATAAAGTGGTAACTCTTAAAACATTTAATTTAAAAAGGAACAAAATGAGGGGGTATATTATGCAATAGAAGGTATTATTAGTGCTGCAGAAAGAAAAATTAGGGCACATTTTGAGTGACTTTTCAAATCCTCTTCTATTTCATTAAAAAATTCTGACATGCAGTCTCCCAAAATGGCCACCAGAGACAAAAGAGCCCAAATGTAGCCCAAATATCACCCAGATGTAGCCCAAGTATAGCCCAATGACAGAATGTCCCAGAGTGTTCTAAAGAACAACTAGAGCGCTAACAGTCTTACTTATGACAAAAGTATGGCACACCAGAAGCCATCTTGATTGGAATGAAGTGGTAAGTCTGAAAACACTCAATTTAAAAAGGAACAACATGAAGGGGGTTAATTTTGCCATAGAAAGTATGATTAGTGCTTCAGAAAGAAAAATTAGGGATCATTTTGAGTGACTTCTCAAATCCTCTTCTATTTCATTAAAAAAATTCTGACATGCAGACTGAAACATGCACTTTGAATACCAGCAGCAGTCGTCCCTGGTGAGCAGTAGCTTTACTACAGTGATCTAATGTGCAACTAGAGTGCTAACATTCAGAATTTATGGCAAATGTGTGACACATCTGAATGCCTCTTGATGGAACCAAAGTAAACAAGCATTGAAAATGCAATAGATCTCGCCCTCGTTTAAGTTAAAGCCATTCTGTTTGTAATGAGGTGGCTTTTTAGCTTTGCTTTTATTAGTGTTTTTTCAACTTTCATGTAAATAACATGCATCTGTATGCATATAAGTATATGTATGCATGCATTTATGTTTGTATTTATATAGATATACAGATGATATATGTTTATATATGTATGTATATATATATATTCACTGAAAAAACCATAGGTTATAGACCATATATAGTTAGGAATTAGCATTTACAAAACCTTGAAAATTCACTGAAAAAACCATAGGTTATAGACCATATATAGTTAGGAATTAGCATTTACAAAACCTTGAAAATTCACTGAAAAAACCATAGGTTATAGACCATATATAGTTAGGAATTCGCATTTACAAAACCTTATTTTACTCACACAAAACCATTGAAATTCCATATATAGTTAGTTGCACTAACTATATATCGCGCACCCGCAATCCACTGCTGATGATGTCACATATTACATCATTCATGACATGGTCAGTGACGTCACTGATGACATCACTGATGACATCTCAAATGACATCACTGATGACATCTCAAATGACATCACTGATGACATCACTGATGACATCTCATTTGACATTACTGATCACATCACTGATGATATCATTCATGTGATAATACGATGAACCTCTTCAGACTCTAATATAACCTTAGATACAATCAGTGTAAACAGACACTCACAGACTGTCACTCATCCATGGAGTTACTCACACACCTAGTCAGTCATGCAAAGAATCAATCACACCTCCATTTCCTCAACTATACAGTTATATATATAGTTAGTGCAACTAACTATATATGGAATTTCAATGGTTTTGTGTGAGTAAAATAAGGTTTTGTAAATGCGAATTCCTAACTATATATGGTCTATAACCTATGGTTTTTTCAGTGAATATATATATATATATATATATATATATATATATATATATATATATATATATATATATATATATTCCTTGACTCTCTTCCACCAACCGCTGCTCCGCTTCACCACGGGTGCCTCTTACTGCACGGTGGAGTGCGTATTATTTTCATATATATCAGACTACCCACTATTGACCTACAGGAAAGGAAACTCTCTTAGAGATCACTTGGTCAATAGTCATTATGAATGCAAAAGGAAAAGGAAGGTACCAGTTGTAGGATTCTACCCATGCATGAAGTGCAAGGCGTGTAAGAATTCGCACAAAGTCAAAGACTATCAAATACCAGGAAAAGCAGGCAAAACCGTAATATTAAAATTGCTGTACTGCAATTCGGAGTTCACTGTGTATTGCCTGGTGTGTCCATGTGGGAAAAAATATGTGGGGAGCACCACAAAACAAACCAAACTAAGAATCTTGGAGCACATGAGAGCAATTACCACAAAGGACCAAAGCTACCCCGTTGCGCGACATTTCGAGGAAATGCACAAAAGCAACAGTAATTTACTTACCTTCTTTGTCCTAGATCAGATGGTAAAAACAGAAAGAGGGGGAGACTGGGTGAAAAAACTTCGAACTCAGGAATCCAGGTTCATCATAATGCTTCAGACAAAGACTCCAGGAGGCCTTAATAATGAAGAAGAGATGTGGGCACACATAGGATAGAGCCAATTTAATGTGAAGGGTAGAAACAAAAGTATCAATAATACCTCATTACCTATGTCCCCTTTCCGTCATCCGCTAAAGCTGAACTCCCTCACCCGAGTCCGATAAATACAATGTTGCGCTCCACCCAGAATAGCAACCAATATAGGCCCATCCAGGGCAATATTTTTTGAGCAGGACGCGAAATAATGGAGCAACAAACTAGGCCAACTAGATATAATGAGATACAAAATTAGAATTGCGAAATTGAATTCAAGCGAATAAAACCATGATATAATGAAATGTAGTCCTACTATAACGAAGGACGTAAATATATTGATTAATGATTGAATGTAGATGAATATATCAACACTTATAAAGTCTTTTTTGATCATTGAAAGATGGCCGCCACAATGAATGAATTGTATAGATTGTGCCGTTTTTTATTTCCTTTCTTTTAATGCACGTGACTTAATGTCACAACACAAACTTTATTTAAATGCACACACAATGTGATTGAGGTTTACACTGACGAAGGCGGCAACGCCGAAACGCGTTTGTTAAACCTCTTTGGAAACTGCAGTGCTATGAATAAATATGGCATGTGAACTGCGCTAAATAACTTTGAGTGCACTTTATTGGGAACGGTCCGAGAAGTGGAGACTGAGTGTTTGGAAAATAATACGCATGTCATTTGAGATGTCATCAGTGATGTCATCAGTGATGTCACTAACCATGTCATGAATGATGTAATATGTGACATCATCAGCAGTGGATTGCGGGTGCGCGATATATAGTTAGCGCTTATAACTATATATGGAATTTCAATGGTTTTATGCGAGTAAAATAAGGTTTTCTAAATGCAAATCCCTAACTATATATGACCTAAAACCAATGGTTTTTTCATTGAATTTTCAAGGTTTTGTAAATGCAAATTCCTAACTATATATGGACTATAACCTATGGTTTTTTCTGTGAATTTCAATGGTTTTTTAATAGCAAATATCAAAAGCTGTCAAATGTCAAGTACGTGATAGGTAAAAACGTTTTCGTGTTTATGCACGCTGATGTGCTTTGAACGCTGCCCCCCCCCTCCCCTCTTTTCTCTTAGTAGTACTCTCTCTTTGCAGATAGTGAACGGTAGTTAACGCAGACCTTTACCCCTGTTGTAATCCGTCGTACCTGCTTGTCTCTCCATTTGATTGATTATTATCCAAGCATTTACTGTTTTACAATTGGTTCTCTTTGGATCATTCTCTATTTACAAACAAGCACAAAGTCGCAATACTCTGTTTAGTCTTTGCAGATAGTGAAAAATCGTGAAAAAAAATAAAAGTAATCGAGCAAAATCAGTAGACCACTAATTCGATCTCTTTTTGACCTCGGTAAAATACAAACATTAGGAATAACCCTTCATGAGAAATACGAAAATAGTGAAATGAACTGAGCTCCACACCATGAGGGCTGCAAAACAGCTCGACTCCGCCACCCACACCGCCCAAAATAACGACAAACCCTATGCAAATATTATAAATATACACAACACACCAGCAAAGAAACAGAGTAAAACATTTTATTAAATAACTATTTACATAACTATTTTATACTTTTTATTGCCCGATCCGGCTAGCTCAATCGATCGAGCATGAAACTCATGCACTGATAACAAGCGTTGAGAGTTTGTAGAATGATGGCTTCAGATTTTCCACATACGGTGTAGTGGCGCGAACTGGCAGGGGGCGTTTGGATTCTACCCCTTCTCCAAATAAGATTTTCATACGTGAATGTTCGTTCATGCTTTTTGTCCCTGAGTTGCTTCCATGTCACTGCCTTACATAAATGGCATAAGTCCTGGTTGTTGAGTGCCATACTTCAGAGTTCTAAGCAGCTCTTGTAACACTGTTTAAACCTTATTTGCACCTGCTGCAGCTTCACTATTCAAAGTAAGTGGAGTCCATTTGTGGACCTGACTGCATTATAAAACAATGTGATACGGTGCCTCCCTAAACCGCTTGACGGAGGCCCCCGAGGGGCGGTGAGATGGCGCGGACTGAGAGGGGGCGCTTGGCTCCTGCCCCCTCCCCAAGTCGTGTTGCCCTGGTGAGGCCTGAGATCGCCCCCGGCATAGGCGGCCGGCTCCCGGGGTCCGGCGGAATTTTTTCCCTTTTGAAGAATCTTCCATTCTGGACCTTGTCCCACAATCCGTTTGACCTGAAGACACGCTGTCATGGGACGCCCCTTTACCGTTTTAGTTGCCATTCCGCCCGCTTTTGGTACTCTGTGCCTCTTCCGCCATTCAGCTGTTTACCGCCCGCTCTTGCGACTACAACGTCTCGCTCACCATGTAGTTGAGTTGCTCCCACTCTTAAGATTTAACCGAACTTTTTGGACTGCTGAAAGCGGTTGTATTCCGACCGCTGGTTGGTGGAGACATTTTGACTATATTCTGGACCTGCATTGTCGCGTAATGCGTCATATGACGCGACGCGTTAGCGCACCCGGAAGTGCTCCGCTGCGCAAGGCGCAGCTTCCCGGAAACGATCCAGAGCGCGCCGCGCAGCGCGTAACGTAAGCATAACAGGTCATGTGACTTGTTAATAAAACTTTTCATTGGTTCATTTTACTTTTCTTTTCCTAATTATGTAAGACTAGGTCATGTGACCTAAAAATAACACTTTTCATTGGATTAAAACATTTTTTTTCCCAAACGATGAAAGCCCCACCTTGTTTCTGGATGTTTCAGACTGAAGCTGGCATCACCATGAGAGCACCACCATCTCGTAGCTCCGTCGTGGCCATTCCGCAAGCAATCATGGCAGCCGCTCCCCACCGGAAGCCTGCGGGAGTCGACGGCCCCCAAAACTTTTGTACAATCTTCAAGGCTGAGGGGACGCTTTCGAGAATGGAACCCAAGCCCTGGCAGACAAGCGTCCGAGTTCCAAGGTGTCCCAGGGCCATTTTACTGGACCAGGCCCAAATCCGAAGAGCCGACCGCCATTTTAAGAGTCCTGTGGAAGCCGCCTATCGCTGCACCGCAAGAGTGGGAGCAACTCAACTACATGGTGAGCGAGACGCTGTAGCCGTAAGAGCGGGCGCTAAACAGCTGAATGGCGGAAAAGGCACAGTGTAGCAAAAGCGGGCGGAATGGCGACTGAAACGATAAAGGGGCGCCCCACTACAGCAGACAAGCCTCCGCCATGTGCTTCAAAACTGCATATGTATCTCGTGATATCAAGGTTGGGCAACCAGTACACAACAAGCAGTTACGAGTCCCATTTACACCGGCGCCATTTTGGGCGCGGCCGGGCAGGTCCAGGATCTACTGAAGCATAACAAATGAGGCTGACGTCTCTGAAGCAGTTGACGAACAGCAGGACATAGCAAATAAACATGAACTCTCTCAAGCTGTTAACTCACTGCAGAACAAAACAAGTGAACCTGAAACCTCTGGAATAATTGTCGCTGAAAAGAACAACACACAAAACTCTGTAGAGCCTGAAGAAAAAAAAACAGAAGGGCACTGTAGTTTCAGACACACTTAACACTAATGACTAAACAAAGATATCGTCTGTTTATGAAGCAGTTATCATCTTGACAGAATTGACAAAGAAGTGTACAGACACCAATGCTATTAAGAAACACAAGGAAATCCTAACGCATCAGCATTCTCGGAAGAGGTTGACACAGATAACATCTTAAGGAACAAAGAAAGACCTGTTCACTCTTGACACCCCAGGTGCTGTGTATGTTGCACTATAGTGCTGCATCGAGAAAACGGACAACCCTATTGATGTGGATTTTTCATTATTGCTTATTGTAAAGAAATGGCGACTCCCCCCTTTAGCAGATTAGCTAAATGTTTGCGTAATTTAGGCATAAAAGTTATATTATTGTTGTTGTTGTTGTTATCGTTATAGTTCTGGTTAATTTCAAAAAATGGTTAAATATATTTACAGTTTTTGTTGCGTTCGTTATATTTAAATGTTAATAAAGTTTTAAAATCTAACTTTGTTGGAGTGCTATATATGTTTAAAAAATCGGGTGAATGGGGCCTTGAATCGGGTTATTGTCATGTGTGGGCTTTGCAAGTGTACTGCTACAAGATCGGACATTTCAAACTCAAATGCACGTTCTTTTTCTTACCTTTCCGAAGCATGGAGCGCAATAGCAGGCAGAGAAAGGGTGATGCACGTGTTGAACACTGCCTGGCCTGCAAATTGCTGGCAGTGCCCCCCCGTCCGCTCCTGAAAGAGGGCACGCACACACACCGCCGCCCCGAGTACTTCACAAATCTTTAAAAGACCATGCGCTTGTTCATGAGGCTTAAATGGTTTATCACCCCTTCTAGAACCCCTGCATCGACCCTCTGACGTTTCCTGGAAGAATTAGCACGTAACACAATACCAAGCCCTGTCAGCTGAAACCCCCGAGAAATCATGGGGCATATTATCAAGGGGGTTTATTTCCGCTTTTTTGGCTTTAAAAGCCAAAAAAAAAAGAGATAAAATTATCTCCCTATTATCAAGCTGTCGCTAACACCAGATAGTGACAGCTAAAAGGAGATAGCGACCATCTTGGGCCCCGCTTTGCATATCAGTGATATTTATCACTAATGACATGCAAAGTGGGCGTGCCAAGATTTTAGCGACTGGAAACAGTCCCTAACCATCGCTATCTCCTATTACCAACTTTTGGAGATATTCGCGCTAAGCGCGAATATCTCCAAAACCTAACACCTGCCCTGAGCAGTTTTAGCCTTGTTATCCAATGGGAAGTGGATAACATGGCTAAAAGCATTTGCTGGATAATGCATGAATATCGCTGACTTTTCAACGATATTCATGCATTGCGGCCGTTTTTTATCGCATTTGCGATAAACCTTGCTAATAGCAAGGTTTATGTGCGATAAAATTCGCCGAAGTGCGGCGATAATTTTTGTCTCTAAACAAGTTAGAGACAAAAATTACCGCTAGTTGTTGGTAATATGCCCCCGGGTTTTTCCTTGCAGGAATCGGGAAGCGAAAGACTAGCACTGAAATCAGTAGTCTCACGCCTGAATCGGGAGGGTTGGCATGTCTGCATACTCTACAGCTGGAGCCATAAACTACATCCGCAGGGCTAGGTGATAGCCTAGGTCCGGCCTGGACAATCGGACACAGAGGAAGAGGAGTGTCAGAGGGTGCGGTAGTGAATAGGGTGAAAGGGAGGTGTCGGGCGGGAGCAGCGCAGATGGGGGAAGTATATGTCCCATGCATGAGAGAGAGAGCGGGGGTGACCAGTGCGTGGGGGAGATGCTTGCGAGGGTGGGGAGCCATGCTGAGGATCGGCGGCGTGCAGAGAGTGGCCCTGGTCAAGGCATCTAAAATGGCTGCCGTGCACGACAAAATTGTGGCATTGGACAAAAACGCAAGATGGCGCAGACAATGTTTATCAATAAGGATTCATTTATAACAAAATATTTACTCGCAGTGACAAAATGGTGGTCAACACTTCCTGATTTCCATCGAATCGAACGTTAACAAACGTCACGCAGCAAAAAAAAAAAAAAAAGCTCACGCACAGAGCAGTTTTTAGCCATGTTATCCAATGGAAGGTGGATAACATGGCTAAGAGCATTTGCTGGATAATGCATGAATATCGCTGACTTTTCAGCGATATTCATGCATTGTGGCCGATGTGCGGCGATAATTTTTGTCTCTAAACAATTAAAACGAAGCACAAAATGGCTAATTCCCGTTTCGCTACCAGTTTGCGGCCCAGTTCGCGGCCCGTGAAGCGCTTCTACCGTGAAAAATCATTTTTTTTAATTTTCCCCACGGGACCCTTTAATAACCCCAACAACATTCCTAGGGGGTCAAGAGGGGTATACCTTGCCCCCTTTCAATAAATTCCCCCTTCGTTTTTCACCTCTTCTTCTCTCTCGATCCTACCGAGAGATAAGATGGCGGCCGCTCCGGACTGTTTAGAATGTTGACAGACACCGGAGAGCCAATCAGCTTTCTGCGCGCAAAGTTCCGTTTCGCGAAAAGTAAGCGGACCGGATCGCAGCCCGGAGCGCTGTTACAGATATATATCTTGTTTTGAACGTTAATTTCTCAAAAACTACTGGAGCACATATATTGAGACCTAGCAAAGGCACATCGGGCTAACAGTCCCTACAATTTTGCCAAGTTTCGTGCAAATCCATTCAGCCGTTCGAGCTAAAAGTGAGTCCAACCGCCCTATGGAAAAATGAATGGGAAAAACGCGTTTTGGGACCCCCCTTTTTTCTCAGCCCCCCCTTGACGAAACCCCACCAAATTTTCAGGGGCTGCTCAGAAACAAAATGTGCCATTTTCCTGAAAATTTCAGCCGATTCCGTCCTCAAACGCCAAAGTTATTAGACATAGAATTTTCCAAAATCCCATAGGGAATTAATCCTAACTATATATACCTACTGGCGATAGCCAGTAGGTAATATATATACACATATATATATATTCAATGAAAAAACCATAGGTTATAGGCCATATATAGTTAGGAATTAGCATTTACAAAACCTTATTTTACTCGCATAAAACCATTGAAATTCCATATATAGTTAGCTAACTATAAGCGCTAACTATATATCGCGCACCCGCAATCCACTGCTGATGATGTCACATATTACATCATTCATGACATGGTCAGTGACATCACTGATGACATCACTGATTACAACATCCAGTGACTGTATGTTTCTGTAAAGTTAAAATATGTTTCACATATTGAAGAATGAGTGGATGTATAAGTGTCTGGATGAAGAATTTAGTAGGTGCATGACTGACTGTATGAGTGAGTGATTAAATGTGTCTCACTGAGTACATGGGTTAGTGACTAAACTGTCTTAATTCGTGCATCAGTATGTTTGTTGTTGTGTAAGCTGCTGCATGTGTTGATCAGTAGCTATAAGAGTAGCCATATGGGTTATTGATTGGTTGCCCAAATATTTGAATGGGAGGCTGAGTGTGTGTGTGGGTGGCTGGGAGGTGCGTGACTCTGTGCATAGATGTGTAAGCAGTTGATTCACTAGGAGTATGAGTTCAAGAGTGCATGTGGAAACAGCTATATGAGCGGTTGACTGTGCATGGGTGTGTTGGTGAGTGAATGGATTTCTCATTGCTACATGTGCAAGTAAGTACGTATGTAAAACACAATACATGTGAGAGTTGAGATATATAAATAACTGAACATAAGAGCCAGTGAATGTGTGAGTGGCTGTATCGATCACTGTGAGCTTGTATCAGGGATTATATAAGAGAGTAAATATGTGTTATTATATGTTTGAATAAGTAAGATGTGTATAACTGTATAGTTGAGGAAATGGAGGTGTGATTGATTCTTTGCATGACTGACTAGGTGTGTGAGTAAGTCCATGGATGAGTGACAGTCTGTGAGTGTCTGTTTATACTGAGTGTATGTAAGGTTATATTAGAGTCTGAAGAGGTTCATTGTATTATCACATGAGTGATGTGATCAGTGATGACAAATGAGATGTCATCAGTGATGTCATTTGAGTTGTCATCAGTGATGTCATTTGAGATGTCATCATTGATATCATTTGAGTTGTCATCAGTGATGTCATTTGAGATGTCATCAGTGATGTCATCAGTGATGTCACTGACCATGTCATGAATGATGTAATATGTGACATCATCAGCAGTGGATTGCGGGTGCGCGATATATAGTTAGCGCTTATAGTTAGCTAACTATATATGGAATTTCAATGGTTTTATGCGAGTAAAATAAGGTTTTGTAAATGCTAATTCCTAACTATATATGGCCTATAACCTATGGTTTTTTCATTGAATTTTCAAGGTTTTGTAAATGCAAATTCCTAACTATATATCCACTATAACCTATGGTTTTTTCTGTGAATTTCATTGGTTTTTTAATAGCAAATATGAAAAGCTTTAAAATGTCAAGTACGTGATAGATAAAAACATTTTCGTATTTATGCACGCTGATGTGCTTTGAACGCTGCCCCCCCCCCCCTCCCCTCTTTTGCCTTTGTTAGTACTCTCTCTTTGCAGATACAGAAGGGTAGTTAACGCAGGCCTTTACCCCCGTTGTAATCCGTCGTACCTCCTTGTCTCTCCATTTGATTGATTGTTGTCCAAGCATTTACTGTTTTAGAATTGGTTCTCTTTGGATCATTCTCTATTTACAAACAAGCACAAAGTCGCAATACTCTGTTTAGTCTTTGCAGATAGTGAAAAATCGTGTAAAAAAATAAAAGTAATCGAGCAAAATCAGTAGGCCACTAATTGGATCTCTTTTTGACCTCGCTAAAATAGAAATATTAGGAACAACCCTTCTTGAGAAATACGAAAATAGTGAGATGAACTGAGCTCCACACCATGAGGGCTGCAAGACAGCTCGGCTCCATCACCCATCCCGCACAAAATAATGACAAACCCTATGCAAATATTAAAAATATAGACAACACACCAGCAAAGAAATAGGGTAAAACATTTTATTAAAAAACTATTTACATAACGTTGGTTTATAAGATGATGTCAGTAGTGGACCGATGTGTGAATAGATCGAAAACAGCACAAGGCTCCAAGATCCGGATAGCAAGCTCCTGGATGTTGGGTGCCATATAGTTTAGAGTTCTGAATTTCAGCCTTTTTCAATGCCTGTGCTTTGTTGAATCAAAATGGCGGCTTGACACAAAGCTGACTCAAGCGTTGTTACTGATGCTATGCAGACCAAAACTGGTTTTCAGTTTGTACATTTTTCTAGATTTTTCAATCCAAGTTTGGTTGACTTTGTAGAACGATGGCTTCAGATTTTCAACATACGGTGTGGTGGCGCTGACTGGGAGGGGGCGCTTCGCTCCTGCCCCCTCCCCAAGTAAGATTTTCATACGTGAAAGTACGTTAATGGTTTTGGTCCCCGAGATGCTTCGATGTCACTACCATTCTCAAATAGCATAAGTTCTGGATGTTGGGTGCCATAGTTAAGAGTTCTGAGCAGCGCTTGTAACACTGTCTGAAGCTTATTTCCTCCTACTGCAGCTTCACTATTCTCAAAGTAAGTGAGTGTCGTTTGTGGACCTGACTGCATTAGAAAACAATATGATATGTTACCTTCCTAAACAGCTTGACGGAGGCCCCTGAGGGGCGCTGTGATGGCCATGGACTCGGAGAAGACGCTTGGCTCCGACACCCTCCCCAAGTCTTATAGCACTGGTGTAGCCTGAGATCGCCCCCGACATAGGCGGCCGGCTCCCGGGGTCCGGCGGTACTTTTTGCCTTTTGATGACTCTTCAATTCTGGACCTTGTCCCACAATCCGTTTGACCTGAAGACAAGCTGTAGTGAGGCGCCCCTTTATCGTTTTAGTTGCCATTCCGCCCGCTTTTGCTACACTGTGCCTCTTCCGCCATTCAGCTGTTTTCCGCCCGCTCTTGCGACTACAGCGTCTCGCTCACCATGTAGTTGAGATGCGCCCGCTCTAGCGGTGCAGCGATAGGCGGCTGCCACAGGACTCTCAAAATGGCGGCCGGCTCTTCGGTTTTGGGCCTGGTCCACTGAAATGGCCCTGGGACACCTTGGAAGTCGGACGCTTGTCTGCTAGGGCTTGGATCCCATTCTCGAAAAGCGTCCCCTCAGCCGTGAAGATTCTACAAAAGTCTTGGGGGCCTCCGACTCCCGCAGGCTTCTGGTGGGGAGCGGCTGCCATGATTGCTCGTGGAATGGCCACGACGGAGCTACGAGATGGTAGTGGTCTCATGCTGACGCCAGCTTTAGTCTGAAACATCCAGAAACACTGTAGACTACCAATTCGATCAGTTCCGGTAGCGCCCCAACATGACCCGGAAGAGAAGAACTTGCCCTCCCCTCTTTGACTGATGGTTCTTGTTGCCTGTCCCCTCTGTTGTCATTTAACAGAACTTTTTGGACTGCTGAAAGGGGTTGTGTTCTGAACGCTGGTTGGTGGAGACATTTAGACTATATTCTTGACCTACGTTGTCGCGTAATGCGTTTTATGACACGCCGCGTTAGCGCACCCGGAAGTGATCCGAGGCGCGGCGCGCAGCGCGTAACGTAAGCATAACAGGTCATGTGACTTGTTAATAAAACTTTTCATTGGTTCATTTTACTTTTGTTAATTTAATGATGAAAAGCTTGGTCATATGACCTAAAAATTACGCTTTTTATTATTTTCGAACAATATTTTTTTTTCAAACATATGTTATAATATTCCAGGCTAATGTACTTTCCCGGAAAATTTACAACTGTCTGGCAAGTAAAATATATTCCTTTTTCGAGAAAAAGGGCGTTTCTTCCTTCCATGACGGAGCCGTTGAGTAAAAGAGATTCGGCCTGCTGTCTTAGTCGCCGATACGCCTGATTATCAGATTCTTATCGATCACTTTATGTTGCAGACATGAAAAACACAACTGCCCTTGACCATTTATCTTTACTGCGTTCCTACATATTATACCTTTTATCCGTCATGTAATTGGACTGCTTTATTTCACTTGCCTTTTACTGATTCGAAAACAGTCACTAAAAGTAAAAACTTTACAAATGAAAATACTACTACCGTGTTTTGTTTTAAAAACCTTTATTGTGAAAATGTCAGTATACAAATACGGGCCTATAACCACGTGGGCCGGCCACGGAGCAAACTCAAATCGTATATGATGAGGAGACATTTACACTGTAGAAGAACGTAACGAGCGGGCCATTAGGTGACAAGAACAAAGGTGTCTAACAGTTGCGGTATCGGTGGACGTACATTTTGTAATTAAAATACGACAGGGCCACTTACAATAACATTTTCTAGATATACATTTGCGGGCAAAGAGTTACGAGTCCCATTTATACCGGCGCCATTTTGGGCGAGGCCGGGCAGGTCCAAGATATAGTCAAAATGTCTCCACCAACCATCGGCCAGACCAGAACCCCTTTCGGCCCTTTATGTTACAAGATGATGTCTTCCATTCAGAAAATATTGGTGGCAGCATTTTGAAAGGAAACAGAAACAGCCGTTCTCCTAGTGAGTTTCACATTGTTACATTTAGGAAGAATGTTGAAGAGTAGTATGTGGAAAATCTGAAGCCATTTTTCTACAAACTCTCAATCAGACTTGGATGGAAAAAAAAACCTGAAGAATGTACAAACTGAAAACCAATTTTTGTCTGTATAGCACCAACAGTAACGCTTGAGTCAGCTTTGTGTCAAGCCGCCATTTTCATTCAATCAATAGCGTCCCCCTGCACACATTCAGGGACCTGGTCGTGTCTTCAGATGAAACGCATTGTAGGAAAAGAAGCAGAAAGGAAAAGGAAAAAAGTTCCGCCGGACCTAGTGAAGCTGCAGCAGGTGCAAATAAGCTTCAGACAGTCTTACAAGCACTGCTCAGAACTCTCAACTGAGGCACTCAACATCCAGGACTTGCCATTCGGATCTTGGCGCCTTGTATTTTTGTTTTGTTTTTGATGGAAGGGAAAGAACAAAAAACAGACATTGAAAAAGGCTCAACAGTGCAGGGCGCCTTGTGCTGGTTCCGACCTATTCACACATCGGTCCGCTACTGACATCACCTCATAAACCAACGGGGCACCCCACGCCGACTTTCGGCGCAGCATTGTAGGATGGACACACCAGTGCGGCAATTTGATGGATACCACCTCGGTGCCATCCAGATCTCGGCGCGTTCATTCATTCAATAGCGTCCCCCTGCACACATTCAGGGACCTGGTCGTGTCTTCAGAAGAAACGCATTGTAGGAAAAGAAGCAGAAAGGAAAAAGCAACAAGTTCCGCCGGACCTAGTGAAGCTGCAGCAGGTGCAAATAAGCTTCAGACAGTTCTACAAGCACTGCTCAGAAATCTCAACTGAGGCACTCAACATCCAGGACTTGCCATTCGGATCTTGGCGCCTTGTGCTGGTTCCGACCTATTCACACATCAGTCCACTACTGACATCACCTCATAAGCCAACGGGGCACCCCACGCCGACTTCCGGCGCAGCATTGTAGGATGGCCACACCAGTGCAGCCACTTGCTGGACACCACCTCGGTGCCATCCGGATCTCAGCGCGTTCGAGTCACTGTGCCGGAAGAGTGACCGGAACTCAGCTGAACACGCCGTCTTTCGGCGCAGCATTGTAGGATGGCCACACCAGTACGGCAATTTGCTGGACACCACCTCGGCGCCATCCGGATCTCGGCGCGTTCGAGTCACTGTACCGCAACAGTGACCGCAATTCAGCTGGACACGCCGTCTTTCGGCGCAGCATTGTAGGATGGCCACACCAGTGCGGCAATTTGCTGGACACCACCTCGGTGCCATCCGGATCTCGGCGCGTTGTGCTGCCTTCGGCCTATTCGCACATCGGTCCGCTACTGACGCCGCCTCACGTGCCAACGGATTTTCTACGCTTTTTGTAGCCCTATGTCGCATAACAGGTCATGTGACTTGTTTATAAAACTTTTCATTGGTTCATTTTACTTTTGGTTTCCTAAAGATGGAAGGCTTGGTCATATGACCTAAAAATAACACTTTTCATTGGTTTAGAACATTTTTTTTTCCCAAACGATGAAAGCCCCACCTTGTTTCTGGATCATTCAGACTGAAGCTGGCGTCAGCATGAGAGCACCACCATCTCGTGGCTCCGTCGTGGTCATTCCGCGAGCAATCATGGCAGCCGCTCCCCACCGAAAGCCTGCGGGAGTCGGGAGCCCCCAAGACTTTTATACAATCTTCACGGCTGAGGGGACGCTTTTCGAGAATGGAGCCCAAGCCCTAGCAGGCAAGCATCCGACTTCCAAGGTGTCCCAGGGCCATTTCAGTGGACCAGGCCCAAAACCGAAGAGCCGTCCGCCATTTTAAGAGTCATGTGGCAGCCGCCTATCGCTGCACCGCAAGAGTGGGAACAACTCAACTACATGGTGAGCGAGACGCTGTAGTCGCAAGAGCGGGCGGTAAACAGCTGAATGGCCGCCACCTGGGGAGGCCCGTTCACGCCGCCTCCCCCCCCCCCCCCCCCGGGCCGCCGCACGCCAATTTTCGGAGCAGCATTGTAGGATACCAAAACCAGTGCGGCAGTTTACTGGACATCACCTGGGTGCCTGTCGTACATGTTGTGTCAGCCATGTGACACTGGACACAGACCGCTACTGACGAGGCCTCCCCCCGCACCACCCGGGACGCCCCACGCTGTTTTTCTGTGCTGCATTGTAGGATCCCTAAACCAGTGCGGCACCCAGGCGACATCACCTGGGTGCCGTCCAGAACTCTGCACGTTGTGCTGCCTTGGGACTATTCGCACAACAGACCGCTACTGACGAGGCCTCCCCCCGCCCCACCCGGGACGCCCCACGCCAATTTTCGGAGCAGCATTGTAGGATCCCTAAACCAGTGCGGCACCCAGGCGACATCACCTGGGTGCCGTCCAGAACTCTGCACGTTGTGCTGCCTTGGGACTATTCGCACAAAAGACAGCTTCTAACCATTGTTGCTTTTTGTGTTAATAAATGTTTAAATGTTTTTAGTTTTTGTTCTGTTCATTATCGTTAAAAGTTAATAAAGTTTTATAACCTTACTTTGTTGGAGTGTTATCTATTTTTTGAAAAACGGGTGAATGGGGCCTTGAATCGGGTTATTGTCATGTGTGGGCTTTGGAAGTGTGCTGCTGCAGGATCGGACATTTCAAACTCAAATGCACGTTCTTTTTCTTACCTTTCCGAAGCATGGAGCGCAATAGCAGGCAGAGAAAGGGTGATGCACGTGTTGAACACTACCTGACCTGGCAAGTTGCTGGCAGTGCCCCCCCGCCCGCTCCTGAAAGAGGGCACACACACACCGCCGCCCCGAGTACTTCAGAAATCTTTAAAAGACCATGCGCTTGTTCATGAGGCTTAAATGGTTTATCACCTCTTCTAGAACCCCTACATCGACCCTCTTACGTTTCATGGAAAAATTACCATGTAACACAATACCAAGCCCTATCAGCTGAAACCCCCAAGGAATCGTGGGGCATATTATCAAGGGGGTTTATCTCCGCTTTTTTGGCTTTAAAAACCATGAAAGCGGAGATAAAATTATTTCCCTATTATCAAGCTGTCGCTAACACCAGTTAGTGACACCTAAAAGGAGATAGCGACCATCTTGGGCCCGGCTTTGCATGTCAGTGATACTTATCACTAATGACATGCAAAGTGGCGTGCCAAGATGTTAGCGACTGGAAACAGTCCCTAACATCGCTACCTTCTATTACCAACTTTTGGAGATATTCGCACTAAGCGCGAATATCTCCAAAAGCTAACACCTGCCCTGAGCAGTTCTTAGCCATGTTATCCAATGGGAGGTGGATAACATGGCTAAGAGCATTAGGTCGATAATACATGAATATCGCTGACTTTTCTGCGATAATAGCAAGGTTTATCTGCGATAAAAATCGCCGATGTGCGGCGATAATTTTTGTCTCTAAACAAGTTATAGACAAAAATTATCGCTAGTTGTTAGTAATATGCCCCCGGGTTTTTGCTTGCAGAAATCGGGAGGCGGGAGACTAGCACTGAAATCAGTACTCACACGCCTGAATCAGGAGAATTGGCATGTCTGAATTCTCTACAGCTGGGGCCATAAACTACATCCGCAGGGGTAGGTGATAGCCTGGGACCAGCCTGGCATCTAAAATGGCTGCCGTGCACGACAAAATTGTGGCATTCGAAAAAAGGCAAGATGGCGCAGCCGCTGGAAGAGATATATCAACATATATCAGCCTCCTCAGCCACCCTCAGGAAACATAGGGGATTAGGATATGTCTCCCGCACCCCCTTATACCTAGTACTTTAATTAACGAAGCACAAAATGGCGAATTCCCGTTTCGCTACCAGTTTGCGGCCCAGTTCGCGGCCCGTGAAGCGCTTCTACCGTGAAAAATCATTTTTTTTTTATTTTCCCCACGGGACCCTTTAATAACCCCAACAACATTCCTAGGGGGTCAAGAGGGGGATACCTTGCCCCCTTTCATTAAATTCCCCCTTAGTTTTTCACCTTTTCTTCTCTCTCGATCCTACCGAGAGACAAGATGGCGGCCGCTCCGGACTGTCACGCAGCAAAAAAAAAAAAAAAGCTCACGCACAGCCGCTGGAAGAGATGTATCAACATATATCAGCCTCCTCACCCACCCTCAGGAAACATAGGGGATTAGGATACGTCTCCCGTACCCACTTATAACTAGTAATTTAATTTACGAAGCACAAAATGGCGAATTCCCGTTTCGCTACCAGTTCGCGGCCGCGCTTCTACCGTGAAAAATCATTTTTTTTTTATTTTCCCCACGGGACCCTTTAATAACCCCAACAACATTCCTAGGAGGTCAAGAGGGGGATACCTTGCCCCCTTTCATTAAATTCCCCCTTCGTTTTCCACCTCTTCTTCTCTCTCGATCCTACTGAGAGACAAGATGGCGTCCGCTCCGGACTGTTTAGAATGTTGACAGACACCGGAGAGCCAATCAGCTTTCTGCGCGCAAAGTTCCGATAAGCGAAAAGTAAGCGGACCGGATCGCTGCCCAGAGCGCTGTTACAGATATATATCTTGGTTTGAACGTTAATTTCTCAAAAACTACTGGAGCACATATATTGAGACCTAGCAAAGGCACATCGGGCTAACAGTCCCTACAATTTTGCCAAGTTTCGTGCAAATCCATTCAGCCGTTCGAGCTAAAAGTGAGTCCAACCGCCCTATGGAAAACTCAATGCAAAAAACGCGTTTTGGGACCCCCCTTTTTTCTCAGCCCCCCCTTGACGAAACCCCACCAAATTTTCAGGAGCTGCTCAGAAACAAAATGTGCCATTTTCCTGAAAATTTCAGCCGATTCCATCCACAAACGCCAAAGTTATTAGACATAGAATTTTCAAAAGTCCCATAGGGAAAAAATTCTAACTATATATACCTACTGGAGAACGCCAGTAGGTAATATATACACACACATATATATATATATATATATATATATATATATATATATATATATATATATATATATATATATATAAATATATATATATATATATAAATATATATATATATATATACACACATAACCACAAAATGCCCTAAGCATATTGGAAGGCACTCAATAGTCCTCGGCTCATATGCGGCACGCTTTTCTGCCTCCACGGAACAATTAATTGCGCCGATGCGTTTCAGGGTTAGACACCCCTTCCTCATTGGCTTGCTAAAATGATACACGATAACACCATTTGTTTGCATTTCTGGCTTTTTTATTCTTGACAAGCCCCCCAGTGGGCGTGTGCTGTATTCACCATCTCACCATTATGTTCTGGGATTTGTAGTCCGTAATGCTATGACTTTTAAATCTTTATAGTAAAGTCGAGATGTTCATTTTATCATAATGCTTAATCCTTTAAATGCCTTGAGTAGGCTGTGGTGCGGTCAGGCATTCTATTAAACGAAGAGTCCTGTGCCAGAAAAGCTCCCATAAGTTAGGAGCCCAAGCCTCGTCCAACTAGCAAAATCATCCTTGCTTCAGCAGATGATGGTGCCTCTCACATGGCTGGGCCGCCGTGTAGCACATGAAACAGCAAAATGCCCTAAGCATATTGGAGGCACTCAACAGTCTTCTCCCCTCTGGGCTCAAATTCGGAATGCTTTCCCGCCTCCATGGAACAATTAAAGCATTTGAAGCAAGGATGTACATTGTGTACAGTGGAATTATCTGGTATATTGTGTAGTGAAATTATGTGAATAGAAAGCATGTGATATTTAGTGTATAGGAATTATGTGGAGTGGGATTATGTGTTATCGAGAGTAATTATGTGGTATTGCAGTCTGTATTGTGGAGTGATAACCTCGGGTTTAGTCTTCCTCATTTCTATAGAAGCTAAACTATAAACTCAATGAGACACAAAAAAAGAAGGAACCACTAGGGTGGACTTGTGGACCTAGTCAGAAGTATGAGCAGGGCCACTGGAATTATGCGACTGTTTGGCTGCACCGACTTTTGCACAATTATACAATTTCTGCATTAGCCACATAATTCATCATCTGCTCCCTAATCTGCAGATTTGAAGAAAAAAATCCTTGTTTCTAGCTCAAATGGCTCAAAAATGCAGTGACAAGTGTTACAGCGTGGTGGAATGTCCTTTGCAAACTAAGAATGGTCACCTGTTATTTATTGCTAAATGTGGGTGTTAAATTAGTACTAATCGTGTGCAAGCCACTCTTGCTTCCTTCTGCACTTCTCTGGCCTCTTTCTGCATTTCTGTTGCTTATTTCTGCAAATTTCTTTAATTTTCTGCACTTCTCTTGCCTCTTTCTGCAAATCTCTTCTACTTCCTGTACCTCTCTTCCCTCTTTCTTTCTGTAGCCCTCTTGCTGTACGCTTCTTCCCTCTTTCTGCACCTCTCTTGCCTTTTTCTGTATCCCTCTTATGTCTTTCTGCGCAATTTCTGCCCCTTTCTGCACCTCTGTTACTTCTTTCTGCACTTCTCTTTCTTTTTTTGCACCTCTCTTGCTTCTTTATGCACCTCACTTGCCTCTTTCAGCACCTACTTTGCTTTTTTCTGCAGATCTCTTGCCTCTTTCTGCACCTCACTTGCCTCTTTCAGCACCTTTGTTGGTTCTTTCTGCACTGCTCTTGCTTCTTTCTGCACCTCACTTGCCTCATTCTGCACTTCTCTTGCTTCTTTCTAAACCTCTGTTGCTTCTTTCAGCAATTCTCTTCCCTCTTTCTGCACTTCTCCTGCTTGTTTCTGCACCTATATTGCATCTTTCTGCACCTCTGTTGCTTGTTTCTGCACCTCACTTGCCTTTTTCTGCCCTTCTCTTGCTTCTTTCTAAACCTCTGTTGCTTCATTCAGCAATTATCTTGCCTCTTTCTGCACTTCTCTTCCTTCTTTTTAGACCCCTCCTGCCTCTTTCTGTACTTTTCTTGCCGCTTTGTGGACTACTCCTACTTCTTTCTGCACCCCTCTTGCCTATTTTTGGGCCTCTGTTGATTCTTTCTGCACTGCTCATGCTGCTTTGTGCACCTCACTTGTCTCTTTCTGCACTTTTCTTGTGTTTTTTGGCACCTCTGTTAATTCTTTCTGCACCCCTTCTGCTTCTTTCTGCACCCCTCTTCCCTATGTATACAACTCTCTTGCCTCTTTCTACACCTCTCTTTCATCTTTCTGCACCACTCTTGCCTATTTCTGTACCTCTGTTGCTTCTTTCTGCACTTCTCTTGCCACTTTCTGCACACTTCGTGCCTCTTTCAGCACCTCTATTACTTCTTTCTGAACCCCTCTTCCTTCTTTCTGTACCCCTCTTTCCTCCTTCTGTACCTTTGTTGCCTCTTTCAGCACCTCTGTTGTTTCTTTCTGTACTTCTCTTCCTTCTTTCTGCACCCCTCTTGCCTCTTTCTGTACTTCTGTTGCTTCTTTCTGCACTTCTATTGCCTCTTTATGCACCACTCTTGCGTCTTTCTACACTTCACTTGCCTCTTTCAGCCCCTCTGTTGCTTTTTTTCGGCAGATCTCTTACCTCTTTCTGTACCTCACTTACCTCTTTCAGCACTTATGCAGCTTTTTGCTGCAGTTCTCTTGCTTTTTTCTGCACCCCCTTTTCTCTTTCTGTGCCTCTCTTTCCTCTTCTGAACTTCTCCTGCTCTTTCTGCACCCTTCACACCTCTTTCAGCACCTCTGTTGGTACTTTCTGCACTGCTCTTGCTTTTTTCTGTACCTCACTTGCCTCTCTCTGCACTTCTCTTGCTTCTTGCTACACCTCCGTTGCTTCTTTTAGCAATTCTCTTGCCTCATTCTGCACTTCTCTTCTCTTCTTTCTTCCTGCCTCTTTCTGTACCTCTCTTGCCTATTTGTGCACCCCTCCTACCTTTATCTGCACCCCTCTTGCGTCTTTTGGCACCTCTGTTGGTTCTTTCTGCACTGCTCTTGTTTCTTCCTGTACCTCACTTGCCTCTTTCTGCACCCCTGTTCAGTTTCTGCATCTTCTCTAGCCTCTTTCTGCACCTCTGAGTTTGAGGTAGTTTGAATCCCCTTGCCATATTATGTTATGTACTAGGGCCTTGTAGGGGAGGACATGCCAATAATAGGGGTACCCGAGCCCATAGCATATCCTACTGTATGTAGGTGTTGTCACTGTATTCTAAGTATCTTTCAGCATAGCACTGGCTCTGGGCCTGGTTAGTCAGTCAGTTACCACCAGTACAAGTCAGTAAAAAGTTGGGGGCACAGGATGACTTTGCAACAAGGCCTTTTCTGCACCTCTATTGTTTCTTTCTGCATATCTTTTGCTTCTTTCGGTACTTTTCTCCATCTTTCTGTACTTCTGTTGCCTCTTTCTGCATATCTCTTGCTTCGTTTTGTGCCTTTCTTCCTCTTTCTTCACATGATCTACCTCTGTAGACAGAGTTAGAAATTAGCAATGAAAAAACCTTTGAAATTCACTGAAAAAAATCATAGGTTTCAGGAACGTTGTAGTTCGAAATTAGCATTAAAAAACATAGAAATTCACTGAAAAAAACATTGGTTTCAGGGACGTTATTGTTAGATGGACATTTCACTTGAACGAAACCATAGAAATTGCCCCATTATATTTACTTCAGCTAACTATAACTTACGCTCCCGCAATGCACTTCTGATGATGTCACATATTACATCATTCATGACATGGTCAATTACATCACTGATGACATCTCGAATTACATCACTATGTGTTTCTGTAAAGTTATATATATATGCCAAGGTGTATTGAAGAATGAGTGGGTGTATAAGTGTGTGAATGGAGGATTTTGAAGGTGCGTGACTGATTGTATAAGTGAGTGATTAAACGTGCTTACTGAATGCATGGGTTAGTGACTAAACTGTGTGAATGTCTGTATCAATCTGTCTGTTGTTGTGTAAGCTGCTGCATGGGTTGGTCAGTAGCTACATGAGTGTCTATATGGGCTATTGATTGTTTGCCTGAGTATTTTTATGGGTGCCTGAGTGTGTGTGTGTGGGTGGGAGGTGTGTAACTCTGTGCATAGATGTGTGAGTGGTTGATTCACTGGGTGTATGGGTTCAAGAGTGCATGTGCAAACAGGTGTATGGGTGGGTGAGTGTGTGTATGACCGTGTTGGTGAGAGAATGGATGGCTCAGTGGTACATGTCCAAGTAACTACTTATGCAAAAGGCAGTGTATGTGAGAGTTGGAGTATATAAATGACTATACGTGAGAGTCAGAGATTGTGAGCGTGGCTGTATGTATGAGTGTGTACTTGTATCATTGATTGTATAAGAGAGTAAGTATGCATTTGTTTCTTTTTGAATAAGTGATGTGGTGTGTCTATAACTGCATAGGTCAGTAAATTGAAGTGTGATTGATTCTTTGCATGACTGACTAGTCTGTATAGGTGTATGAGTGCTTAGGATAGTTTTATATTGAAGAGTGACTGCATGTATGAGTGACTTTATGGGTGAATGAGTGGATGTGTGTGTGTAGACCTAGGAATCAGTGAGTGCGTATGCAGTAACTGGTATTGGTTTGTTGATGGTTCCGAAAATGATAGTCTGTATCTTACAGTGGGTGTATCAAAGATTATATTATAGTGTGAGAAGCTGCATCAGATATTAACGTGGATGATGTCATCAGTGATGTCATTTGAGATGTCAAGATAAAGCGAGTAGTGTACGCATGAATATGCATGTACATCCCTGGATGAGGCCCTCCGTGGTGGATCAAAAAAATGATTCCAATGTTCTTAGAAAGATACTATTTATTTTTTAATGGTAATCATGAAGCGTTTCTTAATGATATTGACATCATATCAATGAAGTTTGTGGATAAATCAACACATAGATGGTAAATAGGAACTCCGATGCATTTCGGGCGAGAAGCCCTTTATCAAGGAGAGCTGAAAAGAAGAGACGAGCCAGTGTCAGGGTGGGGAATGAGTAAACGAAGACATCTTAAAAAAAAGGAATTAAGTGCCTATCAATGAATGTGAAAGGTTGAGTGCCTAAACGTAAAATAAAGGGTGGGGGTAGTGAATCGCATCGTGACCAAAGGAGGTTAAGGGGTATAGCGGGATCGGGGGGGGTGAATGGGTGTGATAGGAATTTAAACCGAGTGTGCGGAAGGTGAGAGAATCAGAAGGTAGCAGTAACGCTTAAATTCTGTAGCGGTTCCGCCGAGGGGACCTGCATTAGAAAGGAAGAACTTACTTCAAAACCATAGCGTAAGGATCCGCTACTTCAATCGGCGTGTGTAGGTGTTCCAGCTAGGGGAACACGGAGGCGTGTAAGCAGGTTAAATGCGGAGGTGTGGCAATAGAGGGAGGACTAGTCTGGTGCAAGAGGAGAAATGACATAGAAAAAGGTTATAGGACAGGAAGAGGATGTGGCCATATTGGAATGGTCAGAAGACGAGGTTAAGGGTTGAAAGTAAATGAATATGACAAAGTGACGGGGTATAAAGAGCAAAGAAGTACATTTGTCAAAAATTATAGTTATAAATAACAACTGTATTCAACGCGATCGTTGAGTCCATGAGGTTTAAGTGTCTGTAGACGGTACATCCATTCGAGTTCTCTTTTTAGTTGCAACTTGCGATTGTCAATGCCTTCAGTTTTGGTGATCATTTCCAATACTGTAAATTGAAGTTGCGCAATGGTGTGGTGTAATTCATGGAAATGCATGGCAACATTGGATTTCTCATATTTAGTTCGAATGTTAGATTTGTGCTCATTAATGCGCACTTTAATTTTTCTCTCGGTTTTGCCGACATACAATTTTCCACAGGGACATTTTAGAGCGTAGATCAAGTTCATAGAGTCGCATGTGGCATTTACTTGAAGTTTGATGGGGTTGCCTTTCATGGGGTGTCTGATGATATTACTCTTAATTATACAATTGCAGTTATTGCAGTTCAAGCACGGCTGGGTTCCTTTGTAATCCTTAGTAGTGGATGGTTTTTTAGTTAGGATTTCCTTCATATTGTTACTGCGAGTGTAGGCAAACAGTGGAGGGATTTGAAAGATATCCCGAAAATCGGGTTCCATTTGTAGGATAGGCCAATGGTTAAGGATGATTTTCTTGAATGTTGCGCTTGCCGTGGAAAATGTGGACACCAGAACCATGCGTTGTTCAGTTTGTTTCAGTTTTTTAAGAAGACTTTCTTGTCTGCTGATGGTTGCCACACGGGTATAAGCTTCCTTAAGAATGTTTTCAGGGTAGCCTCTGTCTATGAAGCGATCGTGTATTTCCTTAATTCTAGTGTCAAGGGTTTGTTGATCAGATACTATGCGTTTGACACGTAACATTTGGGAAAACGGCAGGTGCTTCTTGAGTGATCCCTGGTGGAAGCTGGTGTAGTGTAATGTATTGTTACGATCGGTTGTTTTGCGATGTAAGTCGGTGGTTAATCCTTTGTCGGTGATTTTGATGTTGACATCAAGGAAGGAAATCTCAGTGTCACTTATTTGCCAAGTGAGTTTAATGTGTTCATCTTTAGTGTTCAATTCAATCAATGCATTGTTTAGGGAATCTTTGGTGTCCGTCCACATTAGGAACAAATCGTCAATATATCTGACGTACATTTTGATTTTGTCATGGAAGGTAGTATTGGCATATATGTGTAGGTTTTCAAAGTTTTCCATATAGATATTGGCATACGTTGGAGGCGCACAATTTCCCATCGCCATTCCAGATAGCTGAAGATATCATTTGTTGTCTTCTTGAAAATAACTATGGTATAAGGTGTACACCATAAGTCCCATAAGGAATGTTTGCATGGGCATGTCAATGTCGCTGTTGAGAAGAGCTTGTTCGATAGCTTCAATACCACCTTGATGGGGTATGGAGGTATATAAAGAGCTGACATCAGCTGTACAAAGTATCAGTGAGTCGCTGGTGTTGATATGGATTTGTGCCAGTTTGAGTAGGAACTCGGTGGTGTCTTTAATGTGACTTTTCATTTTCGTAACCAAGGGTTGGAGGTATTTGTCAGTGAACTTGCCCACAGGTTCATGTATTGATCCTTTGGTAGAAACGATGGGTCTGAAAGGTGGATCGTAGAGGTTTTTGTGGATTTTGGGGCACATGTGTATTGTGGGGCTCTTGGGGTGTTCTTGTAACAGATAGTTTTTGGTGCGGTCTTCAATGATCTCGGCTTGGTGTGCTTTCCATACTATGTTTTGCAGGATGCTCTGAAACTCCCTGGTGGGGTTGTTGTCAAGTTGCATGTAAATGGTGGTGTCCTGTATGTGTTCAAGAAGACGCTGGGTGTACATGCTAGAGTTGAGGATCACAAGGGCCCCCCCCCTTATCTGCTTTGACGCACTTGATGTGTGGGTTGTTTGTCAGGGTTTTCAAGGTGTCTCGATCCTTTTGTGTGATGTTTTTGTGTTTAAATATTCTTTTGAAATTCATTTTGGACAAGTCATTGCGTACCAGGTTTTCAAATAGGTCTATGCACTTATGGCTACTCGGAGCTTGATAGGTGCTAGGTGGTCGTAGTCCCTTGAGTTGGTCAACTTTGACAGTGTTGGTGGGTGGTAAGGTGTTGTCAAAAAAATGACGTAGTTTGAGTTTCCTGATGAATTTGAAGGTACTAACTTCGAGTTCAAGTAAATTGGTTTGGGCAACCGGAATAAATGACGTGCCTTTTTCAAGAAGGTCCATTTGATGCTGAGAAATGATGGTGTCAGAGATGTTAATGACTAGGTGATCTTTTTGGGTTTGGGGTCTTTCTTGGTGACTGTACTCCGGGTGTTTGGAGGACTTTTTTCCTTTTCTTTTGTTCTTGCTCCTCCTGGGTCTTCGGTTAATTCTGGGCCTGATCCTAAAAAATGAACCGTGGGTGGTTCTTGTTGTCCGGTTGTAGATGTGGTCGCTTGATCATTGGTTGAGGTTTCACTCGTGGGAGTTGTGGTGGTTGTTTTGTGTGGCACACGGTAAAAAGAGTCGCTCCCGGATGATGGTGTATCAGTTTGAGTGTTGAAGGGCTTGTTACGACGTCGTTGGGCATAGACGTCGGCCCACGTGTACACTTCATCTAGCTTGTAATCAAGCCCAACAAGCCAAACCACATCAAACTTCAAGTAAATGCCACATGCGACTCTATGAACTTTATCTACGCTCTAAAATGTCCCTGTGGAAAATTGTATGTCGGCAAAACCGAGAGAAAAATTAAAGTGCGCATTAATGAGCACAAATCTAACATTCGAACTAAATATGAGAAATCCAATGTTGCCATGCATTTCCTTGAATTTCACCACACCATTGCGCAACTTCAATTTACAGTATTGGAAATGATCACCAAAACTGAAGGCATTGACAATCGCAAGTTGCTACTAAAAAGAGAACTCAAATGGATGTACCGTCTACAGACACTTAAACCTTATGGACTCAACGATCGCGTTGAATACAGTTGTTATTTATAACTATAATTTTTGACAAATGTACTTCTTTGCTCTTTATACCCCGTCACTTTGTCATATTCCTTTACTTTCAGCCCTTAAACTCGTCTTCTGACCATTCCAATATGGCCACCTCCTCTTCCTGTCCTATAACCTTTTTCTATGTCGTTTCTCCTCTTGCACCAGACTAGTCCTCCCTCTATTGCCACACCTCCGCATTTAACCTTCTTACACGCCTCTGTGTTCCCCTAGCTGGAACACCTACACTAGCCGATTGAAGTAGCGGATCCTTACGCTATGGTTTTGAAGTAAGTTCTTCCTTTGTAATGCAGGTCCCCTCGGCGGAACCGCTACAGAATTTAAGCGTTACTGCTACCTTCTGATTCTCTCACCTTCCGCACACTCGGTTTAAATTCCTATCACACCCATTCACCACCCCGATCCCGCTATTCCCCTTAACCTCCTTAGGTCACGATGCGATTCACTACCCACACCCTTTATTTTACGTTTAGGCACTCAACCTTTCACATTCATTGATAGGCACTTAATTCCTTTTTTTTTAATATGTTCTCCTTTACTCATTCCCCACCCTGACACTGGCTCGTCTCTTCTTTTCAGCTCTCCTTGATAAAGGGCTTCTCGCCCGAAATGCATCGGAGTTCCTATTTACCATCTATGTGTTGATTTATCCACAAGCTTCATTGATATGATGTCAATATCATTAAGAAACTCTTCATGATTACCATTAAAAAATAAATAGTATCTTTCTAAGAACATCGGAATCATTTTTTTGATCCACCACGGAGTGCCTCATCCAGGGATGTACATCCATATTCATGCGTACACTACTCGCTTTATATTTCCATGGGCGTTTGACGGAAACGCCACCTATGAGTGCACCCATCCTTATAAAGAATCACTGAAACTTCGTTTATCCGAGCAGTGCACCACCCATCTCCTTCTAATAGGCATTTGAGATGTCATCAGTGATGTCACTGACCATGTCATGAATGATGTAATATGTAAGTGTATATAAAACAGTATCCCAAGGGGTGTGATTTAATGAAACAATAAACAGTATCTAATAAGGACATCTATACAGTATTATCCTAGAGGAAAAATCAAGGAGTCAATTATTTTGTTCATGATTGTGCTAAACAAGCATCAATTTATGATTTTTCAAAGTTATGAAAGGCAGAATGAATAAATACAAACAGTTACAGCACTGTGTAAATAAATTAGCCCAAGTAGTATGTACAAGGTGCACGAGTGCAGTGAGTGGTGACACTACGGCAGCGCAAGTGACAAGAAATACCGCGTGAACGGCGCAAAGTGCAAAGTGCAAATATATACAGTGAAATTCCAATGGTTTCCAATTAGTTTAGTATTTTGGTTCAAAGTTCATTTAGGTAAACCACTGAGGGAGCGCCTAAAGTCTGGCTGTGTAGTCGACGGCGTTTCGATCCGTATCACTATGGATCATCTTCAGGACAGGAAGGGCTGGGTGCAGTGCGTGGTCCAGTGAATTCCTGGCCAAAGTGTGTAGCCTTGAGACGAATCAGGTAAGGGAAGATCTTGATCGGGGTCGTGGAGCACAACAGGGTCCTGGATGGTCCAGGAGGGGCAAGGGCCGTGAGGTGGCGTGAAAACGTCCACTGCGGCGTCAAGAATTTCAATTATCTTTAAGCTGAAAATGACGTCTCCAGAAGAAGGAGCAAATCGTCTTCTCTCTACCCGACGGATCCAATGGCGGCAGTCAGTTGCTATGGTTAGTGACTATTCACATTCATTGATAGGCACTTAATTCCTTTTTTTTTAATATGTTCTCCTTTACTCATTCCCCACCCTGACACTGGCTCGTCTCTTCTTTTTCAGCTCTCCTTGATAAAGGGCTTCTCGCCCGAAATGCATCGGAGTTCCTATTTACCATCTATGTGTTGATTTATCCACAAGCTTCATTGATATGATGTCAATATCATTAAGAATCTCTTCATGATTACCATTAAAAAATAAATAGTATCTTTCTAAGAACATCGGAATCATTTTTTGATCCACCACGGAGTGCCTCATCCAGGGATGTACATCCATATTCATGCGTACACTACTCGCTTTATATTTCCATAGGCGTTTGACGGAAACGCCACCTATGAGTGCACCCATCCTTATAAAGAATCACTGAAACTTCGTTTAACCGAGCTGTGCACCACCCATCTCCTTCTAATAGGCATTTGAGATGTCATCAGTGATGTCACTGACCATGTCATGAATGATGTAATATGTGACGTCATCAAAACTGCATTGCTGGTGCGCAAGTTAAAGTTAGCTGATCTAACTATAATGGGGCAATTTCTATGGCTTTGTACAAGAGAAATGTCCAACTAACTATAACATCCCCAAAACCTATTGTTTTATAAGTGAATTTCTAAGGTTTTTAAAATGCTAATTTCTAACTATAACATGCCTGAAACCCATGTTTTTTTCAGTGAATTTCAATGGTTTTTAAATGCTAATTTCTAACTATAACGTCCCTAAAACCTATGGTCTTTTTCATTGAATTACAAAGGTTTTTTAAATGCTAATTTCTGACTATAACATACCAGTCGTGTTTCCAAAGTGGTAGAGAAAGGTGAGCGTGGCCTCTTTAAGACCTCTTAGCAATCCCACTGTGTGGTATTTACTGGAGGTAACAGGAAGAGTAGTTAGCCACCAACATCAACCTTGGGGGCCAACTTTCCCTTTTATAATCACCAGTAAGTCCCACACAGCAAGATTGCTAACTTCTTACATCAGACAATGCTGTACCATTGTGCAAATGTACCCCCTAGCATGTTGTAAGTTGGGGGAATTAGTCCCCTTGAATCCTGAGGGTCCCTGGGGGCCAACTAGCCCCCAGAAGCGGCACAGAGCTGCGCTTTTTATACCTCTCTGCAACACATCTCATGGGCGCTTACTGGAGGTACCTGGTGGGCTAGTTGGACCCAAAGGTCCCCAGGATTCTAGGGGACTTAATCCCTCAACTTCCAATGCACCAGAGGGCCCGTTTGCACAGTGGTGCAGGGAGGGGTGGGGCCTGATGTGATAAGTGTGCAAACATGCCTTGTGTTGCATTTTAAGTTGGGAGGTTAAGTCCCCTTGAATCCTGAGGGTCCCTGGGGGCCAACTAGCCCACCTGGTACCTCCAGTAAGGGCCACAGAGCTGCGTTGCAGAGAGGTGGTCTGAGGCCATGCCCCATTTTACATCTCTCTGCAACACAGCTCTGTGGCGCTTACTGGAGATACCTGGTGGGCCTATTGGACCCCAGGGACCCTCAGGATTCAAGGGGACTTAATCCCCCAACTTAAAACATGCCTTGGGGTGTGTTTGCACACTTGTTCCTATATTCCCAATAGGCTCTGCACATTGGAATAATATATCCTATAGATGTAACGTAGGACGTATGTCTACTAGGTCGCTATCAAATATATTAGACTTAATTGTGAGTGCCAGCTAGCTCAGAGGTCACTAGAAACTTTCTCAAATTCACAAGAAGGGATTTAGTGTCTGACAACAGCATAAACATGCCAACTTTGTTTCCCCAAGATAAAACTGATCTTCAGGGTCGTGGAAACAATAGATAGATATTTTACTCAGTCATTCGTGCTTGCTTCGTTTCACCAGAGGTGCAGAGAACTGGAGAGACGGGCGTTTTCAATAAAAGTATTTATTGAACAGTCTTCTTTCTTATGCAGAAGAAATGAACTGCTACAATTGTAAGACTTGTTGCATAGTATAATGCGTACAGTAAGAAGAGTAGGATAAAATAATACTGTAAACGCATTGTATGGTTCCTACACCATAGATAAATACATACATAAATAACAAAGGCTAAAAAGTACTCAACTGGTGCTTCTAAAATATGCCTACCCGATGTACCTAACCTAAGTCTAGTACGAGGGAAGACGTAAGTGAGGTGTAGCATAAATTTAGTATTCTTTTTGCCAAGAATCTATCCAAGATTTCTCTTAAGGTCTAATCAGCTCCATACTTTGGTTTAGAATGAAGGAGGTCAGTCTCAGGGCTCGAGTTCACAACTACCCACAAGGGTAGCTTGGAAACACTGGAGCTGGTTTTCTCGGCCAGAGAAAAGACAGCGTCTCTCTCAGTGCGTCTGCTCGAGGGTCGGCTTCCTTCGGCACTTGCTGTAGCGAGATGCGTCGGGCAAGTAGATAGTCGAACTGCTCCAAACCACCGTGTGCTTGCTAAGGCAAGAGTGTGGGCATATTTATACTTTGAAGGTGCCGAGATTGATGAAAGGTGGACATAACAATGCCATCAAAGAGTCTCAGTTCTTTGAAAACTCCATGAGTTCTTGGATAAATCAATATTCAAGCAAGAAGAAGTCCCTAGCTGCTGAAGCCGAGTTTTCCAAGAAATTGTTGTGGATTTTCGGAACTAGTGAAGGTAGCCATGCCGTATTTGGACTGCATGAGCTATGTCTAAATATGGTTATGATTTCTATGCCTATATAAGGATATGGTGATTTATACCTATATAAGGGCATAAATTGGGAAAATTACACTAGGGTCATAAAATGTTCTACAACACCCACTCCACTTTATTATGTTCGATATTCTTAAATCTAAGCATTAAAACATCTATAAAGCATGTGTTTACAATTTCACCCAAAAATACATAAAAATACATTTTCAATGGTTTCACACGAAAATGAGCATTAATACTGAATGCATTTGAAAAGGAATGATTTCATTTCAATCAAGTAGCAAGTTGTTAGTATTGCTAACTGAATGAATCATAAAAATGACATTTTATGAAATGGCTCTAATATACAGAAAAAAGGTCGAGACCATTCCATAGCAGAATATATAAAGTGGTTTGGATTCTTGATAAGGTCAATATTGCTTCTAGGAAGTGTTCAAATAATTCTTGTTCTCTAAGAATAGTTCTACTTTAAGCAGATTGCTTTGCGCCAAAGTTCATTTTTGGAAAAAAGTCAAATCAATTGTAGAAAAATAGAGTTTCAAAGCTAGAAGTGTTGTGTTTTAAAAACAAAGGTCGAATTCAAAGCTGATAGAACGCTGTGTGCTAACTTTAAAACTTATTCTCGGTGTCAGGAGAAAACATTAAATCGTCAAGGCTGACAAAGAAATCGTCTACCACAGTAAATGAAATTTGAACTACTTCATTAAGTAGATCAATCGTACACAGATGAGAAGCATCGCCGTCAGCGTCAGTCGCATTAGCAATGTTCGCAATAGATGGTACCTGTGTGCCTGTTGGTCCACGTATCTCACTCTCAGCTGGAATTGCTGGTGAGACCTCAATGAATGCCGTCATCAGGATTGGTATCAGTTGGGGGCAACACAATGCATGCGCCGTTACTGGACACAATATTTAACAACAAGGGGTGGTGATGGACAGAGTCTCTGAATTAAGCAGAATACTCTCACCCAGTCAAGAGATCAGGGCTAGATCCAACACCGTTTTTTAGCTCACTGCACCATCCCAGCTCAGAACCTGACTATATGCAAATTAGTCTGTTCCTGTCCCAGTGCATGATGGGAACAGGTCAAACCAAACTACCAAGCCAATTCCTACACTGGGAAGGAAACAAGCTTCCGGGGACCGGTTTCTGGCATTTCAGCCGTCGTCGGCCCGGCTTGCTTTAATCCTGATGGTGCAATGAGCAAGGGACTCACATCTGAGTATAGCCTTCCACGTTTAGGGTGGACAAAATATTTAACAACAAGGGGTGGTGATGGACAGAGTCTCTGAATTAAGCAGAATACTCTCACCCAGTCAAGAGATCAGGGCTAGATCCAACACCGTTTTTTAGCTCACTGCACCATCCCAGCTCAGAACCTGGCTATATGCAAATTAGTCTGTTCCTGTCCCAGTGCATGATGGGAACAGGTCAAACCAAACTACTGAGTCAATTCCTACACTGGGAAGGAAACAAGCTTCCGGGGACCGGTTTCTGGCATTTCAGCCGTCGTCGGCCCGGCTTGCTTGAATCCTGATGGTGCAATGAGCAAGGGACTCACATATGAGTATACCCTTCCACGTTTAGGGTGGACAAAATATTTAACAACAAGGGGTGGTGATGGACAGAGTCTCTGAATTAAGCAGAATACTCTCACCCAGTCAAGAGATCAGGGCTAGATCCAACACCGTTTTTTAGCTCACTGCACCATCCCAGCTCAGAATCTGGCTATATGCAAATTAGTCTGTTCCTGTCCCAGTGCATGATGGGAACAGGTCAAACCAAACTACCAAGCCAATTCCTACACTGGGAAGGACACAAGCTTCCGGGGACCGGTTTCTGGCATTTCAGCCGTCGTCGGCCCGGCTTGCTTGAATCCTGATGGTGCAATGAGCAAGGGACTCACATCTGAGTATACCCTTCCACGTTTAGGGTGGACAAAATATTTAACAACAAGGGGTGGTGATGGACAGAGTCTCTGAATTAAGCAGAATACTCTCACCCAGTCAAGAGATCAGGGCTAGATCCAACACCGTTTTTTTAGCTCACTGCACCATCCCAGCTCAGAACCTGGCTATATGCAAATTAGTCTGTTCCTGTCCCAGTGCATGATGGGAACAGGTCAAACCAAACTACCAAGCCAATTCCTACACTGGGAAGGAAACAAGCTTCCGGGGACCGGTTTCTGGCATTTCAGCCGTCGTCGGCCCGGCTTGCTTGAATCCTGATGGTGCAATGAGCAAGGGACTCACATCTGAGTATACCCTTCCACGTTTAGGGTGGACAAAATATTTAACAACAAGGGGTGGTGATGGACAGAGTCTCTGAATTAAGCAGAATACTCTCACCCAGTCAAGAGATCAGGGCTAGATCCAACACCGTTTTTTAGCTCACTGCACCATCCCAGCTCAGAACCTGGCTATATGCAAATTAGTCTGTTCCTGTCCCAGTGCATGATGGGAACAGGTCAAACCAAACTACCAAGCCAATTCCTACACTGGGAAGGACACAAGCTTCCGGGGACCGGTTTCTGGCATTTCAGCCGTCGTCGGCCCGGCTTGCTTGAATCCTGATGGTGCAATGAGCAAAGGACTCACATCTGAGTATACCCTTCCACGTTTAGGGTGGACAAAATATTTAACAACAAGGGGTGGTGATGGACAGAGTCTCTGAATTAAGCAGAATACTCTCACCCAGTCAAGAGATCAGGGCTAGATCCAACACCGTTTTTTAGCTCACTGCACCATCCCAGCTCAGAACCTGGCTATATGCAAATTAGTCTGTTCCTGTCCCAGTGCATGATGGGAACAGGTCAAACCAAACTACCAAGCCAAGTCCTACACTGGGAAGGAAACAAGCTTCCGGGGACCGGTTTCTGGCATTTCAGCCATCGTCGGCCCGGCTTGCTTGAATCCTGATGGTGCAATGAACAAGGGACTCACATATGAGTATACCCTTCCACGTTTAGGGTGGACAAAATATTTAACAACAAGGGGTGGTGATGGACAGAGTCTCTGAATTAAGCAGAATACTCTCACCCAGTCAAGAGATCAGGGCTAGATCCAACACCGTTTTTTAGCTCACTGCACCATCCCAGCTCAGAACCTGGCTATATGCAAATTAGTCTGTTCCTGTCCCAGTGCATGATGGGAACAGGTCAAACCAAACTACCAAGCCAATTCCTACACTGGGAAGGAAACAAGCTTCCGGGGACCGGTTTCTGGCATTTCAGCCGTCGTCGGCCCGGCTTGCTTGAATCCTGATGGTGCAATGAGCAAGGGACTCACATCTGAGTATACCCTTCCACGTTTAGGGTGGACAAAATATTTAACAACAAGGGGTGGTGATGGACAGAGTCTCTGAATTAAGCAGAATACTCTCACCCAGTCAAGAGATCAGGGCTAGATCCAACACCGTTTTTTAGCTCACTGCACCATCCCAGCTCAGAACCTGACTATATGCAAATTAGTCTGTTCCTGTCCCAGTGCATGATGGGAACAAGTCAAACCAAACTACCAAGCCAATTCCTACACTGGGAAGGAAACAAGCTGGACACAGCAAAGCCTCAACATCAGTTGGCTGTGCTGATGGAAGTGTTAGACAGATTTCTAACACGCATTCCTATCCACAAAGCAGGCATCGTAGAACAGGTAAGATGCAATCTTGCCAGATTGGTCTGAATGACAAGAACCACGTGGTATTCAGATCTCTCAAACGAGCCAAGCCAAGAATCTGTGTTATGCGTTCACAATACTGCATTCCCAGAAGAGCGTTCTCCATGGTAATCTGGGTATCGCTGGTGCCCGGACTTGCCATAATGGAACAGGAGGAATACAAATAGTATCCCTGCTACAAGTCCAAAGACGAGAGGCAAGCCGTCGAACACAGAGTGCACGAAGTTAGGAAAAATGCCTAGGACTGCTTCAAAGGGTGTTAACAGTCCAGAAAAAATAGTATTAAATACATGTACAATACCACTGGTATCAGACATGTTTAAGATACGACCTAACATTTTTAAGAAATATATGGGGCAGTTTGTTGATGATAAGGTATATATCTCTGCAGAGGACCTTTCAACTTGCAGATCATACGTCTCTCTGGACGAGGTCAGTGGCACAGTTTTTTGTAAAAGAATGTCTTTCATTCTGCTTAAAGTATCAATTTGTATAGAAGAGGTGTTCAGTGAAGGCCATAGTGGCGACTCCCCGTCTGTCTTAGTTTTCGGAAACAATACTTGCATACAGCAAGTGACCCTGGCTGACACACTAACGAGATAGGCTATCCCTGGCATTCCACAACAGCTGTGACCATTCAGCATCATGTAGCTTCCATTGGAAAGCTGCCTAATAATTGGATCTATCACTGCTGCCGGGAAACCCTGCAGGTGGCATGATAAGTTGTTTGAAGAACCATCACAGACTCCATGTAAATTAATGCCTTGATAAAGAAGTATACCACTCAATGTTGTTTTACAGTTGTTACCACTAAGAAATACCTCATTTTCCCCACTCCAACATTTGTGTGTGTATGGTAAATCCCAGGTTGACTTTATGTATTCTTTACCCAACCTTTCATACAGGCCTGCTGGTATGTGTTTTAAGCAATACTGAAACTGGAAGATCGTCACTGGTATCATGATGATGTCATGTATTATCCATTCAACGGCTGGTTTCTCAAAAACGGTTAATGGTAATCTTTCCAGTTTTTCTATGCTCAGCACCGTATAGTCTGCTCCCCTCTGTGCCAAAGAGATTTGTTTATCTGTAAGGTTAAATAATGTGGTGTTGATTTGATGCCAGGGCACATAGCCTGAACAAAGGTTTTGTAACGTCCAGCCTCGCAGCATTATAGAACGCAATTGAGACTGGTCATGTTGTAACATGACCAAGTCCTGTTCCATTATGTCTATGGCAGAGGATACAATGCTGTCCAAAGAATACATTCTGGATGACAGAGTTGTTAAACCATTGTTAACTACAGAGTGAGCTTTCTCTAAATTAATACAATCAATTTCTCGTATTCGTTCTGCAGTTTCCATTTGCGTGACTTTCCATGCTTCATTATGAACGTTGTTTGCGAGGTCCAAGTAAGAATTCTCTCAAATCACTGCCATCTTTAAGTAAAGTTAAGTGTTGTTTTATGTATGGGAGTGCGGATTTTTGTAGCCACTCAAGGCACAGTTTTCCTACACTGTAAGTTGTTATTATCCCTGGATCTTGTCTCTGGATATATCTTGGATCTGGCCTAGTTACTGTAAACCCTTGTGTCTTCTTCAGGAATCTATCTTGACAGTTATTCGTGTCTGTGGGCCAGATTCACCATTTTTTCCATTCAGGATTACTTCTGTTTTGTTTTAAAATATAATTTACGTCTACCTCCTCATCCTTAGTCATATAACTATCAGGTGTGGGTTTTGGTATGGACGGTTTGTTTAATTCTTTTATCTTAGCCAGACCAAGAGAAGATGTTTGTTGACCAGTTTCATTTAAGAATATTATTTGTTCTGGGATGATGCAGGCTCTGAATATTGCTTCTAAACCTTGTACCTGCCAGTCTTTTGAGCCCCCAGACAGTTTTTGTCTCAATGTTGTCTTTCCAAAAATTAAAGCCTAATGTGGACAATTGAGCATAAAAGGCCGCAGAATAATTTTTGCCTAGTATTAGTCAACATACTTTTCATGCCTGTCTTATTAAATTTTTTAATAATCACCAATGCGCCCTTTACGATTAAGGAGCGACCCTCCGGGCGCTGCTTTAAAGTGAGATCTCAAATGCGATATTGGTCAGATGTTCGAAATTGCAAATCCAACGTTTATTTTCAATCAAACGTTGTACCATGAACTGTTGAACGACTTTTTCAGGGTTTTAACTGTTTAACAGCACGTTATTTTGAGGAGGATTAATATGCGCATTTAGGTTTTCTCACGATCACGACAGTTTAAATTACCTATGTTTTATTTACACGATTAGTTGTGTTACAAGCATATACTAAAATGAAGTACTGATGTTCACCTTTAGATATGTATTATTGTTAGACTTTTTGCTACATGAATAATATGAGTGTGGATCCTCATTATACCTATTGATTTTCAGATTCCCCTGATGAAGTGCCCTACGGCATGAAATGCATTGGGAGCTTGTGATATATGAACAATTGATCAGTTGAATGTGACACACAACATTTCAATTTGAAACGGATTTATATGAAATAAAAACGAGAAATTTGCAATGGAAACCTAATGGTAATGTTTGATTGAAAATAAACGTTGGATTTGCAATTTCGAACATCTGACCAATATCGCATTTGCGATCTCACTTTAAAGCAGCGCCCGGAGGGTCGCCCCTTATTTGTGTCATTTATAGAGCGCGCAGCTACCCCAACGGGGTGTCCCGGCGCTATGTGATTGCGGCTCTCAGGAGGAAATCAGAGATGGCGATTAGCGGCGGAACAGGAGGGTTTTCAGAGCGCGGCGAAATTCTAGTGCAGTCTTGCTCATGCGTTGTTTAAGAGGCAACCTGTTCCATCGCTGAGCCGCACCTAATTCAAAGGTTCTTCCACCAGAACGGGATTTTTTAAATCTCGGAATGACCAATAAGCCTTTGGAATTGGAGCGTGGAGTGCGGGAATTACAGTAGGGACGAAGAATTGATCTGAGGTGGGCTGATCCGTTACCCTGGGTGGAGCGATAGGCGAGTGTCATTGCCTTAAACTCAATTCGTTTGTTCATGGGGAGCCAATGCAAGTCATGAAGGTAGGAGGAGATGGGGTGTCTCCGAGGGAGACCACCTATCAATCGAGCAGCAGCGTTTTGGGCGGTTTGAAGTTTATGACAGAGGCCAGCTGAGAGTCCCAAGTAAAGTCCATTGGCATAGTCCAAATGAGAGATGATCAACGCATGGACTATTGTCTTTCTATGGTCACTTGGAAGATAATTAATCAATTTTTTCAAGATTTTAATCTTAGAAAAACAGGCAGCTACAACTGATTGAACTTGACAGTTCAAGGATAGCTGTTGGTCCCAGCGAACTCCAAGATTCCTAACTGATTCTTTAGGGCTTGGAGCTGGGCTGAGGTCGACCGGCCACCAGATGTTAGAGTCGAGAGGAGACGGTTGGCTAAAAAAAAGCACTTCCGTCTTAGATGCATTCAGTCTCAGGGAGTTGCGATCCATCCAGTTGGCAATGTCTCGAATGCAGGATTTAAGGGGATCAAAAGTGGTGGTAGTAGGGTTATCAAAAGTAAACAGTAATTGAATGTCATCCGCATAGGATGTAGTTTTGATACCAGTTTTAGAGATCATCTCAGCTAACGGAGAAAAATAAACATTGAAAAGTAGGGGGCTTAATGAAGAGCCCTGCGGGACACCCCATTTCAATGGCTTAGGGGAAGACTTAAAAGGGGGAGTGTGTACTAATTGAGTGCGACCTGATAAGAAAGAGCTGATCCATTTGAGCACATTGCCCTGGATTCCAATGGATTTCAAACGATCCAGTAGGATTGGGTGAGAGACGGTGTCGAATGCTGCTGATAAATCCAGCAGCACCAACACCGCTCGAGATCCTCTATCTAGGGCCCAACGTACGGAGTCTGCCATCTCTATGAGGGCAGATTCCGTGCTGTATCCCTTACGGAAACCATGTTGGGAATCGTGGAAAAGATCATGGGTCTCAGTGAAATTAGCAATTTGCTGATGTGCAAGCCGTTCAAGTATCTTAGCCGATGCCGGGAGGAGGGATATTGGCCTGTAATTAACTGGATTACTAGGATCGGAATTGGCTTTTTTTAAAAGTGGGACAAGATAAGCTCGTTTCCATTCTTCTGGGTAATGTCCTGTGCTGAGGGAGGTGTTCCATATTGTGTTAAGGTGGGGGTTGAGGAGAGGGGCCAAGGCTTTAAATTGTTTTACTGGCCAAGGATCCACTGGGGATCCAGATCTACATCTTAACAGCTCCTGTAAGGATGCCTCTTCAGATATAATATCAAAATCAGCGAGGATAGGACCAGACGTGGAGATTTCAGTGCAGTTCTCAAGGTGATAGGTATTATCACTGATGGGGAATGAGGCCTGTATCTGAACAATCTTGTCCTCAAAAAAAATCGGACAGTTGGGAACAAAGTTCTTGAGAGGTAGGTTGTTGTCGAATTAAAGCCTGAGGGTCGGTGAAGGATCTAACAATAGAGAAAATTTCTCGTGGGGCATTGCTAGCTTTATTAATTCTCTCCGCTAGGAAACCTCTTTTGTGCTTAATAATTTGTTTTCGATAGTCTTTAAGGGCCTTACGGTATACCAGTTTACATTCTGCAGAATACCCAGATCTCCACCTCCTTTCCAGAGCTTTACAAAGTGATTTTTGTTGACGTAATTCGTCAGAGTACCAGGGGGCTGCAGGTGAGGCCCTGAAGGTCTTTATTGATCTGAGGGGGGCTAATGTATCAATTGCATTAGTAATCCAGGTGTTCAGGTTGTTGATACAAGAGTCCAGATTGATAGCAGGGAGGGGGTTGCTGTCTTTAAGATGCCCTTAATCGTAAAGGGCGCGTTGGTGATTGTTTAACTTAAACACCTCTAGGATGACAAGGTGATACCTCTGAGGCACCCTACACCTTGTTTAAGTTGTGCACACGCCTGTGCACAGTCGAAAAACTTTTTTGATTTATTAAATTGTTTAAAATAAAAGGTTTCTGGATTTGTGACATTAAAACCTGTAAACTATGGACATTTTTCGTAAAATATTTTCGAGCTACCTTTTGGTGGCGTTGGACAATGTTCCCATTGATTATAAGTAAAAACATTCCTAGGGTTTGCAGATTTGTGCAAATAATGATGACCAAAATGATTAAAACAATACATTTCTTCATAATTTGATGAACCATCTAAGTATTCACGTTTTGAAAACATTGCTGACATTTCTAAGTCTGCCATCATGTTATTAACAGTTTCAAAGTCCCAATCATCAGAAAATGTACTGGATGACACAAAATCACTCAAGGAAACCTTAAATTGGCGTAGAATCTTCAGCAGCTCGACAGGACCATAAATGACATAATCAGTTCTATCCCAAGCTATACCACCAGGTAGAGGAACGGCTGTGATGTTTACTGATGACAGGTCTCTTTGCTCACGATGAGATGATTTTTGTGGCTTCAGGAGCAAGTTGATGTTCTTACTTGCTGTGTCCATTTTACTATATTTTCCATCTATTAGTTTTCCCAAACTAAAAACAAAAATGAGCCATAGTAGGAGAAAAAGTATACATAACACAATCCAAAATTCAACCCATGGTGAAACCAGATATGTATTTGCAAGCTGGTGAAAAAGTTATTTTACTTGTTCCTTGAAAGTTTTCTTTGTTTGCGTTGTTTCAGGCTCACTGGGATCCTCAGAAAAGGTATCAAAGTTGATGAAATAGCCAGAAGCAGTTCTGTCAATGGTTGGTATTGCATCCGGATTATTTGAAATCGCTGGAGCTGCTTGTTCCCTTGACATGTTAGTATAGTCAGATGCTACCTCATGGTAGATGGGAGTTTCTTGACAAACTGTTATTTGGGTTTCAAGAGGCACGTTCCATGGCTTTGTTGCATAGTTCTTCTTTTCTCACTGCAGATTCTTCAAAGGTGATGAGTCTTTCAGTTTGAACCTCTTGGATGGTAGCAAGATTTGGTTGTCTGCTACAACTTTGGAGTCTACTGGGCCTGCTACTTATTATTGGCCACATGGTGTGGTTTTACCAGGTCAATTGATACGGACCGGTTCTCTTTTTTTCCAGCAAGGGGCGGAAGTAACACTGTTCTTGATCCGTGGATTGCTAGTACAAGTACTGGTTTTCTGTAAGAAGGCCCAAATTCCTTCTTATCCGCTATTTTCTCTCTGACCAGATCCCCAATCTTTGGATTCCAGATGGGCGTTTTCAATAAAAGTATTTATTGAACAGTCTTCTTTCTCATGCAGAAGAAATAAACTGCTACAATCGTAAGACTTGTTGCAAAGTATAATGCGCACAGTAAGAAGAGTAGGATAAAATAATACTGTAAAAGCATTGTATGGTTCCTAGACCATAGATAAATACATACATAAATAACAAAGGCTAAAAAGTACTCAACTGGTGCTTCTAAAATACGCCTACACCGATGTACCTAACCTAAATCTAGTATGAGGGAAGAAGTAAGTGAGTTGCAGCATAAATTTAGTATTCTTTTTGCCAAGAATCTATCCAAGATTTCTCTTAGGGTCTAATCAGCTCCGTACCTTGGTTTAGAATGAAGGAGGTCAGTCTCAGGACTCGATTTCCCAACAACCCGCAAGGGTAGCTTGGAAACACTGGGGCTGGATTTCTCGGCCAGAGAAAAGACAGCGTCTCTCTCAGTGCGTCTGCTGGAGGGTCGGCTTCCTTCAGCACTTGCTGTAGCGAGATGCGTCAGGCAAGTAGCTAGTCGAACTGCTTCTGGGAGACCTCAACTTTCACCTTGAAAAGAACAACGACCGCAACTCCACCACCCTTTTGGACAACCTCGCCAACCTCGGACTTAAACAACTTGTCACTTCCCCCACCCACATCGCAGGTCACACACTCGACCCTGTCTTCACCTCCAGCAATCATGTCTCCTTCAGCCACACCACGGATCTCCTTTGGACTGACCACAGCTGCGTTCACTTTACCTACAACAAGCCCAAACCCAACAACCACCCTCAACCAACTCTGCAAAGAAACTGGAACAAAATCACCATCGACCAGATCTCCTCATCGCTTCTTCTAAACCCCCCAGCCTACTCCTCAAACCCCGATCAAGCCACAACCAACCTCACCCTATGGCTATCCAACAGCGCCGACATCCTAGCACCACTGAAAAAACGACAAATCAAACTCGGCAGCAAGAAGGCCTCCTGGTTCAACGATGATCTTAAGAAATCCAAGAAACTCTTCCGCTCCCTTGAGAAAGCCTGGAAAAAAGACCCAACCACCAGCACCAAGGACGCCTTCAAAAACGCCACCCGCATACACCACCAACTGATCCGAAATGCCAAGAAAGCCGCTTTCAAGGACAGACTAGATAACAACGCCCACAACAGCAAGGAACTATTTAACATCGTCAAGGAATTTACCAATCCCGCGGCCAACTCCAACGACATCACCCCCTCCCAAGCCCTCTGCGACTCCCTAGCCTCATTCTTCCACAACAAAATTGCAGACATCCACAACAGCTTCGACAACCAACCCGAAGACCAACCCACCCATCCCCCTACAGGACCCCCACCTCCCTTGAACACCCTCAATGATTGGAAGCCAATTTCCACTGAGGACACCATCCGTCTGATGAACTCTATCCACTCAGGATCCCCCACAGACCCATGCCCCCACCACATCTTTAGCAAAGCAGACTCCATCATAGCACCGCACCTCCGAGACGTCATCAACTGCTCCCTCGACTCCGCAACCTTCCCAGAAAGCTGGAAACATGCCGAACTCAGCGCCCTCCTGAAAAAACCCACAGCTGACCCCACCGAACTCAAAAACTACCGCTCCTTCTCGCTCCTTCCATTCCCGGCCAAAGTCATCGAGAAAGCGGTCAACAACCAGCTCGCCGCCTTCCTTGAAACAAACAAATCCCTCGACTCCTCACAATCCGGATTCCGAGCCAAACACAGCACTGAAACCGCCCTCATCGCAGCAACAGACGACATTCAAACTCTCCTGGACAATGGAGACACAGTCGCCCTCATCCTCCTTGACCTCTCCGCAGCCTTCGACACAGTCTGCCATAGCACCCTTCTACAGCGTCTCAGAAACATCGGAATACAAGGAAATGCACTGGAATGGATCACCTCGTTCCTCTCCGGAAGAACCCAGAGAGTCCGCCTCCCACCATTCATCTCAGAAGCCACTGAAGTCATCTGCGGCGTACCCCAAGGGTCCTCACTCAGTCCCACCCTTTTCAACGTATACATGAGCCCCCTCGCGGCCATCGCACGCCAACACAACCTCAACATCATCTCCTACGCGGATGACACTCAACTGATCCTATCACTCACCAATGACCCTAGCACCGCCAAAACTAACCTACACGAAGGAATGAAAGAAGTAGCCGAATGGATGAAACACAGCCGTCTGAAACTGAACTCAGATAAAACAGAAGTCCTTATCTTAGGTACCTCCCCATCTGCCTGGGACGACTCTTGGTGGCCAGAAGCCCTTGGAAAAGCACTCATCCCGACGGACCACGCACGGAACCTGGGCGTCATCCTGGATTCCTCACTTTCGATGAACAGACAAGTCAACGCCGTTTCTTCATCCTGCTTCAACATTCTTCTCATGCTCAAAAAAACATTTCGTTGGATCCCCATCGAAACTAGGAAAACGGTCACCCACGCTCTGGTCACGAGCCGACTGGACTACGGAAACACCCTCTACGCCGGAACTACCGCTAAACTCCAGAAAAAACTCCAACGAATCCAGAACGCTTCAGCCAGGCTCATATTAGACATCCCGCGTAAAGAACATATCTCTGGTCACCTGAAAAACCTCCACTGGCTCCCCGTCAATAAGAGGATCACTTTCCGGCTCCTAACCCACGCACACAAAGCACTCTACGAAACCGGACCCGAATGCCTCAACACACAACTGTCCTTCTACACCCCCTCACGCCAGCTACGATCATCCAACCAAGCCCTTGCCACTGTACCTCGCATCAACAAAACCACCATGGGAGGTAGATCCTTTTCCTACCTGGCAGCTAAAACCTGGAACTCACTTCCCACTTACCTTGGCCTTACTCAGAACCACCTAGCATTCAGAAAGCAACTTAAAACGTGGATATTTGACAAGTAATTCCCCACCCCTCTGCAAGCGCCTTGAGACCCTCTGGGTATGTAGCGCGCTATACAAATTTTTTGACTTGACTTGACTTGACCACTGTGTGTTTGCTAAGGCAAGTGTGGGCATATTTATACCTTGAAGGTGCCGAGATTGACGTTAAGGTGGACATAATAACGTCATCAAAGAGTCTCAGTTCTTTGAAAACTCCATGAGTTCTTGGATAAATCAATATTCAAGCAAGGGGAAGTCCCTAGCTGCTGAAGCCGAGTTTTCCAAGAAATCGTTGTGGATTTTCGGGACTAGTGGAAGTAGCCATGCCGTATTTGGACTGCATGAGGATATGGTGATTTATATCTATATAAGGGCATGAACCGGGCAAATTACGCTAGGGCCCTAAAATGTTCTACAAAAAATTCAGGCACCACCCCCTGCCTCCAGCACCGTGCAAACGCACCCCGAGGTGCGCTTTAAGTTGGGATTAAGTCCCCTTAAATCTTGACGGCCCCTGGGGTCCAACTATCCCACCTGGTATCTCCAGTAAGCGCCACAGAGCTGCGTTGCAGAGAGGTGTAAAAAGAGTGTGGCCTCGGACCACCTCTCTGCAACGCAGCCATGTAGAGCTCACTGAAGGTACCTGGGGGACTAGTATGCTCCCCGAGACCCTCAGGATTGAAGGGGAATTAATCCCCCAAATTAAAACGCTCCACAGGGTGCTTTTGCACAGTGGTGCAGGGAGGGGGCGGGTCTGATGTGACAAGTGTGCAAACGTGCTCTGTGGCATGTTTGGAGTTGGGGGATTAAGTTCCCTTGAATCCTGAGGATCCCTGGGGTCCAACTAGCCCTCCAGGGATCTTAGTAAGCACCACAGAGCTGTGTTGCAGAGAGGTGTTAAAAAGGGTGTGGCTTCAGACCACCTCTCTGCAATGCAGCTCTGTGGTGCTTACTGGGGGTACTAAAGGGCTAGTTCGCCCCAGTGACCCTCAGAATTGAAGGGGACTTAATCCCCCAATTTACAATGTGCCAGGTGGTGCTTTTGCAGAGTTGCTTTGTCAGACCCCACCCCCTCCCTGTACCACTGTGCAAATGCACCCCCTTGCGCGTTATAAATTGGGGGGTTAATTCCCCTTGAGTCCTGAGGGCCAATTAACCCACCAGGTACCTCCTGTAAGCGCCAGAGAGCTGCGTTGCAGATAGGTGTAAAAAGGTGCCTGGCCTCTGAACACATCTCTGCAACGCAGCTCCCTGGCACATTCTGGAGGTACCTGGTGGGCTAATTGGCCCCCAGGGACCCTCAGTATTCGAAGGAAATTAATTCCCCAACTTACAGCGCACCAGGGGACGCATTTGCTGAGTGCTGCAGTTAGGGGGCGGGTCCCCCGCCGAGATTCCGGCTTTTTTATTTTTATTTTATTTCACAAGGGGGGCTGTGTGGTCCCCCTTCTTTTACATTAATTGGGACCCTGGGGACCTCAACCCCCAGGGCCTGCTCTTTTTTTGAAAACATTTTTTTACCAGGAAGGGTGCCGCGTGACCCGCCTTCCGAAACCAATTTCGACACAGGACCTCATCCCCGGGGCATGGCCACATTATATATATTTTTTAATTAATTTTAAAGGATGGGGGCTGTGTGGCCCCCCTCCTGGGCCTCCCTCCTGGACTCTTGCTTACAAAATCCAAACCAGTGTTTGCTATTACAGGGTGGGAGCCGCATGGCTCCCGCCCTGTCACAGCAAACGCAGTGTCCCGGTGGAGGGCCCCCCGGGTCACTACAGGAGTTGGCCCTGGGGAGTGGCTGTGCCCAGGGCCATCGAGGGCTTCAGGAGGTGGGCCGCGCGGCCCCCCTCAAATGTGTTTGAAGCCCCGGGGAGGTGGTGGTCTCCGAGGCTTGGGGATCCATAACAGCCCCCCCACATTTAAATATACACTGCCCCGGTGAGGTGGTGGTCCCTGTGGGTGGGATTGTGCCCTCCCCACACATTTGTTTTTGTTTTTAAACTGAGCCCCGGGGAGGTGGTGGTCCCCGGGACGTGTGTGGGATATCGAACCCCCCCATTTTTTAAAATTAAATAAAGAGCCCCGGGAGATGGTGGTCCCTGGGGCTGTGGGGGGTTGTGTGCCCCCACAAAACTCATAAATATAGCCTCGGGGAGGTGGCAGTCCCCGGGGCAGTGTGGGGGGATTGGGACCGCCACATATTTTTTTCAGTACCCAAGGACCTGGCCCACCCAGGGGCTGAAATACAACGAAGCACGTTAGGCCACACTTCTTTTTAAAAAAAATTCTCTGCTGGATTCGCGACCCCATCACGAATTTGGCCTATTTAAAAAAAATCCATTTTTTTGTCCTGAGCAGGCCTAGGTGATCAGGGTGTTTTTACCCTGCCTCCTTTTCTTGTTTTTTCACTGTGTTTCACTGTTTTCTTGTGACTCGGTAGAAGATGGCTGCCAACACTTCCTGGTTTGGAGTGTTGGCAGCCAATCACAGTTAAGCTCGTGCTCGGGAGGGTTCGGGAACCCACCACTGCCCTAGAGATCAAAACTTTTTCTTTTTCAAATTTCTCAGGAACTACTGAACAGATTTACACCAATTAGCAAAAAGGTCTCTTTCTGAACCAAGGGCTACCTTTTTTGCCAAGTTTGGTGTAATTCCGTTTAGCAATTCGGGCCGTAGCTTTGTATAAAGTTACCTATGGAAAATAACATGGACAAAACGTGTTTTGGGACCCCCCTTTTTTCTCGCCGCCCCCCTCCCACTTGACGAATGACCCTGAAACTTTCAAGGCAGGAGCTGACCGAGTGCCCCACTGGTTTTGAAAATTTCGCAAAGATTGGTCAAACTGCGCCAAAGTTATTGGGAAAACAAAATATGCTTTTCCTATGGAAAGTAGGTCCAAACTATAACTACCTACTGGCGACCGCCAGTAGGTAATATATATAGGGCTTTCTACTGTGCTCAATTAAGGGCCCAGAAAAGTGCAATAGTATATAATTTATCAAAACAAAAAGTATTACTGCTTACTATGTGACAGATAGAGACAATAGGAGTTGGGATGAGGCCATCAGCGGCCGGTCGTAAAGGGTGGAAGCGCCACACCCCGGCACCTTTCAGGCATTAAGAGTGTCTGTCAGGCTGAGCAAAGGTCAGCCTGACAGACACAGTTAATTTTCAGGTTGGGCATCTAGGAGCTAAACATGCCCTAAACAGGCAGGGTACTGGCTGCCTTAGCTGAACTTTGCTGGACTGATGATATTGCAGCTGCTGTGGGCATGACCTCCTCAGCTCAGCAAAGGTCCTCGAGGCCCTCCCCCTTGTGTTGAGAGGAAGATTCTGTGATAACCTTGTACCTGGGTGCTTCAGTTTTAAGCCCTGATGCCCAGGACAGCGTGTCTATCACTGACACCTTGTCAAAGAATGGGTGCTTAGCAGTCTCTCTGACCCCACCCTGCTCTATGAAGAGGTAAGGACTGCCACCTCCCCTCATTGGCTGATCTAATGTAAACCAATTAGGGGTGGTAGCCATCTCAGCCCTTGTGGCACCTCCGAGGTTTCCATCCCTGACAGCTGCAGCTGATAAGTGTTGTTTTTTATTGACTTATGCATGAGTGTATGTATGACTGTATATGTATATGTATATGTATTTGTGAGTGAGACTTGTGAATGTGTGTATGTGCGGGTCTCATGTGAATGCATGTGTGTGAGTCTGCATGTGTGTGTGGCCCCTCCATCCCCCTTTAAGTTTTACTTATCAGCCGCCACTGGGAGAGGCAGGCTCTAGATTTGTAACTGAAGGAAACCTTACATTGCAACGTATATTTGATAGATCATTGTGAAAGTTTGTGCCAGGTAATAGCCAAGTGGTGAGGAAAAACACAGAACATCATCAATGAAGGAAGAGCTGTCAGTTGGCTAATGAGGATTTGATGATGCAATTCCGGTGTGAGTAGTAATTGGATTAGTTCAGCCATAAATCATTTCTCTGATTCAATGACTAAGAACATTACGTCAGACTCATGGATGATGTCAGAAGAAAAATATTCATACTAATCAGCATACTGAAAAGGCTCCTATTACTCACTGAATTACAGTGCAAAAAATGTAGTTATGCAAAATACAAAGTAAAGTGTGACTGTGAGGATTCTCTTACTGTATATCTGATGCAGCTGTGACAACACAGAAAGCACTTCTTTCTTTCGCTCTGTGTCTCACAAGCTGTATAATATGGGGCATATTTCTTAAGGTATCATGCATCAGAGCTGTGCTGTGTGATGGGGAACTTACTTAACAATATGCAGCGCATTCCTGTAATTTCCCAGTGCAAGCGCCAAATGTGCTGCCCAGCCCCAAGGCAGGCATCCCTGACCATGGTGCAAGGGTGACTGTGTTTTAAGCAGGATTGCATTGTGAAGGAAGGACACCTTCCCGCACAAAAACAATCTCCTGAGGCATATGTCAATTTCAATGTGTGCTGCAAAATGCAGCACATATAGAAGGAGAAAGTCATGAGGAGAAATAAAGGTTTTTCTCCTCATTACGCCTCACCTGGGAAGGCATAGCATTCTGACACATTCTCAGGTGTTGCTTTTTAAGACGAGGACCCTCACTCACCCAAAGGTGAAAGTGAGGGTTCTCGTCCTAAAAAGCAATTGCTTTTTATACCCATATTTACATATTTTGTGGTACACCGTCCGGTTATCTTTTGTGAGAAGAATAGAGTGGAGAGGTACCGTGGATGGTAATTATTTCTCCAATTGAGACCTTTTTGTGAGACTTCATTCTCAGGTCTACCAGTATTGGTAAATCTGGGAATGCTTCAGAATCCATGGGTAGATGCGTGGTGAGGAAATATAAATTTTTGGTCATGTTATGTTCCCTAGCGCGTACCCCACCGACTCCATGTACCAGCTTAAAGTGCATGTAACTTCCCTCCTGTGCCAGCTATGAAGACGCAAATACATTTGCGTCCACCGTTAACATGTCCTCTTTCAGATCCACCCTGAATGGATTATATAGTCCGTTCCTAAGTATGCTATGCCACCGTCTTTTTGTAGTACACTTTACATGTTTCCCTGCTCTGGCAGAGTAGGCCCTGATTTCTGCCATAGAGCCTCTTTTGGCTTCCTGACTCTGACAGCCTCTGCCCAGGCTACCTCTGTACCCGTGAACTCTGACTTACTTTCAGCGCGGCCCCTCGCGCTCAGCTCAGCCTGCTTTCTGCCAAGACTGACTATAACCTTCGAGTTATCTGTTCCGCTCCTCGAGAATGCATTCCTGCCTACTAGCTCCAGTAAACATCCTCCCCAGCTGCAGAGCCAAAGGGCCGACCTGTCTCAATGCAAGTAATTCATAGCCTCTGTTACCATGCTTCCATGGAAGGCCCCGTGCCCCCACGCTTCTCATGTAGACACTTAGGCGCTTATACACGCATCCACAGTTAGCATAGAATAGCTTCTGCCCTAGAGACCTTTCCGCCCAGATAGTATGGTTCCTAAACATCAGATATCAGATACGATAAAGGTACAAGTTGGTCTGACATGCCAGACTTCTGTCTCTTTCCGTCAGTGTAAATGTCAAGTCCCCTGCACCCCGTCAATCACACGTCATGCAGATGCGCGCGCATCCAAGCTTCCGATTTCTGCTGACACTGCAACAATTCTGTTAGCACCACCCCTTGGTGCCACCCACTTGCGTCACCTATCAGTGACGTTTCTAGCACACACCTCTGATTCACGCCTAGTTTACGCCTCTTGATTACGTACTAGTAACACGTGTATACTGTTATCTTGTCTTCTCTCAGCTGTTACGCCTCCTACACTATTGCCTATGATGTGAATTAAGTATATAAGCTATGTATTGTTAATAAACGGGAGCGCTCTATCCCTTCTGACACCCCTGTGGTGGTCAGAACATGATATCCTGGTCTTGACCATTCCTTTATGAGGAATAAAACCCTTAGAAACTCTAACACCACGGACTCTGTCTTTTTTCATTCCGATTGAGTTGCTATTGATTAAGTACTTACCTGCATAGAAATTAAGAGAGTAAATTGATTATTTACGTCATTTTGGCGCCCGAACAGGGACCCCTCCCCCACCTCACGCGCCGGTTGGCGCAATGCAAGCTCTGTCCCCTGCCGTCAGTTAGACGGAACCTACGCGTAGGAGTGCGGAGGATCCCGACCAGAGCCTAGCCGAAAGAAGCAAGGTCCGAGGTGTCAAGAGGCCCACCAGGTTTCCGAAGTTTTCCGAAGTTTTCCGAAGCCTTCCGAAGTTTTCCGAAGTACCGAGTCGAGTCCAGTCGAGTTTTCCGAGGCCTTCTGTTTCCGTGCTTCCCGGTGAGTACCATTGCTGGGTCGTATCTAGACGGGTTTGGGTACGCAAGTCCGGTCTGCACTGTTTTTAGGCAGTGTATCTGTACTGTTTAGCAGTATATCTAGTATTCCGAATTTCCGCACTGTTACATCAGTGTATCTGTACTGTTGAGCAGTACATCCAGTATAGGGGGGTAGTCATCTATGTTTTAAATGACTTTTTATGTGATTAATGTCGTGGTATGAATGTGACTGTTTAATGTGCATTATTGTGTTTCTTGTATCAACTAGTTGTAACTCGTATTAAATAGTAAAGATCGAGCACTCAGTAATAAATAAGCAAAATGCCGTTTTTCAACAAGTTAAAGCAGATAGGAACCAGGAAAGGGATACTGGAGGAAGAAATTCCTATTCCCCCTAGGGACACTCCAGGTAACTTTATGTACCACAAGCATGGCCTAGATGCCATATTATATCTAGATTTATGGGCCGATTACACCAAACACCTAGACGAAAGACACAGATGGCCTGTTACTGGAACATGGGATGCCGAGTGCATCATGAAGGTAGAAGAAGCATTATGGAAAAAGAAAGCTAGACAATCCCAGAAAGACGCCATAGAATTCTGGCGTAAGGAATCACATAAGCGTGCTGAGAAAGCACTCCGTAGAGAGGACAGACTTAAAGAATCAGAAAAAGCCCAAGAAAATGAATTAGTTATTGAAGGGATCCGAGTAAAAACAGAACAAATAGACCGTGCCCGAAACAATCTTGTAAACGGAATGTATCTCGCGGCCGAGGGCACATCTGAAGGCCTATCAGAATTACCGAAAAATTTACCGCCACCATTAGTCCCAACTAAAGTAATGCATAAAACTACTAAAGACATATTCTTAAATTCATATTTAGAGGATGTAGCACCAGCTTACACCAATCTGCCTGTTCGTGCCCTGCCTACTGACAGGGATGGGCGTGGCACTACGCCCCCAGATCATGTTCCGCCAGTACCGCGACAGACCTCCCCTGTTCCGCCAGCTCCGCCACTTCCCGCACTCAAGATTGACCTACCGAAACAGGTCCTACCTGATCCTACTAAACGACAAATTCAAGTTCAGATACAGACTCCGCGGAGAGATAATGCCCAAGCATCCGCCTCAGGAGGTGCGACTGCGGGTCCGCAGACTCCGCCATTAACACACAGATTCAATTTAAGGGACACGCAGAATCCTTTCCAGTCTCCCCACTTGACGCGTCTTGACGCCTTAAAGGAAAACATGTCAGTTTGCAGATATGATCCAGTACCCGGAAAAAACGATCTAATGATATTGGCATCACTACGATTAAGATCTGCCACTGATATCTTGCTATGCTATGTAGGAATGAAGGAGCGTCTCGATAGAATATACGAGTTTATACAGACAGGGAAAGACCCTGACAGTATCAGGGATGCCATGGATAAACAGAAAGTTGACATTCAAGCACAGATATTACGATTTTTCAAAAATTGTCTAATAAGAGAACGAGACAGGCCCGAGACAGATCAAAGTGAATTAGATGGACTAACAAAGTGGGGTCAAAATATAGCCGAAGGAAAACATGACAAGGGGGCTTGCCTAGCCAGTATGTATCAGAAAATTAGAAGGGCAGTGATAACGGCACATCAGAAAGGGAATGATAAAGCTTCCTCCGAGGAGGAAGAAGAACTTACAGAACAAGGAAGGACTGCAGATACTATAGCGTATGTAGGTAAAGGAAACTACCTTAGGAAAGGCATCCGTCCGGAGAACAAGAGAGTTTTTCTCTCTGCTTTAACAAACCCGAATTCTTCTGAACATCAGTTCCAGGAAACTGATAAAAGGCTTCGAGACCGAATGGGGTACCATGTACTCAATTCTATGGATGAACAGGAACTAGCCCGGTCAGCCGTGTTATGGGCCGAAAACCCAGACATATATAATGACGATACGTTAGCACAGACATTCTTGAACCTTTCCCCAGACGAGCAGAAATTAGCAGGTGTATACATGATTCAGCACCTCCTCATCAAGTTCAGAAACAACCATTCCGATCCAGGTCCCTTACACGAAACATTAGAAGCATTACTCATGGATAGATGGAGAGGTTTCAGTACCAAGTTAATACAAATAATTATAGAACAACGACGTAAATATAACACCTTTATAAGTTCTGAATATGTCCCCCCCCCGCCTCCAGAAAGAAAAACGTACCACATGCAATGCCTGAGTGGCATTGAAAGTCAGAACCCCTTACGAGAAGTACACCCAGTTATGGGTGCGGATCAAGTTTTGAAGCGTGTGTATGTTCACACACCACTGACCAAGTTAGAACTGTTAGAAATGAAGAAATTAGTCCCGTGTCATGATAAAGACCCTGCAGGTTTTCACAGAGAGCTTAAAGACATGTTACTGATGGGGGATTACACGTATGATGATATTATGAAAATGTTAAAAGTACTGTTGCCCACGGGCATTTACGAGAAATTAAAGGAAAAGGATTGGGAGGTGGGAGAGTCTAAGATAGCATGGGCAGAAATAGAAGACGAAGAAAGCAAACGAATCCCAGGGGTAGGCCTTGGGGATAGGACTAAAGCATTGCCCGGATTAATAGTACAGGTTTTGCCAAGATTATTGACAACTAGAAAGGAAGATTGGGACGCAATCTCGTCCTGTAAACAGAAACAAGAGGAAGATACTAGTGACTTCTATTCAAGATTCGAGAAATGTTTCATTATAAATAGCGGCCTACAACCAAGCAGCGAGTCATATCCACACCTTTTCGTATCAAAATTAGTCGAGAATTCCCTACCGTTAGTTAAAAATAGAGTGTACAAAGTTGAAAGTACTTGGCAGGCAAATACGCCATCCCAGATGTTACAAATGTTACAATATCATCAGAACAGAATTAGGGAAGAACAAGATCAGGAACAGAAGCGTATGAAGGACACAAAAATGAAAATGTTGGTAGCTCAGACGGTCCCAGCCGACGGTCAGAGAAAAGGTGGGGCCCAGACCAATCACAATATAGCTCCCGTTAAAGGGACATGTAATTATTGCAAGCAGCCAGGTCACTATGTACATGAATGCCCAGTCCTGAAACACAACATCTCAACAGGTAAAACTAAAGAAAGACCGCATCCGCCTAGACAAGACCAGGTCCAGCAACAGACTTCACAAAATGTACAGCCGATGCAGAATACACAGCCTATGCATGCTCCATCCCACACAGCACAGACAGTAGCAGTACCGCAGCCACAGCCCATTGCCGCGACTCAGCAAGTTTCACAACAGATGTACCAGTATGCCCAATCTGCATATCCAGATTACCCCCGATACACATGAAACAGCCTAGAGAGGGAAGGTGGTTTGCCTCTTATTGAAATTCCTGTAGATCAAGAAGGTCCTTATGTACACAGTCACGTATTGGGAAAAGACAGAAAGTTTTTAATTGACACAGGGGCAAGTCGCACTACAATCAGTCACAATGAAGTCCCAGGGGCACCCCTCTCAGGCTCACAGAATGTATCCCTTGGTTTTTCAGGACAGCCTATTGTAAATGAAGTATCGGAACCAGTACCATTAGCTGTGGGTCCATTATCCCGAGTTACAGATTTGTTACTCACGAAATCATGCCCAGAAAATCTGTTAGGAATCAAAACACTGAAGGCTCTAGGAGCCATAATATGCTGTTCCCCGGAGGGAGTCAGACTCTTTCTACGGGATTTCAAGGGTCATTATGTTTTAAGAGATTTTGATGTCAGATTGAAAAATGTACCAGATCACTTATGGGCAAAAGGCCCAGCTGATGTAGGTTGTATGCATATCACTCCATATCGTGTTACACTCAAGACAGGAGTTGTTCTACCCAGAATCAGACAATACAAGTTACCACCCGATGCTGTAGTGGCTTTACTGAAAATCATTGAAGAGCTTATTGCCCAGGGAGTGGTCGTAGAGACCGACTCCAATATCTGTAATTCACCCATCATTCCAATTCTTAAACGTACAGACCCCAATGCACCGCCAGTATATCGGCTGGTGATTGATCTTCGAGAACTGAACAAGTGCATCGTACCGCAGTACCCTGTGGTCCCCGATATCTCTTCCCTATTGACTGCTATTGATTCAGAAGCAACGTTCTTTACTGTAATTGACCTCAAGAACGCTTTCTTCAGTGTACCTATTGATCCGGAGAGCCAATATCTCTTCGGATTCAGTTTAAATGGACGAAGTTTCAAATTTTCCCGCGCACCTCAAGGATTCACAGAAAGCCCCAGCATCTATAGTCAAGCACTGAAAAGACAACTAGATTGTGTTCAAATGCCAGTTAACACCGCTTTACTGCAATACGTCGATGATCTACTGATCACCGCACGAAGTGAGCCCGAATGTGAACAAGCATCATTGACAGTTTTACATTTCCTGGCCGACAAGGGACACAAGGTGTCTCCTTCGAAGCTACAATTCTGTGTTCAGCAAGTTGTGTACTTGGGTCACTTGCTGTCCAAAGTGGGGAGACAGCTCACTCCCGATCGCATTCAGTTAATTGTAAATATGCCACGACCCCAGACACAAAAGGAAGTGCGGGCCTTCATAGGCCTCACCTCGTACTGCAGACAATGGATTCCTCAATATGCATTTCTAGCTAAACCACTCATCCAGTTAACGACGCAGGAGGCAGCAACTTCGCCTGCCCTCCCTTGGACTCAGGAACATACACAAGCCTTTGAGGAATTAAAGAAAGCATTATGCCAAGAACCAGTTTTAGCGACACCATGTTACAACAAACCGTTTACACTTTTTGTTACAGAACGTGATGGTACAGCGTTATCTGTCCTCACTCAAGACCAAGCAGGTTCACATAAGCCTTGTGCTTATTTTTCAAGTACATTGGATTCAGTAGCCCAGGCACTCCCTGCGTGCTTAAAGTCAGTAGCAGCAACAGCGTTAGCAATCAGACAGAGCGATTCAATTGTTCTAGGTCATCAGTTAACAGTACAAGTCCCACATTCTGTAGAGGTTCTTTTAAACAGAACCCAAACTCAACACTTAACTATAGCACGACTGACAGGTTACGAATTGACACTATTCCAGCCACACATAGAAATCAGACGTTGCAGTATCCTGAACCCAGCAACACTGTTACCTATAGATATGACAGATCCAGTTCCGCATGATTGCATAGAGATCATTAATGCAGTAACAAAGCCCCGACGAGATTTAACAGATGTTCCATTGACAAATCCAGACCTGACACTTTATGTGGACGGTTCATGTATGAGAACAAATACAGGAGAATTAGTGGCCGCGTATGCCGTGACCACTGAAACTGAAGTTAAAGAAACACATCGTATTGATACACTGTCTGCTCAAGCGGCAGAGCTCATCGCTCTGACCCGAGCCTGTATTCTAGCCAAGAACAGAAATGTCAACATATACACTGATTCCCGTTATGCGTTCGGAGTCGTACACGACTTCGGCATGCTGTGGCAAGAACGAGGTTTTCTGACCTCTCATGGTGCCAAAATCCAACACGGTCCTCTCATTCAAGCACTGTTAGAAGCAATACATCTGCCTTCAGCCATATCCGTCATGAAGTGTAAAGCACATACTAAAGTCACAGATTCTGTTTCCCAGGGTAACGACCTGGCAGACCAGACAGCAAAACATACAGCACTGACCCACACTCAGATAACTGATACGACAATGACAACAGATCCGACAAACTGTATGACAGTCAGGGATCCCACACTAGATGTTATCGACATTCAGACACATGCTACTCCAGAAGAAATAAAGAAATGGATCGAACTAGGAGGGATCCAGACAGATCAAGGTTGGATGACGAAGGGAAAATCTACATGGTTTCTCCCTGACTCTATGGTTCAAGTTATGATAAATACAGCACATAGTCCTGCACATCTAGGAGAGAAAGCAATGTTAGACAGTTTACAAAATCTCTGGAACAATAAACACTTGCGAGCAGCAGCAAAACAGAAAGTGCGTACGTGCATGATCTGTTGTCAGTTCAATCCAGGAAAAAGCGTCCCTGTAGAGCAAGGTGGATTTCATCCTCCCGATCACCCTTTTGAAGTCCTCCAGATGGATTATATCCAGATGGACCGTTGTCGAGGATTTAAATATGTTCTCGTAGTTGTCTGTGCTCTGTCCCGCTGGACCGAAGCATACCCAGTCCCAGATTACACTGCTCCGACCACTGCCAAGCAGCTGGTTCGTGAATTCTTCCCACGATACGGCTTGCCTCGTGTCGTGTACTCAGATAACGGTCAGCCATTCTCATCTGCATTAATGAAAGAAGTTTCCTTATTACTGGGATACCAGTGGAAGTTCCATTGTGTCCGACATCCCGAAGCAGCAGGCCTTGTAGAAAGGCATAACCAGACACTAAAGATCCGCCTTGCCAAAATATGTCAGGAGAAAGGGGTCGACTGGATAGTCGCCCTGCCAGTGGCACTATTCTACATGAGAATGGTCGCCCATTCGAGATCAGGGCTATCCCCGTACGAGGTGGTCTTTGGCAGACCACCGAATATGTGGGGGACGCCCATTCCGAAAAAGATTACTGATGTTGATAGTAATATGTTGACAGATTACCTTGCCTCCTTGATGTCTGCACTCCAATCATGTCGTTCACAGGTTGCCGCAGCCTTCCCTGACAACACTGATGTAAAGCCACACGACGTCCGTCCTGGCGACCTTGTGTTCGTCCGCAACTTCGACAGAAAGAGTCCGCTGGAGCCCCGCTGGAAGTCCCCGAAGACCGTTCTTCTAACAACAAGGACGGCAGTGAAAATAGAAGGAAGAAAGGGGTGGGTCCACACGAGTCATATAAAAAAATTCTCCGGACTGAAACCTGACCGAGACTCGTCCACCCCCACCAAAGACTGTGTCGAACAAAAAGACTTTACAGAATCTGAACGAGAAAAAACTCCTCAAGAAAATTATCGCATGAAATTACGATCTAGCAAGTCAGACAGTTTAATTGTTTAAGTCCTCCCCTAGGTGAATCGGTTAAATAGTCTCTGACATGTATCCCCTAGATCGAGATAGAGAGAGAGAGAGAGAGGCCAAGAAACGTACATATTGTAAATCACTTCGTAGTCACTGCATAGTGACACTATTAATCATGTTTATTCTTAGTATTCTAATTATTGTTGTCAGCATCGTATTACCTATCTATTACCCTATTTTCAAGCGTGAACATTCTGCCTATAATGTATCTGCTGAACACACTTTTAGTGAGTTACCTCCACACGAGCTTTCCTACAGACTTGCGCTGCGCAACAATACATTCATTAGTATGCTACATCATTCTCATCAAACTAACAATGCTACAAATTGCTGGATATGTGGCCGACTCCCTCCCTACCAGAATTACAAGGGAGCCCTGCCCCTCTTTCCGTATCCGTTCACTCACAATGGCTCCTGTGGAGCATGGTTTAAAATAATTAATTCTTTAGATCCTGATATTGCTGTTTTCGATGGGGGTTGGGTTTGGGGAAATCTGAACTTGGTCCTACTAGACGTCTGTTACCCAGATAAGGAGGGACTCCCCACCAGAATAGGAACTGATCTAGAAAATGAAGTGTATGGATTAGGTAATTATACAATTAGCCTCATGATTCTCACTGTCGAATCCGAAGCCACACCCGTTCTACCCGTTATGTCAGTATTGCCAGTTACTGGTGAATGATGTATCAAGAAGAAAGGTTCAATACACTTAGGTCATAGTAAATGTACTACTGTGGTCGAATTCAGTGATCATGGAAAATCGTCTTTTAAAGCTATTAGTCACTCCTACTTTGTTTGTGGTCATACCGCATACATACGTCTACCTCCAGATTGGGATGGTACCTGTTACATTGCATTCCTTCTGCCACCTGTTTTTCTAGCTCCTCCTGATTACCATAGAAATACCAATCTAGTAAAGAATAGACCCAGAAGAGACATCCCACTTGTCGACTACACAGAAACGGCATGGGAACAGTACACCGACTTTAATAAAGGATTCTTTTTCTTTTTAGGCCCTGTTCAGAATAGTAAATTAATACGCAGATTAACTAGAACACTTGAAGCAGTAGTGAATGAAACTGCCTCCGCCTTAGGTAACTTAACAGAAGAGCAGTCCGCCATGCGGGTTGTTGTCCTTCAGAATCGTCTTGTTATTGACGTCATCTTGGCAGATAGAGGTGGAGCCTGTAAGGTCATCGGGTCAAGTTGCTGTGTTTTCATACCACAAAACGCACCATCTGTATATCAAGCTATCACCCGTCTCCATAAAATTGCAAATCAGATACATCAGAATCCAGGCACCTGGACTTGGTCCGGTTGGTTCTGGACAACGTTAACAGCTTGGGGATGGAAGATCCTATCCTTCCTAGGCATTGGCCTAGTCCTAGTATTCAGTTGCTGCCTGTGCCTGCAGTGTGGGCCAGCGATTTGTGGACTGTGTGCCACGTCTTGTATTGAACACTCCAGTTTTCTCTCAAAACGTAAACGAAAGAAAGAGGAACAAATGATGTTACAAGAACAAACTGATCGATTCATGAGGATCGATATATCATGAAGGGTCCGTAGGGAACAAGGAGGGAATGAGGAAATATAAATTTTTGGTCATGTTATGTTCCCTAGCGCGTACCCCACCGACTCCATGTACCAGCTTAAAGTGCATGTAACTTCCCTCCTGTGCCAGCTATGAAGACGCAAATACATTTGCGTCCACCGTTAACATGTCCTCTTTCAGATCCACCCTGAATGGATTATATAGTCCGTTCCTAAGTATGCTATGCCACCGTCTTTTTGTAGTACACTTTACATGTTTCCCTGCTCTGGCAGAGTAGGCCCTGATTTCTGCCATAGAGCCTCTTTTGGCTTCCTGACTCTGACAGCCTCTGCCCAGGCTACCTCTGTACCCGTGAACTCTGACTTACTTTCAGCGCGGCCCCTCGCGCTCAGCTCAGCCTGCTTTCTGCCAAGACTGACTATAACCTTCGAGTTACCTGTTCCGCTCCTCGAGAATGCATTCCTGCCTACTAGCTCCAGTAAACATCCTCCCCAGCTGCAGAGCCAAAGGGCCGACCTGTCTCAATGCAAGTAATTCATAGCCTCTGTTACCATGCTTCCATGGAAGGCCCCGTGCCCCCACGCTTCTCATGTAGACACTTAGGCGCTTATACACGCATCCACAGTTAGCATAGAATAGCTTCTGCCCTAGAGACCTTTCCGCCCAGATAGTATGGTTCCTAAACATCAGATATCAGATACGATAAAGGTACAAGTTGGTCTGACATGCCAGACTTCTGTCTCTTTCCGTCAGTGTAAATGTCAAGTCCTCTGCACCCCGTCAATCACACGTCATGCAGCTGCGCGCGCATCCAAGCTTCCGATTTCTGCTGACACTGCAACAATTCTGTTAGCACCACCCCTTGGTGCCACCCACTTGCGTCTCCTATCAGTGACGTTTCTAGCACACACCTCTGATTCACGCCTAGTTTACGCCTCTTGATTACGTACTAGTAACACGTGTATACTGTTATCTTGTCTTCTCTCAGCTGTTACGCCTCCTACACTATTGCCTATGATGTGAATTAAGTATATAAGCTATGTATTGTTAATAAACGGGAGCGCTCTATCCCTTCTGACACCCCTGTGGTGGTCAGAACATGATATCCTGGTCTTGACCATTCCTTTATGAGGAATAAAACCCTTAGAAACTCTAACACCACGGACTCTGTCTTTTTTCATTCCGATTGAGTTGCTATTGATTAAGTACTTACCTGCATAGAAATTAAGAGAGTAAATTGATCTCTCCACCCATGGAACTCTTTCCCAAGGCAAAGTAAAGCCACGCATTGATTTGCGCTGCTTTGCATTACTCTGGATTTATCAAGCCACTCAGGACCACACAAGGTAGCCCTGCATGGCTTTATCAATCTTATTTTAGGTTTTGCACCACCCTGCTTCACTTGTGTAGTGCAGGGTGATGCAACCCTTCTGTCTTGACAGGCTTTTTGGCTCTATTTCGGAGTGATAAAGACTTTAAGCTTGCTCACATCTAGGATCCGTATTCTTAGCTTGTGTTGGCTCTTTTAAGCCCTTTCTTCCAGACCTAGAAGAGGATAGCTGCTTTATATGATGATAGATCCCTTACTCTAATCCATCTATTGCCTATTGGCTTTGCCTTTCATTATTTTGCCTATAGTAGAGGGTGGATCCTGTGGTCCTGACTTTATCTTATGGTTTGTGTAGGTACTCTGACAGAGCTAAGGGTTATTTCATCCTTCTCAGGCCTACAAGGCCCAGAACAAGAGAGACTCCATTTTGCTTTCTATCCCTGCAGAGATGAGATGCTTCAAGGGGAAAGGTAATATTTTGGTTTTGAGCTGTTGTTCGCCCTAAGCGAACCGGAGAGAACCGGCCAGAGCTGAATCTAATCAAGAAGTGTCCCTGGGCTCAGGTCTCTAGACGAAACAAGCAGCTGATCACTGTGGGAGCGTCTAGAGCGAGGAGCCCGGTGCATGGACCTGGTGGGAGGAGGCTGCTGGCTGGAGCTTTCCACTAGAGGAGAGGAATCCATATTAGCGAATTGCAGGAGAGGAGGAGTGGTCAGTTTGGTTCTTGAAGAGTGGAGAGTAGGATGTCTGCTGGAGCTGCAGAATACAGTGCAGTTCTATTGGTTTTCTGGAATTGAGAAAGAAGGCAGATGATTGCTGAAGCTGAAGAGAGCATTAAAGCAGATGGAGGAGTTGAGGCTGTCAGTCATTGCACACTCAGGAATGGTCAAACAACTTCTCCCCTAAGCAGAGCGGCCCCGCATACCCACCCGCCAGGCAAAAGAAAACATGAAATGGGGATAACTAAAAGTTAATACCATTTTATGTTTTTGCTTCTCGCACTACTAGAAAGCAGTGGGGCGATGCTCCTCTGCAATAGTGGAGGAGCCGCCACTGCCTCGCTCCCCCTCTTACTTTTCGACTCCTTGGAGATGGACTCAGCAGAGGACTACTTGATACTTTACTTCAAAGGACTGATCACCTCTTCCGGGCTCTGGCTTCTAATTCTAGCAAAGCATAACATGTTGTTGGAAAACGAGGCAGTATCTGAGAGGCCTGCACAAATAACATGTCACATTTGTCCTTCACTGGGACCAAACACCGTAGTGTAGCGCCTGACTCTCAGAGGGTAACGTAGCAGAGCAGTCTAAGGCTCACTCAAGGGAGGTGGTGTGGGCTAGTAATCGCCATTACAGGTGCGCAGAAATAACACTCAATAATTGATTGTCCAGTCTGTACTTTGCTTTGTAAAAGCAAGAGTACATTTATTAAACACACTCACTACCTAATACTATGCACCAATATACAAATATACATAAGATGTTGGAATTACATTGTGATATTACATAACATCCCCACCCCTCTCACAGGGGAGGGGGGTCTAGTGCCACCACTCCAATGTATGCACATCATCTTGACCCCTAATGCAGTGAGTTGACACAACCTAGAGTGAGGGCCCTGCCAACTGGCACCATCAAGTTGCGACCCACCGTATCATCCCAACAAGCATTAAAAATACGTACTCCTGCCCTGGGGACACATAACCCCGAATGAGCATCTCATACTGACCTTACAGTGCACCTCTACATCTTGTGGCTAATAGTCTGGCTTGTTCCTCCCCTAACATAGTAGCAAGGATACATGTTTGGGTATCACTTTAAATGAGGTACTTATCATAGATGACAACAATTATAATGCATTGCAATTACAATTCCCAACTATTTCTCAATCTCACGTCTTTGCTTGTCACTATGAAGCCTTCATTAAGCTCTTTTCTTCACCAATCAACAAAGTACCTAAACGTAAAGACCTCGATTTCGACTTGGCCTTTAAATTCCAAACCCTGTTCACACCCCTGTTTCCAAATTAACTGGAATTATGAGCTGCCTGTAAACACCGCACCTCGCAATTTTCCATTGGTGAAGTTTGGCAGGTCAAATGTGATGAAATTTAGCTGGTAAAAAGATGGGTAAAGTGGAGCACGTGCAGAATTTGGTGCAGAGCACCCAATTTTCCTTACTTTCATGAGTAAAACTCAGAATGCGAGGTATTTACTGCACACTGTATCACGGGGTGTTGGTATTTATGGGGGGTGCAACATACCTTATCCCCATCTTACTCACTAAAAATAGGGCCAAAGAAGGCCAAATGCACTTGCATCCCTCATACAAGCATTACTCATAGGAAAGAATTTCACAATAGGCAAGCCTTTTTTGGATGAAGTTACATTTTCATGATTGATTGGCAAAACAATTTCATATGAATTTTAGATTTAGATCAGTTGAGATCAAGCAAACACCTTTTGGCAACACAGAATCTCTAACCGGTCATGCCTCTCTCCCACAATCAAACACAATGGAGGCAAATTTGAGCTGTTCTCTTTTTACAAAGCGTCTACTACTATCAGCACTTTTGGTCTCAGCTTACTGCACTAGTTATATTCCCAGCAACAAATCAGTTCTAGTGCTGAATTCCTAGGTTCAACTGTTGATATTGAATCAGAGGAGACGTTAAGTGAGAAAGTTATACACATTTTTGGAATGATCTCGAATTTGGAATTACTGGATGGACAGAACAAAATGAGACCACAGCATCAAGAATAGTCTCAAAACTAATGCGTTTCTGACGTATCTGTAAGCGCAAAAGTGACGCATTGCTGGAATGTGTCACAAAAGTGACGCAACTCCAACAATGCGTCCTTTCATATGGGGCAAGCCCCATGTGAAAGGGCCTGCATCAGTCTTACGCCTGCTGTGCGGCAGGCGCAAGATTTTGACGCAACGGCGTCCTAAAAGTTACGCAGTGAAATCTCATAGATTTCACTGCGTCACTTCTACGAGGCTTTTTGCGGGGAACGCCCCCCCTGCATACATTATAGCTGACGCAGGTATAATGTAGCGCAGGGGTTTACAAAGTGATGCATCTGCTTAGATGCGTCTCTTTGTAAATAGTGCGCAACAGGAGGCATGTTTTACGCCGCCGGTGCATCACAAAAAGTGAAGCATCGGAAGCGCAAAACTGACGCAAGGCCTCATAAATGAGGCTCCATGTATTTTACTCAGTTGGAGGGTTTGCAACCCCAAAGACCCCTAACACACCTGGCCCATAGTGTCTAGCCAAACAAAATGGAGACTAAAAACAAACATCTTCTTAGAATGGAGGGGTGCCAAGTCACAGTCTAGCTGATGCTCGCAAGAATGATCAGGATTTTCAGTTACATCTGTAAATCAGTTGTATGCTGCTAGGTGACACTCTGACCTATCTCCATTTATTCAGGGTGCGCTGCAACTTATCAAGTAGCACTCAGCTCTCGACAGCCGTCTTTCCAGGTAGAGCAGCCCTTTTCCCAGCGAATAAAGTCTTAACTCCTTCTCCCCTTACGAATCAGTCGAGAAGGAAGGAATGCAGTTGTGTCTCTCGTTGTTTGAATGCAATATCAGGTTCGGCCATGTTGGGCTTAGTGCAACATTGTGGTTACCCATTGAAGGAAGCGGGGGCACAGCCAGTGTCAACATCCTGCCCTTCCAAGCAAGAAGTCAGAAGATTTCTTATGTTACTGCGGCCACCAACGTGGGAACTCAGTGCAGCGGCGCTGAACTTCCTTCAAGGGGATTTGCCTCTTTTGCGTTAAAAGCACACGATTTCGGTAAAGTCCCAGCTGTTGATAAGCAGATGCCAAGGAGGCTGTTAACATCGTACCTCCTCGAGCTGGAAAGCACCAGCTGTTTTGTTAAACCGAGCGTTTCCTTTCATTAGCAGGCAAACTCCAGCTAAAGTAACAGTTATTTTTTGATCTATAGGTGCGTAGGCTTGATGTCAAATGATTTAAAAAATATGAGGCTGGATTCTCACGCCAAAAAAGGAACTTTGAAGTTGTCTTTGTTTCTTCGTGCCAGCCTAATTGGGAGTGGCATGGCTAATGCTCTCAGTACCACGTGGGGAGGTTAATCTTCTGTCCGGTGTGCAGGAATAACACTGAAGCAGGCAACTGTACTAAAGGGTGGTAATGCCTGGAGAATGACCATGCTTTTCAGATGTGTGTATCTGTATGTCTCAAATTAAAATGTTCAGAGGGATGTGATTATTTGATTAAGAGAGTTTTTTAATTTTTTTTTCTGGCAGCTTGAATTCACAAGTTACACAAAACTTTCTATTTCAGCATATTGGAGAAGGACAGGATAGGGTAGTCATGATAAGTATTTGTGAAGGGCAGAAGGAGAATGCAGTCCCAAGACGTAACCATTTCAATGCAGCAAATCCACACATTTTTGTGAGTTTAGCCGCAATTTTGCTGTTCCTGTTGAAAAGCCGCTTTTTCATTTTGTTAGAAATGATGGTCTCTAGTTGGCAATTGCTTGCACCTTTGTCCAAGTAGGGACATTTGCTTCTTGTCAGGGTAAGCGAGTTACATCCTTAGACAACCCCTGCTCACCCCCTTGGTAGCTTGGCATGAGCAGACAGGCTTATCTCAGAGGCAGTGTGTGAAGCATTTGTGCACACATACAGTAATACAGTGAAAACACTACAAATGGACACCACACCTGTTTGGAAAAATAAGTAATCTTTCTCTAAACCAAGCAAGACCAAAACAACAAAATCCAACACAAAGTTATCAAGATATGACCATTAATCGTTAAAAACAGTTTTGTCCTAGCAAACTATAGATGTGACCGTTTCAACACAAAGTACCTTGGATGCGTCAAAATCGTAAGCAAAAACAGCTGAAGAAAAGGTGATGCATCGGTTCTGGAGAACCGCAGCCTTAAGGCCCGGTGGCGCAGGGTACGCCTAAATCCCCTGGATTCACCTGCCTTGTCAAAACAGAGACACAGACTCTTCGTCTGGCGTAGAAGATGGTATTTATTAGCTGCAGCTAGTACAGTGGTCTTAGAAGTCGTCAGTACAACAAGGTTCAAAAGAGACTGCCACTTAACTCCGTGGCGCACAGGCTTATATACGATAAAACACAATGCAAAAATGCAATCACACACGAGCATGAGCTATAGGCAAATGTTATAGACAATGTTTTAAAGCCAAAACAACTCAAGTTCCCGGTTCTGTTTGTCATTCGACCCCTTATGTAAATCACAAATGAATCCACACAATTCGGTTTACTAGCAGAGATAACACAGCTGTGTGTCTTCGCTACACATCTCCTGTTTCGAGAAACAGGAGATGTGTAGCGAAGGAGAGCAGATAAGATAACTTAAAGGAAACAATGGTGTGAAATGACATGTAGTCTAGACGGGGATTAATCAGCTCAGACAGGAATTAGTGTACTAGGCCAGACCCTGACACTCGTTAGTAAACATAGGCGAGGGAGCCACCTGACATGCAAAGCAGAAACGACAAAAACATCGCGTTCGCCGAGCTGCCTGAGTGAGGGCAACACAAAATGGCGGCGATCTCAAAATGGAGGCTGAGCACGAACGAATTCGTAATTTACAGAACCTCAGACCTCCTTTTGCCATTACTCAGGCAAAAACAAACCAACTCATGCTAATCTGAGTCAGAGTCAACACTGATATTCATGAGATCTTCAAGTTGTTGCTGCACCATCATTCTAATATTCTCTGTCTTCTGAGCGGCAGATCGTGGAACGCATAAAGTAGCCAACAGGCCACAAACTGCAGGACCACACTGAACACATAAGCAACAAGAGAATATGACAGCTAAAATTACTCCAAGGAACGTCAAGATCTTCCATCCCCAAGTTGACAATATTCCCCAAAAACCATCCCATAAAAGACCAATCTCCTTCATCCTGATGTATCGACTCGGAGACTGTGTGTAATTTGGAAATGGCTTGGTATACTGCTGGCGCGTCATCTGGAATATAAATGCAGCAACTAGATCCGATCAATCTACAGACACCTCCTCGAATTGTTAGGATCACGTCTAGTGCAATTCGGTTCTGAAGTGTCATAAGACGGTCCGATTGAAGCTCTGCTGTAATGTTACCTATCGCACCTGCGGTAACATTAATAGTGGTCTTAACCACCCGAACCAATTGCCTAATGTGTCTGCTGTTGACCATTGGACCCCAAAAGGGAAGGAATCCTTTAAGGAAATCTCCTCCCTCTTGTTCTGCCGTGTCTTTGGCATCGAATATGCCTCTGCTATGTCTAACTCTATGATGGTCTGACGAAGCCGTATATGTAGGGGAAAGGAGAAAAGCTATGTAGCAGGTTCCAGAAAAGTTAGAAGGCAACCAAGTGTAAGCTTGATTGTTACAAACAAAATATGTTCCTTGAGACGGAACTAGCGGAGGAAAATCAAGAGATGAAAGAACATATGTATATGTACATTTCTGGGTATCGTCATATTTCTTGCTGTTAATCTGGAGACAAAGATTTCCTTAATGGGGCAGAGTCCACACTGGGGAAGACTCGCCTTTTCTAGTTTTGTCGCTGAGAATGGAGACATAGTGGGTAACATTCCATCCATCATAAGCTTTCTTTTCATCTAATGGAATCTTACTCTTCTCTACAATCTTGGCCATTACCACTATGCTTTTTATCAAGGAGCTGTGACTAAAATCTAATCCATTCCCAGGAGTTCTCACAGGGCTTCTAAGTCTGTTGTGGTATGCGGCGAAAACATTGTCAAATAGGCCCAAGCTGAACCTTCGTATGAAAAAGGAAGAACCAGATATGGCATTCCCTTTTGTGTATTGTGTGGCATGAGTCCGCACACCCAACAATCATTCATATTAATGGCCAACTGATGTTGGTGCAACAACTGGATAAACGTATTGTTCATATACTCGGCTCTCCTTATCTGTTCATGAGGGGGTAAAGTATGCATTTTGTGTGAAAAGACAGAAAGTCGAGAAGGCAAAGAAGTCGTAGTATTAGCAACATTTCTTGATTGTAAAATATGAACGATCCATCCTGTGCAGGCTAATAAAATACACAAATACATAAGAACACACAAAGCTACGCCAAATCGACTACGTAATAATTTACAATATTTTGATCTAATTTCTTGCTTCCTATTTTCCCTACCTACAATTATTGTACCATCCATCTTTATCTAAAAAAAATGTCGCTCACGGCACTCTTCTTCGATCACTCAGCTAATCACTTCTGTATATCCTGAGGCACTAGCCGCTTACTAAAAGAACAGAATCAGGTTACAGTCTGAGTCTCCTACCGTGACCCTGCGACGGAGACAGATGGCACATCTAATACTAATATTACACAAAAAGGCAAAAAGACAAATAAAGGAATGTCTTTCGTTAATAAAAAGTGTTCAGGAGTTCAGTTCATTGGGTCTTGGTCTTAAATTGTAGCGTGTTTTGCTCTGCATGGTCTGATCTTTTAACAGTATTTCTGGGTTGGTGGTGTCTATTCGACGATGCACAGGCACAGCAGCTTGAAGAATATCGTCATCTGCTTTTTCAGACTGAGTCCCATAAATCTGAGCATCACTGAACGGGACAAAACAAGGAACTGCTGCAGTGTCCGATTCTCTTACACCACTGTGAGTCCACTGATCAAAGGGGAATGGAAGTGGCACCTTTTTACAGTGCACTCCATGTATCCAATTGCGTTTTCCCACCACCTTGACGGCCGTGTGAGTAATGAGCAACACTTGCGTAGGCGTGGACCACCGAGGCTCCAAATTCTTAGTCCGTTGAAAATTCTTCACACAGACCCAGTCGCCGGGCATGATGGTGTGACCTGGTCTGTGGAGGCCTCCGGCAGAACATTCTGTACCTGTTGACGAATAACACTTAATTTAGTAGTCAGATCGTGCAAATAGTCAATTAACAGAGGATATGGTATGTCTGAGTATCTTTTGGGACGGGGGACACCCCAAACATTAGCTGGGCGTCCAAATACCACTTCATATGGGCTAAGTCCCATACGAGAGTGTACAGTAGTTCTGGTTGACAAAAGAGCTAAGGGCAAGGCATCAGGCCAAGCAAGACCTGTACTGGCTTGGATCTTCACCAGCTTAAGCTTGAGCGTACCATTGTAACACTCAACCAAACCCGCTGACTGTGGATGGCTTGCCGCATGGAATTTTTGTTTGATTCCAAGACCAGAACATACTTTTTGCATTATCTGGCCTACGAATTCACTTCCATTGTCACTCCAGACAATGCGCGGCAAACCAAACCTAGGGAAGAATTCCTTAATTAGTACTTTAGCAGTTGACAGAGCAGTGTTATCTTTCAAGGGGTAGGCCTCTATCCAGCGGGAAAAGGCACATACCACCACCAGAACATACTTGAGGTTGTTGCAGCGATCCATATGAATGTAATCGATCTGCAACACCTCAAAGGGATATGACGGGGGAGCAAAATGACCTGCTGGAGTTGGGGTTCCTTTTCCTGGGTTATGCATTAAACAAACAATGCAATGTTTAACTGCATTTTCTGCACATTTCGGAATTCCTTCATTCTGCCATACCGGAGCCAAAAGCTTGCATATGCCTTTTGCACTAATGTGAGCAGGGCCATGAGCGATAGTCACGACCGGCAACACATAAGCGTCCGGTAACAACCATCGCTGATGTTCCGACAACTCCGTCCAACAACCCGTCAAATCTAACATTCCTGTCCTTTCTTTCCACATACTCAATTCTTTCTCAGTGGCTTCTCCCTGAATCGTTTTCACACTCTCAATCGTATCTTCACACATTCCAATTCCCCTCACCCAATTTGCAGGGCCTGACACATACATTCGACTAGTGGTGTTTCTAGCTGTAGTTTTCGCTACCTCGTCTGCAAACGCATTTCCACGACCCACATCATCTGTGATTTTCTTATGTGCGCTGCACTTTATGATCGCTATCTGTGCTGGTAAAGTAAGTGACTCAAGAAGATCAGTCACCAACTGACCATGCTGAATCTTTGTCCCGTGAGAGGTGAAGAATCCTCTCTCCCTCCACAATTTTCCAAAACTATGCGCAACACCGAACGCATACTGACTATCTGTGTACACACTCACTCCCTTTCCCTTCGACAGCACACACGCTCTAGTCAAAGCTATCAATTCAGCTGCTTGGGCCGAATTATGTCCGATTCGTGCCGTCTCAACAATTGTGCATAAGGTGGTGACAGCATAGGCAGAAGTGGTTTCTCCATTTGGAAGCTTAAAACAAGAACCGTCCAACCATAGGATCCCGTCCGGGTCCTTGAGCGGAGTGTCCTTTAAATCAATCCTCCCCTTCGTCTCTTCTTCTGTTCGAAGAAAACAATCATGCTTTTCCTGATCGTCTTTCTCATCTGGGAGTGGCAACAGTGTAGCTGGATGTAGCGTGTTACATCTTTTGATATGTATATGACTCGCTAGAAGTGTCAGCTCGTAACCAGACAAACGAGCACTCATGAGATGTTGCGTCTTAGTTCTATTTAACAAAGTATCCACTGCATGTGGAACCATAAAAATGAGTGTGTTATCCAATACTAATCCGGCAGACTGTCTGATAGAAATTGCGGCAGCTGCTGTAGCTCTAAGACAACTGGGCAAAGCTTTAGCTACTGGGTCTAATGTAGCGTAGAAATAGGCACATGGCCTTTGCTTATCTCCGAATTGCTGTGTCAAGACTGACAACGCGCAACCTTCTCTCTCATGAACGTACAATGTAAAGGCCTTACTATAATCTGTGGTACCCACCACTGGAGCGGAACACAGGGCAGTACGTAAATCAACAAAACTTTTCTGACATTCATCCGTCCAAGGGAGCGAATGGGGCGTATCTTTCAACGTTAATGCCACCAATGGTTTGGCCAAAAGTGAAAAATTGGGAATCCATTGTCTACAGTAGGAAGTAATACCCAAAAAGGCACGTACTTCTCTCTGTGTGGTCGGTACAGACATCTGTGAAATAGCATGAATACGTTCTGGGGTCAATCGCCTTCCCTCCTTCGACAAAAGATGACCTAAATAGGTCACTTCTTGTCTGACATACTGCAACTTGGAGGGCGATACTTTATGATTCAGAACAGCTAGATGGTGCAACAACGCAACAGTCACATTCCTACACACATCTTCCGCATCAGCAGCCACCAGCAAATCATCCACATACTGAACAAGCGTAGCACCTGGCGGCAAAGGAAAAGTATCAAGTTGACATTTAAGAGCTTTGCTGTAAATAGATGGACTTTCACAATAGCCTTGAGGAGCTCTCTTAAATCGGAAGCTTCGGCCACCCAAAGAGAAACCAAAAATATCCCTACTTTCCTCAGCAATGGGAATGCTAAAGAAAGCATTCTTAAGATCGATCACCGAGAACCAAGCCGCTGAAGCAGGAATTATCGTCAATAAAGCTGTAATGTCCGGAACAACAGGAAACTGTGGTACCACTATTTTATTGACTTCCCTTAGGTCAATAACAAATCTATAGACAGGAGACTGTGAGGGATCTGTTACAGACATTGCCTCTGGTCTCTTCGACCACACCTTTCTGAATGAAGTCATCAACAATAGCCAACAATGCTCTCTCTCCATCACTAGAAATACAATATTGAGGAATGCATGGCATTCGAACATTATCTTTAACTATGACAACGTACGGTGGGATCACAAGACGACCCACGTCATTCGGGCCCGTGGCCCAAAGACTTTCTGGGAGAGAACGTAGCTCAGGTGGAAACTTGTCCCGTGATAAATACATAGGGGACATCAATCTTTTTCCCAACGTGAGATGCACACCAGAAGGGGAACAATACAATGTTGCATGCAGTCGTTTTAACAAATCTAAGCCCAGTAAATTCTCACCACAACCAGTTGTCAAGATAAGTGGAGCTTCCAAATCATAAAGGACCAATCGAAACAGGCAAGGGGCAAGAAACCGTATTACGGACTGGAGCGCCAGAAAATCCCACAGAAGTATTTATTAAGCCAGACAAAGGGGCCCCAGGGAGTTTAGAATAAATGATCGAACTTCTAATTGCACCAGTATCCAAAAGAAACGGTTCTGAAACACCCATTGCATTGACAGTGACATACGGCCCATTTTGATCTACTGGAATCGACACAACTCCCTCACTTCGTCCTTGGCTGTCCTATTCAGTCTGAAAATTGTCAGCCCTCTCTTCAACGTAGTAATCATCGTTGTAATACTGCGTAGACGGAACCATCTGCTGGTCAAAGTAATTCAAGGTAGATGGGACATGAGAACGCTGCTCCTGAGAGGACGCACCTCGTCCTCTTCCCCTAGATCCTGTCTGAAAATTCCCACGACCTCGAGAAGCAGACATCCCATTATTACGCTATAATAAGACCAGACAACTATTTTTGAAATGTCCTTCCTCCCTACAATATGCACATTGATTAGGACCTAATGAAGGTCTCGGCGTAAAATACTCAGGCTTTTACAACAGTCTCTGAAACTGTGGAGGCTGCTGAAACTGAGTGTTTTGCTGATGCTGATTCGAGCGAGGCGGATACGCCTGCTGTAAAAGAACTTTAGTTTTCAAATCCTTATTTCTTCTCTTGCTTCTCCTTCTCCTCCTTATCCCTATTCTCATAATACTGTGCAGTAGCCAATATTTTAGCAGGAGAAGAGACAGCCCATGCACTTTCAGAACTCTTCAATTTATTCGATAATTCGGGGAGCAAATTATATACAAACTTGTCCACAAACAATCGCTGACCACCCTCTACACTCAAGTCCTGACCGCTGTGGTCTATAAACGTTTCTTCGAAACGAGTGAAAAAGTCAGAGACACTTTCATCTTTCTTTTGCTTACATGCGGCCAACTTATCCCAATTTACTCGTACCGCAGGCATCATTGTCTTCATTAACTCAATTATTCTACCTGGAAGAGCTGTAATCAAATCCTCAGGTTTTGCACCACCCACCTGATTTGCATCCGCAGCTCTAATAGCAGCCCAAAAACCACCCAATTCGGCCAAATGATTCTCCCTACGAATCCGTGTCCATATACCTTGCGGAACAACATTTCCAAATAACATATCAATGTCGGCCAAATTCATAATACAAGCATCAACTGTTTGGGACAATTCTTTGTAATATCCAGCAGGATTTTTACGGGGGTCGGGAAGAGTTTGTTTAAGCGCCAATACTTCAGACCTCTTCCAGGGTTCGTGAACCCATATACGCTGGAAACGAGCAGGGATTAGAGGTGGACCAAGCACCTCTTCTCTCCATACGGGAGGGACTTCACGCATCGGATAATTCTTGCTACCCTTTTTATTGACGGGATCAGCCTCAGAAAAAGACAGGGATAGAAACATTGTTCGAAACGCAATGAGTCTAGTTACCGCCTCCTCAACTCTATGTCCTACAATAAAACCTTTGTCAAAATCACCTTGTAATTTCAGGAGGTCCGAAGGGACTGTATCTAACTCCATATCTTCCCAACTTCTAATAAGAGTTTGACACATGATGTTGAAAACATATCTCTGCGTGGGCTCCCCCCATTGATGAAAGCAACTCATGATATCATCGGCACTATATTCTGGTCCATGCTCAATCCATTTGCGAGCGAGAGAACCCAAAGCTACTTTCTTGTCTGCAAAAGGAAGCTGACAACGAGATTGTCGTCTAGAGAAAGCTGGAGACATTTTTATAGATCTAACAAAAGGAGAAAAGAAACTTGTAACAGCATCTGCTATCCTCCTCTGTGAAATAGGAGAATCCCTCGAAAGAAATGAAGGTATTACAGATGTAGAAGGCAACAGAGACTGAAACGTAGCAGGCTGATGAATAGGAGCGGGAGAAGGCGGGCTGAAGTACAAGCTGCGAGGGCGGAGCAGAAGCAGGCAAGGAAGCATTAATGGGCTGAGCTGGTTGCTGGACAATCGGTAATTGAGCAACCACTTGTTGAGCAACAGGAGGGGGTAACGGAGATGCATTCGCATTCTGAACATAGGGCGGAGGTGAATTTAATAAACAAGACATTAGGGAATCTTCTTCTAATTCCTTACTTTTATCTAAAGAGGAAGTAGGCAACATCGGATAGCATTTATCTATCGCCATACGATATTGTCTCTCTGATATCTCCTTTGCATCATCTACTTCGTTATCCTTAAACTGCTGGGCAGCCTGAAGGACTGACATGTCATGTGCTTTCTTATCCTTTTTCGCTTGCTGATTTCTTTCTGTTTGGCTTCTTTGCGCCAGAGGCGAAAGGAGTCAAACATAGCCGGCTGGGCTTTTCTTCTAAACAGAATTGTTTCCAAATTATCTAATATAGCGAGATCATAGCTACCATTCTGGGGCCATCTCAAAACTCCACTATTTTTCATATATCGGACCCATGTCTCGTTAAAGGTAATGGGACCAATACCATGTTTCGAATAGAGCTCATAAGTCGGAGTTCCAACCGGAGGGATCGGACATGACTCCTCCAACTGGAAATCCCTTGTACAACCCAAACAACAAAATCTTTTGAACTTACTCAGCCCAGGCATCGTCACTTCTCTAGACTGATCACAAACAACAAGGGGTATAGATCAGTGAAACAGTACAATCGTAACCCCTTGGCTTCAGCTATTGCAATATCTGAACAGAGACTAAGAATAAAAACAAAACAAAGGTCTGTGGGAGCGACCCACCAAATACTTAACTAAGAATCGTTCTGCGCCAGTGAAGGTCCGTCTATCATCTCGCTCTACCAAAATTTCAGATGGGTCCAAGGCAGGGCGACAGTCAGGGCAGCAGTCATCAGCAGCCGTCGGAGAGGAGTAGCCGCGCTGTCAAAGACCTTCGGTCCACTTCCGACATACAGTGGTCGATCACGTGGTGCGCTTCCTCCGGAGTTTTCTTGCGGGGCTCCTCACGACCCTCGGGCTCAACCGCTACCGCTGAAGTCACCCCACGTGGGCGCCAGTTGGAGAACCGCAGCCTTAAGGCCCGGTGGCGCAGGGTACGCCTAAATCCCCTGGATTCACCTGCCTTGTCAAAACAGAGACACAGACTCTTCGTCTGGCGTAGAAGATGGTATTTATTAGCTGCAGCTAGTACAGTGGTCTAAGAAGTCGTCAGTACAACGAGGTTCAAAAGAGACTGCCACTTAACTCCGTGGCGCACAGGTTTATATACGATACAACACAATGCCAAAATGCAATCACACACGAGCATGAGCTATAGGCAAATGTTATAGACAATGTTTAAAGCCAAAACAACTCAAGTTCCCGGTTCTGTTTGTCATTCAACCCCTTAAGTAAATCACAAATGAATCCACACAATTCAGTTTACTAGCAGAGAAAACACAGCTGTGTGTCGTAGAAGGGCAGTCGAGAAACAGGAGAATGCATGAGATGTGTAGCGAAGGACAGCAGATAAGATAACTTAAAGGAAACAATGGTGTGAAATGACATGTAGTCCGGACGGGGATTAATCAGCTCAGACAGGAATTAGTGTACTCGGCCAGACCCTGACACTCGTTAGTAAACATAGGCGAGGGAGCCACCTGACAGGCAAAGCAGAAACAACAAAAACATTGCATTCGCCGAGCTGCCTGGGTGAGGGCAACACAAAATGGCGGCGATCTCAAAATGTAGGCTGAGCACGAACAAATTCGTAATTTACAGAACCTCAGTTCCTTATGCACAGGTAAGGTGAGGAGGCGGTTCCTTACTGAAGAGGAGGTAATGCATCAGTTTCTTATTGTGCGGGGAGGTGATGCATCGGTTTCTTACTGCAGCCCCCCCTGTTGTGTAGACTTGGTGGCCCGGTGCAATGCACAGGGATTCGAGGATGCATCAGTTCTTGATGCGGCTGTGGCAATGGTCCTGTGTTAATCTCTCCAGCCACGGTCCCACGATGCGTTGGTTCTTGCAGCCGCACAGCAGGGCCTACATCAAAGTTGGTGCGGTGATCTCAGACTTTGGAGAATGGTGCACAAGACTATGCGTGCAGTGGTTTCTCCAGCCGCGGTCAAACGCTGTGCGAGTTTCTTCAGCGGCAAGTTGGCGATGCATGGAAATTCTTCATGCGTGGCGGCCTTGCATCAGAAACTGGTGCGGATGCATCATGCTTCTTTAGTTGCTTCAAGTTTTCTCAGTTCCAAGCAGCAGGACAACCTCAAGAGGCACACAACACAAAAACAATCACCTCTTGGCAGGTCAGAACTCCCAGCAATGGAGTTCAAGGGAGCGGGTGGTGAAGTCGTTGTGTCCCTGAGACTTCAGAACAGGAAGCAGGCTCTCTTAACTCAGTTCAAACCAGTTCTGTCCTCTCTGGTCCAGCTTCCTGGCAGGAGGTGGAGACAGCATTGTGTAGTGGAGTGGTGTGGCTCACTGGTTAGAGGCGGCAGACCCGTAAACAGAGGACGGCCCGGGACCAGGGTTCGATTCCCGACGCGGCAGGGTCGTGGACCAGGGTCAGCGGGCTCGATAATTCTCGCCTCGGTGCCTACTCCAGTCAGGGACCACACTCGGCAACTCTGGGCATAGGCTTGCCTCATCTTCACAACGGCCCCCCCAGACCGCCGGGGATGCTTGGTCGCACCTTAGAGATACCCATTAGGGACCATCTCTCAGGGTGAGCCAGGACGGGTTCCCCAGCGGTCGAAGCGCGGAGATACTCCTCTGGGAGTCGATTCCAGCGCTATATAAACCCGCAATTAAATTAAGGCAGACAAGGGATATTCAGCTGCAAGGAAACCTCCTCCCCTACTCTAAATACAACCCAGGTCTATTCAGCCCAGCCCTGAATCCTCCAGGAAAGGCAGGACACTCCTCAACACCCCCATTGGCTGTCTGAAGAGAATGGACATCCCCAGCCCCTGTCATTCCAAAGCCAGACAGTCAATCCACAAACCAGCAGAGGCACACAGGATGGCTAAGCAAGAAAATACCCACTTTCTAAAAGCGGTATTTTCAAACACACAATATAAAAATCTCTTTACTAAAAGATGCATTTTTCTATTTGGAATTCGGGCATCCTAAACTTCAACTTTCTATCTTGTCCCCATGGGAAGTTATACATGTAAGATGTTATTAATAACTCCCATTCTATCCTAAGGGACAGAAAGCCTTTCAATAGTGCAATACGAAATAAAATGTATTTCACTATCAGGACATATCTCACACATCAGTTCATGTTCACCCTTTCACATACATTGCACCCTGCCCACAGAGGGGTATGTTTGGCCAACCTTAAGGGTGACTCACGTGCCAGAAAATGCAAGGTTAGGGCCTGGCAAGTGGGTGCACTTGCCAGGTTGACATGGCAGTAGAGACTGCATGCAGACACTGCAGTGGTAGGTCTGAGACCCCTTTGAAAGGCTGCTTGTGTGGGTGGCACAATCACTGTGGGAGGCTCACTAACAGCATTTAACCTACAGGCCCTGCACACACACAGTGCATTGTACTAGGGACTTAGTAGTAAGTCAAATAAGCCAACCATGGAAACACCAGTCCATAATAACAATTTACGCAGAGAGCATATGCACTTTAGCATAGATCAGCAGTGGTAGCCCAGAGTCTTAAAAATAACAGAAACAGGGTCAAAAACAGGAGGCCCAAAAGCAAAAAGTTTGGGGAGAAACCTGCTGGAAAAGCCAGGTCTAGCACATTTCTTCATACATTTAGTGCTGTTCCATGAATCTTCACAAAAGTTGGCAGACATTTTGCGCGCTGTGCTGGCTTTTGGCATGTAATGATATGTGTGGATTCATCAAGGGGGTTTAGAAAAATTAGAAGGGGAGCAAAAATGCCTATAAGGACTAGCATATTTGGTGATGTTTGAGGAATCATCAAATAAGGCTCATTGATACTTTAAGCCCAGTACTAGTATATCAAGTTTCATTCAAATCATGTTTGGGAGGAGAGGTAGTACAACATTGAAAGGGGTCAGAGAAGAAGTGGTGTGCTAATAACTTTGACACCATTTGATGGATGTGCATTAACGTTCAGTGGCACAGGTCCTTAACAAACCTCCAGTGCAGCCAATCCACAATGCTGCCAAACTCTACTGTGTGCAGCCAATTCCGACTGTGCACAGCCACTGTCCCACTGCAAGCTCTGTAAAGGTGCCTAGCTTGTTAAATTACAATATTTTTTAGCATTTACTATGGGATCTGGGTTCAGGGCATAGCATGGCCTTTACCCAGACACTGCATTAGCCTTGTATCCCCTGACAAGTTGCAATCAGCATTCTGCTGTGCTCCATGAACACTTAGCCCATGGCCTTCCCTGGAGACAGGCCCTGTCCCACCCCTAGGTCTGCCTATATTCCACAGTCATAGCTGTTATTCATGGCTTTGCCATATTTAGCAGTCTGTGAGTGCATGCCCAATGCTTCCTCCATGTGCCACAAAGCAATATGTGCCTGGTCTGCAGCCATGGAAGTGAGTTTACACTGCAGGATCTGCATCAGCAACGTTGCAACTGAAACAACTGTGTGCTGTCATTGGTCGTGAACAGTGGGCTCTGAGCACGGGTTGTGGAAAATGTCCAAGCCCTGCTGCAATAACATTCCCAAACCTCACTGTGCATGGTTGTTTATTATGCGTCAAAAATCAAGAGAGCTCTCACTTGAGTGACTGTGTGCACTACAATGTACAATTAACAAAATATTTGACAGCCTATACAAGCTTATGTGAAAGTGATCCTGCTAGGCATGGTTAAACAAAAAAGATTTCAACACAAAGTTGTTGTCAAATAAAGATTGTTTGTTATTGCACTATCAACATGTCAATAAGGACAACCTAAGTGTACATCATTCAATGGTATAGCAAAAACCTTTTCATTATATCAATTAACTGACATTCTAACTTTCAAATATTTGTACAAAGAGGCAAAGCATTCCAAGGTGGCCCAATGCATTTCGGGACACCACGTCCCTTCTTCAGGGGCCAGTAAAATGAAAGGAAAATATATACATATTCAACTTGGATACAAGAAGATACATCATACTATGTAATCACATACATATATTGCTACCAAAATGTAGGACAACACAAGTTCTGAGCAAAACATAACCACTCTTTACAGAAAGTAATGTACCGTCACCAGTGTATAAAGGAAGGTGAGTTAATCAAAGAGATAAAAAGATATGCACACCCCAAGTGACAGCCTGAATGAGAAATGGTAGAATTACCTATATCGCAAAGGAGCAAATAGATGCGAAAATGAAATGCGCGAGTGCAAACACTGTAAAATGAAAGAAAAGAAGTAAGTACTGAGGATTGATATCGCTTTGCGTCGAGACGTAAAGGAAAGTGCCAGGAAACCTAGATACCTGGAAGGAGTCAGTCGTAGCATTCTCTATAAAGAGAAAAAAAATGGGAAAACACAAGGTGCTGGAAACTAGGCTGATAACCACACGTACCGAAAGGTACCACTGCATACCTAGTTGGGACTGTTAAGTTGTGAGAAAAGCTTCTAACAAGTCTGTGAAACAAATAGAAAAGTGGCCATGTTACTAACTAAAAAAACATGCTGAACATAGAACAAGCTGAAGAACACTGCGCCAGAGACGGAGAAAATCTCTTACCGGAGACCGCAGGAAGCCGAGGTGGAGTCCCGAAGTTCAAAGTACTGAGAATGCTGGTGAGCCACAAGAAGTAGGACGCTGACGCGATCACGTGATCGGAAGCACAACAGAGATTCAGTAGACTGATGTATGGCGACCATGTTGGAACCATAAAAGCTGAAATAACTATAATCCTGCATACCAATGCTACAACTATAAGTGAGCAAAGACAGGGAAATAAATAAACACAGAGTAACGTGAATGCCACAGCTCCCTAAAAGGACACAAAAGAGTGTCAAAATGAACAGAAACAAAATAGGATGGGATGCGCCTGTACATGCTGAAGTGGAGACGAAAGCTGAAATGCGCTGGAGTACTAAGACTCCCTAAAAGAGAGATGCTCGTGCGGTTGCCCAAATGCGGGCGCCATATTTAAATGCGCTTCCCTCATCTGAAACTAAAAGAACCAGGTAGTAAACCTGGTGAAAGGAATCATGAAAACGGAAACAAATATGTAAATATATAAACCTGTGAGCTAAACATCAAAGACAGAAGACAGCCAGCCTGAAGTGAAGAGTGAAAGATAGGAAAAGGGTTAAAAACAATGTAAAAGGGGTTTAGATTACCAATGTATATAACGACATAGATTGCACATACAATAAATTTTATAACAGATTGCTGAATCATGAACCAGAACTAAAAGATATACTCAACCAATCTGGATGTGTGTCAAGTGTGTGTGTATTGAAAAAATGAATGTGTAAAAAGAGTGTATAAATGAGGTTATGTGTGGAAGGAAACAAGTGAAGGTTGTTTACAGAAAGCAACTAAAGTTAATTCTATCGTTCAAACCCTCTGGCATCATTGTCTGCAATTTGCGGATCCAAAACACTTCTCTTTGAGAGAGTTTTTGCTGTTGTCCATTCCTTCTTTGATTGGCACCTTCTCTATCACTGTAAAGCGAACCTGAGTGATTTTATGACCCAGTTCAAGCCAATGAATCACCAAATTAGAATTGGTGTTTTTGTTCCTGATCATGTTTTTGTGTTCACCAATTCATATTTTAATCTTTCTTTCCGTTTTGCCAACGTATGGCAGGCTGCACGGACATTTGATGCAATATATTACGTTGATGGTGTTGCAATCTGAGGAGTGGCTGAGATGAATTTTGGCTCCTGTCCTGGGATGATTGATAGATGTTTGTTGCATGACATTGTTACAATGTACACAATTATGGCATTTTTTCATGCCTGTCTGGGTTGTTTCAATGACAGACTGCTTTCTGGTCAATAATTCTTTGAGGTTTTAACTCCTGGTGTACGCAAATAATGATGGTTGCATGAGTAAAGTTCCAAAATCCAATTCTTGTGTGAGTAGTTCCCATCTTTTGAGAATGATTTTTTTTATGTTTTGTAACTTAGTGGAAAATTTAGACACAAAGACTGTGCGATTCGTAGGCGTTTTTTGTTTAATGCTCAGGAGAGTATTCTGATCTACTTCAGTGATCCGGTCCTCTGCATGTTGTATTGTTGTTATGGGATAACCCTGTAGTAAAAATCTAGTCTTGATCCTTTCAAGATCTTTTTGGAATGACTCAGTGGTGGATGATATTCTCTTGGATCTGATCATGTTAGGGTACGTTAAATTTTGAATGAGTTTGGGGGCGTGAAAGCTTTGAAACATAAAGGTATTGTTCCGGTCTGTGGGTTTGATAAACACACTGGTGTTGATACCGACTCCTGATTTCTCCATCAGTACATCCAAGAATGATAAGCTGGTGGTGCTAATGTTGAAAGTAAATTGAATGCGGTTATTGTGGGTATTAAGAATTTGAATCTGTTCACAAAGTAATTCTTCAGTGTCGGACCAAATTAGGGAGATGTCATCTATGTAGCGAGAATAGGTTTTCAAGTGACTGCTCCACTCTGGATTGTTCAAGATGTATCTGTCTTCGAATGCAGCCATGTAAATATTGGCGTATATTGGCGCCCCCCCAAAACCCATAGATGTGCCACTTATTTGCAAGAAAAAGTCCTAATTATAATGAAAATAGCTGTGCTTAAGGCAGAATTGTAGCAGTTCCATGAGAAAAACCTTATGTGCTACTATTTCTGGTTGGTTAAGAAGAGCCCATTCGGTGGCTTCAAGTCCCTCCTGTAACGGAATAGAGGTATACAACAATGTTATATCGATAGTGTATAGCAGGAAATCTGGGGTGTTGGAGAGATCTAACTGACTAAGTTGGCTTAGGAAGTCAGTGGTGTCTATTATGTATGTTTTCCAATTGCGTACGATAAGTTGAAGGAAATTATAAATATATGCCCCCAATGGTTCAAAAAGTGAGCCACACCCCTACATTATAGGTCTGAATGGTGGATTGGTGATGAGTTTGTGGATCTTTGGCAACATATAAATATGTGGCCATTTGGGATTTTGTTGCAACAAGTATGTTCTTGTTTTGCTTGAAATCCAGTCCATGTTTTGCGCCTTTTCAAAAATGCCCTTTAAAACCTGCACTATTTTAGCAGTGGGATCGTGATCTAATTTCAAGTAGGTATTCTCATCAGAAAGGTGACCAAGCACTTTTTGGTGGTAGGTAGGTATATATATTTACATATTTGTTTCCGTTTTCATGATTCCTTACACCAGGTTTACTATCTGGTTCTTTTAGTTTCAGTTGAGGGAAGCGCATTTAAATATGGCGGCCGCATTTGGGCAACTGCACGAGCATCTCTCTTTTAGGGAGTCTTAGTACTCCAGCGCATTTTAGCTTTCGTCTCCACCTCAGCATGTACAGGCGCCTCCCATCGTATTTTGTTTCTGTTCATTTTGACACTCTTTTGTGTCTTTTTAGGGCGCCGTGTCATTCTTGTTACCCAGTGTTTATTTATTTCCCCGTCTGTGCTCACTTATAGTTGTAGCATTGGTATGCAGAATTGTAGTTATTTCAGCTTTTATGGTTCCAACATGGCGACCATACATCAGCCTACTGAAGCTTTGTTGTGCTTCTGACCTTCAAATTAAAATATTTTAGTTGCAGTATGGCAACCATATTATTCAAATCCTTGAATCCTACGATGTTCCACTCATCTTAAATTCATATAAAGGACAAAAATGCCCCACTTACAATGGGATTTGTTGGAAATTTTTGAAACTCAAGTTAAGTGTGGATCTTAATCCATAGAGGGTTACAAATGCATGCACAACATATACAAAGGTTCCTGTTTGACCAATCCTACAAAACTCACTTGGCATCTTTTTTAAAAAAAATTATAAAACAAATATTTAAAAAACTACTGAGAGCATTTACACCAAACCACAAAAAACATATTTTGAGACAAGTTCGTTTGGTGCAATTCTGTTCAATAATATTTCCTGTAGCAGAGAGCTAAAATGGAAAAAGCACATTCACTCCAAAACCTTTCCCCTTGTACTGATCTGCATACCTTAACCAGCCAAACTTCGGGCCCGATTCTCAGAACTAACTTAAGACATAATCCTAAACTTACTACCATTTTTGGATTCACAGAAGGCACTTACTCTTTGGTATTCACAGAAGGCACTTACTCATTTCGGTATTCACAGAAGTTAGGAGTCCTAACTTTAGGACTCCTAAATGCCTTCTGTGAATACCGAAAGTCTTAAAGTTAGGATTTTTTTCAGTTTAGAAGTAGTAAATTAGGACTCCTAACTTTAGGACTCCTAAACTGAGAAAAATCCTAACTTTAAGACTTTCGGTATTCACAGAAGGCATTTAGGACTCCTAACTTCTGTGAATACCAAAATGAGTAAGTGCCTTCTGTGAAAACCAAAATGAGTAAGTGCCTTCTGTGAATACCAAAATGCTAGTAAGTTTAGGATTTTGTCTTAAGTTAGTTCTGTGAATCAGGCCCTTCGGATATTTGGGAAAAACAAGTGCCAGGTTTTGTGCAGGCTAATTAGACAGCTTCAAAGTTACAGGCAAAGCAAAAAAGTATTTTCAGTGGAAATTGAGAGTTAACCTGAACTATAACATTATTACTGACACTGCGCAGAATTTGTAGTCTCCCTATTTTGATCTGTGCTTTATTTTCTCATTACAGACACATTCTGACATCAGTGCACACTTGTAATAAGAACATGAAGATGCTTGTCACAATCATTTATTACAGATGACCTGTGGCATCAATACAAAAATGTTCTGTACAATGAGTGCCTTCACAGTGTGAGAGAGCATGACACCACAAATACTGTCACTGTGGACCAGCAGCACTTCTATAATTATTCTGGGACACAAAGACAGTGCACAGGGTCATCATATGCACCAATTTCTGTAATTGGTTCTCTGAAAAAGCATTCTCTGCAATATAGCTTTCACAGAACAGCACACAATGCCAAAGCAGTAACGGTGTCATCAAAATTAATTCACATCTGATGAGATAGAAAGGCATAGGGAGGAGGAGAGGAGAGCTGGAAGGGTGCTGGAGCTGGCTGCAAAAAGAAGAAATTAATATATAATTTAGTATATACTTTAAAGTGCATATGGAATATAGCTAAAGTCGGAATAATAATTGTATATTTGATAGAATGCTTGACTAATTGCTTCTTAAAATTTGGCTAATTACCTACATTGAAAAAAATTCTTCATAGGATCTTTACTTTATTCAGAGGGAAGCATCACTAGTCCATTTTCTAATGTGATTTCAAACTTGATTTAGAGTTGGCAGGATAGGATAGATATCCCATTCACTGTATTAAAAGTGCCATAAGATGTAATTCACTTGTAATATGGCAGACAGGGAAGCATCGAGAAACAAAGAGATGCGTCAGTTCCTGAGTCCTTGTGGAGGCCATGCAACAGTTCTGCTACATGCAGTAGAAGTGATGCATTAATACTGTACTGGAGGGGAATGTGATGTGTCGACTCCAACATGGTTCTTGCCCCACAGGTGAAATGCGTTGAAATCCGGGATGCGTTAATGATCAATGCAGCGGCAACGAGCTGCACTTCGTCTGTTTCTTTAGCCATGATTCCACGATGCGTCGGTACTTGGAGCCGCAACAGGCTCTGCGTTGTCTTGGAAGCAGCACGGCGGTGCATGGAAATTCTTCTCGCACTGCAGTTCTGCTTCAGGAAAAACATTCGCAAGAATAGTGATATGTCAATTTTCTGAGTTCTTCAGGTTTCTTCCAGCTCTCAAGAGCATGAACAACCTCCAGAGGCCCAGAATTGGAATAGGCAGCTCCTGGCAGGTAAGAACTCTCAGCAGCGGAGTTCAGGGGAGCTGGGGGTGAAGTATTTGTGTCCCTGAGACTTCAGAACAGGAGGCCAGCACACACAGGCCCTTGAAGATTCTTCTTTAAGAAGGTTCACAGCAAAATTCCATCTTTGACCTTTCCTTGGCAGAAACAGCAACTGCAGGCCAAACCCTACATAGCACACAGCAAAAGGGCAGGTCTCTTCCTCACAGCAGTTCATCTCTTCCCCTTGGCAAAGGTTCCTCTTCAGTCCAGAAGTGATCTAAATTTCTGGGGATTGAGATCTACTACTTATACCCCATTTTGTCTTTGTTCTCTTTGAGCAAGGGTCTACAAACCCATCCCTAAACAGTCCTGTCCTCACTGGTGCTGTATGACCACCGAGGGAGGAGACAGCAGTTTGCAAGGGAGTCAGGCCCTATTCAGGTGCAAAGAAATCTCCTCCAACTACTCTAAATGCAGCCAAGCACCATTCAGCTCATCTCTGAGTCATCCTGGAAGGGCCAGGCACATCTCAACCCCCCCAGTGGCTGTCTACAGTGAATGCACATCCACAGCCCCTGTCACTCCAAAACCAGACAGTCAATCCACAAACAGGCAGAGGCACAAGGAATGGTTAAACAAGAAAATGCCTCCTTTCTAGAAGTGGCATTTTCAAACATACAATTTAGAAACCATCTTTACTAAAGGATGTGTTATCAAATTCTGAGTTCAGAGAGCCTAAACTTTGTTCCTCGATCTTGTCCCAATGGGAAGTTATACTTGTAATATGTTACAAAATACCTCCTGTTCTATCCTTTAGGGCAGATAGCGTTTCGAAAGTGAAACCCATAGCGGTACCTGGGGCCTACCATAGGGGTGCTTTACTTGTAGGAAAAGGGAAGGTTAGGGCTTGGCAGGTGGGTGCACATGCCATGTCGACATGGCAGTTTAAAACTGTGCACAGACACTGCAGTGGCAGGTCTGAGATACCTTTTCAGGGCTACTCATGTGGGTAGCACAATCGGTGCTGCAGCCCACTAGTAGCATTTGATTTAAAGGCCCTGGCACACTTAGTGCACTTTAGTAGGGACTTATCAGTAAATCAAATGTGCCAATCAGGGAAAACCAATGGTAATAACAATTTACACAGAGAGCACTTTTACTTTGACACTGATCAGCAGTGGCAAAGTGCCCAAAGCATCAAAGCCAGCAAAAACGAAATCCAGCACAGCATCAAAAATACAGGAGGTAAGTCAAGGGAAAACACGCCAAAGATGCCTGGTCTAACACTAGTCCTATACCATACATAGAAAATAAAATTGTAAAGGAACAGTCAGCCTCCGATATTTCTCTGGGCAATCTCTTAGGTGAGGGAGCCTAGCTTGTGTGAGACATATTGCAGGGACAATATAGGCAGGGTAGCATGATCTTACAAGTCTTTGGGTAACCAGGTATATACTCAGACCGGTTTCTGGCATTCCAGCTGTCCATCACCACCCCCTTTTGTACCGCTTTTGGCCGCCATAAGTGTGGCAGGGTATGCTCAGACGTAAGTCCCTTGCTCACTTTGCCACTGGATTCAAGCAAGCCGAGCTGAAGACGGCTGGAATGCCAGAAACCGGTCCTCGGAACCTTGTTTCCGGTCCAGGGAAGACATGACTTGGCAGTTCGGGCTGGACTGTTCCCATGAGGCACAGGGTCAGACTGATTTGCATATAGCCATGTCTGAATTGGGGTGGCAGAGTGGGCTAAAGAACGGTGATGGATTAAACCCAGATCTTTTGACTGGGTGTGAGTGTTTGATTGATTCAGATGCTCCATCACCACCCCCTTTTGTACCGCTTTTGGCCGCCATAAGTGTGGCAGGGTATGCTCAGACGTGGGTCCCTTGCTCACTTTGCCACTGGATTCAAGCAAGCCGGGCTGAAGACGGCTGGAATGCCAGAAACCGGTCCTCGGAACCTTGTTTCCGGTCCAGGGAAGACATGGCTTGGCAGTTCGGGCTGGACTGTTCCCATGAGGCACAGGGTCAGACTGATTTGCATATAGCCATGTCTGAACTGGGGTGGAAGAGTGGGCTAAAGAACGGTGATGGATTAAACCCAGATCTTTTGATTGGGTGTGAGTGTTTGATTGATTCAGATACTCCGTCCATCACCACCCCCTTTTGTACCATGTATGGAAATGAGGCTTTACGTGTCATAGATGGGCAAGATCTCAATGAATTAATTAGCATAGGCAAACAATGGCTGCAGCAGTTAGTCACACCAAGGCAACATTTCCACTTTTCCCAGAAACCACCAATCATATGCTAACACACCAACCCTCATGTGCCACACACCCATCATCAATCCATACAGCCTTCATACATCCATAAAGTCATCAACAGATGCTCATACACCCACCATCATACAGCCAGACAATGTATATACTGTCACATAATAACCTTTGAACACCATCATATCCAGCATCAAATGCCCACAAACCCACATTCATAAACCCACACAGCCACCGGCATACGTCAACATGGCCACCATCTTATGCTCACACCCCCATCATTAGAAGCCCACACCCCTATTAATAAATACCTATTCGCTCATACCCAAACAACCAGCATTATTGTTTAAATCTTTTTAGTGAAATTTCAGAGTAAAACAAGACATCAAGACCTCAATCTCTACTTCAAGCATCGCAATCCAGACTCCAGTTCAGTAAAGGCATTCGTACTCAGTGCATGCTAGGAGCTGGTCGGCCGTGCAGGCCCTGTAAAACACCCCAAAAACAAATCAACATGCCCCTCCCCACCCTCCCTCCTCTGCCCACAAATCAAAAGGAAGATTCTACAATTATGAAAAAAGAAAAGGATAGAAGGATCAGCAAGACGTGGCCTTCTGTGGGCATGCCGGTTCCTTCAATTCTGGGAGTGGGGTATTTGCCAGACGCAGACTGCGTAGGTATCGTGGGCAACTTAGTTCTTGGAACTCCCCTGTAAGTAGTGTCAGAAAGGGACGCCAAAGCTCTGGGAATTCCTCCCCCCTACCTGCCAACCCAAGCAACAGTTTCTCCATGCCTAGCACCATCCACAACCTATGCAACCAACCCGTGTGTGGGGGGCCTGCGGGGTCTTCCAGTGTGCTAAGATGTTTTGTGTGGCTGCCACTAATGCAATGGCAATGAGGCGGCCTCTCCGTGATTGCAAGGGGTACATCAAGGCGTTGGGCAGCCCTAGAAGAATATATGCTGGGAATCGGGGAAGTTGGGTGTCTAAGTGTGAGTCTATGTCATCCAGAATAGTGCTCCAGTACCCCTGCAATCGGTCACAGCTCCACAGCAAATGTTCTAATGTACCTACTTCCCCACACCCTCTCCAACAGCGGTCGCTAATGCAGGGGTCGAATTGATGAAGGCGCTCCGGTGTATGGTACCAATAAGTGGCCACTTTGGTCAAAGTTTCAGTTCGGTCTACATGATAAGCAGAGTGTCTAGCCCTGTGGTAAATGCAGCTCCATTCTTTGGGTGTGAGAGCTCTCCCCAGTTCCCGTTCCCATCGACACCTGCCAGCATTATTTGTGTAATAGTTAGTAACAAGGAGGTGTCGATACATGTCAGATATTAACTTTTTGTCAGACTTGCGCGTGACTAGCCACTTCTCGTACGGAGTGAGATGACGTTGCGCTCCTGGCTTAACCTGTGGGTGAAGCGCCCAGTGGCACACCTACATATAGGGTAGCCTATCGCTTTCTGGGATGCCATACTCCTCCCTCATTTGCTGGAATGAGAGGATTCCATCCAGGTTAAAAAGGTGCCCTAGGGACCTGCAAGGAGAGTGTCGCCACGCCGCGAACGTTTTGGGGTCGAGACCCGGGGTGGAATCAGGGTTGGCGAATAGTGGTGTCAAGGGGGAGGGGAAAGATGTTAACTCGTGTTTGGTGGCGACCCGGTCCCACGCCTCCTTTACCGTGCCAGTGATATGGGATGCATACAAATTAGGTGGCCGTGGTATTTTGGAAGGAAGGGTATACCTTGTAGGGGCATGCCCGCTACTGCCTGGTCTTGGAAGAGCCAATTTTTGCCAGACTCCAGTTGATGCCATTCCACTAGGCTATGGAGCTGTGTAGCATTGAAATAGAGTTGTAGATCGGGTACACCCACTCCACCGTGCTCCGGCGGAAGAACCGCGATGGCCTATTTAAAATGCGGGCGGCGGCCCTGCCATATGAATCGTGCCAGCTCAGACTGCGTCTGCTGGATCCAGCCTGCCGGAGGACGCAAGGGAAGTGTCTGAAATATATATAGTATCTGCGGCAGGAGTGTCATTTTGGTGGCCGCTATCCTCCTCAGCCAGGAGAGGGAGTGGCGATTCCATCTCCGGAGCTCTCCGCGGAGTTGTGTGTGGAGTCTAGTATAGTTAGCTTCTATGGTAGCTGGGATGGTGGGGCCCAGTAGGACACCCAGGTAAGGGACCATGGTGTTGGACCACTGCATAGAGTGTTCCTCCTGAACCTCAGCTAACGTCTCGGCCGACAGGTGGATGTTGAGGGCGACTGATTTATCTGTGTTGATCTTGAACCCGGAAACCCGTGCAAAATCGTGCAGTTCGATAAAAAGAGCTCTAAGAGATTGGACGGGGTTGGTGAGGGAAAGTAAAATATCATCTAGGTACAGGCTTATCTTGTGTGTATTCCCTCCAAATTTAATACCCGAGATAAGTGCGTGTTGCCGAATCCTTTGTGCTACCGGCTCCATATAGAGCGCGAATAAGATAGGGGAAAGGGGACACCCTTGTCTAGTCCCTCTGCCAATCAGGAAGCGGGAGGATGTATGCCAATTGACACGTACTGCAGCATTACGCATCATGTAGCAGTTCAGGATACGGGTACAAAGAACGTCCCCCAGTCCAAAGAGGTGTAAGACCTGTTCCAGATAGGGCCAGTGGACCCTATTGAAGGCCTTTTTGGCATCTATTGTCAGCAGCATGCAGTCGTGTCAAATGCGCGACCCAGCTTCAATGAGGTGGAGGACCCGCCTAGTGTTGTCGCTGGTTTGGCGTTGGGGTATGAAGCCGGCCTGGTCCGATTCCACCAGTTGTGGCATGTAAGTCGCTAACCGTCCTGCCAGAATGCTCGTATACAGCTTTAAGTCAATGTTCAAGAGCGAAATTGGTCTATACGAGCTACAGCGGGTGGCGTCTCTTCCGGGTTTCGGGATGACTGTGATCGATGCTTCCAAGAGTTCCGTGGGGATCGCGCCTGGTTGGGCAAAAGAGTTAAAAAGATCTTGCAGCAGGGGGCCACCTGGTGACAGAACGTTTTATAAAAAACCGCCGGATACCCATCCGGGCTGGGGGATTTCCCAATTTTCAGGCGCGAGATCGCTGACACCAACTCCTCTAAGCTGATAGCTCTGTCCAGGAATGCCGCTTTGGTAGGATTCAGGGAGGGGAGGTGCGCACTCTTCAGGTATCCCTGGCCCACCTGCGGGTCCAGGTAGTCACTCGTATAGAGGGTCTCTTAAAACGGCCTGAAGGCCTCTGCTATTGCCCACTCGTCTGAGAGGTATGTATGGCCTGCACCCCTTGTCTCTGGCGCTGCTCACGCAGCTTGTTCGCAAGCAGGCGTCTGCATCTGTCCTCTCCAGCGTAATACGCTTGGCGAAGGCGGTGAGCCGCACACTCCGCTTTGTCTTGGTCCAATGCCGCTAAAATTTTCCTATCTGCACACAATTGGCACCAAGCCCACGCTGCTCCAGTACGCTGATGCATTTGCTCCAGTTCTGCTACTCTCTGTGCAATCTCTGCCCGTTTCTGCGCTTGCTCTTTGTTATTGGCCGTGGCGATAGATATGAATTCGCCCCGCAAAACGGCCTTAAGGGCAGCCCATTGTGTGGCCCTTGAGGTTTCAGCGTTGTCATTGTGGGATAAGAAGTGTGTGATGGCGGATTTGACCCGTTCCACCGTTGAAGGAGAATGTACGAGGGTTTGCCTAAGGCGTCAATGCCGCTGCGGCGCCGGTACGGCTGGAAGCAAGAAGGTGGCCACCATCGAGGAGTGATCCGACAGTGATGCTGGCATGATGTCCACTTCCTGCGCTCGTAGCACCAGTGGGGAGGAGCAGATAAAGTAATCGAGCCTGGCATAAGTCTTATGGACCCCCGAGTAATAGGTGTAGGCTGTGCTGCGGGGGTGTAAGTGTCTCCACAAGTCAGTAAGGCCCAGATCGCTAAGGTGCGCTTGTCCGGACCTGGAAAGAGCCCCAACCTGACCCAACCTTTTAAAGGATCTATCCGTCGTGTTATGGAAGACTAGGTTAAGGTCGCCCCCCAGTAGTAATTGTCGTTCAGTGTTGGCCGTGGCTGCCGCCAACGCTTTCTGGAGAAAGACCTCCTGCCCCTCATTAGGTGCGTATATAGAGCCCACCACTAGCGCTTGACCTGCCACGAGGAACCTGTACACCAGCAATCGTCCCTTTATCTCTGCCTCTCGGTGGAGCACCCTACCCGGGAAGGATCTGGACACCAGGATTGCCACCCCTGCTGTTTTCTTGGAGGAGGACGAAAATAGTTCCGTGGGGAAGGCACGTGATTTAAGCCGGTGTTGATCTTTAGGTAGCAGATGAGTCTCCTGTAGGAGGCATATGTCTGCTGTGGAGTTCTCTAAAAGGGACAAGACAGCTCGTTGTTTGATGGGGTTGTTTAGCCCTCGCACATTAAGGGAAATAATCTTAAGTCGTGAGTGAGTCATCCTCTCTCAATCAGTGACGCAGCCGCCTTATGTAGCTTGTGGGAACTGGAACAGCATAAGAAAGGAGAAAAAAGGTGGACAGAGGAGTGCTCCCCCAGAAAACCCACCCCCCCAAACCCCGGACCAACCCCCAACCCCTCTCCCTCCCTCCCCAGCCCCAACCAGGTCTCCCCCCGAACTCGCCAACCCGCCTTCCCATTACAAAGCCCAACACCCTCCCCACCTCCCCCCCTCCCTAACCCCAACCAGAAACCCCCCAATGCAAACCATAGTCCCAGGCCTATCTGTACTCAGTTCAGGCCTGTGGAAATAAGAAGTGAAGGAGTGTATGGCAGTGGCGACCTCGTTGGCCCCCCGCCTGTCCCCCCCTCAGACCCATGTGGTGTCAGTGCGAAGTGAGAACCCCCAGTGCTGCAGGATCAGTTTAAGGTTGCTGTGTCCTTGGACACTTCCAGGACAGCCGCCGCTTGTTCTTGAGCCATCGTCACCGGGTCTGGTTTGAGGTCCATTTTGGGTGAACGTTGGCGTCCCACTCCTTGCCATCCACCTCGCAAAGTTTGCGGGGACTTTTCTGGTGAAGGTCGCCCTGGGGCCCCTTCCGTTTTTTAAATCTCCTCAAGGTCGATGCCCAGCAGAGTACACCTGTCCCGCAAGGATCGGAGCTGATGCAGGGTCCCCTTCCATTTGAAGATGAGCCGGAAGGGGTGGCCCCAGGAGTAGGGGATCCCGTTGTCACGCAGGAACATCGTAGCCACCTTAAAGGTCTTCCTCCTTTTCAGGGTGATGGCTGAGAGGTCCTGGTATAATGCTACTGAATGGCCTTGAAATTGGAGGGGCTGTTTCTGGCGTGCCTCCCTCAAGATTTGTTCTTTTAAGGGAAAGTCAGGTAGAAAGGCCAGGATGTCAGGTGTGGGGGCGGGTGCCCGGCGCGCCAGACCTACTCTGTGTGCCCTGTCGATACGAATTTTGAAATCATCAGTTTCCCCTAAGATCTCTCGGAACATCCCCTGCAGAAAGCAAGCAACACTGTTCCCCTCCGCTTTGGAAGGTACGCCCGGACCCTTATATTGTTTCTCCGAGAGCGATTTTTGAGATCCTCTGCATGCGCCTGAAGATCGACTTGTTGCTCGCAGAGGAGAATGACTTCTTGTTGCAGGTGTTCTACCTCCTCACTCCTGGTTTGGTCCGCTTCTTCCACCACAGCCACTCGTTCCCCCAAGCCATCCACGTCATGATGTAGCTCCTGGTGCTCCCCTGCCATGTCTTGCTTGATAGTCTGGAAGTCTTCTCTCAGGGAGTTAAACTGGGACTCTAGGAAGGCTTTGGGGATGGGGGTCCCTCCATCTTCCTGCCCTGGGGGTCTTTCGCCTTTGCTGGGGGCATCAGGCTCTTCTCCCCCTTAGAGGCACCCTAGGTTAACATGTCCCCTGTGGCTCATAGACACCATGATACCCCGATTTCTCAACTCTTGTGGACCTTGCAGGCCGGTCCGCTTGGATAGGGACCTCTCCGGCAAACGCGTGCCCCCGTGGTGCACAGGGAATTCGGGGCACGATTTGGGCTCTCTATGCCGTATTCTAGGTCGTGTCGGTCAGGGCCCAGACGAGTGTTGCCCTCTAAGTACAAAAGAAAAGGGGGGGGTGTGCTGCCAAGGTTCTGCCTCCAGGCAGCACAAGCTGGGCTCCACTTCCCCAGATCTACCGGGCCCGGAGCCAACTGGAGCCCCTGATGTTTCTCTCAGTTCATGCACCCCGCTGGCAAAGCGCTATAGGCGCTGGACAATTTTCGCCAGTCCCGCCACTCCAGGTCACACTTTCCTGTACAGGCCTCCGCTCTCTGGGCCAGCGTGGGTGAGATGTTGCCCTGCGCTCCAAGTCGAGCACAAAGACGACGTCTCTGCCCTCACGCTGTGCGTCTCTGCTCCTGTAACGACCGGATTCTCAGACCAGATAGAATCAGCTCACCAGAGCACCACCAACCCAGCCGAAACGCAACCACCTCCCTCCTCAGGACCCATCTGTCCAGGCACCTGGGTACCTACCTGAGGATGGGGAACTCGCAATATACAAGCTCATATCGTCAGAAACACCACTAAATCTATAAGGATTACTAGGAATACTCACTGATTACTAAGGACGTCCATGCCCTACACCACACTCATACCTCATAGTCTCGCGACCACATGGGCCCAGACTAATCTACCCTGGGGCAGTTCTGATTATTTACCATTACACACTGGTTACACCCAGTGCTCGCTCAAGATAGGCACTGTATCCCCCCAGTGCTCTCATTATTTCATCCAGGGCCCAAGCCACAATCCTGTGGGTATACACACTAACCTCAGTCAGTGCTCTCATTAACGCCTCTTTCTCTAGAGACGATCTCATTACACACCAGTGTCCTCCCTGGTGCTTTCATTAACAAGCCACAATCCGGTGGGTATAACGCCGCATCCCAACGACGATCACTTTCCTATGAATACCTTCAGCTCTCTCTCTCTCTCTATGTTGGGAAGTTTCTCTCACTCTTCACTAGAGGTTCACTACTACAATAATATTATGGAATGGCCGAATTACTTAGTGTATAACTTATTCTCCTAGCTCAAGGGCTCCTCTCTCTCCCTAATTATTCAGCTGCTACTTACCTGCTGTAACACCTGCTTAGAAGAAAAGGTTACCTGCACTATAAGAACAAGAGGCACACACTGTATGCAAAAGTTATTCCCTGATTTAAGCGCTCCTATTTCCTTTTGATCCATCAGTTACCATACAGCATCTGGTTAGAAGAAAGGTTAGCTCTATCATAAGAACAACGCATGCACACTGGTTCACTAAGAACAGGGGTATCTTTATTACAATAACAATAAAATGGGAATAGACACATACACAGATCTGCGGGGTCTCTGTAAAGCTCTATTACTATACCACATCCACATGTGACTAACAGGGACTGTAAATAGACTGCACACCGCTGAAAGAAAAAGGATTAGACATACAATAGGGGGCTTTAGCCTAGGAAATAAAAGACAAGATTAAGGTGTAAGTGTAAAGCAAACTAGTTCAGAATACCTCACCTATTAGAAGGAATGTTTCTCTCTCTCTCTGGTGGAATCAGGGCTCTCTCTCTCTCTCCCTCCGTCACCACAGCTTCACTCCTCTGGCTCAACTGCTCCAGCTGGCAGCTTCAGCTCCTCCATCTGACTGGTAACTGCTTTAATGCATTCTGATAAACTGGCAGCTCCAGCTGATAGTTCCAACTTTGTTCATATGACTGCTCTCTCCAGCTTCAGCAATTATCTGCCTTCTCTCTCCATTCCAGAAAACCAATTGAACTGAGCTATTCTCTTCAGCTCCAGCAACCATCCTACTTCTCTCTCTCCAAGAACCAAACTGACACACCTCCTCTCCTGCACTTCGCTAATATGGAATCCTCTCCTCTAGTGGAAAGTTCCAGCCAGTAGCCTCCTCCCACCAGGTCCATGCACCAGGCTCCTTGCTCTAGACGCTCCCACAGTGATCAGCTGCTTGTTTCGTCTAGAGACCTGAGCCCAGGGACACTCCTTGATTAGATTCAACTCTGGCCGGTTCTCTCCGGTTCGCTTAGGACGAACAATACCTTATAACTAAAACACTACCTTTACCCTACAAGTATCTCAGTTCTGCAGGGACAGAAAGCAAAATGGAGTCTCTCTAGTTCTGGGCCTTGTAGGCCTGAGAAGGATGAAATAACACTTAGCTCTGTCAGAGTACCTACACAAACCATACCAATATGTAATATAAAGTCAGGACTACAGGATCCACCCTCTACTATAGGCAGGATGATGAAAGGACACATAATTATGTCAAAGCCAATAGGCAATAGATGGATTAGAGTCAAGAATAAGGGATCTATCATCATATTAAGCAGCTATCCTCTAGTTTATGCTTCTAGGTCTGGAAAAAATGGCTTAAAAGGGCCAACACAAGGTAAGATTACAGATTCAAGATGTTAGCAAGCTTAAAGTCATCATCACTCAGAAATAGAGCCAAAAACCATGTCAGAACAGCTCCTCACCTGTGTTGATACTGCTGATAGGCAGGCCGTGCCAGGCCCAACGCCGGGGGCCCGGGTAACGCGCTTCCCCAGCGCCGTGTCCGCCTCCGCCGGCCCGGCTTGCCGCCCCTCACCTTGCGTCCAGGCGTTGCTGCAGCCGTGTTCTATGCTGTGCCGGTCAGGGCCCGGACGAGCGTTGCCCTCTTAGTACCAAAAGAAGGGGGGGGTGTGCGCTGCCAAGGTTCTGCATCCAGGCAACACAGGCAGGGTTCTCCTTCCCCAGATCCACCAAGGCTGGAGTCAACTGGAGCCCCTGAAGTTTCTCGCAGTCCCAACCCCCAGCTGGCAAAGGGCTGCAGGCACTGGACAGTTTCCACCAGACCCGCCTCACCAGGTCGCACGGTCATGTACTAGCCCCCTCTCTCTGAACCCGTGCAGGCGAAATGCTGTCCTGCGCTCCAATTCGGGCCCAAGGGCAACGTCTCTGCCCTCACGGCGCGTGCTGCTGCCACTCATCAGTGTTGAAACTGCGGACAGGAAGGCCGCACCTCGCCGTCCAGACGTTGCTGCAGCCTAAATCAGCCCTGGCACTCCACTGCCGCACGCCTGGAGGTCGACCCCCGGCGTCTCTACACTCCGGTTCCCGCTCTGCTGGACAGAGCGCCGGTTATCAGGCCCACGGCCGGCGGAAACAGGCCCCAATCCTGGGGCTCGAGTTTCATGCCTCCCGGTTAGTGCCACCGTCCTCCCCAGCCGTGCGCTCCGCTCACTGCAGCGTGCACCAGGCGCCACCGGTGCTCTCTCTGGGGCTAGCATGTAGCTCCGGGCGGCTGCCCGATTGATTGGAGTCTCCTAGTGGACCGCTGCGAGCCGGACTCGTGCGTTTACTCTGTGGTCCCAGCCGCAATTTCCTCTGTGCCACAGTCGGGCCCACTCCGTGAGGGTAACGGCAGCCCCCGGAGGCAGTTGTCCGTTCGCTCTTTTTCTCAGGGACAGCCACCGGACACCCGGTCTCAGCTGGGCACAGGTCACGTCAGCCAGGGGGTTTAGATGCTGTTTTAGTGGCACAAGGGGGATCCGGGCCGGGGAGCCTCACGAACAAGCGTCTTCTCAGGCCGCCATCTTAGCCACGCCCCCACAACCAGCATTATAATGACACACACTCACACTGCCACTATCACATGCCCACATACCCCAATCCTTTGCTAAAGCCAACCCAAGTAACCATCATATATCATCCCTTTCACCATCAGAAGGTCACTCATGCAAAATTAAGTGCAAACACACCCACCAACAACCCTGTTCAGCACCCGCACACCTATCACATACTCACCATCAGACACTCCAACATTCACCATCCTACAGAAACTAACATATTACACACCCAATTAGCCACTGCCATATGGCCACACGCTCAGAATCATACATCAACACACCCACTACATATGGTAACACAGCCACTGCAAAGTGACCACCCACACACCAACAAATGGCCACACTCCCCACGCCCAACATCATAAAAGTATACACCACCATCACGCAGCAAACTTCTACCAACATATGTCTAAATACCAACCATCTTTCACAAACAAATAAAACAAAACAACTCGGTGGACTTTCCTTATTTATATATAATCCAGAAATGCGGGTAGAAAATGTCACCTATCTTTATTAGTAGGTAAAGCAAATTTAGAGTTGTTTACATCTTAGTTCCCATTTCATACAGTCTGATGTGTTATGTGTTTTCAAAATACAAGTCTCTATACTGCCTGACACAACGCTGGATGTACAATGAATATAATAAAATGTTTTCGTTTGTTAATATTTTTCCGCGTTTATGTACACCTTCCCACTCGGTCGTGCCACCCACTTCACCAATTACCCTACTGATGTTTTTAGCAACTTGTCAAACTCCTAATTTGCTAACTTCATTTAACCGGATGTTCTGTTTGACTCGGGCGTATTCATTTCACGCTGCATACTCAGTTCAATGTGTTATGTCAATTTCACTGCGTATCGTATCAATTTCACTCTCATATCCATTTCATGCGATCTTATGTCCAGTACATGTGGTGGTATCGATTCCAGCACATGCTATATTCTCTCCAATCCCCATTGTATCAATTTCACGCCACAGTGTTTCAGCTTTGCTAATTATGACTTAATTAACCTGCTGTGGTTACGCGTACCCTGACAGGCCTTGACAATATTTATCCACACCTTTCTGTCAACAAGAAATAGCAGCGCTTCCTTCACGTTCCACGTGGCTGGGCTCACTTGCAGTCCCTGAAGCTTGCAGCTGAGCGCTCCTGGGTCCGCTCCAAGCCCCGCACTGGCCGCGAGCCTGCACAGCTGAGGGGTGTCTGTTTCGGGCCTCATCGGGTGACACTCCGGTTTGTATAAAGACATCAGCAGAATCCGAGCGATGCCCCCAGGAAGTGAAATCTGCCCCAGGCCTAATTATGTGCCAATGCATTCTGAGAAATGTCACTATCAGCCCACTGAGTCACTTTGGTAAACTATGGCTGCGGTCCAAGCGAAAAGGGGAAGCACGTTTCCTCTTTCCAAAAAATTACAAGTCTGAAGCATGGCGAGCTCATTGAGGGACAACGCAATTGCAAGCAGGCCTTTACAGGTGACGACACACGAAAGACTGTGACATTAAGTACATCATTAGTAGAATGATAAAGCTATTTGATTTTTTGAGTATATCGTCAAGATGCATCAACAACAAAAGAGTGTTCCTGTTCTGTTTAAGGTGGAAAAGAGCACAGAGCACAAGAAAACAACAAAGCCCATTAGGTTTGTTAGGAAAGCCCTCACTCACCGACCTGGTCGGTGACTTGCTTCATCATCGGGCCCCACCGGGTGTGACCGAATGCCACCCCGGTGTGCTGCGACGCCAGAATTACTGCGGAGCTGGTTTTGTGATGGGAGGGCTATGTGAGAAATTACGTGAGTAGTGTAAAGTGGTGAATTTAAAATTGCCTTGTATGTATCAAAAATTTAATTTTAATCAAAGATCATCAAGGGCAAGGTTAAAAAATGTGTTGGTGAGTAGGGCCAACTAATTGAATGGTCTACTCCCACTAGCATTAGGTGAAAATGTGAATGGTCAACATGGACATGTTTCAGCCGGTGTGGTATCATTAACCTGGCATTCGTCAGGACCTATGGTGTAAAACCTCGGCGGTATGGGCACTCTAAGGCCCACCCAACCAGAGGACTTGAAAGTTAAAAGTCTGTGAAGTGCAAAAAAACCAGGGGGGCGGGCTTCACCACCCGAAGGTAGGACGCACACACCTCCAGCCTCTAAATTTTAGAGACCAAAAATAAAAGCACCTGTAGGGGTTAAAAAACAGACAGACAACACAAGACAAACAAACAATTAGAATATTTTGTCGATAGATTTAGCCGATTTCAGCTTATTACTTGTGCTCATAGTGCCAGGGTGCACAACTCATACATAATAGCAGAGGTGCGTGGCTCTGCCAGTGGCTGAGGCTACACGGTAAGTCATATCGTTAATATGGTGGCACTGTCATGGTAGATTGCCAATTTTGCAGAATCTAACGGTGTAAGTGCACAGGGGAAGGGTTTAGATAAGTGAAAAGGGAGGCGAAATGGCAGTGAGAATAATCACGCAACACTCTATCACTCATCGATCAATGGGCCAAATGGCCAGTGACCAGTCAGCAAAGGAGCAGTAAAAGAGGTGAGAAAAGGGAGATTCTCACTTCACCAGGGATGAAAATCCACCCCATAGACCGCGGGAGGGAGGGGACGGCGCATTTGGCACATCCTAAAAAGCATAAAGAGGGGAAGAAAGAGGGACACCAAACCAAGTCAACACGCAGTTAATAGTACTTAGCTTCACTTGTTCTTTCACCCAGAGTCGTACTCACGCCCACGGCGTCCGTCTCCTGCAGGTAAGCCTAATCGCCCTCAGGACCGGGTCTCGTCGATCCGGTTGAGAAGAGCGTAGGCAGTTTTATGAGGTACCGGTAGGAAAAAGGCGCGATTGCGCTTCCGGGAGTGGAAGCGTTCGTAAAGCGCATGCGTGGAGACTGCCACCGCGGACTAGACCGCGAGCCTGATCCGGGAAGAATGCTCACTTCCGGAGCAGAGGCGCGGATGGAAGCGCATGCGCAGGCTCGGTACGCATGGCAGTTCGGGTCAGTTACACTGATCGTTATACGCATGCGCAGATAAAGTGTGTCAAATGCGGGGGAAGTAAATAAAGGAGCGCAATTGGTTGTAGTGCGCATGGGGGGTACACATAGAGTCAGATTAAAGTACAGGTGGCCCATGGGTTCGGGTTTGCAGTAACCAGAGGGATTTTACAAGATCGGTCGTGTAATAAATCTAGCTTAAGAAAGTTAGATAGTTCATGGGACACAGTCATCACAGACAGGGGGAGTTAATGGGAACAGATACAAATCATGGGATTCAGATATTATTTCAGAACAGAGCCCCAAGGTATATCGTCATTGAGGCCATTGGTATGGGTGCCCAGGCGGTATACCCAACGCTGTTCCTTTTCAAACAGTCTCGAGACTGTTTGAAAAGGAACAGCGTTGGGTATACCGCCTGGGCACCCATACCAATGGCCTCAATGACGATATACCTTGGGGCTCTGTTCTGAAATAATATCTGAATCCCATGATTTGTATCTGTTCCCATTAACTCCCCCTGTCTGTGATGACTGTGTCCCATGAACTATCTAACTTTCTTAAGCTAGATTTATTACACGACCGATCTTGTAAAATCCCTCTGGTTACTGCAAACCCGAACCCATGGGCCACCTGTACTTTAATCTGACTCTATGTGTACCCCCCATGCGCACTACAACCAATTGCGCTCCTTTATTTACTTCCCCCGCATTTGACACACTTTATCTGCGCATGCGTATAACGATCAGTGTAACTGACCCGAACTGCCATGCGTACCGAGCCTGCGCATGCGCTTCCATCCGCGCCTCTGCTCCGGAAGTGAGCATTCTTCCCGGATCAGGCTCGCGGTCTAGTCCGCGGTGGCAGTCTCCACGCATGCGCTTTACGAACGCTTCCACTCCCGGAAGCGCAATCGCGCCTTTTTCCTACCGGTACCTCATAAAACTGCCTACGCTCTTCTCAACCGGATCGACGAGACCCGGTCCTGAGGGCGATTAGGCTTACCTGCAGGAGACGGACGCCGTGGGCGTGAGTACGACTCTGGGTGAAAGAACAAGTGAAGCTAAGTACTATTAACTGCGTGTTGACTTGGTTTGGTGTCCCTCTTTCTTCCCCTCTTTATGCTTTTTAGGATGTGCCAAATGCGCCGTCCCCTCCCTCCCGCGGTCTATGGGGTGGATTTTCATCCCTGGTGAAGTGAGAATCTCCCTTTTCTCACCTCTTTTACTGCTCCTTTGCTGACTGGTCACTGGCCATTTGGCCCATTGATCGATGAGTGATAGAGTGTTGCGTGATTATTCTCACTGCCATTTCGCCTCCCTTTTCACTTATCTAAACCCTTCCCCTGTGCACTTACACCGTTAGATTCTGCAAAATTGGCAATCTACCATGACAGTGCCACCATATTAACGATATGACTTACCGTGTAGCCTCAGCCACTGGCAGAGCCACGCACCTCTGCTATTATGTATGAGTTGTGCACCCTGGCACTATGAGCACAAGTAATAAGCTGAAATCGGCTAAATCTATCGACAAAATATTCTAATTGTTTGTTTGTCTTGTGTTGTCTGTCTGTTTTTTAACCCCTACAGGTGCTTTTATTTTTGGTCTCTAAAATTTAGAGGCTGGAGGTGTGTGCGTCCTACCTTCGGGTGGTGAAGCCCGCCCCCCTGGTTTTTTTGCACTTCACAGACTTTTAACTTTCAAGTCCTCTGGTTGGGTGGGCCTTAGAGTGCCCATACCGCCGAGGTTTTACACCATAGGTCCTGACGAATGCCAGGTTAATGATACCACACCGGCTGAAACATGTCCATGTTGACCATTCACATTTTCACCTAATGCTAGTGGGAGTAGACCATTCAATTAGTTGGCCCTACTCACCAACACATTTTTTAACCTTGCCCTTGATGATCTTTGATTAAAATTAAATTTTTGATACATACAAGGCAATTTTAAATTCACCACTTTACACTACTCACGTAATTTCTCACATAGCCCTCCCATCACAAAACCAGCTCTGCAGTAATTCTGGCGTCGCAGCACACCGGGGTGGCATTCGGTCACACCCGGTGGGGCCCGATGATGAAGCAAGTCACCGACCAGGTCGGTGAGTGAGGGCTTTCCTAACAAACCTAATGGGCTTTGTTGTTTTCTTGTGCTCTGTGCTCTTTTCCACCTTAAACAGAACAGGAACACTCTTTTGTTGTTGATGCATATTATAATTTGGGGACTAAGAGTGTTCGTGACTCTCCCTATCTCTCTTGTTGTTTATAAGTATATCGTCAAGATGACATGAAATAAAGCAACTGCACGAGATTCATCTGTACTCATATTTAAGGGCCAAAAGCATCAACAATCCATTTTGCGAGTTCATAATTGCGAATTATTGCAATTCGCAATTAGAAAATCGCAAAATGGAATGCATGAAAGTGTGTTTAACACTTTCTGCAGTTCCCAGGAGATCACAAATGACCTACCTCATGGGGCACATGCATCAAAGGAAATTGCATTCGCAAATGGTGCGAATCGCAAAATTCGTCCGTTTGCGAATGCAATTCCCATTTTTGGGATGCATTAACATTTTTGTTATTTTCGCAATTTAAGAAATCGCAAGATTGCGATTTCTTAAATTGCGATTGCATTTAAGGAATCTCAAATTGAGATTCCTTAAATGCAATGCATCAAACTCTAAAAATTTGCGAATTCGCAAATAAGGGGAGCAAATTACCATGAAGTTGACCTTCATGGTAATTTGCGAAAACTTTGAAAAATGCACTAAAGTGTATTTTTCAAAGTTCCATTTTACACACACACATGCCCTTGGGGCATGTGAGTGTGCAAAATTTACTTCTAAGCAGATTTCAGGGGTGCAACAGGGTGTCCTTTTGGACACCCCTGCACCCTTGAAATTGCATTCTTAATTTGCGAATTTCTAATGGTGAATTGCAAATTAAGAATGTCTTTCCATTCATTCCTATGGGCCTGTAGGCCCAGAGGAATGGATGGGGAGGTATTCCTTAATTGCGATTAAGGAATTTTAAGAAATCGCTATTTTTATAGCGATTTGTTGATGCATTGCAGTTTGCAATTCCTTAATTGCGATTCCTTATTTTTCGCAATTAAGGAATCGCAAAATGCAATATTAATGCATGTGCCCCTATGAATATTAATGAGGTAGGTCGCAATTTGCGACCCCCTAGGAATCGCAAAAATTAGGGGGATGGTGGCCTGCTGGGGTCAGCAGACCACCATGTCCGAGAATGCTTTTAAATAAAGCAATCTTTATTTTTTGTAAAGCAGCGCTTTTTCCTTAAAGGAAAACGGGATGGATTACAAAAGAGAAAATCTGTGGGACCACTGCTTGCTCTTACAAAATCCATTTACAGACATTCACAAAGGGGAAAGGGCCCGTCCCTTGGAGACCCCTTCCCATTTGCTAATTGGCCATCAAGGGGCAGATGTATCAAGCCTTTTCAAGCCCGAATTCCGGCCTTTGCGAATCGCAAAAGGCTTTTTAGCATTTTTTGACATGTATCAAAAAATCGCAAATTAAGGAATCGCAAAAATTTGCGATTCCTTATTTTGCTTAAGCATTTAAGGAATCGCAAATTTTGCGATTCCTTAAATGCGATGTATGTAGGTTTTCGAAATTGCGAATTTGGGTTAAGAAATCGCAAATTACCACCAACTTGTAGTTGGTGGTAATTTGCGAATTCTTTTAAAAATGCCCTATTTGGCATTTGTGAAGGTGGCATGTGACGCACATACATGCCCATAGGGCATGTATGTGCACCATATGCACACACATGTAGATTTCAGGGGTGCAGCAGGGTGTCTTTGAGACACCCCTGCACCCTTGAAATTATTCTCAATTTGCGATTCGCAAATTGCGAATCGCAAATTGTGAATATTTTCACAATCATTCCTATGGGCCTCCTGGCCCATAGGAATGCATGGGAAATTATTCCTTAATTGCGAATTCGCAAAATGCGAATTTGCAAATAAGGAAGACTAAGAAATCGCAAAAAATTTGCGATTTTCTACATACATTCCATTTTGCGATTTCTAAATAGCGATTCCTTAAAAATTGCTATTTAGAAATCGCAAAATAGAATCTTGATACATCAATGTTTTGTGACCACATTTCGGTCACAAAACATTCATGCATATCGATGCAATTCGGTATTAGGAAGGGACGTGCTAAACACGCCCCTTCCTAATAGCGAATCGCAAACCCATTTTGCGAATCAGTAACAGGTTACCGGATCACAAAATAGGGTTTGCTGCATCAAAAAAGTATCGGCTGTTTGCGAAAGCAAAAATGCTTGATGCATCTTGCCCTAAACGTTTAAAGAAGACCAATGAGACAGAATCAAAATATATGTTGCTGATCAATTTTTTTTAGGAATCCACATGGAACTCTCTCACAGGCATGTCTTGCTCCAGCCATCAGAAAGATACATTAGCAGGTAGAAGTGTCATTTTGCATTTCAACATGTGGTTGAGAGATGGGCATTCTGAAGACGTGTCCATCCTTGATTTCTGCATTATATAGGACAGCAAGATTTAAGAGATAACCCCTAGATTCATCATGGTCTTTTTTTGCGAGTCCTTAATAGCGAATTTTAAGGATTCGCTTTTTAAAGACTCGCAAAACGGGATGCATGTAGAAATCGCAAAATTTTATGCAATTTCTACTGCTTTTTTATTTGCGATTCGCTAATTGCGAATCGCAAATAAGGAATGGCTTTCCCATTCATTCCTACGGGCCTAAAGGCCCATAGGAATGAATGGGGAGTCATTCCCTATTTGCGATTCGCAATTAGCGAATCGCAAATAAGGAAGCAATTTCAAGGTTGACAGGGTGTCCGAAGGACACCCTGTAGCACCCCTGAAATGGTAATGTACACTGGTGTTGCGCATGAGCGATGGGACCCCCTCAAGAAATTGCTTTATGGCCCAGGAACCGAGGGGAGGAGAAAACATAAAGCTAGAAGGATGTTCCTGCAATGGCCGTATCATTCAGTAATGTGTATACATCTCTAATTAATCAACAAAAATAGTGACAGAACATAAAAAATGCAAGTGAGGTTCATTCAAAAAATATATATTTTTATTTTCTTATTCTATTTTGTTTTTATGTGAATATAAATAAATGTAATTCTTAATCAGCGAATCATCTTTTGTAAAGTTCATAGGTAATACATGAAAATGTTTGACAAAAATTCATAAAGGACACAAAAACATATCTAAAATCCAAAACAAATTAGTAGACGTTCCCCTGAAAAGCAATCATACACAGCAACTCACTCACGTGCTGACAGTCATTCTACATTCATACCACATACAAAGATGCAAAAAGAAGGAACTGGATCCCAATTAGCAAGATGGTTACGCTAATGTGGTTCAAGGGCAACGAGGTGCGATTGTTAGCCCTTGTGGCGGGTCTACGCGCGTTTCGGTGGGCAAGCCACCTTCATCAGGACCTTGTACATCGGATTGTGCAGTTAGCAGGGGATCAGACAAGCAAACAGATTGGCCTGAAAGGAAAAGACAGATCTGTCACTATCACATACACAAAAATTCTATAAACAAGTGAGCATTAGTACATTCACTATTGGGTAAAACCCGTGGTTCATTACTCTAGTAAGAGAGAAAATCTCTCAGAGATGAGAGCAGAAAAATCTAATCGTATAAGAGCAGAATATTAACACAAAGTGAACGGTCACACTATCATTTAATGGGGGACCCATAGTGCAGTGAAATAGTTAATTCTGCACAAGCCAATTAAAAGGGTACTTCATATAAGGAGATATGCAGTCATTACATAATACTTACAGGGTGATAGAAAAGCTATCACTAAAACGAGGTCTCTATAAGAGTAGATTGATGGGGTCACTCAGGTGGTGCTGCATCTATAAGGGGGCCAGAGGAAACTGTTACAGTCGGTTCTGGTATAAGAATTTCCAAGATATACATATATGGTCCCTAATACTAAGGCTTACCCGGAATGCCAAGTCAGATGTGTTAGGTGACCCTCAAAGCTTCATATAGGTGTCTAAGATATCAAATTCTGTGTAGAAGGCTAAAAAAGAAATGTGTAAAATCCCAGGTCAAGGTTATTACTGGAGGGACACTAATCCTCTGAATTAGCTAAGCTGCCTGTAAATAGCACTATGAAAAAGACATACCAAAATGAGCAAGTTGTATCCATAAAAATGTGGATTCTGAAGAAATACTCCTATTATTTAGAGGGTCCCAGGGTACTGTAGTCCAAGTGGGGCATCAACTCCCATGTGATTTCGATCTCTAATGTAATATAAAGAGATACCAACACGTCTGTCAGAGACAACATGCATGCCAAAGGGTTGTTATATACATGGGAGGCTAGAGATCCTATGTAGAAAACTTACAATTATTAATGGCGATCAATTGTCGTAAACAACACGTGTTCTGCAAGGTAATTCGATACTGTGGCATCACCGCGACCCTACAAGACAAGGAAATATGGGTAAGTTCCGATACCATGGCGACATGGTGGTGCAGAGTGACGTGCACTAACTCAATCAGATCCCCGGAAAGTTAAACAAGGGACGTATATGTTATTAGGTCTAGAATATGTTGGTTAGTGTAGATGATATTTTAAAATGGGTCCCAAAAGCATAGGGATACCGTGAAGGAGTTAAAAGATCTGAGCGCGCTACGTTAATAAACGGCACTACCCCATCAGAGCAGGTTGCGTCTCCGAGTAGAAGCAAGGAAATGCTCTCCACCCCTGTAGCTCCGTTCAATTCCTGTTCCCTTTACCTTAGGTTCGGCGAGTGGCGTTGCAGGCGTCTACGCGTCCCCGGGGCCCTCCGACAGACATTGTTTATCTCTGCCCATATTTATACTTGGAGTATCGCGGGAGAGAGGAGAAACCGCGAGAATCTCTTAGTATGGAGATCAACGAGGGACTACGATATGGCGGCCATGTTAGGTGTACCCAAACAGCCGAGTTGATGTATTTACGAAGTAAAGACAGAAAAGGGATTCTGGAGTGATGAAAAAACGGCTGAATCTTAAAGGTCGTAACTGCCACGATCGAATTATGTTTAGAGTGATGTTTATTAACTTAAAAGCCCATCAGGGAGTAAGTCTAATAAAATTGCTGTCAGCTCATAGGAAAATGCAGGCTGGAAAAGTGCCTGCTTGACAATAATATGCAAGGGTGCATGCCGAAAGTTCAAAAGTGAAGAGAGGATTCTAAAATGAATAGCAACTACCAAAATGAATCCGGAATAAGTCCTCTAAAGGTACAGATTAAGGACGGGCAGACAAGGACAAGAGATCAAGGTTCTTTACTTGGTGACATACCAAGATATCTCTTCGTTAAGTCCTCGCTTGACACTATCCAACAGAAAAATCCAGAAAGTTTCACGTTTTTTGCGCGTGACTTCAATGGGCTCACCCATTTTCGGGGCGACTTTTTCCAGGATGGACCATTTGATCTCATCCTCTTTGTGTAGTTTCTCAATACAGTGTACTACCAATGGGGCTGAAAGTTTCTTGGTCCTAATGGCAGATTTATGTTCGCTGAAACGAACGCGAAACTCGCGTCCTGTTTCGCCAACATAGGCTAGGCCACAGTCACAGAACAAGATGTACACTATATTGCTACTACGGCAGTTGGTAAGGTGGCGTAATTTAATATTTTTTTCATTGTAAGTCACCACGTTAGAAGTAAGGGCTGAGTTACAAGCATGGCAGCCGCCACACCTATGGTTCCCCACAACTGCAGGGAGACCAGTGATTGACAGTTGGTTATTGAAATGGGTATTCCTAGTCAGGGGTCTTGCATGAACCAGCATGTCCCTTAAATTTCTGTTTCTTCTGTAGGCTAACATAGGGAGGGGAAGTGCCGTGCCACTTTCATCCAAGTTTAGAATTTTCCAGTTTTTATAGATGATATTTCTCAACTTATGGTTCAGGGTGGAGTGGTTAATCACGCAGGTAATCCGTTCGTGTTTGTTTTTGGATTTGCCTTGAAGAAGTGCTGATCTATTGAAGTATTTAGCCCGTTTATAGGCCTGTCGCACTAGGCGATATGGATAACCTCTTTTGAGTAGTCGTTCTTTCAGGGCATCTCCATGTCGATGGAATGAACTCATATCCGTACAATTCCGGCGAATCCGGAGGAATTCGCCGAAAGGTATAGATTCCCTTTGGCAATTGGGATGGAAGCTAGCAAATTCCAAAATAGTATTTTTGGCAGTACTTTTTCTGAAAAGACTAACCGCTAACTGTCCGTTAGTGCCTAAGATGCTAATGTCTAGGAAGTCTACCTGCTGAGTGCTAAGATTCATCGTGAACCTCAGGTTCGTATCACTGGCATTAAGCCAGAGGTAGAAGGTCTGTAGTTCCTCTTCCGACCCTTTCCAAATAAAAAAAATATCATCAATGAAGCGCTTCCAGACAAAAATATTCTCAAAAAAAGGTGCAAGTTCATTAAAAATATTTTTCAATTCCCACTCCCCCATGAAGGTATTAGCTACACTAGGGGCACAAGAAGCCCCCATGGATGTCCCTTTGATCTGTTTATAGGTTTTCCCGTTATACTCAAAGTAGTTGTTCATAAGGACAATCTCCAAACACTGGATGATGAAAGCATCTGGACGGTCAGAGGGGTGTCTCCTGAGAAGGGTGGAGACTGCCTGTAACGCTCGACATTGAGGGATATTGGTGTAAAGCGCCTCAATGTCGAGCGTCACCAGGATGTCTGTGTCGGGGTTGAAGGGTAAACCTTCTATTTTATTAATGATATCCCCGGTGTCGCGGATATATGAAGTATATTTCTGAGTTAATGGACACAGAAATCGGTCCACATATTTGGAAAGTGGTTCAGTACATGAGCCAATGGTCGAAATGATGGGACGCATAGGTGGATTTTTCTCTGATTTATGTGTCTTAGGAAGACCATAAAGAACAGAAGTGGTAGGGGTAGTTTTGTTGAGAAAGATAAGCTCCTCTTCACAGATAAAGCCATCTATGAAGGCCAACTGAGTTATTTCTTGAATGTGTTTGTTCAAACGATCTATTTCTTTGCGTTGGGCAGGTCTGTAATGTTCAGTTACAGCTAGCATTTCTAACATCCTCTCATCATACTTCGTTCTATCAAAGACTGCGATGCCCCCACCTTTATCGCAAGGCTTGATAACTATGGAAGAGTTAGATTTGAGCTCATTCAAGGAGTTTCTTTCTGAATGAGAGAGATTTGAAGGCGGAGTATAAGTGTGTTTGATGACTTTAGCAACATCTTGCAGGACGCTCTGTTCAAAGATGCGTACTTCTGCACCTACCATGTCTAGGGTAGGTGTGAATGTAGATGCTGGTTTACAACCCGAAAGGTTGTTTGCTTCCTCACATGGTGGGCGATCCTGGAAGAATTTGTTCAGTCTAATTTTGCGGAAAAAGGCAAACAAGTCTTCGTGCAATTTGAATTTGTTAACATAACTACTCGGAACAAATGATAAACCTCTGCTGAGTACTTTTATGTCCTCTGGTAGGAGATTGGCCGAGGACAAATTATATACAGGTAAATCATTTGTAGCTATAGGTTCATTGCCTGCCTCTACCACCAGTACTGCTGGTTGCGAGTCCTCATGTATTGCTGAGGAGGTGGAGGGTCCATTTGGGCATGGGTCGCTTGATCTTGCCAGCGAACATTCCTCCCCCTGTGTTGGCCTCGGTGTAAAAAACCCCTCCCATTGAATGGTCGTTGGTTCGGTCTTCCCCTGAAGGATCCCGGGTTTGGCTGACCATAGTTCGTCTCCTGGTAGTTGTCTCCCTCAGAGCCCGAAGACCCTGTGTCGGAGAAGTTAGTGTAACGTCTCCTTTGATACCCATTATAATTAGGATTATAATTGGGATTATAGTTGCCTTGTGATGTCTCTTGGTAAAAATTGGGGGTGAGGTAGGGATAGATTTTTTCTTTGGTAAACCACCTCACATCTTTTTTGAGTTTGTCCATTTTCTTGTTAGTCAGGTAGGTTTCAAAGTCCTTCATCTCTGATTTAATTTTTTCCAAGCAGTTCTTACCATCTTCCACAGCTGTGGATGTACTCAGTTTCTCTTCAAGATCATTAATTTCCCGCAGGAGGGTAGATGCTACATCCTTCGCCGTTTCAATAATGAGCATCATCCAGTCCCTGGAGCAGCGGTTGGAAATAAGTGACCACCGCTCCAGGAACTTTTTGACGTCAATAAAGAGTGCTGGGGCATTACGTACTCTCAAACCTGTGGGGATCACACCTGCTTCTAAGTATTTGAACATATAGAAAGCATGTGATTCGATTCGTTTAAGCCTCTTACGCATGTTCAGGAGATTCTGCCATTCACTATTCCCTAGTTGCTGTGGAGGGGTAGGAGTGCTATCACCTGCTAATTTACCCATTAAGGTGTTAAAGTCATCATCTGTGAAGCCAAATGTCTGAAAAGAATCCATTCTAAAAAAAGAAGCAAAGAGATGAGGTGAAACAAAGAAGCGTAAGGTCAATATGAATTAGAACAAAAAAGAAAAGAAATGCCAGGGAAGAGTACTCTAAGGCAAGTAAGAACCACAAGGAAAAACCACAACAGTGAAAATATCTTACAGCTCAAACAAAGGAAATAAATCACAAAGTTACAAATGCAAATCCCACGGTTGAAAAACCGCGAATATGTTAAACATGAGCGATGGGACCCCCTCAAGAAATTGCTTTATGGCCCAGGAACCGAGGGGAGGAGAAAACATAAAGCTAGAAGGATGTTCCTGCAATGGCCGTATCATTCAGTAATGTGTATACATCTCTAATTAATCAACAAAAATAGTGACAGAACATAAAAAATGCAAGTGAGGTTCATTCAAAAAATATATATTTTTATTTTCTTATTCTATTTTGTTTTTATGTGAATATAAATAAATTTAATTCTTAATCAGCGAATCATCTTTTGTAAAGTTCATAGGTAATACATGAAAATGTTTGACAAAAATTCATAAAGGACACAAAAACATATCTAAAATCCAAAACAAATTAGTAGACGTTCCCCTGAAAAGCAATCATACACAGCAACTCACTCACGTGCTGACAGTCATTCTACATTCATACCACATACAAAGATGCAAAAAGAAGGAACTGGATCCCAATTAGCAAGATGGTTACGCTAATGTGGTTCAAGGGCAACGAGGTGCGATTGTTAGCCCTTGTGGCGGGTCTACGCGCGTTTCGGTGGGCAAGCCACCTTCATCAGGACCTTGTACATCGGATTGTGCAGTTAGCAGGGGATCAGACAAGCAAACAGATTGGCCTGAAAGGAAAAGACAGATCTGTCACTATCACATACACAAAAATTCTATAAACAAGTGAGCATTAGTACATTCACTATTGGGTAAAACCCGTGGTTCATTACTCTAGTAAGAGAGAAAATCTCTCAGAGATGAGAGCAGAAAAATCTAATCGTATAAGAGCAGAATATTAACACAAAGTGAACGGTCACACTATCATTTAATGGGGGACCCATAGTGCAGTGAAATAGTTAATTCTGCACAAGCCAATTAAAAGGGTACTTCATATAAGGAGATATGCAGTCATTACATAATACTTACAGGGTGATAGAAAAGCTATCACTAAAACGAGGTCTCTATAAGAGTAGATTGATGGGGTCACTCAGGTGGTGCTGCATCTATAAGGGGGCCAGAGGAAACTGTTACAGTCGGTTCTGGTATAAGAATTTCCAAGATATACATATATGGTCCCTAATACTAAGGCTTACCCGGAATGCCAAGTCAGATGTGTTAGGTGACCCTCAAAGCTTCATATAGGTGTCTAAGATATCAAATTCTGTGTAGAAGGCTAAAAAAGAAATGTGTAAAATCCCAGGTCAAGGTTATTACTGGAGGGACACTAATCCTCTGAATTAGCTAAGCTGCCTGTAAATAGCACTATGAAAAAGACATACCAAAATGAGCAAGTTGTATCCATAAAAATGTGGATTCTGAAGAAATACTCCTATTATTTAGAGGGTCCCAGGGTACTGTAGTCCAAGTGGGGCATCAACTCCCATGTGATTTCGATCTCTAATGTAATATAAAGAGATACCAACACGTCTGTCAGAGACAACATGCATGCCAAAGGGTTGTTATATACATGGGAGGCTAGAGATCCTATGTAGAAAACTTACAATTATTAATGGCGATCAATTGTCGTAAACAACACGTGTTCTGCAAGGTAATTCGATACTGTGGCATCACCGCGACCCTACAAGACAAGGAAATATGGGTAAGTTCCGATACCATGGCGACATGGTGGTGCAGAGTGACGTGCACTAACTCAATCAGATCCCCGGAAAGTTAAACAAGGGACGTATATGTTATTAGGTCTAGAATATGTTGGTTAGTGTAGATGATATTTTAAAATGGGTCCCAAAAGCATAGGGATACCGTGAAGGAGTTAAAAGATCTGAGCGCGCTACGTTAATAAACGGCACTACCCCATCAGAGCAGGTTGCGTCTCCGAGTAGAAGCAAGGAAATGCTCTCCACCCCTGTAGCTCCGTTCAATTCCTGTTCCCTTTACCGTAGGTTCGGCGAGTGGCGTTGCAGGCGTCTACGCGTCCCCGGGGCCCTCCGACAGACATTGTTTATCTCTGCCCATATTTATACTTGGAGTATCGCGGGAGAGAGGAGAAACCGCGAGAATCTCTTAGTATGGAGATCAACGAGGGACTACGATATGGCGGCCATGTTAGGTGTACCCAAACAGCCGAGTTGATGTATTTACGAAGTAAAGACAGAAAAGGGATTCTGGAGTGATGAAAAAACGGCTGAATCTTAAAGGTCGTAACTGCCACGATCGAATTATGTTTAGAGTGATGTTTATTAACTTAAAAGCCCATCAGGGAGTAAGTCTAATAAAATTGCTGTCAGCTCATAGGAAAATGCAGGCTGGAAAAGTGCCTGCTTGACAATAATATGCAAGGGTGCATGCCGAAAGTTCAAAAGTGAAGAGAGGATTCTAAAATGAATAGCAACTACCAAAATGAATCCGGAATAAGTCCTCTAAAGGTACAGATTAAGGACGGGCAGACAAGGACAAGAGATCAAGGTTCTTTACTTGGTGACATACCAAGATATCTCTTCGTTAAGTCCTCGCTTGACACTATCCAACAGAAAAATCCAGAAAGTTTCACGTTTTTTGCGCGTGACTTCAATGGGCTCACCCATTTTCGGGGCGACTTTTTCCAGGATGGACCATTTGATCTCATCCTCTTTGTGTAGTTTCTCAATACAGTGTACTACTAATGGGGCTGAAAGTTTCTTGGTCCTAATGGCAGATTTATGTTCGCTGAAACGAACGCGAAACTCGCGTCCTGTTTCGCCAACATAGGCTAGGCCACAGTCACAGAACAAGATGTACACTATATTGCTACTACGGCAGTTGGTAAGGTGGCGTAATTTAATATTTTTTTCATTGTAAGTCACCACGTTAGAAGTAAGGGCTGAGTTACAAGCATGGCAGCCGCCACACCTATGGTTCCCCACAACTGCAGGGAGACCAGTGATTGACAGTTGGTTATTGAAATGGGTATTCCTAGTCAGGGGTCTTGCATGAACCAGCATGTCCCTTAAATTTCTGTTTCTTCTGTAGGCTAACATAGGGAGGGGAAGTGCCGTGCCACTTTCATCCAAGTTTAGAATTTTCCAGTTTTTATAGATGATATTTCTCAACTTATGGTTCAGGGTGGAGTGGTTAATCACGCAGGTAATCCGTTCGTGTTTGTTTTTGGATTTGCCTTGAAGAAGTGCTGATCTATTGAAGTATTTAGCCCGTTTATAGGCCTGTCGCACTAGGCGATATGGATAACCTCTTTTGAGTAGTCGTTCTTTCAGGGCATCTCCATGTCGATGGAATGAACTCATATCCGTACAATTCCGGCGAATCCGGAGGAATTCGCCGAAAGGTATAGATTCCCTTTGGCAATTGGGATGGAAGCTAGCAAATTCCAAAATAGTATTTTTGGCAGTACTTTTTCTGAAAAGACTAACCGCTAACTGTCCGTTAGTGCCTAAGATGCTAATGTCTAGGAAGTCTACCTGCTGAGTGCTAAGATTCATCGTGAACCTCAGGTTCGTATCACTGGCATTAAGCCAGAGGTAGAAGGTCTGTAGTTCCTCTTCCGACCCTTTCCAAATAAAAAAAATATCATCAATGAAGCGCTTCCAGACAAAAATATTCTCAAAAAAAGGTGCAAGTTCATTAAAAATATTTTTCAATTCCCACTCCCCCATGAAGGTATTAGCTAGGAATACCCATTTCAATAACCAACTGTCAATCACTGGTCTCCCTGCAGTTGTGGGGAACCATAGGTGTGGCGGCTGCCATGCTTGTAACTCAGCCCTTACTTCTAACGTGGTGACTTACAATGAAAAAAATATTAAATTACGCCACCTTACCAACTGCCGTAGTAGCAATATAGTGTACATCTTGTTCTGTGACTGTGGCCTAGCCTATGTTGGCGAAACAGGACGCGAGTTTCGCGTTCGTTTCAGCGAACATAAATCTGCCATTAGGACCAAGAAACTTTCAGCCCCATTAGTAGTACACTGTATTGAGAAACTACACAAAGAGGATGAGATCAAATGGTCCATCCTGGAAAAAGTCGCCCCGAAAATGGGTGAGCCCATTGAAGTCACGCGCAAAAAACGTGAAACTTTCTGGATTTTTCTGTTGGATAGTGTCAAGCGAGGACTTAACGAAGAGATATCTTGGTATGTCACCAAGTAAAGAACCTTGATCTCTTGTCCTTGTCTGCCCGTCCTTAATCTGTACCTTTAGAGGACTTATTCCGGATTCATTTTGGTAGTTGCTATTCATTTTAGAATCCTCTCTTCACTTTTGAACTTTCGGCATGCACCCTTGCATATTATTGTCAAGCAGGCACTTTTCCAGCCTGCATTTTCCTATGAGCTGACAGCAATTTTATTAGACTTACTCCCTGATGGGCTTTTAAGTTAATAAACATCACTCTAAACATAATTCGATCGTGGCAGTTACGACCTTTAAGATTCAGCCGTTTTTTCATCACTCCAGAATCCCTTTTCTGTCTTTACTTCGTAAATACATCAACTCGGCTGTTTGGGTACACCTAACATGGCCGCCATATCGTAGTCCCTCGTTGATCTCCATACTAAGAGATTCTCGCGGTTTCTCCTCTCTCCCGCGATACTCCAAGTATAAATATGGGCAGAGATAAACAATGTCTGTCGGAGGGCCCCGGGGACGCGTAGACGCCTGCAACGCCACTCGCCGAACCTAAGGTAAAGGGAACAGGAATTGAACGGAGCTACAGGGGTGGAGAGCATTTCCTTGCTTCTACTCGGAGACGCAACCTGCTCTGATGGGGTAGTGCCGTTTATTAACGTAGCGCGCTCAGATCTTTTAACTCCTTCACGGTATCCCTATGCTTTTGGGACCCATTTTAAAATATCATCTACACTAACCAACATATTCTAGACCTAATAACATATACGTCCCTTGTTTAACTTTCCGGGGATCTGATTGAGTTAGTGCACGTCACTCTGCACCACCATGTCGCCATGGTATCGGAACTTACCCATATTTCCTTGTCTTGTAGGGTCGCGGTGATGCCACAGTATCGAATTACCTTGCAGAACACGTGTTGTTTACGACAATTGATCGCCATTAATAATTGTAAGTTTTCTACATAGGATCTCTAGCCTCCCATGTATATAACAACCCTTTGGCATGCATGTTGTCTCTGACAGACGTGTTGGTATCTCTTTATATTACATTAGAGATCGAAATCACATGGGAGTTGATGCCCCACTTGGACTACAGTACCCTGGGACCCTCTAAATAATAGGAGTATTTCTTCAGAATCCACATTTTTATGGATACAACTTGCTCATTTTGGTATGTCTTTTTCATAGTGCTATTTACAGGCAGCTTAGCTAATTCAGAGGATTAGTGTCCCTCCAGTAATAACCTTGACCTGGGATTTTACACATTTCTTTTTTAGCCTTCTACACAGAATTTGATATCTTAGACACCTATATGAAGCTTTGAGGGTCACCTAACACATCTGACTTGGCATTCCGGGTAAGCCTTAGTATTAGGGACCATATATGTATATCTTGGAAATTCTTATACCAGAACCGACTGTAACAGTTTCCTCTGGCCCCCTTATAGATGCAGCACCACCTGAGTGACCCCATCAATCTACTCTTATAGAGACCTCGTTTTAGTGATAGCTTTTCTATCACCCTGTAAGTATTATGTAATGACTGCATATCTCCTTATATGAAGTACCCTTTTAATTGGCTTGTGCAGAATTAACTATTTCACTGCACTATGGGTCCCCCATTAAATGATAGTGTGACCGTTCACTTTGTGTTAATATTCTGCTCTTATACGATTAGATTTTTCTGCTCTCATCTCTGAGAGATTTTCTCTCTTACTAGAGTAATGAACCACGGGTTTTACCCAATAGTGAATGTACTAATGCTCACTTGTTTATAGAATTTTTGTGTATGTGATAGTGACAGATCTGTCTTTTCCTTTCAGGCCAATCTGTTTGCTTGTCTGATCCCCTGCTAACTGCACAATCCGATGTACAAGGTCCTGATGAAGGTGGCTTGCCCACCGAAACGCGCGTAGACCCGCCACAAGGGCTAACAATCGCACCTCGTTGCCCTTGAACCACATTAGCGTAACCATCTTGCTAATTGGGATCCAGTTCCTTCTTTTTGCATCTTTGTATGTGGTATGAATGTAGAATGACTGTCAGCACGTGAGTGAGTTGCTGTGTATGATTGCTTTTCAGGGGAACGTCTACTAATTTGTTTTGGATTTTAGATATGTTTTTGTGTCCTTTATGAATTTTTGTCAAACATTTTCATGTATTACCTATGAACTTTACAAAAGATGATTCGCTGATTAAGAATTAAATTTATTTATATTCACATAAAAACAAAATAGAATAAGAAAATAAAAATATATATTTTTTGAATGAACCTCACTTGCATTTTTTATGTTCTGTCACTATTTTTGTTGATTAATTAGAGATGTATACACATTACTGAATGATACGGCCATTGCAGGAACATCCTTCTAGCTTTACACTGGTGTTGCGCACACACATGTCCAAAGGACGTGTGTGTGTAACATACAACTTAGAAAAATGCACTAATGAGCATTTTTCTAAGTTTTTGCTATTTACCACGTAGTTAGACTTAGCGGGAAATAGCGGCCCCAGATAGCGAATTCGCAATCTTGGAATGGTTCATGCATTGCATTTAAGGAATCGCAAATTGCAATTCCTTAAATGCAATCGCAATTTGAGAACTCGCAATTATTTGCGAATTCTTAAATTGCGAGTGCATGAACCCTTGATGCATCTCAAATGCCATTTTTGCGGGCGCCAATGGCCGATTTTTGCGATTCGCACCGTTTGCGCTGGCAAAAATGCTTGATGCATCTACCTGAAAGATTCAATCACCAATGATGTGCTATTAGGATTTTGCAGTAACCCAGGAGCAGATTGCCCCTTAGAGAGACATGCTGATCCATGCTGCCTACCTATATTTAAGGACATGGCACTCTAAGGTGACTTTCAATTTCATTCCTAACGTACCCTTGTGGCGGTTTTGTATTTCTTACAATGCACGATATTGACAGCTGCTCAAGAGCCCATTTTTGTGTGATACCTTTAACTGATAATTTTTGTTTGAACATTAACATAGCTTACCGTTAGGTAGCAGCTCACAGCATTTTGAGGTGAGCAGGTCGCTTGCTATCATGTTCAAACACAAATTAAAAATGTGAGAATGCAAAACGTTGTTGGATAAAATGCCAGGATTAGTTAAACATGACATTAGCGTGCATCTTATTGCCCTAATCTACTTTGTGCACGTTTTCCTCCCTATGGGTGTTCTAACATCCTAACACTAGCCAATGGGAACGTTGCGATCAATGATGAAAAGCACATCTGTGTACATGTAGGCTGGAGGGAGGAAAGTGGACCAGTGTGAAGATATTTTCAGCATCTTCTACGTTTAACCCTGTCTGAGATTATTGCATGAGAGAGAGCGCGAGAGAGAGAATGAGAGAGAGAGAGAGAGAGAGAGAAATAGCATGTAGCTGTAGTCTCTGCAAATGATGCAGCACAAACATAACATGCTCATCTGCATCGCTGTCACACATCAGCATTTGGGAGAAGGAGGTGACTGGCATATTGTAGAAGTGTTTCTATTGCATGCAGGCACAGCCCACCTGTGACACTGTGATGAGACCTGGGTGAAATTTAAATTACGCTGGCATAGTTCGCATGATTTGAAAATTTGGTTTTATGCTTATGTAAAATTCCAGAAATTACACAATTACACCATTTACAGTAAAAAAAAAAAACAGGAATGCACCATGTATGGTAAGTATTTACAGCAAACACACAGGAAAAACAGAACTTGAGCGTCTGTTGTTCATGGTGCTTCTATGTTTTTTGCACTCTACATCCTCGTGTCAAAAATTGACACTTTAATGAGTTGGTGGTGCATTTGTCAACCCGGCGTATGCCAGATATGCCGCTGGCCGCGCGACGCGAAGGGGAGCTAAAGCGAGACAGCGTCTTAGTACCACATGCCGCGCGAGCAGAACGATAGCGCGCCGGCCCTGGAGCCGCCCCTTTTCCAAACGACCAATGGGTGGCGACACTGGGCAAGCGGGAGGCGGACTCACGGGACCTATAACTAGCGCAGCTAACATGGCTCGGTCTTTTCCTGCCGCGTTTCCTGGGCTGCTCTGCGCTGTTGGTTGCTCTTTAGGCGTTGTTCATGTCGCGGCCTCTGTGTGGCCTCTGTGCGGCCGTCCTGCGCCTGCCTGCCTCGCTGGTCTTGCGTCGGTTTGTCTGCCTCGACGGGTGTGCGGTGAGTGCTGTGATCAGGGCCCGCTTGTGGGCTTTCGCGGGTTGTTGTTCCGATGCAGAGTGGCGGTTTGCTGCCGTCTAGGTGTGTGGGACATAACAAGGGTATGGACCATTGCTTAAGTAAAAGGGGCTCAAAGGAGTTCTCAGAATGATGAAGGGCTGAGTGGCTTTGCGGAGAGTAAAACTTATGGCATCAAGGTAATAAAGATAGCAACAGCAGGCGCCTAGCTGGCTTGTCTGCTGATTCTGATCACTTTCAATTTAGATTGAACCCCCGAATAAACTAAATTTGTATGAAAGTGGGGAAATTATACCTTAGTTGCTTAAACAATCGAAGCACATCACAATCACGAAATATGTTAAAACGGAAATCACCCTCATGAGCCCTTAGTGCAAATGTCTTTTAAGTGCCAGAATGTGATCTAGATAATAGATACATTGGGTTAGGGAATTATCCATATTTTCAGATCTCCTAATCTTAGCTTAAAAACTTTCGAAGAAAACAACTACCTACTTTTTCCAATATCATTGTTACGACAAACCCGGTGTAATCCCAGAACATAACAGTTCTTGGGCAGTGGTAAAGCTGTGGGTAAGAAAAGCACAAGAAAGTGAGATGTGGGTGTTTGGAGCTTCCAGAACCATCCCCCACACCAGTGTACCACAGAGGCAAATGGGGGTGACCTATCAGGCAGAACATTTCTTTCCAGGTTGCTTTCAGAACACCACTTTTTAGAGCAGAGAGTGCCTGATTGTAAGTACCTAAGCGAGTGGAGGAAGGGAGCAGTACTGTAATTCTACTGCAGAGTGTATTTTAAGACCTAGGGGAATACAAAATAGCACTTATGGAATTGATACAAGTGGAGGAAGGGAGCAGTACTGCAATTCTACCGCAGAGTTGTAATTTTAAACCTAGGGGAATACAAAATAGCACTTATGGAACTGATACAAGCACCTTATCTTGATGTTGTCCTTCAACAGTCTGCTGTTGTGATGTGTATATTTACAGAATAGATATGATATATTTTGTTGAAGACCATTGCTGGTATCTGGTTGTAAATTCACGCACAAAATGCCTTCAACACAAATGTTGACAGTAAGAATACCTACAGCAATACCCAGCAGTTGATGCCCCTATTAGCTATATGCTGAAACATTAGCATGAAAGGAATTGTCAACTGCAAGCATCTCCCTATAAATAGGGTAGGTTTGGGGCTGAGATACTAAATTAAAGAGGTCGGACAAGTCGAATTGAAACAGGGTGAAATTACAGACAAATATGGTGGGTTATAGTTTGAGGATTAGGTCTTTTCAGTACCCCAGGTTTGTCCTGTTTTGTTTCATACTCCAATGAGCGACAGAATGGTTGTTTCTTATATGTAAGTTTCGAAGTGGTATTTTGTGGTATCTTGGGTGCGCACGATGATCTACTTCTCCAGGAGGATTAGTTTTAAGGCTAAAGCAAGGGGTCACAACGGGAACGATGGGTTCAAGGTGAATGATGCCTGTAATCCAAGGTGAATGATGCCTGTAATCCCGTACGTGACGTGCGGGGGTTAGCAACTGCATTACAGAAGGGGAAAGTGACAAGGGGCAGGTTACAAGAGAAACCAAGCTCAATTGGAGGCGGCATACCGTACAGGGACAATGTCTGCGAAGAACCAGAAAGCGTATTCCTGAGTGTTAAATTTCGAACTGGGGTAATCATAAATGCTTAGAACCCTGGAGTTGACAGTGCCCCTATGAAGTTGGGCAGGCGAAGGGAGCTCGGGTTATGAGCCACCCTAACATGCAAGGGGGATAGGTGGAATGCTTATTTGGACTGGGGGTGAACATATCCCTCCTGGATGTACAGGTGGTACGAAACAGCGAGGCAAAGTAGCTAGGTGGGTGGGGGGGCTCTGTCATCGACGGGGGCCTCCTCCAGAGCTGTGGCGGAGTACAGGGCGATCTGGAAGCAGATGGACAGTAAGGGTATCTCTGCGGCAGAAGGATACAGTCAATACCTCTGCCTGGCACAGTAGGGGTGCCTGAGCCAAGGACCTGGAGCCGAGGGGGTTCCAGGAAACAGCGTCGGCGCCCCGTTAGTCCTTCGGGCGGTCGGGGGGCCTGAACCGACCGGGGGTGTGCCTCATCGCTCCGCCCTGACAGGGGGGGCGGGAGTAGAACGAAATAAAGTGTTAACGTATTGCACCGTCAAGAGCATCGACTTACCGTGCAAGATGGCTAATTAGGCATGCGGGTCAGCGAGGGGCTGCCGCATTGGATCGCCTGTAAGATGACCCACCTTATCTGCTACTTGTTATGCAAAATAAACCTGCACCACCGTTTCCCATAATTCTGTCTCATGAGTCTCCTTGGTATGAAAGTGGTATGGGGCTCAAGGTGGAGCGAGCGCTGGCGGTGTGGGCACTATGCCGCTGGCCGCGCGACGCGAAGGGGAGCTAAAGCGAGACAGCGTCTTAGTACCACATGCCGCGCGAGCAGAACGATAGCGCGCCGGCCCTGGAGCCGCCCCTTTTTCAAACGACCAATGGGTGGTGACACTGGGCAAGCGGGAGGCGGACTCACGGGACCTATAACTAGCGCAGCTAACATGGCTCGGTCTTTTCCTGCCGCGTTTCCTGGGCTGCTCTGCGCTGTTCCCACCCTGGCCCTGACCCAGCAGCAGAGCGGCAGGCGAGTTGTGAACAACTAATGGTCTGTTTTGTGTTGCAGGCGGAGTCACAGGGCGATCTGGAAGCAGATGGACAGTAAGGGTACCTCTGCGGCAGAAGGATACAGTCAATACCTCTGCCTGGCACAGTAGGGGTGCCTGAGCCAAGAACCTGGAGCCGAGGGGGTTCCAGGAAACAGCGTCGGCGCCCCGTTAGTCCTTCGGGCGGTCGGGGGGCCTGAACCGACCGGGGGTGTGCCTCATCGCTCCGCCCTGACAGGGGGGGCGGGAGTAGAACGAAATAAAGTGTTAACGTATTGCACCGTCAAGAGCATCGACTTACCGTGCAAGATGGCTAATTAGGCATGCGGGTCAGCGAGGGGCTGCCGCATTGGATCGCCTGTAAGATGACCCACCTTATCTGCTACTTGTTATGCAAAATAAACCTGCACCACCGTTTCCCATAATTCTGTCTCATGAGTCTCCTTGGTATGAAAGTGGTATGGGGCTCAAGGTGGAGCGAGCGCTGGCGGTGTGGGCACTATGTCGCACCCATGCGTTTGCGCCGGGAGCGGTGCCGTGCAGCACGAGTGATAAAAGGGGTGGTGTGGCCGCACGATGCCAGTCCGGACCCAACTGCTATACTCTGTTTCAGTGTGATTCCTGCTGCGCCCGCATGTACAAAGGCCTGGGGTGCCTGAGGTTACAAACCCTTTACACTGGCGACAGGCGCACCCATGGCCGAACCCACGCTCCCACATGTCAGCTGCCATACCGGCGACACGCCCAGCTGTTCAGCTCATCATCGGCTCAGCAAAAAGAGGCAGGAGTGCCGTCCGCGCTTCTCGACCCCAGCGGTTTACCAAGACCAGAAGCAGAATACCTGCAGAGGCAACAACACACGCTGGAGGTCGGCTGAAGTCGGTAAGAGTGCAAGACCCCCTCGCATGAAACAGGAGCCTGCTGAGGCCTGCGCAGGAGGCGCTGCACCACCCCAGGCAGCCCGCATGTGGCGAGACCCCCGCCCACCTGGGAAGATGTGACCCCAAGTGGAACAAGCATTTACAATGCAATGGTCTCGGCATTATTAAAGGTAGAGCTATTGGCATTGCTTACGACTTTTTTAAAAAAAATCATAAATAAATAGCAATGTCATTTACATTGCCAATAGCTTAATCGTTAAATAAATGGCATGGTCATTTACAATGCCAATAGCTTAATCGCTCGCATATGCATGACCTATTGCATTCACACCCACACAGAGCCACACACACACACACATACAGAGCCACCCACAGTCATTCACATAGAGCCACCCACACACTGAGCCACCTACACAGAGCCACCCTCACACAGACAGAGCCACCCACACATAGAGCCACCTACAAAAAAAGCTATCTACACAGAGCCACACACACACACAGAGCCACACACACAGAGGCACAGACACACACACACACACACACACACAGAGCAACACACACACAGAGCTACACACACACAGAGCCACACACACACAGAGCCACACGCACACACAGACCCAGTCACACACAGACCCAGTCACACACACAGACAGAGCCACACACACACAGACAGAGCCACACACACACAGAGCCAAACAGACAGAGCCACACACACACAGTGCCACACTCACAAACACAGACAGACCCAAAAACAGACAGACAGAGCCACACACACACACAGACAGACAGAGCCACACACCAACACACACAGAGCTCAACACACACAGAGCCCAACACACACAGAGCCCAACACACACAGAGCCCAACACACACAGAGCCCAACACACCTCGCGCAGAGACAGCAGTAAATGTTTCCATTGTGGTTTTTCCAATAAATGCGCCATGAATCATGCGAGGCCTGTCTGCCTCTTGATTCTCACCATGAGCGGTTACTGCTTTACCAGAAGCCATAAATCAGAAGAGTAAAACTACACAACAGGTAATCTTTATCCCCCCCCCTCCTCTACCCTCTGTGCCTTGTTTCGGATTCCTGCTTTTCCGCAGAACTCGGTGCTTCCTGGAAAGCCATCCCCTGGCCTCGTTAATACATTCATGTTTCGGTAATCTGGTCCTCGTTTAACTTCAGAGAGTGTTCCATGTGTGTTGATATCCTGAAAACAATCGAAGCTCTCAAGGAAAATGTATGCAGTTTGCATCAAATGGACAGGTATCCATCACTTCATTTACAAGACGCTGTTATAAGTAACATCAGCTTAACTGGTGATCTACCGGAGATTAAACATTGCACTGCACATCACGCCACAGTCTCCACACGGAAGGAGCATACAATAAAGTCTAAATCTCTAACAATCTCTTATACATGGAAACGCAGAGGTAGGCCTCAGAAAAATCTGTTCTTGTGTCAGCCTACGAAGGTGGGGTGAATCCTTTTTTTTTTTCTATTAAGCACCGCTTCACGGACACCCGCGCTCGGATTATTTATATATTTCTTAACTTTAACAGTGAGCGCGGCGCCCACTTCAAGGACACCGTGCTCAGTGTTAAAGTTAAGAAATATATAGAAGAAACCACGCGCAAACACACATACCCCAATGCGGGCCCACACACACTCATTATATATACAAACGCTAACATACACTGACACACCCAGTCACCACTACAGGCCACACACACACACACACACACACACACACACACACACACAATGACACACATATACAGGGGCAGACACTGCTACAGGGGCAGACACTGCTGCAGGAGCACGCACTCATCACCCACACAGAGACAGACAGCACTGCAGGCCACAAACACCGATCATGCACACACATCGGGGGCAGACACCGCTGCAGGCCGCAAACACCGATCATGCACACACATCGGGGGCAGACACCGCTGCAGGCCACAAACACCGATCATGCACACACATCGGGGGCAGACACAGCTGCAGGCCACAAACACCCATCATGCACACACATCGGGGGCAGACACCGCTGCAGGCCACAAACACCCATCATGCACACACATCGGGGGCAGACACCACTGCAGGCCACAAACACCCATCATGCACACACATTGGGGACAGATACCGCTGCAGGCCACAAACACCCATCATGCACACACATCGGGTTAGGTGCCGCTATACATAAGTATGTCTTGAGTACATTTAAAAGCAGTATCGAAACCTAACCTTCTGTGAAAGGGCTGATGTCCTGCTGCTGTGTGAGGTGTCATGGGAGCCTTGAACTTGTATATGTAGCTTGTAGTTTCAGGCCAGTCCAATCTCTTTTCCAACTACTGTTTAAATCAGGCGGTGAACTTTGCATTATTTGGAAATGTTAAGGAATCCTTCACCTCCGGCAGCACTGCATAGGGAAAACTGGATTTAGATGGGCTGTGCAAGATACTATGGCCCTGATTACACCCTTTGTTGCTTGTAATCCCCTTTTCATGTGCTCACTTCCAAGTCGGGGTATCTGCCCATGCCTACTCTGTGCTATTTGCCCACGGGTAATACCCGACGAGAATCTTGTTGGTAATTGGCACCAAATTGTGATGTGTGCCCCCTCAAACACGCACAATTGAACAACCACTACAGGCCACACACACACACACAATGACACATATATACAGGGGCAGACACTGCTACAGGGGCAGACATTGCTGCAGGAGCACGCACGCATCACCCACACAGGGACAGACACCACTGCAGGCCACTGTGGTTCCGTGGTTCCGAATTGGGTTCGATAGTTCCGAACCCGATTTATGAAGATCGTCGGAAATGGACGATTTTGGTCTCAGCAGACCGCAAATGGCGAGTGTAACGTGTCTGAGTGTTTTTCGTATGAATCGATATAGGAGAACACTCTGTATTCGAGGATTTAGTCTGAACCTCCGGGATTCCATTTTGTATGCGGCAGCCATTTTGTGTGGTTGCCCTAACATAGGCCCGATGACTGCGGCCTCGCGAGTCCTTGAGACAGGTACGCCTTAGCTGACTTCTGGTTGACCTGGCCGAACTGACTCCTTGCCTGGGGCGAATCCCGCTGAGCCAGTTCCTTGTTTAGCAGCTGGTCTGATAAAGATCAAAGGGCAGGACGTGTCCGAGTTTATGGTACACCGTTCCCACCTCTCTATCTCCTTCCCATCTGTTTCTGCCTTTCCTTTACGACATGTTCATCGATCTGGGTTGAGGGGTTTATGATGGGTTTGTCCGGCCTGATTGAACACGAAACCGAGCATGTGTGTGATCGTTTATGGTGGGCTGGACAACGGAAAATGGGATTCTCTTTGACTGTCGTCATTTGCTACTTTTGAAATGCTACGTTGTCATTGGTCAGTTTGTATGCACCAAATGTAAATTGTAATGCTGCCTGAGGCATGATTTTCGGCATAAAAGACCAAGCTCCGTTTACCGAAAGTGTGCAGTCTCTGACGAACTACCCGTGTGTACTTCGTAGATCTCTGTCCCTGGTTGCAACCAATAAACTTTGGTCTTTGACGTCATCAAGAAGTATCCCGTGTCTCTGTTTGCCAAACAGGGGAACTCGAAGGTTTCAGGCGTTCTCCCTGACGCCGCTGGGTTCTAAAAACCCGGTCCTTCAGTTGGCGCCCAACGTTGGGCGACTTCAGCGGTACCGGTCCAAGCCAGAGGTTCGTGAGAAGCTTTGTGAGAAAATTCTGGATGAAGGTCAGCCACTTCAACGACCCCTGTATGTCGTCGTGGTCCGAAAGTCTTTGCTGCGAGGTTTCCCGCTTTCCGACGGCTACGAAGGACTGCTGCCCTGACTGTCGCCCTGTTTTGGAGCCTTAGACATTTGTAGAGCGAGATGATTGACGGGTCTTCTGGTGACGCCATCGACATTTCAGTTAAGTATAAACGGAGCGTCTCCTAGTCCTTAGTTTGTTTATATCCTTTAGTGGATAGCTTTGATTTGGTACCTGCAGGCACCAAAGCCAAGGGATTTGTGTATTCACGAGACTATCGTTTTCAGATTCCCCTTGTTGTTTGAAGCTATACTAGTGTGCAAGATGCCTGGTTTTAGCAGTCTTAGAAAATTGTTTAGTTGTGGTACTTTGAGGGATTCCCGGTTAGAGGACTCGTGTCCGGTTCCTCCGATCGGAACTCCTACATACGAACTGTATGTGAAGCATGGTGTGGGTCCTATTAGCTATAATGAGATTTGGATAAAATACACGAAGAGTGACGGTGTCCTACAGTGGCCCCGTTACGGTAGTTTTGAGACAGAAATCTTAGATAACCTTGAAGTGAGGTTGTTCAATAAGAAAGCCCGGCCGGTAATGTTTGACTCTTTCTGCATATGGTGCAAAGAAGCCAAACAGAAAGAAATAAAGTTAGCAAAGAAGAATAAGAAGGGTATGTCTATGGTGCAAGCTGCCATTGCATACAGAGATAATGAAGAAGAGCAAAAGAGTGAGCAGATGCTTAGAGTGAAGAAGTTAGCGGTAGACAGATGCTACCCGTTATTGCCGTCTAAAGAGCAGAAAGATGAGAAGGATCTTGCAAAAGATCCCTTAATGTTGCATTTGTTAAATTCATCGCCACCTTATGTGCAGAATGCTACGGCACCACCGCCACCGGTCGTGGCTGTGCAATTGCCTGCTGTTTTGCCTCCTGTTATTCCTCCGCAGCCAGCTCCTTCGTTGGCTACTGTCCCTTTGGCGCAGCCTCCTCAGGGGCCGCCAACTTTGTCTCTTCCTGCTACTACTGTTTCTATGCCTGTTCCGACTATGGATTCTTCTACTATTGTTTCGTCTCCTCTTGTTCTTCCGACTACTCCTTCTCCTAGACAGCGGATGACTGCTGCTTTTTCTGGTTTTCTGACTCCTTGGTTGGGACAATTTGGTATGTCTCCTGTAAGTGAGCGTAGACAGCTGCGTAGTCAGTTGCCTGATACAGATGAGCGAGTGGTTCTGGATCATATGGCGCGTAGATGGGTGACGTACAAGTCCCAGTACGATCTTGAGGGTATTATGGATGTTTTCCGGCAATGGGAAGCACCAAAACAACGTTATGTTTTCGAGCTTATGTGTGCATTCCTCCATGAACAATGGACGGATGAAGTGGGTAAAGCTCCTGAAGAATTGTTCCGATTGCGTTCCGAGTTTGCAAAAGGAACGATTGTGAGTCTACACGACATCGAGAAAGCGGTGTCGATGTTATTGTCACTTCGAAGCAATGTCCCTACTGAACGGCTGTTTGAGCCAGATTCGTCAGTTAGGAGACATGCGCGTCAGTATCCGATGCGAGAGGTTCCTCCGGTATGGAGACCTGCTGATGCTGCTGCTATTCCACCTGTTCTTGTGCATTTTCAGCGAGTATGGGTTCATGTTCCATGGAAACGTGCAGAAGTTTTAGCGCTTAAACAGACTTTACCTGATCCGCGGAAGAATCGGAGGGATATTATAAAGAGCTTACGCAAACTGTGAGTTCGTGCGTCATGAATTTGGCGGACATAGACATGTTGTTTGGGAATGTAGTTCCACAGCCCATCTGGAATGTCATTCGACATACGGATCATGATAATGAACTGGGTGATTCGTGTGTGAATCTTGTTGCTGCAAATGATAGACAAGTTGGAGGTGCTAAGCCTGAAAATATCATTACTGAACTTCCTGGTAGAATTATTACTTTCATGAAGACTTTGATGCCCTAAGTGCGTGTTAATTGGGATAAGTTGTCTGCTTGTAAGCAGAAGAAAGATGAGACTGTGTCAGATTTTTTCTCGCGTTTCGAAGAAACTTTTTTGATCATAGTGGTCAGGATATGGCTACCGAGGGTGGTCAGAGATTATTCGTTGATAAATTTGTGCACAATCTTCTTCCTGAGTTATGTACTAAGTTGAAGGATTCCGAGAGTGCTTGGCCTTTTTCTACATCGGCGCAGATTCTAGCTACAGCTCAGTACTATGAGAATAGGCGTAAGGATGAGTTAGAGAAAGCGGATAAGAAGACTAAGGAATTGAAGACTAAAGTTCTTCTACAACAAGCTTATCCACCCCGTGTTAATAATCAGCGTGATTATCAACAGCCTCAACAGTATTTGAGGAACTCGCAAAGAGACAAGACCCCTCAACAGCGTATTCCGTATGGGTCTAATCAGTGTGCGTATTGTAGAGAAGAGGGCCACTACAAGAATAGTTGTCCTATTCTGTTGCAACGTGCAAATAGTGCTCCTGGTGTGAGAGAGGTAGAGGTGCTCAGCAAGCGCCTAGAGGTAGAGGTCGCGGACAGAACGCGCGCCCTCTGCCTCCGCAAACTTCAATGAATAGTTTCGACCAACAGCAGAACTCGTCTGGTAGGACAGCACAGTACTATGTGGATGAATATTATGTTGAAGGCGACGGAGAGCAAGGTAATGATTGTTAGGACAGCCATAGACAAAGAGAGGGAGTTGTTTCGATTCCAGTAGATCAGAGTGGACCCTACGGTGAAGTGATTGCATCAGGTGTGTCAGAGCCTTTTCTGCTAGACACTGGTGCTACGAAGAGTTCTATTATGCATTCTAAACTCCCTGGCGCACCTTTGTCTGGCTTTAATAATGTTTCTATAGGTTTTTCCGGCGCCCCCGTTACTAATCCGATTTTCATTCCATTGCCTCTTTCTGTTGGTCCTCGTAGGTTTGAAGCACCCCTTCTTTTGACTACAGGTAGTAATGAGAACTTGCTAGGCCTGGATTTGTTGAAGAGATTGTATGCGACTTTGTACTGTTCTCCGTTAGGAGTACACCTTACCTTGGGTGAGAGTGTGATCTCTCCGATGTATGTATCGAAGGATTGTCTCCCACCTGAATTGTCTTCGTTACCAGATTCATTGGAGGCTACGGGTCCGAATGATGTGGGCCTGTTAGACATTCCCCCATATGTTGTGACACTGAAGGCGAATGCTAAGTTACCGCGCATTCCACAATATCGTATTTCAAGTGATGGTGAGCGTGCACTTTTAGCGATTATTTATGATCTGATTGACAAAGGCTTTATTGAAGAGACGCGAGGTAACGTGTGTAAAAGTCCTGTTTTGCCTGTTTTAAAGAGAACTGATCCTTCACAGCCTCCTGTATATAGATTTGTTATCGACCTCCGTGAAGTGAACAAGATTGTTGTTCCACAATTTCCTGTTGTGCCCGACATTACTGCATTATTGACATTGATTCAAGCTTCTGCCACCTGGTTTTCGGTGATCGACTTGAAGAATGCTTTCTTCAGCATTCCGATTGCCATGGAGAGTAGAGATATCTTTTGATTCTCTTTAGGAGGACGAAGTTTCCGCTTTAAACGCGCTACTCAAGGCTATTGCGAGAGTCCATCGATTTACAGTCAAGCTCTGAAGGCACAACTTGACTCGTTAGTTTTTCCTGACGGTGCAGCTCTTATCCAGTATATTGATGATTTGTTGGTCGCTGCTGATACCGAAGATATCTGTAAGGATGCCACTGTGTCCTTGTTGTCTCATTTATCTGATTGCCATCATAAAGTTTCTCTCTCGAAATTGCAATTCTGTCGCCAAGAAGTTACCTATTTAGGTCACCTCTTATCGAAGGAGGGAAGGAAACTGACCCCAGAAAGAATTCAGACTATTGTGAGAATGAGTGTCCCTACAACACAGAGAGAAGTACGTACGTTTTTGGGTATTACGTCGTACTGTAGACAGTGGATCCCTAATTTTTCCCTGTTAGCGAAGCCTTTGATAGCCCTTACGGTTAAGGATACTCCAAATCCTATTCCTTGGACTGACGAATGTCAAAAGAGTTTCTCTGAATTACGAAATGCGTTGTGTTCGGCTCCTGTGTTGGGTACTCCCGACTACAGTAAGCCTTTCACATTGTATGTCCACGAGAGAGAGGGATGTGCATTATCGGTTTTGACTCAGCAGTTTGGCGAGAAGCAACGCCCATGTGCGTACTTTTCGTCGACTTTAGATCCTGTAGCCAGAGCGTTGCCGAGTTGCTTGAGAGCCACAGCGGCAGCGGCTGTTTCGATTCGACAATCTGCGGGTTTGGTTATGGACAAAACGTTATTGGTCATGGTTCCACATGCAGTGGATACCTTGTTAAATCGTACAAAGACACAGCACTTAACTAGTGCTCGGTTGTCAGGGTATGAGCTTACGTTGTTAGCGAGCCATGTGCACATCAAGAGGTGCAATACCTTGAACCCGGCTACATTGTTGCCGATTTCGTTTGAGACAGATGACGATAGTGAAGAGCAACACAATTGTTTTCTAAGAACCGAAGAAGTGACGAAAGGGAGAATAGACTTGAAAGATACTTCTCTTCCTGACTGTGACGATGCTTTATGGGTTGATGGTTCGTGTTTTAAATTACCGAATGGTGATACGACTGCAGCATATGCTGTGACGACTTTGCATACGGTTGTTGAAGCTGCACGTATCCCACATAACTCTGCACAAGCAGCTGAATTGATTGCACTTACGAGAGCATGTGTGTTGGCGAAGGGGAAACGAGTGAATGTGTATACTGATAGTCAGTATGCGTTTGGTGTGGCTCATAGTTTTGGACGTTTGTGGCGTGAACGTGGATTTTTGACATCGCATGGGACGAAGATCCAACATGGACAACTGGTGAATGAACTTCTCGAATCTCTTACGTTACCTTTGCAGGTAGCGATCGTGAAATGCAGTGCCCATAAAAAGGTTACGGATGACGTTGGCCGTGGTAATGCGTTTGCGGATGAAGTTGCGAAAGAAACTGCTAGAAACGTGATGAGTGGAATGTATGTTGCGGGTCTGGCGAGATGGGTTCCAGAGAAGAGTATGTGTGAAGACACTATTGAGAGCGTGAAAGTTATTCAGGGTGAGGCCACAGAGAAAGAGTTGGATGAATGGAGAGAAAGTAAGGGCAGATTGGATTCGAATGGTTGTTGGACTGATTTGTCGGAGCATCAGATATGGTTGTTGCCTAACGCGTATGTGCTTCCAGTTGTTACAATGGCTCATGGAATGGCGCACATCAGTGTGAAAGGGATTTGCAAGTTGTTGGCTCCGGTTTGGCAGAATGTAGGAATCCTTAGATGTGCAGAGAATTTAGTCAAGAACTGTATGGTGTGTTTGATGCATAATCCTGGTAAGGGAACTCCAACACCAGCTGGTCATTTTGCTCCTCCTACATATCTGTTCGAGGCTTTGCAGCTAGATTTTATCCATATGGAGAGATGCAACAACTTGAAGTATGTGTTAGTGGTTGTTTGCTCTTTTTCTAGATGGGTAGAAGCTTACCCCCTTAAGGACAATACTGCTTTGTCCACATCAAAAGTTTTGGTAAAAGAATTTTTCCCGAGGTTTGGAATGCCGAGAATTATCTGGAGTGATAACGGAAGTGAATTTGTGGGTCAAGTTATGAAGAGAGTGTGTGAGGGCCTCGGGATTAGGCAGAAATTCCACGCTGCAAATCATCCCCAATCAACTGGTTTAGTCAAGTGCTAAAATGGCACCCTTAAGTTGAAATTAGCCAAAATTCAAGAAAGCACTGGTTTACACTGGCCAGATGCTCTGCCATTAGCACTTTTGTCCACCCGAATGACCGTACATTTACGAATGGGTTTGAGTCCGTATGACGTTGTGTTTGGTCGCCCGGCGAATGTTTGGGGCGTACCAAGACCGACGAGGTTCAGTGACCTCAAGCACCCTGTTTTGCTTGATTATTTGCGTGAACTGACAACTAAAATGAGTGTTTTACGCCAACAGGTACATGACAGTCTTCCACAAGCTACAGAGGATCCAGGGCACTCCATCGAACCTGGCTCGTGGGTCTTTGTTCGGAATTTTCAGCGGACGAAGAACGAGCAGCCCCGCTGGACGGGGCCCTACCAGGTGCTTTTGTCTACGAGATCTGCGGTGCGAGTGCGAGGGAAACGAAACTGGATCCACGGCTCGCATACCAAAAAGGCACCTTTGCCTTTGCCTTACGACAAGTGGGTCCAGGAGGGTCTTGCGGACTCTGAAACAGAAGTAGTCCCACGGTTCGTACCGTTCAGCGATACCCGTTTGATTGGAACTAGCTCAGAGAAAGAGAGCGATCAAATTTTACAAGCATCAGTACCTCCTGCAGAGCGATTGGACACTACAGAGCCTCACCTTTTGTTCACTGATCAAGAACTATCCGGAAAACATCGCTACAATCTGAGATCGAGAATTATGGACAAATAAAATATTAATAAAGTTGATTTTTTTTTACTGTTTGCAGGTTAACTCTCCACCAAGGATCTACTCATTTTTGTTTTTTCTTGAACTGCCATCCGGTTCTCGCTGCTAGGGTCGCGGTTGCTACCAGTCTTGGGAGTGTAAGCCTGAGACACTAGGTCGAGGGTTCTGTTGGCCCGAGGCAGCCTTCCTGGGTTCAGCAGAGGCACTCTCAAGCAGAATCAACCAACCACCGCGGGCAGCACATTTAGTTTAGGATGGATTTCTTTGAGTTGGAGAGACCTGTACAGACATTGACTTTTAGAAAACGTATATGCAAAATAATGTCGAAGAAATGCTTTTTGATACCATGTTTATTTTTGTTATTGAGTTTCGTAATATTCATAGCTGGTTATGGAGCATTTGTTTTTAAAACGACGTCTAATTCCACTGTGCAACCTACACCTTCACCTACTATTTCTTCCCATTCTTTCCATCCTTTGCCCGAACATGAGGTAGTCAGACGTTTGGAATTTTCTAACAATTCTTTCATTCAACTTTTGCACCAGCACCAGTTAGTGATCAATACAACAAACTGCTGGATTTGTGGTTTGATGCCTCATACAACTGATAAGGGTATTCCTTATTTGGTTTTGCCCTTCAGTTTAAATGGTTCGATTCGAGCTTACAGAACCATGTTCATCTATGCCCATAGTGTCTACCCCCTAGGTTCACCGAAAGACAATCCGAAGAATAGTGCTTTAGCTAAAGGCATAGTCGACATGATTAAAGGGACTAATGCAGTTGAGACTATTCCGAAAGATGAGAGGCAACCATATAGTGGTTGGAATGTCACTGGATATGGAGTTAGTCTGAGTGTTAACCAGTGAGCGAAAAGTTCTCCACCGATCTGGATAGTGCCCCATAAGGGCTACTATTGTCTGCAGGGCAATGGTAAGAATCCGAAGGCTCAGTTAGGGAACAGTGTTTGCACTGAGACTTACGTGTTTGCGTCTCAGTCTTCCCCAGCGTTCTTAAACCCCGGTCGACTCCCCAACTGCGTCCAAGCCGCTCCTGGACACACCCATGGACCCTTCACATGCAACTCCTGCAAGTATGACGGCACCAAGACCAACTCCTCATCCACTAACACCAAACAGAGATCTGACACCAACAACCTAAAATGCATCCTGCTCAACACCCGCTCGGTCCACAGACACGCCATCGACCTTTGGAATCTACTAGACACCATCTCTCCGGACGTCGCCTTCCTAACAGAAACATGGATGAACGCCTCCTCAGCCCCAGACATCACCATTGCCATCCCGGAAGGCTACAAGATCATCCGAAAAGACCGCACCCACCAAACAGGAGGAGGCATCGCTATCGTCCATAAGAATTCCATCCGCATCTCAACCAGCTCAGACGTCAACCTCGCTAGCGCCGAACACCTTCACTTCCAGATCCACACCGACCCCAAGACCACACTCAGAGGCACCCTCCTCTACAGGCCACCAGGACCCCGTGCAAAATTCAGTGAAGACATCACTGACTTTATCACCCCACACGCCCTCCCCTCCGAGGACTACATTCTACTGGGAGACCTCAATTTTCACCTGTTAAAGAGCAACGACAGCAACGCCACCACCCTTCTGGACAATCTCGCCAACCTCGGACTCAAACAACTTGTTAATACCCCCACTCACTACGCAGGTCACACACTCGACCCTATCTTCACATCCAGCAAACATATCTCCTTCAGTCACACCACAGTTCTCCATTGGACGGACCACAGCTGCGTTCACTTTGTCTACAAAAAGACCACAACCCACAACCATCCTCAACCTACTCTGCGAAGAAACTGGAACAAAATCACCATCGACCAGATCTCCTCATCGCTTCTTCAAAACCCCCCTGCCCACTCTTCGAACCCCAACCAAGCAGCCATTAACCTCACTCAATGGCTAACCAACAGCGCCGACAACCTAGCACCTTTGAAAAAACGTCAAATCAAACTAGGCAGCAAAAACGCCCCCTGGTTCAACGATGATCTTAAGAAATCCAAGAAACTCTGTCGCTCCCTTGAGAAAGCCTGGAAAAAGACCCAAACACCAGCACCAGGGACGCCACCAACTGATCCGGACTGCCAAGAAAGCCGCATTCAAAGACCGACTAGACAACAACGCCCACAACAGCAAGGAATTATTCAACATCGTCAAAGAATTTACCAACCCTACTGCCAACTCCAACGACATCACTCCCTCTCAAACCCTTTGCAACTCCCTAGCTTCGTTCTTCCACGACAAAATCGCAGACATCCACAACAGCTTCGACAACCAACCCGGAGACCAACCCACCCAACCTTCTGCTGTACCTTCACCCCCCTTGAACATCCTTAATGACTGGAACCCGATCTCCACTGAGGACACCATCCGCCTGATGAACTCCATCCAATCAGGATCCCCAACAGACCCATGCCCTCACCACATCTTCAACAAAGCAGACACCATCATAGCACCACAACTCCGAGACGTCATCAACTGCTTTCTCAACTCCGCCACCTTCCCGGATAGCTGGAAACACGCCGAACTCAGCGCCCTTCTGAAAAAACCCACAGCTGACCCCACCGAACTCAAAAACTACCGCCCCATCTCGCTCCTTCCATTCCCGGCCAAAGTCATCGAGAAAGCTGTCAACAACCAGCTATCCGCCTTCCTCGAAACCAACAAATTCCTCGATTCCTCACAGTCCGGCTTCCGAGCCAAACACAGCACCGAGACCGCACTCATCGCAGCGACAGACGACATTCAAACTCTACTGGACAAGGGAGACACAGTCGCCCTCATCCTCCTCGACCTCTCCGCAGCCTTCGACACAGTCTGTCATAGCACCCTGTTAAAACGCCTCAGAAACGTCGGAATCCAAGGAAAAGCACTGGATTGGATCACCTCGTTCCTTGCTGGAAGAACTCAGAGAGTCCGCCTCCCACCATTCAAGTCAGAGGCCACTGAAGTCATTTGCGGCGTGCCACAAGGATCTTCACTCAGCCCCACCCTCTTCAACGTATACATGAGCCCCCTCGCGGCCATCGCACACCAACACAACCTCAACATCATCTCCTACGCTGATGACACTCAACTGATCCTCTCACTCACCAAAGACCCTAACACCGCCAAAACCAACCTACATGAAGGAATGAAAGAAGTAGCCGAGTGGATGAAGCACAGCCGTCTGAAACTGAATTCAGACAAAACAGAAGTCCTTATCTTAGGTACCTCCCCCTCCGCCTGGGACGACTCTTGGTGGCCAGTGGCCCTTGGAAAAGCACCCATCCCGACGGACCACGGACGGAACCTGGGCATCATCCTGGACTCCTCACTCTCGATGACCAGACAAGTCAACGCCGTTTCATCATCTTGCTTCAACATTCTTTGCATGCTCAAAAAAACATTTCGCTGGATCCCCACCGAAACTAGAAAAACGGTCACCCACGCACTGGTTACAAGCCGCCTGGACTACGGAAACACCCTATACGCCGGCACCACCGCAAAACTTCAGAAAAAACTCCAACACATCCAGAACGCATCAGCCAGACTTATACTAGACATCCCGCGTAAAGACCACATTTCTGGTCACCTGAAAAACCTCCACTGGCTCCCCGTCAATAAGAGGATAACATTCTGCCTCCTAACCCACGCACACAAAGCACTTTACGAACTTGGACCCGAATGCCTCAACACACGACTTTCCTTCTACACCCCCTCCCGCCAGCTACGCTCTTCCAACCAAGCCCTTGCTGCTGTACCACGCATCAACAAAACCACCATGGGAGGAAGATCCTTCTCCTACCTGGCGGCTAAAACCTGGAACTCACTTCCCATTCACCTTCGCCTCACTCAGAACCACCTAGCATTCAGAAAGCAACTTAAAAACTGTATTTTCGACATGTAATTCCCCACCCTTCTCCAAGCGCCTTGAGACCCTCTGGGTATGTAGCGCGCTATATAAATTAATTGACTTGACTTGACTTGACTTAGCTGCTAAGGGTACCTACTTTGTTTGCTATGACAAAGCATACACATGGTTGCCCCCCCGACTTCTTGGGCACATGTTTTGTTTCCTTTCTGTTACCTCCCACTTTTACAGCTGCGGCAGATTACCACAAGACGAGAATTGCTAGAGGTGTCTTTAGCCAAGAAGACACTGCAGGACAAGAATTGGGAGATTTCTTTAAGGGTTTTCTGCCGTTCTGGGGACCTATGGCTAACAGTAGGAATATTCGTCAGCTAACGAGAGTGGTTGAGTCCACTATAGTGTAAACTGCCGGTGCCCTTGGTAACTTGACTGCTGAGCTCCAGTCGGATAGACTTATGACACTTCAGAATAGAGTTGCCCTTGATGTTATCCTGGCAGATCGAGGTGGAGTTTGTAGATTGATTCAATCAAGCTGCTGTGTTTTCATTCCAGACAACGCTCCATCAGTCTTCCAGGCCATTTCCAAATTGCACAAAATCTCCGATTCTGTCCATGTGGACAAAGTAGATTGGTCTTTGATGGGATGGTTATGGGGATTGATATCCACTTGGGGTTGGAAGATTTTGATGGTCATTGGGATGATCTTAGCAATCCTGTTCATGTTCTGTCTCTGTGTACAGTGTGCTCCCGCTATTTGTGGCCTTTGTGCTACTTTGTGTGTACGGAAACCTGTCCAGAGAGAGATGCTTAGTAATAGGATGATGCTACAGCAGCATATCGATGACCTGATGAATATAGATCCGGATTCAGATTAAAATGGGTCTGGGTTTATTGCCTATGATAGGGCAAAAGGAGGGTCTGTGGTTCCGTGGTTCCGAATTGGGTTCGATAGTTCTGAACCCGATTTATGAAGATCGTCGGAAATTGACGATTTTGGTCTCAGCAGACCGCAAATGGCGAGTGTAACGTGTCTGAGTGTTTTTCGTATGAATCGATATAGGAGAACACTGTATTCGAGGATTTAGTCTGAACCTCCGGGTTCCATTTTGTATGCGGCAGCCATTTTGTGTGGTTGCCCTAACATAGGCCCGATGACTGCGGCCGAGCAAGTCCTTGAGACACGTACGCCGTAGCTGACTTCTGGTTGACCTGGCCGAACTGACTCCTTGCTTGGGGCGAATCCCGTGAGACAGTTCCTTGTTCAGCAGCTGGTCTGATAAAGATCAAAGGGCAGGACGTGTCCGAGTTTATGGTACACCGTTCCCACCTCTCTATCTCCTTCCCATCTGTTTCTGCCTTTCCTTTACGACATGTTCATCGATCTGGGTTGAAGGGTTTATGATGGGTTTGTCCGGCCTGATTGAACAGGAAACCGAGCATTTGCGTGATCGTTTATGGTGGGCTGGACAACGGAAAATGGGATTGTCTTTGACTGTCGTCATTTGCTACTTTTGAAATGCTACGTTGTCATTGGTCAGTTTGTATGCACCAAATGTAAATTGTAATGCTGCCTGAGGCATGATTTTCGGCATAAAAGACCGAGCTCCGTTTACCGAAAGTGTGCAGTCTCTGACGAACTACCCGTGTGTACTTCGTAGATCTCTGTCCCTGGTTGCAACCAATAAACTTTGGTCTTTGACGTCATCAAGAAGTATCCCGTGTCTCTGTTTGCCAAGACAGGGGAACTCGAAGGTTTCAGGCGTTCTCCCTGACGCTGCTGGGTTCTAAAAACCCGGTCCTTCACCACAAACACCCATCATGCACACACATCGGGGGGCAGACACCACTTCAGGCCACAAACACCCATCATGCACACACATCGGGGGCAGACACCGCTGCAGGCCACAAACACCCATCATGCACGCACATCGGGTTAGGTGCCGCTATACATAAGTATGTCTTGAGTACATTTAAAAGCAGTATCGAAACCTAACCTTCTGTGAAAGGGCTGATGTCCTGCTGCTGTGTGAGGTGTCATGGGAGCCATGAACTCTACTTGTCTATGTAGCTTGTAGTTTCAGTCCAGTCCAATCTCTTTTCCAACTACTGTTTAAATCAGGCGGTGAACTTTGCATTATTTGGAAATGTTAAGGAATCCTTCACCTCGGGCAGCACTGCATAAGGAAAACTGGATTTAGATGGGCTGTGCAAGATACTATGGCCCTGATTACACCCTTTGTTGCTTGTAATCCCCTTTTCATGTACTCACTTCCAAGTCGGGGTATCTGCCCATGCCTACTTTGTGCTATTTGCCCACGGGTAATACCCGACGAGAATCTTGTTGGTAATTGGCACCAAATTGTGATTTGTGCCCCCTCAAACACGCACAATTGTTCGTATTTGTGTAGTTTCCTTTCTCAGCACTTAATTGTCAGAACCGGCCCTAGTGGTAGTCCAACACATGTGGCGCTGTCTGTTCTTTCTTTACATTAGCACAACAACCACTACAGGCCACACACACACACACAATTACACACATATACAGGGGCAGACACTGCTACAGGGGAAGACACTGCTGCAGGAGCACGCACTCATCACCCACACAGGGACAGACACCACTGCAGGCCACAAACACCCATCATGCACACACATCGGGGGCAGACACCGTTGCAGGCCACAAACACCCATTATGCACACACATCGGGGGCAGACACCGCTGTAGGCCGCACACACTTATCTCACACACAGAGCCACACACACAAGGACAGACACCACTGCAGGCCTCACGCACTCATCACACACACACACACAGGCCCGACCCGCCAGTGTCCCACATCTTACCTCAGATGTGCTCCGCAATGTCTGCCCAGCTCCCGTAGGCCGCTGGGGAACCATGGCACTGAAGCTGCCGATTCAGATGCAGCGCTAGTCTGCCCAGCCCATTAAAATATAAATGCCACATGACCAGGAACCTTCTTTATAAAGCAACGGTTTGTAGAGATACATGTCACTCTGTTAGGGACATAGTCACAAACTACCCTGTCAGGCACAGAGGGGGCTTATAAAGTACCGTAGTTACATTTATTAAACCACACCTATTTGGTAGACCCCAGCTTTTGGAGAGCACTGGTGTAGTAAGGGATGCAGAACCGCAGATTGTGAGTCATGTCATGCTGGATAACTCAACTGCGTTTTTTTCTTCAAAGTGCTGAGGGGAAACAGAAGAAGGAAGGGTGGGGGCTTAAGTGGGAATGATGGAACAAGGGAATAAGAGAGGAGGACATGGGGAAATGATGTCATTCACGCTGAGCGGGCGGAGAGGCTGTGATTAGATCACCTAGGCGAGGCATCGACCAATCAGTTTATTAGAGTGTTTGTATGCGTGTGTGGGGGGGGGGTAGGGAGTGACACAACGTGGACGTACAAACTCTTAACGAGGGGGCTGTACATGCCTGAGAAACACACAGGCATGTACAGCCCCCTCGTTAAGAGTTTGTACGTCCATGTTGTGTCACTCCCTACCCACCCCCCTCTCCCCCCCACACACGCATACAAACACTCTAATAAACTGGATTGGTCGATGCCTCGCTGTGCACCTCATATGCGCAGCTTCCGATAGGTGTCTACGAGTCCATGCAGTAGGCCCCTCAGTCCCTGCGCCTTGATGCCAACAGCGTAGCCCAGTCCGCACACCTCCAGGGTCTCAACAGAGCCGAGGGGGAAGGGCGCAGATCACACTACACGGCGCTTATGTAAGTCTGTGCGCCACTCTATTTTTGCACACCTACCATACTGTCCATGTCTCTGTAGGTGTCCCTCTCGCATGCCACAGCTCACAGGTTTGGAATCCACAACTCCGCAAGACCGCCGCATTTTGTTGGTATCGCTTTCACCAACCTCCGGGCACCATCTTGCAGCTCCTCTGCCGTTGAATGCAGTCGGACCCCAGCCGAAGTTCCAGGGACCGCAGCACAAGACCGTGTGTGCCTGCCACCGCCCGTCACGGCCCACTTTCGTGTGGCGAGCAGGAGGGTAGGGAAGAAACTCCTTCGGCGGTTCCGCGAGGCCCCACATTCCGCCACGCTCTGAAACCCTCGTCGTCTCCCCCGCTCCGGGCACTCCACGCAGCAGCAACAACCAGACTACACTTTCAATAGAAGTTACTTGCAAAATAAATTATTAAAAACAGATTACAGGCCTGTCCTCTGCTTGCTCTCCGACACCGCGCCTTGCATTGCCAAGCGAAGAGAACAACCACAAACAAAAAAATGGCGGCCGCGAAGCTCAGAATTTTTGCGGAATTGGGGGCGTGGTTTGCTGTCCTGAGTGACGGACGACGTCACTGTCTAAAGAACAGCAAAACTTACGCCCCCAAATCCGAAAAAGACGGAGCTTCTTTGGAGGGACGGCTCTCTCCTCCAATGGCTGGCCTCCGTTTAGGAAGCCAGCCAATGGAGGAGAGACAGGGCAGGAAGGCGAATGTCTGACATAATATCGACAGACAAAATATCTACACACAAAAATATCGACACAAAAATATCGAAATCAAAAATATCGGAGTTGTATCTTTATAAAGGTAAGTACAAAAATATCGGAAAAATAATATCGTAGTACTAAAATATCGAAATTAAAAATATAGTTTTTTTAAATGTATTAATAATAATGTAAAAATAATTTTAAAAGACATAATTTAACAAATATTAAATAAAAACATTAAAACATATTTAAACAATAATAAGTTATAAATATACATTTAAAATAAATTAAAAAGTCTACATATAAATTAATATACATATACTTACTCCACATATTGCAACAGTAGGAAAAGCGTTGGATAGCGTAGGGGTTTAAATTACTATTCCCACTCCACAGAGTGCAACAGTAGGGAAAGCGTTGGATAGCGTAGGAGTTAAAATTACTATTCCCACTCCAGAGGGTGCAATAGTAGGGAAAGCGTTGGATAGCGTAGGGGTTGAAATTACTATTCCCACTCCAGAGGGTGCAACATTAGGGAAAGCGTTGGATAGCGTAGGGGTTAAAATTACTATTCCCACTCCAGAAGGTGCAACAGTAGGGAAAGCGTTAGATAGCGTAGGGGTTTAAATTACTATTCCCACTCCAAAGGGTGCAACAGTAGGGAAACCGTTGGATAGCGTAGGGGTTTAAATTACTATTCCCACTCCAGAGGGTGCAACAGTAGGGAAAACGTTGGATAGCATAGGGGTTAAAATTACTATTCCCACTCCAGAGGGTGCAACAGTAGGGAAAGCGTTGGATAGCGTAGGGGGTAAAATTTGTATTCCCACTCCAGAGGGTGCAACAGTAGGGAAAGCGTTGGATAGCGTAGGGGTAAAAATTACTATTCCCACTCCAGAGGGTTCAACAGTAGGGAAAACATTGGATAGGGTAGGGGTTAAAATTACTATTCCCACTCCAGAGGGTGCAAGAGTAGGGAAAGCGTTGGATAGCGTAGTGGTTAAAATTACTATTCCCACTCCAGAGGGTGCAACAGTAGGGAAAGCGTTGGATAGCGTGGGGTTTTAATTTCTATTCCCACTCCAGAGAGTGCAAGTGTAGGGAAAGTGTTGGATAGCATAGGGGTTAAAATTATTATTCTCACTCCAGAGGGTGCTACAGTAGGGAAAGCGTTGGATAGCGTAGGCGTTTAAATTACTATTCCCACTCCAGAGGGTGCAACAGTAGGGAAAGCGTTGGATAGCGTAGGGGTAAAATTACTATTCCCACTCCAGAGGGTGCAACAGTAGGGAAAGCGTTGGATAGCGTAGGAGTTTAAATTACTATTCCCACTCCAAAGGGTGCAACAGTAGGGAAAGCGTTGGATAGCGTAGGGGTTTAAATTACTATTCCCACTCCAGAGGGTGCAACAGTAGGGAAAGCATTGGATGGCATGGGGGTAAAAATGACTTTACACACTACTCTCCCTTTAACACACAACACAGTACACATACAAAAAAACACAATTAATATAAATATCAATTAATCAATTAATAACAATTAATATTATTAAATTGATGTAATTTTAATTGAACTAATTAACACATATTAATTACCAATTAATTAACAATAAATACCAATAAAGAAATACTATCTCTTTAATTAATTACATTTAATTATATGACACCCTATTACCCTATAAACACACAACCCACTACACATAAAAAATTCATATCATTTAATCACTTAATAATTATTAATTGCCAATTAATTCTTAATTACCAATAACAAAAAATTAAATATATTAGCACATCAACTCTAATTAATGTAATTAAATAATTAATATTATTTTATTACTAATTAATTATTAATTAACAATAACAAACAATACCTATATTAGCACATTAACTCTAATTTTTGTAATTAACTAATTAATATTAATTAATTACCAATTAATAATTAATTAACAGTAACAAAAAATTATATATATTAGCACATTAACTATAATTAATTTAGATAACTAATTAATAATAATTATTTACCAATTAATTAATATTTAAAAATATTTAAATAAATATATAAATGAATTAATTATTATTAAATTACTTCCCACCCTATTCCCTTATAAACCCACAACCCGCTCTGATACTAAAACGCAAAATGTAAACTAAATTACTACATTTAATAACATATTTAACAAACATATAAACAACAAAATAAAATACATAACACTAAACATAATTTCGATATTAGTAAATTTCGATATTTGTAACATACATACCAAAAAAACGATATTCTGTCTGTCGATATTTTGAACATCGATATTCTATACCATCGAAATTAAAACATCGATATTATTGTATATCGATATTTAAATTTCGATATTTTGTCTCCCTACCCAGGAAGGCGGGTTCCTCAGCCCTACTCAGAAACATTAATTCTCCGGACCGGAAGCTGCGCTTTGCGCAGCTTATAGGTCCCTCGACCTAAAAAAGGGGAAAGTGAAAATAAAGAAACAAATAGGCAGGTGTGGAAGGAAGACAATAACCAGGACACCATACAGAGGCAGGCTGCACGTAAGGCCCGACACCGCGCTCAGTCCAAGTGACCCCCCACCGCAGAGCTAGCAAAGAAAAGTAAGCCCCGACTGCACCGCTGCATGCGCATGGCCAAGACCAGTGAAAATCAAGAGAGCAGACGCAACACAAGTAAAAGGCGTGGGGCGAAATCGAACATACACCACATCCCTGCAAAGTGAAGTCAGCAACCCAAAAGGACAACAATGGGAGACAACCCTGATGGCAACCATCCGCCCACGCACATCATCATGCAAAATGCCCCCGCAGGGGTACTACCCCATTCAGTGAAGCAGTGGACCGTACTACAGCGTCCCCACAATGGAAAACGTGGTTGGGGCAGCTAGAAAACTTCTTTGTGGCCACAAGGGAGACGGATGGAGCAGTAGAACGCTCCCTGTTACTCCACTATGCAGGGGAGGAAGTGTACTTGCTGTTCAAGCACCTCAAGAATACAGGGGTACCAACTGACTACACTGCTGCGGTGACAGCGCTCAACGCACACTTCGACCCGCAATTGAACCCAGACTTCGAGAGCTTCAAACTGCACCTGGCCCGACAAAGAGAGGGAGAATCACTCGATGCCTTTAAGCAAGACTGAGGGAGTTGGCGAGTACCTACGCCACAGATGACCGTGCAACAGACGAGATCCGTGCCCAGCTAACCCAAGGGATACGCAGCAAGACACTACATGGACTGATTTTGAGGCAACTGAACATACCCCTAAATGACGTACCAATCCTGGCCAGGACACATGACATCTCAGCAGCCAGAGCGGATGAGATGGATTTAGCCTTGACACAGACGACAGAGAAGAGCATGACCGTCAAGATGGAGAGGGCTGACGCCATAAGGACATGTGACAGAGGGAGAGGTCATCAAGCCCCGAAAGGTCAGTGCAGGTACTGTGGACACAAAGAGCACCCTGTCCAAGCATGCCATGCCCAAGGGCAGACATGCTCACACTGCGGGATCCCAAACCATTTGGTGTCCGTATGCCGGAAGAAGAACCAACACAAGGACAGCAAAGGAGGCAGACCGATGCGAAGAATGGTGCGTCAGCTGCCGAGCACCTCCCTTGCACCCTCATGCAGCGAAAAGGGCAACGAACAGGCCACCTACTGAGTGGAAGACACCTCAACTGAAGATGATGACGTAACCTTCACACAAAAACTCAAGAAACGAAGAAGGGCACAGCCCACGTGCACCATGAAGATAGCCTGGTCGGAGGTGAAGGCATTCATCGAAATCCTTCACCTCCGTAAACGTTATGGGGGTCCAGTAATATAACCGCCCAAACACAAGCTGAAACAGTCCAAAATGAAAATCTTTGCTTACAGAAGCACCTCATCCCTGCCACTACAGGGAAAGATGACCGTGCCAATCAGGTCAGAGGACAACGAAATCCTGACCGACATCCATGTCATCGACCAAGGGGTCGACACGCCACTCAGCAGCCATGCCGCCTAGGACCTGGGCCTTGTGATGTTCGCGCAAAGTGTGCAGGTGAACCAAACCGAAGAACTGCTGAACCAGTTTGCAGTCCTGTTCAAGGGACTAAGACGCATCAATGTGGGCCCCAATAAAGCTCCATAATAAGCCAGCAGTCGCCCCGACCGCCGTGAGGCACAAACAAATTCCTTTTCACCTCAGACCGCTGGTAGAGCAGGAACTGCAAAAACTAGAAGACCAGGGAGTCATCAAGAAGGTCTCTGGACCCACCCCGAGAGTGTCACCCATGGTTATAGCCAAGAAACCATGACAGCCAGGGAAGAACAGGCTGTGCATTGACATGCACCTCCTGAACAGGGCCATCCGGCGAGAAGGCCACATCACACCAACGATGGATGACATTGTGGCTGATGTCAACCGATCCCGGTGGTTCTCTAAATTGGACCTGAACGCGGGGTATCACCAGCTAGCCCTGGCCAAAGAAAGCAGATAGATCACCACGTTCAGGACCCACCTGGGGCTATGACAATACAAGTGACTTAACTTTGGGATATTCTCCGCAGCGGAGGTGTTCCAAGACACAGTGCATGGGATCCTGATGGGCCTGCCGAGGGTATGGAACGTGGGTGACGACATCCTCATCCACTCCACCACCACGGATGAGCCCTATTGACATCTGAGGGCCAAGTTGAAATGACTCCAGGAGCATGGCATCACCCTGCACAGGGAGAAGTGCCTATTCTTCCAGAGGAAAATAGAATTCTTTGGCTACCTCTCGCACCAAGAGAGAATCCAGGTGGACCAGCAGAAGAATACACCAGCCCCCTCGACAGTGTCAGAAGTACGAAGCTTCCTTGGGATGGCCACACACTATCGCGATTCATCCCCGATCTGGCCACCATCGCAGATCCCCTCCAGAACCTCACTCGCTCTGACGCCAAGTGGAAGTTGGGACCGCAAGAAGAAGCAGCATTCCAAGGAATCAAGAATGCTCTCCTCGACCACACCACGCTGGTGTATTTCGATACCGCTAAGCACATGGAGCTACTTGTTGACGCCAGCCCAGTGGGTATCGGAGCGGTGCTTGCCCAAATACCGGATCTCAGGAGATGGGCCGTGTTGGCCTATGCAAGCAAGTCTCTTTCACATACCGAAACGCGCTACTTGCAGATCGAGCAGGAAACCCTGGCCATTCCGTGGGCATGTAGGCATTTGTACATCTGCGGCCGGCCATTCAAGGTCGTCACGCACCACCATCCATTAGTACCTCTTTTCAAAGGGTCGGCACCTCACCCAACCCCAAGGATTGAATGATGGGCCATTGAGCTTCAACAATATGAAATGAAGGTTGTCTACCGGCCAGGCACAAAGAACCCAGACGATTTTCTCTCTTGACACCCCGCTCCCAGGGAGCACTTGGAAGAAGAGCCGGAAGTTGAGTCCCTCGAAACTCATCTGAATCTGATTTCGACAGTCACATGCCTGAAAGCACTGACCCTAGCAGACATCACTGCGGCTGCTGAATGAGACCCAGTCATCACCAAGGTGCGTGGCATTGTCCAAGGAGGCACTGGCATGAATTCCTACAGACGGCCAATGACTGCCCAGGGCATGACAGAGAATGCCTCGCAAAAATGTAGAAGGTCTGAAATGAACTGAGCGTGACCCAAGAGGGAATCCTGTTGCGAGGGTCCCGCATAATCATCCCAGCGGCCTTACAACACAACGCAACACTACTGACTCACGGAGGACACCATGGGGCTGAAAAGATGAAGGCCAGGATGCGGGAAAAAGTCTGGTTCCCAGGGTTGGAAGCCCGGGTAGAGGAGATCGTGAGGATATGCTCAGCATGTCAGCTAACCGGTGCACCAAAGCGACCGGCACCCATCAAGATGGAAGAACATTGGAAGGTCCCATGGGAGAAGGTGAGCATCGACTTCGGGAGTTTCCCTGATGGCAGAATGACCCTGGTCATGGTAGACAGCTACTCCAAATACCCAGTAGTAGAAGTCGTCAGCTCCACCGCATTCTCCCGGGTTGCCGCAGTGCTCGAGAAGATAATTGCGATGTTTTGATGCCCAGAGGAGATCAAGAGCGACAACGGGTCCTCGTTCCAAGGAGGGGTGTTCTGTGACTTCATGCAGCACCACAGGCTACAACACCGTCATATTACCCCTCAATGGCCATAGGCCAGCATAGAAATTGAAAGGTTTATTAAAACCCTCAATAAGGTTCTGTGCATTGCTATGGCCGAAAACCCAGACCCGGAGCACCACCTGCAACTGTTCCCCTGAGAGTACCGAAGCAGGCCACACAGCACCACTCACTAAGCTTCGTGGGCTTTAATTTTCAACGACACATGTCAAGACACCATCCCTGTAGCCCAGGATGGGCTTTGTCACCCTACAACGAGGATGAAGCCCTCGAACGGAGTGAGAGGTAGAACTTGGCCACCAGCCACAAGAGGAGAGCTAAAAGCCGTCACCTGCAACCAGGAGACCAAGTAATAATGAGGGATCAAAGACCGGGAGGAAAATTCCAAACCCCCCTACGAACCAGGTTACTGGACTATAACCAGTGTCACAGGAACCATGATCACCATGGAGAAGGAAGTAGAGGAATTATCCAGAACGTTTCATGGTTCAAGGGGGTAGCGGGGACTTGTCCCATCACAGAGCAGGAACATGACCCCGTAGCAAGGGGAGTTGATGAAAAAAAGTTCTAAGAGAGACCGCACGAGCACTCCGCAGAGAATCCGCCCAGAGGGGCCGAGAGAAACCGAAACAACACCACTGAGCTCAGGGGAGCAAACTGAAACACCCATGACACCAGAGGCTCCACCCCTAGATACTAACCGAGTTCCCACCTGAAAGACTTTGCATGTTAAGTGGCGGCCAACCACCAGCCTGTGAAGAAAAGAAAAAGAGACTGAGTTGAGATGGGATGTGATGAGTTGGCGGTGCAGGTGTATTTCGAATGTCAGGCCCACGCGTTTGCACCGGGAGCGGCGCAGCGCGAGTAATAAAAGGGGGGCATGGCCCGTCCGGACCCAACTGCTATATTGTGTGTCCATGTGATTCCTGCTGCGCTCCCGAGCATACATAGGCCTGAGATTACAAGCCCTTTACAGACACCAGGACGCATTTTGCTCTGCAATGTAACATTAAATGATGGATTTTCATTTCATGTAATTATTGAAAATATTATGGAAATTTCACATACTTATCCGAAAAGTAAATTGTGGAAATATCGCACACCCTTAATTGTGACACCCTCGAAGGCGGTGAAAGTTTAAGGGGCAGATTTATGAGGCCCTTGCGCCACGTTTACGCCGCAGTTGCGTCACGCAAGGCGGCGTAAACGTGGCGCATCCCTACGAACGATTTACAACGTGACGCATCTAGGCAGATGCCTCACGTTGTAAAGCCCTGCGTTGCTTGTGGGCGTTCCGGCGCAGGGTGGGCGTTCCGGGGCAGGTGCGCCTTGCAAAAGTGGCTGAGTGAAATCTATGAGATTTCACTCAGTCACTTTTAAGCCAATGCTGCGTCAAAAGCCTGCGCCTGCTTGAAGCAGGTGTAGGTCTTGACGCAGCATTGTTAAAATGGGGCACCCCCGAGCCTTGCTGGAGCTGCGTCGCGCTTGCGACGCAACTCCAGCAATGCGCCACATTTCTGGCACAGATGCGTCACGCATCTGTGCCGTTTTTGCACCATGGTGCGCCGCATTATAAATGCGGCGCACCATGGCTGGCGGAGCTTTGGCGCACTGTGGCGCATGTTAACTGGCGCATCCCTGGGGATGCGCCAGTTAACATAAATCTGCCCCCTAGTGTTTGTTTTGTTGTCTGTGGAAGTCCAGCAAAATAAGGCAAAATGGTACTGTGACATCACTACTCGTCCATCTGACATAAAATATTACTCATGAATAGTAAGCGCGGGTGTTATTTATAATAAGTCTGTGTAATCTCATGTAACATTGGGCACTTCGCATTGTGCTCACAACAAGGCAGTCCTAATGTTATGCTATTTCACGGACTAATGCAGGATTATGATTGAGAAGAATTTTGTTCGCAAAAGCTGCACTAGCATAGTTTAAAACTTTAGTGGTTTGTTTGATGTATGCATGTGCAATTTTTTTGTTTTTTTTGGTTGTAGTTGTCACAGTACACTTTACCAGGGTCCAGCCAGGAGAACCAAAAACCATGCTAAAACCAACCCCAAGCCCTTTGTGTCCTTTTACAATATCTTTATTGCATTGATCCATTATCTCTCTCTTTAATTCCTCTCTCTCTCTCTCTCTCTCTCTCTCGCTCTCTCTCTAATTGCTTTCTCTCTGTCTTCCCCCTCCCTCCCTATATTTCTCTCACTTTTGATGCTCCTGTTGACTCCTACAATTCACCTTGGGGTGCTGGGGAAAGTGACAAAGGCAGAAGGAGTAGCCATATGCTTTCAAAACAGCCCTCCAATGGGTCTAGCCCACCCGGAAAATGCCTGGTAAAATAAATGGCCTGTTCTGCACTGCACTTTACTCCCTATGCACTGTTAACTTTGAAACGACCATGGGGCCATATTATCAAGAAAGGGTGATACATTATCGTCGCTATTATCGGCAGGAAACTGCAGATAAAGCAGCGATAATGGGCTTGATAATATGCCCTTGTGAATTCACATAGCAGCCCAGGTTCTGGGGTTAACCTGGGCTGCTATGGGAATTCACAAGGGCATATTATCAAGCCCCTTATCGCGGCTTTATCAGCAGTTTCCTGCCGATAAAAGTGGGGATAATATATCTCCCCTTCTTGATAATATGGCCCATGGTTCTCTCTTGGCATGGATGGAATTCTTTTAGAGCTGGAAAAGGATTGTTGACCTTTTAGGCGTATATATCGTGTTTAGACAGGGAGAGACTCAGTAGGGAAATAGTTGTGTAGATTATGATGAGTCGGTGGATGTCTAGGGTAATTTCAGACTATTCTGTGTTCCTAAATAAGTCTCCATTTTGGGTCCACAAACTCCCTTCTCGGCTGAGGAAAAAAAATTGAAGCCCATTAAAAGGGGGTGGGCAGACACTTCTTTTATGTTTTGTGCCAGTTTTGCTCCAACTCGGAACTTTTGTTGGAATGGAACTTTTAGAATAGTGAATTCCAAGGTCAGATACCCCTTGTGTAAGGAGCTGCTGTATAGGATTTGCGGCAAAGGAAAAAACGTCGCAGGAATTTCTGTGAGATCAGGCTGAGCGACGATGCACCTTGGGCAGATTGGTGTGCAAGTATGTCCTGGTTGACAGGCTCTTTTTGCCTGAAATATTTTAAAGTCCCTAGTTTTAGAATTTGGCTGTTTGGGCACTTTTAGCAGCTATTCCGAAGGTCAAGGACTAGGAGGGCATCCCTTGGAGCGTTGGACTCACTTCAGGCAGGGTCCAGGTGCAGGGTTCTAGTTGTGCCCTTGTTTCCAAGAACAGGAGGCCAGCCAACTAGCCCTTGAAGTCACTCTGGTAGTCCTGGTTTCAGGCAGCAAGTCCTTCTGTAGCTGAACAGTTCTCTGAGGGTTCAATGCAGGCTTCCAGCATTAGGGTAGTCCAATTAAGTACAAGGCAGGCAGGCCTTCAACAGCCGGGCTGTCCTCTGAAGTGCAGGGCAGGCCTTCTGAGTGTCTGTCACAGGTCCAGAAGTGAACTGAAGAGTAGGTCTGAGGGTCCAACTGTTATATGAGAAGTTAAGGTTGGTGGCAGCAACCCAGCTCTCTGGGAACCTCTTGATTTTTAATCTAAAACGCGCAGTTAATGGTAGTGATTTAGTCGCTCTGACGTGAATGAGACGCCAGCGCTTCAGAATTATTTTATGTCCGTTTTTAATAGGAAAAATGACTGTTTAAATCTAACCTACGCACTGTGTTGTTGTTTACTCCTCTCTATCCCGCCCCGTTCCACCGCGGCCGGTGCCGTTTGTGTGGAGGGCGAGGCGAGCCGCCATCTTGGGTGGGCTGGACCGGATCTAGCGGTCTAGTTCTCCCGGGAGGCAGGCTACAAAACGATCCCAGGCATTGGGCTCTTCGAGAAGTTAAGGTTGTTGGCAGCAACCCAGCTCTCTGGGAACCTCTTGATTTTTAATCTAAAACGCGCAGTTAATGGTAGTGATTTAGTCGCTCTGACGTGAATGAGACGCCAGCGCTTCAGAATTATTTTATGTCCGTTTTTAATAGGAAAAATGACTGTTTAAATCTAACCTACCCACTATCTTGTTGTTTACTCCTCTCTATCCCGCCCGTTCCACCGCGGCCGGTGCCGTTTGTGTGGAGGGCGAGGCGAGCCGCCATCTTGGGTGGGGCTGGACCGGATCTAGCGGTCTAGTTCTCCCGGGAGGCAGGCTATAAAACCAAATGTGTATACAGGAGCGCAGCGGACGAGCGCAGCGGGCGCGACGAATGCGTGCCGAAGTCGCGCATAAGTCAAGCCCGCCTGCGCCCGTCTGCGGCCGACCGGGGCTAGGGGCTGGAACCCCTGGCCAAATATACACATACTCTTCCCAGGATCTGATACAACTCAGACCCTCAGATAACCCGGGACCAGCCTTACCAGTGTATGTACTAAAGCGTGCCGCCACCTGTGGTATTCTTAAACCCAAAGCCACGCGCCCCAATCCCTCTTCTCCCCCCCTACCTTCACTACACTTAGAGACTACTCTCAAATGCTATTATTTAAATACTAGGTCTATGGTCAAACACCATATGGACATATTTTTCCTGCTTCAGGCCGAGCAACCTGATCTCTTACTCCTCACAGAGACTTGGCTCAATGCAGACTCCTTACCCTATATTTTAGCAGCAGTTCCCTCTAACTACTATATCTTACACGTTAATAGGCCTGCTGACAAAAGGGGTGGAGGAGTAGCAGCTATTATTCATAACACCCACAAATTCTCACTTTTACCGTCTCTTGACCTCATAGGATCAGATAATATGACTCTCAAAATGGACACTAACAGTGGATCACTACTAATGATCCTCATTTACCGCGCCCCCTCAAAACATGCCCACATTTGCGGCATCTTTAGCAGAACACCTTGCTCCCTTAATAATCAACCACAAAAAAATCGTGCTGCTGGGCGATTTTAATCTTTGGCTGAACTCTACTGAGCTGGACACTCAGACAGCCGCGCTGAAAGAGACTTTACTAGACCTGAATTTGACCCAACAGATACACCTACCCACCCATGAAAAAGGGCATAGCCTCGATCAAATTTGGTCACAGAACATCCCCTTGGCTATCAGTTCCATCTCTCCTTGTATCTGGTCGGATCATTTTTTGATTCATTTTACTATCACTATTGCAAAAAGTAAAAAGCAGCCTTTTCAGAAAGGAGGGAAAGTCATAATATGGAAGAACACTGACATCTCTGCCTTCATCGACACTTTAACCTCATCCCTCCCCCCATTAGATCAGGATATTGATGGGACTGAAGAAGCCTTCTCCAACTGGCTACTTCAGGCAGCCGACGTGCATGCCCCCTGCTCTAATATTCCCCGCTCCCGCCCCAATGACGCCCACAGGTGGTTCACACCTCATCTGAAGGCTTTAAAACTTGAAGTTCGTCAAAAGGAGCGGAAGTGGCGAACAGCGTATTCAGAACTAGATAAAGCCAACTACTGTAGGGCCCGAAAGGACTATCAGAAACTTGTCCAAAAACACAAAACTGATTACTTCTCGGAAAAAATCCTTAATTCCCGTAACAAATCAAAAGAATTGTTCAATATCGTGGAAAGTCTTAGTGGCAGTGATAGAACTTCTCAACCTGTGGCCCCTACCCAGGACCTTTGTAATTCACTGAATTCTTTTTTCTTTCATAAAATTTGCACTATAAAACAAAGTATCCTCACTACTCTGTCCTCCCTCCCTTTGGCTGACACATATTACAACTCTTCAACTCTGGAATCTTTTCCCCTCATTGATGGCGTCACTCTATCTAAGCTTTTCGCCAGGGTCAAATCAGGCTCTCCTGACGACATCTGCCCTTCGCACATCTTGAAAGAGGTGGGAACTGCTATTCCTGAGGGCATGCTCTCCATGCTGAATGGATCTCTCTCACAGGGTAAAGTCCCAAACAACCTCAAAAAAGCCCTCCTCATTCCCCTGATAAAGAAAGCCGGAGCTAACCCGCTGGACCCGCTCAACTATAGGCCTATATCACTGCTGCCATACTGTGCCAAACTATTGGAGGCTCATGTCTGCGACAGTATCTCCAAATTTGTTGAAGATACAGAATACCTGGCACCTAATCAAGCGGGTTTCCGCCCATGTCATTCAACTGAGGCAGTTATCCTTTCGGTTCAAAATACCTTGAGGCGGAATGCGGATGAGGGGATCCACCAGGCCCTGGTGCTACTGGACCTTTCGGCTGCGTTCGACACGGTTGACTATACCATCTTGGTCAACCGTGTCGAACAAGCAGGTCTCAGGGGCCCTCCGCTGAGCTGGATCCGCTCATTCATTACTGGCCGCACTCAATCTGTTAGATTGGGCTCTTTCACAGCTCCCACTATACCTACCACCTGCGGAGTACCTCAGGGCTCATCATTGTCACCTTTACTTTTTAACTTATACCTACGCCCCCTATTGTACTCTCTAAGTAAAGCGAAAGTTACCATCTTCAACTATGCAGATGATTTGCAGCTCATCTTCCCTTTAAACATCAAAGACTCAGTGGAGGAATTTCAAAATACCATGTCTCATATCCAGAGTTGGATGAGCTGCAATCATCTGAAACTCAACCCAGGCAAGACTGAACTGGTCTTGCCTGGGCAGAGTGTACTTAGTTGGAACCCTAGTTTCTGGCCATCTAGCATGGGGGCCCCTCCCTCCAAGTCATCTTCAGTTAAAAGTCTGGGAGTACTTATCAGTGAGGATCTGTCCCTGAAAAGACAGGTAGGCGCAGTGGTGTCATCCAGCTTCTTTCAACTGAAGAAAATCAAGAAAATTGCCTGCTTCTTTTCTCCGGCTGCCCTTACTCAGATCGTCATTGACTTGGTCCTGTCTAGACTAGACTTCTCCAACAGCCTTTACCTCGGGCTCCAAATTGGAGAGTTAAAACGCCTCCAGCTGGTTCAAAACCAGGCTGCCAGACTTATTCTGAACCTCTCTAAAAGGCAGTCTGTCAGATCAGGGTTGAAACAGCTACACTGGCTGCCTGTCGAGCAGCGAGTAGCTTTTAAAACGGGGTGCATTTTATTTAAGTCCCTACATGACTCTGGCCCTCAGTTTATCTATTCATCAGATATGACCCTTCCCGCAATCTCCGGTCCACTCACAAATCACTCCTGATCGTCCCCTCTTTTAGGAGGAAGCGTCTTGGAGGTTGCTGCTTTGACCACCTTGCAGCCACCTTCTGGAACTCCCTTCCTCTTCAATTGAAACTGAGCGATAATATTCTGAGTTTCAGACACTCCCTTAAAACCTGGCTATTCTCCCAGGCTTACTGCTGAGTTGCTTCATCTCTATTCTTAACCGGTGCGCTGTGTTCCTTCCTATAGCGCCATGAAGCCCCAGGGCGTACGAGCGCTTAATAAATTAATATTAACATTAACATTAACATTAACATACCTGGTGACAGCTTTAAAGTGGAAGAAACTTCTAGCGTTTCTCCCCCTCACAGATGATTCTGGAATTTACTTTCTCCCTGCCCTATTCTCAGGATAGCTGGGGTGACCAAAGGCAACTGTGAAGTTCTCTGTGAGTGTGCTGAGGCATCTGGTTTTAAACGTAAGTGAGGCTGTGCACAGCTTCGCCTCTCCCATCCTAAAAGAATCGCCTCTCCTGTGAACACTTATTTCCCTGTGTGTCACTGTCTGGGAGGAATACTCAAAGGTCAACTGCCATGCTTATCACAGTCATTTGACCCATGACACAGGCTGCTGGCACAAAATGGTTAGAAAAAGAAAATGGCAACTTTCTTAAAGTAGAATTTGACTAGGGCCTAGCAATCCTAGACAGAATGTGCACTACCTATTGTATTCAAGAATGAGTGTGTCATCAAATAATACAACAATCATAATACATTTTTTGAAGCTTTTTGTTAGGTACTCAGGATGACACGCTAATTCTTGAGTGCAATAGGTAGTGCACATTCTGTCTAGGACTTATTGGCTCTAGTGAAATTCTTCTTCCAGAACATGTGGTAGGGTGGAACCAACACAGAGTGAGCACACCAACAGCGATTAATTTTGAATACTAAGTACACTTGGACAAGCATTTAACTAAGTGCATCACAGCTGTTACTTTACACAACTTTCTTAAAGTGGCATTTTCAGAATTGTGACTCAAAATCTGACTACCATTAAAGAGGATTTTAAATTACTATTCTTTAGACACCAAACATGCTAGTTCTACCTGTTACCAAGCAAAAGTTATCACTCATTAAATGTAATAAAGTAACCCAATGTTACCCTACAGAAGAGGAGAGGCACACCACACAGTAGTGAAAAATGAACGTAGGAGTTTTTCACTACCAGGACATGTAAGACTTAAAAGTGTATATCCCACTTTTTAAATACAATGCACCCTGCCCTATGGGCTGTTTAGGGCCTATCATAGTCAAGTCAAGTCAAGTCAAAGAATTTATATAGCGCACTACATACCCAGAGGGTCTCAAGGCGCTAAGGGAGGGGAGAAGGATTACTTGTCAAATATCCACGTTTTAAGTTGCTTTCTGAATGCTAGGTGGTTCTGGGTAAGGCGAAGGTAAGTGGGGAGTGAGTTCCATGTCTTAGCCGCCAGGTATGAGAAGGATCTGCCTCCCATGGTGGTCTTGTTGATGCGAGGTACGGTGGCGAGGGCTTGGCTGGAAGAACGTAGTTGGCGGGAGGGGGTGTAGAAGGACAGTCGTGAGTTGAGGCATTCTGGTCCGATGTCGTAGAGTGATTTGTGTGCGTGGGTTAGCAGTCGGAAAGTGATCCTCTTATTGACGGGGAGCCAGTGGAGGTCTTTCAGGTGACCAGAGATGTGTTCGTTACGTGGGATGTCTAATATGATCCTGGCTGAGGCATTTTGGATTCGTTGGAGTTTCTTCTGGAGTTTAGCGGTAGTACCTGCGTAGAGGGTGTTTCCGTAGTCCAGTCGGCTCGTGACCAGAGCATGGGTGACTGTTTTTCTGGTTTCGGTGGGGATCCAGTGAAATGTTTTTTTGAGCATGCGAAGAATGTTGAAGCAGGATGAGGATACGGCGCTGACTTGTCTGTTCATTGAAAGTGAAGAATCCAGGATAACGCCTAGGTTCCGTGCGTGGTCTGTCGGGATGGGTGCTTTTCCAAGGGCTTCCGGCCACCAAGAGTCGTCCCATGCAGAGGGGGATGTACCTAAGATGAGGACTTCTGTTTTATCTGAGTTCCGTTTCAGACGGCTGTGTTTCATCCATTCGGCAACTTCTTTCATTCCTTCATGTAGGTTAGTTTTGGCGGTGCTGGGGTCATTGGTGAGAGAAAGGATCAGTTGAGTGTCATCCGCGTAAGAGATGATGTTGAGGTTGTGTTGGCGAGCGATGGCCGCGAGGGGGCTCATGTATACGTTGAAGAGGGTGGGACTGAGTGAGGATCCTTGTGGTACGCCGCAGATGACTTCAGTGGCCTCGGACTTGAATGGTGGAAGGCGGACTCTCTGGGTTCTTCCGGTGAGGAACGAGGTGATCCATTCAAGAGCTTTTCCTTGTATTCCGATGTTTCTGAGGCGTTGTAAGAGGGTGCTGTGGCAGACTGTGTCGAAGGCTGCAGAGAGGTCGAGGAGGATGAGGGCGACTGTGTCTCCATTGTCCAGTAGAGTTCGAATGTCGTCTGTTGCTGCGATGAGGGCGGTCTCAGTGCTGTGTTTTGCTCGGAAGCCAGATTGTGAGGAGTCGAGGGATTTGTTGACTTCGAGGAAGGCGGCGAGCTGGTTGTTGACAGCTTTCTCGATGACTTTGGCCGGGAAAGGAAGGAGCGATATGGGGCGGTAATTTTTGAGTTCGGTGGGGTCAGCTGTGGGTTTCTTCAGGAGGGCGCTGAGTTCAGCGTGTTTCCAGCTTTCCGGGAAGGTGGCGGAGTTGAAGGAGCAGTTAATGACGTCTCGGAGGTGCGGTGCTATGACGGAGTCTGCTTTGTTGAAGATGTGGTGAGGACATGGGTCTGTGGGGGATCCTGAGTGGATGGAGTTCATCAGGCGGATGGTGTCCTCAGTGGAGATTGAGTTCCAGTCGTTAAGGGTGTTTAAGGGGGGAGAATGTTCAGCATATGGTTGGGTGGGTTGGTCTCCGGGATGGTTGTCGAAGCTGTTGTGGATGTCTGCAATTTTGTTGTGGAAGAATAAAGCCAGGGAGTCGCAGAGGGCTTGAGAGGGGGTGATGTCGTTGGAGTTGGCCGAGGGATTGGTAAATTCCTTGACGATGTTGAAAAGTTCCTTGCTGTTGTGGGCGTTGTTGTCTAGTCGATCCTTGAATGCTGTTTTCTTGGCCTTCCGGATTAGTTGGTGGTGTGTGCGGGTGGCGTTTTTGAAGGTGTCCTTGGTGCTAGTGGTTGGGTCTTTTTTCCAGGCCTTTTCAAGGGAGCGGCAGAGTTTCTTGGACTTCTTAAGATCATCGTTGAACCATGAGGCCTTCTTGCTGCCAGGTTTGCTTTGACGTTTTTTCAGTGGTGCTAGGATGTCGGCGGTGTTGGATAACCATAGGGTGAAGTTGGCGGCGGCTTGGTCTGGGTTAGAAGAGTGGGCTGGGGTGTTTAGAAGGAGCGATGAGGAGATCTGGTCGATGGTGATTTTGTTCCAGTTTCTTTGCAGAGTTGGTTGGAGGTGGTTGATGGGTTTCGGCTTGTTGTAGGTGAAGTGAACGCAGCTGTGGTCAGTCCAGAGGAGATCCGTAGTGTGACTGAAGGAGACATGATTGCTGGAGGTGAAGATGGGGTCGAGTGTGTGACCTGCGATGTGGGTGGGGGAAGTGACCAGTTGTTTAAGTCCGAGGTTGGCGAGGTTGTCCAAGAGGGTGGTGGTGTTGCGGTCGTTGTTCTTTTCAAGGTGAAAGTTGAGGTCTCCCAAAAGGATGTAATCTTTGGAGGGGAGCGCGTGTGGAGTGATGAAGTCCGTGATGTCTTCACTGAATTTTGCGCGGGGTCCAGGTGGTCTGTAGAGGAGGGTGCCTCTGAGTGTGGTCTTGGGGTCGATGTGGATCTGGAAGTGAAGGTGTTCAGAGTTGGCGAGATTGACGTCTGAGCTGGTTGAGATGTGGATGGATTTCTTATGGACGATAGCGATTCCTCCTCCTGTGTGGCCGGTACGGTCCTTGCGTGTGATCTTATAATCTTCAGGGATGGCAATGGTGATGTCTGGGGCGGAGGAAGCGTTCATCCATGTTTCTGTTAGGAAGGCGACGTCTGGAGAGATGGTGTCTAGTAGATTCCAGAGGTCAATGGCATGTCTGTGGACCGATCGGGTGTTGAGAAGGATGCATTGTAGGTGGTTGGGGTCGGGAATCTGTGGTGTGGTCGTAGCGGAGATGTTGTCGGTGCCGATGAATTTGCAGGAGTAGCAAGAGAAAGGTCCATGGGTGTGTCCAGGAGCGGCTTGGACGCAGTTGGGGGCGCGACCGGGGTTAAGGGCTAGGAGGGTGGCGGCATCGTAGGTAATGCGGGAGGGCTGGGCAGAGCGAGGGGCAGGGGGACTGGCGCTGGGCGCGGTCCAGGCGCGGACGGGCGTAGACGGGCTTACCTTTGGCGCACCTTCGGCGCGAATGGGGCGCGGTCGCTGCGCGTGAATGCTGCGCGCGGAAGCTACTGTCATATATGGATAGTGGAGGGGGAGGGGCGAGGGCGTCTCAGCTGGGAGGCGGGGCGGGCACACGAGGACGACAACAACAGTCAAAATGGAGGCGGAGGGGGGAGCACAGCGGAGCGCTACAGGCAGACGCGCGACCAAGGTGAAAACAGCAGTATATATTAATTAAAGTGCAAGTCAAGCAAAGCGGCAGTCAGGCAGGCAGCAGGCAATAACAATTGGCAGTTTCAGAAGCAAAGCAGCGCTACGATACCAAATACCAGCAGGGGACACTGGGAGCGACCACTCGGCTCGAGGAGAGGAGTGAGTCACGGCGCTCTCAGGTAGGGAAGCGCTATTTCAGGTCAGTGGGAGGGCGTCTCAGCTGGGAGGCGGGGCGGGCACACGAGGACGACAACAACAGTCAAAATGGAGGCGGAGGGGGGAGCACAGCGGAGCGCTACAGGCAGACGCGCGACCAAGGTGAAAACAGCAGTATATATTAATTAAAGTGCAAGTCAAGCAAAGCGGCAGTCAGGCAGGCAGCAGGCAATAACAATTGGCAGTTTCAGAAGCAAAGCAGCGCTACGATACCAAATACCAGCAGGGGACACTGGGAGCGACCACTCGGCTCGAGGAGAGGAGTGAGTCACATCTTAGGGCTAGCATATGTTTTAAAAAGGGAGTTTTAGGCCTTAGGAAGGTTTTATTTTGCCGGGCTGAAATAACAGTTTAAAACTGTGCATACAGGCCTGCAATGGTAGTCTGAGACCTGTTCTAAAAAGCTAATTAAGTGGGTGCCACAATAGGTTATGCAGGCCCAATAGTAGCATTTAATTTACAGCCCTGGGTACATGTTGTACTACCTTACTAGGGACTTACAAGTAAATTAAATGTGTCAATACTCTGTAAACCAATTTTACCATGTTTTAAGGCGTGAGCACAAGCACTTTAGCACTGGTCAGCAGTGGGAAGGTGCACAGAGTCCTAAAGCCAGCAAAAACACATTTATGCAAACAGGAGGAGTGACAAAAAGTTTGGGGAAAAACCACCCTAAAACTATCAGGTCTATCAGTCTTGTATTGACATTATATGATTGTTCCATTACTCTATTGTAGATTTGTTTTTCATTTCGATTTCCCTTTCTCTTTATAGACATTTATGCCAACCTTTATGATTCAGAATTGAATGCTATTTTACTGTTGCATAAAACTGCATGATTCTTATGAAGGTGGAGTAGTTAATATATGAGTTCTTTGGGAATGTGTGTCAATGTTTTTAATTGTCCACTGTTGTTTCTCTTCAGAGGAAAAGTCAAGAACATGACTGATAACTTCGACAGCTCTGCGACATTTGCTGAACAAAAGATACCTTATTTTTAATACACGATGGACTACTTAGGAAGATGTTGGTCCTTTTTGTACCCACTTTATAACTCCCAAATCATTTGAATGTAGGATTTAATGTACTGATTACAGACATGTTGTACTGCTGTTATTGAGTAGGGTAATATATATTCTGCATATTTTCGTGATGAAGTGTCTAAGTAAGCAGCATTGGGCAGAGGTAATGACTTTGACTATGCTGCTCTAAATACAATAACTGGGTACATGGGAGTTTAGGATCTTTTTGAGCAGTGAGCAGGCACACTAGTGCCCTACTTTTCCTTATTTTCATTGTATATTGAATCTGGATGAAATATTCAACATTTAATTTTGTGTTAACTAAAGTATTATAAGCTTACGTAAATGCATAATCTATATTCAAAGATGGTGGGAAGCGAGGAACTCTCAGAGTACTCGGCCTCCATTTTCCAAAGTAAAGTCAGGGACATCTTTTACAAATTTCATACCAATGCCCAAATTTCAATAGCACCTTCAGGAGGCAGTAAGTCATCTTTCAACAGCTTTGATTGAATATCTATTGATTGATAGGGTTTCTCAGTTGATTGTCAACACAAAATCTGTCTCCGGTCTGATCCCTCCCCACCGAACATAATGCACTTGGCTCCACAGCCAATTTGCAACAGTTATGACCAACGTAATTAATGCCATGTTTACCTCATGGGTGTTTCCAACACCGTGGAAGAAGGCCATGATTCTTCCCCTTCTAAAGAAGGTAAACCTGGAACCTAAGGACCCCTCAAATTATCGTCCAATATCTAGACTCCCTTTTTTTGGCTAAGGTAGCCAAGAAGGCAATGTATATACAACTGCCTGTTGATATAGAGACTAATCATCATCTCGACAAAACTCAATTTGGTTTTAGAAGCGGTTTCAGCACCGAATCAGCAATTATTGTAGCTACAGAAGAGATCAGATCATCCCTTGATGCAGGGGGCAGAGCAGCTTTGGTCTTATTGGATCTGTCGGCATCCTTCGACATGGTCAATCACATTTGTTTGATGGATCGGTTGAAGGCTGCTGGGGTAGGAGACATGGCCTTTGCACTCATTCAGTCCTACCTGAGTGACAGATCTCAATCGGTCAATTTTAAAGGTTTTATGTCTCTACCTTTCATGCTGCCATGCGGGATTCCTCTGGGCTCGTCACTGAGCCAGACACTGTACAATATTTATGTTTCCCCCCTTGCTAAACTAATACAATCATCTGGGTTCTCGCTGATAACCTACACGGATGACACCCAGATCATTGTGTCAGTTGTTGATGACATTTGACTCACTGCCGATAGATTTAACAACTGAATGTGGGAGGTCAGCAATTGGATGAGCATCAATTGCCTCAAGTTGAATTCCACTAAAACAGAGGAAATGCTCTTTGGAAAAGATACATCATTTTGGTCTCCTTCTTGGTGGCCACAATAGCTGGGGGAACTTCCTAAACCGAAAAGCAAGGTGAAGAATCTGGGGGTAATGATTGACGACAGGTTTCTATTTAAAGATCAAATCAATCACCTGGACTCCTCCTCCTTCTATATTTTAAAAACAATCAAGAAGATCGCTCATCTACTCTCCTTTGACCTGCTAAAAACAGTTGTCACAGCTCTAGTACTGGCTCGCTTAGACTATTGCAATGGACTCCTCCAAGGCCTTCAAAAACACTAACTCAAAAAACTTCAAACAGTGCAGAACATGGCAGCATGAATGCCCTTTAAAAAACCTAGGTCTGAATCCTCATCACTTGCTTTAAAACTTCTGCACTGGCTTTCTATAGAAAAACAGATCATGTTTATGGCACTGTGTCTTGCGCACAAATCGCTATATGGAACCTATCAGGAAATGATTTGGGCATCTTCATTTCTTGAACTTATCTGCTTTTCACGCATCAGTCCTCGGGACTGCATCATTGCCCTTGCAGCGCCAGCTGCCTTGCACCTCTGGTTCCAGGTCACGGGTGCTGGGGACAACCAATCTCAGCATCCCTCTTCGGCGCTCGCCAACAGCGTCACCATCAAGCGCCAGGAGGCACTCAAAAACGCGCCAGGGCTCCCGCAGGGCGGGACGTGTGTGGGCGTGCCCGGGCACTGCTTGGGTGAACCCCGGGCCAAGGGCAGGCCCATCCGCGCCCATCAGAGCCCAGAGGAGGTCGGGCTGGGCCACACTATTGACAATTGTGTATCATCCTGTAAGCATTTTGCCCCATTTATATATATATATATATATTTTTTTTTTCCTTTAACAGCCAGTGTGTTATCCGTGTATTTAGGTAGCCTAGGGGATATATAATCATGAGCAAAAGAAAGATGGGCGAAGGGGTTGTGGGCACCCTTGATGCTTTTTAGGTCTCGACCTCTGTCAATGTGCTTGCACATTGCAGATGTCGAGATCTATAGGAGTTGAAACAAACTCTTTGAACTAGTACGGATTACGTGCAGTTCATGTGATGCGCATGCACGTCAAACCCGTCAGCCTCGCACCAGACTTCAATGGAATGCCTAGTTCCCGCTTACTCGCTCGCTCCCCACTCACTCGCTCCCCTGCCCCCCCATCACACAACCATTACACCATTTGTGCCTCGCATTCCCCCCCCACCAGACTACAAAGGAATGCCTCCCGCTCAACCGCCCCCTGACTCACCAGATGCTACCGAGGGTAAGAGTTTTTTTTGTTTACCTTTCAATTTAAAATATGCTTCACAGTTAACCTTCAACCCCATCAGCCCTTTCTCAACACTTGAGCCCGGTCCCTCCCTAATCCCGAGTTAACCGGTTTAGCACCATCTTGTTCTGAAGAGTTGCTGAATTTGCTTTCTGGAGTAGCGCTTTCTGTTGCGAGTGATGGAAGCTTGGAAGGTTGCGTTTCATGTTCGGCGTCCACTCCTCGCGCTCCTCAGCGGAAATGTCATTATAGATTCGTATCCAACTACTGTGCGTTTCACACAATCCTTTTACGAGCATTGTGTGCGCTTTTTTTGCTAACGTTCGTTTTTAATCAACCTTGTATATCTCCTCACGGTCGAGCCGCACTTCTATAATTCCTCATGTTATCTCATTGTTTTACGACGCATGCAAGCTTAATCTGCAGCCATAATGAACTCATCATACATTTTATGTGTAAATGTAGGTTCTCGTGTCACCAGAGCGCATAAACATTCATTCTTGCGAATTGTTATTTGCGAAATGTCATTTGCAGTTTACTTTACGTAGTACTCATTCACATTCCTCATGGGCTCCGCTTAACTGGACAGCAATTCAGGCTTGGGCTACATTATCTGCAAGGCTTTTATTTACTGCAACCAACCTATTATGCCTCCTCACGGCCAATCCGTACTTCAAAGGCAGCTCGATTTACTTCTCCGGACAACGCAGGGCTCCCCGCTGTGTCCAATAACTTACCTAGTCACGCGAGAACAGCAGTTAGCGGATGTCCACCGAACGTAGCATGGCACGTTTCTGGCCTCGAAGCCGGTACTTAACCTGAACACGCTTAGTGTTCCGTTTGCAAGCCTGCTAGGTGGTGTATCTGAATCTGTAGGGTAGATTTTGTTATTTCTTTTGGTTTGTATTGCATTAATCTTGCTGCTCTATGCTGGTAGAATTGCTGGTGTTGCACCCCTCAATGCCACAGCACCACTCAATGCCACAGCACCACTCAATGCCACAACACTACTCAAGGTCACAGCACCACTCAGCGTACAGCATCCCTCAATGCCACAGCATCACTCAGTGCCACAGCATTACTCAACGCCACAGCATCACTCAATGCCACAGCATCTCTCAATGCCACAGCATCACTCAGCACCACTCAACACCACAGCACCACTCAATGCCACAGCACCACTCAATGCCACAGCACCACTCGATGCCACAGCACCACTCAACACCACAGCATCCCTCAACGCACAGCATCCCTCAACGCCACAGCATCACTCAATGACACAGCATTACTCAATGCCACAGCATCACTCAATGCCTCAGCACCACTCAATGCCACAGCACCACTCGATGCCACAGCACCACTCAACACCACAGCATCCCTCAACGCACAGCATCCCTCAACGCCACAGCACCCCTCAATGCCACAGCACCACTCAATGCCACAGCACCACTCAATGCCACAGCACCACTCAAAGCCACAGCACCACTCAACGCCACAACACTACTCAATGCTACAGCACCACTCAGCGCACAGCATTCCTCAATGCTACAGCATCACTCAATTCCACAGCATTACTCAACGCCACACCATCACTCAACGCCACAGCATCACTCAGCGCCACAGAATCAGTTGGCACCACTGAATGCCACAGCACCCCTTCAATGCCACAGCACCCCTCAATGCCACAGCACCCCTCAATGCCACAGCACCCCTCAATGCCACAGCACCACTCAATGCCACAGCACCACTCAATGCCACCGCATCACTCAATGCCACAGCATTACTCAATGCCACATCATCTCTCAATGCCACAGCATCACTCAGCACCACTCAATGCCACAGCACCACTCAACACCACAGCACCACTCAACGCCACAGCACCACTCAATGCCACAGCACCACTCAACACCACAGCACCACTCAACGCCACAGCACCACTCAATGCCACAGCACCACTCAGCGCCACAGAATCACTCAGCACCACTGAATGCCACAGCACCCTTCAATGCCACAGCACCCCTCAACGCCACAGCACCCTTCTATGCCACAGCACCACTCAATGCCACAGCACCACTCAGCACACAGCATCCCTCAATGCGACAGCATCACTCAATGCCACAGCATTACTCAATGGATCAGGGTCGTGTCATACGCCGACGACACACAACTGGTGGTCTCCCACACGCAGGATCTGGACTTGGCGGCCCTCAACTTCACGGTATGTCTACAGGAATTGGCATCTTGGATGTCTAATAATTGCTTGAAGCTGAACGGCAACAAGACCGAGATGCAGATCGTAAGCAGCACGCCATCAGTTTGATCGTTGGCGTGGTGGCCTCAGACCTTGGGTCCCACCCCCATACCGAGTAATCAGGTGAAGAACCTTGGCATGTGGCTGGATCCTAAGCTCTCTTTCGAGTAGCAGTCCAGACGGGTGGCAGGTACCTGTTTTGGGGTCCTAAAAGGCATCCGTAAGACCTTGGACCTACTGCCGGTGCCTGCCAGGAAGACTATGGTGCACGCCCTGGTAACTTCCCGCCTGGACTACGGCAATTTACTATATCTGGGTGTGACGGGTGTGTTTAAATAGGCTCCAATGTGTGCAGAATGCCACGGCTAGGATGGTTATCATGCTACCTAGAAGGGCGTCTGCGAAGAAGGATCTGGTGTCTCTCCACTGGCTCCCTATCAGAGAGAGGGTGATATTTAAGGCACTCTGTGTGTGCCATCGCATCTCCCAAGGTAAGGGCCCAGCATATTTGGCGGACTTGGTCTCTCACTATGTGCCCACTAGGCAGCTGAGATCCTGTGGATCGGGTCTGATGACTGTCCCTAAGATTTCGAAGTCCAGGATGGGTGGCAGATCATTTTGTCTCCTGGCCCCTCAATCCTGGAATAAACTGCCATTGAGTCTTAGGCTGGAGGCAGCAGAAACCAGGTTCAAGAAGGACTTGAAAACTCACCTTTTTCGTGTGGATTTAGGGCATTCGTGATCTCTGTTTTTGCTCTCTAGTTCTGTGTGGTTGCCTCTCACCATAGCGTGGGGACACACCAGTGGGTGTAACCAGGCGCTCTATAATTCTCTTTTATTATTATTATTATTAATGCCACAGCATCACTCAATGCCACAGCATCTCACAACGCCACAGCACCACTCAATGCCACAGCACCACTTAACACCACAGCACCACTCAGCACACAGCATTCCTCAACACCACAACATTACTCAACCAAACAGCATCACTTAATGCCACAGCATCTCTCACTGCCACAGCATCACTCAGCACCACTCAATGCCACAGCACCCCTCAACACCACAGCACCACTCAATGCCACAGCACCACTCAATGCCACAGCACCACTCAACACCACAGCACCACTCAATGCCACAGCACCACTCAGCACACAGCATCACTCAATGCCACAGCATTACTCAACACCACACCATCACTCAGCACCACAGCATCTCTCAACGACACAGCATCACTCACCACCACTCAATGCCACAGCACCACTCAACACCACAGCACCACTCAATGCCACAGCACCACTCAACACCACAGCACCACAGCACCACTCAACACCATAGCACCACTCAACACCACAGCACCACTCAACACCACAGCACCATCAATGCCACAGCACCACTCAATGCCACAGCATCACTCAGCACCACTAAATCACTCAGCACCACTGAATGCCACAGCACCCCTCAACACCACAGCACCCCTCAATGCCACAGCACCACTCAATGCCACAGCACCACTCAATGCCACAGCACCACTCAATGCCACAGCACCACTCAGCACACAGCATCACTCAACGCAACAGCTGTACTCAATGCCACAGCATCTCTCAACACCACAGCATCACTCAGCACCATTCAGCGCCACAGCACAACTCAATGCCACAGCACCACTCAATGCCACAGCACCACTCAATGCCACAGCACCACTTAATGCCACAGCACCACTCAACACCACAGCACCACTCAACGCCTCAGCACCACTGAATGCCACAGCACCCCTCAATGCCACAGCACCCCTCAATGCCACAGCACCTTTCAATGCCACAGCACCCCTCAACGCCACAGCACCACTCAATGCCACAGCATCACTCAACGTCACAGCATCACTCAATGTCACAGCATTAATCAAGGCCACAGCATCACTCAATGCCACAGCATCACTCAGCACCACTCAATGCCACAGTACCACTAAATGCCACAGCATCGTTCAGCACCACTAAACACCACAGCATCACTCTGTGCAACCATTCAACAACAACTGGTTCTAATATGTCCTCTCAATGTTTCAAGCTTTATTACAAATGTCACAAAAAGATGTTAATATTTCACTGCTGTTCTTGGATTTTCATCACAATAAAATACAATGAACATAATCTTCCCAAAAGTTATTCACAAAAATTTAAGCTATTGCCATTATAAATTACAATAACTTTTATTTAAGTATTAATTATTTAAAAAAATAAAATCCATTGTTATTTGTAACATTAATACATCTAAGTCATGTAAATACAACACATATTGCATTACAAATGCTATAGGTGTCACTTTGCGAAAGTTAAAAATATTGGTATTGTAAATGACAAATCTATTAATTACGCTATTTTCAAAACCAACACATAAATTAAATATTTGTCATTTACAAAACCAATAGATCAAACCTTCCTAATGCGAGACCTATTGCATTGCAAATGCTTGTTTAAGTAGAGCTGAATCTGTGTTGATGCACGAAATCCACATAACCTAGCGTAGGCTCTCACTGGATCCAGTGCTTGCACAGGGTAGCTGGTTGCCCACAGTACAGTCATCTCAACCTTTGGTAGGAAATATATCTGACATTGGTAGTCATAGAACTTCACCTCATATGACAAACAATGAGATAGTGTCCCTAACTCTAGGAACATCCCAAGATCAGGGTAGTCCACTAAGCCCTGCTATGGTTAAAACTAGGGGTAAGAAAGTTACTGGGGGAACAGGTGGGCAACCACCTTCTAAAAAAGGAAAGGTCGAGGTGCAGCCAAGCACAATATATCGCCCCCAGCAAAGAAGTAAGTAGAGTAGCTACTATTGGGAAGGCAGGAGGCTCTAATCCGGTTGTAAAACCTGTCGCTAATTCAATAATGAAGCATATAGGTACTCCCATAGAGCAGGGTGCTGATAGTAACATCATAGCCCATCCAAGCAACCAGTTTAACTCTGAGGAATTATGCTCATTTTTAAGAGAGAAAATAGCAGCAATGATAGACCCCATACTCAAAAGACTGGATTCAGTTGATGAAAGATTAAAAAAGATCGAACATAGTCTTACCTGTAAAAATCAAATGAATCCAGTTCAATCCATCGCCCATGGGAAAGGGGGCCAATATAGAAGTGCAACAGGGAATCCCGGTTAATGTCTGCCAAAGTTCTGCACCAGCTTTAATAGCCACAAGTACCGCTTGTAACTCCACATCAAGTATTAGTAATGGCACTTCTACTATCCCGAAGCCACAGCGCGGGGACAAAGGTAGTAGGAGCAGGCTGATTAAGCTGGGTGTAGTAGGTGACATGAATCCTCACTCTAGTCTTCATCTCCCGCCAGAGGCCACGCCGTATACAGTGGTACCTGCAAATGTCCCCATGCTCCCACCAGGCTCACGGGAACATTGGTCGATGCTCATAAATAAGGCACTGCATTTTGGGGGTAATAGGACAAGTATTAGAGATCAACTGTTCAAGGAATTTAAAATGGTTCATAGAATCAAATGGATTGGACAATCATGCAAGTCCATGGTAGGTGATTGTGTTGTACTTAGTTTTAGATCACCATCATTGGTACATCACAAACTGGAAATGGCTGGTTACTCTTCCTCTGCAGTAGATGATATAAAAATACTCCCTTTGGGTTATTTTTACAAACCATAGAATTCAACTAGTCTCAATGAACAGTGGGACCCTAATAGGGAGCAAAATCGGTCTGACAACCCAGTCCAAATAAGCAATTGCTTTGATATACTTTCATCTTTAGAAGATATTGATTGACTGGGATTTTACAAATCACCATTATGGATTAATTCAGAGGGCCCCACTGACATAGAGGAAGCGGGAGGTAACCGGGGAGACTCCACTGTAGCTCTGTTGGTCAAACAGGATGTACCCACATGTGATAAACAGGTTGATGGCACAGGGCACATAGGTATAGTGGGTGAATCTCTAAGAGATCATAGTAATAGTGGTTTAGTGACTATAATCCCACCAAGATCAAGAGTAAGTGCCCACCCCATACATACTCTACCGAGAGAAGGCTTACCAATAAATGATAGAATCGATGATGCAGTGAAAACTATCAGTTTAGAGGATGCTGGTATTAGCCCCCAGAAATTATGTATGACCTTAGCCTCCTGGAATATTGCGGGAATATCATCAAAAACAAAGCCTACGGAATGGACATCATATATTGACGGAATTGATTTCTGGTTGTTCCAGGAGACGTGGTCAATAGAAAGAGTCTTCCATCCGGGCTACCTAAATTTTTCAAAGGTTGCAATAGGAGGTACGAGGGGTAGACCGGTTGGAGGGTTGACCTGCTGGGTCAGACAGTATGAGGGTATAAGGGTGGATGAGTTATTAATAGATAGCCCGGATATCATGGCCATACGTGTTAGATCACCAACAGGCCTCGATATAACGCTTTTTAATGTCTACTCACGGGGGCAGCCTGGTGGTAGGGGATCTAGTGTGGTTACAGTTCTCGATAGCTATCTGGATAATGTTGGAGTCACTGGTAATTTGATTATTGCGGGAGACTTCAATTGTAGTTTTGAGCCCCTGGATTTAGAAGATGGAAGGCTTGGTGAAGATGAGGATGTGTTATGGGATATTCCCCAATTAGAATTACGACCTATAAGAATATGGACCGAGGCCGCCTTACAACTGAAGGGCCTTTGTCTGGAAAGGGTAATGAGGGCAGCTAATGGGAGGACGCAGTCAGACAGGTTGGGTGCAAACACCTTCGATAATGGAACAAGTAGTAGTTGCATAGACTACATTCTTATTAAAGTAGAAATTTAGCCATCCGTATTTGATATGGAGTGTCAGAGGAGGCCTGAAAGTGACCATAATCCGCTGGTTTTGAAAATCAATGACACAAGTTTTTGCTGCGCAAAAGCTAGGGAGGGTGAGCTTATCACCAAAGAGGTCACTGTTACCAATGACCTGAGAAGAGTTCAGTGGGCAAGGATCGCGAACAATGAGGGTGAACTTGCCCTGATGAAGGATATGGTATTGGGGTCAATGTCTGAACTTTCCGTCTGTGAGTCACAGGAGGTAGTAAATTCCATCTTACCCCAAGTCCACGAAGAACTGATTAAGAACCTGAAAAAGTTCTTCTTTAAAAGTAGTATCCCTAGGAAGAGTAGAACCTCGAAGACAGGTTCATGGTACAATAGTGCATGTAGAAAGGCCTATAAATCCCTTGCGAAGGCTATTAGAGCAAGGCTACAGGGAAATATTAAAAAGTCTAGAGCTAACTACAAGGCAGTTCGGCAGCAGGGGAAGAAAGAGTGGGATGAAGAATGATGGCAGGATTTGCTAATAGCATGTAAAGGGAGGAATACGACCCAATTCTGGCATTTAATCAAATGGGACAACACTAATCAGACCAAGGCACCCATTAACCATGTTGTCCCAGACAAATGGGTAAGAGACAGACAGGAATAGCTTACTCCTCTTTGATAGCCATCATCCCAGAGACCTACGGGAAAACCTCCCCTTCGGGCAGTTCCTTAGGATTCGAAGGAACTGCACCGCTACTTCTGATTACAAAAAAGAATCTGTGATGCTTCAACACAAATTACAAGACAGAGGGTATCCCACGAGACTGGTTAACAACTCACGAAAAGAGCCCTCAATAACCCCAGAGAGGCCTTATTGGTCACACGTCTAAAAGAACCTGATGACGTGATTACCTGCGTGACTTGTTTTACACAGAACTCTGCATTCCTGAAGAAGACAGTCAATAAACATTGGGGTTTACTGAACACAGGGGACCTTGAAATCCCGCGCCCCCGCTTTGCCTTTAAGCGTACGGCCAATCTAAAAGATTCTCTTATTCATACACGCCCCAAAAAACAAACTACCACCAACCAGAGTACCCTGTGGAGGCTTCCACCGGTGGTGGGTCACTACCCGTGCGGGGGCTGCGTTGTATGCCAACAAACAATACAATGCAAAGAGATTAAACTTTCAGACACCTTCACCTGGCACATGAATAAGCATACAAATTGCAATAGTTCTAGATGCATTTACCTACTGACCTGCCCATGTGGTAAACACTACATTGGCATGACGATGAGACAAGTAAAACTAAGGATCATGGAACATAAGAGCAACATTCGTTGTTCTAAAACCCATACCAGATTGTATGAACATTATGTCCAACATGGCCACCAAGCTGACAACATCAAATGGCTGGTCCTTGAGTCCCACGCTTCCATCACACACCAAGCCCTGTTCAGAATCGAACAGCGATGGATACATCGCCTCCAGCTGGACATCCTGGGTCTTAACGACTCTGTGCCTTGGACACTACTAGCGAGATAAACCACCTGGCCTGGTTTATAGATACCGTCCACTGGCTGATATGCCCTCATCCTGTTCTAGGACCTCCTTTTTGGTAATTCAGTATGACTAACAGAAACTTGCTAACATCATATACTACTACCACAGTATAAAGTCATACAAATTTGATCTCTGAAATCTATGACACAGGTATATATACCCCCACCTGCTCTCCCGTCCCACCACGCTTGTCCATGCGTCCCTAGTGGTGACACCAACACGCCCCTGTCATTAATGAATGACCAATGTTAATATACACCGGTCTGGAAACTGGCACCTCTGCTTGTTCCAGCTTAGCTGCCATTGAAGCAACCAGACTACACCATTTTACAACACTGTTGGGTCGTGACGGTCCAGTTTCCCAATTACGATCGTCCGGACCGTTCCTTCATTGTCCCCCTTCAATGGTTTACTACCCTCTGTTCACCTCTCACTCTTAACTGCTTACTGAGGGTATTATAACAGGGGCCACTTTAACAACAATTAATACAATATACCGACTCGATTACTCTGGCAAGGTTCATCGGTACAGTGTGTGGAGTACCGTTCCCGTCCTTATTCACCCCATGTTAAGATGGCCGCCACACTCTGGACTCAGTCCGTTCGCATCACACGCGTCTACACCCCTGCGCATGCGCAGACGGGGTTACGTTGGCCACGTCCATTGACGGGGCGTCACTACATGGAAGTGCGGTAATGCAGCATTTAATCCCGACGGCCACAACGACTCGGGACCAGCTGTTCCGCGCCACCGATTGGGGCGCCTCGCGTTGGGGGTAGGTTACACACCCGGGTTGCTCGTGTGGAAGGTAAGCGGCGAAGTGGTGTGATCGTCTGTTTGCAGTTGAGACTGCATTAGCGTGATTGGTTCTACCACGCCAAGCCCTTTGTTATAACCCTCTACTCTGGCCTGGAGGGCACGCCTACAGTCATACGATGCCCTGTTGAGTTATCCGTGCCCTGGCTTGAGTTGTGTCATTTGGCCACGCATTGGTACCGGTGATCGGGCTGGTTAGGTTTGATCAAGAGCCCAGATTCCGGGTTGTTATGTTCTTGCTGCCCTCCCTGGGACAGTGATGATACGTTCTCCCCACTTGGGAGTATGGTGCTCTCTGGCCCCGCCGACTCGCCTGCTCTCTGGTTCAATGGTGGGGGCCTTTTTGTACGCAGTCTTGATGTGGACGAGTGTACACTTTGCGAGGCAAATCAACAGCTGTGGTGGCCCACGAGGCAGAGGAGGGAACTATAATGAGCCGCTCTGGTCCTACCATTCATAGATTCTTTTCCTCTTAGTCTCGCCATGTGTCCTCAATTAACCATGGCCTCGCTTCCCTGTCATGCTTTACACTCAGTACACCATCCGGGTGCCTGTATCTGTTCCTCTCTTGCAGGTACCTTACCTTTATGAACAGCCCCACGGGAACAGACTGCGGGGCCCTGTAGGGTTACTCTTAGGGTAAGCACTAATCCAGTCATCTACTGTTTTGTGATAATCTCTTCGTCCAATCAATTGAAATGTTGAATATGTTTTGATCCAAGATTACACTGCCTAATTGTCAGGAATGGACATACTACTTTTAAACCGCCCACCATTGTGTAATTCTAGAATATCCTTTTCCTAATGCTTAGTGTATGTGTGTTTTATGGAGCACTGAGGGAACTTAGTATTGTGAGATAATGCCTCTATCAATGCAATTGGCTTATTTCTATACATTTTTTCTAGGTCTCCACTCTAGAGCAGGACCATTTGGCCTGCTCCCTGATTGACCCAGTGAGGTTGTATCTTTCTTCTTTATTTTAATGTTTACATAATTTCTCACTGTGTAGTACCTAACACCCGAGGTCCTGAAGAATTGCCAGACAGGCAAGAAAAATGTCGACCTTTTTAGAGGGTTGAGTTAGCCCACTGTAGACTAAACAGTTCCTTTCTCCCCTCCCACCATTTTAACTAAGGGAGTCAGCCACGTGAATAAAGTCCCTTGTGGACTGGCTCACCTTCTTTTAATCTCACTATTCCCTCACGACTACACCTTCACCAGACCCCTTACACGCACTCAAACCATTGGCTGGAACAAAAGATCTCCCACAAAGAGCGCCTACGGCGCCCGTCAGACATTGCAGCGCCAGTCTGACGAGGAGCAGGAGACCAATGATTAAGCATGACACCTTGGTTTCTGGGTGTGTGAGGTCTTCTAGTTCCAACAAGGGAACACCCTGTTCCCTGCTTTCGTTCTACCTCCATACCTATACACATACTTCTTTAACCATCCCTGGGGAACTTTGTATTCTTTTGCTTAGTAGCACATTTTGAGGCACAGTTTAAGTCTACAAATAGTAATAAAGAGATCCCTCAGTTTTATATAACTAATGATCCACTGAGCTTTACTAGCGCGGAGGTTGAGTCTGTGTTAAAATCAGTCCCGAGAGGCAGGGCCCCGGGGCTCGACTGTATCCCGCAGGCTTATTTATACAGGACAAAGACCTTTGGGTACCGTATTTAAAGCTTCTAGCAAATGGTGCCACACTTCCAGAAACCTGGTCTGGAGCGGAAAAATTGCCAATCTACCAGAAGGGTGACTGTTCTGAACCGGGGAACTACAGGCGATTAGTCTAATAGATTCAGTGCAGAAGATTGTAGCCAGATTAGTGCTTGGTAGAATACAGGCTTGGATGACCGAAACCGATATCTTAACACCATTACAAGCAGGGTTTGGGTCCCATACAAGCACTCTTGATCAGGCCTTTAGGTTAGTTTTAATATATTGGAAGGTGGTAGTCATTTCAGTTAATTTCAAAATACTTTATTCGGTTTATGAATAAAACCATAAAAGTTTCACAGCACCATTAAACAATTTATAAAATACGTAACATATCTTTAAAAAATAGTAATAAATCTAATTACAATACAATAGGATTAAAGTATAAGCATCTGACACATAATTATAGAGCATATACAGGGCCAAACAAAAAATGTGCAAAATACAAACTCGTAAGGCAAAAAGTGATAGGACAGGGGGTGACTATCAGTGCTCCATACATATTCTAGATCACAGGGCAGACTTTAAAAAACCTACTACAAATGGAATACAGTCTGGTTTCAACAGTTGTAGATTGAATAAAGCAGGGGGGACCTGGATAAAATTCAGCTTCTTTAGTAAAGGTATTAAAAAGTATCTACGAGGGACAGTATAAAAAGTGCAGAAAAACACAAAGTGCAGCAAATCCTGCTGAGACACTCCGTCGCAGTCACAGGGTGCTAGCACTTGTCCCCTGCAGCTCCCCCTTGGGACTGCTAAAAGCAAATGATAATAATCCAAATGAAACCTGATCAATAAAAACCGCTCATGGGTGGATAATGGCCACAGAAGATATGGTTCCATGGTAGAGATAGTTTTGAGCATCACATATTTGCGAACACTTTGTTTCCCCAATCCAATCGGATCTCTCTCCAGCTTTTTAATCATCATGAACGTCTTCTTCACATAACCCACAGCCTCCAATGTAATGAGATCAGGTTTTAAAAATAAATCCGGCCGCCCTAGCTCCTCAAAACAGCTCTTAATATATTTTAGCCACGGAATTCGTAGCATGAAGTCCAGACTTAAAATGACCCTCAAAATCTGGTGGTTAAGAGCTAATTCGTCGTTCAGCCAACAATTGAGCCAGAGCAACAAGGGGTGCATAGCTATGTTATCACTGATATATGGCAGTCCCACTTTTTTCGTGGACTACCAAATTAGATGTACCTCTAGGCACTCCAAGGAGGCATTTTAAAAAGTTGCTCTCTGCCACCTGTATGGCATCAGTTGTGGCGTAGCCCCATAGTCCACTCCCATAGCTCGCAATAGCAACACTTTTCACCTGGTTTAACTTCAACATTGCCGCCACAGGGCGCATACCCATTTTGGTGTCAAAGTTGAAGATTGCTGTATTGGCCCGTATTACCTCCCCTTTAGTCCTCTGAATGAGGGCCCCCCAATTAAGTTTATCATCCATCAGGACGCCCAAATAAGAAAATGTAATTGTCAGGGGCACCCTTTCAATACCAACTTTAAAAGGATACACTTTCTTGGGGCGGGACCCGACCAGCATAATGTATGATTTGGAGTTATTCATTGCTAGGTTGCGATTCTCCATAAAACTCCGAAAGGAATCAAGCAGGATCTGCAAACCCTTTGCAGTTCTAGCACTGAGAACAGCGTCGTCTGTGTAAATCAGGACGGGCTACCCACATAAGGAAAATCGGTTGATACCAGCATCTTATGTAGGTCATTTATATAAAGATTGAATAAAAATGAGTCCAGGATGCAACCCTGCTGAACACCCCTCTCTATGTTAAAATCCCTAGAGACCCGAAGGTCGAATGCGTATCTGACATTAGCCTTAGTATCCCTATGCAGGTCCTCAAGAAATCCAACCAGGTTATCCTCTACCCCCATGGCCCTCATGGATTGCCACTATTTCCCCCGATTGACACAATCAAAAGTGGAGGATAAATCCATGAAGGCCATGTAGAGTGTACCCTGTGGGGCGATTGTGTATTTCCCCTGGATCAGATCCAAATTAAGGCATTGGGATTAGATGGAACGCCCCGAGCGGAACCCATACTGGATGTCTGTAATTATCGCATTCCGCTCTGCCCAATCGGCTAATCTTCTAAGGATTACCCCACCAACGACCTTGACCACGGAATCAAGAAGGGAGATCGGTCTATAGAACAAGGTGCTATTTCGATGCCCCTTCTTAAAAACCGGTACAATTGTAGACGTACCTCAGGATACCGGACACCCGACTCTTGCCGCAGCGTTGATCTTGCCCGCCAGTACCGGGGCCAAAACTGAGGGTTAGATTTGAAAAGGTCCAGCGAATCTCATTCAGCCATGGCACTTTATTGCCAGATAACCCTAAGATGCCCAACTCCACCTCCTTCTGCTCGAATATTATCGGAGCAGACAAATTACCCCTATCTCGGGGTTTTTCAGAATCCTGCCCACCCTTAAAAATAGAAGTAAAATGCGCCACCCAATCACTCTCAGTTATGTTAGTATATACAGGCTTGGATTACTGAAACCGATATCTTAACACCATTACAAGCAGGGTTTTGGTCGCATACAAGCACTCTTGATCAGGCCTTTAGGTTTGTTTTAATATATTGGAAGGTGGTAGTCATAGGCGGGGGCACACTCTTAGCGGCTTTTGTGGACTTAAAATCCCATTTAATCTTATTCCTCGTGTGAAACTGTAGAATGCGTTATTAAAAATGGGGATGCCTCCAGAATTGGCGGCTATTTTGGTAAAACTGCACGAATCAACTTATGCGCAGGTTTCATGGGACAAACCGGGTGAGACTACTGAGAGGTTTTTGGTGTCCAAAGGGGTTCAACAGCGGTGTGTGCTGGCACCTACTCTGTTTTCCTTATTTATAAACGGAGTAGTCCAGTACTTTTCAAACCACCCAACTGATGCACCATTGTTAGCTGGTACGAAAATATCCTTGCTCATGTTCGCGGACGACACCCTGATAATATCCAAGACGAGACAGGGGTTGCAGGCTACCCTGTCTCATGTTGAGGTGTTTTGCCTGGGGAAAACAAAGTTCATGGTGCTCTTAAATCAAAGTCCATCAAAGCAAGAGTATTCATGAACAACGTTCTATTGGAGCAGACTGATGTTTTCACCTACTTGAGCGTCATGTGTAGTAGAAAGTTGAGCTGGAAGCCCCAAGTTGACATGTTGGCACTAAAACATGCGCAGTTAGCTGGCGCCCTGATTAAGGAGTATAGGCTCTCCCAAACTAAACCCGTTGCACCTGTGCTAAAAATATATACAACCAAAATTAGCCCAGCCATATTATATAGCGCCGAAATATGGGACTTTGAAAACGTATCCCCTCTTACAATAGCCCAAAACAAGTTTGTGAGATCAATAGTAGGCCTCCCACAATCCTCCCCTTTACTACCCCTCTACCTAGACCTGGGCTGCCATAACATCGAGGATGTAGCGCGATATAGACCATTGGCATTCTAGAGGCGACTCTGCATTACTCCGGAACTATCCTTGTATGCCAAGGCCCTACTAGATGTGAGGAGTTTGGGTCGATTACACAAGATCTCATGGTTGAATAATATCAGGTCTATGTTTTCTGAAATGGGGATGAGTAAACTATGGGAAAATCCTGATTTTATGGAATTTCCTTCGAAGAAGACATACAGGGCAGCCTACTGGGAAATGGTTAAACCCAGAGATATTCTTCCCATATAAGGTGGCCACTGTCGAGGGAATTCCTTGATATAAAGGATGAGGTCATTTTGGAAGCCTATTGGGATCTTATCACTAAGCCTCTAGACCAGAAACTCTATCACCAGTTTAGAATAGGCACCCTGCCAGTAAGATGCTTTATAAGTAAATGGAATCCTGCAATTTGTGATAAGTGTACACTGTGAGAATATAGACCACATTTTATTTGTCTGTCCTGAATACCATCTTCCTAGGACAAAATGGCTTTAACCGGCTTGTATGGCCATAAATATAAGAACAGCGAAGGAAGCCAGAAGGATTCAAAGGTCAGACACCACTGCTCTTACAGCAGAGTTCTTCAATCTGTGGGGCGCGCCCCCCTGGGGGGGGCGGGACACCATCTCAGGGGGGGGCGCGCCCTCCACTCTAATCTTACCTTTGTTCCTCTTCATCGTCCTGCGTCGCAAGTCTTCTGGGGATTTTTTTTAACAGGAGAACTCTGGTATGGCTGGAGGGGGGAGGGAGGGGAAATGGATGAGTCACGATGTGCCCATGCTTTTTGTAATTATCGTGTTAACAGTCCCAGGAGGGGGTTAATTGGTACAGCTGAAATGGTTCAGCTGCAGTGAGAGGCAGGAAGTCTCCTCTGCTAAAACTGAAAGCAAACGAACAGACAGTCCGCAGAGGAGACTCCTTGTCTCACTCTGCAGCTGAAATGACTCTCTTTGTTTGATTTCAGTTTTAACAGAGGAGACTCCCTGCCTCCCACTGCAGCTGGAGCATTTCAGCTGTACGAATTTAACCCCATCCTGGGATGGTTAACTCCTTCCAGAAAGGAGACCATGTATCTTTTAAAATTACACAGGCAGGTGAGCAAAATGCCAGCCAGCCATGTGTAGTTTTTATTTGGACAGTTCTTGCCTCCATCCTCATTTACTCCAACTACCGGAAGGTGCGCCCGCTGACCAAGGAGATCTTGATGAGAGAGCCATATGCCATAAAGGGGGTGCGCAAACTGATTGATGCCTGTGCCTTCTGCATTCATGGCCACTGGGCAAAGAAAGGCGAACAGCAGTATGGAGCTGTGCTGTTTCAGAACATTCCTCAGGCTATCCTGTTGACACAGGCTGCAGAAGACGACGAGGAGAGAGGGTTCTTTGTCACATTTGAGGTCTAGGAGAGATCAGCTGGGGATATATGGGTTTACTACGAAAGGTTGTGGAGCCATTGCCCCACATGTGACTGATGGCATGTTGGGATGAAAGAGTACTGTATATTATCGTATATCTGCCTGTTTCCTGCTTCTTTGTGGCTATCCAAGTATCTGTGCTTCCCACACACCATCCCTTCTTCCGGCACACATTTCTCAACAACATAAGCTTTCCCTTTCTGAATTGTGAATCCCTACCTTACCCTTACATGCTCCCATGTCTGTTCCCGCTCTCCATAATTTTTATTTTCATTTTCTTGTGTCATCCAACTTTCCTCTATTGTGATTGTCTTCCTGTTGACTGCTTTAGCTGCATTAACGCACAGTCTGATAAAAGGGCAGAGTCCACTTTAGGGCCCAAGACATTGTAGATTCAGATATATATTGGTGTTTCAGGTATGAATGTACCACGATTCATGTGGACCTCAACAAGCCCAGTTTGTTAAGGAACCTCAACCTACAAGCCACTACATTTCAAACGAACGTCACACAGGGCCTACAACTCAAGGCATCTGCACCCAACAGTCGTTTGCTATGAATATATCTAGGGGATAATTCTGAATAATCCCTGACGGTAATAAAGGACTCTCCTTGCTGGGCTCTTAAATGTAAAATTTTAAATTTTGATTCATTTTGTACCTTACATCGTTACTAAAAATCGTTGTTTCAGGTCTTGTGATTGTATATAATACATTATGCCTTTGTCACAGCAGCGAGGTTGGCGGTTTAGTCTTCCTGGAATTATTACCGGAAGTGTACACACACCGCTAATGGTTTCACTTTGCAATCATTTTTTCCATGAGCGAAGGAGTGAAAAGGTGTTTTTTACACAGATCCGACAATATCATTTTTACACATGGTTGTGTCGGTACAGAGTTAATAAATAATAAGAGAATGTAAAATCTGCAATTCCCCCGCTTAGGGAGCAATCCCGATCACGTGACTTGTGACGTGGTCACGCACAAGCAACGCAGTTTGAAATACGGGAGCGGCGTTAGTGCAAGTAAGATTCGGACGTCAGTGGAACTGAGATTTAGGTTCCGGGCGGCGAGTCGTTATGTATCAAGTAAGCGAATGTTTTACTATCGCGTGCAGGGGTTATGGCTGTAAAAATATCTATCAGCATTATTGGGCTGATCTGTGGCAACTTGTTCTGTTTGGTTTGTTTTCCAGATAGAACATGACGTGAAGATTTTGCCACACTGAAAGTCCATGAGGCACGCTTACTTTTAGATCGGAGTAAGTGTATTTTGACTGACTTTGAACTCTTTTATGAATTATCTGGTTTTTCGTTTTTGTAATCCTTGAGATGGGGTTATTCTGAACGGAATTTTATGGGTTTGGCATCCGGTGTTTTTAAACGTGAGAATTGACTCCATTGGAAATAAAATTCATGCCTCTAAAAATAGATTGGCTAATAGAGAGCTAATTTGTAGCTCATGTACTATTCGATAAAGAGACCTAGTAAGAGTCCAGTAAACCCTAGATTTATAAAGGTGTTTAAATGGCAGGTCATTTTGAAACTGGTGAAGATATACACAATTTTCATGTGTTTCTTTTAAATTGTTTCACAGATTGTCTCCAGGCTAATTGCAGGAGTACTGGCTGCGGGTAAAACCGTGAGTTAACCAAGGAGAGAATTATGTCCTGGTCTTTTTACATCTGTCCCCACGGAGTGGGCATGCCTTAGCGAGCGTGGCCCCCGGAGGACTGTCTTTTTATTGTTATTTTGGTCCTGAAGAAAGCTGAGCAAAACACGCAGTAAACAGCAGAAACATGTTGACCACACACATCGGGTCACTGGGGTTCTAATACAAACCACTAAGTGGCCTCACTGTTTTTTATGTGAACAACTGGTCCTTTAATAAAGTTGTTTGGGTCCAGCTGTGATCTTTTATCAATCACTTTTCACCACTGATCACTTATATCACTTCACACTTTTGAAATACCTGCTCCGCTGCAGTCGCAGGCGTTGAAGCACACAGGGGGGATATTCGGTCCCTCCTGTGGGAACCCCATGATGAAGCATGTCACCACTAGGGTGAGTGAGGGTTCTTTTAGAAAATAGTTTTTCCTTTCCTCCTTCCAGTTCTTTGACCGCACGTGTTAATTTAGTCTTTTTACACTGTGTTTTTCTTTAAAATAGGGACAATGTCACTTGTGAATTCACAGCATTAGGCGCTCTTGTGTTGTTGTAATCTGCACCTAATTCCCAGAATTTCACATGGCTTGTGGAGATCTAATAGTGATTTATTTTGAGAGCATATATGACTCTGTGCCTATGAACCAGTCCCAAGATATAGATGGGAAGTGGCACTCGGTCTCCTAGATTTAATAGAGCGCAATTGAACCTATGGCTCGGGAAATCCTAGAATACCCAAGCTAAAGCATGGAATATTTAAGTCCACAAAATAATGACATGTATACCCCCTACACATGTAGGGAAGTCCTAACCCTAAAAGGCAAATCACCCAAGGTAAGTTAAACAGGAGAGATAGATGCAAACATCTCAGATTGGCAAACGCAGTGGCTGAGAACCAAATAAACTGATGATTCACACTTTCCATGAGATGTAAGAGAGACCACATGGTCCAAGGATTTTATATCAAATAAGGAGCTGCTTAACATCTGATGGATTCACAGCCCCTGTAGGAGAATCCTCGGCACGATCTATTCAAGGAACACAACACTTAAAGGGCCTGTGTCTTTACCCACAATCCCTCAGAAGGTTCATGATTCAAGAGGAGCTGAAGGAGTAAAATACAGGAAACACAAGATGCAGCACGATCAGCAAATTAAGGAAATGAGAGATTTCCTCAAGCATCCAAGAACACCAACCCATACCTCAGCAAAAAACAGGTAACTGAGCTCGAGTTCCAAGAACGATCCAAAAGCCCAGTATTAAACTGAGGAAGCACCTACCTCATCATAATGGATCTTTCTCAAGACTTGCTGCTGGGGACAGCTTTGATCCTACTAGTTGTCCACAGAGAGATAAATCTCATGCAGCTTTGGGTGAAGGATGCTACCGGGGCATGTTATTTGTGTTATTGAGTGCACAGTTTCTTTACTCCAGGCTGTCCTTCAGTGGAATTCTTGATTCCAGACGTTAGGGATTTAGGGGTTCACCAGTTTATATTTTTTGTTTACATTGTTCTGTGCACTGATAATGGTGAGAACTGGCATACATTCTAATAAAAATTTGATTTGTTTGTAAAATAAAATAAAAACAGCCTTCAAATTGCTTGTCTTGAAACTGAATACGGTTATAAAAAAGGAAGTATGTATTCATTTGTAATGTGACTTTTCTGTCTTTGTTCCCTTGTATCATCAGTCATGGATCATTCAGGCAGCCAGCCCTAGAAAACAATTATAAGTTCTTTCTATTTATATTTTCTGTTCAAAGTATGCACAGACAAGTGCTGACAATACAGCTTTAGGTGACTGCTTATTTTTGTACCATCTGGGACATCAAAATAATGACCTGGCACCCTAATCATAAGACTGGAAGTTTGTTGCAAGATCAACACATGTATTTCCTCCATCCTGATTCCTGGTTAATTACATAATAGCAATAGTTTAACATATCTGAAAACCTACGCCAGGGCTTTAAGTGGGCCAGATCTCACAGGGTCTGAGCACCGGCAGTTTTTTCAAGGAGGCCTCGAAACAGGTCTCTATCGGGCTCTGTTTCGTGCCCTGGCACAGGCGGTCTATTTTTTTCCGGACTGCAGTGACAGTGGCACATCGATGTGCGCACACCGCTCACTTTTCACTATCGAAGAAGTTACGGCATGACGGCATGCCAGGTGAGCATTGTATGGGAAGGGAAATCCTTTAAAGAGAATCATTTTCTCTCTGGATTTCCCTTCTCTTTTTGAAACGCAGGAGCAGCAACATCGTCGTATTTAGGGCTTTAAGTGGAAGCTTTTTCAATATTATATACAGGCAATAGTTGCTTCTTATTTATCATATACAACTAACAACCATTGGCAAAGCCATTAGTCTTGACTTATAGGTATGATGTTACTTGCTGTATCATATATCTGGATGCAATAATAGAAACAGCAAAAAATAAGTCTAGCAGCACACTATGCTAAGCACAGATTTTTACCCTATGTGTTTGTAAGCCAAGCCCTTAATTACATTGGCCACGCCCCTGTGAGAGATCCCCCAGTTTTTTCATCCCACTTCCAAGCCCTGCCCTACATCATCGTTAATAACATACTGAGTTACTTCAAGTGCCTTGGAATGTCTCCTGCATTCAGACAACTGCCTCCTCATTATCGCCCTTCTCTTTCACCCTCACCCTGCACTTATATCGATCACAATGCACTCACACTGATCTTCATGCACTCATACCAGTCACCCGCTTACCCTGCACTCACAGTGATCACTCTGCACTCACAATGCACTTGCGCTGTTCACCCTGTACCTCACCCTGCTGTCACATGAGCACACTACTAAGCCTGCAATCATGTAAATTTCACTCACCTGTTCCCCTCACTGCGCAATCTCACTAAAATAAGCCCATCACTAACCATACATTCATTTGGCCCACTCTGCACTTACATCCACACCCAAATTCATATGGTCACCTCACTCACACTGCACTCACTCCTCTCACCCTCCTTTCACACTGTCACATCGCTCACCATGCACTCACATGGGCACTCCTGCCACCCACACAGGGCAGAGGTTTAATGTGCCTGCTACAAAGAACATGTACCAAGCAGATCACTGAACTGAGTGTGAGTAAACAATGAGTAGTGCTATATAAAAAATGAAATATTTGCCAGAAAGGTGCTATAGAGAGATGAGGTGCATTGTTGGTGAGTGGTAGTGAGGAAATTCATGGAGGAGGAGGAAATGGGGGAGGGGCGCCAAAAAAGGCTGGTTCACTGTGTGCAACAAGTGCTAGAGCCAGCCCTGGCTGGGAGTGTTAGCCCCCACCCGAAGATCGGGTCTAGTTGCGCCCCTGTACACAAGTATGGGCATGTCGTGCCCCATCAAGGTTTTCATCCTAAATTACAAAAGGACACATTTACTTGCACTGGAATCCAGCCTTTCAGTAGGCCCCTTGTTTAAGACAGCTCTGTTTTTGCCCCGATGGCCTGGGATAATTCCAAAACAGATTCTTGTAAATACTGTTTTGTTTAATTTCTTTTTAATGTGATTGATGTGAGGAAGTCTATTACAATTTGCAGAAATGTGTTTCATGCAACAACCATAACACGTTTTGTTTAGATCCAAGCGGGTCCTCACATATGAGAAATTGGAGGATATCACAGATATTATTCGCTGTAAAATAAGTGGGCTGCTGCTTTGTTACTACAGTAAAAACACATCATTATCTCTGAATATTAGATGTAAACACTTTTAGAATTCCGACCACAGTACCTGTGCTCCTTAGTAGCCTGGCTAAAGAGGGTATGGCAGAGCTTAAAGACTAAGTACCAGTCAAGACTGGATGTGGAGCACAACCTGGGGATGGCAGTAGCGAAAATCCATCCACAGATTGACAGTCTCTGATGAAAAACAGGCACACCCATCACATATATGTTGTTGGTGTTATTATCAATCTATGTCATGTGTAAAACAAAGCATCCCAGTAAAAACAATTTGCGCACATTTTATCTTGGAAAATGTTGTTTAGAGCAGAGTAATACGCCTCTGTCATTTCACCACACCCACTCACAACCTGCCATTTACTAAACACTCTTATTGTGTTGAACATTATTTGCTCAATATGGCCCGGGATATGCGCGTGGCGGTCGATTATGTAGTGTAACAGATTCCAGAAATTTCTGTCAGGTGGTGGGGGGGCCCAACATCTAAATAAATTCAGCTGGGGGGCTGAACCTACAAAAGTTTGAAGACAAAAGTTTGAAGACCTCTGTCTTACACTGAGTAGTGTGGCAACATTTTTGAGCTGGGCATGGGCCATTCGAAACAAATATGGGGGGCTAAGCAGTATATAGAGTAAAGATGGACTTCATTTTGCATGGGTATGATTTATGAATTGAACTACTCTAGTTATGTAAGGTAGTTATCATGGTTTTTAATGCATCTGATGTCTAACTTAAGATTGCAATGTTGATTTATATATCCAATTCTTATCTTTTAAAATCTTGTTTTAATATATACATATATTTATTTATTAATTTATGATGAATTGGAGATGTAATTGTGATCAACACTTTTCTACTTATACAATGTATTTTAAGTAAAGATGTCACGTGAAGGTGTATTTGTTTTAAAATTTGGATGATTTTGTCTTTTATGATGAACAATCGAAATAAAGACTTTATTGAATTGAATTGAATCCCTTACATGACAGTGGCCACGAACCAGCAACCCCAAAGAACCGTGTGCCATATTGTGTTAATGGTCTGCTGTCTCTCTTCCTCCAATCCTAAAACAGAGGTTTTGCCGTATGTTGTTTACCCACCTTACAGATTATTATTGTCACCGAGAAGTGGTTGCCTCGGGATAGTGCACCACTTAGCAACGATTCTGTGCCAGATACTTTTAAAATTTAACAGCACGACCAGACAGATAGTAAAGGTGGAGGACTTAGAATGATTGCACGTCCAGAGTTTTCAATTCTATCATGCCCTAGTAGCCTGAGCTCATGTTGTGAGTCTTTAGCAGTAAGGCTAAAGGTTGGTATGAAACAGATATTCTTTATCTTAAGCTGTAGACCACCTAACTTCTCTCCTAGACTTTTTTCCACTTGGGGGAGGAAATTGCAACGTTCCTCATCTCTCTCAACACCACCTTTTTTTCTTAAACTACTCAACTTCTCAATTTACCTCACCATTTCTTCATCGCCTCTCCTTTCAACCTCTGCTCTTTCTCTCCGTCTCTCTCTTTTGACCTCTGCTTCTCTATCACACCTTTCTCCCTATCCTACTTCTTTTTTGCTACCTCTCTTTCTTTTCCTTTGCATTGTTTTCCTAACATTACCTTCTGTACAATTTCTCTCTGCATTTCCTTCTCTTTCAACTCACACTATCGGCCAGATTCATCAAGCTTAATTGCGCTCGCAAAGGGCCAGATTCTGAGAATCTGGCCCTTTGCGAGTGCAATTTTTGCATTTGGGATTCATCATCCCAAATGCAAAATTCGCTAATAAAGAATTTGCACATTTGCGAGGAATTGCATTTAAGGGATCTCTATTTGAGATTCCTTAAATGCAATTCATGAACCATTTTAAAATTGCGAAATCGCAATTTTGGGCCGCTATTTACCGCGAGGTCAAACCTCGTGGTAAATAGCGAAAACTTAGAAAAATGCATTTAAATGCATTTTTCTAAGTTGCATGTTACACACACACATGTCCTTTGGACATGTGTGTGCGCAATACCAATGTAGATTACATTTCAGGGGTGCTGGGGTGTCCTTTGGACACCCCTGGCAACCTTGAAATCGCATCCTTATTTGCGATTAGCAAATTGCTAATCGCAAATAAGGAAAAACTCCCCATTCATTCCTATGGGCCTTTAGGCCCATAGGAATGAATGGGGAGTTATTCCTTATTTGCGATTAGCAATTTGCTAATCGCAAATAAGGAATGTGTAGGAATCGCAATTTATTTAGCGATTCCTACATGAATCCCGTTTTGCAAGTCCTTAATAGCGATTCCTTAATAATCGCTATTAAGGACTCGCAAAACGGGACTATGATGAATCTAGCTGTAGATCTTTACATCTCTAGCTTTATACATCTCTCTACTTAATCTCTTTGGTCTACTTCTCTGGCTACCACAGAACTTACAATACTTCTCTATTCTTCAGTGTCAAATTCTCATCTCTGTCTCACCTATTTCTACTTCACCTCTTTGCCTTGTGACCCTCACCTCAGTGTCTACCCTATACCTTAGCATTCTCTCTGCCTCTCTACTTTCTTTACTGACTGTCTTTGTACACCTCTTTATAGCTTGACCCTGTGCTTGGTCACGCTTCTCTTGGTATTATTGGCTGACGGACTCTGGCCAGCTTTCATTTTCAGCCGTTTTTATATGCCCCCTTACTCTGAAACCTCCTAAATTCTACTCTATCTCAACATGCCTCTTACAATTTGTATTTGATACATTTACTGCTTTTGATAGTCCTTCTTCACTCACAAAAACATTTTTAATTCCTCTTTTTCAAAACCATCAACTATCCAATATAAATACTTCCTCTAGTGATGGTATTTTGTTCCCCAATTCAACTGCCACGCCAACACTGTTTACTTCTAAGATTTTATCCAAAACTGGTCAGTCATCTGATAGATATTTTAAAAGGGATTTTTTTTATTTTGAAAAATATCTATCATTTCAAATATCGTAGAGATACGGAGCGAGTTTGCTATGTAGTCTGAGCTATTTTAGAGAGCCCATATACATTTCAATGGATACATTAAGACAGAGTGATAACTAATGTCCTGGGACAGATAGACTTTGATATTATTTTTTTCTCTTTCATAATATTTCACAGCATTTCAGTGACCACACTGGGATAAAGTAAGAAGGGGTAAGAAAATGTGATTCCACTACTAGATACACAAGACTAATGTAAAATAATGGTGAAACAAAGCAAACATAATGCTAATGTTTGCACAATTATAAAACAACCTGTGATGAGCTTATGTAGATATAAGGAATGAAGAGAATTGCAATGTACAGAATTCTGTCAGTGCCCTGATGTTGTAGCTGCTGCTGTTACTGCGAGTAATGGAATGGCAGTACATTCTTTTACAACAGTTTAGCTAGTCATAATTCAAATAATACACCATATATAATATTGTAATATAATAATAATAATAATAATTTGCGGATCCTTCACATATGATATATATATTTATTTTAAAAACTGATTTCGGAGGTCCCCAAATATCCATTTCGACAATCCCTGCTCCGCTATATGGTATATAGGTGTCTACTCTAAAATGCATGCTTTTTAACTTGTTTGACTCAGGAAAACGCGCTTCAGGAAAATGTTATTTGTGTAAGACCTTGTGTAAAAAGTGCAAGTACAAATTTGCCATGTCTGAGATGCAGAGGACGCCAGAAATGTTCATTGCAACTATTTTTCATGTGTGGTTTTTGGAGGACGATATCGACTAATCGCTGCTGAGGGACATTTGGGGGAAATGCATACCTGCGACTTGATCCTTTTCCACATTTTTCACTCGTAAAATCTTTCCAGGGAGGCCTCTTCACTCCAGACTGCATGATATGTTCATTATGAAAACAAGTGTTTTGTTAAAGCACTAATGTTGGAGAACGCAGTGAAAACGAAGGGTTTTAAAGGACCCTTCAGCTGGGGAAAACATTGGGTTAACAATGCGTTGGCCATTTTACAATGTATTGCTTCTGAAACCAAGACGGGCCAAGGATTACGGTTCAGGATATGAGGTTGTCACAAATAGCCCCAGAAAGCGAAAACACCTCCGTGGAATTCGGACAAGTTGGCAATTTAGTAGCCATCTACCGTAATCCCCTTGGCAAACGCAAGATGGTGCACAGATCGCTTCTTCCCACCGTTGAGAGCTGTGTATGGAATGTTTGCCCGGGGAATTATTAGAGGAAAGCGAGGAAAAGGTTTTCCTTGTTGTACAGGGGCTTACAAATACTTCTGCAAATCTGGCCCTAAGCCGCCCCTTCAATGGGGGCTCCAATGGAGCGCATAGTTTGACGCCAGGCCTCGGCCGCCCGAGATAGGGGCGGGCTGGTAGAACTGAAGCTTATGAGAAATTATCTAATTGTCCTTCTCAATATGGCCTCTTCAAGTCCGTCGAGTTAATCTGCTGACATTTCACCTCTCCCTGTTATATTGGCCGCGGTTCAGGCGCGGCTTATGTCGGGGGCGGGGGAAGAGGCTGCGTGTGAAAGAACGAGGGTGGGAAAGTGTGGCATGCCAAGTTCCTGGAGTCACCTATGCTGTCAGGGGGACCATGGCTGCATTGTTGGCATTGTCGACCGGCTTGTTCAATTTCCTGTGTGTTGCTCAACACGAGAGCTGGATATTAACTGCTCTTGACACAAAAGACAGTGCCGATGGTGTTAGTCTTTCCTCTAAGCGGGGGCTAATCAATTATATTGTAATGGGGGGGTGGGGGGGTGTTGATTAAATCACAACAGTACACATCATATAACATCGCTATATAGTATGTGGTAATATGAGAGGTGAGTTACATTTCATAATTAACCAGACATGTCATTTGTCTTGTATTTCAGCCAGAACAGCTCTTAGTAGGGGGGGGCACACTGTTCTTTAGTGTAACCAGGCGCTTTATAAAAGTTTTTATTATTATTATTATTATTAGCAGCTGGGCCCTGACAAGGTATTTTTACTACAATGGCTGAAATGCATTTTTACAATGGATACAATGCATTTTTACAACGGGTGACTTGCATTTTTACAACAACAAAATGTTTTTTGAGGGGTTTCTTTGCACTCGCCCTCTCAACGATTTAGCACCCCTCTATTCATGGCCGGACTGGGCAAACAAAAGTAGCCCTGGCAAAAATTATCATATCTGTGCCACTCCTTCCAGTCCTCCGTGCTGCTCTTTCCACCCATCCATACTCTCTGTCCTCTCTCTCTTCTCCGACTTCGTTTGCTCACTCTCTCTTATCACTCTCTTCTTCTCTTTCTCTCTCTCTCTTGAAGCCCCTTCCAAGGCTGTATGTAGTCACACAGGAGCGCCGGGACACCCCGTTGGGGTAGCTGCGCGCGATACCAAAATACACTAAATAATAAGAATAAGCCCCACCTGTGTTTGCTTCAACTATCCCCGGGGAGCTGGGGGCGTGGGGGGCAGAGTGTCCAGCACCAGCTCCGAGACGTCGAACTCGGATTTCAGTGGCGGCAGGCCCCCGGTGAAATTCCCGGGCTCGTTGGCCCTGCCGATGGTTCGCTGAAGGGTCGCACACTGCTTCTTGTACCTCCAAAATGCTCTCAGATTCACCATTAACTCTCTCTGCCAGTGGGGGAAACCGTTTATCTCAGCAGAAACCTGCTGCGGTGACGTTTTTCTGCTTCCTATTCCTATTAAAATAACTGTGCTGTAAAAAACACTTAACATACATTCTTTGCATTGCTATACCAAAGTTGGATGCTTGAATCAGCACTTGTTTAATGAATGCACTTATTTAAATTAAAAACTCACACTAGTAGTTTTAGATAAAGCAGTGGTGACGTGATTTAAATATGTGAGTGCCTGCATAGCGATTTTAGTCTTATTTCATTGTAGTTTTACGGAGCGCAAAGGTGGCCCAAGGGTAGTAGGCCTCTTTACCTAAGCACCAAATTATATTATACATGTTTTAAGGCACGGAGATATTAAGTGATTTGCCCCCACTCAGATAGGCCGTATTCGAACCTGCCTCCCCCATTTTGACGTTGGTAGCTTTGGCCTTCAGGTCATATCTGCTCTTTTAAATATGATGCCTGGATGTGAATGTATGTAATGTATGTATGTATAGGCATTTATATAGCGCACTACTTACCCGGAGGGTCCCAAGGTGCTTCGACCGCTGCGAAACCCTTCCTGGCTTCCCTGAGAGATGGTCCCTTAATGGGTATCTCCAGGGTGAGACCAGGCATCCCCGGCGGTCTGGTGGGGCCGTTAGTGAAGATGAGGCAAGCTAATGCCCAGAGTTGCCGAGTGTGATCGCTGATCAGAGTGGGCACCGAGGCGAGAGAATTATCGAGTCCGCTGACCCTGGTCCAGAAACCTGCCGCGCCGGGAATCGAACCCTGGTCCCGGGCCGTCCTCTGCTCTCGGGTCTGCCGCCTCTAACCAGTGAGCCACACTACTTGTTGGTGTGTGTATATGTGGCATATTGTGGAATGAGCTTTGATGAGATGAAAGTGGTATTGTTGAGGAGGTAACAGTTAGTGGAGGAGCTAAGGGAAGCAGCAGGCTCTCTCGTACTCCTTTTGTTTTGTATACCATAAACTCTCACCTTGAACTTACCTCCAAAGCTGGCCTATGCTACAGTAGCGTACAGGACAGAAATATATTTGCCACCCTCGTGAATGCTGCTGAAGAAAAGGAGGTAGCCACCCTTTTAGCCTGGCATCCTTGGCGTGTTTTCTTCCCTAACTTTTTGTCTTCAGACCTACTGTTTTGCTGACTTTGTTTTTAGTAGTCTCAAGCTTCTGCACACTTTTCCACTACTATGAAGTGCTAAAGGGCTTGTGCTCTCGCCTTAAAATATGGAAGAATTGGCTTATACCAAAAGGCATATTTAATTTACTTGTAAAGTCCATAGTAGAATGGAACTACCTCTGTCCTGGGCCTGTAAATGAAATCCTGCTAGTGGGCCTGCAGCACTGATTGTGCCACCCACTTATGTAGCACTTTAAAAATGTGTCAGACATGCCTTTGCAGCCTGTGTGCGCAGTTTTAAACTGCCAGTTCTACCTGGCAAAATAAACCTTTTGCCAGGCGCAAACCTTCCTTTTGTAATACAGATTAGTCACCACTAGAGTAGACTCTTGACGGCGCAAAGAGCAGGGTGCACTGTATTTAAAAAGTAGAACATGTGCTTTTACATTTTATATGTCCTGGTAGTGAAAAACTCTTGAATTCATTTTCACGACTACAGGGCCTACCTCTCCCCTAGAATAACATGTAGTTGCCTTATTACATTTAATAAGCTGTAATTTTCAAATGGGAGCAGATAACCAGTTAATGTTTGGTGTTTTGTAAATGTAATGAAAAATCCTATGTTATGGTGAAGTTTGATTTTGAATTACAATTTTGAAAATTACACTTGTAGAAAGTTTACATTTTCCTGTCTTAGCCATTTGGTACCTGCACCCTGTCTCTGAGCCACATGACTGGGTGTAGTTAACGGTTCAGCTTTGAGGAATTCCTCAAAGACAGCCACACACAATAGGGAGGTTAGGTGTGCCTGGATGGGCTTTCACTGGCAGGATGGGAGGGAGGAGATGGGCATAGCCTCCCTTACACTTGAATATGCTTTGTCCTGCCTCCACACAAAGGGCTGCAAACCTCTTTTAGTTAGTCTGGATTCAGGGCCTGGAAGGCAGAACACCAGTTGGCTTCAATGGTATGCCTCTAGAAGCGTCTACCAAATTCATAGGCACAACTTGGTATAAATAATGGACCTCAGACACCACTCTTCAATACACATCTGGAACTGTGGATACTCTGCCATGAAGTGAGACAGTGTTATACTGCTTCATTTTACTACAGACAGGTGTGCTGCTGAAAGTACTGGCACTCTGCTAGACTGCTGCCCTGAAGGACTCCTGCCCTGCTGTCCTGACATGTGCCCTGCTTCCCTCTTGCCTGGGTGAGAAGAATGGGCCTGCATCTGTTGAACCCAGGACCCCAAAGTGATTCCAAGGGCTAGTTGACGTGAGCCTCAAGGACAGAAGGCTCCACCCACCATGAACCCAGCACCTGGACTCTGCCATCTAAGAGTCTAAAATGCCAAGAGGTGCCACGCCTGATCTGGACTCTTGGAAGGGGGCCAAAGGTTCTCTGTTAGTCACTGTGGATCCAGCAGAACCGATGCATTTCCTCTTCTGTGTGGGTCGAAGCTGCCACAAGTCCGCAGCCTCTTCGAAACCCACGCACCATGACACAACCTTGGCGCAGGCTTTGATGGTTACGACGTACTCTGCATCACAGCCTTGTAGTTAAGGACATGACGCATTGCCCCAGCTGTGTGATGCATGCTCTACTCCAGACTTTGCATCACAAGCCCTTTTCGTCAGGGTCCTCGACGACAACGCAGGACCTTGAACTGCAGCCTTGCAGCACCTCAGTAGTGACGCATAGCTTCAGCTGCACAACACATCTTCGACACATATCCTCACAAATTTCCCCAAAGCAAGATTTAAAGCACTTTGTTTAGCAGGACTAACTGGCCCCTGTAGCTGACCTCTGCTCCATCAAGGTCAGCCTGAACTTGTGACTTTGTCCTGATCAGGCGCAACTAGATATCCACAGTAGACGTTTTGAGCTTTTAGATGCTATTTTCACAAATTCTTTAAAATTGCATATCTCTAGATCTAATTATTGGAATTTTGTCATTTTGGCTTTGTTTTCTAACTTGGTGTGGGTTTCTTTTTGTGTGGTACTTTCACTTTATTACTTTGTAAAGTGTTGTACAAATGCTCTATGCTTTGCCTCCAGTTTAAGCCTGAATGCTCTGTGCCAAACAACCAGGGGGCTGAGCACAGGTTAATTTAACGTTGGCTTGTGCCTCACCCTGACGAGAATTGTGGTTGCTGCTTCACCAGGGTTCAATGATCCAATCCAAAAAATTCAATTTCTTACAAGCCCGTTTTCACAGGCCAGTCCCTAGTGGGCTACATCAAAGCAGCGAATTGCTCTGAACACTCATCTCTGCACTTCCACCAGCTCACAAGAATCACCCACAACACAGCTCTGCCAGACTGGTTCCAAGATATATGTTGTTTTGGGGCAGAGTGCTGATGTGTGTTGGTAGGGGGTTGGAGGTAGATGGGAGTGCAAGGTACAGGGCTGATAGGGTGCTAAAAACAGTGGCTGTGGTACATTAACTCCTTCGATGCTCATGACGAGCTCAGCTCGTCATGAGGCACGGTTGAGCTGTGCTGATGACGAGCTGAGCTCGTCATGAACAATAGGGTTCTAGATCTATCAGCACAGGAGGGGAAAACCATTAGCAGCCAATGTGTTAAAAATAATTAGAAGCACACTAAACAAAATCACTGGATCCAAAGTAGAGGGGCGTTCCTGTTTGCATAACCTTTATGCAAACAGTTCTTCCCGCTCCTCTGAAGATCGGTGCCCTAGGCTTGGGCCTATCTCACTCATGCCAAAAGCTATCCATTCTTACGTCAGTCTCACAGTGTCTTCATTACACATGCTATATACACTGCTTTTGATTGCACCGTTTGGAGCACTCTGCCAACTCAAAGCCCTACACCCCTTCAACACGATGATTGGTTATGACCTACTACATCAACTGCGCATGATTCAACATTCTCAGTGTATATGGGTTTTACATAATACAAACTGTTCAGCCACCACAGTACAATTTTTTAATGCTGTCACTAGTTAACAAAGATGCAAACATAAGGTTGTTTCAGAGTCAACATTAAAATTACTTTAAATTGAATTGTTTTTTTATTTAGTGTTTTATAGAGCGCGAACGTGACCCGTTAGGGTATCTGAGCCCTTTACAGGGATAACAAGTTGTATCAAGATTGAAATGGACAACCATTTAGGTAGGGATAGATTGACATGCATACACTTGGGAATAACAGAATATTTACAATATTCAGAGCGGCAAAACAATTATGAATAACTTGGTCTTAAATTTCCTCATAGCTGGAGTTACCAATACAGGGTACACTGGTAAGTCTGGGGTGACAAAAGGAATCTGATGGTCCACTAAGAACTGACGAATTACAGGGAAATCAATAACTCCAGGTTTGATCCCCCTTATACTTTCTCATTTTTGGGCTAGACATTCACCTGCAGTTTCCTGGTCTTTGTGAAAGTGAAAAACTTTGAATTACAATGGGATGGAGGCTGCTATTATGGGCCTCGTCGGAATTATGAGACAACTCATGATGAGGCCCATAATTGTACTTTTTTACTGACCAGCAAAGCATAGACAGCAGAGTGGCTGTGCCTAAATTTGAACTCAAGTTATTCAGGTCATAACAGATGTCATCAGCAAGAAATTAGCTAACTGAATAAGAAAGAGAAGGAATGCTGACTACTGTGTGGTCTGTCACTTGTCCTCTTGCGCATTTCAATTTTTGAAGCTGGATGTTAATAAGCAGAAAGGTATTGGCTGTCTTCTCAAAATTAGCTTAAAGTAGAAAACCTGTGGTTAAAGTAATTCTTGGCAGGTTCAAATGCATGTTATTTCTGTTCTTCGATATAGCCATGACACAATTAATTTTATTACACTTCTGCTTTCTCCCTTAAATTAATTCATTTTGCCGACACACACCCATGTCATCCCACCAGTGTCCACGATCTTCCTGCCACACATGGGCTAGACCTATTCATACTTGTGTCGTAGGCCACCATTTCTACCTGCTTTGCTCACTGCCTATTGGGCTCGGAGGGGATAAGTGGTGGAGAGCAGCCACCCAGTGGTGGCCTCCCCTAACAAAGGGTGGTGGTCGGGGGTCATCTGGGAGGGGCAGTCGCACGAGAGGGGGGTTATGCAGGGGGTGTAAGGAATAATTTATTACAAATAAAAAGAGTTACCTGAGCCGCTGGCCACCTTCCACACCGTGATGCACCTCCTCTCTTCTTCCTGGTCCCAGCAGCCCCTGGGACAGGCTCCCATCCAATCCCCATGCTGCACGCAGCGCAGGGATTGGCCTGAGTGGGCTAGAAAGACAGGGAGTCTGTGGGGGTTTCACCAGTCCGGCTGTTCAATGCAGCGGACCGGAGAAATCTAAGAGGGCATGTGTTCTTAGGTCGGCCAGAGACAACCAGGCAAAGCCATATATGTGCCCTTAGGATGTGCACATAGCACTCCTCCTTCCATGTCCCACTGCGTCCAGCGCCAGCTGGCTCAGAGCAGGCAAATGAAAAATAAAATGATGCTAAAATATAGTTTTATTTTTCATTTGCTGGCTCTGAGCTAGGCAGTTGGGGGCGCTCCTCCGTCATTGCAGAGGAGCCGCAGCTGTAGTCACCCCTTTGAGTAATCCGCTCTAGTGGTACCAGATGGGTGGCAAGTTTCCCTAAGGCCTCACCTCCCACCGCCTGCACTCGCAAACCAAAACTCCAGAGCCTCACGAAACTCGGGTCCGGCTCCGGCTCAACTCCGCCATATTCCATGCCCCTAATGCAGTCAAGAAAATCAGGACTTGGCCCGGAGTCGAGAGCTCAGAACCTTGGGACTCCAGCGTTTGGTAGCTTGCGATTTTGGTGTGTGACATCATCACTGCCTTCAGCCTCAACTCCAGATCTCTTAGTCATGGCCCTTTATAAACACTGTTAAAATGGACCTCAATTGAGAGCTTTAGGGTTGCACCTAAGGGCATTCGGGAGTGCCCGCTTGATCACCCCTCGTATTAAAAAAGCCAGGTCTGGGGGTAAGGCCCTTTCCTTCCATGGTCCTTTCCTCAGGAATAAACTACCCCTTGTCCCTCAGAAGCATCACGTCTATGCCCCTGTCCCGGAAAAGGTTGAAACTTGGCTTTTTTCCAACCCATAATCTGTCTTCCTATTCGGCTCTGTGCTACCTTTCAGCACCCAGCACCAGGACACTCCTTGGAGTAGCAGTTGCGCTTTACAAATACCCCCACATAGACATAGGGCTGCAGCCCTTTTCTGCACACCCGGTTCCATAACTCATAGTGTAGGCTAGTCCAGTCTAACACCTCACTGTCATGATATTGACGCTGGATGCCAGCACAGCATGCATTAACAGCCATCTGCTGGCTCTCCAGCAGGGTAGCTGCAGTCAGACGTGTTGATCGGTGGCTGGCAGAGTCCAAGGCCAAGTCCTGGTGGCGAAAGGTGAACGGTGGAACAGAGGCACCTCAGCACTCAACAAAGGTGAGGGCATGAATGCTCCTGATGTCAATGGGTGACGTCTGCTTGTGCTACGCATTGCGTGACAATGGATTAAGCATGGGCGAATTTTGCGAATCTCGCGTTCGCGAATTTTGCGGATTTGCGAATTCGCAATCCGCAAAATCCGCGAATTCTCGCGAATTTGCGGATTTTTTTTTTTTGTGTTCGCAAGTGTTTCTGCCAGTTCGCGAGGATTTGGTACTAGTTCGCAATTGCGAACTTACTTGTCGGCTCGCAACGGTCGCGACTATGTTGTTTCTACGTCTGGTTCATCATCACAGCCTCCCAGCACCCTCTGTTTCACCACTGGCACCCTCTCTTTGACCCATGCCACCCTCTGTTACATCAATGCCACCCTCTGGTTCATCATCACTGTAGAAGATGGGGGGAAAAGCAAGCCCACCTGCCCTGCTTGAACTGACATGAATTAATTTGGGGTTAGTTTATTAACAACACCTGCCCTGCCCCAACTGACAATAATGAATTAGGGGCTAATTAATGTGTCACTGAAAGAATTTGAAGTTCCAGCCTGGCACCTGCTTGTCTGCTCCTTTAGCTGTAAATCAGGACCTTTGTGGCATACAGTTAAGGTCAGAGCAGGGTCACACAATAGTTGCAAGCAGGCAACCGAATTCTGGAGGGCCCCCTCAGGAAGCACTACAGGGAATCGTTACAAATCATGAGGTTGACCTTTTGCACCTGCTCATTGCTTTTGCTTTTGCTAAAATCGTTTTTCGGTTTTTTCGCGCTATTCGCGGGGCGCGGCGTCGTGCGAAACCGACCGCGGAAGCCGCCAATTCGTGCGAATGAGCTTTTTATTTTTTTGCGGCTTGTTGTTTCGCGAGTTTTTTTGCAATATTCGCGAGCCGCTTGCAGCGCAACACGCGAATTTACCCCAAGGTCGAGTACGGGCGCGGGCCATTTTGTTTGCGTGACGTATTTCCGTTTCCGCCCGCTATGTATAATCTCGCGCAGTAAGCACATTGCGAGTAGAGGTTCGCACGAGATCGCGCGGGAAATCTAGAGGTTCGCACGAGATCGCGAGGGAAATCTCGCGCGAACTTACTTTCGCGCTCGTGAACGGGCGCCGGCCATCTTGTTTTTCATTCATTTCCTGTGTCTGGGCATGGTGTTTAATCCTCTTGGTATCTTTGCCATCCTTTGCTTGTTTTCAGTTTTTTTTTTACGATTTTGCTTCTTATCTATCCCTCTCTTTTCCTAGCTGTATATTTTTGTCTTTTCTGCTATTTTTCTTTACTTTTAAACTACTTTTTTAAACTCTTTTCTTTTCTTCTTCCCTATCCTATTCTTTCTTAATTTTCTACTTCTTCCTACCTTACCTGCCCAGACCATGGTCAAGCCAGGCGCCGCGAAGCTGCCCAGGCACTTGAGGGCCGCAGCGGCGGCGGGGAGTAGTGCTGGACCCAGTGCCAGGACAGCATGCGGGAGATTGAGGGGGGAGCAGGTGACGCGACGGGAGATATTCAGCCCGGAGGAAGTGGGCGCGCTGGTCTACTTCGTCCAGCGCCGCCTGCCCAGGACCATCGCGGGAGGCGGCAGGATCGCGGCCGACGGCTACAACATGCGGGAGCGCCGGAAGCGGTGGGAGAAGGTGTGCTGGGCCATATCCCACCTCTACGGGGTCCAGCGCACCTACAGCCAGGTCACCCATCGCTGGACGGACCTCCTGGACCGCGAGCGCGACCTGCTGGACCAGCTCGGCTTGGAGATCCCCGGGCTTGGTGAGTAGTAGTAGCCATTTAATCACTCACTACTATGATGTTTTCTCCTGCTCTGTGTTGTTGTATTGCAAATATTTGTTTTTTACATGGAGCAAGCCAATAATGCCGCTGATGACGATTACATTGTAGTTAAATTATATTTCAAAATCTTCTGTGCATTTCAGGTGCACTGCTCTCCTTCTCAGTGGCGTTGCTACTATGCTTATTTGTTTTCTATTTCGTGGTCTCATTGGCCTGAGTAACTATTATGTATGAGTGTACTTTACAGAACTGCGTAATGCTAGACACTAGGGGGCAGATTACATTTACAAGCCCCTTGCGCCACGTTTACGTTGCCTTGCGTGACGCAACAGCGGCGTAAACGTGCCGCATCCCTGCGAGTCATTTACAGCATGACGCATCTAGGGAGATGCGTCACGTTATAAAGCCATGGGCCTGCACCACAATGGGTGCGTTCCTAGTACGCAGGGTGGGCGGTCCGGCGGCTGTGCGCCTCGCAAAATTGCCTGCGTGAAATCTACAAGATTTAACGCAGGCACTTTTGCGACGCTGCCACGTCAATTCAATTCCTTATGTCTGCTTGAAGCAGGCGAAAGGACTGACACAGCATGTTAAGTATTGGGTGGCCCTGAGCATTACTGGAGTTGCATTGCGTTGGCGACGTGACTCCAGCGATGCGCCGCTCTTACGTGACGAGATGCGTCACGCAAGTGCCTACCCTTGCGCCAGGGCGCGCCGCATTGTAAATGAGGCGCATCTGCCGTGTCGCAAGGGTAGTTTTGCGTGACGCATTTGATCTGGCGCATCTCTGGAGATGCGCCAGAACGCGTAAGTAAGTATGCCCCTAAGGGGCAGAATTGCAATTACCGTCGCATCCCTGCAAAGTAGCAGGGATGCGCCATTAATTGTGCGGCCCGCTACCACCACCAAACATGGTGCGCCGTATTTGCAATGCGGCGCACCATGGGCCCAAAACGTCACCGAAGCTTTACTGCTGGAGTTGCGTCGCAACGATGGCGCAGCTCCAGCAATGCTCTGGGGTACCCTATCTCCCCAATGCTGGGTCAAGCCGTACGTCTGCTTTAAGCAGGTGCAGGGTTTGTGTGACGCATCATTGTCCTAAAGGTGACTGATTGAAATTTTGTAGATTTCCCTCAGCCACTTTTAGGATGTGTTCCAGCGCAGGAATGCCCTCCCTTGCGCCGGAACGCCCCCTGATGGCGCAGGGCTTTATAACGGGATGCATCTCCCAAATGCGTCACGTTGTTATAATATTATACGCCGCACCATGGCGCCCTTTTTTGTTTAGCTGCTGCATCACAAAAGTCACGCAAGAACGGCGCAAAAGAGCCGCAAGGGGCTTAAATCTGCCCCTTCCTTTGTACCCCTGACAATAAGAAAAATAGTGGCGGTGGATTGATAGTTTGACTATTTAAATGACTGGTAATGTAGCAGGCAACTGTTAGTGTTGTCACTGATCTGACTGAAATCACAATGGAGTTTGTCTGTCACTTTGCGTCTTGCCTGCGGACTGCTGCCTGTCAGTCCTAGGTGAACCTTTCAGTACTTTGTTTAGTGAGTTACGTGACTTTCGAAGTCACAGGTCCGCAAATAAATGAAAACTAACCCTAATCAATATAATTTCTCGGAAATATTTTGTTATTGTTCTTTTGAAATGTTTGATTTGGTTGACATTGACAAGCAACAATCATCCATGTTTTCTGTTCTTTCTTTCATGTTGTACGTCAGCTCCCCCCAGGGGCGAGAGGACACAGGAGCAGCAGGCGGCGGATGCTGTTCAACAGGGCCAGGATCGGGCAGGCGAGGGCTCCTTTGCTGGCCCCAGTAAGTTTTCATTTTAGACTAGTACCTATTTTTCCTAGCGTTCCTCATTTGACTTTTTTCAAAATTGTCTTTGATCTTCTTGTAGACTGTATCTAAATTCTTATCCTGCCTCTACTATGACTCCCTGTGGTATTACTAGATTATTCTTATTAGTCTGTCTGTGTAGCTAACTAAGATTGCACGGTTGGCGAAACTCCCATGATTCTAGTCAGCAATAGCTCTATCAACTTAGTGCATTCCTCTGGGATTGTCCATAATGTCTTTTGAAGTGTTCTATCTGGACTCATGCTTGCAAAAATTGCAAAACCTTTCGCTCAGTCACTCTAGTCTGGACCAAAAAACACAGATTGTATTTAAGTTTAAAAGCTTTATTAAAAGTAAACACATTTATTAAAATGAAGTCATAATAAAACTAAACGTTTAACTGATAATGGAAAAGTGGTTAGTGCTGACGATTAATTGAAGACATTTCTTGTGGTCGAGCCGAGCTCTCACCTGGTTTCAACTTGATCTTGTTGTTAGAAGTCCATCTTCTGTCTGTGTGGAGAAAAATGGTGCGTGTTAAAAAAACAGCCTTCATCAGTTGTGCCAAAAAGTGCAGCAAGACAACCTTCCCTGGAAAAAGGGACATTTTTTTTAACTTTAAAGTAGACAGTCACAAATTACATTGTTTTCACATGTCTTCATTCCTAGACCAAAGACTAGTGAGTGCTTTATTCTAACATTCTGAAATGTACTTTGTAGGTGGAACATCTGGTGGCGGGGCCAGCGTGGAGGTGGTGGTGCTCGACACGGAGGCGGAGGGCGATTCTTCAGGGGAGGAGGCGGCGGCTGTGAGAGTTGAGACGGTGGTGGTGGCGGCCAGAGGTAAGCTCTTATATATTCCTTACTTATTGAGATTGAAGACTAGCTGGGAAGGCAAGAATATGAGATGCATGGCTGGGTGAATGATGAAGCAATGATGGGTGGAAGGACAACAGCCTGGGTGGGTGACACAGAAACTGTATGTGTCCATATACCTGGATCATGCTACTATCTGACTCTTAGATAGCATATGTGTATCTAGAGCAGGGGTACTCATAGTACGGCCCGCGGGCCGGTGGTGGCCCGGCAAGCCTTCCTTGGCGGTGCGCAGACCTTGCAGACAATCACTACTCCCCCGGCCCCCACAGAGCAGAGGCTTTTTTGTATTTCACCTGTTAGCGCCCCTGCATCTCCACTCTGACAATCACTGCTCCCCCGGCCCCCACAGAGCAGAGTGGAGATGCAAGGCCACAAAGAGGTGAAATAGAACAAAGCCTCTGCTCTGTGGGGCCGGGCAAGCAGTGATTGTCAGGGTGGAGATGCAGGGGCGCTACAACAAACAAAGCCTCAATAATATGTTAATGGTCTTTTAAAGACCTGTTAAGTACTTTGGTGTTGTTGTCTGTGTGTGCGCGTTGAGGAAGCGGTCTCAACCCGGGCTGAAGGCTGACACAGATAGACACACACACAGTGAGATGACAGAGGGGGAGGGAGAGGGAGGGCAGGAGGGAGAGAGAGATGGAGAGGGAGGGCAGGAGGGAGAGCAGGAGGGAGAGAGATGTATGTAAATGCTGGGTCTGGTGGCTCAGTGGATGAGGGCATCTGCTGCAGGGACCTGTGTGCAACCTCATGGTCACAAGTTTTCGTTTTGCTTTAGCCCCGCCCCCTCTGACTCCGCCCCCACCAGTGCGGCCCTCGGCCACAAACTACACTGTAAATTTAGCCCCTGAGAGAAAGTTTGTGAGTACCCATGATCTAGAGAGAGTAGACGGTCAGTGGATGAACTAAGTGTAACTTTGAAGAGCATGTAACACTGCACCCGCACGTCCGTTCCAGTGTAGGAAAGGCAAGGAAAAGAAGTTTTAATTTTGTCCAAATACTACCATCAATAGTAGCAGTAGTTTGTATTGCAAGCACAGCATAGATCCGGTTATTACGGTGGCCACTCCCTACCTCTCTTAATAAGTTTAGTAGTACTCAGTCATTCATGTGTGGATGTATCACTGGTCACTCAATAAAAAGCAAAGCACCTAAAGTCATCCCATATATAAGCAAAAACATCCCTTGTGAAGTGATAGATAATCAGATTATTTATCTTCTTCAATTTTCCATTTCTAGTACTCATTTCCACTGTAGGGTGAAAGTTAAATTAATTAAGCAGTAGCCCTTGAGTTGTAACAGAGTATTCTCAGTGCCACCCGTAATAGAAAAGTAAGAGCTTCACCACCTGCATGTACTGGACGGGTACAGTAACGCAACGCAAGTCTAGGTCACTCCTCATGTCGTGCGCCTCTTTTTCTCGGGTGCAAGTTTACTGCGCTGGCATTATGCCGGCTTGCAGAAGATAACGTACCAATTTTCCTAAACAAGAGACAAGAAGAAGAATAAGACTGGTGTACTTTCATAGTCGACTCCAATGGAAGTCCATAGTGCTTGTAGAATTTGTTCCTTAAACTCCCACTAATGTTAGAGCAAGGATGAAGAAGTGTGAGGTTAGATAGATACTGGCCTCAATAGTTATGTAATGCGCTTGCAAGTTGCTAGTTGTAGTGCAACACAAATTTCTGCTGAATGATTGAGTTAATCTTAAAGAGCATTGGTTACAGACTATGTCTTTCTTTCTTCATATAGGTTCTCCTTCCAAACGAACAAGGAGGAAGGAGCTGGCTAGAGCGGCCCGGCAACGGAGGATCGATGCCACTGTGGCCGAATATCGGCGGCTGGTGGCCCTGGAGGACGAAGAAAGTGTGCAGTCGACCACAACAACTACGTGGTCTGCATCGGCCTCCGTGCCCCCACGGGCTGCCAGTGCCACCCAGCACAGTGGTCCACCCAGACTGAGCCGGGCTGCCAAAGCCAAACGCCACCGCCGAGTAGCAAGGACAACAGCTTCCTCTCACAGCCGTTGCACCTGCAAGGCATTGAAGGCACGCCTGCGCCGCAGTACCCTGATGGTGTCCCGCCTCCAGCAGGAGCTCCACCACTTTTCAAAGGAGTTGGAGGGGCTCCGCGTAGAGCACGCCTTGCTCCGCCAGGAGCATGATGCCCTGGCCCAAAAAGTTGACAGCATCCACCCATAGTGTCCCTTGCCCCTTTTTTAGAGACTTTTGGGGGGTGGGAATTGGGAGTTGGGTTTTTGGGGACTTTTGAAGGACAATCGTTGGGGTTAGGGAGGGTCTTGCGGGAGATTATTTTGTTAGGGATATAAATATACTTTTTCAAACTTTATCTGAGCATACCCGTTTCTTACTGCTTGCCTGGTGGGTGGGGGTTTACAGTGACTTTGTTTTCCTGAAAGTTTAGTTCCATTTTCTTCCTTTAAGTGTAAATGCCCAAATGTTTTCAACACTAAGTGCCTCTCACAGAGTAAGTGAAGTGAATCCAAGAGTCCTAGGACTTTAGTAGTACTACCTTCAGTCTCTCGTCTCTCCTACTAATACTCCATTATACCCCCAAACCACCAAACGCTTATCTTACCTGTAATTTGTGTTTGAAAGTAGGGCTAGACCCAGGGCTGGCTCCACGGGAAACAGCGAATAAGGTTGGCAATCTTGGTCGGATAACATTTCCTCATAGCGGTGGTACTAGTGGTGTGACACAGTGGCAGTTGCATGCCTATGAAAAAAAAGAAAATGAAATCTGGTTTGTCCTCCTGAGCAATTCAACGGTACAACTGAGAATATAGCAGGTGACAGAAGTACACTAGAACAGTGCCACATTGTAGCCTAACAAATGGTAAAGTATAACTACTAATTCGGTTGAAGTTCTTTGACATTAGCCATGGTTCTTTGTCAAGCAGAGTAAGAATATATCCTCGGATTTCTTCACCAGCCTGTTGCTATCACCTTATCCTCCCCAGCAAGTGTGTGGATTTATTGCTGTAATTTAGTCACACATCAATCAAAACCACACAGCCCGGGGGAAGAGGGTTAGGGTTTGAAAAATGGATGGGTATGGGGGTTTTTGGGAAAGGTTTTGGGAGACAAGAAAAAATAGCACAGCATAGACAAACAATTGTGAACATAAACAATTCTTTGGGTACAAACCTATCCATCAATCTTTGAAAGTGCATGCACTACTGCATGCATGTCAGTGAAAAGTAAGTAGTACTTTCGACAACTGTGGAAGAAAGAGTGCGACAGTACAGGGCCTGTGTGGAATTATTGATAACGATATTCAACATAAGGTCTCTGTAGCCAGATACCCGAGAGCCTTGCTGGTCACTATAAATCCATTCACAACAACACTCAGTGGGGTTGGTCTGGAAGGTATAGTAGATAGAAAAGGAGAAATTGCTTTTTTTCTAGGTGTCCCCTCACTCACCAGGGTTGCCCCTTGGTGACATGCTTCATCATTGGGGCCATCCCAGTCCTCTACGGCCTGGGGCGTGCTGCGACTTGCGAATTACGTAGGAGCACTTACAAATGACTATGTGTGGTGCAGATGTGATAGTGGAGTGGACTAAGTGATGTGTTAAGGGATCAATTTAGAAGCAGAGAGAGATCCAAGAAATGCAGTCACAGTCAGAGAAAAAGGCAAGGGATACTGTATCTATGTGGTTGTAGTGGTCCTGTTGGAAGTGGTAAGTAAGTTGCCTGCAGAAAAAAAATCCTCTTATTAGCGGCACTCCTCCATTGCAGCCGACGCTTCGTCCATCGATGTTGGTGACCAGAAGACAACCTGTAAAAAAAGCACAGCATAGACAAACAATTGAACATAAACAATTCTTTGGGTACAAACCTATCCATCAATCTTTGAAAGTGCATGCACTACTGCATGCATGTCAGTGAAAAGTAAGTAGTACTTTCGACAACTGTGGAAGAAAGAATGCGACAGTACAGGGCCTGTGTGGAATTATTGATAACGATATTCAACATAAGGTCTCTGTAGCCAGATACCCAAGAGCCTTGCTGGTCACTATAAATCCATTCACAACAACACTCAGTGGGGTTGGTCTGGAAGGTATAGTAGATAGAAAAGGAGAAATTGCTTTTTTTCTAGGTGTCCCCTCACTCACCAGGGTTGCCCCTTGGTGACATGCTTCATCATTGGGGCCATCCCAGTCCTCTACGGCCTGGGGCGTGCTGCGACTTGCGAATTACGTAGGAGCACTTACAAATGACTATGTGTGGTGCAGATGTGATAGTGGAGTGGACTAAGTGATGTGTTAAGGGATCAATTTAGAAGCAGAGAGAGATCCAAGAAATGCAGTCACAGTCAGAGAAAAAGGCAAGGGATACTGTATCTATGTGGTTGTAGTGGTCCTGTTGGAAGTGGTAAGTAAGTTGCCTGCAGAAAAAAAATCCTCTTATTAGCGGCACTCCTCCATTGCAGCCGACGCTTCGTCCATCGATGTTGGTCACCAGAAGACACCCTGTCCACTGCCTGCCTGATGCTGAATTGTGGCTCGCTACTGTGAAGCCTGACTCCATCCTTTTTTCCCCATTGCAGAGACTGAAACCTGGCCTGTAATTATTCAACGAAAAACAGGAAGTGATATAATATTACAACACCACTGATAAATAAATATAAGGTATGTAGGCTGTGGAGTGCAAAAAGTCACAATTTGATTTTCCTAGTAGACAGTACAATATTTTTGAAAGTGCGTACTCTGAGTCACCTTTTGAAGGATAAATAAGTATGGGCAAATTAATGTAGCGGATCTTTCCCCTCAAGCTAGGTGTACTGTAAACTGTGTTTTAGAACAAAATTAGATCTTCCTAGCAGTGCTCCCACCCAGACCCTTACTAAAGCCAGTCGCAAAAATGTAGAAGACCCCCAATCAAATCTCAAAAAACGAGGCCTAGCAGAAAACTGGTGACAAAACTTACTTTGAAAGTAAAAGTAGGCCGAAGTACCCCCTTCCTAATTACCCCTTACCCACCGTGGATTGCATTCAAACCACTTGCAAGCAACCAAGCAAAAGTAGCCATAGCCAGCATCGCTCCAAGACTCGAAATCCCCCCCACTCAAACACATGCAATAGAAATACTGCTAACCCTAACGAACCCTAAGTTAAGAATAGTGGCAAAGGCTTTCTTTAACTATGCCAAATCCCCCCTTTCCCACCATGGATTTTCTTCAAATGACTTGCAACCAAAATTACACATTCTCACGAGTGCTCTAAGACCCCAGAACTCAGTTGCAAAAATCTAGAACACCCCGAAACACATGCAATCCTGCTGCTAGGGCTAACCCTAACGAACCCTAAGTTACAAAAAGTGCCAAAAGGCTTTTCCGCGAGGATTTTGTCCCAACCACTTCTACCCGGTATTAGACCTTCCCAGGAATGCCCCAAGACCCGCCAACCCACCCGCCAAGAAGCATAACACCCCCAAACAGGCCAAAAGCAAAATCTCATACTTGCAATATTTCTCGGCCTTCGGTCCAAACGCGCTGCGTAGCTAGGCCATAAGTCGGGGTTGCCACGACGGATTTCCTGAAAAGCAAATGCAATCAAGATTAGAGTGTCCCAGCAGTGCTCCCAGACCACGAAACTCACCCACAAACACCAGGAAGCCCCCCTAAGAGCACCTCAAAGGCAAGCAAGTCATCAAAAACACAAAAAAATTTCCGCCTGGGATTTGGTCCAAAACACTTTTATCCGGTATTAGAGCTTCCCAGCAATGGCCCCAGAGCCGTCAACCCAGGAGAAAACGAGTAGAAGACCCCTAAAAAGCCAAAGAGCAAAAGTACAAAAACGGGGACTTAGTCAATTTTTCACAAATTTCCCAAATCACTCCGCGCGCGCTCTGCAGCTAGGCCCTAACTCCCCTCTGCCACCATGGATTTGCTTCAAACCTCTTGCAAAGTAAAGTATATATAGCCAGCAGTGCGCCCAGACCCCGAAACCCACCCACAAACACCAGGAAGCCCCCCAAACAGACCCCCGAAAACGCTACATTGAGCAAAATGTCAGAAATAGCCAAAAAAAAATCGGCCTGGATTTTGTCCCAACCACTTCTACCCGGTATTAGACCTTCCCAGGAATGCCCCAAGACCCGCCAACCCACCCGCCAAGAAGCATAACACCCCCAAACAGGCCAAAAGCAAAATCTCATACTTGCAATATTTCTCGGCCTTCGGTCCAAACGCGCTGCGTAGCTAGGCCATAAGTCGGGGTTGCCACGACGGATTTCCTGAAAAGCAAATGCAATCAAGATTAGAGTGTCCCAGCAGTGCTCCCAGACCACGAAACTCACCCACAAACACCAGGAAGCCCCCCAAACAGGCCCCCGAAAACGCTACATTGAGCAAAATGTCAGAAATAGCCAAAAAAAAATCGGCCTGGATTTTGTCCCAACCACTTCTACCCGGTATTAGACCTTCCCAGGAATGCCCCAAGACCCGCCAACCCACCCGCCAAGAAGCATAACACCCCCAAACAGGCCAAAAGCAAAATCTCATACTTGCAATATTTCTCGGCCTTCGGTCCAAACGCGCTGCGTAGCTAGGCCATAAGTCGGGGTTGCCACGACGGATTTCCTGAAAAGCAAATGCAATCAAGATTAGAGTGTCCCAGCAGTGCTCCCAGACCACGAAACTCACCCACAAACACCAGGAAGCCCCCCAAACAGGCCCCCGAAAACGCTACATTGAGCAAAATGTCAGAAATAGCCAAAAAAAAATCGGCCTGGATTTTGTCCCAACCACTTCTACCCGGTATTAGACCTTCCCAGGAATGCCCCAACACCCGCCAACCCACCCGCCAAAAAGCATAACACCCCCAAACAGGCCAAAAGCAAAATCCCATACTTGCAATATTTCTCGGCCTTCGGTCCAAACGCGCTGCGTAGCTAGGCCATAAGTCGGGGTTGCCACAACGGATTTCCTGAAAAGCAAATGCAATCAAGATTAGAGTGTCCCAGCAGTGCTCTCAGACCACGAAACTCACCCACAAACACCAGGAAGCCCCCCAAACAGGCCCCCGAAAACGCTACATTGAGCAAAATGTCAGAAATAGCCCAAAAAAAATCGGCCTGGATTTTGTCCCAACCACTTCTACCCGGTATTAGACCTTCCCAGGAATGCCCCAAGACCCGCCAACCCACCCGCCAAGAAGCATAACACCCCCAAACAGGCCAAAAGCAAAATCTCATACTTGCAATATTTCTCGGCCTTCGGTCCAAACGCGCTGCGTAGCTAGGCCATAAGTCGGGGTTGCCACGACGGATTTCCTGAAAAGCAAATGCAATCAAGATTAGAGTGTCCCAGCAGTGCTCCGAGACCACGAAACTCACCCACAAACACCAGGAAGCCCCCCAAACAGGCCCCCGAAAACGCTACATTGAGCAAAATGTCAGAAATAGCCAAAAAAAAATCGGCCTGGATTTTGTCCCAACCACTTCTACCCGGTATTAGACCTTCCCAGGAATGCCCCAAGACCCGCCAACCCACCCGCCAAGAAGCATAACACCCCCAAACAGGCCAAAAGCAAAATCTCATACTTGCAATATTTCTCGGCCTTCGGTCCAAACGCGCTGCGTAGCTAGGCCATAAGTCGGGGTTGCCACGACGGATTTCCTGAAAAGCAAATGCAATCAAGATTAGAGTGTCCCAGCAGTGCTCCCAGACCACGAAACTCACCCACAAACACCAGGAAGCCCCCCAAACAGGCCCCCGAAAACGCTACATTGAGCAAAATGTCAGAAATAGCCAAAAGAAAATCGGCCTGGATTTTGTCCCAACCACTTCTACCCGGTATTAGACCTTCCCAGGAATGCCCCAAGACCCGCCAACCCACCCGCCAAGAAGCATAACACCCCCAAACAGGCCAAAAGCAAAATCCCATACTTGCAATATTTCTCGGCCTTCGGTCCAAACGCGCTGCGTAGCTAGGCCATAAGTCGGGGTTGCCACGACGGATTTCCTGAAAAGCAAATGCAATCAAGATTAGAGTGTCCCAGCAGTGCTCTCAGACCACGAAACTCACCCACAAACACCAGGAAGCCCCCCAAACAGGCCCCCGAAAACGCTACATTGAGCAAAATGTCAGAAATAGCCAAAAAAAAATCGGCCTGGATTTTGTCCCAACCACTTCTACCCGGTATTAGACCTTCCCAGGAATGCCCCAAGACCCGCCAACCCACCCGCCAAGAAGCATAACACCCCCAAACAGGCCAAAAGCAAAATCTCATACTTGCAATATTTCTCGGCCTTCGGTCCAAACGCGCTGCGTAGCTAGGCCATAAGTCGGGGTTGCCACGACGGATTTCCTGAAAAGCAAATGCAATCAAGATTAGAGTGTCCCAGCAATGCTCCCAGACCACGAAACTCACCCACAAACAGACGGAACCTTCCCTAAGAGCACCTAAAAGGCAAGCAAGTCATCAAAAACACAAAAAAAATTCTTCCTGGGATTTGGTCCAAACCACTTTTATCCGGTATTAGAGCTTCCCAACAATGGTCCCAGAGCCGTCAACTCACCTGCAAAGAGGTACAACAACACCCCCACAAGTGCTGAGTCTTTCTTCATTGGGCGTAAACCAGCCCTCTGGTTTGATGGAAATAGGAGTCTGGAGGAGGAGGATAGAGGAGCATGTTCTTCTGAACCTGTGAACCTGAGGAATGCAGACTGCGGCAACTTCAAATCAATTAGCAAACCAGTGAAGACAGTTCTGCTGATGGGCTTGATTTTGTGATTATCTGATTAAAGTTTGAAATATATTAACTGTGCACAACAAAGAAAGACAGACAGACAGGAATAAAAGTGAATAGGGACGAAAAAGAAAGTTATTGATTCGTTGTCTCATTTTCAGGGCTCGGTATCACGGTCCAGGAATAAGAATAAGGCTTCGTCATCATACTCTGCGAATTCAGGCAGGGTGAGCTCAGTGTCACCTGACAGAGTAGAAATTCCCTCATCTATGTTGCTGGCCACCTCCTCTTCATCCGGCACGCTTTCTCGTACTCTGAAATCTGGTGGTATGAGGTGCTGATTCATCTTGATCATTGTTAACCTCTCCACATTTTTGGGCAAGAGGCGGCTCCGTTTGGGAGTTACAATGCCACCAGCAGCACTGAAAACCCGTTCAGAAGACACGCTTGCGAGTGGGCAAGACAAGTAGTTTAAAGCCAGGTTGGTGAGCTGTGGCCACAATTCTTTTTTCCCATGCCAATACGCCAATGGGTCAGAATTAACATAGACCTCTGTTGAGTCATTCAGATAGTCCTTCACCATCGACTCAAGGTCCTCTTCCAAGGTTCCTCCACTTTGCTTAGCTCTTGCTGTGCCTCTGACCTTTTGAGAACCAAACCCACGCAGAGCTAGCCAATCCTCTTCAGCCTCCAATGTTTCTGTTGTGTCTCGTGCAGATGATCCGGTTGCCGGTGTCTTTAACGGCTGAGAGGTCGCTTGTGCCACAGCCACAGGTGCAGAAGTGGATTGTTTTGACTGGGGATGGCCTGCTGATGTATTGCCATTTCCTTCAATTTCCAGCCGTTCTCTTTCAAACCTCTTGGCTGACAAGGCTAGCCAACGTTTGTACTTTGGAACATGTTGATCATCAAAAGGAAAGAATGCTTGGCCTGCCAGCGCCTTTTTGTAGCGTGGATCCAGAATAGTAGCACAAATGTAATGCTCTTCTGAGTGGATCTTTTTAAGACGTTCATCACCTTGTAGGAGCTCTAATAATTGCTCAGCCAGAAGCAAAGAGTCTTGGTTTTTGTCATCTTTTTCAAACACAGACACACCTCCTTCAGTTGGTCCTCCAGCATGTACAACAATGGGATAGCTTTTCCCAAATTAGAGTCCTCCTTGCTGACTGCACGCGTGAAGAACTCAAAAGGACGAAGCATGCGTGTCAGGCTTTGAACTATGTTCCATTGTGGCCCACCCATCCTCAGCTCCTCTGTTCCCTCTGTAAGGAAATATTGATCGAGTTCCGTATACTGCTCATACAGACGCTCAAGCATGTAGAAGGTTGAGTTCCAACGTGTTACCACCTCCTGGATGAGTGCTTTCACTGGCATTTTACGTTGATATAGCAGGCTCCTCAGCTGCTTCCGGGCCTTAAAAGAATGGCTGAAATGCTTGCACATTTTTCGGCAGGTGTCCAATACACTGTACGCTGCACTGGCTTTATTAGCCAAGAATTTTTGGACAACCAGGTTTATACAGTGCGCCAAACACGGCACTCTGAAATAGTAACCGTCCCTCATGGCCTTAACTATATTGGCGCCATTGTCCGTGGAAACATAACCAACCCGGCGTTTTAGTGGGGACAGCCAGTTAAGGACCTTTGTGTTAAAGACATCCAAAATGTTTTCTGCTGTGTGACGTTTCTCCAAACCAAACATGGCTAGTGTTGCATGTTTCCGAGCAGCTTTAAAAACAATGTCCGTGTCAAAACCTGCGTTTAGCTTTGCTTTAGCCCCTGAAAAAGAGACCCAGTGTGCAGTGATGCACATGTAATCAGCGCCTGCGCCACTGGTCCACATGTCTGTTGTCAGATGTATAGTGTGAACAGCACTCTTCTGCAAAGCTGCCCCAATCACCTTCAGAACATCTTCATGTAGTGCTGGAACCGCAACTCGGGCAAAATAGAACCGGCTAGGAACCTTCCATTTAGGGCAGAGCGCTGCCACTAATTCTAGAAAACCAACCCCTTCTACAAAAGAAAAAGGGAGAAGGTCCAGAGCTAGCATTTTAGCCAGCTTAGTGTTATACAGACGCGTCATTGGGTGGTTGCGTTCATATTGCGCTTCTGTAAACAACATCTTTTTAATGTTGCCCTGGACCAAGGATTTACGGGATGATGATGATATCTTCGACCCAGTTACGCTCGCTGATGAACTTTTCCGCATTGATGTCTCACTCTCTCCCACACTCTTAGTGTGGCTCACATGGGGTGTGCTGCTGACAGGGGTACTGGGTGTAAGTGAAGTGTTTGAATCGTCTTCTTCCTCCTCGTCATCATCAGATGAAAAATCAACGTTTTCATTACGTGCAATTCTGGCTTGCATAAACGCCTCTAGGTGCGGAAACCATTGGACAGGGTGCGCTCTCTTAAGATGACCTCTCTGGCCTCCGGTACCATAGTTAGAACCAAGCTTACCACGACCAACTCGAACCTTACAAAGGCTACAAATGGCTACGTTTTCCATTTTTGGGCAAACACTAAAGAAGTCCCAAACTGGAAACTTGAAATGTCTTTGGGGGCCGGAGGAGGCGGCGATACTGGTGGTGGTGGTCCTGCTGCTAATGCCAGATGAAGTGGAGGATGTGGATTGCCGAACTTCAGTACGTTTTGCACTTTCACCACCACGAATTGAGGTCGAGGTGGGTACCTTCTTGCGAGGAAGAAATATGGAAGCGGTAGGTTTTGGTGTACTACTGAACTCCAAATCTAATGATTCGATTTCCATTGCCTCCTCGTCGACATCATCATCACGCTCAGCAGCTTCTCGGGATAGGGTCAAAATGTCTCTTTGCTGCATGCCCGGTGGGGCTGCAGTGACCTTTGTGATGACTGGCTCGTCGTCATCGTGAGAGGCTTCATCACCAGCAGTATCTGTCACTTCTTGTTGAGCCTCATCACACTCCATAGCTATGAGTTTTTCGACGACCTTCCTTTTACGCTTAGGTACCTTTGTCAGATCATGGTGTGCCTCACTCTCAGGCTGCCGTGGTGGTACCCATTCGTCATCCAGATCATCAGTAGGAGGTGGGCTTGAAGAAGATGTAGACACCCCCCTTGATCTTTTCCTTGCTGGGGATATGGAAGACAGTGAATGATCATCAGGAGGAGTGGCTTCCAATGATACCTCGGCTTCATTGTCGATTTCCTGATGTGCCCCTACTTCGGGAGGAACAACTATTGTGGGCACTTGTGAACCTCCATGCACCTTTGCTTGCGCATCTCCTTTTGCTGCCTCTCCTTCCACATGTACTTGGGCGTGTACTTGCACATGGTGTTGTTGTTGCGGCTGTGGTTGTTCAACACTTGTCAGATGAGTTACAACAACCTGTGTTGATTCAGGGACATTGCTGCTACTTTCTCGCGATGACCCAACATCACTGGTCGATGGTGATTGGAGAAGTACACTGACTGCCTCTGAAGCACTCAAGGGCTTTGACTTAAGTTGGCGTGGTGGTGGAGGCACTGAACCCAATGGAGCAGGGGTGCTGCTCCCAGCTTGGTCCCCAGCAGATCCTGCTGCTGCAGGCGTACTTTTTTTTTTGCTCCCAAAAAAAGTGGCGGGTGGCACACCAGCCTCCTTGGTAACTTTCTTCTTCTGCTCCTTACTAGCAACTCTCTTGCTAGAGGAGCTACGGAGACCTTTTTTTGGGGCCATCTTCTTCAGAGCAGGTCAGACAGCAGTCCGCAGTTGCACGAATTGTAGAGTTGTCTGAGGCCAGACGTGACGTCGCGTGACGTTATGCTGCACACACACACCGCTGCAGGACTTCTTCCTGGCACTGGTGGTTCTCTTGAGTCTTGTGCACCTAAAAACAATGGAAGACAGAGGAACATCAGTTCAGTTATACAGCACAAAAAAAATCGAAAAACACTGCAAAATCAGCACAATCCCATTCCATCCATGCCCTCCATGATGTTTAAGTTCAAGACAGCCCACAGAAAGACTAGGCCCATGCTAGACTCAAATACCCCTGGTGAAAAGGCCACAAGTACAGCCCCAAAAAACGAAAATCACTGAAAAATCAGCACAATCCCAATCCATCCATGCGCTCCATGATGTTTAAATTCAAGACAACCTACAGAAAGACTAGGCCCATGCTAGACTCAAATACCCCTGGTGAAAAGGCCACAAGTACAGCCCCAAAAAACGAAAATCACTGAAAAATCAGCACAATCCCAATCCATCCATGCCCTCCATGATGTTTAAATTCAAGACAACCTACAGAAAGACTAGGCCCATGCTAGACTCAAATACCCCTGGTGAAAAGGCCACAAGTACAGGCCCAAAAAACGAAAATCACTGAAAAATCAGCACAATCCCAATCCATCCATGCCCTCCATGATGTTTAAATTCAAGACAACCCACAGAAAGGCTAGGCCCATGCTAGACTCAAATACCCCTGGTGAAAAGGCCACAAGTACAGCCCCAAAAAACGAAAATCACTGAAAAATCAGCACAATCCCAATCCATCCATGCCCTCCATGATGTTTAAATTCAAGACAACCCACAGAAAGGCTAGGCTCATGCTAGACTCAAATACCCCTGGTGAAAAGGCCACAAGTACAGGCCCAAAAAACGAAAATCACTGAAAAATCAGCACAATCCCAATCCATCCATGCCCTCCATGATGTTTAAATTCAAGACAACCTACAGAAAGACTAGGCCCATGCTAGACTCAAATACCCCTGGTGAAAAGGCCACAAGTACAGCCCCAAAAAACGAAAATCACTGAAAAATCAGCACAATCCCAATCCATCCATGCCCTCCATGATGTTTAAATTCAAGACAACCTACAGAAAGACTAGGCCCATGCTAGACTCAAATACCCCTGGTGAAAAGGCCACAAGTACAGCCCCAAAAAACGAAAATCACTGAAAAATCAGCACAATCTCAATCCATCCATGCCCTCCATGATGTTTAAATTCAAGACAACCCACAGAAAGACTAGGCCCATGCTAGACTCAAATACCCCTGGTGAAAAGGCCACAAGTACAGGCCCAAAAAACGAAAATCACTGAAAAATCAGCACAATCCCAATCCATCCATGCCCTCCATGATGTTTAAATTCAAGACAACCCACAGAAAGACTAGGCCCATGCAAGACTCACTACCCCTGGGCATAAATAAAGGTTGAAAAGTAGGCAAAATGGTTGCAGGCCTAACAACAAAGCCTGCATTCAAAATGGCCACTTGCCTGCCAGCACATGGCCAGTGCCTGTAGCTGCACTCAAAATGGCCACCAGCCACATGGCCTGTCCCTCCCCATGAACAGCCCCAAAAATCGAAAAACACTGCAAAATCAGCACAATCCCAATCCATCCATGCCCTCCATGATGTGTAAATTCAAGACAACCCACAGAAAGACTAGGCCCATGCAAGACTCACTACCCCTGGGCATAAATAAAGGTTGAAAAGTAGGCAAAATGGTTGCAGGCCTAACAACAAAGCCTGCATTCAAAATGGCCACTTGCCTGCCAGCACATGGCCAGTGCCTGTAGCTGCACTCAAAATGGCCACCAGCCACATGGCCTGTCCCTCCCCATGAACACCCCCAAAAATCGAAAAACACTGCAAAATCAGCACAATCCCAATCCATCCATGCCCTCCATGATGTTTAAATTCAAGACAACCCACAGAAAGACTAGGCCCATGCAAGACTCACTACCCCTGGGCATAAATAAAGGTTGAAAAGTAGGCAAAATGGTTGGAGGCCTAACAACAAAGCCTGCATTCAAAATGGCCACTTGCCTGCCAGCACATGGCCAGTGCCTGTAGCTGCACTCAAAATGGCCACCAGCCACATGGCCTGTCCCTCCCCATGAACAGCCCCAAAAATCGAAAAACACTGCAAAATCAGCACAATCCCAATCCATCCATGCCCTCCATGATGTTTAAATTCAAGACAACCCACAGAAAGACTAGGCCCATGCAAGACTCACTACCCCTGGGCATAAATAAAGGTTGAAAAGTAGGCAAAATGGTTGCAGGCCTAACAACAAAGCCTGCATTCAAAATGGCCACTTGCCTGCCAGCACATGGCCAGTGCCTGTAGCTGCACTCAAAATGGCCACCAGCCACATGGCCTGTCCCTCCCCATGAACACCCCCAAAAATCGAAAAACACTGCAAAATCAGCACAATCCCATTCCATCCATGCCCTCCATGATGTTTAAGTTCAAGACAGCCCACAGAAAGACTAGGCCCATGCTAGACTCAAATACCCCTGGTGAAAAGGCCACAAGTACAGCCCCAAAAAACGAAAATCACTGAAAAATCAGCACAATCCCAATCCATCCATGCCCTCCATGATGTTTAAGTTCAAGACAGCCCACAGAAAGACTAGGCCCATGCTAGACTCAAATACCCCTGGTGAAAAGGCCACAAGTACAGGCCCAAAAAACGAAAATCACTGAAAAATCAGCACAATCCCAATCCATCCATGCCCTCCATGATGTTTAAGTTCAAGACAACCCACAGAAAGACTCAGTCCACCCACCACTGATTACCCCTGGGCAAAAGGCCCCAAAACAGCCCAAAAATCGAAAATTCCAAAATTTTAGTTGCAGCAACTGTAATGCCCCAAACAAACTTACTTGTAAAATTTCTAATCCAACAATGATCCAAAGAAAGTCAAAAAGGCCTCAAATCCAAATATCCAGCAGCATCCACAAAAAGTAATCCTTCCAGCTCCAGATCCAAATGAAAAGTGACCAGGAGATGGACAAAGCACTGGGAGGAGCCTGCTGGACAGGAACAGGAAGTTGAAGACTGTGGGGCACTTCCTTCCTCCCACCCCCTCCCCCCCTCCCCAAAATGGACTCCTCGCTAAAAAAGTGCAGGCAAATGTCAACCTAAGGAGTTATTCAGATAAAAATCATCATTTCAAGAAGGTTTATGCTGCTTGCTGGTGGATTTCTTGTGCAGAATTGCAAATTTTATATTTTCGTTTGTGCGAGATTCTTGCTGCTCGCCGCATCTCAAATCTCGCAATTGCGAAGTACCGCGAGATGTGATCTCGCCGTACTCGCGTTGACAAACTCTCGCTCGCAAGCCGCGATGACGTAATCGCGCTCGCCAATTCCCGCGGGATCACACAGCAAGATCCAAAATGGCGCAGCACTCGCAAACTATCAAGAAAAACAACCCGGCAAACGATGATAAACGCCGCGCGCCGCAAAAATTGTATCACCAACGCCGCGCGCCGCAAAAAAAATCCGCTGCGTGCGAATTTGCGGATTTTGCGAGAAATTCGCAAATCTCGCGGATTGCGAATTTCCCGAAAATCCGCAAAATCCGCGAGCGTAACGGATTTTCCGCCCATGCTTACAATGGATGCTCCACGTATCGTATCCTTGTGTGCTCTTTATGCAAACCATATACAAAACATGAGACAAAAAAAAAATACTATGTTACGTTATGAGTTAATATCTCATTACTTTTAATTCGCTATCAGGATTGTCTACTGTTTTATGCAGCTTTGATTTAAAACTTTAATAACAAATCTTCCAGGAGATACGCAGCACCTCGTGGAGACGCTCGACTGACAGCACTATAACGTGGCCCTTATCATGGTGGCGCACGCTTCTGAAACATCATTTGGCTCTGCGATGCTCAAGGCATGACTGATCGAGGCGATTACTGCTCAACTTTACTGACTGCCCTGACGAAGTTCTAAGAACGAAACGCGTTGGCTGTTGCTTTTACATTTATACTTTGGATTTATATAATTAAAGACTTTTGCAATGAAGGAACTGATTGGGGCTTCATTATTATTGTTTGGACATTCTGGTAGTGCACGACTCCATTATCGTCAGTGACTTTCTTCCCAGTTCCATGGGTTGTACCCCGCAACGGTGGGTGCAGGAGTTGTGTTTGCACACCAACAGCATATAAGTACTTTCAGATACCTATGGAAATAATTAGGGGTTGGTGCGGCGTCTGGAGTCCACCGTTGGCTTTCTGCATCTATTACAATATATTCCTCTGTGCACAATGTATAGGCTAAGCTCTAGTCCGCCTATGGCTACAACTTGTCCCTACTGTGCAGTCAGTGTCTCTAAGTTCATATATTTTCTGATGGACATATATCCGAGACTGGAGAAGAAGAATACTCTTCTAGGATGCAGATTAAAGTACAATATTATATCATAGGTCCTCCGTCAGAACTGCCTCCAAAAATGTGATAAGTGAATATGTTTTTTTTTTCTTTTTATTTCTTTTTTCTTTTTTTTTTTGGTGAATATGTTTGAAGAGAATTGATATAACATAGCATACCATAACAGGAGTATTTCTAATACGCACGTATTACCCAAGGGTGCTGAATAACAGATGTTTATTGCTTATATCTTGTTTGGCCCTTTTGTATCTTGCCTAAACTTTATTGGAGAAGACCCAATAATATTTATTTGATCTATTTATTGTTCTCTGTAGCGCTTTCTCCAACTATTTGGGATTTATAGTAATGTACAAGGTCTTGTAATGACATGCATAATACCATGAAGCTTAGGTAAAACCATATTTACGGTATTATGCTGAGCGTTTACAGTTTTAATAGTGTTAGAAGTATGGGGAGGGACAACTTTAGCGCCTGTGTTTGCAGATGCTCTACAGTTGTTTGTAAAAGGAGTAGAAGAACACTGGGGCCTATTACCAACAACTAGCGATAATTATCGCTATGTTGGTTTAGCGGCGATATTTTTATCGCCGAGCTTCTGCGATTTTTATCGCTTAGGAGCCTTGCTATTATCAAGGTTTATCTCCTAAGCGATAAAAATCGGCCGAAATGCATGAATATCGCTGTAAAGTCAGCGATATTCATGCATTACCGAGCAAATGCTCTTCGCCATGTTATCCATCTACCATTGGATAACCTGGCTAAGAACTGCTCAGGGGCAGGTGTTAGCTTTTGGAGATATTCGCGCTTAGCGCGAATATCTCCAAAAGTTGGTAATAGGAGATAGCGATGTTAGCGACTGTTTCCAGTCCCTGACATCTTGGCACGCCCACTTTGCATGTCATTAGTGATAAATATCACTGACATGCAAAGTGGGGCCCAAGATGGTCGCTATCTCCTACTAGCTGTCGCTAACTGGTGTTAGCGACAGCTAGGTAATAGGGAGATAATTTTATCTCCGCTTTCTTAGCTTTTAAAGCCAAAAAAGCGAAGATAAACCCCCTTGATAATATGCCCCAAAGTTATTTATTCCTGTCATGTATATTATTGGGTGGACATTGTTATTACCCAATTAATCTATGACTCTTAAGCAGTACCTGAAGTGAAGTGCGGCATGGCTTATAATTCTGAGATGGGTTGGCGTTCTTGATTTGGTTTAAAAGCAAGACAGCTGGTGGGGGGGAAGCAATCTGTAAAAAAAAGTTTTTTGCAAGTCACACATAATAAGTATATTTAAACTACATCTGCTGATCTGAATCATTCTGCGCCCGATGCGGAAAAAATGTCAGACGTGCACTCTTAAAGGTTTACACCTATGTGTTGAGGCAATTTCTGACTTTTCTGGAATTCGCAAAGAATTCCAGGAGTGTGCATGAGAAGCTGGTCGTTGTAGATTCCCAGAAGTATGGCCATGTGTGAATATTTCCGCATATGCCAATGTAAATACATTTGTCGATAGACGTGCATTTGTACCATATAACTTATTTTTTGTTTATCTGATGGGTAAATATTTTTCTGCTTTCGAAAACACCACTGGTTACAACCCTGTCAATTCTGCGTGTGTTCTGTTCTCCACTTCCCCGTCATTATAATGGATTTACTACTTCCCCTGACAGGAGTGTGCTGCCCGTGACCTATGACGCAGCGTGAAAGTGCTGCCTGAGTGACTTTTGTCAAGAAGCACAAACATGCAAGTTCGGTACCGTTGCGAGGACCACACTCTGGATCTCCCACAGCCCCCCCCCCACTCTGACCTTATAAATGATGGCATATGGTACCCTACTGTCCCAATTTGTTTAGAAAAAGTGTTTCCGGCCGCATCCGAATTACGAGAAATGCTGGAATTGTGTATTCCCCAACTGGGCATTTCGCCACACTGGTATGCTATTCCTAACCACATCATTATGTGTCATGAAGTGTTTCTATAGTGAGCAAAACCCTTAGGGAATAAGGCACAGTGTGGCATTTTGATGCACCTGTTCACGACTTGCAGCATAATCTGCTAACGCTGCTTGTTCAGCAAATCAGGAACCACAAGAACAAACTGCATTCGCTTAATCGGGAAAAGCAACCTTTACAACGCAACTTTTACAACACACTACTATTACAACAAAACTTTTACAATGCAAGATCCATTACATCGCATCCCATTACAACGCAACCATTACAACGCATGACTCTACAACGCATACCACTACAACACATGTCATTACAACTCAGTCATTACAACGCATACCATTACAACGCTTACCATCACAACGCAAAGTATCCTTACACTATCCAACACTTACCCTACTGTTGCACCCCCTGGAGTTAGAATAGTAAATTTTACCCCTACACTATCCAACACTTACCCTACTGTTGCACCCCCCCTGGAGTTAGAATAGTCATTTTTACCCCTACACTATCAAATACTTACCATACATCCAATGTAATGATATGCGTTAAACGGTATGCATTGTAAAGGGAGTATGCGTTGTAATGGAATGCGTTGTAAAGGTAGTTTTTAAAAAATTGTTGTAATGGCATGCGTTGTAATGGATGTTGCGTTGTAAAAAATGCATTGTAAAGGTGTGCATTGTAAAAGTATGCGTTGTTATGTCATACATCCGCTTAATTTTACCTTGTAAATCTCTTAGAAAGTATTGTGCTGTCCCTACCGTTCTTTTTGAGCAACAGTCGACTACGTACAGCACACAAGGACCCTAAGGACAGAACTTATATTCCATTTTATGACCTGACTTTTCCACCCCCTTATGAAAATAGTTTCTTTAAAATGCATTAGGATTTCTTTTTCAAAGTTCACTTGCAGGTTTATTTGTGTTTTATGAGACTAGGCCAAAAACGACCGGTCATATACTCGGTGAGATCCCCAAAAATGTCTGTAATATCTCAGTTTGATATGTGGGATAGCTTGGGGAGGGGTGGATCCTGCGCGTGCACAGAGGTGCAGCATTTGTGGAATTACTCCTACGAAAAAACGCCTGTGGATTGAGAAGAGAATGTTCTGTAAATTCTGAGAAAAGCAGGTCTTGCAAAATTGGAGGCAACAATATTTACACATTGCTGTGTCCCTGTGCATTTTATTATTAATAAAATACATGAGAAATATGGCATGACGCCTTCGTTCGTTCTTCTATTGGATACTTAGAATATTATTAACCCCTTGCATGCTGATGACAGCCCCCATCCGTCATGCACTACGGCGCTCGTGTGCTGATGACGGCTGGGGGCCGTCATAAACCCGCCCACTTGCGATTTTGCCGCAAAGGCTCAGAATCGCGGCTGCATGCAAGGGGTTAAGCTATGAACTCAAAGGCTTAGGATCACAAAGCTACTCTGACACCAGGCTCACTCACATTACAGAGTACGACATAGTCACGTGGAGCTCTTACATTGAAGTCTGTAATGCAGAAAGGCAAATCCAATGCACCTCCCTGTAAATCTGAGCTAAAGGCTGTAGATACACTGGGGGATATGTACAAGGAAGTGGAGGAGAGAGGCGTTAGCTTTCCTGCCTTAACACCCCTCCATCCTCCACTTCTGAAACGCAAGACCACCATATTTACAAGAATGTGATGCAGCCTTGCATTTCCCCCTGCGATGGCGCTAAGTTTAGCACCAGAGTGCAAGGGTGTTTCTGTGCAGGGGAGGATTGTGTATGTGTTGGAGGGTGTCCCTTACTAAACATAAAGAATCCTAGAAATGCCATTCTGTCACTTTCATGCGTGCTGCTTCATGCAGCGCACATGAAAGTGACAAATTGGCGTTTTCTTTTTTAAGTTTGTTCATGCAGAGGAAGGGACACCTTCTAGTACATAAACAAACAAAGGTCATTTTGCTTTTTCCATGTGTTGTGCACAAGGCAGCACACATGGAAAAAGCAAAAACAATGAGAAATAATGCATTTCTCCTCGTTTCACCATCTTAAGACCAATTTTTACCTGGTCTTAATTTTGGCGCTGCATTCTATGTACGCCACCCTTGTACATATGGGGCAACTTCAAAATGAATGGGTGTTGAGGTGGAACGCTCAGCGCAACACACACTGCCCACCCCTTTCACGCTAACCATAGTGTGAAATGGGGCCTTATGTACAAGGCAGCGTTAAGCCACGTTAAGTGGCTTAACACTGCCTTGTACATAAGGCCCAGCCCCTATCGTCACTATAGGTGACATTGTGGTGGCAATAGGGGCTTGTACATATGCCCCACTGTTTTGCAGCAGCCATGGCTTTCATTAACAAAATAACAGGGTTAACGCCCACAAAACAGCAAGATGCACTGTATGAAAGGTTGTCTTTTTATGTTATGTGCATTTGTAACGCAACAATTCACCCAGAAGAGTGTCCTGATGCTGATAACAGGAGTAGAGTAAGCCAAGGCCGGGCCAAGGCTAGTCGAAAAGCAATGTTTTCAATTTCTTGCATATAATCAATCATGTTGTTCTTGCAGACATTGATTTCTGACTTGCACAGTGCATTCTGCGTATCACTGTGAGTTGGAAGGTGGAGTGGGCATGGGAATTGCAACCCGCCCTCCTTCCAATTCGTAATGCTATGTTATGATGTTTTGCAACTGCGATGGTGGTCACAAACCATTGAAGAGGTACCAACCACTGGAATTATGCGATAAGGGAGAACCAAATTATGCAGTAGGGACGACTAAAGTAACCAGAAAAAAGCAAATTATGTGGTGTAATGCGATGCATTTTGAAGCAGTATCACTTCACTGGTCTGCCATTTTTACATGTTAACACTCTATGGGCAAAGGTGTCACCTCATTTATATCAGTTTGAAATTGAATGGCGATCTGCTTCTTCTTGGCAAAACACCTGCCATGTGCAGGTGTTTCTAATAACCTTTAATCTCTTTGAGATAGAAACAATTTTTTTGTTACAATCAATAGATTATGCAAAAGGTGGGCGGGGCAATCCATAATTATGAGGAAAATGCCATGGCCAGAGAATTGCATAATTTCAGTGGCCCTGCTGACCTCTCAAAACAGGTGTTTTCAATTTCTTCAGAGTAGAAACTATTTGTGATGGACAGAATCCACTGAATCCAGAATCACAGTAGGGGAACAGCAGGGAGTAGGCATGGGTCCAGGTGGGTCACTATCTGCTCGCCTATGCAATTTCCAAAATTTCATTTATTCATTTTTTATCAGGGGTTTGATACTGGTAATATTGTCTGTAGTAGAGGATTCGTTACGTAACAGGGCTTGAGTATTGGGAGGAACTTTGTTTTCCCAGAACAGTTGTATATAGATTGAACACTGTCCAGGAAACGTTACCATTTTATCTGTGGTTATAATAGTCAATATGAACTCAGCTACCCATCAAGTGTGTGCTATAGGGTTAATGTTTCAAATAACCCAAGCTTGCTTTACCTATGGTGGCTATATGTATGATAGTGGTAAAGACGATTCACAATCTTCTGAGCTATTGTGCACTTCATTTCATAGCACTAATGGCATACCCTTTATAGAGCAATGTGTACAAAAGAAGCTTGGATGATGTCATCAATAATGTCATTTGAGATGTCATCAGTAATGTTATACATGATGTCATGGAACATGCCATGAGTGATGTCATGTGAGATTATAAGCAGTGAATGGCAAGGGGCGCAAGTTATAGTTAGCGATGTTGACTGCAACTGCTGAACTTCTATGCTTTTTTTTAGTTAAAAACGTGTATGTTGTCACTGACGAATTTCCCTACTTATAAAATTACCTTAACCGTTTTTTCAGTACATTTCTATGTTTTTTTCAACAAAACCTGATCTTTTTTATCACACCTAACTATAATGTTACAGTAACTTTTGGTTTATTTATTAAATTTCTCAGGTTTAAAAAAAACAGATCGTTTTATCACACCTAAATATAACGTAACTTTAACCTTTGTTTTTTTCAGTGAATTTTAGATTTTTTAAATGGAAAGTAATATTTAATTACCAAACGTAAATCCAACCCTCTGTTGGCCTCTGTTGCAGCCACCCCCCCACATAAAGCCCATCCCAAGCTGCACACAGTCTTCGGAGTGCGCAAAGTTACAGACACACGGAGTCACTGGAGACAACTCTTCTGAGCCTTTACACAGCTGTAGTGCAGGAAGAGCACAATACATTTACCCAACGAGGTAGCACTTACTGCTTTCTCCTCATCTGCTGCGCTGATCAGCCTCTGACCTTTATAAACAAGAGGCATGTGAACTCGCACAGAAGCCCGGCCCCACACACACTAGGCTATGCAACCTCTTCCCGCCCTTTCCCCCACTGTGATGGACAGCTCACTCGAGGGACCTCGGCGATATGGGCGCGGTGGCAAAGTTACAGACACACTGGGTCACTGGAGACAACTCTTCTGGGCCTTTACACAGCTGTAGTGCAGGAAAAGCACGATACATTTATCCAACAAGGTAGCACTTATTGCTTTCTCCACATCTGCTGTGCTGATCGGCCTCTGACCTCTATAAACAAGAGGCATGTGAACTCGCACAGAATCCCGGCCCCAAACACACTAGGCTATGCAACCTCTTCCCGCCCTTTCCCCCACTGTGACGGACAGCTCACTCGAGGGACCTCAACGCCTATGGGCGCGGTGGCAAAGTTACAGACACATGGGCTCACTGGAAACAACTCTTCTGGGCCTTTCCCAGCTGTAGTGCAGGAAAAGCACAATACATTTACCCAACAAGGTAGCACTTACTGCTTTCTCCTCATCTGCTGCGCTGATCGGCCACTGACCTTTATAAACAAGAGGCATGTGAACTCGCACAGAATCCCGGCCCCACACACACTAGGCTATGCAACCTCTTCCCGCCCTTTCCCCCACTGTGATGGACAGCTCACTCGAGGGACCTCGGCGCCTATGGGCGCGGTGGCAAAGTTACAGACACACGTGGTCACTGGAGACAACTCTTCTGGGCCTTTCCCAGCTGTAGTGCAGGAAGAGCACGATACATTTATCCAACAAGGTAGCACTTATTGCTTTCTCCACATCTGCTGTGCTGATCGGCCTCTGACCTCTGACCTCTATGAACAAGAAGCATGTGAACTCGCACAGAATTCCGGCCCCACACACACTAGGCTATGCAACCTCTTCCCGCCCTTTCCCCCACTGTGATGGACAGCTCACTCGAGGGACCTCGGCGCCTATGGGCGCGGTGGCAAAGTTACAGACACACGTGGTCACTGGAGACAACTCTTCTGGGCCTTTCCCAGCTGTAGTGCTGGAAGAGCACAATACATTTACCCAACAAGGTAGCACTTACTGCTTTCTCCTCATCTTCTGCGCTGACCGGCCTCCGACCTTTATAAACAAGAGGCATGTGAACTCGCACAGAAGCCCGCCCCCACACACACTAGGCTATGCAACCTCTTCCCGCCCTTTCCCCCACTGTGATGGACAGCTCACTCGAGGGACCTAGGCGCCTATGGGCGCGGTGGCAAAGTTACAGACACACGGGGTCACTGGAGACAACTCTTCTGGGCCTTTACACAGCTGTAGTGCAGGAAAAGCACAATACATTTACCCAACGAGGTAGCACTTACTGATTAGCCAGTAGAAAGTACTCCTGTTGAGTATAGTGTGCAATTGCAACAAAATCCGCAATTTCGCTGGGAAATCCGCGAATTCGCAGATTTCTTTTGTGAATTTGCGAACCGCGAATTTGCAAAATTCACCCATACTTACTACTGGCTGTGTGGCCCCCTCCCTTAAAGTAATTGGCTGAGGGTGGGCTCCCCGGAGTCTATTATGACTCAGGGAGGGGTGGTATGTGGGCCCCTCCCCATTTTGTGAAATTTCAGCCCCTGGGGTGGGCTTCCCGGGGCCTTTGCCGGCACAGAGAGAAGGGCTTCCAGTCCTCCTCCTATATAAACAAGATTTGGCTGGGGCAGGTTAGCTCCCTGGGGCCTCTATAGGCGTAGAGACGGGGGCACATGACCACCCTCTCCATTATCCAATTTTCGCCCTGGGGGTGGGCTCCCAAGGGTCTCTGCAGGCACAGGGATGTGGGGATATGCAGCACCCTCCCTATATAATGTAATTTCAGCCCTGGGGGCGGGCTCCCTGGATGCTCTGGAAGCTCCGGGAGGGGTGCCACGCAGCTCTCTCTCCATTATGAAACCAGCATCGAGGGTAGGCACCCTGGGGCTCATAGTTTGCAAATACAGCCCTGCCTCTATTTATTTTTCTAATCCCACAAGAGTCTCACAGGATCATGACGTTTTTGTCATTTTGTTTCTTTTTTGGCCCCATTGGGATCCTCTAGATCCCCCCACATAGGGCCTAGTGGGTCAGAGTATCCCTACCTTGCCCCCATATATCTTTATTTTTGTACAATTTCAGGAATAAGTCCCAGAGTCCTGTAATGGCTGCTAGCAACATTTTTCTCTTGTTGCTGGCAGCCAATCAGGGCACTCGTTTTCACAGGAGTCTGACTACCGCAGGAGCGAGATGGTCCAAAGGAAAAAAATGCTTCCTGGCCCAATCAGAATGCTCTATTTTATCAATTGGTGCAGCGACTCTCGCAGACCCAACTGCCAAAATATATAATCATTTTTTACCCTAAATATCTCAAAAACCACTGAATAGATATAAACCAAAAAGCCCAATCTGTGACCAAAGATCTAGCTGCCTGCTGAAGTTGGTGTAATTCCGTTAGGCAGTTTTTGTTGTAGCCTTTTGCAAAAAAATCTATGGAAAATGCATGGGAATAGTGTGTTTTTAGACCCCCCCCCCCGGCCCACCATGCACAACGCCTCACCCTGAACATTTTCAGGAAGGAGTTGAGGTTGAAGAACTTTTTTTGAAAAGTTCTATGAAGGTTGGTCAAACAGGTCCGAATTGATCACCAAACCAAGAAACGTTTTGGAAAAGCAGACCTAACTATAATTAACTAGTTGAGCTTGTAGATGCAGAGTTAAGAATATTTAATATGTACTCACCTGTGTTCACATACCTTTACAATATTTTGGTTCGCTGTAGTTATGCCTTAAGAGAAGTGGAGAAGTGTAGCTCACCGGTTAGAGGAGGCAGTCCCTGATGCAGAGGTCAGACCCGGGACCAGGGTTCAATTCCCAAGGCAGCAGGTCCTTGAGCTCAAAATGTCCACGGACTCGATAATTCTCTCCTCAGTGCCTACTCGAATCGTGGGTTCACACTCTGCAACTCTGGGCAATAGCTTGCTTAATCTCCACTACGGCCCCACCGCGATGGGATGCCTGGTCTTCACCTTGGGGATGCCCAGTAGGGACAATCTCGCAGGGAAAGGCCAGGACGGGTTCCCAAAGCAAGTGCCTTGAGACCTTACGGTGAAAGGCGCTATACAAGAACGTATGATTTATGATTTATTTGACTCCCTGACACACGTGCTGCATAAACACTGTGCCTTCAGTTGTAAATTGAGCATTTTTCATCTGTTTTAACTTTGTTTTAACTGCTGAAAATCGTTTACTGATTCGAGGGCTGTGAAGGGTCGGAATTTTACCTTGATTCTGTTGCTTAGCTTTTGGCAGCTCTATGGTCCACCGCAATCCTGCCTGTCAATTGTTTGAGTGGAGAGAGACTGCCCATCACTTTCCCAAGTGTGCTGGGCGCCATCTGAAGCAGCGGTTAGTGCTCTAGTGGCTGGCCCTCTTAGGACATAAAAACCAATGTGTTAGTGATGGAGCACTAGAGAAGCAGACACTCGCGCTGCATAAACACTGTGCCTTCATTTTTAAATTGAACATTTTTAATCTTTGTTTTAACTTGGTTTTAACTGATGAAAATTGTTTACTGATTTGAGGGCTGTAAGGGGTCCGAATTTTACCTTGATTCTATTGCTCAGCCTTTGGCAGCTCTCCAGTCCACCGCAATCATGCCTGTTGATTGTTTGAGTGGAGAGAGACTGCCCATCACTTTCCCTAGCGTGCTGGGCACCATCTGCTGCAGCGGTTAGCGCTCTAGTGGCTGGCCCTCTTAGGACATAAAAACCAACACGTTAGCGACCACGCAGCGGATGCGCGCAGCGGGCACGCCACTGGTATGCCAAAGGTGCGCCTAAGGCAAGCCCGTCTGCGCCCATCTGCGCCGGGACACTGCTAGCTGTCCGGGATGCCGTCCGTTCACTCTCAGGTGTGTCCTCTACCCATGATAGGGTACTCTAGAGAAGTACTGTTGAAGCTTGGACACTTGTCCCCATGTCCCTTGGGCAATGACAATGCGCTAGTAGAGGACGCCATCCACTCGGGGAAATGGCCTTGCTGAGGTTGGATGCTAGTCGAACAGCAGCAAGATTTTTTTCTCTATAGTGACAATCGGTCGGGTAATGAGCAGTATGTTGGGACTGAGAAATATACCAGGAGAGGGCAAGAGGCGCTCTTCTAGGGGCTATATCTCAATGCAAGATCCATCCCGAAGCATGTGGCAAAAATCTTGGATTTGTTAGATGACGCAAAACCAGATATGTGTCTTTTCACCGAGACTTAGTTTACACAATGACTCCATGCCGGTATTGGCAATGGCTTTCCTGGCGGAATACGCTGTTGTCCGTTTGGATAGACCAGGAAAGAGGGGTGGAGGTTTAGCGATTGCCACACGTCCGCTTTACTATATTAAGACCTTGGATACTGTCTCCTCCCCTGATGATTTTTAGGGTGGAGCTAGCCCAAGTGATCGAGTAGGTGGGAGCCTTAGCTTACCATCCATCAGGGGAAAAAAGAAAGAGTTTTGCACTACGCTATTAGAAAAATTGGCCCAACATACTCTGCACACAAACAATTTCCTATTAGTACAGGACTTTAATCATCATCTGGAGGTCCTCTCCAATACTGAGTCGGCCAGTTTAGTGGCCGTAATGGAGTCACTCGACCTTTCTTTAAGGATTATAAGTCCCACTCATATCGCCGGTCATGCGTTGGACGCCATCTTTTCTAACATCCTGGAGTTAGTGGTGGAACCCCCTCAGACTCTAGGCTGTACTGACCATTCAGCACTAAGCTTCTCTAGGGCATCTATCAAACCGTCTGCCCACCCACAAGTCTGTGAGGACTTTCGTAGAGCTTGGAGAAAGGTGACACCCTCTGCCTTCAGTCAAGCATATATCGCCCCTTCATTCACGAATTGCGAACATTTTGACATAGCTTAGAGAAGTTTGAGACTTCAATTATAGAAGCCCTCGACTCTGTTGCACTACTTAAGAGGGTAAAAATCCAGGACAGGGCAGCTCCAGCCCCCTGGTATTCAGACACTCTTAAAAGCGAAAAGGCCATATGTAGGGTCAAGGAAAGGAAATGGAGGAAATCTAAATCTGAGCTAGTTGAATCGCTCTATCAGACGGCACATAGAGTCTATTTAAACAGCTGCAATTCACCCAGAAGATTACATCTAGGCTTCAGTATTTCGGAAGCAAAGAACTCCTCAAGAGAGCTTTTTAAGATCCTGAAGGAGTTCACGAATCCGAGGGCCAATAATCCGCTTCCTCCATCCACTCAGGAGCTATGTGAAAACTTAGCCAGCCATTTCATACACAAGATTGATACAATCTATCACTCCTTTGGGCCTGAATAAATAAACCTTGAGGGGGGTACCCCCTCGGTAAAAATCCAGCCTGCCTAGCCTGGAATGTTTCCCAGTTATCACGGGTGAACAAGTGGGCACCTTATTATTTCATGTGAACTCATGATCCCCACTAGAACCAGTCACTCCAGCCGTCCTGTCAGAACTCACCCTGATCCTAGCTGATATGTTTGCTGAAGTTTGTAACATCTCTTTGGCTACTGCTACGTTTCCTGGTAAGTGGAAATATGCATGCATTAAACCACTGCTTAAAAAGGTGTTAGCTGATCCGACCGATCTTTAAAACTATAGACCGATCTCGCTTCTCCCTTGCTGTTCCAAGATAACGGAGACATTAACTAATTGGCATCTCTCTGGCTATCTGGAACAAAACAACCTACTGGACTCATCCCAGTTCGGCTTCCGTGCCTCTTATAGCACTGAAGCCACTGTGTTGGAGGTTACTGACGCTATTAGGATGTCATCGGATGACGGAACCCCAGTGATGTTAGCCCTCCTCGACCTGTTGGCAGCCTTTGACACCATCTCTCATCGTATCCTTCTGAACAGATTGCGAGAATTTGGTGTCAGGGGCAGGGCCTTTAACTGGATTCAAAGCTATCTATCTGACAGAACACAATGTGTCCAGCTGGACTCCTTTGTGTCTCACACTACTCTGACAGATAAGGGAGTTCCACAGGGATCCATCTTAAGTCCCACCTTGTTTAATGTATATGTGGCCCCCTTGGCCGGAGTCACCAGTAGGTGTGGGTTTGAGACCATATCGTATGCAGATGACACACAGCTGATAGTTCCTATTGAGGATGACACTGCAGCAACTAAACTAAACTATAAAAACGTTATGTCCAATATAGCAAGATGGATGAGTAAGAATTTCCTGCAGCTCAACTCCACCAAAACAGAGATTCTGTTGTTTGATAAAGCTGAGGAACTGTGGATCACAAATTGGTGGCCATCTGAACTAGGAGAAGCATCCTCCCCAAACATTTGGGCCAAAAATCTAGGCATTAGAATCAATAATAAATTATCGATGGAAGAACAGGTGAAGACATTGTCAGGCACCTGTTTCGTAACAATGTGGATGCTTAGAAAGATCTTCCTCTGGATCCCTCTATCGGCAAGAAAAAGCCTCATCCAGTCGCTCTTGGTCAGTCGACTGGATTATGGCAATGCTTTACTGGTTGGAATAAGGGAAGACCTACTTTCAAAACTGCAGGTGGTACAAAATACGGCAGCCCACCTTGCCCTCAATAAACCTGGCAAACCCCCTCTTTATCGCTCCTACGTCAATTACATTGGCTTCCTATTAGGAAATGAGCTATTTTCAAGCTGTTATGTATGGTCTTTAAGTCTCTTCAGGGGAACAGACCAGCCTACCTCAAGAAAAAATGGAAATTGTATCGACCGATGTGTTAGTTGAGATCTAGCAATCGCAATCTGCTTGGTACACCGAGAATTAGGAAGGCCAAAATGGGCGGTCAGGCCTTTTCTCATCTCGCCCCAGTCTCTGGAACAATCTCCCTGAGGAGATCCAGGCCTGCGCCAACCTGTTCCGATTTAAAAAAATGCTCAAGACCTGACTGTTTTAAGTTTATGCTGCTCTTTGGGTGTCATCTTCTCAAACGCTGAAGATCCCCCTGGGGATGATTCGTCGCACCATACAAATGAGTATAATATTAATAATAATTTTTCATCCAGATTTTGACATAAAATCAAAACTACTCATAATAACCCTGACTTGCCAGCTTCATAGAGTGAAAAGCAATGTGAATCATGGGCAAATACTTATCATATCACTTTCTTCATTTGTTCTCAGCTACTTTCCATCCCAAGCGCACCTTTCACCACTGCCCACTAGAATATCATTACCAAATATTTTCTTGCCTCATCAAGTTTAAACATAAATATTTTTCCTGTTTACTTTAAGATGAGATAGTTGCATGAGCATAGCCTTGGCACAGACTTTTTGAAGTGTATAAATCATCTGCTCAATCCCTTTTCTAAACTTTTATACCTCAAAACCCATATCTTCTTAAACAGGCAAAGCAAACCTAGTGGATTCCAGCACTCAAACAATTATTATTGATTACAAAAGTCTGTAAAATTAGCAATACTCATTTAAGACTGCTTTCAGTTCTTCAAAAGCCAAGTATGCAATTAATGAACAGTAGTGAGGACTGGATCCACTTTACATGAAATCATAACTTATTTATTACAAATATAATACAGATTGTTTTTTTATCTAGGTCTTACAAATCTACCAAAAGATTCTGAGGATCTGGCATTGTGAATGATCTTCTAAATCTGTACTTAATCCTATTCATTTCTTTAGTCACGTCTTTAATCTAATAAGATGTTTCTCATAATTAAACCTACTCATAATGTATCTTAACCATCTGAAATGCCCTCTTCAAATTACTTAAGCATTACATGATTTAATTTTAAATTTAAATTCAATAGTGTCAATTGTGCATGAACTTTCAAAAAGTATGTTCTAGCACTCACTTACACATGTGGAACTGGTGCTTTCTGACAACTTTTGTTGAGAATGAAGATGTTCATACATATTGTGCTTGGGAAGGAATTCTTCACAGATTCTTATAAACTCATTTGGACGTTGAAATGCTAGAACCTTCATTGGCACTGGTGATCAAAATGTCTTTTGTCGAGATACCCAATCTTTCAAAGACTTGAAGGTCTTGGGAGTGGCAAATACCATTAAGCCACTTCAACTGTTTTGCACCCTCCTTAAAACAGTACTCCCTCCCCTCAATACCATGCAATGGTTGTTTTCTAAGGTGTCCTACTCAACCATGGAGGAAAGTGTGGTTCTCTCTATGGGGCATGAGAATAATATTCTTATTATGCAACACACTTTTGAAACAGAATACCTCCCTGACCTTTAACCTCTTAAGTGCAGCGCCTATACCAGCGGCTGACGGCACCACTACCTCGGGAGTGCTGCCGTCGGCCGTTGGACGTTCCAGCTGCACCTGCGCAATGGAACGTTCAGCACTGGAGCTGGACGTTCCAAAGCAGCTAAGGTGTTATAATTGATAAAATTGTTTTTGTTACTTATACCTCTTAAATCAATAGATTGATGCTTAGCTATTTGATCCGGAACAGCTACTAATGATATAATCTGGCATGGGCATGTTGACATATTTGGCCAAACAGTGGAAACTCAACCTCAATCCTCTGAGCATTGTCTTATTTTCCAACTTGCTCAAGACAGTCATTTACTTAGATGTGGTACCTAAATTGATGCTGCATCCCAATAACGTCTAGTCAACAACAGGATTGGTAAAGAGAGTTAAAGGGATAATGCCTTTGAATGCTTAGATATGTTGTCTTGATGTCAGTATGATTCAATCTGGCACAGAAAAAACAAACTTTTTAGAAATAAAGAACTTATTAGTCAGTAGCATCAACAGAAGGACAATACTTATCAGAATGCATTGCTAAGAAACCCAGAACGGGGCACGAGGAAGGCAGGCAGAGACTTCCACAATATGGTAATCATAAAAGACAGCTGTGGTTAAATGTGTTTTTCCACGAAATAGTGTTATGACCCAGGCAGTAGCAGTGTCTGAACCAGGAATGGTGCATAGATTTCCAGTGCTCAACACAAAATCGACATGTTTGCCTCCTTGAGCACCTCCATACCCTGCTAAAAGCAATAAAAAAAAAACATTTGAAGACGTATGGCAGAGTGATATGGACGTGCTATCCATGGGCACAACATGAACAAGACTCCATTACACACTTAACTAGCACAATATTGACAGCAGTAATGCTAGCTCTCTCTCCCACATCACCACCGAGCGAAGGGACATCTATTACCTGTATCTATTTTGTAGTTTTACTGGACAGGCTGTTGTTGTCATTCTGGAGGTAATTGTGAGAGAGATACAGGTCTTGGCACACTACAGTCCAATATCTAGTAGACATTCCAGGGGAAAGTTATTGAAAATGCAGCTCTTTGCCAGGTCTTTAGCATCATCAAATGAAATAACCTCCTCTTAAGAAGGCAAACAGACATGATTCAGACCTAGATGAAATATTGAATCATGATTATTAATCTTCACCCGGGATGCCCTAAATAACTATCTTGGGTCTGACAGAGTTGCTGCAGTACTCCTATACAAGATATTGTGAACCTTTGACATTGGAGACCACCAAACATTGGTCCAAAGAACTAATTACACAGAACTTAATGGCACAGTTGAAAACAATTGGTAAAATCCTGCTTCGAAATCATCATGTGTCCTTTGTGATTCTCTTTGCCATTCATGGCCTCCACAATCATACCTCCTCTTTAGCAAATGTTACCTTACTGAAGCCTTTCTTGTAATATTCACTCCATTATTTCTACATCTGAATATCAACATGTGGGATACTGCACTCTATCACAAGGCATGGAAACCTAAGAATAATGCATTTTTCCTGCACAAATTACATCACGTTTTTGCTGGTGAAAATCATGGAGCAAAAACCTTGTGGGTGCAGTTGCTACAGCAAAACCTGAAATCCCTGTTTGGGCTCAATTTTCAGTTTCCTCCTGATGGGTATTTAAGGAACACTGGGAAAGAGTTGCTCATAGGTTCATTCGGGTCCTGCATTATGAAGAGTGATCAAAAATACTGATGCCACAAAGTGTTGTGTGTATCAGATACTTTATTACTACACCATTCCGAGTTTCACACTATGGAAAGAGATGTAATATATAGTATAAGAGTTTGTACACCCGCTTACTGCCTGTCTTGCTTCTTTCCTGCTATTTTCTATGGGCAAATTCATTCAGGGTTTTCTGAAAATGTCCAGGCAAAAATTGTAAATATGCAGACTCGTGATTTGGGTTGAAACTCACATTTGTACCTGAATTAAGAATTACAAGCTCACACAAAGGTACTTAATGAATGACTGCATTGTCTAAAATGTTTGTAAAAAAACCTCTTATCAATGTTGTTTTAATAAAGTATCGAACTGTATTTCAATACTTAAAAGAAGCACAAAGAAATTAATCTTCTAGGCATCTTTCAATTAGAAAGTCAAAACATCATAATGTTTGCTAATTTTACATATATATTACACAATAGTGGCTGCCACTGTGTAGTTATAGTTTAGATGCATTTTCAATTAAAAAATGTATTTTTTCTATGCCTATAACTTTTGACCCCATGTATGGATTACCACCAAATTTGGCAGTTGCTTGGCCTAGCCACCCAAGGTGCACCATGCCTATTTTCACGGAGATCTGTGGAGAAGTAAACAGATAAGGGGTGGCCAAAAAGTTGCTTTTTCAACATTAGCTACCATAGGAAACTTGCCTGTGCTTGCAGCCAAAATGGCTGAATGGATTTATTCCAAATTAGAACTGGACTCAGAAAGTGTTACTTAATTTTTGTGTAATGAATTTGTTGTGCAGCTTTGGAGACAAGTATGTAAAAAGAAAGCAGACTGGGCTTTAAACTGTTGACAGGTCTATTTGCACTGTTTAAAATGAAGACTAAGAACATTGTGAATCCTGCCAATCACATTTAATTTATTTAATAAAATCTAATTGATTGATGAAAGGGATTTCTTTTTTTCAAGCTATCTTGCAATTCACAATTAAAACCCTCCAAAAAATGTTGCATTCCGTGGTGTTGACTACCCCTCGTCTCTGATCCTGCCTCAGAACTGTCCTCAATAACTTGAGTTAGGGCTTGGGCAGCAGTCATCCCGCAAGACGCCATCTTGGCTAATGACTTAAACAATCCTTTTAAAACACTATCCTACGTAAAAGGCAGATTTGTTTTTTAATAAAACTCATATATATATAAATATATAGCATGTGTCCAGCAGTGAGTGTTTACAAAACGGATATGCTCCTAATGCATCATGGGTGTGTAGCGGTATTGACCACATTACAGATCAACCCACCAGGAGGCAGCCAACCCCCCTGCAGATAGCCAGTGCCATGCTGTGCATGGCCTTTCATTACATGTGGCATGGGGTTGGCTGCAGGGCCTGGCATGCAGCCAACCCTTGCATCCAACTCCTCACAGGCAGTCACTGAGGCCACCAAACCCCGCCACTCCTGGCCTTTCGCCGTGCATGCCGTTGGGTTACCTGCGGGGCCTGTCTTGCAGCCAGACCCTGCTACCAACTTCCCACAGACAACTTACTCCACGATGCACACAGCCTTTGGTCATGCACAGTAGGGTGCTGGCTGCAGCGCTTGACTTACCAGAATGCCCTGTGGCCAAACACCCAGCAGCCTGCAAACCCCACACCATGCACAGCCTTTGGTGTGCACAGCATAGGCTTGGCCTTCGGCCCCCCAGGGACCTGATCCCCTGGTGCAAAACATACATGTTAAAGGGAAGTCGGCATGCAAAATGTTGGGGCTCCTCACAAGCAACACCTCCATAGCTCCCCTTGATGTCTACTTATCAGAAATATTTGGGTTTGACAGGTTTCTCTCCATGGTTGCTGACCCAAGGAATAATTAGTTCACCTACCATAGTTATCATTATCACCACAATATATTTTGTACCCTTAGCTGTTGCAGGCACTTGGACAACTTACACAAGTGAGGTAGCATTTTTATCAGGAGACCTAGGGGAATACTGGGTGGCAGGAAATCTGTGCCGGCCTGGTGATCCCACAACATCCACACAGAAATATGCGGAAAATGTGACTTTTAGCTAAATATGAGGTTTGCAGGGGATTTTTGTTAAGAAAATGCTGGGGGGGTTTATGCAAGCTACACCTTCCTCAACTGCCCCTGGTGTACAGGTTTTAGAAATGTATTGGTTTGGTAGGTTTCCTTAGATGGCCGCCGAGCCCAGGTCCAAAAACGCAGGTGCCCCCTTGCAAAAAAGGTTTGTCTACTCTCCTTATCAAACAACCCAGCTCCCACCCGACACAAGACTCTCCTGCCCTTGCACCCAAGTACCCTCGCCTCCCCCTACCCACTGAAGATGCCCCTGGCCATGCAATTGAACTCTTGCCCATGCCCTTCTCTTAACTTCCTGGTACAAAAGGGGGTGGTGATGAACGGAGCATCTGAATTAATCAAACACTCACACCCAGTCAAAAGATCTGGGTTTAATCCATCACCGTTCTTTAGCCCACTCTGCCACCCCAGTTCAGACATGGCTATATGCAAATCAGTCTGACCCTGTGCCTCATGGGAGCAGTCCAGCCCGAACTGCCAAGCCATGTCTTCCCTGGACCGGAAATAAGCTTCCGAGGACCGGTTTCTGGCATTCCAGCCGTCTTCAGCCCGGCTTGCTTGAATCCAGTGGCAAAATGAGCAAGGGACTCACGTCTGAGCATACCCTGCCACACTTATGGCGGCCAAAAGCGGTACAAAAGGGGGTGGTGATGGACGGAGCATCTGAATCAATCAAACACTCACACCCAGTCAAAAGATCTGGGTTTAATCCATCACCGTTCTTTAGCCCACTCTGCCACCCCAGTTCAAACATGGCTATATGCAAATCAGTCTGACCCAGTGCCTCATGGGAACAGTCCAGCCCGAACTGCCAAGCCTAGTCTTCCCTGGACTGGAAACAAGCTTCCGAGGACCGGTTTCTGGCATTCCAGCCGTCTTCAGCCCGGCTTGCTTGAATCCAGTGGCAAAGTGAGCAAGGGACTCACGTCTGAGCATACCCTGCCACACTTATGGCGGCCAAAAGCGGTACAAAAGGGGGTGGTGATGGACGGAGCATCTGAATCAATCAAACACTCACACCCAGTCAAACGATCTGGGTTTAATCCATCACCGTTTTTTAGCCCACACTGCCACCCCAGTTCAGACATGGCTATATGCAAATCAGTCTGACCCTGTGCCTCATTGGAACAGTCCAGCCCGAACTGCCAAGCCATGTCTTCCCTGGACCGGAAACAAGCTTCCGAGGACCGGTTTCTGGCATTCCAGCCGTCTTCAGCCCGGCTTGCTTGAATCCAGTGGCAAAGAGAGCAAGGGACTCATGTCTGAGCATACCCTGCCACACTTATGGCGGCCAAAAGCAGTACAAAAGGGGGTGGTGATGGACGGAGCATCTGAATCAATCAAACACTCGCACCCAGTCAAAAGATCTGGGTTTAATCCATCACCGTTCTTTAGCCCACTCTGCCACCCCAGTTCAGACATGGCTATATGCAAATCAGTCTGACCCTGTGCCTCATGGGAACAGTCCAGCCCGAACTGCCAAGCCATGTCTTCCCTGGACCGGAAACAAGCTTCAGAGGACCGGTTTCTGGCATTCCAGCCGTCTTCAGCCCGGCTTACTTGAATCCAGTGGCAAAGTGAGCAAGGGACTAACGTCTGAGCATACCCTGCCACACTTATGGTGGCCAAAAGCGGTACAAAAGGGGGTGGTGATGGACGGAGCATCTGAATCAATCAAACACTCACACCCAGTCAAAAGATCTGGGTTTAATCCATCACTTTTCTTTAGCCCACTCTGCCACCCCAGTTCAGACATGGCTATATGCAAATCAGTCTGACCCTGTGCCTCATAGGAACAGTCCAGCCCGGACAGAACACCTTCGCTATAACCTGCCCCCACAGTCTCTCCTTCAAAGCGAAAAAACGCTTTAAAGAGAAATTATTCAGGCAACATCCCGAAACACTAGTTGTTAACACTTACCACTGCTCTTCGAGAGGGCAGAGGAAATTGGACTTCATTTTCCATACTAACAGACCCGACCTCTGGGTCACTATCTTCAACTCTCACCTCCCAGTCTCCAAAACCACCATCACAGACCACAACCGTAAACTAACCATCGCCCCCCTGAAACAACAGTCCCTGACCGGAGACATTTCCATTACCATTTTTGATAATGGTAAAATCCTAATTCAGGCTAAAGAAGAGAACCTTGAGTTCTTCAACTCTCTCTTCCCTGCACTAAAGTCGGCAACTTCTTACAACTCTCACCTTTCAAAGACCCCCCTAGAAGCACCTTACAACCTGCTAGCCATCTGATCCCGCTTACGCCAGCGCAGAGATCCCATCCCCCGCGTTTTGTCAATCCGCCAGCCCTGTGCCACCCTCATCCATAGCTTCTCCTATCACCCGACCCCCCTCCACCTCCCATCTCAACCAGCCTCCCAGAACTCAGCCCCCTCCTAACCTCAACCGAGCCTCAGCCCCCCTCCCTCATCTCCTGTAGCACTCCCAGTCCACAGTCACCCGTCCAAAGAGAATCCTGACTCCCAAGCAAATCCGACTCACAGCTTCCCGCTAACCCCTTCCCTTCAAGTACTCAGCCACCCCCCAGAGAGGAACTCTATTCCCATCCCCAACTGGGCCACATCCCCCTCCCCCTTCTACCTTTCCAGAGTCGAACTCTAAGCCAGAGTCAGCACCCCCTCCTCCTCCAAACCCCTCCAGAATTGATCTGACTTCCAGACCCTCACCCAGAAGGCTCACTTCCGCCCATCCTCCCCTCCTCACCCCCGCAGACAAGCTGACGCAACGCCTTGATCTTCTGGAAGCGCAGCTCAGAACCCTGATTTATGACCTGAAGGAAATCTTATCCTCCCTAGGGAAATACCGTCTGCCCACCCCTCACTCCGCACCCCCCCATCCCACCGCTTCCCAGAAGGAATGACTCACCTCCCCCCAACCATACCCTGACCTCTCCAGGTTCTTGGCCATCACTCTCCAAACCCTTGAATGAGTCACGAGCAGAGAGACCCAGAAGAACTAGGCCCACCCTCTCCCCCAGGAAGCGACCGCACTCGCCTCATCATACGATCACCCCAATAACCAGTTAGCACTGGCTCCGCCGTTATACTCTACTCCCACCTCCTTGATCCAAGTCATTACTGGAGTTGGTAGGGACCCTCCCCTACCGAAAGCCACCAGACCCCCACCCTACCTATCCTTCATCCCCAGAGCCAAGCCCGGCAATCCAAAAACAAAGGATGAACCTTCCTTCAACTGTATGCTTATCAACAGCAGGTCTGCTATCAAACACGCAACGGAAATAGCAGAAGCCATCCTCTCCCACGACCTGGATGTAGCTAATCCGCACTCACCAACTAGAACAACCTAATTCTGGGCGACCTCAACCTAAGATGGAACGAAACAAAAAACCCACTCATCCAATCTCTCAACAACCTCCTGCTAGACAACGATATGATCCAACACTGCTCAGAGGAAACACACCATAGAGGAGCCATCGTGGATGCAATCATTACGGAAAAAAATGCAATCACTATTGACTTCATCATCCCCATGGACTGGTCCGACCACCACATCATACTCTTTCATATCAACCAACCAGCCCTACACAACAAACACCTATTCAGTCCTCTCCTATGTGGGACAGGAACACTTCCCGAGTCCCCCGAGACAAACTGGAAGAAGGTTTAAGCACGCTCCTCCCAAACACAGCGGATCTCCTCTCAACCACTGAACTCAATTCGCTCTACCATTCCAACTTGGCGCTCACCTTGAACCTAATGGCACCCTTGAAACTAAAAAAACCCAGAAGCACCCCCTCCAGGTCCTGGTTCACCACAGACATAAAGGAGGAAATAAGACACCTCAGAACCCTAGAAAGAACCTGGAGGAACAACCCCTCCTCCCTCCATCGGGACCAACTCAAGGCAGCACGCAAAAAGTACAATGATCTCATCAAGAGCAAAAATACAACATTCTTCTGCTCCACCTTAGACAATGCTAAAAACCGCCCCAAAGAACTCTTTAACATCATCAAGAGCCAAACATCCAAACCAGCGACAGATAACATAGAGGCGTCCAAAATCCACTGTGACAACTTTGCCAGCTTTTTCAATGAAAAAATCGCCAACATTGATTGATCGCTCAGCATTAAGCCATCCACCCCCATGGAGATCCCGACACTAGCAACTAATAGCAATACCCCAATGATCATGCCTACTTGCTGGTCGTCCTTCCGTCCCGTCCAGGAAGAAGTGATAAACAATCTGATCGCCACCGCTAAACCCTCTTCCCACGCCCTCGATCAGCTTCCCTCGAGACTGACTAAAGACTTGAAGCTTAAACTTGCCCCAATTTGGTGCAAGATTATCAACAGCTCACTGAGCACGGGAACCATTCCAGACTGCCTCAAAATAGGACAAGTCACGCCGCTACTAAAAAAACCTGGCCTCGACCCTAAGGACATGAACAACTTTAGACCGGTATCGAACCTTCCTCTCCTATCCAAAATTCTAGAAAGATGTGTTCTTCCACAGTTAACCCAACACCTTGAGAATATCAAACTACTAGACACACACCAATCAGGATTCAGAAAGGGCTGCAGCACCGAAACCGTAATCTTAAATGTCCTAGACGATCTTCATATGTCACTCGACTCTGACCAATGTAGCCTTCTAATCCTCCTAGATCTGTCAGCCACGTTTGACACAGTTGACCAAACACTGCTCCTCAAAGTCCTCCAGGAGAGAGCGGGTATTGAAAAGACGGTTCTAAAATGGTTCTCCTCCTTTTTCCACAACCGTACACAAAGAATAAAAATCAACAACTTTGAGTCGGACTTTGAGTCGGACCCCCTTCCCGTTAGCAGAGGAGTTCCACAAGGGCCAGTACTCTCCCCACAACTTTTCAACATCTACATGGAACCCCTCACCACACTGCTAAGAAACTCCAACATCCCCTTCCACCTCTATGCGGATGACACACAACTTTATCTGGAAACCACCTTGATCGCAGACATTCATAGATTGATGTCAAGCTCATTGAGGTCCAACATTGGCTCCCAACCATCCACCTCAACCAAGAGAAAACTGAAGTGCTCCTCATCTCCAATAGGGACGAAAACCCCCAAATCGTCGAATGGCTCAAAGCCTTGGACGCCCTCAATGGCGCCCTTACGCCAACAGACTCGGTGAAATCCCTAGGGATTACCCTCGACCCCAAACTGGACCTGAAAAACACATTTCAAAGACCTCCAAAAGTGCGTTCCTAAATCTGAAACTACTCTACAAAATAAAACCCTTCCTTCCCCTGAAAGATCTTAAACAGGCCACTCAGGCATTGGTGCTCCCTAGAATTGACTATGGCATCGCAGCATTGACCGGGTCAGCAAAATCTCACCTAGGTCCTCTCTCCACTACCCTCAACGCCGCAGCAAGAATGGTCACAGGAACGAAGAAATGCGAGCACATCTCTCCGGCACTCAAGGAACTTAAATGGCTCCCTATTGACCAACGAGCCAGCTTCCATACAGCTTGCCTCACGCACAAAGCTTTGCACACAGGCAAACCAGAATACCTGGCCGCCAAACTCAAAAGGGCCGGTCAGTCCAGGAACCTCCAAAGCTCCAACACGCTTCTACTCATCCCACTCAAATCACAGAAACACAAAACCTCGAATAAATCCTTTGCGGGAAATGCCCCCAAGATCTGGAACACCATCTCCTCATATCAGAATGACCACCTCCTTCCTGAAATTCAAGACATTACTCAAAACCCTCTTCCTAGAACGCTCTCGTCCGTAACGAGAATCCTGCTTTTGACTGGGGGTAGGACAGCTATCTCCCCCTCTCGAAACTCCTCAGCCGGAAGAGGCACTCTCGAACTCTGTACCTCGTTGCTCTTAAGTTGATGATCTGTAGTCTATTATTTCTCTTATTGTTCTCATGTTCTTGTTTGCCACCCAAAATTTTCTTGTTCATAACTGTACATGCTGTGAAGTGCTCTGATACCCTTGGGTCCAGCTAGAGCTATACAAAACTTCAATAAAAAAAAAAAAAAAAGATAATTTTTATGTTTCAACAATACTTTATGGGTCCTTCCCTGTCACAGAAACTCGGCCCACCCACACAAGTGATGCAGTTTTTCTCAGACTTGGGGGGACCGCTGGGTGGTAGGAAATTTGTGGTTCCCCACGGATTCCAGAACTTTTCATCATAGAAATGTGAGGAAAATGTGGGTTTTTTTTGTCAAAGTTTTAGGTTTGCAAGAGACTCTTGGTAAAAAAAACCTGTTGAGACCCATGGTAGTCAGCCCACCTTGGAAACCCCTTGGTGTCTAGTTTTAAAAAATGTACAGGTTGTATAGGTTTACCTAGGTGCCAGCTGAGCTAGAGTCCAAAAGATATAGCTATCCACATTGATGAAAAAAGGTTAGTTTTCGATGGAAAAATGTGATGAGTCCAAGTTGCGTTTTGGGCCATTTCCTCTTACGGGCAGTTGGCCTACCTGAACAAGTGAGGTATCATTTTTATCAAAGGCTTGTGGGAATGCCTGGTGGATTGAAGTTTGTGGCTCTCCGCATATTCCATAACTTTACATCAAAGAAATAAAAGGATTTTTTTGTCAAAATGTGAGATTTGCAAGGGATTCTGTGTTAAAAAACTTAGACAGAGCCATGTGTGTCAGCCCACCTTGGATAACTTTAGGTGTCTAGTTTAAAAACATGTGCAAGCTGGATAGGTTTCCCTAGGTGCCAATTGAGCTACGGTTCAAAATCTTAAGCTACCCACATTGGAATAAAAGGTCCGTTTTTGGTGGAAAAATGTGATGTGTCCTTTTTGCGTTTTGGATCGTTTCCTATTGTGGACACTAGGCCCATCCACACATGTGATTTACTATTTTAATCTAGATACTTGGGGGAATGCCAGGTGTACAGAAGTTTGTAGCTCTTCAAAGATTCCAGAACTTTCTGTCACAGAAATTTGAGGAAAATTTGTTTTTTAGTCAGAGTTTGAGGTAAAAGAAAATCTGGTGAAGACCTTGTAAGTCAGCCTACCCTTGATACTTCTAGGTGTCTAGTTTTCAGGAATGTTCAGGTTGACTAGGTTTCCCTAGGTGCAGGCTTAGCTACGGTCCGAAATCTAGAGCTACCCACATTGGCAAAAAGGTCACTTTCTCAGTAGAAAAATGCAATGTGTCCATGTTGCATTTTAGGCCGTTTCCTGATGCGGGCACTAGGCCCACCCACACAAGTGAGGTACCATTTTAATTGGAAGACTTGTAAAAAGGCTGGGTGTATGGAAGTCTGTGGCTCCCCACAGATTCCAGTACTTTCTATCACAGAAATGTGAGGAAAATGTGTTTTAGTGAACGTTTGAGGTTTGCAAGGGGCTCTGGGTAAAATAATGTGGTGAGACGCATGCAAGTCAGCCCACACTGGATACCGCTAGATGTCTACTTTTCACAAATTTATAGGTTGGCTATGTTTACCCAGGTGCTGGAGGAGCTAGGGTCCAAAACCTAGAGCTAACCACATTGGAAAAAAAGGGTCATTTATTGGTAAAAAAATGAAATGCGTCCATTATGGGTTTTGGGCCATTTCGTATTGCAGGCACGAAGTCTACCCACACAAGTGAGGTACAATTTTTCTCAGAAGACTTGTGGGACCATGAATAGTAGAACCTTTGTTATTATCAATTGGACTGTGTTGCATTTGTGTCTTTCAAATGTAAGCCAGTGTATAAGAAAGGTGACATTTTGAAAAATACCCTCTAAATCAAATGCTAGTAGAGGTACCCACAAATACAGAGATGTTCAAATAACCACTGCTCCTAAACTCCATATCTTATGCCTATTTCAGGAATACATACGCTTTCTTGATACGCATTTTTCACTCTGCCTATTTTGCTACATGAATTGGTCTATTCTCGGTACTCAACGAAAATACATTGTACAGTGTAACTCATTTGTCAGCACGGATACCTTCGGTTCTTGGACAACCTGCAAACCCTATAAATCCCCACCGCCAGAAGGGTCTACTGAACTCAATGGTATATTGCTTTTGTAATTCTGCCATCGTGACAAAAAGTTACAAATGAAAATGGTGTCACAAATGTTTTTTTTCCCCACTCATTTTCAATATTTCTTTATTTCAACAGTTATTTTTTTGTCTTCTTGTCAGAAATGTACAGTTTTTCTGGATCACCCTTGGGTTTCATGTTGGTTTCCTCACAAACTGGAAGTAGATTGAGTGTCCAAAAATGTGAACATGGGCTACTCCTTTGAAAAAAGGCCAAAACTGTGGTAAAAAAATATTTTTTTGAGTCAGCTCTCCATGTTCCTGAAAGCTGGGAAGATGGTGACTTTAGTACAGCAAACCATTCATGGACACCATGTTTATGAAAAAAGACAGGCACTTTTATCTGGAGAACTTTTTCCCTGTTTTCCACAAAAACTCAAAATGTAGCTATATTTTGCTTATTTTCCTGGTCTCCTCCAGGGGAATCCACAAACTGTAGGTACCTTTAGACTACACGGGATTTTGGAAAAAAACAATGCACATTTGGCATGGATGCCTTATGTGGAATAAAAGTTATGGAGCCCAAAGTGCAAACTACCCAAAATAGCCCAATAAGGCCTCAGCAATGGAGGGGGGGGGGGGGGCAGGTTAGTGGTTAAAAGATCTGACCATTAGGTTACCACTGTCTTTACAAATGGTGGCTGAGATCATAGCACCTTGTGCAAAGTGTAACAACTAAGGGGCCCATTAGGATGGCGGGCGGATTCCCCCGCCAAGGTGGCGGTAGCCACCGCCAGCCTGGCGGGGGCAATCCGCCCGCCATCTGCACCTAAATTCCCCCCCCGCCATATTAGGATGGACGGAAAGACCCTCCGCCGCTTTTCCGCCCCGGTCGCCTTGGTGGTGGTGTCTAATAGACACTGCCAGCCATATTATGATGGGCTTGTGTAGATGCCTTAAAGTAGCGACGATGCCGCCAAGGAAAGGCATGCGGTCTTCACTCCGGGGGCCCCCTGTAGGCCCCCAGAGTGAAGGAGAGGTGGGGGCTGCACACGGGGGGGGGGGTACCCCCCTTTAATTACATAAACAAAGCAGCAGGCTCCGCGCGGTGCCCGCCGCTTTGTTTATGCAAATGCATTAATGCATTTATAGCATTGTGGCGGGCGGTGCAGAGAGCCACAATGCTATAAATGCAGGATGTGCCTGCCACTGTGGCGGGCACATCATAATACCCCCCACGGGACCCCCGCCCTAATGGCGGGTGGTCCTGAATTCCGACAGGATAGCGGGCGGACAAAGTCCGCCCGTCATCCTAATGAGCCCCTAAATATTTGTGACAATGCATTTAGTGCATGATTCTTGGACGTGCAATGAGGGCCGGATGTAGGTAAAATCAGTTTTCCGCCTCTTAAATACCGACTCATACCGAATCTGTATTTCAGAATCGGAAAACGGGATGTAGGAAAAAAAACGGTAAAATGTACAGATTCGGTAACACTCGGAATATGTAATCGCTATTTACCGAATCGGTATTTTCCGAATCAGTAAATACCGAATCCGTAAATACCCATTCATTCCTATGGTCCTCCTGGCCCATATGAATGAATGGGATTTACTGAATCGGTAATTATGAAAATAACCCATGTGAGCCTGTGTACACCCACCACAAAGCCACAGAGGAACCAGCCAATCAGATGCAACCACCCCTTCCCAGTACCTGTGAGTGACCACACCCATGCAGGTGCAGAGAAACTGAACTGTTTTGAGACCAGGAGGAAATACAGAGGAGCAGGCTTCCCAGAGCATACCTGAGTAGCAGAATGGAGACCCAGGATGGCCAGAAGGGTGCAGCTGAGCGCAGGAGGAAAATCAAGTTCAGCCCAGCAGAACTGAAGGTCCTGGTTGAGGAGGTGGTTAAACACCACACCCAAATTTTTGGAAAACAGTCACTGCATGTTGCAGAGTCTGTGAAACGTACCACCTGGCTTGACATCCAGTCCAAGGTAAATGCCATTGGGGTCATCCACAGAAACATAGATGACCTCAAAAAAAGATGTTACGATCTGCGGATCATCACAAAGAAAAAACATGCGCACAGAAAAAAGAAGCTGCAGCCACAGGTGGAGGTAAAAACAGAGCACCAAGACTGACAGACCTTGAGGAGCTGGTTGAATCCACCCTGGAGCCAGAAAGTATCCATGGGATTGGGGACGCTGACAGCTCTGCCAGAGCTGCAAGGAAACAAGGTAAGATGCATGGACATAAATCCCCACCCATTTCCCTGTCCCCCTTCCCCACTGTGTGTGTCTGCATAACACTCCAGAACAGGTTTCACTTATGTCCAGCAATGCATCATGGGAGATGCAGTCATGGTACATACATCAATGCAGTCACCATAGAATTCAGCAAGGCATGCGACACACTACTTCCAGAAGCTGAGGAAGACTAGGCAATTGTGTGATAGGAATGTGATTTAATCATGACACACAGGTGAACTACACCACTGACCCAATGTCCATATCTGTCCACAGGAGAGCCATCGCGCAGTACAGCACAGGAGAAGGAGGAGAGGCCACCTACAACTGAGAGGAGGGAGAAGACAAAAGACAGAGCAGGTCATAGCGCTGTTCAGCAAGACACAACCACAGTGCAGGCAGCCACTACACCTGAGCGACTCACCACATCCTCAGTCACCTTTGTTGGACGGGACACAAGAGTCGGAACCAGCAGCACTATCCCACACACCAACATCACGGTCATCTGTGCAGGGAAGGTCAAGGAGGCTTGATATGCCCCCTCTCAGGATTCTTGAAACAACAGATGAGGAAGATTAGGAGGGTGTCATGCCAAGTAATCCACCTGTGTCTGACAGCGCTGGGCAGCAGACCACTTCAGGAGCTGTGCAGGCCTTTGTCCGAGGCCGAAGGGCACGGGAGAAAGGCGAAGGGCAAGATGGTGAGGGGGTCTTCTGCGGTCTTGAGGCCACCATGGTAAAAGTTCAGCGCCTGCAGGCAAAGGCAATATTAGCAGTTCACAGGCAGGTTCGCAGTATATTTGGCAAGATGTCAAACATAGACCAGGGTATTGGCAACATGACAGAGGCAATGCAGTCCATGGTAAAGGGGATGACAGACATGACCCACTGCATGAGTGCTCTCTGTGACAAATTTGATAGAGACCACTCAGAGAGGCTCAGGGATCGTCAGTGTATGCGGCAACAGACAAAAGCAATGAACCGCTTTGCTACTGCAACCTCCCTGCTGTGCCGGCATTCTGTCGCCATGCAGGATGTAATTGTGCACTGTTGCACGGATTTGTCAAGGGGGATGGGGAGAGTCACCTCTGCCATGGAGCTGATGCTCACACAACAGGCAGCCACTGCTAGAGACACAGGTGTCGGGGAAACAGAAGACTCCACCAGCAGGAGTGGCTCTAGCACTCCTGTCCCTGAAATGCGTAGAAGCTGCTGACCCAGGCAACACCGAAATGGTTGAGACCCAGCCTCCAGCATCCCACACTGTAGTGTGTGGACGCAAACGTTGAACATACCCTCAACCCACAGGACAGGTCATGATGAGGTTAACTGTGACCACCAACTCATGATAATAGACACTGTAGTACCATGGTGTTGCATTATTTAAATGCCGTAGTGACAATTAAACTACGTACTTCAAAAACTAAGCCTGTCTGTGTCTCCTTACTTAGAAATATCGGCGTGTGATCTCTGCCCGTCTCAGTCTCCCATCTGTTGCTGGTGCTGCTCCTGTTGCATAGGGCTCTGCATGTTCTGTGTCATTATCAATGTCCTCATGATGTGTGATCTCCACCTCTGTGCCTTCCTTGGTGGCAAGATTGTGCAACATGGCACAGGTCGCTATCATTTTGCAGTACAGGACTGGAGTATACTGGCGTGCCGGCAGCGGAACCTGCTCTTGAGGAGTCCAAATTATGAAGAGTGATCAAAAATACTGATGCCACAAAGTGTTGTGTCTATCAGATACTTTATTACTACACCATTCCGAGTTTCACACTATGGAAAGAGATGTAATATATAGTATAAGAGTTTGTACACCCGCTTACTGCCTGTCTTGCTTCTTTCCTGCTATTTTCTATGGGCAAATTCATTCAGGGTTTTCTGAAAATGTCCAGGCAAAAATTGTAAATATGCAGACTCGTGATTTGGGTGGAAACTCACATTTGTACCGGAATTAAGAATTACAAGCTCACAAAAAGGTACTTAATGAATGACTGCATTGTCTGAAATGTTTGTAAAAAATACCTCTTATCAATGTTATTTTAATAAAGTATTGAACTGTATTTCAATACTTAAAAAGAAGCACAAAGAAATTATTCTTCCAAGCATCTTTCAATTAAAAAGTCAAAACATCATAATTTTTGCTAATTTTACATGTATTACACAATAGTGGCTGCCACTGTGTAGTTACAGTTTAGATGCATTTTCTATGCCTATAACTTTTGACCCCATGAATGGATTAGCACCAAATTTGGCAGCTGCTTGACCTAGCCACCTAAGGTGCACCATGCCTATTTTCACGGAGATCTGTGGAGAAGTAAACAGATAAGGGGTGGCCAAAAAGTTGCTTTTTCAACATTAGCTACCATAGGAAACTTGCCTGTGCTTGCAGCCAAAATGGCTGAACGGATTTATTCCAAATTAGAACTGTACTCAGAAAGTGTTATTCAATTTGTTTGTAATGAATTTGTTGTGCAGCTTTGAAAACAAGTATGTAAAAAGAAAGCAGACTGGGCTCTAAACTGTTGACAGGTCTATTTGCACTGTTTAAAATGAAGAATAAGAACATTGTGAATCCTGCCAACCACATTTAATTTATTTAATAAAATCTAATTGATTGATGAAAGGGATTTCTTTTTTTCAAGCTATCTTGAAATTCACAATTAACCGCCCCCAAAAAATGTTTTGCATTCTGTGGTGTTGACTGCCCCTGGTCTCTGATCCTGCCTCAGAACTGTCCTCGATAACTTGAGTTAGGGCTTGGGCAGCAGTCGTCCCTCAAGACGCCATCTTGGCTAATGACTTAAACAATCCTTTTAAAACACTATCTTACGTAAAAGGCAGATCTGTTGTTCAATAAAACTCATATATATAAATATATAGCATGTGTCCAGCTAATGGCAGTGAGGGTTTACAAAACAGATATGCTCCTAATGCATCATGGGTGTGTAGTGGTATTGACCACATTACAGATCAACCCACCAGGAGGCAGCCAACCCCCCTGCAGATAGCCAGTGTCATGCTGTGCATGGCCTTTCATTACACATGGCATGGGGTTGGCCGCAGGGCCTGGCATGCAGCCAACCCTTGCATCCAACTCCTCACAGCAGTCACTGAGGCCACCAACCCCCACCGCTCCTGGCCTTTCGCCGTCCATGGCATTGGGTTACCTGCGGGGTCTGTCTTGCAGCCAGACCCTGCTACCAACTCCCCACAGATAACTTACTCCACGATGCACACAGCCTTTGGTCATGCACAGTAGGGTGCTGGCTGCAGCGCTTGACTTACCAGAATGCCCTGTGGCCAAACAACCAGCAGCCTGCAAACCCCACAGCATGCACAGCCTTTGGTGTGAACATCATAGGCTTGGCCTTCGGCCCCCCCCGGGACCTGATCCCCTGGTGCAAAAATTACATGTTAAGGGGAAGTGGGCATGCAAAATGTTGGGGCTCCTCACAAGCAACACCCCCCTAGCTCGCCTTGATGTCTACTTATCAGAAATATTTGGGTTTGACAGGTTTCTCTCCATGGTTGCTGACCCAAGGACTCATTAGTTCACATACCCTAGTTATCATTATCACCACAATATATTTTGTACCCTTATCTGTTGCAGGCACTTGGCCAACTTACACAAGTGAGGTAGCGTTTTTATCAGGAGACCTAGGGGAATACTGGGTGGTAGGAAATCTGTGCTGGCCTGGTGATCCCACAACATCCACACATAAATATTTTCGGAAAATGTGACTTTTAGCTAAATATGAGGTTTGCAGGGGATTCTGTTTAAGAAAATGCTTGGGGGGTTTATGCAAGCCACACCTCCCTCGACTGCCCCTGGTGTACAGGTTTTAGAAATGTATGGGTTTGGTAGGTTTCCTTAGATGGCCGCCGAGCCCATGTCCAAAAACGCAGGTGCCCCCTTTCAAAAAAGGTTGGTCTACTCTCCTTATCAAACAGCCCAGCCCCCACCCGACACAAGACTCCCCTGCCCTTGCACCCGAGGACCCTCGCCTCCCCCTACCCACCGAAGATGCCCCTGGCCATGCAATTGGACTCTTACCCATGCACTTCTCTTAACTTCCTGACACCTCACGGACAGAACACCTTCGCTATAACCTGCCCCCACAGTCTCTCCTTCAAAGTGAAAAAACGCTTTAAAGAGAAATTATTCAGGCAACATCCCGAAACACTAGTTGTTGACACTTACCACTGCTCTTCTAGAGGGCAGAGGAAATTGGACTTTATTTTCCATACCAACAGACCCGACCTCTGGGTCACTATATTCAACTCTCACCTCCCCGTCTCCAAAACCACCATCACAGACCACAACCGTAAACTAACCATCGCCCCCCTGAAACAACAGTCCCTGACCGGAGACATTTCCATTACCATTTTTGATAATGGTAAAATCCTAATTCAGGCTAAAGAAGTGAACCTCAAGTTCTTCAACTCTCTTTTCCCCGCACTAAAGTCGGCAACTTCTTACAACTCTCACCTTTCAAAGACCCCCTTAGCAGCACCTTACAACCTGCCTGCCATCTGATCCCACTTATGCCAGCGCAGAGATCCCATCCCCCGCGTTTTGTCAATCTGCCAGCCCTGTGCCACCCTCATCCATAGCTTCTCCTATGACCTGACCCCCCTCCACCTCCCATCACGACCAGCCTCCCAGAACTCAGCCCCCTCCCAACCTCAACCGAGCCTCAGCCCCCATCCCCATCACCCGTAGCATTCCCAGTCCACAGTCACCCGTTCAAAGAGAATCCCAACTCCCAAGCAAATTCGACTTACAGCTTCCCGCTAACCCCTTCCCTTCAAGTACTCAGCCACCCCCCAGAGAGGAGCTCCATTCCCATCCCCAACTGGGCCCCATCCCCCCTCCCCCTTCTACCTTTCCAGAGTCGAACTCTAAGCCAGAGTCAGCACCCCCTCCTCCTCCAAACCCCACCAGAACTGATCTGACTTCCAGCCCTCACCCAGAGGGCTCACTTCCGCCCATCCTCCCCTCCTCACCCCCGCAGACAAGCTGACGCAACGCCTTGATCTTCTGGAAGCGCAGCTCCGAACCCTGATTTATGGCCTGAGGAAACCTTATCCTCCCTAGGGAAATACCTTCTGCCCACCCCTCACTTCGCAACACCCCCCATCCCACCGCTTCCCGGAAGGAATGACTCACCTCCCCCCAACCATACCCTGACCCCTCCAGGTTCTTGGCCATCACTCTCCAAACCCTTGAATGAGTCACGAGCAGACAGACCCAGAAGAACTAAGCCCACCCTCTACCCCAGGAAGCGACCGCACACGCCTCATCCTACGATCACCCCAATAACCAGTTAGCACTGGCTCCACCGTTATACTCTACTCCCACCTCCTTGATCCAAGTCATTACTGGAGTGGGTAGGGACCCTCCCCTACCGAAGAGCCACCAGACCCTCACCCTACCTATCCTTCATCCTCAGAGCCAAGCCCGGCAATCCAAAAACAAAGGATGAACCTTCCTTCAACTGTATGCTTATCAACCGCAGGTCTGCTGTCAAACACGCAACGGAAATAGCAGAAGCCATCCTCTCCTACGACCTGGATGTAGCTTTCATCATGGAAAACCGGCTGAACTCCTTGTCCTGCCCCAACATGGACCTACTGGTGCCGCCTGGTTTCGCAATTATCCACAAAGATAGACCCGAGCACAAAGGGGGCGGCATGGCAATTATTCACAAAAGTAACTTCTCCATTCTAGAAAGCTCCTCCTGCCTTTAAAACTAGTTTGAATGCCTTTCGGTCATCATAAAATTGCCCACAAACAGTTCACTACATTGCCACCTCCTATACCAACCTCCAGGCAAATCCATCGAATTCGGTGCGCAGTTAGCGGACCTGATCACCTAATCCGCACTCACTAACTAGAACAACCTAATTCTGTGCCACCTCAACCTAAGATGGAACAAAACAAAAACCAGCTCATCCAATCTCTCAACAACCTCCTGCTAGACAACGATATGGTCCAACACTGCTCAGAGGAAACACACCATAGAGGAGCCATTGTGGATGCAATCATTGTGGAAAAAAATGCAATCACTATTGACTTCATCATCCCCGTGGACTGGCCCGACCACCACATCATACTCTTTCATATCAACCAACCAGCCCTATAACAAGCACCTATTCAGGCCTCTCCTATGTGGTCAGGAACACTTCCCGAGTCTCCCGAGACAAACTGGAAGAAGGTTTAAGCACGCTCCTCCCAAACACAGGGGATCTCCTCTCAACCACTGAACTCACTTCGCTCTACCATTCCAACTTGGCGCTCACCTTGAACCGCCTGGCACCCTTGAAACTAAAAAAACCCAGAAGCACCCCCTCCAGGTCCTGGTTCACCACAGATATAAATGAGGAAAGAAGACACCTCAGAACCCTAGAAAGAATCTGGAGGAACAACCCCTCCTCCCTCCATCGGGACCAACTCAAGGCAGCACGCAAAAAGTACAATGATCTCATCAAGAGCAAAAAGACAACATTCTTCTGCTCCACCTTAGACAATGCTAAAAACCGCCCCAAAGAACTCTTTAACATCATCAAGAGCCAAACATCCAAACCAGTGACAGCTAACATGGAGGCGTCCAAAATCCACTGTGACAACTTTGCCAGCTTTTTCAATGAAAAAATCGCCAAAATTGATCGATCGCTCAGCATTAAGCCATCCACCCCCATGGAGATCCCGACACCAGCAACTAATAGCAAAACCCCAATGATCACGCCTACTTGCTGGTCTTCCTTCCGTCCCATCCAGGAAGAAGTGATAAACAATCGGATTGCCACCGCTAAACTCTCTTCCCACGCCCTCGATCAGCTTCCCTTGAGACTGACTAAAGACTTGAAGCTTAAATAGCCCAATTTGGTGCAAGATTATCAACAGCTCACTGAGCGCGGGAACCATTCCAGACTGCCTCAAAATAGGACAAGTCACGCCGCTACTAAAAAAACCTGGCCTCGACCCGAAGGACATGAACAACTTTAGACTGGTATCGAACCTTCCTCTCCTATCCAAAATTCTAGAAAGATGTGTTCTTCCACAGTTAACCCAACACTTTGAGAATATCAAACTACTAGACACACACCAATCAGGATTCAGAAAGGGCTGCAGCACCAAATCAGCAATCTTAAATGTCCTAGACGATCTTCATATGTCACTCGACTCTGACCAATGTAGCCTTCTCATCCTCCTAGATCTGTAATTCGCGTTTGACACAGTTGACCACACACTGCTCCTCAAAGTCCTCCAGGAGAGAGTGGGTATTGAAAAGACGGTTCTAAAATGGTTCTCCTCCTTTTTTCACAACCGTACACAAAGAATAAAAATCAACAACTTTGAGTCGGACCCCCTTCCCGTTAGCAAAGGAGTTCCACAAGGGCCAGTACTCTCCCCACAACTTTTCAACATCTACATGGAACCCCTCACCACACTGCTAAGAAACTCCAACATCCCCTTCCACCTCTATGCGGGTGACACACAACTTTATCTGGAAAACACCTCGATCGCAGACATTCACAGATTAATGTGATGCTCATTGAGGTCCAACATTGGCTCTCAACCATCCACCTCAAACTTAAACAAGAGAAAACTGAAGTGCCCCTCATCTCCAATAGGGACGAAAACCCCCAAATCGTTGACTGGCTCAAAGCCTTGGACGCCCTCAATGGCGCCCTTACGCCAACAGACTCAGTGAAATCCCTAGAGATTACCCTCGACCCCAAACTGGACCTGAAAAACACATTTCAAAGACCTCGAAAAGTGCATTCCTAAATCTGAAACTACTCTACAAAATAAAACCCTTCCTTTCCCCGAAAGATCTTAAACAGGCCACTCAGGCATTGGTGCTCTCCAGAATTGACTATGGCATCGCAGCATTGACCGAGTCAGCAAAATCTCACCTAGGTCCTCTCTCCACTACCCTCAACGCAGCAGCAAGAATGGTCACAGGAACGAAGAAATGCGAGCACATCTCTCCGGCACTCAAGGAACTGAAATGGCTCCCTATTGACCAACGAGCCAGCTTCCGTATAGCTTGCCTCACGCACAAAGCTTTGCATATTAGGGAAACCAGAATACCTGCCCGCTAAACTCAAAATGGCCAGTCAGTCCAGGAACCACAGAAGCTCCAACACGCTTCTTCTCATCCCACTCAAATCACAGAAACACAAAACCTCAAATAAATCCTTTGCGGGAAATGCCCCCAAGATCTGGAACTCCATCCCCCCATATCAGAATGACCACCTCCTTCCAGAAATTCAAGATATTACTCAAAGCCCTCTTCCTAGAACGCTCTCATCCGTAACGAGAATCCCTCACTTGACTGGAGGTAGGACAGCTATCTTCCCCTCTCGAAACTCCTCAGCCGGAAGAGGCGCTCTCGAACTCTGTTCCTCGTTGCTCTTAAGTTGATGCTCTGTAGTCTATTATTTCTCTTATTGTTCTCATGTTGTTGTTTGCCGCCCAAAATTTTCTTGTTCATAACTGTACATGCTGTGAAGTGCTCTGATACCCTCGGGTCCAGCTAGCGGTATACAAAACTTCAATAAATAATAAATAAATAAATAAATAGATAATTTTGATGTTTCAACAACACATTATGGGCCCTTTCCTGTCACAGAAACTCGGCCCACCCACACAAGTGATGCACAGTTTTTCTCAGACTTGGGGGGACCGTTGGGTGGTAGGAAATTTGTGGTTCCCCACGGATTCCAGAACTTTTCATCATAGAAATGTGAGGGAAATGTGTTCTTTTTTTTTTTTACAGTTTTAGGTTTGCAAGAAACTCTTGGTAAAAAAACCTGTTGAGAGCCATGGAAGTCAGCCCACCCTGGAAACCCCTTGGTGTCTAGTTTTCAAAAATGTACAGGTTGTATAGGTTTACCTATGTGCCAGCTGAGCTAAGTCTAAAAGATATAGCTACCCACATTGATGAAAATAGGTCAGTTTTCGATGGAAAAATGTGATGAGTCCAAGTTGCGTTTTGGACCATTTCCTATCACGGGCAGTGGGCCTACCTGAACAAGTGAGGTATCATTTTTATCAGAGGCTTGTGGGAATGCCTGGTAGATTGAAATTCGTGTCTCTCCGCAGATTCCATAACTTTACATCAAAGAAATAAAAGGATTTTTTTGTCAAAATGTGAGATTTGCAAGGGATTCTGTGTTAAAAAACTTAGACAGAGCCATGTGTGTCAGCCCACCTTGGATAACTTTTGGTGTCTAGTTTAAAACAATGTACAAGCTGGATAGGTTTTCTTAGGTGCCAATTGAGCTACGGTTCAAAATCTTAAGCTACCCACATTGGAATAAAAGGTCCATTTTTGGTGGAAAAATGCGATGTGTCCATTTTGCGTTTTGGATCGTTTCCTATTGTGGACACTAGGCCCATCCACACATGTGATTTACTATTTTAATCTAGATACTTGGGGGAATGCCAGGTGTACAGAAGTTTGGAGCTCTTCAAAGACTCCAGAACTTTCTGTCACAGAAATTTGAGGAAAATGTGTTTTTTGGTCACAGTTTGAGGTTTGGAAGAGATTCTGAGTAAAAGAAAATCTGGTGAAGACCTTGTAAGTCAGCCTACCCTTGATACTTCTAGGTGTCTAGTTTTAGCTACGGTCCGAAATCTAGAGCTACCCACATTGGCAAAAAGGTCAGTTTCTCAGTAGAAAATGCAATGTGTCCATGTTGCATTTTAGGCCGTTTCCTGTTGCGGGCACTAGGCCCACCCACACAAGTGAGGTACCATTTTTATTGGAAGACTTGGAAAAATGCTGGGTGTATGGAAGTCTGTGGCTCCCCACAGTTTCCAGTACTTTCTATCACAGAAATGTGAGGAAAATGTGTTTTTAGTGAACGTTTGAGGTTTGCAAGGGGCTCTGGGTAAAATAATGTGGTGAGACGCATGCAAGTCAGCCCACACTGGATACCGCTAGATGTCTACTTTTTACAAATTTATAGGTTGGCTATGTTTACCTAGGTGCTGGAGGAGCTAGGGTCCAAAACCTAGAGCTAACCACATCGGAAAAAAAGGGTTATTTTTTGGTAAAAAAATGAAATGCGTCCATATGGGTTTTGGGCCATTTCGTATTGCAGGCACGAAGCCTACCCAAGTGAGGGTACCTCACACAAGTGAGGTACAATTTTTCTCAGAAGACTTGTGGGACCATGAATAGTAGAACATTTGGTATTATCAATTGGACTTTGCTGCATTTGTGTCTTTCAAATGTAAGCCAGTGTATAAGAAAGGTGACATTTTGAAAAATACCCTCTAAATCAAATGCTAGTAGAGGCACCCACAAATTCAGAGATGTACAAATAACCACTGCTCTTAAACTCCATATCTTATGCCCATTTCAGGTATACATACGCTTTCTTGATACGCATTTTTCACTCTGCCTATTTTGCTACATGAATTGGTCTATTCTCGGTACTCAATGAAAATACATTGTACAGTGTAACTCATTTGTCAGCACGGATACCTTCGGTTCTTGGACAATCTGCAAACCCTATAAATCCCCACCGCCAGAAGGATCTACTGAACTCAATGGTATATTGCTTTTGTAATTCTGCCATCGTGACAAAAAGTTACAAATGAAAAAGTTGTCACAAATGATTTTTTTCCCCACTCATTTTCAATATTTCTTTTATTTCAACAGTTATTTTTTTGTCTTCTTGTCAGAAATGTATAGTTTTTCTGGATCACCCTTGGGTTTCATGTTGGTTTCCTCACAAACTGGAAGTAGATTGAGTGTCCAAAAAATGTGAACATGGGCTACTCCTTTGAAAAAAGGCCAAAACTGTGGTAAAAAAATATTTTTTTGAGTCAGCTCTCCATGTTCCTGAAAGCTGGGAAGATGGTGACTTTAGTACAGCAAACCATTCATGGACGCCATGTTTATGAAAAAAGACAGGCACTTTTATCTGGAGAACTTTTTCCCTGTTTTCCACAAAAACTCAAAATGTAGCTATATTTTGCTTATTTTCCCCGTCTCCTCCAGGGGAATCCACAAACTGTAGGTACCTTCAGACTCCATGGGATTTTGGAAAAAAACAATGCACATTTGGCATGGATGCCTTATGTGGAATAAAAGTTATGGAGCCCAAAGAGCAAACTACCCAAAATAGCCCAACAAGTGCTCAGCAATGGAGGGGGGAGATGAGAGGGGGGTGCGGCAGGTTAGTGGTTAAAAGATCTGACCATTAGGTTACCACTGTCTTTACAAGTGGTGGCTGAGATCATAGCACCTTGTGTAAAGTGTAACAACTAAGGGGCCCATTAGGACGGCGGGCGGATTCCCCCGCCAAGGTGGCGGTAGCCACCGCCAGCCTGGCGGGGGCAATCCGCCCGCCATCCGCACCTAAATTCCCCCCGCCATATTAGGATGGACGGAAAGGCCGTCCGCCGCTTTTACGCCCCGGTCGCCTTGGTGGTGGTGTCTAATAGACACTGCCAGCCATATTATGATGGGCTTGTGTAGATGCCTTAAAGTGGCGACGATGCCGCCAAGGAAAGGCATGCGGTCTTCACTCTGGGGGCCCCCTGTAGGCCCCCAGAGTGAAGGAGAGGTGGGGGCTGCACATGGGGGGGGGGGGTATCTGTGGTACCCCCCTTTATTTACATAAACAAAGCAGCAGGCGCCGCGCGGTGCCCTAATGGCGGGCGGTCCCGAATTCCGACATCCTAATGAGCCCCTAAATATTTGTGACAATGCATTTAGTGCATGATTCTTGGACGTGCAATGAGGGCCAGATGTAGGTAAAATCAGTTTTCTGCCTCTTAAATAACAACTCATACCGAATCTGTATTTCAGAATCGGAAAACGGGATGTAGGAAAAAAATCGGTAAAATTTACAGATTCGGTAACACTCGGAATATGTAATCGCTATTTACCAAATCGGTATTTTCCAAATCGGTAAATACCGAATCGGTAAATACCCATTCATTCCTATGGTCCTCCTGGCCCATATGAATGAATGGGATTTACTGGATCGGTAATTATGAAAATAACCCATGTGAGCCTGTGAACACCCACCACACCCCACAACAAAGCCACAGGGGAACCAACCAATCAGATGCAACCACCCCTCCCCAGTACCTGTGAGTGACCACACCCATGCAGGTGCAGAGAAACTGAACTGTTTTGAGACCAGGAGGAAATACAGAGGAGCAGGCTTCCCAGAGCATACCTGAGTAGCAGAATGGAGACCCAGGATGGCCAGAAGGATGCAGCTGAGCGCAGGAGGAAAATCAATTCAGCCCAGCAGAACTGAAGGTCCTGGTTGAGGAGGTGGTTAAACACCACACCCAAATTTTTGGAAAACAGTCACTGCATGTTGCAGAGTCTGTGAAACGCACCACTTGGCTTGACATCCAGTCCAAGGTAAATGCCATAGGGGTCACCCACAGAAACATAGATGACCTCAAAAAAAGATGGTACGATCTGCGGATCATCACAAAGAAAAAACATGCTGCACAGAAAAAAGAAGCTGCAGCCACAGGTGGAGGTAAAAACAGAGCACCAAGACTGACAGACCTTGAGGAGCTGGTTGAATCCACCCTGGAGCCAGAAAGTATCCATGGGATTGGGGACGCTGACAGCTCTGCCAGAGCTGCAAGGAAACAAGGTAAGATGCATGGACATAAATCCCCACCCATTTCCCTGTCCCCCTTCCCCACTGTGTGTGTCTGCATCACACTCCAGAACAGGTTTCACTTATGTCCAGCAATGCATCATGGGAGATGCAGTCATGGTACATACATCAATGCAGTCACCATAGAATTCAGCAAGGCATGCGACACACTACTTCCAGAAGCTGAGGAAGACTAGGCAATTGTGTGATAGGAATGTGATTTAATCATGACACACAGGTGAACTACACCACTGACCCAATGTCCATATCTGTCCACAGGAGAGTCATCGCACAGTACAGCACAGGAGAAGGAGGAGAGGCCACCGACAACTGAGAGGAGGGAGAAGACAAAAGACAGAGCAGGTCATAGCGCTGTTCAGCAAGACACAACCACAGTGCAGGCAGCCACTACACCTGAGCGACCCACCACATCCTCAGTCACCTTTGTTGGATGGACACAAGAGTCGGAACCAGCAGCACTATCCCACACACCAACATCACAGTCATCTGTGCAGGGAAGGTCAAGGAGGCTTGATATGCCCCCTTCCGGATTCTTGAAACAACAGATGAGGAAGATTAGGAGGGTGTCATGCCAAGTAATCCACCTGTGTCTGACAGCGCTGGGCAGCAGACCACTTCAGGAGCTGTGCAGGCCTTTGTCCGAGGCCGAAGGGCACGGGAGAAAGGCGAAGGGCAAGATGGGGAGGGGGTCTTCTGCGGTCTTGAGGCCACCATGGTAAAAGTTCAGCGCCTGCAGGCAAAGGCAATGTTAGGAGTTCACAGGCAGGTTCGCAGTATATTTGGCAAGATGTCAAACCTAGACCAGGGTATTGGCAACATGACAGAGGCAATGCATTCCATGGCAAAGGGGATGACAGACATGACCCACTGCATGAGTGCTCTCTGCGACAAATTAGATAGAGGCCACTCAGAGAGGCTCAGGGATCGTCAGTGTATGCGGCAACAGACAAAAGCAATGAACCACTTTGCTACTGCAACTTCCCTGCTGTGCCGGCATTCTGTCGCCATGCAGGATGCAATTGTGCACTGTTGTACGGATTTGTCAAGGGGGATGGGGAGAGTCACCTCTGCCATGGAGCTGATGCTCACACAACAGGCAGCCACTGCTAGAGACACAGGTGTCGGGGAAACAGAAGACTCCACCAGCAGGAGTGGCTCTAGCACTCCTGTCCCTGAAATGCGTAGAAGCAGCAGGCGCCAATCTGCTGACCCAGGCAACACTGAAATGGTTGAGACCCAGCCTCCAGCATCCCACACTGTAGTGTGTGGACGCAAACGTTGAACATGCCCTCAACCCACAGGACAGGTCATGATGAGGTTAACTGTGACCACCCACTCATGATAATAGACACTGTAGTACCATGGTGTTGCATTATTTAAATGCCGTAGTGACAATTAAACTACGTACTTCAAAAACTAAGCCTGTCTGTGTCTCCTTACTTAGAAATATCGGCGTGTGATCTCTGCCCGTCTCAGTCTCCCATCTGTTGCTGGTGCTGCTCCTGTTGCATAGGGCTCTGCATGTTCTGTGTCATTATCAATGTCCTCATGATGTGTGATCTCCACCTCTGTGCCTTCCTTGGTGGCAAGATTGTGCAACATGGCACAGGTCGCTATCATTTTGCAGTACAGGACTGGAGTATACTGGCGTGCACCTCCGCTCTTGTGGAGGCAGCGGAACCTGCTCTTGAGGAGTCCAAATTATGAAGAGTGATCAAAAATACTGATGCCAAAAAGTGTTGTGTCTATCAGATACTTTATTACTACACCATTCTGAGTTTCACACTATGGAAAGAGATGTAATATATAGTATAAGAGTTTGTACACCCGCTTACTGCCTGTCTTGCTTCTTTCCTGCTATTTTCTATGGGCAAATTCATTCAGGGTTTTCTGAAAATGTCCAGGCAAAAATTGTAAATATGCAGACTCGTGATTTGGGTGGAAACTCACATTTGTACCGGAATTAAGAATTACAAGCTCACAAAAAGGTACTTAATGAATGACTGCATTGTCTGAAATGTTTGTAAAAAATACCTCTTATCAATGTTATTTTAATAAAGTATTGAACTGTATTTCAATACTTAAAAAGAAGCACAAAGAAATTATTCTTTCAAGCATCTTTCAATTACAAAGTCAAAACATCATCATTTTTGCTAATTTTACATGTATTACACAATAGTGGCTGCCACTGTGTAGTTACAGTTTAGATGCATTTTCTATGCCTATAACTTTTGACCCCACGTATGGATTAGCACCACATTTGGCAGTTGCTTGACCTAGCCACCTAAGGTGCACCATGCCTATTTTCACGGAGATCTGTGGAGAAGTAAACAGATAAGGGGTGGCCAAAAAGTTGCTTTTTCAACATTAGCTACCATAGGAAACTTGCCTGTGCTTGCAGCCAAAATGGCTGAACGGATTTATTCCAAATTAGAACTGTACTCAGAAAGTGTTATTTAATTTGTTTGTAATTAATTTGTTGTGCAGCTTTGAAAACAAGTATGTAAAAAGAAAGCAGACTGGGCTTTAAACTGTTGACAGGTCTATTTGCACTGTTTAAAATGAAGACTAAGAACATTGTGAATCCTGCCAATCACATTTAATTTATTTAATAAAATCTAATTGATTGATGAAAGGGATTTCTTTTTTTCAAGCTATCTTGAAATTCACAATTAACCCCCCCCCCAAAAAATGTTGCATTCAGTGGTGTTGACTGCCCCTGGTCTCTGATCCTGCCTCAGAACTGTCCTCGATAACTTGAGTTAGGGCTTGGGTAGCAGTCGTCCCTCAAGACGCCATCTTGGCTAATGACTTAAACAATCCTTTTATAACACTATCCTACTTAAAAGGCAGATTTGTTGTTCAATAAAACTCATATATATAAATATATAGCATGTGTCCAGCTAATGGCAGTGAGGGTTTACAAAACAGATATGCTCCTAATGCATCATGGGTGTGTAGTGGTATTGACCACATTACAGATCAACCCACCAGGAGGCAGCCAACCCCCCTGCAGATAGCCAGTGCCATGCTGTGCATGGCCTTTCATTACACGTGGCATGGGGTTGGCCGCAGGGCCTGGCATGCAGCCAACCCTTGCATCCAACTCCTCACAGGCAGTCACTGAGGCCACCAACCTCCACCGCTCCTGGCCTTTCGCCGTCCATGGCATTGGGTTACCTGCGGGCCTGTCTTGCAGCCAGACCCTGCTACCAACTCCCCACAGACAACTTACTCCACGATGCACACAGCCTTTGGTCATGCACAGTAGGGTGCTGGCTGCAGCGCTTGACTTACCAGAATGCCCTGTGGCCAAACACCCAGCAGCCTGCAAACCCCACACCATGCACAGCCTTTGGTGTGAACAGCATAGGCTTGGCCTTCGGCCCACAGGGACCTGATCCCCTGGTGCAAAAAATACATGTTAAGGGGAAGTGGGCATGCAAAATGTTGGGGCTCCTCACAAGCAACACCCCCCTAGCTCCCCTTGATGTCTACTTATCAGAAATATTTGGGTTTGACAGGTTTCTCTCCATGGTTGCTGACCCAAGGACTCATTAGTTCACATACCCTAGTTATCATTATCACCACAATATATTTTGTACCCTTATCTGTTGCAGGCACTTGGCCAACTTACACAAGTGAGGTAGCGTTTTTATCATGAGACCTAGGGGAATACTGGGTGGTAGGAAATCTGTGCCGGCCTGGTGATCCCACAACATCCACACATAAATATGCGGAAAATGTGACTTTTAGCTAAATATGAGGTTTGCAGGGGATTCTGGTTAAGAAAATGCTTGGGGGGTTTATGCAAGTCACACCTCCCTCGACTGCCCCTGGTGTACAGGTTTTAGAAATGTATGGGTTTGGTAGGTTTCCTTAGATGGCCGCCGAGCCCAGGTCCAAAAACGCAGGTGCCCCCTTTCAAAAAAGGTTGGTCTACTCTCCTTATCAAACAGCCCAGCCCCCACCCGACACAAGACTCCCCTGCCCTTGCACCCGAGGACCCTCGCCTCCCCCTACCCACCGAAGATGCCCCTGGCCATGCAATTGGACTCTTACCCATGCCCTTCTCTTAACTTCCTGACACCTCACGGACAGAACACCTTCGCTATAACCTGCCCCCACAGTCTCTCCTTCAAAGTGAAAAAACGCTTTAAAGAGAAATTATTCAGGCAACATCCCGAAACACTAGTTGTTGACACTTACCACTGCTCTTCTAGAGGGCAGAGGAAATTGGACTTTATTTTCCATACCAACAGACCCGACCTCTGGGTCACTATATTCAACTCTCACCTCCCCGTCTCCAAAACCACCATCACAGACCACAACCGTAAACTAAGCATCGCCCCCCTGAAACAACAGTCCCTGACCGGAGACATTTCCATTACCATTTCTGATAATGGTAAAATCCTAATTCAGGCTAAAGAAGAGAACCTCAAGTTCTTCAACTCTCTTTTCCCCGCACTAAAGTCGGCAACTTCTTACAACTCTCACCTTTCAAAGACCCCCTTAGCAGCACCTTACAACCTGCCTGCCATCTGATCCCACTTACGCCAGCGCAGAGATCCCATCCCCCGCGTTTTGTCAATCTGCCAGCCCTGTGCTACCCTCATCCATAGCTTCTCCTATGACCTGACCCCCCTCCACCTCCCATCACGACCAGCCTCTCAGAACTCAGCCCCCTCCCAACCTCAATCGAGCCTCAGCCCCCATCCCCATCACCCATAGCATTCCCAGTCCACAGTCACCCGTTCAAAGAGAATCCCGACTCCCAAGCAAATTCGACTTACAGCTTCCCGCTAACCCCTTCCCTTCAAGTACTCAGCCACCCCCCAGAGAGGAGCTCTATTCCCATCCCCAACTGGGCCCCATCCCCCCTCCCCCTTCTTCCTTTCCAGAGTTGAACTCTAAGCCAGAGTCAGCACCCCCTCCTCCTCCAAACCCCACCAGAACTGATCTGACTTCCAGCCCCTCACCCAGAAGGCTCACTTCCGCCCATCCTCCCCCCCTCACCCCCGCAGACAAGCTGATGCAACGCCTTGATCTTCTGGAAGCGCAGCTCCGAACCCTGATTTATGGCCTGAGGAAACCTTATCCTCCCTAGGGAAATACCTTCTGCCCACCCCTCACTTCGCAACACCCCCCATCCCACCGCTTCCCGGAAGGAATGACTTACCTCCCCCCAACCATACCCTGACCCCTCCAGGTTCTTGGCCATCACTCTCCAAACCCTTGAATGAGTCACGAGCAGACAGACCCAGAAGAACTAAGCCCACCCTCTACCCCAGGAAGCGACCGCACTCGCCTCATCCTACGATCACCCCAATAACCAGTTAGCACTGGCTCCACCGTTATACTCTACTCCCACCTCCTTGATCCAAGTCATTACTGGAGTGGGTAGGGACCCTCCCCTACCGAAGAGCCACCAGACCCTCACCCTACCTATCCTTCATCCCCAGAGCCAAGCCCGGCAATCCAAAAACAAAGGATGAACCTTCCTTCAACTGTATGCTTATCAACCGCAGGTCTGCTGTCAAACACCCAACGGAAATAGCAGAAGCCATCCTCTCCTGAGACCTGGATGTAGCTTTCATCATGGAAAACTGGCTGAACTCCCTGTCCTGCCCCAACATGGACCTACTGGTGCCGCCTGGTTTCGCAATTATCCACAAAGATAGACCCGAGCACAAAGGGGGCGGCATGGCAATTATTCACAAAAGTAACTTCTCCATTCTAGAAAGCCCCTCCTGCCTTTAAAACTAGTTTGAATGCCTTTCGGTCATCATAAAATCGCCCACAAACAGTTCACTACATTGACACCTCCTATACCAACCTCCAGGCAAATACATCGAATTTGGTGCGCAGTTAGCGGACCTGATCACCTAATCCGCACTCACTAACTAGAACAACCTAATTCTGGGCCACCTCAACCTAAGATGGAACAAAACAAAAACCCGCTCATCCAATCTCTCAACAACCTCCTGCTAGACAACGATATGATCCAACACTGCTCAGAGGAAACACACCATAGAAGTGCCATTGTGGATGCAATCATTGTGGAAAAAAATGCAATCACTATTGACTTCATCATCCCCGTGGACTGGCCCGACCACCACATCATACTCTTTCATATCAACCAACCAGCCCTATAAAAAGCACCTATTCAGGCCTCTCCTATGTGGTCAGGAACACTTCCCGAGTCTCCCGAGACAAACTGGAAGAAGGTTTAAGCACGCTCCTCCCAAACACAGGGGATCTCCTCTCAACCACTGAACTCACTTCGCTCTACCATTCCAACTTGGCGCTCACCTTGAACCGCCTGGCACCCTTGAAACTAAAAAAACCCAGAAGCACCCCCTCCAGGTCCTGGTTCACCACAGATATAAATGAGGAAAGAAGACACCTCAGAACCCTAGAAAGAACCTGGAGGAACAACCCCTCCTCCCTCCATCGGGACCAACTCAAGGCAGCACGCAAAAAGTACAATGATCTCATCAAGAGCAAAAAGACAACATTCTTCTGCTCCACCTTAGACAATGCTAAAAACCGCCCCAAAGAACTCTTTAACATCATCAAGAGCCAAACATCCAAACCAGTGACAGATAACATGGAGGCGTCCAAAATCCACTGTGACAACTTTGCCAGCTTTTTCAATGAAAAAATCGCCAAAATTGATCGATCGCTCAGCATTAAGCCATCCACCCCCATGGAGATCCCGACACCAGCAACTAATAGCAATACCCCAATGATCACGCCTACTTGCTGGTCTTCCTTCCGTCCCATCCAGGAAGAAGTGATAAACAATCGGATTGCCACCGCTAAACTCTCTTCCCACGCCCTCGATCAGCTTCCCTTGAGACTGACTAAAGACTTGAAGCTTAAATAGCCCAATTTGGTGCAAGATTATCAAATCAACAGCTCACTGAGCGCGGGAACCATTCCAGACTGCCTCAAAATAGGACAAGTCACGCCGCTACTAAAAAAACCTGGCCTCGACCCGAAGGACATGAACAACTTTAGGCTGGTATCAAACCTTCCTCTCCTATCCAAAATTCTAGAAAGATGTGTTCTTCCACAGTTAACCCAACACTTTGAGAATATCAAACTACTAGACACACACCAATCAGGATTCAGAAAGGGCTGCAGCACCGAAACAGCAATCTTAAATGTCCTAGACGATCTTCATATGTCACTCGACTCTGACCAATGTAGCCTTCTCATCCTCCTAGATCTGTAAGCCGCGTTTGACACAGTTGACCACACACTGCTCCTCAAAGTCCTCCAGGAGAGAGTGGGTATTGAAAAGACGGTTCTAAAATGGTTCTCCTCCTTTTTTCACAACCGTACACAAAGAATAAAAATCAACAACTTTGAGTCGGACCCCCTTCCCGTTAGCAAAGGAGTTCCACAAGGGCCAGTACTCTCCCCACAACTTTTCAACATCTACATGGAACCCCTCACCACACTGCTAAGAAACTCCAACATCCCCTTCCACCTCTATGCGGGTGACACACAACTTTATCTGGAAAACACCTCGATCGCAGACATTCACAGATTAATGTGACGCTCATTGAGGTCCAACATTGGCTCTCAACCATCCACCTCAAACTTAAACAAGAGAAAACTGAAGTGCCCCTCATCTCCAATAGGGACGAAAACCCCCAAATCGTTGACTGGCTCAAAGCCTTGGACGCCCTCAATGGCGCCCTTACGCCAACAGACTCAGTGAAATCCCTAGAGATTACCCTCGACCCCAAACTGGACCTGAAAAACACATTTCAAAGACCTCCAAAAGTGCATTCCTAAATCTGAAACTACTCTACAAAATAAAACCCTTCCTTCCCCCGAAAGATCTTAAACAGGCCACTCAGGCATTGGTGCTCTCCAGAATTGACTATGGCATCGCAGCATTGACCGGGTCAGCAAAATCTCACCTAGGTCCTCTCTCCACTACCCTCAACGCCGCAGCAAGAATGGTCACAGGAACGAAGAAATGCGAGCACATCTCTCCGGCACTCAAGGAACTGAAATGGCTCCCTATTGACCAACGAGCCAGCTTCCGTACAGCTTGCCTCACACACAAAGCTTTGCACACAGGCAAACCAGAATACCTGGCAGCTAAACTCAAAATGGCCGGTCAGTTCAGGAACCTCAGAAGCTCCAACACGCTTCTTCTCATCCCACTCAAATCACAGAAACACAAAACCTCAAATAAATCCTTTGCGGGAAATGCCCCCAAGATCTGGAACTCCATCCCCCCCATATCAGAATGACCACCTCCTTCCAGAAATTCAAGACATTACTCAAAGCCCTCTTCCTAGAACGCTCTCGTCCGTAACGAGAATCCCGCTTTTGACTGGGGGTAGGACAGCTATCTTCCCCTCTCGAAACTCCTCAGCCGGAAGAGGCGCTCTCGAACTCTGTTCCTCGTTGCTCTTAAGTTGATGCTCTGTAGTCTATTATTTCTCTTATTGTTCTCATGTTGTTGTTTGCCGCCCAAAATTTTCTTGTTCATAACTGTACATGCTGTGAAGTGCTCTGATACCCTCGGGTCCAGCTAGCGGTATACAAAACTTCAATAAATAAAAAATAAATAAATAAATAGATAATTTTGATGTTTCAACAATACATTATGGGCCCTTTCCTGTCACAGAAACTCGGCCCACCCACACAAGTGATGCACAGTTTTTCTCAGACTTGGGGGGACCGTTGGGTGGTAGGAAATTTGTGGTTCCCCACGGATTCCAGAACTTTTCATCATAGAAATGTGAGGAAAATGTGTTCTTTTTTTTTTTTTTTACAGTTTTAGGTTTGCAAGAAACTCTTGGTAAAAAAACCTGTTGAGAGCCATGGAAGTCAGCCCACCCTGGAAACCCCTTGGTGTCTAGTTTTCAAAAATGTACAGGTTGTATAGGTTTACCTAGGTGCCAGCTGAACTAAGTCTAAAAGATATAGCTACCCACATTGATGAAAATAGGTCAGTTTTCGATGGAAAAATGTGATGAGTCCAAGTTGCGTTTTGGACCATTTCCTATCACGGGCAGTGGGCCTACCTGAACAAGTGAGGTATCATTTTTATCAGAGGCTTGTGGGAATGCCTGGTAGATTGAAATTCGTGGCTCTCCGCAGATTCCATAACTTTACATCAAAGAAATAAAAGGATTTTTTTGTCAAAATGTGAGATTTGCAAGGGATTCTGTGTTAAAAAACTTAGACAGAGCCATGTGTGTCAGCCCACCTTGGATAACTTTTGGTGTCTAGTTTAAAAAAATGTACAAGCTGGATAGGTTTCCTTAGGTGCCAATTGAGCTACGGTTCAAAATCTTAAGCTACCCACATTGGAATAAAAGGTCCATTTTTGGTGGAAAAATGCGATGTGTCCATTTTGCGTTTTGGATCGTTTCCTATTGTGGACACTAGGCCCATCCACACATGTGATTTACTATTTTAATCTAGATACTTGGGGGAATGCCAGGTGTACAGAAGTTTGGAGCTCTTCAAAGATTCCAGAAATTTCTGTCACAGAAATTTGAGGAAAATGTGTTTTTTAGTCACAGTTTGAGGTTTGGAAGAGATTCTGAGTAAAAGAAAATCTGGTGAAGACCTTGTAAGTCAGCCTACCCTTGATACTTCTAGGTGTCTAGTTTTAGCTACGGTCCGAAATCTAGAGCTACCCACATTGGCAAAAAGGTCAGTTTCTCAGTAGAAAAATGCAATGTGTCCATGTTGCATTTTAGGCCGTTTCCTGTTGCGGGCACTAGGCCCACCCACACAAGTGAGGTACCATTTTTATTGGAAGACTTGGAAAAATGCTGGGTGTATGGAAATCTGTGGCTCCCCACAGTTTCCAGTACTTTCTATCACAGAAATGTGAGGAAAATGTGTTTTTAGTGAACGTTTGAGGTTTGCAAGGGGCTCTGGGTAAAATAATGTGGTGAGACGCATTCAAGTCAGCCCACACTGGATACCGCTAGATGTCTACTTTTTACAAATTTATAGGTTGGCTATGTTTACCTAGGTGCTGGAGGAGCTAGGGTCCAAAACCTAGAGCTAACCACATTGGAAAAAAAGGGTCATTTTTTGGTAAAAAAATGAAATGCGTCCATATGGGGTTTGGGCCATTTCGTATTGCAGGCACGAAGCCTACCCACACAAGTGAGGTACAATTTTTCTCAGAAGACTTGTGGGACCATGAATAGTAGAACATTTGGTATTATCAATTGGACTTTGCTGCATTTGTGTCTTTCAAATGTAAGCCAGTGTATAAGAAAGGTGACATTTTGAAAAATACCCTCTAAATCAAATGCTAGTAGAGGCACCCACAAATTCAGAGATGTACAAATAACCACTGCTCTTAAACTCCATATCTTATGCCCATTTCAGGTATACATACGCTTTCTTGATACGCATTTTTCACTCTGCCTATTTTGCTACATGAATTGGTCTATTCTCGGTACTCAATGAAAATACATTGTACAGTGTAACTCATTTGTCAGCCTGGCTACCTTCGGTTCTTGGACAACCTGCAAACCCTATAAATCCCCACCGCCAGAAGGGTCTACTGAACTCAATGGTATATTGCTTTTGTAATTCTGCCATCGTGACAAAAAGTTACAAATGAAAATGGTGTCACAAATGATTTTTTTCCCCACTCATTTTCAATATTTCTTTATTTCAACAGTTATTTTTTTGTCTTCTTGTCAGAAATGTACAGTTTTTCTGGATCACCCTTGGGTTTCATGTTGGTTTCCTCACAAACTGGAAGTAGATTGAGTGTCCAAAAATGTGAACATGGGCTACTCCTTTGAAAAAAGGCCAAAACTGTGGTAAAAAAATATTTTTTTGAGTCAGCTCTCCATGTTCCTGAAAGCTGGGAAGATGGTGACTTTAGTGCAGCAAACCATTCATGGCGCCATGTTTATGAAAAAAGACAGGCACTTTTATCTGGAGAACTTTTTCCCTGTTTTCCACAAAAAATCTAAATGTAGCTATATTTTGCTTATTTTCCCGGTCTCCTCCAGGGGAATCCACAAACTGTAGGTACCTTTAGACTACACGGGATTTTGGAAAAAAACAATGCACATTTGGCATGGATGCCTTATGTGGAATAAAAGTTATGGAGCCCAAACCGCAAACTACCCAAAATAGCCCAATAAGGGCTCAGCAATGGAGGGGGGGGGGGGGGGGGGGGTGCGGCAGGTTAGTGGTTAAAAGATCTGACCATTAGGTTACCACTGTCTTGACAAATGGTGGCTGAGATCATAGCCCCTTGTGTAAAGTGTAACAACTAAGGGGCCCATTAGGATGGTGGGCAGATTCCCCCGCCAAGGTGGCGGTAGCCACCGCCAGCCTGGCGGGGGCAGTCCGCCCGCCATCTGCACCTAAATTCCCCCCCCCCGCCATATTAGGATGGACGGAAAGACCGTCCGCCGCTTTTCCGCCCCGGTCGCCTTGGTGGTGGTGTCTAATAGACACTGCCAGCCATATTATGATGGGCTTGTGTAGATGCCTTAAAGTAGCGACGATGCCGCCAAGGAAAGGCATGCGGTCTTCACTCTAGGGGCCCCCTGTAGGCCCCCAGAGTGAAGGAGAGGTGGGGGCTGCACACGGGGGGAGGTACCCCCCTTTAATTACATAAACAAAGCAGCAGGCTCCGCGCGGTGCCCGCCGCTTTGTTTATGCAAATGCATTAATGCATTTATAGCATTGTGGCGGGTGGTGCAGAGAGCCACAATGCTATAAATGCAGGATGTGCCTGCCACTGTGGCGGGCACATCATAATACCCCCCACGGGACCCCCGCCTTAATGGCGGGCGGTCCTGAATTCCGACAGGATAGCGGGCGGACAAAGTCCGCCCGTCATCCTAATGAGCCCCTAAATATTTGTGACAATGCATTTAGTGCATGATTCTTGGACGTGCAATGAGGGCCAGATGTAGGTAAAATCAGTTTTCCGCCTCTTAAATACCGACTCATACCGAATCGGTATTTCAGAATCGGAAAACGGGATGTAGGAAAAAAAACGGTAAAATTTACAGATTCGGTAACACTCGGAATATGTAATCGCTATTTACCGAATCGGTATTTTCCGAATCGGTAAATACCGAATCCGTAAATACCCATTCGTTCCTGTGGTCCTCCTGGCCCATATGAATGAATGGGATTTACTGAATCTGTAATTATGAAAATAACCCATGTGAGCCTGTGTACACCCACCACAAAGCCACAGAGGAACCAGCCAATCAGATGCAACCACCCCTTCCCAGTACCTGTGAGTGACCACACCCATGCAGGTGCAGAGAAACTGAACTGTTTTGAGACCAGGAGGAAATACAGAGGAGCAGGCTTCCCAGAGCATACCTGAGTAGCAGAATGGAGACCCAGGATGGCCAGAAGGATGCAGCTGAGCGCAGGAGGAAAATCAAGTTCAGCCCAGCAGAACTGAAGGTCCTGGTTGAGGAGGTGGTTAAACACCACACCCAAATTTTTGCAAAACAGTCACTGCATGTTGCAGAGTCTGTGAAACGTACCACCTGGCTTGACATCCAGTCCAAGGTAAATGCCATTGGGGTCATCCACAGAAACATAGATGACCTCAAAAAAAGATGTTACGATCTGCGGATCATCACAAAGAAAAAACATTCGCACAGAAAAAAGAAGCTGCAGCCACAGGTGGAGGTAAAAACAGAGCACCAAGACTGACAGACCTTGAGGAGCTGGTTGAATCCACCCTGGAGCCAGAAAGTATCTATGGGATTGGGGACGCTGACAGCTCTGCCAGAGCTGCAAGGAAACAAGGTAAGATGCATGGACATAAATCCCCACCCATTTCCCTGTCCCCCTTCCCCACTGTGTGTGTCTGCATCACACTCCAGAACAGGTTTCACTTATGTCCAGGAATGCATCATGGGAGATGCAGTCATGGTACATACATCAATGCAGTCACCATAGAATTCAGCAAGGCATGCAACACACTACTTCCAGAAGCTGAGGAAGACCAGGCAATTGTGTGATAGGAATGTGATTTAATCATGACACACAGGTGAACTACACCACTGACCCAATGTCCATATCTGTCCACAGGAGAGTCATCGCGCAGTTCAGCACAGGAGAAGGAAGAGAGGCCACCGACAACTGAGAGGAGGGAGAAGACAAAAGACAGAGCAGGTCATAGCGCTGTTCAGCAAGACACAACCACAGTGCAGGCAGCCACTACACCTGAGCGACCCACCACACCACATCCTCAGTCACCTTTGTTGGACGGGACACAAGAGTCGGAACCAGCAGCACTATCCCCCACACCAACATCACAGTCATCTGTGCAGGGAAGGTCAAGGAGGCTTGATATGCCCCCTCTCAGGATTCTTGAAACAACAGATGAGGAAGATTAGGAGGGTGTCATGCCAAGTAATCCACCTGTGTCTGACAGCTCTGGGCAGCAGACCACTTCAGGAGCTGTGCAGGCCTTTGTCCGAGGCCAAAGGGCACGGGAGAAAGGCGAAGGGCAAGATGGTGAGGGGGTCTTCTGCGGTCTTGAGGCCACCATGGTAAAAGTTCAGCGCCTGCAGGCAAAGGCAATATTAGCAGTTCACAGGCAGGTTCGCAGTATATTTGGCAAGATGTCAAACATAGACCAGGGTATTGGCAACATGACAGAGGCAATGCAGTCCATGGTAAAGGGGATGACAGACATGACCCACTGCATGAGTGCTCTCTGCGACAAATTAGATAGAGACCACTCAGAGAGGCTCAGGGATCGTCAGTGTATGCGGCAACAGACAAAAGCAATGAACCGCTTTGCTACTGCAACCTCCCTGCTGTGCCGGCATTCTGTCGCCATGCAGGATGTAATTGTGCACTGTTGCACAGATTTGTCAAGGGGGATGGGGAGAGTCACCTCTGCCATGGAGCTGATGCTCACACAACAGGCAGCCACTGCTAGAGACACAGGTGTCGGGGAAACAGAAGACTCCACCAGCAGGAGTGGCTCTAGCACTCCTGTCCCTGAAATGCGTAGAAGCAGCAGGCGCCAATCTGCTGACCCAGGCAACACCGAAATGGTTGAGACCCAGCCTCCAGCATCCCACACTGTAGTGTGTGGACGCAAACGTTGAACATGCCCTCAACCCACAGGACAGGTCATGATGAGGTTAACTGTGACCACCCACTCATGATAATAGACACTGTAGTACCATGGTGTTGCATTATTTAAATGCCGTAGTGACAATTAAACTATGTACTTCAAAAACTAAGCCTGTCTGTGTCTCCTTACTTAGAAATATCGGCGTGTGATCTCTGCCCGTCTCAGTCTCCCATCTGTTGCTGCTGCTGCTCCTGTTGCATAGGGCTCTGCATGTTCTGTGTCATTATCAATGTCCTCATGATGTGTGATCTCCACCTCTGTGCCTTCCTTGGTGGCAAGATTGTGCAACATGGCACAGGTCGCTATCATTTTGCAGTACAGGACTGGAGTATACTGGCGTGCCGGCAGCGGAACCTGCTCTTGAGGAGTCCAAATTATGAAGAATGATCAAAAATACTGATGCCACAAAGTGTTGTGTCTATCAGATACTTTATTACTACACCATTCCGAGTTTCACACTATGGAAAGAGATGTAATATATAGTATAAGAGTTTGTACACCCGCTTACTGCCTGTCTTGCTTCTTTCCTGCTATTTTCTATGGGCAAATTCATTCAGGGTTTTCTGAAAATGTCCAGGCAAAAATTGTAAATATGCAGACTCGTGATTTGGGTGGAAACTCACATTTGTACCGGAATTAAGAATTACAAGCTCACAAAAAGGTACTTAATGAATGACTGCATTGTCTGAAATGTTTGTAAAAAATACCTCTTATCAATGTTATTTTATTAAAGTATTGAACTGTATTTCAATACTTAAAAAGAAGCACAAAGAAATTATTCTTCCAAGCATCTTTCAATTAGAAAGTCAAAACATCATAATTTTTGCTAATTTTACATGTATTACACAATAGTGGCTGCCACTGTGTAGTTATAGTTTAGATTCATTTTCTATGCCTATAACTTTTGACCCCACGTATGGATTAGCACCACATTTGGCAGTTGCTTGGCCTAGCCACCTAAGGTGCACCATGCCTATTTTCACGGAGATCTGTGGAGAAGTAAACAGATAAGGGGTGGCCAAAAAGTTGCTTTTTCAACATTAGCTACCATAGGAAACTTGCCTGTGCTTGCAGCCAAAATGGCTGAACGGATTTATTCCAAATTAGAACTGTACTCAGAAAGTGTTATTTAATTTGTTTGTAATTAATTTGTTGTGCAGCTTTGAAAACAAGTATGTAAAAAGAAAGCAGACTGGGCTTTAAACTGTTGACAGGTCTATTTGCACTGTTTAAAATGAAGACTAAGATCATTGTGAATCCTGCCAATCACATTTAATTTATTTAATAAAATCTAATTGATTGATGAAAGGGATTTCTTTTTTTCAAGCTATCTTGAAATTCACAATTAAACCCCCCCCAAAAATGTTGCACTCAGTGGTGTTGACTGCCCCTGGTCTCTGATCCTGCCTCAGAACTGTCCTCGATAACTTGAGTTAGGGCTTGGGTAGCAGTCGTCCCTCAAGACGCCATCTTGGCTAATGACTTAAACAATCCTTTTAAAACACTATCCTACTTAAAAGGCAGATTTGTTGTTCAATAAAACTCATATATATAAATATATAGCATGTGTCCAGCTAATGGCAGTGAGGGTTTACAAAACAGATATGCTCCTAATGCATCATGGGTGTGTAGTGGTATTGACCACATTACAGATCAACCCACCAGGAGGCAGCCAACCCCCCTGCAGATAGCCAGTGCCATGCTGTGCATGGCCTTTCATTACACATGGCATGGGGTTGGCCGCAGGGCCTGGCATGCAGCCAACCCTTGCATCCAACTCCTCACAGCAGTCACTGAGGCCACCAACCCCCACCGCTCCTGGCCTTTCGCCGTCCATGGCATTGGGTTACCTGAGGGGTCTATCTTGCAGCCAGACCCTGCTACCAACTCCCCATAGACAACTTACTCCACGATGCACACAGCCTTTGGTCATGCACAGTAGGGTGCTGGCTGCAGCGCTTGACTTACCAGAATGCCCTGTGGCCAAACACCCAGCAGCCTGCAAATCCCACACCATGCACAGCCTTTGGTGTGAACAGCATAGGCTTGGCCTTCGGCCCCCCCGGGACCTGATCCCCTGGTGCAAAAAATACATGTTAAGGGGAAGTGGGCATGCAAAATGTTGGGGCTCCTCACAAGCAACCCCCCCCCCTAGCTCGCCTTGATGTCTACTTATCAGAAATATTTGGGTTTGACAGGTTTCTCTCCATGGTTGCTGACCCAAGGACTCATTAGTTCACATACCCTAGTTATCATTATCACCACAATATATTTTGTACCCTTATCTGTTGCAGGCACTTGGCCAACTTACACAAGTGAGGTAGCGTTTTTATCAGGAGACCTAGGGGAATACTGGGTGGTAGGAAATCTGTGCCGGCCTGGTGATCCCACAACATCCACACATAAATATGCGGAAAATGTGACTTTTAGCTAAATATGAGGTTTGCAGGGGATTCTGTTTAAGAAAATGCTTGGGGGGTTTATGCAAGCCACACCTCCCTCGACTGCCCCTGGTGTAGAGGTTTTAGAAATGTATGGGTTTGGTAGGTTTCCTTAGATGGCCGCCGAGCCCAGGTCCAAAAACGCAGGTGCCCCCTTTCAAAAAAGGTTGGTCTACTCTCCTTATCAAACAGCCCAGCCCCCACCCGACACAAGACTCCCCTGCCCTTGCACCCGAGGACCCTCGCCTCCACCCACCCACCGAAGATGCCCCTGGCCATGCAATTGGACTCTTACCCATACCTGCCCCCACAGCCTCTCCTTCAAAGTGAAAAAACGCTTTAAAGAGAAATTATTCAGGCAACATCCCGAAACACTAGTTGTTGACACTTACCACTGCTCTTCTAGAGGGCAGAGGAAATTGGACTTTATTTTCCATACCAACAGACCCGACCTCTGGGTCACTATATTCAACTCTCACCTCCCCGTCTCCAAAAGCACCATCACAGACCACAACCGTAAACTAACCATCGCCCCCCTGAAACAACAGTCCCTGACCGGAGACATTTCCATTACCATTTTTGATAATGGTAAAATCCTAATTCAGGCTAAAGAAGAGAACCTCAAGTTCTTCAACTCTCTTTTCCCCGCACTAAAGTCGGCAACTTCTTACAACTCTCACCTTTCAAAGACCTCCTTAGTAGCACCTTACAACCTGCCTGCCATCTGATCCCACTTACGCCAGCGCAGAGATCCCATCCCCTGCGTTTTGTCAATCCGCCAGCCCTGTGCCACCCTCATCCATAGCTTCTCCTATGACCTGACCCCCCTCCACCTCCCATCATGACCAGCCTCCCAGAACTCAGCCCCCTCCCAACCTCAACCGAGCCTCAGCCCCATCCCCATCACCCGTAGCATTCCCAGTCCACAGTCACCCATCCAAAGAGAATCCCGACTCCCAAGCAAATTCGACTCACAGCTTCCCGCTAACCCCTTCCCTTCAAGTACTCAGCCACCCCCCAGAGAGGAGCTCTATTCCCATCCCCAACTGGGCCCCATCCCCCCTCCCCCTTCTACCTTTCCAGAGTCGAACTCTAAGCCAGAGTCAGCACCCCCTCCTCCTCCAAACCCCACCAGAACTGATCTGACTTCCAGCCCCTCACCCAGAAGGCTCACTTCCGCCCATCCTCCCCTCCTCACCCGCACAGACAAGCTGACGCAACGCCTTGATCTTCTGGAAGCGCAGCTCCGAACCCTGATTGATGGCCTGAAGGAAACCTTATCCTCCCTAGGGAAATACCTTCTGCCCACCCCTCACTCCGCAACAGCCTCCATCCCACCGCTTCCCAGAAGGAATGACTCACCTCCCCCCAACCATACCCTGACCCCTCCAGGTTCTTGGCCATCACTCTCCAAACCCTTGAATGAGTCAGGAGCAGACAGACCCAGAAGAACTAAGCCCACCCTCTCCCCCAGGAAGCGACCGTACTCGCCTCATCCTACGATCACCCCAATAACCAGTTAGCACTGGCTCCGCCGTTATACTCTACTCCCACCTCCTTGATCCAAGTCATTACTGGAGTGGGTAGGGACCCTCCCCTACCGAAAGCCACCAGACCCCCACCCTACCTATCCTTCATCCCCAGAGCCAAGCCCGGCAATCCAAAAACAAAGGATGAACCTTCCTTCAACTGTATGCTTATCAACAGCAGGTCTGCTGTCAAACACGCAACGGAAATAGCAGAAGCCATCCTCTCCCACGACCTGGATGTAGCTTTCATCATGGAAAACTGGCTGAACTCCCTGTCCTACCCCAACATGGACCTACTGGTGCCGCCTGGTTTCGCAATTATCCACAAATATAGACCCGAGCACAAAGGGGGCGGCATGGCAATTATTCACAAAAGTAACTTCTCCATTCTAGAAAGCCCCTCCTGCCTTTAAAACTAGTTTGAATGCCTTTCGGTCATCATCAAATCGCCCACAAACAGTTCACTACATTGCCACCTCCTATACCAACCTCCAGGCAAATCCATCGAATTCAGTGCGCAGTTAGCGGACCTGATCACCTAATCCGCACTCATCAACTAGAACAACCTAATTCTGGGTCACCTCAACCTAAGATGGAACAAAACAAAAACCCGCTCATCCAATCTCCCAACAACCTCCTGCTAGACAACGATATGATCCAACACTGCTCAGAGGAAACACACCATAGAGGAGCCATTGTGGATGCAATCATTGAGGAAAAAAATGCAATCACTATTGACTTCATCATCCCCGTGGACTGGTCCGACCACCACATCATACTCTTTCATATCAACCAACCAGCCCTATAACAAGCACCTATTCAGGCCTCTCCTATGTGGGTCAGGAACACTTCCCGAGTCTCCCGAGACAAACTGGAAGAAGGTTTAAGCATGCTCCTCCCAAACACAGGGGATCTCCTCTCAACCACTGAACTCACTTCGCTCTACCATTCCAACTTGGCGCTCACCTTGAACCGCCTGGCACCCTTGAAACTAAAAAAAACCAGAAGCACCCCCTCCAGGTCCTGGTTCACCACAGATATAAATGAGGAAAGAAGGCACCTCAGAACCCTAGAAAGAACCTGGAGGAACAACCCCTCCTCCCTCCATCGGGCCAACTCAAGGCAGCACGCAAAAAGTACAATGATCTCATCAAGAGCAAAAAGACAACATTCTTCTGCTCCACCTTAGACAATGCTAAAAACCACCCCAAAGAACTCTTTAACATCATCAAGAGCCAAACATCCAAACCAGTGACAGCTAACATGGAGGCGTCCAAAATCCACTGTGACAACTTTGCCAGCTTTTTCAATGAAAAAATCGCCAAAATTGATCGATCGCTCAGCATTAAGCCATCCACCCCCATGCAGATCCAGACACCAGCAACTAATAGCAATACCCCAATGATCACGCCTACTTGCTGGTCTTCCTTCCGTCCCATCCAGGAAGAAGTGATAAACAATCTGATTGCCAACGGTAAACCCTCTTCCCACGCCCTCGATCAGCTTCCCTCGAGACTGACTAAAGACTTGAAGCTTAAATAGCCCAATTTGGTGCAAGATTATCAACAGCTCACTGAGCGCGGGAACCATTTCAGACTGCCTCAAAATAGGACAAGTCACGCCGCTACTAAAAAAACCTGGCCTCGACCCGAAGGACATGAACAACTTTAGACTGGTATCGAACCTTCCTCTCCTATCCAAAATTCTAGAAAGATGTGTTCTTCCACAGTTAACCCAACACTTTGAGAATATCAAACTACTAGACACACACCAATCAGGATTCAGAAAGGCTGCAGCACCGAAACAGCAATCTTAAATGTCCTAGACGATCTTCATATGTCACTCGACTCTGACCAATGTAGCCTTCTCATCCTCCTAGATCTGTAAGCCGCGTTTGACACAGTTGACCACACACTGCTCCTCAAAGTCCTCCAGGAGAGAGCGGGTATTGAAAAGACGGTTCTAAAATGGTTCTCCTCCTTTTTTCACAACCGTACACAAAGAATAAAAATCAACAACTTTGAGTTGGACCCCCTTCCCGTTAGCAGAGGAGTTTCACAAGGGCCAGTACTCTCCCCACAACTTTTCAACATCTACATGGAACCCCTCACCACACTGCTAAGAAACTCCAACATCCCCTTCCACCTCTATGCGGGTGACACACAACTTTATCTGGAAAACACCTCGATCGCAGACATTCACAGATTAATGTGACGCTCATTGAGGTCCAACATTGGCTCTCAACCATCCACCTCAAACTTAAACAAGAGAAAACTGAAGTGCTCCTCATCTCCAATAGGGACGAAAACCCCCAAAAGTTGATTGGTTCAAAGCCTTGGACGCCCTCAATGGCGCCCTTACGCCAACAGACTCAGTGAAATCCCTAGAGATTACCCTCGACCCCAAACTGGACCTGAAAAACACATTTCAAAGACCTCCAAAAGTGCATTCCTAAATCTGAAGCTACTCTATAAAATAAAACCCTTCCTTCCCCCGAAAGATCTTAAACAGGCCACTCAGGCATTGGTGCTCTCCAGAATTGACTATGGCATCGCAACATTGACCGGGTCAGCAAAATCTCACCTAGGTCCTCTCTCCACTACCCTCAACGCCGCAGCAAGAATGGTCACAGGAACGAAGAAATGCGAGCACATCTCTCCGGCACTCAAGGAACTGAAATGGCTCCCTATTGACCAACGAGCCAGCTTCCGTACAGCTTGCCTCACGCACAAAGCTTTGCACACAGGCAAAGCAGAATACCTGGCAGCTAAACTCAAAATGGCCGGTCAGTCCAGGAACCTCAGAAGCTCCAACACGCTTCTTCTCATCCCACTCAAATCACAGAAACACAAAACCTGAAATAAATCCTTTGCGGGAAATGCCCCCAAGATCTGGAACTCCATCCCCCCCATATCAGAATGACCACCTCCTTCCAGAAATTCAAGACATTACTCAAAGCCCTCTTCCTAGAACGCTCTCGTCCGTAACGAGAATCCCGCTTTTGACTGGGGGTAGGACAGCTATCTTCCCCTCTCGAAACTCCTCAGCCGGAAGAGGCGCTCTCGAACTCTTTTCCTCGTTGCTCTTAAGTTGATGCTCTGTAGTCTATTATTTCTCTTATTGTTCTCATGTTGTTGTTTGCCGCCCAACATTTTCTTGTTCATAACTGTACATGCTGTGAAGTGCTCTGATACCCTCGGGTCCAGCTAGCGCTATACAAAACTTCAATAAATAGAAAAATAAATAAATAAATAGATAATTCTGATGTTTCAACAATACATTATGGGCCCTTTCCTGTCACAGAAACTCAGCCCACCCACACAAGTGATGCACAGTTTTTCTCAGACTTGGGGGGACCGTTGGGTGGTAGGAAATTTGTGGTTCCCCACGGATTCCAGAACTTTTCATCATAGAAATGTGAGGAAAATGTTTTTTTTCTTTTACAGTTTTAGGTTTGCAAGAAACTCTTGGTAAAAAAACCTGTTGAGAGCCATGGAAGTCAGCCCACCCTGGAAACCCCTTGGTGTCTAGTTTTCAAAAATGTACAGGTTGTATAGGTTTACCTAGGTGCCAGCTGAGCTAAGTCTAAAAGATATAGCTACCCACATTGATGAAAATAGGTCAGTTTTCGATGGAAAAATGTGATGAGTCCAAGTTGCGTTTTGGACCATTTCCTATCACGGGCAGTGGACCTACCTGAACAAGTGAGGTATCATTTTTATCAGAGGCTTGTGGGAATGCCTGGTGGATGGAAGTTCGTGGCTCTCGGCAGATTCCATAACTTTACATCAAAGAAATAAAAGGATTTTTTTGTCAAAATGTGAGATTTGCAAGGGATTCTGTGTTAAAAAAACTTAGACAGAGCCATGTGTGTCAGCCCACCTTGGATAACTTTAGGTGTCTAGTTTAAAAAAATGTACAAGCTGGATAGGTTTCCTTAGGTGCCAATTGAGCTACGGTTCAAAATCTTAAGCTACCCACATTGGAATAAAAGGTCCATTTTTGGTGGAAAAATGCGATGTGTCCATTTTGCGTTTTGGATCGTTTCCTATTGTGGACACTAGGCCCATCCACACATGTGATTTACTATTTTAATCTAGATACTTGGGGGAATGCCAGGTGTACAGAAGTTTGGAGCTCTTCAAAGATTCCAGAACTTTCTGTCATAGAAATTTGAGGAAAATGTGTTTTTTAGTCACAGTTTGAGGTTTGGAAGAGATTCTGAGTAAAAGAAAATCTGGTGAAGACCTTGTAAGTCAGCCTACCCTTGATAGTTCTAGGTGTCTAGTTTTAGCTACGGTCCGAAATCTAGAGCTACCCACATTGGCAAAAAGGTCAGTTTCTCAGTAGAAAAATGCAATGTGTCCATGTTGCATTTTAGGCCGTTTCCTGTTGCAGGCACTAGGCCCACCCACACAAGTGAGGTACCATTTTTATTGGAAGACTTGGACAAATGCTGGGTGTATGGAAGTCTGTGGCTCCCCACAGATTCCAGTACTTTCTATCGCAGAAATGTGTTTTTGGTGAACGTTTGAGGTTTGCAAGGGGCTCTGGGTAAAATAATGTGGTGAGACGCATGCAAGTCAGCCCACACTGGATACCACTAGATGTCTACTTTTCACAAATTTATAGGTTGGCTATGTTTACCTAGGTGCTGGAGGAGCTAGGGTCCAAAACCTAGAGCTAACCACATTGGAAAAAAAGGGTCATTTTTTGGTAAAAAAAAATGAAATGGGTCCATATGGGTTTTGGGTAGCCCTGGGCGTAGTGGGCGTAGTGGGGATTTGCGGAGCTACGCGAAGTGGGCGAGAAACTACGCCCACCTCCGCACTCCGCGTAGCCCCACTACGCAAACAGACTGGCCGCCAGCCCCGCCACCCGCCTCCCTCCCGCCCTCCCTAAATACTTTCAATTAAACGAGTAAAATAATTAAAACGCACTTACCTTGCCCGCCGCGTCCCCGGGGCTCGCTATCTGCAGTCTTCCGACTTGTTTACTAATGCGCATGCGCGGGCGGCCGCGCATGCGCATTTCTCACGAGAAAATGCGCATGCGCGGCCGCCCGCGCATGCGCATTAGTAAACAAGACGGAAGACTGCAGATAGCGAGCCCTGGGGACGCGGCGTGCAAGGTAAGTGCGTTTTAATTATTTTACTCGTTTAATTGAAAGTATTTAGGGAGGGCGGGAGGGAGGCGGGTGGCGGCCAGCTACGGTCCGTCTGCGGAGCGTGCGTAGTGCCGCCTGGCTACGCCCGCTCCGCAAAATGCGGAGTAGGCGGCACTACGCACACTCCGTGCACGGAGCGTAGCTGGCCGCCCACCCCTAGTTTTGGGCCATTTCATATTGCAGGCACGAAGCCTACCCACACAAGTGAGGTACAATTTTTCTCAGAAGACTTGTGGGACCATGAATAGTAGAACATTTGTTATTATCAATTGGACTTTGCTGCATTTGTGTCTTTCAAATGTAAGCCAGTGTATAAGAAAGGTGACATTTTGAAAAATACCCTCTAAATCAAATGCTAGTAGTGGTACCCACAAATTCACAGATGTACAAATAACCACTGCTCCTAAACTCCATATCTTATGCCCATTTCAGGAATACATACGCTTTCTTGATACGCATTTTTCACTCTGCCTATTTTGCTACATGAATTGGTCTATTCTCGGTACTCAATGAAAATACAATCCCCACCGCCAGAAGGGTCTACTGAACTCAATAGTATATTGCTTTTGTAATTCTGCCATCGTGACAAAAAGTTACAAATGAAAATGGTGTCACAAATGGGTTTTTTCCCCACTCATTTTCAATATTTCTTTATTTCAACAGTTATTTTGTTGTCTTCTTGTCAGAAATGTATAGTTTTTCTGGATCACCCTTGGGTTTCATGTTGGTTTCCTCACAAACTGGAAGTTGATTGAGTGTCCCAAAAATGTGAACATGGGCTACTCCTTTGAAAAAAGGCTAACACTGTGGTAAAAAAATATTTTTTTGAGTCAGCTCTCCATGTTCCTGAAAGCTGGGAAGATGGTGACTTTAGTACAGCAAACCATTCATGGACACCATGTTTATGAAAAAAGACAGGCACTTTTATCTGGAGAACTTTTTCCCTGTTTTCCACAAAAACTCAAAATATAGCTATATTTTGCTTATTTTCCCGGTCTCCTCCAGGGGAATCCACAAACTGTAGGTACCTTCAGACTCCACGGGATTTTGGAAAAAAACAATGCACATTTGGCATGGATGCCTTATGTGGAATAAAAGTTATGGAGCTCAAAGCGCAAACTACCCAAAATAGCCCAATAAGTGCTCAGCAATGGAGGGGGGTGCGGCAGGTTAGTGGTTAAAAGATCTGACCATTAGGTTACCACTGTCTTTACAAGTGGTGTCTGAGATCATAGCACCTTATGTAAAGTGTAACAACTAAGGGGCCCATTAGGATGGCGGGCGGATTCCCCCGCCAAGGTGGCTGTAGCCACCGCCAGCCTGGCGGGGGCGATCCGCCAGCCATCCACACCTAAATTCCCCCTGCCATATTAGGATGGACGGAAAGGCCGTCCGCAGCTTTTCCGCCCCCGTCGCCTTGGTGGTGGTGTCTAATAGACACTGCCAGCCATATTATGATGGGCTTGTGTAGATGCCTTAAAGTGGCGACGATGCCGCCAAGGAAAGGCATGCGGTCTTCACTCTGGGGGCCCCCTGTAGGCCCCCATAGTGAAGGAGAGGTGGGGGCTGCACACGGGGGGGGGTACCCCCCTTTATTTACATAAACAAAGCAGCAGGCGCTGCGCGGTGCCCTAATGGCTGGCGGTCCTGAATTCCGACATCCTAATGAGCCCCTAAATATTTGTGACAATGCATTTAGTGCATGATTCTTGGACGTGCAATGAGGGCCAGATGTAGGTAAAATCAGTTTTCTGCCTCTTAAATACCAACTCATACCGAATCGGTATTTCAGAATCGGAAAACGGGATGTAGGAAAAAAATCGGTAAAATTTACAGATTCGGTAACACTCGGAATATGTAATCGCTATTTACCGAATCGGTATTTTCGGAATCGGTAAATACTGAATCGGTAAATACCCATTCATTCCTATGGTCCTCCTGGCCCATATGAATGAATGGGATTTACTGAATCGGTAATTATGAAAATAACCCATGTGAGCCTGTGAACACCCACCACACCCCACAACAAAGCCACAGAGGAACCAACCAATCAGATGCAACCACCCCTCCTCAGTACCTGTGAGTGACCACACCCATGCAGGTGCAGAGAAACTGAACTGTTTTGAGACCAGGAGGAAATACAGAGGAGCAGGCTTCCCAGAGCATACCTGAGTAGCAGAATGGAGACCCAGGATGGCCAGAAGGATGCAGCTGAGCGCAGGAGGAAAATCAAGTTCAGCCCAGCAGAACTGAAGGTCCTGGTTGAGGAGGTGGTTAAACACCACACCCAAATTTTTGGAAAACAGTCACTGCATGTTGCAGAGTCTGTGAAATGCACCACTTGGCTTGACATCCAGTCCAAGGTAAATGCCATTGGGGTCACCCACAGAAACATCGATGACCTCAAAAAAAGATGGTACGATCTGCGGATCATCACAAAGAAAAAACATGCTGCACAGAAAAAAGAAGCTGCAGCCACAGGTGGAGGTAAAAACAGAGCACCAAGACTGACAGACCTTGAGGAGCTGGTTGAATCCACCCTGGAGCCAGAAAGTATCCATGGGATTGGGGACGCTGACAGCTCTGCCAGAGCTGCAAGGAAACAAGGTAAGATGCATGGACATAAATCCCCACCCATTTCCCTGTCCCCCTTCCCCACTGTGTGTGTCTGCATCACACTCCAGAACAGGTTTCACTTATGTCCAGGAATGCATCATGGGAGATGCAGTCATGGTACATACATCAATGCAGTCACCATAGAATTCAGCAAGGCATGCAACACACTACTTCCAGAAGCTGAGGAAGACCAGGCAATTGTGTGATAGGAATGTGATTTAATCATGACACACAGGTGAACTACACCACTGACCCAATGTTCATATCTGTCCACAGGAGAGTCATCGCGCAGTTCAGCACAGGAGAAGGAAGAGAGGCCACCGACAACTGAGAGGAGGGAGAAGACAAAAGACAGAGCAGGTCATAGCGCTGTTCCGCAAGACACAACCACAGTGCAGGCAGCCACTACACCTGAGCGACCCACCACACCACATCCTCAGTCACCTTTGTTGGACGGGACACAAGAGTCGGAACCAGCAGCACTATCCCCCACACCAACATCACAGTCATCTGTGCAGGGAAGGTCAAGGAGGCTTGATATGCCCCCTTTCAGGATTCTTGAAACAACAGATGAGGAAGATTAGGAGGGTGTCATGCCAAGTAATCCACCTGTGTCTGACAGCTCTGGGCAGCAGACCACTTCAGGAGCTGTGCAGGCCTTTGTCCGAGGCCAAAGGGCATGGGAGAGAGGCGAAGGGCAAGATGGTGAGGGGGTCTTCTGCGGTCTTGAGGCCACCATGGTAAAAGTTCAGCGCCTGCAGGCAAAGGCAATATTAGCAGTTCACAGGCAGGTTCGCAGTATAAGTGGCAAGATGTCAAACATAGACCAGGGTATTGGCAACATGACAGAGGCAATGCAGTCCATGGCAAAGGGGATGACAGACATGACCCACTGCATGAGTGCTCTCTGCGACAAATTAGATAGAGACCACTCAGAGAGGCTCAGGGATCGTCAGTGTATGCGGCAACAGACAAAAGCAATGAACCGCTTTGCTACTGCAACCTCCCTGCTGTGCCGGCATTCTGTCGCCATGCAGGATGCAATTGTGCACTGTTGCACGGATTTGTCAAGGAAGATGGGGAGAGTCACCTCTGCCATGGAGCTGATGCTCACACAACAGGCAGCCACTTTTAGAGACACAGGTGTCGGGGAAACAGAAGACTCCACCAGCAGGAGTGGCTCTAGCACTCCTGTCCCTGAAATGCGTAGAAGCAGCAGGCGCCAATCTGCTGACCCAGGCAACACCGAAAGGGTTGAGACCCAGCCTCCAGCATCCCACACTGTAGTGTGTGGACGCAAATGTTGAACATGCCCTCAACCCACAACACAGGTCATGATGAGGTTAACTGTGACCACCCACTCATGATAATAGACACTGTAGTACCATGGTGTTGCATTATTTAAATGCCGTAGTGACAATTAAACTACGTACTTCAAAAACTAAGCCTGTCTGTGTCTCCTTACTTAGAAATATCGGCGTGTGATCTTTGCCCGTCTCAGTCTCCCATCTGTTGCTGGTGCTGCTCCTGTTGCATAGGGCTCTGCCTGTTCTGTGTCATTATCAATGTCCTCATGATGTGTGATCTCCACCTCTGTGCCTTCCTTGGTGGCAAGATTGTGCAACATGGCACAGGTCGCTATCATTTTGCAGCACAGGACTGGAGTATACTGGCGTGCACATCCGCTCTTGTGGAGGCAGCGGAACCTGCTCTTGAGGAGTCCAAATGTGCGTTCAACAACGTTGCAAGTCGATCTGTGAGCCACATTGTAAAGCCTCTCACTCCTGCTAGATGGATTGAGGTAGGGGTGAGCACAAAGGACCTCAGGGCATATGCACTATCGGCTAGGTGGAAATGAGAGTGCCATTAGTTACATACTCATGATACATTCATCTGCTTTTACTATCAGGGTGTGTCATAGTCATTTACCTAGCAGGTATCCGTCCCCAAACTCTCCAGAAACAAGGCGTGTGTAAATCTCACTGTTCTGGAATATGTACGAGTCATGGGTACTCCCAGGGAATTTGGCCACAATGTCTGTAATGATGTTACCAGCGTTGCATATCACCTGCACATTAATGGAGTGCATTGACTTCCGGTTCCTGTATATGTGTTCTGTGGCTGCAGGTGGGCAGAGTGGGATGTGGGTGCCATCTATGCAGCCTATCACGTGAGGGAAGTGTGCCAGTTGATATAAATCTGTTTTGGTCTTCGCAAGTTCCGCAGGTGTTTCAGGGAAACAAATATAATCTTGCATCCTCTGCATCATTCCCTCAAGAAACTTCCTGAAGAAACGGGATAGGCAGCTCTGGGACACACCACCTACTGCAGCAATCACACTCTGGTAACTACCAAAGGCAAGCAGGTGTAGGCTACAGAGCACCTGCACATGGGGTGGGATGGCGTGCGCCCTTGGTGTTGGGTGCTCCAGGAGTGGGTGCAGGTCCCTGATCAGGTCCAGGATGGTTTGAGGGTGTAGCCTGTACCTTTGCAGTATCTCTGGCTCAGTCAGTTGGAAGAGTGCTCCTCCCTTCTCCATTCTCTCTCTCCTGCTGCCTGTAGCCGTAGCCGCCTTGCTATGACGTAGAATGCCACCATTCTGGTTACGCTGTTGCATTTTGGGGCCTTATTTTATAGCCTGCACCTGGTTACCACCTGCTTTCAATCCATGGTAAATACCAACTCTTAAATACCGAATTTCATGAAATTCAGTATTTTTTTGGGGTTACCTACATCTCCATAGACATTTTTTACCATTTCTTATTTACTGATTCGGTAAATAAGAATTCGGTAACTAAGGATTCGGTAAATTCCGATTCGGAAAAATACCGACTCATATTTTCCAAATCGGTAGATTTTAAACTCCTACATCTCATTTACAATATACCGGTCAATAACGGCCGAAATTACTGAATTGCGGCAGTTACCGACCGGTATTAGGCTACCTGCATCTGGCCCTAAATGTGCCAACTAACCAACAATGCAAGGCGCTTGGCAAAACAGCAGGAAAGTTGGGAGAGTTTTCAGCTACAGCACTGCATGCACTTAAAAAAGGCAATTGTGTAGGTTATTTTTTTAACATGGGAGCAGCACTTTTAAGCTCCCTAAGGTTGTTGTCTTAGGATCTCCAGCCATGCCACTTTGCCTCTGCTTGTTGGCATAGTCACTGATTTTATCTAATCAGGTCCAAACTCAAAATATCTGTCCCATTAGTCAGTTCCCATCACTATCAAACACAACATTATACGGAATGAAAAAACACATTTTTAGAATTAACCTGCTGTTCATTCGCCGTGCCCTGATCTGACATAACATTTATATTTCTTTCACGTGGAAAAGGTTGCAGCCATAACTATATCATATCGTGTGGAAATAACTTAGCGAAAGTGTGTGTTTTCATGTAAATTCGGTCCCTGCGGTGCTAATAATGGTGCAGTAAGGTTCAGTAACCTGGCCTCTCGCTGTCGAGGCCTACCTGACCCCACTTTTCGACTTGACCTGGTTGTCCCTTTGCTGATTGTCTGGTGCTATGAGTTGATTGCCAGCAGTTGTGTTTCAAAACGTTCCAGATGACTATCTCCAGGGTTCATTTTAGGCCGTAGTCACGTCTGGATGTTTCTTTGTAAGACATTTAAATTGTACAGCAGACATGAGCGCCCTGCACTAATCCGAAATACATCTGCCTCAAACTGCCATCGTGTGAAATGCCCTTTGGAAGTCTATACACTGGAAGGGAATTTAAGTCAGCAAAAGCTGGGTGAACTCGGTGGAACAAGCATTGGCAAAGCCAATAGGTCCTAGTGATTTGACAATACTTTTTTGCCGATGCTTTATTCTTCACAAGGACCAGAGGCCTGATTTATGGTAGCACATGAAGAACGTCTGAAGGAAGTACAAAATCCAGAGAAGGTGAAATGTACTCTACTGAATTACCAACGGTAGATGTAATTCCACTGGTGGACTCACCTTTGGATTTCAAACTTCGTCCACAAAGCGGAGGTTTTCATACCGCCATCAAAATCTAAATGAGGCCAAAATAGTTGAGCAATATCGTGCATCTAGAGTTACTTTGGAGGCATTCACACTTGTGAAAAGAAGTGGGCTATTTCAAAAGCAGTTTGAACAGATGAAAGAAAGAACTGGTACAAGTGCACCTTTAAAAATATAAAATGATATTCGAAAAAGAATATTCACCTTTTTAGGAACAACTCTCCTCTACGAACACAGGTACATAACATTTAAAATTCACATTCTTGAAGTAAATTGAAGTACAGGTACATAACATTGAAAATTCACATTCTTGAAGTAAATTGAAGTACATCAGTGGCACTATTTTTCTCACCTAGTGAATAAGCGTTGAGAAAGCCAGTCTTTTTAGCGTCTGATTCGAATATACGATTTTTGCTATGCAACAGAAATACTTTTTGGGGAATTCTCCATGTACCTCAAATTCAAGCACAGACATGGTAAGGGTGCAGAATGTGAGATAATGACATGGCTGTGGACAGAGCATTACAATGAGCTAATGACTGCAGCACTTCTTTACCACAAAGGTAACCCCCGTCAATCCTGGGCAATTCTCAGCAACATTGACAATCTAATTACTACTCTGAGGGGTATATTCACAGGAAGGTGTGATAACTACTGCAAGAGTAGCGTAAGACAACTTTCAACATCGCAGTCCATTGCCGGAAATAATCCCCGTGTCAACGTGAAATTCACAACACGGCGGTAGCAAGCGGTAGACACCAGACAACGTGGCAAATGTCCGCGTGAAAATCAATTCCATGCCGCAAAAATGCGATACGCGAACATAAAAAAACATGTGATGAGGCAAATCACGGTACAAAAAGTAGCGAAAACCGGCCACAGGCCTGCACATCCCACGTGTCTGGGGGGCAATACACCATAAAAACCTCAGGAAAAACACACCAGAAACAAGCCAAAGCACGTAGCAACATGGATGCACCGTGGCCCAGCGCAGAGCCCAACTCATACCCCACAACCACCACAGATTACCAGCAAGGAACAATGGGGTCGGGGAAGTCCAAGGAGAAGAAGGAGAGGAAGACGGGGTGCATACCGCAGGAAAACAAGACCAGGGCCACGGAGGTGACAGAACACTACCAGCAACTGACCCACAAGCAGACCACCTAGAATGCAGTCGGAGTGCCGGGGAGGCCAATTCAGGAGGCCAAGAGGCGACAGCATGGCCTGACAACCTAAACCACGCACCAAACCGCTGCCAACAGGAAGGCTGGTGACAGGAGGTGGCAGTCCAGTGCCAATGGAGGAGTCGGAGGAAACCCAGCCCACAGCCATCAGTGTGGAGATGGTGTAAGGAGTAGGGAATACGGACCCAGCTCAAGCGGGCCAGACGCAACACCAAGAGGGAGTGCAACAAACAGGGCCTGGGGGACGGGGGAGATGGGCACAATGGCATACATGCACAATGAGGCGTAGCACACTGCACACCCAGAGACACCCTGGATCATGTTCCAGATCCCCTTGGCACAAAAACATAGAACAAACAGCACACCCACATTGATGATGATGTGGAACTACGCCCATAGCCGACACTGCAGAACAGAGGACACAACTGGCTCTGCACATGCACACAAACATGCCCACTACAGCTGACAGAGCCGGTAACAGTGAAATTGAGTGGGTGATGACAAAGCTACATGTCCAAGCCCCAACCCGCAGCCTCCGGTGACATGTCTGCATCCAATGTACACAGCACAATGTAAAGTCGTAGGACCCAGGGCCCACATGCATACAACAAGACCACCGGGACACATGCAGAGATCATGTTGAACTGGCTCTGGGCACATGCGCCCGGCCCCTTTATTGGCAGAGCCACATTTAGTGACACTGGTGCTGGATGTACCTGGGGTGAGTGTAAGCCAACCCGCATGGAATGTCTGGTGTTGGCAACCATTTGGACATTGGACTCCAGTGCAATGGATACAAGAAACACATGCAACACAGAGACAACTGCTGAGCAACATGGGGTGAGATGGATGAAGTCCAGAGGACAGGCAACATTCAAACAGAAGTGTCCATGAGTTGCAGTGCACTGGGCTGTGGACACTAGAGGTGAGCACCCTCATGTGCAGTAAAAGTCTCATATTGTATCCCTTCAATACATTCCTGATGCAGATGCAGTGGGGTGTGTCAGACCTGCATCATCAGTGGAAGGTGTCCTCCAGGGCTAGATGCCGAAAGGTTTGAATTTATCTGAAAGCAACAAATGGAGGAGTGGAATGTGACAGCCTGTTGCCACCAACAATTCCGTATCAGCTACATGGGGGTGAAAACTGCCCCCTAGTCCATAGGCTCAGACACCACCACTGTTCAACCAGAGAGTGTCCATGAATGTCGGGGAACATACTTAGTGGCACCGGGGCTGAGTGGTAATGCAGACTGCGATGATGCCGGTACACTGATATGGACTCCGCCATTGCTGAATCATGACTCTGTGACCTACTGGACCGCAGTGTAGGCCGTAGGCAGCATTCAGCAGTGGCCCACAGCCATGTGTCTTAGGCTCACGATGCACAGTGCTAGTGACAACAGGGCAGTTGTCACTAGTGTATGAACACCTCCATAATGAAGTTCCTTTTCTCTCCGCCAAGATGCAAGGCGACATCCTCTTAGGCCTCTACTTGCATGCAATGATGTGTAATCTGCCTTTGCTTACTAGATGTTCAGTTTAAAATCTGTGGCCTTCTCAAGCACAGCCTAGGCCGAGAGCAGTGTAGGCCGGAGGCAGCGGTCAGCACAGGCCATTTACGAGAGTCGCCGGCATAGGTTGGTGGCCCCAAAGGTCTGCGTACATCAGGTTCAGTGGCACCACGTGTTCGGTCACCTCTGTGACTGTGACCCACTTTCGTCCGGACTGAGCCGCATCTTCCTCTTACTCGTCTCCGAGCAACCACTGATGTGGACTCAGCCATTCGTGATTCACGACTAGGTGCTGTATGTGAGACCTACTGGTCTGCAGGGTTGTCCTGGTCCCTCATCCACAGCTCGCCGGCTCGCGCTGGATAGGGTTTGTGGCAGCACGGCTCACCGGATGGGGTTGGACAGGATTTGTGGCAGCACAGCCCACCGGATGGCGTTGGGCAGGGTTTGTGGCAGGAGGTTTTGCAAGATGCGCATATAGCACTATGCCTCACGGATCGAAGGGGGTTTAGTGCTGTGGCCGTTGTACCGGATTTGGGGTCACTGCCATTCAGGAGCCAGGACACATTCTCACATATGTGACCCACTGGGCCGCAGAGGTCGCCGGTAGAATATGTAAATGAGAAAGGAGTAATGTAGGCCAGCATCGGGGGGACAGCGGTGGTTTGAAAGGCTGGCTGGGTCACTCGCCTTAAGCTTGGAACTTACACTGGCACACGGTGGGCCCTCCATGACACAAGCTGGTGTTGGCTGCTGATTAGTGTGGCCTGGCTACGGAGGGTCGGGTCTGACAGGTTTGTGGTCCAGCAGTTCAGGGTGCGGCAGGCGCACAGGATCTCAGGCAACTTCGCTAACAAAGACGGCATCAGCCTCGGGGTGGGAGGCGCGCCCTGGCAGAGATGTTGGGCTTTCCGGAAGAGGACAACGCCCAGGGCTATGTGCTTTTTATGCACACCCCTACGCTGGCCTGGCGAACGCCGGCCCATCCCACTCTGCTCACGCTTACGGGTGGGGCGTTATAGGCAACATTTCTGCAAGGACCCCCACTGGCTGGGGTGACATGGTTGCGTCCACTGTCTAGTACACTGCATTCATCAGAGGTGTATGTCACCATGGATATGGGTGTGTTCTGCATACTGCGGTCTGTCCAGCACTTCACCGCCACTCCATGTATTGTGTACTTTCCCAATCATGGTTCTACTGCATCCTTCACACATGCGTGTTTGCCTCCTCTCCCCACATTCGTCTGTTGTGTGGCTGAGGTGCCAAGCTATTGATTGGTCATGTTCACGGCTTACCCAGGTTACCATTGTAAGTCGTTCTAACGGGTCTGGTGGGTGGGCATGTTGTTGTGCATGTTGGTTGTGAACTTGTAACATATGAATTGCCAAAGTTGTGGATTGCATGGGTGTGGAGTTGAGGTGAGTGGGGTATTAATTGGAAACTGCCAAAGGGCTGTGTATTTCCCTTGGTGCCATCCTGGGACGGCTAATTGTTGATGGACTGTTGGAGGGTGAAGGAATCATGCACACTGGCTGTGTATTTGAAAGCGACATTGCTGTAGGTCCCACGGTGTTCTGATGTTGCCTGCACATTGATGTGCGACGTGTGCTTCCTGTTGCGATGATTGTGTGCTGTGTCACCAGGGGGCACAGGTGTCCAGTGGATTGTCCCCACCAAGTGCGTGCATCCGGCTATGGCGTATGGTCCTTGTTGGTCTCCAGCGGTTCCTGGGAATTGTGTTGGCCGTACGTGGCCTGAGATAGGAGAGAAGAGAAGAGAGAGAAGAGAGAGTGAGGGAGGAGAGAAGAGAAGATAGAGAAGAGAGAGAGAGAGAGAGAGAGAGAGAGAGAGAGAGAGAGGTACCAGGGGCTGGAGGGGGCCCGTGGCCCTCCTCCCCAGGCCGATTACAGCCCAGGGGACCCCATCCTTTAGGACCCACCCATTCTATGCAGCTCCCTGTGCCCAAAAGAAATTCTGCTTCGCTTCATGGAAGCAAGAGCAGTTTTCCTCCTCTCGCTTCCAGAGCTCCCACCATGCCAAAGCAAACTGCAATGTCCAGGGGGTGGGCACCACAGGACATTGCTGGTGCCGGGTCTGGGGGTTGCTGGTCCCCAGGGACATGGAGGGTTCCTGGAGGGGGGAAGCATGGCCCCCCTCCATTCAGATTTAAAGCCCCGGAGAAGTGGTGGTCCCCAGGGTTCTGCAACGGACCACCACATTTAAATAAAGTGTGCCCTGGGGAGGAGGTAATTCCTGTGACAGTGTGGGGGGCTCAAGCCCCCCCCACACTTTAATTTTTTTGCTAGCCCCCCGGGAGGTAGTGGTCCCGGGGCTGCATGGTGGGCAGGAGCCCCCCCAGGCCTTTTATTTAAAATAAAAGCCCTGGGGAAGTGGCGGTCTCCGTAGCTGAGTCAACAGTCTACTATGAAAATTAATTAACAATGGAGAAAAAGCATTTTGGGACCCCCTTTACTCTGCCCCTGCTTGACAAATCACCCCGAAACTTTCAACACACAAGCTGAGTTCTTCATAAGTTTTGAAAATGTTGCGACGATTCGTCCAACAGTGCCAAAGATATTGACAAATCAAAAAATGCTTTTCCTATGGAAACTAGGCCCTAACTATAACCACCTAGTATATATATATATATGAAATACCAATTGCCCAGAAGCTTAGAGGAGCACACTCGGTTCGCCTCCCCTCCAGGACTTCAGTTTCAGCCTGCTGCAATATTCATTTTGCTGAGCCTGACGCGTTTCAAGGAAAACCTCTTTTTCAAAGGCTATTGTCTGTGTGCTTCTTGTGCAATGGCTTCTGCACGTGAAATAAAAGGCGCGGTGAGTGCTCGTTTTCATTTGCATTGTTTTTATTGGTGGCTGGCTTCGTGATCCCAGCTGAATTTGCATGATCCCAATGTTGCATTATGGGACATCTACTCCCTCGAGCTGTTCATTATTTCCCTAAGTGGGTCCCAAGCGCCTTTTACAAGATTACACAATGTTTTAGTCCTTAAGTAGGATTGTGACAGGTTGAAGACTTGGCTCACCGTGCTGCATGTTGCCAGGAAAAGTTCCCAATCACAGCCTCTCCGGTCGTTGTGAGATGGTGCTTCCTCTCTCGGCAGGGCTGCCGAGTATAAATGAAATACCAATTGCCCAGAAGCTTAGAGGAGCACACTCGGTTCGCCTCCCCTCCAGGACTTCAGTTTCAGCCTGCTGCAATATTCATTTTGCTGAGCCTGACGCGTTTCAAGGAAAACCTCTTTTTCAAAGGCTATTGTCTGTGTGCTTCTTGTGCAATGGCTTCTGCACGTGAAATAAAAGGCGCGGTGAGTGCTCGTTTTCATTTGCATTGTTTTTATTGGTGGCTGGCCTCGTGATCCCAGCTGAATTTGCATGATACCAATGTTGCATTATGGGACATCTAGTCCCTCGAGCTGTTCATTATTTCCCTAAGTGGGTCCCAAGCGCCTTTTACAAGATTACACAATGTTTTAGTCCTTAAGTAGGATTGTGGCAGGTTGAAGACTTGGCTCACCGTGCTGCATGTTCCCAGGAAAAGTTCCCAATCACAGCCTCTCCGGTCGTTGTGAGATGGTGCTTCCTCTCTCGGCAGGGCTGCCGAGTATAAATGAAATACCTATTGCCCAGAAGCTTAGAGGAGCACACTCGGTTCGCCTCCCCTCCAGGACTTCAGTTTCAGCCTGCTGCAATATTCATTTTGCTGAGCCTGACGCGTTTCAAGGAAAACCTCTTTTTCAAAGGCTATTGTCTGTGTGCTTCTTGTGCAATGGCTTCTGCACGTGAAATAAAAGGCGCAGTGAGTGCTCTGTTTCATTTGCATTGTTTTTATTGGTGGCTGGCCTCGTGATCCCAGCTGAATTTGCATGATACCAATGTTGCATTATGGGACATCTAGTCCCTCGAGCTGTTCATTATTTCCCTAAGTGGGTCCCAAGCGCCTTTTACAAGATTACACAATGTTTTAGTCCTTAAGTAGGATTGTGGCAGGTTGAAGACTTGGCTCACCGTGCTGCATGTTGCCAGGAAAAGTTCCCAATCACAGCCTCTCCGGTCGTTGTGAGATGGTGCTTCCTCTCTCGGCAGGGCTGCCGAGTATAAATGAAATACCAATTGCCCAGAAGCTTAGAGGAGCACACTCGGTTCGCCTCCCCCCCAGGACTTCAGTTTCAGCCTGCTGCAATATTCATTTTGCTGAGCCTGACGCGTTTCAAGGAAAACCTCTTTTTCAAAGGCTATTGTCTGTGTGCTTCTTGTGCAATGGCTTCTGCACGTGAAATAAAAGGCGCGGTGAGTGCTCGTTTTCATTTGCATTGTTTTTATTGGTGGCTGGCCTCGTGATCCCAGCTAAATTTGCATGATACCAATGTTGCATTATGGGACATCTAGTCCCTCGAGCTGTTCATTATTTCCCTAAGTGGGTCCCAAGCGCCTTTTACAAGATTACACAATGTTTTAGTCCTTAAGTAGGATTGTGGCAGGTTGAATACTTGGCTCACCGTGCTGCATGTTGCCAGGAAAAGTTCCCAATCACAGCCTCTCCGGTCGTTGTGAGATGGTGCTTCCTCTCTCGGCAGGGCTGCCGAGTATAAATGAAATACCAATTGCCCAGAAGCTTAGAGGAGCACACTCGGTTCGCCTCCCCTCCAGGACTTCAGTTTCAGCCTGCTGCAATATTCATTTTGCTGAGCCTGACGCGTTTCAAGGAAAACCTCTTTTTCAAAGGCTATTGTCTGTGTGCTTCTTGTGCAATGGCTTCTGCACCAACCCTCCCTGGAACTCACTCAGAGTCATCAAATGGATCTTTTAATTGAACTGATAGATTCGAACTCACTCCTGCATGGCAGACTACATGCCCCACAACACCCCGGGTTTTCAAGTAACCACATGACAATGGAGGCGGGGTTGAGGTGAAATACAACAAGCAATAACCTCATGCAGGCTTGGAGTTCGTTTGTTCACGCCCAGGATGAAGGGGCATGAAGCCCCGAAACGCGTCGGCGATAGATAATTTTGCCGGGGAAGAAAGATGCAAAGCAGCACATTTAGCCTGGAAGGCGGGAGGTGACGTGTGCCTTCTCAATGCTCAGGGCATTTTTGTTTAAAGATTAGCGCACGGCGGCCCGGCCGTGGAGAAGAGCACCACCGGCAGCTGAGGGAAACGCCCTCCATCGGTTGCACGGAGCTGAAGCTTGGAACTGGTCCGAACTGTAAACAGCGTCACGTCCCTAAGTGCACAATGGGCTTGCACCAACCCTCCCTGGAACTCACTCAGAGTCATCAAATGGATCTTTTAATTGAACTGAGAGATTCGAACTCACTCCTGCATGGCAGACTACATGCCCCACAACACCCCGTGTTTTCAAGTAACCACATGACAATGGAGGCGGGGTTGAGGTGAAATAAAACAAGCAATAACCTCATGCAGGGTTGGAGTTCGTTTGTTCACGCCCAGGATGAAGGGGCATGAAGCCCCGAAACGCGTCGGAGATAGATAATTTTGCCGGGGAAGAAAGATGCAAAGCAGCACATTTAGCCTGGAAGGCGGGAGGTGACGTGTGCCTTCTCAATGCTCAGGGCATTTTTGTTTAAAGATTAGCGCACGGCGGCCCGGCCGTGGAGAAGAGCACCACCGGCAGCTGAGGGAAACGCCCTCCATCAGTTGCACGGAGCTGAAGCTTGGAACTGGTCCGAACTGTAAACAGCGTCACGTCCCTAAGTGCACAATGGGCTTGCACCAACCCTCCCTAGAACTCACTCAGAGTCATCAAATGGATCTTTTAATTGAACTGATAGATTCGAACTCACTCCTGCATGGCAGACTACATGCCCCACAACACCCCGTGTTTTCAAGTAACCACATGACAATGGAGGCGGGGTTGAGGTGAAATAAAACAAGCAATAACCTCATGCAGGCTTGGAGTTCGTTTGTTCACGCCCAGGATGAAGGGGCATGAAGCCCCGAAACGCGTCGGCGATAGATAATTTTGCCGGGGAAGAAAGATGCAAAGCAGCACATTTAGCCTGGAAGGCGGGAGGTGACGTGTGCCTTCTCAATGCTCAGGGCATTTTTGTTTAAAGATTAGCGCACGGCGGCCCGGCCGTGGAGAAGAGCACCACCGGCAGCTGAGGGAAACGCCCTCCATCGGTTGCACGGAGCTGAAGCTTGGAACTGGTCCGAACTGTAAACAGCGTCACGTCCCTAAGTGCACAATGGGCTTGCACCAACCCTCCCTGGAACTCACTCAGAGTCATCAAATAGATCTTTTAATTGAACTGATAGATTCGAGCTCACTCCTGCATGGCAGACTACATGCCCCACAACACCCCGTGTTTTCAAGTAACCACATGACAATGGAGGCGGGGTTGAGGTGAAATAAAACAAGCAATAACCTCATGCAGGCTTGGAGTTCGTTTGTTCACGCCCAGGATGAAGCGGCATGGAGCCCCGAAACGCGTCGGCAATAGATAATTTTGCCGGGGAAGAAAGATGCAAAGCAGCACATTTAGCCTGGAAGGCGGGAGGTGACGTGTGCCTTCTCAATGCTCAGGGCATTTTTGTTTAAAGATATATATATATATATATATATATATATATATATATATTTATATATTTATATATATATATATATATATATATATATATATATATATATATATATATATATATATATATATATATATATTCACGAAGAACTCCAAACACGCCACTTCCAACCAAGCAGATCGGCGAAGCGCTAAACAGGAGACGGACCACCAGATTGGATAACAGATCTTTAATCCACGTTAGAAGTCATTTGCTGGAAATGCATAACGCGTTTCGTGCTACAAGCCCTTGTTCACATGCATAAAGCTTTCTGTTACATTTTTGATTTTTATAATGCCAAGTGACCACCAGTGCAAGCCCCTCCTACACGTCATGTGATCATAAACAGAGTAGAAATACTTCTGACCGCGATATGAGCAAACAAGCTCAATAAATAGTATAAATACTAATATCAAACATGTTAACATTGTTTGTATAGAAGCAATAAAAACCATCACCGGATAAATCCGTTAATTGCTTTAGTTCTATCATAATTTATCACAAACAAACACCCATAAAAATCATGGGTGGAGCGGGCCCTTATTAATAGTATGTCACTAACTTGCTCAGCGGTGGGCATAGACCAGTGAATAAAGTGTCAAGTGCTATAAAAGTGTAAACAGTGCATGTCCTAAAGTGCAAATATCATAATAATATAAATATAGCAATTTATTTACAAGAGAAGAGACAAAGTGCATGATACATGATAAAACTACCTGCATTTAGAAATTGTTATTCCATGCTAATTACACAGATGGACAAAAGTCTCATTCTGTATAATAAAAGCTTATACAAAACATTTCATTTTATTAACAGGGCTTATATATATATACATATATATATACACTGAAAAAAACATAGGTTTCAGCCACGTTATAGTTAGGAATTAGCATTTAAAAAACCTTAGAAATTCACTGAAAAAACCATAGGTTTCACACATGTTATAGTTAGCTGGACATTTCACTCGTACAAAACCTTTGAAATTTCCCCGTTATAGTTAGTTCAGGTAACTATAACTCGAGCGCCCGCAATGCACTGCTGATGACGTCACATATTACATCACTCATGACATGGTCAGTGACATCACTCATGACTCCCTGATCCGTAATCCAGGTGGTGGAAAATAACTTTATAAAAAGGGTCCTATCAGTTCCTAAAGGTTCCTCAAATATTTTCTGCCACAAAGAAATCGGTATGGCCTGTGTTTCTGATATAATTCGCTTGTCCCCTCTACTGTTATGGGATAAAATTTGGAAATCTGAAGACCTGCAACTTACCAAAGACATTATTACCGATTGCATGGCTTTAGAAAACTCAAAACAGATTCCCTGGTTGTCTTATGTCTATAATATGTTGAAAAAGATTGGACTGGGGTCATATTACGACAATCCAGAAAGAATTGAGGGAAACTATAAGGCGGATATAAAAGCAAGGTATTGGGAAACACTGAACCCACCGCCTATAGTCAATGTTACTGACAATGCTATTGCCTATGCCTGTAAACCCCAACCTCAGTTTTATTTAACATTTACTGTTAATGTGCAATGGCGATTCCTTCTAACAAGGTTTAGGCTGGAGATTCTGCACTTCTTGCTTGCATTCCCGAAACAAGGGGGTTGGTGTGAGAGGCTGCCCCCTTGCCCTTGTAATAATAGGGATAGACAAAGCACTTTACATCTGGTTCTTTATTGCTCCCTATATAAGGAGCCAAGACTCCGGTTTATCAAACCAATCCTGAAGGGGAGGCAACCTTGCACTTATGAGGAAGGGTACGAATATCTGTCATCATTATCCTCCGTAGAAATCTGCTGTTCCATGTTAAATTTTATTAGAATCTCACTAAAGATTAGGAAGACTTATGGGTAGTATTACATGTATAGAATTTTTCCTGTTGAAAATCATGTCTTGTATATTCTTTTATGGTCATTATTATGTCTTTCTAATGTCTTTCTTAAATTCTGGAAAAATCGTGCTTTTTAAATCAGAACTTTTTAATCCTATGAGGCATGATGAATTGTATGTTCAATACTTTTATGATTCATTTTATGTATCGAATAAAGTTTTTGAAACGAAACGACTCCATGATGACATCTCAAATGACATCACTGATGACATCACTGATGACATCATCCAGTGAATGTGTGTCTTTCTGAAAAATAAATATTTTTTATATATGTATAGAAGTGTGGCTCAATAGTTAGAGTGGTCTGCTTAATTCAGACACTCTGTTCATCACCACCCCCTTTTATATATCATTTTGTCCACCATAAGCGTGGAAGGGTATACTCAGATGTGAGTCCCTTGCTCATTGCACCATCAGGATTCAAGCAAGCCGGGCCGAAGACGGCTGAAATGCCAGAAACCGGTCCCCGGAAGCTTGTTTCCTTCCCAGTATAAGAATTGGCTTGGTAGTTTGGTTTGCCCTGTTCCCATCATGCACTGGGACAGGAACAGACTAATTTGCATGTAGCCAGGTTCTGAGCTGGGATGGTGCAGTGAGCTAAAAAAACGGTGATGGATCAAGCCCTGATCTTTGGACTGGGTAAGAGTGGTCTGCTTAATTCAGACACTCTGTTCATCACCACCCCCTTTTATATATCATTTTGTCCACCATAAGCGTGGAAGGGTATACTCAGATGTGAGTCCCTTGCTCATTGCACCATCAGGATTCAAGCAAGCCGGGCCGAAGATGGCTGAAATGCCAGAAACCGGTCCCCGGAAGCTTGTTTCCTTCCCAGTATAAGAATTGGCTTGGTAGTTTGGTTTGCCCTGTTCCCATCATGCACTGGGACAGGAACAGACTAATTTGCATGTAGCCAGGTTCTGAGCTGGGATGGTGCAGTGAGCTAAAAAACGGTGATGGATCAAGCCCTGATCTTTGGACTGGGTAAGAGTGATCTGCTTAATTCAGACACTCTGTTCATCACCACCCCCTTTTATATATCATTTTGTCCACCATAAGCGTAGAAGGGTATACTCAGATGTGAGTTCCTTGCTCATTGCACCATCAGGATTCAAGCAAGCCGGGCCGAAGACGGCTGAAATGCTAGAAACCGGTCCCCGGAAGTTTGTTTCCTTCCCAGTATAAGAATTGGCTTGGTAGTTTGGTTTGCCCTGTTCCCATCATGCACTGGGACAGGAACAGACTAATTTGCATGTAGCCAGGTTCTGAGCTGGGATGGTGCAGTGAGCTAAAAAACGGTGATGGATCAAGCCCTGATCTTTGGACTGGGTAAGAGTGATCTGCTTAATTCAGACACTCTGTTCATCACCACCCCCTTTTATATATCATTTTGTCTACCATAAGCGTGGAAGGGTATACTCAGATGTGAGTCCCTTGCTCATTGCACCATCAGGATTCAAGCAAGCCGGGCCGAAGACGGCTGAAATGCTAGAAACCGGTCCCCGGAAGTTTGTTTCCTTCCCAGTATAAGAATTGGCTTGGTAGTTTGGTTTGCCCTGTTCCCATCATGCACTGGGACAGGAACAGACTAATTTGCATGTAGCCAGGTTCTGAGCTGGGATGGTGCAGTGAGCTAAAAAACGGTGATGGATCAAGCCCTGATCTTTGGACTGGGTAAGAGTGGTCTGCTTAATTCAGACACTCTGTTCATCACCACCCCCTTTTATATATCAATAGTTAGAGCGGCAGATCCTGATGCAGAGGTCTGGCCCGGACCAGGGTTTCAATTTCAATTTCCCCGAACCTGATAATTCTCGCCTCGGTGCCTATTCTAATCATGGGTCACACTCTGCAACTCTGGGCAATAGCTTGCTTAATCTCCACAATGGCCCCAACAGCGCTAGGATGCCTGGCTTCACCATGGGGGTGCCCAGGAGTGGGCACTTCACAGGGAAAGGCCAGGAAGGGTTCCACAGCGGTATGTGTACAGCGCCTTGAGACCCCTTCGGGGGTGATTCGTGCGCTATATAAGCACTACATTTACATTTTAAATTTACATCTAAAGGTCGATGGAAGAATACATGGGTAAATAAGTGTCTAAAAGGATTCTTTTTTGTAAAATTGATTGTATAACTGACTTATTAAGTGTATCTTAGTGAATACATGTATTATCGAGTAATGTTTGAATATGTAAATATATGTATCAGTGTCTCACTTTGTGTATAAGTGGCTGCATGGGTTGGTGAGTAGCCACATGAGTGTCTATATGGGTTGTTAGTTGGTTTTTTGAGTATCAGAATGAGTGTCTGTATGGTTTGTTGGGAGGTATTATTTAAGGCACAGATGCTTGAATGACTGACTCACTGTTTGTATGTGTTTTCAAAACAGCATGTGTGCAGGACTGTATGGGTAGATGAGTGTGTGTATGGGTGTGTTAGTGAGTGAATGACTGTCTTAATAGTATCTTTATGAGTAACTACATATGTTTTAAACTATTATATGTGAGTATTGGTGTATATAAGTGAGTATATATTAGAGTGAAAGATTGGAAGAGTTCCTGTACAAATAAGTATTTGTTTCTATAAGTGATTGTTTAAGAGAGCAAGTATGTGTACGTTTCTGTAGAAGTAAGTGTAGTGGTGTGTGTATAGCTGTATATGCAAGTAAATGAATGTTTGATAGTTTATTTTCATGTGTGAGTATCTGTGTGAGTAACTCTGTGTATGTGTGTCGGTGTGCAACAGGATGTATAGGTGTATGAGTACATATGATGAGTGAGTACATGTATGAGTGACTATATAGAACTATTGGTGAATGAGTGGATGTGTACGTAGATTTTGGAATTACTGAATAGGTTGTTCTAACTGGTATTGGTATCTCCATTTTTTTGAAAATGTTAGGTTCTATTTTTGAATGTGTGTATCAATGGTTATATTAGGGTGAGAGGAGGTCTGCCACTCTTTCATAAGGATGATGTCATCAGTGATGTCATCAGTGATGTCATTTGAGATGTCATCAGTGATGTCATGAGTGATGTCACTGACCATGTCATGAGTGATATAATATGTGACGTCATCAGCAGTGCATTGCGAGCGCGCAAGTTATAGTTAACTGAACTAACTATAACGGGGGAATTTCAAAGGTTTTGTATGAGTGAAATGTCCAGCTAACTATAACATGTGCGAAACCTATGGTTTTTTCAGTGAATTTCTAAGGTTTTTTTAAATGCTAATTCCTAACTATAACGTGGCTGAAAGCTATGGTTTTTTCAGTGAATTTCAAAGGTTTTTTAAGTGATAATTTTTAAATGTATTAATTAATATATTATTTTCTTTTTATACTAATTTCTTTCATTTTTATTATAAATATTTATATTTATTTTATTTGATAAATTATATTTTATATTCTTAATGTAAAATAATAACCAAACGATTTTTGTTAAATTAATAATAAAAAATTCAATATATTAAAATTAAATTCGAAAGAAATTTTTTTGGGGGGTAATCGATCGCACCATACGTTGTACTGTAAATCATCCTCTGCACGTATCAGCGGATACGTTACGCATGCGCTTTCACGTTGAGCATCGCATCTACGCTTGTGAGTGACGTCATGTACGGCGCCCCGTACACGCACTTTGCGAAAGTTTCTAAGGGGTCCATTACGATGTCGGGCGGTTTGCCTCCATCAGGCTGGTGGTGGCCACCGCCGGCCTGGCGGTGGCCACCGCCGGCCTGGCGGAGGCAAACCGCCCGACATCGCAAGCCCAAATACCCCCCGCCATATTAGGAAGGCGGAGGGGAAGGTGGGGGTGCAAAATACCGCCCGCCTGTTTTCCGCCCCGGTCGCCTTGCGGCCGGGACGGAAAACGAGTAACATGCAGGCGGTGTCTGTCAGACACCACCCGCAATATTACAATGGGCTTTTTTCAATGCCTTTCCGTGGTGGCAATGCCGCCACAGACAGACATGCGGTGTTCACTCTGGGGGCCCCCTGTGGGCCATCAGAGTGAAGGCCAAAGGGGGTGGCACATGGGGGGTACCTGTGGTACCCCCCTGCCTTTGCATAATCGAAGAGGCAGGCACCGCGCGGTGCCTGCCGCTTCGATTGTGCAAAGGCGTGCTTTTGTTTTTAACATTGTGGCGGGCGGAGCAGTGAGCACCGCCCGCCACAATGTTAAATTGAGGAATGCGCCCGCCACAGTTAGCATCCTAATGGCAATGTCGGTACCCCCGCCCTTTAGGCGGGCGGTCCCGAGTTCCGCTACGGTGGCGGGCGGGCAAAGCCCACCCGCCATCCTAATGTGCCCCCTAATTGTTCAAAAACATATATTTATGTATTTAATGTACATATTGAGGGAAGACATTATGTAGGATAATAATGAAACAAGTTTTTTTAAACTTTTAATAAGCTTATATTACTTTTAAAAGCAATTACGCAAATCGCGGCGTTACGTCGTACGTACCCGCACCGTAAGAGCATCGTAAGCGCACAGTAAGAGTACACAAAGCCATGTGACTTTAAAAGAAGAGATTTGATTGGTTCATATTACTTCCTATTCCAACTGTTGTAAGACCCCTCCCATTTTAATCATTCTTTCTAAACTTTCTCAGGAGAAGGATATCTTCTATGGAGCTAGTGAGAAAGAACCTGCCTGCACCATGTCTCAATTTTTAGAATCTTCTACAGAGCACTCCAAAGAAGAAGGATTTGTAAGTGAGGAGCCTTAACCTAAAAAAAAGAGGCCATAATTTGGAATTTTTTTAGCTTCCATGAAGGACAAAAAAAAGTCAATGTCCCTAAGGTCACATGTAAAATATGTGACAGTACTTTGTCCAGGGGTGATCCTAATAAGAAATATTCTTTTGGGACTGTTAGCATGGTTCGCCATGTTAAAAACTTACATCCCAACAATTGGACGAGACAAGTAACCCAAAGAATGGACGAGGAGCAGGGCTCTGCTGTGCCAAGCACATCAAGTGCACCACCACCACCACAACCACTACCGAGCAGTATGATTCCCAGCATCCAACCGAAACTTGGAGATCTAACAATTCATTGCAAGATTTGCAATCAATTAATATCCTATGGAGAACAATTCATCGAGCTGATTCTTCGGAAGAAGAGGAGCCACAACTGCTCTCGTTAAATTATTATTATTTTTTTAGTTTTGTGTTCTTGGTCCACAGTTTTTTGGTTTAAAAAGTTACATTTTTCTGTTTAAAAAAAAAAAAACTTCTTCAAAGAAATATAAAACAACAAAGACAAAAAAACAGTTCTTTTCAGAACTACCTCCACTGGTCAAAAAAAAGAACTATATTTCTATGTTAGTGTGTAAAAGTTTGTCAGAATGAATGTGTAGTTCATAAATGAATAAATGAATACATTAGTAGTGTATGGTGAATGTGAAAGTGCAGAACTATAAGGATGTGCTACAGCATAAATCTATAAGGTGTTTACCTATAGTATACTGTAATACCTCCGAAGCACTTTAATGTAACATATGCATATAAATATGATACAAGTCTATGCTTATATTGGCACTACTGGTGAAACTGCCTGGATGAATTTGTATGTATTAGGGTCGGTTTTACAACCCCCCTGTCCCTTTTTTACAGAACCGTTGCATCACTTTTGTGATGCAGTGGTGCTGCAAAAGATGTGCCATGGTGTATGGTATTTACAATGTGACGCAATTGGAAGGTGTGTCACATTGTAAAGCCCTATGCCAGAAGGAGGCTTTCCTGCGCAGTTGAGGGGTGTTCTGGCGCATAAAGGATTCCTAAAAGTGACTAAGTGAAATCTATAAGATTTCATTCAGGCACTTTTGGGCTTATACTGCATCAAAACCGTGCACCTGCTTGAAGCAGGTATAAGGATTGACACAGCATAATGACCATAGGACCCCAACAACATTGCTGGAGCTGCATTGCACTTGCAAAACAAGTCAAACAATGTGCCACCTTCATAGCAGAGATACATCACATATCTGTACCGTTTTTGCCCCATAGTGCAACACATTGTAAATACGGTGCATGCATGGTGTTAAAGTTACACTGCGCAATAACTGGCATCTCTATGGGGATCTACTACCTATTGTACATCTACTGATTAGTGTTTTAATGTAGTGAATGCCTTACCACAGAATGATCAATGAATCACTATAACAGTATACCAAGATTGAAAGAGTGTTTGGTGGAAGTGTAAGGATAGAAACTGCGGAATTCAACATATAAAAGGCAAAATTGCAGGGACATAGAACAGTGAGCGCATAGTCTATAGGGGTTTGAAGTACTCCTTGCCCTAAGGCCCACTTTGCACTATGAATACTTGGCTACTGACATAGCACCTCATTTATGAGATTTTGCTGTAGGGAAGCACAGCCGGCCTTCCTGCCTAGGAGGCATAAGCTTTTGCCACTGCCTCAGATTTACTATTTCTCGAAAATCTAGGGCAGTGTCAAAAAGCTATAGGTGTTACTGTGAATGGTCCCAGCAACACCCATTGCATGCCCCTTTAACGCAGAACACTATGTTAAAGGGGCTGATATTTTTATGTAGCAGTATGCCCAAAAAAATATTGGGTTATTTGTGCCTGATAAATACCACGTAGACAGCTGTGCCACAGAACATCACAAAAAGTGACATTCCGATGGCACAAATAGCCACATGAAATGGTAGAATGAGAGTGATTGCTGAAAGTCTAATGATACAGACTGGGGAATTCAATGTATAAAGAACTTGTTTGTAGGTACATAGAAGACTGCTTGCATAATCTATACAGGTTTAAAGCAGTCCATGGCCTAAGGCAGAGCTTTCCAAACTGTGTGTCCCGACACAGTACTGTGTCACCTACAAATAGTGGGTGTGTCGCAGGTACTTAGCAGATATGATCTTTGAAACACCTGTGAAGTGCAGCAGTGCTAACAGCTCTCATCTCCAGGCTAGAGGAAGGAAAATGCCGCCTGTCTATCAACTACAAAAAAGCACACTAAAGGCTTTCAGTGTTAATCGGGGCTCTGCAATTCCTTTTGTGGAAATTCTTTCGGTGTCTCGAACTTGCAGAACAAAGCCTTAACCTTGGCCTCGGCGGCCTGCGCACAGCGAAGCCAGGGAAGCCTCTAGCAGATAAGCTGGATGTACAGTATGCATACCAAGTTAAAAATGTGTGTGCATGTGTTCATAGTTTATCTTCACTTTTGGTGCACATCAGAGCTATTCTGTATAGAACCATTAGAGAGACGTTCCATGGCTGCTCTCTGAAAATTCAAGGCACGTTCTCTCCGCTTGCTCTCTTATTTATTGATGGTAGAATATTCGTGATATACACTCAAAATATCGAGTTTTAAATATTGATTTGCATTAATATCGAATAAAAAATATAGAATGGACACAATATCGAATGGACAGAATATTGACTACAAAAATATGGAATAGAATGGCAGTAATATCAAATTCAAAATATAGAATGGACAAAATATAGAATGGACAGAATATAGACAACAAAAATATAGAATGGACAGAATATAGACAACAAAAATATAGAATGGACAGCATATAGACGACAAAAATATCGAATTTGAGGTAAGTAAGTTGATATCAATTTTTTAATAATATCCAATTGTTTAAAGTATTTTTTATGTTAGTATATGTGTGAAAAGTGTATATTTATTTGGTAAATTATTTAAATTAATTAATTTTATGTATTTAATTTTTGCGTAATATAATTTTGGAGCGGGTTGTGGGTTTATAGGGGAATAGGGTGGGAAGTAATTTAATTATAATTAATTAAATATGTTAATTTATTTATTGGTAATTGCTTTGAATTAATTGTTAATTAATTGTTGTTAATTAATTAAAATATAATTTGCAATTAATTTTAATTAATTAATTAATTGATAATTATGTTAATTTTATTAATTTATTTTCTGTAGCGGGTTGTGGGTTTATAGGGGAATAGGGTGGGAAGTAATTTAATTATAATTAATACATTTTTTATATTCATTTATTGGTATTTATACTGAATTAATTGTTATTTAAAATTTTAATTGGTAATTAATCAAAATATAATTGCAATTCATTTTAATTAATTGATTAATTGATAATTATGTTAATTTTATTAATTTATTTTCTGTTGCGGGTTGTGGGGTTTTAGGGGAATAGTGTGGGGAGTAATTTGATTATAATTGATTAAATGTTTTAATTTATGTGTTAGAATTTATTTTCAATTAATTGTTAATCATTTTTCAATTGTTAATTATTTAATTGTAAATTGGTAATTATTTTGTATTATTAGGTAATGATTTTTAATAAATAGTTTTTATTTGTATTTTTAATTGATTAATCATTATATTATATTAAATTGGTTATTATTTTAATTAATTTGTAATTGGTATTAATATATACATATTTTTAATTAATATATGAAGTATTTACTTTCCTTACTGTTGCACTCACTGGAGTGGGAATAGTAATTTTTACCCTCCCGCAATCCAGCGTCTTCCCTACTGTTGCACTCTCTGGAGTGGGAATAGAAATTTTTACCCCTACGCTATCCAACGCTTTCCCTACTGTTGCACTCACTGGAGTGGGAATAGTAATTTTACCCCCCTGCTATCCAACGTCTTCCCTACTGTTGAACTCTCTGGAGTGGGAATAGTAATTTTTACCCCTACGCTATCCAACGCTTTCCCTACTGTTGTACTCTCTGGAGTGGGAATAGTAATTTTTACCCCTACACTATCCAACGCTTTCCCTACTGTTCACTCACTGGAGTGTGAATAGTAATTTTTACCCCTACGCTATCCAAAGCTTTCCCTACTGTTGCACTCACTGGAGTAAGAATAGTAATTTTTACCCCTATGCTATCCAACTCTTTCCCTATTGCTGCACTCTCTGGAGTGGGAATAGTAATTTTTACCCTCTTGCTATCCAACGCCTTCCCTACTGTTGCACTCACTGGAGTGGGAATAGTAATTTTTACCCCTACGCTATCCAACGCTTTCCCTTCTGTTGCACTCTCCGGAGTGGGAATAGTAATTTTTACCCCTACGCTATCCAACGCTTTCCCTACTGTTGCACTCACTGGAGTGTGAATAGTAATTTTTACCCCTACACTATCCAATGCTTTCCCTACTGTTGCACTCACTGGAGTAGGAATAGTAACTTTTACCCCTATGCTATCCAACGTTTTCCTTACTGTTGCACTCTCTGGAGTGGGAATAGTAATTTTTACCCCTACGCTATCCAACGCTTTCCCTACTGTTGCACTCTCTTGAGTGGGAATAGTAATTTTGACCTCTAGGCTATCCAACGCTTTCCCTACTGTTGCACTCTCTGAAGTGGGAATAGTAATTTTGACCCTTCCGCTATCCAACGCTTTCCCTACTGTTGCACTCTCTGGAGTGGGAATACTAATTTTTACCCCTCCGCTATCCAATGCTTTCGCTACTGTTGCACTCTCTGGAGTAGGAATAGTAATTTTTACCCCTACGCTATCCAATGCTTTCCCTACTGTTGCACTCTCTGGAGTGGGAATAGTAATTTTGACCTCTACGCTATCCAACGCTTTCCCTACTGTTGCACTCACTGGAGTGGGAATAGTAATTTTTACCCTCCCGCTATCCAACGCTTTCCCTACTTTTACACTCACTGGAATGTGAATAATAATTTTTACCCCTACGCTATCCAACGCTTTCTCTACTGTTGCACTCACTGGAGTGGTAATAGTAAATTTTACCCTTTCCGCCATCCTACGGTAAAAATATTTTATATTTTTTATTAATATTACGTTCATATATATGTATTAATAAATAAATGTGTGTTTTTTTTAACTTACATTAATTATTTATTAATTTTAAAGTTGTTTAAGTATTTTAAGTATGTTAAAGTTAATTATATTTATTATTTCATTAATTTTTAATTACTTCAAAGCATTTTAAAAAAATCGATATTTTGACTAACTATATTTTTTACATCAATATTTTTGATTCGATATTTTTGTACTTACCTATTTGGAGATAGGAAGTCGATATTTTGGCCTTCTATATTTTTTACTCGATATTATGGTAGTTCTATATTTTTGACATCGATATTGTATCAGTGACCCAATATTCATGATGTGTTGAAAGCTAAAACTGTGCACAATTTAGCAAGAGTAAACCCTATTGAAGAAGTGCTCTGCGTATGGATCAAGGTTTGGCTTTTCTTGTGTTAGTGGTCTCTACACGGCAGACATCTGCTCTTGCAAAGGGCTCCAGTAAACCCCTTTCAGGGTAGAAACTAGTATAGAACTCAACTTCAGTTGGGTGTAAGGGAAGGTTTCTTGCTGGAAGAAAATTGCAAAACATGCTGGCTTCCCCCTCTGCGGCCTTGTAGCAACAGAGAGAGAGTGAGACAGAGAGAGTGAGTGACACAGACAGAGAGAGAGTAAGAGAAAGGTAGAGAGCAACCGAGAGGAAGGTAAACAGAGAGAGAGACGAAGGGAGACAGAAAGAGACAGAGAGAGAGGGAGGGAGAGAGAGAGAGAGACAGAGAGAGGGAGGTAGAGAGAGAGATAAAGACAGAGACAGAGACAGACAGACAGAGACAGAGACAGGGACAGGGGCAGAGAGATAGAGGCAGAGACAGACAGAGAAAGAGAGGGAGACAGAGGTAGGAAGACAGCGACAGACAGAGACGAAGATAGAGGGTGACAGACAAAGGGAGGGTAACAAACAGAGGGAGGGAGACAGAGAAAGAAGGAAACTGTGGGAGACAAACAGAAAGGGAGAGTGAGGGAGACAAAGGGATGGAGACAGAGGAATATAGACCTGGAAATAAAAGCTATAAAACACAACTTTGCTGGTGCATAGAAGAGTGCATACATAATCTATAGAGGTTTGAAGCAGTCCATGTCCTAAGGCCCACTTTCACCATGAGTACTTGGATACTACCTGAATGATTACAATTCTACAAGAAGAGTCTCTCAAACCATTTTTAATTTTAAATCAAACATTTATTCCTGTAACATTTTATAATTTAATAGAGTTTCTAACATCATTTCATCTGAAAATTCATTTTCTGGATGATCAATTTCAAAGTCATATCATGAAACTCGATGTCGTCTAATGCTTCAACAAAATCATCATCTAATGTTTCATCTAAAAAATCGCAGGTGATATCTCCAGCAGCAATACTTTCATCTTCATTCTCACTCCCCATGAAAGGTATATTTAGCTCCTCTATCAGATTGTTACTCATTTCAAAACTAATTTCCATATTGTTCTGTTCTTCTTCCATAGTGAATTTTTTTAATGTTGTTGTTCCTTGTAGAAAAACATAAACACTTCATGTTATCATTTTTCCTAATACATAATACAAAACTAGGTTCATCAACTATTTCACAGTTTAAAAAATACTATGCAAAAACCATTCTAAACTACTTTATATCAATAAAATTGCTTATATGAATTTTTAGTTTTAAAATGTCCTTACATTTTCAAACCAGTCACTCTTTCTCACTATAGAAAAAAACTAGGGCTATTATAATAAAATGCAGTACTAAAAAAAGTACAAAATATCTATTCACCTTACCAGTTCCAAAGTAGTTGATGTGTTGTAGTTAAATGCAAAGAATACAGGTACACTCAGTATATATTTTATTACATTTCTTCAAAAATGTTTAAAAGATACAAACCGTCTTTACAAACTTATGTACACCATGGACGTTCTCTTTCTTCAGCTCTGTAGAAGTACATCCCATTGATCATTTTTAACAGTTAGTTATACCTACCTTCAAAATAATAAATAAAAAAATAAAAAAAATTATAAATTTAGCATCTGTAGAAGACAAAAAAAATACAGTTACAATTTATCTTTTACAACACAAAATCATTTGTAAAGCATTTCACATGCCTTTTTTTGCTGTTCTCAGAATATTTTGAAATTCGCTAGAAACAGTGAGTTCAATAGTACTCACCACATAACAGCGGGCAAAAAAAGACAATCAAGAAGATTATCTTAAAAAAACCAAACAACAATCTCAATAACAATCTTAAATGTTTTTTTCTAAGACCAATTTGTTACATAACTATGAGGCATGGCAAACAATCTTGAAAAAACAAAACACCATCATTAATTTTCTTCCATTATAAATAATGTTACTTACAAATTTATGCTACCAAAATTTACAACAAAAAGTCATTAAGGGTTTCACATATTTTTCCCCATGGCCAAATAGTATGTGTGAAATACTTAGTTTAAAAGATGTTCAATAGGAACTCTGAGTGTCTGCCTTACAGCCTTCTGATCCAAAACCACTGACATCATTTGCACAGTCCTCCACTGCTCATCCATCCGTCCAACGCTATTCAACATCTCCATGGCAACCCTTACACAAGTGGCCCACCATCTCAACCACAACATTATCTACTACATCGATTACACCCAGCTCATCCTCTTCCTCACCAAGGAGCCACATACCACAAAAAACAACTTCCACAACGCAATTAAGGATTTCAACAAGTGGATAAGGAGCACCTCTTAAAACATGAATTCACACAACATGAAGATACTCATCCTCAGACTCACCCCCTTAGCTTCAGATGACTCTTGCTGGCCAACTACACTGTGAACAGTACCAACACCTACTGACCATGTACACAACTTATGATTCATATTGAACTCCTCCCTCTACAAGTGTAAACAAGTCTACTGCATTTCCTCATACTGCTATAACACCCTCCACATGCTCTGCAACATTTATAAGTACATCCTAAAGAAAAGAAGAAAAAATAGAGTACACTGTGGCAACACCCTCTACACAAGAAATCCAGCCAAACACCTATAACGACTACAACCATTCAAAGCACCTCTACCTGAGTGATCTTCAATGTCCACTGCTAGAGCCACATCACCCACGACATGCTACACCTACACTGCCTCAACCTCAGTTACAAAATACTCTACAACACCAGGCTAATCTACCTTAACAGCAGTAATCCTGAAAGGCCAAATTTTGATCTTAAAATTTTGGCTTTAAAAATATTAGGTAAGAAGTTGGTAACTCTTTAGGCAAACATTGCTTAAAAACGAATTGAGTAGCATTACAATGTATCCAACCTTTCAGACATTTTAAATAAACAGTGTAATGTCCAGATGTTGTAGAAGGTCCATCATAAAAAATAATTGCAACAGCTACATAAGTTCTTCCTGATATTGATAGTTGAGTAGCTACAACATTTTTAATTAAAGTTTCCAATTTTCTTCCATGAGCTCTACAACGTTGCAGCATTAAAATTACATACTGTCCATATCTTTGTATAAATAATGTTGATGACATTTCTGATTTACATTGGCTACACTCCATGTTTTGACTTGCTCCTCTAACTAGATTGTTAAAGGACACTGATTCACAGTCTGGTAAAGTCAAACATATGAATCGTTCAGTGTCTATGTTAGTGTTATATGTAAGCAAATAATTTTGACAGTCATGTTGCCATTTATAAGAAAGGCCAAAAAGATTTTCAATATCTATACCTTCATCTTCCAGTTCACCAAACATAAACATTAAAAATTCTTGACAATCTTGTTGAATATTCTGCGTTAAATTGAGTAGAACCAGAACACATGTCCAAAACATTTTGACTATCAGAAACACTTTGTATTTTACTTTTATCACTACTACATTTCTCATAAACAGAATACAACAATGAACAGAATGTTTTGTCCCGATTTTCCAAAATTTGCTGTTGCAAATTTTCAAGAAAAAAAACATTAACAACTACATTAGCATAGCAGTTTACACCACAACTATTTTCAAACCGATAACCAACATTCTCTTCAACACTGTCCTTTTTCTTTTTGCTTGCAGGCGCAACTTCATCTTGTTTTTTTCTTTCTCTACAGTTTCACTACAGATATTTTCAAATCTTCTTTTCTACCTACCACACGCTTTTCAAATACTGGATATGGACCTAAATTGGCTGCATATTCTCTTCTTAATCTATTATACTCTTTCACACAATTTGCATCTGCACTAATCTTTGTCTCATCAAAATCAATCAAGTACAATCCAGATAAAGTTCTGACTCGGGCAAAGCAACATATGACATACCCTCTTTAAACACGGTACTTCCAATAATCACTAAAGCACTATCTACCCTTAAACCTTGAGATTTATGAATGGTCACCGCAAATGCTAAACAAATAGGAAACTGTTTTCTGCGTACATACAAATCTTTTACAAGCAAAAACCGAGATGAACAATGACTAAATTGTTGTACCTCAGCAATTTCATCAAATTTGATTTTTAAAAATTCAATCCCATCTCTATTTACATAATTAACAAAATCAACAATTTTACCCATTGCTCCATTTACTAAACCTTTTTCCACATTCAAATTACGTCGTAAAATTACCCCACAGTTTACACATGCATACAAATTCTTCTCTAAACCAGCAGTTTTACTTATCGACTTCTCTAAAGAATCCAATTTCGTCTTCAACTTTTCAGTCAAAATAATAGTGATTCCTTCATGTTCTATTTAATCAATAGCTTCCAATTTTATAATTTCTTCATTTTCCAACTTTACCATTTCTTCATTGAATACAGAACATTCACGCAGTGTTGGCATTAAGCAGATTACAGACTTGTTTTTTGCAATTTTCATATATAGTTTCTCTGGAACAATATTTTCATTTGGAAATAAATTGAGAAGTAATCGTCTCAGTAAAGCTTGTTTGCCATTGTTTTGTCACTTTTCAATTCTTATATTTGAAGAGTTTTTCCATAATCTGCATCATTTGCCTGACGCATATTTGTAATAAGTTCCTTATACTCAAAATATGACCACATGTTAACATTTCCAATGCTCCCCAAAGACTTTCTGGTATCTTCATGTGCCAGTGTTTTAAACCCTGGTTGTCCTTTTACAGGAGTAAGTTGTAGTAGATCTCCAAAAACTATGACGTGTTTTCCTCCAAATAATATTTCATAGTCTTGTTTAAGAATTTGCTGCATTCTTAAATGCACAAAGGCAAGAATTAAGTTTGATACCATGCTTACCTCATAAATAATGAGAACTTTCATTTTCTTCAAGACTCTTGCAACTTCAAAACAAGCTTCATCAGATAGCTTGTAGTATTCTAATTTGTTTTCATGCTCTACTGGTAGCATTAATAAACAATGAAAAGTAATTCCTTTAATATTGTGTGCTGCCAACCCAGGTAGAGCAGTGACAACACAAGACAAATAAGTGTCAGTTGTTTTGTGTAAATAAGTTGAAATTACTTAAAAAAAAATTCTGTGTTGTGTGCTCTCCGTGCTCTCCAGGAACCTCCCACTGCTAATTCCTTCCTCCTTCCTCGGTGAACGGGCTTCCGGTTTTTGCTACGTTGCGACGCTGCAGCGCAGAATCGGCGTGGAGAGCTGCTGTACCCGGGATAGCGTGAGGGACTGAGGGGGCTGTAAGGAATTGGACCCATAAATTGGATAGCGAGCAGCGCGGCACGGGCCGCGAGCCGCACCCAGTGAATTTGAACTTGGTGATAGGAGCTTCTTTAAACCACTGCGAGCTGCTACCATGAGGTAGGGATTAGGAGCTGCCTGTCTGCCTGAAGCTGACGCGGTAGAGGGAAGGAGCTCCCATAAGCCCAAACTACAGAGAAGGGCCATAGGAGCATATGAGGAAGCATATGCGGGATAATAATTAAATAATAGGGGGCTGATTAAAACTTTAACGTGAGTAGCAACGGAAGCCTGAAAAACAGAGTGGATATTCAACCCTGCGGCAGGATTAAAGGTGTAAAGCTCTGTGTGGCCATGTACTCAGGCCAGAGGCCAGGCCAGAGGCAGTACCTTGAGAATATTATCGAGCAGTGGTGGAGGCGAGAGCATGGGCCCACAGAACAGAGGTAAGTGAAATTTCCCCCTATTTAAGTATCATTAAGGGGAGCTATTTTGAGGGTACTAAGGAGAAGGGGCGGCTGCTGCACCGGAAGAACTGGGAAAGCCAAAGAAAGCTATGGAGGAAGAACCCCCCAAAGCAGCAACACCTTGTAAGGAAGGAGTGAAGGGGATTAAAAGAGATGGCCTTAGAAAAAAACAGGCCACGTAAGGCCCCCCAAAACCCCAAGAAAACAGGGAATGAAAGCTCTGGGGTGGAGGACTTGGCTGAAATATCGAGAGATGTGGAAAAGATAAATCGGGGATATGACAACACCCGTTGTTAGTAAAACACCAGCGAGAGGGTCTACCCCGTCCTTAGGCTTAACCCCAAAGAAGGTGTTGGAGTCTGCAAAGAAAGTAGGAGCAAAAGGAGGTTTAGCAGTCTCAAAATCCATCAAGGACTTTATAGGCAAACACTTTAAAGGGAAAGACACACCAGAAAAGGAGCCAAATGTGGTAGAGTCGCCGTTAATCATTGAAGACCAGGCAGCTATAAGCGTGGAACCACATGACCAGACTGACTTTGACATTGCTGGAATCCTGTTGGAACTCTGCCTGTCATCTTCTCCACGGTTATTTCAATCATTAATTATTCAGGAAATGGAAGTAGAAGTGGAGGAAGGAGGAAGGAGGAAGAGAAAGACAGAGTAATATCTCGGGCTGGGCGGATCTGCCCAGAAGGACTCCAGTCCATATGTGAACCCAAGAGGGGAAAACCCCTATGTTGCTCGTACTGATCTATCAGGCATTGCCGCGCATAGTTTTGAGATGTCGGGGTCATCTAGTTCATCCATGCTTGAGGTTATGTTAATGCTACAGAAAACAATACAGGGCATTTTAGAGGTTTCAGTGTTAAATAATGAAATCCTAAAAACACAAAGTAACCAATTTAAGAACATAGTAGGGGAGCTGATTTAGATTAAAGGCCTAATGCCCACTCGAGTAAGAGCATTGGAAATTCAGGAGGATATCGAGGAGGATGGGGAGGACGATGTGGTAGGGGAGGATGAAGTGGTAGAGAATGATGGAGTGGTAAGGGAAGAGGAAGTAGAGAGTAGACCCAAAGAAGAGGAACCAACAGTATATATCTCCCGTTGTCCTATGATTATAAAGAGATATGGGGATAGGAGGAGTTTAAAACAAAATATCCCGAGGCGGCGAATGGTAAAAAAGGCCCCATATAAACGGCACGAGATAAGGCGGTGTGGCTAGAAACAAAAAAGCTAACTTTTGTAGACACAAGTGAAAGAGCCCACAGTGCTGAGGGCCAATCCAAGAGGGTAGCAGGGAGAAGTACAGTAAAGAATACCAATGTCCCCAGGAGGAATTACCCAGGATGGAAGGAGGATGTAGAACTAGAAGATGGAATGGAGATACTGAGATGGGTGGTTGGAAGATCTCAAACCCCACAGATGGTGGACACCTGGTTATTTCTAGAACCCTTAGATCAGGAAAAGGGGGGGAAAGGGCAAAGAAACTAAAGCCCCTAAATCGGTCCCAGCTCCGTGCTTCATTTGCAAAATGCCCTAGTTTAAAATATGTCAGCACAGATGATCTCAAAGAAGTAGAGTTCCTAAATAACATCAGCGGGGATGAAGTAAAAAAAGTCCTCCTTCACTCAGCATTAATAAAAGTTGCTATGGAAAAAGCAGAGGCTGAGATGCTAAGGGAAGGGATTAGAATATTGAAGAGAGAGGAGATGTTGAGGGGGAATCAAGGCAAAACATTCCACAGGAACCATGCGGGGTTTGGTGACCGGCAAATAAAAATGATTACATCAGATCGGGGTATAAAGGAAGCCATTGAAGTCACGATAATCCCCAAAAACACAGATTGGGAGGATGGTGAGGTTTTGGCGGGAAATTGATACAGAGTATTGGCATATATGGGCTACGAGTAACAGGGGTACCTGAGTAATAATGATTAGGAATCTGGGTCGCTGCACAGCCTATCCATCTTGTCCTGGACTGTAAATGGATATAAAAGAATAGCGATAGAGGAAGGGTTCAAAAATATCCTTGGGAAGACCGACATTGTTTGTCTGCAGGAAACGTGGCTGTGCGACGATACCTTAGTTATTGAAGGCTTTGCTCACCATGTAAGGCTGGCAAAAAAGAATCAAGTAGGTAGGCCATCAGGTGGCCAGATAACCCTAGTATCAACAAAGATAGTAAAAGATATACAATTCCTTCAACTTAGATGCAACTGGGCTTTAGGCAGTAGAGTACAGTTAACAAATAATCACGCGGGTGGCGGAGGTATCTGCATTATAAATGTGTACATTCAGAAAGGGAAAATAAAGGAGTACAAAGTGGAGTTGGATTGTCTAAAGAAGGATTTGGAGGAATTATATGAGATATACCCTAAAGATGTGTTTTTAATATTGGGCGATTTTAACCATTGACTAAATCTCATGGCAGAGTGAAGTGCTAAGAGCTTATTGTATAGAATTTGTGAAGTTCCCCAATAGTGATATCTCCACCCAAGACGTAAAGCTTGGGCAGTTGCTCGGAGCCAAGGGCCTGATTTGTATTAACGGAAGGAAAGAACCAGATAGGCCCGCTAAATGTACCTTTAAAATAGGGCAGCAACTGTGCCCCATAGATTATGCATTTATTCATGCATGGTGCTTACATCTAATAAAACACTTTAAAGTACGGTGGTTACGGGGTAGCGACCATTTCCCATTGTTGATAGAATTAGAGGTAAACAGGGTCCCGCCAAGACAAAGAGTGTTACAAATAGATGTTGAATACCCAAAGCGGCTTACAACCCGGATTAGTGAAGAACACTTAGAGAAACTGAGAGCTCTCCAGATATTAGTTGGGTTAGAAATCCCCCTACCAGGGGAGGCTTTATCCTGGTATGAGGATATAATTAGACGACTGATGGAGTGTCTTAGGATAAAAATCAAACGAGGAAATCATGGGCTAAAAAGTAAAGTTAGTGTACCTCCAGTCAATAAACCCTGGTTTGATGATGAATGTCGGAATGCTAAGGCCGCTATTAAGAAACATGAAAGAGGCCCTAGGCGTAGCTATAATGATATATCATCACTAGAACTAAAGAAAGCAAGGTTAAAATACAAATCAACAATTAGAGAAAAAAAAAGGTCCTTTAAAGAAAATGTTGGATTAACTTACTCGAGGCCATTGAGGAAAAAGATGTCAAAGGATTCTGGAAATTGTTTAAGGAATGAACGGGGGAAGTTGTGGGATCCCTGGAGTGCTCCGTCCCAGAGGATAAGTGAGCAGCCTACCTGGAGGTATTATATGGCAAATGGCCTAGCAAAGGGGAATTAATATCGACAAGCTGGCCAGGAGTCAGGGAGGATATACTAATACATTTCACCCGTGGCCATATTAGGAGAGTAATATCTGGTCTAAACCTAACTCGAGCTGCCGGCCAAGACAACCTACCAGCAATTATTATAAAAACTAATCCCGACTGGTGGGCTGAGTTTTTTCCAAATATGTTTCATGGGATATTAAAGACAGGTTTTATACCAGAAATTTGGAAAGGGGCTATTGTTAGACCGATACACAAAAAAGGCGATGTAAACTCCCCAAAAAATTACCGCCTAATAAATCTCCTCGACATTGGGGAAAAGGTATTCTCCAAAGTAATTCTAGGCCTGCTAAAGGACTGGGCAGCGGATAACCAGATAGTACCCCCAGAACAGGGGGTGTTCAAAGAAGGGCACTCGACGGTGGACCACTGTTTTTCTCTCTGGGCCATCGCGCGGAAGTCGATAGAACAGAGGGGTAATTTATTCTGCTGTTTTGTGGACTTACGCGCGGCTTTCAATCTTGTGAGTAGGGAGCAGCTATGGTCAACCCTGGAAGGATACAATCTACATGGAGACCTACTGGCGATTATAAAAGCCTTACACACTGAAAACTGGGCTCAGATAATCCTGGACGAGGAGGGTGGACTATCTGGGAGGATCCAGATCGGAAATGGCTTGAGGTAGGGGTACGTACTTGCCCCTCTGCTTTTTTCCCTGTTTTTGGCTGACCTACCAGCAAAATTAGGAGAAGTAAAAGGGGCTAGCCCAAAAGTGGGTGGTAATCATGTCTCGTGTCTACTATACGCAGATGATCTAGTGATTATGGACCTGACGCAGATAGGTCTCCAGAGAAAATTAAACATGTTCAATGAATATTGCCTAAATATAAAGCTAATAGTGAACATGGAAAAGACCAAAATGTTATGCTTCGGTAAGAGTAAATCCCGGTTCCCTTGGTGTCTAGCCACAAATTTACTTGAGAGGGTGAATGAATATAGATACCTAGGAATATGTTTTATGAGTAACCTTAAATGGTATACCCATTTGGAGACACTTAAAATGAGGGCATCTGCCTCTGTGAAGGGACTAAAAAGATTCAACAGTGTTTATGGAGAAAACTCGGATAGGCCGGTCATAAAAGCCTATTTTGCAATGGTCTCCCCCAATTCTTGTACGGGGCAGAAGAGCTTTATTTAAGTGAGAAAAAAGGCTGGGATAAAGAAGAAGGAAATATCCTAAAAAACTTATTCTCACTGCCAAAATCCTCTATGGTACAAGCTGCAAGACTTGAGTTGAGAATTACCTCTTGGGCGGCAACTGCCTGTATGGCATTAATTCGCTTGTGGCAGCGCCTAGGGTCTGAAGAGCACCAAAACATTTCCCAGTGGTGTAAAAGGGAAATTGTCACTAGTGAACTGTCCTGGGCGAAACAGACAAGAACTGCACTAAGTAAAGCATATGGAGAGTTGGGTTTAAAACTATGTCCGCAACTGGGTCACCCAAGCATAGCTAAGAAAGAATTAAGAACACTGGGAGCTGAGACTTCCCGCACATATGATAGAGAGTACCTCTTGCAGAAAGTTTCGGCGTCACATATGACTCTGGCTTGGGAATCTAACAAACAGTATCCCTATTTAGATAGATTGCCGAGCTTCCACCTAAGACGGGAGGTACTAAAAGTGCGAATGGGGATAAACCCCTGCTATGGGAATATTGAGATCAAAAATTTTATGTTGAATAGTAATGGTACCTGTACTTGCGCGTTAGGTAATCATTGCAATATTGTGCATATTCTACTAGATTGTACGAAGTTTTTAGATTTTCGGAAAGAGACTTTATGTCCGATATTTAAAAAATATAAGATCAGAAATAGGATGCAAGCTGTTAGCCTTTTAGTTGAAATGATGAACCTAGACATTGCTTGTGCTATTGGGAAATTTATGAGTAAGGTCAGGGTGTTCCTCAAGTATACAGAGTAAATATCTTCTACTGCGCACTTGGGGTAGGATGATGCTGTACATGTAAAGGGTAATGGTACGGCATGGAATTCCTTGGAAGGATTCTGAGGTAGATGAAAGAATTACCCGACCTAATTATTCGTAGGTGGACATTTGTATCTTGTACGAAGGAAATGTGTATTTTATGATATGTACTTATACCACATTTTTAATATGATCTTGGATATATTTTAAAAGTAATTTTATGTATAGTGTATACTTTTATGGTTGTAACTAACCAAATAAAGTTTTCTTACTTACTACTGACTGACACTGATCAGAACCCAAATTGAAACTATTCTCTACCAACAAATAAGTTACAAATTCCATCCACTCATTATTTTCCTTTTCACATTTTAAATACAGATCAACAGTCCTAGTCTGATTTTTATAATCAGTACGTCGACAACAAATACAAAAATAATTTGGTGTTTCACCTGAAATCACCTTAAATTTTGTAATTTCTTGCTCAAATTTTTCTGAACTACAATGTTGTACATTCTCTTCTACATTTCTTTCTACTAACGTAGCAATTTCTGCACTGTCTTCTTCAGGACCAAAGTAAAGAACCTGAATTTCATCACATACGTTCTTTACATCTGATACAGATTCATTCAAAAGAGCACTGTTCAACTTTTTTTTAACATTAGAGCTGAACTTTGTGCATAATACAACCTTCTAACTAATATCCTCATTTCAGTATGATGTACTGCCAACATCCTGAAATGGTGAAAAACACTTCTACATACTTTTTTAGAAAGACAAGCCAAAGAATGACCCTACAAACCAGTATTTTCTCTCACTCTGCAAGGGACTTATCCTTGCAACATCTTAATCTTTTGTTTAACACTTTTCTTGCCGTACACTACAAATACTACTGCAATTCCAAGTGTACACTGGAGCTTTAGGCCTTCTCCCTAATACTTCATCAGCTAACATCGCTTATACATTTCTAGGAAAAAAATTCTCTTTCTCAATAGGACAACCATTTTTAACCTCATAAGCACGACCTGTAGTGTCAACTGCATGCAACAAATCATTACTCTGAAAATAACTCTCCTCATTAAAAAAAGGCTCAGAACTTGAACTATGTTTCCATTCACCCAAAAAAACTTCAGAAAAATTACTTCTATTAATTACTCTTCTCCACTTACTTTTGCCCTTCATTAAATAGATTAGCTTATCTAGTGATCGAATTCTATTGATTACTAAAACAAACAGTTTCTTTTTTAATTCAAAAGCTTTCTCAACTACATTTTCAATACATTTTCTCTTCTTATAAAATGCTATTTTCTTTTTACAATTCTTGACTAACTTAGTCAAGTTTGACAAAACTCTATTATAGAACATCTTCTTCCTTATTAAATTATATTGGTTTTTCCTCCTTTTACTACATACATTTTTTTCAGAACAAGTTTTTCCTTGGTTCTTCTCTTTTCTCTTAGTCCAGAAACAGTGATACTTTTTGTTACTTTGCGCAAAATACTGTTAGTGGTTAACAATCTTCGCAGAAAAGTCTTAGTTTTCTTACCAGGACTTTTTTCTTTTTGTTAACGCATTGTTCTTCAGGTAAATGTTGTAGACGACTTCTCTTTAAATAAACTGCTTTCTTTCGTTCTTTCTTCTTTTCTATTTTTGTTGGCATTATGATTTTTTTCAGTGATGATCAAAACAATCTATTATAAATAACATATCACTTTAGAAAAATAAATATATAAAATACACTATTATATTACTTATAACAAGAGAGGGGAGATTATGACAACAAACGTGGGAGTATGAAAATAGAAGGAGTTACAACAAGAGAAAGAGGACTATGAGACAATAGGAAATATCAATTGAAAAGAGAATATAAACAGACACTGCAGTATAAGGGGATAAATACAGTTTGAAAAGACTGGAAAGTATGAAGATATAAGGAGGAGTATTAGGAGAAAGAGGGCAGTATGAGGATAGAAGGGAGAGTATAAGAAAAAAGAGATAGAGTATAAAGAGACAGGGGGACAGTATAAAAAGAGTACCAAAAGAGAACACGGATAATGTGAGGAAAACTGCTGCATAAGAAGAAAACAAGGGTATAAGAACAGAAAATACACTATGAGGAGAAAGGAAGGAGTATAAACATATGGTAGATTATGGAGAGTGAAAAGAGTATGACAAAAGAGGGAAGACTATGAGAAGACAAACAAATATAAAGAGAGAGGTCAGTATGAAAAGATGGGTAGTATGAGGAAAGTCCTACAGAGTATACACAGGGAGTCAAGGAAGAGTAAGAGAAGACAACAGGCAATTGAACAGAAAAATTAAGTATAAAGAAAGACAAGACAAAATGAAAACAGAAAAAAAAAATCCAATTTGCTGCATTATTATTTTGCCAACATTAAATCCAAAAATGAGACACAATAGAACAAAAAAGAGGCCCAAGGGGCTTGTAAATCTGCCCAAGAGTGTATGCAGCAGTCTATGTATACTGACTGGAGAATTACTAAGAGAGAGATATGATGAGAGAGGGAGGATTAAGAGGTCAGAGGAGAGACTATAAAAAGAAGGGGGACTATTAGGACAAAGAAGGAGACAATAAGGACAGAGGGGGACTAAAAGAACAGGAGAGAGTATGAGAAGAAGTGGCACTGTGAAGAAAAACAAATGAAAATATGGAAAGAAGGGAAATATCAGAAGAGAGGGGACACTATAAGCAGAGAGAGGTAGACTGTGAGAAAGAAAGCGGATATTATAGAGAAAGGTGCAAGTGTAATTCTTTAATTTACATAGATGCTCAGTGTGATTCTCGACAAATATTTTTAAACCATATATTTCACCAAAACACATTTACCACACTAAAAATTTTTACTGACTGAGCACATTCTATGAATATGACCACTACATTTCAGTGGACAATCCTGACTCATTTTGCAATTACATTTCCAATTTGCATCATTATTTTTTTGCCAACATTACATCAAAAAATGAAACACAATAGAACAAGAAAGAGGCCCTAGGGGCTTGTAAATCTGCCAAAGAGTGTATGCAGCAGTCTATGTATACTGACTGGAGAATTACTAAGAGAGAGATGTCATAAGAGAGGGAAGATTAAGAGGTCTGAACAGAGACTATAAAAAGAAGGGGGACTGTTAGGAGACAGAAGGAGACAATAAGGACAGAGGGGAACTAAAAGGACAGGAGGGAGTATGAGAAGAAGTGACACTGTGAAGAGAAACAAATGAAAATAAGGAAAGAATGGAAATATCAGAAGAGAGAGGACACTATAAGCAGAGAGAGGTAGACTGTGAGAGAGACAGCGGAGATTATGAAAAAAAGTGCAAGTGTAATTCTTTAATTTACACAGACGCTCAGTGTGATTCTAGACAAATATTTTTAAACCATACATTTCACCAAAACACATTTACCACACTAAACCATTTTAGTGACTTAACACATTCCATGTATATGACTACTACATTTCAGTGGACAATCCTGACTCATTTTGCAAATACATTTCCAATTTGCACCATTATTTTTTTGCCAACATTACATCCAAAAATGAAACACAATAGAACAAGAAAGAGGCCCAAGGGGCCTATAAATCTCCCCAAGAGTGTATGCAGCAGTCTATGTATACTGACTGGAGAATTACTAAGAGAGAGATATGATGAGAGAGGGAAGATTAAGAGGTCAGAGGAGAGACTATAAAAAGAAGGGGGACTATTAGGAGACAGAAGGAGACAATAAAGACAGAGGGGGACTAAAAGGACAGGAGAGAGTATGAGAAGAAGTGGCACAATGAAGAGAGTCAAATGAAAATAAGGAAAGAAGGGAAATATCAGAAAAGAGGGGACACTATAAGCAGAGAGAGGTAGAGTGTGAGAGAGACAGCGGAGATTATGGGAAAAGGTGCAAGTGTAATTCCTTAATTTACACAGACGCTCAGTGTAATTCTATACAAAAAAATGTAAACCTTACATTTCACCAAAACACATTTACCACACTAAAACATTTTAGTGACTGAACACATTCCATGTATATGATCACTACATTTCAGTGGATAATCCTGACTCATTTTGCAAATACATTTCCATTTTGCACCATTATTTGTTTTGCCAACATTACATCCAAAAATGAGACACAATAGAACTAGAAAGAGGCCCAAGGTGCATGAAAATCTGCCCAAAAGTGTATGCAGCAGTCTATGCATACTGACTACAAAATTATAGATTTAGAACACAAGCCTAATTCTACAGAAGTAACAATATTAAGTATTCTACAACTAAAAAAGTGACTGCACACATTCTACATTTTTTAGTACTGCACTTTATTGCACAAAGGCGACTAACTAAACACATTAACTTACCAAATTATGTTATCACAATAGTTATCCAAATGCAGAGAAACTCAGAATATAGTTCTACAAACTTTACAGGAATAAACACATTACTCTTACTAAAAATAAAATGCAAGACATACAGTCCCTTACAAGTTATCAACTCACCTTTCAAACTGATAGGTAGATTAAGAAGAATGCCACTCACACAACAGATAGCCTTAAACAGAATCTCTCTGCTTCAGTGCTTGCAGCAGAACCAAACAGATGGCACATTTTCCCACTCAATGTACACATACATACACATTAATGACAAATCAAATTCCTTCACACACTAATTCAAAACCAAAGACACATTGCCATTGGTTCAACATTTCAAACCTTTCCAACTGACATAACTTTCCACCCTAGCCCCAGCAGATCATGCAAAAGTTAACTGTCAACAGAGGTCAAAAGTTCAGCACTCTATAAAACACTGCTCCTCAACAAGTTTAGACTATGCATAAGTACTTACATATAAGTACCAATAAAGAGAAAATGTCTAATTAGAACCAACCAACACATAAACACACAAACTTGATAGATATTTGTAAAATATATTTTTTTTATTCAGTTCTTTTTGCTTAGGTACGCTCACGGGACGACTTACAGACTTCGTACCGTACGTCGTATGTACGAGCATGTTACGCGTACTGTAAATCAATCGTAAAAAAAAATAGCCTTTATTACTAATTTTTTATAATCCCTGGGGACCCCATTCCGCGTGGCTAAAATATAACGTTGGGGACCGTGGGGGGAACCCCAAAGCCCCCACGGTCCCAGCCGGCTCCCGCGTCCTTCGGGAGACGGCATTGCTTTTCGTCAGCGAGAGCAGCTAACATGCTGGTCTCTCTGACGAAAATCAATCTGATTTCCTATTTGAAAGTGAGAGCAGGTTTCCTGCTCTCTCTTTCAAATAGGAACGCAGTTTGCTATGCTAGGGTGGGAGCCACGAGGCTCCTGCCCTACCATAGCAAACAGCAGTGTCCTGGGGTAGGGACCCCGGGACACTGCAGGAGCCGGCCCTGGGGAGGTGGCGGTCCCCAGGGCCATCAAAGGCTCCAGGAGGGGGACAGGGGGGAGAGCCCCAAAGCCCCCACGGTCCCAGCCGGCTCCCCACATCCTTCGTTAGACAGCATTGCTTTTGTCAGAGAGAGCAGCTAACATACTGCTTTCTCTGACGAAAAGCCATCTGCTTTCCTATTTGAAAGTGAGAGCAGGTTTCCTGCTCTCTCTTTCAAATAGGAAAGTAGTTTGCTATGCTAGGGTGGGAGCCACGAGGCTCCTGCCCTACCATAGCAAACAGCAGTGTCCCGGGGTTAGGCACCCCGGGACACTGCAGGAGCCGGCCCTGGGGAGGTGGCAGTCCCCTGGGCAATCAAAGTCTCCAGGGGAGGGGGCCACGCGGCCCCCCTTCCAACAATCAAAAGCCCCAGGGGTGGTGGTTCCCGGGGCTGGGGGGGTCCGTCACAGACTCCCCTACATTCAAAACTATAGCCCCGGGGAGGTGGCAGCCCCCGGGGCAAGTGGTGAGGTTTGAGCCCCCCCAGACAGGATTTTTTTTTTAAAATACAAAAAATGAAGCCCCGGGGGTTGGCGGTCCCCGGGGTTGCGGGGGGCCAGGAGGCCCCCCGCAAACATATAGTTAAAGCCCCAGGCGATGGGGTCCCCGGGGGTTATAAAAAATTAGTAATAGAGGCAATTTTAGTTTTTTTTACGAAATTCACCGTGCGTGTACCATGCTCGAACGTACGACGTACGGTGCGAAGTCTGTAAGTCGTCCCGTGAGCGTACAAAACCAAGACAAAAAAGAAAATTTACATTGGGGATCATTCTAAAACCCCCTAAGCAAACCAAGAGAGTCAGGAAGTCCTATACCAAACAGAAAACATTTCCTATCAATCTACACACTCAATCCATACACATATACAAAAATAACAAATCACATTTAATCCCACATTAATTCAAAATGAAACACACTTTTTTTTTATTGCTTGAACTTTTGAACCCTTTCCAACTATCAAAACTTTCAACCCTTCCCCCAACCACATTCTGCCAGTTACCATAGAAACACTTTAGGGAACTCCTAACTGAGCACACAGGTGAAAAGTTCATCATACATTGTTGCAAATCAAATTAGCAAGTGTGCTTGACTTGTCAATATACCAGCTTACCTTAAGTAATGTTCTTTTCTATCACTTTTTTTTAACCAATAAATAACAGAACAAAAAATTGCACACTAGTTTTGTAGCTAATAACATTACAAACAACCAATCACTTCTTTGCTTTTTTTCAAAACACCACTTATCCACCATTTAAGAAAAAAAATCTTCAAACTACCCTTTCATTTACAGAGACCATTTGAGTGCATCAAGACCTCTCTTCAACATGCTTACAGTGTGGATTGTGGGACACAGCTATATTTTCTGGATTGAAAGGTACGCACAACAGAAAGAAAATCACAAAGACGTAGGTTTACCAAATGTAGACATTAAATGGATTGATCAGAGAGGGTTAAAATGGCATCAATTGATGCCATTGGTAAAATCCTTTATGCATCTCCAACACCCTCACCTCATAATTGTGCACTGTGGTGGCAATGACTTAGGCACTTTGACTGGGGTAGGTCTGGAAATGTTTATAAAGGACACCTTTACAGAACTGATGTCACTTTTGCCCCAAACTACCTTTGTCTATTCTAATATATGTCAAAGGCAAAAATGGAACTGGTCCAATCAATTTTGTCCACAGATTGAGAAAGCTAGGAAACATGTGAATAAATCTGTTTCTGCGTTTCTCCAAGACTATAGAATGGGGTCCATTTACTGTTGGACCTGGCCCTTTTTGGCAGGTTCACCCTGAAATTTTTGCTTTTTCCTGGCCTGTTTCTGTGACCTGGTGTTGGTGATTTTAGGCCTCTGCGCACTTTTTCACGGTGGTACAGTGTAAAGTGCGTGAGCTCTCTCTGTGTGAGGTGAGAGTGACCAGCCCTCCCATAGGAATGAATGCGGAATATGTATGCCCATGGTAGTTCCTGATGTGTGGGGAGTGCAGGGTCGAGTTTGGTATGTGCGAACTCGAGAGATTGAATGCTGCGCAATGATATATGCGGCATGATTGTGTCTAGTGTGGAAGTGCCACTTCTAGAAGTCGGCATATTTTGTGATTGGCTGAGGCTGGCAGGTGAGCCTGGCTCCAAGAGTCTGGGTGGGTCTGCCCCGGTAGTGAATGGAGTGATTAGCATGCTGGTGTGAGGGGAGGGGTGCACCTGGGCCTGAATAGGGCTGGGTTTTCCCTCTACAATGCTGGCTCCACCCCCTGTGGTGTGTCTGATGTCCCTAGCCTGGCCAGTGAAAGGAGTTCCCTATAACCAGTTGTAGCTGGTTCTCACATTGCCTGCACCCTGCTATATAAAGGATTTTACTGTTTTAAAAGGGGCTGTGTCCCCTTACAAAATGTTCTTGTTTCTGACTTGAATTCTGCCAGGGGCGTGCTGCTGCTTGGGCCAAGGGGAAGGCATGCCTCCCTTGGGCCCTGCCCATTCCCTGGATACCTGATGGACTGCTGATGTCCTGGACTCTGGAGACCCTTTCCTGGGATCCCCTGCTGTATGTTGGGACCCCTTTTTGCTGAGAGTCCTCCCTGGGGGGCTTGATGGACTCTGCTCCCTTAGCGCCTGGGAAAGCTCTTTATTTTTACTGCTCGTGTTTTAGGCAGGAGCCTACCCTGCATGTTGCCCATATTTTAATTGTTTTTAATTGTGGGTGCCACCCCGATTATTTAGTGATTTGGCGAGTGCCCACCTCGCTCTTACCTTTTAAATACGTGCCGAGGGTGTCCACCCCTCATTGTGTTCGAGTGTATCCCGCCGCGGCTTCCCGGAAGTCAGGCAGGCTGGCCTAGGATGGGTCGGGGCCGCGGCAGGAGAGGAAGTGACGCGGTGGCAGGAGAAGGAGAGAAGTCCTACCGCGGCCCGGGGCTCCCGTGAGCTGTGGAGAGCCCCGGGGCCACCATCATCGAGAGGAGAACGGCGTCTCCTTAAAGCAGGGCCCCTGAGTGTCGTGAGGAGCCCCGCATGTGCAAGTGCGACAGTCAAGGAGAAGAGCCCGGGGGAAGAGAGGCCAGGATTGGAGCCTGACTGCGGAAGCCAGGTGAGCAGGGCTCGGGTCCGAGGGTGCCTGGCAGATGCTGTATCCGGGGTCCTTGCAGGGCGCATTGTCATTTCCGGGGTGGCCCGCTAGTGAGAGGGCCGCCCCAATGACTGGGCATTCATTTAGTTGAAGAGGGCCCAGAGAGGCCCACGTGGTGTTGTTTAAGGGGGAGGCGATGTCGGGGCACGTTGTCGGTGCCCCCCCCCTGTGCCCATACCACTGCAGTGCCCGTTCTAAGAGCAGCCCCGATGTCAGCAGGCCGCTCCAGCCTATGGGGGCATAATTGTTTAGAGAGCTTGTGTGGCTCAGACTGGACTATATATGTTTAGAGGGGCCCATGGGGGTCCCTGAACCTTCACAGAGCCAGCGCGCTCCAACATGGGGGTGCCATTGTTGTCGGAGCCTATGTGGCTCCACTGAGGGGACAAGTTGTTTCCTGGAGTGGCCTTATTCTTAAAGGGGCTATAGCATGCTCCAAAGTGTTGGCGCAGTGCTGTCCTGAGGGCTAGCGAGTACCCTGCAGCAGTTATCCCAGCTGCCCAGCAATTAGTGGACAGATGCACCGTTTAGGCGCTTGGGATTGTCCTCAGCTGCCCAGCACTTAGTGGGCAGCTGCAACGTTTAGGCCCCTGACTTAGTGGACACAGGGCGTCCTAGCCCCAACAAGCCCAGTTGGCCTAGGGACTGCCAAAGGTGGTGGCATATGTAGTTTTGCGCAATTGTGTGGTTTTTCCTGCACCTCTGAATGTTTTTAGGCATCATGTGTTTTTGCGCTATTGAATTGTGTTCTGGCACCTCTGAATGTTTTTATGCATCATGTGTCTTCCTTGTTCTTACACCTATGAATGTGTTGGTTTATGCATCATATGTTTTTCCGGTGCTGCACCTCTAAATGTGTTTTGATGCATCATGTGCCTTGTTCTTACACCGCTGAATGTATGTTTTATGCATCATGTGTTTTCCTTCCCTACACCTCTGAATGTTGTGATGCATCATGTGTAATGTGTTCTTGCTTATACCCCTAATTGAATTGTGATACCTAGGTGGTTGTTCTTTCTAGTACAGGTGAACCTAGTGAGGTCCTGGTTCCCTGCATGACATTCTCCTAAGGTGGTTAGGGTTGCATAGGTGGTACTTACCTATTACCAGTGGTTACTGGTTGTGTGCTATATTTGCTAATTTGTTTTATAGTGATTTTATATACTTATTCCAAGTCCTAGAAGTGCTATTTCTACTAAGTGCTGATTCTGACAGTGGCCCATGTGGGCCTGTCCTGTAAATAATCCCGTGTGAATATTGCCCATGCCAGTTGGCACAATGTATATTGTGATATTGTGGGATTACTATCTGATGTGTTTTGACAATACAAAAGTTATTTTTATATAACCTTGTGTGGAGTTCCTTTTGTGGTGTGCCTAGGATGCTGTTGCTGTTGTGTGCGTACGCAAATGCTTTACACATTGCCTCCGGGATAAGCCTGTCTGCTCTTGCCAAGCTACCAAGGGGGTGAGCAGGGGTTATCTTGGCGTGTGACTCCCTTGCATCGGCTTCCTTGAATGAGGCAGCGGCTGGGCTTGACGGCTTTGTGAGATCGGAGCAACATACGGAGACTCTGATCCTTTAACGCAGTTGGATATTGCGCCCCTATCAGGACATCTAAACTGAGAGAAACTATCGCGTTAGACACAGAGAAATAGGAGACGGTCTCCTTCTTATCAATCAGGGCAAAGAACTTCGCTGGCCCTGAGTCCTGAGGACCCTTCGCCTTCTGTTGCACAAACAGGAATCGCTATCTCGAGATGACCGTACTGCCTCTGATCTGCCTATAAATTTTGAGACTGAAAGCCCAGCCACCTGTGATACAAACAAGTGAATACCCCAGGAGTGTATTCGACCTGTGGAAGAACGACCTAAAGCCCCTCGGGACCTACCTATAAATGATCCTAAGTGACTAAGAAGTGTAGTGAATCCTAACCTACATAACACAGCACCTCTTGGTATCGAGATCAAGACCCCTTTTTCCTTAGTGTTGTCCCCCCTTCCCACGGTACCCACTGGCCCTGATGAAGGTGTGGCCTGACCTGGCCGCTTCACCGAAACGCGCGTAGGCGTCTAGAGTGTGATCCTTTGTCATCTGTTGAATCGGCCTTTTCTCCATCTGATCTAGCCCCCCTGTATTTAAAGTGTATTTCCACCTGACCTTCTATTCAGGCATTTGTGTACCATGATTTGGTTTTTAACTAGAGCAATGACATATGACTGATGTTGTATGACTGTGTCTTGATTGAGGATTGATGAGGTATGTGTGGTTATGTGTGGGACTTCACAGTGAATTATGAATTTTTTATGAATTGTTATTTTGTATGATTAATCTGTCTCTGTACTAAAGATTTAATTAACTACACTATTGTGTGAACTAAATGATAAAAAAGGAAAAAATAAAGAGAAAATGGACTCTATACAAATGTTGTAATTGTCTAACTTGGCATTGCTCTCTGGTCCATAAAGGTATTTTAAGTAATCGGGACCCTAGTCTAGGGCCCTTCTATCCACGGCAGGGTCCTTTCTTTCTTACATAGAATGGTGGTTTCTGCCTGGCTTTGGCATCAACCTTAGCCAACCAGAAATCCCAGTTCTAACATTGGTGACAGCGGTGAGGATTAGGACTTGTGTTTGCACAGTACCTCAGCGACAACTGGCTACATTACAAAACTCTGCATTCTAGATAGTCACATGTTTGGGATTATTGTTTATGATTTTGTTTTTCCTCAAGAGTGTCATTTTCAAATGGTGTTCTTGCGCTTTTATGTTTAGTGGCAGATGAGAGAAAATGACAGGGCGGGACGCCAGTAGAGGGGGAGGTTCCCATAGATAAGGAATCCCTTGCTGGGTCCAGTACCCAATCCCTGTTCCTTTCCCTGTGTGGGTAGATGGAAGAGAGGGAGTGTGGAGGAGAAATGGCTTGCTTGAGAGGGTGGTTATCCCCTGAGTGTAGTGTGTGTGTCTGGATTCCCCAGTATGGTAGGATCCAGTGGTGGCAGCTAAAATGTGTCCAGTGTGTGAAGTCCCATTCCCAGTTCCCAGAGTATGGTGCCTGGTGCTCAGTAAGAGGGGTACAGGTTGAGAGTCAGGGGCAGTGAGGAGCTGTCTCACCAATCTGGAAGGGGAGTGTATGGATGAGTGGTGTGTTGAACTGGAGGGGTTTGTGTGAGTTTTTTTGTAATAAAAGGAGCTTGCACAGGAGGTGTACCTCTGGTGGTGTGCGGGAGGTCCTGCAGAGGCACTGGACAAGAAGGTGGATGTCTGACGGTGTGCTAGATGTCTTGCAGAGGCATTAGGGAGTGATTCTAAAAGTAGTGGCTTGTGTATCTGATGATCCTGTGCAGGGGAAGAAGTTCATGTGTAACCCAGCTAGGTCCCAGTAGGATGGTAGGGGTGTAGGGGCTCACGTCCTATCTCAGTGGAGGCAGAGTGAGTGTGGGACGGTGTGTCCCACGTTGGCCCGAAACCCTATCTCAGGGCCTGGAGGGTTCCCTAAGGGAGCGCCAGGTCAGGGGCCTAGGCTGTACTTACAGGTCATTTGAGGAGGATCTTCCTGTGTCTAGAGGACGGGGAGTGTCTGTAACCAGAACTCCGGCGGTCCTGGTGTTGGTTAGTACCACTCCTAAGTGGAGGGTGCAGAAGTCCTGGTTCGCTGGGCATTTGACCGTCTAGAGTGCTTGACCATTTGTGGGGCCTCTGGAGGTCGTTCCCCAAGGAGGGGGGAGGCCAGGTTCAGGTTCAGCCTGACCTGGAGGGAAGGGCATCTGTAATCAGTGTCCTGACCGGTTTTGCTTCCAGGGGTACCGCTCCAAGGTGGGTGGGTGCAGAACTCTGGAAGGGGGTGCAGAGGGACGGTGTCCTTACCTCTGACCCCGGTGTAACCTGAGGGTTTAGACCCTAGGTTGGGAGATTAGGAAACTTCCAGGTCAAGAAGGAATCTCTGCCAAAGTCGATCAGCTGAAGAGACTGAGGGGGCTGCCATTGCTGTGTGATCTGAGGCTCACCTGCAGTTTGTTGTTTCCACTAAGGTAGAGGAAAGGGGACTTCGCTGTGTGCTGTGCCTCCCCACCTGTTTGAAGAGGGACTGTGCTGTGTGCTTTGTACCTCCGAAGTGAAATAGTTTCCAGATCCCAAGTGGTAGACCAGTGATGGAGAGAGGTCCTTATCTAGTGGGAGAGATGTGTTCTGGTGGTTGCTTCCCTGGAAGGGTGCAGAACCCCAGAAGTAGAGGTAGGGTGGGGCATTCTTGCCCGTGACCTCTGGTCAGCCGAGGGTGTGGTCCCTAGGTTGAAGGATCAGAGGTAGTTGTAGCTACACTGAGAGGGAGAGTGAAGAATGGCTATTGTGTGCCAGGGGTTACTGCCCCCGCTCTGTGGATTGGACAGGACCTGTGACATTTGGATGGCCTAGGGCCTGGTCCTGGCTGTGGACGACTAGGGAGTACCAGTGGGGTATCCCAGTTGGGTCGGAGAGTTCTGGTTTGGAGGTAACCAGGTGGGTTCAGAATGGCGTAGAACCGGAGGGTGTCCCTGCCGTGCGGGCCTGTGTCCCTGTTTTGTCGCCCAAAGCAGGGAAGCCCATCAGTGGAGTGATTGGTCTACCATGCGTTTCGGCTGGAAGGGGGTTGTGTTGGACCTGGCCCTTTTTGGCAGGTTCACCCCGAAACTTTTGCTTTTTCCTAGCCTGTTTCTGTGACCTGGTGTTGGTGATTTTAGGCCTCTGCGCACTTTTTCATGGTGGTACAGTGTAAAGTGCGTGAGCTCTCTGTGTGTGAGGTGAGAGTGACCAGCCCTTCCATAGGAATGAATGGGGAATATGTATGCCCATGGTAGTTCCTGATGTGTGGGGAGTGCAGGGTTGAGTTTGGTATGTGCGAACTCATGAGATTGAATGCTGCGCAATGATATATGCGGCATGATTGTGTCTAGTGTGGAAGTGCCACTTCTAGAAGTTGGCATATTGTGCAATTTGTGTCTGGTGTGTGAGTGGCTGAGGCTGGCTGGTGAGCCTGGCTCCAAGTCTGAGTGGGTCTGCCCCATTGGTGAATGGAGTGATTAGCATGCTGGTGTGAGGGGAGGGGTGCACCTGGGCCTGAATAGGGCTGGGTTTTCCCTCCACAATGCTGGCTCCACCCCCTGTGGTGCGTCTGATGTCCCTAGCCTGGCCAGTGAAAGGAGTTCCCTATAACCAGTTGTAGCTGGTTCTCACATTGCCTGCACCCTGCTAGACAAAGGATTTTACTGTATAAAAAGGGGCTGTGTCCCCTTACAAAATGTTCTTGTTTCTGACTTGAATCCTGCCAGGGGCATGCTGCTGCTTGGGCCCAGGGGAAGGCTTGCCTCCCTTGGGCCCTGCCCAGCCCCTGGATACCTGATGGACTGCTGATGTCCTCGACTCTGGAGACCCTTTCCTGGGATCCCCTGCTGGATGCTGGGACCCCTTTTTGCTGAGAGTCCTCCCTGGGGGGCTTGATGGACTCTGCCCCCTTAGCGCCTGGGAAAGCGCTTTATTTTTACTGCTCGTGTTTTAGGCAGGAGCTTACCTTGCATGTTGTCCATATTTTAATTGTTTTTAATTGCGGGTGCCACCCCGATTATTTAGTGATTTAGCGAGTGCCCACCTCGCTTGTACCTTTTAAAAACGTGCCGAGGGTGTCCACCCCTCATTGTGTTCGAGTGTATCCCGCTGCGGCTGCCCGGAAGTCAGGCAGGCTGGCCTAGGACGGGGGCGGGGCCGCAGCAGGAGAGGAAGTGACGCAGTGGCAGGAGAAGGAGAGAAGTCCTCCCGGAGCCCGGGGCTCCCGTGAGCTGAGGAGAGCCCCGGGGCCGGCTGCAGTGAGAGGAGAACGGCGTCTCCTTAAAGCAGGGCTCCTGTGTGTCTTGGAGAGCCCCGCATGTGCAAGTGCAACAGTCAAGGAGAAGAGCCCGGGGGAAGAGAGGCCAGGATCGGAGCCCGACTGCGGAAGCTAGGTGAGCAGAGCTTGGGTCCGAGGGTGCCTGGCAGATGCCGTGTCCGGGGTCCTTGCAGGGCGCATTGTCATTTCCTGGGCGGCCCCGCTAGTGAGAGGGCCGCCCCAACGACTGGGCATTCATTTAGTTGAAGAGGGCCCAGAGAGGCCCACTTGGTGTTGTTTAAGGGGGAGCGATGTTGGGGCACGTTGTCGGTGCCCGCCCCCCGTACCCTTACCACTGTAGTGCCCATTCTAAGAGCAGCCCCGATGTCAGCAGGCCGCTCCAGCCTATGGGGGCATAATTGTTTAGAGAGCCTGTGTGGCTCCGACTGGGCTATATATGATTAGAGGGGCCCGTAGGGGTCCGTGAACCTTCACAGAGCCAGTGCGCTCCAACGTGGGGGTGCCATTGTTGTCGGAGCCTATGTGGCTCCACTGAGGGGACAAGTTGTTTCCTGGAGTGGCCTTATTCTTAAAAGGGCTAGCATGCTCCAAAGTGTTGGTCCTGAGGGCTAGCGAGAGCCCTGCAGCAGTTATCCCAGCTGCCCAGCAATTAGTGGGCAGCTGCACCGTTAAGGCACTTGGGATTGTCCTCAGCTGCCCAGCACTTAGTGGGCAGCTGCAACATTTAGGCCCCTGACTTAGTGGACACAGGGCGTCCTAGCCCCAACAAGCCCAGTTGGCCTAGGGGCTGCCAAAGGTGGTGGCTTATGTAGTTTTGCGCAATTGTCTGGTTTTTCCTGCACCTTTGAATGTTTTTAGGCATCATTTGTTTTTGCGCTATTGAGTTGTGTTCTGGCATCTCTGAATGTTTTTATACATCATGTGTCTTCCTTGTTCTTACACCTCTGAATGTGTTGGTTTATGCATCATATGTTTTTCCTGTGCTGCACCTCTGAATGTGTTTTGATGCATTATGTGCCTTGTTCTTACACCGCTGAATGTATGTTTAATGCATCATGTGTTTTCCTTCCCCAGCACCTCTGAATGTTGTGATGCATCATGTGTAATGTGTTCTTGCTTATACCCCTAATTAATTGTGATACTTAGGTGGTTGTTCTTTCTAGTACAGGTGGTCCTAGTGAGGTCCTGGTTCCCTGCGTGACATTCTCCTAAGGTGGTTAGGGTTGCGTAGGTGGTACTTACCTATTACCAGTGGTTACTGGTTGTGTGCTATATTGGCTAATTTGTGTTACAGTAATTTTATATACTTATTCTAAGTCCAAGAAGTGCTATTTCTACTAAGTGCTGATTCTGACAGTGGCCCATGTGGCCCTGTCCTGTAAATAATCCTGTGTGAATATTGCCTGTGCCAGTTGGCACAATGTATATTGTGGGAATACTATCTGATGTGTTTTGACAATACAAAAGTTATTTTTATATAACCTTGTGTGGAGTTCCTTTTGTGGTGTGCCTAGAATGTTGTTGCTGTTGTGTTCGTGCGCAAATGCTTTACACATTGCCTCCGGGATAAGCCTGTCTGCTCGTGCCAAGCTACCAAGGGGGTGATCAGAGGTTATCTTGGCGTGTGACTCCCTTGCCCCGACTAGAATGGTGGTTTCTGCCTGGCTTTGGCGTCAACCTTAGCCAACCAGAAATCCCAGTTCTAACATGTACCATAACAATTTGCGCTTAAATATGCATGACATCTATAGGAGACTTGTTGTACATTTTACAGATGAGGGGAACAGAGTCTTACTCTTGAACTTTAGACTCTGCATCGGTACTTACCTGTAGGTACTAAAATCTCCCAATAAACACAAAGGCTCTTTTTAGAGCCACCCAACAAATAAACACATACACTTCAAAAATATCTAAAAATATTTTTATTTTTCTTGCTTAGGTACGCTCACTGGACGACTTACAGACTTTGCACTGTACGTCGTACGTACGAGCATGGTACACGCACGGTAAATCTACTGTTAAAAACAAATAGCCTCTATTACTAATTTCTTATAATCCCCCGGGCCCCAACGCCCGGGGCTAAAATATAACGTTGGGGACCATGGGAGGAGCCCCAACGCCCCCGCGGTCCCAGACGGCTCCCCCTGTCCTTCGGGAGCCGGCATTGCTTTTCGTCAGAGAGAGCAGCTAACATGCTGCTCTCTTTGACGAAAAGCAATCTGCTTTCCTATTTGAAAGAGAGAGCAGGTTTCCTGCTCTCTCTTTCAAATAGGAAAGCAGTTTGCTATGGTAGGGTGGGAGCCACGAGGGTGTCAGGGTATGTCTACCCTACCCCTTTGTGTGTTTTTACGTTACTTTGACAGCTTTCTTGTGCCTCAGCTCTACCGAGGCACAAGATGGCTGCCAACACTTCCTGGTTTGGAGTGTTGACAGCGAATGAGCATGCAGCTCGTGCTCGTAATGGTACGCCTCACCGTACGCTTACCGTACGCTTACGGTACTTCGTCTATAGATATATCTATGATTTTACTTTTGATTTTCTCAGGAACTACTGAACAGATTTACACCTTTTAACAAAAAGCGTAATCTGCGAACCAAACTCTACCTTTTTGCCAATTTTGGTGTAATTCCGTTCAGCAGTTCAGGCTGTGGCCGTGTCTGAAGGTCCCTATGGAAAATTGCATGGGGAAAACACGTTTTGGGACCCCCCTTTTGTTGCGACCACCAGTAGGTTATATATATATATAACCTACTGGTTTCATGGATATATATATGTATATATATATATCAAACCACAAAAGTCCGGTTGTTCCTGGCGCACACTTGGTTGCGATCCTGCGTGGGTGCCGGTCACCCTCAATTTGAATCAACCAAAATTCCCCTCTCCAAAAGGAAATAATGCAGGATACCTCTGGGTGCTTGGAAAGATGTTTTATTCAGGTAAAAAGTGGCAACTGCCTACCGACGCGTTTCACCAGTTACGGCTTGTTCACGGTGACCGTGAACAAGCCGTAACTGGTGAAACGCGTTGGTAGGCAGTTGCCACTTTTTGCCTGAATAAAACATCTTTGCAAGCACCCAGAGGTATCCTGCGTTATTTCCTTTTGGAGAGGGGAATTTTGGTTGATGTATATATATATATTCATGAAACCATTTCTTCACTATCTGCTGCCATATATACACTCATTGTTGGAGGATCAGATGCACAAAGCCTTGTTAAAATCGCCAACTCTTAAGGTTTATGACAACAAAATTACTTTCTGTTATGTACTACCCCCATTCAGTGATTCACAAAACCATTAGTCCTCATAATGGATTTACCAACCCAATCTGAACTGAAAATAAAAGAGGTGTGAAAAGGGTATCCTCTTATAAATATGAGTTGAAATGGAATGTATCAATTATTTGTAACCACAATGGCAGTCACAAACCATTGCAAAGCTGCTTACTTCCCCAAGGATGTGGTATAAGATTTGCAAAGCATAGGCTGCCCAGTGGATCACTGCCTGCTTGCATGTAACCAAACAAACATTGGTTTTTTCTAGTAGTATCAGGTCTATTAGGAACACAAGTTGTTTTAAAAAATGTTTTTCATTTGAGAATGTCAACACACTGATGGGGATCTGCTGTTCATTATCTGTGTTTTGAGCCAATCACAGGAGGTCACAAATAGCATCCTGTTGTATTAATATTATGACAGTCGTTCTGCAACCCCCTTCAATAAGAGATTTTGTGATGCGACCTATTAGTCCATGGGCCGCATTGCAAAGCTCAAAAAAGGTCGCAAGCTATTGGTTCACAATTGCAACCACTACTTCAGCCCTGAATTCTATTGCCCTGCATTGGATTTGTGTAAGGCTGCACTGCTAAGATGTAATTTGTGGTGGGGATATGACCATTAGACTTGATAATGCATTTGAAAGATCCAGCAACATGCAGAGTCTGAGGACTAATTTGACAAAACCAGCATATCAGCAAATGGAATCTACAGTTGCCTCCTAGAAGGATACTGCATGGACACTGGCGTGAATACGCCTTCTATTCAAGATAGACTATTTGTGCTCTCAAGGAAGTGCAGGTTTTATGCTAAGACCATGGCAATGACCTTCTTTGTTGTTTTTATGGACAAGAGCAGCAGTTCTTAACCTGTTGTCCGAGGACCCCCGGGGGTCCGGGACCCTACTCGGCGTTCCACGACTGTGTTACCAAATTAAATAATATTAAAATGAATACATAAAAATTAATAAATGAATACATAATATACAAATAAAGAAGTAACATTTAAATGTGAAAACATTTTGTTCTGTTTGATTGTGAATTTAACAAAATATTTCAATAATAGAGCATGTTTTATGTAAACTTGCTTTTGTATTTGTGTGTATTGTTTTGAAGCTCAAATTAAATAAATTGCTGAGGCAGGGGTACACCAGCTTCCAAATATGAGGTAGTGGGGGTCCCTGGATTCTAGTAAAGAGTCAAAAGGTCAAGAACAGCTGGGCGTGGGCATTAGAAACTGTAAGTGAGATTACTGGAGTGGTAATAGTTTTTCTCTTTAGTAATATCCTCTTGTGCTGTTCTCAGATGTGCTGAAGCCACAGTAGTGCTTCGTACGGATAGTTACAGTGAGTGCCATGTGTATGCCGAGTGTAAGGCATTGCTATGGTGGATGAGCAGATTTTCTTTGTTCAAGGTTTTATTGACCAATACGCAGCGACAAGAAGATGATTACAAAGACTTGTTCATGCAACATTTTAACTCAATTTGATATTGGGTGAATTCAGAACTTATTTGCTATTCTCAGGAGATGCTTAGGTTGTACCTTGATGTTTAATTAGTTGTATTATGTGTCAGGAAGGCAATATTTCTGGGTGTGCATGTATCTGGAAGAGTATCAGTAATGGCGGGGATGTTAGTTAAATCAAACTTAGTTACATGCTCTATAAAGTTTCAGTGTAACCTTTTGGCAACGGTCTGGCTGAAGGCAAACACGAAGAAGTGTCTGTGTTTACTATTATTGTCATTTCTTAATTATACTAAAATTAAAAACATACTTATTTTTCATCAATTGTGTGGCACTTCCAAAGCTTGTGGCAGATTTTAATGGTAGGATTAACAGGTGCACGTAAATGCAGTTATCAGTTAGTGGGCGAAAATCAATCCTACATAACAGTTGTACTCCTCCTGCAGTACCAGGCTGGCCAGGCCATTTTGACTCACTAGAATTATACCAGTTGGACTCAGGCTGGTGACTGCTCTCAGGGCAGGATGAGCTGCAATGACACACGCATAAAGCGTACCTGGCCCCTTCTAACCGCTGCGAATATGAAAGGGAATGCTTAATGCAAGTTGCTGAAGCTGAGTGTGTAGGTGCGTGAAGGTAGCAGCTGATTAGGAGGGTGGTTGAAGGTGAGCGAGGTGAATGTAAAGAAAATTAATAAAACAAGAGCCGCCCACACTTGATACCAGCAAGACTGCAACATTGTTCTGAAGATAGCTTCAAAGACACACAGTGGAAGGATATATGAACGAATGAATTAATGAATGTTAGCTTATAAAGTGTAACCAGTTGTCCCAAAGTTCATCCATGCACTATAAGACGTTGAAGATAGTGAAGCCACAGGTAATAAGTATTCCAGGTTAAAAAGTCATATTTTTAAGTTTTTTAAACACATTAATTTTGCCCCGGAGGAAGCAAATGTTGTGTTTTGGTAGCTGTTGGACTTGGCCCTTTTCACTGAAATGTTTTGCTTTTTGCTCCCCTAATCCAGGATCTCCCCCCTTTTATAATGTAATTGTATAGGCCCTGCAAGGTTGTAATGCCCTGTGTATTATTAAAATCAATGTTAGGTACAGGTGCTCTACCTTCAACATGGCTGCCATAGGCCCATGTTACTGCAGTGTGGTCTTGTTAAAGCGCATTCTAGCTGCCAGGAGCTGGCTGAGTCCCCAAACATTGTTGCCAGTCCAGCCTGCTTTGCCTGCCCACAGTTAGAGTAGGGAAGCTCCTGGCACCTTCTAGAATAGGGGCGGAGCTTAGTTTTGCCGCCTTAGAGGGTGATCACCTGACCTGGGCCTATATAAGGAAAGGGAGGGAAACTTTCCAGTCAGTTGGGGCATCACTGACCTGGGGAACCCACGCAGGAGTTTTAGGCGGGAGGGCCTAGTTAGGAACCTATGTTACTGGGAGTGACATGATTTAGGTGCTGCCTCTTAAGCTGGGTGAGGTGTCCTAGACTAGCCCCCTGATCTGGCCCGGCGGAAGGGAACCCCAGGGACCATCTACAGAGACCTGCAGAGGAAGCCTGCCTGCAGTCCCCAACTCAACCCCCCTTCAAGTAACAAGGAACCGCTACTTACAAGGGCGCCAAATCCATCAAGCGCCAAGAAGTCTACTTCCATTTGACCAGAGACTGCTAGGGGGATCGACCAGGTACTGGACTGTGCTGCCCTGTGCACCCCTCCGCCTTCATCTGGGCCCCTCTGACCCTACCTATCTCCCCCTGACTGAACTGCCTGCAGTCCTTGCTGAACTGTGTTCAAAGCATCATATCCTTCTCCCCCCGGTTAAGCGCTGTATTTGGGACTGCCGGCCCTGACAGGGGTCATTGAAATTGCCTTCCCCCCTGCTGGCAATTTTTTCTGCCTGACTGGCCAAGCGCCATACTCTGTGCCCTGAAAAACGCTGTAAAGTATCGCCCCAGCGTGGGACGTAGTCCCCCAAGCGCTCACCTGGTTCGGCGTCGAACGCTGTTCTGTGCCCCCGAGGCGCCTGAATAGATCCCCTCACGATCGCGGCGCCAGCGCCGCACCGGCGACACCCCCGAGGCGCTTCTGGCAGCCTGCGCTGAGGCCTGCCCCCACGCTGCGTCCTGCGGCCCCAGCAGAGCCAGCGCCGACATTGTGCCCCCCTCGGCGGCCCCCGTGTGTCAGGAGAGGGCCGCCGCATCGAGTGAACTAGGCCGCGTTAGGCCCGAAGGCAAGCTGTCCCTCCTCACATGACGGGGAGCGCGGCCGCGTCATCGGCCACGCCCCGCCAGAGCCGTGCAGCCATTGGAGGCTGAGATCGAGCCCCTCACCGAGGCCGACACCAGGAGTCACCGCGGAGGGGGCGGAGGATCACCAGAGGCCCCTCCGCTTTGCCCCCCACGCCGCATCTGACTCCGTGCGAACGCCAAAGTGCCTGTCTGCCCCTGTTACCACCGCGGGCCGAGTGAGGCCCACGGGAGGGTCGTAGCCCCTCCCCTCTTCTCCGAGACTTACGCAAGGGCCCCGGAGGGCCGAAGCACAAAGGTAACCCCCAGGGGAGGAGGGCGGAAGGCCGGTTCTGGGCCTCGAGTTCGCCCCCCCCCCCGGGGAACGCTGTGACTGGGCACTGTTGGCCCCCATGAGCCTTGGGGACAGACTCTTGCTATACTTCATTGTTCTGCCTTATGGCCCGTTTTAGGCCTGAAGCCTGTTAATTGAGCTGTGGGTTTATACCAGGTAATCAGATAATCCACTCAGTGACTGTTGGTGGTTAATGGCCGTCTTAGGTGGCCTGTAGTGCTCATGCTTACGTAAATGTTTTCATGCCTGCTGATCAAGTGGTTATCGTTTCCCTGTACGGAATTTCTTGCAGGGGTGGGCTTCAACAATTCCTGATGGGGTCGAATTCTGATCCTTAATGATTCATTACAGCACTATTTTGATGATCTGACCTAAGATTTCGGGTGCCTACCTGCTTGTGCCAGGCTACCCCCGGGGAACTGGCGACCCCAGTTCCTACAGTAGCCAAAAAGGTAAATGCACGCCCTTCCTCTGTCCGGGTATAGTGGTAAATATTAGGTGCATGGTTAAGGTTTCCTATCACTTTATCCAGTGAAAAGTATGGGTCAGTCTTCTTTCATGTTCCTCGTTGGAAATCATAGCTAAGTCCATAACATTGGGAGCCAAAATGCATAGATTTCTTAATGTCTCCTGAAATATTTCTCATTTCAATGCACTGATTGGTGGTGACATTGTTTACCTATATCTCCGTGCAAGATGCACTCACTCACAGCATGTGCATCGTTAAGAGTAGGCATAACATGAAACAAGAACATGCGCTGAGGACGCCCTATACTGCAAGTCTACACCACACTCTCTTCAGTTTAAAGATACTCTTCACCTGTGCTGTAATAATCTGATCTGCACACCTATCCACTTCACAACAAGGACTGCAGCTCACCCGCCCTCTGCATATATGCTTGCCTCCACCTGAGAAGGGAGATGAGGGCTAGAAAGAGATGCATACCCACACACCTTGCTACCACTGAGGAATGTTGTGCATGCAGTCAGTAGACACTTCTTCTTTTTTAAGTATGAGTTTATTAAAGTATAAACAAGCAAAGACAGAAAATGAATAAACAGTCAAAAGTTAAAAACAAGAAAGTATCTCTTACATAAAATATACATGGATAATAAAATGAAATAAAGAACAATATTAAGCAATAATGGCATAGACAAAGTAATAAATGAAGTCAGGACCTTGAAAATAAAGTAGACACTTCTTATTTCCCTCAGTCTCAGGTGATGAGCATAGTGGTCTGCAGAATTCATGGTGTCAATGCAGTTTCTTGTTGGAAAGCTTGGGAATAGCGTTAGCGAGTTAGAAATGGTGAGGTAAAGTGGGCAAGCTAATGCTGACAGGGTCGGCAGTGAGGGTGCTAGAATATCATGCCTCCTATGAAAATGATTCCCCTAATTACTAGAGGCCCAGCCTCAGATGTCTTAATTAATGTATTTACTAAAAACCGACAATATTGAGATTGGAATTTATTAGCTGAAAAATGTACTATCTATTAATTCCTGCAAAATGATAAATAATATGTGGATTTTGGAGCTAACTGCACCAAATCCTCATGTCCTGGCATTTTTCAAGTGCTTTTTTTCTTCGAAAATGTTGGCAAATTTGCCCTTCTGAAGTTTACCTGGTAAAATAGTGGTGGTGACGTGCTAACCACAAAATTCAAAATTCTGGTACGTAGTGTACCAGGTTCATTCCATGCATACTGGAATTAAGCAGGACTGCAATTTTCATGGACTGCCTTACTATGCTGATAAGGTCAAGACAAGAACTTCAATTACCAGAGTCAAAGATGAATCAACTGCTCTGTTTGCCTGTAGCTGCAACCCTACTAAATGTAGTTCATGTAGATAGGGGGAAGGGTGGGTGGAAAGAAATACTGTTCACAATGTTGCTTTAGAGGCATCAATTGACAGTTGCACAGCTTGCCAATCACAACAGATGGAAATTAACACAAAAAGTTAACCAGGACACACATATAGCGGAACACAGGCTGGACCTGATTGTTACGAATATAGAAACTACCACCATTAATAATATTATGCCTCTGACATGGACCGACCACTACAGGATTGATTTTACTGTTAGCCTACCCATTGAAAATATGAGACCAATTGTACAGACCTCAGTTACAGCTAGAAACTGGAAAAAAATCTCATTGGAGAAATTCCAGCAGCACTTTCATTATAACATTGATCTGGGATCCTCCACTGAGCAGGAAATACATCACCTGCAAAAAAGTATTGGGAATGCCCTTGAGCATTGTTCGACAAACGGTACCAACCACAACTCTAGATGAACATTGTCGGAGAAATGGTATGGCCCAGACCTAAAGATTCTTAAAAGAAAATGCACCACACTGGAACACAAATGGAGGCTAAGCAAAACCATGGATGATAGACTAACCTATAAAAGGGAGTTGAAAGTCTATAATGCAGCCATAAGAAAAGCAAAAAAAGACAATTTTTCACAGCAGATATCAGAAAACAGTCATTCCTCCAAAGAAATCTTTAAAATTGTTAGAGAACTCTGCAATCCCCCCAGTCTTACATCAAGCATGACACCTTCACAAGAGGGATGCAATAAAATTATCAACTTCTTTTGCGAAAAAATAGATAAAATCTATACATCTTTCTACAATAATAATCAGGAACAAGCTGAGCATCACTTAGACGTGGACTCCACCTCGTTGGTCAGCTGCTCTTCCTTTGGCCCTTTTTCAGAGGAGGAAGTAAGTAAAGTAATGCTGGAAATTAAATCAGGATTCCCACTGGACCCATGTCCACATCATATCTTCTTACAATTAACTCCTCTAATTAGTCCAATAGTGACGCAAGTATTAAATCTGTCACTCGACCGAGCTGAATTCCCAGCTACCTGGAAAACTGCAGTAGTTACTCCCCTACTAAAAAAAGTGGGTGCCGACATAAATAATCCTGCCAACTATCAGCCCATCTCACAGCTGCCATATTTCTCAAAAGTGCTGGAGAAACTAGTGAATAAACAGCTGTCCAACTTTTTGGAAACTAATAACTTACTGGATGCCTCACAGAAAGGGTTTAGGGCTAACAACAGCACCGAGACAACACTTCTAGCAGTGCTGGATGACATCAGAAGACAGGGTGACGAGGGTAAAACAGTCGCCCTGATACTATTAGACCTATCAGTGGCATTTGATACCGTATCCCACATCCTTTTAATAAGAATGTTAGCCGCAAAAGGCATACAGGGAAAAGCTTTGACCTGGCTGAATTCCTTTCTGTCTGACAGATGGCAATCTGTCCGACTAGGCAATTTTACTTCCACACCCCGGAAGATCAAATACAGAATACCACAGGGGGCATCATTAAGTCCGACTCTATTCAGTGTTTATGTATCATCGTTAGCCACCATATGGAAGAAGTGGGGCATCAGCATCTGCTCATATGCAGATGATACGCAACTTATGGTTGCCCTGAACGGTGAAGAAGATTCCAAAAATAGACTGCTTAGCTGCCTTACCGAATTATCGAACTGGATGCACAGCCATTGTTTGAAATTAAATGCCGATAAATCTGAGATCCTCTTGTTTGGCGGATCCCAACAGCTCTGGGATGACACCTGGTAGCCCAATACTCTTGGTACACCCCCTAAACCAACCCAGACTGCTAGAAATCTGGGAGAAAAATCATGTAACAACAATTTGTGGTAAAAGCTTCGCGCTACTAAAAATGTTAAGATGAGTCTTTCCCTGGATTACCGTGGAATGCAGAAAGATTTTAGTCCAGTCACTACTAATGAGCAGACTCGACTACGGGAATTCCCTATTTGTTGGCATGGCGGACTATTTATTTTCAAAGCTACAGCTTGTACAGAATGCGGCAGCAAAAGCCATCTGTAACAAAAAAAAGTACGACTCTGCCAAGAGCTGTCTGAGAGCCCTACATTGGCTCCCAATGAGGCAAAGAGCTTCTTTCAAAATGTTATGTAATGTAATGTAATGGGCATTTGTAGAGCGCTGCTACCACTCCAAGGAGTATCTTGGCGCTTACACAACCCAGGTGGAAGGGTTGGATAGGGAAAGAAGTCCAGTTTCTTAAACACAGCCACTACACTAGGGTTCTACACATTGAGTCAGGCATGGAGAAAATCCAGGTTTTCAGTGCCTTCCTAAAAGGGGCCTCTTGGGAGAAAGAACGCAAGGGAAGGGGGAGTTTGTTCCAGGCCTTGGTTCCCAGTACAAAGATGGATTTGCCACCCTTTGTAGCCAGTTTAAAATGGGGAATCGTAAGTAAATTCTGACTGGCAGATCTTAGGCAGCGTGCTGGGTAGTATCTTTTGAACCCCCTTCGTAAATAGGTCGGGCCACGTTGATGGAAGGCTCTAAAAGTAATCAGGAGAAGTTTAAACAAAATTCTCTTTCCTATTGGCAGCCAGTGTAAGGTATTTAGAGCTGCAGAGGCAGATGATCTGCGGGGCAGACGCAGTACGAGGCGGGCAGCCGCGTTTTGGATCATCTGCAATTTGTGGAGCACGATTTTGTTGGCTCCAGCATAGAGTCCATTGCAGTAATCTAGCCTAGAATTTATTAAGGCCACTGCGACTGTTTTCCTCGCCGAAAGGGGAAGAAGGTCAAAAAATTTCCTGAGTGCTTTGATAATTTGGAAGCACATACCTGCCACTGCTACAGCCTGAGGTTTGAAGGATAGGCAGTTGTCAAACTTTATGCCTAGGTTACGGGCGGATGCGATTGTGTTAGGTGGAGCTTCTGCATCCGATGGCCAGCATGCTGAAGGGGAAAAAAGATTATTGATCCCTATGGGTAAAATTTCCGTTTTTCCGGCGTTGCACTTTAGATGGTTGTTATTCATCCACTTGAATGTCGCTGCAAGACAGTTCCTAAGGTCTTCCTCGGCACCTGGTTGTTCCTTATCCAGCACCAGAATCAGTTGGGTGTCGTCAGCGTATGAGATAGAACTGATCTTGAATGACTCGATCAAGTTCATGTATCACCCACAGAGCGCTGCATAACACTGGCACGACCATCCTGAAAAACAGGATTAATTTTTACGTACCAAACCGAAATCTTCGCTCCCAATTCACTGCAAGAGCTGCCACCACCCGAATAAAGAGAGTCAGGATGGGCGGTCGTGCCTTTTTCTCATCTGGCTGCAAATTTGTGGAATAATCTACCAACAGATTTAAGACTCACAGATTGTTACCTCACTTTCAGAAAAAAACTCAAAACCATATTGTTCCCCAAAGCAGACTAAAAATTTCCTAGGCACAGGTGCCAGCTCACTGTATACTAAGCGCCATGATATCCTTTTAGGATGAATGTTAGCGCTTTAGAAGTACTCTTAACATTAACATTAACATTAACAACATAGTCCTGTGTGCATATTGCCAATGCAAATAATGTAAACTCTACTGTGGTTCTGTCGCTGGCCTTACCACCTGCTCTAGCAACACTGTGTGATCATCACACACCAGGGGCAATAATATAGAATACAGCGCACTCACCTTGTTAGCTCCGGGCACCACTTTCAAAAGGTGTGCTCAGTGCTAACAAGGAGAGGGCACCATATTAGTTTGAATACACTTCACCCAGGGCAGCCGTAAACTTGTGCATTTTGGGAGCAGCGCATTCAATTAAAAAAACGGAGCAGCTTTGAAAGCAGCCTATCCATGTTTCACTGTGCAGGTGACAACCCGCCTGCACTTTTAAGAGGAGTGAGTGATCGCCTTGTCGGCGGGTGCAGTGAGTGGCTGCACCTGCTTGCAAGCGGCTATCTAGGGGGACCATAGGACCCCTTCACTCCCTGCAGAGGTCTGCCATCAGGGGGCGCACTAAGAGTGTGTTACCTTTTAGGTGGCACACTGACAGTGCACCTCCCAACAGTTTCTTTGCCTCTGTGCTAGCATCTATAATACGGCACGGGTGCCCATGCAAATAGATTTTCTTATTTGTATGGGGTCACACCCCCATTCAAATGAGGGAATGCCCTCTGATGATAGTGCTGGCGCTATATGTGCACCGGGGCTATCTGTATTACAGATGGGGCCGCACAAGCATCTGCGGCCCCTTTTGTAATACAAAAGTGCCCCGAGGGTGCGCAAAGTGACTGCAAATGCCTGTTGTGCCCATGAGGCGCTTTGTATAATACGGCCTCAGGTCAATTTGGGGCCAGTGCATAATTTGAGTCGGAGGTTGCAGATGGGGCTCACCAGCACACATTTTTGAGGATTGGCACTCATTTTTCCTCAATAAACTTTGATCTAGAGCAAGGTAGAGAAAAACGCAAAAAGGAGAAGGAGGGAGGAAGAGAAAGACAGAAAAAACAATTATAAAGAGAGAAAACGGGGATTTAAAAGAGTGAGATAAAGAGGCTGGGAGTGTGTGGTGTGTGTTAAAGATGCATGAATTGAAATCAAGACCACACAGTCTTGGTACTGGGTACCCTGACTTTGATGGTGCCTTTCTCTCTCTTCTGTGCAACACTTTTGGCCCTGGCACTTATTCTTTTACAAATTAAGCACGGGCATGGCTCGCTAAGCTATCCACAGAGACTCACTCCTTTAGCATGCAGATTACGACCGTAAAGAAAGCAAACTTCATTTGTCATGACTAGCAGTTTAAAATACCAGCCGCCTTTGCGGTGCTGTGGTTAATCCAAAATGCGAATGACACTTGAAACAAGCTGTCTCTGACACACTTGAAAGGGCAGCAGCAGTGAACATAGAGCATTATGTATTAAAAAATCGTATCCCATCCTCGTCGCCATACAAATGTAGTGAAAAACTCGCAGCAGACGGAAGAGTGTGCCAACAGGTAAGCTTTTACACAGGGACTGCGAAGCGCCAGCACAGGAGAGGCACAACCAACAACTGACTCTTATTCAAACACCAAAGTTCTGAGTTCTGTTGTGGAATGCACATACGCAAGAACCCACGAGAGGTGAGCATTCCACAACAGAAGAAAACACAAGGAGAGACCACTATACATTAGTCAAAAAAAAATTCTCGTGCAAGTCATTCAATTTTTGCCACGTATCTCCAAACGTAATGATTGTTAGAAAACTGGCTACACCCAAATTAATTTCAGTTTCCTAGCGGATCGCTTTCATAAAGAATATTTTAACACCTAACCTATTACTTAACTTTCTAAATCGCAACTGCTGAAAGGAACATTTTGATGACACCTTGTCGCACAACGTGCCACTCATTAACACTTCTTGTGCAAACCCTCGCTCCTCACGAGTAGGCAACAGCAATGTGGCCAGAGCACATATGAATTTACTTTCATGTGGGAGGCTTTTAGGTGCAAGCATCTTCAATCTAAAATAATGGCTCCCAAAAGCCAGATTCACACGCATGGTCCCCACAAGCATGTGTGTGTGCGTGCACATAGGGCTATATGTATCAACATACCCTTTTGCGATTTCTTAATAGCGATTTTGAAGGAATCGCTATTTAGAAATCGCAAAATGTTATGTATGTAGAAATTCGCTTTTTTTTTGCGATTTCTTAAAATTCCTTAATTGCGGTTAGCAAATTGCGAATCGCAAGTAAGGAATACTTTCCCATTCATTTCTATGGGCCAGGAGGCCCATAGGAATGAATGGGAAATAATTCTCAATTTGTGATTCGCAATTTGATAATTGAAAATTGAGAATAATTTCAAGGGTGCAGGGGTGTCCAAAGGACACCCTGTTCCACCCCTGAAATATGCATGGGTGCACATGTGGCGCACATACATGCCCTAAGGGCATGTATGTGCGTCACATGGCACTTTGAAAAATGCAAACATATGCTTTTTTAAAGGAATTCGCAACTTACCGCCAACTAGAAGTTGGTGGTAATTTACGATTCCTTAAGGCCAATTTGCGATTTTTTTGGGCTTGTTACATTGCATTTAAGGAATCACAAAATTAGCGATTCCTTAAATGCAATTGCAAAATAAGGAATCGCATATTTTGTGATTCCTTATTTTTGAAGCACATTTCCTTCATACATACCATTTGTCCAAATTACATTCGCAAACGCCGAAATTCTGCGAATTTCGGCGTTTGTGAAGTCAATTTGGCTTGATACATATGGCCCATAGTCCCCACACGTATAGGTATCTGTGTGCGTACACACATGTGCGGTTGTGCGTCAGTCTCCTCACGGTAATGTGTAGGGCATTGCAATATATTTCCTACACTGTGACGCCTTGGAGAAACTGGGCACTTTACAAAGTATCGTTTTTTATAAGAGGGAAAACATCTCAACTTGAGGTGTTGTGCACAGAGCATTATTCAGGACGGTGGCTGGGGAGCAAGTAGTAATATCATTATAAAAGCAGAAAACGGTGATTGTGAGCAACATGTTTTCCCTGGACAACACAATTGTACAGTTAGTGGCCATGTTAAAAACATTTTTACATTAAAATATTTGTAATTGGAGGCACAGGGAGATACAGCCATATACCAACATTTGACATGATTTTTGGTTACTTGACACAACTAGGACCAGAACCCAGGTCTGAAGATTCCATGGTCAAAATGAGCAAATTTGAATAGAGCAATATTGTGAAATGATTTCTCAGGATGGAGGAAGGATGCAGGAGCTTGTGGCTAATTTATATTTGAATTATTAGCAGTTTTACATTGAATGAAGAAGATTCAAAAACTGACAGAGCACTTCAAATGGTGTAATATAGTTGAAAAAGGTGTAATTAAAACAGCAAAGATAAAACCAACCATTACAGAAGTATTAGCCGCATCTAACGTGGACATAAAAACTCTTAAGGTTGGTCCTTGATCCCACCATGGGCCAGTCATTCATGGGAAGAAGTAACGCCTTTCAATATTCGCTAGAATTAACAATTGAGAACAAAATACATACATATTCCCATAATATAGAACTGAAAGTCTTACTGAAGAGGGATAGCTGGTAAACTGTGAGACAAATGGTGAAATTTAAAATACATTCGACCTAAAACATCAGCGAAGACTGGATAGGTTTTAAAAACACGTCTAAACAAATGTGGATACAGACTGGGACACCCAGGCATGAATACCTCATAATCACATGAGTAAGCACTGCAAGCGCTATAAAGGAGCCCAGATAAAGCAGCACGACAATAGTCAATATGGGGTAGTACTTTGTGGAAGGTGATCAGAAATCGAGACGCGTTTCTGTACACCAGGACGTGCAAAGCAGGGACTCTGATGCTGTACCAATACACTTACAAACAAAGTCTTGGGGCTTGTAGTTCTTCGATACGAGCGTATATCTTTCTATGATTCTCTACATATTATAAGTACATATATTTGAAAACTGGGCAGACTGAATACCAGTCATACTTTTAACGCGTCACCCGGATCTTAACTTCATTTTTTCGACGTTGGCCAGCGCTTATTAGTCCTACTCTATAATTGAAAAATCATAGTATCTGGCCCAACACTATTGCTGTGATACATCCCATACTATTGAGGGTTTCCGAAGACTGTAAACTACGATTTTCTCAACTATTTTAGAGCCTTGAAGAAGTCGTTTCATGACGAAACACGTGTCGGCTGTCAGCTTCAACAACATTCACTACGTGTCAACATATTCAAGATCATTCTTTGCATTTTGACTTGTTTTGTACTTGAAAGACCATTGTTGATACAAAGAATTATGTGTTTGTTAATTATTAAAATAAGTTACAACAAAGTCAGCAGTGAAACTTATTAGTGGCTGTGCTCTGTAATTAAGTAATTGCCACCCCATACCAGGTTTGCACATCTGGGGCCATATTACAATAAGTGTTTTGTATTACAGAAGGGGCGCAGATGCTTGTACGTCCCCTTCAGTGACACCGATAGCGCTGACGCACTTGAAGCGCCAGCGCTAGCATCAGGGAGCATTCTCTCATTTGCATAGGGGCGTGCCCTATGGAAATGAGGGGATTCCTTTGCCACTGCACCATATAACAGACGCGGGTGCAGAAGCTCTCAGGGGGCGCATTGTGAGTGCGCCCCCACGAACTGCCCACTTGAGAGGTCAAAATGGGTTCTATGGACCCCCCAGACATCCCCTAAAGGATCTCTAATCCCCCTTAAAAGTGCAGGTGGGTTGCCCCCTGACACTGTGAAAACACGGAGCAGCTGCAAGCAACCGTTACGTGTTTTCACATGAATCCGCTGCCCCCAGGACAGAGCAAGTTTGCGGCTGCCGGGGGGCCAGCACATTCACCACAATGGGGTGCATTGTCATTGTTTGCACCCGGCGCACCTTTTAATAGATGCTCTGGGCGCAAACAGTGACAATGCGTAACACGGCCCCTGTTGTTGTGTAAATCTTGTCCTAAACGATTCATGTCCTTATACAATATATACGGTTGGATGACATCATGAACAACCAGGCTGGAGTGCAGCCAGAGTATTTTAACGAGCCTGGCACATAATTTCGACCCTTTTAGGCCCCATTACATATAGAAGTTTGCACAACTGTCTATATTGAATGTACAGCGTAACAGCAACAGCTGCAAAGCTCTAAGATCTACAAAGACACACAGTAGGACAAGCCAGTGGATAAATACTTTTTTGTTAAAAAAACCCTTTTTCAAAGAAACAAAAGTACATTACCAGAGGCCGTTTGTCAAATGAAACTTGGTTTGTCTTGGGGCAATGTAGAGCTATTAAAGAGTGGAAATTCAATCATCAAAATATTTACGAAATAATAAGTGATGCAGTAATTCTAGTTTTTATCCAAAATCAATACGAAACCGAACATTAACCATTCTTTATTTAGATTTGTACTGTATGCTCAATTTGAAAGTACTTCAATAAATGTTCCAGACCTCAGGCACTTCTTTTCTGGTGACAGCAAGCTGCTGAAAATGTGAAACACAGAGGCAAGAAAACCCGAGGGGCTGCACTGTCGTTTGGCAAGTGATTGCAATACCTGTCAAAACTGACAATTACATTCCTGAAAAGGTAGGGACCTTTGCACAAATAGTGAGAAACAATATCATACTTACATTGGAAACAGCAAATGTTTTTGTGACTCCAAATTTTAACATTGTAATTCTTTGTGATTCGCAGGGAAAAGGCCAGGACAGCTAAGGGATTATTGTTCCCTTCCTTTCATCTTGCAATGAACAATTCCAACTGATACTCTGGTGGTAAGTACCTAGCAATTTACTAGCTGTCCTTGGCAGTCAGTTACCACTTGCAGAGTGGGACATGTTCAAAGACCTGCTGTGAGCATTACAGGAGGAGGTGCAAAGAGCCCCCCATCGACTACTGCACACTCCACTCCGGGGCCTCATTCAAAGTAGAACACTTTGTCTGGTGTGCAGTCCTATTGGACCTGACCCTTTCTACCGGGTTATCCCCAAGCCTTTGTCTTCCTCCACCTATTTTTATGTCCTTCTTTTTGTTGGCTTTAGGACTCTTGGCCCTTTACCACTGCTAATCGCTACTAAAGTGCATGTTCTCTCTCCTCTAAACATGGTCTGATTGGTTGACACCTGTTTGGCCTATTTGATTTACTTGTAAGTCCCTTGTACAGTGGTATACCATATACCTCGGGCCTGTAAATTAAATGCTCCTAGTGGGCATGCAGCACTGCTTGCACTACCCACAGAAGTAGCCTTTCAAACCTATCTCAGGCCTGACACCGCAGGGTCTGTGTGCACAGTTTACTGTCACTATACCTTAACATTTAACACTACTTACCAAGCCTTACAATCCCCTTTTATTACACATAGGCCACCCCTAAGGTAGGCCCTAAGTAACCCTATGGGCTGGGAGCTGAGTAAGTAAAATGTAGGACACATACTTTAATGCGTGGCAGCCATTTTTCACTACTGTGAGGCCTAATCATCTCATAGGATAGCATTGGGAATTCCCTTATATAAGTTTAAGTGGTAATTCCTTATCAGAAACAAGTGACGTTTTCATGTTTGGTATGTTTAGAATAGTGACGATAAATCCCATTTACTGGGGGAGTTAGGTTTGATATTCCTAGTTTAGAAATGCCACTTTCAGAAATTGGTAATTTCTATGTGCTTATGAATCATTGTGCTCTGCAGCCTGACTCCAATACAAGTCTGGGCTACATTTGGTGCATTCTTTCCAGAAAGCCACAACACAGGAAGGATTGAGTGTGATAGGGGATACTTCTGCATACTGATAGTCTTCCTGGGCTAGGAGAAGGAGAGGTGGTTCGCACTTTACATTTCTATAGGGTGCCCTGCCTCACACAAAGGGCTGTTATACACCCCCCTGATTGTCTGAAGCCAGGGGATTGGTTAAAAGGCATTGCTGTGCACTTCTAAGGGTTCCTTTGAAATCACCCCTTGACCAAAGACATTCTTTAAGTATAAGTACTGGGGCTCTGACCCCATGTTCTTAGGCACTGTGTGGACTTGTAACCAGACGCTGCTGGGTCTACAAACTGCACATTCCAAGAGGACTGCTGTGCTGCCAGGAGGAAGGAACTGTCATTTGGACGACTTGGTTTGCTGTGCTGGATTTCTGCCTACTGAGCTGCTGGAGGCACTGCCACTCTGTAAAAGTAACTTTATGTGTTGGCCTGCCTGCTACCTGCTTTGTGTCCCCAGTGTTCTGCAAGGGCTGGTTGGCTTGCCCCCCCTCCGTTTCACCATCTCAGGGTCATCAAAGGAGGCACATTGAGCACCTCTACCTTGGAACTCTGTCTCTGTTAGACTGGAATCAGCCTGCTCCCAGGTGGAGTTGTGACTGAGGGCACTCCTAGAAAAGTTGCTACAACCCATTGCGTGATCGGCGCTGGATCCTACTAACCACAGGTTTGCTCTGTGTTTTCTAGCCCCCAAATCAGTGCATGGTGAGTGCTGCTCATTGTTCTGTGTTTCCCAGTCAGCATGTGGCTGATCCAGAGTGAGGCCCTTCCTGGAGCATCTAGACACTGCCCTGCCAAGAAGTCGATTGTCTCCCCATCCGCAGGACTTAGGTCATGCACGCTGACCACCTTGTGTTCACGTGGAATTGACAAGGCAACCAGGAAAAGCTTCAAATTGTCCGTGCTGCGAGGACCCATGTCTAAAGGCCTGCAGATACTCCAGGCATCACACTGAGGAGCCGCCCCCCTTCCTGGCCGATGCCCAGGTCAGAAGCCTCCTCACAGGCATCCGGGCCGAAGAGGGCTGCATTGTGTTTTTGGCAGCTTCGCTGCGCACTTGCGGGCAGCTTAATTTAACTATTCTGCATGCAGGGGACCCAATGAGGTCTACCTACTGAATTCTGAAGTGTGTGCCCTCCAGTTGGGGTGTACCTTGGGGGCACTTGGTCGATGGTGGCATTACAGGGTGAAATCTAGACAGAGGACCCCGGAGCGTGGCATGGTACAGCCGCCAGGAACTTACTGCATTTAGGAAAACTACCTCGATTACAGTAAAATAGGTAATAGGTGCACTGGGACTCATGTGACCTATGTGCAATACCTAAGTACCATATAAAGTTTAGTAGTAATAGCTCAGATGCGTCATACCCTATGTGTTTTATGGTAATATTATGATTCATGTGCTTTTGTTCCTAACCTAACCTGCATCACTTGCAAAGCATTTACTGATCTATGTCATATTTATTCTTGCCTTGTACAGGATAATGGGTGCTATCTGAGTAATTGCATAGTATGTGTAGTATTTGTGATTCATGTCATTTTAGTCTGGTTTTATGTACAATATACTATATATATTTGTTATTAATCCGGTGTGACGACTCTTTTGTGGTGTATTCATTGTGTTTCTGTGTGTGTGTTGCAAAAAATGCTGTAAATATTGCCTCTGATGATAAGCCTGCCTACTCTGTACCAAACTACCAGAGGGTGAACACAGGTTATCTTTGGTGTGTAACTGACTTGACCTGGCTAGAGTGGTGGGTTCTGCCTGGCTAAGGTGCATAGTCTAGCCAATCAGAAACCCCATTTGTAAAAATTGGTGATCAGCGGTGAGGATAGGACTCGCGGTTCCGCGATACCACAGTAACTCATTGCTGCTATACAACTCTGCACTAAGACCGGTATGTGGTTTTTTTCTCCTATTCTCTCACATTGGTCATCTTATTGCTTGCTCCAACCTCATCTATTACACCTGGGTCTCTTTTTGTTTACAACAGTGTTGTGTACCTTGCCAAAATGGAATCTACCGTTGATCTCAATGACCTGTTGTATTACACTTTGGGGGAGTTAAAGGGGTTCTGCAGGGAGATTTGACTATCTTTGAGCAGGGAATCCACTGAGTGGGACCTTCTGAGAGCTCTGTTTGAGTTTGAAAGGGTACACTGGGAAACAGCCTTAAAAGAGGACAAGGAAGGTGGTGGTTCTAGGGAAGACCCTAGGAGTACCCAGACATCAGTGAGGGCTCTGAGTGGGAGGATTCCCAATCAGCATCCCTAGAGAGCAGTGATCCTGAGGAGTTTGAGGAGGAGGGAGAGAATTACTGGGCCGCGTCCTGTAGTAGAGAGAGAGGACTCCATAGATAGGGTCTTCCTTGCTGGGTCTAGTGCCAGGAGCAGCGTCACCTCCCACACCCAGTCTAATGAGGAGCTCAAAGATAGACAGGCTGAGAAGGACCTGAGGTTGCAGTTGGACCAGCTGGGTGTGGAGGAGAAAACGGCTGAAGCAGACAGAGCCTTAGCTGAAGAGAGGATGGCCGAGTCTAAAAAGGCCGTTCCCAGAGAATAACTTGCTCTTGTGGAAAGGATACTGGACTGTGAACGAAGTTTGAGAGTTCTGGACTTACTGCAGGGGGAGTCCAGTGGTGCCAGCAATATTGAGTCCAGTGCTAAAGATATCATTCACATACCTGAAAACTTGGTGCCTAGCTTCAAGAAGGGGAATTGCATATATCAGTGGTTTCAGGAGTATATAAAATCTCTGGAGGTACACGGGATCACTGAGGAGGATTGGGGACTGGCCTGGGGAATTATATTCCTGAAGATGGGAGGGATGCCCTACTGGTCCTAGAAGGGAGTGACAGGCAGAGGTATGCCCCTTTGAAGGAAACCCTGATAAGAGAGTATGGATTCTCCTCTGAAGAGTATAGGTTGAGGTTCAGGGGCAGGCAGAAACTGTCTCACCAGTTTTGGGAGGAATTTGTGGAGAATTTCTGCAAAGAACTGAATGGTTGGATGAAGAATAGTATAGTAAACATTTTTGAAGGGCTGTACAATCTGATTGTCAGGGAGCACATGTTCTGTTGTTGTTTTCCAGAGCTATGCCAACACCTGTTGGAGTGTAAGTTCTCTAACCCCAGGGAACTTGCAAAGGAGCCAGTCATCAGGTGACTACCAGAGCATCTAGAAAGGCATATGGGAGTGATCCTCAAGGGAGTCGCTCAGGTTCCCCCCACCAAAGGATGGCAGAGGTTCACAGTAGCCCAGACAGGTCCCAGTGCAGTGGGGTGGGTAAAGGGTCCCATGTCCCTTCTCAGAGTGGGAGTACAGGTGGTGGTGGGCAAAGACCCAGGGTGCCCTTTGACCAGAGTATGGATAGTTCCCCAAGTGGGGACCAGGAGGGGATTCTAGTCTGTACCAGGGATGCATCCACAGAAAGGGACTCTATAGTGTCAGGAGATCTTGGGGGAGGGTGTTAGTGATACCAGAGTTAAACCAGGTCTGATATCTGGCATTACCACTCCGCGGAGGTGGGTGCAGAGGAGCAGATGGAGGTGAGGAAGTATTTTTCCCGGACTCCTGTTCAGGCATAGGCTACAGACCATGGGCTGGAGGACCAGTCGTAGGGTACCACCCCATAACTGGTGGGAGGTGAATTGGAAACAGGATGTGATGCACCTGGGGCTACTGCCCTTCACTCTGAGAAACCACAGAGAGCAGAGACCCCTGGATAGTCTGGGGCTTGGCTCTGGACACTGACACCTGCCTGTTTCCGACTGTGGGTTGCTTTCCTAAAGCACAGAGTTTTCCTTAGGTTGGGCACAGAAGTCAGACCCAATGGGTAGAATGCACCACATCACTTAAAGTTAGACACTTCACAGGTGGGGACCGGAGGTCAGAAGAAGGATTCCCAAAGGGTTAGCTTAGTGGTCTCTGAGTGTATAGACAGAGGGATCCAAGTGGGTTCAGAGAGGCATAGAACTGGCGCCTGCCCCTGCAGTAGCGGGCCAGGGTCTATGTTCTATTGCCCTGAGCAGGGAAGCCTATCAAGGTATTGATTAGTGTACCCTGGCTTTAGTATGGAAGAGGTGGTGTTGTGGCTGGCCCACTCTACAGTGTTATCCACAAACTTTTTGTCTTCCTCTGCCTATGTTTCTAACCTTTTTTTTGGCGGCTCTGGTACTTTACCACTGCTCATCAGGGTCGCCTGTGACCTACATGTAATACTAAAGTACCACATATAGTTTAGTAGGAGCTCAGGTACGCTGCGCCCCATGTTTTTTATTGTAATATTGTGATTCATGTGCCTTCCCTACTCATCTACCCTGCATCACTTGCAAAGCATTTACTGATGTGTGCTATTTTCATTCTTGGCTTGTACAGGATAATGAGTACTTTCTAGGTCATTGCACAGAATGCACAGTATTTATGATCCATGCCGTTTAGGTCTAGTTTTATGTACAACATACTATATATTTTTATATAATCCTGTCTGAAGTCTCTTTTGTGGTGTATTTCTTGTGTTTCTGTTTGAGTGTGTTGTGCAAATGTTTTACACTGCACCAAGCTAACAGAGGGTTAGCATAGGTTATCTTTTATAACTGATTTGCCATGACAAGAATGGTGGGTTCTGCGTGGCTTAGGTGCATACCCTAGCCAATCAGAAATCCTATTTCTATCAAGTCCCTTTTCCTTTAAAAATAGGCGCTGTACAAATTCAACAAAAGGATACATTATAATAAGTTTTGGGAGCATCCTAGTTCACAAAACTGATTTATTTAGAGTTCAGTCAAGCCACTTGACCTTTTTTTCAAACTTTTACAGGATTTTATGAAGCAACATTTTTACTCATTATTCTTACCTTGAGGAGAAGAAAAATGTAATAAAGCTTGTCACTGTCACATTAAAATACGCAATTTGAGACGTGTCTTTAAAGTAACACTTGTTAACATTTTAAATATAGTGAAATGTGAACATTTTAACTCTCTCAACTATATGAGAAAGACTCCATGTCACTGTATAAATTACCCTCTATGAATGTGTAGGAATTTTTGATTTCTTTTGAACACACCATATTCTGACACAGGGCGTTAATTTGTTTTGCAAGGTAGCAGGACAACATTCTAATTGGTGAATATCTTTATAAACACACTCTCAACAATCTTTCATCCTGTTTTCATTTGATGGACATTATTCATTAGTCTATTGCCAAACAGATATATAATTTCTTCCACAAGTAAGCTATTTTCTTGTATGACTCGATGAGAATTATCCCATGAGTAAACTGAAAGAAGAGTGTTGATGGTAAAGATGGTAATGTAAAAAAATGACTAAGATACATACTATCCTGATTAAACATAGGTAAGCTCTATGCCATCTTCGAGACAACCCAGAAATTTTGAACAAGGTCCACTGGGAGAAAGGACACTACATTTGTCACATTTGGAAGAAAAGTCCTGCTCACTGATCAACAAGACGTAGGATATAGTAATAATCTTTACAACTTGACTTTACAACTTGTACATATGCAATGTTTCCCTCCTTTCGCTCCACTTGTTCATATACATTCTTTTTTCCTGTTTATATCTCTTATGTAGCTCAAGTAATCCAAAGTCCTTATGTAACGCAACTGGTTAGTTTGTAAAGCGCTCTGACACCTTCGGGTAAAGTTTGCGCTATATAAAATCGCATTAAATAAATAATTAAATAATGTTTAGAGCAGCAGTGTACAGCTTAAGAAAAAGAGAGCCAGATCCATGCATTCTTTTCAGGATAACAATTGACTATCTAAAAGAGTTCTAATGAGATGAACACTATACAACTATATTGTATTTAAATTTCTTGAAAATCTGACATGGATTCAGCCCTATTGCACCTATGTTGAACTCTAAGCACAGTTCAACAACTTGCATAACGTAAATGGAAACATTAATATGATATTCTTGCTTACATTGCTACCAAAAAGCACTAGAGTTTTCCAAAAGCTGGTAATTTCTTGTGTCAGGTATTTTAAATTTCATATCTGCCAGGTGTTTGTGCCTATACTTATTGATGTTCATGTTAGCCATACTAACGAAATTGGTTTCTTTATTGCTTTTTCAAAATTAGCAGTGTGAAACATTCCATATATGGCAACTATGTCTTATGCATGTCAAATGGCCTTTACAGACTACAGTCGTTTAAGAAAAATATTGTGACGTATAATATTGGAACCCCTAAAAAGCAGCTTATGGTATCATCTACGAAATATTGTGACGCATAGTTAATCTCTGTAAATGTCTTTCGTTCTAGAATGTATACACTCATCTCTTGGTAACTCTAAGGATTTGCTGAGAGATATCTTCAGATTTTAAACTAAAAGGAAATTAAAGTTTTTGCCCACTTTATCACTTTCAGTCTACAGACATTCAACTTCAAAGATTCCATCATAGAAAAACAGTGTCGAGGCAAACGGCTTCATTCTTGAACACTAGCTAAGCATTCGCCAGTTACACTAATTTGAGATTCTTTAACTTTAGCTTCTGAGTGAGTTTTCAATAGACCTTTGGGGCCACATGCCTCAAACTTAGGAATTGCGATTCCTAAATTGTGATTTTTAAGAAATTGCAATTTAGAAATCCCAATTCCTTATGCAGGTAGGAATCGCCAAACAATTTGCGATTCCTACACATTCCTTATTTACGACTCGTACATTGCAATTCACGAATAAGGAATGGCTTCACATTCATTGCTATGAGCCTAGAGGCCCATAGGAATCAATGGGAATTGCATGCGCAATTTCTGAGTACCAAATAGGTACTTGCAAACAAATTTTAAGGGTGCAAGGGTGCCAAAAGGACACCCTGATGCACCCCTGAAAGAGCAAATAAAAACATGTTGCACACACACATGCCCCAAGGGCATGTGTGTGTGCAACACAGAACTTTGAAAAATGCACTTTTGTGGATTTTTCAAAGTTTTCGTAAATTACCATCAACTTTATGTTGATGGTAATTTGCGTTTATTAAAAGCGAAATCGCTATTTTGTTTTTGTTGCATTGCATTTTGGGAATTGCAATTTGTGATTCCCTAAATGCAATTGCAATTTAAGAAATCGCACATTTGGTGATTACCTAAATAGCCATTTTTTTGCATTTGAGATGATGCATCCCAAATGCAAATTGCGATTGCAAAGGGGCAGATTCTGCAAATCTGCCGCTTTGCAACCGCAAAAAACAATGATGCATTTGCCCCATAGTTACTTGTGGCAACACCTAGTTACTGGCTAAGCTTTAATGGTATAAACCAGATCCACTAGAGTTTTTATTTCACTAAGCACAATATTAATATGAATTAATTGTTGCCCTTGCTTTCTACTGTCAACCTTGGTGGTAATTCTGCATGGTGTACTACCAGAATTTGATTGAGTAAATGCTGTGATACAAAAATATTGTCGCCAAAATATTCAGTACCTAAATATTGTGTCTGCTAAATATATGAAGGTAAAATAGGCTTTGTAAACTTAAATACACATAGATATACCTTGACAATATATACGTCTTCAAGGTAAGTGTAAGTGGAGTTAATAATAGTAAATATATATTTACCCTGTTTACTTTCATAATATTTTGATACTCAATACTTAGGATGCAATGTTTTTGTAGCAGAATATTTCTGTGGTTGATATTTTGAAGATGCTCACATGTTACATCTCTTTGCACTATTTTGACATTTAAAGAATACCATGTTTAATTGTTTGATTGTTTAAAGTCATTATGGCAGATTAGTATGGCCATTAGCATCACAAATAGATGAGAAGCCCACATTGCTTGCAGGATACAGTCAAACATCGTTACATGAGGCAATTAGGTGAATGAAAAGCTAAGAGGCTCATTTAGACCTGAGAACACCTCATGTCCATTTTGTTTCGCCTGAGAGCTCGGCTCCTGAAATCACCAGGTGAAATAGAGGAGGAAAATGAGGAATTACATATAGAATTTTATATGGGTAATGGTGAGTTACAGGGATGTTCTTCACAGAGACATTCTAAGTGACATCAAATAGACAATGAGACTGAAACTCAAGTTGTCTATGATGTCACTCAGAAGCCTCAGATGAAAAACATACCCATAACTCATAGTTACCGATCTATAATTTAATGTTATGTATGGACCCAAAATCATCTGCACCTGCCTATAACTACTAGACTGAGGCAAAGGAACAATAGAGAGGTAGACATGACATTGCCTCTTCTCCCTGTCTAAAATGTGAAATAATTCCACTGCTGTACAGAAGTGCTTTAAACATTTCTATGACAAATAACCCTGGACGGAACACTACGCTATGCTCGCGAGGTGTGCGTAGTATGCGCAACTACACGCTACGCAAATTGCACATAGCACAGTGCAAAAATGCGTAGCGGGCATTTTTTGCTCGATCGCGGTCCTAAGCGTCAAGTTGGTGACCGCAAGCGAGCTAAATCACCATCCCGGCGAGACTTTTTCCTCATTCTCGATCAGCAAAATCAAGTTGCCGATCACGAGCATGGAAAATAAACCTCCCGGCGAGATTCTCAAGGCATGGAGGTCAGGTTTCTCATTGCTAGTGGTCGCGTATGCTCGTGACCGCTCGCAATGAGAAACTACCAGTCCACGTTGGGAAAGCTGCAGCTCGAGTACAAATCTACTCGAGCTGCAGAAAACGACCACTTGCACTGTGCAAGATGCCGTTTACAATGATTGCACAGTGCGGATAAGCAACAGGCACTGTGCAATCAGTGCGAACAGCATTTTCCCTACAGCACTACGTAGTTCGCGTAGCTTGCGTAGCAAGAAGTGCACTTCGCATAGCTACGCGTAGCGCTACTATGCTAATGACAAAGAAGTTTTTGAACAAGATAGAAGTCATCTCTGTCACCCACTCGTGCTTCCACTGGTGCATAGCCTCTGCCCACAGACTCCGCAGCACACAGTCAAGCTGAAGCCATAATAGTTTATTTCTATTGCTGCTATTGTTCTGTTTATGATGAACCTTCCACAGTTGTATAGAAATGTGTTACATGTAGCTATATTTTCCATTTTTTCGCTGGATCTATTCATTCAATCATTCAAAGAAAATGTTATTTTCACTGTTTCATATTTGGTTGACCACCTTCTGAGGACATTAGAATAGAGGGTGCTGAATTAAAGAAAGTGTAATAGAGCTGAGGTGTTAAGCTAATGATGTTTATTTTCAATGTGCTCTAATTTGCTAAAGAAATGATACATTTGCTCACACCATGATGAATCTGCCAACATGTTGATTTAATATGCAAGGATTTTGTATAATAACGCCTTAGTTTCCTATTCTACTGCGGATGCTGTCCTTTTTAGGTCGAGCCTAGGCAGCGCGCATGCGCTGTCTGCAAGACCTGTTGTTATGTCCTCGATTGGCTTTTGGCATGCCCATGAATTGCCATTTATTTGATGGTGTGCCATTTAGAATTACAGGGTTTTTATTGGTGCACTGGGTCTGATCCTCCAGCCTTTGCATGCTTGGGTCACGCACAGGCGATTTCACTCATTGTTTGCTTGCGTTGGCCATCCCCATACGTCCGCGGTTCCTACTGGTCATCCTGACCAGCCTTTTTATTTTGTAGGGTATCAACATCGTTTTAGGCTTTCAGGCCATTTCACGGAGCAATGCTCTCGCCACCTGCAAAGTGGCACTTTCTGTCTGGTAGATGTTGAGCTATGCCAATAGCCCTAACGTAAAAACAAATGCAAGACCTGTTGCACTTCTAATGCTTGTTACTAATAGTTTTACTGCTCATTGAGGCTTAAGATATTTTCTGATTTGTGCATAATCTGCATAACTTTTCCTTTAAGAACCTCCGCTACATTGCTTCTGTACTGCTTGTTTTTGAATTTTGTAACCGTTTACCCTTCTATTGACCTAGAATTCAGCTATTGAGTGTGTACAAATTATTCTTTAATTTTAATTTTTACTAAACTGTATTTTGATAGATTTTTGGATTTTGGGAGGTGCCTTAATGAGGGGACACATTGCCTCATGAAACTGAGGTTCAACACCATCTCTGATCCAGTAAATCAAGTGAGGACAGTTGAGGTAAATTTTGAGGTGTCTTAATTTTGGAGTACCCTCGATTTGCTCCCACACCTGCCATCCTAGGCAAGCTCCACCACCTTCCCTGCCATCAGTCCCCTCCTGTTGCAGTGCTTTCTGCTTTCAAAGCAGACAAGCAGTGCTGCACTGACAGGCTTTCAGAGAGCCCTGTCAGCCTGGCTTGGAAGGTCTTTATGATGAAGCAACAGTGGGTAGTGAATTTTATTATCAACTGTTGCTATATCATAGAAAGCGAACAACCATATCTGGAATCTGAAATAAACGATAAAGGCGTCCGATGTCTTTCAGGGGATAATGCAAACTATTTTTGAAGGTGTGCACAAGGTATTGTGTTTCCAAGATGATGTTATAGTGGAGGGTGAGTCATTGGAAATGAATGATAGATTACTGGAGGAGATTATGTGGGTCAGGAAATATCTGGAAGAGGTATAAGGCCAAAGAGAAGGATTGCGAAGGTCACTGAAGATGTCCCTTAGCCCATTAACAAAAAATTATTGAAGTCCTTCTTAGGGCTTGCTGAGTATTGTTCAAAATTTATATCTAATTATGCTGATATGGTGGAGCCTATGAGAATGCTTTTGAGTGGAGTGTGAGTCTGCATTTAATAACATCAAGAGGTCCATTGTTAATGCACCTGCACTGGGCCATTTTGATGTCCCAAAAAAAAACATCATTGCAACTGAGCAGTGTAGGTGTTGGAGCAGTGTTATCTTCGCGGGTGAATGGGGAAGAAACAATATTTGGTTTCACATCGACTACAAGGAGAAGTTCAATCATATTCATCTATAGAGAAAGAGGCATTATCATGTTGTTTGGGCTTACACCACTTCCGATATTATATGTGGGGATTACCATTTACTCTCAGAATGGACCACAAACCATTGTTGCACATATTGAAGTGTGGTCAGGGATTGGATAAGCAGTGTGACACCCCGAATAACAAGATGGGTGATGTCTGTCAACAATGTTAATTTTACTATAGAGTATATGAAAGGCAGGAAAGATATTGTGGCTGATTGTTTTTCAAGATTACCAGTAGATGTTTCACTCACGCAAGAAATGGAGAATCAAATAATCTGGGTGACAGGAGCATTTGCTCTTAATGAGGGTGAATTGGAAGAGGATGTGGCAAGTGATGCAATGTATAGTGAGTTAAAACTGATCCTAAAAAATGGATGGTAACAGTCAGGTGCAAAGTGTGAAAGCATAAAGCAGTATGCTGTAGTACAAGAGGAACTGATCATCCAAGGATACAAAATTCTTAGGCGTGATTGCATTGTTCCATCTAGCATGTTGAGGACAAAATTGATCAAGATTGTGCATGTGGGACATTTAGGTAGAAGTATGACAATGAGAAGGTTGAGGAAATATTTTTGGTGACCTAACATGGAGAGGTGGAAGAAGTGGTAAGAGACTGCGGTGCGAGTGGTTATAGTGACAAGTCCAAGTTATTTAGACAGTCTTCTTTAAAATGTATGGAACTACCGGGCAGGCCATGGGAGAAACTGGCTGTCGATTCTATTGGCCCAATAGATAAACTATGAAGACGAAATAGATTTCTTGTAGTTCTAGTGGACTACTACAGTAAATGGTTTGTGGTCAAATCAATGGAAGAAAGTACCACAAGCAATGTCTTGAGGAGTGTCAAGAGTGTTAGTGCAATTTGTTTCGACATTCATGTCAGAGATTTTGAGGAGCCTGGGCTTCAAACGTGAAATTATAGCAATGTACCAACAACAGGCCAATAGTCTAGTAGAAAGAATAAATTGCATTATAACGGATAACATGCAATTGTCTTTGGCAAATGGTTTAATGTGCAAGAATGATTTGGATAAAATATTTTGGGCAAACAGAGTGACATCTCATTCTATGACTGGAGTATCTCCGTTCATTGCTCTCAAAGGAAGAGCACCAGTCACAAAGGGAATCTCATATGTGGCTACAAAACAAGAACTAAGTATGGGTGGATCACAAAAGTATAAAAATGAGAGTGGCAGACTTGCAGAGAGCTTGTGAGTAAAATAATGATAATCTGAACGGGGTGAAGAATATGATTTTGAAGTGTGGAGATTGGGTGGTAGTTAAAAAAAATGGATATGTAAATAAAGGTAAAAGCAAGTTCTCCGAACCAAAGAAGATGATCAAAGTGAACCGATCAGTGATCACTCTGGACAATTGGAAGGAATGCAGTTTTGGAAGCTTACGTAAGATACGGGAACCCGAAGAGTGTTAGGTGTATTTTTTAAAGTTATTAGATATCAGATACATTGTCCTGTACTGTTGTGAATGTATCACATGTATAAAACATAAATTTTGATATTAATTGTATTTTTAAATAGTTTTTATAGGGAAGCTTCATACATGTACATGTGGAAAGGAGGGGAATGTGTGGAGATGTATTGGAACATTGAATGGGAGGATGCTTATGGAAGGGTACTGGAAAGAATGTTCCAATTTAGTCAGTTGTCTTTTAAAAGCCACTCTGGGGTTTCACAACTTGCTAACTTCTCATGTAAATAATGAGCATATTGGAAGAAGAGTTTCTGCTTAAGTTACTACAGCTTCTTATTAAAGCCAGGCATAGCAGAGGGAACCAGGCGTGACATTTAAAGATTTCCCTGGTAATTTGTAAGTGGACTTTCTGGTTCCACTTGCAATTGTCCAGTGATTCTTGGCATAGAGCTTTAACTAAAACGAACACAGTGAAAGTGACATATGATGCTACCTTTAGAATGTTGTGAGAGACCCATGAGACTCATATTCATTGGTCTCGGACTGAATGCCCCCAAAGGATTGGGGTCCTTCTGTACGGCAGGTGCTGCTGGGACATGTGTTACATCCCTGCCGATTAGGTTGTTCTATCAAACTTGGTCATGCTTAGAAACAGGATCAAATCCAGCCTTAAATGCAATGTACAGTTTACTTTTCAAAGACTGTTAATGCCTAGGGACGATCCACTTTGTTTTGCTACAATGTGCAATCCTACCCAGTCATTTTAAGCAAGGTTCTGTACGAGGAGATATCAACAAAGGTGGTATTACAATTTGTATTATCACTAAATATCCCATTGCTATGGGGTCTTTTCTTGTAACCTAAACAACCATAGAACCCAAGGAGATTGAAATGCAGTTTCCACCATTACAGTTTAATTAATGCAATGCATTTTAGTGCCTTGTAACAATGGTTTTGACAATTAATATTGCAATATTCTGTCAATCTGCATACTGAACTGTATATCACATTTTAATATTTCAAGCTTCTTTTCTCTGTTAATTTGTAGATTTTGTCTGTTTAACTTCATGCCAAAAGGGGAGGGAAACCACTGATTAGCACTCAAAGGAAAGCAGACATCGCCTTTGAAAGTTCAATACCAAAACTGGGATTGGGTCCAATAAGAAACTATATCTACTCAGAGCACTTTGTTCATGGTTTTAATTGTAAAAATCCAAGGGCCTGTTATTAGAGTTGTGGCTTTGCAGTTTTATAACAATAAGGTTTAATTGTAGTGAAGTCTGTCCCAGGTTTGGCAGTTTATACACTGGAGGGCTTGGGCACGTGTCCCAAGAGGCAGGAAACATCAAGGTCAATAGAAATTCCATTGAAAGACAGTGTTTTACTACCAGATTGCACTGATGATACTTTGTAATCAGACAAGCAGAAGGGAAAGTGGCACAGCAAGGGTGCCATGTAACTTAACAGATACAATCAAGGAAAATAGGACTCAACTGTTAGTTGGGTAGTATAATATAAAAAATTAGAGGTGGGCGTTAGACCTGGCATCCTTGGTGTGGTTTCCCCAGACATTTTGCATTCAGACCTCGTGCGGTACTGTTTTTGCTGACTTCTTTTTTGCTGGCTTTTGCATTAAAGTGCATGTGCTCAATTTTTAACACATGGTAACATTGGCCTATCCACAACTGGCACATTTAATTTACTTCTAAGCCCCTAGTAAAGTGCACTACTTGTGTTCTGGGCCTGTAACGTAAATGCTTCTAGTGGGTTTGCAGCACTGATTGTGCCACCCACTGTGTTGGCCCTTTAAACATGCCTTGTTTGCTTGATCTGTTCTAAAGGACATCAAAGAATTCTCTTCAACCTACAAACAGCACCTGGACTTTGCTGCTGCAAGTCTTTCTTTGCAAAGTGGTGCTAACCTAATCCTGGGCCTTTGGAAGTGAGTGCAAAGTGCTGCATCTCCCAGAACCCACACAACCACACTGTTGCGTCGATCAGGACCGATGCATGGCCACTATAGCAGGAACCAAATTGATGCATCATATTTGTAACCACGACATCGCCTCCGTAACCCCCTCTTTGGACCCAGTGCATCGCCAGCACTGCGTGGACAAGATCAACGCATCGCATCTACAGTGCGGAGAAACCCAGCGCAACGCTCATGGAACCGAAACATCACCGCCTATGCATGGAGAAATCGGGCACATCACCCCAACTGCGTGGGGATCACCAATGCATCACTCAGCTGCACCCCGCATCTTTTGGTTTGTGACCAGGAGTAAGGTACTTTTGCTCAGGGGGCCCTGTGTGGGTCATGTATCCTATCAATTCTCCATCGAGATCGGCTTGAACACGTGACTTTGCCCCAGTCCAGCAGGACCAATCAACTCCTTAAGCACTGCATCTAAGTGCTATTTTTGCATTCAGTCTTTAAAACGTCATACCCAAGATTCTATTGATTGGATGTTTGTTGTTTTTGTCATATTTTATTAATAAAATTATTCTTTATTTTTCTAAACTGATGTGGTGTATATTTGTGGTGTTTTTACTGTGTTACTTTTTCATGTTCTGCACAAATACTTTATCCATTGCCTCTTACGTTAAGCCTGACTGCTCTGTGCGAAGCTACCTGTTAAGTTCAATCCAGTAGTCTCGATGTGTAGAGGTTAATTTATTAAGCACAAAGCATTAAAGGTTAGCACAGCATTAGCAGCTCCGCACAGCTGCTGCATCCAGTATCCAACCTCCTCAACTGATCACCGATGACACCTGGGGATTCGAAGTGTCATCAGTGATGTAGTACAAAGAGCATAAGCCATTTAAAGCTATACAAATTAAAGTGTAGACACAACACATCTTCCCCCTTTAACATTGGAAAAAATACAATTACATGAATTGTAAGAAAAATACAATTATTATGCAGAACACAAAATATCTTTACAAATATCCTTGCAACTATTCCTAAACCTTAGAATACCACCCTTTCCCCAAAAGCATTAAAAAACAAAAAATAAATAAATGAATTAACTGTTTGTTATGTAGTCGTTAAGATAAGTGGGTGGCTTAATAACCCTACCAAAACTGTTGACTGAGACGTCCTCACCAGACAAATGGAAGATTAGTAATAGGAACATTTTCTGTGTCAATCACATCTGAAGAAACAGAAATAGGAGAATTCTCACAAACAGAATTGTTCTCACCATGACCATGAGCACTCTCAAAATCCATAGAGTCAGAAGAAATTTCATTCTCCAATGAAGCAGAATCGACCAGGTTCTCAGTTCGACTAGTAACTGAAGGAGAGTTAACAGATGATTCCCCTACTAATGCAGAATTCATACTAATACCCCAATCCAACCAATGAAAACTCAGAGTAGCTTGAATATCATTCTGACTCTCAAACCATTTGTCTGAATTTCCATTGAATATTACAATCCTACCTGGAAGCCAAACTCTACCATCTGACAACTTAACAGAAATCTTGAAACCTTAACGGTGATGAAAATTTATTCTGACCTTTCCTCACCTTGAACAGTAACTTGACTCGTACTAAATCTCCAAGTTTAAAAATAAATTATTTTGTATTGTGTTTGGAATCATGATATTTCTTATATTTATCTTGGTGTAACGCAATGTTATTCTTAACTTGTTCTGGGGACCACTCCAACAGTTTAGAGTGTTTCATCCAACATTGGTTGTCTTTGGTTAACGGCACACGCCCCTTCATAATGGTAAAAGGACAATACCCTGTGACCGTGGGGGTAATACGATACATCCAAACCATTTTCTTAATACCAATTACCCAGTCCTGTCCTCTTACATTTGCTAATTGTATGGAATCTTTTATAACTCTATTACATTTCTCAACTTCGCCATTACCACTTGGGTGATAAATAGAAGTAACCTTATGAGTTATACCATTTCTTTATGACATTTGAATTGTACCCTATTATCTGTAATATTAATCTTGGGCAATCCCTCTTTATGAAATAACTCATCCATGAATTCCAGACTATTAGCTCAATCAGCTCAGCTCTTTCCACAACCTTAATTTCAGGCCAATTTGAGAAATAATCTACAGCAACTAAAATATACATACTGCAGTTATTTCTATCAATAGGCCCCATGATGTCCAAGATGTCCAAAGCTAAAGTTTTCACAATACCAAGGTGTCCTTCATGACACAACTGAATACCCTTCCCTCTCAACTCTTTAGGCGGAATAATTTTTTCACCCCGAAGAATATTACATTCTTTAAGTGATAACTACTCACGAACTTCCCAAATCTGTTTCAATTCTTCACATAACAATTTTTTATTAGGCCAACCATTGACAATACAACCCTTGACCTTACTCAGAAGTTCATCTTTAGTCATGCATTCTTCCCATTCTTTTGGGCTCAAAGTGATGTTGTCATTATTTAAATCAATTCCAGCCACTTGGAAATCATCCCAATTTTCAGTGGAAGATTTCAAGGGTAAGGGTAACCTACTCAAACAATCCACCACTTCATTCTTCACACCTGGAATATATGATATGGAGTATCTGTGATCCAAAATCCGAACTGACATCCTAGCTATTCTCGGGGTAGCATTTAATAACCGATCCGAAGGAAGTACTTTCACTACAGGTTTATGATCACACCTAACCTCTACCTGCAAACCCCATATAAAACTCCTAAAATGTTCTAGTCCCCATACAACAGCCAACGTTTCTCTTTCTATTACCGAATATCTTTCTTCTGCAGGAGAAAAAGCTCTAGATGCGTATGCAACAGCCATTTCTTTTCCACTTAATTCTCTCTGTGATAACACAGCACCTTACCGTTTTTGACTGACATCAGTTGTGATATTGGAAGGTAAACAAGGATCAAAACCTACTAACTCTTTGGCATCACACAATTCATTTTTTAATTTTTTGAAATCAGTCAGACCACACGAATGCAGATTTACTTTTAAGTAGTTGACGCATTTTAAATGTTTTCTCAGAAAAAAATTTAACTAATTTACTATAGAATTCGATCAGTCCAAGAAATTACCTTAATTCATCTTTATTTGTGGGTGAAGGAGCATTCCTTTTGGCATTCACTAAGTTCATCCTGGGTTTTATACCTTTGGCTGAGATTTCAGGACCTAAGTAATCTAATGAGTCAACTCCAAATTTGCACTTGGACAGTTCTGCAGTAAGTCCCATTTCTTTTAAAGTTTGCAAAAATGAACGAATTCTCTCATCATGTATACATTTATTTTCACCCATGATGAGGATGTTGTCTTGAAAAAATAGTACCCCCTGTAATTCATGGAATAATTTGAACATAAGCTTTTGGAAAACTGCAGCCGCTGGTGCAAGGCCTAACGGCATGCGTAAAAAGCGATAACACCCTTGAGGAGTTATAAATGTGGTAAGACTTTCACTATCTTCGTGCAACATAATTTGATGGTAAGCTGACGTCAAGTCAATTACAGAAAACCATTTCATACATTTAGTAAGCAACATTAATTCGTTAATTTTAGGTAAGGGAAATCTCTCAACTACTATGCTGTCATTGAGAGACCTCAAGTCAATACATAAACAAACGTTGCCGATGGCCTTACGGGCCACGACCAAAGGTGCAACCCAATTGGAGGCTTCAACCTCCTCAATGATGCCATCATTCAAAAGAAGTTTAAGTTCTTTTGTGACTTCCTCTCTAACAGCCCAAGGAATGTGCAGTGACTTATGAACTACAGGTTTGGCATCATCCTTAAGTGTGATTTTATGAACAAACCCATTCAGCTGACCCACTCCCTTGGAAAACACTTCACAAATTCTTTTTGCAATATCAGATGGTAATCCTCAGTAGAATCCAAAACCATTACCTATTCAACCCTATTAGGATTAAGAATTATGTTTAGATTCCCCTGGTCAATCCGTCCTAAAACAGGTGGACCCTCTAAAGCTACATATAGTTTGCCAATAGCAGATCTGCCTTTAAATTCAAAAGTAAGTTCCCTAAAACCTACCAAATTGATTTTTTCTCCAGTAAAACTCTCCGGAGAAATATCTGGAGGACTTAAAGTGGAACCTAAAACGTGTACAAAATCTTTTTTTCATTGTGCCTTGTCAATGATTGTATACAGGGAACCTGAGTCCGTCACAATCAACATTTCAACACCACCTATAGATATTTCACACACAGGCTTAGATTTACATTGAATGTTTAATGAATTAACAGAAACAGAGACCCCTAAAACACAATCTACTTTTTTACTTGGATTATCCTCTCCTGAAGATGTAGAGTAAGAATTATTATAATCATCTCTAAGAAAAATGACTTTTTTCTTCTTATTGGTGTTCCTTCTACATGCCTTGGTAAAATGATGAATAAGACCACGCTAAAGACACTTCTATTTTATAGATGGGCAGTTCTTAAAATTAGCCAAATTACTTTTGCTACCACATCTATGACATCTCAATTCCTTATTGGTAACATCTTTAGTAGGTGTAGGAAAATTAACAGTCTTAGCCTTATTTTTATAAGTAACTTTTCTTACAGTAGGCTTATCAACCTCTTTAGGAGATTCAGAAATTTCTTTTGTGCATTTGTTAGTGATTTCTGCCTTTTTAACTAAAGCAACCACATCAGACAATGAGGCTTCGCCATATATCCAGAGACGGTCCTGAACATGTTCATTGCTTACATACATTATTATCTGATCTCGGATTAGTTCATCCTCAAGCAAACCATATCTGCAGGACAAGGCTAGCTTCTTCAAGTCTGATACAAAGTCTTCCACCGACTCTTGCTTACCTTGCTTTCGCCCCAAAAACATATGACGATCAATAGCAATACATACTGAAGTTGAATAGGAAGTATCAAAATCTTCTAATGCATGAAGAAATACATTAGTATCATCAGCAGGATGTGTCTTCTTATTTATAGAATTGTAAACTTTTAATCCTTGTGGACCAAGTGAGTGAAGTAAAATTGTCTTTTTCCTCACTTGTGTTAAGTCGTCTTCAACATCTTCCAATGCGTCAATATAATTAAAAAAAAGAAAATTCCTTCCATTCAAGCCACTTGATTGGGGGATCACCCTTAGTGGATAAAAAGGATTGTGGTGGAGTTAAAGAAAATGTTTGCGCTGCACACATGATAAACACTGAAGATTAAAAAAAGGAGTTACAATATATTAAAATCCTAACAAGATGTGTATACAACAAATTACATTTGTGTGCTATTGCATCAATTAAAAGATGTTCTTGTCACAGTAGAAAATTAATGAGTAAAAACAAGACAATTTTATGATGTGCATGCACCCTAGGTAACTAGAAATGAGCAGTCACTGTAGGAAAGATGTGCTTGTCACCGAACGAACAAGCAAATAAGTAAACAAGTCAATTCAATGGTGTGCTAGTCACCGTAGATAACTAGCAATGAGCAGACGCAAGTCGACTGAAAGGTATGCTTGTCACCGTAAATGTAATGGGTAGACAATCAAATTATACAGGTGTGCTTGTCACCGCAACAAGTAATTGAAAAGAATTGAATAGTACCTTCAGCGTATACTGAAACTACTTTAAAAAAATAATTGACAAGTTTCCAAAACGTTACGTGTATCACCCGATAAATGCGCTCTTTGGATGCGGTGCGCATATCAGCAGATGATGCACGGTCAATGACAATCCAAATTGGCAGCACGTAGCGGATGTATGACGTTACAACGCATGCTTTTACCACGCATGCTGTTACAACGCAAGTATTACAACGAAAACCTTTACAACGCATTACACTTGGGGGTGCTGGATAGTGAATAGTTTAATTTACTATTCCAACTCCAGTCCCAGTGGACACTAGGGAAGGTGTTGGATAGTAAATTAAAACTATTCCTTATCCTAGAGTGCCCCTAGTGTAATGCGTTGTAATGGTTTTCGTTGTAATACATGCGTTGTAACAGCACTGCGTGGTAAAAGTTGTGTTGTAAAGGTTGCATACCCACGTAGCACGTAATGACGTTTTACAGAGGTTAAAGTTGAATGTACTATGTTGCTGCGTCGCTTCGTCACAACGTCATGAAGCCATGAAGACAGTGGAACGCAGAATCGGATCGGAGGCAGTAAAGTTCCAGATGGCCAGGTACTTTGTAAGAATGTTGGGCAGATTTAAATAAGTCAAAGCGCCCAACAGTACTTGGTCTTAACGGAAGGTACGGGTGTGCTGGCCTCATTAAAAGTATACGAAGGAAAGCACTTTCAAGAGTTCTTTGATCGCTGAACAAGTTTTTTCTCCTTGTTGTCGATTCCTCAGAAATACTCCATAAATTTGATTCCACTTGAACATGAAAAGTATAGTTGTAAATACCGTCTGAAATCCGTTGCATGCATGAGATGTTTTCCTAGTCGTCGCCAACTTGTTAAGTTAATAAATCGAGTAGTCTCGATGTGTAGAGATTAATTTATTAAGCACAATTCATTAAAGGCCAGCACAGCATTAGCAGCTCCGCACAGCTGCTGTATCCAGTATCCAACCTTCCCGACTGATCACCAATGACACCTGGGGATTCCAAGTGTCATCAGTGAAGTAGTACAAAGAGCACAGGCCATTTAAAGCTATACAAATTAAAGTGTAAACCCAACACTACCAGAGGGTGAGCGCAGGATAAATTAGGGTGTGTTGTGACTTACCCTGACTAGGATTATGGTTCATGCTTAGTCAGGGTGCATACCTTTGCCAACCAGAAACCGATTTTCCTACAGTGGATAACACTGAATTCCGGGGATGGTTTCTCACAGAGGAGTGACGTCAAATAGACAATGAGAGCGATGGTCGAGTTGTCTATGATGTCACTCAGAACCCTGAAATGATAAACATACCCATAATTCACCTTTTACTCATCTATAATTTTACGCTATGTATGGTCCCCCTAAAGCAACTACCCTAGTTTCAACATTCATGTAGGGGCAGAGGAATAATAGGGAAGTCATACATAACATGCTACTGCCTCCCTGACCCTAATGCAGAGGTATTCAAACTTTTCCAGGTTGAGCCCCCCCAGCTGAATTCCCCCAGATGTTGGGCCCCCCCACCACCCGACCGAAACCTCAGGAATCCGGCACCCCACATGATCGACTGCAACGCGCACACCACGGGCCATATCCGGCAAACAATGCTCAACACAACAAGAGTGCCTAGCAAACTGCAGGCCTGTGAGTGGGTGTGGCAAAACGACAGAGGCATACCACACAGCTCAAAACACAATCCTCCAAGGCAAAGGAAGTCATCACAACCCTCCCCATCCATCATGTACACCTTGTCGTCCACCAACTCCCCCACCATTCATTCCTTCCCTCCATCTGTGCTCCATCCACATCCAAACCCCTTCAACCACTTGCAAACCCATCCACCATACATCCCTCCATCCATCACCTCACCCATCCATCCCCTCACCCATCCATCCATCCATCCCTTCACCCAATCCATCCCCTCACCAATCCATCCACTCTTCCACCCATCCATCCACTCACCCCTTCACCCAAGCTATCCTCCCACTCATCCATCCACTCCTCCATTCATCCATCCACTCCTCCATTCATCCATCCACTCTTCCACCCATCCATCCACCCAACCATCCATCCACTCACTCATCCATCCAACCACCCACCCTCTCACCCATCCAGCCATCCCCCACCCACTCATCCATCCACCCAGTCACTCATCTGTCCACCCACTCAACCCCTCACTCATCCATCCCTCCCGCTCCCCACCCTCCCCCCACTCATGCATGCACTCTCTCACCCATCCATCTCCATGCTCCTCTCCTCACCCATCTATGCACACACCTGCCCATCCACTCTGCCAATCATTCATCCATGTCCTCACTCATCCATCCATCCTCCCCCTCTCTCTCCATTCCCCCCTCACCCAGCCACCCATCCCTCCATCCACCCTTCACCCATCCACCCACATATCCATCCACTCATCCACTCATGAATCCATCCATGACCTCTCACCCACCCCTTCACTCCTCCATCCATCCCCCGTCCATCATAGATGTTATCCCCGGTATACTATGTCAGTAAAACCGAATGACCCACAGTGCAAAGAGATGTCAAAAAGTCACTGCTGTTAAATATGACAGAGATCTTCCAGATCAAGGAAAGGAAATTGATTTTACTTTAAATACCACTAGAATATATTAAAAGCAGCTTTCCTACAATCAACAGGGTTTCAAAACATGTTGTGCTTTTGCATAAAGATGGCATGGAAAAACAGGCTAAATGTAGAGAAAGATGTGGTAGATAGATTTTGTAAATACAGTGCATAATGAGACAAAATTAGTAAAAAAGTGGTTGATGAAAAAGGTGGGACAGGATGTGGTCCTTATAAAATAGTAGGGATGAGAGAATTACTTGGAATTGGAATTGGAAATGCGCAGAAGGAAAATGGGAATGAGGGTTCAGTTATGAAAATGAAAGAAGATAATTGTATTAAGGTTGCATAGCTGAAGGACTCTGATTGCAAGGGAGGTGTAAGGGAGGCACCAGGGTCGAACATTGTGTTTCAGATTATGGAGCAGAGAAAGCTGAAGCAGTGTTCAGTGGTACGTAGAGAGTTACATCAAATGGGTGCAGCCTGACACTATGTGCTTGCTTCTCAAAGCTTTTGTTTCAGAAAAGGAACAAAGTGCTTACTATAAAATTGAGTGAAAGTGCCTGACTTTCAAAGGACTTCTTGAGGAAAGCCCCTCTGATCTTCTCGCCACATACTTTTTGCCTAAATCTCACAATATTGTTTCAATAGTTACTAGGTAACTTAAGCCACAGAAGCTAGCACCGTCACCTCTCTGAGTGCCAGAGGTAGAGGAGTCTCAGAGCAGGTCTGCGCTCACCTCTGCAGGTAGAGAGGTAAACCCGCTCTCGTTTTTTACCTGCATATTCAGAGATTGTTTATTGGCGCCTCTGTCCCCGCTCTGTGTGCTCTCCTCTCAAGTTCTCTGTATAGCACACTCTGCTGATCCTCACGGGACAGACAATTCAATTACACTTCAATTACATCAAAGCAACCTGGTGTTCTTTTCACGTCTCCTGCTCCACGTGTCATCAGGGTGCCGTCTCGTGCCCCCTATCACTTCTAAATACGGTATGCCTTTATCTACAAGTCTTTTGTACACACTTTAGCCTAATTGTAGCACTATAAATTACAATACATGCTTCTGTTCTTTTACCGAAAACTATCTTTGTGTGCAACTGTTCACGGCGCCCCTGGCTTGCATTCACGGCGCACAGATTGGTAATCGCTGCTCTAGGGAAACCTTCTCTCCCTTCTGGGAAGAGCTAACTCTCCCAGGAGGGGGCCAATTCACGGAGTCGACAGCTTTTTAGCATAGGAGACTCCTTGCCTGCACTGCAGCCGAAGCTGTCGACTTCATGAATTGGCCCCCTCCTGGGAGAATCACCCAGACAAAGGAACGGGCACAAAGGGAAGATCGGAGTGAAGCGCGCCCCCCCAGGGATGGTGCCGCGCCCCCCAAGGGGGGCGCGCCCCACAGTTTGAAGAACCCTGCCCTAATGTGAAAAAATACCTTACCTGCCATCCTTAATCAACCCCCACCAACTTCTTACCCTTGTTTCCCCTTCTGCAGCTGTGTGTTCTACTTTCAGTTAAACCAGACAAGCAGCACTGCACTGACAGGCTTTCAGACAGCCCTGTCAGCCTGACCTGGAAGGCCTTTATGATGTAGCAACATTGGGCAATGGATTTTGTTATCAACCATTGTTATGTTATTGAAGTTAGTCACCAGATTTAGAATCTGGTGTAAACTATAGAAGGACATGTGTACACAACAGAGGCCATGTTATATAGGGCTTCAACATTACTCCTATGCAAAGGCGTAGATGTTATTAGAAGGGACAGGTGATTTAAGGGGCCATACATACCATAAAATTATAGATGGGTAAGAATTGAATTACGGGGCTGTTTTTTACCTCGGGGTTCCGAGTGCCATCATAGACAACTTGAGCCACGCTCTTGTTGACTATTTGATGTCACTCAGAACCCTTTTATGAAAAACATCCGTGTAAATCTGTTACCCACATATCATTCTATATGTTATCAACTGCTGCTATGTCATATCATTAGGTAATGAGATTCAAAAAGTGACATTAATGATAGTGCCTCTTTATGAGAAACATATGTAACAAAGCAATAATTAGATTTCTGTCGCCGCTCATGCTTCTACCTCTGGTGTTATGGCAGCTGCTGTAACATTGATAGCCACGCTCCTTGTTTTACTTTATTAACATGAGTCAGGGTACACCTCTCACAGCTTGGATTGCCCCTCCTTGCATCATCTCATATCTCTTTTACTATTCAGATTCCCAAAAACAAGCCTTTCTAAACCTTTCTCTCTGACTCTTCCCCTCCACCTCCCTTTTACTCATCCGAAGCCTCCTCCTACTGCTATGAGCTCCAAAACAAACAAACAAAACAAAAAGGCTAAATCCCTCCCTCTTCTATCCCTCCACTATCCTTTTCAATCCAAATAACAGACTAACATGTCCACCACTCAAAATTATTTCATATCTCACTATAGTAATTCACCAGTAATCCTTTTTAGGTTTCGAAGTAGCGTGCTACTCATCAAACAAGCGCTTCAACACCCCATCAGGGGGTAGCAAGCACTATATAAATGCAAATCTTTTTCGCTCTTCTATCCCTCCACTATCCTTCTCAATCCAAATAACTGACTAACATACCCAGCACTCAAATTACTTAATATTTCACTCTACTAATTCACCACTAATTCTTTATTGGTTCCAGAGTAGCGTGCTACTCGCTGACAAAGCGATTTGATGCCTTGTAAGGTGAGGCAAATACAATGTAATAGAGATGCCTTGGGCCCTAATTCGAGGAAAGAAAATGTCTTACTTTTTCCATGGCTGAATTTGAAAAGACATATATATTTTATGTTTAGTAGGCCACTTGTCCTGATGAACCCCAGTGCCACTGCATCTGCTGTACTAATTATGGCTACACCGATCACTTGAGTGAAAAGTGACAATGTAATGACAGCCTGTAAACTGGGGTAAACAATGATTCAGGGAGACGCCAGCGTTCTCACTTGCATTCATAAATGTGCTCAGTAAGTTTAACAGTGCATGTAAATACAAATAAACTGCCCTGTAACATTCAAACCGAGGGAGAGCAAGTGAGCCATTAGCCAGTTACAAATATTAAACAATTCATAGAAAACCATGAGTAATCGAAATGCCTCAGCTACTATTTCTAAATAATTGGGACATTTTAGGGCAGGAGTTCCTTTATATTTTGTGTTCTATAAAGAGCTTTGTCACATTTGGTTGTATTTCCTAAAGATGTGAGATGTTTTATTATCATAGCTAGGGCTCTGTATATTATTAAATTACCAATACCAGTGTTTTTCACTTTTCCTACAATTAGACTCTCGCATTGTGTTTTTTCTGCCAACTAGCGCTATTTCATCTTGAATGCAATTTAGGGCAGAAAATGGATATGCTGTTTTCTCCAGAGTTACCTTTGAACCCTTGTCCTTCTTAACTTTGAACTAGATGAGTTTGGCAATGATTTTTGTTGCAACACGTTAAAAGGGTCACAAAAGACCTGGGGGACATATTCTCAAGGATTTTTCACCAAGTTATCAGCACTTTATCACAGCCTAAGTGGCAATACATTTATCGCCCCAATCACAAGCTGGTGCTAACAGCCCACATCATCAGTTTATCTGCGATAGCAGCCGCAAAAAACATCGCCACAGATGACACCGGCAACTGTCTCTAATGAGATGCAGAGTAGGCGTTCCTGTGCAAAAAGCTGCGACAACACCACTCCGCAACATTCTCAACAACCAGCCAGATCGGCGATAAGAACCCAAAACAGGCGATAAGGCACGTTAGCAGCAGGAAATGAACACCTGCTCTGACCTGGTGCAAAGTTGGACGACAGCCAGCACCAGAAAAGGGAACCCAGGCCAGAGCCACTCCTGAAGGGCAACAGATGCCATGGAGCCACTGGTCATGCAGCTGGGACCCCCAACAGGGCCACAACACCCACTGCCACCACCCCCAGGAGCCCCCGGGCAACCCCTCTCGGAGAAAGACATGTCACATCAACTTCACGAAATCATGTCCAAAATAACTTGCCTGATGTCGCACAATCAGGTAACATGCATGTGTCGTCACAAAAATGAGCATCACACATTCACCTTTGAATTATTGTTGTATTAGCTTTATTCGATATAAAATATCATGAAAGCATTTACAAAATAAAACAGTACCGATGATAAAAAAAGACATGCAACGTGAAATTACGCACATGTCATAAATATACATATATCAATCATTAAAAATTCATCAGATCGGTTAACACTGTTAAAAACAAGAATATAAAAGTTGGATAATTCCCAAACGTCCGAAGCATAAAACATTTCATTCAGGGGTTTACTACAAAAAGGATAATGGAAGAGCCAGGAGGGAATGGGCCAGTATTTCATGCTGGCGATACCGCTTCAGAACCATAAGGCTGGTGCACTTTAACATTTATTTGGGGGGCCATATATTTTGATGGAATCCCAGTCAAAAGCCTCTGGGTTGCCTGGACTAGCACTTCTTTTCTACAATCTTTCTCCGTGTTAGCCAGGCTATACCCAGAAACTTGGCCACTCCGCAATCATTGTTGGTGATGAGGCATCAGTTCTTAGAATGCGGAGAGCTGCGCACTGATTCATAGGGCCCAACATTTTGCACACTGGTTTAAGCCATTTAACTCTGGCCTTTCTATAGGCCAGACAAGCAAAGAGGAGATGGGCAATGAACTCCTTGTGATAGCCACAACCTGGACAGGGCACCGATGACAGATTTGGCCCCTTCCAGAGCGCTGTCACACAATTGACAGGGAGAGTCCTGAGTCTCAGCTTGATGTACAGAGACCTATCCTGCGGGACCTTGATGAAATCTAAATACGGTTCCATGGCACAAGTAATTTTATGGTCAAAGAACCCCTCAGTCAGTTTTCCCAACTTGGGGTTCAAGAACTCTTGTGTTTGCACCCAGTCCCAATAAGCTCTCTTCAGATCTTGCTTTGTGGGTGGAACCTGGGTGGCCCATGCTTCCCTGAACCCCAAAGCAGATAAAAGCTGACGGAGGTCGACTAGCCATTTGATTCGACTCCCAGAATTGGCTAGTATTAATTCATCAAGGGCGGCCACATAATTAGAAAGCTCGGGAGTCCTTCTTAGGCGCGCCCAAAATAACAGGGGCCGCAAACGGGCGATGTCCTGTATGGAACGTTTCCCCATGTCATAAAAGAAGGGTTTCAGCGGGGTGGATGGAGGGAGGGAAATGAGGTCTCTCAGAAACTTATTTTCGGATTTGGCAAGCTCACTCACGTTCTCAAAGCCCCAAAGTTAGGCCCCATACGGGGCCGAGGGGAGTGCCTTCCCATCATAGACCGCTAGGGCCAGGGCTACTAACCTACTCACAGACTTGCGTTGTTCCCTAGCAATTTCCCCGAAACCCGCTTGTGGTTCAGGAGCATTTTGGCTAAATGGGGACCCCACCTCATGTTCTTAGAGACGCGGATTCCCAAGTGGTCAAAAGAATCAACGCAATCCAGAGGGGAGACATTCAGAGTGATGCCATTTCTGAAGCGTTTGGAGGGGTTAATTGACATCAATTTAGTTTTATCAGTGTTGATTGTCAACCCACGGGCTATACAGAAAAGGCCAAACCTATTCAGAAGCCTCTGGAGGCCACCCGGTGATTTAGATAACAGAAGAGTATCGTCGGTGAACAGGAGGGTTGGTGTCTTCTCGCCCGCCAGGGTTGGAGCATCTGCTGGTTCCTGCCCAAGATAATCCACCACCCCGTTGAAGAATACAGAGAACAGGGTGGGGGCCTGCACACAACCCTGGCGGACCCCTCTGTCCACCGCGATCCTCTCTGTCATTTTCCCCTGTGATCCCCATCTGATTTTAGCATAGTTTCCGTCGTGAAGATGTTTAACCATGTCGAGGATCAGTGGACAAATGCCCTGTTGCTGGAGGGTCTGTAACAATTTTTCCCGGGGTACCAGGTCAAACGCGGTCTTTAAATCTATAAAGGCCAGGTACAGACTACCCTTCCCTAGAACCACTACTTTCCAGTAAATCATAAAAAATCTGAATACCTGGTCCATAGTTCCTACCTTCTGCCTAAACCCCGCTTGATAATGGGACAGAACATTGTCATTCTCAATCCATGCTCCGATTCTCGTGAGGAGGACCCTGCAAACCACCTTCTGGATAACATCGATCAAACTGATCGGTCGGTAGTTGGCAGGGTCCCTCTATCACCCTTCTTGAAGATTGGGACGACCACGGCTCCTTTTCAAGAGTTTGGGACGGATAATCCACCTGCTATAAGGTTGATTACCTTCAAAATAAAGTGAACCCAGGGCTTGAGGTCATGCAAAAACAGGTCCCCAGGGAGGCCATCAGGCTCGCAGCCTTCACAGGGGCAATACTATGTATCGCTTGCTCCACCTCATAGAGTTCAAAGGAGCTCAATGTTGAATGGTCTCCTGATGCATTTGAAGGGGACGCATGGGCTAAAGCCATTGGGAGATCATCTCCCGAGTAGAGAGTGGAAAAATGCTTGTACCATTGATTGTCTGTTATATGGTTGGGAATTGAAGCTGCCCCATTCCTACATTCTTTATTAATTAGGTCCCAGAAAAATGTTGGGTCCCTCTGTTTGGAGGCAAGATTAAGTTCTTGCCAGTGTGCCTCGTCCCAATTTCGCCTGACTTCTATCTGTGCCCTAGAGTACTCTTTCCTTGCAGCCCTGACTGATGGGAGATCTTTTTCCCTCACCGCCAGGGCTAGTGTCGCCCTCTTTTCTTTACAGTCTGAAGAGTACCAGGGGTTGATAGGCCTTGCTTGGTCACGCCTTGGGCCTACTTTCCCATTGGTAATAAAAAAGGAACTCAGTTGGACAATCGAGTCCTGATAGAATCGATGGAAGTCAAAATGATTCCCCTCACTGGGGAGCCCCATAAGTTCTGCGTTCTTCAACTCCAACACATGCTTAATATGCTGCAGTGTATCAGCCTGTTTGGAAATTTTCTGCCATTTGAGGCGCCTATTACAATTGGAGGGGCTTACCTCTAGTTATTAGTACGGGAGGGGTATGTTCCCGTCTAGCGGCCGGGGCGGGGACCAGAGATTATTAATAGCTAGACAGAGAGGATTGTGGTCGCTATCTATGGAGGGTTTAACCTCCATATCCTGTAAATTTCCCCATAGACTAAGATCAAGAAGAATATAATCTATTCTAGATGGCGAGCTAATCCTGTTAAAGGTGTTCGCTCCATTTGGGTCCGATCTCGTCCTCCCATTAGCAGCCCTCAAATTAAATTCCAGGGTGAGGGCATTAATTTGAATGGCCCTCTGGGACCACTTTTTAATGGGAGGAAGACTAAGGGACAGAACGGCCCATTTAGCATCTTCTTCAGTGACACCCAGCAAATCTTCTGTACTTAGTGGTTCGTACGTAAAGTTGAGGTCCCCCACTACTATAATATTACCAAACAAAACATTTTATTTAACAAAACTCAAAGCAACAATTTTGAAGACTCATGGCAGGTCTCTTCGGGACAATCTGTAGGTCACAGCCTGCAAGACAAAATTTCCAGATAAGAAGGTGTGTCATGTGCACATCAAAGGACAGAGAGAGAGCGAAAGAGAGAGAAAGCGAAAGAGAGAGAGATACAGAGAGAGAGAAAGAGAGGGAGAGAGAAAGAAGGAAAGAGAGGTAGAAAGAGGAAGACTGAAAGAGAGGGAGAAAGATAGAAAGAGAGGGAGGGAGAGAAAGACGGAAAGAGAGGAAGAGAGAGAAAGACAGAAAGAGAGGGAGAGAGAGAAATGGAGAAAGACGGAAAGAGAGGGAGATAGAGAAAGACGGAAAGAGAAAGAGACATACAGAAAGAGAGGGAGAGAGAGAGAGAGGGAGAAAGACGGAAAGACAGGGAGAGAGGGAGATAGAGAAAGATGAAAAGAAAGGGAGAGGGACAGACGGAAAGAGAGGGAGACAGAGAAAGACGGAAAGAGAGGGAGAGAGAGAAAGACGGAAAGAGAGGGTGAGAGGGAGAGAGAAAAATACAGAAATAGAATGAGTGAGGGACACAGTAAAAAGAAGAGAGAGATAGGGAGAGTGCCAACACTGCGCACCCAGGCTTTACTGCTCACCTGCTGGCACCGGTGTGTCTCCAACCACGTGCCGGCATGCAGGGCAGTTCACCAGGTCCCTCATCTGAAACAGATCCCTCATCTGAAACAGAGTCCAGATACATGAATGGCAGAGTATATACATTTGCATCATCACCTTTCTGCCCCTGCCCTCCCAGGCAGCTACACCCCAGCCCCTCCTAACACCCAGCGGTGCATGCCCGCCCCTGCGCACCCAGGCAGCTGCACCCCAGCCCCTCCTGCCACCCAGCGGTGCATGCCTACCCTTGCACACCCAGGCAGCTGCACCCCAGCCCCTTCTGCCGCCCAGCGGTGTATGCCCACCCCTGTGCCCCCGGCAGCTGTACCCCAACACCTCCAGCCACCCAGCGGTGCATGCCCGGCCCTGTGCACCCAGGCAGCTGCACCCCAGCCCCCCCGACGGCCCAGCAATGCATGCATGCCCCTGCGCACCCAGGCTTCACTGCTCACCTTCTGCCAGTGGCGTGTCTCCAAGAGGGCCCACCATGTGCCGGTGCAAGCCCCAAGCCCGAGGACCACGAACATCGCACCCTTCACATCATGCAGCCCCACTCCGTGGGCCACCAGGTCTCACACTTGATTCTGGGTCCTGAGTTCGCTATGGCAATGGACATATCAGTGCATATGGCATCATCGCACGCTGCACACCTGCTCAGCCCTTTTAGGTGCCACTAATTCTGTGACCCATGAGGCAACGCCACGTGGCGGTAGGCCCGCACTGCTCACTGTCTCAGGCCCACACTGAGGAACAGCAGGGCTCAAAACAATCGTCACCAGTCTGGACCGACAGGATGGGGCATCATCGCAGGCTGCACACCCATTCAGCACTCAAGGTGCCCCTACCTCAGTGCACCGAAAGTCACCATCCCGTGGCGGTGTGCCTGTGCCAGCCGCGGTGTTTCTGGTGCCACCAAGTCTGTTCCCCGCAAGTCATGGACCCTCTAAGATTGAGTATCGTAGTGCGGACGCCATCATGTCACCTCCGGGCCTGGGGAATGTGATGTTGCAAGACCCTAGGCCCTCAGGCATAAATAATAACCGCACAGATACACCCAGAGAGACAGTGGAAATGGCGTCGAGCATGTGCGCCCGTTGCTTTTTATTGGCAGAGTCACATGTCCTGTGACGCTTGTGCTGGATGGGTGTGGTGTACGTGTAAACCAGCCATGAGGGAGTGGCTGTGGCATGCTGACAACTAGAGCGGTGATCAGCAGATCACTACAGGGAAGACCTAGGACATGTAGCGTTGTCCCCCCCAGTGATCGTAAGCGGAGTGGGCTGGCCTGGCGTATGCCAGTCCAGTGTAAGGGTTTGAACAATGTCCCCGGGGCTCTGGGCGTGGTTCCGTATTGGGTTGGATAAGGAAGTAACTAATGCGTGTTTCCCTATTGTTGTATTGGTGCCACTCGGACCGCATTCGGCAATGTGTCACCCTGTGACCCAAGTCGACATGAGCAACATGGATGTAAGGGAGAATCAATGACGCTACATTCATCCGTACTTCCACACTTGAAAGACCATAGACATGACACATCTGTGTGATTATGAATGTTTAATGCACCTTCAGTGGAGTTTTGCAGTTGGAGCTCTCTGTCAAAGAAACAGTAAAGCCATATTTTAACATCAGTGGCAGTTATCCCTCTCTTGTTATCTCTAAGGGACCTGCCACTAAATAAGACGTCTTACCCAAAACATTCAATGCAATATGTGTCAAAGTAAATCTCGATGTAAATCTGTATTCAATGAAGTAGTCCTACAGAGGGGACATGAAAGAGCGGTTACCATCCTGTAGGCAACAGGGTGATTAATATATATCTTTTGCGATCATTGGTGGAGTGTTAGTAACATTAAGTACCTTGATATGGGTTGCAACTGTAAGGATAGCTCTGGCATTATTCCATACCTTAGACGCACACTCAGGAGTAATGAATGGTGCACCCTTATGTGTGTTTCATTTGAACAAGGAAAAATATGTCTTTTTAATTTATTTTGTATTCTTTGGTGATGGTGTAAGTACTATTCTTGGTAGTGTAAACTATTAGGAGGTTTCAGTTCTTTATTCTGCCCTTGGTAAGTTGGGGTGGAATAATAATGGAAATTTCACAATGGTTAGGACACAATTTTCATTGATTTGCACTATTTTTTGGTAGTATGTAGCACATTTGGATTCAATCACGTTATTTGCACATTTTAGTTTTGTAAGTTGGTCCAATTGATATAATTTTATTGTTAATTCATGGGCTGTGAATTTATTGTATTTATATATTTTTTAAGGAACCCTCAGGGTGTAGAGAACACTGGGCTGTTATCTGGTGGGTCCTGATGAAGGTGGTGTTCATCTGCTCCGTATACCACTGGAACACGTTGACCAGTGCTATTTAGATCCTGATATATGCAGTTGTCCTAAAGGGTCACAGAGACTGAAAACAACACTGTGTCTCATATTGTACAGATATATGTGGTTGTGATTGAGGTATGAATGTTTTATGAGGTATGCATGTATGAGAGTTGGTTGGTATGTTTGTGGTGTTTCTCTACCTGGGGGTTATGATGTTGTAATAAGGAAAAACAATTTCAAATTGTAAAGATATTTGTCTGCGCTGAGAATATGTATTCCGATATGTTCAAATGATGAAAAAATAGTATAAAATAATTTTGATAAAAGAAAGAAAATAAACAAAGTTAAACTACTATAAATGTGTACATGATCACAGATTTTATCTTGGTTTACTTTATTAATAGCCCTTGTTTGAGTTCATAATTGAATCATAGAAAAAGAAATATAGGTCACAAGGGAGCTTATCACAGTGTGTACTTGTACATTATCAACTCATATTCCCCTGCAATGCCAAATGTTATTGGCCAGTTTCTACATACATGTGGCACCAGTTGTGTCCTGTGTTCTGTTGTGGACATGTTGCGGTTAGTACCACATCGTTGTCAATGTTAATGCGCTCTGCATGTTAAGTGTGTGTGCTGCATTTTGGGGAAGTCGCACCTGCAGATCTGATTTTGCTGCCCCTTCTCCCTTACATGCGGTGTGTCTTTGACTTCTGTGCTTGTACAGTGCTGGGATTTTGCATACTTGGGTACATTGGTCTCTTGGTGGGAGTTGGGGGTCTGGGGAGGGGTTTGTCCGCAGATGTGCTCTACTTAATTTTGCATGTGTGCAATTGTGTCCGTCTCCCCCCATTCCCCAGTCCCTGGTCATTACTCACCCTGGTGCTGTTGTGTTCCGTCATGTTGAGCAGTGTCTGGTCCCCCAATTCCTGCCACCGTCTCCCCACTGATGACTGTGGACACCATTTCCTCCATCTCGTCAAGCTCCTGCTGCGGCAATGGACTCCCACATCCAGTCTGCATTGCTGCCTTCCAGTTGTATGCCAGTTTCTGCGTGGTTTTGAGCTTTACATCATTCCAGCGCCTCTTGACCTCGTCCATTGTCCTCTTCAGCACTCCGACTGCATTCACCTTCTCCACGATAGACTGCCATATTCCATTTTTTGTTGCCAATGACACAGTGGAGGTGATGAACAGTAGTTGAAGTTGTTCTACCACCTCCGTTATCAGGAGCCTGTTTTCCTGCGGACTGAACCGCTTCTTCCTACTCTTCTTCCCCTTGGCCTTCCCTGACCCCGAGGTCCCAAGCTGATACTCCGGGGGGCTTTTGGGGTTCTGGTTGTCCTCTGTACTTGCTCCGGCAACATCCATTGTGCTTCGCTGTTATTTGGCTTTTGTTTGTATGTTTTTTTTCTACTTTTATGGTGATTTTTCCCAATTGAGGTGTGTAAATTGCAGGCCAGTCGTTGGTTTTCGCTGATTTTTGCATCGTGATTGGACTCATCGCAACTTTTTTTGCGTTCGTGTTTCGCATTTTTGGGGCGTCACGTTGACTTTATCGTGGACATTTCATGCGTTATTGTGAGCCTATCGCATTGTACCGCCGTGTTGAGAATACAATGTTAACATTGCGTTATTTTCCTGCGATACACTGCAATGTGAACAGTTGCGTTAAGCTAATTTTGCAGTAAATATGACACGTTCTTGATTTTATTGTGAAAATCCGTATGCTGCGAACTTTGTGGCCAATGGGAATCTTTTGACAGAAAATCTATGCAACTTTGCACACACTTGGCTGAGATGTGAATCCCTTAATGGTTTTACCTAGAGACTTAAGTTAAGCTTCAATGATGAATTCCAAAGTGAAAAAAGTATGTGTTTTCTGATACAGATGGGACATTGACCAGTAGTCTGACTTAACCTTATGTTAAAGAGTTACAATAGCTTATATATCACCTATTGACTTCTATAAAGGAGCAACCGAGCTGAAAAGAATGGAATGGAAATGCTACAGGCGGCTAAACTAAACCCTGATGAAGTTAAGACGTATTAGACGTATTTCCATCTCACCATTCGTTGTCTATTTAGGATCTCTAAAACAGTGAGTATTACAGACTTATGCTAATTGCTTACTGTGCCTTAAGGCTTAAGTCGAGCTTTACTCAAGGTGGCAATTGATGTAGAATTGCCTCCACGCTACACATTATCTCTTGGCAAAATCCAGGAGATGCTTTGGCATATAATGCACTATGGAAGTGTTTTCCAACACATTTTAGTGAACTCATTCAGAGAGACCCTTCAATTATCCAAGCGCTCTACTTTTGGGATGGGGTGGGACTGCAGTGCACATTGCCTGTCCACTTCTGATAGATAGTATAATTGAGATTTAAAAAAATGAAATGCTACATTGTGGACATAAAGGTATTGGGTTTAGTATTGGGCTTCTGCATGATAGGTTGTTACAGTTGCTGTTGGCCAATAATAGTGTGTGGGGAACATGTTGCATGTCTATCATACACAAAGTGAGTGACTAACCAATTACAACAGATATGAACGCTAAATAATTTGACTGCACTTTGGTTTTCATTTTACGGCAGCATCAAAACAGTTTTCCTGCCTTTCTAGGCTGAACGTATTACATTTCAAGACCCGTTTGGCACAATTGTACTCCTGCTTAGTTGCCTTATATTACAGTTCACTGCAAGCAACTAGGAGGCGGTACACCTCCCAGATCTTTTCCTTATTACTGAAAGGACTAAAGAATTCTCTGCCTTACCATAATAATGATCATGGATATGATCTACTAGTATATGTTAGAAGGCCCTGTACTGCAGTAAGCTGCCCCCAGAACAGATCATTCTTCTTCTGTGCCTCCAAGGGGTTGCCATGTTGTTCTCCTCCTGAACCTGCAATTTGAACTTGGGCAAGTCCCATCACATCTGATTAGCAATTTCTCCTTTCTTCGTGTTGATAGTTGTGTAACAAACGTTTTAACCCCATCACTGGTGATGGCTCAGAAGTTGTTTCCTGTGCTATGAGGTGCATGGAGATGTATTTGTTTTTTCTGAATTCTTTCCCATGCTTATCAGACAGCAAACATACTTTTTGTCTTCAATCCAGTAGGCTTTGTGAATAATACAAAGGCCTTGATCTTGATATTTGAGCTGTTATTGATGGTTTGATGTGGTTACCTTTCCATGGGGTCAGGCTATCTGGTTTTGCAGTTTTTGGAGCCTGTCTCTGAGTTTCCTTGAAAGTCCTGTGTCAATGAGATTGCAATACTTATGACGTTTCATGATCAATGCTCTTGTCAGCACTAAATGGTGATCATTTTGGTGAGAGACATTTTTCCATAGGATAGAAACTTGCATGTTTACCACTTTACCTACTGCAAGGACTTTGAAAAGAAATCAGATCTTTGTTTCAAATCCCCAAGTTTACCAAGATCATTATCTACAGATTTTAGTTGCGACCCATTCATGCAAGCTCTTCTTTATTTAGTCTAATGTGTTGTCAAGGCTAGTAGTGCTGCTTGTTTGGTTGCAGGATTGATCTTTTCATAGGAAGTGAATTTAGTATCCTTGACATACATTTAAACATTCACCTGGTATTTCTTGAGGAGCTGCCATAGCTGGCTGTCAAGCTTACAGTCCCTCAGGACCTTCCAGCAGCACCTACTCTGTATAACCTCAATCGGAGGATTAGAGTGGCTGGACGAGGGGAGGAGTATTAGAGAGGGTACTGTGGGGAGGGAGACCTGTTTAAACTAAAGAGCTCTGGTAACAGGTCCCAATAATAGGTCTCACAGGATGTTCAGGAACGTCTTACAATTGTATATTCTTTTTCAGAGCACTGTCTTGTACTGTTACTCTGCCTTGAATCACAACTGTTCCTCTCTTATAATAATGCTTTGCCAATCATTTGTTCTGAATTAACTGTTTGTCATACAACTGGGAATTATTACACAGATACTTTGCTGTTTGTCTAAGTTTTTTCCCAAAGAACTCAATCTCAAAGATTCTGGGTTTAAGAGCACTCCTGCGTTGCAATGCTGACTGGGTTCTCTGAAATGTCCCCTTAAGGATCAGGTGACTTCAATGATCAAACATGGACCCAGTATTTCAATAATTGAGCAAGGCCATACCCCTTTTCTTCACTGGGTCCATAACAAAAGCTTTGCCAAACTAAGGACACCATAATACCGCTGACCTTTAAGTGTAAATAATGACAAGTGCCTCAAAAGCTATACGTCTTCCCCTATCGGCTGCTCGTGATCAGCTCTACTCTCTCTCTTGGATACCGCAGCTTTGAAGTCTTGATGACTGCAAGTGCCTCCATTTTTAGCAGCTGTGATCCTGGGGAAATCTGGACCATTGATCTCGGCACACTGACGGTGCGTTGAGTGTAACTCACGTGTGCATAGCAATGCTATGAACATAAAGAAAGGACCAACAGAGTGGGAATACAAAGTCACAAACACAATATAAGGACTCAAAACATTACTCTATGTGCTTGTCTGGTTTGGTCACAGGATGAGGCCAGTGTATTTTGCCCAGTTTGTATTCATGCCTATACTCAGTGTCCATACCCAGACTCAAGTCAGATGTATGCCAACCACACATGCTCCCCAGAGTGCAGATCATATCAGTACCACAAAGGACCTCAGTGGTTAAGTGGCGGGTTGAGCAAGAAGTGACGGAGTCTGATAGAGCATGACATCAAACCCCCTCTAAAGTCTTGTTTATACAAGGCATGGAATAAGGAGGGATGAGAAGTGTGGTAGCCTGTATGCGTGAATAGCATCAAGGGGTTCCCACGAATAATTTTCTGTCCATAACCTTTCCAGGCTACTAGATACCATAATTTGCCACACCAGCAGTGGACATCCTTTGTGGCACTCGCTAAATATTCCGGATGGCCATGTATGATGCTTGGCAAAGGACTTTTGACTGCATTGGCTGGGGCAGGTTTTAATAATGAGGTGTGAAACACAGGATGGATCCTCATGGAAGCTGGTAGTTTCACTTTATACATTGCTCGTTTTACTCTGGAGAGTATCTCAAATGGACCAATGAACTTTGGGTGAAAGAGGTTTGTATTTTTCAATTTGATGTTCTTGGTTAAAAGTCATACCTGATCACCTGGCTGATAGATAGGTCTTGGTTGTCATTTTCTATCAGCAATTTTTAAAAATATTTTTGTGTTTACCACATTCTGTCTTAAGTCTTTTATGAGTTGCATGATATTTAGGATTTTCTCAGTTGGGTATGGTATTTTGTCACTTATGATTGGAGTCAAGATAGTCAAGAAATGTGTCAAGGTAACAACAAGCACTCTTACCTGTAGAGTACTTGATTGAAGTTTTTCAGAGACGCTATGAGCCAACTTCCCTGTACCCTACCTTATACCTGTGTTTTACAATAATCCACTAAGGCTATGGGATAAGGCTTAGGGAGAAGGGCTGGATTCAGGATGCTGACGTCTTCTTGTTGTTGACCTGCGTGGCAACAAGTTACCATTAACTCCTTTATTAATTCTTCAAATGATACACTATACTATCGTCCACTATAAACTTGGTTATTCTTTTTTTTTTTAAATATGTCCTACCTGCGATCTTAAGAATAGTAGCGTAGCGTCCTTGGAGCCTTGTGATGGCGTCCAGTCATGGTTGAGAAGTGTTGGCTGGAGAGGTGTTGTTTAGGAGCGATTTTTACTGTCTTGTTCTGTCTGGTAATCAAAATAAACATGAATAAGTTACTATATTCCTTTACTCTACATACAATTAGTTCTCTCTAACATTTGCCTCTAGTACCCAATAATCACTTACTTGCGTTTTTCCAAAAATTACTTCTCCATCATGTACTCAGGTTACATATTTTTGTATCATAATTATGCTACATGCAAATAATAAATTCGTTCTGATTCTTAACAAGTTTGCGTTAAAGTTCTTTTTAGATTTCTCAGGTGCAAACTTAATCTTCAGCAATTCTTCTTGCTACAAAGTAAAATGTGCTGGAATTTGCCCCAAGTTTGATGTTGCTGTCTTCCCTTGGGCGCCTTTCCCTTAATAGTCAACAAGTAAAGAAATATTTCAGTTAGCTTTTTTCTTTCTTTCAGGAATCGACGAGGATGTTCTGGACTTGCCTCTGATGCGCTCAGCTGAACTCCGACGCTGGTTTTTGCCAGCGGGAACCGCGTTGCAGATCAGGTAAGCAGAATCTTTTCTTGAACAACGGTGGAAGGCTAAGATCCTTCTAGAACTCGGGTGTGGCTATTTATAGCCCAGCCACACCCAAGTAGGCGCGCGCACGTCGTGCGCATCGACGCAAGCGTTCCAAACATGAAACGGACCTGAAACGGGCATGAGACAAGATTGCAAGCAAGCAGACGCTTCTGCTTTGCATTGTGGAGTTTCCCAACAGTTGGCTTTTTCTTTTTCCACCAAAACAGTCATTTACAAAAAATGTACAAATTACAATAGCGTCTCTTTTGAGCAGATCATTACAACAAAACCTTATATTACATGAGGTTACATGACGTACTTTTAAAACAGCTATGACAGAGAATATCTCAATACAAATCCAATAAACCAAATTATGCAATATATGGTGTGCAGGATGCACGGGACAGGGTTGGGTTTCAAAGAGGATATGCACAGTTGTTACTGCAGTACTTTAACCATACGTGAAGAATTTTTAAGGAATTAACAACTGTGCTGATCATGTATAGCATAATTATGACAAAATGTGGGTGTCAACTGTAGTTCAGAAACAACTTTGACGTTCATGCAGTGTTATTGTATCAATTGTTGTAAGGAAATCTGCTTCCCAAAGAAGAGTTAACCATGAGCCTGGGACATTTTACAGGTAACAATGTAGGTATTGTTTGAGATGAAGATTCACTCTTTCAGTTTGACGGTCAGATTCTGGATGAAAGCTAGTGGATAGTTGCGTTTTTATTTGAAATACCTTACACCATTTTTTCCATAGGTTGGACGCGAACTGGGATCCATGATCTGATACGATGGACCTTTGAAGCTTATGCAGATGGATAATGGTATGCAGCAACAGTTCTACTGTTTTTGTGGCTGTTGGTAACCCTGTACACAGAATGAAATGTGCCATCTCTGATAAAGGGTCAACAACCGCTAGAATGGTGTCCTGTTTTTTTATCTTGGGGCTGGGCCGTTATAAAGTCTATGGAGATGTCCTCCCAGGGCCTCTTGGGTGTCGACAGAAGTTGCAAATACCATTTCTTTGTGGTTCAATCTGTTTTGGCCATGTTACAGGTATCAGAAAGGCGCACACATGGTATGACAGTAGTCCTCCAGTGTAGCCACCAAAAATGTCTTTGGATTAGTTCTATAGTTCAAGGTTGAGAAGGATGGCTAGCCATAGGATTATCAAGACACCAATGCATGATCTTTGTTGGAATGCTTTTGTGGGTAGATATGGTTTAGTTCCTTAAAAGGGTAGGTTGTCCAAGATGCTTTGGGTGGAATCTTTTGTTTTCACATATTCAGCCGTGTTGGTGACAATGATTGGGGAACATGATCTAAAAAAGTTGTCTGATTGTATTATGCATATCAACTGTTGTTATGGAATCATTGGTGGAGCCGTACTGACTTGTTTTATGGATGGTGGTTTCTGTTGTGATAATACACCTGCTTTGTTGTTTTTAGTACCTGGACAGAATGTTATCATAAAGTCAAACTCTACAAAAATAAGCATTGGCATAGCCAATAGGTCTTGCCTTTGGGACCTTATAAGTATTCAGTGATGCAGCACAATATCCTTGGTGCAACAACATCAACTGTCGCAGGGCTAAACACTTATGAGGTCCCAAAGGGGAGACCTGTTGGCTATGTCAATGCTTGTTATATTAAGCACTGCCTCAGCCTGCCTGCAATCACAGGAAGTTGCCACTTACACTCACCCCCTAAGGCCCTTAGAGAAACTCAGCCTGCCTTGGGAGCTCACAGACAAAACATGGTGCAGAGAGACAAATATCTATGCTTCTAACAACCACAACTCTTCCTTAGACAACTTGTAAAGTAGCCCTTAAACGCTGTCGATATCCAGTCCTTAGCTGGACAAAAACTCCCTGATCTTCAGCGGCTGGGGAGGTAGCCCCCCCAAGCTACTCCACTGGGATTAGCTATTTCGGCGGGTAGCCACCCCACATTGATGTTTTCATGAGCAGCAGCAACACGGACACTTGCAAGAGTGTCCAGGTAAAGTGTCTCCACAAAGCCCACATGACACATCTTTAATTCTCTCTAATTTTCTTGCCTTTGCCGCTCGGCCTGAGCAATTTTGTGTTCAAAGAGCAAAATCAAAAAATAATAGCAGAGTGCATGCAGAACAATTTCCCTTTCTGTTCATTAGTTTCAGACTGTAAGGGTTGCAGTTATCGACAGCTGAGCTTTCAGCAGCTAAGAATATGAAGCGGCCCCCATGCTCGTGAGGACGTTACCACTGCAGTCACAGCGATGCATTTGAAGAGGCTCTTGTGTGAACAAACCCCCCAGGTAAAAGCATCTTAATTGCCAGTGTAGCACCTATTACCTCCTCGTTAGTCTTCCTCGCCACATGACTAACATAGTGAGCTTCAGCTCCACGACAGAACCCTCCAAAGTAAAAAAAGCCTCCCATCCCCTCCCAACATGGCCGACCAGTCACCCCTGACCTCTATAAGAGGCGGGCCGGCCCAACCAACAGTCTGTTTTTTTTGTTCTGCGCGATTCTCTCCAGAGGCGCTGTTCAGGTAAGTTGGACCTGCTCTAGCTGGTCCGTGGGTTTTGGGTTTGAGGTCCTGCCTTAGCGGACCCTGGTTCCTGGACCTTGAAATCCCCCCCCTTCTTCCTTCCCCCGGTCCTGTAGGGGCCGGCTGGGTGCTGCTATAGCGTGCCGTGGGTTTACAGGGGGGGGGGGGCGGCCGGGGTTGTGGTTTCGTGCCTCTTTCTTCACCCGGTCGTTAATTTGTGGCCCTCGCCCTTTTTTTACGGGCTCCTTTGGCCGGCACATTCATGCCCCTTGCCTGGGGCGGCCCCCGTTTCCTTTTTGTGTGATCCGGGTCCGGCCTCTGTTTGTATTCACTGCGCGTCCCGGTCTGCCGCTTTTGTACAGCATGGCCGGGCGCGTTTGCATCAGTTTGCGGTCTCTGGCTCTCGCGCTGTGTTTACAGCTAGCGTGTGCCTGAATTGGTGCCCGCGGGAATGCCTCGGCGTACATGTTTCATAGCGCTTCGCAATGCGCTTACGATGTGTCCGCCTTGTCTTACCCGGTTATCTGGGTGCTGCGGGGTTCCTTTTTGCCTGTCTGGTGCTGGTTTCACGGCGCTGGCCGCTGCCGCCTTTGATGGGGTTTTTCTACTCTTCGTCCCGCGGCTGTTTGCCGCGCTGGGATTGGTCCCTGGCACGTCCCTCCCCTGGTGGGCGGGGTTTCCCGCCAGGTGCTGGGATTTCCTTCAGCTGTGTTCCCCAGCTGGTTTTTTAACCTTTCGGCGTTCTGGGTGTCACTGTGTTTTCACCTTGATTCTGGCAGAGTGGTGTGGTGTTCTTTCTGTGATGGATCAGGATTCTGTTGCTACGGGGTCTGGGTCTGACTCCTTGCCTGCTTTGCCTTTCACTGCGCAGTCCCTGCAGTTGATGATCCAGTCTGCGGTGGCTGATGCACTTGCACAGCGTGATGCCCAGGGCCCTTCCTCTCCGAAGCGTCCTCGCAGGGACCCCGCTCCTGCGTCTGATGCGGAGGGGGAGGAGGAGGATCTCCATGGCCGTTATATTCAGGGCCAGGAACTTCGTGATGTTCTTTCCCACGTCAGGGATAACTTGGCTTTTCCTCCTCCTGCGGCGGAGGATGTTTCCGAGGATTTCTTTGTGCAGTATCAACGCAAGGCTCCGGACTCCCTTCCTCTGCATGCGTCCATCAAGAAGGTCATTGAGGGGGAGTGGTTGGACGTGGATAAGCAGTCTTTTCCGCGGTATCTGTCGAAGCGTTACGCTGTTGATGAATTCTCGAAGGATTTCCCTCAGTCGGTGAAGGTGGACTCTCTGGTGGTGGGCCTGTCTTCCCAGGGTTCGATCATTTCGGAGGACGCCTCCCCTTCTGACCCTGTGGACAAGCGCGTGGAGGCTGCTGCTAAACGTTCCTATGCTGCGGCTAATTTCTCCATCAGGGCCTCCGCCTATTTATCTTGCACGGTGCAGTCTTTGTTGAAGGACTTCCAGTCCCTGGGTGAGCTCCTGGATCAGGGGGCTGATGTTGTCCCCACTCTTGCCTTGATGGAACAGCAGACGCGCCTGCTATCGGACATCTCCTTTGACACTTTGGGTGCGGCGGCTGCCGCTGGGGGTGCTGCGATTCAGGCTCGGCGTCAGATCTGGCTGCGTCATTGGAAGTCTGAGGCTGCCCAGAAGGCTTTGCTCATGAAGATTCCGTTTTCTGGGGCTAAGTTGTTTGGTCCTCCTCTGGAGGTGATGTTTAAAAAGTCTGCTGAGGACCGCAAGTTGTTGGCTCCCATGAAGTCGTCTGGGGCCCGCTTTCCTGGGCGCGGCCGGATTTTCTCCACTTCTTCCAGGGGTAAGGGCAGCACGCCCTTTCGAGGGAAGGGTCGCGGCCGGGGCGCCCCTTTCTTCACCAAATCCCGGTCTCAGCCTGCAGCTGCCGCTTCCTCTTCCACCCCTAAATCCTGACTTTCGGCCGTCTCCCTCCGGGGTGTTCCCTGTGGGGGGCCGTCTCCGCCACTTCGTCCCAGCCTGGGAGGAGTCTGTCACGGATCTTTGGGCTCTTCAGATTGTGAGGGAGGGGTTTTCCATCGCCTTCTCGTCCCCTCCTCCGGACTTTTTCCTCACTACGCCCCTGCCTTCCTCCCTGGTCAAGAGACAGGCCTTGCTGGCCGGAGTTCAGGACTTGCTTGCCAAACGGGCCATCCGCCCGGTCCCGCCCTCTCAGAGGGGTTCGGGCGTCTACTCCATCCTTTTTCTGGTAAGGAAGGTTTCTGGGGATTTTCGACCAGTTTTGGATTTGAAGTGGTTGAATTCTTATGTTCCGCATACTAAGTTCAAGATGATCTCTCTGCAGGAAATTCTGCCTCTTCTGGTTCAAGGCGAGGTGGTGGCTTCTCTGGATCTCCTCGATGCCTACCTCCATGTTCCAGTCCATCCGGCTTCACAGTCCTTCCTCCGGTTCTGCGTTGGGGGTTTCCATTATCAGTTCCAGGTACTTCCGTTTGGCTTGTCTTCTGCCCCGAGGGTGTTTACTAAAATCCTGGCTCCCCTGGTGGGTATTCTTCACCGGGAGGGGATCAGGGTTTTTCCCTACCTGGACGATTGGTTAATCTCTGCCTCTTCTTTTTCCAAGGGGATTCTGCACGTCGGACGGGTCTGCGAGGTTCTCTCCTCCCACGGCTTCCTGATCAACGAACGGAAGTCCCATCTGTTGCCCACTCAGGACTTGGCCTTCATTGGGGGTCGGCTGGACATGGTGCTGGGGAAGGTGTTCTTGCCTCTGGGTCGCCGGGACACTTTGTGGCGGGATCTGGGGTCCCTTCTGGCTCGGGGTTCCGCTCCTGTTCGCCTCTGGCTAAGGGTTCAGGGCCTGATGTCGGCGACCATCAATGTTCTCCCCTGGGCTCGCCTCCACCTTTATCCCTTGGTCAACCATCTGCTTTCCTTCTGGGATCCCCGCTCGGAGGACTACGAGTTCCTGGTCCCGGTCTCCCCTCAGCTTCGTTCGGAGTTGGGTTGGTGGTTGGTGGGGTCTCACCTCTCCGAGGGTCTTCCCTTCTTGATTTCCCCTTCCCGGGTGGTCACAACCGATGCCAGTCTCCTCGGCTGGGGGGCGACCTTGGGCTCAGGGTCGGTCCAGGGTCGTTGGGATCTCCTCCAGTCACGCTGCTCCTCGAACTATCGGGAGTTGAAGGCGGTCCTCCTGGCCTGCCTTCATTTTGCTCCCTCTCTCCGGGGTCACCATGTCTTGATCAGGACGGACAACCAGGTTGTGAGGAGCTATGTCAACCATCAGGGGGGTTGCAGGGTTCGCTCCCTTTGGTTGCTGACTCAGGAGTTGTTGTCTTGGGCGGAGTCGTCGGTCCTGTCCCTTCGGGCTGTCTATCTCCCGGGGACCGACAATGTGGAGGCGGATCGGCTGAGTCGGATCTTCCCGTCTTTGTCCTCTCTCTCACTGTCTCCGGTGGTGTTTCGCCGCCTGGTGTCTCGCTTCGGTCTGCCTCTGGTGGATCTGTTCGCGGACGAGGAGTCGTCCCTCCTGCCCAGGTTCTGCTCTCTCCTTCCGGTTCCGGGGGTATGGCGTGTGGATGCCCTGTCGTTCCCTTGGCCCTCCGGTCTCCTGTACGCTTTTCCCCCCATCCCCCTGATCCCTCGGGTCCTCTGCAAAATTCGCTTGGACAGGGCCAGGGTGCTTCTGGTGGTTCCCGGCTGGGTTCGCCGCCCCTGGTACCCTCTCCTTTGCGACCTGGCGGTTCAGGCCTGCTGGCCGATCCCGGATCTTCCTTTTCCTTTGAGGGGCCCCCCGCTCCCGGGGTCTGTGTTGCGCCGGCTCCATCTGCAGGCCTGGCTCTTGAGCGGGTGACGTTGCTTTCCCGTGGTTGCTCTTCAGGGGTGGTGGATTTGCTGCAGGGCTCTCGCAGGTCTTCCACCTTGTCCTCATATGCCCGGCACTGGTCATCCTTCTCACGTTGGTGCGGTCTGCAGGGTGTTGAGCCCGCCTCCGTGGATCCCTTACGGGTCTTGGATTTTCTTGCTGAGGGGTTTTCCTTGGGTTTGGCGCCTTCGTCCCTGAGGGCCCAGTGGGCGGCCTTGCGGGCCTTCCGCAGTCCGGATTTTGACGGGCTGGATTCCCTGGTGGCTCGTTTGCTCCGGTCTTGTTTTCTCCGCCGCCCTCGGACGCTCTGCCTGTCTCCCCCTTGGGATCTCCCCCTGGTTCTGCGGGCCCTTCAGGGTCCCCCTTTTGAGCCCCTGGCCTCGGTGGCTCTGAGGTTTCTCACTTTTAAAGTGGTTTTCCTGGTGGCCATTGTGTCTGCGGGTCGGATGGGCGAGCTGGGTTCGTTCCTTCGCTCTCCTCCCTTCTTGCGGGTTTTGCCTGACAGACTGGTTCTCCGTCATGACCCCCGTTTTCTTCCCAAGGTTCCTTCCTTGGTGAACCGGTCTCGGGAGGTGTCATTGCCTTCTTTCCCTCCCGACACGGATCCTTCCCTGTCCTTGCTGGATGTTCGGCGTGCTGTTTTGATTTACCTTGAGCGCACGTCTTCCCTTTCCCAGTGTGATAGCCTGTTCGTTACGTTTGGTCCCGTTCACTCTGGCCACAAGCCCTCTCTTTCCACCTTGAGTCGCTGGCTTAAGCAGGCTATCCTCCTTGCCTATGCTTCGCTGGGTTCGGTTGTTCCGGTGGGGGTCCAGGGTCGTTCCACTAGGAGTGTGTCTGTGTCCTGGGCCTCTTTCAAGGGTGTCTCCACTGAGGAGATTTGTCGGGCGGCGACATGGTCGTCCCCCCACATGTTCATGGAACATTATCGGGTTGTCTTGGGTGGTTCTGTTCCTGGGGACTTCGCTGGGGCCGTTCTGAGTGCTGGTGCTGTGGCTCCTTGATGGCCTTTTGTTTCTGTCTTGAATCAGGTCTCATGTTATTCCTGTTTTCTTTTCATTTGTACTAATTAAACCTTGTGTTGGTTTTCTACTTCACCGTGTGGTGTTGTTTTTCTTGTGGTCAATGAAGCCTTTTGGCTTGGGTATTTGCTCACTATGTTAGTCATGTGGCGAGGAAGACTAACGAGGAGGTAATGCCCCGGTTACTTACCGGTAATCTTCATTACTCCGAGTATAGTCTTCCTCGCCACATGAGTTCCCTCCCCCCCTCCCTGTCTGGCTGTCGGCTTCATTTTTTGCTTGGTGGTTCAGACTGTTGGTTGGGCCGGCCCGCCTCTTATAGAGGTCAGGGGTGACTGGTCGGCCATGTTGGGAGGGGATGGGAGGCTTTTTTTACTTTGGAGGGTTCTGTCGTGGAGCTGAAGCTCACTATGTTAGTCATGTGGCGAGGAAGACTATACTCGGAGTAATGAAGATTACCGGTAAGTAACCGGGGCATTAGCTCCCCATCCTCTTCCATCAGGGTTCGATTTTAAAATGTGCTTCGGGTAAAAGGCAAGACGCATCTATTATCTGTTTCATGATTTAGTCACATGTAATGACGTTGTTTCTATAAAACGTATCTTGGCAAAAGAAAACAGTGATTTTCAAGTATGTAAAATCATCAATGGGTGCCTTCAGGATAACATGTGGAACACATGGTTGTGTAGCTAAGTAATCAGTACTGTATTATGTAACGTACCACTATTTGCAAAAAAAAGGGAGGACCAACCCTGTGCCGTGACTGAAACAAATTACACAGGTGAACACTTTGTTCTAGGAGGCAAGGTGTACTGAGTATATGAGGGACTCCGAATTACGCTGTTCAGACTCAGCTGCTGGTGCGTGTTGCAGCATATGCCGCACGAGAACACACACTCGGAAAATGTAAAATTGAATATACGGTGTACGAAGGGCATAATGCTGCTGTATGTGCTACTACGACTCCTACCTCCTGTGTCGCCCGTTCACTGCGTGCCCCCCTAGACTTGGATACTGCCCTGAGTAGGAGGCTGCGGCAGTGTGTGTGGGATGCCCCCTCTCACCAACAAGCATTAGAAATGCAATAGGTCTCGCAGCATTAGAGTTAGTGCTTTTAGAATTGTTTATGGGTTTTTTTGTAAATCTTTAGCATGAGGTTGAGGGTGAGTGAGGGTGAGGGGTTGAGGGTGAGTGAGGGTGAGGCTGAGGGGTTGAGGGTGAGGGTGAGTGAGGGGTTGAGGGTGAGTGAGGGTGAGTGAGGGTGAGGGGTTGAGGGTGAGTGAGGGTGAGGGGTTGAGGGTGAGTGAGGGTGAGTGAGGGTGAGTGAGGGTGAGGGGTTGAGGGTGAGTGAGGGTGAGGGGTTGAGGGTGAGTGAGGGTGAGGGTGAGTGAGGGTGAGGGGTTGAGGGTGAGGGTGGGTGAGGCTGAGTGAGGGGTTGAGGGTGAGTGAGGGTGAGTGAGGGTGAGGGGTTGAGGGTGAGGGGGTGAGGGGGTGAGGGTGAGGGGTTGAGGTTCAGTGAGTGAGGGTGAGGGGTTGAGGGTGAGTGAGGGTGAGGGTGAGTGAGGGTGAGTGAGGGTGAGTGAGAGTGAGGGTGAGTGAGAGTGAGGGTGAGTGAGGGGTTGAGGGTTAGGGGTTGAGGGTGAGTGAGGGTGAGGGGTTGAGGGTGAGGGTGGGTGAGGGTGAGTGAGGGTGAGGGGTTGAGGGTGAGTGAGGGTGAGTGAGGGTGAGGGGGTGAGGGTGAGTGAGGGTGAGGGTGAGTGAGGGTGAGTGAGGGTGAGGGGTTGAGGGTGAGGGGTTGAGGGTGAGTGAGGGTGAGTGAGGGTGAGGGGTTGAGGGTGAGTGAGGGTGAGGGGTTGAGGGTGAGTGAGGGTGAGTGAGGGTGAGTGAGGGGTTGAGGGTGAGTGAGGGTGAGGGTGAGTGAGGGTGAGGGGTTGAGGGTGAGGGGTTGAGGGTGAGTGAGGGTGAGGGGTTGAGGGTGAGTGAGGGTGAGGGGTTGAGGGTGAGTGAGGGTGAGGGTGAGGGTACATGCTTTTCATTTTCTTCAAAGGTTGTCCGTGCATCAAGGGTAGTTGACTGAACTTTAAGTATAATAATTGTACGTACTCTTCGGTGGCATTGAGCTCACACCCTCGAATGGTCTTCGGTAGTATTGTTTCCTGTAGAATTCTATTTCCTGCTTATAAAGCAGTGGTATGTGCATGTGAAAGTCAGGAGAGGGAGGAGGGGGAACTGCTTGCGAAATGAAATTAAAAGCGGCCGGGCGGGAAATGCTCTCGGTAGCATTTGTGTGAAGCAGGGGGCGGGAGCAGCCTTTGATGTGCGGATAATTAGGGGAGGAGTAGCCAGGAGATCCAAGCTGGGGAACAGATGGCTGGCGCGATGAGACTGACACATCCATGAAAGTAATTGTATGCGTGTCTCGCTGTAGCCCTGGAGAGGTTCCATGAGAAGGAAACACTTTGGCTTTAAGCAATTGTACAACTGGCTATAAGCAAATGTATTTTATGGAACAATAAAGAATAGTTTTTAAGTCGTTAAATGGAATTATTTGTATTTGCCTGAGGAAATTATAACTGCCATTGTTTGAACTTTAGATCAACATACCTGTGAGGCTCCTGGGTCTCTGTTATTGAACCTTGTCTAGGAAGACCCTCTCTAGGTGCCTCCAATAAGGGGGGGGGGGTTGGGGTGATTGATCTCTGGTTATCTACCACAGCTCGAGTCAGTCACTCGTTTGATCATGCCGTGTTAAAACAGTGATACATGCGGTATTCAGCTAATTTCCCAATCACCATTTGTAAATCATGTGTAACGAGTCAGACTGGGCTTTACTAGATGATAGTACGGAAAGAAGGGGGAGAGGAAGGGGGGAGAGTAAAGAGAGGGCAAAAGACCAAGAGTGAAAGAGGGAGGGCGGGTCAGAGAACTTGAGTTTATAATAGTGTTTCGGACTAAACTGCAGTTGTTTCTAAGCGCTATAAATATTACAATTAATAATACTCAAAACAGAGCTTCAGGAGCGGAATGCAGTGGAAGGGACAGGGCACGAGCGTAATTTATAGCAAGAGTGATGTGTCGATGTGAAACGGGCTGGGGAGAAGGAGGGAAGGGGAGAAAATTGACAAGAGCAAGACCAAAGGGAGAGTGGCAGGGCTGAGTATGCAAGCACACGGAGACTGTAGAGTGAAATGATGCGCTATGAGAAGTGAGCGTGGAGAAAACGAGACAGGTGAGAGGACACGAGCTAATGGGGGCGCGTGGATTAGATGAGTTGAACATTATGGGCGCCAACGACCTGGAGAAGCAGCTGCAACTCAGAAAGGAGGACGCGCGTCTGCATCGGTCGGTTTTTGGCACCACTGTCCTGTGCATTGTTCAAAAGCTGCAGTTTGGAGCCCCAAGTGTCCACACTAAAATTGTGCTTCCACAACCAGGAAAGCGTTAACTGGGAAAACTAATGATAAAAGGGGACAGTAATAAATCGCAGTACCTTGCAAAACTGCGTCTCGATTCCAGGAAATGTACTAAGCAGCCAAGCGCTTTAGTTAGAGTTCCGAGATAAACCAGGCGCTAGAATCTACCAGTACAAATGCACTTGCAGGGAGGGGAGTAGGCGGCAATGTGGCAGGAGACTTTAGAAACCAACTCAGCCCTGTGCTTTACCTCATAGTAAAGCAAAAAGCAAACAGCAAAAAATGCGTGAGCAAACGCAGTTCAACCTTAAATCCGAACAAGAAAGGGTGGAGGGGGCAGGGGAGGAGGGGTCCGGGGAGGAGGGAAGGGCCAGAGGGACTTGATGGGAGTGGTGGGGAGGAGGGGGAGGGTATAGAGAGAGAGAGGAGGAGAGACAGGACAGGGGGAAGCAGCAGAGACACGGCGGGTAAAATAAACAAATAACACGGCGGGCAGGGGAGGGGGCGGAGAGGGGAGAGGAGAAATGCGACACGGAGGGAAGGGGAGGGGGCGGAGCGGGGAGGGGGCGGAGAGGGGAGAGGTGCGACACGGCGTTAGACGGAAGGAAGAGAGGGGAGGGGGAGGAGAAAGAGAAATGCGACACGGCGGGAGGGGGCGGAGCGGGGGAGAGGGTGTGTGTGTGTTGTTAGGAGACGGACGTGCACGCGCTTTTAAGGTCAATGCGCATGCGCATAAGCTCAATGCGCATGCGCATTGACCTTAAAAGTCACGGGCACTGCAAGGAATCGCCACGATTCCTTGCAGTGTGGATAAAGAGTGGATAACTCGCAATAGTCTCGCTTGCTCGATGCGCATGCGCATCGACAGGCGAGACCTAAAAAGCCCCACCCACTCAGTGTCCATACAAATGCGCAAAGGCGGATGAAAGCCTGCTCCAGGCACCCCCACCTAGAGTGGGCAGACCTAGCTGTGTCCGGAGGTCACCGGGGAGGGGACACTCTACGCAACGGGCTTGAGGGGGTGCATCCGGGCACGCTCACCGCAACAACAATACATGCCACCCAACCCGCGATGACGGCGTGAAAGCACCACCAGCGGTGTGTCAAAGCGGGAGTACAGTAGTCTGAATTAGGTTATGAGGCGTCATTTTCTCACCTCCTCCATTGCACTAAGAGGAGTGCCAGCCGTGAGCCACTTTCAATGCCCGGAGGGGGTAAGCATCAGCGAGTACTAGGTACACGGCCACACGTCTCCTGCCACTCCCTTTGGACCCGGATCTCTGGTAGCGTGGGTTACAGAGAAAATAATGGCGGGCCAGGCGACTGTGCGAGAGAGCTGGTCGGGTCTACCCCATCTCCAGGAGCGGGCAGGAATCTGCCCTCTTACTCCGGCAGGAATCTGACCTCTAGCTCAGTGGCTCTCTCTGCCTAGCTGGTACTATTGAGAAAGGAAGGGGAGAGGGGTCCTTGGCTAATGCACCCCCCTGATGACCCCGGGCCTAACGCTCCTTGGACCATCTGCACAAGCAGTGGACAGGTAAGGAGATGGGAACAATGACGATCCGGGAGTCAAACCCGGGGCCTGCAGAGCAATCGCTCTACCATGCTCTACACACCTTGACCCATGCATGGGCCCGCCTCCGTTCCCGCCCTAGGCTACAAACCAGTCCTACTCGGCGCAACAACTCCCCCCAGCTGCCGCCACTTTGCACCCTGGAGGGCGACGCTGTCTTAGAAGCTGTACCACCCCCTTAGGTAGACTGCATCCCCAGCAATGGCCGGGTGATCACCGCCAAATTCACATAGGGCTAGATAGGAAGGGGGTGGTTGGCTTACCACACAAGTACAAGGAGGACAGCCCCAGTACCACGGCTCATTAAAAAGTCTGGGCAGAGCAGCACCGCTTTAAAAGGAAGCCGGCTTCCCTCATGTTCTTCGGCCTTTTATGGACCGCAGTAATAGGAGTGCGATACCAAGGTGACATTCGAAAAAGCCAGTGTTGTCAAGCAGCGAGTTTCCGCCACGTTCACAAACACGAGCCCACTGCTGCAAAATAAGGACATTTATCCTATATTTTCTAGGCAGGATCTAAACCCTGTGGGGCTTATTTACAAGCCCCTTGCGCCACGGGTGCACCACTTTTTCCTGTGTTAAAAGTGTCAGTGTGGTGGCACAAATACCTTGTAAATATGTCTCTGCATGTTTGCAGGCGATCAGAAGAATACTTGTGGATCTGTTGATGTAAAAAAAAAAATAATTAACAATCTAAGCTTCCATGACTTGAAAAATATTTTGATTTATGCAGCATTTTAGCTCTGGGGGCTACGGCCCCTTGAAAGAATGAGCTCTCTCATGCATGTCTTCCACTTTTGGAATGTAATAATACAGTTAGGCAGTGGAGGTAGGAGTCTCTTAAACACAGATTATTTTCAAACACAGGGATATTAACAAACCCGGGAGTTGTGTGCGCGCACGCGCTTGCTAGCACGATCTCCATCTGTTTCCAATTAACGCGAACGCGAGAGCTGGCTCGGTAATTGGAAACAGATTGCGCTGATGCTCGCTCCCGACAACCCTAGGCGAAGGCAGAAAGAAAGCGCGATATGCACCCGCCATGGGCCAATTGCGTGCTGTCTTTCTTAGAAAGACGCATGCAAAGGCCAATCAAGGGTTAAGCACACGCACCAGCGCGTGTTCAGCTTTGAAAAGCCCCAACTAAATGCATCCCAGAGCAGCGCATGCACGCTGGCTCAGACTAGACAAAAAAAAGGGTCCATTATAATTGTCTGACAGTTGATGCTCTGGCACATCGTAGAAACTGAAGGTTTTGATGGTCAGTGTGGACTGTGACCAGTTCTCTAGCACCAAGCAAATAGTGACGCCATTCCTTGAATGCAGACCAAATGGCTAATAATTCTTTTTCAGGCAAAGTAAAGTGATGCTCAGCGTGCAACATCTTTTTTGATAAGTAAGCTACAGGATGTAACTGGCCGGTGATGACATCTCGTTGTGACAGGATAGCACCTGTGGCCATCTCTGAGGTAACTGCTTTGACTATAAAAGAGTGTGTGGTGTCAGGATGTTTGAGAATAGCAGCAGAGACAAAGGCTTTATTGAGGACTTGATATGCTTGTTCGGTCTGCGTTTCAGAGAATGTTTGCCCCTTTCCTGAGCAATTTAGACGAAGCTGATGCTCTGCCAGAGAAATGGTCAATAAAGTGCTTATAAAATTTGGCAAAGCCAAGGAATCTTTGTATGTCCTTAACTGAGGTAGGTGTTGGCCAGTCTGTAATAGCTTGCATTTTTCCTTCTTCCATTGCGATTCCCTGGAGTGTCAAGATAAATCTTAAAAACACTACCTTTGTGGTGTGAAACTCAAAATGTTGTTAGCTTGCAATATAGGCCATGGGTGAGCAGCATACTGAGGACTATTTTTACATGATCTATATGAGTGTCAGGAGAACTGGACTAAATCAAAATGCCATCAATATATCATGACAAAATGGTACAGGTATTCATGCATAAATCATTCACGAAAAATTAGTATGCTGTCGGAGCATTGCATAAGCGAAATGGCACGACACAATACTCAAAAAGCCCATACATAGTTGTGAAGGCAGTTTTATATTTGTCGCCTTCTCAAATGCGCACCAAGTGGAATGCACCTCGACAGTCCAATTTGGTGTAGATGACCACTGAACGCGCCAGATCTAATAGGACAGGAATGAGTGGTAGTGGGTAACTGTTTTTTTACACGTGATATTATTCAAGGCTCTATAATCTTTACATGATTGTAGTTCCCCATTAGCCTTTGGGCAAAAAAAGAGGAGATGCAGCTGGGGACTTGGAGGGTCTTATAAAGTTGTTGGGTAGGTATTTGTCTAAGTAGTTTTGCAAATGCTGATTATCCTGAGCGTAGATACTGCTACAGGGGCTCCTTGTGCCAGGAACCAGATCTATCTGGCAATCATAGGATTAGTGTGGGGGCAAGGTTTTGGTGCTTGAGGGGCTGAATTCATCTTGGAAAGCAGCGTACTCCTTGAGCAATTCTACATCTTGTTCTGCTGCTGTGGCTATGAGATGACAGAGGCTTTGCGACCCTTGATTAGTAAAAACTTTTGTGTGTGCCTTGTGCAGACAGCTCTCTACACCACTCAGCGTTGAAAGTTTCCTTGTAGTTAGCCAGTCTATTACTGTATTGTATTCCATTAACCATGGCATGCCAACAATGATGCCAAGCTGTCGAGCTGTGATTACATCGAAATGAATGTATTCTTTATGCATATTAGTATCTTGAGTGCACCATAGTTCTACTTTGATGGTCTGATGAGTGATGAGACCAGATGTTAACAAGGAGCCATATACTGCTCGCACTCTCTCGGATCAAGATTTCTGCACAGTTAGTATGTGTAAGCTGGAACAGTATTTAGCATCAATGACATTTCCTGTTGCCCAAGAGTCCACCATGAGAACAATATCTTTGGATTCATAGTTCACTAGGATGTGAGCATTTAGTGTTAGATGTGGTGCAGCACTCTGCAAGGTATTGGCAATCGCCAGATTAGGATTTGAGATGGAAAGGCTTGGCGAACTCTCTTGAACAGCTCCCAAGCTTTATAGTTTCCCGACTCTTTAGAAGAGAATGGGGTGCCAGCAGATTTTACATTCACTGCCTTTGGTTTTGTGGGGCATTCTCTGACAAAATTACCCTTTTTTCCACAATAAATACACTGTCTATTGCAGCAATGTTGTTCCTTCCTGATCCATGGTGGGTTTCTGCAGTCCGCCGATCTCCCTTGTTTCTCCGGCGTCAACTGTAGACTGCCTTGGGAATTCCATATTATGAACAAAAGGACGACTTTCTGGTCTTTTGTGTTCCCCTTTCTGCTCATGAATTCAATGGCCTAAGCGTAACGTGGGGCTATTAGTTCTTCACATGAGGCCAGATGTGGGTCAATCTGAGCAGTATGTTCTTTTAAATCATCTTTTAAACCTTGATAAAAAAGAGCGGGCTTTTTTTCTTCCGGAAAACTAGTCTCAACAACAAGACAATTGAATTGAGTTAAGTAAGAAACAGGGTCCTGAAGCAGTTTTAACAATTCTCTGTCAGCAGAACCAGTCATAGTTCTTCTATTAAAAACCCTTTCATATTCTGTTTTAAAATTGTGCCAATTATACAAGAGAGGGTCATCAGTGTTTACTAGAGGGACAGCCCACATGGCTGCATCACCACTCAAATACCCTATCAGGAAGGTGATTCATGACTGAGCATGAGGAAAAGCAGCTGGTCGTACCATAAAATGTAACTGAACTTGAGTTAAAAAGGTCTGGACTCGCACAGGATCACCAGAGTAATATTCACAAGATGCTAAAGAAACTGGTGTTGGGACGGTAACTGAAACCACAGGTGATGAGTTCTGTGCACTAATACCACTGGTGGAAGGAAAAGCATCTAACCCACGCCTCAGTATAACCTGTTCCCCAATAATTGAATTACTTGTGAGGCTAATGCAGCTGTTTCAGAACATGCAGACAGAACCTCTTTCTGGAAGTCCCACTTCATTGCTCAGAGGTCGTGTAGTGTGGACATGTTTGATGCTACTGCTCGGGAGGAACAAAATACTGTTGGGCTTGCAGTTCTGTCAAGCATACATTCCCTCAGGAACGGTACCCTTAAAGCACACTTTCCAGCAGCACCGACTCTTTATAATCTCATTCAGAGAATAAGAGGGGCTAAACAAGCGTTATTAGGGAGGATACTGTGAGGATGGAGACCTGTATAAACCAAAGAGCTCTGGGAACAGATCCTAATAATAGGTCTCACAGGATGTTCAGGTACTTCTTAAACTTGTGAGATCAGTTCAAAGTTCTTTTGCACAGCACTGTCTTGTACTGTTACTCTACCATGAATCACAACTGTTCCTCTTTTATAATAATACTTTGACAATTATTTGTGTTGAATCAACTGTTTGTCATACAACTGGGAATTATTACGAAGATAACTTGCTCTGTGTCTAAGTTCTTTCCCAAACAGCTCAGTCACAAAGATACAGGGCCGAAGAGCACTCATGCGCTATTATAATGACAACTCGGTTCTCTGAAATGTCCCCTTAAGGATCCGGAGACTTCAATGGTCAAACAGGGACCTAGAACTTTAATAATAGAGCCAGGCCATGCCCTGTTTCTTCATTGGTTCCATGACAAAAGTTTGCCAAACACAGGGCACAGAAACTAAAGTCTTGCCATAATACAACTTCCCCTTAAGCGTAAATAATCACAAGCGCATCATTAGCGATGCATCTTACCATATTGGCCACATGCGATCAGCTTCACTCTCTCGCTTCGATACCGCAGCTGGAAGTCTTGATGACTGCAAGTGCCCGCATTTATAGAAGCTATGATCCTGGGGAAATCCGGAACATCGATCTCGGAACACTGACAGTGCACTGAGTCTGCCTCACGTGTGCATTGCACTTCTATGAACATAAAGAAAGGATAATAAAGAAGGAATACAAAGTCACAGACACAATAGAAGCTCTCAAAACATTACTCTATGTGCTTGGCTGGCTTGGTCACAGGAAGGGCCAGTGCATTTGGCCCAGTTTGTATTCTTTGCCATACTCAGTGCCCGTGCCCAGACTCAAGTCAGATGTACGTCAACTACACTTGCTCCCATTCATATCAGTACCACCAAGGACCTCAGCCGTCAAGTGAGTGGTAGGTTGAGCAAGAAGTGACGGGGTCATGTAGAGCATGACACAGGCATTTATTAAAGAACAGGCAAGAAAGAGATAGCCCTAAAGTATGCCAAGTGACATTGATTGTGAAGATAATTCTAGTAAACCTACTTTTATTGTTTAGGTATGATTGGAAAAAAAAGATCAAATCTAAGCAAAGGAATTTCCAACTAGCCCTTCCCATTTTCCGACCTCTCCAACTGGATTCTGATGTCAGCTATGTCATAGACAAGAGAAAACTCAGGGTACTAAGGCTGTTTTTTTTATCTTTGCCTTCTCTCTTTTCTTCCTCTCACATTCTCTTATCTCTATCTCTCTTGCCTCCCCTCTGTCTATGCTTATTTTCATGCTGTGGCTGTTGCAATAAAGCATGGAGAGCTTGAAATGAGAGTCATTGGTCTTTTTCCAGGAGACCTCTGGGGAAATGCCCACTGAGTCTGCTTCTGCTTTCAATCATTTTGCTGCAAAATAATAGGTTGGAGATTGAATAGTAGTTCTGCGAGACAGTTAATGGTTTCTTCAAATGAAGGTACATTATGAGCTTTGAAAAAGACGGATATATCATGTTTGCAATTTCTTAGTGAGTGGTGGGAGCAATTGTTTGAAGTAAGACCCTGGATACAGTTCACCTTCTAAACTGGATGCTTTTTGGTTTCAATACGTTTTTTAAATGATATTTCACCACACTCATATCCTTCCACACATTCACAATTTTCCTCTCCATAAACAACCTAAGTATACTGAGGAATTTGACTTTCTTCCCCTTAATACCTTACAAGGAATTAACCTAGTTGTATTTTGTGGATATAAAGTTCAAGGATAATACCTCTTGAATACCCAGTTTTCCATTGTACTTGCCTGTGATTACTATCTGCAAACATTTGCGTGGTCTTTTATTAACATGATTTACACAAATGCTCTATATTTCCATTCTCATTTCCCAGACAGCAGTATAAAAACATCCTAGAAAGCCTTATGAATATAGATGATGAAATAGCTCCACAAAAGTGATGAAATAACTGCCGCACTAGCTTGGTTTGACTTGTACCTATGAATCAAAAGCATAAATTATCACTCATTTATCAGCTTTGAATATCTTTATGAAATTAATTCAATTTCTCTAAAAGGTAAGTTCCCAAAATTCTGAAAATTTAGACATTTCAACGTGAAACACTATATTTTCATTTAGTGTAAATATGTTACATTTCCATAAACTGAAGCTTGTTATTCTCATGAAAGCACAATATTTATCATCATCAACAAGTAGGCATATTTATCTTATGGTAGAGGTTTTCACCACCATTGTTCCAGGTTGAGCCAGAATTATGTCAAGAATGACCATAACCAAGTCAGTGATGTGTTTCATCATGCGTGGCCATTATGCAACAGAAACCTAAAATTATGTCAAGAACATACAAAATATGCTACGGGTGAACTACTATTATATGAAAGATAGCCAGGATGTGTCAAAGAATACAAGGAAAGTCCCTGGGCTATGTAATCACTATGGAACCCTAATGTAGTTCACATGTACCAAAAAATGCCACCCAATATCTAATTATTCATTCGAGATTGTACCCTTTCCATAAAGTTATACAGCAGAAATAAGAACCTTAAGTGTTGTTTTTGTCATAAAAAAGTGTACAGTTTATTACAGTTTTACAGTTTTACAAAGGTAAAAAACATTTATATGCACAAATTAAAAAACATTAAAATATCACAATTTAATTAAAAACAATGAGTATCAGGAGTCACAGTTTGTTTTCGTTGTCGACGCTGCGTTTCGGTGAATCTGTGATAACACCTTCCTCAGGACAAACAAATTCTATAAAAGAACATTATAATTAAAAGACATCCTTTTTGTGCATGAAAGACGGCTTTAGCTCTTTTTGTCTTTTTTATCAAAACAGTTTTTAAAAAAAAAACATTTTTTAACCTTCTATCTGTATTTACAACACGCTGAAAACATTGTACCCACTAAAGCTATAGTATACATAATTAGGTTCTGAAGGGTGCATTCCTGGGAGCATTTGGGTATATGTAACTACATCATTGAGTTCCGTAGCATTGTTAACTAAAAATCACATGTTGGGTAGCTTCTAGACGAGAATGGTTGTGAAGCGTACCTGTGTGTGATTTCATCAGCTTCCTCTGCTATTCAATTTAGAGGAAATTTCTCATGCGTGATCATGGTGTGTATAGCTTCTGGTTTCTTAATTTCCAGGTAGCAATACCTTTCAAAGAGATGCGGGACATAAGTATTCAAATCGTCTATGTCATTTTGATTTTGAAAATTCAACCTATGTGGAACATGTAATATATACCATATATCCCCTCTCGGTCCTGTCAGCATCTGCTCGATTCCACGATCGGCCAAAGATAAACAGGGCTGCCCGTCTCCTGTTTAAGAAGGACTCGATTTTCCGGGAAAAACATCAATTGGATGACGTACTAGGTCATTAACCAATCAGGATGGGTTTAGACAAGGAACTACAATTGTAGTTTTGCTTGTCACGTGGTAGTTAGAACGGTGACGTTGTTCTAACTACCACGTGACAAGCAAAACTACAATTGTAGTGCAGGGAGGCCGGCTAAAATCTAAAAGGTAAGCGCGAGTACAAAACCTCGCTCGGCAACCCGAATCTTTGAATGCCGACAACTGTGCTTAAAACTGCGGCAATTCTACCCGAGGCCCTTTGGACTATTAATGCTCCCAGTCAGACTGACTACAGTTAGTTTGCCTTTCCTCTAACATCTTAAAACATGGTCCAGTTACCATTTAGATACCGTTTATGCACTAACAACGACAGCTTTTTTAAAACGTCCGGTGGAAATCAACTCTATCACTAATTATGGTATATATTACATGTTCCACATAGGTTGAATTTTAAAGCAACCGTCAATGACATTACCCAACGCTGTGGATATAATTGAAGACATCCAGTGGCGCCTTTAATTTAAGAAGGAAGGATTATTCATAATCCTTAGTATTGGTGAGTTATAATACTTCGAATACAAAACCCTGCTTAATGTACAGGACATTAGAAAAGATCCAATAATTAATAATGTGGCCCATTCTATCTGTTTTCTTGATCTTAACAGTGGTTCCCCCATTCAAAACGGTGGCCCCCCTCCGGTAACCTCTACACCATAGAGCTTTGAATACAAACAGGTAAAAAGCGGATCTAGTAACGTCTACTCAAAAAATTTGCTTTAAATCAAAATGACATAGACGGTTTGAATACTTATGTCCCGCATCTCTTTGAAAGGTATTGCTACCTGGAAATTAAGAAACCAGAAGCTATACACACCATGATCACGCATGAGAAATTTCCTCTAAATTGAATAGCAGAGGAAGCTGATGAAATCACACACAGGTACGCTTCACAACCATTCTCGTCTAGAAGCTACCCAACATGTGATTTTTAGTTAACAATGCTACGGAACTCAATGATGTAGTTACATATACCCAAATGCTCCCAGGAATGCACCCTTCAGAACCTAATTATGTATACTATAGCTTTAGTGGGTACAATGTTTTCAGCGTGTTGTAAATACAGATAGAAGGTTAAAAAATGTTTTTTTTAAAAAACTGTTTTGATAAAAAAGACAAAAAGAGCTAAAGCCGTCTTTCATGCACAAAAAGGATGTCTTTTAATTATAATGTTCTTTTATAGAATTTGTTTGTCCTGAGGAAGGTGTTATCACAGATTCACCGAAACGCAGCGTCGACAACGAAAACAAACTGTGACTCCTGATACTCATTGTTTTTAATTAAATTGTGATATTTTAATGTTTTTTAATTTGTGCATATAAATGTTTTTTACCTTTGTAAAACTGTAAAACTGTAATAAACTGTACACTTTTTTATGACAAAAACAACACTTAAGGTTCTTATTTCTGCTGTATAACTTTATGGAAAGGGTACAATCTCGAATGAATAATTAGATATTGGGTGGCATTTTTTGGTACATGTGAACTACATTAGGGTTCCATAGTGATTACATAGCCCAGGGACTTTCCTTGTGTTTCCAACCCAGTTCTCCTTGTCCCTTATCACCACACAAAGGAGGCCTCCCTTCCTTTTTTTATATGTGTCAAAGAATAGCCACAAAACATCAAGTAGAAAGCAGTCTTATGACAGAGGTAGCCACAATGTTGCCTAGAATGACAATATGTAAAGGATAAACCATTAAAATGACAAGGACAGCCTCAATGAAGGTAAGAATGTCCCCACCTTTTGAAAGATAGACCACCAATATCTAAGAGATAGCCAGATTGTCACCAGGAATGCCCAATTCATGGACAAGAGGTGTCATTATTAAGCCGGAGAGAGCCAGCCTGTTGCCAAGAACGGATGCTATATGTCAATGATGGGCCATTATTAAGCCAGACATAGTTAGAATGTTGACATGAATGCCTACAGTGTGCCATTGATGTCCATTATTGTGCCAGGCACAGCTAGAATGTCAGAATGAATGTGGCACAGATGAGCCATTATTCAGGGACTGGCAAATGTTGATGAGAATATTCACTATACAGTAAAGATTGGTCACTAATAAACAAGACATAGCCAGAATATAATCAAGAATGACAGCCTTAAATGATATAGACAGGCCACTGTTATGAGAGGGATAGTGGAATTGTCACCAAGCATATCCCTATTTCACAGTCATTAACCACCATTGAGCCAGGAATAGCCAGACTATTGATAAAATGCATATTATATGTTAGGGATGGAATGCTATTAAGCCAAGTGATAGTTAGCCAGAAGGTCACCAGGAAGGCCCAGTTTAGATCAATGATAGACCACTCTAATATTTGATATAGACAGAATTGTGCCAAAAACACCAACAACAGATCATCATATGGGGGGGCACAATAAGGAAAACAATACACAGAATGCTATGAAGAATACCCATAATATCAGGTTGGTATGAGCACCATTAAGTTAAGGTGAACCACCCCCCACATTCAAATCCCCAATCCCACATTTTACCTGCTAACCCACAGCTTAACCTAAACCCCCACAAACACACACATATGCACGTAATCAAAACACTCATCCAAATACGGTACTCACACAAGCACCCTCCTCTTCAGCAGGGGGTCTACCAGCCCTGACCCAAAACAAGCAATGGAAACAGCAAAGCAGCTAGAACAGAGAAAAGCTGCCATGATTGGCTGCATCTCCTGTCCTAACCAGGGTCCTATGCCTTCTAGAAACCAGCAGCCCAACCAGCATGGTGGAGAGGGCTCAAAGGGCTGGCTTTTCCAGAGGAAGGGCTGGAGGCGGTACCATTTCTGAAATGGGGCAATATCTGAAGGTTCAGCTATCCTTCAAATTGTTATCTACAAATGCAAGGGAATCATTTGCTAACTGGAAATCTGGAAGTACACACACAACAGATGGGATTTGTTGGATGGGGCCCCTCTTCAGGATCACACCAGATTTTTGTCTTCCTTTGCTAAACAGCTTTTGGGTGCCTATTAGAACCGGGTACATGCTAATCAGTAATGAAGGGGTCTATAAATTAAATGCTACAAGTGGGCAGCAGCACTTGTTATGTCACTCACTAAAGTAACACTATAAAATGTGTCTCAGGCCTTCCACTGAAGACTGTAGTGTAGTTTTAAACTGCCATTTCAAATAAATAGCAAAAATTGGGTTATTGTTGAGAGGGTGAACCACCATAGCCACTAAATAAACTTGTGCTTAATCCTCTGGTTGCTTGACACAAAAATAAACCTGTTTGGCATGCCTACATTTCCATTTTTTAATACATATACACAGCCCATAGGAACAGTGCATTTAAAAAGTTGAAAGTGTACTTTTAAGTTTCCCATGTCCTGGTAGTGAAACAAACCCACAAGCACCCTCCTCTTTAGCAGGTGGTCTTCCAGCCCTGTCCCCAAATTGAGCAAAGGAAACAGCAAAGCAGCCAGAACAGAGAAAAGCTGTCATGATTGGCTGCATCTCCTGTCCTGACCAGGGCCCTATGCCCTCTAAAAACCTGCAGCCCAACCAGCATGGGGGAGAGGGCTCAAATGGCTGGCTTTTCCTGAGGAAGGGCTGTTGGCGGTACCATCCATGTACTGGGGCAATATCAGAAGGTTCAGCTATCCTCCAAAGTGTCATCTACAATTGCAATTGAATGATTTGCTAACTGGCATTCTGGAAGTACACACACAACAGATGTGATTTGTTGGATGGGGCTCCTCTTCATGATCACACCAGATTTTTTGTCTTCCTTTGCAGAACTCCTTTTGGATGCCTATTGGAACTGGGTACATGCTAATCAGGAATAATGGGGCCTATAAATTAAGTGCTACAAGTCGGCAGTAACACTTCTTACACTACCCACTAAAGTAACACTATAAAATGTGTCTCAGGCCTGCCACTGCAGTCTGTAGTGTAGTTTTAAACTGCCATTTCAAATAAATAGCAGAAATTGGGTTATTGTTGAGAGGGTGAACAGCCATAGCCACTAAATAAACTTGTGCTTAACCCTCTGGTTGCTTGACACAAAAATAGACCTGCTCGGCACGCCTAAATTTCCCTTTTTTAATACATATACACAGCCCATAGGGCACGGTGCATTAAAAAAGTTGGAAGTGTACTTTTTAGTTTTCCATGTCCTGTAGTGAAAAACGCTTACATTTGTTTTTCACTACTGCAACACCTACTGCTCCCATAGGATAACATTGAACTACCTTATTACATTTACTATGTGGCAACCTTTGTTTGGGAACAGGTAGAAATGTCATGTTTAGTGTCTAAGGAATTGTAATGTAAAACCTTTAAAAGGTAATGTCGGATTTAAAGTCTCAATTCTAAAAATTGCACTTTTGGAAAGTTGCCATTTTCTTGTCCTAAACATTTGGTGACTGCAGCCTGTATCCTGAGTCATATGAAAAGGTGCAATTGGCAGTTGACCTTTGTTTATTCCTCCCAGATAGTATCAGAAAGGGGAAATGGATGCTGGCAGGATGGGCCATCCTGACCTGATGGGAGGGGAAGAGCTGTCACCTAACACACTTGCACTTCAAAGGAGCTGCCTCACCACACATACACACAAGAACTTCATATTAGCCTTTTGCGACCCCAGATGTCCTAGGACCAAGGCAGTGGAAGGAAAGAAATTCCAGAACCAGATATCGGGGAAAGTCTAGAAGTTTCTTCCACTTCAGAGCAGACACCAGGTATAAATATTGGACCCTCAGACCAACTGTTTAGTACACTCCTTGACAGGCGCATACTACAGAAGAAGGACTACCCTGCTACCAGAGTACTGCCCTGCCTTGGAGACCTGCCCTCTTCTCTGAGATGGAAGATTGGATCAGATTCCTTCATCCCAGGCTACCTGAAGTGACTACAAGGGTCAGCTGACTGACCTCATGTTCAGAGCTACAGGGACAAAGCGTGCTCCAGAGGCCTCTCTGCAACTGCTCAGCTGACTTGCTGCAACTGGACATGCCTGAACCTGCCTGAACCCTGTTGGCATCTGCAAGAGTGAGTCTTTGGTCCCAAATTGGCACTTCCACAGGTCCTGGACCCTTGGTTGACATCCAGGTGCACTAATCTTACTACAAGGAATACATCCTGAAGTTTTGGGCTCTTCGAAACTGCAAGTGGGCCAGCTTGTGCTGATATCTCTCCACCCATTATGACTGCCAATGGAAAGCTCTAGTGGACCCGTCTCCTCACGCTACAGCTACCGCCATAGACGACTAGCGATGCCACATCTGCACTTCTTGCTACAATGACACCTACAATGCCTGCCAATGCCATCTTAAACAGTCCCCATCTGTGGTCTGACATGATATTTGCGCTGCCGCTATGACCGTCAGCGATGCCCGGCCTGCTCTTCACTGTACAGCGCCGACCTTCCGCGATGCTGTCCTCACGGCTTCCTCCACCATGAACTGGACTGTTCATGTCAGACTTTGAGAAATTAACTTTTTCAACAGACTAATCCGGTCCCTGTATTTGGCCCACAGTCCATTGCAGTTAGCCAAACTTGTGACTTTTTCTTGGACTAGTACAACCAGATAACCATTAGTGGCACTTTCTGCTTTTAGGTGCTATGTTTATGTCAAATCGTTGAAACTGCATGTCTCCGGTTCCACTTATTGAATTTTTGTAGCTTTGGTATCAAATGATTTATTACATTTATTATACTTTTTTACATTACATAGGATTTGCCTTGTGTTGTGTTTTCACTTTATTACTGTTTGTGTGCTGCATAAATACTTTACACATTGCCTCTAGGTTAAGCCTGACTGCTTTGTGCCAAGCTACCAGAAGGTTTAGCACAGGTTAATTTGGTGACTTTTTGTGTTTCACCCTGACATGAATTGTGGTTGTTGCATGAGTAGACTCTCAACCCCCTCAGCCAATAACACAATTTCTAACACCTTTCTTGGAAAACTGTGTTTAAACTGAACTGCAACATTTAATTGAATTTCCCAACCTATGTGGTAATCTGCAGTCTGGTTTTAGATTTGGCTGTAGCACAAAAAAAGCTATTCTCTAACTCACTGATAACTCACTAGGTCTACTGGACAATGGATATTAGGCATTACGGGTTTTGATGATATCACTCCAGTGTACATCAACCTCAGCTGGATCCCCATTAAAACAGGAAGAGCATTCAATATTGCCTGCACCACTCACAAGGCCATGCATTGTGGCATCCCAAAATCACTGGTATATAAAGGTACCACATCTAGCGGGGTCATAGAATTTTTAATGCTGAGTCCATGGTCCTAGAACTATCCGGGTTTAGAAAAAAATCATCTTTCTGTCATACTGTCAAACCTCAGCCATAACTTGGAATTTATTCTACCAGTTGTGCATATATACCCCACTTTTGAAGCGTTCAAGAAAAACATAAAACACTTACCTATCTAAAAATGCCTTTTACAGCAACTACCATTGCCACTTATATCTTCCATAAATAGATTTGGTTATCTTCCTGTACATTCTATACAGTTCTCTGTGAATCTGGCTGTGGTGACGATGTTATCCCAATTTGGTTCCCTTTGTTCAACGTCTCCTTGCTCTTGTAAAGTGTTCTGACATGTGCTACATAAAACTTCAAAGCAAATAAATAAATATTCTGTGGCCAGACAAATCAGGCACAATAAAATGCAATAAGGTCAAACTTAGGACCATGGCTAAACTGTTCCTGTTAGGATAGTAGATGGGAGACTGATGGTGACCACAGGCACCTGGGTCTTCTCTGGTTCGTTCGTAAATTACCATATCCTTCTGAATGTCCCACAGGCAGCAGGGATGCACAGAACCTTGCTCCTTCAGGACAGTTTCTCCTCCTGGCTGACTCTTTCACTTTGTTGACAGGCTTCTAGGTGCTTCAGAAATGGTCCACTGCTTTGCCTGTGGTACGTCCAGACTTCAGGTGATGTCCTTTACATCTGAGCAACTAGGTTTCAGTCAAACACCAGCCTTGGTACCACAGCGGAGCACTCCCTTCCATGATCATGATGACCTTGGAACTAGTGGTCCAAAACCTATTTCTTTTTAAACTGATTCAAACAGTCCATATTCATATAATTTGTTAGTTCATGGGCGTTCCCATAGAATTCACACTTGGTGGACTGTTTGAATCAGTTTAAAAATAAATAGGTTTTGGACCACTGTTTTATTATCACCGCAATATACCCAGGTCCTTACCTTTTGGGTTGCCCCATTTCATTAATGGTGACCTTGGAACTAGGACAGTTTATGATACAGATAGGTTCTGTTGAGAAAGGTAAAATTGCTTTGAAATATTACATTTGTCTTATTCTGCTAGGATGACCAATCAATGTTCTACAATCAATGTGGATAACCACAATGACAATAAAGATGAGACGGACGCTATGATATGAAATTGTGAACGATACATTTAAAAATCATATATTATATACAACAATACATCTATCAATATTTACGATATTTAAGATCAATATTTGGAACTAAAGCAAAGTGGGGTGATTTGTTTCCCGCTTTGAGTGAGGGAGTGTGGATCCTAAATCTCAACTGTAGAATCTGTTTGGGTGGTTCTTTTTTCAAATGTCCTCATTAGACTGCTCTCCAGACACAGCCTTGGTAAGTATTGATGCTTTGCACAGCGTACATAGAGGTGTGAGGTTTTGGCCCAACTGAAATCGTAAATAGTATTAACAAAAAGACATGCCTCACCTAGAGACTTCCACGCCTTTCACAAAAGAGTATGCAGATCCACCCTTCACCGCTACCATCCACCAAATGGCAGTACTCGGGAAGAAAATCAGCAGCTCCTTACTAACCAAATGGCTTATGACATTTCTAAAGGGAGCTTTGCCTCCCCAACCATAATTTTAGTGTCTAGGGCCAGGTGTATGAACCGTTTTTGCATGCACAATTGGGTTTGCGAACCCGTTTGCGCAGACACAAACATCATGGGCCATGTACAAAGCCTACTTAGGGAGTCTCAATTTTTTTGCGACTCGTTAAATAGGTTTTGCGACTCACTTTTGTGGAGGCGCATTCCCTTCCAAATAGCGAGTCTCAGAACCATATACTAATGTATTGCGACCGCAATTGCAGTCGCAAAACACTCGCAATTACCACTTACTTCAAGTAGGTGGTAATGCCTACGCAAATGGGAAGGGGTCCCAAAGGGACCCCTTCCCCTTTGCAAATGCTTGCGAAATAATTTCCCAGGGACCACTGCCTGCCCTTAAAAGGAAAACGGGCTGCATTAAAAAATTACTTTATTTAAAAGCAGTCCCAGACATGGTGGTCTGCTGAACCCAGCCGGCCACCATCCTTGGGAGGGCTGGCATTCCCAATTGGCTCGCAAATTGCGAGAGGCTCATCAATATTAATGAGCCTCGCAATTTGCGACCCCATTGGGAATCGCAAACAGTGTTAAACATACAATTGTACATTACATTTAGCGCCTCATAACTTGCGACTCGCAATTTGTCGCAAATTTGCGAAACGCTAAATGAATTGGTCATACATCTGGCACTAGGTCTCCTCCTTTCGTCTACACGAATGGAGACAATACACGTTCACTGTCTGGGAGCACAGGCCTCATCCTTCATCTTGTGCTAGGCCAGGCCAGCGATATCCACAATGGATTATACTGGTCTACAATACACTGGTTCCCTTACACATCCTGCATGCAATACATTTGCTACAGATGCATACATACTTAAGATGCACTTGGCTGTCAGCACTGGGTTCTGGGTATTAACGTAGAAGTGGAACACTATGTAGGTGAGGCAGTAAGCCTCAGCCTTCTCATACAGATAAAAAAAGATACTGTCACACTATTGATTTTATTTCTCTTTGGTGTGCTGGCACCACCGCTCTATGCATTTTACCACCAACAAAGCCACAGTCACTAATGAGAACATGCTTGGTGCTCCCCAGACAGTCACAGGGCAGGTCCAGGACCTAACATAGCCAAAGACATCCCCATGTCTCTGCACACCTGTTTAGATTAGTGTGACACCAGGATAAACATAAGAAATCGCGCTATGAATGCAGCTGGGTAGTCAGTGTAGCATATACCATTCCTGTCGGAACATATACGAAATTACATAACAATGGCAAAATAGAAAAAATAAAACAGCATGCTTCATTTAAAACAACTCTATCGATGGCATGTTAGAAATTACAACAACAAAAATACATCAAACATATTAGCTTTTTTGTTCTTATTCGATACATCAGATATTACTTTTCTGCTTCATGACATTGCAGTTGTTACAAAATATTCACAATGTTACTTAACACATTCATGCAACCTTGCAGAATTTCCTGATAATACATTTGTTTGTGAGGGGCCTCATTTATGAAAAGTGACGCATCGCTGCGAGAAAACAGCGATGCGGCACTTTTCATTGCACCCTCCTTGCGACCCCAATGATGCGTCATATTTACAATATGACGCATCATTGCGCAGGGACTTACAGATACGTCAGTATTTCTGACGTATCTGTAAGAGCAAACGTGACGCAACTGGAGTGTGTCACAAAAGTGACGCAACTCCAGCAATGCGTCCTTTCACATGGGGCAAGCCCCATGTGAAAGGGCCTGCGTCAGTCTTACGCCTGCTGTGAGGCAGGCGCAAGATTTTGACGCAATGGCGTCCTAGAAGTGACGCCATGAAATCTCATAGATTTCACTGTGTCACTTCTATGACTTTTTTTGCGTGAATACGCCCCCCTTGCATACATTATACCTGGCGCAGGTATAATGTGGTGCAGGGGTTTACAAAGTGACGCATCTAGCTAGATGCGTTACTTTGTAAATACGGCGCAACAAGGCGCATTTTTTACGCCACTGGTGCGTCACAAAAAGTGACGCACAGCCTCATAAATGAGGCCCCTGGATTCTGACATTATTAAAGCATTTTTTTTATAAACGAGGTCAACCACTGTTTCCCCTTTCTAATGGCTGGAAACAAAAGATGCTACATATACCCATTTAATGGCCCCCAGGATACTGAGCTTGGAAGTTTGGAAGGAGGACATGCTTTTCTCGAACTGAGGCTTATGACCTACTTTTCACAGCAGAAAGAGTCTCTTATCTGGCCAGAGAACAATGACCAGTGAATTTACTTTGGATTTATAAGACATTTGCCATTCTTCTATATAAAAAAGCGAAACATTACAACGTTATTAGCACATATGTGCTTCTAGGATGACCTAATAAGATTCAAGAATGTTCATAGTCGCATTATTTCCTATTCCTTTTGGATTTCTACTGTACGTCCTAGTGACGTCAAAGTCTCTTGATTATTCCGCCTCGTCATTAGCTGATCAGTTTATAAGAAGCGATCTGGATCTAATCAAATAACATTTTTCAATAACGGGGGCGCCACCTGGTTATTCTTTATGAAATTGTAATTATATGAAAACACATTCCATGTGTCCCGTGGCTTGTTTCAAACCACACACATTTAACCAATTACAATCAATTCTTAATGGTTTAAAAATGGTAGAACAGCTATGCTTGATGTCTGAAGAAGTATTGCACAAAATAATTGATTTCTCAAGAAAAAATTACTGTTATGTCTTTTTCTTTCAGCACACATTGTAAATATTTTCCAGGAAAATAAACCCAAGGTCAAGGAAAAGAAAAGCCATATGTATGCATATTTTCTTTAAGCATTTTAATATTATGATTATGTATTGGTCACTAAACCCGGCACTATTTTACTCTTTCGAGCTACACTCACAGATATACATTGATAGACAGAAATTGGATGCAGGTAAAGACTGCCAGGGAATTTAGGAGGATCATTTCTCTGCCTAGATTGGTAGCAAAATGTTGATAGGTATATTCATTTTATTAGAGATATTCACTTAGCCAGGACCGGCTCAGGGATGCAGTTTAGTGATTTGCCTTTTAGAAAGGTAACACCATATCCAGTTGCTTCCAGAGGAAAAGGAAAAAGTCAAGTTGATTCCTGATATGAAAGTTTCCCTGAGGCTCAGACTATTACGGGAAACACCCTTTACCCCGCATGCGTTACTCCGCAGTGCCATTACCCCGCAGTTTTTACACAGCAAAATCTTTTACAGCGCAGGGCTTTACACCGCAAACTATTACAGTGCATTCCCCAAAGTAACGCACCAGCGGAGTTAGAATAATAAAATGCGTTTTAATGGGAAATGCGTTGTAATAGTTTGCGGTGTAAAGCCCTGCGTTGTAAAAGATTTTGGGGTGTAAAAACTGTGGGGTAATGGCACTGCGGAGTAACGCATGCGGGGAAAAGTGTCCTATTCGACTATTACCGAGGTAGCGGAGGAGAAGATTTTGTTGCACAACCACAACAAGCAATATATTGTTTCTAAGAAAAGTGGTCTGTAAAATCACAAAAATAGAGGGTGCTCCAACTACGGAAGACTTTGCTACCAATAGTGTTGAAGGGAATGGTTGGGGATCAGCCATTCAATGAGTTAGATATAGATATTCAGCTATTCACTTAATTAGATGTGTATGATCAGATATTCATTTATTTACATAGATATGAAGAAATGAATATTACCCTGGCCAAAAACCCCCCTGTCGATGGCCACGACATGGAAAGTATTGCCCACGCAACTCACAAGTGGCTTGGGAACGCAGCAGATGTTTGTCTGCCTCCTTCCCACTTTAAGAGTAATATTCATCGCCCCCCAGCTCCGTGGTTCAGCGAGTCTCTGACAGTGGAGAAATCTAAGTGTAAAGCACTTGAAAGGCAATGGCGGAAAAACTATGACCCCATAAAGAAAGAGTTATATCGGAAAGCTAGGAATATTTACCACACTGCCTGCATCAAAGCCAAAGCCCTTTACGTAGCTAATACGATAAACTCAGCTCCCAATATGGCTCGAACGCTTTTTAATACTGTCAAGGAATTGGAGGGTGAAAAATCTATTGCTGCGGCCTGCCCTCTAAACACCCAACAATGCCAAGATCTGGCCGTCTTTTTTACAGAAAAAATTGAAAATATCATTACTGACGTCAATAAGAATATCCCAGTCAACATCCCACAATAAGAAGTTTCCACTTCTGCGAGAACAGAAGGATGTATGTTACAACACTGGCCTTCTATTACCCTCGAGACTCTGAGGTTCCTCCTCAAATCCATCAAGTCAGGCTCCCCTCGTGATCCGATTCCCATTAGTGTCCTAAAACAACTGGACAATCCTTCTCTAAACATCATTGCCGACATGCTCAATTCTTCCCTTCAACTCTCTGCGGTTCCCTCCCTGTGGAAACACGCTATAGTCAGCCCATTATTAAAAAAACCAACTGCCAACCCCGAGATTTTAGCTAACTATCGGCCCATATCTCTTCTCCCGGTCTTTTCTAAGATCCTTGAGAGGCACATCCACTCTGCCCTCACCACATTTACTGAAGCCAACTCCCTCTTACACCCCTCTCAATCGGGTTTCAGGGCAGGATACTCCACCGAAACTGCTCTTCTAGGAGTAACTGAGAGGATTAGGAAACTCCTAGATGATGGCCAAACGGTCGCACTCATTCTGCTAGACCTGAGTGCGGCCTTTGATACCATTTCTCACAATAATCTACTGGCCACACTAAAGAGAAATGGTATCGGGGGAGCCGCATTGGAATGGAATAGGTCCTTCCTTTCACAACGTACGTTTCAGATTGCTTCTTCCCTCGCATGCTCTGTCACGTTTAGTGCCCCACATGGAGTGCCGCAGGGCTCCATTTTGAGCCCTTTGTTTTTTAACCTTTACCTTCGCCCATTGGCTGATCTAGCAGAAAGGTCTGGACTCTCCCTAATGACTTATGCGGATGATTCGCAAATCATTTTTTCATTATCAAAATCCAACCCCCTTGCCCCTTCCCTACTTAAACTCGGTCTCCATGAAATCTTCGGCTGGATGTCTAACAACCAGCTGAAGCTAAATGGGGAAAAAACCGAGATTCTCCTTCTGGGAAAAAACAAAGATTTACGGAGTTCTTCCCACTGGCCGGCCATTTTAGGTGATCTCCCTACACCAGCCACTCAAGTTAGAAATTTGGGGGTTACCATCGACAATGCACTTTCTATGAAACAACAAGCAAATAAAGTCGTTGGTATATGCTTTACTATCATGAAATGGCTGCGTAAAATCTTGTGGATGCTGCCCCCTGCTACCCAGAAGACCGTAGTCAATGCACTCATTACATCTCGGCTTGACTACGGCAACATCCTTTACCTGGGCTCAAATCAGGCGGTCCTAAGACGCCTGCAACTTGTCCAAAATTGCGCCGCAAGATTACTGTGTAAAATCCCGAAAACCGCCAGGGTATCAAAACACCTTAAGGAACTTCACTGGCTCAGGGTCGAGAACCAGGTTAGGTTCAAAGCCCTGAGCTACATGTTCAGGATCAAAGCCGGCACGGCACCTAAATATTTGCACGAGCTAGCCAGTCCCTACCTTCCTACACGTAATCTGCGCTCCCTATCCGCAGCCAACTTTAGGGTGCCCAGAGTTAAACTGGCAAGAATGGGAGGGAGGTCCTTCTTCCATCTAGATCCCATCCTGTGGAACTCACTCCCTTCTCACATCCGTAAAGAGGACAATTATGCAAGATTCAGGAGAAACATCAAGACCTGGCTTTTTGAGAAATTATTTGTCCACTTTCTGCTTTCCATACCTTTTTGCTCATCTACAATGTCTCGGCGCCGGGAAACCCTTTGTGGGTATCTGCGCGCATTACAAATGCAAAAAATAAATAAATAATAAAATAGATACAAATAATCGGGGTCAGTTAGGGTTTTACATGTGTTGTGGGCTCCAATCATAGCTGTGTCAAGCAGTTGTGGACAGATTGGCATAAGTACCTAAGTGGTGTATACTTGCTGGAGTTGACCAGGATGGTGTTTAGAGGGAGGATGGTTGGTGTTGTCTTTAAAGGTGCACCAGTATTTCCTTCCTAAATATTTGGGATGGGTGAGGCCCAACTTGGATGAGGGGAGCTTGTGCCCTAGATTTGGGAACATATCTAGAGAAGGCTTGGCTACTTGTGCATTCCTTTCATATCTACTGGATCTCAGGTCTGAATAATGTAGTGGTCCATGAGGTGCTGAGCTGGTCAAATGTGGAATGTAGTTAGCCATATTGATACTGACTATCTTGAAGATGATGCAGAGAGTTTTAAATTGGATGTGTGCTTGGATCGACAGTTAAATATCTACATACATAGTAATCCTGTAACTCGAGATCCTATGAAACAGCATGCGTGGAGGATAAAGCATAGTCAGGAATCTATGTTCTGTTTCTTTTAGACCCTTAACCATTTTGCAGACTGCATTTTAGATAATACCTGATGAGGTAAATAGTATAAAAATGCCGTCAGGAACATCCAGTTTCCTTTTTTGTTGATGTTCTGGGTATGGTTAAAATGCAAAACAAGTTGCATTATTTTCCTTAACCCCTTCCTTGCTGCCGTCGGCCATTGGCTGAAGGCAGCACTACCTCCCCAGTGCTGCCGTCGGCCAATGGCCGACGCGGCTCCACCCGTTTTTTAAAACGGCCGCACTGCGGGAAAATCGGGGCCGCGGTAAAGGGGTTAAACTCTCTTGTATTTTGTTGACATGTTTCAGCCTTACATCAAATGTCACGGTAGGGAGACAAAATATCGAAATTTAAATATCGATATACAATAATATCGATGTTTTAATTTCGATGGTATAGAATATCGATGTCCAGAATATCGACAGACAGAATATCGTTTTTATGGTATGTATGTTACTAATATCGAAATTTAATAATATCAAAATTATGTTTAGTGTTTTGTATTTTATTATGTTGTTTATATGTTTGTTAAATATGTTATGAAATCTATGTTTGAAAATTTGTAATTTTGTTTACATTTTGGGCTTTAGTATCAGAGCGGGTTGTTGGTTTATAGGGGAATAGGGTGGGAAGTAATTTAATAATAATTAATTAATTAATTAATATTTCGAAATATTTATAAATAATAATTAATTGGTAATTAATTAATAATAATTAGTTATTAAATTAATTAAAGTTAATGTGCTAATATAATTTTTTTGTTATTGCTAATTAATAATTAATTTTAATTAATTAATAATAATTAGTTAATTACAATGATTAGGGTTAATGTGCTAATATGTGTAATTTTTTTAAATTGTTAATTAATAATTAATTAGTAATTAAATAATATTAATTATTTAATAAATTAATTAGAGTTGATGTGCTAATATACTTAAATATTTGTTATTGTTAAATAATAATTAATTGGTAAATCATAATTAGTAAGTGATTAAATGATATGATTTATTTATGTGTAGTGGGTTGTGTGTTTATAGGGTAATAGGGTGTCATATATTAAAATGTTATTAATTAAAGAGATTGTATTTATTTATTGGTATTTATTGTTAATGAATTGGTAATTAATATGTGTTAATTAGTTCAATTTAAATTAGATCAATTTAATATAAATAATTGTTATTAATTGATTATTTGATATTTATATTAATTGTGTTTTTTGTATGTGTACTGTGTTGTGTGTTAAAGGGGGAGTAGTGTGTGAATTAATTTTTACCCCCATGCTATCCAATGCTTTCCCTACTGTTGCACCCTCTGGAGTTGGAATAGTAATTTTTACCCCTACGCCATCCAAGGCTTTCCCCATTGTTCCACTCTATGGAGTGGGAATAGTAATTTTTACCCCTATGCTATCCTACGCTTTCCCTACAGTTGCACCCTCTGGAGTGGGAATAGTAATTTTTACCCCTACGCTATCCAACCTTTTTCCTACTGTTGCACCCTCTGGAGTAGGAATAGTAATTTTTATTCCTACGCTATCCAACGCTTTCCCTACTGTTGCACCCTCTGGTGTGGGAATAGTAATTTTTACCCCTACGCTATCCAACGCTTTCCCTACTGTTGCATCCTCTGGAGTGGGAATAGTAATTTTTACCCCTACGCTATCCAACCTTTTCCCTACTGTTGCACCCTCTGGAGTAGGAATAGTAATTTTTACCCCTACGCTATCCAACGCTTTCCCTACTGTTGCACCCTCTGGTTTGGGAATAGTACTTTTTACCCCTACGCTATCCAACGCTTTCCCTACAGTTGCACCCTCTGGAGTGGGAATAGTAATTTTTACCCCTACGCTATCCAACGCTTTCCCTACTGTTGCACCCTCTGGAGTGGTAATAGTATTTTTTACCCCTACGCTATCCAACCTTTTCACTACTGTTGCACCCTCTGGAGTAGGAATAGTAATTTTTACCCCTATGCTATCCAACTCTTTCCCTACTGTTGCACCCTCTGAAGTGGGAATAGTAATTTTTTACCCCTACGCTATCCAACCTTTTCCCTACTGTTGCACCCTCTGGATTAGGAATAGTATTTTTTACCCCTACGCTATCCAACGCTTTCCCTACTGTTGCACCTTCTGGTGCGGGGAATAGTAATTTTTACCCCTACGCTATCCAACGCTTTCCCTACTGTTGCATCGTCTGGAGTGGGAATAGTAATTTAAACCCCTACACTATCCAACCTTTTCCCTACTGTTGCACCCTCTGGAGTAGGAATAGTATTTTTTAACCCTACGCTATCTAACGCTTTCCCTACTGTTGCACCTTCTGGTGTGGGAATAGTAATTTTTACCCCTATGCTATCCAACCTTTTCCCTACAGTTGCACCCTCTGGAGTAGAAATAGTAATTTTTACTCCTACGCTATCCAACGCTTTCCCTACTGTTGCACCCTCTGGTGTGGGAATAGTAATTTTTACCCCTACGCTATCCAACGCTTTACCTACTGTTCCACCCTCTGGAATGGGAATAGTAATTTTCACTCCTACGCTATCCAACCTTTTCCCTACTGTTGCACCCTCTGGAGTAGAAATTGTAATTTTTACCCCTACGCTATCCAACGGTTTCCCTACTGTTGCACCCTCTGGTGTGGGAATAGTAATTTTTACCCCTACGCTATCCAACGCTTTCCCTACAGTTGCACCCTCTGGAGTGCGAATAGTAATTTTTACCCCTACGCTATCCAATGCTTTCCCTACTGTTGCAGCCTCTGGAGTGGGAATAGTAATTTTTTCCCCTACGCTATCCAACCTTTTCCCTACTGTTGCACCCTCTGGAGAAGGAATAGTAATTTTTACCCCTACGCTATCCAACGCTTTCCCTACTGTTGCACCCTCTGGAGTGGGAATAGTAATTTAAACCCCTACGCTATCCAACGCTTTTACTACTGTTGCAATATGTGTAGTAAGTATATATATTAATTTAGATGTACACTTTTTAATTTATTTTAAATGTATATGTATTAGTTATTAATTTTTAAATATTTTTTAATGTTTTTATGTAATAATAGTAAAATCATATGTATTTTTAAATTATTTTTACATTATTATTAATACATTAAAAAACGATATATTTAATTTCGAAATTTGTGTACTACGATATTTTTTTTCCCGATATTTTTGTACTTACCTTTATGAAGATATAACTCCGATATTTTTGCAGTCGATATTTTTGTGTCGATATTTTTGTATGTAGATATTCTGTCTGTCGATAATATTTAAGACATTCAAATGTCACTAAGAGTCCTAGCTCCGTCTGGGGATTGTACAGAAAGTTTATTGTCCTCTATATGTCAGTTAGACACACTGTTAGACAACAGTACGAACATTTATAAATTGCAAGACTACTTGTTGTGGTACTGAAAATACATATTTTTGCTTCTGGGATCATCAAGCGTGCTGCTTTGAAGGAATGCACGGGAGGAATGTCCCTATAGTCACACCTGTTTTAAGGCTACTGTGCCAGTGATTCACGTATATGTAAACCCTGCGGCAATCCTTTTCCCAACAATACATGTTCATTTATTTTAATAGAAGATGTCAATATTAATTCAGAATTCGCTACATTACAAAGAGTAACAATAACAACTCACCCACAAACATTTTTAAAGGAAAAATTAGAAGACAAATAGGATAATGTAGTGAAATAGGCTGCAGTCCTTACAACATTGACCACTGAAATACTCATTTAAGGATGCACACTCTGCCAGTGCCCCTTCATGGCTTGTCAGTGGCACTTGCTGCAGTTGATTTTTATCATTCTTATCCCAGGCCTTAGACTTATAAGAAAACTATGTCGCAATTCTTCCTCTAAGGAAAATGGAGGGGTACCTTTGATTGCAATGGAAATATCACTCAAGGAGAAATAGGAATACAGGTAAGCAATGTTTCATTCTCCTTCAGGGGATCTCCATTGATAATCATAAGCAATTAATAGAAGAATAGGCTGATACAAATCTCGAAGCAGTGGAAGAAAACATTAACTATCCTGATTTAAGCACAACGATTCCTTTTAAGAGGATTCCCCAACCTGGACATGTAACCTGGAATCTCAGTCAAGACAATGTGTTCATATGAATGTATGAACTAAAGGCCTTTTGTCTGGCTTACAGATCTCTGATACGGGAATACTTCTCAACAAGGCAGTGGTGCAACCTTCACCTGGTAAGACTTGCCTTTGGTTTTCATACTCTACTAGGGATGTATTTGCTTTTTGGTTACAAAGTCCAATACAAGAGACAATCCATCTGGATAAGAATTATTTTATTTGTCCCAACCTGTATGATAAGGCACATACATTTACAGAATATCTGTTGTCTTATTGAGACAGAATAGGAGAACGCTCTTTACACGCCACAGTGAATGAAGATCTTTCACGTGGTGAAGAAAGATTCTGAAATGTGGGGACCAATATAGCCTGATCAACAAGAACGCTAGACTACTTTGGGTCGAAAAGTTAGATGTGGGCTTGTGACCAGTTTGGTATTATGAGCACTCTGTGGGGTTCCTAGGAGTCTAGGGCTTGAACATCACTCTCTCTACAAACAGAGATGATTGCCATTAAGAAAGCAGTCTTTCATGAAGTATACCCTAAGGAGGCTTTAGGTATCAGTTTTAATAGGAGGACCCATGAGCTTTGCAAGGAGAATTTTGTTTTCCTAAGGGAGAAAATGTTCTTCTAATTAGAGAAAAGACTTTCATAGTGCCTTCCAGAAATTCTTTGTTTACAGAAAACCCTCAAGCAAGCGGTTTTTGGAGGACGTTTCCTGGAACCTATTATTGCAGCAAGATATACATGTAAAGAAGAGAACTGCATACCATCATCAGCTAGGCACCCCCCTAAAAAATAATTAAAAAAGGTCAGGGAACAGGGGGAAAAAGACCAAAACTATATACAAAGTAACGCTCTAGACCTATATTTCTTTAATTACTGGCTTTTCAAAGCTCTATATTGAGGCATGCAAAACATGATTTTCCACACAGACCAAGTAGTCCTTCTTACAGTTTTTATTTCATCTATTACTTTTTCATGAATTTTACTTTTTTGTCAATACTTTCACATTATAAAAAGTATACACATTTTTACACTTGATATTACACTGATTTGTCTTCATGATTCAGCTAATGTTATACATGTGATAACAGCTTAAAAATCACAACTATCTACACGAAATAAATAAATCAAATACCCCCACACATACTCTCACCTCTTACTGTTCCACAACCATACTCTTGCACACTACACTCTCACACTCTACACCCCAGAACAACACTGCATGCATCAACCCTTGGTTGCTGTGATGTGCTGGTAACTAGGGTGTCAGTCTTGTAGATATACATGTAAAGAAGAGAACTGCATGCCAGACTCAGCCAAAAAAGTGGTTAATGTTGTACTGCTTCCTCCTGACAATTCGTGGGCAGAAAGTTCTTCTCCATGCCAGATGCAGAAGCTCTTCCATTAGACCGCTTGGCTTCCTTTAAGATGTCCATGCACTGTAGATGAAGGTTCAGGTGTGCCACCAAACTGAAGGTTGAAAGATTAGATTGTAAGGTTCTGGTTTTTCAACTTTTTGGGAAAGATATGGTCTGCAGTGAAGCCTCCTGTGTGGTTATTCTGACTGGTGAAAAAGATTAGCAAACACACATTGGTCCAACCGCAATGGTGCATTAAGTATCATCCTTATTCTGGAGTAGCTTAGCTTGATGAAGATGGATGAGATTAGGGATAATGAAAGAAATGCTTACAAAATCTTCTGAGATTATACTCTCAGAGGGACATTTCTATGTGTTCCTGTTTTGTAGTGCATGGAGGAGAGATCTGGACATTTGTTGTTTGAAGCATATGCAAAAGGGTATAGCTAAGAACAAACTTACTTGCTGAAAATAATGTGGCTTATTACATCATCATATATGTCTCACTTCTGACTCTTCTGAAAGAGCCTGTTAAGAAAATCTGCCTCTGCACTTTGCACACCTGGGAGTGAACTGCATCAAACTAAATGTCTCAGATGATCTGCAATCTCCTGATTGCCTGCACTCCAAAGGACAGTAATTTAGATCTTGAACCTCCATGCATCCTGAGGTAGAGCACTGTTGTTGTATTAATTGCCTGTAAAAGTAAGGACCTTGTCCTGAAAGAAAAGATTGGTGGAAGAAGGTGGGCTGCTCTCAGTTCCAGTACATTGACAACGCAGAACTTTTTTTTCCGAGACCGTGCCCCTTGGACCTGAAGTGAATCCATATGAGTTTCTCAGCCCTATAGCGATGCATCCACGACAACTGTTTTACTTGAAATGTCTTGGTGGAAAGAACTCCTTTCAGAAAGTCTTTTGCCTTTCACTGCTATTAGAATTATTGAATAGCAGATGTTGTTTGGCCTATTTTTTGTTCCCATCCGGGAACTATTAAAGAAGTATCATGTGAAGTTGACCATAAGGTACTCAAAAAATGGAAGAAGTCATGGACCCCTAAAGTGAGGATATCTGTTGACAAGTGTACGTCAATGTCTTCAGGAGATACTGAAATCTAGAGGGGATGGAAAAGAGCCTCTCCTCCAAAGGTTACACTGTAACTGTTCAACGATCTAGTGCTGTCCCCATGTAATGGATGGCCTGAGTCTGACATTAAACTCACATGGTTGACTTGTAAGCTTAGGCTGTTTAGAGTTCATAACATTTTCTGAAAGCCTAGCATGCCTACCTCTTTTTTAATAGCCAGACATTTAGGTAGAGATAGATAACTATTTTCAATTGTCTCAGTGTAACCGGGGTCCCAGCGACAGCCCCGCATTAGGGCGCGAATTAACCTCTTGTGACCCCCCCCTCTTATTTCCTCAGCCCGGACCTGTGACAAGATGGCCTGGCCCTGAGAGGTACAGTTGCGACGAGGAAGAAGACTGGCCCTTTAACTGGACCAAAGACCTGGAAGAAGAGGTGGAGCTAGAACATCCCTTAAAAGGCGTGTCCAACAATAACCAGGTGTGTTATTTCACCGGAGGAGCGGTCAGTGAGGAGCAGGGCGGAGAGGCGGGAAGCAGCGAGGAGAACTGGAGGAGCGGAGGACGATCGAGTGAGGAGGACGAGTGGAGGAGAGAGAACGACTGGAGGAGCGGAGGACGATCGAGTGAGGAGGACGAGTGGAGGAGAGAGAACGACTGGAGGAGCGGAGGACGATCGAGTGAGGAGGACGACCGGAGGGGAGAGAGCGACGGGAGGAGAGGAGGAAGAGAGGCGGACCACAGCTACAAGTGGATCAGCGAAGACAACATCGCGGACTCACCAAAGAACACGGACGGGAGAGCCGAAGCAACACTGGACACGCCCGGATGCCAACACCGCGATCCGCCCAGCCGTACGCCTGGAGGGGTACGGCTCTCTGAGGTGCGTAACCGTTTCGTAGGCTGGATAAAAAAACGAGCTAGTCGCAATTAGTGGAGTGTTGTATGACTGGGGTCAAACACTGGGTTCCCTCACCGTCACGTCCCCTCTCAGTTGGTAATACAAGTAATTTCTGTTGCTGTGCATCACTGGGTGTTTCCCCCACGGGCCCCCTCCCCGGTGTTCCAATACTTGTTCTTGCAAACGTACTGATACCGGCCTCTCTTCTTTCCCCTGTACGGTGTCAGCGAGGGCGGACAGCACGGAGCCTCCGGAGCCCAGAAGGAGGAGGAGCCCCGTCAGAAGAAAAGAAGAGGGAGTACTTAGAAAGACCCGACGGGAACGGAGTAGATCACCACGCCGGGGAGCCCTTCGTAAAACTTGTACTGATTCCCTGTTTGAAAGAATAAATCCTAACGTTACAAAAACCCGACTCTTGCCAATTCCTAGTCCCGCCGCTACAGTGGTGGAGAATGCGGGCATTGTGAACGTCTGCAACGAGACGATGGAAGGAGTCGTGCAAGCCCTGGTGCAGGGCCAGGAAAGACTGGAGAGGATTGCGGAACAACAGCTCAGGGCCGCCGAAGCTGACCGAGAGTTGATTAAAACCGCCGTAGCGGCCCGAGCCCTGGACCCCCCCCTAGCTTCAGGGCCAGTTACAGTGAGCAACATACCTCACACTATTGGAGGAGTATCACTGCAGAAGTATCAGCCCGGCGAAGACCCGGATGCATTTCTAATGAATTTCGAGAGAGCTGCTCGGGCGTGTGGGTGGCCTGGAGTGAAATGGCCCTTCTTTTTGGCCCCCTTACTTGTCGGTGAAGCCCAAGCCGCCTATCAGGTGGCCAACCCAAGGGGTGACACGCCGTACGCGGATATTAAAAGGATCATCCTCGACCATCTGGGGCTGGACCGGGAAGCCTATAGGCTAAGATTCCAAAGAGAAAGAGGAGTAACCGGGGAGACCCCAAAAACCTTATTTGTCCGTCTCAAGATGGCAGCGGATAAATGGCTGAGCCCTACAGAAAGTACAAAGGAAGAAATTATGGACAGGATATACCTGGAACAATTCCTCGAGGCGCTACCCTTTGCCACACAAAGATGGCTAAAACAACATCCGGACTTAACCACAGCTCAAGCTGTAGAAATGGCGAATACTTTTTCTCGGGTCCAACAGAGACCCATGTTTCCCGTAGAGACCGAGAAACAGAAAACCTCCTTCAAGTCGGAGAAAAGGCCGGTACGCCTCCCAGAACCTCCTCGACCTCGAAACTGGAGGACGGAACCCCTTCCACACAGCGGACCTCAGTGTTTCGAGTGTGGCACATGGGGTCATATTGCCAGATTCTGTCCCCGGAAAAAACCGACTGAGGAACCTATGGAGGTGGGATACCTACCCCGCGCCGTCCTCTATTCCGCCGAAATGGGAAACGCCTACCGAGTAAGTATGAGAATCAACGGTACCCCCATACAAGCTCTCCTAGACTCTGGCTGTCGCCAGTCAGTAATACAAGCACACCATGTACGACCCCAGCAAGTCCTACCCAACGAACAGGTGTTCATAAGATGTGTCCACGGGGACGTAAAACCCTACCCCGTGGCGGTTATCACGTTGATGTCACCCGAAGCCCCCCTTCTCGGGTAAGAGTGGGGGTACTAGACACACTTCCAGAAGACCTGATCATAGGAACTGACAACCCGTCCTTTCTGAAAATGTTCAAAAAGAGTATGGGAGAGGGGATCCCCGTCAGAAAAACCCCCCTATCCGGAAGTGGGGCTCCTGCATTAATTTCTCCAGACCCGTGGACATTGGACCGCAGCTTCCAGTTTGCACAGGCTAATGATGCTACGTTACTTAACGCCTGGGAGAATGCGCACCAAAACGATGGCGTGGTACCCGTTCGGTATCCCCGCATGTTCATCAAGAATGGACTATTGTACCGACAAGGAAAGGAAGAAGACCCAGAACAGTTGTTGGTCCCGGTGTCCTTCAGAGAACAGGTGCTGTTTTTTTCACATTCTCACCTGGTTGCGGGACACATAGGGGCTGAAAAAACAACTCAGAATCTCCTACAATGCTTCTATTGGCCGGGTATTTATAAAGATGCCATGAACTATTGTCAAGAATGCGACATATGCCAGAAAAGAAACATGACCCGGCCACCCGCCGTACCATTGCAGCCCCTTCCTATAATAGGAGTACCCTTTGAAAGGATAGGGATGGACATCATCGGGCCCCTACCGAAAACCAGAAAGGGATACCAGTATGTCCTGGTGATTGTAGACTACTCTACCAGGTTCCCGGAGGCATTTCCCCTAACTTCGACGACCACTAAAAATGTCGCAGACAAAATGTTGGAACTATTTTCTAGAGTAGGTTTTCCAAAGGAAATACTGACCGACCAAGGAACGCCATTCGTCTCTCGACTCATGGGTGAGGTCTGCAAAACGCTACACATCCACCAAATTCGCACTGCGGTGTACCATCCACAAACCGACGGCCTTGTAGAAAGGTATAATCGTACTATAAAAACCACATTGCGAAAAATGTTGGAAGTCAACAGCACGGAGTGGGATCAAGTACTGCCCCTTGCTTTATATGTTATCCGAGGGCAGAAACAGAGTAGCCTTGGATGTTCTGCTTTTGAACTGCTCTACGGTCGCCAGCCCAGAACTCTACTGGCCATGACCAAAGAAGCCTGGGAGAGAGAAACCCCGGAGGAAACGGCCAGCACCCTGGAATATGCACGCAACCTTCGCTCCAAACTAGGCAAGTTACGGGACCTGGCATTCGCAAATCTAGAAAAAAGCCAGGAGAAACAGAAAAAGGTCTACGACAAAGGGAAAAAATGGCGTAAGTTGGAAAAAGGGGACTGGGCGTTGGTTTTGTTACCTTCGTCCACGCAGAAATTCAAAGCCGAGTGGAGTGGGCCGTTTCTTGTCGTGGATACTATCGGAAATACCACCTACCGATTACAGATGAACCCCAGAAAACAACAAACATATCACATCAACATGTTGAAGAAATGGCTGGGCAAGACCCCAGTAGGGGTACACATAGTGGAGAAAGACATGCCTCCTGATCCAAGCACCATACCCCAACTGGTAATCAATGAGGACCTACAACAAAAAGAAAAACGGGAGTTGACGGAAGTCCTTAGACAACAAGAACAAGTGTTTTCCGACATTCCAGGAAAAACCACCCTCGCGGAACATTGCATTGAGACTAGCCCGGGAAAGATAGTGAAGATACGCCCCTACAGGATCCCGGAGGCCAGGAGACAAGACATCCAACGGGAGGTGGAAGAAATGCTGAAATTGGGGGTGATACGTCCCTCACACAGTAACTGGTCTAGTCCGATCGTTTTGATACCAAAACCCGATGGATCTAGACGATTTTGTATGGACTTTCGAGCCCTTAATGAGATATCCAAATTCGATGCCTTTCCCATCCCACGTATCGATGAACTGATCGAGAAACTAGGTAAAGCCAAGTTTATCAGCACCATAGACCTGACAAAGGGTTACTGGCAGGTTCCCCTACGAGAAGAAGATCGACACAAAACTGCCTTTTCCACTGCTGAGGGTCATTACGAGTTCACGGTGCTTCCGTTTGGCCTACACGGAGCACCCGCCACCTTCCAGAGGCTTATGAACAATGTCTTGAAAGACATAACATCATTCACATCCGCCTATCTGGATGACATTGTCGTATTCAGCCCCGACTGGGAGACCCATCTGGTTCACCTGCAGAAGGTACTAGAAACTCTCGCCCGTGCGGGACTACGGATAAACGCAAAAAAATCCCGACTAGCCTTCCACAAGGTTAAGTATCTAGGATATGTATTGGGACACGGCCTCATCGAGCCACAAACAGAAAAAGTGAGGGCAATAGCGGAGACTCCCTTTCCCAGTACTAAGAAGGAGTTGCGGGCCTTCCTAGGCCTCATTGGCTATTATCGAAGGTTCATCCCGCAATTTGCGCAACTGGCCACTCCTCTCACGGATGCCCTGCAGTCTCACGTCAAACAGTCGATCCTGAGGAGCCCCACCCAAGCCATGTTGGAGGCCTATTCATCGTTGAAAAGGACTATCATTTCTGCCCCGATTCTCACCTCGCCGGACTTCCAGAAACCCTTTTCACTGCATACGGATGCCTCGGACTTCGGGATCGGAGCGGTGCTGTCCCAAAAGGGGGTGGACGGGATGGACCATCCTGTTCTATTCATCAGTAGAAAACTGTTCCCGAGAGAGCTCAAATACGCCACTGTGGAGAAGGAATGCCTGGCTATTCGCTGGGCTATTGAGAAACTGGCCTACTATCTGGAGGGCAGGTCCTTCACACTGTACACTGACCATGCCCCTCTGTTATGGATGGCTAGGAACAAGTCCTCTAATGCTAGAGTCATGCGCTGGTTCCTGGCGATGCAGCCCTATTCCTTCACTGTGTGTCACGAAAAAGGGGTAGACAACAAGGGGGCCGATTACCTGTCCCGGCATCCCCTTCCCGAGCGGAAGGGTCCAAGGGGGGAGGTGTGTAACCGGGGTCCCAGCGACAGCCCCGCATTAGGGCGCGAATTAACCTCTTGTGACCCCCCCCTCTTATTTCCTCAGCCCGGACCTGTGACAAGATGGCCTGGCCCTGAGAGGTACAGTTGCGACGAGGAAGAAGACTGGCCCTTTAACTGGACCAAAGACCTGGAAGAAGAGGTGGAGCTAGAACATCCCTTAAAAGGCGTGTCCAACAATAACCAGGTGCGTTATTTCACCGGAGGAGCGGTCAGTGAGGAGCAGGGCGGAGAGGCGGGAAGCAGCGAGGAGAACTGGAGGAGCGGAGGACGATCGAGTGAGGAGGACGAGTGGAGGAGAGAGAACGACTGGAGGAGCGGAGGACGATCGAGTGAGGAGGACGAGTGGAGGAGAGAGAACGACTGGAGGAGCGGAGGACGATCGAGTGAGGAGGACGACCGGAGGGGAGAGAGCGACGGGAGGAGAGGAGGAAGAGAGGCGGACCACAGCTACAAGTGGATCAGCGAAGACAACATCGCGGACTCACCAAAGAACACGGACGGGAGAGCCGAAGCAACACTGGACACGCCCGGAGGCCAACACCGCGATCCGCCCAGCCGTACGCCTGGAGGGGTACGGCTCTCTGAGGTGCGTAACCGTTTCGTAGGCTGGATAAAAAAACGAGCTAGTCGCAATTAGTGGAGTGTTGTATGACTGGGGTCAAACACTGGGTTCCCTCACCGTCACGTCCCCTCTCAGTTGGTAATACAAGTAATTTCTGTTGCTGTGCATCACTGGGTGTTTCCCCCACGGGCCCCCTCCCCGGTGTTCCAATACTTGTTCTTGCAAACGTACTGATACCGGCCTCTCTTCTTTCCCCTGTACGGTGTCGGCGAGGGCGGACAGCACGGAGCCTCCGGAGCCCAGAAGGAGGAGGAGCCCCGTCAGAAGAAAAGAAGAGGGAGTACTTAGAAAGACCCGACGGGAACGGAGTAGATCACCACGCCGGGGAGCCCTTCGTAAAACTTGTACTGATTCCCTGTTTGAAAGAATAAATCCTAACGTTACAAAAACCCGACTCTTGCCAATTCCTAGTCCCGCCGCTACACTCAGGTAAGCTATAAATAATGCCATTCACCTAAAGAGTCTTGGGGCAGATTTCAATCCAAAGGGAAGGGCTTTATATTGGTAGTTCATGTTCCTCAAAAGAAATTGCTCGAACTTTACAGGTTTTGCCCACTATTGACAATTGAAAATATGCATTTTTGAGGACTATAGTGTGTGAGTTATGGTCTGCATGGCTGTTGTACAAGATATGGATTGTGGTCCTAACCATAGCTTGGGAATTTCAGTGGCTCTTTTGTTTTAATTCATAATCATAGCTCCACTTTAACGGTGTTTTTGATGAATTTCTGAGATTTTTTCAAACATATGTTATGGAGTTATGATAAGGGCAACCATAATTTAACTTTAAACTTTGGGTTTCTTCAGCACATGTATGATCCTAAACCACATCCATGAATTCCCTGAGCACAAGCAGTGACATCCGGTGACATTTAAACGTGGTGAGACGTAAAATTATTGTCGTACTGCACTGCGTCCCGCGAGTGTAGTGAGCACACCCGACCAACCTACCAGGGGTTCGGGGGTTTTCCCCCCGAGAATTTTTTTTAAAAAGAGTGGACAAATGGTGCATCTTCAAGCAAATTTGAGGAAGCAGGAAGATTAATAAAGCAATACGTTTGAATTATTTAACATTTAAGCTACTCCCTAAACCAAGCCTTGTACCGAGCCCCAAGATATCTGACCAGAACATTTTAGACAAGAGATCAATAGGGATTTGTTCTAGATTTTAGCTGACAATATTTCTAGAGGTTAGGGGTAGGAGACGCAGTGAAAGATTTGTGAGGGTGCACGCTGGGGCTTTGGTAGCAGAGAGAGCTTCTCACACTGGCCGCAGGCATAAACTAAACTTCAACAGACAGTCATTTGTAGTTATTCACTCTGCTCAGACTGTTGATGCTGAGGGTGGATGGCAAACTGACTCTACAGTTCCAACTTCAAACCTGTTAGCTGTCATGCAAACTCCCATATACTTGTTTTATTTGATTTACTTTTTGCAGTTTTCTACAGGGCAAACTTGCCCAACTGCATTAGAGCGCTTTTACACTCGAACCAAATTACATTTTTAGGCACAAGAATATGACGTGATTTGTCTGCATCCATAGGGTACTGAGCCGAGGCCACATATGAACCTTATTCCTCAGTTACAAAGTTGACAGTTCTGGTCATCAGACACATTTCTTACACAGCTGCAATTTTCACTTAAGCTATCCAAAACACCATTAGAGCACCAACTCTTACCATATAGGCTGTCACACAAAGAACCTAACCACCAGCTTTCAAGTAGTCAAGTAAAAAAAAACAGACGTACACATTTGGCAATAGGCATCAAACCATTAGTCTAATATTAAGAAGCCCAAGTTGGCAAATGTAAGTTGCACTACCCTGTCAGAAGTCGGCGGTAGCACAGCCGGGTTATTAGTAATAGGCTTTTCTGGACAATAAACTGGAATTTACCGGCTGTCTTAGTCACTAACCATCTCTCCGAATGTATACACCCCTCACTGTTTCTTTAAACCTAGCGGCAAGGACAATGCTTAATGTCCTGAACTGTATCTGCTCTCTTTCAATCAACAAGTTTGGAGCAGCAGTTTGCGAATTGATGTAATAATTAGCAAAATGAGACTGTGCTGCTAAAAATATCTCTCAGGATCCGGCATGGTGAAGACACCCAACAACATACACTCAATACATTCTTAAATTCTGAAGATAATGATCTGAAAAGGAGCATTCTTGCTTGAGAAAAGCTCAATTCTCACATAGCTGCAAAAATAACTTGCTATTTCAAAGTGCTGAAGAAAAACCAACACTAGGCAATTTATTCAAATTAGAGAGGATATCTTTAGAGAAGCATGGCCTCCTGAATGCTAAGTGACAGGCGAAATTTTCGTGCAGCGTGGTTTCCCTTAAACATGGAACAGAAGCATAATACCCGATGAATTTATACACTCACTGGGGAAATGAATGGATGCACTGAGAATACTGGAGTGGCTCATGAGGAAAACTGCAAGCTCACTGTGAACAATACTAGGCAGACTCACTGATCCGGACCGGACAGGATCCCTGGGAAGAATAGATACACTTAGATGAAACACTGGAGTCGCTTGCTGGCACTGAGAACAACTGGAGATGCCTGCTGGGGACAGTGCAGGGGCTCAGTGGGAGCACTGGGCAGGTTTGCTGAGAGTACTGGCTGACTCCCTGAGAGTCTTACCGTGCACCGAGGTGAACCACTACTGCAGACCACAGCCAGGCCTTCAGTCGTGTCTGAGAGGACAGCACAGATACATTTTTTCAACTCTTTTTTGTAAAAACACTTCTCCCGCACAAGTAATAAACCGTCACCAACAAACCAAAAAGATTTACATAAAAGCTTAGCCTGTCCCTCGCTCTTCTGCCAAAGGATGCCTGGTTGGGCTCATGTTGTCCATAAAGGTGCATAAAGCCTTATACGCACATGTAAATTTGAACACACTTGCTTAACTGAATATATGCCGTCCACATACCGTATGAAAATCAATAAAGTATTTTGAAAAAAAAAAGATTAAAACCAAGAAAGCCTTTGTAGAGGTAAACGGAATGACAAATTCTATATTTGAATCCCATCCACTCTCCCTTAGAAGGGAGCCAGGCTTCCTGAAATTCAGCTCTTCTTCGCGCTATAATTTCATGTCCGCCCTCTTTTCAAACAGCGTTAATCCCGGTCCTTTTCTTTGGCGTGAGAGCCTTCTGTTTATGAGTGACCAGGTGTGCGCTTTACAAAATGGCAATAAAATATACATACAAAGAAAAATTGTGGCCTGCGCGTGCCCCTGGGAGACTTCAGAGATTTGACACCCCCTTAATCTCTAACTGATAGTGCTTTCGAGTTTCAGAAGTGCACGAAAGAATAACACAGACAGACACGGTTTTTGCTTTGCACTTTGGTAACTGTATCTCTGGTTTGCCATTATAGAAACATGACCACAAGTACCAGAATGCAAAGCAAAAATTGGAACTGGATGCGCTACCAAGAAGTGGAACTGGGAAACTTGTGAGCTATGATGTTATGTTACAAAACGCTTAGACATTATTTGTTCATCGTTTGCTTTCTTGGTGGTAGTGGGAGACACCAGCAGGTATCAGTCACAGCCAGCTATGATGGGCGAGGAGGTCGCTTGGGTTCGTGGGAGGGGGGTAGCGGGACGGTAATTTCAATTTTAAAAAACGTACCTTCCCCGGGGTCATGCGCCGCTGCCTCTGTTCCTGCTAGTCCTAGTCTGCATCTTCCACCAGCAGCTTCCCTCCCTCTACGCACCTATGCCAATTATAACGTTGCAATGGCAGCATTGTGACTGGTGCGGACGGTGCCCAACCGGGCACCTGTTTGGAGGCCATTTTCTTTATGTAGGCCGCATGCAGCCTACATAGAGAAAAGGGAGAGTGTGCATGACTGCTTTGGTCGGCCCCAGACGGCCGACCAAACAGTCAGGGCCCACAACAGTGAGTTAGCCATGCCTCCCCTGCTTTACAGCAGACCCGCCCACAACCAGGCACTTCTGCTTTCCTAAAGTGTGAGAAGCAGAAACATAAAATGGTAGTTTTACCATTTAACGTTTCTGCTTCTGGCACTGCGTGAAAGCAGTGGGGCTACGCCCCCACGCCCCAATGGAGGAGCCACCCCTGAACACAAGCCTGTGCAGGCCTTCAGGCTACCAACCTCCCCTACACATGGCCTTTATACATACGCAGCAGGCTTAACCACAAGATGTGGTGTCTATCAGTACACATCCAACTGCAAGATGTCCGACCCCTGCTGAACACAGGCTGAGGTCAGCCCTTGCCCCCACCTGCCACAGGCAACCAAAACCCTTACCCTTCACCCTTTATCCATACCCCTTACTCATAACCCTTTTCCTTTAACATTTCTTCACCTTTAATCCATTATCCTCCAGTCACCTTGTCCCTTATGCAACTGTCCCTTACATGCTTAGCTCCTTACCCCAAGTCGAACCATATCCTAAAAACTACTAGGCATATAGGAGGAAAACAACCTTTACAACACAACTTTTACAACACACTACCATTACAACAAAACTTTTACAACGCAACATTCATTACAACGCAAGCATTTACAACTCAACCATTACAACGCATGACACTACAACGCACACCGCTATAACGCATGCCATTACAACGCAGTCATTACAACGCATAGTACCCTTACACTATCCAACACTTACCCTACTGTTGCACCCCCTGGAGTTGGAATAGTAATTTTTACCCCTGCACTATCCAACACTTACCCTACTGTTGCACCCCCTGGAGTTAGAATAGTAATTGTAACCCCTACAATATTCAACACTTACCCTACTGTTGCACCCCCTGGAGTTAGAATAGTAATTTTTACCCCTACACTATCCAATACTTACCTTACATGCAATGTAATGTTATGCGTTGTAATGGTATGCGTTGTAAATGTAGTATGCGTTGTAGTGGAATGCGTTGGAAATGTAGTTTCAAAGAATTTGTTGTAATGGAATGCGTTGTAATGGTATGCGTTGTAATGGATGTTGCGGTGTAAAAAATGTGTTGTAAAGGTAGGCGTTGTAAAAGTATGCTTTGTAACGTCATACATCCATATAGGATTACATATATATTTTTCATCCTATCACTTACAGCATAAAAAAAGCATTGGCAATACAGCTTTCTGTAGGTTGTGAAAAAATGGTTTTGCTTTACAAAACGGACTTTTCGAAAGACAATTTCAATGGTAATATTTTTTTTAAGTGCTTCGGATTCCCTTGCACGAGCTGGAGTATTCAGTGGCTATGATTATGAATGTATAGACCCACAAGAATTTTTGTGAAGTGTGGGTATTAAATTTCAGACTAATGTCTACGAAATTGCATATTTTTCTCACAAAATGTCAACAACATGACGCAAATCTGCATAAAAGTGCAAGAAATTTGGCTTGCAGGAATTATGAATGAAAATTTCACGCGAGGAAACGCCTCACATAGAAAATCATCAGAGATACCTGAAAGATACTGGTGTGACAAGAAAATGTCTCTCATGCAAGACATTTTCTACTCAAATCGGTCTCCAGCAGCTAAATATTGCATACAAAATCACATAATGCAACATTTCTGAACATTTTGTGAAATTAACATAAAACAATATTCGCCAATTTCCCCTGTGTAATTCAAAACTTTACCCAGGTATAATTAGCATCCAGAACAATAGTATGCTTTCTTTAGTTTTCTGCAGACCCGGGGACCCTATCCAAGCTCGTTTTCCTCTCACAAAGTATGATATAGGTAGAGGCAATCCTCCCATTGCAGCACACGTGTTCAGTGCTACAACGGTTAATAAAATAATGGGGCAGCCGCCAAACACATGTTAAACATGCAGAATCATATTTGTAATATATTTCCCCCTGGGGCCTAAAATGGTCGAGAAGGCCCTCCATTAATTAGGTTTTTCTACCCCCCTCTCTCGCCCGGGGTCATGTAGCTGACACTCTTTCCATAAACAATTTGTTAAGCAACCCACACGCTCGCAAGACATTCTGGAAACAATCCTAGAACCTGAAGCCAAGTAGAATAGAAGAAAAAAATATGGATGTTGGCAAACTGCTGGAGTCTAGCAATCACAAAATCATCAGATAGGGAATGAACTTTGCAGTGCACTTTGACGGCTGTGCAGCATCGCGAGCAGTCCTTTAAATAAACCAGGCCTTGGACGCATGTGGAAAAGCTTGAACACGCTGCTCGCCGCTCATTATTGCTTTGACGATTTTTGCCGAGGAAAGTTCTGAGATCTTTAACAAATAGTTGGAGAGGTCCAATCGGCCTGTGTGCCAATAAAAATCGTAATGCAGTGTCCAAAAATTAAGAGGTTAGAGACACAGCAATGCTGGAGTGGAACAAAGCTGTTAGAACAGAGGCCGAGGGTCGCCATGATTAGGAATACATTTTTGTGGGTGCAGCTCACTTATGCTCACGTTTACACTCGTCAGCTACAAGGATAATATGTCTATTTACTTAACATTGTGAGGGCCTGGATGCAAAGTACTACCTTGTCTTGTGTGAGCAGCTGGTACGCCAACGTAATAATTTAGGGTCGGATTTATGAGGCCGTTGCGCCTCTTTGTGCCGCAATTGTGTCACTTTATTTGACGCAACTGCAGCGCAAGCAATGTGCCCTATTTACAACGTGATGCATCTAGGAGATGCGTCACGTTGTAAAGCACTGCGCCATAAGGAGGCGTTCCTGCGCAGGGGGGGGGGGCGTTCCTGCGCAGGAACACCTCCTGAAAGTGGCTGAGTGAAATCTATGAGATTTCACTCAGTCACTTTCAGGGCAATGCTGCGTCAAAACCCTGCGCCTGCTTGAAGCAGGCGTAGGTCTTGACGCAGCATTGTGCACATGGTGTACCCCCGAGCCTTGCTGGAGCTGCGTCGCGCTTGCGACGCAACTCCAGCAATGCGCCACATTTCCGGCACAGATGCGTCACACATCTGTGCCGTTTTGCACCATGGTGCGCCGCATTATAAATGTGGCGCACCATGGGTGGCGGAGCTGTGGCGCACTGTGGCGCATGTTAACTGGCGCATCCCTGGGGATGCGCCAGTTAACATAAATCTGCCCCTAAGTGCACAGTTTATTCTGCAACAATATATATCATGGCCTATAGCTTCCTGTGTGTGTGTATATATATATAAGAAGAATCCTGCTCCAACAAAGAAGAGGCACACACATCAGGTAAGTAGGAAAAGGGCTCATTTATTGAAGGTAAGGTCTTCCATGACCCGCATTCAAAGAGAGACGCGTTTCGCCTGCGCAGCAGGCTTTGTAAATCTGATTGGCGCCACAAAATTTCAAAAATATATAGCCCTTCTCCCTCCTTAGGCATCAATAGACATAGAAAATAGACTGTGCAATCGAGAACGTCACTGGCAACTTATGCTAATCACGACATCTATATAGAGTGCAAAGTGCAAAATGAATAAATACAAATCACAGCCCAATGAATAATCTGCAGGTAATCCCTAATATTAAACGAGATCAGTTTCCTGATATATGCACAGAAAAACATGTATGTCATCTGCCGTAGGTATTTACATGTCTCAATGACAAGCTGAGGTGCTTTGATGTTTGTCAGAAATATGGTGCCAATTCTCTCATAGCATGTTGCCCTCCTGATGGAAAATCAAATAATCAAATTGCAAAAGTTAAAACTGATTCTTAATACAGAACATGCTGCACGTGTTAATAATGCTTCATTGCATACTCCACATTGCCTCGTGACTAAATAGAACACAGCCTACCCGATTTGATTTATCATACATATATATATATATATTTTTTGTTTCCCCAAAAAAACCTAAGGTTACAGGCACATTATAGTTAGAAAATAGAATGTTTTTAAACCTTAGAAATTCACAGAAAAAATCAAAAGCAAAGGTTACAGGGATGTTACAGTTAGGCTCAGATTTCACTCATACAAAACTAGTGAAATTCAGCAGATGTAGTTACCTGAGCTAACTATTCCTTATGGTCCCCGCAATGCACTGCTTATGAACTCACATATTACCTCACTCATGACATGGTCAGTCTCATCACTAATGACATGTTAAATTACATTACTAATGACAGAACTGATGACATCGTGCAGTGATTGTGAGTGTTTTTTAAAAAAGTTTATGAGTGTTCAAAACATGAGTATACTTTGTGTACTATTAATGAGTGATACCATTTCTATATTATGTGAGTGGCTGTGTGACTGTTTGCATCCCTTTGAGAGTGGTTGTATGGCTATGTGAGAGGGTGTGTGAGTGCCTGTTTTGGTGAATAAGTGGGTGTGTTAGAAGCTGTATGGTTGGGGCGTGGTTTCGGTGCGGTCGGAAATGGCCGCCTCTCCGAGGAGCTCCATAGCGACGTTGCCAAGACGAGATAACTCTAAGTGCTACCAACATTTTACGAGGTCCGCCAGCCACAGCATTCTCTTGCGGAATACCGGCTGACTCCATTGCCGTTCTTTCTGCTGCATGGGGTGAGCATTGTACAGCATTTTCAGCGTTTTCTCGGCAATGACGGATCGCGTTTGATCGCGTCCACCATTTTGATGCGCTTTCCCAACCCGATTTTTTTTTGTCAAATCTGTTTATTGGCATTTTAAAGAAAGATATCACATTGCATGAGATGGTTCAACAAAGAGTACATAGTGAGCGGGCATGCCAGGAGTCCTTTAAGAGTCCAGACACCATACACATAGGCGTTCTAGTCTCTGATCAAAATGAGAAAGTATTGTCCTGCACACTACTGGCAGATCATATGTTGTCAGCGGCCCCGCCACTGGGCAAGCGCGCGACTGTCCGTACGCCAAGCTGGCGTATTTTAGCAAACTATCGGGTGGATCTTCACTACACCAGTGTTATGCACATCTTTGACATTTATACAATAACAACAAATCAACAGTAAAGAAAGCGCATGAGAAACAACAGCGGCATGAGCACTAATACAGCTACCTCATGGTACAGTTCCCATCCCCCCCTCCGGCACCCCCCCCATGCGCGCGCTCCCCCCCAGGCACTGCTAGGACCACTCTCTGGTCCTGTGTATCCCTGGTGTATAGTGCCGACGTTCTGTGGAACCGCCAGGTAAAAGCTCATCGCATTGCACATCCCCCTTTCGATGGATGCCGATTAATCTCCCCTTCCTCCTGCGTCTGGGCCGCTCCTATCGGTCTTAATGCTCTGAGCATGCCTTCCCAGCGGTCTGCCATTGGTGTCATATGGAGCCCCACCGTTTCCTCCCTGCGCAAGGCCGTCCACTCCGCTCGGACCTACGCCTGAAAGGATGAGGCCCACGCCTGCACACTGGGTGGGTCGCTCACCTTTCAACGCCTCGTGAGCAGTCGTGTAGCTACCATCATCCCTAGTTCCAGGAATCTGGACGTCACCTTATCTTTGGGTGGTCTCCTGAGTAAATGCAGAATATACTCCGGCCAGTCAAGGGGTATTATGCGCCCAGTGCATTCACGGAGTCGTTCACCAATCACACTCCAGTAGGACCCGAGCTTGGGGCAGCTCCACAGTATGTGTAGGATCCCCGCTTCGGATTCCCCACATCTGGGACAAGTCGCATCCGTGCGCTGGAAATGTCTGTTGATGAGCGCAGGCGTGAAGTATTCCCTGTGGATAACATATATCTGCATCTGGCAGAAGCGCAGGTTTCTGGGGACGCGCACCGGGCTCTTGAGGACTCTGTCCCATTCCCTATCTGTCAGTTGCCTGCCCATGTGGTGTTCCCACTTAACTCTTAACGGAGCCAGACTAATTGCTGTGTGTGCCCTCAGCGACCCCGCAAAACAACGCACCAGGTGTCTGCCCCTCCCCATGACATGCAGGTACTGCATGGTTAAGTGTTGTGCAGGCTCCGAAGACATGTCCCCCCAGCGGTCTGCCATTTTTGCCACTATGGCCCGGTGCAGGAGGAGCCCCCAGGCGGGAGCCCATCTTCTGCAACCAGTGTCTCATATGCCACCAGCACACCCTCCCTAAAGAGGTCCCCCAGCGTCTGGATGTGCGCCTCCCTCCAGAGCTCCAGCATCGGCCTCGCGAGTACCCTGTCTCCACCCATAAAAGCCTCCAGAGGCACAGCGGGCGCATATGTGTGAACCCCTCTAGTAAAGAAGAGGGCTCTGCGGTAGCATTTGTACGCTACTGCCAGCAGCAGCGGAGCAGCCCTCACGGGTGTCTCCAAGGGGTGAAAGAGTCTAGTGACCCTCTCCAGTGAGTACGGCGGCTCCGCCATGGTGGTATCCTCTCTTCCTCTGTCCGCCAGCCAGCAAGCAGTCCATTGCAGCTGCGCAGCCAGGTAATAGTGCTCGAAGCATGGGGTGGCCAGCCCACCACTTTCCGTTGGCAGATACAGCTTTGCAAGCGCCAGCCGATGCCGGGACCCACCCCTGATGAAATCCCGCAACATCTCATGTAGCGGCGAGAAGAACGAAGGCGGCACATAAAGGGGCAAGTTAATAAAATAGTACAGGAGCCGGGGAAGCATGATCATTTTGGCAAGGGCCACCCGGCCTGTCGTGGTCAATGGGAGGGATGTCCAAAAGCGTATCTGGGACCTAAGTGCTGACATCGCCTTGCCCAAGTTGCTGTCCAGTAGATCCGCTGGCTGCCGTTAGATCTGGATACCCAGGTACTTGAAGGTGTCGGCCTTCCATTGGACCCGTGTGCCACCTAGGCAGTACCCCGGGTTTTCGACTGCCGCACTGAAGGCATAGAGGCCTCACTTGCTCGCATTCACCCGGAGCCCCAAAACAACCGCAAATTGCTCCAGCAATTGTGCTAAACGCTCTGGGATACACACCACATCCCGGACAAACACCAACAGGCCCTCTGCGTAAAGCGAGACCTGGTGAGTTGCGTCCCCCAGGGGTATACCCGCCCCCAGCAACTCCCGCATGACCGTCGCCAAGGGTTCCACAGCCAGTGCGAACAATAGTGGGGACAAGGGATAACCCTGGCGAGTGCCCCGGCCCACCACCACCGACTCAGAAATGTATGGACCTAGCCATACCCTGACCACAGGATTTGTATAGAGGAGCTGCACCATTTGTAGGAATCCCTTGCCCAGGCCAAATCGCGTAAGCACTTCTGCTAGGTACCCCCACTCCAGGCAATCAAAGGCCTTTTCCAGGGCTATTATCAGGCATCCCGCCCTGGGCCACTCCGCAACCGCTTCAGTTGCCACCCTGAAGAACCTCCTAAGGTTCAGAGATGTGGATTGTGCTGGCACAAACCCGTTCTGATCAGGGTGCACTAGGTGAGGGACCACTGTCGCAAGGCGTTCCGTGAGAATTTTCACAAGATTTTATAGTCTGTATTGAGCATTGCTAGTGGCCTGTATGAGTCTAGGGCCGTGGGGTCTCTGCCTGGTTTGGGCAGGGAAACTAGGAACGCTTCCCATAGGGATGGGGGGAACGAGCTGTCGTCGACAGCGGCGTTATACAGCTCTAGGAGGAGGGGCGTTAGTATGTCTCGATTCGCCTTATAATATTCAGCGGGCAGGCCATCCGGCCCAGGGGTTTTCCCAGTCGCCTTGTCTTTAATTGCATCTCCCACCTCCTCCAGTGTGAGCGGGGCATCCCCCGTACTCCTCAGACACCAGGGTAATGGCATCCAGGAACGCAGCCAACACTTACCTTGAGCCCTTGCAGCGAGATTTATACAGTTGCCTGTAGTGGTCTGTGAGGGCGCAATGAATTTCCTGTTGCGTGTATACCAGTACCCCTCCCGCTGTCCTCAGCGCTCCTATAGGGATCCCGCGCCCTTCCCTTTGTATCAACCAGGTGAGCAGCCGGCCCGCCCTATCGTCCCGTGCGTGCGTTCTGGCAGTATGTGCCGCGTAGTTGTGGCATCGCAGTTGTTCCATAAGTGTAGCATGTTTATCTCGCAGGGCATTTAGTTTACGCGCATGAACCCCGGCTCCTTCGCCTTCCCGCTCACAATGGAGGCGTTCCAATTCTAGCCCTGTCAGGGAGGCCTCCAATGGTTTGCGTATGTTCCATGTGGCCCCCATGCAGTGCCCCCGAATTGCTGCCTTATGTGCCTCCCACTCCATCAATGTGCTGCTCGCCATACCCATGTTGGCCTCAAAATAAGCTAGGATGGCCGTGCCCAACGAGGATCTAAACTCGGCGTCTTCATGTGCAGCTGGTTGCAGCCTCCACGTGTGCACAGGCAGCCGGTATGCCTCCCAGCTGATCTTGAACCACAGGGGATTGTGATCTGAGTGCTTCCGCCCAAGGTAATCTGACTGAACTAGGAGTGGCAGCAACAACTGGGTGCCTATTATGCGATCCAAGCGGGTGTGCAAATCATGAACTGGGGAGTAGTAAGAGTAGATTCTATCTGATGGATGTTGCACTCGCCACAGGTCGCATACCCCCAATGCGTGAGCCAATCCCTGAACGCTTGCGCCCTGGACGCTACTGTTGTGGCTCTAAGAGGGGGGAAAGACCTATCCAGATGAGGGTCCAGCACCATGTTGAAATCCCCACCAACTAGCCAGAGAAGTCCAGCGTACAGGTGTAGTATTTGATTCAGGCTCTCTAAATAAGCAGGTTGATCTGTGTTTGGTGCATAGAGGGATCCCAGCAAGAGTTCCTGTCCATTCAGCCGCCCCCTCACCAGGGTATACCTGCCTGCAGGGTCTACCACTGTTTCCAAGCATCTGAAAGGGACACCCCGTCTGCACCCAGATCAGTGTGCTGCATGCGTGGGCAGAAAAGGTGGTTCCAAATAGCTGTCCCCTCCAGCGCCTACGTAATTTGTCTAATTCGGTCAAGGTCATGTGCGTCTCCTGGAGCAGGGCAATCCCCACCCCATGCCTTTGAAGGTAGGAGAACACCGAGTAACGGCGGGACGGGGTGTGCATGCCTCTAATATTCCATGTCACTATTATAGTGTGCGTCATGTGTCTGGTTTGTTCGCGCGCGAGAGTAGGGGAGCGCCACGGGTGCCAGTGTGGATGGGTAGGTCAGTGCACCGCATTGGAACCCTGTGAACTAACGCAAACAAAAAAAACAGAAGGGCGCGTCCCAAACGGGACATACGTCCAAACCGTAACTAGATGCACCTCACGAGTGTGAGCTTAACTCAGCGTTGTCGCTGCCTGGGTGCGTGCACTGCCAATTGGCCATTGCCCTGCCCCCTTAGCTTGATGTGCCTGACTGCGTGGTAGATAGTACCGGGTGGCTAGAACCCGCTGCCGCGGGGACCAGTGTGAAACGCCTAAGGAGAAGCCCACTAGGAAGATAATCACGCAGCGCATGCCGGGCGCAGCCCATAAGCTGTATTGCCATCAAGTAGCCCAAGCGCCCAGCAGCAGGGCCAATGTGTGTGGAGTAAATGCAACCCAGCGCATCAGCACATGCATCAGTGGAATGAGTAGCACCCTCCTGTCTGCCGCCACTACCTAGGCGCGTGCCCTAGCCCGTCCACTGCAGCACACATTACATTAGGAAATCAGCAGTTTGCGGCGTGACCACAGGCATGTTCACATCATCGGAATTCACAGTCAGTGGGGATGACGGATTGCTTGTATCTGGTTCACCGCGTGTCTGTGAGGCCGGCTGGTGCCCAACGGTTGCGGCTGCCTAACCAACACCGACGGCATGGACGACGCCCACGTCAACCAGCAGCAAAATGGAGCCTCGGCCTTGACTGGGCGCGAACACACAAGTTTGCTCCAACGGCCACAACCCAGGTTCGTGTTTAGGGCCACCTGTCCGACTCCAGGCGCCGCACAGCCCAACAGTGCACACAGGTTAATGTCACTCAAGCGCTCTGGCCGTTACCCAGCTCCCAACTGACGTGCGCTCACACTTCAATGTCCTCAACTCTCTCTTCTCGGGCCCCAGGCTGCAAGTCAACTTTCGGCCTCCGCCAGCCTTCCCCGCTTATGCTTCTCACCTCCGGGGGAATGAATGCCCCAAGCTGCTGCTCCAGCCGGGCTCCGGCCGCCCAGAGGCCGGCTTCAGCAGAATTGGCGCCAACTCCAGCAGCAAAATGGCACCCAGAGCCCACGGCGCCCGGCCGCAGTAGTGTGTCTTGATCCCAGTGCTCGCGGTCTGGGACCGTCAGGAGGGGCCACTCAGTCGGTCACAAGCACCATCTGGCGCTGCTAGGGGGCTCCCAGCCCCCGATCTGGTCTCGGTCAGCAGTAACCTTGGGGCCTCCAGCCAGCCGCGCTTTGGGGTCTCCTCCTGTTTCGGGCTCTCGTTGGGCCTCACGTCCTAATCGGTGCGCTCTCTGGCCGTGGGCCGGGTCTCAGGTGCCGGCCGCTCCTAGCACTGATGTCGCGAGTGCCGCGCAGCGCCTCCGGGCCCCAGAGTTGCCGCTGCCTCCACGCATACCCGCTGTGTAGGCCTCAGTCTCCCCTGGAGGGCTCCCTTCGGATCCGGCCCATCCTCCGATCACCCTCCGGGCCCCCAACATCTCCTTCCGCACCTTCCGAAATGGGGGGGGGGGGCAGCTGTGCAGGTACTCGCCGTCTAGCAGCTTCTCCCAGTTCAATGAGGCTGAGAGGCCTCGCCCAACACCCGGGGCACCCGGCACCCGGCCCCGCTCTGTCACAGCCCCGGGTCGTCTGCAGCCTCCGGTTGCCACTCACACCTCGCCAGCCTCCTCTGACCTGCTGTGTCTCTTCCACTCGCCGGTTGCAGCGTCAGCACCAGCACGCTCCTTTTGCGATGTCGGCGGGGCTCAGGTCGGCATTCAGACCCCCTTCATCGCGGCCGAGCGCCCCAGCGGCCATTGGCTCCCTGCGCGCCACTCCGCCACGAGCCGCGGCGCCACCGTCCGCTCAGCGTTCCGTGATTCCGGGGCTAGATCCACTGGGCTCCAGAGACTCCCGCCGTCTCCTCACAACGGCCCCCAGCAGCACGGGTCCAGCACACACTCTTTGCAGTGGAATTTTCAGGATAATTAAGGGCTTTTCTGCGGAGCTCTATTCCGGTGCATCCGCCATGTTCGTAGGCTAGCCACGCCCCCTCCCACCCCGATATGCGCTGCATATTCCTCTCTCACATGCCACCTGGTGAAATAATGTGTGAAACCTCACATATCCTCGATTTTGGGATTGTCTGCCTTCAATGAGGTTTTGGCCCCAAAGAAATTTTGGTTATGGACTGTTTTTCTTTATGTTTTCACCCCAAAGTTCTGCTTTAACCACCATTTTGGGATGAGCCTTCTCTCACAAGCTTGCAGCTGGTCTCTCCCTATATGTTTCCACTGGAACCTATGTATTTTCTCTGACAGGAGATTTATAATGTGAGACTACTCATATCTACTTTCAAGAATAACATTTGTATTCCAGGAACTTATACCTGCATATTTCACATATTCGTTCTTTTCCCAGACTGTGCATTGTAAATCTTTAATACCATTATGGCAGCTTTGAACCGTCCTCTCTCCCATAACGAATAAGTTGGTTCTCTTTTTGAGGATTAGTTCTTAATATTCATAAAAGTTTTATTGCTGCATTCTCTTTTCAAGCTATTGGAACATTCAATTTCTGGAACTCGTCGCATTTTGTTTCTACTTTTTGCTCTCTCAATGGCAATGTCGCGCCATAGCCGGAACTCTTCTCAGCAAGTTAATTCTTCTACACTATCTCTGGAGGATAGTAACCCCTTCAGTGTTTTGCAAGAGAATTTAGAGGACCCAGTCAATGACTCATCTTCCACTAAATGCTCCTCTCCTCATACTCCTCGCTCAAACAACAAAATTACTTCCAAATTACCTTCGTCATCTGCCTCTACAGGGAAACGAGTAAAAACAAATCCCCATCACCTCCCAACATGGCTTCTACCATCTCTATGGAGTTTCTACTAGAAGAAATGTGTTCACTCAAACCCTACATGGAGGAAATCCGCTCACTCAAACCCTACATGGCAGACACCAACGCTCGCCTTCAAAGTCTTGAAGACAACTGGTCTCATACGGAGCAGAAAGTAGATTATCTCGAGAAAACCATCTCTTCAGTCCAAGTTTTTACTGATCAACTTCCAAATATGCATAGAGAAATTCAAAGTCTCAAGAACCAAGTGGAAAATTTGGAAAATCGAAAAAGACGCAACAATCTTTGCATTTACGGACTTGCAGAGGGTCTAGAAGGATCGAACCCCATATCCTTTTTTCAAACATTCCTACCTCAGCTTCTTGGTTTCCCAAACTCTCCAGCTTTAAACATCCAGCGAGCCCATCGTCTAGGTCCACCTTCTCGTACCTCTACCTCTTCTTTTTCTACAGTAAAACCCAGAGGTGTTATTTTGTACTTTTTGGAGTATACTGATCTACTCAAGGTTCTTCAAACTGCCAAGCATAAAGGGAAAATCACTTGGAATGGCTCCAATCTCTTCTTTGCACAGGATTATGCCAAAAGTACTGCAGATCGTCGCAAGAAGTTTTTGGATATGAGACCTGCTCTCCGCTCTCTGAATGCTCGCTACGGCTTATTTCATCCATGCCTATTTAAAGTGACTTATAACAACAAGACGACAAATTATGAAGATCCGGTTCTGCTCCAGAATTTCTTGACTCTTGTACAAATGAATCGATGGAAATCCCTCATTCATAATTACTGTGCATAGATTCTCTATGTATTGGAGTGATGTCCCTTCACGGTGTCCTCTCTGCACTTCTCCCTTTTCGTATTTTGTATTTTGATTTTTGTGCTCTGTATTTTGTGTCCTGTATTGTATTCTGATTTGGTTGTGATCTTAATTTGTTAACATTATCTTTTTGGGCTTTTTCTAGATGCGGTTTTGTGACTCCTTGACCTGTACTTTCTTCATGTTCACTTGGAGGTTGTACCCCCTGCGCACGTCTCTGTGGTCTCTTCGGTTCAGTGTGTTCATTTCCTCATGTGGCTCCACCACCCCCAATCTCACTGTTTTCCTGTGGTATGTCTCTTCCTTGTCTTTCTTCATTGTCATGTATTAATATTGATTTACATCTTTGGTCTATATTTCCTTCTCTTTTCGTGTTTCCTATCCCTGTTTCTCCCCTTTCTCTTTTGCTGTCTCTTTATTTCTACATTACCCAATACTCTTTTCATCATTATACCTCTTCTCTTTACCTTGTTTTCATACTTATTCCTGAATTTACTTTTCCTTCTTATCTTCTTTCTTTTCTTTCCTCTAGGTAATAACGTTTTGCAATATTATATTGATTGCTCATTCATTGCTTACATTATATTTCATAGTTATTTTTTAATTGTTTTTACAGGAATTGTGCATGTTCTTGTTAACAATAGAATCCTGAATTCTTTTGCTACCTGTTTTCTAATCATTCCTGTTTATGTTCTTTTTGATAGATACCATTTTAAAGCTTTTTATAATAATTGTGAATGTTAATCGTTCTCATTTAGAGTTTTAACTTGGAACGTTAAAGCAGTTAATAATCCTATAAAAAGACAACGTGTGTTAACTCATCTAGCTAGATTAAATACTGATATTGCTTTTATTCAAGAAACTCACTTATCAGAAGTTGAAGCTGCTAAATTGAAAAGAGGTTGGGTGGGTCATGTTTTCTCCTCCCCTGCCTTAGGAAAGAAAAATGGCTTATCTATATTATGCTATAAAAAGCACCAATTTTCACTAGTTCATCAGGAGAACAATCTTGAGGGTCGTTGGGTAATTGTTAAGTTACTTATTGATCAAATACCCTTAGTACTGTTCAATGTTAATGCCCCTGTTTTTGGTATAATATGTTTTGGAATCTGATTTCGGATAAGCTTGTCATGTTTGCTGATGATTATATTATTTTTGGAGGTGATTGTAATCAGGTCCTCGACCCTATTCTAGATAGACATTCCTCCGTAAAATTCTCTAACACCCAGATGCACTCACAATTCACCTCTGCAATACGTCGCAAAGCTTTAACTGACATTTGGAGGCTTTGTAATCCAGACCTACAGGAATATACTTTTTATTCTCCCCCTCATAACTCCCAATCCAGAATAGATTATTTTTTCTTCAGTAAACCTTTGTCCCAACTTGTCTCACATTCCGAGATTGGATCCATCCTAATTTCAGACCATGCCCCTGTTTTTGTGGACTTTGATCTACTACCTTTCTCCCCTTATGCTGGCAGATGGCATTTCAATAATTCATTATTATCAGATCCCAACTTCACAGGTCAATTCACATCTTTTGCTTCTGAATTCTTCTCTATTAATTCTACTCCAGAATCTTCTCCAGTAATGATTTGGGACTTCTTTAAATCAGCGGCTAGAGGTTTTATTATAAATTTTGTTTCTCTGTAAAAGAAAATTTTGAAAACAAAAATACCCAGTTATTAGCCAAAATTAAGCATCTTGAATATTCTTATTATCTCTCTAACTATGAGGTTTCCCTAAAGAATCTCATTGAGGCAAAAATATCTATCAATAAGTCCTCTACAGAAGCTGCTTCCTCTTATCTTTTAAGAAGCAGTGCCCATTATTATGGAGGCCAGAACAAAATGGGCAAATTACTTGCAAATTATGTGAAGATTCGTCGGGAGCAGACTAAAATTGAATCCATCCGTAACAATGCTGGCGCTTCATTATTCAAAGATGATGACACTCTCAATGAATTTGTTTCTTTTTATAAGACTTTATACACACCAGAGCAACAACCTTCCTCTGCTGCACTCTCCTCTTTCTTTCATTCGATGCTCCCCCCTCTCGCACATGACACAGATTTTACCTCATTGAAATCGGACATCACCTTATCTGAAATTAAAAATTCTGTTTCAAAACTGAAAAGGGGTAAAGCACCTGGCCCTAATGGTTTTACTAATGAATTCTATGCTCACTTCGCCTCCTTATTACTCCCCCATCTGTTATCGCTTTATCAGTTCTTTATAAAGGATGGTTCCTCTTCAGGTTCTTTTCAAGAAGCTGTGATCTGTTTAATTCCCAAGGATAATAAAGATCCCTCTTTCTGAAAAAATTATCGTCCGATCTCCTTGGTTAATTTAGATTACAAGATTTTTGCAAAGATTCTTGCCCTCCGTATTGATCCCGTTTTACCCAATCTTTTTGGACTGGAACAATCTGGCTTTGTCAAAGGTCGATTATATTCAGACAACTCCAAGGTTTTCTTTAATATTCTAAGTAAGGCCTCTTCCCTTAATTATCCCATTGCTGCTATATCATCAGATGCTGAAAAAGCATTTGATAGAATTGGATGGGATTTTATGTTCCAAGCACTTAAATGGATTGGGCTCCCTGCTAAATTAATTTCTCGCATTTCATTATTATATTCAGGACTGAAAGCCTCTATTTTTGTTAATGGGAAATTCTCTGAATACTTTTCCCTTTTTAGAGGTATTTGACAAGGTTGTCCCCTATCTCCCCTTTTATTTATAATCGCTTTAGAGCCTTTTTTAACGAAAATTCGGTTAGATGGTGGTATTTCAGTCTTTAAACTAGATACTTTGCATGTTAAAATGCCTGTCTACGCCGATGACATCCTTCTTTATTGTTCCAACTCCTCCACTTCTCTTCCAGCTTTCCTCTCTCAAGTAGATACTTTCTCTCAACTTTTTGGATACCTTCTTAATTCGGATAAATGTGAAGTTCTTCCCTTAAATTTTCTCTGTTTAAAACAAGATTTTATCTCTACCGGTTTCTCTTGGAAAACTTCTAAAATTAAATACTTAGGCTTATGGTTCTCTCCCACCATTCCAGAAACTTTGAAAGGAAATTTTGATAATCTTACCAAAACTTTGTCTGCATCTATTGATCGTTGGCATCCACTTTTTCTCTCCTGGTGGGGGCGCTTAGACTCTATTAGGATGATGCTTTCTCCGCTAATTTTTTATCTTCTATCTATGATTCCGGTCCATATTCTTGGTCTCTACTTTAAAAAAATTGATTCTATATTAAACAAATTCCTTTGGAAGAATAAGTCTCCTCGAATAGCACTTAATGCTTTTAAAGCTGACAAACTTTCTGGTGGCCTCAAATTTCTTGATTTCTAATCTTATCATTATGCGTTTTCCTTAAGGCAATCTTCTCGTTGGCTCTCTTATGATCAAGATCATGGAGTCCATCCTCCTATTTGGTTGAATATTGAGAAGCACTTTATAGCCCCTTTTCATTTTAATGAATCTCTTGCTTTTACTAATAATATTTCTTCTTTTCGCCCTCAAGTAATCTCTCATACACGTAAAATATTATCTAATAATTTTCCTCTCTCTTTTTCTGATCTTCAATTAAAATTTTCTCTACCCTCTTCCTGTAAACCTCAATATGATTCGCTTCTTCCTCCTCCTCACCCTCTTGGCCGTACCCAACCCCCACCCCTCATTAATCGATCTGCTATTAGCGATAGCCATACATCTAATTACTTCTAATTGGAAACACGCCGAGAAAATCACTTTCAGGGCCTGGTGGAATGCTGTTTGTTTTCATCACAGATTAGATACAGGCAATGTTACCGCCATTTTTTATGTATTAAAAGAGATCTTTTATGCTTCCTTTATCCTCATATCCAACGAACTTAACCTCAGCCTCTTCCACTATAGTTAACACTCCAGATGAAGTTAGGAAACCTCCATAAATTCTTTGTTGTCTTTTTATTTCTATATTCCTGATGAATATCCTCCGATACTACTCCTTTTTCCTTCTCATGGATTCTTTTGTGCATATTTCATATTGTACTTAATAATATTACTGCTGTTGTATTAAGATTATAATTCAGGTAATGTTTTCCCCTCTTATTATTCCCCCCCCCACCCTTCTTTCTCTCCCCCCTTCCCTCCCCCTTTTAATAGTCATAGAAGTTTTTCATTGTGGTTTTGCCTATATTATATTTCTTTCTATTTATGTTATAATCTGTTCTTCAATAAACCTTAAACTTAGTTGCTGTGTAAGTGGAAGTACTGCATGGGTGAATGTATTGCTGTGTTCAGAGGTATGCATGAGTGAATAGTTGTGTAAGCGATTGTATGGTTGAATAAATGGGTGTGTGAGCAGCTTCATGGGTGAATGTGTGACTGTTTGAGCTGTTATATGGGTGGGTGTGGTTGTTTGAGTAGCTGTATGGGTGAGTGAGTGGGTTTGTTAGTGCCTGCATAGGTGATTGAGTGGGTGTGTGAGTGGCTCTATGGTTGAGTGAGTGGGTGTATGAGTGGTTTAACGGGTCTGTGAATGGGTATGTGAGTGGTTCTGAGGGTGTGTGAGTGAGTGTTCGAGAGGCTGTGAGCGGTTCTGTGAATGATGTCATCAGTGGTGTATTTGAGATGTCATCAATGATGTCACTGACCATGTCATGAGTGACCTAATATGTGCGGTCATAAGCAGTGTATTGCGGGGGCATAAGTTTTAGTTAGCTCAGGTAACTATAACTGCTGCATTTCACTGGTTTTGTTAGTGTGAAATCTGAGCCTAACTGCAATGTCAATGTGCCTTTGTTTTTTTCAGTGAATTGCTAATGGTTTTTTAAATTTTATTTCAAAATTATTACATCCCTGTAACCTTTATTTGTTTTCGTAACTGTAACCTGTAATCTTTGAGAGTGGGTGTGTGAGTGGCTGTATAGGTCATTGAGTGGGTGTGTGAGTGGCTGTATGGTCTTTGAGTGGGTGTGTGAGTGGCTGTATGGGTCAGTGAGTGGGTGTGTGGGTGGGTATACGGTCTGTGAGTGGGTGTGTGAGTGGCTTTATGGGGCAGTGAGCAGGAATGTGGGTGTGTGAGTGGCTTTATGGGTCAGTGAGTAGAAATGTGGGTGTGTGAGTGGCTGTATGGCTATGTGAATAGATGTGAGAGTAGCATAATGGGTGTGTGAGGGTGTGTCTGAGTATCACTATGGATATATCAATAGCTGTGTGAGTGACTACATCAGAAAGGAACCTCACCTACCCCTTTTTCAAAAAAGAGTCAACAGCTTTGCACAAAATGTCTACTCAGCTGGAGTATTTTCTACTGGTTAATTAGTAAGTGCTACCTGATTGAGTAAATATCTACTGCACATTCTGCACTACAGCTGCGTAATGGCCCTGAGAAAATGTCTCCAGTGACCTTGTGTGCAATTAGGCAATGTGATTGTTTCCCATCCTTCTTCACCCTGAAATCTGTGATAAAATGAATCCTTCTATAGAGAACACAACAAGACTACAAAGAGCTAAAGCTCCACCAAACAAAGGTCCTTCCTCTTCATTTAATGAAGTAAGTGCTTCTTTGTTTGGTCGAGATGCCCTCATATTCCTTGGCATCAAGAACGCATCACCAAAATCAGTGGGAGATGCGCTGTTCGGCCTTTTGGTATGCTGCCCATCATCCTGGCAAAGGCCGGAAGACCATTGCATACTACTTAGGTGAATGGGGTAGAATCAAACGTGCAGAGCTTCAGGTGATTTTGCACATTTGTATACTCATAGTCATTTAAAGGGAGAACCATGGACTCTGCTCTCACCAGGTAAGGAAAAGAAAGAACCCACTCATCACAGTCACTATTGATATATCAATGATGCCTTCATCTCCACGAAGTATTTCATATCGTCTTTCAATGTGGAATTGCTGAGCAGGCACATGCTATGTTTATATATGTAAGTGCTTCCCGTTGAGGTTTAATTTCTGTGAAATGAGCACCAGTGCCAGGAAAGTCTGCCAAAACATAATGGGGGAGGAGGGCCTCCTCCCTGGCCCTAACCTGGCCCAGGGACCCCATGCGTTCGGTCCTGGCCAAAAATTAGAGGGGGGTTCCAAGCAGCCCCTCTACCGAAGCCGATTTTGTCCCAACCTGGCCATGTCTACTGGGGTGCTTTGATAGGGACTGCGGGAGGAGCCTTAATGCCTTTTTGCCTCGTGGTCTCAGCCGGCTCATCGCCTCCTGTGGGAGTGATCTTTTCTCCCACACACAGGGAGCTACTAAATATGCAGCTTTCTGCATGGGGGAGCAATTTTTTTATCTAACCGCTGTGTTTTTTTTCTTGTTGGCATCTCCTGATATGCCTAATTTACTGTTATTACTTATGAGTTATTAACAGATGTCACTCTGGTACCTCAAATGCCAATTGATTTACCAACTTGCATTTCCATGCAAACCACTCAAGCTGATGTCTTCTTGCCACCTCTGCATTGTTTCAACGAAGATGAAAAGTCATTCTGTAGCAAAGGGTTACAATTAAGTAGAAGCCTCACCTGCTGAATGATTCTACCTCCCTTCCTGCTCACCACAAATACTTGTGACCTAACTGCTAGCTTGTACAGTGTTCTAATACCCCCTTTCAGGACTTGCACAAGTGAAATTGTTTAACTGCTCTCATGAGTCAGTGGATTGTCTTTCCCTCAAGCTTTGATTCCATCTCTGCCTCATTCTTCATTTCTACTCATTTCTTTAATATAGTCCAGTAACTCAACTGTCACACCCTTGATCTACCACCTTGCTTAACTCGCGCTGCACTAGCGCTGCGTTTTTAAACTTTGTCATATTTTTTGTGGGCTTGTGCTTTATCTGGGTCTTACCCTTGTTTTTATTGTGGCTTCGTGTAGCTTCAGCGTTCGCCTCCTGCCCCCTCACTGCATATAAAAAGTGCACTTAGGTGCCTCCAATCACCACCACTTTGGTGGGTCCGGGCTCATGGGATCTTTGTAGGCGCCATTTTGAGTTGGGATACTTCATCCTGCGGCGGCCGCCATCTTAGAGCGGACTTCGCGCGCGCAGGGTGACGTGAGAGCCTATTTAAAGTCGCTCTCATACGCGCAGCGTGACGCGCAGGTTGACGCCCTCGCTGTGCCTGAGTCGTGCCGGAGTCCTGCCCGTCTGCGCCCGTCAGCGTCCCGGAGGCGTCGGGGCGGCGGGGGACCTTGACCGGCACTACTCTGGCTGCGATGATCTGTTATTCTTCTGCGTCACTGCGGGACTTGCGGGGCCATTCTAGTTCCTGCCGCTCCGTTTTTCCGGGGCGGTTTAGGGGCAAGTGCTGCTGCCCGTCCTGCGGCTGGAGGCCTACCTTGTCTTGTGCTACCGTGTCACGCCAGGTAACTGCTGATGCGAGGCATCTTTGTATGCTGCTGAACACAAGGTCGGTAGGTCGTCATGCCCTGCATATTCATGACCTTTTGGTCAGGGAAAATCCTCTGTGCCTGCTACTGACGGAAACCTGGCTCGGAGAGGCTTCCCACCCGGACGTTTTCTCCGCCATTCCGCCGGAATATAACATCTTCCGGCAGGACAGAGCGAAGGGTAGGGGAGGGGGAGTAGCCGTGGTGGTGAAAAAGTGCGTCTCGTGCTCAGTATTTCCCTTGAACCCTATTGGGAATGCCGAGTCGCTTGCCTTCACGATCAGATTGTCCCCGGGTCAGGCCCTGAAGGGGCTGTTGATCTATAGACCTCCTGGTCCTGTGGGTTCCTTCTTAGAGGATCTACAGACAGTTGTCTCCGAGCTGGCGCTATCCACTCAGCACTGCATTGTGGCCGGCGACTTCAATTTCCATCTGGATGTGGCGGATGACCCTGATGCGGCCAAATTGATGGATGTTACATCTCCGCTTGGTCTTATTCCCTGCGTATCAGGGCCAACACATGAGAAGGGGCATACCCTGGATCAGGTGTTTTCATCTGTTCCGCTTTTGGAGGTTGCTACCCTGCAGATGCTCTGGACCGATCACTGGTTGATCAGCTTTTTTGTGCTGGAATGCGCGCGTCCGGATCACAGAGCGCCTACCTTGCTTAAACCGGCCTCGAGAGCGCTTCATAGAGTAACTCCTGATTTGCTCGAGCAGGCACTGCTGGAGCACCCCTGTCTTCTCTCGGGTGACCTGGATAGTGACACAGAGACTCTGCAGCGTTGGCTTACCGATCGGTTGGAAGATCTCGCTCCCAAGGTTGTCCCCCGGTCCACGGTGGCTCTGCATTCTGCCCCGTGGTTTACGGAGGCGCTCCGTGTGGCTCGTAGGCAGTGCAAGGTGGCCGAGAGGGCCTGGCGCCTTGTGTACGATGGGGAGGCTAAACTTGCCTACAAGGCGGTGTTGAAGGCTTACCATCGGGACATTCTCGGTGCCAAGAGGGTTTATCTGGCTAGGAGGATAGAGGCATCTGCAAACTCCTGCAAGGAGATCTTTAATATTGTGAAGGAGTTTACGATCCCCAGCTCCCATCCGCCCCCTCCAGCTTCGGCGGATGCTTGGGCCTGCGATCTCGCTGGTTTCTTCACAAATAAGATCAAGGCCATTCAGGCCACTTTTGTGGAGCAACCGGATGGAGGGAATGGCGCGAGGCTGGACCTTGGACTGCCGCAGACTTCGGTGGCAGTGCTGTCCGACTTCCCTACTGTTTCCAGCGAGGCCTCTCTTACGTTGTTGGCCAACCTCAAATCTGGCTCGCCACTTGACCCCTGCCCGGCCAAATTTTTGGCCGGGATGGCGGCAGTGGTGAACCCTTTGGTCAACCCTATCCTTAATGCCTCCCTGAGGGAGGGACGGGTCCCTAGCTCTTGGAAAAGAGCGATGGTGATTCCCCTCCTAAAAAAACCGGGCCTTGACACCGAAGTCTTGGCGAACTACAGGCCTATCTCGCTGTAACCAGCACTAGCGAAGCTTACGGAAAAACATGCTCATGGCGCTCTCTCTGGTTTTTTGGAAGCCAATAATCTGCTCCATCCATCTCAATCGGGCTTCCGACCTAATTTTAGTACGGAAACAGCTTTGATAGAGGTGACTGAGATCATCAGGGGGACTCTGGATGCCGGCGGCAGGGCCATGCTGGTCATGTTAGATCTCTCGGCGGCTTTCGACACCGTCCCCCACAAGGCGCTTCTAACCAGGCTTTATGACATCGGCCTGAGGGGGACGGTGCTGAGGTGGTTTACTTCTTTCCTGGAAGGCCGCCGCCAGACGGTCTGGGTTTCCCAGAGCTCCGCCGAGATGCCGCCATTGGGAGTTGGGGTTCCACAGGGCTCTGTGTTGAGCCCCACATTATTTAACATCTTTATGTCCCCTCTGGCGGCCTTGGTAGAGGCGTATGGGGCCCAGACCGTCTCCTATGCCGACGACACGCAACTCCTCTTCACATGCGGGAAAGATCAAGAGTTTGTGGGAGAGAGAATCCGGGACTGCCTTGCGCTGGTTTTCGACCGGTTCCAGCGGAACGGTCTGAGGGCCAACTCGGGAAAGTCTGAGATTCCTTTTTTTGGTTGCGTTGACAATCCTGAGTGGCAGCACTGGTGGCCGTCCGACATGAGTCCTCCTGCACAGTCCTCAATGGTGGCCAAAAACTTGGGCGTCAAGCTAGACAATCAGCTGTCGCTCCGAACTCACATCCTTGGCCTGGCCGGCACCTGCTACGGATTACTGAAAATGCTCCGCAAATTTTTGCCTTTGTTATCTGAGGAGCATAGGAGGATTACAGTGCAGGCTCTGGTCGGTTCGAGGCTAGATTATGCCAATGCTCTTTTTCTCGGCCTTCCTGATTATCTGGTCCAGCGCCTTCAGGTGGTGCAGAACTCTGCTGCCCGGGCGATCTTTGGTCTAGGGAGACGAGCTCGAGCGTCTGGGTTGCTCCAGTCGCTTCATTGGCTCCCCATTAGGAAGAGGATCCAGTTTAAATCCTTGACCCTGATGCACAAAGCTTTGCATGGTTCAGGAGCGGGATATCTGCAGCGGAGACTGACCTTTTATCGTCCAGCTCGTTCCCTCCGCTCGGAAGCTCTGTGCAGAGCGGTGGTTCCTCGGGTGCGGAAGGCCCGCGCGGGAGGGCGATCTTTTGGCTACAGAGCCCCCCAGCTTTGGAATCTGCTTCCATTTTCCCTTCGGAGTACTGCTAATTTGCTCCAGTTTAGGAGGGGCCTGAAGACCTGGCTTTTTAACTCCTAGTCTGTTTTTATTGCCCATTGTTTTTGTTCCGTTCTGTTGTTTGTTTTTAGCTGTGTTGTGTTATTTCAATCTGAGTTGAGGGTGGAAAGCGTCGGGACACTCCCTGTGAGTAGCTGTACGCTATACAAAAGCTCAATAACATAACATAACATAACATAAGCAAAAACCTGTTGCACACCAGTTAAAGAAAGTACAGACATTGATGTCTCAATGGACATTTAAAAGTTCAAGTTTCCACATTTGAAGAAAAAAGAGGACGATGGGTAATACGGCTCCTCTTTTATTGCTATGGATGGCCAGCCGACACGTATTTCGTCGCAAAGCAATTACAATACTTTGGCTACTCCTCAGGGCTGGGGAGGATACAAAATAAAAGATGGAGTGCATGGTAACATTACAATGAACATTACGTTTCTTTGGTGACTACTTTTAGTGCAAGTGCAGGGTGAGAGTGGATTTAGTGACAATATACAGCAACATTCTTGTGGAAGCTCACAACACCGTCCCCGCAGTCCAGAGTGGATGTTGAAAGGTGTAGACGCAAGCAGGATGGTGGTTCGCTAGTGGGTACGTCTGTGCCATGGAATATTATAATATATTCATGATTAAAAAGGAATCTTATCGTAGTGACGCAAAAGGGGGGAAAAAAGAGGAAGGTGAAAAGCACTCGTGTAAATATGAAAAGTCCCTGTTCTGATGTGGCTTAAATGTTAAGCTTGCATGACATGTAAAAGGTAGTTAATCATGACGAATTTGTTTGTTCAGAACAGATCCTTTGGTCGAATAAAGGTACGCTTCCTACCTGTAGTTGAAGGGTACTGAACCACAGGTCTATAGCATTACCAAAAAGAAGGAAACAGAAGGGAGAAAGGAAGGTAAAAACTACAAGGTCTTGGAAAGGGGAGTCAACATCAGGAACTCAAATAGAGATCGTGAAAAATATGAAAATCGGTTTTCACGAGATAAGTGTTATGAAAGGGGGAGCTCACTGCTTTGCCAGTGATAATTCCGACCCGGCCCCGCTCGAGACCAGGTTAAGTGGTTTCAAATCATCGTGGTGCGTTGTCCAGTACTAGTATAAGTTCAATGCGATTTGAGAGCTAAAGGGGGAGATAGTAGATTTCGGATCAGTGAACTATATCTAATTCGCGGATCGCTAGTGAGTAGTGCTCAAAATCACCACAATTCTTGAAGTCAGAAGCATCCATTTTATCAAAAATTTAGTTTTTCACCAAAATGTGGCATAACTTAATCATGTTAATAAACACACTACTATACGTTGTATGAAACTTGTTTAAACTGTAATCATATTAATTCCGTATTTGTGTATTAGATCCAACGTAAAATTGTTAATACTTAGTATTATTTTTTACACAAAAATATAAGCTTTTTAAAAACACTATAACAATAGTCACCTTAGTTATAGAATGTTTTGCAGCTATAATGATCACAAGGGGTGCACATTTGTAAGCACTCTAACTGCAAACACTGACAGCTTCATTTTCCTGTATCTCCACCTGTAGTTCATTCGTTTACCACTCTCACACAACAACAGGCATACTCCAGGGATATAAAATTGGAAAATAATAAAATAAATACGACACGAATAGTGGGGAGGTGGCAGAATGGTAAGTGTTTGTATATACGTTTTCCACTGAATAGACACAGCAAAATGGTGGTGGGATCTACTACCAGTCTAGACATAGAGATGGTACAACCTATCCTACCAACTATTCTCAACACCTATCTTTAACTCTGGTGGTAGGTGCATTGCCTGCTTTCGAAATGGTCAATGGGAGATGAGGTATTGATGACCTTACCAGTGATAAAGAACTCAGAAGGCAGTTCTACATTTGCAAATAAAGGTGATGGATGGACAGCAGCCTGAGTAGGGGGACATTACTCTCTACTTTCAGCAAGAACTAACTCAGGGGCATATTTTCAAGGGGGTTTATCTCTGCCTTTTTGGTTTTAAAAGCCAAGAAAGCGGAGATAAAATTATCTCCCTATTACCTAGCTGTCGCTAACACCAGTTAGCGACAGCTAGTAGGAGATAGCGACCATCTTGGGCCCCACTTTGCATGTCAGTGATATTTATCACTAATGACATACAAAGTGGGCGTGCCAAGATGTTAGCGACTGGAAACAGTCACTAACATCGCTATCTCCTATTACCAACGTATGGAGATATTCGCGCTAAGCGCGAATATCTCCAAAAGCTAACACCTGCCCTGAGCAGTTCTTAGCCATGTTATCCAATGGGAGGTGGATAACATGGCTAAGAGCATTAGCTTGGTAATGCATGAATATCGCTGACTTTTCAGCGATATTCATGCATTGCGGCCGTTTATTATCGCATTTGCGATAAACCTTGGTAATACCAAGGTTTATCTGCGATAAAAATCGCCGCAGCTCAGCTGTAAATTTTTGTCTCTAACCAAGCAATAGCATTAATTATCGCTATTGCTTGGTAATATGCCCCTCAGTCCCACAAAACAACTATCTGCGAATATATAGCTCTATTTCTTACGATGATAACATCAAGTTTCCCTACTGTTCATTTTTTAAAAGTTATGTCCTTTTCCCATATTGACATAGGATACTTGTTTTCATGTAACACTACTCTCCATATACTATTCACAAATAAAGCTGCTGTGAGGTGTTGAGCTCTTACTTGACTGGGGTATAAGGCACCTCACAAAACCTAAACTTTAAACTGAAAATATCCAAGCGTTTCACACACTCAACAAATCAAATATTACATTTTTGTCAGGATAAGCTACTACTCCCTGATGGTACCCTAATTCTTATCTATCATCATCATTTTTTAGGAGACTAATTTATCACAATGGCTTATTCGTCAATTACCCTAGCATGAACAGCTCATCTAAGTGAGTGTCACCTCGAGATTAGAGATGAGTTGGATAGTAACAAAAGTTAGCACATGGGGAGATGTTGGGGAGACTGTGAGAGAACTTAGAGTTCGGGTGAGTAAGCACAAATGAGCCATAAAAAACAATAAAGAAACTGCACCATTGGTAGAAAACTTTAGATCTGCCAGACATAACTTTATGGACATCAGATGGTTCATTTTAGAGCGAATTCATGGAAGTAAGAGAGGGGGAGATCTTGAATTAAAAAGACGAAATAGAGAACAGTGGTACATTTCCACATTAAATGCAGTATGGCATGGGTTGAACAGCATAGGGGACTGGATGAAGCTCATCAGATGAATTCCCTTTGCCTTTCTTAAATTTTTATATTTTAAAACTAGGATCAGGATTAAATTATATTCCCACTTGAAACATAGGGCTCACTAAAAAGACAGTGAAATACAAGTAACAAGGAGTCTGTTTACTTTTCCAAGATGGCACCAATAGAATACTAATTACGGGGAATATGATTGTACTGTGCCATGTAGTGTTACATAAAAGAGAATGTAGCTACGTATTTTTCCTCCCAGTAATTGGGGATTTTTTTGGTACGTATAACTTTTACTATAGAGCCATGTTGAACAATGCATCTAAGTTGGGGACACATCTCAATAATTTAGGGATAAGAAATAGGAATACACTGATGCCTCTCCAAAATGGCGCTGCTTTTGCAACGATAAACTATGAGGGACAAATAGTGGCACGTATGAATGACGTCATCATGCTACGTAACTCTTCGACACCTGAATTAGAGGGGACGGCCTAGAGTCTTCTAACTTTTCAGCGCTAATTGGTACGCGGACACTATTGGCACATCACAAGAGTGCTTAACAGTAAGGAGAGGGTCCGTAATATTTATAGAACACTTGGGGGTTGGTGGATACCTCTCTGAAATATAGTGTTCAACATCGTTGATATCGAGTGTCATTTGGACACATGATGTAGATCATTCTTAATCCTCTGTATCTACACAAGGGATAGTCCACCTCCATGGGGGAAATATTTATTAAGATCTGTCCAGAAAGTAGGGATCTAGTCAGCAAATAAAAGTTAGAATGACTGAACAGAAGGTTATATCAGTCATATACCAATACCATCTTCTTTTATACAGTGGACGCCTTGAGTTCCGGTCCTATGTGGAAACGTATTTGGAATGCCAAACCTGTGCATTGAATCACCAAATAGAAGGTTGGTCTTTTTAATTAGGCCTATTGTGAGCATGTTTAATGCGAGTGTTGGAAATCTGGATCTCCTAACATATTGTGGCACTATAAACGTAGAAAACGCCATTGTGTTCCTTTCTTAGTTCGTTTGCTTTGTTTCTTATAGGTAATCACCATTTTTAGGACGAACTGTTCAGCGTTACCTTTTTGACGCTAATCACCTATCCCGTCATGCCTCTTTGGGTGGAGTTGGGCATGATTTAATAAACTAAAAGTAGGTTAATCCCTATAGGGGTTTATCGTACAGTCAATATTAGGCATTTCCAATTGGTAAATTATATTTTGTTTTAATTTAACATTTTTCAACTAGATCTAGGTTGATGATTGGTCTACCATTCCCAAATTGAGAAAAGGATATCTAAGAAATATTTCAGTGACCTTATATTATCAAGGGTTGGTTATACCGACTTTAATCTTATCGGAGACCACATTTTTAAACAAAGGGATGGTCCCCTAATTCTTATCTATTATCATCATTTTTTAGGTATCTATATTATCATAATGGCCAATTCGTCAATTATCCTAGCATGAACGGCTTATCTAAGTGAATGTCACCTCGAGGTTAGAGGTGAGTTGAATAGTAACAAAAGTTAGCACACGAAGAGATGATTGAATGAATGAATGATAAATGTTATCACAGTCTGGAATGGGACAACACAGGTTATGTGGTTACGTTATTAAACCAACACCAGAATCACCTGTGTTTTTAATTATAGTGTTTGTAAAAATAGGAGAAAACACTTGTATTTTAAATATAAAAAGTGTAGTGAATTTGACACTTATGTTTCAAAACAGTTTGTTCCAAAGAAAGACGGGTAGTATATACATTGTCCTGAAGAAGGCGGTCTTATACTTCTGAGGTACCACTGAAACGCGTTGATGCTTGTCTTTGTGTGGTTGCATCCAAGGAACAAAACAGTATTGACTGTAAAAAATTAAATGTTGCCAATACTATCATTGATTTTTTGGGAATAACCATTGTCAATGACAAATTCTCAGATCTGAAATTTCTATCTCTCATCCTTGATTGTTTTTTAATTTTAATATTTTGCATCATTGTTTGATATATTATAAATTTGTATTATTATTGAAAATTATGCAATGTACATTCAGATGATGTTTCAATTAAAATGTATATATATATATATATATATATATATATATATATTTATGTCTGGTTACTCACAGAATAATCTGGAACAATAAATCTTTTTCCTGAAAGCTGTGGTCTGTCTCCTGCTTCGCCGTTCCTGCTGGTTCGGAGGTGGTTCTTCAGGAGTGACTGTCGATATATATATATATATATATATATATATATATATATATATATATTCACTGAAAAAACCATAGGTTTCACACCAGTTATAGTTAGCTGCAAATTTTACTGATATAAAACCATTGAAATTCCCACGTTATAGTTAGTCGGACTCACTATAACTTGCGCGTGCAATGCACTGCTGATGACATCACATATTACATCACTCATGACATGGTCAGTGACATCACTCATGACATCACTGATGACACCATCCTTGTGACACAGTCACAGACCTCCTCTCAGTGTAAAGTAACCCTTGAGACACATATTCAAAAATAGAAACTGAAATTTTTAAAAAATGGACATACCTATATCAGTTACAACAAGCAATTCTGTACTTCCACTATCTATATACACATCCACTCATTCACCAACAGTTCTATATAGTCACTCATACATATACTCACTCATCATATGAAGAGATACACCTATACATCCTGTTACACACCGACATTCATCCAAAAGTTACTCAAACACATATTCACACGTGCAAATAAACTATTGAACAACCATTTATTTGAATATAGAGTTATACACACACTTCCACCTTACTTCTACTGAAAATTACACATATTTATTCTCTTAAACAATCACTTATAGAAACACATACTTATTTAAACAGGAAATCTTACAATCTCTTACTCTCACATATACTCACTTATATACATCAATATTCATATATACTAGATTAAAACATATGTAGTTACTGATAAAGACACTAGTGAGACAGTCATTCACTCACTAACAAACACATATAGACACTCATCCACCCATACAGTCCTGTACATATGCTGTCTTCAAAACACATACAAACAAAGAGTCAGTCACTCATGCATCTATGTGCTAAGTAATACCTCCACCAAACCACATAGACACTCATACTGATACTACTAAAAATATCAAATAACCCATATACATACGCATGTAGCTACTTATCAACACATGTAGCCACTTATACACAAAGTGAAACACTAATATATGTATTTAAATATTTAAACATAACTCACTAATATTTATTTTTCAGAAAGACACATATTCACTGGATGGTGTCATCAGTGATGTCATGAGTGATGTCACTGACCATGTCATGAGTGATGTAATATGTGATGTCATCAGCAGTGCATTGCACGCGCAAGTTATAGTGAGTCCGACTAACTATAACGTGGGAATTTCAATGGTTTTATATCAGTAAAATTTGCAGCTAACTATAACTGGTGTGAAACCTATGGTTTTTTCAGTGAATTTAATAGGTTTTTTAAATGCTAATTCCTAACTATAACTGGTGTGAAACCTATGGTTTTTTTCAGTGAATTTCAAAGGTTTTTTTAATGCTAATTCCTTACTATAAGTTTCACTTTATAAATAAGACTGTTAGCACTCTAGTTGTTCTTTTTAACACTCTGGTACATTCTGTCATTGGGCTACAGTTGGGCTACATCTAGTTGAATTTTGGGCTACATTTACAATTTTTGATCTCTGGTGGCCATCTTTGGGCTTCATTGGGCTACTTTGGGCTACATTTGGGCTACATTTTGGCTCTAACATATATTAAGCCCAATGTAGCACAATACATATTTTTATAAAGTTAATTTTTTTACAAACCACTTCAGAATAGGGCTACCTGTCTCTACAATTATCCCATTTTTTTTTTTTTAATTTTTGGGGGGAGCGCTCCCAGAGCGCGCCCCGGAGTGCGCCCCGAAAAGCGTATTTCTGAAAAGCGCCCCCGGGCGCGCTCCGGGGAGCGTCTCGTGAGCGCCAATATCGTAAACGAAAACATGATCGTGACGTATCGCGTAGCCGCGACCGCGTGATACGCACGGCGTAAGCGCACCCGGAAGTACTCGAACGAATACGATCGCAAAACGTAAACTTCCGACGCGCTTACGCTGCGCGCCCCCGTGCGCGTAGCGTAAGCGCGTCGGGTCATGTGAGCAGAAAATAACACTTTTCATTGGTTCATAACAGTTTTAGTTTCATAATGATGAAGCCCCTGGTCTTATGACCTGAAAATAACACTTCTCATTGGTTCAGGACAGTTTTTTTTTCTAAATGATGAAAGACCCCACCTTTTTTCCTTATTCTGACTTTGTCCTTTGACTGAGGAAGACCTGTTTGTTGCTCTCTCTACTTTTTTGCTCCAATGGCTTCAGTAGTAGCATCAGCTGGTGCATCTGCCCCACCACCACCACCACCACCACCAAGAGGACCAGCTCCAAATTATATTGGTGGTCAAGAACAGGAGGAGGAGGAAGAGGAAGAGGAGGAGGGGAGAAGAAGATGGCTGCCAGAAGAAAATACACCTTACAAACCCAAACCACACATTGTTTGGCAGTTTTTTTCAATCCCAGAGGGGCAAAAAAAGGTGAATGCTCCCAAGGTGACTTGCCTCATCTGCAATGATGAACTTTCACGGGGCAACCCAAACAAGAAATATTCTTTTGGTAACTATACCATGATTCGGCACATGACAAGAAAACATCCAAACAACTACTCTCGTGCAGAGTTCCGGGAACTGGCCAGTAACCTCCCCCAGTCATCAAGGACCCCCTCCCAAAGAAACCAACCCACTTCCTCGCAACCAGAAACATCTGAGGTGATGCCTTGCATTCAGCCGAGATTTGCTGATTTTAAAATTACTTGTACTGCTTGTGGCAAGCTTATCTCCTATGGGGAACAAAGTATTAAGCTCATCGTCCTTGCAGGTGATAATCACAAGTGCCCCAAAAAGAAATAATTTTTGGGGTTTTTTGTTTTTTTGCTCCAGTTGAGCCAGTTTCAATTCCCTTTTTTTGTTTCTCCCCCTAAAAAATACAAAAAAAAATATAAAACTGTTTTGAAAAGCCAAAAAAAGTTCAAAAAGTTCCTAAAACACAAAAAAAATATAAAACAACAAAAAGAAGAAAAAAAAAGTTCTTTTAAGAACTACCTCCAATTTCTAAATAAAAACTTCATTTTTTTAAAACTCTGTCATCTTTTTCCCTCATTTTACGCTCCCCGGTGCGCTACCTGGTGCGCGCACCGAGCGCTTCCCACGCGCAAAACGAAAAAAAAAAAAATATTTTAAATGCCCCGCGGGGCCCTTTTATAGCCCCCACATCAAACCTAGGGGGTCAAAGGGGTCTATCCCTGACGCCTTATGGTCAGTTCCCACTTTGTTTTAGCCACCTCTTATGTCTCGATTTTACCGAGACACAAGATGGCGACCGCTCTGGACTGTTTGGAATGTTTACAGACACCCGAGAGCCAATCAGCTTTCCGTGCGCACCTCGCGTGTCGCGCCTGGAGCGCACTCCGGTGCGCGCACCTGTGCGCTGCTATAGATATATATATTTTTTGGGACCTAAATTACTCAAAATCCACTGGAGCACATATCTTGAGACATAGCAAAGGCACATCGGGCTACCAGTCCCTACAATTTTGCCAAGTTTGGTGTAAATCCATGCAGCCGTTCGGGCTAAAAGTGAAATCGACCGCCCTATGGAAATTAACATGGGGAAAACGCGTTTTGGGACCCCCCTTTTATCTCGGCCCCCGCTTATTGTATCCCCCCCAAACTTTCAGGGAAGGACCGGAGCTCGACGAGGCCATTTTCAGGAAATTTTCAGACAGATTCGTCAACCGGTGCCAAAGTTATTCCAAATAGAATTTTGAGATTTAACATTGAAAAAAATCCTAACTATAACTACCTACTGGCGACCGCCAGTAGGTAATATATATATATATATATATATATATATATATATATATATATATATATATATATATATATTCCTTGTTTTTTTCCTTTTCTAGACTTGTGAAATAATACGGTGCGATTGTATAAATAGTGCACATACGGATTGGTTATTTTATCGCCAACAGTAATTGTTTTATGCAACCACAATAGTGTCATAGGTCATAGCTGATACCGCTGCCCTGATATACCTCATACCGCTTCACAGAAAAACTGAGAAGCATGACACTATTTATCCACGCTGTGACTTAGATACTGATGTTTAGGCCACAGTGCAGGAAGTATGTTGCAGCATGTGTGTGGTCATATTCCAATGATATTTCTGTTGGTAGCCTCAGTCATACAATGTGATGTATATAATTCATCGCTAAAGAGGGGAGATTGTGCAACGTACTAAATACCATCTGTTTAAACTCTTCAGAATCCCTGCATTCAGCAGCTTAAAATCTTAGCTTAACATGAAACTTTGGGTTCCAAAGCTCATCAGTCACTATGCTTCAAAACACATTATATCAGCTCTCTTTCTTGAGGCAAGAACCCATCCATCGAGGCAAAAGTACAGTGCAGTCTAAGCCTTTAGACATGTAATAATTATTTGGTCTATTGTAATAATCCATTGGTCTATTGTACCCATTTATTGATATTTGACTCTCTTGTTATATGTATGACTGTTGAGTCCTTAGTCGGAGGACATTGCTTGCCTTTGCACTGTTTTCAATAATTACTATGAATCAGGGTTTTAATGAAAATCATATTTTAAAATTATTATATTGCAATTCTTCTAGATGTGGGTTTTGAAACGTTCCGAACAGTTAATCTCTAAGATGGTTCTGTACCTTTCTCCCCATTTGAGTGTCTGATTGAGCACACCACATAATAAATGTAATGACTGAGGTCATAGCTTGACATTGAGTTCTTGAAGAATATCCTTGCAGAACTCACAAAGTAAGCAGAGCATCTGAACATCTTAAGGGCGTTATGCTGGGTAGCACAGAGACATTTTTTTGAAAATGAAAGTAATTCATTTTTAAAAAGGAAAAGGCATTTTTGAGGATTTAGCATTTGTGCTTAAATGCAAGTACCAAGTCCAATGTTTTAAGTGGTGTTAAGTAAACTAAGACAGTCCACATGATACACTATGACCAATGGGGTATAAACAAAAAAATGTGGTGACTTCTATAGCGCTCTCTATTCTGTTCTGCCAGTATTACCCCCAACTTCTTTGGAGTAATGGTGTCCTCTGCTACACTCCCTAAAATATTCTGCAAGGAATTGGGGTATTAGATGAGAGGAGTGGATGCCCAATACAAATAATAAATAATAAACTCAATTCTTGTCAGGGTAACCACGAAAGTCATTAAAAATACCTGTACATACTGCCCCAAAAGTCTCGCAAGCACGAATATTCGACAAAAATGTGGACATCGTTAGCTCCTCCGCAACCACACCTCACATGATTAGAACTTGCGCTAAAAGGTATCTTTGATCTGGAGATCAAACTGAATGCAACGCTTATCCTCCTAGGGGAAGATGGAACACTAATTATGTTGTTGAGGCAGTTCCACAGAAGGTTGCTCTTCTATCTGATTCTTATCGCCAGGAGGGCAATCTGTTTGAAATGGAGGGACCCATTGCCTCAGAGAGTGGAAAATTGGGTCAGGGTCGCTGTCAGGATGTGTTGTTTAGACCAGGGAACAGCAAAGAGCCCTAATTTGACTATATGGTCTGGCTTCTTAATCTGGCGTCGCTCCTTGGATGTTTGTTATCCGTCCCTAGTATTACACCGACTAGCTGGCAAAGGTGATGGTCCAGGTTAGAAATGGACCCCGGCAAAAGAAGTGACCGATGGGTGGATAGTTAGCTGATGCTATTTTTTTTTCTATTATTGCAGACGCTCTTCGATGATATGAGGGAAAAAAAATACCTGTGCATAACCCTCTGGCAACTTGACACAAAGGATGTCAGCATCAACTTAGAGGCAAAGTGTAAAGTATTTATGCAGCACACTTACAGTAACAAAGTGAAAACAAAATGCCACAAAAATCCCAAACGAATTAAAAAAATAGAGCGAACCTTAATAAATACAATAACTCCAAAACAATCAAAATCCAATCAGTAGAAGCAGATGTCCTGATGAATTCAGTAGGACTGTGTATTCAGGGTAATTTGACAGAGGTTACAAACCCTGTAATAGTCGGGCGTGATTTCAATGTACTCCTCAATCCTGCTCGAGATAGATCGAATCCTAGGCAGCAAGTGACAGCCCCGCACACAAGACGAGTAATGATTAATATGATTCACGATCTGGGTTTGGTTGACATTTGGGATGCCAAAGGAGGAGCGGGGTCTGGGTACACCTACTTTAGCAAAAAACACGGCCACTCTTCACGAATAGATTACATTCTTACAGATCAAGTAGGTCTAGATAGAGTGGGCGAGATCTCTGTTCTGCCATGTATCCTCTCAGACCAGGCCCCGATAACAGTCTCTTATACAGGAAGTACAGCTAAACCCCCCTTCCGGTGGACGCTAAATAGAGCTATGTTGTTAAATCAGGAGTTAATATGTAACATGAAGGAATCTTTTTTTTTTTTTTTAAACCTTTTTTTATTAGCATTGTGCATCACAGAGTCATGACAGTAACAGCATCAATAATCCAATACAGTATCAATTACGGTACATTCAGCGGACAAATATCATCTTCACAAGGTAAGGGACAGCATAGATGCATTCCTTCAATGTCTCGGAGCCAGAGGTCACTGCGCCTGTATCATTCCCTCATCCAACACAGCTAAATAAGTAGCAGGGGGGGGCCTCCCCACCTCCGTATTCAGGTAATGCATCCGGTAAGGAGGAGAGCAGTCCCTAGTATCACTAGCCCATGGTCTGCCCAACCCCAACTAGTGTCCCAGTTATGTCACCTGGTAGATTAGTATGTTATCTGTGTGCCAAGTGTGCGTGGCTCCGCTTAGCACCTCAGGGGGCTGTCTGTGGGAGGACAATTAAGAGCGGAGCACAGCGGGACAAGGCCCGTGCTATCATGTGGGATGCAGTATGGCGGGTGTGGCGTATAGTGCCTACGAATGCTCACAGGCCCGGTACCGGCTCGTCATCTCCAGAGGAGTCGCTGTGGGTCGCTTGAGACAACCAGTAGACCTGTAAGGGGGACCAAAAGTCACTGGGTTTACAGCGGGCAGGCAACAGGTCTGCACAAACGCCGTGTTGGTCCTGGCAATACGTGAGATCGTCCAGCCACTCCTTAAATTTTGGTGCCCTGCCCCTCCCCCACCTGCAAGCAATTCTCCGTTTCGCAAGTAGCAGCGCTAGATCGACAAATTTGCGGTCCGACTTGGGTACGTTTTTGGTATATCCCAGCAGCATCACTACCGGTTCAATGGTAAGAGGGCCATCAATCATCACCTGGAGCGCAGTATGGACCTGCTCCCAGTATTCCTGTATTACGCCACATTCCCAGGCCAGATGGAGGAAACCTGCGCCCTCTGCACGGCATCCCGCACATCTGTCGTCTTCCGAGAGCCCAAATCGCAGTTTCCTGACTGGGGTATAATAATATCTCTGTATGAACTTGTAGTGGATAATTTTCAGTCTACAACTAGAGGAAACTCTGGCAGTAACCAAGCAGCAGTATCTCCACTGTTCGTCAGTAAGTGCAGCGGGTGGGTCAGAGTCCCAGGCAGTTCGTGCCTTGGACAGAACAAGGGGGCGTTGCTCCCAAATGGCTGTGTATAGTTTCGACACCAAGTGTCTGCCGTCCGACACGAGCATGACGTGTAGTGGCAAGACTGTGCCCGGTTCCTCCGGGTAGCCAGGAATTATCTCCTTCATACCCTGACGGAGTCGGATGTAATAGAACACTTCCATTGGCGTCGGGGGAGTAGCCCGGAAGATCTGATCCTTTGTGCGGAACAGTTTCTCCTGAAACAAATCACCCCAGGTATGAAGTTGGACGCGGCTGCACATGGATCGAAATCCATTTTCCGTCAAGAGCGATAGTTTCGGATGGTACGAAAGGGGCAGGGCCGGTGAGTAGAGCATGGGGGCTTCCAGTAATTTGAGCACTCTACGCCACGCGTCCATGGTGCAGATAACAGTTGTGGCAGGCGTCTCGACGTCGCCAACCAAGCCCAATAGCATGCCATTGAGCGGCAGTGGGTGTACGATCCAATCCTCAGCCGCAACCTGAGGCATAAAGGGAGTGGGGTTAATCCAGTAGTAAGCATGTTGAGCCTGAGCACTGAGGTAATACACCTCCAAGTCTGGTACGTCGAATCCGCCCTTGTCATACGGCTGTGTCAATACCTTCCAGCTGAGGCGCGGTTGTTTTCCGCCCCAGAAAAGGCGAAGCAGTTCAGACCGGAGTCTTTTAAAGAAATAGGCTCCCGGGTAATAAGGTATATTTTGAAAGAGGTACAAGAAACGTGGAAGGATGACCATTTTTATCAGGGAGGCTCTACCCGCCATCGACAGCGGGAGGGCTAACCAGCGAGTTACATTGTCGGCCAATTTGGAGATGGCCACCCCATAGTTCAGTCGGACCGTGTCCTCCTTATTGAGTGATACTACTATTCCCAAGTATTTCAAGTCAGTACTACACCACTCCAGCGGATAATCAAACGGGAACTGGGCTACTGAGGGCGTGAGGGGGAAGAATTGCGACTTATTCCAATTGATGTGCACTCCGGAGATGCCACCAAACAATACAAATTCCCTCAAAAGTGGGTTGAGGTGTTCTCGTGGGTGTCGCACATACAAAGTAACGTCGTCCGCATAGAGGGATATGCCGATCTGTCTTTGGTTACAATTAAAGGCGCTGTCCTTATGTAACTGCCGGATCCTGCAAGCCAGGGGTTCGATTGCCAGGGCAAAAAGCAGGGGTGACAGGGGGCAGCCCTGTCTAGTCCCCCTCGTGATCGGCATCTGCGCCGACAGCACTCCGTTGACGACGACCCTAGCAACTGGAGAGGTATAAAGCAATGTCACCCAGGCTATGAAAATCCGGGGGAAGCCCATTCTGCCTAAGATGGCCAGTAGATAGCCCCATTCGACCGAATTGAACGCCTTGGTGGCGTCCAGGAACACAGCAGCGACCGGCAGGTCTGGCGAGATGGTAGGTATGAGGGAGAACAAGGTGCGGAGGTTATGAGACGTAGCTCTCCCTGGGACAAATCCAGATTGATCCGGCAGTACCAGGGTAGTCATAAGTAGGGATAGTCTAGTCGCGAGCACCTTCGCTAGAATCTTCGCATCACAGTTTAGCAGCGATAAGGGCCTGTAGGCGTCGGTATCTTTCGGGTCTTTCCCCGGCTTGAGCAGCGAAGTGATCGCCACCTCCCTCATAGAGCAGTATCCCCTCCTCTAACGACTCCTCAAACACCTCCTTCAGTACTGGTGCCATTATGTCGATGTAGCATTTATAAAATTCGGCCGGTAGGCCGTCCAGTCCTGCAGCTTTGCCGTTACTGAGTGACATGATCGCTTCCCGGATCTCATCGATCTCAAAGGGACATCCCAGGAATGCCCTATCACCATCGCTCAGCCAACACAGTGCAATGTCGTCCAGGAAACCACCGAGTTCCACCTCCCCAGTCTGCTGTGTGGTATACAGCCGTTTATAGTGCTGCAGGAAGGTGTCCTGTATCCCCTTAGAGTCCTGGTAGGTCCTGCCTGCACCATCAGAGATTTCTAATACGTGTGTGGCAAACCGTGGATGCCGTGTGAGTGCCGCTAGAACTTTTCCCGGCCTATCCCCCTCGCAATAGCGCCTAGCCGTCCAATATTTGCCGCGGAATTTGGCTTCCCTGGCTGCTTCCTCCTCATAAGTTGACAGCTTGGCTCTGAATGCCATCGCTAGGTCAGGGCAAGGATTACCGACCATCTCCGCTTCTAACGCCTTAAGTTCCGCTTCAATGCTCGTTAGTGTACGTACAATTTCCCTTAACACGCCACAGCTCTTAGATATTGTAACACCTCGCACAGTCACTTTGAAAGCTTCCCATACCGTTTCGACCTTATCAACAGTCCCCTTGTTCCTAGGGAAGAAGGCCTCAATTTCCTCTCCGAGTTCCTGTTTGAAGACCGGGTCAAGGAGGGCCGAGGGGAAGAGTCGCCACGGCGGGCGTACTCTTGCATAGGCAGGCATATCCAGGACAGTTAATACGGGGCAGTGGTCCGAGTATGTACGAGGCAAATGTCTCACCTTGACGACCCCACCAGCTAGACCCCGGGAAATGAAACAGTAATCGATCCTGGCCCATGAGCGTGCGTGTGTGGTGAAGTGGGTGCCCTCCCTAGCTGCGGGTGTGTGTGCCTCCAGCTGTCTAATAATCCCGCTTCCGTCAGTATGCCTTGCAGCGCGTCCCTAGCTTTCGTGTTGTACTGTCCGCTACCGTCTGATCTGTCCGCCCCCGGGTGTAAGGAAAGATTTAAGTCCCCCCCCAGACTACGTGAGTGGCCTCGACTTCTAGTGCATGTCCCCATAACGTCAAGAAGAACCCTGGTGTGTCAATGTTGGGTGCATAGCAGTTTATGAGCATTATCACATCAGTGCCCAGTCTCCCCCAAAGGATCACGTATCTCCCCTCGTTATCCGTTCGAACTCCCAGCTTCTGGAACGCCAGTCTTTTATTACCCAAAATGGCCGTGCCCCTGGAATAGGTGGAATAGGAGGAAAACTCTCTCACAGTCGCCCATCTATTTGCAAACTGAGGGGTACATCGCGGATTCAGGTGAGTCTCCTGGAGCATAGCTATCTGCACCTGGTGTCTATCTAAATATCTTAGTACATTTCTGCATTTCCGTGGGTTATTGAGGCCACGAACATTCCAGGACAGTATAGATACAGTATTCAAAGCGTGATCACCCGTGCTTATCATCACATCCCTGTAACCAATAAATGCAGAGTGCCTCGGCCCTCCGCGGTGCCGCATCATGTACCAATAACCTCATCGTACAGTACTGTCGGTCCTTCCGATCACTCATGCTGGTACAACCTGCAAATCCAGTCCTAACACACATGCCATGACCACCATCCGCACAATCATTTTCTCCCACAACAATTCCCACCCCAACAAGTAAACGTTCCTACTTCCACAACATACAGCAACACAAACCCCATTCCCCTAGTCCTCCCCCAACCCACTGAAGCAACCCAAACTTGCCAGTACTATGACCCCTCCCCCCACCCCAAACCCCGTACTCAATAACCATAGAAAAACCATGTGGGGAATCCCCTCCTGGGGGCATCAGAGGTACACATCCACTCACCCCAACACTTCCCTCCCATCCCGCATATACCATATGGGGAAGACAGAGAAGAAGGGGTGGTGCCTGGCATGCATTAGTCCTGCAGATTTAAACCTAGACATAAATCAACAGCGCCGGACCCACAGCCCCTCAATTACAGAAGACATCAATAATTTCAATGGTACCACCCATATACCAGCTACCGCTTGCAAAGTCACCTGTAGTGCCATCAGTTCGTGCATCCCAAGCATCAGTTAAGCAGCGGAGTAGTTTACACCAGCATGATCAGTAGTCTGCTGGAGGTCTATGGTGCAGGAGGGCAGTTACCCACGTCCCCCTGTGAAGGATAATACCACCCCAGAGCATCCAGGGCATAGATTCCAACTAAACCGCCAGCAGTGCCCAGGACCTGCACCAGCATTTTGATAGGGTGCAAGCGGTCAGGTCATCGTGAGGGTACCTTTATGATTCATCTTGTTCAGCAGGATTCCCTCCCGCTACATCTTCTTCCTCGTTCCGCCTATCTCTTCCATCAGTGCGGAGTCTCTTAACATAATCCTCAGCGTGCTGCGGGTTCGTGAAGAAGTGTTGTTTGCCCTGATGGGTTACCCAGAGCCGTGCCGGGTACAAAAGTGCGTAGTCGACCTGCATGTCTCTCAGTTTCTTTTTCACATCCAGGAATTTCCTCCTTTGGTCTTGTACCATGGGCGTGAAATCTGGGTATAGGGAGAACTGTACACCATCACAGGACAAATTCCGGTGTGTACGAGCTGCGCGCAGTGCCACGTCCCGATCTCGGTAGTTAAGTAACCGGGCAATGATAGGCCGCGGTTGCGCCCCCGGCTTGGGGATCGGGCCCAAAGAGCGGTGCGCCCTTTCAACGATGAATTGGTTCGAGAAGGCCTCCTTGCCTACCGCTGTTAGCAGTATACGTTCAACATAGTCCTCCATGCGTCCAGTGTTGGTGGACTCCGGAACCCCAGTGACGCGGATGTTATTGCGTCTACTCCTCACCTCCAACTCCTCATTCTTCGCCGCTATCACTCTGAGGACATTATCCATGCGGGTGAGGCGCGTTTCGTGTGTCGCGGCAGTGTCCTCCGTAGTGGAAATGCGTCGCTCTGCCTCCGACAGCCGTTCTTCGTGGACCTCCACTTTTTGCACGACGCCATCCATCCTGGAGGACAATCGATCCACCTTATCCACGACAGTGGCGAAGCCCTGTCGCATCTCCTCTATGATCAGGCGCAACTCAGGTGTCATGAGCGCAGGAGGAGGATCGGCGCTTGTTGGTCCTGAGGAGCTCCCGGCACCTGTCGTGCCACGTGTTGGTTTTTTTGCAGGCGTGGGTTCGAAGGACAGTTTGGGTTGTTTGGCATCGTTTTTGCCCATAGTGCCCTATCTGCGGGCGCCCAGTGGTTCCAGTGAGTGGAGTACACACCCGCTCCCAAATCAGAGCACTCGCTACAGTCGTCCCCAACGTGGCCGCCTAGATACAGGAGCAGCAATGGTGGATCCGCAGTGTTCAATATGCCTCTTGCGTATCCTCTCACACCAACCCTTTAGATCAGGGCCACTCGGGAGCACTCACGCTGGCAGTCGGGTCGCCGCCTCCCGGGGCTCAGCTCAGCAGTCCACTACAGCGGGAGCGCCCTGGGTTATGAAGGGCAGTGGGGCGAGGCGAGTGTTGGTATGCCCACGCCGTAGTCGCAATGGGGAGACCGCCGATATTAGCTTGCGACCGCCGGCGTCGCCCCAGGCCGCTGTATATGGGTGCAGCGGCGGCGCTGGTGTGTCCCGGGGGGGTCCGCCGGGAGACGTGTAGTGCGGTCAAGGATGTCTGTAGTAACCCTCGTAGGGTCTAGGGAAGCACACACCCTCCAGTCTGCTGCCGTAGTAAGGGCACTGGTGTGACAAGCAGCCTCTCCCCTCTGTGTAGTGTCCTTAGGGGGGGGCGAGACTCACCTCCGCTAGTCTCCAGCGACCTCTCAGCAGGCCGTCCGCCTCTCCGGCCGAGTTACGCGTCTTCGAGGCCTAGCCGCCTCGTGGGAAGCCGCAGTCTCAAGCTGCACAGCGCCCGGTCCTTTTCAGCAGCTCTCCGCAGCAGCGCACCCCGGGGCCCGTTCTCAGCGCCACCGCTCAGGCTCCGGATCTCGGATCTCCTCCGGATTTGGTCAGGCACTGCAGCTCGGGTGTGTCTGGCATCGGTGCAAGTTTCAGGCGTCTATCTGCAGGGAAAGCGGATCAATGGAGGATGATTCTGGCCAGGCAGCCAGAGCCTCACAGAAGTGCGGCCATTAGCTTGTGCGCCCTCTAGCGCCCCCCAACATGAAGGAATCTACTTCTATTTTTTTTATAGATAATGTAGGGTCCACCTCCCCAGAGTATGTATGGGACGCCTTTAAGGCCTATATACGCGGAGTACTTCGCAGCTGGATCCTAGATAGGAACAGGAAAGATAGGCAAGGATTCAAAACCCTGGAATTAGAGGTAGCTAGATTGGAGGAAGCAAGGTCGAACTCCCAACCGGAGGAAACCCCTCTAATCCTTAAAGAATTAGAAAGAGTTCGCTCTGAATATAAAACCAAGCTGGATGAAAAAGTAAGGGCCCAGTGGAAGGTGCATAGAATGGAACAGTATGAGTATGGGGAAAAAGCAAGCGCGACCCTGGCTTGGAAGACAAAAGCTGACAGAGCAAAGAACAACATTAACACGCTAATAATCGATGAGGCAGACGCCCCGTCTAGTAAACACAAAGACATGCAGCTGCGTCTGGTGTCCCTATTTTCTCAGCTATATAAAGAGGATGGTACATCGGATATCAACAGTATCAATACATGGTTGAACAATAAAGCTCTACCACTGCTAACTGAGGAAGGCCAGGAGATGTTAGAAAGGCCGATCACAGTGTAAGAAATTAAGCTCCACATCAAAAAAATCAAGAACAACAAAGCGGCAGGGACTGACGCTCTTCCCGGAGAGGTCTATAAAGTCCTTGAAGAAATAATTATACCTAGATTGCACGAGTTATTTAATTACATATTTATACAAGGAGGGGGAATCCCCCATCCTGGAAGGAAGCAACAATTGTGCTCATTTTAAAACCTGGAAAGAGCCCCCTAAAGGTCGATTCCTATAGACCAATCTCCCTGCTGAATGCTGATTATAAGATCTTTACCGGTATTTTAGGAGGGAGATTGGTCAAGATAATACCACAACTAATCTGAATAGAACAGAAAGGCTTTGTTCCAGGTCGGCACATTCAAGAACAAACTTTGCAATTAATAGGATGCATAGATTGGGCAGTGACGCAGGCAGAGCCTCTTGCAGTGGCTGCTTATGACGCAGCAAAAGCTTTTGACCGCGTTAGCTGGGTCTTTCTTTGGGAACCCCTTAGAGTAATGGGGTTCGGACCATCGTTTATAAACAAAATGCTATGAGGGTGCGTCGGCCGATATTCTTCTTAACGGGAGTTTGACACCTAAATTTGAGATTCAGAGAGGAACGCGTTAGAGGTGTCCCATCTCCCCCCTGTTGTTCAATATTGATATGGAACCTCTAGCTCAAACACTTAGGGGGGTCATTAGGATGTCGGGCGGATGGCCTCCTCCAGGCTGGCGGTAGCCATCGCCGGCCTGGCGAAGGCAATCCACCCGACATCCATTGCCCAATTCCCCCCGCCATATTAGGATGGCAAGGGGGACCGCGTCGGTGAAAAACACCGCCTGCCTGTTTTCCGCGGAAAATGTTTAGCATGGTGGTGGTGTCTGCTAGACACCGCCAGCCATATTACAATGGGCATTTTTCAATGCCTTTCTGTGGCGGCAATGCCGCCACGGAAAGGCAGGCGGACTTCACTTTGTGGGCCCCCTGCGGGCCCCCAGCGTGAAGCACAGTTGGGGGATGCACACGGGGGGGTACCTATGGTACCCCCCTGCATTTGCATAATGAAAGCGGCAGGCACCGCGCGGTGCCTGCCGCTTTCATTATGCAAATGCTGCAATGCATTTTCAGCATTGTGGCGGGTGGTGCAGAGAGCACCGCCCGCCACAATGCTGAATATACTGGATGTGCCTGCCACTGTGTCGGGCACATCCTAATACCACCCCCGGGACCCCCGCCCTTAAGGTGGGCGGTCCCGTTTTACGATAAAGAGGAGGGCGGGAAAAGCCCATCCGCCATCCTAATGAGCCCCTTAGACTAGACCCCCTAATCACCCCGTTCTGCGTGCAGGATCTTAACATTAAATTTGCTTTGTATGCAGACGACCTACTGATCTACACTAGTAACCCCATAGAGGTTTTCCCCAAAGTAGAGAACATTCTAAGTGATTTTGGCAGGTACTCAGGGTACGCAGTTAACTCTGATAAAACGGAGATAATGTGTTGGGGGATTGAAGGTTGGGATAGAAGTGTCAGTACAGAATGTAAATACCTGGGGATAAATATTGTGCAGGATGTGGTGAATATCCCCTTGACAAATTTAAAGAGAGTTTTGAAGGAGATTGATCATCTTTTTCTTAGGTGGAAAAAGCTACCACTTACAATCTACGGCCGCGTTAACATTGTTAAAATGGTAATCTTACCCAAGCTGACTTATCTTTTTAGCGCTATCCCCCTAGACTTTCCAGGCAAACATTTAAGTAAAATACAGGGTAAGATTGTAAGTTTTATGTGGGCCAATAGGAGCTCCAGATTGTCATGGAAGAAACTAAAGAGAAGGTTAATTAAGGGGGGGTCTAGCTTTACCTGACGTCCTCTGCTATTGTATGTCATTCCAGTTTAAAAATATCCGTTGCCTATTGTCTAGCCCAACCGGAAATAATCGGGGGAGGATCCTGAGCGCCATGGTCAATCACGAGGGAGGCGGCGAGGGATTTTTGTATAAGTTTGGGGCCCCCAGGTTCTTTAAAAAAGTCTGTCTGAAGGTGATCAGATCTGCACTAAATACTTGGCAAAACCTCCAGGCAAGGTGGGGGATAAAATACTTTTCAGAACTTGCCCCAATATGGGAGTCCCCGGGACTTCCTGAGTGCTTGAAGGACGGCCTAGCTGCCCCAATCGCGCGTGCAGGTATTTTGGTGTGGTCTGAGTTAATATCTTCAGATGGGGTCTTACCATGGTAAGTCCTGAGAGCAAGGATTGGAGATACCTTTTCTCGCTTTAAATTTCTACAACTATGTTCATGGTATGAGGCAGAAAAAGGAAATACAGGGGGTAATTATGAGGTGGAGGCAAAGCTCCAAAATATAGCTCCAATTAAGAAAGAAATAGGACTATGGTATGGTAGTTTATTAGATAGGGAAGACACTCAATTACCATCACCACACTTGGCTTGGAGGGCATCTATTTTGGAGGATAGTTCTTTGGAGCTCTACTTCCTGTCTCTTAAAAATGTGTATACATTTGTGAAGCCTGCTTCTCTTAAAAAAAAACATTTCTACACCATTAACAGGTTGTACTATACCCCCCCAAAAATTGCTAAGTTTGCCCCGAATCCACACTCCAGATGTCCCAGATGTGGTTTGATAGAAGCAGACGATCTTCACGGGTTTTACGAGTGCACTCAGCTAAAGGGCTACTGGGGCAATATAGAGAAGGCATTGACGGGTATCTTTGGGGTGGAAATCACTCTAAATCTAAAGTTAGTTATATTTGGATTGGGTACAGGTATTATCACCTTCGAATCAGGACAATATATGGGCCTCTTCTTATGCTTGATCCTGCTGGCCCGATGAGAGATCTGCATATTATGGAAAGACCCCGCCCCCCCTCCTATGAGAAGTAGGTTCGAGTGGCTTTGAACATGGCAAGACTGGAACGTAGCGAGAGAAACATCTGGTCGCCCTTGGTTTGCTGGGGTAAGGAACTAAGGCGGATCTACCTTTTGGTCTGATGATTACACCACGCCTCATACAAAGATGCTTGCCTGGTGGGGCCGAAAGCGAATGCAGGAACCTGGACCCAGGGCGCCTAGGATCAGTAGGGTCTTATATGTGACAATGGCAGACGCTTACGGTGAAATGAGGACTAAAAAAAAAAGGACTGTGTATGTGGAACTTGGTTTACTAGCATTCATCAGAGAATGTTGGCCTGGTTCCTAGCTAGCTTACAGTGCCCCATCAGGACCCCTACGCTTACCAGGGTGGCAGATGGTATCAGCATCTATATTCACCAAGGAATCATGGAAACAGATCTACCCTTTGATTTGTTTACTTTTTCATACACATGGTAAACACAAGAAATATACAAATTAGGTGTTAAAGCATTTATTAAAACAATCACATTGAGAAGGAATAACACCAGGTACATGCCTCCAAATATACTGGAAACCAATGAGTGTGAAAATACAGAATCATGGTGAATATGGAAAGGAAGGTGGTAACAAACAAAGACCCAATCACTTTGAAAAAGTGTACCACACCCGCAGTATTGAAGCATAAATATTCCGTGCACAATTTTATAAACATGCGGCGGCAGGTTTGTGCGTAGGAGCAATTTTACTTCAGAAGAAGACCGTGCTACTTGAAGATCAAATGTTTCTTGAGTAGATGTTAGGGGAACGTCCCTTTGAAACATGAAGGACTTTTGTCTCCTACACTTATCAAAGTTAAAGTTAAAAATTGAATAGAAGGCCATACTGTAACTTCTTCAATCTCGTGCATTGGAGGAAATAGCACATTGTTACAGCACATAACAACTCTGGAAACTGTCACCACATATAGCATTTCTGGTTTCATTTCACAACAACCCTTGTCATTTAGGATCAAGTAATTTCCATTGGTAAGTAATTTAAAATCAGATAACACACCAGATTTGCCATGGAGGTATTTTATGGCCCATGAAGTGTCACCAATTTGCAAAGTAATGAATGGCCGACAGAAGTTTCACATTAGTTTTCGCTAATGAAAACCTCAGTTTCTCCACTCAGTCACTTGTAATTGAAAGGCAAAAGCCATGTTTCATGAACAAAACTCACCCCTAACTCATCATATATTTCCACTGGAAAATGTTTCAGACAAGATGTAAACTGAAATGTGGATATCGGCAGTGTGATAAATCCTTGAATGAGCCATATCGCAGATGGTGTCTCGGTTACTGTGAAAGGCAATTTCCCTAAACACTCAATGTAAAGCATTGTGTATGTGGCATCTTCTTTTGCCACCAATTTCTGTTTGTGTGTTAAATTAAATGACAAAAACAAGTTTGTTGCATTTAGGTATTCCCAAGGCATGCAGTATGATTTTAAAACTTACAATGTCTAACTCAATTGCATAACAAATCTAAGCTGTACTAGAGACAGGTCGTTTTGTATAACATTGAATGCAGATGAAATAATATTTTTCAAAGAATAAATCCAAGTAAACAATATAGTCATGCCGTTATCTACAACAGCCAGAATCTTTTCCAAATGGATCCTGTCAATTTGTCTTAAGCGTTTAGCAGCTTCATGCTTAGAAATGTTCCACAGCTCATCGTAAGTGACGTAAATTAAGGATTTCAAATGTGGAGGCCTAGGATCCCACAAGAAATCTTGTAAATCCAGGTTTGCAGAAAGGAGAGAAAAATGTTCTCTACTTCAGAATGGGTGGAATGCTGTAACAATTGCTGGCATAACTTTCCTACACTAAAAGTGGTAACTAGTCCTGGGTGTTGTGTCTACATGTATCAGGGATCTAGTCGACTAGCTTTAAACCCGATGGAAGAGTTTCGAAAACAAGTATAACAACCATGAGTGTCCATTGGACACACTAACTACAGGCCTGAACTTGAAATTGAAGAATTATATGTACCATTCTGCACCATACTATTTATTTGTTCTTCTGTGAAATTTGCAAATTGTTGCCAATTGTCAAAACGTGCAATAGCAAGGAAAACTAGGTGTGTTCAGCTCTTTCATTTTTGCCAAACGTAGGCAGGAAGTTGCTGCACTGTTTTATTAACAAAAATCATCTGTTTAGGGATTAAACAAGCTCTAAATAAGGTGTAAAGACCCTGCACTTGCCAGTGTTTTGTTCCCCAAATTGATTTCAATGCAATGTTTTCTTTCCAACAGTCATAGCCTGGTATGGCCAGATGAATGAATCTTATTAATTTTGTGTTGGTCACATATTGTTCTTCTTTGGGCAGCGGGTTATAACCAGAGAAATAGGTGTACTTTCTCTAATAAGTGTTTGAACTGCACTCTGGTGGTGTCAAGCAATGTTCCCATTGTGCGTATTTATAACCTGTATGTGGAGTACTAGCTCTGTGTAAACAGTGATGGGCATAGTAATGATAGCAAAACATTTCACCTTAATTAGCGGAATTCAGATATAAGTCCTCATTTTTTATTGCATTCTAATATTCCAGTTCAGATAGCATACTTTTTACAATGTCCACGTTCCACTCATCAGAGATGGAGCCAGGAGTAATGATGTTATCCATAGCAACCCTGAAAACATAGAGAATCTGCAATGCTTCTATAGGACCAAAAATATCAAAGTGGACCTTATCCCGCACAATTCTATCAGAGAAAGGAAAAGCAGAAATGTACATAAGAGACAGGTCTCTTCGCACTTTATGTGAAGAAGAATGAGGCCTCAATAACTCAGCTACCAATTCAACAGCTGAACTGGAAGGTAATGTCCATTTAAAAAAAAAAAGACAAATACTGTCACACAGCCAATCCAAATGAAGAGTAAAGCAGTGAAAATGTAATCTAAATGTAGAACCATGGATGAATCAGATTAGCCTGATTCAGCCAAATAAGAAAAGCGTGTACACCATATATTGAAGTGTGCGAAGAGTCAGAAGAAAAATCATCTATGTCTGCAAAGTAGCCAGAAGCAGTCTGTGCAAAAACAGGGACCTCGCGTGGTAAAGGAGAATTGGTAGACACCTGCAAAGGTGATTATAGCAAACTCTTTGGTTGGTGATCTTCTCATACAATAGACTCACAATTTTAGGAATCCAGCTGGCAGTTGCTGGTTGCACCTTCACTTCATCAGTGGCAGAACATTTAGAAATTTCATCTGATTGCTCATCTCAGAAGATTTGTAGTTCTTGTAAGACACTGAAATGTGTATTGATGTCAAAAGCTGTGTCTGCCACCACTGCGCCAGGATTGTCGAGACCTGGGACATACATCTGAAACCCAAAGAGGCACTCATAGTAAGTACGACCACCCAGGGATCTTCTAGGGAGAGTATTACAAGCTCTCTGGACGCCATACAAGTGGTGGACCAAACTATGACCTGAACCTAATAGTCTAGCTGTGAAAGACTGCCTTAAATCACTCTTTTTTCTTCCCACTATCACATTTTCCTTAGGATGATAGGAGGAGGAATAATGAACATCAATACTCACGGTACCCATGGTGAGCCCTAGAGGTGAACGCAGGTCCTTGGTCCAAGTAGAATGCTGCCATTGCATATGTGCCAATAAAGGCTTGTAAGTGCTTATTAATAGTTTGAGCGTCAACCGATTAAATGAACCGTCTGAATTTAGAGGTCCACAGTGATCCAAATACACACAAGCTAACGGCTTTGATGAGATTAGAAGAGGTGTCTGAGTGGGTGAGTCATGGTGGAACTGTTAATTTGCTGGCAAATGTTACAGCTAAGGACATATTGCTTAGTCGTTCTGTACAGACCATGCCACCAGTAGCGTTTCTGTATTAGAGAAACTGTGGCCATAACACTTGCATGGGTAGATGCCAACACTTCATGAAAGCTACTATTAATTCTAGCCTGTGGTCCTGGTTGGGTATCACTCGATCACCATCCAAAGGAATGCAAACAAAAGGGATGTTTTAGGCACTCAGTAGGTAGGAGTTTCCAGGCGGTTTATGGTTCTTACCTGGTCTTGAAATTAGTCGCATTGCCCACTGGTAGGCTTTCACACAGTGGCTATGTGGTTAATATGCCTTACTATTGACAGTGTTCAGTTTTTGTGTGTGATAATAGTACAGTTTGCTTATGTTATTATGTTTTTCTCTTTCATCTTCTGATCCTTAAAACATCCCCTGTTTTTCCGGCTTTCTTTTGTAGGAACAGTGCACACTTGGGTGACTTTTGGGTCTTTATGCCCTGATGAATTTAGCCTTCCACTCAAGTATGGAAATGAAGCATGGCAGCCTTTTTATATATCTTGGTCAAAGCATGTTATTGAGGTTTTATGATGAGCCTGGGCACACACATTAAAAATATTTTCATAGATGCCATGTAGACTAATTTTTAAGTATTGTTTTGTACAGATGGGAAGAAATTGACGCTCAGAATTTGAGGACCTTTTTTACAATAAGGGTGCAGTTGTTTGATACAAAGGTTGAGAGTTAGATGGATCTATTATATACATTCGGTATAGATATGGATATACACACTATATAAGGTTTCCCTGCCACAATAGGAAAGTGCCAATGTTAATAGTATGAGCTAGTTAGCAAGCATTGGCCAACATGCTCCCATTGGTTGCTTTTGTGAGGCAATTTCTATTTTTTCACCAAATACCCCTTATTAAGAGGTGTTGGATCTGTTGGCACTAGATCCTCTTTTATTTATGTACACCCTTGTAGCTCACCTGACCCTGAGTTTTACCAGAGCAGGTTGGCGCCCTAAACTAGTTTTACCGCAGGGACCCTACCCTATGGCATTCAGTTTATAGGAATTTTCTGTGGGAGGTATGTGACACAGGGGCTTGGTTTTTGTTTAGTTCCTTTTTTCTCATTGGAAGCAATACACAACAGCAGAGCCATTCACAGTCATGTGACCCAGAACACTGGCAGCAAGGCACAGTTGGTTTGGTCAGGAAAATGTCAACTTTATAAAAGTAAAATTTTGAGAATAGTAACTTAAAATACGACTTTACCATTTAAGAGGATTTTAAATAACTATTCATTTGAGTGTAAATAGTATATCGATATCTGGTCCCAAACTGAAGTAACAGCTTATTAAAGGTAATAAGGTAACCCAGTGTTAGTCTAAGGGAGAGACATGCCTTACAACAGAGAAACACAACTTTAGGGGCTTTTAACTGCAGAGACATGTAAAAAGTAAACCCACATGTCCTAATTTTTAAATACCATGTGCCTTGCCCTATGAGAGTTAATTGCCTACTTCAGGAGTGACTTATATGTTTTAAAAAGGACGCCTTTGGCCTGGCAAAAGGTATATTTTGCCAGGTCAAAATGCCAATTTAAAACTGTACTAGGAGCTGCAGTGGCAGATTTTAGACATGCCTTAAAAGGCCTATTTTGTGGGTGGCACAATGAGTGCTGCGGCCTACTACTGGTAGAGTTTAATTTGCAGGCCCTGTTTGGTACATATAGTACCCTATAATATGGTCTTAGGGGTATATGTATCAAAAAAATGTTTTGCTAGACCTTAATTGTGATTTTTAGCAAATCGATATTAAGGTAGAGCAAAATGAAATGTATGTAGGGGTCGCAATTTTAATTGTGATTCCTAAGTATTCCTTAATTGCGAATCGCAAATTGCCAGTTGCACCCCTGAAATATGCATGTGTGCACATGTGGTGTGGGCACCTCATAGCATGAAAAATGAAAAAAGTTAATTTTCTAGGAAATCGCAAATTACCACCAACTTGAAGTTGGTGGTAATTTGTGATTTCTTAAGGCAAATTCGCACAACTTGGGTGCTTTCAGAATTTCACTTAAGGAATTGCAATTTGTGATTCCTTAAATGCATTCGCAAAATAGGGAATCGCTAATTTTGTGATTCCCTATTTTGCGAAGGCCTTTTGGGATGATACATCCCAAAAGGCTTTTTCCTGTTCACAAACGATTCTGAGAATCGGCTTGATACATATGTCCCTAAATAAATTAAATATACCAATCAGGTGTAGCCTAATTTTACCATGTTTAAATGAGAAATCACAAGCACTTCACCACTAGTTAGCATGGAAAAAGTGCTAAAGTCAACCAAAACGAGTTCAGCAAAGGAAGGCATAGGAAGGCAAAAACCTGGCAGTACCCTGCAAATAGGGTAGGGTCGAAGATATTCATATGAGAAATTGAGCACCCTAATATTCTAGTGACCTCAATATAGAATAAAAAGGACTAGGGATTCATCTGCCATTGTAAAACCCCATAATGCTTGATTGGCTTTTTGAACCCTTAAATTTTGATTTGCATTCTGGCTGATGGCTGGTATATTAGGACTCAGCAATAGAATGGGTAAACTGGCATGGTATTTTAATTGAGGTGTAACTCCTGATACTAAAGGTTTGGCTTGACATGGAAGCAAGACATAAGCAATATGCTGGATGGTGCGTAAAATTTATAGCTATTATTCTATAAAATAAATATTGGCAGCCAGACTGCAAGTACTATTTTATTTACGGCTAAAGGATTATTGATGATGCTGTTCATTTTTAAAGTTGATTATTATGACAGTAGGTGGGCCTATAACAAGGGTGTGGGCCTACAGGCAAAGTCAGAGGCAGAAAGGCTATAAGGCTATTAGAAAATTCCATCTGATAAGGGTAAAATGTTCCAAGTTACAAAAGAAGAAATAGAGAGACAAGCATTGGAATGTTGGAGCAGAAGGCTCCTACCAGCCATTATTAGCCCAGAGCAACTCCATTGTCTTCAATGGGGCTCTCAGAATTCCAATGTTCCAATATAGCCTTATAGCCCGCCGTAGTGGCTATACCGGCTATTAAAGGCCAGCTCCCGCGTTAAAGGCCAGAGCCGAAGGCAAGGGACTTCAACAAGTGACAGGACTTTAATAGCCGGTATAGCCCTGCTACGAAGGGGCTATAAGGCTATTAGAACATTCTGCCACTAGAGGGCAGAATGTTCTAACAAATTAAAGAAAGGCTTCTCAAAGCTCGAGGGGATTTAAATCCCCTCGAGCTCTGAGAGGCCTTGTAACACATTGGAATGTTGCTTTGCTGGCCTTTACCGGCCCGTAGAAGCAGGGAGCACTCCATTGTCTTCAATGGAGCTCCCAACATTCCAATGTTCTAATATAGCCTTAGAGCTTGTCATAGCAGGCTCTACCAACCATTAACGGTCCGCTGTAGTTTTACGGGCCCGAGCCACAGGCGCTGGCTTTTAACAAGGGTGCCGGCCATTAAATGACAAGAAGAGCCCGCTACAGAGGGCTCTAAGTCTGTTTTGTCCCTAGGAGGCAGAATGTACTAATTTTTAAAACAAAGGCCTCATGGAGCATGTGGGGGTTGAAATCCCATTGGGCTCCATGAGGCCTTTGTTCACAGCAATAGCTGTGAACAAACATTGGAATGTTGATGTTCAGGGCTTGTACCAGTCATTAGAAGCCCTGGGCACTCCATTGGCTTCAATGGAGCACTCAACATTCCAATGTTCTAATAGCATATATGTAACCACCTGTAGATAATTACTTTAGCACTGATGTCAATATGAATTGTCAGTATTTGTCCTGCTTTCCAACCAGCCACCCCTAGATTTGCAACAGGCAGTCCAATATGGCAATAAGGAGGAAATCAAATGACAAGACTATAGAAGTTGCTTTAATTAAAGTTTTCCCTAGGCCATCTCTACGCTTGTTTGGCAGTATTTGAAGACATTTCACTTTATTTTGATCTTAGGTATGTATAATATACATATTTTTGTATTCGTCAATGCAGAACACACATAAAACATGTGGGGCAAATGGAAGTTTTACAGTAAACAATTCATTAAGAAAATCATGCACTGAGAAATTCACTACATTTTTTACATCTGTCATGCAAATATGAATGATAATGAGATGGTTCATTAGTTAAACATTTTTCGGCAGAAGTGCAATATTGAGGTTTAGCTTAATAAAATGCAATAAATAGGCAGACATATGTAACAAATATTATGATTGCTGAGAAATGATTAACTGGCACAGAACTGACAGGCTATTGAATAGAACTGTGAAAATGACCATTTCGAAGCATTGAGCATGCCTGTTGCCATGGGCAGGATGGGCTTCCATCATGCCGACAAATTGTTGTGTATTATGTTGCAGGGGCACGTCAAACATTGGGACTGAATGATAAAGAAAAGCTCATCAAGTTTAACACAAATTGTAAAAGGCTGATGTCTATTGCTGCAGATTTATTGAGATTTACCCAATTTTATAAGATATCCCCAAACTAACTCTCAAAGCACACCTGATATGGCCATAGCACTGCATACTGGATTTGTAATGCGTAACAGGACTCCATTGGCATACAGTGAGATTATATGGGTGTGTTTCCGACTTGAAATGCCGTTTTCAGGTTCTTGATGCTTTGCTATGGGAAGAAAGGGCTCAATTAGCAATATGTAAGATGGTGACAAATGTATTGATAGCATGGTTTCTTATTTCAACCTGTAACCCATAATTGTAGAGAGTCGCTTAAATTGCACTTCGTCTTCTCTTTAAATATTTGCATTTCCCTGGACTGGAAACAAGCATCCTAGGACCGGTTTCAGGGTGTCACCCCTCATTAGCCAGGCTAGCTTGACTTCAGTGGCATGGAGAGCACAGCACCCACTTCTGGGCAAACCCGTTAAACTCAGGGTGACAAATGCAAAAAGAACATTTGATGGACAATATGCAGAAGAATGTCATACATTTACTCCAGTACAGAGATTTGGGCCTAAATCCATAGTTTCTTTGCTCCGCCAGCCATTCGAGTTTGAACACAGCCATATGCAAATCAGTCTTGACCCTGCTCCCTATGGGAACAGTCGAGCTAGAATTGCCAGGCCAGGTCCTACCCAGACTGAAATCAAGCATCCTAAGACCGGTTTTGGGGTTTTACACCTCATCCGCCAGAATAGCTTGACTCCAGTGGCATGGAGAGCAAGGAACGCACATCTGAGTAAACCCGTCCCACCCGGGGCGAAAAATGCAAAAAGAACTGAAAAGTTTCAGTGCTCCGTCCATCATCTTCTTGTGTTTGGTTTGTTCAATCTAAGTTGGCAGGGTATGCCCAGAAGTTGGGCCATTGCTCACTTTGCCACTGGATTCAAGCTGCCTGGCTGATGAGGGGTGTTACCCCGAAACCAGTCCCAGGATGCTTGTTTCTACTCCAAGGAAGACCTTGCTTGGCAGTTCGGGCTGGACTGTTCCCATGAGGCACAGTCAAGACTGATTTGCATAGAGCTGGTTCTGAACTGGTGTGGTGATGATGGATTCAACCAAGATCTGTGACTGGGGTGAGTTTCTGAACAGTTTCAGCACTCCGTCCATCATCTCCTTGTGTTTGCATAGAATCTTGTTAGCCACGAGGTACATGTACTACCTTCCTATGTCCAAAGAAACAATTTTTCAGCCTACACAACTCTGAGAAGTCCTCCGAGTTAAGCTCAGCTTCCTGTTTAGGGTAGGAACTAACGTAAACCATGGTACTTGTACTGTCACTTGATCTAATTATGAGCGGTGAATCATTTTTCATATGCCAAACATCAATAATTTGGTGTAATGAGTCATTCATTACAAGCTTGTTGGCCACAATGTAACTGGGTAGAGTTTAAGGGGCATTACTAAACCACTAGCATTAGAACCAAGCAAAATTAGAACATCTGACTATTACAGAATGGGAACTGCAGCCCTCCCGATTTTGAAGGGAAGTCTTGATAGCCCTTCAACAAGAGCAGTCAAGCTAGCTACATAGAAGCTGAACAACGATGCCATCAGGAATCATTAGGGTCCCCATTATACATGCAGTGCATTCTACTTCATTGCACTTGAGAGCACCTATTAAAAGGTGCTCCCAGCGCAATCAAGGAAAATGTGGCATATTATGATGAATTTGCTGCACTCAGGGTAGCCGCGTACTCACACTGGCCTGAGGGTAGCAGATTCATATGAAAAATGGAGTGCATTTGAAGTAGCCACTCCATATTTTCACAGTGCATACGGCAATCTGCCTGCACTTTTAAGGGGCTTTACAGATCATCTTGTAGGCAGGTGAAGTCAGGGACTGCATACGTCTGCAAGGGGATGTCTGAGGGTCCATAGAACCTCCTTTGCCCCCCTCCAAAGAGCTGCTCTCAGAGGTTACATCGACAGTGCACCTCCTGAGAGCTTCTTAGCCTCTGTGTCGGCGTCTGTAATATGGCGCAGAGGCAAAGGGATTCCTTCATTTGCATGGGGCTCACCCCCATGAAAATGAGGGAATGCCCCCTGAAGATAGTGCTGGCGCTTTATGTGCACCAGAACTAACTGTATTACAGAAGCGGCCGCCCAAGCATCTGTGACTCCTTCTGTAATACCAAAATGCCCTGGGGGTTTGAAAAATGGGCGCACACACCCGTTGCACCTCCGGGGCACTTTGTGCAAAATGGCCCCAGGTGTTTTAATTGTGTTTGATACATTTTCTTCAGAAATCTCAATGGAAGTGAATGGACATTGCTATTCATACTCATTATTAAGCCTGGGCGGTGCTGGCGGAGCAGCACTAGGCGAGGTCCACGGAGTTGAGGACCTACTCTGTGGAAACTCCGCTCCACCGCCCACCTCCACCCCCCTAGGAGAATTACAAAAAATGGACGGGAGCATGCGCGCATGGGTAGATCATCATGAAACCGAGGAAGAGGAGGACGGCAGCCTGGGGATGCCGCAGTTAAGGTAAGTGTTTCTTTTTTTTAACCTTTATAGTATATTTAATGACATTCTCCTCAGGGGTGGAGGTGGGGGCTGGGCAACTCCGCTCCGCCGCGTAGTGTGACGAGCTATGCCTACTCCGCATTGTCCGCGGAACAGGAGTAGGCACACTTCGCACACTCCGCGGGCAGAGCGGAGCTCTCCGCCCACAGTTACTCAATATTTGTTGAAAGACTTATTTAATTGGAAGAAAGCGGGTTACTGGTTGGGGAGGCTAATCAAGTAGCAACCACAATCCTTGTCAGGGTGAGAGACAAGTAAACCCCAAATTAGCCTGTGCTTAACCTTCTAATAGCTTGGAACAGAGCAGTCAGTCTTAACTTAGAGGCAATCTCCAAAGTATTTATGCAACACTTCAAACAGTAATAAAGTTAATACACAACACAGGGAAAATCACACACCAAAGTAAAGAAATAGAGCAAAATGTCATAAATAATTAGACACCAACCAATGGAAATCAAATCATTATAACTGGAGGTATGCAGTTTCACAGTTTTAAGTGAAAACAGCACCAAAAAGCCCAAAGCATCACTCGCAGCTATCTGCTAGTGCAAGACCAGGAGAAGGTCACAAGTTTAGGCCGACTGTAATGGAGTGTGGGTCAGAAACAGGGACCGGGTTAGTCCAGCTGAAAAGTTACCTTCTTAGTCCATTGCAAAGGGTCTCGTTCATGGTGGAGGGGGTCACAAGGATCTTTAAAGCATCGTGGATGGTTGTTGATGTAGTACAAACAGGCCTGGCATTGCGGACAGTCGTCGCTGTAGCACAAAGATCGTGATGTTGCCACGAACAGTCAGGCCGGAGCTTCATGGTTTGCGCTCCCCATTCGTGGGTGATGCTGTAGCGCTATGAGCCAGTTTAACAGAACTTTGCATTGGCTGACAGTGCGAGCAACAAGGTTTTGGTACCAATGGGCTCGTTAGTGGTCGAAAAGAGCCCAAAAACTTAAACTCAGCTCCAGTAAGGCAACACCGAGAGTCCAGAACCTAAGGGGTACCACTTGGGGTAAAGAGCTGGCTTCAACAGGATGTGTGTGCTGGTAACAGGCTGCAGGAACTAAGTAGCTAAGGCAGGAGAATACCAACTTTCTAAAAGTGCAATTTTCAAAATTGTAATTTAGAATCAAACTTACCATGAGAGGAGTTTTCATTACTATTCCAAAGATACCAAAAATGAACTAGTTACCTGTTTCCATTTGGAAGTTACAGCTTAGTAAATGTAATAAAATTGTTCAAATGTTATTCTACAGGAGAGGTGCGCCTTGCAGTAGTGAAACATTATTTTAAGAGTGTTTTCCAGTGCCTGGACTTGCAAATCTTAACTCTAGGTGTCCTACTTTTTGCATCCTGCCCTGTGAGCTGTTTAGGACCTACTGTTAAGGTGACTTATATGTATTAAAAAGGCAGGTTTGAGCCCGGCAAAAGGTGTTCCTTATGTGCATTGGGTTTGTGATCCCAGTGTGCCTTGTGGTGGATGTTACATTTGGCCACCTAGAATCCAGGTGGCCATTTGGACTATATGACCAAACTGAAGCCTCCTTTACACCAGACTAGATGCCTAAAGATGAACTCACAACATTTACTAAACATGGTACAGTCTATTTGTTCTGAGATAATTTACTCAAGAGGCTCCTCTCATGGAACCCAGTTCTTTTGTCCCTTGTTCTGGAATAGGACTTCAAAGAATAAAAAAAGGCTGATTAATTAATCCTACTTTCTATCACCAAGAAATTAGTGCCCATATGCAGCAAAGTGTGGTTTGTTGGCAATTGAAATCTATGGATGAGACTTTCAGACATGCAAAGTGTTGCATTGATGATTCAAAAGTGACGCAGAAAAAGATTAAGGAGAAATACAAGTTGGCACACACTTAGCGGTCACAGAAAGGATGTCAGAATGCCCGTTTGTGGTGAATTCGGGATATAGCGCTGATCCTCGTGTTGGTGCAGGAGTGCAGGGAGTTGGTATCGAGGTGATTGCCAGATGATGCAGAAGAGTAACTTTGTTCCAGAAGGCAGTGACCAATGTATGGTAGTTGATTAGAATTCAGGGTTGGACATAGATATGTTGAAAAAACTATTATATGTCACATTTGTAACAAGGTGGACCAGTGGAATTGCGAATGTACATTTAATCCAATCCGCAAAATTCTGCCTTCAATCAAGCATTTGACCTTGCCTCTATTAAATCACATCTGTGAGCCTCCCTCCTTTTGAAAGTTAACTGATATAAACTCAGTTTTCCCTTCAAAGCTCTCTGAAGTAGCTGAAAAACAGTGTCTGTACTTCAAGAGAACAATATATATAAAATAAAATAAAAAAGGATGCATATGTATTCATATTTTTGCATTATGTTTTATTTTATTTTCTCTAATGTTTTTATAGAGAATCTGTGGTTCCATATTTGCAGTATTAAAGATGGCCTAAGGCAGATGGTAATAGTTTTAGACTGAAGGACCAAAATTACAGCTGAAGAATTAAGACCCAGATTTACTATCAATTTTTGCCAGGTGCGCATCACAAAAATTACAGTGTTACATTAGGATTTACAGTCCGCTGGTTTTGAGCTGCAAATTAACCCTAAAGACACACACATTTGCACTAGTCGCTACTATGTCCTACTTTTTGTCAGGGAAATAGATTGTGGGGTATATGGGCCTTACAACCGCACATGGATTTTGATGCAAATCCCTATCTACTAAAATTGGTTGACATATTTGTGTCAAAATCTTACACCCCTTCAAAGTAGCCATGACATTGGAGAAAAGTTGTATTTTCTCCTAACTTTTCCAACTTTGCATTGGTGCTAAACTGTACAGCATACATACAAACTGTTAAAATAATTAAACTATGTGTAGGAATAGTGTTTCGCAGTGAAAGTAGGCCCTTTCAGTATAAAAACTATACCAGACATCACACATTCACCCTTGCACTGTGGTGCAAGGGTGTGTGAGTAGTGCAAAGCAGCTAAACCTACCACAGCACAAGAAGAGAGAGAAGCAACACCATATCATAGTACATATGGAGTGGTTCTCCTTTCTCCTTTTTACATAAAACAGTACAGCAACTGGTTGCTGCACTGTGCTACATTTTGTAAATTTGCCCATAAGTGCCTAAATTCAAGTAGTCCAGAAATTAGACTCAAATTCCTACACCTGAGATTAGTGAAATGGCAGGTATTGGCATTTTTGGGGTCCAGCAATTCCTCTCTATTACAATTTGCAGTGCTTGTAACAGGTAGTAATCACCACACTTAGGGGCATATTTTCAAGCCCCTATTGCCACCACAACGTCACTTTTTCTGATGTTGTGGTGGCGATAGGGGCTTCGTCTTATTTACAAAGCCCGTTAAGCCACTTAAATAAGGCACCCTTTCATGCTATATTCAGTGTGAAAGGAGAGGGCAATGGGTATTGCTGGGTGTGTTCCACCGCAACACCCATTGATTTTTATGCTGCCCCATATTTACAAGGGTGGCGTTAACGGATCACTGAAATAATATCGAGGGACAAAATATCGACTTGCAAAAATATCGTGGACAAAATATCGACAGTCAAAATATTGAGTTTGTATCTACAAACAGGTAAGTACAAAAATATCGAGTACAAAATATCGTTTACAATAATATAGTTGTAAAAAATATCGACTTTATTAAAAACAGTGTTAAATTAAATTAATATTAAAATTTAATTACTAAAATATACTTAAAAATACTTACATTAACTTATAATAATTAAATAATAAAAGAAAATAATAAAAATAATTTTTTACAATCTTATTTGTTAAAACATATATATATAGTAACATACTATAATTAAATAAGATACTATTATATTACCGTACGATACCAGAAGTGTAAAAAATACTATTCCCACTCCAAAGAGTGCAAGCGTAGGGAAAGCGTTGGATAGCGTAGGGGTTAAAATTACTATTCCCACTCCAGTGGGTGCAACAGTAGGGAAAACTGACCCTGAACCCTAAAAATACCCCTTTACCCAAAAACTCAAAACTGAACCTGAACCCTAAAAATACCCCTTTACCCAAAAACTGAAAACTGACCCTGAACCCTAAAAATACCCCTTTACCCAAAAACTGAAAACTGACCCTGAACCCTAAAAATACCCCTTTACCCAAAAACTGAAAACTGACCCTGAACCCTAAAAATACCCCTTTACCCAAAAACTGAAAACTGACCCTGAACCCTAAAAATACTCCTTTACCCAAAATTAATTAATATTATTTAAATACCAATTAATTATTAATTAACAATAACAATAAAGTAAATATATTAGCACATTAGCTGTAATTAATTTAATTTAATAATTAATATTTTATTTTCCCAATTAATTAATTAACAATAACTAAAAATTATATATATATAAATAAATTACTCTAATTAATGTAATTAACTAATTAATATTATTTAATTACCAATTAATTACTAATTAAAAATATGTAAAAAATTATATTAATTAATTAACTAATTAATATTAAATAATTACCAATTAATTATTAATTAAAAATATTTGCAAACATATATTAATTAATAATTATTATTAAATTACTCCCCACCCTTATCCCCTATTAACCCAACATCCCGCTCCTAAACATTAACTACAATTTATATTACTATTAATAAAAAATAAAAAAATTTAACCTTTTTTCTACATATTATCGACATTTTTTACTTTGACTATTTTTATATATTTTGTCGATATTTTTGTACTCGATATTTTTTTATCATTATTTTAATCGATATTTTGACCAACGATATTTTTGTTATCGATATTTTATTATTGTCGATATTTTTAACTCGATATTTTGTCCATTCGATATTTTGGAGTCGATATTTTGTCTGTGCACCGGCGTAAACATGGGGCAGCGCCAAAATTAAGACCAGGGAAAACCTGGTCTTTCCCTGGTGAAATGTGGAGAAATGTTTAAATTTTCCTTGTTTTTGCTGTTTTCATGTGTGCTGCGTTGTGCACCACACATGGAAACAGCAAAACGCCAATGATTGTGTATGTGCAGAAAGGTGTTTTGTAACTTCTATTTGTGCTGTATTAAGCAGCACACATAGAAGTTATAAAACAGCATTTAAAGATTGTTTATGTGCAGAAAGGGATACCTTCCTGCAGACAAACAATCTTCCCCTGCAACGCAGACACCCTTGCACTATGGTGCAAGGGTGCCTGCATTGATGCTAGGCAGCTAAATTTAGCGGCACTGCAGGGGGAAACGCTGGGCTGCACCATATTATTGTAAATATGGTGCAGCCCTGCGTTTCCAACCTGACGGAGCATATCATTAGCCGTCTTGGCTTAACGATACGCTTCTCCACTTTACTAGTAAATATGCCCCATGGTGTTACTGCACTTATTTCTGCACATTTCTTGGTGGTCATGACTGTTGGCACTCGTAATGAGGGCCTAAATAGTATACACAGTCCTACAAGAGGCAAAGAACCAGGCAGAGTGTACACCCATATCTATGCACCTACACAGAATGTATTTACATTTCAATATTTTGTAGCTTGGGCCACACTGTATAAATCACCGTGAGTACAATAATGCATGCATTTTGTCAGTGACATGAAAACCTAATATGAAAATCTGTGTTAGGGGAATTTCACAGTATTCAGTCTCGAGCTACGACCAACCCTAAAACTGAATTTTAAATTTAGATATGGATAAAAACCTAAATATTTGATTCCTAGGGTTGAAAACAGCATAATTGCTCTAACTACTGCGTTTAAAAAACCCAAATTTTCAAATCGTTGCAACTAGCCAAAAAGTTCCCTTTTCTCCAAAGCAAAGCTATACTCTTTCCTAATGCAATATATGTGCCTTCATGATTTGCCAAAATGATTTCCTACTGAGGTTTTTAGATCAAAAATATCATCAGCCCTCTTGACAATGCCAATGTTGTCTTGCACCATGAAGCAGCAGCGGATATGGGCTTACATTTCAGAACAAAATGGCTAAGAATTAAGAGACACTTTGTGCAGTAAGAATACTTCCTGTTGAGAATGGTTACATTTAAAGCATATAGCCTCTATTACCAGTAAAAAAAAGATATGTATTCTTTAAACATGCTCAACCACAGAAAGACATGGAAATTATACCCCCAGTTTCAATGCTGCTTAGCAAAGGTTGAAAAAACATGGTCATATCCTCTCTAATACAAAAATCGTTGTCGCAACCGAATTCAAGATTAGAAAATTCTAAAGAAAGCTGACAAGCTTGAGCCTTGCAAATATGCACTTTGGCATACAGCCCTCAGTGGCAAGGGGAAATGGAAGGGAACATATATTTTGCATATAAGAAGAGAGTTAGGGCCATAGACACAGAATGAGCAAAACCCTTTGATACATCTGGCCCTTACTGACATTTTACGCTATATTTGCGTCACAAAAGTGATGAAAATCGACGCAAAATCTTTTCTTTCCGATGTACCTGCTAGCGCTAAACTTGTTTAGTGCTGGAAATAATGTGAAAGTAACACAAAGCAGCCCAGCACTTACATCTGCTGCACTGTGCTGCGTGACTAAATGGTACATCTGTTCCAAAATGTTTATGCGTGTGCAGCCTCGCAGGGGCAGATTTACCATTTATTCACGCAGTGCTGTTTAGCAGCAGCAAACGCTGCGCTGTGTGTGGAAGGAGCAGGAGAGCACCAAATTTACTATAATATGGCCGTCTCCTCCCCTATTCCTAGTGCCGGCACTGAAATCAGCTGCTGGGTGCCACGGAGACACCTTTGCGCCATAGTGCAAGGGTGTCTCTGTGAGTCTAGCATCGGTTTTGTACTGGAAGGGTAAAATACCATGCTAAGACTAACTTTATCCCTTTTCCCTCTTTGTCAAAGTCGGAAATGGAAGGAGAAATGAAAGCATTTCTTCTTCCTTGCTCCTACTTCAAACGGGCGCAATTTTCTGACGCTAAATCCTGTCTACTTTATTTAGAAAATAGGGTTTAGCATCGGAAACCTTGGGTGGTTGCATGAAAATGCCCATTCTCCAGCCATGGTCCCCCCCTTGATGCTAAGTAATGCAAAGCATCGCTATGCATTACTTTCACGTTACTTCCAGTGCTAAGCAGGTTTAGAGCCGGAAAGTAAATTTGAAAAAACTATATTGACCCGATTTCAGTCACTTTTGTGATGCAAACAAGGCATAAAATCTGTGCGAATCTCCCCCTAAGTGTGTTGTTTTTCGAAAAGAGTTGATTATTAAGGTATGGCGAATAAAAATTCACTAAAGCAGGATTTATATGAACGTCTTTGGGTATTTATTAAGTGATACTGACACAATCAGCGAAACTCCAATGAGAATATCCCTCTGTGGAATTTGTGTGTTTCCAAGCATAATTTAGTGTAACAGGGAAGAAGGTATATACAGCCTAATGACTAGAACCTACAAGTTTGTAAGTTAAGTCTGCCATCACATTTAGCCTGTCATAAGATTCTACCCAATCCAGACAATTTTCTCTCTCATGTGGGCATATTATCAACAAATAGCGATATTTATCGCTAAATAGGGTTAGCGGCAATTTTTTTATCACCGCGCAGCAGCGGATTTTATCGCTGTGATAACGTGCTATTAACAACGTTTATCTCAAAAGCGATAAAAATTCCGGCGATAGCAGCGTAATCCGTGAATATCGCTGAAAATGCAGCGATATTCACTCATTATGGCTAACAGGGTCTTAGCCATTATATCCACCTCCCATTGGATATAATGGCTAAGAAATGGTCTGAGCAGGCTTTAGTTTTTGGAGATATTTGCGCTTAGCGTGAATATTTCCATCGCTACGCCTGTGTTGGTAATAGGCGATAGCGATATTAGCAACTGCTTTCAGTCGCTAACAGGTTGGGTACACCCACTTTGCATGTCATTAGCGATAAATATCGCTGACATGCAAAGCAGGCCCCAAACTGCTCGCTATCCCTACAAGCTATCGCTAACTGCTGTTAGCGACAGCTTGCTAAGAGGGCGATAGAATTATCGCAGCTTAGCGGCCGTTTTAAGCGGCGATAATTTCCTATTGCCCCCCTTGATAATATGCCCCATGGTCTTGCTGACAGATTCCACCTAAAGAGGGGCGATCCTTTTCAAGAAGGTGCTGCCTAGTGTCACCTCTCGGAGAAAGGGATACTCACACCACTTGGTCTTATACCGCTCGTTCTGTCCTCCTTAAGGCTCTTGTAATTGCCCTCCCCACCCTTTGTTGGGTTGATGAAGATGTCCACAAAGGATAAAGGTGCTTGCTGTCTCTGACGTCTGCCAGTCCAGTGGAGACCCCAGAAAGGATGGAATCTGGAGCTGTACTCATAGTCCAACTTTTATTTTTAGTTAAAGATGCATTATTGAAGAGATTTGTGAAACAATACAGGGTAAAATGATATACATCAGCTCAAGCATTACGTAAAACATAATATATAAGACAGTGACATATTATACCTACAAAAGATTGTCAATTTAGTATAAATGGCCATAGGCACATAATGCCTAGAGTCAATGAAACAAAACTAATACAGAACTGTAGCATTTAAAAAAAATAAGAATGGCGATGAGGGAAGAAAAAAGAGAGAAGAATAAAGAAGAAAATGAGAATGAGAAAAAGAAGAAAATTAAGTACAGGGTTAATATAACATAATTAGCAATCATCTCATTGATACCAAATAACCAAACAAAATAGTGGCTACCTCAAAGGGGATTCATAGTGGTGCACACATGTCTAGAAGGGGCAACAGTTCTGGATAGGTATGAAGTGAGAGGAAGCCAGAGCAGGTCTCTTTTAATCATTAAGGGTATAAGGGTATTGGGGTAGCATGGGCTCTGTCTAACCTGTGATGATGTTAAACAACAATGGGGTGACCCTGTGTCCCTCAGAACCTGGGTATGGATATACAAATAAAAACAATGCTTCTGTCGGGCATACGCACTATTTCTTTTTGGAAGAATTATTTATTTATGTATTATTATAAAACCTTCATTAATGTTATCCGAAATATTTAGAAACAATGGAACACATAGCATAGAACACTGATGCAAATTGATGAGTATTCTGGTATTTTATGTAAATTAAAGCATTTATATATACTCACAAGTTTGTAAACAAGGCTGTCAAAACAAGGTGAAGTTTACGGTGATGTGCACTAAAGTGACATTTGTGCTCAGTGGTAGAACATAGTGCATGTATTATGTACAGGGTGATTAAAACCACACTATAGACAAGGGAAGAGAATGGTGAGGGTCAGAATATTACAGCAAACACAATGACTCTGGCGCTTGTACAAATTATTCAATCGTTTGCACCCAGAGCCTTGATAAATCTGGACCATAAGAGATTGTCGACGTTTCAACCCAATTAATGCTTAATTAAGAAGTCAAGGTGAGTCTTCATCAGGATAGGTGTAGGGAAGAAGGAGATGACAGCCTATGGATGAGGAAAGTATAAATCAAAGTGTGTTCCATATGGGAAACGAGTAATAGCACGCAAGTTAGTGCTAACATTCTGGTGATTTATTTAGGGTAAGTACCTCACTGCTTTCCCTTCTGTTAGAGTTTATATTGGCCTCACACACCTCTATGTAACCTCTACAGTAAATTGATGCAACGATACGTTGCTACCTTATAAACTTTGACTGTACAGTCTGTTGGAAGGGTGGACAGGGGTCTCAGAAATTATTTCCCTTCCACGCCTATTCTATGAAAAAGGATCTCCCCTTTCAGTTATTACAATGGCTCCAAGTATTTTTAAACCACATTTGCCCTATGTGAAACTATAAATTCACTTCAAGTACTTCTGAACCGGAGAATGAACAGTGATCTTTATGGCCCTTTAAGACGCTCCCAGGCAGTGGTGCTAAAACAATTTTCAGAGTGAGGGGACTGTCATCAACTGCACATCACTTAAGTCATAGTAACTGTGAAAAGTTCAAGCACCATACAAATATCAAGTATATCAAATGAGCGATTACAATTCAGCAGAAGAGCGGTAAAGGTGTAGTATATAGATGATGGTGCATTTTGGAGCACATTATCACAAATATATTTTTTAAGTATGCACTCTGTTATTTACAGACAACACATTTTCCATTGAAATGGCAACACAAATTGAACAGACATGCAGTTTTATCAGGGGCAGATGTATCATTTTTTCATGCAATGTAGAGGTGTGGCGCAGCAGCCAGGGCGACTGACGCTGGGGATCCCCGGCGGCAGGGGTCTGCCCAGCACCATGTGACTCTGGCCAATAGCTCGCTTAATCTACCCGACGGGCCCCAGCGCCTTGACACCTTCGGGTAATTGTTCGCGCTTTACAAATACTGGACATTTGCAATGCAATGCAGCCAAACACCTTGTTGCGCTGCGTGAAAGGGCAGGAATGAGCAATTTATATCATGATATGTTGCTTTCATTGTACTCTCCTTGTGCTGGCACACTCAGCGCAGCCTACTACCAACATAGGGACCCTGGTGCAAGGGTGCCTGTATTATAGGCAGAATTGCATTTGTGCAGGAAGGACAATTTGTAAAGAGGAAATAACAAGGAAAAATAAAGATATTTCTCCTCGTTGTGCGTGGGTGGGAAGGCGTGCAATTCCGACACATTCCTAGCTCTACAATATCTTGTGTTTCACAAATATTATAATGGAATGCTGCTTCTTTCTTGTAGAAATGAAATTGTGCCTGTACTATCCTGTACTGCACCTGTGTTTTATATATTTGTTTGTATATGTACCTTGAGCCATGTTAACGTACAGCTGTAATATGATCTGTTTTATGGGTGTGTATGATATGCTTTTATGGCCTATATTGGCCGAAAAAAGATTTATTGACTTGACTTGACCAGTGTTGGTATATCTGGGAATGTGTCAGAATGCATGGGTGGATGCGTATAAACACCCATGCTCCATCCTTGGAACACCTCCACTGCGAAGTGCTATTTCAAGACTGCGACTTGTACTCCCTTGCGTTACACCAGAATTACCCAGCCATGCTGGTTGCCCTCATGTCCCTTGGTAAATCTCATTCTAGGTTTTGCATCCTGCTATGTTGTCTTGTGTGATGCAAGGGTGATGCAAAACATTGATAAAGCTCTCCCTAAATTTAAAGGCATCTTTATTGCTCATTCACTTTCTGAACTCCAGCATGTTTATTTTGGTGGTGCTCTCTACTACCAGCACCTATGCACCCAAGATTTAATGACATGCTTTACAGCCATGTGAGACACACTAATGGCCTGATTGAAATAAATGACCCAAGGTACCATGGGTTTTTAGTAGAGGTGATGGTGGATAAATCTATTGACTTGGGATTTTATAAACATACAATAGTCAAACAATGAATTTGATGCTATTGATGAAGATGTCCTACAAAAGATGGGCTGAAAATGCAGAAAAAGTGGCCAAGAATTAAGAGATGTGGTGTGTGGCAAGATTACGTCCTGTTGAGAATGGCTACATTTAGAACATTGAGCGTCTATTAAAAAATATGTTCAAATGGTGTTATGTGACTACTTTTACACATACCAATGCAAATGACTTTGTAACACAAACATAACAAAAAGAGCTGCAAAGATTAAAAATTAATATCAGGATCTATCCATCTCTCACGAATGTCAGTGGTTCCTGGACAGTTCTCTTGTGAGTATCTGTCAATTACCACTGATGTTTAAAACAAGGGTCGGTGCTAGACCTTTTTAACCAGCTGCATTACAACATCAACATAAATGGCCAAAAGAGGGTGCCAGATTGCACCAGGTTGCCGAAAAATCATATTGTTGCTAGGGGAAAGTGAGCTGTAAAAGGGTGTCTGAGCTCTAGAAATTCATAGCGCTTGAGCTCGTCCCGACGTTTTGTGCTTTTTTCGTTGTACAGTAAAAGCGTACTTTAAGAAGTGGTTACGGGTTACGTAAAACAGATTCAATGTGACAACATCAAATAATATGCAATAACGACCAACATCCAGATACAGTTTTTGGACTAAATATTGAGCTGTAATTATCAGGAAGCAGAAATATCAGACCTTAAACATTGTGACACATAAATATTGTGATCCAAGAATATTCTTGCAAAAAGAACAATTAATGGACAGAATGCTGATCAATGTCAAATATTTACCCCTGTACAGAGATCTGGGCCTAAATCCATAGTTTTTTCGCTCCCCATGCCATTTCAGTTTAGACCCAGCCATATGCAAATCAGTCTTGACCCTGTTCCACATGGGAACAGTCCAGCCCGAGCTGCCAGGCAGGATCCTCACCGGACTGGAAACAAGCATCCTGGGCTGGATTGTTCCCATGATGCACAGGGTCACGCCTGATTTGCATATAGCTGGGTTTGAACTGTGGTGGTGAAATGAGCTAAAGAACGATGATGGATTCAACCCAGATCTGTGACTTGGGGTGAGTGTCAGAAAAGTTTTTGCACTCTGTCCATCACCTTCTTGTGTTTGCTTTGTTCGCCCTAAGTTGGCAGGGTATGCCCAGACATGGGTCCCTTGCTTACTTTGCCACTGGGTTCAAGCTAGCCTGGCTGATGAGGGGTGTTACCCCAAAACCAGTCCAAAGATGCTTGTTTCCGGTCCATGGGAGACCTGGCTTTGTAGTATGGGTTGGACTGTTCCCATGAGACACAGGGTCAAGACTGATATGCATATAGCTGGGTCTGCACTGGGGTGGTGAAGTGAACTAAAGAACGATGATGGATTCAACCCAGATCTGTGACAAAGGGCGAGTGTCAGAAAAGTTTCAGTGCTCTGTCCATCATCTCCTTGTGTTTGCCAAGAATATACTTGATATGAGTATCGTTTTTTGAGGTAAGAAATACAGTTTTAAGTAAAACATATTTTTTTAATATCGATTTCAGCAATATAATGGTTACAAATATTGTTGATGAATAATTTTAAGGTGTTTTAGTTGATATATTAATTTTATGTGTCACTATAGTTTTATAAATGTTACTATTTTTTGTAAATATAGCATGTAATTTTAAGTGAATTAAAATGTTTATGTAATGTTTACTAGTAATTTAAAGAGTTTTAGCGGGTGTTGGGTTTGTAGGGAGATAGGTTGGGAAGTTAATTAGGTAATTATAAATTATGAATTATTTAATACATTTTATTTAATTCTGTGATTGATATTTATTATGTAAATGTTGTCAACTGGTTATTTTTGTTGCATGCTATTTGCAGGCTGTTATTTATATTCTATATATTGAGCGTCCCCTAGATGCAGTCAACAGCGCACACATCTTGGTCACCCCATCACCTCATTGCACACTGACGCTTAACAGCTATGTAGTATATTTCATATTTCGAAGCACCCATTCCCCTCCATCTAGGGCAGTGCTTTCCAAAGTGTGTGTCGCAACACATTACTGTGTCGCCTCCCAGGTGTGGGTGTGTCGCGCAATGATGACATCTTCGGGCATATTAGGACGAATGCTCTCTTGGGCATTTGCATTCAGTGACGCAGTGACGTAAGCTACATTTTCGAAATCTTAAAACTGTTTAGGGCCTACTCTATGTAGCAACCTCAGAGACCCCGGTAACCGCCATTATCTCCTCCATTGTTTATAGCAAGATTGATAACAACAGGTGTGCAGTCTCACGCTCGTGATTTGCTGTCTGGTCTTAGTTTGTGGAATGATGAATAATTGCTAAGCTCACCTTGTAAAATTTGCCTTACATTTTTAGATACGTACAATACACCTCTTCGTTCTTTTTTTTAAAATTTCTCATCCATTTAATGAACTTAACAAAGGATGAAGTTCGCATGACATCAAATGACTAGATACATTTAAAAAAAGCTTGCTTGGGGCGTGCACAACCTGGCACTAGGAGCCTTTCTACTGAGTACCGCCGCACCAGTCGGTCTGTTTCGGCCCAGGGGCTGCTCAGCCAGTCTGAACGGGAGACTCAGTGACACCCGGGTGCGGCGCAGGATGGTCCGGGAAGCTGCGCTGCTGGCCCGCACCAGCCTGTGAACAGCCTGGGTGCTCCCCAGCCCGTGACAAAGTCTTGTCCTGTGAAGGTGACAATTGCGACCCGATTTCGCCTGCTGGAGTCTCACCCCATTGTTGCGAAGCCCACAGCTTAAATGCGCAGGTGGCCGCACTAACGTGTACAAAATGCCAGCCAAAGGTGGCTGTGAGTGCCAGAGGTCACTGGAGTGGTGAAGGGCCTGGAGGGCACATAACTGGAGGTGGGTGTGCAGTCATCTCTTTCACACCCTTTCTATCACTGAAGAAGCAAGCACTGGCTGTTGAACCCTTCAAACTACTGCAGCCAGACTGGTGACACACGTGTGCTGCGTGGGACAGATTGAGAGGACGCCCTGCTGTGATCTTATACCAGGTGGGTGTGGAGACTTCAGCAGACACAGCATAAGTGACGAACTGTAGCAGATTTAAACGGGGTATGTACCACAGCCCTTACATCCAGCCTTGGATGTTCTGGCAAGTGACACTGATATCAGCCAGGAGGGGACTGGAGGTGCAGTGATACCTACCAGGCATCAACATCGAGCAGAACTGGTGAGATCAAACTTATCAAGGAGTAGAAGTGTCTGCGCTAAACTAGCAGCGAGTGTGAAGCAGGACTTGAGACTGCCCTGACATATCTGCATCCAACATCTGGGGTGTCAGTGCAATGATCCCCCATGAGAAGTCCCCCCCCCCACTCCCCCTGGTCTGGGATGTCTAGGTACCATCCGTGCGTGGGACTCTGATTGTTCTCCCCAAAGAGCGCCCCACCTCCTCCTATGCCACACCTCCTTCTGGGGAATAGAAGCGGCCATGGAAGTGCACCAGAGAAAGGACATGATTTCTAAATCTGCTTCGAGGAGAGCTAACCAGGCCTGAGACACTGCATCTCCTCCGAGTACCCCCTTCACTGTACCGCAGGAGTGCTGCACCTTCACTGTACCTCAGGAGGGCTGCGCGGATGACAATGCCCCAGTTACCCACGGGTTCTTGGAAACCCTTTCCTCACGCTGTGAGATGACACAGCAGCCCTTAAGCAGGAAGTAGCCTGTTCTCCCCTACTTGTGTTTTCACGCCAGCGACATGGACCCTAACCACATAACTTGCTGGACTCTGATGACCTGAGCAAGTGTTCTCCCCAGTTTGGCTGTTCCCCCACTTACCCTATGCATGCCACTCACTCCATTCTGCTGCCTCACCCACAAGGCAATAACCTGTCTGCCACTTCACAATTGCTTTATTAACCTTCCTGCCTTCCCGAATTTGCTTGAAAATGCACCATTTTTTTCAAATCCCGCCCCCCCCCACCCCCCCCCCCCCCTTAAATGGTTCGGGCTCGCTGGCTGCGCTTGCTCACATTACTGTGTCACCAGCTGAAAATTGGCTGAAAGGTGTGTCACCAACATGAAAGGTTTGGAAACTGTGATCTAGGGGTTCATGGTTTCCTCTATCAAGACATGATAAGAGCACCACCCCATATCAGCTCTGATAAATGTGTGTTGATTTCCTTGAAAAAATAATCTCTTGAGTATGAAAGGCAGTGCTAGAAGGAAAAACAGCAATTGAGGTAATATCAACATTTTCGCTATTGCCTCCTGACCTAAGAGGGGAAGCTGACACCAAATCAGGACGTCTGCTGCATTGCCATAACCTTCTTATCCAGCTTTCCTGCCAATAATTTTGGATCTGTGTTATATAGTTATACCCTCAAATACTTGAAGGTCTCTGGTTCCGACTTTATATGTTCAAACATATCTTGTACCTGCTCCAGTACACCCATGAGCCTAGGAGGTAACAGACAAGATTTGTCCCAGTTGACCTGGAGACCAGAAACACCTCCAAACCTAGCCTCTTCCTCCCTGCTGATAGGACAGTCAATGGCAGGGTCCCTTAGTAACAAAAGCATGTAATCTGCGTATACCGATACCCCAGTTTCTACAGAGCCTTCTCATAGCACCTGCTAGAAGGTCTATAGCTACTGCCAAAAGTAGTGAGGAGAGTGATCAAACCTGTCTTGTCCCCCTTGTCCACTGTATTGAAATGATCAACTCCGTTTGCATCCTTGCTAGTGGCTGAAGATTTTTTTTATGTTCTTCTCCCATCCCCAAAGCTGTCTATTAAATGTCAGCTTTAGCCCATATATTGCTTTAATGAAGCTCCATCAGATAACTACCTTAAACATGTCTCATCCAAAGCTTGACTGTTGGCTGTCTTAGTGTTCTCATTAAATTAGTGGTCTATCTAGACTCTGATGTCTTTCATAAATAACCAATCATGCATCCCCTCCACCCTCAATCTGCAGGTAAACACTACAGCCATTACCCTTCCCTGTGCCAACTCCACTAAAAAAGAATTATAAGCTGGCTCTGTGCAGGCCAGGTATGAACCTGTCAGTCCTGCTCTCTACTCCCACTCCCAAAGAGTATCTTGAGTGTAGTATTATGCTTATGTACAGCAGAGTAACAAGAGTGCTGTAATGTTTGCGGATTAAGCATACTCCAGATATCTACTAAATTCTATTGCTTAATCCACTCCTTGAATCTGTGTCATGGTATATATATTAAATCCAAGTGATGGGTTAATAGATATATCTCTGTCACAATCCAGGACTGCATTAAAGGCTCCAACCAACAGCGGCAGTTTGCTTTGGGTTTTACCTACGGCAGGAGTCAAGGTATCAAGAAACTACATTTGATTCACATTAGGAGCATATATAAATCTCACTATCACTTCCTCCATCTTCAAATATCTCTTCAATTTGGCATGTCTGCCACCTTCACCGAGATATCTTAACTTGTTTTTGAGTGGTATCCCAGGGGCTATCTTTATGAGGGCGCTCCTTGAGAAGGCCAAATGGGTGGTGCCCACTATCTGTCCCCCTTTCTTGCCTAGTTTATACGATTCTTGTTTTGGTCATATAGGGTTCCTGCAAACAAACTATGTGTGCATTCCAGCACTTCAGCACAGCATGCACTGTGTAAGGTTTAATAGCTGTACCTATACCCCTTATATTCCAGGTTATCCAGCTACATATGCATGCCTGCTGTTGGAGGCCACCTTGGCTCCTATTTTTTTACTAGTCAGGTCCTCACCAGCCAGTTTCTGCTCATTAGCCGAACCATGCCCCACCAATTTCCAAATCTGTTTTCAATAGTATCCAACTCATTGCAGCTGTGAGGGTTTCCTTTCCCAGCTTCCCGGAAGGAGCCAACAGGGATTGTCCCCCACCCAGTACTAACTACAGAACTAAACAAATGAACACGCTGGCCATCTGGATGCTAAAGTCAGCTGACTCAAGGGGGAGCATCTGCCAATCACAGCCTCCCAAAGTGGCTCCACCTTGTTCACACATTTGACATAATGCACTAGAGTGTCCTCTATTAAAAACCCTGTCTAAGCCCAGACAATAGTCCTTAATTACATATTCATCACTACCAGCTGTTCAGACACTTACAAACAATACCAGGTGGAGGATGCACTCACTCCCACAGGCGAGGTCGTCTGTAGTCTTCAGTGTGACTACTGGGCTGTTAACAGAGTCATCGATATGACCCCCTGACCAGAGCCATCTCTTTTTCCATTGGAATCTGGACCGGCAACAGAGTTCGGCTCATTAGAGTGTCTGATGAGAGTGTCTCTATTTAGTCACCTTCTTGACCACGGGAGTCCTTTCTAGAGCTGCTTGTTCTTTTGTTGCTTTCTTATTTCTCTAGAGCATGTTATTCCTGCATGCCTTTCATTTTGTGGGTTGACTAGCTGGGCACTCACTAGTACATATCCTGAATTACTCCATCCAATTCCATGTGTCTGTTGGAGTTGGGAAAAAGTGTGTGAACTCATCAGTGGAAATTCTAAAGGTAACTGGGACCATTAGAGCATACTTTAGACCAAGTTTGCTCAACTTTTCCTTGACCTCTAGGAATGATCCTTGTTGTTTCTGCACTGCAGAGGTGTTGCCCAGAAATATATGGATCGTATTCCCTCCAGCTGACATGGCCCATGCATTCTGGCCTGCTGTAAAACATTGTCCCTGCCTCTGAAATTGAAGGACCCTGGCTACCATAGGCCTGGGAGGAGCTCCAGCGGGGAACAGTCATCCTGGGACCGTGTATGCTTTTTCAACTGAAAAAAAGGGCTGGCTTATCTGTTTTCCATTAGCCACTATTCAATAAATAGCATTTTGACCCTTAGTTCTTTACCCAAATCCTACAATACAGAGATTATTACAACATGAGTGACCATCAGCATCCTCTGGCCTTTCTCGCAGCAGCTGCACAGATGCTCAAGCTCCTTCATGTGATTGTGCCACTCTCTTACCGATGGCCACATACCAATGTGGATTCTGTCTCTCTGAATATTTCAGCCAGTCTTATGTAATCCACTCTCAACTGTCCTACATAAATTGCCACCATATCTATTTTTGTTTCTAGAGTCATTTCTATGTCAAGGCTGGCTTGTAGGATCTGATAGAAGCTTCTGTATGCCCCACAAGAGTTGTTTTCATATTCTTTAGCAGGTCAGCCTCACCCATGCCACCTACTGCCAGTAACACTATTGCATGGTGCCTTTTGCTTTGGCCATCTTGTCATAAGAGTACCCAGACTGCCACCTCCCACACACCCCTAGCATGGCCCACAGTCCTCAATGCAGTTCTCCACCAAATATCAGCACACCAGAACAGCGTCAACCCAACACTCAGGCTATACCATGTCACCTCCTTGTTTTGCACATTTTGGAATTATAGGTGTCCACACTTGTCAGGTTCAGCTTTTAGCACAATGGTACATCTCTCGATCATTAGTTCACTCCAGTCTGGCGTAGCCCCTTGCGGTCAACTCTTCTGGGACCATGCCCCGTCCACACGAGTCATCGCCTAATATTCCCAACTTCTGGACTGAGCAAAATAGATGTGCTGGTGGCATTTCACCAGCTTTCTCGAGGAATGCAGCTTAGGATATACAGAGGCCTAATCCCCTCCACACCACGTATTATACAGTGGCCCCAATGCCCACAGGTCTGATCATAGCAAGGTTTTACAAGCAAGAGGGACCTTACTTATGTCAGTTGTATAGTTACAACCTGTGTCCCCCTACATGCCCCGATGCCTGCTTCTTCTCTCATCCAGTATGTGAAGATCGCTCATGGAGTCAGGTCCAGGACTCAGAGTCACGTATATAACCCTCCTATAGATTTTATGACAAGCACAATTAACTGAATTGACACACAAAATGTTGATACGTGTGGGAGTTTATGCACATTCAATTTTTCTCTGACATGTATAAGATGTATGAGCTTGCGTCTTTTATGGGGTTTTTTGAAACTGAATAAAGATTATTTACTTATCTCTGTCTATCCAACCCTCCAATTTCACAGAGAACCCCCAACGGCCTGACCCAACAGCACCCCCTTCTCACGGATCATCAATGGGACACTATTGATCCAAGACTCCACTATCTCACTGCCACAGCCTGTAGTCACTCACTTCAGGACATCCACTATCTGGTTGATAGCAGTTGAAGTGGCTCCACTTAGTCTATTGCAAACTCTGCTTTCCCCAAACATCAGATCCTCGTTGATGATGCTGACCACAGCAATGTACTATTTGTCAATGCCCGCATCATATCTTTTCAAGCATGATTTTTTTTTGCGGCAAGGGCCTTATCCAAGAGCATCTTACATCATACCTCTCCCCTATCAATATCCTAATTCTTGCCATACCCTAACACAGTCCCACTTCCCCTCTCTGATAATCCTGCATGCTTTTCTCTTTGCCTGTTTCACTATGTCATTTTACTGGCCTCCTTTTTCTCTTTCCATTTGTTTTTTGTTTGACAAATGCCTTTTATTTTTAGGGAAAACTGCCTCCTTATCTTGGAAATTCATTAAAATGATGGTTCAGGCTGTTGTTTTTCATTTTGGATTTTCTCAGCTGACTGATCTCTTGCTCATAGTAGACAGCAAAGCCGACTCATAGTTGTAATGGTCAACAAAGCTATCCCTCACTAGATGCTGATTTGATGCTGATGAGGGAGTTTGCCACACCAGATTGAAGCAGCACCTTTTTGCCTTGCATCTGCTGGTCTACTCTTAAGTATGTATAGATTTATCATTCTATTGTACCTGTCTATTTGTCCATATACATCAAACCATTCATCTAGCCTACAGCTCCAGCGGCTACTATACTCCAACAATGCCACACTTCACACAAGTAAGGTGGAGAATTCTTAGGCCTGACAACCTGCCCTGCCCCTGATATACATCCCTGACATAAGCCTCAGAAAAGGCTCAAGGGTCGCAAGATCTGTCCTGAAGTCACAAAACACAATTGTAGGAATATCTTACAACTGCACCACCCAGACTACTCTGACTATGAGAAGTTGCAATTCCTCCTCTCTTACTGCTACCTCAAAAGGAAAATTTCCCTTGGATAAATCCACAATTGGAAGCATACATCTTCCCATTAAACTGTAGATTACCAAGAGGCAAATCAATTGGTGATTGCTAAACTATACAAATCCCCCAATAATTTAGGAATCCCATGTGCTCTTGGAAAAGGGAGACACGTGATAATAAAATGGAGACATAGGTACAGTGAAGCATGGGATCAGAGGAGCCTTTTGAGCCACATAAGCCTTTTAGTGCTATCTTTAGCCACTAACTAGGGAGACTTGCTTACAGTAACTGATTTAGACACCTAATTAAATCCCTTAGATTATGTTTAGACATATTACCAACCCAGCAACCTGATGCTAGAATCACTCTAACCCTATCGGTAGTGCAATCAGTCCCATACAGCTCACACACATGCTCACACATATAATACTCTCACACATAGGAAAATACAACACACATACAGCATAAGCTCTTCTGAGATCCCAATCAGAGAGGCTGACTGGCACAACTCATATGGGGTAGGCAGATAGTGAAAGGATTTGCACCATCACTGAGACATAAATTAAAGACACAACTGTGAAACACCTTTCCATCACGTAGGTTTGACCAGATAGTAGCATTGCAAATGAAGGCTAGATGTGAGAGGGCTGTGACATCAGTTCATGCACTGTAACAAGTGTGGCCAAGATGGCCTCCAGGGCAGACGGTTTTGATCTCTGGCTGGGCCCTGGTGAAATCCTTTATAAATCTCTGTAATGCACCTCATCTGTGCTCACCCTGCTGGAGACGTGCTCCCTCACGACCCTACCCTCTTGCTGTCAGAGTGTGGCGGTGGCCCACGTGGGAGCACTGCGCCAGCTGGATGGATCCAAACTCATATGGCCCAAGTGAGGTGCTTTGCAGCTGGGGACTGGCCACGCTGGAGGGGTAGTGGTTGCAGTGTAGGCTGGCCCTGCTGGGTGCTGCATTGGCTGGAGGGCACTACCACGGCCTACCTGAGAAGCCTGAGCATGATAAGCAGACACCTGGTGGTGACAGAGGCCATGCCTGGATGCCTTCAATGGTTGCTTTGGAATTGGATCTGGAGAGTGATGTAAGATCTCCTCGTTGCCTAGGGGGTCGGAGTATGGATGGACAGGCCCCCACGGACCAGCCACTGGATGAAGCTGGTGAGTGTGGTGCCATCTCTTGTGAGGACAGAGGAGTTCTCTCACTGCATCAGGACAACATGACGGAGTTCTGGGCACGCATTAGCGGAAGTAAGTTTGGCTGGGTGGGGAGACCCGAAGCATGCTCCACTGAGAGGGAACTTACATCTTTGGGGGGCCCCAGTGGCGTTGATAGTCGGTGACTTGGCCAGGACGCTCAGTCCTGGGTGGAGAGTGGCTCTGGGTGCGACATACCCCTCATCGCTCCCTTGACTAGCTAAGGGTCACAACTGCTGTCATTTCCTAAATCATTGCGTGGGTACAAGAGGAGGGAGTGCAGGGCATAAATCTGCGGCAGTGAGTGCAGCTAGGAGAGGAGGCCCAATGTGTGTTCCACTGAGAGGAAGCTTACATTTTTGGTGGGACCCGGCTGTGTTGACAGTGAGTGACTCTGCCAGGATGCTCACTCCTGGGTGGCTCTGGGTGAAACATGCGTCATACACCTCAGTGGCCCCCTGATCAGCTAAGGGTCCCAGCTGTTGCCATTTCCTGGTAAACACAGGAGGCATTGCTGAGATGCATATACACCTTGAGAGCCAGAATTTTGGAGCTGCGCTTTTCAACCACCCGTGGAGGGAAACAACCTTTACAACGCAACTTTTACAACGCACCACCATTACAACAAAACTTTTACAACGCAACATCCATTGCATTGCATGCCATTACAACACAACCATTACAACGCATTCCACTACAACGCTTGTCATTACAACCCAGTCATTACAACGCATACCATTACAACACATACCATTACAACGCATACCATTACAACGCATAGTTCTCTTACACTATTCAACACTTACCCTACTGTTGCACCCCCAGAAGTTAGAATAGTAATTTTTACCCCAACACTATCCAACACTTACCGTACTGTTGCACCCCCTGGAGTTTGAATATTAATTTTTACCCTTACACTATCCAACACTTACCCTACTGTTGCAACCCCTGGAGTTAGAATAGTAATTTTTACCTACACTATCCAATACTTACCATACATGCAATGTAATGTGATGCTTTGTAATGGTATGTGTTGTAAAGGTAGTATGCGTTGTAATGGAATGTGTTGTAAAGGTAGTTTTTAAAAATGTGTTGTAATGCATGCGTTGTAATGGAATGCGTTGTAATGGATGTTGCGTTATAAAAAATGTGTTGTAAAGTTATGCATTGTAAAAGTATGCATTGTAATGTCATACATCCCCCGTGGAGCTACCTGGGTGAGCTGGGCCTCTGAGCCTAAGGTGACATTACAGAGTCCAGAGAAGCAAAAAGCTAAGGACTCTGCTGCAAGATCGTATATGAACTCATGACGGTCAAACCCAAGATGATTTAGCCCCTTCCCACTACGGACATCATGGATTATTTAACCCTGTCATTGCATGCAGGGGGACCCCTGAGACAACTTGAGACTGCTCTGGAAAAGCACTCCGACTAATTTGACAAGAACCTTCAAGTGATCATTGGCACTAAAACCTCTCTGGAGGCTAAGATAGACACAGTAGACATGCTGCAAGTGAACGTACAAAAGACACATAATAGATGGACAGAATGCAGAACAAATCAAAACATTCACCCCCAGTCAAGAGATCTGGGTTAAATCTATCATTCTTTTGCTCACCATGCTACCTCAGTTTAGACCTGGCCATATGCAAATCAGTCTTGACCCTGTGCCTCATGGGAACAGTCCAGCCCGCACTGCCCAGCAAGGTCCCCCCTGGACCGGAAACAAGCATCACCCCTCTTCAGCCAGGATAGCTTGATTCCAGTGGCACATTGAGCCCAGGACCCATGTCTAGACATACCTGGCACCCTCATTGCAAGAAAGCAAAACACACACAATTGATGGACGGAATGCAGAACAAATCAAAACATTCACCCCCAGTCAAGAGTCCAGCCCGAAACCAGTCTTTGTCTGGGCAGGGTAATGGCTGCATCACTGGGTGCCACTGACACATCAGGGTGCGATGTGATAGGGCTCCATCCCTGTGTGCCACTGACAGATCAGGGGTCGGAGAGGTGTGTATCCCAGGTCCCACTGCTGTCATCTGGGCCCGGCTCAGTGGCAGCAATGACAGGATGATGAACTGCAAGGCGTGGAAGATCCCAGGTACATCTTGCTGGTGTTCAGCCCTGGCAGCCATACTTTGAGCCTGCATCTGCTCCATGGTCTCAATTGTACTGCACATCTGTGCCAACTCTGTGCTGTCATCGCTGATGCCTATCTGACTAGGTAGTTCTTGTATCTGAGAGATGGCCCCAGCGATGTCAGCCAAGGATTGTTGTGGAGCATGGTGCAGACAGTGTGTGTCCGTTAGGGATTTTGAGTGGTCCCTGATGGGTCTCAGACACCCATGTATGGTATTGAATTTGGCTGCCACGAGCACAAAACCCATCCACAGCTGATCAGCCAACTCCACCTGGCAACCCAAAACACAGTGTTGGAATTCCATGTGTTGCTTGTGGGGGTCCTGGGAGACAGCTGTGGTGGTGTGTGCTTCCTGCTGTGTGGTCTGTGCAGATGGTGAGGTCGCCTCAAGGCAGCTGGGCTGCCCTGCTCCTGGGGGTGGGGTGTGGAGGCTGACCATTAGCCGTTGGAGTGTGTCTGAACAGATGCGCAGGTTGTCCTCTTCATCATCACTGATGGGATTTGTGGTCTGCTCTGCAGTAAGTTTTGTTAGCCCCCCTGCAATGTTATGGGGAGATGCATGTTAACAGAGGTCCCATGTATTTTGCGGCTCTGCAGATGTGTATATGCAGACTATGTGACAATGCACCCTGTGACTGTTTTGGTGGCACTGGCTATTTTATGGTAGACAGTGTTTTTTCCGAGTACAGGACGGATGTGTGGCAGTACACGTACATTGTCATCACACAGTGTCAGACAATGCTAGATGTGAATTGCCAGTTACTACACACAAGCGGAACCTGTTGTGTCCTCTGTCCTGTGGTGTAGGTGTTACTCTTTGTCCCACATTGCTGTCATTAGTAATGTTCTGTGGTTGCTATGTGTGTTTGCTGCATTGTGGGGGAGTCGGCCCTGCAGCTCTGATTTCGTGGACCTTTGACCCTTTGCGGTGGTGTGCCTTGGAATTGTGTGCTTTTCGGGAGCTGGGATGTTTGCGACTTGGGTCATTTGTGCTCTTGCACAGATTTTGTGGCCTTGTGGATTGTATGTCTGCTGCGTGTATTGGACTGCATGGGTTGTAGGTGCACGTGGATGTGTCAGAGTGTGACCTGCTCATTTACGGATTTGATCCACACTGGGCCACCTCCATGTTGATTCGTGCACAATGTCATTTTTTTAGGCTGCTGTCATGCTAGCGGTCATGCAGTGTCACTTGCTTTATCAGTGTGGCTCACACAGTGGCTGCTTTTCTGGTTTCATCACATATGCATGGATTGGTAGTGTCATTAGGTATTCGGAGGGGGCCCTTATGTGCACATGGTGGACGGGGGCCTACTTGGTGTTTTTATGTCTGCTGCATTGTGCCAAGGGTATCAGGGACATCTTTCACTGTCATTGTGCATGTGCGGTGTGCTTCACATGATTGTGCATGTGTGCCATTGTGCCCATCTAACCCCATCCCAACAGTCCCTGGTTGTCACTCACCCTGTTGCTGTTGGGTCAGGTCATATCGTGCTGTGCCCAAACTCCGACTCCTGCCACCATCTCCACATTTCCTCCAGCTCATCCAACTCGTCCTCTGGCGCAGGACTCCCACCTCCAGTCGCCATTGCAACTTTCCTGTTGGCGGCGAGTTTCTGTTTGGTCTGCCTTTGCATATTATGCCAGCACCTCTTGACCTCCTCCATTGACCTCCTCGCCACGCCGACTGTATTGACGTTGGTGACGATGGTCTGTCATATTTCCGTTTGTTTATTCGCAGTGCCGCGGTGGAGGTGATGAACAGTTGTTGGTAGTGTCCTATCACCTCCTTGACGATGATCCGGTCTTCCTGCGGACTGAACCCCATCTTCCTCTTCCTCTTCTCCTTGTCCTTCCCCGAACATGGGGTTCCATGTTGATCCTCCGTGGGGCTTGTGGGATCCGGCTTCTCCTTTGAACTTGGTCCGGATGCATCCATGGTGCTATGCTGTTTAAATTGGTTTTGGCATGTTTTTTTGTTTTGGCTATTATAGTGTGTTTTCCCCCATGACACGTGGGTATTGCAGGGCTGTCGCTGGTTAATGTTGATTTTGGTATCATGCTTTGGGGCATCGCAACTGTTTTGGCGTTTGTCTTTCGCATGTTTTGTTTGCCTTTGATTTTCCGCAGTCATTTAGCGCGTTATCATGCTACTATTGAATGGTGCCGCTGGATTGGGAATTGGACGTTAAGATGGTGATATTTTCTTGCGATAGACTGCAATATGCAAAGTTGTGTTAAGTTACTTTTGCGATAATTATCACACATTCTTGAGAATATGCCCCACAGTAATCTGATTTTTGTCCTAGTCACTTAGTGATCAATTACAAGGTAAGAGTTTAAGACAAGCAAAATACCTTAGAGTCTCCTGAGATGTAAAAGACCCCACTTTGGTCTTCAGCATCATTAACAACTCTGTCATGAATGCTGTCCAGACAAAAAGATGGTGGTATTGCAGGAATGCCCCAAAAATGACTGATCTCCTTTCTTAAAGACAATCAGCAAATCAGAGGTCCTTCCTTTTCTTTCGTGCTGATCTTGGAACTTTAATATAATGGTTTCCTCATGGATGTATTTTATCACCAATATCAATCACCAATACTATTTAATATTTATATGCACCTTCTAGCTATGATACTGCATCAGATTCAAATGTGCTTCTACATGTATGTGCCACTTAGCTTATTTTCATCTTAGGGCCATTTCATTAAATCTTCTGGCTCCTGTGTGAAAGACTCTATGGTCCATGTCAAAAACTTCCTGAAAGTAAGTCAATCTAAAACAAAGTTCTTGCAAACTTCAGATGAGCCATTTTTATCCAACTCCTTAGGTTGTCTTTAGATCTGGGCCTATGTCCACTGCCCGCTAAAATGTTCATAATATGGAAATTCATATAAACAATGATATTTCTCTGAAAGCTCAAGCAGCAAAACTCACCGAAACATGTTACTGGTAGCTAACAATTCTGAGGACACATCTTCATTTTATAAATGATCAATTTCATATTCTAATAAATCAACTAGCCATCAGCTGCAACTAATTCAAAATGCGGCAACATGCCTTATTACAAAGATGCATAGAGATACTCACATTTCTCAGATACCCCGCCACTCCATTGGTTTCCTGAAATAATAGGATTATCTTTCAATCTTTGAAAATAGTGCATAGAGCACTCTCTCAACAATATTACAAAAAAAGTATAATGGTATTTTAGTAGACAAGTTCCGCAGTCAAAGCATTGATTTTAGGGACCAGTCCCTAAAACCTGAACAGTTAGGTTCAGAGACAAAACTTTTTCTGTGGCAGTAGCGAAAAAGTGGAACTCTCTACCAATTCATCTTTGAGCCAAGCCAAACCTCCTTCAATTTAAGAGACTTCTTTAAAAAATAATAATGATCTTTCTTTCATCTTGTGCTCTTTAACGCCAAAAAGTTCTGCTAATGTTGCACTTTACAACACAGTAATGGAAATAGTAAATTCTGTTAAGTGACACATGTACAGTTCTATGTAAGAAAGTGCCCTATTTTGCCCCTTAATATTGTTAGATCTTATGGGCTTACAACATATGAGGTAGTTACCAATAGCAATTGGAGGCACTATATCCTATGTTATTTGTTATCATGTGTCATGTCATGTTATGTTATGTTATGTTACAATATATAGAGTATATATGAGGTAATTAGATATGTCATGAGAACAGAAATGCATTTACTAGGAGAGTTGTAGTATTCGGTTATACAAACAACATGAAAGCACACAATACAATTCATTGTATACAGTATAAAATCACATTCCATAAAATCTCCGCCAATGAGGCAAGAAGTAAAAAAAATATATATGCATATTACATTCAGGTTTTCAGGTTTTAATGTCTTTATTTCGATAATAAAATCATAAAAGACAAGAAAAAATAAACATTCATGAACAAATCAAAAACCACCGCAGCATACAGATGATTATATAATACCAAACTTAAACATGTTATCAAATTTACACTAAGACTAGAAACCACAGCTAAAAAGTTATTAAACATTTGTGAGTTCCACAAGACATTAAATAAGACTGTTTCTAAAAATACAATAAACACACACAAAAAAACACATTACAGGATATAATTAGGAAAAGGTTGGGTTCCTTCTGGCTCTAATTGCCCAAGCCCAGCCTAAAAACTTGGCCAAGCATATCACGATGAATTCAGAGGTATTTGTTTTTAGGGCCCATATTGCATCCGAGGATTTTCTACAGGTTAATCGTTTGAAAATGGGTTTTAACCACTTGGAGCGGGGTTCTGTATATTGAGGACAGGCGAACAGAAAATGGCCTTCGGTTTCTTTACGGTCAGGGCAGCAGCTACAAAGGCTTGAGGAGGTTTTACCCCAGGATGAAGTAAAGGAATTCAAGGGTAATGAGCCTACCCGGAATTGATGATACAATTTTTTATCCAGTGGCCTGGTAATGGAATCCCAGTAGGTCTCGCGGGCAGGATCCAGCTTAAAGCTTAGAAAACGCCCCGTTAGACCCTCAGAACTAGAGGCATATACCAGGGAAAGGCGGGTTGAGGCCCAAAATAAATCCTTAAATTCCTTTTTCGAGGGAAAAGTATTGGTACCTGGGGACACCCACAGATGGATTAAGCCCATGTCGCACAGACTCTTTTTCACCGAGCGGAACCATGGGATTCGCTCAGACCCCCCCATGGCCTTCACTTCTGCTAGCTCTTTTGCAAACAGTACAAGATCCTCAGAGGTCCATAAACGCCTCCAAGTGGACACTACTCTATATCTTGCCATGTCCATAATTGGAAGACAACCCATATCATGACAAAGAGGGATCAATGGAGTCGATTGGGGTAACCCTACCAGGTTACGGAGAAATCTACACTGAATTCTATATAAACTCGAAAGATCCATAAACCCCCATAGCTCTGCCCCATAAAGTGTGGCTGCATTTATTTTGGTGTCATATATTCTCAGGGCGGGGATGACCCGTTTTGTGATGGATTTCTTCTGCTCGCGCAGAAGACATCCAGTCAATTGGGCGAGTTTTAACTGCTGGGTCGCTATTTGTTCTTTCCAGGACAGACGACAGTCCAAAGTGACCCCCAGATACGTCATGGTTTCAACTTGGTCCAAGTTGACCCCATTCAATTGTACGCTGCTGCGTATTAGATTTTTCCTGGATAAAACCATAAACTTGGTTTTACCCACGTTTATCTGGAGGTCATTTTTTTTTACAAAACTCCTCAAAATGGTTTAAGGCCCGCTGTAGGCCTCCCCGGGTCTTTGATAGGAGTAGGGTGTCGTCGGCAAAGATCAACATAGGAAATTTAGTCCCCGCCAAGGATGGAGCATCTGTATGAGTGGACATGAAGAATTTAACTACTTGGTCAATAAAGAGTAAAAAGAGGGTGGGAGCGAGAACGCACCCCTGGCGAACTCCTCGTGTTACTGGAAACGAGTCCGTAAATTGACCTTGTGCTCCCCATCTTACCCTGGCATAATTCCCGTCATGTAGTCTAATAATCATCTCAACTAATTCACCCGGCATGCCCAGATCCCTTAAAACCTGCCATAATTTTCCCCTCGGTACCAGATCAAAAGCTGACTTCAAATCTATGAAGGCAGCAAAAATAGTGCCACCGCCAAGCGTAACAACCTTCCAGAAGATCATACAGAAACGTAGCACCTGATCAATGGTACTTGTACCAGATCTAAAGCTCGCCTGCATTGGGGACAGTATGTTTTCAAGATCCATCCACCCCTGCACTCTCGCCAAGATCATGCGGGCGAAGACTTTTTGAAAACAATCAATTAAGCTAATCGGGCGATAGTTACCTGGGTTTGATCTATCTCCCTTTTTATGTATAGGGAGAATCTCAGCCCCCTTCCATGTTTTGGGGATACAGGCTCCTCTTGCTATAGCGTTAGCTATGTTTGTTAAATAGGGTACCCAAAGGCTTGTATTGGCCTTAAACAGATCAGCTGGGATTTGATCCAACCCAGGGGCTTTCCCCCGCTTTGTCAAGCCTAAAGCTATCTCCGTTTCTGTTTCAGTGAAGGTCATGATCACATCACAAGGGGGCATTACATGTAACAGGTTCGGTGTGGGCAGGGAATCAGCGACCTCTGAGCAAAATTGGGAGGAATAATAGTTTATCCAGGCTTCAGGGGATACATGATTGGATGGGATACGAAAGTCACCATCCTTACCACATTTAACAATGTCCCAGAATTTGGTCTGATTATTAGATACTAGCATCCAAAAGATCCGCCCAATAATCGTCTTCCCATGCCCTCTTAGCTTCCCATTGTACTCTTTTATACCATTGCCTGGCCACCTTTACTGCGCTCATATTTCTGGATTTACCTTTCTCAATTAAAGAGCTATGGGCCTCCCTACACTCTCTGTTGTACCATTTTGCTCTTGGGGCTTGCAGATGCCCAGTACCTTTCTTACAGGGTTTCGAGAGAAGTTGTTTAAGCTCGAAAAAACATTTATCATGCATGCCCATAACCTTATCTAGTTCAGTCTGACCCCTCCCAACAACATCATTCCTCATATTATTTAATGCAAGCTTCACCACATTTTCTATACTAGCCTGTATAGTTGCATCACTTGATATGGTTGACCATTTCAGTCTCCTCCGATCATTTGATAAAGTTAAAACCCCTTGCCCCCTAGGATCTGGTTCCGCTAATCTTATCAGATCATACATTTTAAGTTTCATAGACAGGGGATTGTGATCGCTTTCCGGACGCATAACAATTTTCATATCAACAATTAGGCTCCAATGTTCCATTTTTAAAAAAATATAGTCAATACGACTTTTTCTCACACCATTATCAAATGTGAAGTTGGCGCCAATGTCCGATTTGGTACGACCATTTACGGCCCTTAATCCCCAGGTGAGACAGAAAGCAGTCCAGCTCAGGGCGGCCTCCGTTGCTTTAACAGGTGTTTGGTTCGTTAGTTCCGGGATTTTCCATGTGGCATCCTCTACAAACCCCCAATTATCCTCAGGCAGATAGAGTGGCTCGATAGTGCAGTTTATATCACCAGCTAACATGATAAATGTTCCTTTATTCCAGCCAGTTAAACGATTGTCTAGGACACCTATCAGCTGGGGGCATCGCCCGCCAGGAACGCCTCGAGAATAAATATTAATAATAAGCATATCCTGACCCCCTGCCTTATGCAACCTAATTGCCAAAATGTCAGGGTTTTCCACATACAATTCAGAAACTGAGTAACCCCAAGCCTGCTTTACCCACGTTGTCAGTCCCCCTGATGCACGCCCTTTATTACTCTTTATTGCGGGTTTAAAAAAGTTTAAGAACCCGACTTTGTATATGGGTTCTGTAGCCCAGGTTTCTTGTAGTAACACAACCTCGTATTTATCAATGAACTCTAACCAATCCTCGGAGTCCAAACGGGTCTTTGCTCCGGCTACATTCCAGGACACGATGTTAGATATCAATATATTGGTTTCTACAGGGTTAGTGCTGACATTAGCAGGGGGATGGAGATTAAGTAAGCTAACACTTGTTGGCCTATTACTGGCTATATTGTCTTCTATTTTAACAATCGACGCCCTTTCCCCAACTGGCGCAGTCAGTATTCTAGCTTTCTTATGGGACATAGGCTGGTAGTCCATATTTAATTCCAGAACAGAGTTGGGTGGATATTGCACTCCTTCCCCGTTCTCAGTAAGCAGGTTAGGTGACAAGCTGGATGTACACAGTCAATCTATCCATTCTAAGTCTGACAGCGCCTCAAAGTGGTTAAAGAGCGGGGGGTACTGTTGGGGGTAGGGTGTTATCGGCTCTCGAGACCTACCCCCTCTTGTTTTCCACTGGTTGGGGCCCATTGGATAGTTAATGTGGGTGTGGGGGTAGAAATAACCAAGGTGCAAGGTCTGAACATCACCAAGGCGGGCAAATCTTGCTTTCCTTCGAATTCTATCCACCACCCAGGGGTCTTTAAAAGAAATCAAAATGCAGTCCCCTTCTAGATCTTTTAAACCCTTACCCACCCAATCAACTCTCCTTACATAGAGGATTTCGGTGGGGGATGAGGGAGGGAGAGGACGATGTTTATTTAACCAAAATATAACCTTATTCCGCAAGTCACCTTGGGTCTCTTTAATACCATCTTTTAAAGGTGCCACCCCGGTTAAGACGATGGTGTATTGGGACGCTTCTGGTGGTAAGTTAACTCTGGGTGTTGGTCGTATTTTTCGATTATCCGTCCTCTGAAACCTAGGTGGTTGGGAATTGTTCTGGTCTTTACCCATTATTGGTGTTTGCACTGGGGTATTGATTGCTTGATTTAACATGCCGTTCGGCAAGGGATGTTTCGCTGGGGCATTATTAGCAGTTATTGGGCGTTTATCCCTCGGAATATCCTTTGCGGGAGCTCTACTGACAGTGGTCGAAGTGGCAGCAGGTTTTACCCCTGGTAGGGGATTCTTATTATTAGCAGCTGCAATCCCTGCAGGGATCGCTGTAGATTTTCCCGCTCGTTGGTTTATGCCCCCAGTTGAATTACAGACCCCCATCCCAGTAACAGGTGTTGTTAGTTTTTGCAAAAGACCCAAGTTGGTATTAACAGCTGTTTCCAAAACATCTATTTTAGCGGTCATCAGCCTTGTTCTCTCTAAAACCGGGAGCAATATAGTTTTTAACATTGCTTCCATCTTAGCCAACAAAATATCATCGCTGCTAAGACAGGTTGGGCAAGGATTTGATGACCCAGAGGGAGCTAATGAGGGGCAATACACCCTTGGGAGACCTTGGTGGGGCTGAGAGGGGGATAAGCTCGCCTTATTAGTAAGGTCAATTTTGGGTTGTTTTTGGACCTTTTCCCCCTGTGGACTTGAAACATGTTTTCTTTTCCGGGATATTGGGTTTGTGGTATCTTGTGGCAAGTTGGACGCACTGGGGGAGGTGGGAACATAAGATTGTGATGCATCAGACGGGCTGCATTCGTCATCCTCAATATATTGGCTATCATCCTCATAGCTTGTCTGATTACTATTTGGCTTCTGTTCCCTGATAACAGGGAACAGAAGCCAAATACAATACGGCTAGGTACTACACAAGACTAAATAGTATAAAACAAAATGTGATTTTAACCAGGACTCTGGGCCCAACCCAACCTTGTCCGACCACGGACGGCCACAGACGGTCCCGCCCTTGTCCCGGGCTTCTCCCGGTCGCTCCCGCGAAGCGGAGACACTGTGCTCCTTATAACTCTACAACTGTGTGTTCATGGGCTGATAGGCGGGAGGCGTGGCCAGCGGGGAGAGCAGCCCAGGTGTTGCAGGTTGGGCGCGCAGGGGCTCCTGGACGCTGGAGTCCCTGCCTATGCTCGCAGCCCCGCTGGTTCACTCGCCTTTCCCCGCGCTCCTCCTGTTAGTCTCACTGCAGCCTCCCAAAACAAACGACGCGCTGCGGGACCCGCGAAGCGGGTCCGGCGAGTCGTGGAAAGAGTGGTGGCAAGGGTCAGCTCTGCTGAAGCAGCAGGATCGTCGCGCTCCTCCAAGAACAAGGTACAGGCAACCAAATCACTTTAGAAGGGTCCCACGAGCTCAAGGGTGAAGCCCGCTTTTGATTCCGTCGGCGGGGGGCGTGGCCAGCGGGGAGAGCAGCCCAGGTGTTGCAGGTTGGGCGCGCAGGGGCTCCTGGACGCTGGAGTCCCTGCCTATGCTCGCAGCCCCGCTGGTTCACTCGCCTTTCCCCGCGCTCCTCCTGTTAGTCTCACTGCAGCCTCCCAAAACAAACGACGCGCTGCGGGACCCGCGAAGCGGGTCCGGCGAGTCGTGGAAAGAGTGGTGGCAAGGATCAGCTCTGCTGAAGCAGCAGGATCGTCGCGCTCCTCCAAGAACCAGGTACAGGCAACCAAATCACTTTAGAAGGGTCCCACAAGCTCAAGGGTGAAGCCCGCTTTTGATTCCGTCGGCGGGGGGCATGGCCAGCGGGGAGAGCAGCCCAGGTGTTGCAGGTTGGGCGCGCAGGGGCTCCTGGACGCTGGAGTCCCTGCCTATGCTCGCAGCCCCGCTGGTTCACTCGCCTTTCCCCGCGCTCCTCCTGTTAGTCTCACTGCAGCCTCCCAAAACAAACGACGCGAAGCGGGTCCGGCGAGTCGTGGAAAGAGTGGTGGCAAGGGTCAGCTCTGCTGAAGCAGCAGGATCGTCGCGCTCCTCCAAGAACCAGGTACAGGCAACCAAATCACTTTAGAAGGGTCCCACGAGCTCAAGGGTGAAGCCCGCTTTTGATTCCGTCGGCGGGGGGCGTGGCCAGCGGGGAGAGCAGCCCAGGTGTTGCAGGTTGGGCGCGCAGGGGCTCCTGGACGCTGGAGTCCCTGCCTATGCTCGCAGCCCCGCTGGTTCACTCGCCTTTCCCCGCGCTCCTCCTGTTAGTCTCACTGCAGCCTCCCAAAACAAACGACGCGCTGCGGGACCCGCGAAGCGGGTCCGGCGAGTCGTGGAAAGAGTGGTGGCAAGGATCGTCGCAGCAGGATCGTCACGCTCCTCCAAGAACCAGGTACAGGCAACCAAATCACTTTAGAAGGGTCCCCATATTACATTCACTTGTATATCCGGGCATGTTATATTATGTTATGTTTTCGCTACTTATAAAGCACAACACTTACCCAGAGGTGTCCTGGCGCTGAACCACTAATTCATAGAGAACAGTAACAAGGGACCCGGACTAGCGGGAGAAAAGCCAGGTTTTCAGACCTCTTCAGAAGGTGAGTAGGTCCGGGGCCTGTCTCCAACTAGGGGGGAGCTCGGTCCAAGCCTTAGCTGCACAAACTCATGAAATTTTTCCCTCCCCATGTCGATTTTTTGACAGATGGCACAGTCACCAGCTTGGCTCCTCCGGAGTGCAGGATTCTACCGGGTATATATCATTGCAGTTTCCATTTCAGGAAGTCTGGACCTATTCTGTGGAGTGCCTTGAACACGGTTTTGAGAGATTTGAAGAGCACACGGTTCTTAACTGGCAGCCAGTGTAGTTTCCTCAGTTCATTAGAAATGGGGGCGTATTTGGGAGTGCCAGTAATCAGCCTTGAAGCTGCATTTTGCACTAGCTGTAATTTGTTCGCAAAGCGTTGATGTATATTTAAATACAGGCTATTGCAGTAGTATAGTCTGGACATAATAAGAGCGGTGACTACAGTTTGCTGACAGGTAGTGGGCAGAAAGGATAGTATTTTCTTAATCATTCTGATTAAAAAGTAAAAAGGAGGATGCTACTGCATTGATTTGGTCACCGAAGTTACGTTTTGGTCAATGATGACTCCAAGGTTTATTACCTTCCTAACAGGAGTAGGAAGTGTCCCCATACCTTAGGTCCAAAAGTTGGGATCATTACCAAACAAGATGAACACTTTCTTTCGTGAGACACTGCCAAGCGCCTCACACAGAGACAGTAACAAAATACTAGCAACAAAAGTGTGAGGTGCTTTTATTACAGTACAATTATTTTACGACCTTGCGCAGTTTTACAGAAGCTGTGAAAAACCTATTTACTGTATAGCATACCATTTCTGTTTGTAGCAATTGCAGGTGGAGCAGATCTGCTCTGCAAGGCTCAATGTTGACCAAAGGGGCTACAATATTTTTTCTAGGGACCCTGCATAGGAAACAAATAGAAAGTGCCTCTGTGATTGTGTAGATGTTGAGTCACATGGGAGGGCCACAAGATCTTTATTGCAATATACCTGTGATGGGTCCGAGACCAACAGATGGGCCATATTAAGACAAAATATTGCCAGATAATACCTCTGTGTGCTGGAAATAATATGTAGATATGGTTCCATACGATTAGTCGTTGTTAATAATACATAGGTCTCCATCATTTTGCCACGCTTCACCTTAGATCTTTTTGTTGCCATACGTGCCAGCAGTTCTTTTTCGAAAAATACTTTAGAACACATTTCTAGATTCTGTGGATTGTCAAAGATATCTTGTCTTCCAATTGAGTACAATTGGGCCTTCACGTACTTTAGCTCTATCACTCTAGACATTGGCTGTTACAAGCTCATCCTTATGGATGTCAGTGGGGGTTTTTTCGTTACACTCATACTGCCAGATTCATGAAAGCCGAAATATGCGAATTCTAAATTGCGATTAATACCGAATCGCAATTTAGAATTCGCATAATGGGATTCATGTAAAAGTGCGAGAAAAAATAGCGATTTGCATCCGGCCGCAAAAGCCGATAGCGATTTTCCGAAATCGCAGTAAAATCGCAATATCCGTCCATTTTCGTGTTGGAATTGCGATCTCGCAATTAGCGAGATCGCAAATTACGATCTCGCTAATAGCGAGATCGCAAAAACGGGAAGTCGCATTTCGAGCACAGTGATGACATCACAACCAGGAAGCAGGCAGTTCCCTCCCCCATTGAGAACACTGAGGCAGACATTGAAGCAGCACCACTCAGAGCTCCTCACAAACCACCTCCAGTCTTGGAATTTAGGATACTGCAGACTGCAGCTATGGCACAGGAAGCAGCAGCAGGGCCCAGTGACACAGAGCGAAAGCGCAAGATAAAGTTCTCGGAGCAGGAGCTGGAGCATTTAAGCGATGGAGTCTGCAAAGACCACAACAAACTTTTCGGCAAGGACTCCAGGAGGGTGCCTGAGGCCGAGAAACGGCGACTGTGGCTGCGCATCCGGGCCAGAGTGAACGCAGTAGGAGTCACACAGAGGTCCATAGATGACCTCAAGAAGAGGTGGTACGACCTCCGAGGTCGTGCCAAGGAGAGGGTGACTGAGAGGCTTGGAGAGCACCTTGCAACTGGAGGTGGAGAGCCTACAGTCCCTCCAAACACCCCCTTGGAGGATCGTGTGGAGGACACACTGCAGCCTGAGGCATGTGTTGGTGTTATTCGTCTGGACTCATCCCGACCCACCCAAGACAGCCAAGGTAAGTGCCATGCGACTGCGACCCTGTCCCCTAACAATGGCCATTACCCTATTGCCTCCCATAATCAACCCCTGTCATGCAGCCCATGCACATCAGAACATCCCTATTGCATTGTGGGACATGTAGTCTGACCACAATGTACAAAAACTCCCATGCAGCCAGACATGTCCCAATGTACGCTTTGCAACAGCCAGTCAGGGAATGGAAGCCAGCATGCATGTAGCAACTGCACATGTCAAAGATACATGTAATTAATCTACGTCCACTTTCCATCACAGGTGGTGCAGATAACACCAGCAGTGACAGCGAGAGGCTGCAGACAGATGACGCTCCGGAGGAGCCTGAGGGTGAGGAAGAGGGAACATCCACACAACCAGCACCATCTGGCCAAGCTCCGGTGCCACCAAATGTACCAGCACCTGCAACGCCAGCTACATCAGGCACACCAACATTGCCAGCTGCAAGACCCATTCCAGTGGCACCATCAACATCAGGTGCTGCTAGACCTGTAGACCTGCGACACAGCGCACACCCACTGTGCCCAGCCAGCACGGCAGGCATGTCAGGGAGCGGCGGCAGAGTACACCACGCATCGGCAGGAGGGGTATGGCTGTGCGTGTGCCAGGGCTCTCTATTTTGCGCCGCATGCTGCGTGTGCACCAATTGCAGGCACGACACCTAGGTGCAATACACCTGCAGCTGCACAACACAGGCCCGAATGTTGCCAATCTGTCTGATCGCATTGACCGGATGTCCACTGCCTTGGAGGCAAACACTGCGGCCATGATCAGCCAGCGCAACCTCACCGCCGCCGCCACCGCCAGCTACTCACACGCCTCTCGGCGTACACACGTTCAAATTACGTGATAGGAAATGCCACCTCCCAGCTGTCCCGTTGGTCCCTTGCAATGCAGCTGCAGATGGTACAATGCTGTGAGGATGTGGCACGTGCACTCGAGCAGGTGACCACTGCTGTCCAGGCCCTACAACCAACTGGCCAAGCCAATGCCGGAGGGGATGACACAAGCGAGGGGACATCGAGTATCAGCAGCTTGTCTGCGACACAGGTCGGTGTCCTACGTCGCAGCAGCAGGCCCAGTGCGGGATCACATGCCCTGCCGGAGGAGGAACCTGAGAGGCGACTGGGAGCTGTGCGCCGAAGGCGCCAATGACATTTCAGTACATGGGCAGGGACATGCTGCTGACATAAGCATGTCCAGTTAGTAATATTGAGCAGTATGGCGCAATACTCCTCATATGTGACTGATACAAATTATTCCTTATTATTGTGCACACAACAATAATATTTATTCAAGCATTGAACATCGGACTCATGTCATTATTTCAATTGTCATGCATGAGTGAAGTGTTGGGTGAGGGGAGTGGGTGCACTAGAAACAGTTCAATGTGATTTGGTTGCGCCGTCTGTGTCCTTCAGCAGGATTTTCCCCGCGTGCATGACGCGCATGTGCAGGTGGCCGGTGGTCCCCTTCCGACTCACTGCCAGATATCTCTACAGGTATCCGGCGTTTGGTAGCAATGTTGTGTAGTATAGCACACACAGCCACAATGTGGCAACAGACATCCGGATCGTATTTCATGGCCCCACCAGTCTTGTGAAGTATGCGGAATCTGCTCTTCAGGAGCTCAAATGTCCTCTCAATGCAATTCCTTGTGCGTATGTGTGCTACATTGTAACGCCGTTGCTGTGGTGTTGCAGGGTTGAGGTATGGGGTGAGGAGGTACTCACGGAGAGCGTAGCCACTGTCACCTGAATGAGAGGAGCAGAGGGTGAGTGTCTGTGCTGCTCAGCTACATCATCACAGTGTAACATTGTGGGGCAAGTGTACTTACCGAGTAGGTGTCCTTCACCAAAGTCTCCCCTGGCCAGTCGTGTGTGGAGGCTGCTGTGCCGGAATATGAAGGAGTCATGTGTGCTCCCAGGGTACTGTGCCACTATGTCCGTGATGTATGTCTTAGCATTGCACACCATCTGGATGTTGAGGGAGAGGTAGGACTTGCGGTTGCGGTACATGTATTCCGTTTGTGCTGGTGGGCAGATGTGGATGTGGGTACAGTCAATGCATCCTATCACATGTGGAAATTGCGCAACATTGTAAAATTGATGCTTGGTCGCATCCAAGTCCTGTTGGCTGGTGGGGAATGAGATGTGGTGATGTAGCTGGGTCAGCATTGCATCTAGGAAACTCCTGAGGCAGCGGGACATGGTGGGCTGGGATATCCCCCCAGCAACGGCAACTATCCCCTGGAAGCTTCCAGAGACCAGTAGGTGCAGGCTGCACAATACCTTGACATGTGTGGGCACGGCATTGGTCCGCCTTGTTGGGTGCTGCATCAGGGGGTCCAGGTCCTGGATAAGCTTGATGATCATTTGCCCATTCAGGCGGTACTTAGCATATAGTTGCTCTCTGGTTTGGCCCAGCAGGGTGACCCGCTGGCGGAATATCCTCTCCTGGATCCTACGTCTGTTCTGTGCTGCTCGCTGTAGCCGTCGCCGCCTGACCACCATGTAGAGTCCTGGCATTGTGAGTGTCCCAATGCTGCAGCTGCATCTCCTTACGTGTGTTTGGTCAGGCCAGCACCTGCTGCTGATTAGGAAACGTTTTTTCAAACATTTTTTTTTCTCATTACTGGTTACCACCTGGTTTGGGTTCTCCTTAAATTGCGCCTTGGAAAATGCGATTTTCAGGTAAATCGCAAATTGCGATGTTTCTTGAATAGCGATTGTGATTTATTTGCGAGTTTGCAGATTTATTCGCAGAATCCATGGTTTCTCGCATTTACAGAATCGCTAATGGGGTACTACCAGGATTCTGCGAATAATATTGCAAATTCGCTAATCTATGTTAGCGAACTCGCAAATTTTGTTCTTGAATAGCTTTTCATCAAATTGCGATCGCAATAGCTTTTTCGCAGCTATTGCGATCGCAATTTGGCTTCATGAATCTGGCTGATAATGAATAATATTACATTATTCGCTATTAGTTTAATTAAAAAAATGGAGCCCAAATAGTTGTAATATGACTTTCCTTGGCAGCTACTGTAAGTAAAAAAATGCTTTTAAATGCATATGTTGTGTGCCTGCTTACAGTTTGAGTTTGTTTATGTAAGATAGACTGTGTTTGTGGAAATGTGAATACACTTGTATGTATAAGCATATGTATTTCGGAGTGACAGTGTAAGTGAAGGTTAAGGAGCCTGTGAAGTCACTTCCGCTACCCCTGGCATTTTGGTGAATTGATGACCACGCATCTTTTAGAATTAAGGGGCAGTTACGCCACTTTTGCGTAACTTTTAACATAGGAAAGGTGATGTAAAAGTGGCGCAAGGGACTTGTAAATCTGCCCCTAAATATTTACAATTTCGAACTTGGGTTTCTTGACCCAATAGACATTCAACTTTTGGAGGGCTGAGAACTGACCTGAATACTGTTTGCAGGCATCATAGACATTGGATTGTTTTCATATTGTTCTAGTGCCTATGGCACTGTTGTTTCTAGGACATGAGAAACACTGGACATGGCAGGATGTGTTGCCCTTTGTAAGTAAGCTCACTCTTTCTCAATATTTACTCTCGATATTTTGATTTTCATGGACTTCAGATAACTGGCATTTCGATCTCTGGGCACTTTGGGTATGCCAAAGTAACTCACTGCATATGCCTTTCCCCGGAACATAGAAGCCATTTTTATTAATTTATTGGTATAGTTCACATTTTTTAGGTTGACTGTACAGTATTCCCAAAAGCCGCATGAGGCCTAAAAGCCAAATTACAAAGGTGATTACGCAGGAAGCAGGTTCCCCTTACATTAGAAGCAAACCCTATGATATGGGCTGTGAACAGAAATGTATCACTCCAGGCAAGCCTTGAGGTTTAATGCTTTTACACATAGACTTCTAGATTTAGCACTGCATGGACTAGCTGTGATTGTGCCTTTACAAGTAACGCTCATCTGCGCATGTGTGAATTATAAGGGAGGCTGCACACAAGTTATGCAGTTGTAAAACTCTTCTATCCATAACTCCAGCTTGAAGACAGGTAGAAAAGTGATTCTCATGGCCTAATACAAATCAAAAACCTTTAGAATGTATCTTGGACCGCCCGGGGTGGTCCCTGACTGGGCCTCATTAAAGACCCTGGGTGGGGGGGCGGTGGTGGAAAATATACGGACTGCCGCCGAGCCGGCCGCATGGAAGAGGGGGGGGGGAGTCTTAATACTGGTGATTGCCATCCCAAAACTGCAGGCAAAAGCTGGGAGACGCTGCCGCACCCAAAACCCATGCCGTCCTGGGCTTTCCGCCCCCTACTCACCCTTGCTACGCCACTGGAATGCATGGATATCAATTTTATACCTTGTACAGGTGACCTTCTTGAGCTACCACTTTTCTGTCTTTCCAGCAACTAGTCTGTGTAGGGGCACTCAATCGCTTTCCTACAGTTGGGACTCCCAGGACCAAAGGTAATTAGTAGGCCAACAACAGATACACTCTTCCTGGAAAGGAGACCATCACACACAATAGACATTTCCTTTCATTCGCCACAAATTAATAAATATGCAACATTTTCAAAAAATCTTTCCATGGAGGGAATTACTTCCTTCCAATGGCAAAAATGAATGTACTGATGGCACCTAGCAGATGCTGTTGTGACTCACAGCTAGTTCATTGATGTGTAAACCTTATTACTTGCAAAGACTGACTATGATTTAAAAAACATTCCTCAATTATTTCTTTTTATAACTACTGACCATCTACATCAAATTCACTTCATTTAAGTGCTATTTTAGATAACAAAAGCCATATTTTTGGAATGTTATTGTTTTTTTATTAACTGTAAGTTTGTTTTGGTGCTGTTGTTCATGTAAAAATGCAATCTTCTATTAGTAATGCCTTTCTGCTTATGCTAATCTAAATATGGTAAGTTTGAAAGGCTTCAATGAATACTCTTTACTTAATACAGACTTGAATGTTTTGACATAAGCTTATTTCAAGACGGAGGCATCCTTACCATAGTGTAACAATCATGATTTCTCACTCTTTCCTTTTTAAATTTCATGTCAAGCAATTGGTTGACAGCAATGTGATGTTCCCCCATGCCTATGGCATGAAGCCAACAGCATGGTTTCATTTATCATTGTTTAGAAGGAGTTATTACATGTTTTAAACATTTGCCTCATGATATGTGTTGCAATTGGGTTCCACTCATTCAGTATGCCGAGATTTTCTTCTTTTTGAATCACCCCGTTTTGCGACTTTTTACTGTGGGTGAGTGCCAATACATGTGTCTCACCCACGATAATCACATGGCAAATTGACTGTGCATGTTTCCCGACTGTGTCTGCCTTTTAAGATGATGCGGCTGCAACGTAGCAAGGGGAATGGGCTCTTGAATGGTTACAAGTGAATATGCATGTACACACCTGCGCACACATGTGAGGGTTGCATGTGGGAGACTACTGTTGTGTACAGCCCGGTAACTGGACACAGGTAGCCTGGCACTGAGGGGACTCTGCAGGATTAGATACAAACCTGTGGTAGGCATTATAATGTTAGTGTACACTGATAGGAAAAGTAAGTGTAATTTGCAGTTTTTTCTGTAGTAAAACTTTATTATACACATACGGGGCAAACTACCTCAGAGTGCAGTCTCACTTCCATTTTGCCTGCAGAGACTAGTGACATTTCGAAATGAGGTGTAACCTGTGCGAAAAAATCAAATCGGTAAGTTACAAAAATAGGAAAGTGGTGAGGCTGAAGGATCTTCCTCAATCAATCAGCTATCACACGGTACCAGGAATCGTCCTGCCCAAGCCCATTGAACAAAGGAGGGATCCTAGACCTCCAGAGCAAATACAGAAGGGGGAACTCCCCATAGAAGATTTGGTGCGAAAAAATCTCTGGCTGTGATGTCAACCAGGGGCAGTGCTAAGGCCCCCAGAGGAGATGTGACTAGTGACTCCTCCTGCATGATGCTATTTTGAACTGTCCTAGCATTCTCAGCAGGAGGGTTGGACAGGGGTGGAGAGGTGACGTGGCACCCTGGGATAGTTCACAATTTATATAGATTTCTCGAACTCAGTGAAACTTCTGAAAACAGAACGCATTGGAGGATGTGGAAAAAAGTACATTTTTCACAAAATTCCATGCACTTTTTGTGAAGTACACTTTCAGGAGAAATGTGATTTGCCAGTATCTTACTGACTCTTCTATGCAACCACGCACATGGTATAAAAAAATTCCACTAGGTACTGGTAGTACACTGTTCAAAGAGGAAATGCAGATCAGCAAAATATCTTCAGCACAAATCAATCACCTATGGGCAAAAATTACACAAATTTGCATAATTAGAAATTATGTTAACAAATTGTAGGTTTTTCCTGAGAGTGATTACATTTACACCAAGGCCTAAACATATTCTGCTTTAGGCCTTTTGTGTTGGGTTTTTAATTATGTGTTTGCCCTCAATACTTGAATGGGTAATTGCCACCTTCATCAGGGATATGAGAGATGTGCTTGGTGATGTTCTCATGGTTTTTACTGTCACTGTCCAAAGCTGGGTGTTATGTATCAGCATCACCACTTTTCCACCCAGGGTCTGGTACTTGGAGGTTCTTCACCTCCCATGGGAATGAAGAGATGGCTTGGCACAGCACAGTTGAATGATTGGGACTCACGTTTGTTGATAGTGACTTGGTGACAAACAGAGTTTTTTCTATTTTTAGTCCTCATTTACCTTGGAAACAGAAAATATGAGGCTGCCCTGGTGCAGCACCTCCCAGAGCTGTTTCTTTACACCAAGGATTTTAATGTCTTCTATAGTTCTCCCAAACTTCCTCTGCCAGACTGGAGAGACCAACCGGCATACAGATCATATCGGAGAGTTTGAAGATAAATAGAAGGCATAATCATTGGACCAAGCCCTTCCCTAAACTTCTCTTTCCAACCATTTTAGAGCAAGAGACCAACATCTATTCCTCTTCTTTTCCACATTTCTATCCAAACTTATGATACTTTTAACCGCTCGAATCCATTCTGTTTCGGTAGGCAACACGTTACTCATCCATTTCTTACATATCTCTCTTCGTGCCAAGAAAATCAAATAAAACACCAGTTTCTTTTCCTCATTGGTAAAATGAACAAGTACAGAAGCCACCCCAAAAAGAACAAGTGATAGGCTTACCTGGAGTTCAGTGTCCAGTATAGCTGATATATATCTCTACTTACATCCTCCCAAAAATTCTGGATCACAGGACACTCCAGGAACACGTAAATGTTGTCTGCTTTTTTGTGGGTACCTTGCATTCAACTTGCCGTTCTTCCCTTCCCAAGTTTCGATATTCTATATGGCGTCCAATATACTCTATGAAGAGAGAAGATGTGGTTCCTTCTTAAATTGGCAGGATATACTGTAGAGTATAACAATTTAAAAGATACTTAACATAAGTCTTCCAGCTGTCTCCCCGGCAAGCTCTTCCCCCACAGGTCAGTAGACAGATTGAAGACACCATCTGACAAATCCACCAGTAGCCAATACCATCTCGCCATTTCCTTCTTCTTTGGAGCTTCTTACATTAATTCAGATTCCAAATCATTAGATGCACCTATCTTCTCTTCTGATGACTGAAACCAGACCCTCATTTGCAAGTATTTAAATGTAGAGACTTTATTCTTGGCGATCTTAGATTCTCCCAGGCTATGAATTCTCCCTCTTCCACCACATCGCCCCATCTTAGGGTCCCTACCTCCCTGAGTGGTATAACCAGCGAATCCTATGTCCATTCAGGTGATCTTGGGGCATTCCATATTGGTGCCCACTTGCTGAAATACGTGAGATTAACCTCCTTTCTGATCTTGACCCTATGTTCTGCCATTCCCCGTAGACTTCACAAACAAAGTTGTTGCACATCGATTATATTTATCTTCTTTTCCCATTGTAATGTATTGGATCTGGTAGCTGAAGTGGCTTGTGTTCAACCTCCTGGTCATAGGTTTAAATCCTGGTGGGTCCTCTCAGCCTTTCGTCTATCTGTGGTCAAGAAAATGAGTACAATTGAGTTGGGTAACAATAAACATCTGTTATTCAGCACCAAGATGCTTATGGGTGAATGTGTGATTTGTGATACACACATGTTATGTATGCACAAATTAATTTAGTGGTCCTGCTGCCATTGAAATTTGCAAACAAGGTAGATATTGTTGTTTTGTTCCCAGTCACTATATCTTTTTATCAATTTACAGTTCACTTTTTCACTTAGATCCTGTGCAGAGCATGTATGCAGAATTGAGAAATACAAGGGAGTGATGCTAGTGATGGAACTAGATGCTACAGTTCAGTAATACTTTGTACTTGAGAATAATCTTGCACGAACCTCAGGCATATTTACAAACAAAATGTCAAAGCGTGGTGCTAACCCAAATTTAGCACCGTCATGCGCCCACATTTTTTAAAACACAGGGATGTGCCATATTTACAAAAATTCGGCGCACCGCTTGGTTTCCCCTAGTGCTGGTGCAAAATAAATCTGCCTTCTGCCAGCGCAGACGCCCTGCTGTTGCAATGTTTCAAGGATGCCTGCGCTGCAGGGGTGAATGTTTATGTGCAGGAAGGAACACCTTACTACACATAAACAATCAATAATGGCGTTTTTTTCTTTCTATGTGTGCTGTAGAATACTATAATTTCTCTTCGCATTGCCATTGTAAGACCAGGTATTACCTGGCCTTAGATTTCGGCGCTGCCCCAGCCTTGTGAATCTGGGGCAGTGTCAAAAAGCAATGTGTGTTGCGGTAAAATGCCCACAGCAACACCCATTGCACACCCCCTTGCTGCAGCTGACTGAGGCAGTAAGGAGCATATTTACAAGATGGCGTTATGCCACTTAACGTAGCTTAATGCTACCTTGTATTTAGGGGAATGGTGCAACGCCACTGGAGCGTCAAAAAAGTGACGCTCCAGTGGCGAAAGAGGCTTGTAAATATGCCCCCTCGTTTATTACACAATCTCGGTTTTCATTTGTCTTATGCTGATCACCTACCTTTTGCTCATGGGAGACCTGATTTGAGCCCAAAATGACTTGTGGAACTGGCTGTGCACAGCTGCAGCCTCTGGTGCGCAATCAATGATCTCCTTCTGACTTCATAAACATTAAGAGATACCTTTTGTAGCCAAAGGCATACTTCAAGTCGTAATTTGCAAAATATCCAGTAATCTATGAGAATTACACACATTAAACGTGGAGATAATTACTGAATTTCCCCCGAACTTTCGATTTTTATTTTCTCGCGCAACAAAACTTGTATTTTCTGCCTGACTAGGAGGTGAATTAACTTCTTCAGACCGCCTTATTGTGAAGCTTTAAGGGTATCTAGAGAACTGGCACGTGACCGGAAGTCATTCAAGGCGACATTTTGGATAACCAGGAGGATGCATGTGTAAAGCTCCTTTCTGTGCCTGTGTTCCTTCATTATTAAACACATAATAGTACAATGTTTACAGGTGGTGGTTCATTTGTCACCAAACTCAGAAAAGATGTAGCGTTTACATGTGGTGCATTTGTGCAATGATTGCAGTGTGTGTGCAGGTTCATAGGTACCTCTGCATGTGTGGACATGTGTGTACATGTGTATGTACCCGGATGAGTGTATCTGCGTGATCATGACATAAAATAGAGTTGCAAAGCTAGAGAGAGGACGCTTGACAAGTTAGTTTTGCCACTGCTTCAGTGGCACAATTTTTGCTGGCTGTCTGAGGTGTTTTAAGTATAAAGGTGGTAAAAATTAGAAGAGGTAAATAAGGTACAAAGAACGAATTGTGTTCTGTGACATATTTCTAGCTGCCTCATCTACATTTTGCATTCTCTGTATACAATAATTATAAAATACAATGTGGTCAAAGCTGCAAAAAATAAAATGTTCAACAACAAATTGTTCAGGGATCGAAAAGTTGTGATTTGGAGGGCAAAGTAATTTACAATCCTAAATTGTGGTAACGCAGATAGATCAAAAGATAAACATTGCAGCATATTTACAAGAACTGTTGCATCAGCATCAATGGGTCAGATTTCTTGCGCCTGGCGCGTATGCCCTAGCGACGCTGTTGATGTGCTGTATTTACAATAGAGTTTTCCATGGCGCAAGGATTCATGGATTCATCAGCAATTATGGCTCGTCTTTTGGCGCTAAAGTGACGCATTGCGGTAGTTGGTCGTAAGACTGACGCAACTCCAGCAATGTGTCAGAAAACAGAGGCGAGTCTCATGTAAAATGCCCTGCATCAATTCTTACACCTGGTTTGAGAAGGCATAGGGATTTTGTCGCTATCAAGTTGTAGAGTGAAGCAGTGAAAACTTGCAAATTTCACTGGATCAGTTGTACATGGCTTTTAACGTGGGAATGCCTACCCTGCATACATTATGACTGGTGTAGGTGTAATGTGATGCAAACCTCTATAAACTGACACACTGGGCCCAATACGTAAGTTTGTAAATATGGCGCAATGTGGAGCACGGATTGCACCGAATAGCATCTGTTACTGTGCATGCCAAAACTACACATGGCTTAACAATGCAGTCAATACCACGCCTGTGTTGTTACCACGAGTTCCATTACAACGCAAATCATTACAACGGCTTGCTTTATGGAAGCGATGGACTTTGGAATAGTTTAAATCACTATTCCACTCGAGTCGGTGTATCAGTCGGGAACGGGAAGATGTTGGACTTAAAATCCAGCACCAGTCCAACACCACATTCTCTAAAGCAAGTCGTTGTAATGACTTGCGTTGTAATGGAACTGAAGGCAAAGTTGCGGTCGTGGTACTGACAGCGTTGTAAAGGCACTACGCTGTAATGCTGCAGTGTAATAGATGTTTCCCACTGCACCACCGCTGCAACAACAAAAAATGATGCTGCAACTGTGCTAACTCCTTGTAAATATGTCCCATGATTTCCAGGCTTTGGGGCATATTTACTAGAAAATTACGCAGAGCGACACTGCAAGTCATTTTACTGCACCGATCTGCATCACCAGGAAAGGGGAGGATGTGTTGTATTTACAAAAATACAACGCATCCCTGTACTCTTCTCTGCACTGGCACACAATTGGCTGCCTAGCACCAACGTAGGCACCCTTGCACCATAGTGGAGCCCGACCCTTGATATCTCGCCATACTGCCATCAGCTCATTTTGTTGGTTCTTGTGTCGGCCACATCTGTCGACTGTGGTTGGACCTCAGGCCCATGCTATGAAGGCATCATGGGCAGGCAGCAGGAGTTAGTGTACCGGGCTGTCATCGCCTACACTGCTGGGCAGGTCTCTCAGCTCATCGGTAACGCGAGTGGCACTAGAGCCCTGCATTCTTTCTCCTAGTGTCAACAGCGCACCGCAAAGGACTATCCATTACAGATTACCTTCCATCAAGATGTCAGGAGGAGGAAACCATGGCTAGGAGGAACTGTGTCAGGCGGCCTGGTCCTCCAAGCACAATAGCTAATGGAAGGGCTAATGTAACGGATTAGCCTTCACGCATACCTGGTCTTTTGCCAGTCGTCTGACATACGACTGCGGTTACAGGGCTTTCCAATAACAATGGATGAGTGACACTTTGAAAGCGTAACACACGCCCTTTGTTATTGAAACAAAAGAGCGGGTTACATTTTACACAGAATTCTTCATCCTCGGAGATATTATTTTTGAACAGTTATTTCAACTTAGGCACCGCCCCCAAGCTACACACACAGCAAACCAAACATTATTTCCATGTGTGAGCTGCCAAGCTAGAAGCCAGACTTTGCCCAAACATCCATAGCCTGATTTCTGAACAAAAATGACCTGCAGGTTTACATTGATGAAGATTTAAATCACAAAAAGTTCTATAAGTCCCCTTGGATATGTTTAGGGAATTCCACGTTGGGTATACATGATGTCAGCTGCAGTTGCATCATTATACATAGGGGCTTATTTACTAGCCGCCTGCGCCACTTTTGCACCACTTTTCCCATGTTAAAAATGACGCAAAAGTGGCGCAAGGGGCTTGAAGATAAGCCCCATAGTGAACAATTGTGCATGCGAGAATGCCTTTATAGGATGGCAATTCTACTTTTATGGTGTTTTTCATTTTAGAACATTTATTTTGTCCATTGTGACACATCTTCCATACATAACCACCAACTCTGTGAGGGATCCATTCCCATTCCCACTCTGGGAACAGGTATCCTCCTTCCTATGACAGTAGTTCACCTCTGACTATTGTCAGGGTGGGGATGGGTGGGTTATGGAAAAAATGTAAATATTGTGAGCGTTTCCAAATCTTCCAGGGAGTGGGTACCACCTGCTACTCCTGGGAGATGATTTAATAAGATAAATCATGCAGCAATACTATTATTGATCGGTACATTTTCTCTCTCCCACTCCACTATTTGATCTCGTTTGTAGAACATACATGTGTAGACTTGTGAATTAGGCCTGAATGAGGCTCCTATCTAATGAAAAGGAGGAACCAGGCATTCTGTGCAATCACATTAAAACACATTAAGGCTTCTATTGAAATTCTTACCTCTCCTATCTTTATCGATGTCTTCAGTTACCACAAATGCATTTATCTATTGAGGTAGGTTTGCAAACACATCCAAAACTGCTCTTACATCTTATGCCTAGGATTATATTTGCATTTGGAAATCTTGCATGCATCGATTTACTTTTGTATCTTTTCACAACTTGCTCTTCATTGTTTCCTTCCTCTATATTCACTGGATTGTTTCAGGAATAACAGAGGATGGGTAAGTAATACCTAGAGTGCTGTAATGTTTAGTGTGAATTCTGGAATTTTGTATTGTATCCTCTCCACCTTCCCCTATGTCAAATCTTGCTTGAGTTTTTGAACACAAGATTTTGTTTGTTACTTTCAACAACAGTATGTTAAAAATAGTTCATTGCACTGATGTTTCTCTAGCAATGTCTCAGCACCACAGATGATAAAGGGCCATGTTGTTCAACACTGCTACATTGTAGCTAGTGCACTGTTGAGGGGTCAGATCAAAGTTAGGCATCAGTGATGCATGGCAAATCTACTACTCTAAATTGTTCATGTGAATCTATGTCCCTACCTAAAATTAATGGAGTCTGCAATGTTTAAAATATTCAGTAATAGGGCTGCAATATAGCTGCATCGTTTTCATTTCATTGCTGGTGGATCTCATCTGGAGTGAGGAACCAGAAGGAAGGAATAGGCTTGCATATTTAGAGCTGTTCAGGTCAAAATATGCTTCCCTGTTTTCATGGGCTGTATGAAATCAGAACAGAACCTTGATGTGGCACTTATTATCGTGGCTTTGACGAGATGTGTGCAAATCCTGGCAATGCCAGCCTAAAGCTGTTGGGAAATCAGGCACGATGGCAGATACTGGCACCATTCTTTAGTTCATTCGAGAGGAAATGCTCTTACTTGCAATGCTTTTGTTGTCTGGTGGGTATCTGATGAATGCTTACACTCCTAACACTCAATCTAAATTGAAAGTACTATTAATTAAACATGTGGGGCTAGCAGATATTTTCCTTTTCCTTTTTCAGAGGTCGCATACAAAAGGAATCATAGTTGTGAAAAATGGTGTTGTTGATTGACTGGAGTGGTAGCCCTGGCCAAATAGCAACCACAATCCTTTCAGGGTGAGGCACAAGCCAACCATACATTAGCCTGTGCTCAACCCTCTGGTAGCTTGGCACAGAGAAGTAAGGCTTAACTTAGAGTCAATGTTAATAGAATTAGCGCACACTTCAAACAGTAATAACGTGAGAACACCCTTCAAAAAGGATTCCACACCAAGTTAGAACAGTAGAATTACTGTAAAAATTAAAACAAGATCAAAATGACAAATATCCAATCAGTAGAATTGGAGTTATGCACTTTTAAATATTTAGTGAAAATAGCGCCAAAAAGCACAAAGGGCCAACTGTGGATATCTGGACGTGCCAGACCAGGACAAAGTGACAAGTTCAAGCCAACTGCCATGGAGCTCTGGCAGACTACAGGGAACCAGTTAGGCCTGCTAAATAAAGTACCTTAATTCCAGAGCGTGGAGCATTGCAAGGATCGATGTCGAAGATGTGTCACACAGACGAAGCAATGCATCGGGTCCGAGATGTGGCGAGGCTGTGATGCGAGAAGATCCCATCGATGGGGCTTATGCTGCGAGGTCCAGCATCGAGGCTGCAGTTGACGATGGTTGCGAGGGCCTGCGTCGAGGATGCATCGCACAGCAGTGGTTCCGATAGGATGTGATGCTGGTCTTTGCGATGGGTCCAATCCATCCAGCAGTGGCGATGTGGCAGATTTTCTCAGGTTTGCGTCGTGCAGCAGAGGAGATGCATCGTTTCCTCAGGATCCACAGTGGCTGACAAAGCTCCCCATGCCCAAGTCCAAGGGTCCGAGACTGGGATGTCAACACTTGGCCGGGTAGGCTCACAGATGGTAGAGGCTAGGTGAAGAGGCAAAGTGGTCTGAAGCCTGTTGTGTCCCTGAGTCTTTAGATCAGGCGGCCAGACAACTAACCCTTGAAGTCACTCAGGGTACTGCGTTCTGGGTTCAAGAGATGTAGGTCCGGCCCTCCTCAGCTAGGCAAGAAGCAGCAGGTCAGCACAGCAGAGTCCAGGTGCAGGTGCAAGGTGGTTGGTTCCCTGAGGCTTTACATCAGGAGGCCAGCCTAAAAGTCCTTGAAGTCACTCTGGGTTTAGGAGTTGTAGGTCCAGTCCTTCTCACCCAGGCAAGAAGCAGCAGGACAGCAAGCAGTGCAGCAGTCCTTCAGAGCAGCTGTCCTTCAGAGCAGCAGTCCAGCAGAGTGGTAGTCCTTTCAGCAGCACAACAATCTTTCTTCCTGACTGAGTTTCCACAGGTCCAGAAGTGTACTGAAGAGTTGGTGTTTAGATCCAGTATTTATACTCAGTTGTGCCTTTAAAGTGGGGAGAAGCTTTTAGAAGCATACATTAAAAAATGCGCCGGCAACCTGCCTTCCTGGCCCTGGCTCCAGAACAACTACACAGGGTATGCAGCCCTTTGTGTGGAGACAGAACAGCTTAGTCAAGTGTAACTGGGTCTGGGCCCTGCTTCTCCCTTCCATCCTGCCAGTGATGGCTCATTATTATTATTATTATTAATCTTATTATTATTATTATTATTAATAATAATAATAATAATAATTAAATGTATGAAGCGCAAACTTTCACCATGCTGGTATTCGGATGCTGATAGCATAAGAAATAAGCACACCTTCTGCTGGACCTTTAAACAGAGCACTATCTAGGCCAGTTACTTAGGAAAGAGTTTATCCAGTCACACCTAAGCTCCCTTTTGTTTGTGGCTGTGTAGGAGGAATACACAAAGCCCAACTGTCAACTACACTCAGTCAGAGACAGGCTGCAAGTGTAAAATAGCTAAGGCAAGACAATGTCAACTTTCTAAAAGTGAAAAGAATAATTGATTGACCGAATGCTGAACAATATCAAACATTCACCCGAGTACAAATATCTGGGCCTAAAGCAATCGTTATTTTGCTCACCATGCCATTCCAGTTTTCAAACCAGCCATATGCAAATCAGTCTCGACCCTTCTCTAAATGGACACACTCCATCCCAAACTGTCAGGCCAGGTCCTCCCTGGACTGGAAAAAGAATCCTGGGACTAATTTCAGGGTATCACCCCTCATCAGCCAGGCTAGCCTGACTCCAGTGGTGTTGCCATCATAGGACCCACGTCTGGGCATACCCTTCCCACTTAAGGTGGCTGGGAGATGGTAGATGTTGTGCACTTTACTGCTGGCCCCTGATGAGGAAAATAAATTTCCAAAATGCGTCAGGCCTATTTCAAACATGCAACTGTCCATACCAACTAACGCTTTGGGGAAGGCGCACGCAGGCTCGAGTGCAACCCGCTACTTGGACAACCCCATGGAGCACGTTGCACCTTGGGACTGGTAGTCCCTAACACTACGCACGCAGAGACAATCCGTAGCAGGTGAGCCCGCCACCACTGTGAGGAAGAGCTTAAAAGAAATCCCTGTGTAGGGCGGACACTGCAAACGAACTAGGCATTGAGGAAGGCACACAGCCGAAACCGGTCTGCCACTGTTCTTGTAAATAAAGTTAACTGCCGAACCTTCGCTGTGTCTCTGGGGATCTTTGCTGTCTGAGGGGAGAAGTACCCACCTCTGGAGTGGAGTGAGTGACTTTACATAAAGCGCGGATTCAATGACGCGCACCAGAGACCCTCCCATAAGCGGCCGTGGATAGCATTGAAAAAACTGTTTTTGCCTAAGCCGAGGAGTCGGAGTAAGCCACGGCCCGCCACTAAAACCCCCAAGGTAGAGAAATGCACCAAACAACATCAGGCATGGAAGGTACGGAGAGATGCCGATACCCGCCCTGTGCCTAAGGGTGCGTTCCCTCGGAGGCAGTGGTTGAGAGATGGAGTTGTTTGGCAGCCACAAGTTGTGAGGAAAAAGAAAGTGCAAGCCCTACCACTGCAAAAGGACTGTCAGCACGTTGCACCTTGGGACTGGTAGTCCCTAACACTACGCACGCAGAGACAATCCATAGCAGGTGAGCCCGCCACCACTGTGAGGAGGAGCTTAAAAGAAATCCCTGTGTAGGGCGGACACTGCAAACGAACTAGGCATTGAGGAAGGCACACAGCCGAAACCGGTCTGCCACTGTTCTTGTAAATAAAGTTAACTGCCGAACCTTCGCTGTGTCTCTGGGGATTTTTGCTGTCTGAGGGGAGAAGTACCCGCCTCTGGAGTGGAGTGAGTGACTTTACATAAAACGCGGATTCAATGACGCGCACCAGAGACCCTCCCGTAAGTGGCCGTGGATAGCATTGAAAAAACTGTTTTTGCCTAAGCCGAGGAGTCGGAGTAAGACACGGCCCGCCACTGAAACCCCCGAGGTAGAGAAATGCACCAAACAACATCAGGCATGGAAGGTACGGAGAGATGCCGATACCCGCCCTGTGCCTAAGGATGCGTTCCCTCGAGGCTGTGGTTGAGAGATGGAGTTGTTTGGCAGCCACAAGTTGTGAGGAAAAAGAATGTGCAAGCCCTACCACTGCATCAGGACTGTCAGCACGTTGCACCTTGGGACTGGTAGTCCCTAACACTACGCACGCAGAGACAATCCATAGCAGGTGAGCCCGCCACCACTGTGAGGAGGAGCTTAAAAGAAATCCCTGTGTAGGGCGGACACTGCAAACGAACTAGGCATTGAGTAAGGCACACAGCCGAAACCGGTCTGCCACTGTTCTTGTAAATAAAGTTAACTGCCGAACCTTCGCTGTGTCTCTGGGGATCTTTGCTGTCTGAGGGGGGAAGTACCCGCCTCTGGAGTAGAGTGCGTGACTTTACATAAAGCGCGGATTCAATGACGCGCACCAGAGACCCTCCCATAAGCGGCCGTGGATAGCATTGAAAAAACTGTTTTTGCCTAAGCCGAGGAGTCGGAGTAAGCCACGGCCCGCCACTAAAACCCCCAAGGTAGAGAAATGCACCAAACAACATCAGGCATGGAAGGTACGGAGAGATGCCGATACCCGCCCTGTGCCTAAGGGTGCGTTCCCTCGGAGGCTGTGGTTGAGAGATGGAGTTGTTTGGCAGCCACAAGTTGTGAGGAAAAAGAAAGTGCAAGCCCTACCACTGCATCAGGACTGTCAGCATGTTGCACCTTGGGACTGGTAGTCCCTAACACTACGCACGCAGAGACAATCCGTAGCAGGTGAGCCCGCCACCACTGTAAGGAGGAGCTTAAAAGAAATCCCTGTCTAGGGCGGACACTGCAAACGAACTAGGCATTGAGTAAGGCACACAGCCGAAACCGGTCTGCCACTGTTCTTGTAAATAAAGTTAACTGCCGAACCTTCGCTGTGTCTCTGGGGATCTTTGCTGTCTGAGGGGAGAAGTACCCGCCTCTGGAGTGGAGTGAGTGACTTTACATAAAGCGCGGATTCAATGACGCGCACCAGAGACCCTCCCGTAAGTGGCCGTGGATAGCATTGAAAAAACAGTTTTTGCCTAAGCCGAGGAGTCGGAGTAAGACACGGCCCGCCACTGAAACCCCCGAGGTAGAGAAATGCACCAAACAACATCAGGCATGGAAGGTACGGAGAGATGCCGATACCCGCCCTGTGCCTAAGGATGCGTTCCCTCGAGGCTGTGGTTGAGAGATGGAGTTGTTTGGCAGCCACAAGTTGTGAGGAAAAAGAATGTGCAAGCCCTACCACTGCATCAGGACTGTCAGCACGTTGCACCTTGGGACTGGTAGTCCCTAACACTACGCACGCAGAGACAATCCATAGCAGGTGAGCCCGCCACCACTGTGAGGAGGAGCTTAAAAGAAATCCCTGTGTAGGGCGGACACTGCAAACGAACTAGGCATTGAGTAAGGCACACAGCCGAAACCGGTCTGCCACTGTTCTTGTAAATAAAGTTAACTGCCGAACCTTCGCTGTGTCTCTGGGGATCTTTGCTGTCTGAGGGGAGAAGTACCCGCCTCTGGAGTGGAGTGAGTGACTTTACATAAAGCGCGGATTCAATGACGCGCACCAGAGACCCTCCCGTAAGCGGCTCTGGATAGCATTGAAAAAACTGTTTTTGCCTAAGCCGAGGAGTCGGATTAAGCCGCGGCCCGCCACTGAAACCCCCGAGGTAGAGAAATGCACCAAACAACATCAGGCATGGAAGGTATGGAGAGATGCCGATACCCGCCCTGTGCCTAAGGATGCGTTCCCTCGGAGGCTGTGGTTGAGAGAGGGAGTTGTTTGGCAGCCACAAGTTGTGAGGAAAAAGAATGTGCAAGCCCTACCACTGCATCAGGACTGTCAGCACGTGGCACCTTGGGACTGGTAGTCCCTAACACTACACAAGCAGAGACAATCCGTAGCAGGTGAGCCCGCCACCACTGTAAGGAGGACCTTAAAAGAAATCCCTGTGTAGGGCGGACACTGCAAACGAACTAGGCATTGAGGAAGGCACACAGCCGAAACCGGTCTGCCACTGTTCTTGTGAATAAAGTTAATTGCCAAACCTTCGCTGTGTCTCTGGGGATCTTTGCTGTTTGAGGGGAGAAGTACCCGCCTCTGGAGTGGAGTGAGTGACTTTACATAAAGCGCGGATTCAATGACGCGCACCAGAGACCCTCCCGTAAGCGGCCGTGGATAGAATTGAAAAAACTGTTTTTGCCTAAGCTGAGGAGTCGGAGTAAGCCACGGCCCGCCACTGAAACCCTCGAGGTAGAGAAATGCACCAAACAACATCAGGCATGGAAGGTACGGAGAGATGCCGATACCCGCCCTGTGCCTAAGGATGCGTTCCCTCGGAGGCTGTGGTTGAGAGATGGAGTTGTTTGGCAGCCACAAGTTGTGAGGAAAAAGAATGTGCAAGCCCTACCACTGCATCAGGACTGTCAGCACGTTGCACCTTGGGACTGGTAGTCCCTAACACTACGCACGCAGAGACAATCCGTAGCAGGTGAGCCCGCCACCACTGTGAGAAGGAGCTTAAAAGAAATCCCTGTGTAGGGCGGACACTGCAAACGAACTAGGCATTGAGGAAGGCACACAGCTGAAACCGGTCTGCCACTGTTCTTGTAAATAAAGTTAACTGCCAAACCTTCGCTGTGTCTCTGGGGATTTTTGCTGTCTGAGGGGAGAAGTACCCGCCTCTGGAGTGGAGTGAGTGACTATATATATATATATATATATATATATATATATATATATATATATATATATTTTACCTACTGGCGGTCGCCAGTAGGTAGTTATAGTTAGGATTGGCTACCATAGGAAATCTGCAACATTCTATTGGGAATAACTTTGGCGCCGATTGAGGGATCTGCCTGTAATTTTCCTTAAAATGGTCTTGCTGCGCTCCGCTCCTTCCCTGAAAGTTTCGGGGGAATTCGTGAAGTGGGGGCTGAGAAAAAAGGGGGGGTCCCAAAACGTGTTTTCTCCATGTTAATTTCCATATGACGGTCTGACAAGTCTACAGCCGGAACCGCTGAACGGAATTACGCCAAATTTGGCAAAATTGTAGGGACTGGTACACAGATGTGCCTTTGCTATGTTTGGTGAAAATTCCTCCAGTGGTTTTTATGAAAATTAAGTTCAAAATCACATATATATCTATAGGCGCGCTGCCGGCGCTCCCCGGTGCGCGTACCGGGGGGCGCACCCTGCGCCCTACGGGAGTGCGCGAGCGAAAGCTGATTGGTTGTCGGGTGTCTGTCAACATTCTAAACAGTCCGGAGAGTCCGCCATCTTGTGTCTCGGTAGAATCGAGACACAAGAGGTGAAAAAAGAAAGGGGGATATAATTAAAAGGGGGCAGAGTAGACACCCCCTGACCCCCTAGGTTTTGAAAGGGGGGCCTAGAAGGACCATGAAGGGCTAAAAAACTTTTTTATTTTTTTTATTTTAGCGGGGTGAGCGCTGGCGGTGCATCCCGGTACGCGCACCCTGAGTGCACCACGGGGAAAAAGAGTGTAAAAAAAATAGAGAAAAAAAATGTTGAGTGTTGCATTGCTAGAGTGTGTCAAAAAAATGATGCAACTCCAGCAATGCATCCTTTCACATGGGGCCAGGCCCATGTGAAAGGGCCTGCATCAGTCTTACGCCTGCTGTGATACAGGCGCAAGATTTGGACTCAACAGCGTCATAAAAGTGACGCAGTGATATCTCTTAGATTTCACTGCGTCACCTGAATGAATGAATGAAATCCGATTTGTAGCGCGCTACTAAGCCCAATGGGCGTCAAGGCGCCTAACCAAAAAAGAATGCTAGATGGAACAAATATGAATCCTTACTGGTAGGCCTTGATAAAGCACCACGTTTTGAGCGCTTTTTTAAAGAGGGCCAGAGACGGTTGGGCCTTAATCTCCAAGGGGAGGGCATTCCATAACCGAGGGGCAATGATGGAAAATGCTCTACTACCCCATCTGACCTTCCTCGCGTGGGGAACTACAAGCAGATTCATCTCAGAGGATCGGAGAGCCCTACTAGGGACATGGCTGGTTAAAAGGGAACCCAAGGGATCCAAGGGACCAGCCGAGAGAGCTCTATAGGCCAGGCACAGGAGCTAAAATGAAATCCTCTGTTGTATGGGAAGCCAATGCAGGCTCTTCCTGGCCATTGTAGCAGAGGATGCATTAGGTAGTGCCAGAACGAATCTCGCGGCCGCATTCTGCACAACCTCAAGGCACTGGATGAGGCCCTTGTTAGAATCTGCATAAAGTGCATTGCAGTAGTCCAACCTGGAACCCACCAATGCAACCACAGTCTGCTTACGTGCCTGGGGGGACAGATAGTGAAGGATTCTTTTAAGGATCTTGATGACCCCCCCAGCAAGTGGCCACTGTTCTGTTGACCTGGAGAGTCATGGACAGTGAGGTGTCAAATATAACGCTGAGATTCCTGGCCTATTGGGAGGGAGTGGGGCAGGTTCCCAGGGAAGGAGGCCACCACTCGCTAGACCAAATATCCTGGTCTTTGCCAAAGACCAGGACCTCTGTTTTATCGCCGTTCAACTTTAGGGAGTTTTGGATCATCCATTCCGCGACTGTCTGCATGCATGTCCTAAAGTTGATCGCGGATGTAGTAACAGAGTGAGCCAGGGACACCATGATCTGGGTGTCATCGGCATATGACACCACCTCCATCCCCTGCGATTTTACTAACCTAGCAAGAGGGGCCACATAGATGTTGAATAGGGTCGGACTCAAGGCCGACCCCTGTGGCACCCCATATTGCAAGGATTTAGCAGGGGAGAGGAATTCTCCGAGCATGACCCTCTGCTCTCTTAGATGTAAAAAAGAGTCCAGAAGGCTCAAGGCCGGCCCGCTATCCCTGCCTCCCTCAGGCGAGATATTAAAGTCGAGGGAGACAGGGTATCAAACGCTGCTGTAAGGTCAAGTAAGACCAACACAGTGGTTTGACCCAGATCCACCTTCAGGCGAATGTTATTCACCACCATAGTAAGTGCCGATTCAGTACTATGGGATTTCCTGAATCCATGCTGGGAGCTATCCAAGAACCCCGAAAAATCCAGGAAAGTGGATAGATGAGAATTCAGGTGTGATTCAAGCATTTTTGCCGGGGCAGGTAGCAGAGATATGAGTCTAAAGTTTTTAAGCTGTCCGGGGTCCAGCGTGGGCTTTTTAAGAAGGGGCTTCACTATCGACTTTTTCCAGGCCGAAGGAAAGGTACCCTGAGCCATGGCACCGTTCATCACTTCGAGAAGAGGCGGCAAAAGGGTGTCCCTACATACCTTCAAAACTTTCAAAGGACAGGGGTCCAGAGGGGAGGCCGACTTTGTCCTGTCTAACTGGAGATCAAGCCCGTCCAGGGAGAGCGGCGGGAAATGGGTGAGGGTCTTGGTGGGATCTCTCGACCAGGACTCTAAATTGGCAAGGGCTAGGGAGGAATGATCCCCCAAAGTGCTCCTCTGAGTTTCCAGTGTAAGATAGATGTCCTCGATTTTTTTATGGAAGAACTCTGAGATTTTGTTGCACAACTCTTGTGAGCCCACAACTGGATCAGGCACTTGAAGGGAACATAGAGAGTCCACAATCTTAAAGAGTTCCCTAGGCGAGGTAAGGGATGTAGTGAGATTAGAGAAGAACTCCTGTTTCTCCTTAATTACTCTGGCCTTATATTCTCGCAGAAGGCGTTTATGTGCCTCTCTTTCGGTGGGGTCCCATGATTTTCGCCATCTTCTCTCCTGTCTCCTACAGCTCTGTCTCAGAAGTTTTAACGGCTCCGTGAACCAGGGAGCTGAAGGTTTACGCCGTGCCGAATATCGGAGAGATGCGGGGGCTAGCTCATCAACAGCTTTAATGATGGAGTTAGCAAGCTCTCAGGCCGCCTCACTAGCTTCTCTCGCAGAGGAGTACCCGCTAAGTCTTATATAGGGAGCAAGGGCTTCGTTAGTAATATTCCTGTAGCTCCTTTTGGGACCTCTATTAGTAACATTCGGCATAGGCGTCTCTGCAGGGAAGGATGCTAATTCCAGAGGCACTGCCAAGTGGTCTGACCAGACCAGGGGCAGGGGGGGACCGGCTGAGAGTCTAGGTCATTGGTGAACACACCATCCAGGATGTGGCCAGCCCGATGGGTTGGGCTGTTCACCAATTGGGTAAACTCACATGCTTCCAATGAGTCAACCAGCGTGGAAGTGTCTTTAGCCCCCAGATCATCCAAATGAAAATTTAGATCCCCTAGAATGGTGAGGTGAGGTTTACCAAAATAGGGTTCTAAAATTCTAAAGAGCTCACAGCAGAAACTGACTCTAGGACCCGGCGGTCTATAAATAAGGATGCCTGTAAAGGAAACCGAAGGAGAGCAGAGAATAGAAAAGTACAGTGCCTCAAAGGGGTCCGAGGCCTCAGACAAAGCTTTTATAGTACAGGACAGAGAAACCTTACAAAGGATTGCTAACCCCCCCCCCCTCTACGTCTGATTCTATCCTGTTTATACAACGCGAAGCCATCAGGAATCGCCAACAGTAAATCATGACCTGACGAGTCCGAGGCCCACGTTTCCGTCACAAACACCCAATCGGGTTGTCTATCAGTCACAAACTCATGAAAGGAGATATTGTTTTTACTAAGTGACCTAGCGTTAACTAGAAAGCCCTTTCTAGGTTGAGTGGCGCTCTGTAACGCCAACAAGGTCTGAGGTCTCCTCTTAGAGGAAGTGAAGGGCAGAGGGACCAACTTACAGGTGTGGCAAAGGGAGGAGCGTAGTATGCCCTCCGGAGAAAAACTATGATGACAGGCCAAAAAAGATGGCTTAATAGCCAACATCTCCTGAGAAGAGTAGACACCTGTTACCTGGTGGGTAGGGTGGGAGTCCCCTATGTCCAGCCCGTCCTCGGGCGCAGACGGGCTGAACTCAGGCATAACTCCGGCGGAAATCCGGCGTCCCCGCTGCGCGTAACCGCTGCGCGTCAGCATGACCCCCTTTTAAAGACGTCTAGCGTCCTTATGACGACTAGAGCGTCAGACCTCCGAAATGGCGCCGGCAGGCATCCCTGAGTACCCCCAATATGGCCGCCAAAGATTCAAACAAACACCGGGAAGAGGGCCCAGAAAAGTGTGATTGGTAAAAAAAACCTTCGTTTTTTAAAAGGACCCTCACTCACCAACCTAGTTGGTGACATGCTTCTTCATAGGGTTCCCACCAGGGAGCCCGAATGTCTCCCGGGTGTGCTGCAATGCCTGATTTACAGCGGGGCTGGTTTTGTTGTGTTGGACTTGTGAAGTGGTGCCCAAAATAAAGTGAAAGGTGATTTAAAATATGGCGAGCTGTTCCCAATACTAACTTTAATAAAGGGACAGCCAGCAATCAACAAAAACAAGTGAAATGGACACTTGGTGGTTAATAAACTTGAACCACTGTATCCTATAAAAGTGTGAAGGTCGACATGTTTCTGCTGTTTAATGCTACTTTAGCTCAGCATTCCTCAGGACCAAAAAATGAATCCCCCGGTGGTATACGCATGCTAAGGCGTACCCTATCCGTGAAGATGTGTGTGATTGAAATAAAAACTCACAGATTTTAGCCGTGTGGGTTCTTCCTGTATTCCCAAGGGCCAGGAATCTGGAAGACAAAAGGTTAATTCGCAATAGACATTACGTAAATCACACTATGTTAATTTACATAGGCGTTATAACATTGTGATGCCCTCTGTTAACCTTTAGTAGTGAATGATACCTTAAAAACACCATAATCACCCATCTGTGCTTATTATTATCAAACTGAGAAACTGGTATTTACCATATGCCCCCAAATTTTGACCACGTGGAATTCTTTCTGGGCAGTAAGATCAAGTGCAACAGTCTAAAACTAGGAATTTGGACACACATACATTGTCAGTCAGGTCGTCTTAGGCATTAAGAATAATGACAATAGCCAAATAATATGAGTATGGTTTGGAGTTTACACTTTTCACATCATTTGGGAATATGGGTACCCCATCAGCCACTAATGAATCATATTGCCAATGGGCAGGGTTATCAATAAAGTATTCAATTTGACTTCGAGCGTTTATTTCTTGAATTTAACCTTCCTTTTTTTATAATATTCTTATGTTGTATTAAAAGCATCCTAAAATGAGAGTAGGCACCATTTAAGAATTAAGATGCCAAACGTTTGATCGTAGTTTTGCACCCTTTGGTTGATAGTATAAAACATATCGCCATAGCGCGTGTATATCTCCACGTGACCGCGGCGAGGTGAATTTCACTTCCGTGTCTCCCCCGCGTTTGGTGGATTTACGCCGCGGAAGTGCTCATAATAGGTAGCCAGTGGGGAGTCGCCGACTTTGAAGTAAGTGCTAACGGCAGCAGATCCTTGGTTAGCCGTCCATTTCATGAGTTGATAGTCGCGCTATTTCGTTCCCAGACTGCGCGCTTTTTAACCTCCCCCCATTTTTCCTTCTATCAAACCCTGTGTAGGAAAAGCACGGCGTGAAGGTTTCCCCTGCCGTGAGAGCCCATGAAGTAAAACCTTCTAATTTTGAAAGTAAGTTCATTTATTACCTATGTATCGTCCAACATAACGGTGACCATTGTTCCCTTTCAGGGAAAGTGGAGTAGTTTCTCAGTTATTACGGGCTCAAGCACTAATGTTTATTCCCAATCGAGGGGCCAAGTTCTATTGTAACTCCTGAGTCTACTTAAAAATCTAGCAAATAATATGCACACTGTTTCCTAAATGCTTAGGATGAAATATATCTTTAGCGCTAATCATGTGGAAAACAAAATATATGTACATTTCCACGTGGTCTAAATTTGGGGGCATATGGTAAATACCAGTTTCTCACTTTGATAATAATAAGCACAGATGGGTGATAATGGTGTTTTTAAGGTATCATTCACTACTAAAGGTTAACAGAGGGCGTCACAACCTTATAACGCCTATGTAAATTAACATAATGTGATTTACGTAATGTCTATTGAGAATTAACCTTTTGTCTTCCAGATTCCGGGCCCTTGGGAATACAGGGAGAACCCCACGGGTAAAATCCTTGAGTTTTTATTTCAATCACACACATCTCCACTGATAGGGTACGCCTTAGCGTGCGTATACCACCGGGGGATTCATTTTGGTCCTGAGGAATGCTGAGCTAAAGTAGCATTAAACAGCAGAAACATGTCGACCTTCACACTTTTATAGGATACAGTGGTTCAAGTTTATTAACCACCAAGTGTCCATTTCACTTGTTTTTATTGATTGCTCGCTTTCCTTTATTAAAGTCAGTATTGGGAACAGCTTGCCATCTTTTTAATCACCTTTCACTTTATTTTGGGCACCACTTCACAACTCCAACACAACAAAATCAGCTCCACTGTCAATCTGTCTCCCTGGTGGGAACCCTATGATGAAACATGTCACCAACTAGGTTGGTGAGTGAGGGTTCTTTTAAAAAACTAAGGTTTTTTTCACAAATCACACCTTTCTGGGGCTTATGTTAGATTGTATTTTATATATATATATATATATATATATATATATATATATATATTACCTACTGGCGGTCGCCAGTAGGTATATATAGTTAGGATTTTTTCCCTATGGGATTTCTGAAAATTCTATGTCTAATAACTTTGGCGTTTGTGGACGGAATTGGCTGAAATTTTCAGGAAAATGGCACATTTCGTTTCTGAGCAGCTCCTGGAAATTTGGGGGGGTTCCGTCAAGGGGGGGCCGAGAAAAAAGGGGGGTCCTAAAACGCGTTTTTTCCATGTTAATTTCCATAGGGCGGTTGGACTCACTTTTAGCCCGAACGGCTGAATGGATTTCCACGAAACTTGGCAAAATTGTAGGGACTGTTAGCCCGATGTGCCTTTGCTAGGTCTCAATATATGTGCTTCAGTGGATTTTGAGAAATTAACGTTTAAATCAAGATATATATCTGTAACAGCGCTCCGGGCAGCGATCCGGTTAGCGAACTTTTCGTGTATCGGAACTTTGCGATGCGAAGCTGATTGGCCCTCCGGTGTCTGTCAACATTCTAAACAGTCCGGAGCGGCCGCCATCTTGTCTCTCGGTAGGATCGAGAGACAAGAGGAGGCCAAAACAAAGGGGGAAATTACCATAAGGGGGCATAGTAGATCCTCGTTGACCCCCTAGGTTTTATGTGGAGGTTTTAAAAGGGCCTAGGAGGGTCCCAAAAAAAAAAAAATTTTTTTTTTTTGCGTGGTAAGCACCAAGTTCGCGAACCGGAAAGCGTTCTGGGCAGCGTACTATAAGGATAAAAGAATGATAGACTTTTTTAATACTGTATGTTAATTATTTGTTGTTTTTGTTCGTTTTTTTTAAATTTATTTATTTATTTTGATTTAAAAAAAAATTATTTATTATTTTCATAGTTCATTAAAACTTCCAGCATTACATCATCTGGAATCTCGTCAAACATGGATGTTTCTGTGTCTTGTAAGCTTTCAATAAATTGTTCATCAAAAGATTCATCCATAAAATCTTCATCCACATTTTCTTCAGTTAAAATGTCTTCTGTTGTAATGTCGAAGGAAACATTGGTTTTTTCGTGCTCCCCTTCCATTTTTTTGCTGTAAATTGCATAAAAAAATAATTATATTAGAAGAGTTAGGGCACTGTTGGGTTTAAGTTCAGACATGTAGTTCTGTTTTTTTAACAGTGAAGTTAAAGTAAGTAAATTCATAATTATAGCAGAGAAGTGTAAGTCAATCAATAAATATAACAGAGGAGCTTATCTGTATCTATAACTATAGCAGGGGGACAGTAAATAATTATCAATAAACGTTTTTACAAATTAATTTAAAGTGCCACTTACAAATTATCAATTTACTTTACAGGGAGGTGAAAAGGCTCTTGAAATGTAGTTCAGGAAGTAGCAGTGAAAATGGCTGTGTTTCCATCTCTTCCTTTATATATATTCAGGTATATAACCAATGAAATGTCAGGTAATAAAAATTGTAAATGAAAGTAAAGTTTTCATTGGTTGTCAATTCCAATATTTTAGATGTGTTTTGTGAAGTAATTTACCTCATGGTATTTAGATAGGTCTACAGGCTAAATGGCTAAATGAAATTTCAATCAAATTTGTGAGAATGAAAGGGATTGTTATGTAGTATGAGCTAATCTATATTTGGTGAGAGTGTCTCTAGTCGTTTTTCTGTAAATTACTTTCCCACCTTTTTTTAGGACCGCTTTCTGGAAAGCGGCCCGGTTAGCGAACCTTAAGCGTCACGGGAGTCCACCATTTTGTGTTTCGGTCGCTTTAAGATACAAGATGGAGGGCAAATAATGTTCAGAATGGGTAGAAGGGGGCACGGTAGACTTATCTTGAACCCCTAGGTTTTCTGAGGGTGGCTGAGGAGGCTTATATGTGCGGAAAAAAAACATTTTTTAAAAAAATTCCACGAGGTTAGCTTTCGGTTAGCGAACCGGGTAGCGCCTCGGGGAGCGTATTTTGTGGAAAATTAGTGAAAAAAGTTAGAAAAAAATAATAATTGTGAGTGATTAGATGAAGGGTAGCTCTGAGAAGAGCTTTTGGGTTTATGGTACATTTAGGTACTTATAAGTAGGTACCAATGCACAGTCTTAAATTCAGAATGAAAATTCTGTTGCCCTCATCTGAGAAGTGAACTCCATCTCCTCTGTAGATATCTTGCATGTAGTAACACAAGTTATTGTTGTACAGGGAGCCCATTCCATGGTCTCTCATGAAAGCTGAAACAGATTTGTTTACATGCTTCCTCGACTTCTCAATTTGTGGACAAAATTGGTTGGACCACCTCCATTTCTGTCTTTGGCATATATTGGAATATACCAAGGCAGTTTGAGGAAAAAGTGCCAATAATTGCTCAAAGGTGTCCTTTAAAAGCATTTCCAGACCTACCCCTGTCAAAGTGCCCAAATCATTACCTCCACAGTGCACTATTAACAGGTCAGGTTTTGGCAAATGCATAAATGTTTTCACCAATGGTATCAATTGGTGACATTTTAATCCTCTTTGGCCCAACCACTTAATTTCCACATTTTGTAAATTGAGGTTGTGTAAATTTCTGTTCTCAGCATACCTTTGAGCCCAGTGGATGTAACTATGTCCAACAATCCAGACGTTAAACATGGTGGGAGAAGGTTGTGCTGCAGTCAGATGAAGTGTGGTAATGAAAGGGCAGTTGAAACAGTAGGAGTTTGTAAAGAAAAAAAACTGTGGATTTCCAATGCTAATGATTCATTAGCAGTGATTGGTGTATTTCCATTTCTGAAAACAGAAAGTTAGGGTGCATGGATGTGTTCTTTGAAAGATGTAATTTGAATGGTCAAGGAAGAAACTTTTAATGAAAGATTGCACTGGATAGCAGGTGCACTGAGAGTTCAGAGTTCAATTGAAACATTGTTGTGTGAATTTGCAAACATGAGAGGTCTTCCAGGAGGTCGTTGCTATGGAAAAAAGGCAGAGAGGGCAGAGGGGGGAAGGGTTTTGATTTGAAAAAAGTGAGGGAAGAGTTATGATTGGCTAATATGAGAGATATGTGAAATGAATATCTGTATTTCTGTGCTTTCAATAGCTGCAGACTCTGGAGTGCATCCTTTTTCTTCTGCTGAAGACAATTTGGTGTATTTCTGAGACTGTTTTCAAAACTCAAAAAGTATTTGCTAAGGTGAGAAAAGATTTATTTATTTTAGATAGAGAATAGTATGAATTAAGGAGAAAATGATGAAGAAAGCTGTGTTTTTAAACTGTGGCTTTGTCTGTAGTGATATAGAAATAGATTTTGTTACTTTGAGAAATTGTAATTGCATATTCGGTGTAGCATTCTGGAATGCAGTTATACAAGTTATTGTTGTATATGAAGCCCATTCCATGGTCTCTTATGTAAGCTGAAACAGATATGTTGTTTATAAAAATGATTTTTGAAATCAATTACATTTCTGGATATGTACTGCTAGAGCTTCATAGGTTGTTTTGGGTCATATTTATAAGGCATTTGAGTGTCTTTGATGTTATTTTTCCTTTTTAAATGGAAAGCATTCCTCATGGGGCAAGTGTCTTGTAAATACGCTCCCACCTGCGCTTGGCAAATTTAGATTTTGATTATGGGAGTTACATAGCCATGTTAATAATGTCGAAAAAATGGTGCTAGGGCATTCCAGAAAACGCTTTCATGTGTCTCAAGGACATTTTCAGTCATTTCCTCTTGAATGCAGGTATACAATTGATTTATATGCTGTGTTTAAAAACGATTCTTTTCTATGATGTTATTTTTTCCTTTTTAAATGGAAAGCGTTCCTCATGGGGCCATGAGCAGTTCTTAGCCATGTTATCCAATGGGAGGTGGATAACATGGCTAAGAGCATTTGCTGGATAATGCATGAATATTGCTGACTTTTCAGCGATATTCATGCATTGCGGCCGCTTCTTATCGCATTTGCGAGCAGTTCTTAGCCATGTTATCCAATGAGAGGTGGATAACATGGCTAAGAGCATTTGCTGGATAATGCATGAATATTGCTGACTTTTCAGCGATATTCATGCATTGCGGCCGTTTTTTATCGCATTTGCGAGCAGTTCTTCTTGTACTCCCTCACGCCCTCTCCTCTCTTCACTTCACTGGCTACCGGTGAAACAGCGCATTGACTTCAAAGTATGTTGTATAATGCACAAATGTATCTACGGATCTGGCCCTCAATATCTAAGAGACATATTTGTCCCCTACCTACCTAGACGTGCTCTACGCTCCAGCAGCACTATGCTGCTTCAGGTCCCTAGGGTGACGAGAGCAAGACAGGGAGGACGGGCCATCTCACTTAAAGGCCCGATGCTTTGGAATTCTCTGCCTCCGTTGCTGAGACATACCTCCAATCATCTGTCCTTTAGAAGGAAGTTAAAAACATATCTTTTTCCCCAAGACTAATGTTTTCCCCCGCATTCGCAGCAGTCTTATGTCCTTGGTAGTTCCTTGATACCTGCTCAGAAGCTACGCGCGGAGATACCCCTTCGGGGCTGATTCAGGCGCGAAATAAGCATATAAATAAATAAATAAATAAATAAACCTTTTCCCTTTTCTTTTCTAATTTTTAAATACATGTTGTAATATTTTTGGAAATGTTTGTTCTCTCTTTTACAGATTGAAAGTATGAAAAAATATTTAAAAAAGGTAACAAGAATTATAAGGTAAATGTTTTCTACTCTTTTTACCCGCAATGCACTGCTGATGATGTCACTGACCATGTCATGAATGATGTAATAAGAGGACATGATTTACTTCATTGGTAGGCCTTCACATGCTTTATCTGCTCTGTATTCTTCAACAAGTGTAAAATTGATCTGTAACCCTGAGTAGGTCTCACCTTAAACAAACCTCAGGAGACATCACACCTTATCGTCATCCTGAATTAATAAATAGATCTATTAAACAGTATCTCTGGTTTACTCCCTATAGCTGTCTTTCTTTTTACATTACTCTCTGTTTACTTCGCTTATACTAACTCTTCTTTTTTTAAAAAAAATATTTTTTTGGTTCGCTTCAAGTTCGCGAACCGGGCAGCGAACTGGAAAGCGAACCAAGAGAAATAGAGCTTGCCAGAGTGCTAAACATTCTAGCAATTTTATTTGAAAGGGGAGGTAGTTCTGAAAAGAACTTTTTTTTATGTTTTTGTTATTTTATTTATTTATTTATTTTTTCTGAACATTTTTTGTTTTTTTTGTATTTTTAGAACAGTTTTATGTTTTTTTTGTGTTTTTCATGGAGGGGAAACAACAAAAAAACAGGCATTGAAAAGGGCTCAACAGGAGCAAAGAAAAAATTACTGCTTGGGTGGGTTAGGGCAGTTATGGTTATCAAACACCAAGTTGATTAAGTTTACGCTCATGTTGCCACATGAGAGCATAGCACCACAATGTATGCACGTAAACTTCATGTGCTTGAAGTTTGGCTGTATGTTTGGCACAGTTTCCTGTGCCTCTCTTGCAGTCAAAGATATATTTGAAGTTGATCTGGCCACAGGAGTTGTCGGGGGATTATCTTGCAGGTCCCTTAACTCTGCCCGGCTGTAATTTAATGGATGCCACCTGACCATATGGCGATGCATAGTATAGTTGCCCATACTATACTTTTTGTCTGTGCCTCGAGATAATCTTTTTTTGCAAATTAGGCAGGTGGCATATTTGGCATTAACCTTCTTCTCCCCTCGAGGAATTGAGAAAAACTGCCATATAAAACTTGTTTTCCTTTGGGAAACACGGGGCAACTCCTGAATAAATTCAGGTTCATCAGTGTCCTCTTCTTCTAAGTCGTCCTCTTCCTCCTCTCTGTTGGAGATGAATTGTGATGGTGGTCCTCTCTTGTCATGAGGAGGTTGAGGTGGTGGTGGGGGTCCACCAGCTGAAGCAAAGATAGAAGCCATTGCAATCAAAATGGAAAATGGTCTTTCTCTCACCAAGATGAAAGTCAGAGTGAGGAAAGAAGAAGGGGTTTACATGATTTGGGAAAAGCAAAAGTTCTGAACCAATGAAAAGTGTTATTTTTAGGTCACATGACCTAGTCATACATCATTTGGAAACCAAAAGTGAAATGAACCAATGAAAAGTTTGATAAACAAGTCACATGACTTGTTCCGCTTACGTTACGCGGTGCGTGCTGCGTCCCGCATCGTTTCCGGTTCGCGGTCCGGAGCACTTTCGGGAGCGCTAAAGCGGCGCGTCATAAGACGCATTACGCGACAATGATACGTCGCGCTTCCGCGACGCGTCACAGTTCCGCTAACGAAACGTTTACCGGTTCGCGTACTAGATCGCGGCATCAAGATGAGCTAACGGAAAGCTTCCCGGTTCGCTTACCGGAAGCGAAGAAAAAAAATATTTCAATAAAAATTATCAATAAACATCTAAAATATATTTTGGGTTTTAAAGAAGAATACATTTTACAGCTACAGATGTTAGCTTTTAAAAAACCAATGAAATTCACAGAAAAAACCATAGGTTATAGTCCATATATAGTTAGGAATTTGCATTTACAAAACCTTGAAAATTCAATGAAAAAACCATTGGTTATAGAACATATATAGTTAGGAATTTGCATTTACAAAACCTTATTTTACTCGCATAAAACCATTGAAATTCCATATATAGTTAGATGCGCTAACTATATATCGCGCACCCGCAATCCACTGCTGATGATGTCACATATTACATCATTCATGACATGGTCAGTGACATCACTGATGACATCACTGATGACATCTCAAATGACATCACTGATGACATCACTGATGACAACATCCAGTGACTGTATGTTTCTGTAAAGTTAAAATATGTCTTATATTTTGAAGAATGAGTGGATGTATAAGTGTCTGGATGAAGGATTTAGTAGGTGCATGACTGACTGTATGAGTGAGTGATTAAATGTGTCTCACTAAGTGCATGGGTTAGTGACTGGGTTTTAATTTGTGCATCATTATATCTGTTGTTCTACAAACTGCTGCATATGTTGATCAGTAGCTATATGAGTAACTGTATGGGTTATTCATTGGTTGTCCAAGTATTTGTATGGGAAACTGAGTGTGTGTGTATGGGTGGCTGGGAGGTGTGTGACTCTGTACATAGATGTGTGAGTAGTTGATTCACTATATGTATGGGTTCAAAAGTGCATGTGGAAACAGCTGTATGGGCGGTTGACTGTGCATTAGAGTATTAGTGAGTGAATGGATATCTCAGTGCTACATGTCAAAGTAAGTACATATGTAAAACACAGTACATGTGAGAGTTGACATATATAAATGACTGTACATAAGAGCCAGTGAATGTGTGAGTGGCTGTATGAATCATTGTGAATATGTATCAGGGATTGTATAAGAGAGTAAATATGTGTTATTATATGTTTGAATAAGTAAGGTGTGTATAACTGTATAGTTGAGAAAATGGAGGTGTGATTGATTTTTTGCATAACTGACTAGGTGTGTGAGTAACTCCATGGATGAGTGACAGTCTGTGACTGTCTCTTTACACTGATTGTATCTAAGGTTATATTAGAGTCTGAAGAGGTTCATGGTATTATCACATGAATGATATCATCAGTGATATGATCAGTCATGTCAAATGAGATGAGTGATGTCATCAGTGATGTCACTGACCATGTCATGAATGATGTAATATGTGACATCATCAGCAGTGGATTGCGGGTGCGCGATATATAGTTAGCGCATCTAACTATATATGGAATTTTAATGGTTTTATGCGAGTAAAATAAGGTTTTGTAAATGCAAATTCCTAACTATATATGTTCTATAACCAATGGTTTTTTCATTGAATATATATATATATATATATATATATATATATATATATATATATATATATATATATATATATATATATTCATTCGAGGTTTTCTCTGCTCCAAGAGAAAGTAGAGGAGCACACGCCACAGGTACGGGAAACATCTCGTTTATTTAAAAATGATGCATTTGCTCCAATGTCCTAATGCATTTCGGAGGAAAGGGGGAGCTTGTTTGACATCAGCTGGCCTCCCGGATGCTTGTTATGACCTTTCAACGCTCCGTAATTTATTACCCTCAGGTGGGTGTGTGATATTTGCATTGTGGTCCTTGTAGTGCATCCTTCGGCCATTATTTCAAACCTTCAGTGGAAAATGTCAATTTTAGTAAATGCCAATTTCGTCTTGCCTGTGTCCCCGTCGGCGCTATTTTCGAGCGTTTTGAGGGCCCATTCCAAAGTTGGGTCTTTGGTGGCGCCGCTGCCGGAGCTTGGATTTCACCGTCTTTCTGTAATGGTCCTGTTTCAGCAGATTCCGGCGCGCTTTGTTGGGGGTGCATCAGCTCGTCAGCCAGGACCCAGGCTGTGTTGAATTCATTCGAGGTTTTCTCTGCTCCAAGAGAAAGTAGAGGAGCACACGCCACAGGTACGGGAAACATCTCGTTTATTTAAAAATGATGCATTTGCTCCAATGTCCTAATGCATTTCGGCCGCATCGGCCTTCTTCGGAGGAAAGGGGGAGCTTGTTTGACATCAGCTGGCCTCCCGGATGCTTGTTATGACCTTTCAACGCTCCGTAATTTATTACCCTCAGGTGGGTGTGTGATATTTGCATTGTGGTCCTTGTAGTGCATCCTTCGGCCATTATTTCAAACCTTCAGTGGAAAATGTCAATTTTAGTAAATGCCAATTTCGTCTTGCCTGTGTCCCCGTCGGCGCTATTTTCGAGCGTTTTGGGGGCCCATTCCAAAGTTGGGTCTTTGGTGGCGCCGCTGCCGGAGCTTGGATTTCACCGTCTTTCTGTAATGGTCCTGTTTCAGCAGATTCCGGCGCGCTTTGTTGGGGGTGCATCAGCTCGTCAGCCAGGACCCAGGCTGTGTTGAATTCATTCGAGGTTTTCTCTGCTCCAAGAGAAAGTAGAGGAGCACACGCCACAGGTACGGGAAACATCTCGTTTATTTAAAAATGATGCATTTGCTCCAATGTCCTAATGCATTTCGGCCGCATCGGCCTTCTTCGGAGGAAAGGGGGAGCTTGTTTGACATCAGCTGGCCTCCCGGATGCTTGTTATGACCTTTCAACGCTCCGTAATTTATTACCCTCAGGTGGGTGTGTGATATTTGCATTGTGGTCCTTGTAGTGCATCCTTCGGCCATTATTTCAAACCTTCAGTGGAAAATGTCAATTTTAGTAAATGCCAATTTCGTCTTGCCTGTGTCCCCGTCGGCGCTATTTTCGAGCGTTTTGGGGGCCCATTCCAAAGTTGGGTCTTTGGTGGCGCCGCTGCCGGAGCTTGGATTTCACCGTCTTTCTGTAATGGTCCTGTTTCAGCAGATTCCGGCGCGCTTTGTTGGGGGTGCATCAGCTCGTCAGCCAGGACCCAGGCTGTGTTGAATTCATTCGAGGTTTTCTCTGCTCCAAGAGAAAGTAGAGGAGCACACGCCACAGGTACGGGAAACATCTCGTTTATTTAAAAATGATGCATTTGCTCCAATGTCCTAATGCATTTCGGCCGCATCGGCCTTCTTCGGAGGAAAGGGGGAGCTTGTTTGACATCAGCTGGCCTCCCGGATGCTTGTTATGACCTTTCAACGCTCCGTAATTTATTACCCTCAGGTGGGTGTGTGATATTTGCATTGTGGTCCTTGTAGTGCATCCTTCGGCCATTATTTCAAACCTTCAGTGGAAAATGTCAATTTTAGTAAATGCCAATTTCGTCTTGCCTGTGTCCCCGTCGGCGCTATTTTCGAGCGTTTTGGGGGCCCATTCCAAAGTTGGGTCTTTGGTGGCGCCGCTGCCGGAGCTTGGATTTCACCGTCTTTCTGTAATGGTCCTGTTTCAGCAGATTCCGGCGCGCTTTGTTGGGGGTGCATCAGCTCGTCAGCCAGGACCCAGGCTGTGTTGAATTCATTCGAGGTTTTCTCTGCTCCAAGAGAAAGTAGAGGAGCACACGCCACAGGTACGGGAAACATCTCGTTTATTTAAAAATGATGCATTTGCTCCAATGTCCTAATGCATTTCGGCCGCATCGGCCTTCTTCGGAGGAAAGGGGGAGCTTGTTTGACATCAGCTGGCCTCCCGGATGCTTGTTATGACCTTTCAACGCTCCGTAATTTATTACCCTCAGGTGGGTGTGTGATATTTGCATTGTGGTCCTTGTAGTGCATCCTTCGGCCATTATTTCAAACCTTCAGTGGAAAATGTCAATTTTAGTAAATGCCAATTTCGTCTTGCCTGTGTCCCCGTCGGCGCTATTTTCGAGCGTTTTGGGGGCCCATTCCAAAGTTGGGTCTTTGGTGGCGCCGCTGCCGGAGCTTGGATTTCACCGTCTTTCTGTAATGGTCCTGTTTCAGCAGATTCCGGCGCGCTTTGTTGGGGGTGCATCAGCTCGTCAGCCAGGACCCAGGCTGTGTTGAATTCATTCGAGGTTTTCTCTGCTCCAAGAGAAAGTAGACGAGCACACGCCACAGGTACGGGAAACATCTCGTTTATTTAAAAATGATGCATTTGCTCCAATGTCCTAATGCATTTCGGCCGCATCGGCCTTCTTCGGAGGAAAGGGGGAGCTTGTTTGACATCAGCTGGCCTCCCGGATGCTTGTTATGACCTTTCAACGCTCAGCAGTGGATTGCGGGTGCGCGATATATAGTTAGCGCATCTAACTATATATGGAATTTTAATGGTTTTATGCGAGTAAAATAAGGTTTTGTAAATGCAAATTCCTAACTATATATGTTCTATAACCAATGGTTTTTTCATTGAATATATATATATATATATATATATATATATATATATATATATATATATATATGAAAAAGGAAGTTCCTCCTCAGCTTGCTCTGCGCTCGCAGACACCGCCTCCACGCCAGCAAAGAATGAGGACCGGACCAGCAGAGTCAGCAAGATGGTATTTTATTAAAACAAAAACAGAACCAGCGACGCGTTTCGGGCGGAAAGCCCTTGGTCACGCTGTATGTATATATATATATATATATTACATACTGGCGGTCGCCAGTAGGTATATATAGTTAGGATTTTTTCTCTATGGAACTTTTGAAAATTCTATGTCTAATAACTTTGGCGTTTGTGGACGGAATCGGCTGAAATGTTCAGGAAAATGGCACATTTTGTTTCTGAGCAGCCCCTGAAAATTTGGAGGGGTTTCGTCAAGGGGGGGCCGAGAGAAAAGGGGGGTCCCAAACACGTTTTTAACATTCAGTTTTCCATAGGGCGTTTGGCCTCATTTTTAGCTCGAACGCCTGAATGGATTTGCACGAAACTTGGCAAAATTGTAGGGACTGTTAGCCCGATGTGCCTTTGCTGGGTCTCAATATATGTGCTCCAGTGGATTTTGAGAAATTAACGTTTAAAAAAACTGATATATCTGTGACAGCGTCCCGGATAGCGCACCAGTTCGCGTACTTTTCGCGTAACGGAGCTTTGCGAAGCGAAGCTGATTGGCTCTCCGGTGTCTGTCAACATTCTAAACAGTCCGGAGCGACCGCTTGTCTCTCGGTAGGATCGAGAGACAAGAGGAGGAGAAAAAGGAAGGGGGAATTTAATGAAAGGGGGCAAGATAGACCCTTCTTGACCCCCTAGGAATGATGTAGGGGTTATTAAAGGGTCCCGTGGGGCAAATAAAAAAATATTGATTTTTTGCGGTAGAAGCGCTTTCCGGTTCGCGAACCGGGTAGTGAACCGGTAGCGAAACGGGAATTCGCCATTTTGTGTTTCATTTTAATTAAATTACAAGATGGAGGAAAAACAATGTGAGAAATGGGTATAAGGGGGTACGGGAGATGTATCCTGACCCCCTATGTTTTCTGAGGGTGGCTGAGGAGGCTCATATATGTTGATACTTGTCTTCCAGCGGCTGCGCGTGAGCGTTTTTTTTTTTTTTTTGCTGCGTGACGTCTGTTAGCGTTCGATTCGAAGGAAATCAGGAAGTGTTGACCGCCATTTTGACACTGCGAGTAAATATATTGTTAAAAATAATTGTTATAAATTAATCTGTATTGATAAACATTGTCTGCGCCATCTTGCTTTATTTCCAATGCCACACTTTTGTTGTGCACGGCAGCCATTTTAGATGCCTTGACCAGACCCACTCTCTGCACGCCGCCGCCGATCCTCAGCATGGCTCCCCACCCTCGCAAGCATCTCCCCCACGCACTGGTCACCCCCGCTCTCTGTCTTATGCATGGGCCATAAACCTCCCCCCATCTGCGCTGCTCTTCCCTGAGAATCACACTCTGTGCCCGCCCGACACCACCCTTTCACCCTATTCACTACCGCACCCTCTGACATTCCTCTTCCTTTGTGTCTGATTGTCCAGGCCGGTCCCAGGCTATCACGTAGCCCTGCGGATGTAGTTTATGGCCTCAACTGTAAAGAATCACCCCTCTTCAAAGGAGTTACAGTAGATCAAGGCCCCCACCCGATGAGATCCGTCACACCACACGCGTTCCTACTATCTGATAACCATCCTGCATTGTGATTGGGGAGGGGATTCTCACTGTGAGGATGTGTGGGACCGAGCCTGAAGCAGAAGATTCCAGGGATGCCTTTTTGTACATCAAAGTCTTCACAATTATGTGTCACATTAAAAATATATAGCACTCCAACAAAGTAGTAGGATTATAACACTTTAATAACTTATAAATATATACATCGCAACAAAAACAGTAAACACCTTAATTTTTTTTTTATTAAAACAGAAGCAACAATGTAGCGGTCTGTTGTGCGAATAGTCCCAAGGCAGCACAACGTGCTGAGTTCTAGACGGCACCCAGGTGATGGTTTTGGTATCCTACAATGCTGCTCCGAAAAACGGCATGGGGTGCCCCGGGGGAGGGTGGGGGGGGGGATGCGGCGTGAACGGGCCTCCCCAGGTGGAGGCTCGTCTGTTGTAGTGGGGCGCCCCTTTAGCGTTTCACTTGCCATTCAGCGGTTTTCCGCCCGCTTTTGCTGCACTGTGCCTCGTGAGTAGCGGTCTGTTGTGCGAATAGTCCCAAGGCAGCAGAACGCGCTGAGATCTGGACGGCACCCAGGTGATGTCCAGTAAGTTGCCGCACTGGTTTTGGTATCCTACAATGCTGCTCCGAAAAACGGCGTGGGGTGCCCTGGGGGGGGGGGGGGGAGGCGGCATGAACGGGCCTCCCCAGGTGGAGGCTCGTCTGCTGTAGTGGGGCGCCCCTTTACCGTTTCAGTTGCCATTCCGCCCGCTTTTGCTACACTGTGCCTCATCCACCATTCAGCTGTTTACCGCCCGCTCTTGCGGCTACAGCGTCTGTCCACCATCCAGCTGAATTGCGCCCACTCTTGCGGTGCAGCGATAGGCGGCTGCCACAGGACTCTCAAAATGGCGGCCGGCTCTTCGGATTTGGGCCTGGTCCACTAAAATGGCCCTGGGACACATTTGAACTCGGACATTTGCCTGCTAGGGCTTGGGCCCTATTCCCGAAAGCGTCCCCTCAGCCTTGAAGATTCTACAAAAGTCATCGGGGCCCCCGACTCCCGCAGGCTTCCAGTGGGGAGTGGCTGCCATGTAACCATGGGCGAATTTTGCGGATCTCGCGTTCGCGAATTTTGCGGATTTGCGAACTCGCAATCCGCAAAATCCGCGAATTCCCGCGAATTTGCGGATTTTTTTTTTTGTGTGTTCGCAATTGTTTCTGCCAGTTCGCGAGGATTTGGTACTAGTTTGCAATTGCGAACTTACTTGTCGGCTCGCAACGGTCGCGACTATGTTGTTTCTACGTCTGGTTCATCATCACCGCCTCCCAGCACCCTCTGTTTCACCACTGGCACCCTCTCTTTGACCCATGCCACCCTCTGTTACATCAATGCCACCCTCTGGTTCATCATCACTGTAGAAGATGGGGGGGAAAAGCAAGCCCACCTGCCCTGCTTGAACTGACATGAATTAATTTGGGGTTAGTTTATTAACAACACCTGCCCTGCCCCAACTGACAATAATGAATTAGGGGCTAATTAATGTGTCACTGAAAGAATTTCAAGTTCCAGCCTGGCACCTGCTTGTCTGCTCCTTTAGCTGTAAATCAGGACCTTTGTGGCATACAGTTAAGGTCAGAGCAGGGTCACACAATAGTTGCAAGCAGGCAACCGAATTCTGGAGGGCCCCCTCAGGAAGCACTACAAAGAATCGTTACAAATCATGAGGTTGACCTTTTGCACCTGCTCATTGCTTTTGCTTTTGCTGAAATCGTTTTTCGGTTTTTTTCGCGCTATTCGCGGGGCGCGGCGTCGTGCGAAACCGACCGCGGAAGCCGCCAATTCGTGCGAATGAGCATTTTATTTTTTTGCGGCTTGTTGTTTCGCGAGTTTTTTTGCAGTATTCGCGAGCCGCTTGCAGCGCAACACGCGAATTTACCCCAAGGTCGAGTACGGGCGCGGCCATTTTGTTTGCGTGACGTATTTCCGTTTCCGCCCGCTATGTATAATCTCGCGCAGTAAGTGCATTGCGAGTAGAGGTTCGCACGAGATCGCGCGGGAAATCTAGAGGTTCGCACGAGATCGCGAGGAAAATCTCGCGCGAACTTACTTTCGCGCTCGTGAACGGGCGCCGGCCATCTTGTTTTTCATTCATTTCCTGTGTCTGGGCATGGTGTTTAATCCTCTTGGTATCTTTGCCATCCTTTGCTTATTTTCAGTTTTTTTTTTACGATTTTGCTTCTTATCTATCCCTCTCTTTTCCTAGCTGTATATTTTTGTCTTTTCTGCTATTTTTCTTTACTTTTAAACTACTTTTTTAAACTCTTTTCTTTTCTTCTTCCCTATCCTATTCTTTCTTAATTTTCTACTTCTTCCTACCTTACCTGCCCAGACCATGGTCAAGCCAGGCGCCGTGAAGCTGCCCAGGCACTTGAGGGCCGCAGCGGCGGCGGGGAGTAGTGCTGGACCCAGTGCCAGGACAGCATGCAGGAGATTGAGGGGGGAGCAGGTGACTCGACGGGAGATATTCAGCCCGGAGGAAGTGGGCGCGCTGGTCTACTTCATCCAGCGCCGCCTGCCCAGGACCATCGCGGGAGGCGGCAGGATCGCGGCCGGTGGCTACAACATGCGGGAGCGTCGGAAGCGGTGGGAGAAGGTGTGCTGGGCCATATCCCACCTCTACGGGGTCCAGCGCACCTACAGCCAGGTCACCCATCGCTGGACGGACCTCCTGGACCGCGAGCGCGACCTGCTGGACCAGCTCGGCTTGGAGATCCCCGGGCTTGGTGAGTAGTAGTAGCCATTTAATCACTCACTACTATGATGTTTTCTCCTGCTCTGTGTTGTTGTATTGCAAATATTTGTTTTTTACATGGAGCAAGCCAATAATGCCGCTGATGACGATTACATTGTAGTTAAATTATATTTCAAAATCTTCTGTGCATTTCAGGTGCACTGCTCTCCTTCTCAGTGGCGTTGCTACTATGCTTATTTGTTTTCTATTTCGTGGTCTCATTGGCCTGAGTAACTATTATGTATGAGTGTACTTTACAGAACTGCGTAATGCTAGACACTAGGGGGCAGATTACATTTACAAGCCCCTTGCGCCACGTTTACGTTGCCACGTTTACGTTGCCTTGCGTGACGCAACAGCGGCGTAAACGTGCCGCATCCCTGCGAGTCATTTACAGCATGACGCATCTAGGGAGATGCGTCACGTTATGAAGCCATGGGCCTGCACCACAATGGGTGCGTTCCTAGTACGCAGGGTGGGCGGTCCGGCGGCTGTGCGCCTCGCAAAATTGCCTGCGTGAAATCTACAAGATTTAACGCAGGCACTTCTGCGACGCTGCTACGTCAATTCAATTCCTTATGTCTGCTCGAAGCAGGCTAAAGGACTGACACAGCATGTTAAGTATTGGGTGGCCCTGAGCATTACTGGAGTTGCATTGCATTGGCGACGTGACTCCAGCGATGCGCCGCTCTTACGTGACGAGATGCGTCACGCAAGTGCCTACCCTTGCGCCAGGGCGCGCCGCATTGTAAATGAGGCGCATCTGCCGTGTCGCAAGGGTAGTTTTGCGTGACGCATTTGATCTGGCGCATCTCTGGAGATGCGCCAGAACGCGTAAGTAAGTATGCCCCTAAGGGGCAGAATTGCAATTACCGTCGCATCCCTGCAAAGTAGCAGGGATGCGCCATTAATTGTGCGGCCCGCTACCACCACCAAACAGGGTGCGCCGTATTTGCAATGCGGCGCACCATGGGCCCAAAACGTCACCGAAGCTTTACTGCTGGAGTTGCGTCACAACGATGGCGCAGCTCCAGCAATGCTCTGGGGTACCCTATCTCCCCAATGCTGGGTCAAGCAGGTGCAGGGTTTGTGTGACGCATCATTGTCCTAAAGGTGACTGATTGAAATTTTGTAGATTTCCCTCAGCCACTATTAGGATGTGTTCCAGCGCAGGAATGCCCTCCCTTGCGCCGGAACGCCCCCTGATGGCGCAGGGCTTTATAACGGGATGCATCTCCCAAATGCGTCACGTTGTTATAATATTATACGCCGCACCATGGCGCCCTTTTTTGTTTAGCTGCTGCGTCACAAAAGTCACGCAAGAACGGCGCAAAAGAGCCGCAAGGGGCTTAAATCTGCCCCTTCCTTTGTACCCCTGACAATAAGAAAAATAGTGGCGGTGGATTGATAGTTTGACTATTTCAATGACTGGTAATGTAGCAGGCAACTGTTAGTGTTGTCACTGATCTGACTGAAATCACAATGGAGTTTGTCTGTCACTTTGCGTCTTGCCTGTGGACTGCTGCCTGCCAGTCCTAGGTGAACGTTTCAGTACTTTGTTTAGTGAGTTACGTGATTTTCGAAGTCACAGGTCCGCAAATAAATGAAAACTAACCTTAATCAATATAAATTCGCGGAAATATTTTGTTATTGTTCTTTTGAAATGTTTGATTTGGTTGACATTGACAAGCAACAATCATCCATGTTTTCTGTTCTTTCTTTCATGTTGTACGTCAGCTCCCCCCAGGGGCGAGAGGAGGACACAGGAGCAGCAGGCGGCGGATGCTGTTCAACAGGGCCAGGATCGGGCAGGCGAGGGCTCCTCTGCTGGCCCCAGTAAGTTTTCATTTTAGACAAGTACCTATTTTTCCTAGCGTTCCTCATTTGACTTTTTTCAAAATTGTCTTTGCTCTTCTTGTAGACTGTATCTAAATTCTTATCCTGCCTCTACTATGACTCCCTGTGGTATTAATGTGGTATTACTAGATTATTCTTATTAGTCTGTCTGTGTAGCTAACTAAGATTGCACGGTTGGCGAAACTCCCATGATTCTAGTCAACAATAGCTCTATCAACTTAGTGCAGTCCTCTGGGATTGTCCATAATGTCTTTTGAAGTGTTCTATCTGGACTCATGCTTGCAAAAATTGCAAAACCTTTCGCTCAGTCACTCTAGTCTGGACCAAGATACACAGATTGTATTTAAGTTTAAAAGCTTTATTAAAAGTAAACACATTTATTAAAATGAAGTCATAATAAAACTAAACGTTTAACTGATAATGGAAAAGTGGTTAGTGCTGACGATTAATTGAAGACATTTCTTGTGGTCGAGCCGAGCTCTCACCTGGTTTCAACTTGATCTTGTTGTTAGAAGTCCATCTTCTGTCTGTGTGGAGAAAAATGGTGCGTGTTAAAAAAACAGCCTTCATCAGTTGCGCCAAAAAGTGCAGCAAGACAACCTTCCCTGGAAAAAGGGACATTTTTTTTAACTTTAACGTAGACAGTCACAAATTACATTGTTTTCACATGTCTTCATTCCTAGACCAAAGACTAGTGAGTGCTTTATTCTAACATTCTTAAATGTACTTTGTAGGTGGAACATCTGGTGGCGGGGCCAGTGTGGAGGTGGTGGTGCTCGACACGGAGGCGGAGGGCGATTCTTCAGGGGAGGAGGCGGCGGCTGTGAGAGTTGAGACGGTGGTGGTGGCGGCCAGAGGTAAGCTCTTATATATTCCTTACTTATTGAGATTGAAGACTAGCTGGGAAGGCAAGAATATGAGATGCATGGCTGGGTGAATGATGAAGCAATGATGGGTGGAAGGACAACAGCCTGGGTGGGTGACACAGAAACTGTATGTGTCCATATACCTGGATCATGCTACTATCTGACTCTTAGATAGCATATGTGTATCTAGAGCAGGGGTACTCATAGTACGGCCCGCGGGCCGGTGGTGGCCCGGCCAGCCTTCCTTGGCGGACCTTGCAGACAATCACTGCTCCCCCGGCCCCCACAGAGCAGAGTGGAAATGCAAGGCCACAAAGAGGTGAAATAGAACAAAGCCTCTGTGGGGCCGGGCAAGCAGTGATTGTCAGGGTGGAGAAGCATGGGCGCTACAACAAACAAAGCCTCAATAATATGTTAATGTTCTTTTAAAGACCTGTTAAGTACTTTGGTGTTGTTGTCTGTGTGTGCGCGTTGAGGAAGCGGTCTCAACCCGGGCTGAAGGCTGACACAGATAGACACACACACAGTGAGATGACAGAGGGGGAGGTAGAGGGAGGGCAGGAGGGAGAGAGAGATGGAGAGGGAGGGCAGGAGGGAGAGCAGGAGGGAGAGAGATGTATGTAAATGCTGGGTCTGGTGGCTCAGTGGGTGAGGGCATCTGCTGCAGGGACCTGTGTGAAACCTCATGGTCACAAGTTATCGTTTTGCTTTAGCCCCGCCCCCTCTGACTCCGCCCCCACCAGTGCGGCCCTCGGCCCCAAACTACACTGTAAATGTAGCCCCTGAGAGAAAGTTTGTGAGTACCCATGATCTAGAGAGAGTAGACGGTCAGTGGATGAACTAAGTGTAACTTTGAAGAGCATGTAACACTGCACCCGCACGTCCGTTCCAGTGTAGGAAAGGCAAGGAAAAGAACTTTTAATTTTGTCCAAATACTACCATCAATAGTAGCAGTAGTTTGTATTGCAAGCACTGCATAGATCCGGTTATTACGGTGGCCACTCCCTACCTCTCTTAATAAGTTTAGTAGTACTCAGTCATTCATGTGTGGATGTATCACTGGTCACTCAATAAAAAGCAAAGCACCAAAAGTCATCCCATATATAAGCAAAAACATCCCATTTGAAGTGATAGATAATCAGATTATTTATCTTCTTCAATTTTCCATTTCTAGTACTCATTTCCACTGTAGGGTGAAAGTTAAATTAATTAAGGAGTAGCCCTTGAGTTGTAACAGAGTATTCTCAGTGCCACCCGTAATAGAAAAGTAAGAGCTTCACCACCTGCATGTACTGGACGGGTACAGTAACGCAACGCAAGTCTAGGTCACTCCTCATGGCGTGCGTCTCTTTTTCTCGGGTGCAAGTTTACTGCGCAGGCATTATGCCGGCTTGCAGAAGATAACGTACCAATTTTCCAAAACAAGAGACAAGAAGAAGAATAAGACTGGTGTACTTTCATAGTCGACTCTAATGGAAGTCCATAGTGCTCGTTGAATTTGTTCCTTAAACTCCCACTAATGTTAGAGCAAGGATGAAGAAGTGTGAGGTTAGATAGATACTGGCCTCAATAGTTATGTAATGCGTTTGCAAGTTGCTAGTTGTAGTGCAACACAAATTTCTGCTGAATGATTGAGTTAATCTTAAGGAGCATTGGTTACAGACTATGTCTTTCTTTCTTCATATAGGTTCTCCTTCCAAATGAACAAGGAGGAAGGAGCTGGCTAGAGCAGCCCGGCAACGGAGGATCGATGCCACTGTGGCCGAATATCGGCGGCTGGTGGCCCTGGAGGACGAAGAAAGTGTGCAGTCGACCACAACAACTACGTCGTCTGCATCGGCCTCCGTTCCCCCACGGGCTGCCAGTGCCACCCAGCACAGTGGTCCACCCAGACTGAGCCGGGCTGCCAAAGCCAAACGCCACCGCCGAGTAGCAAGGACAACAGTTACAGCTTCCTCTCACAGCCGTTGCACCTACAAGGCATTGAAGGCACGCCTGCGCCGCAGTACCCTGATGGTGTCCCGCCTCCTGCAGGAGCTCCACCACTTTTCCAACCAGTTGGAGGGGCTCCGCGTAGAGCACGCCTTGCTCCGCCAGGAGCATGATGCCCTGGCCCAAAAAGTTGACAGCATCCGCCCATAGTGTCCCTTGCCCCTTTTTTAGAGACTTTTGGGGGGTGGGAATTGGGAGTTGGGTTTTTGGGGACTTTTGAAGGACAATCGTTGGGGTTAGGGAGGGTCTTGCGGGAGATTATTTTGTTAGGGATATAAATATACTTTTTCAAACTTTATCTGAGCATACCCGTTTCTTACTGCTTGCCTGGTGGGTGGGGGTTTAACGTTGACTTTGTTTTCCTGAAAGTTTAGTTCCATTTTCTTCCTTTAAGTGTAAATGCCCAAATGTTTTCAACACTAAGTGCCTCTCACAGACGAAGTGAATCCAAGAGTCCTAGGACTTTAGTAGTACTACCTTCAGTCTCTCGTCTCTCGTACTAATACTCCATTATACCCCCAAACCACCAAACGCTTATCTTACCTGTAATTTGTGTTTGAAAGTAGGGCTAGACCCAGGGCTGGCTCCACGGGAGACAGCGAATATGGTTGGCAATCTTGGTCGGATAAAATTTCCTCATAGCGGTGGTACTAGTGGTGTGACACAGTGGCAGTTGCATGCCTATGAAAAAAAAGAAAATGAAATCTGGTTTGTCCTCCTGAGCAATTCAACGGTACAACTGAGAATATAGCAGGTGACAGAAGTACAGTAGAACAGTGCCACATTGTAGCCTAACAAATGGTAAAGTATAACTACTAATTCGGTTGAAGTTCTTTCACATTAGCAATGGTTCTTTGTCAAGCAGAGTAAGAATATATCCTCGGATTTCTTCACCAGCCTGTTGCTATCACCTTATCCCCCCCAGCAAGTGTGTGGATTTATTGCTGTCATTTAGTCACACATCAATCAAAACCACACAGCCCGGGGGAAGAGGGTTAGGGTTTGAAAAATGGATGGGTACGGGGGTTTTTGGGAAAGGTTTTGGGAGACAAGAAAAAATAGCACAGCATAGACAAACAATTGTGAACATAAACAAATCTTTGGGTACAAACCTATCCATCAATCTTTGAAAGTGCATGCACTACTGCATACATGTCAGTGAAAAGTAAGTAGTACATTCGACAACTGTGGAAGAATAGAAAGAATGCGACAGTACAGGGCCTGTGTGGAATTATTGATAACGATATTCAACATAAGGTCTCTGTACTTAGCCAGATACCCGAGCGAGAGCCTTGCTGGTCACTATAAATCCATTCACAACAACACTCAGTGGGGTTGGTCTGGAAGGTATAGTAGATAGAAAAGGAGAAATTGCTTGTTTTCTAGGTGTCCCCTCACTCACCAGGGTTGCCCCTTGGTGACATGCTTCATCATTGGGGCCATCCCAGTCCTCTACGGCCTGGGGCGTGCTGCGACTTGCGAATTACGTAGGAGCACTTACAAATGACTATGTGTGGTGCAGATGTGATAGTGGAGTGGACTAAGTGATGTGTTAAGGGATCAATTTAGAAGCAGAGAGAGATCCAAGAAATGCAGTCACAGTCAGAGAAAAAGGCAAGGGATACTGTATCTATGTGGTTGTAGTGGTCCTGTTGGAAGTGGTAAGTAAGTTGCCTGCAGAAAAAAAATCCTCCTTTTAGCGGCACTCCTCCTTTGCAGCCGACGCTTCGTCCATCGATGTTGGTCACCAGAAGACACCCTGTAAAAAAAAGCACAGCATAGACAAAGAATGGAACATAAACAATTCTTTGGGTACAAACCTATCCATCAATCTTTGAAAGTGCATGCACTACTGCATGCATGTCAGTGAAAAGTAAGTAGTACATTCGACAACTGTGGAAGAAAGAATGCGACAGTACAGGGCCTGTGTGGAATTATTGATAACGATATTCAACATAAGGTCTCTGTACTTAGCCAGATACCCGAGCGAGAGCCTTGCTGGTCACTATAAATCCATTCACAACAACACTCAGTGGGGTTGGTCTGGAAGGTATAGTAGATAGAAAAGGAGAAATTGCTTGTTTTCTAGGTGTCCCCTCACTCACCAGGGTTGCCCCTTGGTGACATGCTTCATCATTGGGGCCATCCCAGTCCTTTACGGCCTGGGGCGTGCTGCGACTTGCGAATTACGTAGGAGCACTTACAAATGACTATGTGTGGTGCAGATGTGATAGTGGAGTGGACTAAGTGATGTGTTAAGGGATCAATTTAGAAGCAGAGAGAGATCCAAGAAATGCAGTCACAGTCAGAGAAAAAGGCAAGGGATACTGTATCTATGTGGTTGTAGTGGTCCTGTTGGAAGTGGTAAGTAAGTTGCCTGCAGAAAAAAAATCCTCCTATTAGCGGCACTCCTCCATTGCAGCCGACGCTTCGTCCATCGATGTTGGTCACCAGAAGACACCCTGTCCACTGCCTGCCTGATGCTGAATTGTGGCTCGCTACTGTGAAGCCTGACTCCATCCTTTTTTCCCCATTGCAGAGACTGAAACCCGGCCTGTAGTTATTCAACGAAAAACAGGAAGTGATATAATATTACAACACCACTGATAAATAAATATAAGGTATGTAGGCTGTGGAGTGCAAAAAGTCACAATTTGATTTTCCTAGTAGACAGTACAATATTTTTGAAAGTGCGTACTCTGAGTCACCTTTTGAAGGATAAATAAGTGTGGGCAAATTAATGTAGCGGATCTTGCCCCTCAAGCTAGGTGTACTGTAAACTGTGTTTTAGAACAAAATTAGATCTTCCTAGCAGTGCTCCCACCCAGACCCTTACTAAAGCCAGTCGCAAAAATGTAGAAGACCCCCAATCAAATCTCAAAAAACGAGGCCTAGCAGAAAACTGGTGACAAAACTTACTTTGAAAGTAAAAGTAGGCCGAAGTACCCCCTTCCTAATTACCCATTACCCACCGTGGATTGCATTCAAACCACTTGCAAGCAACCAAGCAAAAGTAGCCATAGCCAGCATCGCTCCAAGACTCGAAATCCCCCCCACTCAAACACATGCAATAGAAATACTGCTAACCCTAACAAACCCTAAGTTAAGAAGAGTGGCAAAGGCTTTCTTTAACTATGCCAAATCCCCCTTTTCCCACACAGGATTTTCTTCAAATGACTTGCAACCAAAATTACACATTCTCACGAGTGCTCTAAGACCCCAGAACTCAGTTGGAAAAATCTAGAACACCCCGAAACACATGCAATCCTGCTGCTAGGGCTAACCCTAACGAACCCTAAGTTACAAAAAGTGCCAAAACTAAAGGCTTTTTCGCGAGGATTTTGTCCCAACCACTTCTACCCGGTATTAGACCTTCCCAGGAATGCCCCAAGACCCGGCAACCCACCCGCCAAGAAGCATAACACCCCCAAACAGGCCAAAAGCAAAATCTCATACTTGCAATATTTCTGGGCCTTCGGTCCAAACGCGCTGCGTAGCTAGGCCATAAGTCGGGGTTGGCACGACGGATTTCCTGAAAAGCAAATGCAATCAAGATTAGAGTGTCCCAGCAGTGCTCCCAGACCACGAAACTCACCCACAAACACCAGGAAGCCCCCCAAACAGGCCCCCGAAAACGCTACATAGAGCAAAATGTCAGAAATAGCCAAAAGAAAATCGGCCTGGATTTTGTCCCAACCACTTCTACCCGGTATTAGACCTTCCCAGGAATGCCCCAAGACCCGGCAACCCACCCGCCAAGAAGCATAACACCCCCAAACAGGCCAAAAGCAAAATCTCATACTTGCAATATTTCTGGGCCTTCGGTCCAAACGCGCTGCTTAGCTAGGCCATAAGTCGGGGTTGGCACGACGGATTTCCTGAAAAGCAAATGCAATCAAGATTAGAGTGTCCCAGCAGTGCTCCTAGACCACGAAACTCACCCACAAACACCAGGAAGCCCCCCAAACAGGCCCCCGAAAACGCTACATAGAGCAAAATGTCAGAAATAGCCAAAAAAAAATCGGCCTGGATTTTGTCCCAACCACTTCTACCCGGTATTAGACCTTCCCAGGAATGCCCCAAGACCCGGCAACCCACCCGCCAAGAAGCATAACACCCCCAAACAGGCCAAAAGCAAAATCTCATACTTGCAATATTTCTGGGCCTTCGGTCCAAACGCGCTGCGTAGCTAGGCCATAAGTCGGGGTTGGCACGACGGATTTCCTGAAAAGCAAATGCAATCAAGATTAGAGTGTCCCAGCAGTGCTCCCAGACCACGAAACTCACCCACAAACACCAGGAAGCCCCCCAAACAGGCCCCCGAAAACGCTACATAGAGCAAAATGTCAGAAATAGCCAAAAAAAAATCGGCCTGGATTTTGTCCCAACCACTTCTACCCGGTATTAGACCTTCCCAGGAATGCCCCAAGACCCGGCAACCCACCCGCCAAGAAGCATAACACCCCCAAACAGGCCAAAAGCAAAATCTCATACTTGCAATATTTCTGGGCCTTCGGTCCAAACGCGCTGCGTAGCTAGGCCATAAGTCGGGGTTGGCACGACGGATTTCCTGAAAAGCAAATGCAATCAAGATTAGAGTGTCCCAGCAGTGCTCCCAGACCACGAAACTCACCCACAAACACCAGGAAGCCCCCCAAACAGGCCCCCGAAAACGCTACATAGAGCAAAATGTCAGAAATAGCCAAAAAAAAATCGGCCTGGATTTTGTCCCAACCACTTCTACCCGGTATTAGACCTTTCCCAGGAATGCCCCAAGACCCGCGGCGCCAACCCACCCGCCAAGAAGCATAACACCCCCAAACAGGCCAAAAGCAAAATCTCATACTTGCAATATTTCTGGGCCTTCGGTCCAAACGCACTGCGTAGCTAGGCCATAAGTCGGGGTTGCCACGACGGATTTCCTGAAAAGCAAATGCAATCAAGATTAGAGTGTCCCGGCAGTGCTCCCAGACCACGAAACTCACCCACAAACAGACGGAACCCCCCCTAAGAGCACCTCAAAGGCAAGCAAGTCATCAAAAACACAAAAAAATTTCCGCCTCGGATTTGGTCCAAACCACTTTTAGTGCTTCCCAGCAATGGCCCCAGACCCGTCAACTCACCTGCAGAGAGGTAGAACAACACCCCCACAAGTGCTGAGTCTTTCTTCATTGGGCGTAAACCAGCCCTCTGCTTTGATGGAAATAGGAGTCTGGAGGAGGAGGATAGAGGAGCATGTTCTTCTGAACTTGTGAACCTGAGGAATGCAGACTGCGGCACCTTCAAATCAATTAGCAAACAAGTGAAGACAGTTCTGGTGATGGGCTTGTTTTTGTGATTATCTGATTAAAGTTTGAATTATATTAACTGTGCCCAACAAAGAAAGACAGACACACAGGAATAAAAGTGAATAAGGATGAAAAAGAAAGTTATTGATTCGTTGTCTCATTTTCAGGGCTCGGTATCACGGTCCAGGAATAAGAATAAGGCTTCGTCATCATACTCTGCGAATTCAGGCAGGGTGAGCTCAGTGTCACCTGACAGAGTAGAAATTCCCTCATCTATGTTGCTGGCCACCTCCTCTTCATCCGGAACGCTCTCTCCTACTCTGAAATCTGGTGGTATGAGGTGCTGATTCATCTTGATCATTGTTAACCTCTCCACATTTTTGGGCGAGAGGCGGCTCCGTTTGGGAGTTACAATCCCACCAGCCGCACTGAAAACCCGTTCAGAAGACACGCTTGCGAGTGGGCAAGACAAGTAGTTTAAAGCCAGGTTGGTGAGCTGTGGCCACAATTCTTTTTTCCCATGCCAATACGCCATTGGGTCAGAATTAACATAGACCTCTGTTGAGTCATTCAGATAGTCCTTCACCATCGACTCAAGGTCCTCATCCAAGGTTCCTCCACTTTGCTTAGCTCTTGCTGTGCCTCTGACCTTTTGAGAACCAAACCCACGCAGAGCTAGCCAATCCTCTTCAGCCTCCAATGTTTCTGTTGTCTTTCGTGCAGATGATCCGGTTGCCGGTGTCTTTAACGGCTGAGAGGTCACTTGTGCCACAGCCACAGGTGCAGAAGTGGATTGTTTTGACTGGGGATGGCCTGCTGATGTACTGCCATTTCCTTCAATTTCCAGCCGTTCTGTTTCAAACTTCTTGGCTGACAAGGCTAGCCAACGTTTGTACTTTGGAACATGTTCATCATCAAAAGGAAAGAATGCTTGGCCTGCCAGCGCCTTTTTGTAGCGTGGATCCAGAATAGTAGCACAAATGTAATGCTGTTCTGAGTGGATCTTTTTAAGACGTTCATCACCTTGTAGGAGCTCTAATAATTGCTCAGCCAGAAGCAAAGAGTCTTGGTTTTTGTCATCTTTTCCAAACACAGAACACACCTCCTTCAGTTGGTCCTCCAGCATGTACAACAATGGGATAGCTTTTCCCAAATTAGAGTCCTCCTTGCTGACTGCACGCGTGAAGAACTCAAAAGGACGAAGCATGCGTGTCAGGCTTTCAACTATGTTCCATTGCGGCCCACCCATCCTCAGCTCCTCTGTACCCTCTTTAAGGAAATATTGATCGAGTTCCGTATACTGCTCATACAGACGCTCAAGCATGTAGAAGGTTGAGTTCCAACGTGTTACCACCTCCTGGATGAGTGCTTTCACTGGCATTTGACGTTGATATAGCAGGCTCCTCAGCTGCTTCCGGGCCTTAAAAGAATGCCTGAAATGCTTGCACATTTTTCGGCAGGTCTCCAATACACTGTACGCTGCACTGCCTTTATTACCCAAGAATTTTTGGACAACCAGGTTTATACAGTGCGCCAAACACGGCACTCTGAAATAGTAACCGTCCCTCATGGCCTTAACTATATTGGCACCATTGTCCGTGGAAACATAACCAACCTTGCGTTTTAGTGGGGACAGCCAGTTAAGGACCTTTGTGTTAAAGACATCCAAAATGTTTTCTGCTGTGTGACGTTTCTCCAAACCAAACATGGCTAGTGTTGCATGTTTCCGAGCACCTTTAAAAACAATGTTAGTGTCAACACCTGCGTTTAGCTTTGCTTTAGCCCCAGAAAAAGAGACCCAGTGTGCAGTGATGCACATGTAATCAGCGCCTGCGCCACTGGTCCACATGTCTGTTGTCAGATGTATAGTGTGAACAGCACTCTTCTGCAAAGCTGCCCCAATCACCTTCAGAACATCTTCATGTAGTGCTGGAACCGCAACTCGGGCAAAATAGAACCGGCTAGGAACCTTCCATTTAGGGCAGAGCGCTGTCACTAATTCTAGAAAACCAACCCCTTCTACAAAAGAAAAAGGGAGAAGGTCCAGAGCTAGCATTTTAGCCAGCTTAGTGTTATACAGACGGGTCATTGGGTGGTTGCGTTCATATTGCGCTTCTGTAAACAACATCTTTTTAATGTTGCCCTGGACCAAGGATTTACGGGATGATGATGATCTCTTCGACCCAGTTACGCTCGCTGATGAACTTTTCCGCATTGATGTCTCACTCTCTCCCACACTCTTAGTGTGGCTCCCATGGGGTGTGCTGCTGACAGGGGAACTGGGTGTAAGTGAAGTGTTTGAATCGTCTTCTACTTCCTCGTCATCACCAGATAAAAAATCAACATTTTCATTACGTGCAATTGTGGCTTTCTTGACCGCCTCTAGGTGCGGAAACCATTGGACAGGGTGCGCTCTCTCAAGATGACCTCTCTGGCCTCCGGTACCATAGTTAGAACCAAGCTTACCACGACTAAATCGAAGCTTACAAAGGCTACAAATGGCTACGTTTTCCTTTTTTGGGCAAACACTAAAGAAGTCCCAAACTGGAGACTTGAAATGTCTTCGGGGGCCGGAGGAGGCGGCGATACTGGTGGTGGTGGTCCTGCTGCTAATGCCAGATGAAGTGGAGGATGTGGATTGCCGAACTTCAGTACGTTTTGCACTTTCACCACCACGAATTGAGGTCGAGGACGAGGTGGGTACCTTCTTGCGAGGAAGAAATATGGAAGCGGTAGGTTTTGGTGTACTACTTAACTCCAAATCTAATGATTCCATTTCCATTGCCTCCTCGCCGACATCATCATCACGCTCAGCAGCTTCTCGGGATAGGGTCAAAATGTCTCTTTGCTGCATGCCCGGTGGGGCTGCAGTGACCTTTGTGATGACTGGCTCGTCGTCATCGTGAGAGGCTTCATCACCAGCAGTATCTGTCACTTCTTGTTGAGCCTCATCACACTCCATAGGTTTGAGTTTTTGGACGACCTTCCTTTTACGCTTAGGTACCGGTGTCAGATCATGGTGTGCCTCACTGTCAGACCGCAGTTGTGGTTCCCAAGACAGATCACTTGCATCAGAACGAGGTGGGCTTGAAGAAGATGTAGACACCCCCCTTGATCTTTTCCTTGCTAGGGATGTGGAAGACAATGAATGATCATCAGGAGGAGTGGCTTCCAATGATACCTCGGCTTCATTGTCGATTTCCTGATGTGCCCCTACTTCGGGAGGAACAACTATTGTGGGCACTTGTGAACCTCCATGCACCTTTGCTTGCGCATCTCCTTTTGCTGCCTCTCCTTCCACATGTACTTGGGCGTGTACTTGCACATGGTGTTGTTGTTGCGGCTGTGGTTGTTCAACACTTGTCAGATGAGTTACAACAACCTGTGTTGATTCAGGGACATTGCTGCTACTTTCTTGCGATGAGCCAACATCACTGGTCGATGGTGATTGGAGAAGTACACTGACTGCCTCTGAAGCACTCAAGGGCTTTGACTTAAGTTGGCGTGGTGGTGGAGGCACTGGACCCAATGGAGCAGGGGTGCTGCTCCCAGCTTGGTCCCCAGCAGATCCTGCTGCTGCAGGCGTACTTTTTTTTTTGCTCCCAAAAAACGTGGCGGGTGGCACACCAGCCTCCTTGGTAACTTGCTTCTTCTGCTCCTTACTAGCAACTTTCTTGCTAGAGGAGCTACGGAGAACTTTCTTTGGGGGCGGGGCCATCTTCTTCAGAGCAGGTCAGACAGCAGGCCGCAGTTGCACGAATTGTAGAGTTGTCTGAGGCCAGACGTGACGTCGCGTGACGTTATGCTGCACACACACACCGCTGCAGGACTTCTTCCTGGCACTGGTGGTTCTCTTGAGTCTTGTGCACCTAAAAAAAATGGAAGACAGAGGAACATCAGTTCAGTTATAGAGCACAAAAAAATCGAAAAACACTGCAAAATCAGCACAATCCCAATCCATCCATGCCCTCCATAATGTTTAAATTCAAGACAACCCACAGAAAGACTAGGCCCATGCAAGACTCACTACCCCTGGGCATAAATAAAGGTTGAAAAGTAGGCAAAATGGTTGGAGGCCTAACAACAAAGCCTGCATTCAAAATGGCCACTTGCCTCCTAGCACATGGCCAGGGCCTGCCTGTACCAGCACTCAAAATGGCCCCCACCCACATGGCCTGTCCCCATGAACACCCCCAAAAATCGAAAAACACTGCAAAATCAGCACAATCCCATTCCATCCATGCCCTCCATGATGTTTAAATTCAAGACACCCCACAGAAAGACTAGGCCCATGCACCACTCACTACCCCTGGTCAAGGCCCCAACAACAGGTCAAAAATCGAAAAACACAGAAAAATCAGCACAATCCCATTCAATCCATGCCCTCCATGATGTTTAAGTTCAAGACAGCCCACAGAAAGACTAGGCCCATGCTAGACTCAAATACCCCTGGTGAAAAGGCCACAAGTACAGGCCCAAAAAACGAAAATCACTGAAAAATCTGCACAATCCCATTCCATCCATGGCCTCCATGATGTTTAAATTCAAGACAACCCACAGAAAGACTAGGCCCATGCAAGACTCACTACCCCTGGGCATAAATAAAGGTTGAAAAGTAGGCAAAATGGTTGGAGGCCTAACAACAAAGCCTGCATTCAAAATGGCCACTTGCCTGCCAGTGCCAGCACATGGCCAGTGCCTGTAGCTGCACTCAAAATGGCCACCAGCCACATGGCATGTCCCTCCCCATGAACACCCCCAAAAATCGAAAAACACTGAAAAATCTGCACAATCCCATTCCATCCATGCCCTCCATGATGTTTAAATTCAAGACAACCCACAGAAAGACTAGGCCCATGCAAGACTCACTACCCCTGGGCATAAATAAAGGTTGAAAAGTAGGCAAAATGGTTGGAGGCCTAACAACAAAGACTGCATTCAAAATGGCCACTTGCCTCCTAGCACATGGCCAGGGCCTGCCTGTACCAGCACTCAAAATGGCCCCCACCCACATGGCCTGTCCCCATGAACACCCCCAAAAATCGAAAAACACTGCAAAATCAGCACAATCCCATTCCATCCATGCCCTCCATGATGTTTAAATTCAAGACACCCCACAGAAAGACTAGGCCCATGCACCACTCACTACCCCTGGTCAAGGCCCCAACAACAGGTCAAAAATCGAAAAACACAGAAAAATCAGCACAATCCCATTCCATCCATGCCCTCCATGATGTTTAAGTTCAAGACAGCCCACAGAAAGACTAGGCCCATGCTAGACTCAAATACCCCTGGTGAAAAGGCCACAAGTACAGGCCCAAAAAACGAAAATCACTGAAAAATCTGCACAATCCCATTCCATCCATGGCCTCCATGATGTTTAAATTCAAGACAACCCACAGAAAGACTAGGCCTATGCAAGACTCACTACCCCTGGGCATAAATAAAGGTTGAAAAGTAGGCAAAATGGTTGGAGGCCTAACAACAAAGCCTGCATTCAAAATGGCCACTTGCCTGCCAGCACATGGCCAGTGCCTGTAGCTGCACTCAAAATGGCCACCAGCCACATGGCATGTCCCTCCCCATGAACACCCCCAAAAATCGAAAAACACTGCAAAATCAGCACAATCCCATTCCATCCATGGCCTCCATGATGTTTAAATTCAAGACAACCCACAGAAAGACTAGGCCCATGCAAGACTCACTACCCCTGGGCATAAATAAAGGTTGAAAAGTAGGCAAAATGGTTGGAGGCCTAACAACAAAGCCTGCATTCAAAATGGCCACTTGCCTCCTAGCACATGGCCAGGGCCTGCCTGTACCAGCACTCAAAATGGCCCCCACCCACATGGCCTGTCCCCATGAACACCCCCAAAAATCGAAAAACACTGCAAAATCAGCACAATCCCATTCCATCCATGCCCTCCATGATGTTTAAATTCAAGACACCCCACAGAAAGACTAGGCCCATGCACCACTCACTACCCCTGGTCAAGGCCCCAACAACAGGTCAAAAATCGAAAAACACAGAAAAATCAGCACAATCCCATTCCATCCATGCCCTCCATGATGTTAAAGTTCAAGACAGCCCACAGAAAGACTAGGCCCATGCACCACTCACTACCCCTGGTCAAGGCCCCAACAACAGGTCAAAAATCGAAAAACACAGAAAAATCAGCACAATCCCAATTCATCCATGGCCTCCATGATGTTTAAGTTCAAGACAACCCACAGAAAGACTCAGTCCACCCACCACTGAGTACCCCTGGGCAAAAGGCCCCAAAACAGCCCAAAAATCGAAAATTCCAAAATTTTAATTGCAGCAACTGTAATGCCCCAAACAAACTTACTTGTAAAATTTCTAATCCAACAGTGATCCAAAGAAAGTCAAAAAGGCCTCAAATCCAAATATCCAGCAGCATCCACAAAAAGTAATCCTTCCAGCTCCAGACCCAAATGAAAAGTGACCAGGAGATGGACAAAGCACTGGGAGGAGCCTGCTGAACAGGAACAGGAAGTTGAAGACTGTGGGGCACTTCCTTCCTCCCTCCCCAAAATGGACTCCTCGCTAAAAAAAGTGCAGGCAAATGTCAAACTAAGGAGTTATTCAGATAAAAATCATCATTTCTAGAAGGTTTATGCTGCTTGCTGGTGGATTTCTTGTGCAGAATTGCAAATTTATATTTTCGCTCGCCGCATCTCAAATCTCGCAATTGCGAAGTACCGCGAGACGTGATCTCGCCGTACTCGCGTTGACAAACTATCGCTGGCAAGCCGCGATGACGTAATCGCGCTCGCCAATTCCCGCGGGATCACACAGCAAGATCCAAAATGGCGCAGCACTCGCAAACTATCGAAAAAAACTACTCGGCAAACGATGATAAACGCCGCGCGCCGCAAAAATTGTATCACCAACGCCGCGCGCCGCAAAAAAAATCCGCTGCGTGCGAATTTGCGGATTTTGCGGGAAATTCGCAAATCTCGCGGATTGCGAATTTCCCAAAAATCCGCAAAATCCGCGAGCGTAACGGATTTTCCGCCCATGCTTACTGCCATGATTGCTTGCGGAATGGCCACGACGGAGCTACGAGATGGTGGTGCTCTCATGCTGACGCCAGCTTCAGTCTGAAACATCCAGAAGCATTGTAGACTATCAATTCGATGAGTTCCGGTGGAGCCCCGACGTGACCCGGTAGGGAAGAACTTGCCCTCCCCTTTTTTGAGTGATGGTTCTTGTTGCCTGCCCCCTCTGTTGTCATCTAACGGAACCTTTTTTGATTGCCGAGTGAGAAAAAAAAAGGTGGGTCTTTCATCGTTTGGGAAAAAAAAAGTTTTAATCCAATGAAAAGTGTTATTTTTAGGTCATATGATCAAGCCTTTCATCATTAGGAAACCAAAAGTAAAATGAACCAATGAAAAGTTTTATAAACAAGTCACATGACCTGTTATGGGGCTTTGGGTTATAAAAAGCATACAAAACCCGTTGGCCCATGAGGCGGCGTCAGTAGCGGACCGATGTGCGAATAGGCCGAAGGCAGCACAACGCGCCGAGATCCGGATGGCACCGAGGTGGTGTCCAGCAAGTTGCACTGGTGTGGCCATCCTACAATGCTGCGCCGAAAGACGGCGTGGGGTGCCCGGGGGGAGGCGGCGCAAACGGCCTTCTTCCGCCTCCCCAGGTGGAGGCACCTCATGTGCAGTGCGGCGCCCCTTAGCGTTTCACACGCCGTCCAGCCGAGTTGCGCCCACACTTGCTGCTACAGTAGGCCGAAGGCACCACAATGCGCCGAGATCCGGATGGCACCGAGGTGGTGTCCAGCAAGTTGCCGCACTGGTGTGGCCATCCTACAATGCTGCGCCGGAAGAGACGGCGTGTCCAGCTGAGTTGCGGTCACTCTTGCGGTACAGTGACTCGAACGCGCCGAGATCCGGATGGCACCGAGGTGATGTCCAGCAAGTTGCCGCACTGGTATGGCCATTCTACAATGCTGCGCCGAAAGACGGCGTGTCCAGCTGAGTTGCGGTCACTCTTGCTGCTACAGTACGCCGAAGGCAGCACAACGCAACGAGATCTGGATGGCACCGAGGTGGTGTCCAGCAAGTTGCCGCACTGGTGTGGCCATCCTACAATGCGGCGCAGAAAGACGGCGTGTCCAGATGAGTTTCTCCCGCTCTTGCGGTACAGTGACTCGAACGCGCTGAGATCCGGATGGCACCGAGGTGGTGTCCAGCAAGTTTCACTGGTGTGGCCATCCTACAATGCTGCGCCGAAAGACGGCGTGGGGTGCCCGGGGGGGGGGGGGAAGGCAGCGCAAATGGGCCTCTCCCTCTTCCCCAGGTGGAGGCACCTCATCTGCAGTGGGGTGCCTTTTAGCGTTTGTCTCGCCTTCCAGCTGAGTTCCGCCCGCTCTTGCGGTACAGTGACTCACCCGCCATCTAGCTGAATTGCGGTTACTCTTGTGCTGCAGTGATAGCCGGCTGCAACAGGACTCTCAAAATGGTGGCCAGCTCTTTGGATTTGGGCCTGGTCCACTAAAATGGCCCTGGGACACCTTGGAACTCGAACGCTTGCCTGCTAGGGCATGGGCCCCATTCACGAAAGCGTCCCCTCTTTTGACTGATTGTTCTTGTTGCCTATTTCTTCTGTTGTCATTTAACCGCATCGCTGCTGTGGTGATTTTTGCGCTGTGCGGTATTTTTAAAAATACCGCGTTACATGACGAGCTCAGCTCGTCATCAGCACACGCCACCCGTGGCTGATGACGAGCTGAGCTCGTCATCAGCAGCGAAGGGGTTAACGGAACATTTTTGGACTGCCGAAAATGGTTCTGGTCCGATCGCTGGTTGGTGGAGACATTTTGACTATATCCTGGACCTGCCCGGCCGCGCCCAAAATGGCGCCGGTATAAATGGGACTCGTAACTCCTTGTTGTGTACTGGTTGCCCAACCTTGATATCACGAGATACGTATGTAGTTTTGAAGCACATGGCGAGCAGGGACCAGAATTGATTGAACATTTTGACATCCCTATTGATATTAAGTTCTGATGTGTTATTGATTACTGTACTATTGAAAGTTCGAATTAACGTCACCCATGGTACTTGCCCGCAAATGTATATCTAGATAATTTTATTGTAACTGGCCCTGTCGTACTTTAATTATAAAATGTACGTCCACCGATTCCGTAAATGTTAGACACCTTAGTTCTTGCAATCTAATGGGTCGCCCGTTACGTTCTTCTACAGTGTAAATGTGCCCTCATCATATACGATTCCAGTTTGCTCCGTGGCCGGCCCACGTGGTTATAGGCCCGTATTTGTATACTGACATTTTCACAATAAAGGTTTTTTAAAAAAAACATGGTAGTAGTATTTACATTGGTAAAGTTTTGAATAATAGCCACTGTTTTCGAATCAGTAAAAGGCAAGTGAAATAAAGCAGTCCAATTACATGACTGTTAAAAGGTATAATACGCAGGAACGCAGTAAAGAAAAATGGTCAAGGGCTGTTGTGTTTTCTACTCCTGCAACATAAAGTGATCGATAAGAATCTGATATTCATGCCTATCAGCGACTAAGACAGCAGGCCGAGCCTCTTTTGCTCAACGGCTCCCTCATGGGACGAAGAAACGCCCTTTTTCTCGAAAAAGGAATATTTTACTTGCAGGACAGTTGTAAATTTCCCGGGAAAATACATTAGCCTGGAACATTGTTAGTGATAAACTGTAAATGCATCTGGGTCCTTTGCTTTACAAGTCAGAGTGAGAAAAAAAAGGTGGGGCTTTCATCATTTGGGAAAAAAAAATGTTCGAAAGCAATGAAAAGCGTTATTTTTAGGTCATATAACCAAGCCTTTCATCATTATAATAACAAAAGTAAAATGAACCAATGAAAAGTTTTATTAACAAGTCACATGACCTGTTATGCTTACGTTACGCGCTGCGTGCCGCGCTCTGGATCGTTTCCGGGAAGCTGCGCCTTGCGCACCGGAGCACTTCCAGGTGCGCTAACGCGGCGCGTCATATGACGCATGACGCGACAACGCAGGTCCAGAATATAGTCAAAATATCTCCACCAACCAGCGGTCGGAATACAACCCCTTTCAGCAGTCCAAAAAGTTCTGTTAAATGACAAGAGAAGGGACAGGCAACAAGAACAATCAGTCAAAGAGGGGAGGGCAAGTTCTTCTCTACCGGGTCACGTTGGGGCTCCACCGGAACTGATCGAATTGGTAGTCTACAGTGTTTCTGGATGTTTCAGATTGAAGCTGGCGTCAGCATGAGAGCACCCAATTCTAAAACAGTGAATGCTTGGATAACAATGAATCAAATGTAGAGGGAAGCAGGCACGACGGGTTACAACGGGGGCAAAGGCTTACGTTACCTACCCTTCACTATCTGCAAAGAGAGAATACTCCTAAAAGAAAAGAGGAGGGGGGGCAGCGTTCAAAGCACATCAGCGTGCATAAATACGAAAATGTTTTTGCCTACCACGTACATGACATTTTACAGCTTTTGATATTTGCTATTAAAAAACCATTGAAATTCACTGAAAAAACCATAGGTTATAGACCATATATAGTTAGGGATTCGCAATTACAAAACCATAATTTACTCGCACAAAACCATAGAAATTCGCATATATAGTTAGTTGCAATAACTATATATCGCGCACCCGCAATCCACTGCTGATGATGTCACATATTACATCATTCATGACATGGTCAGTGACATCACTGATGACATCACTGATGACATCATCCAGTGTTTGTATGTTTCTGTAAAGTTAAAATATGTCTTACATATTGAAGAATGAGTGGATGTATAAGTGTCTGGATGAAGGATTTAGTAGGTGCATGACTGACTGTATGAGAGAGTGATTAAATGTGTCTCACTGAGTGCATGGGTTAGTGACTAAACTGTCTTAATTTGTACATCATGATGTCTGTTGTTCTGTAAACTGCTGCATGTGTTAATCAGTAGCTATATGAGTAACTATATGGGTTATTGATTGGTTGCCCAAGTATTTGTATGGGAGACTGAGTATGTGTGTGGGTGGCTGGGAGGTGTATGACTCTGTGCATAGATGTGTGAGCAGTTGATTCACTAGATGCATGGGTTCAAACATGTATGTGGAAACAGCTGTATGGGCAGTTGACTGTGTGCATGAGCGTATTGTGAGTGAATGGATATCTCAGTGCTACATGTCAAAGTAAGTACATATGTAAAACACAGTACATGTGAGAGTTGACATATATAAATAACTGAGCATAAGAGCCAGTGAATGTGAGAGTGGCTGTATGAATCATTGTGAACTTGTATCAGGGATTGTATAATCAGTGACAATCTGTGAGTGTCTGTTTACACTGATTGTATCTAAGGTTATATTAGAGTCTGAAGAGGTTCATCGTATTATCACATGAATGATATTATCAGTGATGTGATCAGTAATGTCAAATGAGATGTCATCAGTGATGTCATCAGTGATATCATTTGAGATGTCAGCAGTGATGTCATCAGTGATGTCATTTGAGATGTCATCAGTGATGTCATCAGTGATGTCATTTGAGATGTCATCAGTGATGTCACTGACCATGTCATGAATGATGTAATATGTGACATCATCAGCAGTGGATTGCGGGTGCGCGATATATAGTTATTGCAACTAACTATATATGCGAATTTCTATGGTTTTGTGCGAGTAAATTAAGGTTTTGTAAATGCGAATCCCTAACTATATATGGTCTATAACCTATGGTTTTTTCAGTGAATATATATATATATATATATATATATTACCTACTGGCGATAGCCAGTAGGTATATATAGTTAGGATTTTTTTCTCTATGGAACTTTTGAAAATTCTATGTCTAATAACTTTGGCGTTTGTGGACGGAATCGGCTGAAATTTTCAGGAAATGGCACATTTTGTTTCTGAGCAGCCCCTGAAAATTTGGGGGGGGGGTTCGTCAAGGGGGGGCCAAGAAAAAAGGGGGGTCCTAAAACGCGTTTTTCCCATGTTAATTTCGATAGGGCGTTTGGCCTCACTTTTAGCTCGAACGGCTGAATGGATTTGCACAAAACTTGGCAAAATTGTAGGGACTGTTAGCCCGATGTGCCTTTGCTGGGTCTCAATATATGTGCTCCAGTGGATTTTGAGAAATTAACGTTTTAAAAAATGTATATATCTGTGACAGCGTCCCAGATAGCGCTCCAGATCGCGTACTTTTCGCGTCACGGAGCTTTGCGAAGCGATGCTGATTGGCTCTCCGGTGTCTGTCAACATTCTAAACAGTCCGGAGCGGCCGCCATCTTGTCTCTCGGTGGGATCGAGAGACAAGAAGAGGTGAAAAACGAAGGGGGAATTTAATGAAAGGGGGCAAGGTAGACCCCTCTTGACCCCCTAGGAATGATGTTGGGGTTATTAAAGGGTCCCGTGGGGAAAATTTAAAAAATGTGATTTTTCACGGTAGAAGCGCTTCTCGGTTCGCAAATTAACGGCTGAATGGATTTGCACGAAACTTGGCAAAATTATAGGGACTGTTAGCCCGATGTGCCTTTGCTGGGTCTCAATCTATGTGCTCCAGTGGATTTTGAGAAATTAAGGTTTAAAAAACAGGTATATCTGTGACAGCGTCCCAGATCGCGTACTTTTCGCGTAACGGAGCTTTGCGTAGCGAAGCTGATTGGCTCTCCGGTGTCTGTCAACATTCTAAACAGTCCGGTGTGGCCGCCATCTTGTCTGTCGGTAGGATCGAGAGACAAGAGGAGGAGAAAAACGAAGGGGGAATTTAATGAAAGGGGGCTAGGTAGACCTCTCTTGACCCCCTAGGAATGATGTTGGGGTTATTAAAGGGTCCCGTGGTGCAAATAATAAAAATTTGAATTTTCGAGGTAGAAGCGCTTCTCGGTTCGCAAACTGGTAGCGAAACGTGAATTCGCCATTTTGTGTTTTGATTTCATTAAATTACTAGGTATAAGGGGGTACGGTAGACGTATCCTGACCCCTTTTGTTTTCTGAGGGTGGCTGAGGAGGCTCATATATGTTGATACATGTCTTCCAGCGGCTGTGCGTGAGCGTTTTTTTTTTTGTTGCGTGACGTCTGTTAACGTTCGATTCGATGGAAATCAGGAAGTGTTGACCGCCATTTTGTCACTGCGAGTAAATATTTTGTTTTAAATAATTGGTATAAATTAATCCTTATTGATAAACATTGTCTGCGCCATCTTGTCTTTTTTGCAATGCCACACTTTTGTTGAGCACGGCAGCAATTTTAGATGCCTTGACCAGACCCACTCTCTGCACGCCGCCGATCCTCAGCATGGCTCCTCACCCTCGCAAGCATCTCCCCCACGCACTGGTCACCCCCGCTCTCTCTCTCATGCATGGGCCAGAAACCTCCTCCCATGTGCGCTGCTCTTCCCTGAGAATCACACCCTGTGCCCGCCCGAGACCACCCTTTCACCCTATTCACTACCGCACCCTCTGACACTCTTCTTCCTCTGTGTCCGATTGTTCAGGCCGGTTCCAGGCTATCACCTAGCCCTGCAGATGTAGTTTATGGCCCCAGCTGTAGAGAATCACCCCTCTTCAAAGGAGTTACAGTAGATCTGTCACACCACACGCGTTCCTACTATCTGATAACCATCCTGTATTGTGCTTGGGGAGGGGATTCTCACTGTGAGGGTGTGTGGGACCGAGCCTGAAGCGGAAGATTCCAGGGATGCCTCTTTGTACATCAAAGTTTTTACAATTATGTGTCACATTATAAATATATAGTACTCCAACAAAGTAGGATTATAACACTTTAATAACTTTTAAATATATAGAACGCAACAAAAACAGTAAATACATTTAAACATTTTTTTGAAAAAAGAAGCAACAATGGTCAGTAGCTGTGTTTTGTGCGAATAGTCCCAAGGCAGCACAACGTGCTGAGTTCTGGAGGGCACCCAGGTGATGTTACCTGGGTGCCGCACTGGTTTTTGGTATCCTACAATGCAGCTCCGAAAAACGGCGTGGGGCGTCCCGGGGGGTGCGCGGGGAGGCCTCGTCAGTAGCGGTCTGTTGTGCGAATAGTCCCAAGGCAGCAGAACGCGCTGAGATGTGGATGGCACCCAGGTGATGTCCAGTAAGTTGTCGCACTGGTTTTGGCATCCTACAATGGTGCTCCGAAAAACGGCGTGGGGCGCCCCGGGGGGGGGGGGGGGGCGGCGTGAACGGGTCTCCCCAGGTGGAGGCTCGTCGGCTGTACTGGGGCGCCCCTTTACCGTTTCAGTTGCCATTCCGCCCGCTTTTGCTACACTGTGCCTCATCCGCCATTCAGCTGTTTATCGCCCGCTCTTGCGGCTATAGCGTCTCGCTCACCATGTAGTTGAGTTGCGCCCACTCTTGCGGTGCAGCGATAGGCGGCTGCCACAGGACTCTTAAAATGGCGGACGGCTCTTCGGATTTGGGCCTGGTCCACTAACATGGCCCGGGGACCCCTATGAACTCGGACGTCCCCTGAGCCTTGAAGATTTTACAAAAGTCTTGGGGGCTCCCGACTCCTGCAGGCTTCCGGTGGGGAGCGGCTGCCATGATTGCTCGCGGAATGACCACGACGGAGCCACGAGATGGTGGTGCTCTCAGGCTGACGCCAGCTTTAGTCTGAAACATCTAGAAACAAGGTGGGGCTTTCATCGTTTGGGAAAAAAAAATGTTTTAATCCAATGAAAAGTGATATTTTTAGGTCATATGATCAAGCCTTCCATCATTAGGAAACCAAAAGTAAAATGAACCAATGAAAAGTTTTATAAAGAAGTCACATGACCTGTTATGCTTACGTTACGCGCTGCTATAAAAAGCGTAGAAAATCCGTTGGCACATGAGGCGGCGTCAGTAGCGGACCGATGTGCGAATAGGCCGAAGGCAGCACAACGCGCCGAGATCCGGATGGCACCGAGGTGGTGTCCAGCAAGTTGCACTGGTGTGGCCATCCTACAATGCTGCGCCGAAAGTCGGCGTGGGGTGCCTGAGGGGGGGGGAGGTGGCACAAACTGGCCTCTCTCGCCTCCCCAGGTGGAGGCACCTGATGTGCAGTGCGGCGCCCCTTATCTTTTCACTCGCCGTCCAGCAGAGTTGCGCCCGCACTTGCTGCTACAGTAGGCCGAAGGCAGCACAACGCGCCAAGATCCGGATGGCACCGAGGTGGTGTCCAGCAAATTGCCGCACTGGTGTGGCCATCCTACAATGCTGCGCCGAAATTCGGCGTGGGGCGCCCCGTTGGCCTGTGAGGTCGCGTCAGTCAGTGAGGGCTGTTTGAGAAAGCAATGTGATGCTGTGCGTCGCCCCCAAGATGGAGGCTCCTCGGCTGCAGTGGGGCGCCCCTTGGTGTTTCACTCGCTATCCAGCTGAGTTGCGTCCGCACTTGCGGCTACAGTAGGCCGAAGGAAGCACAACGCGCCGAGATCTGGATGGCACCGAGGTGGTGTCTAGCAAGTTGCCGCACTGGTGTGGCCATCCTACAATGCTGCGCCGAAAGTTCTATGGTCCGGCTGAACTTTTTTCCTTTTCCTTTCTGCATCTTGTCCCATAATCCGTTTAACCTTTAGACACGACCAGGTCCCTGAATGTGTGCAGGGGGACGCTATTGATTGAATCAAAATGGCGGCTTCACACAAAGCTGACTCAAGCGTTGCTGGTGATGCTATACAGACAAACAATGGTTTTCAGTTTGTACATTCTTCAGGATTTTTCCATCCAAGTCTGCTTGAGAGTTTGTAGAACAATGGCTTTAGATCTTGCCCTCCCCTCTTTTGACTGTTGGTCTTGTTGCCTATGTCTTCTGTTGTCATTTAACTGAACCTTTTTTGACTGCCGAAAGGGGTTCTGGTCCGACCGCTGGTTGGTGGAGATATTTTGAAAATATTCTGGACCTGCCCGGCCTCGCCCAAAATGGCGCCAGTATAAATGGGACTCGTACCTCCTTGTTGTGTACTGGTTGCACAACCTTGATATCACGAGATACGTATGCAGTTTTGAAGCACATGGCGGGCGGGAATGAGAATTGATTGAATATTTCGACATCCCTATTGATATTAAGTTCTGATGTGTTATTGATTACTGTACTATCGAAAGTTCGAATTAACGTCACCCATGGTACTTGCCCGCAAATGTATATCTAGATCATTTTATTGTAAGTGGCCCTGTCGTATTTTAATTACAAAATGTACGTCCACCGATTCCGCAACTGTTAGACACCTTAGTTCTTGCAACCTAATGGCCCGCTCGTTGCGTTCCTCTACAGTGTAAATGTCTCCTCATCATATACGATTCCAGTTTGCTCCGTGGCCGGCCCACGTGGTTATAGGCCCGTATTTGTATACTGACATTTTCACAATAAAGGTTTTTAAAACAAAACATGGTAGTAGTATTTACATTGGTAAAGTTTTTAATTTTAGTTTCTGTTTTCGAATCAGTAAAAGGCAAGTGAAATAAAGCAGTCCAATTACATGACGGATAAAAGGTATAATACGCAGGAACGCAGTAAAGATAAATGGTCAAGGGCTGTTGTGTTTTTTACTCCTGCAACATAAAGTGATCGATAAGAATCTGATATTCGGGCGTATCGGCGACTAAGACAGCAGGCCGAGCATCTTTTGCTCAACGGCTCCGTCATGGGACGAAGAAACGCCCTTTTGTTAGAAAAAGGAATATATTTTACTTGCAGGACAGTTGTAAATTTTCCGGGAAAATACATTAGCCTGGAACATTATAACATATATGTTTAAGAAAAAATAATGTTCGAAAGCAATAAAAAGCGTAATTTTTAGGTCATATGACCAAGCCTTTCATCATTAGTATAACAAAAGTAAAATGAACCAATGAAAAGTTTTATTAACAAGTCACATGACCTGTTATGCTTACGTTACGCGCTGCGCGCCGCGCCCCGGATCCCTTCCGGGAAGCTGCGCTTCGCGCACTGGAGTACTTCCGGGTGCGCTAACGCGGCGTGTCATATAACGCATTACGCGACAACGTAGGTCCAGAATATAGTCAAAATGTCTCCACCAACCAGCGGTCGGAACACAACCCCTTTCAGCAGTCTAAAAAGTTCTGTTAAATGACAACAGAAGGGACAGGCAACAAGAACCATCAGTCAAAGAGGGGAGGGCAAGTTCTTCCCTACCGGGTCACGTTGGGGCGCTACCGGAACTGATCGAATTGGTAGTCTACAGTGTTTCTGGATGTTTCAGACTGAAGCTGGCGTTAGCATGAGAGCACCACCATCTCGTATCTCAGTCGTGGCCATTCCACGAGCAATCATGGCAGCCGCTCCCCACCAGAAGCCTGCGGGAGTCGGGGGCCCCCAAGACTTTTGTAGAATCTTCAAGGCTCAGTGGACGCTTTCGAGAATGGAGCCCAAGCCCTAGCAGACAAGCGTCCGAGTTCCAAGGTGTCCCATGGCCATTTTAGTGGACCACGCCCAAATCTGAAGAGGCGGCCGCCATTTTGAAAGTCCTGTGGCAGCCGCCTATAGTTGCATCGCAAGAGTGGGAGCAACTCAACTACATGGTGAGCGAGACGCTGTAGTCGCAAGAGCGGGCAGTAAACAGCTGAATGGCGGAAGAGGCACAGTGTAGCAAAAGCGGGCGGAATGGCAACTGAAACGGTAAAGGGGCGCCCCACTACAGCGTGTCTTCAGGTCAAACGGATTGTGGGATAAGGTCCAGAATGGAAGAGTCATCAAAAGGCAAAAAGTTCCGCCGGACCCCAGGAGCCGGCCGCCTATGTCGGGGGCGATCTTAGGCCACGCCAGGGCAACACGACTTGGGGAGGGGGCAGAAGTCAAGCGCACCCTCCCAGTCCGCGCCACCACACCGTATGTTGAAAATCTGAAGCCATCGTTCTACAAACTCTCAACCAGCCTTGGATGAAAAATCTTGAAGAATGTACAAACTGAAAACCAGTTTTTGTTTGCATAGCATCAGCAGCAACGCTTGCTATTAGAATGCATGAGTTTCATGCTCGATCGATTGAGCTAGCCGGATCAGGCAACAAAAAGTATAAAATAGTTATGTAAATAGTTATTTAATAAAATGTTTTACCCTGTTACTTTGCTGGTGTGTTATATATATTTATAATATTTGCATAGAGTTTATCGTTATTTTAGGCGGGGTGGGTGGCGGAGCCGAGCTGTCTTGCAGCCATCATGGTGTGGAGCTCAGTTCATCTCACTAGTTTCGTATTTCTCATGAAGGGTTGTTCCTAATGTTTCTATTTTAGCGAGGTCAAAAAGAGATCCCATTAGTGGCCTACTGATTTTGCTCGATTATTTTTTTTTTAACACGATTTTTCACTATCTGCAAAGACTAAACAGAGTATTGCGGCTTTGTGCTTGTTAGTAAATAGAGAATGAACTAAAGAGAATAAATTCTAAAATAGTAAATGCTTGGATAACAATCAATCAAATGGAGAGACAAGCAGGCACGACGGATTACAACGGGGGCAAAGGCCTGCGTTAACTACCCTTCACTATCTACAAAGAGAGAGTACTTCTAAGAGAAAAGAGGGGGGGGGGCAGCGTTTAAAGCACATCAGCGTGCATAAACACGAAAATGTTTTTACCTATCACGTACTTGACATTTGACAGCTTTTGATATTTGTTATTAAAAAAACATTGAAATTCAATGAAAAAACCATAGGTTTTAGCCCATATATAGTTAGGGATTAGCATTTTCAAAACCTTATTTTACTCGCATAAAACCATTGAAATTCGCATATATAGTTAGATGCGCTAACTATATATCGCGCACCCGCAATCCACTGCTGATGATGTCACATATTACATCATTCATGACATGCTCAGTGACATCACTGATGACATCACTGATGACATCACAAATGACATCACTGATGACATCACTGATGACATCTCAAATGACATCACTGATGACAACATCCAGTGACTGTATGTTTCTGTAAAGTTAAAATATGTCTTACATATTGAAGAATGAGTGGATGTATAAGTGTCTGGATGAAGGATTTAGTAGGTGCATGACTGACTGTATGAGTGAGTGATTAAATGTGTCTCACTGAGTGCATGGGTTAGTGACTAAACTGTCTTAATTTGTGCATCATTATGTCTGTTGTTCTGTAAACTGCTGCATGTGTTGATCAGTAGCTATACGAGTAACTATATGGGTTATTGATTGGTTGCCCAAGTATTTTTATGGGAGACTGAGTGTGTGTGTGGGTGGCTGGGAGGTGTATGACTCTGTGCATAGATGTGTGAGCAGTTGATTCACTAGATGTATGGGTTCAAAAGTGCATGTGGAAACAGCTGTATGGGCGGTTGACTGTGTGCATGAGTGTATTGGTGAGTGAATGGATATCTCAGTGCTACATGTCAAAGTAAGTACATATGTAAAACACAGTACATGTGAGAGTTGACATATATAAATAACTGTGCATAAGAGCCAGTGAATGTGTGAGTGGCTGTATGGATCATTGTGAACTTGTATCAGGGATTGTATAAAAGAGTAAATATGTGTTAGTATATGTTTGAATAAGTAAGGTGTGTATAACTGTATAGTAGAGGAAATGGAGGTGTGATTGATTCTTTGCATGACTGACTAGGTGTGTGAGTAACTCCATGGATGAGTGACAGTCTGTGAGTTTTTGTTTACACTGAGTGTATCTAAGGTTATATTAGAGTCTGAAGAGGTTCATCGTATTATCACATGAATGATGTCATTAGTGATGTGCTCAGTAATGTCAAATGAGATGTCAAATGAGATGTCATCAGTGATGTCATTTAAGATGTCTTCAGTGATGTCATCAGTGATGTCATCAGTGATGTCACTGACCATGTCATGAATGATGTAATATGTGACATCATCAGCAGTGGATTGCGGGTGCGCGATATATAGTTATTGCAACTAACTATATATGCGAATTTCTATGGTTTTGTGCGAGTAAATTAAGGTTTTGTAAATGCGAATCCCTAACTATATATGGTCTATAACCTATGGTTTTTTCAGTGAATATATATATATATATATATATATATATATTACCTACTGGCGATAGCCAGTAGGTATATATAGTTAGGATTTTTTCTCTATGGAACTTTTGAAAATTCTATGTCTAATAACTTTGGCGTTTGTGGACGGAATCGGCTGAAATTTTCAGGAAAATGGCACATTTTGTTTCTGAGCAGCCCCTGAAAATTTGGGGGGGGGGGTTCGTCAAGGGGGGGCCAAGAAAAAAGGGGGGTCCTAAAACGCGTTTTTCCCATGTTAATTTCGATAGGGCGTTTGGCCTCACTTTTAGCTCGAACGGCTGAATGGATTTGCACAAAACTTGGCAAAATTGTAGGGACTGTTAGCCCGATGTGCCTTTGCTGGGTCTCAATATATGTGCTCCAGTGGATTTTGAGAAATTAACGTTTTAAAAAATGTATATATCTGTGACAGCGTCCCAGATAGCGCTCCAGATCGCGTACTTTTCGCGTCACGGAGCTTTGCGAAGCGATGCTGATTGGCTCTCCGGTGTCTGTCAACATTCTAAACAGTCCGGAGCGGCCGCCATCTTGTCTCTCGGTGGGATCGAGAGACAAGAAGAGGTGAAAAACGAAGGGGGAATTTAATGAAAGGGGGCAAGGTAGACCCCTCTTGACCCCCTAGGAATGATGTTGGGGTTATTAAAGGGTCCCGTGGGGAAAATTTAAAAAATGTGATTTTTCACGGTAGAAGCGCTTCTCGGTTCGCAAATTAACGGCTGAATGGATTTGCACGAAACTTGGCAAAATTATAGGGACTGTTAGCCCGATGTGCCTTTGCTGGGTCTCAATCTATGTGCTCCAGTGGATTTTGAGAAATTAAGGTTTAAAAAACAGGTATATCTGTGACAGCGTCCCAGATCGCGTACTTTTCGCGTAGCGGAGCTTTGCGTAGCGAAGCTGATTGGCTCTCCGGTGTCTGTCAACATTCTAAACAGTCCGGTGTGGCCGCCATCTTGTCTGTCGGTAGGATCGAGAGACAAGAGGAGGAGAAAAACGAAGGGGGAATTTAATGAAAGGGGGCTAGGTAGACCTCTCTTGACCCCCTAGGAATGATGTTGGGGTTATTAAAGGGTCCCGTGGTGCAAATAATAAAAATTTGAATTTTCGAGGTAGAAGCGCTTCTCGGTTCGCAAACTGGTAGCGAAACGTGAATTCGCCATTTTGTGTTTTGATTTCATTAAATTACTAGGTATAAGGGGGTACGGTAGACGTATCCTGACCCCTTTTGTTTTCTGAGGGTGGCTGAGGAGGCTCATATATGTTGATACATGTCTTCCAGCGGCTGTGCGTGAGCGTTTTTTTTTTTGTTGCGTGACGTCTGTTAACGTTCGATTCGATGGAAATCAGGAAGTGTTGACCGCCATTTTGTCACTGCGAGTAAATATTTTGTTTTAAATAATTGTTATAAATTAATCCTTATTGATAAACATTGTCTGCGCCATCTTGTCTTTTTTGCAATGCCACACTTTTGTTGAGCACGGCAGCAATTTTAGATGCCTTGACCAGACCCACTCTCTGCACGCCGCCGATCCTCAGCATGGCTCCTCACCCTCGCAAGCATCTCCCCCACGCACTGGTCACCCCCGCTCTCTCTCTCATGCATGGGCCAGAAACCTCCTCCCATGTGCGCTGCTCTTCCCTGAGAATCACACCCTGTGCCCGCCCGAGACCACCCTTTCACCCTATTCACTACCGCACCCTCTGACACTCTTCTTCCTCTGTGTCCGATTGTTCAGGCCGGTTCCAGGCTATCACCTAGCCCTGCAGATGTAGTTTATGGCCCCAGCTGTAGAGAATCACCCCTCTTCAAAGGAGTTACAGTAGATCTGTCACACCACACGCGTTCCTACTATCTGATAACCATCCTGTATTGTGCTTGGGGAGGGGATTCTCACTGTGAGGGTGTGTGGGACCGAGCCTGAAGCGGAAGATTCCAGGGATGCCTCTTTGTACATCAAAGTTTTTACAATTATGTGTCACATTATAAATATATAGTACTCCAACAAAGTAGGATTATAACACTTTAATAACTTTTAAATATATAGAACGCAACAAAAACAGTAAATACATTTAAACATTTTTTTGAAAAAAGAAGCAACAATGGTCAGTAGCTGTGTTTTGTGCGAATAGTCCCAAGGCAGCACAACGTGCTGAGTTCTGGAGGGCACCCAGGTGATGTTACCTGGGTGCCGCACTGGTTTTTGGTATCCTACAATGCAGCTCCGAAAAACGGCGTGGGGCGTCCCGGGGGGTGCGCGGGGAGGCCTCGTCAGTAGCGGTCTGTTGTGCGAATAGTCCCAAGGCAGCAGAACGCGCTGAGATGTGGATGGCACCCAGGTGATGTCCAGTAAGTTGTCGCACTGGTTTTGGCATCCTACAATGGTGCTCCGAAAAACGGCGTGGGGCGCCCCGGGGGGGGGGGGGGGGGCGTGAACGGGTCTCCCCAGGTGGAGGCTCGTCGGCTGTACTGGGGCGCCCCTTTACCGTTTCAGTTGCCATTCCGCCCGCTTTTGCTACACTGTGCCTCATCCGCCATTCAGCTGTTTATCGCCCGCTCTTGCGGCTATAGCGTCTCGCTCACCATGTAGTTGAGTTGCGCCCACTCTTGCGGTGCAGCGATAGGCGGCTGCCACAGGACTCTTAAAATGGCGGACGGCTCTTCGGATTTGGGCCTGGTCCACTAACATGGCCCGGGGACACCTTGGAACTCGGACGTCCCCTGAGCCTTGAAGATTTTACAAAAGTCTTGGGGGCTCCCGACTCCTGCAGGCTTCCGGTGGGGAGCGGCTGCCATGATTGCTCGCGGAATGACCACGACGGAGCCACGAGATGGTGGTGCTCTCAGGCTGACGCCAGCTTTAGTCTGAAACATCTAGAAACAAGGTGGGGCTTTCATCGTTTGGGAAAAAAAAATGTTTTAATCCAATGAAAAGTGATATTTTTAGGTCATATGATCAAGCCTTCCATCATTAGGAAACCAAAAGTAAAATGAACCAATGAAAAGTTTTATAAAGAAGTCACATGACCTGTTATGCTTACGTTACGCGCTGCTATAAAAAGCGTAGAAAATCCGTTGGCACATGAGGCGGCGTCAGTAGCGGACCGATGTGCGAATAGGCCGAAGGCAGCACAACGCGCCGAGATCCGGATGGCACCGAGGTGGTGTCCAGCAAGTTGCACTGGTGTGGCCATCCTACAATGCTGCGCCGAAAGTCGGCGTGGGGTGCCTGGGGGGGGGGGAGGTGGCACAAACTGGCCTCTCTCGCCTCCCCAGGTGGAGGCACCTGATGTGCAGTGCGGCGCCCCTTATCTTTTCACTCGCCGTCCAGCAGAGTTGCGCCCGCACTTGCTGCTACAGTAGGCCGAAGGCAGCACAACGCGCCAAGATCCGGATGGCACCGAGGTGGTGTCCAGCAAATTGCCGCACTGGTGTGGCCATCCTACAATGCTGCGCCGAAATTCGGCGTGGGGCGCCCCGTTGGCCTGTGAGGTCGCGTCAGTCAGTGAGGGCTGTTTGAGAAAGCAATGTGATGCTCTGCGTCGCCCCCAAGATGGAGGCTCCTCGGCTGCAGTGGGGCGCCCCTTGGTGTTTCACTCGCTATCCAGCTGAGTTGCGTCCGCACTTGCGGCTACAGTAGGCCGAAGGAAGCACAACGCGCCGAGATCTGGATGGCACCGAGGTGGTGTCTAGCAAGTTGCCGCACTGGTGTGGCCATCCTACAATGCTGCGCCGAAAGTTCTATGGTCCGGCTGAACTTTTTTCCTTTTCCTTTCTGCATCTTGTCCCATAATCCGTTTAACCTTTAGACACGACCAGGTCCCTGAATGTGTGCAGGGGGACGCTATTGATTGAATCAAAATGGTGGCTTCACACAAAGCTGACTCAAGCGTTGCTGGTGATGCTATACAGACAAACAATGGTTTTCAGTTTGTACATTCTTCAGGATTTTTCCATCCAAGTCTGCTTGAGAGTTTGTAGAACAATGGCTTTAGATCTTGCCCTCCCCTCTTTTGACTGTTGGTCTTGTTGCCTATGTCTTCTGTTGTCATTTAACTGAACCTTTTTTGACTGCCGAAAGGGGTTCTGGTCCGACCGCTGGTTGGTGGAGATATTTTGAATATATTCTGGACCTGCCCGGCCTCGCCCAAAATGGCGCCAGTATAAATGGGACTCGTACCTCCTTGTTGTGTACTGGTTGCACAACCTTGATATCACGAGATACGTATGCAGTTTTGAAGCACATGGCGGGCGGGAATGAGAATTGATTGAATATTTCGACATCCCTATTGATATTAAGTTCTGATGTGTTATTGATTACTGTACTATCGAAAGTTCGAATTAACGTCACCCATGGTACTTGCCCGCAAATGTATATCTAGATCATTTTATTGTAAGTGGCCCTGTCGTATTTTAATTACAAAATGTACGTCCACCGATTCCGCAACTGTTAGACACCTTAGTTCTTGCAACCTAATGGCCCGCTCGTTGCGTTCCTCTACAGTGTAAATGTCTCCTCATCATATACGATTCCAGTTTGCTCCGTGGCCGGCCCACGTGGTTATAGGCCCGTATTTGTATACTGACATTTTCACAATAAAGGTTTTTAAAACAAAACATGGTAGTAGTATTTACATTGGTAAAGTTTTTAATTTTAGTTTCTGTTTTCGAATCAGTAAAAGGCAAGTGAAATAAAGCAGTCCAATTACATGACGGATAAAAGGTATAATACGCAGGAACGCAGTAAAGATAAATGGTCAAGGGCTGTTGTGTTTTTTACTCCTGCAACATAAAGTGATCGATAAGAATCTGATATTCGGGCGTATCGGCGACTAAGACAGCAGGCCGAGCATCTTTTGCTCAACGGCTCCGTCATGGGACGAAGAAACGCCCTTTTGTTAGAAAAAGGAATATATTTTACTTGCAGGACAGTTGTAAATTTTCCGGGAAAATACATTAGCCTGGAACATTATAACATATATGTTTAAGAAAAAATAATGTTCGAAAGCAATAAAAAGCGTAATTTTTAGGTCATATGACCAAGCCTTTCATCATTAGTATAACAAAAGTAAAATGAACCAATGAAAAGTTTTATTAACAAGTCACATGACCTGTTATGCTTACGTTACGCGCTGCGCGCCGCGCCCCGGATCCCTTCCGGGAAGCTGCGCTTCGCGCACTGGAGTACTTCCGGGTGCGCTAACGCGGCGTGTCATATAACGCATTACGCGACAACGTAGGTCCAGAATATAGTCAAAATGTCTCCACCAACCAGCGGTCGGAACACAACCCCTTTCAGCAGTCTAAAAAGTTCTGTTAAATGACAACAGAAGGGACAGGCAACAAGAACCATCAGTCAAAGAGGGGAGGGCAAGTTCTTCCCTACCGGGTCACGTTGGAGCGCTACCGGAACTGATCGAATTGGTAGTCTACAGTGTTTCTGGATGTTTCAGACTGAAGCTGGCGTTAGCATGAGAGCACCACCATCTCGTATCTCAGTCGTGGCCATTCCACGAGCAATCATGGCAGCCGCTCCCCACCAGAAGCCTGCGGGAGTCGGGGGCCCCCAAGACTTTTGTAGAATCTTCAAGGCTCAGTGGACGCTTTCGAGAATGGGGCCCAAGCCCTAGCAGACAAGCGTCCGAGTTCCAAGGTGTCCCATGGCCATTTTAGTGGACCACGCCCAAATCTGAAGAGGCGGCCGCCATTTTGAAAGTCCTGTGGCAGCCGCCTATAGTTGCATCGCAAGAGTGGGAGCAACTCAACTACATGGTGAGCGAGACGCTGTAGTCGCAAGAGCGGGCAGTAAACAGCTGAATGGCGGAAGAGGCACAGTGTAGCAAAAGCGGGCGGAATGGCAACTGAAACGGTAAAGGGGCGCCCCACTACAGCGTGTCTTCAGGTCAAACGGATTGTGGGATAAGGTCCAGAATGGAAGAGTCATCAAAAGGCAAAAAGTTCCGCCGGACCCCAGGAGCCGGCCGCCTATGTCGGGGGCGATCTTAGGCCACGCCAGGGCAACACGACTTGGGGAGGGGGCAGAAGTCAAGCGCACCCTCCCAGTCCGCGCCACCACACCGTATGTTGAAAATCTGAAGCCATCGTTCTACAAACTCTCAACCAGCGTTGGATGAAAAATCTTGAAGAATGTACAAACTGAAAACCAGTTTTTGTTTGCATAGCATCAGCAGCAACGCTTGCTATTAGAATGCATGAGTTTCATGCTCGATCGATTGAGCTAGCCGGATCAGGCAACAAAAAGTATAAAATAGTTATGTAAATAGTTATTTAATAAAATGTTTTACCCTGTTACTTTGCTGGTGTGTTATATATATTTATAATATTTGCATAGAGTTTATCGTTATTTTAGGCGGGGTGGGTGGCGGAGCCGAGCTGTCTTGCAGCCATCATGGTGTGGAGCTCAGTTCATCTCACTAGTTTCGTATTTCTCATGAAGGGTTGTTCCTAATGTTTCTATTTTAGCGAGGTCAAAAAGAGATCCCATTAGTGGCCTACTGATTTTGCTCGATTATTTTTTTTTTAACACGATTTTTCACTATCTGCAAAGACTAAACAGAGTATTGCGGCTTTGTGCTTGTTAGTAAATAGAGAATGAACTAAAGAGAATAAATTCTAAAATAGTAAATGCTTGGATAACAATCAATCAAATGGAGAGACAAGCAGGCACGACGGATTACAACGGGGGCAAAGGCCTGCGTTAACTACCCTTCACTATCTACAAAGAGAGAGTACTTCTAAGAGAAAAGAGGGGGGGGGGCAGCGTTTAAAGCACATCAGCGTGCATAAACACGAAAATGTTTTTACCTATCACGTACTTGACATTTGACAGCTTTTGATATTTGTTATTAAAAAAACATTGAAATTCAATGAAAAAACCATAGGTTTTAGCCCATATATAGTTAGGGATTAGCATTTTCAAAACCTTATTTTACTCGCATAAAACCATTGAAATTCGCATATATAGTTAGATGCGCTAACTATATATCGCGCACCCGCAATCCACTGCTGATGATGTCACATATTACATCATTCATGACATGCTCAGTGACATCACTGATGACATCACTGATGACATCTCAAATGACATCACTGATGACATCACTGATGACATCTCAAATGACATCACTGATGACAACATCCAGTGACTGTATGTTTCTGTAAAGTTAAAATATGTCTTACATATTGAAGAATGAGTGGATGTATAAGTGTCTGGATGAAGGATTTAGTAGGTGCATGACTGACTGTATGAGTGAGTGATTAAATGTGTCTCACTGAGTGCATGGGTTAGTGACTAAACTGTCTTAATTTGTGCATCATTATGTCTGTTGTTCTGTAAACTGCTGCATGTGTTGATCAGTAGCTATACGAGTAACTATATGGGTTATTGATTGGTTGCCCAAGTATTTTTATGGGAGACTGAGTGTGTGTGTGGGTGGCTGGGAGGTGTATGACTCTGTGCATAGATGTGTGAGCAGTTGATTCACTAGATGTATGGGTTCAAAAGTGCATGTGGAAACAGCTGTATGGGCGGTTGACTGTGTGCATGAGTGTATTGGTGAGTGAATGGATATCTCAGTGCTACATGTCAAAGTAAGTACATATGTAAAACACAGTACATGTGAGAGTTGACATATATAAATAACTGTGCATAAGAGCCAGTGAATGTGTGAGTGGCTGTATGGATCATTGTGAACTTGTATCAGGGATTGTATAAAAGAGTAAATATGTGTTAGTATATGTTTGAATAAGTAAGGTGTGTATAACTGTATAGTAGAGGAAATGGAGGTGTGATTGATTCTTTGCATGACTGACTAGGTGTGTGAGTAACTCCATGGATGAGTGACAGTCTGTGAGTTTTTGTTTACACTGAGTGTATCTAAGGTTATATTAGAGTCTGAAGAGGTTCATCGTATTATCACATGAATGATGTCATTAGTGATGTGCTCAGTAATGTCAAATGAGATGTCAAATGAGATGTCATCAGTGATGTCATTTGAGATGTCTTCAGTGATGTCATCAGTGATGTCATCAGTGATGTCATCAGTGATGTCATTTGAGATGTCATCAGTGATGTCATTTGAGATGTCATCAGTGATGTCATCAGTGATGTCACTGAGCATGTCATGAATGATGTAATATGTGACATCATCAGCAGTGGATTGCGGGTGCGCGATATATAGTTAGCGCATCTAACTATATATGCGAATTTCAATGGTTTTATGCGAGTAAAATAAGGTTTTGAAAATGCTAATCCCTAACTATATATGGGCTAAAATCTATGGTTTTTTCATTGAATATATATATATATATATATATATATATATATATATATATATATATATGTCCAGGTGTATTGAAGAATGAGTGAGTGAATAAGTGTCTGGATGAAGGATTTACGAGGTGTGTGACTGATTGTATAGGTGACTGATTAAACATGTCTTATTGAATGCATGCTTTAGTAACTAAACTATGTGAATGTCTGTATCAGTGTTGTTGGTAAAGCTAGTACATGGGTTGGTCAGTAGCTACATGTCAGTTTATATGGGTTATTGATTTTTTGCCCAAGTATTTGTGTGGGTGCCTGAGTGTGTGTGGGGGTGGGTTGGAGGTGTGTGTTTCTGTGCATAGATATATGACTAGTTGATTCACCGGGTGTATGGGTTAAAGAGTGCATGTGGAAACAGCTCTATCACTGGGTGAGTGTGTGTATGTTGGTGAGTGAACGGAGGTCTCAGTGGAACATGTAAATAGCTACATATGTAAAAGGCAGTTTATGTGAGTGATGGTGTATATAAATACCTATATGTGACAAAAGTGATTACGAGAGTGGTTGTATGGATGAGTGTGTACTTGTATCAGTGATTATATAAGAAAGTAACTATGTACTACTATCTTTATGAATTAGTGAGGTGGTGTGTGTATAACTGTATTGGTGAGTAAATAGGAGTGTGATTCATTCTTTACATGACTATCTAGGTGTGTGAGTAACTCCATGGATGAATGGCGGTATGTGAGTCTGTGAAAAGGTGTATGAGTGCATATGATAGTGTTGTATTGATGAGTGACTTCTTGTATAAGTGATTTTATGGATGAATGAGTGGATGTGTGTGTAGACCTAAGAATCAATGAGTGGGTATGTAGTAACTGGTATTGGTGTGTCTATGGTTTCAAAAATGGTAGTTTGTATTTTAGAATGGGTGTATCAAAGGTTATGTTAGGGTTTGAGGAGGTGCATCGTATTATCACGTGGATGATGTCATCAGTGATGTACTCAGTGATGTCATTTGAGATGTCATCAGTGATGTCACTGACCATGCCATGAATGATGTAATATGTGACGTCATGAGCAGTGCAATGAGGGGGCGCAAGTTATAGTCAGCTGAACTAACCATAACAGTGGAATTTCGATGGTTTTGTATGAGTGAAATGTCCGGCTAACTATAACGCCCCTGACATCTATATTTTTTTCTGTTTATTTCTAAGGTTTTTTAAATGCAAATTTCTAATCATAACTTCTCTGAAATCTATGTTATTTTCAGTGAATTTCAAAGGTTTTTTAAATGCTAATTTGTAACTACAATATCCTTAAAACCTATAATGTTCTATAAGCACATTTTAAAAATATGTGTATACTTCTTGTAGTAAAAAAATAACTCTAACAGTAGTCTTTTATAACTTATAATTATGGTTCCTGGTTTTATTGTATTTATTTTTTGGGCATTTCCATCTATATTTATCCATATTTTTTTAAAATTATTGTATCTGTATTTACCCATATATATATATTGGTTTTTGTGAAACAATGTATCTGAAATGAGTATATTTCCACATGTATTTCTCTGACAAAGATGCACTCGTGCCTGAATGACTAACCGTTTTCAGTCATATAAACACATTCAGATGATAAAATATGCACAACCTTGATATTAAAATGTGCATGTTTTCATATACGAGCATATATATTGTGTTTAAGGCTCTTTACTAAAATTATTTGATTGTTTTAACTCTTTTACTTTTTGAATGACAGAGCTATTGGCCTGGTAGTCATGATTTACACCATTTAGAATTGCTCAAAAAAGAACTCAATGTCCGTTTTTATCCACATTTTAAAATAAATACAGACAGGATATAAAATAGTTTTCTGTCTGTATTTATCTGTAAAACTCAGTAAAAAAGGAAAACAGGGAGCCCTACTTATAATTTAACAATGGTTATAACTTAATTAGCAGTAATTTACATCTAAGTGTAGAAAAAGTGTGAAGCAGCACCTACGATACCTGACGTCGAACAACAGCGTTCACAGTTCTATTCCCTGCTCCAGCGGCATGTTAGCCCACGACTATGCCACTGTGGGCAACACCTTGCTTAATCTTCCCGATGCCTCTGAGCGCCGGCACACCTTTCCGGGGGTAGCTGTATGCTTTACAAATGCTGGCATTTTTTAAATTTAACAGCATAGTATTTTTTTCTACTATTGTGAACGATATTTTTTGATGTCTTCTATTTAGATGTTTTTAGTCATGAGAATGTAAAGGACATGGTAACAGTTTTTTAGCTGTCCAACGTATGTACATATTAAGGAACTTATACGTGTTACGATCGAAACGGAAACCTTTACCGCTTCACATTTTGTAACTTTTCCCAACACGTGCATAAGTTAAACAGTTAAAACGTGAGCACGTGTAAACTGTAAAACATGACATCTAAATGGGCAGAGCCGCATCTTATCTTTCTACCATAGACTAGTCAATAACCAAAAAGTATTTAAACCACACTTGTTGTTCGATTAGTTTCGTTTTTGTGAGTTATTTACCGGTGTCCATTCTGTGATGCAGGTTCCCTTTTCTTGCGTCGGATTCTTGTTATGCGGCAACAAAACGTATACCGGAGTTATTCGTTTTTTGATTATGACGTAGTTATTTATTTTACGTAGCTATTTGTCAATATTTAAACATTTATATTTAGTGTTATTGCTTGCTTTTGTCTTTTTTCTGTAACGTCAGCAGCTTGTTTTCAGAAACAGACTGATTACAGCAAACATTGCTCCTTTTCTGGCTCCTTTGAGCTTATATATTGTGACTTTGTATATTATAATATTTACACTGTACTTCACTTCCGAGCAGCCGCGGCCGATAATGGGAGTACCTGCAGGGCGGTGACGTGGGGAGGGGGAGGGGCAGGGTGGGGCGTAGTAATGTATGGATTAGGGAGCTTCCCAGGTAAGTAAACATTTAAATAAATAAAACGAATTTTGTTGAGTGCACTGCATCTCCAAATGTGATGCAGTGCGCGCAACGAAATTCGTTTTATTTATTTAAGTGTTTACTTACCTGTAAAACTCCGTAATCCATACATTACTACCCCCCATCCTGCCCCTCACCCTCCCCCTGCAGTTACTCCCACGGCCGGCCGCAGCTGCTTCAAAGGTGTTGGTGACCCGTCGGTGCAAACCCTAAATATTTATAATTAACCTCACCAACTTCCCCTGTTAGTCTGTTTTCCCCTTGGAATCATATACCGTCAATGTGTATATTATAATATCGTCAGTCATTGTATTCTCAGAAGAGTTCATGACCCGTCGGCGCAAAGAGTAAAGATATATAAGCAAAGTCACCAGCTTTTGGTTGTTAGTCTGTTACCCCCTTGGGATCATATGCTGTGAATATGTATATTATAATTTTCACAGTCATTGTGATTTCAGATGAGTTTATGACCAGTCGCCAGGAAAATTATTCATTTCGAAGTCCAGGAGAAAACAAGCTTTAAAATATTCACCACTCTAATGTATTTTGTTATTGATCTTCTGTTGTATTCATAACTTTACTTCCCTTTTCTTTTTACTGTAACAGTGGTGTCACTCTTTATATTGTAATAGAGTGTCACATTGTTACAGAAGAGAAATTGGAGATTTCGCAGCGCCATCTGAAATACAGCTTACTAACCTTTATAACTAACTTGATCAGATATTTTTTCAGTGAGCATTTTTACGAAATTGCAGTCTAAAAAAATATAGCTTTTATGCATACTTTCTTACTTTAAACATTTGATAAACCCTTCATTTCTAAATGTTATTTTCTAATTTCAATTTTTCTCAGTTGTGGTTACTATACACCTTCTGCCTATAGAATATATATTACCAGTACTGTATTTTTTATTTTATTTTATAGTTTTATATAGCGCTGGCTAGACCCAGAGGCATCAGAGCGCTTTTCATAAGGTTCCAAAGAAATTACAAAATTACATCAGTTACACGTTACATCAGTTACTAGGAGAACAATTAAAGAGTGTAGAAGATGAAATAAATAGAGCTTAGAAGGATAAGGGGTAAGGTAAAGGGGTAGGAGATAGATAAGATGGAGAGACGAAAGGAGAGTCTGCCCAAAGTCCAGCTGGGTAGGTGACAGCCGAGGGGGTAGTCCACAGCCCATCTCCTCTTAAGCTATCTGGTAGCTCCACAGGGCATCGGTCAAATAGCTAAGTATCTACGGTCACAGGAAAGATCCCAGAGTAAAAATCCAGAAGGGTGAGCAGGAGCAAGGTCAGGTGAGGGCTGTGATCAAGATCAAGTTTGAAGGCCAGTTTTATTGTCCAGGAGTAGCAGAGCCTCATGGAGCGACCCACTGAGGCTGCCATCCTGAGGTCAGGCACGGGGATGGTGTCCATGATGTATAAAATCAGTCTGTCCCCAGTATTCTCAATAACTCGAGATGCAAAAAAACGGGGCGAGTGAGTCACTCCACCTCCAGCCACAATCGTAAGTGAGAGGTAATGAGGGCAAGTGAGTAGAATAATGCAGTGAATCATAAACCGGTGATGGTGTGTGTGTCTCCCACTCAGATCGTAGTGGTCTAGGCCAGCACGGGGCTGATTCGCTGCAGCGTAGTCTCTGTATCTGTGGGGCATGTAGCGCTGGCATGGGCTTCTCGCAGGGATATCCCCAGAGTGCAGGTCGTGGCGGTTTGGACGGGGTTTCAGCACTGGCCCCAGTGGCTGATTATGGCTTTGCCTCGCCGGACCTCGCAGCAATGAGCGCATTCCCCAGAACCTACCCTGACACTTGCTCTCAGTGCCATAGCTGCAGCTCCTGCACTGTCCCCTGCAGTCCTCTCTCTTCCTTTGCGCCTTGTATAACTCATAGCTGTATATTATAATAGTATTGTCCTATACATTCTTTAAAGAGTACGTGATTTGTAAGCGGAACAGTGTGCGACCTCTAAGCACTACAACAGAACGTTCCAGAATTCTACAGAATACATATTTAAAAAAATGTGTACATTTCTTTGTAATATGAAGTAATTTGTGTTCTTCTGACCTCAGATGATGTAGTGCGGGAGTGTTTCTTGTAGCACTTCTTTTCAATTTTATCTAAAAGTAACACATGCCCTCTTATATTTTCTAGAATATGGGGCAGCACTTTACAAACTATAGCAGAAAAAAGGAGGGTGTGGCCACGCTTAAGTGATATTTGATGAAATTCCATTTTTGTTTGTCACCCCTTTGATATATACAGCGTCAGTTTCCGGAAAAAGTTTATTTGTAATTGCTTAATGAAAACAGTTTGAAACCTAGACTGAAATTTCTGCTGCACAACCACACCTCCCCATCAAACAAGCATTTACAATGCAATGGTCTCGGCATTGTTAAAGTTAGAGCTATTGGCATTGCTCATGAATTTTTTTTTATTTATGTTTTGGTTTTTGAAACATAAATAAATGGCATTGTCATTTACAATGTCAATAGCTTAATCGCTCGCAAATGAGAGACCTATTGCATTTGCACCTACACAGAGCCACACACACAAAGCCAGCCACACACACAAACAGAGCCACCCACACAGAGCCACCCACAGAGTCATTCACATAGAGCCACCCACACACACACACACAGTGCCACCTACACACACAGAGAGCCACCTACACACACGCAGAGCCACCTAAACACACACAGAGCCACCCACACGTAGAGCCACCTAAAAAAAAGCTACCCACACAGAGTCACACAGACAGAGGCACACACACACAGACAGAGCCACACACACACAGACAGAGTGACACACACACAGACAGACAGAGCCAGTTCATGACACAGAGCTTATGCATTAGATCACGGCAAAAACCTTTGTGAATACTTTCTGTTCACAAAATTTATTTGAGAGGCCCAAAATGTATATAGTATTTCAAGGCATACTTGATCCCAGACTATATGGGTCTGTCCCTATCCAAGGACAGGGCACCATACTTTAAGATTATTCGATAAATGTTAGTTGAAGAGCCTCAGATTTTGAGGCCTGTGCCTTTCAAACAACACTCTTGCATCCTTAAGTAACACTCAAGGGTGTATTCCAGATGTCAGAGAATGTTATCACAATGGTGCAAATTGTCTGGACTGTGAATGTGGCTAAATGTAAACATAACTCACCCCTTGGGTACGACTGAAACAATATTGTTAGACGGCAAGCGAATCCCAACCAGGGACTCAGCCCTCCCTCCTACCTATGTTTGCGTTTACTATTTCGACTGCTGTTTGGGCCCAGGTGGGTGCCATACGCCGGCAGTGCCTTGTGACGTCACTGTGGTCGTCCAGGGATGTGTTGGGGTATCGCAGGAAGCACAGGCAGTGGGGTGTGACCCGCGCCCTACCAGGCACCAGTACCATTCATTAAAGAGTCACATTGATCTGGATACGAGATTCCCTGGCAAGGACCAGCTGCCTTCCAGTGTTGGAAACACCCACCCCATCCATCCCACCCCCTGGATTTGCATTGGCTGTGAATATTGGGAATCGTTCGTAATCGGGGTATCTGAGCAAACCCTGAAGCTGGAAAAGGCAGCCAGGAACAAGCTGTCCTAATCCGAAGTCACCTCGAGTAGCACACGGTTACTCATCAGGGCTTTAGGTGGGATGAAAACATTGTGTGGGAGTGTCTCTAAAGGGGGCTTGCTTTATGTACTTCTAGGCGTGGCTTAAAAATGTAAAGCACATTTCAGGGATTCCTATAGTGTAGCGTCTAAGTGGTATTATGATTCATCCGAGTTTCTGTTATTGCATCCAGATATAATAACACAAGTGACATACACCAAAAACCAGCCTGGGCTCCTAGTGGTTGTCTGTGTGCACTGTGGAGAGGCCAAAAATTGGATGGCTGTGTATTCTGAACACCTTTCTGGCACACAGACAGGCACTGCTAGAAACTTGCCCTTGCTTGTACCTTAACACCAGCACCCTCTGACGTGGCCGTTATAGAACCTAGAAGCGACTCAGCTGGAAGGTATGCGCTATACATACAAAAATAGAACAAACTCCTCTTTTCAGTAACGGACCCCTCTCTCATACATGCAATGCAGCTGAGAGAGTAAACCCACGAACCTGGGGGGTCATGTGAGGGACAGTCTCATCAGATGCCGAGTGGCCCCTCTCTGCATCCTGACCTGCTGGGAGACGGGAATGATTTTACAACACAACCGGGTGTCTCGAAGCATTTACCATGCGGCCCGCTGTCCTGTAGTGCTGCGCAGTCAAAATGAGATCCTGCCTACGCTACAATTTTGTATTTTAATGTGCACGCGCACCCCCTTCCCTTTCCAAAACGGCAAATGTGTTTTAATCAGAATGTAATGCCGCGAAGGCCGGACAGGCAACAGAAATCCAGGACCCTCCCGGCAAATGCAGCGTGTTTGACCACCATGATTGTAGCGGGGAATGCTACTTCACGACGAAATATGATTTTGTGTGGAGAAACAACATATTCTAGTCTGAAAATTAATGTTTGTACCATATTTATGTATGTCTCTACACGTACATCGCGCACATTTACACGTGTGTAACAGTGTACCCATGTGATTACTCCTTGAAAGCTATGGTGTCTGTAGCATCACAAGCAGAACGCCTGGAAGTCTTGGAATTTCACAGCAAAAACAAAAAAATTGAAATGTACTCCAAGGGCCCGATGTAGGTAGGGCATTACCGATCGGTATCGGCCGAAAATACCGATTTTTGGCCCTTACCGATCGGTAAACAGCCATCGCGATGTAGGGAACCAAAAACAGAACGAATCGGACAGAAAACCGATTCGGAATGAGTACCGAATGGGAAAGAATCCGATACGTACATACCGAAAATCGGATATGTAACGAATCGGAAAAACACCGATTCGGTTACAAAGACCGAATCGGTCCATGTACCGATTCGTTAGTGACACCGAATCGGAAAATCACCGAATCGGTCCTACTACCGATTCGTTAGTGACACCGAATCGGAAAATTACCGATTCGGTCCTACTACCGATTTGTTAGTGACACCGAATCGGAAAATTACCGATTCGGTCCTACTACCGATTCGTTAGTGACACCGAATCGGAAAATCGCCGATTCGGTCCATGTACCGAATCGGAAAAAATACCGATTCGGACATGAGCCGAATCGGAAATCATGCCGATTCGTATGATTCACCGATCGGGAAATTCCCCGATTCCGACAGTTGGGGAGATGTAGGGAGGCACAGAAACACCGAAATCGGCTCAAAATCGGTAGAATTCACTCGGTATTTACCATGGATTGCAATCAGGTGGTAACCAACTCCAACCCATATAAACAGTCCCAAAATGCATTGCAACTTGCAGGATGGCAGCTTTCTATGTCATTGCGAGGCGGCTACGGCTACAGCAGGAAGGACAGAGGGACTGGCTAAGAAATGAACAGGTCTACAGACAGAGGATAACCCTGTTCATGCTCACTGAGGCTGAGATCCTACAGAGATACAGGCTGGACTCTGACACCATACTTGAGCTCATCAGGGACCTTAAGCCATACTTGGACCACCACACCCCAAGGGCACACGCCATCCCTGCGCACGTCCAGGTGCTATGCAGGCTACACCTGGTAGCGTCTGGCAGCTATCAAAGTGGAGTAGCAGCAGCAGGAGGGGTGAGCCAGAGCAGCCTGTCAAGGTTCTTCCACATATTCCTTGACGCCATGATAGACAGGATGGACCAATACATCTCATTCCCTGCAACCCACGCAGAACTGCTACAAACCAAAGCAGACTTCTACCAGATGGCGCACTTTCCCCAAATCATCGGTTGCATAGATGGCACGCATATTCCGATTTGCCCACCAGCGGACACCGAATACATATACCGCAATCGGAAATCGACACACACCATCAACGTGCAGGTGATCTGCAATGCCAAGTGCACCATCACAGACCTGGTAGCAAAATTTCCAGGGAGTACCCATGACTCCTATATATTCCAACAGAGCGGCATATATGCACAGCTGATGGCAGGCGATTTTGGAGAAGGATACCTCCTAGGTGAGCCACATCATCAGACCCCCATAACACATAGTAGGTAGGTGTAATACATGTATGCATGTGTCTAATGTGACCCCTTTCTCTTCCAGGCGACAGTGCATATGCCCTCCGCTCATTCATACTCACCCCCTACCTCAACCCCTCCACACCCAGCCAAAGGAGGTATAACCGGGCCCACATACGCACCAGGAATGTTGTTGAACGGACCTTTGGCATCTGGAAAAGTAGATTCAGATGCCTGCACAAGAGTGGAGGTGCAAGGCAGTATACCCCCATCACCTGCTGCAAGATCATAGCTGTATGTGCAATGTTACACAACCTTGCGGTCAAGAAGGGCACTGAGGTGGAGTTGTCTGACTACGAGGACTATGACGACGACGAAGCTGTGCCACTGACACAGCCAGCTGGGGTGTGTACGCCATGTGATGGCAGATACAGACGTGAGGAGATCACTGAGAACTATTTCTGACTGAGTACAGATGCAAAGACAGCTAAATGTTGCTTGGAAAATAAAATTTTTAATAGTGATGCACCACAGTTACATCACTGAAGTGCATCAAAAAATGGAGTCTGTATAAACAAATAAAGTCCAGGGCACTGGTTTGCACATCCCCCCTTGCCAGCCTATTTTTTGGCCCGCTTTCCAGACCCACTGGGGTGTCCCTCGGCCCCCTCCGAATGGCCTGCAGCATCAGCGGATCGCCTGGTGCTCCTCCTTGGCTCTGATGCAGCGCTGGCCGGGCTGCTGCGGCTGCTGCTGTCTCCAGCATCACCCAGGTCCAGGGCAGGATTGGAGGCGGCGTTTGATATTAACATGGCCTCCATGGCCGTGGTGATCCTGGCCATCCCCCTGGTCAGCTCAGCCGTATGCTGACTGAGCACCGACTCCTGATTTGAGCTTCGATGGCACAGCTGCGCGGTCGCCGCTGCAAGGCGGGCCATGGCCCGGTTGAGCACCCGGGCATCCCTCCTGCGCGCAACCTCATGCTCCTCCTGCCTGGCAGAGGAGTGGGTGATGGCAGTGGTCAGCCTGCCCAACCCTGCTGCCACCTCCTTGTTGCTGTCCACAACAGCCTGGAAGCCCTTCACCAACTCCCCCATCTGCAGGTTGTGCTGCAGGAGCTGGCGTTGGCAGGCCATGGTGGATCTGGCCTGTTGGCGCTGGATTTTGACCATCTGGCCCTCCAGGCCCAGGAACACACTGCCCTCCCGTGCTGGTGCAGCAGTGGTGGTGGTGGTGGTGGTGGCACGGCGTCTGGCACTGCTGCCTCCGGCCTGCTGAGTGGGCAGGGGTGCCACTGGTGGGGGTGTGGTGCTGGCCGGTCCCGGAGCCCCTGCTCCCAGGACAGGTAGGACGGGTGGCAAGGCCACGGTTGTGGCAGGTGCTGTTGTCGGCGGAATGGTCTGCCTTGTAGGGGAGTTTTCAGGTGAAAATTGCAAGGGGGGTGTGCTGGCCAGTACTGGGGAGTGCACTGCTTGGTAATCAATCACCAGGACTCCCTCCATTCCAAGCCCTGGGGTGTCTCCTTCCTCATCCTCATCCTCCTCCTCCTGGCCAGGCTGGCTGGTGCTCGGCCCTGCCACTGCAGTATTTGATGTTGAAGCTCCCTCTGCTGCCACAGTGGTGCCGGCTGATGGTGCCCCTAGGTACAAAGAAGCATTTGTAAACTGAGTGCCGATGTATTACAGTCAGTACAATTATGGCATTCCACATGTCCTTGCATCTCCTTACACCGTGTCACACTGTTTCCTGTCTTGTGATTCTGCACTGACATATTTGGCTAACTTCTGCTGACTACATGTACCATGATGCTTGTCTCTTGTATGTTGGTGACAGTACAGTGCTGGTGTTTGCCTATGCATTGTGTCTAATGGGGAGGTGTCTGGTAGGGTGTGTCATGATGCGCATGCTTCTTACCTGTAGCTGTGGCCATCGCAGTGCTGTCCAGGGTCCCGATCCCTACGATGCTCTCCCTCTCGATGGTGCTGGAGACAATTTCCTCCAGCTCGGTGAGGGGTGGCGCCGGGTTCTTGCCTCCTCCGGTGTGTCCAGCCTGCCTTTGGAGGTCGGCCAGCTTCCTCTTCGTGAGGCTGCGGAGGTCATAAAACCTTTTCTTAAGTTCCTCAATGGACCTGGGGGTGACTCCAGCAGCATTGACCTTCTGGGCGATGTCGGCCCACAATCTCCTCTTGGTGCTGTCTGGCACGTTGAGGGACAGCTTGCCAAAGAGCTGGCGGTGCACCCTCACCACCTCCTCAACCAGCACCTGAAGTTCTGTGGTGGTGAATTTGGGCTTCCTCTTTTGGGAGGACTTCTGGCTTCCTGCCTGATCTGCCATTTTCTGCTGCTCCTGCTCAGTCTGCAACCTCCTTCTCCCACTGCTGCTAACTGTGTGTTGGGCTCAGGCAGGCTTTCCAGAAACTTCTAGAAACTTCTTAATTGGCTGCACCTGCCAGGGTTGCCACTCCCTGTTTGGGTGGGGGAGGGGGAGCCACCTCATTGGCTGAATCGCCTATTGCCGAGTCGGCTTTTACCGATTCGGTAAAATCCGAATCGGTAAAATCCGATTCGGTATTATCCGATTCGGTAAAAGCCGAATCGGTTCATGCAATGCATTCCTATGGGCTTTTTCGCCATGGGTCTATGATTGCCGATTCGGTTTTTACCGAATCGGCTTTTACCGAATCGGTATTCGCCGAATCGGAAATATCCGATTCGGTGGTAGCCGAATCGGTGTTTTCCGATTCGTTGTTGGCCGATTCGGTAATTTCCGATTCGGACCAAGCTGAATCGGAACGTACCGAATCTCATTACCGATGCCGACCGAATCGGTTTTCATTCGGTATTTTTTTCCTACATCTCGTTTTCCGATTTCAGAATACCGATTCGGCCCGCCTCGGTATTTTGAAATCGGAAAATCCCGTTTACCTACATCGGGCCCTAAATGTATACAAAAGCCCACGGAAGTGTATTTTTGTGTGAATCTGCCCCTGGACTCACCCCGAGCACGCTTCTAAAGGTAGTGTACCTTTAGTCATTTAATACATACTTTCACGTGTATCCCTGCACTGCCAGCACTGAAGCTCTGTCTGTCCAGTGTGTGCTCCGTGGTGCTGCCGAACTTTTTTCTGTAGGAAGTGCGTTTCTGGTGATGTGATTTCGCAGCACAGAGGTGGTTGATGTCCATAGTTAGGTACACAGTTGAGTAGTTTTTAGAGGCTTCAAGTTGTTCACAGACCCACTCCATGTGTTAAGGAGAGGTGCTTCAGAGAGACAAAAACTTTATTATCATATTGACTACCTCAATAATAGGCATTTTTATACCCATGTGGATGGCTCTCATTTGATTTACCGAAGTATGTTGAAATACAGAATTATCTCTGTGAGGTATTCGAGCCTGTTGTCGTCGTTATGTTACACACAAATCTGTGCAGCCAGGCCGCAACCAGTGAGCTGTTCCACACGGAACGTATTAGATTCTGTTCTCTACTGTCAAACACTGCTCAGAATTGCATCCAGCAAGGTTAAAGAAACACACTATAACTGAGTACACAGGTGTAGTAACTTCGCCAGGGAGCATTTAAAACAGTTTGTACTTGTAAAAGATTTCTAATAAACCTGGCATTCTGTATATGATGTAAAACTTTATATTCAAGAAACGAGTATAAAATAAAGCAAGCTTCGACGCTTATCAGTGCCGCGCGACTCTCTGCAGACTCCCCCTGCATTCCAGAGAGGCATGCGACGTGATCCGGTCTATGCTGTGGAGAGAAGACCTGGCCATGCGTGCAGCGTTATCCTATGGGACAACGCTGCGCGCGCGGCCAGGTCTTGTAGCCACATTCCACCTCGTTGTCGGCTGAGACGCCACCTATAGTTCTCTGGCGAGAACGCGCTTCGCACGTTACTAGCCGAGACCTAAAAAGTAAACACCACATTAAACGTAAATAGTGCTCCTGGGAAGTATCCCACCCGCAAACTTGATAAAAAGAAGACCGCAAGACACTCTGTTATTTTTCCGCCGTGATTTGTACACCCCACTGCAAATATATAAATGGTCCTTAAAATGTATTAAAAACAATTTCTACCTTCACAATCCTTGTCCACCACCTTGTGACTACAGTTAATAGTGTTCCTCCCCTCCCCTCTACTACTTTGTTTCCCCGTACTCCTTTGAAGTGCGTCACAAAATGGCTGACAACAGTGAACCGCTCCCACCCAATAAAAAGCAAACTTGTACTCGGAACACTTTAGCCAATAAAATGTCCGTGTTGTTCCACAGAGGTAGAGGGAATGGCTGCCAACACTTCTACTTTTAATGCTTCACAGCCAATAAATGTTAAGCTAGGGAAGGTCCCGCTTGGAACACATTAACCAATGAGAAATCCCTAATACTCCCCGGAGAGGGAACAAATCGCTGACAACACTTCTACTTTCAATGGTTTACAGCCAATCAACATTAAGCTTGAGAAAGTCCTCCTTGGAACACTTCAGCCAATCAGATGTCCCTCCTACTCCGTGGAGGAGAAAGGAATAGCTAGCTTCTACTTTCAATGGTTCACAACCAATGAACATTAAGCTCTGGAAGGTCCTCCTTAGAACATGTGAGCCAATCAGATGTCCTTGCTACTCTGCGAAGGGGAAGTGAATGGCTGGAAATACTTCTGCTTTCAATGGTTCGCAGCCAATGAACATTGAGCTTGTTGTTGGAACACCTCAGCCAATTAAACGTTAATTTTGTTCCATGCACAGATAGAGAACACACCCTCCCACATATTATTACATTTCCTTTAACAAAGTGACACTATCCGTGATAAAAGTGAACACTGCATTATAAGTAAACATTATTCCACATTATATTGAAGGAAGGCCGCAATACTGTGCATTGTTGTTTTCCCAATATAATTTCCACATCCTACTGAACCCCCCTCCCATCATGAGTAAGGCCCCGGGGATACGGGGGCCCCAGTGGGCCCCACTATTATTTTGTTTAAGAAATGCTCCCGGAACCTAGCCCACCCATGGGTCTCATTAAAATAAAACGCAGGAACCCGCGACCCCTGTGCGAATTGTGCCAATTTAAAAAGAAAATGCTTTTTTTGGCCCCGGGGAGCCTTCTAAGACCTCCTGAGCAGGCCTAGGGGGTCAGGGTGTTTCTACCCTGCCCACTTCTCTTGTTTTAGATCTTTTTTTCACTGTTTTCTGGTGACTTGCTTCTACGAGTCACAAGTTGGCTGCCAACACTTTCTGGTTTGGAGTGTTGGTAGCCAATCACAGTAAAGCTCGTGCTCGGGACTTTTATTTTTCTTTTTGATCAGTAACTAAGGAACGGATTGAAACCATTAAAAAAAAGGTTGCTTTCTGATCCATGCACCTCCTTTTTGCAAAATTTAGGGTAATTTCGTTCAGTTGTTTCGGCTGTAGCCTTGCCCAAAGTTTCCTATGAGAAATTGAGTTTTTTTACTCTTATTTTTTATTTTCCCAAAGCTACTGAACAGATTGACACCATTTAAAAAAAAGGTCAAGTCAAGAGATTTATATAGCGCGCTACATACCCAGAGGGTCTCAAGGCGCTTGAAGAAGGGTGGGGAATTACTTGTCGAATATCCACGTTTTAAGTTGCTTTCTGAATGCTAGGTGGTTCTGAGTAAGGCGAAGGTGAGTGGGAAGTGAGTTCCAGGTTTTAGCTGCCAGGTAGGAGAAGGATCTACCTCCCATGGTGGTTTTGTTGATGCGAGGTATAGTGGCAAGGGCTTGGTTGGAGGATCGTAGCTGGCGGGAGGGGGTATAGAAGGACAATCGTGTGTTGAGGCATTCGGGTCCAAGTTCGTAAAATGCTTTGTGTGCGTGGGTCAGAAGGCGGAAAGTAATCTTCTTATTGACGGGGAGCCAGTGGAGGTTTTTCAGGTGACCAGAGATGTGTTCTTTACGCGGGATGTCTAATATGAGCCTGGCTGAAGCGTTCTGGATGCGTTGGAGTTTTTTCTGGAGTTTTGCGGTGGTACCGGCGTATAGGGTGTTTCCGTAGTCCAGGCGGCTCGTGACCAGTGCGTGGGTGACCGTTTTTCTAGTTTCGGTACGCTCTACCTTTTTCTCAAATTTGGAATAATTCCGTTCAGCAGTTTGGGCTGTAGCCCATCACAAAAGTTCCTATGGAAATGAACATTGGGAAAACACGTTTTTGGACCCCCTTCTTTTTCAGCTCCTGCTTGATGAATCCCCCCCACCAAACTTTCAGGATAGGAGCTGACCTGGATAGACTTTATTTTGGAGAATTTTGCGAAGATTCGTCCAACGACGCCAAAGTTATTAGCAAATCAAAAAATGTTTTTCCTGTGAAAACTAGTGGCTAGATGTAGGTAAATTAGATTTACCGATTCTAAAATACCGAAATTTACTGATTCGAATCGGTAAATCTGATGTAGGTAATAATTCGGTATTTTTTACCGAATCGTTAAGATTCAGTATTTACCGATTCGGTATTTGCTATTGAATCCTATGGGCCATGAAGCCCATAAGATTCAATAGCAAATACCGATTCGGAATTTACCGAATCGGTAAAAATACGGAATTGCCAAGGGGGACAGGGTGTCCCTTTGACACCCTGTTACACCCCTGTTTCTGGCTTGTGTGCCATGTGGCATACATACATGCCCTAAGGGCATGTATGTGTGTCACATGGCACAGGTGTACATGCACAGATGTGCATGTACACAAGAATTCGTTATTTACCATGCAATTGTATTACATGGTAAATAACGAATTCTAAAGGCCCCATAGGAAAATACAGATTCGGTAATTTTTACCGATCGGTAAATTTACAGAATCTGTCAAATTTACTGATTCTGTAATTTTACAGAATCAGTAATTTTACCGTTTCGGTAAAATTACCGATTCGATAAAATTACCGAATCTGTAGGATTTTCAATGCCCTACATACCAATGTCAAAATACCGGTCGGAAACGGTGGAAAATTGGTATTTTCGGCTGTTTCCGACCGGTATTTTGACACCTACATCGGGCCCGAGGTTCTGACTATAAGTAACTACTGGCAACTGCCAGTAGGTAATATATATATATATATATATATATATATATATATATATATATATATATATATATATATATATATATATATATATATATATATATATATGTATAGCGGGACTGATCTACAGATAAATCCCACTATTCTTGCCTCTACAACACGTAATTGTATTCCGAATGTCGGCGGACACGCTTAGGAACCGGTAGGTGGCAGCCTTTGAACTCTTTGGCAATGCATCTCAAAGCGACCCCACATCACGTCAAGTTGCCATGAACCCAGTAAACGAAAACATCAAAGACAAATTCAGGCTTTCTAAAGTGGAACAAGGCAAATGGTGGGAGTATAAATCCTTGCAATGTTACCTGGACGTAAATAGAATTCCGAGGGGATTACGAATATTAATAGCTCCCAGCTATGACCAACCCAATCCAAACATGATGAGAGACTGGGCACAAAGTAACCTAGAATCATCCAGGAGACTAGTGGAAATTCTGGTTCATTATGCGGAGATAGACAGAACAGCTCTACGGGAAAAAATGAAGCTCTCAATGAGGAAATCAAACAAATGAACAAGGGCGAAGAGGAGAAACAAATAAGAGAGGAAAGGATGGTACGTTTAAAAAAAGAGGAGGATGAGATAAAAGAACGCAAAGCGTACAAATTCCACAGAGATAGAGTGGACTATGAAACCGGTAGAATTTTCACATTTTCAAAAAAGTATGATGTGATGAAAACCAACAAAATGAGGAAACAGAACCAGACCGACACAAATACATCTACAAGTAAAGCCACTTATGAACAAGTTTCCAATTCTGATTTGAGCTCCAATCTTGAAAGCGAGGCAGAACCAGAGGGACAGGGAACAGCCCCAAGAGCCAAATTGCCAAATCTGTCTCCAGGGGAAGAGATGCATTTTTTAGTAGAAGAGAGGAGGGCGACTCTACGCCCAAGGACCCAACAGAATGTCAGAGGACGAGGCGCAACCACAAGTGCAGACAGAGGAGCAAAGCAAACCGAACAGCCCTCCTTCAAAAAAACAAGAGGGAGGGGAGAGGTTGGTATAATCCACATTAGACAAAAATCCAACCAAAACAATCATTAACCTCTAAGAAATGACCCTAACGAAAGCTGAAGAACAAATCTTAACACTTGGACTTTCATTCTGTCCAGAGTCTAATTTCAATTATGTCAACACCAGAATGGACATATATAGATTTATAAGGACACAAAAGAATCTGAAATGGTGGAAACCAACACTGGCGTAAAAGGACTAAGAGAAATATCCCAAATAGGAGACTCAACCCTTTTGGAAACACTGATGGAATTACAAATGACAAGTTCTACTGAGACAGTAGACCATATGAATCAACAACGGGACCATCAAGGTACCAGAGAGGCAACATCGACAGCCCTCTCACCAATAACAGAGGACTTACCAGAAAGAAAAAAGACCCCTTTCAAAAGGAAATCTACTTTTAATCCCATAATGACCAGAGATAGTATTGACATTTTCAATGATCAAGTAACTAATGCAGTCAAAAAACTCAACTACAAAATATTGCAAAGTAAACGGAAATTGCATCCCAAAGACAGGCAATACAAAGATTTAATGACTAAAATACAAAGTAACAAAAATGTAATTGTAAGGAATGCAGACAAAGGAGGTAACATAGTGTTGTGGGACAGAAAACAATATATGAAAGAGGCACTATCACAACTCAATGATAGAGAATGCTAAAGAATCAGTAATTGGAGAGCATTAAAGCAATACAAGATGATTTCTACGGGAAAGTGCTGGCATGGAAAAGTGCGGGAATTTTAACAATGGAAGAATACAAGTTTATTCGCAAAGAAAATCCAACCGTACCAAACATTTACTTTATTCCAAAGATTCATAAAGACATAGCAAATCCACCGGGACGACCTATCATCTCGGCACAAAATAGTCTATTGGAAAACGCCAGCCAATACATAGACAACTTCTTACAGGAATTTGTGCATTCTTTACCATCATATATTAGAGACACTAGTGACTTTCTTGGAAAAATTAATCATTTTACATGGAAAGAAGGTTACCAGCTAATGTCTCTAGATGTTGTGTCACTTTATACTAGTATAAGACATAGAGATGGCATAAGGGTTTGGGAACTTTTCCTTGGTAAATGCAAGCCAAGACTCTCTGCCCCTGATATGATGTTAAGTGACCTAACTAAATTTTGCCTAAACAACAATGTTTTTCTTTTTGATAAAACTGTTTTTCAACAGGTACGTGGTGTGGCGATGGGGGCCAGCTTCTCCCCCAGCTATGCCTGTTTACACATGGGCTGGTGAGAGGAGGTGGTCCTCATCGCAACACACAAGACAACAATGGACAAAAATGTAAAAGCATTTCTTAGATACATTGATGATATCTTTGTGGTTTGGGATGGTTCAATCAGTGAAGCCCATGAATTTGTCCAGAGTATTAACAATAATGAAATCAATCTGAGTTTCACTGCAACAATTGACAGTCAAACTATCAACTTTTTAGATGTGTAGATTTTTGTAAAAAACAACAAGCTAGAAACAAAACTCTTTAGAAAGACAACAGCAGGAAACTCAGTGCTCCACTCGACGAGTTTCCATCCAAGACAGCTGATTAACAGTATCCCCTATGGTGAAATGTTAAGAATTAAACGCATCTGCAGCAACCCAATTGATTTACAGAAAGCACAATTGGAAAGTAAAAATAGATTCTTAGCCAGGAGGTACAACAAAAAACAGTTGATGCAGCAATAGCAAAAACCATGAAGTTAGAGAGGGAGACTCTCTTAAAAACGGAGTCAAGCTATTTGGAAAAAGATAAGAAAGCACAACAATTGCGCCTAATCACCACATATAACTTGCAACACAAAACCATCAGAAATATAGTCCAACGCAATTGGCCAATTGTGCTTAGTGATCCAACAATAGGAGGGCTTTTACCCAAAACATTGGGTGTGACTTACAGGAAGGCTGCTTCTATGAGCAGTACCTTAGTCACAAGCAGCCTAGAAGTAGTGGAAACCCAGAATTGGCTCACACAAAGACAACGGTTTGTTAAATGTAAAAATTTTAAGGCATGCCAATATGGTATACACATGAAAGTCTACAAGACACCCTTTAGTGACAGGGAGATTAAAATGTGTCGAGCCTTGCATTGCAAAACAGATTATGCTATCTACATTCTTGAATGTACCTGCAAACTCAAATATGTGGGCAGCACTAAACTCCCTGCAAATAAACGCATACTGCAACATCTCAGAGCTACAACTAATAAAGACCCCACCTATCCAGTGGCTAGACATTTTCAAGAAAAACACAATAGCGATTTGAAATTCGTATCCTACTACCTCATAGACTCAGTACCCAAAAACAGAAGAGGAGGGGATCGGGAGGGCATCTTGCGCAAACTAGAGACCAGATATATAATTGATCTCGACAGCAAGATGCCAGGAGGTCTCAACACCACAGAAGACCTTTACATCTGCATTTAAGGAGTTCTCTTCTCCACCCTCTCTAGATACACCAAGCTGCATACAAATAACTACTCATAGAATTAACCATGATTTTATAACTGTTTTACAAGAACTGAAATATACTTGAAGATATGCCAAACATAATACTAACAAAATTTGATGAAATAACGCATTTGCCTTAGACTGCCGCCAGACCTTAAACCAATAAAATCTTGTTTTTTTTAAAGTTTCTATTTTTGCACTTTCAAAACACAGGGTGGTAACATTTCTTTGAGATTTTTGCACAAATTGAGGGTACTTAATAGGTCAAAAACAATTAAGGGGAAACATTTTCCTACTCGCTCGCAAGCGCAGCGATACCCCTACGGGGGTGATTCAGGCGCTATATAAGTAAGAAATATTAATAATAATGTATTGTTCTTTTGTACGTTTTTCAGGATCTTCCTGTGCTGTGGTTGAAGACTCCTGCCTATATCAACCATTTGTCTATTTTATTTGCATTGGCCTGTTGATTTGTTACTTTGTGTCTCGTAAGCTCCCTTTCTCCATGTCTCATTCATTTATGATGTTCTTTTTGGAATATTTCATCCCTTCCTTTTCATCTGATGTTGTTTAGTCGATTTTTGCTCTTGGTGCTCCACCCAGTGGGGTGGCTGTCTTTTTTTTTGCCGTCCCCCCCTCCCTCATTAATGTTACTTGTTTTTTCTACTTTGATCAACATGACTAAAGCCTTCTGGCTTCCTGTCATCCTTTCTTTCCTAATTGTTTCAGGAGATTATACTCCCCACTTTTACTGTTCTCTTTGTTCTTTCTCTTCTCTATATTTCCCTTCTTTCTCGCATCTTTCTCTTGTCCCTTCTCCTTCTATAATTTCTCCCTTTTATTCTCAATAATGTACGGTACTTTACTGTTTTCCTTTCCTTCTTCTTTTTTGGCCAGTCTACATAAGTTTCTCCTTTTTCTATGCTCCTTGTATCATCTCAATCTTTAATCTACTCCTTTTCTCTTGTACTCTTCTTCTTATTTACTCTGGCTGGTTTGTATTTTCTAGCCTATCAACAGTTGAACGTTATAGATGAAAGGTTTTCTTGTTGTATCCTAGAATAATAAAGGTACTCGTAACCCTGTTAAGTCTTGTCTCATTTAGCAAGTCTAAAATGTCATGTTGCATTGTTACAAGACACACACCTTAAGTCACAAGAATTGTCTTTATTACATAAACAATGGGTAGGAGAAGTATTTTTCTCTCTTGCATTGAACAACATAAATGGTGTGGTTATATTATTTCATAAATCTTTAAGTGTTCTGTTCACAAAAATAGTTTAATGATGACAATGGTAGATGGTTGTTTCTAAATGCTAATAATAACAATACTCAACTTTCTTTTTGTAATATCTATGGTCCGAATGGTATTGACCTTCAATTCTGGAATTATTTTTCTACCTTTCTTTCTTCACATGCTGTCCATGATTTGATCTTGGGTGGTGACTGTAATCAACTGATGGATCCTTTCCTGGATCGCAAATCACAAACCAAATATATCCCTAACAAAATGCAAAAATCTTTTCACAAAGCAATTTCATCTAGAGGCATTATTGACTCATGGAGAGTTTCTCACCCTGACACATTGGAATTTTCCTTTTTTTCTCCCATCCACAAGTCTTATTCCCGTATGTATGTTGTGCTTTAAAAAATAGAGCAAGTAGCTAGACTGACAATTTGCATAATTACTCATAGTTTTGTGCCATTTTTGGGACATTTCATATAATTTCTAGGGATGGGAAGAATTTGCAGAGTTTGATTCTGCAGAATCACATGGAATTGCAATAAAATTCTGCTAGATTCAAATGAATTCTGCGACAGGCCGGAGTGGGCATTTGGTGCTACTTTCTTAGCGCAAAATGGATGTATGTTGCCTAGGAAAATAGCCAGAGGTGCCTCCTCCATGTGGGCGGAGGAGCGTCGCCCCACTGCTTTCTCGCAGTGCGAGAAGAAGTAATATAAAATGGTATAAATACCATTTTATGTTGCTGCTACTCGCACTGCGAGAAAGCAGAAGGGTTTACTTGGGGCCGGGTTGGTGGGATGTTCTGCAACAGGGCAGGGTAGGAGTGGCTAGCCCATTGTTGTGGGCCCTGACTGTTTGGTCGGCCCTCTGGGTCCCTCGGGAAGACTGACACTGGCGGTTTTGATGCTGAAAGACAGGAAAGAAATTACCCCTTTCCAGGAAATGCAAACAAGCACCCGCATTAAATGAAATATTAATACCAGGATTCAGAATCTTCACGCAAGCCAGAGAATCTAAAGGACAGCCATTTTGCATCCCAGAAATGCTACAACCTGCACGCTTATTAGGGAACCCGGCTGGGTTTTCCTAGTAAGTATTTTACTTCACCTGCACACGGTTGATCACATGCACAATGTATACTCTAGCAGATTCGAAATCCGTTATCCCCCACACCGTAGGTCCCGAAGAGACCCTACATCCATGTTAGGGTCGAAACGCCGTCGACAATTGAGAAAAATCGAACTATTGCAACTGGCATTCTATCATCATATAGATGTTATGTACTTGAAAAATGAAAAAAGATAGTGGTCGCTGTTTGTAAACCACAAAGTGTATCTGAAACCTCACATATATTGTCATATAAATGTTATATTTTTTGGGGGTTCATAATTTCACTTGGGACACACTACACAATTGTAAATATTTTTTTGTAAATCGTTAAACATTGTTTTCCACAGAAAAATTTATTTTCAATACAAACATTGAAAAACGGAATCAGTGTGTCTGTGTGGCTTTCTATATTTGACATCCCACCCCAATCCCTGCATATATACGCTAACCTTTCGCCAATTCTTGAATCAGCATTTAAGTATCTTTCCACTGGAGCCACTGTTTTTTCTTATAATACTTAATCACCCAGGCTCCCTTGTGAGTAGGGTTCCCTTGTTTTTACTTTACGATTTTCTCCATGTTGGCTGTATACAGCCTACATGGAGAAAATGGCCTCCCCATCGGCGCCTGGCTGGGTGCCGTCCCCAACAATCACAATGCCGCCATTACAGCATTGTGATTTGTTTAGCGGAGGGGAGGGAGGCTGTCTGTTTCCTGCGAGGAACAGAGAAGCAGAGACTACACACGACTGGCTAGGGGAAGTTATATATTTTTTATAATTAAAATTACCCCACCCGCGAGTCATGCCGGCCGCAAATGAAAATAGCGTGGCCTCCCAGCCTCCTTCCATACTCTGCAGTGATTAAGCCTTTCAATCACTGCAGAGTATGTAAGGATGCCAAGTGATATGCAGTAGTTTTTAAACATAGAGGGTCTGCTCCCTCTCCCCAACATTGATACAGTAGTTTCTAAACACAGGAGAAATAGGAAGCAATAGCTCTATGTTTAGAAACCACTGCAGAATAAGGTAAATTCTGTAGGCAGTGTGGCTGAATTTAGCAGTAATTCAGTGTTACAACATTCCGACCAGGCCTAATAATTTACGCAAAGGAAATTACTTGAATTTTGCCCGGGCCTCGTTATATTGCAGCCAGAAGTTATGCTGTGGTATATTTAAATATACCATGCAAGTACTCATGTTAAGGCTTATTTGTGTGTTCCTGTGCTTGTCTCAAAAATGCCATATTAAAGCTTCCAAAACATTACTTTATGAAGAGAAAAAAATTGTTAGATTTCAATGCTTGAATATATCGAACCAATGGTAATTATTCTGGATGCATCTCTTTTTGCAATGGCACTAATTAGCAAAAAACAATTGTATGGCATGCAGCCAAATTTATGTTACTGGTTCAGACCAATTTAAGTTTGCATGTCCCTCTATCTGTTGCTGGCTAAGTGGTTCTCTGTGAGCGGCATAAAGATACCTGGAAATTGAACCAATTCTAGGGTTTGCTGTGCCATCAGACTCAAAATGCACTTTACAGATGAGGCCTCCTAAGTCTGAAAATGCATACAGTGTTGCTTGTGGTCACATTAAGCTATTTATATGGCTCACAGTCCCAGATTCCTAGCCATGACCTCTGCCAGATTTCCCTTGGATGTGCTATGTATTACAGTTTTTCCAGGAGGCAGTTGCTGTTATTAGAGTCACTTCTTGCTGGGCGTGGCTAGGGGTTTGGGTAAAGGTAACAACCCAAATTTTCTCTCCAGAAAACTGATGGAGTGGGATGGATGGATCAGTAAACAGTTGGTGGTTCTGCTTAAGAAGATGCAACATGCTTACTCTCACCTAATGCCTTTTCCATTGATTTATGCAGCACCAGAAGGAGCCCAAACTAAAGTCATAAACATGTTTGGCAGCAATTAGAGGCCATGGAGCATATTACTGAACAATATACTCTAATTGAGTTTACCATTATGAAGCTAAATTTGTCACCTGATGTAAACAATATTGTCATTGGTCCGGTTCTGGGTTGAATGAATGAAGGATTGTCAGTAGATATTCTCTCTGTTAACTTTCTACTGGGGTGTGTGGGAATTTGAGTCAGGATTGCAGGATGGATCTACCAAGGATAAAGAGGTTGCTCTGTGGTATTGGAAACTGCATGATGCAGAGGATAGGAATCTGAAGGCTACATACTCTGAGAAGGAGGCATTCACAGGACTGAGCTCCAAACAGTATGGCAAACCTCCCTAAAATTACTCTATTCAGCTGTAAAAGGAGCCAATTTTAAGCGTAACCACTTCTTCACTTTTAATAGATTATATTGGACCCCTCAAAAATAGAGAAGTTTGTACTACCACCAGATATTGTAGGTGTGGCCTTTTAAGAGCTGATGGCCAACACATCTTCTTTAAGTGCCCAGAGATAAAGGCTTACTGGCAAGATGTCAAGGATCTGGTCAACGACATTTTTTAGATGGGTATAACGTTAAGTTTAACCATAGTTTTAATGGGAGTGGAAACCTCTCTCAGCCAACCCCAGAGCAGATCGCAGCAAGCTTTGTTCTTTTACCTTACGCTTTTATCTAGGAGGGAGATCTGTAAGCTTTGGATGGATCCGTCACCTCGGAGAGCGGTGGATTGGCTTCAATTTGTAAGATATATTTGCCCAATGGATACTGATTGTAGACCCTGTGGGACTAATTAAAGCAAGAACTGGGCTGATTTTCAAAGATGGGGTGACATGAGGGCTACGACAGCAATCTAATGATCGGTCCTATGATTATAACTGGGTGCAGCCAGAAACCAGGAATCTGGTCTTGACTGGCGTGGCGTTGGCCAGCAAAAGTATGCATCAGGCCGAGGGATGGAAAGCATATATAGTAGTGGCCTGATCTTGTAGATATAGGGATATGAGGACTACTAAAAACATTTTTCAAAAGCTAAGTTCCTACTGGGATGAAAATATGGCCTATGAGGTGAGAACATATTTATATGCCAGATATATTCCATCAGGGTTTTTTCTCGCTTTGACATCTCCTACTTAGTAATGTTTCTAAAGATTTGCCTGTCCGCTTGGAAGAACCTTATGAAAACTATATTCTGAAGATAATGCTGTGTCATATGAGAACAATGGTAAATTAAGAGGTAGAAACAGCTGATGTGTACAAATGAAGTTAACAAACAACTGCAGAAAATAAAAAACTCTAGTCTATGAATACCTAGATTTATTTCTGTGAGATTATTTGTTTGTGGTTTGATAACTCTTCATGATACTGCGATTACCTCAAATCCCCAACATTAAATTAGTTTTATGGTTACCTTTAGCCTCACTGTAGTGCTTAGAAGAGATCAATTAAAATATAGAAAAAAGGTAACTATATGTCCTATGCTGAGTGACTCTTAACCACATTGCTGCGGCAGTAATTTTTCCGCTGTGCAGCAATTTACAAAAACCCGACCACCGTGGCTGATGACGAGCTGAGCTCTTAATCATCAGCAGCGAAGGGGTTAAAATCCCATATAACAAATTTTAACAACAAAGGGCAAACTTTTACAGGTAAGGATTGACAGATGAAGTGGTTCATTCCCTGTGTTAATTTACATTAAATCACTGATGCAAGAGGCTTCTCTGAGTCTCTTAACATGGCCACAGTGAGACCCATAAAATCAAATGTTCTTATGAGGACTTCTGTCTATATAGTTTGTGTCAAAAGAGAGCTATTGTTAGTAGTAATATGAACTCCAGGGAAGAGTTCTGGTGGGGCAGTTGAGCCCAACAAAAGGTAGATTCGCTGGGGGATATGTCATAGGAGAAAGCTACTCTTGAGTGACACAACCTGGGAGAGACATCTACCAGAGAAGATAAGCCATGGGGAAGAGATCTGAAGGTGCTGGTGGGCAATCAGGCCAATCAGCAAAGAGTGATATGCCCTTGGTGAGTGATCTTAAAATTGTGTTTTGAGCTGTGGGTATTGTGTGCATTGAATGATATACAAAGTAATGAGTTGTGTGTGGAGTTTTGCTTATGAAGAGAGATATACAGTGGTGGGATAGACCTTTGGAAAGAGCTCTACAGATGTGAGATGAGCTTTTTTAGAGAGAACGGTGGAGCTGGTGATCACTGAGAGAAGGAAATCTGCAGAAGAACCTTCACAAATGGATCTGCTGTAGGAATGCCTTGGGTAATAAAAAAAAAATTGTGTCTTGTAAAGCGCACTGCTACCCGCACCGCAGGCCTCGTAGCGCTATAGACCGCTGGGGAACCTGTCCTGGCTTTCCCTGTGAGATAGTCCCTCCTGGGGGTCTCCAAGGTGAAACCAGGCATCCCCGGCGTTTGTGTGGGGCCGTTGTGGAGATGAGGCAAGCTAATGCCCAGAGTTGCCGAGTGTGATCTCTGGTCGGAGTAGGCACCGATGCGAGAATTATCAGTCCGCTGATCCTGGTCCAAGACCCTGCCGCGTCGGGAATCGAACCCTGGTCCCGGGCCGTTCTCTGCTCTCGGGTCTGCCGCCTCTAACCAGTGAGCCACACCTCTCCACAAATAGTAATAGAGCTGCATATGTTTATGTTACGTGGGAGAAATCAACAAGGGGTGATTTATTCTGAATAAAGGAATGTAAGGTGTAGTATGCAATGTGGATGAGCTTGGTGATGTATAATTCTCTATTGATGAGATCTGACGAGGAGGTTGCTTTGGACAGAGGTTTTCAAGTGTGGAAAGCACATGGTGGTAGCACTATAGTATGTGATATGCGATGGTAGAGAGTGACATAGAAGGTGATATTTTTGTTGGGTGATGGATCTGCTGGAGATTATGCACTGATAGTGAAAAATGCTGTGGAAAGTTTACCTTAAGATTTTTCAATACAGTGATGAGATGTGGCTTAGGCCAGAAAGCTGCAATATAGATATGAACTGGGGACACCTACAGGGGTGATGTTAGCCCAAGATATACACGTAAAGTGATATTTCTTGGGACAGGTATATGAAGGGGCTGAGATGTGCCTGGGAGACACATGTAGAGGTAGTAGTAGTCCATGGGAAGGATATGGAAGAATGAGATGTTCCCCAACTATGCATTGGTGATGGTGACTAAGAGAGAGAGAAGCAAGGGATAACAGACCCTGGGAGAGGTGTGTAGGAGGTTGTGTGCCCTTACAGAAAGATGTGCAGGAAGAATGTGTTCAGGAAGAGGCAGCCACAAGGTGAGATATATCCTGGATGAGCTATGCGTACAGTTGAGTGGTACAGTGGCGAGATGCATATGCTGGTTCTGAGAGGTACCTTGGCTTAGATATCTGCAGGAGGGATGGCATGCCTTGGTTTGGAGATCTGAAGAAGTGATGTGTCCAGAGAGGTAGAGAGTCGAAGATGCTGGTGTGAAAGAAGACAGATCTGCATAAGTGATGTGATCTTGGAAAGAAAGATGAAAATGGGGTGAGATGTGCCCTGGGAGTGTTATTGCGTGCATGAACGTGGCTGTTAATAGAAATATGAAATGTTGAGAAGTTCCATGATTGAGAGATCTAAGGTTATACAATGAGTCATGTGATGGAGATCGTTAGGGATAATGTGCCTTGTGTATGATAGTTTCTGGGGTTGATCGCTCTCTGAGAGAGAAGTGTAAAAGAGATTTACCCTAGAATTGAGAGCTCCAAGTTTTGTGAGGTACAACAGGGCCTGCTCTGAGTCTTCATTTTAGTTTCACTTTTTAGCTTGACACTGTTTTCTAATGGTGACTTTTTACAGGATTTACACTTACATGATACTGTACTAGGAAACTATTATACATGCAGTTTTTTCTTAGCCAACATTATTAAAATGTTAATGGTAGACTCTGTCCAATTCTAAGCATATAAAATGCGATGCCTTGTATTTGGTTGTCTGGTTGGAGAAAGCTCTAAGGCTCCAGACAAACCATCACATCAACTTTGCACCTTTGTCACAGTCTGATTGGAAAAGTGATTTTATTATATAAATGGCCTCTGTGTTAAATTCACCAGAGGATCACTTCTGCTGGGATTCTCCTGAAATGTGATACACTGTGACTGCAATGCAGTCCTGCTGACTCTGACCTCTATCCTACAAAGGACTTTAGCCTTTTCTACACAGGCCTGATTCCTGACACATCATACTCAGGTGTGGAGGGTTAGGCTACCCCAATGGATCGGGCAGAGGGTACTCCCACTATGCTCTCGATAGTGTAGGTGGTGTTAGGTAGGAATATAATCATATAGTAATGTTATACTGGTTGAACTTTTTATCTTTTTCACTATTGTTGTAATGCTGGTTACGGTGCTTTGTTTCTTCTGCCGAATATTCACAGAATACTCTTTCCATACAGGAATACAGTTATTTCAGTAAATGTTTGAAAAGCCAATTTGTATCTTATTCGAGTTTACCTTGAGCGTGCAAAAGTAAATGACGAAAGGGTAGATCTGTTTCCACTATTTCCTTGGGAATTAAAGAGTGGTCAGGTTCGAGTTTTCTGATAACATCTGGTACCCTGGTAAGGTTAGGGGTTCAGATGGGGCACTATGAGATAGCTAGGAACTAGACCAACATTTCCAGATGATACGTGTGAACCAAATTCCCATGTTCTGAAGTTTATGTTGTCCAGAACGCACAGTCCTACTTTATTCGTAGGAGGGGAGATCAGCTAATGTGGCATTGGGCCTGGTAGAAAGAAAGTTGCCAGGTTGAAGTGTTCAATGAAAGTGAAATTCACAGTGGGGACCAGTGCCCTTGGAAAAAATCTATTCAAGATAATAGAAATGCATGTGTAATGTATTCTGGGAGTAAAGAGATATGCAGGAGGCAATTCATCCTGAAATATCTGTGGTAGATGAGATTTATCCAGTGGTAAATTCATATGGGTCCAGGAGTGACCTGAAAAATGGAGTGTGAGGTGAGCTGGGTGAGACATATGACGAGAGCAAGAAGTGCTTATTGATAGAGCTATCCATGAAGGGTGTGCAGCATGGCGATTAGCAGGCATGCTGTGGTTGTGAGATAGGCATGTTGTTTTGTGTGATACCAATAATATTTCTAACGAAGACAATAATACCTTTCTACTTTGGTCACTCCTAAATTCTGGATATCACAAGGAGGCAACGTCAAAAACAGGATCAGTGCTCTATGTATGCGCTATGCTCTGCAGTTCGAATCAACTCTAATGAGAGGGCTAAAGAGAAACTGCAGCAAAGAATACAAATAAAACATTCAAATGATTACTTAGAGAACCTGACATTACACAGAGAATGTTTTACAGTAATAAATACGCCTAAAAACAGATCACTCAGGGCCAGATGTAGGTAGCCAAATACCGGTCGGTAACGTCCGGAAAACGGTAATTTCGGCCGTTACCGACCGGTATATTGTAAATGAGGTGTAGGAGTTAAAAATCTACTGATTCGGAAAATATGAGTCTGTATTTTTCCGAATCAGAATTTACTGAATCCTTAGTTACTGAATTCTTATTTACCGAATCGGTAAATAAGAAATGGTACAAAATGTCTATGGAGATGTAGGTAACCAAAAAAATACAGAAGTTCATGAAATTCGGTATTTAGGAGTCGGTATTTACCATGGATTGAAAGCAGGTGGTAACCAGGTGCAGGCTATAAAATAAGGCCCCAAAATACAACAGTGTAACCAGAATGGCGCCATAGCAAGGTGGCTACGGCTACAGGCAGCAGGAGAAAGGGAATGGAGAAGGGAGGTACAAGTGTACAGGCAGAGGATAACACTCTTCCAACTGACTGAGCCAGAGATATTGCAAAGGTACATGCTACTCTCCCAAACCATCCTGGACCTGATCAGGGACCTGCACCCACTCCTGGAGCACCCAACACCAAGGGCGCACGCCATCCCACCCCATGAGCAGGTGCTGTGTAGCCTATACCTGCTTGCCTCTGGTAGTTACCAGAGTGTGATTGCTGCAGTAGGTGGTGTGTCCCAGAGCTGCCTGTCCCGTTTCTTCAGGAAGTTCCTTGAGACCATGATGCAGAGGATGCATCATTATATTCGTTTCCCTGACACACCTGCGGAACTTACGAAGACCAAAACAGATTTATATCAACTGGCACTCTTTCCTCACATGATAGGCTGCATAGATGGCACCCACATCCCACTCTGCCCACCTGCAGCCACAGAACACATATACAGGAACCGGAAGTCAAGGCACTCCATCAATGTGCAGGTGATATGCAACGCTGGCAACATCATTACAGACATTGTGGCCAAATTTCCTGGGAGTACCCACGACTCGTACATATTTCATAACAGTGGGATTTACACACGCCTTGTTACTGGAGAGCTTGGGGATGGATACCTGCTAGGTAAATGACTGTGATACACCCTGACAGTAATAGCAGATGAATGTATCATGAGTATGCAACTAATGGCACTCTCTTTTCCACCTAGGCGATAGTGCATATGCCCTGAGGTCCTTTGTGCTCATCCCCTACCTCAATCCATCTAGCAGGAGTGAGAGGCGTTACAATGTGGCTCACAGATCGACTCGCAACGTTGTTGAACGCACATTTGGACTCCTCAAGAGCAGGTTCCGCTGCCTCCACAAGAGCGGAGGTGCATGCCAGTATACTCCAATCCTGTGCTGCAAAATGATAGCGACCTGTGCCATGTTGCACAATCTTGCCACCAAGGAAGGCACAGAGGTGGAGATCACACATCATGAGGACATTGATGATGACACAGAACAGGCAGAGTCCTATGCAACAGGAGCAGCAACAGCAACAGATGGGAGACTGAGACGGGCAGAGATCACACACCAATATTTCTAAGTAAGGAGACACAGACAGGCTTAGTTTTTGAAGTACCTAGTTTAATTGTCACTACGGCATTTAAATAATACAACACCATGGTACTACAGTGTCTATTATCATGAGTGGGTGGTCACAGTTAACCTCACCGTGACCTGTCCTGTGGGTTGAGGGCATGTTCAATGTTTGCATCTACGCACTACAGTGTGGGATGCAGGAGGCTGGGTCTCAATGCTTTCGGTGGTGCCTGGGTCAGCAGATTGGCGCCTGCTGCTCCTACGCATTTCAGGGACTGGAGTGCTAGAGCCACTCCTGCTGGTGGAGTCTTCTGTGTCCTCGACACTTGTGTCTCCAGCAGTGGCTGCCTGTTATGTGAGCATCAGCTCCATGGCGGAGGTGACTCTCCCCATCCCCCTTGACAAATCCGTGCAACAGTGCACAATTGCAACCTGCATGGTGACAGAATGCCGGCACAGCAGGGAGGTTGCAGTAGCAAAGCGGTCCATTGCTTTTGTCTGTTGCTGCATACACTGATGATCCCTGCGCCTCTCTGAGTGGTCTCCAGCTAATTTGTCGCAGAGAGCACTCATGCAGTGGGTCATGTCCGTCATCCCCTTTGCCATGGACTGCATTGCCTCTGTCATGTTGCCAATACCCTGGTCTATGTTTGACATCTTGCCATGTATGCTGCGAACCTGCCTGTTAACTGCTAATATTGCCTTTGCATGCACGCACTGAACTTTTACCATGGTGGCCTCAAGACCGCAGAAGACCCCCTCACCATCTTGGCCTTCGCTTCTCTCCCGTGCCCTTCAGCCTCGGACACTGGCCCGCACAGCTCCTGAAGTAGTCTGTTGCCCAGCATTGTCAGACACAGGTGGATTACTTGGCATGACACCCTCCTCATCTTCCTCATCTGTTGTTTCAAGAATCCTGAGAGGGGGCACATCAAGCCTCCTTGGCCTTCCCTGCACAGATGACTGTGATGTTGGTGTGGGGGGTAGTGCTGCTGGTTCCGACTCTTGTGTCCCGAACAATAGAGGTGACTGAGGCTGTGGTGTGGTGGGTTGCTCAGGTGTAGTGGCTGCCTGTGCTGTGGTTGTGTCTTGCTCAACAGTGCTATGACCTGCTCTGTCTTTTGTCTTCTCCCTCCTCTCAGTTGTCGGTGGCCTCTCCTCCCTCTCCTGTGCTGTACTGCGCAATGCCTCTCCTGTGGACAGATATGGACATTGGGTCAGTGGTGTAGTTCACCTGTGTGTCATGATTAAATCACATTCATATCACACAATTGCCTAGTCATCTTCAGCTTCTGTAAGTAGTGTGTTGCATGCCTTGCTGAATTCTATGGTGACTGCATTGATGTATGTACCTATGACTACATCTCCCATGATGCATTGCCGGACATAAGTGAAACCTGTTCTGGAGTGTGATGCAGACACACACAGTGGGGAAGAGGGACAGGGAAATGGGTGGGGATTTATGTCCATGCATCTTACCTCGTTACCTTGCAGCTCTGGCAGAGCTGTCAGCGTCCCCAATCCCATGGATACTTTCTGGCTCCAGGCTGGATTCAACCAGCTCCTCAAGGTCTGTCAGTCTTGGTGCTCTGTTTTTACCTCCACCTGTGGCTGCAGCTTCTTTTTTCTGTGCAGCAAGTTTTTTCTTTGTGATGATCCGCAGACCGTACCATCTTTTTTTGAGGTCATCTATGTCCCTGTGGGTGACCCCAATGGCATTTACCTTGGACTGGATGTCAAGCCAGGTGGTACGTTTCACAGACTCTGCAACATGCAGTGACTTTTTTCCAAAAATTTGGGTGTGGTGTTTAACCACCTCCTCAACCAGGACCTGCAGTTCTGCTGGGCTGAACTTGATTTTCCTCCTGCGCTCAGCTGCATCCTTCTGGCCATCCTGGGTCTCCATTCTGCTACTCAGGTATGCTCTGGGAAGCATGCTCCTCGGTATTTCCTCCTGGTCTCAAAACAGTTCAGTTTCTCTGCACCTGCAAGGGTGTGGCCACTCCAAGGTACTGGCCAGGGGTGGTTGCATCTGATTGGTTTGTACCTCTGTGGCTTTGTTGTGGGGTGTGGTGGGTGTTCCTGATTGGTTCACAGGCTCACATGGTTTATTTTTATAATTACTGATTCAGTATTTACCGAATCGGTATTTACTGAATGGTAAATCCCATTCATTCCTATGGCCCAGGAGGACCATAGAAATGAATGGGTATTACTGATTCAGTATTTACTGATTCGGTAAATACCGATTCAGTAAATACCGAATACATATTCCGAGTGTTACCGATTCGGTAAATTTTACCAATTTTTTTCCTACATCCAGTTTTCCGATTCTGAAATACTGATTCAGTATGACTCAGTATTTAAGAGTCAGAAAACTGATTTTACCTACATCTGGCCCTCAGTATCATAAATGTATTTTGTCAGGTTCCAGTTGATGTATTTCATTATTTTAATGCCTGCTGCATCAGGTAGGGTGTTTGGTCTACTGTTAAAGCATTGTGTTTGGTGTTAAATACTCAAAGCTCATCAATGTTTTGTGTTTTTGCATAGACTGCTACAGTAGAGCCAATTAAAAATGAAACACATAGCTATAAGAATATAAGTCGCACCACACCACGAAGAAAACATGGTCAAATGGTCAGGTATGTACCACTAGCAGAAGATTGGATCACAGAACAACAACAGTGAAAATGAGTTTCACATCTTCAGAGTATCTTGAGGGTCCTATTAGGTCTGGAGGGAACAATTTGAGTAATTTTTTAATAGACAGGCAGAAACTCATGTATTCATTGATGGTCAGGAATGTGTCTCCCTAAGATCCCGGTTGCCCAGCAGATCCGCTCACACACTCTGGCACATGTTTGAGATACTTGAACTGTTGTTAGCAGTAGGGCCATTAAATCTAAAATTAAATTAGTCAAACAGATATACTGAATTTATTAGGACATCCATGAAATCTATACATATTGTTAACAGTGGTTATTTTTAGGTAAAAAGTTCTCACTTTTAAAATCAATAAGAAACGCATTAACACTAAGGCAACATCTAGATATTTCTTCCACCTGCAACACTGCCTCAGAGCAAATAGAAAACTTTTTTTAAACTTTATTTTCCATTTCCATAATACAAAAAGTCACAGCATTCATATATGTACTACACTGCTGCACCGCAGATGGTAACTCCACGTTGAATCATACAATGAATATTGAAATCATTTGCAGAGATTGTCTCCCCCACCCTCCAACCGGCTTTGCATCAGTAACTGCCTATTTATGTAACCAGAACACCCAGACAATGCTTTCCAACCTCACAATAATCATCTGTAATCGGTTGAGCTCCTCCCCCCAGGAAGAAATATACATAACAATGGATGCATCTGAAAGGCGTATGCCCACCCTGTAGTTTGTCACCCCACTCCTGTAGGGACCAGCCCGTCTGGGGCTTGTGAAGTGGGGGTGGTGTTCATGTCCACTAAATAGGCTTTGAAGGGGCCCCAAATATCCTTTGGATGCGACACTACAGGTATGGTGTCTGCATGCAAATCACTTTTTGTGTTATAGTAGTCTAAACACTGGAGCCAGGCCATTGTTGTGGGAGGGGCCTTGCAGCCCCATTTAAGGGAAATCTCCCACTTGGCAAGCAGGAAGGCTATTGCAGTAAATTTACGAACGGCTTAGGGAAGCTTAGTACACAGGACAATAATGCAAACTCCGGTGAGAGAGCCATTTCCCCATCAATCATCCTAACTATTTCAGTGTAAATCGAACGCCAATATGTCCCAATCTTTGCGCAGTTCCAAACTAAGTATGTAAAGTCTGCATGTGGTGCGTCACACTTTAAACAAGCGCGTGGTTTGCTAGTGTGTATTTCTTCTGGGGACATGTAGACCCTCCAAAAGAATTCAAAGTGTAATAACAGTGTCTGCTGTTTAAGGAAATTTCTTTAATTTGTGCACAGCTAAAGTCCCAGTATGTGTCTGGAATAGGATGCCCCAAAACCTTTTCTCAAGCCTCCCTGATCTTGGTGTCTCTTTCAGGAACTAGTGTTATGCATGAACTATACATTTTCTAAATCAGTCGGACACTAACCGGGTAAGAAATTACAGTGGTTAATAGGCTGGTGCCAAGGGAGATGCTGTAAATGTAGCCCTAAGTGTGCTTCACACCTGTTGAAGGATGAATTTGTCCATAAACGTAGCTTGACTAAATCTATCCTCCTCGTCTCCGTCAAAAACATGGCCTTCTGGTAAAAGGTCGCCGATCTTGCTGATTGTAAATTTGGTTAGAGTGCGCTGCACTATTTTTTAGTCATGATGCATTATTAACAAGCATTTGCAATGCAATGGTCTCGGCATCATTAAAGGTAGAGCTATTGGCATTGCTCATGACATTTTTTTTCTTTAAATCAAAAATAAATGGGCATTGTCATTAACATTGCCAATACACAGCACTCTGCACTCAACAGCACACAATGCTCTGCACACTTGCTCTGCACACTCACTACTCTGCACACTCACTACTCTGCACACTCACTACTCTGCACACTCACTACTCTGCACACTCACTACTCTGCACACTCACCACTCTGCACACTCACCACTCTGCACACTCACCACTCTGCACACTCACCACTCTGCCCTCACCACTCTGCCCTCACCACTCTGCCCTCACCACTCTGCACTCACCACTCTGCACTCACCACTCTGCACTCACCACTCTGCACTCTGCCCTCACCACTCTGCCCTCACCACTCTGCCCTCACCACTCTGCCCTCACCACTCTGCCCTCACCACTCTGCCCTCACCACTCTGGACTCACCACTCTGCACTCACCACTCTGCACTCACCACTCTGCACTCACCACTCTGCCCTCACCACTCTGCCCTCACCACTCTGCACTCACCACTCTGCACTCACCACTCTGCACTCTGCCCTCACCACTCTGCCCTCACCACTCTGCCCTCACCACTCTGCCCTCACCACTCTGCACTCACCACTCTGCACTCACCACTCTGCACTCACCACTCTGCCCTCACCACTCTGCACTCACCACTCTGCACTCACCACTCTGCACTCACCACTCTGCACTCTGCCCTCACCACTCTGCCCTCACCACTCTGCCCTCACCACTCTGCCCTCACCACTCTGCACTCACCACTCTGCACTCACCACTCTGCACTCACCACTCTGCACTCTGCACTCACCACTCTGCACTCACCACTCTGCACTCATGCACTCACCACTCTGCACTCAGCACTCACCACTCTGCACTCACCACTCTGCACTCTGCCCTCACCACTCTGCCCTCACCACTCTGCCCTCACCACTCTGCCCTCACCACTCTGCACTCACCACTCTGCACTCACCACTCTGCACTCACCACTCTGCACTCTGCACTCACCACTCTGCACTCATGCACTCACCACTCTGCACTCAGCACTCAGCACTCTGCACTCACCACTCTGCACTCACCACTCTGCACTCACCACACTGCACTCACCACTCTGCACTCACCACTCTGCGCTCTGCACTCACCACTCTGCACTCACCACTCTGCACTCACCACTTATCCACCGTTCCCCTCGCCCCCCACCCACCCCCTCAATTAACTGCGCATGTTGCATACAAACTGCACAGAGCAGACGTACTTTTTCGTCGGGCCAAATGCTTCCATTGTAGCTATGAGTTCGACTTCAGCATGATTGCAAAACGCTAAAATAAGTATAAATTGAAGTGTGCAGAGGTCCTGAGGCACTATGGGTGGGGTGTCGAGCACAGCAGGCCCGGGGGCGGATCTAGTCCAAACTTTAAACATAAAAGGCCACTCGCACAACAGGTTGGTTGTATGTGCCTTAAGTGGACAGCGTTAAAATGCAGCCTGCATCCCGCTCTCCTGGGCTTGTGTTGGACACGCCACAAAGGGTCACGGCTATGTGAATATTCGCCATGCCTTTCCCACGCTCAACGCCGTTTTAAATTCACCCCTAAACTAACTGGCACACGTGGTGCAGAACGTGGGAAAACACAGAAGCCCTTGTTTCACATGGACAAAAGCATTAAATGTGCTGGAGAAATACCTTAACGCATTTTAATGTGACGCAAAATGCTCAAGGGTTTTAAAGAAAAAAAATCCCGATAAGTTTTTAAAGAGAAATTCCCAATAGGCCATACGTTTTCCATGAATTAATATAGTTAGTAAATGTCTAAAATAAATTATTGTGGCTGCAATTTTTTAATTTTTTTTTGGTGTGGGGGCAGATAAGTGAAAGCCCTGCTTAAGCCCAACCTGTTTGCAGTTTTCTTGCGCGGCCGCCCCGGAAGTCAGGCACGGTCGCCTGTGACGGGGGCGGGGCCACGTTCACACCGGAAGAGGAGGCAGGCGGAGTCGTAGCGTCTCGCGGCCCGGGGCTCCTGTGAGCGGTGTAGAGCCCCGGGGCCGCGCCAGCAGGAGGTTGGGCGCCGCGTGCTGAGGTAAGGTAGGTGCACGTATGTGTGTGTGTATGCTCGTGTGTGTGTGTGTGTATGTATGTGTGCGACGGTGACGGCGGGGGAGGGGGAGGGGGAGGGGGGGGCCTCGGTGCACTTGTGTGTGTGCGCGCGTGTGTGTATGAGTCAGGGGTGGTGTCTCTGTATGTATGTATGTGCGTGCGTGCATGGGCGCGTGTGTGTGTGTATGCGCATGCGTGTGTGGTGCTTGCGCTTCCCAGGAGACAGCGCCTGGCCACAGCGCGCGTTCCAGTTACAAATCGCCTGGAAGGATGCGCGTGGCCAGGACTGTCTCCTGGGAATGATAGTCGCTGACAAAAGATCTCGGCGGAGACGCGCTTCCGCGCGTTGACGCCGAGACCTAAAAAACGGAATTTCAGAGGAATTTAGGGGCATATTACCAAGCAATAGCGATAATTATCGCTATTGCTTGGTTAGAGACAAAAATTTACCGCTGAAATGCGGCGATTTTTATCGCAGATAAACCTTGGTATTAACAAGGTTTATCGCAAATGCGATAAAAATTGGCCGCAATGCATGAATATCACTGAAAAGTCAGCGATATTCATGCATTACTGAGCTAATGCTCTTAGCCATGTTATCCACCTCCCATTGGATAACATGGCTAAGAACTGCTCAGGGCAGGTGTTAGCTTTTGGAGATATTCACGCTTAGCGCGAATATCTCCAAAAGTTGGTAATAGGAGATAGCGATATTAGCGACTGTTTCCAGTCTCTAACATCTTGGCACGCCCACTTTGCATGTCATTAGTGATAACTATCACTGGCATGCAAAGTGGGGCCCAAGATGGTCGCTATCTCCTACTAGCTGTCGCTAACTGGTGTTAGCGACAGCTAGGTAATAGGGAGATAATTTTATCTCCGCTTTCTTGGCTTTTAAAGCCAAAAAAGCGGAGATTGACCCTCTTGATAATATGCCCCTTAGTGTATTCGCGGGTGTGATTCTAACCAATTTCTGTCAGGCCCAGCTGGTTGTGGAAACAGTTTGAATGTCTCTAGGGTCTCTTGGAAGGCCGTGAGGTAATACTGTTTGAAGTTTCGCAGGCAACACCACATCAGCCTCAGGTCTTGAGTAGGGCAATCTAGCATCCGGATGGTACCAGGAGTGTGCAAAGCTGAACAGCGCTACCGGGTAATATATGTGAAAGTTCGGAACCCCAAAACCTACCCTGGCATAAGGCAATGTCATAGTTTCCCAGCAGTCGCTGGGATTCCTGCCACCCCAAGTTAAGCAAATCAAATGGGACTGAAGTTTAAGAAAAAAGCTGTTGGGAAGCAGAATCGGAATATTATTGAACAAGTATAAAAACCGAGGGAGGACGATCATTTTGATCAAGGCGACTCGAACTGCCAGCGAGAGAGGGAGGCGAAGCCATCTTTCAACTTGCTCTTCCAGAGTATGCATCGTGGGACCATGGTTTAGTCTAATTATCTGGTCTGTATCTCGATGGATATGTATCCCTAGATACTGTGTTAAGTCGGAGCACCAGTCAAGAGGGAACCCACAATCCCATCTCTTGGTGATGGGATCGATCGGAAAAATCACAGATTTCTCCCAATTGATCTCCAAGCCATAATGCAACCCAAAACGAATGATCTCCCTGATGAGAGGTTCAATGTTCTTCTCTGGGGTGTGTACATAAAGTATAATGGTAACTTACTGTTACAACGCAACTTTTACGTCGTAATGCTGTTACAACGCAGCTTTTACAACGCTGGTTCCATTACATCGGATGCTATTACAACGCAGGATTTTACATAGCAGATGCTATTACAACGCATACCATTACATCGTAAGTATTGGTAAGTATATATTTTTATTTTATTTTATTTAATATTATTTAATTAATTTAATTAATATTAATTATAAATAAATATATTTATTTATGTTTTTTAATATTATAAATTAAATATATTAATTTAAGTAATTTTTAAAATAAGTATGAGTATAGGAGTATATGTTTTGGGGTACTGAGGTATATGTTTTGGGGTATAGGGGTATTTTTAGGTTTTAGGGCTGGGTTTGGGTTTTGGGGTACAGGGGTATTTTTAGGTTTTAGGGCAGGGGTTGGGTTTTGGGGTACAGGGGTGTTTTTAGGTTTTAGGGCAGGGTTTGGGTACTGGGGTACAGGGGTGTTTTTAGGTTTTAGGGCAGGGTTTGGGTTTTGGGGTACAGGGGTGTTTTTAGGTTTCAGGGCAGGGTTTGGGTTTTGGGGTACAGGGGTGTTTTTAGGTTTTAGGGCAGGGTTTGGGTTTTGGGGTACAGGGGTGTTTTTAGGTTTTAGGGCAGGGTTTGAGTTTTGGGGTACAGGGGTGTTTTTAGGTTTTAGGGCAGGGTTTGGGTTTTGGGGTACAGGGGTGTTTTTAGGTTTCAGGGCAGGGTTTGGGTTTTGGGGTACAGGGGTGTTTTTAGGTTTTAGGGCAGGGTTTGGGTTTTGGGGTACAGGGGCGTTTTTAGGTTTCAGGGCAGGGTTTGGGTTTTGGGGTACAGGGGTGTTTTTAGGTTTTAGGGCAAGGTTTGAGTTTTGGGGTACAGGGGTGTTTTTAGGTTTCAGGGCAGGGTTTGAGTTTTGGGGTACAGGGGTGTTTTTAGGTTTCAGGGCAGGGTTTGGGTTTTGGGGTACAGGGGTATTTTTAGGTTTTAGGGCTGGGTTTAGGTTTTGGGGTACAGGGGTATTTTTAGGTTTTAGGGCTGGGTTTGGGTTTTTGGGTTCAGGGGTATTTTTAGGGTTTATTTTTTTTAAAGTACGACTTTAATTAAATTAAATTAATTAAATAAATTATAATTAATTAAATTTATTAAATCAAATTAATTACAATTTTAAGATTAATTCAATTATATTAATTAAATTAAATTAATTAAATTTAAATAATTACTATTATAAAATGTATTAAATTAAATTAAAAAATTTATATTAATTTAATTATATTACATTAATTCCTATTTAAAATTAAATTAAACTTATTTAAATAAATTATATTAATTACATTTTTACAATTATTTTAATTATATTAGTAAAATAAAATTAATTAAATTAACTTAATTACATTTTTTTTTAAAAGTTATACTTACCTATTCTTACGATGTAATGGTATGCGTTGTAATAGCATCTGCTATGTAATATCCTGCGTTGTAATGGCATCCGATGTAATGGAACCTGCGTTGTAAAAGTTGCGTTGTTACAGCATGCGTTGTAAAATAACGCGTTGTAACATCATAGATCCAAGTATAATATCATCCGCATAGTGAGACACAAGCAAAGGGCCAGTCTTGAACTGTAGTCCTCTATGAAGATGACATTCTTGAAAGTGCCTAACCAGAGGGTCCATTGCGATAATAAAAAGTAACGGGGAAAGCGGGCACCCCTGTCTGGTGCCCCCAAAAAAGGCACAAAGGCCACGACAATGTACCGTTCAAGCGCAGACTAGCAGTGGGGTTCTGGTATAGGAGGGCAGAGAGAGCTTTAAAACCCTTTGGCATGCCAATTTTGTGCATCACTGCCAGGAAAAAAAGGCCATTTCAAAGAATCAAAGGCCTTTATGGAGTCAAGTAATATCGCGGCAGCCGGCACCTCCAGTGAAATTCTATGCATGACAGCAACTAGCGTCCTCAGATTCAGGGCGGTCGGTCTATGGAGAATGAAACCAGATTGAGCTGGGAAAATTATCTTGTCTAATAACAGGGCTAGACGTGATGCAATCATTTTGGCCAAGGTTATATAATCTAAGTTCAGGAGCGAGAGAGGCCGATATGCTCCTTATAATGACAGATATTTACCCGGCTTGGGAAGTAGTATAATTACTGCTTCCCGTAGTGTGGGGGTAGTTTGAGGCTTCATTATAAACTTCGAACAAATGCAGTACCAATAAGTCTATATAATCCTTATAAAAATCTCAAGAAAATCCATCTAGTCCGCAGGCCATGGATCCATTGATCGGGTCTATCGCGCTGGAGATTTCCTTTTTAGAAAAGGGTACCGCAGGGAACTCCTGTATAACTTTTTCTAGCCAGACCTCCGCAATCTCAGCCAGTAGGTTGCTTGTGCAGAGCCATCATTGTCTTTCCAGGAAGTGTACAAGTTTATGTAGTATGATAAAAATTTATCTTGTGTTTGCGGTGTGCTCGTGAGACTGTCTTTCAGGGTTGCGAATCTCAGTGACATAGGCGCGTCCGGTGTGGGGTTTCAACAGCCTGGCCAAAGTCTGCCCTGGCCTATCCCCCTCTCCATATCGCCGGGCGTTACTCTATTCGGTTAAAAAAAGAATTTCCCTTTCTGTGTCCTCCCTAAATTCTGTCAGTAGGGTCAATCTAGTGCCATATTGTGTGGTGTCGGGTCAGGCAACCTGCTCCCCATCTAGGTCTTCTAATTTTCGCACAATGCTCATAATCGTAGCTCTGAGATCTTTTAATACTCCTGCATGTTTAGAAAAGCAAAAGCCATGGAGGTAGGCCTTAAAAGCCTCCAAGAGTGTTGCCCAAGTAGCAACTGAGCCCATGTTTAATTCAAAATATTCATCACTAGCTACCTGAAGTTCTGCTCGAAAGAGGCCCTCTAGCAGTGCCCGTCCAGGGAATCTCCACTGTCTTTCTACCCCTTCAGGCCTAGGGAACAGCAGCCCAAAAACCACCGGGGCATGGTCCGAATACGTTCTGGGGAGTAGTTTAATACCTTTGTACCAAGTAGACAAATTTGGAGTAATTAACCAATAATCTAATCTGGCCCAGGTATCATACTGGGTGGCGTAATGTGCGTAGGTGGGGGTGGTTTGATGTCATCACCACCAAATATTTAACAGTCCAATTGAATCACAAAGCTCAAACAGAGCTTTGCGCGCTTGTGGCTTAGCATCTGAGGAAACTGTCTAGTTTTGGTTCGATTAGTAAATTAAAATCTCCCCATGCATATAAACTCTGCCTCCATTTGCAGAATGTGGAAATGTACATCATGAAAATACTCAGGACAATCTATGTTAGGGCCGTATATGTTCACTAGGGCTACACAGTGGCCTATTTTTTGCCCTGTTACCATGGTGTAGCAGCACTCTGTATCATTATGTACTTTATGTAGGTGAAATGGCAAACGTTTATGTATTAAAATCGCTGTACCATGAGCATAGGTGCGGAACCCAGCGAAATATCTATGTGGACCCCAAGTGGAAGTAAACAAAGTAACCTCTGTTCTAGGGACGTGAGTCTCTTGCAGAAATGCAACATCAATCCCATGACTCTGTATTTATTGCACTACATTCCTTCCTTTCTTTGCATTGTTCAACCCCCTAACATACCAAGTGATAACCTTAAGGTTGGAAGAGGTAGGTAAATCATCTATAGCAGACATATTGTTCTGTTAAACATTGTATTTAAATTGTTGGCGGTATTAACATGGCAAAGTGTACACCTAATGAAATGGAGCAGCAGAAAATATAGCCAGGAATATGGTAAACCCCCTCTCATCCCTGCACACCCTGAAGCAGGGAACATCCCCAGTAAGCGTACAGTTAGCTACCCCAAACAAACCATTCAACACTGAAGAGAGATAAGTATCCGAACAAATTATCAACATCGTACACAAAAGTGTGCTAAACACAGGGGGGTTACAACACTAATAAGTACAATGACAGTCCATCAATTAAGATAGCACAGCTACATCTTGTTCAGAGATACCGAAGGCCACACTCCTGTGCCTGTACTGTTCTGTAGAGAAAAGCTCCACACCGGCAGCAGAGCCACTATGTGAGGGGGGAGGATTCTGCTGCATCTTTGCCACCAGGCTAACTGCCACCCTTGTAGCCTCTGCAAAATTCTTGTACTGCTGAAGGAGACTCAAATATTCGGGATCGGCCCTCAATATCAACATGAAGATGTGCCAGGTATAAAAGCCCGTATCGCAAGCCCAAATTGCGTAGCGTCGCCTTCACACTTTTATATTTATGCCTCTCCTCTTGCACCATAATAGTAAAATCTGGGTACAATGATAGCGTGGAATCCTGCCAGCTTAGTGAGCTCTTTTTCCTTGCTAGTCGCAGCGCAGTGTCCCTGTCGCAGAAATTTAGCAGGCGCGCAATTATAGGTCTAGGGGGGCAGCCAGGGTTAGGGCAATGGCCTAGTGAGCAATGGGCGCGCTCAACAATGAAAACTGAGGTGAAAGCTTCTCTGTCAAATAGATCAGCTGGTAGGTTTTCCACAAACTGATCCAAACGACCAGTATAGGAAGTTTCTGGAACGCCTAGGATGCGCAGGTTATTCCGTCTACTGCGGGATTCTAAATCCTCGTTTTTAATTGCACATCCTTGAGAATCTTTTCGAATCATTCAAGCTTGTGCACAGCCTGAGCGGACCCATCCTCCAAGTCTTACATCCTCACCCCAACAGTGTCCAGACGCTTCTCATGAACTTCAATCTAGGCGCCTAGATTGTCCAAACGTTTGTCTAAAATGTCAATTCTGCTGTCCAAGGCTTTCAATCCCGTGCAGAGCTCCTGCAGCAGAAAGTCTGGGCTTGTGGATTGATCCACTGGGGGATCTGTGGCAGAACCCCCAGCAGCCATATCTGTGTCAGTAGTAGGGACCCTCTCCGTCACCTTGGGAAACTGCAATATAAATTGTTTCGGGACTTTACGCCCATGCCTTCTCGACCACGTCCACTAATGTGCACACTCAGTGCGCCAGCCAGAAGTTTCCTTAGGGTGCAAAAACCAGTGTAGAAGCGAGGGGGCAGGCCGTGATGGTCGCAGGAGTGAAGCAGGTGACCCAGAGAGGGGCTCTGTGCAGCGGGCCATCTCATCCATATATCAATTTGGGGCACTCAGCTGCAACACACCGCCCACACACAAAACGCTGTCTCGTTGCAGACCAGGATATTAGGCAGCTTCATCCCTAATTGTTTAAACCTCAGATACACCGGCAGACCTTAGTTCATGGCAAACAGACATTGACAAGGCCCACATGTTGTTGGGCTCCTACCCATCACCGATCTCATGGCTGCAAACTGAAGAGGAGGGCTGATGTGTTGTTGTACCCCCTTCACACCCGTCCGCATCCCAGGCTCGCCTGCAACTCCTGTTGCCGCAGGGCCTCAGGCATCACCGCCGGGCGGGCCCCATGCACTCAACTCGCGGGTCCCACCGTATTGGCAAATCTGAATCTTGTGGGGAGTAAAGGTAGTAGCCAGGATAGCCCTGCTCACCTCGCCGCTCACTCTGGTGTTCTGTTTGGTGGGGGTTCACTGCCGCTCGGCGAGTCCGCAACACAGCTTTATGCTAGGCCGAAAGCCAGGGCCTGGATTTGGTCACAGGCTCCAGCGCGCAGCTCCGCTCTGTGAAGTTGATCAGGCCCGGTCTCAACGATGTTTACTCATCCGGGGCCAACTGTCCCAGCCTCGCTGAGTCACCAATGCCTTGCAACACTACTGCATTTGTCTCCCATGATCTAGGGGACGTCTTTGGTGCTTATAAATTAAGTTTCTTCAGGCACTACAGAGGAGCTTCAAAGCTGCACGGCCATCGTGGTCAGCAGCTTAGCCGCCCCCTGAGTAAATAGAATACTTTATTAAAAGTGGATGTAAAAATTGCCTCCTAGCCAAAAGAGAGGACAATTCAACAATCATAACCAACTACAAAATGAATTACCCAGGAAGCAAAAACATCTACCCTAACTTTCTTTAATAGCATCTAATAATATTTTAATTCTACATTCAGGATTTACACCCACTCCAATTTTTGTGATCTTCACAAGCAATATTTGTTGTGGAAATTCTTTTAAATATTCAAATTATTTGAATTTCACGAAATAATCTAATGTTGACCGATCCTTCCCCATGCTCCTACTTGATGATAGTTGTGGACAAACATTGTAAGCTAAACGTACTATGAGACACAGTAAGAGTGCCATTGGCTGACGGAACTAAATAAGAGTTTCACCTCAGGTTTATCCCTTAAAAATTGGACTTAAATCCAAAAGAGAAAGTTTATGTTTTGGGGCTATTCTTCAGGCTAGCAAATAATTCAAAGCTCTGATCTTAGCTTCTGCTTCCCAAGATGGTTTATTGAATTCAGTTATAAATGCCTGTACCGTTGACGACTAAGGGAGGCCTAAAGCCTCTTTTTATAAACTCTACCTTCAAGGAGCCCAAAAATGGACTCCCCATCAAGAACCAAGAGGGAGCTGCTGTACAAGGCCATTGACAAACTTTCCCCTCAGTAGCTTTTACCATATAATCCAATCAAAAACTACCATATAAAGCATTTAATTTGACTAAACTTCCAAGCATAGTGAATGTTTTTATATTCTTTTTCAGTTCGTTGCCCAAGAGAATTAACGACTAAAGCTCATCACTAAATAAAAATATAACTCACCTACTTCCAATTTCGTTTCACCAATCAACGATTCAGTTTGAAAACGATTTCTCCTAAACACTATAATATTGGTTATATCTTTATTCAAACCAAGTTATTTGTATTCATTTATGATAGTAGAGGAAGAACCAATCATACATTGCACAGTGCCACACCAAATTATTGCAGCGCCGCAAACTGCCCAAATCTTCCTTAACTGAAGATAAGACCAACCCACAGGGTCGTGTGGTCGGTCATAAAATAATCTGTAACGGCAACCATTTACCATTACCCCTAGCACTGATGTAGATCTAGTGAAGACATCAAGGCATGGAATGTACAAACAAAATAACCGTGCATGGGTGTCTCAATTATTTTCCCAGCAGGTTTTGGAGCATGAATCAGGCTGAGCTGCCACTCACCTGTTCATGGGCCATTATGTGGTATTTTTCAATTCTGCGCTATTGCCTGCAGCTGGAAAGTTTAGGGTTTATTGAGCGAGAATTATACCTAATTGGGATTACATTCATGGGGTAAACATGGCCTCGTGCAAGGGAACAGAGTTTCGTAAACTTGGTGCGCCGCATGATTAACAAAAAAGTTGTGGCTGGAGAACGTCCACGTGGTTCTGAGAACCAGCAACCAATGTATCATATATGGCTTCAGTCATAGGCAGCAAGAAAATCAGACGTAAACTTGCCCGGCCCAATGCTTGCCATCTGCAAGAATTAGTCCCAAGGGGAACTGAATGGGGCCATTATTTCTCGTCTTGTGCTGGCTGTGTAATTCCTGTGGCGGTGAAACAGTAGACAGTAATAGGAAAACATAATACTTGTGTGACCGGTCTGTTATTGGCTGGCTGGGGCGGTGTGTATCTTGTTCGTGAAATGAGGAGTTGTGCAGACAGCTTAAGGGGTGACAGACTTTGCTGTCCAAAATGCTTCTGGGACTACGAGCTCTGAAACTGAAGTACTCCCTGGAACAGAGGACAGACCCAAGGAAAGAGTTTAAAATGCTCCTTATTGGCGTCTGAGAAGCAGAAAGAGCTGGTGCGCTAGTCACCTAAAACCTAGCGCGCGCTGGCAGCGCATCCTGAAAAAGGAAAGGGTCGACTGAATTTACTGTGTGTGGCTTATTTACTGGCCTCTGATAGGGTACTAGGGCATACAATTCCCCTTGCGTAGTGCGCCTCGCCTCACCTTTGACCTTAAGCATCCAGAATATTGTGTGATCGGAACTGCATGTGGAAATGCGCGTTTTTTTAATCCTCTCGGCAGCAGCGCACAGAGAAACCGATCCTCGGTATCTGCGCGTCCGAGTCTCTCATCAGCCCCTCCATTTTCATCGGGCTGCATTTCAGCCCCTGCAGCCTAATTGCGCGGGCGAGGCGCTCTCCTGTAATTAAACACCGGCCAGTTGACCAACAGGCTGGCACTGAGTCCCGGCTGGCGATGCGCGTAGCTGACGGATATCTTACTCCGACGCTCGCAGTTTCTAGGGAGTGATGTATGTATATAAACATATATTTATATATTGTAACACGATCCAACTTTGTGTCGTTAGAAAAACGGCAAGCACGCAGGTAATCCGATGTTCAGAATTTCTTTATTGCAAAAAAAAAAAAACATATATATATGTATATATGTATGTATATATATAGATATATATATATATATATATATATATATATATATATATATATATATATATATATATATATATATATATTTGCTTCACCCGCGAATGTGGCTCTCTTGGCCCCGTCACAAAGAGCTCATTACACAACGAATTTGAAGCAACTTCTCTTTGTCGATTTACGAAAAAAAAGCACCATTTGCTGCTGCGTGGAGGAAGCAACGCAGAGCCCTATTTACTAAATATGGCCTGCCACTCTTCTCGTCCCCTGCGCTGGCAGTCGCCAAGGCTGCCTAGTATCACACACACATTCCTGAGACCTGTAGGCCTTATTTACAAGGAATTAACGCAGTGCAGTGTTGCAAGGCATTTGGCTGCGCGTCTCTGCATTAATTCCGAAGCAAAGGGATGCGTCATATCTACAACAATATGATGGATCCCTTTGCTCTCCCCTGCGCTGGGCACAATTAGCTGCCATGCACCAATGCAGCCACCCTTGTGCCATGGTGCAAGGGTGCCTGCGTCACAGGTATGATTTTTTGTGTGCAGGAAGGGTCACCTTCCTGCACAAAAACAATCACAAGAGGTGATTAACTCTTACCATGCGTGCTGCAGAATGCAGCACGCATAGAAAGAACAAAAAACACAAGATGAAATGAAAACATTTCTCCTCGTTGCATCTCCCCTGGGGAAGCGTAGCATTATGACGCATTTCCAGGTTTACAATTTCTCGTAAATCTGGAAATGCGGCAGAAGCTATGGGTGTTGCATGGGAACACCCACAGCAACACCCATGGCACGCCCCTTTCACGCAAAGTGTTGTGTGATAAGGGGTCATGTTTACAAGGACATGAAAAGCTACGCAGGGTGGCTTTAAGTGTCCTTGTAAATATGGGCCAGCAGGTTACGCCACTGGTGGTCACTAAAAGTGATGCACCAGCGGCGCAAGGGGCTTGTAAATAAGCTTCTTAGTGCAAAGGAGCGTTGGTGCTGTCTAGCATAGGTTTTCGACCCTTTAGTACAAAATCCTAGGCCTAGACATTTTCTAAAAGTGTCATACATAGGATGAGTGCTGAACAGTGCAGCTCAGACACATGTGTGAAATGTAAGTAGAAATAAGAATATTTCTCATACTTTGCGGCTGCCTCAAGTAGGCATTATTTATTGGCAAAAAGCTCAGTCTAACAACATTAAGAGATAAGGCTTTACGTCAAAAAAACATCGGTGGTTGCCCTGGAAGGTCCAAGTACCAACCATGGAATGCCCCTTTGCACAAAGTGCCACAAAGCAGTGTAAAGCACCATTTGCACTACAAAAAGGGCACATTTACAGTTTAACAAAGTGTTTTGTTCTGGAAAGTTAATGCCATATCAAGACTTGCAGCAGTGAATTAATCTGCCCCCTAGGAGCCTCATTTAAAGGGTTTTGGTTTAGGCCAGTGCAGCAAGTCACCTAGCTGCGCTGCCCAACGTCAAAGGTAAAGGGCAGAAATGCACCATATTTATCCAATACTGTGCATTCCTGTCATTTAACCCTACGCTGGCACTGCTTTGGCAGCCTAGCTCCAACACAGGCCCCCGTGTACCATGGTGCAAGGTTGCCTGCGTTGTCGGCAGAATTGTTTTTGTTCAAGAAGGGGCACCTGCCCATGGAACGCCTTCCTAGTGCACGGTAAGGCAATGCAGAGATTTGCGCTGCCTTGCCTTACTCCATATCTATGAGGCCATTCAAAGCCATGCGAAGTGGCTTTACGTGAGCTCATAAATAAGATTTAGTAGTTTGAGCCACTGGAACGTCATAAAAAGTGACTTTCCATCAGCACAGCCATATAAATACCACTTAGGTTCCTCCTAGAATCCAAGAATCAGTGACATTAGCCAGGGCAACTCTTGGCTTACTCCAGGAACCCAGAAGTAATCCAGGAATACAACAAGAGAAATTCACACTTAATCTTAGCATAATCTGTGAGATTTTACTAATGAGGGTGCTAAGAGTGAGTGTGGCTTACTCTTGTAGTACTTCCAACTTACTCATGGAATTCAGGAGTACGCCAGAGGTACTACCGTCACAGGGTACACAATCTTTGGGAATCAGGTCCTTTATTTCTAAATCCTCACCAGATTTAGTATGGTTGTACTGTGAAATAGATACACATTTGACTTCCGCTTTACCTGATGCAAGATTTGCACCTCATTGTACTAAAAGTTGGGCATGCCATGATAGAGTTAGGCTTGCACTACCTGTTTTATCTGTAGCATGATAAGCAGATGTGCGGAAGAGTAGATCGCATTGTCAATCTGTAGAAATTCTGCAAGCAACAGACACTAAACCAGTTTGCATGTGTGAAGAAAAAAGAGTGATACTATAGCAACTTGACTGTCAGTCACTATGAAATAGATCTAGCTTATCCTATTTTTACCAATTGTTTAAAAATAGAGGGGCATACTTACAAGCCCTATCGCCACCACCACATGACTTTTCACAATATTGTGTTGACGATAGGGGCTTCATCTTATTTACAAGCCAGCCTTAAGCCACTTAACATGGCTTAACACTGCCTTGTAAATAAGGCACCCTTTCACTCTATTCTTAGTGTGAAAGGGGAGGGCAATGGGTGTTGCTGAGGGCATTCCATCACAGCACCCAATGATTTTGACGCTGCCCCATATTTACGAGGGTGGTGTAAATATGGGACAGCACCAAACTGAAGACCAGGATAAACCTGGTCTTACCCTGGCGAAGTGAGGAGAAATGTTTAATTTCCCTTAGTTTTTGCTGTTTCCATGTGTGCTGCATTGTGCAGCTCACATGGAAACAGCAACGCACCAATGATTGTTTATGTGCAGGAGGATTTCCCTTCCTGCACATAAACAATCATTTAAAAAAATTAAGTTTTACAACTTCTATGTGTGCTGCATTGAGCAGCACATTTAGAAGTTACAAAACACTATTTAAAGCTTGTTTATGTGCAGGAAGGGACACCTTCCTGCACATAAACAATCTTCCCCTGCAATGCAAACACCCTTGCACTATGGTGCAAGGGTGCCTGCGTTGGTGCTAGGCAGCTAAAACAGGGGGAAACACAAGGGAGCCTCATTTATGAGGCTGTGCGTCACTTTTACGTTGCCGGTGCGTCACTTTTTGTGACGCACCAGTGGCGTAAAAAATGCGCCTTGTTGCGCCATATTTACAAAGTGACGCATCTAGGTAGATGTGTCACTTTGTAAACCCCTGCGCCACATGATACCTGCGCCAGGTATAATGTATGCAAGGGGGGCGTATTGACGCAAGGAAGGGTCGTAGAAGTGAGGCAGTGAAATCTATGAGATTTCACTGCGTCCCTTTTAGGACGTGGTTGCGTAAAAATCTTGCGCCTGCCTCACAGCAGGCGTAAGACTGACGCAGGCCCTTTCACATGGGGCTTGCCCCATGTGAAAGGACGCATTGCTGGAGTTGCGTCACTTTTGTGACACACTCCAGCAATGCGTCACTTTTGCGCTTACAGATACGTCAGAAAAACTGACGTATCTGTGACTCCTTGCGACATGATGTGTCATACATTAAATATGACGCATCAGGAATGTCGCAAAGAGTGCGCACTGAGAAGTGACCCATCACTGCTTTCACGCAGCCATGTGTCATTTCTCATAAATGAGGCTCAAGGCTGCACCATATTGTAGTAAATATGGCGAAGCCCTGCGTTTCTAAAGTGACGGAGCGTGTTGTTAGCTTTCTTAGCTTAATGACATGTTTCGCCATAGTAAGTATACCCCTCCGAGAGTGTCTTGGCTCAAGGCAGAGGAGTACTGCTCTCTCACCTCTTGCTCTTGGCTGTTTTGGTAAATCATTCCGCCTCTCATGAAGCATTAGAATGGACAAAGAACTATTTTGTTACCTGTAAAGTGCACATAATCCTCAACCCTTAAACTCTTTATCCCATGTAGTGGGTGTTTGTACAGGTATGTTATATTGTGCAAACATAGTTCTGAAGCAGAGGAGCGCTGTACTTTACATAGGGGTTGGCCGATAAGCTATATGATCATGTTCATCACAGTAGGAAATACACAAATGAAGTTTTGACACAGTCTATTTCAATTTTTGTTTAGGCGTTGATGGATTAAATGATTTGTCCAGAATCATGCAATGCTGATTGTAGCACCGAAGCAGAGATTTGAGCCTGGGTCCCCAGGTTGTAAGGCTAACAGCTCTAGCCACTATGCCAGATCTCCTCACTTTATGTATAATTTAAAGCCAAATGCAATACTTTTTAGGTTTTTTTGTCCACAGCAACATGATTTTTTTATGGTTTAACCAGTAATCGTGTGCATATTTTTCCCTATCGGTATTATTTTACCCGTGTGACTTTGCATGCATGCTTCTTTCCCATTGTTGTTCCCTTTATGAATGTTCCCATTATTTTCTACAACTGTCTCTTACCCATTGCTCTTCCTTCCTCAGGATTCAGGTTCAGCGACAAAACAATTAAATACAAAAGGGCTGATCCAGAACAATTCTGTTATGAGTAGTTGTAACTTACTCTTGTAAATCTAGATTAGCTCTGAACGTCAGACATAAGCCAGAGGTAATTAACGAGCAAGTCAAAGTAAACCCTTTCTGAATTTGCCTGCAAAGTGTCAAAAAGCAAACACTTTGGGTACAATATCTACTGTGAGCTAATAAAGTCAATTTCGAGAAAGACCTAGAAGTGACATTGAGGGAATAGATTCCAAGTATACTTGGCTCCTGTAATTGATGTAATTATGTAACCTGTAACTCGCTGATCCTCATGTAAAGCGCTCTGATACCTCCGGGTCTAGCCAGCATATAAAACTTCGCAATTAAATTAAAAAAAAATACATTTAACCCGTTTGCCGCTGCCGCTATTTCGCGGCAGTGCGGCACTTCGGAAAAACGGGCAGACCGCGTTGGCCATTGGCCGATGGCAGCACTGGGGAGGTAGTGCTGCCGTTGGCCAATGGCCGACGGCAGCACTGAAGGGGTTAATTATAACTAACTTGCTGATTAAATTTGAAGATATTGTCAAAAGCAGTTAACAACATATCATGCAGTTGGAAGTTCATGAAAGACTGACAAATGGCTCTATCAATGTGCACAATGTTGTACTATGCTAAAAACGAACGTAGGAAATGCTAGTGATTGAAAGTAGAATATGTATTCACTGAAAGAGCGCCTTAAAAAAGGTTACAGTTGATAAGCACGGAAGATTAAAGTTTTGCAGAGCAGTGATAACTTTGATGATGTCAACAGTGATGTCATGTGATCTAATCGGGGATCATGCCAATGATGTAGTGTGAGATGTCATGAGTGAGATCATAGATTTTGTCATTTAAAAAGTCATCAGTTATCTCATAAGCATGCACACAAGTTATGATTTAGGTAGCATATCATTACTGGCAAATTTCAGGTGTTTTGTTTAGGTTTTGCACTTGAGCCATTGTTTCATTTTAACTGTGGTTTTCATAGAATTTCTGGAGGTATTTTTATGAAACTAAATATTCAAAGGATATGTGAATACATGGTGACTGAGCTTGTGTACGTACGTACCTACTTATACTATCCGGCATGTGGATGGTATATCTAAGGTGTAAGGGAGACATACTCACCAAGGTATACAATGCATACTATGAATGCAGGGATAGCAACTAGGACATGTGAATGTTTTACATAGGATGATTACTGAGGTTCTTTGTAGACAAAGGGAACAGGTATTTATTGTCTCTTAACACAGAATAGCAAAATATACCACTGCCTGCAGAATCTGAACTTTATTTTTCAATTGGGGAGGTTAAAATCCTTGGGCTGAATCTGAAAATTGGGGGTTTGATTTGTTGGTAGATGTCACAACTAAGGATATACTGCTTTCTCTGCTTGTACAGACCGTGTCACTAACAGCGCTTCTGTAGTAAAGAAGTTGTGGCCCCCACACCAGCATGGGCAGACGCTACACCCTGATAGGCAGCTATGATAATTTCTAGCATGCGGTATTGGTTGGGAATGACACAATAACTCACCCCAGTGATGGTAGCAAAAGGAATATTTTGGTCACCTAAGTGGTAGAAATATTATGCTCAATAACTTTTAGTTAAAGGGGTGCAGTTGCTCGAAACATTGGTGGCAAACATGATATCTTCATCTACCCTCATGTGAGAACGAGTAATCACAGCTACTGTATCAGTCTTAATTGCAGATTTGGCAGCCTCATCTGTCAATGAATTCCCCACAAAGTGTATTCCAACATGTCTATTTCTTAATGTGTTTATCACATAAGCCCATAGCAAACTGTCTTTTAATTGGGCCACCTTTTCCAAAAGCAGCTTGTGCTTGATACAATTTCCCTTTGAGTCTCTAAATCCATTCAGGCATCAATAATGTAAGATTTCATTAAAAGACTAGACATAGTAATACTAATCACATACTATGAGTATGAGGAATTCAGGATCTGTATGCTCTAGTGCCATAATAAATGATTTTAGTCCAGCCAGTTGTGCAGTGCAATCCCAGAGGGACTGCATAAAAGTTTTCTAAGGATAGAATATTCCATCCAATATGACACTGTGTTCCACAGCCACTTGCCGCTGAGTTTCAGTGTTTAGTGCTTTTGGAAGGCTGGGCTAAACCATCAGTATATGTGATGTGTTTATACTGATCAAGAGACAAAGGGCCAGATGTAGGAAGCCTAATACTGGTCGGTAACAGCCAAAATTACCAAATTTCGGCCATTACCGACCGTATTAGGCATTTGGCATATAGGGGCCTAATTTAAGGAAACGGTAATTTACCGAATCGGTAATTTATGGAATCAGTAAATTAACGATTTCTTAAATGCTGAGTCGGTAAATTACTGAATCCCTAATGTAGGAAGCACTCAAGTGAGTGCTTTTCACTTGTAATGATTCGTTATTTACCACCAAGTACAAGTTGGTGGTAAATAACGAAAACCGTTAAAAAAGCAACTTTTTGCTTTTATACAGTGCCATGTGGCAGACATACATGCCCTTAGGGCCTTTAGGGAATGTATGTGTGCCACATGTGCACCCATGCACTATTCAGGGGTGCATCAGGGTGTCAATGTGACACCCTGCCACCCTTGAATTTGTTCCCCATTTTACAGAATCGGTATTTACCGATTCGGTAATTCCCATTTATTCCTATGGGCCTGGAGGCCCATGGGATGAATGGGAAATACCAAATCGGTAAATACCGATTCGGTATTTACCGAATCTTACCGATTCGGTAAAAAATACCGAATGGATACCTACATCCCATTTACCGATTCTAAAATACCAAATCGGTAAAATTCGGTATTTTAGAATCGGTAAATCTGGATTACCTACATCTGGCCATGCCCTGGCCAGATGTAGGTATTCCCATTCATCCCTATTGGCCTCCAGGCCCATAGGGAAGAATGGGAATTACTGAATCGGTAAATACAGATTCTGTAAAATGGGGAACACATTCAAGGGTGGCAGGGTGTCACATTGACACCCTGTTGCACCCCTGAATAGTGCATGGGTGCACATGTGGCACACATACATGCCCTAAGGGCATGTATGTATGTCTGCCACATGGCACTGTTAAAAAAGCACAAAATTGCTTTTTTAATGGTTTTCGTTATTTACCACCAACTTGTAGTTTGCGGTAAATAACAAATCCTTACAAGAGAAAAGCGCTCACTTGAGTTCTTCCTACATTAAGGATTCAGTAATTTACCGAATCGGTATTTAAGAATTCGGTAATTTACAGATTCCTTAAATTACTGATTAGTTAAATTACTGAATCTTTAAATAAGGCCCCTACATGTCAAATGCCTAATACCGGTCGGTAACGGCTGAAATACGGTAATTTCGTCCGTTACCGACCTGTATTAGGCTTCCTACATCAGGCCCAAAATGTTACTGGGCATGGGGAATTCATGTTCATATTTGACGAATTCATGAGTTTGCAAAGTGGGGTCAGAGACATAGTCTAAATCAGTAGCCTTCATGGAGGTGGGCCATTGTATCCATTTAGGATGAAAGGCTTTTCCGTTAGGCATGCTGGCCTTTGTAATATCATTTAAGGCTGTGACAAGTGTAACAAACAACAATTATGCATTTCCCTTGAGCCAGTGGTCTTTCCTTAATGACAGTCATTGCTACTGCAGTATTTATTCAATGGAAGCAAAACTCATTTCAGCATTGGAATATAAATGCAATTTATATGCAATCGCCACCGTGTCACCCACATTGAATTGACATATGTGAAGCCAATGGCACCCACAATTATACGAATGACTAAGTTAGTTTTGTTGACACGTGTGCGTAGGTTTCTCCTACAAGCATGTCAGTCTGTAGTGATATGAGGATGTTCTGATTTCCAATGTGTACTGGAAAAAAATCAGGTTGAAGGTTTTATGCCTTGTGCATGATCTAGTTTGTATGTTCTGGCAACATTGAAGAAACCTAACAAGGATTGTAATAGTGTTTGTAAAAGAGCACATTTCTCAAGGAAATGTGGTGCCAGGTTCTTGCCCTCATTTGATAACACACATCCTAAAATTAGGACAGTGAGAATGGCAATTTTTGGTTTCTTGAAATTGAAATTCCCACATTGTACAGCAAATCCCAATATAATGCTATCTACTCTGGCTAAATATGTGTTTAAGTCATCGTTCGTTAGATATATATCATCAACATTGCACAATGCTTTTGGATCAATACCAGGTAGAATTGACATTACTTGGGCAGCAAACAGTCCAGAACTGTTCTTATACCCCTTAGGGAGTCGGGAAACATGGAAAGCGCTGTCAAATCTCTGCTTTCAGTTGCTATGTTTTGGCATTAACCAGAGAGGAGCTGACATCACAGCCTTACGTAACACACCTTGGAAAACCCCAACAGGGGTATGTGGGCATCCTTGCACAAGTTCCTAGTACCCTACGAACGCCCACAAAGTTGTTAGCCAGAAACAACCAAAGGGCCCACCTCCACTCCCACCACGAGAGCAGGACACCCTCCCTAAACTCTTCTCGCTTTCCCCCTCTCTCTTTTTCTATCAGAGTCGACAGCTGGACAGGGGGCCGGTCATGCATATATATTTTGTATCACTCCAGCCGGACGGCTACCCCTAGCACCAAGTGCCAATGGTTATATCTTATACGTTACATGTGGGACTATAGAGTTGCAGGGACGTGCCAGCTTATGGGCACTACGAGTGAACTGTACAACTAAAAGCTAAGCCACATGTCACCCCTGTATGTATCAAATGCGATGTGATTACATGTTACGTGTCATACGTTGTAGGTGTAAAAAAACAATAAAGAAATAAAAAATTAAACAAATTGTAAAAATCCAAGATTGTTTATTATTTCCTACTGACAATGTTGTTCATTAGAGCTGTACTGTATGAGTTTTGAATTATATATGTGCGTGTATTATTGTTTAAAATTCTGTAGTCTAAGACTTTATAAGAATTTCTCTTGCAAGAGCTTTTGATTCATGTTTAATGGGGTATTGTGGTTGCAATTACGGGCTGGACATTATGGGTTTGATGTGATAAGGTGACTCTTTATCCCAGCCTTCATGGTGTGGTATAATGCCAGAGCTTGTGCAAGAGCCCATTGTGTGGCATAAGCTTGTTTAACCTCTTAGGGTACAAGCACTGAGAATTATGTTAAAATTACTTCTCCCGCTTGTGGGGCTGTTCTTACAAACTCTGGCCAACTGACCTCCGCTAAGTGTTACTTTTCCCCAGAATATTACCTTAATGGTTTGCATTATGTTACCCTTAATTTATATGTTTAGTTTATTAAGTCTGTCTGGAGGGCTGACGCATGGATATGGGGTTTCTACTTCTATGTAGCCGTCAGTTGCTTTTGCATCCAGAAACTCTTGAAGATTCTGGCGAACTATCGTGACCTCTGCACACTGTTTTGCAGAGTCACTGCCCACGTCTTGTTCTGAAGGACAGTTCTCAATTTGTTTGGCATATTTAGATGAAATTCTAGCCACCTTCTTTTTGAATTGGGGATTTTCCTGTGGGGGCTTCTCTTCCTTTTTATGATGACATCAGGCGAGCTCTGTGAGTCCTTTTCGGTTTCTCATACTTTTCTTGTCTGCGCTCTGATTGACTCCCCTCTCTTTCCTCGTTTGTCCGATGAGTCCTTAAAGGAACAAAAAGGAAAAGTACCAGTGTACTGGAACCTAGTGGGTTGTTTTATTGTATCACGGCTACATACATTTTAATGTCTATCAGAGGTCTCAAGTTGCAAAGATATACCCATTGATTTTGTTTTTCTTTTCTTTTTTTGTTTGTCCCAGCATTTTTTTAGAAGACTCTGGTGATTGTTTGGTATTGTCCTTTTTGCACAACCTTTAAGCTGTGGCTTATTTGGCCTTGCTCCCAAATTATCTCGGCCTATAGTTGGATATGTGTCAGCAATAATTTTCAGTAATTAGCACTCCTAGTCTGCTACTGCAACTAGCACGAGGTGATGGTGTATCACCAATGCTGCTGCTTTCCTTTTAAAATTGCTTAATATGATTGAAGGTACTGTAGCAAAATTGCCAATTAATGGCATTCCCAAATCCAGGCCCAGGGCTGCAGCATATTCATTTTGAATCTGCTTTATCACTTCCTGCAAAACCACATCTGAGCGCCATCTTGATGGAATCTAAGTGAAAAACTGAAAGCATTTTCTACCGAGGACACTACAGTAAATGAGGAAATGAATGAGCTTCATAACAAATAAGTCTCCCAAGATAGCCACCAGAGGAAAAAAGAGCCCAAATGTATCACAAACATCACCCAAATGTAGTCTAAGTATAGACTAATGACCGAAGTGTTTATGCAGTTTATTAAAGCAGACTTGACCCAAAGTTATTAAAGTGCTTTACATGATCATCAGTTCATCATCATCATCATTACACAAGGACCCATTAATTTTTGTTTTAGGCATAGGGAGTGTTACATCTACTACAGACCTCTTTTATGTCTATTACCGCTTCCTTGTATTATATCATATTATTTCCTGCCAGCTTCAGCATGACAATGTTTTGATTCCAATTGGATTCTGTGTTCTGGAGCTAATTCAGGTAACTGGAGCCAGTTGCATCTGGACTACCAAGTGAGAGACCTACAATGCTGCGCTGAGAATAAACTTCTATCAAATCTTACTTGAATCTTGGATTAATTAAAAAATGTTGGCAACAAGGATGGGGGTTTACGGTTCGAGCACCAGGAGCGGCAGTGGCAGCGTCATTTGAGATTGCAAGGTATTCTATGTTGAGAGCCTTCCTTGTCTTAATTTCAGCTTGTCACGACCACGCACGTCAAACCACGTACGTACGTACGTACGTACGTGCAACGTCATTGGGGGCCATTTTGGTTACTGTAGTAACCAAATAACAAAAAATTAGCGAGCTTTACGAACGATTATAAAACGCTGCAGGATACCTAACGCTCTATTAACTTCCCTCAAAATTGTAATAATTTTCAACGGTAAAGCAGAAAAGAAGAAACTTTGTTATACAAAAACAACAAGAAAGTATTACAGGGTAATGTTATTTACTTATATGTACGATATAAATATTTCAAGGTTCATCACTTATGAATATATTTAGAATGCTTGTTAATCTATATTATATTAATATAACATTCACATATTTATTTAAAAGCATTTCAATGCATGTGTTGATTTCCTAATAATCCACATGAAAATTTGAAAAGTATCATAACAATACGTGTTGTTTCATGATTTTCTAATTCAAATGTAACATTTTGTGTTAAAACTTGGAACAACATGCAATTTGACCCCCCAGCAGAATTTTTACAGTCAAAGGGGGATCCACCTATTCCTTGGGCGAGGTGGAAGGAAGAATTCATCACATATATGAAGGCCATAGATGGAGAACGTATGGGGGCAAAAAGAAAAAAGAGTATTTTTTACACTGTCTTAGTTCGGAAGGACAGGTGATTTTTAGAGCTTTACCCCAGATTACATCTCCAAGTGATGATAGTGGAAATAACATTAATGTATACACTGAAGCATTATTAAGAATAGAGAAAATATTTAAGCCTGTTACCAGTATTGCCTTGATCAGAATTTAAATGTTATACTAGAGCACAGAAAGATGATGAAACATTTGATGATTTCCTCACAGGTTTGAGAACGTTATCCATACATAGCAGTTTTGGTTTATTGACTGATGAAATGATAAGAGACCAGATAATAGTACATGTCAAGAATAAGAAGATACAAGAGAGATTATGGGTGTTGGGTGATCCTAGCTTGTCTGAAGCCATTTCTGAGGCAAACACATTAGAACAATCTGAAAAGTGGATGGAAGTAGTTAAACAGAATACAAATAAAAATACTGTAGAAGTAGAAATATGTTACATTAAACCAAAAAATTAACAACACCAGACACAAAACCAGACACGTTTTCCACACAATTATAAAGTTAACACCAATAGAATTATTCAAAATCAAGTTTGCAATTTTGGTGTTTGTTATAGATGTGGCAATGTAGTGTAGTTCCTATATTCCCAATAGGCTCTGCACATTGGAATATTATATCCTTTAGATTTGACGTAGAACTTATGTTGTTGACTAGGTCTCTTTTGAATGTACTAAACTTAATTGTGAGTGCCAGCTAGCTCAGAGGTCACTAGAAACTTTCTCGAATTCACAAGAAGAGATTAGTTTCTGACAACCGCATAAACATGACAACTTTGTTTCCCCAAGAATAAACGTATCTTCAGAGTCGTGGAAACAATAGATAAATATTTTACTCAGTCAATCGTGCATGCTTCGCTTCATCAGAGGTGCAGAGAAAAATGAGAGACAGACGTTTTCAATAAAAGGATTTATTGAACAGTCTTCTTCCTCATGCAAGTAAAGGGAAATGCTACAATCGTAATGCAGGCTGCAAAGTATAATGCGTACAGCGAGAATAGAATTATAAAATAATAATGTAAAAGCATTGTATGGTTTATAAATCATATATAAATACATACATAAATAACAATGGCTAAAAGTACTCAACTCGTGCTTCTAAAATACACCTACCTCAATGCACCTAACCTAAGTCTAGTACGCGGGAGGGAGTAAGTAATTGTGTAGCATAGGTTTGATTTTCTTAGCCAAGAATCTATCCAAGATTTCTCTTAGGGTCTAATCAGCTCCATACCTTAGTTTGGAATGAAGGAGGTCTGGTATCTCTGTGTAAGGATTCGATTTCCCAATCCCACCGCAAGGGGAGCTTGGAATAATTGGAGCTGGATTCTCAGCGAGAGAAAGGACAGCTTCTCAATCAGTGCGTCAGCTGGAGTGTCGGCTTCCTTTGGCACTTGCTGTAGCACGCTGCGTTGGGCAAGTAGATAGTCGAACTGTTCCGAACCACTGTGTCTTGCTAGAGTAAGTGAAGGCATATTTATACATTGAAGATGCCTAGTTTGACGTAAAGTCAGGCATGATAACGTCAGTAAAGAACCCCAAGGGAATGGTAGTTCTTTGTAAATTCCATGAGTTCTTGGACAAATCAAGGGCAGTTCCCTGACTGCTTAAGCCAATTTTCCAAGATACCGGTGTGACTAGTTGGTACGGGTGGAAGTAGCCATGCCTGTATTTGGACTGCATGAGCTATGTCTACATGTGGGTATGATTTCTATGCCTATATTAGGGCAATGTGAATTGTACCTATATAAGGGCATAAATCTGGGAAAGTTTGCTCGGATCCTAAAACGCCATGCAACACCCACTCCACTTTATTATGTTCGACATCACTAAATTCTAAGCACATAAAACATATCTAAAGCATGATGTGTTAATAACCCCACCCAAATACAATGAAATGCATCCAAAAAGGTTGTACACGAAAAGATCAATGTTTTCATTTAAAGCATATAGTATGACATTGGAAATGCATTCTGAATGAATCAAGAAAATACATTTATGAAATGGCTCTTAAATACAGAAGAAAAAAGGTCGAGACCATTCCATGACATAATTTATAATTTGTTTGGTTGTGGACAAGGTCAAATATTGTCTCTTGGAAGTATTCAAAGAATTCTTGTTCTCTAGGAATAGTTCTACTTTAAGAAGAGTACTTTCTGCCAAAAAGTTCAATTTTTGGAAAAAAATCAAATTGTAGAAAAATAGAGTTCTAAAGTTAGAAACTTGTTTAGAAAAGTGAAGGTCGAATACAGAGTCCCATAGAACACTCTGTGCTAACTTCAAAAGTCAGTCTCGCTGTTTGGAGAAAACATCAAATCTTCTAAGCTGGGAAATAATTAGTCTACCACGGTAGGTGAAAGTTGGACCACTTTGTTATGTAGGTCGATTGCACATAAATGTGAATCATCGCTGTCAGCGCTAGCCGCATTAGCAATGTTCAAAGAAGATGGAGATGGTACCTGTGTGCCTGTCGATCCACGTATCTCACCGTCAGCAGTTTGCGTCTGTGAGACCTCAATGAATGCCGTCATCAGGATTGGTAGCCGCTGTGGACAACACAATGCATGAGCCGTTACCGATCCAAGGAAAGTATCAACATCCGTTGGCATGACTGATGGGAGTGTCAGACAGATGTCCAACACGCATTCTTCTCCACATAGCAGGCATCGTAGAACAGGTAAGATGCAATCTTGCCAGATTGGTATGAATGATAGAAATCACGTGGTTTTCAGATCTCTTAATCGAGCCAAGGCCAGAATCTGATTCATGCGCACAAAACACTTCATTGCCAGGAGAGTGTTCTCTAAAGTAATCTGGGTGTCGCTGGTGACTGGACTTGCCATATCAGAGCAGAAGGAACAAGAATAGTATTCATGCTACGAGTCGCAAAATGAGAGGCAGGCCGCCGAACACAGAGTGCACGAAGTTTGGAAATATGCAGAGGACTGCTTCAAATGGTGCTAACAGTCCCGAAAAAACTGTCTTAAATACATGTACAATACCACTGGTATCAGACATGTTTAAGATATGTCCCAACATATAGGGCAGTTTGTCAATAAAAGGGCATGTATCTCTGCAGAGGACCTTGCAACTTGTAGTTCATATGTCTCTTTGGATGAGGTCAGTGGCACAGTTTTTTGTAAAAGAATGGATTTCATTCTGCTTATAGTATCAATTCATATAGAAGAGATGTTCAGTGAAAGCCATAACAACGACTCCCCGACTGTCTTAGTTTTAGGAACCAATACTTGCATACAGCAAGTGACCCTGGCTGACACAGTTACGAGATAGACTATTTCTGGCAACATTCCACACCAGTGTGATCATTCAACATAATATAGCTTCCATTAGAAAGCTGCCTAAAAATTGGATCTATCACTGCAGCTGGAGAACCTTGCAGGTGGCAGGATAAGTTGGTCGAAGTACCGTTGCAGGCTCCGTGTAAGTTAATACCATGACATAAAAGTGTACCACTTAGTGCGCTTTTGCAGTTTGTACCACTAAGAAATACTTATTTTCCCCCACTCCAACATCTGTGTGTATATGGTAATTCCCAGGTTGACTTGATGTATTCTTTACCCAACCTTTCATACACGCCAGCTGGTATATGTTTCAAACAATACTGAAAATGGAAAATTGTGACAAGCAGAGTGATTGTCGCGTATTAGCCATTCTGTTGCAGGTCTTTCTGGAACAGTTAATGGTAATCTTTCCAGGTTCTCAATGCTCAGCACCGTATAGTCTACTCCACTTTGTGGCAACGTGATTTGTTTATCTGTAAGGTTAAATACAGAAAACAATGACGTGGTGTTGATTAGACGCCATGGCACATATCCAGAATGAAGATTTTGTAACGTCCAGCCTAAAAGCATTATAGAATGTAATTGTGACTGTCCATGCTGTAGCATGAGCAAGTCCTGTTCCATTATGACTAAGGCAGAGGATACTATGCTGTCCAAAGAATAAATTCTGGATGACAGAGTCGTTAACCCATTGTCAACTACAGCGAGAGATTTCTCCCAATTAATACAATCAATTTCTCGTATCGTTCTGCAGTCTCTGCTTGCGTCGCTTGCCAAGCTTCATTATAAATTGCATATATACCAGCGTATATAAAACTTTTTTGACGTGGTTTAGTTGGTCCTTGTAAGAAGCCCCCTAAATCAATGCCATCTTTAAGTAAAGATAAGTGTTGTTTTACCTCTGTTAGTGTGGACTTTTATAGCCAATCAAGGCACAGTTTACCTACACTGTTTGTTGTTACTATCCCTGGATGTTGTCTCTGGACATATCTTTGATCTGGCCTAGTGAATGTAAACCCTTGTGTCTTATTCAGGAATCTATCTTGACAGTTGTTTGTGTCTTTGGGCCAGATTAACCATTTCTTCCAATCAGGATCAGTTCTGTTTTTAAGTAAAATTGTTTTTACGTTGACTACCCCCTCTGTAGTGTTTTTACTATCAGGCGTAGGTGTAGGTATGGACGGCTTGTTCAAATCTTTTATCTTAGCTAGGCCAATACAGGATGTCTGTTGGACAGTGTCGTTCAAAAACATTATTTGTTCAGGGATAATGCAGGCTCGAAATAAAGCTTCTATTCCCTGCACCTGCCAGTCTTTCCTGCCCCAGACAGTTTTTGTCTCAATGTTGTCTCTCCAAAAGTCAAAACCTAATGTGGACAGCTAAGCATAAAAGGCCGCAGAATAAATTTGCTTAATATTAGTCAACATACTTTTCGTTCCTGTCTTATTTACATTTTTAAGGTCAAATGTTTCTGGATTTGAGACATTAAAACCTGAGAAGTATGGACATGTTTCATAGAATGTTTTTGAGCTACCCTTTGTTGGTGTTGGACAATGTTCCCATTGATTAAAAGTATACACATTTCTAGGTTTTGAAGATTTGTGCAAATAATGATCACCATAGTGATTATAACAGTACATTTGTTCATAATATGATGGACCTTCTAAGTATTCATGTTTTGTGAATTTTGCAGACATCTCTAAGTCTGACATCATATTATTAACAGCCTCAAAGTCCCAATCATCAGAAAATGTGCTAGGTGAAACAAAGTCACTCAAGGAAACCTTGAATTGGTGTGGAATCTTCAACAGCTCTGCAGGGCCAAAGATGTCATAATCAGTTCTGTCCCAAGCTATACCACCAGGTATAGGAACGGCTGTGATGTTCAGTGATGTCAAGTCTATTTGTTCACGATGAGATGATTTGTGTGGCTTGAGCACTAAGTTGATGTTTTTTCTTGCTGTGTCTATTGTACTATATCTTCCATTTATCAGCATTCCCAAACTTAATACAAGAATTAGCCAAAGTAGGATAAAAACTACGCCTAGCAAAATCCAAAGTTCAACCCATGGTGAAACCAGATACGTTTTTTCAAGTTGATGAAAAAGTTCTGTTGCTTGTTCTTTAAAAGTTTGCTGGCGTCGTTTCAGGCTCACCGGGATCCTTGGAAAACGTATCAAAGTTAATGAAACAGCCAGATGCAGTTCTGTCAATTGTAGGTATTGCATCAGGATTACTTGAAATCACTGGAGCTACTGGATCCCTTGTCATATTAGTGCAGTCAGATGCTATATCATTGTAGACAGGTGTTTCTTGACAAACTGTTATTTGGGTCTCAAGAGGCACAAGTTCCATGGCTTTATTCCTTAGTCCTTCTCTTTGCACTGCAGATTCTTCAAAGGTGATGAGTCTTCAGTTTGAACCTCTTGGATAGTAGCCGGATTCGATCGTCTTCTACATCTTTGGAGTTCACTTTGCCTACTACCTATAATTGGCCACATGATGTGGTTTTACCAAGTTGATAGATATAAACCTGTTCTCCTTTCTGCCAGCAAGGGGCGGCAGTAACACTGTTCTTGATCCGTGGAATGCTAGCACAGGTACTGGTTGTCTGTAAGAAGGCCCAAATTCCTTCTATTCCGCAATCTTTTCTCTGACTAGATCCCTAATCTTTGGCATCCAGATAGGCCTTGCTGGGACTGGTGGTTCCCTTTCAGTGGTCGTTGGCTTCTGCAATGTGTTGCTTTGACTTCTCCTTGTTTCATTTAAGTCCTGCAACAACCAAATGGTCTTTGATATCAAAAGGTTTTTGCTCTACCACTGACGTGTGATGATCAAGGTCCTGGACAATTATTCTAGTACCAAAAAGAATTTCATATGGAGTGATTCCACCCAGAGAATTTCTTGGCAGATTATTAAGACTACGTTGGACACTTATTAGATGTTTGACCCACCCGTCACCTGAGCCTAATACCCTAGCTGTTATAGATTGCTTTATGTCCCGTTTTTTTCACTCCACAACCAAATTTCCCTCAAGATGGAATGGACTAGAATACCGAAATGCAACGCCCAGATTGGCCATGGCCTCCTTGTAAGCCTTTGAGCTAAACGCAGGACTCTGGTCAGAATGTAGCGTGCCGACTGCGTATGCGCAGATAAAGACTCGCAAATCTTTTATAACAGTTCGGGCGTCAGCCGAGTGCTGAGGCACATCCAAATGAATCTTGAGCATGAATCCGCTGAGACCATGATATATTTATAGTTACCATCCCTCTGTAAGGGACCGCAGTGATCCAGGTAAACGCAAGCTAATGGTTTATCTGAAATTAGAAGGGGCGCCTGCGCCGGGCGTTTCACTGTAGAAACCTTCATCTTTTGGCAGATTTCACATTCCAAAACATAGTTTCTGGTCTGTTTCCTCATGCGCGGCCACCAGTTTCTCAGTTTTAATAATGATATTGTGGTGGAAACACCTGCGTGTGCAGAGGCGAGCCCTTCGTGCGCTGCTAAGATTAGTCCTAATCTATGTTCCATGTTTAGAATTACTCTATCCCCCACTCCAGGGATTCGAGCAAAAGGAACATTATTTGCATCAGTTATATTCGAGTATTTGAGTGGAAAGTCTTTGGTAATGTTTTACCGCTGTCTTTGTTGGAAACGTTGACAGCTTGCATTATCTCGCTATCTATTTTAGTTTTTGAACGAGTGATTGCCGCTACGGAAGCCATTTGCACAGCTGCCTTCGCGGCTTCATCAGCCAATGAATTTCCTGCAACGTGAACGCCATCACGTTGAGGACTCAGTGCATGGATCACGTGAGTCTTTTGTAGTTCTTTCTGTAATTGAACTACTTGTTCCCAAAGCAACTTATCCTTGATTGTGCCACCTTTTGCATCTTTGAAACCGTTTTGAATCCAGTTCTGCAAGTATTCATTGTAAGATTGAATGCAGTAATAGGAATCACACACTATGAGTGTGGGGAATTCATGATCAGTATTTTCAAGCGCCATCTTGAATGCTTGTAGTGCAGCACGCTGAGCTGTACAATCTCCGAGAGATTGAGTTTTTGTGACCATAGGTCGGAATTTACCATTGCACCAGCGACCTTTAACTATTGCGCATGCAGCACTATAAGCTTGTTTTCCCCCAATCGCGGGCTGCGCTGATCCGTCTGTATAAATTATACATTCGTACTGCTCTAGAGGCAGAATCTCAGTGGGCAGAGGACATTCTTGTTCGTATTGTAGAAATTCTTGTGTTTTCAAATAAGGGTCAAAAATGTATTCAACGTCTGTTGCAGCAAGAGATTTTAACCCATTGTATCCATCTTGGATGTAAAGCCTTTGCATTCTGAATGCTTGCTTTTGTCACTGCCTCTAAGGCAGGTACAGGAGTACCAACCATTATGCGCTTACCCTGTGAGAGGGCTCTCTCTTTTGCTACTGCAGTTTGAACCACTGTCAGAATTCTTTCTGTAGAGGTGAATTTCATTTCAGCTTGTGTGTACAAGTGTGATTTATAAGCAATTGGTACTTTTTCCCCTTCATTGAAGGTTAAGTACATGAATCCGCATCTTCCTGGCATGATTCAGATTACCAGATTGCTTCTGTAAATGTGTTGCAGCTAACAGGTCTGTTTGCACGGAACGCAAAATTTCTGTATGTTTCTGCGTCTAATTGGTTGTTTTGAAATCAGGTGTGATTAATTCGTAGAGAGGTTTAACCCTTTCTGCGTAATTTAGAATATATGTTCTTCCAAAATTTTGGAAACCTAGAATTCACTGTATGTTTTTCATCGTTTTTGGAGGTTGGAGCAACGCACACTTTTCTAAAACGTTGGCTGCCAGGCTTTTACCTTCACTTGATAACTCGTATCCTAGAAAAAGGATGTTGAGGTGGGGAATTCTTGATTTTTTTAAATGGAATTTATACTCTTCAGACTTCAAAGGCGAATCCAAGTATAATGGTATTCACTCTGTTCAAGTGCCTGTCCAAGTCATCGTCTCTTAGATAGATGTCATCAACATAAGATAATGCCTCATCATCATACATTTGTAGTAACTCTGTTACTCTAGCTGAAAATAACCCTGGACTATTCTTGAATCCCTGGGGGAGACAACAGAATTGATGATGTGTCCCCATGCTTGAGAAAGCGGTTAAGTACCTGCTTTCAGGTGCAATGTTTTGACAGAAGAAACCGTTTGAAATATCTAATGTGGTTTTATATTTTCTACGTACAATGTTATTCATTAGTGCTGCACTGTGTGCATTTTGTACTGCAAAGGTTTTGCAACAAGAGTTTAAATGTCTGTAATACAAAACTAGGCGATATGTATTGTCTGGTGTGGAGACAGGAAACAAAGGATTGTTCATTGACGACGTGCATGTTTCAATCACCCCTTGGTATTCAAGTTGATCTAATGTCAAATGTCAAAGGCTTTTGTATAGCGCAACAATTCACCAGGAGAGGTCTCAGGGCGCTTGGCAGAAAGAAGGCATCAACCTTAAGGGGAGCGATAATGTCTAGGAGGGGAATTAATTCGGAAAGAGCCAGGTTTTCAGACTCCTGCGGAACGCCTGGTGGTTAGAGAGAGACAACAGATGGGAGGGCAGCTTGTTCCATAATTGCGGTGCCAGATAGGAGAAAGCCCTGCATCCATTTCTGGATGTGCGCGCCTTAGGCTGGGAAAGAAGGGACTTCGAGCTAGAACGTAGGGTTCTGGACGGTGTGTACCAGACTAGCTTTTTTGCCAGGTAAGAAGGGCCTATACCATAAAGGAGTTTATGGGTAAGAATAAGGATTTTAAATTGACATCTTTGGCGCACAGGGAGCCAGTGGAGTTCTTTCAGACTAGGTGCAGAAGCAGACCTCGGCGGTAGTCCCAGTACCAGTCGGGCAGCCGCATTCTGTAGTATTTGAAGTTTGGTAAGCACACACTCATTGATTGCCACAAACATACCATTTCCGTAATCTAGGCGGCTTATAATAAGCCCCTGAACCAGAGGTTTTCTTGCCTCTAGAGGAAGCCATTTAAAAATGTTGCGCAGTTGTTTAAGTATTCCGTAACAAGTACCAGATACTTGGTTGACATGTGCTTTCATCGAGAGAGCACTGTCAAGCATAATGCCCAGGTCGCGCACCACTTCTTTAGGCTCCGGGCAGGGGCCAAGTTCGTGAGGCCACCAATCCTGGGACCAGATTTTTTTGGCCTTGCCAAATAGCAAGATTTCAGTTTTGCTATAATTGAGTTGGAGCTTATTATCATTCATCCGGCCGCTGATATGAACCATGCACTGTTTGAACCTAACACAGGTGTGAAGAAACTGAGAACTGCAGGTGATTAACTCCTGTGTATCAACCGCGTATGACACTGTGGAGAAGCCATAAGATTTTATAATATTGGCCAGAGGGGTCAAATATAGGTTGAACAACAGGGGACTAAGAATCGACCCCTGTGGCACCCCCACAGTGAGAGGCATGTTCCTGGATACAAGGGTGTTCATTTTGAGATAAGTACAGCGGCCGGCGAGATAGTCTTCAAACCAGGCTAAGGCGTTGCTCCTGACACCAATCTCCCACAGCCGATGTTTCAAAATGCTGTGGGAGATGGTGTCAAAGGCCGCCGGTAGATCCAACAGGACCAGAATGGCTGACTCCCCTCTATCCAGAGAGAGCTGAATGTTATCTACTATCTCAATCACTGCGGTCTCCGTACCGTGAGCGGCACGAAAACCTGATTGTGAGGGATCAAACAATGCATGTGTCTCAATGTAGGTGGTAACTCGTTTATTTACTAGATATTCAAGTACTTTCCCGAAGAATGGTAGAAGGGATATAGGTCTATAATTGGCTAGGATGGAAGGGTCACTGTTGGGCTTTTTCAGAATAAGCTTGACCTGGGCTAGCTTCCAACTGCTAGGAATTGAGGCACTCTCAAAGGAGTGATTAAAATGTTAGTCAGTGTGTCGGCCAAAAGCGGGAGTATCCCACTGCATCTACGTGGTGATAGTAAGTCGTTGGGGGAACCCGATTTAATTCTCTTAAGGGCTTCTAACACTTCATCCTTGGTGGTTGGCTCGAATTCGGTTAAGGATGGGGTGACAGTGGTTTCAGAGGAGACCACAGTCCCTGGAAATGCTGCGCCTGACATGGGCTCATCCTGATTGGCTGCTAGAAATGAGGAGTAGATTAACTTAATTTTGATATCAAAATAAAAAGATAGTGAGTTCACCCACTCTAAGGAGGGGATAAATGCAAGGCGCTCTGCCAGAGGGGTGGTGAACTCCTTCAAGATTTTATGCAGTTCTTTACTTGAATTGGCCGCCTTATTTATTCTCTGCGAAAGATAAAACGTTTTTGCTTTCTTTATGTTTTTTAAATAGTTAGAGTGAATGAGTTTATAACTGTCGCGGTTTTCTTGCGTTCTATTTTTCCGACAACGCCTTTCAGCTGTTCTGCTAGTCGCTTTCTCGTGCTTCAAGTCCTCAGTGAACCAAGTTGAGGCAATCCTCTTAACGTTAACTGAGGTTTCCGGGATAATTTCATCAAAATATCTAATATCTCCCTGACCTGTTTTCTAGCTTCTTGCTTAACTGGACACTGCCTCTGTGCAGTTGGTTGAGCTTTTAACTGAATTTTATGGTGAGGAGAATCCTCATCCCATCCCACATGATTTTTATATAATGCTGGAGCCTTTGCCACAGCCCATTTAATGGCATAGGTGTATTTTATATGAATTTGAATGTGTTCGGAAAAGGCTGGCATAATGATGTCATCGCCATGTGAGCACTCCCTGACAAATTTTGGTGGCCAGTCTTTTTCAGCTAGATGAATGTCATAGCCCTTAGAGAGCTTCTCCCAAAAGAGTGCTCTTATTTTCCTAGCTATGTCCCCCTCCATCCAGAGCGTTACTTCATATAACTTATGGGGTACACTAACCATGGTATCAGCTGTTTCACTGTCTCCAGATGATCCTTCAAGATCTTGTGAGCTATGGTGACGTCTGTTGCGCTCTCCAGCATTGTCTGGGCCCACTCCCCATTCTTAAGTTGTGTCCTCAAGTTCCTCGGCATGTCTGATTTTTAGACCTGCTACCTTCTTTTTGGTGAATTGGCTTTTCTTATTTTTTGGAATATGTTGATCGTCTTTGGACTTAAACATGTTCTTCTTTGTGTTCTGACCTTCCTCTTCTTTCCCATTTCTGTGACGAAGTCTGAAAGGTACGAGAAGAACGTGTATCAGTATCTTGATATCTATCAGTTTTTTTTCAAATTATCCCTGTTCATGAGGTTATATCTCTTTTCAGAGGGCTCCTTTTGAGGAGACTTTCCTCAGGATTGAGAACGCTTCTGTTTAGAAGTTTGTTTAGTGTTCTCTCACTGTTTTTTAGGAACAGTGAGAGTGTTTTTAATAAAGACCTTTTCAGGACTTTCAATTAGTTGGGGTTTAACTGGTTTCCCACCCAAACTATCTCTACCTAGTTCTTCATAGGATTTTTCAATTATTCTGGCCAGTTCATATGATTGCTCAGTTACATCAAATTCTCTTAATTTTTGGCGGATCAGCACAGATGCAGCCTCACCTTTAATAGTAGCCGTTATTATAGCTGAGACCTGTTTGAAATCTCTCAGTAATTTCATACCCAGTTTTAAAGCAGGCTCTGCCCCGTATTCATTTTGAATCTGTTTCAGGACTTCTGGTATTACCGCTATAGACGGAACACCATGTGTTTTTGTGTAGATTGCAGCAAAGACTGTACCCCAAGTATCACAGTCTTCCAGGTGTGGTGCGATCCCCATTGGTAAACAGATTGTTAGAATCCTGTGTTTCCCATGAGGGGTAGTATTGGGAAATACTGTCTCTATTTGAGTAATTGTTTGAGCTATCCAGAATTGAATTTATTCCCTTTTTGCGGGCAGTTTTCCAATAAATGATTGTATAGTCTGTGGTGTTTTTATTTGTGCTTCCCTGCTAAGGGCTTTGTTGTGGAATCCTTATAGGAGGCTGGACTGTTAGAGTCCGCATGACATATTGAACCAATTGTCTATGAATTTTGATTAGTTGCTTTAGTTGAACTAATAGTTCCGCATCCATCATTTCTTCAATGTCAGGATGTGGTGATAGCTGGCTAGTACCGGCCATGTTGCTCCTGGTCTACCTAGTGTACCAAGCCTGTTAATGTAATTTTGATGTTGTAGGGTGCCTTTAAAATAGAGCGCATGCTCTTGGTATGCTAGTCGAATTTCAACATCCTCGAAAGGAGTGTATTCTGTTGGTTGTTCCTCTACTTTGTAGAAGTGAAACACATGTGATACTGCATTTGCTTTAGGAAGGAAAATCCATGAATAGAATACCTCTGTTTGCCGATATTCATGTGCCTCTATGACAAAAATTACCCTACCACCTCTTGGTGATAGGCCATTTGTTACAAGCTTTATAGTTATGGTTTTCCTTAAGTTTTCCCGGAGTATTATGGCATCCGGGTCGTCTTGTTGGAAACCTGTAACGTCTAAGCCCGGTTGGGTTGCAGTTGCTGCAGCTCCACCGGTTGCGTTATTGCCATCATTATTAGACATTGTTTAATGAAAGTTTGCAGAGCAAGTTTCAAGGAAAGAAAGATAAGGTGCACAATATTTTGGAACACTGTATCCTTCAACGTTGAACAAACCAAAAACGAATACATAGGATTTTCGTCCTACTCAGTTATGACGGATATTTTATCCTTTTACCCACTCCAGACGTCAATTGGAGTATTTTACGGAAAAAAAGGGGTCTCTGTGAAAAGCACGACTGAGTTACTCTAGTATCTAGTGTTACATTAGTGCCTTACCAAATGTTAGGCGCCATGTAGTGTAGTTCCTATATCCCAAATAGGCTCTGCGCATTGGAATAATATATCCTATAGATTTGACGTAGGACTTATGTCGACTAGGTCTCTATCGAATATACTAAACTTAATTGTGAGTGCCAGGTAGCTCAGAGGTCACTAGAAACTTTCTCGAATTCAAAAGAAGGGATTAATTTCTGACACTGCATAAACATGACAACTTTGTTTCCCCAAGAATAAACGTATCTTCAGAGTCGTGGAAACAATAGATAAATATTTTACTCAGTCAATCTTGCATCCTTCGTTTCATCAGAGGCGCAGAGAAAATAGAGAGATGGGCGTTTTCAATAAAAGGATTTATTGAACAGTCTTCTTTCTCATGCAAGTAAAGTGAACTGCTACAATTGTAATGCAGGCTGCAAAGTATAATGCATACAGCGAGTATAGAATTATAAAACAATACTGTAAAAGCATTGTATGGTTTTTAAACCATATATAAATACAGACATAAATAACAATGGCGAAAAGTACTCAACTGGTGCTTCTACAATACACCTACCCCAATGTACCTAACCTAAGTCTAGTACGCGGGAGGGAGTAAGTATTTGTGTAGCATAGGTTTGGTTGTCTTTGCCAAGAATCTATCCAAGATTTCTCTTAGGGTCTAATCAGCTCCATACCTTGGTTTGGAATGAAGGAGGTCTGGCATCTCTGTCTCGGGACTCGATTTCCCAACACCCCGCAAGGGGAGCTTGACACTGGAGCTGGATTCTCAGCAAGAGGAAGGACAGCTTCTCGATCAGTGCGTCAGCTGGAGGGTCAGCTTCATTTGGCACTTGCTGTAGCGAGCTGCGTTGGGCAAGTAGATAGTCGAACTGCTCCGAACCACTGTTTCTTGCTAGAGCAAGTGAAGGCATATTTATGCCTTGAAGGTGTCTAGTTTGACCTAAAGTGGGGCATGATAACGTCAGTAAAGAAACCCAAAGGAATAGTAGTTCTTTGTAAACTCCATGAGTTTTTGGACAAATCAATATTTAAGCAAGGGGAGGCCCCTGACTGCTTAAGCCGATTTTCCAAGAAATCGTTGTGAGGTTTTGGTACGGGTGGAAGGAGCCATGCCTGTATTTGGACTGCATGAGCTATGTCTAAATATGGGTATGATTTCTATGCCTATATTAGGGCAATGTGAATTGTACCTATATAAGGGCATAAATCGGTGAAAATGTGCTCGGATCCTAAAAAGCCATACAACAGCAATAGATCCCATTTAGCCTCCTTTCCAGGTTGCCCTGCAATCAACAAAGAATGTAAAAACTGTGGCAGAATTGGGCATTTCACCAATGTATGTAGAGACATTGAACGTAATACTACACATACACGTGGAGCGGTGTCTTACATCACAAGCAATGAGGGAACCATCTCAAATATGGTAGAGCAAGACAATGTGGACCGGATTTTTGTGGTTTAAATTATTGATGGCGTTCCGGGTCACATTAGGAAATCACCAAATAGTGTGTTTCAAATTTTGGGTATGGAAATATTGTTAATGGTTGACTCCGGTTCCCAAATAAGTTCAATGATTTTATTTGAGTATCATTAGTGTTGTATCTTAAATATCATTATTAAGGGGGATACGTTACATCTACTACAGACCTCTTTTATGTCTATTACCCCTTCCTTGTATTACATCATATTATTCCCCGCCAGCTTGAGAATGGCAATGTTTTGATTCCAATTGGATTCTGTGTTCTGGAGCTAGGTCAGGTAACTGAATCCAGTTGCATCTGGACTACCAAGCGAGAGACCTACAATGCTGTGCTGAGAATAAACTTCTATCAAATCTTACTTGAATCTTGGAATAATTTCAACAGGGAGAATAAGTGATTTGCCAAGAATTACAGGATATCGAGCTGACATCGAAACTCAAACCTGGTTCCCAAGTTGAAATGTTTGCAGCTCTAGCTGTAATGCCACATCCTCTCCCATAAGTGTAACATATAATCTAGTGATAAACTGGATAGAAAAACATAAAAAAGATGACGTCGGGTGTGTCACACATTTGTAATAAATATTGAATGTTAGCAATCTAGTTGTTCATTAGAATACTTTTGGGAGGCAGAGGTCAGGAGCTCGAACTCTGATAATTGAGGGCATGGAGAAAGGTTCAGAGGCAACAAGTTGACCATGCTGGGCAGGCAGGAGGGGAAGTGGAAGCACAACAGACCATGGAGGGCAGGGAAAAGGGTGGCAGGGTCAACAAACCAAGAGTGCAGGACAGGCAATATAACAGATCACTGAGATCAGAAGGAAGAGGCAGTGGCAGTCCAACCATGCATGCCAACAGACCAAATTCAGGGAGGAGATTCCTGATGTTTTTACACCCAAAAGGGCTTTTACTTTCTCTGTCTCCTGCCTAACATCTTCTCCTTTTCAATGTAAGTCTATGGAGAAAATTAATTCCCCAGGTTTTTTCAAAATCTCCCTCTTACAAAGTTAAAAATGTTGACAAGTATGTTACACTGGATCAAGGAATGGGATAGGGACATGGACACTGAAGACAGAGGGAAGGGGGGGTGAGCAGGGACACCAAACCGACCTTACAGGTCAGGCATCAGGGGTTGCAGCGGCACAATACAAAACAGAGAGCAAGCTGGATGGCAGTGCAGCACAACAGACCACAGAAAGCAATAGAGAGGAGACAGGGCCAGAGAGCAGAGGGTAAAGATGCAAGGGAAGCAAGCTGACCATACTGAAAAGGCAGGAGGGACAGTTGCAGCATAACAGACCATGAAGGGCAGGAGGGAGGAGGCTGGGCAGAACTAGACAAGGCAGGAGGGAGAGGACAGGGATCTGTACATGGAAAACTGAGAGCAGGGGGCAGGAGCAGCAAGTTGACCATGGAGGGAAGGCAGGGTGGGCACTGGAAGCACAACACACCATGGAGGTCAATAGCAAGGCTATAATGGCAAACACACGGACAATGGAGAGTAGGTGGGAGGGGGTCAGGGGCAGCAAGCCGACCACACAGTGGTTCTGTCATGATGATGTCACTGACATGTTATGAGTGAGGTAAAATGTGAGGACCTAAGCAGTAAATTTCAGGGACGTAAGTTATAGTTAGCTCGGGTAACTGTAACTACTGAAATGCACTGGTTTTGTGTGAGTGAATTCTGAGTCTAACTATAAGAAACTTAAAACCTGTTTTTTCTTTGAATTTCTAAGGTGTTTTAAATGTTATTTCCTAATTATCATACCCCTGAAATCTTTGGCTTTTTCAGTGAATTTCACACACCCACTCAACCCCTCATACTCCCACTCACATACCTACTCACTGATCTATAGAGCTACTCACACACACACACACGCACACACTCTCTCTTACCCATACAGCCACTCACACAGATGGTCACTCATCCATACAGCTCCAATACCCACATATTCACCCATACAACCGCTCAAACACCCAGTCACTTACCCATACAGCCTCTCCACATTAACTCACTCACCCATACAGCCACTCCCATAGACATTCACTCTCCATAACAGCCACTCACACAAACAGTCAGTTAACCAAACACCCACTCAAATGGCCACTCAGTCACCCACACAGCCACTTACACACATAGTCACTCACCCAAACAGCCACTCACACAGCCACTTAGTCACTAATACAGCCACTCACAAATCCATACAGCCACTCACACAGCCATTCCCAAACCCATATACCACTCACTCACCAATACAGATACTTACACACCCACTCACTCAACAATAGAGCTGCTCACACACCCACTCATACAGCCACTCACACAGCTACTCACACACCCACTCATTTTCCAATACAGCCAGTCACAGAGTCACTCCAACACCCATACAGTTACTCAAACACCCATACAGGTACTCACACACCCACTGATTCACCCTGTCATTTACACCCCCACTCACGCACCTATACAACCACACAGATATCCACTTACACACGGATAAACACAGTCACACAGCCACTCACATAATATATGTTAGAAATAGTATCATTTGAAGGACTAGGTCATCGGGAAGTCCCAATATAAGGTTTTTATAAATCAGCCCAATTTTCCTTTTTTTCAAAATCAAATCCATAAGTAAATTTTTAACAAAAAGAGTTGGATTCCCAATCAGATGTCTCTCTAAGTAACTACGGATCTGTAGGTATTTAAAAAATGTGTGGGAATCCAGAGCAAACTTCTCTTTAAGAAAAAGAAAAGGGGCAAGACTCTCCTGCTGGGCTAAACCTCCCAAAACAACAATACCCTGCATCCTCCACCTAATTGTAATATGGTCCTGAAAAATGCGTGGTTGTAATCTAGCTGCTGTCAGGGGTGTATGATAGTTAATATTAGTAATTGACCATTTCCGCCGCACTTTCTTCCAAATCGAATACATGGCTATGATAACTCTAAATTTAGTTTTTTTATAATAACTTGGTTCGAGAACAGTTAATATTATTCCTTTCACGTCCTCACCCAGCCCAATTGCAAAGATAGATGGACTGCAACACACTGGAAGTACAGCTCTATCTCCAAACAATGGAACAGCAAAATGTTGTAACAGTGCTGCCCACTTGTACAGCAGCAGATTGGAGACTGACCAGCCACCCCGATCAACCGGCAACTGCATCCATCTCGGGGCCCTTCGCGGCTGACGATAGCTCCAAAGAAACCTATTACAACATCTCTCTAACCTAGCCATACTGGTCCGTGCAAATTCTAACGGGATAGTTCTAAAGAGATACAAAAGTTTTGGTAGTATCAACATCTTTAGAACATTTCTCCTTCCAAACAAGGATAGGTGCAAATTATCTAACCTATGTAAGGTGGTAGCAACTGAGTCTATAATAGGTAGAATGTTCAGTTCAGGGAGTTTGAAGGACCTAGTCCTTCAAAATTCTAAGTGGGATAATAAACTTGTTCAGTCAGGAACTGATATTATGCACTCATTGGAGCTAGCTAATATGGTTTTAATATCAGGGAGCTTGCGCTCACAATCATATATGGCTCTAATGGATCTGTACTATACCTCGGCTAAAATATCTAAGTCGGGAAGCAATCGCGGCCATAGCTGTCCGAGATACGGCTCAGCAGCTGCTAACGACATACACAAGTTTTTTAGCTGCCCCAATCTCGCTTTATTTAGTCAAGATGTCCAAACATTTATCAACATTAGTCTTAAAATATCCGTGGTGCTATCTCCTGAAGTAGTAATACTGGGATGCGGGAGAAGTGTGGGGGACTCTAGACCGTGCTATTCCTCAGCTTTAACCCCTTTGATGCTCATCACGAGCTCAACTCTTCATGAGGCACTGTGGAGCTGTGCTCATGACGAGCTGAGCTCGTCATGAACAATGGGATTTCTTCATTAACAGCACAGGAGGAGAATACCATCAGCAGCGATGGTGTTAATATTGATAGCGATGTCTATACTACGTTTATGTATTACATAGGAATGGATCAGTCCAGATCCCTCCCACATTTGTGAATTGGCGGGCCAGGTTTCTGGCTCTGCATAACTTAGAGTCGGCAGTGTATTTGCGGGGGAGGCAAGAGGAGGCGAGAGAAGGGGGTTGCGAATCTGGGCTCCATTTCTTCATTGGCAGAATAATTGATTCCCCAATTGGTTTTATATATTGTTGTTGTCCATTGATATGATATTATATTAATATTGTTACTCTATGTAACCTGATTGCTTTTTGTTACTTTGTAATTTTTTTTGTTTCTTTGTCCTATGTATTAAGCTGTTCTATTGATTTTATGGGAGTCATGATTCGTTCTAATGCTAATGCCAAATGATGTAATTTTTTAAGCTGAACAATAAAAAAAAAAAAAAAAAAATAGTACCATTTAGTAGTAGTACACAAAGTATACATATTTTAACTTTGTAGTACCTTAGTATATATGTTTAACACTCATAAACTATTAGAAAACACTCACAGTCACTGGATGATGTCAACACTGATGTCAATTGAGATGTCATCAGTGATTTCATTTGAGATTGCATTAGTAAAGTCATGAGTGATGTAATATGTGAGGGCATAAGCAGTGCATTGCTGGGCATAAGTTAAAGCTAACTATAACTGCTGAATTTTTACTGGTTTTGTATGAGTGAAATCTGAGCCTAACTATAACATTCCTGTGAACTATATTTTTCAGTGACTCTCTAAGGTTTTGTTTAATTCAATTTCCTAACCGTAATGTCCCTGTAACCTTTGTTTGTTTCAGTGAATATGTATATAGGGGTTCTGGAGATATTTTAAATGTAAGGCGTGCAACCATGACTGGAACACAACTGAAGTTTTAACTCAACATGGAAGTACTTATGAGATCAAGGAATGGATAACTTGTGAAACCACATTTTTTGTTTATGAGTTGGAATGCCTGCCTGAATACATTCTTTTAAGTGCCCCGGGGAGGTGAAGGTCCATTGGCTGTGGGGGGCATACTGTTTTGCTCTAGGAAAGTAGCAGTCCCAAAGGCATGGGTGCAACATGGGCACCATCTGCATATATTAAAAGCAGTGCTCCGCGGAGGTGGTGGTCCTTGTGGCTTTTATAAGCCCTAAAAGCGGGGCCTGTGTGCCCCTTCTTATAATTCCTCTTGCCCCAGGAACCTGGTCCACTTGGGGGTTCATTTCAGATCAAGCACTGGAGACAACACCACCTCGAGGGGGTCAGGGTAGTCTTACCCTGCCTCCTTTTTTTATTTTGAATGTTTTTTATGGGACTCGGCTGCCAGCCCTTCTTGATTGAAGCGTCGGTACTGGCAGCCAATAAGATTACAGCACTGGGACTGTTGGATTCAGGTACCTATAGATTAACCCTGGGCGGAGTTGGCGGAGTGGGGCTTCGCGGAGCTACGCGAAGTGGGCGAGAAACTACGCCCACCTCCGCACTCCGCGTAGCCCCACTCCGCAAACACCACTGGCCGCCAGCCCCGCCACCCGCCTCCCTCCCGCCCTCCCTAAATACTTTCAATTAAAGGAATAAAATAATTTAAAACGCACTTACCTTGCCCGCCGGAATGGTTGAGCTACTGAAGCAACTACGAATCCCAAGAAACACTGGAACTGCTACTAAGCATAAATGGGATTGAACAGACGTGGGGAGCATTACTCCACACCAGTCATCACGCCCAGAGGAAGAAGCGGACAGCTTTGAAACACGTCGGCGAAAGGTGATAAATGAGGATGAATATGTGACCTTTAAAAAGCAATAAATATTTGAATTACCTGCTGCGGAGTGCGTCACTGAAGGGCAGAGCATTTGGATAATATATATATATATATATATATATATATATATATATATATATATATATATATATATATATATATATATATATATATATATATATATCACCATCCGCCCTTCAAAGCTATGAATATACAGAAAAATACACATATCTATCATTATCTACTCTGAGAGTATAGCAGGTGTGTATAGCGGGTGAACCCTCTGACCAATCTATTAGGCTAGCCCAAGACCCCATACCTGGAAGACCTTGTATGAAGTAGGATTGGCAATCCTTTCTGATGGAAGATCAAAGTTAGCAGAGCTGCATGTTGAACACAGCCTTTATTCCAGGACCATCAAGGCGGTAGTGCCCCTCTGACCCATAAAAGGAAAGTGCACTAGGATATCTTGCTCTGTACTAAGCCTTGAACAAAGTGTACAGATTATATCGCAGGAAAGGCTGTAAAAAAACAAGCAGCATGTACAGCATCTTCTCAGAAATAAAACATGTAAAAGTAATACATCTAAAATTAATTTGCTAAGACCTGTAAAATGATGAACTAAAATAAAGAGCCAAAGTACGTCCAAGAGGGCCTCACTACACTTGAGGAAGGCCTGAGGCAAGAGATAAAATTGATGGCCTCTGTTTTTTCTTGGTTGAGTTTCTGCCGGGGAGCATGGACAGAACAACATTGGCGAGGTTAGAGGAACTCTTTCTAGTTTTTGTCTGTCCTCCGTGGGATTTGAAGTCATCAACATTTCGTTATGCAGGAGTGGAAATTGTGGCGGAAGTAATAGATCAACGATCCTAGCTGTTGTGAGTAACTCCTGAAGAAGACAGATGAGAGCCAAGAGGAAAATTAGAGATGAGATATTGAAGACTAGCAGTGTATGAAGGAAAGGAAATAACTTGTCATCTCTCTGAAAGGAAAGGCTAAATTGATGCCACAGGGATGTTCCAATATGCAGTAGTACTCAGGTGATTAGCATGATACTTTTTTAAGGAGTGTCAACTTCTGCAAACAGGTCCAGTTAGACTCTTGAAATTAGCCCCTCTCATTTTACTACAAGACTATGATGTTGGACCAATAAACTTTTGGTTCTATTTTGTAACTTTTGGATCAGGCAGGTCATTAGCAATTGTTTGTAATTTTCTAATTAGTACCTAATCAACAAGAGTGATAAAATGGCTTTATTGCCAGTCAGGAAAAACTGCTACTAGCCAGATGAGGGAAAGCCACAGTTGAGTTATAATAGGAAGTGTACAAATTGAAAACCATCTAAATGCTAGTACTGAACACCCTGACGAAGAAACCTGCTATACCACTAATGAACCCATCCCTCATTCCTTCACCACTCACCTTTCTCTACAGTGGGTCCAACGGAGTTTGGTGCCTATATTATCTGCTGTGGCACCCAGATCTTAACAGAATAAATCAAATGTCGGCTTCAAAACAGTATACCGCACTCTATGTGGGAGCTTCTACTTATAATATACAGATTACTCCAGATGAGGTCTTACCAAGAATGCAGTAGTAAAATAATTGAATGTTTCTTGATTACATCTCTTCTTTTCACTGTGACAACATTTTGTCATCTTGTCATTTTGAGAACATCCAATATGAAAACTAAAAACAGAATCTAAAAGCCCTTAATGACACGGGCAGCTGGCACTACTGCTGCTTTAACTGTAAATCTCAGCATTTGGTGGAAGCAGGCACTGCTGCTCCCTGTTTGTTAACTGTTTGGTTAGGTCAAGGAAGCTTGCTCTTCTGTGCTACATGCTGTACAGGTTCTATGTGAGAGAAGCTAAAACTTATGCTGTCTGTACTGTACCCACGTTCTGTGAGATTGAAGCAAGCAAGGATGCTATTTCTGCTGTGTCTTTTTTGTTTGTGAGAAGGAATGATGCAAAAATACACAATTTTGTACTTCTTCTGTATTTTTGAAGGTTGCATGCATGTTAACTTCTGCCTGTGTTGTAGCTGATCTATGTGTAGGGGAAGCTACTATTGCCATTGTCCTTATTGCATCTGTTGTACGTGTTTTGCCAAATCCGTAATGCGACCACCTGCCGGTTTCCAACTGGAATCAAGGTCGGGGTGTCCTGTGGCAGCTGGCCCATGGTGGTGCAGTGCTAAGCGGCTCATACGTGAACCTTAGTAAAGCACCGCCATGGGAACGCCATTGGACATTCCTATAAGGCATTGACTGTGAAGTCCATGCCCAGCAGGAACTGGGGGTGTATGAGACAGTGGAGCACGCCATGTGCCCCCCTGCATGCGTACCCTGGTGCTGTAGTGGCCTCTTTGTTTCCGCAATGCTACACTTTTCATGGCGGCCTTACCGCCTTGAAAACTGTGGCTGTGAGGAAACTTCTCATATGCTTGGTGATGCTGCAGCCGGTCTGCCAGCATATTAGGGGCCTCAGACCACTTCAAGACTGCCAGGTATCATAGATACCTGCTGGCAGCAGCGTCCCCATGGCCCAACTTGTTATAGGGTGGTCGGGCCACCACCATGGGTTTGGTGGTCAATCGGACCTCCAAACTCCATATAATGCCCTTTGTCTTTTTAAAAGTATTTCAGACAGATAATTTATTTTTCTCCTATAAACAGTGGGGTGGATTTACAAAAAACTGATACATCTCTGCATCATAGCAGAGATGCATCACTTTACATGCACCACGCAAAATAACCTTGCGCCAACATGGATGCGTCGCATTTACAATGCGGTGCACCGTGGCGCAAGTATTGAAAGATGCGTCATGCATCTGTTGGCGCAAAGTTCATGCATTGCTGGAGTCTTGTCGCAAGCATGACACAACTCCAGCGACACACAGGAAGGCCTATACCTATTGTGCTGTGTCACTCCTTACGCCTGCTTCAAGCAGGCGTAAGGTTTTGATGCAGTGGCATCCAGTGGCGTAACAAAACTTGAGGGGGCCCACCTGCACAGTACATGAAGGGGGCTGCCTCCGACCACACTCAGGAGCTCTGCTGTCAGGGTACTGGGTAAAAGGGGCCCCCTAGAGCTCAGGCCCCCCACCCCGCAGGGGCTGTGGAGGCCTTTGGTTATCCCCTGGTGACATCGTACAAGTGACGCAGTGAAATCTTGTAGATTTCACTACGTCACTTTACGAGGCTTTCTTGCATCCGAAAGCCCACCCTGATGCAGGTATAATTTGGCGAAGGGCTTTACAACGTGATGCATGTCTCTAGATGCGTCACGTTGTGAATATGCAGCAACGTAGCAAATTGTTTACACTGCCGCTGCATCACAATAGTGACGCAATGGAGGTGCAAAAGTGTTGCAAGGGTCTTGTAAATCTGCCCCTTTATAGTCACCTCACTGCGACCACCGCAGACCACGATCCCGGTCGGACTTCAGCCCCCAGCAGCACTTGCGCCAGAAGGTGATGAAATGGGTCTTTGGCACCTGGAGGCCATAAAATCACCACGGGGTACCGCAGTGGGGGAGCCCTTACTGCCGCCACCACAGACCATAATCCTGAGAGACTTCAGCCCCCAGCAGCACTTGCGCCAGGAGGTGACAACGTGGGTCTTTGTCGCCCGGAGGAGCATAAAAACACTGTGGGGTGTCCTGCAGTGCCGTACGCATGCAGACGTGCCAGGCTGCGCCCGGGTGAAGCCCAGGCCAAGGGCCAGTCCGTTTGTGCCCGTCCGTGGTCGATCGAGGACCGGCTGGGCCTACTCTCTAGGCTGGTCATCTAAAGAGGGGGCTACAGCTCGAGAGACATAGTGGCTGAGGGGCACATCACGGAGAAGTTTATACAGTGAGGTGGCTGATTAGTGTACCTTTGGTTACCTGTAATCTTGGAGAATACAGTTTTGGGGCAGAGGCCTTTCATAATATCACAACTAAGCATGGGCGAATTTTGCGAATTCACAATTCGTGAATTTGCGAATTTTGAAATTCGCGATCCGCAAAATCCGCGAATTTGCGGATTCGCGGATTTTGCGGATTGTGTGGGTAATGGCCGGGCGGGAAAACAGTGCACATCGCTAGTGTGAGGGGCAGGGCCAAACGGGCGAGGCTTATATGCGAGTTCACATGCCTCTTGTGTGCATAAAAGGACAGGCACGGATCAGAGAAGCTCGTGGTCACAGGAACTGCACAGGGATTGAGCTCGTGAAAGTCAATTATGCAAAGGCCTCCATCAAGCATCATAGCTAATTTTCAACGATAGATATGGGGAGAACGCACACCTACCCAGCCTCGACAAAACACACATTTTTGGGGGGGGCTGATTAACTTTGCCATCACACCAAAGAGCGCTGGGGTCCCTCGAGTGAGCTGTCCATCAAGTGGGTAAAGGGCGCAAAGACGGTGCACACACCACTAGTGTGTGGGGAGGGGCCAAACGGACGGGGCTTATATGCGAGTTCACATGCCTCTTGTGTGTATAAAAGGACAGGCACGGATCAGAGAAGCTCGTGGTCACAGGAACTGCACAGGGATTGAGCTCGTGAAAGTCAATTATGCAAAGGCCTCCATCAAGCATCATAGCTAATTTTCGACGATAGATATGGGGAGAACCCACACCTACCCAGCCTCGACAAAATACACATCATCCTGTAACTGTTTTAGGATGGCACCGGCAAGCTGCCAGCGCCATCCTAAAATAGTTACTAAATTAGCTTCATCAGGAAGCACTAATAGATAAAATAAAGCAGGTGCTCGAGCAACTGCTTTATTTTATCTATTAGTGCTTCCTGTTGAAGCTAACTTAGTAACTATTTTAGGATGGCGCTGGCAGCTTGCCGGCGCCATCCTAAAATAGTTAAAAGTTCAACAGGCTTGAACTTTTGCCCCCCAAATCCGCCGCTCGCGGATCTTGCGGATTTTCAGTAAATTCGCGGGAGTTCGCGGATCGCGGATTTACCGAAAATCCACGAAATCCGCGAGCGGAATGGATTTTCCGCTCACCCTTAATCACAACGGCAGGAATCTCTTGCATAAACTAACCATGGGGAAGAGAAAGGCTGCGCACACTGACCATCTCAATAGTAATAAGCGGACAACTATTGACTCCTTTTTGACAAAAGCAGTGGAAGCCATCTCAAGGGAGATTGATAAAGTCGAGAGGAGATTCTCTATTGGCTCTGGCTGTCTTCCTGTACCTTTTCTTGCACCCGGAGAAGTAATTGACACATCAGAAAGGAATCCCCAGGCTACTAATTCTGACAATTCACATGTTTCGGTCACAGACGTTATAAGTGAAGAGGGGGGAGAGGAAGGTGCTTGTTCTTCTATAGCTATTAATAAAGAAGGGACTGAGCCAGTTGTTTCCCCGGCACCCAAAACACTGTGCAAATTCCCCCCAAAAAATTAGTCAACATGCAGAGGAGAAGCACCGCCATTACAACCTGGTGTGATAGATATGGGGGATATTTGGAACATTCTAAAGAAAACTTTCATATAGGTGGTGACTGATTTAATAACTCAGCTGTGGGATAAATTGGACAAAGTTGTTACAAATAGCAAGAAAACATTTAACAAAGTAGAGTGTATATTGAAATCGGTTACTAAAATACCTCCTCCTCCAATTGCCAACCACAGGCAGACTCTAGTATAAATACAGAGGGAGGGACACATAAGAAGTTGCTGGCAGAGAAAGGGCCACTAAAGCAAGGGACGGACCCAAGCAAGGTGCCCCAGGGTAATTTCATTCCCCATTTCGGTAGTTTGACAAGGGGTGCCGGAGGTGCTGGATGTGCTGGAGGTAGGGGAATCCAACATACTAAAGCAGGCGAGCCTGATCAAGCGAGGTCCACTCAAAGTATTCCAAATAGTGTTGGTCTGCCAATAATTGATCTGCCCCAGAGTGCTGCCCATATACTGTGGTCTTGGTGGGGGTCCAAGATTTTGGTACACACAATGGAGAAGCCACAGAAAATGTGATCAATAAGGTAGCCCATTGGCTGGGGACACATAGCAGGTTTAACTTTTCAGACCTCACCAATATCTTGATGGCAAGAAGGGTTGCATGGATTGGTCGTTCGAAAAAAACATTTGGGGGCGATACTGGGATAGTCACTTTTAGACTTCCAGCATTGGCCTATAACACCTTAAGGCACTCTGTTGACTATTCTTACTATGCCTCAGAGATTAAACCTCTCACTTTAGGTTTTTTCTATAGACCTACTTCAAACATCCCGGCAAATATTCCAGGAAGGAAGCCTGTCTATAGCCTGGAGGGGGGATTTTATAGGCGAAGATATAGCGATTTCACCGACTTTTTATGTTTCTTTGTCGGATCTAAATAGTTTGGTTTACAGGTTGAGGGCATAGAACATAGCCCATAGTAGACAACCCCAATTGAGCCCAAAAATCAGGACATCATGCCCAGGGAACCCCACACACAAAACAAGGCAGTTCAAATCATTGATAGTATTGTCTCTTCTTGTCAGAGAGACCCCTGGGGGAGAGAGCTAGCTCCTACCTCACAAGTTACTGACTATCGTAGGGGAAAGATCAGCCTGATATCCTGGAATGTAGCGGGCCTAGCTCCCAAATTTGAAGACAAGAGATGGAATAATTTTATATCCACATAAAAGATCATATGTTTGCAGGAGACCTGGGAGAGGGAAAATAAGTTCTTCCTGGAAAGCTATAAGACTTTTTTTTCCCAGCTGAAGGTTCACCCCCTGGCCGTGCTAAAGGGGGTCTAACTATTGTTATTGCACTTGACCTGGGTGTATCAATGAACCTGCTGAAATGGAATTCTAGAGTGGCTCAAGGTTTAAAAGTATCTGTGGGGAGTACACTAGGGTTTACTCTAAGAAACTTTTATAACACAAAGAACAAGACGCAGGGCTCTTCAAGCTTGTTGGAGCTATCTGGGCTGTTGGAATCGCTACAGAGTGATGATTTCCCAGAGTCAAACCTTGCTCTGCTTGGTGATTTTAACTTCCATCTATGCCCTGATATTGGTCAATGTTTTAGAGATACCTGCATAGGCTATGCTTTAAAAGAATGGCACATGGAGCATTCTCCAGATGGTCGTGAGTTAAATACCCTTATAAACATTTATGACCTACGTTTTACCCGCAAAATCCATCTAGGTCCCCTCATAGTATTTATCCACCTACTTATAAAGGAAGGGGACATGCTACAATTATTGATTTTATTTTTGTTACAGCATCCATGGGTCTTATTACACATTGCTCTAGGATTCTGGATAGTCCTTTTAGTGATCATAATGCTGTGATTATGGGGTTGTGGGCACAAGGCCTGACAGCAGCTCAGCATAATAAGAAGGTGAGGGCTTTTACTCCAACCGATCAGGGGAGGTGATTGCAGTGGTCACAGGTGGACATTAACGCTTTTAATAGTTCCCTTTTTAAATTAGGACAAAAAGAGATTATGAAGTGCCTCGAACCATCCCCCTCTGACGAGGACTAACTAGTTCCTTTGTCGTCATTGCCCAGTCTGTGGCAGTCTTGTTAAATGTACCAGGAGCTCTTGTCTGCTCGGATAACCCAAAATGGTTTGGCATTGGGTGTTCTAAGGAGCTAAGGAATCTAAAAGCAGCCTTGAAAGAAATCCCGCGTAATAAAGATAGGGTAGCCTCTTGTCGCAAAAACTATAAAAATGTGCTAAAAGAGTGGATGGCACTGTTACAGAAACAGGCCTAGGATTAGTTAGTGCAAGCTAGTGAAATAAAGGACAGTTCCTTCTTCTGGAAGGTCAACAATAGTACCTGTTTCTCTAAACTAGATAAACCGAGCATGGTACATCATATAACTCCGGACCAATGGAAGGCACACTTCCAGATGGTCTATAATTATGATGAAGGAGACAAGATATTGCTGATCAGGTGCCACTTCAAAGTGATGTGAAGATTAACTTCCTCTTGAAGGAGGTCAAATCTGCAATCGAGGGACTATCGAGCAATAAGGCCCCAGTTCCGGATGGGATCCCTCCTGACCTGTGACGGAATAACATAGATGTTTGGGCCCTGATCTTGACCAGGGTTCTAAATGCAGCAGCACGTACGTCAATGATTTAGGCATGGTCATTTGCTATCATTTTCCCAATCTACAAGAAGGGTGACAGGGGCAACCCACAGTGTTACCGTCCCATATCCCTGATAGATTCCACTGTTAAGGTTATGGGTAGGGTTCTTTTAAATAGGTTACCAGAATGGTTTGATAGCAATCAGAATATTTCAGGCATGCAATAAAGTTTTAGGCTAGGTAAATCAACAGTGGAACAACGTCTGAATCTCTACCTGTTGATATCAAAATATGCAATTGTCAAAGAAGGTTCAATTTATCTGGGGTTTATAGACCTTACTGTGGCATTCAATAGAGTGAACCGCAGTAAATTGTGGGCTCTACTAGTTGAGATAGGTGTTGAGCGTGCAATAATAAATGTTTTAAGGTCACTCTATGCTAACACATCAGCCGTAGTTCGTTTTATCCAGGAGGGATGGCTTGCCGATAATTGTAAGTGTTCTAGAGGAGTGCGGCAAGGGTGTATTCTTGCCCCTTTTTCATTTACACTGTACATTAATGGGCTAAAATCCCATCTGAATTCATTAAACGTTGACACCCCGAGAATATGTACTAGCCCAGTACCAGTCCTGGTATACGCGGACGAAACAGTGCTTATAGCTGAAACACCCAGAGCACTGCAAGTGTTAATTGATGGATTTGCCTCCTTCATGAACAAGTTAAATTTATCACCCATTTTTATTAAATCATTTGTTATGGAAATAGGGCAAAGGGAGACTAGTACAAAAACCTATAAGGCAGGCACTGCTAAGTTAGCCAAAGTCCCAACTTTTAGTTACTTGGGTGTTTTATTTGATGATAAATTAAATTGGAATAACCTGAAGGAGGAAAAATCAAAAGACATGAATAAAGCCCTGGGAGCTATTGCAAATTATGCACATAGACTAGGCACATGGTCTCCGGGGGTGATATTAAAATTATATCAGGCATTTTGTATTTGAAAAGCCACGTATAGAAGTGAGATCTGGGGTTATAAAGCAGTTACAAAATTACAAACCAAACAAAATAAATTTTTAAGATGGATTCTGAAAGTGCCACAGGGAACACCCACATACGCTGTACGCAAGGAACTGGGGGTCATCCATATCACAGACTTAGTTGCGGCTAAGCCTCTGCTCTGCTGGGTAAATATACAGTCCAACAAAAAGGATTCTTTTAATCAAGCTGTAATTGTGGATTGTCTTGCCATGGATAATGCATTGAAAATACCTTGGCTTAGATATATTAAACATTCATTTAGTGCCCTTGGGAGACCAGATATTTTCATGAATTATGAGAAAGTGAAGAGGGTGGACAAAAAGTTAAATAAAGATCTATTCTTTAGAACAAACAGCGCTGAGCCTGAAAGTAATGAACTTAATAAGACTACGGTAAGAGCTCATGCGCTAGTCAAATCAATGCCAGGTATGGAGCCTTTCCTCTCAATGTTAACTAACCCTCATGAGCGTTTTTTAATTACCCGTTTTAGATTTAATATGCTCCACCACTTAGTTGCTTCTCCTCCTGGTTTTGTAGCACGCACTGAGGACAGGGGGCCCTGTGGTTGTGACAATAGGTCTCCACAGGATATTTTACATTTTGTCTTTTTATGGTCATTTTTTCCCCATCCTAGATGACAATTTCTTAAACCCTAATTAAAAGATATGGGCTTCAGGAAAGCACGTATTGCCTTTTTTGCACTTGCAACTATTGCAAACTGATCGTACAGTGTATGTTGTTACGTATTTTTTAAGTGCAATGTTAAGATCTAGGAGATCCCGATTTGACTACGAGGGAGAAGGCTACGGTTAATTCATCCTAGAGCGGTAGTTGAAGTAAATGCACAGGAACATTTTAAAGATTTTATGACTGTATTTATGCTATAGGAACCCATGTAGTATTTAATGCTGTTTTAAAATACTATTCGGAGTATTTTAAGATGAGACTGTTTGGAGGACCAGGAGAATGATAGTGACTTTCGTATGATTATTGCTCGATTAATTAATTTTATTCTGTTCTTAATGTACCATTGATTTTACGGCAGAGTTACTGCCGAATAAAGTTTCTAATAATATTCACCTCAATGCAGATAAATAAACAAAACCCCACATTTTTCGTGAGCAGATAAAATATGAACAAAATCTTGCTTTAGAACTTTAGGATGGCAATCACTTGTTTTTAAATCACATATTACACAAAACACAGGAATGAAGTGCAAATTGAGAATAAATAATGGTCGTTTGAGCATTTCTCTGGCCGTTTGCCAGAAAGTGTGTGCGAATATCGTCAACAGCAAGCACTTGGAGAAGATCTGTTATTTGTTTTCAACTAAGAAACTGACAGCTAAGAGGGGATTTTCTCAGGATGACCTGGAGGGTCACCGTTAACATATCTGGTAAGTTTCCCTCAAGCCATTTATTTCCGGTGTTGAGGGAATGCAGACCCCTAAGCCTTGTGAAAACTATTGGGTGGAGACCAGACAAATGAGATCAAACTTAGCAAATTGGCTGCAACGTGCCTTTCCTCAGCAAGTAATTCATTTTTTCCTTGTGCGGAAGTAAATTCTTCCCCTTGTGCCCTTCCAGCGTGCATTAAGCCTGGCTGAGCCTGTGACTAACCCGCCATGCTTGGGTGAGGTCCCAGTAAGACGAGAGGTGTTGGGGTGTAAGCACATAAACAGAGATCACCGGATGGCAATAAGATGCAATGCCTTGCGCCTCACCGGTTTCCCCTATAAACCCAAAGTGACTCATGCTGACTTGAGCCTGAGCTGGTCCAGACAGTTAGTGCATTGCTCCTCGTGGCTGGCACCCACTGGAGATTCTATAATCTCTCCTTGCAGAATGTAAATTTACTTTCAGATAAAATCCAGAATGGCCCTCATCGCCCCTAAAAGGTGGGTTTCTGGGTTTATCACCCCTGATAAATACTGATTCACCTCAGAAAACTACCCGCTGGATGTGCAAAATACCTCTGTTTCAAAGTTTGCCAAGACAAAATGAGGAATTACATGCGGAAAAGAGTGTTTGCTAGCACATTTGTTCCACCTGAGATCAGAGGTTTGTGCTCATTTTCCCATGATAAACTTCTGCAGTTCTGACCTGCCAAAATTGGTTGGGGGAAATTGTATGGGTTTGGTGGTTACTACGAAGGTAGGAATTCCTGTCCCTGCACAGACTCCTCTTGCAGAGAGATCATAATTCATCACCCCACTTCCAATCCAGGCCGAAGAAGAAGATACTTATTTTTCAGAATGTTCTTGTCTCTTTTGCTTTTTTGTTTGAATCTCTTTTATTGAATTTTTTAAACAAAGGTAACAGGTTAACAAAACAGAGCAGTTCGGGCTGGACTGTTCCCATGAGGCACAGAGTCAAGGCTGATTTGCATATGGCCATGTCTGAACTGGGGTGGTGTGGAGTGCAAAAAAACGATGGATTTAGGCCCAGATCTCTGTACTGGGGCGAATGTATGACACTGTTCTGCATTTTGTCCAGCAACTGCAAAACAGAGCAATAGGCAGTTCTATTTAGACAAGATTGTATATAATGTTGGTCAGCATCCTTAGGTTACGGAATATACAACATACTACATTGCCACATGGTACAGTAAAGCAAGTATTCGGTAGAATATGGCTAATAGGGGTACATGCATCTCAGTGCATGGATACCTGTGCTGGCTGGTCATGAGGAGCTCATCCGTTCCTCGAGCATATCATGGCTGGTCAACTACACTCTTGACTATTGCTTTCTTATCATGCTTTCGTTTTTTGGTTGCAAAATCAGTTTTATTAGTATATCACAACCAAATAGTGATTGATATCAGAAAAATAAATCCTTAGACAGCAATATCAGTAGCACTATATGGCTGAAGATAGTCACTTCGGTCTCTGCTGGGACACAATGAGCCTCACGAGATAGCAAACGAACATACCTGTAGCTTTGTGACAAGCTCTTCAAGGACCAACAGCCAGCCCTAAATTGCAAACAAATCAACCTGTAGCAAAAGAAAAGAAAAAAAACCTGTTCTGCCAGCCTGCAAAAGAGGAAGGAAATGGGACATTGCGAAGACTAGATATGAAAGAGAGAAAGAAAAGAAGGGGGGAAAGGAGGAGGTGGAAGGGCACCTCATTTGCGGAAAAGAGGTTAGGGGAGAAAAGGTCCAAAGGGCAGAGCCCCGGCTGCATCTACCCCAAGCAGAAACATCACACCCTAGCACATTGTGCGCACAAGGGGGAGGCAGAGAAGTAGTTTCAGTTTAGCCCATCGCTCTCTAATAGGAATCCACCCGAGGAACCAGGGGATCGTCAAACAGCTGGAGGGCCCGCAGACCGGGATGGACAGATCGAGCATGCTCTAGTTTAGAGGTGTAACACCAAGGGTTGCCAAATGCGCTTAAACTTAGTGTTAGTGTGCGCTAGACGATGGGAGAGGAGTTCCATCGCCATTTCCTGCCATAGGCGGGTGAACCACACCGAGGAGGGAGGGGCCAGAGCCTTCTTCCAACACAGTGCTATAACCTGTTTAGTGCATTAACCCCATGGCTGCTCAGCATATTCCCCTGCTGTGCTGAGAAATCGTTATTCCCATTATATATGACGAGCTGGGCTCATCATCAGCGTGCGAGGAGGCTACTCCATGACGAGCCCAGCTCGTCATGAGCCTGGAAGGGGTTAAGCATGTGGAAGATCAAATGTCAGTCTGAGTGTGTCATTGCTTCAAGAGACTTTGGCCAAAGTCCAAGAATCACTACCCCTGGGGCACTCGGAGTAGGAAATCTCACTACCTCCTTGATTTGGCTCAACACCTCTTTCCAAAAGAGCGTGAAAAGCGGGCACACCAGCAGATATGTCAGCCTTGCACAGCCAGCATAGGGCAGTGGAAGTTGGAAACATCTTCTGTATAGGCATGGGCGGAAAATCCGTTCCGCTCGCGGATTTTGCGGATTTTCGGGAAATCCGCAATCCGCGAGATTTGCGAATCTCCCGCAAAATCCGCAAATCCGCGAGCAGCGGATTTTGCTCGCACTGTTCGCGTGAGTTCGCGCCCCGCGAATAAGTGCAAAAATTGCAGAAATACGATCTTAGCAAAACTGAAAGTAACTACTTACCAGGTTCAAAAGTTCAGGCTCATCATTAGTAGCCATTTCCTGTAGTGCTTCCTGAGGGGCCCCTCCAGAGTTCAGTTGCCAGTTGAAACTATTATGTGACCCTGCTCTGAACCACAGAATAGTTACACATATGCCACAAAGGTCCTGAATTACAGCTAAGGGAGACAAGCAGGAGCCAGGCTGGAAGTTAAAATCCATTAATCAGCCCCTAATTCATTATTTTCAGTTGGGGCAGGGCAGGTGTTGTAACTAATTTTGCAACAATGAAAGCACTTAGCAAGTGCAAAAGATCACTAATCAGGGCGCACTAAGGAAGCAGGTGCCAGCTAAAAAAATATTCTGTGACACATTAATCAGCCCCAAATTAATTCAGGTCACTTGAGGCAGGGAAGGTGTGCTTTGCTTTGCCGAAAATAATGTACACTGGACAACCAGAGGGTGTGGTGATGAAACAGAGGGTGGCATGGGTGGGCCAGAGGGTGGCATGAGTAGTCAGAGAGTGGCAGTGGTGACAGAGAGTGGCAGTGATGAAGAAGAGTGTCCCAAACAGGCTGGACACGTAGAAACAACAAGTTCGCAAAACTTGCGACCCGACAGGTAAGTTCGCAAATTGCGAAATTGTAAAAACCCTCGCGAACTGGCAGAAACACGGGCGAACACAAAAAAAAAAAATCCGCAAATTCGCGGGAATTCGCGGATTTTGCGGATTGCGAATCCGCAAATCCGCAAAATTCGCGAACGCGAGATCCGCAAAATTCGCTCATGCCTACTTCTGTAGTCTGAGGGGGTTATAATACTAGCTAGTGGCTGCCAAGATTGCTTTCCGACTCTTATTGCGCAATGGTTTTGAAAGTGTTGGGGATGTCCCTCCATAGTTGTTCCCAGTGTCCGGGGGGGGCTTCTTCCTCGATATCTGTGTGCCAACGTTGCTGATATGTATGTGGGGGCAATCCATGTGAGTGTTGAAGGATCTTATAAGTCTGGGAAATCAAGCCCCGGGAACCATCAAAGGAGGGGACTAAAGACTTGAACGGGGTAAGTTGATGCGCAGCTCCCTCCATGTATGAGGTAGAACATAACGAGTGTCGAATCTGGAAGTATTCGAGATGCGCTGTATTGGGGAAGTGAAATTCCTGCCTGCAGAAATCAAAGGATTTAAAAGTCCCTCCCTCAAATAGATTTGCAATCGTAAGACCTTCTCCGGCTGCCCATGTTTGAAAGGATGTGGGCTGGAGGGCCAGTAGAAATCCCGGATTGTGGGCCAGGGGTGTGTTAGGGGAGGGAAAAGCCTTGTAAGGCGGCAGGCAACCACAATCTTGTCCCATATCTCTAGAACAGTTCGTATCAGAGTGGCTTTGCAGGCACTGCAGTGGCGCACTCCCCTCAGTAACCAGGCCAAGTCCCAGAGTGGGTGACAAGGTACTGCTCTGTCCATATGACACCAGTGTTTCTCGCTTTCGCGAACCACCCACTCAGAGACAAAGTGCAGGTGAGACACCCAGTAGTAGACAAGAAAATCAGGGTATGCCCGCCCCCGATCTCTTGATGACATTAGGAGTTTGGTGGCAAGCCTCGATCTCTCCTTACCCCAGATATACGCGGTGACCTCCCTTTGAAGACCCTAAATGTGTCATTGGGGGATAGGAGTTGGGAGAGCTTGAAAAAGGTATAGGATCCTGGGGAGAATAGACATCTTGACCGCGTTGAGACGGCCTAACCACGATATAGGTAGCAAATTCCATCGTCGGAGGTCATCTCTAACAGAGCTTTTACATGCAGGCCAATTTGCCTGAGTCCAGTGTGGCTATGACCTTAAGGCCCAGGTAGCGAATTGATTGGGGGGCCCACTGAAAGGAATACTGCCACCGAGCTCCGCAAGTACCTGCAAAGAAAGTGTGAGGTTGAGTCCCTGAGATTTGGCAAGATTGATTTAGGCCCCGATATTCGCTCAAATTGAGAAAGTAGAGTAAGCAGCGCTGGAAGGGAGCTTTGGGGTCGGTAAGAGTCAAGAGTAAGTCATCTTCGAAGAGAACAATCTTGTGCCTCATCCCTCCCAAACGGAATGTCTTTAATTTCAACCGACTGGTGCACTGCTGTCACCAGGGGCTCTATAGCCAAAGCAAAAAGTAAAGGCGACAGACAGCACCCCTGGCGTGTTCCCCGGTGGATTGAAAAAGGTTGGGTAAGGAGACCATTAACTCTGATCTTCTCTGTGGGACCCGTGTAAGGGGCCATGATACGGGCTATCATGACTAGGCCCAGGCCTATCCTCTGCATTACCGCTTTGAGAAAAGACCAGTCAACCCTGTCAAAAGCCTTCTCTGCATCTAAGGAGATTAAAAATGCAGAAATATTGCGACGGTGGACCTTCTCCACCAAGTGGGTGACTACCCTAACATTATCCGCCCCTTGCCGTTGATGTATGAAGCCTGCTTGGTCCGGTTCGAACAGACCAGGTAGAAACTGAGCCAGTCGCTGAGCTAGGATTTTGGTATATAATTTAACATCAACATTAAGCAAAGAAATGGGGCGGTAAGAAGCGCAGGAGGTTGAGTCCTTCCCTAGCTTGGGTATAAGAGCTATTTTGGCTCCTGCCATAGTAGGAGTCACATTCAGTGTGTCTGCGAAGGAGTTGAATAGCCATAGCAGCGGGGCCTGCAGCTCTGGGAAGAAAAGGTGATAAAAGGAGAGTGTGAGGCCATCAAGGCCAGGAGATTTGCCTAGAGGGAAACTTTTCAATGCCTTTTGAAGGTCTTCTATGTTGATAGGATCAGGGCCGGACTGGGAACAGAAACCAGCCCTGGCAAACTGCTCAGCTGCCGAGCAGTTTGCGAGGGCCGGTTTCGGCCGATCTTGTTACCGGGGGCCGATATTGTCGATCCCGGTACCTAAAACGGCCCACCAGAGGCCCAAAACTGCTCCCTACCCTAGCGGCCTACAGGGGAACCGCCCGGTGCCCGCTATGGCCAGTCCAGCCCTGGATAAGATCTTCTAATTGCTTTACATGGGAGGGATCCAACGGCGTCCAAGGACAGGAGGCCAGGAATGGATCTATTCCATCCTCATTGATGTCGCCTTGCTCATAGAGAGCAGAAAATAAAGAACTAAACACTTGTTGCTTGTCTGTCTCAGAGGTTGCCCATTTCCCACCTGCAATCTGGACCTTGGTGATATGGTTACAGGAAATCTGCAAACGGAGATGGCACGCCAGCAGGGAGCCCACCTTGTTGCCTCCATCATAAAACTTCTGCTTCAAAGCAAGGAGGGAGTGTTATGCCTTGTTTACTCGAATCGCCCGTAGATGACCCCGAAGCGAGGCCAATCTCTGATTCTGTCTAGAGGTTGCAATATGCCCCTGTCTTTCCAACAGTTTTATATCCCGAGCTAGGTTCATTTCAACCAGGCAGGATTCTTGCGTATGGGCAATGGAGTTTGAGGCAATAATGCTTCGAATGGTTGCTTTAAACGTGTCCCATAAGACATGATCATTAGTTTCCGGGAGGTCATTTGCTGCAAAATAGGCCTGGATCACCTGACGTATTTCAGCTACATCAACGTGATCCCGCAAAACGTGCGAGGGAAGTCTCCATCCAGGGACAGAGCAAGGAGTCCTGCTCATACCCGTCAGAGTGATTTCCAAGTGGGCATGGTCCGTGACAAATATATCATAGATTGCAACAGAGTCCAGTGAGCGAATGAGAGACTGGGAGAGAAAGAAATACTCGATTCAAGAGTAAGATTGATGAACATGAGAGTAAAATGTGAAATCCTTCGTCCCGGTTCTTTGTAACGCCACGCGTCTACCAGGCCCAATGCTTCAAAGTCCTGTTTGAGTGCCGCAGACATAGCCCCAGTACCCTGGAAAGAGGGTGTGGTACAATCCAAGCAGGGGTCTCAGACCAGATCAAGATCGCGCCCAAGAAGGGTAGAGTCTCTCTCCCGGGAAAACAATTTCTTAAGCAAGGTCCTAATATGTGTATCTTGGGCATGGTTTAAACGTTATGAATTGTGTGTTCCCTACCGTGGATGAGTGTCGTAAGCTTTAGGTAACTTCCCTCCTTATCATGCAGCACCCGAGTAGTTTGCACATAGCTTTCCACTGTAAGAAGAATAGCCACCCCTGTTGTTTTAGTTGGTGCAGATGCCCAGAACTGACTAAGGTACCTAAGTTGTGTCATGCGTTGTGTATCAGTTTGCAAGAGATGAGTTTCTTGGAGAAAGATAACGTCCAGGTCATGAGCAAGCCATACCTGCCTTCGCTTATTGGGGGTGTTAAGTCCTTTCACATTGAGGGACAGACACTTAAGTTGAGCCATCTCTAGCTATGTACAGAAAAGTGCGTGAGATAGATGTACAGTCTGCCACTCCCATCCCTGGTGAGCCCCAGCCTGATTGGTGTTGTTGTCTGGTATAGGAAGGGGCAGAAATATAGTTGTGCTTCACTCGAGCAAGTAGTAAAGTAGCCCCACCCCAGTGACCGATGGTACCTGTGCAGGAAGGACAGAATATTACATTGTGCCTTTGCTCCCCCCCCCAACCAAGTAGCCAATGAATGGAAGAAGAAAGAGGAGAGAGAGGAAAGAGAAAACAACAACAAACTAAGCAGAAAAAAGGCCAACGGGGCCAATGTAGTCCATTCCAGTCTGTGAGCGGCCCACAGGTACACACCAGGGCAACTCTGAGGAAGTCACTCCTCCTTGGGACTAGGGGAATGGCGGGGTGTGCCAGCGAAAACATAATAGTAGCTGTCACCTGTCCTCCACCGGCAGATCCACCAAACTGTTGCTAAAAGGGAAGCACCGGCCCCCCGAAGACAAAGTCCAGGGTCCCCCACTTCCATGTCTGGGCCAGGGTCACACATCTCAGATGGGAGAAGTATAACAGAGGATATCGTCTCCTAGGGCAATCTCTAGCATCTTCAAGAGTCTGTACCTAGTACAAGTGGCGGAAACACAAAGGAGGAGGCGTGTATCCTCCCACCCCCAAAAGGCACAACCAAAGTCAGGGACCCACATCCCCAGTTCAGGACGCAGTGGGGGAAGGAGGACCGAACAGTGGCCCCAGCCGATCTGAAGAGTGTGATGCCTCCATAGATTTCAGGTGGTGAATGATGTCCTGTTTAGTCTGTTGAGACACCTCGCTCGCCCTACAAACTATTTCGGGGAGGTGGCACCTTCGACCATTCTTGGCGAAGAGGGGTTCTAGGCCCAGCATCCACAAAGGTCGGGGTGGAAGACTGGGGGTCAGGTGTAAGTTGAAGCAGTTGGAGAGCCTCCTTAAGCGACCTTAGCGATCTGCGTTTGCCCTCCCACTGGAACATAAAGGCAAAAGAATGGCCCAACTGGTATTTAATGTTCAAGTCTCTCAATTTATCCGTGACCGGCTTAAAGTCTCTGTGCCATCGCAAGGTGATTAGGGAGAGATCCCAGAAGATTTGGATATGGTGGCCATTATAAGCCAGGTCTGTGTTGTTCCTGGAAGTACGAAGATTTGCCTCCTTCTCCGTGAAGAAGTGTACCAGGGTCATGATGTCGGGAACCAAGTTCATATTCCCACGTGGAAGCGCCACTCAGTGAGCTCCGTCCAGTGTAGGGGGCAAGGCATCGTCATCTCCCCAGATTGCCTGGAGGAGGTCCACTGTGTAGGTCAGGATGTCTTGCCCCTCCGTGCCCCGTGGGACTCCCCCTGATGCGGAGGTTGTTCCGCCGGCTTCTGTTTTCCAAATCCTCCTGCTTGATTTGGAGCTCCACATTTTCTTCTTCAAGCGCTGTCACACGGTGCCAGAGTTCCTCCTGGTCCTCTGTTCTCGTGTCGAGCGTTCTTTCTAGCTCACCCACTCTGGTGCCAATTTCGGTCATGTCGCGCCAGATATCTTTCAAGCAAGTCTTGACCTCATACTTGAGTGAATTGATTTCAGTCTTTATTTCCTGCAGAAAGTTTGTCATAAAGACTTGAGTGATAGGGCTGCTCTCAGTGCTTTCAAGAGGGGTCGCCATCGTAAGACTCTGCTGGCTAGTTGCGGGGGAGATTTCGCCTACAGCGTTGCCACTGTTGCTTCTTTAGATGATGGCAGCACAGTGACTTTCCCCGAATTGGTGCGGGGCATGACTCATCCAAAGAGCACTCCTATCCTGTGCAGGCACTCACTAAAGTCTACGCCCTGCGCCCTCCACTGAAGTTCCACCATGTGCAAGAGCTGGTGGGGCTCCCAACCAAGGGTATCTATACAAGAAGATCCACACCAAGGGTGTGCAGGCTATAGGTGCACCGGGTGGCGTCTCTGGGGATGTAGCGGCAACCCCGGGGCAGCTGTGCCAACCGTCTGAGAGAGTCTAGCAGATTAAACCACTTACCCCCCTCCAGCCAGGGAGAGTCTCATCGGTCAAGCGCCGAGATGGGGATGAGGCGAGCTGGACCCAAGTCGCTGGCCGATTGCACAGCTGATCACCTCACCACCACACTGGGCCCGCCTGTGCTCCCTCACCAGCAGGGCCCCATGTTCACCCCCGCATGTCTACGGGGAAAACCTCCACAAAGCCCCTCTCTTTCAGGTCGCGTTGCTGACTGTGGATGTGGCGCTGATTAGCTATCTGTGCTGGGGCTGTAGGCCATAGCACAGACCTTGCAGCACAGTCTGCTGGTGAGAGGTTGAAGAGTAGGGGTCCTATGAGGGCATTTCAGGTTCTCTTTGGTCCCAGAACGAGGGCTAGAGGGCGGCCCAGTTGGAGATCCAATCGTGCCAGAGCACTGGCGTCAGGTGGGGGTGAAGGTGCCTCGTCCTCACGCACTTCAAGAATCGTGCTTGGGTCCTCTAAAAGGTGAAATCGCTTTGCGGGTCCAAACAAGGGCTCATCCACCAGGTCATCCCAGGCCAGCAGGGAGCAGGAGAGGTGGCAAGACAGCTTTTACTATGTCCTCCTGGAACCACCCTGGACTGCAGAGGCCACGCATGTGTCTGGTCTAGAGAGGCCTACACCGCCCCCCCCCCCAAATCCCTGTCATGTCACGGGTCCGACTAGGTCTCTCCGAGAGTGCGCTCCACAGGGCCGGGCTCATAACAGTGTCCCACCATCCACCTCACCTCCCGGCGATCAGCTCCGCGGTTGGCCCAGGGAAGCCTCCGCTGCGTAGACCCTCACGGAGGCCAGGCTCAAAATGGCATTGGAGATCGCCCTCTTCAGTCCTACGCCCCGCAATAAGGGTCTCCAGGAGATCGTGTGGACAGGCTCAAGAGTGTCGGAACCACAGTGGCTCACCACCAACCACCTTGCGCCCTGGCAGCTGGCTTCCCAGCGGGGCCAGGGGCGCCTCCGGGATGAAGGCCTCGGCAGCGCCTGCACCCAAAGGCGGACAGGGTCATCCTCTCCGGCCGCTCGCTCCACTCCAGACCGATCACACCAGCAGGGCCCCGGGCAGGGCTTAGAAGGTGAGCGGGGAAGTAGATAAATGCTGGGGGGCTCCTATCGCGCCCCCCAGGGCTCTGTTGGCGCTAAATGCTCATGGACGGCCCCTGGAGGGAGGAGCAATCGCAGCTCACATCTTACTCCATTGGAGTCCTGGCCACACCCCTCGTTTCTTTCGCTTTTAATGCATTATCTTCACACCTGTGTTTGTTTGGTGATGCCAGCAAGGACATCTTTAATGATGTTTTAAAAATGGAGAGTTTCCAGTGTTCATAATATTACCACACTGTACATCATTGCACGCCACTGAGCTCTGGGCTGAATGAGCATTGTGTGGTGGCTGATTGCCATGGTCCAACTTGGCACCATGCTGCGCCTCTCAGCTGTGCTTGCCAATGTTTGACTCTTTCCATCAATTTGAATTATGATATTTGTAGACGCAGAGCCTAACAACCTGACACTGACAAATCATTTCACAAAGGAAAATAGACAGGATATCCGTTCGGTCAGGTTGTGATGAGTAGCCCGACTGCAAAGTCTAAATCAGACTCCTAGTCACTACCCACCCTTGTAAAATTGAAACTGGTCAGCTAGAATTGAAATGCTGCGGTGCTTAGTTTGAGCTGTGCGTATAAGTCATCATTTCTTTGGGGGGACAGGGACTTATATTTCATACTAAGACTTTAGGGGAGAGGATGAAAGAGAAGGAATAAAAGAGAGTGAGGAAGAGAAAGAGGGTAAACAGTGACTAAGGAAGAAAGCAGACGAAAAAGATTCTGGAAAAGTGAGATAAATAGACAGGATGTATAGGAAAGTGGAAGAAAAAGGCATGAGATGGAATAAACATACCCTTGGTGTTGGACAACCCCACAATTTGGCTACTCGACCCCTGCTGTTGCTTATTTTTTATTTATTAAAAATTAAGCACTTGTCTACGGCAGTTTAATACTACTCAACGTTTGCTTGACCACATTTTGTTGTGCTCCTTGGTCTTATTTCTCCTGTTCTGGCACATTTTGGTTCCATCAGCCTCTAAGCTGCCATTATTACATATTCAAAGGAAAAGCAAATCCTTAAAACTTTCAGCAGATATTCATTATTGATTATCCCAGTAGTGTTGTTTTTCCTTTGGAGCTAGCTCCCTTTTAAATAAATTAATATAATATGTCTGCTGTTATGGTCAATGGTGGAATAATGGCTGGATCGCAACCCATGGTTGCAGGTCAAAATAGAGATGTTTCGACCACTGAGGAACCGGTGAATATTTTAATGCAAAAGGTTTCTTCTGCCTGCGTATCCAATATGGGACAGATCCTGCAATCTCCATGGCTCTATGTTAGGATGGGAGACACTTGTGCCCTGTCCTTACGCCAAGTGTGATAGCATACACTTTTCTGTCAGCAGGGGCGTGGCCTCAAGTGAATCTAGGTTTTTATATAAATTCTTCAGTTTCAGAACAAGTGAGGGAAACATATGATCCTAACCCTTTAAAATGGGCAGGTGGTTTCTTGAGGTGGCACCGTGCAAGCCAATCTGAGGTAGTCAGGAAGCAACAGCTGCTGTCTCTGGACTGCTTTTTGAGATCTCTGCACTTAACCTATTAACCCTGTTTGTACTCATAGATCTTGAAGGCAGTGAAAGGAACTGAAAGTAAACAGTGATTTTAGTACCTTTGGTGGTATGTGGCCCATGCCAATCCCTGGGCCCTCTGCAGTGAAAAACATTTACGGTACGTAGGCCCAAATGCATCAACAATTGCGTTTGCGATTCCATAATAGCGAAAATTAAGGAATCGCTATAATGAAATCACAAAATCAAATGCATCAATTAAATCGGTAAATATTTGCAATTTAGTAAAAATCGCAAATATCATTACCGATTCCATGTTTTCCGAATCTGTAATTGCGATTTCGCAATTACCTATTCGGAAATAGCGATTTACCCATCTTGCAGCATTGTGATGACATCACAAACCAGGAAGTCTTTTACTGATTCTTCACACCTGTACACAGGGAGAGGAGGAGGAGGAGGAAGACTGATGGAGCACACCGTGGAGGAAGTGTTGCTGAACAGGAGCTGTGAAACAAACACACCATGGCCACTGAAAAGGAACAACAAAAAGGAGAAGGCAGGAAGCGAAATATCAAGTTCAGTGACACGGAACTTGAAATCCTCACTGAGGAAGTTGTCCAGAGTCATGACCAGCTGTTTGGTAAAGAATCCCTGCATGTGGCAAAGTCAGTGAAGAGGAAGATTTGGCTTGGGATACAAGCTAAGGTAAAGTCTGTGGGGGTGACACACCGTGACATACCTAACCTGCAGAAGAGATGGTATGACCTTCGCAGCCGTCCAATCAGAGGGTGGCAGACAGGCTAGTCGCAGCTAAGAAAACAGGAGGGGGACCATCTAGCTATCCCCCTAACACCCTACTGGAGGACATGGTGGAATCCACTTTGCAGCCAGAGGCAATTGTTGGTGTGATTCAGATCGACACCTCAGGACATGCGGGCACCTCCCAAGGTAAAGAGCACAGCTAAACATATTTGAGATAGTCAATGCAGCACAACCATATATTCAAATTGTTACAATATCCTATAATTCAAGCGTAAAAGGCTGCCTTTTTTGCTTGAATTTGAATAAGAAAATAAAGAAAACTACATGTACCAATACTCTCATCGGGTCATCTTGTCTTGATACAATTGGAGATTTGCTAATTCATCACATTGATACTACAGCTCTGTTCTGTATACAGTCCTGAATTGTATAGGATATTGTAACAATTTGAATTTGGTTGTGCGGCATTGACTGTCTCAAATAAGTTTTGTGCTGGCAGGTCCCTTGGATCTGCTTAAGTCACTTTTGGTAGTAAGTCACATTAGTCTCCCTAGCACCCGCGCGGGATCTACAGCAATTTACTTATTAGTTGCCCCAAACTTTCAGATCTTTTCATTTATGTTTTTGTTTTGAAGTGCGGTAATTCCCCTATTGGGGACACCACTACCAACCTGGTTTAATTTGCACAGCTAAACATGTTTGTATGTCAAATGTAATCACACTTGAATCCAGTCCACCCTTTACTTACACACCCTAATGCATTCTGGGAGTTGTATGCAGACAAATGTAAGGGTAAGGCATGGAGGTCAAGCAAAGCTCCAGTGCAGCAGAGTACAGCAAGGAAGTGACAACTGTAGACTTTAAACATGACAGAAGCAGATTTAATATAACTGCGCAGGCGCCATATTACAAACACGTGCAACCAAAAACGAACTGAACTTGCACTGTTCCAATCACATATGCAGGTCTGGACAGTAATGTGGCTGACGACCACAAGCCCGAGGGAGACATGGGACAGCATGATGAGGGACAAGAAATGCCAGTCTCCTCACCCATACCTGCTCCCACTCACGGCAGGAGAAGAGTACAACCACTCCCTGATTTGGAGAGTGATGAGGACAGCAACACAGGATCCCACATACAGCAGCCTGCACATATCCCACTATCACCAACACCAGAACCAGCAATGCAGCGCAGTTGCGTGCAGTTCCGCAGGTGAAGGCCCAGGGCAATCCCCAAGCCTGCTGATGACGATGGCGAATCCACTGCAAGTGTCCTGGAGTCCCAGATGCTGAAGGTCCAGCGTCTGCAAGGGAAGATTATCCGTCACATACAGGGCCAACTGGAAAAAATGTCAAAACACATGGGTGGCATTCATGACTGCCTGAGGGAGCTAACTAGTGCAGTAGTGGAAGGGCACAGGGCGAACAATGAGAGACTAGACCGTGTTTCAACTGCCATTGAGGATATGTGCAGGGTCATTCAGGCAGAGCATGTTACAACTGGCAGGAAGCATCAGACTTCCATGGTACACATGCAAAGTTACACCAGGGCCATCAATAGGCTGAGTCACACCACAGCTCAGCTTTCAAGGCGTGCAGTCAGCATGCAGGTGGAGATGGCCCACTGCTGCTGGGATGTTGCCAGGGGCCTCATCAAGGTCACGACTGCTGTGGAAGGACTACAGACTGTAGCAGCTAGTCGAAGCCTCATGCATGCAGGGAGTACAGTGTGGAGGGCTCCAGCCTGAGCAGCAGTACCAGGATTCAGGCCAGCACCGAGGGGTCAATGACAGGGGTAGCAGAGCCTACAAACAGGGCCACAGGAGTGCATGGCAGGAGAATGTAGTGAATTGGACCTGTACCAATTTGGTGACAGAACCAGATTTATGACTCCCTTACACACTGATGTTGCAGAGCCAAGACAATGACTTTTGAATTGTCTGCACCCACACTGCACTTGTCTGACAATGGTATGTGCGCATCAACACAACTACCCACCCAACAGTATAAACCTTGACAAAAATACTGTGTTGTGTCTTGATTACTCACCGTAGAAGTAATGTTGCGTGATTTCTGCCCGTTTCCGCCTCCCCTCTGCTGCATCCGGACCGCGTGCTGCTTGGTGTGGTTGTCTTGGCAGGATGTCTAGTTCTGGCTCGCTATCAGAATCTTCCAGGGGAATTCCCCTACTGGTGGCAACGTTGTGCAACAAAGCACATGTAGCGGTGATGTTACAACATGTCTCCAGCTTATACTGTAAAGCCCCACCAGTTTAGTGGAAGATGGGAAACCTGGATTTGGGTACACCAAATGTCCTCTCAATCACATTGCCTGTAGCAATGTGTGTATGATTGTATCACTGCTCCCTTTGTGCTGAATGATTCAGATAGGGAGTGAGGATGAAAGACCTCACAGTGTATGCACTGTCACATACAGGATGTGAAAAATAGACATACCTTAGGTACTGCTATGTGTCACCAAGGCAGGCTAGTGTGCAACACAGTATTACATCTGTTTACCCAGCAAATAGCCTTCTCCAAATTCACCCGCCAGCACACGTCTGTGTATGCCACTATGTCTGAAGATGTAGAAGTCATGTGCACTGCCAGGGTAACTTGCCACTATGTCTGTGATTATTGTTTCTGAATTGCAGTTTACTTGGATGTTCAGTGAATGGTATGATTTGCGGTTCCGGTAGATATGTTCATTCACTGAGGGGGGACATATGGGTACATGCGTCCCATCAATACAACCAATGACATGTGGAAATTGTGCAACCTGATAAAAATCTAATTTGGTTTGCAGCAATTCCTGTGGGGTTGTGGGGAACGTAATGTGGAAGTGTATCATCTGCAACATGGCATTTAGGAAAGCGTTGAAAAAGCACGATAGGGCAATTTGAGACACACCGCCAGCTGTTGCAATTACTCCCTGGAAGGTCCCTGAAGCTAGGAGGTGCAGTGAGCATAGGGCCTGCACATGGGTGCGGATGGCATGTGTCCTGCGAGTCTGACCCTGCAGTATTGGGTCTAACTCAGGAATGAGATCTAAGAATGTGGCAGCATTCAGCCTGTATTTATCATATATCTCTTCCTCAGTCTGCCCTAGCAAAGTGACGCGCACTCTGAAGATTTTTGCCTGTATCCTCCTTCTTCTCTGTGCTTCTGGTCTTGGCCTCATCCTCCTCGCTATGACGTAGAGCGCTGCCATTGTGAGACACTCTGATGCATTCTGGGACTGTTTAAGTAGTTTGCTAATGATTTACACCTGATTTGTTGTATGTGAATTTTTAACCACCTGATATGATTTCTTCTTATTTAGGAGATGCAATTTGCGATTCTTGCATGATTCTGTATTAGTAAATTCTTGTTGCATATGATTTTGGGATTTCGTATTTGCGATTCCGTACTACAGAATCACTATTACAGATTCGTAGATTAAGAAATCGCAAATTTAGAGAAAAGTGAGGTTTTCTGCGAATTTGCTTCATGCATTGGAAGTAGTTCTTTTGTGATCGCAAATGGCATTTTTATGCGATTCGCAACATTTGCGATCACAAATTATCATGATGCATGTGGGCCTAAGAGTGGGATAAGGGGTAAACCTGGTGAATGTCATTGAGACAATAAAGGATGTTCGATGTCACTTCTGCTGTCCTTGGCACTTTGGTGAATCAATGCCCATTAGTTGCTGCCTAATACAACGTTGGTAAAAAGGAGCCCAGTGATGCAATATTAATATAACATTTCCTAAATAGATGGTTAAGATATGATAGAGTCGTTTGTGGTCAATTACGGTGGGCATATTCTCCATCGAAAGGACATTTTGTTCCTGCTAATACATTTTTCGGATAAAAAGGGGAACTCCCCACAAAATTTGTCATCCGCATACTGCGAATTAGAGATACACAGAGATGTATCATTTCCAAAAACAGATATTCTGGAATTGGTTGCAAACCGTGCAAACGTGTTTATTGTATTGCACGGATTGTGCACATGGTTTAGCTGAAGGACAAATTGCTTCGCAATGCACAATTTGTGCAAAACTTCTACTCACTAGCTGTGGCCCAAATTCGTTCCGAATATAGACTTGACATATATGTTGTAATAGACTGAACGTGTATATATGAACAGAAATCTTCAGATTTACTAGACGTGTAGCTGATTTTTGCAGTTTTTTTGTGGTTATAATACATTGTTTATTCTATTGTCAATGCACCTGCAAGTGTGTTTAGGAACTGTCAAACTCTGAGGGGCATATTTACATTCCCCGATCCCCACAGGAGTGTCACTTTTTCCGACGCTCCTGTGGCGATAGGGGCTTCGCCTTATTCACAAGGAAATCTTAAGCCACTTAACGTGGCTTAACGCCTCCTTGCGAATAAGGCCCACCTTCACGCTACACTTAGAGTGAAAGGGGTAGCAATGGGTGTTGCAGTAGGCTTTCGGCTGCAACACCCATTTATTTTGACGATGCACCATATTCACAAGGGTGGCGTAAATATGGTCCAGCACCAAAATGAAGATCAGGGAAATCCTGGTCTTAACATGGCGAAACGAGTAGAAATGCTTTATTTCTCCTCGTTTTTGCAGTTACTGTGTGGGCTGTATTGTGCAGCACACATGGAAAAAGCAAAACACCATGAATGATTGTGATTGTGTATGTGTATGTACAGGAAGGGGAGCCTTCCTGCACATACACAATCATTAAAAAATTGACGAGTTGCGACTCCTATGAATGCTGTATTCTGCAGCACACATAGAAGTTACAAAACACTATTGCTGATTGTTTACGTGCAGGAAAGGACACCTTCCTGCACATAAAAAATCTTTTCCTGCAACATTGGCACCCTTGCACAACGGTGCAAGAGTGGCTGCGTTTGCGCCAGGCAGCTCCATTTAGCGCCAGCCCTAAAGGAAAGGCAAGGGTGGCACCGTATTCTTGTGAATACGATGCATCTCTGCGTTAGGAAACTGTCAGACCGCAGCATTAGCCTTCTTGGCTTCACGCCATGCTCCGACAGTTTCCTAGTAAATATACCCCTAAGTTTTGCTGATCTAATGTATAAGTAATCACGGATCCCAATATAAAAAATAAAACTCCACACTCGAAAGTGACGCACATTGACACAGCACTTCTAAAAGTAGGTGAAGCCAGTTTGCCACAGTGATGAATGTATAGTATGCTAATGTTGCCGTATGTTCTACTTTATTCATGAAAGCTGTTTTCCAAAAATATTTTTAGGGCTGTGAACATAAGTGTCCTGGAGGTTTATGCAATGAATATTATACCTGGTAAAATCTGAAATTTCTGGTGTTTCAAAATTGTCCAGGTACAATGATTATTTCCAATTAAAAAATTCCTGTTTCAAATGTAGAATAATGTAGATTCTGGTGTATTCTGAAGTAAAATATGCATGCCAGCGTGTCCACACCAGGCTTATCTCCCAATTACATTTCAGCATGTTTGACTTGATGAAGTAAATCTGGCAGTTTGCTGGCAATTAGCGGGTGCAGTAAACTTCACATCACTTGTAATTCTAGTCCATGGCCTAACAGGTGAATGCACAGATATTGTAAAAAAAATACAGGGCCCTAGTAATCGGGGCCTAGAAGGTCATTGCACTAACGTACCATATCACTTGCCCCACAGGGCTTTACCTATCTTAAGAATGCCAACCTGGCTCAAAAATCTCTGCCCCCGCGTTTAGACCTGATCTCAAGATGGCCGCCCTTCCACATTCCTTCTGGGCTACAGAGAATCATGGGGGCCGCCTCAGTGAGACCCTCTGTGATGCGCTTTCCTCTCTTGGTCGAAAATCATAGATAATAGTCCGGACCTTGATCAGCCTTCACACGACCCTGTTCCCGCTCACCCACCAGGACCTTTACTCTGAGAACTTTACCTTGACAGCTGAAACCTAACCATTTTGACTGATACCCGGTGGAGCTACCTCGCGAGCTGAAGGGGAGATGGGCTATGGATTTCCCTCCTTGACCATCACCTACCCAGCCGGTCTTTGGGCAAACTCTCCTTCGTCTCTCTTGACCTTATCTCCCTCCCCCTCCCCCTTTCCCCTACCCCTACCCCACTCCGCTCTACCCCTCTCCGTTCTACTCTTCTCCTCTTTCCAGCTTCTGACATTTGCCCTCACCTGGCCTTGTCCTTAGTCCTCACCCTGTCTATATGTGAACTTTCCCTTGTAAATTGAGACCTAGCTATTTTGACTGAGGCCCGATGGAGCTACCTTGTTTAGCTAATGGGGAGACGGGCCGTGGATTCCCTCCTCGGATGTCACCTACCCAGTCGGTCTTTAGACAGACTTCCTTTCATCTCTCCTGTCATCTCCTCCCTCATCCTCCCTCTTCACACCTCCCCCTCCCCCCCATTATTTCTGTCTCGCCTTTCTCTGCTCTCCCATTATATGCTATGTTTTTTTGACGTAATGTGTAATTTGTTATCATTTTCTGTAACATTGTGGAACCTAATGTAAAGCCCTTTGATACCTTTGGGTCTAGCCAGCGCTATATAAAACTCTTTAAATAAAATACATAAAATAAATAAATAAATTGCCTTATACAAAATGGCACTGATGAGGATCCTAGAGAGAGTTCCACATGTTAGTAATAATATTATCCCACCACCATGAGATGTTTCTGTAAGAAGTATATCTAGCTGATGTCCTACAAAGGGGTTGCAAAGCAGTTGGTGTTTTTTGCCCACCACCATGCGATGTTTCTGTAAGAAGTATATCAAGCTGATGTCCTACAAAGGGGTTGCAAAGCAGTTGGTGTTTTTTGCATGCTTACTGCCTTGCAACCCCACCTTAATTTCTATAACACGACTGAAGTCCTTATAAGTCACACCACAAAATGGCCATTAGTAGGGAACCACAAAAACTCATCTGATTAATATTTATGAGGCAGGAGTCCTTTTGTGACCTTTGTGATACCTTGCAAATGGAAGTCAATGTGGTGCTGTGGGTATTCGAGGGGCAACTGATCTCCCTTCTCTCGCCATCACTGAATCCCACTATTTTCCTTCAAAGCAACCTGTGTCCCTAAGTAGGCAGGAGTGCTGCCAGAACTAAAAGTTGGCCTTCACTGAACGAGACCAGGGTGAGTCTTCAGAGGCTTCACTGGACCAATGTCGGCAACTCAGATGCCAATCACACATGTTCACAAGGGGGTTAGATTCCCCACATGGACTACTTCCACTTTGTGAATAGGATACCATCTTCAGAGACTCAGTATCTGATCAAAAACATCCAAAATCCATCGGGGCACAAGCCAATGACACATTGCATCACCACACATTAGGAGGAAGGTCTTAAAGACCACTTCATGTGCCATGCACACATTTCCGATTTGCAAAGTACCATTTGTACAGTCCAAATGCCTGCTTTGTGCTCACAAAATCCTTGTATTTTTCTGTCAAGGTTTGCTCAATTTTTTCAGCGCTTGCCTCCTACGCCGACCCCCTACCTTACCTGTGTTTTTCAGGCGTTTTCATCAAACGGGGGTCCCTCTGCCTGCTTCCTGGCTCCTCTCCCCTGACTCTGCTCCAGCTCTGCCGATTTCCTCAGCACAGGGGGCGGTGCATTTACAAAGAAAGGGCCTGGCTTGGGCCTAGCCACTCCCACGTCCCACCTTAACTCCTGCACTGCCTTTTTTTCAAGAGCTTCTGGAGCTTTTTATACCCTTTTCCCTCATATTTATTAAAATTTGAGGTGGATTTTGACTATCTGCATTTTTCTGACGCAAAAAGTTGTTTTTACTCCTCAAGATGGAAAACAAAAATTCTCCTAATAACAAAAGGAAGCAGCAGGTGTCTCCTCCCCCAAATAAATCTAAGGTTGTTGAAACTTCTGAACCCTCACTTACTCTGATACTGGAAGAAATTAAAGCGCTGCGCATGAACACTGATACTATTGCAAATGAAGTGAAAAATGTTCGCAAAGATATGGCGTCCATGTCCATGAAAGTTTCTGATAATACTATTAAAATTCAGGACAATAAAACTAAACTCGATGCTTTTACACCTTTGATGGCTCAGATAGTACCAATGCATAACCAATTACTGGAATTGGAGAACCGTAATAGACAATATAATCTCCGCATTTTCAATCTGCCTGAAGAAGTTGAGGGCTCCGACTGTCGCTTGTACTTGGAATCTTTTCTTCCTGGTCTTCTAAATATCAAATTTCCGGAAAAATTTGAGGTGGATAAAGCGCATAGAATTCCCTCACACAGGAATCCACGCCACACCAAACCCAGGCAAATGATTTTCATGGTCTTGTGTCACCATCACTTGGTCCTCATAAGGAAAGCTGCCAGAGACATTCCTTCGCTTCTGGTAAATGGTTCCAAAATATTTATCCATCAAGACTTTGCTAAGGAAACGGTTGCTATTCGCAAGGAATTTTCCTCTCTTCGTCCACAATTGAGAAGCCTTGGTTTTAAGTATGGTCTATTTGATCCGACTACAATGAGAGTTTGGAAAGATACCTTCTCAAAATCTTTTCATCGTCCTGAAGACTTAAGACTTTTTCTGGATCAACAAGCTTCGTCATCAATGGATACTCAAGCTCCTATTACCTGAATGCATTTAATTTGAGCACTCATGTCGATTCTTCTTTCTTCATGGGCTCCAACGGTTTCCGGCCATGCTTGTGGAACGGGTGTGCGTCTCTGTGTCCCTATTTATGTGCCCTGTTTGTAGCTTTTTCTTCCTTTTTTGTTTCTTCCTTTTGTGTCTTTCCCTACCTTTTCTGGCTTTCTAAGTAGAGTTACTTTTCTTCCATGGCTGTTCTCCCTCTTCTCTTCCTTTAACTCCTTTCTTCCTCTTCATTTTACCTCTTCATGGCTGCTACTCATGATGTTAAAATTGTTTCTCTTAATGTTAAAGGTCTGCGACATCCAGTTAAAAGAACAAAAATTTTAGACTACTTGGGTGCTTCTAAAGCTGACATATGTTTTCTTCAAGAAACACATGTTGATGACAACATTTTACAATATATGAAGAAAAAGTGGGTGGACAATATTGTCTCGTCGCCTGCCCTTGGTAAGAAAAATGGGGTTGCGATTTTCTTTGCAAAGAGATTACACTGTCAGATTATTAGTAAATTTACAGATACAGAAGGTAGATTTATTGTTGTTAAAGTTAAAATTCATGACTCCACCTTCTTTTTGCTTAATATCTATGGCCCCACGGCCGATGACTCATCGTTTTGGTCTAACTTATCTACAGAAGTTCTAAAGTTGGGACAAGTTCCTTTGATTGTTGGAGGGGATTTTAATGTGATCATTGATCCGCTACTTGATAGACTTTCTACTACCAAGTTTAGACCCCCTAAAGTTTTTCATGCTTTTAAATCTTTCCTTAGTACAACCAAACTGGCTGATATATGGAGGCTACACTTTCCCACTGAAAAATGCTTTTCTTTTTTCTCTAATCCCCATAATTCTCATTCAAGGATTGATTATTTTTTGATTTCACCTTCCCTACTTCAGTCAGCTACAAATCCTGTTATAGGTACTATAGACATTTCAGACCATGCTTTAATTTCATTTGTCTTAAATATCTCTTCTACTTTTACTAAACAAAATAGGTGGCGTATGAACTCGAGCATTGTCCTTACTGACAAGCATAAACCTAAATTATTGCAGGCTATACAAGATTATTTTTTGTTCAACCCTGAAGATTCCACATCAATTGTCACCAGATGGGATGCATTTAAGACCTACATTAGAGGTACCACTATTTCTATTATGGCTCATGAGAACAAACAATTTAACGCTAACATTAAGCATTTGGAAAAGCAAATTGCTAAATCTGAGCGTTTGTTTATCTCTTCTATTGACCCTCAGTACAAACTTACACTTCAAAAACTCCGCTATGAATTTAATGCCATCCTTAGTCAGAGAGCAGGAGTCCAACTTACAAAATCCAATGCTAAATTTCGTTTCAATACCAATAGATCTGAAAAACTCCTTGCTAACTACTTACAGATTAAAAAAGATAAGACTCAGATTACCTCAATACGAGGATCTCAAGGCCAAGTGGCTGTTTCCCATAACGATATTGTACAAGAATTTTTACGTTTTTATTCTACCCTTTATAGTAAACCTGCCCTGAATCTTTAATTGATTCTTTTTTAAATAAGTGCAATTTACCCCATATTTTTTTATCAGATAGAATAGGTCTAGATTCACCAATTACTTCTGAGCCAATTTTGCTTGCCATCAAGTCACTTCCCAAGAATAAATCCCCAGGTACGGATGGTATCCCAGCAGAATTTTACAAAGAATTTCAATCTCAACTCCTCCCTTATTTAAATACCCTTTTCTCTCATTTTGGCTCCTCTGGTACTATCTCGGGCTCTTTTACAGACGCCTTAATCATTGTTCTGCCCAAGCCTGATAAAGATCCTACCTTGGTATCTAATTATCGCCCCATCTCCCTAATAAACCAGGATTGTAAGCTTTATGCGAAAGTCCTTGCTACCAGATTAGCTCCTGTCCTCCATTCCATTATTCACCCAGATCAATCTGGTTTCATGAAAAATAGATATTCTGCTAATAATACTGGAACTCTACTACACATTATTGAACAAAGTTCTCACCTTACTTCTCCTGCGGGAGTGATGGCCTTAGATGCAGAAAAAGCATTTGACAAGATTCACTGGCAATTTTTATTTAAAACTTTATTGTCCTTTGATTTTGGTGCCCCTTTTTTCGTATGATTTCTGCTTTATATTTTGCCCCTACTGCTCGTTTGTTTATTAATGGTCAAATTTCTAGTCAATTTCCTCTCTTTAGAGGTACTAGGCAAGGTTGTCCCCTTTCTCCACTGTAATTTCTCTTAGGTATTGAACCTTTTATTAATTATATTCGCCTTTGTGATGACATTCAGGATATTGTGATCAATGATGTAACTGTTAAAACTTTAGCTTATGCAGATGATGTTTTATTATTTATTAATAACCCTCTTTCTTCTGTTCCTTCCCGATTAGACATTATTGCTCAATACTCTATGGTTTCAGGTTACAAATTGAATGTAAGGAAGACTGAATTTTTTCCTTTGAATATGTTTTGTACCTCGGAGATGCTTCCGAACACAGATATTCTTTGGCAAACAACTAAAATTAAGTACTTGGGTATTCTATTTGCTTCATCGCTGCCAGCTACATTAAAACTTAACTCTGATTTCATAATTGACTACATTAAAAATAAAACGTCCAAGTGGTCTGCCCTTTATCTCACTTGGTGGGGAAGAATGGAATCTATAAAAATGAATATAGCGCCTAAAGTCTTTTATTCTTTAGCTATGATCCCCACCCAATTTCCTCTCAGATTTTATAAAACTGTTGACACTCTCTTATCTAAATTCCTTTGGTCTAACAAAGTCCCCCGTATTGCTTACAAGAAGTTAAAAACTCCTAAGTCCCAGGCTGGTTTTTCCCTTCCAGACTTTCACCTTTACCATAAAGCTTTTATCTTAAAGCAGAGTGCCCTTTGGTTTAATACTTCACATATGGTAAAACCTCCAATTTGGTTGGATATTGAAGCATCCATTGTGCGGCCCTTTTCTTTACCCTCCTTGATCTCGATGTCATCCACAGCGAAGGTTGTTCATCTTTCCTCTATCATTAAGTCCTCCAGATTGATAATTAATGATTTAGATCCTAATTTTGAATTACCCCTACTCTCCACAGTCCACTTGTCTTTATGGCACAGTGCACTACATAAATTGAACAGAAACATTGCCTTCTGGTCCTCTTGGATTTCAAGAAGGATTTTATATCTTAAAGATGTATTTAATGGTAATGCTTTTATTCCTTTTGAGCAGCTACAGTTAAAGTTTGGTATCCCAGCTACTGACCTTTTGAAATATCAATTTTTATGTAACTCTATTTTGGATTCCTTCCCCAATGGTATTCCCTCTTCCACCACAAATGACTTATTAATTTACCTTACAGCTGTAACATCGTCCCCAAAAGCTGTCTCTGTTTTTTATAAAAAACTTACCACCTCGCAGGGCTCCAATGTTCAGATTATTTCGTCGTTCTGGAACAATGAACTTTCCATCTCCCTGTCAGATGACTCCTGGTCCTCTATATGGCTTAACAGTATCTCTGGCTGGCTCCCAGTGTCTCTTTACCAAACCAATGCTTATATTTTATTTAACACTTTGTGGACTCCATCACGTCTATGTCGGGCAAAACTGTTACCTTCTGATGTTTGTTGGCACTGCAACGCTAGCCCTGGTTCACTTCGCCATATGTTATTTGAGTGTCCAGTTATTATGAAATTTTGGTTGGAAGTATGGAGTGTAATTTTAAAAATTTTACCTTTACAAGATGATATTTCCTTTACTTTGTTAATTTGCAAATCGATTGCCCTAACTTATCCCCTTACTGAAACAGAGGCAAAATTGTTTAATTTTCTAATCACAGCTGCCTTAAAATCCATTACTTTCTGTTGGAAAGATGTTTCTTCTCTTTCAGTCCATGCTTGGTGGTCATGGATCACCTTTATGAGAAGAGGTGCGCAGCTATCTCTTAAAGGCGTCAGTCATAATTCACAATCATTTCAGTCGTTTTGGTCTCCTATTGATTCATATGTTCTGCAATGATATTGTTATATATTTTCTTATGTTCTATTTTTACATTACATTTTCACTGTAACTCTGTAGTTTATGAATTTATGATCCTATGACATGTTATTTCCCTCCGCTCTCCCCCCTTTTTTCCTCCTTCTCCTTCCTCTTTAATTGCGATTCTCTTTTTATTACTATATATCACTATTGCGTATTTTGGCTTAATGCATTTCATATTGATTATTTGATCACTTACGCTTGTAACTTCCTTCCTCTTTTTTGTATTGTACTTGTTCTTTTTCATTTTGTCTTAAAACTTAATAAAATCTTTCTGAACATAAAAAAAAGGAAACATGACAGCGTGCCAGACTCTATATAGTGTGAGTTTGGTGACAGGGTACTCTGCCATGTTTGAGGTGAACTGTCCTGTCCTGCCCACTTTAACCCCTTCCCTGCTGGGCTAATTCCCGCGCTGTGATGGGGGGTTGGGGGCACGCGCAGCTCCCCGGTGCTCGTGACGAGCTGAGCTCGTCACGCAGCACGGTGGCGCTGTGCTCATGATGAGCTGAGCTCGTCACAACCACGCCCATTTCAATAGACGCTCAGCATAGCGGGGGAATTATCCCCACGTGTGAGCGCCGTGCGGGTCATGACGAGCTCAGCTCGTCATGAGCACAGCACAACCGTGCCTCATGACGAGTTGAGCTCATCATGAGCACGGAAGATTTAATGAAACCCCCAGGCCTAAGATAGTCTAAATGTAGCGCTATAATACATAGATTATAAAAGCTAAAACAAACAGATGTGTCAAGTATAGTTCAAGATATTCGAATAATTTAATATACTACAAAATAATACATTGCCATTAAAATGAAACATAAATCTTCTATTCCCTTGAAACACAATGTGAAGTTCCCTTATGGGGTGAGAATACAATGTTTGCAGCCAGGTAGAATTTCATGCAGTAGTATGCTTGACATCTCTAGTGGCTGAGCAATTTAAAGGAGTGTTGCATCAAATCATCAAATAGAGAAACTGTGAAGCATGAGTGACTATTTCTTCATCTGAGATAGAGAAGGTGTGCTGAGGAGCTGGTTCAAGCCAGAGAGTGCTACTTCAATGATTCTGTGGTCGTTTTTAACACAGGCAGGGTGGGTACGAATGCAACATCATATTTATGGGGAACAGGGTTAGCTAGCATTTAGAGACCTGCAATGTAAAAAAAGCTGTAATGGAGTGGGGATAACCATGGTAATGTCTCAAATAGAGAGTGGTTGTATCTGCTTTAGTTAATGGCCTTGGCAGAATCCCTCTGTAGGAGCTTGTTTATCCTAGTACTGCATTGTTGAGTTTGGAAGCCTATAAGTTGGGTCACCAAAATCAAAAGAATAATTTCTCTCAGGCAACAACTTCACAAGAGGCTCTATAATACAAATTGCCCAGGGGAGACAAAAGTCAGCCACACAGTTGCTACATCTACCCCATGCAATAAATGCAATTGCTAAATATTTGGCTGAGGTGGGAAACATATAATAAGGTTTACAAATACACATAGATAATTTATTATCCATTTCCTAGTGAGTTGTTAGTAAAAGAGTTTAAGTTTTTGATAAGGCAGTTATTTCTATTTTTTATGATTTAGTAATATCCTTTAAGCTGACCCCCCACTACTTGCATGTTGGGGTCTCATCAACATTCATGTCGCCAATACTCCAGGACTCCCCAGCATTTAACCTCATTTTATAGCTGAAAGCAACGATGACTTACCTTTCTCCTAAACTTATTGGGTTCATTTCAGAAATGTATCTGTGAGTATGTGAAGTAATACCACAGGAGTACTGCTTCCCAATCTCATACATGCCTTTGTATTTGGCCAACATGACCAACAAACTATTAGTAAATTTGCAAATACAGCACAAGCCTTCCTGTTTGTACTATTGTATAAACTAATCTCTCGATATTTGCATTTTATAATACTAATTCAAATAGACATAAATGCTCTTGTGATGTGGCCCACTTTCTTTGAGTCAAACTCAGTCACTGGCTACAAGGGCAAAGGAATTGGGACCTTCAGGGTTCATCATGAGCATTGGGATATATTGGAAATATAAGTATCTTGTCTGAGAGAACACACAGCTGCAAACACTTTTTGATTTGTACTCTTGTTTTTTGATCAGGAACTTCTTAATAAAACCTCTGTTTACTAATATGGCAATGTAAATTTAACTGACACTGTCCAGCAGGTTGATATTGCACCAGTACCTACTACCCAGTTAAGTCTAGCTGTCAGTAGGCAGGACATAATACTCACCTTAAGGATGCATCATTGTTTCACACTTTGAGATCTTCTTCCATCCACCTGCCCTTTCTTTGTTTTCAGAAGGGAAATACCATCTGCCTCTTTCAGCAATTTTTGACAGGCTAGAGATTCCCTCTACATATTCATTGGCAGTCAGACTGTTGATCACTAAACCGCCCTAGCTCATGAGACCTTACACACACATTTGCTGATAGGAGCAGGTCTGGAGGCTTCTCTAAAAAGTATGCAAAAATAACTGAATAGATAGCCAAATATTTCCTTTCTTGCTCTTAAGTGCAGGGCAATTCAAGATCTGAGAAGGAATTGCAATAAATATTATTTTCAAGTTTCGACATTGTGGCACAAAAGTGACACTGGGAAAACTAGCAAAGTGGATCTTTAAAAAAATAGACACTTTTCAAAACCATCCAAATCTATTGCACAACATTGTATTGCCGCAGAAGGGTACAGTTGGCTAGCTCATGCATCTACTGGTCTAATTCTTGTCAAATGCAGCATATGCTCTCTGTGTTTCCAAAAGAAGCTTGCACCGCTGATGTCACATGGTGCCTAGTCTCTCCATTTCTATTTCTATCTCCCTCTCTTCTTCTGTGTCTTTGGGGGATGTTGGTAATGACCATCTTTGCATAGTTGTTAGACCTGACCTGACATCTTCTTTAGTTGGTGTTAGGACTCTCCACACTTTACCACCGCTAACCAGTGCTAAAGTACTTGAGCTCTCTCCTTCAACATGGTCAAATTGGCCTACACCTACTTGGCATATTTAATTCACTTGTATGCACTATATGTAGCCAGGGCATGTACATTAAATGCTACTAGTGGGCCTGAAGTACTCATGAGGGCCCCCTAAAGTATCCTTTCAAAACATTGCTGATGCCTGAAATTGCAGCCTGTAATGCAGTTTTAAACTGCCATCTTGATCTGGCAAAATACACATTTTGCCAGGACCAAATTTTCCTTTTTAATACTTAAGTGCCCTTTAAGGTAGGTGTGGGAAGTTGGCCTGGTATAGCTGTTCACTCATTAAAGTGTGCACCTTGCACCAGTCCAAACAACCCGTATGGTGATTTAAGAGTTCAAAGATAACCTTAGAAAGCTATCCAAGTGGTTGCTGTGGAGAGCAGCCTTCAGGCTTAGTCTTGAAGGATGGTTAAGCAGCTTGTTTTACCAGAATGCAAACTTATAGTATTGGTTAAATGAAAGGAGAAACACACAGTAGTTATAAAGATATGTACTTATTAATATAACACTCTCTAGTATGGCATAGTATCTTCTACACGAGGATACTGACAAAGCACACAATACTGTAGCACAGACACAATAGTAAATAGCACTAATACACAGTGGGCCCCAAGGGGGGACCAAACCATATACTTGTCTAACTTCTGGGCAATTTCTCTTCTACCCCTCCAGAGCAAGCTAATGGAAAAGCACATTAACAAACACCTGTCTGACCATGTTGAATTTACCAGAAGCCTTGATCCTTCTCAATCTTGATTAAGGCCCAAGCATAGCACTGAGTCAGCCCTGAATGCTGTCACGGACAACATCAAGCTGTCCCTGGACAACAGACAATCTATATTACTCGTGCTGCTCGGCCTCTTGGCTGTATTCGACATGGTCTCCCAACAGATCTTGCTCAGGAGACTGAAGGAAATTGGACTCCGAGGACTGGCTCTTCAGTGGATGGCGAGCTTTCTCTCCCTCCGTTCTCAGACCGTTAACCTAGGTACTTTTCATTCTAAGACCATGGAGCTGACCAAGGGAGTGCCCCAAGGCTCTTGTCTGAGCCCTACCTTGTTCAACATATATGTTGCCCCCCTGGCAGACTTACTTAGGACACTAGGCTTCACACCCATTTCATACGCTGATGATACTCAGCTTTTATTTTCGTTTAATAAATCCACTATTACAGCCCTGTCCACCTTCTCCGAAGGGATGACAGCCATATCAACAGGATGAGGAGTCATTTTCTTCAGCTTAACACAGGGAAGACTGAGATCATTCTTAACGGAGAGGCACTACTGCTGTGGTCTCCTGACTGGTGGCCAGTGGATCTAGGGGACACCCCTGTACCTAAGACCGTTGTCAAGAATCTTGGCATACGCCTACACCAGGCACTGACCTTGAAAGAACATGCAGTCCACACTGCTGGCTCCTGTTTACATGTGCTTGGACTGTTACAGCGAGTCTTTCCTTTTCTCCCCTTATCTACACGAAAACTCTCATCAGGGGTATTGGTACTAAGCCGCCTAGACTACTGCAATGCTCACTTGGTCTCAGTCAATGAGTCCTCATCTAACAGACTGCAGGTGGTCCAAAACACCACAGCACGCCTTGGCTCGAATGCCTCTCCCAGAACAGCTTCCCTTCCCCTTAACCCAGCTGTCCTAAGACAGCTGGGTTAGAGATGTTTAAAGTGTTCATTTGTGGCTGGCCATCGAAAGACGGCCAGTCAACAAGACATGCACACTTTAAACAGTGCCATACCAGCCTACCCTCCTTTCTGCTGAGTGACATGCTCAGCAACGGCCCTCCCGCGTCCTGACACTTGGCTTGGGACAGGGGATGAAAAATAAAATGGTAATTCATTACCATTTTATTTTTCATCTATGGGGGGATTATTAAGTGGGGTGACGCTCCTTCACTCAAACGGAGGAGCCGCCCCTCTATGGTACGTCTTCTTTGTCTGTGGGGAGAAATCATACACCACCGTGCACCACCCACTGCTTTGAAAATGACCCATCCCCATAAGAATGGCAAACATTTCACCTTTTATAGAGTGAAAAGATATTCACGCACAGAACAAGTGCAAACTTCCTGCATGTGAAAATTAAGCATTTACTACTACTATTTTGTATAACAACGAGGCTTAAAATTGCTTTTAAATATACCACAGCCAAAACTATTGGTATTTAGCAATGCTTGTTTAGGGTGTTTGACTTTTTTCTGTGTCAAGAGATTATACAAAAGCCATACAATGGGACACTGCTCACAACTTTTACTTGACATTTATAGGCAAACTGGAAAGCTCGGTGCGAATATTTGCATACCAAGATCTTCTGTTTGGGGCTTTGAATTTAGAGGGGAAAAATTACAAACATCCAGCTGCGAAATATTTGATCCCACAAGCAAGTATTAAAAAGTCAAGAAACATCTAATGTAATTTTACAAACATAAATAGGTCGGCAGGGTATTTAGCACACGACAAAGCGCCCTGAGGCGAAGAGTGTGATGGGGGAGCTACAGGGGCATATTACCAAGCAATAGCGATAATTATCGCTATTGCTTGGTTAGAGACAAAAATTTACCGCCGAGCTGCGGCGATTTTTATCGCAGATAAACCTTGGTATTACCAAGGTTTATCGCAAATGCGATAAAAATCGGCCGCAATGCAAGAATATCGCTGAAAAGTCCGCGATATTCATGCATTAACGAGCTAATGCTCATAGCCATGTTATCCACCTCCCATTGGATAACATGGCTAAGAACTGCTCAGGGCAGGTGTTAGCTTTTGGAGATATTCGCGCTTAGCGCGAATATCTCCAAAAGTTGGTAATAGGAGATAGCGATGTTAGCGACTGTTTCCAGTTGCTAACATCTTGGCACGCCCGCTTTGCATGTCATTAGTGATAAATATCACTGACATGCAAAGTGGGGCCCAAGATGGTCGCTATCTCCTACTAGCTGTCGCTAACTGGTGTTAGCGACAGCTAGGTAATAGGCAGATAATTTTATCTCCGCTTTCTTGGCTTTTAAAGCCAAAAAAGCGGAGATAAACCCCCTTGATAATATGACACACAATGTTTCACAGCTGACTGTGTGAGCGGGCGTAATTTCACTCGATCACACCCTCAAGTTGTCACTTTCAGTTACTCGTTGACAGAGGCCGGCACCCTGAGCCTGCGTTCGCACATTCTTTGTCCATCAGTGAACGGGACCGTGTGCTTCAGAGTGGCGGGCGCTTGCATAGTTTCCTTTTCAATATCTCACTGATCGTGCGCGCTTGGTTCAGAGAAGCACGTCACTTTCAGCAGTTGATGACATAGAACAGAAACACATTTTAGTCCCGTTTGAAAAATGGCACACAAAAAATGAGTAATAGGGGTGTGTCTTAGGAGTTGGTCTGAAGAAACCTTAGTCGAGCAGTTTTGCACTGGAACGGAACATAACTCTACTGTCTGTTATCGGTGAGCGTGGCGAGCTGTGCATGGAGTGCCATAAAAATCTTCCATCCTTGATTTTATCTACATTTACCCTGGAGCACATTTTCACCTGATTTACGCATGAGAAGAAATAAATGGAGTAACACACGTGCGTCCATTGTACTCCCATTATTACACTTACAGACTATTTTTGACTGGCAGTGACAACTATCAGCACAGAAAGTCCATCCTTTTTGATTATCACAAAAAGGTATGCTAACACCGAAAATCAGCCTTCTGCATTCACAGCTAACAAAAAACATCCAGGGACACTTGACAAGCTGACACTCAGATATGAAGTGTGCTTCCTTTAATTGTTTCCGAAACCATAATTTACCACAAGAAAACATTCAACAGAGTGAGAGACCCAGTGATGCAAACAGCATTAAATGTGTAAATATACACCAGCAGTACACAACAAGGACATCTTTTTAGGTCTGGCTTTAGCCAAGGCCTTTTAATTTTACTAAAGTTATATGTATAATGCACTTACATCCGGGGGCTTTCAGATAACCATTGCTTTGCTACTGTGTCAGTCACTTTTTTCTTCTGCTCACTACAGCCCACTTCAGCCATAGGCTAACCACTGTGAGAGACAGCATTCTTCCCTTTCACCAAGAGCATATCCACACACTAAGTAGTTCTCTTAAGTGCCAGGGAATGCTATGGCAATGTGTGCTTTGGGACCCAAAATATTTTTGCTTGTAACCATTTTTAGGTCTCAGCTAGACAGTGCATGCGCTGTCTCGAAGAGACATGTTGTTTTTAATCTGTCGGCTTCAGCTCTCCCACAGGTTTCCCATTTGCTCGTTCCATCATCTGTTTCATATTCTTTGTCACCATTTGTCCTTGGCATGCATAATCATGCCTCTTCTTTGTTTAGCACCCCCAGAGCATGGACCAAGTACAGGTAAATATCCACTTCTCCTGATTTTTGCACCATTTTTCGACCTACTTTTTCATCACTCCATACTGCGGTGGTGCTTTTACCAGCTCTGTCTCCTCCCACCCATTATCATGCCCCATCTACAGATCACCCTGTCGATTCTTTTCTTATTGTTGCTTCTTTTTGTTTCACCTACCTCCTCCTTTCCATCGCTGCTTGTCCCTTGCTCCTCCCAGTGCTTGCCCTGTCCAAAAATTACCCCCTCTCCTATGTAAAAAATGTAAATTGATACTTGTATAGTGCACTACTCGCCCGCAAGGGTCTCAAGGCGCTTGTACGAATACCGCTGTGGAACCCATTCCTGGCTTTCCCTGTGAGGCGTCCACTCCTGGGCACCCCCAAGGTGGAGGCCAGGCACCCTTAGCATTGTGGGGGCCGTTGGGGAGATTAAGCAAGCTATTGCCAAGAGTTGCAGAGTGGGACTCCATGATTGGAATAGGCACCGAAGCGAGAATTATCAGGTCCGTAGAATTTTTAGCCCAAGACCCGCCGAGGCAGGGAATTGAACCCTGGTCCTGGGCCAGACCTCCGCATCAGGGTCTGCCACTCTAACCATTGAGCCACACTTCTCCTATCATTGCTTTTCTCTTCATTGCTGCTTTCTGCTTCCCCCAACTCCTTCCTCCCATTTCTGTGTGCTCCCTCGCGCCAGACAGTGCTTGCCCCATCCACAAATTACCCCCTTCTTCAACTCCATCACTGCTTTCTACCCTCATTGTGGTGTGTTTACTCTTAGGAGTGGTCGTGTTCTGCCTTTTAATGTGCTGTTAGTGTATAGGTGATATACTGATGGAGCATGTGTGCACGTCTGCTATTACTTGGCACACATGTAGTCTCAGTTTATTTTCCATGCGTGTGGGATTAGGTGTTTGCTTGTTTACACTATATGTGGTCGTTCAGTAATGGTGTTCATAGCTGGAAAATCAGACCTCAAGTGAATCAGGTATGAGTTATCACGGGCATGTCAGAGCTTCTAAAGTACCAGTGTCTTCCGCTGTAATTGCATAGCCATATTTCTCCTGTGCGAAATGATTGAACACATTGTGTCTCATCTTGTTGCTTTTCAGTTCATAGGGTGGGACTCTATTTCTTTAAATTTCTCCCATCAGGACACTTTCTTACTTTTGCTGCATTCACCGGTGAAGTGTTTCCTTGCGCCATTGTTGCTTAACTTGAATTTTCTTTAAAGGAGCCAGGCATTCTTGATGTCTTTAAGATCGGCCTGCCCCTCCGTGTCCATGGCAAAAGTGGTCCTTTTAATGTGGTTGACAATGCAATGCATTTCCTTATGTTTTCATTCTGTAAACCAGCCGAATACTGTGATTCTTTCTGTTTTAATTGTGCAGTTTTATATAGCACCAACACCACCCAAAGGTACTAGAGTGCTTAAATTAGCATCAATTACTTTACACAAGGACACATTCATTTTTGTAGGGAACGGGGCGATTATGTGATTTGCCCAGAATAAAGTGTGTTAAGTCAAGGCCTAAACTCGAACTCAGTTTCCCAGCCCCATAGTCTGCATCTATGGCCATTACACCATATCCTCTCCTGAAAGTACGCAATATCATCTCCCTAGCCTTGGCCTCAATTTCACATTTTGTGATTATTGACAAATCACATGCCCCCATATGTATGAAAAGATTTTGCATTTCTTAACAGTCCAAATCGCTATTTTGGGCCATTAAGAAATGCAAAACTGCCTTTCCAATTGTACAAAGGCATATGCAGCGTCGCAAAATGAGATTTCTACCCAGTAGAAATCTAATTTTTATAATCTCAAAATAGGAATTCACAAATAGGGATTATCTATTTGTGAATCAGAAACTCTATGTACATAATATTTCCTAATTGCGACTAGTCGCAAAAAGAGCATTTAGGGCATATATATATATATATATATATAGCTGTTATTGTTTTCCCAATAACTTTAGCGCCGGTTGACGAACCTTTGCGAAATTTTCAAAACTAATGATCAGCTCAGTCAGCTCTTGTCTTGAAAGCTATGGGGTGATTCATCAAGCGGGGGCCGAGAAAAAAGGGGGGCTCCCAAAACGTGTTTTCCCCATGTTATTTTCCATAGGAAACTTTAGACAAGGCTACAGCCCGAACTGCTGAACAGAATTACACCAAATTTTGAAAAAAGGTAGCCCTTCGTTCAGAAAGAGTCCTTTTTGTTAAATGGTGTAAATCCGTTCAGTAGTTGCTGAAAAATTCAAAAACATAGAAGTCTGAAAATCAATTTCCCATAGGAAACTTTAGCCAAGGCTACAGCCCGAACTGCTGAACGGAATTACAACAAATTTGGCACAAAGGTAGTACCTGGTTCGGAAAGCGACCTTTTTTTTAATGGTGTAAATCCATTCAGTAGTTGTTGACAAACTCAAAAAAGAAAAGTTTCGATATCTGGAGCAGCGGTGGGTACGTGAACCCTCCCTAGCACAAGCTTCACTGTGATTGGCTGCCAACACTCCAAACCGGGAAGTGTTGTTAGCCATTTTGTGACTCTGTAGAACCGAGTCACAAGAAAACAGAGAAATAAGGATGACAAACAAGATAAGGGGTCAGGGTACAGACACTTTCACCCCCTAGGCCTGTGGGACCCCCAGGGCCAAAGAAAGCATTTAAAATAAAAAATCTGCCGAATTCACGCTGGGTATGTGAATTCGGATGAAAAAAAACTGAAGTGCCGGCTACCGCACCTTGTTATTTTTAAGCCCCCGGGTGGGCCAGGTCCCGGGGCAATGCCAAAATGTATAGCGGGGACTGCCACCTTCCTGGGGCTTTTTTCATTATTTGTGGGGGGACGCATCCCCCCTGAACCGTGAGGACCACCACCTCCTCGGGGCTCTCCTGTTTTATTAAAAAAAGTTAGGTGTGGGGGGATCCAGCCCTCCCACATCCCCCAGGGACGCAAATGCGGGGGTCCGTTACAGACCCACCGCCCCGGGGACCACCACTTCCAAATATAAAATATATATAAATAAATACTGGTCATGCCCCGGGGGATGGGGTCCCCGGGGCCGGAAATGGGCTCACGAGGGGGGCCATGCGGCCCCCTTCCATTTAAAACATAATAATTACATAATAGGGGTCAGGCCGTGGGGGATGGGGTCCCCAGGGCCAAAAAATTGGAAAGGAATGGGGGCCATACAGCCCCCTCCCAGCAACACTCTGCAAACACGCCCTGTGGCGCATTTTAAGTTGAGCAATTAATTCCCCTTGAATCCTGAGGGTCCCTGGGGGCCAACTAGCCCACCAGGTACCTCGATTAAGCGCCACAGGCACTTTCTCGAGGTCCCTGGTGGGCTCGTTGGACCCCAGGGACCCTCAGGATTCAAGGGGACTTAATTCCCCAGCTTAAAAGGTGCCACAGGCGTGTTTGCACAGTGGTAAAGGGAGGGTGCAGTGCCTGATGTGACGTGTGCAAACACGTCCTGTAGCATGTTTTAAGTTGGGATTAAAGTCCCCTTGAATCCTGAGGGTCCCTGGGGGCCAACTAGCTCACCAAGTACCTCCAGTAAACGCCACAGAGCTGCTTTGCAGAGAGGTGTAAAAAGGGGCATGGCCTCGGACCACCTCTCTGCAACACAGCCCTCTGGCGCTTACTGGAGGTATCTGGTGGGCTAGTTAGCTCCCAGGGACCCTCAGGATTGAAGCGGAATTAATCCCCCAACTTAAAATGTGCCACAGGACGGGTCTGATGTGACATGTGTGTACTCATGCAATCACTCCGCCAAAACCCAAGCCCTTATAAATTTACCATGCACTCTCCTTGCAGTACTTTAATCATCCATTCACTACCCATGTACTCATGCAATGACCCAGGCACTAACACATGCACTGCTACAATCCCTTGAGACCTACTGATGCAGTCCAGTCATCTCCTTGTCACTACCCATGCACTCCTCCAATCACCTAGCCAGTTCCATATCTTTATCTAATCAATGCGCCAAAACACAAGCACTTATAAATTCACCATGCATTCTCCTTGCAGTACTGTAATCACCCAGTCACTACCCATGTACTCATGCAATGACCCAGGCACTAACACATGCACTGCTACAATCCCCTGAGCACTACTGATGCAGTCCAGCCATCTCCTTGTCACTACCCATGCACTCCTCCAATCAACCAGCCAGTTCCATGTCCTTATCTAATTACTGCGCCAAAACACAAGCACTTATAAATTCACCATGCACTCTCCTTGCAGTACTCTAATCATGCAGTCACTACCCATGTAGTCATGCAATGACCCAGGCACTAACACATGCACTGCTACAATTACCCGAGCACTACTCATTCAGACCAGCCATCTCCTTGTCACTACCCATGCACTCCTCCAATCACCCATCCAGCATCATGTAGTTATCCAATCACTCCACCAAAACCCAAGCACTTATACATTCACCATGCACTCTCCTTGCAGTACTCTAAAATCCAGTCAATGCCATTTACTCATGCAATGTCCCAGGCACTAACACATGCACTGCTACAATCCCCTAAGCACTACCCATGCATTCAAGCCATCTCCCTGTCACTGCATATGCACTCCTCCAATCACCCAGTCAGCACCATGTACTTATCCAATCACTCCTCCAAAACCCAAGCACTTATAAATTCACCATACACTCTCTTTGCAGCACTCTAATCATCCTGTCACTACCCATGCACTCATGCAATGACCCAGGCACTAACTCATGCGCTGCTTTAATTCCCTGAGCACTACCCATGCAGTCCAGCTATTGCCCTGTCACTACCCATGCACTCCGCCAATCACCCAGCCAGCACCATGTACTTATGCAATGGCCCAGGCACTAACACATGCACTGCTTTAATTCCCTGAGCACTACCCATGCAGTTCAGCTATTGCCCTGTCACTACCCATGCACTCCTCCAATCACCCAGTCAGCACCATGTACTTATCTAATCACTCCTCCAACACCCAAGCACTTATAAATTCACCATACACTCTCTTTGCAGCACTCTAATCATCCTGTCACTACCCATGAACTCATGCAATGACCCAGGCACTAACTCATGCGCTGCTTTAATTCCCTGAGCACTACCCATGCAGTCCAGCTATTGCCCTGTCACTACCCATGCACTCCTCCAATCACCAAGCTAGCACCATGTACTTATGCAATGGCCCAGGCACTAACACATGCACTGCTTTAATTCCCTGAGCACTACCCATGCAGTTCAGCTATTGCCCTGTCACTACCCATGCACTCCTCCAATCACCCAGTCAGCACCATGTACTTATCCAATCACTCCGCCAAAACCCAAGCAGTTATAAAATCACCATGCACTGTCCTTGCAGCACTTAAATCATCCAGTCACTACCCATGTACTCATGCAATGACCCAGGTACTAACACATGCACTTCTACAATCTCCTAAGCACTATGGATGCAGTTCAGCCATCTCCTTGTCACTACCCATGCACTTCTCCAATCACCCAGCCAGCACCATGTACTTATCCAATCACTCTGCCAAAACCCAACCACTTATAAATGCACCATGCACTCTCCTTGCAGTACTCTAATCATCCAGTCAGTACCCATGTAGTCATGCAATGACACAGGTACTAACTCATGGCAAATACATAGGAGGTCATGCTAATCACAGGGGTACCCCAACGCGTAGCGTTCCCTAATGTATGTAGGTATTTTCACTGTATTCTAAGTGTCTTTTAGATTAGCACTGGCTCTAGGCTTGGTTAGTCAGAGTCAGTTACCACCAGTACAAAAAGTTGGGGACACAGGAGGACTTTCTGCTCCTCTGTTGGTTCTTCCTGCATATCTCTTGCTTCTTCCAGCACTTTTCTCCATCTTTCTGGACTTCTGTTGCCTCTTTCTGATTTTGTTTTGCTCCTTTCTGCGCTTTTCTTCCTCTTTCTTCACATGTCCTACCTTTGTAGGCTTAGTTGAAATTAGCATTTAAAAAACCTTTGAAATTCACTGAAAAAAACTAAAGGTTTCAGGCACGTTTTAGTTAGAAATTAGCATTTAAAAAACATTTTCTTCATCTTTCTGGACTTCTTTTGCCTCTTTATGCATTTGTCTTAGAAATTAGAACTTATAAAACCCTAGAAAATCACTGTGCATTGCGGGGCGCGAGTTATAGTTATCTGAACTAACTATAATGGCAGGATTTCTCTGGTTTTGTACGAGTGAAATGTCCAACTAACTATAACGTCCCAGAAACCTATGGTTTTTTCAGTGAATTTCTATATTTTTTTTAATGCTATTTTCTAACTATAACGTGAATTTCAAAGGTTTTTAAATGATCATTTCTAACTATAACGTCCCTGAAACCTGTGTTTTTTTCAGTGAATTTCAAAGGTTTTTTAAATGATCATTTCTAACTATAATGTCCCTGAAACCTATGTTTTTTTTCAGTGAATGTCTAAGGTTTTTTAAATGCTAATTTCTAACTATGCCTACAAAGGTAGGACATGTGCAGAAAAGGAAGAAAGGCGCAGAAAGAAGCAATAGAAATGCAGAAAGCGGCAGCAGAAGTCCAGAAAGACGAAGAAAAGTACAGAAAGAAGCAAGAGATATGCAGAAAGAACCAAAAGAGGTGCAGAAAAAGGCCTTGTTGCACAGTCATCCTACACCCCAACTTTTTGCTGACTGGTACTGATGGTAACTGATTCTGATTATCCAGGCACAGAGCCAGTGCTATTCTGAAAGACACTTAGAATACAGTGAAAACACCTACATACACTAGGGTACACGATGGGTTGGGGTACCCCTGTGATTGGAATTACCTCCCCTGTAAGGCCCTAGTACATAATAGGGCAGGGGGATTCAAACTACCTCTAACTCAGAGGTGCAGAAAGAGGCAAGAGCGGTGCATAATCAGGCAGTAGAGATGCAGAAACAGAGAACAGGGGTGCAGAAAGAGGCAAGTGAGGTGCAGAAAGAAGCAAGAGCAGTGCAGGAAGAAGCAACAGAGGTGCAAAAAGAGGGAAGAGGGGTGCAGAAAAAGGCAGGAGGGTTGCACAAAAAGACAAGTGAGGTGCAGAAAGAAGCAAGAGAAGTGCAGAAAGAGGCAATAGGAGTGCAGAAGGAGGCAATAGAAGTGCAGAAAGAAGCAATAGAGGTGTAGAAAAAAGCAAGAGAAGTGCAGAAAGAGGCACATGAGGTGCTGAAAAAAAGAGCAGTGCAGAAACAGCCAACAAAGGGTGCAGAAAGAGCAAGAGAATTGCAGACAGAGGTAAGAGAGGTACAGAAAGAGGCAAGAGATGTGCAGAAATAGGCAGGAAAGGTACAGAAACAAAGAACAGGGGTGCAGAAAAGAGGCAAGAGAGGTGCAGAAAGAGACAAGAGAGATGCAGAAAGAGAAAAGAGGGGTGCAGAGAGGGGCAATAGATTTGCAGAAAAAAGCAACAGAGGTGCTGAAAGACGCAAATGAGGTGCAGAAAGAGGCAAGAGATCTGTAGAAAAAAGCAACAGGTGCTGAAAGAGGCAAGCGAGGTGCAAAAAGAAGCAAGAGAGGTGCAGAAAGAGGCAGGAGAAGTGCAGAAAGAAGCAATTCTCAAGCTATTGACCTTGTCAACATGAATGTCTTTTAGCAATGTTGTCTAGCACCACATCTGCTGTTCAGTATGGCTGAGTCACTGGAAACAGCGCTATGATGTGGCCAGTAGTGGCCACATCATAACGCTCTTTTGTGTTATGAGGGGTAAGCCAATAAACTCAACATGGTGGATGAAGAGACTCGACATCGGCTCAACATCCTGTGATTCTGGGCTTTCAGTGACTTTCAGCTATACTGAATAGCAGATGTGCTGCTAGACAACATGGCTAAAAGACGCTTATAGTGACAAGGCCAATAGCTCTGCCAATGCTGAGAACTATTGGCTTTGCCAATGCTCGTTTTAGATTGATGAGGCCTAGGTAACATTTCTAATAATAAAGTTTTGAAACAAAATGACAAAAAATCAAGAACTGGCAAAGCCAAAAGGCTGCCTGTCAATAACAGACACGCTGACTTTGCAAACGCTTGTTTTATATTCTTTCATCCACTAGAGTGCTCAAAATATTAAATTGCCATTCCAAAGTGAAATATGATGTAAAATTAGTAAGACTCCAATAAAATATAGACCTCTGTCATCGAATCTTCGAGCCTCCAAAAGCTAATGCTTTGGAATTAATTTAATCTCACAGAAAGAAACAAAAATCTGAGTGTTTCCGGGGAAGTCTCTCTTTTACATTCAGGTGATCATAATGCCACAGACTTTTAATTTTTTTCAGGTTTCAAATGCTGCTTCTCTTCATCTTTATTAAACACAGACCAGTATCCAATTGACTATCAACAGGGGAAATAAAGCTTTTTAATGAACATACAAAAGTGTCCGAATCAAAATAAAAATATTTCCATTTACCTTAAACATAATTATGTTACTGTCTTTATTGTTGCACTCCTTTAATTGATCCCTCTTCATCCTTCAAACATCTGAAGGCACGCTCCACTACACTTCTTGTCCTATGTGCACATTTGCCCCTGTTCTTCCCTCCTGTGAAGAGATGTAAACAAGCTATAATGATCCACTCATGTGTGCCATGAGCATCACCCTCTAGGAGAAAAAAAATAACATTGGTATCAGAGGTTCCATAACAAACTACCTGCACATTCATTCAGTGTGGCCCTTCCTATGCTAATATATAAGGTGATGCTCTTATCACCGGGAAACCCTGTTGGGTAGCTGCGCGCTTTACAAGTACAATAAATAAATAAATAAATTGGTGTTATTGTGGTACCCAGCACCCGACTACCAAGGGTGCCAGCACACAGTTACATGGTTACATTGGTCCAAAAGATCCTCTGTGTAAAAAATATAAACAGAAATACCAATAGAACTTCAAACAAAGTCAGTCTATAAAATAAGGATTCTTGTAGAGATATCAAATCTGTAATTTATTGTGGACAGAAACCATGTATCTGTGATCAGCTGTACATGCATGTTGAAGAACAGCGGAACACAGCCGGCACTTGTTTCTTCACAAAGTTACTTCTACAAGGCTGTGGATGTGTACAAACATACAATCACTCAGATATAGCTTAAAAACATATACGTGCATTAGAAAATACATATACAACGGTATTCAGATGTCATGGAAAGGAAGGGGTCTTACACCCGTGCTCCAAAAAGGGAGTATTGTAAAATTTAAAACTTACAGTGAGTAACGTCCTATCCAGAAATGTACGAAGACAGTAAAAGTTAGGTTGTCCTATGAGTGAAGTTGTGGAAAGCATGAGGTCTAGAGTTTTCTGACACATGATCTCACAAATTAGCCACGGACAAAAATATCCACCCAGTGCACTGGTAGGGATGAAAGATCCTGGTACAGGCGACGAGGGTAGGTGATCCGCTGCGGTCCCACGCTGGACATGGCACCATACTCTGAGGAGTCTGATTGACTCGCCGTACTTGCAGAGGAGACGTACACGAAATGGGGTGGTCATCGAACAGCACTACTGAAGAGACTTGATGTAGTGTTTTTCAGTGGTAGTTAGCAATTAGCTGCACCATTAAGTGTAGATAGATTTTATTTTCACATTTAAGGTCCTGAAGAATTGCCACAGTATTTAGAAACCATGAGGCAAGAAGCATGTTGACCCCAAGAGATGAGCATAGCTTCAACTGAACCCTCACATCAGGGGAGCTGCCACTCTTCACACTTTTAATAAGGTGGATAACCAACAAGAATAAAAACATTATTTGGAATATCTAACCTATTTTAACGCACTCACTGCACTTCACTGTATCTACACTTTCACGGGCCACACCCCCCACTTCATCAAACGGCAAATGAACAAAAGATCTCTGGCAAAGAGCCCCTTTGCGGGTGCCCATTGGGTATTGCAGCGCCAACCCAATGAGGAGCAGGTCCAGATGATGAAGCATGACACCGAGCTTGCTGGGTGTATGAGGACCCTAGTTCTGCAATAGCGGGATCCCCTGCGAATCTCTCCCCTTCCTTATACCCCTCCACCACCACCATCTCCTTGTTGGTGGATGGTACACATATCTCTACTTTACTAGGCTCCACTATTAGAGGAACAGCATTCACTTTGACATTAAGGGGTGTAAGATGCCCAATTGAGCACAGACAAAAAAATAAGGTACTGTTCTAGGAAAGTAATAATATCCTGGTAAAGAATTAGCACGTAGAGGGATTCGGAGTGGCAAGGTCTAGTTGTCAGACAGAACCTACAGAGTAATACAACAAGTTACTTCACAGCAGGAGATGATAAATAAGAAAGTTATAGTATTTAAGTTGAATAAGTTGCTAAACTTCCAAGAGTCGCACAAGAAATCGCCCCATCCATCAGATATCAGTTGGATCAGTTCCTGCATCCAATGTTGCAGATTCGTAAAGACAAAGTATCCATTGTGAGGGTAGTCTGATAATATTGGAAAGCCACCAGTATTCTAGTAGTGGAACTAAGCGAAAACATATAATTATTGTCCTCCTACAGATTAATGTAAATTAACATAGAGGAGAATCCTTTGTGTACTGTTGAACCAACAAGTGATCCAAAGATGCAGGAATGGATCACCCTCTGAAACTATTAGGTACAGTACAGTAAAACGGCAATGGTAATGTAAGGAAAAAAATAGGGGGGGGGGGAATAGTGTAAGTTCATATGCACATATATGAAGATACCATGTACTGGTCTGTAAAATCCTCAATTGCAGACCATAAGTATATGTTGATGGTCCAAAGACCCATTTGTAACCTTGGATGTCACAGCAGATGGTATAGAAAAATATGATCAGTAGTTGATCGTAAGTTAGGTTGCACATAGCGTGAATAAAACTGACAGTGGGTATGAAAAATATATATAGAAATAACATAGATTGTGAATACTTAAATCTGGGTGTCAATGTGACATAAGTCTTACCCATATGACCAATGTGGACGATCCTCAGTATATAGTAGACTTGCAACTTATGGCAGCTGGGGCAGCAACACCTATAATAATAGGGGGGATTTTAACACTCTTTTAGACCCAGTACTAGATAGGTCTACCAGTAGGAGGGGCGCCCAAACCCAAGGGACAGAAACAAGACAAGCTCTTAAGCATATGTTATTTGAACTGTGTTTGGTTGACTCCTGGAGGCATCTAATCCAAGGTAAAAGAGCCTATACTTTCCACAGTAAGAAACATCATCATTTTCCACAACTAGATTATTTGTTAATAGATAGAGAGTTGGTAGGAAGTCTGAAAGAAGTATGTATACTCACAGGACATATTTCTGATCATGCCATGGTTAGTATCTTATTGAAGGGTGTAAAAAGGAGAGATAATCCAAGATGGACGTTAAAAAGATCCATTTTATTAGACCTAGATGTGGCTGTTCACTTGAAAGAAACTACAGTAGAGTTGTTTTAGAATAATGCTCAATCAGCTCCAATAGGAGTTATCTGGGGCACTTTTAACGCCTACCTTAGGGAGGGTCTACAAAGCCAGGTCTCATTTAAGAATAAGGTGGAAAGGGCTGAGTTAAAAAAATTGGAAGAAGAAATTGTTGGGACATTACAGCAAAGAGAGGAGATTTTGAAAAACCTTGAGGAAGCTACATTGAATTATAAGGTCAAGCTAGACCTAAAATGTAGGCAAAGGTGGGCTACAAGGCATATGCAACATTTTGAGTATGGAGAAAAAGCCAGAGCACTTCTAGCTTGGAAGTCAAGGACTAAGAGGGCGAGAAATCAAATAGGGGAGTTAGTAATCAACCCGGAGGGAGATACTACAAATAATGAAGAAGAAATACAGGAGAACCTGGTCGCCCTTTTTTCTGAGTTATATACTAATTCAGAGTGACCAGATGAAGAGGTATTGAAATGCTGGCTAAACAATGTAGATCTTCCCGTTTTAACAATAGAGGGAAGAAACAAATTTGACACCCTCCTTACAGAGGAGGAAATCAGAGCGCAGCTTAAAGATATGAAAAGCGGCAAAGCAGCGGGTCCTGATTCTGTACCAATTGAGGTCTATAAATTGATAGCCGATGAGATAGTGCCGGAAATGAAAGCTCTTTTTAATTCAGTCAATAGGGAGGAAGTGCTGACCCCGATATCTTAGAGAGAGGCTACAATTACCTTGATTTTAAAACTGGCCAAGGACCCGAGGAGGGCTAATTTATATTGCCCGATCTCATTACTGAATGTAGATCATAAAATCTACACAGGTATTTTGGCGAGCGATTGGCTGAGGTTGCCCCCCCCCCCAACTGATCCATACTGATCAGAAAGGCTTTGTTCCAAAGAGACAAATACAGGACCTTACATTGTCTCTAATCGGAACAATAGACTTAGCAGTTGTTTGATCAATTCCGTTGGTGGTAATCACTATAGACGCCACCAAGGCATTTGATCGTGTTAGATGGGGGTTTCTTTGGCCTGTTTTAGATACTATTGGTTTTAGCTTGGACTTCATAAGGGCAATGCAAAAACTATATGAGCATCCCACTGCTAGAATTCTTATAAATGGCTCCCTGAAAAAGAGCTTTGATATCCATAGAGGGACAAGGCAGGGTTGCCCCCTGTCTCCACTCCTTTTCGATTTATATATTGAACCCCTGGCACACATGTTGAGAGCCGATGATCAAATTATCCCCATACACCAGCTTCCTTCACATAGTAAAATTGCACTATACGCAGATGATTTGATAATATACACTTCTGACCCGGCCCAAACACTAATTAGAATGGAACAATTGACAAATGAATATGGGGTCTTTTCTGGTTATTTAGTAAATGTATCTAAGACAGAAGTGATGTTTTGGAATATGGAGGACTGGGGCGGCAGAGTGTGTAAAGAGATGAGATATCTGGGGATTGTTATCGCAGATAAAATCGATGAGATTCCTTCTCGCAATTTGAAACGAGTTATGAAGGAGGTGGAGAAGCAACTAAGTAGGTGGAAGAAATTACCCTTGTCTATTTATGGGAGGGTAGATTTGATAAAAATGTCAATTCTTGCGAAGGTAACATACCTCTTTAATGGTATACCAGTCAGTTTTTCTAAAGACAAAATAAATAAAATCCAGGGAAAAACATTGAGTTTTATTTGGACATCTCAGGGGGTGCACCTCTCATGGAAAAATCTATGGAGCAGTCTTAAAAAGGGCGGGTGAGCATTGCCAGACTTAAACTTTATTGCACGGCCTTCCAATTAAAAAACATCCGTATGTTGGCAGGGGAGCCCATTAGCACCCCATGGTGGTCAATACTAAGAGAAATGGCTAAAGAACTGAGTCCAAATGCATTCCTATACAAATTTGGAGCCCAACTTTCTTTTTAAAAGTAAGGCTAAAGGTCCTAAAACCTGCACTGAAACTGTGGCTTACAGTGAGATGATTATTAAAGATCAGTTACTTTTCGGATTTTTCTCCAATTTGGAATCCCCAGGAACACCCGAGTGTATGAATGACGTTTTGAGTTTGCCATTAAAACAGGCGGGGATAACAAACTGGAGGGACCTTCTAACAACAGAAGGAATGATTCCTTTGGAGGTATTAAAGAACAGGACAGGTAATAAGCTAGCTAGGTTCAAGTTCTTGCAGCTTACTTCATGGTCTTCCACTGCTGCAGAGGAGGTGGGGGGCAGGTGGGATTTTGAAGCTTCACTACAGGATACAAACCCCAGCACTAAAGAGGTGGCAAAATGGTATGGACAGTTCTTGGAGGCGGATGAAGAAAAGCTGAAGGTCCCCTCTGATATCTGGACAAGTACACTGTAGGAAGTACAATCTTTGTGGCTGGATTCCTTGAAAATCTTATATGCCATAGTATCTCCTGCTAATTTTAAACATCATAATTTTTTTTGTCATCCAGAGGTTATATTGGACCCCACAAAGATTAGCCAGCAATCTTTTAAGGGCTTATGTCCATGTTTTTTTCACTTTTCCATGTATTAAAGAATTTTGGAAGAATGTTGAAACTACCATAAGGACAATTTTAGCAGAGAACATAGTTTTGACTGAAACACTGGTGCATCTTGGGGTAGATAGTGCCTCTCGACAGGCTCTGAGCAGAAAGCAAAGGGCTTATTATTCTATTGTTGCTTCTGGCAAAAAGAGAGAAATGTAAAAGGTAGTTATAATTCCCTTGCCTCCCCACCCCGCAGCTTGGTTAAATGCAGTAAATTGGACATGTAAATCGGATATTAAATGTAGCCCACACAGGTCAAAAGAGCTTTGGGCGAACTATTTGAAGTGGTCAGGATAGGGTTTCAACAAAAAGCTTCTGGTTGGTCACAAACATGGATATTTGGTTCAATGATTACGCCATGGATTTGGTGGTGACGGATCCCGCTCGTTCCTTATAAGACCAGGGCCGTGGAGGCCACGAGTCTGAATCTGCATGGACCACAGACAGATCTAGGGTGTTTCTATATGGCCCAGAATGCAGTAGCCATAGTGAAATGAGGATTACATTTTAAAACATTTTTTAAAGTCTTACCCATATGACCATGGGGAGCTTGCACCCCTTAAACCTTGAGTATCGGTCAAAGAGATCAGACAGAGACCTTGATAAGTTTCTGAAATGCTCGCTTATTTTTATCTACCAAACTATTATGGACATGACCCCCGTGAAAATCCCCATGGTATTGGCAAACATTAACTTTACTTTTTTTCAATCGCGGACAGTTATATCATAGTTGCAACTTGATTTGAAGATTTATTTTACTTTAATTTTCTTTCAATATACTCCATTCCTTGACCCCAAAATATTTTTTTCAAATGCTGTTTGACTTAACTAATGGAACCTGGTTAGTATTTTTCAGGAGACTAATATGGCAGACCTTAAAATGAGGCAATTCATCAGGGAGCTCTTTGTCCCTCTTTACTTTCTGATGTTTGTTTACTTAAATACATCGGTTTCTTTTCACATCCGCTCCATACTTTGGGGACGCCGAAACTGCACACGATGACTCCTCATTTCAGGTAATTGACCATGGTGAATTTACTTTGTGCTTTCCGGCTAATGCCTTTTACATTTTCGTCCAGAACCAACACTTTAGAATTTTACATTATTTTTCCTGTGCATCCTTTCTATTTTACAGAGCACTGCAGCAATTTCCTAGTTTTTAAACATGTTCACCTATCACGCTGCCTTACTTTGCGTATGCATAACATGATCTTGAATATTCAGGGTGGTCAAACTATGTGAGCTTCACCTAGTGTGTATCATAAACAAAGGGGGGGTAGATGTGAAAAGAGAGGACTCGTCCTCCAGACTATGTAAAAGTAACCAAAAGGAGTCTCCCCCAGAGGCTAAAAAATAAACAATATTAGCGAAAAAACTCCAACCTCGTCCTAAAAGGAAAAACATTTTCATTTTTAAAGTAACCCTCACCCACCATGGTTACCCCTTGGAGGCATGCTTCATCATAGGGTCTATCCCTGACCTGCTAAGGAGAGGAGAGGGCTGCGAACTATGACTACACAGGAGCACTGAGTAAATAATGTTCCTATACACCGATGCGGATAGAGATGATTAATGGAGTGGGTTAAGTAATACACACAAAGAGAAAACTTTAAAAATGTCTAGCTAGTGGAAGTAAAATTATTGTATTCGCTCCCCTGGCTGATATGTTTAAAAAATGGGGATGTTGGGAAAACATTAGGGCATATGAACCTTAGTTTCCCTACTCTGCGGAGTTCCGGACAAACGGGTTCCATCCCCAGTGAGGCAGTAGCCTTGACGAAGGTCTGACTACAGGTATCCCTTCTTCACCGTATTGAACTAATGAGGCCTATTAGGGTCTTGTATATCAATTTGGCATTTTGAGAACAGACTGATATGGTGCTGTATATAATACTATTTCCTATTACAAACGGGTTCCATCCCCAGTGAGGGAGTAGCCTTGACGAAGGTCGGACTACAGGTATCCCTTCTTCGCCGTATTGAACTAACGAGGCCTATTAGGGTCTTGTATATCAATTTGGCATTTTGAGAACAGACTGATATGGTGCTGTATATAACACTATTTCCTATTACATATTCTATGTCATTTCCTTTGCTATTTAGCTAGTAATGAAATAAGTATAGGAGTGGCATAATTCCCTTATGGTCCTGAAGAAAAGCCTTGGTGCAGGGCTTGAAACTAATCGACCAGATTAGGGAAACTTATGGGTCTGTTATAATGTCGGGCGGATCGCCACCGCCATATAGGCGGTGGCGATCCGCCCGCCATTATACACCGCCCGCCACCCATTTCCCTCGCCATATTACTATGGCGGGGGGACCCCGGCGGACCAGTTGACCGGGCAGAAAAGGTGCTGGATATGGTGGCGGTGTCTGGAAGACATCGCCATCCATAATAGCATACAGGCGGATTAGTGCCTTTCCATGGCGGCAAGTTCAGACAAAGTGTTAGACACTTTGCCAAATTCTGTAACCTTACCATCGTGTTGAAACTGTTACATGAATGAGTTAGATGCCGCGAGGAAGTACCGACGGTTAGAGCGGTGCTTCACCAGTCCTGAGCCGCAGCCAGGCGAGGTGAGGTGTATACTTCTTACTAATCAGCCCGCCGCTGATTGTATGAAGAGGTCTGGGACAGACACAACCTGGAGGTTCAGGTGACTTTTCTGTGTCGTTCCTATACTACATTTTACCTTTCTTACTTATTTGTCACGTTGGGTTTTCTGTTTGCAGTAGCTGTAATAAATAGGTCCTGAAGAAAGCAAGGCTAACAGCCAGTTTTGCTGAAACATGTCGACCACGTCACACCACTAGGCAGGTTATAAATTCACCCTGTCTGAGCTATGTTTTAACATTGGTGCTAGGAGATATACTCTATTAAATTATTTTCTGCTCCTTAAACCAATTTTATTCACCTTTACTTTTTTTCTGGTTTTTTCTTGCACTGCACTGTAGATTTCTCTCCAACCCCATCAGTTACTTTACCTACACATATGGTTTCAACCACAATACCAACACTTACAGACTTACAGGAAGATCTATACCGAGATCTGGTACAGTGTTGGTCCTCGGGGCCCCAAATGATGAAGGGCGGTTCCGAGTGGTGACTGATGGGAGCCAGAGACCAGATACTTATTTTGATCTGGCATAGAGAGATATGTATATGTATGTATATATATATATATATTCTTGAGCGCTTGCCCCTGAATCATGTGGACATTGTGAGCGTTACACCAGTTCTGTCTTTATTCACTAGCCTGTCTTTTTTACTGACCCTCTGATACTCTGTTGTGAATACCAAAGCCTTGTCGCCATGGTTTGCCGTTGAGCGGGCTCACCGCTCCCTGGCGCCCAGGCCCCTGCCTGGGGCCCTTGCCCGACACCTTGCCCGACACATAATCTTGATGGTTCTCAACTTTTGAGACAGGGACGCCATCCTCTGGGCTATCAGAACAGCAAGATCATGGTCTTCCTCCCAGACTACACCTGGGAGGTGCAGGCCCAGCGCCGGAACTACGATGAGGTCAAACAGAAGCTTCGCGCCATGGGTCTCTGATATGGTCTTCTCTTCCCGGCTCAAGGTCATCTTTCAGAATAAGACCCTTTTCTTTGACAACCCTCAGGCAGCGTGGACCTGGCTCACGGAGTAGAGGCCCTTCCGGTCTCGGCCGGCTTCCCCCCCACCCAAAAGGCTCCTCAGCAGCCACACCGACCCTCCCCAGGTGCCGGACGAGGTCACGCAGGAAGACTGCCGTCATGGGGAGGCTTCCCGTTCTCCGGGCGGGACGTCCCAGCATTCTCCATCTCGAACACCAGCCCGAGGCTCCGACACTCCCAGCCCGGTCAACTCACTGATCGACCTGAGTGACTGCCCGGTCCCCTCGAACAAATTGCCACATGCCATCTCCGACTCTGACCTGTCTAGGAGCCTGATGATCTGAGGAACCGGTGAATCAGAGGTCAAGTAAACGATAGCTCACGGCGAGGACGATTTCTCAAGCCCTCTGAGGCACCCAGGAGGCAATGGTCTTCGTGCTTCACACCAGGGGGGGTGATCTACTCTCCTCGACACCAATGGTTTCATGATCTACTCCCTTCTTCACTCCCTGGACTCAATTTGCATTCCTAGTGTTTACTTGCCCGAAGCATAGTTGTACCTGTTCCCGATTCTATTATCCGATCGCATGGAGGGGGGTCCATCTCTGCCACAGTCATGTTCTGCTAGTCGTTCTAGCTTAGCGACTGGACTTCTTGTTGTTAATTGTTTTTCCTTTTCAGGGAGACAGATGCTTCACGTTCGGAAGTGTAGAGTGGGGGTGTTGGGGGGCAAGGGAGGAGAGAGTGTTGTCTCCAGTTTGTTTGTTGTTCTTAGACGCCCAAGGGCAGCTGTTCTCTGTTCCTTCTGGTAGCCACACATGCATACACGCCACTGGCGATGACACAAGACTCACCTCGCCATATACCTCTTACCCAGAAACCCCGGCTAAGGGAACATGCTCCCACCGGGACCTGACACTGCCTGCACTCGCTCCTCCTCTTCCCTATACCACCCACCACGATGGCGTCCACCCTACCTAGGCCCCTCCACGTTCTTTCGTGGAACGTCAACTGTCTGCTGGACCGCATAAAACGCACTGCTGACTTTCGAAACGCCCAGCGGCACGCCCCAGATATCCTGTTCCTGTAGGGAACTCACCTTCTGGGCTCACAATGTAGTTTCCTTGCCTGGTACGGCTTTGACAGGGTCTGGCACTCTGGGTTCACGCAGGGCTACCGGGGGGTGGCCATTTTACTCAGGAAAGGGCTGCCCTTCACCCTGACACTAGCAGACAGATGCACAAGGCTGCTATGTGGCTCTGGTGGGGAGGATTGAGGGACACCCCACTAATCTCCAATGCACATACATCCCCCTCTGCTGTCAAGGCCCCGGCCCTCCGCTGCCTCACACTGGGGCTTTCCTCCTTCCCACAAGGCCTGAGGGTATTAGGAGGTGACTTCAATGTCGTCTTACAGCCCTCACGCAACACAACAGATACCCCCTCAGCGGCCCGCCTTGCTTCTGCGAAACGCCTGACTGACTGGTCCTCTGCCCTGGGTCTCTGTGATGCCTGGAGGGTGTGGAATCTCCTCAAAGTCCAATTTACCCACATGTCAGCGGCTCATCATACCTACTCTCGTATCGACCTGTTTCTACTTTCTGCCGTGGACTGTCAATTGATGTCCGGGTCCACAATCTTGCCTAGAGGTGTCTCTGACCACTCCCCTGTCTCCCTTCATTTCGGACACCACCCCGGCAGCACTCGTGCGGTCTGGCGAATAAATGCTTGGTTCCTACAGGACGCTGAATTTGTGGAGTCCCTCGGGCAGGAATTGCAGCAATACTTTTCGATGAATGTGGGCTCGGTTCCCTCGCTGGGCACGCTGTTGGAGGCCAGCAAGGCTGTGATGCGAGGGTGGCTAGGGGTCTGGTTCACGCGAAACACCTGGAACAAGCCGCCCGACTCACGCAGCTGGAGGCCCAGGCGGCGCAGCTGGAGGAGGCCCAGGCTACCACTGATAATGATGGCTTTACCCGACAACTTACACTGATCTGTGAAGAAATGTGCCAGATCTCAATGCAGTCTGCTAAAATGCTTTGGCGCTCTTCGGTTGCGCATGTGTACGGTTGGGGTGATAAAAATGGCAAACTCCTCCACAACCTGGTGTCATACCCCAGAGCCAATCGCATTATTCCCGAGGTTCGGGATAGAACCGGAACCCACCACACTACATCCCACGACATTGCCCAGACATTTGCGGACTACTACGCAACCCTCTATGCAGCCCACCCTCCCCGGACCTCTTTGGCGGCTTTGCTTTCCGAGAATGGGATGCCCTGCCTTTCCCAGACGGACTCCAAATCCCTGGACCGGCCCTTTTCCCCAGAAGAGATACACAGGGCCATCTCATTGTTGCGCTCCGGCAAAACGCCTGGGCCCGACGAAAACCCCCAGGAATACTATGCGGCCTACCGAGACACATTGGTCCTGCACTTACAAGACTTGTTTAAGCATGTAGTCGAAGTGGGGGCCTTTCCACCAGAGACCAATGTGGCCACTATTTTAGTCCTTCCGAAGACACAGCCACCTTCCCTAGTGTGTTCAGATTACCGGCCCATTTCTCTTATCAATACGGAAGTTACACTCTTCGCTACCGTGGTGGCCCAGCGGCTACGTCCCCACTTACAAGTTCTGGTGCACCCCGATCAATGCGGCTTCATGCCTGCCCGAGGGACCCGGCACTGCATACGCCGTCTCCATCTCGCCCTTGTGCACCACCACCTCCTCACCCCGTATCTTGCACTGCTTTTCATAGATTTTGAGAAAGCATTTGATACGGTGGACTGGTGCTACCAGGGGGATGTGTTGGAGAGGATGGGCTTTGGCCTCCCTTTTCGACGCCTCATCCGAGTCCTTTACTCTGCCCCCAAGGCAAGGGTCCTGATCAACAGCATGGTTTCTGAGGCGTTCCCCATCCGGAGGGGCACCCGTCAGGGCTGCCCACTCTCGCCACTTCTATTCACACTAGCAATGGAACCTTTAGCTTCTCTCATCCGTCAGGATCCCCTCATCCATGGATGGGCCTGGGATCCGCACCAGATCGACAAAATTGCCCTGTATGCTGATGACGCCCTTCTCTTCATGGCGGACCTGGAGAGCTCTGGCTCAAGATGCCTGGACGCCCTCTTGGCTTTTGAGCGGGTCTCTGGCCTCAAGCTCAACCCTGCGAAGTCCACCCTAGTTTCCCTGCACTCTTCCAGGGCATGCTTCCACTGTCAGACGACCATCCCCCTGCTGAGGCAATACTTCAAGTACCTGGGGGTGTGGGTGGCCCTCCTCCCGGAGCTCGAGGGGGCCCTGAACATCATGCCCCTGGTCACCAAGGCCAAAGTGGACCTCAGGAGATGGCAGACCCGTCCCCTTAATCCCCTCGGTAAGAGTGCTCTTTTCAAAATGATGGTCCTCCCCCGCTTCCTATACATCTTACAAAACGTGACCACTCATCTCCCCGGCGGCTGATTTCGGGAGTTGGACGGCATCCTCACCCGATTTTTATGAGAAGGAGGCAGGCCACGCATGTCCCTAGAGCATTGCCGCATACCTCCTTACGATGGGGGAATGGGGGTAACTAATATCCACCTCTACTATCTGGCCACGGGGCTCATCGTGATCTATGACTGGTTCGGGGGCGGCTGGTCCGACCCGGCGTACTGAGTGGAGCTCCGGTCGACAAACTTTGCGCAACTCCAGGCCTACCTGTACGGGAGCCCGGTCCCACTGGCTCTCCCCCATCACTGGAACGTTACTCATGGCATGGCGCACCGCTCTACGGTACATTAGATGGGATTGGAAGCTCACCAGACCGACGCCTCTATGGAGTGGGGCCTGGCTGGAAGAGATCTCGTCCCTCCAGAACTTTCGGGAATGGGGCCACATCGGGATCTCGCTCCTCGGGGATGTTTGGGTGGGGGCAATGTCAGATCATTCGCAGACCTACAACACTCCCACTCCCTCCACTCCTCACAATTCTACAAATAATTTCAGTTGAGGCACGCCCTCCAAGCAAACATCCCGTCCCCTACCTCTTTCCCCGAATTTAATCCCCTGGAGGCCCAAGTGATCATGGGGAACCTGGGCAGAGGGAGGGTCTCACGGATTTACCGCTCCTTGGTGAACAACAGTCCTGCGTCCTTAGATGCGCTCAGAGCCCGGTGGAGGGGTGGATGGGTCCCCTGGAAGATGCAGACTGGAGGGATTCCCTTATGGCACCCAAGACCCTGATGACCTCCTCCAAGTTGCGTCTAGTTCAACTCTACTACCTCCACACGGCATACCTCACCCCGGCGCACTTGTTCAGCGCCCACTTGCGGCCCTCCCCAGCGTGTCCACGCAGCAACCACACCCCAGCTGATTTCTACCATACGGTGTGGCAATGCCCCGCGCTTGCGCCGTTCTGGGCGGGGGTGGAACACGAACTCACGCAGTTCCTAGGGTGGGAGGTCCCACACGACCCACTAAGCCTGATCCTGGGAGTGTTCGATGGCCTTGATGGATCACGGGTGGACAAGCGCTTTCTGGGTACAGCAATAGCGGTGGCAAAGCGGGAAATCACTGCACTTTGGTCCCGGGTCAGACCGCCCACCCTGAGTAACTGGAGGTGGGGGGTGGACTGGTGCGGTACCCAAGAGGAGCCCCTCTTTGAGGCCTGAGGTTGTCCAGAACTCTTTGGAAAAATATGGGGCAAATAGTTTAATTTATTACCAGTATAAAGAGCCCATAGGGACGTGTAAGTGGTAGGCAACGGGCGGGGGCAGGGGCTTGCCCCAAATGTCGAGTGAGTCTAAACCTTACCCCATTTCATATGATGTATTTTATAACATGTCTGATTGCTACCGATGTTTTTCGATCTGCAAAAATGTTAATCAACTTGATTATCAAACAAAAATGTGTTTATTTTTTAGTCTTTGGAGGGACTCCTTTTGGTTACCTTCACCTAGTGTGCACATCATGTTCACTTACATCTTGTATTGAATTCTCTAGTTATGGCAGCAATTGTTTGCTGTTAGAGATATCCATAATACCCCACTATTTAGACGTAGCCTAATAGTTATGAATTCTCATAACTAGCATGAAGACCGTGACATCGATCTCTCTCTTAACATGATGTTTTGAATGTTGACACTCTGTTACCTAATCTCTCATTTAAATGCCATACTTTTAGTGGTGATCATCACTTGATTATATACATTTGGAGGAAACCATCATATGTTTTTATCTCACAGGCAGAAACTTACCACGGTCTCCGCCTGATCTCTTTGACCGATAATCAAGGCTCAATGGGTGCTCACTTACCATGGTCATATGGTTTTAGTATCCACAATCTAGGTTATTTTTAAATATATATTTCATATCCACTGTCAGTTTTACTCACTCTAGGTGCAACCCAACTTATGATCAACTACAGATCATATTTTTCTATATTTTCTATATTAACTGGTCAGCAACAATATAGTACGTATTTGGTTGTGGTGAGAAGACTTTGTGTTCTTAGTTTTAGTTTGGCTTCCATTGGCTTTTTTGGATTCGCCCTTCAAAATAGAGCCCTGAAACGTGCCTTTGTATTAGTTGAGGAACTAAGTAATTGTGACCAGGTCTTAATGAGATACTCACTTTTCGTGGGTCATGAGGGTGTTGTGCTTCAATACCTCATAGCCTACGAGTCTTCGGAGAATTAGCACTGCATGTCTACTGCTAATCTAATAACACACTGTTTGAGTTTGGATTTTGAGTGTAGGCTGCGTGTATGTTGAGATCTCATAATATATTGCAATGTTTGCATTTATTATTTCCTTGTTTCCAAGTAAAGAGGAATTATTAAACCTGGATTCATTATGCAATTAATGATACATTTAAATTTACTGGTGTTTGTTCTACCTTTAGGTATCATTGTTAAATGGGGAAATATATCACCCATTTAATGTGAATCAAATTTGCTTCTAGGATATGCTTTATTTAGATACCTTTTGTTTTGAGCTGGCAAATAGGCCCATGCATTTATCTGTGAGGTGCATTGACTTGAGTAGTCGATAGATTAAAGGTGGATCGGCTATATAATGTATTGTGATTTCTGAAGAAGAGTAAAGAAACACATCTTCACAATAATTTATTGAGAACTATGCACTTTCTCTTTTCATCAAAAGGAAACTCATACGTGTATGCTCAAGCTATGTGTGTGTGATTAAACACACCAACATTGGCACTTGCACTAGATACATCTGCAATGCTGTTTCTGACACACAGACACCAGTATATACCTAAAACTACACTGGGATAACCTGCACTGACACTATCATAAAGCAAACAGAAAGAAACAAGAAATGATGGGCATCAAGACAGGCATATATAAATACACTTGGCCAGGGAGAAACAGACACAGAGTCATGATCCTACAGGCAGGGAAAAAGAGTATGGCCTCTGGGACAAGTAGACATCGACAGCGGAGAAAGGTGCCAGAAATGCAGGCACAAACTGGAAGATCCTATGAACCAGCACCATTCTTTTGCTCTCTTAATTTTTCGAGAACACATCAGCGAGTGTTCCATTAACGTCAGGCCATTTTCAACATTCGAAAAGCATTACTATTCTCACATTTTGCTTCTTCAAGAACTATACAGTACTGTTAGAAATGGGGTTTCGGGTTGGCTAGGGTGTGCACCTAAGCCAGGCAGAACCTACCACTCTAGTCAGGGCAAGGAAGTTACACACTGAAGATAACCCACGCTCACCCCTTGGCAGCATGGCAGATCCGGCAGGCTTATCCCAGAGACAATGTGTAAAGCATTTGTATAACACACTCACACAGCTATGACACACTAGGCACACCACAAAAGAGACTCCACACAAGGTTATATAAAAATATCCTTTGTATTATCCATAAAAACACATTAGATCACAATCACATATACCACTATGCCAGTAAGCTCTTGTCATGACTTCACATGGATTACGTAAATCACTAGGCCAACCGGGCCACTGTCATAAACATCACAGTTAAGGTCACCAGTAACTACTGGCTAGATTACCTTTAGCATCATACAATATGCGCACACATCATTAGCAGTGCACAGGGCCGGACTGGCCATAGCGGGCACAGGGCGTTTCCCCGGTAGGCCGCTATGGTGGGGGCCGGTTTTGGGCCCCTGGGGGGCCGTTTTTGTTACCGGGGTCGGCAATGTCGGCCCCCGGTAACAAAATCGGCTGAAACCGGCCGTTTCAAACTGCTCACCTGCACTCCCCCTGACCCCAGGGGGGGCCAGCTGAGCAGTTTGCCAGGGCCGATTTCTGTTCTCAGTCCGGCCCTGGCAGTGCACTATTGTAAAAACCAGCAAAGTGCACACATTAGAAAGACATCACGACTGTGAATATCCCTTCAATAGGCAACACTACATCATGGCACAAGACTTACAAATTACCAGTGTGCACACTATCATATGTCAGAACAACCATAAGAGTGGCACCTCCTCAAGGCTCCTTGGGCTACATGCCCGCCTACACCACGAAATGCAGTAACTCTGGATGGTTTTCTCCAACTTGGGGATCTCCCATAGTACTCCTCTTTACAGATGGGGAGTGGGGACCTCCATTGAGGTTTATCCCAAGATGCTCAAAACAACAGTGCCCCCAGGTAAGTCATTCCCAAAGGTAGGTGAGGCACCCGCTCTGCCCATGTTGTCCGGGGACCTCCCTTCACCCAAAGGACTGACCCCGCGAGTGTGCAGCCCCAGGGCTTACCACAGAGAAGCTCAGCCCCACTCACCACTCCCTAGGGATGGAACGAATTAGGTTGCAGCCATCCGCTGTGACCGACGACCAGTGTCCCAGTGCTCCTGGTGGAAGGCGGCCAATGGAGGTGCTCCGATCCGGCCCTTCAGGACTGGGTAGACAAGGGGCGCTGTCTCTGTCCTCCTCTCTTCCGATTGCTGTCTGGAACGTGGTCCTGCTTGGCACACCCAAAACCAGGCTCAGCCGTGGAGCTGGTTACTTCTGCCTGGCTTACGGCGGCTGCGGGGGCTTCCTGCTCGGCAGCAGCGAGCAGTGACTTCTCACAACTTCGTTGAGGGTAGAGGGCAGCTCTCCTTCCGGCACAATAGCGGGGGTAGGAGCACACCCCGGTATTGGATCTGTAGTGTCTCCTGCCAAACGTTAGAGAGTAAGCCCACGTCCGGGCTCTTGCAACAATCCAGCCTCCAACATGTGCTTCTGTTGGGTCCTCACAACACGGCGCAACTTCAGCAGAGCGTCCTGTTGTATTTTAATGGGTACACGCTGCACAGTGCAGGAAAGGCAACCAGCACTCCAACTGTTTTAAAATCACGACAGCAGCGCTCTCAACGTGCGCTGATCAGGGAGCAGAGCCAAAAGCACTTCTCCCAGGTTTTTGAAGTGAAGCGCTCAACACATGCTTGAAGTAAAAATAAATCACTCGCCCGACGCAGGGCATGCCACCAAACCTTAAGAGATCAACGAGGGCAGAGAACAGGGCACAGGCAGGCCAGCACACAGGGTCACCCAGCAGAGTGGCAGTCCCTTAAGCCACCCAGCAGGTCAGTCTCACAAGCACATAGTCCCAAATGGCAGTTCCCCCTGGCACACAGCAGTCCTCTGGATACAGTTTACATAGTGTCTTCCTTACATGGGATCACAATCCCTTTACTCATAGTCCAAATGTCTTTGTTCTGGGGGCACTTAAAACACAATTAAAAGTGCACAACACCCCCCATTTACAGTGTAAGCCTTGGCCCCAGACACACCACAGATGGGGCGGAGCCAGCATTGTGGAAGGCAAGCACACCCCTATTCAGGTGCAGGCACTACTCCTCCCACTACTCCAAATGCAGACCAGCCCAATTCAGGTGCAAGGGAAAACTCCTCCCGCTACTCTAAATTCAGCCAAGGTCTATTCACCCTAGCGCTGAGTCAGCCAGGCAGGAATGGCACGACACACCTCAACCCCGCCCCAGGGACTGGCTGGAGTGAATGCACATCCCATTTCCCCTGTCAGTCAGAACCAGATGTTCAATACACATCCAGGTAGAGCACAAAGACAGATCAGCACACAAAAATGCCTATTTCTCATGGTGGCATTTCTAAAATAGTAATAATAAATCTGCTTTCACCAATAAGCAGGATTTATCACTACTATTCCAAACATGGTCACGCTACCCCTCTCAGACCAGAAATTACCACTGAAGCACATATCAGGGAATCCCCAATGCATCTCGATGAGAGGGCAACCTCACAGCAGTGAGAAACCAAATAGGCTGTTTGTCACTACCAGGACATGCCACACAGTTAAGACACATGTCCTACCTTTTATATACACTGGACCCAGCCCATAGGGCTAGCTAGGGCCTACCTTAGGGGTGACTGATATGTAGTAAAAGAGGAATTGCAGATGTGGCAACCACTTTATATGCCACGTCACTGTAGCAGTAAACTACGCGTGCAGGCCCTGCAGTGGCAGAGGTCTGAGACAGGGTTGAAAGGCTTCTTCTGTGGGTGGCGCAAGCAGCGCTGCAATCCCACCAGAAGCATTTAACTTACTGGCCCTCTGTGTATGAGATACCACTGTACAAGGGACTAATAGGTAAATTTAATATGCCATGCAGGTGTAGACGAATCTTACCAAGTTTATCAGAGAAAGCACATGCACTTTAGCACTGATCATCAGTGATAAAGTACATGCAATGTCAAGCGCACACAACCTGCATTGGTGTATCAATTCAGTTTGGTAATCATTCAATGAAAAGGATAAGATTCAACTCCAATGTTTTTGACTCGTAAGATGTTTATTCATCCAATATTAGTATTAGTTTCACAAGAAAAACCAGCCGACAAGTGTTTCGTCAAAACCGGGGTAAACACGTGACTCTTCAGGGCTGTTGAGTGAAAAGAAGAAAGCTGTATCGTCGGACCGGTGATATTTCCAACCCGGTCCTAATCGGGTGTCTGAAAGAGGAAGACGCGTCGAGGAAATGCTTCTAGCGCGTCATAGTTTTGTATTGTGGTGAAAACCGACGCCGGATGAATGGTCGGTGGGAGCAGGGCAGCAAATCCGCTCGCCCTCGCTAGGAGCTTGTGCTTGGTATGTCGATGTAGAAGGAAGTCCGTAGGTGTTCCGGTTACTGAGATACAAAACTATGACGCGCTAGAAGCATTTCCTCGTCCTAGTTCCTCGTGCAGCCTTTTCTCACTAAGGGGTTGGAGCTGTTACAAAAATGTTTCCCCCATTATCTGTTCAAAGAGTTTTTAAAGGGGTCTTGATAATGAGAAATAGCAATACTGAATTTCTAGTCCCCTCTAAGGTGTTAGAAAGGTTATATTACCCTGTCATTAATTTTCGCTCTGAATAAGATATTCCATTGTATGAGTATATACACCTTTTTGCTATAGAAAGATCAATTTCTAAAACTATGCAGTGAATTGATGTATGTTTCATCTAAATCCGCCGTGAATACTGAATCAACTTGTTGGTAAATGCAGCATGATCACAGAAATATCGGTCTCTAAATCCATACAGTGGACCGATGTACGCTCCATCTATATTCATTCGTAACACTGACTTTATATGTGGTAGAAGTGCAGCACGATCATTAAGAACAAACATACTGATAACCGTCAGTATATGTTAACTGCTTCCACGTAAATCATACTACAACGTTGTTCTGTTTACATTTGGACAGGAACAACCCAAACACACTGACGTTTGAACACCATAAAATGAAGGTCCAACCAGAAACACTGGCTCTTGTGTCTCGCAACTCGGGGACCAATAGAAATGGTTTTACGATACAGCCCTTTGATACGTATCCCACGTGATGCCAAGAACCAATCGGAAACCTGGAATGAAAATAAATAGTACACTCCCCAAACACTCGGTGATCCGGTGTTGAGAAGACGCCGCTCGTGCCTTCTCCACAGGTAACCACCGCGTAGCGGTTACTTTCGCTTCGACAACAGGAGACCCGGTAAGATTAGACTGGCTTTCTCTAATGTCGGCCCCCGTTTGGGCTTCCATTTTTCCCTGCATTAGATATAATTTATGGGAGCACAAGACCATACTTACCGACTGGAAGTGGGTCTGTTTACGCGCAAAGACGTGATCATAAGTGGTATGATAGCAAAAACCGAGAACCAGGTAATAAACATTCCCCATTATGGATGTTAAATAACAGTGCACAGTGTAATCATAGGCAGCTTCTCACACATGCCTTTTTCTGATTTACAGCACGCTCAACATAGTATTGCTGGCAGTGGCTTTTTAAAAACATTTGCCCTGAAGAAATTGCCTGAAACCCTACCATGGCAATGAAACATGTCGGCAGTGAGTTGAAAGCGAATCGATAGGTAGTATTCGCTTCTCTCCTCTTTTAAGTTTATATGTTTACTGTGGCAGACAAGAGGATACAAATAAAAAGGTTCTTGATTCTTGCATGCACAGTATATGTTTTGTTATATGTTGAATGTTGTTAGTCCTTGTCACATATAAGTTTCTGTACACTGCACCATTCACTGTCTCTTTACTTTTGGGAGTCGGACACGTTTGCGTTAAGCTAGTGGACATCGATGATGAGAACAGGGCTAACCTGGTGAGTACCAACCAGGAGCCCCATTGGTGGTGCGCCCGTGAGGTGTCCTCTAGCTATTCACACATTTTTTCAAATGTCGTCTTTCTAGTGAATGTTAGTACTGTGTTGTCTATTGTTAGACTCATCAGAGAGTGGCTACTTTTACTAACTACTTTTGGCAAGTATCTTGAGCATGACACTTACTTCTATTTTTAGGAGAGCCATCGGAATGATCTATTGACAAATCCAAGCATGCCCATAGATTTATAACAAGTATTGCCTTTGGGACTAGGTTTCTGTGTTTTGTGATTAGCCAAAGCATGACATCTAAGCAGGTTATAAGGCCACCTACCGGTAGCACTGAGACAAATGGAGTGCTTAATACCTTTAATAATCTAGATGTCTTACACCTCCCACCCGCTTCTGCCTCATATGTACTTGTTTTAACTGGTGTTCCTGCCCTTAGAGAAGGTCAGAGGGAGTCCTGGTCTGATTTGCACAACAAGTCAGCAGACTGGCTCCATAAACATAGGAATTTCAACCCATGCAGGAGGGCGGATATAATCATGGCCAGGAGAGTAGGGTGGGTTGGTTCTGCAAATAAATGTATTTTTCAGAAACACACAATTTGGACAGTGGACCACTTTTAGCACCCTGCAAGCACCAATCCAACTATTTCCAATATTTGTATTTAGATTATTTGTCAAATCGTGTGCAATATTCAGAATACTCCCTGTCCAGAGAGTATAACCAACAACTTTGGTTAAACACAAGATTTACAACAAGTTCCGAAATGCACCACTTTGGCAGTCAAAATTACACCATATGTCAGTGAAAGAGTCTGTATTCAAAAAGAAACAATCCAAATAAAAGAGCACTGAGTCCAAAATTGCAAGCAGATGTTCAGGATTCTTTAATTTTCAGATCAAAAAGCCAGCCAACGCGTTTCGTTCCCTCAGGAGGAACTTCTTCAGGACATATGGTGTAATTTTGACTGCCAAAGTGGTGCATTTCGGAACTTGTTGTAAATCTGCAAATAAATGTATAGAGGGGGATTGTATTGTCCTAAATTTTAGAAGACCTCAGATGGTTCGACATCTTTTATCTGCTAATGACGAGACCTTTAACCCCCCAACTAACATCAGCACACTGCCCTTGGGCTATTTTTACAAGCCATTGCCCAGTTCAAATAGAGACACTGGAACAGCTCTCCCTTTATCAAATAATTACCAAGCTTTTTCTAGTTTGGATCAGCAGGATTGACCATCAATCATATCACCTATTGCAGATGCTAGCAACACTCCAACCCAATACACATTAACCAAAGGTAACTGGGTCAAAGGGAGGACAGATTTAGTAAAATGTACCAATGGAGCTAGCTTGAGTGTATTTAGCTGGAATGTGGCAGGTCTCCGAACAAAACTTGATATTTTGGAATGGATAAATTTGATAAAGGATTATGGCATTCTCATGTTTCAGGAAACTTGGGCCACCGAAGATCTATACATCGAAGGTTTTCACTGCCTTAGTGTGCCAGTCCAAGCACCTAGAATGGGAAGACCGTCGGGTGGCCTGTTTGTGGGGATTAATGTGGCAGCTGGGGGTAGCCATAAGGTAATCGTCACACAGTGTGTAGATTTTCAGGCTGTTTTGTTTAAAAGAGGGATTCATTTTTATTTGATAAACTTTTATAATAATGATTTTCAGTCAGTTCCAAACAAGAGTTTTATAAAGCTTTTTGATTTTATCTCAGATCTGAACATGCAATCTAATATTGGGGATCTCCTAGGTATATTAATGGGGGGGATTTCAATGCTAAGATCAATGGCACAGGGTCTAATAAGGTAAGAGCTCGCTTCGCACAATCTACTAGTAGAGGTAGAGAACTTGAAAGATTGACCAAATCGTTTAACCTATCAAATGTCATGGATTTGGCCGCAGGGTCAACCATGACTAATCATCCAACTTATAGGGGCAGGGGGTGTAGATTTACAATCGATTACATCTTTGTATGCCCTTTGATTGAAAAACAGTTGGTCTCTGCCGAATTCGTACCCTCTGATTTCGGCGACCATAACCACATTAAGGTAACGATACATACAGCACAAATCCCAATCTTTCAAACTGAATGCGGAGCGGCAAATTTAGTAGTATCAGCCGATAATTTAAGATTGTGCTGGAAGGGGGTGGATATTTCGGAAATTTTTAAGAAACTGGTAAAGGACAATAAATCTCTTAACTATTTCTGCCTTTCTTTAGAATCACCACCAGCGCAGACAATTGAGGATTTTGGGAAGATTTGTCTAGCAATCAACACAATCCTGTCCAAACCTCAGTCAAAGGTGGTCCCTACGCCTAAATGGTTTAACCACGATTGTTCACAAGCGAATAGGACCTGTGTAGGGTATTAGCCACCACTCTGAGGTGTCCTATGGAAGTTAAACAGGCAAGAGAGGAATATAAGGAGGCCATCAGATGTAGGAAGAACGAACTATTGAAGGAACGATGGGATAAATGTCCGAGGCGGCTAGCCAAAAAAATGGCAACATCTTTTGGGCAGCGGTCATGGAAGTCCGGAGTATGGGCCAGTCTCTGACGCCGATCAGCTGTAACATTGCCAGCAGTGCCTGGGTTGAACAATTCTCAACCATTTATTCCACCCCTTTCCCTTGCGAAACTATTTTTAAACCAGGTAATCCAACACCTATAGAAATAAGTATTTCAGAAGTAGTGGAAGCGATTAACCAGAGCTTAGGCAACAAGGCGCCGGGCCCCGATGGGTTGCCTATCGATCTAATCAAGTGGATCCCGGCTTTTTGGGCCCGCTGCTCCTGAATATCTTTAACAACCTGACATTGGCAAAGGTATTTGAGACTTGGGCCAGAAGAATAATAGTGCCGATTTTTAGGAAGGGAGACAGATCTCTCCTGTGTAATTACCGACCAATCTCCCTAATAGATAACACCCTTAAAATCCTGGGTAGAGTCCTCTATAATAAAATTGTGAATTGGACAGAAGGTAACGACATCTTAGACCCCTGCCAGTTGGGCTTTAGGGGCAAGGTAGGAACTAAGGAACAATGCTTTAACTTAAATCTAATTGTCGGCAAGTATGCCATTGCAAAGAGGTCCCCTATCTACATGGCTTTTATGGATTTGTCCACAGCCTTTGACCTAGTGAATAGGTCATGGCTGAGGGCAATCTTTTTGGCTGGTGGACTGGATGCCACCGTGGTCAATTTCCTGGCGTTTCTGCACACAGACCTCAAGGCCCAAGTAAGGATTGGTGCGGGTGGAGAGGTATCTGGGCCTATTGAGATTGACAGGGGGGTCAGACAAGGTTGCGTGTTGGCCCCCCTGCTTTTCATCATATACATTAATGGCCTTAGTACCTCTTTGAAACTAGCCACCCCAGATGTTCCATACATTAATACAGAACCCATCCCTGTACTGCTCTATGCAGACCATGCAGTTCTTTTAGGCCACACCCCAAAAGCACTGCGTCTTCTTGTTCAAAATTTTAATATTTTTATGAAAAAACTAGACCTGCGGGTAAATTTTAAGAAATCTTTTTTAGTGAGAACCGGTCCTGGGAAGCGTGATATTGGCCCGATTACAATAAATGGCCAAAAACTGACCTCAGTAAAATCCTTTGTTTATTTAGGACTGGCCTTTGCTGCAAACAGCTCCTGGAGTGAGCATTTAGCTCACACCAGGAGCAAGTTCTCAAAGGCCACTAATTCGATTTTAAGTTTACCCCGCCCAAAGACTATGGGTGCACCACGTACGGCGCCGAGATCTGGGGAACGGGTAATTGCTCTGTAATCCAGCAGGAGGAGAATAGGTTTTGTAGAAGATTATTGAACACTCCAATCTCTACCCCCCAATATATATCTCACAAGGAGCTCAATAATAATTGTATAACTGATTTTATTAGGGCCCGTCCGGCACTTATGTGGGTTCCAGTGTGGAAAAATGAAGCGGCCTCTCTAACACAGCAGATTATCAAGGACTGTGTACGCTGTGACAAGGGCCTAGAGATTCCCTGGTTAAGCGGTGTGCTGAGTAGCTTGCGTAGTGTAAACAGAGAAAATGTTTTCTGGGATCCTACACTAGCAGCTGCAGTGGCAAAAAATGAACTGCAGAGTACCTTGTACTCCCTATTCAACAAAGAGCGGGAATTGGTAGAGGCAAGAAAACTAATTGTTCATAACTACATGGCTATTGAACATTATTGCCATCCGCTTCATGTGTATCTGACCCTACCAATGAGCAGCTGGGAAACCAGTTTACGGTTCCGACTAAGAGCAGGCACAATTCAATTCACACTCTGCCTCCCACTTGGCTATAGCCCAAATCTCAATTTAAATTTGTGTCCTTGTGAAGGGAGGAATGAGCAAACTATTATGCATTTTAGATTTTTCTGCAATTATTATATTAACTATTCTAAGCAGTTTTTATATCCTTATTTTTATAAAAGAAGACCAATCACCTTGTGGGTAGCGTATTGTTTAATATTGGACTTGGTCGATGCTGATCTTATCTTTCGCACTGGCACTTTCTTAAAAACAGTGAATGTGTGTGGGTGCTGCACACTATTGTCAAGCTGGTGCGTTTTATACGTTTTGTGTGCTGCCTCCGATTGGTGCCTGCTTACACCACTAACAATGTGAATATGGCCTGGCCCCTAATGACTGCCAGGGCTCGAGGGCGCACTACTTACAAAAAAACATTGGATAGAATTGAGACATTCCATAGCACAGTTAAGATTTCCAATAATCGAACAAGTAGTGCAGAAATTGGGTTATGACAATGCTAAGATACTTCTCCAAAGGGAAGCCTACTGGATACGACGATTGCAGACGCTAGTTCCATTTGGACTGAATGACAAAATGAATGGAGATGATCTGCTTCCTATGAACAGTAATAAGGTCATACAAAAACAAGAAAAGAGAGGTCAGATCAAACACTTGATCAGTTTAAGCGTAAACTACATAGACCACAATTCAGGGAGTCAACACAAGATTAGATTCTCACACCCGATTTGGGTGATAAAGAAAGCCCTCACACACTGACCTAGTCAGTGTCATGCTTCATCATCGGGCCCCACCGACAGAGGCCGAATGCCTCTGTGGTGTGCTTCGACGCCAGAAAGACTGCGGAGCAGGTTTTTTGTGTGTGGAGGGCGTGCTCTTGTTTACAGTGAAGTATTAAAAGTGCCTAAAGCAAGGGTATCGGAAAAATATATTTAATAAATGATCCCTGAGGCACAAAAATAAGGAGTATTACGTGTCTGTATTTATATGCCAAGGTTCAAGGTTGGTGAAATACAGAATATACTCAGTTCATTCCAGTCAACATGTTTCAGCCATAAGGGTGGTATATTACCGTGGCATTCATCAGGACTATACCCCGGCGGTATGGGCTCTCTAATCACCCACCCTAACCTGGGGACGTGAAAGTGAAAAGTAAAAAGTGAAAAAAGTGCAAAAAAGTTGTGGAAGAGTAAAAATACTCAATTCCAAAAATACTCCGTAATTTTGGAGTGTAACTGCACTTTCAAAAGGGGCGCTACTCGCACCATGGGTCTCGGGAGGGGGTCGGAGCGACCTGGCACATCGGCCTCAGCGCTTCCGACCCGCTGATCAACCTAGTAGTGACCTCCAAACCGGACCCCGAAGATAGATCTTCATATGGCATATAAATATGTCGGTGGGGCCCGATGATGAAGCATGACACTGACTAGGTCAGTGTGTGAGGGCTTTCTTTATCACCCAAATCGGGTGTGAGAATCTAATCTTGTGTTGACTCCCTGAATTGTGGTCTATGTAGTTTACGCTTAAACTGATCAAGTGTTTGATCTGACCTCTCTTTTCTTGTTTTTGTATGACTAACCGGGGACTAAGAGAGTGCCTCATTCTCCCTACCTCTCCTATTGTTATTGAACAGTAATAAGGTCAGCCAGACTAAGACACTCGAATTCGCGACACGCGAAACACAACTCTAACACACACCCACTTTCCAAAATTAGCAACATTCACACACCACAACAAAAGTTAAATTTAGATTGTATATAGGCAGGTTAACCTCAGACTTTCTGTTAAACTGTCTATTTAGGTTACAATTGACTTAATGTTGTTATGTATGCACTATAATCGGTTTAACCAATATTATGTATTTTACAGCGTTTCAGATGGTTTAATAATCAGTGCTTTAAAAATTTATTTTGCTTTACCCATAAATACTGAATAGCGATCTATTAATCAAAACACATTTAAAATAGATCAGGAAGATAACCGATGTGAAATAGGTCGCATTTATTAATTTGATTTCTAAATCAGATTCATTTTGAACATGCATAGAGAATAAATGACGTAGTAAAAATAGGGCAGCCACTCATAAACAAGGCCATTTCACCAATCTTATACCTTTTTAATATGGCCGCCGCTAAAAATACAAAAAAAGTAGTCCTTTAACCATTTCGATAAATTAACTAGAGTGAAAATAGATAAGGGATTAGCTAGATTCAACAGAACCCTCGGCTTGATCCTGGTAGCGGTGATGACTCGTAATCGTGGCGGTTCAAATCATTAAAACTCGGTAAGAAGGCAATGCACAGCGTAATGCGTCAATAAATAGCAATTTTAAAAAAACAGCGCCGAAGCAGTAAACTAAGAATTCGTTGCTTTTTCTTACTTTTTTAATGACCGGCAGCCGACCAAAGCTGAACAGACACCGCGGTACCGAAGCACAACAGCGTATGACCGCAGGTAATTTATTTAAAGTCTTCTTGTCAATAAAATAATGCTTTACAGCACATGAGTTGGCATAGTTAAAATCAATGCCCATTTCCCTGCAGGACACTGTTAGAAACATGGGGTTGGCGAGTGTGAAGACTTCACGCTAGGCTGAATAAGGTAACTGACATCAAACCATCCTGATGCTTCTATAATTGTTCTTTTTTTTTAAAAAGGGACATCATTTTAAACTAAAGTCTACGTTTTTTATAGCTCTTGTCTATATGACCAAAGCGAATGAGATTAAGATTCTACACACGAACAGGTAATTTATTAATTATCATAATAACTTGGGTATATAGACGGAAATACTAGTAGTTTTATATTCATACTTTATTGTTTAAAAAACAGGGTGAACACCATTGGAAATAAACAGCAATCTACCCACAGCCTCATTTATAAACAAGTTACAGGTAAATCTAAAAATTTCCTTTTCAATTTCACTAAACTAGTCCACGAAAAGGACTCTAAAATAAATGAAAATAATTGTTTTTCTCACAGATCAGAAACTCAATATTTGAAATTAGCTTAATGAAAAAAATTAGCTTTTCCTCAAAGATTGAGGTAAGATTTATATTTAGTGATTAGATAATAAGATGGCAACTGTGAACGCCATGAGCACCAACAGTAACAAGTTTCCTTTTTTTCTTTCTTATTTATCAACAGACCCCCGACGAAGGGGCTTTATAGCCCCGAAATGCATTGGTTTTTTTTGTAATGTTTTGCATTAATTATGATTTCATCACCTCTTGTTTGTGTATTTATGATTGCTTTCACAAATTATATTGTGGAAATGTAATGGTCAATTCCAACTGTATAATAAATTGAATACATATGGTTTAAATACAACTGAAAATACTATAACGGAAGAATTGTTTTTTTGTAAGTAGTGCGCCCTCGAGCCCTGGCAGCCATTAGGGGCCAGGCCATATTCACACTTTCTTAAAAACAGCAATAAGGGCAAGAAGATCTATGATGGCCCCTTGACACCGCATGATACAACCTGTGAACTGATCCCAAGTTAAAAGCACTGATATATTGGACAGTTTGGCACATGGCACTTTTGAATTTTGGATACTGCACTTTTTATCCTCCCTAATGAGTACCGTAACGAACTCATGTTTAGTGTACTTTATGGGTATTTGCAGCCAAATACGTATTGATACGTTGGATAGTTTTGCAGAATGCACTTTTGAAACCTGTATATTGTATTTTTTTTATTTTCTGATGATTACTATACTGTATTTGTGTTTTGTGTGCTTTTATGGGTACTATTGTATTCAAATAAAGTTTAACTGAACTGAACTGAACTGAGCATAGGGCGTGCCCGTTTTTTTCTTTTCGTGAGCACAAATTCAAGAAGGCTGATGACAGCCATGTGCAGATTTTTCACACTCCATTATGCTCAGGCGTTGGATACTTTTGTTAGGAGCCAGCATTGTCTGTCACTGTTTACTGTGAGAGCCATCATCTTACACAAAACTTAGGACCCATGCCTGGATGTTAATTACATTATACAAAGTGACTTTAAAACAAAAATACATTGAGTTACTTCTATCTATGAAATAAAACATGTACTTACAATAACCAAGTTCTGAGTATTCAGATTGAGGGGTCATTGGTATGGTAGCTTAAAGGAGACCTAGGCCTTACTTGCCTTTATGTCCTCTGACAAATGCGACTCTTGTGTATAGACTTTGATTATGTGAGAAATTAATACTATTAAGCAGATTGTCCCTTAGACAGATGGCTGAAAGATTAAAAATATGAAAATACCAAGAGGAAACTTTGGCATGCTTAAATTGACCAGATAAACAATTATTTGGTTGATTTCTTAAATATATACAATTTATTTTCAAAATGGTGATGGATAAGATGAATATTTAACTTTTTGATAGGTGGACTAGAGGATCACTTATATTTTATCTATTGGGTGATCTAATGAAAGCAGAAAAAAATATTAAGGCTGAAATTGACATAAACATATTGGTAGCCTTTTGTTGGCTGATGATGATGTTTATTTGTATTAAATGTTTAATGATTTGAAATAATTGTACATTAAAACCTTTCATCTCCTTCTTCATCTTACACAAATACTGTTTCTGCTAGAAAACTACATTTGAATGGGAAACACAAAAAAACAGTTCCTGGAAATTAAAAAGTTGAACAAGATCTGTTTGAAAAATCGTTCAAAATGTAGGGCTGTAACGACCGGATTTTCGGACCAGATAGGATCAGCTCACCAGAGCACCACTAACCCAGCCGAAACGTAACCACCTCCCTCCTTAGGACCTATTTACAACAGGTATCTATGTTTCCTACCCAAGGATGGGGAATTAGCAATATACATGCTTGGATCTTTTACAATACCTAACTCATACAATATAGTCTCGCGGCCACACAGACCCAGACTAATCTACCCTAGGGCAGTTCTGATTACTTACCATTACACACTGACTGACAAGCCACAATCCTGTGGGTATAGACACCAGTATCCCCCTGATGCTCTCTCTTTAACATCCAAGCCACAATCCTGTGGGTATAGACACCAGTATCCCCCCTGGTGCTCTCATTAACGCCGCCTCACAACGACGATCACTTTCCTATGAATACCATTAGCTCTTCATGTTGGGGGAATCTCTCACTATTCACTAGAGGTATAATACTACATTATTATGGATCTCACAAGAATGGCCGAATTACACGGTGTACAACTTATTCTCTAGTTCAAGGGCTTCTCTCTCCCTCATTATTCAGTTACCATTTACCTGATCGGGGGTAGCATCCGTTCATGCAACAGCACCTGACTAGAAGAAAGGCTAACTTTACTGTATAAGAATGAAGTATAGTCGGGTAGGTATCAGGGACCCCCTGTTAGGATCTAGCTCCTGGGTCAGGGAAACAATAATTTTTGAAAAAGTATATACCCAGGCAGACTTATACTACAAGGAGCTGGCTAATTCTTAACACATCATGATCACAACATATAATAACCACATGAATGATAAAAAACAATTAATACAACAGACTGTTAAGATATAAAAAATATATTTTTAATCTCGATACGTTTTTTTTAAAAATAGCATAGTAAAACGATTCAGAAAATGTTGCTATGTAAATATAATGAATTTGATACAATGATTATGAAATGACAAATCTGATACATTTTTTTTAAAAAATGACAAACAAATATAAAAAAAAAATAATTTCCAGATTATTCCTTCAGATTTTGTTAGACTTGGGCTGTGTCAACGCGTTTCGACAATCTTTTGTCTTCATCAGGACTTAAAATATGCAGCCACTTTTTTTCTAAATAAAATAAAACAGATTTTAGATAGATGTAAAGTTAACACTTTCTAGGTAGTATGCAGCAACTTCTATTTCAGACTGACCAAAACTTGGCCAACAAATCATAACGTTTCATGACATTTTATAACAGTCTGTTGACAATTTTCTTAAAAAATGTTAATAATAAACACATGTTGAGCATTTGCTCTAAAAAAGGAGTTGATGGTTTAGAATAACAATCCTTAGCCAGACTTCTATATACATGGGAGTGATAATACAGAATCGTAGAGACTACAGAATGCGAGACACATTAGTAGTAGAGGAGCTAATTTTTCGTAAGTCGTGTAAGGGAGAAAACCTATTGGCAAAGCTAAATTAAGGGCTTATTCATATTGGGGAAACCTGGGTGTTATAACGAAGGTTATCCTGTTAGATCCTTCCTATTAGAACAGGCTCAATGTCTAATACGCTATTATCGTAACTGCTATTCACTTTTAATTATATGTCTATGCTCTATCTTATTTTAATAGTGTCATCAGATAGTGTCTTACCTAAAACAAGGGGTTTAGTAGTATCCTTCCACTGTGCTCTATTGTAGAAAGCTGTACAAAAAAGGTTTTGGGGGACTGTGCGACACCTTCTCTGTATTGATTGTGTAGTATTTAATATCTGTTGAAAACCAAAAGACAAGACATATTGGTGTTCCAGTTTTTTAGCTCTATCTCTATTGGTTTAATCTATAACCATGAGCGCAAAGCGGGTTGTTTATTCTGACTACTCCTTATTCCTCATTAAAAGCTTTACCTGTAAAAGTAGTAGTAAATGCGCACTTGTTAATCCTGCCCTTATAGTCTTCTCGGCACTATTTCATCATAGAATGAAGTATATACACACACTGGTTCACTAAGAACTGGGGTATCTTTTTTATCATAACAATAACAATAACAATATAATACTATACTATAACAAATAGCCTGAAAAGGAAAATGAAAGGTTAGAATGTGTGCACGCTAATAAGAAAGGGTCGACGTCACCTTATTAATATGAAGTCTGGACTCGGCAGTCATCTGGGTTCCCTTCTCGTCTGTGCCTTGGCTCGTCTTAGGGTCACACCTCTGCAGTCACGGATACACGTCTGCACCGCTATGCTCTGTCTCCTCTGCTTCCCTCCAAGTCACTGGAACCTTCCTCTCATCAGCTGCTTTCTCTCTAGCTGTTCTGCTTTACTCCTCTCTCCTCTCAATCACGGACTGTCTTCACTTCTCAGCTTCGATCTTATAACTCAGTTTCTACCACTCTGGCATTCGTTCCCTCAACTAACTGCTTCACTCTGTATGCTCTGATCTTAATGTCAAAGCTCGCCAGCTGTTCCAACTAAAATAACTTCAATCTTTCTAAGAGAGTATCAGCTTCTCGTTTTCCTCGGACTTCAAAATGACGACTGTCTGCCTTGGAATAATTAATTGCATTGATGCTAACAACTAGCTGCCGCCTACCAACTGACTGATTCACTGCCTCATGCTTTCGCTAATATGGAAGCTTGTCCCTTCGTGGAAAGTTACGGCCAGTAACCTGCCGCCCACCAAATTCTTGTACCTCCCCGTACCAAGGACACGTTCTCAGCCGGCCGGCCTGATGTTATGTCTTCGGCATGGAGAAAAATACAGTCTTTCGATAAGGGCCAGCCTGAGCCGGTTCTCTCCAAGCGAACAACACCTCATAACTAAAACATAACATTTGACCTAGAAGCGTCCCAAGCTGCCGGGGGCAGAAAGAAAGATGGAGTCTCTCCCGTTTGAGGCCTACAAGGCCCGAAATAAGCATAACTCCATGGAAAGTATACTAACACTCTTACAAAAGGACGGATTATCACTAATACTAACAAATCTATCCCTTAACATAGATTTATAAGCCCTGATCTAAGGAAAAGGGTACGGGATGATGTCAAAACGCCTTGTGAATAGGCTCTAGTTACGGTTCTAATCCTTCTATTAGAATGATAGCAGACTAAAGTCACCTCCAATCACCTTCCCTCAAGAAAGGGCCGAAAAAGTCGGTCAGAACACTTCACCCTTGACTTTAGGCTACTAATCATTCGCTAAATGGAACTAACATCCGTAGAGGAATAATATGAAACAAAATTAACTGATCTATTTCTTGTACCACATCTACAAATCTGGAGTAAGGAAGGAATGCACTGAATAAAGCAGCAAATAACTACTAAAATGCTAACAGTAATCATGATACCCCCTAATATCTGTCGTAAAGAATGTAAGTCAGGTAACCAATTGAAGAGCCAATCAAACCAGCCCTGGTCAATGTGTTTTCTAACTTCTTCAGTCAAGTCATGAAGTTTGTCAATATGAGCCTGAATGGATCTAGTATGATCCGACAAATTAAAGCAACAAAGGCCTTCAAAGTCAGAACAGTCATGTCCATGTTTGAGCAAGAGATAATCAATGGCAGCCCGGTTCTGCAAAATAGCTCTGCGTTCTCCCTGGGCGTCTAGTAACATGTCAGATAAAATTGTAGAAGTATGATTAATGGATTTAACCATCCAGCAGGCCATCTTCCCAATGGACTTCGCATTATAGACAGCTAAGGCAGGGACACCTATAATTGAAAAAGCTAAACTAAGATATTCAGATTTGGAGTATAAATGTAGTGTAGAGTCACAATCATCATGTAACATCACAGCATCACGAACAACACGGGAATGTGTATTAGGATGTGAAGAAAACATTAATAGGCTCAATCTAGTGGTGGCACAAGGTCCTCCAGAAATATTTGCGGGAATATAGGGCCAGGATGTATTACCACAAGAGAAAAGCCATCCAGAAGGTAAAAGCATTGGACGATAATGACTAGGGGTAACTACTAAACTCTTACAGGTCATATTATTCTTAACAGAAGGAGATGATTTCGGGGATCTTCGGGAACACAAAGTCCGTTCATGAGCTATAAAAGAAGTTGCTGCTTTCAATTTTAAACGTACACATTCAGTAATTGCATTGGGATCACAGGTAAGGAAAAAGCATAGGTCACCCTGTGTGATATTATATGTAATTATTTGGGAATGAATCGGGGGTGTTGGATCTGAAAGCACAGTACACAAAGGACAGTACTCGTGTGTGGCAAAGTCTCCAAGAATAACATTAGGACGGGCATTTGAAATATTAAAAATATGGGATAAAGTCTCCAACGAAGCAGGGACCGGAACCAGACAGGTCGCTAATATATCAGTCACCGAACGCATCGGTGTTAAACAGAAATGTGGAGAGTTTGTTACCCTTCGTGCCAGGGTAGCCCAAAAGTTAGATGATGAATCCCACGCAGCAAAGGAACGCGATACTCTGGTTATCGAATCAACCAAAGTCTGTGGGTTCCCTCCTCTCCCGACGTAGGAGACCAAAAGGAGTCCAACGCCGGCACATCCTGCAACAGCAGTCCAGAGAATGATCTGAAAGAAAGTCAAATACAGGCATTATTCATTCTCGTAAGTAACATTTGTCAGCCGGGACAGCTTCCCAGCTATCTTTCCCTGGTCTCATGACAAGAATTGTATTATCATGACCGGTTGCAATAACTTCAGCTTGTTCAGGGGGGTTTTTAGGCGATTGCACCCACACTCTCGCTCCTGGATTATCTGTGGAGCCAAAACCTTTTTGTCCTCGTACAGTTAGCAAAGTTGGGGCAGTGCCTTTCTGAATCTCACCACTGAAAACAGGCATGATGAGCAACTGAGCAATTCGGTCAGTTTTGTGAATTGGCAAATCGACCTCACTGCTATTCAGCAGGAGCACCTTAATCTCTCCCTGATAATCACTGTCAATGACTCCTCCGAGTACTTGAATGCCTTTTAAGGCCAGGCTCGATCTAGGGGCAATCAGTCCAAAATTTCCAGTTGGTATACAGACACCAACACCGGTTTCAATGATAACTCGATCTCTGCTTTTGATTATGATGTCATTCATGGCATGCAGGTCCAAGCCTGCGGAACCAGGGGTTGCTCTACATGGAGCTATTGCTCCAGGGGAGATTTCCCAATACATAACAGTATTGCCAATGGTGTTTGGCTTCGCATCAATAGCTGGAGGAAACAAACGCATTAATGGAGATTCAGCATTCAAAAAGGGACGATTATTCAAAATTAACAGTGCCTGAAACAAATATTCTCTCCAATTTTTATATTTACTGTCAGTTAATTTTCGCAATTGATCTTTTAGCAAACCATTCATTCTCTCAATAAGACCTGATGCCTGTGGATAATATGGTATATGAAACACCCATTCAATGTTATTCTCCACACAAAATTCCTGCACCAATCTTCCCTTAAAATGTAAATGTAAATGTAAATGTATTGCGACTTATATAGCGCACGTATCGCCCGAAGGCATCAAGGCGCTTGCCTTGGGAACCCGTCCTGGCTTTTTCCCTGTGAGATAACTGCTACTGGGCATCCCCAAGGTGAAAGCCAGGCATCCCGCAGCGGGTGGGCCGCTGTAGTGGAGATTAAGCAAGCTATTGCCCAGAGTTGCAGCGTGGGACCCCATGATTAGAGTAGGCACCGAGACGAGAATTATCGAGTCCGTGGACATTTTGGGCTCAGGACCCTGCCGCGTCGGGAATTGAACCCTGGTCCCGGGATGCATTATCAGATTGAATTTGAAATGGAACACCATAATAGAGCATAATCAATTCCAATGTTTTAATGATATTCACTTGGGTAGCTAAATAGAAATAAAGAGGAGTTCTCCCAATTGGTTTGAGGTCCAGAGGGGGGAGACAAAAATGAACTAGGCATAAAGGGTACCTCTTAAAAGACCTATATTGCTTTTGTCAAAAGAATATATCCAAAAAACATTTACATGTAATAGGATGCTATAGACAGGAGCCAAGACTTGTAGATATTACAAAAACATTGTTTTATTTTCTTTTTTTGTCTTTTTTTAAAATTTTACTTTTTAGAAATTTGTACATCTGTACATTTTATTTTATCACATAACAACACAAACAGAAATGTGTAAATATTCGTTAAACATTTTATAGATTTCAAACAGTGCGGTTGAATAAAGTGCAGTTGGAAAAAGTTGTGCCCCTAACAATATTGTGTCTTACTAACATACATACTCTCTCAGATACCAGTCATACATCTACATTCATTTAAAAATACATAGAAACATGGAAACAGGACTTAACAAAATGAAACGGTAACCCGAAGGTGCATATGGTGGTTCACTGTTGGTACATGAATTTGAAAATTCCACCAATTAATCATTGATCTGTGTGTTGTTGACCAATCTTTGATTCATTGTCCAGATCTTATTGGGGTGTACGGCCTACGTACGTTTCGGTGATAGTGTATTATTGGATCACCTTCCTCAGGGCCAGGATGATTAAACGCAAAAAACTAACATATACACTCGATCAGTATACAAAGGTTAAAAAGAAGGGGCAGCGCGATTTTTTCTTTTCTGAAAGTAAAAGAAAACATTTGTAAACATTTACTCATTCTATTGTTTTTTTCTTTTTACTTAGAAAAATGTATAGCATTTAACATTTTGCAACATAGCATCCTATAAGTACAATGGTCAAATAGATCAGTGTTTTATCATATATCTGATTTACACAGACTGCTATAGTATAAGATCTATAGAGATTTTGTTAAAGACATAGGAAATGTGAGAGGAGAGTTGAAAGTTAGCCTGAGAGGTAGAGCATGGAAAGACCCAGTGAGGTTATACTAATAACAAATTTGAGAAGGATTGATAGTGCTGAGGACAGTCAGGCATAAATTGTCTCTTCCCGAAGATGATAGATATTGTCAGAGAAATGACACCTAAAGGGGTTACCTATTTTTAGTCACATATGTACAGATTATATGTACAAAGGAAGATATTTGTGTCCACTCTTACTGCTACAGGTGGAATAATATCTGGAAAAGATGATTAAACTGATAAGGTAATGTATTTTAGAGAGAAAGAAACCTATAGAGATTATTCTAGAAGGCATTACCTGCTAAGCAAGATAGGTCGATATTATAAAATGATCCAGGAGTTGATTGTAGACTGGGTGACACCGTATATTTGTAAATTAGACGATGTACATTTTTTTATATTATTTCTTCATATGGTTCTGCATAAATAAAATGCAATCACTATTATTACAGACTATATTTGAACACAGTTAGCGACTATACATTAGGGACATTATGCATAAGAGTGCTGGGTTTACCTGGACATTTAGCTCTATACGTTCAGATGCCAGAGTTTGATTGAGGAGTTTGTCCTCTCCAACTGTAAAATATGTAAAGAATACAATGATTGTGTATTATAGGGTTACGAGTGGTGGACGTTGTGATGTATGTCAATATCGATAAGGATAGGTTTTAACAGAATGATGACCACAACGGGCCTGAAAGATGTATGAAGGGTCCGTGAGTATGGCATACTACGGTTGCCAGTAGTGCGTAATGATAGCCAACAGTTGCTTGGGCTAGAGCACAGCTGATGTAAAAATAAAGGGTAGCAGTCGGTAACAGGAATGAAGTGCATACTGATTCGGTGTCGCTACTAAGTTATAGTAATGGCTACGTGCGCGCTACCCATTAGGGAAACCGCTGACCCAACCGAACCGAAACGCTGATGGAGGGTAGCAGTCGGTAACAGGATTGGAGCGCATACCGCTTGGATGTCGCTACTAAGTTTTGGTAATGGCTACGAGCGCGCTGCCCTGTAGGGATACCGCCGAACCAACCGAAACGCTGATTGCGGTGTTGGTACAAATACTAGTTACACGGAGACATTTACACTAAACGTTTTGTACAAAAAGAGATTTTAAACGGCCAGAGCTATACACTATATTACAGAAGGGGCTGCTCATAGTGCCACATGTGCACTAATGACTGAACAGAATTCTTACCTTTACTGTTTTGGAAATCGCTGTAGCAGGGGGTCCCAAGCGTGTCCGCACAGCGTACGAAATAATGAGACTAGAGACGCCGAGTCAAATAGGTCGGTTCCCGCCAGCTGAGATGTAATGTGATGCAGCTGAGTGCGGTGTTTAAGGGAGATAAACAGAGAGGTAGGACTGGGAACAGTCACGAAGAGTAACCTGGCTCTAGCTGTATGTGAGAAAACCCAGAAGTAGGACTTCTGTAACAGCAAAACGGAGACACCATTGTGGTTGAGGTGTTTACTTTCCTTGGTAGATATCACTGAAAAAATATAGTTAACGAATGCTTATAAAACATATTTTAGAGTTAAATAACGGTCGTGATTGGTCTACTAGGACTGTGCAGAAAAGTAGGACGATTTGAACGATCTAAGAGAACAGATCGTTTCATGCAAAAGTTCTAAGGCAACTATAGAGTTATGGTGATAGAGTTTTTTGCAGGAAAATGATATTATATAATTATTCTCGTTTGCAATTTTTGGTGGAAGTGGATGGGGACCTGCAATATTTGTAGAGGTCTATAGTCAAATGGCACGATGGACAGTCCGAAAAGTGAACTGTGAAGAGATATAGATCAAAGATGTTCTATTGATGATGGTTGCTGAAAGTGGGAACTTTGAGGTAAGCGACGGGGGCAGTCATAGGGTCACTATCCAAGAAATCTCTTCATTGTGACCATATCGTACTGTGTCTAGATGGTATATCCAGAATGTCTCGCGTTTTTTTCTGACATTCGTGGAGTCTTTGCCTGGTGGTACATGGATACGTTCTAGGATCTGCCATCTCATATCTTTTTCGGTATGACCATATTGTAAGAAATTCGATACCATAGGAGCATTGGTTTTCTGTGGTCTTACAGCAGACTTGTGTTCTGAGAATCTCGTCCGAAATTCCCTAGATGTTTCTCCTATGTACCCTATCTGGCAAGGGCACATGATAAGGTATATTACATTTGATGTTTTGCAATTAGTCATTTCTTTCAGATTTCCTTTTTTTTGGCCGTATGTCCATTTATCTCCTGGAATTATTTGATCACATGCGTGGCAATTGCCACATTTGTGGTTTCCTTTAGGTAAGGGGTTCCCATCGATGGTACTCTGTCGTATTGGATCTTTGTTTTTCCATCTGCTATGCACCAATTTGTCCCTTAGATTCTGATTTCGTCTGAATGCTATGATTGGTTTGCTTAGTTCTCCTTCTTGGTCATTGGTGTTGAGAATCTTCCAATTGCTGTTGATCACTTTTCTTATCTTGTTGTTGATGGTTGAATGATTTAGAACACATACGAGTTTCTGATCCAAAGGTTTTGCTGTTGAATGGAGCAGGGCATCTCTATTGTAGTACTTCGATCTCTTCATCGAATTTCGTACCAGTCTCTTGGGATACCCTCGCGCAAGTAGGCGTTCTGTTAGCCTGCTTGCATGTATCATGAAGTCTTTCATGGTAGTACAATTTCTTTTTATCCTTAGGAATTCCCCAAAGGGGATGGAATCCTTATGACAACTTGGATGAAAACTCCCGTGTTCAAGGATGGTGTTGTTGGCTGTCGGTTTTCTATATAGATCGACAGTTAGTTCTCCTTCCGTGTGTCGTATCCATATGTCAAGAAATTCTACCTTGTCAGGTGAAAAGTTACAGGTAAACTTTAGGTTTCTGTCTGCCAGATTGAGCCATTCGATAAATTCTTTGAGCATGTCCTCTGTACCAGTCCAGATGAAGAAAACATCATCAATAAATCTGTGCCATCTAGAGATGTTTTCGTAAAATGGTGCGATCTCATTGAAGATGTTTTTAAGTTCAAATTCTCCCATGTATATGTTAGCTATGCTGGGGGCACATGAGGCCCCCATGCTAACCCCTTTGATCTGATAGTATAAATCCTCTTTGAATTCAAAAAAGTTGTTTTGAAGGACTAATCGAAGGCATTCCAGTATGAACATGTTAGGTCTGGATCCTGGTGTTCTGGCTAAGAGTGCTGCCACCGACTCTATAGCTTTGTCCTGAGGTATGTTGGTGTATAAGGATTCGATGTCACACGTGACAAGCAACTGTGTGACATTATTAAAGGGAGAATGTTCTAGGACTCAAATCATGTGTCCGGTGTCTTTGATGTAGGATGCATAGGTAGTAGTGAGTGGACATAGAAAGGAGTCTAGGTATTTCGACAGGGGTTCCGTACTGGAATTGATAGATGCAACAATAGGTCTAAGCGGAGGGTCAGATACATTTTTGTGTGTCTTGGGGACACCATAGATGGCAGAGACCACTGGGTTGGTGTTAATGAGATAATCCAATTCTTTTTGGCAGATGTATCCTTCTATGAAGGCATTGGTGACTGCTTCCTTTATTTCTTCTGTTAGAGCAACTAAGGCTCGTCTGTTTGTTTTTTTATAGTGTTCTTCTATTCTTAACATCTGGTTAATTTTGTCCGTGTAGTGGTTAGTGTTCATAACTACAATTCCTCCTGCTTTGTCGCATGGTTTGATTATAATGTCTTTATTTTCCTGTAGTAGTTTTAGCGCCTGTCTTTCTTTTATTTCTAGGTTGGTGTGGGGTTTCGGAATGTATTTCAACACTCTGTCTAGTTCTTTGAGAACACTTTTCTCAAAAATACTGACCTCTGGACCTAGCATGTCTAAGGTTGGTGTGAATGAAGATGGCGGTTTACATCCTGACTGATTTTCTTCATCTTCTCTATTTTCCATCCTGTCAAAGTATTTCTTCAATCTGATTTTTCTAAAGAAAGAAAAAATGTCCTGATTGATTCTGAATTTGTTTGCTCCTATGCTGGGGACAAAAGGAAGCCCTTTACTTAAGACTTTGATTTCCTCTGATGATAGAATATGAGAAGATAAGTTGAAAATAGGTATGGAGGTGTTACTATGTATTTTCACTGTTTCCAATATTGCTGTCTTCTCGTTTGTACATATGGTTGAGGATGTGGAGGGTTCGGCTGTTGGTATTGATTCGAGTTCAATGTCGGGTATCGGGGTCTCCCCCGTCCTCTGCCTCTCGATAAAAAAGGTTGCCGTGGGCCTCTATTGGATCTTCCAGAAAAATTGCCTCTTTGGTTGCTATTTGGATAGCCATAGTCAAAATCGTCCTCAATCATTTGTCCTTCCTGGTCAGAGTCTGAGGAATTGGTTTCAGAACATTTTTGAATTCTGACTCTTTTGTTATATCTTGGATTGTAGTGGGTCTGATCATATGGTCTGGTTCCTCCAGCTGTATCTTCTTGGTGTTGTGTCTGGTAAAAATCCGGTTTTAAGTATGGGTAAATTTTCTCCTGTGAGAACCATCGGACATCTTTTTTCAGTTTATCCATTTCTTTTTGGTGAGGTACGTGTCAAATTCTTCTATCTCATCGTTTATTTCTTGAAGTGTTTTTTTTGCTTCTTCTAATGCTGGGTTTGCTTTGAGTTTTTCCTCTATTTCTAGAATTTCTTTATATAATGCAGCAACCATTTCTCGCACTGTATTAATGATGAGGAGCATCCAGTCTCGCGAACAGCGATTTGCGATGAGAGACCAGCTTTCTAAAAAACTACATACCTCTACAAATAAAGCCGGCATATTTCTGACTCTTAGGCCTATGGGGATAGCTCCTGCTTTTAGGTATTCTCCCATGAAAAAAGCATGGGATTCCATACGTTTGGCTTTCTTTTTTAGATTTAGTAGCTTAAGCCAGTCACTATTTGTATTGGGCATGGAATTGGAGCTAGTTTTACTACCGCCTGTGATTTGGTCCATCATGTTTAGGAAATCTTCATCTGAAAAACCAAATGTTTTCAGATTATCCATGATGGTTGAAGAGTAAGGTGAATGGGAAATTATTTGGGGCTAAAGGTATTAACAGAGTTATAGCTTAAAATGAGGGTGTCTGATAGGGCTCACCTAAAAGGCTTTCCACATAGTCTTCAAAAAGAGATATACTATGAGCAGTGCAGTAACAGGAAAGAAAAGATACTCTACAGTAAACACTGTTGAGACAAATAGAAATAAAGAGGAGTTCTCCCAATTGGTTTGAGGTCCAGAGGGGGGGAGACAAAAATGAACTAGGCATAAAGGGTACCTCTTAAAAGACCTATATTGCTTTTGTCAAAAGAATATATCCAAAAAACATTTACATGTAATAGGATGCTATAGACAGGAGCCAAGACTTGTAGATATTACAAAAACATTGTTTTCTTTTCTTTTTTTGTCTTTTTTTTTAAATTTTACTTTTTAGAGATTTGTACATCTGTACATTTTATTTTATCACATAACAACACAAACAGAAATTTGTAAATATTCGTTATACATTTTATAGATTTCAAACAGTGCGGTTGAATAAAGTGCAGTTGGAAAAAGTTGTGCCCCTAACAATATTGTGTCTTACTAACATACATACTCTCTCACATACCAGTCATACATCTACATTCATTTAAAAATACATAGAAACATGGAAACAGGACTTAACAAAATGAAACGGTAACCCGAAGGTGCATATGGTGTTTCACTGTTGGTACATGAATTTGAAAATTCCACCAATTAATCATTGATCTGTGTGTTGTTGACCAATCTTTGATTCATTGTCCAGATCTTATTGGGGTGTACGGCCTACGTACGTTTCGGTGATAGTGTATTATTGGATCACCTTCCTCAGGGCCAGGATGATTAAACGCAAAAAACAAACATATACACTTGATCAGTATACAAAGGTTAAAAAGAAGGGGCAGTGCGATTTTTTCTTTTCTGAAAGTAAAAGAAAACATTTGTAAACATTTACTCATTCTATTGTTTTTTTCTTTTTACTTAAAAAAATGTATAGCATTTAACATTTTGTAACATAGCATCCTATAAGTACAATGGTCAAATAGATCAGTGTTTTATCATATATCTGATTTACACAGACTGCTATAGTATAAGATCTATAGAGATTTTGTTAAAGACATAGGAAATGTGAGAGGAGAGTTGAAAGTTAGCCTGAGAGGTAGAGCATGGAAACACCCAGTGAGGTCATACTAATAACAAATTTGAGAAGGATTGATAGTGCTGAGGACAGTCAGGCATAAAGTGTCTCTTCCCGAAGATGATAGATATTGTCAGAGAAATGACACCTAAAGGGGTTACCTATTTTTAGTCACATATGTACAGATTATATGTACAAAGGAAGAGATTTGTGTCCACTCTTACTGCTACAGGTGGAATAATATCTGGAAAAGATGATTAAACTGATAAGGTAATGTATTTTAGAGAGAAAGAAACCAATAGAGATTATTCTAGAAGGCATTACCTGCTAAGCAAGATAGGTCGATATTATAAAATGATCCAGGAGTTGATTTTAGACTGGGTGACACCGTATATTTGTAAATTAGACGATGTACATTTTTTTATATTATTTCTTCATATGGTTCTGCATAAATAAAATGCAATCACTATTATTACAGACTATATTTGAACACAGTTAGTGACTATACATTAGGGACATTATGCATAAGAGTGCTGGGTTTACCTGGACATTTAGCTCTATACGTTCAGATGCCAGATTTTCATTGAGGAGTTTGTCCTCTCCACCTGTAAAATATGTAAAGAATACAATGATTGTGTATTATAGGGTTACGAGTGGTGGACGTTGTGATGTATGTCAATATCGACAAGGATAGGTTTTAACACAATGATGACCACAACGGGCCTGAAAGATGTATGAAGGGTCCGTGAGTATGGCATACTACGGTTGCCAGTAGTGCGTAATGATAGCCAACAGTTGCTTGGGCTAGAGCACAGCTGATGTAAAAATAAAGGGTAGCAGTCGGTAACAGGAATGAAGTGCATACTGATTCGGTGTCGCTACTAAGTCATAGTAATGGCTACGTGCGCGCTACCCGATAGGGAAACCGCTGACCCAACCGAACCGAAACGCTGATGGAGGGTAGCAGTCGGTAACAGGATTGGAGCGCATACCGTTTGGATGTCGCTACTAAGTTTTGGTAATGGCTACGAGCGCGCTGCCCTGTAGGGATACCGCCGAACCAACCGAAACGCTGATAGCGGTGTTGGTACAAATACTAGTTACACGGAGACATTTACACTAAACGTTTTGTACAAAAAGAGATTTTAAACGGCCAGAGCTATACACTATATTACCGAAGGGGCTGCTCATAGTGCCACATGTGCACTAATGACTGAACAGAATTCTTACCTTTAGTGTTTTGGAAATCGCTGTAGCAGGGGGTCCCAAGCGTGTCCGCACCGCGTACGAAATAATGAGACTAGAGACGCCGAGTTAAATAGGTCGGTTCCCGCCAGCTGAGATGTAATGTGATGCAGCTGAGTGCGGTGTTTAAGGGAGATAAACAGAGAGGTAGGACTGGGAACAGTCATGAAGAGTAACCTGGCTCTAGCTGTATGTGAGAAAACACAGAAGTAGGACTTCGGTAACAGCAAAACGGAGACACCAATGTGGTTGAGGTGTTTACTTTCCTTGGTAGATATCACTGAAAAAATATAGTTGACAAATGCTTATAAAACATATTTTAGAGTTAAATAACGGTTGTGATTGGTCTACTAGGACTGTGCAGAAAAGTAGGACGATTTGAACGATCTAAGAGAACAGATCGTTTCATGCAAAAGTTCTAAGGCAACTATAGAGTTATGGTGATAGAGTTTTTTGCAGGAAAATGATATTATATAATTATTCTCGTTTGCAATTTTTGGTGGAAGTGGATGGGGACCTGCAATATTTGTAGAGGTCTATAGTCAAATGGCACGATGGACAGTCCGAAAAGTGAACTGTGAAGAGATATAGATCAAAGATGTTCTATTGATGATGGTTGCTGAAAGTGGGAACTTTGAGGTAAGCGACGGGGGCAGTCATAGGGTCACTATCCAAGAAATCTCTTCATTGTGACCATAAATATCGTACTGTGTCTAGATGGTATATCCAGAATGTCTCGCGTTTTTTTCTGACATTCGTGGAGTCTTTGCCTGGTGGTACATGGATATGTTCTAGGATCTGCCATCTCATATCTTTTTCGGTATGACCATATTGTAAGAAATGTGATACCATAGGAGCATTGGCTTTCTGTGTTCTTACAGCAGACTTGTGTTCTGAGAATCTCGTCCGAAATTCCCTAGATGTTTCTCCTATGTACCCTATCTGGCAAGGGCACATGCTAAGGTATATTACATTTGATGTTTTGCAATTAGTCATTTCTTTCAGATTTCCTTTTTTTTGTCCGTATGTCCATTTATCTCCTGGAATTATTTGATCACATGCGTGGCAATTGCCACATTTGTGGTTTCCTTTAGGTAAGGGGTTCCCATCGATGGTACTCTGTCGTATTGGATCTTTGTTTTTCCATCTGCTATGCAGCAATTTGTCCCTTAGATTCTGATTTCGTCTGAAAGGCCACTAAAAGGCCACTGTATGTATCAACAATGGTGCACATATATTGGCAATTTTTACTCATAGGGAGTGGACCAATATAATCAATCTGCCAAATTTGAACGGGCAATTTTCCTCGATGTAAATGTCCTTTAACAATTTGGGGTACTTTTCGCTGTCTAGAATGTTGACAGATAGGACAATGCAATATTGTGTCTTTAATCAAATTTAAAGGAATATAAATTCCTCGATCAGCGGCCCACCTGCTAGTGGCTCTCTCTCCAAAATGTCCTGCTTTCTGGTGAGCCCATTTCGCCAATCCCGCCAAATCAGAATCTTGCATGTCCACCACTGCCTCAGCAATTTTAGATTTCTCATCTGCAATGTTATGAAAGAATTTGTCAAGGGAGTCTATCGGTGTATGTGCATCCAGATGAAAGATTGTAACAGTACTTTGTGGGAGCATTTCCCAAATTTCTTGCCATAATTCTTTTCCCCACAGTTCTTTAGAATGCAATTCCCAATTATGAGAATGCCAAGTTGGTAACCAAACCGCCAGTCCATTAGCAGTGGACCAGGAATCAGTAAAAAGATGACATGTACCAGGTAACTCTTGTTTTAAAACTTGGTAAACAGCATATAATTCAGCAAATTGACTACTCTTTCCTTCACCAGTTGTACTCAGCAATTTTTGTGTGATGGGATTATAGGACACTGCCTTCCAATGTCTTTTCTCTCCTATGTACCTCGCTGAACCATCCGTAAACCACACATGGTTTCTGTCCTCCACGGACAGATCATCAAATAGCTTACCCCACTTAACAGGGGATTCCTGTACTACAGGTACGGAGCAATCACTCCCAGTCTCAATCGATGGCGCCTGCGCCACTTGCTCATGTAATGATGCTACACCTTTTGGTCCCACACGTGCCCTGTCTTGTATGTACCATTTCCATTTAATCACAGTCGCCTCTTGAGCATGTCCAATTCGATGAGTTTTCGGCGAACTCAAAACACACTGCATTATAGGAATCTCAGGTCTCAAAATCACATCATGCCCCAAAGTCAATTGCTCGGTATCCACCAAAGCCCAATAACATGCAAGTAATTGTTTCTCAAAAGGTGTATAACGCTCACCAGCATCAGGTAACTTTTTAGTCCAAAAACCTAATGGTACTTTGTTTCTGCCTTGCTTTTGCCACAAACTCCAATTTGCATAAAGACCTTGCACGGACACATTTAAATCCACATCGCCATCACGCACAGGCCACAAATCCAAAGCATACTGAATTGCCTCTTTCGCCAAATCAAACGCATCCTGCTGTGGTTTACCCCATTCAAACACATTCTTTTTACGAGTAACTTTGTATAAAGGGGCCAATATCTGACTCAAATGTGGAATATGCTGACGCCAAAAGCCGAATAAGCCAATAAAGCTTTGAGCTTCTTTTCTATTTCTTGGAACTGCGAAATCGAGAATTTTCTGTTTTACCTGTGGAATCACCTCTCTATGACCTTCATGCCAATTAATGCCTAAAAATTTCACATTTTGGGATGGACCTTGCAATTTATCTGGATTGATTTCCCAACCTTTCTCACGTAAGTGATCAATAATTTGATCTAACTGGGTTTGAACTTGATCTTGTGTCTCACCTTGAATCAAAATATCGTCAATATAGTGACACATCTGAATTTGCGGATGTACGGGTACTTCAGATAAATGTTCCGCCACCAGCCGGTGACAAATCGTAGGACTGTGTACATAGCCTTGGGGAAGACTTCTAAACGTCATTTGACGTCCATTCCATGTAAAACTGAATTGTTCCTGACACTCAGGGGCAATTGGGATTGAAAAGAAAGCATTGGCAATATCAATCGACGCATACCATGTTCCTGGATGCTTTTGAATTCTCTCAATTAAAGTAATTATGTCTGGTACTGCAACAGTCAAAGGGGGTGTATGTTTATTCAATTCGCTGTAATCAACAGTCATGCACCAAGAATTATCACTCTTACGCACGGGCCAAACGGGATTATTCCAAGTAGAAGTAACCGGATTTATAACTCCTGCATTCACCAAATCTTGAATTGTAGCACTAATTTCTTCGTAACCACCTGGGATACGATATTGCTTTTGGGAAACAACCTGTGTAGCCTGGGGAATTTTTATAGGGGGCATTCTTAAGCGACCCACTCGTACAGGTCTGGATGATATATAACTTTTACTTCCAAATTGATAACAGCCATCATCTAAATGCAAAGTCATTCCTTTCAAAATGTCAATTCCAATTATATATTCCAGAAGTGGCACAACTAAAACAGAATATTCTTTTCGGGGAATTCTACCTATTTTCATTTCAAGTGTAATTTGCACTGCAGGGGTTTCCTTTCCACCTAAACCAGTAATTGTGAAAAATTGACCTTTAAATGTCTTTGATTTTCCATGAATAAGAGTGGCCTCCGCTCCTGTATCTACCAATGCTCAGGCCCTTTGGATATTACGATGTTTCCAAAAAATGTCAATATCTACATAGGGTCTATTATCTTTGTGAGCCCACCTGCGTACTGGAGCTTGACCTATTTCCTAGTCATTTTTACTGCGTTCTGATAACCAGGACAAATCAGGGTAAATGCTCTCATATTTCTTGGACGATGAAATGTCATGTTCATATCCATCTCCATTACGAAATGGATTCCTGTCATCTGCATGGTATTGTGAATTTCGATTGGAAAGTCTGTGTCGATCCTCTCTTCTCCTCATCTCAGGGGACTGATCCCTTTCATCTCTATGTCTGCTGTTAACACGGTCATCTCTCCCCCTTTCTCTTTCCCCCTCTCGCCCTTTCTCATTTTCACGCCGAGGGGACTCATCACGTTCACGTCGTCGGCCATCACGACGATCAGAATCATCACGACGTCTATCGTCTCCACTGTCATCAGAATGTTCACGGTCACAATCATTCTTTCGCACACGTCGGGCACCCTCCTTTCGATCCAGACCACGCTTGCGAAACATGTCCCACAAGCGATTATTAGGTTCACCATCAATGTCTTCCTTTTTCACACCATCAGCCAATAGAGCAAGAAACATATCACGTCTAGGGAACTTATAATCCCCAGCAGTACGACCCTAAGGTCTGGACTGCCTCTCAGGTTTAAACCAGTCACCCAACTCACCAAGCTGATGGACAGATTCAAGCACCATAGACAAAGCATTGCCAGTTTGATTGATTAACAAAGTCATCATAACCTGCTTATAAGCAACAGAGGAAGAACGGATAATGCGATTACGCACAGAAGATGTCAATAAACCATCCAACAATCTGTCAGCCGTACTCAGAAAAATCGCAGTTTTCATCACCTCCTCTTTCAGCCGTTGCGCCGCATCGCGCAAGGTGTACCACGGCTTGTCATTTACAGGCCAATTAGATTCAGTAGGGTATTTGTGATTACAGCCATCAGTCGCTAACTGGAGCAGACTAATTTGACCGACACCATTATAATTCCGGAAATGATCTTGTACAGTAGAATCGGAACTCAAAGAGAAAAATTTCAAGGCATCTCCTGCATCTAACATGATACCCGCAGCGCCTAACTCATAAAGGCGCACCATCCACGTAAGCAAGGCCTCACCAGGCCGTTGTCGAAATCGTTGCAAAATGTCACTAACTTCCTGTTGTGTAAAATCTTCCAAACTATCCAAAGGAATACCATTTGGATTACCAGGGGCTTGTTGTAATTTCCGACGAAAAACCGGATGCGCAGAAACCTCCGGACGATCATCAGAAGAAGCCCGATCCATAGATTTAGAGGAACAATCAGAATGAGAAACGTCAGTAGAATGGGAAGAGCGACCACGGTCACCGGAATCATCATGTTTGTCACAAGAAGAAGATTTACAGTCACGTCCGGAGCGAGAAAACTCGCGCCTGTCAGACTCCTCAGCCGAGGAGCCAGAATCATTCGAGTCCCAGATATTACCGTCCCAATCATCGGGGTTCCAGTCCAGTCCGGCTTTCGCCACGACCAGACGCACCTTCCGTTTACAAACACGACCACGACAATTCTTATACTTGTATTTTGCAATACGAACTGCAGCCCTTTCGGTTATTGTCTGATAAGTTTCAAGTTTGTCGGCAAGCAATTTATTTTGACATCGCAAAAGAGTATGAGCATTTTGCACTTCAACAAACTTCTCTTCCATATCCACATATTGTTTCTGCAATTTTAAAAGTTTCTCATGTAGAATCCTGTACGCAGTTAAAACAATCCAACCTCTGCGTCCCAGAATAGGAAGCTCCTCACCCTTCACTACTGGCGCTTTCTGCAAACAAGCAATCACATTAGCCGGCTCCGCCAGCTCCAAACAAGAACTCCAATTTTCACTCAAGCCAGTAGAATCGGCCCATTCACGGGCCAAAGCCTCGTAAGGCGTTGATTCCCAGCCGGGAATTTCAACAGGCAATTTGAAAGTAGATTTCGATCTCTGTAAAAACATTTTGACAAACCAAAAAGATATATACAACTATAAACAAATAATATACAAAATAAACTTCGTACGAGCCGAGCGCAAACCAACAAGATAGAAACAATACAGCGCACACAGGCTTCGTAAACAGTTCGTGACGCCAGATGTAACCACCGGATTTTCGGACCAGATAGGATCAGCTCACCAGAGCACCACTAACCCAGCCGAAACGTAACCACCTCCCTCCTTAGGACCTATTTACAACAGGTATCTATGTTTCTTACCCAAGGATGGGGAATTAGCAATATACATGCTTGGATCTTTTACAATACCTCACTCATACAATATAGTCTCGCGGCCACATGGACCCAGACTAATCTACCCTAGGGCAGTTCTGATTACTTACCATTACACACTGACTGACAAGCCACAATCCTGTGGGTATAGACACCAGTATCCCCCCTGATGCGCTCTGTTTAACATCCAAGCCACAATCCTGTGGGTATAGACACCAGTATCCCCCCTGGTGCTCTCATTAACGCCGCCTCACAACGACGATCACTTTCCTATGAATACCATTAGCTCTTCATGTTGGGGGAATCTCTCACTATTCAATAGAGGTACAATACTACAATATTATGGATCACACAAGAATGGCCGAATTACACGGTGTACAACTTATTCTCTAGTTCAAGGGCTCCTCTCTCCCTCATTATTCAGTTACCATTTACCTGATCGGGTGTAGCATCCGTTCATGCAACAGCACCTGACTAGAAGAAAGGCTAACTTTACTGTATAAGAATGAAGTATATACACACACTGGTTCACTAAGAACTGGGGTATCTTCATTATCATAACAATAACAATAACAATATAATACTATACTATAACAAACAGCCTGAAAAGGAAAATGAAAGGTTAGAATGTGGGCACGCTAATAAGAAAGGGTCGACGTCACCTAATTAATATGAAGTCTGGACTCGGCAGTCATCTGGGTTCCCTTCTCGTCTGTGCCTTGGCTCGTCTTAGGGTCACACCTCTGCAGTCACGGATACACGTCTGCACCGCTATGCTCTGTCTCCTCTGCTTCCCTCCAAGTCACTGGACCCTTCCTCTCATCAGCTGCTTTCTCTCTAGCTGTTCTGCTTTACTCCTCTCTCCTCTCAATCACGGACTGTCTTCACTTCTCAGCTTCGATCTTATAACTCAGTTTCTACCACTCAGGCATTCGTTCCCTCAACTAACTGCTTCACTCTGTATGCTCTGATCTTAATGTCAAAGCTCGCCAGCTGTTCCAACTAAAATAACTTCAATCTTTCTAAGAGAGTATCAGCTTCTCGGTTTTCCTCGGACTTCAAAATGGCGACTGTCTGCCTTGGAATAATTAATTGCATTGATGCTAACAACTAGCTGCCGCCTACCAACTGACTGATTCACTGCCTCATGCTTTCGCTAATATGGAAGCTTGTCCCTTCATGGAAAGTTACGGCCAGTAACCTGCCGCCCACCAAATTCTTGTACCTCCCCGTACCAAGGACACGTTCTCAGCCGGCCGGCCTGATGTTATGTCTTCGGCATGGAGAAAGATACAGTCTTTCGATAAGGGCCAGCCTGAGCCGGTTCTCTCCAAGCGAACAACACCTCATAACTAAAACATTACATTTGACCTAGAAGCGTCCCAAGCTGCCGGGGCAGAAAGAAAGATGGAGTCTCTCCCGTTTGAGGCCTACAAGGCCCGAAATAAGCATAACTCCATGGAAAGTATACTAACACTCTTACAAAAGGACGGATTATCACTAATACTAATGAATCTATCCCTTAACATAGATTTATAAGCCCTGATCTAAGGAAAAGGGTACGGGATGATGTCAAAACGCCTTGTGAATAGGCTCTAGTTACGGTTCTAATCCTTCTATTAGAATGATAGCAGACTAAAATCACCTCCAATCACCTTCCCTCAAGAAAGGGCCGAAAACGTCGGTCAGAACAGGGGCTCAAAGAATTCGAGTTTGTTCCAGTTCCAAGTTCTTCTACAGCATGGAATGCAGGGCTCCACAGAGTACTCACAGAGCTGCTATGATCCATGGCTGGTGCCTTTCTGACCGACAGTCTTACAGAGATGAGGAACATCACCTGAGGTCTGCACAACCTGCTAAAGAGCTGCCTAGTGCTTTAAAGACGAATTGGTTAGAGAAGTAAAGAGTCTGTCTAGTCCTGCAGAAGAAGAGATTAACATGTGGTAGAGATCCAGACATATTCCCAGACTGTGGAGCAACCAGAAGAGAAGACTTGCTGATGGGAGTATAAACAGTACCAATCTGAGCGACAACGTTTCCCAAGGTCTACATGCATGCTTCTTTGGTGAATGACAAGACCAGAGAGATCTGTTGTGGTGCTCCAATTGCTATGCTGTGAACCTTGTGAGATTCGATAACACCAGCATAACCGATTACTCACTCCAGCCTGGAGGTAGCGATTGCCAAAAGTGAATGACTGCTGCCATGATGGTCTTCATGCACTGACAATATCCAAAAGTCATAGCTACTGACTATAGAGCTGACTGTGCACACGCAAAGTGCGCACCATCAACTTCTACGCCTAACTGCAACTTATCAAACAGGTAACATGAGGTGTGAAATGAAAGACTGGTTCTTGGATTCAAAAGGATCATTTTACATGTTAGAGAGATTAATGCTTGCCAGCATTACTTATTTTGTTCAAAATATGATGCAAACTAACCAACATGTCACTTAACACTGTAGTTGCTCACACAGGATCATGTAAGCCTGCATCTTTGTCTGATCCCTGCCTTTGACCTTTTCATTGCTTCTATGTCTCTTACGTTGGAGTGAGAAAGGTAGAACTTGGCTAGAGCTGGTATGATAATATAATAGGGGATACAAGGTGAAACTGACATAAGTCTCAACCACCATGTAAAACATCAGGTGGTGAAAACAGATGGGTATATAAGGTGGAGATATGCCGTTAAATAAATCAACAGAGATATGGATGAGTGTTTGGGTCATTCCTTCCAGTAGAAAGAGATACAGAGCTAACCACTGGGTTCTTGGAATTAGAGAAGAATGGTGTTAGTCCAACCTATGTTGCAACAAAATGTTTTCTAATATCATGTATGAGAAGAGAAACAATATACAAGTAAACACTTAGCTGTGTCTAATAAATGATTCCTAGCCAAAGCCTCAGCCAACCAAAGGGTCACTTGAACCTGGAGTAGTAATGGCAGAAGAAATATCTAAACACAAGCAGGGGGTGGAGTTTAGTTCTCAGGGAATATGATGCTCCTGAGTCAGCAGCATCAGGCAACGATCTACTACTGAACGCCTTTCTTTTGGAGGGGGGAATAAGTGAGGGGTCCCACCTGAACTTTTGGCAGCTGGCTCCTGGCTCACTTCTGCCTTGAACACCATGCTGGGGACCAATGCACTGATAGTCTAGCGAAGCCCTTCAGCAGTGGCCTGTGCACTCCTCCCTCAGTACGGTGGCTCATGCACTCCTCCCTCCTCACTGTGGCTGCAGACTGCATGGGCAGCTACAGCACCCTGCTCTGGCAGGCAGCAAAAGAGACATGGGGCTGGCAGTGCGGAGAGGGCTTGTTACACCTCCTCTCCCTCCTGCTTGGTCCCAGTATTGTCTTGCCCAGAGATTGCAGACTTTATGCAGGCAATTCCATGCCTAGACAGTGTACCCAGTCTGTGCCCCAGGATGCCACATGGGGGCGTCTCCACTGCAGACCAGTTCGCAGAGCTGACTACATTGGAATGCTAAGTAGTTGAACTTTCCAACACTTGTCCACCGCTATCTCTTGGCAGCCTTGTCCTGGAGTTGGAGGACCACGTGTGTCTTGGACCTTTCTTATCCACACACCGCTCCTGTGCCTGTCACGGCCTGAGTGGTCCCCAAATATTGCCATCTTGGTCCTCTCTGCTCTGGATGTGGAGCGGGCCTTCTTTGTGTGTCCACAACTCCTCCCTACCTGTTTTACATTCATACTTCCTTCACAACCCACAGGACATCTGTGAGGGGCGCTGTGGCTGCCTTGAGCCACACCTAAGACAGAAAAACAAAACTTTTCCATATACATCTAGGATCTTTTTTGCTTGCACTATGACAGATACTCTACTTGTGCCTCACTTGTACGTACTCTGGCTTCTACACATCTGTTAACTGATCTCCCACCTCTACAATTTTAAAACCCTCCAGGCAACTTCTATACACCGAAGCGGACACAGGCAAGCAGAAATTTGGCAAGGATACCGAGTTGCACCAGGACATGAAGCTGGAGGCTATTTTGAAAGAAATGTTTGCCCTCAAGACAACCCTGATGGAAGTAGCTGAAAAAACCTCTAGACCTCACTGGATGTTGAGTTCATTCGCCAGGCTTGACCTCCTTCACTGCCCCCCCTTGACTCGGGCAGGATCGCTATAGACTGGGAAAAAGACCATTTGTACCTACACAAAAAGATTGTGGAACTGGAGGACCAAAATCACAGGGACAACCTGCATTTCTCAGGGATCACAGAGAAAATGGAAGGTGAATACGTAATGGGATTTGTGTAGAAGTTTGCTCTAACCATCACCAAACTATTCTTTGATCCCTCCCAGGAGTTCAGAGGTGCTACCATATTTGCTCCGCTGCTTGCAAGAGCACAGCGGCCTATGCCCAATTATCACCCACTTCCAACTATGCCAACATGCCAGGGGGTGCTCTCTGTGGCTAGATATCAAGGAATACTCCTCTATGATACGCATGAAATCTATTTCTCACAAGACTTCTCTCAAGAGACCATGACCCTTAGGAAAAGGTTCTTCACAAACGTGCACTCATTTGAAAAGTCTTAATATCAGATACGGTCTCTTACATTCGACCATGACGCTTATAACAATTAACAACAAGACCACAAAATTCTAGTACCCAGGACAATTGAAGAGATATCTGGATTTGTTGGTGCCCCCTGAAATGGATGTGGGGGGACTCAACTGACTCATATCGACCAGACCAATCTCTCACTGCTCAGCCTTGTATCTTGGAGGAGGAATGTTGTTGTCTGGAGGAAGTCCCTAACCAATGGTTAATGAGCCTGAAATCAAGATTGAATTATGAGTATTTTCGTGCACTAGATAAGTTCAGATCTCCCCTAAAATCTGCATCACCCCTGTGACCGGACTGCTAGCTTCTACCTACCACATCGCTTCCAATCCTCAGTGCCCCCCTCTCTATCCCTCATTCTGGTCATCACACCTTAGATATGGCACCCCACTCTTCTATCTTTGGTTATTCCTAATGCTGACCCACTTGGGTGCATTGTGTCCCATCACTCATACTATCAATCAGACACAGCACATGCCCACTGATCTCTCCCTGTCCCTTCACCCTCTAGCTCCCTACCCTCACACCCATAAACTGGTCTCACCACTATTTGGTTGTCATGTTGGACACTACAAACCTCTCTGTGATTTTCCTGAATGTCAACAGACTCGAGACTTATGTGAAACGTAAAAAGATTCTTGACTACATGAGGTCCATTCACCCCTATCTTGTACTCCTACAGGAGACTCAACTTGCAGATTTTGAAAGCCTGAAACTTTTCTGAGAATGGATGGGTAAAGAATATCATGCTAGTAAGACCAACTCAAGAGTGGCAAAACTGAACACTGCAAAACTTTACAGTAAAGGGGTTGTTATCATTCTAGTGGCGAAAGGCTTCCCACCCAAGGTGAGTAAAGTTTGGTGAGACCCCCATGGCTTCTATATTTTTCTGAGTGCCACCCTCTGTGACCACACCCTGTTAATTGGTGTGATATATGCCCCGGTACAAGCGAGGAAAGGTAATTTTACAAACATAATCATATTCAACTTCAATACCCCCTCACTAAAACATATTTGGAGGAGACTGCAATTTGGTACAAGACCAAAATATAGATAAGACCGATCACTCTCTTTCCCATAATTCCTTGGATAGAGGGCTCCTCCTGTCGGGCGATCAACGGGCTCCGGGCAGAAACCAGCTCCTCAGAAGTGTAGACAGTGACCCCCTCTGTTCCCACGACACCACACACTCTGCGGTATGTAAACACACACAGGGCGAGCGGGGACGCCAGAAAAGAGAGAGTCCTAAAAACCCTTAGGTCTCCTAGTTTTGAAGACAGGGTATACAACAGTAGTATCCGTATAGGCAGTCGCAGTCTGCAGGGGAGAGAAGAAAAACAAACATAAAACAGATTACTTAGATTTCTACCCAGAGGGGACAAGGAAGAGCTAACCTAGGTTTGTCTGTACTGAGTGTGCTGCAAGGCTCTTACCTGCCCAACGTTTGTTTTGCACCCAAAAGGTATCCACAACGTAAAGAATATAATACGAACCAAAAAGGGAGGGTAGATACTTAGGTCTCTCTTGCCAAAAGAAAGATTCCACGGAAGAAAAAGAAAGTTCCAAACACAGTCTCGAACACTTCCCGATTTGATGAGTTCAAAAGAAAATGTATAGCCGGTTAGTGATACTTCTCACCGCTCCAGCAAGGCAAACAAAACAAAGTTCACTCCAGAAGATCCGTTCCCATGCGAATCTCACCAAAGAACAGCAGCCGGATAATTACCCTCGAGATCCTTTGAGAAAAATAATGGAAAAGAAAACTCCATCGGCCATTGAAGTGTCAGATTACCGACACGCCGAGAAATCACTGCAGTTCACCACAGTATCCGGTAAAAGGGAGCATGGATACAGCGAGGATTCACAGGGCCAGGTAATGTCCAGGAACGCCACACCTGAGGTCCGCTAGCAAAGGGAAATGAATGGGCGGTTCCAATTTCGGGGTTCAATGCGGCGAGGGGTTCTTGCACAATGCCGCTCGGAGAGAAGGAAGTCAGAATAGGTCTCAAGAGCCAGCGCGGCCGCGCGAGGCTCTGGAGCAGCGATGAGGGAAAACACGAACCAGTTCACAGGAGCAAGGAATGTATCGGAGATACTAGGGCCAGGACCCAGGCAGGAATCCACGTTAGAAAACCAAGCACCGCTGATAGGAGGAAGGAGGCATAAGAACCACCAGTCGGCATCTGATTGGTGCGCGAGGAGCATGGTCTTCTGCAGAACGCCTCAAGGCATTCTGGGACTTGTAGTCCTTGTTAGGCAAAATTCCCCATACAACACACTCAGAACATGCCCTAAGAGCTCCGAGTCCTAACACCTCCTACATCTGATCTCTGACTTCTCCTTAGTAGATCCTTGGAGACTGTTGCACCCCACAAATTGAGACTACATGTTTACCTCCTGTGTACACTGTAACTTGCCCGAAGATTTACTTTTTCCTGTTGTCCTAGACCATAGGAGCTCACTTGACATCTGCCACCATCCAACCTACAGGAGTGTCTGACCATGATGTGATACAGCTATAGCTTGACCTTGGAATGATGCGGCCTCCCACCACACAATGGAGGCTCAATCTATCCCACTACAAAAGGCCTGAAGTTAAAACCCACCCCTGGGGTCACCTACGGGCGTATTTGGATCACATTCAGGGCACAACAAGCTCCCTGGGTATTCTCTGGGTGCCCGGGAAGGCACCAGTCAGGGAGAACATAATCCTGGATACTAAACATAGGAATCAAGTAGGTTCTCCAGAAACAGAGCAGAATGGAACATGACATTCACACATTCACAACTGGATACTCATCCAATCCGATACTGGGTATGCTATAAGTCTTAGTACAGGCTAAACACAGCTTTAATTCCCTTCACACTACTAGAGTGGAAATGGCACTTTTCCATCTTAAATAACACACCCTTATGAGTAGGTCGGAGAAAGCTGGGTGACTTCTGGCCCTACAGGCTTACCAATAAGAGGCAGCCCATACCATACCAGCTATTATGCAAGCTGACATCACTCCCTGTACACCCCCCTGTATATTCTAGAGACTCTACAGAAATACTATAAGGTTGCTAAGGACTCTTATGTCCATAGCAATCAAACACTCTCTAGACACAACGTTCGCAACTCAACACTGCCATTTGAAAAACAAGATGGAGTGTCTATCATACAATAAGTCCCATGGTGCGGATTGATACCCCTCTCAATTTGATACAATACACAAGTACATTTTTGCACCCATACTTAGTAAGGTCTTTTCAGAGACACTTCCATCTCCTACCATGTTCGCAGAAGCCAACAGTGCAATAATTACTCTTGTTTCCAAGCCATGCAGGATCCACTGCAGTACACAAATTACAGGCCAATTCCCTGCTTAATACTGATACCAAATTGTGGCGAAACTATTAGTGAATCATCTGCAGTGGGTCACTCCCTCCTTAATCCACCAAGACAAAGTGGGGTTTATTCCCTATCGATCCTATATGTCTCATCTCTGCACCCTCTCTCCTATTCTTCCTTACGACACAGACGAAAAACTGGCTTCTCTCAATGCCAAAAGGGCATTCAACAGGATCAAATGGAACTCTCTGTTCCATGTACTCTGCCATGTTGGCATTGGACCCTTGATTTTGGCATGGTTTCCAAAACTCCATACTCAACTGATGGCTCAGGTGGCATGCAATGGACACGCATGCCTCCCCTTCTCTAGTCACAGGGGCATGAGACGGGTGCCCTCTTTCCCCATGCTGTTTATTTTAACTCTGGAACCTCTGATGATTGTCATTCATAACTCACATGAAATACACTGCAAACTGACCCTGAGGGAGACTAAAAAAGTTTCCCTGTAGGCTGATGATATCTTGGTCACCCTTTCCAACTCAACATCCTCACTAGATGCCATGACCGACCTAATTTCCCATTTCAACAGCTATGTGGGGCATACGATGAATTCCTCTGATGGCACACAAAACACCCACTTTTCTGGCACAGGACCCAAACATGTGGAAAACTTACACTCTGAAATACCTGGGCATTCCAATCTCCCAAGGATTGACCAACATAGTGGAAAATAGCCTAGGCCATTTGCATGTCCACATCAAAGTGGATTTTCAGAAATGGGCCCAACTTAACCTCTTTGTGTGGGTCAAGACACCATTTCTCAAAATAAACATCATACTCAACTATCTTTTCCTAATGATCCCCCTCCAAGTCCCTACATTAGTGATGATGGGCAGTGAAAAATCCGCGTTTAAAACCTTTCTCTGGGTAGGCGTAAACCTAGGTTGAAACTCGCCAAGCTTTATGCATCCACTGCTGCAGGGGGAATGGGCCTTCCTAATATTCATCATCATCAACAACTTTATTTCGATTTGAAGAACCATAAAAGCAAATAAGAGCAAATACAATACTTTAAAAAAAATTACAAAACTAAATTTGCAGCGATATTGTTGATTTGACTGATAAAAGTTTGAATTCAGATTGCATCCATTAGCAAAATTAATTGGTGGATCCAGTAAAGTAAACAACTAAAATCAACATACAGGAGAAAAAGTACCTAAAACACAATATATAAAAAAACGTGATGAATTTGATTAAAAAAAAATAAGAATCTACTATATAGGACATTCCTTCAGGAGAGTATTTTGGGTTGTTAAATTTTATTCATCTCCCCACTGTGATCAATCCCCTAGGCTAAGACAAGTCTGGCCTTACACGTTCGAAGACCTTCCAGCCCCCCCTTGGTGCTTCTCCTAGGGTTTTCTAACATCACTTGGACTGCCATAACCAGGATGCCTGGAGGTATTTTTGCAACCGCAAACACCACCAGCCTAGAAGGGTCTGATCTTATGAACCTGATGGCAACCAAGTAGCTCCTAACACCCAAGGATCTGCACAAGGGTGGTAGCCATAGGCTGGACAGAAGAATAAACATGGGATACATCTTCTAAAGGCCCCTTGCATGCTGGCCACTCTGTGCTTTGATGATTCGCAGTTAAACGCTTAGCACGGAAAGTCATAATGGGTAGGGACGGGTATGTAATTTGTAAAAACAATTTCCTGATCAGATTGGGAGTGATCGTGTCTATGGTCTCTTCATTCTATTAATAACAAGGGGGGGGGAGAGAGATAGGGGGTGGATTCCTTCTCCCAGATAATATAGATAAACAACAAGAATCCACCAGATTTGGGTGATGTGTTCCCTACAGTGGTAGGGAGCACATAGTGTTTTTAAAATACCCCTCACACACCAAAAGGACCCTTGGTGTCATGCTTCATCATTGGGGTCTTCGCACCCCTCTACGGGATGCGGCATGCTGCGACCTACGACTACGCGGGAGCACTGATAATATAGACTATGGGTGGTGCATGTGAGGGTTGGGTGTGAGTATGTGGCGAGGTAGTATGAGTGAGTGAATGTTTAAAAAGTGCCTGGCTCGTGGGGTAGGTCAGAACTATTTTAATGTGCCCCCGGGCTGTAACTATTTAAATGGGTGCAGATTGAGGTGATTATGTGATATTAAGCACATCACCTCTTGGGTGCGTCGACATGTATCGGAGATCAACTCCTTCTTCAGGACAGGGTGCACCACACCCCACCTTACTCACATTTTCTTAAGTAAAAAAGTGTATTTACAAAAAGAGTGGAGATGTAGTACTATAATGTTCCTACAAATTGAATGAAGTTCTCTGCCAATATGCAAGTAACTTCTTGTTCTTGGTACAATGCCCCATGAGCCTCCAAACGTTGGGGGTTGCTCTGGCCCAATAGCTTGAATTACAGCAAACGTAATGTCCTTGTTCCCCCGAACGCGGCTATTTAAGAAAACGTTAGTAAGGTGGGGTGTGGTGCACCCTGTCCTGAAGAAGGAGTTGAACACCGAAACATGTCGACGCACCCAAGAGGTGATGTGCTGAATATCACATAATCACCTCAATTTGCACCCATTTTAATAGTACCAGCCCGGGCTCATTAAAATAGTTCTGACCTAAACATTCACTCACTCATACTACCTCACCACATTCTCACACCCAACACTCACATGCACCACGCATAGTCTATATTATCAGTGCTCCCGCGTAGTCGTAGGTCGCAGCACGCTGCATCCCGTAGAGGGGTGCGAAGACCCCAATGATGAAGCATGACACCAAGGGTCCTTTTGGTGTGTGAGGGGTATTTTAAAAACACTATGTGCTCCCTACCACTGTAGGGAACACATCACCCAAATCTGGTGGATTCTTGTTGTTTATCTATATGGTCTCCTCATATCATCATTGCTGGGGGACAGCTTAAACTCCAATAAATCCAGGGTCAGTGTACCTCTAATGCTACCTATTACTTCTTGGTGTACCATGTTCCAACAGGCTAATTTGATTGACTGTTCGAATCACAAGTGAGGGCCTCTGGTGCTATCCAGAAACTTCCCTGAACCAGCATCCTAAGCAAGAACCTAATATGCATGAGCCAAGAAATTCACTGGATGTCACATAGGGCTAATATGTTGTACATATTACTGGATGCCATCATAACTCATGCCCCTTCGTTAGGTCCTTAATATCTCTCTAAATACTAAAAAATGAGTACCAATGGAGGAGGTCTTGACTAATCGTCTCCAAGGATTCTAGATGCTCTATACAGGAGATTCCGACCACCTTATCTCCTCCCACCTGGTTCTGGCCACCCTGACCTATGCATGGAAGAGGGCACATACATTTCTGAGTGTAGCCCATGCTCCACCCTCATGCCTCCTTATTGTGTAAAGCCTCACTGCTTATCGAAAGATAGGGAACCCACGTTGACCACTCTGAGCACTAAGGGCATCTGCACAATATCCAACCTACTTCTAGACCAATTCTACAAATCCTTTGCTACAGCACAGGTTCAATTGAAATTGCCCTCACCGTCCTTTTGGGACTATCAGAGAATCCAACACTGTTTGCAAATAGCAGTAGGCCTCCTAGTTGTGCTTCAGGCCTTTCCCATCCTTGAATACTTGAAGTTATGTGGAACATACAAAGGGGTGGCATTGGGCCTCTACCAAATACTGACAGATTACCACTACGCTACACCAGTAGCCCATGCCCTGAAAGAATGGTGGTGAGCATGACTGGGTCTCCAGTACTCTAGAAGCTAGGCTAACATTTAGCTGCTTTAAACTACTGCACCATTGGCAATGGACCCCTCTTTAACTACAGCGGTCCTTGTTACTTCTGAGGACAACTTGTTAGCGATGTGGGTCATTGGAAGGAGACACTGTGCATCCTCTTTGGGAGTACCCCATACTTGCCCATTACTGGACATCCATTATAAACTTGATTTGAAGTACTATCCCCCAATGAGGGCCCACTACACATCAACATATCCTTCTGCATGACTCTGCTCAATGCCCGGACATTACAAATCAACAATCGAGATGGCTCACTATGGCAAAAATCTGTTTCTTACGACTTTGGTGTACACCCTCTTGTCCGAACTATTATTCACGACTACAAGAAATGTACCTCATGGCATACTACAAGTGCATTATTGCCAAACTGAATGATCGCATAGAGAAATTTCTTGAAACGTAGAGTGTGTTCATCAGAGACCCCTGAACTACCCTACATAAACTGCTACGGATAGGATAAGACAGGCTCCATAAGCAACCCTACGAATGGAGACTCTCAAGGTCTGTCATGATGGGCTGACGACCCCTTGACAGGAACTAGATCCAAAACTCTTTAGATTCTTTTTTGAAGTGCGAAGCAATATTGGAGTGGCTCCTCCCCACCACTTATATTCGCCTTGTTCTTCCCCTCCCTCTCACCCGTATCCCCTTCTTCTCCCTCTCCCTCCATTGACTCCTTCCTCCTCCCCACCACATGATCAGTGTTTTGATTTTTTTTGGTTTACCACGGCTCCCGTGGATGGGGTGTACGACATCTTTGGACATTGTACTTCCATGTGTTTTACTAGATTTGAGCATTTACTGGGTGTGGCCCTTGATTTGTAACCATAGCCATATTTCCTGCATTTCTCTGTCTAATGCAAAAACCACAGTTGATGGACAGAATGCAGAACAATGTCATACATTCACCCCAGTACAGAGATCTGGGCCCAAATCCATCGTTTTTTTGCACTCCACACCACCCCAGTTCAGACATGGCCATATGCAAATCAGTCTGACCCTGTGCCTCATGGGAACAGTCCAGCCCGAACTGCCAAGCCATGCCTTCCCTGGACCGGAAACAAGATTCCGAGGACCGGTTTCTGGCATTCCAGCCGTCTTCAGCCCGGCTTGCTTGAATCCAGTGGTGTGGAGTGTATAGGACTCACGTCTGAGCATACCCATCCCACTCGGGGTGACAAATGCAAAAACCACAGTTGATGGACAGAATGCAGAACAATGTCATACATTCACCCCAGTACAGAGATCTGGGCCCAAACCCATCATTTTTTTGCACTCCACACCACCCCAGTTCAGACATGGACATATGCAAATCAGTCTGACCCTGTGCATTTCTCTGTCTATACATGTAAAACCCCAATGAAGACAATTGAACCAAAATAGAAATGTAAACAGAACTAGAAAAATAAGGAAAGGGGAACTCAAAACAGGAGGCTAATCAATCAGAGACCCTAACCAAGTCCCTAGCAAATGCCCCCTAATCCCTTCACCCAGGACAACAACAAATATAGTGTAGGATAGCAGTGAGTGTGAAAAGAATTAGATTTTGTCTTTCGTATTTTGTGATAAATGCGATTTTATAATATTCTTCTAAATAATGTTATTGTGTATTTTGTAGTATGCTTTTGTGGTTTTAATTAACCAAATAAAGTTAATTTGACTGACTGAGTGCGAACGGAAACACTGCTAGAACTCACAACAAACTAATATTCCTAGGCAACTTTACTGCATTTGAGCTTTCTTAGAAATACTCAGAGGCCCTGCCCCTTCACTGGCATTATTCTACCCTATGTGATCCCAGCATCTGCCACAATGGCAAGATCAGGATTATCTCCAATGCCAGCGCTCATACTGAGCTTTCAACTGTAAATTGTAAACCCATTTAACTAAAACCCATATGACAGTTTGTAGTAGTCAGTTTGCTGAGAATATCTCTTTTTACTAAGAGAAGTACTGAGCTGGATAGTGATCTATTTTCCCTGTTGTTTGGCTATTTAAGTCCTGAGCCTCTACCCCCACATTACCTCCCTGAGAAGCATGTGAACCTTGAGAGTTGAGTGCATAATAAGATGGACCCCAGAACACCAGAGACAAATGACCCTGGCCACCACAGTTGTGGCCATAGGCAACATTTTGAACTCAGGCCCACCTAACAGGGTCTGTCCTAAAGTGCACACATAAAATGCTGCTTGTAGTTGTCACAAGACACACCCCCTAGGACTAGCAGAAAATTCTCTTCTCTAACCAAGCAGCCATGTAACTAGAAGAGATTGCATTTTCTTATGGCTGCATAACAAAAGACTGCAATTTATAACTCACTGAACAGTCACTCAACCTTACCCCAACAAGATACGTTCCAAGCTCAGGGCAGCTCCTCTTTAATTCTGGGCTGACCACTCTTGACCAGGTCAGAGATCGCCAACTAATCCACTTGCTGTGTTTGTGTGTTGCTCCTGAACCTTTGTGGTGCATTGCTGTTCCCCTGTTCTCAAATCCCTGCCTTCTTGCAGGAGGGGTGTTTCCTGAAGGTGCCATTTTGACTCCTGCAGGCTCTCTCTTCAGTGCCCACCTTGTTGCCCTGCTTTTCAGCATCTCTTTGGCCAGGCTCTATTCGGGCACCTCCCTGGCCCTTAAAGGCCCACTTTGGTGGGGGTCATTTGCTATTGTGGTCCATCCAGACGGCCCTGCAATAAGTGTACTAATGTGTTGTTGTGGTACTTGATTAGAAGGAGCAGTAGGGGGGAAATAGTATCGCAGAAGCCCACACGTTGGTAAGAGAAACCTGGCCAGTGTTTATACACTGCGCTTCATTTGTTGAAAAATTAAGTGCAGCCCTCCAAGGTTTTTCTCTTATGAGCCATTAACTGCTGGTGCTGAATGCTGCTGCCAAATACCAAGGCTGCTAGTCTTGATTCTACCTCATGCCTCTTTTTTCCACAACCTTCCACTTCCTGCTTCGTTACTTCACATTTGTCGGTCCTTTTCCCTGCGTTCTCTCTTTAGCCACTGTTGTAAATCTTTCTCTTCCCTTTTCTTCATTCCTTATCCACCTTTCTCTCCTTCGCTCTGGGACACAGCCTGATGTTGAAAGGTAGGTCTTGATACCCAGAAATGAGTGCCGAAAGTCGGTGCCCAATATCTGCCCCTACCTGCAAGACTTCAGAACTAATATTAACATATATTAAAGTGCAAAGGGCATAGTGGTATCACTGAGCTAAATACAATTTGAAGATGATAAAGAAGATATGATGATGAATGCTCATCCTGCTTCTGGGTAAATGAGAGAGATGCTTTATTTACACTTTTTTCGTTCTCAAGATGGTGCCAAGCAATGCAGCACCAATCAGAATGAACACTACATCCATTGAACATGGATGCCAGCATGAATATGGAGACAGTTCATTCATTTCCTTGGGCATGTATTTTTTTTCATGACAGATTCTTGCATGAGACTCTGAGCCAAGTTCTTCCAGATCCGGCGTCTAGGCTTTTGGCCCAGGCAATTGGGTTTTCCCAAAATGTTCTCTGTGCCATGAATAATGTTATTGGAGGTAATTTGTTTAAGGAGTTGGCCCATTCTTCTGAAGCAGGCCTGAATTCAGGAACGTTCTTTGAGGCACTTTGTAATAATTTAAGAAATTGATTTAATATTTTTGAATTGTTTAAAGCCATTTCGGCGTGTGGCCAAGTAAATGGGGAATTATTCTATTCGGCATGACGATAATTGGAAAACATGTGTCAAGGGTTTTTTCACCTTAACATTTCCCATGGATAGCGCTTACCATAAATATAAGGTTCAGTAATTCGAAAGACAGACATAATGATTGGATGGAAGAAGTGCCAAGGGTGGCTAGTGGGGAACTGTTGCTGCTCACCTCGAAAACATCAGCTTCACACAGTCCTGCTCCGTTTATATTATGATAATAGATTAATTATTTTTTATATACTAATCGCATATCTTCCCTTGCAAACTTTACTCCAGTATGAAAGGGGTTAAAAACATCAGCTAATCAGCACAGGTGGCATGCTGCATTGTTTCTGCAGGTACTGTCCTGCGAAAGATATTAAATAGCATCCACCTTGCACCCAATGCTTTTGCAATTTGACAAGCCCAGTTTGCTTTCCCCATTTTTTTTGTCAGACTTGCATACTTCATTTACAGCAGGGCATTCTGCAATTTCTGCATGCAGGAAATATCTCTTTGATCTCCTTGAATTCAGTTCTGGGCATCTTTTTCAACATGTAGGTTATCTCAGTTGGTTCAATTTAATCGAACTTTGATTTAGATAGAAGAAGCACCAGTAACTAAACTGCGAACAGTATTTTTGAAAACCGTGTGGAATTTTACACACCAACTTATGTCCTAATAGATTGATTAGCAAAATTCCAAATTGAAAAGGGTCGTCATTTTACCTACCTGATCAATATTCATGAAGTAGATGGCCAACTGTTGCTCACTATAATTGGTGGCCATCTCAGGGATGTTGGTTGCTAGGGTTAGCAAACACCATGTCTATGATCACTATGATCACTATATATACAATTATATATAAATATATATATATATATATATATATATATATATATATATTATAAAGACTTAGGTAGGCGCACTCTCAGGATGCAGCACAAGGAGTCACAGTATTGCAGGAAACTGTGTATTCACACAACATGTTTCGACTGCCCAGCAGCCTTGGTCACATTTGGTTACATGCACCCTCAACACCAGCGACACTCTAGTTCTGCTGAACTCAAATGTCAGCTTTTCTATCAAAGTCTTTAGGCATAGGATTAGCACAGTGACATCCATGCCGAGATAGTAAGGGACAAAGGGCCCGATATAGGTAATCCTAGATTACCACTTCTTAAATACCGAATCATACCGATTCGGTATTTAAGAACTGGCGATGGGGATGTAGGTATTTTTTACCGAATTAATTACCGAATCGGTAAAAATTGGTAATTACCGATTCGGTAATTACCGATTCTGTATTTGCCATTGATTCCTATGGGCCTTGAAGCCCAAAGCAATCAATGGCAAATACCGATTCGGTAATTATCAAATCGGAAATTACCGAATCCAGCCAGGGGGAACAGGGTGTCACTTTGACATCCTGTAGCACCCCTGTTTTTGGCTTGTGTGCAATGTGACACACATACATGCCCTTAGGGCATGTATGTGTGCCACGTGGCACAGGTGTACATGCACAGATGTGCATGTACACAGGAATTCCTTATTTACCACCCAATTGTATTGGGTGGTAAATAACGAATTCTTAGAGGCCTCTAGCACTGTCAACAGTGCTACCTACATTAGAATTTACAGATTCGTTTTTTTTACCGAGTCTGTATTTACCGATTCGGTAATTTTACCGATTCGGTGAATACAGAATCGGTAAAAATACCGAATCTGTAAATTAATGCCTCCTACATAGGAAAAGGCATTTACCGGTCGGCAACGGCTGAATTCGGCCGTTACCGACCGGTAAATGCCTACCTATATCGGGCCCAAAGTCTTTTGCCATTTCTACAGTAAAGTCCTTAAGCATAGGACTAGCACAGTGCTTTCCGTGCCAAGCTGTAAAATGAGCTGTAAAATGATAAAAGTAAAGAGGGTGCTCTATAGAGGAGCTGCTATACACCTAAACTTGCGAACTACCCAGAGTTCTCTGCTTCTTTTTTTGCATAATTTATGCATCCCTTTATGCCTGAAAGGGTATTGTTTTGTCACATATATATACAACTTTAACCCTTAAAGGGAATAGAACGTTTTTACAACTTTATTTTAAGTTAGACAGTAGTTCCCTGGACCACTGCCTTAATCCAACACATTTTCTTTTACATTCACATAGGGAAAGGGGATCCCAAGGCGAACCTCTTCTCCTTTTGTGAAGGGATCACCATCACATGTTGGAGTCAGTGTAATTACACTGATTCGCAACCGGATTTCGAGCACAAAACATTGATACATACAATCACTATTTGAAAGGGGCATGTTGTGGCGCTTCTTCCAAATACCAATTCTTTATCCATGTCTAAACCCATTTTATTGGTCAGAAAACAGTTACTGACAACTAAAATGAGTTTAAAACAATTATAAAAGCGTTTTCGCGGCTGCAAACTCCAATTTGGAGCATTTGCAGCTATAAAATGCTTTGTACATCTGACCTTTTGTCTACAATTTAGCCAAAATCTTTTTTCACAGTGACAAGAAGTCTTATGGTCACCATATCTACAGGTTCCCAACAATATCATCATCTTTGCCTTATAAAATGTCACCAAATTGATCTCTCAAGTTCGCACATGTGTGCTATGTCTTTTAGACTCACACCTTGTCCAATCTGATTTCAGAAGAAAATATGTTTCTGAATTTTTTAACTAATTTGGTTCTTTGGTAACTCCAAAGTGCCTCAGGTGGTCATAGATAGAGACATATGGGAGTGTAGAAGAGTGGCAAAAAGGCATGTTGTTCTCTAATGACATACTCCTGCTATTAATTTCTTTCTGAAATGCATGTAGATTTCTTGTTATTTCAGGTGATCTCAAAGGAGATATATAGCTAATAATCGCCATCCTTAGGTCTCCTTTACATCTCATTCTATTTTATCTGGTTTGGTTGTCTGCTGCTGGCAAATCTGACCTACACTGGCTGGCATACAGTGAAGTGCAAGTCGTTTGCAGCATCTGAGTCCTCCAGCCAGTATTCTTTGGCCATAGATGGAGATCAACCCCACATTCATCTTGAAGCCAGTGGAGCCAAGCCTCACACCAGCTTTTAATGCTGGCAGGATTAAGCAGCTCCATGTAGATTCTTGAGGCAATATTACCCAGCCAGACACATTCTAGTTCAAAATGGTTCCATCCGTACTATACGTGTGCGTTCTTGATTGACAGGACTAATGTTTGAGCACCCATTGGATCAGAATTGGTTTGGTTTGACCGTGGATCAGAATTGGTCTTGGTTAACCATACATTTAGACATATTTTTGTTAAACATGTTACTAGAGTCAAAATAAGATACTGAGAAACATATGAAAGACATTAAAATTCTTGTCCACTAAGGCCTCTGTCATGACTTACATGGTCATTGCAGTGCAGTAATTCTACACCTGGAGCTGCAGATACCACAGCTATCATTAATTCTGAAAGGCAGAATTATCATTGTATTATGAGTAACACGATCATGGTAAGGGTGAAGTGGGCCCTAATGCACGCAAGAAGAATGGGTCGTGCTATGGTTGGATAGTAGAGGCCAGAGATATTTACTGTGTAGTGGACCATGCAAGATATTAAGAGACAGTGGCAATATACCTGGTGCTCTGATGATAGCTAGAAACCATGATATGTGACACCTTACAGACCCCTTGCAATGGAAAATGGCATTTTACTACACACATTTCTACATTTTATCCTGCAATTGCAGCCAGTGACTAATTCCCCCAGGCTTGACAATGATAATTTGCTCTCAGTAATTCCACATGCAGCAGCACTGGATGCAGAATTACAGCACTGAGGGGCATATTTACAAGGGAAGGTGTGCCTTCCTGCACATAAACAATCTTTAGATGGTGTTTAGTAAGTCTATGTGTGCTGCTTAAAGCAGCACATATAGAAGTTGCAAAACAGAATTTTTTTAAAAATGATTGTTTATGTGCAGGAAGGGTAACTTTCCTGTACATAAACAATCATTGGTCTGTTGCTGTTTCCATGTGTGCTGCACAATGCAGCACACATTAAAACAACAAAAACGAGGAGAAATAGAACATTTCTCCTCGTTGTGCCAGGGTAAGACCAGGTTTTCCCTGGTCTTAATTCTGGGGTTGCCTACTATTTATGCCTCTCTTGTAAACAGTGGCGTAGGAATGAGGGTGTGGTGGGTGCGGGCTGCCCCGTGTGTCATCAGTGAGGGGAGTGACAAAAAGGCAAAAATATGTATTTTTGCCATTTCGTCAAACCGGGTGTGACAAGAGATTTTCCGCACCGGGTACCACCTGACCTTGCTACACCACTGCTTGTAAATAGGGGGCAGCGTCAGAATCAATGGGTGTTGCAGTGGAACACCCACAGAAACACATAGAGTGAAAGGGGGCCTTATTTACAAGGCAGCGTTAAGCCACGTTAAGTGGATTAACACCGGCTTGTAAATAAGGCGAACGCCCTATCGCCAAAGGAACGCCCTAAAAAGTGATGTTCCCATGGCGATAGGGGTGTGTAAATATGCCCCCCAATGCTACTGATTTGGAGTTGTTCCTTTTTCAGCGCAAAGCGTTATTAAGGTGCCACTTGTGACGTGGGCCTAAGTGTGACACGAACAAGTTACACATCTGATTGAAATATCATATAGAACTGTAATGGAGTTTTATCTTGTTATAAGTTTTGTTTAGGCACATAAAGCATTTCAAACAGTGATCACTCTATAACAATATCATACATAAATCCACCCTGAAGTGGGCGCCATCAACAGGCTGGAACTCAGAAGTATTACTGGCTCATTTAGATACTACTGTTTTCAGAAGGCAAAGAAATTCCCTCATTTGCAAAGGGCACGGCCCCTGAAGTTTGCGCTGGTGCTTTAGGTGTGCCAGCATTATTGGTATTACTGAATGGGATGGCCAAGTATAAGCACCCCCTTCTGTAATACCAAAGTGCCCCGGGGGCGCACAAAGCAGGCGCAAATGTCCCGTTGCGGCCCCGGGGCAATTACTGTTGTGTACGCTTCGAAATGTTAGATAACATCTCCCACGTACTCCCATTCCACCAGTATGGAAATTTACATAGTCTAGAATTCAGCATTGGTGGGAGGAAGCCTGCTGTGCAGATGAGCATTTATTTTTTCAGCAAGGAAAGCATTTCATCCAATCTAATATCCCTTTTGTTAAACACCCACTTATTACATTGTTATCTCTCTGTTATTGTCCCAGTTGCTTGTAAAGTATACTAATGCAGCTGAGCTACACAAAATCATCAAATATATTTGGAAATAAATGTCCATAGGTCACCTTGGGCCCAGTACGCCTCTTCCTCATTTAGAAATATCTGTTTGAAGAAGTAAGAGATCTGAGAGTAAGTCATAAGGCCCTATTCACAACGGTATTTTCAGCTGTAAATGTACGTTTATAGTAAAAAATGTCAAATTTTTGCCTGCCAGGAATCTATGAAAGAATTCCTGGAAAATGTAAATGGATTGACTAACACAGATTTCTCCACTATGAGTGCAGAGAAATTTAGAGCAGATTACAATTGGAAATTTGGTGCTGTTCTTAGGTCTGTGTGCCGCAGTTAAAAAAAGAAAGAATCTGCTCCAGTGAAGGATGTACGTTGTTACAACGCATGCTGTAACAACGCGGTTTTTATAACGCATTCTTTTACAACGCATAATACAAAGGGGTGTTGGATAGTGAATATTTTAATTTACTATTCCAACACCAGTCCCCGTTGACACTAGGGAAGGTGTTGGATAGTAAATTAAAAGTATTCCCTATCCTTGAGCGCCCCCCCCCCCCAGAGTCATGCGTTGTAATAGAATGCGATTTAAAAACCGCGTTGTAATAGCACTGCGTGCTAAAAGGTGCGTCGTGAACGACGTTCCCCCCAGTGAATGTCTGGTTCAAGCCTGTGGAGGTGTTGATTTTAAACATTTACATAAGAAGAACTTTTTGCTCCTGAGTTCCGTTTGCCCTCCTGAGGTTTTTAGAAGCATTGCCAGGTAAAGTGCACTGTTCAACAGGATTGCATTAGATGTAAGACAGCATCTGTTAAATTTGATTCTTGCTTCTTTGTGCCCCAAAGAAAATTTTGCAGGCTGGAGTAAGATATAATGGAACTTTCTCATGGAAGAAAGAAATGTGGACATTGTACAGCAGACAATCTTGATGGAAGTAAGCGAGGGTTGTGGTATCCCACCAGGACAGCATCACCATGCATTACAAACAAGAACACATACATCCAGGATAGATATATCCCAGATGCCATCTTTATGATTTGTATGTTTGTAAATATCACTTAGGGTTGTATTACGAGTTTGGCAGTGTGGGAGAAGACCGTCAAACCGGTGGCCCAATTCCGCACCATCTAACCCATGGTCACACAGCCCACCAGATTATGAGTCCTGTCTGGCTGGCTGTTTTTGTCGGTCCCACGGCAATGCCTCTGAAAATGGGCACTGCAGTGGTAATGCCAAAAACGTCTCCTGCAAGGCATGGATGGAACACCCTGGGACGTGTGCTTCACTGTAGAGCCCGCATTAAGAATTTTAAGAACGGTGTTGGCTGTAACAGAGGGATTATAACGTATCCCGATATCACAGAAAGCAGACTTGAAAGCGCCTGAAAGTTTTTGCGCTATATTAAAGAATATATGAAGATTTCTTGTGACTGTCGCTAGACTGAAGCTAGAGTGGCCTTTAAAGAAACGTTGAGTCAGGACCACACCCGACAGAAAGTAAGTTAGCCGCCTTTGCTGCACCAATACGTATATACGGATTCATAGGAAGTGTTTGTTATCCCCCTACAAGATATTTTAAATATTGTGTGGGATTCTACTATTGTATCCTGAAGAAGGTGTTGGCTTCCAAATATTGTGCCCACCGAAATGCGTCGATGCCCTTTTTGTTTGAGTCGAAGTGCTTTAAGTTTTTGTGAAAACAACTCTGGTGCAAATATTAAATCGTATATCAGAGTAGAATATGATGTGTGTTACTAGTGTACTTATCTCATGCTAATTGGATTAATCAATTCCTTTGGCCTTTTGTTTCCCACTTGTGTACTGTATTGAGTTTTTAATGTGTAGAATTTCGTCCTATATTTTATTGTGTCTGATGTCAAGAGAAGATTAGCATCTTTTAAACTTTAATAAATTGTCTTTTTTAACAAATCTTCCCTTTTTGCTCTTGTATGAATGAGTTGTATGGTCAAAAAGTGTCTAATATATAAGGTTGTACCCAAAAGGGAATTCTTATTTGACAATGGATGGTAAAGTCCATGGCGTGCAGGAACTAGGGAGCATGCACACAGGAGGCACATGTTGTGGGCAACAGGGGGCCCCCTTTGTTTCAGGACCACCAGCCTTTTCATGGAGTAAAGACCTCCATGACACCATTGGTGTTTCTGAAACTCGTAATATGCTTGGCTGTGCCGCAGCAGCACCACCAGCATATTACTGAGGCCGTGACTGGTTCCCTGGCAGCTGCTGCAGTCCAATGGTGGTCCGACCGCACAACTGTAATTGGTCGGTCAGACCGCCAGTACAGCGGTGCCTGGACCACCACCGTCGCACCACCCTGAGTCTAGCAGTCCTCGGACCGACAGACTCGTAATTTGGCCATTAGAGGAATGTGCAGCAACTCATTTCAGCAACAGCAAAATCTTTTTATTCCTTTGACACCTTTTCATTGTGTATTTTCTGGAATTAGGTTTAGGATCTGCGAAAAGTGCATGATAACTATACTAGAATGTGATTTGAATAAACGTGTTGGTGATCTAGTGCCAAGCCAATGCTTTCTTCATGGAAATGTTCCTTATAGAATTAATTTGATATTCAATTATTCTTATCAAGAGGATTGTAGTGACAAAGAGCATAGTAAGAAAGACTAATTTAAATGTATGATCACCATGCTTGCTTGAAATTGGTCGTACAAAGTAGTGGCAAACAACAATCATCTGCAGAACCTCTGACCACACTACTAACACTGGCTTTCAAATGACAGAATAATGCTAAAAAGCACACAACCTCAGCTCTCTCTGTTGTCCCATGTTCAATGCTCATGAAGTCTTGGCCTCCTGAGCAATATCACTTTGTCTTATGTGCTTATAGTTGATGTAGATAAATTAATGGAAAAACAAAAACTGAGAAACCACATTGGAGGAAACTAAATAATGGAAAACCAGTTTTAAGGAAAGACAATTTTAAAGAATTACAACTAAATCGAAAATTAAAGGAAACATTTTAAAGCAAAGATAATGTTATGGACGCATCCAACTTCGCACACTTGATTGAGGATTAGGGGTAGTGAGGGTTTGTTTGGGTTTAGAGATGGGTGATGTTCAGGGGCCATGGCAGGTTTTTAGGGTTCAGGGATGAGACGAATTTAGGGTTGTGGGAGTTTTTAGGGTTCAGGGATGGGTGGTGTGTAAGAATGCTGAGGTTTTTAGGTTTTACAGATTAGTTAAGTTTGGGGCTAGTGTGTGTTTGTGAGGTTCAGTAATGGGTAGAGTTTTGGGGTGGTGAAAGGTTTTAGTGTTCAGGATTGGATAGCGTTTAGGGGTGTGTCATTTAAAAGGCTCAGGGATAGTTTGAGTTTATATGTAGAAAGGGTTTTTAGGGGTCAGGGATGCGAAGTGTAGCAGTGGTAAGGGGCTTAAAGGGTCCTGCATGGGTGGGATTTTAGGGGTGGTGAGGGTTTGTTTTAGGGTTCAGAGATGAGTGGAGTTTAGGGGTGGTGCAGGCTTTCAAAGGATCAGAGCTGTGTGGGGTTTAGGCATAAATAGGTGGTTTAGGATTCAGGAATTGGTGGAGTTTAGGGGTAGTGAGGGAGTTTTAGGCTAAGAGATGGGTAGAGTTTAGGAGCAGAAATGGCTTTATGGGATGGATGCAGTTTAAAGGTCAGAGATGAGTGAAGTTTAGGTGTGGTGAGCGGTTTTCAGGGTTCAGGGCTGAGTGGAGTTTAAAGTTGGAAATGGTTTTTAGGGTTAAGTGGTCGGTTGAGGATAGGGATCAGAGATGGGTGTAGTTTATGCGTGAGGAGGCATTTTTAGGGAGCAGAAATGGATGGTGGTTAGCAGTGGTGAGGGTTCAGTGAATTTAAAGCATCCAAAGTAATTGTTTAACAAGAAAGACATAAAACCTAAAAAAGTCCCCTGAAGCAAAAGATTGAAATACATACCTTTGAAAGAATGTTTCTGAAAGTAAGGCTTGCAACCATGTCATTTCCACCTGTAAAAATATGCATGTAGTAGCCAATTTCGAAAATAAAAGAAACACTCTATGAATCGGTTTCTATGAAATGGTAAATGCCATTCATCCTGAAAGTTTCCATTAAACTGCTTAGAATTAATGGTTTCTCAGTAATGGTATGCCATTAAACTGTTTTTCTATGAAGGCACATACAACTGCTCATAATATTTATTGTTTAATATTTGTAACAGAAACAGTCTGCAAATACTAGCTTAATACATAAAATACAAGATTTTGTATAGGCATGACAAAAAGAAAGCAGTGAAGCACAAATGGCATAATACATTAATTTTAGACAACCATTAGTACATAAACATTTAATTGTATCATCGCTAATGAGCAAAATTGGTACGTCTGTAGAATGTATTTTGTAGTATGACAAATTCCAGCATTCAAGGTGATCGAAACAAAAAAGAACATTGTCCTAACATCTGACATAGGACAATGGAGTTTTCATTACTGTTCTAAAAATGTTAAGTAGTACTTCTAACATAGAAGCTTCAAAGGCTTGCAGGACAAAAAGCAGCAATCCTAAAACTTTAAAAAGATAAGCTTTTAAAATATCAGAAGGGAAAGCACTTTTTGGGTATTCTACTGAAATGCCTGAGAGGTAGGGCAAAGGTAACTAGTGACTGAGAGAATTCACATTGTGATTGGGGAAAGCATACTCACCAGTAGGCAAATGTTAAATTTGAGGCATTTTGACTTAGACCTTCCTTTGTGATCGAACAGTGCCAATACCATTCCCAAGAGGAGGCAAAAAAGTCTGTGAATATGATAGCAAAGTAGATTCACATCGGTAGTCTGGGCAAATTGCAAGTAAGGGAGAACCTTCAAAATGGAAAACATGACTCAGCATAACTCCACCCATTCCCTTTGGAAAGTTGCGACTCAACTTTTCGAACCTCATCTCAGTGACGCAATATAGTTAGCATGTCCCAAACTCATTCAGCACAGTTCGACATACTAGCAAAAGCCCATCAAATTGCAGGACGTCATGGATAAATAGTTTTTATTCTGTAGAAACTGTGCTATTTACATAATATTACCAAAGCAATTATACAATGTTATTTTATCCTTTTGGTCAAGTTTGTTTTATTTATGCACAGATAATATGTAAACCAAGCATTGGCAAGTGCAAGAGGGTAAAAGCAAGAATCAGGCAGTAGGTGGAGGCAGGATGCTTGAGTACGAAAAGGAATTATCAAGGTAAGGGATGATGAGTGAATCTATATATTGATGGATGGATGGAACAGTGAATGGGTGGAGTCATTCATTCATCCACACATCAACTGACTTGTGCCTTCACCCACTTCGCAGTTCACAACAACATATAGAGATACTTACCAATCAATGAAAGGGAGCTCTCTTTTATGAAGTAGACTTATATGGTTTGCCATTGGTAACACACCTTGATTTAAGGGTGCTCTTTATTTTTACACAAGGTACCTTTTACAGGAACGACTTTTTAAGCTTAAACTAAGGGTTAGAGAACCCGAGTGTAAGTGGCACCTAAACTACTCTTTTAAATACAAAACAATGTATAAAAATAAGTAGCTGTTATACAAAAAGACCTTTGACTTCACCTGAAAACTACACTAATTCAAACATCTAATGCTGACCACGAACAATCATAAGTAGGCAGTTAAATTAATTAATGACTTGTACAAACATATTCTCTCAATTCCTCCATCACTTTGCACTCAATCACTGTGTAATAAAATCTCTCAATTTGTTAACTGTCGAAATAATACATTCATATGCCATACAATACCTGTATCTGGTCTATTTCTAAAACTTAAGATTTCCCTCCTTCCCTTACAAAGATTTTTTTTTACTTAGTTAATAAGAATGGGGGGGGGCGTGGCTTGGTCGGCTGCAAGATGGCCGCACTCTGAGTGGGCTCTGCCTGCCAAGTTCTCTTATCCGCCACCATCCTGCAGGCATTCATACTTCATTCGCACCAAAACGGGTTTTCCGGACTTTGGGGGGCACTGTGAGTCTTTTGCCCCAACTCCTGCGCTTCTACCAGCCTCCCCAGTGGAGCTACATACCTCGTGGCCGGCGCTGTACACACTCGCCGGGAGGCCGCTCCCATTTCCTCTCGAGCTGTGTGTGCCTGGGGAGCCCTGCTGCGACGGCTGAGTCTCCTGGGACCTGGTGTTGCTGTCAGCGGTGAGTGGCGCTACCGCTGGGGAGGTCCCTGGCGGGGTTAGGGGCCGTCTGCTTTGCGGTCCGGGGGCGCCGCGGCCTGATTCCGGCCTTGTGCTAAACCCCTACCTCGCGTGAGTGCCGCGGCGCCTGGGCCGGGCTGAGGGAGCGGCGGACCCCCGTGCTCCCCCATTGATCTTCTCCCCCCTCTGGTGTGCTCTTGCCATGGATCCCTGCTCCTCTCGTGCTGTGCGGCACTGGGGGAGCCGCCCACCCTTGTGGCCTGGTTGATGTGAAGCCTCCTGCACCCGCTCCAAACCAAGGCCTGCCAGGCACTCTCTACCTCCAGCTCCGTTGCCTGCTCCTGGGGGCGCGGCGGGGAGGGCTCCTGCCGATCCCCAGCCTGCAATATTCTTTGGGCCACAACTGACGTTGCCTCGGCTGCCCCTGGAAATGCCTGGCTAGTCTCGTCGGGCCTTTGCACTTGACTCTGGGACCACAGAGGCCCCCCCCCCCCCGGCCTATTACTTCGGCAGCGGTTTCCTGTTCTTGCATATACCTGGGGGCTTCTGGGCCTGGTGAACAAAAACGTTTGCTCACCCTTCCTCCACTTTTACCTGCGCCTCCCTTGGTGACCTGCTAACTGATACACTGCTCCCCGGACTGTCCCCAGGCCCTCTGCTGTGGCTGCCTGGCACCAGCCTGGTGCCTCACGCCAGCTTCAAACTTGGGCACATCAACCACTGGAGTGTGCCCCTCTATGCTTCTTTGCTCCGAGGAACTGTGCGCCACTCTTCCATACACCACAGAGTTCCTTGGGTAAAGCATCCGTAGTAGCCCTGGCACCACCTGCACGCCGTTTGCGCCTGGGTCTGTCTACAACGATTTGTGCTCCGGTTCCTCCTCTTACATCACCTGCCGGTGGCGCCGGGCTAAAGACTGTATAGCTGGCACCTATGCTCCACCTCTGGTTGCCGGCTGCTTCCAGCGCTGTTTTGTGGGGGATGCGTCCCCAGGCTTGCTGGGACTGTCTTGCTTCTGGTTCACAAGTTGTTTTCCCCACTTGACTCTGTGCTACTGGCCAGTGTTTGAGAGCGAATCTCCCCCCATTTCCAGCTCCTCTCCCACTTCGCGTGGTCTGGTGCCCACCTGGAGTTCTCATTGCTATGGGGAAATCCGACCCTAAGCAGCCCAAGATCACCTTTGAACTTAGAAGATCCTCAGGCCAGGACGGTCCGGGCTCAGACGGAGCCGACTCCGCTGTCACGATGGAACCCCCCCAAGCCGAGATGACGACCTAAAGGCAATTATGCTGGAGGTAAAGCTGATCATCACCGATATCCCGTCCCAGCTTGATCAACTATCGGCTCACCTTGACTCAGTGAAGGCTTGTGTTGACTCCCATGACAACGGACTGCTCCATGTTGCATCCAGGGTGTCGGATGCCGAGGACGCGGCCACCCAGGACAGGCAGAAATTACTCCAGATGGACAAGATCCTGGCCGTAATGCGGGAGAAAATTGAGGCTTTAGAAGCCCGCTCCTATCGTCGCATCCCGGGTCTTCCAGAGTCCACCAACATCTCCAAAATGGAAGACTTTATCGAGCAACTAATAAAGGAACTCTTTGGGAACGTTCTATCCCAGTTCTTTGCTGTGAAACGTGCCCACCGCTCCCTTGGCCCGCGTCCTGGTCCTGGTCTGCCACCGCGCCCCATAGTGGCAAAAATCCTGAATTTCCGGGATCGTGATGCTATCCTCTGGGTGGCACGCGACAGGGGCACCATCAAGCACCAGGGAAACACCCTCTCTTTCTACCCAGATTATATCCTCACTGTTCAAGCTGCCAGGAGAGACTTTCTGCCCGCCAAGCGCATCCTCCAGAAGCATGACGTCTCATACTCACTAGCCTACCAGGTGAAGTTGAGGGTCCGGCAGGGTTCCAAGACACTTATCTTCCTGACCGAGAGAGGCACTGGCTTTCGCTAAGAGACTGGAAAAAGAAACTCGATCCTCCCCTCCCAAGTCTATACTTGAACGCGCTGACCGCCTAAGTGACAATGATTGACAGTGCAGACAATGGTTCTTCGATTAATCTGTTATCTGTCTTTGATGCCGCTTCCCAACCCAAGCTTGGCCGCCCAGCTTATTTGCAGGGGTGTCTGCAAGTCCTGCCATACCCCCACTGGGATGATTCCCACTATTATTGCTGTGTTGTCCCCTCCCAGTTGTGAGTCCCCGGGGTGGAGTGGGTGGTCTTCTCAGCCTGATTGGCGGGTTGGAGTGGGTTCAGTGTGGGTGGGTTTCTTCCTGTTTGGGTTGGTGGGGATGTTTTGGGGTGGTCGGTGGTCGGGGCTGTGGGTTCCTTCATGTTTGGTTCTTGACACTGCATTGTGCTTCCTACATTGCTCCGTTGCAAGTCGATTTCAGCCTGCATTCTGTCTTGTTTGGATTTCTACACAGCATAACGTTCTCTGATCTGCCCTGCTTACACTCACTGGTCATGTATTACAGACCAATACGCTGCTCCACTGGTACCTCCCTCCCTTTATAGGTTGCGCCCTTCTGTGGTCTGGAATATAGGGCGATCTCACCACCTGCCGGAGCACTCCGCCCCTTTGGGCAGCACCTGCCAGTCAGACGCTCTCGCACCTCTCCTGCATTACCCTGTGGGTGGAAATCCATTGGGAGCTGTTTCTATTACCCGCGCTGTACCCTGCCGCCATTTGACTCCCTAGCTCCATGTGTGTGCTGTGCTGGTCTGCGTTGTTTGCTGTCGGCGCCGCAAAGTGCTGCACCCGGTCCCGCCCCCTTATGGCTGACATCGTCTGCTGGACTTGGAAAGTCCGGGGCTTGAATGATCACTGCAAGGCCATCTGATACATTCACACCTACAGCCCCACAAAGTGGATATATGTCTCTTACAGGAGACGCACCTGTTGCCTGGATCCGTCTCTAGACTTCAATATCGCTATTGGGGGGAATCCCACTCTTCAACATACTCGTCGTATGCCAGGGGCGTTTCAATTCTGCTGCGCCGGGGCCTTTCTTGGCAGACCTCCCGGGTACTCCTCGATCCAGAAGGTAGGTATGCGATCCTCCACGGTTTACTATTGGCCCAGCCTCTCATGATTGCTGGGGTTTATGGCCCCCACTCCGATGACCCAGAATTTTTCAATCATGTTTGGCACCTCATCTCCTCCTGCGGCTCTGCGGCATTGGTTTGGGGTTGGAGATTTTAATATTACTCTTTCAGCAACCATGGATCGTTCGGGCTCTTCTACGTCCCATCCGCGTGCAGCTGCAGCTCTTACGTCTATTCTAACTGACAACGCTCTTTATGATGCCTGGCGCCACCTCCGCCCGATGCCTGTGAAGGTACCTGTGTCACTGGCGCGAGGGGCTGTTGGTTGCGAATTGATCTCTGGCTGACCTCGCCGGATGTCTTGTCCTGGCTCACTGATGCAGTGCACATGGCTCGCACGTTTTCCGATCATGCGCCGGTCCAGATTCGTCTTAGTCCTCCTCATTCCCAGCGACGGGCCTATACTTGGCGTCTTTCTCCCAATGCCCTCCGGGACTCTGTGTTCTGTGCGGACATTCATACTGCGATCACCAATTATTTCAATCTAAACGCGGGTTCCGTCGATTCTGCCTCCACCCTATGGGAAGGTTTCAAGGCTATCATTCGGGGCGAATGTATTTCCAAAGAGGCGGGCGTCCTCCGCTCTATTCGCTCCACCCTGACTAAGCTTGAGGGGGAAATTAAGGATCTGGATGCCGCCGAGGTGGAGTGCCCCAGCCCTGAGACGCTGGCAGTGCTACACCAAAAGCATACCGAATTCTCGGATAAAGCTGGCCGTGAACTGTCCTTCCTGGGCAGAGAGGGTCGGGTGCGCCGCTTCAGGGAGGGGGACTGCCCGGGGCGTACACTTGCTAACCTCCTTCGTCCACTGCGACCTGCCTCTTATATAACGGCCCTCAGTGATGGCTGCCCGGATAGGACTACCTCCACGGAAGATATAAAATCCTGTTTTCTCGATTTTATATTCACAACTCTGCTCTGCCATGGGTGGAGTTTGATCAATATTTTGAGTCTATTGCCCTTGTCTGGCTCGAAGACTACCATCGAAAATTTCTTGATGAGCCATTTTCCAGGGAAGAAATACTGGCAGCCATCAATAGCCTACCTGGTGAAAAGGCCCCTGGCCTGGATGGCCTGCCAGCCTCTTTCTACAAATTGTTCGCTGACATCCTGGAACCGCATCTGGCGGCCATGTATAATGAGTCTTTTGACACCGGTCTATTTCTGCCATCCCTACGTGAGGCATTGATAACCTTGCTTCTTAAACCTGACAAGCCTGCCGACCGTCGCGACTCCTACCGCCCGCTTTCCCTTATAAACATAGATAACAAAATCTTTGCCAAATTGATCGCCTCCCGTCTTCTTCTAATAATGCCCTCCATTGCCCTCCCCGATCAATCTGGCTTCATTCCTGGTAGGGCAACCTCACTTAATCTTCGTACCATTTTCTCAGTCTTACATCAAATTAATCCTAATTTGCCGGCAGTGGCTGCCCTACTCAACGCTACTAAGGCGTTCGATACGCTGGAGTGGCCTTTCTTATTTTACATCCTACCTTGTATGGGTTTCAGCAACATTTTTTTGCGTGAGATTAGACTCCTTTACACCAATACATCCGCATTAATGGTCAGGTTTCCGAACCCATTAGTATTGCCCGTGGCACTCGCTAGGGGTGCCCGTTATCGCCCATGCTTTTCACCATCGAGATGGAGCCCCTGGCCTCCAGGCTTCGGCAGCACCATACTCACAGGGGCATTGGATTCTCATCCCGCTCCCTCCTCTACGTGGACGATGTTACCCTATATTCCACTATCCCCAGGAAAACCTCAGCCCCCTGGTCCGGGAAATCATACGTTTTGGTGGGCTTTCGGGCATCCAGGTGAACTGGAGCAAGTCTGTTCTATTCCCCTTGACTGATGCCACTGTGCCCTTCCCACCTGACTTTCCGTTTGTGTGGGCATTCGGCCCCACGCGCTACTTGGGCATCTGGTTGAGTAGGGATTTGGATGAATTGTGGAGGTCAAACTTCAGTCGGGCGGTGGACTGGCTCGAATCCAAGATCCCTTCGTGGAGCCGACTCTCGATATCTCAGGTGGGCCAAATCGCAATAGTCAAAATGGTGGTCTTTCCTAAATTCCTTTCTCTTTTCTTGGACATACCTATCCCCCTCACTTCTCACTTCTTTTACAAACTGCGCTCTCTAGTCATTTCACTCATTTGAGCAGGTAAAACACCCAGGGTGGGCTACGATATCCTCACTCTCCCCATGTCTGCCGGTTGGATGGGCACGCCTGATTTCCGGATCTACACCTTATGTGCCCAGGCCAGCATCTTGCACTTTTGGATTTACCCCACCCTCCGGCTTTCTCGTCTCCTTCTACTCTCTGCCAATGCCATGCCAATTGTAAACCACCCAGATTTCCCCTCACTTCAGTCTTCCAGTATGTCCCGACACGCGACGCGATTGGGGTGGAGGACGGTTGAGGATCTTTACCCAGAGAACTCCTTTAACTCTCTTCTAGACTCTCTGGGGTTCCAGGACACGCTTTTATTCTATCAGTTGCGCGCTACTTGCCGGAAACTGCACCCCACATTCCCTCAACTCCCTGCCCGCCATTCTGGCTCTGGACTTTATATACACTTCCCCGTCGCCGCACAAGTTAATTACCAAACTGTACGCTTTTTCCCTGGTGTCAGCCCCCATTTCCTCGGATCGTGCGCGGGAGGCATGGAGTTGCAACCTCAGTATTGTTATTTCGGAGGCCGACTGTCTTTACTGCTGTAATCAAACAAAAAAGCTGTCACTAGATAGCGTTCACTATCCTTCACTTTATCAGTTTAAGAACACTTTACAGATCGTAAATCTCTCCTGGGTCAAATTCCATTAACAATCCTCCATAAAAATATTCTAGAACTCAATAAGGTAATCTGTCTGATAAATAAACTATCCCTTAACTCCAGTATTATTCCTCCAACGATCAAACAAGGTATAATTAAACCTTTGCTAAATAAAGTCAGTATCAATCCCACCATTGTGACTCATTGTTGTCTAATTACACTTCTTTCTGCTGTTGCCAAAATTCTGGAAAGTATAGTTGCCAAACAATTATCACCATTCCTAGAAGACTAGGTACTGTTAGATAATACTCAAGTTGATTTCATTTACAACAAAAGCACTGTATCTGTGTTAATATCAGTTTGAGACTGTCTTACAATGGCAGATTGTAGACATTTTACCAGTGCCTTGATATTAATGGACCTGTCCACTGCCTTTGATGCAGAAGATCGCAGCAGTTTGATTACAAGATTAATAGAATGTAGTATCAACATAATCATTTTTGAATGTTTTTCTTCTTTTCTCATCGATCCCAATAAGTTATGTTGAGCAAACATACTTCTTCTTCATCTTCTACATGCACTGGCATTCCCCAGGGTTCACACTCTCATATTATCTTTTTATTTACGATCTTCATCGAGCACAATTATTAGGAATTAGTAAATCTGCCCTATAGCCTCAGGCCAGCCAAAAGTAGTTCACATTTCACCACTGCTGACTGAATAGCCTGTAACACTGCCACACATAGGAAATTTCGGCCCCTCCAGAAGTCAAGTGACCAGATTAATAAATACAGACTGACATGGAGAGGTTGTAAAATTGATAAAGGAAAAGGAAAACTGAGAGGCAAATTTCCAACTGTTTAACACAAAGCAGCGCATCAACCAAATTTGCAGTGCTGCATCTCACACATGGGAAAACACAGCACAGAGTCCTAACAATTACTTACTTACTTAATCTTTATTTCGATCACAAGATCATAAAAGATTTACATTCAATCTTATACAAAATTTAAAAAGCATATTAAACAACATTAGTGATCAAGGTAAAAACTGGAGTTTAAAAACGTAGCGCAATTTTGGGACTGTCTCAGGACTTCAGGTTTTCTAACACATCATTTTTACACGGCGACATCGAGCATACCACATGGAGGTTAAAAATGTAGATAGAGCGAATACTAAAGTGGGGGATAGGTCTGTCTTTAGGACTCTATATGCGGGTAGGAAAGTTCTGAATCCCAAGTTCCTAAGCAATGGTACTAGCCAATATTTCCTACTCCTTTCGTACCCCCTGCAAAAGAAGACAACATGAACGTCATTCTCCTTTGAATGTCCACAAGCCGGGCAACTTTCTGAAGATGAACGAGAAGACCAGGATGCTGTGAACGATGCTAGGGGCAGGGTTCCATATCTCCATTGGAGAAATAATTTCCTGGTTAGTTGTGGAGAAATGGCATCTAGGACACTCTCGAGATGGTAGGAATCTTTAGTTTGAATGAACTTGTTGGACAGCGACCCCTCCTGTGCACCGTCCATGGCTCTAAGGAGCATATGATCGTAATAAGCTCTCGTCAGTGCCTTTTTTGGGGTCCTTGAGCACATATTTAGTGGGTCTGTCCATAGTCCATAGAGTCCAATTGCCTCCAGCGTTCTCCTGATGTAAATCAGCCATGGCATTGTTTTGGCATTGGGTAGCTCTAGAAATTCCTGCAGCTCAGCTCTGTAATTTGAGAGGTCTAGACTACTCCATAGACGCCCCAGAATGTCAGGGCTTTAGGCCCAGATCCTCCGTTATGGGACGAATGTCCAAGTCCAGTCTGAGCGGGAGTAATGGTGTACTCTGTGGGAGAGCAACAATCTGTCTCAAGAATTTGTTTTCAGTTGTTAATAATTTGGACGATGGAATGTGCCCCCACAGCTCACCCCCATACGTGACACCACCCCGGGCTTGAACTTTATAGATGTGAATTATGGGGCTAAGTGGACAGAAGGGGGATTTATTCACCAATCTCATAGTGCCTCCCGCCAACTGTGCCAGTTTGATGTTCACTTTCGACTGGTGGGATGACCACGTTAGGTGTTCATTAAGAGTGATCCCCAGGTATTCGATTGTGTACACCCGTTCCAGTTGGACTTCTCCCAACCTTGGTGGGGAGCGATTATGCGGCTTCGGGTTAAGGATCATATATTTAGTCTTTTGAGGGTTGATTTCAAGTCCTCGATCTAAACAGAACTGTAGGAACCCGTCCAAGACACGTTGAATGCCCATAGGGGATTTGGACGGCAGCAGGGTGTCATCTGCAAACATGATTGCAGGCACCCTGCTGCCAGTCAGCTTTGGGGCATCGGTGTTGGGAATCCTGGATAGGTGGTCCACTATCCCGTTCACAAAGAGGCAAAACAGGGTCGGTGCAAGCACACAACCCTGTCGTACCCCTCTGCGAACGGGAAACCTTTCGGTTAAGTTGCCTCCTCTGCCGCACCTAACGCGGGCATAATTGTTGTGGTGCAATCTCATCAGGATACCCAAAATATCTCCAGGGACATTCAACTCCTCCAAGACTTTCCACAACTTCAGTCTTGGTACCAAATCAAAGGCGGCACGCAAGTCTACGAAGACTGTATATAGGGTGCCGCCCTCGATTATAGCTGTCCTCCAGTATAGCAGGTTCAACCTAAAAATTTGGTCTGTTGTGGACACTCCCTGTCTGAATCCAGCCTGGTAGGGAGTCAGGATGCCCATCTCGTCTACCCAGTCCTGTAGTCGATTCAGAACCAGTCTCCCAAAGAGCTTTTGGGATATGTCAATTAGACTAATTGGCCGGTAGTTGGCTGGGAGCAGAGGGGACCCCTTTTTGTAAATTGGGACTACCTCTGCGCCCAGCCAAGTATCCGGAACCTCCATACCCCCCAGGATGGCGTTGAATATCAATGTGAGGTATGAGGCCCATATCCCTGGTTCTTGCTTGAATAAGTCCCCAGGTACCCCATCAAGACCGGGGGCTTTTCCAGCGGAAAGCCCAGCTATGGCCGCCCTCACCTCTTTTTCTGTAAAACAGTCGCCACATGTGCCTAGGCCTGGCGTACTGTTTGAGATACAGGGAGACCTTTCTTCTGCTGAGTACAGTGCCTTAAAATGGCTCTGCCATAAGCTGGGAGCGATATTAGGCTCGATAGCTGAGGGTAAATCCTCTGTGCCGTTTGAGACCAGGCGCCAGAATTTACGCGAGTCTCGAGTGGTTAGTGACCTCGAGAGATTTTCCCAGTATTCCTGGTCCCATTCGGCCCTTGCATCTACCAAGAGCTTCCTGTAAGATCTTCTCCTGGCTTGGATTTCCTCCCTATTGGTGCCACTCTTGATGGCAAGTAGCAGTTTGGTCTTAGATTCCCTGCAAGTAGCATTGTACCAGGTCGTCCTGGCTGGGGGTCCTGATCTTTTTCCCGACTTTGAGAGCAGATCTATCTCTAGGGTATTAATTAGCTCAGCATGTGTGTGAGCGAGCTTATCTCTATTAGCTGGCCCTTCCGCCTCTTTCCCTATCTGGAAAGCCTTCTCCAAGTGCGGAATGATCCTTGCATATAGTTTGGGTAATCTGTCTCCCCTAGTGACTAATTTCTCCCATCTGACTTTCCTCCGGTTATTTTCTAATAGGAGCCCCGACTTGTCATTATCCGTACCGAGCATAGTGGGTTCATTCCCTGGTGAGATGTAGGAAAGTTCCAGGGCATTGTGGTCACTATCCCTTCTCTCGATGATTTTAAAATCGACTACTTGTGGCCACATGGATAGTTTAACGAGAATATAATCTATTCTCGATTCTCGGCCAGTTTTATTATAGGTACAAGTGCTAGGTATGTCTGATTTACAACGACCATTGCAGGCCCTTAATCCTTGGTTTAGGGTGAGGGCAGTAATCTGCAAGGCCAGGGGGGTCCAAGCTCTCGGGGAAGGTGCCACCGTCACAGGTATGCGCCAGCGTAAGTCTTCCTCAAGAGAAGGGCCATCACGTAGACCTGATAGTGGTTCATACTGTGAATTTAGGTCGCCTCCCACCAGGCATGGAAGTTCCCAGGGAATACCGTCAAGGAACATAGAGAGTTGCTCTATGGTGCTGGATTCCTTGGACATTTGTACCGGCCTGGAATAAATGTTTACAACCACCAATTTCGCTGAATTTGGCCACTCCAATAAGGCGGCCAAAGTATCATCTGAGTCTGTTTCCAGGTAGTTAGCCTGGTAGCCTAAATCTGTTGCTATCCATGTCGTGAGTCCTCCCGATGGCCTTCCCCTCCCCCCACTTAGCAGGTTTGGAGAAGGCCGCAAAACCCTGAAGCAAGATTTCCTCACGTGCCCAGGTCTCCTGAAAAAGTAGAATGTTTTTAGAATTGATAAAGGAGGCCCAGTCAGGAGAGTCAATCTTGCTGGCTAGTCCGCAACGTTCCACGAAACCAGGTTTAAGGGGCAAAGTTTGGTAGAGGATAAGCCCGTAGTGATGTTATTGTTGAATTCCCTGATCTCAGGGGTAACCACCTGTATTGAGGGTGAATGAGCCTGTGCGAATCTTAGGTTAGTATGGGTCGCATTTGGAGCCTCTGGAGAGGACTCCGAAGCTAGATTTAATTCCAAAGGATTTTGTGTCCCTGTGGGCAGAGTGGATAGTAAGAGTGGGCTGTTCCCCATCCCTTCTAAAGCTGTCCATTCACACCCCCCATTGTCCATGCGTCAGTCCACCATTTCCAGACTACTGTATCTGTTGTGGACAGGGAAATGGGCTGGATAATGCATTCTATGGGGCCCTTGAATACCTATTGTAAATCCTCCCCCGCGGCCCCTCCTCCTTGTGATGTTTTCCCAGCCTTCATCCTCCTTAAACTGCATGAAATGATCAGTGGGTCTTCCCCTGTAATTAAGAGGACCGCTTCTCTCTCTTCGACCACTTCCCCAATCATCCAGTAGATCTTGGTGGTGCCCCCATCTTTGATCCTCCAAGTTATATGGACTTGATGGATAAAAGAATGAGAGAGGGAGAGGTTGGATATTGCTGGCTTGGTCATCAGAGTCCCAGACACAGATGTAGGCAGCAGTGCCCGGTTCTCTGAAGGTGACCAATACGCAGTCTCCCCTTACTGATTTTCTGGAGTATCCCACCCATGTAACCCGCCTAACCATAGAGATATCGCTGGGTGTTCCTCTCGGGAGTGGTCTGAATGTGGATAACCAGCTGATAACTTTGTTCCTGAGTGATGACATTGTTTCTATTGTTGTGGGTTTTAATTCCGGAACACCGGCCAAAACTAGCGTGTAAGGGGCAGCCTCTGGTGGAAGATTGACAGGTTTAGGTTTACGGTTATAGTTGGGTTTCTCTCCCGTGAATGTTGGATCACCCTTGGGTTTAGACTGAGTAGGAGCAGTGTCTTTGGGTGTTGAGGTAGTAGTCGGTAAAGCAGTTTGTGTTTGTGGCATTAGTGGTGGTGCTTTGTTGGGATTTAGGTTGGGCGGGGGTAGAGGAGTTTTAACCAAAGTGGGCGCTGGATTTTGTGCATCGATGGAGGGTAGGTTATTCTTTGCAACTGTAGATACGTTACCATTTTAGGCTTTGGATCAGGACCCCCTTTTGCTGTTTTAGCTGCATTAAGGTCAAGTTTCTTTAAGTCAGCTAGTTGCACAGTGGATTTTTCAATATTAACTAGCCTGGCCTCAATCTTGATCAGTCAAGCTTCTAGGGGGCTCAAAAGTGATCTTAAAAGTACACCAATATCCTCCAGTGTGATATCGTCACTGGAGTTATCAGCTGGGGTAGCGGTTGTGGTGTTTGCAGGTACCTTTATGGTACGGGTTGTGGGGGTAGTTGTTATGCCCTGCTTTTCTGGGTTAGGAACAGTAATGCCTCCCTTTGCCCCTTTTCCCCTAGAAGGTTTGGATTTTGGGGATTTTATCTTGTTGGGTTCTTTGATGGGTTCTTTGATGGGGCCCCCCCTCTTTTTTTGTATGGCACCTTCCCTGGTCCCCCTATCTCTATCGAGGCTAGGCTCTTGAGCGTTGACTACCATAATTTTCGGATCAGTAGGTAAGGGTAGAATTACAGGAGATGTATGTGGCAGTTGGGTGTTTGGGAGGGCCATTATACTCAAGTCATCAAAATCACTTGGGACCTCGATTGTTGAATCCGGGTCGGTGATATTTGGGTTAGGTGGATGGGGTGTTACCTGGTTGATCTTTTCTTTTGTTGTCAGTTCGGTCCTCCCCTCCGGTGTTCTAGCTTGAACCATTGGCCCAATTGAGGATCTTCTAACCCAGTCTATTTCTTGGGAAATTCTTCTTTCCAGGACCTCAATTTCTTCAATTAGCAGAGATCCGGCTTTAACAAAATAGTTGTCAATGGGGCCCTTTGCAGCTCCTGCCGCAGCTAATGTAGATTTGCTTCTGGTTTCTCTGGTACACATTGTTCCGTGTGGACAGAGGAGCAAATTTGAAAATTAAAGAGGGGGGGCCCGGGCCGGGCTCTCAAGTACTCGAACGGCCTCAAACGGCCCGCTCTTTGCCCGGTCTTCGCCCCGGGTGCTCCTGCGCGCTACCGCGCAGCGGTGTCTCCAGACTGTGATATAGGGCTAAAGCAGGGGGCGTGACCGGCAGGGAGAGCGGCCGCAGGTGTGACACGCAGGGACTCCTGGTCAATTGAGTCCCTGCTAAGCTGCTCGCAGCCCTGCCGGTTGAAGAGGCACACCAATGTTCAGCTCCCCTCGTTAGATGCCCCACAGAGCCAAAGGACGCAGCGGGACCCGCGCAGCGGGTCCGGCGAGTCGTTGGTGCAGTGCTCTGTCCCACAGATCCAGCGGCGGCAAACACAGCAGGAAAAAAGAGCCTTCACGCAGTTCTCCCGGTCAATCCTCCAGGCATGGCTTCCTGCAGTCCACAGCAACCAGGCAGCTTTAATCAAAGCAGGGGGCATGACCGGCAGGGAGAGCGGCCGCAGGTGTGACACGCAGGGACTCCTGGTCAATTGAGTCCCTGCTAAGCTGCTCGCAGCCCTGCCGGTTGAAGAGGCACACCAATGTTCAGCTCCCCTCGTTAGATGCCCCACAGAGTCAAAGGACGCAGCGGGACCCGCGCAGCGGGTCCGGCAAGGCGTTGGTGCAGTGCTCTGTCCCACAGATCCAGCGGCGGCAAACACAGCAGGAGAAAAGAGCCTTCACGCAGTTCTCCTGGTCAATCCTCCAGGCAAGGTTTCCCGCAGTCCACAGCAACCAGGCAGCTTTAATCAAAGCAGGGGGCGTGACCGGCAGGGAGAGCGGCCGCAGGTGTGACACGCAGGGACTCCTGGTCAATTGAGTCCCTGCTAAGCTGCTCGCAGCCCTGCCGGTTGAAGAGGCACACCAATGTTCAGCTCCCCTCGTTAGATGCCCCACAGAGTCAAAGGACGCAGCGGGACCCACGCAGCGGGTCCGGCAAGGCGTTGGTGCAGTGCTCTGTCCCACAGATCCAGCGGCGGCAAACACAGCAGGAGAAAAGAGCCTTCACGCAGTTCTCCCGGTCAATCCTCCAGGCAAAATAGCAGTTCCACAAGAACAATTTCTGTAAAACCGGCATAGTGGTGGCTCATGTTTGCTAATCCTCTCGTCTCCCTGTGCCGATTAAAAACTCAGGAAGTCTTATGGGTCTTAATGCGGTTTTAGAGCCAGGATTAGTATCTGCAGCAGGATGTAAGTGTCTTAACACATCAAATGGTCTCACACACATCAGCCTGTGAAACCCCACTCATTGCTAGCCTCCTCCCGCTGTACCAATGGCAACAACAATTAATATTGGCTTGCTGCTGCTGTCTTCCCCTGGGCTGGCCCTATTGAAGGCTGCAGAGGTCAGTGTGTATATGATTACTCTTGGAAGCATACACTCCATTACAAATTCTAATGTCTAGACAAACATAGAAGTATCCCAAGTATTAGATGAATCCTGTGAACTTTAGCACACATACAATGTGTTGTTTTTTAAGGAATAGTCACCTCACCACTTCTCTTTGCTGGCTCCTACTTCAAGGCGGCATCAGGTTTTTGCACAAAGCCGGGTATGGCTATCTTAGTAGATCAAGGTTTGCATCACTGATTGCAATGTAAGGCCCTTTTGACACAAATCGAAGCAGCGTAAATAGCTTTTAGTGCTGGGGAAAGGGCATCTTTTCCCAAGCCAAATACATTTTGTACTGTATAGTAAATACCACTGAATTGCTTTGCTGTGCTTTGTACAACTTATTATCGCTCTGTGGTGGTGCAATGTGCTAGACAATTTGGGGCTGAATCTACTAGACTGGTAGGACAAAATGGACACAGAGATTAAAAAAAGGTGATTCTAATAAGATCTGGGAGCTGGTAACGACAGGATCTAAAATTGTGTGGAAGGATTTAATCATCTGGATTACAGGGCTCTACTTGACAGATTAAGAAATAGCAGTCATTGTCATTATATTGCCGATGTTTCTTACTGTCTACATAGCAGAGAAAGAGCTAAAGAGGAGTAGGATACCAGGCCCTAATCATATGCCTTCAATTCTGATATTCAGATCCCTTGGCATCAGCCAAATGCCTTCCCCCTTTTGCTACTGTGAAGTGGCCACATGTCATATTCAAACCCCGTTGAATGGACCATGAAGGAAGCCCATTATTATAGGAAATAGCAGGGACAATCCCTGTGCATGTAGACTGATATCGCTATTAGATGCAAACATTTTCATAAAATGGTTCCTTTCAAGGTTTAAGGAGTAGACATTGGAGAAACAACTGATACTCTGATCAGACTCGGTTTATGTCGACTCAAGATAGATTGGAACATTGAATCAAGGTTCTGCCCTTTGGTACTTGGCCCAAAGGTCAGGATTACAGTGGATAAATATTGCTGCTGTTTCATTGACTTATTCTGCTGGCCTTTTTGCAATATTACCAGTGTTACACTTAGACACCTTGCTACTGGTGGTGTAGAGCATGCATGGCTTGTTAGAACTGGACTAAAAACGGGATGCACCCTGGAGCCTGTGCAATTTAGCACATCTTGTTTGCCTAAAATAGAAGATAAAACCATGTCTACCTTTAAGAACCCAAATCATTGGCCTGTAGTATTATATGGGCAGCTAACATCACTAAGCTGAGTTAGCTAGAGATAAATGTTGGAAAAGCAAGGTATCTGTATTGGAAACTAAAGAACCAGGGGCCTGATGTATCAAGCAAGTTTTCTATCGCAAAGGTCTAATTTGAGGCTTTGTGAATGCAAAGTTGTTTTTTAGATGCCTAAAACCCACCGAAGCACAATATGGATTTTAGACTAAATACAGAATCAGTATTTGGAAGGGGCGTGTAAAGGGCGTTGTTTCCAAATACTGATTCTTTAGTTTATATATTATACTTTGTGACTGAAATCCAGTTGTGAAACATTAATATTCTACTACCAAATCAAAAGTGATGGTAACCATTCTCAAAGTGAAAAAGGATCCCCAGGGGCATTCGTGTACCTGACCACTCCCTGCTCATAAAAAAATGTTTATAAAAGTATTTTATTTATTTTAAAACTCATCCTGTTTTCCTATTAGGGAAACCGGCTGCAGTAAAAAAAAATGTTATCTGCAATCACAAACATGGTGGTCTGCTGCCCCAAGAAGGACACCATGCCTCTGACACTAACCAATTGTAGGGAGTCTCAATTTGAGACCTACCTCAAGCTTATTAATGAGGGAGGTTGAATTCTGACCTAATACAAATTTATATTTTGTGAACCAACCTTTCAATACATAGGTTGGTTCACATAATACCAATGCATTCATTAGAAGTCGGTGTGCAAATTGCACCCTCTTCTACCAAATCCATTTTATATGGATTGCTAATAAGAAATTGCAGATCAATACTTGATGCAGTTAATGATTTCTTTATAAGAATCATAGTACATTAGCCCCGAATCTCCTTCACTTCGGCATCAAGCTTGAAACTACAATTTGCTTAATGTGGACTAGATATCAAGGTATTTTGCTACCTACAGCAACCATGGCAATCTGTGAACCAGGCACTCTTATCTGCTTTCATCGAGGCTTCCATGAAAAGCTCATGTTGACAGCTTGCTGTCCTTAGGAGCAGGTTGGTCGCTGTTAAGCATGGAGAGGCGGTCGTCGATGGAGCTTCGCATTGCCAATCAATGGCAGTGGTTGCCATTGACGTTTTGAGTCTCTGTGCTGACACAAAGGACATGACGTTGCTCATGATTCGCATCAGCAGCAGTTGCAGGCAGTCATCAAGAGTCATGAGGCATCTGTTCATAGTCATTAGAAGCTAAACAAAACTTTTGGATCTTTGCCTGTGTTAAGCCTGGCATCCTTGGCGTGGTTTCCCCTGACTTTTTGCCTCTACGGCCTGTATTTTTGACACTGCTGGATTTCATTTTTGCTGGTTACAATGCTTTGGGCACTTTGCCACTGCTGATCAGTGCCAAAGTGAAAGTGCTACCTGTGTACATTGTTACTGTGATTGGTTATCCATGATTGGCATATTTGCTTTACCAATAGGTCCGTAGTAAAGTACACTAAGTGTGCCAGGGCTGGTAATTTACATGCTACTAGTTGGCTTGCAGCACTGATTGCGCCACCCACATAAGTAGTCCTGAAAAGAAGGTTTCAGGCCTGCCACTGCAGTGCCTGTAAGTAGTTTGTTGACTGCCATGTCGACCTGGCCAGTGTACCCCTCTAGCCAGGCCTTACCCTTCCCTTTTCTTACACCTAGGACACCCCTAAGGTAGGCCCAAGGTACCCCCCTGGGCAGGGTGCAGTGTATGTAAAAGGTAGGACATATACTAGTGTGTGTAACTTGACCTCATAGTGAAATACTGCCAATTTCGTTGTTCACTATTGAAAGGCTCTCTTGCCCATAGGACAGAAAGGGGAATGCTGTGTAGCATGTTTACCTGCATTGTATAGAAAATTGTAGTCTTGTATCCCTGAAATCAGAATTTAATAACACATCTTTTAGGAAGGATGGTTTTTAGATCCTGTGTTTGAAAATAGCACTTTTAGAAAATTGATATTTTCTTGTTCAACCTTTCTGTGTGCCTCTGCCTGTTTGTGGATTGACTGTCTGGTTGGAGAGTGACAGGGGCTGGGGTGGCCCCAGGAGTCTGAATAGGTCAATCTGCAATTGGAGTGTTGGGAGGAGAGCACCTGGGCCTGAATAGGGCGATGCCTGCCTTCCACAATGCTGGCTCCAACTCCTGCGGACCCTGGCCCACACTCACAAAGGAAGAAGTTGTGCAAGGGCAGAGTGCACTCAAAGCTGGTTTGGACTGGGTCCAGGACCTCTCACACATAGAGAACAAGTTCAGGACCATCACACATAGAGAACAAAGACTTTTGGGGTATAAATATGAAAGCTGAAACCCCTGAACTTTTCACAACTTTGTGATCAAGAGGAACCTGACGCCAAAGAGGACAGCTGAACAGACTGTGAAGAAGTACTGCCCTTGCTGTGTGTCTGGGGCTGGCCTGCTGTTAGCTGTTCCTACTGAGGAGAGGCAAAGGGACCTTGCTGTGTGCTGTGTCCCCTGCTTGAAGAAATACTTTGCTGTGTGCTGTGTCCATCTGAAGAAAAGTCTCCATGGGCCTGAGAAGAGCTGGCCTCCTGTTGCTGAAGTCCCAGGCACAAAAGGACTTCACCCCCAGGTTCACTGACTTCCTTGCTGGAAGTTCTAACCTGCCCTGAAGTGCCTGTAACTGTGTGTGAGGCCCTTGCTGTTGGGAGCTGGAAGCGCGATGCATTGAGGGAGAACTGTGACGCTGCTGCAGCAGCCGCCGTCGCATCCCCAAGGAAGCGTTTCGCAGGGCTGTCGCATCGCTAAGAAAGCGTGTCTTCGCAGCTGATTGCCATCGCATTACCAGGAAGTGTGTCGCAGAGCCTGTCATGGCTCAGGAAACCACCGATTTCGCCGCATGGCAGTCAGGCATGCACACGTCGCATCCACTTTGTCGCATCGCATCACATCGCACCAGATCGTCGCAATGCATTGCGGCGCCATTTTGCTGCATCGCACCTGGAGCGCAGGAAGAATCGACGCATTGCCTTCTCTGTGACCCTTTTTTTTGTTCTGCATTACGCATCTAAGGTGCTTTGAGAGAAAAGTGTCGCATTTACCATTATTTTTGCAACAACACTTTTAAAAGACTTTCTACTGAGTATATATATGTTGGGTTTTTGTTGTTTTGGTCTTGTTTAGTTTATGTAAAGATATTTTGTTTTTCCAAACTGATGTGGTGTCCCTTTGTGGTGTTTTAACTGTGTTACTCTGAGTGTTGGTACAAATACTTTACACTTTGCCTTGGGTATAAGCCTGTCTGCAAAGCTACCAAGGGGATGAGCAGGGTTATCTAAACTTTGTTTCCCCCTTACCCTGGTAAAGGTCCCTATTTGGTCAAAGGTACCTACCTCTGCCAACTAGAGACCCCCAGTTCTAACAACCTGGAACTCATGACTTTGGTTTTGAGGCAGTAGGAGTACACTCTGATGCCAACCAAGGGCTCAGGAACTGGAAATGCACCTCTTGGGGGTCAGGACTCCAGCAGAGGCCAGCAGCAGGGCTCAGGCATGTCTACTAGGTGCTGGTCAGCTTGGACGTTACAGGGACGCCTTTGGAAGCTTGCTGTGTTCCTGTAGATCAAACAGGAGGTTAGCCAACTTACCCAGAGTCACTTCTAGGGAACCTGGGTTCAAGACAAGCAGGTCCAGTCTTCCTTTTCAGAGAAAAAGGCAGTCCATCTTCTGAATCTTCCACAGGTCTAGGGGCCAGATGTAGGTAGACCGTTACCGATCGGTAACGGCCGAAAATACCGATTTTGGGCCCTTACCGATCGGTAAACAGCCATCGAGATGTAGGGCAAAGAAAAAACTCAAAATCGGAGCGAAAACCGAATCGGAATGAGTACCGAATGGAAAAGAATCCGATACGTACATACCGAAAATCGGAAATGTAACGAATCGGTAACACACCGATTCGGATGCAAACACCGATTCGGCCCATGTACCGAATCGGTAGTGACACCGAATCGGAAATTATCCGATTCGGTCCATGTACCGAATCGGTAGTGACACCGAATCGGAATCAAGCCGATTCGGTCCATGTACCGAATCGGTAGTGACACCGAATCGGAATCAAGCCGATTCGGTCCATGTACCGATTCGGTAGATACACCGATTCGGACATAAGCTGAATCGGAGAACCTACCGATTCGGTTGAATCACCGATCGGGAAATTCCCCGATTCGGACAGATGGGGAGATGTAGGGAGGCACAGAAACACCGATTTCGGCTCAAAATCGGTAGAATTCACTCGGTATTTACCATGGATTACAATCAGGTGGTAACCAACTCCAACCCATAAAAACAGCCCCAAAATGCATTGCAACTTGCAGGATGGCAGCTTTTTATGTCATTGCGAGGCGGCTACGGCTACAGCAGGAAGGACAGAGGGAATGGCAAAGAAATGAACAGGTCTACAGACAGAGGATAACCCTGTTCATGCTCACAGAGGCAGAGATCCTACTGAGATACAGGCTGGACTCTGACACCATTCTTGAGCTCATCAGGGACCTCAAACCATTGTTGGACCACCCCACCCCAAGGGCACACGCCATCCCAGCACACGTCCAGGTGCTATGCAGCCTACACCTGCTTGCGTCTGGCAGCTATCAAAGTGGAGTTGCAGCGGCAGGAGGGGTGACCCAGAGCAGCCTGTCAAGGTCCTTCCACACATTCCTTGACGCCATGATACACAGGATGGACCAATACATCTCTTTCCCTGCAACCCACGCAGAACTGCTACAAACTAAAGCTGACTTCTACCAGATGGCACAATTTCCCCAAATCATTGGCTGCATAGATGGCACGCACATTCCGATTTGCCCACCAGCGGACACAGAATACATATACCGCAATCGGAAGTCTACGCACACCATCAACGTGCAGGTGATCTGCAATGCGAAGTGCACCATCACAGACCTGGTAGCAAAATTCCCAGGGAGTACCCACGACTCCTATATTTTCCAACAGAGCGGCATCTATGCACGGCTGATGGCTGGCGAATTTGGTGAAGGATACCTCCTAGGTGAGACACATCATCAGACCCCCATAACACAAAGTAGCTAGGTGTAATACATGTATGCATGTGTGTAATGTTACCCCTTTCCCTTCCAGGCGACAGTGCATATGCCCTCCGCTCATTCATACTCACCCCCTACCTCAACCCCTCCACACCCAGCCAAAGGAGGTATAACCGGGCCCACAAAAGCACAAGGAATGTCGTCGAACGGACCTTTGGCATCTGGAAAAGTAGATTCAGATGCCTGCACAAGAGTGGAGGTGCAAGGCAGTATACCCCCATCACCTGCTGCAAGATCATAGCTGTATGTGCAATGTTACACAACCTTGCGGTGAAGAAGGGCACTGAGGTGGAGTTGTCTGACTACGAGGACCATGACGACGACGAAGCTGTGCCACTAACACAGCCAGCTGGGGTGTCTACGCCAAGTGATGGCAGATACAGACGTGAGGAGATTACAGAAAACTATTTCTGAGTGAGTACAGATGCACAGACAGGTAAATGGTTGTGGTGAAAAGCAAATTTTAATACTGTTGCAACACAGTTACTGCACTGATGTGCAACAAAAAAAAATGTAATAGCTAAGAAAACAAAAGTCTAAGGTCCAGGTTGCCTCACCCGCCCTTGCAAGCCTACTTCTTTGAGCGCTTGGCAGCCCCACTGGGGTGTCCCTCACCCCCTTCAGAATGTCCTGCGGCTTCTGCGGAGCGCCTGGTGCTCCTGCGCGGCTCTGACGCAGCGCTGGCCGGGCTGCTGCGGCTGCTGCTGTCCCCAGCATCCCCCAGGTCCAGGGCAGGATTGGCGGCAGTGTTTGAGATAATCATGGCCTCCATTGCTGTAGTGATGCGGGCCATTCCCCTGGTTATCTCGGCGGTGTTTTGGGTGAGACTTGACTCCATATTGGCACCGCGCTGACAGAGTTGCGCCGTTGCAGCAGCAAGGCGGCTGATGGAGCGGTTTTGCACGCGGGCATCCCGCCTGCGCGAGAGCTCATGCTCCTCTAGTCTGCCGCATAACTGGGTAATGGCAGTGGTTAGCCTGCCTAGACCTGCTGCTACCTCCTTGTTGGTATCTACAAAGGCCTTGAAACCTTTCACCATCTCGCCCATCTGCAGGTTATGGTTGCGGAGCTGGCGCTGGCAGGCCATGATGGACTTCGCCTGCTGCCTTTGGATTTTCACCATATTCCCTTCAAGGCCCTGGAATACACTGCCCTCCGGTGCCGGCGCTACAGTGCTGGGAATGGCACGGCGCCGGGTACTGCTGCTGCCGGCCTGCTGAGTGGGCTGGGGTGCCACTGGTGTGGGTGTGGTGCTGGCCGGGGCCTGAGCCCCTGCTCCCAGGATAGGGTTTACTGGAGCCACAGGCATAATCGTGGCAGGAGCTGGTGTAGGTGCATGGTGGTCCCTTGTCGGGGAGTTCTCTGGGGAGAACAGCAAGGGGGGTGTGCTCGGCATTTGTGGGGAGTGAAGTAAATCATAGTCAATTGCCAGGTCTCCCTCAATACCCAGCCCAATGGTGTTGTCCTCCTCCTCCTCGGCAGCCTGACTCATGCTAGGCCCTGCGACTGCACTGGTAGTTGGTGCTGCTGCCTCTGTTGTCTGTGGTTCTCCGCCTGATGGTGCCCCTAGGTACAAAGAAGCATTTGTAAATAGAGTGCCGATGTATTACAGTCAGTACAATTAAAGCATTGCACATGTCCTTGCATCTCCTTAGAATGTGTTCCACTGTTTCCTATCTTGTGATTCTGCACTGCCATATTTTGCTAACTTCTGCTGACTACATATACCATGATGCTTGTCTCTTGTATGTTGGTTACAGTACTGGGCTGGGGTTTGGCTGTGCATTGTGTCTAATGGGGAGGTGTCTGGTAGGGTGTGTCATGATGCGCATGCTTTTTACCTGTAGCTGTGGCTCTGGCAGAGCTGTCCAGGGTCCCGATTCCGGTCACGCTCTCCCTCTCAATGGTGCTGGACACCAGTTCCTCCAGCTCTGTGAGGGGTGGCGCCGGGTTCCTGCCTCCACCTGTCCCTCCAGCTTGCCTCTGGATCTCAGCCATCCTACGTTTGGTCAGGCTGCGGATATCGTAAAAGCGCTTCTTCAGCTCATCAAGGGACCTGGGGGTGACACCTACAGCATTGACCCTTTCTGCGATTTCACTCCAGAGCCTCCTCTTGGTGCTGTCCGGCACAGTGAGGGACAGCTTCCCGAATAGCTGCCTGTGCACCCTCACCACCTCCTCCACCAACACCTGCAGCTCAATGCTGCTGAACTTTGGCTTCCTCTTCTGGCTGGACTTCTGGCTCTCACTCTGGTTTGCCATCTTGCTCTCAACAGTTCTCTACCTCCTACTCCCACTGCTGCTAACTGTGAGTGTTCAGCTCAGGCTGGCTCTCCAGAAAGTTCTTAATTAGCTGCACCTGCCAGGGTTGCCACTCCCTGTTTGGGTGGGGGAGGGGGGATCCACCTCATTGGCTGAATCGGCTTTTACCGAATCGGCTTTTACCGAGGATTTTACCGAATCGGATTTTAACGAATCGGTAAAATCCGATTCGGATTTTACCGAATCGGTTTGTTCAATGCATTCCTATGGGCTTTTTGCCCATGGGTGTGTTTTCATACCTCCGATTCGGTAATTGCCGAATCGGCTTTTACCGATTCGGCTATTTCCGAATCGGTGGTAGCCGATTCGGCTATTTCTGAATCGGTGGTAGCCGATTCGGTACTTTCCGATTCGGTGGTAGCCGATTCGGTACTTTCCGATTCGGTCCGTGCCGAATCGGTACGTAGCGATTCACATTACCGATGCCGACCGATTCGGTATTATTTAGCTGTTTTTTTGCTACATCTCGTTTTCCGATTTCAGAATACCGATTCGGCCCGCCTCGGTATTTTGAAATCGGAAAATCCCTTTTACCTACATCGGGCCCTTGGAGTGTTCTGATGAGAGGCTCTGAAGATGGTACTTTTATACTTGGTGTCAGCTATTGTTTCTGTGAATTTACTGGCCTTTTCCCCAAACCGGATTTGGTCGATTGTTCCCTTTCCCTGGATTTGGCTCCAAACTGTGAGGGTGATAAAGGCAAGGCCTGGCATGGTGTCAAGTTCCTTTTTGTGCATTGCAGGCAGGGTCCTTTGAAGTGTAATCAGGGCAGGGCACAAGTCCTCCTCAGCCATCATGTCAGGAAGACCATCTCCTTCCACATGTCGGCCTCTTTCGTCTCCATGTCTGGAAGAAATACATAACCTACCACAAGATAGCCATTCACAGTCATGTGACCCTGGACACTGGCAAAAAGGCACATTTAGTTCATGTAGATATTTTCCAACTTTCTTTAAGTGCCATTTTCTGAAAAGTAAATCAAAATATCGCATTGCAATTTAAGAGGATTTTAAATTTCAATTCATTTGGGTGGAAGCATCATTTCTCTATTTGTTCCCAAATAGATGTTATTACTTATTATGCGTAAAAAGGTAAGCCAGTGTTAGTCTAGGGGAGGTATAGCCAACTGCAGAGAAAAATGACTTTTGGAATTTTTCACAGTCAGGGCATGTAATACTTAAACATACATGCTTCACTTTTAAAATGCAATTAACCTTGCCCCTTTAGGGCCTATGTTAGTGGCGACCCATGAGTATTAAAAAGGAAGTTTTAGGCCTGGCAAAATGTTTATTTTTCCTGGTTGCAATGGCAGTTTAAAAGTGCACTACAGGCTGCTGTGGCAGGCCTTCGCCAAAGAGTGGGTGGGACAATGAGTGCTGCTGCCCACTGGTAACATTCATTTTTCAGACGCTGGGTACATTTAGTACCATATGGTAATGACTTACAAGCAAACTAAATGTACCAATCAGGTGTAGGCCAATGTTTCCATGTTTCAGGGAGAGCACAAGCACTCTACCACTGATAAGAAGGGAAAACTGCACAGAGTACTAAAAGTCTACAAAAACGGGTTCAACAAAAGAAAAAGAAAAATCTGGGGGGACCCTGCCGAAAGGGCATAACTCATTTTTTGAAGCCGGGTAGTTTCAATATTTGGGAATTGTACATCCAAAAATTAGATTCGAATTTGTAAGATCTTGAACAGGTCTTGATCCTGTTGGAGCTATAACTGTTAACTAAACTGGATGAAAGAGAATGAGGGCCAATGCCCTTGTGGCTGGGATTAAAATACAATAAACATAACTTATTTAATTGGTGTATATTGATCTTCGGTGACATGAAAGCCCAAAATATAAATATTCTTGTCAAGGACACCAAAAAGAGCACTACATGGGCCATACATGTGCAGCAATGGCAATGTGTGACATAATGAGTTGTATGATGACTATTAACATGGTGTCATTGTTTAAGATTGAATTGTGAGAATTTTGGGAATATTTTTGCAACAACCGTTGGTCTAATAAACTTAATATGAAATTTAAGTGGCAAATAACTAATCAAGCTGGCCCTATGTACCAATTACTAAATTACCCTTAATCAAATCTACAGGAGCGGCCCATGCAAGTAAGAGAGGTGAAGCGGGGTGGGGAGGGAGTCGACAGACAACGCTGAGGGAAAACTATATTTAAAAAAAGAAAAACACTTACAATGCGTGATGCGGTGAGTGCAAGGTAAGTGTTTTTTTCTTTTCAATTTAATTTTCCGTCGTTGTCATCTGTCGACAAATGTGGTTTTTAAGCAGTCACACTCAGGGCGCCATCTTGGGTTAACTTGAACTTGCCACATTCTTATCTCTAAATGAAGGCATTTTATAAATGCTTTAGCATTACTCAATGAGATTCCACTTTCTCCGGGTTGGGGGCGAGTCGGGCTGTAGATATGGGTATATAGTAGCAAAGTCTGGTTTCCTCAAAAGTTCGGTTGACAGCAACTTCATGTAATTACACTTCAGTTTTTGAAGGCGATACGTTAAATAGATCCCAACTGTGCTTTTAGCTGTGCATGAGCTCTTCCAAGAGGTGTCTGGAATGCAAGCTGTGATTTCGCGGGCTGCTCCAAATATCACAGCTCAAGAAAACAATCAGGGTGACGAGCACCCTTTTAATTTATGAATCCAGGCACGGCCCTCCGTCCACAGTTCAATGGGCAGCAGTCAAAACATTCGATCAGGAGTAGTCAAAACACGGTTACGTTATTTAACTCTGCCCCCTCCTCGCCCCCACCACACCCGGCACTCTCTGTCTCGGTTTCTAAGTAGTATGGATTTAAAGGGCTAACTCCGCTTCAACAACTGTAGGTACAGTCTGTCAGCATAGCTAGACGTCCAGTGTTTTCTTTAGAGGGACTGTTGAGAGCAGGAATGTCAAATTATGTGATGGAGCCTGCTTAAAGACAATAACGAGAATGATTTTTTTTCCGATTCGCATTGTGACATTCCTGAAGGAAATAGCAGGGGCTGGTTTTAAGAAGCACGAGTCACTCCCAGTGAGGTGATTTTAGTCATTAAGGTGTGATGACAAGGTAAGTAGGCAGCTTGCCTACAAATACACATTCGTGGAAAGGCACAGTTCATTTGACACGAGAAGATAGCTTAAGTTTCAAGAGACCAATTTTATGTTATTTCTAAACAGATTCAAAGGTCACAAAAATACGAGAGGATGCGCTTTTTGGAATTACATTTGAAACGGCAAACAAAGAAATGTTTCAATTCATGAAGGAAAAGACCACATAACAAACGTATCAATATATTTTGTCAAAAATGATATACTTCATAACGCAGATGCTGTGGGCATACTCAGGGGCGTAGCTTCGGTTGGTGCAGCAGGTGCAGTGACACCCGAACCTTGAGGGTTGAGGTGCCCTCTGAACCCTGAATATTGCTTTACTTCACAGACAGCAGCCAGAAGGTCCATTTTCTTCCTTGTACTAGGGCTCATTACACACTCGGGGGCATATTACCAAGCAATAGCGATAATTATCGCTATTGCTTGGTGAGAAACAAAAATGTATCGCCGACCTGCGGCGATTTTTATCGCAGATAAACCTTGGTATTACCAAGGTTTATCGCAAATGTGATAAAAATCGGCCGCAATGCATGAATATCGCTGAAACGTCCGCGATATTCAGGCATTACCGAGCTAATGCTCTTAGCCATGTTATCCACTTCCCATTGGATAACATGGCTAAGAACTGCTCAGGGCAGGTGTTAGCTTTTGGAGATATTCGCGCTTAGCGCGAATATCTCCAAAAGTTGGTAATAGGAGATCGCGATGTTAGCAACTGTTTCCAGTCGCTAACATCTTGGCACGCCCACTTTGCATGTCATTAGTGATAAATTTCTCTGACATGCAAAGTGGGGCCCAAGATGGTCGCTATCTCCTACTAGCTGTCGCTAACTGGTGTTAGCGACAGCTAGGTAATAGGGAGATAATTTTATCTCCGCTTTCTTGGCTTTTAAAGCCAAAGAAGCGGAGATAAACCCCCTTGATAATATGCCCCTCGGTACCTTAATGGGTATGCCACATTAATTCTTATTGGATTTGTTCTTGACTGAGCTATTGGTCAACACACATCTGGAACACTCACAGCCTACTTACACCACGAACCCATCATCAAACCACTTTATTCGGTTATTAAAAACCATAAAAGTACCATACAAAAACGATACATAAGTCACATATAACACACAATAAAATATCATATCCAGATCATCAAGGATGAAGGCGACAAAATACAGTGCTGGAGGCTATAAATCAGAATTCATGAGGTTAAATATCTTGACTGTAAATAAAACAGTTAAAACAAGGCGGCATACTATAGATAAATCAGTATAAAAAGGCAAGTGTTTAAAAATTAAAACAAATACACATTGTATAGTATAGGGAGCCGTTTTTTCCATAGTCTAACAGCTGCGACGAAGAAGCTAGCAATGTTAAAATTCTCCCATGGGTCATTAAGTAGTTGCAAGTACAGTAAAGCAGGTCACGGACCCCCTTTTGGGCTTGTCCATAACACAGTCACTATCAACAGGGCTGGTGCTAAGATTGTTGGCATTCTATGACGTGACATCTTGTCACTCAATCTTTCCCACCATTGAATTGTTTTTGAGACTTCCAAGGGCGATCTGGTACCTTCTACCTGGTGGCACTCGATTTATCTCTGCTTTTTAACTCACATCACTCAAGGCACTCTCGGGGCAGAAACCCGCACTCTACTTACCCGCGCAGCCGATCTGAAACGCTGTCACGGTGTGAAGCAAACAAACCCGAGCTGCCGCCATCGCAGGTGTGCACCCTGGCCACGCCCCCTTGAGGCCACGCCCCCGCCACCCAGTTAAAAGGCTGCTGACAACTAGCGCCTAAACGGAAAGACTTACTCCTGAGGCGGAAGCCGGGAGCAGTAGCTGTCCTCACTTATTTCTAAAAAATTGATTGTCACTCGATTTATCTGTGCTTTTTAACTCACATCACTCAAGGCACTCTCAGGGCAGAAACCCGCACTCTACTTACCTGCGCAGCCGATCTAAAACGCTGTCGCTGTGTGAAGCAAACAAACCCGAGCTGCCGCCATCGCAGGCGTGCAACCTGGCCACGCCCCCTCGAGGCCACGCCCCCGCCGCCCAGTTAAAAGGCTGCTGACAACTAGCGCCTAAACGGAAAAGACTTACTCCTGAGGCGGAAGCCGGGAGCAGTAGCTGTCCTCACTTATTTTTAAAAAATTGATTGTCACTCGATTTATCTGTGCTTTTTAACTCACATCACTCAAGGCACTCTCGGGGCAGAAACCCGCACTCCACTTACCCGCGCAGCCGATCTAAAACGCTGTCGCGGTGTGAATCAAACAAACCCGAGCTGCCGCCATCGCAGGCGTGCACCCTGGCCACGCCCCCTCGAGGCCACGCCCCCCGCCGCCCAGTTAAAAGGCTGCTGACAACTAGCGCCTAAACGGAAAAGACTTACTCCTGAGGCGGAAGCCGGGAGCAGTAGCTGTCCTCACTTATTTTTAAAAAATTGATTGTCACTCGATTTATCTGTGCTTTTTAACTCACATCACTCAAGGCACTCTCAGGGCAGAAACCCGCACTCTACTTACCCGCGCAGCCGATCTAAAACGCTGTCGCGGTGTGAAGCAAACAAACCTGAGCTGCCGCCATCGCAGGCGTCCACCCTGGCCACGCCCCCTCGAGGCCACGCCTCCTCCTCTTCGATATAATGTGCATCTACCAGAAGCGCAGCGGACGAGCGCAGCGGGAGCGCCGTTTGCGCGCCGAAGGCGCGCCTAAGGAAAGCCCGTCTGCGCCCACCCGCGTCCGGCAGGGGACAGGGGCCACCCCCCTTGATCCTTCTCACACGACGCAATATAACTCTGCCACCCTTCTCACATTGAGACCCCCCTTGAAGGATAACTGCCTCCACCAATATCATCCCCTTAACCTTCCCACCTTCTGCCAACATTGCAATGCCAACCTAAAAACTACTCAACCCAAGCAGTCACAACAAAACTTCACCCTACTGCTTTTAAATTGCAGGTCTATGCCGAAACACAAAACAGAAATCTCACTCCTTCTAGACGAACAATCCCCTGATGTCCTCTTTCTAACCGAAACCTGGTTAACCCCAGACTGCGACCCAGATATAATTCAAGCCTTGCCATCGGACTATCACATCGAACGTCGGGACCGCCCATGCGGGAAAGAAGGAGGCCTCGCCATAATCTATAAGTCTATCTATCAATGCCATTGCACCTGCGACCCCATCCAGGACTGTGAAAGCCTGTCCTTCTGCCTCAAGCTCACTCCTAACGATTGCCTAACAGGTACGCTAATTTACCGCCCTCCAGGCCCGCTGCACAATTTTCCCTCCTCTTTACCTCCGCTCGCTGCAGAAACTGCCATGTCCTCCTCGAACTATACTCTGTTGGGCGACCTCAACATTCATTTTGATGTCAGCACCGACATGCATCGCCAGCGAGCTCACCTCCAGCTTAGCTGCAATCCAATTACTACAAGTGGTAAAGGCACCTACCCACGACAAAGGTCACCTGCTTGACCCAGTCTTTACCAACTGTCCCACACTATCAGTCGGCTCCATTACTCCCCTACCCTGGACGGATCACCATCTAATCCTTCTAAACTGGTCTATAGAAAACGCCACCCCGCCCCCCCTCCCATAATTCAGAAGATGAGAAATTGGTCGAAACTTAAGCCAGAGGCATGGTCTAGTCTTCTCTCAAACTCCATACCTATCCTCTCCAATAACCCGGAACAAAATAGCATAACCTTTAACAAATGGTTAGAGGACTCCATTGACACTATCCTCCCCGCAAGAAAAACCAAACTAAAAAGAGCCTGAGAAACCGCCCCTTGGTACTCGGACAAACTCAGGGAGTTAAAACGACAGTGCAGAAAAATGGAGAGGAAGTGGCGCTTGGGATACGCCCTAATTGACAAAGAAAGGTGTAGAGAAAATATCAGAGCCTACAAAATGGAAATAAACGCCGCTCAATCTGTCTACTACAATGAGAAAATCATGGCAGCCAGGTCCAAACCCAAAGAAATTCATCAGGTAGTTAAAACTCTTTCCAAAATTCCCCCACCTACAATCACAACCCTTGATCCCATCTCCCGTTGCAATGAATTAGCCGAATTCTTCTTCCAAAAAATAAATAAAATATACTCCTCTTTTACAAACCCCAACCCAGAAACTGTATCACCACAACTCACATGCGCGATTGAACACCCTGTGCAAATTCACCTGAATGATTTCCCATTATTAGACCTGGAATCACCCAAAGCACTGGCACTCCAGGTAAAATCTGGCTCCCCCCTCGACCCTGCACCCCCTAAGATTATGAATATGGTCAACCCAATCATTCTTCCTACTCTCCTAGATCTACTCAACAGTTCCATCTCTTCAGGGGTGGTCCCCCCCGCCTGGAAACAAGCAATGGTGAAAGCTCTATTAAAAAAGCCGAATCTTAACCCAGCAGATCCTAATAACTACCGCCCAATCTCCCTGCTACCATGGGCAAGCAAAATCCTGAAGAAGCATGTCAATCTCCATCTCACTAATTACCTCGAGGAGAACCTCCTACTAGACGCCTCCCAAACAGGGTTCCGCCCCAGACACGGCACTGAGACGGCGCTGTTAGCCGTCACAGAAGAAACTAGGAAGATCTTGGATCGAGGAGGGACAGTGGCAGTGGTCCTCCTCGATCTAAGCGCAGCATTCGATACGGTATGCCACAAAACTCTACTGGCTCGACTCTGATCTTGGCATATCAGGAATCGCCCTAGACTGGCTGAGTTCGTTTCTCAGCAACAGAACCTTCCAGGTCTTTGATGGCGACTCTTACTCTAAAAACCGACCCCTAGACTGCGGTGTGCCTCAGGGCTCCACACTGAGCCCCACGCTGTTTAACATGTACATGAGGCCACTGGGGGGTGTCGTCCAAAAATACGGTATCAAAATCATATTGTATGCAGACGACACCCAGCTGGTGGTCTCCCTGACACAGAAAGGCAGCGTGCTCCAACCAACCCAATCTGGCTGCATGCATGGAGGAAGTCAAAAGATGGATGACAATGTCATCCTTAAAACTCAACGGTGATAAGACCGAGATTATGATCCTCGGCCCCTCTCCCCCCACCACTTATCACCAGCTGTGGCCCTCAAGCTTGGGACCAATGCCAACTCCCAAGGAAAATATAAAAAGCCTAGGAGTTTGGCTAGATAACAAACTCACAATAAACACTCAAGCAACCAAAACAGCTGCAACCTGTTTCGGGATTATCCGAATGTTGAAAAAAATCCTGCCACTACTGGCCTTCGAAGCCAGGCAAGTGGTCATTCAGGGCCTTGTACAATCCAGGCTGGACTTCAATAATGCTCTATACTTATGAGCCCCAGAGTATGTGTTGGAAAAACTGCAAAGAACACAGAACTGTGCCGCCCGCACTCTCCTACAGATCCCTCGCAGAGAGTCAGTCAAGGCAGTGATAAGATCTCTTCACTGGCTCCCAGTCAGAGAGAGAATAAAATTCAAGGCGCTCTGCATTTCGCATCAAGCATTCCACAGAGCAAGCCCGGAAATTAACCATTCACTTCTCTCCCCCTACCACCCTGGAAAAATCTTGCGCTCTACGAATGCACTTCTTGCCGTAGTCCCTAGAATCAAAAAAGCAAGAGCAGGAGGCAGGTCCTTCTCTCTGAACGCTGCCAAACTCTGGAACTCGCTCCCCTTCTCACTTAGAGCCAACCCTACCCTTTTACACTTCCGCAAAGAACTCAAAACACTCCTATTCAGAAACGAATCCCCCCTGCTCCCCCTCACCCTCAGAATCTCTTTCTTTTCCATTATTTAGCGCTTGGACGCCTTCGGGCAGCAGTCGCGCTCTACAAAACCCCTTCACTTCACTTCACTTCACTTCACAGCAGGTAACAGACAAGAAATGCCTTGTTGTGTTACTGGCTCGAGTTTTGTGATAAGATATAGGTTGGATGCTTCTATTGTTCGTTGTAGTAGGCCCATCTCCACCAGAGCCAGACTGGGAACCAAAACCGGCCCTGGCAAACTGATCAGTCGGCCCCCCGGGAGTCAGGGGGGTGTGGCGCTAAGATCTTTGCTAAGGCCGGGTTCGGCCGATTTTGTTACAGGGGGCCGATATTGCTGTCCCCGGTAACAAAAATGGCCCTCCAGGGGCCCAAAACCAGCCCCCTCCCTAGCGGCCCACCAGGGAAACGCACGGTGCCCGCTAGGGCCAGTACTGCCCTGACCTCCAATTTTTGCTCACCCTCCCTTAAAAATGGTACGGTCTGCATCTTACAATGGAGCTACTCCATGTAAAAGGTAACCTAGTGGAGAAGAGGCAGGAGAGTCTCAAAGGAAAATCTTGGTTGTGGTAGAAACCTGTTCCTGTGTGCTATTCCTGTGATGAGGAGTACAATTTCCAAGCCCTTCATTCCACCAGGTAATTGCTCCTCTGAGGGGCCATAGCCAATGTAGAACATGGTGGGGTCTCTCACATAAGCCCTAGTCAGAAGCATTCCTGCAAGAACACATGGTAAAGTTGAGCATCAAGACAGTGGCGGCCGGCATGGCTTATGGGTGGTGAGGCGGGTGTGGGGGAGGTCGTGCCAGGGGGGTATGCAATGTAAAAAAAAAACACTTACCTTGCTGCCAGTTCCACATCCATGCTCCTGCTCTCCTAGTCAGACTCGAGGAACAAAAAGCTCAGCCAGGCTCCCCTGACCAATCACAACGCTGCGTTGTGATTGATCTGAGCATCCTGGTTTGACGCTCAGCCAGGAAATGGGGGCCTGGGCATTTCTCCACGCAGGTTATAAGGCAGCCTCGATGGAGAATAGGGAAAGTGCGCATGAATGTTTTGGGCAGTACGAGAGGGCCAGCAAAACAGTCATGTGCACTTAGGAGTGGGCGAACCACTCCTTCCCTGCCTAACCCCGAGAGCAGAGCAGCTCCGCCCGCAAAGCAACATGAAAACATTAAATAATAGTTTAAAGTTATCATTTTATGTTTCCTTTACTTTGCACTGTTCAAAATCAGTGGGGCAACGCTCCTCCACCATAGTGGAAGAGCCACCCCTGCCTAGATGGGCTGCAGTAGTGCACTTCTACCATACAGTGAACAAGGTCTACATCATATATATCTTATGTAATGTCCTATTACTTACCGGTAATCTTCATTACTGCGGGTCCCGTTGTCCTCGTCCCCTTCATTAATAACAAGTGAGATCTACTATCTCTCAGACAGAAAAAAGAAAGTAGGAATGCTGGTACGCCCCTCCCTCTCCCTATAGGGAGTACATAAGGGTACAGTACCCAGCATGCCTCCTGAACCACCAAGCCCAAGATGAGGGCCGGAAAGCCCGGGAGGGAGGGAGGGATGTAATGAAGGGGACGAGGACAACGGGACCCGGAGTAATGAAGATTACCGGTAAGTAATAGGACATTACCCCCAGGTCCCTCCTGTCCTCGTCCCCTTCATTAATAACAAGTGAGAATACCCAAGCAGCAACCGGCCATCATCAAACAAAAAACGACCAGGACACAGCAGAACAGCAAAACCCAGCAATTTATTGCAAACAACAGCACAGCACAAAAGAAAACAAGGGGATCAGGAACACACAGCCCGAAGAACCCCCAAACCAAAGTTAGTGTCATCCCCCAGAACATTCTGGATACGGTAATGCCTAACAAAGGTATTAGCAGAAGCCCAAGTAGCGGCCCTACAAATTTCCGAAAGGGACACCCCACGAACCTCCGCCCAGGAAGCAGCCATACCCCTAGTAGAACGCCCCTGAACCCCAGCCGGGGGAGGGGAACCAGAAAGGGAATAGGCCAGAACAATAACCTGCTTCAACCAACGCCCAATGGAAGAAGTAGAAGCCCGACCACCCCTGGAGACAGCACCAAAAGAAACAAACAGGGAGTCAGAAAGCCGAAAATCCCGGGTCCGATCCAAATAAACCCGCAAAGCCCGGCAAACATCCAGCAAGGACCAAGGGAGGTCGTCCCCGTCCACCGGAGCCGAAAGCAAAGCAGGGAGGACCAGCTCCTGAGAGCGATGGAATTGGGAGGAAACCTTAGGGACGAAAGAGGAATCCAAACGAAGGACCACCCCGTCAGCAGAAAAGGACTGAAAGGGTTCTCGAGCCATCAAGGCACCCAGCTCCCCCAGGCGACGAGCAGAAGTGATAGCCACCAAAAAAACAACCTTCAGCGTGACAAACTTGATATCCACCTCCTCCAAAGGTTCAAAGGGAGCGGCAACCAGAACCCTCAAAACCAAGGATAGATCCCAGAGAGGAAAAGACGGAGGCACCACAGGGCGGGAGTTAGAAAAACTACGCAACAGCCGGGAAACCAGACCATCCACATCCGGCAGGTTCCCCCAAGGAGCCCGAAAAGCCCTGATAGCAGCCCACTGAGCCCGCAAAGTAGAAACGGACAAACGTCTCTCGAACCCATCCCAAAGGAACTGGAGAACATCCGGCAAAGGACAAACCAAGGGAGACAAAGCCAGGCCAAGACACCAACGCTCAAAGTTGCCCCAATGCCTACCATAGGATTGAAGGGTAGAAGGCTTCCGAGATTGCTGAATAGCCAAGGCTAAATGCTCCGGGAGACCCCTACGCCTCCACCCTTGCCTCTCAACCGCCAAACCGACAGCCGAAGCCGCCGGAGGGGCAACATCGGAGACGACCGCAAGGGAGACGGAAGGAAGGGGAAGAACCATGGACCCTGAACAGCCAACAGCATCAGCGTGGGGAACCAAGACCTGCGGGGCCAGAAGGGCACCACCACCACCACCTCTCGATCCTCCCGCAACAGCCGGGACAGAAAGCGAGATATCAGAACCAGAGGAGGAAAGGCGTACAGCAGGCGAGACGGCCATGGAAGGGACAGAGCATCCACCCCCCAAGAACCCTCCTGAGGAATCCGGGAGAAGAAGCGGGGAAGCTGCGCATTGAGCCGGGAAGCAAAGAGGTCCAGAAAGGGCCGACCAAACCTCTCGCACACCAGACGAAAGGCCACCGGTGTCAATGCCAACTCCAGGGATGCAGGAAAAAAACGACTGAGGGCATCCACCACCCCATTGTCCACCCCCCGAACATGTACAGCCACCAGGGACAGAAGATGGCACTCCGCCCAGCAAAACAACGGGGACACCACCGCGTTCAGGGACTGAGAACGGATACCGCCCTGGTGATTTAGGTAGGACACCGTCACTGAATTGTCCGACCGAACCAACACATGGCGGCCCACCAGAAGAAGTCGAAACCCCCTGACAGCTCGACACACAGCCGACAACTCCCGCCAGTTCGAAGACCGACGACCCTCCAGAAGGGACCAACGACCCTAAAGGCAGTCCGACCCCAAAGTCGCACCCCATCCCAGAGCGCTGGCATCCGTCGTAAGTACCACCGGAGGAGGAGACTGCAGAGGCAAGCCCTTGTCCAGACTGGAAGACAGAGACCACCAACGCAGGGCAGGAAGGATACGGAGAGACACAGGAACAAGAAGGGACAAATCCCCCGACAAGGGATCCCACCGAGACAGCAGGTAGGACCACAGAGGACGAAGATGGAAACGCGCCCACGGAACCGTGAACACAGTGGCGGCCATCAACCCCAGAAGACGTAACCACAGACGGACCTGAAACGACCTCCCCACAAGAAACCGATGAGCCAGAGAACACAGGGTCACATCTCGATCCACAGGCAGGAACACCCGATTCAGATCTGTGCGGAAACGGGCCCCAATGAACTGTAAGTCCTGAGTAGGGGGGAGCCGGCACTTGGGGAGATTCAACAGGAACCCATGGTCCCTTAAAGCAGCACACACTACCGCTGATCCGACAACAACCGCTCCGCAGAGGGGGAATGCAGGAGCCAGTCGTCCAGATACGGGTAAACCATCATCCCTTGGAGATGCAAGAAAGCTACCAAGGGAGCAACCGCCTTCGTAAACACCCTGGGAGCCGACCTCAGGCCAAACGGGAGAACCACAAACTGGTAATGGACCCCCCGAAGGCAAAAGCGCAGGAAGGGACTGGAGAGAGGATGGACAGGGACGTGATAATAGGCATCCTGGAGGTCCAGAGAGCACATGTAATGACCCTGCAGAACCAGGGGAATCACCCTCTGAAGAGTCTCCATTTTGAACGGAATCCGCAACACAAATTTGTTCAGGGCCTTGAGATCCAGAACAAGGCGAAACCCTCCCGTCACCTTGGGCACCAGGAAAATGATGGAGTAAAACCCCTGACCCAACTCCCCCGGAGGCACCACCTGAATCGCCCCTTTGTCCAACAGTGACTGAATCCCCCGAGAAAGTTCCGCCCGTTTGGACGGGCAGGATGGCCAAGGAGTCGGATGGACCCCAGAGTCCGGAGGCAGGCTCGAGGACTCCACACGATACCCCAAGCGGATCACGTCCAGGACCCACAAGTCTGAACAGGAGGACATCCAGGCTGGAAGAAACAACCGAAGCCGACCACCTACCAATGGTCCGACCTCGGACCCCAGATAGTCAGGAACGAGGCTTCGCAGGAGGGGACTTCGCCTTCATGTCCCGTCCCCGACCAGGCTGAAAACGGCCACGAGCTCTGGAAAACTGTCTGCGAGAAGAGGGCCGAAAAAAAGGCTTAGGCTTAGAAAAGGCAGGAGCAGCCGAGGGCATCTTGAAAGAAGAGGAATGTTTCTTCTCCTTAAAAAGACGATGAAGCTTCCCCTCCAACTCCGCCCCAAACAACATGGAACCCTGAAACGGCAGACGCAGGGCAGCAGTCTTCTGGGCAGAATCGGTCTTCCAATCCTTGAGGACCACATTCCGACGAGCCGCTATACAAGCACCCCCAGACAGAGCGGAGGCACGAACCACGTCAAAGGAAATGTCAGACAAAAACTCAACCTGACGTTCGATGTGTGCCAGAATATCAGCGCAGTCAGTGGTATTATCCATAGATCCAAATAAATTCTGCAAGTCAGACAGAAGAGACTGTGCCACATAGGTCCCATAAATACCCGCCCTCAGGGCCAAATGGGAGCCAGAATAAACCTTACGAAGAGAGGCGTCAACCCTCTTATCCACAGGGTCACGCACCACAGCATCTTCGGCCAATGAAGTGCGACCAACCAGACTAGCCACCACAGAATCCACAGGGACCGAGTCCGGCAAGTCCTTCGCCATATCCTGAAGAGGATACAGCTTCGCCATGAAGCGGGGCATCAGAATGCGATCGGGATCCTTCCACTCCCGATCCAAAACCTCCCGCACACTAGGATGCACCCGCATGACCGCAGGAGCAGAATACTGGAACTGGCGAAGGAGAGAACCTCCAGACGAACCAGGCACACCATCCGCCGGAAATCCCATATTTTCCTTTACATGGCTCAGCAAATCCGGCAACATGTCCTTGTCAACATACTTGCCCTTTACCAGATCAGCGTCCAAACCACCATCCTCAGAGCCAGAGGACGAAGAAGAGGAGGGAGAAGGAGGGGGCACACCTCTTGCCCGCGACTTGGACTTATTCTTAGAACCCCCAGGCCTGGAACCACCCATCTCCAGCAAGGACTCCTGGATGAGAGCCTTCAACTTCGCATCACCCCTCGAACGACGCCTGGAGCGCCGGGGATCGGGAGAAGGGGAGGAGGAGGAAGTCGAGGAAGTGGAGGACTCTTCGACATGCTTGCGTTTCCTCGAATGTTTACCCATGGGAAAAAAGCCCCAGCAAGCAGGGCAAACCAGCAGGCAGGAAAACCAGCAAGAACTGAGGAGCCCCGGCAGCAGCAGGAGAAACAGCCACAAATCACCTGCAGCAGCCCACACCAGCACAGCGACCGTAATCCCCAAGAAAAAAGGACGAAATGCAGGGAACAAAGAACACCCAGCGTATTTAAATGCCCCCAAACCGCTATGCGGTACTTACTCCAGGAACCGGCAAACAAGCCTCTCACCGCCCGCAGCCGGGAACCTCAAACGCCTGACTTCCGCTTCCAAAACCAGGAAGTCAGGCAATGGCCGGAAGGAAGCGCCCCAGCAACCACGGAGCCGCCGCACCTCCCGGAGCCTCAGACGATAATGGCCGCGTCTCGCACAGCCCGGCAGCACAGAGACGCGGCCCGACACTGCCTCCATGCCTCCAGAGCCTCACCCCGCCGGAACAGACCAAGACTCCCACGAGCAGGGACAGAGGCGGCAGACAGCGTCACAGGAGACTCCTCAAGCCCGGCAGGAGAAGTCAGCCCGGAAGAACCAGCCCCCACCCGAGGCCAAGCCCCAGGTGAGACCCCAGGAGCCCATCCGCTCCTGGACCTACAAACAGAAAACTGTCGTCAGACAGAAAAAAGAACAGGAGGCATGCTGGGTACTGTACCCTTATGTACTCCCTATAGGGAGAGGGAGGGGCGTACCAGCATTCCTACTTTCTTTTTTTCTGTCTGAGAGATAGTAGATCTCACTTGTTATTAATGAAGGGGACGAGGACAGGAGGGACCTGGGGGTAATGTAAGATTTAATACACGGGGAGAGTAAACTTTTATTACTATTTAGGGTTCGCATTACCAACTCAAAAAAATGTGGATTTGTAATTAACTCACCTTTCTGTTCTTTTATTTTATACATCCCACTAAAAAAGTGAAACCAAAGAGAGAAAGAGAGAGAGAGTGCGTGTGTGTTTGAGCTACAGTATACCCAACAATTGAATCATACGCACATTGTTCATATTCTAAGGTAATGCCATCATATGACAATGTGAAGCATAATATACCCGAGGTCTGTCATTCTTTCATTGTGTGCTCCATTGCTACAATCACAAAGCGATTACCTAATCATAGGCCCATTCTCAGGCATAATATGGTCAGGTGCAGTCCTCACTTACCTAGATATAATATCATAAGCTGAGATACTGCAATCATGTGCTAGGTGCAGTATGGCATGTTCAGATGCAGGCATTAAGTGCCCAAATACAGCAGGAGTATATTCTCTTATCATATTTTCAACACCATCATGATTACAACCAATTACTGCTATGAAGTACCCAGGCACTGTCAACCTTAAAACCCTTTAATCTGACACCCACGTTCTGTGAGTCTCTCCATATGGAGTTACCACACAAGAGGGTGGGTGCTGTTTCTTATTTCCCCCCAAACTTTCACATGGACATTTTGGCTGCTGAAAATAGCTACAATTTGTGAGTGTAAGTCTGGCGAAAATTTAGAATTTTCCACGTAAATTTAAAAAACGATTAACTGTAGTGGGACCAGTAATTCCTGTTACCAGCCTCGTCGGAATTAAATGGCCACAGTGTAATGAGGCTCATATTCAGGGAAAAGTTGCAATGTACACATGCATAAATTAAGGAGCTGCATCTATTGGTAATGTATAGACCTGGGATTCATTTTGATTACTCTAAAGAAATCTGACTAAATATGGTAATTCCACATCACTCTCTGACGCAATATTACAGATAATAATATGATTGTGCCGGTCGCGTAAAAAAGGGAAATCTGTGGGAAAAATCCTACAGCAAGAGCACATTTAGCAAGCATGAGTGGCTGCTTGTGCTGCTGTTTATGTTCTGCTGCACTTAGCGCTTTTTTCGTAGAGCAAAATGCATCCTCGCATTCATTTTGGACACAAGGGGGCATTTTTGCGCAAAGAAAATAGGGCTAAATGCTGAACTACTCTTCTCATGTAAATCCATGTCATCTCGCTGAATGTTTAGGTAATTCTGTGTGATGATGCTACACGGAATTGAATGAGTACCCCCCCACACCCCTAGCAAAGTTCATTTGTTATTGGCTCTTAAATGGCATATTTCACTGCAAGTGTCTAAATGTTACACACATATATTCTGAGTTACATAGGGCAGGCAAATGTACCCAAGAGTACCAATGAAATAAATATGGAAATATAATGCAAGTTAAGTTAACACCAGCAGGGGCAAGATGGCGGCTGTGCTATCACCCGAGTGAGCTGACTCACCAGCACTCTCCTGGTTAACCTCTCCCCCCTTCCTACCTGGTCTTCATGTGATGCAGCAGGGAAATAATCTGCATTGGGTATATCTGGTGATCCTGGATATGGCGACTGGAGCTGCCGGCACCCTCTAGACTGGTCCACTCAGGACCTTTTTTTCTCTGCAGCCATTACAGCTGCTCTCACCCGCTCAATCCTTCCAATGCCCCCAAAGACAACCGCTAGAGGCACTAGGACCCGTGGTCCGCTTGCAGGCTCTGGGAGTCCTGCGAAGCCGGCTGTCGGCATGAATGGCGGAGATGTGGGAGTACGCCAACCGGCTGGTGGTTTGTCTCCAGGATCTGGCGAGCGAGTGGGGAAAAGAGGTGTCCCTGCTCGTGGTCATCAGACGGTCCACGGACTTTTTAAGGCTCAGGCAGGAAGAGTTAAAAATAGCGCAGATACGTCAACTGGCGGTAATGCTGCATGGAAGATCTCTACGATGCCTCAGGAAGCATTCATTCAAGGTAATGCATCTACCTCTTTTCTTAATGGGAGCGAAGTGAATGGGGAGAGTGTCGGAAAGGGTGCGACAGCGGAAGGCTTAAGGGAATCAGTTCTAGGCTTCATTAGACCTGAGGGAAATCTGAATATTTTGAATATTGCAGCAGGGCCATGTGCTGTAGGGGATATAAGATCAGTCAATCAGCAAAGGGAGAGTTCAATGGAGACTGGAACCCCCCAAAATGTTGGTCCGGAAAAAAGGGAGACTGGTCAGAAGCATGGAAGTAGCCCTGGTGAGAGGGATGAAATAGATGAAATAGATGGTGCGATCCCCAGCAGGGGCTTCAAAATGAAGACCAGTCAGATATAGGACCCGTAAAGGAGGGGGATTCAGGGGATACATTCTACTCAATGTCAGATCCCTCTAACTCCTCAGGGGATGAAAGCCAAAGAAGGGATTGGGCAGAAGATGAACAGAGTCATGGGGATGAAAGTGATACAAGTAGTTTGCACTTTGAATAGTGAGAGACGGGAGATAATTCTTCATATGCCCCAGCAACTGTTCGTAAACACAGGGAGCAAGGGAAAACTCTGGCAAATAAGGCTACAGACCCGGTTGGCTCATTGGTGTGGTACTACTCCTTTACCCCTAAACAGGATGGAAGCGAAGTAGCTGCCCGAGGAGCGCCCACGGGAGCTTCAGCTTTAGGAAATCCTGATGAAATTACGCTCTCTATCAACTATCAGAGCATCATGACCCATCGGGAGGAGACTCGAGTAGAGAACTCACACACTCAAGGCGCATGTCGCAAGTTACAGAACTCCATACGTAGGGTCGCAAAGACCTGCTCAGAGTTTGCAGCCAGGATCTGGGAGGCTGAAGCCTGAATTTGGTCACTTGAGGACAAGCTTGCTGTACAAAGAATTCTCACTGATTCCCTGAAAGCTAAGAAGGAAGATACAATGTGGAAACTGACTGACTTGGAGAATCGTTCAAGAAGGAACAATTTGCGGGTTCTGGGTGTTCTAGAAGGCACGGAGGCTACAGACGTCCGGAATTTTGTGGCTGAACTTTTTATGGAGGCATTCTCCAAACGTACACTATGGAACTGGAAAGTTAAATTGCAAAGGGCTCATAGATTTCCTTTTAATCAGCATAAAAAAGGGGCAATCTACTGATACACCCAGAGCTACTTTGATCTGCCAGAGAAACAATATTTGATTTAGCCAGATAGGAAAAGGGCGGCCCGATTTTTGTCAGGCAACAGTAGAGAAAAGGTGGCAGTTGGAGCAATTGATCCCACTGCTTCAGGCAAAGGGGCTGCAGGTCTTTTTGCTCAACCCAGCCAAATTAAAAGTTATATTTAAGGGCAGACACAATTTTTCTCTTCTGAAATGTTAGTGAAAGAGTTTTTCCAATCGATTTAAGGTGGATATGCAAACATAATCTCTTTTTTGGTTCATGTCGATTGTTTGATGTTCACTTGAGGTTACTTTAATGCTAAGATTGGGTCTCTTCTGTTTTTCTGTTGTCTTTCTTGTTTCTCTGTCACTTTTCTGCTCTGCTGGGGGGAGCCCACGGATGGGCTGGCTGCTAGCTCTTCATCACTGAGGACCTTTGGTCCTTATGCCTCATTTAGTGGGAGGGAGGAGGGGAGGTGGAAGGGTGGGTCTGAGGCGGAGGGTGGTTAAGCGGGGTGGTGGAAGTGCAGGTGGGCTAGGGAGGTTAGGTGGGTGGAGATGTTGCTGTTTTTCACGTATTGACATGGCCTTTCTCTGTATGCAAGAACAAATAAAATGATTGCTATAAGTGTATATTCATTGGTATTGTTTGGCAAGACTTGATATGGAGTATGTTAACCACAAGGATGATGGGTAGAATGCGTATTTGATCATTGAACATATGTGGCCTGAATTACAGGAAAAAGAGAGGCATGTTGGCCAAGATTGTTCAATTTATGCAGATCGATGTGCTATGTATTCAAGAGACTCATATACCTTGGAGCAAGCGTGGATGGTTGAAGGATTTGGGTCTTGATGTGTTAGCTTGCACTCGACAGGGTACAACAAGGAAAGTGGTGGCTATTTTAGCAAAGCGAGGCATTGGATTCTGTAAGCGAGTTAAGGAAGACAGTTTGGGACGCTGGGTTATTATTGAATTCATAACTAATAAGCCCCTGTCTCAATCTGTTCCATTTATGGATCTAACTTAGATGATTCAGATGTTCTGAATCATCTAGGTGTAGAACTGGCCTTATGGCCACACCCTGTGATCTTTTGTGGAGATTTCAATATTTATTTAGACATTGATTTTAATTAGATTTAGGATTTTCTATACCGAGGAAGGAAAGGTAGAATTTTTAAGGCTCTTGAATGACTAGTCAGGGAACACAGGTTGGTTGATGCTTGGTATAGACATAGACAAGATGATGCAGTGTTTACTTTTTATGCGGCCCCTCGCTATAAATTAGTTCGTTTGGATTACTTTTTTATCTCCAATCAATAGGCTGAGACAGTCAACATCGAGATCTCCCTGAGGGTTATCTCAGACCATAACCTGTTAGTCATAGAAATACCACTAAGTGGCATTCCAAGAGCTCTGAGGCCGTGGACATTTGAAAGAAAGGTATTGCTGGATCAGTCATATTGTGAATATATGGCCAAGTGGATAATGGAATTTTTTGATATTAATAGAAATACAGGTTCTGAAACCATTGTTTGGGATGCTTTTAAAGCAAGTTTATGTGGTGAGACTCTCAGCTTCTCTATTTTCTGTTAAAAGGCAGTACAGGAGAAAATCAAGAAGTGGGTTAAACAGCCGAGGACGGCTGGGATTGGGCTTCTGAGGAAAAAAGTGGGGGCCAAAATATAGAGGAGTGCCAACAGCTAATTGACATAATCAAATCTAACATACATCAGCACATCGATGAAGAGTTGGCTGCCAAGTATGTGCAGTATAGGACTGAAACATATGAACTTGGAGAAAATACAGGGAGAATTCTGGCAAAGCGATTGCAGCAGCGGGAAGTCTCAAACCGAATTTGCAGGATTAAAGACCATTTAGATCAGGTACAGGATTCCCTGACAGAAATCCTGAATGTATTTCAAAATTATTATAAGCAACTTCACACTGAGGGAGTGTCTCTGTCAGGGGAATAATATTTAGAAGAATTCTTCAAAGACCTAGAAACAACAGAGGTTACACCTGATCAAAATGTTGCCCATGCAGCCCCGATTACTTGGGAAGAAGTGGAAGGTGCTATAACCTCTCTAGCCACTAGCAAGGCTGTGGGTCCGGACGGCATCCTTCTAGAATTTTTAGAACATTCCGGCAATCACTCCGGCAAGATATTATATCTTTATTTCAATTGGCTCAAAAGTGGCATTATTCCTGATTCCTGGCGAAGGACAACTATAGTTGTATTTAAAAAAGAAGATAAGCCTGAACTTTGTCCATCTTCATCCAGGCCCATTTCACTCATTAATTGTGACAGTAAGATTTATTCCAAAATAATAGCTTCCAGGTTGGGAAATGTCATCACCCCTTTGGTTTCAATGTGTCAGCATGGGTTGATCCCGGGGAGGGATAGGACAGATCATGTTAGACGTGTCATGTCCCTTCTTGACTGGGCTCAAGCCAAGGAATCACCGCTCGGGGTAATCCTGCCGGATGCCAAGAAAGCGTTCGACGGGGTCTCCTGGCGGTTTCTGTGGTCTGTCTTACGATAGAAGGGGATGTGTGTCAAATTTATTCAAGTCGGTTAAACACTTTATTTATCACCGGTGGCTGCGATCCGTATCTCGGGGCAGGAGTCAAACTTATTCAATATCCGTAGAGACACTAGGCAGGGGTGTCCATGTTCTCCCCTGCTCTTTGCTCTATACATTGGCCCTTTTCCCAACTAATTAGAGCTGAGCATGAATATTAAGCCATTCAGAGTCAATGATATTGAGTATAGGACATTGGCATATGCGGATGATATTGTGATACTTACCAGCGATGTCACCTTGGCACTGCCAGAAGTGAATTTTTTGGCTGAACGGTTCGGTGTCTTCTCAGGGTATAAATTAAACATGGATAAAACACAGATTCTTCATTCAGATAGTATGCTCCCTGTAGGTCTCCCACATTTCTTTGAAGCAACATAATTTGGGATTAAGATTACACCTGTAGTAGACCAAAGTCCCGAACTGAACATTGTGCCAATGATAGATACTGTCAATAGAAAATTGGAGAGGCTAGATCATTTGCACCTTTCTTTGCAGGGGCGAATTAATGTCATCAAAATGTTGGTCCTCCCTAAATTTTTATACCTTTTTAGGACTGTTCCTCTTGAATTTTCTCTATCCTTTTTAGTTAGGGTAGAGAGAATTTGCTGTAGATTTCTCTGGGGGTACCGCAGTCCAAGAAGAGCAGCTAAATGGATGACTCTTTCAAGACACGGGATGTGGGCTGTGCCCAACTTCCTTTTCTATTACTGGGCATCTATTTTGCAACATATGGAGATTCTCTTAGTTGGGACTAAGGCTGAAATCTCGTTGGCTGCCGGACCAACTATATATGAAATAGGGCTGGGAAATGAAGCAAAGGGTTGTTTGGTTAGGATGCTAAAACCCAATTATTATAAAAAGGACCACATTTCAAATACTTAAAGAAGCTTATAATGTCTGGAGACAAGTACAGTGCAAACTGAAGATTCCAAACCTGAATATATATACTCCATTCTCAGCTTCCGGCATTTTGCCACCAATTTTTCAGGACCAAACTACGTTCAGGTGGGCGAGCAATGGAATTTACTCTCTGGGTGACCTTTGTAATGAGGGTCAACTTGCCTCATTTACGAATTTACAGGAAAAGTTTGGTCTGTGTAAATGAGATTTTTTAAAGTATTTACAGACCCTGAGTTTTTTGGGTGGAAATGTGCACGTGTCTGTTTTAAATTTTGAAAAGATATGTTTGGTGGAAATAATACGAATGAAATCCTGTATAGGGAAAATGTATCAAAATGTGCTGGAAGCTCTTCCTGATGATATTGGTGTTTTGAATAAAAAATGGGAGAGTAGGTTTGGGAAGGAAGGAATAAACATTGGGGATTTATTGGAATTATCAAATCAGATTTTAATAACTGGAAGTCTTAGGAGTCAACACTTTATGTCTGTTTTCGATCTCTATTACACTCCAGCAAAGATAGCTAAATGGGGTGGAACGAGGGGTGGGAAATGCAAAAGATGTGGGTTGCAGTTTGCTGATACTATACATATGTTTTATTCCTGCCCTAGGTTGGGTATATTTTTACAGGATGTTGAATCCTTTTTGGTTACTGTCCTAGGGGTTTCAGTAGCAATCACGTCAGATCTTATAATTTTGAGAATGGAATATAATATGGTGGGAAATGAGAGGCCGAGACCCAAGATGTGATTCTTGTTCATTGCAATGGCTATCGGTCTTTATGTATTACCTTCCAATGGATACGTTCCAAACCCCCTACCTTTCTTAATTGGCGGTCAAGGGTACTGCCCAATTAGAATCCTCACTATATAAATTAAGAGGACGAAGGAAAAGGGAGCTGGGGCGGAAAATCTGGGCCCCTATTGCCGGATGGTGGCAGTAAAGAAGGATTAGGCAAAAAAAAAGAAATCTAAAATATACAATTTGCTTATCTGTTGATGGAGATAGATTGTAAGACAGGCAGGGACAACATTACTCTGTTTCTCATCCTGTGAGTCCCTTCTTTGATCATGTTAATAAGTGAGCCATTGAAGTTTATAACAAACTACTGTATTTATTGCACTGGAACTTTCTTTCCTCTTTTGTAAGATATTCTGGCTGGGGAGATATGTGCTTTTACTTCTTGTTTATCTTGCATGAATTGTTTGGTTTTAATCGAGAATCTTGCACTGTACTTTGTTTCTGGTCTTTGCTATGGTGTTTTTAGTGATTAATGTATTGTTTCTTGTCGAATTGCCATGACTTGTAGCAATCTAACCTTTCTTGTATAACGGGGGAAGATCAATAAAAAAATAAGAATAATAAGTTAACACCAGCAAAGAAGTAACTTCTTGGAGTCAACGAACATTTAAAAATGACCTCCCCACACATATTTATGCATCTCACTCACACCAAAATAGATCAAGTGGTGAGTAATGTGTGGGGGAAAGAGAACTAATTTCTCTGCTTGTTACAGGTGTGTATCGAAAATATGTACAATACATGAAAACTACAGTAGGTATCGTCACAGAATTCATAGAACGCACAATACACACAAGTATTCTTAGTAAAAAAGGCACCAACGTTCAAGCTATGTATATACACAATGTACGTCTACAAGTTCATGATGTTTACATACTATGAAAGTTGGTGCCTACTTTACTAAGTGGCATGCTGGCACATGCATCAAAGCTTTTTGTGATCGCAAATGGTGCGATTAGCAAAAATCGGCCGTTTGCAATGGGTCAAGGGTCAAGGCCCTCGCAATTTGAGGATTCGCAATTAATTGCGAGTTCTTGAATTGCAATTGCAGTTAAGGAATCGCATTTTGCGATTCCTTAAATGCAATGCAAGAACCACTTTGAAGTAGCGATTTCCCTACTAGGGGTCGCAAATTACCAGGAAGTTGAACTTCATGGTAATTTGCAAAAACTTTGAAAAATGCACTAAAGTGCATTTTTTAAAGTTGTAGGTTACACACACAAATGTCCTTGGGACATGTGTGTGCGCAACATTTGTGCACAGATCAATTTCAGGGGGGCAACAGGGTGTCTTTTTGACACCCTTGCACCCTTGAAATTGCATGCGCAATTTGTGAGGATCTATTAGTACTCACAAATTGCGCATGCAATTTTCCATTCATACCTATGGGCCTGTGGGAAGCCATTTCTTATTTGCGAATGGCAATTTGCAACTCGCAAATAAGGAATGTGTAGGAATCGCTATTTTTTTAGCAATACCTACATGCATAGGCTTTTGCGAGTCCTTAATTGTGATTCCTTAATAATCGTAATTATCCTAGCTTGATGCATGTACCTGATAGTATACTAAGCATACATGTGTACTATGTATATATGTATATTACAGTGGTGGTAGCCACTCTGTAGTTCTGGTTACAAATCTGAGAGATAGGAATTCCTCAGATTTTTGATTGATAATAACTTTGTCACAGTTTGATGAATCTTGTTGAAACTTTGCAGACCCATTCCACATTGACTGATAATGCAAAGTTTCATGGTGATTAGCTAAGGGGGGTGCAAAGAAAAAAAAGGGGTCCCCAAATACGTTTTTCCACTAATTTATTTTCCAAAGATATTTTTTACACAGATGTAGCGTCAAAAAACACTGAACTGATTTTCATGAAATTTGGCAGGAATATAGATTATGGTGTGGAAAGGATCCTTTCTGCAATTTCATGAGAAGTATACTGCAGTAATTTTCCCGAATACCGTGGTACATGGTGATGACAAAAAACAATATTATTGGCTAATGAATGCCCTCCATGGCCGGTCCGAAGTCTAGCTGTGAACGGGGCAGGGTTATGTGTGGGGCTAACTACCTTAACCAGAAAAAGAATCCTAGCTACAGAAACATCAATCAAAAGACATCTCGTCCTTGGGAGGAGAGGAATCTTTTTCACTGAGACCTTTGACGTCTTGTAGTGAAAGACAGTGACCCCAGGAAGCCACATAGCCAATCCACCTGCTTTCGACCAAGACCATCACCATTGGGACATAGAATGTGAGGACCATGCACAAGACAGGCAAGAAAACTCAAGTGGCAGCAGCCACCGACATCCTCAGCCTCATCACCCATACAGACACAAACCCCAACCACCTGCTAACCACCTGGGACCAGCTCACCTCTAAAAAAAAACACCACCAACATGAACTCCGTCCACTCAGGAGCACTGATGAACCCCTGCCCCACCACATTTTCAAAATTGGGAGGAAGATGATCAGCAACAAATTTACCACCATCTTAAATACATCCATCGCCATGACCACCTTCCCTGATGAATGGAAACACGCTGAAGTCAAACCCCTCCTCAACAAACCTGAAACCCTCAAGGGAAAGGAAAAGAGGAAGGCCAAGAAACACCTGGTAGCGAGGCCTTGATGATGACTGCAAGGAGATGAGCTACACCTGAAGTCCGATTGAAAAAAAAGCCCTAGCCAGGAATGGTTAGAGAGTCCTTGTTGATGGCCTATATCCCAGGAGGGGTAGTAGGCGTAAGCTAATCTAAGCTATCGACTGCCCTTACAAAAGTAAAAGGCAGCCATATTACATTAGACCACACCTTATCTGTGTTCTGGGTTTCGATTTGAGATATATGTTAGTACTATGTTTTACACCTAAAGGAAGGCCTGAGGTGCTTTACAAAACTGGTAGTATTTAGAGAAAAGTGTCTATGCTGTTAAATATATATATTTTTTAAAGGTAACAGTGTCCTGTGGTACTACCTAGGATGTACCACAGTACCTTTTGAAATAAAAAACAATAATAATTTATAACAAACAATAAACCAATAAAAAACAACAATAAACAGTATTTTTTTTATTGTTTTGTTATAAATCCTTTTTTATAAAGATTTCACAAGTCACCCCAGTACTCCCTAGATAGTACCGCAGTACTTCATTACCTTTTAAAAAAATATTTAGGAAAACAATTGTTTCCCTAACTATTCACACTTTGGAAAGTGCTGCATATCTTCCTATTGGTGAAACACATAGTAATAACCTCTATCTAGTGTAGAAACTAGGCACTCAGCCATTTTGTTTCTACATCTGTTTACAATTCGATGGACAATGCAAAAGACACTCCACAACATGCCACTCCACTTCACTGTATGGCACAGCACTCCACTTTACAACATGCCACTTCACTCTATGACACACTACTTCACTCTATAACACACCACTGAACTCTACTCTATGACACGACATGCCACTCCACTCTGCGCCACTCCACTCTACACCTCTTCCCTCCACTGTAAGACACTGTACAACACAACACTCTATGACAGGACACTCCACTCTATGACATGCTACTCAACTCTACGCCACTCTATTCTACAACATGCCACTCTATGCTACGCTAACCCACTCTACGGTATTCCAATATATGCTACTCCACCTTACGCCACTCCACTCTACGCTCCTCAACTATCTGCCATGACTCTGTATGCCACAAAACTCTACACCATGACACTGTATGCCATGATACTGTACTAAACGACAATCTACAACACAAGACTGCATGGCACTCCACTCAATGCCACTCAAGTCTACTCCACTCTATGACACTCTACGCCCCTCCACTCTACAACACTACTCCACTCTAAGACAGCCTACAAAACTCCCTCTATGCCACTCCACCCCCCTTTACCCCACTCTACTCTATGACACACTACTCCACTGTACTCCATTAGTCCACTCTATGCCACTCCACTCTAGCATAGTCTACCAGACACTACTCTACTCTATGCTATACTCTACTTCACTGTACGCCACTGCACTCTACTCCAATCTACACCACTTTCCGATACTTTACAACACACCTCTCCACTCCACTGTATGACATGCCACTCCACCCAATTGCACTTTACCCTACTTTAAGCTGTGCCACTCAACACGAGTCCACTCCACTCCACTCTCCAACACTTAACCCCACTCAATGCCAATGTATGACTCTCCACTCTACGTCTCTCCACTTTACAATGCTCTACTCTATTCTAGGTAACTCCACTCTACAACACTCTACTATACTCTGTGCCTCTCTACACCTCTCTACTCATCTCTATGCCCCTACAGTTCACTCTACAGCACTCTATTCCACTCCATGCCACTCTATAGCACTCTACTCCACTCTGCGGCACTCTCCGCAAGTCTCTCTTCACCACTCCACTTTACTCCACTGTACTCTATGACATTCTCCATTCGACTCCACTCTACTCTACGAAACTCTAGCCACTCCACTCTACCACACTTTACAACACTCTACTCTACACAACTCCACTCTACAACACGCTACTCCACTCAATGCCACTTCACTCTATGACACATTATAACCCTTTCAAAAACTTTCCAGCACTCTGTGACATGCCACTCCATTCCACTGTACAACACACCACTCCAATGTATGACACTTTACTCGACTCTATGCCACGCCACTCCATTCTACGGCATGCCACTCCACTCCATGACACTTTACCCCACTCTACACTAATCCACTCAACTCAACTCCAATTTACACTACTGTCTGACACTCTACACCACTGCATGACACACCACTCTATGCCGCTCCGTTCTATGACATGCTACTTCATTCTATGCAACTGCTGTCTACAACACTCTACCACAGTATATATGCCACTCTATTTCACTTTACACCCATCCAATCTAAACCACTCTACAAACCTGTATGACACTCTACTACATGCACTCCCCCCTATGATACTCTCCTCTATTCTACTTTATGACACTGCACTCAACAGCACTCTATTCCACCCTATTCCACTCTATGACACTCCACTCTATAATACTCTAGTCCACTTCGAGCCCCTCCTCTTTAATTATATTTGATATTTATTTTTATTTTTATAGAGCATGATATTTGCCCAAGGGTGTCTTGGCGTTAGCTTCTGCGAAACAGTGGCTGTAGGTTGTAGCTGACGAACTCCTGAGGCGGAAGCTGGGAGCCACGCTCATTTTTAAAAATAGTAAAACTTTGTATTGTGTTTTCACTCTGTTTTAACTTGCTGGAAAGCCCTGACTCACCTGATCACCTCTCCCCGCGCAGCTGAGTTAGACGCTGCAGCGGGTCGCAGAGGGATCCCCGTCATCCCCGAGGAAGCCCTGAGCCCAGGACACGCCCACTGCCTCAGGCCACCCCCCCCCTCCTTCCTATTTTAAGATGTGCCTTCCGCGGACGCGCCGGCGGTGCGCCGAAGGCAAGCCCGTCTGCGCCCATCCGCTACCGAGGGGGACCCGGGGCCATACCCCCTGCATCTCACTCCTCACACACAAGGGCATACAGCTCAAACACCCTTCATAGTATGAGAATTATAGAGACGCAGGGCTGTCTACACACTTCTATGGCCACAGAACTGCCACTGATCTGTCCGGGGTGCAGACACACATTCAACGACAGTCAGCCGCGGCTCACGAAACAGGAGTACCATATGCTATTGCTAAATTGCAGGTCTCTACCCAAACACAGGACGGAAATTGCTCTCATGCTAGAAGAACACATGCCAGACGTTTTTCTGACAGAAACTTGGCTGACACCAGATTCCGAGCCGGATATTGTAACAGCCCTGCCCCCAGGCTTCCAAATCGCCCGGTTAGATCGGGTTGAAGGGAGAAGAGGAGGCCTAGCATTCATATTTAAAGAGCAGTATTGCTGCCACACTACCCCCGAATCTATCCCAGACTGTGAGAGCCTTGCTTTCAGTATTGATTTTTCCCCCAACAACTGTTTCTCCGGCATCGTAGTCTACCGTCCCCCGGGCCTGCCCAAACAATTTCATAAATCGCTCCCAGCCATTTTCGCTGAACAGGTCACTACTAGCTCCAACTTTACATTGTTAGGCAACCTTAATCTACACTTTGATACCTTTCGCGATCACATAGTTATGGAACTGATGGACGATCTAGCGACCCTTCAGTTAGACCAACGGGTTGATGTACCTACACATATCAAAGGTCACTTCCTGGATCCAATCTTCAGCAATTGCACTGAACTAGTGGTCGGTCAATCTATCTGCCTGCCCTGGACAGACCACTCCCTCATTCCTTTCACATGGACCACGTGCAAATCTTTACCCCCCATCCCCCTGGTCAGGAATTCCAGAAACTGGGCCAGACTACCAGTTGACCTCTGGCTCCACAATCTGATGCACACCTGTCCGCTTCGCAACGAGGACCCGAGCATAGCCAACCAAGAATATTAGGACTGGATATTATAATCCCTTGAAGCTACCCTCCCCATCCATAAAGTCACATCAAAACGACCACATAAAACTGCCCCCTGGTTCTCAAAATCCCTCAGAGATAAAAAACGCCTCTGTAGGAAATTAGAAAGAAGGTGGCGCTTGGACTACGCACCAGATGCAAAAACTCAATACAGAGAGGCAATCAACTCCTACAAAAGCGATGTAAAATCTTCTCAATCTGCCTATTTCTCAGGAAAGATCATGGAAGCTAAGTCCAAACCTAAGGAAATCTTCCATATAGTAAAAAGCCTCACTAAAATCTCTACTTCGACCACGCCTCCTGCCAAAACTTCAGCTCACTGCAACGACCTGGCAGAATTTTTTCACCCGAAGGTTAACCTAATCTATTCCTCCTTCCCGGCTGCAGTAACAAACCCTAGTGCACTGGGACAGGGGAATCTGGAGGTGGTGCCCCTCCAACCTCTGGTAACATTAGATCATTTCCCTCTGCTAGATCCCGAATCCTTGGACCGACTAGCTCGTCAAGTAAAATCAGGATCACCATGCGATCCAGCCCCGCCAGAGAAAATGTTGTTAGCTAGCCAAGTCGTGCTTCCCACCATAATGAACCTCTTAAATGTCTCCATCACCTCCTGCACTGTCCCGCCTGCATGGAAAAAGGCCAAGGTCCGGGCTCTGCTCAAAAAACCTAACCTCGATCCTGAGGATCCCGCAGCTACCGTCCGATCTCCTTGCTCCCATGGATGAGCAAAATTCTCGAGAAACATGTCAACATCCACCTAACTGACTTTCTCGAGAATAACCAGCTGTTAGACGCCACTCAAACAGGCTTCCGACCTAAGCACGGAACAGAAACCACTCTGCTAGCAGTCACTGAGGAAACTCGAAAGATCTTAGACCAAGGGGGATCAGTGGCAGTGGTCCTCCTTGACCTGAGCGCTGCTTTCGACATGGTCAGCCATGTCACCTTGCTCAGTCGCTTATCGGACGTAGGAATAGTAGGCGGGGCACTGCAGTGGCTCGAATCATTCTTGAGCTCTAGGTCTTTCCAGATTTTTGATGGAGATACTGTCTCAACAAGCAGGCCATTGAACTGTGGAGTCCCGCAGGGCTCCTCCCGAAGCCCTGCGCTTTTTAATATCTATATGAAACCACTGGCAGAGGTTGTTCGTCCATTTGGCATTAAAATCATCTCATACGCGGATAACACTCAGCTAGTGGTTTCTCTGGCACAGGAGGATGGCCAATCATCTTCATCAGGACTATTGAAATGCTTGGAGAAAGTTAAGGGATGGATGGCATCATCCACGCTTAAACTCAATGGGGATAAAACGGAGCTGATGCTCCTGGGACCCACATCTCCGGTACACTTCAACTCTCTCTGGCCTCCCTGCCTAGGCAACCCCCCAGCCCCCAAAGACAACATAAAGAGCCTGGGGGTCTGGCTGGATAAGGCTCTCTCCTTCAACACTCAGGCCACGAAACTGTCCGCAACCTGTTTTGGTCTTCTCCGGATGTTGAGGAAAGTCCTCCCTCTCCTGCCTATGGAGGCCAAACAGGTAGCCGTCCAGGGCCTGATTCAATCTCGGCTGGACTTCAATAATGCCTTGTATCTCGGTGCTCCGGAATACACATTACGAAAGCTGCAGATAATGCAGAACTGCAGTGCCCGAACACTGCTCCAGCTGCCCCGCAGACAATCAGCCAAACCTGGGCTGAAAAAGCTGCACTGGTTACCCGTACGACAAAGAATCGCCTTCAAGGTGATGTGCATCTCCCACCAGGCATTTTGGCGCACAGGTCCAGCAATTGGCTGCCAACTAATAACCCAGTACCACCCCACCAGAAATCTTGGATCAAGTCAGTCTTTTCTGGCCTCAGTGCCCAGAATAAAAAGAGCAAGAGCTGGTGGCAGGATGTTCTCCCTCAATGCCGCCAAACAATGGAACTCCCTTCCCCTCCAACTCAGGTCCAACCCCAACCTCCTCTCGTTCCAGAAACAGCTGAAAACCCTCCTGTTCAATGCCCACCATTAATTCTCCTAGCAGAACCTCTTCTGTTCAGTAAATACACCTTCTATCAGCGCTTGGATGCCCCAGGGCAGCAACCGAGCTTTATAAATACATATTTCATTTCATTTCATAGCACACCATATGGAAACCCACATCTTCTAAGAATGGTGAAAATAATCATGTCTTCAAATGTTTCCTTGAGGTCATTAAATCCTGCTGGGCTCTGAGGTGTGCAGGTAGCTGGTTTCAAAGTTTGCAAGTGGAGTATATCATGCTCATACCAACCAATGAGGCAATGTACACTCCAGGTACTCCAACCATTTTAGAAGTTATTGACCTAAGACATCTTCCTGGATGATATCAGACAACTTTACTGTTTAAGTAGGCTGGACCGGGATTATGGAGGGCTTTGTGTGCTGTACAGAGTGCCTTTAAAACAACTCTCTTATTTATTGTAAGGCAGTGGAGCTACTCCAGGGACTTGGTAACTGAATCATATTTCCTGTTGTTCTTAATAAGCTGTGCAGCAGCATTCTGCACTGTTTGCAATTTTTTGAGGGAGCTCTGTTGCATGTCCAAATAAAGGACATTGCAGTAATCCAATCTTGTTATAAAACCAATGAGATGACCACTGTTTTATGCAACTCAAAAGGAATAAAGGTCAATATTTTTCATAAAATAGATAGTTTGTATAAGCATTGGAGACCAGCCGAGCAGGACTGGGAAGCAAAACCGGCCCTGGCAAACTGCTCGGCTGGCCCCCATGAGGAGGAACAGGGAGGTGCGGCTGAGCTGTTAGTGCCAGTTTCAGCCGATTTTGTTACAGGGGGGCGATATTGCCAGCCCCCGGTAACAAAAACAGCCTCCCAGGGGCCCAAAACTAGCCTCCACCTTGGCGGCCCATCGAGGAAACGCCCGGTGTCCGCTACGACCAGTCCGGCCCTGGAAACCAGCTTATTAGTCTGGTCAGTGAAAGCGAGTTTGGAATCAAAGATTTTTCCCAGATTTCTTACCTTCGGGTCAGGAATATGTAAAGGACCCAAGGACTTAAGCCACCAGGAATCATTCTAATACGAGGTGTTCCTACTAAATAAGAGTAACTCGTGTTTTTCTGAGTTCAATTTAAGGCAGTGCTTAATCATCCAACTAACCACTGCTTGCATACAACTATTGAAATGTCGTGCCACCTCCTCAATGCTACTGATGATAGACACAACACTTTGGGTGTCATCAGCAATGGAGAAGGTTGAGAAACCAAAATATCTATAAAGTTTTCCAAGTGGAGCGACATAAATGTTAAGTAGTGTAGGGCTGAGCGATAACCCTTGCAAGACACCACACAGCAAGAAAAAAGGGACAGAAATATAATCTCCCAATTATATAAATTGCTGTCTTTAGCAAAGGAAGAAGCTTAGGAGACTGTATGCTGAACCACCAATTCCTATTTCTATTAATCTCTGCTTCAGGATGACATGGCTCACAGTGTCAAAGGCTGCGAACAGGCCCAACCGGACCACCGCAGCCTTGCCACTGTTCGCCATGATGTACCGTATCTCCTCTGAGGCTACCACTAATGCTGTCTCAGTACTATGAGCCATTCTGAGCCAAATTGGGCTCCATCCAGTAGCTCATTATGCTCAAGATCTTCTGAGACAGCGAACTTTATATATTTCTCTAAGATTTTTGCAGGTAGAGGAAGGTGAGAGATGGGCAGATAGTTCTTTACTTAATGGCACTCTACGCCATTCTACAACACTCTACCACACACCAGAAAACACCACTCCACTCTATGACATGCTACTCCACACTGCGACACACCACTACATGACGCTCTACTCTATCATACACAACTACACTGTACCACACCCCACCCCACTGTACGACACGCCACTCCACTCTACGATACTCTACTCCACTATATGCTCCTATATTTTATGACATTGTGCTCCACTCTACGACACTCTACTCCCCTCCATCCCCTACATTCCACTCTGCAACACTCTACTCCACTTTATGCTTCTGTATAACACTATGCTTCACTCTGTGCCACTCTACAACACTCTGCTCCCCTCTATGACATAACGCATCTTCCTCTATGCCACTCGACCCCACTCTACTCTATGACATACTATTCCACTCTACACCACTATATGCCACTAGACTCTACAACACTCTTTGCCAGTCCACTCTACCACACTTTACAACATCCTACTCTGCTACACTCCACTTTACAACACTCTACTGCACTCTAAGCTTCTCCACTCTACGACACTTTCTAACACTCTACGACATGCTACACCACTCTACAACATGCCACTCCAATTTATGACACTTTTATAGACTCTATGTTACACCACTTCACTCTACTCCACTCCACTCCACACCACTCTATTGTACTACATGCCACTCCACCCCATGATCCTTTACTCCAGACTACTCTATGCCACTCCATTCTATTTCACTCCACTTTACTTCACTGTACAACACTTTGCTCCACTCTACGCCCCTCCACTCTAGGACACTCTATCCCCGTCTATGCAACCCCACTCTATAACACTCTACTACACTCTCTGCCACTCCAAGATACTCTCCTCCACCCCATGCCCTTTCACTCTAACCCACTCCATTACACTGTATGACACTCTACAACAAGCCACTTGACTCCTCTCTATGACAGGGAATTCCACTGTATGACATGGCACTCTACTCTGGGACACACCACTCAAGAACACTTCACTCTATGACACTCCTCTTCATCCTACTCCACTCTATGCCATCCCACTTTACAACACTCTACTCCACTCTGCTCTATGACATGCCATTCCACTCTACTCCATGGCACGTCAATCCACTGTATGGAACTCCACTTTTCAACACTCTGCTGCACTCTATGCACCTCCACTCTTCACCACTCCACGCTATGTCACTATATTCTACTCAACTCTACGCCACTCTATGCTACTCCCCTCTACAAGATTTTATGATAGTCTACTGTACACCACTTCACACTACAACACTGTACTGCACTATATGCTCCTCCACTCTAAACCACTCTACTACACTGTATGACACTCTACGACATGCCGCTCTACTTCTTTCTATAATGAGGCTCTCCACTGTATAGCACAGTACTCCACTCTACAATTCTCTCTTCGACTCTATGCTAAGACATTCCACTCAAAGACACTCAATTCTACAACATTCATTTTCACCATACTCCACTCTGTCACTCTGCTTTAAAATTACTACAGCTTGCGTCCCTCCATACACCGTGTGAACTTGCTAGCCATACTACATGAACTATAACTCACCCATCTACTATGCTCAGCTTATACCCTATCATATTACATCACTTATACTACATGAAGCCATAGCATTTATAGCCAGTGGTGGCTGGTGAAATTTTAAAGTGATGAGTAAAAGTTTGGGATGAATGCCCTGTGGTGGACAAGCACGGACAGCGAGCCAACAGTCCCAATGAAGTTTTGGGGGGGTTATCCCCGAGAAGGTTTATAGAAAGGGCAGGCAAATGGTGGATTTTCAAGTAAATTTGAAAAAATAAAGAAGGCTGGACTTTAAACATTGAAGCACCTTAAAAAATGCTCTATATCTTACTGAGATAAAATTGTTCAACAATTAGAGCAGGGTGTAAATTGTACAGTGCGACAGGCATGGTTTGTAATTATCTTACCTGCACTCAGGGTTGTCTCTGCACTGCATCTGGACCAGTTGGTGAAGCTGAAAATCTACTTCCCATATTAATTATCATATAACAACGGTCTGACACACCTGCACAGCATGTGCTTGCACCTCCCACTTCCAGGTGTGACAGGCCTTTAGGCGCTGCTTAACTCAGAAGCACTTGGTTGTGAAGGGAGAGGGACTGAAGATTAAGTAAAATGTCTCTAGTTATGAAATATTTGAGTTTTTTTTAAAGTTTGTTAATCTAGCTTTTTTTATTTGTTGCCATTATCCTTGAAGTTGATAACTCTGTGACTGACTTAACATCTTCCATAGAACAGTAATAGTCTTATCTGGAAAATAATATGAAGGCTGCCTTTCTTTTTTTAATAACTAAACTGGTTCTTCAACACTAGTGCATCTTTGATGATTGCACTTTGAAGTTAGCTGAGATAGGCATCAGAAAACAAGTAGGTGAACTGCAGTGCAATAATTGTTTTGGATATTTTTTTTCTGATCCCTGGGACTCTTATGGTCCCAAACCAACACTTCAGTCTGCTCAAGCCGATCCTGCAGGCCGCTCTTCCTTGATATACACAGCAGCCCTCGTGGTCTGCGTGGTTGTACGACAGCACAATGCAAGGAAATAAATCGCAGGCCTTCACCAATCATTTTTACCATGCATTTTGTACTAAGTATATGCGTTTACAACGCATGTCAGTGCCACACATTGTTCTTATATACAGAAACAATGTATTTGTGGGGGGTGACCCCACACACACCCCACAACTTACCTTAAATGCGTGGTAAAGGCATGCGTTCTAAAAGCATGCATGTGGTAAAAAGATGTGTGCTAAAAATGCATGGTAAAAGCCCAACAAGGTAAAAACCTCGTTATAAAGGCTGGTTCCCGGTCTGCGCCAGGGATGAGCCCAGAAAAAGCTGTCCCTTCCATGGTTCATAATGTGCGTCTTAAATTTCCTGCTTGCTCCTGGATGCTAAACTCAGCCTTGAAAGAGCCCTGCAAACAGACCCACCCAGGGCAGCATCGAGCCACCTCATGGCAGTGCAAAGCCATGTTAGAGGTGGGCTGCCTAAATGACCAGACACCCTTGCCTCCTGGTGCTGGAGGAGGGCGGATAAATGGTTTATGTGCCACGTCCAGGCAGTCACAGATCTGTTTGCAATGTTCACGGGCAGAAGATGATGAATTTAAGTGCGTTGACGTTTTGAATGTGCCCACTCCCCACAAGTAATAGTTACCACTTTGCAGCGCTAAGCTTATAAGCAGGGCTTTAAATGGGATGAAAAAACTGGAGGATCTCTCAAAGAGGCGTGGCTAATGTAATCAGTGGCCTAGCAAGGGAGGGCAGTCCGCCGCAGTTGGCACAAGTTTTGGGGGGGCAGCCTCCCCCCTCTTGCCTGCTGCCAGTGCGGGCAAACGCAGCAACCCGCTCTTACATGCGGCCGCCTCAGGGACCGCTATGGACAGCCAAAGGTCTACCGACACCACTGCGCATAACTGAGAGCATGACTTAAAAACATCTCAACTAAAAATCTGTACTTAGCACACTGTGCCTCCAGATTGGAATTTTGTTGCTTTTCTCACTGCATCAGATATATAATACAAGTACCACTACACCTTCAACAAGCCAGGATTATTGGCTTTGCCGGTGGTTGTTAGTTGCATAAGATAAATAAGGAACAAGTGTGGCTTCATTCTATATAATATTGAGAATGCTTCTGTTCTGAAATGATGAGACTGTGAAAGAACTATAACGAGTCTCTTCGAAGTTACATCAAAGGAGGCGAAGGGTGGCACTGCTGTGAGTTAAGATTTGTTTTCCTACCGAGGGTGAGGGCGGACATGGAGAGCCCGACAGAGACCCATCTCTGCTCCAGCTTTTTAGAAGGTTCGCGCTGAGCACAGGCAGGACCTGGACCACTTCAAGCCCTGATTATAAGTAATTTAGGAGAACCATAGAGAGGCATCAAAGAAGGTTTTTAATTGTGCGTCATTTTTTGAGATCCACCGCCACTTTTCCCAGGTTCTGAATGTGCTGCGTTTTGCCCCTAGGCAGCAGTGACCGACACAGGCTCCTGTATGTATGTATGTATGCTCCACAGTACTGCTTCAGGCAAGGAGGGGACCCTGCTTTGCAGCGTCAGTGATGCCTGAAGCTCGGTAGGCTGACCCAGGCCCTGCACCCACGCCTACATTCTCTGACAAGGGAGCAGATTCACAAGGTCTGACGCATCTCTGCAAATCAGCAGCGATGCGCCAGAAAACTTGCGACAAGCAAAACTACCCACGTGCCACCACGAATGCGGCGCATTTAAAATGCGGCGCGCCGTGGTGCACGGATAGGCAGATGCATGTCGTATCTGCAGGCGTAAGGTTGCCGCAATGCTAGAGTCGTGTACTGGGTGCGACGAAACTCCAGCACTGTTCCAACCCAGCCTATCTCCAACATGTTGGGTCTCGACTTACGCCTGCTTCAAGCCGGCACAAGGTTTTGACGCAGCGGCTACGGAAAAGTGACTGAGTGAAATTTTGTAGATTTCACTCAGGCACTTTTCCAAGGCTTTCCTGCGACAGAATGCCCACACTGCAACGGTACGCCCACATTATAACTGACGCAGATATAATGTGGCGTAGGGGTTTGCGGCGTGACGCATCTCTCTAGATGCATCCTGTTGTAAATCGCAGCATGGCGCTTGCCTTATGCCGCCCTGCGTCACAGAAGTGACTCAGCAGCGCCGCAAATGCGTCGCAAGTGCCTCACAAGTGCCTCATAAATGTATCCCAAGATGTATTGTAAATTCCCTATTTGTGGTGCTGGCGCTGATTTTCTTTTAAGTCTTTGTTGGGATTGTGTGTCCTTCTCTATTAAATGATTTCAAAAGAGAGGGTACCCCACTTTCACCAGGGAACAGGGTAAGAAGACAGCAAGTCAGAGGGAAATCCCTGGGGTGCACTAGTTAACTTCACATACCAATGTAAATATACATTTACAAATACACGGGGGAGAACCTATAGTCCACTGTGTTCTGGGGAATATATAATAATTTCCACAAAGAAATGAAATTGTTCACAATCTAATTTTATTAAAAACCATATATCAACAAGAAATACAAAATAAAGAACCCCTAGTGTAGCTCCCCACATATCTACAGAGAAGGTGCAATTAACTACTCTTTGAAACGAGATACCCCAACCAAAGAAGTCCTGAAGAAGGTGCCACAGAATCAAATGTACTGCACCGAAACGCGTCAACGCATTTTTTCAGATATAGAGAATCCAACTAGGGCCCAGTAAACACTGGATGTACATGCATTACTGTCACTGATGTTTACATAAGCTAAAACAATATAGGCCTGTGGATCTACTGAGATATAGTGGCAGAGACATCCAGAAGCCACAGCTACACTAGGGGTTCTTTATTTTGTATTTCTTGTTCTGTGTTTATTGTTCAATAATTGCTGAAATGCTATACACATGTCTTTCTTTGTCCTAAAAAAAGTTTGTGTATTTTTTAATTGTGTTTGAGATATATTGGTTTCTAGTGTTTCTTATTCCTCAAAGAATATTTCTTTGAAATTTAATTGTCTTGTATTTTAATTGTTCAGATATATGGTTTTTAATAAAATTAGATTGTGAACGATTTCATTTCTTTGTGGAAATTATTATATATTCCCCAGAACACAGTGGACCATAGGTTCTCCCCCGTGTATTTGTAAATGTATATTTACATTGGTATGTGAAGTTAACTAGCGCACCCCAGGGATTTCCCTCTGACTTGCTGTCCTTCTCTATTAAGTCTGGCTAATGATAGGATTAGAGCTGGTGATGAGCAGCGGCCTCACTGGTGTGAAGACTAAGGGAGCAGGGTGCGCTCATGAAGCTATCGATGGGAGTGATTCTTGAGACACATGTGCCATGCCAGCGTGACGTGCAGTAGCAATATGCTCCCTTCTTTCTACTCTTTGCTTTTTTTTCTCTCTGATTCATTCTCGCCCCTCTTCCTTGCTCCATCGTCCGTCTTCTCCCCCCACTCCCAGTGCTTCAACTGTCTTTGGTCATAGCTAGTGATATGCAAGCACTTTACATAAGGTGACGTCCCGTTGCAATCTTCTCTTTTGTCTTTGCGTTTTCTTGCATCTACTGTCATCTCCTCCCTTCTTCACTTCACTTTCAGCACTTTGAAGGCACCTAATTGAGCTAGAGAGTGGGGTGACCATCTCACTCCATGTCAGCAGACCGTTATGTTTCTAATCCTGGGTATTTCTAGCACAAATCACTGTTATCCGCTATTAGTCCTGCTGGCAACGCAGACTACAACACCCAGAATGCATGCATCAACCTCTTTCACACACAAATACAAACATACGTTTACACAATCACTCTTAAATTTACTAGTCACATTAGTACATCAATGTAATATTCCTATCTGTTTTCAAATATCATTTACTGTTCTAGTCTCTGTAAAATTATAAATTACTGCAGGCAGACACCAAGATGAGGTTACTTCACTCTTTATTCCGGAGCGCCGGGAATACACACCACTCTCGGCAGCGGTCGGCGCCAATAGCTAAGATGGCCGCCTTCCGCTTCCGCTGTCCCGCTTCCTGTTCCGTTAAGCGGAACACTAGACCGCTACCACATATCTCCCCCCTTTAATGCAATATAACACAACAAAGCTTAGGTCCTTACTTCCAGTCCATGTCAAAGTCCTTGTACTTCTCTGGCACCTTCACTGTTCTCCCAACTCTAGTCTTTACCATACCAACATCTCCTTCTTCGTCCTGTTCCTTCCTGTCCACTTGTCTTCCGGCAACTTCTCCTTCTTTGTCCATCACTTCCTCACTCCGCTCTTCCTTGCACCAGCTCTTCAGCCCTTCACTTGTACCTTCTTCTCCATCGCTGTCTTCCACTTGCTGCGCTCCTTCTTCTACATTCTCGCTTCGCCTTCCACTACGTTCTTCTTCGCCTTCATCTACTACATTCTCTGCTCCTTCCTCTGTCTCACGTTCCCACTTTAGGATCTTGCTGTATTTGGCCATTCTGTCCTGCGACCACACTTTTCCATCACTGAGCAGGGCCGATCGGGCGTGGAGCTCTAGTACTTGTAACGGTGGTGAGAATTTGCTTTCCCCCTTCCTCTTGAGGATCGCCAGTTTAACTCTTACCCAGTCGCCCTTCTCCAGTTCCACTCCTTTAACGTTGTGTCTTTTATTGAAATGTGTCGTGTAAACATCTTGTGCTCTTTCTAGATTCCTTCTGACCACCGCTGGGGACCACTTGCTTTGTACCACCAATTTCCTCCATGCCATGTTGTCTTTGGTGAAAGCCTCTCTTCCTCTCAACACCTTGAAAGGGCTGTACCCTGTGCTCCCCGGGGTGATCCGATAGGCCCAGATCATCTTTTCCAGTTCCTTTTCCCAGTCTAGTCCATCGTTGATGGCCGCCTGAATGGTACCCAGGATTACACGATTGAATCGCTCCACCTGACCGTTTCTGGAGGGATGATAGATGGGCATGTGTTTCACTTCTATTCCATTCCTGTCAGTGAAGGCAATCCATTTCGCCGAGGTGAATTGCGGCCCATTGTCGCATATGATGATCTTTGGGATTCCTTCCCTAACAAACGTGGCGCGAAAGAAGCTCACCACCGCCTCCGTGTCTACGTTCTCCATCACCTCTACTTCCGGCCACTTGGAGTATTTGTCAATGAGAACCACCGCATACTTCTGTGTCCCTGTTTTGTTGAGGATGGGGCCCATTATGTCCACCGACACCATTTCCCATGGTCCATCTGGTACTGGGAATTTTCCCAGTGGCGGCCTTAGCATGCTCTGTGATTTGTCTGCCTTGGCACACGATTCGCACTGCCGCACGTACCTCTCTACCTGCGCATCAATGGCTGGCCACCAGTATGCTTGCCTGGCAACGGCTTTGGTCTTGGTGATGCCCTGGTGCCCTTCGTGTAATAGAGTCATCAAGTGTTCCAGTATGCCTTGTGGAGGCACGACTTTGTCACCTCTCAACAGAATTGTGGGATTCTCAGCCAGCGACAGTTCATCCCTTACTTCCCAATACCTCTGAAGTTCTTCTTTAAGGTGTCTCTTCTCCGGCCACCCATGGATCACGTATCCTTTGATGGCTTCCAAGTCGACGTCTTCTTTGTATGCTTCTTCCCACTCTTGGGCACTTATCACCTTCTCGGTATCCTGAATGGTGGCCACTACATATCCTTCCCATCTTTGTTTCTCCTGGTTAACTGCGTCTTCCATGGATGCCGCCCTGCTAAGGAAGTCCGCCACTTTGTTCTGCGGTCTCGGTATGTGTTCCACCTCATACACAAAGTCCAACAGCCTCAGTGTCATTTTAGCAATTCTAGGTGTCGCATGAGCATGACCACTGGAGGTCAGCACTCGGACTAAGGGCTTGTGGTCCGTCTACACCAGGAATTTCGCTCCCCATAAGTATTGCCGAAACCTTTCCATGGCCCACACCACCGCTAGCATCTCCTTCTCAATGACGCTAAACTTTTCCTCGTTTGGCGCAAGTGACCTCGAACAAAACTGACCGTTGATGTCTCGCCACTCTCTGACCGTTGCATCAGTACTGCCCCCAGGCCACGGTCGCTGGCATCCGTCGTGAGGATTGATTCTGCACTGGGGTCAAATCCTTTAAGGGGAATGGCAGCACTCATTTCCCGTTTCAGAGATTCAAATTCAGTTTGTTCCTCCTGGCTCCATAGGAACTTGTTCTTTTCTTTGAGTAGCTGGCGTAGGAGATGTGTTTTCGTGGCGAAGTGGGGAATTAATTTGCTGTAGTATTCGGCCATTCCCAGGAATGACCGAACATCCTCCTTCTTGCTTGGGGTGGGGGCATCCAGAATCGCCTTCATGTTGGCCCTTTTCGGCTCGATCCCTTTTTCGCTCACTTCGTGCCCTAACCACGTGACAGACTGTACTCCAAATTTACACTTAGACCACTCCGCTGTCAGACCGTTGTCCTGCAATGTTCGTAGCACCTTGTGCAGTTTCTCGTTGTGGTCATGTATGGTCCTCCCCATCACTAAGATGTCGTCTTGGAAGAACTGCACATCTTCTATGTTCTTCAGTAGTCTGTGCATCATCTTCTGGAAGACCGAGGCCGCCGAGGCCAGGCCAAACGGCATCCTCACGAATTCATAGCAGCCGAAGGGCGTGATGAACGACGTGAGATGGCTGCACGATGGATGTAGTCTTACTTGGTGGTAGGCTGACGATAAGTCCACTGTGGAGAACCACTTGATGTTCTTCGTCTTCGCCAACATCTCGTTTATGCAGGGTAAGGGAAACTTATCGATGACAATGTTTTTATTAAGTGCCCTAAGGTCAACACACAGCCGGACCTTACCATTCGGTTTCTGGGCTACCACCAGAGGAGAGAGCCACTCCGCACTCTCAATGGCTCTGATCACTCCTTCCTTTTCCAGTCTGTCCAGTTCCGTTTGTACTGCATCTCTGCATCGGAACGGAATGTTCCTTACCTTGTGCACCACTGGTATTGCTCCTTCCTTCAACTTTATGAGGTGCCTGTACTTTGCCAGTTCACCAATCTGTCCGTTGAAGACTTTGGGGTATGCCCGTCGCCAGGAGTCCACATCGTCTTTCTTGTCTAAGTCCATCAGCAGGATTTTCTCAATGCCTCCTGGGTTGAGTTGTATCCCTAAGGCTCCTTGATCTCTCCAGCTCAGTACAGAAGGGCCTTTCTCCGCGACATATAACTTGCAATTTGCATGGCGGCCCCTGAACTCAAATAGGAGGGGACAGTACCCCAACATTGGAATCCTCTGCCCTGTATACGTAACGGGTTTTAAGTCCATCGGGTGTAGCTTTCCTTCGATTTTGGGTGCAAACTTCTCCTCCCACACCCTTCTCTGTATGATGGAGATGGGAGCCCCGCTGTCTGCTATCATTTCCATGGGTATCTCTCCTATGTGCATGTCCAGTCTGGGTTTGTCAGTTTCTGATCCTTCCATTTCCAACACCTGGACATCAATATATAGAATCTCTTCCAGGTCTTCCGGTTCCTCTGGGTCTTCTGGTTCATCTTGTTGCTCTTGGTCCACATACCTGACCATCGTTCCTTTGGGCTTCCGGCGGCATACCTTTTCGTAGTGCCCGAACACTCCGCAATACGAGCATTTGGCCCTGAATGCCGGGCACACCTTGTCGTTCCCCAGATGCGTCGTGCTTCCACACCTGTAGCAGCTTAGTCGTCCTCCTTTATTTGTCCTCTGGTCCGTCTGATTGGTCTGGGCAGGTCGTCTGCCTTCCTGATTCCTCTGTTGATCTCTTTGCCTCAGTCGCTCATTCCTCCCTTGCGTCATTATCTTGCACACTGTTTGCGCTCCTCCTGCTTCCTTCTTGGCCGCTTGCGCGCAGCGTTTGGACAATTCGGCCTTCTTCACCATTGCCCATATTTCTTTGAGGGGGGCGTCTCCATTTACCCATAGTTTTTCTTGGACATGGGTGCTGGACGTGTGCATGATAATCTGGTCTCTGATTAGATCGTTGTGTAGCGCTCCAAACTTGCAAGTGAGTGCTAACTTCTGCAGGGCCACGACGTACTCGTCCACTGTCTCACCGCTCTTCTGTTTCCTCTGGAAGAAGTTGTATCTGTCTATCGCGACACACACGACAGGCCTGTAGTGTGCGTCGAGGTCAGCAATGGCGTGGCTGAAGACGTCGGTGTCCGTAGCATCTCTCTCCCCTTTGACAATGGTATCGTAGACTCTAATCCCTTCTGGGCCTAGGTTATGGTTACCAGGCCAACCCTGGAAACATTCTCCTCACTCCCTCAAGCATCTATAGAGGAAATTATGAATGCGGTCAAATCAGGATCTCCTATGGACCCTTGCCCCCCAAGCATTCTTAAACTAGCATCTGATCAGGTAGCCCCGGTGCTTACCCATATTTGCAACACGATGTTCCAGACAGGTGATTACCCTAAAGTCTGGAAGAAAGTCATCGTGAAGCCTCTTCTAAAAAAATCAACATTAAATCCAGCAGAGTTAAAAAGCTACCGACCCATTGCCTCGCTTCCTTATCCCTCTAAGGTATTTGAGAAGGCAATTAATATACAACTTTCCAGCTTTATTGATGACAACAACCTACTAGATGAGACCCAATTTGGGTTTAGAAAGGGTCACGGCACCGAGACCGCCTTGATAAAAGCAACTGAAGAAGTTAGAATTATTCTAGACCAAGGCGGTACAGCAATTTTGATACTCTTAGATCTATCGGCTGCCTTCGACACGGTCGATCATAACATCTTGATCGACCGTGTCGATGCCATGGGCATCCAAGGCAAAGCTAAGACTCTTCTGGCATCTTTTCTATCAGACAGAGAACAGTCTGTGAAACTGGGTAGCTATTATTCGCCTGATTTCACCTTACCTTGTGGAGTTCCTCAGGGCTCCTCGCTAAGTCAGACGCTTTTTAATATCTATGTATCGGACTTAGCGAGGGTAATCAAGTCATTCGGCATAGGAATAACATCATACGCCGATGACACTCAATTAGTCCTGGCTATTCATAGAAATGGAGCTGCAGTGGCCGCTAACTTCCAGGAAGGAATGAAAGCAATTTGCACTTGGATGGACCAGAACTGCTTAAAATTAAACTCCGACAAGACGGAGGTCATGCTCTTTGGTGATCTGACCCCGTCTTGGTCACCAGTCTGGTGGCCAGCAGAGCTGGGAGATCCTCCTCTCCAGGTGCTAAAAGTTAGGAACCTCGGAGTTCTATTCGATAATAAGCTTACTTTCCATAGCCATGCTAATGCAGTGGTTTCAGCGTCCTTTTATACCTTAAGAATGGTAAAAAAGCTTCTCCCTTTTCTTCCTCCAAACTCAGGTAAAACCCTAATGTCTACACTAGTCCTTTCAAAGATTGATTATTGTAACGGACTATGGCTGAATGCACAGGAACAAGTCATGAATAAATTACAACTAGTGCAAAACGCTGCGGCAAGAATTTTAACCGGTACACCCAAATTCTCATCCATATCTCCCATCATTCGCCAACTTCATTGGCTGCCTGTGAGAAGCCGTACAAAGTTCAAGGCCTTGTGTATCATTTATAAAACATTGAACAATACCGGACCAGACTTTTTAAAAAAATCTATCACTCCCTATAAACCCAATCGTTCCTTACGCTCTGCGGCATCCCAGCTACTTCATATTCCACGCACTAAGAAAGCCACATGGGGCGATAAACGCTTCACAATTGCTGCTTCTAGATTGTGGAATGAGCTCCCCCTTAATATTAGATCAAGCTCTTCCCTACTTATATTTCGGAAGCACATTAAAACGTGGCTTTTCAACCAGTAAGTTCTGTAGGAGCTCTCTGCAATCTCAACGAACTCTAGCGCTGAGACACTGGAAGGTATTTGTGCGCTCTAGAAATGTTATAAATAAATAAATAAATAAATATGTAACAGGATTTTCTTCCTTCTCTTGCTGGAGAATGGCGCACCTCCTTCCTCTTCCAGCGCGTCGAGGTAGTTGAGGAAGTATCTTTTCCAGTCTTCCCACTGCATCTCCGGTTCACCGCTTTGGCTAGGAATGGCACCAGTTGGGTGTGGGAGGATGATTGGACAGCCATGTTGTTGGCACCTCTCCGGCCAGTCCGGATGGGGACAACCCTTCCTGGGGGGCTTCCCGGTGTGGTCTGTACGGCCGTGCCTCTCTCTCCGAGATCCTCGTCACTGTCCTCCCCTTGTGACTCTTGCGCTGGATCAGGTTGGGCCAGTGAATCCTCCCCTTCAGCAGGCTTAGTAGATCGTGGCCCCTTTGCGCCTGCACGCTGCTCCGCCAGCTTGCCTGGTTCAACCACCACACCACCAGGGTTAGGGTACACCACTGCCTGCTATGGGCTCCCCCACGGTGCGGTTCTCTCCCTGCAGCTTGCACCACCACCTTCACTGTGGGTAGAGGTATTAACGTCACTGTGGGCCCCCCTGCTGGGACACTGACTGCTTCACTGGGGCCGGAAGACACTGCACTTTTCTTCTTGACCCCTAGGGGCTTGCAGGCCTACCTCCTGGAAATGTGCTCTTGCACAGTCAGCCAACGCGAGGTTCGCGCCCTTTTTCTCCCTCCTCGGGTCCTCTGCCACGCTCCGGGTGCCGGCTGTGAAAACTCTTCGCCGGTCACGTACTTTTGTTTCTCCTCGCGGTGTCTGGGGGGTGGGCTCTATTCCCCATGCCTCGTCGCCATTGTAAAATTATAAATTACTGCAGGCAGACACCAAGATGAGGTTACTTTCACTCTTTATTCCGGAGCGCCGGGAATACACACCACTCTCCGCAGCGGTCGGCGCCAGAGCCAAGATGGCCGCCTTCCGCTTCCACTGTCCCGCTTCCTGTTCTGTTAAGCGGAACACTAGACCGCTACCACAGTCTCAACTCTATTTCGAGCACCAGAGTACTGTTTAAATGAAAACAGACTTTTAGGTCCCTATTACGAGTTCCTTAGAGGTCCCTATAAGGCCAGTCACAGGGCCCCTAGACCCAGCAGACATTCTAAGGTCCATTGAAACACTGTAGACCTTCGCTGCGAAATTTCAAATGCCATAAACCGAAATGTTTGGAGGAAACCGAGGGGCAGAATAAATCAGCGAAACTCAAGAAGGAAAGCTTCCGAGGAGTTAATCCCAGGACAGGCTGTACACTGTGTCAGAAGCCGTGATTCGGGAGGGTGGGGAGGCGTCTTTGCTCCCGCATCCACGAAAACACCTCCCTCCATGGCACTTTATTTTCCTGTACAGGTGGCTCAGAAAGTGTGCTGTATGCAGAGGCCTGGCGGGCTGGAACCTTCCACCCCCACGCTGAGCAAGGAAGCCTAATCGTCTCTCAGAGCCAGTCCTTACACTTCTGTCTTGCTGTTAGGTTACCTACACATCATGAGAGTAGTGCCAGGGTTGGCTTGAGAAGCCGAGGTTCAATGCTCCTAAGGAGGGGAAAGGGGGGCGGGAGCTGCAGCTGTGATTCCCCCCAGCTAAGACGGTACACTAATTGAGCATGTCTGAGAGAGGCCTAATGCACATGTTGGGCTGGCCGCAGAAAGGCTGCTGTCCTACCTGACATGCACACTGCCAGTTTAGCTAGTGTGTGTCACTCTCTGTGTCTATACTGAAATTATTGTTTAAGCCCCTCCCACAGGAACTTCAACAAACAACTGGCCCACAGCGGCTGAAAAAAAGCTGACAGCTGCCACTGCTGCCATAAAATAAAAGAAATTCAATGTATACATTTAATACTAGGGATGGAGGGGCCAATAATAGAGTCTGGGGGGGCCACATATATAGGGGAGCAATACCCCGTGCCCTAAAAGAGGACATCCCTGTTAATAACAACATTGATAACATCTCAAATGAAATCATTTATGAGAACACTGTTCATGAAACAGTACAAAAAACTGAGATCAACTGTTGCACTTCACTTGGCAGTGGTGTGTGTTGGTAGGCAGCTCTTTCTCTGCTCCAGTTTTCACCCGTCTTCAATATTGTTCACCTTTTCAGTTTTCCTTTCACCTATGCATGTAATATCCTTTAATAAAAAAACCTGAGAGTGGGTACCATGAGGTCTTGCACTTGGGGAGGTAAGAGAGACATTGAGACTTGAGTACAGGTTTTTTCCTAAAAATCACCCTGCCGTTTAAGAAAAATGTTGCCGTTTAAGAAAAATGTTTAATTTTTCTTTTGTTTGTGCTCACCTGCTCTAGTTATGACATGCTTCATCATCGAGTCTCATCCTGACATCTTAAAACCAGGATGGGCTCGCCCGTATTTCAGGGAGCACTTTGAATATTTCCAGCTCGGGTCCTTAGAAGATAATAAAATGCCTCAAATCAACCTTGGTATTCCTTCATTAGTGGTTGTTTGGATATTGTTAACAGGGGTTCCATAAAAGGGGGGTAAGGATATTATGGTTCAATTACCTTAACAACCGGTTGACATGTTTCGGCCCTATATCTATATCTAAGAGCCACTTTGGTCCAGGGCTTTCATCAGTACACAAACAACAATGCCCTTGGTTTAATTCCATGACATTGCAATATAATACTCATTTCCTGATGTCAGCGTAATCACATCCAAGAAAAATACATATTTCAGCCACTGTGGGTTCCAGGTGATAGAATTCCATCTAATTTAATGCATTGATTTGTGATTGGTAGTAGACTTTAAACCGAAACAATTAACAAATCTATAGATGCTTCAGAACGGAAATTTTCATCGGAATTATGTGACACTGGAGGACCAAATTATCAAAAGGATTCTGAGGCAAATTAAAAAGAAATAACGTACACACACTCATTAGGTTCCACTCAAAATTGTATTAATCTATAAATACTGAGTTCATCTTTCATTGAAACAAAGGAGCATTTCATTAACACTGTCACTGTTTTAAAACGTGCCATATGTTTCAGGTCTACTCTGTTTTCATACTATGCCACCTCTATAAATATCGTTTACACTAATAAATAGCTCATTGCATATGTATCATTTATGCGTCTCACTAAGAGGCACTTTCTAACAGATGTCAAAAATAGTTGTGATACATTTATACTTAGAGCACCCCTGTGTAATAGCTTGTACTTGAGTCTGCTGTGTTCTAAGCATGAATTTCAAGGACATTCCATGAGAGGAATGTGTATGAAAAAAAAAATACTTTTTTACCCCTCGTTTGGGTTTGAAAATGTAGGAGTTTTGTTGATTGAGACAGACAAAAGTTCTTCTCCCTTTGTCGGTATGGGGTTCCCCTTCTGTCTTGTGTGGGTGTGGTCTCTGCTCCCTCATCTTTGCTGTTTGTCCTTGAGTCTAGCACCCGGTCCTTCGGGTGTCGGTGGACCTGATCCTGTTCCCCGGTGGAAGATGGGGCCATTCCTCCAGCTAGGTTCAGACCTCTTTGTGTGTTTGAAAAAAGAAAGATATTCCTTGGTGAATAACCTTGAGCTTTGCTAGGAATAGCAGCATATATTGCAGTTGTTGGAGGGCTCTTAACTTTGTCTTTATGGAGGGAAATGTGCAGAGCTTCATTTGACCTCTCAGATGTAGTCACAGGAACACCATGATTTTTGAGTTATCAAACCGTACTTCCACTTTGCTACATGCCTCTCGGAGGATCATATCTCTGTCTAAGAAGTTGAGGAACGTCACTTTAATGGGCAGAAGAGGAGTTCCTGGGGGAGTTAACCACCCAGGGCTATATGTGCCCAATCTATTGTAAAGCACGTTGAAAATTGATCAGAGGGGAAAATATCCTTCAGCCAGTTTGTCAAAAATGGATTTGTATGGATACCTTCTACCACCTCTGGAAAGCCAATGAAGCAGAGGTTGTGTATTTGTGCTCAATTTTTTTCATCTTTTCAATATGCCGCACAGCATCTTTTTTTGTGCTGCGTAGCTCCTCCATCCGTTTTATGATGCCTTGTTCCATATCCTCTGTTTCTGGAAGTCTAGTTTCAGCCACTGTCACCCTCTCTGAAACATTGCGCAAATCTTGAACATTGCGCAAATCTTGGCACAGGAGGGAGACCTCTGAGCATACCTCCACCTATCTTACCCTCCAACACCTCTCTTAATGACTGGATCACCTGTAGTAGTGTAGCGTTATTCGGCATATGGTGTAGATCTTCCTCTGGACCAGCCAAGGGGGCCACAACTTTGGTATAGCGGTCTACCTTGCCCTGGCTGGACTGCTTTGTGTCTTTGCCTGTCACCATGACTCTAGGAGTCCACTAGGCAAACCAGTGGATGGGAACAGGATGTGTCTTTTGTCATCAGATCTCTTGTAGCTGTTACTTATTGTTGACTTTCAAAGTCCTCAGAGATGTATGATGCCCATTTGGGGAAAGGTTCCCCTATATCCATAGGGCAGAGTGGGTAGCAGTCAGCCCCCAGCGGCACTTTCATTGCAATGTAGGCCCCAGGCAGGGCCTCACTGATATCCCAGGTGATTTTTCCAGGGCTCAACCACACGCTCGCTCACAGTCTCTGCTTGGTCCACCCTCTCACCTGCAGATTAATCCTGGCACTCATGAGTCCTCCTTGCAGCTGTGTCTGTGTGAGGTGCTGTTATTGCAGGGTCTTGTGTCCGTTCTGATGGCCCTGTATAGTTCCTACTTAAGGTGATTTATCCGCTGCCTAGGTCCCAGTAGTGGTGGTGCAGACGGCAATCAGCCCTGCGGGGAGGATCAAACAACGCTTGGGCAGTTTTGCAGCAGGTCCTCTCTTCCAGTCCAAGGGTGTCCTCTAAGGTGTTTTACCACCAGACAGGTCCTGGCCCCTCAGCTTAGCTGTGCTCCCCTGAGACCCCCTAATGTCCTGACCCTGTTCCCCAGAGCTGGGCTTCAGTCACGCTGCCCCTGTTGCCCACAAGACCCAAGTGGTAACGGCCGGGTTCCACTGCGGGCACAGGTAGTATGCCATGGGGCCGTGACCCCCGCAAGGACCGCCTCTTCTCTCTAGCTATGGGGGGGGAGGGGTCACTCACTGCCCTAGTGCTGGGAGAACTACTGCCTCAATGATAGTTCCAGGGCTCGGCAATAGTCCTGCTCGTAGTCTTTTTGGGGCCCATGTGGGGCCCAGGGGATGTGGACTGCTTGCCTTTGGTCCGGTTCCAGGCGTACATGCTTCCCTCCAAAAGCTATGGGTCCCGGCCAGGCATGGTGTTGCTACTGCGGGACCGTGTGTCTCACCAGATGTTCTCATATACTTCCAACTTCTGGTGTTTTCTCACTGCCGCAGCCACAACAGCAATGCAGGCAGCAGTAGGCCAAGTGGGAGTATCTGGCCACCTCGGCGGTTTCACAGTGGGCCTCCTCCGCTGGTCCAGGGGTGCTCCCAATGGTTTACTCTCACCAGAAAGAATCAGGACCCCTTGGCGCCACCATGTGTCCCTTAGGTTTGCCTCTGCACTCTGCTTCTTTTTAATGCCTCCAGGGCCAGGCTTCAGCCACACGGCCCCTGTCACCTGCGCAACCCTGTGGTGAGAGCAAGCCCTACTAAGGCACAGCCACTGTGTCGCTAGCTGGGCACCCCCTATGAGGGCTGTTCCATCTCTCTGGCTCCGGAGGGAGACTCTCACTGCCTTGGCTCAGAGAACACTGGTGTATGCAGTTGGCCTGGTCGGTTAGCCGTTCAGTCAGCATACACCGCTATCTTGTGTTTTCATGGCCTACCCGGGCTTTGGGGATAGCAAATGTCGGATTACTGCACCCCCAAGGTCAGGAGTTAGTAGCTGGAACTTCAGGGCTGCAGCGCCATCCTTCTTATTACCAGGGCATAGCTGGATGCCCCTTGTGGAGGCAGGATAATGTTCGGAACAGTTTTTTCACAGCCGGAGCTCACAGAGAGTGCCATGTGGGGAAGTGTGGCTCAATGATTAGACCGAAAGACCCTGATGCAGAGGTCTAGCCCGGGACCAGGGTTCAATTCCCCGCCTCGGCGGGACTTGAGCTCAAAATTCCACGGACCTGATAATTCTCGCCTCGGTGCCTATTCCAATCACGGAGTCCCACTCTGCAACTCTGGGCAATAGCTTGCTTAATCTCCACAACGGCCCCCACAACGCTAAGGATGCCTGGCCTCCACCTTGGGGGTGCCCAGGAGTGGACGCCTCACAGGGAAAGCCAGGACGCCCCTTTGCTGGGGCATCTGCGCGCTTAATAAATCCGGATAACATAACATAACATAACAGGATGGGTTCCACAGCGGTATTCGTACAAGCGCCTTGAGACCCTTGCGGGTGAGTAGTGCGCTATATAAGTATCAATTTACAATTTTACAATTTACAATTTACATGTTGTCGGCCATGTCCCTCACCCAGGATATGCACATTCCATTAATGTTTGCCTGGGTGTCTCATTCCAGAAGGGGACCAGAATTCTAGAAATCATTTCACATCTGCCAAGGTGAGTCAAGTGGAACAAACTTCAATATTAACATGTATGTATCTGGTATTTGTACAGCACAAACCTAGCCAAAGGATGCTAAATGCTGGAAATGGTCAAAGGCAAGCATTGTCAATGAGTGATAGAAGAGGCAGCTATGCTCTGGGAGCAGAAAGCCATCGGTTGTTGCAATGTAGTTACCACTTTGACAAGATCCATAGTGGATCTGTTCCACAACGACTAGCATTGAGTCGACGTGTGCAAAAGTCACATGATTTGTTTTTATGTGAAATTTCGGGAAACATATTCGAAATTGTGTTTAATTGCGTAAAATGTAATAGTATAATTTCGGTTATTTCGCGTAACGCTCCAAATATAACGTTTGGACCTGTCAACTTATTATTAGTATTATGATTTTACAAATAGCACTTCTACAGACAAAACAGAACTGAGAGCCGCAAAAATAAATTGAGAAATATAGCAAACTCTTAAAATATATAAATTGTACGAAATCGTAGTTTGGTACAAATTAGCACCACTCAGTCAGTTTATGTAAACCGGCCCATGATATGACATGTTTTTGATGCATACCGGTGTAGCTCTTGGAAAACATTCTACGTCACCCCATATTGGTGAATAAGATTGCACTCTTAAAATATATAAATTGTACGAAATCGTAGTTTGGTACAAATTAGCACCACTCAGTCAGTTTATGTAAACCGGCCCATGATATGACATGTTTTTGATGCATACCGGTGTAGCTCTTGGAAAACATTCTACGTCACCCCATATTGGTGAATAAGATTGCACTCTATTAACGCTCATCCCTATCTTACATATCATAAAGACACTCCCTGAGGCAGAACAGTTCCTTCTCCTTCAACCAAGGCAGACAACGGAAAACTATCATTTTTGTTTAACATTTTTTTTGGCTCGCTTGTCACAGAACAAAGACAGGAAAATTACATGTTTAATAGTTTTACAAGCAGTAGCAGTTTCCTCAGCCGTCTCACATGGATGCCCTTCAGGCAGTGTCTCTCTAAACTTTCCAAGTAAGACTCTTGGCTTTGACATGAGTTAAAAAGAAGCATCAAGGGAAACGGGTGCTGATGTCTGAAGCTCGGTCTTGCGAAAAATGCATTTAAAGGAAGCTAATTAGGGGCGTAGGGCTGGTTTGGATTTATTGTGGCCCCTTTCCCCAGGTCAGGACACTGTTTTCCAGCTGGACTAGAGCCAGACCTCTGCGACTCTGACACCAGAGGGAGTTCTGATTGGCTGAGATTTCCACAGTCCCGTCCCAGGAAATTCCATAGCAGACGTGGCTTGGCTGGTCCTGCTACTTTAGCTCTAGTCCTAGACTTCTTGGCTAGTCCCCCCCTTCATTGTGGTGTTGACATGCTCCGCGGCGATGATGTACGCCAACCCCAAACCCTCTCAGCTCCCATGTGGCAGCCCCATTAATTACAAAAAACTCAGAGACATGAAGAAAAATGTTAATATAAGTTCAAATATGTACCGTAACCTGAATCACAGGGTTGGGGAAATGGTACTGATCATGGGGAGAAGTTGGATGTTGAAAGGCGAGGATGGCCGCAGGAGCAATGTCAGTCAGGAGACCATGGCAGGAAGGCGCCAATGACCCAGGTCTGAAAAACTTCCCTTTGAATCCACATAAAAGATAGTCTTTTATTTGCACAAGACTTGTTGCCATGTTGTCCTTGGAAAGGTGGTCTTCCTCACAGGTTCAGTGGCTTTTATTGGAGTAGCCCTTAGCATGCACAGACCGTGCTTGGAATATGCGTTCGGAGACCCATGCAACTACTTCCTCCTGATATGATCCAATAAAAAGATGTATGTGGCTCTGAGAACTAATGCTCAGCAACAACGTTTTCTCCCTACAACAGAACTTCTTCTAAAATCAAGTATAATGGACTTGCATGAACTGCCATCGAAATTATTTTAGTCCATGCTTAGCAGTTGAGTAATTCATTGATCTTTATTAGAAGTTGGTGATTTGATTGAAAAAATGAGGGCACACGTTCGTATGCCCTCACAGTTTAGGCCCATCTGTAGACATTTCTTCTGTAAACCAGATTAACACTAATCTTTTATGTATGGAGCAAACTGAATGTCAATAACTAGTGTCATGATCAATATTCGCAAAATTCACCATGCATCACCCACTATGCTACCAAAATGGCAATTAACTCAGCAGCCTCATCTTCAACTCTCTCCATCTCCTATGTCAGCCTTTCTACAATTGCATCCATTAGACAAAGTATTGACCTTTTTCTGTAAAGGCAAGGCAGAGCTTCCCTCGAACCACCACCACTGGCTTACCAACACCAAACAGGCTAAGCTTATATGGCAAACACAAGGAGATGATGGACAGAGCACTGAAACTTTTCAAACACTCACCCACAGTCACAGATCTGGGTCGAATCCATCATCAGTCTTTAGCTCATTTCGCCAGCCCAGTTCAGACACAGCTATATGCAAACCAGTCTTCAACAGGTGCCTCATGGGAACAGTCCAGCCTGAACTGCCAAGCCATGTCTTCCCTGGACCGGAAACAAGCATTCTGGGGCTGGTTTCTGGTTAACAGCCTTTATCAATCAGGCTAGCATGAATCCAGTGGCAAAGTGAGCAAGGAACCCACGTCTTGGCATCTTAGGGGCGAACAAAGCAAACACAAGGAGATGATGGACGGAGCACTGAAACGTTTCAGATACTCACCCCCAGTCACAGATCTGGGTTGAATCCATCATCATTCCTTAGCTCATTCCGCCACCCCAGTTCAGACACAGCTGTATGCAAATCAGTCTGACCCTGTGCCTCATGGGAACAGTCTAGCCCGAACTGCCAAGCTAATGTGGCGCATGGAGCCTTCCTCATTCTTTTATCTTGGTGTTCAAATAAAATGAAAGCCCTCTTCCCCGTTAGTCCCCAAATGCATTTGGTATCTTTCTACAATCCTAGACACTGTCTAAGGCTTCCAACTGCCCAAATCTTTTGAGCCCCACACACACATTCTGCATTTTAGGAAGTCTAATCACTCCCCCCCTGTGCTGGGGATCCTAACCAATTCACCTCAATTCATTGACTACAGTTAAGAAATTATAAGTGGTCTTCATGACTCATTTCCACATCTTTAAAGGCACTCTGAGCCTACAGCCACTAAAGAAGACAGTGGCTATGCAATACTTAAACTGTGCAGAGCTCGAAATACTGTGACCCATAACTCATGTTTTATATTCCATCTCCAATTGGGTTCTTTACACAGAGGTTTGTTTATATGTGCGCTACCAACAAAGGGTCTCAACATGAGGACCTTCGTTATACAGATTTGGCTTAGTTTATAATGAGAACTAAGGGCTGAATTAGGATTACAAGATCTGTTATAATTCTGAGGTTTGGGAGAATTTCACCAGAAAACTTCGCCTGCCGAAAGCAGGTGGAGTCTCCGGGTAAAATACCAGGGATCTCGTGATCTTAATTACAGATTCCCAGTAGTAATCCTTCATTTTCAAGATGACTGAAGGTCCCACTTGTATTTCCCAGAAAATCAGCCTCCTCAGACCTACTGATGTTCCAGGTATTGGTAACTCTGAGGGGCAGATTAACAGGACGAAATAACAAAGACGTCATAATAGGTCCCATAATATGTTACCTTGTTCATATGTATCACAAAACAGTTCTGCAGTAAAATGTTCTATGGTAAATGTTTTTTCCCCAAATACCACACGTGCTAAGAAATATAAATAAAAGCAAAGACATCAAAAATACAAATAAAAGCAAAGAAGTCAAAAAATTGCACTGAGGTAGTTTCCCTTCGATAGATGGATAAGGCTAGGAAAAATACTAAATGATGCAGCAGTATGATCGCAATGCATTGGTAGCAGAGGCCGGAGAGAGCCACAGAACTACTTATGTCTCCCCGTTCTCTGTTGTGGGTGACATCACCCACCTGTTGTGGGTGACATCACCACACCTGCTGCTCATTTCTCGTGCGCTATATAGCGCTTCCAGTGAGCCCGTTGCGTGAGACGAAAATACCAGAAACAGCACCAGGACTACGTGTCCCAGATCTCTCTTGGTGGGCGAGGAGGCGGCCTTTCACATCACCAAACCTGCTGCTCATTTCATGTGCCATATATAGCGCTTGCAGTGAGCACGCGGTGGACGAAAACACCAGGAATAGTACTAGGACTACGTGTCCCAGAGCTCTCTTGGGGAGGGACGAGGAGGCAGCCTTTCAAATCACCGCACCCACTGCTCATTTTACATGCGCTATGTTATGTTAGTATGAATTTGTAGAGCGCACGTTCACCCCAGGGTTTCTTGGTGCTGTGTGCCGCTGGGGAACCCGTCCTGGCTTTCCCTGTGAGATAGTCCCTATTGGGCATCCCCAAGGTGAAGCCAGAGGGGGCCGTTGTGGAGATTAAGCAAGCTATTACCCAGAGTTGCAGCGTGGGACCCATGGTTAGAAAGGCACCGAGGCGAGATTTATCGAGCCCGCTGACATTGGTTCCGTACCCTGCCACGTCGGGAATTGAACCCTGGTCACGGGCCGACCTCTGCTTCTGGGTCTGCCGCCTCTAACCGGTGAGCCTCACTTTTCCTAAGCTATATAGAGCTTCCATTGAGCCGGCTGCGTGTGACAAAAACAGCAGAAAACAGCACAGCGACTGAGTGTCCCAGGTCTCTATCGGGGAAGAGGAAGCGATTCTTCACATCACCGTGCCTGCTGCTCATTTCATGTGGACTGTATAGTGCTTCTAGTGAGCCTGCAGCATGGGCCATGCCCGGGCAAAGCTCAAGCCAAGGGCAGCCCATCAGTGCCAGGAGGAGATAAGGCAGGGCCACCACCCTTGGACCTGCACTCAAGATTTCTTTGATATGCTCCAAGTACACCTTCTCCTAGGCCGTTTCTTTTATACCCACGGACGTCCATGTAGTGTCACGCTCTAGTCATTGCGGTGTGACGCAACGACGCAGAGCGCGGCCGCCATTTTCGTGAGACGCGCGGAGCCCGCGAAAGTACACAGACGCGGTTCCCGGCGCTCTCATGCGATTGAGTTAAATAAAGTACCTACCTGCCTACAGTCTGTTGCCCCCTTCTTCCGGTCCACATATACACTACAAATTGGCAACGAGGGTGGCAAAAACGGGCATCACCACTGCTGTTCACTTTGGGCAGCCAACCCAGGACTGCATAGGACCACGAGACTGCTAGTTCCAGGCATTGCAGGTGGCTAACTGGCAGAGAGCATTGCAGAGGAGTGAGCGCGCATCCACGTCCCCACACCCCAGCCGCTAGAAACCAGTGGCCGGTGAGGGAAGCCCACAAGAGGGGCAAGGAGGGAGCAAGTCAGCCGGAACTCCAGACGGCTAAGTGGAACACAGACCCACTTCCTGGGAGTTGCACAATGCGCGTCCCACCCACAGAGGAGCCAAGCATCAAGGCAGCGACCATCATGAGAACTGCTGCCTGGGTGTGGCAAATATGGAAGACGCAACCACGTGCTCCTGACCCAGCCCACCATCCTTGCGCAGCGACCATATCTCACATAGGCGACGCCGACACTTTCCCCCGCGGCCCTGGCAGAGCAGGCACAGCATAGTGCGGGCGGAGAGTCTGCACCCCACGGGAGCCCCCTAGCCAGCATGGATCCAGTGCGCCAGGAAGTCCCAGAGGGGCAGAAGAGCTCCAAGAACATAGAGCGGAGATGAGTTCCCAAGCTTCTTCGCTCGCAACGCCAATCCCCTTCCTGTCCAGACCCGGGGAACCCTCAATTAAGTGGGACGATTGGAAGGTATACTTTATGAATTACTTAGAAGCGCTGGAAGATGAAAGCGGCTGGGAGTTTCCCAGCAAAAGGAAGAAGAGGATACTACTCCATAACCTGGGCCCTGAAGGCATCAGGGTCTTCCAAAGCCTAGTACCTAAAGCACGGCAGGCCGACGAACACGACATCTTCCAACACGCGATTGAAGATCTAGACAGCCATTATAGACCAGTGGTGTGCACGTCCATAGACAGGTACAACTTCCAACAAAGAAAACAGGAGGCAGGAGGGTCTATAGATGATTATGTGGCTGCACTAAAGAAACTGGTAGTCGCCTGCAAGTTTGGTGCGTTATATGACGAGTTCATCAAAGAACAGAATGTCATGCACACCACGAACTCCTCAATCCAGGACAAGCTATGGGTCAATGGAGATGCATCCTTGAAAGAAGTCATAGCAATGGTGAATAAAGCAGAACTATCGAACAGATGCGCAGAGGCCGCAAAATGGGAGAACCCCATGAAACCCATGGTCAACAAAGTCACGGATGCAGAACTTTCGGACAGGGGCAAAGGAGAAGCGGGGAACGTGACGATGCCTACTAGATGTGTTCCCAGACAACACCCCATGAAGAAATCCACGAATGGAGACACAAACTCATGCTACAGGCGTGGGAGTCAATCTCACGCTAGCCAGGACAAACGATGCCCAGCGTTCCAGGCCAAGTGTATGTTCTGTGGAATCATGGGGCATTACGAGAAAGTGGGTCACTGGAAACAAAGGCGACCCACGGTCAAGTATGTCACACAGGACTCTGACAAAGATGGAGAAGAGGAGGATGAAGAGGATAATGTCCTTTGCATAGAAGAACACGTACGAGGTATCGACTGCACCTGCTCGAAAAAAAACACAATTCGATCTGACTACAGGAGGAGTGTAAATAAAAGTGGTGACTGACTCAGGGTCCCCGTACACCATAGTGCAACGTAAGGTTTGGGACGAACTCTTCCAACAGCATCTAGGGCCCCACCTGATACCTCCAGATATCCGACCAGTCACATTCACGGGTGAGCCAATCCCCATAGTGAGGTACAGAGTCCTGCAATTTGAGTGCAAGGGCCGGAAAGCAGATGGCAAGCTATATGTAGCGTAGAAAGGACCCTCTGTCCTAGGATGGGTTGACCAGGGCGAGCTAGGCATACAACTAAACCAGGGTGGCGTCACGCAAGTCCTGATGACAAGCCCTGAAAGGCAGCCAGATGACACCAAATGAAAGGAGGAGTTCCCCACTGTGTTTGGAGGCACAATAGGAAAGCTGACAAAATGTACGCGTAAAATAGACCTCAAACCAGACGCCAAACCTGTGTGCCACAAAGTAGGAAACATCCTGTTGGCAATAAGAGAAACAGTACAGTTGGAACTGCAATGGCTGGAGGACAATGGCATCATAGAGCTGATAGACAGCGCGGAATGGTTGGCCCCGCTGGTGGTGGCCAGGAAGCCCAACGGCAAGGTGTGCCTATGTGTGAACCTGTTAGAGCCGAACAAAAACATTGTAGTAGAGAAGTTTCCGCTACCACGGATCGATGAGATGTTGGCCAAAATCAAAGGCGTGAAATGGTTCTCCACCATCGACCTTGCGTCAGCGTACCACCAGCTAGCTCTCCATCACACGTGCCGTAAGCTGACGTCCTTCAACACTCCATTCGGGTGCTACCAATTCCGCAGGATGCCATTTTGTCTAGCATCGGCGGCTGCTGTCTGCCAAAAATGGATGCATAGGTTGTTTAAGGACATAGACGGGGTACAGTATTTTGAAGATGACATCTTGATAATGGGCAAGGACCGATTAGACCATGATACGAAGCTGTCCACGGTGTTACACATTCTGGAGAGGACTGGACTCACTGATGAATGGGAGAAATGTCTTTTCAGAATGTCATCAGTCACGTACTTGGGCCACAAAATGAGCAATCAGGGGATTACTCCCAAACGATCCAACGCCAAAGCCATATGGGATGCACCGCCATCAACCAACAAAGAGGAGGTTCGCTCTTTCATAGGCATGGCAGAGTTTTATAGCAAATTTGTGCCACACTTCGCCACATAGACACACAACCTGCGCCATCTCCTCAGAGACAGAACATCTTTTGAATGGACGAAGGAAGCAGAACAGGAGTTCCAAAGCATCAATGAAGACATCTGTGCGGCAATTCCCCTTCATGGATTCGACCAGCGGGCGATGTCCGTACTCACCACGGACCTGAGCGAAAAGGGACTGGGTGCCGTCCTAATGCAGGAAAATGAAGAAGGTACGGTGTCCACCATCAGCTTCGCATCCAGGTCCTTGTCCCCTACGGAACAGAAGTTCAGTGTCGTGGAAAAGGAGATGCTGGTGGCAGTCTGGGCGATGGAGAAGTTCCGCCAGTTTATATGGGGCTCGGGGTTCTGTCTCCGGACAGACCACAAACCACTGGTCAAAGTGCTCACCTCAAGCGGACATGCAAACGCTCCCCCCAGGATTGCAAAGTTGACGTTAAAGTTGCTGGACTACAGGTACGACATTGAATATATACCAGGGCCAAAGAACAAAATGGCAGATTACCTGAGCAGAGCTTCTGCCATGGAGGAAACTCCTTCCAGCAATGCAGAAGAGGAAGTCGTGGTGGCGTTCATGGACGACCACGAAAAGGTGATCAGTGCGCAAGAATGGAGAGACCCCTACAAGAACAACTTGGACATCACCTCGGTCAGGCAGTACATCCTACAAGCCTGGCCAGAAAAGAGACGCCTGAGTACTGAACAAAAGAAGTTCTACAAAGTGCCGGATGAATTGTCCATCGGCGACCAGGGCACCTTTCTACTCAGGGGAGATAAAGTTTTACCACCAAATACCTTGGTAGCCCACCTACTCTCAATTCTGCATAAAGGACACTTAGGCATTGTAAAGACACAACTGCGGGTGAAACAAACGTACTAGTGGCCCGCAATGGACAGCCAGATAGAAAGATACCTCAAAGAGTGTACACAGTGCCAAAATGCTGACAAATCCCAGAGCTTAATGTGACCATCTTTAGGGAAGTTCAACAATCCAACGAACCCGTGGGAGGAGCTGTTGACAGACATCCTTGGTCGAGTGCTGGATGCACAAGGGTCCAAAAGTATGTGGTGGTACTCATGGACAGATACTCCAAATGGCCTGAAATCGACATACTGGAGGATTTAATGGACACAGAAACTGTATTCAAGTTCCTTACAGCTGTGCTTCTAAGGGAAGGTATCCCGCGTTCCATCCTGAGTGACAACGGACCCCAGTTCACGTCAGAGAAGTGGAACACTTACATGGGAAGGAATGGAATCAAAGTCAAGCACACGTCGGTGTGCCATCCAGCCGGCAACGGCTTAGCCGAAAGGTAACAGAGTTGTCATGGGGTCTGTACAAACGGCGATCAGTGCGGGGAAAAACTGGGAAACAGAGTTGAGGAACACATTATGGGCATACAGGATCACTCCCACCAGCACAGGGTACAGTCCCTTTAAGATTCTCAGGGGACGGGACCCCTTTACCAGGGACAATGTAGGGTGGAAGGAATGCACTCTAGTGAGCAAGTGGTCTCCAGCAGTGGTACACCACCACATGGAAAAAGCACAAAGAGTGTACACTGAACACTACAATGAAAGGCGGAACGTGAAGGAGATGAACTTGGAAAGAGGAGAGTGGGTCCAAGTCAAACTAGCCCAACTGAAGAGGAAGGGTGGCAGCAAATTCAGTGCGCCCATGCAAGTGAAGGAGGTTTACAACAGAGCGGCCCTGCTCAGTGATGGGAAAGTTTGGTCTCAGGATCGAATGTCCAAGTGCAACAAGATACTGCAGTGGACCAAAGAGGAAGAACATCTCATTCCAAAGATTTCAATGACAACCAGGCAGAGGTCCTCCCGTCGGAGGAAGAAGAAGCAACCTCGGGAGAAGCCATGAGAGAGATGGTGTCGGCAGAAAGGAGTGATCTGGAGTGCACACTGGGACACCAGGTAGGTCCCAGAGAGACGACACCGAAGAGCAGGCCCGAGGGCGTAGACAGACCATGGCCGAGAACACCCAGAGCAGACACTGAGATCGCCTCCGGTACCCCGGTGAGACACACCCGAGCTGGCAGAACAGTGGTAAGACCGGCTAGGTACAGAGACTATGAGATGGGAGAGATTGATGCTCAAGGAAGCACATAGACTTTGGGGACTTTTCGTTCACAAATGTTTATTGTTAAAGGGGGGAGATATGTAGTGTCGCGCTCTAGTCGTTGCGGTGTGACGCAACGACGCAGAGCGCTGCTGCCATTTTTACGAGACGCGCGGAGCCCGTGAAAGTACACAGACGCGGTTCCCGGCGCTCTTGTGCGATTGAGTTAAATAAAGTACCTACCTGCCTACAGTCTGTTGCCCCCTTATTCCGGTCCACATATACACTACAGGCCATCCAATTGTATAATCTGCACAAAGTGTGGGTGAGAGAGTCAATTACCTTTTTCAACAAGTGGGCACTGGCCAGGTAAAAAAGCACATGAGCCCTGAGTTCACGAAGGCATTATGGGGAAGAGAGAAGTGGCAGAAACACCAATGACTAATGGGAAAGGAACAAACATGCATAGTCCTTCTGCAGAGAACTGCACCTTAAGTGAGATTGACAATTTAATTGTAGAAGTGAAGGGAACGCCCAGGCACGACAACAAACATCTTGCTAAATCTGTGAAATCTGTTAAGGAAAATAAAATCACCAACTTCTACTAGGGCAAACAAAGTAAATCTAAAGAGAAAGTACCCACTTCACATAGCTGTCTGTATGATCAAAGGAAGGGTCCCAAATGGACCATTGTATTCCTGAATGAAGCACTTCTTGAATCAACTCAAGTAACTAGGCAAATTGTTGATAGTTTGAAACCTGCGAGTAAGCCCCCTCCTGTCCAGCAGAAAGAACCAACTAATAAAATAGCTCCACCCCTTAGCTCAGAAGGCCATTTGAACACCAACAATTGCCCATAGGATTATGGTAATATAGGTCTGATGCCAAATGGGGGTATTGATTACTGGGTTACAGGGCACTTACAAGCCTTTGTTTTCTCAAAAATTAGTTCGCCCAAATAAAGGAGTCAATTCTGCGGCTAAGTTCTACTTTAAGGTTTATGCAGAAATCTATTCCTGCCTCGAACTTTATCACAAACCAGCAAGCTCCCCCTGACCCTCGTTTGCATCAGTTTGATTTAGTGGTGCCTTCATCTACGATACCTTAAAATGGAGATTGTAACAGCCATCCTACTATCCCTTTAAGTGCTTTAGGAAGCAATCAAATACCCCCCACTGCAGCTCTCACACACATGTCAACATGAAACCCCACATCAAAGAGTCAACCATCAATTAGCACCCTTCCAGCAATAAGGAGAGCAATTGTGTAACCCCTGTCTGCAGGCTTCTAGACCTTTCAGGGCCATTTTCCATTCTGGCTCCAATGAGCAGAGTTATAGACATAATTCTGAAAATGTTTGAATCCTTTCAGATAAGGCTAAACGGATGGTGAGGATGGGCAGGGTTGCATGTCACACCAATATAACCCACACTGTGCAGAGAGATCTGAGATATATATGATAAATGTGTCCAAATTGGCCAAACGCCAAAAGGAGAACATGCATTTGCTCATAAGCAAAGTAACTCATTAGATTCATAGAAAAAGGCATTGCCGGGATACAATCCACAAGGACATTATCTCAGCTTCACAAGTACAAAGGGCCAATCTAAATCTGGACATTATAAAACTCATTCTAAGAGATAAGGCCATGGATAATGAGTTAATTAACTTAGAGGGAAGGTCCCTTTCAACAGCATTGTCTAATATTAATTTTAATACTAAGATGTTGACACCCGAGAGGGGAAGTTCAACTTCGGACAGGATGACTACTGAAAAATCTACTACAATAGTGAAGGAACTTACCGCTGCTCCTAGTGCCTGTACTATCCCTTCTGTGGAAGTGTGACTCATCCATAACATGAACTCTGGCAATGAACGTCACCACAACCAGGGATCAGATGAAGTGAAGCAGGTGCCTTCTACACCACTATAACCTTGACCTTGGTCGCCACCCGGGATCTCAGTGGGTAGCTGCCACTCGGGGGGCTCCAATACCTGCCTATATATGAAATGTGAAAAGGCCTGACTGATTTAGCCTGGCGCTAAACGCGGCCCTCGCAGGTGCGCATTATGTGCCACTGCACCATTGGCAATTGGGCCCTCGCGAAGGGGTCACCCAACGATACCGCCACCCTCTCCTGCGGTATCACTGTGGTGAGGATATGCCCGAGGACACCCTGTGGGGGCGACGGCTTTGGTTCACCCAAGGGTGCCTTGAGCCGAAGGAGTTCCCATCCTTCGCACAAAACAGGAGGCCATTTTGGAAACTATGTCCTCCTTGGAGGCTCAGACAGACTCAGTCTCAGTGAAGGTAAACCTGCTCCGAGCCGACCACCATAATCTGACAGATCAGGTGGAGGAAACTAAGTTTACACTGGCTGTTTTGTGCCCCTCGATGCAGGAACTACAGGAACGTTTACAACGCATGCTTTTACCATACATGCTGTTACCACGCAGGTTTTACCGTGCATACCATTACAACGCATTACACTTGGGGGTGCTGGATAGTGAATAGTTTAATTTACTATTCCAACTCCAGTCCCCGTGGACACTAGGGAAGGTGTTGGATAGTAAATTAAACTTATTCCTTATCCTAGAGCGCCCCCCAGTGTAATGCATTGTAATGGTTTCCGTTGTAAAACCTGCGTTGTAACAGCACTGCGTGGTAAAAGTTGCGTTGTAAAGGATGTTCCCCTTAAAAAATTGATGCGGAGCGCACCCTCCTGCACCGCAGAGTGGAGGACACTGAGGGCTAGTCCAGACACAGCACCATCTGCCTGCTTGGCATTCCAGAATGCTCGGAGGGCCCCAGAGTAGAGCTGTTTCTGGAGGAATGGCTAGACAAGAATGTCCTCGAAGACAAAGCACTGAATTTCTTCTCGGTCGAAAGGGTGCATCGCACCCCATGTTCCCACCCGCGGGCTCCCCCGTAACCCATCACAGCACGTCTCCTCAACTATTGTGACCTGGTCCTGCAGTGCTTCCACACCAAAGGCCCATGGGCCTATGAAAATGCTCAGATATAAGCGCACCCTCAATTCACCATGGAAGTGCAATAACACATGGGTCGATTGCCCGCATCGAACATTGCCTTCAGAAACTAAACTTCACATATGCGCTTCTAGTCCCCGCCAATCTATGAGTTGTTAATGGGGACAAGACTCATATTTTTCAATCTCCAGAAGGCCGTCTGGACGTGGCTCCATGGAAAGGATCCAACACAGTCGTCACCCTCGGAGCGAGCTGAGGACGGCTGGCTAGCACCCAAGCAATGACGCCGCAGGTACCACCAACCTGGGCTGTGCACCACCAAGGATCAAGCAGCGGAGGAGCAAGCCCACACAGTAGCAGAGGCTTCTCTCCACCACATGAACTCCTTCGTCCCTCTCCAGGGACCAGACTCAGGTGACTTACATTCTTTGACAAGCGAGGCTCACCCTGGGCTGAAAGAGCCCCCAAGGTTGGCGGATGACCTGTAGGCACAGGACTGGCGAATGTGGCGGCGTCCGGGTGCTGGGTGGCCCCTCTATGTCGCCTACCACCTTCATGTATGTAAGGGCCCCCTTGGGCATGGGACTGTGTGGAGCTCTTGCCCATACCACAGCCTCACAAGACATTGCTACTCGCCTACATGGACCAAATTAGACCCCTTATCCAGATGCTACGCCACCCACTAAATCCCATGTGGGCTGCATGTTTTACTGCTTTTTTTTTGCTTGTCTACATTTCTTGTTGCCTTCGTTGAATAGTTCAGAAGTGTTTTACTGAACAGGGCACTGAAGGGGCAACTGTCCTGTTTTTTTTAAATGTTTTTCATAATTGTTATGATTTTCCTAGAAGCTCTGCTAGTGCCAAAACAAAGGAGGCCCAATACTCTTGGGCTGGTCGGGGACAGGAATGTGCAGCATGCACACTCTCACCTTGCTGAATGACCTGACACACATGGCTACCACACATGCTAACACACTTGCTCCCCAATATCACATCATCACCTGGACTGTGAGGGGCATGGTCACACCGTCAAAGCGCTATTGCATTTATGCTTACCTTAGGAGGCGACACATCTACATAGCTATGCTCCAAGAAACACATCTCTTCACCACTGAACTACATAAACTACTTGCCAAGTGGAGAGGCCGGGTACATGGCACATTGGCCTCCTCCTTTGCTCATGGGGTCCTTATGTGAATTGTGCCTGAAGTGCTGTATGTTGTAACTGCGCAGAAGGTAGATGGAGCTGGCAGAAATGTGGTACTGGAAGGTCAGCTGGATGGTTCACCCCTAGCTCTGGCCACGATATACACTCCTAACACCCATCAGTTTGAGTTCTTCGACACCTTAACTATAGCATCCTTAATGACCCGGCTCTTGACCAATCCACCCCCCTCCTCGTGCTGCAGCTTCCAAGCGTACTGCTCAACACCTTCATCAATTGGTGTCCCACACACTCTCCCCCATAGTGACTTAATAGCAGAAGATCTTTCCAATACTGCAGTTATGATATAAAACACCAGGAGAGCAGTAAGTTGGCTTAAAACTTTGATGAATTCTGAAACCTAGGCAGTTATATACAAGTCTGCTAACACCATAGTTGGACAAGCTTTAAATAGTCATGATGCGAGAGGCACATTCATGGAAGTACACTTTGAATTTTTTAGCACCTTGAGTCAACTTTGCTCTACTGATCCCAAACACATTTCTCCAGTCAATACCAAATCTTCGTTTTGGTTTAAACCTGGATGTAGGCACGCTAAACTTGCACTTTTAACTGCCCTAAAATCAGGGGATGTATCTTTGATTAGAATTAAAAAGAGCCAAGTTCAAAGATACTATAGCTAAGTCTAAGCAGGAATGGATTAAGAAAAGTTGGGAGGACTTACTTATAGCAGCTAGAACTAGAGATAGTTGATCCTTTTGGCATACACTAGCTAGTGGCAACTTAAGATCAACTCACCAGTGGACCATCACATCTCTGCCCATTTCACCTGATTGCTTCCATTCGAGATTCGCCTCCCCGCGCAGCCGAGTCAGGCGCTGCAGCGGGTCGCAGGAGAATCGCCGTGACCCCCGGACACCGCCCACTGACCCAGGCCACGCCCCCTCACTACTTAAGGCGCGCTTTCTGGCCAGCGCTTCGTAACAGATAGAGCTCTTGAGGCGGAAGCCGGGAGCAAGAGACACTTTTTTAAAAGATTACTTTTTAAATTGTATATGTGATATTCTGTGCTTTTTAAACAATTTCACCTGATTGCTTCCCTTCGAGATTCGCCTCCCCGCGCAGCTGAGTCAGGCGCTGCAGCGGGTCGCAGGAGAATCGCCGTGACCCTCGGGCACCGCCCACTGACCCAGGCCACGCCCCCCTCACTACTTAAGGCGCGCTTTCTGGCCAGCGCTTCGTAACAGATAGAGCTCTTGAGGCGGAAGCCGGGAGCAAGAGACACTTTTTTAAAAGATTACTTTTTAAAATTGTATATGTGTTATTCTGTGCTTTTTAAACAATTTCACCTGATTGCTTCCCTTCGAGATTCGCCTCCCCGCGCAGCCGAGTCAGGCGCTGCAGCGGGTCGCAGGAGAATCGCCGTGACCCCCGGACACCGCCCACTGACCCAGGCCACGCCCCCTCACTACTTAAGGCGCGCTTTCTGGCCAGCGCTTCGTAACAGATAGAGCTCTTGAGGCGGAAGCCGGGAGCAAGAGACACTTTTTTAAAAGATTACTTTTTAAATTGTATATGTGATATTCTGTGCTTTTTAAACAATTTCACCTGATTGCTTCCCTTCGAGATTCGCCTCCCCGCGCAGCCGAGTCAGGCGCTGCAGCGGGTCGCAGGAGAATCGCAGTGACCCCCGGGCACCGCCCACTGACCCAGGCCACGCCCCCCTCACTACTTAAGGCGCGCTTTCTGGCCAGCGCTTCGTAACAGATAGAGCTCTTGAGGCGGAAGCCGGGAGCAAGAGACACTTTTTTAAAAGATTACTTTTTAAAATTGTATATGTGATATTCTGTGCTTTTTAAACAATTTCACCTGATTGCTTCCCTTCGAGATTCGCCTCCCCGCGCAGCCGAGTCAGGCGCTGCAGCGGGTCGCAGGAGAATCGCCGTGACCCCCGGGCACTGCCCACTGACCCAGGCCACACCCCCTTCTTTGACATATAAAGAATGTGCTGTTCCCGGAAGCGCAGCGGACGGGCGCAGCGGGCGCGCCGGCGGTGCGCCGAAGGCGCGCCAAAGGCAAGCTCGTCTGCGCCCGTCCGCGACCAAACGGGACCAGGGGCCACAATCCCTGGTTCCCACATACCTCAGGTCAGGACGTACAGCTCAGCAGCCATCCACAACATAGGAACTACAGCTGCTGTACACTGCACACACATCTATTCACCAGCTGAACTTCCTTCCCGCTGCCTTGGATGCAAACATCCCTTCTACAACACCACATTGCCAGCCACAACGCAGGAATATTGTATGCATTTGCTAAATTGTAGGTCATTACCGAGGCACAGCACACAAATTGCCCTGTTGCTAGAGGAGCGCAAGCCGGACGCCGTTTTCTTGACGGAGACATGGCTTACATCCCAATCTGAGCCATACATAGTCTCAGCCTTACCCTCTGGTTTTCAAATCTACAGATTAGACCGGACGGAGGGGAGAGGAGGAGGCTTGGCTATCATACTGAAAGACCAGTACCGCTGTCGCACCACAGCTGAAACTATTCCTGAGTGCGAGAGCCTAGCATTCAGCATTGATTTCACTGCTAATAGCTCCTTCTCTGGCACTCTGATATACCGTCCCCCAGAGCCGGCTAAGATGTTCCATAGGTCTCTTCCAGACATTATAGCCAAACGAATCATGTCCTCAGCTAACTACACGGTTTTAGGAGATCTTAATTTCCATTTCAATACTCCTACAGATCATACTGCCATGTAACTAACAGATGATCTAGCAGCCTTACAATTAATTCAGTATGTCACAGCCCCTACTCATGAAAAGGGCAACCTACTTGACCCGATTTTTAGCAACTGCACCGAGCTGGTGGTGGGCCAACCCACTCCCCTTCCCTGGTCTGATCATTTCTTAGTCCCGCTTACCTGGCTCACCTGTAAAACCCCCCGCCTACCCTCCAAGTCAAAATTAAGAGGAACTGGGCTAAATTACCCATGGAGTCTTGGCTAAGCAACTTAGATTCCACCCGCCCATCTCTCCGCACAGACCCCAACTTGGCAAACAAGGATTACGAGGGCTGGATCACGAACTCACTGGAGACTATTCTCCCTTTTCGGAGATCCATATCAAAGAGGCTGCATAAATCAGCACCCTGGTTCTCAGACACCTTAAGGGAAAAAAAAACGCCTCTGTAGGAAACGAGAGAGAGCGTGGCGTCTAGATTTCCTACCAGAGAAAAAGCTCCAATACAGAGAGGCAATCAAGGCCTACAGAGATGGGGTCAGGACGGCCCAGGCCGCCTACTTCGCGGACAAAATCATGGAAGCCAAATCCAAGCCCAAGGAAATCTTTCACTTGGAAAAAAAATGCACTAAAGTGAACATAGCCCCACCCTTGGCAAAAATGCAAGAACAGTGCAATGAGCTAGCGGAATTCTTCCACAACAAAGTTACCCAGATCTATTCTTCCTTCCCGATAATAGCCACAAATCCAGGAGCAGCCGACCAAACACTTTTGAGACACCCCACTCTCCCAGACCAGCCAAATCTTGAACATTTCCCCCCATTAGACCTTGACACCCTGAATCAATTGGCCCGCCAAGTCAAATCTGGCTCTCCACGTGACCCAGCCCCACCGGAGATCATGCTGCAGGCAAGCCAAGCCTCCCTGCCCGTAATTATGGATCTATTAAACTCTTCCATTTCATCCTGCACAGTGCCCACTGTATGGAAGAGAGCCATGGTACGGGCACTGCTAAAAAAAAACAATCTTGATCCAGAAGATCACTCCAGTTACCGCCCAATCTCACTGCTCCCCTGGTAAGTAAGGTCCTGGAGAAGTATATAAACACCCAGTTAATTCAATTTCTTGAGAATAACCTGCTATTGGACACGACCCAGACAGGCTTCAGACCTAAGCACGGAACTGAAACCGCTTTGTTAGCGGTTACCGAAGAGTCACGCAGGATACTGGATCAAGGAGGATCAGTGGCAGTGATCCTCCTTGACCTAAGTGCAGCCTTCGATACGGTCAGCTATGCCACCTTGCTGAACCGTTTACGTAACATCGGAGTAACAGGCAATGCACTGAGGTGGCTTGACTCCTTCCTGGCCAACAGATCTTTTCAGATCTTTGACGGGGAAATAGTGTCAGCCAGCAAACCACTGAGTTGTGGGGTTCCGCAGGGCTCTTCCTTGAGCCCTGCATTGTTCAACATATACATGAAACCACTGGCTGGGGTCGTCGAACCGCACGGTATTAACACCTTAGCAGCTATGGAACGTCCAGCTCCAGTGCTGAACGTTCCATTGCGCAGGTGCATTTGGAATGTCCAACGGCCGACGGCAGCACTCCCGAGGTAGTGGTGCCATCGGCCGTTGGAATAGGCGCAGCACTTAAGGTGTTAAGATCATATCGTATGCGGACGATACCCAGCTAGTGGTTTCCCTGGCTCAAGAGGGCAACAGGCAAACCTCGGAAGGCCTGATGAAATGTCTAGAGGATGTCAAGGAGTGGATGACAACCTCCTCTCTAAAACTCAATGGAGATAAAACAGAGCTCATGCTCCTGGGCCCAGTAACACCAGTGCCATTCATCTCCCTATGGCCTCCCTGCCTGGGCACCCCTCCTACCCCCAAGGAAAGTGTAAAAAGCCTGGGAGTATGGCTGGACAAAAGTCTCTCATTTACCACTCAGGCCACTAAGCTATCTGCCCTGTTGCTAGAGGAGCGCAAGCCGGACGCCGTTTTCTTGACGGAGACATGGCTTAAATCCCAATCTGAGCCATACATAGTCTCAGCCTTACCCTCTGGTTTTCAAATCTACAGATTAGACCGGACGGAGGGGAGAGGAGGAGGCTTGGCTATCATACTGAAAGACCAGTACCGCTGTCGCACCACAGCTGAAACTATTCCTGAGTGCGAGAGCCTAGCATTCAGCATTGATTTCACTGCTAATAGCTCCTTCTCTGGCACTCTGATATACCGTCCCCCAGAGCCGGCTAAGATGTTCCATAGGTCTCTTCCAGACATTATAGCCAAACGAATCATGTCCTCAGCTAACTACACGGTTTTAGGAGATCTTAATTTCCATTTCAATACTCCTACAGATCATACTGCCATGTAACTAACAGATGATCTAGCAGCCTTACAATTAATTCAGTATGTCACAGCCCCTACTCATGAAAAGGGCAACCTACTTGACCCGATTTTTAGCAACTGCACCGAGCTGGTGGTGGGCCAACCCACTCCCCTTCCCTGGTCTGATCATTTCTTAGTCCCGCTTACCTGGCTCACCTGTAAAACCCCCCGCCTACCCTCCAAGTCAAAATTAAGAGGAACTGGGCTAAATTACCCATGGAGTCTTGGCTAAGCAACTTAGATTCCACCCGCCCATCTCTCCGCACAGACCCCAACTTGGCAAACAAGGATTACGAGGGCTGGATCACGAACTCACTGGAGACTATTCTCCCTTTTCGGAGATCCATATCAAAGAGGCTGCATAAATCAGCACCCTGGTTCTCAGACACCTTAAGGGAAAAAAAACGCCTCTGTAGGAAACGAGAGAGAGCGTGGCGTCTAGATTTCCTACCAGAGAAAAAGCTCCAATACAGAGAGGCAATCAAGGCCTACAGAGATGGGGTCAGGACGGCCCAGGCCGCCTACTTCGCGGACAAAATCATGGAAGCCAAATCCAAGCCCAAGGAAATCTTTCACTTGGAAAAAAAATGCACTAAAGTGAACATAGCCCCACCCTTGGCAAAAATGCAAGAACAGTGCAATGAGCTAGCGGAATTCTTCCACAACAAAGTTACCCAGATCTATTCTTCCTTCCCGATAATAGCCACAAATCCAGGAGCAGCCGACCAAACACTTTTGAGACACCCCACTCTCCCAGACCAGCCAAATCTTGAACATTTCCCCCCATTAGACCTTGACACCCTGAATCAATTGGCCCGCCAAGTCAAATCTGGCTCTCCACGTGACCCAGCCCCACCGGAGATCATGCTGCAGGCAAGCCAAGCCTCCCTGCCCGTAATTATGGATCTATTAAACTCTTCCATTTCATCCTGCACAGTGCCCACTGTATGGAAGAGAGCCATGGTACGGGCACTGCTAAAAAAAAACAATCTTGATCCAGAAGATCACTCCAGTTACCGCCCAATCTCACTGCTCCCCTGGTAAGTAAGGTCCTGGAGAAGTATATAAACACCCAGTTAATTCAATTTCTTGAGAATAACCTGCTATTGGACACGACCCAGACAGGCTTCAGACCTAAGCACGGAACTGAAACCGCTTTGTTAGCGGTTACCGAAGAGTCACGCAGGATACTGGATCAAGGAGGATCAGTGGCAGTGATCCTCCTTGACCTAAGTGCAGCCTTCGATACGGTCAGCTATGCCACCTTGCTGAACCGTTTACGTAACATCGGAGTAACAGGCAATGCACTGAGGTGGCTTGACTCCTTCCTGGCCAACAGATCTTTTCAGATCTTTGACGGGGAAATAGTGTCAGCCAGCAAACCACTGAGTTGTGGGGTTCCGCAGGGCTCTTCCTTGAGCCCTGCATTGTTCAACATATACATGAAACCACTGGCTGGGGTCGTCGAACCGCACGGTATTAACACCTTAGCAGCTATGGAACGTCCAGCTCCAGTGCTGAACGTTCCATTGCGCAGGTGCATTTGGAATGTCCAACGGCCGACGGCAGCACTCCCGAGGTAGTGGTGCCATCGGCCGTTGGAATAGGCGCAGCACTTAAGGTGTTAAGATCATATCGTATGCGGACGATACCCAGCTAGTGGTTTCCCTGGCTCAAGAGGGCAACAGGCAAACCTCGGAAGGCCTGATGAAATGTCTAGAGGATGTCAAGGAGTGGATGACAACCTCCTCTCTAAAACTCAATGGAGATAAAACAGAGCTCATGCTCCTGGGCCCAGTAACACCAGTGCCATTCATCTCCCTATGGCCTCCCTGCCTGGGCACCCCTCCTACCCCCAAGGAAAGTGTAAAAAGCCTGGGAGTATGGCTGGACAAAAGTCTCTCATTTACCACTCAGGCCACTAAGCTATCTGCCACATGTTTCGGCCTACTCAGAACACTGAGGAAAGTTCTACCCCTCCTGCCAATGGAGGCCAAACAGGTGGCAGTACAAGGCCTGATACAGTCCCGGCTAGATTTTAATAACGCCCTCTACGTGGGAGCCCCTGAGATGACCTTACGGAAGCTGCAGGTGGTACAGAACTGTGCAGCCCGTACCTTGCTACAGATCCCATGCACTCAGTCAGTCAGATCCAGATTAAAAAGTTTGCATTGGCTGCCGGTGAGGCAGAAAGTGGCATTTAAGGTGCTGTGTATTTCCCACCGGGCCTTCTGGAAGACAGGCCCAGCAATTAATGACAACCTAGTCACCCGCTATCACCCAAGCAGAAATCTTCGTTCCACGGAGGCTCTCTTGGCTGTGGTGCCCAAAGTTAGGAGAGCTAGAACCGGAGGCAGGATGTTCTCCCTGAACGCCTCACAGTTGTGGAACTCACTTCCTTTACAACTCCGGTCCAATTCGAACTTGCTCTCCTTTCGCAAACAATTGAAGACCCTTCTGTTCGCAAGGTCCACCGAGTCCTAACTTCTTCCGCACCGCCCAGTTCTGTCTACACACTCAGCGCTTGGACGCCCGTGGGGCAGCAATCGCGCTATATAAATCGACATACAATACAATACAATACAATACAATTTATGGGAACAGAATTTTAGCATCCTGTACACTAGTGTCTCCAAGCTACAACAAACAAGAAGTTAAATAATATCAGGTATCAAGGAGAAAGAAATCGATCTGCCAATTAGTTTGAGTTTAGAAGAGACAAGAAGAGCAGTAAAACAACTTAAGTCAGGGATGGCACAAAGAGCGGATACAATTCCAGGTGACCTCTATTTCTCAGAACAGGAAGTTTGGATCCCATTATATAAATAGATTTTCAAAATGTTTTTTGAAAGGTGAATCCATTCCTGAGACATGGAGGGGGCAGAAGTTATTCCAATATGTAAGAAGGGGGATAGGAACCATCCTGGCAATTACGGGCCTATAAGTTAAATTAATAACTTACAAACAACATTTTGTTTTCCAGTTTTCGATAAAATTAATGACTGGATAAATGCTAAGAGTATCCTTTCCGCTTTGCAAGCCAGCTGTAGACAAAAGTTTAGTACTGTTGACCACATTTTCAAGTTCACTTTAATGTAATAGAAGAATCTTCAGCTATCCAAAGATAATTTATATTTAGCATTTGTGGACCTTAAAACAGCATTTGGCCAGGTACCTACAGTTAAGCTCTGGCAAATGCTGGAACAGATGAGGTTGTACCCATCCTTATTACACATAATATTTAGATTGCATTATTAAATTGTGCACAGGTGAGATGGGGCCCTAAAGGGGAAATAACTAAACGTATTGAAATTAATCACGGAGTCAGCCAGGGTTGTGTCCTAGCCCAACCTTCTTTCCAGTATACATCAATGAAGTAATTAAGTACTTACTCGATTGCACATATGATTCCCTTAGAATATGTGGCATGCCAATACCAAGGCTTGTATTTGCCGAGATACTGTATTGATCTTGCACACTCCTATGGGTCTACAAAATCTTTTCAATCAATTCACACTTTTCTGTGACAAAAAGGGGCCTTGAAGTTAACACTGATAAAACAAAATATATGTGCTTAACCCCCCACAGATTGTATATACACGCGTTTAGAAAGGAAGGGATCCATTTACAAAAAGTAGGATAAATTTGATTATTTGGGTATCTCAAACGATAAAACCAACTCCTGAGTGTCGCATATAGGTAAAACAAGTGCTTCAATTTTACATGTTCATGTTGTGCCGAAGAGATATAAAAGTATGACCCAAGATACCTCTCACAACTATTGAAATCTATTGTGCCAAGATTCAGAGTGTGACTCTGCATGGGGCAGATATCTGGGGGCATGTGGGAATTTTTTTTTGCAAAAAACATTTTTTTCTTAGAGCACTGTTTAATTTGCCACAGAGTACCCCCTTTAACCCCCTAGTACTTGAAACTGGCCTTAAGCGGTTCGGTGATATTGCAGATATTAATCCTTTGTTGTTTTGGATGTGGTTGTGAGGTACCCGGAGTTGAAACTATTCTGTAATGAACTAACAGATTTTGTGAGCATCCCACAATCTGAATCCATAAAGTGGCTCCAGCACATAAAAAAGTCCCTCTCTGTGAGTGAGAGGCATGAGCCAACTTTGGTTTACTCTGTCTGCAATAACCAATTGTATGAAATTAACTTTTAAAAAAGCATATTGGTGGGGGGCATGGTTTCGGAACCGATCCAAAATGGCGGGTCGGCACTGAGCTACTATGGACCAGGGATCCCTTTTCATTAACGGAGACCGCTCAAGCGCTCACCAGGGGAAGAGACTTCACGGTGTCTCTCCCTCATGATGTGATGAGTAGCTGGAGACTTGCAAAATTCCGGCTTTTGTGCTTGTTTCGGCCATAATGGCCCCAGGGGGATTCACTGCACAGTCCGTTCATGCCTGCCATTTTGAATGGCAAGCGCATTCCTTTTTTTTATCAGTGACTTAAACTCATGTTTTTTCAGGCATTCTAAACTGCAACATGTTTCGAATCTCATATCTACATTTAGTTAAGTCTTTTTTCTTCTCCTTTTTTGCTTTTTGACATGATCCTAAGCAAAGGAAGCAATATTCTTCGTATCTTGGAAACCTTGTTCTCTTCAGTAATTGGTACTGGTACTTTTGGAATGCTTTTCTTCAGCATATAACCAATATCCCAAGGGCATCCAACATATATAGATAGAAGGCTCTGTTTTTAAACCCTCATTTTTTCTACCTGAGAAAGAGATCAACCCTGCGGTCTTTTTATGTATACATGTGTGCTTTCGTCTTTATAGCTGTGGTTTACCACTCCTCATTGCGGGACTGAAACTGCCTTGCATCTTTGAAGGTTCTACATTTTGTATGCAACATATGCTGTGATCTACCACCTCCTTTTCTCTTATATGGGGAGAATAAAGAACCTTAAGCTTTCAACTTCTGTCAAATATACGGCACTCTCTGACTCAGACTCTATATACAACGACATGGAGGATAACCCTCCTCACAAAACTGAACCTCTGCCAGGTGCTATTCCTAAATCGCAGCTCTCAAGCAAGCTGCCAGAGAAATCCACTAAATGACCCAAAAAATTCCCATCTCCAGTTCACTCCTCTTCAGCCTCCATGGATATGATTCATGAGGAAATTCCCGCATTAAAACCATTCATGGAAGAAACAAATAAAACTCTACAACTTCTGAATGACAAATTATCTTCTTTGGATTGACGCTAAACTTGCACTTTTAACTGCCCTAAAGTCAGGGGATGTATCTTTGATTAGAATTAAAAAGAGCCAAGTTCAAAGATACTATAGCTAAGTCTAAGCAGGAATGGATTACGAAAAGTTGGGAGGACTTACTTATAGCAGCTAGAACTAGAGATAGTTGATCCTTTGGCATACACTAGCTAGTGGCAACTTAAGATCAACTCACCAGTGGACCATCACATCTCTGCCCATTTATGGGAACAGAATTTTAGCATCCTGTACACTAGTGTCTCCAAGCTACAACAAACAAGAAGTTCAATAATATCAGGTATCAAGTAGAAAGAAATCGATCTGCCAATCAGTTTGAGTTTAGAAGAGACAAGAAGAGCAGCAAAACAACTTAAGTCAGGGATGGCACAAAGAGTGGATAAAATTCCAGGTGACCTCTATTTCTCAGAACAGGAAGTTTGGATCCCATTATATAAATAGATTTTCAAAATGTTTTTTGAAAGGGGAATCCATTCCTGAGACATGGAGGGGGCGGAAGATATTCTAATATGTAAGAAGGGGGAGAGGAACCATCCTGGCAATTACTGGCCTATAAGTTAAATTAATAACTTACAAACAACATTTTGTTTTCCAGTTTTCAATAAAATTAATGACTGGATAAATGCTAAGAGTATCCTTTCCGTTTTGCAAGCCAGCTGTAGACAAAAGTTTAGTACTGTTGACCACATTTTCAAGTTCACTTTAATGTAATAGAAGAATCTTCAGCTATCCAAAGATAATTTATATTTAGCATTTGTGGACCTTAAAACAGCATTTGGCCAGGTACCTACAGTTAAGCTCTGGCAAATGCTGGAACAGATGAGGTTGTACCCATCCTTATTACACATAATATTTAGATTGCATTATTTAAATTATGCACAGGTGAGATGGGGCCCTAAAGGGGAAATAACTAAACGTATTGAAATTAATCACGGAGTCAGCCAGGGTTGTGTCCTAGCCCAACCTTCTTTCCAGTATACATCAATGAAGTAATTAAGTACTTACTCGATTGCACATATGATTCCCTTAGATTATGTGGCATGCCAATACCAGGGCTCGCATTTGGCGAGATACTCTATTGATCTTGCACACTCCTATGGGTCTACAAAATCTTTTCAATCAATTCACACTTTTCTGTGACAAAAAGGGGCCTTGAAGTTAACACTGATAAAACAAAATATATGTGCTTAACCCCCCACAGATCGTATATACACGCTTTTAGCAAGGAAGGGATCCATTTACAAAAAGTAGGATACATTTGATTATTTGGGTATCTCAAACGATAAAATCAACTCCTGAGTGTCGCATATAGGTAAAACAAGTGCTTCAATTTTACATGGAGCTCATGTTGTGCCGAAGAGATATAAAAGTATGACCCAAGATACCTCTCACAACTATTAAAATCTATTGTGCCAAGATTCAGAGTGTGACTCGGCATGGGGCAGAAATCTGGGGGCATGTGGGATTTTTTTTTTTGCAAAAACATGTTTTTCTTAGAGCACTGTTTAATTTGCCACAGAGTACCCCCTTTAACCCCCTAGTACTTGAAACTGGCCTTAAGCGGTTCGGTGATTTTGCAGATATTAATCCTTTGTTGTTTTGGATGTGGTTGTGAGGTACCCGGGGTTGGAACTATTCTGTAATGAACTAACAGATTTAGTGAGCATCCCACAATCTGAATCCATAAAGTGGCTCCACCACATAAAAAGTCCCTCTATGTGAGTGAGAGGCATGAGCCAACTTTGGGTTACTCTGTCTGCAATGACCAATTGTATGAAATTAACTTTTAAAAAAGCTTATTGGTGGGGGGCATGGTTTCGGAACCGATCCAAAATGGCGGGTCGGCACTGAGCTCCTATGGACCAGGGATCCCTTTTCATTAACGGAGACCGCTCAAGCGCTCACCGGGGGAAGAGACTTCACGGTGTCTCTCCCTCATGATGTGATGAGTAGCTGGAGACTTGCAAAATTCCCGCTTTTGTGCTTGTTTCGGCCATAATGGCCCCAGGGTGATTCACTGCACAGTCCGTTCATGCCTGCCATTTTGTATGGCAAGCGCATTCCTTTTTTCTTTATCAGTGACTTAAACTCATGTTTTTTCAGGCATTCTAAACTGCAACATGCTCCGAATCTCATATCTACATTTAGTTTTGTCTTTTTTCTTCTCCTTTTTTGCTTTTTGACATGATCGTAATCAAAGGAAGCAATATTCTTCGTATCTTGGAAACCTTTTTCTCTTCAGTAATTGGTACTGGTACTGTTGGAATGCTTTTCTTCAGCATATAACCAATATCCCAAGGGCATCCAACATATATAGATAGTAGGCTCTGTTTTTAAACCCTCATTTTTTCTACCTGAGAAAGAGATCAACCCTGCGGTCTTTTTATGTATACATGTGTGCTTTCGTCTTTATAGCTGTGGTTTACCACTCCTCATTGCGGGACTGAAACTGCCTTGCATCTTTGAAGGTTCTACATTTTGTATGCAACGTATGCTGTGCTCTAACACCTCCTTTTCTCTTATATGGGGAGAATAAAGAACCTTAAGCTTTCAACTTCTGTCAAATATACGGCACTCTCTGACTCATACTCTATATACAACAACATGGAGGATAACCCTCCTCACAAAACTGAACCTCTGCCAGGTGCTATTCCAAAATCGCAGCTCTCAAGCAAGCTGCCAGAGGAATCCACTAAATGACCCAAAAAATTCCCATCTCCAGTTCACTCCTCTTCAGCCTCCATGGATATGATTCATGAGGAAATTCCTGCATTAAATCCATTCATGGAGGAAACGAATAAAACTCTACAACTTCTTAATGACAAATTATCTTCTTTGGATTCATGTGTGTTGTTGTGGAACAAGAAATGGAATCACTTCAATCTATTTGCTCTCGCATCTCTTTTCTGGAATCTGAAATATATCGTCTTAAAAGGCACACTGAGGACTTGGAAAATTGAAACCACAGAAAAAACCTCCACATTTACGGACTCCTTGAAAATATAGAGGGTTCTGATCCAACAGTTTACTTTCAGACTTTTTTGCCCAAGCTTCTGGACATGTCTACTACTGCTCCACTCAACATACAGCGGGCCCACAGACTTGGCCCCAAGGTGTCAACGTAACCATGTGGTGTCATCATATTTTCCTGCAATATACTGTCTTATTATAAGTCTTGACAGCTGTCAAATCCAAAAAACAAATTTACTTGGAGGGTCATTAATTGTTTATCTCTCAGCATGTTGCTGAAGCTACTGTGGACTGTTGGAAAGAAATCTTGGATCTTCGTCCTCAGCTAAGAGCTATAAATACCAGATATGGTCCAATCCACCTGTGCCTCTTTAAAGTTACTTATAGGAGAAGACTACCACTTTTGATGATCTGGCTGCACTACAGGAATTTCTTCAGCAACATGGAGCAGATGTCATGGACACTTCAAAGTCCACTTGACTGTCATTTTGTTTTGTCCTATATGGCTGTTTCCCTTTCTGTATAAATCTGCGTTCTCGTTTTATTTTTAAGAAGGTTATTCATTTGTTTCTTTTCTCTTCTTTCTCCTTTTCTTCTCTTTTTATAAAGTATTGTATTCATATTGTCTCTCCTCTTTCTAATACTGGTGTATATTACGCATCCCGTCTCCTAAATGGTCTCCTCTTTGTGTTGATATCCTTACTCATGCAATGCTACCCTGACATCTGGTGGGACTTGAGTGCTGTCGTCATCGTCATCGTCTTCTGGTGTCGCCACCCCCATTTCGTCTTTGCGTTCTAAGTCATCATTCTTCAGTCGTCATTTGTATGACTTGTACTGTCTTTTTATTTCCTGTTCTATTTCCCCCTTGTTCGTGTTTTTCTATGTGGTTCTTTTCTATCATTTTCATTTTCCACTTCCTATTTTCTTCTTTATCACTCCTTTTTTCCTTCTTTTTCTCACTAAACAAATGCTTTATTCCTATAATTTTTCTCTTGTTTTTTGTTTGATCCTAATCTCAATCTCGCTACTGTAAGCATATTGATTGTTCATGTTCTTTCCTTAAAGTTACATTCCGGGTTACTACATGGAATATAAAAGGGCTAAAACCATATTAAAAGACAAAGGGTGTTATCTCATCTAACCAAATTAAAAACTGACAATGAAATGCTGCAGGAATCACATCTTTCTGAGTCTGACGCTTCCAAGTTGAAGAAATGTTGGGTGGGTCATGTGTTCCATTCTCCTGCCTTAGGTAAGAAGAATGGAGTTCAATTTCTTTGCCATAAGAAATTGCATGTTTCAGTTGTTCATCAAGAGTCTGATACAGAAGGTCAGTGGGTTGTTGTTAAAGTCCTTGTTGATAAGATACCTTTAGTTGTTTTCAAATGCATATTGTCCAGTCTCTGTCGATAAGGTTTTCTGGATAAGAATCTCTGACAAACTGTTTTCATATGATGAGGACTATATTATATTTGGTGGTGACTGTCCCCAAATTCATGATCCCATATTGGACAGGCACTCGACAGTTAAATTTGTTCCCTCTAAAATGCACTCACACTTTACTTCTACAATATGACATAAATTGTTAGTTGATAGATTGCGACTATGCCATCCAGACCTTCGGGAGTACCAGTTTTACTCAGCCCCACACCAGTCACAATCTTGTGTTGATTATCTTTTTCTGAGCAAATCTTTAGCTCAACATACTTTTCAAACTGAGATAGGATCAATTTTATTATCAGATCACGCTCCAGTGCATGTGGATTTTGACCTTATCCCATTTTCTCCAAGCTCAGTTAGATGGTGCTTTAACAACTCCTTACTCTTAGATCCTAAATTTAGCCAACAATTGAATTCCTTTATCTCCAAACTATTCGCTATCAACTCAAACCCAGACTCCTTCTTTGTAATGATTTGGGAGTCCTCCAAGGCTGCCACCAGAGGTTTTATAATAAACTTTGTCTCACAAAAGAAAACAGCTTTAGACTCCCAATCTACCCAACTACTTAATAAACTAAAACAGCTAGAACATACTTACTATCACTCAAATGATGAGCCTTCCTTGATAAACCTTATTGACGCTAAACTCACTTTTAATAGGTTATCTACGGATGCTGCTTCTTCTTATCTATTGAAAAGTAGTGCTCGCGACTACAGGGAACAGACCAAAATGGGGAAATTTCTGGCTAATTATTTAAAAGTAAGAACAGACAGAACTAGCATAGAATCTTTACAGGGTCCTGCAGGGATTCCTCTTTTCAAAGACAACGATATTCTAAATGAATTTGTTTCTTTTTATAAAAATGTATTTTCTCCTGAAATACAGTAAGAGCAGTTGGATCTCTCCACTTATTTGTAGTCCATTCCTTCTTCTCCTTCCCATCACATTGATTTTGATTCATTAGAAACCAATATTTCTTTAGTGGAAATCACTCATGCAGTTTCAGTGTTACGTCGAGGGAAGGTTTCTGGGCCTATGGCTTTACTGTTGAATTTTATGATCATTTTGCAAAACTGCTCCTACCCAATCTTTTACTTCTATTTAATTAATTTACTCATAATGGTATATCTCAAGGAATATTCCAAGAAGCCATGATTTGTTTAATTTCAAAGGAGACTAAAGGTCACTCTCTTTGTAAGAACTATTATCTCATCTCTTTAGTTAATAGCGACTATAAGATCTTTCAATTCAATAAAACTTTATTTCGGTTTTTGTTCAAAACCATAAAAGTACATATACAGTAATACTCACAATTCATAATACTTTTGTTAAAAACACATATCTTAATAAAGTGCAAAAGGTGCAAGGATATAATTTCTTCATTACATAAAGACCAGGAGATTGGAAAAATTCATTACATAAGGGCCACTACAAATCCATACATTTTCTATATTTAACAGTTAATTTAAAAAAATTCAATAACTCGGAGAATACTATCATTGTGCAAAAGTTGTAAATACACCAGAGCCGGTCTGATCTGAGTAAAATTAAGCTTTCTTAAAAGAGTCACCAGATAGCGCTTGCGGGGGTATTCATAAAACCTACATAAAAATATAAAATGCAGCATATCCTGCGGAGACTTTCCGTCGCAGCCGCAGGGAGCTGCAGTCTTAATAAAATTAGCAGTTTTTGGCCTAACAAGCAGATGATGAAAAAGATTCAACCTGAACCTGGTTAATAAAAACTTTTCGTGAGAGGTCAGGGAACCCAATAAATACGGCTCGGTAGTTACACACGTTTTCAACATAACATATTTTCTGACACTCGGCTTCTGGAGCTCCACTTCTTCCCTCTGGGTCTTCCTGTCCATGAGGAAGGCCCGTTTAATTACCTCCAAGTCCCCCTTGACAATCTGACTGGGATTTTCAAACAATTTGGGGTGCCCCAGTCTAGAGAAACTGGATTTCAGATATTTTATCCATGGGATAGCCAGTGCCTTGTCCTGAGCCAAGCAGTCCCTCACAATCAGGTGTGTCAGTGGGATGTCAGGATTCAACCACAGTTTTATCCAGCAGGTCAGTGGGCGTAGGGAAAAGATGTCACATATATATTGTGTCCCCAATTCTTCATGAACTGCAAGATTGGACGTGCCTGAGGGGACCACAGGAGACGCTTCATAAAAAAAATTTCAACAATCTGCAGCTGCTCACCACCGACATAACTCCATATTTCCCTACCATATGTAGCCGTTGCCACTGATTTAGAATTATAGAGTTGCAGCATGGCGCCAGTAGGTTTTTTCCCCAGCTTCGAGGCAAAATTAAAAATAGAGGCATTCACCCTGACCAGTTCTCCTTTCTTTTTAAGAAGATGTGGGCCCCAGCTTAATTTAGTATCAAAAAGGACCCCAAGATCTAAGAACTTTTTGATATCGGGATTACCGCTTCATCTATTTTAAATAGAACATTTCTTCTGGGTTGTTGACCTACTTGCATGGCAAATGATTTAGAGTTATTAGTCATTAGGTCTCTATCTGTCATGGAGGACTTGAAAGCATGTAAAAGAGCTTGAAGGCCCCTTTCAGTCCTAGATATTAAAACTGCATCATCTGCATATAAAAGTACTGGAATACCCCGCCGACCGACTCTAGGACAGTCAGCTGGCACCTCCTGTAAAACGCTATCCTGATCATTAATATAAAAGTTAAAAAGGAAGGGAGCCAAAATACATCCTTGGCGGACTCCCTTTCTGATATCAAAATTGTTTGTTACGCTCAGATCTTGAGAGTATCTGACATTAGCTCTGGTATTGCTGTGGAGATCTATAAGAAAATCAACAATACCGCTATCCACCCCCTTGGCCCTCATGGACTGCCACAGCTTCCGCCTGTTCACACAGTCAAAAGCTGAGGACAAGTCCATGAAGGCGAGGTGGATGGTACCCCTATGAGACACTGTGTACTTACTTAAATTTAAAAATAGGTTTAGGCATTGGGTTATTGTTGAGCGACCACTGCAGAATCCATACTGGGAAATGGACATGATGTAATTTTCAACCACCGAATCTGAAAGTCTCTGCAGTAGTATCCTTCCTATTATTTTTACCATAGAGTCGATAAGCGAAATGGGTCTATAACAATGTGGGCTACATTTGTCCCCCTTTTTGAAAACCGGGACAGTTGTAGAAACCCCCCAGGATTGTGGGCAACCACTTTGCACTGCGGCATTAAATACAGACTCTAGAATAGGAGCCCAGAAGGAAGGCTCAGACTTAAATAAGTCCGGAGGAATCCCATCGGGTCCGGGTGCTTTCCCGGCTGTTAGTCCCATAATACCCTCAAGAACTTCACCCCTGTCAATGCTAATCTTCTCTCCATTAGTACAAGGTGCTAGGCTAGAAGTTTCTTCCATCGGGCTACAGTATAATTGCTTGAAGTGCACTTCCCAGTCCCCCTTGGGTATATGGTATTCGAGGCCGTCGCCGGTCTCCCGGACAAGAAAAGGCTTTTTCATTACGGCCCAAAATCTAGAGCTACTCTTTAGAGTTGTGGGATCCAGGATCTCATTCCAGGCCTCTTCCCTTAGGGATTCCTTGTGTTTGGCTATAGTAGATTTATATTCGGTTCTCTTGGTTTAGCTACTAAAGCCAGCCTGAGGTTACTTGCTGCTTTGGTGCAGTCATGATTAAACCACTTTGGGCCCACATTGACTAGATTTTTAGCTGGTACCGACAGCAGCTTCCAGACCTTCTCTGAGAGTGACTGGAACGCCCAAGCACCTTTCTAGGCTGTGTGCCTTCTAGGGTGCAGGTGAAAATTTCGTCTGTACATATGACTTTGATGTCTTTGTACAGCAGATCTGGGGTGATCTTAGACCATCTCAGTCTGCGTCTCCCGTCAGTTGTGCTCAGCCTTCCCTGACTGGGGTTCGGGCCTTCTTTAGCTATCCACGGTCCCAGCAAGCGTACAGTGAGCGGGTTATGATCGCTAAATTCACTCTCTTCAATGATAAAAGAGTCCACAAAAGACTGCATAGATAATGAAATTAGTACATAGTCAATGAAAGTTCCCCTCCCATGGTCCTTAAAAGTCGGTATCTCAAATCTCTTGGGGGGATCCATCAAGGCAATGGTTGGTGTCACATCCAGATCATTCAATAAATCATTGAAAAGCTCCCACTCAATTGAGTGTTCTAAATGTAAACCATTAGATCGTACACAGTTTAGATCCAGAATGCATTTAAATAGTGGGTCACCACAAGGGTAAACATTAAAGTCACCCATGATCATAAGATTATGTAGACTCTGTTTCATTGACATACTAATGAAAACATCCAAAGCAGATAATTGACTAAAATCTGAGCATGAGTTAACTGAATTACAAAAATTTACCACACCAGCTAGACAGTTTTCTCCATTTAAAATTAGACCAAGAATTCCAGGGTTAACAGAGGGTACTTTGCGTACTTTACAAGTCAGTGCAACAGAAATATACGTGACCATCCCCCCTTAGGCCTTCCCCTGTTGGTTGCAATGGCAGGGACATAATATGCCTTATACCCTTCTAAAAATGATTACATTCAATAGACCAAGTCTCCTGCAAACAAATTATAAGATACTGTTTAATGTAAACAATCCAATTACAATCCTGCATCTTGGCACCTAAGCCCGCAATGTTCCAGGAAATTACATTGTTAGGGCTCCTCTTGCCCCAAGTGGCTTCTGTGACTCCCAGGTCAACCGAACTCTCTCTTCCCTGTTCTCCTGAGCCCTCAAGTCAATCACAAGCCTCTAGGCCTGATAAAAGTTCAAATCTATTTTGGGTTGGGACATCGAACCCATTCCTACAGTGGTTACCAAGATTGTTAATTTGTGGCCCGGGTGGCGGATAGCTGGTGAGGGGTCTCGCCCTTGTGTTATCTTTTATGCGCCAGTTACCTCCCCGGATAGGTCGTGTCATGCATCTCACATACGCTGGGCTATAAAAAAAGCCTAGAAGGTGCAATTCAATTGCAGTACCAGTCATCTGCTGATGACATTGGCCGTCAGATAGTAATTGGCCAGCAGTAGAAGGGTTATCAAAATTAACAATATTACAGTCCCCACTCCCGTTTTTGTTTGCGCTACCAATCCAACTGACCCTATGTAACATCAATATATTATTTGCGACATTCATCCTCCCTAGGGTGTTTTGGTTAAGCCAATAAGTTGTTTTGTTCAATAGTTGCTCATAGCTCTCTGACTTCCCGTGTGGGAGAGCAGGAGCATTCCCCAATATGACCACGTATGGGGTTACCTCTGGGGGTAAATAAATAACTATGGGATGGCGAGTAGCACTGACTCTTTCATCCGGTCTCGGTTGGAGGTTGGGTGAGGGCACATCCCTCCTAGTAGTTGACTGGTTTGCAGCAGAAACTGCCACATCAGCAGGTCCTGGGGGGCTTAAGTTATTAATTGCTGGGGCAGTCAGATTGATGCTACTGCTGGGTGTCTTGGATTTCCTACTAGTAGAAGATGGAGGATTTGCAATGTTAGTAGTGGGAGCTATAGCCGCTGTTTGCTTTCTATTCCCCATGGAAGTTTCCAGGAGCAAGAGCCTGGATTCTAACCCAGTGAGCTTCAACATGATTGGGCCCAGCAGCGTTTGCGGTTCGGGTGACACCACTATAATTTTTTCCCCTGGTGACATGAATATCTGCTACCGTTATAACCTCATTACCAGTTGCTACGCAGCTCTGTTTAGGCACCCTGGTATTTTTTAGGGAGGTGGGTTTTTTCGAGCAGTTCAAAACTGGCTTGTATATTTTGCTCCTTGTCCTTAGTCTAGATTTTACCGGGCTCGGGGCCTGTTCAGGTGTCCCATTAATTAGGCTATCGTTTATTGAGGAAGTGTCACTATCTGGCTGCGTCACCGTTAGTTGGCCAGGTGGTGGGGTTGTTAGTGACTCATTACTCAATATGGCAGGGGAGGCTATTGCTCTTCCAGATAGAGGATCCATAGAGAGCCTTCGTTCAGTCAGGGAGATTTCTTTATTAACAGCTGACTCGACCCTAGTCAAGTAGGCATCTAGGGTCCCAATCATCCCGGTTGTACCAGTGTCTTTCTCTTTGTGTGGTGCCATAATGGATTACCCAACCAATGAGACAAGTAATTTACTGTTTAAGTGACCTTATACCAAACGAGAAAATAGTGAGTATAGCAAGAAACACAGTAGTATTAATACCATCAAAATTGGGACCACCCAGGTATTGATTGTTTATAGTTCCTGTTATCCTCTGAACTATGATGTTGTTTCCCTGAGTTCTTTGTGCCTTTGAGGACCCAACCGGTGTACAAACACTCAATGTCAATGTGAGTCAGGTTTTAGCACAAACAGGAAAGACGATCAAACAATCCCACTTAGTAAAATGTCACTTAAGCAAGTTGCAATTATGCCTACTCACAGTTTTTCTTACAGTGAGCTTTAGGGGGGTGGCCCAGGCCAGCCTCTTCTGGCCCCTGATGGCCACAGATGGTCCCGCCCTTGTCCCGGGCTTCTCCCGGCGCGTCCCGCATGCGATCCTGCGACGCGGGGGCTCAGCTCTGCTTTTATGCGCCTCCGGGCGTGATGTGTTCATTGGCGGCTTCCGCCTCAGGGAGTGCTGGGGATTGTGGTCTCCCTGTGCCTTGCGGGCCTTGCTGGGTGTGATGGGCGGAGGCGTCAGGAGGGGACCACACATGCGGCAACGGGACAGAGGAGCAAGAAGCAGCGGCTCCACTCCAGGTTAATTTGTCCCAAGAACCAAGTAGCTGGGCCCCCGCTCCACCGGGGCTCAGCTGTGCTTTTATGCGCCTCCGGGCGCGATGTGTTTGTTGGCGGCTTCCGCCGCAGGGAGTGCTGGGGATTGTGGTCTCCCTGTGCCTCGCCGGCCTCGCTGGGTGTAATGGGCGGAGGCGGCAGGAGGGTACCACACATGCAGCAACGGGACAAGGGAGCAAGAAGCAGCGGCTCCACTCCAGGTGAATTCGCCCCAAGAACCAAGTAGTTGGGCCCCCGCTCCACCGGGGCTCAGCTGTGCTTTTATGCGCCTCCGGGCGCGATGTGTTCGTTGGCGGCTTCCGCCGCAGGGAGTGCTGGGGAATGTGTTCTCCCTGTGCCTCGCTGGGTATAATGGGCGGAGGCGGCAGGAGGGGACCACACGTGCGGCAACGGGACAGGGGAGCAAGAAGCAGCGGCTCCACTCCAGGTAAATTTGCCCCAAGAACCAAGTAGCTGGGCCCCCGCTCCACTGGGGCTCAGCTGTGCTTTTATGCGCCTCCGGGCGCGATGTGTTCGTTGGCGGCTTCCGCCGCAGGGAGTGCTGGGGATTGTGGTCACCCTGTGCCTCGCCGGCCTCGCTGGGTGTAATGGGCGGAGGCGGCAGGAGGGAACCACACGTGCGGCAACGGGACAGGGGAGCAAGAAGCAGCGGCTCCACTCCAGGTAAATTCTTCAAGAACCAAGTAGCTGGGCCCCCGCTCCACCGGGGCTCAGCTGTGCTTTTATGCGCCTACGGGCGCGATGTGTTCGTTGGCGGCTTCCGCCGCAGGGAGTGCTGGGGATTATAGTCTCCCTGTGCCTCGCCGGCCTCGCTGGGTGTAATGGACGGAGGTGGCAGGAGGGGACCACACGTGCAGCAACGGGACAGGGGAGCAAGAAGCAGCGGCTCCACTCCAGGTAAATTCGCCCCAAGAACCAAGTAGCTGGGCCCAAGATACTGGCATTGCGCATTGACTCCATCCTGCCTGAACTGATAGACCCTGAGCATTCTGGCTTTTTTAAGGGACAATCAGCCTCTGCCAATTCCCAAGTCTTTTTTAACATCCTCAGCAAGGCCTCTTCTTTAGATCACCCTATTGCTGCTATTGCTTTGAATGCTGTGAAAGCTTTTGACAGGATTGGTTGGGACTTTATGTTCCTTGCATTAAGATGTATTGGTTTTTCACCTAAATTGATTGCTTTAATCTCCCTATTATATTCAGCTCCTAAAGCCTCAATTTACTTTTCTTTGCTTAGAGGGGTGCGGCAAGGGTGTCCTTTATCACCTCTATTGTTTGTCATTGTGTTAGAACCTTTTCAACTTTTCTAACGAAAATCAGGCAGGATGCTCGTATTTCAGGTTTCCAATTAGCTTCTCATCAGGTTAAAATGTTTGTCTATGCTGATGACATTCTCTTATATTGCTCTAACCCTATAACCTCTCTCCCCCCTTTTTTCAACCAGTCAATACATTTTCTCAGCTATCAGGATATGAGCTTAATACCGATAAGTGTAAAGTTTTAACCTTAAATGCTTTTTGTCAAAAGCATCTTTTTGCTCACAAAGGCTTCTCTTGGCAACCTTCTAAAATAAAATATCTGGTCCTGTGGATTTGTCAGACAATTCCTGAGACATTAAAATTAAACTTCAATCACATTACCAAAACATTAAATGAAACAATTACACATTGGCATGCTCTTTTTCTCTCCTGGTGGGGCTGAATAGATTTGATTAAAATGATGCTCACCTCGCTGAATCTATATATTATTTCCAAGATTACTGTCCACATTCCTGGGTATTATTTTAAGAAAATTGATTCTATCTTAACAAAATTTCTATGGAGAAACAAACCCCCTCGCATAGCTTTGTCTTCTTTGAAAAAGGATAAACCTAACGGAGGTCTTAGGTTTCCCGATTTCAACACATATCATTCTGCCTTTTCCCTAAAACAAGCTGCCCGATGGCTCTCTTCGTAACTCCACGCATATCCTCCCTTGTGGGTACAAATAGAGAAATCTCTTATTTCCGCCTTTGATTTTCAGGAAATCCTTGCTTTTACTACTAATATCTCATGATTACGTTCTCCTATCATTTCTCACTCCCATAAAATGTTGACCCCTCTCCTACCATCATCATATCCATCACTTAATTCTTATCAACGGCAACCAATTTGACATATTAAATCGATACAAATTAAGAATCGTACCATATATTGGAAAAATTGTCGTTCTAAGGGGTTGCAATGGATATCTCAACTTCTACTTGATGATCAACCCCTATCATTTACTGATCTTCAAACAAAATCTTCCTTACCAGCTACCTTTAGATCACAATATAATCTTCTATTTCCCGCCTCAATCAATATCTTATTGCATGACCGAGTACTTCCAATCCTCCCGCAAAATCCAATTTTCTTTCTCCATCATTACATACTTCTCCTTCTGCATCCACTATATACAAGACCTTACAGTTACCCCCGGACCGACTCAAATCCAAGACTGAGTTGGCTTGGGTAAAAGATTTATCACAATGCTGGCCAACTACAACTTGGGACAAGTTATGGTTTAACCTTCACAAAACCTCACGAGCTGCTAAAACCACACAAACCCTTTATTCTATTTTCCAACGGGCATTATTTTCTCCAATGACTCTAGCGTCCTTCTCATCAAGTATGCCTTCTACTTGTTGGTCCTGTCCCTGCTCTAGTACTGATTTAAAACACAGGGTATTTGAGTGCCCCATCCATCAGTTTTGGCAGTTGGTTTGGTTCCAAATTAGGAAGATTTTTAAAGTTAATGTCCCCTTTTCTCTAACCAATATATTCCTACGCTCCTTGCCACTCCAATGGCTGCAGTTACCATGGAGTTGTAAGCTGTTAGATCTACTGTTAGCTGTTGCTTTTGATTTAATAACCTCAAATTAGAAACAAGCTGATCAAGTCACTTTTAGATCTTGGTGGAATGCTGTATGTTTCCATAATAGATTAGGCACTAATTATGTTTCCCCTTTATCTGTAGCGAGTAAAAGAAATCTCTTATGGCTTCCATTAACCACATACTTATCTTTATCTGCCTCTTCTGCTGTTAAAGTCATTACTGTATCAGATGATGTACGGAAGCCGCCTTAACTCAACCCTTTCCTAAGTTGGAGCAGCGTTTGCGTGGTCCTGGTAGATACAGGGATCTATCAGATCCTGATACCAGGTTAATGGATGGAAAGGACTGTTGTTTTTTTGCTTTTTTACACTTCTTAGCCTACAATCTGATGGTGTCATTACTGTGCACAGATGCACCAGCGATGGTGAGCTTGTCTGCAAGAATAAATGGAATGCTGATCGTGATAGCTTTGTAAATGACACAGCTGATTTGAAGATGGTGCGGGCTGGCAGGAGGTGCCAATGGAGTTACATCAGAATGAGGGTAATATGATCACATTTCCAGAGACCCTGGAGGACAAATGCTGCGGCATGTAGAATGTCTCCAAGGGGTGTCAGTGTGGCATCTGGGAGGCCATGGAGTAAGGCATTACCACCATCCAAATGCAAGAGTACGAGGGCTCTAACAGAAGTTCTGAAGTCAAATCCCGGGGAAAATGGTATGGCTTTCTTTAGAAGAAAGAGACGGTACAAAGCTGTCTTTATTTGTCTGGCAATATGTTCCTTGAAAGATAGATTGGTATCCAGGGTGAATCCAAGTGACTTGGCATTTGGTGAAAGTCGGAATTCAAAGCCGTCAAGGTTCATGTCATTTAACCAGGCTTGTACTGTATCTTGTAATTGTTCTTGGCAAATATCAGAAATTCTACCTAGGCTGGGTTAACCTTCAGGTAGGAGCTGGATATACAGGTCTAGATGATTTGCAAGCAGTGTTTGAAGCATCAGATGTCTGAAGCAGAGGAGTCTTTCAAGTGAAGTTGTGTACCATCCTCATATTGATTAATTTCATGCTGTTATTTGTAAGTAGAGCAACCAAGTTGTGATAAGAAGATGACAGGAGACTATATGGAGTCTCAGACACTCCACAAGTGATGGGGATCTTTTGTTGTGGACATGCCCATGTGAACAAACTGGTGTTGGTTGGAAAGGTTTGAGGAGAACCAGTGAAGGACATTGCCGGTCAATACCATTAGAGAGTCCTGGGTGCATTTGAGGCTTTGATGGTCCACTGTGTAGAAGGCAGCTGTTAGGTCCAGCAATATCAGGAGGCAGGGGTAATTTTCATCTATGCTCAAGAGGGCATAATCTATAAAGTGTAAGATAGAGGTTTTGGTGCTGCAGCGTGATGTGAAGCCAGACTGGTAGTGGTACAGGTGATGGTTAGCATTGTTGAACATAGACTGCTTTTTCAATACACTTGCTGATGAATGGTATGAGAGTAATGGGTTGGTAGTTTGTGAGGTCCTCAGTATCTAATGTAGGTTTTTTTAGGAGTGGGAGGATATGGATTCTCTTTAAAGCTTCCAGGAAAATACCTTGATGAGAGAGGCATTGACAATAGTATGCAGGGGTAAGAGAGCATCTCCAGAGAGAGCTTTGAAGGGCGAGAGTAAGATATCATCTTCATACATACACATTGAGTATATCAGGGAAATCGGGGCTAGATAAAGCATCACATGCTGATCATTGAGGGACTATACTAAAAGGGGTGAGTATAAGAATTGTGACAGGCTTGATGTAGTTGATGTGGTGTCGAATAATCTGTATTATTTCACAGACTGAAAGATTGATGACATTGCACTGTTCGGTGGAGTGAGCAATAGGTGGATCTGCTAGGACATTGTTTCAGTGCTTGATTATCTTGAAGAGTGGTCTGCTTCTGTTGGTGGCTTCATTGATTGTGTTGGTATAGTACTGTGCTTTGGATGATGTGATGAGCTGTGTGCATGTGAGCAGATGAATTTCAATATCAAAAGGTCCTCGGGAGGTTAGTTTTTCTTCTATATTCTTCCCTATCAGTGGAAGGATCGTTTATTGTCAGCAAGGTCTTTAAAGTACCAGGGTACTGATGGCTTTGGCTTGCACTTGTGTTTTTTAATTGGGGCATGGATGTTCTCATAATGTTCCCAAAAAAAAGTTGAAGAGTGTGGAAGGGTGTTGACAGCAGAGGTGGGGTTGATAGTGTCAGAGATGATTTCAAGCAATAGGTTGTCTATGAAGAAGTCTTTGAAAGCTGAAGGTTTGTTTTTCTCTTTTGTGTTGACTAAAGTTTGTTGGTAGGTTGCTAAATGTGGAGATAGGGATAGCAAAATGGTCAGTCCAGTCCAAGGGTAGGGGTGGTCTTTATTGGATTGTTGGTGATATTGAGAAGATGAGGTTGAGGATGTGGCCTTTGGAGTATGTTGGTTATGTGACATGCTGTAACTTGTTTAGTGTATCAATGAGTTTGAAGAGGATGTCTATTTTTTTGATCTTGTATTGTCTGGGAAGTTGAAGTCACTCAAGAGGGTGGGGTGGTGGCATATTGGATGGCGAGGTGGTGAGGAGCTCTGAGAATTCATCAATGAAGTCCTTGTCCTGCCCGGGAGTCTTGTAGATGAGATAGAAGGTGGTGGCCTGTATTAAAGAGTGTGTGAAATAGTATATCAGGAGCTCCATGGAGCGGAGTGTTACTTGCTTGCCTAGGGTGCAGGACCAGATGAATTATGGACGATTGCAAATCCTCCTCCTTTTTCATGTGTGCAGTCCACAAGTTGGATGTATGAGCCGGTGGGAAGACGACATCTGGGAGATGCAAATATGTGGGCGTTCACCATGTTGCTGTGATGAAGAGGGGATAAAGAATGTAATAGGAGATGAGTTCTGTGATATCTGGTGCATACAGTACTGCAGAGACTGAGTATAGTTTTGGAGGAAGAAGCCTGGGTGATGAGATGTCATGAAGAGTTTATTGAATTGCAGGGAAGGCAGGAAGTTATGTAACTTCCTGTGCAGATGAATGATGTGAAATGCAGTGTTTTCACTTCCTGTGTATGTGGATGATGAGAAATGCAGTGGTGTCATTTCATGTGCAGATGGATGATGGGAACAAACTTATTACACCCCATCCAAAATATGCTGCACAAAACAATAACAAATTAATCAATGATGCATAGTGAGTGGATTTTAAAGTAGGTGACTGCATATTTGAACTATAATATGATATATATAGATGTATTCATGGGTAACTGTGCCTAACAGGGATGTTAGCAGCTCAAGGTGTGCATAAAATTCACAACCCAACCACAATTGAATGAAAAACAAGGGAATAGGCAACAGTAACAAATTCAAGCTTTTTTTGCATTTAATCCATTCTTGGAGTTCAAAATATTATCTACAGTTTTTTATACATATTATATACAATGCCCCGTATCAAGAGCGTGCAGTAAAAGAAAAGAAAGTGTCAAAGGGCGTGATGGTGATGAGGTGAAAGGAGAAAAGAAATCACACAGAGTCTGACTCTGCCCTGGGGTTCCAGAACGCGTGTCTACTCATCAGACACCTCTGCTCGTGTATTCAATTGCTGTCCCTGGCTTCGATTTCACGTCTGATTTCTCTGAAGCTGTATAGACAACTTTAAACAGGTATAACAAAATGTGAAGACTTTTGTAAGCTGCACCATTTCCAATGAATTGAACTGAGGAGACATATACTGTATATGGTCTCATGATTAACATAGGAACCCCACACGCACACAAAAGAGGACCTTTAGAATACCTTCTCCAATTTGTAAGGACCGAGTTACCTTGGGGAAATCACGCCCACCCCATCTTGTGAAGGGGTCATCTATCTGATCCCTTGCCCCGTCGTATCTGTCCTGAAGAAGACTCGCATGGCCCAGGAATAACTAACCGCAAGGCCGCAAGACGAGTCGAAACGTCGACACCTAATTAAAAATACCTGGACCACTAATGTTATCTTCCCTTTAGTGCAGACATTCATACATCCTATGTCTCATGAACATCATTAAGGACTGTACATTTGACCTACTAATGTGGCCAGGTTTTATTGCTCCAGTCCTTTGTTGACTGTTTCTTCTGAATAATACAGAATAACTTTTTATACACTCTGTGTGATTTCTTTTCTCCTTTCACCTCATCACCATCACGCCCTTTGACACTTTCTTTTCTTTTACTGCACGCTCTTGATACGGGGCATTGTATATAATATGTATAAAAAACTGTAGATAATATTTTGAACTCCAAGAATGGATTAAATGCAAAAAAAGCTTGAATTTGTTACTGTTGCCTATTCCCTTGTTTTTCATTCAATTGTGGTTGGGTTGTGAATTTTATGCACACCTTGAGCTGCTAAATCTTTGATTTTTCATTTTGAAAAAATTGGGTCTTGGACCATTGTTTGTTTACATTAGTAATTACCCAGGTCCAGTACCTATAGGGTTACCCCATTATTATAATGGTTAACAGGGATGTTAGTCACTGAGGGAGTCTGAATGACATCAGATAAAGAATTAGAGTGAAGCATGAGTTGTCTGTGATGCCATTCACTCACCAGATGTAAATAATATACCTGTTGTTCACATTTAACCATCTATAATGTTATGTTGTGTATGCCCTTTAATTTGATGCAGTTCTGCTCTCAACACGTATGTAGGGGCAGAGGAGTAATGGGGATGCCATGTCAAAAAATGTGGAAAGAACAATAACAGGCCTCCTGTCACCCACCATCTCCACCATAATATACCCTAATTCAAGCGTAAATGAAATAATGAATGCCTAATCTTCTGCCATCCATTCTTACCACCCTCTATACTACCGTCTCCCCACAGCACCCAAACTGGAAAAAAATTGTGGTCATCTGTCACCCACCACCTTCTGCTTACTCACGACCCTTCCCAGTCCAAAGCTGGGCTTCCTACTCCCAAAGTGAGAGCAGAGAGCTGACACTCTGCTGATAGAGCCTCTTTTTATATTACTTTAAGTACTCACAAGTAAGACATTTTCTCCATCACTGTTAGCATAGCCAGTGCTAGACATCTCTGGACATTTAAGTTTCTTTGTCTTTGCCATTCTTCAGTGGAGAGTAGCTGTTTGGGTCAGGGGTGTCGTTTGAAATGCTGCTTATATTCTCTCAGTTAAACTTCTACTAGAAGCATGCAGGTACATCCCATAAGAATGCAGAGTACCTGGGAGCTTCCCTGCTTAACCCTTTATCGAATGGTGAGCAGAAGACTATAGCTTCCGTCCCCGAAACCAAGAGGTAATTGCAGAAGGACCTTCTTGTTTGTAGCTGAGAACTTCCCCTGAGACGACTGTTAGAAAGTCACCTTCTCAATCAATCAATCAATCAATCAATCAATCAATCAATCATTCCATTTATAGAGCGCATTACTCACCCATTGGGGTCTCAAGGCGCTGAGGGAGGGGGGGGGGGGGTGCGGCTACTGCTCCAGGTCTTGAGGTGTTTCCTGAATGTGAGGTGGTCCTGGGTCAGTCGTAGGTGGGCGGGGAGGGAGTTCCACGTCTTGGTCGCTAGGTAGGAGAATGATCTTCCTCCGGTGGTGGTTCTTCGGATCCGTGGGACGGTGGCGAGGGCGAGGCTGGCGGAGCGGAGTTTGCGTGTTGGAGTGTAGAACGTGAGGCGGTTGTTGAGATATTCGGGGCCTATGTCGTGGAGCTCTTTGTGTGCGTGGGTGAGGAGCTTGAATGTGATCCTCTTGCTGACGGGGAGCCAGTGCAGGTTTCTCAGGTGGGCTGATATGTGGCTGTGGCGAGGGATGTCGAGGATGAGTCATGCGGATGCGTTCTGTATGCATTGGAGTCCTTTCTGAAGTTTGACTGTGGTTCCTGCGTATAGGGCATTCCCGTAGTCTAGTCGGCTGGTGACGAGGGCCTGGGTGACCGTCTTTCTAGTTCTGGTAGGGATCCACCGGAAGATCTTACGGAGCATGCCCTGGGTGTTGAAACATGAGGATGAGATGGCGTTGACTTGCTTGGTCATCGTGAGAGAGGAGTCCAGGATGAATCCCAGGTTGCATGCGTGGTCAGTGGGTGTCGGTGCGGTGCCCAGTGCTGTGGGCTACCAGGACCATGCGGAAGGGGATGGTCCGAAGATGAGGACCTATGTCTTGTCTGAGTTCAGTTTCAGACGGCTGAGTTTCATCAATTCCACTACGTTTTATCATTCCTTCCTGGAGGTTGAGTTTGGCAGTGGCTGGGTCTTTGGTGAGGGAGAGTATCAGCTGGGTGTCGTCGGTGTATGAGGTGATGTTGAGGTTGTGTTTGCGTGCGATGGTGGGGAGGGGGCTCATGTAGATATTGAAGAGGGTTGGGCTGAGCGATGAGCCTTGGGGTACGCCGCAGATGATCTTGGTGGCTGCGGAGCGGTAGGGAGGGAGGCGTACTCTCTGGGTTCTGTCGGAGAGGAACAAGGTGATCCAGACCAGGGCTTTACCTTGGATCCCGGCGTTGTGGAGGCAGGTTATTAGGGTGCGGTGGCAGGCTGTATCAAAGGCAGCTGAGAGGTCTAGGGGGATGAGGGAGGTTGTTTCCCCATTGCCAAGCAGAGTCCTGATGTCGTTGGTGGCTGCGATGAGGGTGGTCTCTGTACTGTGGCTTGCTCAAAATCCCGACTGGGATGGGTCGAGGGAGCCATTGGCCTCGAGGAAAGCGGTCAGCTGTTTATTGACGATATTCTCGATAACTTTAGCAGGGAAGGGAAGAAGAGAGATGGGGCAAACGTTTTTGAGGTCTCTGGGGTCCGCTGTGGGTTTCTTCAGTAGCGCGTTGATCTCTGCATGCTTCCAGCTCTCTGGGAAGGTGGCGGACACGAGGGCGTTGTTTATGACGTTCCGTAGGTGGGGTGCGATGATGGTGTCGTCTTTGTTGATCCACAAACCCCAAGGCGAAGGACATGGCTACATGCTGAAACTATTACCTACATGCAAAAGCAGAGTGCTGGTGGCCATGTGCCTACCCTACTGTTCATGCCGATGAGAACTACACTGCCTACGTTTACAACATCAACAAAAATATGAGCCTGGTCAATGGCTTTGGTGGAGACAAGAAAGATAAACTGTTAGAGAAATAGGCTGGAGAACATTCCTGACTCACACAGAAGAGTATTAAACCATGTGTTGGCTTAACTCATTGTTTTTCTTCTTATAGACAAACACCCTTTACGGTGTTCATAATGATAATGCAGCTCAGCAGGTTAATGCACCTTCTGCACAGATCTGTGCTCAACCTGTCTGTTACTGTTTTGAACAGTCGCGGCCAGCAGTGGGAGTACCTGCAGGGCGGTGATGTGGGGAGGGGGAGGGGCAGGGTGGGGGGTAGTAATGTATGGATTACGGAGCATCCCAAGTAAGTAAACATTTAAAGAAATACAACAAATTTTGTTGAGTGCACTGCATCCCCAAATGCGATGCAGTGCGCGCAATGAAATTTGTTTTATTTATTTAAATGTTTACTTACCTCTAAAACTCCGTAATCCATACATTACTACCCCCACCCTCCCCTCCCCCTCCCCACGTCACCGCCCTGCAGGCTGGTTTTGAATCACAAGCAAGCCTTTCCTCTTTCCAAAAGTGAAATAGGAAAAAAGCACTGGCTTGGGTTATAGTCCCACTTGCTATTTAAAGGGTAATCAAAGAGCTAGAATGCTTAATGAACAAGAATTAGCTAAGCTTTGAGAACTTACACTTGAGCCATGACAAAAGCAAATAATTTAAATGCCTGCAGCAGTTGAAACCAGTTTAAAAAAAGCTTGTTTCGAGACTACAATGCATAGATGAGATGAATAATTAAATGTGTGCTTGGCTGCATTACTTATATGATGTAAAACATGCCCACAAGCATTCCCATGTAGCTGGAAGGACACACCCAAACATTAGAAACAATGGGAGACAAAACCCAGACATTCTCTCTAATATGGATATTTTGCATGTGAAATTAAGAAAAGCAGAATTATCTAGGGTGTTGACCTGTCAAATCGGACAGATGGCCCTGGAAAAAGGCCAGAAATTTAGGAATCCATGCTGACATTACTATTCAAATGGTAGTTCTTTATTCCATAGAAGACATCTCTGAATACTGTGGTCATTTTGCATCCTAATACTGCTGAGCCCGTGGTACGAAGCTAAATTTCCACTATGGAATCTCTGATCGTCTTGAAATTAAGAGCTTTTGTATTCTGGATTAATCCATATGGTTCCTTTGGATTTCCTATGGTTGACTATATCTTCGTAAAATGCTTTCAAATTTCATTTCATGTCGTTTCATTGAATTTCATGGTGAAATTACCACCTGTGGCAGAGATCTGGAAAATATAGTGAGGGGAAGTGAAAGAGAGAGAAAGACCAGACTGGATCTCACACTTTGACAATGAAATAATTTCAGTTGTGGGACAGCACACCATTATCTTGATGTTACAGAGTGGGGTACACTGAACCATCTACATAGAAGTTAGAGGTCAACAGGGAAGTAAGGACCATTGCTTTGATGAGCCTTAATAGACTTGGGGCTGTATTATGTATGTGTATTTTTCTTGTTAGCGCTGGGTGCTCCTTTCAAAAGGTGTGCCCAGCGCTAACCAGGAAAATACGCTCCACTATTGTGAATGCGCTGTCCCCAGTGTAGCTGCGAACTAGCACTGTGCTAGGGGCAGAGCATTCAGGTGAAAAACCGAGCGGCTGCTTTAAAGCTGCTCCGTGTTTCACATTGCAGGTTGCAAACCGCCTGAACTCTCAAAGGGGATTAGAGATCCATTGCAGGCGGGTGCACTGAGTGCCTGCACCCACCTACCAGGGGATGTTGGGGTCCATAGGGCTACCTTTACCCCTCTCCTGAGGGCTGCTATCAGGGAGGCACTGAGAGTGTGCCAATTTTAGGTGGCACACTGTCAGTGCACCCCCTGACAGCTTATTTGCCTCTGCGCCCGCATCTGTAATACTGCACAGGCGTAGAGGTAAAGGGATTGTCTCATTTACATAGAGTTTCACAAAGAGTGAGAACCCAAATATACCCTTGAGGGCTTGGGTAATTAAATGAAAAGGTAGGGGGGCCTTCAAGGGATTTGATTTAGAGTAAAAGTTTGTGGTTAAGTTGACTCTGAGGTTAAAATTAAATAACCCAATGTATAAATCGTGTAATTAAATACATTCAATAAATTCATGAAACACATAGAAACATATAAACATATAAACAACAGAACACAAAGGTGTATCAAAAAAGAGCTTTATCCAAAATTCATTAAGTCAGCAAAAAATTAAAGAAGCAGGTAAGGAAATGCTGGTATGAAGAGCTTGATAGCAAATAATCAATAATGCAGCAAAACCATGAAAAAACATCTATCTCAACCAAGGAAGTGAATAAAACACTGTGGAGATAAGATGAAGGTCGACGTTTCGGTCTCTCTACAACAGAATTATCGAGACCATCTTCAGGACTGTTGTCATTCAAACACTGCTATAAAATGTGCTGAGATCTGTAACATAAATATTTACAGTTACAAATCGATACTGATTAAAATTCAATACACCCATGTGACAAAACCTAACTACAAAACATACGTGACTTATGAAGACTAAACATGAACATACAAAAGTGGAAAATTACATTACACAAGTACAAAGCTGACTCCAAAAAGACAAACACTAATTTCATGTAACCACTGTATTATTGCATTTGCAGAAAAGTATATCAGTTTTGTGCAAAGTTTTAGCTGATCACGAGCTTGCTATTCTTTACACTATTATGCACAGCGATATGACATCTATTCTAAGCTAGAGACCGAACTCATAGTAGGGGAGTATTTCAATCATATAGTTGATTCAGCTTGCAAACAATAACAGTATATTCTAGTTGTTGATTCAACTTGCAGACAATAACAGTATGTTCTAATTACATATCTAGAAATTTATATTTACGACTTGTGCAACAGGCATATAGATTTTAGCTGCAATGAATTTACCTGGTCAAGAATGTGTAAAAATAAGTCGTACCATTACATACAGGGGTTGCTAAAGTAACATGGATGTTTCACAAACATACCAAAATATGGAACCACACTGTTGGTCTTGCGGCACAAGTCACGCTTGGGAAGCCTGGACAGGAGTCCTGTATAGAGGGCACGTGTATTAATGTATATATAGAGATGAGAGACTAACTTAACAAAAAACGGTTAGAACATTTACCTATGTGAGAGAGCGCAGTTATCCCACAGAAGGAGGTGTCTCGAATGCCTGGCTTAGTTAGTCTGGAAATGAATGGCTCAAACCTTGAGGGAGCTATACAATCTAGATTTTTTAAAAAAAAGGGGAAACGACTATCAGTTTCATGTGTCTCATGGGAGTTTAGAATTAGAATTGAAAATAGTCAAACCCACCTCTCAATAACGTGGCTTGGTAGAATAAGGACCGTATTGTTAGCACACGGTATTTAGGTCCATAAATACGAAATCTAAATGGGAAGAAAGTAAACCTGCTTAGAGAAACATGAGTATTAAGGTGGTGTGTAGAATAACATCACCAAAAAACATAACTACCTTAGGGGTTGGAACTGTGGTCCAAACGAGGGTAGATAACGCGCTTGTCAGCTTCACTTCAATTTTAACTGTAAAGCCAACAAATGGAAATGGATGAGTGACAGTAGTTTAAATTATCCTAGCGTTATGCTGGACACGTCGTGCGTAGCACATTTGGCTTACCTTTAAGCACGAAAAATCGGGTCGACATCAATCAGACTGCATACACGGTGAAAGAACAGCCGAGTAGCGTGACTGCAGTTATCCTCGCTATTTGAGGATTTGTTTGGAACGCGAGATAGGACTAAGCGCGCGCGTCATTGATAGTCCGAATAACTGGGCGCCATCTTGGAATGGGTAATGTTTGCGTGTTTAAGACAACAAATTTAAAGTGTCGAGCCCTCATAGTGTTGTGATTTATGAATGAGGAGAAACGGAATATAAGATTATCTTTCGGGCCTTCTACACTGATAAAAAGTGATCGAGGCTAGAGATAATGTCTAAAACAAACTGGTTTACATGTCTGCACAGGGAATATAAACATATGTAAAAATGCCGATATATAAACATATGTAAAAATGCCGATATATGTTGGTGAAACATCCACATTTTACAACATTTCAAAGAACGCAATTAAACATGGCAGATTAATTATCAGCGTCATCTGGGGTTTATCATAGGAAACATGACAGATGCAAAAAAAAAAAAAAAAAATCCTGTTTAATGTTTTAACTATGATAGGACAGCTAAAGAATGCCATTCTGTGGCGGAATTTAAACCTCGTCTGACCGTATCAGTTAGACAGATTAGTTTACCCTCTCGTAATGAGAGGATCCTGTCAACATTATTCTGGCGTGTGTTAAGTCTGATAACTTCCAGGACCCACCAGGTCATGTCGGTTTCTTTGTGACCCATTTGCAGATAATGTTCAACCAAGGGAGCGTTCTCCTTCTTGCAACGAATCCTTGACTGGTGCTGTAGGATGCGTTTTTTTATGGGCTGTATCGTTTTGCCCAGGTAGTGGAGCAAGCAGGGGCATTGAATACAATATACCACATTGGTGGTATTGCAATTAGAAAAGTTCTTGGCGCTAAATTTGATGCCATTTATCATGCAGGTTTTGATAGTTATTGTAGTAGCACAAGCTGCACAGTTATTGCATTTATGGTGACCTGTAAGGGGGACAAGTTGTCGCATATTGTCTACGGTATTATCCCGAGTGGTATTGTCATACGCATGGACAAGTCTGTCCTGTAAGTTGGTTCCACGTTTAAATGTAAAAAGTGGTTTTTCTGCAAATTCTGGTAGGGCATGCAGTAGATTCCAATGTTTAGAAACAATTTTCTTAATTGCATTGGAATGCGTACCAAATGTTGAGACGCATACTGTATTAACTTCCTTTTGTTGTTTGGTCACAGTTAGTAGTGTGTGGCGATCGTTGTACCACGCCCTTTTCATAGATTTTCTTAATAGCCTGGATGGATAACCTCTTTGTTGAAGTTTCTCTTTTAATTTACGTGCCTCACAGAAATAGTCATCCTTGTATGTGCAGTTCCGTCGTAGACGGAGAAACTGTCCAAACGGCAGTCCATCTTTCAGGGCCTGAGGGTGGTGACTGGTGTATCGTAATAAAGTATTTCTGGCTGTTTTCTTGGTGTAAAGGCTCGTATAAAGTAGATTATTTGAGTCCACTTTGATCATGATGTCCAGAAAAGGCATTTCAACCGTGTTATGTTCCAAAGTGAACTTAAGATGAGTGTTCCTAGAGTTAAGCCATTGGTGAAACTTAAGGAGCTGATCAGCCGATCCTGCCCACACCATGAACACGTCATCTATATAACGTAGCCACTTCAGTATATTACTCAAGTATGGATTGGAGCAATGCCATATATGTTGATCCTCAAAATTGGCGACATAAATGTTCGCTATGTCTGGGGCAAAAATAGCACCCATAGCCACGCCTTTTTGTTGCAAGTAGAACGTATTGTGGTATAGAAAGAAATTTTCGCACAGTGGAATTCTGATGCATTCCATAATGAAAGAGGACGGAACAGAGTGTGGTCTCGGTCTGGACTCTAAAAGTGTGTACAGTAATTCCAGTACTTCAGTCTGGGGGATGTTTGTGTACAAACTTTCAATATCCATCGTTACAAGTATGTTGGTGGTCGGATCAAAAGGGAAATTCTCAACTTCATTGATCACGGCTGTCGTATCCCTTATATATGATGGACGTTCTACGGCAAATGGTCGAATGAAAAAGTCAGAGTATGTTGCCAGTGGCTTTAAGATGGAATTACAGCCCGAAACGATGGGGCGACCTGGTGGATTTATAAGGTCTTTGTGCACCTTAGGGAGCATATATATAACTGGTATTGTCGGTGTTTTGTTGATCAAAAAGGAGGCCTCCTTTTCGCTCAACCATCCACCTTCAAGGCCCAATTTACTTAGAGTTTGGATTTCAGCTGTCAATCTTTTAGTAGGATTACTGGCAAGTTTTTGATAATGAGTGGGGACTGAGAGTTGTCTCATCATTTCCAGATCATATTTAGATCTTTCCCATAGGACAATTCCACCACCTTTGTCTGCTGGTTTAAACAAAGTTTGAGGTAACTTCTGAAGACTTTGTAATGCCTGCTGATGTTCTTTGGATAGATTGGATTAATATCTACACGATTTTTGAAAGAGAGAATCTATTTCAATAAGTGTGGCATTTTCAAAGGTAATTATGTCCTTATGTATCATCGTGTTAGACGGGTAAAAGGTGGATGGATTCCTCAAACCCGTAATGCCTCTTTTGGGATCTGATGTTGAATTCGCAAAAAAGTTTTTTAGCCGCACAGTTCGAAAAAAGCGGTATAGTTCCAATTTAGTTTGGAACAAATCATTCCTGTATGTAGGGACAAAGCTGAGACCATTGGAGAGGACTGCGACTTCCTGTTCTGATAGAATATGTGGTGACAAATTGAAGATGGGTATTGTCTGAGCCTCACCTACCACTCGTAGTACTGATTCCGGGTTCGGCGGAACCCTGGGGTATATTGTCTGCGGAACCATCCTCGTCTCGTTTGTTGAGGTCTCCCCGGTGGTCTGGAGCCTCGTTGGTCCTGTCCTAAAAAAGGTTGGTGGGATGTGGAGGGTTGTTGATCCTGTTGGTGATGGTTGGTGTTAAAGGATCTCTCGCTACCTGACTCAGAGCCAGTATCTGAGAAGTTCACCCTTTTAGCTGACTGTTGGTTAGGACCCTGAGAGGTATAAAAGTCCTTTCTCAAGTAAGGATATGTTCTCTCTTTGTTGTACCTCTTGATATCGTTCTGTAGTTTGTCACATTTTTTCTGGGAGTTAAACTCCTCAAATTCTTTAATCGTTTGTTGAACCTTATCCAATAGTAGTTTGCTGTTGGGAATTGAGCTGTCACCTGAGATTTTACTTTCTAAGGCTTGGATCTCTTTGGTCAGAATTTGTACTTGACGAAGTGCAGTCTCTATGCTGAGAACCATCCAGGTTCTCGAGCACCTATTTGCAGAGAAACTGAAGCCGATTTTAAATTGTTCGTCATCTACAAATATGATTGGAACATTGCGTATTTGTAGGCCCGCCGGTATAATGTTAGCGTTGAGGCAATCGGTCAGAAATTTCGCATGTAGCTCTGTGCGAACAAGCTTCTTTTTCAATCTCTCTAGTTGGTTCAGGTCTGAGTCAAGAGGAAGATTCGCAGTAGGCCCTTTATTCCCTAAAAGGGAGGGGCCAGATGCAATCTTTAGAATGTATTCATCTGAGTACACCAAAGTTTCTGCCTCAGACATGGACTGTGAGATTTTTCAGAACAAACCACTGATTAAAGTGACTCACAACAGGCATACGCCTGCGCGAAATAATGTTTCACAAAGAGTGAGAACCCAAATATACCCTTGAGGGCTTGGGTAATTAAATGAAAAGGTAGGGGGGCCTTCAAGGGATTTGATTTAGAGTAAAAGTTTGTGGTTAAGTTGACTCTGAGGTTAAAATTAAATAACCCAATGTATAAATCGTGTAATTAAATACATTCAATAAATTCATGAAACACATAGAAACATATAAACATATAAACAACAGAACACAAAGGTGTATCAAAAAAGAGCTTTATCCAAAATTCATTAAGTCAGCAAAAAATTAAAGAAGCAGGTAAGGAAATGCTGGTATGAAGAGCTTGATAGCAAATAATCAATAATGCAGCAAAACCATGAAAAAACATCTATCTCAACCAAGGAAGTAAATAAAACACTGTGGAGATAAGATGAAGGTCGACGTTTCGGTCTCTCTACAACAGAATTATCGAGACCATCTTCAGGACTGTTGTCATTCAAACACTGCTATAAAATGTGCTGAGATCTGTAACATAAATATTTACAGTTACAAATCGATACTGATTAAAATTCAACTGCACATACAAGGATGACTATTTCTGTGAGGCACGTAAATTAAAAGAGAAACTTCAACAAAGAGGTTATCCATCCAGGCTATTAAGAAAATCTATGAAAAGGGCGTGGTACAACGATCGCCACACACTACTAACTGTGACCAAACAACAAAAGGAAGTTAATACAGTATGCGTCTCAACATTTGGTACGCATTCCAATGCAATTAAGAAAATTGTTTCTAAACATTGGAATCTACTGCATGCCCTACCAGAATTTGCAGAAAAACCACTTTTTACATTTAAACGTGGAACCAACTTACAGGACAGACTTGTCCATGCGTATGACAATACCACTCGGGATAATACCGTAGACAATATGCGACAACTTGTCCCCCTTACAGGTCACCATAAATGCAATAACTGTGCAGCTTGTGCTACTACAATAACTATCAAAACCTGCATGATAAATGGCATCAAATTTAGCGCCAAGAACTTTTCTAATTGCAATACCACCAATGTGGTATATTGTATTCAATGCCCCTGCTTGCTCCACTACCTGGGCAAAACGATACAGCCCATAAAAAAACGCATCCTACAGCACCAGTCAAGGATTCGTTGCAAGAAGGAGAACGCTCCCTTGGTTGAACATTATCTGCAAATGGGTCACAAAGAAACCGACATGACCTGGTGGGTCCTGGAAGTTATCAGACTTAACACACGCCAGAATAATGTTGACAGGATCCTCTCATTACGAGAGGGTAAACTAATCTGTCTAACTGATACGGTCAGACGAGGTTTAAATTCCGCCACAGAATGGCATTCTTTAGCTGTCCTATCATAGTTAAAACATTAAACAGGATTTTTTTTTTTTGCATCTGTCATGTTTCCTATGATAAACCCCAGATGACGCTGATAATTAATCTGCCATGTTTAATTGCGTTCTTTGAAATGTTGTAAAATGTGGATGTTTCACCAACATATATCGGCATTTTTACATATGTTTATATATCGGCATTTTTACATATGTTTATATTCCCTGTGCAGACATGTAAACCAGTTTGTTTTAGACATTATCTCTAGCCTCGATCACTTTTTATCAGTGTAGAAGGCCCGAAAGATAATCTTATATTCCGTTTCTCCTCATTCATAAATCACAACACTATGAGGGCTCGACACTTTAAATTTGTTGTCTTAAACACGCAAACATTACCCATTCCAAGATGGCGCCCAGTTATTCGGACTATCAATGACGCGCGCGCTTAGTCCTATCTCGCGTTCCAAACAAATCCTCAAATAGCGAGGATAACTGCAGTCACGCTACTCGGCTGTTCTTTCACCGTGTATGCAGTCTGATTGATGTCGACCCGATTTTTCGTGCTTAAAGGTAAGCCAAATGTGCTACGCACGACGTGTCCAGCATAACGCTAGGATAATTTAAACTACTGTCACTCATCCATTTCCATTTGTTGGCTTTACAGTTAAAATTGAAGTGAAGCTGACAAGCGCGTTATCTACCCTCGTTTGGACCACAGTTCCAACCCCTAAGGTAGTTATGTTTTTTGGTGATGTTATTCTACACACCACCTTAATACTCATGTTTCTCTAAGCAGGTTTACTTTCTTCCCATTTAGATTTCGTATTTATGGACCTAAATACCGTGTGCTAACAATACGGTCCTTATTCTACCAAGCCACGTTATTGAGAGGTGGGTTTGACTATTTTCAATTCTAATTCTAAACTCCCATGAGACACATGAAACTGATAGTCGTTTCCCCTTTTTTTTAAAAAATCTAGATTGTATAGCTCCCTCAAGGTTTGAGCCATTCATTTCCAGACTAACTAAGCCAGGCATTCGAGACACCTCCTTCTGTGGGATAACTGCGCTCTCTCACATAGGTAAATGTTCTAACCGTTTTTTGTTAAGTTAGTCTCTCATCTCTATATATACATTAATACACGTGCCCTCTATACAGGACTCCTGTCCAGGCTTCCCAAGCGTGACTTGTGCCGCAAGACCAACAGTGTGGTTCCATATTTTGGTATGTTTGTGAAACATCCATGTTACTTTAGCAACCCCTGTATGTAATGGTACGACTTATTTTTACACATTCTTGACCAGGTAAATTCATTGCAGCTAAAATCTATATGCCTGTTGCACAAGTCGTAAATATAAATTTCTAGATATGTAATTAGAACATACTGTTATTGTCTGCAAGTTGAATCAACAACTAGAATATACTGTTATTGTTTGCAAGCTGAATCAACTATATGATTGAAATACTCCCCTACTATGAGTTCGGTCTCTAGCTTAGAATAGATGTCATATCGCTGTGCATAATAGTGTAAAGAATAGCAAGCTCGTGATCAGCTAAAACTTTGCACAAAACTGATATACTTTTCTGCAAATGCAATAATACAGTGGTTACATGAAATTAGTGTTTGTCTTTTTGGAGTCAGCTTTGTACTTGTGTAATGTAATTTTCCACTTTTGTATGTTCATGTTTAGTCTTCATAAGTCACGTATGTTTTGTAGTTAGGTTTTGTCACATGGGTGTATTGAATTTTAATCAGTATCGATTTGTAACTGTAAATATTTATGTTACAGATCTCAGCACATTTTATAGCAGTGTTTGAATGACAACAGTCCTGAAGATGGTCTCGATAATTCTGTTGTAGAGAGACCGAAACGTCGACCTTCATCTTATCTCCACAGTGTTTTATTCACTTCCTTGGTTGAGATAGATGTTTTTTCATGGTTTTGCTGCATTATTGATTATTTGCTATCAAGCTCTTCATACCAGCATTTCCTTACCTGCTTCTTTAATTTTTTGCTGACTTAATGAATTTTGGATAAAGCTCTTTTTTGATACACCTTTGTGTTCTGTTGTTTATATGTTTATATGTTTCTATGTGTTTCATGAATTTATTGAATGTATTTAATTACACGATTTATACATTGGGTTATTTAATTTTAACCTCAGAGTCAACTTAACCACAAACTTTTACTCTAAATCAAATCCCTTGAAGGCCCCCCTACCTTTTCATTTAATTACCCAAGCCCTCAAGGGTATATTTGGGTTCTCACTCTTTGTGAAACATTATTTCGCGCAGGCGTATGCCTGTTGTGAGTCACTTTAATCAGTGGTTTGTTCTGAAAAATCTCACAGTCCATGTCTGAGGCAGAAACTTTGGTGTACTCAGATGAATACATTCTAAAGATTGCATCTGGCCCCTCCCTTTTAGGGAATAAAGGGCCTACTGCGAATCTTCCTCTTGACTCAGACCTGAACCAACTAGAGAGATTGAAAAAGAAGCTTGTTCGCACAGAGCTACATGCGAAATTTCTGACCGATTGCCTCAACGCTAACATTATACCGGCGGGCCTACAAATACGCAATGTTCCAATCATATTTGTAGATGACGAACAATTTAAAATCGGCTTCAGTTTCTCTGCAAATAGGTGCTCGAGAACCTGGATGGTTCTCAGCATAGAGACTGCACTTCGTCAAGTACAAATTCTGACCAAAGAGATCCAAGCCTTAGAAAGTAAAATCTCAGGTGACAGCTCAATTCCCAACAGCAAACTACTATTGGATAAGGTTCAACAAACGATTAAAGAATTTGAGGAGTTTAACTCCCAGAAAAAATGTGACAAACTACAGAACGATATCAAGAGGTACAACAAAGAGAGAACATATCCTTACTTGAGAAAGGACTTTTATACCTCTCAGGGTCCTAACCAACAGTCAGCTAAAAGGGTGAACTTCTCAGATACTGGCTCTGAGTCAGGTAGCGAGAGATCCTTTAACACCAACCATCACCAACAGGATCAACAACCCTCCACATCCCACCAACCTTTTTTAGGACAGGACCAACGAGGCTCCAGACCACCGGGGAGACCTCAACAAACGAGACGAGGATGGTTCCGCAGACAATATACCCCAGGGTTCCGCCGAACCCGGAATCAGTACTACGAGTGGTAGGTGAGGCTCAGACAATACCCATCTTCAATTTGTCATCACATATTCTATCAGAACAGGAAGTCGCAGTCCTCTCCAATGGTCTCAGCTTTGTCCCTACATACAGGAATGATTTGTTCCAAACTAAATTGGAACTATACCGCTTTTTTCGAACTGTGCGGCTAAAAAACTTTTTTGCGAATTCAACATCAGATCCCAAAAGAGGCATTACGGGTTTGAGGAATCCATCCACCTTTTACCCGTCTAACACGATGATACATAAGGACATAATTACCTTTGAAAATGCCACACTTATTGAAATAGATTCTCTCTTTCAAAAATCGTGTAGATATAAATCCAATCTATCCAAAGAACATCAGCAGGCATTACAAAGTCTTCAGAAGTTACCTCAAACTTTGTTTAAACCAGCAGACAAAGGTGGTGGAATTGTCCTATGGGAAAGATCTAAATATGATCTGGAAATGATGAGACAACTCTCAGTCCCCACTCATTATCAAAAACTTGCCAGTAATCCTACTAAAAGATTGACAGCTGAAATCCAAACTCTAAGTAAATTGGGCCTTGAAGGTGGATGGTTGAGCGAAAAGGAGGCCTCCTTTTTGATCAACAAAACACCGACAATACCAGTTATATATATGCTCCCTAAGGTGCACAAAGACCTTATAAATCCACCAGGTCGCCCCATCGTTTCGGGCTGTAATTCCATCTTAAAGCCACTGGCAACATACTCTGACTTTTTCATTCGACCATTTGCCGTAGAACGTCCATCATATATAAGGGATACGACAGCCGTGATCAATGAAGTTGAGAATTTCCCTTTTGATCCGACCACCAACATACTTGTAACGATGGATATTGAAAGTTTGTACACAAACATCCCCCAGACTGAAGTACTGGAATTACTGTACACACTTTTAGAGTCCAGACCGAGACCACACTCTGTTCCGTCCTCTTTCATTATGGAATGCATCAGAATTCCACTGTGCGAAAATTTCTTTCTATACCACAATACGTTCTACTTGCAACAAAAAGGCGTGGCTATGGGTGCTATTTTTGCCCCAGACATAGCGAACATTTATGTCGCCAATTTTGAGGATCAACATATATGGCATTGCTCCAATCCATACTTGAGTAATATACTGAAGTGGCTACGTTATATAGATGACGTGTTCATGGTGTGGGCAGGATCGGCTGATCAGCTCCTTAAGTTTCACCAATGGCTTAACTCTAGGAACACTCATCTTAAGTTCACTTTGGAACATAACACGGTTGAAATGCCTTTTCTGGACATCATGATCAAAGTGGACTCAAATAATCTACTTTATACGAGCCTTTACACCAAGAAAACAGCCAGAAATACTTTATTACGATACACCAGTCACCACCCTCAGGCCCTGAAAGATGGACTGCCGTTTGGACAGTTTCTCCGTCTACGACGGAACTGCACATACAAGGATGACTATTTCTGTGAGGCACGTAAATTAAAAGAGAAACTTCAACAAAGAGGTTATCCATCCAGGCTATTAAGAAAATCTATGAAAAGGGCGTGGTACAACGATCGCCACACACTACTAACTGTGACCAAACAACAAAAGGAAGTTAATACAGTATGCGTCTCAACATTTGGTACGCATTCCAATGCAATTAAGAAAATTGTTTCTAAACATTGGAATCTACTGCATGCCCTACCAGAATTTGCAGAAAAACCACTTTTTACATTTAAACGTGGAACCAACTTACAGGACAGACTTGTCCATGCGTATGACAATACCACTCGGGATAATACCGTAGACAATATGCGACAACTTGTCCCCCTTACAGGTCACCATAAATGCAATAACTGTGCAGCTTGTGCTACTACAATAACTATCAAAACCTGCATGATAAATGGCATCAAATTTAGCGCCAAGAACTTTTCTAATTGCAATACCACCAATGTGGTATATTGTATTCAATGCCCCTGCTTGCTCCACTACCTGGGCAAAACGATACAGCCCATAAAAAAACGCATCCTACAGCACCAGTCAAGGATTCGTTGCAAGAAGGAGAACGCTCCCTTGGTTGAACATTATCTGCAAATGGGTCACAAAGAAACCGACATGACCTGGTGGGTCCTGGAAGTTATCAGACTTAACACACGCCAGAATAATGTTGACAGGATCCTCTCATTACGAGAGGGTAAACTAATCTGTCTAACTGATACGGTCAGACGAGGTTTAAATTCCGCCACAGAATGGCATTCTTTAGCTGTCCTATCATAGTTAAAACATTAAACAGGATTTTTTTTTTGCATCTGTCATGTTTCCTATGATAAACCCCAGATGACGCTGATAATTAATCTGCCATGTTTAATTGCGTTCTTTGAAATGTTGTAAAATGTGGATGTTTCACCAACATATATCGGCATTTTTACATATGTTTATATATCGGCATTTTTACATATGTTTATATTCCCTGTGCAGACATGTAAACCAGTTTGTTTTAGACATTATCTCTAGCCTCGATCACTTTTTATCAGTGTAGAAGGCCCGAAAGATAATCTTATATTCCGTTTCTCCTCATTCATAAATCACAACACTATGAGGGCTCGACACTTTAAATTTGTTGTCTTAAACACGCAAACATTACCCATTCCAAGATGGCGCCCAGTTATTCGGACTATCAATGACGCGCGCGCTTAGTCCTATCTCGCGTTCCAAACAAATCCTCAAATAGCGAGGATAACTGCAGTCACGCTACTCGGCTGTTCTTTCACCGTGTATGCAGTCTGATTGATGTCGACCCGATTTTTCGTGCTTAAAGGTAAGCCAAATGTGCTACGCACGACGTGTCCAGCATAACGCTAGGATAATTTAAACTACTGTCACTCATCCATTTCCATTTGTTGGCTTTACAGTTAAAATTGAAGTGAAGCTGACAAGCGCGTTATCTACCCTCGTTTGGACCACAGTTCCAACCCCTAAGGTAGTTATGTTTTTTGGTGATGTTATTCTACACACCACCTTAATACTCATGTTTCTCTAAGCAGGTTTACTTTCTTCCCATTTAGATTTCGTATTTATGGACCTAAATACCGTGTGCTAACAATACGGTCCTTATTCTACCAAGCCACGTTATTGAGAGGTGGGTTTGACTATTTTCAATTCTAATTCTAAACTCCCATGAGACACATGAAACTGATAGTCGTTTCCCCTTTTTTTTAAAAAATCTAGATTGTATAGCTCCCTCAAGGTTTGAGCCATTCATTTCCAGACTAACTAAGCCAGGCATTCGAGACACCTCCTTCTGTGGGATAACTGCGCTCTCTCACATAGGTAAATGTTCTAACCGTTTTTTGTTAAGTTAGTCTCTCATCTCTATATATACATTAATACACGTGCCCTCTATACAGGACTCCTGTCCAGGCTTCCCAAGCGTGACTTGTGCCGCAAGACCAACAGTGTGGTTCCATATTTTGGTATGTTTGTGAAACATCCATGTTACTTTAGCAACCCCTGTATGTAATGGTACGACTTATTTTTACACATTCTTGACCAGGTAAATTCATTGCAGCTAAAATCTATATGCCTGTTGCACAAGTCGTAAATATAAATTTCTAGATATGTAATTAGAACATACTGTTATTGTCTGCAAGTTGAATCAACAACTAGAATATACTGTTATTGTTTGCAAGCTGAATCAACTATATGATTGAAATACTCCCCTACTATGAGTTCGGTCTCTAGCTTAGAATAGATGTCATATCGCTGTGCATAATAGTGTAAAGAATAGCAAGCTCGTGATCAGCTAAAACTTTGCACAAAACTGATATACTTTTCTGCAAATGCAATAATACAGTGGTTACATGAAATTAGTGTTTGTCTTTTTGGAGTCAGCTTTGTACTTGTGTAATGTAATTTTCCACTTTTGTATGTTCATGTTTAGTCTTCATAAGTCACGTATGTTTTGTAGTTAGGTTTTGTCACATGGGTGTATTGAATTTTAATCAGTATCGATTTGTAACTGTAAATATTTATGTTACAGATCTCAGCACATTTTATAGCAGTGTTTGAATGACAACAGTCCTGAAGATGGTCTCGATAATTCTGTTGTAGAGAGACCGAAACGTCGACCTTCATCTTATCTCCACAGTGTTTTATTCACTTCCTTGGTTGAGATAGATGTTTTTTCATGGTTTTGCTGCATTATTGATTATTTGCTATCAAGCTCTTCATACCAGCATTTCCTTACCTGCTTCTTTAATTTTTTGCTGACTTAATGAATTTTGGATAAAGCTCTTTTTTGATACACCTTTGTGTTCTGTTGTTTATATGTTTATATGTTTCTATGTGTTTCATGAATTTATTGAATGTATTTAATTACACGATTTATACATTGGGTTATTTAATTTTAACCTCAGAGTCAACTTAACCACAAACTTTTACTCTAAATCAAATCCCTTGAAGGCCCCCCTACCTTTTCATTTACATAGAGCCACACCCCATTCAAACGAGGAAACACTCTTTGATTATAGCAATGTCGCTTTATGTGTGCCAGCGCTATCAGTATTACAGAAGGGGATGCATAAGCTTCTGTGGCCCCTTCTGTAATACCAAAGTGCCATGTGGTCACGCAAATGGCCGTTGCACCCCCAAGGCACTTCGGTAATACGGTCCCTGGATTTCATCTGAGTCCGTATAGACACTACTGCAAACTCAACAGTCAGAAGATAAGAGGTAGGTAACAGAGGAAGCACACAAACACAGCAACAAGGTGTAATGGAGGCCAAAGAGGACAACAGAGGGGAGTAGAAGCTGAGGGATGAGAAACAAGGGCAAACTGGTATGGAAGTGAAAGGTCACAACAACTCATGACATGTTGCCGGCCAAAGGCTATGTGCCATGTAAGGTATTATGTACTGCTCTGCCACTAGCAAACCGGAAGGGACCCAAAATCAAAAACTGAGTAACTAAATGTTCTATCCATTAGTAGTCTAGTGTTCCCAGCCTCTTCAATTTCCGGTGATTTATCTTTCACACTCTCCAGCACCCTTTCACCCTATGTCTGATTGTGTGCCTGCACTTAGCCTGAATCCTGACAACAGTGTGATGGTACATACTAAAGATGTCTAGATATTCTGATATTAAAGGGAACCCCAGATCTATCTCAACAGACTTGGCATTACTGATGAATGTTATGGACCCAGTGATGAAACCATGTGAAAGTTTAGGTGATTTGAGATCGATATCACTGCCCCCAAAGGCGTTCCACATATCTCCAATCACAGTCAGGCAATACATCTTTAGAGATATCACGTGCATTGCTAACATGATCTCTCCTTGCCAGATCATGTGATAGTTCATTCTCTGCCATATATGTAAAAAGAACATTTATATCCAAATGCTCAAATTTAAGGGCAACAGTAGAGGCAAGGTTATTGACGAATTTCTGTATAGCTGTGTTTCTAAGTTCTAACTTCAACATTTTTTAACAAAAATGAATTTCTAGAAACGGTTGAATATGCTTAGGCATGAATACATGTATTAAACATTTCTCTATTTCCGTCTCCTCTTCTTGGTCGTGGCCTGCACCCCATCTGGTCGACCCACAATCTGGAAAATAGCCTAGACTATACCACAAACCTAACCAACAGGGTGCATTATTGTCAACCACCGTGAAGCTATTCTGCTTCCTATTGAGAATAGCTTGCCAGCTACCATAAGAGACTATACGCATTGCGAATGGTCGACTAGCGTCACAGAAGCGTGCCCAGCTGGCTACATGCCGCCCAATTCTATAACATGCCGCAGTTTTTCAACATAGACAGGAATGTTCCGTTGTGGTCGGGCAAGGAAGCCAACGAAGAAAGTATGTGCCTGGAGCTGGCATTAGGGTTAAAAAGCTACTCTTTCACAAGAACTCAACACTGTTTATACAATGTATGCAAATCTGTGCATACCTTTTAAGAGAACTTTAAATTGAAAACAAAATGTCCAAAATTTTTCGTTAGTTTATTTTGTTTTCCTATTTATTTAACTTTAATTTTAAATTGCCCCCAAAACATCTAAAATGGGCACATTCAGGGAATATTCATATACAGTTAGTGCAAATAGAAAATAATGTGCCCCTTTGCACACTTACTCTTGGGAAGTTGATTCACATAGGCATGGATGAGTGTTTAAAAGAATATTTCTATTATATTTCTTCCCGTACTCATAAATCCGATTGTGAATTGTCTCAAAAGGGATCAATACTCTTGAATGTAGGCTCTTCTCTGTGGATCAACCCTGAGTAATTATCTTCATGGCCATATTTACAAACCCACAATATTCTAAACACTGACTCACACCATCTGCAATCATGACTAATTTGATGAGCTACAAACATAACCATACTTTGGAACTCAAAAGCATACATTAAAACATGTTCCTTCTGTTATACATCAAAAACATCCTTTTAAAAGAAAAGATACTCAGCTCGTCTGAGATTCTCAAAAAGTATCTTATCCAGTGCTAAATCAGCTGTTAGAAACAAACATGAAAGAGACAAAAGGTGTCATTTACGCGTACTCTGCTGCCCTGGTGGCCATACAGTTTGCCATATTTAGAGATCTCCACCTGTCCAGACATGGCGGCTCCTTTGAAGACACTGAATGCTTTCTTAGTGGTCGCCATGTTTCATTTGGTCGCACAGCAAATATTTTTGTTTTACAAAAGCTGTCTCCCAAAGATGGAGTTTATTTTTGTGAAACCATAAACTAATGACCCTGACACCTTAGGAGTTTTCACCCAGGGCGTAGAAGCAATTTATTTCTGTTTTGGACTGTAAGACTTTTCCTGGTTGTCCTAAACAGAAATCTGTCCTTCATAGAGCAGATAGTCTGAAGTGCCTTCCCAGTCTGTTGGGACATTGATGTAAGGTATATGCTGGTGGATCCAACGGGAGCCAAGCCAGAGAAATATGATGGATCTATGTACGTAAGCATGCATGTGGCATTTCTATAGCACACACCTAGCCAAAAGAAAGTGGAGTGTTGTACATGATCAAAGGCTAACATAAAGTCAATAACTGATAGGAAAGGTTACTGGTTTGGGGAGTATTAATAATTTGTGATGTAGTTTTCTTTAAAAAGGTGCATCTTCAAATCTTTCAAACATTTGAGTAGCATTGTGAGGATCCTGATAGATAAAAGGATTTTGTTCCAGATCCTGATGCATAGATATGAAAGGCCTGCTGTCTTGTTTATTTTCGTTTTTACACGTCTTAGTCTGCAGTCTGATGGTCTTCCAGATGTGGGTGTGCAACAACCACCAGAGATGGTGAGCTTATCTGCAAATTAAGCATTGTGATTTCTTTGTAAATGATACCGCTGGGTTAAAGATGATGCACACTGGCAAGGAGCCAATGGAGTTCCATCAGAATGGAGGCTGTTTGGCCTGGCCCTCTCTGCAGGGTCATCCCCAGACCTTTTGCCTTTTACTCTCATTTTTTGCCGAATTTGGTTTTGTTGGACATGGAGAGAAAACTCAAGCAGATGGGAAAGGTTGGAGGAAAACCAGTGAAGGACCTTGCGAGTACATTCCATTCTAGACTCCAGAGTGCTCTGAGGGTGGCATGGTCGACTGTGTCTAAAGCAGCTGGAAGGTCCAGAAATATCAGGAGGCAGGGGTCATCTTCATGTGTGGTCAGGAGGGCATTATCTGCAATATCGCAGTGTTCATGCTGCAGTGTGATCTGAAGCTAGACTGGTAATTGTGCCGGGGATGATAAGCATCAATGTGATCCTGGAGTAAAACATAGGCTACTTTTTCAATGATCTTGCCTATGAATAGTAAGTGAGCGAATGGCTGGTAGCTGGCAAGATGAGCAGGGTCTAGTTTGGGTTTGTTTAGGAGTGGAAAGATCTGCCGTGTCTAGAGAGCTTCTGCAAAGTTGTCTTGAGTAAGGTGGCATTGACAGAGGTGAGTAGGGTTGAGAGCATCATCAGAGAGAGCTTTGATGAAGGACGATAGTAAGACATCATTTTGATATGGATTGGCTTTGATAACGTTGAGTGTGTCACTGAGATTCGGTAAAGATAGGACTTTGAAGGTTAACCATTGCAGGATTCTATGGTGGATGTAAGAATTGAAGCAGTGTTGGTGCCATCGATGTGCTGTTGATCTTTTACCATTTATCATGGACAAAAAAGTTGATAAAATTGCAGTTTTATGTGGAGTGGGAATTCGGTGGGTCTGGTATGTGGTTGATTCCGTGCTTTTTTGTCTTGACCAGTGACCTGCTTCTGTTATTGCCTCCATTGATGGTGCTGGTATAGTACTTTGCTTTGGCTGATATAATGAGCAGCCTGCCTTTTGAGTAGTGAGACTTAAATATCAAAATGTACTTGAAAGTTCAGTTTTAATTCCAATGTTTTCCGAGAGAGAGAGAGAGAGCTTTGATGAGCATTTGAGCATTTGAGCATTCGCTCAAGAGGTGGGATATCACAGTGTTTAATTACGCCGATTATTTGCATATCATCTTCCCTCTTGACTCTCCTGATGCTGTCAACAGCTTCCATTCAGTCATGATCCACATCCAGCAGTGGATGAACCACAATCAACTGAAATTAAATCCTGGAAAAACAGAGCTTCTCCTCCCGGGTAATAGTTTAGTACACTGGGGTCCCCAGTTCTGGCCCATCGAATTGGGCCCCCCTCCCGCCCCTGTCAGCTCGGTGAAGAGTCTAGGGGTGGTCATTGACGCTGAGCTTTCTCTTAAGGCTCAAGTAGGGGCTGTGATTTCCGCATGCATGTTCCAGCTTCGTAAAATTCGTAAAATAGCCCATCTACTGCCGCATGCGGCACTGGTCCAGGTTGTCCTCTCCCTGGTACTATCTCGCCTCGACTTTTTGAACTCTTTATACCATGGACTCCCACAATCATTGCTCCGCCGTCTTCAAACCGTGCAGAACCAGGTGGCCAGACTTATTCACAAAACGCCAAAGTGGCAGTCTCCGAAAAACCTGCTGCGCAAATTGCATTGGCTGCCAGTTGAACAAAGGGCGGCCTTCAAGATTGGCTGCCTGACTTTCAAGTCTTTTCACTGTACCAGCCCTGTTTTCCTCAAAACACTGATTAAGCAGCACCAACCAGCGCGCAATCTCAGGTCGGCTCACCTCCACCTGCTAGTCGCCCCCAAAATCAAAACAAACAAGTTTGGCGGCCGCAGATTTGTCCACCTGGCCCCCAAACTATGGAATCCTCTTCCCCAGTCCATTAAGTCTAGCTGTTCTCTACTTAATTTTAGGAAGCTCCTTAAAACCCGTCTCTTCACCCAAACCGGTTAGTCTGCCTCTTCACACTCCACGCACTCTGTACTCTGGCGCCAGGAAACTTATGGTGTCAGTGCGCTCTATAAATGTCACTTAAGATAAGATAAAGACAGGACATCATCTTCATAAGGAATGGCTTTAAGGGAGTTGAGTATTTCAGCTAGATCAGCAAGAGAAGGGGCTTTGAAGGATGAGTATTGCAGATTCTATGATAACAGGGGGGGGCATAAGCGAGGAAGCAGGCTTGGAGTTGTCGAAGTGCAGTTGGAGCTTCTCTATTATTTCACTGAAAAGAGGTTAATGTCATCATTGCACATTCTGTGGCAAGAGGATTAGGTCAGTCTGACGGTGTTTGATGCAGTGTTTGATGGTTTTGAAAAGCTTTCTGCTTCTGTTGGTGGATTATTTGAAGGTGTTGGCATAGTACTTTGCTTTTCCTGATGTTGTGATCTGCCTGTGTGTTCTCAGAGGAACTTTGGTATCATGACGGCTTCAGGAGTTCTGTTTTTCTTCCATTTTCTTTCCTGTCTGTGGATAGATCATTTATTGTTAGCAAGGTCTTTCGAGTACCAGAGTACTGACAGCTTTTGTTTTCCTGTTTTAATTGGGGCATGGATGTTCAAATAGTTTTCCCAAAAAGTATTGAAGTTGTTTCGAAGGAGTGTTGGTATCATGCATGGAGTTGATTGGGGGATATATGAGTTCAAGCTTTGAGGTGACTATGGAGAAGAATTTGAAGGATCTAAAGGTTTGATCCCTCTTTTGGGTTGGCCTTTATTTGTTGATAGAACTCTGAGCATGCAGATAGGTATAGCAAAGTGGCCCGTTGAGTCCATGGGAAAGTCTTATTTGCATTACATTGATGATGTTGAGAAGACAAGGTTGAGAATGTTTTGGCTGTATGACATGCTGTACCATTTTGAGTATTGCAATGGGGTGACAAGGCCATGTCTTGTTTTTTTGGGAGGTTGAAGTCACCCAAGTCACATAATGTGTGCGCATGTTGAATGGATGAAGAGATGAGAAGATCTAAGAATTTAATAATGTAGTCCTTGCTCTGCTTAGCAGGCCTGTAAGTGATATGAAGGCAGCAGTCTGAGTTAAAAAAGGGAGAAATGGCATCTCAACAGCTCTGCGGTACTGTGTGTTACTTGCTTGCCTAGGATGTAGAGCAAGGAGGACTTGTGAATGAGACAGACCCTCTCCCTTCTTGTGTACGGGGGCCACCCGATGGTTGCTGGAGCCTGTGGGAAGAAGGAAGTCTAGGAAGTGCAAAGATTTGGGGGCAAATCATGTACATTGATAAAGAGGGAATTATGTTCGTAATGGTGATGTGGTTTGCAATGTATGCTGCGTGGAGTACTACAGAGAGAGTGTTATTGAACATGAGCTGGAATGTATGTTCTGTAGTTTGAGGGTGTGTGGTAGTTAGTGGGATTTGTAAGAGGTTGGGTCTATGTGTTGTGCGCATGCTTAGTGTTTGTGTCACCTAGGTCTGGGTGTGATCGTGGGGTACTGATTAAGGTACTTCATTTTATCCTTCATTTCAGTGGAACAGGAGATTGTCCCTAAGGACATTTTTGGTGCTAAAAGGACCTTATATGTGACCACTCCTAGCTGGGGATGCCTGGGTGATTGGATGTCCAGAAGAGTTGACTAAAATTTGGAGAAGGCAGGACTAATGTTGCTTCTGTGCTAATGAATGATTGAAAAGGAAGCACTTTTGCCTGGTTTCTTCTTTAAATTATATTTTGGGAAATCTGCGATATAATTTCTTGTGTAGATGGATGACAGGAAATGCAGTGATGTCACTTCCTGTGCATATGGTTGATGGGGAAGGAGGAAGTCTTGTCTGGCTTCTTCTTTTAAAGTTGCAAAAGGTGGGAAACCAGTGATGTCACCTCCTCTGAGAATGGATGATGAGAGAAGCGGTGGTATCACTACCTCTTCAGAGGATTTATTGGAAATGGAGTCCTCTTGTTTGGTGTCTTCTTTTAAAGATGATTTTGGCTGGAAACCAGTGATGTCACTTGCTCTGCAGCTGGTTGTTGAGAAATGTAGTGCTGTCACTTCCTGTCCAGATGGATGATGTGGACAACATGATGGTGTGCCCGATTCTAAATAGAGCAGGCGGATCACCAGTTTGGTGGACATGGATAGTTGTGGCAGAGCATCCCAATAGCCAAATTCTAAGTGAAACCAAAGGTAGTTTCCTCTCAGTAATGGTCAAATAGGATAAGGCCAAGCAATTATCGTCTAGTCTGAAAATTCTTACAGCAATGATCTTTGTCCTTCATGTAAACGGCCAACTTCCAGTTTGAACTAAACCAACGGTAAACCATCCACATAGTTCCATGGTATGTTTGATTAAAAAGAAACGGAACTTCTGACTCTTTTATACCGATATTCATACCAGTGGCAGCTGGCAGGGAATAGGGGTGGCAGGGTGAGGGGGAGGGGGTGAAAGAAAAAAACGTTTTTTAAAAACGTACCTCTTCACGGCCACCATCTTTCCTTCGTTGTTGCTTCTCTTCCTGGTGCATCCAAGAAGCAGGAAGCACACCGGCTCCCCTAAGCCAATCACAATGCTGCAATGAAGCAGTATGATTGATCTGAGCATCGTGGTTCAGCAGTCAGTTGGGGACAGAGAGACTGTGCATGTTCTCCACCCAGGCTGTGCATTACAGCCCATTGGAGAACTTACTAAGTGCGCACAACTACTTGGCCGGCTCAAGTCAAGTGGCCAAACCATCATGTGCACTTAGGTGCACCATCCACTCCTCCTCCCAGGCTGTCACACTAGACCCGTCCTGCCCGAACCCAGCCCCATAGCTATGAAAAATAAAATAATAATAACAATGTTATTCTCATTTTATTTTTATTTTCTCCACTGCTCTGAAAGCCATGGGGCGACGCTCCTCCGACCTTAGCGGAGGAAACGCTTCTGATTCATGACCACACTCAAAGAAAATGTTATCAGGATTTTCATGCTCATAAATTTCAACCTTTGTGCCTTTGCTCCCTTAAATCCAGAATATTGAGATTTCCTGGAGGATCTCAAATCCATTTGAGTGTATCAACTCGTCAAACATCACATCTATTCTGTTGGGCCAATATTTGATGGTCCTTATATTTCATTATATCATTGTATGTGTGTGTGTGTGAGAAGTTTGAATTGACTGCACTTGTGAATGGGGAGCAAGTGAAGCTTCTTTAGGCGCTGCGTGATGTGGGTGCAGCATGGGCGGTAGAGTATGAGTCTCATAGAGGAGTTCTGGATGGTCTCGAGTTTGTGTAGGAGTTGTTGGGAGATTCTGGTGTAGAGACATCCCAACTATAACGTTTTTCAACTGTTCCACTATAAACCATCAACGTTCCTAATAATTACAAATGTAACTGATCCATTATCCCTTCCGATTATATAACACTTCCTGAAACAGTCATATAATGTATCTCAAGAAAATAATGTTCGCAACATTCCATCCAGCCTTAAACAATCTATCATGCCCACGCACAGAACACACGTTGACAACCTGACAACAAACAACTTACATATTCACCCACTGTATATTAAGAAGACAACTTAGTTTCCTGATCTCCAGGAATTCATTTACTGCCTTGGACATATCATTGAAACAGCCTTAAGAAAATTAGTGCAAATGTCTTTGAAACAGCAGACGTGGAAAAGTCATACAATACCTACTGCTACTGCTAGATCTAAGTGTTGCCCTCAGCACTGTAGAAATCAATTAAATATTCAATCATCTTTTAGAGATGAAAGAATGTTTTCATACACAGTTGGATTAGTCACGTCCCTTTTATCCGACCAATCTCTGTGGCTCAAACTGGACCCCTTCCAGACTGACTATGATCAAGTCATATATGTTGTGCCAAGTACCCTCATTAAACATGCTTTTCAACATTATTCTTCAGTTTCTTGTATGAAGGTCATAGGATTCCACAATTTCCTCCACAACTCCTAATTTGATGCCACACAACTCTGTTATAACCGATCAACAAGCAGATCCATGGACAGGTCACATAAATGTGCCTATTAACAATCAAATAATGAACAGGAAGTATCATGCTGAAACCCACTAGTGGTAATACTAGACTCCCGCTCGTAGCCAGAGACTTTACCTGCCATTAGCCAATTGCACTGATGGAAGGACACTGATTCTGGGGGCATCATCGGACTTCGGGAATGCGAGGACCAAGCTTGTTAGTGGCGAGTGACTGGCCGCACCTGGATCCTCTTCCTGCCCCGCCTCCCTACACCTCAAAGCGGCTCGCGGCCCCCGCTTCGCAGGAGCCCCTCGTAGCCAGAGACTTTACATGCCATTAGCCCATTGCACCATTGGAAGGACACTGATTCTGGGGGCATCATCGGACTGCGGGACTGCGAGGACCAAGCTCCTTAGCGGGGAGTGACTGGCCGCACCTGGATCCTCTTCCCGCCCTACCTCCTTATTTAGTCACGCCCCCCTTCGCAACCGCGGGACATGCACGGGCGGGCGCCGGGCAAAGTCCGGGCCAAGGGCGGGCTCGTTTAAGCCCGTTCGAGACCATGAAAAACCGGACTGGGCCCCCTCTCTAAGCCTGCCTACCATATGTTTTATTAACGAACAGTATGTATGCTCCACTCCTCTTTTAACAGATTTTAAATTTGCTTATGAATACAAGTGTTAATTTGGGATTGTATATTGTGCATACCCTAGCATCATGACTACACGAGGAAGTAGGAGCAAAACGGCTGCAGAAGGGGTTCAGACAGTAGGCCCCATAGATAATTTTATCATAAGGGCGAACTCCTTCATAGATCAAGGTATTTCCGACCTGGAACGCAGTGCCCCAAGACCTAGCTTTGGCTCTGGCAAAAAGATCTTTCTTGGGCCACTTGCGACCGTCAGAACCCCTGAGCAGGTAAGGAATCCCCCCCGATAGATGTCCGTGCTGATGTGCACAGCCTACCAAATGTGGTGGACTTATCTGCATCAAAACTTCTGTCTGACTCCCAAATAAGTTTGGAACTGGAAAGAACCCCAGATTTATCCATGCTCACCACACCAGAGCTAACGTGACAGTTGAGGGGAAACAGGGAGGGCGCCGTAAGGAAAAAAAGGGACAAACGAAAAACCACAAGGGCCAAGAAGACACGTGAGTTACCCAAAAACCAGAGGGAGAAATCAATCCAAACTACACAGAAAGGGGAAAAAAATAGGCACATTGAGCCACTAAATCCTGTAACAAGCGAGTTCTTGGGACACAAAAGTACTGAGGCATTGATCAATACGGTAGGGGGAGACAATGATAAAGTGGCTGAAAATCAACTTCTAATAAAAATGGGAGAGCTACTTAAATCTCATCTTTCCCCGATAGAAACCAGACTACAGCATGTCGAAAAACAGTTAGCTGAATTAATTACCCTCTCAAAAAATCCACTAATTCATGGGATACCAAAGACTGGGGGAAATAAACTAATTTCTGATAAACTAGTGGGTCTACAAGTAACAAAAACTGCGGCTGCAGGGGTAAATGTAACATCGAAAACCCCTACAGTAGCAGAGAAGAAAACTGCAGATAACCCCAAAGAATCCACTGCGCAGGTCAGGACAGACAATAACACCCCCAAAATACCTGCTTCAGATGCTAATAGGGATTCTCACAGGGGAGCCTCCAATAGTAGATTTGCCATCAACCTCCCCCCCCGAGGCTAGTCCTTTCGTGGTGGTGATGACTGGCGTTCCGGAGTTGGTAAACACCACAGAGGAACCTACCTGGGCATTAAAGAATTGGCTTAATAAGAACCGACCATTACCACTCCACTGGTCGAGTAAGATCCTAATGGTTCGTAGGGGTCCCTGGGTGGAGCATGGAAGGAAATCAATTCAGGGTATCTGCGTTCTGATCAATTTCAAGGATCCACGCATGGTGAATTACATCTGTTCATGGGGAACCCAAGATAACAACGAAGGCATAGACACCAAATGACTCTCCTTTTTCTATCCCCCTGGGACTCGTAATGACTGAGTCAATGAAGGGAACTGGCATAGAGTGGGCCACCGGGACCTAGGAGGAGAGTGGGAGGAGTGGGGAGGTAATCCTACCTGATACCCTACCAGGGAGGCAGTTTACAGTGCTTTTGGAGAGGAATCCCGACCATAAACAGGTATAGCTGTCTGGAGATGGTTGATTGACCACCAATGTCAAAGGGGCCTTTGAATGGTGGTCGGGTGCAAGTTGACCGCATTTCCCCAGCAGTCATCCCCTCTACCAACTAATCGAAATCCATAAAAGTCATTTTTTGGAACATTGCGGGTCTTCAACCTGAGGTCGAAGACGGAAGCGCACTGAATTTTTTTACAGAACCATGATGTAATCTGCCTCCAAGAGACATGGTCCACAACTGAATTACATCTGATAGGATATAAAACCTACTTCTCCTCAGCAATAGCGGGAACTATGGGCAGGCCGAAAGGAGGAGTGACTATTTTTATAGCCAATACTATACAAGGACTGAAAACAACTGTAGTACAGCTGAATGTAAACTATCAACTTCTTTCCCTTTCCTTTGGTAATAATGAGATAATTCTTCTGCTTAATTTTATAACAATCTTTCGGAAGATCAGGTCCTGAAGCTTTTGCTCAATCTGCGAGAGAAGCTTCTTCAGTTGACGCAGGATCATGGAGACAGAGTAACTGTAAGCATTATATGGGGTGGGGATTTTAACCTCCACCCATGCCCACGCAGTAGTAGCAATATCTGTGGGTTGGTGGATGAACTTGATTGCCCCATAGTTCACTTTAATCACTCTAATATAAGGCTGCACCTGAACGAAATCCTCTCAGCAATGGGGCTCATTACAGCTAATAAAGTAGATTCGATTTCACATCGGTTTGAACCAACATTCCTAGGGTGGGGTCACGAAACAACAGTTGACTATGTTTTAATATCGAATATCTTGGCACATAGAGTCGATAACTTTGAATTCTTAGTCAACACACTAAGCGACCATTCTGCCCTCAGCATAGAACTGTATCTCACGTACACTCATTCTCCCTCACTGACTATATTAAGTGCGCTAAGTCAGAACAATCTGCATCTAGATATTCCCTAAAATGGGAGAAGGTAGACCCTAGGGAAACCACCGAAAAGGTGATAAAAGCAGCCTTACCATCATTCCTTAGGTGCTTAGACCTAGCAGCCTCAGAGGAGAAAGTTCTAAGCAATTTTGCTGTAATTTTAGCAAACCTTAATGAACAACTGACAGTAAAAAAACATAAAGATCGACCCAGAAAGGTAGGGTGGTTCAATCATAGCTGTACTGCAGCTCACACAAAATTAAAAACGGCCTCAAATAAATCTAAGAGAGACCAACAGGAAATCAGCAAGCTTAGAAAAGAGTACACCATTGTGCGAAAGAAGAGGAAGGGCGAATTAAAGCAAGCCCTTTGGGATCAACTCCACAAAAGCTCTACAGACAAAAATAGCGAGGCTTTCTGGAGAGTGGTAAAAACCCCTTTCTAGCAGACGATAAAAATCTCCCTAAAATAGAAGTAGCCATTGAGGAATCAGTTTGGGTGGCTCATTTTTCCTCTATATTCCATAAAGGCTCTACTTCAACAGGGACCGACGTAGTTCAATTTGATAGCCCCCCTGAGGTGCCCTACTCCATCTTGCTTGAATTTGACATTCCTGAGGTGCTTCAGGCGTTAAATGCCAGCAAAAATGGGAAAGGTCCAGGACCTGATGGGGTCCCTGTAGACCTATTTAAATATAACACGGAACTTTGGGCCCCAATATTGACTAGGGTGTTTAGGGCAGTAATGGTAAAGGGCCTGTTGGATTCTTGGACCAGATCCATCATGGTTCCTATATTTCAAAAAGGAGATCGGCAGGAGGTATCCTGCTACCGCCCGATCTCACTGCTGGATTCGCTGGGCAAGGTAGTGGGCAGAGTTGTTAGCGATGGCGGGGTACTCTCCGATCTCCAATTCGGGTCCCCGGAGGGCTTTTGTACTACTGAACAGGCCCTGAACCTATCATTGTTGTTGGGCAAATATGTTCATGCAAAGCGGGGCAAGTTATTCTATGGTCTACGTTGACCTGTCCCCTGCTTTTGATTGTGTCTGTCATGCAAAGCTCTGGACTATTCTGACACAAATGGGAGTTGATGCTCCTCTAATAGACTTTCTAAGGGAGCTATACTCGAGAGCCTCCGCGAGAGTACAATTTGGTGTAAAAGGCGAACTATCTGTGTCATTTGGGGTAGAGCGTGGAGTCCGTCAAGGTTGTGTCCTGGCCCCCTTTCTGTTTTCACCGTATACAAATGGTCTGGAGGTGGCCATGTTGAGGGTGGGCCAGGATCTACCTCAAGTAAGAAAACGTCTGATTCCCGCTCTGCTCTACGCGGACGACGCTGTGATACTGGCCCGCACCCCACGCAAATTACAGAAGGCTCTGGATAGATACGCAGACTTTATGGGGAGCCTAGATTTACATATAAACATAAAAAAGACTTATGTAATGGTAGCAGGCACAGGGAAAAAGGGGGTTAAAGATATTTTCCTCAGCAAACAAAAGCTTGAAATAACGACCCAGTATCCGCATTTTGGCATCTTGATTGATGACAAATTAAACTGGAAACCCGCAGTCGAGGCAAGAAAACATCTTTTTATGAGAGCTATTGTAGCTCTCATTAATTTTTCCCAAAAGTTGGGCAAAAGGTCTCCGGTAGAATTGCTAAAAATCTATAACGCAAAATGCCAGGCAATAGCCCTGTATGGGGCGGGAGTGTGGGGGCATGCTAACATTAATGCTTTACAAGTGGCAGAGAATATATTTCTGAGATTTTTAATAGCAGCTCCTAAATCAGTCTCTACGTTTGCATGCCACATGGAACTGGGGGTCCCATACTTGGTGGACTTGGTAAGAATTCAACCACTTCTACTTTGGTGAAGAATTTGGCTATCTGAAAAAATCACAATTTTTTCGAGGACGGCTATTTGTTGAAACTGGTCCTCAATACTGTTTTTAACTATTGATCGTAGCATACACTAATAAAATTCATAGTATGTCTGCGCATCAATTTTAGTTCTCACTTCACTGGTTTTGCACTGCACTCACTATTGAGTTCCCATACACTCTACCACATAAATACAACACTCATCTTGGTAATTATACCCCTTTTTTGACATCCAAGAGCTCCGATATCTTTGGAGCAAGAATGTCAATATTTACAAAAGGATACCCAAATGATGAAGCTAATCACCAGGCGTGGTGAGTGATGGGAATCAATACATATAAATCATATGTCTGTTGTAGGAATCGAGAGCTATGTTGAGTTCTTCCTGTTCTTTCTTTTTCTCCTAGACACTGGGATATAATTTGTATTTATACCTATTACACTTCACCTGAGACCATCCGTGAAATTTCGAGGAAGGATCTGAAAGTAAGGCCGTTGGGTCACTTAGAAGAATTAAGAATTGCCAATGAAGCATCAAAAGCCTCTGTTCAGCATTCAATTGCCGTCCAAATTACCCTGTCAATCCAGCCTTATTTAACCTACGATCTTAAGGTATTTGAACGACTTCTTTTGACAAGATTCAGGCTAAATATTTTTCATCGCCTTGTTGCCGTCCCAGTGAAAAACAGCTGGGACTCAATTCTTATGGCCTGCCCCTGCGATACCATCTCGGAGCAGACAACAATACATACTATTCTGTTCTGTAAGTTTTATCATGCGCATCGTAAGCTATGGCTGATACCCCTGCTAAAATCGTGGGGTATCAGACGATGTCGCCCAGCCATGTTGTGACTCCAGTTCTTAGACTGTGAATATACTTGTAACCTCATTGTCAATTTCCTGAAATGTATTTTTAAACATATAACAAACTTATGATAAGTCTCTGTCATCTGCGCAATGGTTGAATTTTAGAATGTCATGTATTAGATAGCATAGTTTGACCTTTAAATGATTTTATGGTTAACTGTCCTCAAAATGAAGTGTAATGAGTTTCTCTCTTTTATATTGTTTTAACGATGTGTAAAATTATGTATTGTATTTGTGATGTTGCTTTTATGGTTTTCTATGTTGTAAAACCGAATAAAGAAAAGTATATATATATATTTATACTAGACTCCTGTTTATCAACAACAATTGCACTACATTTCTTGAATTTTTCTCAAACGTCTTCCATCCTTGATCTATCAAACACTCCTGCCATCATTTTAAAAACGTATAAATACATTTTAAATCAACCTTAGTCATAAAATACCCTTAAATGCTCAGACAGGATCTGCAATCTGTATATTCCACTGTCTTCTTGATCAATTTCTGATATTTTCTCCAATGCCTCTTCACAAAGGAGCAAGTGGTAAGTGAAAATAAGTAATCCCCTTTCTGACTATGCCAATTCGCTCTATATCTTTCTGCTAAATATCTTATCACCATCCTCCAGAATTTATAGAAATGACTACAGTGCTCACCTTGAAAACCACATGGTCACACCCAAACCCATCCATGGAAAGGCATTCAACTAATTGCCTTATGCCCCTGGACATCCCCTAGAATCATGTATTTAAACCTTTCACAGACTTTCACAACCTCAGTTATGAATTGCATTATTAATGACCATCTGCCCCTAAAAACAGGACCATACCATCAGGACAAAAAATATTTAACCCTTGGGACACCCTGCACTATAAATACGGGGTGCCTTGAGAAAAGTCAGTGTGTAGAGTCATTAGTTGGTTAATGGCCCATTTAAAAGCCCTACTAAGTCAGGGTTTAGCAAAAACTGTGCCTTCTGAGTTATCTTCCTGAATTTCAAGCTCTCAAAGGAATCTATATCAGTCTGAATGTCATGTTATCATTCCCAGTAGATAGGATAGGGGCATTTCAAAACAAAGAGGTACTTGTCAGTTCCATCCTGCTACACACGAAAAGCAGGAGATGTAAGCTGAACACCACATGCAGAACATCCTGAGTTAAACTACCCACCAGTTTTAGAAACTGCAAGCTCTTCAAAGGTAGAAAACACAACTGCATCTCCCCTATACCCATTATAATCAATAACAAGAGTTACAATGTTGTGACTAAGTAAAGGAGTACAGAAAGTTTAGCACTTTTTAAATTTCATAGGAAGACCCAAATTGGGACATGAGTTTCACACGAGCTGAAAATAACACTTCTATAGCACACACATATGGACCATGATTAAACGATGTAAGGCAATGGGGGAGGTATTGATACCAAGGGATGTAGTCAATACCTTATATTCTGAGTTTTCTTCTGAAAAAGAAAAGTGTATGGAGAGTCAGTGTTGTCTGTAGCAAATTTCACGGTTTCCACTTTTCCACACTTTCTACCTCAGCAAATTGAAGTAAAATTAACATTCCATATCATACTGGGGAAACATTGATGTGCGTGGTAATTATTGCTTTATTTAGAATTCAGATTCCTGCACAAACCTCTATTTGCAAAGAGATTAGAATTCACCCCCATTCAGGGATAAAGTCTATTAGTCATTGTGAACCCTTTAAAATGACTGAGAAAGGTCTTGAGGAATGTCAAACTTAATTGTGGAACAGTTTCTGTTTTGATGGCTTAGGAATTCTATTCTAGTCAAAGAATGGTTGGAGACAGCTTCAAATTAAAGTACCTAGCTGTTACTCTAAAACTACATTGTCCTTTTCTGGTGAGACATAGCTTACTTGGACATGCTAGCCATGCTGACCATTATAGAATGTATGGGTACATATTCATTATTTGGTATTTCTGTGTAACATTTTGTGGACAAGTCAAAAGATTTAGGGGCAGATGTATCAAGATTTAATTTTGCGATTTCTAAATAGCGATTTTTAAGGAATCGCTATTTCGAAATCGCAAAATGGAATGTATGTACAAAATCGCTATTTTTTTGCGATTCCTTATTTTTCCTTATTTGCGAATTCGCATTTTGCGAATTTGCAATTAAGGAATGATTCCCATGCATTCCTATGAGCCAGAAGGCCCATAGGAATGATTGTGAAATAATTCTCAAATTGCGAATTCGCAATTTGCTAATCGTAATTTGAGAATTATTTCAAGGGTGCAGGGGTGTCTCAAAGACACCCTGCTGCACCCCTGAAATTCACATGTGTGTGCATGTGGCGCCCATACATGCCCTACGGGCATGCATGTGCGTCACATGCCACCCTCACAAATGCCAAATAGAGCATTTTTAAAAGAAATCGCAAATTACCACCAACTACAAGTTGGTGGTAATTTGCGATTTCTTAACCCAATTTCGCAAACTCAAAAAGTTACATACATCTCATTTAAGGAATCGCAAAATTTGCGATTCCTTAAATGCTTATGCAAAATAAGGAATCGCAAATTTCTGCGATTCCTTATTTTGCAATTTTTTGTTACATATCAAAAAATTCGAAAATGCCTTTTGCGAGGCGCAAAGGCCGAAATTCTGCGAATTTCGGCCTTTGTGAGGCGCAAATGGCTTGATACATCTGCCCCTTAAACAAGATTATTGCCAGGTCCTTCAATCTGTACTTTAGTTCTATAACAATCAAAAAAGGAGGCGAGGAGGTCTTTGCATGTTTTCCTCCTGTAATTGTTTTTGTAGCTCATTAAAATGACTTCTGTTGTAACAGCATATAAATGGGGACATTTTTCTCCCATCCATTCCTCAATCTTAGGTGATCAACCGAAAAAAGAGATGCACCCTTCTTGAGTGCCTACAATTATAATGTAGACATCAGTATTGTCAAAATGAGACTCACACTCCATCCACGTTCATCCAAACAATGTCCTATAGGTAGGAACTGTATACAGTAAACGCTTGGACACATAGGCCCGATTCTGAGTGGGGTGGATCGGGATGTGATATTCACTGACACCATGAAGTAAGATATTTACCATCTTTTCCAAGTTTTCTCTTGGAAAATGGGGATGAATGCAGAATTCAGTGATTTCCAAGGGCACCATACATATTGGAGTTTAACGCTGTACACTTGTTAAGGGGCCTAAGTATTAAGGTCTGGTGATCATTACCATGCATTTTGTTTTTGAATGGGCAGACTAGTGACTCAACAAAATGCCTTTATATGTGTTGCAATGGAAGAAAGGAGCCATCATAAGCTCTCTTCCCCTCACCCAACATATTATTCTCCTACAAATACTACTTTTGTGGTCTTTGGTATCAAAGGCCAAGGAGAGGTCGAAGCAGGGCAAGTATCATCATGTGCCTTCAATCAGCTCTGTCTACGAGTTCATCCTACACCCCTAGAGGCGATTTTAGCCTTAGAGAAAATGTGGGATTTATAGTTGGGATGATAGGCTCCAAATTGAGCTTTCTAGACAGGTCTTAAAGCATGTCTTCTCTCGAGGATTCAGGTAGATACCCATTCTGCAGTGGTTTGCTCATCATATGCTTTATGAAATAAATATATAAGAAGTAGATTGGAGAAACTAACTGAAGTAATGTTCTTTTCAAACAAGTATGTTACTACATGGACCTAGGTAATTTCAAAACAGATGCAAATGCTTAGCATTTAGTAGCATGTTTTCACCTATTTTTCAAGCTTTAACCTTAAATAAAGTAGAAAGGACGCCACGGTTTCTTTGACTAGCATTCGCCATGCATAGTTTAGAGGGGTTTGCATAACCCTGCCTGAGTTGTGGTGGCATTAATTCATTTGAGGTTGGTACTATTCAGACTCTAAATTGGCCAAGGGAGATAAAGTGCTGTTAACCTGCAGTGTGACATGGTCACTGTGGTCATGAAAGTCAAAAGCATGGCTGTTACAGATCCCTTCCACTGTCCATAATCCTACTGATCTGGGTTCGAGTCTCAGTAACAATGCCAAAAACCTCCTGTGATTCTGGGCAAATCACTTAAGGGCAGATTTATGTTGGACTTGCGCCACGATTGCGTCACGCAATGGCGGCGTAAACGTGGCGCATCCCTGCGACCTATTTACAACGTGACGCATCTAGGCAGATGCGTCATGTTGTAAAGCCCTGCGCCACATGTGGGCGTTCCGGCGCAGGGTGGGCGTTCCGGGGCAGGTGCGCCTCGCAAGATTTCACTCAGTCACTTTTAGGCCAATGTTTCGTCAAAACCCTGCGCCTGCTTGAAGCAGGCGTAAGGCTTGACGCAGCATTGGACAGATAGGGCACCCCCGAGCCTTGCTGGAGCTGCATCCCGCTTGCGAAGCAACTCCAGCAATGCGTCTCCTTTACGGCACAGATGCGTCATGCATCTGTGCCGTTTTTGCCCCATGGTGTGCCGCATTGTAAATGTGGCGCACCATGGGTGGCCGAGCTGCGGCGCACAATAACTGGCGCATCCCTGGGGATGCTCCAGTTATTGTAAATCTGCCCCTTAATCTCCCGGTGCCTAAAAATGAATGCGTGTCCTCATGTAACGTAACTGGTGCTATGTAAAGCGCTCTGATACCTGATTCCGTTCTGGTCTAGTTCGCGCTATATAAAACTCTGCAAAAAAAAAGCACTAGCCGCTTGGTTATTTATGTCGGCTCACTGAAGACGTGAAGCGGTGTCTGGCTTAGAGAAAGATCAGAACCACCTTGTCATGACTAGCCCAGAGATGACTGTCGTTGAATGCACTCTTATATATTGTTCTTTTTGCACTTATACACTTGAGCCTTCATGGAGAACAGTTTGTTTTCTTACTCTGAGCCTTCATCATCGTTTGTATTTCTAGTTATTTTATGATCTGCGCAATATGTTTTATGGTCCTGAGGGCAATTGTATGCGGCAACAGGCTTTTTTCCAGTTGGCTCCCAAACAAATTCCAAACAAACCAGTGATGAGCATATATCACCAGAGAAGGGATAATCCTTGGCGGGATGGTTCCAATTTTTCCTCTGAAAATTACAGAGTCCTGCAATGAAACACATAGAGTCATGGTATTTCATGAACTGTAGAAATCATTTCGACATGTCTGTATGAGTAATGAATCTGAAGGTGCATTTGTGTCTGGTCATTCAGTCAGAATAACTTTATTCGGTCTAACTAGGCCCTAAAAGTACATAAAACGTCAGTACATACATCAATCAATAAAAACAAGATACATCCATGTTAACGAGATAAATTCAATGGAAAGAAAGACCAAACAAAAAATGATACAAACACATTATATATCGACGTATCATTATAGACTATACATAGTTGAAAACAGGGTGAGCATATTGCCAAATTAGGCAGATATTTTAGCCATCTAGGTCAATGAGAACCAAAGCAGTACATACATTTTCATCCCCTTAGAACAATAATAAAAGAGCCATAAACCACAGTAAATGTGCATTGCATGTACATGCAGCAAGCTGTCTCTGGGGTAGAAATATTGTGCAAATTAAGCACTTAAATAAATCATCCATGCAATTCGGGGCCGGAACAATACATGCTTAATAAAACCCCAAGAAACAGCAAGTCATGGCATCACATATGGTACCAAATCCCAGATATAGCATGAACCAGTTGTAAAAAAAAGCTCATAAGAACAATAGAGTGCAGGATAAAAGACGAATCAGGCCTGCCCAGGACCCATATAGAATGTCTTCCGCAGCTTTAATAATGATGCAAGAAAGCAAGCAACAACATAAGTTGTGTGAACATCAGGAACTGTAGGCACATGAGAGTGGGCTTAACCTGGACAAAATTCAAATATTTCATCAATGGTAATATAATTGTACTTCGAAGGGTATCATAACAACCACCCAAAAAAATACACTAGGCTTAGGTAGGGGCAGCAACAAATTAAATTGATTAATCCTGAATCTGATTAGGAGACACTGGTGATGACCATTAGGCACATTGAGCAAATGGCTGGCCTGTGTCAATCAGTGCATGTCCTAGGACCGAGGGCTTCTTAAATTGTATACCCTCCCTCTCTGCTTTCCTCCTTAGTAGAAAGCTATCCAGGGTCCAAGGTATATCTACCTTTGAGATGTTAGATCAAACAGGGCTGGTCTGCCTAACTTAACAACAATGCCCCATATGTATGCCAACTATTTGACTGACCTCTACCCTTAAAGATGCCGACAATTCCTAAGTATCTCCCTGTTTAGGTGATGATTCTCTAGTCACCCCAAATACTGAGCCACATGACCAGGGGACGCAGGGCCATACGGTTAGACAAATAGTGAAACTCCAGCTCCTCATGAACCATAAAAACAGGGGTAAAAGTTGGAACAGTTAACAGATGTCTACAAAACCATTCTTCTCCACTTGAAGCTCGCTTGAGTATTCATAGCCCCATAAATGCTACCAAATGCCGCTACTGTAACTGATTAGGCCTGGTCAATTTTAATCGATGTCCCCAGTAGTTTACTGCCAATTCTAGATGAGAAGGACAAGAGTGCCTCCATGGACTGAGAGAAGGCAAGCCTCAGATCTTTTCAATGGAGCCCAGGTGGATTGATCATTAAAAACCACCCACAGGTATGTAAAATAAGTCTGAACCCTAGACAGCCTATGGCCCTGAACATGAGCAGTTATTTTTAATACATTTGTGCATCACATATTCCTCAACTCAAAAGAATGGGAAAAAGAAAACATTTTGGAAACATAGTTTCAACTTGAAAGAATGTTGTCATGCAAAATATACAATAACTATCAAGCCAGAGGCATGTTAGGGGAGAAGCATGGCTAGCTAGCTACAAAATGGCTGATCACTTAGAAGAACCATCTCTTTCTAAATAATAGAACTTAAAAGGTCTAATGCATACCACGGTTTGTGGTCACAAAGCCTGTGAATCACAAAAGCAAACCCATTGCGAATGCAAACTCCTTAATATTAAGGTCAGATAGGTACATTAAGAGGTGTAAATATTTTTTCTGACTCCCAATGTAGACATTGTAACTCCATGTGATTGAGAAGGAGAAAAAGGAGAGAAAGAGTTTCATCCCTTCTTATTAATCGGATTGAGCTGTATCAATGCTTTGCAACAATTGTGTTTACAAACCATTGATGATGTATTGATTTAGTACAGTATTTGCAAAGTAAAGGACAGCTTAAAATTTGTAAAAGTAGTCTTGGGCATTGCGAGACCCCACAGCTTTCCATAGGACAACTACCTGCTCCCCACAATACCATTCACATCATGCCAGGCTTTTGTATTGCAGCCATTGCTCCTTTAACCCCTTCGCAGCTGGGCAAATTCCCATGCTGTGCTGGGGGGCGGGGGCGCGCACAGCGCCCCTGTGCTCATGACGAGGTCAGCTCGTCATGAGCCATGGTGGTCGTGTGTTCATGACGAGCTGAGCTCATCATGACCACACCCGTTTCTTTACAACGTTCGCACAGCAGGGGAATTAGCCCAGCGTGCGAGCGTTCCAAAGGTCATGATGAGCTCAGCTTGTCATGAGCACACGAGCACCGTGGCTCATGACGAGCTGAGCTCTTCATGAGATTCGAAAGGGTTAAGGGTCAATGGCTCCAATACAAAGTCTGCCTTTTATAAATGTGAATGCTGAGGCAAAGGTCTGCAATTCCTCAAAGGCCTCCATTCCTACATTCTGTGCTCTTTCAGTAGGGTTCACAAACAGAAGTTTGTCTTACCAATAGAAGTGAGGTAGCATTCCACAAATTGTACCTCCACGTCATCTTTGCCTTGTGAGTGGTTGTTTCTGTGAATGGAAATTTTTGCATTGTGAATGGAAATTTTGGTGATGATCAATTTTGCGATGTGACAATGTAATAAAGATAATATATTTAAGTATTCCTGTGAATCTGTTCTTCACACATCTGTCCCTAAGATGTGATTGGTAAAGTGGACTGTTAGAAATGAGGATCTCTCATTGGCAATGGTTTGCACCTTTGTCCAAATAGGGACCCTTGCTTCTAGTCAGGGTAATGGAGTTACACCCTTAGACAACCCCTGCTCACCCCCTAGGTAGGTTGGCATGAGCAGACAGGCTTATCTCAGAGGCAGTGTGTAAAGCATTTGCACCTTCGTCCAAGTAAGGGCCCTTGCTTCTAGTCAGGGTAAGGGAGTTACACCCTTAGACAACCTCTGCACACTCCTTTGGTAGCTTAGCACAAGCAGACAGGATTATCTCAGATGCAGTGTGTAAAGCATTTGTGCACACAAACAGTAATACAGTAAAAACACTACAAATGGACACCACACAAGTTTAGAAAAATCTGAAATCTTTATCTGAACCAAACAAGACCAAAACAACAAAAATCCACCATACGTTGTTCAAGATATCATCAAAAATCGGTTATTTACACAAATAAAGCTTGTAGCAACAAATAATTCCCCTGGAGCTATTGCGTCGTCGTCACAGATGAAAATCCCAAAGTACAGTGCCGACTGCGAGGTGCACGGCATAAGGCCCGGAGTTATACGGAATCCACAGAACAGTACCTTTGCAAAAGATGAAAACAGTGATGGTGCATGGCGTCAGGGAGGTGATGCATCATTGGCGCCCAGCAGCATTTGTTCCTTACGACCACAGGGGAGGTGAGGCATCGGTTCCTTACCACGATGCAGAGGAGGTGAGGCATCGGTTCCTTACTGTTGCCAGGGAGGTGACATCGCAGAGGCATCAAAGTGTCGGTTCCGTACAACGACGAGGGGTCGATGGATTTGGGAGGTCACCCACATCAGCGATGATGAAGCACCCGCGTGTCGGTGACGGCATCAGAATTGATATTGTGTGGCGGCAGCAGGCGTCTGGGCTGCAGTGCAAGTCGGGGCGGTGCGTCGTGCACTTCACGAGCGGTTTCCACAGCTTTGGTGCAGGTCACTGCGTCGCTTGACAGCATCAATGTTGCTATTTGCCTCTGTGGCAGCTGGAACTGCAGTTCCAGGTGCATGAAGACAGAGGAGATGAAGTCTTTGTGTCGCTGATACTTTAGAACAGGAGGCAAGCTCTACACCAAGCCCTTGGAAATCTTCTTCAAGCAGGATACCCAGCACACAGCAAAGTCTTGGCCCTCTCCTTGGCAGAAACAGCCACTGCAGGCCAACCCCAGACAGCACACAGCAAAGGGGCTTCTCCTTCAGATTTCCCTGTTCTTCTCCTTCAGCTTTCCCAACTCTTCTCCTTGACAGAGGTTCCTCTTGAGTCCAGAATTATTCTAAAGTTCTGGGGTCTGGGCCCCAATATTTGTACTCAGTTTCTCTTTGTTCTCTTGGGGCAGACAGGATCTGTGCTCAGTCAAAACCAGTCTGTCCTCCCTGGTCCAGCTTCCCGGAAGGAGGTGGAGACACCATTGTATAAGGCAGACCAGGCCCATTCAGGTCAAGGAAATCTCCTCCCACTACTCTAAATGCAGTCCAGGTCTATTCATCCCAGCCCTGACTCATCCAGGAAAAGCAGGACACACCTCAATCCCCCCAGTGGCTGTCTGAGAGAATGCACATCCTCAGCCCCTGTCACTCCAAAGCCAGACAGTCAATCCACAAACCACCAGAGACACCAAGGATGGATAAGCAATAAAAATCATCTTTAATAAAGATGCATTTTTATATTTTGAGTTCAGGCATACTAAACTCTATCTTCCTACCTGGTTCCTATGGGACAGATAGCCTTTCCATAGAGAAAAATGAAATTCACTGTATTTCACTATCAGGACATGTCACACACACTAATACATGTCCTACCTTTCACATACACTGCACGCTACCCACTGGGGTACCATGGGCCTACCCCAGAAGTATCTTATATATATATATGTTTTTGTCCTAATATCACCTGTAAGCATATTGCAGAGTGTTACGGCCATTGTTGTTATGGCCCTGGGCGCCCTCCGGCCAACTGCACTTGCTTAGGTCTCCCGACCAACTCCTAACACTGGAGTTAAGGTGTAATCATAGGACCGGGTACCTGTCATTGTCAGTTACCAAAACAGTCTAAGTTCTTGGCCCATATTGATAAGGGTTGCTAGAGGTTAGTCAGAGTACTGCTAGAGCCAGCAAGATCAAGAGGAGCCATCACAAATGCTGATTTAAGCAAATCTTCCGTTCTTGGGGGGCTTGGGTCTTTCCATTTCAGACAGATTTCTCTAGGTGCCATCAAAATAAGACATAATAATTATACTCTGTCCCGCACTGCCAGGTCCTTTGTTGAGGAGCAATGATCGGCAAAGAAAACTAAAGACCCGTTGACCAGAATACTCAAATCAAAGATCCTGCATAAAAACTTTCCAATCCCTTCCCAAAACGATCCCAACGCCGTGCACTAAAAAAAACATGAATGTCGTTAGCTTTAGGGGCCATACATCTGTGACATTTCGGCTCGGGGATTGGGGCAAATTTAGCTATTTTAGCTGGGGTGTAATATATTCGATTAGTCACAAAAAAAATATTCTTCTTTAAACTGTCTGATTTTGAAACTTATAAAGAAGTTTTAAAGAAGGTTTTAAAAAGTCCCCTATTGTAGACTCAAAGGGGGATTGATTCCATGCAGAAGCCTGTGTTGGAATGTTCTTATCATCTGCTTCAACCAGTTTTCTATAGCAAATTGAGACTTTTTCTTCAGCAGTTGTGGTGATTTAAAATAAGCTCTGTATCCCAATCTCCCCTAATTCCCCCACACTCTGCCTCAAACCAAGATTTAAATTGTAAAAACTTAAATGTAGATATACCTGGACCTATCCTAGCTCTCAGTATCTCCCACGGGTGTATACCATTTGCATCCCCAGATCTGATCAAGTAGAGACTCCAGCTCTCTTGATTGGTACGGCCAGTCCGTTTTGAAGACACAGAGGAGTCCCGGGGAGTCCCAGACAGGGGCATGGTCCAAATAGTAACCTATCCCACACATATTCCTTACTTTAAACCAGATTGCTAGTGCATTTTTCAGGACCTTCAAGCGCATTTTTTTTAAAAAGTTCGGTGACCCATATTTATAGAGAAATCCTTCTGTACTGCCCCCCTCTTCATTCTTAACCTGCTCACTAAGCAGTGCCCCCCATGCTGAAGCCACAGGGCTTTCCAGAAGCATCCGGGTGGCTTTAAATTGAAACGCTACCAGGAACCAGCTAATGTCTGGAAGAGCTAGCCCACTCCTGACCAACCTCCGCCTCAGTTTCATCCATGACAATCTCACTCCTTTGTCTCCCCATACAAAACTCCCGATCTTACTCTGTATTTTCATAATAGCCTGCTTGGGAAATGTCAGGAGGATGGCATTGAAGATATAAGTCAACTTAGGAAGGATAGTCATCTTGACTAAGTTTACCTTACCAAATATAGTTAGAGGGAGATTCTTCCACCTTGCGAACAGAGGATCTACTTCCTTAATAACTGTTTTCAGGTTCAAGGGGGCTATCTTATCCAACTCTCTAACTATAGTAATGCCGAGAAATTTAAATTCCGTACTGGTCTGCCCCCTCCACTGCTCAATGTTCCAGCACATTACCTCCGTCTTGGTGGAGTATGCTAGATATCCCGAGATTAAACCAAACTCCCCCAGGAGGGTCTCAACCCTTGGTATTGTTACTGTTGGGTCGCTGGTGTAGAGAATAATATTATCGGCATATAGTGCTATTTTTGATTAATATTGCTGAAATTGGAAAGGAAAAATGTGTTCATCTAACCTTATAGCCTGGGCCAACGGCTCTATATATAGATCAAACAACAGGGGAGATAAAGGGCACCCCTGCCTAGTTCCCCTCTGAATCTCAAAACTAGGAGTAAGCGACCCATTTATCAGGATTTTTGCTGAGGCTCCCTGGTAGCATTGTCTCAGAGTGTGGATAAACATGGGCCCGAAGCCCATTGCTTCCAGTACCTCCCAAAGATAAGACAAGCAAACCCTATCGAATGCCTTGGCGGCATCTAAAGCGATCACAGCCAAGGGTTCTGCTCTTACTGTGGCGTGATCTATATTGCCAATGAGTAGCTGCTTTTGTTCCTGTATGTAACGTCCATTGATGAATCCCTTTTGGTCAGAATTGACCAGTCCGGGAGCCAATTTGGTTAATCTCCCTGCTAATATACCCACGAAGATTTTATAGTCGGAATTTAGCAGGGAGATCGGATGATAAGAGTCTGCTCTCAGGGGTCCTTCCCAGCGTTAGGTATTAGGACGAAAGTTGCTTCTCTCCATGAACTGGGGATTTGCCCTGTTGGATTGTAAATTGACTGAAATAGAGTTCCCAAGGCTGGAGTAACCTCATCCGCCAAATGTTTATATACCTCATTTGGGAGGGCGTCCAAAACGGATGCTTTCTTGTTTTTAGATAGCCTAATTTGAGATTTTATCTCTTCCATGGAGATCGGAGAGTCCAGGAGGTCTTTACTCGCTTGCGTAAGGGAAGATAGAGATTTAGGGCCTCATTTATGAAAAGTGAAGCATCGCTGCATGAAAACAGCGATGCGTCACTTTTCACTGCGCCCTCCTTGCGACACCAGTGATGCGTCATATTTACAGTATGACGCATCATGGCTCAAGGAGTTACAGATACGTCAGTATTTCTGACGTATCTGTATGGCGCAAAAGTGACTCATTGCTGGAGTGTGTCACAAAAGTGACGCAACTCCAGCAATTTGTCCTTTCACATGCGGCAAGCTCCATGTAAAAGGGCCTGCGTCAGTCTTACGCCTGCTGTGAGGCAGGCATAAGAAATTGACGCATTTGTGTCCTAGAAGTGGCGCAGTGAAATCTTATAGATTTCACAGCATCACTTCTATGACCCTTTCTTGAGTCGGAACGCCCCCCCCCCTGCATACATTATATCTGGCATAGGTATAATGTAGTGCAGGGGTTTACAAAGTGACGCATCTAACTAGATGCGTCGCTTTGTAAATATGGTGCAACATGGCACATTTTTTACGCTGCTGGTGCGTCACAAAAAGTGACGCACTGGCGGCGTAAAAGTGACGCACGGCCTCATAAAGTGTTCACCCATGATCGTATCTGATTTTTGAAGGACATAAATTCTCTTTATGAAGATCTGCGAAAAGGGAGAGCAGGGAGTTCTTTATATCCTCTATGTCTGTAGACTTGTCCCCACTGTTGTTTATGATTAACTCGCTAATGTTGTTTTTAGTTCGGTCAGTTCTAGCTTTCCATGCTAGTAGGGCACTGGCCTTCTCCCCATACTCATAATTCTCCATGTTTTTATTTAGCCATTGAGCCTTACACTTCTCATCTAGCTTCCCTCTAAGGTCTTGCCTGGCTAGTTCAAGATCCTCATGTACCTTACTCAACCTTTCAGGAGGCCCTCCCATTACCAAGGTAAATTCAGCTTCTTGTTCCCTGATTTTATCCTCTCTGCATTTTAACTCCAGGTTTTCAGCTTGGTTTTTAGAGCATATAAGGCCATGTAGCCAGCCCCTAAGATTAGCCTTAAAGGCGTCCCAGACTACTTCCATGGTCGTAGAGCCTGTATTTATCTAAAAAAAACTCCAAGGAGGAAGCTTTAATGCTCTGGATAATATCAGGATCAGCCAGTCTTCTCCTGTTAAGTGTCCATCTAGTCTGGGTTGGATTTACTGTCTTTTTGTGTGAAAAGGGCATGATCAGAAAGAAGGAATGGGAGGATGGAAATAGCAGACGTCTTAGTCAGGAGTTCTTTACTCACTAATATATAGTCGATCCTGGAAAAATGAAGGTTTTTTTACTGTAAAATGTAAACCCGGCTGCCTCTCCGATCTTCCCCCCTCCAGGCATCTGCCAAATCCAGGTCATAGATCAAGTTCTTCATTGCACGCCGAATACAATGTGCCCCTATATAGCGACTTTGATTTGACCTATTCCTAAGGGGATCTAGGAGGACATTAAAGTCCCCCCCCACAATCATTGGCGGGTTCTCCAAAATTAACTTTGGATAAAGTTTAGAGATATAGGACGAATCGTCCACATTTGGGTCATAAAAGGAGGCACAGATTAAGTCTGTGCCCTCAAGGTCCAAATGCGCGATGATCCACCTCCCAGTTTGATCTGCTGAGTTGATTTGATTGAGGTATCTTACATGGCAAGGTAAGGTTAGGGCCTGACAAGCAGGTGCACTTGCCAGGTAGACATGGCAGTAGAATCTGCATGCAGACACTGCAGTGGCAGGTCTGAGACCCTTTTAAAAGGCTGCTTGCATGGGTAGCACAATCAGTGCTACAGACCCACTAGCAGCATTTGAATTACAGGCCCTGAACACACACCGTGCACTCTACTAGGGGATTAGTAGTAAGTCAAATAAGCCAATCATGGAAACACCAATCCATAAACAGCATTTACACAGAGAGCATTTGCACTTTAGCACTGATCACCAGTGGTAAAGTGCCAAGAGTCATAAAATCAACAAAAACAGGTCAGAAACAGGAGGCCGAAAAGCAAAAAGTCTGGCGATAGACCAGCTGAAAAATCCAGGCTTAACATGAACAAAAATAAACTATTAACGGTAAAATAATGTCAAGCCAGTACATCTCTTCAGTTCCACCTAGTAAATCCATGAAGGGATATGGAACAAGGAAAAAGAATAATTTTGTATAGAAAACAAAACTCATATTTTTTCTTAATTTATTATGGTGAATAAAGGGTAGAATAGACCTCATCGCACAGCATTCAGCATAACCTACATTAAATAAAGCAAGCATAAATCACTTTGGTGTTGTATACAACATTTGCAGCTTGTAACAAAAAATGAATCATTTTCTCAGTTACTACTATACATATTTTTATTTGTTTCAAATCTAATAAATCTAGCAGCTCCAGAATCTATTATCACTTTTGATATGTACATTCCCATCTCTCTAACCATGTGGTTACTCTCTAAATATGTATGAAATGGAGCTCAAATTGATACAACTGTTTTCCTCCTATGATGTGCAACCACTGTTACTTTGTCATGGTGAAGGCGTCTCACAATCTCATCCAAGAACTACTCAGCGGTGATAGTTAGGAGCTTTCCAGATATGAGCAATTTATAATCTAGCTACCAACAGCATGGAGGAGTGTTCTTTCTGCGTTCAAAAGACTAACCACAATATATAATACCATCTAAAGGTAACTAACAAGATAGTAGGCAAATATCATCAATAAATTCTAAATAAATTACTAAAGTCTTTATTGATTTTGGGAAAGGAGGGAAGGAAAAGGGGGAAAGAGAAGAAGGAAAAGGAGGGAAAGGATGGAAATAGAGAAAATTCCTAGATATAAATAGAGAAACATGAAGAATATATGTCTTCTACCATGACAACCTGAAAAGCATCACTACAATATACAGTCAAATACTACAACAATCCTTACAAATTTAAAAGCAGGACAGAGAATAAAATATTCATAAAGTAGCAATAGTTTCAGGCAATGTAGGAACAGTATGGAATATAATAACAGCAACTTGTTTTACCCTTAACCTCAGGACATTAGGAGAGGAAGATATTGCGTTATATACATAGAATCCAATGTATGATGTGAATATTCAGAATCCCACCACTCCTTATATGATAATTTAATGGAGGATTTCCAGTTAAAAATAATTTGCTGAAACAGAATTGCTAATAGAATATCCAATAGTTCCTCACTCGCAAATGAGGGAAGAATAGATTGAGACAATGTACCCAAAAATATATAAAGCACATTAAAAAGATTGTGTATATTAAAAGTCTTTTGAACTTGTGACCATATCCTACGCCAAAAGGAAAGGGTATCTGGACACCTAAATAACATATGTATAAGGTCAGCTTGAGGAAAGTTACAGGACCAACACTTTGGAGAATTACTTAAGGAAAACCTGGTGCATTATATCGGGGTATAATATAGTCTGTGAAAAATTATAAAAAGTCTTTGATTTATACTAGCTGATCTAGAAATTTTATAACTACGAGCCCAAATTGTGTTCCAAAATGTCACCTGCCAGCATGCCTCTAAATCTTTTCCACATAAAAGTTCGGTCTTGGATTTGGCTCGAGTAGTGTCTGGCAACTTAAGACATTTATAAATTGCTGCTGCTTTAGGACCAGTTTAAAGATGCTCAGTAAAAATAGTGGAAATGGGGACAACACAAGACGAAAGAATATCATCTGCATAAGCAGCAAATTTCAAGTGATGATCACTATTGGGAAAGCCAGAGATCCACGGATTAAGACGAATTCGGGAAAGAAAACGATCCAGCGCCAATACAAACAATAAAGGGGAAAGTTGACAGCCTTGTCTTACTTCTCTGTAAAAGAGAAATATGAAGAGATTTTACCATTAACCAGAATAGAAGCTTTCGGAGAGTAATACAAAAGGGATACAAAAGTAATGGATTTAGGTCCAAAGCCATGCCAAGCTAAGGATTCATGCAAAAGTTACAATTCGTGGACAGAATGCAGAACAATGTCATACATTCAGCCCAGTACAGGATTTGGGCCTAAATCCACTGCTTTTTTGCTCACCATGCCATTCCAGTTTAGACCCAGCCATATGCAAATTCGTCTTGACCCTGCGCCCCATGGAAACAGTCTAGCCAAACCTGCCAGGCCAGGTCCTCCATGGACTGGATTAAAGCATCCTAGGACCTGTTTCGGGCTTTCAGCCCTCATCAGCCAGGATAGCTTGACTCCAGTGGCATGGAGAGGACGAGACCCACGTCTGGGCAAACCCGTCCCACTATGGGTGACAAATGCAAACATTTCAATTGATGGACAGAATGCAGGACAATGTCTTACATTCACCCAAGTACAGAGATCTGGGCCTAAATCCAGTTGTGTTTTTGCTCACCATGCCATCCAGTTTGGACCCAGCCATATGCAAATCAGTCTTGACCCTGTGCCCAATGGAAACAGTCCAGCCTGAACTGCCAGGCTAGGTCCTGCCTGGACTGGAAACAAGCATCCCAGGATCGGTTTCAGGCTTTCAGCTGTCATTAGCCAGTATGCTTGTTTCCGGTCCCGGGAGGACCTGGCTTGGCAGTTCAGGCTGGACTTTCCCAGCACAGGATCAAAACTGATTTGCATATGGCCCGGTCTAAACTGGGGTGGCTTGGTGAGCAACAGAATGATGGATTTAACACAGATCTCTTGACTGGGGGTGAATGTTTTGATTTGTTCTGCATTCCGTCCATCAATTGTGTGTCCTAAGCTAAGGATTCAAGCAAAAACTCCCAACTGATCCTATCAAAGGCAGTCCCAGCATCTATTGTTATGGCCGCAAGCGAGGGTTTATACAAGGGGGCCTTGCTAGGAACAAAGAACAGTAAACGAGCATTATCGGAGATAAATCTCCCTTTAATAAATACTGATTGTTCTTTTCCAATGAGATATGAAACAAAAGACTCTAAACGAAGAGCAAACAATTTAGCAAAAATCATAAATTCCACATTTAAAAATGAGATGGGTCTATCATTTTTACAATCATAGGGATCTTTTCCCTCTGTCTGAATTAAACATACAATAGCTTCCTGAAGTGTGGCAGATGTGGAAGAGGAACCCACAAAACAGATAAAGAGGCAAAATAAGAAAGTTAGAAGAATACTTGAAAAATGAAGAAACAACTCCAATGTAACCATCAGGCCCTGGGGTTTTCCTTGCACAGAAAATTTCCTCAGGGGTAAGATCCTTCTCTAAGGTTTGAAAATCTAAATTTGGAGGAATTGTATGGGAGACTTGACTCAAATAGTTTATACTAGTGGAGTATACAAGGATTTATAAAATGTAACAAACTCCTCTAAAATATCATTAAGATTAGTGATAGATCTACCTTGAATATCAATTACTGGATCAATAATGCTCTTTTCTAATTTTTAAATAATTTGCTAACAACCTACCTGCTTTGTTTTTCCCACCATAATAACGTGCATTCTGTCTTTGAAGAATACAATTAGCCTCATTGGTAGAAATAGAGTTACATTTTAGTTTTGCTTGAATTAAATTAAAGGATAGTTTAGAAGAAAAGTATTTTTATTCCAAAAATTTAATGGAAGAAAGTAAAGTTCATGGGGCACATGCATGAAGCATTTTTGTCTTTGCAAACGGGCCAAATTGCAGAATCGGCCTGTTTGCGAATTCAAAAAAGGCTTTAGACATGCGCCAAACCCAAACTGCGTTTTGGTAACCTGTCACCGAATCGCAAATTGGTTTTTGTGATTCGGTATTTAGAAGGGACGTGTAAAGGGCGTCCCTTCAAAATACCGTATCCTAACGATATGCATGAATGTTTTATGACCGTGAATATGGTCACAAAACATTGCATATTACCACGTACTTCAAGTAGGTGGTAACCCATTCACAAATGGGAAGGGGTCCCCGAGGGACTCTTCCCCTTTACGAATGGTTGTAAAAGCATCTTTTTAGAGCAGGCTGTGGTCCCACGGACCACTGCCTGCTCTTAAAAAATTAAAAGATAACTTTTCATTTTACTTTTTGCAAAGCATCTCGTTTTCCTTTAAAGAAAACAGGCTGCTTTACAAAAAAAAGATTGCTTTATTTTAAAACAATCACGGACATGGTGGCCACCATCCCTGTGATTTTTGGTATTCCTAGGGTGTTGCAAATTGTGATCTACCTCATTAATATTAATGAGATAGAGCAATTTGCGACTCCCTAGAAATCGCAATCTGAAACTCTTTGACTTTCATGCATTGTAAATTGCGATTACCTAACTGCGATTCTCAGGAATTCGCAATTAGGTATTTGCAATTTACTGTGTTAATGCATGTGCCCCTATGTTCTTTAGCATGACTTCTTTTAGTATTATAAACATAACGCAAGATAAAATCCCTGGCAGATGCTTTCAACGCATCCCATAACAAGTAGGGAGGAACTGAAGCATCATCATTCAGTGCAAAAAATTCAGAATCAAAAGAAACAAAAGAGCCAGACGACTGAGTATCTTCGAAGAGAGAGATATTAAACCTTCACCCATGTGAAGAAAGATCCGTGGAGCCAAATCCAAGTCTGTAATAACCATAGCATGGTCAGAGAGGACAATTGGGGAAATAGAATATTGTGTGATATGCTGCGAAATAGATTCAGATAAAAAAACGTGGGCCAAACGGTAAAGTGTACCATGTGAGGGTGAATATTATGTATAATCCCGCACAGTAGGGTTAAAGAACCTCCAAGAATCTACCAGAGCACCCTGAGCAATGGCCATATGAAATTTTTTATGCATTTTCGGTATTAAAAATTAGGATGAAGAGCATCTATCTAAAAAGAAATCCTTAACATGATTGCAATCACCAGCCAAAATAAAATAAATGTCATGATACTGTGTACCTTTCCTGGCAATAGAAGGACAGAAACTGAAATCAGCAATTGTAGGGGCATATACATTTAACATGGTAAGTGGGATATTATCTATAAAACAGGTGACAATAATCCATCTACCCGCATCATCCTTTTCCTGTGAAATAAGAGTACAATTGAGAGATTCCCTACACAATATAAAAAAAAAACATTCTTTTTATTTAGTGATGGGGAAACAAATGCATTTCCCACCTAGCTATGTTTGAATTGTAAACCTTCCAGTGCCGTGAGGTGAGTTTCTTGCAAAAGAACTTAATCTGTGTAGGATTTTAACTGGATTAATAGACCCTTTACTATTCCATGTTATTATACAGAATTATAAATTGTAAGACAAAGGTAGCATTGCTTGAGATCATTTACCTGAAAAAGAAAAAACAGTAAAGAGCAAAAGGAATGGAAAGAGGACAAGGGAATAGGAAAGGGAGAAAAATAATAAAAAGAAAATGAGGAAGACTCGGGGAGACAATGGGGAAAGGCAAGAAGGAAGAAAGGAAATCCACACGAAGAGACAGAACATATCCCAAAGGGACGGCTTAAGTAACATACCTGAGGAAGTAAGGAAGGGTAAAAAAAAAAAGGTGGGGTGACGACACATGTGGCGGTGACACGCTCAAGGGTGGAGGATTCCAAGCCACGCCAGCACCTTAAACACTTAAGAAGATGGACCAAACATACACAAATACATAAGACAAATCTGTAAGGTGATAAAAAGAACATTCCAAGACATCTCATAAGGCATAAATAACAGCACAAAAATACAATTAAAATACATTAAGTCAAACACAACATTTCAAGCAAACTGAGGAGTTTAAGAAGGAGAATACAAATTACAAATATGAAAAAACGAGAAAATCATCCATTAGAAGGACCAACAGTAGCCATATTAACCAAAATATGCAACTTTCCTTAAGTTCTGCTGGATATTCAAACATCGTAGTATTATTCCAGAAAGTCACTTTAAAAGTGCTGGGGTGAAAAAGACCATATTTGGCGCTGAGAGAATGCAGGGGAGCACGAAGATTAGGAAACTATTTTCTTCTTGCTGCAGTGACATTGGGAACATCTTGAGACAGGAAGATTCTTTGACCTAACCAAGTAACATGACGCTTTGCTTTAGCTGCAGAAAGGACCACCAGTAAGCCTGTAAATAAAAAAAAAAGAATAATGACACCTCTAGGTCTAGCAGAAGATGCAGACAAAGAAGGGCAAGGTCCAGAGGGCTCTGGATGTCAAGTGAAGTTGAAGAAGGCCTGTCTAACAATTTTGGGAGGAAGGACTTAAAAAAAGAAACAGGATCATCCCCCTACAAAGCTTTGGGTAAGCCATAAATGCAGAGGTTATTCCACCTGTTCCTGTTTTCCAAATCTTCCGTCTGCTGTTGGAGTCTGAGCCACTTCCTGTTCCAAAGAATTAATTTGTAAGTTTCATCCTGTAAATCCAAAATATGCTGTTCTATCGTAGATACCTGATTCTCCATTGATGACCACTTGTCATCCAGATGTTGTTTTCTATTAGTCTCTTCTCCAAAAGAACGTAATGCACAAATTTCCTCTAAAAACATCGCTAAAGAAATAGAGAACACTGACTTTTCCGGCAAAGGAGGATCTTGCTTCAACCTCCTAGATACAGAAGAGGGCGACAAAGTCTTACTTCCCGCAGAATGCAGAGCGGCACTTCGGGGAGAAGCGGAATTTGCCATTTCACTAGAGGAAATTGAATGGGCTTCTGACAGTGATTTTGAAACAGGACCACCACACAAATCAGCAAGGGAATGCCATTTAGGGGTAAAAAGAAACTGTGGCTTCCGTAGCTTCGTAGGTACGTGGGCATGACCACGAGAAAGGTGCGTGTGAGGATGCTGGAACACAAAAGTACTTTCCGCTGTAAGAAAGATATCTCTAAACTTACTAAGCACTTTATCACATGTAATCATGCCGAGACAGACTTCAAATGGCATGTTCTTGAGAAACCATACATTCCACCACATGTGAGTGACGTGGCTAGATATCTTTTCATTCGGGAACAAAAGTGGGTTTTCAAATTAGGGACAGACAGACAAGGGCTGAACGATGACATTCCGTGGGTCGCCTTGTCTTGAGCTCTCTGTTATTCTATCTATGCATGAATATATAGGGTTATGCGTGGCTCATACCTTTGACAGAGTACAAGAGGGTTTGCCCTTGTACATAATAGGATTCTTCCTTTGAGGGTTATACACTAGTTGGTCCTTTAGCCCACAACTCATTGATTATCTTAAGAGCACTCCGCCTACGGTTTGATGCTCTTGACCGGGCACATCTATTTCCAGCGTTGCGATGTGGAGCCGTGCTACCCAGGCATTTGTGTAATGTTTGACCCAGCAGTGTACCATCTGCAAGCTAGCGCGCTTTGCCATGTTTAACTAGTATCTAGTTATTCTGTTTCATTTAACTACATTTGAGACGTTAGTTGGGACCGATCACGTTTTGCCGTGGACTAACTAGCAGTGCGAGAGTCTGGTTTTCAATCTCAAATCCAAAAATTAAAAAATTAAAAAACTACACTTACGAACGACATGACGTCATCGTGTAGTTCTATGTTAAAGGAAGGACGCGCAATTGTCCATGAACGAGCGCGAGCGAGGGCACGGCCAAACACCGGGCGATTAGCAAGTCCGTATACCTATAGAGGGCAGGACTGTGACTAGGCATGAGTGTCATCATTGCTGGTCGTGGCCTCAGGCGTTCTGTGAGATACTGCGCTTGGCCACGCACCATACAGTAATGCGGCAGTATAATAATAAAACATTTTTTTTTTAAAAAGAACTACAATCACGAATGACGTGACGTCACTCTGTAGTTCCACACCGACCTATGCTCGCGAGAGTACGCGCGCAAGGCCATGAACGAGTGTGGTACAGAGTATTGCCAAGGACAGGTCTAACATCAGGTCCTGATACCATCATTGGGCATTAGTAGTAAGGTAAGCGGCAGATGAACAACTTTGATAGTAATATTAAGTGATCTGTGGGTAGGCGGCGTTCGGGCGAGCCCCTCCCCTACCTGGTATCGATTGGCTGAGTGCCGCTCAGCCTAACAGTGAAGTAGTTAGAGCTTACTGGTGACTGCGCCTCCCCCTGACTCAGTCAAGGCCTGAGATACCGACGGACAGGTATGATTACCTGGCTTGCTAGCCTTATACTAGGTGGATGCCACTGTGCTAGCCATATGCTGTAGATAAGAAGCTTTGTATACCATTGGTAGCTGAGCCTGTAGTTGACAGGGAGGTGGAGTGAGGGTGATTTGTGAACCTACTGATGGGTGTTAATTGACTCCATGTACAGAATACCTTGGATTGCGGAGATATATACATCGCCAGAGTAGCTTCATGTCTGGTTGTCTGGTTTGTGTATTTTACGCAGTCGGTTTCTGTTATTGTAGAGCGGGGTCTCATATATCCTGAGCCAGGTCCAGGAAGAGGTGAGGTCCACTCCCCGGACACACTGGGTGAGTAAGCAAGATGTTATATTTTTGTTAAACAATTTATTATGTTTTTTACAGACCAGGGTAACAGATTGTGATTTTCCTGTACGTTTGTCCTCCCTAAACAGTACATATTCAACCAGGTGCCGAAGAGAGGAGTTGAAACAGTCGAAGGAACATTATATCCTTTATTGATTTTTCACTTGTGTGTTTTTTACATTTATTTTTCACACTTTAATCACAACCAATGCAGTAGTATTATCATAGAACAGAGACCCTGACGAAAGCCGAAGGAGTCATCCCTTAGTGGCTGAAACATGTTGGTCTCCTCGCAGCTATTTGTTTGGACTGCGATGACGATATTATACTGTTCTTGTTTTTAGCAAGGAAGGGGCCAGCAATTATTAAAGTTTTCTGGGTTGAGTTCCCTATCCTTTTTTAAGACTACCACTTATTTTTTATTTACACTGCACTTCCCATCACATCAACATCATGTGGCAGTACCGAGTGATTGTGGGTCGCTACCCCGTATCTGGTTATCGGGTCATGCCGGTCTCAATGATCTAGAGACACAATACCCGATAAGGACTACCAAATGATAATATGGATCATTACAAGACTGTTGATGGGAATCCTACACCAGGGGTGACTCACGTTACTGGTTCTTCACATCTTGTGATCTGGTTTGTTAATATCATTTTGTTCGTACCCTTGTACTATTGATAAGGTGTTGACGAGCAGAGGATTACAGTTGAATCCCTAATAAGACCCCTAAGTTTGTAGTTGTTTGTTGCTTCCGTAGCTTCCCCATAAACAATTTTTACAATTGGTCAAAAGCTGATGAAGTCACTCAATTCAACATAGGCGTCAGGCATCAAAACCAAAAACTAGCGTAAGAGCTGCAGCATTATCAGGTTATATCCTATGTTTATAAACTTCCTCATCCTATTTGTTGTATTTTGCTTGGGTTGCTTGCAGGCTTGTCTAGGAGCTCCTTATCATTACTCAATTTTACTGATGAATAGGTACGTCTTTGAGTTCCTAGACCTTTATACCGCGCTTAACTCCTGATTATACAGATTGTGTACACTTGTATGCAGTCATGATAAAGTCTTCTTACAAGATATATCCACTGGCACTAAAACTGCAATTTGCACAGTACAATTCAATCCTCTTTACACCTATGGTTTATGCATCCTTCTCAGCTGGGTATGTCAAGTGCAAAGACTAAAATTCATTTCTGGGAATTCAGTGTTGCAGAGACAAAGTTAAGTAAGAAAAAAAAGTGATGTAAAAAAAAGGTCTCTTCATTCTGTCAAGGGCAGAACATAGCTCCATTCTCTCTATCTTAATGCAAATGCTGCGTTCAAAATGTCAGCTGCTGCTGCAGCGGCATCCGCAGCACGGAAAGAAAACAAAAAGGAGTGCTGTACCTCATCAAAAAATTACACCCCTCTGCATGCTAGTCTTCATCTCTTCCCTCTCCTCCCAAAATTGTCCTTCCAAATGGCTTGCAAGGGCACCAAAAATCCACGGTCTTCTTGAAGCATGGAGGATTCCCTTCACTAGGTGGCCATCTTAGGTGGTGTCAAAGACCCATACCTGGAGTGTGTTTTCTAAATCTGGTATACTAAACAAAGTACTGTAGGTGAGGTTGGCCAGCAGTGAGGGAGGGTGAGCCTGCTTTGCTCTGGTCTTCTGTGCCCCAATGTTGGTGCCCTGTATTTTTATTCCTCAATATTGTGGTGCTTGTGTTTTTTTATTCCTCAAATGTGCTGTGCTGATTCCATGGAGCACCACAATCTTGATAACAAAAAGTACAGTTCCGCCATAGGAGGCTCAGAACAAGGCTGGTTGCACACAATACATGCAGAGGAGATGCATTTGTGCCTGCCTGTGTTTGGATATATAGGCACAATAAGATATACTTGTTGGCTTTGCGAAAGTCTGCTGTCAATGTGAGACAAATACGTTACCATTTCCGTCTACACTTTAGCATGAAGCATGTATGTCAAGGTTAGAATTTAGAAAACTGTAGAAATGGGTTCTACACATGCATATAATATACCATAACATACAATATCATAACATAACACAACCTAATATAACCACAAAATAACATGATGTAACATAACACTGCAAAACACAGCAGAGCACAATATATAACAACATAGTATAACACTACACAACACAGTAACCCAGCGCATTGTAAAATATATTTATATAGAAAAATGTAATGTAGCATAACATCTGATAACATTTATTTATTTTATTTTATTTTGAAAGTTTTATGGAGCGCGAACAAGATCCTGGCGGATATCAGAGCGCTATACAATCAGTAAATGTTACTTATACTATAAATAAGAGCAAATCCAAACATATGTACAAAGCATATTGTAAAAACAGCATAGTAAGATGCAACATCAAGTCTGTATTGTGGTTGGGAGCGCGTGTGTATCTCGTCACATGGTTTGACCCATCGGAGCCGATTAGGTGCTGCCTGGGCTCGTGATACATTGCGGCCACCATCTTGGGTGAGGAGCAGGCGAGCGGTGCAGTGCTCGGCCCCTCCCGCCCTTGGAGGCATAAAATGATCACCTCACATAGGAAGCGCAGCGGACTAGCGCAGCGGGCGCGCCGGAAGCATGCCGAAGTTGCGCCTAAGTTAAGCCTGTATGCGCCCCTCCGCGACGGGCCGGGACCAGGGGCCACAACCCCTACCCAATTGATTAGTGAAAATCCAGGTGAGACGTCCAGTACTATATCCTATTCTAGTAGTGAACTTAGGAATCTTAATTGCACAAGGGTAAATAAGTTTGCTCTATGTTCACGTTTGGGTCCATATAATACTATGGGCTCTGTCTGCTGTTATAATTGCAGATGGGAGAGCGACCCTGGGCATGATCCCACCCTGGCAAATACCCCTAATCTTGCCCTAAAATGCATCTACCTTAATGCCAGAACCTTACCTAAACATGCAATGGAAATTTGGGATATTTTGTTTGATCTTCAGCCGGATTTGGCTTTTATAACCGAGACATGGCTTGACAACCATAGTACCCCGGATGTCGCAATTGCTTTGCCATCTGGATATAAAATACATAACTTAAATAGAGTGGGGAAAAGGGCGGAGGTGTAGCCCTGGTTTTTAAAGACTCTCTCTTGTAGACAAGAGACGATCGCCCAGGCCAATAGACATGAGGCAATGGCCTTCTCGGTGTCCCTAAACACCAATATTATTTTTGGTGGAGTGTTAATTTACAACCCTCCAGGTAGCATTTTAGACTTTAGTGCCCAGCTTCTTGCACAAATTATGCCGTTCTGCCTACAAAATAAAAACATCCTGATTGTAGGAGATTTCAACACACACACACAGAGCGCCTCCGCCCGACTCATCCTGGTCATCCTGGACATCCCCCGACATCCCCCGACGCAGCAACATCTCTGGCCACCTGAGGGACCTGCACTGGCTCCCCGTCAACAAGAGGATCACATTCAGGCTCCTCACCCACGCACACAAGTCTCTCCACGACCTGGGCCCCAAGTACCTCAATGACCCCCTGGCCTTCTACACGCCCACCTGCCAGCTACAGTCTACTAGCCTTGCCCTCGCCGCCGTACCACGCATCCGAAGAGCAACCACCGGAGGCAGATCCTTCTCCTACCTGGCGGCCAAGACATGGAACTCCCTCCCCATCCACCTTCGGCTGACCCAGGACCATCTCGCCTTCAGGAGACAACTCAAGACCTGGCTGTCCGAGCAGTAGCGGACCCCTTCCCCCAAGCGCCTTGAGACCCTTCCGGGTGAGTAGTGCGCTATACAAGTGTTATGATTGATTGATTGATTGACTATGATAATAGTAACAATCCCCTTACTAAACAGCTAGTAGAGAATATGGATATTCTACAGTTGACTCAAAGAATCGATCAACCTACACACACGGCAGGACACATATTAGATTTAGTGTTTTCTAATATAGGAACCATTGATATCAATTAGATAAACCCATTGCTATGGACAGACCATTCCATGATCGTGTTTTCTCTCAAACTGACAACTAAACACTCCAAATTATTAACTGCGGCAGCTGCTGAAACGAGGAGCTGGAAAAACTTCTCTGTAGAAAAATTTCAGCAACACTTTACACATGTCAACACAGGAGTCTGTAATATCAATGACGAAATAGAGCTACTCCAGAACAACATCAGGAGTGCACTAGAACACTGTTCAACTTCACACTCTAGACAAAAACGTAGACAAACACTAACAGAAAAATGGTATGGACCGGAATTAAAATTATTAAAACGAACATGTACAGCTTGTGAACATAAATGGAGAATTAATAAAACTCAAGAAACGGGAGCCACATATAAAAGAGAACCTACACTCTATAACAAAGCTGTTAGGAAAGCGAAGAAAGAATATTTCTCGCGCAGAATAACTGAAAATAAAAATTCATCGAAGGAGCTTTTTAAAATAGTTAAAGAACTGTGTAGCCCTGTGAGCCTTTCCTTAGATTCTACTCCCTCACAAGAGGGCTGCAACAAAATAAATGATTATTTTTGTGAGAAAATAGATTCGATTTATGCCTCTTTTTCTAACACCGAACCAGAACATTTCAAACCTGATGTTTTACCGATAACTCAGGCTAGTTGCCTCAGATTCGGCCCATTTTCAGAAGAGGAGGTAGGCAAGGTAATGTTAGAAGTAAAATCAGGTTCGTTACTAGACCCTTGCCCGTACCATATATTCTCCCAATTAGCTCCAATAATTTGCCCAGCTGTAACAAAAGCTTTAAATCTCTCTCTAACTTCTGCAGAATTTCCCAAAATTTGGAAAACTGCCATAGTAACTCCATTATTAAAAAAAGTAGGCTCTGATATCAATAATCCGGCAAACTATAGGCCTATTTCACAGTTACCCTATCTGTCAAAAGTACTTGAAAAATTAGTCAATAGACAATTATCCAATTTCCTTGTAACCAACAAACTATTACATATTTCCCAAACAGGGTTCTGAGCCAATAACTGCACAGAGACAACACTTCTGGCAGTTACAGATAATATCAGAACCCAGGTAGATCAGGGTAAGACAGTCGCCCTGATATTATTGGACCTCTCGGCGGCATTTGATACCGTACCACATAATCAGTTATTGGAAATTCTTTTTGCGAAAGGTATCCGGGAAAATGCTTAGGGTGGCCGCGATCCTTTATGCTTGAGAGAACACAACTAGTACGGATGGGTGATTTTTCATCCCCTCCCCGGAACATCAAATATGGAGTCCCGCAAGGGGCCTCTCTGAGTCCAACATTATTCAATGTGTTTGTCTCCTCGTTGGCTGAAATAGGAAGAAAATGGGGTGTCGTAATCTGCTCATATGCAGACGACACCCAGCTAATGATCACATAGGATGAGGGAAACGATCCAAAGGAGAGGCTATTAAACTGCCTCACTGAATTAGCCAATTGGATGCACAGCCATTGTCTTAAGCTGAATGCAGACAAGTCTGAAATACTATTGTTTGGCAGGCACATACAGCTATGGGATAGCAGTTGGTGGCCTACATCTTTGGGTACCCCCCCTAGCCCGACAACAACGGCAAAAAATCTAGGTGTGACACTAGACAACACTCTGAGCATGAAAAATCATGTACTGTCAATCTGTGGTAAAGGTTTTGCAGTCTTGAAAATGCTTAGATGAGTGTTCCCATGGATTCCTACTGAGTGCAAAAAGCTTCTTGTCCAGTCCCTACTGATGAGCAGGCTGGATTACGGCAACTCCCTGTTTGCAGGAATGGCTGATTATCTGTTCTGTAAACTTCAGGTCGTACAGAATGCTGCGGCAAAAGCAATCTGCAACAAAAGAAAATTTGATTCAGCCAAGAGTTGCCTAAGAGAGCTCCACTGGTTGCCAATGAGGCAAAGAGCTACCTTTAAATTACTATGCATAACATTTAGAGCACTGCACAATACAGGCCCATGTATCTTAAAAAACAAAGTTAAATTCTATGCACCATCCAGGAATCTGCGTTCCCAAACTACAGCATGTGCCAGAACAACCCGTGTGAAAACAACATGGATGGGTGGAAGGGCTTTCTCCCACCTGGCAGCAATCAGATGGAATGAGCTGCCCGCAAATCTTAGATTAACAGACTGCTACCTGTCCTTCAGGAAGCATTTAAAAACATTTCTCTTCCCCAAGCCTGACTAAACATCGATTCCACTATCTGCCTATCACTCACATTCACTACTGCCATTATAGCGCCGTGATATCCTAACTCAGGATGATTGTTAGCGCTTTATAAGTACTGTTAACATTAACATTAACATTAACATAAAACAACATATAGCACAGCAGAACCTAATATTACATGGCCTTCTTAGCTGATACAGCTTTTAATGCCCTCAATAATATAAACAGGTTTTGTGTAGAATCCTTAGCCTAATATTCACCCAAAATGTCAGTTTGCTTAATCAACCATGTAAAGAAGTCACTTGCAGAAATCTGTGAAGGCAACCTTACAGGCACTGCATGATTTACTTGTATGCCTGACAGTCCTTAAAATATCTTAGAGATCTAGGGCCATATGTTTCAAGATACCAATTAGCGATTCTGTAATAGCGATTTTTAAGAAATCGCTATTTCAGAATCGCTAATTGGTATGTATCAAGAAAATCGAAATTTATTAGCGATTTCTTGAAATTTCTTAATTGCGAATTCGCAAATTGCGAATTCGCAATTAAGGAATACTTTCCTATTCATTGCTATAGGCCTCCTGGCCCATAGGAAGGAATGGGAATTTATTCCCAATTTGCGATTCGCAATTAGCAAATCGCAAATTGTGAATAATTTCAAGGGTGCAGGGGTGTCCAAAGGACACCTTGTTGCACCCCTAAAATAAGTATGGGTGCACATGTGGTGCACATACATGCCCTAAGGGCATGTATGTGCCTCACATGGCACTTTGAAAATGGGCATTTTTCAAGAAATTCGCAAATTACCACCAACTTGAAGTTGGTGGTAATTTGCGATTCCTTAGGGACGATTGGCAATTTTTTTTAGCTTCATACATTGCATTTAAGGAATCGTAAATTTTGCGATTCCTTAAATGCAATTCCAGAATAAGGAATCGCAAATTTTGCGATTCCTTATTTTGCACCGAATTTTCAGTCATACATCCCATTTAGCAAATCCGCATTTCGGCTTTTGCGAATGCGAATTTGTATGATACATATGGCCCCTAGGCCCTGTTTAGATCACAACCTTTGTAGAGCATTATGCTTCTTAAGAACACCACTTCATTAAACAGAATTGCCTGCTCTACGGTCACCCAGTAGGTGCTATGGCAACAGTCAACAACTGCATCAGTCTGCGAAGGAGACTAAACCCATGTCTGTGCCTAACTAGATAACATTACTCTCACCCGAAGCTCTAGTAATGTATTCAGTTGGTTTACTTTGGGGTTCCTGTGAAGTGCTTAATCTGTTGCTGAATACCAGGTAAAGGAAGTAACATGTCTAACATGCAGTTTAGCAATTACTCTTGCGTTTCTTCATTCCATTCATGTGTTCTGCTAAGGGAGTGTCAGTTCTCACAGAGATCAAGCAATGATTTAAATAGTGAATGCAAAAACCTGAGCAGTGCCTGACTCAAGGACTGCTAGAGGGTCGACGTGTCAGGTGACGCACAGTGATACATTGGCTAGCCACCTGGCAGGATGACATAAACTTCTGTAGGCCCCAAGCCATTTTGAGTGTGACTGGATTTACGGTTCTCTTCTCACTAGGTCCACCCATAAAGTTATGTTATGGCTTTTGAGAGACAAGTATATAACGATTTTCTATGCCTAGATCCCAGATCAAAATGTATGTGACTTGGTAATATCGTTGGCCTTCATATACAAGGCCATTGTGCCGCAGGTTTGTCACCTTTTTTGATGCACCAGCAGCGCAGTGTGTCTGCCCATGTTTACAAGGCTACATAAAGTCACCCTTTGTGACTAGTCATGGCCTTATAAATATGAGCCCCTTCCATGCATTACTCTGTGTAAAAGGGGCGTTCCATGGGTGTTGCTGTGGGTGTTTACACGCAACATCCATGGAACCGGACACATTCCCAGATTTAGGGGATTATAGATTATAGAGGCGTAGTAGTGGCACAACAAGGAGAAATAGTTTTATTTCTCCTAGTTTTTCCTCTTTCTATGTGTGCTGCATTCTGCAATATGACACAAGGATGCCTGCAATGGCACATGAGAGACAATTGAGTTCCAGTGCAGAGGAAAAGACAGATGCATCCTATTGTTAATACGACGCATCCCTGTGCTTTTAAAATGACGCACCTTAGCGTAGCAAAAAGACTTGCGCCACCGCATCATTCGTTTAGTAAATGAGGCAGTATATCTTTAAGGTATCCAGATGTGGAGTTAAAAGTAAATCTATAGTTCCTTTCTGATATTTCATGCTTCAATTTTTTGGCTGTGGTATTAAGGTTTCATATTCCCTACTTGATATTCCAGACTGCACCCACAATGCATTTCATTCACCCTGAGAGCTGCTCAAAGTCCATTTGCACTGTTAAATATGTGCACCTTTAAACAGATGCTAGTACCAGTTCTAGAGAGCCCTCTGTAGAGTAAGGTCAACACTGATAGATCGGTGTCCCCTGGTTTGTACTTTCTGGATCTCTTCATACATAGACCCTTGAACAAGGGCTAGAATTAAACCCCAGCACCCTTGTACTCTCCACGTCTGATCCCAATCTCATTTGGAACTCGTGAGTGAAATAGGGATTTAACGAAGTGTATTTAGAGTTCCAGACCCCGAATCACAGACGTATTTTGTGTCATAAACATACATTTACCTCCATTTATGCCTGCCTGGGGTCCATACATGTGTAATTGGATTTACTTTTGCAAATTTTCCCACCATGAGTATGGAGAAATTCAGAGTAGTAAATTCCACATGTTAAATGAGAAGTGGGCATTATAAGGGGAAGTTTTCCTTGTAAGTTAGTGAAGGCATGCACACATATATTTGTGGGCAATCACAAACTGATGTGACTCATTCTCGAAATGGGTGGAAGTTGACTGCAACCAAGGGCTGGCACATCACAGCTTTCAGGATGATAAGAGGAATGGATCCAGTGGAAGTTTCCTTATGAGTGTGGGAAAGCGTCGCCAGCCCCACCCTGTGTGAGCCACTTGAAGTGTTAAAATTAAAATGGCAATGAAAGGATTTCAGTAACATTTTATTGTTAACCAAAGTGCTCAGCAGCTGCCAGCCTGCCTCTGAGCCAGGAGGGGTTCCTCTGCTGCTGATTGGCAGCAGGAGGACTGGAGTAGTCGTGGTCACACAGTTCAAAGTGCACAAGTCACTTTGGCCAGCGGACTTGCGCTGGCCAAAGTGATATGCGCACTTTGAAGCTCTCCCCCCAGCTGTCATTGACAGTTGGGTGGAGACCAATCATGGCCCCTAGGGCTTAAAGGAGAGTTAGGCCAACCCACACCATTCAATCCTGGAGCTGCTCTCATGCAGCATGAGAGCCGTATTTGGATGGGTTAAGGGGGTTCATTGTTCCACAGTCTTCGAAAGGACACGGAGGAGGACACAGAGCCCATGGGTAAGTACAATTTAATTTTATTTAGTTAATATAAAATGTGGTGTTATGCATTTTCTTTATTTTGTGTTTTGTTTTATTTTGGAGGGGTTGTTTTTAATTGGGCTTTTTGGGGAGGGTTTCTTTCCGTATGGTATATTTTAGGGAAAAAATGTATTTATCATTTTTGTAGAAGGGGTGGGCTCTTCTTAGACAGTGGATATCTCGGGGTATGCACCTGGCACATCTTTCTGGATATACTTCTGGTATTAATTGTGACCGGGCTACCCCTCTTTCATCTTGTTTCTTTCACTTCGAGGTGGAGCAAGCTCTCTGTAAGTCCTCACTTGTTATTGTATCTGTTGTAGGGGAAATGTCTGCGCGGGGAAGTAGGAGCAAGGCATTGACTTCGGGTGGCTATGTAGCGGACAATTTCATCATCAGAGCCAACTCACTGCTGGAACACGAAATAATTTTGATGGAGCGTCAGTTCTCCCAAGACATTGCTACAGCAACGAGATCCTCGCTGGGCCATATTGCAAATGCACGAACGCCGGAGCAAAGATAGAAATTGCTGGCCACCGAAGTTCCCGAAGCCGTGGTAAATTTGCAAAACACTGAAACTACACAGGCTTTGGGTACTTTAGTACCATTAGGTGAAACATCGCTATCACCTATAGCTGAGACCAATATACTACCAACTCCGGCTAATATCTTGGTCGTTGATAGTCCAGAAAGGCCCAATACCCGGCAGATACGGGGGAACCGTGAGGGGGAGGTCCCCAAGAGGAAGCGTGGCGCTCAAACATTTGGTGGGAGAAAGTCAAAGCTTGCAAAACACACTAACAATTCAAAATTCTAATACTGGAACTCACCTCTCCCGGAGTTACCAGAGTCAATATGATCGGACCTGAGGATCCTGACACTGGGATTATCCTATCCAACGATAGACGTAGAGTTAGGTGGGATAAATTGGTAGCACACCCAGAAGAAGTTTCTAATTTATACTCTCGGATCGTGCCCTTACTTGAAGTGGTTTGTGCTTTAACCACACAACCTCTTCCCCCAGATTTCCACACTAAGTTGCAGATACTCCATACTGACCTAGTAAGCACTTTAGCTGAGGTATTCAACTGCAGGGTGATTAAACGGAATAAAAGGGCCCACACAAATTCCTGGTACAATGTAGCCTATAGAAAGGCCAAAGCAGATCTAGCACAGGCCCTGAAGTATAACAACGATAAAGTTTCAAATTCAAGCCCGGAGAGCTGATTATAAACAGCTGATCAAGCATGCAAAAGCAGAGTGGGACCGTGATAAGTGGACAAACCTAACTGCTGCCCTCGAAGCTAGAGACTCTAGGAAATTTTGGTCTATAGTCAATACAGGTTGGTTGAGGACCGGTTTCAGAACTGGGGTGGCAGGGTGGGCTAAAGAACGGTGATGGACTAAACCCATATCATTTGACTGGGTGTGAGTGTTTGATTGATTCAGATGCTCCGTCCATCACCACCCCCTTTTGTACCGCTTTTGGCCACCATAAGTGTGGCAGGGTATGCTCAGACGTGAGTCCCTTGCTCACTTTGCCACTGGATTCAAGCAAGCCGGGCTGAAGACGGCTGGAATGCCAGAAACCAGTCCTCGAATGCTTGTTTCCGGTCCAGGGAAGACATGGCTTGGCAGTTCGGGCTGGACTGTTCCCATGAGGCACAGGGTCAGACTAATTTGCATATAGCCATGTCTGAACTGGGGTGGCAGAGTGGGCTAAAGAACGGTGATGGATTAAACCCAGATTTTTTGACTTGGTGTGAGTATTTGATTGATTCAGATGCTCTGTCCATCACCACCCCCTTTTGTACCACCAACATAAGTAGCCCTTCAAACATGTCTCAGGCTTGCCACTGCAGAGCCTGTGTTTGCAATTGTAAACTGTCATTTTGACCTGCCAAATGTACCTACTTCCCAGGCCCAAACTGTCCCTTTTATTACATTTAAGTCACGCCTAAGGTAGGCCTCAAGTAGCCCCATATGCAGGTTGCAGTGTATTGAAAAGGCAGGACATGTACTTTGGAGGTATACGTGTCCTGGTAGTAAAAAACTGCAACATTCGTTTTTCACTACAACAAGTTTTATCTCTCCCATATGTTAGCATTGGAACTGTTTTGTATCAGTTTACAAGTGTAACATCCTATTGGGAAAAGATACGAAGAATACATTTTGTGTCTTTGAACTCTTAAACACATCTTTTAGTGTTGTGGGTGTTAAATTGCAGGTCTAAAAACGCCCCTTTTAGAAAGTTCAGTACCAAAAAAGAGGGTGGAGCCCTGTACCACACAGCTAGATTGGGCCAATAAATATGAAAAAAGGGATATATCTAGCTGACCTTTTAGTTTTACTGTCAACTATTATGCAGACTCAGACCAAAATCACAAATAAGATGGTCTCCATCAATTCATTATTCCTTATCGAAAAAATGTTTGACATATTTTAGAAGTACTCCTGGCAGAGATGGGAAACACTTCACAACTTACACAGTGGAACAATTCGATTCAAAATGTGAACAAGAAACATAAATGAAACAAGATACGTTTGTGATTTCACAGAGGAAAACTTTACAGTGCAAAATCAAGTGAAGGCACAACATACATATATCAGTTGTAACTATTACCAGTCAAGAAAAAAGACATTAGGGTACCCCATTGAAACGTATTTAAATGGAACAAATTTGGGATACCCTCCAACGGGTGTGATTAGTCTTTAAGCAAAAGGGGATATGCATTTTGGAACCATTAACCTCCTCAGTTGCTATACACTTTTTATATAAAAAGAACTGTTCCCCTGTTGGTAGAATTGTGCCAACGTGTTTCAAAACCCTTTTTATTTTATGGCTTCTCTTCAGGGCTGTGACTGGGTTTTGTTATTCTAAAACATGTCAAACATTTTTTCTATAAGGAATAATAAGGGATAATTAAATGATGGAGTCTATCTTATTCATGATTTTGGTCTGAGTCTGTATAATAGTTGACAGCAACACTGAAAGGTTAGCTACATATTTCACTTTTTTCATACTTTTAGGACGTTGACATTTTCATACTTTAACCATTCTGTGCATCTGCCTGTTTCTGGAATATACGTCTAGGTTGGGTGACAACTGGGCTTTGTGCATTCCCTCAAGACAGTCACACACGAAGGGAGCTGAGATGTGCCCTGCATATCCTGATGGCTCTTCCTGAACTAGAGTGAAAGGGAGGAGCTGTCACTTGCATCAGACTAGGGCTGTGCCTTTTCCCACGCAAAGACTTGCATACTCTGCTGTAGTGTGTCTGGAACCAGGGAGAAAAGGGCTGTGTCTTATGCACTACAAAGACCTCTCTTTGAAGTCTATCTACTTCAAAGACTAGAATGGGTATGAGTACTGGACCTCTGACACCATATATTCTGAACACTGCTGGAATTGAGGACATTCGCCTAGGAAGAAGAGCTATTGTGCTGCCAGGAGGGGCTGACACTTTTCTGCCTGCTGCTTCTTACCTGGGAGTGAGAGGTCGAGGCTTGACTCTCTCCATCCTGCATCTCCAAAGGGGCTCCAACGGAGTATTGGACTTGCCTCCTGTTTCTGAAGTCTCAAGGATATCAAAGACTTCACTAGCATCTTGCTACCAGCACCTGGGTGCCTCTGCTATGAGTCCTGCTCTGCCTGGACCCTTGGAAGTGAGTGGTTGGTGCTGCAACCGAAGAAACCAATTCATCGACACTGAAGCGCCAATCAGATCTGGCATATTTTCTGCAATATCGCCACATCGCCGCTGCCTGCACCAAAGTCGTGGACACCGCTCTCCAACTACATGACACAATGACCTCGACTTTCAATGCAGCTCCAACTTTGCTGACGACCCACCTCCGATTCACCACTGCTGTATGAATCGCATAGCTGATGTCTGTGATGCACCGACCCCAACCCACTCCTGGCCCTGCAAGGCTTTGCACCAATGCATCTCCTACAGCCCAACGGTTTAACATCAACACCTCAGACCGACCCACAGCGCTCTAGACATTAATGCATCAATGACATTGCCCTACTTCGGAACCGATGCATCACCTCAGTTTTTCAAGACATCTTCCCCGAGCTTTGACCCATCCAAGGGACTGTCCTCTGGTCTGCGTGACTCCTGTATCTGGGCCCGTGCTCCTACACGGTTGGACTGAACCTTTAGCTGTGCCTCAGTCAAGCGCGACCAGATAGCCCCAGTTTGAGCTATTGATTTTTAAGCACTGCACTTTGATTTAATCTTGCAAAATTCATAGCTTGATTTGTGTATGTTGGATTTTTAACGTTTTGGTCTTGTTCTACTCAGATAAATATTGGCTATTTTTCTAAACTGGTGTGGAGTACTTTTGTGGTGTTTTCAGTGTTACTGTGTATGTACGCACAAATACTTTGCCCATTGCCTCTTTAGTTTAGCCTGACTGCTCTATGCCAAGCCACCAGAGGGTGTGTACAGGGAAACGTTTAAGGCCTTATTTACAAAAAAGTAATGCAGCATGGAGCAGCAAGGCATTTTGCTGCACTGAGCGGCATCATTTGAAAAACACAGAGATGCATCAATACAACGCATCATGTGCTTTCCGCAGTGCTGGCCCACAATTGGCTGCCATGAGGCAGTGGAGGTACCCTTGGGTCGTGCTGCAAGGGAGCCTGCATTGCGGGATGATTGTTTTTGTGCAGGAAGGGATACCTTTCTGCACAAAAACAATAATGGATAATATTTTCCTCTTTTATGCGTATTACAGAATGCAGCACACATAATAAAAGGGAAAAAAAAGAGGTGAAATAAAAGTATGTCTCATCATTGCGCCACTCCTACGCCTCCACTGGTGAGGCATAGGATTCAGACACATTCCCAGCTTTACAAAACTTTGTACATCTGGTAATGTGTCAGGTTCCATGCATGTTGCGTTGGAACAACCACAGCAACACCCATGGAACGCTCATTTCATGCAAAGTAATGCGAGACAAGGGCCCATATTTACAAGGCCATGAAAAGTCACACAGGGTGACTTTACATGGCCTTGTCAATATGGGTAGGGCCCACTGGGCCGCCGGTAGCATGTCCTCAAACCTCATGGTTGCCCTGCTCTATTTATCAGCAAGGAATCCATTATGCTCTGCAGACAGACACCTGTGGCCGATGACTCACTGACATTCAGACATCATTTTTTTCCTGTTTGGGAGTGACACAGAAAGTCTGCCAGTATTGAGCAGCAAATAGGATTAATAGCCCCAATTCACTGGGGACAAACTCCTGGTATTTCAGGGCCATTCATTTTGTTATTTTATTTATTTTTCAGCAACAAGCTCCTGCTTTGGGAATCTGTTTTAAAGCACAAAAAAGGTTTATAGTGCGGGTGCACTGAACATGGTGTTTGCACAGCAAACCTCCAGTGCCTCTGAAGGAACGGAAATGGTTTTGGCTCCTCCGAAGGCACAGAGATCTCTGCCTCACTGGCAGAGAACTCAAAGTATGGCAGGCTGTAGCCTGCCAGAGCAGGGCAGTACATCACTCCACCGACCTGGCGGAGTGGAGAACAACCAGGCAACCTCAAAATAAGTTGATGAATCTTGAATTAATTTGACTGCCAAGTCTCACTCTTTAGCTGTGAGAAAACTGGCCAATTCGCATGCACTGACAAAGTACCTGAACTAAGTAATTACTTTTCTAAGGCATGTCATGTACATAGCACACAAGTTAAGGAAATAATTTCTAATGCTGCACACAAGCCTGTATCCATATCCAAGCTTATGCATGCTTACCCAGAATCCCAGCACATGCACCACAAGAGTTGTGGGAGGTAGCATGGACCCATTAACAGGTAAGGACAGATTTCTAGAAAACAAAGGTTGAGGAGGGTCAAGGGGACTATATTTATAGACCTATCGAACTCTATACCCCTAATCGAACTACAACAAACAAAAAGAGTCGGAAGGTCTGTTAAACGACGTAGCTGAGTCTATGAGGTCCTAATGAAGTGACCCTTTTAGATTGCACTGAACCAGGCCAAATGGTCACAAGACACAGATAAGTGTTAGATATCCTATCAGCCCACCCATCTGGCGGAGCCTCGTCATGTAGGACGTCTAACCAGGGTGGTGAGTCAAAGCCCAGTGAATTGGCCAGACATCACACACTACTGGTTCTTCTCGTAAAAGTGTCCGTGCCACTGAGTGGTGCTGAAAAAGTGCAGTGCAAAACAGGGAATGAAGAGTGAGTGATCTAAAATGACGGTCGAGGCAAAGAAAAATATTTTTAATGAAGATATTCACCAAGACGTCAGATTAAAAAGAAGTGTATAACAGTGTGAAAAAATCACTGTGATGCTTTGCTGTGTTATGAATTAAGGCCAACATGTTTCTGCCGAAGGTGAAACTGCACCGGCATTCTTCAGGGCCAACTACAAAAAGATGTTGCTACTGCAAAGGTACACTCAGACAATATATGCAAAGTGAAACAAAAAAGAGGGCAGACCAAATTATATTGTTAAAGACCTGTCCAAACTATTGGTGTGGTCATATAGACCATCTTACCATATCCTCCAGATCAGAAGTGGATAGAGGAAGTACTCCTAGAAAATGGAAACAAAGAAGAAACAAAAATGTTGTACATTCTACTCACAAAATCAGAGCCAACAGATAAACTCAGCTAGGCATGTCCCTAATAGGACCGCCGTATGTTATACTGGTTTCATGTTAAAGTAAACCAACAGTCATTGCTGGACATTAATTTGAAACAGGTATGTAAGGACTTACCCAGCAATATGTGGGAGTCAAGCCTCACCTCACCCGGCAACGGCTCGGAGATTGAGGCCCCGCTCTGTGCACAGAACATAAAAATAAACCATGTCATCCTGAGTAGACTCAAGGGTCTGTAGTCAATATCAGGTTGTACAATCTGTGCATAAGAAAACTGAATGTGTGACTGACCCACCCGAACGCTGTCCCATGGAAAACAAGGAAGTGTCTGACTGATAGACAACACTAGTGACTAGTGACTGACTAGCACAGTCAAACTGGAATGAGCACCCAAAAAGATCTAGTGCCCATTCTATGGTTAAACAGTTGGTTGTACACTCTCACCCTCAATACAAGACAAAGATATATATAGTATGTCTTAGGGTTGATTATTACAAAAAAATGGGTCTAAGTTTGAAAACGACCCCTATCCTGTGTACAGCTGAACGAGTACATAGGGTAAAGTGAGCCTGGAACTGTCTCCCTAATCTGTTGGTAAAGAAGGAGAAAAAAGGAGAAAAAAGCTCAATTGTAAGGTTATAGCTAAAATAGCGTCTACCTAAAAGGAAAATAACCTGAAAATGAGCTGTGCAAAGAAAAGGGGTCACAGCAGAATCACAGAACTAAGCAGTGTGTAACATACCCTGGCTACTCACCTCTCCGTCGGTACCCCTGGGCAGACACCAAAGCCAAAGGGGAGGCAACGAGGAGAGGTGAGGTGCATATACTTATACCCCGTATGATTGGGTAAACGGCAGCAGCTGTGTGCCTATCGCCGCTGCCGGTGTTGCGAGAACAATCCTAATGCGCTTGCGCGGCTAAAGGGTGCTGCACACCATTGTGTGTCCAGTATCGGGCATGCGCGATGCGATATCTCAGGCTACTGCAGGCGAGCACTGGAAATAGAGCAGCGCATGCGCAGAGGCAACACTGGTCCACACAAGACCACGTACACAAAGGAAGGACATCACCACCACCCTTGACACCATTTGGAATACCACTCCGGTTCAAGGGCACCACCCCTCTGGCAACTGTGCGTCGTGCCCCCAGACCAGCAAGACACTCTCCGTTGATATTGGAACTGCTAGACCATGGAAGCTGTTGAATCATACCAACTGTAACTCGGAGAGAGTGATCTACAAGATCACATGCCCGCGTGGTCTGGCTTATATTGGACATACCACCAGGAAAGTGAAGTCCCGCATCAGCGAGCACAAGAGCACAATACGGTGCAACAAACAGTCCACCTGTCTAACAAACCACTTCTTGATTAAAAAGCATAAAGCTGAAGACCTACGGTGGGTTGTTCTGGAACAACCATTCATCCCACCGCATATTACAGACATCTCAAGGTTTCTTTTCATCAAGGAACAACGCTGGATTTTCAAATTGAAAACTGACATCTCAGGCCTGAATGACAACATACCCTGGGTGTCTATCTAACCAGCTGTGAGCTTTCAGGGACACCGTCTTCTTTTAATAACTCAATACACTAGCAGTTGGCTCCACCTATACTTGATATGATGCATATTCACTGCAATAACTTGACATAATGTAGCTTACATTGGAGATTGGTCAATCCCACTTCCAGCAATTCAAACACTATTAGTTGACTTCACCTATAATGCACATTATGCAGACCGACTGCATTAATTAGTTATAGTGTAGCGCAAATTTTCAATTTGATAACCCCACCTCCAGCTTGACAAGAGCATTAGGCTAGACTCTGTTTGCGCCATGCTGTATGTCCCTAGTCTATTCACCCTAGGGCACAGCCAACCATTATTGTCATATGTTAGAACCCTCGTGCCTCACTGCGATCACATCCCTTCAGTTATATTGGGATGTTGATCCTGGTATTCCATACGTTTTTACATCCAATATCTCTATTTCTACATTTTGTATTTACCATAGTAGTCATCGAAGTAGGCGCAGTATGCTGAGGTTCATTGTCCCCTTATGACATTGTTTTGTTTAAGGGATCTTAACTTACATGGCCACGGTCGTTTTGTGATCTGATATGTACTGTGTCATCTGCGTGGCCGCCATCTGTAGACCTTTTGCCTTTTAGGCGCAAGTGGGGGGTTTACTGTAGTTAAGTATTGCCACGCCCTCCGCTGGTTTACTTGATACCCATTACAACGTGAACTGGGTATATCTAACTCAGCATGCGCGCACGAGTGAAGATTCCGAGGCGTTCTCTATGTCAGCCCTTGTTGCCTCTGCGCATGCGCTGCTCTATTTCCAGTGCTCGCCTGCAGTAGCCTGAGATATCGCATCGCGCATGCCCGATACTGGACACACAATGGTGTGCAGCACCCTTTAGCCGCGCAAGCGCATTAGGATTGTTCTCGCAACACCGGCAGCGGCGATAGGCACACAGCTGCTGCCGTTTACCCAATCATACGGGGTGTAAGTATATGCACCTCACCTCTCCTCGTTGCCTCCCCTTCGGCTTTGGTGTCTGCCCAGGGGTACCGACGGAGAGGTGAGTACCCAGGGTTTGTTACACACTGCTTAGTTCTGTGATTCTGCTGTGACCCCTTTTCTTTGCACAGCTCATTTTCAGGTTATTTTCCTTTTAGGTAGACGCTATTTTAGCTATAACCTTACAATTGAGCTTTTTTCTCCTTCTTTACCAACAGATTAGGGAGACAGTTCCAGGCTCACTTTACCCTATGTACTCGTTCAGCTGTACACAGGATAGGGGTCGTTTTCAAACTTAGACCCATTTTTTTGTAATAATCAACCCTAAGACATACTATATACATCTTTGTCTTGTATTGAGGGTGAGAGTGTACAACCAACTGTTTAACCATAGAATGGGCACTAGATCTTTTTGGGTGCTCATTCCAGTTTGACTGTGCTAGTCAGTCACTAGTCACTAGTGTTGTCTATCAGTCAGACACTTCCTTGTTTTCCATGGGACAGCGTTCGGGTGGGTCAGTCACACATTCAGTTTTCTTATGCACAGATTGTACAACCTGATATTGACTACAGACCCTTGAGTCTACTCAGGATGACATGGTTTATTTTTATGTTCTGTGCACAGAGCGGGGCCTCAATCTCCGAGCCGTTGCCGGGTGAGGTGAGGCTTGACTCCCACATATTGCTGGGTAAGTCCTTACATACCTGTTTCAAATTAATGTCCAGCAATGACTGTTGGTTTACTTTAACATGAAACCAGTATAACATACGGCGGTCCTATTAGGGACATGCCTAGCTGAGTTTATCTGTTGGCTCTGATTTTGTGAGTAGAATGTACAACATTTTTGTTTCTTCTTTGTTTCCATTTTCTAGGAGTACTTCCTCTATCCACTTCTGATCTGGAGGATATGGTAGGATGGTCTATATGACCACACCAATAGTTTGGACAGGTCTTTAACAGTATAATTTGGTCTGCCCTCTTTTTTGTTTCACTTTGCATATATTGTCTGAGTGTACCTTTGCAGTAGCAACATCTTTTTGTAGTTGGCCCTGAAGAATGCCGGTGCAGTTTCACCTTCGGCAGAAACATGTTGGCCTTAATTCATAACACAGCAAAGCATCACAGTGATTTTTTCACACTGTTATACACTTCTTTTTAATCTGACGTCTTGGTGAATATCTTCATTAAAAATATTTTTCTTTGCCTCGACCGTCATTTTAGATCACTCACTCTTCATTCCCTGTTTTGCACTGCACTTTTTCAGCACCACTCAGTGGCACGGACACTTTTACGAGAAGAACCAGTAGTGTGTGATGTCTGGCCAATTCACTGGGCTTTGACTCACCACCCTGGTTAGACGTCCTACATGACGAGGCTCCGCCAGATGGGTGGGCTGATAGGATATCTAACACTTATCTGTGTCTTGTGACCATTTGGCCTGGTTCAGTGCAATCTAAAAGGGTCACTTCATTAGGACCTCATAGACTCAGCTACGTCGTTTATCAGACCTTCCGACTCTTTTTGTTTGTTGAAGGACAGATTTCTAGCCATAGATCAGACATAATAACTCTTAATTTTCCAAACTTATTATGTAAAATACCAATGCTTAGAGTGGGTGTTAGGTCAGTCCATTGCTGACTTCCTATTTAATACATGTTTTCCTCTTCATCTGTTTGTGTCTCCCTTGAAGCTTAACTTCTTTACCATCCATATGAATGGATGACTTGTGTCCCTCAACGGCTCCACATTAGAGAACTTCCTTTTGCTTTTAGCACTGAAGTGCATGTGTTTTCTTGCTATCTTGCATATGTTCTCGTTTTATTCTCACATCCCCAACCCTGTTGCTTTACCTGATACCTCCCACAAGCTCACCTGTTTTCCCCGATCCCTCCTGTACTCGCTTTTTTCTGCTTTTTTTTAAGCTCCTCCATTGTTCCTCCACCCCTCCCTGTCTTACACCTCATGCAGCCCAGCTGTCTTTACTTGCTTCACCTTCACTTCCTGCCCACTCCACCATTGCTACATCTTGCTGTTGTGTGCTTTTATTTATTTATTTTATGGATAGGCCCAACACCTGCACCAAAAAGAATGCTCTTTCACATACTTTTTCATGTTTAAAAAAAAATGACCAATTCAAATGGGCATTTTGGAATTATAAATTAAAATAATAAAACCGGCCACTGCCCAGTCATAGAGCATACCTGTGCATGGATGGTGACACATGTGTTAGTTCGCGTCATCATTCTGGGACTGCTGTAGCATAATGACAAATGCATGCATTTGTGTGATGACATGTGAACTTATGCATTATACCACGTTTTTTTGGGGTCGATGAACTTCAGCATTGTGATACCCATTTTGTTTCTTTTTATGATAGTGAAAAGCATTGGAAAAGTCATAAAGTGAGATCTATTGGCTTTACCAATGTTTGGTTTTGTATAGTGTTTGAAACAAAGAAACGTTACTGTTACTAATCTGAAGTACTCAGCTTATCTACTCGTGAAGGATAAGTCTGCTTTTACAGAATTTTTACTCATGAGTTTCAAAACTCTGCAACAAAAATTCATATAGCTTCCACAAATGTAGGTTTAGGCCAAAACCTAGGCATATATTGCTGCTTAAATGCAAAACAGCAACACCAGACGAGATTTACAACTAGAAGTAAGAGAACATAGTCACCCCCTTCCATGAGGGGGCACTGACACGTACCACTCAAAATCTGACATAAAGGGGCAGATGTATCAAGCCTTTTGCGACACGCAAAAGGTCTTTTTGCATGTTTTGGCATGCATCAAAAATTCGCAAAATAGGAAATAGGAAAAATTTGTGATTCCTTATTTTGCCATAGCATTTAAGGCAGAGGTATTCAAACTTTTCCAGGTTGAGCCCCCCCAGCTGAATCCCCCCTCGGGAATCCGGCACACCTTAAATTTTAAGGAATCGCAATTTTGCAATTCCTTAAATGCTATGTATGAAGCATTTTTGAATTGCGATTTATGTTTAAGAATTCGCAAATTACCACCAAGTAGTAGTTGATGGTAATTTGCGAAGTCTTTAAAAAATGCACAATTTAGCATTTTTTATGGTGGCATCTGACGCACACATATGCCCATAGGGCATGTATGTGCGCCATATGTACACACATGTACATTTCAAGGGTGCAGCAGGGTGTCTTTGAGACACCCCTGCACCTTTGAAATAATTCTCAAATTGCGATTAGCAAGTTGCGAATTCGCAATTTGAGAATTACTTCACAATTATTCACAATCATTCCTATGGGCCTCCTGGCCCATAGGAATGCATGGGAAATTATTCCTTATTCCTTATTCCTTATTTGTGAATTCGCAAAATGCGAATTCGCAAATAAGGAAGATTAAGGAATCGCAAAAAAATAGCGATTTTTTTCATACATTCCATTTTGCGAATTCTAAATAGCGATTCCTTAAAAATCGCTATTTAGGAATCGCAAAATGGAATCTTGGTACATTTGCCCCCAAGTTACTATTTAAGGTGTAAATCTGCCAAATGTAGTTCTACGTAGTTTAAGAGGAAATATCTGCCGATCCTATATAGAAATGTAGGTTGAAAGGAATATGGAACCAGGCGTCACCAGAGGAAAATAATAAACATCTAACAAGCATTACTAAAAGGAGCAGATGAAATAACACCTCAGTCTTGGCGCTCCCTTTTGTCCATGTGCTGCGAGATGTAATGGAGCCATACACATGCCACAGTTGTGTGTGTGTGTGCGCGCGCCCGTAAATGTGTTTGGGACTGGAAGTGTGTCTGAGTGTGTGTAGCATATTGTTAGATGTGATAGAAACCATGAGATTTTTTCAAATACACTAACAAGTTACATATTTGTAATTTTCTAAGTAGGTGCATCTGTTGTGTTTTCATTTTTATAATTGTATTTGCGGAGATGTCAGCGATGCTTAGTTTGTGTGTGATTCCTGTGCACTACCTGTGAAAGGCCTTGTGTGGTGTGTGACTGAATCTAGGGCTTGGCTGATGTCGATTTGAACCCTGTTTGGGCCGTGGTGATGCTGGAGTAGACGTGGTCTAATTTTACTAAATTGAAACTGACTTACCTTGTGTAGGTATGCCTTTGTATGTGTGCCCCTCTTTAATTTTCCCTTTCATCCTCCCACTTTGTAGTAGATATTACTTTCCAGGCACTTCACATTGCAATCCAAACACATACACATAAAACATAGGACTTCGTGCCCTTGCGAAGAATAACTCCTTTCATTAGAGGTAGAACAGGCGTAGAAGAAGATGCATTTCTGTACCTTTATGAAGTGCATATAAGATTACGTGAAGTAGTATTACAGGAGTACTACTGCAGCTGCAGCGACCTGATCGTCGACTCTCCTATCCCCCTCCCATGGACGGATCATTTTCTGATACCGTTTTCCTGGGCAACCCACAAGACCCCTCAGTCACCCCCCTGTACAACACTCAGGAGGAACTGGTCAAAACTCCAGCTGGAAGCCTGGCTGCTTAGCCTGGACGCCACCCATCCGCCTCCCTGTTCAGACCCTAGTGCAGCAAACGAAAATTATGTTAGCTGGATTACGAACTCACTAGACACGATCCTCCCTCTCCAGAGATCCTCGTCTAAAAGAATGCAGAGATCAGCGCCCTGGTTCTCTGACTCCCTAAGAGAATTAAAACGTCGTTGCAGGCAACGAGAGAGAGCCTGGCGCATGGATTTTCTCCCGGAAAAAAAGGACGCATATAAAGAGGCAATAAAAACTTACAGAGAGGGGATCAAAACGGCGAAATCAACCTTTTACTCTGACAAAATCCTAGAAGCTAAATCAAAACCCAGGGAAATTTTCCAGATAATAAAACAATGTTCTAATGTCACCACTGCCCCCCCCTCCGACTAAAACCCAAGTTCAATGCAATGAACTTGCGGACTTTTTTCATAATAAAGTCCTGAAAATTTACTCCACCTTTCAAACAGGAGCAACAGTTCCAGAGACAGCTGACCCACCCTCCCCGAGAACACTCCCTCCCCATGCCCAGTCAACCCTCGAGCACTTCCCTCCCCTGGACCTTGACACCCTCGGTAAAATGGCACGGCAAGTCAAATCAGGTTCCCCACGCGACCCAACCCCACCAGAAGTTCTGATGCAAGCTCACGAAACCACCCTGCCTGTTATCCTAGAACTTCTTAACACATCTATAGCCTCAGGTGTCGTTCCTATAGCATGGAAACAAGCCATGGTGCGGGCGCTGCTAAAAAAAACAAACTTGAACCCCGACGACTATTCCAACTACCGCCCCATCTCCCTCCTCCCTTGGGCTGGCAAGGTGCTGGAAAAATATATAAATGTCCAACTGGTCCAGTTTATTGAACACCACTCCCTACTGGATACATCCCAGACAGGTTTCAGGCCAAAACACGGCACCGAAACTGCCTTATTAGCGGTCGCCGAGGAATCTCGAAGGGCTCTGGATCAGGGAGGATCAGTGGCAGTGATCCTCCTTGATCTAAGCGCCGCATTCGATACGGTCAGCTACGCCACCCTGCTGAACCGTCTCCGGGACATCGGGGTCTCTGGCGATGCTCTAAGGTGGTTCGGCTCCTTCCTGTCCGACAGATCATTCCAGATCTTCGATGGGGACACAGTATCAGCCAGCAAGCCCCTCAGCTGCGGAGTACCACAGGGCTCCTCTTTGAGCCCTGTGTTATTCAATGTCTACATGAGACCACTGGCTGGAATCGTCGAACCGTACGGCATCAAAATTGTGTCGTACGCCGACGACACTCAGCTAGTGGTATCATTGGCTCAAAAGAACATCAGTCACCTCCAAGGAGGCCTACTGAGCTGCCTAGAGGACATAAAGGAATGGATGACCAGCTCCTCCCTCAAATTAAATGGAGATAAAACAGAGCTCCTGCTTCTAGGCCCTGCCTCGCCAACACCTTTTATCTCCTTGTGGCCCCAAGCCCTGGGCACTCCCCCCACCCCCAAGGAAAGCGTCAAGAGCCTAGGAGTGTGGCTGGATAGCAAGCTGTCCTTCTCCACCCAGGCTACCAAACTGTCCGCCACCTGTTTCGGCATCCTCAAAACCCTAAGGAAGGTCCTTCCACTTCTGCCTCCAGAAGCCAGTAAAGTGGCAGTCCAAGGCCTGATCCAGTCCCGCCTTGACACAAACAATGCTCTATACGTGGGGGCTCCCGAGATGACCCTCAGGAAACTCCAGATAGTGCAAAACTGCGCAGCGCGCACCCTGTTAAAAATTCCTCGAGCTCAGTCAGCCAGATCCGCACTAAAAAGTCTTCACTGGCTGCCAGTTAAACACAGAGTGTCATTCAAGGCGTTGTGCATTGCACACCGAGCATTCTGGAAAACAGGACCTGCTATTAACAGCAAGCTCGTCATCCCCTACCACCCAAACAGGAACCTCCGCTCCTCTGAGGCCTTTCTGGCAGTGGTCCCCCGAGTAAAGAAAGCCAGAGCCGGTGGTAGGATGTTCTCGGTGAACACCGCCAAACTTTGGAACACCCTCCCCCTCTCACTCCGTTCCAACCCGGACCTGCTGTCATTCCGTAAAAACCTGAAGACCTTACTATTCACCAAAGTCTCCGAGCTATAATGTGTCACTTCACCGGTCTCTTCAATTCTTACCTCCCAGCGCTTGGACGCCCCCGGGCAGCAATCGCGCTCTATAAATCTATTTCCATTCCATTCCATTCCATTCCATTCCACATACTAACGAAAGCTTTTTTTTTTAATCGAGGCCTGCATTTGCCAGCATTGAGCATTCAGCTCACTGAGCCATCCTGAAGATTAGTCTAGATTATCATTTAAAAAATAACTGTAATAAGGTTTCAAAATGAAACTAAAATTTAGGTGACTCCATTGAGTCATCACTACAATTCGCATAAATAATCCGCTAGATTGTGCGCCAGCAATTTGGGCTGTTTTGTTTATAGCAGATAATTATTCATCCTATGGACAGGATAGAATCAAACAATGCCATGCACGGCAGATGCAACTGAATGCCTGAAAGAAAGAGCGACCCTGTGGAATGTAATGTGTACAATGCAGCCTTTTCACCTATAATTACACCTGGTAATCAATTTCCCCCTTCAGTGGAACAATTTCCATTCATAAATTACCAAGAGCTGAACATATTTTTTGGACCGCCAAGAAGCATTCTGCGGCGGAGTTCTATGCTCTCATTGCGCATGTGCATAATTATGCACTGTTTATTGAAACAAGCCTTGGAGAAAGAGTTTTGGACAATTCCGTAACTGCTTTACTACCAACAATTTGCTTGATTAAAGCATGTTGGCGGAGGTTCCATAGAGTAAGAATAATTAAACTGCATAAAAAATGTGTTTAGGAAACTTACGTCAGTTGTGCAGAACACCTGCAAACCCCACAGATCTGATTAGAGACGATGACGTAGCCACGAGCCTGCACGTGATATTTCATGCAATACTGCAACTCTTGCCCTGGAACTATTTCCAAATAAATGTAAAGTTGTAAAAATTACAGAAAAAACATAGTCTGATGCAGAAGGTAACTCACGTATAGAGGATCATAGCTGTGGTCCATACTGACTCTTGAATACACATCAATGAAGAGGTCAAAATCAGCACACACCAGCTGTGAAGGGTTAAAAAGACCAATCCCATCAAACTAAGTCAAGTACCCACTTTTACAAAGCTGGTAATCCACACACTCCATCTCAGCATATACCTGTGGAAGCTACAGACCCCTTGCACGTTCACACCTGGCCAATCTTTTTAACTTTCTTGTATATTTTGAGCACCGCTGTCATTCCAAGGGGGCTGGTATAGTAAACCTTGGGAGTCTGAGCACTGGAGCAAATTACTAATGTCTTCACAGGGTCACTGGAATTATGCAGCAATGGAGCACCAAATTATGCAGCAGGGTTTGACTAAATTATACAGCAAGAAAAGGCAAATTATGAGGCATAATGTGGCACACTTTTTGATAGTATTAATTATTTTGTCATTTTTTACATGGTAATACTGTCTGAGCAAAGATTTTACCTTATTAGTGTTCGTTCAACAACTACATTTACAAATAGGCAAAGAAATGTGACCAATTTACCTTTAAAAGGGTCTTCTGCTGCGCATGTACCCATGTCCGAAACATTTTTAGTAACCTTTGGTCTGTTTAATCTAGAAACAAATTCTAACGTTATTATCTGCAGATTAGGCAGCAGATGATGAGTTATGCGGCAAATGCAGCAAATCCATCATTATGCACACAAAAAAAGCTGTCGCCTCATAATCACATGATTCAGTGGCTCTCAGTATTCATAATGAGGTCTACAGGGATAATATTATAGTGGTATCTTCGGGAGTCTGACCTCTAGGGCAGATTACTGGGGTGCTCATAATAGGGCCTATAGAGATAAACCTCCCATCATCCAGTATTTGATATTAACTAGCCAGATGTACTGGGAGGGACCATGAGTAGAAAGGTATACATGTCCACCTACAGTGATAATACATCAAACAGATCCATGCACCGCCTTGTCAGGGGTAGTAAGCACTATATAAATGCAATTTAAGGAGTTGGAGGAGGAGGGAATATAATCAGATGCAACAAGAATGGAGCCCACTGGTTAGAGGAGGCAGACCTGGAAGTAGAGGTCAGCCCGGGACCAGGGTTCAATTCCCGGCTCGGCGGGGTCTTGAGTCCTAAAATGTCCATGGACTCGACAATTCTCGCTCCGGTGCCTACTCGATTCACGGGTTCACACTCTGCGACTCTGGGCAATAGCTTGCTTAATCTCCACAACGGCCCCTCGCGGCGGGATGCCTGGCTTTCACCTTGCAGATACCATGCCGGGGTTATCTCGCAGGGGAATACTAGGACGGGTTCCCTAAGCAAGCGCTTAGAAACCGCTCGGTGATTTGCGCTATATAAATTCCTGTACATTTACCTTTACATTTACATGGCAGTGGGTAGGGTGATTATGACAATGGCAGACTCCAGAAAGATTATCAAGAAACACCAGATGATGCCAGCAGAAGTCAGATACAGCAGGGAAAACAATTGTATTTCATCACAAACAGACATATCTGTTTCACCACTCACTTGCTGAAAGTGAATAAGGCGAGGTGGCATGTAGGCTGATGTGTCCACCAATATGTGCATGTGGGATGGGGTTTCCACAGAAATATACACTTTTTGTTCTCTGGAGGTTCTGAGAGCTGGAACTCACGAGAGAAGATGGTGTTTCATCATATGTTCATCCATCTCAGTGTCCACCTAGTGCATCAGGGGAAAGATTTGGATCAGCGTTATGTCATTACAAATAAATGAACCTCACTATCGGGGCCTATCATGGGCATATTCTGATCAATGCTACTATCATTGCTGGCAGCAATCTGGGCCACTCATTGAGCCATCTCTTGGTATTGAAGCAGAAACATCAACATTGTTTATTAATTGGTATGAAGAATCACCTAGAGAATATTCAGAAAATTGCAAAGAAAGGTCTCACTGGAATGAAATATTTGCAAAACAACTCGCGATAGGCCCACTCATCGGACAGTTGCACCACATTAATCCCTATCACTAAAGCTACCTTCAAGGGAAATCTCTGTTAACCTGCACCTTTGGCACAGTGAGAAGTGAATTGCTCAAGACGAATCTGGGACACAGACTATGGGACAGATGTACAAAGAATGGAGTTGGCAAATGTCGCACATTCCACACCAACTTTCACCGAATCCATTCAGTTTTTCGAACTGAGGTATATACTAATAAATTGGTTGGCAAAAACCTGATTTGTAGAGGATCGTAATTCGGCCTACCTCATAAATATGAATGAGGTATGACGCAAATTGTGACCCGCTATGAATCACTGCCACCCAGGTATCGTGGTCTGCAGTGGTCAGCACTGCAGACCACCTGGTCGGTGATTATTTTTAACTGCATGCGCGCTAGCGGGTTTTCCCGCTGTGCGCTGAAATTTGAAAATCGCGGGTTACGTGACAAAGCCAGCTCGTCATGCGCGCAGCGCAGGTAACGCCCATGACGAGCTGGCTTTGTCACCAGCATCGAAGGGGTTAAATAAAGCAAACCAGGAAGCGTTAAAAAAATGCTTAACAATTTTTAATATCAGAAGTGGGCCTTGGGCCCATTGCCTACTCTTAAAAATGTTTTTTGTGGCCCTTTTTTATGGTCTGGTGGGCACGTTTTTAGGTCGAGCCTGGGCAGTGCATGCACGGCTCTGGGAGGCATGCCGTATTGGAGAATGGAATTGAAGCCCCACCCACTCTCCACTCATATTTGTCATTGACTTGTGTCATTGTCCTTCATAAATGCTGGCATTTGATGTGCTAATAGGTTTTTAGTCCCTCCTTAGTACCGCCTTGTCTCGATTTGTAACCTCCCATGAGGACTGACCCTTTTACTTCGGTTGTTACACAGTACGTCTTAATTAGTCTGTAAGCATTATTTTCTTTAATGCGTTTCTTCTACTGCAGGCACTACATGCTTTCCTGCAACATTCAGCACATTCAGCGCACCATGCGCGCTTTCATAGGCTCTTTTACAAAAACAGCACTTGTTTGTCAACTTGACAAATGCTTTTTTTGGTAAAAGCGCCCCATACCACACTTTCACTTCAATAGTAGCTGCAGACCTTTCTTTAGACACAGCTCACCTAAAGAAAGGGGTGTGGCCTCAATTAACGTGAAAGCGCAGCATGAGGCGCTTGTAAACAACAAGCATTTGCAATGCAATAGGTCTCGCATTTTAGAAACATTGACCTATTGGTATTGTAAATGACAATGCCTTTTTTTATGTGTTGCTTTTTAACCACATAAATAAAAGGCATTGTCATTTACAATGCCAATAGCTAAACATCTCGCAATTACGAAACCTATCGCATTGCAAATGCTTGTTACTGTTGATTTCTCTGATATTACCAGCAGCAAGCACTAAGCATGCAGCCTCCCATACCTTCCAAAATACCTACACAGTAAGGGGCATATTACCAAGCAATAGCGATAATTATCGCTATTGCTTGGTTAGAGATAAAAAATTATCGCGAGCTGCAGCGATTTTTATCGCAGATAAACCTTGGTATTACCAAGGTTTATCGCAAATGCGATAAAAATCGGCAATAATGCATGAATATCGCTGAAAAGTCAGCGATATTCATGCATTACCGAGCTAATGCTCTTAGCCATGTTATCCACCTACCATTGGATAACATGGCTAAGAACTGCTCAGGGGCAGGTGTTAGCTTTTGGAGATGTTCGTGCTTAGCGCAAATATCTCCAAAAGTTGGTAATAGGAGATAGCGATGTTAGCGACTGTTTCCAGTCGCTAACATCTTGGCACGCCCACTTTGCATGTCATTAGTGATAAATATCACTGACATGCAAAGCAGGGCCCAAGATGGTCGCTATCTCCTACTAGCTGTCCCTAACTGGTGTTAGCGACAGCTAGGTAATAGGGAGATAATTTTATCTCCGCTTTCTTGGCTTTTAAAGCCAAAAAAGCGGAGACAAACCCCCTTGATAATATGCCCCTGTGTCTTCACATGTTCAAAACTACCACTATTAGAAAATGTGGGCCACTGTTAGCGACCTTTTTCACTAATAGAGGCCACTTTGCTTTGCTGTGCCTATTTTAAAACCCAGTCCTTCCCTGGCTCTTGAATGCACTGATAAGCAGTAACTTTCCCACGATGTGGCACAGACGCATCAAGCAATACCTCCCACTGTGAACTGTGCTACAGGTGGCATCGCTCAAAAATGGATGAACCATAAGTTGGTATTCATACACTTTTCATGTAATAAATAAAAATCTGGGCATATTAGGACTCAAGGGGGAGATCTCCCAGCCTTGTACTGAATCCGAGGACTGCCCAAAAAGGTCTTCAAAGCGGAGTAAAATGAAGTGTGTGACACTTCATCACAGCTGAAATCACCGATAAACCATTGCAGGCTCGAGTTTCAAAGACATCTTGTTATGTCTGGCTACTCGGAGGGGTTCAACACATTATCACACGTATCAGTTTAGCGCCCTAGACTTTTTGTGTAACAGGCAGGCACAAATGTAAAACCCTGGGAAATTGTTTCCCTTTTTAAAATTATATTTTAGAATCAAACTATATTTGTGATAGGAAATATAGCGCAAATTTGAATGCAAGCACCAATCTGTGAAATAAAGTGAACACTAGTGCACTGGATGATAATTAAAAAGAACGGGCCTGATTTACACAAAATGTCATGCAGTAGCCATGCAGACCAGCGCTTCTTGACCTTCAGACTTCTGAGGACGCCCACTGAATCACTAGTGAAAGTCAGGGACCAACGCCTAAGCAATTTATGATTTGAACCCCAAAACAATACACAACAAACATTTTCAATGCAGTAGGTCTTACATTTGGGAGAGTTTAACTAGTGGCATTGTAAATGCCAATTCCTTTTATTTATGTGTTTTTAAAAGCGACACATATATAAAAGGCATTATTATTTTAAATGCCAAGAGCTCAAACTCTCAAATGTGAGACCACTTTAATGGTGGCCACGCCCCTTTGTAGAAGCTGCTCGCGTATTAAGGTTACAGTGAGCAACGTCTAAGGCATGGGTAGCCACAAACTTTCTCTCGGGGCCAAATTTACAGTATGGTTTGTGGCCGAGGGCCGCACCGGTAGAGTGGGGTCAGTGGGGGAGAGCAAAAAAAAACTGTGACCATGAGGTTGAACACAGGCCCCTGCAGTGGACGCCTTCATCCACTGAGCCACCAGACCCGGCATACATACATCTCTCTTCCTCTCTCTGTCTCCCTCCCTATCTCTATCTCTCCCTCCCTCTCTCTCTCTCTCTGTCTCCCTCCCCCCCTCTCTCTCTCTCTCTCTCTCTCTCTCTCTCTCTCTCTCTCTCTCTCTCTCTCCCTCCCTCTCTCCCTCTCTCCCTCTCTGTCTCCCTATGTCTCACTCACTCTGTCTGTCTCCCACTCTCTTTCTGTCTCTCTCCCTTTCTCTCTCTCTGTATCCCTCTCTTTCCCACTGTCCACTGTCTCCCTCCCTCTGTCTGTTGCCCTCCTCCCTCTGTCTCCCTCTGTCTGCCTCCCTTTGTCTCCCTCTGTCTCCCTCTCTCTGTTTCCCTCTGTCTCTCTGTCTCTGTCTCCCTCTGTCTTCCTCCCTATCCCTCCCTCTTTCTCTGTACCTCCCTCTGTCTCCCTCCCTCTGTCTGTCTTCCTCTGTCTCCTCCCCTCTGTCTCCCTCCCACTCCCTCCCTCTGTCTCCCTCCCTCTCCCTCTCCCTTCCTCTCTCTCCCTTTGTCTCCCTCCGCCTCCGTCTCCCTCTATGTCTACCTCTCCATCTCTCTGTCTCTGTCCCTGTCTCTGCCTCTATCTGCCTGTCCCTGTCTTTGCCTCTGTCTCTGTCTGTCCCGGTCTCTGTCTGTCCCTGCCTCTGTCTCCCTCTTCATCTCTCTGTCTCTGTCGGTGTCTGTCTCTATCTCTGTCTCTATCTGTCTCTGCCTCTACCTGCCTCTGCCTCTATCTCTGTCTCTATCTTTGTCTATCTCTCTGTCTCTCTCTCTCTCTCTGTCTCTATTGCTGTCTGTCTCTGTCTGTCTCTACCTCTACCGATCTCTACCTCTATCTGTCTCTGCCTCTGTCAGTCTGTCCCTGTCTCTACATCTATCTAGCTCTCTCTGCCCCTTCCTCTAGCTGTCTCTGCCTCTATCTGGCTCTGTCTCTATATGTCTCTATCTGTCTCTGTCTCTATCTGTCTCTGCCTCTATCTGTCTTTCAGTCTGTCCCTGTCTCTGTCTATCTCTGTCTCTATCTCTATCTTTCTCTGTCTGTTTCCGTCTCTATCTGTCTCTGTGCCTCGGAAAGTGCACATGTACTGTGTCTACACGTCCTCCTCACCAGCCCAGTCTCTCGGAGTCTGCGCTGCTGCAACCGGCAGTGTTTGCTTGCACGCTTAAAAAAAACACAGGTACGATGTCTGAAAGGTCTGCGGGCTACCAAGGAAGGCTTGCCGGGCCCCTGGCGTACCATGGGGACCCCATGGTCTAAAGAATGGGGCGCTTTCACCCACAGTGAAAACAAATTGTATTAATTTTGAATGGTTCTGTAGAGCGGTCACTAAAGTGAAAGCGGCCCCTGCTGGTAATGAAATAAATAAATAAGCAGGCCCGCTGAAGTGAAAGAGGCACGCGCTGTAAATTAAATAATTGAATAGGCGCAGCCGCTAAAGTGAAAGTGGACTGCACTGTAAATTAAATATTGAAATAAGCGTGGCCCCTATACTTAAAGCGGACCGCGCTGTAATTTAAATAAATACATGATTAAAAATATAAAAGAGAGCGGCGTGCTACGATGTCATGGGTGGAATAAGGGAAGATCATTAAAGAAAATAGTGCTCACTGACTTATAAAGCAGACCATGTAACAACACAAGTAAAAAGTCAAGCCTCTATGGGAGGTTAAAAATGCAGACAAGGCGATACCAAGGAGGGACTATTAAGCCCATTCACAAATGAAAAGCAATGATTTCGCAAAGACAGAAACAGGAGCAAATTGAAAAGATGGGCGAGAAATGGGCAGAGCTTCTATGCAATACTTCAAATAGAATATACCTTAAAAAACAAATCTTGGAATATTTAATTTAATTTACAGAACAAAACAAAAATACGAAAATCAAAAATGTAAACTAATGTGAAGGCTGGCGCTCTTCAAAATGTGACTTTATTTCTAAAAGAAAAGCAGTATTCTAGGTTCTAGCATACCACTTTGTCTATTTTTGCTCCAAATGCATGCTCTCTTTTTTCGGTGCATGCCAGTGCTGCTTCAATTAAGTCAACAATGGTCCATATTAGATTCTATTTGGTAGTCTTGCACTGCTCACACAAATCAAGATAAGGACATCAACTTATTTTATGATTTCCAATTTCAAATTCCCTTACATTTTTAAAACTTTCCATTTTCAAATTTTTCATATTAGCTTTTTCTGCATGTGTACTATATAGTAATCTGCTAATATTACTAAATTTTGGAAACCGCCAAGGGTCCACTGATTAAGCATCACATACCCCCCACCCCCTCTCCCGTGTTTGTGGATCACAGGTTAACAAACATTGATGTAGATGTTATTCTACATATGAGTGTACGATTTGTGGAAATTCATAAACAATCATAGACTGATAGGAAATATCTACATTTTTCTTTTGCTTGGTTTCTTTTTTTCTCCATTGCAAAATATTTTTCTAGTGAAGAAAACCGTTCCTCTACGGCCCGCGAAATTTGGGGCTGTTCTATTCCTTTTCCACTGATGGAATATGAGTTACTCTTGTTCTATACTGGTGTAACTATTCATCTGTTTCCAGTTTGGGAAAAGGTTGTAGAGCAATTTGTAAACATCAACAAATGGGAAACATAATTTACCCCGCTGCGGAACAACGCATGATATTACAACATACCGCAAGTCGGTCAGTCCCGATTCCGAGACGTTTCGGGCAGAAAGTTTCCGCACAACATAGTAATCAGCCCTCTAAGTGTTAACATCCTGTCCATAATCAAGGTGGATGTACTAAAAAGCAAATAAATAACAATGATAAAGTTTATCTTGTAAGCCTTGTCTACATGATTATATCTTTGTCAAGCCCAAATTGTATACAGGTTCGTTAATAGAAAATAAATATAGTTCCTGAGGGAGTTCTTCAGTTTATGGATAATCAAGGTGGAACCTATCTGACAGTCATTCATGGGTTCCATTTCTGCCTCTCCAGTTCCATTAATCTACTAGCTAGTTATCATCGTCAGAGGGTTTACTGACAGAATTGCAACAACTAAAATATCCCCTTACCAAAATACAATGTCAGAAATATTGATGTAAAAAATATCGACATCCTCTCTTTATAATGTTAAGTACATAAATATCAGAAAATAAATATCATTGTTATTAATATAGATGTACAAAATATTGTTTTTAAAGATATATATATAAAATAAATATTAAATATATTAAATGGTAACATTAATTTAAAAAAATAGATTTAATATACATCTTAACAAATATAACAAATAAACGTAATGTTTTCACACATAAATAATAATTAATAAATGTATTTGCATATATTTAGTTTAAAACAGTTATTAAACTAATATTTCTAATGTATTTTATAATTTTAAAATGATATAAAAATATAACAAATAAGGATCCCATTACAATGCGGTTTGGAAGGCCTCCTAATAGCATTTGCTCCATTCGAATCAGATCAGGAACGTGTCTTTCCGACCAAATCAGAAAGGTTTCGGACCGACCAATTACAATGTGAGTTAGGCATTAGGAACATCCTAATTCGAACCCGATGGCATTCGGAATGACTGAGCTGTATGGAGCAGACTTGTTACGGGCCGTGTGTCCGAATAACCGATTACAATGCTGTATACAGACAGCCTTGCCGAATCGTGCCGTCCGTCTCGAATCGGCAGTTGGAATCAGACTTTGGGTGCCCGTAACGGGCCCCCCTGCACCCGGTCTCATGATTTGCAGTGGTCTAACCAGTTCTGGAGTGTTGGAGAGATCCTTGACTTCAGTTATTGAGGGCTCTGGAAGGTCCGTGGAAAGGGCGACCCCTTCTAGTAGGCAGAGTGTTTTTGATAAGGGAAAAGGCCAAAGCAGACCGTGCCTTCCAAAAGGAGTCCTAAGAGGGAAAAATCCCCGAAGGGAGAAACCTCTGATGGAAATGGGGACTCCTGGAATGAAAAGAAAGGAAAGAAGCTACCAGTAAGGAGGAATTAGTAGGCAAGGAATCCAAACTGGAATAGAAGACTATAATCAGGAACAAGGTACACCAGCAGGAATCCCAGATACACCATGCAGGAGCACAGAATACCAACAGGAGCGAGGACACACCAACAGGCACAAAGAGTTTTGCAATGCAAGAAAATGATGGATTCAGCCCTTTAAAAACCAATGAATAGGAAGTGACCAAACAGGAACAGAAAGTGACCAAACAGAAAGTAAGTAACCACCATCTTGGATAAGGAAAAGGATAGTGGGCAAAATAGGAAGGTCGCCATCTGGAATCATGGGAAGGCAATATGGCCCCAAGAAAAATTGAAGAAAGAAATATATATCCAGTGAAAGGAAGGTAAGAATATAGTGCCCCAACATGGGAAAATAGGAGGCTGCAGTTCCAAAACTGGAGCTGCGGCATACCTGTCATGCACCCACAACACCAAAATGGCAATAGCAGGCTGCCGTGCAGCACCACGACGCACCCGAAGAATAGAGGGAGGCACCGCAGGCTGTATCGCGGCCCATGAGGAATAAACGTGCAGCATCGCGGGTCAAATCACGGTCCGCGGTGCAACACCAGAAGCCTTCCCAATTGGGCCCGTGGGGGTACCAATGTGTGCCCCCTTTACAGCCATGCACAGTGTGGCAGGGACCAGGGGGTACCTTCCACAGGGTGCCTGATTTTCTCCAGTCACCCCTTTCTTCAATGGGAGCCTATGCTGTCGGTCGGAACATAGGTTCCCATTGAAGTCAATGGGAGTCCGAACAAATCGTATCTGGAAGCATCTGGATGCATAGTAGTTGGTCAGTTGGATTCTTCCGGTCCGAGACGGTCGGAAAGCATTTCCAAACCGATTCGGTCGGAATGATTTCCAAACTGCATAGTAATCAGGCCCTAAATGTATATCTATATATATATTCACTGAAAAAACCATAGGTTTCAGACCAGTTATAGTTAGGAATTAGCATTTAAAAAACCTATTAAATTCACTGAAAAAACCATAGGTTTCACACCAGTTATAGTTAGCTGGAAATTTTACTGACATAAAACCATTGAAATTCCACGTTATAGTTAGTTGGACTCACTATTACTTGCACGTGTAATGCACGGCTGATGACGTCACATTTTACATCACTCATGACATGGTCAGTGACATCACTCATGACATCACTCATGACACCATCCTTGTGACAGAGTGACAGACCTCCTTTCACTGTAATGTAACCCATGAAACACATATTGAAAAATATAAATTAAAAAATGTACGTTTTTTTCAGTGAATTTCAAGGGTTTTTTAAATGCTAATTCCTAACTATAACTGGTGTGAAACCTATGTTTTTTTCAGTGAATGTCATAGGTTTTTTAAATGCTAATTCCTAACTATAACTGGTCTGAAACCTAAGGTTTTTTCAGTGAATTTCATAGGTTTTTAAATGCTAATTCCTAACTATAAGTCTCACTTTATAAGTAAGATTGTTAGCGCTCTAGTTGTTTAGAACACTCTGGTACATTCTGTCATTGGGCTACAGTTGGGCTACATCTGGCTGATATTTGGGCTACATTTTTTTTGTCTCTGGTGGCCATCTTTGGGCTACATTGGGCTACATTTGGGCAACATTTTGGCTCTAACATATATATAGTCCAATGTAGCACAATATATATTTTTTTCAAAGTTAATTTTCGTAAAAACCACTTGAGAATAGGGCTACCAGTCCCTACAATTTTTCCCAATTTTTTTTTTTTTTTTTGCTTTGGAGCGCTCCCGGTGCGCGCCCCGGGGAGCGCCCCGAAAAGCGTACTTTTATAAAGCGCCCCGGGGCGCGCTCCGGGGAGCGTCCCTTAAGTGCCAATATCGCGAACGAAAACATGATCGTGACGTATCGCGTAGCCGCATCCGCGTGATACGCATGGCGTAAGCGCACCCGGAAGCACTCGAGCGAATATGATCGCGCAACGTAAACATCCGACACGCTTATGCGACGCGTCCCGGGGCGCGTAGCGTAAGTGCGTCGGGTCATGTGACCTGAAAATAACAATTTTTATTGGTTCATAACAGTTTTGGTTTCATAATGATGAAGCCCCTGGTCATGTGACCTGAAAATAACACTTTTCATTGGATCAATACATTTTTTTTTTCAAAAGGATGAAAGACCCCACCTTTTTTCCTTATTCTGACTTTGTCCTTTGACTTAGGAAGACCTGTTTGTAGCTCTCTCTACTTTTTTGCTCAAAATAATGGCTTCAGTAGTAGCAGCAGCTGGTGCATCTGCACCACCACCACAACCACCAAAAGGACCTCCTCAAGATATCATTGGTGGTCTTCAAGAAGAGGAAGAAAAGGAGGAGGGGAGTTCAAGATGGCTGGAAGAACATAATACCCCATACCAGCCAAGACCACACATTATTTGGGAGTTTTTTACTCTCCCAGAGGGGAAAAAAAAGTAAATGCACCCAAGATCAGTTGCAAAATTTGTGGCATGGAACTTTCCAGGGGAAACCCAAATAAAAAATATTCATTTGGTAACCACACAATGATATGCCACATGCAGCGCAAACATCCTATAAACTATTCTGCTGCAGAAATGAGGGAACTGGCCAGTAACCCTCCCCGATCAACAAGAACCAGCTCAAAAAGGAAACAACCCACTGCGTCTGCACCAGAGGAAAGTGAGACGATGCTGTGCATTCAGCCCCGATTTGCAGATTTCAGAATTATCTGTAAATATTGTGGGAAGACCATCTCCTATGGAGAACAAAGCGTAAAGCTCATCGTCCTTGCTGGGGACAACCATAAATGCCCCAATCAACCCTAATTTTTTCTTTTCTTTTAGTTTTTTGCTCCAGTTGAGCAATTTTCAATTCCCTGTTTTTTCGTTTTTCCCCATGAAAAATACAAAAAAAATCTAAAACTGTTCAGAAAATCCAAAAAAAGTACAAAATGTTAAAAAAAAAATATAAAAAATATAAAACAACAAAAAGAAGAAAAAAACTGTACTTTTTAGAACTACCTCCAATTTAAAAAAAAAAGGCTACATTTTTTAAAAACTCTATCATTCATTTTTCCTCATGGTACGCTCCCCGGTCCGCTCCCCGGTGCGCGTAGCGGGCACTCCCCACGCGGCAAACAAAAAAAAAATGTTTGCCCCGCGGGGCCCTTTTTAAGCCCCCACATCAAACCTAGGGGGTCAGGGGGTATCTACCCTGCCCCCTTACGGTCATTTCCCCCTTTGTTTTGGCCACCTCTTGTGTCTCAATACTACCGAGACACAAGATGGCAGCCGCTCCGGACTGTTTCGAATGTTTACAGACACCCAAGAGCCAATCAGATTTCCGTGCGCACCTCGCGTGTCGCGCCCGGGGCGCTTCCCGGAGCGCGTACCGGGGCGCTGCCATAGATATATATATTTTTTTAACCTAAATTACTCAAAATCCACTGGAGCACATATCTTGAGACATAGCAAAGGCACATCGGGCTACCAGTCCCTACAATTTTGCCAAGTTTGGTGTAAATCCATTCAGCCGTTCGGGCTAAAACTGAGGTCGACCGCCCTATGGAAATTAACATGGGGAAAACGTGTTTTGGGACCCCCCTTTTATCTCAGCCCCCGCTTGACGAATCCCCCCCAAACTTTCAGGGAAGGACAGGAGCTCGAAGAGGCCATTTTGAGGAAATTTTCAGGCAGATTCGTCAACCGGCGCCAAAGTTATTCCAAATAGAATTTTGAGATTTAACATTGAAAAAAATCATAACTATAACTACCTACTGGCGACCGCCAGTAGGTAATATACATATATTCACTGAAAAAACCATAGGTATCAGGAACATTATAGTTAGTTGGACATTTCACTCATACAAAACGATAGAAATTACCCTGTTATAGTTAGTTGAGCTAACTATAACTCGTGCCCCGCAATGCACTGCTGACGACGTCACATATTACATCATTCATGACACGGTCAGTGACATCACTGATGGCATCACTGTTGACATCTCAAATGACATCATCAGTGATGTCACTGACCATGTCATGAATGATGTAATATGTGATGTCATCCGCAGTGTACTGCGGGGGCGCGAGTTATAGTTAGCTCAACTAACTATAACAGGGGAATTTCTATCGTTTTGTATGAGTGAAATGTCCAACTAACTATAACGTTTCTGAAACCTATGTTTTTTTCCGTGAATTTCTAAGGTTTTTTAAATGCTAATTCCTAACTATAATGTCTGTAAAACCTATGGTTTTTTCAGTGAATTTCGAATGTTTTTTAAATGTTAATTTCATATTTTAATATTTATAAAACCAATATCTTTTCAATGATATTTTGGAACTCTATTATCCTTTTTTTAACTTTAAAAATTATGTAATGTTTTATATCTTCAAAAAAATATGTATATAATTTTTTTTGTTGAGAAAACTAGAGTCCCGTACCGGTGGTCTACCAAGCTCCATCAGCACGCGAATCCTATCCGCCGTATTGAAATGATGCACATTTCATATCTGACGAATTCATGGCACCGCGTCCTGCATAACAACATATACGTATGTGGTCGCGCCAGCTGCTACTTTGGTATGCGACGGGTACGCAGTACCAAGCCGCGCGTTACATCATGTACGTATTGGTCACGCCTGCTGCGCGCTGCGTATGCGATGAGTGCACGCTGCCAGGCCCTGTGTTACATCATAGACATGGTGTGGTGCTAGAACCATTCCCTCATTTTTTTTGTATGTCTCAAAACTGTATCTAAATAACTTTAAAATGTATATGAGAGCAAGCGATAATCTAATATATTTTAAACATTTATATATTTCTAACTGAAATACACTTTTATTATAGTAAATATATTTTCTCATAATCGCGTCGGGTGCAGTCTCCTTGAGCGATTGCCATGTGACCTTAAAAAAAAGCATTTAAATAGTTCATAACATTTCCGATTGTAGCAGTTGGAAAACGCCACCCATTTTAGTTATTCTCTCTACAGCATTTGATGAGACACACCTCTTCTGCTTAGAGAGCTTTTTTGAAAACTTTTTGCTATGTACACATATCTTACACTACACACAACATGCAGCCATCATCTTCATCAATATTCATGGTCTATAAAGTAGCCTTCCACATGTGATAGCTATACACCAAAAAGTTACATAACTGAAGTTTTCCCCACTACCAGAGCTAACATGATTGCACACGCTGTCCACAGCACAATGTAATGAGGTACGGCCCAGAGGCAGTATCACACATAGATAAAGAACACACAGACACAGATAGATAGTGGAAGTGGGTACGGGCATGTGCGCTCGACACCTTTTTATTACCAGGGTCACATATCCAGTGACGTCTGTGCTGGATGCGTGTGGGGTGAGTGTAAACCAGTCCTCAGGGAATGGTTGCTCTTAACATCAACTACAACAGTGATCATTGGATCACACAGAGAGATTCAATAATAAAAGAGTCAATAGTTTCTGCTGCAGTAAGGTAGGGACAGCAGATGTGAAATAATACAGAAAAAATGATATCGTAAAAGAACCACAACTTGTGGTATACTGAGGCACAAGCAATAGATCGGAAATAATACACAAAAAGATTGTATCTTAAAGGGTCCAGCAGTTCTAGTGCACTCAGATAGCCTCATCAAAAGCATTCACCATGTGCACAGCCAGCGATGATGCGTGCTGCGGTGGGCCGTACTAGTAGCAATGTCTGTTGCCATCAACACTGCATCATCTGCAATAGCGACTCAATCTGACTTGTGAACACTTCTGTCTGCAGTGTAGGCCAGAGAGAGCGGTCAGCAAGGGCCCACAGCTACGTAACGTGGACTTGAGCTGCCCAGTTTGTCATACACGAAGCAACAAAAAGAGTGTGCGGAGCCTGCGATGATGTGTATGCGTGGTGCGGACAGAGCGCACTGGAGCAATGTCTTTTCCTACAGGACTGCGTCATCTACAAAAGCGACTCGATCTGAATTGTGAACACTGCTGTCCGCAGTGTAAATTGAAGGCAATAGTCACACCGACATCCATAAATACTTTTTCTCACTTCCTCTTCACAAAATACAACATAAATTGCAGAAAACTCTGCAATAAATAAATCAAAACAATTCGAACTGCGATTTCTGCTGTCCACAGTGTAGACTATTCAGTGTTCATTTGAACTTGCAAAATGAATTTGGTAATTGTAGTAAACCTATAACTCATTTAAAAAAGTTCTTCAAGCAAGTATACTAAAAGGATATTCTGTATATTTCATTAGACGTTGTAATTAGTTGCCTACTGGATTCTGTAATTAAACAATCACCACTCAATCTGAATTGTGAGCCCTGCTGACAGCAGTGTAGGCCAGAGACAGTGGTCATTAACACCTCACAGCCACGTGCAGTTGGATTCGGAAGCACAGAGTTGGTTGCACCTGATCGGTGGGGTACACATATAATCACAGACTTTAACTTCTGACATCCTCAATCATAAAATCAAGACCCCGTTTAACTGTTCGGACCTACTGTACTGCGGTGTACTCCCCCGACTGGTGTCAACCAAGCACAATAATCATGTGCAATAGTTAGCTACGCAAGCACAGAATCTGATGCACCTCAACGGAGGGAGTTCTCTGAAAACCAAGCAGCAGGTAATATCGGACATCTTCCATTGTGGGATCAAGACACTGTTCCACTGTTGGGACCTAGAGTTGGTTGCACCAGGTCTAAGGGAGTACCTTCATCTCCACTCTCAGATGCAGTTTTAAAATCGTCCATTGTGGGATCAAGACACCGTTCCACTGTTGGGACCTGGAGTTGGTTGCACCTGGTCAGAGGGGGTATACAGAAATCATCACAGATTTTAACTTCTGACATCCTCAATCATAGAATCAAGACCCTCTTTCCATGTTCGGACCTGCTGTACCGCGGTGTAGCCCAGCGAGTACAGTCAAACAAGCTCAATAATCCTGTACAGCAGTTAGCTACCGAAGTTTCTGCTGGCACGAGGTGGGCCCTCTTTCACATACGGCGGTGTTGAAAGGTGAACAGTGCGGCATTTATGCGTCGCAGCGGCCATGACCGTTTCTGAGTACCAGCACGATGAGAGCATCATTCACGCAGCCACCTTCGCTCACGTGGTCAACCTCGTGGCGGTATAAGCTGTGCAGACCTGGCAGACACGTTCGCGATTCCTAACAAAACCACACCCAGAGAAACATGCCTTTTATTCATACCCCTACACTAGCCTTGCGTACGCCGAGCCAGCCCACTATGCTAAAGATTTGGGGGAGGGGGCACGACCACGCTATGTTTCTGTAATCTTCGATACTGACTGTACTATCATGGTTGTGTCCACTGTCTACTTCACTCAATAGACCATCAGTGTATGTTGACATGTACATGTCTTTGCTCTGCATACTCAAGTCTGTCCGGCACATCCCCTCAACACTTTGCATAGTATGCTTTTATAATCGGGAATCACTTGCCACCTTCGCACATACTTTGCTCCCATCTCTCCCCGCATTCTGCATTGTGTAACAGAGGTGCCATTCCATGTTTGGTTTCTGTACATGGCTAGCCACAGTTCCCACAGTAAGTAGTGTCATTGTGTCTGCTAGGTGTACATGTTGTTTTTCATGTTGTATGTCATTATACACGGTAGCAGTTTATTCATGAGCAGTGGTTTCTCCCATTTACATATTGCTGTCTTAAAGAGCATACAGAATTTTTTTTCACAGGTGAAAACTGGGACCACAATGGTAATCATTCATTACTATCCAAAAATGTCCAACTGCATGACACTTCTAAGCTTATAGCCCCCAATCTTGTGTGCTTTCTTAAAAGCACGACAACTCCCACAATCAGACCAACATTCACACAGCTTTCTAAAGGCAGTTATCTGCTTCTCAATGACATGCACTCCTACGGAATGTGAGCTGGCATACCGTATGTCCTTACACTTTCAAACCGAGTAACTTCCTGTGGCAATGTTTATTCCCACCCACACAAAGTAACACCCAAAGTTTAACTTGGCTATCAATCCCTACTTTGAATACAGATTTAATTAAACTAACCAAACTGAAAGCGCTTTTGTTCAGAACAGAAGTGTCCCTCACCTCTGCAAAATAAATTTATTGACTGCAGATAGCATGAACTTCAAGTAAAATACAGTCCCTTTTAAATACCAACCTCCCATTAGAATTTGTGAATTGTTACACAATTTTCAACACATCTCACACTCAAGGTCTGGCGCACTTTTTTAACACGGTCTCCTCCGTCCATCTTATAGGCTTTCAAACTGTTTTTGGTGTAATACCAGACTTCAATCATTCGGTCATCTCTGGATTAACAGGAACAGTGCCCATAATTCTCGCTCTCTTTGCGGCCATCCTACTACTATTTTTGCTTGTAAAAAATAGCTGCGCTCCCTGTGGAAACAACCATGTCTGTCAGAATACGCCTCTACGCAAAGCTACAACAATACCGTGAAAAAATGGAACACCTTTTCGACTACCTGCCTCTATCTATTATCGGAGCATTCAATTGTACTACTTTCATATAATAACTTTCTAAGTATGCTCAGGCATTTGAACTCTGTTTTCATTATTGCCCCTTACGTCTCCACTCTAACCAGGGATCAGTGATGTATGGCCTATGCAAATACGCTATTTACTTGCTAAATTAGCCTAAACCGGGCATCTATTTTGAAACCATGTCTATTCTTTGTGCACACATCTTTATGCCTGCCTGTTATCCACAAAGACCTTTCACACAAATTTACACATCCTCAGCCTCTGCTCACAAGCTGGCGATCAAGAAAAAAAAAAAGACATTGTTTAGGAACTGGTTGGCACAGTGTGGTAATCGTATCCTACCTTTATTTTCATTATATAATTTAGTCATTCATGTCTAATAGCTATTGTTTATGTCACATGAAACTGAAACATGTAATGTGGAATTCACTGATGCAGGAGCTTCAGTTTGAATACAGCAGGTGCGGTTGGACTTGCTCTTCCTATGGAAACTTGGTCCTAACTAAGACAATAATGTATGGTTTGACCAGAAGGGTACCGAATGTGCTTCTCAGAAGTGCAATGTTTGTGTTCCTCCTCAAAGTTCTGATCTACTGTACAAGAGAATGCTGACTGTTCTACTTTTGATAATTTTGTACTACAAAAAAGGAGTACCAGGGTACCTAAGAAGTTTGATGATTACATTTTGCATTTTTTTTTGTTTGTTTTCTTGAAGGATGCATGTGGTAATTGTATCCTACCTTTACTTTCATTATAGAATTTAGATCCATTCAAGTCTAATAGGTATTGTTTATGTCACATGGAACTGTAACATGTAATGTGGAATTCACTGATGCAGGAGCTTACGTTTGAATACAGCAGAAGTGGTTGCGGTTTGCCTCAGCTGGATGCCTTAGCTCTTGCACCAGTGGGTTCATTTATGGCACTTAAATAAAGACTTTCTTAGGCACACCTGGCTTCACCATTTGTCTTCTGTGGCATTGCAACATTCTGCATTATATTCTTCACAATTATTTCTTTATTCCTGCTTGCTAAAACACTGCATTGGAGTTTTCAGACTGGTAGGGGTGAGTAGTTCACTTCCCACTCCCTGTATAGTATAAACGCATACTAACACTACTTTCACAGGTATACTACAGTGGCCAGTATCATACAGCACATCACTTTACAGCAATCAGCTCACAGGCTTAGGCTCAGGGTTTCATCACTGAGTCTTCAGACTGGTACCAGTGAGTAGTTTGCCTCCCTCTTCCGCTATACTCTTAACTCATACTAACACCACCTGCACATCTATGCTAGAGCGACCAGTATGCTACAGCGCCCAGAGCACATCAATTTAAAGCACTCGGCTCACACTTTGGGTGCACGCTTTCATCCCCGACTGTACTGGCACCTCAGCACCAACTCATTGTGTGCAATACAGCACTTTCGCACCGGTAGTGGTAAATACTTCGCTTCTGCTAGTAATCTACAGCGCCCAGAGCACATCAGTTTACAGTGCTCAGCTCACGGTTTAGGCGCACGCTTTCATCCCCGAGTGAACCGGCACCTCAACTCAGAACCATCTCACTCTGGGCAAAACAGCACTTTCACACCGGTAGGGGTAAATACTTTGCTTCACACTCCCTCTACAGCACACCCATAACACCCCACAGAGCTCACAGTGCTCCTACCCTCCTCATTCCTACATTTTTCACCCTTTTTTCCCTTTACTCGCTTCAACAGAAACACATTGGCAGCCAACACTTCCTAGTTGCAACCCTTTGCAGCCAATAATCAGCAAACTCTTGCTCGTAACACCTCAGCCAATCAGATAGAATTCCCAAATATCGATATCTGTAAATTTCGATATTTCTCCAAAACTACTGAAAGGATTTACACCAAATAAACAAAAGCATGCTTTCTAGAGCAAGACCCTTCTCCCTGCCAAATTTGGGGTATAACGTTCACCCGTTCGACCTGTAGCCTTGTCTAAAGTTTCCTATGGAAATTGCATGGAGAAAACATGTTTTGGGAGCCCCCTTTTATCTCGGCCCCCCCTTGACGAATTACCCCCAAACTTTCAGCATCAGAGCTGATATGAACAAAGCTTTAGTTTGGAAACTTTCATGAAAATTCATGAAACGACTCCAAAGTTATAAGCAAAACAAAAAATGCTCTTCCTATGGAAACTTGGTCCTAACTATAACTACCTACTGGCAACCGCCAGTAGGATGTATATATATATATATATATATATATATATATATATATATATATATATATATATATATATATATATATATATATACAACCAAATACTCCTCCTGTCAAGAAAAGAGATCCGGGCCACTTGGAGATGCAAAGCGTGTTTTATTTTCAATGGCTTTCTCGACGCGTTTCGCAGGTGAAACCTGCTTTTTCATGAGACAGAACCAACCAGGAAGTGCACAATATATACAGTCACATGGTATTCTAGTCATACCAATGGAAAACAGACTAGTTGGTATACCTGCGGGCTGAGTTCGAGTAAATAACATGCTCACCAGGCAACATAGTTTGATGATGCTGTAAATACAGCAATTATAATTATAATGCAAAACGTTAAATAACACGAAAATTGCAACTATAATTCACCCGAAAATAAAGTTAACTTCCAAACATAAAAAAGGAAGCTCGCCAGCTTAATAAAACGCTGGCATGGTACATCGGATACTATGTGCAGAATAAATGCATAATTCCTCATGTGGAAGGCATACAAAAAAGTAAATATGTTACACATGATCAAATAACTGTTAAGCCCGAGTGGGCACAATTTCGTTCACTACCAAGTTTCAACCGGAAGAAGTTCAACAGGAAAAAAGGAATTTCAATAATAGTTAGGTAAATTTAAACATTCAGTGTTGCACAGTACCAGGACATACTGAAGGGTGTCCATATTCATGGTTAACTTCACCAATCAATTTGTATAAAGCCCCAGTGGGCATCAATGAAATCACAAAAGATTCCCAAAATTTGGGTAGTCCAATCATACAGTTCTTATGTACACTGGTGCTCATAAAAGTCGAACAGATTCCCATATGTGGTCACCAACAAACTCTGTAAACCAGAAAAATAAAAAAATATGCAATCAGTGACTGTAATACATGTGATGAAATTCAGTGATTAAAACAGTATTTTTTTAAAAACGGCAGGTATGTACACACAGTCAATCGAGATTACTAACCCAAATGCACATTCAATTCCTCGTGTAAATTGTGGCCATTGGGTTGGGTTGTCCTGTACTTGATGATGAGTCTTGATTCAAGTCTCCTCATCTCCTTAATGCGATCTCCCCCTCTTTCCCTAACGGGAACTGTCTCAAGCACACAAAAGGACAGCATATTGGCATTTGCCTTGTGGTGTACTGCAAAATGCCTCGCAATGGGATATTGCTTGTCCCCATTTGTTATAGCCCGCATGTGTTCGAGCACTCTTTTTTTGGCAGGATGTTTGGTACTGCCAATATAGTATAGCTGGCAGGGGCACTTCAACGCATATATAACATGATCAGTCAGACATGTTACATGCTTCGTAATCTTGAACTTGTTGGTATCTTTGGACAGTTGGACTTCTTTTGTGTTTTTACTGTTGCGACAGGCTTTACACCTGCCACAAATGTAAAAACCTTGCACCGGGTTTCTCTGTTTCACAGTTTTGGTTAAAAGAGTTGAACAGAGAAGATCTTTAAGGGATTTAGGTCTTCTGAAAGTAAGCTGGGGATGTTCTGAGATTTCAGGAGCTAAGTCTTTGTCTAACTTTAGTATATTCCAGTATTTGTTCAATGCTTTCCTCACTTCCCTAGAGTCACTATGGTAATCAGTTATGAATCTACTGATAGTACCAGGTGTGGGTTGGCGTTCCTTCTCTTTGGGTTTGAGTAAACTTGATCTTTCTCTTTCTTTTACTTTGGCAAGGGCATTGGATATGCATTTACGACTGTAGCCTCGTTCTTTGAAGCGTTCGCTCATTACCATTGTTTCTCTGTTGTAATCAATTTCATTGGAGCAATTGCGTTTAGCTCTCAGAAATTCTCCCACTGGAATAGAATTAATGAGATTGGTTGGGTGACAACTTGAGGCGTGCAGCAAGCTGTTGCCCGCTGTACTTTTTCTAAATAAAGTCGTAGTCAAAGCGTTATTTTTGTTTTCAACCCTAACATCTAAGAATTCAATGACTGCTGGATTGATGTGACATGTGAAGCTAAGATTAAAGTCATTAGTGTTAAGGTCTTTAACAAAATCCAATGCCTCTTGTTGGCTTCCGCTCCAGACAATAAAAATATCGTCTATGTAGCGGAGCCAACTAACAATTTTGGTGAGGTATGCTTGGGATTGGTGGACCACTCTCTCCTCCCACAGTCCCAAGTAAAGGCAGGCAAAACTGGGCGCAAAACAAGTCCCCATCGCGGTGCCCAGTAGCTGATGGTAAACAGTATCATTGAAGAGAAAGAAATTCTTGGTAAGGCATAAGTACGCCATATCAAGAAGCATTTCAGTATGGAGAAGATAGGAAATGGAACGTGCTTTTAGAAAATGTCTACATGCCTCGATGCCTTGTTGGTGGGGAATACAAGTATAGAGGCTGTTCACATCTAGGGTCATAAATAGCCAGTTCGGGTTCCAGGGCATGTTGTTGATTTTCTGTAGAAAATTGAATTCCTCCCGGCTAATAAGCTCACTCTCCCTCCAACTGTTAAGTTGTTCTGTATATTTGGAAACACTAGCAAGATAGGTTGCCTTATTGCTTTTCTCATATTTAGTACAGTCGCTCAACTGAGATAAGCCTTCGTTAATGTATAGATCACGAGGTAACACCACCATGTTTCCCCCTTTATCCGACTTCTTGATAACAATATTTCTATCATTGCTAAGGGTTTTGATAGCTTTGAATTGTGCATTTGTTAAATTACAATTTACAAGTTGTTACGCCTGGACAATTTATCAAATTCCTTGACCATCGCTTTTTCGAAAATGTCAATAGATTCGTTCACAATCTGGGGTAAAAAGACAGATTTAGGTCTAAAACCACTCTGGTAATTCAAATCTATATCAACATCATCATGTATTAGATTGAGCATAGGATTGTCGAGTGTGTCCAAGTCTCCCTCCAGTTCATGGAGTAGATGCAACGTTTCCACATCTGCACCTGTGATACTGGTGGGGACTTGTACCGACTCACGAGCCTCAGTGGTAAGTTTCGTAGCATGCCATTTCTTTAAGCGCAGCTTACGAGTAAAGTAAAAAAGATCAATACGACTTTGAGTATAGTCGAAAGAGGAGGTGGGGCAAAAGGATAATCCAAGGCACAATACCTCTTTCTCAGCCGTGTTCAGTTCTCTGGTCGATAGGTTGATTATTGTATGTGAATCCATCATTTCCCTTTCCTCTGGCCCCTTGTCCTGGATCCCACTGGGCTTGACATGCTGCTGGTATTCATTATGTAGCTTTTTCCGGCGCCTCTCCCGCCTTGACCTCGTCCTTTTGCTCCTCCTGCATTTGGTTTGTTTTGCCCAGTTAATCTTCCTTGGGCCACCATCGCAAATTCCATTAAAATCTTGTCTTTTGGGCTCATGAGCTCAGGATTCTGTACTTTTTGTGTGCTCGGCCCTGCTGGGGCAATGGTTTGTTCCCTCGAATCACTGGGACCCCTTGTAATTGTTGTACTTGTCCCTTCTGTCGAAGGGGGTGGTGTAGATTCCGATAAAGTAGTTGTTGTTCGTAGGTGATCGTATCTTTTGGCAAAGGTCAACACTTGACCGCGCTCGTAATCATTGCGGTCTCTTATGAATTTGCTTTCCTTCTTGTCCTGTATTTCTTTCTCTAGTTTTTCCAACTTTGTATCAAATTTCGCCATTTTGCTCTCAAAATCCTTTTCATTATCGTAAAGGCCCTTTAATTGGTTGGTAATGGCCTCAATTTCTTCAGCCAGTTTTTCACAGTGCTTGTTGGCATATTTCACGAGGATTTTAAGCATTCTCATAGAACATTCGTGGCTGTTCCCCGCCCATTCTTCTACCATGTCTGGGTCAGGATCTGCGAATGTTGGGGTAGTATAAATCCGCAGCCCCCTAGGTACTCTATTCACATCAATATATTTTTGAAGTGTGGTGGCTTCCCACCATTTGCTTTGTTCAGTCACCAAGAGTTTCCATAGGGCATTCCAAAGGCTCTGTTTGTTTGGGCCAATATTCCTCTGATTGACATTCTCAGAGGAATTACTGATTGTTGGAGAATCAAGGTCAGTAAACATTCGGCTTACTGCTTCGTACCGCCGTTGGTTCCTACTAGACACCATTGTTGATTAAAGTTTTCAGATTATGCGGAAAATGTAAACATCCGCCCGCTTTATATATACACATATAACTGTTATGCGTCATATTGCACATTGGAGAAAATCTGCACTTTTGAAATTGGGTACCCACTCATGCACTTTATTCTGGAATCATATCCTGGATTCATCCAGAGAGACATTTGTTGTTTACAAAAATGCCTTTTAACAAAAATAACAGTAAGAATGAGAAAATGTGTCATTCATGGATTGATCATATATATTTCATTTGTTGGAAAAAATGAAAAAAATGCTATTTATGTAATTATACATTTATATTATTTATCAGTTTATACATATTTATTAATTTGTATGTGCTGATATGAAGACTCTAAATCAACATTACATATACAGTTTCCGGGTGAGATGCCTATGGTTTTACTAGGAAGACTGTTAGTGACAAGTCTGTTTTCTATGACTATGGTCATGTGACCTGAGTAAGTGAAGGTAAGTGGTTACCTAACACACATTTGCATATATAAAATAAGTAATGGCGCAGTACCTATCTGCATGTGAACAAGGGCTTTTGTGGCCCGAAACGAGTCATGCGTGGGTTGTGGTATTAAATAAATCAAAAACCATCTTGCCTGAAGAGCTGAGGGGTCCGAGTCTCCTTCTTCACCGCCGAGGGTTGGAAGTGGCAGGAGTTCGACTGTGGATATATATGTGTGATGTCATTTGAGATGTCATCAGTGATGTTATGAGTGATCTCACTGACCATGTCATGAGTGATGTAATATATGACGTCATCAGCAGTGCATTGTGGGCGCGCGAGTTATAGTGGGGAATTTCAATGGTTTGTATGAGTGAAATGTCCAGCTAACTATAACATCTGTGAAACCTATGTTTTTTTTTGTGACTTTCTAAGGTTTTTTAAATGCTAATTCCTAACACTACGTGGCTGAAACCTATGGTTTTTTCAGTGAATTTCTAAGGTTTTTTAAATGCTAATTCCTAACTATATAACGTGGCTGAAACCTATGGTTTTTTCAGTGAATTTCAAAGGTTTCTTAAATGATAATTTTTAAATGTATTAGTTGTTATATTTTTTTATACTGATTTACTACATTGTTTTAAAATATTTATTTTTAGATATTTTATTTTTTAAATTACATTACATATTTTTTAATATAAATCGATTTTTTTTTTTTTTAAATATTGAAATTGTAATCTTTTTAGTTTTTATTTTATATATTTTGTATTTATATATATATTATATAGCAGGCAATGATATCCTATAGAAGGAAATTCAAGTTACTGGTAAGCATGGTTAAAAGTACTTTTCAGGAACAGTAGTGAGCTGAAAGATGCAGCACTGAGGTCTCCCCTGATGACAGGTGAGTAAATCGGAATTCGTAGTTCGGCTGATTTTAAATACATTTTTTAAAGTTCCAAAACTCCACACTTATGAGTTTCCAAGGGAAACCAGTCAATGTTAGCCCATGGAAGGAAATTCAAGTTACTGTAAGCATGGTTAGAATTACTTTTCAGGATCAGTAGTGAGCAGAAAGATGCAGCACTGAGGTCTCTCCCGATGACAGGTGAGTACATCGGAATTCGTAGTTCAGCTGATTTTAGAGGAATTTTTTAAAGTTCCAAAACTCCACACTTAGAAGAGAAACCAGTCAATGTTAGCCTATGAAAGGAAATTCAAGTTACTGTAAGTATGGTTAGAATTACTTTTCAGAATCAGTATTGAGCTGAAAGATGCAGCACTGAGGTCTCTCCTGATAACAGGTGAGTAAATTGGAATTTGTAGTTCGACTGATTTTAGAGGCCCCCCTCCCGGGCCCCCTCTGGCCCCGGAGACCCCATCCCCTGGGGCCCGGCCCTCCTCGTTGGGGGCCTTGGGTGCTGCTCCCCATGCAGAAAAGCAATCCGCTTTGATTTTTGAAAGAGAGAGAAGGTTTCCTGCTCTCTCTTTCAAAAACCAAAGCAGTTTGCTATGGTAGGGCAGGAGCAGCGAGCCTCCCACCGTACCATAGCAAACACTGCAGGAGCCGGCCCTGGGGGGTGGCGGTCCCCAGGGCCATCAAGGGACAGTTAAAAGCCCCGGGGGTGGTGGTCCCCGGGGCTGGTGGGTCTGTTACGGAACCCCCTATTTTGAATATTAGTGCTCCGGGGAGGTGGTGGTCCCCGGGGTGTGTGGGGGGGCTTGAGCCCCCCACACAGGTTTTTTTTTTAAAAAGAAGCCCCGGGGCTGGCGGTCTCCGGGGCTGCGGGGGGCCGTGAGCCCCCCGCATACATTTCATGGAAGCCCCAGGAGGTGGCGGTCCCCGGGGCTGGGGGGCCCCTCTGGGCCCCCATTACAAAGAGCCAATTGCCCCCAGGATTTGGCCCTCCCCGGGCAGGGTACGTGTACCCTATGTGTACCCCGAGGGTACCCTCCTGCGGGACTCTCTGAGCAGGCCTAGGGGGTCAGGGTGTTTCTACACTGCCCCCTTTGCGCCTTTTGCACATTTGTTTTTCAATTTACTTGTGCTTCGGTTCTACCGAGGAACAAGATGGCTGCCAACACTTCCTGGTTTGGAGTGTTGACAGACAGTTTACAGCCAATTAGCATGCAGCTTGTGCTCATAATGGAACCTGTATAACCCTCAGACAGTACGCGTACAGTACAACTTCGTAAATATATCTATGATTTTACTTTAGATTTTCTACGGAACTAAGCAACTACTGAACGGATTTACACCATTTAACAAAAAGCGTAATCTGTGAACCAAACTCTACCTTTTTGCCAAATTTGGTGTAATTCCGTTCAGCAGTTCGGGCTGTAGCCTCACTTAAAGGTCCAAATGGAAAATTGCATGGGGAAAACACGATTTGGGACCCACCTTTTTTCTCGCCCCCCACTTGACAAATCAACCCGAAACCTTCAGGGAAGGAGTGGAGTGGAGCAGGCCATCTTCTTTGAGAAGTTCGCGAAGATTCGTCGACCGGCGCAAAAATTATTCCAAATAGAATGTTGCGGATTTCGTATGGAAACTAGGTCCTAACTATAACTACCTACTGGTGACCGCCAGTAGGTTATATATATATATATATATATATATATATATATATATATATATGTATATATATATATATATATATATATATATATATATATTACCTACTGGCGTCTCGCCAGTAGGTATATATAGTTAGGATTATTTGTCTATGGAACTTTTGAAAATTCTATGTCTAATAACTTTGGCGTTTGTGGACGGAATCGGCTGAAATTTTCAGGAAAATGGCACATTTTGTTTCTGAGCAGCCCCCGAGAATTTGGGGGGGTTTCGTCAAGGGGGGGGCGAGAAAAAAGGGGGGTCCCAAAACGCGTTTTTCCCATGTTAATTTCCATAGGGCCTTTGGCCTCACTTTTAGCTCGAACGGCTGAATGGATTTGCACGAAACTTGGCAAAATTGTAGGGACTGTTAGCCCGATGTGCCTTTGCTAGGTCTCAATATATGTGCTCTAGTGGATTTTGAGAAATTAACGTTCAAAACAAGATATATATCTGTAACAGCGGTCCGGGCTGCGCTCCGGTCCGCTTACTTTTCGCGAAACGGAACTTTGCGCGCAGAAAGCTGATTGGCTCTCCGGTGTCTGTCAACATTCTAAACAGTCCGGAGCGGCCGCCATCTTATCTCTCGGTAGGATCGAGAGAGAAGAAGAGGTGAAAAACGAAGGGGGAATTTAATGAAAGGGGGCAAGGTATACCTCTCTTGACCCTCTAGGAATGATGTTGGGGTTATTAAAGGGTCCCGTGGGGAAAATAAAAATAAAAATATTTTTCACGGTAGAAGCGCTTCCCGGGCCGCGAACTGGGCCGCAAACTGGTAGCGAAACGGGAATTCGCCATTTTGTGTTTCGTTTTAATTAAATCACTAGGTATAAGGGGGTGCGGGAGACGTATCCTGACCCCTTATGTTTTCTGAGGGTGGCTGAGGAGGCTCATATATGTTGATACATGTCTTCCAGCGGCTGTGCGTGAGCTTTTTTTTTTTTTTTTTGCTGCGTGACGTCTGTTAACGTTCGATTCGATGGAAATCAGGAAGTGTTGACCACCATTTTGTCACTGCGAGTAAATATTTTGTTATAAATGAATCCTTATTGATAAACATTGTCTGCGCCATCTTGCCTTTTTGTCCAATGCCACAATTTTGTCGTGCACGGCAGCCATTTTAGATGCCTTGACCAGACCCACTCTCTGCACGCCGTCGATTCTCAGCACGGCTCCCCACCCTCGCAAGCATCTCCCCCACGCACTGGTCACCCCCGCTCTCTCTCTCATGCATGGGCCATATACTTCCCCCCATCTGCGCTGCTCTTCCCTGAGAATCACACCCTGTGCCCGCCCGACACCTCCCTTTCACCCTATTCACTACCGCACCCTCTGACACTCCTCTTCCTCTGTGTACGATTGTCCAGGCTGGACCCAGGCTATCACCTAGCCCTGCGGATGTAGTTTATGGCCCCAGCTGTAGAGAATCCAGACATACCAATCCTCCCGATTCAGGCGTGAGACTACTGATTTCAGTGCTAGTCTTCCGCCTCCCGATTCCTGCAAGGAAAAACCCGGGGGCATATTACCAACAACTAGCGATAATTTTTGTCTCTAACTTGTTTAGAGACAAAAATTATCGCCGCACATCGGCGAATTTTATCGCAGATAAACCTTGCTATTAGCAAGGTTTATCGCAAATGCGATAAAAAACGGCCGCAATGCATGAATATCGCTGAAAAGTCAGCGATATTCATGCATTATCCAGCAAATGCTCTTAGCCATGTTATCCACCTTCCATTGGATAACATGGCTAAAAACTGCTCAGGGCAGGTGTTAGCTTTTGGAGATATTCGCGCTTAGCGCGAATATCTCCAAAAGTTGGTAATAGGAGATAGCGATGGTTAGGGACTGTTTCCAGTCGCTGACGCTAACATCTTGGCACGCCCACTTTGCATGTCATTAGTGATAAATATCACTGACATGCAAAGCGGGGCCCAATGAATCCTTATTGATAAACATTGTCTGCGCCATCTTGCCTTTTTGTCCAATGCCACAATTTTGTCGTGCACGGCAGCCATTTTAGATGCCTTGACCAGACCCTCTCTCTGCACGCCGTCGATTCTCAGCACGGTTCCCCACCCTCGCAAGCATCTCCCCCACGCACTGGTCACCCCCGCTCTCTCTCTCATGCATGGGCCATATACTTCCCCCCATCTGCGCTGCTCTTCCCTGAGAATCACACCCTGTGCCCGCCCGACACCTCCCTTTCACCCTATTCACTACCGCACCCTCTGACACTCCTCTTCCTCTGTGTCCGATTGTCCAGGCCGGACCCAGGCTATCACCTAGCCCTGCAGATGTAGTTTATGGCCCCAGCTGTAGAGAATCCAGACATACCAATCCTCCCGATTCAGGCGTGAGACTACTGATTTCAGTGCTAGTCTTCCGCCTCCCGATTCCTGCAAGGAAAAACCCGGGGGCATATTACCAACAACTAGCGATAATTTTTGTCTCTAACTTGTTTAGAGACAAAAATTATCGCCGCACATCGGCGAATTTTATCGCAGATAAACCTTGCTATTAGCAAGGTTTATCGCAAATGCGATAAAAAACGGCCGCAATGCATGAATATCGCTGAAAAGTCAGCGATATTCATGCATTATCCAGCAAATGCTCTTAGCCATGTTATCTGTCTTCCATTGGATAACATGGCTAAAAACTGCTCAGGGCAGGTGTTAGCTTTTGGAGATATTCGCGCTTAGTGCGAATATCTCCAAAAGTTGGTAATAGGAGATAGCGATGGTTAGGGACTGTTTCCAGTCGCTAACATCTTGGCACGCCCACTTTGCATGTCATTAGTGATAAATATCACTGACATGCAAAGCGGGGCCCAAGATGGTCGCTATCTCCTTTTAGCTGTCACTAACTGGTGTTAGCGACAGCTTGGTAATAGGGAGATAATTTTATCTCCTTTTTTTGGCTTTTAAAGCCAAAAAAGCGGAAATAAACCCCCTTGATAATATGCCCCACGATTCCTCAGGGGTTTCAGCTGACAGGGCTTGGTATTGTGTTACGTGCTAATTCTTCCAGGAAACGTCAGAGGGTCGATGCAGGGGTTCTAGAAGGGGTGACAAACCATTTAAGCCTCATGAACAAGCGCATGGTCTTTTAAAGATTTGTGAAGTACTCGGGACGGCGGTGTGTGTGTGCCCTCTTTCAGGAGCGGGCGGGGGGGCACTGCCAGCAACTTGCCAGGCCAGGCAGTGTTCAACACGTGCATCACCCTTTCTCTGCCTGCTATTGCGCTCCATGCTTCGGAAAGGTAAGAAAAAGAACGTGCATTTGAGTTTGAAATGTCCGATCCTGTAGCAGTACACTTGCAAAGCCCACACATGACAATAACCCGATTCAAGGCCCCATTCACCCAATTTTTAAAAAATATATAGTACTCCAAGAAAGTTGGATTATAAAACTTTATTAACTTTTAAATATAACGAACGCAACAAAAACTGTAAATATATTTAAACATTTTTTGATAAAAAAAAACAACAATGGTCAGAAGCTGTCTTTTGTGCGAATAGTCCCAAGGCAGCACAACGTGCTGAGTTGTGGAAGGCACCCAGGTGAAGAACCATCCCTTCTTTAAACCCCATGGTGACCAAACATAGTTTCAATGAGTGCTATGTCCCAGGTTTTACATAAAGTAGTGTTTACCTAGAGTGGTGCTGTGTAGGACACTCTGAATGGAAATTAACCAGAACTATAACGATAACAACAACAACAACAATAATATAACTTTTATGCCCAAATTACGCAAACATTTAGCTAATCTGCTAAAGGGGGGAGTCGCCATTTCTTTACAATAATCAATAATGAAAAATCAACATCAATAGGGTTGTCCGTATTCCCGATGCAGCACTATAGTGCAACATACACAGCACCTGGGGTGTCAAGAGTGAACAGGTCCTAGCTGCTTAACCAATGACTGACAAATGCTATATTAAACACTTACTATGTATAATACTTGCGTTCACAATAGTTTTACTTTACAAAACAGAACAAAAGATGTCCCCTGTAAGTAAACCCATATTAGCTGTTTCAGTTATTGAACATCCTAAGGTTTTATGACATGGGGAACAGTGGTGATATCCTGGGCCACCCATCCGTAGCCTCTCTAATCTCCATTACAATGTGTTTCTTGCTAAAATTAGCCAGAACTATAACCATAACAACAACAACAACAATAATATAACTTTAACGTCCAAATTACGCAAAGATTTAGCTAATCTGGTAAAGGGGGGGAGTCGCCATTTCTTTGGATAATTTATTCATCCATCCGTAACCTCTCTAATCTCCATTACAATATGTTTCTTGCTGTCGCTAGCTGATGAAAAAACTAAAGTGATAACTTCCTCATCCTTATTTTGTCTTTCTTTGTTCCTTAAGATGTTATCTGTGTCAACCTCTTCCGAGAATGCTGATGCGTTAGGGATTTCCTTGTGTTTCTTAATAGCATTGGTGTCTGCACACTTCTTTGTCAATTCTGTGAACATGATAACTGCTTCATAAACAGACGATATCCTTGTTAAGTCATTAGTGTTAAGTGTGTCTGAAACTACAGTGCCCTTCTGTTTTTCTTTCTTCAGGCTCTACAGAGTTTTGTGTGTTGTTCTTTTGAGCGACAATTATTCCAGAGGTTTCAGGTTCACTTGTTTTGTCCTGCAGTGAGTTAACAGCTTTAGAGACTTCATGTTTATTTGCTATGTCCTGCTGTGCGTCAACTGCTTCAGAGACGTCAGCCTCATTTGTTATGTTTGACTAGATCCTGGACCTGCCCGGCCGCGCCCAAAATGGCGCCGGTGTAAATGGGACTCGTAACTGCTTGTTGTGTACTGGTTGCCCAACCTTGATATCACGAGATACGTATGCAGTTTTGAAGCACATGGCGGAGGCTCGTCTGCTGTAGTGGGGCGCCCCTTTATCGCCCGCTTTTGCTACACTGTGCCTTTTCCGCCATTCAGCTGTTTACCGCCCGCTCTTACGGCTACAGCGTCTCGCTCACCATGTAGTTGAGTTGCTCCCACTCTTGCGGTGCAGCGATAGGCGGCTGCCACAGGACTCTTAAAATGGCGGCCGGCTCTTCGGATTTTGGCCTGGTCCAGTAAAATGGCCCTGGGACACCTTGGAACTCGGACGCTTGTCTGCCAGGGCTTGGGTCCCATTCTCGAAAGCGTCCCCTCAGCCTTGAAGATTGTACAAAAGTCTTGGGGGCCCTCGACTCCCGCAGGCTTCCGGTGGGGAGCGGCTGCCATGATTGCTTGCGGAATGGCCACGACCGAGCTACGAGATGGTGGTGCTCTCATGGTGACGCCAGCTTCAGTCTGAAACATCCAGAAACAAGGTGGGGCTTTCATCGTTTGGGAAAAAAAATGTTTTAATCCAATGAAAAGTGTTATTTTTAGGTCACATGACCTAGTCTTACATCATTAGGAAAACAAAAGTAAAATGAACCAATGAAAAGTTTTATTAACAAGTCACATGACCTGTTATGCTTACGTTACGCGCTGCGCGGCGCGCTCTGGATCGTTTCCGGGAAGCTGCGCCTTGCGCACCGGAGCACTTCCGGGTGCGCTAACGCGGCGCGTCATATGACGCATTACGCGACAACGCAGGTCCAGAATATAGTCAAAATGTCTTCACCAACCAGCGGTCGGAATACAACCGCTTTCAGCAGTCCAAAAAGTTCTGTTAAATCTTAAGAGCGGGAGCAACTCAACTACATGGTGAGCGAGACGCTGTAGTCGCAAGAGCGGGCGGTAAACAGCTGAATGGCGGAAGAGGCACAGAGTACCAAAAGCGGGCGGAATGGCAACTAAAACGGTAAAGGGGCGCCCCACTACAGCGTGTCTTCAGGTCAAACGGATTGTGGGACAAGGTCCAGAATGGAAGAGTCATCAAAAGGCAAAAAATTCCGCCGGACCCCGGGAGCTGGCCGCCTATGTTGGGGGCGATCTCAGGCCACACCAGGGCAACACGACTTGGGGAGGGGGCAGGAGCCAAGCGCCCCCTCCCAGTCCGCGCCATCTCACCGCCCCTCGGGGGCCTCTGTCAAGCGGTTTAGGGAGGCACCGTATCACATTGTTTTCCAATGCAGTCAGGTCCACAAACGGACCCCACTTACTTTGAATACTGAAGCTGCAGCGGGTGCAAATAAGGTTTAGACAGTGTTACAAGCGCTGCTTAGAACTCTGAAGTATGGCACTCAACATCCAGAACTTATGCCATTTGTGTAAGGCAGTGACATCGAAGCAACTCAGGGACTAAAAGCATGAACGAACACTCACGTATGAAAATCTTATTTGGGGAAGGGGCAGGATCCAAACGCCCCCTCCCAGTTCGCGCCACTACACCGTATGTAGAAAATCTGAAGCCATCGTTCTACAAACTCTCAACGCTTGCTATCAGTGCATGAGTTTCATGCTCGATCGATTGAGCTAGCCGGATCGGGCAACAAAAAGTATAAAATAGTTATGTAAAAAGTTATTTAATAAAATGTTTTACCCTGTTTCTTTGCTGGTGTGTTGTCTATATTTATAATATTTGCATAGGGTTTGTCGTTATTTTGGGCGGGGTGGGTGACGGAGCCGAGCTGTCTTGCAGCCCTCATGGTGTGGAGCTCAGTTCATTTCACTATTTTCGTATTTCTCATGAAGGGTTGTTCCTAATGTTTGTATTTTAGCGAGGTCAAAAAGAGATCCAATTAGTGGTCTACTGATTTTGCACGATTACTTTTATTTTTTTACACGATTTTTCACTATCTGCAAAGACTAAACAGAGTATTGCGACTTTGTGCTTGTTTGTAAATAGAGAATGATCCAAAGAGAACCAATTCTAAAACAGTAAATGCTTGGATAACAATCAATCAAATGGAGAGACAAGCAGGTACGACGGACTACAACGGGGGTAAAGGTCTGCGTTAACTACCCTTCACTATCTGCAAAGAGAGAGTACTACTAAGAGAAAAGAGGGGAGTGGGGGGGGGAAGCGTTCAAAGCACATGAGCGTGCATAAACACGAAAACGTTTTTACCTATCACGTACTTGACATTTGACAGCTTTTGATATTTGCTATTAAAAAACCATTGAAATTCACAGAAAAAACCATAGGTTATAGTCCATATATAGTTAGGAATTTGCATTTACAAAACCTTGAAAATTCAATGAAAAAACCATTGGTTATAGAACATATATAGTTAGGAATTTGCATTTACAAAACCTTATTTTACTTGCATAAAACCATTGAAATTCCATATATAGTTAGATGCGCTAACTATATATCGCGCACCCGCAATCCACTGCTGATGATGTCACATATTACATCATTCATGACATGGTTAGTGACATCACTGATGACATCACTGATGACATCTCAAATGACATCACTGATAAAATCACTGATAACATCTCATTTGACATGACTGATCACATCACTGATGATATCATTCATGTGATAATACCATGAACCTCTTCAGACTCTAATATAACCTTAGATACAATCAGTGTAAACAGACAGTCACAGACTGTCACTCATCCATGGAGTTACTCACACACCTAGTCAGTTATGCAAAAAATCAATCACACCTCCATTTTCTCAACTATACAGTTATACACACCTTACTTATTCAAACATATACTAACACATATTTACTTTACTCTCTTATACAATCCCTGATACATGTTCACAATGATCCATACAGCCACTCACACATTCACTGGCTCTTAAACACAGTAATTTATATATGTCAACTCTCGCATGTACTGTGTTTTACATATGTACTTACTTTGACATGTAGCATTGAGATATCCATTCACTCACCAATACACTCATGCACACAGTCAACCACCCATACAGCTGTTTCCACATGCAGTTTTGAACCCATACATATAGTGAATCAACTACTCACACATCTATGCACAGAGTCACACACCTCCCAGCCACCCATACACACACACTCAGTTTCCCATACAAATACTTGGACAACCAATGAATAACCCATAAAGTTACTCATATAGCTACTGATCAACATATGCAGCAGTTTGTAGAACAACAGATATAATGATGCACAAATTAAAACAGTTTAGTCACTAACCCATGCACTCAGTGAGACACATTTAATCACTCACTCATACAGTCAGTCATGCACCTACTAAATCCTTCATCCAGACACTTATACATCCACTCATTCTTCAATATGTAAGACACATTTTAACTTTACAGAAACATACAATCACTGGATGTTGTCATCAGTGATGTCATTTGAGATGTCACCAGTGATGTCATCAGTGATGTCACTAACCATGTCATGAATGATGTAATATGTGACATCATCAGCAGTGGATTGCGGGTGCGCGATATATAGTTAGCGCATCTAACTATATATGGAATTTCAATGGTTTTATGCAAGTAAAATAAGGTTTTGTAAATGCAAATTCCTAACTATATATGTTCTATAACCAATGGTTTTTTCATTGAATATATATATATATACACACACACACATATTACCTACTGGCGGTTGCCAGTAGGTATATATAGTTAGGATTTTTTTCCTATGGGATTTTTGAAAATTCTATGTCGAATAACTTTGGCGTTTGTAGACGGAATTGGCTAAAATTTTCAGAAAAATGGCACATTTTGTTTCTGAGCAGCCCCTGAAAATTTGGGGGGGTTTCGTCAGGGGGGGGCCGAGAAAAAAGGGGGTCCCAAAACGCGTTTTTCCCATTCATTTTTCCATAGGGCGGTTGGAATCACTTTTAGCTCGAACGGCTGAATGGATTTACACGAAACTTGGCAAAATTGTAGATATGGTTTGCCCGACGTGCCTTTGCTATGTCTCAATATATGTGCTCCAGTGGATTTTGAGAAATTAACGTTTTTAAAAACAGATATATCTGTGACAGCGGTCCGGTTAGCGCCCCGGTTCGCGTACCTGACGCGTAACGCAACTTCGCGAAGCGAAGCTGATTGGCTGTCGGGTGTCTGTCAACATTCGAAACAGTCCAGAGCGGCCGCCATCTTGTGTCTCGGTAGGATCGAGACACAAGATGTGGCAAAAACAAAGGGGGAAATGAGCATAAGGGGGCAGAGTACATCCTCCCTTGATGAGGGGGCTTTAAAAGGGCCTCGCGGGGTTAAAAAATAATAATTTTTATATCGTTTTTTTTGCGGGGGAGCGCTCGGTACGCACACCGGGAAGCGGTCCGGGAAGCGTAATATTGGGAAAATAGGATGAAAGAATGTTCAAATATTGTATGTTTATTGATTGTTCTTTTTTTTTTTTTAATTTAAGTACCATTATGTAGGTACCAATGCAGAGTCTAAAAACTAAAAATACATTGTTTCCTTTGTAGATATCTTGCATGTTGTTTCAGAAGTTATTGTGGTATATGGAATTCATAGCGTGGTCTGTCAGGAAAGCAGAAACACCATGGAGGCAGGAGATGATAAAGAGATGTTAAATACACATTGGAGATGATATAGTGGAAGAAAGGAAGTAACTATGAGCAAACTTAAAGTTGCACAGTATATTTAAAGTCTAATTTTACATTATAATCAATTTGCTACTAGCTTAAAAAATACATATAAAAATGAATAATGTCTCAAACAATTTTTGAATTATTATATATAAATTTATTTTTCTGATTTGTTTTCAAAATTAAAAAGAACTTCTAATAATTCTTTGTCAGAATTTGTCTCATTTTCAATTAGGAAATCCACAGATTCAACACATTGCAGAAGTTCGATGTCCAGTGATTCATCAAAGAATTCTGATTCATTTTCTGTATCTTGGTTGCATTCTGCAACAATATCCACGTTATTTTTTTTCTATCCTTCCATTTTTGTGCTGTAAAATGAAATTTTAAAAAAATATATCAGTACAGATAGGGCACTGTTGGGTTTAAGTACAGACAGGTAGTTTGGTTTTTTAAACAGTGATTTTTTCTTTGGGCAGTGTATGGTATCAGACTGGAAGTAGAAATATCAAAACATTTATGTGATAAAGTCTAAGTCAATTCTTAATTATACAAGACAAGCCTAACTCCATCCATAACTAAAACAGAGAAGTCTATCTTATTCTATAAGTATTACAGAGGGATAGTATATAACTATCAGAAAATGTTTTCCTAATTAACTTAAAGTACAGAACATACTTCAGTTTTTAAAATAGCATCTTACCTTTCAAATAGAAGTTTAAGTTCTCAGTTGAAATGCACTTGATATGTACTTCTGGAAGTAGTAGTCAAAATGGCTGTGTTTCTCTCTCTTTCTTTATATATATTCAGGTACATAACCAATCAAATGTCATGAAATAATAGAAGATATTGAAAGTAGCATTTTGATTGGTTGTCAATTCTAACACTTCATAAGTGTTTTTGTTAGGTAATTTACCTCAGGATATTTAGTGAGGCTTACAGCATAATTTTCTCAATGGAATTCCATCAAATTTGGTGAAATGGTAGGGACTGCTATGTAGTAGGGGCTATTCTATATTTGATGAAAGTGTCTGTAGTGTTTTTTCTGTAAATTACTTTCCCACTTTTTTTTATCGAGCGCTTACCAGTGTGCTCCCCGGTACGCGAACCGGCAGCGTTACGGGAGTCCTCCATTTTGAGTATCGGTAGAATTGAGACACAAGATGGAGGACAAACAATGTTCGGAATGGGTAAAAGGGGACACGGTAGACACTTTGTGACCCTCTAGGTTTTCGGAGGGGGGATTAGGATGCTGATACATGCAAAAATAAAAATAAATAAAAATTAAAAATTTCGCGGGGGGAGCGCCCGGTACGCGCACCGGTAAGCGAACCGGGGAGCGTACTTTGGTGAAAAAAAAAAAAGTAAAAAAAAGATAAACGTTTTGAATAATCAGAGGTAGGGTAGCTCTGAAAAGAGCTATTGGGTTCTGTCGCTAATTTAGGTATCTACAAGTATGTTCCAATGCACACTTTCAAATAAAGGACGAATATTCTATTCCCTTCATCGGGGAAGTGCACAACATCTCTTCTGTAGATGTCTTGAATGTTGTAACGCAATAATATTTACTATTATAAAACCATTGAAATTCACTGAAAAAACCATAGGTTATAGACTATATATAGTTAGGAATTTGCATTTACAAAACCATAAAAATTCACTGAAAAAACCATAGGTTATAGACCATATATAGTTAGGGATTAGCATTTACAAAACCTTATTTTACTCGCAGAAAACCATTGAAATTCGCATATATAGTTAGTTGCACTAACTATATATCGCGCACCCGCAATCCACTGCTGATGATGTCACATACTACATCATTCATGACATGGTCAGTGACATCACTGATGACATCACTGTTGACAACTCAAATGACATCACTGACAACATCACTGATGACATCATTCATGTGATAATACGATGAACCTCTTCAGACTCTAATATAACCTTAGATACACTCAGTGTAAACAGACACTCACAGACTGTCACTCATCCATGGAGTTACTCACACACCTAGTCAGTCATGCAAAGAATCAATCACACCTCCATTTCCTCAACTATACAATTATACACACCTTACTTATTCAAACATATACTAACACATATTTACTCTCTTATACAATCACTGATACAAGTTTACAATGATCCATACAGCCACTCACACATTCACTGGCTCTTATGCACAGTTATATATATATGTTGTTGTTGTATAGCTTTATTTCGAAATGTTTCATTTCATAAAAGCATTACAGTAAAAATCAATGTGAGCATAAAACAGTTGTGTCAACTCTCACATGCACTGTGTTTTACATATGTACTTACTTTGACATGTAGCACTGTAATATCCATTCACTCACCAATACACTCATGCACACAGTCAACCACGCATACAGCTGTTTCCACATGCAGTTTTGAACCCATACATCTAGTGAATCAACTGGTCACACATCTATGCACAGAGTTATACACCTCCCAGCCACCCACACACATACTCAGTCTCCCATACAAATACTTGGGCAACCAATCAATAACCCATATAGTTACTCATATAGCTACTGATTAACACATGCAGCAGTTTACAGAACAACAGACATAATGATGCACAAATTAAGACAGTTTAGTCACTAACCCATGCACTCAGTGAGACACATTTAATCACTCTCTCATACAGTCAGTCATGCACCTACTAAAACCTTCATCCAGACACTTATACATCCACTCATTCTTCAATATGTAAGACATATTTTAACTTTACAGAAACATACAGTCACTGGATGATGTCATCAGTGATGTCATCAGTGATGTCACTGACCATGTCATGAATGATGTAATATGTGACATCATCAGCAGTGGATTACGGGTGCGCGATATATAGTTAGTGCAACTAACTACATATGCGAATTTCAATGGTTTTGTGCGAGTAAAATAAGGTTTTGTAAATGCTAATCCCTAACTATATATGGTCTATAACCTATGGTTTTATCAGTGAATATATATATATGTAGATATATATTTTATGCCAGGAATAAAACTTACCTGCTGCATTCATCCTGTGGGCTCGCCTGATTTCCTGTCCTCTGGATCTCTGCTCTGAAATATTTATATATATATATATATATATATATATATATATATATATATATATATATATATATATATATATATATATATATATATATATTACCTACTGGCAGTCGCCAGTAGGTATATATAGTTAGGATTTTTTCTCTATGGAACTTTTGAAAATTCTATGTCTAATAACTTTGGCGTTTGTGGACGGAATCGGCTGAAATTTTCAGGAAAATGGCACATTTTGTTTCTGATCAGCCCCTGAATATTTGGGGGGGTTTCGTCAAGGGGGGGCCGAGAAAAAAGGGGGGTCCCAAAACACGTTTTTCCCATTCATTTTTCCATAGGGCCTTTGGCCTCACTTTTAGCTCGAACGGCTGAATGGATTTACACGAAACTTGGCAAAATTGTAGGGACTGTTTGCCCGATGTGCCTTTGCTGGGTCTCAATATATGTGCTCCAGTGGATTTTGAGAAATTAACGTTTAAAAAAACAGATATATCTGTGACAGCGTCCTAGATAGCGCTCCAGATCGCGTACTTTTCGCGTAACGGAGCTTTGCGAAGCGAAGCTGATTGGCTCTCCGGTGTCTGTCAACATTCTAAACAGTCCGTAGCGGCCGCCATCTTGTCTCTCGGTAGGATCGAGAGACAAGAGGAGGAGAAAAACGAAGGGGGAATTTAATGAAAGGGGGAAAGGTAGACCCCTCTTGACCCCCTAGGAATGATGTTGGGGTTATTAAAGGGTCCTGTGGGGCAAATAATAAAAATTTGATTTTTCGCGGTAGAAGCGCTTCTCGGTTCGCGAACCGGGTCGCAAACTGGTAGCGAAACGTGAATTCGCCATTTTGTGTTTCGATTTAATTAAATTACTAGGTATAAGGGGGTACGGGAGACGTATCCTGACCCCTTATGTTTTCTGAGGGTGGCTGAGGAGGCTCATATATGTTGATACATGTCTTCCAGCGGCTGTGCGTGAGCGTTTTTTTTTTTTGCTGCGTGACGTCTGTTAACGTTCGATTCGATGGAAATCAGGAACTGTTGACCGCCATTTTGTCACTGCGAGTAAATATTTTGTTAAAAATAATTGTTATAAATGAATCCTTATTGATAAACATTGTCTGCGCCATCTTGCCTTTTTTGCAATGCCACACTTTTGTTGAGCACGGCAGCCATTTTAGATGCCTTGATCAGACCCACTCTCTGCACGCCGCCGATCCTCAGCATGGCTCCCCACCCTCGCAAGCATCTCCCCCACGCACTGGTTACCCCCGCTCTCTCTCTCATGCATGGGCCAGAAACCTCCTCCCATCTGCGCTGTTCTTCTCTGAGAATCACACCCTGTGCCCGCCCGACACCTCCCTTTCACCCTATTCACTACCGCACCCTCTGACACTCCTCTTCCTCTGTGTCCGATTGTCCAGGCCGGTCCCAGGCTATCACCTAGCCCTGCAGATGTAGTTTATGGCCCCAGCTGTAGAGAATCACCCCTCTTCAAAGGAGTTACAGTAGATCTGTCACAGCACACGCGTTCCTACTATCTGATAACCATCCTGTATTGTGCTTGGGGAGGGGATTCTCACTGTGAGGGTGTGTGGGTCCGAGCCTGAAGCGGAAGATTCCAGGGATGCCTCTTTGTACATCAAAGTTATTACAATTATGTGTCACATTAAAAATATATAGCACTCCAACAAAGTAGTAGGATTATAACACTTTAATAACTTATAAATATATACAACGCAACAAAAACAGTAAATACATTTAAAAAAAAAATTGAAAAAAGAAGCAACAATGGTCAGTAGCTGTGTTTTGTGCGAATAGTCCCAAGGCAGCACAACGTGCTGAGTTCTGGACGGCACCCAGGTGATGTTACCTGGGTGCCGCACTGGTTTTTGGTATCCTACAATGCAGCTCCGAAAAACGGCGTGGGGCGTCCCGGGGGGTGCGGGGGGAGGCCTCCTCAGTAGCGGTCTGTTGCGCGAATAGTCCCAAGGCAGCAGAACGCGCTGAGATGTGGATGGCACCCAGGTGATGTCCAGTAAGTTGCCGCACTAGTTTTGGCATCCTACAATGCTGCTCCGAAAAAAGGCGTGGGGCGCCCCGGGGGGCGGGTAGGGGGGGGAGGCGGCATGAACGGGCCTCCCCAGGTGGAGGCTCGTCTGCTGTACTGGGGCGCCCCTTTACCGTTTCAGTTGCCATTCCGCCCGCTTTTGCTACACTGTGCCTCATCCTCCATTCAGCTGTTTACCGCCCGCTCTTGCGACTACAGCGTCTCGCTCACCATGTAGTTGAGTTGCGCCCACTCTTGCGGTGCAGCGATAGGCGGCTGCCACAGGACTCTTAAAATGGCGGACGGCTCTTCGGATTTGGGCCTGGTCCACTAAAATGGCCCTGGGACACCTTGGAACTCGGACGTCCCCTGAGCCTTGAAGATTTTACAAAAGTCTTGGGGGACCCCGACTCCTGCAGGCTTCCGGTGGGGAGCGGCTGCCATGATTGCTCGCGGAATGACCACGACGGAGCCACGAGATGGTGGTGCTCTCATGCTGACGCCAGCTTCAGTCTGAAACATCCAGAAACAAGGTGGGGCTTTCATCGTTTGGGAAAAAAAAATGTTTTAATCCAATGAAAAGTGTTATTTTTAGGTCATATGATCAAGCCTTCCATCATTAGGAAACCAAAAGTAAAATGAACCAATGAAAAGTTTTATAAACAAGTCACATGACCTGTTATGCTTACGTTACGCGCTGCTATAAAAAGCGTAGAAAATCCGTTGGCACGTGAGGCGGCGTCAGTAGCGGACCGATGTGGGAATAGGCCGAAGGCAGCACAACGCGCCAAGATCCGGGTGGCACCGAGGTGGTGTCCAGCAAGTTGCCGCACTGGTGTGGCCATCCTACAATGCTGCGCCGAAAGTCGGTGTGGGGCGCCCTGTTGGCCTGTGAGGTTGCGTCAGTCAGTGGGGGCTGTTTGAGGATCTGACTGCATTGGAAAGCAATGTGATGCTGTGCGTCGCCCCCAAGATGGAGGCTCCTTGGCTGCAGTGGGGCGCCCCTTGGTGTTTCACTCGCTATCCAGCTGAGTTGCGTCCGCACTTGCGGCTACAGTAGGCCGAAGGCAGCACAACGCGCCGAGATCTGGATGGCACCGAGGAGGTGTCTAGCAAGTTGCCGCACTGGTGTGGCCATCCTACAATGCTGCGCCGAAAGTCGGCGTGGGGTGCCCCGTTGGCCTATGAGGTGGTGTCAGTAGCGGACCGATGTGTCAATAGGTCGGAACCAGCACAAGGCGCCAAGATCCGGATGGCACGGAGGTGGTGTCATAGTTGAGAGTTCTGAGCAGCGCTTGTAACACTGTCTGAAGCTTATTTGCACCTGCTGCAGCTTCACTATTGCCCTGGCGTGGCCAAAGATCGCCCATGACATAGGCGGCCGGCTCCCGGGGTCCGGTGGAACTTTTTTCCTTTTCCTTTCTGCATCTTGTCCCACAATCCGTTTGACCTGAAGACACGACCAGGTCCCTGAATGTGTGCAGGGGGACGCTATTGATTGAATCAAAATGGCGGCTTCACACAAAGCTGACTCAAGCGTTGCTGCTGATGCTATACAGACAAAAACTGGTTTTCAGTTTGTACATTCTTCAGGATTTTTCCATCCAAGGCTGGTTGAGAGTTTGTAGAACAATGGCTTCAGATCTTGCCCTCCCCTCTTTTGACTGATGGTTCTTGTTGCCTATCTCTTCTGTTGTCATTTAACTGAACCTTTTTTGACTGCCGAAAGGGGTTCTGGTCCGACCGCTGGTTGGTGGAGACATTTTGACTATATCCTGGACCTGCCCGGCCTCGCCCAAAATGGCGCCGGTATAAATGGGACTCGTAACTCCTTGTTGTGTACTGGTTGCACAACCTTGATATCACGAGATAGGTATGCAGTTTTGAAGCACATGGCGGGCGGGGACGAGAATTGATTGAATATTTCGACATCCCTATTGATATTAAGTTCTGATGTGTTATTGATTACTGTACTATTGAAAGTTCGAATTAACGTCACCCATGGTACTTGCCCGCAAATGTATATCTAGATAATTTTATTGTAAGTGGCCCTGTCGTATTTTAATTACAAAATGTACGTCCACCGATTCCGCAACTGTTAGACACCTTAGTTCTTGCAACCTAATGGCCCGCTCGTTACGTTCCTCTACAGTGTAAATGTCTCCTCATCATATATGATTCCAGTTTGCTCCGTGGCCGGCCCACGTGGTTATAGGCCCGTATTTGTATACTGACATTTTCACAATAAAGGTTTTTAAAACAAAACATGGTAGTAGTATTTACATTGGTAAAGTTTTTAATTTTAGTCACTGTTTTCGAATCAGTAAAAGCAGTCCAATTACATGACGGATAAAAGGTATAATACGCAGGAACGCAGTAAAGATAAATGGTCAAGGGCTGTTGTGTTTTCTACTCCTGCAACATAAAGTGATCGATAAGAATCTGATATTCAGGCGTATCGGCGACTAAGACAGCAGGCCGAGCATCTTTTGCTCAACAGCTCCGTCAGGGACGAAGAAACGCCCTTTTTCTAGAAAAAGGAATATATTTTACTTGCAGGACAGTTGTAAATTTTCCGGGAAAGTACATTAGCCTGGAACATTATAACATATATGTTTATGAAAAAATAATGTTCGGAAGCAATAAAAAGCGTAATTTTTAGGTCATATGACCAAGCCTTTCATCATTAGAATAACAAAAGTAAAATGAACCAATGAAAAGTTTTATTAACAAGTCACATGACCTGTTATGCTTACGTTACGCGCTGCGCGCCGCGCGCCGCGCGCCGCGCCCCGGATCGCTTCCGGGAAGCTGCGCTTTGCGCACCGGAGCACTTCCGGGTGCGCTAACGCGGCGTGTCATATATGTAAATGTAAATGTATGTAAATGTATAGGCATTTATATAGCGCACTACTTACCCGTAGGGTCCCAAGGCGCTTCGACCGCTGCGAAACCCTTCCTGGCTTCCCTGAGAGATGGTCCCTTAATGGGTATCTCCAGGGTGAGACCAGGCATCCCCGGCGGTCTGGTGGGGCCGTTAGTGAAGATGAGGCAAGCTAATGCCCAGAGTTGCCGAGTGTGAACGCTGATCAGAGTGGGCACCGAGGCGAGAGAATTATCGAGTCCGCTGAGCCTGGTCCAGAAACCTGCCGCGCCGGGAATCGAACCCTGGTCCCGGGCCGTCCTCTGCTCTCGGGTCTGCCGCCTCTAACCAGTGAGCCACACTACTTCACTTATATAACGCATTACGCGACAACGTAGGTCCAGAATATAGTCAAAATGTCTCCACCAACCAGCGGTCGGAACACAACCCCTTTCAGCAGTCTAAAAAGTTCTGTTAAATGACAACAGAAGGGACAGGCAACAAGAACCATCAGTCAAAGAGGGGAGGGCAAGTTCTTCCCTACCGGGTCACGTTGGGGCGCTACCGGAACTGATCGAATTGGTAGTCTACAGTGTTTCTGGATGTTTCAGACTGAAGCTGGCGTTAGCATGAGAGCACCACCAGTCGTGGCCATTCCACGAGCAATCATGGCAGCCGCTCCCCACCAGAAGCCTGCGGGAGTCGGGGCCCCCAAGACTTTTGTAGAATCTTCAAGGCTCAGTGGACGCTTTCGAGAATGGGGCCCAAGCCCTAGCAGACAAGCGTCCGAGTTCCAAGGTGTCCCAGGGCCATTTTAGTGGACCACGCCCAAATCTGAAGAGCCGGCCGCCATTTTTAGAGTCCTGTGGCAGCCGCCTATCGCTGCATCGCAAGAGCGGGAGCAACTCAACTACATGGTGAGCGAGACGCTGTAGTCGCAAGAGCGGGCGGTAAACAGCTGAATGGCGGAAGAGGCACAGTGTAGCAAAAGCGGGCAGAATGGCAACTGAAACGGTAAAGGGGCGCCCCACTACAGCGTGTCTTCAGGTCAAACGGATTGTGGGACAAGGTCCAGAATGGAAGAGTCATCAAAAGGCAAAAAGTTCCGCCGGACCCCGGGAGCCGGCCGCCTATGTCGGGGGCGATCTTAGGCCACACCAGGGCAACACGACTTGGGGAGGGGGCAGGAGCCAAGCGCCCCCTCCCAGTCCGCGCCACCACACCGTATGTTGAAAATCTGAAGCCATCATTCTACAAACTCTCAACCAGCCTTGGATGGAAAAATCCTGATGAATGTACAAACTGAAAACCAGTTTTTGTCTGCATAGCATCAGCAGCAACGCTTGCTATCAGAGTGCATGAGTTTCATGCTCGATCGATTGAGCTAGCCGGATCAGGCAGCAAAAAGTATAAAATAGTTATTTAATAAAATATTTTATCCTGTTACTTTGCTGGTGTGTTGTATATATTTATAATATTTGCATAGAGTTTATCGTTATTTTGGGCGGGGTGGGTGGCGGAGCTGAGCTGTCTTGCAGCCATCATGGTGTGGAGCTCAGTTCATCTCATTAGTTTCGTATTTCTCATGAAGGGTTGTTCTTAATGTTTCTATTTTAGCGAGGTCAAAAAGAGATCCCATTAGTGGCCTACTGATTTTGCTCGATTACTTTTGTTTTTTTACACGATTTTTCACTATCTGCAAAGACTAAACAGTATTGCGACTTTGTGCTTGTTTGTAAATAGAGAATGAACCAAAGAGAATCAATTCTAAAACAGTAAATGCTTGGATAACAATCAATCAAATGGAGAGACAAGCAGGCACGACGGATTACAACGGGGGCAAAGGCCTGCGTTAACTACCCTTCATTATCTGCAAAGAGAGAGTACTACTAAGAGAAAAGAGGGGGGGGGCAGCGGTCAAAGCACATCAGCGTGCATAAACACGAAAATGTTTTTACCTATCACGTACTTGACATTTGACAGCTTTTGATATTTGCTATTAAAAAACCATTGAAATTCACTGAAAAAACCATAGGTTTTAGCCCATATATAGTTAGGGATTAGCATTTACAAAACCTTAATTTACTCGCACAAAACCATAGAAATTCGCATATATAGTTAGATGCAATAACTATATATCGCGCACCCGCAACCCACTGCTGATGATGTCACATATTACATCATTCATGACATGGTCAGTGACATCACTGATGACATCACTGATGACATCTCCAATTCAGTGAATATATATATATATATATATATATATATATATATATAGATATTGTAGTATCCTAGTATCGTTAATGTCACACCCTTTTCACCACCTGCTCAGCCGATCGAATGTTGCAGTGATGATGTGCTTAGGAATGTTGGGAGCAGCATGCTGGCTGCTCCTGGTGGGGCTCATCTACATATCTTGTAACCTACTACGATAAATCATCTTGAATTACATCAACCTGCTTGGACCTCGTTACTACAATTATATATATACCAATAACATAAAATCTATAAAAAACAACCATTCTAATTAAATGAAAGCATTAAACTATTTAAAAATCTTCAAATTTAGTAAACATTGGTTTTCAAATTACAACTATTAATAGTTAAAAATATTATAATTTCAAATAAGCAAACATAATAATATAAATTATAATAATACAAAATAAAAGATAACATTTAATACACAATGGGGTCTATTAGGATGGCGGGTGGATTACCACCACTCATATGGTGGTGGCAATCTGCCCACCTTACATTTCCCCCCCCCACCATATTACAATGGCGGTGGGGACCAAGGCGGACGGAAAGACCGTCCACCAGTTTTCCGGCGGTAGGCAAGCCGCCTGATTGCCTACCAGGTGGAAAAGACCTGCAATATGGTGGCGGTGCCTTCCAGGCACCGCCATCCATATTACGATGATGGTGGTGTCATGACTTTCCATGGCGGAGACTCCGCCATGGAAAGGCATGCAGTCTTTTCTTTGGGGCACGTTGCAGGCCCCAAGGGGGATAGTGGGGTGGGTGGTTGCACTTGGGGGTACCCATGGTAATGATTACACAATACCATTATAATGATTTCAACAATTGATAGCATATCAACATGAATGAAAGGAGTACCAACTAAATCTGGATATATTTACAAAATAGATCTGTTTTTTATTGATGATAATATTAGAAAGTTCATTTAATTTAAAACAGAGAAGGGTCCCATACAAACTCAATCATTCATCTTCATTCATACATCAAAAAGCTAGTGTACATTAAAGTTGGCAACTATTCTACATTTCAGATGAAAACAATGATAACAGTTTCAAGTTTTAATGAGGGAAAAACAATGTGGCACGCAAGTAATAATTTCTTGCATTCGACGCGTGTTTCGGCACTTAGCTGTGCCTTTGTCAGGAAAATGGGCCACAGAAGATCAGGGTTGGCTTCTGTAAAAAGAACATTACATATATGATACGTGGTTCTCCAAATTAGTGACAAACTGCTTTCCGCCATGAAGGCATGCATTATTTGTTGTTTGCATTCAGAAGTTAAAAGGCAGTGAATCAGATCAGAACAACTCAATACATGTGAGTTGATGATAGTAAGAATGATTACACGAGTGATGATATTATGCGGGAAGCAATTAGATTAAAGACCAAGGGTGGACTAAGAGATAGAAGCCATCACATAAGTTGAATAGTTTAGATCACAATTGTGTCACCCAGTGAACATGTCTCCATGTGTGTTCGTAATTATTTCCAAAAATTGACCTTAAATCTATTGATTGGACGATTAATGCGATCCCCTTTGATTGGCTGTTAGCTGTGAGGCCCTTCTTGCCTATTAGTAAAAGATGGATATACACTAGAGGGGTATAAAGACTTTCATTAGTGCTGTTATTTTGCTTCTAACCTCATCAATGCTTGAGATATTCTTCTCCTGTGCTGGGCCATAATAGAACTGGGTGTGGTCGTGACGAGCTCAGCTCGTCATGAGCACACAAGCACCGTGCCTCATCACGAACTGAGCTCGTCATGAGCATCGAAGGGGTTAAATCGTGTGACAGTCATTGAATATTATAGGTACCTGAGTTGTAGTTATTCTGGTACAGGATATTGTTCTTTAATTTATGCTTTCTAGCTTTATATCCCTGATTATGGACATACCTGGCATCGAATAGCAAAATTTTCCTTCATAAAACTATAAGCAAAATAAAGCAAATGTATCAATTACAGAAAGCTGTATTGCACTAGCTAAATGATAGACTGGTTAGTCAAATACTGTGGTGTATATCTGTAATTTATTTTAATATTAATAATCTTTAAATGAGACCTAGTTAGGTGTATCAAATTGCCAATAGTCAAGGCAAGGAAATACCCAAGGTTCCCTATATGGTGCATTGGATGATTTATGTTGCACTGTAAGCTTGCAAGCATTTAATTCTGACCTGCAGTGCATGCATAGCTGACAAGCTCTCAGGTGAATGAAACGCGCTTTTATAGCTTGCTTCGTCGGGTTGGTTTGGATGGTATTGGACCCTTGGAAAGCCTGTGCCCGCTACTATGTCTGCAAAGGTACAACAACACATTTGTCATGCTCAGCTTGGTGTGACATGCATTTATTAAGCTTATGCTTAAAACTTTGCAGAAATTACAATTATTTTATTCCGTTCTTGAAAAAACTGCTAGAAAAACAGAACTTGTAGTGAGTTTCATTTAGAGTGTCAGTGATGTTGTAAATGAACTTCATTTAAAGGAGCAGCTATTTACTTCAAGACATGGAACTAATTGTCATCCATAAATGGTGCATTGCATAATTTTTTCAGCGGTCTAAGCTTTAATGAATTTAACACATTCACATTTATTGCTTCTTTGCCTCTTGGCAAAATGTTGTATGTTTAAAAAACCTATACGGTACAGGCAGGGTTATGAATTAAAACTGAGAACTGTCCTCTCAACAATCCATAACTCACATAACACACCCATCCCTTGTGTGTGCCCAAATCCTGCTGCTGATGGCCATGTCATCTCTGCCTCACTCTAACTTATTATTATTATTATTATTTTTAAATCAGGATTTTGGGATCCTGTTTAAATCAGAATTTGAGTAAGTCTCAAGGGAGATTGTGGAATTGAAACCTGAGTAAAATGGCCTAGCACTAAGCATGGTATAAAGGCTCGGATCCCAATTTAAATATATATGCACCTAACACACAACAAGAAACTTTCCCTAAAATCTCAGCAATGCTGCAATAGATGCTAAGTAACCTACTGATAGGACGAGAGCTGAACATATTCATGGACAACACAATTTATAGGATGCCCATGAGACAGGACAACCTAGGCACAGCCTCTGTCTACTTTAAAAATGGTTACAGTAGGTACGATTGATAGATGGCTCGAGGGAAACACACAGGGTCCACAAAGAGTACACCTTCTACTCCACAGCACATACATTCTATACCTGAATAGATCAATTTGTGATAGGAGATAATGAAATGAAATGAATTGAAAAATTCCACTTATATAGCGCATAACTGCCCGGAAGCCTCGCAGCGCTGGTGACTGATTACTGTGCTTGACTGCAGGGTAAAGTTAGTACGCTTTTGAAAACAGGTACGTTTTTAGATTTCTCCTAAATGACATCAAATTGTCATTTTGTCTAAGGGATAAAGGCAGGGAATTCCATGCCGTCGATGCTGAGCAAGTAAATGAACGGCCACCCCAGCGGGCTTTCTTGATTTTTGCCGTGGTTGCCAGGTGCAAAGAAGCCGAGCGAAGAGTTCTAGGCGGCACATAAGGCAGTACTAGGGGAAACAGCACTGCCGGGCCAGTTTGATGAAAGGATTTGTGCAGAATGCAGATGGCCTTGAACAATGTTCTTGCAGCCACTGGGAGCCAATGAAGCTCCTTTAGGGCTGTTCTGGCTGACTGCCAACGAGGAATGTTAAACAGTAAGCGCGCGGCACAATTTTGAGTGACTTGGAGTTTTTTTGTCACTGATGCCGGAGCCCCTAGATATAAAACGTTTCCATAATCCAGGCGAGAGAGTATCAGGGCCTGTACCATGACTCTTCTAGCCTGAAATGGAAGTAGGGGGAGCACTTTCCCGAGCATTTTCATTAGCCCTACGCATACGGAAGCTGTTTTTGTGGCTTGAACCGAAAAGTCCAGTGCTCTGTCCAGCCAAATTCCCAGACTCTTTATCTGGTCCTTTGGGGGAGGGGGGGTGCCGAGACATGAAGGCCAGTTCACCGACAGGAAGGTAGGAGAAGGGTTGCCTAGTAACATGATCTCGGTCTTCTCCCCGTTGAGTTTGAGATGGGAAAGTTGCATCCACTCAGCAACAGCCTCTAGACACGGACCCAAGGTGTTGGACGAACCCTCCTTGTGGTCCAAAGAGACCACAAGTTGGGTATCGTCAGCGTAGGTAACAATCCGCACACCATAAGGGAGAACTATCTTCTCTAGAGGCTGCATATAGACATTAAATAGTGTGGGGCTCAGGGAGGAGCCCTGAGGAACCCCACAGCTGAGCGGATGCTTAGATGATACCACATCGCCCTCAAAGACCTGGAAGAAGCGTTCCTCTAAAAAAGAGGTCATCCACTTCAGGGCCGCGCCCGACACCCCCATGCCTTTCAAACGATGTAATAGGGTGGCATGGTTAACAGTGTTGAACGCGGCACTGAGGTCCAACAGTATGATAGCAGTTTTTCCACCTTGATCCATTATTGCTCTGGCCGCCTCTTTGACTGCCAGAAGGGCGGTCTCAGTGCCATGCTGAGGACCGAATCCTGTTTGGGAGACCTGGAGAAGTTTGTTAGATTCCAAGTAGTCCACCAGTGTTTTATTGATATGTCTCTCCAACAACTTACTCAACCACGGAAGCAGCGAGATAGGGCGGAAATTGGATAAGTTGTTGGAATCCAAGTTCGTTTTTTTTAGCAAAGCCCTAACCCGCGCACATTTCCACGTAGAAGGGACAGAGTTGGCGGTAATGGAGATATTCAAAACCTCCAGCAAAGACGGGCGAATGGCGTCCATTGCTTTCACCAGGGTCTGGGGCGGGGCTGGATCGTTAGGGGATCCTGAGGTGACCTTCTGGACCAATGTGTCTAAAGCCTTAAAATCCAGGAGTGGAAACGTGGTCAAAGAGCATGATATATGCAAGTCTGAGTCAGAAGCAGAGGGAGTGGATATGTCATCGCCATTTGTCACAAATTGGGAGTAAATGGTCTGAATCTTCTGGGAAAAGAAGGAGGCGAGATTCTCACAGCGGGCCTGTAAACCCTCTGAAGGTGGTCTTTCAGATGGAGGGGATATCAGGGATTTAGCAATTTTAAAGATTTCCCGCGGAGCGTTGGCCGCCATACTAATTTTAGTTTCATAAAACTCAGCTTGGGCAAGTTTTATCTGGCTCTTATAGTGCCTTATTGCTGATCTATACTCTGAGCTCTTAAGTTGAGAGCGGTCCTTCCTCCATGCTCTCTCAGCTTTCCGACAAGCTTGTTTTAGCAGCCTAAGGGCGGGAGAGTACCATGGGGCAACTTTAGGTCTTTTTATTGTTTTCAAAAAACACTTCGGGAGGACTAGATCCAATGTGCTAGAGATCCAGTTATGGAAATTAAGGACAGCTAGATCAGGATTCGTCGTTTCCTGAGGCGGCTGTTTAGAGAGGGCCTGTTCCCATGTGTGAAGCGGAAGAGCATTCCATTTCCGACCCCAATGCTTATCGTGAGTTTGACCAGCAATAGGGGTATTAATAGACCATGTGAGAGGGACCAAGAAATGGTCCGACCATGGCAATGGCACCGGCGTTTCAGCAGAAAGCTCATCTAAATTGCTAAATATAGAATCCAAAAGATGGCCCCTGTTGTGTGTCGCCTGAAACCCCTTTTGCGTCAGGTTCATGGCCTGAAGGCTTAGTCGAAGATTATTAGCCGCGACATCCAGAGGGTCATCTAAATGCAAGTTTAGATCACCCAACAACGTGAAGTTGGCTGGGGTAAGCATAGAATTAGCGACCAAGTCCGTGATGTCGGAAATGAAGTCGCCTGGGGAGCCTGGTGGTCGATAGACTAGGATACCTGAAAAGGTAGTTGTGGGGGAAAAGTATAAAGAAAAATATAAGCTTTCACAAGTCAAGGAGTTTAAGAAGGTGACACGGCAGCTGTAAATATCCTTGTAAATAACAGCCAATCCCCCACCCCTGCCTAGCTGGCGATCAAGGCGTTTAATGGTATAGCCTTGGGGAATAGCCCAGACTGCAGCAGGGTCGTTTTGGAGCTGCAGCCAAGTCTCAGTTAAAAAGAGGGCATCAGGAGTGTGTTCCTCAATCAATAGTGCCAGTTCAGTATGGTGTTTAGGGAGTGAGCGACAATTAAGAAGCAGCATGTTTATAATATGTGAAGGCTGATGTTTACTAACTTGTTTGCCTCTAGTTAACGTTGGTAAGCTCCAATTACAGGACTTACAGTGTATTTTCGTGGGGTACGGAAGGACTGACTGCTTACAGCAGTGAATGAAGCTGGGACGTAGAACGTGCAGCGAAGAAGCACTGTATGACAGACGCTGACCTACCATAATGACTGGCCACGAAGCCTGAAGCGTCTGAACGCGGACTGGCGCAGACTGGCTTCTCTTTGGCGCGTCTGAGGCGCTACCGCTGCGCGTCACCGCTGCGCTAGAGAAGTAAGCTTATGAAGATTAGGAGGTGTGGGGAGACTAGACCGTCGCCCTTGTTAACATGTTCAGCCACCAAGGAGCGATCCGGCAGCCCTAGGCTTTCCTCCCTCCACACAAACAGCCTAAGATCGCTGCGGTGGACCGGGGAGTAGCGCAAACACTGACGGTATTTCAAGTGACTAATTAAGTGCACAAACAGTATTTAAAATTCAATATTCAAAAAATTTCAATGTTACCGTAATTAAACACACAGTTTTAAAATGCTTGTTCCAGATGCGACACTAGTGCACCCGTTAGCGCGATGGCAATCGTAATCAATCTCTCGAGCTTTGAACAGACCCGCCCTTTTGTAGTCAGGGAGGTGCGGGGAGACTAGACCGTTGCCCTTGTTAACATGTTCAGCCACCAAGGAGCGATCCGGCAGCCCTAGGCTTTCCTCCCTCCACACAAACAGCCTAAGATCGCTGCGGTGGACCGGGGAGTAGCGCAAACACTGACCGGGGAGTAGCGCAAACACTGACCGGGGAGTAGCGCAAACACTGACTAAATTGATGGGATCTCCAGCAGTCATAGAAATAGAGCAGGCTGCCTTTTCAGATCACACACCCATTACGTTAACCATTGACAAACAAAATTGCAGCCCTAAATTAAACACCTGTCAATTAGTATTTTCTTATTTCCTTCACGACCCAGTTACTAGGGCAGAGATAAGGTAAGAAATCAACTCCATAGGAAAGTTGAATATTACGTCTTATGGCTGAGTAGCCTTTCCATATAATATTATCACAATACCCTAAAGATGGTCCTTGGAATAAACCCTAATAAATCCTTAGCTGTGTCCTGGTAGAGTGGCAAAGAGCAGTCAGGCTTTACTATTGGAACATATGTTCAGCATTTGAGACTACCAACATGGACAATAAGTAATTGAAATAACTGGAGAGAAATCTGACACCAATGTATAAAACCATAGAGTGAATTTTTATCTTAATTTAGACAACAAAACAAATGGAATAGCATACATATAACCTGAGTTTTAGATTTGCGAAGCATTATTAAATCAGTGCAGAAAAATACGTAGCCAAAATAACATTGTGGTCAATGGCAAAATCCTCTAGTCGGTCTCTTGCAGGTCGAGTTACTAGGAACCCTTTATGGTCACGTGGGCCCCAGGACCCGACCACAACAGTCACATCAATTTTACCTAACACATGGAGTTCGGATGCAGAGTTGTTCTGGCTGTCCTTGGTGTTGAATGGGATCCTTGGGTGGTGCTGATTTTACCGCTTACACAATGTTGCAAGAACCAAAATGCAGGAACACAACAGATACACAGCTACTAAAGTCAGATGAGGTTTGCACGGTGTTCCCTGCAAAACCAGCATTGAGTGAGGGGGTCAGTCACAGGATTAGTGACCAGAAGTCTTGGCAGCAGTAATCACAACAAAATGTTTCTGGAACTTCACTGGGCCCTGGGAACTGAGGTAGCGGCCTGAAACTTCAGAACAGGCAGGACTACAACTTCCACAATGCAGTGGGCCACCTGGATTTGGGTGATCCAATGGAGAGCCTGATGGCCAGTGATTCTTATGATCCAGTGAGGGTTTGTACCTGCAGTTTGCAGGGGACTAGTGCCACTAGTCCATGGGAAACTGAGGGTGCTACTGGCTTCCTCTTTGGGAGTTTTGAGTCTTAGCCAAGAACGAGGGTTGTTCATTGAGCTCCAATGTCTGTTGTCTCAGGGACAAAGTATCCCTCTTTTGCTTTGGTGCTGTGGGCAAAGTCCTGTTGTCAGCGACACTGCTCTCTTCTTGGTCCTTCTTTGAAGTAAGTTGTTCAGTTCTGAGGTTCTGGTGTCAGGGGGTCCCTTAACTCCTAGATTTAGGCATGGGAGCTAGTAGCCAATTGGAAGCTAGTCCCTGCAGCAAATCCGCCCCTGAGGTGACAACAAGCGGGTCACCATTTCCACCCAGAACCCAAAATGTCTGCCCTGCTGAAGATGGTAGACATCTATTTTATGTTTACAGAGCAGGCTGCTCACCCTAGAGATGTGACTAGGCTTCTGGGAGTTGTACACCTTCGGCACACCTAATTTCCCACCTTGCCGGGCTGGAAGCATGCCTGGAACAAGGGATGTGCTCTGTCCTCCTTGAGGAAACAGTCCTGATGCATACCGCTCTGATGTGTCACTTCACTAGCCTGCTGGGGAGGTGTGAACTCCTTCCTGCCCAGCCTTTGTTCCTGACTCTTGGGAGTAATCACACTGCCTGACAGGAGGTCAGAATACTCTCTTGGCCATGGCAGGTGCAGGAAAGTGCGGGCTGGTCAGCCAGAGCACAGTGCATCTGTGGCAACCAGGTGGGTAACCTCTAAGGTGTCACATGGGTGCATGCCAGCCTTCCCTTGTCATTCAGAACAGGGGTGACTATAAGGACGAGAGATATTCCCAGCTGAATGATGGTGTCAGCTACAAGCCTGTCTCGAAAGATCCCACGAATGAGATTAGGAAACTTATACATACTGTTACTACGGAAGGGCGAGATGCAGGCTTCTTATCTGAACACGAGTACAACTACCTTAATAATACTCAATCACGTACCCCGACAATTTATACACTACCTAAGGTACATAAAAACATGGAGAAACCACTGGTGAGACCCATTATCTCTGGGTGTGGCTCCTTACTTGAGCCATTGTGCAAGTACATGGATGTTTTCCTAAAACCCTTGGCAGAAGGTACTGCAACCTATATTCGGGACACAATGGAAGTGATCAACATGGTAGAAGGTTTGGAATTTAATCCAGAAACACACATATTGGCAACCATTGATATCCAATCATTATATACGAGTATAACAGAAAGACATCCCCTTGAGATCATCAGAGAAACGTTGGAGAGAAGACCACAAACCTCCTATGTACCTACAGACTTTTTATTGAAATTAATTGAAGTAGCCATGATGTACAATTTTTTTACCTTCCAAAATAACTACCATATTCAAACGAAGGGTGTAGCAATGGGGGCGGCCTTCTCCCCTGATCTGGCGATTCTCTATATGAGCAGTTTTGAAGATGAATATGTCTTGTCAGACAGGAACCCTTGCAAACTCATCATCATTAAATGGTGCAGGTACATTGATGATATCCTGCTCATGGGCAGGTGATGAAGGAGGATTAAAGGATTTCTTTGAGTGGTTGAATACCTGCTCAGAGGACATTAAGGGCCCGATGTATGAGCCCTAATACCGGTCGGAAATGGCCGATTTTGGGTTTTCTAATGTAGGAGCATGCTTTACAGAATCGGTATTTTACCGAATCTGTATTTACAGATTCGGTAAAATTACCGAATCGGTAAATACAGACTCGGTAAAAATACCGATTCTGTAAAAGCACATGTAGGTAGCACATCTTTGAGTGCCGCAGGCCTTTCAGATTCGGTATTTTACCACCCAATAGGTGTGCATGCACATGTGTGCATACACACCTATGCCATGTGACAGACAGACATGCCCTTAGGGCATGTCTGTGTGCCACATGGCACACATGCCTGTATTTGGGGTGCTAGAGGGTGTCAAAGTGACACCCCCTGCATCCTTGCAGGAATCAGTAATTAGTAATTAGTAATTAGGTATTTACCGATTCGGTATTCACCATTGATTCCTATGGGCTTCAAGGCCCATAGGAATCAATGGGGGATACCGATTCTGTATTTACTGAATCGGTAAATACCGAATCTTACAGATTCGGTGTTTACCGATTCTGAAATACCTACATGTGCCCCCTTCTATTTTGCCGCTTCTTACATACCGAATCGGTAAAATTCGGTATTTTAAAAGTGGTAAAATAGAATTACCTACATCTAGCCCTAAGTTCACAATGACCTGGAACAGAAACACCATTGACTTCCTTGAAATCTCAATAAAGACACTAGGGAATCACCTATACACCTCACTATATAGGAAACCGGCTGAAAGGAACTCTCTATTAAGATATACGAGCCTTCATAATAGAAGTCTGAGAGACAATTTACCATTCGGGCAATTCCTTCGAATTCGAAGGAATTGTACATCAAAAGATGACTATTTTAGGGAGTCTGACGATCTAATTACCCGCCTACTCGAAAGAGGATACCCCAAAAGGCTCGTCACCCGAGCCAGGAAGAGAGCATGGCACAAAACCGCGAAACAATATTATCACCTAAGATGCCATGCCAAAATAGAAAAAGAATGATCTGTGTGACTACTTCCTGCACGCACAGTAATATTTTTAAGAAAATAATCAATGGACACTGGAAACTCATATCGGATGAACTAGGAATCCTGGAACCACCAATGCATGCCTTTAAGAAGGCAAAGACCATACGTGATCATGTTGTACACTCTTTCCTCGAGTGCCCACCTAATCCCACGATACAATCTATGTGGAACCTTCCAGATATAAGAGGTCACTTTAAGTGCTCACACTGCAAGGTTTGTAAAATGACGATAGAGACAAAGAAATTCTCATACAGAAACCATGATATTGAAATGAGAAACCACAGCAACTGTAACAGTAAGACCGTCATTTACGCCATCATATGTCCATGTAAATTACTTTATGTGGGCCAGACTCAGCAGATGGTCAAAACAAGAATCCTGCAATATCGCAGTCGTATTCGATGTAACACTCCGGGAGCACCACTGGTAGAACATTTTGCACAACATTCTCATACTCCTGAATCCATGAAATGTGTGGTCTTAGAGAAAGTTACACTGGGACCCAGGGGTGGTGATATAGGTTCACTTCTCAATGTCAGTGAATGCAAAATGATGTATCTACTGGACACTGTTAAGAATGGACTCAATAAGTTGGAAGGCACTATCACACAAATGGCTAGTCTGTTAATAGAGTAAGCATGTAGATCCTGTAACTTACGATGCATTGAGGTTTACACTCATGGTTGCTTGGTCATATTCACACAATTTATTAAAGCTATATGAATGTTCAGCCACATTTTATTGTGAAGCATGGCAAATAACAATCTGTAAATATGGCTATATGTACTGTGATTACCAATCGGTTTTGTCCGGAGTGAAGTCTGTCTTTCATTTTTTTGCCATCTTTTTCTGTGTTCTTCAAATGGTACATGTAAAATATGGTTATTATTATGTATACACCATTATTACTATAACTATTGTGATTATCCCAGATTCGAGTTTATAATTAAATATGGCATATACATCTCGGGTTACTTGTAGTCCATTGATCTCTTGCGGTAAACTAACATGTGCTGTCCCTGCCTCCCGCTCCCATCATGTGTTTACGTGCCTTGGCGTCCTCGCGGAAGTCTCCTTTTTAATGGAGTATTCTGGCACTGATCCGGTTTCCCTACTTTGCAGTGATACGATTATCCAAGGTGAGCACTCCTCTTGTTTTGCCGCTATTAGTTATAAGCGGTACAAAAGGGGGTGGTGATGGACGGAGCATCTGAATCAATCAAACACTCACACCCAGTCAAAAGATCTAGGTTTAATCCATCACCGTTCTTTAGCCCACTCTGCCTCCCCAGTTCAGACATGGCTATATGCAAATCAGTCTGACCCTGTGCCTCATGGGAACAGTCCAGCCCGAACTGCCAAGCCATGTCTTCCCTGGACCGGAAACAAGCTTCCGAGGACCGGTTTCTGGCATTCCAGCCGTCTTCAGCCCGGCTTGCTTGAATCCAGTGGCAAAGTGAGACCGCCTGATCCGATTTGGTTTTTTAACATCTTTAGCGATCTCCTAGCTCTCTTATAACCCCAAATAAAGTTGCAAAAAACGCTATCTAATTGCTTGAAGAAAAACCTATTTTGCGCCAGAGGAATTGATCTGAATAGGTATAAGTATTTGGGTATTATTTTCATTTTTATTAAATTTATTCTGCCAATTAAGTTTAATGGAAGTCGGTGCCATTTTTTTAGGTTCGAAGTGGTGGTTTTCATTAATTTATTATAATTGATCTTATTTATCTCTTTGATATTTGAGGTGATTTGTACTCCTAAATATGTCGCAGTCTTACAGATTTCAGGCATTGTTTGGGGGGAACAAAATTTGCTATTATTTGAGTTTTGTGAGTGTTTAATTTGTAGCCAGATACATTACCAAATTTGGATGCTTCTATATTAATTGTTTTCAAAGAATCGATAACCTCAGTAGAGTAAATGGCTATGTCGTCCGCATATGCGGTTATTTTTAGGCTCTGCCTGCCTGTTCTGAATGGTGTTTTTTCTGGTTCATTATCCAATGCCTTTAAAAAAGGTTCTAATGATAAGGCAAATAATAAGGGAGATAAGGGGCACCCTTGACGTGTGCCTCTCCGGATTGTAAAGTAGTTTGACGTGAGGCCGCCATAGCTGATATATGCAGACGGATTATCATAAAGTGCCTGAATCCCATTTAAAAAGTTTCCGCTGAACCCCATATGTCCCATTGTATTCCATAAATATTCCCACCCCACCCGGTCAAATGCTTTTTCAGCGTCAAGCATTATCATTGCTAAGGGAGTGGACTCTATTTCAGCTATGTCAAAAGCTGTTATTGCCGTGTTTACGTGAGCTGATGTGTCCCTCCCCATCACAAATCCGTGTTGTTGCGTACTTACTATTTTGGGCAAAAGCGGTGCTAGTCTTCTTGCTAAGCATTTTAAGAATATCTTAGCGTCTGCGTTAATTAAAGATATAGGTCTGTATGAACCCATCTCCTCTTTGGGTTTACCTTTTTTGTGGAAAAAGATAATTTTCGCCTTATTCCAAGAACTCGGAGCGGACCCTGTTCTGCTTATATGATTGGTTACTTCTACAAGAAGGGGTGTTAACTCTTCCATACATATTTTATATAACTCCAGAGGAATAGTGTCTTCCCCAGCAGCTTTGCCTGATGGTAATGATTTTATAGCTTCTCTAAGTTCTTGTCTAGTTATATCTAGAGCCAGGTTTTCTGCTTCATAGGTAGTTATTTTATTCGTAAAGTTCTCTTTTAGATAGTTATCAATTGTTTCTCTATTAGGAGTTTTTTCCGGAGTATATAAAATTTCGTAATATTTAGCAAACTGTTGTATTATGTTGTCTGTCTGATTATATTTTTTATTGTCAACTCCTATAATTTGTGTGATCGTGGATTCTGCTCTATCCTCTGCTACCTTAAATGCTAAGATTTTGCCAATTTTGACACCCCCTTCATATTGTGCGAATTTATATTTGTGAATCTGTGCGCTTCTTTTTTTAATCAAAGTTTCTTTGGTCTTACATTTTAACCGACTAAGATTGGCATTGATAACCAAAGTTGGAAGGTTTCCTCTTAAAGCCTCCACTAGTTTTGCCTCTTCTACAGCTATATCCGATGTCAGGGTTGAATTATATTTACGCCTTTCTTGATTTTGTTTTAAGACATATGACTGTACGAACCCTCTAATACTGGCTTTACATGTGTCCCAGACTGTTAATCAGGAGGCAGTATTTCTATTAAAAGTCAGAAATTCTATAATATGTTGCTTCAGTTGCGACGTAAAAATCGTATTCGAAATTAAATTCCTTGGAAACGTAAAGGCTCTAGGGGGATTGCTTTTTTGAAGGGTAGTTAGTTCCACCATTATGGGGTTGTGGTCAGATGTGATACGTGGGTATATGACCATTGTCGTGATGGAGCTCATCAAAGAGTCTGAAATTAAAGCCATATCTATACGTGAGCATAGCTTGTGAGGAGCAGAATAGTAAGTGTATCCTGGAGCATTAGAATATAATGAGCTCCAAACATCTCTAACATTGTGTAACTTACACAGGTTTAAAATGGATGTTCTAGTTCTGGGCATTCTAATATGGTTACCAGGGCGTGTTGTGTCCGACTGACGGTTCATGATACAATTAAAATCACCTATTATTATAATTTCTCCTTCCCAGTCTAATAAAGCTATATTTAATTCTTCGTATATTCTTGGGTCTTCTTTGTTAGGTCCATATACAACACAAACCACGAGCTTCATATCACTGTGACATAGTTGAGTAATTGCCCACCTCCCCCGTTTGTCAGATTGTGTCTTAATTATCTCTACCCTAAATCTTTTATCTTTTAATATGGCCACCCCTCTGACATGTGAAGTGGCTGCTGAGTATGTCATCGTCTCGAAGCCCCGTTGATTCAGCAGCTTCTTATCGCCATCTATGATGTGGGTTTCTGACAAAAAAACTAGTTGCGGGTTATATAGATGTAATTCTTCAGCGACTAAGTGTCTTTTGCGCTTGTTGTTTAGTCCTGACACATTCCATGCTAAACATCTAATACTTTGCATCTTTGAAATAATAAAAATAGACAGTAGTACCTATTAACAACATAGTTTCACATTTTCTCACATATGGAAGAGAGCACTTTACAAACTTAAATCTCTTCTTAAACCTTTCTACCAGGTTGAAAATATTTTTTTCTTCCCCCCTTTTACCCCTACCCTTCCTCCACCCGTCCACCCCACACACAACCCCCCCAAACTGCGAAGAGCTACCCCCCCTCCCCCCCCTTACCTACTGCTGCCGTTGGAAAGGCAGCGCTTGCGGCGATGAAGAACCTAGGGCCGCCCTCCCCCCTCCTTCCTTAATGATTTTACATCTGCTAGTGGTATTGGAACTAATTCCCCTCCCCCCTTTTTTTATTTTTATTTTTTTTTTATATGCTACTTCCTTTCATTTCAGCTCTATGGTTATTTGCTCTTATTGACGCTTAGCATTGGTTAAGAATGCCTGCGCTTCTTGTACTTCATAGAAGAAGTTTGTGTGTCCTTTCAAAGTCACTTTGAGGCGAGCTGGTTCCTGCAAATATGCTGAGCCACCCAGTTTATTGATAGGATCAATTAATTTGCGCATTTCCCATCTTTTATCCATCGTAGCTTTGCTTAAATCTGAGCGCGCAAAGATGGTAAAGTTATCAATAGTTGTTGGAGTGTTGGGTTTAGCTTTTTGCCATACCGCTTGCCGTAGCAGAAAATTCCCGAAATAGATCAGAAATGGACGCGGAAATTTACTATTGAGGCGTTTTTGACCCAGGGGAAGCCGATGAGCTCGTTGGATTTGGGAGTCCCAGTCCCAATCAGAGAGTTCAGGAAAAGCTCGGGGCATCAGTTTCACCAAGAAGGCCCTAGGGTCGGACCCCTCTGCCCCTTCCGGAATACCATACAGTTTAAGATTTGATCTTCTTAAACGATTTTCCAGGTCATCCACTTTCCCCTGAAGTTGGGTTAGTACTGAGTCATGTCGCTCCACAGTGGCATCAACCCTTTGCGTTCTCTCTTCAACCAATACTGTACGCTGCTGCAGCTCTGTTATTTCCTATGTGACTCCCTTCAGTATGGAGGCTACATCAGTTATTGATGTTTGCAGTCTTATGTTATCATTTTTTAGCTGCTGATAGTGTGCCTCCGACTCTGCCCTCTGATTCACAAGAAGATTTAAGATTGCATCTAGCTGAGGGTGGTCGGTATTACCCAACTTGGGCTCTTCCCTTGATTCACTCTGCTTATTTTCAGCATTAGATTGGTTTGGTTCAGAGTCCGAGCCCGGGTCCACTGCAACTGCTGAATCCAATGAGGATGCACCCGCCAGGACTTCATCCCCCCCTTTAGTTTGTTCGTTATCCTGCCAAGGCCAAGACGATCTATAAAAAAAAAGGGAAAAATCTGACCAATATGGTAGCAGGGATAATATCCTTGAGTACAAGGACGACTACTATTGACAAAAGCCCTTTAAGGAAGTGGATGGAGGCTAAAGGACTTGTCAAAAATATGACCTTAAGGCTCTCAGGGGGCAGCCCTACAGATTGTGACAATGGGATACAGCTGCCACAGGAAAATGGGTCTGACTCAATGATGCAAACTCCGAACGGTATCAATTACGAACAGGATAACGAACAAACTATTTCCATCTTTCCATTCTTTTTATCACCGAGAGCACTGTGAATATTATTACACTATGGTACAACTGTGCAGATACAAAGCTCATATCTGTGGAATATTATAATTTGTTTTATTCCAGATATTACATGGTCAATATCAAATGAATTTTGAATAGTGGATATCAACTGCATACTCACTTGTGTTGTTTGTCTTGATCTGTGCTGCTATGATCTTTGTTTAGATTAATTGTTCTACTGCCAAGACCATTTGTTTTTATACAGCCTTCCCTTGACACCAGATTCGTGTCAGGGGTGAAAAGGCACGCTGTTTTACACCAAACTTGACATATTAAGGTCATGCCATAATAGAGTTAGCAACCCGGGTCTGCCCAGGTCCAAGTCCCTCGTCATCCATTGGATAGCCTATCACAGATATTGTACTTTGGTGGTAAAGACACTACAGAGACAATTAAACTTGCACTTACTTGCCTACACTCTTAATATACTGCACCCTGCCTCCTGGGAACAGGTTGCCTTCTCTAGGGGTGACTGACAAATACTAAAAGCAGTGCATTTGACTGTGCCACACATGGTGAGGGCACAGTCGAGTACAAGCAGTTTGCATGGCTCCTGCTGTCTGCAATGGCATACCAGCTGTGGCAAAAAACCATGCTGTAGCCCTGGTAACTCCTTGTACCATATAAAAGGGATTTCTAAAAGGGTAAAGCCTCTATCAATTTGGATTTCCAATTCACACATAACAGTTTTAGGGAAGGAACACTGCCACTAGAGCCTGGTTAGTAGGCTTCGGACACCTGTCAGAGTCGAAAACTAGCATCAAGTAGTCCAAATTGGGCAAAAAGAGGAGGGACATCTGCAAAAAGCCAGTTGTTCTAACAAATTCCTTTCTGCAAAATGATGACCAACCAGAAGTAGCACCTAATATTCTATGTGGTACCCTCAAGGCTTACCTTAGAGATATCTTCATTTCACAAGTAGCTTGATATAAAATATAAGAGAGAACAAGCAAAAGAAACTTAACACCATCGCTGCTAGTGATATTTTCCTCCTGTGCTGGATTTTTCAAAAGTCCATCATATATGACGAGCTGGGCTCGTCATCAGCCTGGCAGGAGGCTACTTCATGACGAGCCCAGCTCGTCATGAGCCTGGAAGGGGTTAAGTGAGTGCTTAAGTATTCAGTATCCCAAACCAAACAGTCTCCATCAAACAAGAATTCACAAAAAGAGACTTAGCCAGAACCCACTTTTGAGCATTAGATTGGGACAAGTCAGAATATGTACTGTACCAAGCAAAGACTCTACTCTGACTCCAACTAGGCATGTAACCTTCAAGCAGCTCAACTTCACACTTGCATTCAAACTGACAGTGTGAAAAGTAACATCCGCTAAGGGAACAAGCCAAGACAGAATTTCACTGTCTTTGAAAACCCACCTAAAAGAACACCATACCCCGCCTGAAATCTCTAGACGAACCAACAATAATAGAGGAGGTAATATCAGTCATTAATAAGTTCAAGCCTGTCAAAACCTCAGGTCTGGATGGATACACAGCTAAGGGCCTGATTGCAATCTTGGTGGATAGGGTTACTCCATCACAAACAGGATGGATATCCTGTCTGCCGTATTCCAATTTCATTATATCCTATCAAACTTGTAATATGGCAGACGGGATATCCCAGACCAAGCAGAGTTTGTCCCATGCAAGCAGTCGAAAAGTGCTACACTCCCTAAAGAATGCCCAAAGAAAACATAAGAGTGTCCTCCCCCTTTCCCTTGATGGTGAAATGGAGTTGAATAGGATAGACTAAATCTAGAGGAGATCTCTCTAACAAAGACTGGGACTCAGGCCACACTTCATTTGGTGAGTCATGTCAAACTATTAGAAGGCGAGAATGAAAGAAAATGAGTAACTATCAAAACCAATTTTGATCCAAAGAGGAACCAGGCAGATATGCCCACTTTGGCCCCTTATCTTTGCCCTGACAATTTAACCCCTGCTAACATGATCAGAAAAAGAGATGATCTCAAGGGAGCCACCATTGGCAAAGACACATTTAAACTCACTATACTTGCAGCTGAAAAAGGTAGACTGATGTTGGAAAATTCAAATGGAAACTTGAGAAAATCATTTCTGGTGTTTAACCACTAGTGAAAAGACATGATAGTTTCAGGGGTGCCCCTCCATACCACAAACACATAATCGATGTAGCGTTTCCAAACATGAATGTGTTTTCGGTAGGGGTTATATGCTTGTAGAATCTCTGTCTGTTCGGAGTGATGTACATCGAGATTAGCCAGACTAGCGGCGAAATCGCTGCCCATGAATGTCCCTGACGTTGGTAAATAGAGGTCGTCTTCAAATTTGAAAAAATTCTCTTTCATGGCCAGATGTGCACAAGCCATGATGAAATGCACTGGAGTGATGCTATCACTGGGATTGATGTTGAGTAAGTTCTCTACCGTGGCAAGTGTCTCCTCCTCCTCCATACTGTTTTCTGTACTGTTTTTAACTCTACCAGTGCGAGCAAGTAAATAAAGTGCTCTGTTTTGCCCCCATTAGGTAGTTTTAATAGCACCATTTTTTATTCACATTTCTTTTGCGCTGCGTTCTCACCACACTATTATTCATATATGGGATTTTAGCATCCTTGATAGTGTACAAATACCTTAAAAACATCCCTGAGCTCCTTCCTCACATTAAGGAGGTTGTAGCCATTAGTGGTACCAGGTTTTCCCACTGTGAGGAGAACCCCATATGATGAAGCATGCCACCTCTGGTGGGTGAGGGAATTCCTCCTAAAAGGGATCTTTCCCATGTGGAGAATTTGTGAGACATTAGCCTGACATCCTTCAGCTTTCTTTGTGCTAGCACAGACCAGAGGATTTTTTGTGTTATAACTGTATTTGAATAGGGGATATCTTCCTTGCAGGTCTATAAACATTCTCCATTGGCCCCTCTTCTCCCGTTCTTTGTGTTAACATGTCCATATGATGCCCAAAGATCCCCAAAATCTCTCAGGACCACTGTCCCCACACTCTCTGCATAGATAACACAGATTTGAGATACTCTGTCCATGGAAAAAATAGCCCTATTGATAGAAAACAATCTAAAGGCATGCAAAGTACATTCAAATTAATCCTAGACCTGACTATGACCAGTGTAACACATTGTAATGTTTTCTTTTCTATGTTGCAATTCTTTCCTTTACTTTGTGTGATCCTTGCTTACCTGGAGGTTGTAGGCAATGGTATATGTTTTCTACTCCAAACAAAGTTACAGTTAAACCTACATTATCATTTGAGGATCCTCTGCTGTATTTGCAGATTCTGAGGCTTACCGGAGAATCTGTGGGCCCCTTGTATGTCTGACTACCACTAAGGGAATCAGAAATCCTGTGACCAAATTCATTTCTTAAAAAATGAATTTTAATGTAGTGGTGATCCTTTTGCCCAACCTTACATCCACCTGGGGATGAGGGTATTGCCATTTTGCCCTCTTATGCCAAACATATTTGGTTTCCTCAAATGTGTGGTTTTGCACTAAGTTGGATATTTTGAGTCGCAAGAGAACGTTTTCTCGTCCAATTGGGTTCCTTCATTTTTTCAAAAGAGGTTGTGGGTCCTCTGCAGATTTGTGAAATCTCAGAGGATTGATGGATTACAAGTCCATGCATCTCTAAAAACTAACCATTTGAAATTCCCCAACATCTTTTTTTAATTCAATTATAACAAAAACTAGTGAATGAATTTGCACTGACCCTACTTAGAGACACGCTAGGTAAAGTGATAATTCATTGCCAAGTTTAGTGTAAGTAGGTTCAGCAGGTTTAGCTGTAGTAAAGAGCGACGGGCATATTATCAAGACAGGAGATAAAATTATCGCTGCTTTATAGGCAGAAAACTGCAGATAAAGCTGCGATAATGGGCTTGATAATATGCTCTATGGAATTCCAATCGAAGGCCATGCTAGATGTCTTAGCATCTAACATGGGCTTCGATTGGAATTCCACAGAGCATATTATCAAGCCCATTATAGCCGCTTTATCAGCAGTCTTCTGCCGATTAAGCGGCGATAATTTTATCTCCTGTCTTGATAATATGCCCCAACATTCCCTATGGAAGTTAAAATGGAAAGTCACATTTGCACGAAACATGATATGCTGAACGTTAGCTGCTAAAGTTGATTGGTAAGTTTTAGTCAGGTTTGTCAACAGATGCCAACATTTTAAGCAAAACCTATTTACCTTTTCAATGAATAGTGAAAGTTAACCATACTCCTTTCTTCTTGTGCTGTATTCCAAATGATGATTTTTGCAAGATGTATACACGTGTATTGAATATTTGAAAATATATGCATTATGCAACGATATAGCAAAAACACACATACATTTATATATGAATGATCAATATAAAGGGAAGGATAAAGCTTAAAAAAAATATTAAGGTGAAAGGACAGGGTTAAGACAGTAGTATGCAATTAAATTGCATCAATTATGTTATGCATACCAGGGCAATATTGTGGTTCTAGATCTACACTGGGTATTATAGGGTTGTACAATGCCATGGAAGGGGGAGATGTGGCACACAAGCCCTGTTCCCAATTCTTTCATGGGTCTGGCTCCATAAGTCTTGACTTTACATTTGCAAATGATTAGTTTTTTATGTACTGTCTTTTATGAATTGATATTCGAAATAAAGACTTTTTGAACTGAACTGATTGGTAGATGAAGCAAAGTAGTCTTAAAATAGGGATAACAGACACTTCTGAAGTAGTAACTCGAGAGGAAAAGTATTTTGCTGACAGGCTGAGAAAAAGAGGAATGTGTGGGGAGCAGCTCAAATTATAGGAGAAAAATCCTAAAGCCAGCAACTAAGGCTGCATGACTTCCCACTGAAGAGGGTCTTTTCCTCTGCAGCTCCAGCACAATAATACACAGTGGCAATGCTTTGTCGTGACAGTGATGAAAATGGATAATTCCTCATTATCTATTTCAGCTGTTTCTTCTGAAGGAAGTTCCTGAACATTCTGTTCATAGGACGCTGTCCCCGACTTCAGGCAACCGTGAGATCACGCTCATGAAATCCGCAAGGCCTGCCCTTAACAATCACTTACTGCTTCGTTTCTGACATCATGTGTTCTTGTTTAACAGCTACAGGTTGTACGTTTGCGTGAAATGGAAATGATGTCAAATCCATGCCCGACCTCATAAAGCGGACCCACCTATGAGGACCGCCTTCCAACAGCAACAAAAGTGGAGCTGGGGAGCTATCTGTTGTAACTGGTTTGGTCCTTGGATGCTTAACAGTGCAGGATTTGCAAAAACGTTTACAAATTGGTGCGTTGGGTCGCTTCTGCGCTCCTTTGATAGCACAGCTGGAGTTAGAAGCTCTCAGCCTGCCAAGAGTAAGTCCCAAAAGGGCCTGAACTAACAGAGCCAAAACGTTCAGGCTGTGAGCATCTTATACAAATTAGGAAGAGTTAGGCGCGCGTGTGGAACTCGCTTGTTATTGCTGCATTGGTACCGGACTTTTTCATTTTTCTGACATTATTGATAGCTTTTTGGTGCTTTTTTAGGTGCTACAGCGTCAGATATATTGAAATGTAGAGTAGAATGGAACTGCAGCAGACGCTTCGTGAAAACGGATATTTCTACTCCATCATACTTTCTACATGAAGGCAGATTTTGCAAATTGGGAAGAAAAGTTATGCCCTTATTTTTCGGCATACATGTATAACTCCTTCACATGCATAACATTTCTTATATATTGTATCCTTCGGAGTCAAGTCCATGTGATTAAAGAACGTTAATGTCGTGTAAGGAAGATAAGACCAATGCCTGTGTAATTAAAGTGAAATGAATATATGCACTGGCCAGCTTCTATTTTCAACCTTGATCACAAATATTCCTTCTAAAAGTCTGGCCAAAATCTTTGGAAACTGTTCTGTGATCCATAACTGGAAGTTATAATAGGCCCAATGTTACCATCTGTGCAATTTTATTGATACATTGAAGTTGCAATTTGCTCCATATGAGCACATACGTTTTTGGTTTCTAACAATCTTCACTAAAAATTATCCAATTAAATACAGTCACACAGAGATTCAGCAAAGCATGTTCATTTGTAGATTTGATTAGTAGGCTGGGGGATGCTCAATGGAAATATGATTATAAAAACAATAATTTATGTTCTCATTTATAAAGATATTATGAGCTACCTAATTAGCTTTTTTATGTATATTTGTATCGCTTTTTTAGACATTAGAAATGTGCGCATGTATAAATCAATGACTTGTACCTTATAATGCGGTTAAAACACGCATGTCAATTTTCCAGGAGGTTTAACAATTTGTTTTAGAATATGTACATAAATATATCCCATACATAATCTCATGAATACATGTAACCTTTTTTAAATAACCAAACTTTCTCAGTCATAGCCACATTGGGAAGCAACGATGTACCCGGGTATTCTACAGGGCGGTAGTGATATACACCACATCATGCCCATGTTAGTTGCAGGGGGTGGGCTGTATAGGGAGGGTGTGCGAGGCATTAGTTCTAGGGTCTTAAGTGGCATGGCAGCCTGGCTTAAATCCTAGCCAGCATCGTTGGGTATCGTTGGGTAGTTAGGTCTGCCTCAGTAAAGCTGGTGAGTACTTCAGACCACTGTTCCACCAATGTTTCCTCCGGATGCCCCTGTATCTTCCCATCTGCAGCACTGTTCCTTCAGCTATTGTCCACTTATTCACTTCTCTTTTCCAAAGATTTTGGGGGGTGGCCACCCGGGGATTTCCAATGTAGGACTTTGTCTCTGCGGGCAATACAAAGGGCCTAGTTCAGACACATGTTGCCTGCCTTCGGGGATGGCCACCTTTTATGAAGGCCCAGTAGGCTAATTTCAAATGTACAGGCTGTCTATGAGGAGGTCTCTCCAGCTGTTCTATCACTCTTCCCCAAAATCCGATGATCATTGGGCAATGCCATACCATGTCAGTGGTGCCTATCAAGACGTTGAATTTATGTGGGTTAAATATGTAGTAAGTAATTAAATTGTGTGAACTTAAACCAGGTATCTCAGGATAATTTGCATGTATGTGTTAACATCCTTTCCCACTCCTTTGCTTGAAATTGCCGGCCTATAATGGTCTCACGCCTGGTGCGCTGCTGCAGCAGACTATCAAGGGGCATAGCCACCATTGTTTTATACAGCCACCAAATGAGGGAGCAGCCCCCCAAAGGATAGGAGGATCAGCAGTAGATCATGTTTGGGGGACGGTTCTGGTTTGAGTTCTCTCAGAAGGTGGGGTACATCCTGCGTCAGTTTCCCGTATACCAACAACTGAGCACAAGGGAGCAAGGGAGGTCACAGTCCTCAATCATATTCTCTAAGCTACTAAATGTTCCATCCTCATAGTGGTCCCTTAGCATTGTTAAGTCCACAGACATTCACTCCTGCATTTTTCAGGTTGTGATGAAGCCCTCTAGACGTAGGAAGTCATACACGAGGCAGGGCTGTCGCATAGAGCTGGTGGTCACCTATTCGTTTCAGCATGGCCCCTCCAGCATCGGACGGCCACGTTAAATAATTTTGGTTTCCATTTCAGTCTCAAGGTCACTCTTAGTAGCATAGGTCGATGAGGTTCGGAGGCGGCGCCTTCTCATTCCTGGCCCCCTATTACTGGAATAGGCTACCCTTATCTATCAGAACATGCACAGACTTTACCACATTCCAAAAACTTTTGAAAACTTGGCTCTTCTCTCAGTATTTTAACTACAGTTTGCTCCCACACTGTAATGGCGCCCACAGATCCCTTTGGGGATGATTTGTGCGCCTAACATATGTAATAAATAACTAACAAAATAAATAGTGGGCAGCGCGCCTTCTCTAGGATTCGCCGCAAATCCCCAACTTCAGCCAGACCGAAGCCCACAAGCAACCTGGCCAGCCGTTGTAGCTGTGCTGTGTAATGATACCATTTATTTTTGGGACCCAAAGGGCTCCTTCCATGTGGGGCACTGCAGTGTGCTTAGAGAAACCCTGTTACGCCTTCCATCCCATCGCAGTGCTCTGATCAAGTGGGCTAAGGACTCGAATCAGCCACAGGGAATCCACAGAGGTAAATTCGCAAAGTACTAAAGGACTTGGAGAACGATCATCTTGGTCAATGCCAACCTGGTCATAAATGGCAACTGCAGCATGTGCCAGAATATTACGATTCCTCATACATGCTGCAGGGCCCTCCCCAAGATTCCCTCTTGGAAATCAACATCTGAATGAAAAACTCTGACCCTCAGTTATCAAAAGGACCTTGGTTCCCAGCGGATACCACAATGACGCCCAACTTCCAGTGGCTGCCATGTCCCCTAAAGAGGGGCACAGCACAGGTCTTTTGCCAGTTGGTATATAGCACCAAGAACGTGCCAGTGTCTTCCAGTATGGTCACACTCCATGGTGTCCACAAATGAGTTTCAATCAGGAACAGTAACATGTCATCCACATACAGCGACACAAGGAGCTCTTTGACATGTAGGCGGATTTCCTTGTCCTGTCCTGTCCTACCTCCCTCGGAATGCTGACTCCTGGATTAATTGCCAGGGTGAACAGCATTAGTGAGAGTGGACATTCATTGTTGTTTCCCTCTGAAGATGGGGAAGGTGTTAAAAATTGGGTTGTTGGTTGACTGGGGTACAAATCCTAGTCAAGCAGCACCCACAATCCTAGTCTGGGTAAGAGACAGGCAAACCCTAAATTAACCTGTACTCACCCTCTGGTAGCTTGGCACAGAACAGTCAGGCTTAACTTTAGAGACAATGTGTAATGTATTTGTGCAACACTTCAAACAGTAAAACAGCACAAACACCACACAAAAAGATTCCACTCCAGGTTATAAATATAGAGTGTAATGTAGTAAATGAAACAAGACCAAAAGCACAAAAATAAAATTAGTAGAACTGGAGATATTGAATTTCAAGGTTTTTAAGTAAGATAGTCCCCAGAAGCAATAAGCACTATTGAGGATATCTCGTCATGCTGGACTGGGACAATGTCACAAGTACAAGCAGACCGCGAAGGAGAGTGGATCGGCTACAGAGACCCAGTAAGGCCTGCTGAACCAAGTATCTTAATCCTGGTTGCAGAGCACTGCGTGGATCCATGTCGAAGATGCATCGCATAGCCGAGGCAATGCATCGGTTCTGAGATGTGACGAGGCTGCGGTGCGAGGTCTTGACTTGTGGAGGATCCGTTTGTCATGGCATGTGATGAGAAGGTCAGTGTCAAGTAAGAGAGGTGCATCAGAGGCGATTTTTCAATTCCGATGAGCGGTGAAGCTGCGATGCAGAGTTCCATCACCCTGTCTGCCGTGGATGAGAGAGGCGAGGCGCTTGCACTGGGAAAAGTGTCACGCAGCGGCGGTTCCAAAGCCACTGCAGCAGTCCCAGGTGTGGGAGGCAGCAGCTATGCAGGTCTTTTGCGTTGGGTCTAATCCATGCAACAACAGCGATTCGTCAGTTCTGCTCTGGGATGCTCCACTCAGCTGTGAAAATCCATCGGTTCTGCTCAGGGTTACTTCGATCTGCAGAGAAGATATGTCAGTTGCCCTCGCAAGCACCTCAGGTCCACTTTCAATGATCCAGGATTGGGGCAGCACCACTTAGAGCAGAGTTCTTCAAACTGTGGGGCGCGCCCCCCTAGGGGGGCGCAATACCATCCTTGGGGGGGGCGCGAACTCCTCTCTAATTTCACAACTCCTCTCTAATTTCACCTTTGTTCTCTGTGGCAAGTCGAGGGAGGAGGGAGGGGAAATCGACGAGGCACGAAGTGCCCATTCTTTTATTATGTTTACCCTCCCAGGAGGGGGTTAATTCATTCAGCTTCAGCAAGGAGGCTGGAAGTCTCCTCTACTAAACTGAAAAGTGCCTTTCGAGGACATTTAATTTAGGAAAAGAGGTCTGTGATGGTTTCTGATGATATTCACAGAAGCCATGGTGACGTGGGAGGCGCTGGTTTCGGTGACTGAGCCCCAATGCAAATTATGGTTCGTAAAAAAATGGGAACAGCGCCAATTGCAAACAGGAAGCATTTAAAGTTGACTCGGAGCCCGGCCCCCCTTTGAAATGAAGTGAATCCATACCAAAAGCACAAAATCGTAAAGAACAAAATCATCCAGAAATTGGGCAAAGTCACAACATTCAGACCATGAAACAGGACATATTGTTGCAGCCTCATTTTGAAACATTTATAGTAATTGATTTGTGGTGCTTGCCAATGGTCCCTTAACCCACATTCCTGATTGTCTGTCCCCAGAGGTGAAATACAGAAGCCTCATTAACATACAAATGGTCTTTTAAAGACCTGTGAAGTGCTTGGGTGCGGGTGTGTGTGTGTGTGTGTGCCCTGAAACTGTATCAGCCCGGGCACAGACAGGCAGGATGAGATGAAGAGGGTGATAGAGGGAGGTAGAGGGAGGGAGACAGAGGGAAGAAGGAACAAGCATTTGCAATGCAATAGGTCTCGCATTAGCAAAGTTTGAAGTTGTTGGTATTTTAAATGGCATTGTTTTTTATCTATTTATTTTTAAAAGCGTCCGTGGTGCATTATTTATTAAAGTTACATGTAGCACTATTTTCTAACGTTGCATTAGGGGCGAATTAACACATTCCGTGCTGCTTGTCTCCCGCACAATAGGAGAATCAGCTGAGAGTGTAAGAAGGGTGCAAAGACAACCAGTAACCAAAGACCCTTCTCTGTGTTGCCCAGCGGTATCGCCTCTATGACCCACCAATATTAATCAATGAAGAAGCAGGCGCTGGAGACTGAAAGGCAGGAAACGGGGTTTTATTCTCTCCGGAGGAGAACACATCAATTCGGACAGAAAGTATCGTCACGAGGTGCTCTGCTCGCATCTCGGAGGCCTGGCCTTTTATACATAGGATTAGGATCTTTATTACATGTAACACATTCTTGTAACATTTTGGCATGTGAAAGAACATCCTCGGAATCTCCCCTTCGGGCCCGTTCCCACATATATTTGCAGTTGAATTCCCCACCCCGGTCACAACAGGTGATGATTATCGCGCAGCTGGACATTCCGCCGATTCACAGAATGTGTGGAGTTTGATCGGATCTCATAGGGTGGGGGCTTTGATCAACTCGAGGGCCCTTTGATGGGCAGGGGAAGCTTCCTACTGTACGGGGTAATAAACAGTATCCGCAGGGCCAGGTGGCGGCCTGGGAACAAGTAAGACAAACGGGGACACAGGAAAAGGGGTTTGTATCAAAGGACTTGGGACCATGAAAGGAATGAAGGGAGGTGTCGCGCTGGGAACAGGATGGGATTCTGTGGCAGAGCTGCGCTGAAGAGGGGTTTATGGCCCAAGGCATGTGAGAGCGAGGGGGTTGTCAGCGTGCGGGGGATACCTGCGAGGATAGGAGAGCGAGAGGCACGCTGGCTATCAGGGAAGGGGCAGGGAGGCCATGGTGCTTAAAATGGCTGCCGCTTACGCTCAAGGCATCTGGGAGCGGGAGTGATCAGTGCGTGGGGGTGTTGGTGAGGGTGAAGGTCCGTGTTGGGGGTCAGGGGCGCGCAGAGAGTGGTTCTGATCAGAGCAGCTAAAATGGTGGGGACACATGACAAAAGTGTGGCATCAGAAAAAGGCAAGATGGCGCAGATGATGTTCACCAAAACGTAACAATTTTCCACAGTCCTCCCTTTAACATTTCCAAGACATCTTGCTGGCCTATTTCCTATCTATATCTACTGTGGTGGTCATAAGTAAGGGGATGGAGACCTAGGCAAAGGAACTGTACATAAATATCACATTATAAATATCACAGTTGAAAATCTTGTCATCTAGTAGGCGGGTTCTTCGCTAAACTTGTTGCAGAAAAAGTCATAGTAATGCAATATCAGACTGGAATTACATAGCGGGGGTGTTGGGTACAGATCATAGATGCTTATAGTCATTCGGAATAGGAACTGGTAAGTAAGTCCTTTTTGTACTCGGTGGGAGTATAGTCAGATTCAATGGTGGTTGGGAGAGAAATGAGACATAGCAAAAAATAATCAAGGTCTCCAGTGTCTTATGGTCGTGAACCATTATTAGCTAATTCTCAACAGTCTCTGCCGTCTTCCGTTGACACCGTTAAGCACCTGTATTACAATTCGTTCTTTCAACAGGAATGTTCATGTGGGTTGAGTCGTTGGAGGTCTGCGGGCGAGAGTACGTCTTTGCTTTGTTTCACCAGACCTCATGGAGAAATGCGTTACGGTTTTGGGGCAGGTGCATTTTCTTCCGTAACCCGGAGCACAGTTATTAGAAGACAGAAAAGGATTGTGATGAAAAAGTGCAATGGTCTTCGAGTTGTGGAGTCTGTTTGTTTCTTGAGTCTCTGTGGTGGGTACTTCCTGTTGTTTCCGTCATCTTCGAGGCGTTCAGCAGCGGGTAGAACCACATACTTCGTTCATCTTCTCTTTGGGGTGACCCTTGGTGGAGTTTAGGTCACCGTTCTGAGATTGACATAGTTCGTGGTCTACTTAGTCGGAGCTTCCTCCCTTTAGACGCAGGAAATACCTCATTCTGGATAGCTCAATAGGATTTGGAGGATTTTGAAAGTTCAGGTGGAAAAGGGGGTGGGGGTGTGTGTGAGTAGTCCTTATGGTAGGTCGGAGGAGGAGGGGATGGAGCAGGGCCAAGTCGGGAACAGACCAGGGGGACGGAAAGTTTTAGACAGACGGGTCCATAACCAGTTTCGGAGAGCGGGGACTTCTCGGCATACGTCGATCATAGAGCAGGGGCCTCAGGTCAGCCCCTTCCTTTCGTTTTGTCGGAAATAATGCCTCGTCCTGCGACTCCTTACTGTTACAGTCTCGCCTTGGTCACCGTCGCTGATGGTCCACGATCTTCGGACAGGCCGCGTGCTCCCACATCCGGTCTCTTTCTCCTCCGACAGTGGTACCCTTGAATGAGTTTGAAAAGACAGTCTTTAGAGATTTTGCAGAGGAAAGTAATCACATAAATCTATTTCTCTCCCAACCCCAAGCAACTGGGGTATACATCCGCTGCATCGAGGTTTGCAAACAATTGATGATAGGTTCGCTGGATTCCCAAAAATTTTCCTTTGTGGCTATTTCTTTGGTGTTTTGTTGGTCATTACATTCATTTGTCGTGGTACGAGGTCTGATACCCATTTATTGCATTCGTTTATTACAGTCATGTCAGTTCTTCTGGCAGAGACCTATTTCCCTAGTACAAGCCTTTGCAAGACTAGATCGGTCTTCAGGGCTTTGCATTTTATGAAAAAGTGCAACGTGCTATTCACCATAATCTGATAGGTATCTTTCTGAGGGATGAACACAGGCTAAACGATTTTTCATTATACCATTGCACCTTATCTTTCTGCTAAACATTTTATTTTCAACAGGTTTTATCGCAACAAGTTCTTGTATTTTCCGATCTGATTTTAACTTTGCACACATCATTCTAATTTCTACATAGTCTCTTACAACATGGTTATTTCATCAAAAACTTCGGGGTTTGCGATGACTATTTAACTTATCTGTGGGGTGAGAGGAGCCTTATGGGAGACTATTAGTAACGTAGCGTATCGGGGCAAGGGACATTCTTCGGACTCTCCTTCCGGGCAGCTGATACGAAACTGGGGGCATTCTGGGAAGACGGGGATGTCTTGATCATTTTTACTGCTTGGGGTACGGAGACAACTTGGGACGGGGAAGGTTGCATTACCATAGACATTTTTTATCATAGAAGCCACTGACAAGTAGTTCCCTTATTGCGGGTCAGATTAGGGAACTTTTAGTCGTCTTACCTGTCCCTTTCTTTTTGGCCAATCTAATTTTCATCCATTTTTAGCAGAAAAGGAGAGGTAGTAACGTGGTATCGATATAATTTCATTTAGGACAAATTTGTGCAAATACTTGTGGTATTTGGGGCCAATTAGGTGGTGCACCAGGTTCGCCAATTAGGTGCCAGTCGCTAGGAAGAGTAAAAGTGTGGAGGAGTGAGAGACAGAGAGAGAGAGAGAGAGAGAGACAGAGAGAGAGAGCAACAATAGGCTAAATAGTACACGTGTGACATGGAGAATGACCGTGTATTATTAAGGCTATTCAGCGCATTACCCAACGTTAGACATAAGGACATGCATTGAGTTGGGTATCTTTAGGAGCCATCTCGCAGTGTAGGTCTGCTTCAGGTATCGGACATGGCGTGGTACCAGATCTCTACTATCTCCTGGTCGTGATTCCAAAGTAACCTGCAGAGGGTGAGAAAGGTAGGAGGAAAAAGGAAGGGGGGGGCAACATTTAAGCATATCAAACGTATGGGCACGAAAAGACCTTTACTTACCACTTACTCGTCTTATCTCCTCGGGATATAATCTCTGGGGTCTTGGTTTCTAGAGCCAAGAAGGAGGGGGAGGGGGCAGTGTGGTGAGGGTGGCGAGCGATAGGTTGTACAGGGGGAAGACGGTCTGGGCGTGGCATTATAGATAGGGTGTAGGAGAACGCTAAAATGAAATCAGAGGTGTCTAGTATAGCATCATAGGAATGAATTAAAAGATGAATCGAAGTAACATAAGGTTAGGTTTATTCCACAAGTAAGAGCGCATCCATACAGATCTTCTGTCAGCATACACAGTGAGTAACTGTCCTCACAGCGATTGCATCATGGAACATAGAACACAGGTAATGAAATGCATACGAGTCAGTAAAAGAGGAAATGCGTAATAGGCACAACGCTAGATACTGCGCCTAGTGCGAGGTGTCTGGGTTGTGGATGAGTCCGGCTATCGGGCTTCTCAAATCACTTCTCAACGCCTGTAAGGTGCTGAAGGCACGTTAGTTCTTCGGTCAACCCCGTTCCTGAGTACCTTCGAGTATCGTACCTTTGTAACATTCTACCATCTACACTGCTTCGCTTTACCCATTCTCAGAAGTCGAGGTCCTTCTTCATGTGTTAGTTCCCGAGCTCAGTCGCACATTTGGAGGCAGCGTATCATACCTTAGATTCAATCATCCATCCGGGGCCGACCAACCCTTTTTTTTTTCACATAACCTAAAAAAAGAGCAGAACGGTTGCGCACAGAAAAGCCCTCCCACCAACTCCCACATTTTACAAAAGTATGCGATAACTGTTCATAGTTTTGCAAACCTTTATTTGCATAATCGTTCAGTAAGTAAAAGGTGCGAGTGCAATCGTATTTTGACCGAACATGGCGGTGACTGAAGCACATACAGTAGGGGGGCTATTTTTGCAACATTTAAAAACATTAAAAAGGTCTACTTAGTTATTTGCGAGAAACTAAAAATGTCTATTAATAGTTGAGGAAAAAAGGAGGCATTTATTTCATAATTGGAAACACAGTCATACTAATCGCAATCGTATTTCCTATACGTTTACCGTGGGTGTGCGTCATAAGCGACGTTAGGTATTGGTCATAATAAATATCATTATAAATCATACATTGAAATCAACATTTTAACGGGATCCTTTCAAATGTTCGCCAAGTGAACCCTCCTCCCTTTTTCGTCAAGTGTACAAAGGTTCACATACATATCTCAGAACATCAAGTCTTGTTAGCTAAAGAACACCATGCGGTGTTCGTAAGTTCCTATTGATACCGGCGCCATTTTGGGCGATGTCGGGTTGGTTGCACCAGAATCCCTTTCGGCAGTTCAAAAACCTGTGCTAACAGAGGGGCTGGTAATGTGGACCGTCAATCAAGAGGGGAGGGAGGTAGAATCTTCCCTACCAGGTCACGTTGAGGTTCAGCCGGAACTCACTCGAATTCGTTAGCCCACAATGTTCCTGGGTGGTTCAGACTGAAGCTGGTGCAGACACGAGAGCACCACCATCTTGCGGCTATGTCGTGGTCGTTCCAGTTGTTCCCTACCGGAAGCCTGTAGGGGCCGAGGGCTTCTGGGACTCTGGTAGAATCTTCAAAGCTGTGGGGATGCTGTCGGAGGTGGGGGCTCGTGCCCAGGTGGGCAAGTGCCCGAGTTGCAATTCCGGACAAAGTTACTCCAGCGGCCTAGACCCGCCTTCCAGAGGGCCCAGACGCCATTTTGAGACCCTGCAGCCGCCGCCCTTCGTCGTGTCTTTCAGGAGTGGAAGAAAACTTCTTGTGGCGACAAAGACAGAGCATCATGCTGTTGGAGCAGGACATTTGATTCGGGGCGCCAGGGTGCAGCTGTGGAGCCTTCATCTGGGGAGGTGGAGGAGGCTCGTCCGTGCCGCCTCCCTCTCCCGGCGCATCCCACGCCGTCCCTTTGAATCAGGGGTGCACATGATGACCACCCTACACCCCTGACTCCGACTCTTGGGGGACCATTGTATGTCCGGTGCTGCACAAGTATGCCCGTCGGACATTGTATGTTCTGTGCTGCGAAAATAGGCCCGTTGAACATTGTACGTCCGGTGGTACGCAAATAGATCTGTGGCCTGGCTGGAGGATTTCGGCGCCGGGCCGGGGCTGGGAAACCTCCTACCTGTGGAGGTGGGAGAGGTTCGTCCGCGTCGCCTCTCCCTCCCAGCCCACCCTGCATCAGTTCGAAGGAGGAATTCGTGATGGCCGGACCAGGAGATACGAGGGAGGGGGTCATCTGCCGCCCCCCTCCCTACTCGTGGCCCAGGGGATGTCACCCCAGGAAGGACAGCATGGGAAGACCATTTCAAGTCGGCTGGTGTAGCCTCCGGTACCTTCTCGCCGGCGATTTCGTTTGGGCTATGGTCGTTGGCAGGCCCCGCCCCACACGTGCCGTGTGTTTCACCTTCCGGATGGGCGGGATTGTCGACCTGTTACATTTTGAGAACTTCCGGAGTGAGCGTAATATGTTTTGTATTGTTCCTATTAGTACAGTTTACTCTAAAGAATGTTTTACTAGTTTTTCTATTTATCGTTGGTTGTGTGTTATCTTTATCGTAATTAAATCCTAAATTATATAACAGATGCTTGGTTTCCCTGAGTCCTTTTTCTAACGGGAGGTTGTCTACGCAGGCCTGTATTTGCTTTTGTTTTTCAGAGTGGGGGGCAACAGGGGGGCAATCAGTCCCAGAACTCTAACATGTTGTTAAAATTAGTCTGACGAAATTTGTGCCATCGAGCATAATCGAACGTGGTGGTTCTATCCGTCCTGTCCGTGTTAGTCTGATTTGTTTTTGTCTCGCGCCTTTTCCCTTCCTGCCGGCCTGTTATTTCTGTCGACCCTCCGCTCTTACTTATGTTCTGTAGAGTCGGGCATTGGGCTTTCCAGTGCCCGAGACATTTACAGAAAGCACATTGGTTTTGCCTTAAATCTGTTCGTCCTGTGCATAGTGTTGGGGGATTACTTTTGGGTCATTGTGTCTCGGGGTTGTCCCGTCGGCACATCCCTTTACACCGTCCCCTTTTTATGTCTAATCCTCTGAACTGTGTCGTCGCTGGCCCTTCCTTTTGCCTACTAGACGTTTGGAGGGTTGCCTGTCGCGTTTCTTTAACTACTTTGACTTCGTCTCTTTCCTTTCGTTGCGTAGCTTCTTTGCGCCACATACCGAGACTATCGAGCATAATAGGCGTTGTCTTATTATTACGAAGGGCTATTTCTACCGTTTCTATTTTGTCTAAATCGAAGGATCCTATTAGTGGCCACTGCTTCTCTTGGTCTGCTTTGGTATACTTATGCCATAGCTTACTATAGGCTATGGTAATTAATCCATACTTTGTGAACATGTCTTTATTAGGGGTGCCTTCCAGCGGGGCTAGATGGTCCACCTCTAATAAACGGTCCGGGCTGAACCAGCTATCCATCAGTGGGGAGAAGACAGGCATGACGGATCACAAATGGGGATAATAGTCAGCACTACCTATCTTATCACTGTGTGCAAAGACTAGACAGAATATTTCTATTCTACGTTGTTTGCAGGCAGTGAATACCTCAAGAACCAATATCAATCAAAAAAATGGTCAATAAAATGGTCAATAAAATGGTCAATGGGGAGAATAAGTAGGCCCGCAAAGATCTGCGTTACCTACCCTTTCACTATCTGCAAAGAGGGAACCTATTATTTCCTGTTTGCAGACAGAGAATCTCCAGAAAACAATCCGTAACAGTTAATCAATGTTGAGGGGCAATTGATCAGTGGGGGAGAAAGATAGGCACGACGGGTGCGTTACCTATCCTTCACTGTTTGCAAAGGGAGAGCCGGTTGTTTCTCCGTTTGCCGACAGTGAATCTCCAATAAATTAACAAAAAGTAATACTAGTATTTTCTCATCAATTATCAATCACTTTCGCAATTCGTCGTGTTTACACGACCTTACCCGGACCGCATGGACAGTTTCTTGTCTTCCGAATCCAGCGCCCGATCGTCCTCTTCTCTTCGTACTCCTTGTGGCACTCCTGATGGTTCCCAGTCAGGACCGTAGATCACTCGAGAGAGGTCTGTTCGGAACCAGTGAAGTTCGGATGATCGGCTGTCAGACGAGGGTCTATCGGACAGGGTACCTTCCGATCGTTGCAGTCGTTCACTCTGTCGTCAGGACCTCTCCCACTGGATCCACGAGTCGCTGATGGGCCCCACGCTTGGGACGCCAATTGTAAGAAGGGTGCAAAGACAACCAGTAACCAAAGACCTTTCTCTGTGTTGCCCGGCGGTATCGCCTCTATGACCCACCAATATTAATCAATGAAGAAGCAGGCGCTGGAGACTGAAAGGCAGGAAACGGGGTTTTATTCTCTCCAGAGGAGAACACATCAATTCGGACAGCAAGTATCGTCACGAGGTGCTCTGCTCGCATCTCGGAGGCCTGGCCTTTTATACATAGGATTAGGATCTTTATTACATGTAACACATTCTTGTAACATTTTGGCATGTGAAAGAACATCCTCGGAATCTCCCCTTCGGGCCCGTTCCCACATATATTTGCAGTTGAATTCCCCACCCCGGTCACAACAGGTGATGATTATCGCGCAGCTGGACATTCCGCCGATTCACGGAATGTGTGGAGTTTGATCGGATCTCATAGGGTGGGGGCTTTGATCAACTCGAGGGCCCTTTGATGGGCAGGGGAAGCTTCCTACTGTACGGGGTAATAAACAGTATCCGCAGGGCCAGGTGGCGGCCTGGGAACAAGGAAGACAAACGGGGACACAGGAAAAGGGGTTTGTATCAAAGGACTTGGGACCATGAAAGGAATGAAGGGAGGTGTCGCGCTGGGAACAGGATGGGATTCTGTGGCAGAGCTGCGCTGAAGAGGGGTTTATGGCCCAAGGCATGTGAGAGCGAGGGGGTTGTCAGCGTGCGGGGGATACCTGCGAGGATAGGAGAGCGAGAGACGCGCTGGCTATCAGGGAAGGGGCAGGGAGGCCATGGTGCTTAAAATGGCTGCCGCTTACGCTCAAGGCATATGGGAGCGGGAGTGATCAGTGCGTGGGGGTGTTGGTGAGGGTGAAGGTCCGTGTTGGGGGTCAGGGGCGCGCAGAGAGTGGTTCTGATCAGAGCAGCTAAAATGGTGGGGACACATGACAAAAGTGTGGCATCAGAAAAAGGCAAGATGGCGCAGATGATGTTCACCAAAACGTAACAATTTTCCACAAGAGGCCACTATTTGAATGGGCTCAATAACAAAGCTGTATTTAACTGCCTTGAGGACATCTCTATTTGGAGGGTTGTGGCTAAGTACTGTAACAATTCCCGCATTTCCATGATAGTCATTTTCCTGACAGTGGGAGGGTGGTGCGCAGCCGGCCCTGCTAGGGTTCAAACTCACACTCTGCAGCCTGCGAGGACGTTTCTCCAGCAGATGTGTGAACCCGCTCAGTTACCTCCTACCACCATCATGCACTCTGGCAGAAGTTACGAGGGGTCAGCTGGGCTGTAGCGCACACGAATCATGATGACCTTGAGGCGCTTTCAGGCAAAGTCCCATCTTAAAAGAGTGAGAAATGCTAAAGCAAGTCAAGGGTCCATGATAGTGCTACAAGGTGTACATCTGACTGTTGAGGCAAGCTAGTCCAGATGCATTAGGGGCGAATTTACACATTCCGTGCTGCTTGACTCCCGCAGAATAGGAGCATCAGCTGAGAGGCCACCATTTGAATGGGCACAATAACAAAGCTGTATTTAACTGCCTTGAGGACACCTCTATTTGGAAGGTTGCAGCTACGTACTGTAACAATTCCCACATCTCAATGATAGATGTACTTTTTAGTGTACTTTTGATAAATATACAAATATATTTTTAAAAACGTTAAGGAAGCTAACAAGAATGCGTTCTTAAATTATAATATTAAAAGTACCTTACCTTATATTTACGTACTAAATATAGCAAGGCTTTCAGCTTTCCAATTCACCGAAGTGTCTCCGTTGGAACAAATGTTTGCAATTGCTTGTGTGTGCTTAAGTAGAGGAGCGGGAAAGGGAGGCAGACAGAGGGAGAGCGAGGGAGGGAGGGAAAGGGAGGTAGAGGGATGGAGGGAAATGGAGGCAACAGAGGGAGGGAGGGAGAGGGAGGGAGAGAAAGGGAGGCAGACAGAGGGAGAGCGAGGGAGGGAGGGAAAGGAAGGAGGGAAAGGAAGGCAGGCAGAGGGAGAGCAAGGGAGGGAAGGAAAGGAGGGAGGGAATGGGAGGCAGACAGAGTGAGAGCGAGGGAGGTGGGAAAGGGGGGAGGGAGAGGGAGTCAGACAGAGGGAGAGCGAGGGAGGGAGAGAAAGGGAGACAGAGAGAGGGAGACAGAGAAAGGGAGACAAAGAGGGAGACAAAGAGAGGGAGAGGGAGGGAGACAGAGGGAGACAAAGAGGGAGAGGGAGGGAGACAGAGGGAGACAAAGAGAGGGAGAGGGAGGGAGACAGAGAAAGGGAGACAGACAGAGGGAGACAAGGAGAGGGAAGGAGACAGAGAAAGGGAGAGGGAGACAGAGAAAGGGAGAAAGAGGGAGAGAGAGGGGGGAGGGGGAGGGCGACAGAGTGAGGAGGGCGACAGAGTGAGGAGGGTAGGAGAGAGAGGGAGACAGAGAGGGATAGGGAAGGAGAGAGAGGGAGACAGAGAGAGAGGGAGACACAGACAGAGAGAGAGAGACAGAGAGAGAGAGGGAGTGAGACAGTCAGAGTGAGTGAGACAGGGAGGGAGAGAGAGGGAGTGAGAGGGAGTGAGACAGTCTGAGTGAGACAGAGGGAGAGAGGGAGAGAGATGGAGAGAGATGGAGAGAGAGAGAGAGTGAGAGAGAGATGTGTGTATGCCTGGTCTGGTGGCTCAGTGGACGAAGGCGTCTGCTGCAGGGACCTCTGTTCAACCTCAGTTTTTTTTGTTTTCTCTAGCCCCGCCCCCTCCCCCACTTACCCTGCCCCCACCGGTGCGGCCCTCGGACACAAACCACGCTGTAAATTTGGCCCCCGAGAGAAAGTTTGTGACTGCCCATGGTTTAACACGTTTGAAACCCTACTCTGCCCTCAATAACATTCTGAGTTACTTCAAGTGTCTTGGAATGCACCTCATTCTCAAAAATCCATCCACAAATTGAGCGTCTGTGACGAAAAAAGGGCACACCCGTAACATTTATGTTGGTGGTGTTATCAATCAATGTCATGTGTAAAACAAAGCATCCGAGTAGAAACAATTTGCACACATTTTATCTAGGAAAATGGTGATTTGAGCTATGTAATAATCTGTCATTTCAGCATCCCCACTAACAAACCTGCACTTAACTAAACACTCTTATTATGTTGGACATTATATGCTGGATATGGCCCCGGGTTTGGCGCGGCAGTAAATTATGTAGTGTACCAGATTCCAGAAATTTCTGTCAGGTTTTGGGGGGGGCCAACAGCTGAAAAAAGTGAGCTGGGGGGGCTCAACCTACAAAAGTTTGAAGACCTCTGACTTAGAGGGCAGATCAGCACAGCAAAGTAGGAGTCCATTAAAACAGCAGTCCAGCAAAGAGGCAGTCCTTCAGCAGTACAGCAGTCCTTCTTCCTGGCCGAAGTGTACTGAAGCAGTGGTTTCTGAGGTCCAGTACGTATGCCAAGTGGTGCCTTTGAAGGCGAGGAGACTTCAAAGACAGGTATTTGAAGTGCACAGAGGCCCTGCCCTTCATGCCCCAACTCCAGACTCATGGGGTTATGCGGTCCTTTGTGTGGGAACAGGACACAGCCTATTCAGGTGAAAGTGAGACTGGGTCCAGCTTCTCCCTCCCATCCTGCCAGGATGGCCATCAAGTCACATCTCAGATACCATTATCTGTGGCTGTCTAGGATGAATACACACATCCCAGCTGACACCCACCTCAGACATGTGATCAGAGACAGGCAGCAGGCACTAAATACCTAAAGTAAGAAAATGCCAGCTTTCTAAAAGTGGCATTTTCAGAATTGCAATTTAAAATCCTAATTCGCCATAAATTCAACATAAGTTTAGATTTGAATCAGTTATATCTTCCCATTTCAAAATTACTCTCAGTAAAAAGGTAATCCCAATGTTATCTTTTGGGAGCTATAGGCCTAGCAGTAGTGAAAACGGAGATTTAGGAGTTTTTCACTACCAGGACATGTAAACCTTAAAAGTACATGGTCTGCCTTTTAGATACATTACACCCTGCCCTCTGGGTTTTCAATGGCCTACCTTAGATACATTACACCCTGCCCTCTGGGTTTTCAATGGCCTACCTTAGGGTTAACTTATGTATACCCAAAGGAAAAGTTTGGTCATGGCAAAAGGTTTATTTTGCCAGTTTGAAACAACAGTGTGACTGCACGCCCAAGTTTTGCAATGGCAGACCTGAGAAATGGTTAAAGGGCTACTTAAGTGTGTGGCACAATCAGTGCTGCAAGCCAACTAGATGCATTTATTTTAAAGGCAATGGGCACATGTAGTGAACTTAAACTAAATATGCCAATTGGGTACGAGACAATGTTACCCTGTTTTAGGGAAAGAGCACATACACTTTTGCACCGGATGCAGTGGTAAAGTGCTGAGGGTCTTAAGGCCAACAAAAACAAATACAGCAAAACATAGGAACAAGAAGGAAAAAGGTTTTGGGGTGATCCTGTAGAAAGGGCCATTTTTACAACAAAAGGGTTCCCAGATACACATCAACCTATGTGCACCTATGCACCAGCGGCCGCATAGGGAGGAAGTCCTGTTTATCTCACTCCCAACCCAAAAACATCTTGGCAATTATCGCATGCAATTAGTCCCATTGCGGAGTGTCAAATGTCTTGCAGATATCAAACAACAGGATTATTGTGCTTGGGCACTGTCAGCATTTTATCCAGAATACGGTACAGGCATCTTATTTTGTATGAGGTGATGAAACCATTCTAGTTATCGTGGATCAGAGTAGCTAGGTTGGGCTATAGTCTGGTGCCCAGAACTTTGATGAGTATTTTGTAGTCCAGATTAATTACTGTGCGGGGTCTTTAAAGATGGTACATCTAATTCCTCACAAATGGCTTAAGAATGGAGACTATGATAGCCTCCCTGGGGGTACCTCTCAATCGCCCCAGTTTAAATGCCTCCTTACACATCTTCACCAACCGGTGGACAAGTATGAAGGAATCTGTCTAATAAACCTCCACCAGTAATCTGTCTGAACCCAGTGATTTACCCCTGCCTCCTACTCTATGGTCCTCCAAATTTCTGGCTCCGTGACAGGTCCCCCAACTCCTCCCTGTCCTCCACTGATAGCCGTGGGAGATGTGACCTGACATCAGTCATCCGCTCGTGCATCTTGTTGCATGTCCCATATAGCTCACTACTGAATACTTCATGAATATCTTGTTGGGCATAAGCTTTTTTCCCATGGTGATCTTTGTGATGGGCTTTGGCCTCTCCTCCTATCATGTCAACCATGAGATAAAATTCCCTCCCGGCCACTTTCCATATAGGCTGTGGATAGGTATTCACATCTATCCATGGCCCGTAGCCAATCAAGTGTGCTGATGTGTGACTCCCTGACCACTGTGAGCCAGTGTCAGATTAGCGCATTCCTCAGCCCCTCAATCTTCAGCTGGTGAATCTTGTCTTCCAGCTGAGACAGGTCAATGTGGAGAGGCCTCATGACCCCCACCATTTGGTCCAGGCAATGTCCCCTTACCAAAGCCTTAACTGCACCCCATTCAATGTTGCTGTTGGATGCCGTGTGCCTATTGTTCTGGACAGTCCTGTCCCTCAGTGGGTCCCTTAAGTTGGCTTCAAAAAGGAAAGAAACAAGAAGGCTTCAAGTGGGTATTGGTGAGGCCCGTTTCCCCCAACTTACAGCCATAAGCATCGGGTTGTCGTCTAACAGTGTGCATGCTAAACAATCCTTGTGTGTCAGTTGTACTGAAAGCTCAGGATGCATAATATTTTGTCTAGGTGGACATGGACATCATAAGGCAAAGAATAGTAAGGATATTCTCTCTGGCTCACATTCCTCAAAATCCAAGGATCTCGCAAGTCCCAAATGCTCATCTGTTCCCCAAAGAACTGCAGTGCTAATACTTTTGGTGAATGAGGCAGAGGAGGCACACAGTTGTAGTAAGGAGCAGCGTGGTGTGTTCATTCAGAAAGAGCATGAGGGCCAGGGTTTGAAAGAACTGCATCTGCTGTGCATTTGGGGCATAAATACTTCCCAGAATTATTCACAACCCAGCCAGTCTTCCACACAGGAAGACATTTCAGACCTCCTTATTTTTTTTTAAAAACATATTTTTTTGGTTTCATATGTACGAGTTACACAATTGTCATCATTCACCGTCTTCGTATGTCAAGCCTTCCAGTATCCCTCCCAAAACTTATCACATATGGGCCATCCAATGGTATCACAATTCAATACAATAGTGCTCAGGCGATTCATATATGATCTCACTATACATCTCGATTCTGCAAACCTTAAATCTCTTACTAAAACTACCCCTAACCCCAATACATCTCCCTCCCCCTCCCTCCCCTTCCAGTGTGTGTTATGGAAACATCTTTTTCCAGTCTCATTTTGTGATGTAGCAGCCATTCAAAGTATCCCACAATGTACCTGTAAGGGGTCTTTATTGTGCCCAATTCCCTCTGCCTAGTCTTCCTCTGCTTGGTGATCAGATAAAGATTGTACTAATGTCTCCCATGCGTTTGCAGAATCTAGTGCCTTTTCATTATTTAGATGTTGCGCCTGCTGATATCTAAAAACACTCTCACTACCAGTCCACTTTAGTAACTCAGCCTTCCATCTCTTGCTATTAGGGCCTTCTTTCGATTTCCAATGCCTTGTTATTTCCCTCTTTGCTAGCAGTAACCCCATATCTACGAATTTGCTTGTCACCTTGGTCTTGGATGTGTGAGGGAACCAGTGCAGTATGCATGTTGCTATGTTGAAAGTTAAGTGTCGCTCCGTGACCACGTTCAGTATGTCTCCCACTTCTTCCCAGTAGTTCCCCAGCTTAGGGCACTCCCACAACATATGTTTCAGCTCTACTCCTTCGCTTGTGCACTGAGGGCATGCTGCATCCTCCACTTTACAATACTTCCTAATCCTACCCAGAGTTAAATATGCCCTATGTAGTATAAAGAAATGCACCAACTGAAATCTTGCATTCCTCGTGTTTTTCCAAGCCCTACACATTTTCTGTTCCCATGCTGTCTCTGGTATAGGCTTCCCGATGCCTGCTTCCCATTTTAACTTCAATGCGTCCAGTGGCGCCAACCCTTCATTCAGCATTCTAGAATACAGACACATGACCGCTTTAAAGGTCCCGGCCGCCATCATTACATATTGGCATGCCATCGTCGATTTAGGTTCTGTGAGCCCCTCCCTCCAGTGTGTCCGTAGTGCATAAACCAGCACGGCGTGTATTAAAAATCCTCCCCTAGGCAGATCGTACCTCTCTTGTAATGCCTGATAAGGTAATAATTCCCCGTCCTCATACAAATCCCCAAGTACTTGGATCCCCGCCTGCTCACATTCCAGCAAGGATGTCCAATTGCCTCCGTGGGGCAATGCTGTAGCCATCCCCAACTGGATTTCTGGTGCATAGGGATGTAATATTCCTGCCCTACGTTGAGAACGATCCCAGCACAGTCTCAGCGTCTTTTCTTCCATGGAGAGATCCCTAAGGTCCAGCTTTTGTTGCATAACTATAAAGGATAAAACGTCCCGTGGAATCCCCCTGCCTCCCAGGTGCTCAGGGCCCCTAAATTCCTTTGCCACTGCTTGCGTCAATACTTGTAACTGGGCCGCTAAATAGTACAGCTCAAAATCGGGGACCGCTAGCCCGTCCTTCGCCTTTGGTCTTATTAATGTCGCTTGGGCCACTCTCCGTCTAGCAGCCCCCTATAGGAACTCTACAATCAAGGATTTCAATGACTTAAAGATCGAGCACGGTATCCAGACAGGTAACGTTCTAAAGAAATATAATAACCTAGGCAGTGCCACCATTTTTAATAATGCTATCCGTCTCATCACAGACAACGGGAGATTAGCCCAAAAGGCCCTGCTACCCTTCAATGCTCTCCCGCATCTCCCCACATTCCCTTCCAGCATATCATTGGCTCTATGATAAATATGTACACCCAGATATGCCAGGTAGGTCGGCTCCCAGCGCACTTCCATGGAGGCGGTGGTGGGTGGCGGCTCCCCGGGCCTTTCCGGAAACAGACAGGTCTTAGCCCAATCCCCCTGCATCTTCTAGAAACATCAGCAAATCGTCCGCATACAACAAAATATACTGCAGGACTCCTCTGTACCACAGGCCTTCAAAGCTCTCTCCCAATCTAGCTCTTGCCGCTAGTTGTTCTATTGCCAGGTTGAACAATAATGGGGAGAGCGAACATCCCTGTCTCGTCCCACGGGCCACTCGGTATTGGGGTGATATCAATGCTCCCACCTTCACTCTAGCCACCGCAGAGGAGTACAGCACCCTGGTCCAGTCTACAAAATCATCTCCTAATTCAAAGCATCCTAGTGTCTTGTATAAATGCAACCATTCCAAACTATCAAAGGCTTTCTCTATGTCCACTGAAAGCACTGTAGGTTTCAGTGCGCCCGGTTGATCCTCTCCTAAAATCCTCACCAATCTCCGCACGTTAGTGGCTGTGTTCCGTGTCAGGATAAACCCAGCCTGATCCTTGTGGATCAGGTCAGTCATGTGCTGCAAGAGGCGAGTCGCCAATATCCGACTCAAAATCTTGTAATCAGTGGTCAGCACCGATAACCGGCGATAGGAGGCTGTGTCTGTCCCCTCCCATCCAGGTTTTAATAACAGGATTACCAGTGCCTCCCTCATTGATCCGGGGAGTTGACCTAGTTCTTTCGCCTCTCTATAGACCTCTAACAACCTCGGGGCCAATAAGTCCCCATACTGCCAGTAGAACTCTTCAGGCAATCCATCTACGCCCGGTGTCTTGTTACGGGCCATGTGTTTGATAGCACTCCTAATTTCCTCCCTCGTTCGTTATATCTCGGCCCAAGCATTTCGCTTGTTCCTCTTGTAACTCTGGAAGGAGCATCCCATCCAGAAAGGAGTCAAGTTCGGAGTCCCCCGCCACTAATGAGCTTCTATACAATGCCTCATAGTACTCCAAAAAACGGCTCAAAATCTCACGTTGGGTAAACACAGCACCGCCGTCTCCATCTTCCAGTGCCAAGATTGGTGAACCTTGCGTTGCAGGGTTGGCCAGCCAAGTTAGCAACGTCCCCGCCTTGTCCCCCTTAGCTTGCGCTTTTGTGATATAGGTTTTATAATCAAAGCAACGTAGTCTCTCAATCTCCACCGCCACTGCTTCTTTAGCTGCCACTACTTCTGCCTGCCCTTCAGGATGCCCAGGCCTTGCAAGTTCGGCCTTCCTCAATCTACTTTCAGCCCGAGCTACGTCCTGTAGTAGTACTTTCCGTACTCCTACATGTTTACCAATGCAAAGCTCCCGTATTACCAACTTAAAGGCGCCCCATTCCATTGCTCTCGTGGACGCTGTGCCAGCATTCTCATTAAAATAATGTGTTATCCCTTCTCCTACCTCCCTCTGAAAAATCGGGTTATCTAATGTTTCATGCCGTAGCCTCCAAGTGGGAATGGCAGACTCTGCCGCCATCCAGTGCATAGTAAATATCAGTGGGTTGTGATCAGACAGTGTCCTGGCGAGATATTCAGTGTGCGTTATGGAAGGCACTATCAGTGTGGAGCATAAGACTGCATCCAACCGAACATGCACGTCGTGCATCGCAGAGAAGTAGGAATAATCCCGGTCACATGGGTGGTGTGTGCGCCATATGTCCACTAAATTCCATCTGTTTTGCCACTCCCGCCTACATTTAGCTAATCTATAGATAGTGGAGTCCGCCAGCGGGGGGTTCGACCTGTCTCATGACACATCCGCTATGGAATTGAAATCCCCAACCAGCACTACCGATCCTGTTAAGTAATGTGCTAATGTGCCAGACAAGCGTTCTAGGAAGCGCGCCTGGTCAATATTTGGTGCGTAAATAGTACAGAATGCTATGTCCCTACCGCACAGTTTCCCCTCCACTGCTACAAATCTGCCTTCAGGGTCAATAGTCTGTTTCGTTACCTGAAAAGGAACCCTAGCCCTTTTCCAGATCAATGCCCCCCGTGCAAACGCAGAGTATGCAGTGCTAAATGCCTGTCCTCTCCATCTCCGCTGAAAAGCCAGACCCTCCGCCCTGGTAAGGTGAGTTTCCTAAAGCAATGCTATATGTATTCCTCTCCTGACTAAATATGCATGGATCTTGTGGCGCCTTGTTATTGTGTGGAGACCCCTCTCGTTCCAGGTAATACAGCGTAAATCAGGCACCGCCCCCATCACTGTAGTGCGATGTCCACATTTCAATTCGTACCCCAGTAAACACACCGGATGACCCCCCTAACCCAGCCTTTCCCCTAACTTCCCTGTTCTCCCACCCCCTCCCAAGAACAGGAGCTAGAACCAAACTGCTAGTCCCCATCCAAACCACTGCAACAATCAACACACACCTAAGCCCACCAGCAGTTACTGAGGGCACACCTTATGGGCAATGAGGGGTGCTCAGTGCCAACGGGCTTCTGCGTACACCCTGGTCCTACTCCCGCCCTGAAAACCCGAAGAAACACAACATACATTTACTCCCCTGCACATCAGTTTTAGTCTTATTGAGCACCGACTAACTATTCGAGCCTAGGGGGCGTGGCTTGGATGCCGAGGAGGTAGGCAGCGTGAGCTCGGAGCTCCGTGCCCGATCCCGGAAAATATCCTGAAAATTCGTTCGAACCCCGAGATAACCGATACTATCCGGTACTGGACGGTACTGCGGAGGGTCCGGGGCCCACGGAGGACGACACCGAGCCTTCCCACAGCAGTATTTCGACTTTGAAAGCTGAACCCAGGCGAAAAGTCGCGGACCCCAAAATGGCGGCGAGGGCATGAGATCGCTTGCGACGGAGACATCTGCCCGGAGACCCACTGAGGACTGCTCCCGGACACACTAGAGGTGTTGGTGGCCGCATCGCGCCTCTCCCCAGGAGCCGAATGGACTTTGGGCGCGCCCTTGGGTGGTGGTTGAGGACCGCCTCCTGATTGGGGCGACAACGGTGCGACAGTGACCCGGAGACGAGAACCCCGGACCTCTGGCGCATCTGGCGCTGGCCGGACTGCGACTGCTCGGTGCTTCCTGCTTCTTGGTGACATAGCTGGGCCTGAGAACCCAGCCGGAGGACGGTGCCCGGCGACGCTCGGAGGGCGGCCAGGGACACACTCGAGGACCACCGCCCATCCCGGCCCAGATGGGGAAGCCGAAGGGGAAGGGAGATGGCGCGACCGACACTGAGGCGACGGAAGGAGCGGAGAGAGACCAAGCGGCATTACAGCGGATGCAGGATCGTATCCTGGAAGCCATCGCCACCACAAAGGACGCCCTGCAGCAGGATATAGCTCAGGTGGCGACGGGCTTGGGTCTCCTGAAGGCCGACCACGACAAACTTAAAGACAGGGTGAAATCCGTGGAGATCACGGTTAAGGACTTAGCCCCGGGCCAGGCAACGATGAAGGCCCAGATGGCCGACGTGATGGACCGCCTGAAGGTGCTGGAAAGGAGGGCCGAGGATGCAGAAAACAGGAACAGGCGCAACAACGTACGCCTAGTGGGCCTGCCGGAGAAAATTGAGGGCGACGACATGGTGGGCTACTTGGATAACTGGCTGCGGACGGAGGTGGCACCAGAAGGCCTGTCCCCCTTCTTCTCCCTGGAACGGGCACATAGAGTTCCGGCGCGCCCGCCAGCCCTGGGCCTCCCTCCTCGCCCGGTGGTGTTCAAGTTGCTCCATTACCGGGACAGAGACTGGCTTTTACAGAGGGCGAGAGAGGCAGGGCCCTTCCAAGTGGACAACAACAGAGTCACCATGTTCCCGGACTACACATTTGAGACGCAGCGACTCCGGGCAAACTTCCTGTCCCTCAAGCGGGAGCTCCGCCAGGAAGGCATCAAGTACTCCCTGTTGTTTCCTGCCAAGCTGAGAGTGGTAGTGGATGAGAAGTCCTTATTCTTCACGACCTCCGCGGACGCATGGGACTGGTGGGACACTTATAAAGCGGGAACGGACGGTGCTAAGGCCAGGGAGGAAGAGGCTAAGGTGGCGAAGCCGTTCAGGCAGTCCCAACGGATCAGGAGGAACCGCAAGAGAACAGGGAAACCTTCGATGTCGCAGACGGAGGCGGAGAGGCAGGCGGCCCTACAGGCGGTGGTGGACTTATCTAGAACCGCCAGGACTCAGTCTGGGAAGGGTACAGAATCGGAGGACCCGGGCACGGGCTCAGAGACAGGACAATCGGAATTTGGTGGAGCCCGGGGCCCTATAGTGACGCCGCAGACTTCGGGAGAGATACTGGAGGCGTGTTGAACTGGTCTGGCGGAATGGACTCGCTGGTTGGACACTGGGGCACTGGGCCCGCTGCAGTGGAACGATATTGATTGAGGTTTTGGGGAGCTGTAATGTGGGGATTGTGGGGTGGAGCGCGCGGGGCTGATTTGTCTGAGGTCTTATAGCATTGAGCCGCGCCTTACTGGCCCCTAAGGTCATCGCAGTGGGGACTGCGACTATTACCACCTTTCCTTGAGGGGTGGTCGGGAGTGTTGGTTTGGATGGCGGTACTTCCAGTTGCGGGGGGGCCTGTCCTGGGGGGGTGGGAGTTGCGAGCAGTTGGGGTTGCTCAGGGGGTTGTAGTTGTTGGGGGGGTTCGGCTTCCTGTTTGGAGAGGGTGGGTAGGGGGGACCGTGGTCGCGGGACTTATGCGAACATTGCTCTTTGCTGTATGGGCCGGTTGTGTAGGGGGGAATGGCTAGTACTGGGGCTTTGAAATGTGTGACCTGGAATGTGCGGGGTATGCAGTCCATGACGCGCAGACATAAGGTTCAGGCGTACCTCAAGCGTAGGGGGGTTCATATAGCGTTCCTGCAGGAGACGCATCTAAATAAGCAGGAAGGGGCGGCTCTGCAAAGGCGCTGGAGGGGGCAGTTATTCTACACGACATTTTCAGCATTCGCAAGGGGGGCATTGATTTGGATACGGGCGGGGGTCCCCTTCCAAGTCTCGAAGTCATCGATAGACCCTGAGGGCAGGTATGTGGCGGTGGAAGGAAGGCTGAGAGGCAGGATGATTTCTCTCTGTAATGTGTATGCTCCTAATGTAGACCTGCCCGCTTTCTTGTCTAACATCTCGGGCAAATTGGCGGGATATTTGGCAGGGCCGGTCCTCTTGGGGGGGGACTTCAACTCAGTTGAGGATGTGCTACTAGATAGGTCCCATCCCCCGCTGCGCGCGTCCCCAGTACATAGGATCGCCAAGCGTAGGTTAGAATGGCAGGAGAGCTGGGCCCTCACGGATGCATGGAGGGCGTTGCACCCCACCACTAGGGACTACTCCTTTCACTCACACCTGCATGATTTGCATGTGAGGCTGGATGCGTTTCTTTGTTCGGAATGTGTGCTCCCCGCGGTGGGAGGGGCGGAATACTTGGCCAGGACGATATCGGACCACAACCCCTTGTTGATGTCTCTGGAATGGATGGTGACTGTTAACTGCGTGCCAACATGGCGCCTGCAACCTGACACCCTGGACGACTTGTTGTTCAGGGAGGCCCTGAGTGAACGTATTGAGAGGTACTTTGAGGAGAACAGTGGCTCGGCCTCCACGAGGGCGGTTGAATGGGATGCTTTCAAGGTGGTGGTGCGGGGACACTGTATTGGACATACGGCAGGGGCACGGAAGACTCTGTTGGATGACTTAGATAAGGCTGAGACACGGCTGAGGGATCTCGAGAAGAGGCGCCCGAATCACCCTGAACTGCAGGAGGGGCTTAGCGGGGCACGGGAGGGGCTGGCGGTAGAGCTAGAGCGGCTGCGTAGCTTCGACCATAAGGCGTACGTGACGAGGGCGCATGCGGAAGGTGATAAGGCGGGGGCGATGTTGGCTTGGCTCGCTAATCCTATCCGGGGGGGAGGGCCGATCATGAGAATCCAGGAGCCAGGGGAGGAGCCCTGCCACTCCCAACCCGGGATCCTGAATAAGTTTCGTGCGTACTATGAGGGGCTCTATCTGAGTGGTGATACGGGAGGGACGGAGGAGCTTGAGGAGTTCTTAGACGGGCTACAGTTGCCGCGAGTGGAGGACTCGGAGGCGGAAGAGTTAGGGCGGCCCATCTCCCTCGGAGAAATAGGCTGTGCTGTAAAACAGATGGCTAGAAACAAGACCCCGGGCCTTGACGGTCTACCGATCGAATTTTATGGCAAATATCTAGAGCACCTTGCTCCGCGGCTGCGCGAGGTATACAATGAGGCGCAGGAGAAGGGCCGACTCCCGGGCTCTATGTGCGAGGCCCTTATGATCCCGCTCTTGAAGCCGGGCAGAGAGGGTGCGGCGCTGTCCTCGTATCGTCCGTTGTCTATGTTGACGACGGACTACAAGATCCTCAGTAAAATTCTGGCCAACAGATTGCTAGTGCACATGACGGGTCTGGTTCACGGTGATCAGTGCGGTTTCATACCGACACGCAACACCACTCATAACATCCGTAGACTCACGAGACTGATGGGTGCGAACTGGCCAGACTCCGTCTCCCCATTTGTCCTGTCCATTGACATTGAGAAGGCATTTGACAGCCTCGAATGGGGATACCTGTATGAGGTGATGCGTCGCTTCGGGTTGGGAGACGGATATATACAATGGACCAAGGTCCTCTACACTGAGGCGGTGGCGAGGGTCCGGGTGGGCGCACTGATCTCGAGACAATACCCGATTAGGCGTGGCACTAGACAGGGTTGTTCCCTATCCCCGTTACTGTTTGCATTGGCAATGGAACCCTTCGCTGCGGTAGCCAGACTGGGCCGCCATTATGCAGGCTTGTCTTTTAGGGGGAGGCCACACTTCATCTCCCTGTACGCAGATGACTTGTTGATGTTTTTGGCCGATGCGGGCTCCGAACTTCAGGGGGCGCGGAGGCTACTGGAGCAGTTCGGTAGGTTGTCGGGCCTGAGGGTCAACTGGCCTAAATCCTGTTTGTTTCCCCTGAGGCCGGGGGAACCGTGCCCACTCACTGCTCAGGAACTCCGGTGGGAGCCGCGCTGCCTACATTATCTAGGGGTCTATGTTTACCACGCCCCGTCCGACCTGCTGGATGGCAACATCACTCGCTGTATTAACGCCCTGCGTGGATCCATGGACTTCTGGGCGACTCTGCCGCTCTCCCTGGCTGGTAGAATCTCCCTGCTTAAAATGATAGCCCTGCCCAGGCTTTTGTATTATTTTAGGACACTGCCGGTATGGGTCCCGAACTCTGTTTTCAAACGCCTGAGGTCACTGATCATAGCGTTCCTATGGGGCACGGGTAGGAGGCGCATAGCGCTCGACACGCTGTTGCGCCCCAAAGATGAGGGTGGTATGGCAGTGCCGGACTTCGAAGGATATTACCTAGCCGCACAGCTGCAGACTTTTACTCAGGAGGTGGCAAGAGTATATAGAGGCCCCGAGGACGCGAGAGATGAAGGCACCCCGCGACATGTTCTGGCCTATATTACGCTGCACCAGAGACTCCGAGTGGGAGACCTGACGGTCGAGGAGCAGACATTCCGGCTATGCTGGGACCGGGCCCGTAAGCGGGCGGGTGTCCGCCTTATGTATGCCCCCGAAATACCGCTGGGAATGGTCACTGCCCTCCCACATGGAGGTGATTGGTCACGCTTGCTAGGGTGGGAGGAGGCGGGAATACACATGCTGGGTGACCTCTACGAAGATGGGGTGTTACTGCCGTTTCGGGACCTGCAGGAGAGATTTGACCTACCGAGGGGTGACTACCTGCTGCACGCGGCAATCACGGGCGCCATGCGAGCCCACTGGGGGGAAGGGCTGCAAGAACCGGGCACCTCGATGGCTTGCCAGTACGCCATGATGGCGGCGGGAACCTTTAAGGCCGTCACGTGCCTGTACTCGAGGATGCAGCGGGAGGCCTTGCAACCTTTGGCAGCCTTGAAGGCCAAGTGGGAGCTGGACCTCCAGGTGGAGATACCAGACACGACCTGGGGCCAACTGCTGGGGCGGGCACGGAAGAGCTCGAGGAATGCCAGGTTCCAATTAATCCATTTTTATGTTATTCACAGGGCATACCTCACGCCCGGGAAAATCCAACAGTATTTTGGGGCGACCGACGCTGCTTGCCCCAGATGTAATACAGCGGGGGCGGATCTGTGTCATATGCTGTGGGATTGCCCCTCTTTGGGCGACTATTGGCAGGAAGTTGGGCGGGCCCTTAACGGCGCGACGGACAGGGATATCCAGTTTACTAAAGCAGTTGGCGTCCTTCATTGGTTCCCACACACACCTAGAAATAAGATGTCTAGTAAGTTTATAGATTTAGGGCTTATCTTGGCCAAGCGGGAGATCACACGAAATTGGAAGTCCAGAGTGGGGCCCACGTACAAAAGATGGTATGGGGAGTGTCTGAGATGGGCCGCGTGTGAAAGTACCCTCCGATACCAGATGGCCTGGAGGTCGAATGACGAGAAAGCACTGGAAAGGGCGACTGCATGGGAGGTGATGGTGCAGGCGCTCCGGGATGTGGACGATGAGGGGCGGGATGATGAGTGCGAACTAGATGGAGCAGACCCTAACACTACACAGGAGAACACACCTTAGCGAATGATTACTTCCTCCTGCATCACACCGGGCACTATTACATGGTTACTCAAGCGCAGCGCGACCACGGGGGAGGGCGGGTAGGAAGCTAGTTTGAAGGGATGTTGGGGTACCGAAATTTGGGGAGGGGGAGGGGCGTAAATCACAAAAGCATTCCAGGGTTATGTGCATGATGAAGCGGTCGGACATTGTAAGAAGTACGAGACCAAGACAGAGATGAAGCTACCCGCATCAAGAGCGAGGTGATCCCTCCGGACTGAGACCGAATGCCTCAAATTAAGTCTGTACATGTTATACTATTTCTGCTGAATATGCTGTCTGTACATTTATATTGGTGATGCAATAAAAATGACGTTAAAAAAAAAAAATAACTATTCGAGCCTATCACTGCACAGTCGAGATGGAGGGGCCCCCCGTGCAGCATCAAACACCATTTTCCCACCTTTGCAATAGTGTCCACAGTCCCCTTCACCGTCTTCAGCAGTCTCATAATAGCCTCCCAGAGTTCAAACCTTTATTCGTCCAGTAGCCCATCCGCTGTCACCGGTGTGACCGGCGGCAACCGTATGCTGTCCATTTCCGAGGTCTCAGTTTCCAATTGCTCCTTGTCCTTCTCCGAGTCCGTGTCCTCCGGGGAGTGCACAATCCGATCTCCTGACAAAGCAGACACCGCCGCCAGTAGTCCCCTCCATTCCACCTCAGTTTGCGACGTTGAGGGCCTCCGCAGACCCCGCCTCCGGTGCCAAAGTCGCTGCGATTTGCGTATTGGAAGCCCTTCCGAGAGTTTTTGGGGCCCATCGTCCTTGACCATCCTTTCCCGTTCTGTAGGATTCCAGCCACGTCCATGCCTCCTCCGGAGTGTCATGGAAGCAGGTCTTGCCATCTATTATTATTCTCAATTTAAACAACAAGGAATACTGAAGACCCTCCTCCCTCAGCTCTTTTTTAACTGGTAGGAAGGACGAATGGCGCCGTTGGATCTCAAAGGCATAATCCGGGAACAGATTGACCTTTCTATTTCCTACGTGAAAGGGGCCATCGGTGCGCGCCTTTAGGAGTAGCAGATCCCTTTCCCGAAAGTGCAACAGGCGCGCCACCACCGGTCAAGGGGGTCGCCCCTGATGGGGTGGCTTTGCAGGTACTCCGTGCGCTCGTTCCGAAGTGTAAAAAGATCACAATCCCTCTGGGGCCACCACCAATTTTAACCAGTTCTCTAGGTATTGCACCATATCCGATCCTTCCACTTTTTCAGGCAGTCCCACTACTCGGATGTTATTCAGCCGATTTCTACTTTCGGCATCCTCAGCGCGCCTCTCCAATGCCACGATACGGTCCAAGGCATTCGTCACTGTTGCTTTTAGCGCAGTCTGCGCTGGCTCTATTTCCTGGAGTACACCCTCCACTAGTTTCACTCTATCTGCCAGCTTAGAGTGGTCCGCCCTTAGTAGGCCAAGGCCTGTTGCCACCTGTGCGATATCTTGCTGCAAAGCAGTGCGGGAGTCTGCAATTGCCGCCAGGATTTTATCAAATTGCTGCTGCATTCCAGGGTCCCGAGATGTCTCCTGCGCATCAGGCTCATCTTTCTTCCCCTTTAGTTTCCCCATGTCGAGGTCCTCCAGCGTCCACCCTATCCGCGTTAGGGGTTTGGTCAAGTCTTGCACACCCAACGTATACCAGGTTTCACAACTAGTTCGAGTGGTTCCAGAGGTCCGACTGTGTAGATGTTTCCCCTCACAGCTGTCGAAGTGATCTAGGGCAGGGACTTAGGGAACCACTATACCCCAACCGTGTCCATGCAAGTGCCCCAATCAGAGGGTCGCGATCCCCCCGTCCGGCCCAGCACACGCCTGCCCGCTGCTGCCTCTGTGCCCATTACTAGCTTCAACGGCTCAATCTCTTGGCCCTCAGCAGAGACACAAATAATGAAGCGCCATCACCTGTGGTCCCGAGCGGGACTTGCACTCACTGTCGTTTTGAACATGGGCCAAGCTCCAACTGCCTTGTCCAATACCGTTAGTGCAAATGTTAGTGGCGCGCGGTGAACTTTATGGGCGTGGCTAACCCCCAATCTCTCAGGCCTGCTGCAGTTTGGTGGTAAGTCACTTAGTGCGGTCCACCCCCGAGTCCTGAAGTGTCCCACCGCTCCTCAAGGGTCTTGCATCAATCACTCCAGATCGCCAGCCGTGGTTTCCCTGGGCGCCAACACTCCAATTCCGAGCCCCGTCCCTGCCCAGGTCTCCTGCCGGGGGCCAACAGTTGTTCTCCCGCAAGCGCTCACCACCACGCACCGGCTTGCAGGCCGCAGCGTCCCCGGGGCTCACGCCCGCCTCCACGGCCTGAGGCCCCAGGTCCCACCACACTCTACTCACCAGTGCGAGGTCGGACTCTGTCCAATTCCCCCTGGCCGTCTCCTGCAGCCGCACCAACATCTTGTTATCCTGGCTCATCCCTGGGGGAGCGGGGACCTCAGCGCTCCTAGGGCTGGCCGCCGCACCTCGTGGCTGCCAGTTGATTTCACACAGGGCCCACTCAGCGCGGGCCGGGTCCGCCCGCTCACCCCACTGCCGCAGCTCCGATCCAGCACTCAAGGGGCCCTCCGCCATCCCAGTCTCCTGGTTTGCTGAGCAATCGGCTCCACAGACAGCAAGCGGTAGCGTCCCTCAGTTCAAGCTCTGGATCTCTCGCCTCCGCACCGCCGCCATTTTGTGGACGCCACCAGCGCCCGTTTCGGGTCGGGAAACCGCCAATAACTCCTGATTCATGCCCAATACAGCAACAGAGCTGCGCCAGTGCAGGCCTGCTCCGCTCTCAAATCGTTCGGTGGCATCAGGGGATCCAATTAATTATTTAAGCAGGATTAAGTCGGGTTTTCTGGCGGAGCTCAGTGCTCACGCAGCCTTCCCCATCGGCCTCCAAGCCACGCCCTTCAGACCTCCTAATTTATGATAGTTTTCATGACCACCAATGGTGTTCCCCATCTCATTCAGATCAGGACTCCTCGGGAGAATGCTGAGTAATTAGTTGCTTAAATAAGATCCCTCTACCGCCTTTGCGTTTGGATCACTATATCCACTGTTAGGTGATTCTCTTGTAGGAACACCTCACCTACCCCCTAGGATTTAGTATCTTTTACCAATGGATTGCATCCCTCTTACATTCCAAGTAAGGAAAGTCTATTTTGTGAACCTGCTCACCATTGTAACAAGTGTCAAATCTGTGAACGTCTTTTTCCCCCAGGTGTGCCTTTTCACACTCTGCTTTTCTCGCCAGTAGGGCCATGGCGCCATTATCCCATACCATGTGCATCAGTGTCACTCTCTCCCCGGTTACACTGACTGTATGAAAAAACCTTAGCAATTCCAACTTCCTCCCCCCAAAGCAGATCAGCATTGGCTGACCTCCCATTATTGCACAACCAGAATAAAAGCAAGGTCCAGAAACACACTCCCCATGGCCAAAGCAATGGCGATGGTTTGCAGCAGTTTGGCTTCTGTAGCCTCATCTGTGCATTGTCTCTAGCTCCTTGCGCACTTAGTAAGACAAAGTTAAGGAAAAGACCCCCCTACAGGTGTTTGGTACTCCCTTATCTCTGTTCATCTGGAAATTTGAGGGGGCCAGCAAGATCCATGTTCAGCCTACAGGACCCGTCACTTGTATCGACAGGGTCTTGCCCAAAAGGATGTGTATTGGCTTAAAAACTGATTTATTGTAGCACATTATCTGAGGGCCCCTAAAAAGGTACCCTTGGGATGAGGATGAGTCCAAGGATTCCGATGCTGAGTCCATAAGTAGTTCTGAGGAGCTACATCGTGTCATGGCATTGAAGGTGGTCACTTCATCAATGGAGGTTGCTGTCTCTTGTGTGGAATGTGATGTGGAGGGTCTTGCCACTTGGTCTGCACCCTCTCCCCTCCTCCTGTGCCACTTTGGGAGCGGCGGGTGACTCCAATCTCTGGCATCCATTGCTGCTTTATATTTTTCAAACATGCTTTGGGGGGTTCATAAAAAACAGTTCCTCATCTCGAACAAACACCTTTAAGGGGGCCGGGAAACGAAGAGCATATCAGAGTCCTGTCTACTGTAGTTCATTCTTGACTGCCAGAGAGGAGGATCACCATTGCTGGACTGCCAGTGTGTAGTCATGGAAGATAGCAAGTACTGTGTTTTCCACCTGAATGTTGACCTCTATTCACACCTTCTGGAGGATAAGGTACCTGTCCCGATAATGTTACACTCGTGCCCCACTGGCTTTGGCGGCGCATATGGCAGAGAGGGCCGGCTGCCGCTCTGTGTCCCCATTCCAGTACAAGGGGCACCACAGCCGTCATTAGCCCTGTTTTCCAATTAGGCCACCATGCCCTTCCCCTCAGCTTTTTCGGGCAGTCTTACAACTCGTATGTTGTAGAAGTAGTTGTGACCCTCCACATCTTCAGCTCTCCTATCCAATATCTCTACTTTCCTGCTCAATTCCTGTACACAAGTTTTCAAAACACTGACAAGTGGTCATACTTCACCGATGGAAAAAAAAGCAATGGACCGCACACCGCTAGCCCCTCCTCCGGGTCGCCCCTAAGCACTCTGGTATGTGAAGTGCCTGAAGTTCGAAGAATTACTGAAAGTTCGTAAGTGGTTCACCTATGTAGGTGCAAGTAGATACTTGATATTCCCCCGATCTCTAGACCCGGGACATGGCCCGTGTTTCAGGATATCTTCCCTCATCAGTAGAGAAAGTCAATAGGGTGGAAGAGAAGGCCGCCTCGTAACCGTCACAGGCCTTGTTGCCCAGCACGCAGGTGCGTCGTCCAGAAGCTCGTCAGCTTGGGAGGCTCATGGGAGCCCTTATGTAGAAAAAACAGCAATGGACCGCACACCACTAGCCCCTCCTCCGGGTCGCCCCTAAGCACTCTGGTATGTGACGTGCCTGAAGTTCGAAGAATTACTGAAAGTTTGTAAGTGGTTCACCTATGTAGGTGCAAGTAGATACTTGTTATTCCCCCGATCTCTAGACCCGAGACATGGCCCGGGTTTCGGGATATCTTCCCTCATCAGTAGAGAAAGTCAATAGGGGTGGAAGAGAAGGCCGCCTCGTAACCGTCACCGATGGCTTCCCAAATTGTATTTGACCTTGACAACCAATTCCGAGGGCCATCTTTGAAGATTCCCAGGTCGCTAGTCACCTTGTTTATTTTGCCGTCCAACACCTCTTTGGTCCTGTTTACTACATTAAGGATGAGATTCAACATATCGGGGGCACTGGGGAGAGGCATCTGCCACGTGATTAGGATGCCCCCTGTTGCTGTATTGGTAAGTATCTGTTTGTATCCTACATACAGAGACAGGAGGTGTTTCTGCCTGTTTGCTAACCCTGAAACATAAAACGAATTCAATGCACTTTTTGAAAACAGCAATTGAAGGAAACCAGATTGAAAACCATTCAGTTTTCTGAATTTATTAATGAAGATGGTAAATCAGTCCTAAATAGACATAGGGCCTGATTTAGAGTTCTGTGGACGGATTACTCTGTCGCAAACGTGCAGATACTTCATCAGCATGATTACACGTGCCATAGAATTTAATGAACTTGTAATATGGCGGACAGGATATCCGTCATGCTTGGGAGGCGTAACCCACCTACCATACCCTAAATCAGGCCCATACTCCTATGGTTTGTAGGAAAGTTGAAAGTTATCTTTATAGCCTTTGCTGGTAGTTGGTAAAATTACAAGACTGACGGATTGATGACGTATGCCATTTTTATAGTATACACAATTTATTATTTTGTTGAAAAGTCAGGTTGCCTCTGAGAAGGCGAGAGTTTAAAAGGTGAAAGTTGTTAAATAATAACGTTAGCAGAGTAAGAAAAAAATGAAAGTGAAAAAGGTTTAGCGGGGATATGTATTTTAGATATTGATAGTCATTTGAATTTATCTGGCAAAACTATACTGAATCTAGGAGCCAGAAATAAGAAACTCATACCAAATTTTCTGATATCAGCACCTAGTTGTAGTAAATATACGTTTTTGATACAAATCTCAGAAGTCTGAAATAAGATATCAAAAGTATTTTTGATATCAATGTTTTGGCCATTTACTGGAAAGGGCCTGGTAAACTACACAGAGGGTTTAGAAATTGTTGGCTTTTTTAACCCTTAACCAGTGCAGAACCATTTGTTTCTCAGATCCACCATCCTGTGACAACCTCACATTTCCATATTTGGCAATTTGTAGTTTATTTATCAAATGTGGTGATATACCCACATACGGACTATTAACAGTGCCAACTCATGAATTTACCATTCTCCCCTTTCCCGTAGGTAAATGTTGTCATGAGTTTAAATGAATCACTTTGTGTTGCCGAAAAAAGTTGACTGAAAGTATTTTTTATACTTTTTTAATTTGAAATTTCATTGACAATTTTCATTCTAAAAATACTGCATGATGTTTGACGGTGCTTTTGGGCTCAATGATTTACTACCTGGGACTGACTTCCCTATTTTTTCTCAGACTGAGTGTTAGAAATGGGGTTCCTTGTTGGCTGAGGTATGCACCAAGGCCAGACAGGAACTATTACTCTAGTCAGGGTAAGCTAGATACATAACTGAGATAGCCAGTGCTCACCCTCTGGTAGCTTGGCACAGAGGAGGTAGGCTTATCAAAAGAGGCAATGTGTAAAGTATTTGTGCAACACACACACACACAAAGAGTAACAGAATGAATACACCATACAGTAGGGAATATTTATCTGATTAAAATGAAACTGAAACAATAAAAATACAGTAAATACTTTGCAGCATATATGCAAGCTTTATAATGCAGGTTAAAATAAGCCTTTTGTTAGGTTATGAACGCTTAAAAATACAATAAAATCACAGTGGTTTTGAGTGTTGTTAAAGCATTTGCATTTTCGTAGGTTATGCACAGTCACTCTGACTGGGATACCTTGTGTTTGACCGCACAAAACAGAGGCTCTGGAGTTATGCGGCTGACAACCAGTGGGGCAAGTCGCGCCCAACAGGTGCAAGCATAGGAGATCCTTAGTGAGTCCCTCAGAACGCACTGATCCTTTTTACACAGAACCTTCTCCAGGCACTTGACTCCAGCAAGGCCATCCACTGAGGCACTGTGGCAGTCTCCCTTCCGAAAGGTAGCCAGGGTTCAGCATTGCCCGACAATGCTCCGGATCAGCACGTGGCATCTCTCAGCTGTAGCAGGCACACATACAGGCTCAAGAATGCTAGAAGGCTGGAAGGCACCTAACAAAGTGCGTGTTTGGAACACAGCACAAGCGGGTTTATCAGGCACAGTCCACTGCAAGCACAAAAAGGGCACCCACTCTCTCTCCCAACAAGTGCGCATTTTGAGCACAGCACAAGTGGGTGATCAGGCACAATCTGCAGCACGCCAAGTGCAATTGCCGGACTCACGATGACCAAAGTCCCACAGCAGTGGTGAAGCCCTTCCTGACCCTGGGGCTTTGAAACAGGGGCAAGCCAACAAGCCCTGAGAAAAGTTGTTGCAGGTAGCACAGAAGAAGGTAGCAGGAAGCAGGGCAGCACGACAAGGCAGTTGGTGAAGAGAGGGGAGCAGTACCAACCGCTGACTCCAGGTTTCTGTGAAAAAGGCCAAATTATTGAAACAGGTGCACATCACATACATATATACACAAACCTGGGCCTTTGGCACACAAAACAGCAAGTCACACTATACAAAGTTGATCACCTATTCTACGTATCTCCCACCCCTAAATATCCCTCCCCACAACAATTTACTTCTGTAATTATGTACTTGCTCCAGTGCTGATCAACTGCGACTTTTAAACTTCCCTCTCTCTTCACTACAACTATTAATCTCTAACCAACCAAACTTCCAATTGAACCTTTAAATTCCTGTCTCATACAGGCATGAGGTTGTCTATCCATTCCCATTCAGCCTACATTGCTGCTGTCAACAACTATAAACTTTGGTAAACCTTGCTAACTTCCTGGCCAACCGCCACCCAGAAAAAAAGCCCTATCATGACTTTGTATGCCCCACCCACCTTCAATGGAGGCTGTCTAGCACATTTTCAAAACCTTAGTCAACACAAGTTGCAGCTGCACCAAATACAACTTCATACCCATGAATGACAAGTGGGCCCACCTCCATGGAAAAATTAAACATAAACATGATGTAAATCAGAATGCTCAAGTCCAAAGTCCCTTCAAACAGAACACGTTTCTTTATTGAGTTTTCTCCTGGCCCTGTCTATAGCTGCTGGCCTAAGGGCCCATGCCAAACCTTCCTGGGAACAAACATTGTCCATATAACATGCCACCCTGACCACTGATGCTGAATCTCCTTCAAATCCTCCTTCCTGGATTTTGTCAAAGCCAAATCTTTCTCAACAATTAGCTCATTCTCTCCTTAGTGCAGCAACAAAACATTAAGGCACTTGCCCCCCACCAACAGCCTATTCAAACATGATAAAAGCTCCCTCTAGCACACGCCCCCCTTGCCATGCCAGCACACAGTACACATATTGACATCAAGTCCCAGTTTTGCACCATGGCTGCTCTGTCTCGCCTGTCTTTCTGCCCACTTAATGAAAGAGTGCTGTATAATCCAAACTGACAATCCATCTGCTTCCAGACCGGGAACTAAACCTGAAAAGCAGAAACAAACAGTTGCCAACAAACACAATGTCTCAGAGTTCTCTCCACCCCCTCTAACATATAGCTGGAAACAGTCCATATGACATAACATGAGATACCAACCTACTACCCTGCCTGGCCCTAATAGGTTGTCTCAGTACCTCTTTCCCAACTGATGTCCCTTGCAATCCCTCAACCCGACCATACATCCTCAGAGGAGGCTTCCCATGCCTTGGCCACCTGGAGTCCACCCTACGCTAACAAAATGTCATTCAGCCCACTCTCCTGATCCTCTTCACCTTCATCACTCCACTGCAACATAACTGCTAAGAGCAAAGAAGCTGGACCTTTACCGGTCCCATGACCTGCAGCACTTGCTGTCTCCTTCATGTCTTCTGCTTGGACCCCTGCCAATTAAAGCCCTATAGCAATCTCGCGCTCCCCTCCGATCCACTGGGCCCTAACCCCTTCTGGCACTCTTTCCTCCAGACTGCATTTTCTAATGAAATGGGGGTACAGTGCCCCATTTCCTCTCCCATATCCTGCATTATAATCCATATATTGTCCCCCCTGCACAATGACTTGCACCTTCATGACTAGTTTGTGCATAAACATCCCTAAATTCTACATACTCCCCCCCACCCACTTTATCCATGCTGTTTCTTGCATCCCTTGCCCCCCTTCCTCCTCCCTGCTGCTCCATTTTGTTACTGAAAGGCTCCCCCGGCCTCCCCACAAGGAGCTACTCTTACCCCTCCCCTTGCTGTTAGCTGCACGCACATTCCAAGCTGCCCCACCCAATGCCCTCACAAGCGAGGCCTCTCCATGAGATTTCCTCTCCTCTATCGCCTCATTGTGGTGGATTTTCTTGGGACTGTCAAGAATTCCCGTCGTGCGGGGGAACGCCGTGACCAGCGAAGACGGACTACGACTCCCAGGATGCTTAGCGTGAGAGATGTTATGCAAACGGGAGAGCCGTTGCATGACTCAAGGAAAACACGCCCATAAAAGGAAGAACCTGGGGAAGGAACGCTGTCGGATATTGTGTTTACACCGACATCCCCGCTGCGTGGATAGCAGCGTTCCAGAGAGAAAGAACCAAAGTCCAGCAAGAACGGAGGTAGGTCGAGTCATTACTTCCTGGGCCGTGTCTTGCCAAGCTCACCCTGTTTCAGTCCAGTAAGCTCTACCGGACATTCATTGAACTCCGCCTTGACTCGGCTGAGTCAAAGCGCTATAGCACTTACGCTGGTTGGAGCCGTAGCTTCCAGCCGCAGTGGATCCTATAGGTACCTGGCCGCACTTCAAGCTAACACGTACACCAGAAGGTGTTTGCGGTGTTAAGACATTACCATCGGGTACGGTTGATGTGAGCCGAAGCTCCCAGCCCAGCCCGAGATTCAGGGACTACCAGCTGTGACGCACACCGGGAGGTGTTTGCCGCGTCACAGCCAAGGGGGTCCCCAGGGTCGATCGAGTGGCTGCTCTCGATCCCATCACTACAATTGATTTGGGCATCAGTGACGCAGCTCCAGGAGGTGACTCCGCGTCCCGGTGCAGTCAGAGGAAGAGGTAGAGCGGCTGCTCCCTTCAGGTAGAGACCCCGGCTGGGTGTCTCCCTTACTCCTCTGTTCTCCCACACACTCTTCGTGCCCCTCACAGCATATCGAGTGGCATTTTTGGCCATTGCGTTATCTGCCCTCTGTTGGAGTACGCCGGGACCGGCGTAATTGCAGAGGACGGTTAGGACCTTCCGTGCTGTGGGTTGGTAACGTATCTAGACTGGAGGATTCCAGCGACTCTTTTTTGTTGACTTATTGTATTTCTTTTTCCGTCATTAAAGTACCAATACGTACTAAAGTGGTTGTGTCCTCATTGTGATTGTCTGTTAAAGATCCTGAGACCATCAGGACGATACAGGGGCATGCGGCTCCAGAGAGCTGCCCGGGCTCCAAAGAAGCCCAACAGCCTACTTTACACCACCCAAGGCCGCCCTCCTCATTCTCTGCTGACGCAGAGGTCCTGTCAGAGGCGAGCAGGCAATCACCATAGCCACGATGTCATCTATTGCCTTACGTACGGAGCGACAACCATGCAGTTGGACACTCACCCCCAGGAGATCGATGCCCCCCGCCTCCTCCAACAGCCTCATTGCCTGGACAACTTTGTTGGCAGCCTACATGCTGAATTTAACCAGGAACAATAGGTAAGTAAGTCACTATAATAAATAACCGTAAAAAAACATGCACATTACTGCTGAACACTGCCAAGAAAAGAAAATGCTAAAAAACGCTAACTCTCCTGATACCAGCCACATGTCACTAAGACAAAATGGTGGCCTGTGCCCCAAAATATCTGGTTATACACCCTGGGATGTGTCTATAGCCTAAACCAGCCTAAACCACCAGCAGTCATCAGACTGTTCCATTCGCCAATAAACCTGGGGGGACAGAACTCCCTGTGGTCGGCTGACCCACCAAAGCCCCATTAGCAAAGTAGCAGTCCCTCAAGGAAGCACAGCAGTCCTTCTGGCAATGTGCAGATGTGTAGTCAGAGGTGCCTGGTTACAAGTCCAATGAAGTGCCTGATATGTTGCTTTTTTCTGTGCCCCTAAGTCCGACAGAGGTTCTTCCCCCAGGTCATGTAGTTAGCCACACTTTACACTTCCATACTTGCCAGAAAAAGATAGGTTAAGTGTTACCACACCTAAAAAGAAAAAGAAAAGAAAAGTAAAAAGAAAAAGAAAACACATTTTCTGTTTTATGCATTTTCTTATATGCTTTCCTTTTATTTATTTCTTCTGTGTTTCTGTATCTAAGCCTACTAATGTCCTTATTTGGTAATATCTAGGGATCGGGGTTTCAGCAAGCTTGAGATCTCTCTTTCTTAATTTCATATTATAGTTCTCTTTGGCAACATGTCAACTGTCCAGACCTTGAAGACGGTCTCAACTGTCTTATGGAAAGACAAAAAATGAGAACAGAAGAAAATGCTAAAGAAAATTATTGTACTTTGCAGGTCTCATTCTAAATGCTTACTAGTAGTCCTCTAACCTGGTTGGTGTCAGCTCGTACAGGCCCTGCCCCTTTTCTGTCTGGTTGCTCTCCTGAACTCCTTGTCCCTTGGAACATCCCACTCAATGACCTAGGCAGTCTGTGAACAGTGGTGGGACTCTGGAGTCTCCGGGTGGAGTGTGGAATGCGGTCTCCTGAAAGCTGTCTCATCCCTTGCTCAGTTTCCTGGGTATGCGGGATTCTGTTCCTTGTAGGCGGCTAGTGGCTTTACAACACTGCATGTTGCCAACAGGCTCACTTTGTCTTGCTCCTGGTACAGTTTGACGTCCTCCTCAACAGAAAAATCCTGAGTTGGCTGTACTTTTTCCCAGTAGACCTGGCGAGCAAGATTTGTTTCATGAAAGGACTTTTACAGTCCTTTGTCAGTCACTAGTCTCGAGGTCTTTTCTCTCTTTTATATTTCCCTTCTCATAATCTGTCTTCCCATTCCTTTCATGTTGTAAGCCCTTGCTCCATATCTTACCTTCTCTATGTTTCTTTTCCTGCATGTCCCTATTGACTATTGTGGTGCTGTGGACACCATAGAAACGCCTCCTTTTCCCAAAGACAGCATTCTTGTCAACAGGGAGTTTGGCATTTTGGGACTGATTCACAAAGTCATATTTTTTTTTTTGTTTAAGAAGTTTTTATTAAGTTTCTTAGAACAGAACAATACAAAGGTGAAAGCAACCATGAAAGAAACACATTATAATATATCAAATATCTGTAAGCAAATAATATTTAAAATGTAATGTGAATAATGAAAGTCAAACATTGAGAAAAGAAGAGACGAAAAAGAAAAGAAAGAAGAAAGAAAGAAAGAAGAAAAGAGAGAAAAAGGAAGGAAAAGGAAGGAAAAGAAGAGGAAAGAATGTCCAAATTTGTATAAGAAAGAAGTATAGAGAAAAAGAGATAGAAACTAGTGTACAGGAGCATGAATAGAGATATGTTGTAAAAGGTAGCCATAAAAGATCAGATTTAATTTTTTGAGAAAGGGACAGAGAGGAAACAGTAGCAATCCTGTGTTCATCACATATGAAATTCCACCAAATTAATAAAGATATTTTATAATTATCTTTCCAAGATGATAATATTATTTTAAAAGCTAATGCAAGAAAAAGGTCAAATAACAGAGAAAAAGGTGATGAGTCAGCAACATCCGATGAGAAAGAACCTAGAAATACATTTTGTAGCGATAATGTAATGTTGCATTTAAAAATTGACATGCAAATAGTCCAAACAGATTTCCAAAATGATAAAACAGTAGAACACTCATAAAGTTGATGTTTTAATGTGCCCATAGCATTGGAACAAGACCAGCACAATGAAGATGAGGAGGAAGAAAATTTAGAAATACAAACAGGTATAATAATAGCTCTATTATAAATCAATCCAAAGATTGGGTAATTCTAGCAGCAGCAGAAACTTTGAATACTTAGACCAGACCCTATCCCAGGTCGAAACAGAAAAAGAAGTCGACAAGACAGCTTCACAAGCAGCTTCAACAGGGGATTTGGGTCTTTCATTAACACTTGATAATAACAACTTATATACAAGAGCGGCTTTAGGTCTGTGTGTTGGAAACAATAGATATAACGGAGTGGTGGGAATAAGAGATGGTGAATCCTCTGGAAGATCAAAAGTAGCTAAATATGATTGTAGGGCATTGGAGATTAAGATATATACATTGAGGCAAGAGTCAGACAAGTGGTATTGTACTTGTAGGTCAGCAAAAGGGATAATAATATTGTGAGACAATAGTTGGTGCACATAACTAATTCCCTTTTCCTTCCAATATTTGTAATAGAAACATTTACCTTTATATTTAAGACATTTATTATACCATATAGTAGAGGATAAAAAAAATTGAAATGGTTTAAAACCATTAGAAAATTTGCAGTATAAGAGATTATGAGAATATTTTAGAATAGGATTATTTGCCACAAAAGTACTATTAGACATAAAAAATGACATTTTGAAATGAAAAATCTTTTAGTAAGGAACGTTCAAAAACAATCCATCTAGGAATAGGAATGTCAGCAAAATCATAAGATAAAGCAAAAGAAAGCCGAGTGATATGCTTTAAAATTTGGAAAGCGAACACCACCCTCACCCTTGGGGTGAATAAGTTTATTAAGAGCAATTTGTGGGTGTTTCTTATTCCACAAAATTTTTATACAGGCTGAGTTAACTTGAGAGAAATAAGAAAGGGGGTTCTGAATAGGTAACATAGACAGTGTGTAAAGAACATGAGGGACTATAATCATTTTAATAGTATCCAATCTGCCCCACCATGAGAGGAATAAGGGGGACCATGTAAGGAGTGATTGAATTTTAGTGAGTAATGCATGAAATGTATGTTTAAGTGTAGCATTAAGAGATGAAGAGAACTAAATACCAAGGTACTTGATTTTCGAGGGGCACCAGGCAAAATTGATATCATCAAACATGAATTGGTAACATAGAGAGTTCAGGGGTAAAACTTCAGTTTAAAAAAGGTTTAGCTTATATCCAGAAATATTAGAATACAAGCGGACTTCATTCAGAAAATGAGGGAGTGATTCAACAGGGTTAGACATATAAATCAATATATCATCTGCATAAGCAGATATTTTAGTTTGTATGGAATTATATTCGAAGCCAGCAACCTGTGAATTAACACGAATACGCTCCAGGAGTGGTTCCAGGCATAGGATAAATAATAAAGGGGTAAGCGGACATCCCTGTCTTGTACCTCTGGAAAGGGAAAAAATATGTGAAAAGTAATTATTAACAAAAATACTAGCCCGAGGACCAGAATATAATAGTTTAATCAAAGAAATAAAATAGGATCCAAAACCAAACCATCGGAGAGTAGTAAACATAAACTGCCAATTAATACGGTCAAAGGCCTTTTCAGCATCTAAAGACAGGGCTGCAAGAGGTGACTTGTATTTTTTGCCATATGAGATAATGTTAGCAAACATTTGAGCATTATCAGATGCTATTCTGCCTTTCACAAAGCCAACTTGGTCAGTTTTAATCAATAAGGAGATTACTGTTTCAAGCCGGGACGCAAGAATTTTGGCAAAAATTTTGGAATCATAATTTAATAAAGAAATGGGACGGTAATTTTTACAGTTGGAGTGATCTTTATCTGGTTTAGTAATTATAATGATTAAGGCATCCAGGAAGGAGCCGGAGGCTTTGGCATCTGTAATAAAATAATTAAAAAGTGTCAAAAGTTTGGGAACAAAAATGGAGATAAAGGTATTGTAAAATTCAACAGACAGACCATCAGGTGCAGGAGCTTTAGATTTTTTTAAGGATTTAATAGCGTTATTTATCTCTTGAGGTGAGATGTCTCTCTCTAATGGGAGACCAGAGAAAAAAGAATCCAAATTGTGATTAGTGGGAAAAGTGTCATCAGAATACAGAGATTGATAGTATTTATGAAAAAACCTCGGCAATTTCTTCATCAGAGGGTACTAATTTGTTAGTAGATTCATTAAGGATAGGGCCAACATTTTTACGTTCAGATTTAATTTTCAAATAGTTGGCTAGCATCCTACTCGATTTATTTTGCCCTCCATGATATTTAGATTTTATTTTAAGCAAGACATTGCAGGCTTCAATTGTAGCTAATTTATTAAGGTCGGATTTTGCCTTAATCAACTCATGAAGAGCAGAAGGTGATCTAGAGGTGAAATATGTATGTTCTAATTGTTTAAGGTGTTGTAATTGATCTTCATACTTTTTCCTCGTAGTTTTCTTTTTTTTCGAAACATATGAAATGGTAAAGGCACAAAACGAGGCCTTAAAAGCATCCCAATTGTTAGGGACAGAGGTGTCTGCTGGATTATTTAAACTAAAAAATTCATTAATAAAGGAGTCAGACTCTTTAATAGAAACATGGTCAGACAATAAAAAATTATTAAGTGTCCATCGATTAAATTGAGATGAGGTGAGTGATAGATCTAATACAGCATGAATGGGTGCGTGATCGGATATAAAAATGGAACCAATGTCAGATGATTGAATAGAAGGAAGTAGTGATTTACTAACCAAAATATAATCAATTCTGGATCTTGTGTGCTGTACATTGGAAAAAAAGTATATTCAAGCAAATCAGGGTTACAAGTTTTCCAAACATCATAAAAGGAACGAGAGGCAATGGCCGACTGGAATGCTTTATGAGATTTATCAGGGTTAAATTTGCATGTGGATAATCTTATCAGAAAAGGGATCCAACTATTGGTTAAAATCACCAGCAACAATAATATTTGGACAATCTACAGGAGAAAGTAGAATTTTAATGTCGTTCCAAAATGAAGGGTCCAGATTTACAGGGCCATAAATATTTAGTAAAACCAGAGGTTTTTTTTGCAACACAATCTTTGCCATTACCCAACGTCCATCATCATCACTTTGTGCAGATAAAATTTGTACTGATAACGATTTATGAAACAGAATAGCTAGACCCCCCCTTCTTACTAGAAGCAGGAGAATAAACAACCTGACCCACCCATTGCCTTTTTAACTTAATAGATTCCGCCTCAGTACAATGCGTTTCTTGGAGAAAAGATATCTGAGAACCAAGTTTAGATAAATGGGACAGTACCTTTTGCCTTTTGACTGGATTCCCAAGACCATGGACGTTCCACGTAACAAACTTACACATAATGGAGGGAGAGGAGGGTAATACACGAACGGAGGTAACACACAGAAGGAGTATATCTACAAAAAAAAACACACACCACATAAAAAATGTACATGTGAAAAATTGTACACAAAAGCACACGTTACCAACACACACCTGGAAGAATGCAAACACAATTAACAATACAAAACAGATATAAAAAATGTGAGGAAGACAATAATTAGCAAATGCTAAAATAATAGATAAGATATAGTAGAAGAAGGGAAAAAAGAGGGAGAGATAGAAAAGGGAAAGGAAGTAAGAAGAAAAAGCAAGTGAACAGATCAAGGCATAGCAGCCAGGTCTGTAAAGAGAAGAGAAGTCGGAGCAGTCGGAGCATAGTGGCACCAAAGGGACACAGATCTCCGTAATAGATATAAAGGAAGTTAGAAAGAACCTCATGAAGTGAGGGAAAAAACAAAAGAATAGGAGATCATGAAGCAGACATTTGAATTGGATATTAGAGGAATGTTCCTAGAAAAGAAAAGTCAATTAGTAGTGTCCATTCCGGTAGATGCAGCAGTCTGCAGATATAGTCTAACTTTCCCTGGGTCATCAAAGGAACGTGAGCGGCCATTGTGGGTAATCTTGCAGAGACAGGGATGGAGGATTCCATAGTGAATATTAAGTTGTCTCATTTGAGGATGTAGAGCTAGGAATTCTTTACGACGTGCATTGGTTGCATTTGAAATATCCAGAGAAATGAAAATGTTATGGCCAGACCAGATGAGACGTTGTTTAAGCTTGACAGCCTTCAGAACATGCATCAACTCAGTAAATTCTAGAAATAACGTTATGATGCCTATGGTTTAGTAAAATTGGGGTTTAGCCTTCTCAAGTGGTGAGCTCGTTGTATGTTGAGGAGATTTGTCGTTGGTTGAAGCTCTAAAAGTTCTGGAAGGAATTTCTTTAAGAATGATGCCATATCTGAACCTTCGATTCAGAAAAGGGGGTGGTGATGAACAGAGTGTCCGAATTAAGCAGACCACTCCTACCCAGTCCAAAGATCAGGGCCTGATCCATCACCGTTATTTATCTCACTGCACCATCCCAGCTCAGAACCTGGCTATATGCAAATCAGTCTGTCCCTGGCCCAGTGCATCATGGGAACAGGGCAGACTAAACTACCAAGCCAATTCTTCACCAGAAAGGAGACAAGCTACCGGGGACCGGTTTCTGGCATTTCAGCCGTCTTCGGCCCAGCTTGCTTGAATCCTGATGGTGCAGTGAGAAAGGGACTCATGTCTGAGTATACCCTGCCACACCTATAGTGGCCAAAAACGATTCAGAAAAGGGGGTGGTGATGAACAGAGTGTCCGAATTAAGCAGACCACTCCTACCCAGTCCAAAGATCAGGGCCTGATCCATCACCGTTATTTATCTCACTGCACCATCCCAGCTCAGAACCTGGCTATATGCAAATCAGTCTGTCCCTGGCCCAGTGCATCATGGGAACAGGGCAGACTAAACTACCAAGCCAATTCTTCACCAGAAAGGAGACAAGCTACCGGGGACCGGTTTCTGGCATTTCAGCCGTCGTCAGCCCAGCTTGCTTGAATCCTGATGGTGCAGTGAGAAAGGGACTCATGTCTGAGTATACCCTGCCACACCTATAGTGGCCAAAAACGATTCAGAAAAGGGGGTGGTGATGAACAGAGTGTCCGAATTAAGCAGACCACTCCTACCCCGTCCAAAGATCAGGGCCTGATCCTTCACCGTTATTTATCTCACTGCACCATCCCAGCTCAGAACCTGGCTATATGCAAATCAGTCTGTCCCTGGCCCAGTGCATAATGGGAACAGGGCAGACTAAACTACCAAGCCAATTCTTCACCAGAAAGGAGACAAGCTACCGGGGACCGGTTTCTGGCATTACAGCCGTCTTCGGCCCAGCTTGCTTGAATCCTGATGTGCAGTGAGAAAGGGACTCATGTCTGAGTATACCCTGCCACACCTATAGTGGCCAAAAACGATTCCTTTCCAGTAAACGAATTGGCTTGGCAGTTTGGTCTGCCCTGTTCCCATGATGCACTGGGCCAGGGACAGACTAATTTGCATGTAGCCAGGTTCTGAGCTGGGATGGTGCAGTGAGCTAAAAAACGGTGATGGATCAAGCCCTGATCTGTTGACTTGGTAGGAGTGTTCTGCCTAATTCAGATACTCTGTCCATCACCACCCCCTTTTCTGAATCATATCTGAACCTTCAACATTTTCCGGAAGACTATAAAGGCGTAGGTTGTTTCTATGATTTCGATTTTCAAGGTCCTCAGTATGGAGCTTTAGGTTATGTATTTCCTGCTCTAGTAGTGGAATTTTTAAAGAGACGTCCTGTAGATCACTAACTCGTTGTTCCAGGTCCAGAGCTTTGCCTTCCATAATCATTCAACTTTCCTCAATTTGTTTCAGTTTTTCGTTGGTCGCTGACAGGAAAGGTTGGAGCCCACGGACTTCATCCAAAATAGAGTCTAAAACAGGATTTTGAGACGAATGAATAGGAGAAGGCGGGTCATTTTTATGTCTCTTCGGTTTTGTTCCTGATATAGATGATCTTGCATTATGAATATCATTGGCCATGTTTGAATGCACAAAAAGTCACTATATTGGAGGAAAAGCAAAAAAAAGATGTAGATCAAATCAGACTTGGTTACCAATATTAGTCGTTGTGTGTCAAAGTGTGATCCAAAATGATCCTCCAAAAGTGAAAAAAAACAGTCAAACTGCAAGAAGGTTCCTCATAAAGTAAATGTTGACACTAGTCCATAGCATAGGAAAGAGCCACAAAATGAGGTAAACAATGATATCAAGATGTTGGCTGCATATTTGATGCACAGACACAGTCACCAGGAGAGAGATAGACAATTTATTGTCTGAATAAAAGAGCACTGATGGGTAGATGTAAGTAGGCAGAAAAGGAAAAATCTGCTGTAATATAAAGTGGCAAAAGCACTAAAAGATGTTAGTAATAATGGTGGTTATGCTGTGGTGAGGTTGTTTCTGATATGGGCTGACACTTCAACCATTACTAGAAATGTGGTCTTCATACTACTCGTTTCTCACAGAGTAGATAAAACATGTGGCACTATAAGCAAACAACCATCTTCGTTGCAATAGCAATAATTGTGCCCCTTGCCAAAGTAGGTAAAAGAGTCAATACTGCATTTTTGGGGCTTGCATTCCAATTCTAATTACATTTTTCAATAAAGGCATTAGTATCCAGTCCGGTTCTTGAGAAATATTACTAATTATTTTCGCCAGCACAGTAGAATGCTGTCCGACACCAAATTGAGGAGTAAAAAACTGTTGCAGTGCTCTAGGAGGAGGTCGGAGACAAGATTTCAATAAAGCTGGCAGGAAGAAAGAGAACGCAAGCGCCGCATTTCAAAATGGCGGGTCTCCGTGGTGAAATAACCGCCGCGGTGTAAGGGTTCACCGTGTACTTGAAAAATGCTAGTGAAGCGGTTCCGGGACTCACCGCATCTTTAACTAGCCATGACTGCCATCCGGAGATAGAAAAGACAGCAAAACGAGGCTCCTTACTGGTATGAACGCGCTGCGTCGATGCGGAGCTCACACCAAATCCGCCATCTCTCTCTGGGGCGCAAGCCACGCCCCCTTCACAAAGACATATAGCAGTATGTAAAAAGTTATCTTGTAGTACTTGATCTTGTACTGATATTTTCAACAATGTTTACACTGATTATAGTGTTATTTAATCAATACAGGTTTAAGGCTAACAGGTTATATTTTTCCATAAATACTAGTATTGTATAACTTGGAGAATTTAGACTCAATAAGCCATTATAACATTGTGGGGTATAGTGAGATGTCTTTAATGTGCCTACACCAAGATCTCAACATCTATTTGCACCATTGTTGCTACCTCAGCATTCAATTATCCACACACACAGTGTTCCAACATTATAGGCCATTTACTGATAGTGAAAAATAGATATTGGTGGCAAGTAAAGACCACCTGATTCATTTGGTCTGCCCTGTTGAGTGTCTGCTGGAACATTAGAGAGACTATTTAGTCACCAACACTTGCTTTGTTCTTATAGTAGTAGGATTATGATGTATACAAATATTTGGCAAAATAATTCTTATTTGGAGATAAGGGACACCAGTCCAATTAGTCTTCACAGATTCTTCCCTACTGCAACCTCATATTCTATAATCAGGCCCCAATTACATGTGGGAGGTAAATTCTGATCCCTGCCCTAACCTCTGTTGGCACAAGGACCGGAATTCTGAGTTCTGCAGTAAACAATGCATCCCTGTGCAATTTTACTCTGATAATGGCGAGACAAACCTGTAAAAATGTATAAGGGTAAAAATATGTTTTAAATTCTGATGCAGGAGGAGTTTGGTATGGAAAACACTCATTCTGCTTGCAATTCCTCATTTTTCTGAGGAAAAATCAGAAAGTGGGTGTTTAATTCACCTGGTAAATATCGCACCTTGTGGAATTGGCATTTACTCTGTGGTAAATACATCACCCCTAGCCAACTCATTCGGATTTGGGGCTTTAGCCTCTACCTTGGCCACATTTTAATGTGATGAATGCCAAAGGTGGCCTCACTGTAGCATGAAAAAGTTGTGAGGTGTCAGTTTGGAGTCAAGAGTTGGGAGACAAGCCCCTCCTCCCCATTGAAGCAGAACATTAATTGTGGACTTGTATATTGCAGTCAAAGAGGTCTTATCTCACTTCTTTTACCCGTTTTAGGAAATAGATCTGATCCCCAGATCTTTCATGAATTGTCAGCTATATCAAATATGCTATTAAGCTGTTAAGAAAAAAGTATCACAATCATATAGGATATGCACATTGTTTTCTGAAGGCACATGCTAATTTAAACCCTGTTTTAATAATCCTGTTTTATTGTGTTTATTTTTATCGAAACATTAGCTTTTAGTTTGTGTACAGTGTTGTATTAAACTGTGTTTTGGATTATGTGTTAAAAATGGAGGTAACTGTACAAGCCTAAGGGTTCTATTCGAATGTTGGGTGGATCGCCACTGCCCGAATGGTGGTGGCGATCCACCCAACATTCTCCTCCACCGTTTCGGGCCCCCAGGATGTTGGGGGGTGCACATGGGGGGTACCTATGGTACCCCGCTGCATTTGCATGCACAATGTGGCAGGCACCGCACAGTGCCTGCCTCGTTGTGCATGCAAATGCACAGTGTGCAGCCATAGCTTTGTGGCCGGCGGTGCTATGTGCACCGCCCGCCACAATTGCCGGTGCGGGACCGCCGCACCACTGGCAGCCGGTCCCAGCACCGCAAGCCGCCATCCTAATAGGCCCCAATGTGTTCGATATTTCTACTGGGTTTAAGTAACTTGTAAATAACACTGATTGAGTAATTGAAATTGATATTCTAGAAAACAAATGACTGTTAGAATATGCAAATGTAATGTAACATCTGAATTTTGTTTTCACAATGAATTTTGGAATTCTAACTCTGAACAAAGTTCAGGATTGACCTGTGCATTTATGGCGCATTCTCAGTCAAATGTCAAGTTGATGAAAATAACCTAGTACTCTAGAGGAAATTGAAATCTCCTCTGATAACAGTGATTCCAGCTAACTGGAATAATTCCAACTTTTGTTTAATCACATGTACATTCATAAAAGGTAACTGCATTGGCCTGCTTGTGTTTCACCTTTCTTGTGAATCATATACAATTGTATAACATTTCCCCTCATCCCTGCTAGAGTTGTAGCCTTACCCAGGCCTCTGTGTTTTGCAGATATTGAATGAAATATTTCTGACTCTTGGCAGTGCTCCCTTTTATTCACTTGCCTGAAGTGCCTGTCTTGGATAAGAATTTTTGACATTCCTGGGTTTCTTAGCCAATGTTGCACTAAAAATGATTGACATCTATTATTAAGACCATTTGCATTCAAAGTTAAAATTCTTATATTACCCATTGAGAGTCTTCTATACTGGAAGACAGATTAATCTTGCAACATCTTATCCTTGTCTCACCTCGGTTTATTGGGGATGCAGATTGTCCGGGCAAGCAAACCAGGCTAGTTGCATGCATATATAATAGCTTAAATAAGATAGGAACAAGAGAGGTCATCATCACCTACCCCACTATCATCACTGAACTTAGCCTTAGTGTACAAATAATGTAAACATGCAGTGGTAATGCAGACGTTTTATGTCATTATTTAACCTCTTTCAGAAAAACAGTGGCATAAGAGACATCTGCAAAATGTTTAAATTTGCCTGTGTGTAACATTTTATCTTTGCATGTTACTTAATCTATGGCTACACCAACTTGTTTAAAATGGGGAATTGATTGCTTAAATTACCTTCTTCATTTGGAGATATCAAAAACCACATCACAGAAAACTTATGTTGAATTGCTTTAAAATGAACTGTATATTTAATCCTGTAATCTTGAGTTAGTGCGTAATAATATCAACTCAATTACGACGGGAGGAATCACACTATCAACTGATGTCAAAATTAGGAGAACGCTTCGGGACTTCTTTAGTGAAATTTATTGTGAGGATAATAACGTTGAGTCAAAGCAGGTCGAAGATTGGTTGGTGGGCGTTTCTCTCCCTGTCTTGACTCTAGAACAAAGCAATAGGCTAGACGATCCGATCTCGCAAGAAGAAGTCAGGGCAGCTATTGCCAGTAGCAAAAAAGGTAGGGCATCAGGCCCTGATGGATTGCCATCTGAAATTTATAAGGTTTTGATTTCAACCATTACTCCTTTTCTGACCGAGGTGTTTAACAAGATCCTCCTGGAAGAGATGTCCCCTCCTAAATCATGGGATAATGCATCAATCACACTGATTTTAAAACCAGGGAAATCACCATCAAATTGCGGGTCTTACAGACCAATCTCCATATTGAATACAGATTATAAAATCTTTACATCTATATTGGCAAATAGGTTGGGGGCAGTAGCAACAAACATCTTGCACATAGATCAAAAAGGGTTTGTAAGAGGGCGTCAGTTGTATGAGCTGACATATGATCTCATAGGTGCAATTGACATGGCAACAACAACATCACTCCCTCTAGCAGTAATGACCTTGGATGCCACCAAGGCCTTCGATAAGGTGAACTGGGTTTACCTATCGGAGGTCTTAGCAAAATTTAATCTAGGGAAAAAATTCAGACATGCAGTCAAACTTCTGTATATGAACCCGTCAGCATCCGTACTTGTTAATGGAGAACTATCGGACCCATTTAATATCACTAGAGGTACCCGCCAAGGCTGCCCCCTTTCCCCCCTCTTATTCGATCTGTATATAGAGCCTTTTGCTCAGAAGATAAGAGATAATAACAACATTAAGCCTTTTGTCTTTGAGGGATGGGAAAGGAAGGCAGCTTTATATGCGGATGATGTTCTTATCTATACATCAGAATTACGGTCGGCGTTTCCGGCTGTAATCAAGTTGACCAAAGAGTTCGGAGCCATATCAGGGTATGAAGTAAATGCATATAAGACAGATATAATGGTCTGGAACGACCCAGAGCCCGTGGTGGGGGCTCAGGTGAGTTCGGTCTTACGTTATCTGGGTCTGAATATATATAAAGATATAGATAAGATAGTCCCAGCAAACTTTGCGATTATAGCTAAAGAATGCCGTAGACTAATGAAATCATGGTCTACACTCCCATTATCTTTGCTGGGTAGATCTAACCTAGTCAAAATGACGATTCTACCTAAGGTAACATTTTTATTTAATACTATTCCTCTTTTTTTGGATCCTATTATGATAACTAAACTTCAAAGTGATATTCGCTCCTTCATCTGGAACAACCGCAATCCGAGAATCGCCTGGAAGAAGATCAGGCGACGTAGAGAAAAGGGAGGTTTGGCGGCCCCAGATTTACAGCTTTACGGGTGGGCCTTCCAGATGTCTCACGTTAGAATGTTGTTAAAATCTCCAACAAATATAGGTTGTGGGCAAATGTTTGATGCGTTACTCAGATGTGAAAAAATGGCTGGTCGAGGATTTCTATTTAAGTTCGGGGATCCCAAGTTTAAAATAAAAATAAAACTGAAGGTGCTTAGAGATATGTGTAGAACATGGGCTAAACTGAGGGGCACCATCAAAATAGATTACTACTCAGGTAAGGTTCCATTATGGAACTCTCCAGGTTCCCCGACCTGGCTGCGTGATAGTCTAGCTACACCGCTGCGCGAGTCGGGTCTGATAGCTTGGGGAGACATTTTTGTGGAGGGTTCACTACTGCCATGGGAGGTATTGAGTCTAAAAGTGGGGTCTCGGCTTTCTAGATTTAAATGCCTTGAGATGCAAAGTTGGGCACATTCACATTTACAGTCTTCTAATAAAGGTAGATTCCAGCTGGGAGGCGATAGTACACTGGTGACTCTACTAACAGATAAGCCTCCATTTAATAAAGAGGTCTCCTTCTGGTATAATCTTATTCTAGATGAGGCAGAGGGTGAGTCACATCTACCAGAGCAGTTGTGGTCTGCACACATGATAGATATTAGTGTGGAAAATATATGGTATGATTCTTTTAAGATTATGTGGAGTATTGTAAAACCATCTTGGTTACGGCGTAACCACCTGTTTACGCTACACAGGGCATACTATTTGCCCCAACGTTTATCAAAGTTTTCGGATACTCCGCCAGTTAATTGCCCAAAGTGTGGTTTGGCAGAGGCTTCGGACTTGCACATGTTTTGAGATTGCCCGCTACTATCACCATTTTGGACCTCAGTTACTACTTTTATTTCTACCTCTTTGGGATCCCGATTAACTCTTTGTTCTGCCCTGGTTATTTTTGGTATTTCTCCAGAGTTTCATAGTCCAGCAAAAGATCTAATCTTCTACTGTATGTTGTTGGCAAGGAGAGAGATATGCAAGAGATGGAAAGACCCCATATCTCCTATCTTGCCGGATTGGCAATCATCAGTGCTACAAGTATCAAAGATGGACCTCTCAAGATCAGGAAATAAAAATAAGAGAAACTTCTGGAGGCTACTAAATTGGTGATATGTTTTGGATTGATATTGTTTTTTTTTTTTCCCCAAGGTTAAATGATTACGTTGCTTGGTATTTTACCTCCTATTTCAACTATACCCTACAAAGTTGGAATCGATGCAAGATCGGGTATATGAACACAGCATGTGCCCCATATGGTTGATCTAAAGTGGCTTAAGTGGATTATGACAATATTACTGTGGAGCAATCAGGGTGTTTTCTCTTCGGCTCCTTCCAGATTATCTGAGACAGTAAGGTTATTCTCCACATGCTACTAGTTGATCACTAAGGGCGAAAGATGAGGACAATAAAAAAAATTAAGAAAAAAAAAATCCTGTAATCTTCCACGTAAAGCAGATTTGTCTAGGGTTTATTTAATACTTTAGGAGCAACAGACATAATTCTGTGCTCCCTACTGTAAAAAATTGGGTTGTTGGTTGACTTTGGTGCAAGGCCTGTCCAAGCAGCAACCACAAGTCTTGTCAGTTTGAGGCACAAGCAAACCCCAAATTATCCTGTGCTCAACCCGTGGTAGCTTGGCACAGAGCAATCAGGCTTAAATTAGAGGCACATTGTAAAGTATTTGTGCAACACCTCGAACAGCAAAACACTGAAAACATGCCACAAAAGGAGCCCACAACAGTATTAAATAAATAGAGTGATTTTTTATAAATAAAACAAGACCAAAATGCCAAAACTTCAGTTAGTAGACCCGGAGATGTTGAATTTTTAAGTTTTCAGATAAAATAGCGCCAAAAGGTGTAAATCACAGCTGTGGACATCTGGTTGTACTGGACCAGCACAAAGTTACAAGGTCAGGCTGACTGCGATGGAGGACGGGCCAGCTACAGTGACCCAGTTAGACCCACTGAACAGAGTTCGCGTAGAGTTTAGCATAGATCAGCGTAGAGTTGCACGTAGCTGAGTGAAGATGAATTTCACACCCAAATTGATTCTTTGGTTCCGAGATTCAGCGAGGCTTCATGCGAGGTCCTGTTGCATCAATGATTCTGTCAACGAGGGATTGTGATGCACAGTCTGGAGTAGTGAATGCGTTGCGCAGTTGGGGCAATGCAGCTATTCCATGGAGCTGTGAGGCTGAGATGCAGTCAGACATTGTCATTGAGACTGTCATTGATGAGAAATGCAAGGGCCTGCACTGAGGATGCGTTATGCAGCGGCAATTCCGAAGGGGATGCAGGTTGCGGTGGTGATGCAAGCCTTTGCGACAGGTCTAATCCACGCAGCAGCAGAGATGTTTCTGCTGGGACCACAGAGGCTAGCAAAACACTTTAAGATCACTTCCAATGGTCCAGTACTGGGGTGGCACAAACTGTCAGGGTAGACTCACAGATGTCAGAGTCCAGGTGCAGATGTGAGATTGTTTGAAGTCTGTAATGTCCCTGGGAGTTCAGATCAGGAGGCCAACCAAATAGCAGTAGGAGTCACTCTAGGGTCTAAATTCAAGAGATACAGGTCCAGTCCTCACCCAAACATGAGGGCAGCAGGCGGTAGGTCAGCACAGCAAAGCAGGAGTTCAGCAGAGTGCAGTCCAGCGAAGTGATAGCCCTTCTGCAGCACGACAGTACTTCCTCGCAGTGTATCCACAGGTCCTGAAGAGTACTGAAGAGTTGGTGCCTGAGGTCCAGTATTTAAACCCAGTTGTGCCTTTGAAGCTAGGGAGGAGCTTTTAGAGGCTTCCCTTTGAAGTCCCCACACAACCTCCCTTCCCTGTCCTTGCTTCAGCCAAATTACAGTGGGTATGTAGCCCTTTGTGTGGAGGCAGGACCCAATCTCCGTGCCATCCTGCAAGTGATGGCCCATCCAGCACACCTAAGCTCCCAAGTGTGTGTGGCTGTCTAGAAGGAATACACAAAGCTCAAATGTCAGCTAGCTGGTTTATACCACCCAAGACAGTTTACAGGTACTAAATGGCTAAGGCAACCTTTTAAAAGTTCAATAACTAACTTGGGGTTGGGCCTATTTAGCATCAGCAACGCTAGGCCACTACATCAAAAGAACAAACAAACACCAGTGCTGACTCTGTTAAGACAACACAAGGATTTCAATTGTGATCACCCAGCTTAATTATTGAGATCACCCTTTTAATTCCTCATTGTACATAGCAAATTATGGCTTCATATCTAGGGAGTATGTCTATGTTAAAGAGATATACAGGCCTACCGAGAATTGTTGGTAGAAAATAAACTAAATAGTTAGATCCAAGTGTGAGGCCTTTAACTAAAGGAAAGAGCAATGTTGACACTCTTAGGCTATACGCCAATAAATTAGGGGATCAGTAAGGGCATTCTACTTTGTACCCCTTTGGTTGTTCTCAAATTCAGAACTGATACATTGAATGTTCCCTTTTTGGTTTATGTGATTTTTTGCTTTGCATTTTAATTCACTATTTTGTCAACGCGTTGACATTTATTTGATGTGGGATTTGTCACATATGACGTTCCATTTGTGATATGAAGATGTTGTTCCTCTGTCATTAACAATTATCCACAAAAAGGTATAATAATTTGTTATGTACAAGGATGAAATAAAAGGATGATTGCATTAATTAAGTTGTGTGATCACAATTGAAATCATTGCATTGTCTAAACAGCATCAGCACAGACGTTTGTTTCTTCTTATACCTTTTTAAAGTGGCCTTTTCAACATTGCAATTTTGGATTGAAAGCTTTGACTCAAGCGAAACCAAACATGAACTGGATATCTCTTCCCATTTGAAAATTAAACTGATAAAATGTACCATGGTAATTCTAATGTTATCCTATGGGAGAGCTAGGCCATGCAGTAGTTAAAAATTAAGTTGAGTTTTTCACTACCAGGACATGTAAAACTTAAAGCTACATGTTCTGCTTTTTCAATACATTGCATCCTGGCCTATGGGCTTTCTAGGGCCTAACCTAGGGGTGACTTGGAAGCATGCTTTAAAATAGAAAATTTGGGCCCAACGTGAAATTTATTTTGCCAGGTTGAAATTGCAGGTTCAAACTGCACACACAGGATCTGCAATGGCAGGCCTGAGACAGTTTTAAAAGGCTACTTATGTGGGTGGCACAAACAGTGCTGCAGGCCCACTAATAGCATTTAACCTACATGCCCTAGGTACATGTACTACCATAGTAAAAGAGACTTATGAGAAAATGTAATATGCTATGTCAGTATAAGCCAATGTTACCATGTTTAGAGGACTGAGCATAAGCACTTTAACACTGGTTTGCAGTGGTAAAGTGTAAAGAGTCCTAATGCCTGCAAAAACTAGATCAGAAAAAATGGAGAAGAGGGGCAAAAGGTTGAGGGTAAGACCTCCCTAAGGCTGACAGGTACAACACCTACAAAGTATAAGATATGGAGGAGCACCCAGCCCAGAGTCTATGTGTGTGTTAGATTACCCACAAATTCAACCACTCACATCTCCAAAATCCTTTCAATCTGAAATGCCTAGCAAACATAGATTTAAACACCAAGGGCCTCATTAGGATGTCGGGCGGACTTTGCCCGCCCGCCATCCTTGTGGTAGTAGGGACCGCCCGCCATAAGGGCGGGTTCCCGTCGGCAGCATTAGGATGCGCCCGCCACAGTGGCAGGCACATCCTGCATTCCTACTATTGTGGAGGGCGGTGCACTTAGCACCGCCCGCCACAATGGCAGGAAAGCATGCTGTGCATGGAACTGCTGGGGGGTACCATAGGTACCCCTCATGTGCACCACCCACACCTCGGAGACCCTGGGGGCCCGTACGGGCGGCCGCAGGGATTCTCCGCATGCCTTTCCGTGGCGGCAAGGCATCCACAATTGCCCATCATAATATGGCTGGCGGTGTCTGATAGACACCGCCACCCTATTATTCCTTTTCTGCCCCGGCTGCAAGGCGACCGGGGCGGAAAAGCGGCGGACGGTCTATCCGTCCGCCGAGGTCTATATACTAATATGGCGGGGGGAAAACAAATGCGAATGTCAGGCGGGGGCAATCCGCCCGACATCATAATGGGCCCCTAAGACTTGTTCTCTACCTCCTCTGCCTTAACTCTTACTGTAGACAACACTACAAAAACTAGAGAAAACACCCAATGGCATGGGGATGGTGTTATAAACCATGCAAAACATATTGTCACCCCATGAGTTTGCATATTTGCCATATTTGCCAGCCGGGGGACAATGTTTTTAACCTACATTGAGTATACTGAATCAAAAACTCATGGTGGTGAAAATTGGCGATCCAGTGAAAACAAAGTATTAAGTAGTATAAATCAAAATTGAATGGGTGTTTGATATGTATCCAGGGTAATTACAAGCTAGGGTAATCATATCCTGAATGATATCAAGTTGAAAATATGATGCATAACTGAATTGCAACTTATGAATTTTCTAAATATCAGCCTTACTGCAGAGATATCCGTCCTATGATGCATGGTGTCTAAGAGACAGTGATTCTCAATGCTCAACCTGAGAGCCTTTTTAAAGCGAATTATACTGAGTTTTTTGTTACCGTTTGGAATCTGAAGGTGGGGTAGACACTTGTGTCCACTGAGACGGCGAGATGACAATCTTCTTTTTCTAAATTATTTGTACATATTTCACTATATATTAAATGTAAAAAATCTGTAGTGTATTTATGAATTGAGCCATGAATGATAATTTTTTATATGTTATATGGTAATTTTTTAATACATTTGGGTGAAAGTTTTTAAGACATCATGGAGGTGTCATATGTAATATACAGCACTTTACTATACTTATACAAAAAGAGGATGATAGTTTGAGGTCCTAAACAATTATATACCCTTAGGAACATATATTTATTGTATGGTATTAGCTCTTACTGTAGCCAGGTCTTTTTGTTCCAGTTTTACCTGTACAGTTTCAGCAACTGCAATTGTCTGTTCTACTTCTCCCCATCATGTTGAAAAACCCTTGAACTATGTTGTTAATTGTTCACTTCTCAGCTTCACCAATGTGCTGGGGGCCTGCTGAAAGGCCTTTAGCACATGCATGTCTGATATTTGGAAATGACACCTTTCTTACATTATTCTCAGAGATAAATAAATTGGATTCCGTGGGGTTAACAGAAACCCTGAATACACATTAGCAGCCTATGCAAGAGCTGATAAGATTAGCAGGAAGAGGCCCCTCTCCTCCTTTTCATCCTCCAGGTCCCCTGTACGGGGGCCATGTAACAATCTCCTATAGCAAGAATTCAGGATAAGTGGGCTAGTAAAGCAGGACAGAAGCAATGGCACATCTCAAAGCTTGCACAAGCTTCTCCGAGGATGAGCCATCACAGTGTAGGTCGGTGCAGTTGTGCTCTCAGACCAGCTGATGGTAGCAGAACTAAGGTTGCATGAGCATTTGGTTTGCTGTTGAGCTGAACAGTAATGCAGCTGATTAAATAAAGTCCTAATGAACCTTAATGTGTATCTGATGTATCCTACCTCAAGCTACTCTTGAATAACGCATACATTAACTTCTTGTGTAAGAAGCACAGAAACATGTTTCTGACAGAATTATCAGCTGAGTCACCGTCCTTCATCAGGGCTTCACAAGTGCAAGTTGGTTGCTTAACTAATTTCACAATTGAATGGCATAATTTATGTTGGATCACAAAATCTTTTGTGTCAGGCTTCTCCTCTGGAAAGGTTATTTCAAAAACATACTAGGCAAACCCGCTTCCCCCAGGTACTCATGCTCACTCATTAGGCAGTCAAACAAGCATAATGATTTTAGGATTGTGATTAATGTGCAAAAAATGATGAACTGATTTACAATTGTAACAAATGTATTTGTTATCAGATTTTAATAGGATGAGGGATTTATTTTCACAGTGTTTAAAGAATATATTATGTATGAGTGATTTATGTTCGATTGTTTCAATGCCTAATGAGTGAGTATGATTACCAAGGAGAAGCCGGTTTTCCTGGTTAGTAATACCCGGTCCTCTTGGTTTCGAGAGGCTGCTCTCATCTTTTTATTTGAGTGAATTTCAAAACATACTCACAGAAATCAGCTCGCAAAAAGAGGGTGGTGTAAAGAAGTTCAAACGTGGATAAAAGGTGAAATAAGTATTTATTGTAGAATAGGATCCCAGTTAAAAATTGTCATAAGAAGCGCTTTCCACACAATCAGTACAAAAGTGCTTTCCATAAAAGGTCTATCCAGGAAGTTGGTTTAAAGGAAATAAAAGTTCCTTAATCCATGAAGGTTGAAAGTTTCAAGTAAAATTGAAAATTAAAATTAACAGTACCTTTGATAAACTTCAAAATGAGGTAAAAGAAGATATCTTTGTATCCTTGTTGAGATCCTTTCTTCTTTTCTTCACAAATCCCATCCCGTCGCCAATGTAAAGAAGTTCAAACGTGGATAAAAGGTGAAATAAGTATTTATTGTAGAATAGGATCCCATCCACAGGATAAAGAGTCACCAGTAGCAAGGTCCAAGCTCAACTGCCTAGATACTCTAAACATCACAACTACAGAATCTGTACAGGGCATTCTAATGCATGTGGCAACCTGGCAACAGGCTGCATGAGCAAGATGCTCAAGATGCCACAGGTGGACGTCCCAAATGAGAAAACATTCAAAATTACTTCTCCTAGTGAAAGTGTACTTTTTGTATGTGGGATGTGGACTTGTTCAAATGTACAATAGGAGCTGTGGATTTATCTGTCCCCACTGCCTGTGCATGATTGTATATAATTATGGATAAACTGAAGAATCAGAAGAAAACTTTTCTACTGGAGTGTTCAAACCCCGAATAACTGTCGATGAGAGGGGGTAAATACCCAATAACCGGCTATGTGATGGTTAATTCCACAATAATCATCTATGTGGTGCAATTAAATTCACAGCAACTGATTGTGGGGGAGCTAAAATCAAATTGTTGACTGTTGTCTTGATTTACACATAGGGTGATGCCCATTTAAATGCACAGTCTTGCCTATAGTGATGTGTTGAAGTCAACATTCCATGCCTATTCCAACATACAGAATGATACCAAGAGACCAGTAGATGTGTAATCTAATTTACAATGTTTGTGTGAAATCTATGGAAATATTTAAAGAAACAGTAAATCCACCATGGTCGTGCTGCACCACAAAACTAGGCGGTAATGCATCGCTGGAAATACTGACAACGAATTTCCAGGATGCGCCACAGTGATGTATATGACAATGGTTATGCAGATAGAAACATGAAGCCATTAGATGAACAACTGCAAAAATAATTTGGCATTAAGTATAAATGTGACGACTACACTGGAGGTCAGTGCTGAGAATCAGAATATACTCATATTAGTTTATAGAGAATTGTAGGTGTCATATGTTTTACAGCTGCCTCAAATTGGCGTTATATATAGATAAGATTGAACATTTTTTGACTAACTTGCTCAATGTCAATATTAAGCTTTGTCCTTCTGTGATTATTTTTGGTATCTATTTTCCTTCTGAAAGCTTATCTGCTGATCAAGAATACTTTTTGTTTATTGGAATGTCTGTATATCGTTTTTGTATTACTTCTAGATGGCTGGATATAGATCCACCAACATTTGAACAATGGCTGGGAAAGTTGCTAAACATTTATAGAATGGACAAAGCAGTTTATAAATTGAAGGGACAGAAAAAGAAGATCTTTGCTCGGAAGTTATGGTCTCCTATTGACAATTGGATCTAAACCTAATAACAATTGTATTTGCAAAGATATATTTTATATTTCATATTTCTTTTTTCTATGCCAATAATGTACCAGAAACTATGTGAATGACTATTGCTGATTAGATGCTGTTTTGTCCTTGTATGCTTTATGCCTCTGCCACAAAAAAAAAAAAAAAAAGAGAATTGTAGGTGTATTAGATACAATTCTGGAGGAGGGTCTAACGCAGGCCGAGGCAAAATGTAAAGTGCAATTTCATAATTTGCGTAATTTTGGAAATTCAGTCTTACACTAGTTATACATAATTCCTGAAATTATTCCATCACACAACATCGTGCAATTAAGCCTTTTTCACAGGAGCAAAGCGAACACCAAAATGGAAGCCGCTGTTATTCTCAGCAAGTGTGCTTTTTGTGCTGTTTTATTTGATAAAAAATGCGCCCTTGCGACAAACATTGAGGCAACACATATCACTCTAAAACATAGAATTAAATGACGGATTTGTATTTAAAAAAATTAAGCATAATTTCACGTAATTTTCCTGGAATTTCATGTAATTACGCGAAAGCAAGGGGACGCGAAAACTAATGAATACATTCAGAATCTGGCCACGTTTCTTGAAAGACAGTCACATGCAATAGCAGAAGTGGTGATGCAATCTCTTTGCCCAAATGACTATCCAAGGGTAAATTGCACATTACAGGTAATCTGTGCAAACGTTGCATGTGCAACATGTTGAAAGATCATGCAGGTTTCTCATGGGTCAGTCCTCCTACGGCTCTGAAAAATGGGTCAAGCACAACCCTGGCTGCACTTGAATTTCAAGGTAGAAAGAGTGCACAATCACCGGTTTATCAAGGAGGTAGTATTGGGGAGGACTAGTGCTCAGATCTCAACAGTCAGCCAATTGACGCAATAAGGTTATATCGACATAGTCATTATCTTTTATGTAAAAGTAAGTTCTTTAATCACACAGCAGAACTAAATGCTACACACTTCAATGAAAATGCTATAGAAAGTTGCAACTAAGCTGCAATAAAGAGTGAGGCGCCATGGGCCCTTCTCCCAGTATACTCCTGGTTCCGTCATCTCCCAATATGGTTGAGATAAGGTTTCAACAGACCCAATGCTGTAACTGGAATAGGCATAGGTTTCAAGCTCAATGTCTCTTTACACATTTGACAAAAAGTCTCAGCATGCATGCACAACAGACTCACCTGCTCATGTGTAGTCTCTTGTCTCAGTGCAGGACAATCTCTGTATTTTACTTGCTGGTTACTATAGCTGTTCGGGTTTTAGAGGCTATGCTGGGATGTGGTCCACCCACCTCTCCTGTGGGGGCCACTTCGGTATTTTTGCTTAGGGCCAAGTTTGCTGATGAGGTCAATGAAACAGATCTGTGCAGAACACTTCAAAATTTGCTAACATTCGTGACAAGAATTTTCAATTCTATTAAGGACAAGGAGGCGAGGATTATGCTTAGTCTCATTTCTTTACTGACACATAGCAGCCAATCACATTACAGTAAAGAAAAAACAGAAAATACGTCACTCATGAACCATAGAGTACACCCATAGTATATAAACAGTCTCAGAGGTAACCACTTCCTCTTTCTTTGTCCAAGTCCAGTAGGAAGAACCAATAAAACATCAGAAACCACGGAGAACATCATCCGAAAGGACCAAAATCCGAACGAGGAGGAGGAGGAACTTCCAAAAGCCACAGGAACAGAAGCAGGCCAACGAGGAGTAGAAACTCGCAGCAGAACTTCCACAAGGGCGGAGCCGGAGGAACCTCACTTGGGATCAGAGCCTGAAAAGAGACACAAAGCCGTAATACACATCCTGTGTAATCATGAGCAAACAAAGGGTGGGTAGAGAAAAATCAAAGCATTCATTACATTTCATCAGGAAAGATCTATGAAGCATTGCATAGTACAATATAATAGATACATGCATATACAACGGGTGGGATAATCCTCGCCTCCTTGTCCTTAATAGAATTGAAAATTCTTGTCACGAATGTTAGCAAATTTTGAATTCTATTTCAGGACAGGAGGCTCCGATTATGCTTGTTTAAAGCTCATCCACCACAACAGAAGCAACAGTAGGAACAGGCTTGAAATAAAATGTCTTAAACACTGAATCTGAGGACCAGTCAGCAGCTTTCATAATGTCACATAAAGAGACCCCCAATGAAAAAGCCTTAGAGGCCATGGCTCCCCGAGCCGAGTGAGCACCAAAAACAGAAACATCAATGCCCGCTTCCTCCATAAGCCATCTTACCCAACGGGCCAAAGTGGCTGGAGCAACGGGACGAAAGGGTTTTTGCAAAGCAATCAACAATTGACCCTGCATATCAGATCGATGAAGAGAAGTACTCACCTCATACTCCTTAAGGCATTGAACTACACAAAGGTTAGGTCGAGCCGGAAAAGAAGGATACGAAATGACCTCCGTGTTAGTTTTTGTGCGCCGGGAAAGGCGAAAGGAAACACCCTCCGGCGTGAAACTACGACCCGCTAGATCTAGAGCGCGGACGTCAGAAATGCGTTTGCAGGAAAGCAAACACAGTAACATAGTAAGCTTGGCTGAAAGTTGCTTACGAGATAATAAGGAATTAACCGGCCAAGCCTCCAGAAAACGTAGTACCACAGAAACGTCCCATAGGGAAACATATCTAGGCTTAGGAGGAGTAGCCATACGAATACCTTTCAGAATTTTGGCTACGAAAGGGTGTTCCCCAACTGGCTTGCCATCGACAGGAAGATGACCCGCCGAAATGGCGGAACGGAAATTGTTGATTGTGCAATAAGCCAAACCCGAAGAGGAGGACAGAGATGACAAAAAATTGCATATCAGAGAGATATCAGCCGATGTGGGATCAACTTGCCGTTGAGCACACCAATCACTCCAACGCTTCCAGGAACTTCTGTAGCGCTTGTGAGTGTTAGGGGCCCAGGCATTGCTGAGGAATCTGACAGCGTCCTCAGAAAGGCCTGGCACCGTCCAACGTTCCCCGAAATTCGCCACGCCAGGAGAAGGAGGGAGCCGGACTGAACCAGGGGATGCGGATTCTGCAATGGATCTAGAAGGAGATTCGCCCTCTGAGGAAGAAGAAAGGGCAGGTCGCATGCCATCTCCAGAAGAACAGGGAACCATGGCTGAGCCCTCCAGAGAGGGGCAATCAGAATCAATTCCGCCTGAAAGCGCGACACGTAGGCCAGAACCCTCGGGAGCATCATAAATGGGGGAAACGCATAACAGAGGGATGTCGGCCACGTCTGGAGGAAAGCATCGGTGGCTAGAGCCTCCGGATCCGGTCGCCAGCTGAAGAACTGGGGAAGTTGGGCGTTGAGCCGGGATGCAAAGAGGTCGATCAGACACGGACCCCAGTTGCGAAGCAGTTGGCGAAACACCCTGGGGTGGAGTCTCCAGTCGCTGAAGTCCCTCAGATGTCTGGAGTTCCAGTCCGCCACTAGATTGCGAGACCCGGGAAGGTACTCTGCAATAACAGTGATCTTGTGTTGGAGGCAATAATGCCAGAACTCCTTGGCAATCTCTGCCAACAATCGCGACCGAGTTCCCCCCAGCTTGTTGATGTAACGCACTGCGGAGACATTGTCCATCCGGAGAAGGATGCAGCAGTGGGATTGAAGAGGCGACAGGCATTTGATCGCAAATGACCCCGCTAGCAACTCCAAACAGTTGATGTGGAGTGAAAGTTCCCGCGGAGACCACCGACCCCCCGTCGAGACCGGACCGCAACGGGCTCCCCAGCCCCAACGACTGGCATCCGATTCGATCACAATCTCCGGAGAGGAGCCGAAGAGGGCTCTGCCGTTCCAGGCCTCCATGTGATCCAACCACCATTGCATCTCCAGCCTGGCCTCCTCCGAGAGAGGAATCAAATCGGAATACCGGAGGCCACGCTGAAGATGCTGGATCTTCAGACGCTGAAGGGCCCGATAATGTAGCGGTGCTGGAAATATTGCCTGCAGGGAAGACGCCAAAAGCCCGACTACTCGTGCTAACAACCTCAATGACACAGTCGGACTCGAGATAATGGAATTCAATTCCTTCTTGATATAGCGAATCTTCTGCTGGGGCAGCAGCAGCTGACAAGTGATGGAGTTGACTCTGAACCCCAAGAAATCGATGACCTGAGAAGGATGAAGAACAGATTTGGGAACATTCACCAGAAATCCGAGGGACTGGAGAAGGTCTATGGTCCAGTCCAGATGAGTCATTAGTCGGACCGGACAATCCGCCAGAAGGAGGATGTCGTCCAAATAAATGATCAAACGAACCCCACGACTGCGGAGCGATTCCACTACAGGACGTAACAGTTTCGTGAAGCACCACGGTGCCGACGAAAGGCTGAAGGGAAGGACTTGGTATTGATACCAAGTCCCCTGCCACTGAAACTGCAGAAAACGGCGATGTGGATGGAAGATCGGGACCGAAAGGTAAGCATCTTTGAGGTCCAAATGAACCATCCAATCCCGTTCCCTCAAGAGGTCTCTCAACAGATGGATACCCTCCATCTTGAAGTGTCTGTAAACTACCCCCGCATTGAAGTCCTTCAGATTGAGGACCAACCGTGAACCTCCTCCCTTCTTGTCCACCAGAAAAATCGAGCTGGCAAATCCCTGCGGATGGCGGACTGTCGGCACAATGGCCCCCTTCAATACCAGAGACTTGAGTTCCTCTGTGATGAACTCCTGACTTTCCTTTGAGAAGTGAAGAGGGAAGGGAGGACGAGATTGGTGAATGGGATGATAGAATTCGATTTTGAATCCCTGAACCGTTTCCAGCACCCAAGCATCGCCTGAGATTGCGCGCCAATTGGCTAGAAAATGGCGGATCCTGCCCCCCAGAACAACACTGCATGCAGGAAGAAGTCTCACCTGAAGCGGCGGAATCTTGACGTCCGCCGGAGTAGCCACCTGAACCTCCTTTCTTGAACTGCCCACGTCCTTTCCTGGAAGGGTAGAAGTTAGACCGCTGGGCATAACCGGAATCCTGCTGGCCTCCCTTATGGGACTGGTTCCCACGTTGAGTGGATTGGTATTGACCACGGCCGGACGAACGTCCCCAGTTTCGTCCGGCCTTGTTAAAAACCGGACGCATGGCCTGTTTTAAGGTGGCCTGTGCCTTGTCAATACTACTAAAAGTGCTGACAAAATGGGTGAGCTCTTTCAAAAAGGATTGACCAAAAAGAAGACCCTGAGCAGCAGCGCCTGCCTCCGAGGAAGAAAGTTCAGACAATTTCGGGTCCAGTTTCAGAAGAATAGAACGCCGGCGTTCACTTGAGAGGGCACAGTTGGCGTTCCCTAAAAAACAGACGGCTCGCTGTGCCCACTGAATGAGCTCGTCAGGATCGACAGTGGTAGACGCTTCTTTGGCCCGGAAGCCTAGATCCAACATTTTTGTGATAGGACCTAAGAGGTCCAAAACTTTATCCTGACAAGCCCGCCAGGAACGGTCTAGACCTTTTTTGGGGTCTTTGGAAAATTTGGTCATGTACGTAAGAATGGTAGGGTCGACCTCCGGCGTGTCCGCCAGGTTGTCCGCCAAATCTGGTCGCGGACACTCTGAGCGAAGACGCGCTCGTACATCTTTATCAAAAGGGTGCCTGATATACTGCTGAACATACTCAGCCACAGCCGGGGAAGGAAGCCAGGCGGAAGAATTCGGGTGCACAATATCTTCGGGCTCAAAAGTTAAAACAGGAGGCCGAGAGGAGGCATCCACAAAATGTTCTTTGCATTTACGTTTTTTGGGAGGAGGAGGCAAAACCTCCGACGAGGAGGAGGAAGCATCATGGTCGTCGCTCTCTACCAGTACAGGGACAGCCTTGGATTTAGAGGACAAGGACCGAGCCAACTTCCTGAAGTCCGAAGAATGGGGATTACCAGGAGATGAGGACTTCTTGGAGGGAAGCCAACCTTGCTGTTGCGCATATTGCGTCAAATGGCGCTTCAGGGGTGTAATGGCGCGAGCCATTGCCCTATTCATAGAGAGTTGTACCCCTTTGTCCAGTGCCTCAACCAGGTCCTGCTCAAAAAAGTCAGACCCCTCCTCCTCAAAGTCACCTTCCTCCTCGAAATGATAGGAGCCACTCATGATACACTGGGAGTGTAGTAAATCAGCCCACCAGGTGACAAGGAATCTGGTATGTCAGTGACACAGTCTGAGGGAGTGAAAAAACCTCACAGTCAGCAAGATAAGCAGGAAAAACTGCGTAGAACACAAGATTTAAAGCGTGGAGGGAGGCTTGCCGACCAAAAAATCACCACTCTAGGCAAAGCCTATGCAAATTCACAACCGGGACCTTTTTCCAAGCTCCGGCGTCGAAACGGGACAAGCTGACAGGCAGTGGGCGTATACGTCAACAGACGCGTTCAAGAGCCGGCGCTGTGTTGACAGAAAACACAGCTGCGCGAGGAAAAGCCCTTAGGGACAAAGGTCGCGCATGCGCAGACACGCGGCTCGCCCGACAGCCAAGGAGCCTGCTCGCGCTGAACGCGCGCGAGGCAGGACAGTCCCCAACTCCCTCCACTAAAATACGGGACAAACGGCAGCAAGTGCCCGACCCCGGGAGGTGACACACGCTCCCACCGACGCGCCGGCCGAGTGAAATGGAAAAACGACCAAGACGGCAGCAAGAGCGCGAAATAAGCGCCAAAGCAATATTACACAGCGCGCACAAAGCGGTATGAATTTAAACCAATAATACAATTTAAACAGGTATAGAATAACAAGTTTGCACTTAACTGGCTGCGGAGCAGCAAAGAAAGAGGAAGTGGTTACCTCTGAGACTGTTTATATACTATGGGTGTACTCTATGGTTCATGAGTGACGTATTTTCTGTTTTTTCTTTACTGTAATGTGATTGGCTGCTATGTGTCAGTAAAGAAATGAGACTAAGCATAATCGGAGCCTCCTGTCCTGAAATAGAATCGTTTTCGACCTAGAAAGTTCAGTTCTTGTTTGCTCATACCAACTGTGAGATTCAAATGGGCATCTTGTGCACTGAACAAGGTCAGGCAAAGCCCTAGATAATGCAAGCACTGACAGAAAAGCAGGGATCAGGGGCGGATTGGTTAAACAAATAGCCCTGGGGCACCAAAACAATAGTGGCCCCTCGTTAACGCACCAGATAGGTAAAAAAAGTGGCCCACATTTGCAAATCAGGCCAGTTTTGAACTTGGAAAGACATGCTGCATGAGTATTTTGCAAGGTATGGGAGACTGCATGCAATTGTGTTTGCTGCAGGCAAAATTTGTTTTAATATCCGAGATATCAACAGTAAAAACCGGGCCACCTGGCCATAAAACAGGCTCAAAAACTTCTTTAAAAAAAACCTGCCCACACACTGATCTGAGACCAGCCCATCAGGCACTGTCCACTGCCCTACAGGCCAGTCCGACCCTTGGCCGGAGCTCAGACTTCTAAAGTAATGACAGTCCTGAGGCTGTTGCAGGCATTGCCTAGTCTCTGACGCACCAGAGCGGCAACCAGTTCACAGCAGACTTCAAGTTATGTGTAACGGTTTAGCTCATATGCAGATTATCTGCTGCAACCAATGGGAACGCTGGAGGATCGAGCGAGAGTGGGTCTGCAAAATCCAGCCTCGTGCATCGAGATTTGCCGATGTTTTCCTCTGGAACACGCGCCCTGTGCAGCGGGCACCTGCGACACATACGAGCGCGAGCCTTATACAGTTGAAGATTATGAATATATTCCATTTTTGGGAACCATGGGTGCTACATTGTCTATCTATCGAACTGCACACACACCTTGAAGGAAAAGATCTGCATCCACTCCGAACCCTTTTGAAACTGATTCGACTGCAGCTGAGCCAACGTTTTCATTCATCTTTTGAAAAGAATCTCCTACGGTTTTTTAAACGCCTCTGCCTGGATGAAGGTATCGCAGCAGTAAAGAGGCTTGGCACGTGGTCAAGTCCTTCGCCTTCCCAAATGTGCAGGGATTTGAAGCCCATGCAGGCAATTACTGCACGCCTTTCTCGAAGAGTAAATAGCGAGCAGCTGTTCTGGCCCCCGATCAATTACGGACAGGGGAAAATATCTGCATACAATTAGGAAACAATTCCAAAAATGGGTGTTTAAAAAAAGAAAAGAAAAATTGGGCTCAGAAGCATGTTCTGGAAAAACTAGTGTGTATCTGAAACACATGGCCAGAGCAGCTGAGTGTTGCTGACGGGTGTTTGTCGTAGGATAATTCGGTTTTAGTCGTGGGCCGGACACGGGAACAAAAAAAAAGCAGCCGCAGAAAAAATGCTCAAACCAGCACCGCTCCCATCCCCTCCTCGCGTAACCGTCCTCTTTCTATCCGACCATTCTCTCACCTCTCCGCCTCCCTCTATTTCTCTCTCTCTTAAAACCTCCCTGTGCTTTTTGCAAATTACCTCGGGGAACTGGGGAAAGCCACAGAGACACCAGCCGCGGACCTGAGCTCTCAACACCAGTTTTCAATAGCTCCAGACCACCGAGGAATAAATGCAATGCCCGTCCCGCACTGCGTGTACCTAGTATTACTAATAGGTCCGTCATGTACCGCGAAGTTTATGAGCTTAAATATCAAAAGGCAAACAAACATTAAAAGCGATGTTTTCCTCATACTGATTATTAATTCCAGAGTAAGGAGCCACGAAATAAAGCGACTGGTAAAAAAGGCGCCAAAAAAGATGTGCAGGTCTTTCTTCTAATACCACCCTCAGGATATGTTCCTTTCCACTCAGTTTTGAGTGCTTAATTTAATTTTTTGTTTTCAGGTGGTGGTCGCTGGCATCCATCTTTGGGGATTGGGACTTATTTTTAGGCATCCGCCTTTGTTACAGAACAATTGCTTTAGGGCGATAAAGAGAGAGGAAGTGCATGATGATGGAAGAAAAAGGAAGGAAGTGACATCACAAACAGGCAGCCTTTTTTGACAACCCTAGTTGGGACTGGAGGCGGGCTCCTAGAAATACTTTGCTCCCCCCCAACTAATTTTTGTACTATTTAAGTTCTGTCAGCTCCCCTGCCTTTGACCGTGTGCGCGCGTGTACGCACCTGCAAATGCAGTGACAGTGAGTGTGTTGGAAGGAGAGTAGAAAGTGGATGAGGGGTGTGATAGGAATTCTATGGCAGGACAGGAGGCTTCAGATTATGCTTTCTCTATTTCTTTACTACTAACAGCAGCCAATAGAAACACAGTAAAGAAACGAAAAAAACTACAACTCCCATGAGCCCTTAGACCAACCATAGAGAGTGCATGCTATATAAGGAACCATAGAGGACAACACTTCCTCTTTCTTTGCTGCTTCGCAGCCAGTTAAGTGCTTTTGACTTTCATTACTTGTTTGTATATTGCATGGCACTGTTTATTTGCTTGTTTACCTGTATGCCGGTTTCGCTCTAGCGTTTATTTCACAGTCGCGTTGTGCGTCACGCTGCCACCGGCGTTTGTTGTGCAGGTTTACTCGTTTGTGCTTTCGCCGCTTTTGTGCTTTGAGAGCGCGTGTTCGCCTCTCTGGTAGTTGCGGGCGCATTGTGCCCGCGTTGCTGCTTTGGTGGAGCGGGACCGGAGCTCGGGGACTCGCGCGCGCGTGTCGCGCGCCGCTCCTCTTCCGGCAATACGGCACGTCACCGCGCATGCGCATTGGTGGCACTTGTGACGCTCCGTTTGACAGGAGCTGCTGAGCGCTGTGAGGCGGCGCGTTTTCAACCTTGCCTCGGCCCACTTTGCCTGCCGGAGAGCTCCTCTGACGCCCTCTACCTCTCGGAAGGTTTTGGGCTGCATAATTTTTAGAGGCAGTGCCTAGGGTGTCATTCTTTGCGCAAGCTGGTCCCTCCACGCTTTATTCTGTTTATTGGGTCGAGTTGTGACTCTGCCTGTGTAGCTTGCGTGGGGCTGTCACCCCCCTGTCGGAGTCACTTGATTGTGACCTTTTCATTGCATTTACATTTGCTGTGGGCCTCTAGTTATACTTTTGTATTTCTAGATTTTGTTATTTCTGGTACCTCATTCCTCAGTGCATTCCATTATCACGGCAGACTATGTCGATGCTGAGGAATATTTTTATGAGGAGGAGCAGGAGGAATCCTTTGAATTTGATTTGGTCGAGGCCCTTGACCAGGGCGTTCAGCAGTCTGTTAATACTGCATTGGTCCGTGCCATTGGGCCTCTGAAGCGTCATTTGGCTGACTATGCTCAGCAACAGGGTTGGATTTCATCCTCTGCCTCTGCGCATTCATCTAAGTCTCCTGGTAATCCTCATAGGTCTGACTTTGCTCGTTTGGCCAGGTCTTTGTCTGCTCCTGCTCCGGACACTGAAGATACCTCTTCATCATCATCTTCTGGTCCCTCTGGTCCCTCTCCGGCGAAGAAATCCCGAAAGGAACATTTTGTGGACGCTTCTCCGCATCCACCAATCTTGACCTTTGAGCCCTCTGATATCGTCCACCCTAACTCCAAGGTTTGGTGCCCAGCCCCAGAGGTCGCGGACTATATTCAAGAGCATATCCGCGACTCTTTTGATCAGGAGGTGCGTGCTCGGTTACGTTCTGAGTGCCCTCGTCCGGAGTTGGCGGACAAATTAGCGGATACTCCGGAGGTCGATCCCACGATTTTGACCTACCTTAAAAAATTTAATAAGGATCCCAAGAAGGGTATCGACCGCTCTTGGCGACTGTGCCAGGACAAGTTACTGGATGTCCTTGGTCCTTTGACAAAAATCCTGGATCTGGCATACCAAGCCCAAGGGGAGGCGTCTGGCATTGATCCCGATGTCCTACTTGGCTGGGCCCAAAGGGCTATCTGTCTCTTGGGGAACGCAAACTGTGCCCTTTCAACGGAACGTCGCCGTTCCATCTTAATCAAAATGGATCCGCGTTTGTCAGAGCTGGCTACTTCCGAATCCGGTGCTCTGGCTCAGGGTCTATTGTTTGGTCAGCCGTTTTTGAAAGAGCTGACTAAGTTTGTAGCGACTTTTAGTGGCCTGGACAAGGCGCAATCTTCTTTGCGTAGGGCGTTCCGCCCGGTTTTTGCCAAGGCCGGACGTTCAGGGGGACGTTCGTTCGGCCGAGGTTCTGGTCAGCAACGTGGCCAGCAGTCCCATCAGGGTGGAGGCGGACAGCGCCAGCAGCAGCAGCAGTCCTATTCCGGATCCAAGTCCACCTTCTACCCCTCCCGGAAAGGTCGAGGCCAGGGCAACAAGGGAGGCTACGGTGGTAACCAGGGAGGACGACAGGATTACTCCTCTGCAGGTGAGCCTGATTCCTTTCGACAGTGTTGTTTTGGGGGGCAGGATTCAATGTTTTCTAGAGAATTGGCGCTCGATCTCCAGCGATGCATGGATATTGCAAACAGTGCAGGGGTACCACATCGAGTTTTACCATCCCCCTCTTCAGGGTCCCGTCCCTTCTCCCCTTGTTTTTTCCCAACGAGATCGCGAGGTGATCTCCAAAGAAATCGATTCCCTTCTTCTCAAAGGGGCCATAGTGCGAACGAACCGCCATCCACAGGGGTTCGTCAGCAATGTGTTTCTGGTGGAGAAGAAGGGGGGCGGGTCTCGCCTTGTACTCAACCTCAAGGAATTCAACAACGGGGTGATTTATCGTCACTTCAAGATGGAGGGCATCCATCTTCTCAGGGATCTTCTACGCAAAGGCGACTGGATGGTTCGCCTGGATTTGAAGGACGCCTACTTGTCCATTCCCATCTATCCGCCTCATCGCCGTTTTTTGCAGTTCCAATGGCTGGGGAACTGGTTCGAATACACGGTACTCCCGTTCGGTCTCTCCTCCGCCCCATGGTGCTTCACGAAGCTCCTGCGGCCAGTCATGGAGTTCCTGCGTGCGCGGGGGGTGAGACTTATAGTGTATCTGGACGACATTCTTTTGATGGCTCAGTGTCCTCTACAACTGCGCTCCCATTTGTCTTGGACAGTCGATCTACTTCAGTCTCTCGGCTTTCTAGTGAATCCGCAGAAATCTCATTTACTTCCAACTCAATCGATAGAGTTTCTGGGTTTCCTTGTGGATTCGGTCTCTTGCCAACTTCTTTTACCTGCTCAGAAGGTCAGGTCTATCAAGAGGGAGTTGAAGTCACTGTTGTCTGCACCGAACGTATCGTTGCGGTCGATCGCTCGGATTGTCGGGCTGTTGGCTTCTTCCATCCAGGCGATATTTCCGGGTCCTCTGCATTATCGGGCCTTGCAGCGCCTCAAAATCAGACATCTGCAGAAGGGTCTTCGGTATTCCGACCTGGTTCCTCTGTCCCAGGATGCGAAGTCGGAAATGATGTGGTGGCTTCAGCACATGGAGGCTTGGAACGGGAAAGCCCTTTTCGGCTCGACTCCGGATCTGGTTTTGGAATCGGATGCGAGTCTTTGGGGCTGGGGAGCCCGTTGCGGGGACTTGACGACGGGCGGCCGTTGGTCTCAGGACGAATTAGCCCTTCATATCAACTGCCTGGAGCTTCTGGCGGGGTCATATGCGATCCGCAGTTTGGCTCCTCAAGCCACCAGCTGTTGCATTTTGCTTCGCATGGACAACATCTCGGCGGTGCGATATGTGAACAAATTGGGGGGGACTCGGTCGAAGTTGTTAGCGGAGATTGCGAAGGACTTCTGGCATTTCTGCCTACAGAGAAAGATCACTCTTATTGCAGAGTATCTTCCGGGTCGCCAAAATCAGGTGGCCGACTGGAACTCTCGCCATCTCCTGGACTTCAGCGACTGGCGTCTTCACCCTCGGGTCTTTCGCTCCCTGTCTCGCCTGTGGGGTCGTCCCTGGATCGATCTCTTCGCCTCTCGCCTCAATGCTCAGCTACCCAGGTTTTACAGCTGGCGTCCGGATCCGGAGGCCATAGCCACGGATGCCTTTCTCCAGACTTGGCCTCCACAGCTTTGCTATGCCTTTCCCCCGTTCGCAATGATCCCGCGAGTCTTGGCCAGGGCGAAACAGTTTCTGTCGGAGATTGTTCTGATCACTCCTCTTTGGAGAGCTCAAGCTTGGTTTCCGGACCTTCTGGAAATGAGTTGCTCGACACCATTTCTGCTTCCAGCGAGGTGGAACTTGCTGTTGGATCCTCTGCTCCACCCGCATCCCCTAGTCTTGTCGGGCCAGCTCCGTCTTGTAGCGTGGCGTCTCTCGGGGAACGCTGGAAAGTCCCTGGCTTATCTGGAGACGCTGAGAGATTCATCAGTGAAGCTTGGGCCCCCAACACGCGCAAACGTTATGCGTCAGCTTGGCGTAGGTGGTGTGATTGGTGTTCTGAACGGAATCTGGATCCCACTTCTGCAGATATCTCTCTAGTGGTTAATTTTCTTGCTTCTGTCGCTTCTGCTGGTTCTGCTTACAGGACCGTCAATTCTTTCCGTTCCGCTCTCTCTGCGGGCCATGCTTTGGTCGACGGTAAGCCTGTTGGGGAACATCCTCTCATCTCGGCATTGTTGCGTGGTGTGCGAATGGCTAAACCGCCATGTCCGAAATATGTGGCTCTTTGGGACGTCTCTGTTGTGTTGCGTTTTCTGGAGGCTTGGCCTCCCAACGCTTCTCTGTCCCGTAAGCAATTGTCTGCAAAATTGACAATGCTTTTGTGCTTAGTGTCTTGTAAGCGTGTTTCAGATGTCCGTGCGTTGGACCTCGCTGGTCGTTCTTTTTCTCCGGAAGGGGTTACTTTTACAGTCTCCAGGCGTACCAAGACTAATCTGTCTACTGTCACTTATCCTGCATTTCCTCATCACCCACAATTGTGTGTGGTTCGCTGCTTAAAGGATTATGAGGTGAGTACTGCTCCTTTTCGTCAAGATATGTCTGGACAGTTATTGATTGCTTTGTTGAAACCTTTTAAGCCTGTGGCGTCAGCTACTCTTGCTCGTTGGGTACGCTGGCTTATGTCTGAGGCAGGCATTGATACCTCCATCTTTGGGGCTCACTCCGCGAGGGGTGCCATGGCCTCCAAGGCTTTTCGTGTTGGTGTAAGTTTACATGACATTGTGAAAACAGCTGATTGGTCTTCTGATACAGTGTTTAAAACCTTTTATTTCAAACCCATTGTCGATATTGCATCTGTTGTGGTGGAACAGCTTTGAACAAGCATAACCTGAAGCCTCCTGTCCTGCCATAGAATTAAAAATTTGCAAACATTCGTGACAAGAATTTTCAATTCTATTAAGGACACGGAGGCGAGGATTATCCCACCCATTGGTATACTACTGCATTGTTCATGTGCATCTTGGCTTTACTATGATATGCGTTGTTTTGCATTGATATTTTTTCCCCACCCTATGTGATGCGACCTTCAAAGGTTTTTGGGGATGTGTATTACGGCTCTGTTTTTGCTTTCAGGTTCGGACCAGAAGTGATTTGTCCTCTTGGTCTTGCCGGCATCGTTTTCCACGCTTTGGATCCTGGAGTTGCTGTGTTTCCTGATGCACCTTCGGCGCTTTTGGAATGGTTGCCTGTTTTCCTGTTGGATTTCTTGCGCTTCAGCCTTCGGACTTTCCTTTCTGGATGGTTGGCGGTACTTTTCTTCAAATGACTTTAGACTTTTATGGTTCCTGGACAAAGAAAGAGGAAGTTTTGTCCTCTATGGTTCCTTATATAGCATGCACTCTCTATGGTTGGTCTAAGGGCTCATGGGAGTTGTAGTTTTTTTCGTTTCTTTACTGTGTTTCTATTGGCTGCTGTTAGTAGTAAAGAAATAGAGAAAGCATAATCCTCGCCTCCGTGTCCTTAATAGAATTGAAAATTCTTGTCACGAATGTTTGCAAATTTTTAATTCTATGGCAGGACATGAGGCTCCGATTATGCTTTCTCTATTTCTTTACTGACAGACAGCAGCCAATAGAAACACAGTAAAGAAAGAAGAAAATACAATACCCATCAGTACCTGGGCAACCATAGAGACTAACTCCCTATAAAAGTAACCATAGAGGACATGACTTCCTCTTTCTTTGCTGCTTCGCAGCCAGTTAAGTGCTGATTTCTATTACTTGCATTATGTGTGCTATTGCTCATGCAAAGTGTTCATAACTGCATTTGTTTGTCCTGGTGTGCTTGCAGTCACGTCGTGTGCTTTGCCTCGTCCCAACGCTTCACCGGCGGTTGTCGCAGCTGTTTTGTATGCAGTCTGAGTTTTGGAAGCGCAAGTTCGCCTTCCGTGTCTCGGGCGCTTGCCGCCCGCGTCTCTGCAGTGGAGTGGGAGTTCAGGGGCCCTGGTGAGCGCACGCGTCTACCACGCGCCTTCTCCGACTTTCCTTCATTGCGGGCAGAATTTAGCGCATGCGCAGAAGCGCGACTTCTGTAACTTTCGCGTTTACACACGGAGCTGATACGCTGAGGCGCCTTTATCGAGCCTGAAGCCCACAGCCTGCGCAGGAGGTCCCCGGTCTACGCCCATTCTCCCTTGAGGGTTTGGGCTGTACAATTGATAGAGGCAGTGCCTAGAGTGGCTTTTTCAGAGCAAGCCCTCCCTCCACTTATATATTTTATTGTGTTACGAAGGTAGGGTTTCCCTGCCACCTGGCTTGCTGTGGGGTTGTCACTCTCCCTTACTGGTCTTCGTCTTGACTCAATTATAATTTTTCCTCTGTGGGCATATTATAATCCCTTGTGATTATGGAGGAGTTTTATGATGAGGAAAAATCGCATTATGATGAGGAGCCTGCAGGTTCCATGGAGCATGATCTGGTGGAAGCACTGGATCATGGGGTGCAGCACTCAGTGAATGTGGCTTTGGTTCGCGCTATGCCTCCGTTTTTGGAGCTCATTCAGCTCGGGGAGCCATGGCTTCTAAAGCTTTTTCTGTGGGTGTGAGTCTACATGACATCATGAAGGCCGCTGATTGGTCTTTCGACTCTGTGTTTAAAACGTTTTATTTCAAGCCTATTGTTGATATTGCTTCTGTTGTAGTGGCTCAGCTTTGAACAAGCATAATTAGAGCCTCCTGTCCTGCCGCAGAATTAAAAATTTGCAAACATTCGTGACAAGAATTTTCAATTCTATTAAGGACACAGAGGCGAGGATTATCTCACCCGTATTGTTTATATGCATTTATCATGTATGCTTTTGTCTACTTATGGCATTGTTCTAAGATGTTCCTTGCACTGTGTCCCTCCCCTTTTGGCCTTGCTTCCATGATATTGGGATGGTGTGTTACGACTCTATCTTTCTTTCAGGCTCTGATCAGAAATGAGTGTCCTTCTGGCAATGCTTCATCGGCCTTCAGCGGTTCAGTTCCTAGATGAGTGTGCTCCCGCTTCTCCAGTCTCCTGGTCCTTGGTTCCTTCGGACGCCTTCTGCTGGTCGATCTTCTCTTCTGCCTTTGGATGTTTACCAGGCTGTTCTTCTGAGATCCTTGAGTTTCATTATGACTTTTTTCACTTTAACGGTTTATGGACAAAGAAAGAGGAAGTCATGTCCTCTACAGTTACTTTTATAGGGAGTTAGTCTCTATGGTTGCCCAGGTACTGATGGGTATTGTAGATTCTTTTTTCTTTACTGTGTTTCTATTGGCTGCTGTCTGTCAGTAAAGAAATAGAGAAAGCATAATCCTCGCCTCCGTGTCCTTAATAGAATTGAAAATTCTTGTCACAAATGTTTGCAAATTTTTAAGTCTACTTTCTCGGATCTCCGAGCAACAATGACCTCAAACAGGAAATCCCTAGTGACAGGTGTTGTTGCTATGGGCTTTGTCAATAAGCTAGCAACAGAGAACGCTATATTACCTGTAGTTTATAGCTTGTAATATTGGTGAGATTTAGTTAATCATTCACCTGCATTCCACCAACAATTTTTAGTATTTGACTCATTGACCACCTCAACAGTAAAATCTAGTCAGATTTACAGGATAAAGGAACTCATGTTTTCACTATATCCAGACTGAATATTTATGAGGAATATTTAAATAACATACAGCTCAATGTAGTCTTTTTTGGTTATTCTGGAAACCTGAGTGGCATTTACTATTTGAAAGGGTTAACAAGCTGAACTAAGTAATGTACATCCCATCATGTTCTGAATGAGTTCCAAATAATTTTACTGCAAATCTTTGAACTGTACTTCTAGTGAAACAAGGGCAATCACTTCAGCGTCCAGAATGGAGATTTGTACAGTCATTATTGGGTCTGGAAATGTTGTGCTTTCTGTTACCATACATGTACAATTTTGCATTTGGCCGACAGCCACTGCTAGAACTGTCAATTAGAGATTACCATTCTCTGTTGACTTTCAATGAGTTTTCTCCTTAATTTCTAAGGATTTTATTGTTTTCTAAGGGTGACATTTGGCCTGAGGGAACACCTGTTAGGGGTAGGTCTCAGACACAGACTAATACTGTGGACATGGACATAAAATCTTTTAGGAACCACTCAATAGTGAAAGAGGCCAGAATATGGGCTCCTAAGACGTGAAGAACATTGTAAGGTGAGGGGCCAAATAGAAAATCCTAACTCCTCTGTTGTATTTATTTTTTGGAAATGCACAGAAAATATACCGACAGGAATAATACTGTTCATTTTCAAAGTTTCCATCAAGATTCACTTAAAAAGAATTTACCGATATCACAGATGATGAGAGCTAAAAGAATCACCTCAGAGGATAGCAAAGTTGACCATACCTTGAGAGCGATGGGTGACAGATTTCTAAAAAGAGGATATCCCAATATTCTTGTTGATCAGTCCATTGAGAAAGTGAAGAAGATACCGAGGACAGAACTATTGAAAACACAAATTAAGAACAAACAGGAAAGAATGACAGTGGTATCCAAATACTCAACCATGAGTCACAAATTCAAGAAAATCATACGGACACATTGGAGTATTCTCAGAGCAGAAATTGATTTTAAACCCAGTTTCGAACAACAACCAATCTTTGCCTTCACCCGAAGCAAAAATGTAGGAGAACTGCTGAAACAAAAAAGTTCTAAAGAAGAGATATACTGAGGAACTAGACCATGTTTGCAGTGTGGTCACTGTAATAACATTATAAGAGGAAATACGATCACACATCCTATGAAGGGACACAATATAAAGTTACATGTCAATGCCACCTGTGATACGGCCAACGCCATCTACATGCTTAAATGCCCATGCGGAAAGGCATATGTAGGAAAAACAATCAGAAATATCAAAACAAGGTTAAACGAACACAAATCAAACATAAGAATGGCTAATGTGAAGTCCACAATAGCGTTGCACTTTAACGAAGCCAAGCATAATGTTTCCCAACTTCAGTTCACGATCCTGGAAGTAATTGAAAAGAGAGAAGGTCGTGATAACAACAGATTTCTCCTTCAGAGGGAGAATAGCTGGATGTATCTATTGAATACCCACAAGCCCTTTGGACTTAATGACCGGGTAGAATTTATGTGCTTTTATGAACTTGTGAAAGATGTAGAAAAAAGCACAATCTGTGTTCTGCCTTACCCGCACTGGTTGATGCAGTAGCCATCGATTTCTAGTTACTCTTTTGTTGAGTATTTTGAATGTTTATTCTTTTACCGTTATTCCCACTGTTTTATTTTACATTGACACGCATTTTCACATTCATCGTCTGAGTATTTACACTGTGCCAGTTATATTCATATTTATATTTATGTTTGGAAATGTCTCCTTAACTCTCATGTATACTGCAAACAGATCATGATTGGACGTTACCCCGCTCACATGACCGGGGATCGTCCAATCACAGGAACGGTGTGAACCACGGGTAACGTGGTGAGAGTTATATGGGAAATGATTGGACCGGCTTCTAGTTGATGCCGGACGACTGACCGCATTGTCTAACTGAGAGTAGGAGAGAAAAGACGCTGTTCTATGCGTCGAGAAAGTAAGTGTAGAACACGCTTATGACATACCGAATTTAAGTTCGCTTTTTGATTATTTAAAATCACGAATGAAGGTTTGACATTGAATTCATTCACGCGTTTCTTTTTGACAGTTTCATTAATGCGACCATAAGTGTAATACGTGAGACGCTGGTAAATACTACAACTGTGAGTGCCCGTACGGGCGTTTTTTGTGATATAAGTCACCATTACGCATTAGCTGGTTGTGCACTGGGGTGTATCTCACATTAAGTCACTATTAGCAGCATGATAATACTATAGAGTACATACCATGTTATTTTTATTACGTTTTTGTGACATGATTTTTGTTATACCTTGTTTCAGCTCATGTGGTCCCAGATGAAGGTCTAATTGACCGAAATGCATTGGACTTGAGTATTACTAAAATGCATTCAAAGTAAAAAATTGATGAATTTAATCAAATAAGACTTTTCTTGGAGAAATAAAGAAACATTTAAATATTGAAAATTTGTGTTGAACCTTTTGAGGAACTCTGGGTGACTCCCAGTAGGATTTAACAGCTGTGCGTCAGGGGATGCTTCCACTTTGTCAGTGGGAAGCACAACTTTCTGGATTATTCATTGGGTGTCCAAAGGCAAGAGGCGCCGCCTTGACTGCACGCAGAAATTGATAAAAGCCACAAACTTAAGTTAATATAATACACCAAAAAGGAGCAGTGCGCTCAAAAACCTCTTTTTATTTTCAGTATTTATTTTTTGCACATCAACATCAAAGTACTGTTCTCACTTTCGTTTTTCAATCTAAGACAATATTGCATATAAGTTCACACAGTCCATAAAAGCTTCTTGCATTACAGATGAGGGTCGCACGGCTCTTCTGTTATACTAAATCTTTTTTACTTACTTATTCTGTTATACTAAATCCCTTGGAGCTGAAAAAGAAGTTCTATATTCTACAGAAGGTATTGATTTTGCAAGTGAAGGATGCCTGCTCACCCAGCACCTTTATATTTTTATGCATTTATTTAAAATCTAATTCATACAATTATTTAGTTAAATTTTAATAAATTACTCGATCAATTGATCAATTAATTAATTTATGGAGTCCTATAAACCACTGGCATGTAGCTTTATGTGGGTTTGGGAGGGCTGGCTCACAGCTGGTATCACCACCACATTTATACGGTTCTGAGGTGGGCACCTAGACTCACTCCAGGAAATTCATATTTAAGACAACAGAGTTCTGTGACTAGTTGTCCCAGTGTAACCCGGAGTTCGAGGTAATGGATTAACACTCATACTTGCATCACATGTTTGGGCTTGTGAAGTGCAATCTGAGTATGGGAGACTACCAATATTAACAGTACAAAGTGAACATGTTGCAAATTACAGTGTCTTCAGAGCCTAGTGGTAAAGTATTCTGGAAGCATGTTGTATATTATTCCACCAAAAGGATTTTCCAAACTGCACTTAGCTTAATGTGCATAGAGACACAACTTCAAGGTTGCCCATCTGGCTAATTAGATAATATTATATATGTTGTTATTATAACACATTGCTTCTTTCTTTGCACTGGATGCCAGTTCGTTTGCATATGACTGTTCAGAATATCACGCTTTCTACAATTGATGATTGAATATTATAGTATAATGATAATGACATGTTATTTTCTTCCAAAATATGCATTATTTTATAGATGTCTTTTTTGATTAATCACCTGTTTTCAACAAAATGCAGAGATGCCAGCTTCTTTTCACTTGTTCAAGTCTGTTAGACAGTGGTGGCTGATAGGAAACAGGGGTGGGTGGGGAAAGGAGGTGCGGGGGAGTTGGGGGAGGTAGAAAAAAAAACAAAATAAGAAAACTTGCCTGGTGGTCGCTGGTCGCATGCTGCTGCCTTTCCTCTGATACGGGAACCAGGAAGCACACAGGCGCCCAGCCTCCCCTAGCCCATCATGATGCTGCATTATAGTAGTGTAGTGATTGGTCTGAGCGCCACGAATGGGACTAGGAGGCTGTACATGTTCTCCACCCTGGCTGTGCAATACAGCCAGGTGGAGAACATGCTAATTGCGCATGACTGGCCAGCCCCCAGCCCCGCTCTGCCCTAACCTAACCTGGCTGCAACTGCAAGCTCAGTACTAAAAATAAAATGAATAATAATGTTCCGTTATTATAATTTTATTTTTCCTTTGCACTACTCTTAAAGCAGTGGGGCGACGCTCCACCACAATAGCGGAGGAACCACCGCTGCTGTTAGAAACTTCTGAGAAACCACATGACTATGTCTTTTAGAGATCATCCAATTGTTTTTCTGGTTTAGTTGCACCATTCTGAGCCATCATGTAGCTCGGTTATTCAGGATGTTTTAATTTCTCTGACATCTTGATCTTTTCCTCATTTTTGATGCCTACTTTTGCATGAGGCAAGGCCCCTTTTTCAATCGATTTGTCAAAGTAACTGCTTGCTTGCTAGTTGGTCCATCTATCCAACTGCATCCATCCATCTATCTATTTATCCATCCATCCATCCATCCATCCATCCATCCATCCATCCATCCATCCATCTATCCATCCATCCATCCATCCATCCATCCATCCATCCAGCCATCCATAACCCAGCCACCCACATAACCCAGCCACCCACTTAACCATCTGTCCATCTGTATATTGAGCAATCTAGCTAACTATCCACAGTGGATGCAGAAAAATGTAAAAGAGAGATTTTTCGGAATAGTGCAACCACAAAGATCTAGTGAATGTAAGACTAAACAGCTGATGTTTTCATGTCTTGGTAGTTGAAAACTCCTACATTTGTTTTTCATCACTGTGAAGGCACCTCTCCCACAGGATCACATTGGGTTAACTTATTACATTTAATGAGTGATGACTTTTAATTGGGAGAAGGGAATATTGAGTTTGGTGTCTAAAGAATAGTAATTTAAACTACTCTTTAATGGTAGAGTCAGATTTAAAGTCACAATTCTGAAAATGTCACTTTTAGAACGTTGACATCTTCATGTGCAAACCATTTGGAGTGTGCAGCTTGGATCCTGGTTCACATGACTAGGTGTAGCTGGCAGTTGGTCTTTTTATTTTGCTCCCAGACAGTGAGACAAAGGGAGCATAGGTATTGGCAGGAAGGGAAACTCTGTCTTGATAAGGGGAAGTAGATGTCACCTACCACACTTGCACTTCACAAAGGCTTTGCCTGAGCACACTCATCAAGGGTTTCACACTAGTCTTTTGCGAACCCAGACAAGCTTGCAGGCCAGGTAGTAGGAAATTCCAGACATCTCTAGGGGTGTAAATCTCCAAAACCGTCTCCTACCTCAAAGTGGGCACCACATATAAATAATGTACCCTCACACCGAACTCTTCAGTACACCACTGTACATGTGGAAGATTCAGAAGGCCAGCTGTGCTGCTCTGCAAGAATCACTGCTACTCTGCTACCTGAGTGAAGAGGATTGGGCCTGCATCTTGAAATCAGGATCGCCAGAGTAACTCCAAGGGCGTGTTGGCTGGTATCTCGACCACAGCCTGAGGGGCAGAAAAGGCTCCAACCACCTTGAAACCAGCACCTGGACTCTGTCTGATGAGTCCTACCCCCAAGTGGTGCCACCGATGTGTTGAATCCTTGGAAGTGGGCCTGAAGGTGACCTGCCAGTCGAGCTGTGGTCCTGTGAACAGAAATGAGGCAGCAGGACACATCTCCTCGCAACGACATCAAAACTGTTGCATGACACATCCTTGACCCAGGACATAGCATTGCAAGCCTCTCACTGACAACATCCTCAATGACAAAGTAGGACTTTGCTTTTCAGTCTAGCAGATTCCTTGGAAGTGCCACTGCGCAACCCATCCTCGATACAGGATTTCGCATTGCAAACCCCTTATTGAGGACATCCTTGATGATAACACAGCACTCCACAACGCAGCCCCGTAGTTTTGTTGGAACTGCTGCTGCATGGTGCATTCTCGCCACGGGGTTGCGCAACACTCTGCGACGCAGGATTTAAGGTACTTTGTTCAGCAAACCTAACTTGACCCCTGCATCTGGCCCACGATCCATCACAATGTGCCTGACCATGTGACTTTATCCCAGTCTAGTGCGACCAGATAACCACAGTTGGTGCTTTGTGCTTCAAGGCACTATTTTTACTTAAAGCGTTGAAATTGCATATAACTTGTTCTACTTTGATTTTTGTCATTTTGATGTCAAATAATTTATTACATTTTACTCTAAAGTTCTAAAGTGGTGTGGGATTTGTCTTGTGTTGTGTTTTTGCTTTATATAACTGTTTGAAGTGCAGCATACATACTTTACACTTTGCTTTTAAGTTAAGCCTGCCTGTATTTGTGCCAAGCTACCAGAAGGTTAAACACAGGTTAATCTGGGGTTTTCTTGTGTTTCACCCTGACAAGAATTGTGGTTGCTGACTGAGTAGGGTTCTACACCTCTCAACCCACATTCCTACAGTGTTCTACACAGAATGTGCAACTCCAATAATAGACAGCAAGTATATTTGCAGAGATTGAGAAAGGAATTCTTGATCGTTTTAGACAGTGACAAATAAGTAGCACCACTCTCATTATAACCCCTTCCTTTTCCCTGTGATGTCCTTTAACAATGTTTATTCTCATGTACCTGCTGTGAGCCAAATTGTATCACAGGAAAGAAATACAAATGCAGTGAAAATTACACTCACTTTATCCAGTTTATGGAAACCATTCAGAGATGTGATATATGCAAACGAGAATACTACTAGCCAAGATGATATTTTCATCCATTGACCCTTGCACAGGAATGTTGAATATTAAATATTTAAAGTAGGCCATTAAAATCAGTGGATATTTTATTACGTTTATTGTTTTTCTGAGGATATTTGCATGATGTTTTTTGTTTGTTTGCATATTATGGCAAAATGAGAAGTCTAATGGTTACATTCAAAGCTTGGGGGCTTGACTGCCATATTTAGTTCACAGTGCAGGCAGCACCTCAGCCACAAGTGCACATTTAAAGATATCAATTGTTGCAGACATTTGTCCATGAACCAGTTTCTTAATTTCTGGTAGGTGCTGATTAGGAGGAAAATGGTGATAGGCTATGCTTGCATATCAGGTTTGCCGGCACCTATGTGAGTCCTGAACAATGAATGACTCCCAATGTTGGAGGATTAATTCTTTGTGTCCCACAGCAAACTGCCCTCTTATGCTATGAGTTTTCTACGAGTATGTGGGGGGCATTAAAAGATGTTCTTTCCGGGCCCCCTGTGGACTCAAGGGAATTCTGGGCAGAAGGTCTGTTGCTGGGAATAGCATCAGATGGGCTGCACTTAATTGGTCATCTCCTTTCATTATTTCCACTCATGTCAGGACTGCAAAAATGGGGTTCCACAAACAAGATTCAGCTAAGGCTTCACCATTGCTAACACCACTTTGCTCCACACTCCATGTGGCAAGTTTTTCTTCCTCGTCCCAATATCTACTTATTCATTTATTCTATGGCCTTCTTAAATCATCAAATTCCCACCAAGCTTTATTCCATGTTTATGGATTCCATCCTGATGCCCACCCCTAATAAAATACCCATCCCTGCGTCCTACATCCTTAAAGCTTTTTCTTCATATTGCTGATGAATTCCTCCTAAGAAAGGAGGGAGAAAGATTTGGCGCAATGAAGGTTAACAGTAAGTAATCTAGACATTACATCCTCATCTCCTCCTCATCCCATTCCTTAATTTTCTAGGTATGCCCAAGAGGTTTGCCTTCATCGTGAATTGAATAAATAATCCCACTAGACGTACCACGCAAAGAGATATAGGAGAGCACATCACAAAGAAAATATATTACTACGCTCTACAAAGAAATAAAAAAATAAAAAGATGTCTAAAACACAAAAAATGACATATGAATCATGAATCTTCTGAATCCAGAACCCTTGTACCAATTCACTTTCTTGAGACACATTCAGTCTATAATTTGAAATAAAGATAAAAGGTGGAGCCTACAAATCTCTACACGGTAGACACCAGACTATTCAGCCCACCTTGATATCCCACTGGGAGAACGAGCCTGAATAGAAGTAATACACCCCTTAACTGAATCTCGATTTGCTAGAAACATCACTGTTCTAATCCAACTGCACAGAGTCTTCTTAGATGTCGGATGACCACTTTTGGCAGTTTCTAAAATGTATTAAAAAATTGAGGTTCCTCACATATATTCAAATAAATCTTGATCGGTCTCAACTCATATAAAAGATGAAGCTTAACCTCTAAATCTGAGGTGGAGTCTGGACACACAACTGGTAATTCTTTTGTTCTGCATGTAGATATTAGGAATGAAACTAGGCCCTAATTTCAAGATGATACTTTCATAAAACATTAGTAAAAGTATATGTCTACAATTTAGAGAAACAAGCTCATCAATTCTTCTTGCAGTTATTGTTAATACTAAAAAGAACACTTTAAGAGCCAAATATTTTTCCTCCTCCTCTAAAGGTTCATATGGATAATTCTGTAAAAATGGTAACACTAGTGGCAAATCACAAGGAGAACAAAAAACACTGAGTTTTCGTCCTAATTGCTTAAACCATTTAAACAATCTAAGCATTAGGGGCTTAACTGTGAATTACTCATACCATGAGTCCCGTAGGCATTGACTGCTGCCCACTGTAATCTCAGAGTAGACATTTATAAATTCTTGTCAAACTCCTCCAGCAAGAACTGAAAAATATTTTTAAGAGAACCGTTTATTGAGGAGAAGTTGAATGACAGTAACTCTCATAAGTAGCTCAATGGTGGCTCAAACGTTCTTATTGCAGACTCAGTTCTAGATACCTGATTAGAAATAGAAATTGGGAGAAAAACACTGGCTTTCCACCCTTTCAATATAGAGAGCAAAAAACTCAGCGATCAGTAGACGGCTATTTGAAGGTACAGGTGACATACATCAATTATAGAAAAATAAATATAATTTTATGCAGCCGGGAGATAGAGCATAGCAAACCAAGTTGTCCATGGGCCAATCAGGCAGAACTATAATTGCTTTTGCTCACTCTTTCTGAATCCTTGCTGAATCCTTGCTAGAACTCTGGGAATAAAGGGGAACCAGTTGGGGAACTCATACAGCAGAACATCTGGCCAGGGGTTCAGACAGGCATCTACTCTTATGAGAGAAGAACATGAAATCTTCAGAAAAAGAGGGGAAGCTGATTGTTCTCCCAACTTGCAAACAGATCCACCTTGGGAATCCCAAATCTGAAACAAATCTGCTGAACAACTGGAAAACTGACGACAAAGTCCTAAGAGCAAAATAAAATTCTTTCTACTTCAACATTGAGGACTCCTTGGATATGAATTGCTCTCATAGGAAGCAGGATTTTCACCCTAAGAAACATGTGATACATTGAATACTTTAGAGCTTGAGGACCTGTTCAAAATTGATAATTTCTTAGAAATTGGGGTGTTGGTTAAGGGGGAGGCAGGAACCCTTCTCAAGCAGAAACCACAACCCTGTCAGGGTGAACCACAAAAAGGCACTACAGTATCCTGTGCTTAACTCTCTTAGATTGGCACAAAAGCAGTCAGGCCTAATTTAGAGGCAATGTGTCCCTATTAGGGTGAACTACATAAATAAACTAAATTAACCTATGCTTTAACACTCTGGCAGCCTGGCACAGGAGCAGTCACAATAAAATTCCCACACCAATTAAAAAAGAAACAGAGTCAAATTATTTGGCACCAAAACAACAAAAATCCAATCAGTCGAATCAGAGTTAGGAATATTTTAATTTTTTTAGAAAAAACGAGTGCTTATCTAAGACATCTAGTCAAGCGAAACCAGAGCAAAGTTTAACATTTTTGCCAACCGCGTGGTTTGCGATTCTGATACACAAGGTGGACTGGGACCAGTATTCGCTTAACTTCTGACTTAGATGATGCTTTGAACCCCCCACCCCCCTGAGGTAGACCAATAGTGTCCAGCATTAGATCTGTCCTGGAACCCCTTTCAAAATGTTGTGCTTATATTTTGAGGCCCCTTGTGGAGTTGATGCCGTCTAACTTGAAGGATACCAGGGATGTCCTCAACCTCATCAAGGATCACCCATTTAATCCCTGGACTGAGACATTGGTGGTTTTGAATATAGAATCCTTATAAATGAACATCCCAAAAGAGGAAACCCTCTGCATAGTTAAGGGCATCCTGTATCAACTGGAGTGGGATTTCAAGACTCCAAGGCCTTTTATCTTAAAGCTGGCAAGAATAGCACTCACAAAAAAGTTTTTGACTTCAATAAAACACTGTATCTCCAGTTCCTTGGGACTTCCATAGGAAGTACATTTGCACCCAGCCTGGCCTGTTTATATGTGTCTAAATTTGAAAAGGATTTAATTTGCACTACAGACAATCCAAAATAGATGATATTCTACTGATCTGGGGTGGGAATTCAAAATGAGTGGAACCTTGTTTGGACTGGTTTAATTCAAGAAAGCACTTTCTACACTTTACTGCCCAATTTACCAACATATCACTACCATATCTGGCTTGAGCATCATGGCCAATAATTGTAAATGAGTGACAAAAGTATATCATAAGCCCACAGACAAAAATAGTTTATTGTCCAAAAACAGTTTTCACCTGAGAGCCGGGAATCAACATTTGCCATTTGGGCAATTCCTTCATTTGTATAGTAACCCTCACACACTCTAGTAGTGGCATGCTTCATCATCGGGTTCACTCACGCTGGGAGCAGCATAACCAAGTAGGTGTTGCCGTGGGGTCAGGATCCTTGATGAAAGTCTGACTACAGGACTGCCCCTTATCTCTGCGCTCGTGAGAAGTTAAAGGGATACCTGGAGTATTTGGAGGATTTAAAATCTTTAACCCTCCTGGCCTCTTCTCATAAGAGCTCCCTGAAACACAGTCAAGCTCTCCCTGGCCTTTAGGAGCCAGGGTGCACCCGATGATGAAGCATGACACTACTAGACTGTGTGAGGGTGACTATACAAAAAGGTATTGCTACCAATGTTGGCAGTGATATATGACCTCTGTAGTAGAGAATTGTATTGTGCCATTATCTAATATACCAATTTCCTTTGGGCGGGATACTACTTGTGATTGATGGGTCTGGTACTAAGGCAGGACCAGTTGAGTTTTTGGCAAATATGGGAACTAACCGCATATGTAGAGATACGTTTTATGATGGGGTGGTCTGATTTGTTATGATTTTTGACCAACTGATTTTGTGAAAAGGTATCGCATGCATGGACATATTTTTATCATTGCAGACTCAGATTTTATTAAAAGTTGTGGTTATTTGTTTGAAGATAAGGCATTTTGGATAACATGGATTCATTATATACACTGTGACTACAGGGCAACATTCAACTCCCACCCCAAGAGTTATAGGACAAACATTTGGGTAGGGCAACCCATGATTTCGATACCTGTTTTTAACTTAACTTGACAACTCACAAGTGTCTGGAATATGTTGCCAAGTGCAGTTCTTAGCATGTAAAAGTATACTTCCCTCTCTAATTACACAATAGATAATGATGGTCTTTTGTCTTACAGAAAAATCTTCTAAGAACAGAAACGTAGGTGATTAAAGGAAGGTCACTGCATGGTATTATTGGTAAATGACTCACGACTCACCAATTAGACTGACTGAGTCATGGTGACAGTGACATAAAATAAAGATCTCACAGTCCTGATGAAGGACAATGATCCTTATTGGTGGACATAGGGTCGGCCAAAACATATTGGCAAGATTATTTGCAGCAACGTTAGGGTAAATATAACTCGAGACCATCCAAACGTAGGTGGGGCTGTGCAGAGCTTTACCCCATGTCTCAGGCTTGTCATTGCAGTCTGTGTGCAGCTTTAAACTGCCAATTCAACCTGGCAACATAAATGCCTAAGCCAGGTCTAAAACTCTATATTTCATACATAAACGTCACACTTAGGATAGCCCCTAAATGACCCACATGGCAGGGTGCATTGTATTTCAAAAGATGGACATGTACTTTTAAGTTTACATGCTCTGGTAGTAAAAACCACAAAATCTGTTTCTTGCTACTGTGAGGCCTAACTTTCCCATAGGACAACATTGAGCTACTTTTACATTTATTAAGTGATAAACTTTGTTTGGAAACAGGTAGAATTGTAATTTAAAATCCTCTTTAATGGTAAAGTCAGATTTTAAGTAAAAAGTCTGAAAATTTCACTTTCAGAAAGTTAAAAGTAAAGAAAAAAGTGATGGCAGAAATGCTTGAACTAATCTCAGCCACTGGTAATTACTTGAGCCGTATCCCTTTCCATCGTCATATTAATAACCATGTCACCTAAGTCTGGACCCAGCCATATACAAATCAGTCTTTACCTTGTTCCAATGGGAACAGCCCAGCCCAAACTGTCAAGCCAGTTCCTCCCTGAACTAGAACACAAGCAACCTATCACCAGTTTAGCCCTCGTTAGGACTCATCAGCCAGGTATAGCTTGGATCCAGTGACACAATGTTCCAGGGACCCACATCAGGGCATACTGGCCCCACTTAGGGCGACATACAAAAGTATATAAAAAAGTGATGGATGGAATGTTTAGAATATTCTTAGCCACTGGTAATTATTTGGCAGCATCCCAGTACATCGTTATTTTGCACACCCAGTATGGGTGGGAAGTAGTTAAAAAACTAAAATGATAATAACTAGTGTTATTATCATTTTAGTTTTCCTTTCCTTGTGCTGGGCGGGCAGGGCTGGACTGCCAGAGCACAGCAGGGGATGAGTAGTTCACCCACTCCAAGGTGCGCAGTGATGCTTGGACCGGCCGTCTTGAGCCAGCCAAACCGTCACGAGCACTTTGCATGTTCTGCACCCAGGCTGCATTACAGTCTGGGTGCAGAACATGCCCCAGGCTCCCATTCCCTGCCTCAGTACTGATTCATGGTGCTCAGACCAATCACAGTGCTGCATTGCAGCATTGTGATTGGCCATGGGAGTCAGGAGCCTGGGTGTTTCCTGCTTCCAAGAGCAAGAGATGGTGGCAAGCGGATCGAGAGGCTGTGGCTAGGCAGGTGGCCAGCCTGAAGGTAAGTGTTTTTTTTCTCATTTACAACCCTCCCCATCCCCCCATCCTGCCCTGTCCCCCTTGGCAAATAGAGGCCACCTCTGTACACACCATGTCACTTCAGTTTGAATCCAGCCATACCCAAAGGGCACCTGATGAAAAGAATGTATTTTGAAACACATTTTTGGAATGAAATAATTTAGAGATTTCAGGTCTATTATCACCCAATGATGCTTTCAGGGATATGAGCACAATTGAGTACCATCCTTAACCTCTCTCCCTTGATGGTAATGTTATTATTGTTCTTTTAAGAAGAAAAGTTACTATACTGTTTACAGGAACTCTAGGTCAGGGAGTTAGAATGAAACACAAATGTGTTGGGATAGTTACTGGTGAATAACCTAGCTCTTCTGGATTATCTCCAGCACCATTGTTTCTGTGAAATGGCCATGCCACTGATTCTGAACAAAGCCAACCAACCTCTTACCGGCATAGTCTGGAGTACTGTTTAGAATTTATTTCTCCCCTGCAGCTAGATCTGAAGAAACAAACAGGATTATGACTACTTTATTATTGAAAATAAGAGTAATTGAAAATAAAGTCCTGTCTCCTGCACTGGCTTATTTCAAAATTGTTTCCATTTTTCCAAAAGATATAAACTTGCAACAGAAAGGCTGTATATTTTTTTGAAAGACTTGGATAGAGCTGATTCCAGCTCTTCTCCAAAAACCTTGCTCACACAAAAGATCATTGTAATAAATAGTTCTTTTGAGAAGGTTCAATGTTATCCTCAATTCTAAATGATGATGTGGGAAGCCAACACAACCCTGGTGCCACAACTAAAGCCTTTAGGCCATCAAAAACAACATTTCACAATTATGTTGCCTGGACCCCCATCTTTGCAAGTAATTGAGAACATTTTTTTCTATCTTGGATGTATGTGGACAAAGTATGGAAGAACTTCGCAAAAGACTCTGATGCATAGCCAGTTTATATCCCCGAGATCATGTAAAGCACAGTCTCGGGTATCCTGGTTACAATGTCATACACAGATAAGTAAGTGTATCTAATGGTATCTGATCAGCAATTTTCCTGGCACCTTCTGTGGCAGCAATGACTCAAAGGAGAAATGTAGACAAAATAAAAGTTGTGTGCAAAGAAATCATTTTTTGCCTGGAGTTATGCATGTATATTTACTGAATGTTTCTTTTTAAATTCAGTTATCATGGAGCACTCAGGAAAAGGCATGGCTCCAAAAATCCCTGAGATTGAAGAGTGTGCTAGCATGAGTGGATTCGAGCAAATCTTGCAAGACTAGCAGTTCACATGAGACTTGGGAAGTCTTGGCAGAACTCCTTTTGAGACACAAAGAAGCAGGTTTAATTTTTTCCTGCCAAGCCCGGTATTTAAATCCTGGCCCAGGGACGCTCTGATAAAGGTATTTGCGTACCCTGAAGCTAGTTTTAACCACCACTAGTTTAGTTTGTTTTTTGCTCTGCTACCCTCATCATCCTTAGCTCATCAAAAAGGTAGTTACTATACCTCTCTAAAAACATCCCTGAGCTCCTCCTTCTCAGAGAGGTAGTTGTAGCACGTAGCATGACTAGGTGTCATGGTGCGAGGATGTTCCTGATGATGAAGCATGCCACCTATGGTAGGTGAGGTAAATCGTCCTTTAAAACGCACACTCCACCATGGCTAAGTCACTACTCTAAATGTTGTTTTATTTGTTGTAGACCCAGGAGTTTCTGTTGTGGTTCATATGGATATATTAATTGTGTTAACTCCTACTGGACTCTAAATCTCCTCTGGCCCTCCTGTTTTGATCTAGCCATTTTGGTGAGAAAGCTATATAAAATGTACCCTTCAGATTCTTTATGCTTGGCATTGAGGATGTGAAGAGTGTGGAATGGACAGCAGCACTGGATCTTACCTGAATGATACACCATTTGGAAAACCAGAAGGAGCAACCCCGTCAACCTGATTGCCATGGTAAGTACTTTCACCAATAGGGGTCCTTCGAACTTTAAAGACTGTAAGGATTGCTTAGTGAGCTTTGGGTGGTGGGTTTTCCAAAGTACTCTTGGGAGCCTGAGTATAAAAACTTTGTGTATGTGCAAGAGATATAACTATAGAAAATAATGTATTTCTTTCTTGAGAAAGAAAAAACAAATCTGAGAAAGGTTTTACCTTTGCATTTAGTTAAACAATATTAATAAGAATAGATTGCAAGATCCTACAATTAAGAGTGTATATTTTAATGATCACATAAAAATGATTCACAGCTTATAAGTGTAACATTTTGGGCCTAATTACGATATTGGGCTGACTAAAGTCTGCCGACAACGTCTCAGATCTGGGACCGACTGAGCTCCGATCGAATGTCCCGACCGCCTAATTAGGATACGACCGAACAGTTCAGTCGCATTCCTACATTACCCTATGGGAGCATGTCAGGATTCTCCTATTCTCTTTACAGAAAATTCCATATTGACTGAATAACAGAAGCTTTAGGAATGCATGATGCCTAGAATTGATGATTTTATACCTATGAGAAAATGCCCCATTTTGCATGTTCACTCAAATTTTTTGTTACATTTTATTTCTGGATTTTTGGATTCTGCATACTGAGGTACAGCCCTACAGTGACCAGTCTATGTGTTCTGACTGCTAAAATATGAACAATCGGCTAATATGTGATTGGCAGATTTAACTCTCCTGTAACACCACTGAACATGGTGTACAAACCACACCCATGGCATGCAAAGTTAAATTTCACCTGTCGACTGCAGCACGTATTGGGCCATCCATTAGTATGGCAAGGAAAACATAGCTCCAGGTCTCCCACTGTAGCCTGACTGCTACAGTTGTAACCTGCAGGCTTGCCTGCCAAAAAACCCTTCTTTACAGAGAAAAATCTATTTTTCAAATAAATAATAAGTGACTCCTACGTAGGCCCAGTAGTTTTAATAAAGGGTGCATGGTATTTAAAAGTAGGACATGTCGTCATTGAATGTTACCATTTCAGTACAGTGACAAGCCCCCAAAAGCTATTTTCACTGTGGAAGGCTCTGAGTCCTATCACAAAAACTAGAGTTCAGATTAGAATATTAATTCTGCTATCACAGCTTCGAAACATGCTAGAGAAATTATTCAACCACTATTTTTTTATACTATTATAAATCCAATCCATTGTAAGATCGGATTTAAAAAAAGATTTATGAATAGTAATTGTTGGAAGGCTACCTGTTTCCTGCCTGAGATCCTGGAGGCTAATTTGCATTAGCCTGCCAGTAGTTACCCTGTTAGTGCTTGAATGAGATGTGAAAAGTGTTCCCAGAGCAGGACAATGACTTGGGACTGGTGACAGGGTGGGATGGCCATGGGAAACATGATCTCTATCAGCCCAGGAAGGGCAGCTGGGGAGGTTTCAGGAACATCATTAGCTTGAAAGAAGCAGAGGTGAGTCGTTCTGTAAGGAGAAGCCTAAACCTGTGTGAGAGAAACTCTTTGATACCGGGACAGTGGTAATCAGCCTTGTTCCATCTGAATGGGAGGGAGAACTGGTCCCAGAAACCAGTTTGCTATAGATTAATAAGAGAGGACTGCTCATTTCCCCAATCACACACCTGACTGGCACACAAGCTCCCTCTAAGGATAGAAGGCCTGCGCCATCTTGTAATTCTGTTAGAACAGTGTACGCTGGGAGTTTTTGCAGTAAGGTAAGGAGGATGTGCTACAAATGTAGAGAGAGTTGTATTGTGCTTACTGGCGTTATGTGGGCTGCTAAAGCATTTGCTTACATGGGTAGCATGCTACACAGTGTGGGGTGTGTGGTTGAAAGGATGCCATGTTTGTTTTGCATGTCATGCGGGATGACCACCAATGTACAGTTACCATGTTACTGGACACATCGCATAGCAGTGTGGTGTATGATGAAGTGTGAGACACAGGAACTTGGGCTAATTTATTAAAACAGAGGCGTAGAGCAAGTCTACTTGTTGCGCTGCCCTGCATCACTGGGAAAGGACAGGAATGCACCTTCATAATTAAGCAATACAGTGCATGCCTGTCCTTTCTCCCTGCTCTGGCTCCATTTTGGTAGTCTAGCACTAACGCAAGCACCTTTGAACCATGGTGGAAAGGTGCTTGTGTTGTAGGCAGGGTTTTCTTTGTGCCGGAAGGGGCAACTTCCTGTACAAAAACAATCCCTAGAGGCGTTTTGCTCTTTCGATGTGTGCTGCAGAATTCAGAAAGAGGAAAAAACTAGGAGAAGTAAACATATTTCTCCACGTTACGCTTCAAGTGGGGAGGCATATCTTTTTGGCGCATTCCCAGATATACCAGGTTTGGTAAATCTGCGAATGCATCAAAAGCCATGGATTTGCATGGGAACATCCACCCCAACACCCATGGAACGCCTCCCTTGCGCAGAGTAGGACAACAGCAATTTGCGCCAACTTGCCTTACTCTAGATTTATTAAACCATTCAAAGCTACGCAATGTGGCTTTGTGTGGCTTCATACATTTGATTTAAAGGATTGTGTCAGGCATGTACCACTTTGTGGAGTGCAAACGTGATGCTTACTCCAATGGATGGTGTAGGACAGCAGACAAGGCTTACTCCGGAGGATGGTGTTTGATGGTCTTAAGGGTTGTACCTGTTCCCACTTGTATCCAGGGCAAATAAATGCACTCCAGGAGTCAGTAGGCTGACAACCTGTGGCTACAGGGACATCAAAAGCTTTAAGACACCTTTTTCGTGGAGTGACCCGGTCCAACTCGAAGAGGACTAGACCCTACTGGTGGCCTCTGCTGGGTAAGCCCTGACCCCTAAGTGCTGACAGTAAGGTCAATTGAGTCTTATTGGTATCCAGGACATATTCTAAAAAGCTCTGACAAATTTGCACATTCGGACCTCAAGAGAAACAGGACCAACACGCATATCAATGCATCCCAAAGCAACACCTCGCTGGGCAACAAATACAGGTTGGTTCCAGTTAGAGATTGAAAATTCAGTTCAGCGGCCCCTGGCAGCATGCCTATCCAACTTTGGTGAAACAATTTTGGATATAGCTCGCTGTCTTGCCCCACTGGAGGATTTTGACTTCCAGTACAGAGACAAAGCAAGAAAGTAAAATCTTTGATCGAGAAGAACCTGCTTGTTGTATCTGACCCTTGAAGTGGAATTTCTATTGTTTTGCTGTTTTGACGTTTTCACTATGTTTGTACTTCTAAATGGTTTACATATTTTCTATAAGTTGAGTATTACTTTCTGACATAGCTACCAGGGGTTGAGCTCAGATTTAAATGATTGAAACCTTTGTCTGGACCGTTTAGTGACTTTAGTACTCGTGGTGGACTACCATCCACTTCAATTAATATTTCCCTTTTCCCACTATTTCCTACTGGTGCATGGTTGTTCTCATTCTGCTGGTAATTGTTCTGCTGGCAATTGTAGAAAGATATGTGGCTTCAACTCGTCCTTGCAGATATATTTTCCCCTGGGAGTATAAGAATAGCCTGGGAATCCCATCGCCTCTTCGCCAGATTTAGGTGACACCCAGGAAGAATAAGAAGAAGAGTAAGATGCAAAAAACTGAGAGTTATTAGATCCCACTGGAGACTGACAAGGTGTAGAAGGCAAAAGTACATGTTTCCATTTTTATTGGGACCCCTTATCTCTTTTTTCTATTAACAGAGAGCACTCTAGACAATGTGTTATCTTCAATCCACATATAGCATGATATGAGGAATTAAATATTTTTTATGGAAATATGTATGTAAATAGTGTTTCTCTAGTGGCAATCTAGCCAAAGGGTAAAGGGGTGCAGTATGTGGTCAAAGACAAGCATAAACTCAGTCAGTAAGAGGCGAGGAAGCTGGGTTGTAGATGGTTACTGCATTGTTATGTAGTGTTCTTTAAAGAGATGGGTCTTCAACTCTGTCCTAAATTGTAGCTGTGTTGGGCTGGCCCTGATACCTGATAGAAACAGGGATGTTGTTCCAGATCCTGTGTGCATAGATGGAAATGACATGTTGTCATGATGTTTCTTTTTTACAGATTTTAGTCTTCAGTCCGATCTTGGTCTAGCTTTGGATGTGCTAAGCTCCACCAGAAATCTTGAGCTTGTCTGCAAGATAAGTGAGGGTTCTGGTCATGACTTATTAAAAGTGAATGAAGGGAGGCATGACCCTGTTCCCTTTACTGCTGTAAAAACAGCAGGCTCTGCATTGCTAAAAAAAACATAAGGAAAGTGCACAGATCCTCAAAAAATAAGAGCTACTGCACTGTTGAAGAATACCAACCATGTTTGCTTTAACAAAGCAGACAACTCTACCACTTTACTAAAGCCAATACACTTGTGTAAATAGGTGGGACACTGACCTGCTTGAGTACAAGGAAGACACTTGTGTAAATAAGCAGCCCACTGCACCACTTACATTATCGAGAGTACTTGTATAAATATGCAAGTCACAGCGCTGTTTGAATAAAGTGAGAGCAAAACTTGCACGTTGGATTGCTTAGAAAACAAGTACCTATCTATTTGCGTAAGCCCAATATACAGGACCAAATGAAGGGATTGCTCATATTGCTGGAGTGGCATAGCAAGAGGGGGGGGGGGCAGAGGGGGCTGTCCTGCCCAGACGGCACAAGTTTTGAGGGCGGCACCTCTCCCTGACCCCTGCTCTTACCTGCGGCTGTCTCTTCTCAAATCTTTTTATCAGACCAAGAGCAAGTAGTGGAAATTGGTAACTCGGTCTCCACTCCTTTTCAGGTCCCTTGTGGTGTACCTCAGGGCTCTTCCCTTAGCCTCTCTCTTGTTAACCTGTATGTCACCCCTCTGGCACAAATCCTTAAACTTAAATCTTTTGGGTTTGCCATGGTGTCCTACGCTAACGACACTCAGATTATTGTTTCTGTATCAAGCAGCTCCCAGGACACAGCGTCCAGGTTTGACCAGTTCAACAACCGATTAGCTAATGGATGCTCCAAAACTCCCTGATGCTTAACTCGGGTCAGACCGAGGTTCTGCTTTTCAGATCCAAAGTTTTCTTCTGGAGACCCAGCTGGTGGCCCCCTGATCTTGTTAATCTGCCCACCGCAGCCATAAAAGCCAAAAACATAGGAGTTGTTTTTGACAGCAAGTTTTCCTTCCTTTACCACATCAATGCAATCTTCTCTTCCATCTTTCTCATCTTAAAAATTGTCAAGAAAGTGTGCCCGTATATATTCCGGAGACCATACAAAAAATGGTGGTTTTCCGCCCTCATCTTGTCCTGGCTGGACTACTGCAACGGCATCTTCATTGGCCTGCAGAAGGTGCTACTGGCCAGACTTCAGGTTGTGCAAAATGCGGCAGCTTGATTACTGTTGAAAATTCCCAGATGGCAGTCTGCTAGACCATTGCTTGTTCATCTTCATTGGCTACCTATTCAATCAAGGATCAAATTGAATGCCCTATGTATTGCCTTTAGAGCCCTGAATGGGATTGGTCCTGAGTACTTTAAACAAAGTTTCTCCTGGTACTTCTCCCTAAGAGAGCTTCAATCCTCTTTTGCCAACCTAGTTGAGTTCCCCAAGAACCGGCTCAAGAGTTGGGGTGGCTGGTACTTTTTTGCTGCCACTTCCAAACTGTGGAACTTGTTGCCTTCTCACCTTAGATCAGCCTCAGTTTGCTGGGGTTTATGAAAGCTCTCAAAATCTGGTTCTTTATTCAGTAATTGCAGCTTGGCTCGATCCCATCCACTGCTGGTTCTTTTTACTTTTGTGTGTAGTGCCTAGACACCTATGGGCATTAGTACTTGCTCTACAAATATACCTCTGTTATCGGGTCAATACAGACAGACATCACTCTTTGTGGGTTTAGGGATGGTTTTATTTTCTATAGTACAGGTGTTTTTTGTGAAGCCAGATTGTAAACAGGGTACCACAAAAAGTCAGAGGATGGTTTTTGGTTCCCTGGGGTCTCTTCCTGTCTGATGGCATCTTCTAGGCAATCCCTGTAGTCTTTTATGGCTCCCGCCTTGTTCCACGCGTGGGATTGCTTGTGTCAAGGGAAAGGAAAGAAAGTATGGCAGTGCCCGAGTTGATTTAGTGCTCTGGGGAAGGGAAGTGAGGGAGCACCTTCCAGTGAGTGATGAAACCTAACGATGGGGTAGTGGAAGTGAAGGGTTGGGGTAGTGCAACACACAGGGCTTATCTCAGAGAATATGCCCCTAGGCGTCCGGTCTCTCCCACTGCCCTACGCAGCCCAGGAACCTATTGCGTACCTGGGTTAGCCACGCTCCTCCGGGAGCGTGGCTGGACGAAGCATGGTCTTGGACGTCCCTTGGCTCTCCTGACGTCTTCGGACTCCTGACGTCTTCTCCGCCTGATGGTGTTTGCGGTTCATCTCACGCTTTCCTCGCTTCATTACTCTTCACACTCCTCTCGTCCATCGGTATAGAAAACACACCTTTTTACGACGTTAGTCATCTCTTGTTGGTGCAGCACTTGTTACGTCATGCCAGAAAGCGGGGCCGCATTATGTTTTGTCCCAGTTAAAGGTGCAGTATCACAAGCCAGCGGGGGTCTCGCTTTCTTCGGAAGTTGTCCGCCACTCGTCCAGTTGAGTAGTAAAGAGAGTCGAAGGGTCATATTGGGCCTTCCACCAGTCTATTGTCCTTTGTGACACCTCCATGGGAACCCTGGCCCCCTGACAACCTCATAATATGTCATATCATATCATATCATATCGTGTCATATCAATAATTTCACATCCACTTTATCACCATTCCACTATATCAAAAGGTAACTATAATAGGTAAATTCAACAGTTAAAACGGTTAGATAGATGCTGTAAAAACAACAATAATCTACTGAGAATGATAATGCAGTAGTAGGGGATGTACTGGATGCAATATAATTCTAGATCTAAATTATTGACATTGATATAGTGTTATACAACCTAAGATATTTCTCAGGTCAAACCTATACGTTTTTCTACTGCCATTATCACTACATTTTTCAGAGAGAATGTCTGCTTCCCCATCATAGTGCAGACCTCCTCCTTGACAGTCCATGACATAAAAGCAAAATGTCATCTGTTGGCTGGAACAACATGCTGTCCTTTCATTGGATTAATTAGGACTTTAGTACAAAAGAAACATTTTTTATTTTCCCCTACCAAGACCTACAGTGAATACTAATAATGGACATCCAATTTAACCTCGACAGTAAGTTGTCTGCCATCGAGATCCTATGTAGGTGAAAATCTTTCTTTCTGAATTAATGGAATTGCCCCACTAAGCCACAATGTCATATTACGGTAAGTGCCATTTCCTTCTTCCATTTTTACTGTAGCTCATTTGTCTAAGAGGGAAATGCAGGCAAATATCCAAGTCACTGGCAGTGTTTAAGGATCTCGGCTTTGAGCCATGACCATGCTTCATGATAAATTCTGCACTTTTAACTCACTTGACAAATTATGAGCACTGTGGAGATAACAGACTGAAAATGGTGGAATGAACCGAAGGACAATAGTTACAATAGAAATTAGTGGTGATGGAAGCAATGAAAATAACAATTGGAGATTAGCACCTTAGAGAGATAAACCCAATCAAAGACAAATCATTGAAAAAATGCTAACTATTAATACCAACCACAACTAGATGGAGACTCAATTAGATGCACCATAAATGAGACCCATAATGGCAAGGATACCACTGAAGCACACCTACAGGTCCTAGAGGAGACACCTATTGTGCACGCAAAACAGTTAGAACTGGAGGACTAACACCTTCACAATGCACCTAAGAGGAGGTAGACAATGATTGTGTTATAGCATAGATTAAAACCAATAAACATGGCAGTCAAACAAATCATGTCTGACATGCATACCATCAATGAGATCCAGTACCCCATTGTGGACAAGATCACACTCAGGAAACAATACACAGCAGTTATATGAATATTGCTGAAACTGCTGCTGCCACTGGTGGCCCAAGAGCTGATTTTTGATGGGTTGTGAAAGTCCAAGCAGCTAAATAAAGATGCCTTTAAATGCTGTATTTACATTCGCCATGCTTCTACAGATGTCAAATGACAGGCTATGTCCTCTGACAAATTGCTGCTTATTATTTTTAGGTGTTTAAAATCCACTCACTTTGCAGTCAGGGAAAGAAAAGTAAAGTGAAATATGTGACAATCTTGCTGGGTTACATGAAACGTGAAAGAAAAGGTTTTTGGATGTAATTTTTGGGAAAACAAAACATGCAAATTCCTGTAAATTAACTGCATACATTCAGGAGTTAGGAAAACACAAATGATGAACATTTTTGTAATTCTGAAGTGTTTTAGAAGCAAATATTTTAATAGAATCATAACAAATAAAGACATTTTACTTGGAGATGCACAAACGATAAATATTCACTGAAACCTGATTTGCACACATTATTTTTCTAATGTCAGGCCCACGGGCGTCACTGAAGCTGTATCCCTCTGTAATTTTAATGGTAATTTCAATGGAAAATTAGCTGTCTGTTAATGACAGTATAGCAACGCATGCTGTTTTAGTTAAACGAATGCTGTTTTAGTTAAATACAAAAAAAATGCCTCATGTTCAATAATGCTAGTTGGGTCGTGAATGTTTGTCATTCTAAAAAGTGGGTCGTGGTCTCTAAAAGTTTGGGAAGCACTTCCCTAGACTGTTCTGTAAATGGTGCCTACACCATGATGCTTAGTCAACATCTTTTCTCCCTGTGCGTCATTTACTTTAGTTACTAAGATTGGAAAAGATTAGCAACAATATAATCAGGAATGAAGCGATATGCAGCACAAATGAACATTAATGTTCCAGCTTTTTTCTCCACTGGGGCCAGATTATGCAAAGTTCAAAAAAGGTTCCCCTAACAAAAGCTGGTCAATGTAAGAAGTATGGCACCACCAACGAGTTCATGTTTTCTGACAGAACAGACAGCCGAGGCTCCGTCAGTGAAAAACGCCACAATGTTCCCACATCCAAATGATGGAGGGAGGTACCAATTTGGCAGGGAGGGAGTTCCCTGTTTTCTAGCAATCTCTACATGATGCACTTAATCTTACTCACATCTGATTCAACACGACTTAACTCTAAACCTGGGCGTTGGACTATGCTACGTTCGCGTAGTTTGCGTACTTTGCGCAACTACGAGCTACGCATATTGCACGTAGCACAGTGCAATAATGGTAGCGTACCGGGAATTTTTTGCTTGCTCGCGGTCCTCAACGTCAAGTTGGCGACCGCGCACAAGCAAAATAACATCCTGGCGAGACTTTTTCCTCGTTCGCAATCAGCAACATCAAGTTGTCAATCGCGAGCGTGGAAAATAAACCTCCCGGCGAGATTCTCAACGCGGGAGGTCAGGTTTCTCATTGCCAGTGGTCGCATATGCTCGCGACTGCTCGCGATGAAAAACTACCAGTCCGCATTGAAAAAGCTGCTGCTCGAGTACAAATCTACTCGAGCGGCAGAAAACGACCGCTTGCACTGTGCAAGATGCGGTTTGCAATGACTGCACAGTGCGGACAAGCATCCGGCACTCTGCAATCAGTGCAAACAGCATTTTGCACAGTGCACTACGCAGTTTGCGTAGCTATGTGTAGCTTGCGTAGTGCGAAGTGCACTTCACGTAGCTACGCGTAGCGCTACTACGTGAACTACGCCCAGGGTTACTTAACTCACTGTCTGCCTATGTGAGGTTGCTCCACTAATATCATCAGACACAAAGTTCAATCAACATCCAAAATGCCTCACACAAAAATCATGAGCATTTCTTAGGTGCAAACATGTTATTTATAAGAACATTACTCACCAATTCACCTGTGTTGCATTTAGCCAAAGAAATGTCCTTCTCCATTCGCTGACAGCACAAAACATCTGTGGCCCAACCACCCCAACATTCACATCCAATCCACGCCCTCATTCTGGTTCTGTGAAGATCAATCATCCCTCCTCACAGGTTCCACATTCACCTTCAGTCTGAGAGCTGAGTCTCTCCCTCAAGACTGAAGGAGTACAGGATGCCAAAATGCACAAGGTGGTGCCCAACTGCCCGTGTCTTCCAACCTCCCTTTGTAACAGGTTCTGTTGCCTCCTCTTGTCCAAAACTAAAACATTCACACATATGGAGGTAAAGCGATCTGCTGGAAATCATACAAGTAACACATTTGAGCACAACTTCATTTCTAGTTAAATTGATGTATATAAACTACTCAAATCCATGGGGGTCCATGCTTTTCAACTTATGGTGTGAACGTACTTAGTTAACCCCACTTTTACAACTTCTGTCCTTCCTATTTATGCTCATGTTGATTATAACTGCATTTCCAAATTATTCACCCCTTAACTGTGGAATAAAATGCTCTAAAGATTTTACAACCATGAATCACCTTAGGCTACAGGACAGCACTCGCCTTTGTTGTGTCTGAAAAACACATTTAGTCGGTTTTCCTTGCATCTCTCATCGGAACCCACCCGTTTCTAATTAGCTGTCATCTTTTTACTGTGCATATCCAATGGGAACATGAACAAGGTCTAAAATTAGATTTACTGTGGGACAAAGACCACATCAAATAGCAGCGTTTTGCAAAAGTGAACAATAAATGTTGGAGAGAATGTCTTTTTCCACTTGGGGGTCATTAGATTTAGGGTGAAGGACCCTGCAGAGCATTTCCAGACCTTTCCAGTATGTTGTTAAAATATAAACACGAATGCACAGTCACACCAGGATGGAGACTATTACTGCAGCACCTCAGAGAACGAAAGAAATACATTGATGTAAAGCATGCAACCCTTTAATTCGACGGCAGTACCATGCAAGGAGATCAACTACCTAATTTGGATCCACATGACCATAACTCACTGGTACTTAAACACGCGAGAAGGTCACTCTGTCAGGTAACCATGTTGTTGCTCTCAGCATCCAAGACTGGGCAAAGTTGTCCTTTGTTGTGTGGTTACATATTGGAAAGGGAATGTCATACATGAACATTGAGCTATGCTACAAAAATATCTAAAACAACATTAAGTTGAAGCCTCACACCCAGGAGAGAATGGATGAAATGTACCTTGCTAATTATGTATCTGTGAATTTTACTTAAACTGGTTGACCGTATGCAGTCTATTATGGGCTATGGTTTTGGCGGCACCAGCACTATTTCATGGAGATTAGGGATTATTATTCATAATCAGATTTGAACGTGACGAGGAAAGGCAGGAAAGGGGGAGAAAGAAGAAGCAAAAGAAAGGTGGGAAAACAGTGGCAAAGGGTCAAAGCACGTAAGATAAATAATATACAAGAGTGAAGCAAAAAGAATGGAAGTAAAGAGTGGTGGAAGAACCAGGGGCCTCATTTATGAGACCTTGCGTCTGTTTTGCGCTTCCGATGCGTCACTTTTTGTGACGCATCGGCGGCGTAAAACATGCCTCCTGTTGCGCACTATTTACAAAGTGACGCATCTAAGCAAATGCGTCACTTTGTAAACCCCTGTGCTACATTATACCTGCGTCAGGTATAATGTATGCAAAGTGGGCGTTCACGCGTAAGTAAGCCTCGTAGAGGTGACACAATGAAATCTATGAGATTTCACTGCGTCACTTCTAGGACGCGGTTGCGTCAAAATCTTGCGCCTGCTTCACAGCAGGCGTAAGACTGACTCAGGCCCTTTTACCAGGTGCTTGCCCCATGTGAAAGAACGCATTTCTGGAGTTGCGTCACGTTTGCGACACACTCCAGCAATGCGTCACTTTTGCGCTTACAGATACGTCAGAAATACTGACGTATCTGTAACTCCTTGCGACATGATGCGTCATACTGTAAATATTATGCATCATTGGTGTTTAGGCGCAGTGAAAAGTGACGCATCACTGTTTTCACGCAGCGATGCGTCACTTTTAATAAATGAGGCCCCAGTGGCCGTAACGGGCACTGGGAGTTTCCCTGGTGGGCTGGAAACGGGGTCTAGTTTTGGACTGGTGGGGGCTGTTTTTCATACAGGGGGCCGGTTTTGCAGCAGTGCTGCAATATCGGCCCCCAGTACCAAAAGCAGCAGCAGTGTTTCTCACCCGACAACCTCACTCCACCCCGCGGCCTGGCAGACTTAATTGCCGGGGCCAGTTTGCATTCCCAGTCTGGCCCTGTGAATAACCCTTCCTGCACAAAAGCAGCAATTCATGGTGTTTTGCTCCTTCTGTGTGTGGCGCAGAATGCAGCACACATAGAAACAGCAAAAAAGGAGGAGATCGTTGCACCATTAGTTTTTGCCTCTGCCTCAGATTTACAGATCCTTGTAAATCTGGAGCAGTGTCAAAAAGCCATGGGTGTTACTGGGAACTCCCACAGAAACACTCATTGCATACCCCTTTTCCGCAGAAAACTGCGTTGCAGAGGGCCGTAGTTACAAGGCTATGTTAAGCCACGCAAAGTGACTTGACGGTGCCTTGTAAATATGGCCTTTCATAGAGCACCACCGGAGCGTCCAAAAAGTGAAGCTCCAGTGGCACTAGGGGCTTGTAAATATGCCCCTAAATTTCTTGTGGTAAAGTAGTGTGACAGTAACAGGAATATTTCAGTCCTGTTCTCACATTGAAGCATATTCCTGATTTTCTATTGATGTAATAATTGGAGCTATTGACAGCAGGTTTACTTAAAATGTGTATATATAGTTGAAAAATTCTGGCAACCATGTACGTAGCTGTCATTGTTGGTGCTATCCCAAATGTTTTTTCTTATGAATTGAGAGTCCAGTTTTCCCAACTCATTCATTCTTTCAGTTTTGGTTGCCATTCTTGAGTACATATAGGATTCCAGTCATTCCATATTTTAGCCATTAGTTTTCAACACTACTAATGTTGCCACCATGGATGTTGATTCATCAAAATACCAGGGGTAGCAGGAAAGATATCGCAAAACCTTTGACTACATTGACATCACAAGAAATGGCATCATATGACCTTTAACTCCAAATCACATGAGGTGATGCCACAGGACCCTGGAGACATCGCAATAATAATATAAATCAATGAAACCTGGTGAATAACGCTTCAGAAAATACATTGATAAATCTCCGCGAGCTTCGCAGAAAAGATTTGAACAACACTCATGGTCATGGCAACTGGTCTTAATCCATATGGACCATAAATTGAATATGAACTATGGGGTCTTATTACAATGGCGGGGAGACCGCCACCGACAGGTTGTTGGTGGAGGTCTCCCTGCCATCGTAACCAACTTTACCACCCGCCATATTATGATGGCAGGCGGACGAGTGGCGGTCGTAAAGTCTAACCGCCATGCATATGATGGGCCCCTTGAGCCCGCTGGTGCGGCGGAGGGGTTCGTAGTCCCTACAATGCTGGCCATAGGGATTACGATGTCCCTTTCCGTCAGCCGTTTTATGGCGGGATACCCGCCATTAAAAGGGTGGCGGAAAAGGACATTGGGTTCCATAGTGGACACCCCTACCCCCTTGGCCCTTGGTTGTGGGTGTTGGGGGGCACTTATGGTGCCCCCCTTCATATCCCTGTACCATGTGGCAGGCACCACATGATGCCAGCCATGTAGTGCAGGGATATGTAACATGTCCTGTTTTACATTGCGGCGGGTGCTGCAGTCGGCAGCACCCACCGCAATGTAAAATATAGGCATTGCGACCGCCGTGGTGGTAGTCGCATTGTAATGCCTACAATGGGATCGCTACAGTCAAACACGGGGGGGGGGACCTGCCCACAGTGATTTTAGTAAATGGCCTCGGAGAGGTCCTTTATATTATAGAAATTGCCCTGAACCCAAGCAAATCATATGACAATTAGATATTATCAAAATTTATTTTTTTATTTATGAATTCATTTTCATTATGAATGGATATAAATAGTTTAGCATCATGATAAATAAATAAGCACCTTAGCAACAATTAAACCGTGGTTCTGACTCCATACTTGCATACCGTTAACACTCATACAAAAAACATTCACACATCATACAACACTAGGCAGAGATGATTTTAGATGACAAGGGGACCGATGATCAGATGTCCGGGTTGGTTCAGTGGGTTCCTAAATAGGAACAGACGCCAACGCGCGTTTCGGTGTGTGGCCCCGTCCGGGGCAACACCTTCATCAGGGCAAAGTGGGATAAAGAAGGAGGAACCACAAGTGTACAAGAATTCTATTGGTGGCGAGGGAGGCTGGCGTATGATTAAAGAAGTAGGTGATAATTTGCTAGTACCAGGAAGTAATCGCGTCGCCTTAGGGAGTATCTGTGATAGATGGAATCCTGTCCCCAAATATGCGTGGCGGTATCCGCCCCAAGGGGGGTGACACAAGGATAGATAAAAATGGATCCCTTCAGATCGAGGGGGAGATACCATAGATGACTTTAGATAAATGCTGACATCGTCTGCTACTGGTGCGCGATAAATAAACCTTTTAAATGGTGGAGTAAATGCCACGGTCGGATTCTGCTCAGTGCTGGGGCCGCCGGCTGGGAGTGTATGTTAGGCTAACCAGGGAAGGTGTCCTTGGTTGATAAGTCAGTTCTGCCGTCAGATTATTTTCAGGCTTTGTAAAGTCCCTCCTGGGTGGAACCTGGTGCATTAGTAGGGGGCAGTCTCCAGTCGGCGGTCCGGATAGCACGCACGAGGACAGGCGGGCAATGGGATCGCTGACAGCATGTCGGGTGGTCCCAATCCCCGTTACGATGAGGGATGGACCCAAGTCCATCCACCATCGTAATCAGCCCATATGTTATTGATTTACCCCTTGTCATTATTAAAATGTTTTGATTTTTAATCACTTGGAAGGAGCTGTTAAAGCACAGAGGTGACTGTTTTAGTCAAACATGATAAGGAGTTACCTGAAGACCGATTTAGCTTTTTCACTATCCTCATGTACTAAAAATAATCACAATAAACACAAATGTATATGTTGAAAAGTCCTCTGCACAATAAGAGACATGTACCCCTGCCCTGCATGCCCAACTATGCTGTTGTCTGGATCGCTAATGCTGATTTATTGTCATAGGGAATATGGATCATGCAGGTGTGCCATGACATAGGCCTGTCTCACGGACTGCTGTCTTGTTGGACCATGAGGGGAGCCCAAAATGCTGCTCTCACAGGGTTAGAAGGCTACTACCTTCACCAGGAAGTAAGCAGTACAAGCGTGGTGAGGGAAGTAGTATACAGTTTTGTGATCAGTAGTAGTGAACAGTACTTTTTTTTTTTTTTAGAGTCGTCTCCTTGGGCTTCTTTTGGAGACTTTCATGTAAGAGGGGCTCCGGGTATCTTGTGGGCAAGAGAGTTTGTAGTTCTATCCCCCAAGAGTCAAATCTTTCCTTTTCTCTTAGTATTCTCTCCGGGAATTCTCCTGTGGTCCATATGGTTTTTGTCGACTCTACCCCGGGGTGGCTCCGAGATTCAATAAATTCGACGGATTCCAGGTCTGCCGATGTGATAGTTTTGATGCTCTCTACTGTATTTAATAGCCGCAAGATGTTTCCCCTGTTTAAAAAGTCCATTGAACCTCTAGAGTGGTATTCAGGATGGAATATTACGATCGTTGTTGGGCCTTCCTGCCCACTCTCTCTTGACTTAGTGTTTTCTTTGTCAGCAGGTTTGGTTTCCCCTTGACTGGGGGTTACCTTTGGTACAGTTTTTTTGGGTTGGTCAGTATTTTTGGTGCTTTCTCGGCAGTACCGGCCTGAGAGATTTAGCCTTGTTGTTATGATCAACTTGGGGCTTCCTGAAATTTGCGTATCATCCCGGTTTTCGGGGCAATTTTTGGTGAGATGTGCCGCACTTTGTTTTGTTCTTTCTTGTAAATCTCTGTCAGGTGAATCTGAAGTTATTTGTGAGTTATGCCCCTTGTCGTTCTCCGCGGGCCCTATATTTTTTCCCCCTTTTAGTGTGCTCAACATGTCTTTCTGGGTTTTGGGTGCTGGGCAAGTGGTTGAACCACTGGGTAGGGCAGGGCCGAATCTAGATTTATCCACTGGGCGGGTGTTTTCACTGTTGGTGGTCATGGTGTTTATTTCTTCCCTCTCCCTTGTTGCACTTGCTTGTGAGGTGTTAGTTGCTGTTTGGACACTGTTGCGGGCCTTGCCCCAGGCTAGGCACCCTGTCAATTTCCTTTGATTTCTTCCCTTCCTTTTCTGTTTTCTTCCCACTTTTCCTTGCGATGGTTGGTGGGAGATTGCTCCCCCATTTGGGTTACTTTTGTCTAAGTCTGATATGGATGCTGCAGAGTTTTGCCCTCGATCAGTTTGATGACTACTGGTGATCGGTGCCTTCATTTGAATTATTTTGTCCATTGTCGGGTGTGAGTTGGTAGGCGTCTTTGGGGGCTCTTGCTGTATTGTTTGTGGATCATCTTGCCCGGTAGTTGTGTTTAATTGCTTAACCTCAAGTTGCTTGAGGGGATGGCTATTTTTAACTACTGTCCTGAGGTCAGATAGAAGGTTTCCCAGTGCTGTTGGTAGTGTTGCTAGTTTGTCCACTATTTGATGCAAGAGCAGTTAGATGCTATCAGCTGTGTCTCTGCTTGCGCCCTTTTTATCAGGTCATTCAGGTCTGCTAGCTTGCCGTCAATGTTTGCCACGTATGTGGCCAGAGTGTTGAGGACAGAAAGTTGCAGATCCATCTTGTCGGATTGGTACTGGATGGCGTTTACTGAGGATTGCATTGTCTGCAGGAGGGATGCCCAGATGTCTGCATTCTTCTTAGATTTTTCTTTTTCCGGCCTATCGCTTGAGCCGTTTCTTTGCTTTCTCTGCTCTGGTTCCACTGGATTAGATGCTACCAGGTCCTCCCACTCTTCCGGCGTGAGGTACGAGGTGTTCAGGTCGAGCGGCATGGGAACTGTGGGTCCTGTTCTATGCGGTGAGGACGTGTCTAGTTGAGACCACGTTTTTATGCCTGGGAGTTGTGATGCTGGATCTTCCCCCGCCTTTTTTGGGTTGATTTCTTCAAGTTGTTCCAGGTCAGTGATGTGGGGGGGTGTGTGACCATAGTCCCGTTGCTCCTGAGTAGTTTTATCCTTTACTTGCCAGGCCTTGTCAGCAACGTCGACACCGTCTGCTGTTCTTGGGCTATGCTTGTCGCCAGGGGCTATGTTCGCTTGTGGCCCCGTTGCCAGTTTCCACATGTACTTGGGTGGTGATGATTCCGTTTGTCCCACTTGTGCTTTTGTTGTTTGGGCTTTAATTGTCCTTTCCCTTTTTGATGCTTGGTCTGCCATTGTGTCTGCCGTTGTGTATGGGCCGCCACTATCCTCGCAAATTCCCTTTGGTTCCTGGGAATTCAACTGGAGTGCTGGTGGATCGCACTTCTCACCCTCCTTCCCGTTATGGTTATCTCTTGGTCTTGCTGGACTTTGGAGGGTTGTGTGGCTTGTGTTGTGACGCTCCTCGGTTCCTATTGTTTCGTGGTTTACAATTCGGCCCCCCCCCCGGGGTCTCCCAATTCGTCGGGTTCTCCATTGGGACCACCGTTGGGCCATCCTTGTCTTCGTTGTTTTGATTAATATTCGCTTCTTCCGTTATGATGGCTTCTTGGTTCCTCCTCTCTGGATTTCTTCTGTTCTCTAGTGCTAGTGCTAGATCCGATTGACTTTCCTGGGATCCCGGGATTAGTTCTAGAGATCCCAGAGAGGCCCCTTTTTTTGAGTTCTGGATATAACTCGCCTCTGATACTGCGCTTTCTGGTTCTTCTAACAACAAAGAGGGACAGATTAAGGACAATGTTTACCGGGGTCCAATGTACATGTCATACAACTAGATATCAATAGAGTGTACAGAGTTCCCCACAAGAAGTGGAATGAATTAATTAAGGGAGTGACTCTCAGGGATTACCTTATTCCCTGTTGCACGACCAAACATTTTTTGAGAGAGAGTCACTCCCTTAATGAATTCAATTCTTGTGGGGAACTCTGTACACTCTATTGATATCTACTACGCTTTCTGGCCCATGCTCGGTGGGGGTCAACCTGTGTGGATTGATTGGGTTGAGTGGGCTTGGTAGATTGGTTTTATTAGCATTGTTGTTCAGGTAGAGGAGCATACTGGGACCTTTAATAAATGCGAATTTTGTGTAGATTGTTGGTTGTACAGACGGTTTGCTAATAGTTTGGCTATGTCGGTGTTGCACCTCCGAGCCTCCTGGACTGACGAGTCCGGGGAGCAGAGGAAACAACTGAGAGGGTACTTCCTCTCCTTTATTCTCTTCCCTGTCCCCCCTGCTCTCCCAGCTTGCGTCACTCGTGTCCATCTGGTCCTTCTTTTGCTTCTTTTTTATCTGCCTGGGCTTTCTCGTAAGTTTCTGGGGTGCTGTATGGTCCGTGTTGTCCGTGTTGTCCGTGTTGTCCCTTTGCCTCCCTGACCTCATCCTGTGCCCCCTCCGCTTTCTTTTTTGAAGGGAGGGCGATTTGGAGATCCTGTGGTAGCAGACAGGGAAGTGAGGTACAGTGGGTACCGAGGGTACAGTGGGGGAACAGTGAGAGGGCTGCGAGAGGGCTTTGGGTGGGCTGTGAGGGTGGCTAGAGGGGGGGGCAGAAAGGGGCTGGAAGCAAACCCTTAGAAACAGCTGGTAGTGAGCGGAGCGCTGAGGGGGACCTTCGGGCAAGATCGGACCTAGTCAGATCTGCCTGGGTCAGACCCCGGCTCTTACTTGGTGGCTGCCTCTATTGGCAGCCACGCTCACGTCCTTCGTCCTGCCCTCTGCAGCAGCCTGCAACAGCCTCGTCTCGCTCACCTCCTATGTGTTGGTAATCCGGTGGTCCAGTCCCGACGCTGGAGCCAGTGCGCTGAGGACGGACGGCAGATGGCGCTGCAGCTGCTTGGTCCGAAAATGCAGAGATGTGTAGAAAATCCCTCCGCGCTAAGGCTGAAGCCGACGATGGTGCCTGCCGGTGCCGGTGCCTGCCAATGAGTGTAGAGGAACTGCAGCCTTCTCTCTACCTCACAGCTCAGCTCAGCAACGGCTGCGGCTTTCTCTGCGGCTTTCTCCGGCTTCCCAAGGCGTCCCTTGACACGTTCGGCATTCGGCCCCTTCGGCCCTTCAGGAGCTCTGCGTTAGTGAACAGTACTATTTTATCATGTGTCACTGGAGTGAGGCCTAGAGACTAATTCACCTTTTTAAAAGTCCTGCTGCTGTATGCTTAACTCACACTTTGACCTACATCAGGTAGATGTGGAGTGGTGTGTAGCGCATGAGTAGTGACTCTGCACTGGATGTAAGCGTGCCTGGAAAAGTTACAGTACAACAATAGAGCAGTACTGTGCAGAGCATGTGTGGTTGATGCATTTACTGAGTGTATATATGCTAGTGAGGAATACATTACATGAGAGATGTAGTACTGTGCATTGCATTGCATTCGAAATGAAACATGTGCTGGATATATGGGTGCTAGTGTGAAGTACAATGTAGGAAGTGTTTTGCAGGGCACACATGGGGAATGAGTGTTTGCAAACAGCAAACTCTGTATAAATATAGAAAATCTTCAGTACTGAACAGTGGGCACAGACTGAGTGTGTTTACTGGATGCATGTGTACTTGTACTGGTAGAATACATGAAGGTACAAGTACTGAGAATGTACACTGAGTAAGTGGGCCTGGTACATTACATGGAGGACCCCTGTTTCCATTTTAGGAATCCCAGGCCTGCCAGATGAAGACAAGAAGAGGAGAGGAATCCCCTCAGACAGATTAGTGTATTGTTGCCATTCTGTGAGATGGGTGGGATACACACTGGAGGAAAATAGGAAGAGACTTGTTTTACACTTCAAAAGATTGCTGTTTGATTCAGTAATAGATCACAAGGAATGGGCAGATTACAAGGAAGAGGTCTGGACACATCTCAGGAAAGGAGATAGGGCTGATAAGGAAATTATAACGAGTAGGGTTGGGGGGCTGGGATTACATTTTGATGCACATATCACTGTAACTGACATCAGGTGTGAACTCTGGTCATTTCTATAAATGGTGCTGTGGACAATCAGCTTCAGAGTTATGTCTGCTCTGATTGACAGTCATTCATGAGGAAAGAAGAAAAGAGATGTGTCCACTTCTAAAGAAGCAGAATCTCCACATAAAAAGTCAAAGACGCAGACCCTAAATTACATTTTGGGGTCCGGAAACGGACTATAAGAAGTGGAAGTTGAGATCACAAAATGTTTCATCTGCCAAGCCACCAGACAGGTTGTGCAAAACTTCTTCCTGCAACAAGGACTGAGTGCAAGGGACTGCTAGTTTCCCTGCTGGGTGTCGGGTCATCGTCAGGACATCTAGATCACCTGGCCTGAAGCCAGAGGCACCAGTGCCTGCCTTCTTGCCAAGACCAGTTTTCCCTGTGTGGAAGAGAAGAGCGTTGGAGGGAGTGAGGTCCAGTGGGGGAACCTGTGAGAGAATTCCCTGAGTGAGGTGTGAGGCTGTGCACCAATCAGGTCAGTGCCCATGTGCCGTTTCGACTCAGTGACCCTCTTATAGCAGGAGAGGCTGCCAGAGACTGAGCTGTGAATTAAGCCCCTGTGTGGTACCGGACAAACCTGTACTGCCATGTTACAGTGACCCAGTAAGCTAGATAGGGCCACAGGTAAAGTTATTACTTCCAGAAGCAACAAGACTCCTGACTGTGTTGGTGCCTGTACCAAGAAAGTCTGTGCTTTTGTGATCAAATACTGTAGCAACCCCATATAACAGGAGGGGCTGCTGATACCAACGTTGTTGAGGGATTTGGGTCCCTGCCCAAAGGAGAAAATGCAACTTCGCTTGGTGGGTTGGACCCACACTGTGAGGGAACTGCCCTAACTTACAGATGAGGTTGCTGTGGACAATGATGCATGCTCATTGGGCACCAGGTCGGAGTTGAATGAAGTATCCCCCCTGTGCTGGTTATCAACAACTTACTGTATCTTCGTGAACTGAGAGCTTCACTGACAACTTAGATGAACTCTGGCTGCAGCTCTCAGGCGAGAGAGCCTGCGCTGACGGGAGCTGCTGCGTGTGCCCAGAGCAGTCCGACTTTTCCTAGCAGAGTTGGACTCATGGGTGCTTGCGCTGAGTGCATCCACTTTACTGCTAAACTCTTCAAGACTGCCAGGGTGGGTAAGACATGGCCACTGACAGTTGAGAGTCGATGCTAACAGTACAGTGGCACCATACACAATTTTGACTTAAACTTGAAGAATCTCTTACGGTTACATTACAGTCAGAAACCGGAGGAGACTATGGATACTGCCACGCCCACAGGGTCTAAGGAGACTCTTATCTTCCAAATTTACACAAAAAACAGTATTGATCCATTAGTGGACCTTGAAATTGCTTCAGACTTGCGTTTCTTTCAGATAGAACAATCTATACGACTGTGCATAGTCTAATTTCTCCAAAACCCCCTTAGTGCATTTAGACACGATAGTAGAAACAGGATAATTGTTATTTCAGCCGAACTCCCCTAATTTAGAGAAGTTAATGACGACAATGTTAGCTGAAATAAGACAGAGGTTTGCTATCTCTAAAAATAATCAGTTAAAAATTCAGGGGCATTGTGAATCAATAGAAGAAAAGATTAATGGTCTAGTGGAGTGAGTTGGAGCTATGGAACTTGCATATGAGCAGCTTTCAACGAAGGTGGTGGACAACCGACAGGAACATTTGAAATTAAAAGAGAATCACCAAGAACTAAGAGATAAGATAGAGGCCCTCGAAAATAACGCGAGATGCAATAACCTCAGAATTCTGAATGTTCCTGAGGACCTGGAAGGGGATATGTAGTGTCCCTTATAATGGAGCAGAATAGGGATCTTGATCAAGCCTCTTTGGAGGAGGACATACAGAGAGTTCACCGGGACCCATTTTGTAGGGCGGACAGGTATAAAGGCAGCGAGAAGGATTCTGGTAAACTTTAAAAAATATACACTGAAGGAAAGTATTCTTTCAGGAGCACTAAAAGTAGGATCTTATAAGAAAAATTACAGGTCGTTCTGTATAAGGTCTGATATATCCCGTACAACATTGGATAGACAATGGGAGCTCGGCAAGTATATTCAGGAATTAAGAAACCTACAGCGAACATTCGGTTCCCTGCATCCCTAAGAGTAATAAGAAATAACAAGATGCACAATTTCCGGGACCCAAATGATGTGAGAACTTTTACTGATCAGATTAGAGCACAAGCTGTATAATAAGTGATATGTTTTAAGTCCACCAAATGTAGGAGAGCTCAAATAGAGGTGTCATTAATATACCTAAAAATACAAGGGAGGGTTCCCCAGGTAGGGAGGGGTGGGTCACAAGTATAGATCTGAAACTTAATAAAAAGGCAAAAAAATACATTCACAAAGGGTGGGGATGCATGTGGGAATTTTTTTTAAAAAAAGTCCTCAAATGTTAAGGCTATCTTTCATCGGTTATGGAGCTACTTAAAAAATCACAGGAATATTATCTATTGGAATGGCAGATTTAACTAAGCCCAGATGTCTGAAAATTACGACATGGAATGTTAATGGTTTGAGGGTGGTATCAAGAAGACAAAAGATATTAGAGTATTTGAAGTTGTGTGATTCGATATCATTTTTATCCAAGAGTCTCATCTTTTAAAAGAAGAATGGTCAGACATTTTAAAATGTCAGTCATAGATAGATCACTGTGTATGTACCACCCAAATGGCCACAGTAAAAAGGGTTGCAATTGTGGTAAAAAAAGCGCCTCCCAAAGTATACTAGGCGAAACCCAAGTTGATCAATTAGGTAGATGGGTAATAGCAAGGGTTAAGATCCAGGGTATTTGGCTTGCATTGGTAGGTTACTATGGCCCTAACCTGGACGACCCGACTCCTTTAAAAACATTATTTTTACGTTTAGTTGAGATAAACGAGCCCCTTATTATTGAAGGTGATTTCAATGTCCCCCTTAACTTTGCGCAGGATACAACGTCTAAGAGGGCGGCTCTAGCGGTACCAAAAATGAGAGCTGCAATAAAGCAAATAATCCAAGACTTAGGTCTTGTGGATATCTGTTCTCTAAAAAATGTTAAGGTGGGGTCAGAAACGGGAAAATATACCTTTCACAATAAAAAGCATGGCCATAGATCAAGGATAGATTTTTTTTAGTATCAACCACAATTACTGAACATATTAAAAGCGTGGTACATATCCCAGAACATTTATTTGACCATTCAGCAGTTTCATTACAATTTTTGTTGAAGAAAAAAATGGCTGAAAGGCTCCGTTAAATCGATCACTACTTTTAGACACTTCAATAATCGATAAACTGAAACATGCTACAAGCGAATTTTTTCTTTTTAATCTGAACACTGCCCCTTTAAATAAGGTTTGGGACACATACAATGCGTATATTAGAGGAATATTAATTGGTATTAATGCATCACATAATAAAAAGGCTAAGAAGAAGCTTCAAGCATTAGAAGACGCAATTAAGGAGGCAAGGGGGAACATAGGACCTACCCAAAACTTAATTACGGAAATTGAACTAACAAAAGCGAAAAACAACCTAGCTGATTATTTGGAGATTAAGGTAAAGCAAAAATGGGAGGCAAGCAAACTTGCCAACCATGAGCATGGGGAAGGATGCGGCAAACTTCTTGCGTGGAAGGCAAGAGCAGACCAAGCTAGAAATATGATAAAAGAAGCAAAATGTCAAACTACTGGGAATAGAATCACTGATGACGGGGCGATTGAGCAGGCTTTTGTAAAATATTTTCAAGATCTTTATACCGAGGATCTAAACCCAGATAGGGATCAAACAGCAGCTTTTTTTCAAGACATTAATGTCCTGTGTCTTAGTGACGAACTCAGAAAAGAACTATCTGCCCCCTTTACAATAGAGGAAATTCATAGTGTAATTAAAAGCCTAAAGAAGGGTAAGGCTGCTGGATCCGACGCTCTTCCAAATGAAATCTATTCCCTTCTGAAAGAGGAGTTGGCTCCCATTCTACTTGAACTTTTTAACCCCTTCAGCGCTGCACGAATTCCGCTGCGGTGCTGAAGGTTCTAAAGAACCTATGGACTCATGACGGAACGGTTCCGTCATGAGCACAGACCAACCGACACTCATGACGGAACCGTTCCGTCATGAGTATGGAAGGGGTTATTTCAATGTATATATTAAAACACAATCTCCCTTTATCCTGGGATTTAGCCACAACCTAATAAAGACCCAAGGTTATGTGAATCATACAGGCCGATCTCCCTTCTCAACAGTGACTATAAAATATATACACAATTAATTACTAAAAGGTTGGATCTGATGGTCGGCCTTTTGATTCACAATGACCAGAAGGGTTTTATACAGGGTAGGCATCTGCACGACTTAACCCATGAACTAATATGCACAATTGACTTAGCAACAGGAAGCGCCATGCCCCTAACAGTAATGACTTGTGATGCAGCCAAAGCGTTTGATAGGGTCAACTGGCCCTTTCTCCAAGAGGTTATTCATCGCTTTAATTTAGGCCACAACTTTGTTTCAGCAATTAAATCTCTGTACAAAAATCATGTTGCTCGAGTCTTGGTAAACGGCAACCTTTCAACGTAGGTCAAAATAGGTGGGGGCACTAGCAGGGGTGCCCACTTTCACCTTTATTGTTCAACTTGTATATAGAGCCACTCGCTATTAAACTAAGGGAATTTAAGAACATCATACCATTCTCCTGTAACGGGTGGGTTAAGAAAATAGGCCTTTATGTTGATGACTTGATTTTTTTTTTTAAGTAATTTTTATTGTAGGCATACAGCGCTCAGACCAGGAGATACACAGTCATGGCATTTCTGCGACACGTTATCATCAAACATTCTTCGTCATGATATACACAGCCTGTGGACCCACAACTCGGAGGTCAGGCGGCAGCAAATGATCGATCTGAGTGTTGTCTGATTGCGACGTTTAGGATCAGTTGTTTTCGTATTAAAGTGTGCATGTCTACTTTTCTGTCCTAACTTAACTAAACTATAAAACCCCTTCCTTACCCCGTCCCTGTATAACTCCATTCCCCCCCCCACCATCCGCTCATAGGGTCTTTTGTTAGAATATCCTAGGGTGTGGCTTGAAACCTGCCATTGTCTTATTTTGTGCTACGCTTGATAATGCTTGGGTGCCATTCCCGTCTGCACTGAGGGTCTCCTCGTCTTCCGTGAGCATGGTATGTCTGAGGGCCTGTACTAACGCCTCCCAGGCTGTCGCCAATTCTAACGCTCTAGGGTCCGGGTTTCTACACGCTAGCTGGTATCTGTGCGTGCTGTCGCAAGCTGCCCATTTGAGGAATTCGTTGTACCATCTCCTGTGCGTTGGGCCTGTTTTCGCCTTCCACTGTCTGGTTATCTCCCTTTTGGCTATCATCAGTCCCATATCCACGAATTAACTGGAGGTTTTGTTTTTAGGCGTGTGAGGGAACCAATGCAGAAGGCAAGCCACCGAGTCGAAGTCGATGGCTCTTTCCGTCACCTCGTTCAGGGTCTCTCCTATGGCCTGCCAATACTCCCGGAGGGACGGGCAAGACCATAGCATATGTTCCAGCTCCGCCCCTTCCGTTGTACAGCGAGGGCACGCCGACTCAGCCACCCCAAAATATTTCTTAATTCTGTCTGGGGTCATGTGGGCCCTGTGCAGCACGTAGTAATGTATGAGCTGAAATCTCGCGTTCCTCCTACTGTTGCGGGCTCGACGCACAAGCCGGGCCCAGGTCGTATCAGGAATATCTTTTCCCAGATCAGTTTCCCATTTGGTCTTCAGCGTCGTGAGGGGCAACAGGTTTTCACGAAGCATTCTTGAGTTCAGGTATGTCACTGCCTTAACCGTCCCCGCTGCCATCATAGTGTATTGGCAAACCAGAGACGTCTCGGGCTCCGTTAGGCCACCGCCCCAATGCGCCTGCATTCCCCCGACCACCGCCGAGTGCAGGAGGAATCCTCCTCGTGGTAGGTCAAAGCGTTCTAGAAGGTCCTGATATGGGAGGAGCGTCCCATTCTCCCCCACAACCTGTACACCCGCTTCTTCCCATCGCTGCAGTTGCGACCAATCACCCCCGTGGGGTAGCGCCGTCAGCATGCCCAGGGGAATTTCCGGGGCATATGGATGCCTTAGTCCCGCTCGACGTTGGGAGCGATTCCAGGCAAGCCGGAATGTCCGCTGCTCAAGTGTCAGGTCGCGGGTAGCGATCTTCTGCTGTAAGGCTATATAAGCTAAGACGTGTCTCGGCGTGCCTCTAGTCTCCTCACCTTCCGGGCCTCGGTACACTCTCGCCACCTCTTGCGTGAATGTCTGCATTTGGGCGGCCAGATAATAAAGCTCAAAGTCTGGTACCGCTAACCCACCCTCATCCTTGGGGCGGGTGAGCGTCGCCAGCGCTACTCTGCACCTGCCTGCCCCCCATAGGAACAAAGTCAGCTGGGATTTGAGTTGGCGGAAAAAGGAGCTGGGGATCCAGACCGGGAGTGTCCGAAAGTAATATAACAATCTCAGTAGAGCAACCATTTTTAATAGGGCTATGCGGCCAGCCACAGAGAGCGGGAGCGTAGCCCAAAAGGCCATGTTGCCCCTCAGAGCACGCATGCACCGACCGACGTTACCCTCGAACATGTCCGCGGCCGTGTGATATATGTGCACTCCTAAATATTTAAAACAAGTCGGTTCCCAGTTTAATGTGGGTCGATGGTCAGGACGACCGGTGTCCCTCTGTAGCGGAAATACACATGTCTTCGCCCAGTTGACCTTTAGGCCCGATACTACGCCAAATCGCCCCAGCAATCCTTCTGCTCCTTCAAGCGCGGTCGTGTAATTTTCCAGAAATAACAGCAAGTCGTCGGCATACAGTGATATAAACTGCTGCCCGTCTCTGCTACCTATGCCCTCGAAATGTCTTCCCGTTCGGGCCTCAGCCGCTAATGGTTCAATCACCAGTGCGAACAATAAAGGGGACAAGGAGCAGCCCTGGCGGGGGCCCCTCTCCACCGGGTATTGCTACGAGACCAGAGGCCCTATCCGCACCCTTGCCACTGCCGCCGAGTATAGGACCCGCGTCCACTTAATATACCCTTCTCTGAGTCCAAAGCGGTCCATAACCTTGTACAAATAGTCCCACTCTAGGCTATCGAAGGCCTTTTCGATGTCTACGGATAAGACTAGGGGTGCATAAGACCCAGCCTGCGAGCTCTCTAGCAGACGTGTTAGCCTCCTGATGTTAATCGTCGTGTTTCGGGCGGGGAAGAATCCATTCTGGTCTGCGTGTACTAAGCCGGCCATATGCTGAAGAAGTCTAGCTGCTAATATGGAGCTCAGTATCTTATAGTCAGCGGTTAGCATGGAGAGAGGCCTGTATGATGCAGGGTTACCACTGTCCCTACCCGGCTTCAGGAGCGGTATCACTAGCGCATCCCGCATTGATTGGGGCAGGTGGCCCATTGCCATGGCCTCCTTGTATATTGTCTGGAGTCTCGGTGCTAAGATGTCTAGATATTTACTGTAAAATTCAATGGGAAGCCCGTCTAACCCTGGCGTTTTGTTGCGGGCCATTTTTTTGATCGCTCCCCTGATCTCTCCCAGAGTGACGTCTCTCCCCAAATCTTTCGCCTGTTCCTCATCTAGTTGGGGCAATTGAAGGCCGTCCAGGAAGACCTCGGTCTCATTCTCCCGGTCCCCCTGTTCGCTTTTGTACAGGGTCTCATAATATCTTTGGAAGCTATCCAGTATTTCCGTTTGGGAGTAACAGGTGCGGCCCACTTCATCCTCTATAGCTAGTATAGGGGAACTTCGCTTCGTGGGGTTAGCCACCCACGCTAACAGCGTGCCAGCTTTTTCTCCCTCTACGTGGGTTCTAAGCATGTACGCTCGGTGGTCAAAGGCACGAAGTCGTTCCACCTTCACCGCTGCCGCCTCCCTAGCCGTGCAAACCTCCTCGTGGAGGTCGGGACGGCCAGGCCGCTTCGTCTCTGCCTCTCGCAACTTGGAGTCTGCCTTAGTGATATCTTCTAGCAACACCTTCCTCGCACCCACGTATTTTGTTATGCATTGGCCCCTCACTACCACTTTGAACACGTCCATTCTATCGCTCTGGAGGCTGTCGTCCCCTCATTATCAGTGAAGTATTGGGTTATACCCTCCTCCAGTGCGGCGTGGAATACCGGGTCCTCAAGGGTCTCTGGTCTTAGTTTCCAGGTCGGCACTCGGGGCACCGCAGTAGCCCAGGCCAAGTTAATGATCAGTGGGTTGTGGTCCGAGATCGTCCTCGAGAGGTACTCCGACCAGGTTACAGATGGCAACAATCCCTGCGAGCACACTATCGCATCAAGCCGGACATGTAGGTCATGCAGGCTGGAGAAGTGGGAATAATTGCGAGTCGTTGGGTGGTGCGCCCTCCATACATCAGTCAGCCCCCATCCCTCCTGCCATTCCAATCTGCCCTTAGCTAGTCTGTGAACCGGGGAGTCCCTCAATGGTGGGTGGGACCTGTCTAACGTCGTGTCCGCTATGGAGTTGAAGTCTCCACCTATCAAGATCGGGCCCGCTAGGAAGTGTGCCAAAGTCCCCGACAACCCTGTTAGAAAGGCCAACTGCTCTGTATTCGGGGTGTATACGCTACACAGGACCACGTCCCTCCCTCTCAGCCTGCCTTCCACTACTACGTATCTCCCCTCTGGATCCCCTAGGTGTCGTGTTGGTTGAAAAGGTGTCCCCGCCCTAATCCATATCAGTGCTCCCCTAGCATATGCTGAATAGGAAGTGTGAAAGACCTGACCCCTCCACCTCCTCTGTAGTGCCGCCCCCTCCTGCTTCGTAAGATGAGTTTCTTGCAGCAGCGCAATGTGAACCCCCCTTCGAATTAAGTAGGCGTGTACCTTATGCCTCCGTTGCACATTCCAGGTCATGCACTTCAATACACCTATATTAGCCATTGTTCCGGAAGCCAAATCCCTGTCGCACATCAAATTTCAGTCCCTCACGTATGGTGTCTCCCGCCCTAATTCCCCTGAGTGTTTCGAACTTTCCATCACTCCGATTTCCCTGGAACCTCAATCGCTGAACGTGGAAGAAAACCCCAACAGTGTGCCCCCTCCTCCCCCCCAGAACAGGCCCCAATATTGGACTATCAGATCCCATCCGAAATATTGCAACTTCTCCAAACAGTGTTGCTACAACACAGTTGTAACCGTGGGTGCCTTAAAGGCTAGTGGAGCGCGGCCAAAGCCAAAAGGGGGCGGCGCAAGCTATCTCCCCGCACCCCCGTTTGTTCCCCATGATCAGCAACAGGCTCGAAACTCAGTTCACAATCCCCGATTGTCTCACTCTTTAGGTCGAGAAGTTCTCATTGGCCATCCTGCTCAACGCCTGCCAGCTCCAAGTCAATTGTTCAGGATCGTTTCCGATGACTGTGGCGTCACCAACGGGCCCTTGGTCCTGTGCATTCCCGATAAATCCGAGTCCGAGCCCGAGGCTGAGGCGTGCGTCTCAGTGTCCGTATCCTGTTTGGATTGGGAGCCTCCGGATCTCGCCAACGTCTCCACCGCTTGAAGCGCGGCCTTCCGCTCCGCCTCCGTTTGCGATGCCGATGGTTTCTTTGTGCCTTGTCGCCTTTTGCGCAATCGTTGCGATTTCCGTAGGCCCTTTTGCGCCCGTTCTCGTTCCCGTTCTCTTTCTTCTCGGGCTTTGGCTCCGTCAGTGCCCGCCTTATATGTGTCCCACCACTCCCATGCGTCCGCTGCCGTTCCAAAGAAGTGTGTCTTCTCGTCGATCACCACTCTGAGTTTCGCCGGGAAGAGCAAGGAGTATGGGATGCCCTCTGTCCGGAGCTCCTTTTTGAGCGATAGGAAGGACGCCCGCAATCGCTGCGTCTCGAAGGTGAAGTCAGGGTACAAAGTTACTCTGCTGTTCCCCATTTGAAACGGACCAGTGTCCCGGGCCCTCTGTAGTAGGAGGTCCCTGTCCTTATAGTGCAGTGATTTAGCGATGATCGATCTTGGTGGTAGGCCTCGTTTTGGCAGACCGGAAAGAATCCGGTGCGCATGTTCTAGAGTGAAGAAGGGCGACAGGCCCTCTGGTGCCACCACAGTCTTGAGCCAAGTATCAAGGAACTCTACCATGTCCTCCCCTTCCTCCTTTTCCGGCACTCCTACGATACAGACGTTGCTTCGCCGACTTCTATTTTCAGCGTCCTCCGCTTGCCTTTCAAGGACCTGGATCCCTTCAAGGGCATCCGTTAGTTTACTTTCCAAAGTCTTATGCGCAGGAGCTAGGTCCTGTAGAGTGTCTTCAACCCCTTTGACCCTGTCCTTGAGTTTGTCGTGGTCCGCTCGTAGGAGGCCTAGTCCCGAGAGCACTTGCGCAATATCCTGTTGCAAAGTATCTTGTGTGGCAGCTATGGCTTCCAGGATGCGGTTCTGCAGCTGCTGTAGCTCAGAGGGTCCTGCTGGGTCACCTTCTGCCATATCTGAGGCCGCCGCTCCCGCGGTTTTCCCCTTCGGCTTCACCATGTTTCTCAGCCACCTTTTTCAAGTGCGTCCACGGCCCCCGATCACGAATCAGATCATCTGTCGATCTACGGACCTTGTCATGGGCGTTGGATCCTAGGTGTGGGACATCCGTTTTCTCTGCCCTCCCGTCTCCGGAGCGTCTCTGGATTATCCCACAGCTCGCTAGACCGCTTCGGGTCTGTGGTTCGCTATAGCGCTCCGTGGGTCACTCGGGTCAGTGGAGCAGCCGCTCTCCTGGACGTCTCGTCCTCAGCAATCCGCACCACTCCTCTGCTCTTCACTGGTTGTAGGTCCGCACGTCTTTGGCCTTCGTCCTTCTACGTGACTCAGTAGCTCAAGTCACACCGCCATCTTGCCTAGCCTTTGTTCTCGGACTAGCCGGCTCGGTGGGCAGGTTACCCTTTCGACATACGCTCGGGTTCGACCCCGGGCCACCAATTCTTGTCCGGCGACAGTATTCGGATTCGGGGCTCCGGTTCTTTCAAGGGGGAAAGGTTGATCCGTAGCCGGTCAGCTTTTTTCACACCTCGCCCGCCATTTTAGGAGCGTCTTTGTTTCGTTTCGTTTTGAGACGGATCAGTGCTCCAGCTTCAAATCTCTATCAATCGGCTCCGTTGATGGGTCTCCATGCGCCCCTTGAGTTCATCTGCCAGAGCCCCCGTTTTTCCGGGGTCGGCGTGGGTTTTATAGCCCCGATTTTCAGGATATTTGTGGGGATCGGGGGCGGAGCTCTGAGCTCACGCCGCCATTCCCTCCGGCATCCAAACCACGCCCCCCATGCAGATGACTTGATGATGTTCACTGGTCACCTACAAGACTCAATAGTATCTATTTGGGAAACATTAAAAAGTTTTGGGGATATAGCTGGATATGCTGTTAATCCGGCCAAAACAGAGGTCATGCAATGGAACACGCATTATAGGTGTGACCAAGTTCAACACAGAAAGAATTAGGTATTTGGGAATAGAGGTGGTCCAGAAGCTCGACTCACTAGCAAAGGTAAATTTTGATAAAGTTACATCTAAGGTCAGGATACAATTATATCAGTGGGACTCCTTACCTTTATTTTTCTTAGGCAAGTCTAATCTTCTGAAAATGGCAATGCTACCCAAATGTAACTTTCTATTTAACTCAATCCCATTAGAGTACTAGAAGGACTGGATAACTAAAGTACAAGGCCTTTTCTCTAGTTTTATTTGGGGGAAGAAAAGACCGCGAATAGCCTGGCAAAAGTTTAGGGAAAAAAAAGTAAATGGCGGAGTTGCCAGCCCATACCTCCTCCAATACCAGAGAGAATTTCACATAAAAATTTTCAGCCAACTATTAGGAGACATTGCTGTTTTTACACCACTATTCCAAGGATTTACCTCTGGTTTCCAGGCCCAATCCAGTTCTTTCCTTTTTAAATTTGGATACTCAAAATATTTTAAAATGGTCACATTAAAATTCTTCAGACAGCCTGTAACGTTTGGCATCAAACAAGAGCGACACTGCAAATCCCCCACTATATTAAGTACGCCCCAATATGGAAATCACCTAGAACGCTAGCTTGTTTACAAGATTCTCTTGCGGCTTCAATACAAGCAAAGGGAATTGAGAGCTGGGGTCAACTGTTAGAGGGGTCGGAGCTAATCTCATGGCAGAAGATACAGGATATCACAGAAGGTACTGTCTCCAAATTTAAATGTTACCAGTTATTGAGTTGGGCCAAAACGCTTAGAAAATGTGGAAATGGTAATTACTTTTTCGAGTCCAAAATTGCTTTATCTCCTCCGGGTCGAAATGAAATTGCTACTTGGTACTGGATGTTAGTACAATCCCATGAAGATCCACAGCCTTGGTTTAAATCAACTTGGAGGAAGGAATTGCCGAACTACGATCTTGACATGTTATGGCAAGTATCTCCATCTTTTTATGGCACAGTGTTAAGTCTGCACCTCTAAGAAAAAAATCACTTATTTACTATCCATAAGGCATATTGGACTCCAAAAAGGTTATCCAAAATGGGTAACCAAGCTGCGAAGAAGTGTCCTAAATGCGGGGAAATAAATGCAGACGAAAGACACATGTTTTGACGATGTCCTTCTATCTAAAAATTCAGGGAAAATGTAGGTGCAACAATTTCCGGTATAGTGGGGCAAGATATTAAGGTGAGTTTACCGCAGGTTATCTTTGGAGTAATTCCAGATGAAGAGTCTATAATTAATATATCTAAACAACACAAAACCCTTATTTTCCTGTTAATTCTATTGGTGTGCAGAGAATTGTGCATTAAGTGGATTTTACCTGTTCCACCTTTAGAGTGTGAATGGCTTAACTCCATACACAGAGCCGACAGACTGGATAGGGTAACACATAATTTACAAAAAAAAAATTGGGACTATTTGGGATAATTGGTGTAAGAGTATGCAATTGTAATAGAATTTACCATAAGTATTGTTTTTGTATTTTTTCTTTTGGTAGCTCCTTTCTCTTTGTTGTTCTTTGTTCTCTATTATTTTTCATATGGTTTATTTTGTCCTATGATTAAGTAGCAGCTACACAGGATGACAGGAATGGTCCAATATGGATTGGATTGGTAGCCCTGGAGCGGTAAACCCGTTATCCCTGTGGTAGTGGAGAAAGAAAATGGAAAAAGGGTAAGCGGCTACGCCAATAGAGGGTCCGAGATGTTACACATCCCCTCCATAATGAAGAGTTCGGATCCCCCCATATATAGTGTGCCTGAAAAAAAGCCGGACACCCACATTTTTATCTCCAAGTTATAAATGCTAAAAACAAATGAGGACATTTAAAAAAAACAACAAAAAAACTTGAAGAGTCAAAGGGGAACTCTTAAGTAATGCCTGATAGTAAGCATTTCCTGGATACTGCCGGCAGTGTATAGGGAAAAATGCCATACTCGTTTCATGGCGAAGGGTGGGACAGGGATTTGCCTGGCAACTACAAGAGCCCCAACCTTAAGAGGGATTGTGTTGTTCTTTCCGAATGTCATTTACCTTTGCATGTTTAGAGTTAGAAATAGCATTCTTCTTTTTCATACAAAAGCAAGCATTTGAGTGGACAGGGATTTATTATTTGGACTGGTTGCACTTTGAGTTCTGAGTCATGTATCCATACCTGTAGATACATCTTCCCCCTCCACCTGAGAGAGCCTTGACTGCTCGACCACAGTCCACTAGGAGCCAAGGGCGAAGGGGTACTTGGTCCAGTTGCTCAGGATCCATAGTAGGACAAGGCCAAGGACATGAGGAATAAAAGGCCTCAATCACCACAGTTGGGCCCAGTAGCCCTTGCGTGCCCCATGGACCTCTGAAAGAATTTCTGGCAGTATACAAACAAAGAGGGGCTTTAGGCCCCTGCTCTTTATCTATTGATGTGTTCTGTAGTCATTTTCAGTTTGCTGCCACCCACTATAGCATACAAAATGGTGCAATGGATCAGCCATCTTCACACATTGGCTGCCTTGTGCTTTGAGTGCCGGAGCAGCCCCTGTAGGTAAGAGCTGTGGAGCAGGGTGGGGAGATCTCGACAGATGATGACAAGGGGAAATTAATTATTTATTTAATTTTCCCTTGTGGTCCCCTGCCAAAATGCCCCCCCCCCCCCCCCCCCCCACACACACACACATGCAGGCCCCACTGTTCTTACCTGCACCGGCTGCTCCTGTTTGAGTGGTAGTATTTAGCCTGCTTACATAAACACATCCATCTGAAAAGATATACACTTCATGCCAGGGATGGTGGGCCAATACTCGTTTTAAGTAAACTTGCCTTTTAGAAGGAACAATACTGTTCCATTAAAATTGTAGTGTTTTTATTTTTAGCACAAGCATATTGCTTGACATTTAGGTGGAATGTGTTTTTCTATTTGTTTATGTAGCATATCCTTCTAGTAGTAAAAATAAGTTTCATCAGCTTTTCATGGCACACCTATTTGCTTTGTTAATGATTATTTTTCATGTATTCACAACAATGGAACATTGCAAAACGTTTTAAATAATGTCCTTTTTAATTTATTTTATTTTGGGGTTTATTTTAGGGAGTGTTGCATTGATAAATGTATTTCTTATACCAAAAAGTAAGTTTAATATCAGAGTGGAAGCTAATGAAAGTAAACAGTACTCAACATGGCACTGTTCACCATCCGTCCTTTACGTTGCTTTTGCCACTTCGGTGGCCAGGTGTAGCAATGTTGGGGAAGCAAGGGGCATAACCCCTTGTCCTCTCTTCTATTAATCCTGTCACAGGAGACTAAGTAACAAAGGTAATTTGGCCTTTGGTAGGCAGTTTCATTCTCCATCTTTCTTTTGCACTCTGCTCCTCACTCTCTCCACTATTCTCACAAGTTTCCCAAAACACCTCAGCTCCTCCTCACTCCTTGAGGAGTTGTAGCCCACAGCAATAACCTTAACGCCTTGCAGTGAGGAGGGAACCTGATGATGCAGCATGTCACCTCCGAGCGAGAGAGGGTTTTCTTCCTGGAAGAGGTTCTCTCCGGCATGGCAGTTGAAACACTCTGTTCAACACTCACACTGCCACAAGATTGTGGACAGTCACCCTCTATTTCTTTGTCTAGTTTGATCAGGTGTGCTTTTTGTGAGATTTATACATAGACAGAGAGCAGTACGGTTTTTGTTCTAGGCCCTCTCCCATTAGATCCCTTGTGTGTTTATGAAGCAAGGGGCAAGCCAAGGGTCACAGTTGTGACCCCTAAATGATAGGCATGATTGTCACAGTAATTATATTGTGTCTCTTTATAAGCTTTATGATTGGCAGGAAGACCTTCTAGAGCGGCTTTCTCCTCCATCTTTATTTTTCCTAATTGTAGAAACGAGATTCAATTTTGCAAATTTTACCATATTTCTTGTAACTGTTTAACATTCCACCAATACCTGCTCCAAAGTTTAGTTCACAGAGTATCTGGGGCATTTAGGATAAGATGAAGAGAACCCATCTTAAATATGGTGGGAATTAAATAGATCCTAAATAAAACAAATGGAGACATTTGGTGATAGTTTGATCTCCCACTAATTTACACATTTTGTCACATAATTCACTAATCCCGTCCTTTGCTGTTATGCCAAGTTCTTACCATTTTACTGGGATCTCCTTAAATTGCACTTATAGTGGTGCTATTGCCCTTTGGCCTTCAGTACCTGAATCATATTTTATTATCTGACCATTTTGCAGACCTCAGTTAAGATGGCCGTTCCCCCAATAAGATGTGGTGGCTGCTGAAAATACAACCTTTTAACTTCCAATTATTTCATATAACCTTTTCCTGAGCTAGATGTGTCTCCTGGACCAACATAATTGGAGAATGAGTATCTTGCAAATAAGAAAAAAATAGCATTTGTTTTGTGCTCTATAGTTATCCCATTTACATTGATTGTTACTATTTGAAGTGTCTCCCCTAGATTCTTCAGTACTAATTTCCCCTGAAATATTCCTTCTTTTATCTGTGCTCTTCCCTTCTCAGCCCTCCTCCTCCCATCCCCACCCTCCTACAGTCAGTGTAGATTTTAAACCGGACTCAGTGCAACCATTGTGCAATGCTTTTGGAATGCAGTTGTCATTATTCTAGTAGTTACCTTCTTGTGCTGCATTTAATAGTTCCATTATGTCATTCCACCATGTGTAACTTCAAATTCTTTATGAGCCTATCCTCGGCTTAGTACTTTTTTCTGGCCATAAAACTTCACAATGTTCAGGTTAATGAAATATCAGCAAGTCTCCCTGGAAAGCCTCATTCAGGTCTCTAATTGTAAACATAGCGGTTGATATATCAATATTCTTTTGTTCAAACTGGAAAGATCTCATCTGTCTCAGATGTTCTGTAGTACAAAAAGACTAATCTGGAAAAAGGGAAAAGGGGAATCCGGCTAAGGATGTAATTATTTTTTTTCTCCGGCCTGGACTGGGATTTTCTCCTTCACTAAGACGTTTTGCTAAACCGCTATGACATTTCCTGTAGGGTGTCCTTATTTAGGGGTTTATGATGGAACACAGTCCACCTTACCAATTGATTCAGACTCTTGATATGTCTCTTTCATCCTCTAGAATTTTGTTTTGCAATAGCTAATTCATCTACTTAATGTCTCCTACTGCAGTTTGTGTTTTAAAATCCTCAGTTATATGATATAGTCAGTCAGTCAAAAAAGCTTTATTATCGGTTAAAAACCATAAAAGCACATGTGTACATACATTAGATAAAAGCTGTCCTTATAAAACAAGTAATACATACAAGGTTACGGGCCAAAGTCCTAAAATAGTTTTAGTTAAGAAGTTAAAAACATAGCAGGATGCTGTCTAGGTTAAAATCACAGAGAGGAAAAGTAGTCCCTGGGCTTATGGTATATGGGAACCTTCTAGATTACACAGATTACGGTGATACAATAGGAGCAATTTGACTTTTTTTGATTTTTGCACCTCTTGCGCACCACATAGCCCAAAGGTATCTGGAGGTTACAAAGACAATCAGGGGGGTGGTGTCATATTTTTTATATTTTAAATACATCCCTATAATCCCTGAGGCCCCTGGACTTACATAGTTGGATGATCCCTTTAGCTCTAGCCCTGGAGTAAAGCTGGAAGAAGAGTAGAACGTGCATATCTGTCTCTTCGCTGCTTTCACACCCCGGGCAAGAGCTCGGACCATGGGGAACATTTGTCCACTTGTTTGTCACAGCCCTCACCGGGAGAACTCCATGTCTGAATTGGAGATATAATTTCTTTGCCAGTAGGGGCTGGATGTTATCCAGGAATTTCTCAAATTGATAGTTGTCCTTGACCACCAAAAAGCTATTGGTCAGCCTACCCAAAGAAGGATTTAATAATAAAAGGTGCATATGATATTGTTTGAGTTCAGCCCCCAATGCCCTCTTATTAGTCATGGCACAGGTTTCCTAGGGAGAAAACCACATATCTCCCCAGCCCAGTGCGTGGCAGAGCTGCTTAACAAACTTCAGCCAAGGATTTTTTTGCCCCACACCCCTTGTGGACAAGAGTGCCCCTAGGCCTTCCCTATAACTTAGGAGCTCTGGGGTGGACCAGAGACGCATCCAATACAGCAGTGGACGATTTGAAATAACCTCCTGTATGGGGGTCAAACCAAGGTCTAAACGTAATGGGGTCAAGGGTGTACTGAAGGGAAGTCTCGCTAGGCGCCTGGTAAAGCTGTTCTCAGAAGTGGACAGAGAGGCGGCGTTGACATGGCCCCAGAGTTCTGCTCCATAGAGCACCCCCCTCTCGCCTGGGCCTTGTACATTTCTACTGGCGGGCCCAAATTTTTAGATGAACACTCATTATCAACCTTTAGGATATCGCCAGAGGATTGGACCAACTTCAGGTTAGCCTTGGCCAAATGCACCCCCATTCCATCCTATCATTTAGAGTTACCCCTAAATAGTCGAATGTAGACACTCTTTCTAACGCCTTGCCATCCATATGAGGGTGCAAACAATTGGATGATTTTGGACTAAAAGCCATAAACTTGGTTTTTGATAGATTAATCTGCAGGTTTCTAGATCTACAGAAGGAGCAAAACGCCTCCAATGTTCTCTGTAAACCCATGGGGTATTTTGATAACAAAAGGATGTCATCAGTGAACATCAGGGCAGGTATCTTGCGGGCAACTAGGCTAGGTGAGTCCAGATCCCTCGCTCCCTCCAGGTGTTCGATCAAACCGTTGAGGAACAGGGAAAATAACGTAGGGGCCAGCGCGCACCCCTGCTTCACACCCCTTTCCACCGGTAAAGGAGCCGAAAGTTCCCCATTCCTCCCATACCTCACCCTTGCAAAACTGCCTTGATGCATACGTTTGAATAATTGCCATAGATATACCGGGGCACCCATCTCCAGCTATATATATGATATAGAATATTTCATATAGATAGGATCTACATTTCTTCATGTTTTCTGCCCAGTTATTTTATTTCTTGCTCTGCTTTTTTTCTTTTCTTTTCCAATTTGTTTGGAGACTTTCTACACAAATTTCTATCTGAGTTAGATAAGTTCCGATTTGTTTGGAGACTTTCTACACAAATTTCTATCTGAGTTAGATAAGTTCCACTTCCTCAGACTGATTACTTGAAGATCAAAGCTATAGTTGTGACTGAAATAATGTTTGGGCATAGCCCAGGGTGCCTGACTTGGGTCAAAGAGGAAGAGGGGCATGGTTTGCATTCATGATGAACTTTACTCAATTATTGTCTTGTTTTATAGGCCAATGTTCATTATTTTGTGAAATTAAGGGTTGACCTGTCTGACTCATATATTGATTTACTTAGATTTTATTTTGTTATAATACATTTGACTACAATAAATGTACTTTTTATTGTAGTCTAAACCTTGTTCACAGCAACTTATTTTGGAAGATCATAGCTTCTGCACCTATGATAGACCTTTAAGGGTTACTCCTGGTGTGATTGAAATTCCAAGCAATGTAGGGACATCACTTGATTGCAGGTCAAATGATTATTTTAAGTATTGCTTATTTATTCTGTGTGTCTAATATTTTCACCATTCTTGGAACACTGGTAATACAATAAATTAATTACTGTAAAAAGACATTTTGGTTATCTTGCACCCCGATCGTTGTCTCAGAGAACTTAAAAATGTATATTAATACATGGCCGCTTTTATTATTCTTTCTGTTGGAGGACAAAAGGTAAAATGCTCAACTTTTAGATACTTTTTTGTTTATTCGTTTTAATAGAACCAGAAGATGTTAAGCAGGAAAGACATTCATACTGAAAGTATTCATATCTTTAATTGGTGTTATGGTAATGAACTGGCCAAGGTACAAGCAAGCAAACAGAACCAAGCGTACTCTAAGGTAAAGCATTTAAATAACAGAGAGTCACCCATGGCATCTAAACCAAAAAAAATTAATTTGCCAAACTAGCCAGCCATTAAATACTTGTTATACACCACCTGCTAGAAGTGTTAGCCTTAGGGTGGTCTTCCCCCAAATGTTTTGCCTTCTCCTCTCCTTTGTGCACATTACCGCTGCTAACCAGTGATAAAGTGCTTGTGCTCACACTCTATAACATGGTAAAACTGGCTTACATATGATTGTCATATTTAATTTACTTATAGGTCCTTATTAAAGTAGCATACTGTATATCTAGGGCTGGTAAATTACATGTTGCTATTGGGCCTGCAACACCTTTTGTGCCACTAATTTAAGTAGCTCCTTAAAACACGCTTCAGGCCTAACATTGCTACCTGCATGAGTGTTTAACTACCAATTCGGCTTAACAAAATAAACCCCATGCTTGGCCTAAAACTCCATTTTTTATTACATATAAGTCACCCTCAAGTTAGGGCCTGAATAGACCATAGGACAGGGTGTATTGTATTTCAAATGTGGACATTTACTGTTAAGATTTACATGTCCCAGTGGTGAAAACCTCATAAATGTGTTGTTCACTGCTGTGAGGCCTACCACTCCCATAGGATAACATTGCATTACGTTATTACTTTTAATAAGTAATACCCTTTGTTTGGGAACAGGTGGGAATGTCATGTATGGTGTCTAAGGAATTGTAATTTAAATCCTCTTTAAAAGTAAAGTTGGATATTAAGTCACAGGTCTGAAAATGCCTCTTTTGGAAAGTTGGCATTGTATTGTCATAACCATTTGCTAACTGCAGCCTGTATCCTGGGTCCCATGACCAGGTACAGTTGGCAGTTGTACCTTACTTATTCGACCCAGACAGCCACACAATAGTGGATTGGGTGCTGGCAGGATGATATTGTATGGTTCATAGTATATCAGAAAGACTGTGTATTTGGGCAACATAAATGTCTAAACTGTGCAAGTCTGAGTCCATGCGCACCAGTTGTCAGATCACGTACCAAAACTCAATGTTCACTGGAATAGTAAGGCTGAACGTCCTGTCTATGATGTCGTTTTCCCAACTCCCCAACGTCTCTAGTAGCAGAAATACTCTGACCTCAGAAATGAGGGGAGAAGGGGAATGGGAAGAAAAGAGAGACTGCCACTGCGGTGCCCTCACAGGTTGAATCCCTGGACTGGTTCTCTGCACCTGTAATCACAAGCAAAATATTACTACAGTTCTTTTTGCTAACTATTCCTTCCACAACTATTCTCTGACTTATGTTTGGTACCTGTTATAACAGTGGATTTAGCATCTCTCCTATAAAATTGTCAGATTGGTATGATATCTGCTCCAAAAATATAAATAAAGAAAAAAACAATGTTTAAGCAAACGTATTCATATCAGTTTTTTTTCTGTCGTACAGAGTTCCTGCTGAAGCTCATAGATGTCTTGCTGTAATCATTGGTAAGTACAAATATATATATATTTATAGTTACTAGAAGGTCTACGATTAGAAGCACTGTAGATAATGTACAGAACAGTCCTGTACAACAAGTAGTTAATTCTGTCTATGTACTTGTTGAGCATATGAGATAATGTGCTTGAGTTAAACTCTGGAATTGCCCAAATAAAAATAGGCAGTCTATGTGCAATGAATACCAAAATAATATTTCGACACGAGGCAATGAGAGTTATTATCAAATGAAGTTCCTAATAGTTAGTTCTTGGCGTCAGAACCAATCCTTAGTATAATGAAATAAATTCCTCTTTACAGACCTCAATAGCGTTGCAGGATTTCCTTTCACAAACCTCCAGAGACGAGGTTGAAATTCCTTTCACCTGCCTCCAGACGCGCTATTGAATTTCTTTTGCCAAACTCCGGACGCGCTGCTGAATAATACAGTAAAACCTCCAGGCGTTCTGCCTACTCAGACGGGAGAACTGCAAGCGATAAAACCTAGCTAAGAATATTCTAAAGGTCAAGACTAGAAGCATTTCAGCAATTTCCTGTCATCGCTTCTGCGAAGGCGGTTGGAGTGCGAAGCACTCCAGGTGCTCACGCACGATAATCGCCAACCTCACTAATGGGAAAAAACACTAGAGCGCTAACCTCAATCCAGCGCCCGCCATCTTGAAAATACAGCAGAGGAGAGAGGGAAACAATAGATTTCCAGAAACATCTTCCCACTAGTTGGCTCCACTTAATTAGAGTATGTAAAATAGAATACCCTCGTTTTGCTCTAAATGAGGGCCCAGAACAGCTATGCTTAAGGAATGGAAAATCATTCCTGACACCAGTGGGATATGTTGGCCTTGCTAGCTCACAGTGCACCATCAGTACCTCTAACCTTACAAGATGCAGAATGGTATGTGCAACCTCAGAAAATGACAACCCTGACTCCCCAAGGAAATCGGAGAAACAAATCTTTCCCATACGTTAGTAACTCATGCATGCCCAATGGGAAACACAATAAATACTCAAATTGGCATTTCAGACAAGTATTGAAGCAATTAGATTCTTGTGTAAAATATATATGCCGCAATGATTATTAGAAGAAAACAGAAGAGAGTAATCAGCATTAGGAGAATGGTAAAGAAGATAAACAATTCAACCATTGTCATGGCCATCACCTCCCATCAACAGCAGAGGTGCTGTCATGCTGGTTTGTCAGGATCAATACCAATGCGATACAGTTATAGACCTGTGCATCTTAATTCTGTATTCAAGAATAATAAATGTCAAAATGTGTGGGATACGTCATTGCATAACCATGTATTTTTATCCTTTTACATATTGTCACAATTTTGCAAATCCCAAGTAGCAGTCGTAGGTTGATACAAGATCTCACCTGTGTGCTGTGTACTGATTAATAAATCATTGGCACTTTAAAACATTGGCACATGAGCACTTGCAGATATCCCCTTGTGTGCATACCCAATAGATCATATCTACAATGTGCCACAATTGGAGTCACTTGCACGTGTGATGTGCACTCACGTCTAGCTATATTTAAAGCATGCAACATTCTAACTCAATGCTTAGCCTTGTGGTTTACAGAACGCGTACCTGTCTTATCCAGTTCCTCACAGCATCAGAGCGGCATTCTTCTTCTCTCTTCTCCATGGCAGCCTTCTTCTCCTCTCTTCTCTATGACTGCTGTCTTCCACACAGCAGTTCTGCCGGCAGCTCCTTCATCCTTGTCTGATTTCCAGTTACCAGACAACCTCTTAATAGATGCGCATCTAGAATATCTGAGGTAATTTTTTCCGTTTTCCTCCCACCTCATTCAGGATAAAGGCAATTCAGTATTACTTTCTCTGCATGATTACCAACGAAGCAAGAAAGACACATTTGTTGCTGAACACAAACTAGCGCTTCATTTTTATTTTTAAACCTTACAAAGTGACCTATGATTTTATCTGGACTCAGTAACAGAAACTGGTTTTACATGCCTGTTAGCATAACGTAATTTAAGAAACACTCGTTGATAGAACTGTGTTGTGCAGCATATATTGGCTATTAATTGAACCTTTGGGGAGAACATTATTAAGGAACATTCGCTAACGGAACTCTGTAATGCAACACATGTTGGCTGCTTGTGTTACAGACCATTGTGGAAGTCATCTTACAAAAGACAGCCTGAGTTGTGGTACAGTACCAAACAAAGTTTGTGTCACGCACAATTCTGATTAATGACTGGATTAGGAAACTGACCTTTACTAATCAATGTCTTTGTGCTTCTGCATTTTGCAGATCCTATGTATATCGACAGCCTTGTACTTCTTTGGTAATCTAATATTTTTCTAACAATATTGTGGTACACATTCTATTCGCCTGACACATTAATGACACTTGTGTATTCTATTATTTGAGGATATGCCTATATAGAAGTAATTTGTGTATTTCTTTACAGATAATAACGTGTAGTAAGGTCTAACTCAACCCCTTTTACTCAGCATCACAGTATGGTGAGGGCTAGAGACAGACCCTGAGACATTAGATACCCAAATCCATAACCTATCAGCACCAGTGGGGACCAAACTGGTGACGTCCTGCATTTCTTTCTCTTTTCTCAATTCCATCACCCTTTCCCCTTGGGATTTCATGAACGAGCAGTGTTGATTCCATTGCCACCTGGTGAACTTCCATAAGAATTCTGTGAATATTCCCGCCCAACTGGAACCACGTGGACTTCAGGAACGTGGCCTATGATAACCATTGTGATGTTAAATTGATTATATGCATACCTATGTAATCATATCAATACTCCTACCTAGTCCTTCCTAACCCATGGAGCTTAAGGAGTGTGAATCTACCTGAACAGCTTTGGGTGATCTAATTCCCAAATTAATTGTGGGTATGTTTCATCTGGGAGCCCGTTTTTGTGCAGAGCAGTCCATCGTCCTTCTCAGGAAGGTAAACATGATTCAGCTGGGCTGGAATTCTAGCATGGGGTGACCTCGATAGTGACAGCAAAATGCTCCTCTGTTTAAACAAAGTATTGGTGTTGTTTACATAATAAACTTCACCTATGTTACCATTCCAGAGCTCTAGTCAGGACATCATTCTTGATTCTACCCTTGCATGGCTGTCACCAAACAGACAACAACAAACATCAACATTCCATGCAGTGAACATAAGCCTGGTACTGGTGTTCAGGGCCCTGATAATACGCCTACAAAAAAGTGTAAATGAAAGCAAATCCATTTCAGTGAATATCATCCCATATGTGCGCACAGGCAAATGAGTGTCAAGATTCTGCGTTTAAGAAAGATGTCAACTTTAAACGTGAATATGTAAAATGGTGGTATTCTCTGTCTGAGGCATGTATAACAACACAATAATGGACCTTCCTAGCTGGATGAGGGGGCAGAAGTGTGCACAGCTCACTTGCAGTTCCAAAGACCCTGCCTCCACTTACACCCAAAGAACTTCACACTATCCTATTGTGACTGCAGGTAGACTAGGACCAGGGCATGGAGGAAGTTTATTCCAGTTATTCCAAATCCAAAACTTGAGACTTTAATAATTTTCAGCCAAAAGTGCACCGAGCACTAAGAGGAGATGGAAACCTACCTGCTTGCCAACCCCCCCAAAGGTGCATTGTCGGTTGGCATGACATTACAGTACTTGCCACTACATTCTTCTCCGCAGCACCAAATTGTGTTCAGCGGCTCCTCACAGAAGGGGTATCAAGCCTTGTGAAGCCTGCATTGCCTACAGCCAGCACATTCATCTAGCTGGGGGTTTTAGACTTCCATAATTTAGATTAAGGGCCTGATTATGAGTTTGGTGGTCCGACCCCCTGAACACTGCGGCTGACAGGATCCCCCAGTGCCAGTGGTCTTAAGATCACCGAATTACAAGTTTACTTTGGTGCCTGTGGTGTGGCTGTGGAGATTTTGCAGCAATGGTGATTATTTTTCCATGTGTATCAATGCTAGTGTGAGCATTCCTACAGCATAAGTATCGGGTCCACACATATGCATGATACAGGCGCAAAAATACTGCCTACTCATTGACGGAGTCTGGCCCACATGTGGGCAGTCCAGGCAATGGGGATATGGTGCAAAAAGGACTCACCTGTAAATCGCCACAAACAGGGTCATAATCATCTGGGTTAAAATGCTGCTGTGAAGTGGGGACCTGAAGAAAGGCACCCACGTTGAACTCTGACGGAAAGAACAAGAAAGGAATGAGTATGCACCCCAAATCATTAGTTTCTCTCAAGTTGAAGCTGGCAGTCTCACCGCCATGGTCAGCTCATGGAAAAGCCAACTTGCAATACAGATGGGGTTGAAACTCCCCTGAAACAACCCCCTATTGGCAGCTGTTTTTCTCCAACCACGACCCTAGTGGTCTGCGGTGTGCTGGCAGTGTTGACAGTTCAGCCGCGGTCTTTCCAAATGTAATCCACACAAATCATAATAAGGCAGTAGGACTGCTGAGCTCATGGCGTTCGGACCATGGGTACAGCGGCAGTACATGGACCGCCAAACTTGTAATAATACCCTAAGTTAAAACTTACAATCTTTACCACAACTTCATCCAGCGACTCCCTGATGATGCTTCCTCCTCCTCAGACATCGCCGGCTGCCTTGCCCCATTGAAGTTTACCTTTCCAAACATTGTTCTGTACAAATTATTTTTAATCCAAGGTAAGCGGACCCCAGACCAAATCCACTTCTTGTATCTGAACCAAACTCTATCCTGGTTGGCCATAACTTTTGACTTTGCCCCAGTCTCATGTGACCAGATGTCTGTGGTTGGCACTTTGATCCTGTAGTTGCTATTTCTACTGATTGGATTTTTATCCTTTTGATGTCAAATAATGTATCAAAATCTACTATCTTTCGACTTAAATGTGGGATTTTTCTTGTGTTGTATTTTCACAAGTGCTGTATAAATACTTTATACATTGCCTCTACGTTAAGCCTGATTGCTTTTGTTCCAAGCTCCAAAATGGTTAAGCACCCGGTTAATTTAGTGATTTTTTGTGGTTCCGTCTGACAAGAACTGCGCTGTTGCTTCAGTAGATTTTCAACTCCCTCAGCCAATATATTACTCACATCAATGATTTAATTATCAATAGAAAATGCCACATCCTTTATATTTTTGCTACCTGATTTAAGGTTTACACAACCACTAGCCTCACAGACTGGAAAAAGTCCAAACACAATGCCTTCTTAAACAACAGGCAGCCGAAAAGATGAGGATCACCAAGAATATATTCTGATGGAATTATGTAAATTGAGCTATATGGCACAGCAAATCCATACTTGTTGATGAGGTTGTTCAATGAACTCAAATCACTCATTTGTCATGTTTAGTTGAGCGAAGAAGAAAACTCTGTCTTTTCTGGGGACCATCCATCTAATAGAGATAACCAGTTGACTATTGATGAATTAGTTGGACTACTGATAGAGCCTATACTATCCTGCCCAATAAAAATTGGCACACACATTAGTGAGTTCTAACTAGGCTGTCAGACTGACCCTCAAACTACGAATTTGTGAACATCAAACCAGAATTATAAGCTTTCCAACTGCTAGTGACTCAGGACAGGATCACATTTAAAATTATTTGTACTGTAGACAATGCCTCTAAGAGAAAATGACCTGAATATAATCATAAATCAGCCACAGTCCTTGGCTCAGCCAATTGCTATCTAATTCTCCCCAAAAAATCCAAACAGTATAACACAGGAGAAATACTAGAGGTCCAAAGCCAGAAAGTCTGTAATGTGCCCAGCTCACAGCAGAGTCCCACCATCTGGGATCTTTTTGAAAATACAATTATTCAGACAGACATTTGGCTAATGAAGAACTAGTTACCTTAATTCAGTCAATGTCAGGCGGCGATTTGACTTCTCAATCCATGAGTAATAAAATATGATAGAAATAACTTGCAGTGACTCAAGTTCAACCACATGAGACACAGTAATGAAAAAAACAGCTATTATGCTGGGACCATAAGCACCTGACCTAACATTGAGATAAGCATATTAGAGAAATAGTGCTTTTGATATTACACAACCGACAGCAATCAACATCAGACCCTATCAATGGTCAATTTCATCCATCATCTATATCACATTCTCTGTCACTACAGATACCTCCAGGTTTTCACCAGAGAAATATAACTGATGATTAGAAGAAATAGACCTACATCAGGCAGTGTATGATCACATTTTCCATGCAAATACACTTACTTTGTGTAAAATGCAACATATATAACAATCACTGTGACTTAGCTGGAAGTCTTACAAACTGAGAAGAACTGATACATTTTCACATTTTAACATCTTGTGGCACATCTGCTAGACGAGGTGTTCCAGTCATGATTTATGAAAGAAGCCCAGATATATTGAATAGACTGGCCACATGAGCACATCGTTCTTCACGACTTCAGCTCCTCCTGCAAAATAGTCCTGCCATTGTATGTTGTATGCCATTGCAATCAACATCAGACCCTATCAATGGTCAATTTCATCCATCATCTATATCACATTCTCTGTCACTACAGATACCTCCAGGTTTTCACCAGAGAAATATAACTGATGATTAGAAGAAATAGACCTACATCAGGCAGTGTATGATCACATTTCCCATGCAAATACACTTACTTTGTGTAAAATGCAACATATATAACAATCACTGTGACTTCGCTGGAAGTCTTACAAACTGAGAAGGACTGATACATTTTCACATTTTAACATCTTGTGGCACATCTGCTAGACGAGGTGTTCCAGTCATGATTTATGAAAGAAGCCCAGATATATTGAATAGACTGGCCACATCAGCACATTGTTCTTCACGACTTCAGCTCCTCTTGCAAAAAAGTGCTGCCATTGTATGTTTATCTTTATGTAAATCAATGCATTGCTATTCACCTGTCCTTCCATGCTTATACAACAAAATAGGAGTCTAGAGGGAAAGACAGAACTAGGACGCCCTCCACTCTATAAGTCATCAAACAACACCAATCAAAGGGATTCCCTGGGGTGATTAATTCTTTACCATTGATGTCTACAGATCAATAGATAAATATTGCCACGAGAACTAGGATTGGTGTTGTTTGATGACATCCATGCTTATAGCCAGCACGGCCAGATCCTACACCCCAATAGATGTTAACTATTTGCCTTTTCCCAACATGGCTTCACTTGGAAGACTATACTACTTCTTAATGCATTATTACTGTTTCTGTTTCTGCTGGAAGCTTGCACCATTTCTGCACATGTCGTACCCATTTGGAGTGAAAAAGTGTGTGCTGCCAGTTCTTGTGTCCTTAGTATTCCTTGCAAACACACCCTGCCTCTAGCTGTGTTGGGCAAGAATCTGTGTGAGTTCAATGTGAGTTCAATGAATTACTGGTGTTGTCATGGTGTTTGGACAAAATATTGGAAAAACATTATTGTGTTTACAAAAAAAATATTGTGTTAAGAATATTTTGACATAAAAAATATCATGGACAGGAATATCAAATGTAAAAATATTGTTTTTAGTGTTGTTTTCATTATTATTGCACAAAATATTGATGTCAAAATTATGGCTGCATGTAAAATTGTTTGTAAATGTTCATTAGTATGTAATGTATTGTGATGTGGTGTGTTTGATTGTATATTTTTATTATGTTTTCTTTGTGTTTATTGTAAGATAATATTTTATTTATGTTGTAGTAATGTATATACTTGATTGTTGAATATTTTTCTAGTAGCTGGATAGGGGTGTGAAGATTTTCTTTAACTGTATATCTAAACTTGAAAGTATAAGGTAATTTATTTAAAGGTATATCCATTAATAAATTAGAACCTTTACATTTATTTTTCATATAATTCTAATATATGCACATTTGGCATTAATTAAGATATATGTTAATTGTATTAAATATGTTTTTGAATAAAAAATATATTATCAAACACTAAAAACGTTTCTTTTTAATTAAGTAGAATATTTAGATATGTTGTTGTGCTACATAATAATACATTAGAAAATAGTAGATACAATTATGTACATTTAAAAAAAGATTTTTCATTGAAACGTATATATCATTTTTTTTTATTTATGATTGAAATTTAATGTACATTTTTATTGTTTAAAGTTAATGAATGGTAGTGAATATTTTGACCAATTTATTATTTTCTAAAAGAAATAAAAATAGTTATTTTAAAATGCTAAATACAAATATGCATATAGAGGTTTGTAGTTTAAATTAGTATGTTTTATATATTATTTTTGTAAACTTTATATTACAAAAACTATGTGAGAATATAGAGCATTGATTGTCTTTTTACATTTTGTGGTATGATAGACAAATGTTTCATTTTGAAATAGATGTCATAAATTTCAACTCTTTAGTGTCCAACACCTTCCCCAAACATGGTTAGATTGGAGTGGGAATGGTAAATGTCCCTGCTTTAGTGCGAATTCCTTCCCCAAATTGGTTTAGATTAGAGTGGGAATAGTAAATACCCCCTCTTTAGTGTCCAATGCTTTCTCCAAATTGGTTTAAATTGGAGTGGGAATAGTAAATATCACCACTTTAGTGTTCGAAACCTTTCCAAATATGGTTAGATTGGAGTGGTAACAGTAAATATTATCCCTTTAGTGCCCAAGACCTTCCCCAAAATGGTTTAGATTGGTATGGGAAGTAGTAAATGTCACCCCTTTGGTGTCCAATACTTTCCCCGAATTGGTTTAGATTGGATTGGGAATAGTAAATATCACCATTTTAGTGTCCAAGACCTTCACCAAATTTTTTATATGAAAGATATGTGGCGTTTCTTTCTGTTTTTATTTGTTTCCAATTTTTTATTATTCTGTAGTTTTACCTTTTGAATCATATATAGTCGAGTAAAAGTAAAACATATATAAAATTAAGCAAATTAAAAAATAATAAGTATTTTTAATAATACAAATTAGGTAAATAATCTTAACATACTATTATAAGTTGTACATTTTCAACTCTTATTTTTAATTGTTATTAATGTTATAACTTTTTCACACATGCATCAAAAAAATGATTGTAACCTTTTTTAGTAAATATAAAATTATTGTATAAATCTTATACTATCATTTTGTTAATACTACACATTCTTTTGATAATTTCTACAACATTGTTTGATATATTTTATAGGTTTAATAATCTTACTTTTTTAACATATTAAAACTTTTATATTAAATGTATTTTCAACAATTTTTACCATATGTTTAAATAGTCAATATTAAATAATTATATATACTTTATACCATAATTTATTTATACTTTACAACTTTTTTATAACTCTTAATAACATTGTTTGATATGTTTTACATGTTTAGCAATCTTTTTATATTTTTTTAAAATATTTATTAAACTTTTTTACAAAGTTACCCATTCATTTCCATGAGGAGATGGTCTTATTTTTAGTTTCATTTGGCAGCTCTCTACCTTCTATTTTGCAATCTATTTGTATTATTTTAAATTTTTAGTCTATTTTCCCAGAACCACTTTGTAATAAGGTGCTGCTGTTTGTCAGATCAGATAACACCTATTTTAAGAATTATTTGAGGGTTTTGAAGGTAGGGGAATTTAGGAGGGAAGTTTAGAAGTTAGTTATAGTGTTATGTTTAGTTTTTGGTATGTTTAGATGTGTTACTGTTGAATGTTTTACACTAGTTTTTTATTTTGCATTTTTTCTGCAATGTTTTAGTAATGTATCGCTATGCTATGTTAAATTGTTTGATGTTAGATAAATTTTGATGATTAACTAAGTGTATGTATTTTTGGGAATGTAATGTGTTTTGCGCGTGTTTTTTAAAAATGTCAATGTTTGTCTATGAACACGTACCATAGGCATATGGAGTTTAATTTTTTTTTAAAGGAAATCACTTTTAACTTATAATAAAGCAATAGTTTTTACTTTGATTTCCATTTTTGGGGTTTCCTGGAGAAGTTCCTTTTTTACAGCACTTTTTTGGTTTTTCTTTGGAACCTTGATACTTTGGATTACTATGACAGATTTCGATTGGATTTGTTATATTTATGCATTTTTTTTTTTAATTGTCCTTATTGGTGCAATATTATTAGTAAGGAGTTGTCGAGCCCCGATCTCTCTTTAGTTCTTAGATTTCACTGTCATTTAACGGGGTGTAAGTATCTAGACAGTTCCCCTGTAACATTTGAAAGAGAGAGGGGTCCCTTATTTCCATTACTTTGTAGAAGGATTTAATGCGAGGGGGGGGAGCTAGCCATTATGGCTACTCATGCAGGCCTTCTCCTGACTTTCCATTGCTTACACATAATCATTGGACTGTTACGTGAATTATCTGATCCATACCAACCATCGGGACAATATCCCTCCAAATTATCCTCCAAATATTTTAGCTAGAACCTTGCTGGTAATTTTCCCAGATGTCCCAAAACTTAAGTTTCTTACTAGGGGCTTTTCTTCTATCAAGTTTATATATTCTTAGTATTGATGTTAGCCATTCTCTGTGAGTTGGAGGGACCGGACCTACCCATTTCACACAGATTTCTCTCCTTGCCAGTAGTATTAACAGGAAAAGAAGATTTTCCTGTGCTATAGAGAGTTTATCAGGTACATTTGGATTCCTTACCCCAAAGATAATTAAATCAATACTTACATTTAGATGTCTTCCCAAAACCCCGTCAAGTTTCTTACCCACATCATTCCAGAAGCCGTTGAGAAGGGGGCACTGGCGAAACATATGTAGGTCGTCGGCCCTTTCCAATCCGTATTTTGGACAGACTTTCACTGTCGTCCCAGCGAATTTCGACAGCTTTTTTGGGGTCCAGTATGCTCTATGAGAAGTGAACAAGTGGTTTCTCTTTAGGGCAGCAGATGTTACAATTGTACAGCATTTGTTCATAGATACTTGCCATTGGTTGTTTAATTCCAGCGTCGGCAGGTCTTTCCCCGATATTCTCTCCGGTATCTGAAATTCTTCTTCCCCTGCAAGAATCAAGGTCCAATACCAAAGGGAAATTTCTTGATGAATAGTATCTTTTTTCAGCATTTCTTTTTCCAGGGATGGATTTCCTGCTCTGACTTCTTTTAGGGATTTAGCCCAGCTGGATAGTTGATACTATTAGAATTTAGCTACTGAGACATTGCTTTTAGAAAATAGGGTATTCCAATCCAGGATAATGTTTTGAGACATCAAAAGTCCCCATTTGTTTAATCCTGCTGATTTTATTGGGTGTGCTGGTTTGTCTTTAAGACACTCTGTGGTGCCAGGGGAGTCCCATATGGGGGCCAGATCGCTGTAATAAGGAATATTTAAGGTACATCTTATGCCAAACCAGGATTTGGCCGCAGACTTCAGCAGCTTGAGTGAAATTTTTTTTTTTTTTCGGGTGTCCAAATTTATATAGGAAATGGCTGGTTTTATTAGTCATTGTTTGGAAGTAGAGCGGATAATTTTCAAAGGTGTTTAGGAGCTTTCTGCTTGATTTAAGTTGAAAGGCTCTGCAGTACTCAAAGAGGTCAGGGCTTGCGATTCCCCCCCTGTTTTTTTTCCGTCTTATATTTATGCATTTTTGGGGGGATTTTCGGATTCATTTATCTAATTTTTGGTTGATTATTTATTTTTGTTCCATGGAGACTGAAAATATGCAGCTACAGAACAGTAAATTTTAATTCTTTCATTTGTTTGGGGTGGGAAATGCGATAAATAATTTTTTTGAAATCTATGTGATTGTTATGTGGAATTCTTTGGAATATGTGTTGTTATTGTTTTATGTGATGGAGTGAGTTTTATTTAATCTTTTATGGTTACATTTAAAAAAATAAATATATATATGTCATGTGATCAAGGGATCAAGGTCCCGAAACGCGTCATGGCGGCGTGTGTGTCTGCACGAGGATAAGAGAATAAAGATTTGCAAATTTCCTAATGGGTCCGGTTTCGATGTTTTTCTAAGCGTTGCCTTGGAATTCAGCGGAGTTCTTTACATATATATATATATATATATATATATATATATCAATTCAATCTGGCCCAAGTTCGGAGGCTCCCGGGTGCTCTGTGGCGGTGCACGCGAGGCGCAGCAGGACCCGCTGCGATTATAAACATTCAGCTTTTCCCGTAGGGAAGTTTTTTCCTCATGCACTCCCGTGTGAGAAATTCAAAAACCACACCGGGTTTTAAGTCGAATTGCAATTTCTTTATTACAGCATTCCAGCAAAACCTAACGCGTTTCGGTCTCTACGGAGACCTTGCTCACAGGTTACATTTTTCTAGATTTTTCCATCCAAGGTTGGTTGAGTTTGTAGAACGATGGCTTCAGATTTTCAACATACGGTGTGGTGGCGCGGACTGGGAGGGGGCACTTCGCTCCTGCCCCCTCCCCAAGTAAGATTTTCATACGTGAAAGTACGTTAATGGTTTTGGTCCCTGAGTTGCTTCAATGTCACTGCCATTCTCAAATGGCATAAGTTCTGGATGTTGGGTGCCATAGTTCAGAGTTCTGAGCAGCGCTTGTCTGAAGCTTATTTCCACCTACTGCAGCTTGACTATTCTCAAAGTAAGTGAGTGTCGTTTGTGGACCTCACTGCATTTGAAAACAATGTGATATGGTACCTCCCTAAACCGCTTGACGGAGGCCCCCGAGGGGCGGTGTGATGGCACGGACTAGGAGAAGACGCTTGGCTCCGACCCCCTCCCCAAGTCTTATAGCACCGGTTTAGCCTGAGATCGCCCCCGACATAGGCGGCCGGCTCCCGGGGTCCGGCGGAACTTTTTGCCTTTTGATGACTCTTCTATTCTGGACCTTGTCCCACAATCCGTTTGACCTAAAGACACGCTGTAGTGGGGCGCCCCTTTACCGTTTTAGTTGCCATTCCGCCCGCTTTTGCTACACTGTGCCTCTTCCGCCATTCAGCTGTTTACCGCCCGCTCTTGCGACTACAGCGTCTCGCTCACCATGTAGTTGAGTTGCTCCCGCTCTTGCGGTGCAGCGATAGGCGACTGCCACAGGACTCTCAAAATGGCGGCCGGCTCTTCATATTTGGGCGTGGTCCACTAAAATGGCCCTGGGACACCTTGGAACTCGGACGCTTCCCTGATAGGGCTTGGGTCCCATTCTCGAAAGCGTCCCCTCAGCCGTGAAGATTCTACAAAAGTCTTGGGGGCCCCCGCCTCCCGCAGGCTTCTGGTGGGGAGCGGCTGCCATGTCTGCTCGTGGAATGGCCACGACGGAGCTACGAGATGGTAGTGCTCTCATGCTGACGCCAGCTTTAGTCTGAAACATCCAGAAACACTGTAGACTACCAATTCGATCAGTTCCGGTAGCGCCCCAACATGACCCGGTAGAGAAGAACTTGCCCTCCCCTCTTTGACTGATGGTTCTTGTTGCCTGGCCCCTCTGTTGTCATTTTACAGAACTTTTTGGACTGCTGAAAGGGGTTGTGTTCCGAACGCTGGTTGGTGGAGACATTTTGACTATATTCTTGACCTACGTTGTCGCGTAATGCGTTATATGACACGCCGCGTTAGCGCACCCGGAAGTGATCCGGGGCGCGGCGCGCAGCGCGTAACGTAAGCATAACAGGTCATGTGACTTGTTAATAAAACTTTTTATTGGTTCATTTTACTTTTGTTATTTTAATAATGAAAAGCTTGGTCATATGACCTAAAAAATACGCTTTTTATTGATTTCGAACTTTTTTTTTTATAACATATATGTTATAATATTCCAGGCTAATGTACTTTCCCGGAAAATTTACAACTGTCCTGCAAGTAAAATATATTCCTTTTTCGAGAAAAAGGGCGTTTCTTTGTTCCATGACGGAGCCGTTGAGTAAAAGAGACTCGGCCTGCTGTCTTAGTCGCCGATACGCCTGATTATCAGATTCTTATCGATCACTTTATGTTGCAGGAGTGGAAAACACAACTGCCCTTGACCATTTATTTTTACTGCGTTCCTACATATTATACCTTTTATCCGTCATGTAATTGGACTGCTTTATTTCACTTGCCTTTTACTGATTCGAAAACAGTGACTAAAAGTAAAAACTTTACCAATGTAAATACTACTACCATGTTTTGTTTTAAAAACCTTTATTGTGAAAATGTCAGTATACAAATACGGGCCTATAACCACGTGGGCCGGCCACGGAGCAAACTGAAATCGTTTATGATGAGGAGACATTTACATTATAGAGGAACGTAACGAGCGAGCCATTAGGTTGCAAGAACTAAGATGTCTAACAGTTGCGGAATCGGTGGACGTACATTTTGTAATTAAAATACGACAGGGCCACTTACAAAAAAGTTATCTAGATATACATTTGCGTGCAAGTACCATGGGTGACGTTAATTCGAACTTTCAATAGTACAGTAATCAATAACACATCAGAACTTAATATCAATAGGGATGTCGAAATATTCAATCAATTCTCGTTCCCGCCCGCCATGAGCATCAAAACTGCATTCATATCTCGTGATATCAAGGTTGTTCAACCAGTACACAACAAGGAGTTACGAGTCCCATTTATACCTGCGCCATTTTGGGCGAGGCCGGGCAGGTCCAAGATATAGTCAAAATGTCTCCACCAACCATCGGCCAGACCAGAACCCCTTTCGGCCCTTTATGCTACAAGATGGTGTCTTCCATTCAGAAAATATTGTTGGCAGCATTTTGAAAGGAAAGATAAACAGCCGTTCTCCTAGTGAGTCTCACATTGTTACATTTAGGAAGAATGTTGAAGAGTAATATGTGGAAAATCTGAAGCCATTTTTCTACAAACTCTCAATCAGCCTTGGATGGAAAAAAAAATCCTGAAGAATGTACAAACTGAAAACCAATTTTTGTCTGTATAGCATCAACAGCAACGCTTGAGTCAGCTTTGTGTCAAGCCGCCATTTTCATTCAATCAATAGCGTCCCCCTGCACACATTCAGGGACCTGGTCGTGTCTTCAGGTGAAACGGATTGTGGGACAAGAAGCAGAAAGGAAAAGGAAAAAAGTTCCGCCGGACCTCGGGAGCCGGCCGCCTATGTCATGGGCGATCTTTGGCCACACCAGGGCAATAGTGAAGCTGCAGCAGGTGCAAATAAGCTTCAGACAGTCTTACAAGCACTGCTCAGAACTCTCAACGATGGCACTCAACATCCAGGACTTGCCATCCGGATCTTGGCGCCTTGTGCTGGTTCCGACCTATTCACACATCGGTCCACTACTGACATCACCTCATAAGCCAACGGGGCACCCCACACCGACTTTCGGCGCAGCATTGTAGGATGGCCACACCAGTGCGGCAACTTGCTGGACACAACCTCGGTGCCATCCGGATCTCGGCGCGTTCGAGTCACTGTACCGCAAGAGTGACCGGAACTCAGCTGAACACGCCGTCTTTCGGCGCAGCATTGTAGGATGGCCACACCAGTGCGGCAATTTGCTGGACACCACCTCGGGCAATAGTGAAGCTGCAGCAGGTGCAAATAAGCTTCAGATAGTCTTACAAGCACTGCTCAGAACTCTCAACTATGGCACTCAACATCCAGGACTTGCCATTCGGATCTTGGCGCCTTGTGCTGGTTCCGACCTATTCACACATCGGTCCACTACTGACATCACCTCATAAGCCAACGCGCACCCCACGCCGACTTTCGGCGCAGCATTGTAGGATGGCCACACCAGTGCGGCAACTTGCTGGACACAACCTCGGTGCCATCCGGATCTCGGCGCGTTCGAGTCACTGTACCGCAAGAGTGACCGGAACTCAGCTGGACACGCCGTCTTTCGGCGCAGCATTGTAGGATGGCCACACCAGTGCAGCAACTTGCTGGACACTAACTCGGTGCCATCCGGATCTCGGCGCGTTGTGCTGCCTTCGGCCTATTCGCACACCGGTCCGCTACTGACGCCGCCTCACGTGCCAACGGATTTTCTACCTTTTGTAGCCCTATGCCGCATAACAGGTCATGTGACTTGTTTATAAAACTTTTCATTGGTTCATTTTACTTTTGGTTTCCTAAAGATGGAAGGCTTGGTCATATGACCTAAAAATAACACTTTTCATTGGTTTAGAACATTTTTTTTCCCCAAACGATGAAAGCCCCACCTTGTTTTTGGATGATTCAGACTGAAGCTGGTGTCAGCATGAGAGCACCACCATCTCGTGGCTCCGTCGTGGTCATTCCGCGAGCAATCATGGCAGCCGCTCCCCACCGGAAGCCTGCAGGAGTCGAGGGCCCCCAAGACTTTTGTAGAATCTTCACGGCTGAGTGGACGCTTTCGAGAATGGAGCCCAAGCCCTAGCAGGCAAGCGTCCGAGTTCCAAGGTGTCCCAGGGCCATTTTAGTGGACCTGGCCCAAAACCGAAGAGCAGGCCGCCATTTTAAGAGTCCTGTGGCAGCCGCCTATCGCTGCACTGCAAGAGTGGGAGCAACTCAACTACATGGTGAGCGAGACGCTGTAGCCGCAAGAGCGGGCGCAACTCAGCTGGATGGCCGCCACCTGGGGAGGCCCGTTCACGCCGCCTCCCCCACGCCCCCCCCCCCCCTCGGGCCGCCCCACGCCAATTTTCGGAGCAGCATTGTAGGATACCAAAACCAGTGCGGCAGTTTACTGGACATCACCTGGGTGCCATCCACATCTCAGCGCGTTCTGCTGCCTTGGGACTATTCGCACAACAGACCGCTACTGACGAGGCCTCCCCCCGCATCACCCGGGACGCCCCATGCTGTTTTTCTGAGCTGCATTGTAGGATCCCAAAAACCAGTGCGGCACCCAGGTGACATCACCTGGGTGCCGCCCAGAACTCAGCACGTTGTGCTGCCTTGGGACTATTCGCACAAAAGACAGCTTCTGACCATTGTTGCTTTTTTTGTCAAAAATGTTTAAATGTTTGTTACAGTTTTTGTTCCGTTCGTTATATTTAAAAGTTAATAAAGTTTTATAATCCTACTTTGTTGGAGTGCTATATATTTTTAAAAAATCGGGTGAATGGGGCCTTGAATCGGGTTATTGTCATGTGTGGGCTTTGCAAGTGTACTGCTACAGGATCGGACATTTCAAACTCAAATGCACGTTCTTTTTCTTACCTTTCCGAAGCATGGAGCGCAATAGCAGGCAGAGAAAGGGTGATGCAAGTGTTGAACACTGCCTGGCCTGGCAAGTTGCTGGCAGTGCCCCCCCCCCCCCGCCCGCTCCTGAAAGAGGACACACACACACCGCCGCCCCGAGTACTTCACAGATCTTTAAAAGACCATGCGCTTGTTCATGAGGCTTAAATGGTTTATCACCCCTTCTAGAACCCCTGCATCGACCCTCTGACGTTTCCTGGAAGAATTACCACGTAACACAATACCAAGCCTTGTCAGCTGAAACCCCCGAGGAATCGTGGGGCATATTATCAAGGGGGTTTATCTCCGCTTTTGTGGCTTTAAAAGCCAAGAAAGCGGAGATAAAATTATCTCCCTATTACCAAGCTGTCGCTAACACCAGTTAGTGACAGCTAAAAGGAGATAGCGACCATCTTGGGCCCCGCTTTGCATGTCAGTGATATTTATCACTAATGACATGCAAAGTGGGCGTGCCAAGATGTTAGCGACTGGAAACAGTCCCTAACATCGCTATCTCCTATTACCAACTTTTGGAGATATTCGCGCTAAGCGCGAATATCTCAAAAAGCTAACACCTGCCCTGAGCAGTTCTTAGCCATGTTATCCAATGGGAGGTGGATAACATGGCTAAGAGCATTTGCTCGATAATGCATGAATATCGCTGACTTTTCAGCGATATTCATGCATTGCGGCCGTTTTTTATCGCATTTGCGATAAACCTTGCTAATAGCAAGGTTTATCTGCGATAAAAATCGCCGATGTGCGGAGATAATTTTTGTCTCTAAACAAGTTAGAGACAAAAATTATCGCTAGTTGTTGGTAATATGCCCCCGGGTTTTTGCTTGCAGAAATCGGGAGGCGGGAGACTAGCACTGAAATCAGTAGTCTCACGCCTGAATCGGGAGGGTTGGCATGTCTGGATTCTCTACAGCTGGGGCCATAAACTACATCCGCAGGGCTAGGTGATAGCCTGGGACCGGCCTGGCATCTAAAATGGCTGCCGTGCACGACAAAATTGTGGCATTGGAAAAAAGGCAAGATGGCGCAGACAATGTTTATCAATAAGGATTCATTTATAACAAAATATTTTATCGCACTGACAAATTGGCGGTCAACACTTCCTGATTTCCATCGAATCGAACGTTAACAGACGTCACGCAGCGAAAAAAAAAAAAAGCTCACGCACAGCCGCTGGAAGACATGTATCAACATATATGAGCCTCCTCAGCCACCCTCAGAAAACATAAGGGATTAGGATACGTCTCCCGCACCCCCTTATACCTAGTAATTTAATTAAAACGAAGCACAAAATGGCGAATTCCCGTTTTGCTACCAGTTTGCGGCCCAGTTCGCGGCCCGTGAAGCGCTTCTACCGTGAAAAATATATATTTTTTTTATTTTCCCCACGGGACCCTTTAATAACCCCAACAACATTCCTAGGGGGTCAAGAGGGGTATACCTTGCCCCCTTTCATTAAATTCCCCCTTCGTTTTTCACCTCTTCTTCTCTCTCGATCCTACCGAGAGATAAGATGGCGGCCGCTCCGGACTGTTTAGAATGTTGACAAACACCGGGGAGCCAATCAGCTTCGCATCGCAAAGTTCCGTTTCGCGAAAAGTAAGCGGACCGGAGCGCAGCCCGGAGCGCTGTTACAGATATATATCTTGTTTTGAACGTTAATTTCTCAAAATCCACTGGAGCACATATATTGAGACCTAGCAAAGGCACATCGGGCTAACAGTCCCTACAATTTTGCCAAGTTTCGTGCAAATCCATTCAGCCGTTCGAGCTAAAAGTGAGGCCAAAGGCCCTATGGAAATTAACATGGGAAAAACGTGTTTTGGGACCCCCCTTTTTTCTCGGCCCCCCCTTGACGAAACCCCCCCTCAGAAACGAAATGTGCCATTTTCCTGAAAATTTCAGCCGATTCCGTCCACAAACGCCAAAGTTATTAGACATAGAATTTTCAAAAGTCCCATAGACAAAAAATCCTAACTATATATACCTACTGGCGAGACGCCAGTAGGTAATATATATATATATATATATATATATATATATATATATATATATATATATACATATATATACATCGTGATCAAGGGAGCTTGACTCCTGAAACGCGTTGATAAAACTGCTGTAACTTAATAAACAAGCCTGAAATGAACGATACCCGTGAGTGCCGGATGATTTCCATTTACACTAAACTGGAGCAGAAATCCTATTTTGAATATATATATATATATATATATATATATATATATATATATATATATATATATATATATATATTCAGCAAGTGCAATCTCCCATGCTCCGACCACAGCGACCCAGGAAATCACGCAGATCCAAATAGCTTACTTCAGGCACAAGTTTTATTAGGAGCTGAACCAAACAATCTGACGCGTTTCGGGCATCCGCCCTTGCTCACAGACAGTCAGTGTTGGAAATGGCCACATTTAATACTTAATGCTTAACAGTGAAAGTGCATTTTTTTCGTTTTTTTGCTATACACCACGTGGTCATAGAAAGAGAGGACAAACTACCAGTACTGCATGTAGTAGTCTGTTTTCCAAACATTTCAAATTAGAAAAAATCGGAAATAAAGTTAAATTCCTGGTTAAAATCCAAAAATAATGCGACATTATTAAAACATGTGATACATGAAAAATGGTACAAAACACATAAATGCATAAAATGCCTATATGCATAATACCTAATATTTACAATCCAAGCCCCAGCATATAAAACGAAGTTGCAGTGCAAAAATGCATAATAAAGTGCAAGTGCATCATTAAAAATCAATGTCTGAATAGACGCAATAAAGATTAATAATAATAGTTATTTGTGCAAAATCTGCCATATTGTAAACATCATCACATTGCATCTATGCATATTTTTGTGCAAATCAGCGCTATTTGTAAACATATGACTGTAGCAGCATATTTGTAGGGCAAAAGACTGTTAGGTATAAATACCTCAAGATTACTATTGTCACATATCCGATTATGTAAAAAACATTTTTCCAGAAAACAGAAAATGCCTATTGTCTATGTCCTCAGAGAATTAGTGTTAGCCAAAAAAGATAATAAACCAACGTAATTTGTGAATCACCGTGAATCATTTTTTGAGATAATGAAAAAGAAAAATTGCGTGCATAAACCCAACAAGGAGATTTTAAAATTAATCATATAGGGATGGGCGGCAGCTTACCGAGACTCTCTTAACCAAAGCAATAAACAAAGGGCCAGTGCAGACCTAAATTACAAAAATACATGAAGATCCTCCGTGTTGTTAAGCCCATTGGGGGATCTGCTATCCAGCTCAAGAATAAAATGAGATTCCATTCTTCTGAGCATCTTGACCCTATCTCCGCCCCTTCTTGGTTTATCAATCGCAGAGATAACATAATAGGACAGGCACTCCAAATTATTATTATGTACAGCCTTGAAGTGCCTGGCCACCGGATAGGCTGGGTCATTATTAACGATGGCTCGTAAGTGCTGGAGGATCCTAACATGCACCGGCTGCCGTGTACTGCCGACATATCTTAATGCACACATGCAAGTTAGAACATAGATGGCAAATTCAGTTTTGCAATTGTATTTACCCTTGATCTGAATTGGGTCAGGACTGAACGGCGTATAATACTGCCGGGTACTTTTGCCAAATTTGCAGGCCCTGCAGGAGGTGCAGCGTTTAAAACCTGACCAAGTTTTCATCCATTCCTGTTTTTTCCTGAGTTCAGGAAAGTCATGGCAGATATGGGACCTGAGTGAGGGGCCTTTCTTAAAGGTGACAATGGGCGCTTCAGCAAGTTGGGGTTTAAGTACTGGATCTGTTTTAAGGACTGGCCATCTCTTAGTCACAATAGATCTTATTTGTCTGGCCTGTCTACTGTAAGAGGTTATGAACCTAGGATTTGTGGTGTTGTCATCAGTCGTTTTCGATGTTTCAACAGTGTTTTTGGTCTCCAATAAAGAGGCACGGGATCTACATTTGTTTTTTTCCACCGCTGTTTTTAACACAGATTCACGGTAACCTCTTTCACGAAACCTCTCCAGGGCTTCGTCAGTGCAAGTTTCGAGATCAGAATCTGTACTACAAATTCTCTTAATTCTTAAGAGTTCACCCAGAGGGATATTATCAACTACATGCCGGGGATGTGCACTGCTGGCGTGAAGAATACTGTTGCCAGCAGTGCTTTTCCGATGTAGCTTTGTCGCCAGCTGGCCATTGCGAATAAAGACTTTTACATCTAAAAAGTCAGCCTCACAATTGCTGATGGAACTAGTGAATTTGAGATTTTCATTATTGATATTGATAGAATCAATGAACATTTCTGCGCTATTCCTGTGCCATAACAAAAAAACGTCATCAATATAACGAAGCCAAAGCAAAACATGATCAGAAAAAAACGATGGCGTGTTGCCGTCTGAGGACCTGCTCCTCCCACCAGCCCACGTGTAAACACGCGTAGCTGGGAGAGAAACAGGCCCCCATGGCGACTCCACGCTTTTGCAGATACAAATCACTCCCAAATAAAAAGAAATTGTTATTAAGACACCAAGATGTTAGCTCAATTAATACTTTGTTGTGCTGGTAACAGTTCATAGGCCTTTTGCCAAGAAAGAAGTCCAATGCTTTCAGGCCGGACATGTGCTCTATGCTCGTGTAGAGCGATTCAATGTCTAAAGTAATCATGAGCATTCCATCATTCCACTGGGTATTTTGTATTTTGGCAAGGAAATCGCCTGTGTCTCTCACATATGTTGGTAGGTCCTAGACTAGGTCTTGCAGGAAATAATCTATGTATTCTGTGACATGCTCTGCCACACCCGCAATAGCCGAAATAATCGGTCGGCCAGGTACCGGTCTAGTCAACTTGTGGATCTTAGGGAGTAAATAAAGTTTAGGCAAAACAGGGAATTCAACATGGAGGAACTCAAATTCTTGTAAGGAAATCATGCCCTCCCTTTTGTACTTGAATAACAGTTTTTTTAGTACATCCTTGGAGACTTCAAAAAGTCTCATGTTAGTAATGGAGTAGCATGCATTATCACTTAACTGTCTTTTGGCTTCCTCAATGTAGGCATCTTGGGGCCAAAAAACCACATTGCCCCCCTTGTCAGCCGTTGTTACAATGATATTGTGGTCATTACCTAGTCTTTTGACCAATGAATGGTAATCAATTTCCTGTTTGCTTCTGTATCGCTTTTTATGTTTAATCCGATGATGTAAATGCTTTAAGTCCTCCACTACCACGTCCTGGAAGACATCTATAGAGTCTATATATATATTCATTATATCAGTCTTTATGAATATTGTGATTTTATTTAATTGTCTAACTGATTTAATAAAATATATTTATTATTTTAAAAAATTGATGTGGTTAATTGGTTTAGGGTTTGTCGTATTTTTTGAGGACTTTAGTATGTTGATATTTATTATATAATATGCTTTTGACTGTCATTTCTAACTAATGAAGTCCTTTGTAATTTATGAAGAGTATAACTTTAAATTGTAGCATGCCATACATTATTTTTGTTTATTTGCTAAGTTTAGGGGAAATTTGGCTAACAAATTGCTACATTTGTAGTGCTTGTTAGATTTACACTTTTGTCATGCTTCTATTATGTAGTGTAGGTTGAGTTCCACCTAGAGTGATTGGAAGGCATTATGCCATCCTTCCACTCCGTTGTTTGTTTTGGCTTCCTGTGCAAAGGTGTTTTCAGACATTCCAACATGGTTTTTGGAATTTGGGTTGACATCTGTATGCAAAGCATTTCAGTCTGCCAATCCAAGTGTCTTGAAAAAGTCTATTAGGGGACTAAATTTGCCTTCATTTTGTTGGTAGAAAGGACTATATATTAGTAAATTGTAGTGGTCCGCTTTCTCTGTGATAGGGATTTAGACTTGTGGTATCATTATTTTTATTTCAAATGCAAATTGGGTGTTTGAGGAATTTTCTATACTTAAGGGCCGATTAAGAGTTTCGGGGGTACAAGAGCGTCCGTGACACCACTGCCCCACCAGCACCTTCAAGACTCGTCGCTGGCTGTGTGCCAGATTATGACTTTAAAGTAGTCTGGAGGGCAGACGGTGTGGCTACCCCGCATGAGTACCTCTTTCAAAGGCCGAAATGGGACTGCACAACAAGGTTCCTGCAAGCCATGGATTTGAAAGCCCATGCCTTGCAGGAACTGGTGTGAATGCACACAGGGGTCAAACTTTTTGCCTGCCTGCGTGCATCAACATGCGGGGGAGGCATTTCTTCTCCGCCATGGTGTACATGGAGGAGGAACCTCCATGACACTGCCTGCAGAGAGGAAACTCGTAATATGCTTGACAGGATCACAGCTGGCCATCCAAGCACATCGCGGTTTCTGACCACCACAACACTGCCAGGGAATGCCAGTTCCCTGGCAGCATTGGTGGTCCCAGGGCCGTCCAACCACCCAACTCATAATGGGGAGGTCGAACCGCTGGTGCGGCTGGACCACCACCACCGCACCCCCATGAGTCTGGCGGCCCTTGGACCGCCAGACTCATAATCAGGACATGAGTGTAGATTCTTGGAGGTATCTCCATATACTTTGATTGCAATAATAGTAACAGCCTTGCATAGCTGTATGGGGTATATTTTTTTTAATGGATTGAATCATATCTTGCTCAAAGTCTATGATTATTTTTGGAAGGTAGTAGTAATTTGTTTAATTTTTATATGGATTAAGAGCTTTTAGTAAGTGCTGCTTTGTTTATTTGGGAGTAGGGCATATATAAAATTGATTTTTGTGTTTTGATTTTCACCATGTATGATGTATATTTCAGTGAATGGTTTGAGATCAATTGTGAAAGTCTCAAACATTATCCAGGTTTGACATTGGCTAATTGTTGTTTGCTGCAGAGAATATTAGGTTGTCAGGTAAAAAGAAAGGTTCCTCACTAAGGAGTCTATTACGATGGCGGGCAGACAAAGTCCGGCACCTGCAATTAGGATGCCACCACCACTGTGGCACTGGCATCCCCTATTCCCAGGATTGTGGCGGGCGGTGCTCACAGCACCGCCCGCCAAAATGCTGGGAAGGCATGTCGTGCATTGGCATGCACAAGGTGACAGGAACCGCTCAGTGCCTGCCACTTTGTCCATGCCAATGCAGGGGGGGACCATAGGTACTCCCATGTGCACTCTCACCCCCCCCAACTACCTGGGGGCCCGCTAAGGGCCCCATAGGCAAATACCACATGCCTTTCCATGGTGGCAACGCCACCATGGAAAGGCACATCTCCGCCTGCATGCTAATATGGATGGTGGTGCCTTGCAGACACCACCACCACGTTGGACTCCTTTTCCGCCCGGTCGACTCGTCCATGAGTGGAAATGCGGTGGACGGTCTTCCCGTCCGCTGTGGACCTCCCAGCCATCATAATATGGCAGGGGGTCAGTCATGCGTGAATGGCGGGCGGATGCCCTCCGCCGGGCCGGTGGTGGTTACTGCCGTCCCAGTAGGGGCGATCCGCCCACCATACTAATAGGCCCCTAAGTGTAATTTTTTTAAGTTCAGGTATGTCTATGTCTTGGTATCTTCTAGGGGCAAGTAACGCTGGTGACTTTTCTACTTACTTCTTGCAATTAATCATTTTAAAGTGGGGATAGGTGGTAGTTGCCCTGTTATGTGTTCAGGGACTCTAGATAGGATAGCTTTCAATCTAGTGCTTTCCTCTTTTATATCTTGCAATATTTCTCTAACTTCCATTTCTGTCACATGTTGGGGGGTGGTTGCACTCTCTTACATAAATTAGAACATCATCTTTTGTAGTAGCCCTCCCATAGCATGCATTGGAAAAAAATGTATCACATTTCTAGTTTATAGTTTCTGATGAAGCACTTTCTTTGCTGTAGGTGAAGCCCTTATGGTTTAGTGACTGCTTTCCTTTCTGTGAAGTGATAAATTTGGCATCCTCTGTCATTGTATCTTTTTCCGTTGAAGGGTGTTTCAATGTTGAGCAGGTGCTTTCTTCTTTGTTGAATGAAAAAAAATACTATGGGTCTGATTATGATGACGGTTGGACCGCAAATCGACAGGCTGCGTGTGGTGGTGTGACCGCCCTTTGGTATGACCTCTAGATTACAATCCAGGCGGAGGGGCCCTAAGCGGTCAGGGGAAGACTCCCACCTCCAACAGGATCAGAGATCCCAACGGGGCAGTTGCCTGAATCGTAACCCCGAATGGAGGTGGTGCTGAGGCAGGCACTGCCATTGGGATTATGAAAAACTTTTCCCACAGCCTTTTCATGACGGAATGATGCCATGTAAAGGCTGTTGGAAATGGATTTTGAGGGCCCCGTCCATTGTGGGCCACGGGGCACATGCAGTGCACCACATGGTGCTTGGCACATGGTGCATGGATGAAAAGGAACTGCTCCTTACACAGCAGCTTGTGCTGTGGCTGTTTTCCTGGGCCGCAGCACAAGCCAGTGTGTAAAGGAGCACTTTCTGACCGCCAGACCGGTGGTTGCATCCTAATGCAGCTGTCGGACTGCTGGTCAACCGTTATCGTAATAACCCCCTAAGTTACATTTTAAATGATACTTTGTTTATAGTTTGTAGAGGTTGAGGTTGTTAAGTTTATTTTTGTTTGCTGTAATTTATTTATGTATCCTTACTTTCTTATATCTTTTTATAGGTTTGTGATGGTTGATATTTTCTGGCAGTTTATAAGTTTTCAGTTTGTAGACTTTTAGGAGGTCTATGTAAAAAAAGATAAAAGTTGGCTAGTGTGTTAATATTTATTTGCTATTTTATATTTTTAAGTTACATTTTAGTTTAAATATAAGCATTATTTACTTGTTTATGTAGTTATTCAGATGTATATTTTCTTATTTAATGGTTTGTTGAGATAATCTGGCTGAGTTTCCTCATCTTGCAGAGTTTGTTGTTTTTGAAGTATTTAGCTGTTTAAATTAGTGAGCCTTTTTTACTGTTGATTTTATTGTGTGTTTGATTTATTTGTTAAAGTTGTTAATAGTTTAATTTTATTGATTGGTTTATATTAGTTAGAATTTTTTTTATTAGTTAAGTCCTTCTAACCTAAACGCTAATTCAGGCTTTACTTTTTATGTAGTATACATAGTTTGATATTTTTGTTCACATGTACATGTGTGTATATATATATATATATATATATATATATATATATATATATATATATATATATATATATATATATATATATATATATATATATATATATATATATATATATATATATATATATATATATATATATATATATATATATATATATATATATATATATATATATATTACCTACTGGCGGTCGCCAGTAGGTAGTTATAGTTAGGATTTTTTTCAATGCAAAATCTCAACATTCTATTGGGAATAACTTTGGCGCCGATTGAGGAATCTGCCTGAAAATTTCCTCAAATTTGCCTCACGGCGCTCCGGTCCTTCCCTGAAAGTTTGGGGGGGATTCGTCAAGCGGGGGCCAAGATAAAAGGGGGGTCCCAAAACGTGTTTCCCCATGTTAATTTCCATAGGGCGGTCGACCTCAATTTTAGCCCGAACGGCTGAATGGATTTCCACCAAACTTGGCAAATTTGTAGGGACTGGTAGACCGATGTGCCTTTGCTATGTCTCAAGATATATGCTCCAGTGGTTTTTACGAAAATTAACTTTGAAAAAATATATATTGGGCTACATTGGGCTATATATATGTTAGAGCCCAAATGTAGCCCAATGTAGCCCAATGTAACCCAAAGATGGCTACCAGAGACAAAAAAAAACAAATGTAGCCCAAATATCAGCCAGATGTAGCCCAACTATAGCCCAATGACAGAATGTCCCAGAGTGTTCTAAAGAACAACTAGAGCGCTAACAGTCTTACTTGTGACAAAAGTATGGCACACCTGAAGTCATCTTGATTGGAATAAAGTGGTAACACTTAATACACTTAATTTGAAAAGGAACAAAATGAGGGGTTTCATTCTACCATAGAAATGTTATATGTATATATATATATCAACGAGCAAATGTCCTAAGATGAGAGGAGAATCAGTAGATCATGCCGGCGGCAAGGTTCAGGACACCCTCGCAGTAATTACTTTCAGCAAAAACTTCTCAAAGGAGAATAACGCCGCACACTACTTCGTTAGTTGAATTATTGGTTTATTTTCTGTAGGTTCCCCACCTACGCGTTTCGGACATGAAGCTGTCCCTGATCACGGTAACAATTTTGAAAAAACCATAGGTTTCACACCAGTTATAGTTAGGAATTAGCATTTAAAAAACCTAATAAATTCACTGAAAAAACCATAGGTTTCACACCAGTTATAGTTAGGTGGAAATTTTACTCGCATAAAACCATTGAAATTCCCATGTTATAGTTAGTTGGACTCACTATAACTTGTGCGCGCAATGCACTGCTGATGACGTCACATATTACATCACTCATGACATGGTCAGTGACATCACTCATGACATCCCTGATGACATCTCAAATGACATCACTGATGACATCATCCAGTGAATGTGTATCTTTCTGAAAAATAAATATTTTTTATATATGTATATCTAAAGGTTGATGGAAGAATAAATGGGTAAATAAATGTCTAAATGGATGTTTTTTTGTGTAAAATTGATTGGTTAACTGACTTATTAAATGTATCTTAGTGAATACATGTATTAGCGAGTAATGTTTAAATATTTAAATATCTGTATCTGTGTCTCACTTTGTGTATAAGTGGCTGCATGGGTTGGTGAGTAGCTACATGAGTGTGTATATGGGTTATTAGTTGTTTTTTTGAGTATCAGTATCAGTGTCTGTATGGTTCGGTGGGGGATATTACTTAGAGCACAGATGCATGAATGAGCGACTCACTATTTGTATGTATTTTGAAGACAGCATGTGTGCAAGACTGTATGGGTGGATGATTGTGAGTATGGGTGGGTTAGTGAGTATGTGTTTTTATAATTGATTGTTTAAGAGAGTAAATATGTTTCCGTTTCTGTAGAAGTATGTGTAGTGGTGGGTATATAGCAGTATAATCATGTGAATGATTTTTTTATTTGCATGTGTGAATTTGTGTGTGAGTAACTATATGGATGAGTATTAGTGTGTAACAGGATGTATAGGTGTATTAGTACATATGATGAGTAAGTACATGCATGAGTGACTATATAGAACTGTTGGTGAATGAGTGGATGTGTATGTAGATGTTGGAATTACCTAATAAGTTGTTGTAATTGGTATTGGTTTCTCCTTTTTTAAGAAAATGTTAGTTTCTATTTTTGAATATGTGTGTCAAAGGGTATTTTATGCTGATAGGAGGTCTGCCACTTTGTCACAAGGATGTTGTCATCAGTGATGTCATTTGAGATGTCATCAGTGATGTCATGAGTGATGTCACTGACCATGTCATGAGTGATGTAATATGTGACGTCATCAGCAGTGCATTGCACGCGCAAGTTATAGTGAGTCCAACTAACTATAACGTGGGAATTTCAATGGTTTTATGCGAGTAAAATTTCCACCTAACTATAACTGGTGTGAAACCTATGGTTTTTTCAGTGAATATATATATATATATATATATATATATATATATATATATATATATATATATATAAGCTCAGGATCACCAAAGCCTCTGCACTCATGCGTGACAGTGAACTTGTGGACTTAAAAACTGCCATGCTGTAACTGTGTTGGGTGTTATTAAAGTTTAGTGGAAACATTTTTTACTGTCAAAAAGTCCAAATGATTGGCTTTTTGAATGCTTACTTATATAATGTATTTTATTAGCTTCATGCCCATTTCTGAATTCTACAAATTTGTCAACAAAATTGGGACTCTATAGTTGATTTGCCTGGTAAATCATAATAGGTAGTTTAGTTACATGGGTAAGCTACAAACGGAACACTGACTTCACAGCTGAAATGTAAGCTACTTTTTAAATTAAGAAAAACAAAACAAAAAAAAAACATAGTGAAGTCGAGTCTTGTCCTTATGGGCGTTACAGTTTCACCCTCCTTGTTTCATCACCCTTTTTACTATAGTAATCTAATTTTTGTAAATTATAGAAATGTTTTCCCTTGGGTGGAGCAAAAGCCTGAGGCAGCGACATCTTTGTGATGGCTGTGGCAGGTGCTTGGAGGGGCCTGTGCTAGCATAATGAAGTGGGCAACAAAGGCAAAATGTTGGTCCTGACACATTAATGACATTTTCACAAAAGAATCACCAAAGGGATCTGGATTACATCAATGACAAAATGTGTGCACTTGCATATTGTATGAATTTTTTGGCATGAGGAAACAACCAATGAATATGTGGGACACTACAATACAAAATGTGTGCCCTGGCATATTAGAGGTATTTTTTGACATATAAGATGCAACCATTAAACATTCTGAAAATAAAAAGTATCAACTTTTGTACAGCGTCAGGCATCATGGACTTGGAACACCATAAGAGGACTAAAACATTGAACGCTTGACCTTTGAGGTCCTATTGCTTTTTATCAAATTTATGTGAAAATTGTGCTTTAAACCCTCCCCTGCTGGTGACAGAACCACTTCGTCATCAGCCGCGGTCGCGCTGTGCTGATGACGGAGCGGTTCCATCACGGCCCGCTCGGCATGCCTGTGCGGCGCAGATTCCGCGCCTGCGCTGAGCGTTCCATTGAGCGGGCGGGGCCGTGACGGAACCGCTCCGTCATGAGCACAGCGCAACCGCGGCTGGTGACGGAGCGGTTCCGTCACCAGCATGCGCCCGCCGCACTGCCGCCCCGTCCCCTTAGCACTGCGGCGGATTAGCCGCCGCTGTGAAGGGGTTAAAATGCACTATTTGAACCGATGTTTTCAAAATCCCCTTGAAGACTTTAGGCTTGTTTGCTTCAATCTCTCACTGAAATTTGGGGCAAGCCTTACCCAACATTACTTTCAAAGGTCGCCAGCCGTGACATGGCGTTAAAATAATCAGAGTGAAGCTGCAGAGCAATTAAAATACATAAGACAGATCTCAAGAAGTATTTTATAAATTCTAATTAAAATCAGTTATATTAAAACACCTTTTCTCTGAGTGATAATGTTAGTCTAGTCTTTCAGGTGAAAGAACTTCAATTTGAGTTGCCTTCATCCCTTTTTATGGTCCAGATTGATAGCGCAGGTGTCGCCAGACAGTTAAGTGAGAACCACGAGGAGACAGGCTTTGGGTCTGACCACATGCTGAGAGATATGTGCACATATTTTGACCAGGCATAAGTTGTATGCTTCCACAAAAAAAGTGCTTGCCTTGGGCACAGCTGTTATAATTTTGTTTATTTATCCAGCTGCTGAGTTTGAACCTTATGGAGCACACACACGCCATTGTAATGCTAGTAATGTTTTTTAGATAACTAGATAGTTTATGTGGGGTTTTCTTTGGCAGCAGCATAGACAGGTGGGGCAGTCATAGACGAACATGGATTTCTAGGTCTGGCTTGATAGTGCATTCATAAAATTGGCATTGACAATGCTTGTTTTGGGTGTTTTCTTTCCTTGGCATCACCTGTTGTTGTGCCTCCTCTGAGAATTTTATAAAATACACAAAAAAAGCCAATTGTGAACATGGTGGTCAAAGAAATTGGCTCGTTTCCTTCGAAATTAGGGCAATAACTCACTTACTGTAAGAGAAAATAAACACAGAATAAAGAGACCCGTGACCTGCTTGAATATTGAAAATGAAACGACTCTGCAAATTATCGCTCCCAGAACTGGAGCTTGGGCTGCAGAGGACAACGATAGGATGTCATGGAATAGTAAAGCACAAACTGCAAAGGGTACGTTAAGAGTTCGTGGCTCAAATGTAATTGCTAGCACCTGGAAGAATATCAGGTTGCAAGAAGCTAAAGTCTTACAGATCAAACTCCTATGGTAGGACTATACAGAGCCAAAAATTTGAGGATTAGAAAATTCAAAAACGAGGATTTGATTGTAGTTTCATAAATCAACATTTCTAGACAATGCCTCTTCTACTATCAATTGCCAATATGCAATGGCAATACTGCATTTAAAGTTATGTCACCGTTTGTAAATTCACAGACATGATGAAACGGTTTTGGGTCAAAGCCACCCAAGGTCAGGGTTGTGCTTGTGTCCCATTGAAATAACATTCTTTTATGTTTTTTAAGAAATACACAGAGTACTTTTAAGAGAGAGGAAGAGAAAGAAATTAATATCTGGTGACTGGGACCACAGTATGATGACATTCTGTAGAATCTTGAGTATAGGTTGCTAGTAGTGAAACTCTTCAATACTTTTCAACATTCTCATAGTTTAATCTTGATTTGAAGAGGAAAAGGAATGGAATTCCACAAGGCAGAGCCTCATAACTACAGGGAACTACGCCCAAGCTGTTATATTTGAGTGGCAGGGAAATAGACAGATCTGATAGGTAAACATCAGGAATTTGGCAGGATTGGTTTGAAAACATAAACTTTGCCAGGTAGCTAAAGACATGGACATGTAAATTGCGCAAAAGATAGAGGGTTTTTAATTTCTCATGACCTTTTTTTTCCTTAGAGCTCCCACGGACATTTGTACCCAGGTGTGGGTCCGCATTTTTATCATTTTAAGTATTATTGTCAAATATTTTGTATCAGCAGTTTGCAAGAACATAGTTCTAATGAAACTAAGGGTCTGATTACAAGTGGGTTGTTAAATCCGGACCCGTGCTCATACATTTATTCAAGGGTCGGAATAATGAGTTTGGCTGTTTTTAATGCAAACAATCATTATCATATGCGTTAAATACCTCATACGGTATCTACCATACCATGCAGATTTTGCTGCATTAAACACCAAAATCTGCATGCCCCACAAACTCATAATAGATGTTATTTATTATGCCCGATAAATAATGTACCCCGTTGTATCGCTAATTATCAGGTGTGATAAATAACATCTAAACATGTAATCAGGCCTTATGTGCATTTCTGTACATTTCTGCTTTAAAGACTCAAAAGTCAAATCAAATCAAATTTTCTTTATTCGATCTTCCAAGGGCAGATAAAAGATACACACAATAAAAACAAACAACATTATCGACATATATGGTAAAAAATGACAACCACATAATAAAAAAGAGTAGCAGGTCCTTGTACAGGGGGAAACATCCTTTACAACGCAACTTTTACCACGCAGTGCCTTTACGACGCAACTATTACAACGCAAACCATTACAGCGTATTGAGCTGGGGGGTGCTCTAGGATAGGGAATAGATTTAATTTATTATCCAACACCTTCCCTAGTGTCCACGGGGACTGGAGTTCGAATAGTAAATTCAACTATTCACTATCCAGCACCCCAAAGCGCTATGCGTTGTAAAGGTTTGCGTTGTAATACTTACGTTGTAAAAGCGTGTGTGGTAAAAGCATGCGTTGTAATGTCATACATCCTTGTACAGGTATAAGGCAAAACAGTCTGAAACAATGGTTCCAAGTGTGTCGTGACTTGTAGGTTACAAACTAACACATTTTTAGACAAACTCCTTGAGTTGGTTTACATTGAATAAATCGACAAGTGCAAGAGAACTGATTCATCATTGAATAAGTGGCAGTGCAAGAATTTACATTTACAAAGACAACAAAATGCTGTATTTTGTCAAAACAGCAAACTCTTTCTCTTAGCTAGAATACACTTCAGAAAACTAGCAACAGCAGGGCAAACATTACAATTATTAAGTTGCAGTAAGTAGAAGAGAGCCACTTTACACTTGGAGAATTTGTACCTGCGCAATAGCGGTATTAAAAACTTCCTAATAAACGATAGATAAAATTGTCAAAAAAAATACAAAGCGAAAAATAGTTTGACTAGATTGCTCATCACATGGACAAGTGGCAACGGTGTCAGAAGAGTATTGTCCTAAAGGAAAACATATCATCCAGCAAAAAGAGCCCAGCCTAAATCTGGCCAACAGATTTCTTTCATAAACGATGCTCAAGTATAACAAATACGGAGCAATTGTCGGAGTCGCTTGAATAAGGCAATAATCTCTAACTGAGGGTTTGGCCACTTCCGTTAATTCCCTAGAGATTTGTTTATGCTTGCAAAAACTCTCCTGGGCCCACTTTCTATCCTTTTTTCGATTGACTCTGGGTGCTCAAACAATGTGGCACAGCCAATTGCCCAAAAACAGTTTTTAATATATTAAAGCCATGGGATGGTCAAACCACTGGTGCAAGTTAAACAATCTCTAATAACAGCCCTGTTATAATCGGTTTCTGGGTTGGACCAGATTGAGCACCAAAAAGCCATGGGAGCAGCATTAATGGTGTCTTGGGCAGACTCAATGCCTAGCTCCAGATGAAGGGAGAAATGAGGAGATGAGGGAGGTACGCCTAATAACTGGTGGTAGAATCTATTCTCCTCTATCTACATTGCATAAGCATCCCTGCAACCCCAGCTAACCATACCATATGTTAAGATCGGCAGGTATTTCCGGTTGTATATCTCTAGTGTAGGAGCAATGGGCTTTTTACCGATAGACATGGCCAGCGAGAAAACAGTGACTACAGCTTGAGTATATTGGGTTATTCTGTTTTGCGTGCATGTGAGCCATGAACAACCATTATCAAACTCCAAGCCTATATAGGAGAAGGAACTGACCCTCTCTAGGGGTTTGTCCTCAATATTTAGGGTACAGGTTTTGGCATTTTTTGGGCCACATATCATTGTGAATGTTTTCTTAAAATTTGTCTCCAGGCCCAGGTCTTTCAAGAAGCTGCTATAACTGATAATACATTTTTGAAGGCCGTTGCCCAGAAGAACTGCATCCTCAGCATATAGCAGTGCGGGCACGGACTTCTTCTCCACTAATGGAACGTCCGTCCCAACAGAAACCAATGTTTTCTCCAGGTCAAAAGTAATGCGTAGCCCTTCCAGCACTGTTCTTCCCACCGCATTATCCTTCCTACACAGTTCTTCCCACCGCAGTTCAGCTAAAAAATCGACGCATCGCCTGTTCGTGGCCAGATGAACTGCTGTAGCCTGAGCCCAGAGCACCATGTCTCCGACGCCCGAGACGCCCGCTCCTACTCCAACGCAGGCCCTGCTATGCGGCTGAAAGAATCGACTCATCCCCAGTCCGCAGCTGGAAGAATCGATGCCACGCCCGTTTCACCACTGCCGCATTGACCCCCAGCGCAACCGGATTTTTAGCGCATTGCACCTATGCGCCAAAGATTCCAATGCATTGCCCCGCAGGAAGGAATCGCTTTCAGATTTCGACACATTGCTTCTCCTCGCAGTAAGGAATTGATGCAACACATCTGCATGCAGCAGAATTGATGTGTCAATCCCCCTGGGACTCCAAAATCGATGCATCACTGTGTTTTTTGACATTCCCCTCCTCTGCAACTTTTTTTCACCTTGGATTTTGATGCATCAAAGGTACATTGTGGTAAAATCAACGTATCCATAGAGTTCTATGCTCATAATTGCGTAAACATTTAAAAAGTGATATCTTGAGTTCTGTATGTTGGATTTTTGTCTTGTTTGGTTTAGATGAAGATTGGTTATTTTTCTAAACTGGTGTGGTGTCCATTTATAGTGTTTTCACTGTATTCCTGTGTGTCTATGTACACATTATTTACACATTGCCTCAGAGATAGGCCTGACTACTCATGCAAATCTATCAAGGGGGTAAGCAAAGGGTGCATATCACTACCACCTAGAGACCTCCATTTATAACATTGGTGGCAGTGGTGGAGATTCAAAACCACGCCTCCCAATCTAGTTTCCAAGGTAAGGATTCCCATCCCCAGCTGAAAGGAAATCTTGGATCTCTACAGGGAAGCCTACAGAGAGGGGTCCCCACCACTGTTATGCATGTGATCAGGAGGGTCACATGAAGGGGGACTCCAAGTGTCCCAAATGGGCACTGCCACCCACTAGTGGACAGTCACAGGGTTGGCCAGTGCAGCGCTTGGAGAGGAGGTGGTTCCAAGAGTAGGGTGGGAGCCAGCTGAGATGACCCTTGTCTCACTTAGGGACAGTAATATGGTCCAGAGGACCCTCATGCCTGAGAACACTAGTAAGTACAGGCAGTGGTTGACCATTAATGGACAGAGGGTGGAGGCTCTGGGAGACACAAGAGCAAGCGTTACTACTGCCAGGTCTCACCTGGTATCTGAAGAGCAAGTGGTCCCTAATGTGTTTCACCAAGTAGTTGCAGTGTACAACTCTGAGTGCTGGTACAATGTGGCACAGGTTCCCTTAGTGTGGGGGTCCTCAGGTTACTTGAGGGTAGCAGTGAGTCCATCCACGCCTGTTGATTGTCTGTTGGGTACTGACCTGGAGGATTCCCCTTAGGGTGAGGTGGAACACCGGTCACACTTTGCGATGGTGGGTCTGCCTGAGTGGGCATGCATGACTGCTCGATCTATGGTAGCCTGTAAGGGTGATCACAGGAACCAGAAGCCTGAAAGATTGGTCCTGGTGCCTGCCAGAAAAAGGAGGGGCAGGCGGTGCTGGAAGCCCACCCGAGATGTTCCCATGGTCCAGGATGAGGCTGACCTTGAAGGGGATGCCCCGGAATCTACAGGGGAGCAAGTGGACGAACTGGGAGACTTGCCAGATCTGACCCATTGACAGCAAGAAGGGGCTCCTACCAGGGTGGAATTCTGCAAGGAGTAGCTGGAATGCCCTTCTCTTGAGGATCTGCAGCAGATGACTGCAGACCAGGCAATTGGCAAGGAGTTGGGATCAAATTGTCTTCACTGGGCGGATGGTCTCCTATATAGTGAGCCTAAAGTTGCTGAGCCTCGGGCAGCCCGGGTGCTGGGTGATTCTCCTGCACTTCAGAGTATTCCAACTAGGGCTGGCTCATGATGTGGCTTTCGCAGGACATTTGGAGCAGGACAAGACCTTTGACAGACTTGTCAACCACTTCTTTTGGCCCCAGATGCAAAGGCACTCTGATGCACTTTGCGGGTCTTGCTAAACTCGTCAGGCAAGTGACAAGAGTGAAGGTAGATGTATGGCTCCACTCCAGCTTTCCCTGTCATAAGCACTTCTTTTGAGCAGGTGGGCATCAATAGTGTGGAGCCTTTGGACCCCATGACAGCCATGGACAACAAGTTCATCCTGGCCTTGGTGGATCATGCCACCCAGGACCCAGAGGCTATCCCCCTGAGTGCAGTGACAGTGACTCATGGAGGGCCGGTACTGAAGGGCATTATTTCCCGCATAGGTTTCCCCAAGGAGGTGATATCTGACCGGGGTACCAATTTTATGTCCAAGTACATGAATGCCATGTGGGAAGTGTGTGGGATGAACTACAAATTCACCACACCTTACCACCCCCAAGGAAATGGGTTGGTTGAAAGGTTCAACCAAAATCCGTAGGACATGATTCAGGGTCTGTCAGACTCCATGAGGCATAAGTGGGACATCCTCTTACCATGCCTTCTCTTTGCTTACAGGGAGATACCACAGAAGGGGGTTGGCTTTAGCCCCTTTGAGGTGCTATACGGGTACCCTGTGAGGGGACCTCTTGGTCTGGTAACGGAAGGTTGGGAGCAAGCTGTTAAGAAGCCCCTCAAGGATGTATTTAGCTACATGCTGACCTTCAGAAACCAGATAGCATGCTTCAGGAAACTTGAACAGGCGATCCTAGGAACAAGCCAGGAGGACATGAAATGCTGGTATGATCAGAATATCATTCTGGTTGAGTTTCAGCCTGGACAGAAAGTCTGGGTCATGGCCCCAGTGAAGCCCTGCACTCTTCAGGATGACTTTTGAGGTGAAGAAACGCATGAGAGATGTCACCTACCTGGTGACATGCAGACTCCCAGGAACCCTTTGAGGGTCCTACATGTGAACCGCCTCTTGACTTTGAGAGGTCTGAATTGACCATGCTCTTAGCAGCAGATGATGGGGTGGAAGAGCACAGTAAGCCTCTTGCTGACCTCCTGTCTGCCCAGGAGAGGGATAGGTCTGTGGAGGATGTGAACTTCTTCCCAACACTGTACCTGGAAACAGCAAAGTGACTGTCGCCAGCTGCTGGGACAATTTTCCTCTCTTTTTTCCTTGACACCCATTGGTGTACCCACGATGTGGATACTGAGGATAGTTCACATGTGAAACACAAATCTACAGGTTAGCTGACAAGGTAAAAGCCAACAGAAACATGGTTAACAAGCGACTCTGTGGCAATTCCTGCTCTGGTCCTCCCCTCGGGCTATTCCCTGCTGGCCCAGAATAGATCTTGCAGTAGGGGTGGTGGCCTAGCAGTGATATTTAAATCAGCCTTCTCCTGCACCCTATCACCCAACAGTATCCCGGATTGTGAGTGTGCGCTGTTTAAAATCTGTCTATCACACACATTTACCTTCTCTGGGCTCCTCATTTATCACCCGCCGGGACCACCTAGAGCTTTTCAAGAGGCCCTCGTACTCGCTGCATCTACACTGGCCCTGGAGGCAGACCATTTCAGCATTCTGGGTGATCTGAATCTGCACCTAGATTGCCAGGACTCCCAGGAAATCACCAACTTCCTGGGGGACATGGAGGCCTGCCAACTAATGCAAATAGTAGTGCGTCCATCCCATCTTGCAGGCCACCTACTGGACCCTGTATTTTCTAACATCCATCCTGTTAATGCCCATGCCCCTCTCCAACTAGCCTGGTTCGACCATTTTCTTATTCATATGAGTTTCGATCTGACGGGAGCCCCCCTGCAGATCCTCCAGCATTCCACCATGAAACGACCGTGGCATAAACTGGACGCTTCTGTGTTTGCTCCCAGCTTAAAAGCCTCCTGCCCGATATGGCCTACTGATCTAGAGGAAACGGATAAGGTTTATAGGAGTTGGATTAGAAGTACACTAGACTGCTGCATTCCTAAAAGGCTGACCTGTGCTAAGCGTACAAAATCTCACGCCTGGTACAACGAGTCCTTAAGGCAGGAGAAAAAAACAATGCAAATGTTTGGAACGCTCCTGGAGACGCTTCTATGTCCCTACAGCAAAACAACTTTATAGGTTGGCGATCAAAGCCTACCATAAACTTGTTCAAAATGGTTAAAGCTGCATTGTATACCAATTTAATCACTTTGAGCTCCAATCCCTCCAAAACCATTTTTTCTCTTGTCAATGATATGACGAAACCCATAGCAGATACCAATAATATCACCTCTTCCGACCAGCATTGTGAAGCTCTAGCCCAATACTTTATCAATAAAATTTACTGTATTTATACTACCCTTGATTTGCGCAGGGTGGTACCTAAACCACGGCCTTCTATCATTATCTCGGATTCCTCCCCTCGACTACAAATTCTACCCTCCCTCTCCTGTAATGACATGGTAACTATCTCCAACAAGGTGAAATCCGGCTCTCCTGACGATCCTGTTAAACCTGACATTTTTATGAAGTTCCAAGACTGCCTCCTGACAGAGGGGAGGGTTCTGATTAATAGATCACTTCAGTCAGCGGTGCTTCCTAAATCCTGGAAACACGCTAAGGTTGTTCCAATCCAAAAAAAGCCCACACTGGATGCTTCAGCCCCTGAGAATTTTCGGCCCATCTCATTGCTCCCTTACCTGGCGAAGGTCATGGAATCCCATGTTAACACCATCATTACAAGTACTTGTAGGATAATGAGATCTTGGACAAGTCGCAAAACGGGTTCCGCCCTAAGCATAGCACAGAATCCGCTTTGTTGGCAGTCACAGAGCAGCTGAGGGCAGCACTGGACGAGGGCGGCACCACAGTGTTGGTGCTGCTTGGCCTGAGTGCGGGCTTCGGCACGGTCTCCCATGAGATCTTGCTCCATCGACTGAGGGAGATTGGGGTCAGTGGAATGGCTTGGGACTGGTTTGCATAATTTTTTTCCGAGCGTTCTTTCCAGATCCATGCCCCCCCTTACCACTCCAATACCCATCCCCTCAACGGCGGTGTCCCTCAAGGCTCTGCGCTGAGCCCTACACTTTTTAACGTGTACGTCCGCCCTTTGGCCCGTCTGGCCAAGGCTCGAGAGATTAATATGCTTTCCTACACGGACGACACGCAGTTGCTATTCACCTTTTCCAATAACCCCAGTCAAGACAAACTGAGGTTTCGGGTGAATATTATGGTAATCTCAGAATGGCTGGCGGCAAACTATCTCCAACTTAACTCCTCTAAAACAGAGGTGCTCCTGTTTGGTACAGACTCGCATAAATGGGATGACCAATGGTGGCCCATTGCGCTGGTCCCCCCCAGCCAAAAAACTCAGTAACAAACTTTGGGGTCCTGATGGATAACTCTCTCTCCTTTGAATTTCATGCAAAAAAAGTGGCAGGCTCTTGCTTTGGTCACTTACGTGGGCTGAAACCCATTTTAGGATTCTTTGCTGCACCCATCCGTCAGGTGATCATTCAATCAGTAGTCTTGTCTCGTCTGGACTACTGCAACAGACTTCTACTGGGCACAAATAAAACGGTCACTAAGAGACTGCAACATGTCCAAATGCTGCCGCCCGCACTCTGTTTGCCCTCCCTAAACATTGTCACACCTCCCACCTCTTGCATCGTTTACAATTGCTCCCGGTCGAACGGAGAATTCATTTTAAAACTCTTTGCATCCTTCATAAGATCCTGTTTCATCAGGGCCCCCAGATTCTGCAGGGTCTATGCTCTTTATATGTACCTATTCGAGTTATGCACTCTGCTGATTTGCACTTGACCTGCACTCCCAGGGTGCGCAGGAGCAGAGCGGGCGGACGCTCTTTCAGGTGTTTAGCTTCTGCCCTTTGGAATTCTATTCCAATCTCGGCCTGCTGCAACCAGGATCACTTGGCTTTCAGAAAACAGATTAAAACCTCGCTTTTCTCTTCCATCTAGCCGGGGCACTTTTGCCCGTGGTACCTGCACTGGTCATTTCTGGGCTGTCCTTTCCTTAGCTTTCTCCTTCACCTCTGTTGCCCGTCCCGCTAGCGCTGGGACGCCCCATTGCTGGGGTAGCCATGCGCTTTATAAATCATCTTAACATAACATACCATCATGAAGGAAGAAGTTTCCAAGATGCTTTCTCTAGGGGTGATAGAGCCCTTTAACAGTCCTTGGGCCAGCCCAGTGATCTTGGTCCCAAAGGCTGCACCACCCAGTGCCACACCTGAACTGTGGTACTGTGTAGACTACCTTGGGCTCAACGCCGTCACTAAGACTGACGCGCATTCAATCCCCAGAACTAATGAGCTCATTGATTGGCTAGGAGCTGCCACATTCTTCAGTATGTTTGACTTGACATCTGGGTATTGGCAGATTGATCGATTAGGCCAAAGAAAGGTTATAGTTCTCAATGCCAGAGGGGCACTTCTAGCTCCGTATCATGCCCTTTTGGTTGAAGAACGCCCCTGCCACCTTTCAGAGGTTGGCCAACCAGATCTTGGCTGATCTGGAGGACTTCAGCACCGCCTACCTGGATGACATTGAGGTGTTCAGCTCCAGCTGGGAGAATCACTTGCACCACCTCTGGAAAGTGTTGAAGGCCCTGCAGAAGGTAGGCCTCACTTTCAAGGGCATTAAGTGCTAGATAGGGCAGAGTTCTATGGTTTGCTTGGGACAGCTGGTTGGAAGCAGCCAGGTGGCACCCCTACAACCCATTATTGACACCATCTTGGCTTGGGAGCCCCTTAAGACCCAGATAGAGATGAGAGCCTTTTTAGGACTCACTGGTTATTACAGGAGATTTGTCAAGGGCTATGGCACCATTGTTGCCCCCTTGACCAAGCTGATTTCTAGGAAGCAGCCCAGGAAAGTGATCTGGACTGAGGCCAGTCATGTGCACAGCGCCCATGCTCACCTGACTTCTCCCAAGAATTTTTTTTGCAGACAGATGCTTCAGAGCATGGTGTGGGGACGGTACTCTCACAGCTGAACGAAAAGGGCCTGTACCAACCTGTAGCCTTCATTAGCACAAGGTTACTTCCCCAGGAACAGAAGTGGAGCACAATTGAAAGTGAAGCTTTTGCTGTGTTCTGGGCACTGATGAAGCTAAGATTCTACTTGTTTGAGACCCACTTCTGGGTTCAGGCAGACCACATGCTCCTTAGATGGTTAATGCAGATGAGGGTTGGGTACTCAAAACTGCAGAGGTTGTCCATCTCCTTGCGGGGAATGGCCTTTATGATGGAACACCGCTTTGGTACAGAACACGCCAATGCTGATGTTCTGTCCAGATTCCTCTGCCTTAGTGATGATAACTCCCAGGAGTCCCTACTTTCAACTGGAGGGGAAATGTGTAAGACCTGGTATCCTTGGCATGGTTTTTTTCGACTGTATGCTGGACTTTGTTTTTGGTGTTCTTTTTTTTTAACTCTGGGCACTTTATGACTGCTGATCAGTGCTAAAGTGTAAGTGCCCCTTGTGTAAGTTGTGATTATGATTGTTTATCCATGATTGCCATATTTGATTTACTGGTAAGTCCCTAGTAAAGTGCACTGTGTGTGCCCAGGGTCAGTAAATCAAATGCTACTAGTGGGCCTGCAGCGCTAGTTGTGCCACCAACAAGATTAGCCCTGTAAACTTGTCTCTTACCTTCCATTGCAGTCTGTGAGTGCAGCTTTAAACTTGCATGTCAACCTGGCAAGTGTACCGACTTGCCAGGCCCAAACCTTCCCTTTTACTACATGTAAAAGACCCCTAAGGTAGGCCCTAATAGCCCCATGGACAGGGAGCAGTGTATGTGAAAGGTAGGCTGTACTGGTGTGTTTTACATGTTCTGATAGAGGAATACTGCCAATTTAGTTTTTCACTATTGCAAGGACTAGCTCTCCCATAGCTTATCAGTGGAGCTGCCTTGTAACATCTTACAAGTGTAGCTTTCAAATGAGAAGAGCTTGAGATTTGGAGTATGTGCTCCATGATCTCAGGATTTAATAAATACATCTTTTAGTAAAGGTGGTTTTTAATTTGTGTGTTTGAAAATGGCACTTTTAGAAAGTAGACCTTTTCTTGCTTTACCATCCTGTGCCTCTGTCTGCCTGCGAAATCAATGTCTGGTTTAGACTGACTGCTGAGTTGTTTGTGCATTCACTCTAAACTCCCACACAAAGGGAGCTGAGGTGTGCCCTGCATATCCTGATTGCCCTTCGCCAGGCTGATGGGCCTTCCTGAGCTACAGTGGTGGGAGGAGTTGTCACTGGCACCTGAATAGGGCTATGTCTGGCCTCTCACAATGCTGTCTTCACCACCCTGTAGTGTGCCTGGAGCCAGGATGGGGCAGGGCAAGATCTGTGCACTACAAAAACTATCCTTTGAAGCATGCCGACTTCAAAGGCCAAAAGGGATAAAAGTATTGAACCTGTAATACCAGACTTTTAGAACACTTCTGGATCAATAGGAAACGCTGCCTAGAGGAAGAGCTGTCAGGAGGAGTACTGCCCCTTTGCTGTGTTGCTTTGCTGGTTGGCCTGCAGTGGCTGCTTCTGCCTTGGAGAGAGTGAAAGGACTGGACTTTTGCGTTGGTATCCTGCTTGAGAAAATTCTCCAAGGGCTTGTGTGTGCTTGCCTCCTGAAAAGAAGTCTCAGGGCCATCAAAGACTCCATCTGTAGCCCCCGCGAACTCCTCTGTTGGGAAATCTGACCTGCCAAGTGTTGCCAATTCCAGTTCTGAGCCCTTGGAGGTGGTTTAGCTGCCTTAAAGACTCAAAATGCAGACATCATCCTTCCATCGCCATTATTTCCCGTTGTGCTCTTGAAAAATCAACACATCACTGTGGTGCGTCTTACAAATTGACGCAATGCCTGTTCACGGCCACAAGAACCGCCACAGCCCTAGTCCAGAGCACTGTAGCTCCGACGTCCGAGACCACTGCTCTGACTCTGATGCAGGCCCTGCTATGTGACTGAAAGAATCCATGCATCCCTGGTCCGTGGCTGGAAGAATCGACCCTGCGCCTAGTTCGCTGCAGCGTCATCGACCCCAGCATGTCGGATTTTCCATGCATCGCACCTGTGCGCCAAAGTTTCCAATGCTTCCCCCCGCAGAATGGAACCGCTTTTAGATTTCAGTGCATCACTTCTCTTCGCAGTAAGGAATCAATGCAACACCTGTAGACGGCCAGAGTTCAAGTCCAGAGCACTGTGGCTCCAACCTCCGAGACACTTTCTCCAACTCTGATGCAGGCCCTGCTGTGCTGATGAAAGAATCAACGAATCCCTTGTCCGCAGCTGGAAGTATCGACACACGCCTGTTTCGCTGCCGCCACATTGACCCCAGCACATCCGGATTTTCCATGCATTGCACCTGTGCGCCAAAGTTTCCAATGTTTCATCCTGTAGAAAGGAACTGATTTCTGATTTCAACACATCACTTCTTCTCGCAGTAAGGAATCAATGCAAAACTTCTCCTGCGTGCAGCAGAACTGACGCCTCCATTCCCCTGGGACTTCAGAATTGACGCATCGCTGTGTTTTCTGAAGCTACCCTCCTCTGTTACTGTTTTTCACCTGGGATTTTTACTCATCACAGGTACTTTGTGCTAAAATCAATGCATCCAAAGAGTTATATCGACAGAATTGCTTTACCCTTTAAAAACTGACATCTTGAGTTCTATATTTTGATTTTTGTTGTTTTGGTCGTTTGGTTTAGATAAAGATTGGTTATTTTTTATAAACTGGCATGGTGCTTAATTGTAGTGTTTTCACTGTATTACTGTGTGTCTATGTAGAAATGCTTTACACATTGCCTCTGAGATAGGCCTGATTGCTCGTGCCAAGCTACCAAAGAGGTGAGCAGGGGTTATCTTGGGTGTGTAACTCCCTTACCCTGACTAGAAGGAAGGGTCCCTACTTGGATATAGTGCATACCACTGCCAAATTGAGACCCCCATTTCTAATATTGTGGAAGAGAATGCATGAATCCACTAGGTATTTGCCTTTTTACAGTTGGTGGAAAACCAACGGGTTAACAGGGCCCGACTTAGTGGTTCCAAATGAACGAGATGGATGATACAGAACTATCTAGTTTCAGGATTTTAGATTGAAACTTCTTGGTAAAACCATTGGCTCATTCTGTAGACTCTGTAGGTTTTGTATGATAAGTACTTGTCTATCAATAATAAGTCATTTATTGAACTTTCAGCGAACTTTTAAAAGTATTAATCAAGTTTTAAAACTTAAAAGCGAGAAGTTATACGAATAGTCTCGTATTTTTAACTCAGATTAATGATATTATTTTTTAACTGAGCTCCATACCGACAAGATTTGGTATGTTTGTTTTTTATCTGTACATATTGAATCCATTGTAAATGAAATGAATTGTTATATGATTGTTGTTCGCTTTTTATGATTTATATTCTAAATCGAAATAAAGCTCAATTGACAAAGTGACAAAGTATGATAAGTAAAATTTATGGTGAAAGATATTTTATCTAGCAGCAATCAAATAGTAAATGACCTCTGGGATTATTTTACAGGCATACATTTCAAACAGTGTTTGTCGCATGAAATTGAGCACACAATGAAGTTTCCTCTAAATATTCATACCACAAATACACATAGCCTGACCCCACACAGTATTCAATTCTTGCCAGGAAAGATTTCACAAAGTACCACAACATCTGCTCCCAATAGAAACGAGGAAAACCAATTCCTTTCTACGGAGGCCAGGCAGGCATTGGAAGAGAAAATCACAACAGAGTCTGCAAATCTGCTGAAACCCTGCCACTTCTATAAGGCATGTAGCCTATTCCACTGTACTTTTTTTCTAACGCTCTGTTTTTGCGGTTGTCTCAGGAGCGTTGCCTAAGTGGTAAAATGGCGGCCACACCCTAGTCCCGGCCTCGGTCAGGCAATGAACTTTGAGTGTTCGATACAAAGCAAGCGTTTCCCTTTACACGCATTGACATTGCTTGAATGTGGTACATTTTCCACTACAGTCCCGCCAAGGATTTCTCAAATGCAATCTGGGAATTTACCAGTAAAGAAAAATTACACTGTTGGCTTATTTATTCGAGGCCGCAGTCTCGTCAGGTTACTTGAATCCTTTGTTCGTAGACAATTACAGAATATTTTATGGAAGGAAATAATGTGTCACTCCGAATCAATAAATAGTGTCTAAAGTAAACTTCTTTTTAATCATAAAGCCCAGCCCTGACTCGTGTAATTCTACGCCCCCCCCCTCCCCCTCCCCCTCCCCCTCCCCCTCCCCAAAGCATTTGTGGTGGCCTTATCGCAAGGTAACGCGGCAACAGGAGGAGACACGATGTGGTAAGACACAATGCTCTACAGGAACCACAAAACGGGGCAAACGCAAGCAGAAGTAACCCACGCCCTCCTCCATGTGCTATTGGGAACGCAGTGATATTTGCTCGCCAGGTATTTAAACTCAACTGGACGTCAGATGGGGGCCTCTTGAATGGCGCGAACAACCTGCCCTTTCGCTACTTTTTGGCCTCTGGACAAAAGACGGCGTAATTGCATTGGCTTGTGGGCTTGAACTGCAGCTAATATTTGTTTGGGCCGTATTTCCATGGCAACCTGTGCACTTTCTATTAATTAGGCAGTTTATTGCCGGCATATTTCTGATACTTTCTTTTCTTTTTTTTCTAACCACTGGTAATTTCAGGTTGTCAGGAGGAAACTTGCAGAGACCTGGAATGAAGACGAGAGATGTCCTTTAAAAATTCATTACCGTAAAATCCACATTTCTTTTTGCTGGACTTACTGCTAAAGTCTGTCATTAATAATAATGCGCACTTAATTTCCTCTGGCTTTTAGGTGGTATTTAGTTTTCATAAAAACAGGAGGCAGGCGCATGTACAGCATCAGCAGTGGGTTATTAAGGAGTGACCTTATGAATTTTGTTCTAATCTCGTAGAATGAAGGCTGGCTTGTTATTACCCCAGTGTAACATATCATTCGTGGCATATCAATAATATATTATGTGCTGGAGGCGACATGTGAAATACGCTCTGACTGTCGTTCTCCTGCTATACACCCTGCCTAACGAGGAATCTAAACTATGGTTACACACAATACGCCATTGATGGATTATTTAAAAAAAAAAAATCACATCAGTACAAAAAAATGTTTCCAGGGGACACAGTGGGTATTCTTAACACTATAGACTGTATGTCATTTATTTTGATGTAAATCGTAAATCATACGCTCTTATATAGCGCCTTTCACCGTAAGGTCTCTAGGCGCTTGCTTTGGGAACCCGTCCTGGCCTTTCCCTGTGAGATTACCCCTACTGGGCATCCCCAAGGTGAAGACCAGGCATCCCATCGCCGTGGGGCCGTAGTGGAGATTAAGCAAGCTATTGCCCAGAGTTGCAGAGTGTGAACCCACGATTCGAGTAGGTGCCGAGGTGAGAATTATCGAGTCCGTGGACATTTTGAGCTCAAGGCCCTGCCGCGTCAGGATTGAACTTTGGTTCCGGGTCTGACCTATGCATCATGGACTGCCTCCTCTAACTGGTGAGCCACACTTCGTATGAAATACGTTGTTGCTTTGTGGTTGCTGCGCTGGTGCAGTTCAGTGCCCAATGCCTATTTTTTTGCACCTGCAGTGCCCAATGTGAATTCATTCAACCAGATATTTCTCCTAGTAAGAGCTTGATTTTGAGAGAGTACAGGTCTGACAACTGAGCAAGGTTCTGCACGGAGGCATCTCACTGTTGGTAATATGGCCCTTGATTTGAAAATATGTGAGGTCACTGTGTTTGACATTTTCACGCTCAAGTTCTTTCATAGGCGGAAAATGGAAGAGCTGAGAAATATTCCCTAGTGCTAGATTGTTGTCATTCATAATTGGAAGGAGTTCCCTTAAAACATCGTTGAAAAAAACATTTCTCAGGCCTAGGTGGAGCAGGCACATGAACAGCTGATGGGGAGGCTTGTTGTGGGGCTCTTTGCAGCAGGCGTTAGATTTCATCAATGGACTAGGGCTCCGATTTTCGAATTTCCCACACAACACAATACAGCATCCTAATTTACTGCACTGCAGGAACACAGGGGAAAACATAGTACATCAGTGCAGTAGTGGAGGTCGTGGAGTTCCGCTACGTGGAACTCCGCGAAGTGACAAAAAACTAGAGTTCAAGAGTGACAAGAAACACAGAGTTCCGCAAGTGGTGGCGTGCAATGCAAACTGGCATTGGCAGGCCGCACCCCATCAGTTTGGTTATCGGCGTGGTGGACCCAGACCTTGGGTCCCACTCCCATACCGAGTAATAAGGTGAAGAACCTGGGCATGTGGTTGGATCCTAAGCTCTCTTTCGAGTATCAATCACAACAGGTGGCAGGTACCTGTTTTGGGGTCCTAAAAAACCTTCGTAAGACCTTGGACCTGCTGCCGGTACCTGCCAGGAAGTCTATGGTGCACGCACTTGTAACTTCCCGCCTGGACTACGACAATTTACTGTACCTGGGTGCAACGGGGGCGTGTCTAAATAGGCTCCAATGTGTGCAGAACGCCGCAGCTAGGCTGGTTCTTATGTTACCTAGAAGGGCATCTACGAAGAAGGCTCTGGTGTCTCTTCATTGGCTTCATATTAGAGAGAGGGTGATGTTTAAGGCACTCTGTGTGTGCCACCGCATCTCCCAAGGTAAGGGCCCTGCATATTTGGCGGACTTGGTCTCTCATTATGTGCCCACTAGGCAACTGAGATCCTGTGGATCGGGTCTGATGACTGTCCCTAAGATATTGAAGTCCAGGATGGGTGGCAGATCATTTCGCCGCCTGGCCCCTCAAAACTGGAGCAAACTGCCATTGAGTCTTAGGCTGGAGGCAGCGGAAACCAAGTTCAGGAAGGACTTGAAAACTCACCCTTTTCGTGTGGACTTAGGGCATTCTTAATCTCTGCTTTCGCTCTCTAGCACTTTGGGGCTGCCTCTCACCATAGCGCAGGGACACACCAATGGGTGTAACCAGGCGCTCTATAAATCTCTCTTATTATTATTATTATCTTCCAGCCACTCGAGTAGAAATTCTGCCAGAGGGGCAGCTCGCGCCCGCCAAGTTACAGTTGACGAGCGCGAGCGCCGAAAAACTCTGCTTCACTACATGGAGTGGAGTTTTCTGCACTCCGCAAGTTCCGTGGAGCGTGGAGAGCAGAAAACTCCATAAATTCCACAAACAGAGTGGAGTTCAGTGCCCAAGCCTATGCAGTACCCAATGTACAAAGATTGTCTTGTTGATCATGTCATTCCCTTGTCATTCTTTTGAGAGATGGTCATATGTCATCTTGTTTGCCTTTGCTTCAAGTAGACATAAGTAATTATTTAATGCAAAGCCTGCCTGGCTGTTTTAGCAGATTAAGTTTTGTGTCAAACCCTGTGGTTGTTTGCACTGAACCGCTCCACTAATACCCCTCTGGCACAAATTGGCGCAAAGAGATTTTTGCGCTGGGAAAAGGACACCTTTCCATCACAAAATACCTTTTGTATGTTAAATAACTTTTTCTGGTCTTCATTTGTGCTAGCACGGCTCCACACCAGAACCCTCCAAAGCACAAAGTTAGCTTCCCATGCCTCCCATCCCTTCCCAATGTGGCCAACCTATTTCACACTTGACCTCTATAAGAGGCGGGTCAGCCCAACCCTTCAACCTGAAACTACCAAGCGAAAACATGAAGCTAATAGCCAGACAGGGATGGAGGGATGGGAACTCATGTGGCGAAGAAGTCTATACTCGGAGTACTGAAGATTACTGAAAAGTAACCGGGGCATTACCTCCTCGTAAGTCTTCCTCGTCACATGATTAACAAAATGAGCTTCAGCTCCACACCAGAACCCTCCAAAGCACAAAGTTAGCTTCCCATGCCTCCCATCCCTTCCCAATGTGGCCAACCTATTTCACACTTGACCTCTATAAGAGGCGGGTCAGCCCAACCCTTCAGCCTGAAACTACTAAGCCAAAACATGAAGCCAAAAGCCAGACAGGGAAGGAGGGATGGGAACTCATGTGGTGAGGAAGACTATACTAAGAGTAATGAAGATTACCACTAAGTAACCAGGGCATTACCTCCTCGTAAGTCTTCCTCGCCACATGATTAACGAAGTGAGCACATACCCAAGACAAGAGGCTTCATGTAAACTCACAAGAAGGCAACCAAAAAGAAGGGGACGCCAAAGAAGCATGGCACACCCACAAAAAAAGAAAACACAGATGAATAGAAAAACACCCAAGAGACAGGCAACCACAAGCAGGAAGAACCAGCCCAGGATAACGAGTCACCGGGAGGGCTGAAAACCTGGATCCCCGGGGCCAGAAGCAAGCCCAAACCAACGACAGAAGGCGGACAGAGAATCCACGGAAGCAGACCACAGACAGCCAAAAGTTACAACAAACAGGCCTCAGAGCAGAAAGCAGCAAGGCGGACACCAAGACTGCCCAACGGACAGCCAAAAGTGAGAGGGAAGCAAACAAACCCAGACACTGGAACAGAAGACAACAAGGGCATCCCATCACAGTGACTCAACAAGAAGCCACAGCAGTAGGAGACGCAGTTCGCCCAAAACATAGCAACTCCGCACAGCGGACCACCACATAGTGAGAGATCCAAAACCACCACAAACCCAATGACCGGAGGGAAAGAGGTAAATAAAACCCCCAAGTCAGGAGGCAAATGAGGACCATAGCCGAAGAACCAGACGTAAACAAAACAGACTGGCAGGAGCCGCAAGAAAAAGTCAAGGGAGCAGAAAGGAAACCAGCTCCCCAACCAAACTTAAAAAAGAAGGGTACCAAAACCCCACCAGCATGTAGAGAAACAGGCGGAGCACGGACCCCAGTCGCACAAAGGAAACCCCGGAAAGGAGAGCGACACCAATGAGAGAACCCAGGCAGGCCCAAGGCAAAACAACCCCAGGTCGCATCAGGAAATGACACTGAAGCAACCCGGCCACCAAGGGAACCCCACCAGCCAACAGTGAAAAATTGAAAACCCACAAGGCAGCCCACGGAGCCCGAAGATCAGAAGGGACAACGCCCAATTCAAAGCCACCAGAAGGAATGTGAACGCCCACAAGGGCCAATAGGCACAAGAAAACAGAGAACCCGGCAATAAGGGGGATGCAGCACGAAGGAGCGTGATAGCCCCCTGCAGGGCCCAAGCAACCGACCTGGTCACGTTCCACACGCAGCACACGAGCAGCTGAAGCGAGCACACAGGTGGACATCGGGCCAGCCAACAACCAGGCTCGACCAAGACGAACAACAGAGAGCCGCAAGGAACAGGAGCGAAGAGGGTGGGAAGGCCACAGGTAGAAACACACCAAAGGCAAGAAGGATAGAAGAGCGAGGTGAAAAGAGCCCGAGCAATGCCAACGCCTCCCGTGAGAAGACCAGAGCCAGCAGGCACCAGCACCCCGAAACCAGGGACAAAGAAGAAGAGGACGCAAAATCCGTACAGCAAGCACAGGGCCCTGACATGGGTATGGAGAACCTGGAAACCCAGCACCACTGGACAAAAACAGCACAGTCCGAACATGTACCACACCGGGATAACACGAAAGCAGCAGCAGGAACCAAACCCCGGTCCTGTGCGAACCTCTGCCCCCAGAAGCACAATACAAACCATGGAGCCAACGCTCCATGGACCAATGCCCACAGCATCAGAAACCGAGGGAGAAGCAGCCAGGTGAGGATCACCAACAGGTAAAATGCCCAAGCCAGGCCAAACAAGCCCAGAACCCAAGGGACCACCAGCGACTCCAACCAAAACCAGAACCAAAGTGACCCAGCCAAGGAATGGCCAACCGAGCCACAAAACCAAAAGGCAAACCTAGCAACCCCCAGAGAACGAGGCAGCTAAAAAACCACCCAGAACAGAAACAAGGAGCCCTTGCAGGGGCGGGGCGAACCCCAGACCAGCCAATACAGACCGGGGACCCAAGCACTCCCCACAGGATGGCAAAGGGGCACCACCACCCAGGAAGGGAATACCAGAACAGGAAGACCACAGGCTTCACCCAAAGACAGGGTGGGAAGGGAGCCACCGGGGCAAGAGAAAGGACGCCAAAGGGAACAGGCGACTGAGAAGAGGGCCTAGATGCACCGAAACCAACCGGATGGGAAGAACCCCCAATTGGCAGACCGGGCAAGCACCTCCAGCCAAGTAGGCACAACATCACTGAAACAATCCCCGCGGAAGGCACCTACCAAGGCAAATTCGAGATGGGGTAGCACAAGCCAGTAGGGGTAAGGACCTGCTCTAGCAGGCCCCATGGCCCGGGGAGGAGAACTAGCCTGAGCCGGCACCTGCAATGGGAAATCCCCCACCATGAGGTACCCGGACGACCAAACCCCAAGCCTGAAAACATCAGAGCCCGCTAGAGCAGGCCCGAAAAAAAATCAAAAGGGGCAGCCGGAACTGGAAGAACAGGACCCAACGGAGAAGGAGTTTAAGAAAAAAAACAGTGTTCACACTTTGATTACAATGAGCACACAGCATCATTGAAAAGACCAGGGATAGAGCACCTAATCTTCAGAGTAAGAGTCCAAGACCTCAACCATTAAGCCAGAGCGACGCTGTCCGGAGAGACAGCCAAAAGGTGGCCCCGCAAGAACAGGACAACAAGTACACCCCAGCAGCAGCATGAGTCGAACCCCAGGCCCAACCAAGCCGCCACCATGCAAAGGCAGCAGACCAATCAACAGAGCCGCAGCACGTCGGACACGAGCCGGGGAGCCCAACAACAGACAACCGGAGCGGCCCGGCAGGGGGCTGGACCTATGAAACCAAGACAGAGGCCACCCAGGATGTGAGGAGAAGTACGACCAGGATGGGGGCCTTGTTAATTCTGGGTTTTAGGAGTTTGGAATGGCAATCCCTTGGAGTTAGAGAGTTTTTTTAGTGGTTTTACTTAGCAAAACTTTATGTCAGATTTATTGAGAGAATTCCATTTCAACAATTGATCATGCAGACATTTGAGTGAATATAGAGTATTAATTTGGGGCTAGTGAATGTTTTTGGATTAATAACACTGAGTTCTGTTCTGAAACACTGGATGCTAGAGTACAGCAACCCCACTTCGCCATGTCAAGAGCATGTCTCCAGACATAGAGTTCCATGCCTACTCCTCTCCCATAGGTCGTTTAGATCCAGTACTCTTTTGAACTATGCACTTTGAGGAGGAGACTATGATCTTGATGCAAAAAGGGGTACCCCACAGCCCTGCCAGGAGTATGAAGCACGATGTAAATGCTACAGTACAATAAAAAATAATATACTTCACTGGTTATCAATATATAACATCTTAAGAGAAGTTACTTCAGATTCTATGCATGTGCTGTTTTTGCTCTCGCTGTAGAGGCTGTCAACAGTTGCACCAAAAAGATGCCTATTAAGATGATGGATTTTCCTTAAATTACAGTGGGAAAAAATCGATGTAAAATAAAAAGACAGATTGAAATGTAAAGTAAAAGAGCTGCTGTTCGGGTGCCAGAGAGCCTAGCAGCAAAATGAGCACCACTTTGTGGAGAAGTGTGGCTCACTGGTTAGAGGAGGCAGACCTGGAAGCAGAGGTCAACCCGGGACCAGGGTTCAATTCCCGGCTCGGCGGGGTCTTGAGTCCTAAAATGTCCATGGACTCGACAATTCTCACTCCGGTGCCTACTCGATTCACAGGTTCACACTCTGCGACTCTGGGCAATAGCTTGCTTAATCTCCACAACGGCCCCTCGTGGCGGGATGCCTGGCTTTCACCTTGCGGATACCCTGCCGGGGTTATCTCACAGGGGAATACCAGGACGGGTTCCCTAAGCAAGCGCTTAGAAACCGCTCGGTGATTTGCGCTATATAAATGCCTGTACATTTACATTTTGTGAGGCTATGCCGGATGGGGATTTAATCTGCCATAGATCTGCTAGTTATGCACTGATCCTTTGAATGGATTGTGGTGAATGTGTCTGCGGCGTTGAGCAGCTGATGTTTGGACCAGCCTTTGGCATCCAAGCGGGCCTGCCAGAGTTGGGCATAGCGTGCTGTCTATGCGCCTGGCCTCGACGCGCCTTGCGGATTGAGCGCTCCGGCGATCACTGATGGGGTTGAGGTGAGGCCGAACCTGGAGACCGCGTAGACTCTTCGGCCTTATGTGTGCTAGGCAGGGAGTGGCATTGATTACTGAGGCCACCAAGAGACTCAATTCCTGCCGGTAGGTTGTATTGCTGCAGCAGATGGGAACTGTCTGGAAGCTGCAATTAACTTTCTGTTGAGGGTACATTGTCAAAATAGTTGCCGCTTGAGGCCGAGAAGAGAGGCTGCATGTTTAACACAGCAGGAGGGGCTGCTGTACCTGTGGTTTTCCGAGAAAACTAACGAGCGTGCTGTTGCTGTGGTGTGGACACCCGGGAGATAAGTGGCTGTGAGCAGGCAAAGAGCCCAGACCTGGAAGGGAGCAAGACTTACTGTTCTTGATTGAGGCCCGATCTGCCCTCACATTGCAGAATGTAACAGCTGCCACAGGGACTTCCAAGACCAGCTCGGCTCCCCTCTCATCAGGTGCTAACGGGTAACTACACTACTGAACTGCTGGACGGGATACCTGCTTTGGTTGACACTGACCTGTTGGTTTGCTGGTTTGACGTAAATTTTATTGAAATAAGGTGCCTGTCTGCGGTCTGGCCACACTTCTCCTGGACACAGCCACAATGGCTGGGCTCAATTGTGAGAACTATTAGAATCCCAGATTCAAGACACTTTTGTGGATCTGCTTGTGCCCTTTGAGGTCTCTTTGCTGTTGAGGTGAGGTGGAACCTGGAGGCCTGGTTAGATCATAGCAGCTGAATAGAAAACAATACACTGTAGCTAGGCTTTCCTGTTTTCAGTTTCTATTTTTGGTAAATTCTGGTGGGGTTTTTCAGTGATTTCAATACCTTAAAAAAGCAGTTGTTATCAGTTAAACATTTGCGCGCCACTAAAAACAAAAACAAAAAAGTGTTTTTCCGGTGTTTATGGAACATTTTGCTTTTATTATTGCTTGCTTTCTGCACTGATAGAACATGGTTTATAGACAGTGTATGTATAGTGTATATGAGGTACAAATAGATTTTTGCAAATTGAACTTATTGTAGTACACCATACAATACTTCTTCAGCGAGTCTTTGATCATGTGAATTTGCTCTTTCCTTCCCATGTAAACTTCTGTGAAAAGGCCCTTTCAACATTGGCACTTGAGAGGGGCAATGCCAAAACAGCCAGTACACAATTTGTTAACTCTGGCCACTGACATAGCTTTCCATGCCAATACTGGTGCACTTGCACATTGCGATTCTCATGGCAGGTTCTGCAACGTTTGCATTGAGCTGGGAGCTTATGCCGTCAGAGTTATTGAAGCGGTCAAAAATGAAGCAGCACTTTTGAAACTACGGAGGAAATTCCCCATTACTCAAGGGATCTAGAACTTTTACAGAGTACCACATTGAGATTTCATTGACTTCAAATGCCATTGGTGGTGAAGGGACATTTCTATACCTCATTGCAAGCCATTTCTCATACATTGTGAAATAAACGTTCCTGAATTGCTCTTCAACATTGCTTTGCTTACCAAGTAGCAAGCACTCTAACATGGAACATGTTGCAGTGCCAAAGTCACTAAAGGTGTCGACCAGCCTACTCTCAAGGAGATATTTCACATCTACACCATTTATGCTGAACACTTGGCAGACAAGAGTTTTTTCAGACAAGAGTTTTTTTATCATGTCCACTACAGCAGTTTTGTTTTCCTGTAAAAATCTAATAATGCAGCAGAGGGTACTTTTTTTTACATCACTATCAATATGCCACCAAAGATCCTCACATTTTTTGCCTTTGGCATCATCACTCAGCAAAAATTCTGTAAACGGTTACCACATGGATAATATAGCATTCATAGCCCCTTGGACTAAGAAAAATCAGCTAAAGTACACAGTAGGGATGACTCTTTCTTTGATGCCACACAAAGCAAGAAATGATAAATATTTGCGTTTTAGTTCCTGTGCATAAGAAAACAGTGTTCCAGAATGGACTAAAAAGTAAACACCATCCCTTATTAACTCTGAAGAATGTAAATATGCTTTCAGCATACTATCTAATATGTGGCAAGGATCTCCTATAGGAAATTAGTTCAGCTCGGGTATCGATTTTTACAGGTCATCACACAACATTTTCATATACGTAGCTAAATAACTGCAAATACAAACAATATCACTCCAATCTTTGTTGAACTTAAAAAGAACCTTTTTTGGCAGAGCATTCCAAGTGATACTGCGTTCCATGTTTTCCTTAAGTCTAGTGTCATGTTTTCACCACTATCCCAGATGCTTGGTGATAGCGCTCTTTATACATTGTCACTAAACATTGCATTGAATGTTTAAAGCCTGAGGTGTTGGCAATTTGCGAGACCTAAAACATGCTTCTATACCCTGCATCTTTAGACCAAAGACCACAAAAACGGAAACAAGCAAAAGGAGGAAGAAACAATATTTTAGTGGCATCCCTAAACATCAAAACTCAAGCAGAATAATGTTAGCCCAGTCTTTCTTACTGCTAGCTTGTATAACAAAGTTACATTGTATTGGCCCCCTCAAGAAAAAAAATTACTCTTTCACTCTCTTTTTCCTTTCTTTGAATGGCATTTTGTTTGTGGTTGTGCATGTGTTTTTTCAGTGTTTATATGTTTTCACTAGTGATGGCTATTTCTCTTTCAGTGGGGTTTTATCAGTTATTATAGGTTTAAACCTAAAACCCCACAACCTAACTGTAGCTCATCTACATCATCATACCGATTTGAATCCCCAGCAGCACACCAACCTCCCTCACCCCTCCCTATCTCCAACTCGTCATTAGGCCTCAGATGAGTTCCGATACTCCTGAAACATAGCATAAAAATCGGTACTTCTGGGGGTGTACAGCTGACCCAGATATTGATTCCACTTTCTCCAAATCTTGACCAGGTTCTTTGGACACCCTCTGCCCTCACTAACCACTCTCTCTACCAGCATGCACCATTCCATGTTTGTCTTTCAACCATTAAGCTGCAGCGCCCGATTAGCCCTCCCCAAACATGTTTTGTTACGTTTAGGTTCCAAAAATCCCATTGTCATCCATAGTTGGTCCAGTCGAGGAAGATCTATTGTATCCCAGATATTCAACAAACACCACTTTGCTGTAGCCTCCATGTCACTCCCACACATGCCATTCATACACATAGTCATTTCCACCAGTATTGCAGGAATATTGGACAGCTTCAGAGCATGTGAAAAGTCATAGCAATTTGTGCCCATTTCCTATTACATAAGGCATCCAACACCCTGCCCATCTTCAACAAGGTGGTAGATGTGTAATAACATCAATGTAGGATTTTTAATTGGACCAGTTGGATTCCAGATTGTGTAGCCACCTCACAGGGGAATGGCAATGCCTCAGCCCATTAATCATCCTCAAGACCCAAGAGGTCACGATCCCAACACTCCATGAGCTGAGTTAGGGCATCAAGTGTGTTAATAATCAGTTTACGGTAGGTGAGTGAGATTGCATGTTTGGACATATGGTCAGTCAGCAATTTATGTAATGTAATGTACTGTATGTGTCTTGTAAAGCGCACTGCTGCCCTGAGGCGTCGTGGCGCTGTAGACTGCTGGGGAACCCGTCCTGGCCATCCCTGTGAGATGGTCCCTACTGGGTATCTCTAAGGTGAAACCAGGCATCCCTGGCGAATGTGGGGGGCCGTTGTAGAGATGAGGCAAGCTAATGCCCGAGTTGCCGAGTGTGATCCCTGGTTAGAGTAGGCACCGGGGCGAGAATTATCGAGTCCACTGACCCTGGTCCACGACCCTGCCGCGTCGGGAATTGAACCCTGGTCCCGGGCCGTTCTCTGCTTCCGGGTCTGCCGCTTCTAACCAGTGAGCCACACCACTCCTCTAATGCCAGAGATGCAGGGAGCTCTTCTCCCTTTGTCAAGTCCCTATGAAGCAGATCACAGCAGCTGTTGACTTTGGCTCTGGAAGGGAAAGGCTTGTGCACCTCTACAGATTCAGCTCCCAAGGCCCCTCATCCCTGAACAATCATGGGTAAGCACGATCGCAGACAGCACAACCTAACGTTTGAAAAGCAGCCAGCTCAGTGGCCGGTGAATTGCCAAGCCAAGATCAGTCACTGGACAGAGAGCCTACGGATTCTGAAACTGAGTTGACATCAAAGAGCTGCTGACTGAAATATGACACAGCCTCTGCTCTATTGACTTCAAATGTGATACTCAAATTAACCGGCTAGACCATGTGAATGATAACATTGATAAGCATGAGAGCCAGATTGATCAGCTTGAACGCAGTGTGTCTGGCCTTGAAGATGACACCACCACACTGAATGAACAACTACTTCAAATGGAGAAAGTTCTGGACATCATAAAGGCCGGAAATGAGAATGAGGATCTTGACACATGCGCATGCTTGAGTGATGGCTCATGTGTGCGTATCTCATCAGATATGTGCACCTGCAAAATGTTGCAGCCAGTGGCCACATCATTGTGTCTTTCTTGCTCTTCTAGATGACGCTTTATAGCTTTGTTAAAAATTGCTTTATGCCGATGTTGTATAGCATTGGTAAATCCAATAGTCTAATACTTACTTTTGTCAATGCTTTTTTTTCTGGCATTCTGCTCTCTCAATGTAAACCATATTGGAGCCATCGCGGAAAATGAAATATTATTAAACATCAAATGTTATTTTTTTTAAAGGTTATTGAGAGGGATTAACAAAGTTATGGTAGGACATTTTTAAGATTTCAACATCTTGATACACAATGCCTAGATTTTTGGGTCCTGACATGCCCTGAAAACAACCTCACGGCTATAGTATTCCGGAGACGAGTTTTTAAAATGTATTTGATGACTGAATATTTTTTAATTTATTTAGTAACTAAAATGTATTTTTCTCCTGTGTTACTGTGTCAAGCAGGACTTGCTCTGATGATGTTCTCTACTGATGATCCCTAGTTGCTTTAAGTATTCAAATGTCCAATCCACAGGGTCTGACAGAGAGCTTCATGTTTGCTATCGCCAGGTCCACTGAAATTATGTGGCACTAGAGGACCGATTTATGCCTCAGATTTAACAAATTTATGCAGCCTGTTAAGGCAACCGATGTGGCAAATTCTAGCACATTCTGTACCAGTATGTTGCTCAATGTTGTCATTGTAACTCACATTAATATTGCCTGAGCACAAACAGTATTGTGTTGTTAGCAGCACTTTAACACCAGAGTAATCAGCAGCTGAAAGGTGACGGCGTCACCTTTGTAAAGGCTGTGCCACTTCACAACATCATGAGTGGCAGCTTTTTCAGTAACTTCAAATCAGTTTGAGATAGAAACTTTTTTTGTCAAAATCTACAAGCTGAGAGCAGAAGATGGATTATGTGGCATTCGCAATATGTAGATATGTCATGCATATTCTGCCACTTGTATAGCTTTTCTGCACCAACGGGAGGCAGACTGAATTCTGAAACAAAATATAAGCTTACCGTGTCTTGGTCCGTATAAACCAGCATCATGAAAGTCGGTGCTTGAAATGTGAAAAATTGACTCTAGGAACCCATAAATTGATGGTCAAGGTGTGGTAGCAGAAAGAGGGTGGTCACCGAGGGGCAGAGTCTTAAAAAGTTGAGTCTGAAAATCACCTTATAAGTTTATTTTATAAAAACTCTACTTCAAAGAAATTGTAAACAAGAACAAATGTGAAACAAAATCTGTTCTAGCTCACTTAGTTGGTCACAAAGAGACTGCATATTAAAATGTCTTGTGCAGTTAAGGCAATTTCTGCAGAGATCTTTGTGTGCCAAGTAATTTTGAGGAGATAAGATTAATGGTAGGAAAACTCTAGTTATTTATTCACTTCTAGGAGAGATCTGTGATTTTTCAAGTTACCGTCATAAAGTAGCATAGAGGGTTAAGGCTCCTGCGGCAAAGCACATTGTGCAGCATTCATATCAATGATTTTTATTTTATGTGGATAGATTAGTGGGTTACTACATTTGACACAGAGATCCTTTTACTATTTGAAGTTCATAAGTTGCAAGCCTTCAAATATAGAACAGGGAGCTATGAACCAGCATCAAGGAGCCGCATGCAAACTGAAAGGAGTGGGTTTGGAACTATATTTATTTCTCGATCTGTTAGCACTCTAAAGTTGTTAAAAAAAATGTTCCTTTAGGTAGTAACACCTATTACATTTCTTGAACATCGATATACACTCTTTGATTTTATGTCTCTGTATAATGCCACGCCACCGAACTTCACTGGACCGATCATCTGCGTCCATTTCAACTTCAGGAAAACCACGACCCACCACCGCCCGCAACAAGCCCCCCGAAGATGCTGGAGCAAGATCACCACCGACCAGCTCACCACCTCCCTGAGCCAAAACCCACCCACCAACACTACGGACCCCAACGAAGCAGCCCGCAACCTCACACAGTGGATCACTGACTGCGCCAATGCCCTTGCACCACTGAAGAACCCTCCAAACAACCCCGACAGCAAGAAAGTCTCATGGTTCACCAACGACCTCAAAGACTCCAAGAAATCCTGCCGTGCTCTCGAAAAAGCCTGGCGCCACGACCAGTCAACGGAAAACATGACAGGCCTCAAGAACACCATCCGCAAACACCACCAGCTGATCCGCACCAGCAAAAGGTCATCTTTCAGAGAAAGACTGGACAACAACACCCACAACAGCAAGGAACTCTTCAGCATCGTTAAAGAGCTCTCCAACCCCAACGCCAGCAACAACGACATCACGCCATCGCAAGACCTCTGCGACTCACTCGCCATGCTCTTCCACCGCAAGATCACCGATATACACGACAGCTTCGGCGCTCAGACCACGTACCCAACCACCGAGCCAGCGCCCCCCACCACCACCCTCTGCACCAGGACCCCCCGTCAGCACGGAAGACACCACCCTCATGATGAACACCATCCACTCAGGCTCCCCAGCCGACCCCTGCCCCACCACATCTTCAACAAAGCTGACTCCATCATCGCACCCCAACTCCGGGACATCATTAACAACTCCTTCGCATCCGCCACCTTCCCAGAGAGCTGGAAGCATGCAGAGATCAGCGCCCTCCTGAAGAAACCCACCGCAGACCCCACAGACCACAAGAACTTCCGCCCCATCTCGCTCCTCCCCGTCCCCACAAAAGTCATCGAGAAAACCATCAGCATTCAGCTGACCGCCTTCCTCGAGACTAACGGCTCCCTCGACCCATCACAGTGTGGATTCCGAGCGAACCACAGCACCGAGACCGCCCTCATCGCAGCCACCGACGACATCAGGACCCTGCTTGACAATGGGGAAACTGCCTCCCTCATCCCCCTCGACCCGGCTGCTTTCGACACGGTCTGCCACCGCACCCTGACAACCCGCCTCCACCACGCCGGGATCCATGGAAAGGCCCTGGAATGGATCACCTCCTTCCTCTCCAACAGAACCCAAAGAGTCCGTCTCCCGCCCTTCCTCGCAGCGGCCACCAAGATCATCTGCGGCGTGCCCCAAGGCTCCTCGCTCAGCCCCACCCTCTTCAATGTCTACACGAGCCCCCTCGCAGCCATCGCACGCAAGCACAACCTCAACATTATCTCCTACGCCGATGACACCCAACTGATCCTCTACCTCACCAACGACCCCGCCACTGCCAAAGCCAGCTTCCAGGAAGGAATGAAAGACATCGCGGAATGGATGAAGCTCAGCCGTCTGAAACTGAACTCAGACAAGACAGAAGTCCTCATCCTCGGCCCATCCACCTCCGCCTGGGATGACTCCTGGTGGCCCCCTGCACTGGGCACCGCCCCCAAGCCCACGGACCACGCACGCAACCTGGGATTCATACTTGACTCCTCCCTCACGATGACCAGGCAAGTCAACGCCGTTACATCTTCCTGCTTCAACACCCTCCGCATGCTCCGTAAGATCTTCCGTTGGATCCCCACTGGAACCAGGAAGACGGTCACCCAGGCCCTCGTCACCATCCGACTGGACTACGGGACCGCCCTATACGCTGGGACCACTGCCAAACTACAGAAAAGACTCCAGCGCATACAGATCGCATCTGCACGACTCGTCCTGGACATCCCCCGACACAGCCTCATCTCTGACCACCTTAGAGAACTGCACTGGCTCCCAGTCAGCAAGAGGATCACGTTCAGACTCCTCACCCACGCATACAAGGCTCTCCACGACATGGGCCCCGAATACCCCAACAACTGCCTCACGTTCTACACACCTTCCCGCCAGCTCCGCTCCGCCAGCCTCGCCCTCGCCACCGTCCCACGGATCCGCAGAACCACCACCGGAGGAAGATCTTTCACCTACCTGGCTGCCAAGACGTGGAACACCCTCCCCACCCACCTACGACTGACCCAGGACCATCTCTCCTTCAGGAAGCACCTCAAGACCTGGCTTTTTGAGCAGTAACGGCATCCCCCCTCCCAGCACCTTGAGACCCTCACGGGTGAGTAGCGCACTCTATAAATGTTCCTGATTGATTGATTAAATGTGTGTGTGATGTAAAGCGCTGTGACACCCTACATAGAGATGAGTAGCACTATAAAATAATTAAAGTATGAAATAAGTCCAATGAAATAGTTTAATTACTCATGCAGATACATTTGACAGTCTTGTAGCATTTATCTTTTACATACAGGGTTGGAACAAATTTAAAACCTGCCTCAAAATCATAGTTTTTCATAAGTACTTGTAACATGATAAAAGCTGTGTGTCTTTGTTTCCCTCTGCAGCATTGGCATGTAGGTGTTAGGCTCAAGACAGTGCCCAGCCGGGATGAGACTCGAACAAATGAAGTGCTGGTGTCCATGTAAGACTGATCTTTGTTTTGAAATCAGGTGGAAGTCAAAATAGGAAAGCCCCATCATCCCCGGCATGTTGTTCTCTGAAAGAACGCATACAATGTGTGGGTTCTGCTGAATGTATCCTGGTGTTGGCATATTACACCGGGACAGCATATTTTATTGCAACCAATTTGTACCTGGACCCAGCTCAATAACAGCTGCTGCATGAAGGATCCGGCTGCACCCTCCACATTTCATGCACTGTTAAAAGTGAAACCAACAGATGTAGAACCAACTAGTTCCAAGTGAGATACCAAATTCATAATATGTTGCTATCAGCTGTTGGCTGATAGGACCATTATAATTGCAAACACTAAAGGAAACAAAGAGTAAGAGTTCTAGGTTATACCTGGGCCATCATTGAAAGTGGGTCAGAAAAATTCTGTAATTTCTGTATATCTTTTTTCTCATAGCCTCAGAAATTAAGTATGCAGACTATATCACACGGCACAATTACCTCTGGGACACCAATACAGAGAGTTTCGGTGTACCTCAATATCTTTTCCATTTGAGGGTTTGGTTAATATCTTTTACACTGGGTCTCACCACATTAATGTACTCATCCAAGACATAAGTGTAAGTTGGTCCTTGTATTCCCCATTCTGCTCGAAGGACAGAAATGCATACAAATCATAATTTTTAATGGAGGACACTTTTTGTGACCAAAAGATCATCTGTACGCCTAGTTAATCCAGAAGGAGTGCATTTGATAAGCTTTCATTAACAATAAACTGACCCACTCATCAGAAATCCAGCAAAGTATTTTTATTTGAGGTTTTCCATTGAATTCTGCAATTCTCCACTGGGTAACCCAAACACGTTAGGCCTCTGTCTCTTCCTGTGGTCCACAGAAAATCAGATGGCCCATAATGCACACCGTGGGCACCATAGGGAACACTCATTGAATTATCGAAGAAGCAGTTCACAGCGCAAAGACTTATCATAAAATATAAAGGTACTGATCAAAAAGTTCATAAAAATGACATATTGGAAGAACTCAACATATTCAGTAACAACATCATTGACACTGCATATTAGTAGAAAAGAAACCTAAATGCAAAAATAATAGAACCATAAAAAATGACTTAGCCAAGGACAAGAAGGATAAAAATGTTGAAGAAGCCATCTGCTGCTCTCTTACAGAGACTCTTTTAGAGAGCACACTCTATTCCTTTGTAATGCCCTCATCCAGTTTACTTTTTTTTTTTCAAAAAGAATTACCTGGCCACCAGTTTTGGAACTGCTAGTTACTCAAACAGATTTGGAAATACAACGCATCACGTCATTGCATTTTACTTTCATAGTTGTATTAATTCAACTTAATTTCAAACATCCTTTCATTTTTTTTGAAGCATGAAAAGAATACACATTTCATTCATTTACACAATTCTTATGAATAAATGTTAATAAACACATAAAAAACTGGACAATTCAAAAACTTAACCATGATGACAATAAATTCAAATCTAACGATTAATTCAAACAATTACACCAGTCGGTGATTCAAACAATGCCTGTAAGCGTATTGACATTGAGTATTGTTCAGTTCATTGAGCGCTTCAAACAGGTCTACTGCGGGGACAACTTTCTCTGGAAGTGATTTGCTCTCGGGGTATATTTCATGTAGTGGCACCCTATCTAGAGCTTTAATTAATGTGGATCCCTCGCAGGCGCAGTTTGCAGCATAACTTCCCCTTCACACGTTAGCGGGCACAAGTATATACTATGCGCTGATGACGGAAAGAGACTACACATGTTCAATTAAAAGGGCCATGAGCCAAAAGATGGCCACTTAATGGCTAATGCCTGCCTTGGTGCTGTTGGTTCATGCTTACAGGCTGCAGATGCCTTGGTTCCAATGCTTGCAACTGTTAAGTGACAGAGACGTCTGTGATTTAAGCACATCCCATGCCCAAGAACTGGAAGGACATCTCTTTCAGGTTACCATCTTAGTCTTCAGGGGATAGTTCTTGCCCATCAGACAGTGGATGTCCTCAAAATATGTGACATGATCTCCCAGATTCTTAGAAAATAAACACTAAGGGCCAGATTATGAGTCTGGTGGTCTGAGAACCACCAGACTCGCGGGGAGAGGCGGTGGCGGTCCAGCCACCGCCACACTGGCAGTCTGACCACCCTATTACAACTAGCCCGGTCGGACTGCCATTGCACAGCTGCAATCACCAGGGATCAAAGATCTCTGGTGGGGGAGCAGTAGTCTTGAGGTCACAATATACTAGGTAGGACCGTTGAGGTCCCGCTAAGCATATTAAGAGTTTCCTCTCTGCGACGGCTTTCATGTTGGTTCCTATTTCATCAGCACCGGCCTAAGTAATAGCCCCCTGTCTCTGCTCCTGGTCACGTGATCAGCAGACCACCCCGCATCTTTTATGTGGTGATCATAAACGTAGTTACTTACCAAGCAAAACAAGGCATAAAAACTATAAAGGTCCCACTCAAGAACTCAGCAGGTGAGAGAATAGCTCCCCACTCACACTCACGCAATACTTTCCGCAGTTCATTACGGGAGCAGATGTAGTACAAACAAGCACCCACTTCCCTTCATACAGGGCAGCTCACAAATGGCCCAATTATGAGTTAGGTCGTAATTCCTTTCCAGCCATAAACTCACACTTTCAGCCCAAAAGGAATTACATCTTCATAGGTTTCACTGCACCCGGAATTGCCAAGTGCGATACAATCCAAGTAGAGTTCCACCAGCGAGAAGCAAATGGAATATGTGCTTGGTAATTGTCCCGGTAAACATGAGAACAAATTTGAAAACTGGGGCAGTAACTATGCATCCTGCATGTAATTCCCCATTCCATACAAAATGCATGGCAAGGGCAATAACAATTCTGAAATGATAATCTCTGGTGCAGAATTACAACCCCACCTTTAACATGTAACTCATTAGTCATGACTAGGCCTACGGTGTACTCAATGTTTCTGTGGCTACATCCCACTTTGTTTCTGTGGCCACATCCCACCTAGCTTAATGTGTCAGCTCCAAGGAGCAAATGTTATACAAGAAGTATGGGCCATTTAAAGTCCATGGCTGGAAGAGGCTGCCTGCTCATACTTAACACCACCATGGCTCACACTGTTGACCACAAATTGCCCCTGCCTGCCAAGGCTGTGGTTTCTCTCACCTACTGGGTGAATATTTTGTTCTGAGTGACAGGTATGGGTGAGCAAACCATTCTGTCCTCACTTGAACCACTTACATCATTTGCCACAACTGGTTGTTAATCGAGTCATTGCGGTATGTATGAAGCATGAGGGCATACTGCGGCAGGCTTTATTTTTTAAACGTGGCATATTCTAAAAAAAAAAGGCAACTTGCAATAGCGTATTTTACAAGTACATTTTTCATTTTACAGAGCAGATAATTTGTACTTTACAGTTTGTTCTTCTTGCCACAAAAAATGATCGTGCTTCTTCAAATGGATTTATTGAGCTGATCTGACACATAGTTTATATAAAAGTAAAATCTTAACCCGATATACCTTCCCCAAAGTCTTTTACATCAGTAAAAAAAATTCGGGGATCATTTCAATTTTAGGCCTTTGTGTGTCCGGCTTCCGGTTTCTGGGCTTGACATCGAGAGCCTTCCCAGAGGCAAAGGAATTCGAGAACATACATAAATGTCACGTTAAACTGCCTAAGAAGCGGCAAGTCTGTAAAACAAGGGACTTTGCCTCTGGCGCATTTTATAATGCTTCTGGGCGTCTTTGAAAACACGACTTGGATTGCCGGTTTACAAGGCTTGCAGGTTAACACTTCGAACCAAAATATTGACTTCGCCTGGCATTTCCCTGCCACAGACCAAAACACGTTTTGCGAGCCCCGATCTGAATTGCACCAAGCAGCGAGTGGAAGGAATGTACGTCTTTAACTGCGGCTCAAGGTTTATATTGGTTTTTTTCTCATGGGCCAGTACGTCTCTTCACTTTAACTAACAAGTACAATATTTGTTTTGGACCTGGCTGGACATGGCCGAGCTATCTGAAATAGTATGCGCAGGATTTTTACGACTAGAATACGTCTACATGAAGTCATGAGGGTTCCCCCTGCCCTCCAACGCGCTCCCCACCCCGGGGATTTACCAAACATGTCATATGGCAGCGCAGAGTTCATGGCGCTCCTGAACTCTCTTTCCTCACATCAGTAGTTTGACACAACGTGACCTGTACTTAACATCGCCCACAAAAGACCTCCATAAAACACTAACAGAAGCGTTCAGTGCTCCCAAAAGACGCTTACATGGCCCTCAAAACAGTTTATAAATTCTCCCAGGACACAGGCAGGTTATACACTTACTTGCCATGAGCCCCCACAGGCTATCAAAAATCTGCTGTCTGACCCAAATAGCCTAAGGTGAACCTTTATATAGTGCTAACAAATACTTACATAGGACCACTTGCCGAAGTCCTAGAAGGCACTCATGGGTTGGGCAACAGGGTACACATATTTGGTAGAATGCATAACAGGACAAATGTGCTGGATTCTGCATTTTGGTAGTGGTATTGAATGCAACTGATTTCGGCAGTTGATTTCCTCAAAATTCCTTCATATTCTTTCTACATTTGGACCCTCCTCGGTATCCTGTGCAATTCTTGACCTAGAGGATTCATGGATATGTGGAGAGCTCAAGATTTCGGGATAGAACCTTCAGTATCTAATCAAACTGGTCTGACACAAGGGCCAGTTCTGATTGGCCAAAGAATGACCAATCTGAATTGTTGGAACAACTTTGTGTCTTAGGGCCTGATTTAACATTTTGCGACTAGGTACTCTGTCACACATGTGATGGATATGCTGTCTGCCTTATTACAGAAGCATTAGGATATCATGTACTGTAATAAGGCAGAGGGGATATTCCTCATGCTTTTGACAGTGTACCTCTCCACCAAACTCCAAATCACAACCAAATGAGAAAGTGGATTTACCAATATTGGTGGCTTATTACATCTGTACTGCATATCAGTACCTTAATATGTATTTACTTAATATATACTGCAAAATACAATTGCCCGTGTGTGCCTTGCAGTGTAGCATTACATTTTAATGTTGAATTCCTTTGTTGTATTTATACCAACTTAAAGACCACTAAAACCTTATTATTCCTGCTCAGTTCTACGCATTTCAAATGTACTGCAGCCATTTTATTTCGATTTCTACAGTTGCACATTGTACTTTACTGTGTTAGTAAAGTATAACCTCGGTCTATTGTTGGGACAGTGAAGCAAGGATTTAAGAAAAGAAAAGGGGGGGCCAATCGGCCCCCATGCACACATGGCTGGGCCCGGCCCCCCCTCTCTGGCCGATCCTTGGTTGGTTGGGCGTCCCGCCCTTGCCCCGGAAGCAGATTTGCGCTTCCAGGTCAAGGGGGCGGGACCGCAGCTTAGAAGGGGTTAAGAGCCTGGGGAGCGCGGGAAGCGGCCTCTTTGTGCCCGCGCTTCCCAGGCTCGCTCCTCGCCCCGCCGTGGGGCCGTTTAATTTTCCCCACCCACCATCCCCTTGTAGCAGAATTCTGGTGAGGACACTGGTAGGTATACGGTGTAGCGCTATGCAATGTCATAGGAGCAAATGTTTTCCTTCCTTAGGCTCTTTTCCCCGTTTACAGGCAAATGTAAATATGTATATGTTTTGGGATGTGTTTTGCTGTTGCATTGACTCTTTTTCCTTAGGCCTTTTCCCCTCTAAAATTAGTAATGTCGTATTTATTATGTGGATCTGGCGGTAAGGTCATAATCGGTGAGCAGCAATTTAAGGTCCTTAGGTGGGGGCTGCCCCATTCAGGAAAGGGGTCGCCCAGGGGGAGGGGCTAATGGTCTCTCCCAGAACTTCAGGGGCAGGATATCCGCTTGCTTGGGTGCGGGGGAGGGGAGTCAACGCTTTCCTCAGGCTGGTAGTCACCCCACACATACACTATGACGCTAAGGGCGCGAGTGTAAGGGCCCTCCTGTTATGGTTAAATGGAGTTCACAGAGCGCACAAGGGAAAATGGGGCCTTGTCGCGCATGCGCATCTCGGACGTGAGAGCGTAGCTGGGTAAAAGGATCTGACACCGGTTAGCGAACTTGCCGTAGGACCAGAAATTATTAAAAATGCAAATTGATATCAGGATGTTAGATTTGGTTAGGAACCACACTGTATTAGCTACTTGTTAAGGTTAGCCCATCATATCATGTCAATATAGATGTAAATCTAATGTTCTGAAGTTTGCATTTAATAATTGTGTAAATGTTTATTTTATTTAAAATTTTTAATTTTGTTTCATATTTTAATAAATACGGCCAGGGGGTCTCAGACCCCCTGCCATCCAAAGAATTATGTGTTGACTTGTTAAATGGGTAACGTAGTCTGTGTTAAGGCGGGGGGTGGCCGGCAGTCCCAGACCATGGTAGACAAGTCAGCTCTTGTTAGTGTTAACTGGTGCATATTGTCAAGAAGTTCTCATATTCCTTTCTACTGGAGGATCCTGACACCAGCTCATTAATTGCTGTCTCCAAAGGAATACAACCATGTGATCTTTGTCACCTGGTGCATTCCTTTTCAAGTGCAATGAGAGAAAATGTATACAATTGCACAAACATGTTACCAGTTTTAGCATTACATGCACCAATTGATTAAGGTTGGAATCTCTGGCCTGATTAAATGGCAATCGGCTTGCATTATTTTTGCTTGCCTATCAGCTGTGTTACATTAAATGTGTGTTAGACTGCTTGGCTATCCCGAGTGTTGTATTTTTCTGTTACCCTTAGGTATCTCATTATGAAGATGTTTACTGTTTTAGATTGACCTCTCAGAAGTTCCAGACCCTTTCTTGAATCTTCACATACGTCTGCGTGACACAGAGATATGAGATGCACCCTCCCATAGCTCTCAACACATCCTCAAATGTATGTAACGGACACACTTAATACCTACAGAACAGTTTTCATATCTACCAAAATCCTTTTTAAATATACCCCTCCATAGACCCAAAAAACAAACATGTAGCCCTCAGCCAAAATCTTATCATGGCTCTGCCAAACCCATGATATCACCTCTAAACTACTTTCAAATAATTGGCAACTGCTCATCATAAATCTCAAACAAGCCATTATACTTTCAAAAATTACACACAGAGTGCCCTGGGCATACTCTGCGGCCTAAAAGCAGACGCTTAAGATGTATTTCTTTTTCCCAAGAAAATTGAAAGAGAATGCAAGGCATGATTTTCTGTAGTAATTTCTTATTGCTTTCCCATCTTGAATTAGCAAAAGGGAGACTTGATTGAAATCAACACACATAAGAAAAGTTATAGTTAGCAATAACCTATAGAATATACTGGATATTTGAATGGTGAGAGGACACTGCGATGTTAATATTGACAGAGGACTTAGGTTGCAGAGCATGTGTGTGTACAAACCTCCTCATCCAGAAGTGCTGATGGAGGGGGCTCTCCCATCAAAAGTGTCCCACAACAACCTAACAGGGTTTGTTGAGGCATGAAAATAAATAAACTAGAGTTGTCACATCGCCACTGGTTGTTGTGCGGATATTTCTCTACCTTTATCTTTGGTGTACGAGTTAAAGTAAGAATCTTTAAAAAAATATATTGTTGCACATGCAGATTACAGGTGAAACAGAACGTACAGGTTCAAAATTCATGCAGCAAAGCCATCTCTCAGGTTACACGGATCTGGCTGTCAGGGATTTAGGCAGCAAAACTATTCCTCTTGTTACACAGTGCGTACTACATGAAAGGTTGAGTATTACATTGGTAATGAATAAGCTGTCCATGATCTGTCCAAAAATGAGCAAGGCTCTCGCAAAGAAGAGCGACTAGACCCTTTTAAGCTTGTTATGTATATTGATGCCTCTAGTCCAATTTTCCAATGTTCATTTTTGGATTTTTTATTTTTTCTGCCGGGAATATATTCTCTAAATCCCTAATCCCAAATATTATTTATCTAAAATCACCACTTACCAACAAATGTAAAGAAATTTTAGAATTATCAAACATTTTTTTGTCAGTATCAAAGTTTTTAATTTAAAAATTATTGAGTTTAAATTGCACATTACCATTGCAGGAAAATGCAAATTAATACATTCCCATAAACCCTAAAAAAACATGTAAATCTACAATCAGTCACCCACTGTATTCACACATTAACTAAATGTATCAGTAGAGATGCACTGTACACTATTTACCCTATTCTCAATCAAGTGGTCTCCATTTAAGATTATTAATGATTTCTAAATTCTTTCTGTGTGAAAACGTTTGTAGTGTAGAACATTTGATGTGCAAGAAACAGCCTTCAGAGTGAATAAGCCTGGTTTAAAAAATCGTAACACAGGACACATTTACTGATTTAAGACAAGGAGAGCTGAAAGCATACTTTGCACACAGACACAGTGACACATGAAACTGAGACAAATGTATCAGAAGCATCGTAATAGCGTGTTTTAAAATTCAAGATGAAGAAAACAGATATACTAGGCGATAATAAACAAGTTGCACTTATAAGAGATTCTTATGAAAATGACATTTATTAATGTTTACTGATGAAATTATGGAGGCCTAGTGTTTCTAATGCATTTTGTTAGAACATGTTATTCAGAAAAGTCAGTGCAAAAATGTATGGAAACTAGGTACAATCTTAAAATTTCACATAGTAATACCAGAGATTCCATAGTTTATGAAAAGTGAACACATTTTATAGTATGAACGGGATCACAATAAATAGGAATCAGGACGAGGTGGGTTCATGGTCATGGCTGGCCGGGGCCCTGAATACAACCCGCCTTTTACGTTGACATCCCAGCAGGGTGGACTGCCACGAAAAGATTCCTTTAAAAATCTGTTCATGGAATATAAATGGCCTTACGAGCAAACTCGAGGACAACGCTACCATTTCCTACTTTCGGGGTTTCGACATACTCTTACTACAAGAGACATGGCTTATGGCACCGCAGCACCTAGAAGGCTTTAAAACCCACCATATTCCAGCACATAAACTGAATCGTCCAGGAAGAGGGAGTGGCGGTCTTGCAGTCTATATATCAACAAAAAATGCAGTCACCTCCTGGGACCTTCCGGGCTCATCAAATCGCCTCCAATGTGTGGGAATCTCTCTCACTTTGAACAATGGCCAAAATTGGAGGTTAATCTTCATGAATGCCTACGTCCGCCCAAACACAGCATCCAGGAAATCCTTTGTAGACGAAGTAACAGCGTCAGTAGTAAGAGTGCAAACAGGTTTTCTAAACTCAGAAATCCTACTCACTGGTGACTTTAACATGTGGTTAATGTCAGTCCTTCAAAAAAATGAGGTCACCAAATCACATGATAGCATCTGGGTGATCCCACCGCAAGCCAAGCCTGGTTGGCACAAAGACGATCCACATGGAAGTTCTCTACAAGGAAACCTTGAAAATCTGGGCCTAAGAGCCTTAAATGGGCGTTATCCTGCTGACAAGCCACCTCGATTCTCCTATCTATCGAAAAAAGGCACTTCATTAATTGACTATACCTTCGTCAGCATTTCATTGCTCCATCAAGTAGCAGGATACTGTCTTGGAAACAGAACAGAAAGTGATCACTGCCCGCAAGAAATTATTCTGAGGACTTGCCTTACACAACACAAAAAGGTAAAGGACTTGCCATCTGAGAGCTTTACAATCAACCTCAAACGCATCAAATGCTCCTTTAAGAATCTTCAACTCATATCAGCAGAGGCTAAACAAATAATTGAGCGCCAAACGTGCCCGGACAACATATGTGCCAACTGGTCAACATTTGCTACTGAACTTACTGACAGATTCGCAAAACCAACAAAACACACAAGTCAAACTGATCAAAAGTATACGCCGCGCTCAAATTCTGAGATACTATCTGCAACAAGATCGATGAATCGCTTATGGCGGGCTTTAAAAACTGATCCAATGGATCCCATTAAAATAATAAAATTGAGAGAGGCCCGCAATCACCTCAAGAAAGCAAAACGTGAACTACGCACAAGTCAATGGAACCTGTTTTGGGCCAAACTGCAGCATGACATTAAAACAAACAACTCTGCCAGGTTTTGGCGCACAATCAATAGTGCATCTGGGCGCACATCCAAAGTTGCTTCCTCGAGCATTCTTGAAATAGAGTGGGTTGAATTTCTCTTTTCCCACTTTAATGACCAGGAACTGCTCACTAACCATCCAAATCCCCCTCCCATGGACACATTAACACAAACAGAGATTGTCCCGGAACCTCTCCTGAACACTTCAAACTCCTTAAAGAAGCTAGGCCACAAAATGACACCAACAAAAGAACGTCACTCGACCCAAAGCTGCGTCAATTTTGCGACAGTCCAGAAGGTCGAAATTGAAAAAATAATAAAAAAGGGACGCAAGGATGGCGCGCCTGGTCCAGGTGGAATTCCTCAAGCTCTGTTCAAGGAAGATGCAACTTTCTGGGCTGCGAAATTAAGCCCCCTTTTTAACACATGTCTGCAAAACAACACCATACCGCCCTCCTGGCGTGGATCCATCCTTGCACCAATCTCCAAAGGCGGGGACAAAAAATCCCCAGGGAATTACCGTCTCATCGCACTCATTGACAACGAAGCAAAGTATTTTGCGGGAGTGCTGCTCAACTCACTTAGGGCATGGTCTGATGAAAACTCTATAATTCCTCCAAATCAAACAGGTTTCACAATAAACACCGGTACCTCAGTCAATCTCATGACCCTTTCATGCTTAATTGACCAAGCAAAATTCTGCTCTTGTTCACTTTATATGGGGTTTATTGACTACCAAGCGGCCTTTGACAATGTCAACAGAAGTAAACTCTGGCAGAAGTTGTCCAGACTTAACATTCCAGAGGCCCTTCTAAGAGCCATACAACTCCTACACCAGGACACATGGGTTAGAATCAAGATCGGGGACGGCTCAAGATTGTCTCGCCCGATTCCGACGAAAAAAGGCCTCAAACAGGGTTGTGTCTTGGCCCCGACTCTTTTTAATCTATTCTTAGCTGACCTCCCTGAAGCTCTTAATAAGGTCAACTCCCACGCTCCCAAACTATCTGGCTTGCCGCTGACAAATCTATTATATGCTGATGACGTGGTACTGTTAAGCAAAACAAAGATCGGAATGCAAAGACTTCTGGATGCTACTTCCGACTACTCTAATGACAATGAGCTTCGCATCAACAACAGGAAGACGAAAATTTTAGCGGTGCACTCAAGGAAAGTCTAGAAACTGTCTTGGGCTTTGAATAATGAAAGCATTGTCGAATCAAATAGCCAAAGGTACCTTGGAGTCACTTTTAACAACAATGGAAAATACAAATCCCACCTAGAAGAGCAAAAAAGGAAGGGTACGGCACTCGCTTTCGCAATCGGACTAATTCAAAAGAAACTACAAGGCCCTACTCTTGCCCCCTCACTACAGGCGGCTCAGGCAAAAATCATTCCTACCTTAACTTACGGAAGCGAAGCATTAAAAGGATTGGATAGTGACCATCTAGATAAAATAATTACTAAGATCTACAGGTCTGTGTTCAAATTACCAAACCATACATCACCGGCACAAATTAGGTTGGAACTTGGCATCTGCAAACAACAATTGGCCAGAGCCATGTCTTTCCTCGTGTGCTGTCACAAATTGAGGTTATCAAAGGAGGGAAGTTTAGGATACCATTTGTGGGCCAGCATTGATAACAACTCATGGCGAGCAGGACATGAATACTGGTCAAACGGCTTAAAAACCCTGTGCCTAAATGACCTCTGGAACTTGCACGCTAGTCAGATGGAATTTAAAAGGCTAGCGAAAATCAGCACCAAACAATTATCAATAGTGGAAGACAAAGCCAGCCTTGCAAAAAGAAGTCATGGGTGGATGACCCTTCAATCCTATGCCTTGCTAATCCCACAGCCGTACCTTACTATATCGTTCAGTGCTCGGACGAAACTACGTTTTTTAAAACTGAGACTGGGAGTTATTAACCTGTTGACTCATTGGCCAAAATGGAAAAGAGAACATGGAAAAGTTCAATGCCGACTTTGTGGGACCCACAAAGAAGACATTATACACATCATATGCCTGTGCCCTCTACTATTGACAGAGAGACGGGCCCTACTAAAGCATCATTGGAATAGAAACATGATTAGAAGCTGTAGAGCAGCAGTTTTGGCCTGTTTCGACCCTAGGAACACTAAATTAAATTGTGCCCTAGTAAGATTCATGGAGCGCGCTGCAAAAAAACTTGCTGAGCTGCCCAGAGTTTGCGATCCCCCATTGGAATAATGCTGCCAAATTTTACTTGCTGTTGCTGGCTTTTTATGAATATGACTTTTTAAAATGGAAGTTTCATTTGTTTATCATCTATACATACTGATTTTTAATGAATTTAACATTCTAAATGCAATCTTGAACTTTTTAAATGTTTTGTACTTGCAATGGTTTATTTTTAAATCACGCAATAAAGATTATTATTATTATTATTATAGTATGAACTTAGAAAATGATACACTTATATGAATTTTGTAAGAAGTTGTGGTAGCAGCATATTTCTAACATTAGCTATTTCCATGTAATAACCTTTGGTGAAAGTTCTAAATTTTCTCAATTTGATTTGTTTTATTACACTATATTTGATAATAATTTAGTGTCATTTAAAACATGTGATGGTAACATAAAGGCTTTTTCAAAACCCATTTTTCTAATGCTGACCTTCCCTCTCCCCCAATACAATGGACCATTTACAACTAGTGAAATGTTGCTTTATTTGTTCTGCACATGTATATATATAGACATTCCTAATGTTTCTTCAATGTTCACAGCAATATTTTCCTGTAGGAACAGGATTTCAGCTGTTGCTATAGATGGATATTTTGTATTTCTTTTTCACCGATATTAGGCCTATGTGGACTCTCAAATCTTTCATTTCTCATGACCAGCATGGCAAAGCATCTCACGGTTGCAAGTTTCCTAGGTGACATTAGGTGAATTTGAGCGTATTACAGTCTTGCGATGGTGGTGTGATGCTATATCACTGGAATTTGCTAGAGACGTTATAAAAGAAGAAACCCTAAAGTAGGGCCAATACCATACTTTTTCTTTTCCCCTTGTTTTGAGTCTGTAATACAATAACCTAATTAATCTAATACCTGACTGAGTCTATTATTGAGTCTTGTTGGTTATTCCATTTAGAATGTGCTATTTTACAAATGTCTTAAATGTGTTATAGCGAGAATCAGCAAGCTCTGTCAGAACATAAACTATTACTTCTCTTGTTCCGTGTTGTTATTACAGAGCTTTTGGTTTGCATAATTCTTGCTCAACAGTACTTTATCTGGAGGTTGGGTCTTCCCGTTGCTATTCTTTATTTCTACAGCGTGGTTTTAAGAGTGATGTACCTAAATCTGATATCAAATTTGTGAGTTGGCTGTCAAATAGTTTACAGCTATTGTGGTGTGTTGGCTACCCAAAATTCCCCCCCTCCAATTGGCGGAGAAAGATTAATCAGAGGATCATTGCCTCTGTGTAAAATAGGAATACTGTAGATTGTCTAATCATAATGAGCCCAGTATGGTTAGAGTAAAAAGAAGAGTAAGTGTATAAGTGTATAATAAACATTTTATAATAAACATTTTTTTTCTGTTTGAACTTGTTTTACAGCCCTGAAAAAGTACTAGGCATGTATGCCACGTAGGAGAAAAACATGTGCTGGCTGTGACTCCTTTAAACTTAAAATAACAAGAATAAAGAATTTCAGTAAGCAACCTGTTTCTCAACTTGTATTTACTAAAAGATTATAATGCGGGTTCTGATTGTTTGTCCACACTATATAATTAAGGCATGGCACCAATAAGAAAAATGTCGAAAGCATGGACCCATTTAACCTTTGGTTATTTAAACTTTCTTGCAGGTGGGAGCCATACTAACTTGAGCATGCCTAGGCACCTATGATAAAATGACATATCCTGTCTAGTAAGGCAATTGTTAGCACACTGTATCTGGAGACCTACCCTTCTACTGCTACTTATCATATAAATACTTTATTTCAAGGTGTCTAACAGAAGTAATTTAAAGCCTCTCATAGCACTATCACCATTTTGCATGTTATTTTATCAACTGTGCCCACAAAACATTGACCTTTGTTTAATTGTTCCTCTTACTCAAGCAATTCTCAAGATAACAACTGTTAAAAACCTAACGGACTCTTAATATTGATAGTCTTCTGGGAAGAAGGTGTGTCTTCTTCAAAATATCACTCTATCTCACTTTTCTTCAATCCATCAATATCCACTTAAATCAATTGATGCACAATTATATACACTGCTTATATTTTTAGTGACCAAACCGGAGTTACAAATGCATCGAAAAGAGTTTATTAATACTAAGAGCTACACTGTAGCAGAAGGCAGGCATGCAGGAAGTTCTCCACAGGCAACACCATTTCAACTACCACATATCAGAATAAAACATCCCATAAGTCCCATGTCATCACATTCTCATAGTTCTTTGAAGAAAGACAAGGGGAATGGCTCAGGACCATGGGTATCAAGTATTTTTTATGGAAACAAGTGATCCTTAGCATATGAGAATAAGACTGTGCCCTACTGTAACCCTAATGTTTCGGTTATGTGTTGTATCCTCACATTAAACGACTTACCGGATCAATAAAAATTCCCTGTCCGGCTGGACAAGGGATTGTGAGCTATATAGCAGCCCATTGTGGTCTATATAATACCTTTGTTTACTCTTATTCTCATATGCTAAGGACCACTTGTTCCTTTATAAATCACATTCTCATAGGCAATACTTATTTCAAAAGATTTCACATAAATAGTAAATATTACACATTTTGCCTTCTCCCAGAATAACACAAAAAACAGCAGATAAGAAGAAAGATAAAGCGAACACACTGATAATGCTCGATAGCACAGACACCACCAACACAACATAACCTAATCAAACAAAATGTAAAAAAACAAGAAACCTTCAGATATTGGCTTAATTATTGTTCTAGAACTCTTTCATCAACTTTTAACCTGAGATGGATTGTCATCCTTTTCAATTCCACTAGTTGTTTTACACTTATTCTTCAGTGCCAGCTTGCCTGAAACATTTTTCAAACTCATCACAGTCATCACGTATGTTGCTAACCTTAATAACTTTTGCCAGATTCCACCTAAGTCCGCAACTAACTTTAACAGCATTACCACGGACTGTCTTTACTCTGACAGGATTACTGAATTTACTCCTCCCTTTCTGCGCATGGACAGCAGACTTAATACAAAACAAATCACCAATTTCAATAGAGACCAATTTTACACTTTTATTTTTCCCATACCAGTTTTTCAGTTTTTCTTGTGTGAATCCTAAATTGTTCCTCACCAAGAGCATCAAATGCTCCACAACATACTCACTTCTCATCCATCTGAACATCCATGTAGGACCGCAGCTGGTATTAGTCTTCCTGCCTCTCAGAATGTTGAAAGGGAACATTTTTATTGTAAAGTGCGGTGTGGTCCTATAGAACCACAGCATGCTGCACACAGCTTTTACTACATCAAGATTTTCACTTTTTGCCCACCTGATGCACTCACCCACCACCCTGTTCATCCTTTCTACAAGGCCATTGGTTTGTGAGTGATACATGGAACTCCTCAGGTGCTTGACAGAACATGACTGAAGAAAAGACTGAAATTCTTTACTAATAAACCATTATCAGAGACAAGATACCAGGTAGCCCATCCCTCAAAAATACTTCTCTAAGAAAATCAACAATAGTAGTTGCCTGACAAAATGCCTGGTAGGAGAGCTGTACACTGTTAACCCATACCGCTGGGGAGGAGCTACACCTCACGCCACCACCTCTTGAACTCTGCCGGATTTGCGCATGAAAGCGCGCTGCGGTCGAGAGAGACTGTACTTGCCTGACAAAATGCCGGGGAGGAGAGCTGTGCACTGTTGACCCGCACTACTGGGGAAGAACTACACCTCCTGCCACCCCAATGCACTCTGCTGGATTTGTGCATAAAAGCACGCCGCGGTCCCGAGAGACTGTACTTGCCTGACAAAATGCATGGGAGGAAAGCCATGCACTACTGATCTGCACCTCAGGGGAGGAGCTACACCTCCCGCCACCCCCTGCTGCATTCTGCCAGATTTGCGCATAAAAGCGCACTGCTATCCCGAGAGACTGCACTTGCCTGACAAAACGCCTGGGAGGACAGCTGTCCACTGTTGAACCGCAACACTGGGGAGGTACTACACCTCCCACCACTCACTGCTACACTCTGCCAGATTTGTGCATAAAAGCACGCCGTGGTTCCGTGGCATGCGACACATGCGGGTACATGCCTGGGCAAGCCCAGGTCAAGGGCAGGCCTGTCCATGCCCATCTAACGCCTGGAATCCCAGATATAATTCAACCCTGGATTAATGAGAGGAAAGAAGAAGACAAACCTGCAAGCCTCAATGGGGGTAACAAAAACATCTATAGACTCTTTTTTAGTGAAAGTGACAATCATTGCAAAGGAGATTGCTCTGACTGAATAAAGACTCTCATAGGGAGGCAGGTCTGGCGAGAATTGGCCCCTTGTGATGTCTGTCTTGAAATGGCCCTCTTCTTTGCAATATGCACACTGATTAGGCCCATACGGAAAACACTGTTGAGAAGACTCGTTCCTTTGCGAGTTTCTCGAATATTGCTGAGATTGCTGATAATCGCGCTGAGCATTAGTACGGGGTGGATAAGCTTGTTGTCGAAGAACTTTAGTCTTCAATTCCTTAGTCTTCTTATCCGCTTTCTCTAACTCATCTTTGCGCCTATTTTCATAGTACTGGGCCGTAGCTAAAATCTGCGCTGACGTGGAAACAGCCCAAGAACTCTCAGAATCCTTCAACTTAGTGCACAACTCAGGAAGCAGATTATGCACAAATTTATCGACCAACAATCTCTGGCCACCCTCAGTAGCATATCCTGGCCACTATGATCTACAAAGGTCTCTTCAAACTGCGTGAAAAAGTCGGACACAGTCTCGTCTTTCTTCTGCTTACATGCAGACAACTTGTCCCAATTAACATGCACTTCAGGCATCAAAGTCTTCATGTAATTAATAATTCTACCAGGGAGTTAAGTAATAAGATCTTCAGGCTTAGCACCTCCTACTTGTCCATCATTTGCAGCAACAATATTAACCCATGTATCACCCAGCTCTTGATCATGATCCGTATGTCGAATCGTACTCCAAATAGGCTGTGGGACAACATTACCAAACAACATATCTATGTCCGCTAAATTCATGATACCCGAACCCACAGTTTGAGTGAGCTCTTTATAATATCCTGCCAGATTTTTTCACGGATCAGGTAAAGACTACTTAAGCGCTAGGACTTCAGCACGCTTCCAAGGAACATGTACCCATACTCGCTGAAAGTGCAGAAGAATAGGCGGATTGACATTAGGATCACCAGCTCTCCGAACTAGAGGAACCTCTCGCATCGGATATTGACGCGCTGCTTTCCTAACTAACGAATCAGGCTCAAACAATCGCTCAGAAGGAGTGTTATTACGGAATGACAACAACGTCGCAACTGCTCTCTCAATGTCGAGGAGACTCACAATGGTCCCTTTCGCAAACTCAGAACGTATACGGTACAACTCAGTAGGAGCTTGCCCTACTTCGTCAACCCATTGTTCATGGAGGAACACACACACCATCTCAAAAACGTACCGTTGCTTTGGTGCTTTCCATTGACAGAAGACATCCATAATACCCTCAAGATCATACTGGGAAGTATACGTAACCCATCTACGGGCCATGTGATCCAAATCTGTACGCTCATCTGTATCAGGCAACTGACTACGTGATTGTCTACGCTCAGTCACAGGGGACATACCCAATTGTCCCAACAAAGGAGAAAGGAAACCAGAAAAAGCAGCAGTCATTCGCTGTCTAGTAGAAGGAGAAGATGGAAGAATAAGGGAAGACGGAACAATAGTAGAAGAATCCAAAGTCGGAAAAGAAGGAGTATTATAGACAGGCGTAGGAGTAGCAGACAAAGGGGAAGGCAAAGTTGGCGGCCCCTGAGGAGGCTGCGCCAAAGGAACAGTAGCCAACGGAAGAAGAGGTGGCTGTGGAGGAATTACAGGTGGCACAACAACTGGAGGTTGCACACCCACAACTGGTGGCGGTGGTGCCGTAGCATTCTGTGCATAAGGGTGTGGCGAACTCAATAGATGCAACATTAAAGGATCTTTCGCAAGATCTTTCTTTTCTTCCTGCTCTTTAAGCGGCAAAACTGGGTAGCATCTATCTACCGCTAATTTCTTCACCCTAAGCATCTGTTCGCTCTCTTGCTCTTCCTCATTATCCCTATACGCAATAGCAGCTTGCACTATTGACATATCTTGTTCTCGTTTATTCTTCTTCGCTAATTTAATTTCTTTCTGTTTGGCTTCTTTGCGCCATATGCGGAAAGAGTCAAACATTGCCGGCCGGGCTTTCTTTTTGAACAGCTTCACTTCGAGATTGTCTAAAATCTCAGTTTCAAAACTACCGTAACGGGGCCACTGTAGGACACTGTCTTTTCTCGTACATTTTACCCAGATCTCATTATAACTAATAGGGCCCACACCATGCTTCACGTATAATTCATATGTAGAAGTTCCAATTGGAGGAACCGGACACGAATCCTCTAACCGGGAATCCTTAGAACAACCACAACCAAATATTTTTCCAAGTCTGCTAAGACCAGGCATCTTGCTCATTAGTCTAGCTTCCAACTACAAGGGAAATCTCAAAACGATAGTCTCGCGAATACACGAGTCCCTTGGCTTTGGGGCCTGCACGTACCAAATCAAAGCGATCCACTAAAGGGATACCAAAACAAACTAAGGACTAGGAGACGCTCCAATCATACCTAACTGAAATGTCGATGGCGTCACCAGAAGACCCGTCAATCGTCTCGCTCTACAAACGTCTAAGGCTCCAAGACAGGGCGACAGTCAGGGCAGCAGTCCTTTGTAGCTGTCGGAAGGCGGGGAACCTCGCAGCAAAGACTTTCGGACCACGACGACATACAGGGGTCGATGAAGTGGTTGGCCTTCCTCCAGAATTTTCACACGAAGCTCTCCACGATCTTCGGGCTCTGACCGGTACCGCTGAAGTTGCCCCACGTTGGGCGCTAACTGAAGGACCGGGTTTTAGAACCCAGCGGCGTCAGGGAAAACGCCTGATCCCTTCGAGTTCCCCTGCCTTGGCAAACAGAGACACAGGACACTTCTCAATGACGTCAAAGACCAAATTTTATTGGCTGCAACCAGGAACAGAGGTCTACGAAGCACAACACGGGTGGTTCACTAGAGACTGCACAAATTCAATGAGCGGAGCATGGTCTTTTATGCCAAAAATCAAGCCTCAGGCAACATTCCAAATTAGCATTGGGTTCATACAAACTGACCAATAGAAACATGACATTTTAAAAGTAGCGTATGACGACAAACCACTTTATGTTGTGCAGCTCACCAGAAATGACCAAGCACATTCCATTATCCTGTTCAGTCAGGCCGCACAAACCCATCATAAAACCCAACCCAAATCAGTGATTATGTCGTAAAGGAAGGAGCAGAAACAGATTGGAAACAAGATAGAAAGGTGGGTGCAGTGTGCTGTAAACTTCAGCATGTCCTGCTCTTTGTTTTTTATCTGACCAGCTGCTTAACAAGGAACTGGCTCAGCGTGGTCAGCCTCAGGCAAGGGAGTCAGTTCGGCAGGTCATTCAGAAGTCAGCTAAGGTGTACGTGTCCCAAAGACTCATTCGGCCGCAGTCATCGTCCTATGTGAGGGCAACCACAAAAAATGGCTGCCACACACAAAATGGAACCAGAAGGTTCAAATGAAATCCCTGAATACGTAGTGTTCTCATTGATCGATTAATGCAAAAACACTCGTACACACTACACTCGTGATTTGCGGTCTGCTGACACCAAAATTGTCTATTTGCGACGATCTTTATTGAACGGGTTCAGAACCACCGAACCTCACCCACAAACTACGGAACTACAACTCGAGCGACAGATTTTGACAAGACCCAGCGTGCCTGCTTTCTAACAGCCCGATCCACAGTCCCTGCAGAGCTGAGACCCGTGGAGGCGACCGGAAGCGTGGGGCCCGCCATCTTGGAAAGACCACGAGGCGCTGACCGTGCAGCTCCCGAGGCACCCTCGAAGCTGTGCATTGGGGTTTGAGAAGCCCCAGCCCTGAGCATCTCTTGCACCGACGCTCACCCCTCTACAGTCACCGAGTGCTGCGTGGGGCCCTTCTGCATTTTTTGGCTCAACGCGCTGGTCCGGTCACTTGCCCATTGGCTAGTGGCCCCAGTACCGACGAACCATGAAATCTAACTTGTGAGTCTAGTTGCTCCAGACTTGCCCTCACTCCCCTGAAAATGAGCACCCGCTCTGACCCTCCTAATCCGAGTATTAAGCCATCTTCGAATCCTGCATGGGTTGCGCTTGCCAAGGGTTGTTTGCTCCAATCCGGAAGCCGACACCGCCGACAGCGAGAGCCTTTGTGGGACAGCTCGTGATCCACTCCTGGACATCCTCGGTGCCCCAGAGTCCACGTGGCAGCGGAGAGAAACTTCACGACAACGACCTGAAAGCGCCCGACATTGCCTGGTTCCTTCCTGGTTCCACCCTGGTCACTGCTGAGTGACCCAGACTCTGTCCCCTCTGCTTTCAGATTATCTGTATCTTCGATCCACCCTTGGATCACACCGGATACTTCTCTTCTCGACGCCTGCAGCATCTTCATCTTCAGGCACCATCAACCTGCGTGACGAAACCCGACACTACTTCGCACCTGTGCACCCGCTTCCTGTGGGTGAGGTAACTCAGCAACGCCGGTGTTCCTACATTGGTACACACCTATAGTGTATGTGTCTAAAGTTTCTTCCTTCTAGGTTAAGCGGAAGTCTCCTTTCACAGTAACTTTATAACTTTTACGGACCATTGACATTACATTTGTGCATGTGTGTGCTTTAAGCGCTGCACCCGAATCCCGCGGGCTTTTCCCGACTTCAGCATTGCTTGTCCTGACTACTCCCAGCGATTCCCTAGGCCCTAGGCCTAACCACTGTTCAATTGGTAACTCTTATACCACTTTTTTAATATATGGTTTGCGTGGCCCCTGGGCCTCATCCATAATTGTGCAACTTCTATATGTTTAACTGTGCTTTTGTTTAAACGCTTGTGCTTCTAGACTCATAACGAGTATAGAGGATTATTCTAGTAATAAATACATATATTTATATAATATATAACTTGTGTGGTGTCCTTTCATTTTATATTACAGGATTGTGATTGGTAAAACAGCTTGCTTAACATGACCTCTTGAGTTAAGCCTTTAAGCCTGCTTAGTCCATGCTACCCTTAGGATAGCTTGTCTGTAAGGTTGACTTACAACCATCACCATAAGGGATTGTTTGGACTGATACAAGGTGCCCCCAGAATTGGAGACATCATATATCAGGCCAACTTCTCACAACTCCCATCTATTTTATGCAGCAACAATCCTCCAGCATCCTTTCCCACCATAAGCTTGTATATCAAAGGGAGGGTAACGTACCATGCTTCCTCAACATCTTCCCTACTAACCGGGAGAAGTAATAGCAATATGTGACACAATAAGCATCCCCACTGAATCTAATGTTTGGGAATGCCAACCCTCCCCTTGCCTGTGGGAGTGTCAGATATTTTAAGGAGTGCCTAACTTTCACGTACTGCCAGGTGAAGTTTGAGAATGTGGCCACCAGTGATTTCATAATATACTCGTCAATCATAAGGAGAATAGACCAAAACAGGTACATAATTTTTGGGCGCATAGTAATTTTTAGAACATTTCCCCTTCCAATAATAGATAAATGCAAGCCATCGATCCTTTTAAGATGTGAGGAGATTATCTTTACTACTGGATCAAAATTGATCTTGGATATTGTATTAACTGCTGGACTGATACATACCCCGAAATAAACAGCACTCTCTGAACACCAAGGATCACTCATGTTGATGTTCTCTGTGCAAACTATAAGGGTCTTGCTTTAATTCAACAGACATCCTGATCCCAGCCCAAATTCCTTGGCAATAACGGTAGCTTATCTGATTGTGCTGACCGGGTCCATAGTTAAAATAGCTAGATTGTCTGCATAGCCTGCATAGCTAGTATTTTAGTCTTGAAACCATTAGGGAGGATGGGCTTGATATCTTGACACCCAAGCAATCCTTCTATCAGAGGGTTTATGTATAGGGCAAACAGTTTTGGCGAGCAGGGACATCCCTGTCTCGTCCCTCTTGATATATGGATGTTGTCCGAATTACCGCCCATTAGTTGTATTCGTGCCTTTGGATCCGAGTACATTGCCTTTATTGCTCGGATAGTTCTAGGCCCAAACCCTTTCTGCTTGAATATTCCCCATAGATAGCTCCAGCCCACCCGATCAAACGCTTTTTCATCGTCCAGGTGGATCATGGCCATCCGGCCCCCCGTGCGGCCTGTATATCGAATAGCGTGATGGTCCACCAGATATGTTCTGTCTTCCCCTGTCCAGGGATAAACCCATGCTGCCACAGTGAGACCAAACGGCCTATGACCCTCCCCAACCTCTTAGCTAATAGTTTTGAATATAATTTTGTATCCCCGTTGATCAGGGAAAAAGGTCTTTATGATGATGGGTTATCTGTTGGTTTACCTTTTTTGTGGAATACTATTATATTATTTGTCCCTTTCCAAGATTCAGGAACTTTGCCATTATGTTGAATTCCAACAAATAAGTCTAATAATATAGATGCGATTACAGTTTGTATACATTTATAAACTTCCAATGATATACCATCAGGGACAGCTGCCTTTCCTGATGGTAGCACCTGTAGAGCTGCTATTACTTCCGCTATCATCACACTATCATCAACAAAGACAGAAAAGAGCAAAGGGGTGGAGGTATAGCAATCATACACAAGAGCAACATTGCCATTGTGGAAATGGACACCTTCAATTACAGCACCATTGAATGTTCTACCGCCAACATCAAGACAAATGACAATAGAGCAATACTCTGCCATCTTCTATACTATCTCCCAGGCAACACCTCTGCATTCGGGGAACACTTTTCCGACCTCATTGCTCACTGCTCACTCGGTGACTCAAACAACCTAATTCCAGGAGACCTCAACCTATGTTGAAATGATGTTAACAACTCACTAAGTCAAACCCTTAACAATTTCCTTCTAGACAATAATCTTACCCAATTCTGCTCAGTAGAAATGCACAATAAAGGAGCAACCTTAGATGCCATTATCGCTCAACGTGACACAGTCACAATCAACCATATCCTCCCTGTGGACTGGTCATCCCATTCCACATCAACCGAAAGGTTATATTCCAGCCCCCTAGCAAGACCCCCCAAATGATCTAGAAGTCTTACTCAGATTCCCATAGACGTCCTAGAGGAAAGGATATGCTCGATCCTCCCCATCGCCTCTGATCTCCTTTCTACAACTGAACTCACTTCACACTACAACTCGAACATGACGTCCATTCTTGATCAATTAGCCCCCTTGAAATTAAAAAAACCCAGGAATATTCGATTGAGGTCATGGTTTAACACTGACATCAACTCCGAAAGGAGACACCTAAGAGCCACACAGAGACTCTGGAGAAGCAACCACTCTACTATCCTCCGGGATCAACTCAAAGTAGTTTGCAGGAAGTATAAAAAACACATCCAGAACAAAAAAAACTTGTTGGACAATGCAAAAAAAAGGCACAGGGAGCTCTTTCACATCATCAGACAACAAACCTCCAAGCCCACTACCTCCTCAGTGCAGGCTTCCAAAGAGCTATGCGACAACTTCGACAACTTCTTTGAGGACAAGACTAACAAGATTGAGCTCTCATTGAACAACAACATCACCCCCCTCCTGCAAGAGCATCTTGCCTGGGACCAATGACAACGCATCCAAGCCCCCTATAAAACCCTGGAAATCTTTGAACTCGATACAGGAAGCTGAGATAGTCAAATTGATCGCCACATCCAATCACTCCTCCCACACTCTAGATTCTCTACCTCCACAACTGACCAAAAAGCTGAAACTCTCCATTGCTCCGCTCTGGTGCAAGATCATTAACAGCTCCCTGAGAACCGGAGTCATTCCAGACTGCCTCAAAGTCGGTCAAGTCACGCCACTGCTGAAAAAACCTGGCCTAGACACAAAAGATATGAAAAATTTCAGACCAGTTTCTAACTTACCTCTCCTATTCAAAACCCTGGAAAAATGCGTGCTCCTTCAACTAACTCGTCAAGGGACTTAATTAAGAAGGTAGTCAGTCTTAGTTATGAGTTGTACATATGTAACACACTCAGAAGTATCCACAGGATATCAAACTTAGTACACAGTTGAAATAAATCAGTGGAAGGTAAAAATAGAACACACAGAGGAGGAAAATATATTCAGAAAAATGAATATTTACTCATGGAACATAAGGTTGGGGAGACAAATTCAAAAAGTGAATTAAAGCAATAGTTATGAACAGAGATAAGCAATACTTTCTCTACAGTTCACAACTGAAAACATCAACTCCTGTTGGATTTAGCAGACAACCAAAATTAATTAATAAAGAATGGTCGTGTGTTTGTGCCAAAGAATTGCTACTGGAGATGATGGAAGTGTCGACGTTTCGGTCTAGAGGGCAATCGTCATGTAGACCATCATCAGGACAGAATATTTCATTGCTGAAAATACTCCCTACATTAAAACAATGAATGCAAATTACTAATAAGGCATGTTAAAAGTTACTAAAATCATACATACATAAAAAACTCCATGTGTCAGGTAATAACTTCATGTCTAATCTATACAAAACAAAATACCCCTTCCTGGTAATGTTTTGGAAAAACAATCATTAGACAAACGTGAACTGTAGAGAAATTATTGCTTATCTCTGTATCACTCTAGACCCGAACCTGGACATGACCAAACACATAAAGAACTCCGCCAAGAGCGCCTTTCTGAACCTGAAGCTACTGAACAAAATAAAACATTTCATTCCATCCAAGGACCTCAAACAAGCCACCCAGGCATTGATGTTATCTAGATTAGACAATGGAATAGCTACTCTCACAGGAACATTAAAAGCACACCTTGCTCTCCTCAAAACAACTCTCAACGCAGCAGCCAGAATGGTCACAGGAGTGAAGAAATTTGACCACATCTTACACGCACTCAGAGAACTAAAATGGCTCCCAGTTGAAATGTGTGCTAGTTTCAGAACAGCCTGCCTCACACACAAAGCCCTTCACACAGACAAACCTGAATACCTGGCTTCCAAGATAAAAAAAGCCGGCCAGACCAGGACCCTCAGAAACTCGAACACACCTCTACTCATCCCACTGGAAGCTAGCAAAGAAAAAACTGCGGCCTGTTCCTTCGCGGGTAAAGCACCCAAAATCTGGAACTCTATTCCCCCACACATCAGAACTATTACATTCTTTTCAAAATGAAAAGGTCAGCTCAAAAACCTACTCCTAGATCGCTCCCTAGCTAAGGGACAGGAGCCTCAGAAGCGCTAAAACATTACTCCCTGGAAGAGGAGTTACGCCCAATGACTATGACACTCGTGAAGGCAGTCCAAGTTTCCAATGCCCCTTGGTTACACAATCCGCTGAAACCCTCCGTCCATGTTCTTTACTATCATTATTTCACTTTGTGATCTTTTGCAGTACCTCTGTTGTAAAGCGCTCCGATACCCTCAGGTCTGGCAACGCTATATGAAACTTCAGAATAAATAAATAAATAAATACTTCCTCTAATGTGAGGTCCCTATCTAGTTCCTCCTTTGCCTGGCTATCTAGCTGGGGGCCTAATTCCGCTCCCTCTAGCCTGCCCAGATCTACGTGCTCCTCTTCTTTATAGAGTAGCTGATAATACACCTGAAATACCTGGAGTATATCTTTAGACTGTGTATGTTCGGTTGTCCTTTCGTATGACTGTTATTCGGTTTCTAATACTTTTTTGCATTATTGGAGCACTAATAGTTTCCCAGCTTGCTCTCCAGTTTCATATGATTTACCACGCTACTCTTGGTATTCTTCCGCTGCTTTCTGTGCTAACCGTTTATTTAGATAGTTTTTATGGACAAAATCCTGTGCTGTAGATCTATCCCCTCCTCCCCCTGGGTAATTGCTGCTGTGTGCAGCTCTTCTGCCCTTATTAATTCGCCTAATAGCCTGTCGTTCTCGATCTGGGCCTCTTTTCTTTGCCTTGCAACAAAGCTGATCGTTTCCCCCCTAAGAGTGGCTTTAAATGCATCCCAGACTGCATTTCCGCTGGCGCTATACTGGTTGTTATCTAAAAAATCCTGCGCCCATTTCTGCAAATGTTCTATATATACCTTATTAACCAGAAGCTTTCTATCCAGTGTCCAATTATAATATATCTTTTTGGGGGTATCAGCATCAATTTCCAGCAATAGTAGATTGTGATCAGAGATCACTTTCGGAAGTTTTTTGATCCCCACTGTACTGATCAAGGTTGATGAAGCAAGGAAATAATCAAGCTTAGTATATTTTTTGTGTGTGTGCAAGAATAATCCTTATAACATGCCTTATTTGGTTGCTCATTTCCCCAGATGTCTACAAAACCATGGCTAGTAATAAGAGAGGTCAGTGCACTATATACTTTGGGCTTTCGCCCCATATAGCTGTTCTTGTTACTCAGATCGGCAGATATATTAAAATCACTGCATATAATTAAGGGGCAGGACCATGTTGCAAGCTCAACTTCCAGATGCTCAAAGTTCTCAGGATCATCTGGGTTTGTACCGTATATTGTGCATATCGTATAGCCTATTTTGAGCTGCACCACAGCCCAATGGCCTAATGCATCTATTGCTTTACACTTATTCCCTCCTAAAGCAGTGTTTGGATGCTGGAGGTTTGGAATGCACAGGCCAGCAGATTTTACCCTCTTATATTCAACAAATTTATTTTCCCCCAGGGGATATGTGTTCCTTGTATACATACAACATCAAAAAGGTTCATCCTAACAGATTTGTCAAACTGTTGTCTCTTATTCCACTCGTTTAATCCTCCTACATTTATTAAACACATATTAGGTTTTCCCATTCATATTTGTTTTCTTGTACCATCTAAGCCCACTACTATGTTTTATCGGTCCGTTTTGCAAAATCCTCTAGTGCTAATCTTATTGATGCCGTGTATTTATTTTTCCCCCTTTGTCCCCACCCTTCCCCCCACCTTTGTACCCTACTCTGACCCTATCGCCTCCCCCCCTCCTCCCCGAGATCCGCGCTCCCTGCTACCCTGCCCCACCACCATCCGAGTGAAGCGCTCAGACCTAGGTCTGTGCATAGGATGAGCGCAGCATGTGTGGCAGGGCTGATCCTGTTACTGTGTTTTGAAATGCTTTCCCCGTGAGATCCTAATATTTCATAAGACTAAACATATCTTATATCTTAAATCTTATATTTGGTAACTGTCCCTGTATTTTATATATATATATATATATATATATATATATATATATATATATATATATATATATATATATATATATATATATATATATATATATATTCACTGAAAAAACCATAGGTTTCACACCAGTTATAGTTAGGAATTAGCATTTAAAAAACCTATCAAATTCACTGAAAAAACCATAGGTTTCACACCAGTTATAGTTAGCTGGAAATTTTACTGATATAAAACCATTGAAATTCCCACGTTATAGTTAGTCGGACTCACTATAACTTGCGCGTGCAATGCACTGCTGATGACATCACATATTACATCACTCATGACATGGTCAGTGACATCACTCATGACATCACTGATGACATCTTAAATGACATCACTGATGACATCGTCCAGTGAATGTGTATGTTTCTGAAAAATAAATATATTTTATATATGTATATGTTAAGGTCGATGGAAGAATAAATGTTTAAATAAGTGTCTAAATGGATGTTTTTAAAAAAATAATTGATTGGTTAACTGGCTTATTAGGTGTATCTTAGTGAATACATATATTAGCGAGTAATGTTTAAATATTTAAATATATGTATCAGTGTTTTACTTTGTGTACAAGTGGCTGCATGGGTTGGTGAGTAGCTACATGTGTGTGTATATGGGTTATTAGATGTTTTTTTAGTATCAGTATGAGTGTCTGTATGATTTGGTGGGGTGTTACTTACCACATAGATGCATGAATGCAAAACTCATTATTTATATGTGTTTTGAAGACAGCATATGTGCAGGACTGTATGGGTGGATGAGTGTGTATATGTGTGTGTTAGTGAGTGAATGCCTCTCTCACTAGTGTCTTTATGAGTAACTACATATGTTTTAATCTTGTATATATGAGCATTGATGTATATAAGTAAGTATATGTGAGAGTGAGAGATTGAAAGAGTTCCTGTTTAAATAAGTATGTGTTTCTGTAAGTCATTGTTTAAGAGAGTAAGTATGTGTAAGTTTCCTTAGAAGTAATGTGCTAATGTGTGTATAGTTGTATATGCAAATAAATGGATGTTTATTAGTTTATTTGCATGTGTGAGTATATGTATGAGTAAGTTTTTGATGACTGTCGGTGTGTAACAGAATGAATAGGGGTATCACTACATATGATGAATGAGTATATATATGAGTGAATACATAAAACTGTTGGTGAATGTGTGAATTTGTATATAGATGGTGAAATTACTGAATTGGTTGTTGTAACTGGTATGGGTATATGCAATTTTTTGAAAATGTTAGTTTCTATTTTTCAATATGTGTTTCAAAGGTTACTTTACAGTGAGAGGAGGTCTGTCACTGTGTCACAAGGATGGTGTCATCAGTGATGTCATGAGTGATGTCACTGACCATGTCATGAGTGATGTAATATGTGATGTCATCAGCAGTGCATTGCACGCGCAAGTTATAGTGAGTCCGACTAACTATAACGTGGGAATTTCAATGGTTTTATATCAGTAACATTTCCAGCTAACTATAACTGGTGTGAAACCTATGGTTTTTTCAGTGAATTTGATAGGTTTTTTAAATGCTAATTCCTAACTATAACTGGTGTCAAACCTATGGTTTTTTCAGTGAATTTCATAGGTTTTTTAAATGCTAATTCCTAACTATAACTGGTGTGAAACCTATGGTTTTTTCAGTGAATTTCATAGGTTTTTTTAATGCTAATTTTTAACTTTTTGTAGGGCTTCATACCTATGTACTTTTTATTGAATTTCTAAGCTTATTTTTTCGCAAATGTCTTTAGCTGAGAAAGGTATGCTTTTCTAAAAATGAACCCTATAATGTATATTAAGATACTATTTTTATTTTAAAAGAGTATTTTACTTTTTTTTTAAAAATTTGACTTTGGAGCGCTCCCGGTGCGCGCACCAGTGAACGCCCTGGTGCGTGTACCGTCAGCGCTCCAACAAAAAAAAAGAAAAAAAAATTAATGAAGGAGTGACCATAAGGAATGGGGACAGAGAGAGTGGTGTTAAGAGAAAGAGAGCTAAAGGGAGGAACACAGAGGGACTGTGTAATAGATAGTAAGACAGATAAAAAGTGTAAGAGGAAATAACTGAGAAAAAAAAATGAATAAGGGAGCAAAAGAAAAGAAGAAATAGGAAGAAGACTAAAGCAGAGGTTCTGGGAGAATGTAAATGGATGATGAAAGTAAAAGGAAGGACAGTTAAGCATGTGAATGACAGGTAGTGACGGAATGAGAGGAAAGGAATAGTAGTGATGGAGGGAAAGTAAATAGCAGTGAATATAAGCAAAGAGGGGTGAAACAGGGTACATGTAAGTGAATAAGGGTAAGACATGGGGAATAATAGAGCGAAAGAAGAAAGAGAGTAAAAGAAGGAGTGTCACAAAGGGACTAAGTGAACCAGTAAAAAAGGTAAGTGAAGGAGTGTGCATAGACAGAGGTACTGAAAGAAGTTGAATGTGGTAGGAAGTAAACATGGAAGAAAAGAATAAGTGAGAAAAGCAAAGTAAGGAAACAGGGGTGAGGTAGGGTGAGAGAAAAATAGTGAAAATAAAACCGAAGGTGATAACAATATATGCCAAAGACAGAAATGGAACTGGTCCACAATTTGAGAAAGCACGGAAACATGTGAATAAATCTGTTTCTGCTTACATGAGAGACTATGGAATGGGTTCAATATACAATAATAACTTGGTTACAACATGCAAGACATCTACAGAGGAGATGGTGTGCACTTCTCAGATGAAGGGAATAGAATATTCCTCCTGAATTTAAGAATGTGCATTGGAACCTACTTGTAGGTACCTAAATCAACCACAAAACCCAAAAGCTCTTTTCAGAGCTACCCTACCTCTGATTATTCAAAACGTTTATCTTTTTCTAACTTTTTTCACTATTTTTCACCAAATTACGCTTTCCGGTACGCTTAAAGGTGCGCGCACCAGGCGCTCCCCCCGTGGAAAATGAAAGAATTTTTTTTTTTTACCCTTTATGGGCCTCCTAAGCCCCCCTCAGAAAACCTAGATGGTCAAAAAGTCTCTACCGTGCCCCCTTTTACCCATACCGAACATTGTTTACCCTCCATCTTGTGTCTCGATTGTACCGAAACACAAAATGGAGGACTCCCGTAACGCTGCCAGTGCGCGTAAAGGAGCGCGCACCAGTAAGCGCTCGATAAAAAAAGGTGGGAAAGCAATTTACAAAAAAACCACTAGAGACACTTTCATTAAATATAGAATAGGCCCTACTACATAGCAGTCCCTACCATTTACCCAAATTTGAAGGAATTCCATTGAGAAAATTATGCTGTAAGCCTGACTAAATATCCTGAGGTAAATTACATGACAAAAACACATATGAAATGTTAGAATTTACAACCAATTAAAAACTTTCTTTCATTTTCTACAACTATTTCCTGACGTTTCATTGGTTAAGTACAAGAATATATATAAAAGAAGAGAGGGAAACACAGCCATTTTGACTACTGCTTCCAGAAGTACATTTGAGAACAAATTACACTGACAACTTCACCTGATTTCTCCAAGGTAAATTGTTATTATGGAAGTATATTGTACACTTTAAGTTAATTTCAGAAAAAATATTCTGTTAGTTATATACTATCCCTCTGTAAAAATTATAGATAGAGATAGACTTCTCTGTAATAGTTATGGATTGAGTTAGGCTTCTCTGGTATACAGTACCCTAACTCTACTAATATAGTTAATTTGTACGCAATTTTCGGAAAGAAAATGGAAGGAGAAAATCAAGGAAATGTTACTTCTATCAAAATAAAGGTGGAAAAACAAGAAGACCAAAAAGATGAAGTAGATTTCATGGATGACTCTTTGGATGAACAGTTAATAGAATGTTTGGAAGAAATGGAATCATGTACTTATAATTATGAGGAAATTCCGGACAATATTATGTTAGAAATTTTATTAAATTATGAAAAAGAATCAGAGGAATAAATTTATATTTAATAATTTCAAATTGTTTCAGACAATATTCATTTTTATATGTAATTCATAAAGTATTACCAAAAATGTTTAAAATATAAAGTGAGACTTATAGTATACTGTTCAACTATTTTTCTGTTACATAGTAAGTTTACTCATAGTTACTACCTTTCTCCCACTATATTATCTCCTTTGAATATTTTACACCTCATTTTCATAAGACTACTCATGATCCCCTAGAAATTCGCAGGGAGTGCTTATAAGATCTGTTTCTCCTTTCCAGACAGACTATGTTATGAATTCCATATACCACAAAAAATACAATAACAACATGCAAGATGTCTACAAAGAAAATGGTGAACATTAAATTTAAGTCTCTTCATTAGTACCTACATGTAGGTACTTACATAAAATAAAAAAATTAAAAAAAAACATAAACATACAATTTTTTGAAGTCATTATTTTTACATAGTACCCTCCTCGATACGCTCCCCGGTGCGCGTACCAGGCGCTTCCCCCGCGAAAATCGAAAAAAAAAAAAAAAAGGTGAGACCCCGCGGGGCCCTTTAATGGCCCCCACATCAAACCTAGGGGTACAGGGGGTATCTACTCTGCCCCCTTATGGTCATTTCCCCCTTTGTTTTGGCCACCTCTCGTGTCTCGATCCTACCGAGACACAAGATGGCGGCCGCTCCGGACTGTTTAGAATGTTTAGAGACGACTGAGAGCCAATCAGCTTTCTGCGCGCAAGTCGCGTGTCGCGCCGGGAGCGCTCACCGGTGCGCGCACCGGAGAGCGCCTATAGATATATATATTTTTTTGAACCTAAATTACTCAAAATCCACTGGAGCACATATCTTGAGACATAGCAAAGGCACATCGGGCTACCAGTCCCTACAATTTTGCCAAGTTTGGTGGAAATCCATTCAGCCGTTCGGACTAAAAGTGAAATCGACCGCCCTATGGAAATTAACATGGGGAAAACGCGTTTTGGGACCCCCCTTTTATATCGGCCCCCGCTTGACGAATCCCCCCCAAACTTTCAATGAAGGACCGGAGCTCGACGAGGCCATTTTCAGGAAATTTTCAGGCAGATTCGTCAACCGGTGCCAAAGTTATTCTAAATAGAATTTTGAGATTTAACATTGAAAAAAATCCTAACTATAACTACCTACTGGCGACCGCCAGTAGGTAATATATATATATATATATATATATATATATATATATATATATATATATATATATATATATATATATATATATTACCTACTGGCGGTCGCCAGTAGGTAGTTATAGTTAGGATTGTTTTCCATAGGAAATCCTCAACATTCTATTTGGAATAACTTTGGCCCTGGTGGATGAGTCTTTGCGAATTTCTCAAAGAAGATGGCTAGGTTCGCTGCACTCCTTCCCTGAAAGTTTGGGGAGGATTGGTCAAGTGGGGGCTGAGATATAAGGGGGGTCCCAAAACGTGTTTTCTCCATGTTATTTTCCATAGGACCTTTAGACTCGGCTACAGTTCGAACGGGTGAATGAATTTATAAGAAATTTGCCAAAACTGTAGAGTCTTGTTCGCAGATTACGCTTTTTTTGGAATGGTGTAAATCCGTTCAGTAGTTGTTGAGAAAATTAAAGTTAAAGTCAATTATATATCTGTAGGCGCGCACACGTGCGCGCACCCAAGCGGCTGCGCGTGAGCGGTATTTTTTTTGGCTGCGTGACGTCTGTTAACGTTCGATTCGAAGGAAATCAGGAAGTTTTGTCCGCCATTTTGTCACTGCGAGTAAATATATTGTTCATTTCAAAGCATTGAAACATGGAAAGGGGAGAAGGTAGAGATTGTCTTCCTGCGTAGGTTTTCTCAGGGTGTGCAGTAAGGCCCTTAAACGCGAAAAGATATAATTTTTCTCCGAAAACAAATACGGGGTGCATGCATTCGGTCGCGCACACCTATTTACAAGAGTGTGAAAATGGAGGTAAATCAGAAGTTTGAGTGCTTAGATATAAGCTGGCTCTGAAAAGAGCCCTTGTGTTAATTGAGTGTTTTCTGCATTTATAAGTAAGTACCGATGCAGAGCCTGATGTTGCAGAGGAAGATTCTGTTTCCCTCATTCGTGAAATGAACACCGTCTCTCCTATAGACGTCTTGCATGTGGTAGCGCAAGTTGTTGTGGTAAATAGAACCCATGCTATAATCTCTGAGGAACGCAGAAACAAATTTATTTACATGTCTCCTTGCTTTCTCAAATTGTGCACAATGGTGATTGGACCAATTCCATTTCTGTCTTTGGCATATATTGGAATATACCAAGGCAGATCGAGGAAAAAGTGTCATCAATTGTCGAAAGGTGTCTTTTAGAAGCATTTCCAGACCTACCCCAGTGATTGTGCCTAGATCGTTCCCACCACAGTGCACAATTATAAGGTCTGGTTCTGGGAGATGCATAAAAGTTTTCACCAATGGAATTAATTGGTGACATTTCAATCCTCTTTTGGAAATCCATGTTATGTGTACATTTGGTAAGCTGAGGTTGCAAATTCGTCTGCTTACTGCATATTTTTCACTCCAGTGAATATAACTGTGTCCTATTAGCCAGACCTTCATTTTCAAGGGATTTGTAGTCGTCCTCCGATCGGTTCTGGAAGTGGAATGGTAGTTAGAAGTTGAAATTTTAAATAAAGAAAAAGGAAGATCCTGGGTGTGGTTAAAAAAATAAAAATGATTGGTTGATTGTAACAAGTGGAGAGTGAACAGGTCAATGTTTATGTTAAACGAAAAGTACTATTGGGTGTGAAAAAACAAGACATGTAACAGAGTTGTGGATTGGCAGGTGTTTCTGGAGGGAAAATAGTGTTCTTAGTTAGCTGTAGAACGTTGAGAGATGAACTTTTGACCTGTGCCTTCAGCAAGGTGCAGAATGAGGTGTAACCATGGAAACAGCCGGAGATGGCAGTTGGTGATGGGTTCACTCTTTGGTGCCTCTGCATCTGAGTCTGTTCTCTGGTGGCTGGCGGACAACTGTTTGTTATTGTGGAGATGAAAGGGTGATAAGGAGAGAAATACGACATAGCGTCTGGCCTGTAGAAGCGTGGGAGCAGTGATTAACTCTGAGTGAAGCGGAACTGTGTCGGTGCTTAGTAACAGTAAAAAAAAAATGTTAACAGTGGTATAACTGTCTTTACGGTGCGCGACCTACTAAGAAAGAGTTCACGGGCCGTAATTGGCTTGCAGGTTCTAGTATCAGTAAGTGAGGTCGAGAAAAGAAAACATTCAGGACTTTATTTATGAAGGCCTTGCGCCACCGGTGCGTTACTTTTTCCCATTTTAAAAAATGAGGCACTGGCGGCGGAAGGTCTTCATAAATAAGGTCCTCAGTGACTACAGTTAAGGTTATGTGGAACGCATGAATAGTTTTTCAATATGAAATCATTTCAGTTGAGATTATGGATTAAAAGAGAAACCGTGAATATTTGAAATGTTTATTTAGAAATGTACTGTTTTAAAGGCAAATCATTATGTAATATGAGTACAGAAATTGCAAAAAACACAGTAATTGGTATTGTCAGTAGTACATGGAATACAAACGCTATAGTTGAAGAAAAATGAATATAGTTGGAAAAAAACATTGTACACTCTTATAAGGAAGTATATTATATTTTAATAAATGGAAGAAGGTCTCTGGCCTTTCAGTTTAGGAACGATATATGAAAATGCAAGTGGTTATACATCATTACTTTATGAATCAGCTGTCAAACAACACGAAATCATAATGTCCACTGTTAGTAAAGCAAATAGGTCTGTTCTTCAAAAGAAAATATGGAAAAGAACGTGAAGAATATAGAAAACCAAAAGGAAATGAGGACGTCAATGGCTTGTTTGAGAGTTATTGAAGCATTGTTTAGGCAAAATAGGTAGCTTCTGCTTGTAACAGGAAATCAGTTTTATCATTTGAAAGTATGTCAGCTATCCAATGGAAAAGAGTAAAGCAGTACTCATGATCTGTTATAATCGGAGCCTCTTTTACCATCAGAGTGCAGGTCGGTGGGTTTTCGATGTAGCTCGCTGTTAGGAAAGAGTTAACCGTCCATTGTGTAGGCAAAGTATGCAGCAAGTGCCTCTAACATGAAATCATTGTTATCATCTGAAAACATGTCAGCCATCCAATTGAGAAGATGAAAGGAGCATTCATGATCTGTCATTATTGGAGCGTCTTTTACCATCATAGGGCAGCTCGGTGGGTTTTCGATGTAGCTCTCTGTTAGGAAATCTTGCGCCGCTGCGAATATATTCCAATGACCCAGAACTCCTTGTATCGCTGCAAAGGCCATAAACCCTCCGTTGTAACAAAGCTGTTCATGATCAAGTAACGGATTCATGAGGTGATTGTAATTCGGTTCAGGAGGTACCAAATTGCAGAGACATAAATCCAGGGCCCACGTGAAATCACAGCTCAGGCAATGAAATACAGGCTGCACACAGGTGAAATACGAATATCGAAATGATAATCGATATGATGCATTCAAAGTCGAGAGTGGTAAGATGCCGTAGTAGTCAAGCATCCTCTGGCGAAATAGTTCTAAGTGGCCCGGCTCGTTTGCGAAGGCAGGAGGGACATCCATTTTGAATTTCCCAAGATGGTACAGGAAACGGCGCAGCACCGCTGGTTGTATAGCAACTCCACAGAATTAGGTCGCCGGCTATGCAGTGGAGAGGAGCAGAATGACTTGATACATTTTCTAGGAGTCTAGTCACTTATATATTGCTTAGTGGTTATTAAAAAAGTAGCTTTTTTTGAACTGGAGGATGCGTTAAAAAATAAGGGAGTGATTTGAGGGAGTTGTAAAGCAAGGTCAATTTTTTTTTACATTAATGCTGTTTTCTGTGAATGTTAGCTTAGTGAAAGATATGTGTGTGAGCAGATGCAACGTTCAGTTTTAAATGTGACAATGGCGGTCTTGTTCATGTCTTCCGATTCAAGGTCGGTATTCGCTGCCAAATACAAAGATTAAGAAACGCATGCGTGGGGTACATAGTGTGCATTCTTAAAGGAAAGTAAATGAAGGGTTATTTTTACCGAGTTAGCATTGTCGTTTAAAAAGTTATAGTGATTTCTATTATATGTGAAGAAAGTGTCACTGATGAAGACTGAAAATAAATCCTTATAAATGATACGGACTGGTGTATTTTAGTAAAGGGTTGTAACATTACATGAATTGTGGAAAAAAAATAATGTAATTGAAAGTGTATGGTTTGAAAATGAAAAGTAGAGGTTTATAGTTCATGTTTTGAAAGCAGTTCTAGAGGGTCAGAAGAAAGTGTATCGTTTGAAAATGAAAAGTAGAGGTTTATAGTTCACGTTTTGAAAGCAGTTCTAGAGGGTCAGATGCATGATAGATTTATTAAAAATAGAACATGTTTTTAAATAGTATTTTGGAAAAAATATGTGCCTTTTACTATTTACATTATGTGCCTGTTGCGTATTCTTTGAGTTTTAGTAATCCTGTGTCTTATAAGTTTTCTAGGGGCGGTTTGAGGTTCATGGTGGGTTTGGGCAGGGAGGGTAGGTTGGGGGTTTGTAATAGGGGGTTCGGCTGGGGTGGAGTGCGGAGTTTAGTGAAAAGTGAGGGGGGCGGGGAGTTACGGTGTTTGGTAATGGAGCAGAGTCAGAGGACGCCACATTTGTGTTATGGGCTGCCACGGAAATATGTATTTATTCTCAGAGGTTTATTATATTAAGGATATATATTAGCATGGTGGCTCTTGTCGTTTTGTTGTTCTGTGTATGTTTATAATGCTGGCTCTTTAGTTTTTGTTTATGGACCTTATTGCGACACACAGGGGATCTACGTTGCACAGTTGGAGATCAGAGACTTAGGAAATAAAACTTTATAATTGTAAGGGCTGTAAGCGATAGAAATCGCCCGTTCTCGGTGTAAAAAATATCACCGCTATTGGTGGTATTTTCTACGGTGTTAGTACTCGAAGGAGACTAGTAACATATATGTGAAATAAAATTATGTAATAGGCTCAGCATTTTACATTATCTTGGAAAACAAAAGTTGATTTTACATAGCAATAAGTCTCTTATAATTAAGGGACGGAGTGTATATAGTGCTATTTAGTACTCTGCTATGTGATTGATGTCAAATATTTCATAAGAGGAGGCTTTAAAAGATTTACGATAAACTGGTTTTCTAGGGAAGTGGGTGGAGTGTTCCATGTAAATTGCAGAATAGAAACTAGTAAGAACCAATTGGAAGTGTTGTTTTAAAGTCACATGACTGCACATGCGTGTCTCGGCGCGATAGTTGGGTGCGCGCACCCGGTCGCGCACTATAAGAAAGCGGCGAGAAAATATCAGCTAATATGCTCTTCAAGCTTGTTTTGGTACAAAGAGTTAGTTCTGAAAAGAACTTTTTTTTTTTTTTTTTTGGGAAACAAGTGTTATGATGCTTTTGATTTCTTAAAGTTGCGACGACATTTTTCAGTATGTCATACTATCCAAATAAAGTGAAGAAATTTAACTTTTCTTGGAGCATTTATGACTCTCAATTATTTGTTTAATTAGAGTAAAGCTTTGCTCTCCGTATACAAGAAGTTCTCCACAGTTCGTGCATTTCATGTGCACGTTCGCCAGATATGGTCTCAAGTCCATCTCAGCACTCGATGGAGATACAGGTCGTCCACCGGAAGATGTGTTGATTACTTCTGATGGTAATAGCGTGGCCTCCGTTTTTCTTGTCAAAGGTGGTCGCTCATTTCCTTCAGATTCGGAAGATAAATGCGGAACGGTAGCCATTGTAGCGAAGTCTTCGGGAAGATGTTCGACGTTGTTCTCTCTTGAGAGTAGAAAAGAAAGTGATGGTAGTGGGTGGAGTGCTGCGTGTAAATTGCAGAATAGAAACTACCAAGAACCAATTAGAAGTGTTGTTTAGAAGTCACATGACTTCACATGGGAGTGTCAGGTCCTGTACGCGATAGAAGGGTGCGCGCAGCTGGTCTCGCACTAAAATAAAGCGGCGAAAAAACATCTTATAATATGCTCTTCGAGCATGTTTTGGTGGAAAGAGTTAGTTCTGAAAAGAACTTTTTTTTTTTTTTTTTGGGAAACAAGTGTTTTGATGCATTTGATTTCTTAAAGTTGCTATGATATTTTTCAGTATGTCATACTATCCAAATAAAGTGAAGAAATTTAACTTTTCTTGGAGCATTTATGACTCTCAATTTTGTGTTTAATTAGAGTAAAGCTTTGCTCTCCGTATACAAGAAGTTCTCCACAGTTGTTGCATTTTATGTGCACCTTCGCCAGACATGGTTTCAAGTCCATTTTAGCACTCGATGGAGATACAGGTCGTCCACTGGAAGATGTGCTGATTACTTCTGATGGTAATAGCGTGGCCTCCGTTTTTCTTGTCAAAGGTGGTCGCTCATTTTCATCAGATTCGGAAGATGAATGTGGAACGGTAGCCATTGTACCAAAGTCTTCGGGAAGATGTTCGACGTTGTTGTCTCTTCAGAGTAGAAAAGAAAGTGATGGAAGTGGGTGGAGTGCTGCGTGTAAATTCCAGAATAGAAACTACCAAGAACCAATTAGAAGTGTTGTTTAGAAGTCACATGACTTCACATGCAAGTGTCAGGTCCTGTACGCGATAGGAGGGTGCGCGCACCCGGTCTCGCACTAAAATAAAGCGGCGAAAAAATATCTCATAATATGCTCTTGGAGCACGTTTTGGTAGAAAGAGTTAGTTCTGAAAAGAACTTTTTTTTTTTTTTTTTGGGGAAAGAAGTGTTATAATGCTTTCGATTTCTTAAAGTTGCTACTACATTTTTCAGTATGTAATAGTTTGAAAATGAAGTGAAGAAATTTATCTTTTCTTGGGGCATTTGTGACTGTCAATTTTGAGTTTAATAAGAACGAGGCTCTGCTCTCCATACAAAAGAATTTCTCCACACTTGTTGCATTTCATATGCACCTTCGCAAGATATGGTCTCAAGTCCATTTCAGCACTCGATGGAGATACAGGTCGTACACCAGAAGATGTGCTGGCCACCTCTGATGGTAATAGCGTGGCCAGGGCTCTTGTTGATGCTTTTGCATAATGCTCAGGATGCCTTTGTTTAACATGCCGCTGCATGGTGTGTGCAGAAAAGGAATATTTTTTATTTGGATTTCCCCTTGAGAGCTCCGAATTGCATATCGTGCAGGTTACTTTTGGCGCATTCCCTTTCTTTTGATCTTCAGGATAAGTGAAAAATTGCCAAATGAAAGATTCCTTTTTTCTTCTTAACGGTGGTCGCTCATTTCCTTCAGATTCGGAAGATGAATCTGGTAGGGAAGCCATTTCAGCAAAGTCTTCCGGAAGATGCTCGACGTTGTTGTCTCTTGAGAGTAGAAAAGATTGTAAGGAAAGTGGGTGGAGTGCTTCGTGTATATTCCAGAACAGAAACTACTAATAACCAATTGGAAGTTTTGTTTTCAAGTCACGTGACTTTACATGCGCTTCTCAGGACGTGTAGGCGGTGACACTATGTAGTTACGAACGTGATTACATACTTAGGAACTAGCATTCAAAAAAACTATGAAATTCACTGAAAAAACCATAGGTTTTACACACGTTATAGTTAGGAAGTAGCATTTGAAAAACCTATGAAATTCACTGAAAAAACCATAGGTTTGACACCAGTTATAGTTAGCTGGAAATTTTACTGACATAAAACCAATGAAATTCCACGTTATAGTTAGTTGGACTCACTATAACTTGCGCGTGTAATGCACTGCTGATGACATTACATATTACATCACTCATGACATGGTCAGTGACATCACTTATGATACCAACCAGTGAATGTGTGTCTTTCTAAAAAATAAATATGTTTTATATATGTATATGTAAAGGTCGAGGGAAGAACAAATGTTTAAATAATTGTCTTAATGAATGTTTTTTTCAAAAAGAAATGATTGGATAACTGGCTTATTAAGTGTACCTTAGTGAATACATATATTAGCGAGTAATGTTTAAATATTTGATTATATGTATCAGTGTTTCACTTTGTGAAAACTGGTTGCATGGATTGATGAGTACCTACATGTGTAGGTATTTGGGTTCTTAGATGTTTTTTTAGTATCAGTATGACTGTTTCTATGGTTTTATGGGGGTATTACTAATCACATAGATGCATGAATGACTAACTCTCTTTTTGTATGTGTTTAGAAGACACCATATGTGCAGGACTGTATGGGTGGTTGAGTGTGTATAGTTTTATATGCAAATAAATGGATGTTCAATAGTTTATTTGCATGTGTGAGTATGTGTGTGAGTAACTTTTGGATGATTGTCGGTGTGTTACAGGATGTATAGGTGTATCACTACATATGATGAGTGAGTATATGTATGAGTGAATATATAGAACTGTTGGTAAATGAGAGAATGTGTATATAGATGGTGGAATTACTGAATTGGTTGTTGTAACTGGTATGGGTATCTCCATTTTTTTGAAAATGTTAATTTCTATTTTCCAATATGTATTTTAAGGGTTACATTACACTTAAAGGAGGTCTGTAATCAGTGATGTCATAAGTGATGTCACTGACCATGTCATGAGTGATGTAATATGTAATGTCATCAGCAGTGCATTACACGCGCAAGTTATAGTGAGCCCAACTAACTATAACGTGGAATTTCATTGGTTTTATGTCAGTAAAATTTCCAGCTAACTATAACTGGTGTCAAACCTATGGTTTTTTCAGTGAATTTCATAGGTTTTTCAAATGCTACTTCCTAACTATAACGTGTGTAAAACCTATGGTTTTTTCAGTGAATTTATATATATATATATCTTTTTTTAAATCCAAATTCTTTACATAAACATATATCATACTTATTTAGCTTCATTTGTCCAGACCATCAAGAAATTCTTTTGCTTTAATTTTGGGCGTGAAATAACGCGCCTGACCCTCATGAATCACTTTCAACTGCACTGGGTTAATCAGGTAAATTTGGATTTTTTTATCCTGGAAGGGCTTTATCATCTGTCTTAATCTCCAGCGTCTCTCCACCGTGGTGTGACAGAAGTCTGGGGGCACAAAGAACAAGACCTCGCCACTTGATCTTTTGGATTCAGGTTTGGCCTTCTCCAATATTGCTTGGCGAAGCAAAAAGTTGCCGAAATATACAAGAACAGCTCGGGGTTTGGCTCCTTCTTTCATCTGCTATCTAGGCTTAAAGGGAGTACTATGAGCTCTCTGTATTTCAAATGCCCATTTCCACTCTGACAGTTCTGGGAAAGAAGACTTTAGCAACTCAGCTATATGCCCGGGGATCAGACTCTTCCACTCCTTCCGGAATCCCTAGCACCCTTAAATTGTTTCTCCTCTGTCGATTTTCGTGGTCCTCCAGCTTCCACCGAATATCTTTAATTTGAGATTTGAGCGCTTCGGTCTGAGTTGTTGCTCCTGACAGATCTGCCTCTGCTGTGACAATTCTTGCCTTAAGATCCGTCATTCTTTCCCCTATATTGATACATGATTTAGAAAGTTTCCTAACTACCCCTTGCATCTTGCGCAATGCAGATTGGGCTTTCCGGCTGTCCTGATGAGTCTCGTCCCTGTGCATCAATATTTCTTGGTATATAGCTTCTAGCGCTGGAGGGACCGAGCTGGCCCCGGTGGAGATCGCCCTGTTTGGGGAGCCTGCCAGCTGAGTTGCAGATGTGTAATCCCATTTGAGGTCTTTTCCATCCCAGCGTGTGCATGTGTTCGATGACTTAAATTTTGGGCAGTGAGGATCTGTGCCTTTTCACATTCTTCTGGGTCTGTCTCAACATTGCTTGCCTCAGATGAGGAGCTAAAGTCATCCTCTGACTATTCGGCCCTTTCTGACACTGAAAAGAAGCAGTCACTTGGTTCTCTATCCTTATTACTTTTATCAATCTCTGCCATATCAGTCATCATCATCATCATAGAGTCTTTATTTCGATTATAGAATCATAAAAGACAAATACAAGCAATGAAATAAATCCATGAAGACACATTGGAATAAATAGTTAAAACATACACAAGGTTCCCTAAAACAAGTATTAAACCACATACCAAGACTCTCAATTTAAAATGATAATTGATACACAGGAAGTAAAAACACTCAGTATCTAAGTATTTATACAGATGAAAAAGGATAAAAACAGTTCATACTGCCCGGCATCTTAAATCACTATTGCAAGACATATATTTAGACCCTGAGTTTATTGGCCCGAAGCCTCCATGCCCACCCTAGGAATTTAGCGGTGGTGATGACAATTGCCTCCTGGGGGCATGTCTGTAAAATCCTCAGGGCTTCAGTGGCAACCCTAGTGCCAAGGACAAGACATATTGGTTTAAGCCATTTCCTCCTCGGGACACTGTAGGCCGAACAAACAAATAACATGTGGGGAAAAGTTTCAGGATAAGCCTGACACGACGGGCATAAGTGTGTTGTGGGCCTAAGCCATCTACTGGTGAAAACTCTTGTGGGCAAAGAGCCTACCCTAAACTGATGATAGAGTTTCCTATCTAGTGGTTTTAAAATATGATCCCAGTAGGAGTTAAACACAGGTACTTGCTTAACGGAAAGGAAATCTCCTGTTAGGGAAGGACCTGTTGTTCTAGAAAAACGTTTCTCCATCACAAAACCCATGTAAGTGACCTTAAACTCCTTTTTAGAGGGAAAAGGAGTTGAGTCAGGATGGTCCCACAAGGTACCCAGCCCCAATGCAACCAGGGTATCTCTAATATACTGCAGCCATGTAATCTTCGCTACAGTCCCAACCCCCCTGAAATCCAGTAGGGCTCTAGCATAAAGATCAAGTTCAGGGGTGGCCCACAACCTTCCCCAGAGAGCTAAAGGCCTAAATCTGACTAGTTCCTCAATATGGTGACATCCCAGGTCCAAAAATAGGGGGACCAGGGGGGAAGATTGCAGCAGACCTGTTAGAGCCCTCATAAATTTATTTTGGGCTATAGCCAGACAGGTTAAGCCCTCATGCCCCCATACTTCTGCGCCGTATAAAACGGCGCTGACCACCTTGGTGTTATATATTGTAAGTACGGGGGCAATAGGTTTAGTATGTGAAAGTCTGTGTTCTTTGAGTAGGGCCCCGGCAAGCTGAGCATACTTTAAAGCAAGCACGCCAATTTGCGGTTTCCAGGGCAACTTTCTGTTTAGAGTTATACCCAAATAAGGGAACACATCTATCTGTTCAAGGGCACATTGTTCATTAGGACTTTTCCCTGACAGCTTTTGATTTATGGAGAACCATAAAATTTGTCTTTTCCATGTTTACCTCCAACTCATGTTCTTGGCAGAACTCCTCAAAACGTGGCAGGGCCACCTGCAACCCAGATTGGGTCTTGGATAATATAAGAGCGTTGTCCGCAAACATGAGAAGGGGGAATTTCATTCCCAAAGCATAGGAGCGTTGGTGGGGCATGTGGAATAGTATTGAACTACCCTGTCAATAAACAGTGAGAACAAGGTAGGCGCAAGGACACATCCTTGACGCATGCCCTTTTCCGCCGGGAATTTATCAGTGACCTCTCCGTGTGAGCTCCATCTAACCTGGGAATAGTTGGAATCATGGAGCTTAACTAGCATCGATAAAAGCTCCAGGGCCATTCCCATTTCTGACAAGGCGCTCCACATTTTATTACGTGGAACGAGGTCAAAAGCTGATTTTAAGTCAATAAATGCCACATAAAACGTGCCACCACCTAAAAGAACAACCCTCCAGTATATCATCACAAACCTCAGGACCTGGTCAATCGTGCCAGTGCAGGGCCGAAACCCTGCCTGCATTGGAGATAGAATCTTAGCATCCTCTACCCACAATTGAATCCGGCATAGGACTAATCTAGCACCAATTTTTTGTATGCAATCTAACAAGCGGATGGGCCTGTAATTACCTGGCTGCGCTCGGTCCCCCTTTTTATAAACCGGAATTATGACTGCTCCAGACTAAGTCCCAGGGATTCACGCACCACTAGCGATGGAGTTAGCCAAGAAAGTAATGGAGGACACCCAGTTGTCCTTGTCGTGGATGAATAAATCAGCTGGCACACAGTCCAGCCACTGGGCTTTGCCTCTGGGAACAAGAGAAATAGCAGTCTACATTTCGGAGTTGGTGAATAGCAGAGTTGGAATTGGGCTGGTTATTTTAAATCTATCTAAGTTCATATTGGTGGTGGAGAACTGGGCCGTAAAATACTCTGCCCACTGATCTGGTGGAACATGATTAATTGCTTTAAAAGGCGTCCCGTCACTCCCCCTTTTCACCAACTGCCAGAAGTAGGTCCTGTTCTTCTCTTTGCTTGCTAGGAGAAGATTGTTCCAACGATCCTCATCCCATTCTTTTTTGGCCCTAAGTTGGGTTGCCTTATAATTGACCCTGACGGCCTTCACCTCGCCCATATCTTTGGATCTGATGGCCCTGGACAGCTTACGGTAGACCTCTCAGCAGTTTTTAATATACCACGAGGCCTTTATGGCCCTGGCCTCCACCCTTTATTTACATGTTTTAATAAAGACATTTTTAAAGTTAGAAAACAGGTCACTGTGGACCTGTGGAGAAATTAAATCTATATCTGCCTGTGTGGGGCAGTTTTGGAAAAGGGAGATAGATTGATCAACCAGGTCCTTCGTTATAGCAAGGTACCCTTCGTTTGTCAACAAGCCTGGGCCATCTTACTCTCCTCATGTCATTGGATAAAGAAATTTCTCGCAAGGTTTCACCAACCTGCTCTGTTTGATAATTATGAGATACCAAAGCCTTAATTAACAGTATCCGTGGGTCATGGTCGCTTTCCCGCCTTGCCTGAACCCTCATATTGATTAAGGAGTTCCAGCATTCTACATTTAAGAAAATATAGTCTATGCGGCTACTCCTGCCACCATAATTATAAGTGGGAGCACCCAGCCTGTCCGAAACAGGCCTCCCATTAAGAGCATGCACACCCCTTCCAGACACAGCACTTTAAGTTGAAGGGCATCTTCTGTCCATTTTCTAACTGGGCAAAAATCTAAACACACTATTTCCCACTGCTTATCCTCGTCTACACAAAAGTTACAATTCTCTGAGTCCAGCGCTTCGAAGGTGCGAATAAAATCACCCATTATTATCAAATTCCACCCTTCCCTCTGGTGCTCTATGAGGCTGTCCAGGTGAGCAGCGGTCTCAGATTGCTTCCCTCCCGGAAGACCTCTTACGTTCACATTAAAAACCAAGATTGCTGGTGCATGATTTACCCGAAGCCGTAGGGCCAGGATGTCAGGGCTCTCGGTGGAGACCTCCTCAACTGTTAACCCACTTTGCTGTCTCACCCAAAATATAAGTCCACCAGAAGGTCTACCTCTCGGCCCCCCCTATCGCTGGCTTTTAGAAATTTAGGAACCCGGGATGGTGGACCTGGTCAACAGACCAGGTCTCCTGGAAAGCCAGTAGATCAAATTGTACAACAAACCCAGTCCATTCCTTCAATATAATTTTAGATTGTAAGCCTGCAATATTCCAGAAACCAACTGTCATTACGGGCGGGGGGTTGTCTAACCTTGGACACCCTGGGGGAGGGGGGGATTTAAATTCCTTCTCCTTAATAGTGCCACTTCTCAAAGTTGACTGAGTAAGTGTACAGCCGGGGGAGGGGGGGGAAACTGACTGACCTGTTTTACCTGCGCTTCCCTGCAATGTTTTTCATGAAAAGAGCACTCGCTCCCTTCATATACCACTAGGGGAGTGTCTGTGGATCTAATAGGGAGCTCAGGTGTATTACAAGTGTAGGGGTCATGTCCAGGTCCCTTCATATTCCTAAGAGCACAGAGCCCATTGGGGGCACTAATACGGGGACTCGGCAGTCAATCAATGTCTTCAAGAGAGGCAAGGGCGTTGAATCGATTGGAAAGGGGGATGTGATGATAGCTTTGACCAAACGGCTGCATGGGCCTCTGCCTTCCATCATAGCTAGGGACATATGAAGGACGGTAAAAATACCCCAGGGAAAGGACAGAAATGCCTTCTCGCTCAGTAGCAGCCCCCACCCTCTCCAAAATTTGCCGGACCAAACCGGGGATACCAAAGTTTAGAACCGCACAATTGAGGTAATATGAATTTTATGGTCAATTGTGTCCCCTAACGTAGACCCCACCGGCTCCATGTAGGTGCTTCAAGTACATGTATGTTCCCTCCACTTCTAGCCATGAAGACGCAAATACATTTGCGTCCAACGTTAACATGTCCTCTTTCAGATCCACCATGAATGGGTCAGATATTCCGTTCCTAAGTGTGCCTTGCCAACGTCTTTACATGGTGCACTTTTCATGTTTCACTAGCTCTGGCGAGTTAGGCCCTGATTCCTGCCATCGAGCCCTTTCTGCCTTCTGTTTCTGAAAGCTACAGTCTGCTACTTCCTGACCTCTGCCTTACTCCCTGTGCAGCGAGCGGTGCCTGGCTCGGCCTGCCTGCCTGCCAAGACTGTATTCAGCCTTCAAGTTATCTGCTCCGCTCCTCGAAAATACATTCCTGTCTAGTAGTTTAGGAAAACATCCTTCCCAGCTGCAGAGCAAAGGGCCCGGCCTCACTGTCTCCATGCAAGTAATTCATAGCTCCCGTTACCATGGTAGGCCCATGGCCCCTCGCATCTCATGTAGACACGTAGTCGCATATGCACGCACTAGCAGTCAGTATAGAATAGGCTCTGCCCGAGAGACCTTTTCCTTCTAGATAATACAGTTCCTCAAACACCAGATATTAGATATGATTTGGGATTAGGTTGTTCTGACACCCCAGACTTCTGTCTCCTCATGTAGGGCTAAATGTCAAGTCCCCTTCACCCTCCAGTTCCACGTCAATCACACGTCATGCTGCTGCGCGTGCATCTCTGCCATGTATTTCTGCTGACACTGCAGGATTCTTCTATGGATCCACCCACCTGAGATACGTTTCAAGTGACGTTGTCTAGCACACACCTTCGAGCACGCCCTCATGCACGCCTTCTGTTACGTACATATGTCCTTATCTCGTTTCTCTCAGCTGTTACGCCTCCTGCATCTATCTCTACTGTAATGCATTGACTATATATATGATGTTCTGTTAATAAAACATTGTACATGTCCATGTCCATTCCCTTCCTGAACCCTTGTGGTGATGGAACATGATACCTGGTTCGAACCAATCCCTTTTTAAGGAATAAAACCGCTTTTAAAACCTCAAATGCCACGGATTCTGTCTCTTATTTTTGACTGAGTTATTCTTATTGAACTTTACCGCATAAATTAAGTATAGGTAATTTAAATTTACCACATAATTGGCGCCCGAATAGGGACCCCTCCCCCACCCCACGCGCCGGCGGTGCGTTGCAGGCCCGGTCCCCTGCCACAGCCGGACGGACAACTACGCGTACCCGCAGGATTTCCTGTATCTCCCTCAGGCCAACGGAGGTGACTGAGGCTGCGATCGACACCCAGACGAGGCGGTGAGGAGTGCGGAGGATCCCAACCAGAGCCTAGCTGAGAGAGCAAAGTCCGAGGTATTCAGAGGCCCACCAGTTCCGAAGTTCCGAAGTACCTACGTCACGAGTCGAGTCCAGTCCGGTCCAGTCCAGTGTCAAGTTTCCGAGGCCTTCCGTTCCGTGCTTCCCGGTGAGTACCGTTGCTGGGGACGCATCTAGACGAGTGCATTAATTTGTGCCCGGTCAAGACGGGTTTGGGTACACAGACCCGGTCTGCACTGTTTAGCGGTGTATCTGTACTGTTTAGCAGTATATCGAGTATGCAGGTAGCTAGTTTTATTTTAGTTATTGTTGTTCGTTTTCAAAATGTTTAAATGTGTTTTAATGTCGTGGTATGAGTGATTGTTCGATCTACATTATTGTGTATATTGTATTAATTGTGTCCAAATCCAAGTAAGTATCAAGTACCAAGTAGCATGGCTGAAACATGCCGCTGTTCTCTAAACTAAGACAGATAGGAACTAGAAAAGGGATACTAGAGGAAGCTGTTCCCATTCCACCTAGGGACACTCCAGGGTACTTTATGTACCACAAACACGGCCTGGATGCTGTATTATATCTCGATTTATGGGTGGATTACACCAAAGATTTAGCAGAGAATCAGAGATGGCCCGCTGCTGGGACATGGGATGCCGATTGCATCATGAGAGTAGAAGAAGCATTATGGAAAAAGAAAGCCAGACAGTCACAGAAAGATGCCATTGAATTATGGCGTAAAGAATCACACAGACGGACAGAGAAGGCACTCAGAAAAGCAGAGAAAAGTAGAGAGGATTCAGACAAAGCCCGAGAAAACGTATTAGTTGAGGAGGGGATACGAGTAAAAGCAGAACAAGTAGACCGACAACGAAACACTCTTATGAATGGTATGTATCCTCTTCTGGCCGAGGGTTTACCTAAGGCCACTCCGGAAATACCGAAGAATCTGCCCCCTCCATTGCTCCCGACTAAAGTACGTCACAAGACCACAAAAGACATATTTCTCTCTTCCTATTTAGACGATGTAGCCCCCGAATATGTTAATATTCCGCCGCCACGCACACCACCTGCTGACGGCACTCCACCCCGAGATAATTTACACCCACTTCCGCAACAACAAACTCCTCCTCCCGTTCCACATCCTGCGCCTATTCTCCCAGCCCTTCCGGCACCTATTCTCCCTACTATTAACCCACTAAATCCTTTTGGACCTGGCCCCTCGGGAGGTGCAGCAGGAGGTTTTCAAACACCGCCACAAACACACCGATTGACTTATAGGGATTTAGCACAACAACGTACACCTCAAACAGCGAGTTACGACATACTTAAAGAGCCTCTTACAGATTGTAGATATGATCCAGTACCCGGTAAAGACGACAGAATGATGCTATCATCAGTACGTCTACAACGAGTTGCAAACTATTTAATGTTACTACCTGGAATGATTGATCATCTAGACAGAATATATCATTTTGTCCAAACGGGGGAAGGTCCTGAAAGTATTGGCGAGGCCATGGCATACCAGAAAGTTGACACTCAAAAAATGATATTACGTTTCTTCATAAACTGCTTGATAAGAGACCAAGATAGGCCTGGTGTAGACCAGGAAGAAATGAAAGCACTTAACAAATGGGGTCAGAATATAGCAGACGGAAAACATGATAAACAGAGTTGTATAGAAAATATGTACCGAAGGATCCGAAAAGCAGTAAAACAAATACATGAAAGAAGACAGCCTGAAAGAGAAATAGATACAGACAAAAATGAATCCTCAGGGGAGGAGGAACAACCAGAAACGACAACAGGAACATTGCAATTACCAACTAGAGAAACGATAGCATATGTAGGTAAGGGAAGACCTTTTAATAATTCAATACGTCCGGTACGTCCAGAAAGTAAGAGACTCTTTCAAGCTGCCATGTCAAATCCAAAGACCCCGGAACATCTATTTCAGGCTACCGATAGAATACTTCAAGAACGAATGGGGTACCATGTACTTGATTCCATGGATGAACAAGAATTAGCCAGGTCAGCAGTACAATGGGCTGACAGTTCTGATAAATATAGTGATGACAGCTTAGCGCAGACCTTTTTAAATCTTTCCCCTGATGAACAGAAATTAGCTGGAATATACATGATTCAGCATCTCATTACGTTGTTTAAAGGCCAACATTCTGATCCAGGTCCCCTACCTGATATTTTAATAGAGCTACTCTCGAATAGATGGAGAGGTCTAGGTACCGATTTAATTAAATTAATTCTAGAACATCGACACAGGTATAGTGTTTTTCTGAATACACAGTTTGTTCCAGCTCCACCTCCAGAAAGAAAAATGTATTACATAGACAGACAGAATCCCTTGCGAGAAGTACATCCAGTTAGGAATGATGATAATACCTTTAGACGTGTGTTTGTGTACACACCCATAACTAAAATGGAACTGTTAGAAATGAAGAAACTAGTGCCCAGCCATGACAAAGATCCAGCAGGTTTCCACCGTGAAATAAAAGACATGTTACTCATGGGTGATTACACCTATCCCGACATCATGAAAATATTAAAAGTATTACTGCCTGCCGGTATTTACGAGAAGCTCAAAGAAAAAGAATGGGAGGTGGGAGAGCAAAAGATTGATTGGGCTGAATTAGAGAACGAAGAAAATACTAGAACCCCAGGCCTAGGGCTTGGGGACAAAACTAAAGCATTACCAGGATTGTTAGTACAGGTTTTGCCACGTTTGTTAGCAACGAAAAAGGAGGACTGGGATGCAATCTCAGCCTGCAAACAGAAACCCGATGAAGACACTAGTGATTTTTATTCCCGATTTGAGAAATGTTTTGTTATTAATAGTGGCCTGAAACCAAGTAGCGAGTCATATCCACACCTTTTTGTATCTAAATTGGTCGAGAATTCCTTGCCCCAGGTTAAGAATCGTGTTCTGAAAGTCGAGAGCACATGGCAAGCTAACACGCCTTCACAAATGTTACAAATGTTACAGTACCACCAGAACAGAATTAGAGAAGAACATGATCACGAACAAAGACGTATGAAAGACACGAAAATGAAAATGTTAGTTGCTCAGTCAGTTCCAGCTGACGGTCAGAAAAAGGGCATGACACAGTCCAACAATTCAGCAGCTCCTGTTAAAGGGATATGCAACTATTGTAAACAGCCAGGTCACTATATAAACGATTGTGCAGTTTTGAAACATAACATAGCTACAGGTAAAACTAAAGAAAGACCGCGTCCTCCTAGACAGGACCAGGTCCAACAACAAGTACCACAGAATATCCAGCCTATGCAAGCTTCACAACAGACAGTACAGACCGTAGCAGTACCACAGCCACAGCCCATTGCCGCAACACAACATGCCACGCAACAGATGTACCAGTATGCACAAACAGATTATCCTGATTATCAGCGATACACATGAAACAGCCTAGAGAGGGAAGTTGGCTTGCCTCTTATTGAGGTTCCTGTAGATCAAGAGGGTCCTTACGTACATAGCCAAGTATTAGGGAAAGATAGGAAGTTCTTGATTGATACAGGGGCAAGCAGAACAACAATAAGTCATGACGAGGTTCCAGGGGCACCCCTCTCATGCTCCCAGAATGTTTCCCTTGGATTTTCAGGCAAACCTATTGTAAATGAAGTATCGAAACCAGTACCTCTTTTAGTTGGTCTGTTGCCTCGCACTACAGATTTGTTATTAACGAAATCATGTCCAGAAAACTTATTAGGTATCAAGACACTGAAAGCTCTAGGAGCTGTTATTTGCTGTTCTCCGGAAGGAGTAAGACTGTTTTTACATGACTTTAAGGGTCACTATGTGTTGAGAGATATTGATCCCAGACTACAGAATGTTCCTGCACATTTATGGGCACAAGGCCCCACTGATGTAGGTTGTATGCACATTACACCATATCGAGTCACACTCAGACCAGGAGTAGTCTTACCACAAATCCGACAATACAAGTTACCTCCAGATGCTGTAGCGGCTTTACTGAAAATCATTGACGAGCTCATTGCACAAGGAGTGGTTGTAGAGACCGACTCGAATCTATGTAACTCCCCCATCATTCCAATTCTTAAACGTACTGATCCACATGCACCCCCAGTTTATCGATTAGTTATCGATTTGCGCGAATTGAATAAATGCATCGTACCACAGTATCCTGTGGTCCCAGATATCTCGTCTCTATTGACTGCCATTGATTCCGAAGCAACGTTCTTTACTGTAATTGATCTGAAGAACGCCTTCTTTAGTGTCCCCATTGATTCGGAAAGCCAATACCTTTTCGGATTCTGTTTAAATGGTCGAAGCTTCAAATTTGCACGCGCACCTCAAGGATTCACAGAAAGCCCCAGCATCTATAGCCAAGCATTGAAAAGACAACTAGACAGTATACACATGCCTGACAACACTGCCCTGTTACAGTACGTCGATGATCTGCTGATCACCGCCCGAAGCGAACCTGAATGTGAGCAAGCATCACTGACGGTTTTACATTTCCTGGCTGACAAGGGACACAAGGTGTCCCCTTCGAAGCTGCAATTCTGTGTTCAGCAAGTTGTTTACCTTGGGCACTTGCTGTCCAAAGGGGGGAGACAGCTAACACCTGACCGCATCCAGTTAATTGTAAACATGTCACAACCCAAGACACAAAAGGAGGTACGAGCCTTTATAGGCCTCACTTCTTACTGTAGACAATGGATCCCTCAGTATGCATTTCTAGCCAAACCACTCATACAGTTGACAACCCAGGAGGCAGCGACATCGACTGCCCTCCCTTGGACTCAGGAACACACACAAGCTTTTGACGACTTAAAGAAAGCCTTATGTCAAGCACCAGTTTTAGCGACACCATGTTATAGCAAGCCTTTTACACTTTTTGTCACAGAACGTGAAGGTACCGCATTGTCGGTACTCACTCAGGATCAAGCAGGTTCACACAAACCGTGTGCTTATTTTTCTAGTACATTGGATCCAGTAGCCCATGCTCTGCCTGCGTGCTTGAAATCAGTAGCAGCAACAGCTCTAGCGATCAGACAAAGTGATTCCATAGTGTTAGGACACCAATTGACAGTACAAGTTCCACACTCTGTGGAAGTTCTTTTAAACCGAACACAGACCCAGCACTTGACTATAGCAAGACTGACAGGTTATGAATTGACATTGTTTCAGCCACACATAGAAATCAGACGTTGCAACACTTTTGCCATTAAGTGAGACAGACCCATTGGCACATGATTGTATTGAAGTCATTACCATTACGACGAAACCCAGACAAGACTTGACAGACACCGCATTACCAGATCCAGACCTGACACTTTATGTGGATGGTTCATGTATGAGAACAAGTACAGGAGAATTAGTGGCCGCCTACGCAGTCACGACAGAAACTGAAGTCATAGAAACAAATTGTATAGACATCCTGTCAGCTCAAGCAGCAGAGCTCATCGCTCTGACTCAAGCCTGTATTCAAGCAAAGAACAAGAGAGTTAACATATACACAGATTCACGCTATGCATTCGGAGTCGTACACGACTTCGGTGTCCTGTGGCGAGAGAGAGGTTTTTTGACCTCTCACGGTGCCAAAATTCAACACGGTCCCCTCATTCAAACTCTGTTAGATGCAATACATCTGCCTACAGCAATATCCATCATGAAGTGCAAGGCACATACGAAAGTCACAGATATAATTTCCCAGGGTAACGACCTGGCAGACCGCACAGCCAAGCATACAGCTCAGACTCAGACTCACACAACTGATCTGACAAAGACAATAGTCCAGACACCGACACATTGCATGACAGTTAAGGATCCCGACCTAGATGTAATTGATATACAGACACATGCTACACCAGACGAAATCAAGAAATGGATTGAACTAGGAGGGGTCCAGACAGATCAAGGATGGAAGACGAAGGGAAAATCTACATGGTTTCTCCCTGACTCTATGGTCCAAGTTATCATTAACACAGTACACAGTCCTGCACATTTAGGAGAAAAAGCCATGTTAGACAGTATTCAAAACCTATGGTTCAACAAACATTTACGAGCAGCAGCCAAACAGAAAGTGCGTACTTGCATGATTCGTTGTCAGTTCAACCCAGGTAAAAGCATTCCCGTAGAACAAGGTGGATTTCATCCTCCCGATCACCCTTTTGAAGTCCTCCAGATGGATTATATCCAGATGGAACATTGTCGAGGATTCAAATATGTCCTCGTAGTTGTATGTGCACTCTCCCGTTGGACAGAAGCATATCCAGTCCCAGATTACACTGCTCCGACCACTGCCAAGCAGCTGGTTCGTGAATTCTTCCCCAGATATGGTTTGACCCGCATCGTATACTCCGATAACGGTCAGCCATTCTCGTCCAAGCTGATGAAGCAGGTATCTCTCCTGCTCGGCTACCAGTGGAAGTTCCATTGTGTCCGACATCCCGAGGCAACAGGCCTCGTGGAACGCCATAATCAGACTCTGAAAATTCGCCTTGCCAAGATTTGTAGAGAGAAAGGAGTCGACTGGATAGTAGCTTTGCCAGTCGCACTCTTTTACATGAGAATGGTCGCACACTCCAGAACAGGGCTATCCCCGTACGAGGTGGTCTTTGGTAGGCCACCGAATATGTGGGGGACGCCTCTGCCTCGCAAAATTACCGATGTTGACTGTAATATGCTAACAGATTACCTTGCTTCTTTGATGTCTGCACTACAATCATGTCGTTCACAGGTTGCTGCAGCCTTTCCCGACAACACCGAGGTGAAGCCCCATGAAGTGGCTCCGGGAGACCTCGTCTACATTAGGAACTTCCACAGGAGAAGTCCGCTGGAGCCCCGCTGGCAAGCACCAAGACTAGTACTTTTGATCACAAGGACAGCAATAAAAGTCGAGGGCCGCAAGGGTTGGCTTCATTCGAGTCATATAAAAAAATGTCATGGACAAACGCCAGATCTAGCCTCCCAGCCCGGCCCTCCTCCACAGACTGACTCAAAACTCCCCTTGGTCGAGAAAACTTCTTCTCAGCAATATAAATTAAAACTGAGGTCTAGCAAGTCAGACAGTTTAATTGTTTAAGTCCTCCCCTAGGTGAATCGGTTAGACGAGTTTCTGACATGTATCCCCTAGACCCCAACAGAGAGAGAGATAGACAGAAACAGCTCAAGAAACATGAATATTGTAAATCTCTTCGCAGCCACTGCATTGTGACACTAGTGATTATGTTTTTTCTAAGTCTTTTGATTATTGCTGCAAGTGTAGTGTTGCATGTATATTACCCTATTTTCAAGCGTGCACATTCTTCCTTCAATGTCACTGCCGAGCACTCTTTCAGTGAACTGCCCCCGCATGAATTATCTTACCGACTTGCGCTGCGCAACAACACATTCATTAGTATGTTACATCACTCCCATCAGACCAGCAATGCTACCAATTGTTGGATATGTGGCCGACTCCCTCCCTATCAGAAATACAAGGGAGTTCTGCCCCTCTTTCCGTACCCGTTCACACACAATGGTTCCTGTGGTGCATGGTTTAGTTTAATTAATTCCTTAGATTCTGATTCTGTAGTTTATCAGGGCAACTGGGTATGGGGAAATCTGAACACAGTTCTGCATAAAGTATGTTTCCCTGACAAGGAGGGTCTACCAAAAAGGACAGGGACTGATTTAGAAAATGAAGTATATGGATTAGGTAACTTTACACTTAACCTCATGATTCTGAATGTTGAATCCGAAACCGAACCCGTCTTGCCCGCTATGTCCGTACTACCAGTCAAAGGTGAATTATGTGTCAGAAAGAATGGCTCAGTACACCTGGGTCATAGTAAATGTACTACTGTGATCGAATTCAGTGATAAGGGCAAGTCTACATTTAAAGCTTCACGTCATTCTTACTTCGTTTGTGGTCATACCGCATATATACGTTTACCTCTAGATTGGGATGGCACCTGTTACATTGCATTCCTTCTGCCACCTGTTTTCCTAGCCCCTCCTGATTACCATAGGGATACCCATCTAGTACACAATAGACCACAGAGAGATCTCCCGATTGTCGACTACACTGAAACGGCATGGGAACAATATACAGACTTCAATAAAGGTTTCTTTCCCTACTTAGGTGCTGTCTTTAATAGTAAACTGATACGAAAATTAACCAGAACCCTCGAAGCAGTAGTGAATGAAACTACTTCCGCCCTAGGTAACTTAACAGAGGAGCAGTCTGCTATGCGGATTGTTGTTCTTCAAAATCGTCTCATCCTTGACGTCATCCTGGCCGATAGGGGCGGAGCTTGTAGAGTCATCGGATCGAGCTGCTGTGTTTTCATTCCAGAAAACGCGCCATCAGTATATAGAGCCATAACTCGTCTTCACAAGATTGCAAGTCAGATACACCAGAATCCAGGCACCTGGACTTGGTCCGGTTGGTTCTGGAGCATGTTGTCAGCCTGGGGATGGAAGGTCCTATCCTTCCTAGGTATTGCCCTTCTCATAGTATTCAGTTGTTGCCTATGTCTGCAATGTGGGCCAGCGATTTGCGGCTTGTGCGCCACATCATGTATTCCTCATTCAAGTCCTCATTCAAAACACCGTAAGAAGAAAGAAGAGCAAATGATGTTACATGAACAGATTGATAGATTAATGAGGATTGATATATCATGAAGGGTCCGTAGGGGACAAGGAGGGAATGAGGTAATATGAATTTTATGGTCAATTGTGTCCCCTAACGTAGACCCCACCGGCTCCATGTACGTGCTTCAAGTACATGTATGTTCCCTCCACTTCTAGCCATGAAGACGCAAATACATTTGCGTCCAACGTTAACATGTCCTCTTTCAGATCCACCATGAATGGGTCAGATATTCCGTTCCTAAGTGTGCCTTGCCAACGTCTTTACATGGTGCACTTTTCATGTTTCACTAGCTCTGGCGAGTTAGGCCCTGATTCCTGCCATCGAGCCCTTTCTGCCTTCTGTTTCTGAAAGCCACAGTCTGCTACTTCCTGACCTCTGCCTTACTCCCTGTGCAGCGAGCGGTGCCTGGCTCGGCCTGCCTGCCTGCCAAGACTGTATTCAGCCTTCAAGTTATCTGCTCCGCTCCTCGAAAATACATTCCTGTCTAGTAGTTTAGGAAAACATCCTTCCCAGCTGCAGAGCAAAGGGCCCGGCCTCACTGTCTCCATGCAAGTAATTCATAGCTCCCGTTACCATGGTAGGCCCATGGCCCCTCGCATCTCATGTAGACACGTAGTCGCATATGCACGCACTAGCAGTCAGTATAGAATAGCCTCTGCCCGAGAGACCTTTTCCTTCTAGATAATACAGTTCCTCAAACACCAGATATTAGATATGATTTGGGATTAGGTTGTTCTGACACCCCAGACTTCTGTCTCCTCATGTAGGGCTAAATGTCAAGTCCCCTTCACCCTCCAGTTCCACGTCAATCACACGTCATGCTGCTGCGCGCGCATCTCTGCCATGTATTTCTGCTGACACTGCAGGATTCTTCTATGGATCCACCCACCTGAGATACGTTTCAAGTGACGTTGTCTAGCACACACCTTCGAGCACGCCCTCATGCACGCCTTCTGTTACGTACATATGTCCTTATCTCGTTTCTCTCAGCTGTTACGCCTCCTGCATCTATCTCTACTGTAATGCATTGACTATATATATGATGTTCTGTTAATAAAACATTGTACATGTCCATGTCCATTCCCTTCCTGAACCCTTGTGGTGATGGAACATGATACCTGGTTCGAACCAATTCCTTTTTAAGGAATAAAACCCCTTTTAAAACCTCAAATGCCACGGATTCTGTCTCTTATTTTTGACTGAGTTATTCTTATTGAACTTTACCGCATAAATTAAGTATAGGTAATTTAAATTTACCACACAATCACCCCGAAGCGTCTTTTGCGCCTTCCCGACCCAAGGGACTCCGCGGATCAATTTAAATTCTTGAAACAATTGGTTGGTAAGCCCCATCCTTGAATTCAATAGGTTTAGGGCCTTATTTCTTAAGGCAGGCCAATCTTCAGTTACCAATGGCGCCAAATTAGGGATATTGCCCAGGACTATGGTATAGGAGGTGGCTTCCGGGGGGAGATGTAAGAAGGTGGGCTCTTTTGGAGCATCTAGAAGACCCAATGGAATGCAGGGAAGTACCAGTCACTACCAGGTTATGCTGGGGTTCGAGCGCAGAACTATCCCTATTGTGGCCCGCATCCTTTAAGCATGCTTGTACCTCATTAATAAGCTTCGTTTATTTAAGTTGGGAACATATTTGATCTGGGTTGGATTTAGATTTATCCTGTAACTCTGATAGTTCTCTTTTATTTGCTGATTCCTTACACTCCTCTAGTAGATCCACTGATTTAACTTCCTCTCTGCAGACCCCTACTAGCATGGAAATACACGTGGCTGCTGCCTGTAATTGTCTACCTTTGTTATGCAACATAGGTGAGTCCACTCCCGCTAGTTGTATCTGGGGAGCATCCAGAATCTCTCTCTGATTCTGTTCCAGACCTTGCTTTTGTGATTCTCCACTGACTGATCCTGGCTGGGCTTCCCTGGTTCGCTAGAACAGAGCATTCACCGAGGGGCCGGCGGGATGTAGTTTCCACGCTCCCCGCCTCTTCCTTTCTTCTCTGCAGGCAGTTCACTTCTGGGGATCTGCAGCTGCAAACACCGCCCGCGTCCGGATGTCTGATCTGCCCGGCTCGAAGAATCGGGCTCCACTGTAGCTCCACCACACGTCTGGCGGTTGCCCCCAGCCTTTGGAGCTCCACCGCTCCCCGCAGCCTTCGGTCCCATCTCCTCGAAGCAATGTGTCAACTCATTGCAATCCAAACAAGGTACGTGCCCTGCTATTGCTTAAGAATATGCAGGGCGAGTTTAATCCATTCAATCCAGGCACTGCAACAACACTTGTGGACTCTCTTCATTGGCAATATCTGTTTCTTTCCATCGTCCACAGGGTTTTTATTTTCCGATTCAGCCTAATTGTCACAGGTGCTGCTACCGGCCTCCTAAGCGGCCGCCATCTTGCTTCTACCCTTACCCCATTCATGTTTTAATTGTACACCAACAGTTTAAATAAGGTTCTAATTTATTAAAGCAAGGATGTTCCTTATACCGCCTCTACACCTCTTCCAATTCTGCTATATGCATATGATGCAGTTCTGGAGGCCAGAACCCCAATGGCCTTGCAAAACTCTATAGCGACCTACTCGGCCTTTATGGCAGACTTGGACTTGTATGTGAACAAAACAAAGACCTTTATCTTGGCCATGGTTGGGGACAACAAAAGAACGATGAGGTTCCATATTGAGGGTAAAAGTATAGAAAGTATTGATAAATTTGCATATTGGCATATTCCAATTTAAAATGGAAAGATGGTAATAAACAGAGCAAATCTCATGTCGAAAAGCATAGCCACACTTTTTCAATTTGCAAAAGATTAGGGTCGTAAACCAATCCAGGAAATGACTAAAATTTACCTAGAAAAAAACATATCATAGCCACATATTTGGCTGGAATATGGGGCCCTTCATAAGTCAAAGCACTACAAAATATAGGAGACAAGTTTATCAAAAGGCTACTGTCTTTTCCGGGTTCATGCTCCAATGTCATTGCACTTAAATAATTAGGTTTGCCATACATTAGTGATAGCATCAAAATTGCTAGTTATTGCTGTGGCTAATGCTATGGAAAAGAAAAGAGATCCAACTTAACCACCACATTATAAGGGATATTATGAAGCTTGACCATGCTGAAACTATTCGCTGGCTAACCTATGTTAGACAGACTTTCATCTCTATGGGCCTGGAAGAACTTTACGAAACTCCTATTAGCTGCAAAGCCTATCCCAAATCGAGTTCGATAGACCTTTTTTTTTAGCTAAAAGTTATCATGCAAGATGGGAAAGGAATATAGCAACACATACAGTAATTTCTTATCAGGCCTTACTTTCTGTGTTGCCTGGGACACCTCCCTACCTTTCCTTTTTCGTGAAGTCCCCCAATCGACATTTATTGACAAGAGTTCATTTAAATTATATCTCTTTAATATTGGGTTATCTGACAAATACACACTCATTAATGTAAATGTATTTGTACTTGTATAGCGCACAGCTACCCGCAGTGGGTTTCCCGGCGCTTGCTTAGGGAACCCGTCCTGGTATTCCCCTGTGAGATAACCCCGGCAGGGTATCCACAAGGTGAAAGCCAGGCATCCCACCGCGAGGGGCAGTTGGGGAGATTAAGCAAGCTATTGCCCAGAGTCGCAGAGTGTGAACCCGTGAGTCAAGAAGGCACCGGAGCGAGAATTATCGAGTCCGTGGAATTTTTTGAGCCCAAGACCCGCCGAGGCGGGGAATTGAACCCTGGTCCAGGGCCGATCTCAGCTTCCGGGTCTGCCGCCTCTAACCCCTGAGCCACACTTCTCCACCATCTCCCCATGAGCAAATGTGATGCCTTATCTAAACAAACAATTTCACATATTCTATTTTTTGGTGCTTTTTATGAAATAGAGAGGAAAAAGTGTATTGTACCATTACTGCGGAAGTTTAGTTCAAGTAATCACACCTTAGCACTTTTAGTTCTCTAGCAATTGGAAACGCCATTGGTGTGTTTTGCGATGGTGGCATTTTTGCAAGCGGCCCTAAAAACTAGAAGGGCTGCCACTCTATAAATAAGCCTAACTGGGCATCACCAAGTTCAAATAGAATAATGAGAAATAGATAGGTTAGGTGGTAAGTATGTAGCGCAAATGGAGGGTTGTGTTTTCTTAAATTGTGCAACTTTATAATATATATTTTATTATTTAGTGTAGTTTATATGTTGTTTATCTTTTAGAGCAATTAATACATATATCTTGGATGTGTTATACTATATAGATATTTGTATAATATTTTAAAGTATTTTATATATGGCTATGTATTATCTGGTACCAAAAGGCTCAGTTAATGTACTAATAACTGCATGTAATGAACTTTTATGCATTTTTAATGTGAAATAAAGTTTAATGATGATGAACAATAGTACTTGCCTTAGGATCTCTGACCATTCGAGCTCAGGCCATTTTTAGTCAACCGAATTAACAATAAATCTGGTACCTCCAGGTAAAAAGATGTATGGCCCCATAATGTCTATACCTAGCTGGACCCATGGTCCACCTGGACATTCAAAAGGTCTAAGGGACGGGGTAGACCCCTTTAAACATTTGTCAGCAGACTTACATGCCATACAATTTTCCATAACTTCAACCACATCAGTATCCATTCTTGGCCACCAAAATGATTCGCAAATGCATCTCTTGATAAGAGAAACACAAAGATGACCCTCATGAGCTTTTTTGATTATCCTACCTCTCATGGAAGGGAAATCAACTTGTCAGATCTTAACACTAGACCATCCTCAATAGGAATTTCATCGCTCACTTTACAATATGGCTGTACTAATGATGATAGAACCTTCTCCTAGGCCAACCTCCCTTGGGTAGATCTATAATTTGCTGCAAGACCTGGTCATTTGACAATGGTTCCCTCCATTCTTCTTCGGAACAGAACTTCGCCTCTGGAATTTCTAAGAAGGCCGCTAGGCAATCTTCAAAATCTTCCTAAACAAATCAGACAATTTTACATTTTCATCACTATCATCATCATTCTTACACGGAAAGTGGGAAACCAAATACTCCCCCCAGGAATTTGGTTTACATCGAACTGGAATTGCAGCAACTTTGTAGACAACCTTAAAATACGAGAAGAGCAACACTTGCTTCCTCCCCCACTCAGAGTGTTTAACAAAGGCTTGTGATCAGTTTTTAATTTAAAACGTCTTCCCCACACATACGTGAGGAATTTCTCTATGGCCCATCAGCAAGCCAATGACTCTCTCCATCACAGTATATTGAAGTACTGCCTCCCGAAGTACTCTAGATGCAAAAGCTATGGTAAGTTTGCTCTCTCCATCTTTCTGCGTAAGGGTAGCCCCAAATCCTTCTTCGATAGCATTGCCAGTGATGCAATAGGGCAATCTTGGATCAAATGTCTTGGGAGCCTCATTTTGGCTCAATAGGGTTTTAATCTGTTGAAACTCCAACTCACAATTGTCACACCAGACAAATTGTGTTCCTTTTTTGAGTAAGTCACTTATGGGCCTCACTTTAGTGGCAAAGTCAAGAATAAAAATCACACAGGCCCAGGAACGATTTGACCCCTGCCGTATCAGAAGGAGGAGGAGCCTCAACGATGGAGTCCACCAAAGCAGGTATTGCTCGGATATGAATGTACCTTAAAAAATTAAAAGACAAGAGGCGTTTGGCAAACAAGTTGGCTTAATTAAATGCAGCAGCCAGGAGCGTATCGACAAAATAGCATCTGACAAAAGTCTCTCATACAGAACTTTTGGCCGACCATATATACTGTTCATGAGAACAATAAACTGATCTGGCATTCTTGGCCTAGTTATAAACAACAAGTACAACCATCCGATAAGGGGGACACAGGGGGCTAAATACCTTGGGGAGAGATAGTGTGGGCTAGTGTGTATGTGTCCAGCTGTCTGGCATGGGGAGCACGAGGTCACTATGTGTGATGTGTGATGTGCCCTGATTGGCTGAGCATTCCTAACTTTATGTAGCATCTATCTTTGTGGTATTTTGGGAATGCATCCTTTAGCCAAACATGTTTTATTGGGGCCAATTTCCTCTGACCTGTTTGTGGTGTGACTGCCTATCTGTGGTATCGATCAGATGACTTTCCCTGAGTGTGCGTTTGTCTATGGACTAAGTGTAACCCCAACGGTGACCTTTCAATCAGTAGGCTCGGGTTTGGGTCACAGGGCCTGTCTGACCATGTATCTTTGACTGTGGTTTGATCAAGAGGTCACCTTGGATGAATCAGACAGCAATGATATGAGTTTGCTAAAATGTGTACAATTAACATGGCGGTCATTGGCACAGTTGTCATAGCATACATCAATATTGTCCTTACTGTTATTGACATTGTTATGCATGCACAGATTATGGATTGCATTGGCGTTGTTTCTACTGGTATCAACATTGTTATGCATGCATTGATTATGGCATACATTGACATTGTTTCAACTGGTATCAACATTGTTATGTGAGCACATTGTCTGGCGTGCATTGACATTTCATTTATTGGTATTGCCGTGGCCGGGCCTACATATATCATGGTGTATAATTCCATCGTATTCTTTTTTGATCTTAGCCATTTCCATGGGAGACCTCTTCCCCAATTTCTGCGAAAAATTGACAAGGGCTGCTGTGGTTCTAATGAAAAGGAGTTTCCTGGTTTCAATTGCGGGTTTCCAAGCAAGTTTGTCATCAATCATTACTCCTAGGTAGGGGTATTTTTGTGTGGTTGCTAGTTTTTCCTGGTTTAAGTATATACTCCTACTTTTACGTTTATGTCCTATCCCTGCCTTCATGACAAATGTTTTTCAGATGTTGATATTTAGGCCCAGACTTGCCAAGAAGGCGGAATATCTATTCAGTGCCCTTTGAAGTTCAAGGGGGGTACGGGCTAGTATAACCGCGTCGTCCGCGTAAAGCAGAGCGGGGATCGGGCGGTTGTTTACCATCGTATTCACAGATATTAACACAGGCCTAGGTCTAAAACCATCCTTATATCTGGCATGACTGAGATACTCAACTTCACTGCTGAGAAATCTACAATTCTTGTTTTTCAGTACCACTCCTTTATCCTTGAATATCCCAAATACCCATCGAAAAATAGTATTGTGGGTCTCAAAATCTTTTGCAAACACCAACATATTGTCCTGGAACACCAGGACCCCTTCAGCATTCTTCAACAGATTATTCATGAACCTTTGAAAAGCAGAGTCCACAGAGGCCAAACCGAAAGGCATCCTACGGTATTGAAAAGTGACAATATGCGAAATGAGGGCAGTCACGTGAATGGAGTTCCTTGTGATGATGAGCGCTCATCAGATGAAATTTATAGAATATGGTGGCTCCTGCAATGCATGCAAATAAAACTGACATTTTGGGAAAGGGATGAGAATCCACCCAAATCTCTTTATTAAGAGAGCTAGGATCCACACACATATGCAACTGGTCACACCTCTTATGCACCACAACTAAATGAGAAAGCCAGAGTGAAAACTCTGCCAGCTCTAAGATCCTTCTTTCACACAGACTTCTGAGTTATTGCCTGACACTGAAAGGGACCCCTTTAAGCTTGTGTTTGACAGGCACCACCCCTTCTTTCATCCTGATGTTGTGTTTAAAACCACAAATTCTGCCAACTCCAGTCCAAAAACAGTGGGAAATGTTCTGCTCTCTTCAAGCACCACATCCTTTCAAACCATTGCAAGAACCTGTTCTTTAGCACCTGGTTTGAGGATCATACCAAAAAGCCCCTGGTGAAACCACCCCTAGATGTTTAGACCTTTTACTGCCACAAAACCTTCCCTTTGATTTTTTCCCTTTGAATTCCAAAATATCTTTGATATAGCCCACGAGTGCAAACCTAGTGCCTTCATAAGAAACAGGGAACTGGTCTGGAGGCAGTAAGGGTACCTATCTCACCACATATCTGTGCTGATCCTAGCTCCAGAACCCACAAGGAGCTTCAATACCTTGTCCCCTATATCAGTGTAAGCCCATAGATCAACACACACATGGTAGGATCATAGGATCACCAACCCGGGGTTCCACCTCTATGATTTTATGCTTAGATGAATTGGAGACGTCCTCCCCAATATCCAATAGGACAAGATCTTGCATACCACCAAAATCTGCATCTTATTCTGGATCAAATTCAACAACATATGCAATCAATTTCTAGTTGTTTCTATTCTTTAAAGCAAAACTTTAGCAAAATTACCACCTTTTTTGCAGAAGTTGCATGTGACATTTGCAACAGGAAACCTACTCCCCTTAACATGTGGAGAATTTCCTCACTTGAAACAGGAGTTAACATTCGTAACATGCTAATTCTCATCCCACATAACCTTAAATGCTACCATTCTTTTACTAAATGTAACAGATTAACGAGACCTTCCCACCTTTATAGCACATATTGCTTCAAGAGGCTTATCATCAAGTTCTCTAACAGCAAGCTGCAAAATCTCAATGCTTTAGCCACTTTGATGGTCTCATCAAGTCTTCGATTTCCTAGTGCCTGTAGTCTAATTTGTTTCTCCTTACAATGACAGATGAGCTGATCTCTAGTGAGCTGTTCAGAAAAGTTGCCAAATTGACAGTCAGCATTCAATCTGTGCAGCACAGAAATGTAACCATCAACATGCTCATCAACACCCCTGTTTGTGCTTAAAATGTGTGCCTGCATAACCATTAAGCTAGGCTGTTTGTCAAATCTTAATTTGAGTTTTTTGACTGCTTCCAAGTATTCATCGATATCCGGATCCTCATTCAGTGGCAGTTCTGGTAAATGCCTGAAAACAGGCCTGCCTTCAAACTTCAAATTATGTAAAAGTAAGCCCTTCTTCCTCTCAGCTCTGAACCTTAAGGCACCAATCGCACCCAGATATGCTTAGAAAGCATCGAACCACACTCTCAACCTACCTGGTGGTTCACCTGGTCTGTGCAAAAATGAAGGGGGAGGCTTAATTTTCTGCATGCTGTCGAATCTGATGGATTGGCAAGAACTTTGTAGATAAAAACACTGTTAAACTACTTAACAAAATAAAATCTGAATGATATTAAAGAAAAGCAGAAATGCCTAACATTGATTGGCCAAAGTACTAGAATGTGTACACACACAAAGGGTAAAATTAAGTACTGTAAGAGATGTACATCACCATGTAGAACCAACAATGTCTTAAATGGATGAAATGAACTGGTGTGCGTATCACTGATAAAAAATGCACACACAGGAAATGAAGTCATGCAGGAGGTGTATATCACTGTGTAGAAGGTGTGAACATCACTGTGCATTTGACTGGCTGTACGATGAGCTGGCGTGCGTATCACACAAGCGTAGTCACGACATCAGGGAAAACGACTGCTCCGTGCACTTACAGAGAAATACAATAAAATTACTACTCGGTATATGGGTGCCCATCAACACACACAGTGTCAAAGATTTCACCACTGCTGCTGTTGCCTCCTGCATGATGAACGACACACTTGCACATACAGCGTTCACAGCTTTATGCACTGAAGCAAACATGCGGTGATTCTGATCCATGAAACTTCTGCGCTGCACGGAACAAAGGGATGACTACCCTCTCCAAAATGGCTGACAGGCTGCGTGTGCTTGGAACGTAGTGTAGAGCCTATGCACATAGACCATTTAGAAACAATGGCATGGCTCAAACCCTTTACATAATATCACTTTGCCGACTTGTCTTCAGTCAAAGACACAGGAAATGGTAATAGCTAAGCACTGGTGCTGCCTTAAAAAAAAAAATGAGGTACCCAACAAGAACTGGGTACACTTATTAGCGGCTGCTCTTTATTACAAGAGGTGGGGCATGGGGTGGGGAGGTGTGGGCAGGTAAATAAAAAAAAAAAGCACTTACCTGCTGTTTCTGGCCGCCGCCTTTCTTCTGCTCTGGTCACGAAATTCGATTCCACATGGGCTGGTGAACACTGCTCAGACTCCTAGACACCAATCAGGATGCTGTACTCATGCTGGTGATAATATTTACCAGGATGAGAGCAGCGCTGTGATTGGCCTGAGAAGGCTGGTTTGAAGCTAGGAGCCTGTGCCTCTTCTCCAACCAGCTGTGAAGCACAGCTCGGGTGGAGAGAGATCAAAGTACACACTATGGTTTGCCAAGCCTTAGACAGCAGGCCAAACCATCATGCGCACTTACAGTGTGCACTACTGCTCCCTTGCTGTCATTATGGCTCTCATGATGTGGTTTTACCATTCATCACAGGTTTACGGACTATTGTCTTAATTTGTATAATGCTATGTATTGTTGATTGCATTTTTAGTATGGTCTTATTAGTTTTCAATTTAAAAGGGAGAAGATAATGTAGTATCTGCATGTTATGTTTAAAATGTTCCCTTTTACCTTGTTCCTAGCTGCTTAGCCAGTGTACGTGTTTTGTGTGGAATGTTGGTGTGAGTGACATGAGTGGAATGCTTGGGTGCCTGGTGTGAGTGTTGACAGTTGGAAGATGGGCTGAACAGCTAGCAGGCTGCTCCTAGGTGGGGCTGTTACCACAGTGCTTATGGACTTAATAAGCATCCTTAAATACTACTTGGCTACTTATGCTATGTCACCTCTACTCATGGGGCAATACCACTACATCTTATTAATTTGGAATAGCAATTAGGAAAGACTCAATTGTTTTATTGACTACCTGAACAACAACACATGCAATCTGACATTCATGCATCACACCAGTCTAACATAAATCGAATATCTGGATGTAGTGCTTTGAAGAAATACAGAAAACCCATAGTTTGTAACTTCATTACTCACTTGCACGGTGCTCACCCCACCTCACAAATAAAAGCTATGCCACTAAGCGAAATGACTTGACTCAAACGGAACTGTAGTGATGACCTTCAATTTCAAAAAGAGCTTAGCTTACTGGAAGAATGATTTCACAATAGGGGTTATTCTAAAGCAATTCTTACAAAGGCTAAACACAGAATTATGAAGATGAAATGCAACACTCTTTTACCGAATAGTAAATGCAAAGTTAGTCACAACAAAAAAATATCACATTTCTCACAAAATGCAGTTGCCTAAGTCACTCAGTATACAAAATCTTATACAAAAATTGGCACCTGCTTAAACTGGAAACCACTCTAGCAAGTTATCTATTGGACAAGCTCTGTATGATGCACAGTAGGGGTCCAACCCTACTAAACATATTATGTCATAGTTTCATGAATCCACGCTCACACATCACAAGCCAGGCATGGCTTCCTGAGCGGCCCAAGGGCTTTTACAAATGTGGACACTGAAAATGTTAGTCAGTATGCAGAGGTCAAAACCACCTGTTTCCAATACAATATCAGGAAGTAATATAGTCTGGAACACTTCATCAAATGTGATAGAAAATATGTTGTTTACTGCATCACATGTGAGTGTCAGCAGATTTATATAGGTAGCACCATCAGGCCTTTAAAGGACAAAATATAGGAACACATTAGAGCTGTCAGGAATGAGAATGCTAGCTATCTTTTGGCCGTACATTACAATACTAGTCATCACTGTTCTGAAACAATGAAAATCAGATCCCACTGTATTGGTTTTTCAGAATGCAACCCGAGAGGTAGAAACAGGACATCAACCCTAAGGAAATTGGACACCAAATGACTCATCAGACTCAGAGGTGCAGATAAAGGACTCAACACATAGAGAATTACATGTTTTAGTAGCAGACTGAATATGTGGTTTAACTGTAATTCAGCATAATCCAATTAGAGATCAACTTGCATATGTAGCAAGTATATGTAAATGTAAATTGATACTTGTATAGCGCACTACTCACCCGCAAGGGTCTCAAGGCGCTTGTACAAATACCACTGTGGAACCCATCCTGGCTTTCCCTGTGAGGCGTCCACTCCTGGGCACCCCCAAGGTGGAGGCCAGGCATCCTTAGCGTTGTGGGGGCTGTAGTGGAGATTAAGCAAGCTACTGCCCAGAGTTGCAGAGGGGAACACCATGATTGGAATAGGCACTGAGGCAAGAATTATCAGGTCCGTGGAATTTTTGAGCCCAAGACCCGCCGAGGCGGGGAATTGAACCCTGGTCCCAGGCTAGACCTCTGCATCAGGGTCTGCCGCTCTAACCATTGAGCCACACTTCTCCACATAGTTATTATTGTATACCTATAATGTATGCCACCTTTGTTTCTCTGTATTTGACTGCAAACAACTATTTGAAGAAAAACAATTCTTAGAAAATTCTCTGAATGGTACATAGCCAATGTGTCTACAATATACTCATCGGACTTATCGGGTCCCCTAAAGAGCATCATTATACACTTTTCAATGTTCTTCTTCTAATATATCTTACCTTATAGTACTCTTCCCTCATAGGGTGATTCTTTAATTCTAACAAGAGCTGGTTCTTTCATGTTTGCATGATTTCACACGATATACATGAAAACGTAACTACATCTGAGCTTTTGACTACCATTCCTTTACCTTCTTTTACACAAATACCTTCTCTCCATATACACTAGTTTTTGTTTTCAAACATGCATCAGTTGGTAATTTTTGTAGGTGACATTGGCAAGAATCCTATGTGAGACTATAGGGAACATACCCACTAATCTCATCCCTAATTCAAGGGCTGATCCATCACTGTGCTCATCCTGAACCTTATTCAGAATGGTCGGTAAAACTGTCATGGAGGGTGTGCCGAAGCACAGCTAATAAATGGCAGCAAACACCGTTCCCCAGCTGGTGCAATCAGTAATATCAGGAGTTATAGGTATTGGTAAACTTATTTTCAGGATCTTGCGTTTCTCAACAGGGGTAGTATGTGGAAAAACAGACTCGAGTTGCTCAAATTTTTTGGCTAACCAAAACGGTAAAAAATCCCTATTCTGAGGATGCTTGCCCATCACAGAATTAACCATGACGGGACTAATGACTATACCACCACCATGTCCTGGTGGTCGTGGAGCGGCTCCAGCTGGAGTCACTTGTAAATTACGAGACATATATTGTATAACACTCCTGTGTATATGAATCAGAGATGTATGCAATTGTCTAAGCTTTGCAAGTATAACACCAAGATAGGATGTGGGTTAAATCCAGCCGAAACGGGCCATGTGGTACTTTCCTCTCACCCACTTTGTCTAGTAACACAACACACTATGAACACAACATTCAAATGCAACACCATCTCTTGCTATTTGTTAATCTCTGAGAGTTCTGATCTGGTTTCAGCCCAAACCATCTGGTCAGAGCTTCCATCATTTACTCATAATTCATTTGCTCATCCACAGGCATCCTTCCAATGACTACTGTTGCATTTGCTGGCAACCAACTCATTACAGTGGCTGCCTTGGACACATCATTCAAAAGCCGGTGCTTTACAGGCCATCTAAAAACCCACCAACTAGTCTAAAATATCTTGTCTCTTCAAATACATGTGCACAAGCTTTTTTAGAATGTTGGCAGGCATTCTAGTTGAGTTGGAAGTGGAATCACTTATACTTATGCAGCTGTTTTTGCTGCCATTCTGAGCTCCTCCTTCTCCAAAGCTATCCTATCTTCCTCTAAACCAATCTCCTTTTGACTTTCCCTACCTTTCCTTTTCCCACTCCACATTCTCTCTTTTTCTCTTCTCACACGCCAATTCTTCCTGTCTCTCCTTCTTCCTATGCTTTTGTTCCTTTCAAGCTAATCCCAGCTTCTCCCTCTCAAACTCCCAGCCATTCTCCTCTTCCTCAACCTTAGCCTTCTGGAAAGTCGGTGAAAATGGCACCTTAGAAATCGGTAACTGCTGTGAGAAACTGATGGAAAGCTAATGTGGGGATTCTCACAGGATGTGCCTGTGGAAACCTGTTCTAGTGGCTTAAGAGGCTCTGAGACACTGACACCACAGTACTCCCTCCATGAATTTCTAAATTCATATTACAGTACCCACCTCAGAGTCCATCATAGTTTTACTCTCCCCTCCAGTTTCCCTATCTGGTCTCTTATATAACTCACAGGGATGTTCCTGTCTCATTTCTATGAAGTCCTAAACCTTCTCCACAAACACGAATCCCTCAACTGATTGCAGTACAAGTTGTTACAGTCTACCTCCACTAACTTTGTATCATCCATATCGTTGTGCGGGTCCCAATGTGTACAAGATGAAATTATTGTTCTGGTGTTGAAAGTTGGAAGTATGTTTTCCAGGATCTCACACCAGCATTTCTGCCATTTGTCACACCCCATTCAGCGGCCTACAAGCAAGCAGAGACTACTGATCTTAACCATAGGTGTTGGGGTCACTTGCCTCAGATATCCCAGGGTCTGTCATACTATAAATATGCAAACCTCGGGCCAAATGAAATCTACATTTGATTCCTTGTGGTAATGATGGTGAACAGTCACTGGTTTCTTAGAGATCTAGCAGAGAGGTGCTCAAGCTCAGGACTCAGCAATCACACAGCTGCACAATAACTGATTGTCAAACACAGTGTTTTACTTTCAAGAAGAAAACATACTTTAATGCACGCTAGAACTAAATACTACACAAACAATATTGGCATTATGGAATTTAGTGGCCTGTGTTATGTGCTTGACTGTGCTACTACCTGCTACCTTACTCCAGTCCCTCTATTCAGAATGAGCAGGTCTCCCAGGAACAAAGTTTTAGTGTGTGTGAGTCTTTGCTGCTCAGGTTATGATGTTTCTGGTGTGGTCATGTGGCTGCCCAACTTCATCTCTATGCCACCGCTCTCCTGCTTCTGGGAGGCAACTATAATAAAGGTTCTTTCAAACTACAGGTGCCCTAGTTGTGGTAGCATCATTGACAAGGTTACTTCTGGCAGGCAGGGACCTCACTGCCAGGAAGGCACTGCTTGCAGACATTGGCACCCTCAGAACAAGTAGGCAGATCTTCTGCGTTTGTGGTGAAACAACAAGGCCAATCCTGTGGTGCCCATGCGCTGACACATTTCGGGAGCAGCAAGGCCAGCCACAAAATCTCAGCAATTAGGCTTGGTTGGGCACAGTGGTGTAGGTCAGCCACAATTTTATAGTCACAGTGGCACAGGTCAAGCCACAACATTGTTTTTGGTCCCAGCCATACAGGTCGTGCTGCATATTTTATCCAGGTTACAGTGTTGCAGGTGAAGCCACATCTTCACGGTTGCCGGCTGGAGCCACAAACTTAGTGTCCCATACCTGCACACACCCACAGCTCACTCTCTTCTGCCCTCTTCTTCCGTCATACCCCATCAACACTAGGATCCTGTTGCAAATGACTCCTCCTGGACAGTTACACCACCTGCATAATTTGCAGACTCCTTTTTTGACAGCAGGCAGGCTGGTTTCTAGGCACCTCCAGTCAGATGAACAGCACCTTCTAGCAAGGAACAGACTCATGTGACACTTCCCCCCACCTCTGGAAAGGTGGCTGTAATGCAAACATCAACTTTGGTTGCACAGCCATCCTCTGGGTACTCTGTGGAGCACTACCTTTCTTGGTTATTGTTGGGAATGGGGTGTCTAATTGGCAGAGGTATGCACCATGCCCAAGCAGGAACCACAATTATTGTCAGGGTAAGTGAGATAAGTGAGGTATACATTAAAAGATTACCTGTTAGCACCTTCTGGTAGCTTGGCACAGAGCAGTGAGGTTAAGCTAAATAGGCAATGTGTAAAGTATATGTGTACACACACAAACACACACACAAACACACAGGACACAGCAAAAACACAGCAGAAAAGACCCCACACCAGTTTAGAAAAATTGATTAATTTTTATCTGAACAAAAGACCAAAATGACAAATTTGTCTGCTTGCGATAGAGTGCAGGTCGGTTAAAGGACCCAAGCAGGGCCCACTGAGCAAAGTACCTAAATTCTTTTCGCAGAACGAAATGCAGTAGTGACGAGGCATCGGTTCCGTGGAAGAAACCCAGAGTCCAGAACGCGAGGGCAATGCGCCAAATTAACCCCTTCCACGCTCATGATGAGCTGGGCTCGTCATGACGTAGCCTCCTCGCACGCTGATGACGAGCCCAGCTCGTCACGTAACATGCGCTTTTGAATATCTCAGCGCAGGAGCAGAATTCTGCCAGCTTTGATGCGGTTAATCCACACTGGAGAAGATGTGTTGATTTTCTCCATGAGTTGGGGACGATGCATTGACTCCTGAAGCGGTGTTCCGGAGGTGCTGCAGCGGTGCAGAGTGCAGTATGCGGGGTCCACACATCGCAGCGGTGATAATGCATTGATTTCAATGTCGCAGCAATGGATATGTTGCTGTCCGATTGGCTCTAGGATATTGAAGCACAGGTTCTTGCAGATGCAGTACTTTAAACTCACATCGAAGGGCCCTGGACTTGAATGGCACCACTTGGCAGAGCAAGACTGCTCTAGGTGCTGGGAGGAAGTCGAAAGGTGAAGTATTTGATATCTCTGGTCACAGGAGGCAAGCAAACAAGCCTTTGGAGAAACTTAAGCCCTTATGATGTAGAGAGCAGGTCCAGTCCTTTTCACTTCCAGACAAGAAGCAGCAGGCAGCTAGCCAACACAGCAAAGCAGTTAGCAAAGTGGCAGTCCCTCCTACAGTACAGCAATCAGCAAGCCAACAGAGCAACGCAGTTAGTAAAGTGGTAGTCCCTCCTACAGCACAGCAGCTCTTCTTCCTGCAGAATGTTCATAGTTCCTACAGTGTTCTGAGAACATGGTGTCAAAGGTCCAGTACTTATACCTATTTTAGCCTTTGACATAGGTAGACCTCAACGCAAGAAGGTCCTTGTAGTGTACAAGACACTGCCCTTCCCTGCCCTGGCTTCAGACTCACTACAAGGGGGTGTGCAACCCTTTGGGTGGGGACAGGACCATGCCCTTTCAGGTAAAAGTGTAAGCGCCTCCCACTCTTCCGTCTCAAACAGACCCATCAGCAGGCAGATGACCATTGAGGCACACCTACCCTTCCTTTGTGTGTGGCTGTCTAGGGGGAATGCAGGAAGCCAGCTGTCACCCACCCCAGATGTATATTCCAGAGACAAGCAGAAGGCACCAAATGAGTGAAGTAAGAAATACCAACTTTCTAAAAGTGGCATTTTCAGAACTGCAATCTACAAACCAACTTCCCTAAAAGATGTGTTATTACATTGTGAGTCAGAGACACCAAATGTGGGTTTCCTATCTCTTCCCAAATTGAAGCTACACTTATAAAATGTTTCAAGGCAGCTCCAAACGTAACCTGTAGGAGAGATCGGCCTTGCAGTTTTGTAACACGGATTTAGGAGAATTTTACAACCAGGACATGTAAAACTTAAAAGTACATATCCTGGCTTTTAACTACACTGCATCCTGCCCCTGGGCTTTCCAGGGCCTACTCTATGGGTGACTTATGTGTAATAAAAAGGAAATCTTGGGCCTTACAAGTAGGTTAGCTTGCCAGGCCAACATGGCCGTTCAAAACTGCACTACAGGATCTGCGTTGGCTGGCCCAAGACATGTTTAAAGGGCTACTTACGTGGGTGGAACAATCAGTGCTGCATGCCCACCAGTACCATTTGATTTATAGGCCCTGGACACATATAGTGCACTGTACAAGGGACTTATGATAAATCAAATATGCCAATCAGGGATAAAGCAATTATTATCACATGCTAGATACAGAGCACATGCACTTTAGCACTGGTCAGCAGTGAAAACGTGCACGGAGTTATCCAACCAACAAAAACGAAGTTCAGATAATCAGTCAAAAACCGGAGGTAAGAAGTCAAAACGTTAGGGGAAACCATGCCAAGTAAGTATGCCAGGTTTAACAGTTATAGAAACTTGGAGCTGGAACAATAAGTGCGTTCCCCTGTTATGTAGCCAAAGCAGAGAGGAAGTGACTGCACTTTAAAGTCCAATATAGGGTGGTTCTCTTTTCAGGTGACTTCTCCAGGCTGTTCTCCTGGCACCTCCTTTGCCAGGAGTGGTGATCCACGCAGCCGAGTCGTCTCCAGCCTAGAGCACCCACAACAGATGCACACGGAAGTGTGAGCTTTCTCCATCTGGCTGCTTTTGCCACACTAAAAAGTGATCAGGGGAAGAACAATACACTAGCCACCTAAGGTGCTCCTTTCACCTTACAATAGAGACTGCTCATCACTATTTGCCAAATGGCAGTGCTGTGGGGGGACTAATGAGCAGCCCTTCTCAGAAAAAAGCTTACATTAGTTCCTAAAGGCTCCTTATCTCCTATGTCCCTATTTTAACGTATATGTCTCCTCCCTCCAGCATCAGGAACGTCAGCAATACAGTCCTTCTTTCTAGAAAAGCAATCTCACCTCTATCTTGTGCACAAGACCAGACCACGTGCATCCCAGAATGGGTCCCACAGGCCTCCATTACTCTGGTTTACTAACACACACAATTCCTGTACCAAGCAGACCACACACTCAAACATCTGGGGTAACGCTTAGACACAGACGTTTACAACTAGGCCAGTAGTCCTCCATTCCAGGGACACAGATAAAAAGGTCTGGTCACAGCTATTGATTAACAAAACACAGTATGCTAGCACTACTACTCTATGTACTATGCCCATGACAGGGAGAGTAGTCTAACATTTGTGCAATGATGGCACACTTGGTATGTCTCTGCAGGCTCCAGAACAGGTTTAGGATTCACTCATGGTAATGGCCACACCTAGCTCTTTCTGGTTACACTAGATAAATGTGGAGAAGTGTGGCTCACTGGTTAGAGGAGGCAGACCCTGATGCAGAGGTCAGACTCGGGACCAGGGTTCAATTCCCGACGCGGCAGGGTCTTGAGCTCAAAATGTCCATGGACTCGATAATTCTCGCCTCGGTGCCTACTCGAATCATGAGTTCACACTCTGGGCAATAGCTTGCTTAATCTCCACTATCCCCACCGCGATGGGATGCCTGGTCTTTACCTTGGGGATGCCCAGTAGGGGTTATCTCGCAGGGAAAGCCAGGACGGGTTCCCAAAGCAAGCGCTAAGAGACCTGTCGGTGATTTGGCGCTATATAAATCGAAATTAACATAACATAACATAAATGGGGTTCTATGGCAAACATCAAAAACCAGGATACTAGATGCACAGTGAAGCACTACGGGCAGGGGAAATGACTGTTCACCATGTAGAGGACAATTGCATTGCGAGCAAATCTCTCAAAATGAACTAGTACACCATAGTGACAGTTATAGGTCTGTAAATTGACAATCTTATGGAAAGTGTTTTGGTACTCCAAAAATTTGCAAAGATATCGATCATTTGTACTCTATGGTAAAATATTTCCGCATCTACTTCATTGCACCTAGATTTCATTATGAAGCCAATGTAGGTCTCAAGCTAATTGGCTAAAAAGCAAAAATAAAAGCCACAACCTGTACATAATAGTAACACTGTAGCTCGATGCATGTTTTTCACATGGGACATTTCAATACCAGCTGGCAATAAAAGGTTCTTCAAAGCTGGGTAATGAGATCCAGATGATGATTAATGTTAAAATTATTCTCAGTAGTGTTACAAAATGTTACTTCTCTTGATCTACATTCCTAAACGAATTAAACCTGCTTTTCGGAACAATTTGTGGACAATATCTTTTAAAAATGAATTTCACGCATAGTTTAAAGGGACTTTAAGGACGAACTTTGAACAAACTCTAATCAATTCTGCACGACTCTGCATGGTGTGTTCTAGAACATTTCTCTTTTAAGTTGGAAAAGTGACGCCTGGGTAAAGAATATGCAAAGCACATGGGTGTTTTGTACACCAATCATTGTGCCGGATTCACTAAACCATTTTTGTCTATAAACCTAATTTTACAGCAGGAACTGCGTCCATTGATGCCTGTCAGTTTAAAGATTGTCTTATTTTATTTTTTTCCAATATATTTATTTACTAACTGTACAATTAATTAAAATCATTACAGTAAAAACAATCAGCATATAAAAACTAGAACAGTGATACTAAAAGCTTCAATTTATGTTAGATAACAGTTAGAACCCCACCCCAATGCCCACACGATCGAAAAGGATGTCTAGATCAGTGCTTAATTTGTAAAAAAATGAGTCTTGTGGCCCCTGTCTGGAGGCCACTGCAGTTTCCACCACACATTGCCACTGTACTTACACAACTACTAACCATCACACTGCTACAAGTGTGACAATTCTGACTGTTCAAGGCCGCAAAGCCTTAAGAATGGTTTGGTTGGCAGGTAATTGTTGTTTTTAATGTATATTGAATTCCCAAACAAGTATTTTTCTTCTCATCTTTAAATTGCACACCGTGTGGCAGCTGTCATAAGTTCTGGTGCTGGCAATTAAGTGCCGGTGCCAAGCACCTGTAACCACTGGCTCAAATTAAGCACTGGTCTAGATACCTTTAGGGTGACAAGCAGTGCTCCACAAATCCAGCTAACATAACATAACAGAGGAGTAGATGCTTTTATTATGGTGTAGTTGTATAGAAGTACTACAACAATCAAACAGTAATGAACGGTGGGTGGTGGGCGGATCAATCCGCAGATTGTACTTGGAGCTTGTGAAAGCCCACAAACATGTGAACTTGCGGACGTTTGCAGATTTCTCTGTGAACCTTTCTCACCATAGGGATGGCTGGAGACTTGCTTCTGCAAAAGACAGAAGTACATCCCTTAACGGGTTGAGAAAAGAAACAGAACCTACCCCAAGCTTCAAGGGTATAGGAAAAGGACTTTCTGCACAGGAAAAATGTTTTCCTGTGGAGAACAACATCTTCAATTGCTGTCTTTCCCCCCAGTGAGTAGTTGCCCCCTTCACACTGATGCAAACTGATATTTGCTCATGTTGTGGGTAAATATAAATTCATAAGCTTGTTACTCGACATTGTGGGTCGAACGCCTCTAAAGCTGCAACAGCGGTAGCTTTCCTTTTCAACCAATGAAAACTAGTATGCCGGTACCACTTTGTAGGAGCAGTATTACGGGTGCAAATGTACTACTTTTTCTATACTTCAATTGTGTCCAGAGAAACAATAGACAAAAACTATAATTTGTGGAATAGGCACATTTGTGCTTGGTCATCCCTGAAGCATGAATTCTGAATTTTACAGGAAGTGCATTATACCTCTTCCGCATTAGCCAGGCCAAACCCTCCCACCTTTCACTGAACACTCACACTTCCTGCTCACAAACCAATAAAAAAACAGAAACGAAGGTGCAGACTTGCAAACACTTTGTGCCAGGTTTGCATCACAAAAGTAACGGAAACTGGCATAAAGTGTTGTATTGGGGTTTACATTCCAACGCACACCTTGATTTGAAAGTAAACCCTAAGTAACACAAACTTGCTCTTTGTGCAAGTTTGTGTCAAGAGAGGAGTACTATGGGTGGTGCATTGGTGTTCCTATGCAACTATCCGTATATTTTGATACACAGCCCTGTGTACTAAAAAAGATATACAGATCTTAGCAAAAATGAAGGCCTCCTCAAGGTAGACATAAAGAATGAGAAATGCATACTTTTCTCAAACTTTTTTCAACTTTGCACTGTACAGCACACTTACAAAGTTGGAAAGTATGAAACTACGTCTAAATACAGCATTGTCTACTGGAAAGTTGCTCCTTTTAGTACAAAACCTAGGCTTAATATTATAGACGCACACACTTGCACTATTGTTCAAGTGTGCATGCCGTGGCGTAAAGCAGCCTAAAGTGGGCCAGTGCAATGGGAGAGAGAAACAGTGTCACATATTACTAAATAAGGAGCTGTATTGCTCTCTCCATTTCATGAAACATAATACAGCCATTTTGTTGCTGCGCTGCATGAAAACTTACTAAATCCACCCTAGGAGTAGGCTAAAGCGCCTTATTTACACAAACTCTCGAGAGAACATTTGTGATTGGCTAACACTTGAGTCCCGCTAATGAAATCAAGCTTTGGAGCTGTTGAGCTCAGCTTTCGAGATCACTACTCCATGGGAGAAGCCGGAAGTTGAGAACCAGGGCTGGTCTGTGTGAATGCAAAGTGTCAGCTCAGGATGAAGTCACCTACTTTTCCAACAATGCCATCATTTTAAATGCCTTAAGGAGGTCCGGGTGGCCTCTGAAAACCTATCCTGTGCGCGCCTCTCCCTCATACATCATGCAGCACTTTGCAACCAGAGAATTTAAATAAACCGCGACTCATCTCGCAATCGTGAATCGTGGTCAGAGAAGGAGGCAGGGGAAAGGTTTGATGATGCACGGCACTCAGTCCCAACCCAAACTGGAAACTTTGTCTATGTTTTCAGAGTGTGAGTTCGTTTTCAATTACCCTTTGACTAGAGGCTCCCTTTTAATAGCTCGGTGGACCCCACAGGTTTCTGCAAAAGACCATCCAGAGAGCCATGTTCCCCCAGGTGGCCCGAGTAAGGTCCGCGCGCTCCAAGAAACTGACAAACATGGGAAACCTTGGCACTGATCTCAGTTGACTCAAAAAGTCCCCGAGCTCCAGCTATGCTAACATTACTCTACCGTGTAATGCTGCCTGCTTCTTGTGGATGTGACTGGATTCTCTGTGTGCTACCTGCTGAACATTACCTCATCTGATGAGCGAGGGATGGTGAAGGAAAAGGCTCCCTTCTTGCATTCAGTGAATCTCCCAACAGCCCACCCTTTCCTACAAGGAATATGTGTCACACTAATCATGACCGAACTTAGCCTCATAAACACAAATAGGGGATTTTATTTTTTATGTCTCCTTTGCATTCTTTAACACCAGTAACTAGATTGTCAATTCCTTAGACGGAGCGAATTTACAGTAAGAATGTGTCCTATATGTGTGTGTGTATATATGTATATATATAGTTTGTTTACCCTGAAACAGGGAACTGTCACTCAGTGTAGAGCGATCTTTTTAGGGTCAGGCTGGGTGGGGCAGCTTCATGAATCTCTGGTTTGCAGAGGTCACTTCGGTGTCATGCGCGTGCCCTGCAATCCTCTGAAAGAAACTGGCAGCGAGAAAGCAGAATTTTGCAAATCAATTTGCTGTACCTCGTTGGAAAGTGACATTACCAAGGGCAAATCCATTCAAATATATCATCATTTTTGCTCTGGAATAGCCCCAGACAAGGTTTCTCAGTCCTGCTATATCAAACAATTCTTCAGTTGCAAAACCTGCAATTCACACAACTATAGGTTTGGAGACTGCAAAATTGCAAGTTCCAGTGTACAAAGGACACATTGCAAAAGAGAAACACATTTTTGATTCTCAAAATGCCCTTTGTGATTGATTACAATTCACTAAAAGGAGCAGCTGTGAAAGAGGCGCCCTCTAGTTTATACTTCCATATTGATACTGTTTAAAAACAGATTTTTGAACATAAGGAACCATGAACTCCTCAAAGGTAATATGGAACAAGTTAAGATTGTGGTAGGTTATAGATTCGATCTCTCAGCCCTTCATCTAAGAAGAAAATCACTGTCACAAACTAAGCATATAATGATGTGATAGAGATTTGTGCAAAGTTTGAGCCGATCCATCCTCATGGTTCATGTTAGGTAGACGAAGAGTAGCTGACGTGCTGCGGCTTGGATCTACTATGTCATTGCAGGAGGTCCAAGATAGCGGGTGTATTAGGTGGCGGCATTGATTTCAGAGCTTTTGAAATACCAAGGGGCGTCTTAAGAGGCCATTGAAAAATAGTTCAGAAATACCTAACCCTATAGACAAACACTAGGGTGCTGGAAACTCTAAGGCAGTTGGGAAACATGGTCAATTTCCAGTGGGAGCTGAGAGTCCCATAAAAAATTAAGATTCATCAAAGGAATGAGTAATTCTGGCCTCAATTCTCCTGCTCGTTCCTTATTTCCCCCTGAAATGTATTTGGACCTGCTTCGAGCAGGTTTAGTCTCTGGGTAAAAAACTCTCAATTTGTAGAGACAACAGGCTTGTACAATCCTGATTCGGCTGGTAGCTGTCATGACTGTCAGAATTAGGATTACTGGCAATATCATACAGTGGTTGTAAGATCTTGCATTCATTGGGATTGTGAAAACTGCACTGGTATTCTTATGGCCATCAGCAAAGCAATGCATTAAAAAAGTATAATAATGAAATACTTAGGGGCGTTTTCACCACAACAGAACCGAAATAAACACTTTTTTTAGCTGAATGGTGACTTTTTACATGCTTTGTACTTACATGGTAACATACTCAGAAATTATTCAGCATGTAGCTAATGTCTTAGTAAGCATTTTATCATGTCGTTCATACACTCTGTCCAAGGCTAGGAACATTTGAACAAGATGCCCTTGCACTTGGTTGTCCAGTTGGAGACAGCTTTGAGTCTCAAGACAAACAATCACATAGTCGCTGCACTTTTGACAAAGTGCAACTGGAACAGTGCTTTTTATTATATGAACAACCTTTGAGACTAATTGGGTGAAGAGCACTTCTGCGGATTATCCCGCTTACTAGTATAGGTAGTATTAGATAGGAGTATAAGTCTAAATATGATTATATAATCATATAATCACACAGCAATGTTATAATGTTTGAACTGAATTATTGTAATACTGGTTACAATGCTTTGTTTCATCCTACTTATAACTGCAATTCTCGCTTTTTACACAAGAATACAATTGTTCCAATAAATGTTTGAAAAGCCAACTTGTATCTTTCTTGTGTCTCCCTTGGGCATGCCTTCTTAACAACAAAAGGGTAGATCTGTTTACACAATTTCCTTGGCCAATTAGAGAGGTCATGTTCTGTGGTTGCTGACACCATCTGGTATTATGGAAGGCTAGGGGTTTTGATGGAGCACTGTGAGGTAGCTAAGAATTAGGGCAACATACTCTGATGATAAGTGTGGACTCAGTTCCCATATCATGACGGCGATGATGTCTGGATACACAGTCCTAATAACATCATAGGAATGGTAAAACAGTAGATGAGCACTGTGAAGCCTGATTACAAGTGTTGTGTTAAATTGCAATCCCTGTGGAAACACCAATTTGCTCAGGGTTTGCTATTATAATTGATGTGCTGTTTATTGAACCCAGTAACATACACAGATTTTGCATTAGAATGTGTGCATCTTATTAGCTGGACATTCATGTGCATTCCAGTTTTGTGCCACACAGTCATTTTGTTTTAGGTCATATTCGCTATAAATGGTTAAAACATTTGCACAACCCAACTTTTTATAAAATGATCTAGGACACAATGCTCCATGTGAGAACACTGATCAGTTGTACAGCTGTAATGCAGCTTATGTTTTTGACAGAGCAATATAATCCTGCTTTTCCATGATTCTTGTCTGTTTTCATGTTCTTGACTCAGCCTCACATTTTTACAATTTGGCAGTTTTATAACTCTTCTTCACTTTTTTCTTTAATCCAGCATTCCATTGACTCTCCCTTCACTGTACTCTTGCATTTCATTAACTTTGCCAGCAACCTAGCATGTTGTTCTCTCCATGCATTTCCGTATTCTATGTGTACCCTCACTTTCCCTTTCCTGGCTAGAATCTATTTCTTTTCACAGCATAGGGCAATAACTTTACTTGCTTTTAAGAAGATTAATATATATCGCACACCGGGCCAAATTTACTGCCAACCCTAACACCCCTACCATAAAACCCTTAACAAGAGTGAACCATCTTAATGATCTATAACAATGTAAAAAGAAATAACTCAAAATGTGTCATGATCAATGAACATTTGAGGCATAAGGGCCTCAGATAATCAACCAAAGACAACCAATAGTGTATACCTTACAAATTCACAATGCAGAGTTATGTATCAAAGATCCTGTGGATAGTATATGAATCCCATTCAACGTTTGTTTTCTTTTTAGATCACTCAATAAAAGTCATATTATAAAAAAAAGGTAAATACAGGGTTTTCTCAAAAGAAAATTGCAGTTTCATTATTTAATTCTGATTTCTTTAGCAGTGAATTATTTTAGAAACTGAACACTGCTGCCTATCCACAGGCCAGTGTTTAGAATCAGGGGAGAAAAAAGATTGACATCAAAGATATGCTACAGCAGGTCTAAAAATGCTGTACAACGCAAGTTATCAATCAGGATTCAATCAATCAATCAGGATTTATAAAGCGTAGCTAATCACCCAATAGGTTATCCAGGTGCTTGCACGTTCCGGAGGCTTTTTAGAGCAGCTAGGACTAGAATGCCATTCAGAATTTTGGACATGAGGTGATGGTCCGGAGTCACATGGGGAGGCCGTTCCAGGCCTTTTCCGCATTGCTGGAGAACAAGCAACCTCCACTTCTGTTTCAGTTGCTGCAGGGAGTATGGGTAAGTCAAAGGGAGGTGGAGCGTAGTCTTCTCAAAAGTTGGTGGAAGTTCAGGTGGTTGTTAATGTCGGTGGGTCCTTGGTTGTGTAGAGCCTTGTGTACAGGGATCAGCAGCTTGAATTGTCATCTCTTCTGTACGGGGAGTCAGTGGAGTTGCCTTAGGTGGGGCGTGATGTGGGTTAATGGGGTATGGCCGAGGAGGAGTCTGGCAGTGGCGTATTGTCTAGTCCGAATTTTCTGTAGGAGGTGTGTGGTAATTTCTACTGTTAGGGCATTGCCATAGTTCAGTCGGCTGGTGATGAGGGCCTGTGTCACAGTGCGTATTGTGGGCAGAGGTAGCTATTTGAAGATCTTATGTAGCATGTGCAGAGTGAGGAAGCAGGCAGAAGAGACATCATTGATCTGTGATTTTATGGAGAGCTTGTTGTCAATGATAATTGTGAGTTTTCTGGCTGGGTTGGAGGAAATGAGTGTGGTTCCTAGGTCTGATTGCCGCCAGGAGTCGTTACATGTGTTGCTCCTGTTTCCAAAGATCAGTACCTCCATCTTGTCTGTGTCAACCGCAGACAGTTGTTCTTCATCCAGTCAGTGACACTTGTCATGCATCTGTGGAAGTTGGTTCTGATGGTGGTGGGGTCGTCGGTGAGTAAAGTGCGATGATGAGCTTTGTGTCATCTGCATTGGAAATTATGTTGAGGCTGTGGAATCCGGCAATAGAACTGTGGGTGACAGGTGATCTTCATACGTTCAGAGGTGAAAGATGAGAGGTGGATCCTCTAGGTTGTTCCAGTGAAGAAAGAGGTATTCCATCTGAGGGCGTCCTCTTGGATGCCGATGTGGTGAAGTATTTTGATCAGTGTGGTGGGATATGGTGTTGAAGGCTCCTGAGAGCTCAAGGTGATTCAGAACTTCTGTTTCTCCTTGGTCCAGGAGGGTTCAGATGTTGTCCGTGGCTGTCATCAGGGTGGTTTATGTGCCGTGATTGATGCGGAAGCTGGATTGGGAGGCATTGAGTAGCTGGTTCTGCTCCAGGTGTGTCATGAGTTACTTGTTGATGATCTTTTCCAGTACCTTTGCTGAAAATGGGAGCAGGAAGATTGGTTGGTAGTTTTTGAGTTTGCTGGGGTTGGCAGAGGGTTTTTGGAGTAGTGGTCTGACTTAGGCGATCTTCCAGGCATCGGGAAATGTTGCGGTGGTGATAGAGGTGTTGAGTAGGGTGGTGAGATCCTGGCCAATTCTTTGGGTTCCGAAGGTTGAATTTATGGCACAGGTATGGGTCTGAGGGAACTCGTGAGAGGTTGGATTTCAGGGTGGAAGAGGTTCGAAGATGGTCAGTCTGTGGTTCATGTCAGTTGTGGTGGTGGCATGTCTAGTGAGAAAATCCATAGGTTTGTGTTGGGGTTCAAAGTTTATGTACATGGCTGTGAGCTTGTCGTGGAAGAAGTCAGAGAGATTGTCACACAGCTCCTGTGAGGATATGATGTTTTCGCTGGCAGCTGACTTAGAGAACTCCTTAACAATGTTGAAAAGTTCCTTGGTGTTATTGGCGCTAGTTTTGTTGTGTGCAGTTAGGGCTGTCTTCTTTGTTGCCCTCATCAGGTGGTGGTAGAGGTTGAGTGAGGTTTTGAAGACTGCTCTATTAGGGGTTTTCTTGCTGGCGTACCATGCCCCCCCCTAGATGTTTGCTGTCTCGTTTCGCTGCTCTGAGTTCTTGGGTGTACCAGCTGGCGTTTTTGAGGATATTCTCTGGATGATGCTATTGATGGGGACAATGCTGTCAGTGCAATTGGTGATTCAGGTGTTGAAGTTTCTTCACTCCCTGTTCAAGGTTGGTGGCAGTATTGGGGTTGGCGGTGTTGAGGGCATTCATCCAGCTCGTCTCTGAGATTTTGTTCACCCTCCAGTGGGGGGCGCTGGTCATCTTGGGGGTGGCAGTGTGGGGGTTGGAGATGCTGAAGCGGGCAATGGGGAGATCAGTTCATGTGAGCGCTATGATGTGTCTGCATTTGACTGATTTTTTAATGTGACATTGTGTTCTTTTTTAAACTGATTTTTTTATTTTTTTTATTTAAAAGTTTTTTATTAAAATATAAAAGAAGTGGAATATACATTTGGCAATTTTTATATACAGTACAGAGTGTTGTACGCTTCGCTTTGATCTTTCCCCAAGAGGAGGGAGAAAGAGGAAAGAGAGAGAAGAAAGAGGGGGGGGCTTTAGTACCGCGTCTTTTGCTGGGTTCTCATCAGCTGTGCATCCAGTGGCTCCCACATGCCCTTTTTTGAGTTGTGTTCCTTTGAGAATTTTCCTGTGATGTTGTCTGCCCCTCTGAGAAAGGTGACCCAGTTTATCCATGTTTTAAAGTTTGCTTTGGTAGTGTTTTTCCAGTTTGTCAGGATTATTTTTAGGGCCGCTGTGAGTAGCAGGTCTAGTAGGTCTCTCTCTTCTTTGCTGTTTAGGTTCGCTGTCATATGTTCTGTTGCCATACTTACAAAGCTGATTGTTAGGTCTGTGTTGAAAGTTTCGTTCAGAAATCTGTTGACCTGCATCCAAAACTTCTTGACCTTCGTGCAGTTGAAAATGAGGTGTTCTAAAGTCCCTTCTTCTATCTGGCAATTCCAGCAGTTGCCAGATTCTGTGATGCCAATTTTGTGAAGTCTTGATGGCGTCCAGTAGGCCCTGTGGAGGAGCCAGAATTTTGTCTGGGCTAGTTGTGGGGTTATTTTGTTTGTTGTTGCTGAGCGCCACAGTTTGCATTGTTCGTTGTCATTTAACTGCCTGCCTAGGAGTTGTTCCCATGTGTTTGTTGTTTTTCTTGTTCAGTGACGACGTGGAGGGGCTGAGGAACCTGTATATCTTTGCCGTTTGGTGGCCTGCTGAGTTGAGGGTTTGCATATTTTTGATAATGGTGGGTTCTTCCCTGCTTCGGTTCGCTCTGGTTATGGCTGTTTTTATTTGTAGGAAGTTGTAGAGTTCTCGGTTAGGGAGTTTGTGTAGTCTTTGCAGGTTTTTGAACGTTAGTGGTAGTTGTTTAATTTCTAGCTGGTTTGGAAGGCTAATTCCTTTCTCAATCCATGTATCATTGTGCATTGTTGCCCCTTGATAGGTTATCTTTGTGTTGAACCAGATCATTTCCCATGTCGTGCCTTTCAGTTTCCGTGCCATACGCCTGTCTATTTTCATCAGAGCATCCCTGGTGTACTTCAGTATTGGGTTTGTTCTTTGGGGGTGTCTGTTTGCTGTTAGAAGTGCTACTGGGTTCAGCCCTCCCAGAGTGTCCTTTTCTACCTCTAACCAAACAGGTTTGTAGGTTTGAGTGTCGTCTAGCCAGGAGATTCCTTGCATCGCTAGGCAGGCTGTTTGGAAGGTTTTGAAATTCGCTAGGTTGAGTCCTCCAAGGTCTCAATTTCTGTATGTTGATTCTCGGTTTTTTGCTTCTCCATAAGGTGTTTATGAGCTTGTCTAGTTTTTTGTGGAAAGCATCTGTCATCGGGATTGGCAGCATGCTTAGCGTGTAGTTGATAGCTGGCGTTACCATCATCTTAATTGTTTCTATCCTGCCCCACCAGCTTATGTATTTTGGTGACCATAGTTCTAGTCTCTCCTTTATCTTCTTCAGGGTTGAGTCTTCATTGTGTTGTAGTGCGGATGTGAGGTCTCTCCCAAAAAGCAGACCTAGGTATTTGAGTGGTTTTGTCTGCCATGTCAGTCCTGAGTCACCAAGAACCTCTCTGGTGGTGTGGATGTTCATTGGCTTACACTCTGATTTGTCTCTATTGAGTTTGTATCCTGAGGCTTCCGCATATTCTCCTATTGTATCCATGAGTGCTGTTATTGACGTTGACGGATTTGTGGTCATGATGAGGATGTCATCTGCGTATTCTGCGAGTTTGACGGTCTTTTCTTTGACTTTGACGCCTGTTTTTTCAGTATTGTCTCTAATTCTGGCTAGTAGTGGTTCTAGCGCCAGCAGGAAGAGGCCTGGTGAGAGGGGGCATCCTTGCCTGGTGCCTCTGCCCAGTGTGAGTGTTTCCGATGAGCTTCCATTTACCACCACTTTAGCTTTTGGCTTGTTGTATAGGGCCATCACCATGGATCTGTATTTGACCCCTAGCCCAAATCTGCTCATAACGTGGTTATGGAAGGGCCAGGAGACTCTATCAAACGCCTTCTCCGCATCTAGTGCTATCATCACTGCCTGCTCATTGCTTTGTGTCGTGTGGTTGATGAGATGGCACAGTAAGCGTGTGTTGTCTTGCGATAGTCTGTTCTTGATGTATCCTACTTGTGAGTTGTGGATGATATTTGATAGGACCTTGTTCAATCTGTTGGCCAATATCTTCGCGTATATCTTACACTCAACATTTATGAGTGAGATTGGTCTATAGTTCTGCGGGTATTGTGGGTCTTTCCCTTCCGCCCCTTTTTAAACTGATTTTATGATAAATTTGAGCAACTGTTTTTACTTATGTATAGCATGCTTTTATGATTTTTAATAATCGAATAAAGTGGTTTTGACTGACTGACTGACTGACATAGTTGCGGAGGTGAAAATGGGGTACAGCGTGTGTCCTGCGGTGTGTATAGGGTTGTGGATAATTTTTTTTTTAAATCTGTTTATTAGCATAGTAGGTAGAGCAGTTACATACATATTCGAGCGAATTTGTAGTCAGGATGGTACATGCATGTGCTTGCTCAGAACATATAAGTACATAGTAACATTGATTTTTTGTTTTGTTGTCCGGAACATATTAACTGAACAATCCCACATTGTTCCCGTACCCTCCCACCACCCTCGAGAAACCCCCCCGACACTCTCTCATTATGCGTATAACCGTAGTATTTACATCTGGGTCACCCATGACATTTTGACATGTAGCTTTATCTATACACACAGGTAGGCTGAGGTAAAATGGCCGATGGTTCGGGAATCCCCGTACCCCATCACAGTGCACCATAGTCCGTGGCGGTGCATGAAAGGACTAGATCTGAAGACGTTCATCCTATATGTGGCGAGTCATGTGTATCCCCATCGTCCCCATTATCCCCTGTTTCAAACGTTCCCATTGTGGCAAACCAATGTAATGAAATCTGTGTTTTCCGGAGACCTCTGCGTTCCTCTCGTTGCAGTGCTTCGCCTTCTGCCTTGCCCCACCGTATTACCTCTGCTTTCCATAATTCAGGGTTGGGTGGTTTGGATGACTTCCACCTCATCGTGATTGCTCGCTTCGCTATTAATAGAGCCATGTCTGTAAAACGTGTCGCCATGGTTCTAGTGCATGTTGGTGGTCCTAGCCCTAACAGTGTATGTTCCAGTGTAGGTGATTGGGACAGGGTACCAGCTCTCTCAAGTGAGTCATGGACCCTGGTCCAGTAATATCCCAACTTAGGGCATTTCCATAGCATGTGTATTAGTGATGCGTCTTCAGTGTCACATCGGGGGCAGTTGCCATCCGCGTCAGGGAACATCATATGTATGCGGTGTGGGGTCAGGTAGGCTCTATGTAGCAACATCAATTGAATAAACTTAAACTTGGGGTTTCTAGCTACCTTTTTGGGAAACGGAAGGATACACTCCCACTCTTTGTCTCTCAGAGGCCTAACAATTTCTCCTTCCCATGCCGCCCGGAGCGGGGACAGTGTGATCGCCCTCCCCATTTTTATGCTAGAAGTGAGCCATTTGGTCAGATGGCCGCCTGTGCCCATGAGGTAGTGCATTGTTACGAGGGGGTTTGTAACAGGCTCTTGTCCCTCAGGTGACCACTTGTGTGTTATATAATGGCGAAGGCCTGCGTGTAAGAGGAATGAGCCCCTAGGAACGCCATGCGCGGCTCTAAAGTCTTCAAAGGATAATCGGTGCCCTGGGTTGTGGATAATCAGGGTCAATCTGAGGATTCTCATATGGTCGAGGAAGTGTGTGGTGTTTTTGTCCTTAGGGTCATCGATGTGGAAATTTAGGTTGCAGAGGAAGATGTAGTCCTTGGAATCTAAGGATAGGGGCACAATGAAGTCTGTGATGGTGTTGCTATAGATGGGGTGCTGGCCTGGGGGACGGTATGCAAGGATGCCTCTGAAGGTAGTCTTTCATCTGGTGGAGCTTGAAGGTGATTTTTCATGGAGGTGGTGGAGTTGTCAGTGGTGATGGTGCACTGTATGATCTCTTTGTGGATGATGGCTGTAATAGTTACCCTAGGGCCCAAGTTATAGTTACTAGAGATAACTTTACCTATACGTGTTGAATTTCTTTGGTTTTGTGTGTGGAATATCTGAAGCTAACTATAACGTCCCTTTAACCTTTGGTTTTTTAGTGAACTTCAACATTTTTTTAATGCTATTTCCTAACTATAACGTCCCTGTAACCTTGTTTTTTTCAGTGAATTTCTATGTTTTTTAATCGTTTTGTAATATTTTATTATCATTTGTTAATCCAACCGCCACCATGTGTCCAGTCTCTGTGACCAATCCCCCTGCATGTAGTCAAACCCACGTTGCACACCTGTTCATTTTTTTCATGGCCTGGTCCCACGGGTGGTGGTACCGGGGGGTAAAATTGTCCCAGGAGGGGTGCCGCCTGCCCCCTCCCCTTCATTATTTCAGCTGGGCAAAATCGACAGGGGAAGGGGGGCGCGTGTCCCCTCCCAATATTATAAAAGGCTGGGCCCCAGTGGATAACTGTTCTGGGACCAAAAGCAGCCTGTGGAGAGGGGCTGTGTGCACCCCTGTCCTCAATTAGAATTATAAGTGAATCTTCCCTCCGGACCTGCTCCATCCAGGGGGATAATAGCAACAAACGCGGGAAACCCTGCTTGTTATTTTCATTTTCCTGCAGATCCTTCACTGAAAGGACCCGGGGAGGTGGGCGCCACATGCCCCCTCCCAATATTATACAAGGCTGGGACACGGGAAGCGGAGGTCCCCGGGGCCAAAAGCAGCCTGGTGAGGGAGGTCGTGTGCACCCCCCATCATATTAAAAATTGAAATAATTCCCCCTGTGACATCGCCCACCTGAGGGGCTAATAGCAGCCATTGTGGGAAACTGCACTTGCTGCTTATTAAAGATTTTTCTGTGGATCCTCCGTCAATTCATGGCAGAATAAAAAAAACAAGTAGGCTTATTGCCAGTGAATTGGGGGCAGTGACACAGAGGAAGAAGATGAAATAGGGGGTACTGTACCACCCAACATTAAGATTTGAGTCTGTGAGGATACTTGGCATGGGATACTATCATGCACTTTGTGGTGATTAGTGATTCATTGATTATCCAATCCTGATGAAGTCCTATGGGATGAAATGCATTTGCTGGGCTGATTGCAAATTTGTTTGATACAAAATATTCAATAAAGTCAGTTTGGAACATATTAACCCTTCCTTGACCTCCCGTAGTTCCCTCAACAATGAAACCTTGGTAGTGAATCGTAACAAAACCCCTCTACCCTATTCATCAGGGACCTCCCCCATACCTACCACACAAACCTACCTTACTGTAAACACAGTCACCAAACATCCCAGCATTCTTAACTCCAGCCTTCTTTGCATGCCACTCCTTCCTTCACCCTCATACCACTCGGAACTAGACACACTCAGAACCCAGACGGACATGACATACCGGAACCTACAAAATGTTATTTTAGAAATCAAAAATATACTATTAGTCTCTAAAAATTCTCTCTCAAAAATTGAACATCTTCAACTATCTTTAACCACAGCCAACTGCAACACTCACTCCATCCCCCTTCCTCTGTCAACACAAACATACCATACACTCAAAAACTACATCTACTTAACTGACTCTGAAATCCAAACCTTAATACTCTCCTATGAGTCTTCTCCATGTCCCCTCTCTAATAAGGATGAGTTCTCCATTATCCCCGTACCTGTTATTCCGAACAGAGCTTCACAGCCGAATATCAGAAAGATAAACCCTAACAACCTACAAAGAGTAACCTTGACCCCTGGTAGCAGGACCTTGCTCTCAGAAATGTATCAACTCAGATCTCCTGCCTCCTACTCAATTGCCGCTCTGCCATGAAACACACCTCTGACATCACATATCTCATCCTGATCCATAAAGTGGACACAAGCATCCTAACGGTTTTATGGCTTACTGAATCATCCTCACCAGGCCTAGCAATCCTTGTCCCCCCTAACTTCAACATTATAAGATTAGACAGACTACATAAAACGGGTGGAGATATCGCTGTTATTCCCTGATCCAACATCCCTATCTCGAAGTTTCATGCCAAATCCCTTGAATCCTGCAAATACCTCGGGATCTCTATAAAATCTTCAGAAATCCATCCCTACAAACTACATATATTTTACCACCCTCCAGGTCAAAACGCCTTATTCATAGACAAACTAATGAAAATCATTACTACAAACTCTACCCCTCACTCCAATGACTTATTCCTAGGGGACTTCAATCTTTACTGGGATGACCACCTTGACAAGCAGGTAAATGCCATCAAAATCTTCCTAGCAGACCATTCCCTGATCCAAGCCTGCTCTCTACCAACTCATTCCAAAGGTGCTACTCTGGACTGGATCATCTCTAAAGAAAAACTGGTTGAATCTATCTCGATCATCCTGTGCGATTGGTCAAACCATCATATTATCACCTTCCAAATATTCTCCACAAAAAGAACATCTTTCACACACAGCAACTCATGCCCCGACAGTGGATCAGAGACACTAAAAACCAGAACTGGGATAATCTAGCTATCTACTGCGAGAAAGAACTCCTTCCGCCCAATAACTTATCCAATGTCAATGAACTCACGGATCATTACAACTCCACAATGACCAAACTAATTGACCTCCTAGCTCCACCTAAACTCAAAAGAATTGTGTACAAAGACAAAAACCTGTGGTTCAATGAAGCCCTTAATAAAAAAAGGTGCAAACTGAAACTAACTGAATGGATATGGAGGCAACATCCCTCCTCCCCTCATCTGCATCTACGAAGAAAATTCAGAAACTCCTATAACAAACGTATTCTAAAATCTAAAAAGACTTATTTCGCTCGGAACTTGATAATGCTAAAAACAGATCGAAGAAACTATTCGCCATCTTAAAACAACAATCACACAAACTTGCCAAATCCACTTTCTTGACCTCAAAATCGCAATTAAGAAGTAAAGACATTTCTGCCTTCTCCAAAGCCAAGGCATTACAGAATGAGCTTCAGACGGCCGCAATCAACTCAGCTATTCCAAAGAACCATCAAGCTGATGATCTAATCCAATCTACTTTGCCATCGCCCAAAACTAATGCTCTTTGGTCATCCTTTAAGCTTTATGATCTCAATGATATTACAAAAACCTTATAGACTACAAACCCAACAACAACTTCAATTACCTTCCCTCCTCTAATTGCCTATCTCCTATCTACCACATCATTACCCCTCTCTGGACCAAAATCCTCAATGCTTCACTCTCACAAGACTCCATGCAGAAGTGCCTAAAAATTGGTCGTCACCCCCATACTGAAAAAAAATTCAGATAACCCCACTGACCCAAATAACTTCCAACCAATAACCAAGATTTCCATGCTAACCAAGGCCTTGGAAAAATGTGTTCAACAACAATCAAACCAACACATCTCAAATTTCAAGCTTCTGGCGACTGCCAATCTGGATTAACACCTGGACACAGCACCGAAACGGCTATTCTCGACTGGAAAAAAACTTGTCTGCTAGTGCTGCTTGACCCCTCTGCCACCTTCGATACTGTTAATCTTGGCAAAATACTAGATAGGATAGAAAACAAGGTGGGTCTAAGGGGCACAGTCCTTCAATGGTTCAAATCCTTCTTGAAAAACAGGACACAAAGGTTTATGGTGAACAAAATCTATCTCCTCCATCTCCTGTTCTTTTAGGAGTACCACAAGGCTCTACTTTATCCCCTGTGCTATTCAACCTGTATGTCGAACCCCTAACTGATTTACTACAGCAGTCTAATATCTCCTTCCATATGTACGCAGATGACATACAGTTGTACATCAAGGTCACCTTCCTTGAAGGGTAGACAGTCAAAATATCGAGTTGTTAATGTCGAAGTACCATATTATCGAGTCCTAAATATCGATGGTAAGAAATATCGAAAACCAAAATATCGTCGTAGAAAATATCGATTTATGTGTGTGTCAATAATATCGAAGACATGAATGTCGAAATCATTAATATCGAAGCTGAAAATATCGATTGGCAAAAATATCGATATGTAAAAGTGATCTTTTAAAGTATGTTAAGTAATGATATAGTTAAATGTTGTTTATATATAAGGTAATTTATACATATAATTTAAATAATTTTAGTTATAAGTGTAGGAGCGGGATGTAGAGTTTATAGGGGATAAGGGTGGGTAGTGTATTAAAAAAGTATAGTGTAATTATGGAATAATAAATTTCGCATTTGAAGTAAAATTATACATTTTCGAAATTTAAATAAAAATTTTTTAAAATGCGAATTTTTATATAAATTTATGGAGTATTGTTAAATTATTTGTAGTTTGATTTTGGATATATATTAAAAAAATGTGTAAATATATATTAATATTTTAATTTTTACTAAATAATTGTATATTAATGTTAGGAGCGGGATGTAGAGTTTATAGGGGATAAGGGTGGGTAGTGTTTTAAAAAAAGTATAGTGTAATTTTACAATTTAAAATTTCGAATTTTCATTTAAATTTCAAAATTTCGATAATTTATGAAAATATTTGTAGTAGTCGAAATTTGATCGAAATTTAGGGAGTATATTAAAAAATTATTATAATTTTTGTGTATGTACTAAAAAGTATTATAAATATAAAATAATAAATTTATATTTTAATAATATTAGTGAAATAATTTTAGGAGCGGGATGTAGAGTTTATAGGGGATAAGGGTGGGTAGTGTTTTAAAAAAGTATAGTGTAATTTTACAATTTAAAATTTCGAATTTTCATTGAAATTTCAAAATTTCGATAATTTATGAAAATATTTGTAGTAGTCGAAATTTGATCGAAATTTAGGGAGTATATTAAATTTTTTTTATAATTTTTGTGTATGTACTAAAAAGTATAATAAATATAAAATAATAAATTTATATTTTAATAATATTAGTGAAATAATTTTAGGAGCGGGATGTAGAGTTTATAGGGGATAAGGGTGGGTAGTGTTTTAAATAATATAGGGTAATTATATAAATAAATATTTCGCATTTTCTTATAAATTTGAGAAATTTCTAAAATATCAAAAAATATTTAGAATTATGCGAAATGATATCGATTGTTATCGAATATAGTACACATTTTTTAAGTTTGCTTTTGTGTATGTACGAAAAAGATTTGTAAATATATTATTTTTATATATTTTCTATAAATATTTGTCTAATTATTTTAGGAGTGGGATGTATAGTTTCAAGGGGAGAAGGGTGGGTAGTGTATAAACAAAGTATACTGTAATCATAGAATAAAAAATTTTGCATTGTATTTAAATATTTTGTCGTTTCGAAATTTTATATACATATTATTTAAATCCGAAATTTTGAACACAATTATGTTTTTTTTTAAATTTAGGTATTTTGTGTATGTAGTAAAAATGTATTATAAATATATAATTTAGTAGATATTTACTAAAGAAATGTATCATAATTTTAGGAGTGGGATGTCGAGTTTATAGTGGATAAGGGTGGGTAGTTTTATCAAAGGTTAATTTTTTCCGTTCAGGGTTTGTTTTTTGTTTGTGTGCGAAGGGGTATTTTACGTGTTCAGGGTCAGTTTTTTGTTTGTGGGTGAAGGGGTTTTGTAAGGTTTCAGGGTCAGTTTTTAGTTTGTGGGTAAAGGGGTATTTTTAGGTTTCAGGGTCAGTTTTTAGTTTGTGGGTGAAGGAGTTTTTTAAGGTTTCTGGGTCAGTTTTTAGTTTGTGGGTAAAGGGGTATTTTTAGGTTTCAGGGTCAGTTTTTAGTTTGTGGGTAAAGGGGTATTTTTAGGTTTCAGGGTCAGTTTTTAGTTTGTGGGTGAAGGGGTTTTGTAAGGTTTCAGGGTCAGTTTTTAGTTTGTGGGTGAAGGGGTTTTGTAAGGTTTCTGGGTCAGTTTTTAGTTTGTGGGTAATGGTGTTTTGTAAGGTTTCAGGGTCAGTTTTTAGTTTGTGGGTAAAGGGGTTTTGTGAGGTTTCAGGGTCAGTTTTTAGTTTGTGGGTAAAGGGGTATTTTTAGGTTTCAGGGTCAGTTTTTAGTTTGTGGGTAAAGGGGTATTTTTAGGTTTCAGGGTCAGTTTTTAGTTTGTGGGTAAAGGGGTATTTTTAGGTTTCAGGGTCAGTTTTTAGTTTGTGTGTGAAGGGGTTTTGTAAGGTTTCAGGGTCAGTTTTTAGTTTGTGGGTGAAGGGGTTTTGTAAGGTTTCTGGGTCAGTTTTTAGTTTGTGGGTAAAGGGGTTTTGTAAGGTTTCAGGGTCAGTTTTTATTTTGTAGGTAAAGGGGTTTTGTGAGGTTTCAGGGTCAGTTTTTAGTTTGTGGGTAAAGGGGTATTTTTAGGTTTCAGGGTCAGTTTTTAGTTTGTGGGTAAAGGGGTATTTTTAGGTTTCAGAGTCAGTTTTTGGTTTGTGGGTAAAGGGGTATTTTTAGGTTTCTGGGTCAGTTTTTAGTTTGTGGGTAAAGGGGTATTTTTAGGTTTCAGTGTCAGTTTTTAGTTTGTGGGTAAAGGGGTATTTTTAGGTTTCAGGGTCAGTTTTTAGTTTGTGGGTAAAGGGGTATTTTGGGATTCTGGTTCAGTTTTTAGTTATAGGGGTACAGGGAAAACATAAATTAAGATTCAATTTAAATTATATTTATTATATGAAATTATATTTAATTATATTACATTAATAATTTTTTTTACATTTGATTTACTATACTAATTTATTATAAATTAATGTCCTGCAGTTACTTAAATTAATTGTTAATTGGAGTTGGAAGAGTAAATTCTATATGTTCTGTGTCCTGCACTTACCCTAATTAAATGGTGATTGCAGTTGTAATAGTAAATTATTAACGTTTTTTGAGAAGCAATTACCTAAAGTAAATGGTGATTGGAGACGGAATATTAAAAAAATTAATTATGTGTCTTTCAAATATTGATATTATATGTATATGGGTGTATGAATAATAATTTTTATAAGTTCAGTGTATAGTATGTACTCTAATTACATGTGGTATATAGAAATAGATAGAACATTACAGTTATAATACATTTGCAAAAATACATAAAAATGATTTTGTCATAGGTAATACAAAATAATGACACCAGTTTTCTTTACTGTAAATTTTTTTATTCAACACTTGAAAAATACAATCACATATACATTTTATCAAGCTATGTTTGGTATCAATATAAAAAAAAAGGAGGACAATGTTCTTTTAATAATCACATTTTAGAGTAGTTTACTTGACAAGTACTTTTAATTTGTAGAGAAAAAATGGTTAGTTCACATAATGCAATGTATGATATTATACATACATAATAAAAATATTGTTTCTTAATAAAACATTAAACATGTGTAATGAAAAACATAAGTCACTAAATTTTAATAAATATAGTGATATACTGATGATGATATTAACATATGAACACTTTTAAATGTATAATATAATATAAAGATCTTAATTAGAACATGTACATCATCATCAATGATTCTTTTAACAATACAATATTGTTATGTATGATTATTATTATTAATAAATACGTTTTAATAATAACAATTTTCACATATTAGTCATATTGTAAACAATTAAATCTGATAAACAAATACAATATTACACATTTAGTTATATAATAATTTTAATAAATATTACATTAAATATTTATATATTTTCATACTTAATGTAATAAATATTAAAAGTATGTAAAATATAATAAATATACAGGCAAAAAGATTTTCTATTCACAATATACTACACAATTTTTTGTACATTACACATGATTTCGATCCATATATATAACAATAATGGACATTTATAGTAGTACTTTTCACAGTTACATATAATTTGGTTCTTTTATTTTGTAACCACTCTTTGTCTTTTTGCGTTATTTTGGGAAAGGGAAAGTCGCGGTTGGAAGCAGGTTCACTTTTGAGTAGGTACGATTCTACTTTTATCTTTTTAAAGTACTGTAACTTAAAATTAAAGGTAGTAATTTGTTATTTTGGGGTTGGTAATTAAAGTATGACTATTTACATATAATGGAGTGGACTCAATACGTATTTTCGTTCACAACTTTTTGAGCCATTTAAAATAGTTGGAGTTAATGAGTATGTGGTATAATTTAATTAAAATAACAAAAAATAGGAATGTTATGTTTATATATTATGGGATACTCGTTAGTGTTATGTCGGTGGGATTGTTTAGCTTTTTTTTTTCTCGTATTTTGAAACAGCTATTTCCGTTTCCGATTTTTTTTTTTTTTAGGGAAAGGAAGTGTGTTTCAGTAGTTAGAACGGAGATGATTTACATTCTTCCTTTATATTTTGAGTTCTGTGAAATATTTTTCACAGTTTAAGATAACAGTCGTCATTTTAAATGGCATTTAAATTGTCGTTTTATTTGGATGATGGATAGTTTTAGCAGAGTTATTTGAAACATAATTAATGATTTGTTGGATTAAGTCTTTGACATTTACACATTGTATTGTCGGTAAAGGATTAATCTTTATGATGTTCTATTTAAAGGTAAGTTATTAATTTATGTTATTTTCTTTGTATGTAAACAGTATTTAAAAACAAATATTGTGATATAATAATATATTTATTTAGTCTTTTTATAATAGTGTTAAAAAATAAATTAGACTAAATAAATATTTTTTTATTATATTAAAATATGTGTTTTATTAGATTAGGGATATTGTTTGATCTTTATCAATTGATTTACTTATTGCAATTAGTTCAAGGTTTTGGCTATCATTTTTAGATATTCCAGTCCTCTTGTTGTAGGATATAGTTGGACTTGCTGTTGAAGATATAGATACATTTGAGCAATTTGTCTAGAGAGTTTTGGTTTCAGTTGTATGACAGATTGCTGCATACGTAGTTCCTGAAAGCTTTGTTCTTTTTGTATAGCTGTGACTAGCTTGTGTAATGTAGGTGTTGTACGTCCAGTAGAAGAGAGGAAGGCATTGTGCCAACCTTCAACAGCATTGTTCGTTTTTGCCTCTTGGTTGAGCGTTGGTAGATATACATTCCACCAGGGAATTGCAAATTTTGGCTGGCGTCTGTGGCCTGACCTATGTAGTCTTCCTACCCAGTTGTCCTCAAAGTAATCTAAAAGTGGGGCGAGTCTTTGCTCATTTTGGGTGTAGAAAGGACTTTCAATTAACAGATTGTAATGTTCGGCCACATCAGTTACTGGTACATATGCCAGAGCAATGAGATGTTTGATTTGGCATGCAAAAGTTATATTTGTTGCATACTCAACACTAAGGGCAGATTTTTGTAAATGTCTCCAGAGACATTGATTGAAATGAAAATAACATCCTTGAATGGATGTGTGTGGGTAAGTTTTCAAAATAGAATTAATCATAGCTTGTTCGAAGTCTATGATGATTTTCATTGGGAAGTAGTCAGAAGTTTGTTCTTTTATTTTTTGTAAGATTTCTGAGTAAGTTGTGGCTTGTTTGTTCGGTAATAAACAATATATGAAGGGGATACAGGTATTATGATATTGCCCATGAATTGTGTATAACTGGTAGAAAGGTTTTGGGCATATAGAAAAAGTTCCATCCATCATCCAAGTAGCACTTTCAGTTAATTTTTTAATATTGTTATTAGTTGCAAACATGATTATTCTTTTGTCCTTGCTATGATTATCATAAAAAATAAATGGCTCGTCATTATGAGTGATTACAAGCTCTGGCGGAATTATGACTTCTTAAAAAGTTCTAGGAGTTGGTATATTGGGACTACTTGCTTTTTTTGTTCTTGCTATTGTTCTTTTAATGGAAGCAATAGATGGTAGCTGACCTCTTGCTTCTTTGGGAACTTTAGGTAGTAATTCTTTCAGAATTACGTTGGTAGGTAGTTCTGATCTGGTACTTAATTCTTTGATATTCTCAAGAGTGGATCTCACTTCTATTTCCGAGATGTTTGGTGGGTGATTATGTTCAGTGGTATTAATAACACTAGTTTCCCTTGTTGTAGCACGGCCATAGCATTTATTGGAGTAATATTTTGTACACTTCCAATTCACTTTAAGGTCTTTTTGTTTCTCCTGAGTATAAATGTAGCCCATATAGCATAACAAAAATTTGCCTTTCTGAGATGTAATAAATGTTGCATCATCAGTCATTCTTGAGTTCTGGTATCTAGAAAAGTTAATATACAAATATTAATAAAATTAGAAATGTATAAAAGATTTTAAATAAAGCTAGTACTCTTCTAGTAATTTACTTACCAGTAGTAATGTTCTATTTATCAAAAGTAGATGCTTGTTCAGTTTGATGTTGTCGTTCTATTGCCACGGTCTGTTGAAAAATAATTAAGTATGTTATAGGAAAAGTTACAATTTGTTTTTTGGTAACATTTTTTGTAGTTTATAACGTCTCTAAAAATAGTTTTGTTTATTAGGATTTTAAAAGAGACATTTCCAAGATTATACTAACAGAAGCATAAAAAGAGTCATTTTTAGTTCTAGTACATTCTATAGAGTTTATAAAGACTTGTTATGTTTTATTTATGAACTTACCAAGAGAATTATAGTAGTAGCAGAATGTTTGTTCTTTGATGTGAATTATCTCTTTTCTGTACCTTTGAGTTCTGTTTAGAGAGAAAGTTTATGAAAATTACCAATGCGTTTATATGTTCTATAAACAATACACATTTGTTATAAAGCATTGTTACTTATTTGCTGAAAAGAACCTGGGATGACACATGTATTATGAGTTAAAGCACAAGAAACATATTTAAGAACAGGAAGAAAACATTTTTTACACAGCATTGTAACGTTTTTTCCCCAAAACATTCTGGCTTCACAATATGTATTAAGAGTTACAGGCTAAGAAACAAAGTAGAGAGTTTGAAATTAGGACAATAATTGTCAAATAACGTTAAGTAAATACTAAACATATGTAGATACCTTTTTTAAATTTAAAGTGTCCAGTATCTTGAAGTTGAAGTATAACTTGATTTGTTTGTAGAGTCTGTTTAAAGGCAAAGTACATAAAGAAACAACAAATTAGGTTACAAATCTTGGTCTATAAGTAATAGCAAAAAAACATTAGAATTTATTAACAGAGCTATATGATTACTTACTTGTAGTTTCAGGACGAATTTTCTTGCAGAGAAGAATATAGATGGTGCTCCCAAAATTGGCAGTATGTGGTCACGAAGAATATTTCCTGCAACTTGTATGGATGTTTGTGACTGGTTTATATAGTCTATGTGTAATTAAGTTAGCTATCTGATTGGTCAGATATGTAAAGACGAGTTACTATTGGTTAGTTTGAATTTTTTTTAAGTTAAACATTTAAGATATATCTTCTTATATAGTTTATGTTGAGGAATTGAAATGATATATTTATGTAATAAAAAACTCTTGTAATAAATAAAGAATATGTAAAATGAGTACTAAGTATTAAAAAAGTATGTTTACAAAGAGTTTATATACAAATATCGTCAGTTTGCGAAAACACAATTTTGTACAATAAATGTTACTTAATAAATTGAAAATACATTTGTGAAGTCATTTGAAATGTGTGTATTACTTAGAGAATAGATTTATTGGTGTTATATATAAAAAATTGAGTATTATTTAGCTATCGAGATTTTGATATTGACGAAAATAGTGCTATCGATATTTTAGTATTCGATATTATTGTAGTGTGTTATATGTAGTATTGAGTGTCGATATTATGGTATTCGAAAATAATGTTGACGATATTTCTGTAGACGATATTTTTGTGCATCGATATAGTTTGCTCGATATTATTGTCGTTTTCATGTTAAGTATAGGGTGTCGATATTAGTGCTACTCCCACAATTCCTAAGAGTCTCCTGAGGCGGAAGCCGGGAGTGTGCTGTGTTTTTATCTTTTGTTGTGATACTGTGTAACCTCGCACTTTTAAAACTTATATTCACTTGCCTGAACAGCGTGCTGTCACGCTGCAACGATCCCCTATCTCCGCCACCTCCGAGGGCGAGCGCGTCATCGGACACGCCCACCTCCGCTGGCCACGCCCCCTTCCTGGACGTAAATAGAGCGCGCAGCTCCAAGCGCGACTCCCACAATTCCTAAGAGTCTCCTGAGGCGGAAGCCGGGAGTGTGCTGTGTTTTTATCTTTTGTTGTGATACTGTGTAACCTCGCACTTTTAAAACTTATATTCACTTGCCTGAACAGCGTGCTGTCACGCTGCAACGATCCCCTATCTCCGCCACCTCCGAGGGCGAGCGCGTCATCGGACACGCCCACCTCCGCTGGCCACGCCCCCTTCCTGGACGTAAATAGAGCGCGCAGCTCCAAGCGCGACTCCCACAATTCCTAAGAGTCTCCTGAGGCGGAAGCCGGGAGTGTGCTGTGTTTTTATCTTTTGTTGTGATACTGTGTAACCTCGCACTTTTAAAACTTATATTCACTTGCCTGAACAGCGTGCTGTCACGCTGCAACGATCCCCTATCTCCGCCACCTCCGAGGGCGAGCGCGTCATCGGACACGCCCACCTCCGCTGGCCACGCCCCCTTCCTGGACGTAAATAGAGCGCGCAGCTCCAAGCGCGACTCCCACAATTCCTAAGAGTCTCCTGAGGCGGAAGCCGGGAGTGTGCTGTGTTTTTATCTTTTGTTGTGATACTGTGTAACCTCGCACTTTTAAAACTTATATTCACTTGCCTGAACAGCGTGCTGTCACGCTGCAACGATCCCCTATCTCCGCCACCTCCGAGGGCGAGCGCGTCATCGGACACGCCCACCTCCGCTGGCCACGCCCCCTTCCTGGACGTAAATAGAGCGCGCAGCTCCAAGCGCGACTCCCACAATTCCTAAGAGTCTCCTGAGGCGGAAGCCGGGAGTGTGCTGTGTTTTTATCTTTTGTTGTGATACTGTGTAACCTCGCACTTTTAAAACTTATATTCACTTGCCTGAACAGCGTGCTGTCACGCTGCAACGATCCCCTATCTCCGCCACCTCCGAGGGCGAGCGCGTCATCGGACACGCCCACCTCCGCTGGCCACGCCCCCTTCCTGGACGTAAATAGAGCGCGCAGCTCCAAGCGCGACTCCCACAATTCCTAAGAGTCTCCTGAGGCGGAAGCCGGGAGTGTGCTGTGTTTTTATCTTTTGTTGTGATACTGTGTAACCTCGCACTTTTAAAACTTATATTCACTTGCCTGAACAGCGTGCTGTCACGCTGCAACAATCCCCTATCTCCGCCACCTCCGAGGGCGAGCGCGTCATCGGACACGCCCACCTCCGCTGGCCACGCCCCCTTGACGCCCTCCCTCTCAGGCATAAACTATGTGCCTAGCCAGGAAGCGCAGCGGACGAGCGCAGCGGGAGCGCCGTCTGCGCGCCGAAGGCGCGCCTAAGGCAAGCCCGTCTGCGCCCGTCCGCGCCAGTACACGCCAGGTGCCAGGAAAGAGGCCAGAAGGAAGGACGACCTATTCAGGTAATGCCCTTCGCAACCTCAACAGGTCCGTTCCATCTGTATGCTCACATACTCTAATGGGAGATTCCCGCCTCAATCACTGTCCTCACTGCCCTTTCAAATTCACTCCCCTCACCTTCAATGCTCCCACACACATGACCATAAATATGGCAATGATTAATTGCAGATCTCTACCTAAACACGCCCTTGAAATAAATATGCTTATCGAAGACCTCAATCTTGATATACTATTTCTTACAGAAACTTGGCTGGCACCTAACTCTGACGCTGACATAGTCCTAGCACTACCCCCTGGATTTAGCATTCAACATCTTGACCGGCCCAAAGGTAGAGGGGGTGGCATTGCTGTCATCTCTAAGGACTCCATACCTTGCCGTTTCCTTGATAGTCCCCTGGCAGACTGTGAAAACGTCCAATTCACCTTGCAGATTTCCCCTTGCTCCTCTCTCTCTGGACTCCTTATTTACCGCCCCCCTGGTGCCATGGGAAAATTCATTGACTCCATTCTAGAATGCTCCTTAGCTAGATCCAGCACTCAGTCCAACTTCCTTATTCTAGGGGATTTTAATATCCATTTGGAAGATAGCAAAGATAATGCAGCCGTAGAACTGATTCAAGATCTGGCCACCCACCAACTGCACCTACAGAATTCCCTCCCTACTCACAACAGAGGACACCTGCTCGACCCCATATTCTGCAACTTCCAGGACCTTGAGACCAGGCCCCCCACTCCCGTGCCATGGTCCGACCACCTTCTCATTTCCTTCAGCTGGCACATTTACTCCAAACCGCCGCAAACTCAAGCCCCCGGCAGACCATCTAGACCCTGGGCAAAACTAGACGTTGCCAAATGGAAACAACTCCTCGAGGAGTCAGTCCCCAACCTTAGCTCTACCATTGAACTCGCAGACAGGGAATTCTCTTCCTGGATTACCAACTCCTTAGACCTGGCCCTCCCAAAAAAATCTCACCGTAATCTAAGGAAAAAAGCATCTTCCCCATGGTTTACCCAGGAACTCCGCCTTTTGAAAAAAGCCTGCAAGAGAGCAGAAAGAGTCTGGAGAAAAGACTTCAACCCCACCGACAAAAACGACTACAGACTGATGATCCTGAATTATAAAAAAGCTTTGAAAAACGCACAAACCTCTTTTTACAGCGAGAAAATCAGCCAAGCAGCAAACTCATCAAGGGAGACGTTCCTCACTTTGAAAAAGCTTCTCAAACCCCCCACTCCCCCAGATGCGCGAGACCCTACTATAGAACACTGCAATGAGTTAGCTAACTTCTTTGACTCTAAAATTCAAAATATACTTAAACAACTTCCGCCGCTCTCCCCTTCAGACCCACTCCCCCTCCCCTCCTCCCATCAGCAAAGAAATGGCGTTGAACTTAGCAAATTCCAACCCATCAACGCGGAAACTCTGGGCTCTATACTACAAGCCCTCAAAAGCGGATCGCCCCACGACCCTGCCCCGCTGAGACATCTTAAACTTGTAGCCCCGAGCATTCTGCCTCTCATAATCAACCTCTTAAACACCTCTTTCGATTCCGGAATAGTGCCCACTAACTGGAAAAAAGCGGTAGTGAAAGCACTCATAAAAAAACCTAACCTTGACCCGGATAATCTGGCCAACTACAGACCTATATCTCTCCTCCCAGGCATCAGTAAACTGGCGGAAAAATACATAAACTCCCAGCTCTCTCTCTATCTGGAGTCCAATGAATTGCTAAAAATCTCGCAAACGGGCTTCCGCCCGGGCCAAGGGACAGAAACAGCAATGGTGGCGGTGGTCGAAGAAGCCAGGAAGATCATCGATGCAGGAGGATCAGTGGCAGTGATCCTCCTGGACCTTAGCGCAGCTTTCGACACCGTCAACCATAGCATTCTTGCCCAACGCCTAGCAAATCTTGCCATTAAAGGGACAGCCCTTGAGTGGCTAAAATCCTTCCTCCACAATCGCTCCTTTCAGGTAGCAGACGGAGACTGTATCTCCAAGGAAACCCCGATACGTTGCGGAGTGCCCCAGGGCTCCTCTTTGAGCCCGACACTCTTCAACGTATATATGGCACCTCTGGAACAAATTGTCGTCCCCTATGGCATCAAACTCCTGACCTACGCGGACGACACACAGTTGGTCGTTTCCCTAAGCCAGTCAGAACCCCCCTCCATAGATCTGTACTCCTGCCTGGAGGACATCGTCAGTTGGATGAGCAACTCCCATTTAAAGCTCAATGGGGAAAAAACGGAGCTAATGGTATTAGGCAACCAGTCCCTTTTTCGCCCGGAGTCTTTATGGCCGCCCAGCATGGGCCCACCTCCAACCCCCAAAACCGATATCAAAAGCTTAGGGATCTGGCTGGACGATAAACTTACTCTCAGCACCCAGGCTAAGAAAACTGCAGGAACTTGCTTTGGCTTGCTCCGGTCCATCCGCAAAATCCTTCCTATCCTTCCATTCCAGTCTAGAAAACTGGTCATCCAGGGCCTCATACTGTCCAGATTGGACTACGGAAATGCCTTATACCTTGGATCCCCAAAAAAAGTCATTTCTAAGCTCCAGGTGGTGCAAAATGCTGCGGCAAGAATTCTTACTGGCACCAAAAAGCGCTGCTCTGCCAAGCCCGCACTCAAAGAACTACATTGGCTCCCGGTGGAACAAAGGGTCCATTTCAAGGCCATGTGCCTAACCCACAAAATCCTGCACGGAAAAGCTCCCCCGGTTCTGAAAAATCTCGTAACTCCCCACATAACAACCAGAACCCTACGCTCTACCAATGCCCACCTGACTAAAATACCCAAAACCAAAAAATCTCGTTTCGGAGATCGGCAATTCTCCTACCTGGCATCCAAGATGTGGAATACTCTTCCACCAGCCCTCCGGGCCCAACCTAATCTCTTAACATTCCGTAAATCCCTGAAGACATGGCTGTTCCCTTGATCCATGCTACCCCCCGGCCCTCTTTTTGGAGAACTTAGTGGATTCTGTCAGCGCTGGGACGCTCCCGGGCAGCCATGCGCTCTACAAATCTCCTAAATAAATAAATAAATAAATTTGAGACTCGATGTTATAGTAGGTCGATTTTTGAGAAATCGAAATTCTGTCAGTGATTCCCTTGAAGAGATCAAGTTGATGAATCATGCTCTTGAAAAGACCGTCCACTGGCTAACCACCAACTACCTTTAGCTAAACTTGCAAAAAACTGAATTCCTTTTAATTCGCCCCCTAAACAAATCTCCTGGTGCACTGCTGGTTGGTGGATTAAGGCCCTTTGGGTCAAGAAGGTCCTTGGGGGACAACAAGCCCTCCTGTTACCTCCAGTAAGTCAGACACAGTAGGATTGTTGAGAGGTCTTTGGAGGCCATGCCCCCTTTCTCCCCTATGTCCCACACAGTGGGATCGATGTGAGGTCTTCAGAGACCATGCCCCTTTTCTCCACCAATCTACAAATGCGCCTCCTGGTGCCATACTGCAAGGGGCATGGAGTCCCCTTGGATGCTGAGGTTCTTGGGGAGCCAAGAAGCCCTCCTGCTACCCCTCTGCAAATGTGATTACTAGTTAAAAACGATAGAAATTCACTGACAAAAACCCAGGTTACAAGGACGTTCTAGTTAGGAATAAACATTTAAAAATCCTTAGAAATTCACTGAAAAAAACAAAGGTTACAGGGATGTTATATTTAGCAAATAGAATTAAAAACACATTAGAAATTCACTGAAAAAAACAAAGGTTACAGGGACATTATAGTTAGGGTCAGATTTCATTCATACAACACCAGTGAAATGCAGCAGTTTTAGTTACTTGAGCTGACTATAGCTTCTGCCCCCGCAATGCACTGCTTATGATCTCATATATTACATCACTCATGACATGGTCAGTGACATCACACTGGCAGGAGGGCAACAGGCAGCAAGTCAGCACAGCAGGTCAGCAGTCCTACAGAGCAGCAATCCAGCAGATTGGTAGTCCTTTCAGAAACACATTACCTTCTTCCTGGCAAAGTATCCACAGCTCCAGAAGTGTACCAAAGAGTTCGTGTCTGAGGTCCAGTATGTATACCTAGTCATGCCATTGAAGTGGGGAGAAACATCTAGAGGCATGCATTTGAAGTTCACATGTGTTATGCCTTCCTGGGTTTGGGCCGGGCAAAAGGTTTACTTTGCCAGGTCAAATGGCAGGTCAAAATTGCAGTTCAACACTACACACACACAGGCTGTAATGGCAATGGCAGACCTGAGACATGTTTAGAGTGCTTGGTACTTAAGAGAGTGGCACAATCAGTGCTGCAAGTAACATTTAAGTTACAGACCCTGAGCACAGGTAGGGCCACTTCACTATGGGCTTACAGGAAAATTAAGTATACCGATTGGGTATAAGATAGTCCAACATGTTTTGAGCAGAGAGCACTAGTACTTTAGCACTGGTTAGTAGTAGTTAACTGTGGGGAGCCCTAAAACAACCAAGCACGAAGTCAGCAACCAGGTTGTCTTTTTAAAAAAAAAGAAATTAATTTTATAGCCACAGACAAAAATATATTACATAGGCATGACAATTCATAAACAACAAACCAATAGTAGTTATCAGCAGGACACATAAGGGCATAAGCGGAAAAAACATAACAACATTTTTGTAATTATCCTTTACAAATACATTTTGATACCTTTGTAATAAATAAAAGCAATTATGTTGAGTAGAAAAACAAGAAATTCTTTAAACTCTCAATCCCATTCAAGGCAAGGCCATATCCTTTTAAATTTAAGCCAAGACCGAGGGCCTCTAACTTTAGTTAATGTAATCTCCATTTCATAGATTTCCCTTAGTAAGGCCCAAAATTCATTAATACTTGCACTACTGCGCAGGATCCAAGAACGAGCTATACATAAACGAGTGCAGCAGGCCGATATAATAGAAGCAAAAGATTTAGTAAGACAGCCTAACTCTGAAAATATTCCCAACGCCAGCTCTTTCTCAAACATGATTGTCATACCTGGCCCCAACTGCAAGGGTGAGCGTAATACCAGACCAAAATTCTTTCAGCATAGGACATGTAAAAAACATATGATGTAAATCTGCAGCGAATTCCAGGCATTTTGGACAATATAATGTAGTGTTATCTAAGTTAGTAGCCCATTTGGAAATTCGCTCAGGAGTATAACAAAGCATAAATGTTAATCTAATTTGCTGAAGCTTCAAACTGACTGATGTTACTGCTGAATCTATTGTTTGCAGAGATTCTTTCTTCTCATCTTTAGTTATATTACAGTTAAAAATCTGACTTAGTTTAGCCGCTATCTGTAAACCATTGTCACTAACCCCCTATACGTTTCTGGTAGGTTTTGCCGATAACACCTCGTCTAGAAATGCCAAAAAATGCAGACAAAACCTCAGAGGGGCTAGATAACTCTGGCAAACCTCAGCCTTGAATGAAATAATCCCTGACTTGCAAGTACTTGTAGAAATACGTTTGTAACAAGCCATATTCTACTTTCAGGGACTGGAAAGATCGGAACGCCTGTCCGTCGTATAGATGAGCCAACCGTATCACACCCTTACGTTGCCATTCTTTTCCAACATGATCATGGAATATACTAGGCAATAAAGGATTCCTCCATAATACAGTATATACATGTAAATCAGGAAATTCATATGTCCTAGAAATGTGCAAACAGGCTGTGTTAAGGCACAATATTAAGAGGACGAAAACGCCAAGATTGCAAGGTCTAACAAGTTTGTATAGAAATAATAAATAAAGTTTTCCTAACTATAACAATGGTTTAACCTTTGGTTTTTTCAATTACATTTTAATGTTTTGTGTTTCAAATCATAAAGTTCAGTCTTGTCAAGTGGAGTTTCATTAGGTAGAGTGTGGTACAGGGGGTGGGAGAGAGTGCCATACAGTGTACTGTCATAGTGTGTAGTGTTGTAGTGTTGAGAAGAGTGGAGTAGAATGGAGTTTGGTACAATTGAGTGGCGTACAGTGGAATGCAGCATAGTGGAGTGATGTAGGGTTGAATGGCATAGAGTGAAGTGTTGTAAAATGGAGTGGGGCACATTGGAATGGGGTAGAGTGGACTGCAGGATAGTGGGGTGGAGTAGAGTGGAGTGGAACAGAGTGGCGTAGCATACAGTGGAGTAAAGTGTTAACTAGTGCAGTGAACTGGAGTGCACTATAGCGAACAGGTGCAGTGTAGAGTTGAGTAAAGTGTTATAAATTGGAGTGGTGTGTCGTAGAGTGGTGGAAAGTGTCAGAGTGGATTAGAGTGCTGTTCAGTTGAGTGTAGGGACATAGACTGGAGTAGAGGAGTGTACAGTGTGGTGTAGGTGCAGAGAGTGAAGTACATTATTGAATAGAGGCACAAAGTGTAGCAGAGTCTAGTAGAGTGGAGTTGCATAGAGTGGAGTAGAGTGTGGTATAATGGAGCCGTGTTGAGTGACGTGTTGTACAGTGCCATAGAGTGGGGTAAAGTATTGTAAAGTGGAGTAGAGTGGAGTGGAGTCCAGGGAATCCATGGGAGTCCAGTGGAGTGGCAGAGCATTGAGTAGAGTAGTGTGTTTTAGAGTACAGTGGCATGGAGTAAAGTAGAGTGGTGTGGTGTAGCATACAGTGGAGTAAAGTGTTGGAGAGTAGAGTAGTGTGCAGTACAGTGGAATGGACTGGTGTGTTATAGAGTATCTCAAAATGTTCTGGAGCCGAGTAGAGCACAGTGCCTCGGAGTGGATTACAGTGTTGCAGTGGAGTCGCATGAAATAGAGTAGTGCTACAACATGGTAGAATGGAGTAGGATAGACTCTTGTAGAGTTGAGTGGTATACAGTAGTATATAGTGGAGTGGCATAGAGTGAAATAGCTTACAGGGGAGTGTTGTAGAGTGGAGTGGCGTACAGTAGAATAGCGTACAGTGGAGTGGCAAAGAGTGCAGTCACTTAGAGTGGAATGGGGTAGAGTGTATTAGCATAGAATGGAGTAGCACAGAGTGAAGTGGCATAGAATGGAGCAGCATTCAGTGAAGTGTGGTAGAGTGTAATAGCATAGAGTGGAGTAGCATAGAGTGGAGTGGCATAGAGTGGAGTGAGGTAGAGTGGAGTGGCTTACAATGGAATAGCTTAGAGTGAGTCACACAGAGTAGAACAACCATAGTGGTTTAATGTGTAATGTCATTGTGTGGAGTGTACTAGAGTGGAATAGCATAGAGTGGAGTGGTGTGGAGTGGAGTGGCCTAGACTGAAATAGAGTATGGTGGAGTGGCATAGATTGGAGTGGCAGAGAGTGGAATAGCATTGAGTGTGGGGTGGCATGGAGTTGAGTTGGAGACAGTGGAATAGTGTAGAGTGGAGTAGTTTAGAGTCAAGTATCATCAGTGTAGTTGCATAGACTGGAGTGGCATAGAGCTGAGTGGCATAGAGTGCAATAGAGTAGAGTGGAGTGGTGTAGAGAGGAGTGGAGCAGCATAGATTGGAGTGGCGTACTGTGGAATATCATATAATAGAGTGGTGTACAGTGGAGTGGCGTAGAGTGAAGTGGCATAAAGTGCAATAGTGTAGAGTGGAGTGGCATAGAGAGTAGTTGCATACAGTGGAACAGTGAAGAGTATTTTGATGTAAAGTGTAGTGATGTGTAGTAGAGTGGAATAGACTGGAGTGCTGTAGAGTAGAGCAGCTTAACTTGGAATAGCACACAGTGGAGTTCTGCAGAGTAGAGTAGCATACAGTGGAGTGACATAAAGTAAAGTGAGGTACAATGTAGTGGTGTACAGTGGAATAGCATAGACTCAAGTGGTATAGAGCGAAGAGTGAAGTGGGGTAGAGAGTACCCACTGTTGTGATGTCATTAAAGCCTTACAGGCCAGGTTGGCAGGGCTCGCTGTGAGCCTGTCAGTGCAGCTTTGCTTGTTTGCTTTGAAAAATAGCAGAGAGCTCAGCAGCAAGAGAGGAAAGGAAGGCAGAGAAGGTGTTTGGGATTTCAGGTAAGGGTTATTTTTTAAATTTGGGACATGGAGGAGAGGATGTGTTATGTATGGCTCTCCCAATACTCCTCTGCCCCTGCATAACAGTTAAAAGCAGAGGAAGATGGTTTTACGGTCATAAATAAAATATGCATGGGTAAAAAGTGAATTACGGGCTGTTTTGCACTTCAGAGTCTGAGTGACTTCACAGACAACTCAAGCTTCACTCTCATTGTCTATTTGATGTAACTCAGAATCCTTTGGTGAAAAACATCCCCGTAATTCACTTTTACTCATCTATAATTCATTATATTATGTATTGCTCTCATAGAGAGCCTCTTTTGTTTATTTCAGTTTCTGAAAGTCACAACTCCATGCTATGACATCACAACAGTCGATAAAAAAACTGGTTATCAACTGTTGTGATGCCATAAAGGCCTTCGAGACCCAGTGATAGGGCCCTCTGAGAGCCTGTCAGCGAAGCGCTGTTTGTCTGCTTTGACTAAAATCAAAAAGCACAACTATAAGAGGGTTTGACACTGTTAACCAATGGTGCCACACTGCTACCTCTGCTGTCAGCATACGTCAATCATGTACATTAATAATATATCAAGCAATTCAACTTGAATGCAGTGTGCACTATTCACAATCATAACTTATCACTCTTATGACATATGCTTTGTTTGACAGCACACATAGCAGTGTAGCAGAATTGGTTAACAGTGTATAATAGTGAAGAGAAAGGATTGCACCTCATTGAACTAACATTTCAATAGCACTGTTAAACAAAGGAGGCAGCACCCACAAAATATTGTTTGAATCAATATCAAATATAACTGAAAACGGAGCAACAACTTTGGCTTACACTATGGATCAAGTTTCAGAAATATATGCACTTATACAAGAGGTGAAATTAACTGTTGTACACGGGGGATCAATTTTGCAATTTTGACCCACCCTTGTATTTCACTAAATTGACCTAAAGGAAATGTTTTTCTGTTTTTAGGATTTCCCCCGAAGAAGGGGCTTGTTTGTCCCGAAATGCATTGGGCATGAATCATTCAGAACATGTTGTATTTCGAAAGATACATTGTATAAATTGCAATTCTATTGATTTGGGAAACAATTCAAGATGAGAATTCATGACTGTTAATGAATTTTCCAGATGGTGCATTAGGCTTTGAAAATAACAGAAATGTATAAGACACAGAAATTAAAAAATCATGATGAGTAGAATGACAATGTTTCTGTGATTCATAAGAGTGAAATGTTATATTTGTGAACAGTGCACACTGCATTCAAGTTGAATTACATGATATATTATTAATGTTCCAAGACAATGACACATGTAAAACATAGTGAACATCCACTAACTGACCATTTATAGGTATCTTATCACTCTTTTGTGTAGTTTACTCACTGAAAACAGTGAGAGATGTACTCTTCTCAAAGGCAGGGGAAAATATGTTTGCAGGGAAGAGCAATGGGGCGGGGCTTTGCCGGGGCGGTTGGAAGTCGACAGATGATGGAATAGACAAAATTTAATCAAAAATACTTGCCTTTAGCTTGCTGCCCCGCCGAGTTGGCGACGAGGTGAGAGCAAGGTGAGTGGTTTTCATTTTTTTTCCCTATCCTTCAATCCGTGCACTCCCCTCCCCCAGCACCGCCCACTGCTCTTACCTGCACCAGCCGCAAGTGGTAACACCCCCATAATGTTGTATTTAATTTCTATGTTTAAACAAAATAGAATCCACTCAAAAAGTGGTAGTGATCCCTAAAGTGATGGGGAGCACACAGCGTTGTTTAAATGCCCCTCACACACCAACAGGCCCCTTGGTGTCATGCTTCATCATCGGGGCCTTCGCACCCCTCTACGGGATGCGACGTGCTACGACTCACGGATACGTAGGAGCACTTGATAGTGAACTATGTGTAGGTGTGTGTTTAGGGAAGGAGTGTGAGTAGTGAGGTGAGGTGAAAAAAGTGAAGGTTAATTAGAAAATACCTGGCTCTTAGGAAAAAAATTATTTATTATGTCTTCGGCTGGTATTGTTAAAAAGTGCAAAGCGAGGTTGATAAATATACATATTAGGGTATATCAACCTTTAAAAGCGTCGACATGTTTCGGAGTACAGCGACTCCTTCTTCAGGACGAGGATATGCACGTTATCCTCACCTTACTCACATGAATGTAGAATGTCAAAGTGTATTCTACCAAAAGAAAAAACTAGGTGAAATGTACCTATCAGTGTTTATTGTAGATAAGCTCTGTTGCGTCCAATTGGCGTTAGAAGAACTTATAGTTCAAGGTTTTCTGACCTCATGAGCCTAAGCGTGGTATTGGGGGATTCCTTCCTCACTGCTCAGTAAAGCAACGGTTACTGCATGGTCTAATCGACTGCCTTCCCCTCAACGCTGCTCCGACGAAGTGTACACTATAAGTAAGGTGAGGATAACGTGCATATCCTCGTCCTGAAGGAGTCGCTGTACTCCGAAACATGTCGACGCTTTTAAAGGTTGATATACCCTAATATGTATATTTATCAACCTCACTTTGCACTTTTTACCAATACCAGCCGAGGACATAATAAATATTTTTTTTCCTACGAGCCAGGTATTTTTTAATTAACCTTCACTTTTTTTACCTCACCTCACTACTCACACTCCTTCCCTAAACACACACCTACACATAGTTCACTATCAAGTGCTCCTACGTATCCGTGAGTCGTAGCACGCCGCATCCCGTAGAGGGGTGCGAAGGCCCCGATGATGAAGCATGACACCAAGGGGCCTGTTGGTGTGTGAGGGGCATTTAAACAACACTGTGTGCTCCCCATCACTTTAGGGATCACTACCACTTTTTGAGTGGATTCTATTTTGTTTAAACATATTACCAAGGGAGACCGAATCCACTTGTCTCTCTCCCTCCCTCCTTTTGTTACATTTATGCATTTAATTTCTATCCAGTATTGAGTGGGTGTAATGGTGGAATGTATTTGAGATGCACCACCTCCCACAATCTTTAAGAAAAATAGAATGGGAAGTTCTTAAATCACTTCTAGCATGACTTTTCAATATTATCCAGTTTGACCAGTGTTAGAAATGGGATTCTCTAGTTGGCAAGGGCTTACACCTTTGTCCAAATAGGGACCCTTCTTCCTAGTCAGGATAAGGGAGTTACACTTCTAAAATAACTCCTGCTCACCCCCTTGGTAGCTTGGCACGAGCAGTCAGGCTTACCTTAGAGGCAGTGTGTAAAGCATTTGCACATAACCAACATTAATACATTGTAAGCACTACAAAACGACACCACACCAGTTTAGAAAAATAGCCAATATTTTTATATTCTTTAAGACAAGACCAAAAACTATACAAATCCACAAATCTACAGTTATCAAAATATCCTATAAAAATAGTTCTTTGATGTCGATAGCTCTGTCCGGGGCTATCACGGCATTGTGAGCAAACAAATCCGAGCAGCTCTGACTGACTGCAGAGTCGCAGGCCAGCTACGGTGTTGGGAAGACCCGCAAACAGTAACTTTTAGAAATGCAGGGCGTCAATGACCTCTCGTTGAGCTTCCGAAAACACGGCAACCGCAGGCGTCGGTTCTGCAGGTCGGTGCAGGAGTCGTCAGAGGCCCTCCTCTCTGATGTAGTGAGGAGCACTGGCGTCGGCAGGCGTTGTGTGCTGCCGTGCGAAGTGCAGCGGTGCAGCATGCGGTGCCCTCAGGTCACGGTGCGAGCAGCGGCTCGGGGGCAGTGTCAGATGGCGTCATCGGTGAGACCAGGGTCGTGATGCGAGATGAAGACGATGCTCGTCACGGTGCAGGCAGCGTCATTGTCATTGCTGAAGTGTTGTTGTGGCTGACAAACTGGAGTCGATGGTGCAGGTGTCGGGAGGCCAAGGCTGTGGGATGTGGGTGATGCGTCGTGTAACTATATGAGCGGTGCCCTTGAACCACGGTGCAAGCACCGGCATCGATTTTGGCGTGGAGCAGTGTTGTCTGGGATACCAGGACATCGTCGTGAAGTGAGGCGGTGTGGAGTGTGGTGCCCACAGGTTGCGGTGCGAGCAACAGTTTTGGTGGTGATGTCAACAGGCGTTTTAGGGGCGGCATTGCGGCAGTGCTCTCTGCGGTGCCAAGGTGTCTTTGTGAAGCAAAGCGGTGCAGAGTGCGAGGCCCACAGGTCGTGATGCAAGCAGCGACTCAGTGGTGGCATCAGCAGGCGTCGTCGGTGAAACCAGGGTCGCTGTGCGGCATTGCAGCAGTGCCCTCTGCGGGGCCTTCAGGACACGGAGTCAGCAGCTTCATCGTAAATGTCATCGAGTTGCTTTTCTTCTGTTGCAGCACAAAACACACAGTGCCTAGTGTTGGGGGTAGAAGAGCTTAAAGTCTTTGCTATTCCTGAGACTTCTTGAACAGGGGGCAAGCGTTACCACAAACCCTTGGAGAAACTCACAAAAGTAGATTGCAGAAAGTTCAGTCCAGTCCTTTCACTGCCCAAGACGGAAGCAGCCACTGCATGCCAACACAGCAAAGCGCACAGCAAAGTGGTAGTCCCTCCTCACAGCTTCTCCAGCTCTTCTTCTTGACAGTCTTCTTGATCCAAAAGAGTTCTAAAGTTCAGGGGTCTGGGCCCAATATTTATATCCCAAAGTCCTTTGATCTCTTAGGCAGACAGTGTCTGTGCCCAGCCAGAACCAGTTGTGCCTTCTCTTGTGTGACTTCCTGCCAGGAGATGGAGACAGCATTGTCAAAAGCAGACCAGGCCCTTTGAGGTGCAAGGAAATCTCCTCCCCCTTCTCCCATAGTAGCCCAGGTCAATTAAGCCCTTTCCTGACCCTACCTAGACTATCTGGTGCCATTCCTGCTACCCAGCCTTCTGTCATTCAAAACCCAGACAGGCAAACCACATTCCAGCAGAGGCACATGGGATGAGTGAGCAAGAAAATACCTACTTTCTAAAAGTGGTATTTTCAAACACAGAATGTAAAAATCACCTTCACTAAAAGATGCATCTTTAGATTCTGAGTTCAGGCATACTAAATTTTATTTCCTTACCTAGTTCCCAGTTATGTTTATAAGATGTTATAAAAAACCTCCCATTCTGTCCTGTGGGGAACAGGTAGCCTTGCAATAGTGAAAAAACAAAAGGGGCTGCAATTCACTATCAGGACATGCCACATACACCAGGGTATGTCCTACCTTTCACATACACTGCACCCTGCCCACCGGGGTGCCTTCGGCCTTCCTTAGGGATGACTAACATGTAGAAAAGGGAAGGTTTAGGGCCTGGCAAGTGGGTGCACTTTCCAAGTCGACACAGCAGTTACCAACTGCTCGCAGACTCTGCAATTGCAGGTCTAAGTTGCCTTTTTAGGGCTACTCGCGTGGGTGGCACAATCAGTGCTGCAGGCCCACTGGTAGCATTTGATTTACAGGCCCTGGCACATGCAGTGCACTTTACTAGGGATTAACAAGTAAATCAAATATCCAATCATGGAAACACCAAACCATAACACACTTTACCAACGGAGCACTTGCACTTTACCACTGAGCAGCAGTGAGAAAAGTGTGCAGAAACACTATGCCAGCAAAAACAGAGTCAAAACCGGGAGGGTAGAAAGCAAAAACTCAGGGGAAACATGCCAAAGGATGCCAAGTCTAACACATGTCCCCTCCAGCTAGAAGTAGGGAGAACTACCCAACCTCTTGGGAGTTCTCTTCACTAAGGTAGAAGAACCCAGACAGACCATCTGCATTGGCGTGTTCTGTACAAGGATGGTGTTCCACCATAAAGTCCATTCCCTGTAGGGAGATGGACCACCTCAGCAGTTTTGGATTCTCACCCCTCATTTGCATTAACCACCTGAGGGGCCTGTAAGCCTGTCTGACCCCGGAAGTGAGTCCCAAACAGGTAGGGCCTCAGCTTCTTCGTTGCCCAGATCACAGCAAAAGATTCTCTTTTTATGGCACTCCACCTCTGTTCCCCTGGGGTTAGTCTCCTGCTAAGGAAGACAACATGCTGGTCTTAGCCCTCTTCATTTAGTTGTGAGAGCACTGCTCCCACACCATGCTCTGAAGCGTCAGTTTGCACGGCAAATTCCTTGGAGAAATCGGGTGCCTTGAGCACGGGTGCCATGCACATGGCTGCCTTCAGGGCATCAAAAGACTTCTGGCAGGACTCAGTCCAGATCACCTTCTTGGGCTGCTTCCTGGAAGTCAGCTCTGTTAAGGGGTGCAACAATGGTACCTTAACAAATCTCCAGTAGTACCCGGTGAGTCCTAAGAAGGCCCTCACCTCTGTCTGGGTCTTGGGGGCTCCCAAGCCAGAATGGTGTCAATCTTGGGTTGTAGGGGCGCCACCTGGTCACTTCCTACGTGGTGTCCCAAGTACACCACCGAACCCTGCCCAATCTGGCACTTACTGGCCTTGATCATGAGGCCTGCCCTCTGCAGCGCCTTCAACACTTCACAAAGGTACTGCAAGTGTTTTTCCCAGCTGGAACTGAACACTGCAATGTCATTCAGGTTGGCGGCACTGAAATACTCTAGCCCAGCCAATAACTGGTAGACCAACCTCTGAAAGCGATTTACAAAAAGGGGGGTGGTGATGAACAGAGTGTCTGAGTTAAACAGACCACTCTTACCCAGTCCAAAGATCAGGGCTTGATCCATCACCGTTATTTATCTCACTGCCCCATCCCAGCTCAGAACCTGGCTATATGCAAATCAGTCTGTCCCTGGCCCAGTGCATCATGGGAACAGGGCAGACTAAACTACCAAGCCAATTCGTCACCAGAAAGGAGACAAGCTACCGGGGTGAGAGTATTCTGTTTAATTCAGAGACTCTGTCCCTCACCACCCCTTGTTGTAAATATTTTTGTCCACCCTAAGCGTGGAAGGGTATACTCAGATGTGAGTCCCTTGCTCATTGCACCATCAGGATTCAAGCAAGCCGGGCCGAAGAGGCTGAAATGCCAGAAACCGGTCCCCGGTAGCTTGTTTCCTTCCCAGTGTAAGAATTGGCTTTTGTAGTTTGGTTTGCCCTGTTCCCATCATGCACTGGGACAGGAACAGACTAATTTGCATACAGCCAGGTTCTGAAACTGGGATGGTGCAGTGAGCTAAAAAACGGTGTGGGATCTAGCCCTGATCTCTTGACTGGGTGAGAGTATTCTGTTTAATTCAGAGACTCTGTCCCTCACCACCCCTTGTTGTAAATATTTTTGTCCACCCTAAGCGTGGAAGGGTATACTCAGATGTGAGTCCCTTGCTCATTGCACCATCAGGATTCAAGCAAGCCGGGCCGAAGAGGCTGAAATGCCAGAAACCGGTCCCCGGTAGCTTGTTTCCTTCCCAGTGTAAGAATTGGCTTTTGTAGTTTGGTTTGCCCTGTTCCCATCATGCACTGGGACAGGAACAGACTAATTTGCATACAGCCAGGTTCTGAAACTGGGATGGTGCAGTGAGCTAAAAAACGGTGTGGGATCTAGCCCTGATCTCTTGACTGGGTGAGAGTATTCTGTTTAATTCAGAGACTCTGTCCCTCACCACCCCTTGTTGTAAATATTTTTGTCCACCCTAAGCGTGGAAGGGTATACTCAGATGTGAGTCCCTTGCTCATTGCACCATCAGGATTCAAGCAAGCCGGGCCGAAGAGGCTGAAATGCCAGAAACCGGTCCCCGGTAGCTTGTTTCCTTCCCAGTGTAAGAATTGGCTTTTGTAGTTTGGTTTGCCCTGTTCCCATCATGCACTGGGACAGGAACAGACTAATTTGCATACAGCCAGGTTCTGAAACTGGGATGGTGCAGTGAGCTAAAAAACGGTGTGGGATCTAGCCCTGATCTCTTGACTGGGTGAGAGTATTCTGTTTAATTCAGAGACTCTGTCCCTCACCACCCCTTGTTGTAAATATTTTTGTCCACCCTAAGCGTGGAAGGGTATACTCAGATGTGAGTCCCTTGCTCATTGCACCATCAGGATTCAAGCAAGCCGGGCCGAAGAGGCTGAAATGCCAGAAACCGGTCCCCGGTAGCTTGTTTCCTTCCCAGTGTAAGAATTGGCTTTTGTAGTTTGGTTTGCCCTGTTCCCATCATGCACTGGGACAGGAACAGACTAATTTGCATACAGCCAGGTTCTGAAACTGGGATGGTGCAGTGAGCTAAAAAACGGTGTGGGATCTAGCCCTGATCTCTTGACTGGGTGAGAGTATTCTGTTTAATTCAGAGACTCTGTCCCTCACCACCCCTTGTTGTAAATATTTTTGTCCACCCTAAGCGTGGAAGGGTATACTCAGATGTGAGTCCCTTGCTCATTGCACCATCAGGATTCAAGCAAGCCGGGCCAAAGAGGCTGAAATGCCAGAAACCGGTCCCCGGTAGCTTGTTTCCTTCCCAGTGTAAGAATTGGCTTTTGTAGTTTGGTTTGCCCTGTTCCCATCATGCACTGGGACAGGAACAGACTATTTTGCATACAGCCAGGTTCTGAAACTGGGATGGTGCAGTGAGCTAAAAAACGGTGTGGGATCTAGCCCTGATCTCTTGACTGGGTGAGAGTATTCTGTTTAATTCAGAGACTCTGTCCCTCACCACCCCTTGTTGTAAATATAAACCTCTGAAAGGTGGCAGGGGCATTCTTCAACACAAAGGGCATCTCCTGGAAATGGTAATGTCCTTCGGGGGTTGACAATCCCAACTTCTCCTTGACCCCATCAGTTAAGGCAATCTGCCAGTATCCTGACGTTAAATCAAATGTGCTGAGGAACGTGGCAGCTCCCAACCGATTGATGTGCTCATCAGCTCTGGGGATGGGGTGTGCGTCAGTCCTGGGGATGGCATTGAGCCCATGGTAGTCCACACAAAACCGCAGTTCTGGAGTGGCAACGGGTGCAGCAGCCTTAGAGACCAAGACCACTGGGCTGTCCCAAGGACTACTGGAAGGCTCGACCAACCCTAACGCCAACATCTTAGAGACCTCCTCTTCGATGCTGGCTTTGACCCAGTCAGTTAACCTGTAATTCTTGTGCTTCACAGGCAAGCTGTCACTGGTGTCCACATCATGGGTACACCAGTGAGTATTACCGGGGATCAGGGAGAACAGTGAGGCAAACTGCAGCCACTGCAGAAGAAGAAGCCACTGCAGGCCAACACAACCAAGCACACAGCAAAGTGGTAGTACCTCCTCACAGCTTCTCCAGCTCTTCCTCTTGGCAGTCTTCTTGATCCAAAAGAGTTCTAAAGATCAGGGGTCTGGGCCCCAATATTTATATCCCAAAGTCCTTTGATGTCTTAGGCAGAGAGTGCCTGTGCCCAGCCAGAACCAGTACTGCCTTCTCTGGTGTGACTTCCTGGCAGGAGGTGGAGACGGCATTTTCAGAGGCAGGCCAAGCCCTTTGAGGTGCAAGGAAATCGCCTTCTTCTTCCCCCATTGCAGCCCAGGTCTGTTCAGCCCCTTCCTGACCCTACCTAGACTATCTGGAGCCGCCCCTGCTCCCCAGCCTTCTGTCATCCAAAACCCAGACAGGCAATCCACCTTCCATGAGGCACATGGGATGAATGAGCAAGAAAATACCTGCTTTCTAAAAGTGGTATTTTCAAACACAGAATGTAAAAATCACCTTCACTAAAAGATGCATCTTTAGATTCTGAGTTCAGGCATACTAACTTGTATTTCCCTACATACTTCCCAGGGCCAGTTATGTTTATAAGATGTTATAAACAAACTTCCCATTCTGTCCCATGGGGAACAGGTAGCATTGCAATAGTGAAAAACGAAATGGGCTGTAATTCACTATCAGGACATGCCACTCACACCAGGGCATGTCCTACCTTTCACATACACTGCACCCTGCCCACAGGGGTACCTTGGGCCTACCTTAGGTGTGACCAGCATGTAGAAAAGGGAAGGTTTAGGACCTGGCAAGTGGGTGCACTTGCCAAGTCGACACTGCAGTTACCAACTGTGCGCAGACTCTGCAATGGCAGGTCTGAGTTGCCTTTTTAGGGCTACTCACGTGGGTGTCACAATCAGTGCTGTAGGCCCACTGGTAGCATTTGATTTACAGGCCCTGGCACATGCAGTGCACTTTACTAGGGACTAACAAGTAAATCAAATATCCAATCATGGAAACACCGATCCATAACACACTTTACCCCAGGAGCACTTGCACTTTACCACTGATCAGCAGCGAGAAAAGTGCCCAGAAACAGTAAGCCAGCAAAAACAGAGTCAAAGCTGGGAGGGTAGAAAGCAACAACTTAGGGGATACACGCCAAAGATCCCAAGTCTAACAACCTGGCCTACTGACCTATACAAATATTTTTCCCACAATTTCTTTGGGAAGTTTCCCTGTAACGTTGCCTTCAACTAAATGTAATTTTGATGTGTCATGTACTATCATCATCATCAAAAATAACTTTATTCGGTTAAAGTTAACCATAAAAGTATAACATACATGAATCACACATGGAAAGTTTATATACATAAATGTCCAATAAAACCATATAAAAAAATTCCAGACAGATTTAAAAAACAATTCCTAAAAGGAGATGCCTGAATTTGATTACATTTCATATAGTTTCCTTATTGATAGTGTCATCCTGATAAAATTCAAAACAGCCATACAGGTTACTTCAGTAGACAAAGATAACAAAAAGTTAAAACCCTCCTAAAAATTACATAGTCTGATGTCTTTTAAGAGTGGTATAAGAAACCGAGCTCTTGGGACCTTGTAAAGTGCGCAAAAAAGGGTAAAGTACAGGGTGTTTTGTTGGGACAGGTTATCACAGGGGCAGGATGGAAGGTTATTGCACCATCCGGCCTGTTTAGAAAAGGCCCATAAAAAGTGCAATGTGCAAAGCCTAAATCTGGTCAACAGAAATCTAAATTGTACATTCCTGGTCAAAGTCAAAGTCAAAGTCAAAAGCCAGCTTTATTCGATTACTTAAAATCATAAAAGCAACAAGACAATACAGTTTATAACAATTTTAAAACGTTTTTTTACATATCGTGTAATTCATATGGTTAAAAACAATTAAAAAATCAGTCCCAATGATATATAAATCCAATCAATAATTTAGAAGTTGGTACAAAAACAATACATTCGCAATGTAATAATAATAAGAAAAATTGATTAAGAAGTGTTAACAGAGTCTGCAATATGGTAAGGTCGCCCTTCCAAGTCCTTCGGGGATAGCTTCCTGGTTTTCGTGCGCATAGCTGCGACCAGAAAGCTAGCAACCCCGAAGATTATCTTGGTGCTACCTAGTAACTGTACATAAAGTAGTGCTGGGCGTACTTGCATAAAACCTGCTTCCCTTAGAATAGGGACCAAGTACAGTTTTCTGCTCTTCTTAAAGTGTTCACAAAACATTACAAAATGTATAAGGGACTGCTCTGAAAAGTTATCGCAGCTGCATGGAATTGACTCATCTGGGACCCCCCATACAGGGAAGACTCCTAAAGAGTACTGTATAATGTTGAACCTAAATCTAATAAGAAGATGTCGATGGTATGGGCGGCTTACAATTATTAGATAAGGTTCAATCGAGGGCGTAGTCAGGAGGAGGAAATTGGCTCTAGCTCTAGGTTTGGTCAACTCCTCACTCTCCCGCTTTAGCGATGCCCTCCTCAGGAAGTTATCCTTGATCCATTTTGCGTACCCCTTGCAAATTGTGTTTGGGTGGCTAAAAAGGTTGGGCCTGCCAAGACTTCCCAGAGCGCCCTTTACGTAAGCCAACCACGGGATCTTTGAGACATTGTCCAACGCCATGCAGTCCCTAAGAATGGTGTGCTTAAGTCTAATATCGTTATTCAGCCAGATTTTGGCCCAACACACCAATGGTGCCAAGAGAAGCTGGTCAGTGATAAAACCTAAACCTAACTCTGAGTGTAAGGAAAAAACTGGAGTGGATTGTGGAACACTTAATAGGGTTCTAAGAAACTGGTTTTCCACGATCTGCAAGTCACCAGTTGAGTAGTAACCCCACAGCGCTGCGCCGTAGGTGGCTATGGATAGGCATTTCGTTTTATAGACTTTCAGTAATGCCTCCATTGGTCGTGAGCCTAGTCGCTTTGCAAAACTTAGCAAAGCTGAGGTTGAACGAGTTACGGCAAGTGACTTTGCGCACACCTGTGGTTTCCATGAGCCCTTCTCCTCAAAGATCACACCCGATAGATAAAGACCTGTACCCTTGAGACCCCCTCTCCACAACAGGTAAAAGTTTTTTGCTTTTTCAGCCTTTGCCGCCTCCCGGCCACCATGACATGTAATTTTTTATTTTTGATCAGGAGGTCAAGCTTCGCCATAAAGTCACCAAACGCGTCCAAAAGTCTTTGTAGCCCCACTCCTGTGCGGGCTAGGAGGACCGCGTCGTCTGCATATAGCAGAACAGGCACTGCGGAACCCCCCACGTACGGGATGTCAAGTGTGGACCCCTCCAGGGCTTTATCCAGAGAATTAATGTATAAAGTGAACAAGAGTAGGGCTAAAATACAGCCTTGCCTCACACCTCTTCTGGATTTAAAAGGTCTGGTGGTGTTACCATCATGGGTTGTTCTGATGGATGCTGATAGGTCTTCATGGAGTGCGGCCAGGAAATCTATAAGAGGAGGATCAAACCCTATACCAGCTAATATGGCCCATAACTTGGTCCTGTTGACCAAATCGAAGGCCGAAGAGAGATCCATAAATGCAAGGTATAAGTGACCCTCCTTCGCCATAGTATACTTGCTAAACAGCATATGTAAATTCAGACACTGATCAATTGTGCCCCGTTTCGCACGGAAGCCGTACTGGAGTTCAGAGAGCACCCCCTTCTCTTTAGTGATATTGCTCAATCTAGTTAAAATAACTCTGCCAAGAATCTTGACAGCGGAGTCAATTAGCGATATCGGCCTATAGCAGGCCGGATCGTTTCTTGACCCCTTCTTATATATTGGGACAATAGTTGAGGTGGCCCAAGATTTAGGGAACCCTACTGTAACCGTAGCATTAAAAACATTAGTGAGTATTTTAGCCCACAAGAGTGGACTTGAGCTGTATAAGTCTGCCGGGACACCGTCGGGTCCTGGAGCCTTGTGTTTGGTCATCTCATCTATAGCCTTGCTGACCTCCAATTCGGTAAAAACAACAAGAGGGGCTTCTGTCATAGACTGGTGGGATCTACTGGGTGCTGGAAGCATATCACTGTTATAGATTTTGCTAAAATGATCAACCCATTGATCTTCAGGAATTACACAGTCCATAACAGTGTTAGTTGATGTAGAAAAATAAGGATGGTTAATAACCATCCAGAATTTGGAGCTGTCTTTCAAGACATTGGCCGATATTAGACTATCCCAAGCCTCACTTTTAATTGACTTTTTCCGCTTCTCTGTGGCCTGTCTATATTTTTTCCTAAGCCCTGCCACCAGGTCCCTATTTCTTGGCTGTTGTTTCAGGGCATTAAGTAAGTCATTGTGTGTCTTTGAGCATTCTTTATCAAACCATCTTGGGATGGAAGGATCTACTTGCTTCTTAGTGCATGTTAAGTTCCTGTTGATGTTAGAACAAATAGTAGTAAAATAACTGATAATGGCAATACCTTCGGATGTACTATCCATACAGATTGTCATATCGTCTTGGGACTTCAATACAAGATTCTCCATAAAAGTATCCGGCACAACCTTTGCCCAGTTCAGTCTGCGGCCCTGATCCTTAGGGACAAGGGTATCGCCACGTCCCCCCAGACGCTCAACCTGGGTGACGCTATTGCGGCCCATGTTCAGGAGCAAGGCCACCGGGTTGTGATCACTAAATGGGGAGGAAATCACTTCATAGGATACCACTATATTGATTATCCCTGGTGAAATAAAAATGTAGTCAATGACCGTGCTAGCATCCCTGCCAACAAAGGTCGGTGTTCTCACATCTCCCCATGACCCGTGTGCCTCGTACAAATTTTGGTTTGCTAGTAGATTCTCCAAATCCGCCCCCTGTAAGGTGTGCTCAAAGTGAGTGCTGAGAGCCCCTGGAGGACCCAATTGCTCCTTGTTCTGAGATCCCCAATTGCACGGGTGAACATTAAAATCTCCCAATAACAGGGTTTCGAATAAAGCAGGTTGCTGTGACTTGTATGTTATTAAAAAGGAAGATAGGAAACTCAATTGTGAACAGCTTCTATCTCTATCGGGTGCATTATAGAAGTTGATTATCAAAATTAAAGGGGAATTTGGCCTTGCCCACTCTATACCTAGTATGTTTTCAGATGTGTGCGCAATTTTCCGTGTGGTACCCCGCAATTTTATGGAGAAAAGTATATACAGACCACCCTTATGTCTGCCACCCTCCCCAGGAGTAGCTTTGATCGAGAAGCTGCGGTACCCATCTAAGAAGAAATCGTCACTGGAATCCCAAGATTCCTGAAAACCCAGGATATCATATTGTGTAACTAGATTTAACCATCTATCATCAGAGACTTTCTTCTTTAGCCCAGCAATTTTCCAACTCATTGCAGTGACATGGCGACCGCTAGCTACTGAGGTGACATCCCGACATGGTGAAACGGTTGGTGGTTGTCAATCATTAGTGCCTAGTGTAGAAGTGTTGAAGAGAGGATGGAACCTGTTGCTAAGTGTAATCCCTGGCCCCTGACTGAGAGTATGCTGAGCTTGGGAGGCTAGTGCTACTGCGCTATTTGGTCTTGCCCGCAATAATGCCTGCTGGGTTTGATAGGATACATGAGGCTTCACTCTCAAGCCCTCCATACTTCCTGAGGGGGCTAGGACATAAGGGTAATTTGTTTTGAATTGAGGATAGGTGGGGGGAGGATAGAAGTACCCTAGTGGGAGTGGTCTGATACCTACACCCCCTAGATCAGAACCATTCCAAAGTAGGGAATCTGCTATGTTGGGTGTGTTAAAATTAACAATCACACAATCTCCAGTGATGCATTTGGGCCTCCTCCCCACCCAGTCTACCCTTCGTGCAGCTATGATATGTTTGCCCACATCCAGGCTTCCACTGCTGAACTGCATACACCATCTCCTAGTTCTATTTAGCAAGTCTAGTTCCGATTCCCTCTGCTGTGGTTTAAGGCACGGAATCCCAGTTAGAATGACAACTAGACTTGCTGCATCCGGAGGGAGATCCACTGGATGGCTCAGTCTTTTACTGGGCTCGCTGAAGGGGTGCTCCTGTGGTCTAGGGGTAGGTAACATATTAGCCAACCCTATCTCCTCGACCCCTGCTAATTGCGGCCCCCGTGATAAATCAGTATTCTTATCAAGTGTAATAGGTGCGGGTAAATAATTGGTGAGCTAGATGGTGCGTCAGTTGGTGTTTTAACCCTCCCCTCTTGCTCAGGGGCCACTTTTCTTCTGGTATGGAGCTGACAATGTGGGCAATGTGGATTAGGCTCCGTAAGATATTTGTCAATCCTTTCACATTTTTTCATAATGTTATCTACACATAATGTCTTTAGCCAATAATGGTTCCAATCCAGATTCGAATAAACCCTCCACCACCCCAGCCAAATTGTCCTGAAGGCCCTGGAGTGTCTCTTTATCCGCTTTAGCACCGTGTACTTCTCGGGGTTTCTTGCCTCGTGTGTTTTTGGCCTTATGTCGCATATTTACAGTGGAATCCAAATGTACAATATCGCTATCCAGGTCGTGTGGAGGGTAATGGCCCTTGGGACAGAGGAGGCAGTAGGAGCCGTAACTTCTATAATGGGTTCCAATGGGATGTGTGAAGCGAGCTCGGGAACCGCTATGTCTATTAAGTTCCTCGCCTCTGTGTCCGGGTGATCAAGACCCAGTTCTTTTTCCGCGTTAGCAATTTCATCGTTTAAAGCCCCTACTGCAGATGTCAAATAAGAAATAATAGTCTCTGATTTCTTAGGGAATTTGGCCTTCTTACCTTCTCCGCCATTCGTAGTTAGCTTGCGTTTTCCCATTACGAGGAACAGAGTCTCTGGCCCTGCCCTGCCTCCTCCTGCCAACGACTGCCAAAGACTGTCCCGCCCTTGTCCCGGGCTTCTCCCAAACTTCTCCCGGGCAGCTCCCGCGCGCGACTCGCGGGTGCGAGGGGCGTTCCGTGCTTTGAAGCCCCTCTGGGCGCTCGTGCGGCGTCACTCCCGCCGACGGGGCACCTGGGGGTTGTAGTTTCTGCCCGTCCCTGGTAGCGCTAGCCGTTCCCCTCACGGCGGTGGTAAGGCGCTGGAGCGCTGGAAAGCAGAGCACGCTGGTAGCGCTAGTCGTTCCCCTCACGGCGGTGCTAGGGCACTGGAGCGCCGGAAAGCAGTGCACGCTGGCCGTTCACCTCACGGCTTGTGGTGAGTCCCCCCCCTGGTAAAAGACAAGTAAAATTGCTGATATAAAAAAGTCTGATTGGTGTGAGATAATCGTCTTGCTGGCCAGCGGCGATTATGAAGCTCAGTGCGATATGCATTTTTTACAATCAATTTTGTGCTTATATCTATACTGTTAGGGCTGTCAAAAAAAATCCCTAAGCCAATTTCATAAAATGATCTTTTCACTAAGCGAAGCCATGGAATAGCCTCAGCATTATCCAGTAACATGCAATCCCTAATAATTTCTCTTGTGAGCTGTAACTCCTCCATCAGCCAAACTTTCTCCCAGAGTATCAATGGGGCGATGTTTATTCGATCCAAAATAAATCAATCCCTGCCTCAGAATGACAGAATGATGTAGGGGCGCTTTTTGGGAGCATCAATAATCTTTTTAGGAAATTATTCTCAAGGGTTTGGAGTTTCAAACTTTTTTGGTGTCATGTACTATTTTCAAACACCTTCGACAAATATCCTTGGTGGGAGTAAAGCTAAATATATCCATAATTAAAAATGCAAAACAAGATGCATTGTGTGCTTTAAGAATTTTCTATAATCATAGTTTTACAAAAAAATAGGATGCTAGAGCCCTAGTCAAGAAGCTAAAACTTTGCAACATGTTGGCAATGCTTAGGATCATGCTATAAAGAAAAATGCTCCTGACTACACCCCTGAAACCCAGTGGTCACTCTAGCTCGGCTTCCACCTTGCTGTACTGCATATTCTGGCCTCAATGGTGATGGGGACGCTAAATCTGTCTTTTGTCCAAACTCCTGTCTCAATCCTAACCGGATAAAAGGAAGGGTGCAAATAGCAAAACTGAAGCTTTCACAATTTGAGTGAGTAAATGACACACAAGAGCAGTTTGTGCACCGTTGAATGTGGAATAACAGATGTTATGATCTTGTTATTCTTTATCCCCAGAGCACATTTGGCACCCGATATTTGCGGATAAGTTTTGATCGCCTCTTTGGCTAAATGACATCACTTGCTTTAAGGCAATGATTTTCCAAGGGTCTTACAAGAAAAAGTAAAGTTTAGTATCTTACACTGAAAGATTTTTTATGATCAATAAGTCAAAGTGTAGAAGAATATTTTGCCCCAAAACAACCAATGCAGGCTGCTATTTTACACTGCATGATAGTAAGTGCAACTACATCTAAAATACGCATCTCACTGCTAATAATCTTTTAGGTGAGGAAAGAGAATTTTACATCCATATGTGATATATATATATATATATATATATATATATATATATATATATATATATATATATATATATATATATATATATATATATATATATATATATATTCACTGAAAAAACCATAGGTTTTAGCCCATATATAGTTAGGGATTAGCATTTACAAAACCTTAATTTACTCGCACAAAACCATAGAAATTCGCATATATAGTTAGATGCAATAACTATATATCGCGCACCCGCAACCCACTGCTGATGATGTCACATATTGCATCATTCATGACATGGTCAGTGACATCACTGATGACATCACTGATGACATCTCAAATGACAACATCCAGTGACTGTATGTTTCTGTAAAGTTAAAATATGTCTTACATATTGAAGAATGAGTGGATGTATAAGTGTTTGGATGAAGGATTTAGTAGGTGCATGACTGACTGTATGAGAGAATGATTAAATGTGTCTCACTGAGTGCATGGGTTAGTGACTTAACTGTCTTAATTTGTGCATCATTATTACTGTAGTTCTGTAAACTGCTGCATGTGTTGATCAGTAGCTATATGAGTAACTATATGGGTTATTGATTGGTTGCCCAAATATTTGTATGGGAGACTGAGTGTGTGTGTGGGGGTGGCTGGGAGGTGTGTGACTCTGTGCATAGATGTGTGAGCAGTTGATTCAGTAGATGTATGGGTTCAAAAGTGCATGTGAAAACAGCTGTATGGGCGGTTGACTATCAGCATGAGTGCATTGGTGAGTAATTGGATTTCTCAGTGCTACATGTCAAAGTAAGTACATATGTAAAACACAGTACATGTAAGAGTTGACATATATAAATAACTGTGCATAAGAGCCAGTGAATGTGTGAGTGGCTGTATGGATCATTGTGAACTTGTATCAGGGATTGTATAAGAGAGTATATATGTGTAAGTATATGTTTGATTAAGTAAGGTGTGTATAACTGTATAGTTGAGGAAATGGAGGTGTGATTGATTCTTTGCATGACTGACTAGGTGTGTGAGTAACTCCATGGATGAGTGACAGTCTGTGAGAGTCTGTTTACACTGATTGTATCTAAGGTTATATTAGAGTCTGAAGAGGTTGATCGTATTATCACATGAATGATATCATCAGTGATGTGATCAGTAATGACAAATGAGATGTTATCAGTGATTTTACAAGTGATGTCATTTGAGATGTCATCAGTGATGTCATCAGTGATGTCACTGACCATGTCTGTTTCAGTTTCAGTTCAGTTTCATTAACTTTTATTCGATTATCATTTCAATAATCATAAAAAGTACATAGTAAAAAAAAAAGAGAAAAGATTTTTAACACATGAATAAAAACACGATATTAAGAACATTGTTAAATGGGTAAAAAGAAGAAATAAGGTTTTGAAATACTGTTCAATTCTCATTTAACTAGAAATGCTGCGACGTATTATTAAGACTTCTTTAAGAAAGGTCGATATAAATTTGGCTTCATGCATTGACTTTAAAGATTGCATGTCATGAATGATGTCATTTGAGATGTCATCAGTGATGTCATCAGTGATGTCACTGACCATGTCATGAATGATGTAATATGTGACATCATCAGCAGTGGGTTGCGGGTGCGCGATATATAGTTATTGCATCTAACTATATATGCGAATTTCTATGGTTTTGTGCGAGTAAATTAAGGTTTTGTAAATGCTAATCCCTAACTATATATGGGCTAAAACCTATGGTTTTTTCAGTGAATTTCAATGGTTTTTTAATAGCAAATATCAAAAGCTATCAAATGTCAAGTACGTGATAGGTAAAAACTTTTTCGTGTTTATGCACGCTGATGTGCTTTGAACGCTGCCCCCCCCTCTTTTCTCTTAGTAGTACTCTCTCTTTGCAGATAGTGAAGGGTAGTTAACGCAGGCCTTTGCCCCCGTTGTAATCCGTCGTGCCTGCTTGTCTCTCCATTTGATTGATTGTTATCCAAGCTTTTACTGTTTTAGAATTGATTCTCTTTGGTTCATTCTCTATTTACAAACAAGCACAAAGTCGCAATACTCTGTTTAGTCTTTGCAGATAGTGAAAAATTGTGTAAAAAAACAAAAGTAATCGAGCAAAATCAGTAGGCCACTAATGGGATCTCTTTTTGACCTCGCTAAAATAGAAACATTAGGAAAAACCCTTCATGAGAAATACGAAAATAGTGAGATGAACTGAGCTCCACACCATGATGGCTGCAAGACAGCTCGGCTCCGCCACCAACCCCGCCCAAAATAACGATAAACTCTATGCAAATATTATAAATATATACAACACACCAGCAAAGTAACAGGGTAAAACATTTTAATAAATAACTATTTACATAACTATTTTATACTTTTTGTTGCCTGATCCGGCTAGCTCAATCGATCGAGCATGAAACTCATGCACTCTGATAGCAAGCGTTGCTGCTGATGCTATGCAGACAAAAACTGGTTTTCAGTTTGTACATTCTTCAAGATTTTTCCATCCAAGGCTGGTTGAGAGTTTGTAGAACGATGGCTTCAGATTTTCAACATACGGTGTGGTGGCGCGGACTGAGAGGGGGCGTTTGGCTCCTGCCCCCTCCCCAAGTCGTGTTGCCCTGGTGTGGCCTAAGATCGCCCCGACATAGGTGGCCGGCTCCCGGGGTCCGGCGGAACGTTTTGCCTTTTGATGACTCTTCCATTCTGGACCTTGTCCCACAATCCGTTTGACCTGAAGACACGTTGTAGTGGGGCGCCCCTTTACCGTTTCAGTTGCCATTCCGCCCGCTTTTGCTACACTGTGCCTCTTCCGCCATTCAGCTGTTTACCGCCCGCTCTTGCGACTACAGCGTCTCGCTCACCATGTAGTTGAGTTGCTCCCGCTCTTGCGATGCAGCGATAGGCGGCTGCCACAGGACTCTCAAAATGGCGGCCGGCTCTTCAGATTTGGGCGTGGTCCACTAAAATGGCCCTGGGACACCTTGGAACTCGGACGCTTGTCTGCTAGGGCTTGGGCCCCATTCTCGAAAGCGTCCCCTGAGCCTTGAAGATTCTACAAAAGTCTTGGGGGCCCCCGACTCCCGCAGGCTTCTGGTGGGGAGCGGCTGCCATGATTGCTCGTGGAATGGCCACGACTGAGCTACGAGATGGTGGTGCTCTCATGCTGACGCCAGCTTCAGTCTGAAACATCCAGAAACACTGTAGACTACCAATTCGATCAGTTCCGGTAGTGCCCCAACGTGACCCGGTAGGGAAGAACTTGCCCTCCCCTCTTTGACTGATGGTTCTTGTTGCATGTCCCTTCTGTTGTCATTTAACAGAACTTTTTAGACTGCTGAAAGGGGTTGTGTTCCGACCGCTGGTTGGTGGAGACATTTTGACTATATTCTGGACCTACGTTGTCGCGTAATGCGTTATATGACACGCCGCGTTAGCGCACCCGGAAGTGCTCCGGTGCGCGAAGCGCAGCTTCCCGGAAGCGATCCGGGGCGCGGCGCGTAACGTAAGCATAACAGTTCATGTGACTTGTTTATAAAACTTTTCATTGGTTCATTTTACTTTTGTTATTCTAATGATGAAAGGCTTGGTCATATGACCTAAAAATTACGCTTTTTATTGCTTTCGAACATAATTTTTTCTTAAACATATATGTTATAATGTTCCAGGCTAATGTACTTTCCCGGAAAATTTACAACTGTCCTGCAAGTAAAATATATTCCTTTTTCTAGCAAAAGGGCGTTTCTTCGTCCCATGACGGAGCCGTTGAGCAAAAGATGCTCGGCCTGCTGTCTTAGTCGCCGATACGCCTGAATATCAGATTCTTATCGATCACTTTATGTTGCAGGAGTAAAAAACACAACAGCCCTTGACCATTTATCTTTACTGCGTTCCTGCGTATTATACCTTTTATCCGTCATGTAATTGGACTGCTTTATTTCACTTGCCTTTTACTGATTCGAAAACAGTGACTAAAATTAAAAACTTTACCAATGTAAATACTACTACCATGTTTTGTTTTAAAAACCTTTATTGTGAAAATGTCAGTATACAAATACGGGCCTATAACCACGTGGGCTGGCCACGGAGCAAACTGGAATCGTATATGATGAGGAGACATTTATACTGTAGAGGAACGTAACAAGCGGGCCATTAGGTTGCAAGAACTAAGGTGTCTAACAGTTGCGGAATCGGTGGACATACATTTTGTAATTAAAATACGACAGGGCCACTTACAATAAAATTTTCTAGATATACATTTGCGGGCAAGTACCATGGGTGACGTTAATTCGAACTTTCAATAGTACAGTAATCAATAACACATCAGAACTTAATATCAATAAGGATGTTGAAATATTCAATCAATTCTCGTCCCCGCCCGCCATGTGCTTCAAAACTGCATACGTATCTCGTGATATCAAGGTTGTGCAACCAGTACACAACAAGGAGTTACGAGTCCCATTTATACCGGCTCCATTTTGGGCGAGGCCGGGCAGGTCCAGGATATAGTCAAAATGTCTCCACCAACCAGCGGTCGGACCAGAACCCCTTTCGGCAGTCAAAAAAGGTTCAGTTAAATGACAACAGAAGAGATAGGCAACAAGAACCAACAGTCAAAAGAGGGGAGGGCAAGATCTAAAGCCATTGTTCTACAAACTCTCAACCAGCCTTGGATGGAAAAATCCTGAAGAATGTACAAACTGAAAACCAGTTTTTGTCTGTATAGCATCAGCAGCAACGCTTGAGTCAGCTTTGTGTGAAGCCGCCATTTTGATTCAATCAATAGCGTCCCCCTGCACACATTCAGGGACCTGGTCGTGTCTTCAGGTCAAACGGATTGTGGGACAAGATGCAGAAAGGAAAAGGAAAAAAGTTCCGCCGGACCTCGGGAGCCGGCCGCCTAAGTCATGGGCGATCTTTGGCCACACCAGGGCAATAGTGAAGCAGCAGCAGGTGCAAATAAGCTTCAGACAGTGTTACAAGCACTGCTCAGAACTCTCAACTATGACACCACCTCCGTGCCATCCGGATCTTGGCGCCTTGTGCTGGTTCCGACCTATTCACACATCGGTCCGCTACTGACACCACCTCATAAGCCAACGGGGCACCCCACGCCGACTTTTGGCGCAGCATTGTAGGATGGCCACACCAGTGCGGCAACTTGCTAGACACCACCTCGGTGCCATCCAGATCTCGGCGCGTTGTGCTGCCTTCGGCCTACTGTAGCCGCAAGTGCGGACGCAACTCAGCTGGATAGCGAGTGAAACACCAAGGGGCGCCCCACTGCAGCCGAGGAGCCTCCATCTTGGGGGCAACGCACAGCATCACATTGCTTTCCAATGCAGTCAGATCCTCAAACAGCCCCCACTGACTGACGCGACCTCACAGGCCAACGGGGCGCCCCACGCCGACTTTCGGCGCAGCATTGTAGGATGGCCACACCAGTGCGGCAACTTGCTGAACACCACCTCGGTGCCATCCGGATCTTGGCGCGTTGTGCTGCCTTCGGCCTATTCGCACATAGGTCCGCTACTGACGCCGCCTCACGTGCCAACGGATTTTCTACGCTTTTTATAGCAGCGCGTAACGTAAGCATAACAGGTCATGTGACTTGTTTATAAAACTTTTCATTGGTTCATTTTACTTTTGGTTTCCTAATGATAGAAGGCTTGATCATATGACCTAAAAATAACACTTTTCATTGGATTAAAACTTTTTTTTTGTTCCCAAACGATGAAAGCCCCACCTTGTTTCTGGATGTTTCAGACTGAAGCTGGCGTCAGCATGAGAGCACCACCATCTCGTGGCTCCGTCGTGGTCATTCCGCGAGCAATCATGGCAGCCGCTCCCCACCGGAAGCCTGCAGGAGTCGGGGGCCCCCAAGACTTTTGTAAAATCTTCAAGGCTCAGGGGACATCCGAGTTCCAAGGTGTCCCAGGGCCATTTTAGTGGACCAGGCCCAAATCCGAAGAGCCGTCCGCCATTTTAAGAGTCCTGTGGCAGCCGCCTATCACTGCACCGCGAGAGTGGGCGCAACTCAACTACATGGTGAGCGAGACGCTGTAGCCGCAAGAGCGGGCGATAAACAGCTGAATGGAGGATGAGGCACAGTGTAGCAAAAGCGGGCGGAATGGCAACTGAAACGGTAAAGGGGCGCCCCAGTACAGCAGACGAGCCTCCACCTGGGGAGGCCCGTTCACGTCGCCCCCCTCCCCCCCCGGGGAGCCCCACGCCGTTTTTCGGAGCAGCATTGTAGGATGCCAAAACCAGTGCGGCAACTTACTGGACATCACCTGGTTGCCATCCACATCTCAGCGCGTTCTGCTGCCTTGGGACTATTCGCACAACAGACCGCTACTGACGAGGCCTCCCCCCGCACCACCCGGGACGCCCCACGCCGTTTTTCGAAGCTGCATTGTAGGATACCAAAAACCAGTGCGGCACCCAGGTAACATCACCTGGGTGCCGTCCAGAACTCAGCACGTTGTGCTGCCTTGGGACTATTCGCACAAAACACAGCTACTGACCATTGTTGCTTCTTTTTTAAAAAAATGTTTCAATGTATTTACTGTTTTTGTTGCGTTGTATATATTTATAAGTTATTAAAATTTTATAATCCTACTACTTTGTTGGAGTGCTATATATTTTTAATGTGACACATAATTGTAAAAACTTTGATGTACAAAGAGGCATCCCTGGAATCTTCCGCTTCAGGCTCGGACCCACACACCCTCACAGTGAAAATCCCCTCCCCAAGCACAATACAGGATGGTTATCAGATAGTAGGAACGCGTGTGGTGTGACGGATCTCATCGGGTGGGGGCCTTGATCTACTGTAACTCCTTTGAAGAGGGGTGATTCTCTACAGCTGGGGCCATAAACTACATCTGCAGGGCTAAGTGATAGCCTGGGACCGGCCTGGACAATCGGAAACAGAGGAAGAGGAGTGTCAGAGGGTGCGGTTGTGAATAGGGTGAAAGGAAAATTCCCGGTCATCGATCTACCCCCGGAATCGACACCACTGGTGCTGGTTCTTGCTAATGTACCACCCTTGCCTGTTGGAACCAAGGAGGATTATGACCAATTAAGGAATAAGGTCACCCACTGGTTACAACGCAATACAAGGTTGGGCTACACAGAGGGACGTAATGTTATTATGTCCCGACGTGTTTCCCGGATAGGTAGCACACGGAAAACAAGAAATGGAGACTGAATTGTGGTTAATTTATTTTAATGATCCAGCAGTAGCATAAAGGGTGTTTAGAGATGAGAGGGAATAGAGATATTGCCCCTGGGTTTTTTCTATAGGGGATTTGATAAAAACAGACTGGATGATAGAAATGGGGTAAACCGCAACTGGACACCCTATACCAGAGAGCAAAAAAGGCTGAGCTTGCCACAGTTAACCTCACTAAGGGAGCCAATCTGGGGTAGATATGCATCTCCGTCGCAATTTGAGACCCAAAACCGTTATGCGTCACTCTCCGGGCTTAATGACTGTGATTGACTGGGTGGACAAGGTTATAGCTGTTATATTAAAAATCCACCACCAACACTTAGTAGTCTAGCAGTCATTCCTGTGTTTGAGCCTGCATCCCTGATGGCTGAATCGGACAAACCCGACTATAATTTACAGGAGGGGTCTAGTGACGATATTTGTTCTGAAGTAGTTTTGCCCGTCTCCCCCGGAGACGTCATGCAGGGGGTACATGAGAATAACCCAACCCACAACGTTCTTTCGTGGAACGTGGCAGGGTTAGCGCGCAAAGTTATGGACCCTTTATGGGTACAGTTAATTAGTAAGTTTATGCTTATCTGTCTCCAAGAAACGTGGCTAGCAAAATGTGATATTTCGCTGGAGGGGTACCAAGCTTTTTTCGTCCCTGCAACTAGAAGTACTAGTTGTAGAGCTAAGGGAGGTCTTGCTATCTTTGCATCGCTGGCCCTTCGATGTAATATTAAGAACATTCCCACTGCCAACAGCAATATTCAGGCCATTTCCTTGGGACTTAAGGCCGGCTCCCTCCTGTTGTTAAACTTCTATAACTCCATTAATCGAGAAGAAGGAAGTGGGATCATGGATCTGATTAGTTTTGTCAAACAGGAAGGGGGATCTCACAAGAAAAACCTGCTTATTTTCAGAGATTTTAATATTCACCTATGTGGTGACCCCATGTTACATACCGTGGGGCTCTTGGGTTGCCCTTTAATTTCGGGGCTCCACTTTGAGCACACCATTCAGGGAGGAGAATTGAACAACATGCTTGCTGAGCAGGATTTAGTCCCAGCAATGAACTTTGTTTCCCCCCACTCCAAACTAAGGGTCCCTACTTTCAAGTGGAGTGGCACTGGAACTTTCATAGACCATATACTACTATCTAGATCTTTAGTACCACATCTGATGGGCTTTTCCATCATCCCAAGTTCACATAGCGACCATAATCCTGTATGTGTGACTTTAGGCGGGAACTTACTGAAGACAAAAGACAGAGTGATAGCTAGTATTAATCTCCAACCTACTGATGGAGGGCGTCGGATTAAATGGAAAGAGATCATCCAGTCCACCTTCCATGAGTTACTTAAAGCAGAATGTAAGACAGAATTTTCTTGTTGCCTCAATCAGGAATCATCTCCCTTGTGTATTCTACAATCTTTTGAAGAAATCTTTTCTAAAATATGGGGTATGTTACTAGCACAAGGGAGAAAGAGTCTGCCTAGTGGTCCCAAGTGGTTCTGTCACATTTGCTCCAAAGCAGCAAGAGACCTCAAGGTCGGGTTAAAAAAGATACCAAGGGGTAAGACTTTGATCTGCATCCTTAGGAAAAATTATAAATATGCCCTAGCCAAGCGCAAGTTAGAAATAAAGGAAGTATTGTGGAGAGAACTCCTTGACACCGTAACTTTGACCAATAGTTCCAGGTTTTAGAGCACGATAAACCGCTCATCTTTTTTAGCGGGAGAGGCCCGTGAGGTGGGCTCCAATATTACGGAGGAGGAATGGGTGGCTCATTTTGAAGGTATCTTAAAAAATAAATCCTGTAAGACTTATATACCGTCAGGACAAACAGGTAATGAATTAGTGGTCTTTATGGAGCATGAATTCAGGGAGGGCATCTTTAATTTGTCCAACAAGAAGGCGCCAGGACCGGATGGCATCACGCCGGATTTATTTAAATCAGAACCTACCTTTTGGGCGGGGATTTTGACTGCTGTGGGTAACGCGGCGGCAAGAGGAGGATGCCCTGTCTCTTGGGGTGTTTCTGCGATCGTCCCGGTACATAAAAAAGGGGATCGGAACTGTACAAAGAACTACAGGCCAATCTCATTGATTGATTCCGTTGTCAAGGTCATTGGGGGGGTAATTCTTACGAGACTGTGTACCTGGGCAGAGGAGAACCAGATTATCTCTGATATACAGTACGGGTTTCGCCCAGGTCAGTTTGCGCTATGTAAAACTTTATAAATAAAATAAATAAATTCCACCACGGCCCAGTGTTTAAATCTCTGTATGATCATAGGGAAGTACACCAAGGCTCGCTCAGGCTCCGTTTTTTTGGCCTTCATGGACCTCTCATCCGCCTTTGATTGTGTAAATCGGGGGGGTTGTGGGGGTCCATGGAGGCCATGGGGGTGGAGCTTCCTGAGGGATCTTCACAGGGATACCAAGGCAAATGTCAGGTACTCTAAAGATTTAAAGGTATCAAGGAACTTTGAAATCAAAAGGGGAGTCAGGCAGGGGTGCATATTAGCCCTGTTTCTTTTTAACTTATACATAAATGACCTGGAAGGTGTATTGTTGGAAACAGGGGCTGATTATCCATACGTGGGAAGGAGAGGTCTGCCCGCCCTCTTGTATGCGGACGACGCAGTCCTCCTGGCACGCACCCCCAAGGGGCTCCAAACCCTTTTAGATGCATTTCATGAATTTATGGAAAAACGTGATTTGTCCATAAACAACACCAAATCATATGTGATGCAGGTGGGGTCTCGCTTAAAAAAACAGTACCCGTTTGAGATGAATGGTACGAGGGTGCCACACTGTAAAACATTCTCCTATTTGGGTGTCCTGCTAGACAATCGGCTCAACTGTGCGGCACTTTTAAACAAAAAAAGGGGGGAGGTTATCAGGGCAAATGCAGCACTGTTCGGATTTGCAGCTTGAATGGGTAACCGCCCGATTGCAGCCATGCTCAAAATCTATAGGGCTAAGAGTGTGTCTATAGCAAGTTATGGCAGTGACCTATGGGGATATTGCGGGCTACAGGGCCTTCAGGTGACAGAAAATAACTTCTTGAAGCAGCTCTTGAGTGTCCCAAAGGGAACAGCAAATTTGTCAGTCCATGAGGAAACAGGTATGCCATATATAAGTGATTCATTGGCCCTTCGCCCCTTAACCTTTTGGCTACAGTGTTGGCTCAAAAAGAACTTAGGCCTCACACACAGCATACTAAGAGAAGCCTTGAGCCTTGATAATAAGATGAAGATCCCCTGGTTAAAATACCTCAAAGCAAATTTTAAAGAGTTGGGACGTCCCGATTTGTTTTTTAATCCAGACTGTATCACTAGGCAGGATGTCATGTTCATAAAGCACTCCTTTATACAATCAAAAAAATGGATAGAGAGGAGAGAGAGCTGCTGAAACCCAGTGTGAGGAAACATTTGATGCTTAAAACCTCCACGGCTATAGAGCAGTACTTATCTTGCCCATTGCCAGCCTACGAGCGCTTCTTATTAACAAGGTTCAGATTCAACCTTTTTCATCTTTTATTGGCAGTTCCAAGGGGCAGTAACAGTGGGATGGTGTTAGCACCCTGTGGCTGCGACAATTTGTCTCCACAGGATCTGCTCCACTTTCTATTCTTCTGTAAATATTATACAACACCCAGGACTATCTATTTATTACCTCTTTTAAAAAGACTTCATTTTATTCAAGTACTCCCCGCTCTTTTATATTTGCAACTGCTTAACTTTGATTGTATTCCATTTGTGGCCGGGTTTCTTAAATGCGCAATGAAATATAGAAAATGTTTGGACTTTTAATATCATGGCACTTTATTTGGGCCCACTGATGTTGTTTTTAGCCCTCCCTGCCTTGTGCGTCAATATTGTCGTTATTATACAATAATTGATTTTAGCTATTGTATCATGGTTTTAAAGTGCATGTGTTGTTTTTTAAAGTGTGACTTTTATGGTTTCAAACAAAGAAAACCAAATAAAGTATTTGAATCTTGAATCAATAATATGTTTTTGACATAGCATTTGAATAAATATATAAATATACAAATTTAAATACATAAATGCATAAATATAAATTCAAAAACCGAAACAAGATATGGGCAAGTAACATTATGGTTAAACTTTAATTGATTGACTAAACCATGACTAATATGCTTTCCTTGAATGGGATCATTTCTTAACATTATACTAACTGCTTAAATGCATTGATGTTAATATGTTCCCATATGTCCAGTATCCTTATGTCGTTATAGTCAAAATGTATCTAGTGAGTCCCAAAACCGATGTCTAACCATCTGTATTGTGTGCAAGCAGAGCCTGATTGTCCAACTTTAAAGTGCAAAATGTGCTAAAATTGTTCCATAAGTGCCTTAGTGCATAGAAAGTGCTTGGTGCAGATTAGTGTGAATATCCTATGATGTCACAGAATTACCTAAATATTTTAAAATTGATTATTTTTTGTTGCTTTGTTTATTTAAAATGTCTTATGAGCGGCTGATTCCCTGTAATTTACTATTATTTAACCTAGTATCTAAAAAGGCATCTACTATGGGTTCAATCGGACCTCAATAATCCATTTTTTATATATGTATTGAGGCTATCCCTTAGAGCTTGATTTCATACCATACATTGTCTGTATATACCTGTGTCTAAGGGGTTAAGTAGTCCATGCTTGGCTAGAATTATAGAAAGTTGTGAAGGTCTTCATTATTGTTTAAACCTGGCGGTGCTTTCCAATTGAGGTCCAATATCGTTTGGGACTCTCGTTGTTTATGCAATCTTTCCCTATTGCCTTTTCGACGGAGTTTGACGATGGCGTTAATGACAAAATGTTTCAAGCAACTGAGATCGTTGTTATGTACAATTTTGAAATGGCGTGCAACTGGATAAGAGGCAACGTTGTTTACTATGGCTGTTAGGTGCTGGAGGATTCTAACATGCACCTGCAGCTTGGTACTCCCCACGTATCTCAATCTGCAGGTACATTCCAGCACGTAAACAGCATATTCTGTCCGACAACCAAAATTGCCTATGATAGCCACTTGTCTCGGGTTAAATGGTGTCATATAATGGGTTGTATTGATTCCAAATTTACAAGCCCAACACGAAAAACATTTGAAAAAGCCTTGCCTTGGTGTTAGCCAGGAAGTATTTTTGCCTATCTCAGGGCTACTTTTCACTAGCTGAGATCTCATGGAGGCTGCTCATCTGAATGTAAATGTTGGTAATTGAGACACCATCACCCCATCAGTAAGTACAATTGGCCAGTTGTTGTTAACAATGATCCTAATCTGTCTTTCTTAGCTGCTATATGTAGTTATAAGTCTGATAGTGTGCATTCTTGTATTTCTGGAGTTTTCACTTCCTTTTCTAGTCCCCTCGCCTCCTTGTTGCATCGCATTAGACACTCTCTGCTTCTAGTTTTAACTTTGTTAATAGCTTGGTGTAGGATTTTCTCGTTGTCTCCCCTGTTCTGGAATCTCTCTTTGGCTTCATCCAGGCATTTATCTGCTTCCTCCTCATATATATAGATGTACATATATACAACAAATGTTGCAGTGAATTGTCATTTTGGCTTTTAAGAAAACAATACAAAAGAGTTTTCTTTGCATAAATTGCAACAAATCATACATGAAAAGATAATAAAGAGAAAAATAGTAAAAGAGTGGCCACATACAGTTTTGAAAAATTGTTTGAAATATTATTAAGGAATCCAATGTTGCACAAAATAAAATATAACATTTCAATACATAACCAGTTAGTACCTTACACATTACACAAACAAATACATTTTGGGCACTGCATGGAGCCCAACTGTGAGTTTGAGGGTGCGGAGGTGGGACCAACCCAATGTGGCAGCATCAAACCTGCATGAGAATCGTCCACCCTATAATGACTTTTTTAGTCATTGGCAGACTTTTCCTTTGCCATTCCCATGGCGGTGTCTATAAAATAGGTCCACCATAGGAGCCTCAAAGGAAGTTCCAGCACGGTATGGACTCAAAATTCCATGCCCTGCTGGAACTTCTGTTCATGCACATATGGGACACATGTTGTGGCCTCCTGAGTGTATCCACAATGCATGAGCCGAAGAGGGCTTTCAGGGTCCCCTTTCTTCCCTCAACGCCACTGTTTTCATGGAGGAAAGACCTCCATGAAATCACTGATGGTGATGAAAGTCGTTACATGCTTCGCGCGACTGCGGCAGTCCCACCAAGCATATGGATACTTCTGGAACCACTGCGCTACCTGGTGGAGTCAAAGGACCCAGGGCGCCACGACCACTGGGGTTGTAATGTGGCGGTCGCAGGCCTGTCACCGCCGTGCCACCACCAATCTGGCCTTCCTCGGACTGCCAGACTCGTAATCGGTCCCTTAGTGTTTACAGAAGACAAAAGAACAAAAAATGGCAAAGGGTTTACAGTTCAACTAAATAGTCCACAACAATGAAAACAATTATGGATATCAATCAACTCCCAGTTTGCCAATAAGGCGTCGACAGCGTTTCTAACACCCGAAGGATATTTATGATCAATATGTCAAAGTGTGGCAGAATAGTTTGACCCCAAACAACAAATGCAGGTAGTTACTTTACACTGCATGATAGTAAGTGAAACTACATTTAATATACGCACGTCACTGCTAATAGTCTCTTAGGTAAAGAAAGAGAAATGTACATCCTTATGTGCCTCATTAATTCTAGGCTTTGCCCAGATATTGGGTGCAGTCAGCTCAGTGCTGAAAATGCACATACTTTAAGTAGTAAATCTTTGGCCCGATAATATCAAACCTTAATCCGTGATTAGAGGCGCCTTAATGGAGATGTGAGTTGTGGTAAAAGGGGATTTCTTAATAAGCCAAGTGCTAAGTGGTAAGGTAAAACTCCTTGGATAAGAGCTATTCGTAAAGCTGGAACCTTAATCTCGGCACTTATGCGCCCTGCTGCCCCCTCCTTGTTTCACTGTCGCTGAGCAACTTCCCTCTGCGGGAATATTATCAGCCAAGGTCAACCCCCCTGGAACGAGGTCTGAAAACACAGAGCTGGAAACTTTGCAGCAGTGGCTGTAATCTAGGCAGGCTTCGGGGGCCCCGATGAGTAGGTGGGGTCCCGAAAATCTGTCATCAGAGGGCAAGAGTGCGAGGATGATATCACAGCAAGCTTTAGTCAAGCCCTTTCTACTCAGTTTCCTCTAGTGAGTCAGCAGCCGGCCCTGCTGATTACATACGACCTCACCCTGCATCGTTTTTGTTCCCTGAGAAAAAATTAGCAGGCACGCGTGTGTTTATGTGCCCTTGTGTGTAGGGCACGCTGCAACAACTTCTAGTATTCCAAACTGAAAAAAAAGATGTAAAGTTTTTTTTCTGAGTTCAATTTTTCAAATTTGCATTTTTTGGCATTTCGAATGCTTTCACTTGTTTCATTTGCGTGTTTATTAAGATTACAGAATGGGGCGCCTTGGTGGGAATGAGATTCAGGGTATGATGTGGTTGGGTAGACATTATGTCTTTCAGAATGAGAGACAACAGCGTTGTGCACTTCCGGGGTGGCCGTTCAAATATTTATGACTTTGAACAAGATTCCACCTTTTGGTGTCCTATTACTGATGCTCTTATGCTTAAGGCGATATCCCTGGGGCAAAGGGCACACCTGGTAATTGCATATAACGGGTAATTTGGTAATTACCTTCTGCTTTATTTGTGCTCCAACGTTTCGGATCTCAGAATGGAGGATAATGCACACATTTCCATTGCTTACCTACATTTTGAGGATAGCAAACCTTGATTTTGAGCTCTTTGCATGCATGTTTTTTGCCACGATTGATCTGGCAAAAATTGAGTGGGGAAGAACCTTCAGCCGTGCAATTTGCTTCCAAGAAGAAATCCTATTTTAGGAGAAAAGTTCTAGCTGTACTCGAAATGCGATTTGCCCCCTAACTGTGATGAGGCCAAATGCAACTCCAACTACCGGCCATCTTGAAATGAAATGAAATGAACATTTATACTGCGCACAACTACGCAAAGGTGTCTAGGAATAGAGGGGAAGAAAAGCCCAATTATCAGTTACTGGGTAAGGTAGTAAAGGAAGAGCCTAAACAATCTGGATCTTCTGTCAACAAGAGCAGTTAATTCACTTAGGCACTTTAAGGATTGCGGTCACCAAGAGGATGAACCGAGTACCGCTTCTTACAGGTCATGCCAGGATATCAAAAAGCATAAGATGGTTTGATAGGAGTATGCCTGCAATAGTAGATGGAGGGAGAATACATGAAACAGACAATGCAACCAGAATGTATTGAAATCTAGTGAGAACACCATGTCCTCAGATTTTTGCCACAGACAGTGTACTCATCTGCCCTGTCTGTACCCAAAAGAAATCATGCTATGTTCCACCATTATAGCACATCGCCCATCATCATAAAGAATGACACTACACAACCTAAATAGTATATATTCAGATTCACATAGTATAATATGCCATTTATTACCATTGCTGGGTGTAGGGTGGGCCCTGGGCTCATAAATGATAACCCTTGAGTGAGGGATGTTTTTCTTAGTAGACCAAAGCCCTCACCCACCCAAAGGTAGCATGCTTCATCATAGAGTTCACATAGTCAGTGACCAGCTTCAATTCAGCGTGTCTTTGTGAACTCCAGTCTCTTTGTTGAATGTTTGTGCATCAGTACACCGACTGACCACCCCTTAAGAAGAAGAACATGCACCCATAGTCACAAAGGTTGTCATGTGATGTAAATCGCAATTAAACACCCAAGGTCACTCCAAATCTTCCAAAACATGAACTTGTTAGAAATATCCATAGTTTACTTGCTACCAGCTTATATGTTTTAGTCACTCCACAACTGTGTGTGACTAATAAATACACAATGGACATGCCACGTTGATGGATTTCATTGCTTGGTCACATACAATCACTGCTGGTCATAACGCACCTGTAATTTAATGCAAGTGCTACGGAGAAATCATTGTCGATGAGTTAAACTGTTAGTGATCCAAAGCAAGGTGCTTTTATTAGCAGTCATTGTCAACACTAGAGGAACAGCCACCACCACAGCCAATATCACAACCATCTTGGAAAGAATGATGGGCTTAAAAACAGTTTTACAGGTCTCAAGAGCTAGGATTGAAACGATCTTCCGGAGTGTCCATATGTAGAAGAAAGAATTGAAGGTGACTCTTGACGGAGGGCAGCACAGTAAGATACTTTGCTGTGCTGCCCTGTGTCAAAAGGAGAGGTCAGGAATATGTTGTATTTATGATGTGCAGCACATTCCTGTCCTTTCCCACTGTGCTGTTGATGTTTTGGCTGCCTTGCGCCAAGGCAGGCACCCTTGCATGGTGCAAGGGTGTCTGCATTGTAGGAATTATTGTTTTTGTGAAGGAAGGGGCACGTTCCCGCACAAAAACAAGATATGGAGGCATTTTCCTCCTTCTATGTGTGTTGAAGAGGAAAAATAGGAAAAAATGAGGACAAATAAAATTATTTATCCTCGTTACGCTTCTCATGGGGAGGAGCAGACTTCTGACGCATCCCCCGGTTTACAAGTCCTTGTAGCTATGGGAGTGCATCAAAATCCATGGGTATTGAGTGCATGGAACGCCTCTTTGATGCAGAGTAAGGCAACGCAGTGACTTGCACAGCTTTGCTGTACTCCATATCTATGAACCCATGAAAAGTCACACAAAGTGGCTTTGCATGTTCTCATAGATAGGTGTCTGCACTCTTGTTCTCCCGGTGCACAATGTGCTTGTAAATGAGACGCACAGATCCTAGGAATCTTCCGTTTCTGAGACGTGTGAGAGCTTCTACTCCTTGGCAGTTACACTGCACAATGTTTTTTATGCAGAATATGAGTTCATAATAACTTATTAACCCCGCGTTTCTAATTAGAAAGCTGATTTCCTGCCAATACACATATAATGATGGGATAGTAACACAAACCCAGACCGTAAAGGGTTAATTTCAAAAGGACAGGAATCAGGTATGACCCATAACGTAGACTTCCTCAGTGAAGTAAGAACAGCCTCGTTAGCTCAAAAATTACTCTGAAAATTCTGTCCATCCAATAGAAGAAGGTCTTGCTTTTGATGCAGAAGCGGTATATGTGCTGACAAATGTATAGCAGTCATACCCATTGCAGTGGTGTCTTGTAATATTTTTAGTGGGCTGAATTGCGAAAAGATGTTAAGGTATTTCTTGACCAATTTGACATTTGTGCCTGAGTCAAGGTGGATTGAACCCAGTGGCATAGCTAGGCACTCTGCAGCCTGTGGCGGTCCCTGCCTTTGCCCCCTGTGGCCGCGCTGAAGAGCAGGGGGTTCTGGCAATTAATTCTGTGTTTGCCGCGGCAAACGCATGCAAGAGTGGGGGGAGCGTAGCCGCCGCCGCCACCAAAACCCGTGCCACCCGGGGCGGACAGCCCCTTCCACCCCCCTTTGCTACGCCACTGATTGAACCACATCGAAAGGACACTTGCAGTCCCTACAGGCAGTAATGGGAAAATTGGTCTTTAGATTTCTTAGTAGGTCTTCCTGAGGATCAAGGCTTTTTTTATCACCATTGTAGTCTTAGATAGACTGACCATAATGGCCAATTTGTTCAGTGCAAGCGCTTACCATTTTCTCCAACTATGGTACTACATCTGTTGTAGAAGGTGGTTGAATTACATGGGTGGGCCACATCCATAATCTAGGAGGGCAATTTACATGACGTTTCTAGAAAGCATGGTGCACAGCTTTGCAAATCCAAAACAAACTGTCCACAAACGATTGATTTGTGATTTGGTTACTGCTAGAGGGACTTCATTTGTACACTTTCTTCAATATTTAGTGGATGCTGCGCTTATGTTATTGACAGTCCGGTCTAAGATGTGGTTGACCGTTCTACATCACTAGCACTGTTTGTGCCTTATTCTTGCCAAACAGTTGTTGTTGGTGCTGTACAATATTCAAGCTCTTTGTTGGAGGAAGAATATTTTCTAAAAATCTTTAGTTCACCCATGACCATATAAAAGATATTTGATAGACACAGCTTTTGGTTCTCTTTTCTCACAATTTATACCAAAACCAAAAACAGTTTCCATTGAAGCTCTTCTACTTTTGGATGCTGTGAAGAAGCCCGCCATGGGTGAAACGCGTTGGCTGTATTGGCTGCCCAGTATAATATCTGAAATAAAAGATTGAATATTCAAAGATTTCCTCTTGACTCAAGTTTATACGTCCAGCATTTGTGCTTTCAACACTTTAGAGTTTGTTTATGTTGCCTCTCAGAGCTTTCTTCTTGCTTCTCACTAGGAATTCAAGTCCTAAAGAACAAACAAGCTATCACTTAGGTGTCTCAGGATGAGAAAGGTCGGGGATTTTATTCAATCTTTTTCCTGATAAACAAGTCAGATTGATCCTTCCGTCACAAATTAGATTTGAAGAGACTCAACAAGCATGCACAATATGTTCCATACAAACTTCTTTCCTTGCAGACTATGATTTAGTCTATATCTCCAGGAAACCTCCTGACGTCAATCAGTTGACTGGATGTATACTTCCACATTCTGATTCTCCTTCTTTTCCGATGATATCTGAGAGTCTTATTGAGAAACTGCCATTATCAATTCAGAGTCCTTTCAAATCTTCACAAAAGTATTAGAGCCTGTAGAACTATCTCTACAACTAGAAGGAATTCAGATATATCTGTATTGAGATGATTGGTTAATAAATGTTGCACATTTTTGAAAGCCAGGTTGGACACCTAGATGGTATGCTACAGGGACTAAAATGCCTACTAACCATCATAAAGTCAAATCTACAGCCAGCAAAAGAAAGATTTCATAAGGGTCCTTTTACAGACAGAGCCATGTTATGCCTTCTTTTCTGAGGAGCAGCAATTTTCTCTACTAAGTTAGCTGGCACATCTGTTAGCTCTTCAGGCTGCCTCAGCAAAGGAATGTCTGTGAGTATAAGGATTAATGGCAGCCACCACTGTGGGGCTTCCATGGGCTCAGGTACATTTTTGGCCATTAGTAATTCACCTATTACATCATTGGTCCTTTAGATTGTAGGAATACAAGAAACTAATACTAAGCTAAACTAATACTGGTTTCACAAGCCACTGTCACATGCAGACAATTTCCAGAAAAGCATCTCACTTGCTCCCCAAGCTTCTAGGGTCTTCACCACAGATGTCAGCAGCAGGATGGGATTAGGGGCAGTATTACAGGAGAAACACATATCAAGTAAAGAGATCATCCAGATGGGAAAAATTTGAGCTGCTTGGTTTGATCTCTAGGAATACCTGTATAATGATGGAAAATCAGGCACTGGGGTCTTCTAAGAAGTGAGTCATTTGATAACTCGACTTCTTGGATAATATAGGAACATGAGACCAATTGTTCATTCTGCACTGCCTCCCTGGATCTTCCCACTGTTCTTTTGGGTTACAAAGGTGGCCTTTTGAATGTCTGTTACTGATTTGAAATGGTTATCTGCCACAGTGGCATTCCTAGTAGCCACTACATCAGCTTGCAGTCCAGGGTTTGTTTCAAAAGAACAACCTCAATTTCATTTGTCACAGGAATTAATCTTGTCATTTGTCCAGAGGAGTATGGATATTCACATTTTGTACGTGCCTGGTGAACTATTTCAATTTTTGGGGAAAGAACAAGGAAATCAAAGTTATCTAAATCCTTGTTTGCTTCATTTGGAGGTTCCGGAAAAGGTTGGAAACCTATGATAGCTATGCACAGTAAATGGGTTTGTCTGACTGTTTCCAAAGCATGTAATTCAATGGAAGAAGAGATTCCAAATGGCATTACGGGTAGAATCACAAGGAATTTAGCATCTTCCCTGGCAGAAGCCAGGGTAGAGGGGGAGGAGGGGGAACCTCCCTTGCAAGAACTTTGTAGCAGCAACATGGGCTACAGCTCAATTAGTTTTGTTTTCCCATATTTGTTAAGTTCAAAGACTTTTTAAAGCATGGTCAAAGTGGGCTCTGGCCCATGGCCCCAGCGTTTTTAGTGAGCCACTTTACTTAAGCTTTTGGGACGTTCCCAGGATGTATAGTGTTTTCAAACAGCCTTTTTATTTACTTACTTTATTTTAGTTTTGAGACATCGCAGTCAGTCCAGCCAGCTCCACCCACCTGAGAGACTGAGGGGAGTTAAAGAAAAATACTTGTTTTATCTGGTTAGATTCAGCAAGAGCTCTAACCTTTTAAAGTGCAAAGACCCAGCCAAATTGGCCAGGCCTTGGCCTTTCTTCAGCATGTGCCAATTATGTAAAGTAAAGATGACATTCTCTGCTCCTTCTGTGAATGCATCACCCTTGTGGAGCTGCTGCCAACAATTTCAATCACAGTCTGCTGCCTTCTGAGTCAGAATACCTTTCTCACGCAGCACAGGCAGTGCAGTAAACAAAAACTCCCTTCAGCACTGTATTCCCAAATGGTGATGGCAGACTAGCTACAACACACATTATGGGGGGGGAGGCTTAGCTGGACCACAAGTCTTTCTGCTTTTCTGGCGTGTAGACCATGTGCCACTGTGAAGTGCAGAGAGGCATAATTTGCTCCTTCCGTGACTGCACTGAGCTGGTGCACAAACAGGCTGCCATATGCAATGTAAAGTATCCTGCCATCACATGCATGCTTTGTCTTGCACAGGATTTGTACTGGAGAAATACCATTGCAGTACACATTCCTCTGCATCCACAGAAGCATCAGACTCAGCTGCACACTGAGGCATGAATTCCATTTGTCAGGTTTTGGGGAAATCAATGCAGTGCCCCCTTGTTCATGTCTGCTTCCATTAGGTATTTTTGCAGCAAAATCTGGTCAGGCGAAGGTAGGGCTTTATGTCAACTCCTATGGGTATTGCGCTAATCCGCTCCAAGCAATGGTTAATTTGTAAACAAATAAGTGCTGGGGCCCTCGTCAGGAGTCAGCTTGCACCAGCCCATTTGTACTGTTAGGGCAGCCTAAAACAAAATAAAGTACCAACCATGAAAGCAGGGAGAGGATGTGGTGTAATGGCCAGAGCTGAGAAACCAGGTTTGAGTCTCGGCGTCGGGTCAACATCCTGTGATTCTGGGAAAAACACTTAGGGGGATTTTCACAAGGAAGTGGCGGAGAGAGGCATTAGCCTTCTTGGCTTAACGCCTCTCTCCGCCACTTCGGTAAAGCAAAGCTGCACCATATTCACAAGGACATGATGCAGCCTTGCTTTTCCCCCTGCGATGTAAGTTACAAAACAGCATTTAAAAAAAAGGTTTCTTTATATCCAGGAAGGGACACCTTCCTGTGCATAAACAAACCATGGCATTTTGCATTTTCCATGTGTGCTGCTCAAGGCAGCACACATGGAAAATACAAAAACGAGGAGAAATAAAGCATTTCTCCTTGTATCGCCAACTTAAGACCAGGGTTTTCCTGGTCTTAAGTTTGGTGTTAGCTCCTATTTACGCTGCCCTTGTGAATAGGTGGCTGCGTAAATATCAATGGGTGTTGCAGAGGAACGCCCACCACAACATCCACTGCATGCCCTTCTCACGCTAAACACAGCGTGAAAGGGGGGCCTATTCACAAGGCAGCGTTAGGCCACTTTAAGTGGCTTAACGCTGCCTTGTGAATAAGGGGGCCCCTATCGCCGCCACAATGTCACAGAAAGTGACATTGTGGTGGTGATAGGGGCTTGTGAATATTCCCCTATATTTCCTCATAAATCATTCTTTCCTTAACTGGTGCACATGAAAAGCACCGGTGTTGATGATTAAGTGCCAGTGCTGAGCACTGCAAACCACTGGCTCAAATTAAGCACTGGCTCCAAGTAATGCTTCCCCCGACTCAAAGCAGCACACAGTGGGTTTGGTGCTGCGAGAGAGGCTCCTTTCCAGCAAAAAACATATTAGTGCTGGAAAGTATATCTCTGCCACCGCTTTGCATTGCGTAGCAGGATTTTGTGTTGCGCTACCGCAGAGACAACGCATTTGTTAAAGTAGTTGCATGTTGTGCTATGGGTGTGTGTGTGCCTCTGTTCAATTATTTCTGTGTGTGCCTGGACTGTGCGTGCGAACCTGAAACATATAAAAACAGAAAGAGAAGCAACATGAAGCATGCTTTAGGAATAACTTTGTTATCTCTTTGATGAAGTTGCTGATTGGAGACAGGTTTCCCAGGATTATTCCCAGTTCTTCAGATGTTTCAGTCTGGGTTGCACGGGGCTCATTTCACAGGCGGGGAACTGCCAGCAGGTCTGCCTTCCCCCGATCCATCTGAAAAAGTATTCAAGATGACAGGTTAACGGCCATAAAGCGCCCTCGAATTGTAGAATCAAGCTTCTCTCCTAACTTGTTAGTCCTTCACTTCTCACCTACATTTTTTTTCTTTCTTCTGCCAGCAGTGTGCAGGCAGTAACACCGATAAGCAGTAGAGGTGTGCAACATAGCAGTACCTTTCCTAAATGAAATCTTGCTAACTTGCACAACTATTCAAAATCACACTTGTCGACTGACTTGTCGTGGTTTTCTGATATCTCGCATGAAACTGGTTCAAGTTTCTCTACAAGATTTTTTTCTGCGCAAACCGGTTTCAATGGTTTTCAATGACACAAATTTGTGTAATGGAAAATTGCAAGATTTCTACTGGACTCTTTTACATTTTACACAGACCTAAATTAGCCACACAGTCGTGCTAAACTGCCTTTCAGCTAACAAGTGGAGCAATTTACAAGCGAAAATGCATGATTTATATTGAGATTGTCTCAGTGTTTAATTTACCCAAAATAATCAAGCACAGTTATGTAATTACTTTTAAAATAATTAATTTGTCCCATCACATATGACAAATTACCAGCTCTATCACATAACTTCAAAGTGCTACTTACTAACTCACCTGAAGAGACCTGATTTGAAAATAAATGTTGGGCTTTAATGCTGAATCCAAATCAGGTTTTCTGATCAATGAGAAATTCAAATGAAAGGATGGCAAAACTGTTTGGCTGAGGCAAATATTAATTATAACTCGCTCCTTCTCCACGCATTTCATCATAATCTTACATATTTCGTGACATATAGCATGTGAAAATATAGCATTCATAATAAAATTTATGACATCTCAAATGATATACCCCCAGATTCATCAAACCCAAAATCTGCAATTTCTTAATTGCGAGAAATACCGAATCACAATTTAGAAATCACAGAATGGGATTCATGATCAACAGCGAGTAAAAAAAGCGAATCGCAATCGGCCGCAATTGCCGATTGCATTTTCCCCAAAATTGCAGAAAATTCGCAGAATCGGCCGTTTTCCGTGTTGAAATTGCGATCTTGCAATTACTGAAACCGCAAATTGCGATTTCGCTAATTGCGAGATCGCAAAAACGGGAAGTCGCATTTCGAGCACAGTGATGACATCACAACCAGGAAACAGGCAGTTCCCACCCTCATTCTGCATACTGAGCCTGAAGTGGAAGCAGCACTGTCCAGAGCTCCACTCCAGACCACCTCCAGCTCAAAATCAGGAGACACCCCACTGCAGAAAATGTCCCATGAAGCAGCAGGGGGCACTTCCTCAGGAAGGAAACGAAAAATAAAGTTTTCTGAGCAAGAATTGGAATACCTCATTGAGGGAGTGAGCAAAGACCATGACCGGCTCTTTGGGAAGGACTCAAGGAGGGTGCCTGAGGCGGACAAAAGAAGGATTTGGCTGCGCATCCGCACCAAAGTAAATTCCGTGGGAGTGACCCAGCGCTCCATAGATGATTTAAAGAAGAGGTGGTACGACCTCAGAGGGCGTGCCAAGGAGAGGATTGCAAAGAGGCTGCGGGAGCGTGTTGCAACAGGAGGAGGAGAGCCCACTGTACCACCCAACACCCCACTGGAGGACCTCGTGGAGGACACCCTGAATCCCGAGGCATGCGTGGGGGTGACCCGGCTGGACTCTTCCCGACCAACCCAAGAATCCCAAGGTAAGTGCCATGCGACTGCGACCCTGTCCCCTAATAATGGCCATGACCCCAGAGCTACCCATTAGAAACTCCAGTCATGCACTCCATGCACACCAGAAAAGCCCTATTGCATTGTGGGACATGTAGTCTGACCACAATTTCCATCTAGCCCCATACAGCCAGACCGGTCCAGTGAGAGTCAATCCTACAGCCCGTCAGCGAATGCTAGCCTGCATGCATGTAGCAACCTTACATGTGCAAGATACATGTCATTAAACAACGTCCACTTTACATCACAGGTGGCGCTGAAGAACCCAGCACTGACAGTGAGGCCCTGAACATAGATGAAAATCCTGAGGACACCGAGGGAGACGTCCATCCAGCCCCTCAACCAGGACCATCAGGGCAAACAGCAGCACCATCAGTACTACCACTACCTGCCCCTGTGGACAGGGCCACCTCAGCACCAACAGGCACGCAACAACCACACCGTGTGACATCCATGCCAGTGGCACTGCCAGCAACAGACGCAGCACGGAAACAAACACAGCGCACAGCCACTGTGAGAACACAGTCCAGCGGACTGGTGAGGGATGCGCGCAACACAACACCACGCGCAGACAGGGGGGTGAATGTGCGTGTACCTGGCCTGTCAATAGAGCGGCATATGCTCTGCATACACCAGAAGCAGGCACGTCATCTTGCAGCCATTCACCTGCAGCTGCACAAGACCGCAAGTAATTGTGGACAGCTGCGTGACAGAATAGAGAGCATGACCGCTGCAGTGGAGGCAAACACAGAGGCCATGTTGACCCAGTTTGGACGTCAACCGGCGGTGCCACCACCAGCTGCTGACCCGCCTGTCTGTGTACATGCGGTCTAACCACATCATAGGGAATGCCACCTCCCAACTCTCACGATGCTCGTTGGCCATGCAAATTCAAATGGTGCAATTCTGCCAGGATGTCGCTAGGGCACTGGAGCAAGTCACCACTGCGGTGCAGGGTCTGCAGTCGACTGGCCATGGCCAGGCAGTTGTGGGTGATGGCACAAGTGAGGCCAATTAAAGCCACAGCAGCCAATCGTTGCCACTGGTGACAGTACCCCGCCGTAGCACCAGGCCCACTGCTGCTTCACGGGCAAATGCTGAGGAGAGGTGGAAAGGCGACTTGGAGCGTCCGCCCGGAGGCGCCATTGACAATTTATTGTCATGTGTGCTCCCCGGGTATTGTGCCACTATGTCCGTGATGAGATGGGAGATCAATCCTGTTGCTGCTGCATTGGTTTTGCTGTGAACACTGCTCGAGGTGAAAACGCTTGAAATCCAATCCTAAGCGCCGCTACCCAGAAAGCGCTATCTGGCAGCGCTGGTGTTTAAGCGCCGTTACCCTGAAAGCGCTATCTGGCAGCGCTGGTGTCTAACTTCTCGTGTTTCCAGCTCCACAGGAAACACTCGTGATTGCGGGACTGTAGGGAGATTGTGGCTGAAAGAAACACCATTGCCCACAAGCCATCTGGGCCTGGAGCACCTCACCGCCACGCCCCCCTCACCTGCCTTTAATTTCGCTGGAAGCCCGCTGTGGAGCGGAGATCAATCCTGTTGCTGCTGCATTGGTTTTGCTGTGAACACTGCTCGAGGTGAAAACGCTTGAAATCCAATCCTAAGCGCCGCTACCCTGAAAGCGCTATCTGGCAGCGCTGGTGTTTAAGCGCCGTTACCCTGAAAGCGCTATCTGGCAGCGCTGGTGTCTAACTTCTCGCGTTTCCCGCTCCACGGGAAACACTTGTGATTGCGGGACTGTAGGCGGATTGTGGCTGAAAGAAACACCATTGCCCACAAGCCATCTGGGCCTGGAGCACCTCACCACCACGCCCCCCTCACCTGCCTTTAATTTTGCTGGAAGATCGCGCATCGCGGGACGTGCGCGGGCGACGCCGGGCTAAGCCCGGGCAAAGGGCGGGCCCTCTGTGGGCCTCAGTGGCTGAGGTAGGCTGGGCTGGGCCCCGTTATTTTGATTTTCGATTAAAAAACTAGTACTTGTTTTTCAGTTGTGCTACTTGTATCTTGCCTTGATACTATGACATCAAGAACATTACGCTCTAGCAGAGTATTAGGTGGAAGGTCCAGTATAATAACTAAATCTAATACTTTAAGGAACAATTCTGAAAAGAGCGTCCTATTGAAAGGTCAGATGCAATTGTTGAAAATCTGGGAAAAATCAGTGAATAAATCTACGGAAGCGTCAATTATTTCTAACGGTCCATCGTCAACTATGGCTGATAAACAGTTCGAAGCAGTGAAGATTACCAAAACCGAGTTGACTACAGAAAGAAATATATCTACTTCTCTTCCAAATATTAATTCTACGCCCTTAGTAGGGATATCTAAAAGGTCTAATTCTGATCTTGTCCCAGCTTTTTCTAAAGTTCCTCAGTCCATGACTCATAAACACACAGAAAACGAGGAAATGAACATTAATGATCTCTCCATTCCATCCAGTATCGATCTCGAACCTTGTGGTCGCTATTTGGACGAGAAAATACCGGAACAATCAAAAACTAGTAAAACTCCAAATGGAGCAACGCCATCGGGTTTATTGCTTTACAGTAGCACTCCATCTATGAATTCACAAGACATTTTTTCGTTGCAGAGCCATTTGAATTCTCCGCAGATTAATTTATCTGGGATTTGTTCTCTTATTGCATCAGAACAACCAAAAAGTGAAAAACCTATCTCTGAATCTTTGATAGCTCTCGAACATTTACTTGCCTCCATACTTATTTTATTAGGCAAATTTGTTGGGAGCTCAGATTGCATTTTGCACTCGGTTACAGAAATACTGAAAGTATTGCTTGCTAAAAATACTGAGATTGGGGTTACCGATCATATTGAAACAGCAGACAAGAAAGACTTGGTCAGTAATCCGATATCGAGTAAAAATATACAATTGGAGAAGTTGGTAAAGGTTGATATTCATGAACCCTCTGTGGCTACGCACGTACTTCCCTCACAAAGGAGAAAAGACTCTGACCCATCGCTGAAGGAAATAAGCTCGGCAGAGGTCAACCATTCTGTCGTGATTAATCTTTTTCCTATTTTTAATCAGGATGTAAGAGACTCTGAAGGATCTGCACTGTCTAAAGGGTTGGTAAAAGTAAAAAGTAGAAAGTAGAAGGGAAAAAATAGAAAACCTACTCGAAAGCATAATAAGAAAAAACAGAGGCAAATTATTTTTCAAAGGCATATTGATACAGAAGTTCGGGACGTAATAGATATTGTAGTTGGTTCTTTATTGGATACTTCCCCTAATGTGGTTGTTGCTTCTGCAATTAACTCTGTTGTAGAAGATCCACCTGTTGTCAGTATCCTGGATGAGGGTTTGGAGGAAGGATGGTTTTTAGGGTGTCAGAGAACGGGCGCACTGCCAGTATGGAAGCACTGTAGGACTAAGTGGAGTGTGGTGCAACTGGGTGAGTGGACAACCATATAACCACTCGAAGGAGAAGCAAGCAAGCTAACTAATCCAAAGTAGCAAAAGAAAACATACCCTATGCACACACTTGACAGGTAAAAAAATGGATACAATGTCCAGATGTAAAAGTACGATAATGCAGAGAAACAACAATATTGTGCAACTTGATGTAAATAAATGAATAAGTGTCAATAAAGAAGTCTTGGTCTCCTTGTTTTATTCCAACACAGCATGTGAATAACCAGCCGACACGTGTTTCATCGCATCTCGCGAATCTTCAGGGCTGGAAACAATACAGAAAACAAGGAGCTATACTTGGGGATATGTACATTAGTATGCGTGACCTTGAATAACACTTCAGGTCAGTCGTTGAGACAAGCATCACATTGGATTATCTCATGCGTAAGTCTTAGCCCCTGAGATGGTTTTGGGAAAACATCCTTTTATGTGCTGGGGTGCTTAAAATACGCTCATATAAACCATGCAATTGAGGTGAACCGTCGTGCACTTAGGCACCCTAATCGATGAAGTGAATTCACATATATAGCATTCGCTGTTGTTTCCAAGTTGTGCATGGTGAGGTGCTAAGTTAAATTCTATGCCGCTGTGAGGTATCATGCGTGCAATACGTGCTTGGTGACACAGTATATGAAAATTCCGACACATACCTCCATTGGTTGTGTTTGGACTATACGGTCTGTCGTGATTAATAGAGGAGGGTAGATTTTAAGAAACAAGAGAAGGAAAAACAATGGGAAAGAAGGGGGAGAAAAAAGGAAAAGAAGAGAGGTCGAAAAGTTAGGTTACTATAGATGTAAATCATTGTAGACTGATCACGTGACTGGGTACAAACTTAAGGTTTGCTCTAGTTATTCACAAAAAAGATAAACGTTCTTATCATCAATAGATTCAGGATAAGAGTTAAGTAGCGATATGGAGTAAAAAACGGAAAGCTCACCGCTCTTCCGGTGATAATTCCGACCCGGAAGGGCCCAAGACCATCTAATCAATATTGAGAAGTAAAGTGCAATGGCTGCAATAGAGTTGAAAGATATAGAGTTATATGTTTCCTGGTGTTCAAGACAGGGAGTTATTGGTGATAAACATGATTAACGTTATGGTTGACGAAAATTTAAAAGGTGCCTTCTTATGATTGCGGTCTTCTAGTGAGAGGACCCAACCTGCACCGAGTGTTTCCATGTTAGACAACATTGCAACAACTCCTGATGTGCTAGCGTATTGGTTTCCCAGAACCAGTATGTTGGGAATGCTGGCAACCTTGAAAAACTTTTCTGTTACTTTCTCCAGTAAATTGATGCCACATTCTATTTTGGGACGGTCAAAGTGTTGTAAATACGGGCCACTAATACTGTGAGATAATTAAAAGACAAAATTTCCTGTTCGCAACAGGCGTATATGTTACCTTGCAAGCGTAATGCGCTTGTTGTGGGTCGCCCGGGGGAAGGTGTAGCTGTCAATCACTTTGTATCTGAAATGCGATACATGTGCATAGTATTATAATAACATATAGGCATACTGGCACTAAGCATGTGTCTCTACGTTGTATCTAGGATTTGGATTCAGGCAGCCTACCTGAAATTTCGATGTGTCTCGATTAATAAGATTGCTCCGTAGCCTGTTCCGGACTTGGTGTCTGTAAGACAAGCAATCCGGACAGGCGGGTTAAAACAAAAACCTCCAAGCTGTTGTTAAAACAAAAACCTCCAAGCTGTTGTTGTTTGGCAAGAAATATCATGCCCCATGAAGAAAACGTCGCGGTGGCGTTACCTGTAAGCGTCTTGTTATTTTCCTCTTCTCCCGGGTCTCCGTGTTCGAAGTGCGAACTCGTGACCCGGAAGTGGAAGTGGTTTAAGTAGCGTCCGGCCCCCCGGGTGACGTGAGCGTCATCCAATCTGGACAGATTTAAAGAGAAAGAAGACGTAAAAGGGAACCTGGACAGGGGTGTGTCTATCACAGTTATAATGTCAATTTAATGCTCAGATCAACACATCGCGAGTGGACTGTTTGCGAAAATAATTTGAGGGGCATGTCTATTATTTATCTTTGTGTAAGGCAGTACATGCAAAGAATAGAAAGAAATATCCGTGACGATCCGCAATGTGCGGTAGGTGAATATTGTCAGATGCATGGTGCTGATAGATTGCATGCTCAGTGCTCTATTTCATCTATCAGTTTAGCAGAGATTAGTGAATAAGCAAGTGAAGATGTTGCAATAATCTTGCATGTTCTCACAACGATTATAGAGAAACGTGTAACGATTTCTTCCCAACCTCTCTTACAAATCTAAAAGTTTCATTTCATAAATCCGATCATAAGAGGAAAACTTCATTACTCAAGTGTAACCAGAGTGCAACCAATGGGTTACACTGTGGTTATCTAAATGGTATCACATTCATATGCAGAAAAAAACATACATTTGTTGTTTGAAAGGTGAACTAGAAACCTGGTAGATACCACTATGACAAACAACAATTAAGTGAGAGTCAATAAAACAGTATAGTCAATCCATCCATTGTATCATAGTTGTTATGGCAGTACAGAGTGAATTCACTGTGACAAACAGCAAATTTAGTGGGAGTCAATAAAACAGTGTAATTCATCCATTGTATCATAGTTGTTATGTCAGTACAGAGTGAATTCATCTGATTTTTATACTGCTATTCTGGAATTCAGTCACCTAAGAAAAATTGAAGCTCTGAATCAAAATTTAGGCCTAAGCCGACTGCGTACATTTTCATCATCCACATGGCCTCCGTGCGTCTCAGTTTTAGTTCTCTATTGCCTCCCCTGATCCCTAGGTTTACTACATCAATGCCAAAGAAGGAGACAACTTTCTCAATCTCAGAGTTTTGGCAACTTGCCACATGCAGTGCTACAGGGTATCTAGGATCTTGTTTGATAATTGCCCTCATATGTTCCGAAATTCTGTCCTTGAGGGCACGTATGGTGCTCCCAACGTACTGTTTGCCACACTTACATTCCATAATGTAAACCACGTATTTGGTGAGACAGTTGATGTTGGTGTTTATAGAAAAACATTCACCTTTGGGATTAGAAAATTGTTTTGTCTTGTGTTTAGCCCACCTGCACATGGCACAAAATCCACATTTGTAAAAACCCTTGCTTTTTGAAGAAAGCCAATCTGTTGCCTGTAGACCATGTGGTACAGTTGGACTCAATCTGTTTCTGAGGGTGTTACCTCTCCTGAAGCAGATCTGGGGCCTGTCTGTGATAAATGGAATTAAAGATTTCTCATTCTTTAGTATTCCCCAATGTTTCATCATGCTTTTTCTCAAGGTGTGATGAAAAGAATTAAATTCAGTGATCAACCTAATTGTGTTGTTTGTGGGCAAAGGTTGTATTCTAGGTTGTAGAGTGTCTGTTCTTACAGTTTTGTTGATTCTCCTTTCCGCTTGTTTGATCACGTTGCTAGCGTAACCTCTTTTGGAGAACCTGTTTTTCATGTCGTGTACGCAGTCTTTAAATTGGGACTCTTCACTGCAGAGCCTTCTGGCTCTTAGGAATTCACCATACGGTATAGATTTTACCTGGTGCGGAGGATGAGAGCTGTTAGCATGTAATAAAGAGTTACATGAGGTAGATTTTCTAAAGAGCTTACTATGTAAAGTGTTATCTGCCACATATAGTTCTATGTCCAAAAATTCAATTTTGGTTTGACTATGCGTCATGGTGAATTTGATTTCCCAAGTATTACTATTCAGATAGTTAAAGAATTCCATGAGTAGTTCTTCTGAGCCTGACCATAGGAGAATGCAGTCGTCTATATATCGTCCCCAGAAGATTATAGAGTCAATGTATTGGGAGCCCTTGTCCCCCCAGATTAGATCAGATTCTAGGTTACCCATGAAAAGGTTGGCAAACGACGGGGAAAATTTTGATCCCATCGCTACCCCCTTCTTTTGGCGATACCATTTTTTATCAAATACAAAAAAGTTGTTATTCAACACCAGTTCCATCATTTCTGATAACATTGCAGTATGTTGATAAAGTGAGGCTGGTCTGTTACCTAAACATCTATTCATAGCAAGTAGTCCCAAATCAATATTGATGCTAGTATATAAGGACACAACGTCCATAGTGACAAGAAATGTGTCTGGTTGCCAATGTATATCAGAAAGAATGCTCAGAATGTGTCTGGAGTCCTGAATGTACGAAGGAAGATTGTGTACTAAGGGTCCTAGAAAGAGATCAATGTATTCTGCCATCCTTTCGGTAGGACCCCCTATGCCCGAGACTATTGGTCTACCTGGAGGGAAGGGCTGGTTCTTGTGTACTTTGGGGAGTGTGTAAAGCCAAGGGTATGTAGGTCGGAAAACTTTGAGATATAGGTATTCTTGGTCATTTAATAGACCTGATTGTTTCCACAGCAATAGTTTATCATTGATTTTAATTGTCAAGGGACCTATTGGATTGAAGGGTATTGGTTCATAGCAAGTAGCGTCAGCTAGTTGACTGTGAATTTCTCCTTCGTAATCAGTTTTGTTCATCACTACTACGTTGCCGCCTTTATCGGCCTCTCTGATAACAATGTGTGCATTGCTACTGAGAGAAGTTAAGGCTGCTCGTTCTCCTATTGTCAGGTTGTCCAGATATTTGAAAGATTTTGCTGCATTGTTAGTGTTAGTTCTGTCAATGTCTTCTAGTACCCTCTTATAAAATTGATCTATTGCATTCCCTCCTGACAGTGTAGGTATCCATCTAGATTTGCTTTTTAAGCCACTCGATACACTGTAGTCTGGTTCTATGTCGAGTTCCATTAAAAGTCTATCCATGTCGTATGGTGAATCTTCAATATCAGTAATAGACAAGAGTAAATGCGTAGCTTGTACATCTTTTATTGACAAAAAATCATCTGTATTGGCAGGGACAGGAATATTCTTTCTACCTACATCAGTACTGGTTTTGTCAGAAAAATGTTTTTTTAGCTTTAAATTTCTAATAAACTTAAATAGGTCTATTTTAAGTTTACAGAGATCACCTGTGGCAAATGGATTGAAGCTCAGACCTTTGCTTAACAATGAAATCATATTTGGAGTAAGTTCATGTGAGGAAAGATTAATTACTTGGACTTCTGTCTGGTTAGTTGGGTTCAGTTCCTGTTTGTGCCTGACCTGAGCTTGTTTCTGTACTCTGTTCTTTGCTCTCCTACCCCTACGGGTTTTGGATCGGGTGGATCTCTCTGGACTGGGAACCGGTTGCCTCTCCTGATTCTCTGAACCTCTTGAGAAAAAGTCGCCACACTGCCCGCGACTAGGGTTTCTGGTTCCCCACTACTAAGTCCCGCACTGCTGATAGAAGCATTGCTCGACGAGATCGAACTGGCTCCTGCTGTAGATTGATTGCTAGCATTTCTAGTCTTACTATTGGGAATTAGTAGATCGTATTTACTGGCGTAGGTGAATACCCTGCCCTGTTGATAGTCATTTTCATCTCGTCTAATCTGTCTCGCTTTTCTATTCTTGATGTCACTTTGCTGCTTGAGAAGGATATCATCCAGGATATCGTAGTTCTTCATTGTAGCTTCAGGGATATTCAAATCCTTAATTTCTTGTTCGACCACAGCAATGTCTGCTTGTAACTTAGTGACTTTGCGGTCCGAACTTTCTATTAGAATATCCATAAGGGTCATTGAATTCGCTGTAAGTGAATCTTCCCACTTAGACATGAGGTCTGCATCTAAGTCATCATAAGTGGGAAAGATTTGACCTCTAAGGCCCCTGGGTATTCTTTTTAATCTCAAGTATTGTTTAAGAGTAGTGCCGTCCCACCACTTCGCATTCTCCTGTTTTTTAAGACGTTCAAGTTTGATAAACTTGTCTCTAAGGCCTTCCTTTCGTGGAGGGTTCGTACTGGTGGTGGCAGTTATGGTGGACATGCCCTTAGCTAGATTGTCAAAGAGTTCCTCTGCTGCTTTGCCGCGATCCATATGAGCTAATTAGTTTGTGGGTCTGATAAAGGCAAACAATTCGGGTATGATTGTTTGAAAAGTGCTAGGCGGCAGCCCTAAACTGACTTAATGGATTTGGAGGAAGGATGGTTTTTAGGGTGTCAGAGAACGGGCGCACTGCCAGTATGGAAGCACTGTAGGACTAAGTGGAGTGTGGTGCAACTGGGTGAGTGGACAACCATATAACCACTCGAAGGAGAAGCAAGCAAGCTAACTAATCCAAAGTAGCAAAAGAAAACATACCCTATGCACACACTTGACAGGTAAAAAAATGGATACAATGTCCAGATGTAAAAGTACGATAATGCAGAGAAACAACAATATTGTGCAACTTGATGTAAATAAATGAATAAGTGTCAATAAAGAAGTCTTGGTCTCCTTGTTTTATTCCAACACAGCATGTGAATAACCAGCCGACACGTGTTTCATCGCATCTCGCGAATCTTCAGGGCTGGAAACAATACAGAAAACAAGGAGCTATACTTGGGGATATGTACATTAGTATGCGTGACCTTGAATAACACTTCAGGTCAGTCGTTGAGACAAGCATCACATTGGATTATCTCATGCGTAAGTCTTAGCCCCTGAGATGGTTTTGGGAAAACATCCTTTTATGTGCTGGGGTGCTTAAAATACGCTCATATAAACCATGCAATTGAGGTGAACCGTCGTGCACTTAGGCACCCTAATCGATGAAGTGAATTCACATATATAGCATTCGCTGTTGTTTCCAAGTTGTGCATGGTGAGGTGCTAAGTTAAATTCTATGCCGCTGTGAGGTATCATGCGTGCAATACGTGCTTGGTGACACAGTATATGAAAATTCCGACACATACCTCCATTGGTTGTGTTTGGACTATACGGTCTGTCGTGATTAATAGAGGAGGGTAGATTTTAAGAAACAAGAGAAGGAAAAACAATGGGAAAGAAGGGGGAGAAAAAAGGAAAAGAAGAGAGGTCGAAAAGTTAGGTTACTATAGATGTAAATCATTGTAGACTGATCACGTGACTGGGTACAAACTTAAGGTTTGCTCTAGTTATTCACAAAAAAGATAAACGTTCTTATCATCAATAGATTCAGGATAAGAGTTAAGTAGCGATATGGAGTAAAAAACGGAAAGCTCACCGCTCTTCCGGTGATAATTCCGACCCGGAAGGGCCCAAGACCATCTAATCAATATTGAGAAGTAAAGTGCAATGGCTGCAATAGAGTTGAAAGATATAGAGTTATATGTTTCCTGGTGTTCAAGACAGGGAGTTATTGGTGATAAACATGATTAACGTTATGGTTGACGAAAATTTAAAAGGTGCCTTCTTATGATTGCGGTCTTCTAGTGAGAGGACCCAACCTGCACCGAGTGTTTCCATGTTAGACAACATTGCAACAACTCCTGATGTGCTAGCGTATTGGTTTCCCAGAACCAGTATGTTGGGAATGCTGGCAACCTTGAAAAACTTTTCTGTTACTTTCTCCAGTAAATTGATGCCACATTCTATTTTGGGACGGTCAAAGTGTTGTAAATACGGGCCACTAATACTGTGAGATAATTAAAAGACAAAATTTCCTGTTCGCAACAGGCGTATATGTTACCTTGCAAGCGTAATGCGCTTGTTGTGGGTCGCCCGGGGGAAGGTGTAGCTGTCAATCACTTTGTATCTGAAATGCGATACATGTGCATAGTATTATAATAACATATAGGCATACTGGCACTAAGCATGTGTCTCTACGTTGTATCTAGGATTTGGATTCAGGCAGCCTACCTGAAATTTCGATGTGTCTCGATTAATAAGATTGCTCCGTAGCCTGTTCCGGACTTGGTGTCTGTAAGACAAGCAATCCGGACAGGCGGGTTAAAACAAAAACCTCCAAGCTGCTGTTAAAACAAAAACCTCCAAGCTGTTGTTGTTTGGCAAGAAATATCATGCCCCATGAAGAAAACGTCGCGGTGGCGTTACCTGTAAGCGTCTTGTTATTTTCCTCTTCTCCCGGGTCTCCGTGTTCGAAGTGCGAACTCGTGACCCGGAAGTGGAAGTGGTTTAAGTAGCGTCCGGCCCCCCGGGTGACGTGAGCGTCATCCAATCTGGACAGATTTAAAGAGAAAGAAGACGTAAAAGGGAACCTGGACAGGGGTGTGTCTATCACAGTTATAATGTCAATTTAATGCTCAGATCAACACATCGCGAGTGGACTGTTTGCAAAAATAATTTGAGGGGCATGTCTATTATTTATCTTTGTGTAAGGCAGTACATGCAAAGAATAGAATGAAATATCCGTGACGATCCGCAATGTGCGGTAGGTGAATATTGTCAGATGCATGGTGCTGATAGATTGCATGCTCAGTGCTCTATTTCATCTATCAGTTTAGCAGAGATTAGTGAATAAGCAAGTGAAGATGTTGCAATAATCTTGCATGTTCTCACAACGATTATAGAGAAACGTGTAATGATTTCTTCCCAACCTCTCTTACAAATCTAAAAGTTTCATTTCATAAATCCGATCATAAGAGGAAAACTTCATTACTCAAGTGTAACCAGAGTGCAACCAATGGGTTACACTGTGGTTATCTAAATGGTATCACATTCATATGCAGAAAAAAACATACATTTGTTGTTTGAAAGGTTTAGCCCACCTGCACATGGCACAAAATCCACATTTGTAAAAACCCTTGCTTTTTGAAGAAAGCCAATCTGTTGCCTGTAGACCATGTGGTACAGTTGGACTCAATCTGTTTCTGAGGGTGTTACCTCTCCTGAAGCAGATCTGGGGCCTGTCTGTGATAAATGGAATTAAAGATTTCTCATTCTTTAGTATTCCCCAATGTTTCATCATGCTTTTTCTCAAGGTGTGATGAAAAGAATTAAATTCAGTGATCAACCTAATTGTGTTGTTTGTGGGCAAAGGTTGTATTCTAGGTTGTAGAGTGTCTGTTCTTACAGTTTTGTTGATTCTCCTTTCCGCTTGTTTGATCACGTTGCTAGCGTAACCTCTTTTGGAGAACCTGTTTTTCATGTCGTGTACGCAGTCTTTAAATTGGGACTCTTCACTGCAGAGCCTTCTGGCTCTTAGGAATTCACCATACGGTATAGATTTTACCTGGTGCGGAGGATGAGAGCTGTTAGCATGTAATAAAGAGTTACATGAGGTAGATTTTCTAAAGAGCTTACTATGTAAATTGTTATCTGCCACATATAGTTCTATGTCCAAAAATTCAATTTTGGTTTGACTATGCGTCATGGTGAATTTGATTTCCCAAGTATTACTATTCAGATAGTTAAAGAATTCCATGAGTAGTTCTTCTGAGCCTGACCATAGGAGAATGCAGTCGTCTATATATCGTCCCCAGAAGATTATAGAGTCAATGTATTGGGAGCCCTTGTCCCCCCAGATTAGATCAGATTCTAGGTTACCCATGAAAAGGTTGGCAAACGACTGGGAAAATTTTGATCCCATCGCTACCCCCTTCTTTTGGCGATACCATTTTTTATCAAATACAAAAAAGTTGTTATTCAACACCAGTTCCATCATTTCTGATAACATTGCAGTATGTTGATAAAGTGAGGCTGGTCTGTTACCTAAACATCTATTCATAGCAAGTAGTCCCAAATCAATATTGATGCTAGTATATAAGGACACAACGTCCATAGTGACAAGAAATGTGTCTGGTTGCCAATGTATATCAGAAAGAATGCTCAGAATGTGTCTGGAGTCCTGAATGTACGAAGGAAGATTGTGTACTAAGGGTCCTAGAAAGAGATCGATGTATTCTGCCATCCTTTCGGTAGGACCCCCTATGCCCGAGACTATTGGTCTACCTGGAGGGAAGGGCTGGTTCTTGTGTACTTTGGGGAGTGTGTAAAGCCAAGGGTATGTAGGTCGGAAAACTTTGAGATATAGGTATTCTTGGTCATTTAATAGACCTGATTGTTTCCACAGCAATAGTTTATCATTGATTTTAATTGTCAAGGGACCTATTGGATTGAAGGGTATTGGTTCATAGCAAGTAGCGTCAGCTAGTTGACTGTGAATTTCTCCTTCGTAATCAGTTTTGTTCATCACTACTACGTTGCCGCCTTTATCGGCCTCTCTGATAACAATGTGTGCATTGCTACTGAGAGAAGTTAAGGCTGCTCGTTCTCCTATTGTCAGGTTGTCCAGATATTTGAAAGATTTTGCTGCATTGTTAGTGTTAGTTCTGTCAATGTCTTCTAGTACCCTCTTATAAAATTGATCTATTGCATTCCCTCCTGACAGTGTAGGTATCCATCTAGATTTGCTTTTTAAGCCACTCGATACACTGTAGTCTGGTTCTATGTCGAGTTCCATTAAAAGTCTATCCATGTCGTATGGTGAATCTTCAATATCAGTAATAGACAAGAGTAAATGCGTAGCTTGTACATCTTTTATTGACAAAAAATCATCTGTATTGGCAGGGACAGGAATATTCTTTCTACCTACATCAGTACTGGTTTTGTCAGAAAAATGTTTTTTTAGCTTTAAATTTCTAATAAACTTAAATAGGTCTATTTTAAGTTTACAGAGATCACCTGTGGCAAATGGATTGAAGCTCAGACCTTTGCTTAACAATGAAATCATATTTGGAGTAAGTTCATGTGAGGAAAGATTAATTACTTGGACTTCTGTCTGGTTAGTTGGGTTCAGTTCCTGTTCGTGCCTGACCTGAGCTTGTTTCTGTACTCTGTTCTTTGCTCTCCTACCCCTACGGGTTTTGGATCGGGTGGATCTCTCTGGACTGGGAACCGGTTGCCTCTCCTGATTCTCTGAACCTCTTGAGAAAAAGTCGCCACACTGCCCGCGACTAGGGTTTCTGGTTCCCCACTACTAAGTCCCGCACTGCTGATAGAAGCATTGCTCGACGAGATCGAACTGGCTCCTGCTGTAGATTGATTGCTAGCATTTCTAGTCTTACTATTGGGAATTAGTAGATCGTATTTACTGGCGTAGGTGAATACCCTGCCCTGTTGATAGTCATTTTCATCTCGTCTAATCTGTCTCGCTTTTCTATTCTTGATGTCACTTTGCTGCTTGAGAAAGATATCATCCAGGATATCGTAGTTCTTCATTGTAGCTTCAGGGATATTCAAATCCTTAATTTCTTGTTCGACCACAGCAATGTCTGCTTGTAACTTAGTGACTTTGCGGTCCGAACTTTCTATTAGAATATCCATAAGGGTCATTGAATTCGCTGTAAGTGAATCTTCCCACTTAGACATGAAGTCTGCATCTAAGTCATCATAAGTGGGAAAGATTTGACCTCTAAGGCCCCTGGGTATTCTTTTTAATCTCAAGTATTGTTTAAGAGTAGTGCCGTCCCACCACTTCGCATTCTCCTGTTTTTTAAGACGTTCAAGTTTGATAAACTTGTCTCTAAGGCCTTCCTTTCGTGGAGGGTTCGTACTGGTGGTGGCAGTTATGGTGGACATGCCCTTAGCTAGATTGTCAAAGAGTTCCTCTGCTGCTTTGCCGCGATCCATATGAGCTAATTAGTTTGTGGGTCTGATAAAGGCAAACAATTCGGGTATGATTGTTTGAAAAGTGCTAGGCGGCAGCCCTAAACTGACTTAATGGATTTGGAGGAAGGATGGTTTTTAGGGTGTCAGAGAACGGGCGCACTGCCAGTATGGAAGCACTGTAGGACTAAGTGGAGTGTGGTGCAACTGGGTGAGTGGACAACCATATAACCACTCGAAGGAGAAGCAAGCAAGCTAACTAATCCAAAGTAGCAAAAGAAAACATACCCTATGCACACACTTGACAGGTAAAAAAATGGATACAATGTCCAGATGTAAAAGTACGATAATGCAGAGAAACAACAATATTGTGCAACTTGATGTAAATAAATGAATAAGTGTCAATAAAGAAGTCTTGGTCTCCTTGTTTTATTCCAACACAGCATGTGAATAACCAGCCGACACGTGTTTCATCGCATCTCGCGAATCTTCAGGGCTGGAAACAATACAGAAAACAAGGAGCTATACTTGGGGATATGTACATTAGTATGCGTGACCTTGAATAACACTTCAGGTCAGTCGTTGAGACAAGCATCACATTGGATTATCTCATGCGTAAGTCTTAGCCCCTGAGATGGTTTTGGGAAAACATCCTTTTATGTGCTGGGGTGCTTAAAATACGCTCATATAAACCATGCAATTGAGGTGAACCGTCGTGCACTTAGGCACCCTAATCGATGAAGTGAATTCACATATATAGCATTCGCTGTTGTTTCCAAGTTGTGCATGGTGAGGTGCTAAGTTAAATTCTATGCCGCTGTGAGGTATCATGCGTGCAATACGTGCTTGGTGACACAGTATATGAAAATTCCGACACATACCTCCATTGGTTGTGTTTGGACTATACGGTCTGTCGTGATTAATAGAGGAGGGTAGATTTTAAGAAACAAGAGAAGGAAAAACAATGGGAAAGAAGGGGGAGAAAAAAGGAAAAGAAGAGAGGTCGAAAAGTTAGGTTACTATAGATGTAAATCATTGTAGACTGATCACGTGACTGGGTACAAACTTAAGGTTTGCTCTAGTTATTCACAAAAAAGATAAACGTTCTTATCATCAATAGATTCAGGATAAGAGTTAAGTAGCGATATGGAGTAAAAAACGGAAAGCTCACCGCTCTTCCGGTGATAATTCCGACCCGGAAGGGCCCAAGACCATCTAATCAATATTGAGAAGTAAAGTGCAATGGCTGCAATAGAGTTGAAAGATATAGAGTTATATGTTTCCTGGTGTTCAAGACAGGGAGTTATTGGTGATAAACATGATTAACGTTATGGTTGACGAAAATTTAAAAGGTGCCTTCTTATGATTGCGGTCTTCTAGTGAGAGGACCCAACCTGCACCGAGTGTTTCCATGTTAGACAACATTGCAACAACTCCTGATGTGCTAGCGTATTGGTTTCCCAGAACCAGTATGTTGGGAATGCTGGCAACCTTGAAAAACTTTTCTGTTACTTTCTCCAGTAAATTGATGCCACATTCTATTTTGGGACGGTCTAAGTGTTGTAAATACGGGCCACTAATACTGTGAGATAATTAAAAGACAAAATTTCCTGTTCGCAACAGGCGTATATGTTACCTTGCAAGCGTAATGCGCTTGTTGTGGGTCGCCCGGGGGAAGGTGTAGCTGTCAATCACTTTGTATCTGAAATGCGATACATGTGCATAGTATTATAATAACATATAGGCATACTGGCACTAAGCATGTGTCTCTACGTTGTATCTAGGATTTGGATTCAGGCAGCCTACCTGAAATTTCGATGTGTCTCGATTAATAAGATTGCTCCGTAGCCTGTTCCGGACTTGGTGTCTGTAAGACAAGCAATCCGGACAGGCGGGTTAAAACAAAAACCTCCAAGCTGTTGTTAAAACAAAAACCTCCAAGCTGTTGTTGTTTGGCAAGAAATATCATGCCCCATGAAGAAAACGTCGCGGAGGCGTTACCTGTAAGCGTCTTGTTATTTTCCTCTTCTCCCGGGTCTCCGTGTTCGAAGTGCGAACTCGTGACCCGGAAGTGGAAGTGGTTTAAGTAGCGTCCGGCCCCCCGGGTGACGTGAGCGTCATCCAATCTGGACAGATTTAAAGAGAAAGAAGACGTAAAAGGGAACCTGGACAGGGGTGTGTCTATCACAGTTATAATGTCAATTTAATGCTCAGATCAACACATCGCGAGTGGACTGTTTGCGAAAATAATTTGAGGGGCATGTCTATTATTTATCTTTGTGTAAGGCAGTACATGCAAAGAATAGAAAGAAATATCCGTGACGATCCGCAATGTGCGGTAGGTGAATATTGTCAGATGCATGGTGCTGATAGATTGCATGCTCAGTGCTCTATTTCATCTATCAGTTTAGCAGAGATTAGTGAATAAGCAAGTGAAGATGTTGCAATAATCTTGCATGTTCTCACAACGATTATAGAGAAACGTGTAACGATTTCTTCCCAACCTCTCTTACAAATCTAAAAGTTTCATTTCATAAATCCGATCATAAGAGGAAAACTTCATTACTCAAGTGTAACCAGAGTGCAACCAATGGGTTACACTGTGGTTATCTAAATGGTATCACATTCATATGCAGAAAAAAACATACATTTGTTGTTTGAAAGGTGAACTAGAAACCTGGTAGATACCACTATGACAAACAACAATTAAGTGAGAGTCAATAAAACAGTATAGTCAATCCATCCATTGTATCATAGTTGTTATGGCAGTACAGAGTGAATTCACTGTGACAAACAGCAAATTTAGTGGGAGTCAATAAAACAGTGTAATTCATCCATTGTATCATAGTTGTTATGTCAAAAATTGAAGCTCTGAATCAAAATTTAGGCCAAATTTTGATTCAGAGCTTCAATTTTTCTTAGGTGACTGAATTCCAGAATAGCAGTATAAAAATCAGATGAATTCACTCTGTACGGAATTTTCATATACTGTGTCACCAAGCACGTATTGCACGCATGATACCTCACAGCGGCATAGAATTTAACTTAGCACCTCACCATGCACAACTTGGAAACAACAGCGAATGCTATATATGTGAATTCACTTCATTGATTAGGGTGCCTAAGTGCACGATGGTTCACCTCAATTGCATGGTTTATATGAGCGTATTTTAAGCACCCCAGCACATAAAAGGATGTTTTCCCAAAACCATCTCAGGGGCTAAGACTTACGCATGAGATAATCCAATGTGATGCTTGTCTCAACGACTGACCTGAAGTGTTATTCAAGGTCACGCATACTAATGTACATATCCCCAAGTATAGCTCCTTGTTTTCTGTATTGTTTCCAGCCCTGAAGATTCGCGAGATGCGATGAAACACGTGTCGGCTGGTTATTCACATGCTGTGTTGGAATAAAACAAGGAGACCAAGACTTCTTTATTGACACTTATTCATTTATTTACATCAAGTTGCACAATATTGTTGTTTCTCTGCATTATCGTACTTTTACATCTGGACATTGTATCCATTTTTTTACCTGTCAAGTGTGTGCATAGGGTATGTTTTCTTATCCTGGATGAGGGTGCATTAAACTCTAAAGTTGTCGATACAATTCCCATGGAACCAGCAAAAGAGGCTACTAGAAGCAATCCTAATACTGGAAAAAGGGTACTTAACCCATTTGCTCCCAATTATTATCCCATTGCTGAGGAACCGACGAATATCTCTTGTGTCCCCCTAAAAATTTCTAACCTCTGTATTGATACTTTAACTCTGGATTTCCTTCCCTTATTTGACTCTGACCTAAACTTAAATAGATCATGGTTGATTAACTCCTTTAAAGACATTGAAAGTTTACAACTGATCCTGTCTAGTGATATTGACCTGGTCTCTATAATAAGGGTTGGTTGTGAACAACGAGCACGAGTAAAATTTTGTTCCAAAATTATTGCTAATTTAGTTCTCCAACAAGCAGAAGCTTTTCAGTGTAAAGGGATCGATGTGTTACCTTTTATTAACCACGGAAAGCGTTTCGCTCCCAGGGAAGAAGCCTTCAAAATGGGTTGTGAGAAGGATGAACATTATTCTCACAGTAAAGATTTAAAAATTTGGGTGTCCAGAGGTAAACGCATGGTTTCTGAGGTACTCCCTCTTTCTGTGAATTTGGATAAGCCCCCTACAGAAGATAATCAGTTATGGAATTGGCTACCAGGAGTTCTGTCTAATAATACTTCGAACAACCCAAGACTGTTTCAACATCTTTAACAGTCAATTAAAAATAGTATCCTGGAATGCCGCAGGCTTACATAATTGCTCAGAGAAATTAGAATTTTTATTATCTTTGCATGTTGATGTATTATGTATTCAGGAAACATGGTGCAAAAACAGTATATATGGAGGAAAAGATTATATTGTGCTTGAGGCTGCCGCCACATCTGTGAAGAAAGGCCATGCAAAAGGTGGAATTGCCCGCTTTTTATTAAATACATTACAATGGCAGTTTTCTCACTATAAGGATAGCAGTAATCTTTTCCAGTCCATAATTATTAAAAACATAGGGACAGTAGGAAATCGTTCTTCTCTAGTTCTTTTAAATGCATATATTCCCCCTGAAGACACTTTTAATGTTGTTTTGAAGCGAATGTTTTCTTATGTAAAGCATCTACTAGAGCAGGATCAGCCTCCTTATATTTTGCTTATGGGTGACCTAAATAGCAAAGTTTCCAATGTAAGTTTAGATATGTTTAGAAATACTTACAAGGAAGAAGCGTATAACATACCTCAAGCAATTTTTCCTAGTAACATAAAATCTAACAAAAGAGGAAAAATATTACTTGAAGAACTCAGCTTCTTCGAGGGTCTAATCGTAAATGGTAGGATGCCTTCTGACATTCCTGCCAAGTTTAGACATAGGTCATTTAGGGGTGAATCTATCTTGGATTATGTGATTACGGACTATGATACGTTTTCCTTCATTCAAGATATAATGATTTCTCAGTCCTCCTTAAGTGACCATAATATGATTAACTTAACTGTTTCTTTGCAACCTCCAGACACAGACTCCTGGTCTATAACTAACAAAGGAGTCTCTATTCATATCAAATCTGGTAGGTGCTTTTGGGACCCCATCAGCATGAAGGATGTCCAAAATATACTACCTCAAACCATTCTGGAATTAAAAAAAAGTCAAAAAAAGTCAAAAAAGTTTATTTGCTTTGGTACTCAACTGAGGACCACAAATTTACGAAAAGTTACAGAACATAAGCATAATCAATATAATTTTAAAAAGGACTTTAAAAATTTATAAAAATTATAACAAACCCATTCGTCAGTTGGATATTTACATAATGCTAGTAAACTGTTTACTGTAGTAATATTACATTTTTGGTATATCGGCTTAAGATATCTAGCTCGTGCTTTAACTACACTTTCGTGCGGACAAACAAATAAAATATGCACAATATCTTGATCACCACCAAAACAGAGTTTACAGATGGGGGAATCTCCTGGTGACCATTTAGATGTAACAATGGAGACTGGGAGAATGCCTAAGCGCAACATAGTTATGGACCTTCTTGCTCCATGGGTGAGGCAAAGGCCCAGGTATGGACGTAATTGCTTATATTCCAAAGACTCTATATAGGCTTTATATGTAGATAACTTACTACAATGCATAAGGTCTAAATCATAACTTAGTCTTGGAGTAAAGCATTTCAGAAACAGTTTTAACTGGGGTTTTGTCCATGTTATCAGAATATCTTCAGTCAGGTTCGCTATTTTGAACGCTTCAAACATGTTTTTTGAGAAGTGGAGTTGTCGCGAATCTGTTTCATTCTGGAATTAGAAGAATGGCAGGGTAGGGAATTTCTAAACTTTGAAAAGTTTAAGAATAAGGTTACTACATTAGCCAAGAAAACAAAAAATACTAAAAAGTCGTATTCCCTTCCGAGTATACTATTACCCTTAAATAGGGAGATAAATAAACTTGTGAGGCTACAGTACTTGAGTAGAACCAAGGAAATTGCACACCAATTAGCCCTACTTCGGAGAAGGAGGACTAGACTGAAAATAAAATTAAAAAGAGAAAAGGAAGATTCTCTCTGGATTAGGTTAAGAGAAGCATTAGCCTTTAATAATTCCAGAGAATTTTGGTCAATAATAGGGAAGGGATGTGGCGTAAGAACTACTACCATTCCCATTGCTATTGCTGAAGATATCTCGATAAAATTCATAACTGGTTTATATGCTTCCAATGGTGTAGTAGGTGACAATGGGGATCCAGTTCTGAATAGTAAAAATAGCATAGAGCTCCCAACTGAGAAAACCATAGCTTCTGTGTTAAAGAGTATGCGCTCTTCAGGAGCTATGGGTCCTGATGAACTACCTATGTCCCTATTGAAACAAGACCTCACCTCCTGGAGTAAAATTCTTCTCCCAATATTTCATGCATGTCTCCTCTCTAGATCCATTCCTGACTCATGGAGAGGAAGTATATTAATTCCCCTATTTAAAAAGGGAGAACGGGAGAATCCAGCAAACTACCGTCTAATAGCCTTATTGGATGCAATAGGAAAAGTGTTCGCTAAATATCTTTTAACTTTGATTAATGACTGGATAGAACTCAATTGTATTTTACCTTTGGAACAAACTGGATTTCGTAAAGATCATGGAACATTAGATAATTTAACAGCCTTGCAGGTGCTTACCGATAAATACGTACGTGTTCGAGGTAGTGGAATATACGTGGCATTTATAGACTTCTCCACGGCGTTCGACAAAGTGGATCGTCCAACGCTGTGGAGAAAGCTTACAGCTTTAGGCATGCCAACACAGCTCCTTGAACTTGTGAAAGCCCTTCACTCGAACACATGGTGCAAGGTTTTATATGGTGGGGAGAGAGGTCTCTCACAACCCATTCCTTCCCCAAATGGTTTGAAACAAGGGTGTATATTGGCCCCAACATTATTTTCTTTATACACGGCAGACCTTCCAAAGTTTATCACAGCTGGTGAGGGCCAAGCCCCAAAAATAGGAGAATTAGAGATATCTGTCTTAATGTATGCGGACGATATCCTTGTCCTTGATTTAACACCTAAGGGCTTGTCCAACCGTCTGCAGGCATTAAATCAATTTGCAGAAACACATTATATGAAGATTAACGTCTCGAAAAGTAAAATAATGTGTATTTTTGGAAAGAAAAAATGTAGATCTGAAAATGATGGTTGGGCCATAGGAAGACAAAAACTTGAAGTGGTTAAAACCTATACCTTTTTGGGTAAGATCATTTCATCAAACTTAAGTGAGAAACCCCACATTGAGCACATTGCTCATAAAGCTTTGGCTCATGGTATGGGTTTAGGTCTCTGTATAATGCTACAGGGAAGAGACACTTCACACTATTTCTAGAGGTATTTAGAGCAAAGATCCCTGCCACGTTACTTTATGGATTAGAACTAGTGGAGCTAAATTATTGGGGATTCCTGCATAAAATAGAAGGAAAGGTGTTAAGAAGAATTTCTTCCCTAAATTCAGCCTGCTCAGTTTTTGCATGCAGGCTAGAATTCGGACTTCGAAGTTGTTGGGTACAGGGGCTAATTGCCCTTGTAAGGTGGGTAGCCTGTTTAGCAAGAAGTAACCCTGATACCCTACGGGATGCTATTAAAAAAGAACTTTTGGGCCACTTTAATAAGTTCTCAATGTTGGTTAAAAACTTTGGAAAAGCTGTAAATCTATTGGAGTTGGATGAGAGCTCACTGTTTTTGCTTACTCCTGTCGAACTAAAGTCAAAATTAAAATGCGCCTCATGGGAACTCAGTTTTAAGATGGATATGCTAGCTAAACAAGGGAATAAAGAAAGGCAGTTACTGCTAAGTACATATACACCAAAACTGGCCCAACAATACCTTACTTGGAATATCCCCCATAGAGTCCGTAGACTGTGGTACCTTCTAAGACATGATCTGCTCCCCCTTAATTACCTCATTGCGAAATGGTATGGTGTATCCCCGATATGTAATCTTTGTAGTAATGCCATACAGGATCGTAATCATGTCTTGTTTATTTGTCCTGCATTGCGCCCTCTGCGTTCTAAGTGGTTAAAACCAATTTGTTTACAACTAGGAATTTTAAATGTCAAAACTTTTTTCCAAGCACTTTACTGTCCGCCAAATGAAATGTTCTGTTTTAGAATTTTTAACTTTTTCAGGGGGTTTTTAGATATTTATTAAATATTTCCGGGAGAAGTGCTAGTTGACTACTTACCCTGTGATAAAGCTGTGGTTCTATAATTTTGTAACCTATGTTTTCCTTTGTAACTATTTCTGTATAATTGTATGTGTTTTATGTGGCCCTCTGTTGAGAGCCGAAACATAATAAACTAAACTTGAAACTTGAAACTATGTCCGTGATGATTGTGTTAGCGTTGCACACCATCTGGATATTCAGGGAGTTGTAGGACTTGCGGTTCCGGTACATGTATTCTGTTTGTGCAGGTGGGCAGATGTGGATGTGGGTACAGTCAATGCATCCTATTACATGTGGGAATTGCGCAATGTTGTAAAAGTGAAGCTTGGTTTGATTCAAGTCCTGTTGGGTGGTCGGGAATGTGATGTAATGGTGTAGCCGGGTCAGCATTGCCTCCAGGAAACTCCTTAGACAGCGGGACATGGTGCTCTGGGAGATCCCCCCTGCAATGTCAACTACCCCCTGGAAGCTTCCGGAGGCCAGGAGGTGCAATCTGCACAAAACCTGGACATGGGTGGGCACGGCATTGGTCCTCCTTGTTGGGTGCTGCATCAGGGGTTCTAGGTCACGGATCAGCTTAGTGATCATTCCCTCATTCAGGCGGTACTTGAAGTAGATTTGCTCCGCAGTTTGGCAGAGAAGGGTGATCCGCTGGCGGAATATTCGCTCCTGGACTCTGCGTCTGTTCCTTGCTGCAGCCTGGAGCCTTCGCCGTCTGACCACCATGTAGAGTCCTGGCATTGTGAGAGTCCTCATGCTCCTACTGTCTCTTTAAGTGTGTTTGGTCAGGCCTGCACCTGTGGCTAGTTTTTTTTTTTTTCATTTCTTCATGGTTACCACCTGGTTTGGGTTCTCCTTAAATTGCGCGTCGCAAATAGCGATTTTCGGATTTTTCGCAATTTGCGGTTTTTCATGAATTGCGTTAGCGATTATTTAGCAAGTTCGCAAAATATTTCGCAGAATCCATGGATTCTCGCTATATCAGATTCGCTATTGGGGTTCCTCCTGGATTCTGCGAATTGTTTTGCGATTTCGCAAAAGAATGTTGGCGAATTCGCAATTTTGTACTTATTTCGATCATGAATTGCTTTTCTTTGGATTTCGATCGCAATAGCTAATTCGCAGCTATTGTGGTCGCAATTTTGGATGATGAATCTGGCTGATAATTTCTTAGATCACAGTGCATGTTGTAGAGTAGAATAGAGTGGAGTGTAGTAGAGTGGACTGACATTGTAGTGGGGTGGTGTGTCATACAGTGGAGTGGAGTATTGTGGAGTGATGTGTTGTGCGGTAGGGTTTGTGTCATACAGTAGAGTGTCATATGGTAGAGTGTCATCAACAGCAGTGTCGTGGAGGGGAGTGTTGTCGAGTATTGTGTTGTAAAGTGGCATAGTGTGGTGAAGAGTGTTGTAAAAGGTAATGGCAAAGAGTGGATTACAGTTTGGAAAAGTGTTGGACAGTTTAGTGTTGTAGGGTGGAGTGTCGTCCAGTAGACTGGTGGAGAGTATCGTACAGTGTAGTACAGTGGAGTGTTGTAAAGCGATGTGGAGCAACATACAGAGGACAGTGATAGTGTTGTACAGTGGAGGAGAGTTTCATAGAGTGGAGTGCTGTGTCATATAGAAGAGTAGCATGTCGTAGAGAGGAGTGGAATGTGCTACAGTGTCATCCAGTGCAGTAAAGTGACATACATTGAATGGGTATAGAGTGGATTAAAGTGTCATATATAGAACAAAGAGTGTAGCAATCTTGTAGAGTGGAGTTGCGCAGAGTATGGTAGTGTGTCTTACAGTGGACAGGTGTAGAGTGGAGTATCAAACAGTGGCATAGAGTGGGCTAAGGTATCATACAGTAGATTAGAGTGTAGTGGAGTTCAGTTTAGTCACATAGGATACTATGTAGTAAACTGTAATACAGTGGCGTGTTATGTTGTAGAGGGGTGTAGGATGGGATGGAGCAGAATGGCCAGCATATCATAAAATGTGGTAAATGTCATAGAGCGGAGGTCTGTGTGGTATTTTGAAGTGAGATGGTGTGTTGAATAGTACTGGAAAGTGTCGTACAGTGGAGTACAGTCAAGTGGCATAGAGTGGAAGAGAATGTTATAGAGTAGAGTGGCATACCATTCGGTGTTGTAGATTGTGGTAGATTGTAGTGGTGTAGAGTGTTGTAGAACCGATTGGCATAAAGTTGTGTAGAATGGAGCAACGTATAGTCAACTAGTGGAGTACAGTTGAGTGAATTTGTGAGCCATAGAGTACAATGGAGTAAAGTGTGGTGGAGTGTCATAGAGTCAACGTGTGTAAAAATAGGGGTACCCCTGACACAAATTCCTAAATCAGGGAAATTATTTAATGTGTAAATATTCCATTTAGGAACAATGAGAATACTTGTGGACCTAAATATCAAATGTAAACAACATGTACATGCAACCTCAGTAGAATAGTATAAAAAATATTTTTATTTGTATTGTTTTCATAAATTATTGAAGCTAAATACAAAACAGGGAAGTAAAACTGTTGCACTTTCAACACGGAACAGAACTCGGGGATACTACAGCACGAGCTGGAGACCGGGAGCACGAGCAGTTATGCCGTCTAATCTCCCAGACATGTTTGCGTGACCTGCTCTTTTGTTGCCACCTTCTGCCTTGTCCAGAGCCATCGCTAGTCTTAATTAGCACCCAAGACGTGCACTTGTCTGCCGCAGACCTTGTCATCAACCCGAACAGACACAAAGCTTTCAATCATAGTGACATTGCGTATGCCAAGAATGTCAGCCTTCCTCGTCTTTGAACACTAAGCAGCGGTGTTTACTCAATGCAGGCTTGATCACAACCCCTTACATCTTCTGCTCATCTGACCTGGACTATCTAAAATGTTATTTCCAGACTCATTTTTATCACTGGGTCCACTTCCACAATAGATTCATTTTACTTGGTGTCAGGGTCCACATTACCCCTAGCTTCAACACCTGTGGGACTCCATGAGGTTTCAATTTTTTATGTACATGGCTTCCTGATGAAGGCACACAGCCGAAACGCGCGTACGACACAGATTTTCAAGAGCCATGCCAGAAATGACTGTCGTCTGTACTAATGATACAACTTTTTTGTCCTTATGTTTTTGAAGTAACTTGAATATTTCAAGACAGGTCTCCATATACCCATGATAGACACTGTATATAACATAGTTACTCTTAGATTGTTTCAAAAAATAGTAATGGAATTGTTTGAATCAAGTTCAAATACAAGAGGATCAAAATGTTTTAACTCTCTGTTTTGTATTGGCATAGAGTCAAATCCATTGTGCATTAGAGGGGAGTAGAGTGTCGTAGAGTGACATAGATTTGGGTAGGGTGTCATACAATGGCACAGAGTGGAGTAGAGTGTTGTAGAGTGTATTGAGGTACAGTAGAGTAGAGTGTGGTACAGTGTGGCACAGTGATGAATAATAGAAGGTTGAAGAGTAGAGAGGCATGCAATGCCATTGAGAGGAGTGGTGTAGAGTGAAGTAGTGGAATAAAGTGAAGTAGAGTGGATACGTTTGGTATAGAGCAGAGTGGAATAAATTCTGGTGAAGTGGCATAGAGGAAGTGGCGAAGAGTGTCAAAGAGTGGAGTATAGGCTGGTAGAGTAACATAGAGTAGACTACAGTGTTGTATAGTGACATAGACTGGAGTATAGGGTTGTACAGGGAAGCAGTATAGAGTGGAGTAGAGTTTGGTAGAGTGGTGGGGTGTAGAGTGACGTACAACGGAGTACAGGTTCACAGAGTGGAGTAGACCCGAGTGGTGTTGACTGTAGTGGCATAGAGTTCAGTGTTGTACAGTGTAATTTCATAGAGTGTCCGATCATAAACTAGTGTGGTATACAGTGCCAAGGCATAGAGTGTTGTGGTGTACAATATCATGGCATAGAGACGAGTGACGATGAGTGGAATTGGGTACACTGGAATAGCGTTAAGCACTGTATAGTGGAGTGGCTTATAGTGGAATAGCGTAGAGTGGAGCAGCGTAGAGTGGAATAGCGTAGAGTGGAGTAGCGTAGAGTGGAATAGCGTAGAGTGGAATAGCGTAGAGTGGAATTACATGCAGTGGAGTAGCCGACAGTGGAGTGGCATATACAGAAGTATCCTGGGCTTGAGTGGCATACAGTGGAGTGGGATAGAGTGGACTAGCAGGCTGTGGAGCGGGGTACAGTGGACTAGCATAGAGTGGGGTGCCATATAGTAGAATGGCATGCAGTGGGGTGTCTTAGAGTGGAGTGGCATACATCATATATTGGGCTGGCATATAGTGCAGTGGAGTAGGGTGGAATAGCGTAGAGTGGAGTAGCATATAGTGGTGTGGCATACAGTGTAGTGGCATACATTGGAGTAGCATAGAGTAGAGCGGGAACAGTGAAATAGCATAGAGTGGAGCAGAATAGAGCGGAATAGCATAGAGTCCTTTGGTGGAGAGTGGAGTATTGTACAGTGAAGTGGCATACAGTGGAGTAATTTTCAGTGGAATAGCATAGAGTTGAATGGTGTAGAGTGAAATAGCATAGAGTGGAGTAGCTTACAGTGGAGTGTTGTGCAGTGGAATAGCTTATAGTGTAGAATTGAGTGGCATACAGTGGAGTGGTGTACAATAGAGTGGCGTAGAGTGGAGTGATGTATGGATGTAGCTTAAACTTGTCAGGAATGTACAAAGTGGAATGGAAATGAGCACAAGATAATGATTTCACTGCCTTGTGTTTCTTCAAATTTACCAAGCAACACAGGGCCAAGCATGTTACTTTGTGTTGCTATGTAAAGTGACTTAACTATTGTGTTATGAATGAGAGATCAAGCATGATGCAAGGGTCATGTAATACAATAATACATCTGGCACTTTGTTATATGCTGTGCCACAAGATACCATGGGACCTTCACAGTATACCCCGGTAAATAGCAATGACATATGTTTTTGCAATACACTTGGCCTGTGTTCTGGGTTAGAGCCTTAATTACAGGTAAGTAGTAAGTTTTATAATTACTCCCTTCCTATTACCACTTTATTAAAATGTTAATAGGTACGTAAATTCAATTATATTTTTCCATTTTTTTATACATTTAGAAAACCGCACTAGTACATATGATTCAGAAAAGGGGGTGGTGATGAACAGAGTGTCTGAATTAAGCAGACCACTCTTACCCAGTCCAAAGATCAGGGCTTGATCCATCACCGTTATTTATCTCACTGCACCATCCCAGCTCAGAACCTGGCTATATGCAAATCAGTCTGTCCCTGGCCCAGTGCATCATGGGAACAGGGCAGACTAAACTACCATGCCAATTCTTCACCAGAAAGGAGACAAGCTACCGGGGACCGGTTTCTGGCATTTCAGCCTTCTTCGGCCCAGCTTGCTTGAATCCTGATGGTGCAGTGAGAAAGGGACTCATGTCTGAGTATACCCTGCCACACCTATAGTGGCCAAAAACGATTCAGAAAAGGGGGTGGTGATGAACAGAGTGTCTGAATTAAGCAGACCACTCTTACCCAGTCCAAAGATCAGGGCTTGATCCATCACCGTTATTTATCTCACTGCACCATCCCAGCTCAGAACCTGGCTATATGCAAATCAGTCTGTCCCTGGCCCAGTGCATCATGGGAACAGGGCAGACTAAACTACCAAGCCAATTCTTCACCAGAAAGGAGACAAGCTACCGGGGACCGGTTTCTGGCATTTCAGCCTTCTTCGGCCCGGCTTGCTTGAATCCTGATGGTGCAGTGAGAAAGGGACTCATGTCTGAGTATACCCTGCCACACCTATAGTGGCCAAAAACGATTCAGAAAAGGGGGTGGTGATGAACAGAGTGTCTGAATTAAGCAGACCACTCTTACCCAGTCCAAAGATCAGGGCTTGATCCATCACCGTTATTTATCTCACTGCACCATCCCAGCTCAGAACCTGGCTATATGCAAATCAGTCTGTCCCTGGCCCAGTGCATCATGGGAACAGGGCAGACTAAACTACCAAGCCAATTCTTCACCAGAAAGGAGACAAGCTACCGGGGACCGGTTTCTGGCATTTCAGCCTTCTTCGGCCCGGCTTGCTTGAATCCTGATGGTGCAGTGAGAAAGGGACTCATGTCTGAGTATACCCTGCCACACCTATAGTGGCCAAAAACGATTCAGAAAAGGGGGTGGTGATGAACAGAGTGTCTGAATTAAGCAGACCACTCTTACCCAGTCCAAAGATCAGGGCTTGATCCATCACCGTTATTTATCTCACTGCACCATCCCAGCTCAGAACCTGGCTATATGCAAATCAGTCTGTCCCTGGCCCAGTGCATCATGGGAACAGGGCAGACTAAACTACCAAGCCAATTCTTCACCAGAAAGGAGACAAGCTACCGGGGACCGGTTTCTGGCATTTCAGCCTTCTTCGGCCCGGCTTGCTTGAATCCTGATGGTGCAGTGAGAAAGGGACTCATGTCTGAGTATACCCTGCCACACCTATAGTGGCCAAAAACGATTCAGAAAAGGGGTTGGTGATGAACAGAGTGTCTGAATTAAGCAGACCACTCTTACCCAGTCCAAAGATCAGGGCTTGAATGCCAGAAACCGGTCCCCGGAAGCTTGTTTCCTTCCCAGTATAAGAATTGGCTTGGTAGTTTGGTCTGCCCTGTTCCCATGATGCACTGGGCCAGGGACAGACTGATTTGCATGTAGCCAGGTTCTGAGCTGGGATGGTGCAGTGAGCTAAAAAACGGTGATGGATCAAGCCCTGATCTGTTGACTGGGTATGACTGTTCTGTTTAATTCAGATACTCTGTCCATCACCACCCACTTTTCTGAATCGTTTTGTCCACCATAAGTGTGGAAGGGTATACTCAGATGTGAGTCCCTTGCTCATTGCACCATCAGGATTCAAGCAAGCCAGGCCGAAGACGGCTGTAATGCCAGAAACCGGTCCCCGGAAGCTTGTTTCCTTCCCAGTATAAGAATTGGCTTGGTAGTTTGGTCTGCCCTGTTCCCATGATGCACTGGGCCAGGGACAGACTGATTTGCATGTAGCCAGGTTCTGAGCTGGGATGGTGCAGTGAGCTAAAAAACGGTGATGGATCAAGCCCTGATCTGTTGACTGGGTATGACTGTTCTGTTTAATTCAGATACTCTGTCCATCACCACCCACTTTTCTGAATCTAGTACATATGAAGCACCTTTTTTAAGAAATGAACCCTTGTAAAAAAAATGTTTTTAAGTTGCACTGTACTTTCTCATATATCTGTGGTACTCCATGCCCTTTTTTTTTAAATAATTGAATATGTAAACAATAAAAAATACACTGTAGTACATTATGTTTGCGAAATATAGCATGTAAAGCAGTTTTTTCATTTTTTTACACATATATATATTTTGTTCCTAAGTACTGCAGTACTTCCTAGGAAGCATGGTGGTATTCCGTCACATTTAAAAAAATATATAGAAACTATATATAATTCTTCCCTACCTATTATCACTTTAGTTAAGTGGTAACAGGTAGGGAAAAATGATAGAAGCTAATACTTATCCATATCTAAGCTCCTAACCCAGAATACTGGGAAAATGGCCTTAAAACAACATGGCTGCCTTTAACTTTGGAAGGCAGCCATTAGCTATTTTCATCAAGCCTTGTCATCGCTAGGTACCATGGTACTTTCGCGAAATACAACAAAAGTACTGTAATAACAGATCTCACTATGTTAAAATACTTATAAGTTAAATAATATTTACCCTACATACCTGTCCTACACAAAAGGATCATTTACACACCATCATCTATATTCCTGCCAAATTTCATTCAAATCCGTTCAGCTCTTGTCACGCTACGTCTGAGTACAAAATCTATGGAAAATTGATCGGTGCCAAAATGCATTTTTGGAACCCTCCTTATCTTCACACCCCCTTGATGAATCTCCATGACACTTTGCATCACCTGCCAATGTAGAAAAATAAATAGGTTTGCAAAGTTTTGTGGAGATTCATCAAATAGGCACAAAGTTATCAGTGACCAAAATTTCAAGGAATTCCTTTCTTTGGTAACCTTAACTAGAAAGTGGCTACTGCCTCATATTTCTATCTATCTATCTATCTATCTATCTATCTATCTATCTATCTATCTATCTATCTATCTATCTATCTATCTATCTATCTATCTATCTATCTATCTATCTATCTATCTATCTATCTATCTATCTATCTATCTATCTATCTATCTATCTATCTATCTATCTATCTATCTATCTATCCATCCATCCATCCATCCATCCATCCATCCATCTATCTATCTATCTATCTATCTATCTATCTATCTATCTATCTATCTATCTATCTATCTATCTATCTATCTATCTATCTATCTATCTATCTATCTATCTATCTATCTATCTATCTATCTATCTATCTTCCTATCTATCTATCTATCTATCTATCTATCTATCTATAGAGCTATATGCCGGTGTATATATAGCTAAATATAGATAGATGTGTATAGATATATATAGAGATATAAGTGGCAGTTGTCACTGGGTAGTTATAGTTAGGTCAGCTGTTTGATATAAAAAGCATCTTTTGTGTTGCTAATAACTTTGGCCCAGTTTAACCAATCTCCAGAAAACATTCTGAAAAAGTGCTACTTTTTGTCTAATTTGTGCATGGGAAGTTTCGGGGTGATCCGTCAAGTGGGACGAAGAAAAAAATGGGGTCCCAAAATGCAAAAATCCCCATGCATGTTCCATAGACTCCTCTAGGCAGGGATACAGCAACAATCAGTGAATGGAAGTACACCAAATTTGCAGGACCCTAGATCTTTGTATGTAAATTGAGCTTTTTTGTGATTTAGTGTAAATCTATTCAGTAGTTTTGAGAAAGTAAGCTGAAAAAATAATAGCATATGTGGACGGTTGGGTCCATGAGAGGCTCAAGCAGGAGCAGCAATTAAAAAAATAACTTTTTGATTGGCACAGGGAGCTTTTCTTCCCATGGGCCATCTTGTTCCCACTGGAGACTGACTCCTGTGGGAGTGAGTGCTCTCATTGGTTGCTTGCAACTTAAGAAACATGTTGCTGGCGGCCATTACAGGACTCAGGGACTTACAGCCACATGCATCAAACGTTTGCGAAATCGCTAAAATTTCGAATCGCAAAAATAAGGCCATTGCGATCGCAATTGGAAGAGTAGAAATGCATGATCCTTAATTTTGCGAAAATCGGTAAATTTTCGCAAAAATAAGGAATCGCAAATAAATTCTGCGAAAACCATTGCGATTCCCCGTTTGCGATTCGCAATGAAAGAATCGCAAATAAGGAATCGCAATCCAAATGCATGAAAAATCGCAAATAGCGATTTTGATGAAAATCGCAATTTTGCTATCGCAATTTAAGAAGGGACACAACCAGGTGGTAAAAATGAGTGCAAATCAGAAACAGCTGAACACCAACAGAAACATATAAAAAAAACACACCCACAATGAGGCCCCGGTATCCAAAATGGCTGCCCTGTACCTGATGGCGAGGAGGATGAGGCTGCAAGCGGCTCAACAGAGAGGGAGGCAAATCAAGCGCATCTGCAGAATACGCGTCACTCTGCTTGGTCAGGAGGATGATGAAATATATGACAAGTATAGGCTGAATGGGCAAATGATACATGATCTGATCCATGAACTGGACCCTATCCTGCAACAACAGACCCATAGGACCAATGCAATCCCAACGCATGTGCAGGTATTATGTTGCCTACATCTACTGGCGTCAGGCACTTTTCAGGGAGTCATAGCAGTAGCAGGAGGTGTGTCTCAAAGTGCAATGTCACGAATATTGGCTGATTTTCTTGATGCTATGATGGTACGGATACACAACCACATAAGTTTTCCTACCACAGCCCATGAAATAGCTAGGACCAAGCATGAGTACTATCAAATTGCTGGATTCCCCCAAGTACTGGGTTGTATTGATTGCACCCATGTGGCGATATACCCCCCAGCAGCTCATGAATATATGTATTGCAATAGGAAAAGTTACCATTCCCTGAATATTCAGGTGGTGTGCAATGCAAAGAACATCATAACGGACATTGTGTCACAATTCCCTGGCAGTGCACATGATTCATATATCTTCAGGCAAAGTGGCATTCAGACCCGTCTAGCAAGGGGAGAGTTCGGAGAGGGACATTTGCTAGGTAATTATGTGCAACACATCTTTCCATACCTTGTACAAATGTAAAACTCAAACAACCACTGACAGCCTTTCTACCCTCTCATGTAGGTGACAGCGCATACGCCTTACGAAACTACCTGCTGACACCATACCTAAATCCAGCCACAGCCGCACAAAGGAGAAACAATGCAGCACATATATCTACCAGGAACGTGATTGAGCGCACTTTTGGCCTACTCAAGAGCCGATTCAGACGCCTCCATAAGACCGGAGGTGCAATGAAATACAGTCCCGTCAAATGCTGCAAGATAGTGGCAGCATGTGCCATGCTGCACAACATTGCAACAAAGTGAGGTTTGAAAGTGGAGCTGTCTGACAGTGACTCGGAGGACGGAAACCAACAAGTGCCACGCCACCCTGCCCAACAGGGCACAGGTGCAGCAGAAGGCCGCAGGCGCAGATTGGAGATTACACAGAATTACTTCTGAGGTCAGTAATGAAGACACAAACACAATCATTGAAATGCAAAGTATACTTTATGTAAATGTATTGTGACCGGTGAACACTGGCAAACAGCCATAAGTGACTAATGTCACTATACTCATTAGAATACGAAAAGCAAGAGATATTTTAAATCAAAAGTACTTGAAAGTCAGTGATATGGTCACATCGTGTCAATGGTTAACTCACCATTTCACTCAAAATGTCAGGATGGGAGACTAGCGTTTTTTACCTCGAACACCCAGACGTCTGTCTTGCGCTGCATCTTCTTGCCTTTCGTTGGCAGTGGATGGGGTAGCGCTGCGAGTAGTGCGTCTCACAGCAATTGCAACAGGCACTGTGGTACTGTTCATGCTTGAGGCACACTCACTGCTGTCATCCTGTGCAGTCATGTGCACTTGCCTACCAGATGCATTCATCAGGTCTACTGCATTGGTCACTTGATGCAGTGCTTGGGCAACATCTCCACTACAGTGACACATTTCCGTCTGCAAAGTCAGTGATCTACGCGCCAGCAGTGTGGTGGCTGTGGCCAGACTATTGCTGGTCCTCCCTTGCTGTTTGAGTTGCTGCATCAGTTGGCGGTGCTGTCTGTTGCGCGCTGCATCCCCCTCCTGCATGACCTTTGTGAGTTCCTGGACACTACTGGCCAGTAGAGCAATGTTACCTGACATCTGTGCAATTTCCTCCTTGACTAACCGAGTGTTCTTGCTCTGCAGGCGATGTGAGCGGAGCATCTGTCCCTCCAAGCCACCCCAGACAGGATTTCTCGCCTCCACCTGCTGTGGTCTGCGTGCCCTGCGTCTTCTCCTTTGCGATGTACACGAGCCTCTCCGGATCTGTGTTGGTGTGGGTGTTGCGATGTCTGTTTGCAGTACACGGACTGCAGGTGCAGCATTGCCCTCATCATCGGAAGCCATGGGACGCAGTGTTGGGACAGGTGCCCTACGGGAATGAGGCACACGTGAATGCGTAGTTGGCAGTGCTGGTGTGTCCTCATGTTCTGATGCGCTGCTGTGTTGCATTTCCTGACCATCAATGTCCTGGCCCTCATTGAGTTCTGCATATGTGAGGTGAAACAGTGCAAAACGGCATCAATGTATGCTTGTGAGGTCATTTCACAGTTCTAATTTAATAAAATTGTACATATTCTGAGCATCTGCTACAGCTTTTCTTGCACTTTTGGGCATTTGTGTGTGTGTGTCATTGTCAGTACTTAGCCAGACTACAACTCCCATGATGCACTTCCCTCAGTAATCTAATAGCAAACAGGCTTTACAGTGTGTGCTCATGCTGTGCTCTGCTGACATCCTGACTTATGTACTTGGGGCTATTGACACATGCATTTCTCTTACCTGCTGAGGTGTGTGCAGCTCCGGACGTGTCCAGCCGCGTGACTCCAACAACGGCTTCAGGCTGGATGGTAGACTCCATCAAATCCTCCATGGGAGTGTTTCCTGTGTGTGGCAGTGTGCCCCCTCCTGTCTTCTCTGCCGCCTTCATACGGTCTGCAATGCTCGCCTTGGCACGACTGCGTAAATCGTACCATCTCTTTTTAAGTTCTTCAGTTGAACGGTGAGTGACCCCAATGGCATTGACTTGGTTCTGAATCCGGATCCATATTTTGCGTTTTTCCTGCTCTGGAACCTTCAGTGAGGCTTTCCCAAACAGCTTGTCATTGCTGTCCACTACTCCCTCTATTAAAGTCTCCAGTTCTTTTTCTGAGAATTTCATTTTTCTCTTCCTTGTACTTTGGCTGTCCTGTGCTTCTTTGTCAGCTTCCATTTTGCAGTTCTTACAAGGTGTAAAACAGTCTTTCTCACTCTCACTCTCAATCTCCTCTGCTCCCAGAGCCAGCTCCCTCCTCCTCCCTGTGCCTCAGCAGTGAAAATGAGGCTTGGACAGCACATTTCCTGGTTGTGATGTCATCAACATGCATCAATGCGCGAGGTGTAATGAGACTATGCCCCTTGTTACACCTCTCTGCAACGCAGCCCACTGCCGCGTTTGCAGAGGGGGAACTAATTCCCCTTGCATACTGGGGGTCCCTGGGGTCAACTAGTCCACCAGGAGCCTCCAGTATGCGCGAGGGAGCTGCATTGCAGAGAAGTGTAATGAGGCCACACCCTTGTTACACCTCTCTGCAATGCAGGCCACTGGCGCGTTTGCAGAGGGGGGACTAATTCCCCTTGCATACTGGGGGTCCCTGGATCATATCTGCCCAAACACCGATATTCCGAACGATTGTAAATGACTTTTCTTGAGAAACATTTGGATTTGGATTATCATGTCCTATACTTTGGAATTTTTGAAAGACTGACTTTGAGGATGCTATAAATTACTCAAGTCTGCCCGAATTGTGTGGGTAAAATTGATACCTAGTCACTTTGAATAAGAATATACTTATGTCTCGTCTAACATTTGGAAGAAATATCTAGCTATATGACAACTGGATACCGACATAACTTGAAGGAAATAAGAACGCCCTGAAGAAGTTCTGTTGTACAGAACGAAACCTTTCGGCTGGCCGTGGTACATAAACTTAAGGAAAATAAAAGCATTTGAATATACACCAAGATTCAGCGCTTCAATAAGGACTCTAAGTGATATGATTTGATTGGACTCATTGTGAAAGTGGTGCTGTGCCAAACTTTGGAATATTCTCCACTACTCTCTACTACTTACTCTCTCCGACTCCACTACTCTCAAATACTCACTGTCTACTACTCATTCTCTACTACTCCACTACTCTCTACTACTCTCTCTCTACTACTCACTCCCTACTACTCGCTACTCGCTACTCCCTACTACTCACTATCTACTACTCTCTACTACTCACTCTCTACTACTCTCTCCCTACTACTCACTCTTTACTACTCACTACTACTCTCTACTACTCACTCTCTACTACTCACTCTCTACTACTCTCTACTACTCACTCTACTATTCACTCTACTACTCTCTACTACTCACTCTCTGCTACTCTCTCTACTGCTCTCTACTACTCTCTACTACTCACTCTCTACTCTCTATTACTCACTCTCTACTCTCTACCTCTCTACCTCTCTCTTCTTCTCTCTCTACTAATCTCTACCTCTCTACCGCTACCTCTCTACCTCTCTACCTCTACACCTCTACCTCTCTACCTCTCTCTACACGCACACATATACACATATATGCATATATATATGCATATGCATTTATATATGTATGTGTATGTATAAAAAAACAACAAAACATTTTTTTTTAAACAGCTACTTATACAACTGTCATTCTTTTTCCCCATGGTACACTCCCCGGTACGCGCACCGGGGCCCTTTTATGGCCCCCACATCAAACCTAGGGGGTCAAGGGGGGGTCTACTCTGCCCCCTTATGGTCATTTCCCTCTTTGTTTTGGCCACCTCTTGTGTCTCGATTTTACCGAGACACAAGATGGCGGCCGCTCCGGACTGTTTAGAATGTTTACAGACACCCGAGAGCCAATCAGCTTTCCTCACGCAAGTCGCGTGGCGTGCACGGTACGCGCACCGGTGCGCGTACCGGTGCACTGCTATAGATATATATATTTTTTTGAACCTAAATTACTCAAAATCCAGTGGAGCACATATCTTGAGACATAGCAAAGGCACATCGGGCTACCAGTCCCTACAATATTGCCAAGTTTGGTGGAAATCCATTCAGCCGTTCGGGCTAAAAGTGAAATCGACCGCCCTATGGAAATTAACATGGGGAAAACGCGTTTTGGGACCCCCCTTTTATCTTGGCCCCCGCTTGACGAATCCCCCCCAAACTTTCAGGGAAGGACCGGGGCGCCGCGAGGCCATTTTCAGGAAATTTTCAGGCAGATTCGTCAACCGGTGCCAAAGTTATTCCAAATAGAATTTTGAGATTTAACATTGAAAAAAATCCTAACTATAACTACCTACTGGCGACCGCCAGTAGGTAATATATATATATATATATATATATATATATATATATATATATATATATATATATATATACATATATAAAATTTTCAAATTGACCACATTGGGTTCCCTCATATCTCTAATTCCTTCATTTTTGTTTTCCCCAGACAATTTCAGTTCTGAAGAGACCCTCCTATCCTTTTACAGGTCAAAACGTCATGGACACACTTACAGAGACATACAACGTTCCGTAAACTGTGATGCAATGATTAATTCTCTGTATCCTCATTGTACTGAATAGAAATTGCTCTCTCTAATGACTCAACCAATACACTTTAAATATTTATTTCTTACTTCAACTTTTCCTTTCTGATTTCAGTTTTGGTTTGATTACACAACTGGGGTCTACCTATTTTCTATTTACTCTTTCCTTGTATCCTTAAAAACACTCAATATTGTTTGTCTATATAATTTTTGTTTGATACAAATTTGGTTCGGCTGAACCGTAGTTTCTGACAAAAATACTGGCTTTGCTATTATTGTTCTTACAAATTGTAACTGAATAACACTGTTTGATTTAAATGATTCAGTGCCTTTTAGGATTGATTTCACCTAGAAAGATCTGTGATACTAATACATTTCTTCAAAATAAGTTCCATGTGAACGCCTGTTCCAAGGATTATTTGATACCCCTGTTCGCATGGACATAAGGGTCGCTCTTGTTTTGGTTTAAATTTATACTACCATAGGTGCAGCATCAGAAGGTGCAGCATTTGAAGATGACAGCATTATCATCATTCTATCCATTATTCTGTGCAGCACCACAACATCCGAAGGCCGAGAAAGAATCAGTGGTGTGGCATTTTTTAACTTGTGGAAAAAACAACAAAAACAGAAGAAATATAAAAATATTAAAAATAACATGTAAAATGATCAAAATAATAATTACCAAACAGTAGCTCTAAACTATCAAAATTATAAATAAATAAAAATGTGAAAAACAACTAAAAAAATAGCACACACAAAAAACAAAAATAACAGTATCTACCCAATCTCGCCTACACACATTCAGAGGTTGTGTGTGGACTGGGTCAGGTTGGATTAGAAGGCTGTGCACAGTAGAAGTTTTGCTGCCCTCAGGGTGTTAGGCTCAGTGCCTGGCCAGAGGCTATGCACAGAAGTGGGTTGGCCACCTCGCCTGCTACATATGGCTGATGACCGTGCTCAGTGCGGGAATTGGCTGAATCAAAAAATAGAAACTCACAGAAAAATACAAAGGTTAAAGTGATGCTATAGTTAAGTGTTGAAATAAGGTAACAAAAATATTTAAAAAATAACAAAATACTGCAATTCTTCAATTATAGTTTACTAAACTACCTGTAATTGCACCCCGCCATGCACTGCTAAGGACCCCACATATAACAACGCTGATGACTTGTTAAATGACATAATTGAGGACATCACTGAAGAAATCTCAAGTTATTATTGATGACACCACTAATGACATCATAGTCTTATACAGCACTGAGTGTACACATGTGGGGCCATAGCATTTAAATAGTGTATGCCCGAGATGGAAGTTTGATTGTGCATGTTGAAATGTATATAGCACACTGTTTATGAATCAATATAGTTTGGGGTTTAAATATTACGCAATGTTAAACAAGACAACGCCTGAGTGCACCTGATGGGGATCAGATGTATGTTTCAAAGTCGGTTGTTTGTTAAAGCCAACTGTTGCTCCAAAAAATCTGTGAGAAACTTCAAACCCTCTGTTAACAATAGATTATCTACCAGTGGATATCTGGGCACCTGTCCATGATAAATAATTGTAATGTAGTTCTATATATACATTGTATGTATAAAGGATGTTTATAAAGTGTGCATGTTTATTTGTAGAAATTCGCTGAAAAGTTTGAGGCACTAAACATTCCTGAATAATGTAGAAAGTAATGGTGTCCCTCTTACAGGTTGTTTATTTGACACTCGCATTGTAAACATTCATCTATGGTTCTTTTTGAAGTCTTTATATTTATAATTTCAAAATACACAATAAATACAATGGGACAAATAATAGGCCATCTGAAAACAAACAGGCCAAGCAAATCTACTTCAAAGCCCATTGAGCTCTCTTCATCAGAGACCATGTGGAGTGCAGTGGAGCACCTTACAAAAGAACGTATAAGTTCGGGAGCACATGTTCAAGCAGAGAAGTGCCAAGGGCAGGTGAGGGGTGATAAGATGTAGGGTCCATAAGACAGGTGGTGAAGGTGCCCATCCTGCATATGCTGTGGTTGTCAACATTCTATATGTAGGGCAACAATGGGAGGGCGAAAGGTGGAGAAGGAAATGTTCAGTCAATAACAGCAGACAGGAGTTATAAGGAGAAGAGTGAGGCTGGGACAGGATGGGTGGAGAAAAAGAGCTGAGCAAGCTAAGGGCTCAGAGGGTCATAGCATTTGTGGGGGCAGATGGAGTTGCAGTCATCAGACTAGCAACCATTCTCACTCGCTGCTGGCCATAAAGGGTGACCAGACGTGCAGAAAGAGTTTCAGCTTGTCTGTACCTTGTAACTAAGTCTATTGAATGAGGCGGTTTGATACATAACAGTCAGCCAATTGTCGTGGGTTGGAAGATGAGGCAATTGTAAATGTAAATGTAGTTGAGCTTATATAGCGCACAGCTACCCGCAGTGGGTTTCCCGGCGCTTGCTTAGGGAACCCGTCCTGGTATTCCCCTGTGAGATAACCCCGGCAGGGTATCCACAAGGTGAAAGCCAGGCATCCCGCCACGAGGGGCCGTTGTGGAGATTAAGCAAGCTATTGCCCAGAGTCGCAGAGTGTGAACCCGTGAGTCGAGAAGGCACCGGAGCGAGAATTATCGAGTCCGTTGAATTTTTGAGCCCAAGACCCGCCGAGGTGGGGAATTGAACCCTGGTCCAGGGCCGATCTCAGATTCCGGGTCTGCCGCCTCTAACCCCTGAGCCACACTTCTCAATGACAGATATAAAGATCTTGGCCGTAGTCAGGACCGTAAATTGAACGTGTCTCTTTTGTGTTGCTTGTCAGATCAAGGAGGTTGGCTGTCTCATGTAATATAATCTGCTGCCATGTCAAAGGAAGTGGCATGTCTAGAGTCTTGGTGACCGAATGTCCAATCTTGTACCACAGTTTGGCCAAGGCACTGCAGTCATGGAGGATTTGTAATACATCACATCCCATCTGGCTATGGTGCCAACAGTTCAGTGGGAGAGAAGGCACTTTCTGAGGGATCCAATACCAGTTCTGAATCATCCTAAAAAGACAGAATTTCATCCAGGATTCCCTGGCCTCCCTGCCCAATCCTTCTATCAGCTGCAGCAGTTCGGGCATGACGGCACTCCGTAACGGCTTCATTTAAAACAGGATTGCATCAGTACTACTGTGTGTCGTCTCATCAACTAGCACAGTCCAAGAATCACTCTTCAACTTCCGAGCAGGGAGAATAACAAACTGACGATTTGTTGAAGCACTTGCTTCTGTGCAATGTAAAGACGTATAGCCATCCGTTTGAGCCGTGATATCCACATACAAGATTTACAAAAATTATCATAACTCGTCATAACCCAATATCAGGGGAGCACCGCACACTACATTACTGCACGTGACGTGCAATTGAAGCACTATACTTCTATCAGAACAGACGACATTACAGATTTTAAACTCGTCCAGGAACCTCATGATTTGCCGTCACCCAGATACTGTATATATTTATCACGCGCAGAACACCCACTAGATACCTAAGTATCAAATCGACAATTGAGAATACAAAACTCCTGATGAAGGCCACTCGCCGAAACGCGTTGGATCTAGTTTTGTAATGGACAATGATAATCAGTTGTTGACTTATGTATTAATGCATGTATGATAAATCACTGTGATTAGACATATATCTATGCTTAGAAATTTGTATGAATTGTAAAAAAAGTATACTAACTGTTATTTATATAAAAAAAAGTGATAAAAAGCCACATAACAATTGTGAGAAAAAAAAATAATTAAAAAGAAGTTTTTATAAATACACACATCATGGTATTTCAATCTATTTAATAACAATGTGTGATAGAGTATAAGAAATACACACATAACCCGGTGTATAGGCCAGCTTTCATAAAAATAGATGAAGAGCCATCCAGGGATGTTCTAGTGATGGGAGACCAAGGACCTTATGTATTCTTTTGGCTATCATTTTGGATACTTCCAACCTGGGTCTCACATTCTCCCGAATAAAGGTCTTGATGTCTTTGGCAATGGATCGCAATCAGGACAGAGGGATTGGTAGTACCAACATACAGAAAAACGTATGAGAAGCGGGTTACTAAGACCCTCTTCATGGTCTGTAGGCTACCCTATAGGAATAAATGTGGGTCTACCTCATGTAGTCTTCTCTGGGCCTCTCAATGAGTGGATCCAAGTTATTAGGCGCCTTCTCTTCCAGCCCCCTGTTCAGATATACCCCTAGGTAGTTAAGCCTCTTCGGTTTCCACTGAAGTGATAAGAAGCAATGGACTCTGTGGTTGTCATGCATGACATGGAGGAAGCCTCACTCTCATCCCAGTTCACTTTATATCCTGACATAATAGCGAATTCCGAAATAAGAGACATGAGAGTTCGGGATAGATCATTGGAGTTCTCTGAATGTTAGGAGGATAACGATGTCTCTATGGTTCTATGCCGTTATGCGCATCTCAGGAATGTGTCTTCTATACTTTATAAAGCTACGGAGGGTTATCCAAAGGGCCTGACAGAAGGTGTCTTTTCAGTGGCAAATATAAAACTCCCAAAACACACAAGATGATGGACGGATTGTTGCACAATGGCAAAACATTCACCCCCAGTCACAGATCTGGGTTTAATCCATCGTTATTTTGCTCACCAAGCCACCCCAGTTCAGACATCGCCATATGCAAATCAGCCTTGACCCTGTGCCTCATGGGAACAGTCCAGCCCGAACTGCAAAGCCATTTCTTCCCTGGACCGGAATCAAGCATCCTAGGACCGGTTTCCGGCTATTAGCCGTCTTCAGCCAGGATAGCTTGACTCCAGTGGCGTAGTGAGCACAGGACCCATGTCTGGGCATACCCTTCCCACATAGGGTGAAAAGCAAAACAAACAAGATGATGGACGGAATGTTGCACAATGGCAAAACATTCACCCCCAGTCACAGATCTGGGTTTAAGCCATCATTATTTTGCTCACCAAGCCACCCCAGTTCAGACATGGCCATTTGCAAATCAGCCTTGACCCTGTGCCTCATGGCAACAGTCCAGCCCGAACTGCCAAGCCATGTCTTCACTGGACCGGAATCAAGCATCCTAGGACCGGTTTCTGGCTATCAGTCGTCTTCAGCCAGGATAGGTGACTCTAGTGGCGTAGTCAGCACGGGACCCACGTCTGGGCATACCCTTCCCACATAGGGTGAACAGCAAAACACACAAGATGATGGATGGATTGTTGCACAATGGCAAAACATTCACCCCCAGTCACAGATCTGGGTTTAATCCATCGTTATTTTGCTCGCCAAACGACCCCAGTTCAGACATGGCCTTATGCAAATCAGCCTTGACCCTGTGCCTGATGGGAACAGTCCAGCCCGAACTGCCAAGCCATGTCTTCCCTGGACCGGAATCAAGCATCCTAGGACCGGTTTCTGGCTATCAGCCGTCTTCAGCCAGGATAGCTTGACTCCAGTGGCGTAGTGAGCACGGGACCCACGTCTGGGCATACCCTTCCCACATAGGGTGAACAGCAAAACACACAAGATGATGGACGGATTGTTGCACAATGGCAAAACATTCACCCCCTGTCACAGATCTGGGTTTAATACATCGTTATTTTGCTCACCAAGCCACCCCAGTTCAGACATGGCCATATGCAAATCAGCCTTGACCCTGTGCCTCATGGGAACAGTCCAGCCCGAACTGTCAAGCCATGTCTTCCCTGGACTGGAATCAAGCATCCTAGGACCGGTTTCTGGCTATCAGCCATCTTCAGCCAGGATAGCTTGACTCCAGTGGCGTAGTGAGCACGGGATCCACGTCTGGGCATTCCCTTCCCACATAGGGTGAACAGCAAAACACACAAGATGATAGACGGATTGTTGCACAATAGCAAAACATTCACCCCCGGTCACAGATCTCGGTTTAATCCATCGTTATTTTGCTCACCAAGCCACCACAGTTCAGACATGGCCATATGCAAATCAGCCTTGACCCTCTGCCTCATTGGAACAGTCCAGCCCGAACTGCCAAGCCATGGCTTCCCTGGACCGGAATCAAGCATCCTAGGACCGGTTTCTGGCTATCAGCCGTCTTCAGCCAGGATAGCTTGACTCCAGTGGCGTAGTGAGCACGGGGACCACGTCTGGGCATACCCTTCCCACATAGGGTGAACAGCAAAACACACAAGATGATGGACGGATTGTTGCACAATGGCAAAACATTCACCCCCTGTCACAGATCTGGGTTTAATCCATTGTTATTTTGCTCACCAAGCCACCCCAGTTCAGACATGGCCATATGCAAATCAGCCTTGACCCTGTGCCTCATGGGAACAGTCCAGCCCGAACTGCCAAGCCATGTCTTCCCTGGACTGGAATCAAGCATCCTAGGACCGGTTTCTGGCTATCAGCCGTCTTCAGCCAGGATAGCTTGGCTCCAGTGGCGTAGTGAGCACGGGATCCACGTCTGGGCATACCATTCCCACATATATGCAATATAAAACTCCCAACATCTTGAGTTACAATTGTGAGCCATGTGAAGTCTTTCAAGGGTAATCTCACTAAGGTGAAAAGAAAGTTCACGAACCCTATAGCACAGTGTCACAGTGATTTTATGATGTCATTATGTGGCAGCCAAAATACACTCTTTTAATCCTTACGCGTTTCGGCGAAATTGCCTTGGTCACAGGTGAGTGCATTTAAATCCTTGTGGTCACATGGCCTGATACTTTTTTTAATTGTACAGTGTGCACCATGAACTATGGCAGTATTTTTGGACATTGGTATGATTAAAATTCAACTAAACAGAATGAAGTCAAAGAATTAAGTCAAAGACTGCACCACAGCACAAACTTGGAATATCAATTTTGGTGCACCCTGGAGCCTGTAGGAAGTCGTATCAGGCCATGTGACCACAAGATTTAAATGCATTTAAATGCATTTACCTGTGACCACGGCAATTTTGCCGAAATGAACGCGTAAGGATTAAAAGAGTGTCTTTTGGCTGCCACATTTGATGAATAAAGGTCAACATGATTGTAAGTCGGAGTTGGGCTTCTGCTATATATATATCTTTATACACTGTAGGAGAGTAGGGTCTCCTTTCCTATGGTCACCCCATTTTTTACTTTTTGCTTCACTGGTTTTCGACATTGTGGCTGTGGGCCTGCTAATCAGACCCACAGCCTGCTGTTCTCTCTCTAAATTCACATCCATGTACTTTAGGTACATAACCAATTGGACATTGGGTCACCTTATCAGCCCCTGTACAGTGTACTATGGGTACCCAGGGCATAGGTGCATCCAAGGCCTACCAGGGGCTGCAGCATATCTTTTGCCACCCCTGGCTGGCTATCCAAACTGACACAACTGGCTGATCACTCATCTGGGGCAAGGTCGTGTAATCACTCCTTGCTTGGATATAGTATACCTATATCTAAACCTATATCTGGACACATATGCACCTATAAGTCACTCCTATGGCAGGCCTTATCAATCCTGGAGGCAGAGTGCTTGGTTTTATGTGAGATGGTGCTCTAGCATGAGCTGAGCCTGTCTGCAGCTTTTGGGACCAACTCCCTTAGCTGTTCTGGGATATTGCCATATCATATACTCTTAAGTGCATTATAATCCTCGCGGTTACTTGCTAACTTTGGTTTGGCTTTATCAAAACATGTTGTGTAAGGTGTCATACACTTTGGAATACTACCCCCTCACCAGTTCTGGTGACAGGGGTAGCATTCCACCCTTCTAGAGGGAGAAGACATGTTACTTTGCTTAAACGCGGTTAAATCTAACCAGAGCCCCAGCATCACAAAATGGATGCTGCTGCCACAGACACAAGTCTGGCCTCCTGCTGCTGACCAAAACTCCGGCAGGGGAGGCCTGGACAAATGGTATCCTGTCACAGGGAGATGTTACACCACCCCAGACAGGAGATAGTGGATTGTAGCAGGGAGGGTTGAATGAAACTAGACACTGCCTGGGGAGCACAAGGCGTCCCATGTATAGCCCAGTTCAAACCGGTTTCTGGGGCACTCCAGCCCCAGCTCTGGTGCAAAACTGGGCAATGGGGAAGGGGTGTACCCACCCCCTTCCTTGGTCCCACCCATAGGTGGGACCTAGCAGGTGATCCAGTCCCTTGATTTGAAATAAAGGTAGGAGCTGTGCCAATGCAATTTAGATCATCCTGACTGAAACTTTAAAACAAAACTCTGGACCCTTCGACATCCTACTCAACATAGAAGACTGAAGAATCTCCCCTGTGGTCAAGGAGTGGCCACCCTGTGCAAGCAGGCACCATCAGCGCGACAAGACTTTCTTTGCCGTTGCTCCTGCCGGAGCTCAAACAACAGAGGCCGACAAGACCTGGACTCCCAGACTTCCAACAGCCCGATCCACAGTCCTAGCAAAGCTTAGACCCGTGGAGGTGACGAGAGACGTGGGACCTGCCATCTTGATAAGTCAACAAAGTGCTTCCTGTGCAGCCCCCGAGGTTTCCTTGATGCTGTGCTTTGGGGTTTAAGAAGCCTCAGCCCCGAGCAGCCTGTGCTCCAAAGATCACCTCCCCACACTCTCCGAGTGCTGCAAGGGGCCCTTTTGCACTTTTCCTGCTCGCCGCGTTGTCCAGTTGCTTGCCCGTTGGCTAGTGGCCTCTGTGACGACGAAACATCAAAACTACACTGCTGGTCTGGTTGCTTCAGACTGGCCCCAGCTCCCCTGAAAAGGAGCCATCAATCTGACCTTCCCGGTCCAATCAAGAAGACATCTTCGAATCCTGCGTGGGTTGCCTTTGCCAAGGCTTGGTGACTCTGAATCGAGTACCGACACCGCCGACAGCAAGAACCTTTGTAGGAGAGCTCGTGTTCACCAGCTGGTCATCCTCGATCCTTCCTGGTCCACGTGGCAGCGGAGACAAACACCTTGACATCACCTGATTGCAACCCGACATCGCCTGGTTCCTCGCTGGTCACAGGCTAGTGACCTGAACATTGTCCCCTCTGCTTTCAGGTACTCTACATCTTCAATCTACCCTTAGATCCAACCGGACTCTTCTCTCCTGGCCGCCGGCAGCATCTTCATCTCCAGGCTCCATAGAACTTCACGACGAAACCCGACACAATTTGGCACCTATGCACCCGCTTCCTGTGGGTGAGGTAACGATCTAACTCCGGTGCTCCTATAGTGTATTACACCTCTAGTGTCCTAGTTTTAAGTGGCTAGGTTCTAGTCCAGTCGGAAGTCTCAGAAACCTATAACTTTCTGATTTTTACGCACCATTGACTTGTATGGTAAACGCGGTTGCCTATAGACTCAGCACCCGTATCCTGTGATTCTCTCCCGACCTAACCTTCATTAGTCCAGTGTAGACCCAGCGATTCCCAAGGCCCTAGGCCTGTTCATTGTTCGTGACGTGGTACTTATACCACTTTCTTAATATATGGTTTGAGTGGCCACCCGGCCTATCCATAATTGTGCAGCTTATTGTATGTTATACTGTGTTCTTTGTTTAACGCTTGTGCTCCTGTGCTCATAAAGAGTTAAGGGGATTATTCTAGAAATAAATGCATATATTTTATAATATATAACTTGTGTGGTGTCCTTTCATTTGGTATTAAAAGGGATTGCATTTGGTAAAACAGCTGGCTTCACATGCCCTCTTGAGTTTAGCCTAAGACTGCTTTGTCCACGCTACCATTAGCATAGCTGCTCTATAAGGTTGACTTACAACCAATCACCATAAGGGTCATTTGGACTGGTGCAAGGTGCTCACATATATATATATATATACAGAGAGATATTGTTTCAAGTTGTAACACTTTAACATATTTATTCCTGCATTTTATATTGCTATATTTTCCCTGTTCACTTAAACGCAAAAATTGCATTTTCCAATTTCTTCTCTCATGCATTTGTATCTATGTATCTAGCGGTTTAAAGTTTACTGAAGTGAAACTTCCTGCAAAACAAACGACTTCATATTGGTTGCCAGGTTCGGACACTCTCATTCTCGGCTGGTGGCTGGTAATACCACAAAACAAACACTGACTATCGAGGTAACATATCTGATGCAACAAATAGAACAAATAAAGTCCAATATTCTTGGAACTGTTTCTCTATGTGCTTGGATATTTTCAAGTGGAGTGCACAAAATACATTTTTAAAGTAAAGTTGATGTTGCATTTATACCGATGTAAAAAAGATCATTTTGCATTAAAGTTCTTAATTTAAAACTGTAAAACAGGACTACAATATCACTTTTGGAAAACCTTAACTCTTTGGGGATGATTCACAAAGATTTTGATGGCAGTAGAATGATGATTTACTATTTCAGTACTTCTGGCTTATATTAAAATCTAGGAGTAATCTGGGAATACCCTTTACCTTAGTAGTACGCAAGCAGTATAGGGCTTATCTTTGTAGTCCACATGTCCTACTCCTGCATTTCAGGGTTAACTTAGTGTTGAACTTGGCCCTCTCTGTAGTGTCTCCCCCAAACGTTTTGCCTTCTCCCCTCCAGTTTTGCTGAAATCATATTTGTTGGCCTTAGAATTCTGTGATCTTTATCACTGCCAACCATTGCTAAAAAGCTCGTGGTCATTCCCTAAAACATGGTAAAAATGGCTTGTACCTAATTGGAATAATTAATTTTCTCATACGTCCCTAGTAAAGTGGTATACCATATACCCAGAGTCTGTAAATTAAATGTTACTAGTGGGCCTTCATCGCTTATTGTGTCACCAACTTAAGCAGCCCCTTAAAATATGTCTGAAGCAAGCCATTGCAGCCTGCATGCAGTTTTAAACTGCAAATTTGACTTGATAAAATAAACTCTTTGCCAGATTTAAAACTCCTTTTTTAAAACATATAAGTCACCCTTTAGGGTAGGCTCTAAACTGCCCTTAGGGCAGGGTGCAGTCTAATTAAAAAGTTGGATATGCGCTTTTAAGTTTTAAATGTTTTGGTAGTGAAAAACTCACGAATATGTTTTTCACTACTTTGAAGCCTACCTCTCTCATAGGATAACATTGTGTTTCTTTATTACATTTACTAAGTGATAACATTTGCTGGGAGGAGGTAGGGATATCAGGGAGCTTGTTTTAGGAAATGTAATTTAAAATCCTATTTAACAGGGAAGTTGGATTTTACGCCATAATTCTGAAAAGGCCAATTTTATGAAGTTGGCATTTTCTAATCCTAATAATTTAGTGCCCTGAAGAGGGGAAATTAATGTCTTTCTGAGACTAGAACGGAATTACTATAATAGTAAAAATGAACATTTTAAGAATTCCCTTCGGCACATAAATTAATAGTTTCTTTGTGGTCAATTTCTAGAGGTATTTCCTCTTTTGTGCGCATTGAACTCAACACAAAAGCAATGACTCCTTGAACATAATTGAACAAAAGGTTTACAATCTTCCTAAAACACAACAATAGGTGTAAGAGAAACTATGACCGGTGTAAGATAAAAATGTATCTGAAATAGGGACATCTTTGAAAGAAAGTGGAATAATCCTTTTAAGGCTTTCCTTCGAGCCTCAAATAAGCTTAGGGTGGATCTACCAAAAAGAAATCAAATCCAAGAATACAATGCTCTTTCAATCCCATTGACATAAAAAGGAGAAGCCTTTTGTTGTGTGCCAAATTATTAACTGCACAGGGCTCACTCACTTGTTGAGCTAATTCTGGCAAAATACCTGGTTAATAAAACTATCTGTGACATGAAGAGATTGATTGAGAACTGTCACTAGAGGCCCAATCCACAAATTCCATAAAATAGTTCTGCAGTAGTAGAACTACTCACTACTCACCTATTACCAAATGCAATTCCCATACTTCTGGTCAGAAACCTCCTGCAATGCCTCTGGTATATTTTCTCTGGAGATCTCTATGACAGTAGCAGATATGCAGATGTAAGTATAGTACTTTGTAGAAAATATGGAAGTGAACAGGGGGACTAGTAAGAAAAAGTGGAGCACATATTGAAAAAGAGGTGTGGTTTCTTTACGTTTAAATTTATATTTACTCATAAAAGGATGTGGCTATTTGGCAGGCTGCTGGTAAGATAGTACATAAGCTCTACAATTTACACGGCGGAAGCAAAATGGTATGTGATCTCTGATATTCGATGTACAATGATCATGATGTACAGTTTGACTAGCAGCCACCTAAATAGTGTAAAGCAGGCTTTTATTTTCCCCATGTCACTTGACTTGGACAATCTGGTAGGGCTCATTTGGGGTTCCAGCAATTGTGTCACTAGGAAGCTTTTAATTTGTCTTTGCCCACTGGGGCATGATTCATCAGAGGATTTTGATGCTATTTGTTTTGTCATAAAGGATTTGTTTTGTTAGAACTTTACCAGTGACTCAGAATCAGAATCAACTTTATTTCAGCAAAGAGTATTGCCCGTAAAATCACATTCAATGCAATAATCAACAAACATGATACAGTATAAAAAGTTTAAGACCACTATATATAGATTAAAAAAACATGTCTATATCCAAAAGGATGAAGTGCTAAAGTGCTAAAAAGAGGTTAATAAAATCTCAATCAAAACAGCAAGGCATTACCTAATGTTATAACTCACTTTAAGAGTAAGCTCATTGTAACACTGTTGTCCTTAGATGGGAAGGACTGTATGTAGAGAAACACAGCTCTACGTTTTCTTATCTTAGGTTTCCGAAGAACAGGGATCAGAAAGCCTTTAGTCAACCTCTTTAAAAAAAACTACAGATGAACAGGAAGTGCAATAGGCTTTGATCAGATGATTCATCACAAGGGCAATGACATATAGTGGAAACATCATAATGATCAAGGGGAAAACACAGTGGTCACCTAACAGAGCCAAGATGAAATCTCATGAGGAGTGACCGCTTCCAATGGCTTTTAACCTATTCTAGATAAGGTACTATCGCAGGACACATTTTGATCTTTACATATTGTCTATAGGAGTCCGAGCCAGATAGGGCCAGCTCCCTAGCCCTAGACAGCTCCAACAGGAAGTTCTCTTGAACCGAACTCTTATTCTCCTTTGTGATGGATGTAGGATCGTTAAAGAGATGAGGTGTGCCAAGACTAGATAGGTTAGTTCATATATGTTCCATCCAGGGCATCGAGAGACCCCCGGGCACTCCTCAAACAGTCCTCAATTACGGCTCTGCTAAGGGAAGCCTGTACATTGCACCAGAGAGAACACCAAAGTAACAGAGGGGCTAGCTTAATACAATCTTCAAAATAACCTAGGCCAAGCTCCTCATGCAGCTTGAAATTACTATTGGTGTGGAGGCACAACTAAAACGTACGCAGCACTCTGTTTTCCAACAGCTACAGGCTGCCATTGTTGGCGCAACCCCAGCACCATGTACCAGAACAGGGACACTTCCAGCCCCTTCCATGTGTCGGATGGCCGGGAGCCGTCCGACCCCACAGTGCTCGAGTGCGTTGGTGGGCTCCCGGCCGTCTGCACACATAGCATGTGAAATCCCTCTGGCGCCTCTGGAGTCCTAACCAGCCTCTGGAGCTCGGAAAGGTCTTACCCAGCTCTCAAGGCTGTTTGGCTTGTTTCTGGGAAACGACAATCAGCATGCACGTCACACTGACGTCATTTCACTGACACCGAAATTGAAATCAGCTCATTTCAGTTTCACTGCCTACGTGCTCTGGGGGCTATCTCTGCACCCCCCGAGCACGTAGGCAGACAGGAGAAGTATCGTTGGAAAGAGAAGAATCTCCCCTTTCCAATGGTGCCCTCCCTAGTGGAACTTTGCTTGGGGATTGCCACAGGAGGGTGATTCCCAAGCAGGAATCCACTCACTGGACACCAGGGAAGGGGGAGCAGCCCCTTGGCCTTTTCTCCCACCCCCCAATTTTTTCAGCCATTTTCAGTCTTTCTGGCCCCCTGGGTGGCAGATAGGGGTAATAACCCCAATCTGCTCCTCAGGGGGCAGATAAGGGCAGATAGGGGCAGTAGCCCCCCATCAGGGGTGCACTAGGCACCAGGGAATTATTTTTAGGGCGAATTTAAGGGTGGGGGCTGCCTGAAATAGGCATGCCAATGACCCCACCCTCCTCCAAAGTTTTACAGTCTTTCTGCCCCCCTGGGAGGCAGGTGGAGGAAATAGCTCCTGATCTGCCCCTATGGGGGCAGAAAGCAGACTAGGCACCAGGGATTTGTTTTTAAGTATATAGGGGTGGGGGCTACCCAAAATAGGCATGCCAATTCCCCCAGCCCACAAAAGAAATTGCCTCAGTCTTTCTGCCTCCCTTGGGAAGCAGATTGAGGCAATAGCCCCCGTTCTGCCCCCCCGCAGTGGGGGCAGAAAGCACACTGGGCACCAGAGATGTTTGTTAAATATATGTAGGAGTGGGGGCTGGCCTAAATGGACATGCCAATGCACTCATCCCCCACACATTCCACAGTCTTCCTGCCACCCAGGAGGCATTTTGGGGGCAATAACCCCTGACTTGCTCTCGAGGGGGCGTAGAAAGCCCACAAGGTACCAGGGATTGTTTTTTCATTTGTAGTGGCTGCCCAAAATGGGCATGCAAATTCCCCCACCCCCCAAAATAATTCCCACAGTCTCTCTGCCTCCCCCAGGTGGCAGTTAGGTGTAGTAGACCGTGATCTGCCCCATGGGGATAGAAAGCACACTAGGCTCCAGGGATTATGTTTTTTTTCTCTGTAGGGGTGGGGATGCCCAGAATGGGCACACCAATGCCCCCACTCCCCAAAAAATTAACAGAGTTTTTCTGCCCCCCCCCCCCCCCAGGAGGCAGAATGTGGCAATAGTCACCCCTGGAGAAAGGAAGCCCGCTAGCCACCAGACACTTTGTTTTCTTTGTAAGACATAGGAGTGGGGGCTGTCCAGAATGGGCATGCCAATGCCTCTACCCCCTAAGAAAATTGCCTTAGTCTTTCTGCCCCCTGGGAGGCAGATGGGGGCAATAGCACCTTATCCGCCCCGGGGTCGCAGAAAGCCCATTAGGCACCAGAGATTTTTTTTATACGTAGCGGTGGGGGCTGCCTAAAATGGGCATGCAAGTGCCCCAACACCCCAAACTATTGTCACAGTCTCTCTGCCTCCGCCGAAGGCAGATGGAGTAATAGCCCCTGATTTGCCCCCCCCAGGGGGGGCTAATCAGGCACCAGGTAATTATGTTATTTTCTAGAAGTAGGGGTGAAGGCTGCTGAGAATGGGCATGCTAATGCCCTATCCACAAAAAGTCTTTCTGCCCCCCTGGAGGGTGATCGGAGCAATAGCCCCTTATCTGCTTCCCCGGGGGGCGGAAAGCCCACTAGGCACCAGAGATATTTCTATGAGTATGGCAGGTAAAAACCCCATAGGCAAGGCTCAATCCTCTTGTTTTTTTAGGCACACATTTTGGCTGTTTTAGTGATACTTTATTCTCATATGTCCCCAACACAATACGTTTTAGGCCCTTGCCTGTCGTGTGTACTTGTCCCACCCATACAAGTGAGGTACCATTTTTATCGGGAGACCTGGGGAAATGCTGGGTGGTTGGATATCTGTGTCAGCCCAGTGATCTCACAACTTTCCTGCACAGAAACATGAGAAAAATTTGATTTTTTTCAGCTAAATGTGAGGTTTACAGAGGATTGTGGGTAGGAAAGCGTTTGAGGATCCATGCAAGCCATACCTTCCTGTAGTCCCCTGGGTGTCTATTTTTCAGACATTTCTGGGTTTGGTAGGTTTCCCTAGATGGCCGTCGAGTTTGGAGCCAAAAACCCAGGTGAATCCCCATGCAAAACCAGATCGTTTTGTCATTGGTGATTTTGATGTCACCACAAAATGTTTTCGGCCCTTCCCTACTGCTGGTACTTAGCCCACCCACACAAGTGAGGTACCATTTTTATCAGGAGGCCTGGGGGAATGCTGGGTGGTGGGAAATTTGTGTCAACCTTAGTGATCCCACAACTTTCACAAATAGAATCGTGAGGAACATCTGATTGTTTTCAGCTAAATTTGAGGTTTGCAGGGGACTCCGCATAGGAACACTTTGGGGGATCCACACAAGTCACACATCCCTGAATTTCCCCAGGGGTCTAGTTTTCAGAAATGTCTGGGTTTGGTAGGTTTCCATAGAAGGCCCCCGTGTCCGCGGCCAAAAACCCAGGTGACCCCCTTGCAAAACTAGGTTGTTTTCTGACAGGTAATTTTGATGTCTCCACTATACGTCTAGGGCCCTTCCCTGCCACGGGCAGTTTACCCACCCACATAAGTGAGGTGCCATTTTAATCAGGAGACTTTGGGGAATGCAGGTTGGGTGGAAGCTTGTGGATCCACGCAGATTCCAGAACTGTCCATCCCAGAAATGCGACGGAAATGTAATTATTTTACCAAGTCTGAGGTTTGTAAGGGATTTTGGGTAACAGAACCTGGTGAGCGCCACAAAAGTCACTTCATCCTGGATTCCTCATGGTGTCTAGTTTTGAAAAATATATAGGTTTGCTAGGTTTCGCTAGGTGCCAGCTGAGCTAGGGTTCAAAATCCACACATAGGCCCTTTGCAAAAAAAGGGTCAGTTTTCACTGGAAAAACTTCCATGTCGCGTTTTGGGCCGTTTACTGTCGCAAACACTAGGTCTTCCCACACAATTGAGGTTTCATTTCTATCGGGAGACTTTGGGGAATGCTGGGTGGGTGGAAGTTTGTGAATCCAGGAAGGTTCCAGAACTTTCCTTTCAAAAAAATGTGAGGAAAATGTTGTTTTTTATAAGGTTTGAGGTTTGCAAGGGATTCTGGGTAAAAGAACCTGGTGAGAGCCATGCAAGTCAACCCATCCTGGCTTCCCTGTGGTGTCTAGTTTAAAAAAATGTATAGGTTTGCTAGGTTTCCTGGAGAAGTGTGGCTCAGGGGTTAGAGGCGGCAGACCCGGAAGCTGAGATCGGCTCTGGACCAGGGTTCAATTCCCCGCCTCGGCGGGTCTTGGGCTAAAAATTCCACGGACTCGATAATTCTCGCTCCGGTGCCTTCTTGACTCACGGGTTCACACTCTGTGACTCTGGGCAATAGCTTGCTTAATCTCCACAACGGCCCCTCGCGGCGGGATGCCTGGCTTTCACCTTGTGGATACCCTGCCGGGTTATCTCACAGGGGAATACCAGGACGGGTTCCCTAAGCAAGCGCCGGGAAACCCACTGCGGGTAGCTGTGCGCTATATAAGCTCAAATACATTTACATTACATTTACAATATTGGATTTTTGGCGGGCTAGGGCATGTGCCAAAGCCAAGCAGAAACCACCACTCTAGTCAGGATAAGGGAGTTACACTCCTAAAATAACCCCTGCTCACCCCCTTGGTAGTTTGGCACAAGCAGTCAGCCACATCTTAGAGGCAGTGTGTAAAGCATTTGCACACAAACAACGGTAATACAGTGTAAGCACTACAAAAGGACACCACAACAGTTAGAAAAACAGCCAATATTGTTATATACTTTAAGACAAGACCAACAACAGTAAACAATCCACAATACAGTACTTAAAAACCTACAGTTGTCAAAATAAGCTTTAAAAAGAGTTCCTCGATATTGATAGCTCCGTCCAGGGCTATCACGGCATTGTGAGCAAACAAATCCTAAGCGTTCTGGCTGACCGCAGCGTCGTGGGTCAGCTGCGGTGTCGGGAAGACCGGCAAACAGTACCTTTTCAAAATGCAGGGCTTCAGCGACCTCTCATTGAGCTTCCGAAAACACGGCGTCCGCAGACGTAGGTTCCGGAAGTCGGTGTAGGAGTCGTCGGGGCCCTCGAAGTCCCACACATTGCAGGCCGACCTCCTCTCTGTTGGGATCAGGAGCGCTGGTGTCAGCAGGCATCGTGTGCTGCGGTGTGAAGTACGGCGTGCGGTGCCTGCAGGTTGAAGTGTGAGTAGCGGCTCAGTGGCGGCGTCAGATGGTGTCATCAGTGAAACCAGGGTAGCGGTTCGAGATGAAAGCAGTGCTCGTCACAGTGCTGGCAGGTCACAGTGCAAGCAGCGTCGTCATTGTTGATGAAGCGATGTCATCAGCTGACAAACTGGAGTCGATGGCACTGGTGTCTGTAGGCCAAGGCTGTGGTGTGGGACGAGGGTGGTGCATAGTGTAACTTTATGAGTGGTGCCCTCGAACCACGGTGAAAGCAGCGGCGTCGATTCCGGCGTGAAGTGGCGTCCTCTGTGATACCAAGGCATCTTTGTGAAGCGAGGTGGTGCGGAGTGAGGTGCCCATAGGTCACGGTGGGAGCAATGGCTCAATGGTGGAGTCAGATGGCATCGTGGGTGAGACCAGGGTCGCAGTGCGGCATTGTGGCGGTACCCTCTGCGGTGCTAAGGCATTGTCGAGAAGCGAGGCAGTGAGGAGTGCAGTGCCTACAGGTCGCAGTGCAAGCAGCGGCTCGGTGGCGGCGTCAGCACGCTTCGTCGGTGAGACCAAGGTCTCGGTGTGGCATTGCGGCGGTGCCCTCTGCAGTGCTGTCACGACACAGAGTCAGCAGCAGCGTCGTAGATGTCGTCGAGTGGCTTTTCCTCCGTTGCTATACAAAATACTCTGTCCCCAGTGCTGCGGGCAGAACAGCTTGAAGACTTTGTTGTTCCTGAGACTTCGTGAACAGGGGGCAAGCTCTATTTCAAGCCCTTGGAGAAACTCAAAAAGCAGATTGTAGAAAGTTCAGTCCAGTATTTTCACTGCCCCAGACAAAAGCACCCACTGCAGGCCAACACAACAAAGCACACAGCAAAGTGGTAGTTCCTCCTGAGAGCTTCTCCAGCTCTTCTTCTTGGCAGTCTTCTTGATCCACAAGAGTTCTAAAGTTCAGGGATCTGGGCCCCAATATTTACATCCCAAAATCCTTTGATCTCCTAGGCAGAGTGTGTCTGTGTCCAGTCACAACCAGTTCTGCCTTCTCTGGTGTAATTTCCTAGCAGGAGATGGAGACGGCATTGTCAGAGGCATACCAGGCCCTTTGAGGTCTAAGGAAATCTCCTCCCCTTCCCCATTGCAGCCCAGGTCTATTCAGCCCTTTCCTGACCCTGCCTAGACTATCTGGAGCCACTCCTGCTTCCCAGCCTTCTTCCATCCAAAACCCTGGAAGGCAATCCACATTCCTGCAGAGGCACACGGATGAGTGAGCAAGAAAATATCTACTTGCTAAAAGTGGTATTTTCAAACACAGAATGTATAAATCCCCTTCACTAAAAGATGCATGAGTTCAGGCATACTGTACTATATTTTCCTACATAGTTCCCAGGGCCAGTTATGTTTATAAAATGTTATAAACAAACTTCTCATTCTATCCTATGGGGAACAGGGAGCCTTGCAGTACTGAAAAATGAAATTTGCTGTAATTCACTATCAGGACATGCGACACACACCAGGGCATGTCCCACCTTTCACATACACTGCACCCTGCCCACATGGGTACCTTGGGCCTACCTTAGGGGTGGCTGACATGTAAGAAAACGGAAGGTTAGGGACTGGCAAGTGTGTGCACTGGCCAAATCGTCATGGCAGTTACAAAATGTGCGCAGACTCTTTAATGGCAGATCTGAGCTACCTTTTTAGTGCTACTCACGTGGGTGTTAGAATCAGTGCTTCAGGATCACTAGAAGCATTTGATTTACAGGCCATGGCACACTCAGTGCACTTTACTAGGGACTAACAAGTAAAGCAAATATCCAATCATGAAAACACCAATCCATAACACAATTTACACAGAGAGCATATGCATTTTAACACTGATTAGCAGTGGTAACGTGCCCAGAGACCTAAAACCAACACAAACAGGTCAGGAAAAAATAGGAGGAAGAAGCAAAAAATTTGGGGATAACCCTGCAAAAAAGGCCTTGTCCACCATTTTCTGAGGTGCCAGCTGAGCTTGAGTTCAAAATCCACAGCTGGGCACTTTGCAAAAAAAGGGTTAGTTTCACTGGAAAAATGTGGTGTGTCCAAGTTGCGGTTTGTGCCATTTCCTGTTATGGGCACTAAGCCTACGCACACAAGTGAGGTACAATTTCTATCAGGAGACTTTGGGAAATGCGGCGCGGGTTTGCTAGGTTTCCCTGGGTGCTGGCTGAGCTAAGGCTCGAAATACACAGATAGTCACTTAGCAAAAAAAGGGTCAGTTTTCACTGGAAAAATGTGGTGTGTCCACGTTGCGTTTTGGGCCATTTCATGTCTCAGGCACTAGGCCTACCCACAAAAGTGAGGTACCATTTTTATTGAGAGACTTTGAGAAAATCTGGGTGGGTGGACGTTTGTGGATCCATGCAGATTCCAGAACTTTCCATTACAGAAATGTGAAGAAAAATGTGTTTTATTTGACAAAGTTTGAGTTTGGACAAAAGAAACCAGTGAGAGCCACAAAAGTCACGCCATCCTGGATTCCCATGACTGTCTAGTTTTCAAAAATGTATAGGTTTGCTAGGTTTCCCTATGTGCCGACTGAGCTAGGGTTCAAAATCCACAGCTTGGCATTTTGCAAAAAGGGTCACTTTTCAATGGAAAATGGGATGTTTCCACGTTGTGTTTTGGGCCATTTTCTGTAGCGGGCGCAAGGCCAACCTACAAAATTGAGGTACCATTTTCATCAGGTAAGTTTGAGGAAGACGGGTGGGTAGGTATTAGTGGATCCAAGCACATTCATGAACTTTCCATCACGGAAATCTGGGGAACATTTGTTTTTTTACAAAGTTTGAGATTTGCAAGCAATTCTGAGTAACAGATCCTGGTAAGAGCCACACAAGTGACCCCATCCTGAATTCCCCTTGGTATCTAGTTTTCACAAATGTATAGGTTTACTAGGTTTCCATAGGTTACCGGCTGAGCTAGAGTTCAAAATCCACAGCTAGGCACTTTGCAAAAAAAAGGGTCAGTATTCGCTGTAAAAATTTGATGGGTCCACGTTGCGTTTTGTGCTGTTTCTTGTTGTGCACACTAGGCCTACCCACAAAAGTGAGGTACCATTTTTATCTGTAGCCTTTGGGGAATGCTGGGTGTGTGGAAGTTTGCAGATCCAAGCAGTTTCCAGAACTTTCCATCACAGAAATGTGAGGAAAATATGTTTTTTGACAAAGTTTGAGGTTTGCAAGGGATTCTGAGTGCCAAAACTTTTTGAGATCCACACGTCACCCCAACCTGGATTTCCCTGGGTGTCTAGTTTAATTTTTTTTACAGTTTTTCTAGGTTTCCCTAGGTGGCGGTTGAGCTAGGGTTCAAAATCCACAGCTAGGCACATTGCAAAAAAGGTTAGTTTTCACTGGAAAAATCAGATGTGTCCACCTTGCGTTTGGGCCGTTTCCTGCTGCCGGCACTAGGTCTACCCACACAATTGAGGTAGGATTTTTATTGGGAGACTTAGGGGAACACAGAATAGTAGAACAAGTGTTATTACCAATTGACTTTCTTTGCATTTAAAAAAAAAGTCATTTTGAAAAATGACCTGTAATTCCCATGCGTGTACACAATTTGAGATGTGCAAATAACCACTGCCTGTAAACTCTATATTTTGTTTCCATTTTGGAAATATATAGGTTTCCTTGGTACCTGTTTTTCAATCTTTATATTTTACCAAATGAATTGTTATATACCGGGTACACAAGGAAAAACCATTCCAATATGCTGTTGGCTCTGGGTTCCTCTGGTTCTTGGGGAACCTACAAGTCCTATATATCCCTACTACCAGAATGGTCCAGCAGATATAAAAGTGTATAGATTTAAAGAATATGTCATACTTAGAAAAAGTTACTTGTGAAAACTTTGGCATTAATAGCTGTTTTTTTCAACTCAATTTCATTATTTTTTATTTCCAACTGTTAGTTTCTATTAAAAAAAAAACTTGCAGGATCTACACAAATGAGCCCTTGCTGAATTCCAATGTGTGTCTACTTTACAGAAATGTATAGCTTTCTGGGATGCCTTATTAGTCTTACACCCATTTCTACCACTAACTGGAAGGGGGTTGAAAGCACAAAAAATTGCAAAAATAAGCTATGTCCCAGTAAAATGCCAAACTGTGTAGTAAATGTTGGTTATCTGACAAAAGTCTGCCTGTTCCTGAAAGCTGAGAAGATGGTGATTTCAGCACCACAATCACTTTGTTGATTCCATTTGCAGGGGGAAAAAAAGCGCTTTCTTCTGCAGCACCTTTTTCACATTTTAAAAACAAAACAAAATTGAGCTGTGTTTTGGCTTATTCCTGGGTCCGCTTTAGGGGAATCCACAAACACTGGGTACCTTTAAAATCCTCTGTATGTTGAAAGATAATGGTGCACATTTTGTGTGAATACCTTATGTGGACAAAAGGTGACAGGGGCCTAAGCGTGAACTACCCTAAATAGCCAAAAAAATAGGCTTAGCACAGGCGGTAAGGCCTAGCAGCAAAGGGGTTATTAAGCAGGCAAATTGGCTTTTTCCCTATACTCACAGAGACTTTAAAAATTGACCCAGTGGCACATTAAAAGCTGAACACCTTTTAGCCATGCAACAGGTCCAGCTAAGATTTTCATCAAAGATAGTACCTTGATAGGGAAAAGATCACACTTTCTCAGCTCAATAGACCTTGATATAGATTGTACAGTCTCTGACTCAATCAGGTTTTAGACCACTAAACTCTACAGAATCAGCACTTTTATATAACATGGAGACCCTCAAACTTGCTCTAGATGAAGGGAAAAATGCAGCACCCATTCTGTTAGATTTGTCAGCTGCTTTTGACATAATTTCTCATGAAATACTTTTATATCACCTCAAAGCATGCAGTATTTCCCATCTGGCCCTGGACTGGTTCAAATCATTCCTGACAGGCTGTCATCAAGTAGTCGCACTTGGTCAATATCAGTCAGCTGAAAAACTCCAGCATACAGGTGTCCCGCAGGGCACTATTTTAAGCCAAGTGCTGTTTAACATCTACATGGCCCCCCTGATAGTACTGATATCATCATTTAATATTGAAACCACCTCATATGCGGATGACACTCAATTAATTTTAGCATTGGACAAACACTCTGCCAATTCAGAAGAGAATTTCAAACCCTGTCTCATGGAGGTCTTTCACTGAATGAAACAAACCCACGTGAAGTACAGTACGCAAAAGTCAGAAATGATGCTCCTAGGCAAATCTAACACTTTCACCCCCAGTCGCTGGTGGCCGCCTGACTCCCCCCCCCACCTAACACGGTGGAGGTAGTCAATAACCGTGGGGTGATATTTGATTCCAGTTCAGCCTTTCATCCACAAGCGATATCAGTAGCTGGGAAGTGTTTTCAGATGATAAAATTTTTAAGACGTTTTTTGACCTTCCAGTCACAGCAAGAAAAACCATTACGCAGCCCTGGTCACCTCTAGATTAGACTATTGCAATAGCCTATATGTAGGTGCCAACGAGGATATCCTCAAAAGGCTCCAGACTGATCAACATGCAGCAGCCCACCTGGTGCTCAAATTGCCACAGGGCTCTTCAGCTTCTGCATCCTTAAAATCACTGAATTGGCTACCTGCCCATAAAAGAGTGCTATTTAAGATACTCATCACTTTTAGAGCTTTTAGGGCATCAGGACTTACATATTTAACAGCTAGATTCCCCACCTATGTCACCCCACGTCCTCTTAGATCATCATCAGCAATTCTACTAGCCCAAACAGTTCAGATGTAAAACAAAGGGTGGGAGATCAATAACAGTTTTAGGGAAACGCATGGAATACACTCCCCAATTATCTCTGTTTCACTCAATCAGAATCCTGTTTCAGAAAGTTATTGAACACTTGGATCTTCGGAGCTACGAATGCTCTCTGCCTCTCTCTTATCTAACTCTTCTATCACTTTGGGGCAGTAGCTCCCTCCTGAGCTTTCTTGTCTGTCTCTGCTTAGCGCCAAGATACTCCCGTGGAGAGATAGTCATAGTTGCACTTTATAAATGTTACTTACTACTACTACTAGCCTTCACAGTCTTCGGGCCAAGAAACAATAATAGAGGTTTTAGATTTGTTAGTTTCCAGGTAGAGGAAATCCATGGAGTCAACTAAAACTGTGGATGAGACTCTTCAGCCCATTGGAGGTTCTGGCCAGTCAGGGTGCATCATAAGCATAGAGTAATGCCAGCGCCATCTTACTCCTAATTTTGAGAACATCATTAGCTAGTCCTACTAAAGCTGCCTGTAGCTTGTTAGTGTACAGAGAATTGTTGCCAGGAAGCACCCCTGCCGGACTCCTCTCTGCAGGCTGAGGTAGCCAGAACATTCCCTCTTTTTCTCATATCTCACCCTGGCCTGGAGATTCAGGTGCAGCTCTCTCAAAAACTGTACTAATACCTTCTCCACACCCATATCTACCACAAGGTCCCAAAACTTGGATCGGTTGACACTATCCAAATGCACTAGACAGATCCCTGAATGCAAGGTTGAATGGCAAATCACTTAAGCAGGCTGTGCTCGCTCATTATGAGATGGAGGTTAATAAATTGTTCAATAGTCCCCAAGCCAGGACGGAATCCAATTTGGACCTCCAACAGGACATTAATCTCATTAATATAGAGTTCCAGTCTTTCAAGTGTAGTGCATCCCACAATGTTAACAGAGGCATCTAGAAGGGCAATATGATGATAGCAAGCTTGATTCTGTGTGTTCCCTTTTTTGAAAACTGGCACTATAATAACAGACCTCCAAGACTTTTGGAACCTACACTCACAAGCAGAATTGGAAAGATTTGTGAGTAAGGGGGCCCAGAAATTAATATTAGCCTTGTACAGGTTCATTGGAACACTGTCTGGGCCAGGAGCTTCATTTTTATTTGTAAACACAATTTTTATTGTTTTGATTGCATAAGAAACGAAATAATAGGCAGAACACCAGGAATACAGTCCCCTCATAGTCATCAACCCATGACAAAACATTCGTACGGTGGGGCCCCTCCTCCCTCAAAAGTTGCATAGAGTCAGTCTTCTAATGTCCATGTTATATCCCCTGAAAATCAGACAGTCGGAAGACTATATCCCTTAGACTTCCCCCCAATCTCGGCCCCAACTCCTACCCTCCCCCGCTACCCCCCAATCCCCCCTCCTCATCAATAAAACCAAACATCTCAACCCCCCTCCCCCCCAGGCGTGTCGGAGTACTACTATCTAGGGATGGGGCCGACCCCTCCAGGTCTATCCAGTAAAGAGACCAATGGAATCATGCAGACTGTGTCATCCTTTGTCACAGGAATGGGGCGGCAGTCGAGAATCTAGCTTCCTTTCAGACCTCAGGCTGTACTATTGCAAGCGTGTCACAGGGCTATGTGCAGGGGACTCCTCCTCCTCAGCAGCCGGAAGTGTGAGTTCTATGACTAATCTTTCCCAGGCTCTCCCCCACTCTAGTGCCTGTTCATTGCCTGTTCTAAGTGCCATTTGTAACCGGACTTCCCCTTCACAGCGGGCCCACATACAGAACTTAGTTTTCCATTTCTCTACACTGGGCCATTTATTCACCTTCCATTGGGCAGTTATAATTCTTTTCGCTAAGATCAACCCCAGGTCAAGAAACTTACTAGTAATTTTGTACTTTGAGGTGTGTGGAAACCAATGCAGAACGTTGTGTGCCATTGAGGATTGCAAGTCCCTTTCTGTAACCTCTCTTAATAGCTCCGTCACCCCCTGCCAAAAGGAGTCAAGTGCTGGACAGGACCATAACATGTGTTGGAAATCAAAAACCTCCGCCGGACACCGTAGACAGGCCGCTGCGTGGGTTGGGAAATGTTTATGTAGGCGGACTGGGGTCAGGTATGCCCTGTGTAGGATGTGGAAATGCACCAGCTGGAACCTAGCTGCGCGTCCCCTTCCAAGCCCTTTCCACGATTCCATTCCACGCCGTGTCAGGGATTTCCTTCTCTATATCCACTTCCCATTTAGTATTAAGGGCTAGCAGAGGGGCCAGAGCCTCCATGGTCATACGTTTGTATAGGCATGTGACAGCTTTGCTGGTCCCCGCAGCAACCACTACATATTGGCAACCCATAGCTGTCGGAGGCTCTGTCATGCCCAGTTTCCAATGCTTGCGAATCCCCGTAGTTAACGCAGCATGTACCAGAAAGTCACCCCTAGGTAGTTCAAAACGTTCTCTCAGAAGGTCAAATGGCATCAACAAGCCGTCTTCATATAAGTCGCCTATGGTCTCTAGACCCTGTTGTTCCCAGGCCTCCAAACTTTGCCATGTACCTCCTTGAGGGAGTGCCCAACAAATTTTCAGTGGGATCTCGGGTGCATAAGGGATCTTTACCCCCCCCCCCCCCCCCCCCCCTTTGCAGGTACCTATGCCAACTTTTCCGGGCAGGGCAAGGAGCTTCATTAGCTGAGTTATGCTGGATAGCTGCAATAACCTCTTCCAAGGAGAAGGACATTTCCATGGGAAAATTGAGTTGATCAGGAAATTACACACTATGGGCTTTTTCCTTCAGTGTGTAAATATGGTGGAAGTGGCTCACCCAGTCCTCTGGGGCAATATTGCAATCCAAGACTAGCTTGGGTGCATCTACCAGAGAATAATTATTGACCAGGATCCAAAAGACCCTGTAGTCTTTTAGATTACATGCTTCATCTAACTTGCCTCAGTGCATGTTTCTTACATAAGCTTTTCTCGTCTTCAAGTATTCTCTCCTACACTTGGCTATTTCCACTATATCTCTAGGGATTTTCTTTAAGGAAAGATATACTTTCCAAAATAACAGCCTACTGGCTTTGTCAAACCAGGAAGCTATACCTTTATCATCTCCACCAGTCTTCTTTGTGAGATTTGTACTTATAGCATCTCCAAGTGTCAGAAATGAATCAACTACAGGGCATTCGTCTATCTACAAGGAGAGGCATTAGAAAAATTGGTCTGGTTACCCGTCACTAATATGGCTAAATCAAGGCGGTATCAGAGTGCCTCCATACCAGTCTGCTGAGATTGTCTTTAACTTTTGTTAGGGTGTTACCCACCAAGGTGCCTGTTTGAGCCAACACAGGATAAATAATGGAGAGGTGGAGCGCATTATGGTCACCAAACACATTGGGAATTAAACCACCCACAACAATTCTAGTAGGCATATCTCTGTAAATAAAGCCATAATCAATAATGGAACACTGTCCTTTCCCAATGAATGAGACAGGTTTAGAGAAATCATGTTCAAGAAAATCTAAATCATTAGCAAAATTGTTACTAACTAGGATGGGGAAGAGTAAAATACCCCAGGTGACACAGTCCCAGCAAGTAGGTTGGCAGAACAGTTCAGAGAGTTGAGACTGAAAAAGGTCTAATGTAGCCCCCATCTTTGCATTAAAGTCTCCCGCAAATAGCAATTGGAAGCTCCCCCTAGAACAAAGAGGGATAGAAATCAGGGAATCGATACAGAAAGAGAGGGCATAAAATGTCTGTTATCCTTGGTCAAAAAGTCATCATTATCAAAATTTGCAACAAATAGCCCTCTTTTAAGTGCCCATTTTAAATGAGAAGCCTGCTACCAGTTTCAATACAGGTTATAGTATAGCCCAAGGAAACCTTAAACCAGGCTAATCAGGCTGCACTGGCCCACCCTAAAGATGACTGGAGGGCATGTTGAGCAAAAACTACATAGTTATATCAAAAAACATCCTCTACGGTCCAAGTCTCCAGCAGAAGGATGATATCAAATTGCTAGACCAAATCCAACCAGGCCTGGGGCCCTACCTTAAGCCTTAAACCCCGCTATATTCCAACTAAGCAAGCTAAGATGGCACTGTCCAGTGTAAACTTTGTTAGAATATGGAGTACCATAGACACCCCTGTAACGGGCTGGGCAAGGGCACAGGGGCTAGCCTGTTACCTGATAGCTCTGTTGGGGACTGGATTGTACTCTGTGGTGAGGCATGGGGTAAGGGGACTGGTGGCATGCAAATACTGTGACCCAGATCAGAAAGTCAACCCACCCCGGACAGGGTGGAGAATGGTTCAAGCGATTAGAAACAGTAAGCTCAGGGGACTGCACCACGCTGTCTGAGCTACCGGGCACCTCAACAGTTGAGTCACATTGCTATAAAAATAAGAAAGGAGCAAAAGCTGGTCAACAGTTCCAAAGGTTTCAAGAGTTCCAGTGGTAGGTTTGCAGCTGCTAGCTGGAGTGGTGGTAGATATATTTGGGTGGACGGCAGCTGAATCGGGGCAAGCATGGCTAACTTGCCTCGCCAGCCCAGGGCAATACTCACACCTTGACTTGCTCCTTTAACTTCCATAATTCTAGACGGGGGAGATTTAATAGATGCCAGCCTAGAGATACCTGGGTCTAACTTGGCACTCAGGATGGCATCAAGCTCTTCCTTGAACAACTTGACCACATGGCTCGTACCTTTTCGGGTTAGGACCTCGCATTGTGGATCAGAATTCATCTGGATAGATTTCCCTATAGTAGTAGCTGTCCTCCTCCTACGTTTCCTCACAGAGCCTTGATCTGCTGGGCATCTGTGTCAAATCTTACGCTGGGTCGGTAAGGAGACATAATATCGAAAATAAAATATCGATATGACATTATATCGAAGTAAAATTATCGATGTAAAGAAATATCGGAAGTATAGTTATCGACAGCAAAAATATCGAATTAAGTATGAGTGTATAAATATCGTAAGTAAAAATATCGAAGTCAAAATATCGATGTGTAAAAATATCGTAAAAGTTTAAAAATATTGTTATTTTACTATTATTAAAAAGTGTATTTTTCAGTTTTATAGTTTATAATTTTGTTATAAATTTGCTATAGTAATGTGTATGTACAATAAATCTTGTTTGTTATGTTAAAAAAAAGTTATATATTTTTAGGAGCGGGATGTTGGGTTTATAGGGGATAAGGGTGGGGAGTGTTTTAAAAATGTATATATTATAGTGTTTAAAAATTTAAATATTACTAAAAATAAAACTTTTTAATCAAAATGTAATTTGTATTTAACAAAATTCAAATTTTAAAAAAAATTATCATATATATTTTTAAGAGCGGGATGTTGGGTTTATGGTGGATAAGGGTGGGGAGTATTTAAAAAAAGGATATTTTAAAAATTATTAAATTTAAAAATAAAAAATAATTATTTTTAAAAAAGTTTTTTATTAAAATTAAAAAATAATTAAACTTTATGTAAAAAAATTATATATTTTAGAAGCGGGATGTTGGGTTTATAGGGGATAAGGGTGGGGAGTGTATTAAATATTTTTATATAATATTTGTAACATTTTTTTTTTTTTCTTTGTCCTCATATCCACCATGGTTTAAGAAAGCCATTTAGAATAAGCATTAGACCAGTTTACACAGTATTATAACTGTGAGGGATCATCTCGATCGAATGGGCGGCCACAAATCCTGCAACTGTCACAGCTTGATATTCTATGGGGTGGCAGAGTGGGCTAAAGAACGGCGATGGATTCAACCCAGATCTTTTGACTGGGTGTGAGTGTTTGATTGATTCAGATGCTCCGTCCATCACCACCCCCTTTTGTTCCGCTTTGGGCCGCCATAAGTGTGGCAGGGTATGCTCAGACGTGAGTCCCTTGCTCACTTTGCCACTGGATTCAAGCAAGCCGGGCTGAAGACGGCTGGAATGCCAGAAACCGGTCCTCTGAAGCTTGTTTCCGGTCCAGGGAAGACATGGCTTGGCAGTTCGGGCTGGACTGTTCCCATGAGGCACAGGGTCAGACTGATTTGCATATAGCCATGTCTGAACTGGGGTGGCAGAGTGGGCTAAAGAACGGCAATGGATTCAACCCAGATCTTTTGACTGGGTGTGAGTGTTTGATTGATTCAGATGCTCCGTCCATCACCACCCCCTTTTGTTCCGCTTTTGGCCGCCATAAGTGTGGCAGGGTATGCTCAGTTGTGAGTCCCTTGCTCACTTTGCCACTGGATTCAAGCAAGCCGGGCTGAAGACGGCTGGAATGCCAGAAACCGGTCCTCTGAAGCTTGTTTCCGGTCCAGGGAAGACATGGCTTGGCAGTTCGGGCTGGACTGTTCCCATGAGGCACAGGGTCAGACTGATTTGCATATAGCCATGTCTGAACTGGGGTGGCAGAGTGGGCTAAAGAACGGCGATGGATTCAACCCAGATCTTTTGACTGGGTGTGAGTGTTTGATTGATTCAGATGCTCCGTCCATCACCACCCCCTTTTGTTCCGCTTTTGGCCGCCATAAGTGTGGCAGGGTATGCTCAGACGTGAGTCCCTTGCTCACTTTGCCACTGGATTCAAGCAAGCCGGGCTGAAGACGGCTGGAATGCCAGAAACCGGTCCTCTGAAGCTTGTTTCCGGTCCAGGGAAGACATGGCTTGGCAGTTCGGGCTGGACTGTTCCCATGAGGCACAGGGTCAGACTGATTTGCATATAGCCATGTCTGAACTGGGGTGGCAGAGTGGGCTAAAGAACGGCAATGGATTCAACCCAGATCTTTTGACTGGGTGTGAGTGTTTGATTGATTCAGATGCTCCGTCCATCACCACCCCCTTTTGTTCCGCTTTTGGCCGCCATAAGTGTGGCAGGGTATGCTCAGACGTGAGTCCCTTGCTCACTTTGCCACTGGATTCAAGCAAGCCGGGCTGAAGACGGCTGGAATGCCAGAAACCGGTCCTCTGAAGCTTGTTTCCGGTCCAGGGAAGACATGGCTTGGCAGTTCGGGCTGGACTGTTCCCATGAGGCACAGGGTCAGACTGATTTGCATATAGCCATGTCTGAACTGGGGTGGCAGAGTGGGCTAAAGAACGGCGATGGATTCAACCCAGATCTTTTGACTGGGTGTGAGTGTTTGATTGATTCAGATGCTCCGTCCATCACCACCCCCTTTTGTTCCGCTTTTGGCCGCCATAAGTGTGGCAGGGTATGCTCAGACGTGAGTCCCTTGCTCACTTTGCCACTGGATTCAAGCAAGCCGGGCTGAAGACGGCTGGAATGCCAGAAACCGGTCCTCTGAAGCTTGTTTCCGGTCCAGGGAAGACATGGCTTGGCAGTTCGGGCTGGACTGTTCCCATGAGGCACAGGGTCAGACTGATTTGCATATAGCCATGTCTGAACTGGGGTGGCAGAGTGGGCTAAAGAACGGCGATGGATTCAACCCAGATCTTTTGACTGGGTGTGAGTGTTTGATTGATTCAGATGCTCCGTCCATCACCACCCCCTTTTGTTCCGCTTCTGATATTCTATTAGGCTACCAGTGGGGAGGCCTACTACTGGGCCTAAGCCGGGGTGTGACTGGACAAGATTTGGATTGGCACCATAGTAGTATAATCATTGGACCCGGGGAAAAACAAAAAAAAAAAAACAACCCGGATCTTTATTGTGACCATACAATCGAATGCCAAAAGGTCTTTTTGCTTTGGTTTCCTGATCTGGCTAGATCCATACGTGCAGTCTGTAATGTTGATGTCAGCCAGTCCCCATGGGAAGGGGGGATAGGATCCTTCCATCTCCTGCAGATCTCTCTTCTTACCAGAAGGATCGTGTAGAAGACCAGGTTTCTAGCTATATTTTGAGTTGTCCTCAGAACTCCAAAGATCACTAATGGTAAGTCTATAATAATTGGGGTACCTAATGATGCCGTAAGAGTGTTACCTATGGTCTCCCAATAAGATGCTATACGGGGACACTCAAAAAACATATGGATATCTGAAGCTGCAATCAGCCCACACCTTGCACATGCCGCTGAGGTTCCTGAGGTAAATTTAGATAATCTTTAGGGGGAGTAATACGCCCTGTGGAGGGTAAAAAGATGGTTTCTACGAAGCCATGAGGGTTTCACCATATTTTTTAAAAACTCGAATGAGGTGGACCAGAGTTCTTGTACGTCCTGAGTCAAAATTAGATCACCCCAAAGTTGGGTTGGTAACCTAAATTCCCCATCAGATTCATCTAGAAGGAGTCTATACCATTGTGAAATCTCATGTTTGGTTGAAGGGGTACCAACCAAATTTGTTATTAGTTGACTATGCCCTCCGAGTGGAAACTTGTTGCGTTTTAATTGTGGATCGTTGTATGCCTGTGTCCAACTTCTGATTTGTATGTATTTAAACCTCGAAAAGGTTGGACCTATTTTATTCTGTAAATACTCCCAGGAGAGCAGGCCCCCCTCATAAAAGAGATCCCCCCATATTTGTAACATTTTTAAAATAATAAATTTAATGATTTAAAAAAATAATACATTTCAATATTAAATTTTAAAATATAAAAAAAAAAGTGTTATTAAATTTTAGGAGTGTGAAGTTAGTTTAATAGAGGAATAGGGTGGGGATGTGTCAAATATATAATATTTAAATAAAAAAAAATAATTTTAAAATTTGAATTAAAATTTCCCAAAAAATATAAAAACAAATTTTAATTGCAAAATATTTTAAAATAAAATTGTAAATGTTATTTTTTTTTTAATTTCAAAAATATTTTGTTAAACTATTGACATTTTAATATCTCAAATTAATGTAGACTAGAGTGGGAATAGTAATTTATATTTAATTAGTGTCCTGCATCTTTCCCAAATTAATGTACACTGGAGTGGGAATAGTACAATATATTTAATTAGTGTCCAGCAACTACCACACATTAATATAGACTGGAGTGGGAATAGTAAATTATCCTTAATTAGTGTCCAACACCTACCACAAATTAATGTAGAATGGAGTGGGAATAGTAAATTATATTTAATTAGTGTCCAGCACCTACCCCCAATTATTGTAGACTGGAGTGGGAATAGTAAATTATATTTAATTAGTGTCCAGCACCTACCCCAAATTAATGTAGACTGGAGTGGGAATAGTAAATTATATTTAATTAGTGTCCAGCACCTACCCTAAATTAATGTAGACTGGAGTGGGAATAGTAAATTATCTTTAATTAGTCTCCAGCACCTACCCCAAATTAATGTAGATTGGAGTTGGATTAGTAAATTAGATTTAATTAGTGTCCAGCACCTACCCAAAATTAATGTAGACTGGAGTGGGAATAGTAAATTATATTTGATTAGTGTCCAGCACCTACCCTAAATTAATGTAGACTGGAGTGGGAATAGTAAATTATATTTAATTAGTGTCCAGCACCTACCCCAAATAATTGTAGACTGGAGTGGGAATAGTACATTATATTTAATTAGTGTCCAGCACCTACTCCAAATTAATGTAAATTGGAGTGGGAATAGTATATTAAATTTAATTAGTGTGCAGCACCTACCCCAAATTAATGTAGACCGGACTTGGAATATCACATTATTATTAATTAGTGTCCAGCTCCTACCCCAAACTAATGTAGACTGGAGTGGGAATAGTAAATTAAATTTAATTAGTGTCCAGCACCTACCCTAAATTAAAGTAGACTGGAGTGGGAATAGTAAATTATATTTAATTAGTGTCCAGCACCTACCCCAAATTAATGTAAATTGGAGTGGGAATAGTAAATTAAATTTAATTAGTATCCAGCACCACCCCAAATTAATGTAGACTGGAGTGGGAATAGTGAATTATATTTAATTAGTGTCCAGCACCTATTCCAAATTAATGTAGACTGGAGTTGGAATAGTAAATTATATTTAATTAGTGTCCAGCACCTACCCAAAATTAATGTACACTGGAGTGGGAATAGTAAATTATATTTAATTACTGTCCAGCACCTACCCCAAATTAATGTAGACTGGAATGGGAACAGTAAATTATAATTAATTAGTGTCCAGCACCTACCCCAAATTAATGTTGACTGGAGTGGGAATAGTAAATTAAATTTAATTAGTGTCCAGCACTTACCCCAAATTAATGTAAATTGGAGTGGGATTAGTAAATTAAATTTAATTAGTGTCCAGCACCACCCCAAATCAATGTAGACTGGAGTGGGAATAGTAAATTATATTTAATTAGCTTCTAGCACCTATTCCAAATTAATGTAGACTGGAGTTGGAATAGTAAATTATATTTAATTAATGTTTAGCACCTTCCCAAAATTGATGTACACTGGAGTGGGAATAGTAAATTATATTTAATTATTTTCCAGCACCTACCCCAAATTAATGTAGACTGGAATGGGAATAGTAAATTATATTTATTTAGTGTCCTGCACCTACCCCAAAATAATGTAGACTGGAGTTGGAATAGTAAATTATAATTAATTAGTGTCCAGCACCTACCCCAAATTAATGTAGACTGGCGTGGGAATAGTAAATAAAATGTAATTAGCGTCCAGCACCTACCCTAAATTAAAGTAGACTGGAGTGGGAATAGTAAATTATATTTAATTAGTATCCAGCACCTACCCCAAATTAATGTAAATTGGAGTGGGAATAGTAAATTAAATTAAATTAGTTTCCAGCACCTACCCCAAATTAATGTAGACTGGAGTTGGAATAGTAAATTATATTTAATTAGTGTCCAGCACCTACCCCAAATTAATGTAGACTGGAGTGGGAATAGTAAATTATATTTAATTAGTGTCCAGCACCTACCACAAATTAATGTAGACTGGAGTGGGAATAGTAAATTATATTTAATTAGTGTCCAGCACCTACCCCAAATTAATGTAGACAGGAGTTGGAATAGTAAATTATATTTAATTAGTGTCCAGCACCTACCCCAAATTAATGTAGACTGGAGTGGGAATAGTAAATTATATTTAATTAGTGTCCAGCACCTACCCCAAATTAATGTAGACTGGAGTGGGAATAGTAAATTATATTTAAGTAGTGTCCAAGACCTACCTCAAATTAATGTAGACTGGAGTTGGAATAGTAAATTATATTTAATTAGTGTCCAGCACCTACCACAAATTAATGTAGACTGGAGTTGGAATAGTAAATTATATTTAATTAGTGTCCAGCACCTACCCTAAATTAATGTAGACTGGAGTGGGAATAGTTAATTATCTTTAATTAGTGTCCAGCACCTACCCCAAATTAATGTAGACTGGAGTTGGAATAGTAAATTAGATTTAATTAGTGTCCAGCACCTACCCAAAATTAATGTAGACTGGAGTGGGAATAGTTAATTACATTTAATTAGTGTCCAGCACCTACCCAAAATTAATGTAGACTGGAGTGGGAATAGTAAATTATATTTAATTAGTATCCAGCACCTACCCCAAAATAATGTAGACTGGAGGGGGAGTAGTAAATTATATTTAATTAGTGTCCAGCACCTACCCCAAATTAATGTAGACTGGAGTGGGAATAGTAAATTATATTTAATTAGTATCCAGCACCTACCCCAAAATAATGTAGACTGGAGGGGGAGTAGTAAATTATATTTAATTAGTGTCCAGCACCTACCCCAAATTAATGTACATTGGAGTGGGAATAGTAAATAAAAATTAATTAGTGTCCAGCACCTACCCCAAATTAATGTACATTGGAGTGGGAATAGTAAATAAAATTTAATTAGTGTCCAGCACCTACTCTAAATTAATGTAGACTGGAGTGGGAATAGTAAATTATATTAAATTAGTGTGCAGCACTTACCCCAAATTAATGTTGAGTGGGAATAGTAAATCAGTGTAGAATGAAATGTGAATACAAAAATAATAATTTCAATTAAAATATTCAATATACTTTGTGTGTTGTTGAAAAAGTAAAATATTTTATTAACATCACAAAAAAAATATAAAACATTGGTATGACATTTTATTTTTAAACAAACATGTTTATTTATATATTTGTACAAAAAAGTAATTTTTTATGTGACATTTCAATAACATTTAGAAAAATTTTATGTTTCATAGAAAACATTTTTATTATACATAAGTATTGTTAGAACTAAATAAAAGATATTGTTGCAAGGTCCTGGTCTCCTATTGGTTGTAGATGCTAGGGCTAGTGTTGTGATTGGATAGTGTTAGGGTTAGGGTTCACATTGGCTGAAGGGGTCACCTGATTACTAGGGCTACAAAAAAGGCCAGGCTTAGGGCGTTTCAGCCCGGGCGTCGAGGCTAAGGGCAAAGAGGGCAAGGGCAGTTGCCTGTTTGAGCCTGTTCGAGACTGGTCGGGACTAGGGCCAGAAATGCTGCCCTTTTTCTCATTTAGCAATACCCAGCCCACACCATCAACAACCACAGAGCAATACACTCACACCAAATATACACCACGCACAACACTATGCACAGATTGATGTACCAGCCTGCACTACAAACCCAACCAAACCACATCTACACACCCTACTATCCCAACTACCACACATATCCATCATTACCCACAAACAGTACACAACTCTATCCTCTACCACTAACCAATACACTCATCACTAACACAACGCCAATCAACACCATAAATAACTACATCCCACTCAGACACACTCTCCCAGCTATAATTACACCTAACAGTCCACTTTTTATCACTAACAAATATATAATGATTCTTCCATCAGTTGTCCAACAAACACCCTCCTCTCCTTTCTACCATAATAATACTAACACACAACACACACACTGCACACCACCACACTTTGTAACTCTTGAAACAAACCAGTCTAAGATAAACACTCTCACCTCTACTTCATTCCCTCATACACACAACATACACTTTACAAATAAACACATCACCACCCCCTCTACGTCACACCCTCCTCTCACAAACAATACTACACGACCAAATCAGGTGCATGAAACATATACATCAGCACCCCTTTTCACCACACCTCAAAAGCAAAACATATCACACACACCAGCACAACAAGATCTTCAGAGCGCAACACCTCATAATACTTACCATCACAAAATACATACATATACCCACCTTTCAAAGCACACAAAGGAACAAACTCCAATGCCAAGCTTTCACTCTTCCACCCCACCTAACACAGATACAGCAATGCAGCACCTCTCTTCTAACCGCCTCTCATCCATTGGACAATTTAAAACATTACGACATGACCCACATGCTGCACCACCTCCCCTGACTCATACACCCTCCGCCTTCAACATACGCAAAAAATATAAGCAACATGCCACACCTCACAACTTTGCTTCCCCAAGTCTACCGCACAACAATGTTACACCACAAAAGCAACAGAGCACTCCAACTCATTCTCAAACACCATCTCCAACACATACACATGCAGACCCATCAAAATGCCTTCTTAGCATGCTGGATGAGGAACACGATACAGAACAGCTACACGATTGCTATCCTAATACAGCTAATACCAGCACTAAAAACACACCTGCTAAACACCCACACAATACCAATCACTCTTCTACAAAACAAAGTCCCACTATCACCAAAGGCCACTATCTACACTGTCTACTAATAAATGCTCGATCCCTCTCTAAAAACAAGCATCACATCTACGACCTTCTCACCGATGCAAAACCAGACATACTATTCATAACCGAATCATGGTTGGGAGAGGAAATGGCTCCAGTCCTGCATGAAGCCATTCCTCTAGGCTATCAAATAATCACCCAAAATCGTATAGCCAAAAAAGGAGGTGGTCTAGCTGTTGTATTCAGGCAAACAATACATATCACTAAAGTTGACAACATCTCCATAAAGAATTGTGAGGCTCTTCTAACAAGATGCAATCCTACACCGTCTTCCACCTGTAATTTCCTGCTCCTTTACAGACCTCCACCTAGCAAGGCAACATTCCCAGACGCACTTCTAGACACAGTTTCAAATCTGATAACAATACACTCCAACCTGTGCATTCTGGGCGACCTTAACATTTGGTTTGATAAAACCAATATGACCCATCCAAAAACAATAATCACTGGCCTAGACGCATTGAACCTACATCAGATTGTCCCCAATCCGACACACATCGCTGGACATATCCTAGATGTCATTTTTGCTAATACTGAACTAGTTACCTTTCAAACGATAACCCCAGTCACATGGTCAGACCACCACTTGCTTGCTTTCCAACATAAAACAACACTAAGCGACTCAACTAAAACTACCTTACATCCATCCACCTATCGGCCGTGGAACAAACTCAATTTTGAACACTTGGAAACACAACTAACATCCAGTATAAATCTGGAAACCATAAATTCTGTTCAGAATCTATATGAGTGGCTACATGAAGCATTTGACATCCTGATACCACTCAAAACCACACAACAGAACAAAAGGAAAAAAGCGCCTTGGAGAAACATAGAAATAAAAAACATAAAACAACAAATTAGAAAGCTGCAACGCACCTGGCTCAAAACAAATGCCAAACAAGACAAACTTAACCTACAAAAAATTAACAGATTATATAAGTCTGCTATCAAAAAAGCTAAGAAAAAGTACTATTCAGACAGAATTCAAAACGCTAAATGTGCAAATAAAGAATTCTATAAAATACTCAATGAATTTCGAAAACCAAATTGCCTAGAAGGAACTCATCCTGTTACTCAAGATTTCACAGACAAACTGGCAAATCATTACAAGGACAAAGCAGACACGCTGGACTCGTACTTACAACAGAAACAAAGCACCAGCACCAACCCTTGTACAAAACAACTATCCAAGAATGCTCTAATCAAGCCTCTCCGTTCCTTCCAACACATCTCACACGATAAATTTATGGACCTGGTCAAAGCAAGCAGGCCTGCCGGCAGCCCTTCTGACCCCTGTCCGCCACAAACTTTCAAGACAATTCTTTTAACAACCTCTGCTGCCATTCCAGTAAGAAGAATCATCAACGATTCCTTAACTACTGGAATATTTCCGGAAGAACTCAAAAAGTCATACATACGCCCTTTACTGAAGAAAACAAACTTGGACCCGCTGAACCCCGACAACTACAGACCCATTACAAATGGACCTTTCCTGGGCAAACTGATAGAAAGAGCAGCGTTCGCCCAGATGTCACAATTCATTGAAGAAAATGACATACTTTCAGATTTCCAAACAGGATTCCGTCCGGGAAGAGGCACTGAATCTTCCCTCCTTGCCATCTGGGATGACCTAAAGAATACAGTTGACCGCAACGGGGTTGCTGCGCTACTCCTCTTGGACCTCTCTGCTGCCTTTGACACGGTTGACCATGACACTCTGAAACAAAGACTTTATGAAGCCGGCATAGAGGGAACTGCTCTAGACTGGATCACGTCCTACCTTCGAAACAGAACTAATGTCATCCACACCCCACCTTTCTCGTCCAACCCGTACGCCACAAAAGCAGGGGTCCCTCAAGGTTCTATCATCTCGCCCATGCTTTTCAACATCTACATGAAGTCTTTACCAATACTGATCAATAAATTTCACCTCACGTGCTACAACTATGCAGATGACACGCAAATACTCCTTCAACTGGAATGCCCCAAAGACATTGGAAAATCACCAATTTTCAGCTGTCTCAGAGCCGTGGATCAGTGGATGACTTGGAGCCATATCAAATTGAATGCTTCAAAAACTGAAATACTCACGTGTGGCGATTGGAAAAATTACAACCCGCTTGCCGCATGGCCTGATGAACTGGGATCACTGCCTAAAGTATCGAAGGAAGTAAGAAACCTCGGAATGACCATGGGCTCCAAGCTGTCGATGAATGTCCAAGTAAATAAACTAGCAAGATAAAGTTTTGCTACTATAAAAACGCTGAGACGAATTTTCCCTCATTTGGGATTTCCACACAAGGTCCAAGCTACCATCTCCCTTGTTCTATCCAAACTCGATTACGCCAATAGCCTCTACCACGGATCACCTTTAGCGACCATGAAAAGACTACAACGGATTCAGAACTCGGCTGCCAGACTACTCTTACATATCAAACCACAAGACCACATCTCCCCTGCCTTGAAATCCCTGCATTGGTTACCGGTTGCCAGAAGATCCACGTTCAAGCTGCTTTGTATTACCCACAAAGCAATACATGGAATAGGACCACTCTTCATCAGGAATAAAATCACCAAACACATTCAACAAAGGAACCTGCGCTCTAAAGGAGCATCTCGCCTCAAAATCCCACCATACAAGAAAAAAACAATGGGTGGCACATCCTTCTCTGTTCAAGCAGCCAAATTATGGAACTCTTAACCCCCCAACATAAGATCCACCGACAACCACCTTGTCTTCAGAAAACTACTCAAGATCTGGCTCTTCCCCACATAAGCACCATACGGAAATAGAAATTTACAGCATATCCCTCTGTATATAAGCATTTGTTTTCACTATAGATATGTACCTATCTTTGTGTATTACTTTATAAAACATGTAAAACAATTATGTTGTTAAGAGAAGAAAAAAAAAAATAATAATCATCATCATCAATAAATAAAAATCATTTTTGGTCTACATGTACATACTTCCATTGTACATCTATGTACCTTCCATGTACTTGGATCTGTGTGTCTGTTACTTTTCTCCTGAAAAAGCATATCCAATGCACTACCCTATCTTTCATCCTGTGCCTCTATCAATATATTTAATCTAAATATACTTACTTTTTTATGTATCTATATACTTTTAATGTACTTATGGATCTATATACTTATCTCTTTCTTCTAATTTAGCATTTCCAATGCACTAGCCTATTTCTCAGCCTATACCTCACTCATATCTTCTACCCCAACCTTCTGACTCCTCTTAAACTTCTTTCTACTACTCCTTCTAATGCAACACCCTATCTCTCATCCTATAGATCTATCAACATATCATCTACATCCACTCTCTCATTTAGCCCAAACCCCACACCACTACTATGATCGCCAAAATAACCTTTTCTAGACTCTCTCCTGCTCTACACCTCCTTGCATCATCTGACACCTCTTTTTTACAAACTCTCCCCTCTGACCCCTTCCCTCCAAAACTCCTTTTTACTCATCCAAAAGCTTCTTCCTACTGCTAAGACTTTAAAAAAAAAATCCTTCACTCTTTTATCCCTCCACTATTCTTTTTCAATAAAAATTAACAGACTAACATGTTTCACTTCTCAAATTCCATATTCCATATTCAACTATACTAATATACTGCCCAAATAACTGAATAACATATCTACTACTCAAATTACTTCATATTTATACTATACTAATTTTCAACACTAACCCTTTATGGGTTCCGGAGTGGCGTGCTACTCGCCAGAAAAGCGCTTCAACGCCCATCAGGGGTAACAAGTGCTATATGAATGCAAATCTTTCTTCCCCTTTTATTCATCCGCTATCCTTCTCACTCCAAGTAACAGACTAATATCCACCACTGAAATTACCTCATATTTCACCATATCAATTCACCACTAATCCTCTATACGCTCCCTGAATAGCATGCATCAACAAGCGAGCGATAAATAAATACAAACCTTTGTCCTACTCTATCCTTCTGCTATCATTCCAAATCCAAATAACTGATTAACCTATCCACCACTTAAAATGTACTTGCATGTTTCACTATACTAATTCAACACTAATTGCTCTGTGGGTCCCGGAGTAGCGTGCTACCCGCCGAAAAAGCGCTTCGACGCCTCATCAGGGGTAGTAAGCGCTATATAAATGCAATTACAATACAATACAATACAATATTGTTTGTATATAAAAAAATTCTATTAATATTAATATGCAAATATTAATATTACATTTTTAAAGAAAGATTTAAAATGAAGAAAATATAATATTACAGGTTTTTTATATATATTTTGAAAAACATTTTTGTCACATTTTAAAATGTATTTCCAGTTTTATAAATTATAATAATAAATATTATATATTGTATAATATTTATTTTTATAATTTTACAAATTTTGTACATTTTGGTAAGTATTCTAATACAAATTATAAAAAACAAGTTTTTTCATTGTAATCATTTCTTTATATAATTATGTCATTATTTTTGGATTTTACATAATAACTGTGATTTCTATCATTTTATGTAGTTTTGGGTCTTTTATTTTGTAACCGCTTTAGGTCGTTTTGTGTCATTTGGGAGAAGTACAGCTTGCCGTTGGGAATCACTTCACGTCTCTGAAGGTAAGGTTTGTTTTACATGTTTTAAGTGTGTTTTTATTAATTTTGAGAGAAGTATGCTAGTATTTAGTGTTGTTAGAAGTAAGTTTGTTATATTAGCTATTATGATAAGTTGGATTTGCGGATGTTGATTTAACGTAATTTTTAGTGTTAGATCCGCTTGTGTGTGGAGTACTGTTTCGATATTTAAATGTAATAATAGAAATATTATGTTAGTAATATTGTTGGTAGGACTTCATGTGTTATTTGATGTGGGTGGGAATGTTTGTTTTATGTTTATCTCTTGCAGGAGTTCGTGATGTCGGAAGGAAGCGCTTTTTTTTTAAGAAGTGTTTGTTAGTTTTATTAGCTAATGGTGTTTAGACACTTCTTCTAATTTTTCGGTTTTCCTGTAGCGTTTATTCTATATTTTCTAATTTTTCGGGTTTTGTATGGTATTTCGAACGACCTTCGTGGAATGGATTTATCTGTTTTGAGAAATTGTTATTCTTTCATTTTTTTGGGGGTAACTTTTTTTTGAAACTGAATTGTTATGGCAGAAATGGATTCTACAGCATTTGGAATATGTTTGGTAAGCTGTTTCCTTTTTTACTTATTGTGGGTGGGTAATGTTATTATGATTATTGTTTTCTTTTATTTATTTCAAAGATTATTAATGTGTGTATATATATTTAAAATAAAAATATATATTGCATACATTAATTATTTTTGGAAATAAAATGTATGATTGTTATTGTATTGTAATTTTTGATATTTAAAAAGGAATTGATTGTGGCTTACATTACTTTACAGTAGTGTTTTGGCTATTATATTGAGGTATTCTATGCCTCTTGTGCTAGGGTACAGCTTTACTTGTTGCTCTAGGTATTTCTGCATTTGCTTTGTTTGTTTGGATGTTTTTGGAGTTAGTTCAGTAATGGATTGCTCCATTCTGAATTACTGATAACTTTGTTCTTTCTGGAGGCATTTGATAAATTTTTCGAACGTTGGTTAAGTTCTGCCTGTTGATTGGAGGAAGGCATTGTGCCAACCTTCCACCTCGTTGTTAGTTTTTGATTCGCCATTTACGGTGCTTCTGTAAACGTTCCACCAGGGTATTAAGAATTTTGGATTTCTCCTGTGGCCAGATCTATGGAGTCTACCTATCCAAGTATCCTCAAAGTAATCTAACAGAGGACTTAGTTTTTCTTCGTTTTCTTTGTAAAATGGGCTGTCTATCAAAAGGTTGTAGTGTTCGGATACATCTGTTTCAAGAACGTAAGCTAGTGCTATCAGTTTTTTTATTTGATATGCAAAAGATGAGCTTGTTGCATATTCTATGCTTAGCGTTGTTTTTTTGTAAATGCCTCCAAAGACACTGATTAAAATGATAATAGCAGCCTTGGATACAGGTATGGGGGTGTATTTTTAATATACTTGAGAGCATTGCTTGTTCAAAATCCAGTTTTATTTTTTCAGGGGAATAGTCATTTGTTTTTTGTTTGATAATGTTTATTAACTCCATATATGTGGCATTGGTTTTATTTGGAAGCAGTGCATACAGCAGAGGTATATTACAGTTTTGATATAAGCCATGTATTGCGTAAAGTTGGTAGAAAGGTCTAGGACAGATGTTAAAAGTACCGTCCATCATCCAATAATGGCATTGTTGGAGTTTTATTAGGTTTAAGGCTGTACCAAAGATTATCAGTCTTTTCTCGTTGTTTTCATTGTTGTAACTTATAAAAGGTCTTTTGTTTAAAGTTATAGTTTGGTCAGAAGTCAAAATTATATCGCTATATGTTTGAGGAGGTGGAGTGGTAGTGGTAGTAGTTATTTTGGTATGTGATATTGTTCTTTTGAGAGAAATTATATTAGGCATTTGGGTAGTGGCTGTTTTAGGGATTTGGGGTATTTGTTCTTTTAAGATTAGGCTTGTTGGTTTTTGGGAACCTGTACTTGCTTCTTTTATGTTTTCTAATGCTGTTCTAACCTCTATCTCTGTTACATTTGGTGGGTGGTTGTGTTCCCTAGTGTAAAGGACAGTTGCTTCTCTAGTAGTTGCTCTTCCACAGCATTTGTTGGAGTAATATTTGCAACATTTCCAATTCACTTTCATTCCAAATTGTTTCTCTTGGGTATAAGTGTAACCCATATAGCAGAGTAATAGTTTCCCTTTTTGGCTGGTAACAAATTCTGCTCCTTCTGTCATTTTGTTCTTTGCTAATCTATAAGAAATATATGTTATAGTTATTTTAATTATAGTTATAAGTATTTAAAGGAGTAATTATAATTATTTATATTGTGCATGCTTACCTTTGGTAGAATTGTAGTCTGTGATTTTGATGTTCTTTACTCTTGTAGTTGTGGTTTGTATTTTCAGATTTGTCTTTATCTGGTGAAGCAAAAAGAATTATTTGTGTTAATAGTTCAGTTACTTATTTTTGGGTTGCTTCTACGTGTTTAGCCATGGGTTTTAGCTTATACTTATTTTAGCTTTTAGAAAAATATTTGGATATACTTACTTTGTTGTTTGTATCTTTGTTTGTTGATATCAGTTCTTTGGTGTTTGTTGGTAGAGTATGTTGTAGTGGTGCCTGAAACAAAATAAAATATGCATTAGTTATCAAATAATGTTCGTAATTTTTATGTTTTTGGCAGTTAGTTTTAGTCACTTTTTTATTGACTTACTTTTTATTGATTGCAGTTTATGTAGAGTTTTAATGTTCTTGTAGGTGTAGTCGATTGTATCCAATTTTCAGTTGAGTCCTGTATCTTCTTTGGTTTCATTGTCTGTAAAAAAAAAAGATTTACTTATGTTCAATGTTTAGAAAAACTTTTTAGGTTGCAGTCATGTTTAATGCTTTAAGTTTAATGCTTAATTTATTTAAATTAGTTAGACAAATACAGGAACATGCTTACTTTGTAACTTTTTTCTTACTTTGCTTTGTGTATATTTTCAGTTCTGTAGTGGTGTAGTTTTCTGTAGTGGTAGGAGATAGAACATAATACATATGTATGAGTTATTTATCCTTGTTATTTAATTTTTTTAATTAGCATTTACTTAACTAAAGGTCATTTTAGTTACTTACTTTTAATTCTCTGATTTGTAGGTTGAATCTTGCTTTTCTTGTAGGTTTTGTCGAATGTATCCAATGTCTTCTCTCCTGTCTTTGATTTTAGTCAGGTAGTTTGTTTGTTGGATTTCGTTGTTTATATAGTGTTTTGGATTTCGTCATTAGATTGCCATTGGTTAATTTATGTTACTAGTGTTTTTATTGGTTGGTTTGTATTTCTGAAAAACAGTTAGTGTAATTATTTACCAAATAAGGTTAATGCTAATTAATGTGTTGCTTACATGTTTTTATATAATATGTGTACTAATAATTTTATACATTTAGAAATAATTTTATTTTAATTGTGAAATTATTTATATTTATAGTTGGTTGTGAAATGTTGATTTTAGTGTTTATAATATAATTTTAATGTTAAAAAGTGTTATAGAATATTACCAAAAAAGGTCGATATTTCCAAAGAAACAATATTTTTGTAGGCGATAATTGTAATCTCGATATTTTGGACTTAGTGTTTAAATATTGTAATATTCGATAATTAAAGTTTGCGATATATATGTTATTAGTGATATCGATGTTTCTGTAGTGCGATATTTAATTTCCGATATTTGTGTATGTTTTTAAATATGTATAGGATGTCGATATATTGGATGTCGATATAATAGTGTCGATATTTTTGTACTACGATATTATGTCTATCGATAATATGTCATAGATTCCGCTGGGTCATATGGTGGAACTGATGCTGTCAGGGTAAATGTACTCAGCTGGGTGAAAGGATTGTTTGTCAGGGAAGTACTCTCAAGCTTAGGTTGGGCATAGTATGCAGGGTGTCACCCATGGGTAAAGAGCCCAGGGTCAGTTGGCGAAGTAGAAGACCTTCCTTCATCAGGGAGAATCAACACTCCACTTATTCAATCTCTCTAGAGTCAACCCCTATTGCACATGCCAAGAAGCCATCAATCGTGGAAGTTCATGTGGGTGTAGAGGAGGGTAATGGTTTGCTGAGTGCAATCATTCTTTCCTCATGTTAGAAGCATGCTAGGCAATAGAGCTAGCAACTATGCCAATAAAAATAGAATAAGAAGGTAAATATAGGGTACCTGCCATAGTCCAGAAGATAACCGAGGAGGATGGCCCAGCCCACTCTCTTTTTGACAGGATGGGCCCGGCTTTGGCCCAGGCTTTTCCTGGGCGCAACCTGTGTGTGAACCCCACTGAGGGAATGATGTAGTCACTATAACGCGCATGAGGGGCACCTTCCATTGCCCCTCAGGCAGTGTGCCTTCTGGCACTGTGTTGTATGGGGTATGAAGTCTCCAAAAATAGCGTCTCTGCAGTACCATGCTGCAGGAAAGATATTGGTGTTATCAATCTCAAGGAGGCTCCTCCCCCTGCCCTTTAGGGAGTGCACCGCCTGGCGCTGTGTTACGGGACTTGAAGCCTCCAAAAACAGCATCTCTGCTGACCCTCACTGGTTTTGGCATTATCAAGCTAAAGGGGGCTCCTCCCCTGCCCCCTCAAGCCATGCGCCTCCTGGTGCTGTGTTGTATGGGCATTACATTTCTGAAATATGGCATCTATTCTGTCTCCAGTGATTTTTGTGTAACCTTTCATTAATTTCATTAGCCCATTTGACTGGCACAATATCAGTGTGATCAGATATAAGAACCAACCCGGCTTTGAACTGCTTTCAGGCATGAAATGTCACTTTGTGTATTGTATTAACTGTAATTTCCACAGGGCTGCATCGGAGTGACATTTTTACAAGGGCCTCAGTCACTTCTACAAGATGGCCCCTATATGTCCATTAATTTGATGTATTGTATTGTTTTCCAAAGCAGTCTTGTTTCTGTGACTATGATTGCATTGCGTTCTAATGGGTGTTACATTTGAGCATGTGTGCATGATCCAGGCCTTCTGGCTGAAACACGGTGCAGAGATTGGTGTGTTCCCCTTTAAATAAAGGAGTTAGCATGCAGCTGCCTCTCAGCTTGCGTGTTTGCTTATTTTACATCTATTTGGCAAGCGTTTGAAATATCAACTTCTAAGTGCCAAAGAAGCGGGTTAAATTCAGAGCACTGACGGGGGGCGCTAGCGAGCCCAGAGCAAGATGGCTGCGCTTTAGTGTAGCTCTGCGGGTCGAGCTATCAATTCGCCCATAATCCGACCATATTGGCGCCACTCACAGCTAAAAATGACGTCCATCTGTACCTGTTCAACAGGTACTGGGCACACGTGTGGTTAACAATTATGGTCATACAGTACTTAGAGACAAATACGATTGACACCAGTAGTCTCTTAGATCCAGTATGTGATGCTTTATATAGTTCTTTTTTCAGATTTTACAAACGCCAGCCGACACGTGTTTCATCAACAGGGTAAAACCTGTGACTCATCAGGGCTGTAGTAATGGAAAGTAAGTAGATGGAGTAATGGAAAGTAAGTGAACAAAGTAGTCCAAGCGCGTGGCAGTCGGGTACAACTGACAGGAATTAATCTAGGGTGATGGGTTACTGCCGAGCTGTGACGCTGGATGGGTCCATCTGTACCTGCATTGCTGCGGAGTGCTCTGCTGCTGAAATTCCTGACATTTCTTACCTCCAGTACCCTGTGTCTGACTTAATTCCCCCACGCCGCATTGCAAGAAAATGGCGGCCCCACTACTGGCAGACTGAAAACTCCCTGAAGGGAATTCTGCCCTTGAAATACTTTGCACCTGCGGTGGGGTGCCCGAGCACTGGCGAGCGGCGAGGGTCTGTTAACAGCTGCCCTGGTGTCCTATATCGATCTGCCGATACGAGCTGACTGCAGGCTCCATAGCGGCCGCCATCTAAGGCTGGACTGCCCTAATCGTTAGCAGTGAGTCAGCGGCCGCTGCTGCTACCTTCATGCGCGCTGTTTGATAAGCGGCGAGCTGACCCGCTGCACACTTTACCTGCATGCTGTGACGATCTGTGACGCCGCCGACCGCTGCAGGGCTGCTCCCTGCTCAGCTATCGTCAGGGATGCGCCGCGGCGTTGATTGAAGAGTTTGGCTGCCGCTTTACGTCCCGCTCCCGGGGCGCTGCCTGGTAACCTCCTGCCCGTTCTGTCCTGTGTAGGTGGCGGAGCCCTTTTGCGGCCTAGGGAAGCACGAAGGCAGCTCAATTGGAATGGAGGTGATTATGGGAAAGGAAATAGGAGCGTCTGGGTTCAGGCAATAGCGGTGAGTGCTGAACCGGCTGTTATTGCTGAGAAACTCTTGGTGGCATACAAATACTGTAAACAAGTGGGAGGTGAAAAGACTTGAACAGCCCCTGGGAATACCGTGGACTGTGGGATATCTAGGAGACCAGATCACTGTGTGTCAAGCAAATCTAGTGATTGGTGGGGCACCACGGCCGGCAGTACCACCCTCCTTAAGCACAGCAGCTTCTGGCACCTCTGGCCGTATTCCACCTTAATTCTTGATCAGCTTGAGTATGACCTGCACATTTTTTTTGCCACTTCGCTATCCCTCTGCGCCGCTGGTTGTAGTGTGTGCAACCTCGAGGTAAAATTTCTCTGTGGTGGTGGTTTGGGCATTAGACTTCTCCTGAGTACCATTTCTGGTACATACACTCCTTACTGACGTTAGTTGCTCATGTATCACAGGCTAGCAGTCTAACACAGCGGCCTCCTTATAATTGATATGGGGTGCACAGACAAACAGCAGAGCAAGCTTCAATTTGAGGCCAAAAAAAGTACTAAACACTCCACACCCGCTGCCTCTGACTCGGAGCAGGACCCCGAACATGGTCCAACCACAAAGTTGGAGCGCTTAATGCTCAGCATGCAGCAAAGCCTGCACACTATTGATGCCAAGATTGACAATATCAATCTCTGTATGGACACTATGGCTTCAAAATTAGAAAAGCACGGCGCCCAGATTGCTGAGGCAGAAAAGCGCATCTCTGCCACGGAAGACCGTGTGGAGGTGGTGGAGGATTCCTACGCTACCATGGAGAAAGTATTAGAAGCCATCAAGGCCAAAAACGAGGACATTGAAGCCTTGTCCCGGAGGAATAACCTTCGCATTCTTGGAATATCCGAAACCACCAATACCGGGCCCATGGAGATGTACATTGAAACACTGCTCACCACTTTTCTAGGCACCAAACATTTTTCAAAAGTGCTTATAGTTGAGCTCGCTCATCGTTCCCTGGCCGCTAAACCTATTCCTGAAGCACCACCACAACCAATAATTGCCAGGCTCCTGAACTATAGGAACAGGGACACGGCGCTCCGTCTGGCTAGAGAAAAAGAAAAGCTTGAATTCCAGGGGATGAAAATAGAAATGTTCCCGGATTTTACCGTCGCAGTGCAACAAGCTCGTTGAGAGTTTCAATCTGTTAAGAAAAAACTGCAATCTCTCCAAATCTCCTACGCTATGCTCTATCCCGCCGGTTTACGGATACAACATGATGGGAAGGCAAGCATCTTCACAACGCCTAAAGAAGCACTGCTATATACTCAAAGACTGGAGCAACAAGAATCACTGCGCGATAAGAATGGACTCTCTGACTCTTAGGGATGAGCACGTGAGACTAATATGAATCTGTTTTTGACTGTCTATTACCTCTATTCCTTGCTGGCACAATACATGTAGTTTTGTTGACAGGTTTTATTGGCTTATCTAGTGTTTACAATGTTTTTTCATTGCCGTATATGCTAGGCTCTGTATGTTGCTGTTATAGTATATGGGTAAACTCATTTGTTTAGTAGAGTACTGTGCACTCATTGCGAAGTGTGTACTAAGAAGTTTTTGGTGCTACTTCATAATGACTGTATAGCCATGAGTTGGCTGGCCATTTTCATTCTGGCTCGACCCACCCTGCATGTGCGGGGGGCCAAGGGCTACTAGCGACCCACAAAATGGGAATTCCCAGCAAAGTTGTGGCTCTGTGTTGGTGCCCCTTTGGCGTCTTTATTGGGGTTCTGTATTTTCATAAGCCTGCCATGCTATGCATTATGGAATCTCAACTGTTTTTTTCATGTTCTGTTTAAGCTGGGGTATGTATGTGTTTAGGTTCAATGGCCGCTGTGGGAGGGAGGGGTGGTTGGGGAACTCTTTTTCAACATAATGGCACTATGTGGGATGCGTTCATGAGTATGGAATGGCATGTCACATGCAGATTCAAAGGCTTTGCAGCTTTTGCATCTCAGTATATATGAGCATGGTTAACATAAATCGGTTTAATCTTTCTTGGGTGAGCTGGAATGTCAGGGTGCTTAACAATGCCAAGAAGGTGCGACAGGTGCTGGCCTATCTAGATAGGCATCATGTGCAGATCGCCCTGTTACAGGAGAGGCACCTTACGAGTCAGGTGGTCTCGCGCGTAGCCCCCCGGTGGGCTGGGATAAGGCTGGCCGCATCATATTAGTCATATTTTGTCTGATTTTGGTTAAAAAAAAAATTCCCTTTGTGTCCACTCATGTTGACGAAGATGCTAATGGCAGATATATAATTGTGCAGGATACACTGTATAATACGCGTTTGACTATTGTAAATGGCTATAGTCCGAACACGGAGATCCCGCCGTTTTTGAAACCCTGTGGAGTAAAGTTTACAATCTTTCCCCTGAGACGCTTATTTGTGGAGGTGATTTTAATGCAGTGCTAGATCCCACAATGGATAGACAATCGACTGCTATTCACCCCCCCCCCCCCCACTTAGGGCTACTAGTGTGGTGTGTGAGGGGATATGTGCACTAGGTCTCACTGATATCTGGAGACTACGTCATCCACAAGTCAGGGAAGAGACTTGCCAATCATATGCGCAACAGTCCTGGTCACGTATTGACTACTGGCTGGGAATGCAAGATATCTGTTCCTGGGTAACACAGACACAACACTTGCCCAGAATCTTGTCAGATCACTCCCCTGTAGCTATAGACATAACAATCCCCTCCTGCACTCTGCCTCCCTTTCAATAGCGCCTACAATCCTCCTCCCTACTTGATCCTGTTTTTACTGAAGGTATCCGTGAGGCTATAACAGACTACTTCTCGTCCGACCACGGCAGAAAAGCACTAACATGGCTGGCAGTGTCTATCAGACACCGCCAGCCATATTAGGATGGAGGGAATCACATGCTTTTCCGCTGTGGCTTTTCCGCCATGGAAAAGCATACAGACATTCACTTCGGGGGCCCGTTGCAGGCCCCCTTGGTGATGGGGGGTGCGGGGTGCTCATAGGGGGTACCTATGGTACCCCCCTGCCTTTGCGTGCATGAAGCGGCAGGCACCGCACGGTGCCTGCCGCTTTGTGCATGCAAATGCACTGCTTTAATTTTTTACATTGCGGCAGCACCCACCGCAATGTAAAAAATACAGGATGTGACCGCCAGGGTGGCGGTCACATCCTAATTGCCATGGAGGGACCGCCGCTGCCCATGCGGATGGTCCCTCTTACTCAGGGGTGGCGGACGGACGCAAGTCCATCCGCCATCATAATTGGGCCCTAATTTTGGCACCGCTGTCTCACGACTAAAAGGACCAGGTAAATCGGTCGATCAAACTGCCTCTATCCTTCACTGATCATATAGCCCTAATGAAAATGGTAGTAGTTCCACGATTTTTATATCTGTTTTTAAATGTTCCTGTACACCTAACACAACACTTTTTTAACACTCTTCGCTCACTTCTGATCACATTGCCTGGGGGGGTAAGAAACCTCGGCTCAAGTGGGTGACGCTCACTCTGCTTTATGAACAAGGCGGGTTTGCAGTGCCGGACCTCCATCTTTATTACCTCTGTGCGCAGGCACAATTCACCTTCTACTGGCAGCATGACCCGGCATATATTCCCCATGTTGCGGTGGAGGCGGGCGCGGTGCATCCCATTCCACTTAAAGCCATGACAGTGAACACGCACACGGTGTATGAGAAAGGAGAATTCAATACGATACAAATTACATCTGGGGCCTGGCAGGATTTAGGGCGGCAGGCGAGTAAACTACCGTTATATGTTCCTAACATGCAACTGCTACATCATTCAGGGTTCTCGGTCACACAGGAGGCTGGTACACTGAAGACACTTGCAGAGATGGGGCTGTCCGTTACGGCGGACGCATACCCTGGTGGTCAATTTGTAACGCTAGAAGGCCTGGCCGCCCGGGGTGAGCCCTCCGCCATGCGGATATTTGTGTATTCCAGGTTGCGCTCAGCAATGCGTGCGCTTAATCCGCACTTCCCTTCTGAGCCACCGACTCTTGAGGCTCTGCAACTCCTATACACTGCTACATCCAAAACTAAACTAATCAGAAAACTCTATGGAGCGTCCCAGCGTGACCTGGCTCCTGTGGGTACGACCGCACTAGACAACTTGAATGCTGTGCTACCACAACCGCTCTCCGAAGGCGACTGGCTTGACAGCTGTTATCTGACGGGCTGATTGACGGCGAATGGCAATCTACGGCTGGGGCATTTTAAGTATCTGCACCAGTGGTATTATACTCCTGCACAGCTTTATACCTTTGGGCTCCGACCGACTGACGCCTGTAGGCGATGTGGTGCGTCTGGGGCCGGATTTTACCATCTAGCTTGGAAATGTCCTAAAATACTTGAATATTGGGGCGCAGTTGTTCAAATTCTGTGTTTAATGATTGACAAAACTCTTGAGTGTCACCCGAAGTTGTCCCTGATGGGGATTGAGGCTCAAGTAAAACCTTCCAGTAAAAAATGTGTGTCTATAGCACTGCCCATGGCGAAGCATAGAATTTCTATTTGTTGGAAGAGTAGAATTGCACCTACAACTAAACTATGGCTGCAAGATTTGACGTATTGTCCTGACCAGCTCATATGCTTCGCAGAGGAGTTACCAACTGCTTCTAAGCCCCGTGATATGTGGGGACCCCTCACATCTTACCTGCTATCCCACTCAGATATGTAATGTTTGTACTATATTTATACTGCGACCCTACTCACCTTCGCTGTATTTATGCTACTGCCCGTACATGTCATGTTTGTAACTGTGAATACGTATGATATTATGCTTGCCACAATGTGTTCTTTGCACTGTGACTCTGTGCTAATACTGTATTACCTGTACTACTGCCATCGATTTGAAATTATGATATGTTCTGTACTGTATTTGAAAATCCAAATAAATAAAAAAATACATAATAATTCAGAGCACTGACCGTTATTGTATTTGCCCACTTAGTGTAAAGACAGATTTTTCCCTTTTGGTTTGCTAATTGTCAAGGCACACATTCAACATCAGAACATACTCCAAATGGTATTGGATATTATCACATACATTCGTGAAACATTTGCAAAACAAAAAAATGTAATTAATACACACAATTATATGAACAGCTGGCTGTTTTATTATGAATTTGAAAACACATTAAAAACACATTCCTCTGAATGTGGATTAAATAAACAATTAAAAAACAATTAAAAAACAATACAATGAATGATTTGAAATCTATACAGTTATCTTGGAGAAGGACAACTAAAAGACACTTGAATCTGTCTTTAAGGAATTAATCAGGATTTTTTTGATGTACAACAATAGGCTGGATTTGATGACCAATGCCCTCACTAGTGTTGACCCTTCCTGATTTAATTTATAACGAAGCGTCAACACGTTTAGGTGGTTTGATCGGTCTACAACCACCTTCTTTAGGACAAAAACAATTTACTTCTCCTTAGTACAGCTTCACCTAAACCAAAGATAAATCAATCTTTTATCCACTGGTAATAATACATTGCCATCCCTGTGTTTGTACATTTTTAACCTCTTACTACCCAACCGAGACATGATGGAACTGTTGTATACTGTCCAACCCACCATTAAACAAACATGCGTTTACATCCTCAAATAAATTCATGAATTTCTTTAAAAAAATGTATCGGGCAACAAGGGTACAAGAAAATATATATATGTATATACACACACACTCATTTGGTATTACATTACACCCCTATTGGGATCCCACAGGCTGTCTCCCCTCCCTAGAGTGTCCTTGCAGAGTAATGATTCAGTCCTGCAAAAATCCAGGTATTACCCATGCAGTTCAGCAACCACACTGTCAGTCTCTGTCCATTCCTGAAATCATCCTGACAGAAGCATGTCCTTATCTAATCTCTATGCTGAAACACAAGCAGTTTTAAACTAGCCCTGCTGTCAACTACCATCACTCTAACTATCCAGTCACGTTCATGCACTTGTACAATGACTCAGCCACCCTACGTTGCATTTCTTCTCCTTGTAAATACAGCCCATTCAAACGCAGCACTTTTTGCGTTGAAGGGGCATTCCATGAGTGTTGCTGTGTATATTCCCACACAACACACATGGAACAAGACACATCTCAAGATTTACGAGAAATTGTAAATCTGGAGATATGTGTGAATGCTGCGCCACCCTAGAGGTGGCGTAGCAAGGCGCAACAAGGAGAAATATTTTCATTTCTCCTCGTTTTTTTCGTCTTTCATTGCGTGCTGCATTCCACAGAACACATTGAAGGAGGAAAATGCCTTTAGTGATTGTTTTTGTGCAGGAAGGTGTCCCTTCCTGCACAAAAACCATCTCCCCACTACACAGACTTCCTTCACCATGGTGCAAGGATGCCTGCGTCAGTGCATGGCTGCAGTTTGTGTGGCAGTGCAGAGGGAAGCCCAGAGTTGCGACATATTCCTGTAAATATGTCACATCCCTGTGCTTCGGAAGTGCCGCAGCGTGGTGCAGCTAAAGGGCTTGTAGTGTCACGCTGCAGCACTTTCTCATAGATCTGGCCCTATAAATTCACCATACACTACTAATGCATTCTTTCAGTCAATCATGCTCTACACATATATTCAACCAAACTTTCAGACATTACCATACAATTATAGTTCTTTTTTTTAACCAGATAAGGTAGTTCTGACAAGAACTAAAAAAATTAACATTTATGGTTGCGCTGTGCTGCAGAAACAGCATCCACTGATTGTTCACTGTAGCAGATGATGGCTTGGCACTTGGTGCAGTGCAGCTGGAGAAATGCAAATTCTGGATGAATGTCTATAGGAGCTGTTGATGTGGACTCTCCGAAGGTGCTAGCAATGCCTGGTGGTGGATTTTGTGCTGCACGTCTCATCTCTTCCTGTGCCAGATTGCATGGGTGAATGGTCCGCAGATGTTTGTACATGCTCGCAGTTCCGCAGTATTGTTTTTCACTGCCTCTCAACAGGACCCGGTCACACAGCGAGCATGTGACTTTCATTGCATTTACCTTTTTTTGTCCTCCAGGAAAGGTCAAAAATTTCCAGAGCGCTGACTCAGGCCTCTGTTTCGGTGGATCGTCTTCCGAGATATCTTCATTCGAAGAATGATGAGGAGTTTGTAAACTGGATGCCACTGTTCCAATATTTGAAAACCCCCCTAAAAAAACTGCAAAACCAGCTCTCGATGGAGAAGAGATGTCTCTCATCAATTACTCTTAACAGGATGACTAAAATGGGTGGGGCCCTTCAATAGTTACAGTGCGAAATGTTATGAACCAATCAAATCCTTTTTTTTAAGGTCACATGGGAGTTAAGCACCTAGCGCGCATGGAGAACGCACCCAACGCAACTCCACAAAAAATATTTAAAAATAATATAAGTTTATGTCAAGTAGAAATATATGATTTTTATGAATACATTAGATAATCTCTTGCCCTAATATGTACATTAAAGACACATACATATCATTTTAGAATAGAAACAATTTCACAGGAGTTGCGCACCCAGCGTGCCCGGGCACGTATATGACATCACGTAGGGCCCCCCACCACGCAAGCATCATGTACCATAATTTGCAAGTGTCATGAATACGCTGGAGCAGGAGTCGTGGACCGGTCGCATACCAATCGCGCACACCACGCAACATTATACGTATATGACGTAACTGAAAAACACGCACCCATCGCACACATAGGCAGATCCTTCAAGTTTTATTGAAAATGGCGGCTATAATACACGCACTCGCCATGGTAGGTATGCTTTGGGTGCGCGACTCTCCAAAAATTTTTGAAAAAAAATAAATTAAAAAAAGAAAATAAGATATATTGAAATAAAAAATACAAAATCAATAATTAAACAATGTTTCAGTTTTCATGTTTTTTTACATTTTTTTGCAATTTTCAGAGAAATATATATCGTTGTTTAATAAATAACATATTTACAAATAAACAGTTAAAAACTGTAGAAATTCAGTACAAAAAACATAGATATAACTACTATTATACTTAAAAATTAACATTTAAAAAACATTTGAAATTCACTGAAAAAACCATAGGTTTCAGAGACTTTATAGTTAGAAATGAACATTTAAAAAACCTTTGAAATTCACCGAAAAAAACATAGGTTTCAGGCACGTTATAGTTAGAAATTACCATTTAAAAAAACCATTGAAATTCACTGAACAAAACATAGGTTTCAGAGACGTTATAGTTAGAAATTATCATTTAAAAAACATTTAAAATTCACTGAAAAAAACATAGGTTTCAGGGGTGTTATAGTTAGCTGGACATTTCACTCGTACAAACCCATAGAAATTCCTCTGTTATAGTTAGTTCTGCTAGCTATAACTCGCGCGCCTGCAATGCACTGCTGATGATGTCACATATTACATCATTCATGACATGGTCAGTGACATCTGAAATTACATCGCTGATGACATCAGTGATGAAATCATCCATGTAACAATCTGCTACACTTCATCACACACTAGTATAAGCTTTGATCACTCACTGTAAAATACAGAGTACCATATTTGAAACCATTTGCACACACATACTAGTTACTACATATGCACTCACTGATTCCTAAGTCTACACACACAACTGCCCATTCACCCACAGAATCACTTATACATGCAGTCACTGATCAATATAACACTATCAAATGCACTCATACACGTATAAAGACATTGACACATTAGCACTTATCCTAGTCGGTTATATAGTCATCCTACTCATTCATGAAAAGAATCAACCACACTTACATTTACTCACCTACACAGTTATACACAACATCTCATTTGTACATACACATAGTAACTCCTAGTTACTAAGTTAAATAATCACCATTACAATTATACACTCATTCATACAGTGACTCTCACAATCACTGACTCTTACGTATACTTATTTATATACAACAACTCTCACATACAATGCCTTTTATTTTTGTAGTTTGTTGGAGATGTACCACTAAAACATATATTCGCTCACCAACACACAAATAAACACACTCAGTCACCCAAACAACTGTTTCCATAAACACTCTTAAACCCATACACCTAGTCAAACAACCACTCACACATCTATGCATAGAGTTATACACACCCCACCCACACACACACTCAGTCTCCCATACAAAGCAAACTAATCAATAGGTAATATAGACACTCGTGTAGTTAGTGACCAACTGATGCAGCAGGTTATACAACAACAGAGACAGTGATGCACACATTGACATAGTTTAGTTATTAACCCATGTATTTAGTGAGACACTTTTAATTACTCACTTAAACAGGCAGTTAGACAGCTACTAAATCCTCCATCCAGACAGTTATATATCCACTCAATCTTCAATACAGTTTGGTATTTATATAATACATATTTAAATTACAAACAAAATCACATTCACTGGATGATGTCATCAGTGGTCATCAGAGATATCATTTGAGATGTCATCAGAGATGTCACTGATCATGTCAAGAATGATGTAATATGTGACATCAGCAGCAGTGCATTGTGGGTGTGCGAGTTACAGTTAGCAGAACTAACTATAATGGAGGAATTTCTATGGGTTTGTGCGAGTGAAATGTCCAGCTAACTATAACACCCCTGAAACCTATGTTTTCTTCAGTATATATATATATATATACATATATATATATATATATATATATATATATATATATATATATATATATATATATATATATATTAAAGCTCCAAAGGTTGCAACTCCATTAAGCAGCACTTGAGACGTCAGCTTGCGTTTATCCAGCCTTTATTCAGTATGGACGCCGTTTCGTTTGCCAATACATTAAAACAGCGGCCTCGTCATTACAGCCTGACGCTTTTCAAAGTTATATTTCTTCCTCAGAGGCTGACGACCGCAGAAAAGTGCATGTCCGTCCCATTTGCAGCAGTTATGACGCAATATGGCACGTCCCTGGATGGACAGATCCAATGATTCTGTGCGCTGCATTCTGGGAATTGAGGTTCCAATGAGTAGTCCACAAATGGATGCACTTGCACTGACTGTTCACTTAAAGCCCTCAAATGGGCCTGGGCAGATGTACACCTCCTTAATTCTATGCTGATGCTAAAAGTGATTATCAAGTTCAGTGGCCCCCATTCACAGCGGGGTTGTGAGTGCTCTGCAACAGGATGGTCGCACATAGATTAAAGTTCCAAAGGTTGCCCCTCCGTTAAGCAGCACTCGAGATGCCAGCTTGCTTTATCCAGCCTTTATTCGGTATGAACGCTGTATCGTTTGCCAATACATAAAAACAGTTGCCTCGTCATAACAGTATGACACGTTTCAAAGTTATACTGCTTCCTCAGAGGCTGACAACGGCAGAGAAGTGCTTGTCAGACTTGTTTGCAGCATTTATGACGCAATACGGTACGCTCCTGGGTGGGCAGATCCAATGACTGTGTGCTGCATTCTGGGAATTGAGGTTCTGATGATTAGTCCACAAATGGATGCACTTGCAATGACTTCATTTAAAGCCCTCAAATGGGCTGCATACGGTGCCGACTCCCCTATCACAGTGCTGAGGAAGACCCCTATGTAAGGTGGCTACTAACCTACAAATATTTGAGGTGGAAACACTTCCCTTTCAGACAGCTTATAAACAATGGAGATTTTTCTACTGTGTTTTTCCTGTGTAGCTTGGCTATTAAAAGTTACTCAAACAACTGTGTATTAGTGGCAAAATAACGAGCCTAATTTTGATGCCAAATGCAAATCAGTTGCTTGCACTATTTCTTTACTTCTCCATGACACTTTATCCTCACTTAAAGTACAAACTTTTTTTACTACCCCAATTCCTTTCTCCCGGACACATTATGTATCTATTTTGATGTTATTCATGTACCTGACAATATGACGGTGTGATTAAATAACACTGCTCAGTCGTTCAATCTATGCATTGTTTTTTGACGTTTTGTGACTGTTTAGTGTGTTCTCTTGCCAAATGCTGTTTACTGGGACCATCCCTTACTGTACTGTCTGTTAAAAAAAAATTAGATGTATTGGTATACAACTCAATATATATAAATATATGTATACCCATTTCAAATCCTCCGAACAAGCAGCCCCCACCCTTCAGGGCAGCCTCTCAACAACAGGGACGGAGAAACCTGTCATTTCACTACAGGTGAGCACAAAACACAGAGGCCCATTTCCAGAGTTGGTTCCGTTAATCAGAGTAAAACTGCACCATCAGCTTCCCTTTACCCTACATGTTTCGGCGCACAGCCTTGATCACGGGAAACAATCTGTAGAAGTGCGATGGCAGTTAAGACAGCTTATATCTAAATTTCAAGAAAAAGGAGCGTAGGCATATCTAATGTTTCCTGCTAAGCTTAAGGTCATTCAAAAGGAACGCACAAGATTTTTTATGACTGCCATTGCAGCTAAAGAATTTTTGATGACATTGTAACTGCAGAGAGATATTGAGTATGAATTGCTGTAAGCTTATTCGAGATTTGCATATAGAGAGCAAAGAAGTTGATAGTATTTGCACATTTATAAGTTTGCTGAGGAGTTTTCATCAGAACAGGGGGATTAAGTACAGTGAGAATTAAGGGGGTAAAACTCTGTGGGGGGACGGCAGGGGGTTTGGGGGCAAACTCGTATCACAGGACCATAAGTCCTAAAGCCTCTGTTAAGGGAGAAGGGCAGGGTGGGAGAGGGTGGGTGAGTCTGAAGAGGGGGGTTGGGTGGGGAAAGGGGTCACGGGGGGTGTAAAAAAGGGGGAAAAAAGAGTTCACAGCAAAATACATGGAGAATATGTGGATAAAAGCTTAACTGAAAAGAATGGTTTTGCAGCATTTATTATAGTTTTTTTTGGATGGGAGGGTGGTAGACAGATTGTGGTAGCTATGGGTTTACAAGTACAACTACAATTACAATGGTGAATAAAGGGTTAAGAATTTGTTCAATGAATGTGTCTGGGCTGAATAATCCGATAAAAAGACAAAAAATAGCAGCAGAATTGAAATTCATCCAACCTGACATAGTGGTCAAAAAGGGGGGTGTTAAAAGATCTGGGTTTTACATTAGTTGCTGCCTCTGGACAGACCAGTATGATAAGGGGGGTAACTATATTAATTAAAGATAACACTACAAATATTGTTCGGAAAGCTGTGGATAAAAATGGGCGTGGGGCCATTGTAGAGTGTAGGAGTGGGGGCAGGCTGTTAACTTTAGCTACTGTCTATGGAGCAAACTTGGACGACCCCGCTCCTTTGGATGAAATAAATTTGGAGCTAGTTAACTTTTTACAACCAATAGTGATTTGTGGGGATATGAATATAAATTTGTTGAATAATGCAATACAGGATGGGTATGGAAATTATAAAGGTCGAAAACCAAGAGTGTATAAAGCCCTTGCTAATTTACTACAAGATCAAGGCTGAGTTGATGTATGGGGAAAGCTTCGTGGGGGGGATAGTGGGCTTACTTTTTATTCACATCCCCATGAAAAATTAGTTAGATTAAATTACTTTTTCGCCCCAGAAAATTTGTTGGAAGGTGCTGAAATTAGAACTTACCCCAGAATCACTTCTGATCATTCTCCGATAATGATTGAAATACAGAGGCGAGCGAAGAGGTTAACACCCTCTATTTTCTCTTATGATCGGAAATTGGGATTGAATAAAGAATTTAATACACATGTGAAAAGTTGGATTCGATCTTTTTTTATTAACAATCAGGGTACGGCTAGTATTGGTATAGTGTGGGACACTTTCAAAGCGGGGTTCCGGGGAGAGTGCATTAGTTTCTCATCTTGGCAGCAAAAGAAATTTAAAAAAGAACTTGATAAACTATATGAACTGTTGGCAAATGCAGAGATCCTTTTAACGAGGGAAGTTGTCCAGGGTAGAAAGGAGCTTTTGGAGGTTGACAACGGGGTTGCAAAGGCTAGAGCTAATATTCTTGGCTTCTGGGACACAGAAATTGCAAGGAGATTTTTAACCTCTAAAATGCAAAGTTACGAATTTGGGGGAAAAATTGGTAAAAGATTAGCGGTAAGATTGCGAATGAAGCAGTCGGCTCGGAACATCAATTCAATGAAAGATTCTCAGGGTGTATCTCACTCAGAGCCGGAACACATTCTTAATATATTTCAAAATTTTTATGCTGAACTTTATTCGAAGGATGAAAGCTCAGATGCAACTACTCAATGGAGTGCTAGATTGGATATAGGGCTGAAAGTTTTAGATTCTTTAATTGCAAATAAATTGGATCTACCCATAACGATGGTAGAGCTAGAAATGGCAGTGAAGAGCCTGGCAGTTGGTAAGGCCGCTGGCCCAGATAGAATACCTGCGGAAGTATACAAACATTTTTTAAATACTTTAAAGGATGAAATGCTGCATGTAATGCTGGAAGCACAGCAGGGAAACCCACCTAGCACGTGGTCTGATGCGACTTTGCGGTTTTCTGTAAAAAAGGTAAACCTGCAGATAATGTGGGATCCTACCGATCAATATCTTTATTGAACGTTGATAATAAGATTTATTCAAAGATATTGGCCAACCGATTATCTAAAGTTGTAACATCTTTAGTTTCTCGACAACAGCACGGTTTTATACCAAAAAGAGGAACGGTGGATCACATAAATAAAGTTATTACGCTGTTTGACATCGCGGTAGTAAATAATCAGAAATTAGCGCTTTTTCTGTTAGACGCGTTTGATCGTGTGTGCTGGGATTACTTATGGAGATTAATGGCCAAAATGGGATTCGGCCAGAAATATATTAGGGCAATCAAATCTTTATATTCTAAACCAACTGCCAAACTTTCTGTTTTAGGAGCTCTCTCCGATTCTTTAAACATCCCTAGAGGGACTCGCCAAGGTTGCCCTTGCTCCCCGTTATTATTTGCTTTGTATATTAATCCTTTTGTAGAACAATTAAACCAAAATCCTCTTATACCCCCCTTTATAGTATTTGATTTCGCTTTTTCTGTTTTCGCTTATGCGGATGACATTGCGGTGGTTACTGTCAGTCCAGATACCGCCATTTTAGAGATTGAGAGGCTTGAAAAAGATTTTGGAATTATAACAGGCTATAAGCTTAATGACTCAAAAACCCAGATTTTATGTTCGGAAGCCCTAACTTGGGAAGACGAGAGAGTGGTGAGGGAGGTTACTTATCTCGGGATATTGATCAAGACCAATATGACAGAACTGATTGACTCAAACTGGAACACTGTATATGATAAAATTAAGATTTCACTTGAGAGATGGGAACGATTATATCTGACTATTAGTGGATGGACTAACATTATAAAAATGAATGTTTTACCTAAAGTGTTATATCTGTTTAGGTCAATACCTTTGGAATTCCCAAAATCTAAGATACAGGCTTTGCAATCTTTATGTGGGAAATTCATTTGGAGTCCCGGGAAATCAAGACGGTCTATGAAACATTTCATGCTACCAACTGAAAGGGGAGGGTTAGGGGTACCAGATTTATTTTTCATTATATAGTTTGTTTTTTATTGAAAATTAGAATATTGATTACAGGGGAGTCAACTGAACATATGTCTAACCACCCATCAGTATTTGAAATTGTGTTGGGGTCTTACGTGAAGCAGAGTTTCTTTATTGAAATTGATGGCAGTTATTATAAGCGAACCCGATTCAAGGTATTAATGGGAGCTTATAAGACTTGGAGATGGCTGATTCGAACAATTGCAATTGGGAAGTTTTCGTATTATACTCCCTTCAGCGCATCAAGGTTACTGCCTAGTATATTTTTGGATGGAATGGCTTTAAAGTGGCAAAAAAAGGGGTGAAAAGGTTGGGTGACATGTGCATGGTGGATGGCAAGTGTAAATCTTTTGTGGAATTAACTGATCAGTTTGATTTACCCAGAAGCTATTTTTTTTAATGTTTACAAATTCGGGATTTTCTCACCAGACAAAAGTTAATTTTACAAAAGCACCAAGTTATCGAGGGGGTTAGTGGACAGGTGAAAATTGGTACTTTGTATAGAATGCTTGTAGAAGAGAAGGTGGACGATCTTGAGAAAATTAGGGTAAAATGGGTCAATAGTCTAGGGGATACAGAAGTAGTTGTGGAAGATCTTATCTTGTTGTCTAAAGAAGCTTTAATGTCGGCTAATCTAAAAGCATAATTCTTCAAAACCCTGTTTGACTTATATTATACACCTGAACGTATGTCCAAATGGGGGGAGGGTTTTGATGGAAAATGTTTTCGGTGCAAAACTGATCATGCAGACAGTACACACATTTTTTTTTCTTGTCCTAGATTGGCCGGATTTATAGAAGATATTGAAAAATTTATGTCTTTAGAACTTAATTTTCACCTGACGATTACCCCTGCGATGTTGGTGTTGGGGAAAATTCCTAATGATAATCCTGTTGATAGATTATATTGTTTTCGCCATTTTATTTTCTTCACTATGACTGTTGCATGAATGTGCATTGCTACAGAGTGGCTACAGGAAAAGCCACCGTTATTTCAACAATGGCGAGCACGAACGTATAGCTTATATAAATTGCAGTGGGGTCTTTTTTCAGTTTCTGGGTCTAGGAGAAAGAAAAAATGGGTTTGAAAATCTGGGGGGCCTTCTCAGATTATTATGAAGATTGAATACGCTGTGAAATCTGAATTGTAATTATATTTATTGTAATGTTTTCTGTGCACATGTATAATCGAGCTTATGGTTTCGTTTTCTGTATGAACTAAGCCAATCTCTATATGTATTAGTTGATTTATCTTTTTTTGTATTTTTTTCCTTGGTATTTTGGTATTATCTCATTTATTCATGATGATGTATTTATGCTGTGTATTTATGCTGTGAACCAATAAAATAAAATATAAATAAAATGAAGCTCCGAGTAAATACTGGTGTTTTTCTGAAAGTTCCCAAAGTGCTTGTTTCATTATCCAATGCATTTTAATGTAAATAATATCAAAATGAACCCAGTCATGGAAGTTTTAATTACCAGCAAGATGTTTGAGTGTTAGGACATCTCTGACAAAGGTTCTTTCTCTGGAACGATCAGAGCAGGAAGTCCTCCTCACCGAATCCCTTCCAGCGCTGCTGCTTCTTTTCGCTATGTAGCAGTAACCTAATAGGCGAACCAGCAGTGTTTGGGTCATGGTCCAGAATTAAGTCCATTTCAAATCCTCCGAACAAGGAGCCCTAGACCCTTCAGGACGGCTTCTTAACAACAGACACTGAGAAACCTGTCAATTCACTACAGGTGAGCACAAAACACAGAGTCCCATTTCCAGAGTTGGTTCCTTTAACCAGAGTAAAAACTGCACCATCAGCTTCCCTTTACCGTACATGTTTCGGTGCTCTGCCTTGGTCACGGGAGGAAGCAGTATCCAAGTGCCTACGTGCATGCATTTTATTTGAAAATCCTGAACCACATGACTGGTGAGAAATACATCTCCCAAAATGCATCGGAAGTACCAAGTAAACACTGGTGTTTTTCTTAAAGTTCTCATTTAATGGCACAGTTCCCAAATTGCTCATTTCATTATCTGATGCATTTTGATGTTGATAGCATCCAAACGGAACCCAGTCATCGAAGTTGTAATTACCAGCAACATGTTCGAGTGTTAGGACATCTCTGACAAAGGTTCTTTCTCCGGAGCGATCGGTGCAGGAAGTCCTCCTTACCGAATCCCTTTCAGCGCAGCTGCATCTTTTCTCTATGTATATATATATATAAGGCAGCAGACCCTTCAGCCAGTCATCCATCTCATGCTGCGAGACCGCCAAACGCGTTTCGAGCATGTAAAGCTCTTGTTCACTGGCTCTCCCCCACAGATGTCCTGGAAAAGCAGTTCCCTCCAAAACCCGTTTGGGCAATTTCATCCCATATGCCCACTTGGGTAAACATTATGTGAACTCTCCTATTGGCAAATCAGTACCCAAACGGGTTTTGGAGGGAACTGTTGAGTCAGCAGCAATGGGCAAGACTACAGAGACCAGCATGCCCTGCTTTGCGACGGAACTCTGAAATTGAATAAAGTGATGTTACACCTGAAACTGCTTTTCCAGGACCTCTTTGGGGGAGAGCCAGTGAACAAGAGGTTTGCATGCTAGAAACTCTTTTGGCGGTCACGCAGCAGGAGATAGATGGCTGGCTGAAGGGTCTGCTGCCAGCGGTTGTGTGCGTGACCCCTTCTTTGTGTGACCTCCTCATTTTGAGCAACTGGTGTTTTTGTGTACAGCGGCAGCCTTGCCGCGAGGAGGTCCCGCCGCTCAAGTTCACGGATCTGCGGCGGCAGTTGTGTGCGTGACCCCTTCTTTGTGTGACCTCCTCCTTCTGGGCAATTGGTGTTTATATATATATATATATATATATATATATATATATATATATATATATATATATATATATATATATATATATATATATATATATATATAGTAAGTAAGTAACTTTAGCTTTATTCGATTTTTAGGTATAAAATCATAAAAGCACATTACAAAATATATACACAATTACATTTCAAATCATATCACAGTAAATAACATTATAACATAAAATCTTTAAGAAAGGGCAGGAACTAAATCAGTAGTGTATCAAGTCAGAGTCTCGGTATTAAAAGCCCCTCACCCCGGAGCCGTTTTGGCCCAACCAAAAGTTAGTCTCTTTGATGATCTTGTATGGGGGTGGAGTAATTCTCTGGGATAAAAATCAGATAGTCCCCAGGTGTGTATAGGTCCATCTCCTATCTGTGGTTTCCAGGACTGGAGGTAAGGGACAACGTTGCTGTTTATGAACTTTATCAGCACCAGATCACCGGATATCTCTTTTCGGCGCGGGCCTAACCATCCCACCCTTCTAACACATTGTATTCTGCCGTCGATGTCAGGGGGTAGGGGTCTATTCTTTGTTAGCCAGAATAGTGCCTTATTTCTCAGCTCCTGTTCGCTTTCAGTTTTTCCCTTTGTGAGTTCAGGCACCCCAGAAAGAACACCCACGAACGGGGCAGCCTCTGGTTGTAAATGGATGTGATTTGTTTTTCTTTGCATGTTCCTTATCTTTTGGAGTGGCCCTTTGGGTGGTGTGGTTACTTTGTTCAGCCCTGTTTTAAAGGAACAGCTGTGTGTTGTTTTTATGTTGGTGGAAACTTTCTCACTGGATTGAGTTGTCATGCCTGGTGTTGCCTGCCGAAGTTGGGGAACACTACTTTGTAGAGTAGTTAAAGGCTTTACAATATCACATAAAGGCTGTAATTGGTTGGGGTCTGCCATGTTTTTTAGGAATAGCGAGTTTGACTTTGTTGTTTCCTCTATTGCCGTGATCCTATCCACAAGCTCGTTCATTCTTTCATATAAAGGGTGTATTGCGGCGTGAAAGATAGTTTGAATCTGGGCCAAGAGTGCTGGCAAAATTGAGGGTGCAAGCGGTGTATTCTCCTTAGGTTGGGTGCCTATATGTTTGTCCGCTAATCGATTTCTTTCACCGGAGAGGTCCTGGAAAAACATTATAGGGTTCGTGTTACCTGTTTCAGGTGGGCAGAGGGAAGTACCCAAAAGGTTTCCGTAGAGTGGAGATGATGAACTGGGATTGGGGCTTGTATTGACTGTAGGACAAAAGGAGGCATTAGTGTGCTCTGATGTTGACTTGACGGCCGCATACTTGGATTTGCATAAACTATTAAGTTCCTCCAAGAATGATAGATTTGGTGATGCGGCGGCAGACTGAGGGGTAGTGATGTCACTATAGGAATGGTCGGTAGAAATTCGATCTCGTGTTATTCTATCAGGTAGTTGGGCAGTAGACGGTGTAGTCTTGATTAAGTAGTGAACCATCGTCCCCTTGGCCAGGTTCCTAGTCACAGTAGGAATGATCGGGCCCCCTTAGATGACATGTTGTGAGAAGCAGCAGGCACCTACAGGGTCTAGGAGTAACTTAGCATAGGATGTCTTACCTCTTTGCAATGCACGACCAGGGGGGGTGGCCCGTCCCGACCTCCTCTGGCCTATGATGGCCTTAGATGGTCCCGCCCTTGTCCCGGGCTTCTCCCGCGCGCGACTCGCGGGGCGAGTGGTCGCTTCCCCCTTTGTTCCGCCTCCGGTCGCGCTGGTGACGCGTGAGCAGGGCGCCACCCCCGAGGCTGCTGGGGAGTGTGGTTTTCTGAGTCTCCCGGCGCTCCCTGTGGGTCTCAAGTCTTTGGCCGTTCCCCTCACGGCGTTTAGTGCAGCGCAGGAGCCGATGCCCCCAGCGCTGTGTGGACTGTGCAGGTAAGGTCCCCCAAGGGGCTCTCGGTCGCTTCCCCCTTTGTTCCGCCTCCGGTCGCGCTGGTGACGCGTGAGCAGGGCGCCACCCCCGAGGCTGCTGGGGAGTGTGGTTTTCTGAGTCTCCCGGCGCTCCCTGTGGGTCTCAAGTCTTTGGCCGTTCCCCTCACGGCGTTTGGTGCAGCGCAGGAGCCGATGCCCCCAGCGCTGTGTGGACTGTGCAGGTAAGGTCCCCCAAGGGGCTCTCGGTCGCTTCCCCCTTTGTTCCGCCTCCGGTCGCGCTGGTGACGCGTGAGCAGGGCGCCACCCCCGAGGCTGCTGGGGAGTGTGGTTTTCTGAGTCTCCCGGCGCTCCCTGTGGGTCTCAAGTCTTTGGCCGTTCCCCTCACGGCGTTTGGTGCAGCGCAGGAGCCGATGCCCCCAGCGCTGTGTGGACTGTGCAGGTAAGGTCCCCCAAGGGGCTCTCGGTCGCTTCCCCCTTTGTTCTGCCTCCGGTCGCGCTGGTGACGCGTGAGCAGGGCGCCACCCCCGAGGCTGCTGGGGAGTGTGGTTTTCTGAGTCTCCCGGCGCTCCCTGTGGGTCTCAAGTCTTTGGCCGTTCCCCTCACGGCGTTTGGTGCAGCGCAGGAGCCGATGCCCCCAGCGCTGTGTGGACTGTGCAGGTAAGGTCCCAGTAGGTATATATAGTTAGGATTTTTTCTCTATGGGATTTTTGAAAATTCTATGTCTAATAACTTTGGCGTTTGTGGACGGAATTGGCTGAAACTTTCAGGAAAATGTCACATTTTGTTTCTGAGCAGCCCCTGAAAATTTGGGGGGGGGGTTCGTCAAGGGGGGGCCGAGAAAAAAGGGGGGTCCCAAAACGCTTTTTTCCCATGTTAATTTCCATAGGGCGGTTGGCCTCACTTTTAGCTCGAACGACTGAATGGATTTGCATGAAACTTGGCAAAATTGTAGGGACTGTTAGCCCGATGTGCCTTTGCTAGGTCTCAATATATGTGCTCCAGTGGATTTTGATAAATTAACGTTCAAAAAAATATATATATCTGTGACAGCGCTCCGGGTAGCGCTCCGGTTCGCGTACTTGACGCGTAACGGAACTTCGCGAAGCGAAGCTGATTGGCTCTCCGGTGTCTGTCAACATTCTAAACAGTCCGGAGCGGCCGCCATCTTATCTCTCGGTAGGATCGAGAGACAAGAGGAGGCCAAAACGAAGGGGGAAATGACCATAAGGGGGCATAGTAGATCCTCCCTGACCCCTTAGGTTTGATGTGGAGGCTTTAAAAGGGCCCCGCGGGGCAAAAACAAAAAAAAATCGGTTTTTTTGCGTGGGGAGCGCCCGGTACGCTTTTGTGCAATGGACGGTGGTAATCTAAATGATGAGGAGGGGGGGGGGGGCATCGTTCAAAGCTCTTCAGCGTGCATAAACACGAAAATGTTTTTATCTACCACGTACTTGACTTATCTCTCTGAGATGCATTCCCTTGTGTTTCGGCAATGGTAGTCTGTTCATTACATAGCTCGTCCGAGGGCGGTAGTACAGACCGCGCGTATGAAAGGGTCAAAAGCCAGGGGTATAGGAGTATGTAACAAGCGAGCCATTTAATTGAAAAAACTAAACGTGACAAACTGTTGCAGGATCAGTGAAGGTTGATTTTATAATTGAAAGTATAACAGGATCAGTTACAATAAAATCGTCCATACGCACACCATGGGCGAGTATCGTGGGTAACATTATTTCGAAGCTTTATTAATACAATAATCAATAATGAAAAATCGACATCAATAGGGTTGTCCGTATTCCCAGTCAGTACCCTTCCCCGCCCGCCATGTGCACAAAGACCGCATACATCCCCCATAACGTCAAGGCTAAGTAACTAGAACATCATAAGGAGTTGCAAGTCGCTCCCATACTGGCGCCATTTTGGTCGAGGCCAGGCAGGTTCAGAGTATAGTTCAATGTCTCCAATAAGTAGCGGCAGGACCAGAATCCCTTTCGGCAGTTCTGGCTTCGTCATTACGAGCACTAGAAAACAAGACATTCTGGGCAATACGACCCTTGACGCAGCCCTTTATTCCTCAAGATGGTGTCTTTCAAAAGCCAGGGGTATAGGAGTATGTAACAAGCGAGCCATTTAATTGAAAAAACTAAACGTGACAAACGGTTGTAGGATCAGTGAAGGTTGATTTTTTAATTGAAAGTATAACAGGATCAGTTACAATAAAATCGTCCATACGCACACCATGGGCGAGTATCATGGGTAACATTACTTCGAAGCTTTATTAATACAATAATCAATAATGAAAAATCGACATCAATAGGGTTGTCCGTATTCCCAGTCAGTACCCTTCCCCGCCCGCCATGTGCACAAAGACTGCATACATCCCCCATAACGTCAAGGCTAAGTAACTAGAACGTCATAAGGAGTTGCAAGTCGCTCCTATACTGGCGCCATTTTGGTCGAGGTCAGGCAGGTCCAGAGTATAGTTCAATGTCTCCAATAAGTAGCGGCAGGACCAGAATCCCTTTCGGCAGTTCTTGCTTCATCATTACGAGCACTAGAAAACAAGACATTCTGGGCAATACCACCCTTGACACAGCCCTTTATTCTACAAGATGGTGTCTTTCAAAAGCCAGGGGTATAGGAGTATGTAACAAGCGAGCCATTTAATTGAAAAAACTAAACGTGACAAACGGTTGCAGGATCAGTGAATGTTGATTTTTTAATTGAAAGTATAACAGGATCAGTTACAATAAAATCGTCCATACGCACACCATGGGCGAGTATCATGGGTAACATTACTTCGAAGCTTTATTAATACAATAATCAATAATGATAAATCGACATCAATAGGGTTGTCCGTATTCCCAGTCAGTACCCTTCCCCGCCATGTGCACAAAGACCGCATACATCCCCCATAACGTCAAGGCTAAGTAACTAGAACGTCATAAGGAGTTGCAAGTGGCTCCCATACTGGCGCCATTTTGGTCGAGGCCAGGCAGGTCCAGAGTATAGTTCAATGTCTGCAATAAGTAGCGGCAGGACCAGAATCCCTTTCGGCAGTTCTGGCTTTGTCATTACGAGCACTAGAAAACAAGACATTCTGGGCAATACCACCCTTGACGCAGCCCTTTATTCTACAAGATGGCGTCTTTCAAAAGCCAGGGGTATAGGAGTATGTAACAAGCGAGCCATTTAATTGAAAAAACTAAACGTGACAAACGGTTGCAGGATCAGTGAAGGTTGATTTTTTAATTGAAAGTATAACAGGATCAGTTACAATAAAATCGTCCATACGCACACCATGGGCGAGTATCATGGGTAACATTACTTCGAAGCTTTATTAATACAATAATCAATAATGAAAAATCGACATCAATAGGGTTGTCCGTATTCCAAGTCAGTACCCTTCCCCGGCCGCCATGTGCACAAAGACCGCAAAAATCCCCCATAACGTCAAGGCTAAGTAACTAGAACGTCATAAGGAGTTGCAAGTCGCTCCCATACTGGCGCCATTTTGGTCGAGGCCAGGCAGGTCCAGAGTATAGTTTAATGTCTCCAATAAGTAGCGGCAGGACCAGAATTACATTTATGAAGAATGTTGAAGAGTAGTATGTTGAAAATCTAAAGCCATCGTTCTACAAACTCTCAACCAGCCTTGGATGGAAAAATCCTGAAGAGTGTACAAACTGAAAACCAGTTTTTGTCTGCATAGCATCAGCAGCAACACTTGATTCAGCTTTGTGTGAAGCCGCCCTCTTGATCTAATCAATACCGTCCCCTTGCGCACATTCAGGGACCAGGCCGCAGGACGTGTCTTCAGGTCAAACGGATTGCGGGACAAGGTCCAGAATGGAAGAGTCGCTGTACCGCATAGTAGGTGCAATTCAGCCGGATGGCGAGTGAGACGCTGTAATAGCAAGAGCAGGCGCAACTCAGCTGGCCGAGAGAGACTTGGGGAGGGGGCAGGAGCTAAGCGCCCCCTCCCAGTCCGCGCCACCACACCGCCCCTGGGGGGCCTCCGTCAAGCGGTTCAGGGAGGCACCGCAGGCAGCCGTTCTTCAGATCAGTGGCTCTCACCGGCAAGGCTCCCCTCCGTCAGCAGCAATCGTTGGCGCTGTGGTTGCGGCCGGAGGCACCGCCTAGTCAACGCCCCGGCCTCTCCATGTCGTAGGCTGCAAGAGTGGTCGCAACTCAGCTGGCCGAGCGAGACTTGGGAAGGGGGCAGGAGCCAAGCGCCCCCTCCCAGTCCGCGCCACCACACCGCCCCTCGGGGGCCTCAGTCAAGCGGCTCAGGGAGGCACCGCAGGCAACGGTTCTTCAGATCACAACAGAGTCTCATGCTCGATCGATTGAGCTGGCCGAATCAGGCAACAAGAAGGTGTGGGGGGGGCACCTCTTGCTCAACCACCACCTGAGGAGGTGGTACTCTCTTCCTAGGAGGTGGTGGTGGTGGTGGGGATGCACCAGCTGAAGCTACAACACTTGCTATTGCTAAGTGATGAAAAAAGGTCTTCCTCTCACAAAGATGAAAGTCAGAGTGAGGAAACAAGGAGGGGTTTTCCTCATTTGGGACAAAAAATAGTTCTCAACCAATGAAAAGTGTTATTTTTAGGTCACATGACCTAGCCTTACATCATTAGGAACCCAAAAGTGAAATGAACCAATGAAAAGTTTTATTAACAAGTCACTTGACCTGTTATGCTTACGTTACGCGCTCCGCGCCCCAGATCGCTTCCGGGAAGCTGCGCTTCGCGCCTCGCGCACCGGAGCACTTCCGGGTGCGCTAACGCGGCGCGTCATATGACGCATCACGCGACAACGCGATAAGTCGTGGTTACGCGATGTGTCACGATGTTGTTTTCTAACGCGGCAGTTGCGCAAACAGAACGTTTATCGGCCGGGCATATGGAATACATACACATTCATACCATACAATCAGGGCATGTACGCACAGTCACATCATACAATTTTTCACGTTCCCAGTGATGGTCTGCACTACATGCAATATCTCACAGCGCTTGTCTATGTCTTTCCTTACATGGAGCACGGTGCGGTCCATGTCCACTCCATTCTTCAGTCGGAACTCCGATGTAACCTGTAGCCTGTCGCTGTACCGCAAGAGTGGGTGCAATTCAGCCGGATGGCGGGTGAGACTCTGTAATAGCAAGAGCAGGCGCAATTCAGCTGGCCGAGCGAGGCCCTGTGCCGCAGGAGCGGGCGCAACTCAGGTGGCCGAGTGAAGCGCTGGGGTGTAGCTGCGAAACCTCCACCTGGGGAGGTGGGGGAGGCTCGTTCGCGCCGCCTCTCCCTTTCAGTGCACCCCACGCCGTCTCCTGGCGCAGGTATATGTGATGGTTGGACCAGGGCACCGCAGGACGTGTCTTCAGGTCAAACGGATTGTGGGACAAGGTCCAGAATGGAAGAGTCACCAAAAGGCAACAAGTTCCGCCTGACCCCGGGAGCCGGCCGCCTATGTCGGGGGCGATCTCGGGCCACACCAGGGCAACAAGACTTGGGGAGGGGGCAGGAGCCAAGCGCCCCCTCCGAGTCAGCGCCACCACACCGCCCCTCGGGGGCCTCCGTCAAGCGGCTCAGGGAGGCACCGCAGGCAGCGGTTCTTCAGATCAGTGGCTCTCACCGGCAAGGCTCCCCTCCGTCAGCAGCGATCGTTGGCGCTGTGGTTGCGGCCGGAGGCCCCGCCTAATCAACGCCCCAGCCTCTCCATCTCGTAGGCCACAGAGTAGTCGGGGAGAAATCCCGGGAACGGCGGCATGCATTTGGATCGATGTTGCAGCAGGCTGCCATGTAAATAGTTATTTAATAAAACGTTTTACCCTGTTACTTTGCTGGTGTGTTGTATATATTTATAATATTTGCATAGGGTTTGTCGTTGTTTTGGGCGGGGTGGGCGGCGGAGCCGAGCTGTCTTGCAGCCATCATGGCGTCGAGCTCAGTTCCTCTCACTAGTTTCATATTTCTCATGAGGGGTTGTTCCTAATGTTTCTATTTTAGCGAGGTCAAAAAGAGATCCCATTAGTGTCCTACTGATTTTGCTTGATTCCTTTTGTTTTTTCTAACGATTTTTCACTATCTGCAAAGACTAAACAGAGTATTGCGACTCTGTGCTTGTTTGTAAATAGAGAATGAACCAAAGAGAACCATTTCCAAAACAGTAAATGCTTGGATAACAATCAATCAAATGGAGAGGGAAGCAGGCACGACGGATTACAACGGGGGCAAAGGCCTGCGTTACCTACCCTTCACTATCTGCAAAGAGAGAATACTCCTAAAAGAAAAGAGGGGGGGGGCAGCGTTCAAAGCACATCAGCGTGCATAGACACGAAAATGTTTTTACCTACCACGTACTTGACATTTTAAAGCTTTTGATATTTGCTATTAAAAAACCATTGAAATTCACTGAAAAAACCATAGGTTATAGACCATATATAGTTAGGAATTAGCATTTACAAAACCTTGAAAATTCACTGAAAAAACCATGGGTTATAGACCATATATAGTTAGGAATTAGCATTTACAAAACCTTATTTTACTCACACAAAACCATTGAAATTCCATATATAGTTAGTTGCACTAACTATATATCGCGCACCCGCAATCCACTGCTGATGATGTCACATATTACATCATTCATGACATGGTCAGTGACATCACTGATGACATCACTGATGACAACTCAAATGACATCACTGACAACATCACTGATGACGTCATTCATGAGATAATACGATGAATCTGTTCAGACTCTAATATAACCTTAGATACACTCAGTGTAAACAGACACTCACAGATTGTCACTCATCCATAGAGTTACTCATACACCTAGTCAGTCATGCAAAGAATCAATCACACCTCCATTTCCTCAACTATACAGTTATACACACCTTACTTATTGAAACTTATTCTAACACATATTTACTCTCTTATACAATCACTGATACAAGTTTTCAATGATCCATGCAGCCACTCACACATTCACTAGCTATTATACACAGTAATTTATATATGTCAACTCTCACATGTACTGTGTTTTACATATGTACTTACTTTGACATATAGCACTGAGATATCCATTCACTCACCAATACACTCATGCACACAGTCAACCACCCATACAGCTGTTTCCACATGCAGTTTTGAACCCATACATTTAGTGAATCAACTGTTCACACATCTATGCACAGAGTCACACACCTCCCAGCCACCCACACACACACACTCACTCTCCCATACAAATACTTGGGCAACCAATCAATAACCCATATAGTTACTCATATAGCTACTGATCAACACATGCAGCAGTTTACAGAACAACAGACATAATGATGCACAAATTAAGACAGTTTAGTCACTAACCCATGCACTCAGTGAGACACATTTAATCACTCTCTCATACAGTCTGTCATGCATCTACTAAATCCTTCATCCAGACACTTATACATCCACTCATTCTTCAATATGTAAGACATATTTTAACTTTACAGAAACATACAGTCACTGGATGATGTCATCAGTGATGTCATTTTATTTGTCATCAGTGATGTTGTCAGTGATGTCATTTGAGTTGTCATCAGTGATGTCATCAGTGATGTCACTGACCATGTCATGAATGATGTAATATGTGACATCATCAGCAGTGGATTGCGGGTGCGCGATATATAGTTAGTGCAACTAACTATATATGGAATTTTAATGGTTTTGTGTGAGTAAAATAAGGTTTTGTAAATGCTAATTCCTAACTATATATGGTCTATAACCCATGGTTTTTTCAGTTAATTTTCAAGGTTTTGTAAATGCTAATTCCTAACTATATATGGTCTATAACCTATGGTTTTTTCAGTGAGTATATATATATATATATATATATATATACATATATATATATATATATATATACACACACACACACAACGTTTGGGTGCTTTGGAGTGTTTTAAAGAAAATTCCTGGCTCAGTTGTTCTATGGAAGTTTTTTCCAGTACAAGGTGTTGGGTGGGTTTGGCATGTATTGACTCACTCTATCCTAAGTGACTTATAGCATCATATATCATTACATGAACGTTAACAGATCAGTGTCATCATATGCATCTTTATGAAAGAATGCTGTAATAATAGGCAGTCATGCAGGTACATCATAAAAAATTGCTCTTCCTATACATGAAAAACATTTCTTCACAAATCAGAAACGGCACACGTACAAGGCAGGACAAGTACAGGTAACAGTGCTCCCTTATTTCACTGGAATGCAACACACTTAAAGTAGCTCAAAACATTATTTGTGTTATTGTGCATCAAGGGTAGTTTCCATAAGTATTAATTGTATATTCCAAAGCTACCACTCATGGTTAGTGATACCAAAGCAGACCTAAACTCTTTGTCAGACCAGAAATGTCCACGGGCCTGATAATTCTCGCCTCGGCGCCTACTCTAACCTTGGGCTCCACTCTGCAACTCTGGGCAATAGCTTGCTTAATCTTCACAACGGCCCCTTCAACGCCGGGGATGCCTGGTCTCACCTTGGAGGTGCCCAGAAGGGACCATCTCACAGGGAAAGCCAGGACGGGTTCCCCAGCGGTATACAGCACCGGGACGCCCGCGGTGTGGGCAGCTGTGCGCTTTACAAGTATACAACATTTACATTTTACATTTACTGTGAGCCAAATAACTTTGAGTCAAATAATAACCCCACGTTGAGAGACGGTGGCAAAAATCTTAGCTAATCTATTCCTTCTTTTATTTCACATATTGTGTTAGGTGCACTGTGCTGCACACATCCAATGTGCCAAATGTTTTTTGTTCAGGAAGGGTCGAGTACCAGTTTACAACCTATGCTAGGAATCACACACACACCTTTGTACTAAGTTGCAAGTGTGGCACTGGGCAGCCATTTTGTGAACCAGCACTGGGGAAGATCGAAACTGCAGGCTATATTTATTGAATGTAGCTCTGTGCTGCTCCCTTCTCCAGCGCAACAACTTAGCTTGCTGTGCAGTATTGCCCTAAAACTGTGCAGATCTACACCTATATGATTGGACCAGAATCACAGGAAGGGGTTGGGTTTCGAACCTACTTCCCTATGTCCCAAAGTGTGACCTCTACCCATCAGGACACATTTGAATGGTAAATGGCAGTTGCATCAATCATGTTTGTTTGTTTTTTATTATAAACCTGTGCAAAATTAGTCAAAGACTAAAGCATAATTTGGCATGATACAAGCCCTCTCCTAAACTAATGTTGGATTGATTTAATGGCATACTGTGCACAGTTACGCAACTCCCTGACCGGAGCTTATACGGGAAGTAGGCTATGATGACCAGTGCTGGTGGGAACCTCGTGAAAGGGTAAACCAAGCGCACACAGAGCACCAGGCATTAAATTGCAGGCAGCTAAGAATTTTCCAGAAAGAAATGATACAGGCATCATTGATTTGGAATATGTTGCTCTCTGCGGGAGATCGCCTCATGAATCATAACTAAACAAAAGGAAAACAGTGACTCTCCAGGCATCAAACTAATCATTGCCAGAAGCTTTACTGAGGTTTCCATAGCCAAAAGCATCTGTTGCAGTTCCAATATTCTCTCAGACTTTGAACAAAACGAATGATTAGTCATATTAGTCACAAACAATGTGCTCCATCCGCCTTACACATACTGTTCCTACACACTATATCTGCAAAAAGTTACACTGTCCCACAAAGCACTTTATTTTCTTTCTTTGCATATGTTTGGTTAAACTTACTCTATAGTGCCAATGTACTACGCAAGGAAAGCACATCATTAAGTGCGTCATTTAACATCTCAAAAGGACCTCTAGCTTTTTCTACGTTTGTGGAGGTTTAAAAGTTTGGTGGTAAGGGTGCAAAGTTAAAAGGAGGTTCCCAAAATGCGCTTTCCCACCAATGCATTTTCCATAGATTTTTGTATGAATGTAGCGCAAAAATGGATGAATGGATTTTCATGAAAGTTGGCAGAATTATACATTATGGTGTGCAGATGATTTTTTGGGGGTAACTACTTGTACGTTTTTTAAAAGTTATAATGCATTTTATCTGTTGTTGCAGTAAAATTTCACAGTATTTCGTGTTAACCGTTACAAAACTTAAAGCCAGCCTCTTTTTTTTATGTACACTTTCAATGTGTTCTGCCTTTTGCCATTAGATATAAATAATTATTAGGTTTGACATTTTCCCCTACCTAGTACCACCTTTAAAGTAATAGGTAGGGAAAAATATTTATAAGTTTCTTTATAGTTAAAAAAATATACAGATTACTGTGGCACTGCCTCGGAAGTACCGTGGTACTGAAAACAAATGTTTAAAAAACATATGTTAGAAAATTAAAAATACACTTCACTACTCTATGTTTTACAATTATAATGCACTACAATGTATTTTGTATTTCTAATATATTTAAATCTTCAGAAAAAGTCAAAAAATGTGCGAGCTTATTAAAAAAGTCTTTATAACATGAGCAGTTCTCTCTACTGCTACAAAATATGAAGAAAATAATGAATACATTTCTCTACCTATTAACAGTTTAATAAAGTGGTAATAGGAAAAGAACAAGAATACAACCTACTACTTACGATATCTACGACCCTAACTCAGAAAGCAGTGAAACTCAGAAACTCAAAATGCAACCAAACTATGCTGAAAATGACATGGCTGTCTTTTAAGTTTTGCTAACAAAGCCATTATCCAATTGCACATTGCCTTATCATGCGCATGTACCCCAGTATACCGTAAACTTACTGGGTTTACTAGGGCATAAAATATAGCTAAGTATTTTAAAATGTATAACTTTAACACTATTTACACTATTCACACATACCATCAAAAATTTGCATTTACACATAATAATCTATTTTCCTGCAATCCGTTCACACACTTTCACGCTACGTCTTTCAATTACCACACTCCACTCTGTGATATTGCACTCTATTCCACTCCACTCAATGTCACTCCATTGTACGCCAATCAACTGTACGCCAATCCACTCTACACCCCTCCACTTTTCAGCACTACACTGTACATTATTATACTCAATGCCACTCCCTTTTATGATACTCCAGGGTACGCCACTCTACTGTACGCCCTTCTACTCTTTGCTACTTGATTGTATGCTATTCCACTTACTTAGCTCCACTCTATGACACTACACTCTACGCTGGTCAACTATATACCACTTCACTGAATGGTACTTCATTGTACCCTACTACACTGTATGCCATTCCACTGTACAGTATTCCATTCTACGGCACTCCACTCTAGCCACTCCACTCTATACCAGTCCACTCTACCATACTACAATCTATCCTATTCCACTGTACAACACTCCAATCTATGCCACTCTTCTCTATACTATTCCATTTTATGCCATTCACAAGATACACTATATAGCAGTTAGCCCCCTTCTTTTTCTAATCCTAATTGCATTCTTAAAAGCCTTGCGACATTAAAACAGACATATTTATTGTGTAACTTTTGTAGGAAGATTAAGGTGGGTCTGGTCTCAGTAAATTGCTTACCTCTTAAAAGAGGTAAATTAAATTGTCACTGGGGACCACAATTGTTAGACTTTTTTTTTTTAAACATTTATTGTCCATATGCACAGTGATACAATGTAATGAAAAATAAATCACATTATTAAGTATCGTTATCATGAATATATCCCGTACAGCATTACATATGTTCATACATTGGATCAATAGTCACTTACAAACCCAACATTACAACAAATGGGTCAGAGTTAAAACCATAACTGTGTAAATGTAGCTGTCCAGTCCTCAGCAACCTTATTGAAATATACAAACAGTAGCACAACATTACAGGGCGACAGATATAGAACCATATCAATGTTAGCAGAATGTAGGCCTCACAAATCTAGTTCCCACAACCCAACCCCCTTTTCCTCCCCCTAGCACATGGGGACTAAAAGTACGTCATCCTTAGTTACCGATCAGTGACCCTGATGCCCTTTCTGTATCTAAACATGTGTTTTGGGAGGGCTCGTGTTGGGTCTGGGAGTAGCCTCCCGCTTCGGGAAACTCATCGTCCTCCACTCTCTCTGCCTCTTGTGCAAGCAGGTAGGTGGTCAAGGGGCTCCATATATCTCTCGGGCGTGATGTAATGGGAAGCAATTATGCGTATGAAATGAAGTGACCTTGCCATATGGACAGTGTTTGAACCCAATCCCTAAATTTAGGAGCATGACCTCTCCCCATCTACAAGCCACCTGACATTTGGCCAACAGTAACCCTATTGCAAGGAACCTCTTATGCACCGTTTGTGCATCTTGGATCAGTCCCAGGAGGGCCATAAGAGGGCAGGGGTCTATCTGAATGTTTGACATGGCCGATAACCCCTGAAACGTTTGGACCCAGTAGGTCAGCACCCGGGGGCAAGCCCATGCCAAATGGAGGAATCCCGCACCCTCCCGTCCACACCGAGCACATGTATCATTATCACGGAGACGGAACCTATGAAGTTTGACGGTAGTGTGGTATAGCCGGTGTAGAAATTTAAAATGTATGAGACGTAGCCTGTTGTTACTAGTTACTGCTTCCGTCTGTGCACAACTGAGTTTCCACTGGTTGTCAGTCAGAGAGATATTCAAGTCATCGTTCCACTCTTGCCTTGCACGCGCTTGTCCAGAGAGCGGTGTAGCACTCGAGTTCCGGTAAAGGAGAGATATAACATGCTGAGGGCTATCTGTTTGTAGTACAGTATGCAGTGGGGCCAGGGTATCTGGCTCATCGGGAAGTCAGGGGTAGCGGCCTTAACAATCTGTCGAAGGCGAGTGTACATAAAAACATCCATCCTTGTCGGGTCTTTGGTCCCGAAGAACTGCTCTGGTGTGCGGAAATGTCCTCCCACATAAAGATCCCCCCAAGTGCCATAGTTAAGCTTTTCCAACAATTCACAACAAATTCCCTCAGAGGTGACGTGCAACAGCGGATTTCGAAGTAAGGGCATCCTGGGGGAGTATAGCATAGGCAACTCCAGCCATCGGGCTATGTGCTGCCACGCTAGTATAGTGCAATCAACGGTGGATGGGTCCCTCTCGCGCGTTTTAACTGCCGTAAAAAGGTAGCACTCTGCAGGTTTAGGAGCCATATACCCGTCTTCCACCGCAAGATGTGGCATAAACAGAGGCGGGTGAAACCAATACGTTGCGAATTGTGCTTGCGCACAATAGTTGTATAGCTCAAAATTCAATCAACCCCTTGATGGTATGGTAAAGTCATGGTGGCTAGGTTTAACCTCGCGTGTTTCCCCCCCCCATATAAGCCTTGAGAGTTGTGAATTTAGGGTTTTAAAGAAAAAGGCTCAAGGGTGGTAGGGTATATTTATGAAGAGATACAACAGTTTGGGTAAGATGAACATCTTGATGAGAGAGATCCTCCCCGCCATAGAGATTGGGAGGCGCACCCATTTCCTAATGGTGTTCGTGAGTTTGTCCATTACTGTGCAATAATTTAATCGTAGAAGCGCATCCCTGTCCCTAGAAATGCGTATTCCCAGGTATTTTACCTCGTCAGTTTCCCAGACCAGGGGATAATCTAGCTGGTGTAGGGGGTATGGTCAGTATTTATTTATTTATTTATTTATAAAAACATTTGTAGAGCGCGAACGACGGCCCTTGGGCATCTCGGCGCTAGAGTTACTGCAGTGTGTTAAGCCTCATAGGACAGAAGTTCATTGGTTAAAGAGCCAGGTTTTTAGTTGCTTGCGAAAGATCCAGAGGGAGGGGCTAATTCTGATCGATTCTGGTAATGTATTCCACAGTTTAGGTGCGGCTACCATGAATCTTCTGTCCCCCCAAGAAACAAATTTGGTTCGGGGTACCACTAAATCATGCTGATAGGATGAGCGTAGTGTTCTTGGAGGACGGTAAGGGATAAGGTTTTGGACAAAGAACGCCGGTCCAACATTTTTCAGAGCCTTGTAAACCAGGCAGAGGGACTTAAACATGACTCTCTTTCTCACTGGCAGCCAGTGCAGCTGTCTTATGGTGAGTGCGGCCGAGTGATGTTTGGGGATGCGACCTAAAAGCCTAGCAGCAGCATTCTGAATGGCCTGCATTTTCCAAAGCACTCTCTCCTGGGCACCTAGGAACAGTGCGTTGCAGTAATCTAGGGTCGACAAGACAAGGGAACTCACCAATGTTCTGCCGGCACTTTCCGGCAGGAAAGGCAGGATTTTTTTAATGAGCCGCAGTTTATGGAAGGCTGAGGAAGAGATTTGGTTAGCATGTGGCAGGAAATTTAGATGGTCGTCGAAAAGGACTCCCAAATTCCTCACTTTGTTTGTTGGGTCCGGGGGTTGGCCCATAGATGATGGCCACCAGAGGGGGGACCATTGCGGGGATAGGTTGCCAAAAATTACCACCTCTGACTTATCAGAGTTTAATTTCAGGCAATTTTGAGCCATCCAACTTCCAATGGCCAACATGCCTTGGTTGAAGGTGTTCGCTATTTTGAGACCGTCATTCTTAACTGCGAGGACCAATTGAGTGTCATCTGCATAGGAAGTTAGGCTCATCCCGTGTGCCCTGATGACTTTGGCAAGGTCCGACACATAGATATTAAAAAGTGTCGGACTTAGGGATGAGCCTTGAGGAACTCCACATGGCAGAGACAAAGGGGAGGATTCGAAAGGTCCGACAGTAACGACCTGGGATCTATTTGCCAGGAAGGAGGCAAGGAGACTCCTAGCCTTGCCTTGAATTCCAATGCTCTCGACACGGTCGACCAAGGTGGTATGGTCGACCGTGTCAAAGGCAGCCGATAGGTCCAGCAAGATGAGAACCGCTGTACCTCCGGCGCCCCGGATGGATCTTATGTCGTCCGCCGCTTTGACCAGAGCGGTCTCCGTGCCGTGGAATTGGCGGAACCCGAACTGTGATTCGTCCAAGAGTTTATGTTCCTCGATAAAGGACGAAAGTTGGAGGTTCATTATTTTCTCTACTATTTTAGCCATCAATGGGAGACTAGCAATAGGACGGTAGTTTTTCAGCTCTTCCTTATCAAGGGTGGGCTTCTTAAGGAGAGGTTTTATTAAGGTCTTTTTCAGTGTCTCTGGGAAGATGCCGGTGCAGAATATAGAATTGCAGATTTCAGTTATGGCAGGGATGACTGTTTCCATAATTGGTCGTAGCACCTTCAGGGGACAGGGGTCTAGAGCTGATCCAGATTTAATAGATAACACTGTATTCTGTACCTGTAGACGGGTGACCTCATGAAACTGGGAGAGAGTATGACCCTGGTGGTAGGTAGTGGCTACCGGGGGGGTAGAAGAAGTATTGGTGAAAACCCTATAAATATCATCAACTTTGCTAAAGAAAAAGTTGGACAGTGCGTCGCAAAGCGTCTGGGAGGGAGGAGGGGCGAGATCGACGGACAGACCAGCTAATTGTTTAGTTGTCTCATAGAGGGTTTTGTTAGAGTTTTTAGCTGATTCTATCCTGTCGCAGTAGTATTTTTTCTTTGCCTCGGAGATCATGGTTTTATATGTGGCAACTGACTCCTTATAGCTAAGTTTGGCTTCATCAATGTAGTTTTTCCGCCATAATCTCTCTTTATGCCTGCATAATTGCTTTTGGGTGCGTAGTGCCTCAGAGTACCATGGGGCCGAGGGGGTTTGCCGGTTACGGGAACGTTGTTTAGTTTGAACCAGAGCTGTGGCTGCCGAGCTGACCCATTTGTAGAATTGAAGGGTAGCAGTGTTTGGGTCGGCAGACAGAGCGGGAGAAGTGTCATCCAACAGGGTTTGTAACCTAGTTGCATCAATATCGTCCCATGCCAGATAGGGTTGAGGAGATATGGTGCTGGTTTTATTGAACAGTGTGTCCTGTGCTGACAGATTGGCTAGAATAAAATGGTGATCCGACCAGGTGAGAGGGAGGATTTGGGTGACTTGAAGACCCGGGGCATTAGTAAAGATGCCATCTAGTATATGACCCCCGTCGTGTGTAGGAGCATGTACCAGGGGGGTGAGGCCAAATGTGGACATATCAGCTAGGAGAGTGGCGGAGTCAGGGTTATCTGGGATATCGAAGTGAAAATTAAAATCACCCAAAATGGTGATGGAGTTGTCAAGGGCGGATGCTTCCAGCGTGGTCCTGAAATCCACAATAAATTCATTCCTGGAGCCAGGGGGTCGGTATAAAAGAATCCCTTTAAAGGTGTAGGATGGGGATAGTGTAATCGCGAATTCTAGAGCTTCACAGGAAGTTAGAGGGATGATTTTTGTTCTTACCGAAAAGGTGTCACGGGCAATAATGCCGATTCCACCGCCTTTTTTCTTTAGTTGCCTATCAAGTCTATGTATGGCGAACCCAGTGGGAAGGGCGATAACTAGATCTGGATCAGATGCCGGATCCAACCATGTTTCGGTCATGAATAGGAGATCCAATTTATGATCCTGAATCAACTCGTGAATATCCTGGTTATGCTTGCCCAGTGAGCGGACATTTGAGAGTCCGATGGAGTAGATTTTGTTGTTAGGGTGTTTCTTATCAGTCCGCAGTTGATGGATAAAGGGTAGCGAAGCATTGCATTCTGGGCAGTGCGCGATAGGATTTATGAGCAGAGAGTGGGGGTTGCATATAAGGCAGGCCTGTTGGGTCGGGGAACGTAGGAGCTGGAGTTGGGTGGAGGAATAACAAAGGCGTTGAGCTGGCGATGGTGCACCAGGGGGGGTGGCCCTAGGCCCGGGCCAGGCGCGGACGGGCGCAGACGGGCGCGCCGCCGGCGCGCCCTCTGCGCCCGCCCGCTGCGCGGTCGGGCGGATCCCTTGTTTATATACATCGTGGCGGAGGCGGGAGGAGGGTGGGAGGGGCGCCGAGCTCGCCGGCCAGCCTTCCCTCTCCAAGATGGCGCCCAAAGTGGTGCTCAAGCCTTCCCAGCGCAGGTAACAGTGGCGCTATGGGAGGCACAATACAAGGTCCTCGGCGAAGTAATCTCGCCTAGAGGTGGGGGCAAATATTCTAAGAAAGACTTTTTAAAATATATACAATATTTAAAAAACGATGCTTCTCACATTTGCGTTACACTAATAATTCTAAATATCCTCCGGCTTCCGCCTCAGAGGGATTAGCAGCAGTAGCGATTCGAATTCATTCACTTAATAACAGTTCTAAGTGTGCAAGCAATCATATGACAAACCTCCGGCTTCCGCCTCAGAGGAAACACTAGCAGAACCTCGAGGGAGTCAGAGTGCCGCCCTTAAGTATGCTGGGAGGGCGGGAGGGGCGCCGAGCTCGTCGGCCAGCCTTCCCTCTCCAAGATGGCGCCCAAAGTGGTGCTCAAGCCTTCCCAGCGCAGGTAACAGTGGCGCTATGGGAGGCACAATACAAGGTCCTCGGCGAAGTAATCTCGCCTAGAGGTGGGGGCAAATATTCTAAAAAAGACTTTTTAAAATATATACAATATTTAAAAAACGATGCTTCTCACATTTGCGTTACACTAATAATTCTAAATATCCTCCGGCTTCCGCCTCAGAGGGATTAGCAGCAGTAGCGATTCGAATTCATTCACTTACTCTCAGTGAGAGGGAAAATCACAGATTTAGACCAATAAATTTGTACCCCGGAAATGGCTCCAAATTTAGTGATCTACTGAAGTATAGGGTTTACATTTTCTTGGGGTTTGTGTACATACAGCGTCATATCATCTGCGTATAGGGAGATGAGGAGTTGCCTAGATGGGTAGATAAGCGCTCTATGATTATGATGTTGCCGTGATTTGGCGGCTAAGGGTTCAATTGCAAGGGTAAATAGAATAGGAGACAGGAGGCAACCTTGTTGTGTGCCTCTTGACACCGAAAATAGGGGGATTTGGTACCATTCAGAAGAACCGTTGCCACTGGGTTCGTGTACAATAAGTGTATTCACTAAAGGAAGGCAGGCGGCATCCCCATGCGCCCCAGGATGCCCAGCAGGCAATCCCATTCCAGGGAATCAAATGCTTCAGTAGCATCTAGAAACACAGCCACCGATGAGCACTTCAGATCTATGTCTTGTAGGACTGCGGCCAAAGTCGGGAGATTATGGGACGTGGCTCTGCTGGGAATAAAGCCAGCCCTGTCAGGCAGTGCTAGGTGCTGCATTAATAAGTTAAGCCGAGTTGCCAGGACCTTAGCTAGCATCTTAGTGTCGCAATTTAAAAGGGAGAGCAGACGGTATGAATCGCAACTATGTGAAGGTTTCCCTGGTTTAAGCAAATACGTTATCATTGCTTCCCGCATTGTCAGGGGCAGACTACCCTCCTCCAGTTTTGTGTAGTATACCTCCTTCAGTATTGGGGCCAATATAGAGACATATGTTTTATGAAATTCAATGGGTATTCCGTCTGACCCTGGGGCCCGACCAGACTTCATGTGCATGATAGCTTCCACTATTTCATCAAGTTCCAGATCTAGGCTAAGAAACTTTCGTTGGGTGTCCCCCAACCAGGCCGGAGCAGTATCTTCGAGATAATTGGGCAGATCAAGAAGGGTATCTCTTTGGGTGGAGTATAGGGCACTGTAGAAGTCCCTAAGTGTACGCAGTTGGTCAGGTAAGTTCCTGTGGACCTCGCCGTGCGCATCCTGCAATTGCAGCACATAGTTGGAAAACTTGGGTGGCTTAACCGTTGCATCTAGGGCCCTCCATGGGCGATCACCCTCACCATAGACTCTCGCTACATGGTATTTCCCTCTAAATCTACATTCCCTATCAGCAAGCTCTTCATAATCAGTGAGTTTACTGCGCATAGCTACTCTTATAGCATTCCGGTCAGGGTTTAAACATAGCTCGCCTTCCAGACGCCTGAGCTCTTTCTCCAGCGCAGATAATTCAGTGCGTGTTGACTTAAGTATGCCCCCGCCCTTAGATATACACCAGCCCGAACCGTGACTTTAAACACCTCCCAAACTGTGGCAACACTGGGGACAGAATCTAGGTTACGGTCAAAAAAATCCTGAATGTCGTGTTCCATCTCAGTACGGAACGCAGTGTCAAGAAGGTGTAGCGGGTTCAGACGCCCACTGTTATATGGGGAATGAGTGAGGGGGGCACGTAGGTCAGCGACCACCGGGGAGTGATCAGAGTGGGTGCGCAACAAATGGGTTACACGCCTCAGCCAGTGTGCCATACCAGTGGATATGAAGAGATAGTCTAACCTGGCCCAAGTCGAGTGATATGCCGAGAAGTGCGTGCCCTCCCGCTGCGTAGGGTGCAGGTGCCTCCAGGAATCAAGTAAATAGTTCTCATCAACAATTTCACGTAGTATTCTTTGGGTGGCCGTGTAATGCAGAGGAGAATCACGGGATCTATCTAGATGAGGACATAGTGCTGTATTGAAATCACCCCCCCCAGACGGTGTAGGTGGAGCCTATCTCTTGAATTCTGCTCCATAAGTGAAGTAGTGCCTGAGTGTTATCAATGTTGGGTCCGTAATAATTAGCAAAGGTAACATCATGAGTGTGAAACCGGCCCCATAGCAGGCAGAATCTTCCTTCCGTATCGGCTTCCGACCCACTGGGGACAAAGGCAACCCCCCTCTTAACCAATATAGCCACACCACGGGAATATGAAGAATATGACGCAAAACTGCGGTGCAAGGCCCACCTCGAGGCAAACTGGGGAGTTGCACCAGGGTTTAAGTGTGTCTCTTGCAACATAGCTACCGAGATGTGATGCCCATCTAGATAACCCAACACCTGTCGCTTCTTCCGAGGATTATTTAAGCCACGTACATTCCACAATACTACTGTAATGTCATTAACACTTTGTGCGTTATCATCCATTGTACTCTCTGCGGTATATTGTGTAAACCTGTAAGGTGACAGCTATAGTAGACTGGACAATCCACAACTTAACCCAGAATAAACACCCCACCCCCTCCCACATCAGCGTCCCCAACTTGCTGGACACAGCTTCCCTCCCCATCTAAACCTACAACATTCTGGGACACTCATCTGTCCACATAAACAGAACTCCTGGGGGTTTGCCCTCTCAGGAACACACTAGGGCCCAACAACCTGCCCACTTCCCTCCTTACTTTCACCCGCCTACTACTGCGCCAGAAGTGATCAGCTGCAGTGGGATGGAGGTAAGCTGCCGAGCCATATACCACATTAAATTGAAAGCAATTAACAATACATCACCAACGCAGTGTACATCAGTCCGGGCAATGCAGCAGTAGGAGTAACTTCAAGTGACTCTGCTCATATCTCAGTTCAGCTAGGGTCCAGCTCAGGTGACTCGGACTTGCGGTCCCTCGCCTCGGATTCAGTGGTAGCCGAGCGTCTGTGACGTCGATGGTAGTCCTTCGCCTGGTTCGGGTTATTGAAAAAATGTTGTGATCCATGGTGGGTGATCTTGAGTTTCGCCGGGTACAACATGGCATAGGGGATCTGTTGTGACTGTAATTTCTTCTTGACTGATGCAAATTTTCTCCTAGCATCTTGCACCGTTTGTGTAAAATCGGGGAAAAATGACAATGTTGTGTTCTCAAAGCATACTTGTCTTTTCTCACAAGCTAGGTGCAGCTGCGTATCTCTGTCGTGATAGTTTAGAAAATGGACTATCACGGGGCGCGGCGCCGCTCCCGGGGGCGGGCGGGCAGCAAGAGATCTATGGGCCCTCTCAACCGTGAGATGTGCCGAAAATGCGCCCCTACCGAAGAGCTCAACAATAAGATTTTCCATAAAGTCCTCCATGTGCCCTGTGTTTGTGGATTCCGCCTATAATTGGAACATTGTTCGTTCGGGAATGTGCCTCCAAATCCTCGTTTTTATCGGCGACAACTTTCAATCATTTTTCTATCGGAGACATCTATCTATTACCCGCCGTAGCACCGTCTTCCAGATCTGACACCCTAGTCTCCACCTCCTTAATACGGTGCTCATGCTGCCCCAATTTGGTGACCACAGAATCCATCCTAGTGTTCATTGTGTCAATTTTGGCGTCAATAGAGGTAAGGCTCTGTTGCATTCCAAGTAGGATCACCTTCCAGTCTTCCTCAGGCGTGTCCGGGGCATCAGAGTCTTCATGCTCCTCAGATCACGACTTGGGCGGCTTAAGCGCCTCAAACGGAATTTTCGTCTGCTTGGCATCGGTTCACCCCATGATGCCAGCCACTCAGAAGGGCAGCAAGATGGAGAACACAGTCCAGTCCAGACCACAGGTGCAATCAAGCTGTTGGGGTGGTGGACAGGTGGGGCTCCCAAGTATAGAAGTATGCAAGACAGGACGCAGCCACCAGGGAGAGAAGTATGCCGCCAGCCACTCCTCCGTCTATAGCAGCACAGCGGGGAAGTATGCGATACACGTGAGTGGTCAGGCGGGGCCCACCTCCACCACAATCCACCACCGCAGTAAACACAAGGCCCAGGGGCAGGCTCACCTTAGTAGTCCGAAATCAAATGTGCAGGCTCCTCGAGGCAGAATGTGGTTCCACACACACCGCCCGTAAAATGTTTCGCTGAGGTGTCGCAAAATGGCTGCTTCCAATCAGGCACAAGCTGCCCCCTCAGGCCACAAGGCAGCAGGCAAGACGTCCACCAGCAGGCCGGGGGGCACGGGGGGGGGTCACTTCACAGCAGGCAGGGGTGTCAACCAATTATATTGCACACAGCCATGGGTATGTCCTGCATGAAGAGTCCACGCTTAATTTAAATGTGCCACCAGGCCCCCAGCAACAGCAGCAGCCGTCCACAGGGCCGATCAGAGGGTGCCCCACTCAGAGGGAGGATCTGTACTTTGTCCACGGCTGGGTGGGGGGGTCCCGACAGGTTACTCCAGCGCGGCACAGTCTTCACGCATCACCCGACACTGCATCGCAGCGCCGGACCGGCAATAGCAGGTAGCAGAGTTCTCCCGCCCCACGATGCCACCGCGACAACCCTTCGGGGCAAAGGCCTGTCGCACCAGGAATTGGTTCACACACTTCAGGATCTCTGACCCCTCCAGGGGCTGCCGGGCCGCACCTCACCTCCACCACACTCAGGGGGCGCGTCCGATCGCCAAGAGCAGCCGCTCGCTTCAACTGCCCAGAGGCCTGCACAGCCGCCCACTTTCTTACTCCCCTGCAGCCGTCTCACAGCTCCAGAAGCAGGGCAACGGACAGTCCTGCAGTCTTTCACCAGTGTTCCTGATGGACCACATCCAGCAAGTGGCACAATGCGGGCACCGTTAGAATCAGCAAAATGTCCTGTACCTCGCGGTGGCACAGGAAATAGTATCAGTGCTTCAGGATGGGCATGAAAAGTGTTTTTTTGGCCCGGAGGGCTAGAGCCTCACAGGTGTGCGGCCATTTTGGTCGTGCGCCACCTAGCGCCCCCCACATTTGTTAGACTTGGCATTTTTGGCATGGTTTCCCCTGACTTTTTGCCTCCACCTCCTGTATTTTTGATGCTGGGTTGGATTTTGTTTTTGCTAGCTTAGATGCTTTATGCACTTTCCCATTGCTGAACAGTGTCAAAGTGCAAGTGCTCCATGTGTAAATAATTGGCATTTTTGATGTAATGGTAAGTCCCTAGTAAAGTGGACTGAAGTATGCTAGGGCCTCTAAATCAAATGCTACGAGTGGGCCTCCAGCACTGATTGTGCTACCCACAAGAGTAGCCCTCAAAAGGTATATCAGATCTTCCACTGCAGTGTCTGTGCACAATTTGTTAACTGCCATGTCGACTTGACCCTAACCTTCCCTTTTCTTACATGTAAGGCACTCCTACGGTAGGCCCAAGGTCTCCCCCTGGGCAGGGTGCAGTGTATATGTGCTTGTGCGTGTGACATGTTCTGATAGTGAAATAATGCCAATTTCGTTTTTCACTATTGAAAGGCTATCTTGCCCCATAGGATAGAATGGGAAATGCTTTGTAACATCTGACAAGTATAACTTCCCATTGGGACAAGATGGAGAAATAAAGTTTAGGCTCTCTGAACTCAGAATTTAATAACACATCTTTTAGTAAAGATGGTTTTTAAATTGTGTGTTTGAAAATGCCACTTTTAGAAAGTAGCCATTTTCTTGTTTAACCATTCTGTGTGCCTCTGCCTGTTTGTGTATTGACAGTCTGGTGTTGGAGTGACACGGGCTAGGGATGTGCATTCACTGCAGACAGCCACTGGGTGGGGGGGGGGGTTGAGGTGTGCCTGGCCCTTCCTGGATGACTCAGAGCTGAGCTGAAAGACCTTGGCTGAATTTAGAGTAGTGGGAGTAGATTTCCTTGCACCTGAATAGGGCCTGTCTTCTTTGCACAAAGCTGTCTCCACCCCCTGTGGCCATACTCCACTAATGAGGACAGAACTGGTTTGGACTGGGCTCAGAGACCCTTGCACAAAGAGAACACAGACATTTTGGGGTTTTGGGGTATAACTATTAGTCCTAAATTCCCAGAAATTTAGATCACTTTTGGACTCAAGAGGAACCTTTGCCAAGGAGAAGAGCTGAAGAGCTATGAAGATTACTACCTCTTTGCTGTGTGGAGTTGGCCTTCAGTTGCTTTGGCTGCTAAGGAGAGGACAAAGGCTGAAACGTTACTTTGAACCTGCTTGAAGAAGATCTCCAAGGGCCTGTGTCTGCTGGCCTCCGGTTCTGAATTCTCAGGGACACAAAGACTTCACCCAAGCTCCCCTGAACTCTGCTGCTGAAAGTTCTGACCTACCAGGAGGTGCCTGCTCCAGTTCTGGGCCTCTGGAGGTTGTGCTTGCTGCTGGGAGCTGGAAGAAACCTAAAAAAATAAGAAAAGTGATGCATCGCTCTTCTTGCGGCTGTTTTTCCGATGCAGCACCGCTGTGCGAGAAGAATCTCCACACATCACTGCACCGCTGCCGAGACTGACGCAGCACCTGTTCGCCACTGTAAGAACTCACACATCGAGGGATCGCAGTTGAAGAAACTGACGCAGCGCTGCTCGACGTCGCTGCATTGATTGCTGCCGCATTTGCACACATCGTACCTGTGCGGCAAGTTTTCCCGATGCATCACCCGCAGACCAGAATCATCTTGGCGTCAACGCATCACCGCCCCCTACAGAACAGACATGACACATCACTTCTCCTGCGTGCAGCAGAGCTGTTGCATTGCCTCCCCATGGCCTCAGGAACTGATGCACCTCTTTGTTTCTCAACGCTTCTCATCACTGTGGCTGTTTGGCCATTTGAATTTTGATGCATCTACAGGTACTTTGTGCGAAATCATGCATCCATTGTTTTCAATGGACCCAGTTGCTTGAAACCTTTTCAAAGTCATATTATTATTACATGTATGTTGGCTTTTTGTTGTTTTAGTCTTGTTAAAATTTAGATAAAGATACTTTATTTTTCCTAAACTGGTGTGGTGTCCATTTGTGGTGTTATCACTGTATTACTGTGTGTTTTGAGTAAAAATACTTTACACATTGCCTTTGAGATAAGTCTGTCTGCTTGTGCCAAGCTACCCAGGGGGTGAGCAGGGGTTATCTAAAGTGTGTATCCCACTTACCCTCACTAGAAGCAAGGGTCCCTTTTTGGACCAAGGTACCTACATCTGCCAATTAAAGACCCCATTTCGAACACTTGGACTCTGACTTGGTTTCTAAACTTTGTAGCCAACCTCCATTGTGGATTGGCTACTGGGGCTGGCTGGAACTCAGGCAGTGGGGCATAACCACATTGTGTACAGCCTTCAGTCATGTGGCTGCCTGCAGAGGCTTCTGCACAGGGCCTAGCCAAACATTTGCTGTAAACAGAAGTCAGGACTGAAAAAAAAACCTATTTAGATTCAATCAAAAAAGCCAGAGAAATTGGTTGAAAACATTAAAGGTTAAAGTGACATTACAGTTAGGTTTGGTAATAAGATCGTAGCATGCGCAAAGCCAAAACCAAGACACCACTGAAAAAAATACAGTTGAAATGCAGTTATTGTTTCAAAACAAAACTTTGAAACTATAGAAATTCGCCAGTTCTAGTTCCATGAACTAACTATAACTTGCACTTTTTCATGCACTGCTTATAACTTTACATATTACATTGTTCAAGACATCTTAGAGGACCACAATAACAACAACGCGCAGGAGTACCTACTCCAAATTATCTACAGGGGTCATTTATGAGTCTAATGCAATTCAAAATCCAATTGATACAGGTAGTTAAAAGTCAAGAGTCAATAGTGACCTTGAAGTATATTTATAAAAAACAAAGATTACAAAATCTCGACAAGCATGTTTTAAATCGAGATTTTGAAATACATTAGTAACTATATATTTGATACCCCGTATGTTTTCCTAATTGTTAACGCACTTCTAATATAATTAATGACAGGGAAAGAAGGTTGAGCAGACCCTAATTTCTGTAAACATATCATACCAGTCTTCAAACTTTTCATAATAGCCATCTGCAAAATTGGAATAAAAAATGGTCTACCTAAATGCCTGCACAGAGTGCAAAAAATCGTAAACTGCATAGTGCTTTGTCCTGACACTTTATCGCATGGACAATTCGGGAGATTTGAAAACCAAGTACCAGGCAAAGAAAATGCTACCAAACAGTGCAATGTGCTAAGATGTAATTAAGTTTTAGAAAAATCTATATTGTGGATTACTCGCAAGGGCAAGATAAGCTTTGTAAGTCGGGAAAGGGAATAATTCAAATATCTGACTAAAGACTACATGGTTCTCATCTCACCTTATTATAATGGGTGTTGGTACAAAAAAAGAAGAAATAGCATGCTCTTTGGAAGTTGCTTCTACAAGGTCTGGGTTAATAAAGAGCTTGGCAATGCTCGTGACAGTCCATTTGGGCTGGGAGCACCCCAGCCCTGGCACTTTCGATTACATTTTGTAGTTTTTCTTTGCAAAGAATCCCGAGTAATGCTACTGTGGAGGGATCCAAGGCCTTGGGTATGGGGTTAAGACTTAGGGCCATATATATCATGTATTTCTGTGGTGGCAAAAGGCTCGATTGGGCCGTTTCTGGCCGCAAAAATTCTTTTTGGTATGTATGACTACCAATTTGCTATTCAGTTACCGAATCGTAATTTGGAATTGCAAATACACACCGATTCGGCAACAGGAAGGGGCATTTACAGGGCGTCCGGTTATAATACTGAATCGCAGTTATATGAAGGAAAGTCACAAAACATTTGCATTTTACCACTTACTTCAAGTAGGTGATAACCCATTTGCAAATAGGAAGGGGTCTCCAAGGATCCCATTCTCCTTTGTAAATGGTAGCAAAAACGTTTTTTCAGAGCAGGAAGTGGCCCCACAGTCCACTGCATATTCTTACAAAATTTAAAAAATACTTGTCACTTTTCTTTTTTTAAACGCGCCCCATTTTTCTTTAAGGAAAACAGGCTGCATTTTTAAAAAAAATACTGCTTTATTTGAAAACAATCAAAGAGATGGTGGTCTGTTGAGCCCAGCAGACCACCATCCCTGTGATTGTTTGAGTTTTCTAATGCGTCGCAAATTGTGACCTACCTCATGAAGACTAATGAAGGAGGTCGATTTTTGACCCATTAGGGAATGTTAAATGAAACTCATGGAGTTTCATACAGTCAAATAGCGATTACCTAATTGTGATTCACAGAGAATCACAATTAGGTAATCGCTATGTCTGAATAAGATACTTAGTGCCCTAATTTCCACCTCCAAGCCCTGGCTGCAGCTGAGATCGAGTAACGGGCCTGCTAATGTCTAAGCCAGGCTACTTCAGAATTGTTTGAATTGATATAATTGACTAGACCTTGATTGATATTGTGTATTATGCTCCAGAAGTACTTTGGATTTTTCTTTTTACTGGTGTGTAACATATTACACCAGTAATGAGACTTCCTGGCCAAACATGCCTCCTTTTTCTATGTTTTCCTCATGGCACGTACCTCGCACTGCTGTACCAGATTGAAAAGGTTTTTCTTCGGAATACAGAAATCTCTGTTTATTGCCATCCTCAGTTCCTTAAGGTGTTTATTCTTCCAGGGGGATTTGTGACCAGCAACCCTTGTCCACTTGAGTTTACTAGGGTATCTATCTAGCCATGTTGTGTCAGATTGTTGCCAAACTAAAATCCTGTTGCTCTGTAGCCAATTGCTGTTCTTTAATAGTTTACCACACTTTTCTAATATTTCCTGAGAAATATGTGTATACCAAGTTAGCCTCTTTAGGTCATCTGTTTGGTTGTCACATTTAAATAAACATGCTAACTACTACAATGTTTAGTTGATATTTCAGACCATAATATTTCGGTCATTGTTTTTTTTGTACTTTTCATCATATGTGTGTAATGTCAATCTTTTGGTTGTCAGCAATTTGACACCACAACATTTTTGTTGTCAGTAGTCTGTAATAAAACAAGCCAGTTTTCCATAAGCATTGGGTTGATGATGTTGAACTTACTTCGGCCTTTGGTTAGATATACTGCACTCTGTAGATGCCTTTTTGTCCACATCAGTGTGGCGTATCAGGGGAGGTAGAGCGGGGTGTTTTGACTCCATTGTGCTGTGAGAGGACCTAGTCTTGGATTATTCACCTGAGGTTAGTTTCCTGGAGGAAATTGATGTATCCAATTCAGAATTCAAATTGCTGGTGAAGCAAGGGAAAACCTTCAGACTATTAGAAGCAGCAAAACCAAAGCATTTTCCAGTCTCTGCAATTTCATTAGATTACGTCTTGGAGGTCCCAAGTGTTAGATCTGCCAGTCTTAGGGTGGTCCTCCCCAAAACTTTTTGCCTTAATCCTCCATTTTTGCTGATCTTGTTTTTGCTGGCCCAAGGACTCTGTACACGTTACCACTGCTAACCAGTGCTAAAGTGCATGTGCTCACTCCTTATGCCATGGTGACATTGTCTTATCCCAAATTGACATATTTAATTTACATATAAGTCCTTAGTAAAGTGGTACTACATGTACCAAGTGCCTTTAAATTGATGGTACTAATGAGCCTGCTGCACTTATTGTGCCACCCACTTAAGTAGCCATTTAAATATGTCTCAGGCCTGCCTGTATATGCAGTTTTTAAACTGCGATGTCGACCTGGTAAATCAAACCTTTCGGCAGGAGCAAAACCTTCCTTTTCAGTACATATAAGTCACCAGTAGGGTAGGCCCTTTGCAGTCCAGAGGGCAGGGTGTAGTGTATTTAAAAAGTGGGACATTACATTAAAGTTGTATATGTCCTGGTAGTGGAAAACTCTTACATTCGTTGTTCACTTCTGCAAGGCCTACCTCGCCCATAGGAAAACAATGGAGTTACTTTGGAATTGTAATGAAAAATCCTAACTTATGTGAAGTTGGATTTTAAATTACAATTTTGGAAATGCCTCATGCAATAGCCATCATCTAGTGTACTTCATCAAATGTCCTTGTGACTTGTTTTACGTAGGGAAAACCGACTGGGCCTTGCGCACCCGTATAACTGAACACAAAAGTCCAGTCAGAACTAATACAGCTAGCTCCCCTATCGCTCAGCATTGGCGCACGATGAGACATAACATCGCTCAACTTAAATGTGGAGTACTTGAAGTCATTGAGCACCGCCCTGATCGGGACACAAGCAAATTTTTATCCCAGCGAGAGACACACTGGATATGGTTCATGCAATCATTGACCCCCCTTGGGCTCAATGACAAATTTGAATTAGCTTGTTTCTTATGATACTGCATTTCATGTACTTATCCTGTTTTCTGTTTATTCATGCTGCTGAATATTATGATAGGGCTAATCAACAGCCATTTTCTTTAGAAATGTCATCGTTTGCTTGATATGTATTACTGACTATGTAAACATTCCTGTATATATTTGTAAATATTCTTGTTCAAATCTTATGTCATTTCTATTAACTTCGATTGATATAGCTGGGCTACCCCTGATGTGCTTGTATATTAATGGTAATTATATGCTGTATTATTATGCGATTGATTGTCATTCTGAGTTGCTTTCTCTTTTCATTTCTCTTCATTACCCATTCTAAGATGTCCGCCACCATATCACACTTTATCGAAGTCTGTTCTCTATGTTTATTATTAACACAATACGGAGTAAGAACACTGTTCGTTTGAATTCACTGTGACCCGTTTGGCGGCAGCTGGTGAACTTTTGGTGTATCGGTCTGACTCTACACTGGTGAGTGCTTCTCGTATATTCACTTTTCTCACAGAGTACGTCTTGTCGTTAAGCAACTAGAATGTCCAGTTTTTTCCACTTTGTCTGTTTTCTAGATTGCATCATACTTTCGTTCTATCAACGATTCCTTCATTCAGCTAATTAACATTAGCGTTTGGTAAGTTTTTCACACACTGCTCGTTTTTCAACCGGCACAGTTTGCTTTTCTTTTATTGACTGCGGTTTTTACCATCCTTCCTGCAGTCAATTTCACCCATTAAGACGCATTAATCGGCCAGATACGCGATACAACGCGGCTTACTTTACCTGAATCTCCTGTTTATCGAGTTTCCCACTCGAGCTGGTAAGGTTCACTAATAACTTCACCACCTGTTCTTGTACTCACATGTTTCTTCACTCGTTTTTTCACCCGTTTCTTTGCTTGTTTCTCCACTTGCCTTTTCACTCGCTCTAGTCCAGTTCACTTTCGGTTGCCCTTTTTTTCACTCAGTCGCTTTTCTCATATGTCAATATGGTATCCATTTACTTTCCTTCATTCTACTTCTCCTCGCTGCAATGAGTTGATGACATCGCTTGTTATAATCTGATACATTCTAAGCCTCATTTATAAGACTTTTGTTTCCGCTGTATAAGGACATACATACCAAATCATTTACTATTGTTTTTCACAGATTCCCTTGAAGAAGGGCAAATGTTATTTCCCGAAATGCATTGGGATTTTTAACTCACAAACATGATGTTACTATGGAACAATTATAATCTGGATTTTGTGAAATTCATAACAATCTCCATGAGTTACTAATAATAAAGCATGAAAACAACGTTGGAAGACTACATGTTACCTGTTATTTTTTAAAAGTGGATCAACAACCGTATAATTGTGTCCAGTCACTAAATGTTGTTTATATTGTATTGAAAAAATGTTTATTACAATGTACACTCTGTAGAGTGACTTGTGCAGTGCATCAGGTCACCCAGATAACTGTCTGGTGATTTTTCTGTATTATTTGCAAAGGCTAGCAGGGCCTTTTTCCTGGTGCTCGCGTTTCTTTAAATTTAGATTAAAGTTGAACATTTGTTTAAGTTTGATTCTTCTATCCAATCGAGTGCAGTTTGGTTGCTCCCCTTCTCGACTTGTAGAAAGTTAGCATTTTCCTCCCTTAGCCATTTAGTGTCTGTAGCTAACTGTGTGTAGCTGACAGTTGGGCTGTGTGTATTCCCCTAGACAGCTACACACAATAGGGAGCTTAGTGTGCTTGGATGGGCCATCAATGGCAGGATGGGAGGGTGGAGCTGAGTACAGCCCTACTTACACTTGAATTGCATGTGGAGCAGTTTAGAAAGGCTTTAAAGACATGGATCTTTGGACTATCTGATACCTGCTGCCTGGATCTAGTTTCGATCTTATTCTATGCAATTGATCCTTGTCATTTACAGCGCCAGGAGACTCCGTTAGGAGTGACAGATGCGCTATATAAGACCTACTTTTCATTTCATTTCACTTAATTTCATGTGCCCTGCCTCCACACAAAGCACTGCCTACCCATTGTAATAAATCTGGAGCAAGGACAGGGAAGTCAGGGTGCATGGGGACTTCAAAGTGAACCTTCTAGAAGCTTCTACTCCACTTCAAAGGCACAACTGTGTATAAATACTGGACCTCAGACACCAACTCTTCATTACACTACTGAACCTCTACCAGGAAGAGGGGCTGCTGTGCTGCTGAAAGGGCTGCCATGCTGCTGGACTGCTGCTCTGAATGACTGCTACCCTTCTGTGCTGACCTGCTGCCCTCTTGCCTGGGTCAGTAGGACTGGATCTGCATATGTTGAACCCAGGGCCCCAAAGTGACCCCAAGGCTTAATTGGCTCCTGACTTGAATCTTAGGAACAGAAGCCTCCAACAACGTTTAACACAGCATCTGAACTCAGCCATCTGTGAGTCTACCCTGCCAAGGGGTGCCAACACAGTCCTGGACCCTTGGAAGTGGTTCTAAGGTGCTCTGCCAGAGTCTGTAAATATATGGGAACCAATGCATCTCTTTTGCTGTATGGCGCAACCCCCATCACAACTGCAGCATCGCCACTGCTGCATGCATCCGTAGCATCCCAAAGACCCACACTGAATCACAACATATCACCTCAACAGAGCCACCTCTGTGCGATGCATCCTCAGTGTAGGCCCTCACATCTCTCATCGATGGCAGCCTCAACGATGATGCCGGACTCGGCATCACAGAGTCGCAGCTCCTCTGAACCGACGCATTTCTTCGGCTGTGTGACGCATCTTCGCCAGATATCCTCACAATGCTCCACTAGGATTTAAGTTACTCTGTTCAGTGTGGCTAGGGCTAACTGGGTCCCTGTATCCTGCCTGCGCTCCATCGCAGTTTACCTGAACTTGTGACTTTGTCCCAGTCTGGCACGACCACAGTTTCACAGTTAGCGCTCACTTTTTGGTTGTATTTGTACTAAAATCATTGAAACTGAATATCTCCAGTGCTACAGATTACATTTTTGTCACTTTATTTAAAAAAAAATATTCAATTTTTCTAAATCTGTTGTGAGATCCTTTTTTGGGTTGGTTTCCTTGTGTTACTGTTACACTTTGCCTCTGAGTTAAGCCTGACTGTTCTGTGCCAAGCTACCTGAGGGTTGACCACAGGTTAATTTACGGTATGCTAGTGACTTCAACCTGAGAAGAATTATGGCTGCTGCTTTACCAGGGCTCACAACCCAGTAAACCGCATTTTCTTACACCAAGTATTCGCTATTAGAGTTGTTAGCCCTATAGGAAAAACCTGCATTGACCATAGTGGCCAGATCAATAAGGGCAAATAAGGAAGATGTAGCAATATATGTAGATGATAAATACATCTCCTCATGACTGCACCTACTTGGGCATGATGATTTTTTGGTACAGGAGGGTTGGTTCTAAAAAATTTAATTAACATTCTGCCTAACCGAAATATGCCTCCTAAATAGTGTTTGAAATAATATAGGCAGGCCATTGGAGTTAACAGTAGAAACTCTACACTCAATGAAGCAATCTTTTTGTAAATGATATTGAAGACATAAGGTTTCTCTGAAACAATATTTATGCTAATGATATTTCAACAAACAACTGGTAAAGCACACAACAACACTCCTTAGGTGCAGGTCAGATCATCTTATGCCTGTGCTAAAACTGCCAAATGATGAGTAAAATATAGTTTTAGGCGGATTAAGCTTCAACATGATGCTCTTTAAACAACAAATAATATTGTCCATAAAGCAGTGCCTAATTTGTGGAAAAAAAGTACCCGGCCCCCATTCGATGATCACTGCAACTTTCACCACATATTGCACCTGCCAGCATTGCCAGTAACAGTACCAACACAACTACTTAGCATCACACTCCTCCAAGTGGGACAATTCAAACTATTACAGGCCCCCAAAATTCTAAGAATGGCCTGGGAGCCCGGTACTAGCCATTTTCAATGTATGTTTAATTAACCAGAAACTGGTCATGTGCTGATCTCTAAATTAGACTAATAGACAGTAGCGGTCAGTGGTGGGAGTGCTGCCGGGTGGTGACGTGAGGCTTGGCAGGGGCAGGGTGGGGGTAGTAAACTACGGAATATGAAATATGGCCAAACACAGGTAAGTAAACATAAAAATAAATAAAATGAATTTCGTTGCGCGCACTGCTAATAGAGCCACAATGTGGCACACTATCATAAGTGACAGTATTGACAATTAAGTGCCAGTGCCGAGCAACACACAATCCACTGCCTCAAATTAAGCACTACCATAAAGGATTCGCGTTTTTTTAACATGTCACATGGGCTGCATCCAAGTAAAAACCATGGCTCACGATAAGGCCCACCAGGGCCTCATATTTACATTAGCGGTTGAAAGGAGCTCCGGAAAACAACATATCAAAACATTCAGCATACATTTAAAAGGCACCAATATCTGTTTTGTTATACCTTAATTAATTCAAAGCATATCTGCACTAATGCCACACCCTGAAAGTCAGCTTCATCAGGATGTATCAGAGGTTTTGAAAAGTTTCAGGACAAGCAAAGCATCAGACCTCCATGACAAACCAAACCAGGCACGCAGAGCATAAACAATCAAACAATTCACAGTTGCAAGTCTCCTCCTCCAATTCAATCCTGCCTTATGTTCTTGAAAGAAGCTGGTTTACTCTATAAGCTGCAACAGTACTCCTGCAGCCTGTTCATTATCATTTACTGGGAAAGGAGCCAGTAGGACTGTTCTGAAATGAACAGAATGCCACTGTTTAAGGATGCCATTTTAACAGCGGATGCACAGTTCCCTACATCAGCTTAAGAGACATCTTGCCTAAAAAGAAATATAAGTTCGCCATTGTTTGAACACACTCAAATATTGGGAAACCCATTTCATTCAAATAATATTGAAAGGCATGGATATATGGATGAACCTGAATGTCTGCAGGACTTTGTTAAAACTTTATATTGGAATGATTCTCCCCAAGTGGTATTAGACCCTGTTATCGAGTCATTTGACTGCCTCAACTTTGGGTGCTATTTTGAGTGGTTACACCAGCGCTAAATTTAGCAGCCTAGCACCTATCCAGGCAACTTTGCACCATAGTGCCAGGGGGCCTCCGCTGCGGGCAAGGATTGTTTATGTGTAGGAAGGTTTCTCTTCCTGCACATAAACAATCACTAATGCTGGTTTGTAACTTCTATCTGTGCTGCTATGTGCAGCACACATACACGTTGCAACTCATCTTTTTTCTTAATGATTGTTTATTTGCAGGAAGGGACACTTTCCTGCACATAGACAATCAATGGCGTTTTGCTTTTTCATTGTGTGCTGCACAACACAGGACACATAGAAACAGCAATAACGAGGAGAAATGAAGCATTTCTCCTTTTTTCTCTTGCCAGGGTAAGACCAGGTTTACCCTGGTCTTAATTTTGGCACTGCCCCGTATTTACCCCACCCTTGTGAACATGGGGCAGTGTCATACACAATGGGTGTTACTTTGGAACACCCACCACAACACCCATTGCCCTCCCTTTTCATGCTATGTATAGCGTGAAAGGGGGCCTTATTTACAAGGGTGCGTTCAGCCACGTTAAGTGTCTTAACACTGACTAGTAAGTAAGGTGAAGCCCATTTCGCAACAGGAACGTCACTAAAAGTAAAATTCATGTGGAGAAAGGGTTTTTTAAATATGCCCCTTTCTGTTTATGTTGGGGATTCGTCTTTATAGTTTTGTACACTAATAACATGTATTGAATTGATAAATTCTGGATCTATCCCCCCTTATGCAAATCCGATACACGGTAGATATGCACTTCGGATATTCAATACTACAAAATATTTTCCACCCAATGACACATGGAAATTGCCTCAAAAGTGTGATTCTAGTATATATGGCCATGCTTTGACTGTTCATGATGAAGACATGCCTGAAACATGAGACTTCAGCACAGTCATAGAGGCCATAGAGAATTAATTTCTAGCTTACCTGTTGCCATGCCCATAACACGGTAAACATTCTTTACAACGACTGCATTACAACACATGCAGTTACCCGCATTTTGTACTCCACAAAATCTTTTACAATGCAGGGCTTTACACCGCAAACCATCACACCGCATTCTCCATTACAAGGCCCCGTGAAGTTAAAATAGTTAATTAGATAGTAAATGGTGTTGTAATGGATTGCTTTGTAAAGCCCTGCGTTGTAAAAGAGTTTGCAGAATAAAAATTGCGCGGTAATGGCATGGGTTGTAAAAGCGTGCTGGGTAAAGTGTCATATTCCCATAACACAGCCTATTTCCTGGTCTTCGGCTTTACCTTTGCGTCTCACTTGTGTAACTCCCACTTCTATCTCAGCTAATGTAATGATTTGCTGTTTTCTGCCTCCAGCATGTGAGCCGAAATATTGCTTCATACCTTATTTATTGTTCTCTGTGAAAAGTTTAATTGAATTTCTTATCAGCCTATCACTAAGACTCACATCAAAATCGTATAGGTCATCTCGAAAATATATTGTCTATTAAAATGCCAAGGTATAGTTCAAACAACAGCAAAAGAAACAACGTATGGAAGTCAAACAGAAAAATACACATACATGTATTTAGCTCGTGCATCATATATAAAGTTTCTGACAAAGGCACCATACAGAATTAAATGTTGACCTCTTTTTCCACATTTAAGAACAACATACACCTCTGGTATGGACACACTAAACTTGCATCTTTTTTTTCTTTCACTGACTAACACAAAACAATCGACATCGTTTTTTCTTTCCCTGAATAACAGTAAAAAAGCAGACCTGCTTCAGATAAAACGCAGATAAAAGTTGAGTATTGCACGCAAGATTTTCCATTTTACCAATTACAACAATAATCAAATTTAACAACATTTGGCTATCAGACAAAGGGCTTGCGATTGAAGTCAATAGCCCAAGGCACATAGCGTGAGCAACTCACAAAGCTGCTAAGAAAGAATAACAAATATTAGTACTTTAGAAAAATAATCGCGAAAAAGGAATGCATTAGACTTTGATTAAAAGAGTGATTGCTCCAGGTACTAGTTCTCGAAGAGATATTCACAGACATAGACGTACATATTAAAAGCGAAGAGGGTGGATGGAAAATGTGTAGGAATCATGAAAATGAGTAACAGAATTGAGCGGTCAGATGTGCCATTTTCGTAGCCTAAAATAAGTGGACATGCTGTCAAACCAGAGTTGACACCATCATCAGATGTTTTGCATAAAAATGATTTTGCACAAGAGTTCTATAAAAATTAAAACATTATTACATGGTTGCCACAGATCCATGCCATTCTATTATTCTGAGGGCTATTCGTCAGTAAGGATGACAGCTGCACATGCTAAATATATGTAATATTAATATGTAATTATTGAACTAATTGCAATGAAATTATACATAAAAAATAGAGCAAAATGGATAAAACTCAGTTCATAGTACATCGGTATACTCTCACTTAATGAATGATATAAAAAGAATGGAGGGTTTAAGTTCCTTTCCTGGAACATTGCGGGGCTGGCAAATACGATAGTCAACCCTGGGTGGCTGGCCCTTGTGAAATCATTTGACGTGATTTGTCTCCAGGAACCCTGGGCTACTGAGAATAATTATCACCTGGATGACTATGAAATTCTCTTTGTCCCAACAACTCCGTCTTTGTCAGGAAGAGCAAAGGGGGGGCGTATTATATTTGTCTTGTTAGCTGTCCTTGATATCGCAGTATCTGTGCTTCATGCCTAGCCCACTGTACGTGTGATGTTGTTGTCTAGTGGCAAGAGTAAACTCCTTTTGGTACATTTTTGCAATGCAGGAGCTATATTCGAAGGTGAGGGTACCATAACGCAGTTGGGGTTAGTATTACAGGGTTTAATCCTGAATGTTCAGAACTGTCATCATACCTTCTTAACAGGGGACTTTAATGTCCACATGTGTGGAGATATAAGAAATGGAGGAGTGGAAGCCATGGGTTGTGCACGACAAACAGGCCTGCACATGGAGTATACCACTCAAGGTACTGAGCTTAACTCTTTTCTGCTTGAATCCGACTTAACATCAGTCATGAATAAGTTACCCCAGGGTAATCTGACATCGCCCCCACTTTTATTGGTAGAGGGTGTGAGACTTTTATATATTTTACTTTTGTATCCACCCCCTTCTTTGTTCTGGTCACAGATTTTTCAGTTCAGACAAGTGAATTCAGTGACCATAATCCTATATGTATAACAACAGGTTGATCCCGAGTATATGAACGTCCCGTGGTGGGCGGGGAATGAGTCCCTCTCAAAGTGGCCGAGGCAGGGAGAAGTCTAAAATGGTTGTCGATAGCACCAGAGTCACTTCATCAGTCCCTCACAAACCAGTGTAGTAGGGAGTTTGCTACTTGTCTCGATGGCGAGGCTGATGCCTCAGACATCTCGGGTGCTTTTGGCACTATGTCCACCATCATACGTAGGCTACTACGTGCCCCGGATGGGGGCAGGGAGCCTGCCGGCCCAAGATGGTTTGATTATGCATGTTCCCAGGCTTCTAGGATGCTGAGACAGGCATTGAGCGACAAGCCCCGTGATATGATGGCGGTTAAAACTCTTCGCAGAGCATATCAAGCCATGTTAGCAACCCGCAAGTCCACCTTGAAGTTATGGCCTGGTCGGACCGAGTGGAGGCAAGCACATTTTGAAATAGCTCTAAGTTTTGGGCTATCATTAATAGCCCATTTCTCTCAGAAGAGAGTGTTCATTTATTGGACGCTCACATCACGGAGGATGATTGGGTTTATCATTTCAAGGGTATCTTTCAGCCAGACTCCATGTCTATCGGGAGGCATAATAGGGTGGATGGTAAGGCGGATCTCGTCTTCTCCGAATTAGAGGTAAGAGCAGGCATACTAGGCCTGACAAAGAGAAAAGCCCCAGAGTCGACTGGATTCCGCCTGATCTCCATATCGCCAATGTAGACACCTGGGCGTCCATCCTTTCTGCAGTTATTAATGCCTCGGTCCGGGCTGGTCATCCTGATTCTTGTCTCAACCATAGTCCCAATATTTAAAAAGGGCGATCGGGACAGCACCTCATGTTATACGCCCATTTCCCTTCTGGACTCTGTGGTGAAAGTGATGGACCGCATAATTCTTGATAGATTGGTATCTTGGGTGGATGAGAGTAATTTCTTATCTGAAATTCAATAGGGGTTTCACCCCAGTCGATCCACTGTGCGGCAGTGTCTTAATTTGTATCTTGTTTTGAACAAGTATACGGTGGCTCTTGCCTGCCTTCATGGACCTGTCCTCAACTTTTGACTGTGTGAACAGGTCCTAGTTATGGCAGTTGATGTCATATGTCGGCATTGACAATAATATCATCTGTTTTTGGCAGGATCTTCATCCAGATTCCAGAGCAGTAGTACGTTACTCAAAGGACTTGAAAGTGTCCCCCCCAATTTAACATAAAGAGGAGGGTGTGCCAGGGGTGTATCCTCAACCCTTCCATTTTAATGTATATATAAATTCTCTAGAGAAGGTTCTCCTAGATACTAAAGCAAACACTCTCCAGGTAGGCAAGAGCAGTCTGCTGGTCCTCTTATATGCGGATGACACAGTCCCCCCGGCAAGGACTACAAGGGGCATACAACTTCTTCTCAACTCTTTTTCCTCTTTTATGGAGGAGCTGGACCTATCAGTGAATCATTCTAAGTCATACATCATGCAAGGGGGCCCAGGTAAGGTGAAAGCAAAGCAGCCCATTTTTAAATTAGGATGTTCGCCAATACCTGAAACAAATGTCTTCTCCTACGTGGGAGTAGTGTTTGATGACTCACTGCGTTGGTGCCCCTTGATTAATCGCAAGAAAGGGGACCTAGTGAAAGCCTCTGCAGCAGTCTTGAACTTTGTGAGATATGGGGTCATATTGAGCTTATGGCCGTGCAGAGCACTGAGAATTCATTACTGTGAAGAGTTCTCTCTGTTCTGCAATGTACTCCATCTTATGTGGTTCACGAGGAATTGGGAAAGTCTTTCCTTGCTGATGATCTAGCTTTCCGCCCTTTGTCCTTGTGGCTCAAAATTTGGTCAAAGCAAGAGAATACACTAAGGACATCATATGGGATTCTCTCTCAATCATGCATCGCGTATATGCTGGCTCCAGTACATAAGAGTTTGCCTCTCTAGGCTAGGAAGAGTAGATCTTTACATGAACCCAGAGGATATTTGTTTCAGAGGATATTTGTAAAAGGGACCTCATCTGGGTTAGGGTGACCAACCGTCCGTAAATTTCATGGACCGTCCGTAATTGGGACCTCACGTCCGTTGTCCATGAGGATCCCTTTTTACGGACGCCTTTTGTCCGTAATTTTGGCCATCACAGGGAGCTCCCTTGTGAGAGGCCTCACCCCCCCTTGATGCTGGTGCCTCACACTCCTCCTGGAGCACAAGCGCAGCCTCCATCTGCCCATTGTCATTCTGTATGCCGGCTGATTGCCACATACAGAATGACAATGTGGCAGTCTAGGGGTGCTAAAGCATGTGGCGGCCTCCTCCTACCTTAGTGTACAGCAGGGCAATCTGTTAGAAATAAGGTAAAATTCCCATGCTGCAACGTGAGAAAACTGTTTATTTAAAGAAGCCTAAAAAACAAGTTAAAAAGAAGGGGTTATCGTTCTTTTACTGTCCCATCATTTTAGAGTGAGGTATTTTCAATATTATATTCAACAAAGCCCTGGTTACTGCTTTTTTATTTTAAGCAACTAACACCCATTGACAAAGCCAATAGTCCTGGCTTCTTGTTGGTGTAATGGTACTTGCTGCATTATACATCTGGATGCAATGACAGAAACAACATAATACCAGTCGGGCGGAAGACTATGCTAAGCACAGATTTTTTGCCAAGGTGTTTTAAACCACACCCTTAATTACATCGAACACACTCTTTGAAGAGACCCCCACGTTTTTTACACCACTTAAAGCCTTGGAAACAATACCATGTCACCTCACATCCTGGCACTGTGCATCATGCATGACTCATGACTTCTACGTTTTCAGATTACCTATGTGCAGGGGCATAGTGAATCCTCCCCACCACTTGCATTAGGAACTGCAGCAAGGTGAAGTTCTTGATTGGCCTCTTCTGTCTGCGACTCTGCGGACAAAGGCTCAGCTCATAATGTAAAATGTGGGAAAGTAAATAAGTAAAGGAATGTGCAAATGGCTGGATGGATTACTGAAAGGATGAATGGATGAATGGATAGATAATGAAAGAAAGGATGGATGGATGAGTGAATGAGTGGAAGTATGGATGAGAGAAAAGGTAAATAGATGGATGTATGGGTGGAAGGGTAGATGATGGGCAAGTGAATGGGTGGATGGATGAGTAAGTGAATGGATAGCTGGATGGGTGAAAGGGTAAATGGCTGGATGGGTGAGTGAATAGATGGATGGGTGGAAGAGTGGATGGATGACTGTATGGATGGATGGGGTGAAAGGGTGGGTAGATGAATGATGGAAGAGTGAAAGGGTGGATGAAGGGATGATGAGTGAAATGATGGATGGAAGGATATATGGTGGATAGGTTTGCAAATGGTTAAATATGTTTGGCTATAGATGGGCACACAGATGGAAGGACAGAATGAATGGTGAAAGACTGAATGATGGATGAAAGAATGATTACACCTTGCAGCACCCATTATCTTAAGTAACATTTCTTATACAATGACTTTCACGTTCATATGAGTCATTGTCTCTATATAATGTGTGTGTGATGTAACGTACTCCGACACCCTGCCCTACATACTTGGGATGAGTAACACTATAAAAGAAATTAAATACACATGAGAGGCGGTCTAAGTGAAGATGGGGGCACCAATGGAGGGTGGTAGCAAGGCTGGACCGGGCATTGGGTGTTTCACTGGGAGGCCGAAAGGGGGGTAGAGCCGTTTTGTTACTGGGGGCTGGCACTGTAAAGCTCCTTGTATATCCAGTCGTTTTCAATCAACAATAAAAGCGGCCTCACTTATATTCAGGTGTTGTTCACCATTGTCTGGTGACTTAAGTACCTGCTGGAGCGAGATGCAAATTTTGAATCGTCTAAGGTAGAAAGCTGCAGCCATACTGAAAAACCGTGACCTGCACGGTTGTCTCAACCTAATGTTAACTTATTTTGGCTTGTACTTAGGTGGTTGTCTATTTACTTACTTATATACTATTGCGCTACCACCTCTGACGTGTCTGTAAAACGTAACTTTCGTCCCGAAGTTTTGTCCTGAATTTTGACCCTTTGTCCTGAATTTTTGTCCTGAATTTTGTCCCTTAGTCCTGAATTTTTACACTCACCGTCCTGAATTTGCACCTATGCCAGTTGGTCACCCTAATCTGGGTCCAAGATGATTTTTTAAGAAATTATTACTGTGATATAGAGGATAAAGAGCTCTGTAAACCGAGTGTGCGAAAGTGTGTCCTATTGAAAACTGTGCCTACCACTGAGTCTTATCTTCTAGGGCTCAAAAGTATTTATGACCGTTTTCTATTAACAAGGTTCCGGCTCGATCTCTTTCAGTATCTATTGGCATACCCCCAAGGTTCCCATATAGGGTAGGTCAGTGCCTTATGCCCTGTGGCTGTGACAGAGTCTCCTCAGGATATGATGCACTTTATTAATGTTTTGTACTTTTTAAGTTGTACCCAGAAACCAGCTTTTATCTTTTTACAACTTCTTTCTAGTGATACTGTTTTGCACACTCTTAGTTTGTTTACGGGATGCCATTAGATATAGGAAAAGCTGCAATTAATATTTTTCATTAGAAATCATGTATTTTTATCTTGTGTTTTCATTACTCGAATTTATTACATTTGTGAATTTGTAACTTGTATGATGGTACTTTGCAGGCTGTTTGACTTTTATGGTTTTATTATTTTAAAACCGAATACATTTTGTTGATGGTGATGAATGATATATTGATGGTACAAGCGTAAGTTGATCTAACATTTACAGAAATGAATCACCACATTTCCAAACACGTTAAAGAGTTAATATAAAAAAGGGATGCTTTAACAGATAAGGTAGTTGACGCACCACCCAGAAAAAGTTCAAAGTTTGAACAAAATTTGTAATGATCATTTTTTTCTGAAGATGAATATAATTACCAATGGGCAGCTCTTCATAAAGGTGCTGTTTTCTAAACATGGGCTGCAAGTGATGTAGAAAACAGATTGAAGTTGATGTTTTCTGTCCATGTTGTCTGTGATGTGACTTGGAATTACAAAGAGTAAAACAGCCGGTTATCAACAGCTGCCTTTCTTACCATTTTATGTTATGTATGGCCCTCCAAATCCTTTTCCAGGTTTCCCTCCACAGTTGATTCATGTCGATCAGCTATGCAAAGATAGAGGAGTCATTGGTGAGAAACACACAACATTGCCACAATCTGGCACCCTGCAACTCTCCCACACCATCCTCGAAAACATACTCCTCACACATTCCCAATATTTAAGCAAAACCCAATACCTGGATTCCTGGTACAATCGCCAATCACATTCGGTATCCTCTTATAATCTGTCCTACTATTTCATGCTTCCACACAACCCTCAAAACCATGCCAATATTTAACAATATTAATCAAACAAATAATACTAAAGAAAATAAGTAAGCAGGAGTCGAGCTGTTTAGCTAAGCCTGTTTTAGAGGCAGGTCTGTCAGTGAAGAAAAAGAAAGAATAATGGGGTCCATTGTCCGCCCGCCACTGTAACAGTAATCAGGACCGACCGCTAGAGGCAATCAGGATGCCACCGCCACGGTGGCGGTGGTATCCCGCATATATTGCATTGTGGCGGGCGGTTCTGTAAGCAGCACCCGCCACAATGCAAAATATGCATGTTATGCATTAGCATGCACAACATGACTGGCACCACACGGTGTCTGCAACCTTGTCCATGCCAATGTTGGGGGGGGTACCTGCAGCCCCCCACGCCCCTAGGGGCCCACAACTAGCCACCAAGGCAAAATCCACATGCCTTTCCATGGCGGAGTCCATTGAAAGGCATTGAAAAATATAACATACTAATATGGATGGCGGCGTCTGCAAGGCACCGCCATCATGTTAAAGGCTTTTTTTCGTCCGATCGGGAATCAGACTGGTGAAAAAGTGGCGGACGGTCTTTCTGTCCGCTGCGGTGCCCCATGCCATACAGATATGGTGGGGTGATACAGGGCCATCTGGCAGGCGGATCGCCACCTCCTGGCCGGCAGTGACCACCGCCTGCCCAGCAGTGGTGATCCACCCGTCATGCTAATGGGTCCCAATGAGTGGAAAGAAAATGGAGATGTGAAGAGGCTGGGGTCGTGGTTTATGGGTGCCATTTTGGCTCCCTATGGCGGTTTGGGTGTAGGGTATGCACTATGGCCAAGCCATCAGTGAACCAGAGCTGCATAGGATCAAAGTCCATGCACACTGGAGTTGGCAGCCTGAAGTGGGATGGGGCCTTTTGTCCAAAGCCTGCTGAGCACGGACACAGGCTGTGTGCAGTGGAAGGTGTTTGGTGTGGTGCATTGGGCCCTGCACCCAAGGCAGGTGGTGAACATACAAGCCACAAAAACCATAAATCACTCACTAAATGCAATGTTTATGACTAGCTCTGGGCGAAATTTTGATTTTGGCAGTGAAATTTGAGTACATTTGTGTTATGCTTGTTACATAAAACTCTGTAATTTAACCATAATTATGCCCCGTTTACATTAAATATTTACAGCAAATGTTTGCGGTACTGTTGTTAAGTGTGTCCCTGCACCAAACATTGATGCAAGGACACATTTCACACCACAATATAGTGCAATATGATATAATGCATTTCCTGTAATTATGCATAATGTCACTTAAATTTGCTGACATTTTGCGTAATTATGTGAAAGAAAATTACATAAATTTCGCACACCCCTACTTATGACCTCACCATATTCACACCAATAAGTAACATTTATTTGATATTTGATATTTATTGGGGTTTATATAGCGCGGCTATCGCTCCGGAAGGAGCATCTTGGCGCTGAGCATACAGGAGAACCAGCTCGGTGAGGAAAGGATCAGATGGCTGCAAGAACTAATGAATCGGGCTGTGGGAATATCCAGGTCTTCAGGAGTTTCCTGAAACGGCTTTCTGTTGGGGCGTGCCTGAGGTTGATGGGGAAGCTGTTCCATGCTTTTGCTGCCAGGAATGAAAAAGTTTTTCCTCCCTTTGTTTTTAACTTAATTCTAGGAACAGTAACCAGGTTGGCTCCTGATGACCTCAGGTGTCGCGATGGGGTGTAGTGCAAAAAGCGTTTAGAGAGGTAGGAAGGGCCTGTATTCCTAGTGGCCCTGAACACCGTAACCAGGAGTTTAAAGAAGATTCTTTTGTGGAGAGGCAGCCAATGAAGAGTGTTAAGGGCTGCTGAGGCCGAGGACCTTCTAGGGAGTTTGAGAACAAGCCTTGCCGCCGCGTGTTGAACGCTTTGTAGTTTCTTAAGAGTGGACTTCTTTACTCCTGCCATAAGGCCATTACAGTAATCTAGCCGGGATAGGATTAAGGCCACATGAAAAGAACAGCATAATTAAACCAGAAAACATACAGGATTAGGAATCCAGTTGTTAATGGGTGCCACAATACCGTCAAGACAGGTTATGCATACCTATATCACAGGTCTCCACTTCCAAGGATTTGCATACTCAGAATATTGTGATTTGGAAAACTCTCCAGAATCTGTACCTAAAAGTTTTTTGTTTTCTCACAGAAATTGTATTAACCCGCCAATATCTGCAGGTCAGTTTCAGTGTTAAATTATGCCACCAACGTACAGAATGAATTCAGGAACCTGTCCGACTAAAATATATGTAATTCACTCAATGTTTGACAGAGTAAAGAGATCGCGGTCTCATTCTGGCTGTATGAGGTTTTACTTTAAAATGTTAAGAACAGAAAAAGCACAACTAAACAAAACAAAATTCAGTGAAATTTAGGGTGTTTTTGATAATATTCTACAGCCACATTCTAAAGAACAACCCTATACTGCGCCATCGACCATGTGCAGTAGGTTTGGCCACTTATCCAGTCCTTGTGGTGCAGGCATTTGGCCACATAATCCAGGGGTGGGAGACAGGGCCTGACCATCCTCCAAGTGTTCAACCTTGTTCTATCCTGATTGTATTAGTATGTGTTTCCCAGCCTAGCTATCTCCCTGCTGGTCAGCCAGAGTGAGAGTTGGTATTGGACTGTTGGTGTGATTGTGATGCATGGAATACTTGGGGGCCTGTGTGGATGAGTGGTGACAGTTGGAGATGGGCTGAGCAGCAGACAGGCTGCTCCTGGTGGGGCTGGTGTACGAGCTGTAGAGGTTGGAGCATAAGGATAACCAGATGTATAAACTGATGTACATATTTACCATCCTGCAACTAAGAAGTTAATAAAGTTATTCATAAAAGACAACTCTGCTATGTCTGGTAAGGCACAACAAACCTCCTTCGCATTTAAACTCTTCTGTGCATTACTTTTTGGCTGATCTACCAGCCCCAGCAGTGCATAGACTTTGACCATGAACAGTTGTGGCTGGCTGAAAGACTTTTATACATTGTGAGTATTACGAGTTTTGTGACCAACTAAGACGGAAAAGTTTTCAAAGCAAGGTGGCTTCAAAGTCCTCCCTAATGCAAGATTCATTGTATAAGGACATTTGTTCATAAGGTCTGCATACAAATGGTCAAACAAAGAATACAAAGTATTCCCTCTTCCTAAAGAAAGGGTTGGTGGAGCTAATAGAGACGTGTCTGGGTTGGAGGTGGCGCTAGAGTGCAATTCGAGAGAGCTTCACAGAGGAGTAGAGGTGCGGCGTGGAGCTGCAGCGGCGGCGGCGTTTTACCGGGAGCCGAAGCTGATTTTCAAGTCACTCGCAAGCCGCTACCAAGCCGTAAGGTGAGCCGCAAAGCGAGCCGCAGAGTGAGGCAGAGTGAGGCAGCCGCAGCGGAGCATCGCGGAGCATCGCGGAGCAGCGGAGCGCCGCGGCACCACCGACACCGCTGAAACTGAAGCGGAAGCAAAAGGGAAAGCCGCTAAAGCCGCTAAAGCCGCTAATTGCTAAACCGCCGGGTGAAGAGACTTGAAACATCGAGAGCCGGCGCTGCCAGTGTGGCGGTGCGGTGCGGTGCTACTGGGCTGCAAGGGGCAAGAAACGGCCAACTGAGATCACGGAAAACGTTTGAAACCGAGGGCATTGGACACCGGGAGCCCTCTGAGACCTCTGAGCCCTCTGAGACCAAGAGGGTCATAGGGAGAATTGAAGGAGCTGGAGACGCGGCTCGGAGCAACAACAAGCTAAGCAGCAATGCAGCTCAAGGCGTCTCAATAGGAAGACGAACGTCCAGCAAAGCAAAACAAAGCCAATATAAAAGTGTTCCCCAAGAGGCATAGGGTGCTTAGCGCACAGGAGAAGCACTAAGCCGGGGGGAGCCGTGAGGAGACTTTTAAGGGCTGTTGCAAAAACTACTGAGACGCCACGGGAGGAGGCGGACCCTAGGAAGGGCGCTAGGCGACATGCAGCCCGCTAAATAATCAACGCATTTGAAGCCCGAAGCTCAAGGAAAGGAGGCAGTAACAGCAAGGCCCCCCTGACTTCCCCCATTCCACAAGGTGGAGCAGCAAATGATAATCTTGGGCTGGGCCTTGTGAGCATCAAGGGGCCAAGGGGCTGAAGGAGTTGGAGGAGACACGAGGGATCTCGAGACACAAGAGTACCAACCAGGAGAAACTCGGAGAAACCTTGAGAAACCTTGAGAAACTTTGAGAGCTGAGGCAAGCCAGAGCCAGCATAAGAGGCAGAGGCAAAGTCCCAGAAGGCGAGCGACGAACTCAGCAGAAAACAAGTAAGGAGTAGACAAGGATCAGGGGCCAAGGGTCTAACGGGACAATAGGAAAAGAGGGGAAATCAGAAATTTCCGGTACAGGCCCGGTACTAGGCCAGCGGGGCTTGCGGAAAGAGTCGACCCAGCCTTTGGGACCAGAGCAAAAGGGGCTGGAGAGTGGTACCTATGAGAACAGGCACTTTTTGATCGATCAACAAGACTTAAAGGGAGGTCGAGATAGCAGAACTATCCACTCAAACTGAGTCCACCTTGCAGTAATATAAAACCAAATTTTCACTGTCCTAGCCAAAAGGACATCCACCCAATCACTTAACACCTGACCAAACTTCCAAGTGTACTCCCCCGACGGCAGCTGTCGCTGAAGCGGCAGACGGGCTTGGGGAGTTTTTGGAAAAAGACAAGCAGTATATGAGCCGGAAGGGAAAACATTCCGGAAAATTGCAGTTTCGAAGATGCGGTCAGGAAAAATCTGACAGTCTCGAATACAGAAAGCAAAAAGAAGGTTGGCAGTAAAAGGGAAAAAAGAACAAGGGAATAAAAGCAACGTAGAAGAGCCAACCGGGAACGAACAATCTGACCAGGCACATATCCCCATGGCCGAACCTTTCAAGTTTGGGGGTGATAAATTGAAGTACAATTTTCAGTTCTCAAAAGAGCAAGGGGCAGCAAGGGTGCAAAATCTCAAAAAAGTCCAAAAAAAACAACCTGCTTGACCTCATCACGTAAAAAACGCAAGATGAGAAATGACTCGGAAATAAGTATGAGTCCTAACCTCAAAGAAAAATCAACAATAAAGAATTGGCTGATCAAAACCACGGCACAAGTTCATGCAACCTGCAACCAAACAAAGTTAACACCAAACTTAACATCAAATGAGGTCAACGAAAATAGCCCAGTACTCATTAATCAGAGCAATTTAGGATCCCAAACAAATCTGCAGAAAAGCGCACAAAAGATTGAGTGGTCCAAATCATTCTCGATCTTCGAAGAATCAGAACTGCGGAGAATGCTCAAAGAAAATACACACAAGGAAGCCGACCCAATGCAACTGAGTCTCGAAAATTTGAGAAAATTGGAATATCTCGAAAACATTGGTAAAAGGAATGCAAATGGACAAAAAAGGAAGCCAACATCCTCTCCAATAATCCTTACATCAAGCCCAATTAGACAACCGGCCAATAAGAGCCAGGTCTCTAACACAGCAAAGAATACAACAAAAGAAGAACACCCTATAACCATCTCTTCCTCAGAAAGTTTAAATAGGTGAACAGGGGAACAGCTGCTACAAACCGAAGGAAAATCTACACTCTGGGGGATGTGCTCCTAAAAAGCCTACAACAAGCAATTAATGCGCTGAACTTTCAATCAAACAAACTCGACGTGCAGGTAGATCTGATGAACCTAATTGCATCGCATATATCGGGAATACATTTGAAACTGGAAAAAATGTCGTTATACCTCATAAAAGAAAAGGAAGAAGAAAAACAATGGAAAGAGAAACTAACAGAACAAAATTGCGTCTGTAAGGACATAATAGATAAATTAGCTTCACTACCAGACATCTTGAAAGAAATACTAGCAGTAACTTGCGGGAAAACCAACAAAGGTGATAATCCCAACACAGAGGCCAATAAAATTGGAAATCAAAATAGAACTATTCACATCATAGAAGAAGAAAAAACTCTAAATGACTCAGAGGATAACAAACCATTAAAGAGAGGTCTGGAAGAAAACAAAACAATGGGTTCATCGGGTATGTCAGAACCCCTAACCAAAAGACAGCGAAAACGGGCAAGGAAGGCAAGAAAAAATGCTACTAAAAGTAAGCAGGCAAAACAACTCTTTGCCATTTTCAAACAAAAGACAAAAGAGGCCCCAATTAATCAGATCACTGACACCTCTATCAAAGAAGACGGAAACAAAGGAAATAACACAGAGGAAGCAGAAGAACAAACAAAATTTCCAGATCAGTTCAAAATAACAGCAAGTAAACAAGGAAAACCAAAAGTCGAGGAAAAGTCAAGCATAAACAAAGTCAATGACAAAAGTGAAACACTAAAATCAAATTATAGAGAGGCCACAGAACAAGAAAAAACACAGGAAAACAAGTCAAAGAGGGAATGTGAAACTTTGACTCACAAAGGATTAAATTGGCACACTGAAGGAAATTCACCACTTATCCAGGAAAAAATGGTAAAAGAGCAAAGCCAAAATATACAGGCAGACCAAGCGAGGGAACCAAATATTGGTCTGATAATCACGGCAGGAAATAAAGGAAGAACTTGCAGAGACTACCACGTAACTGAGTCAAATGATAAAATAGGACAAAACGCAAATAATATACAAATAGGTCAAGGAGAAATGCACCTCCTAAAAGAAGCATCCACAGTAGATTATACTCGACCGGATTTAACAACCACGGTCTGCCAGAATGATAACATATCTCACATTCGATTTGTTCCAACTGAGGGAAAAAGGAGAGTTTATCAAACCAGACATCTCGAAACAGCAAGCATGGAAACAGAATGTAAATTACTGTTCAAGCCGGAATTTCAAACAAAAGGAAATTCAGATACGCTGAACAGGGGAAATATCCTGCGATTAATCGAAGAGATACCAAAACTAAGGGGAATTACAACAAGCGACCTGAAAGCTGTAGAATTCATCCAAGGAAACAAAAATATGAACTTGGAAATAAGCAGTACCACCTGGGGATCTAAAGAAATAGCAGAGCTCATTTTCTCAACTAGGACACACTTTTCAGAATGGGGAATAACTTTAGAGCGTCACACCCCAATAAAATATCCATTCCCCTTATTAAACAACAAGATTCCTCAACCCAACAACGTAAAGGAAACAACTCAAACAATTTTGAGGGGAGCAAGAAACAAATCAATTTCCGAACAAGATCTGAGTAGTAGTAAAGCAAAGCAGCAATACCAGGGTCTGTAGGAACATAAAGACTGGTCTTGGTTGGCACAGGCACTAAACACCCATTGATCCTGATGTAGGTAAATCAGCACAAAAAAACCAAAGACAAAACACCAATTTAACCCCCAAACCAGAAATAAAAATAAGGATTTGCTCATGGAACGTATACGGTTTTAAAGAAATGTCCCAAGACCAAGAGACAATAGAATACCTGAGTAAATTTGAAATAATACTACTCCAGGAAACATGGAATGTAACCCCGAGACAAATCATGGGATATGAGGAACATCACATAATGGCAGAAAAATTTGCAAAGTACGGACAGCCAAGGGGAGGTCTGTCCATCTTTATCACGAATAATTTAGACTGGAAAACCGAACTGCTCGAATCAGGGGAGAACTGGATACAAGTGATCAAAGTAGAGTCAAAAGTAAGCAAAAAGAGCCCCGGATGGAATTTACTAATTATAAACCTATATATCCACCCAGACAAGGCCACAAAAGTGAAAAAGCTCAAACTCTAATAAATTGTCCCACTAAACTATGATACATTATTAAAGAAATTAGCAGTGAAGTTATGGAGCTGGCACCGTCTCCTTCTTAGTATCTATGGGCGGTGTAATGTGGTTAAAATTAATACTTTGCCAATATTTTTATATCTTTTTTGTTCGATCCCACTAATTATACCCTCTTTTTTTTCAAATGCCTAGATAGTGTTTTAGGTAGTTTTATTTGGGGATGTCGACCGGCTAGAAGAGCTATTCGATTTCTAAAACTTTCATATATACAGGGCGGATTCAAACTCCCCGATTTTAAGTTATTCTTGGGCAGCATTTATGGGACGGATACAGAGTTTACTCAGAGGAACTGATACAAATCCCGCTTTCTAGATGTCCATAGCTGTCATTTTAATTATAGTCAGCTGTAGCAGGCGTTTGAAGCAGTGTTAGACCTTCTGAGAGTTTCTTGTTGCTCAAATGGGTCTAATTTCTGATATTTATGTTTCCTCATTGCTTGATTTTGCATCGCAAGAAAGTATCACTCATAGTGGTTGAAATGTCACTCATAACCACACTGAAATTATGAACATGTCACACATAGCAATCTGAAACCTTGGCAGCTATGGATGGCACGTGTCATGATGCAATTTGCTGACTGCCTAACTTGGTAGCAACTCTCAAATTATGCAGAAATAGTCATCAGAAACCATTTTAAGGATGAATATAAATTCTATTCAATACACAAATAGTGGGGGGGGGGTAACTGAGCACCTTTCCTAATGCCACTGGTAAGAGTATATGTACTGAATAAAGAAAATCAGCAAATTTAATATTAGAAATGGCTTGTCTCACTGCAAAAATGTAAAAATCTCTAGATGAAAGAGTCAAAATATATTAAGTCAAAAAGCAATCCGAGACCTTGTCCTTTCATACACCTTGATTTCTATGGCCAAAAGAAATTGACAGAGCCACCGGTCTACTAACCACTAGCCATGGACAAAAATACACTCCAAAGTCCAAAAGGTTATGTGAATTAATTTAGCAAAAACTACTAATCAAGATGTTGTCAAATAGTTATTCGATTTCCTACTCAGGGCTACACCTGTCTGTTACATTAGCAGAAGTGCCTTTAAAAATCTAGGTTAGTTTATTTGTAAATTGCCAGGACTCGGACTGAAACAACCATGCAGCCACTGGAAGACACCAACCAGGGCACAAATCTAGGGTACATGCAGTTACACAGCGTCCACCCACTATTTTCACAGGGTGAATGCCGTCCACCCTACCAAGAATTTGGGTCCCCCAGAAATATGATGAACTTGTCCACTTGTCATTTTCAGACACTGGGACACATGCAGCTTGTCATTTTCACATCCAGCTGGGCCAAAGATAATGGCCAAGTTAAGGTGCCATTATGCCTCCATTTGATCGAGAATCCTAGCTAGACGTGGCCTAGAACCCCACACTTAAATGCAAATGCAACAGAGGGGAAACAAAAGCACACAGCTTATCACTTCACAGGTACTTAAGGGAGGCATGCTTTTTACTTTGTTCAGTCCCTTTATGTAACTGCATGTACTGTAAGAATGTGCAATGTATTGGTCTGTCCCAGCATTTACACACCTAATTTAAATAGCACTGTTGTATTTCTTTTATAGCGCTACTCATCCCAATGCTAGGTGTCAGAGCACTTTACATAACATACACATTGACAATAAATCATACACATGTGTAAATCAATGAAAAAGATGCGTTGCATGATTCAGTGAGGGTTAAAAAGAGTAGCAGTCACATTCTACATAGCTCACTGTGCTATATTAGAAGACAATTTATGAACTGCAGGTAACAAAAGGATTTGTGTTCAAAGCAGTAACCCACTTACCTAGCTACATGAAAAAAAGAATCTGTCATATGCATATTATATGGTGTGCTTTACAGGAGACATATTAACCTTCTATACCACTTTGATTCATATCTGGGACTACACAAAACACAGATCTCTCCAACAAATACTTTAACCTCCAGAGTTATTTCACCATTATTATTATTCCCTGATATTTACTGGGCACTTCTGTAGCAGATGTTTTAACCCAATAAAATATTTGAATGCGCAGACTTTGTAACCACTTAAACATAACAGATCTACTACCATGCTTCTCCTTGTTGCCAGTTTCTTTGTGGCGGGGTTTTAAAAATGAGTTGAGGCCCTGATTTTGTGTCAGGATTGCGTTACTTTTTTTGCACACGCGCAAAGCAAAATCTCATTTGTTAAATCTCATAATGCGCTTAAATGTACTCACTGATATAACTAATAAAAACATGTGTAAGATCTTAATATCTGATGTGACTTCTTGTGATGTCACTGTGATGCTACGTGTGATGTCATGCATTGTGACATCATGGGTTGTGATGGCACATTCCATGATGTAACTTGCGTACTGAATAACTTGGTGAGCCCCCCCAAGTACTGGAGTTACAAAATATTTTTAGTTTCAAGGCGTTCCATTTTAGCAAGAAATAGTTTTACCCAATAACGAAATCTGCTTTGCCAACTTCTTCCAAAAACTACCCCCATTATTTTCAAGAGGGAAAAAAATCAAAGCACATATTTTACCCTTTAAAAAGAAAAACGCATTCCAAAAAGGCACATAAAATACACAGCATAGCAGGCAGTTTCATACTTTCATCCACATGCATTCCTTAGGCCAGCCCCATGCCTCCAGGTAACAGCTGTACTGCTACAAAACTGTGAAGAAAAAGTTCCAGTTCTGTTGAGAAGAATACTTAGAAGTGCGGGCCCATTTGAAACACTGCCCCTGTTACTGTGCCGGTTTGCCCCATGTCCAGTGCTTTAAATGGAAAACAACGAGTGCAGGTACTCACCAACTTTAATGGCAGGGGTGGGGCTATGGGCGTGGTTAGGAGGCAAACCTTTAATTTGAGATACTCTTGGTGTGCAATTTTGCACAGTAATACAACACTGTAGATCATTCTTATTGTCTATGCTTGTACAAAAGGGTAATTTTAAAAGTAACTTTTACTTTCCCTGTGAGCAATATAATATTCCTCAGATATGGCACATGAAAGCTATTTGTATGTTCACATTATGCACACTTATGGATACTGTGAGCAATTTGCGAAAGAAACAAGCATAATGTTAAGCAATTATCCCTTTTTAGTTAGGAGACTGGAAAATCGTGAGGGCAATAGAAAAGTTGCCTCACTGCAAGTTAGTATAAGGAGTGATGGACAGGGTAATGTGCCATTGAAAGGAGCTAAGTACAGGGCCACCTGTTTTGAAGGTTGAAACTGTGGAATAGTTATTGATGAGAATAAAACTGTCAGAAAAAAAAGTGTTTTCCATTTGGAACAGATTTTATACTTGCAGTTATATCCTTTATATTTGTGTATTGATCAGCATTCAAATAATAGCAGCAAAGTGTATGATGCACCTATATTAGAATGGATTGCTTGCACCCCTACATAATTCTTGCAGGGATCATATTTAAATGCTTAACCGCTAAATCAACACAATAAATAGAGCCTTTCCTTGAGTCTCCTCCCTTCCTGATGCATTGCTACTCGGTCTCTACACACATTTTCCCCACGTTTTCTTCCTGCTCTCTTCCCATCGCCTGCTGTCTCCCCTCCTCCTACCCACAAAACTTCTCTTTTCAATGGTTATTCAATCTCGCCTCTTGCTTTTTGTCTGTCTCATATACCTAAACCTTTCCCATGCCATTTCTCTTTCCTTTACCTCCCGTCTTGCACCTGTTTTCTCTGCCATATATTTTCTTTATCCATTCCCCCTTTTTCTCCTCTAGCTTTTCTGACGTAATCTCCCACGTCCTGTCTCTTCTTCGTATATGTTTCTCTCCTCATTCGCTCAGTTGCCTTTCTTCATTCTCTTCCTCAAGTTTCTTTTGTCTGTTATTTTCCCATTGTTTTACCTCTCACTCTGTCCTGTTTCTCCATCACTCTTTTCGTCTACCTCTCTTCCTTTTTCTCTCTTTATTCCGAACTGTTATTGAGAGGAGCAGGCCTACCCCTTTCCTCTCTGGCCAACATGACAGGCAAGACAAACCTCAATGAAGATCAGCGTTGGTGAGATCCGCAGCCAGAATACCTGTGGCTGTTAAAGGGCCCCCTATGGCTTGGCGGGGCACACAGTCGGCCTGCTCCAAGGGGGTTAGAATGCAGAGAACAGGACGGGCAGACAGATTGTGTATACAACAGTCTGCGCATTAAGCCTCCTCTTCATATAATAAGGCACTGGGAATTGGCGGTTATGTGCAGAACAATGATGCAAGACGCGTTAAACGTGCACACAGCTCAATCATCGAGGCAAGTGACAACACTACTCTCTGGTGTGTGCAGCGCAAGCTCTTCTGAGCAATCACACGCTGTAGCCAGCTAGTGAGGTGACCTATGATTCAGCCACAAACAGACCTGGAGGCAGTAATACCTGCATGCTGTAAGGCCTCTATGAGTACTGGTAGTCTCCGTGTCTAATGAAACGCATCATTACTCACAAGAAGAAAACTTAGAAGTGCTTGTACTCCGTACTGGTGAGTACCTGCCTATTTAAAGCACTGCACTATGCTCAAAGGCAAGGCCAGAACCTGCAACACACCTCTTCTACACATGGAAGCACTTCTATTCGGTGCTGTGTCCTTTCACTAACCTAACCACCAAAAGTGACTCGCATCTAGTTATTTTTTGAAGTATCACCATCAAAGCCAGTGAACAATTAATGGAGAAAACGTACTTGGTTTTGCTTCAATCTCCCAAAGATCAGCACGCAGCACCACCACAAGGAGAATCGAGAGTCAATGTCTCTCTCACATGATCTGCCCCAGCCCGGCACCCGAGGTCCAACCGTTTCACTTAGAGTGACAAGTAAAACAAGTCACTCACTCCTGGCCCAAAACTGGGAAACAGTTATGTTCCTGTTGATCCTGCACACACAATGTCAGCACGGTTTCACTACCGAAGGCGGCCTCCGAACTATTACGTTTGCAGGGCCGTCATCGGTAGCGCTTTCGCGCGTTGATTGATGGACCTGGGACCCAAAGAAGCTTGTTCCATACATTGCGTCCTCGGTTGGTGGGTGCAGTGCAGTTGCACTTACACACACTGGCCAATTAGGTGGTATGCCGCTGCAGCAATTGGCAGCAGTGAGCACTTTCAAATGGAAATGGGGCCGCGCGCGCGGCACTGGAGGCCCGTTGCGGCCGCCTTTATAATTTATTTGTGGACACTGACACTACTGTAATGTCAGTGAGTGCCCCCAAATAAATTGTGAAAGTCGCCGCAACGGCAACCACAGCCGCGCGGCCGCCCCTAAATAGTGCCGCCTGGGGCGGACTGCCTCCACCACCCCCCCTAGCTGCGCCTATGCCGCTCTTGGATCCATGCTACACCTCCCAGTATTAACAAATTTTGGTCTCTGATGAGGGAGGTCTTCGAAATGGAAACTGCACTGTTAAAATTGCGCAGGGTCTGGTCCTGTCTTCATTGGGATTAATGATCGTATGTGATGGAGCAAGGTTTTACACGTAAAGTGACTTGCTTGGACTCAACCCTCTTCTAATAACATTAATGTACTAATTAACATGTTTTTGTCTTATTAATATTGTGTTACATGACATAATAGGTATCTAAGGGAAGCTTGTCTATGTGCTTTTACAAATAATAATCCGCTTGCACTAAAATGGCTGCTGCTATGCGGGAGTTTCTACTGCGCATGCGTCTGTCATGCCCACGTGATATGCTTGGAGGGAAAACTTCTGCTTCTGCACAATAGAACTAAAATGGCCGTTATGTGTTCTAACGTGCAAGAAGCTTGCACCGCTGCCTTGCTAAGCTGTCTGTTTTGCATAATCTCTAACGCAATAGTATAAAATAAAATAATGGGAGTAGAATAGAAAGAAGTGGTATACAGTGTATTCATTTATTCAGTGCCTCTAAAGCTATTCTTTTCTATTTTTACATGATAAACTGAACGGGCCTAAATGCTTTGCTGAACTCCATCTTTGGAGAAACTGCGCCTGTGTGTCAAATGTCCTGAAGCCACAGAAGCTGTAGCCTTGAATCATGGCCAAGACCGACATGTAAGGCGGAGAAGAATGAACTTCTTGCTTTGACAGAGAAAGCTGAATTGATAAAATTGTTTATTAAAATAAAACATTTGATACATTTCATTACCGGGAGGAATAAAAAGAACATGGGTTGATAAAGTTATGGGAGGGGATGTCATGAATACATGATTGACAAGTTGCCTCTAGAAAAATATGGTGTGATGGCAACTCCTCGTTCTTGTCCAATAAAATTGTGGGATTCACACATTTGCAACATTTAGGGGTGGTACACTGACCTGAAAAATAGTATAACTAGGGTAGGCTTAGCTAGCTAGATTGTCCGACTTGTCTGAATAGCTGGCCTGTCACTGACCCAACGCGCTCAATATGTGATCGGGAGCAGAGTTGCTGGCGGAGCACTCTGTCAAAAGATTCGATAACCCAATCAGGGTTCTGGGGAGGAGATCGATGTCCCATCGGGGATTGACTGTTAGCTGCAGAGAGGGTTTTTAACGCTGGCGTTCGGAACTTTAACTCTGGTGCGAGTCTTAACCTGTGGTGGTCCTGTCCGGATCCAAATTGCCCCGTATCCTGTCCTTGTTCTGGTTCTGGCTTGCGCCTGTTCTTTTCTGCTGGCACCTGTACTTTGGGATCTAATTTCTTTATCTCAGCCTATGACCAGGGTTGGTGATCAAACCGGAATAGGTAACTATTAAGTGTCGGTTTGTCATTGTACTGTTTTCTTTTTTCTCTTACCCACCCTCTGTTCAAATGTTTAATGACAATTTCTCTCCAAGTTATTGTAAATGTTTGTTTTAAAATCTGCATTAGTCTAAAACAGAATAATAAATCAATTTGAGTTTTTATGTTTATAAGTTTTCAAAGATTTTACTTAGATAAAGATTTTAAACCTTTCCCGAGTTTGTGGTTATTTATGAAATGCTCTGTCGATTTTAATGTATTTTAATGATTTAGATTGTAACCCTTAAGGGAGGTATTATAATAAATTGTATTTTTTGATACACATTCCTTTTACTTATAGTGGATTTGTTTATCGTGGAAGAACTTTGGAGATATAATACGAAAAGTGTTCTATTTATCTGCTATTATAAATACACTAACTAGTACTGCCCTAAGACCTGTCTGCTCTCTCACTACTAGACCTTAGCTAGTACCTAGGACTCTATTCACTAATAGTAATCCACAGGGTTTTCTATTTTTTCATTTTTATTTATGAAATCCTAAATGTTATTATTTCTATCTATTTCTCTCTAACTCTCTTGATCCTTTAGGACTTTAGGTATCGTGACTTGGATTGGTAAGATAAATGGTATAAAAATCCTAATGGTAAAAACGCCCAATTGAATAGAGTGTGTAGGTTTTCCTGTTTAATATATAGCTATATGGGCCCATGTGAGTATGTTGAGCAGGTGAGCCCGCGCTCTATCATATGTATTCCCTTCCTTTTCTTTTTCTCTCTCTTTGTGCTTTTTTCTTCTCTCTTCCCTGTGTTTTTCTTTCCCTCCTTCTCTCCCTTTACTTGTTCTTTATTTTGTGCTTCCTTTTTCTTCTCTCTCCATAAATGCTCCTTTATGCTCTGAATATGCATACTGATGTAGTTGTATTTGAAAATGTTGCCTTATATTCACTATCATGTCCCTTTTTCCTTTTTTTCTGTGGCAACAAAAAAAAAAGACAAGTTATCCACCCTTAAAGCTCATAAGAACTACAAAAGTATTCTTTACCTTAACATGTAAGTCTTGGTAATAGCTTAATAACTCTGCATGATATTTGGTGTTGAACAGTCAGAAGGACGAGCTAAGTCCTCATAGTGGGGAGGGGCAGATGGTACTACACTGGATTCCACTGCAAACCACAATAGCATGCCACATCGAACTTGAATACATTTTTGAATTTACAGCAAAGGCAAATGATACCACAGAAGGAAACGACTACAGAGTGTCACATATGGCCATTCATTTGATTTCAACATTTTCTAGAAAGGGTGGTTCACATGTGTGCACATGCTGTGTTATCCCCAAAAATATTTAAACTTCATTTTAAGCTTTAAAGCTAAGGAATATGCTACTGCAGAGCCAACTATATATCAGTAGTTACTTTTACCTGTGACCCAGAGATAAAGTCCAACCTACGAATTTTAAGGATGAAACTGATGTGTGTACACACACACACACCTGCACGCATGCACACACACACACACACACACACAGACACACACACTGTACTCTCACTAACTCACTGCAGAAAACAAGGAAGTGTCGGGGAGATATGAATATAACAGGTGTCATCTATGTTGTGTTATTGGAGATCAGTGGGTCAGTGATACAAGATGGCTGCACACTTAAGGAATTCTGAGCACAGTCCACCAACAATGAACATATTGTAATTATATGGACCCTGAGAGTTGTCAACTATTAAGCAGCTGAAAGACCCAAGTGATTCTGCCTGGCTTATGTTGGAAAGTGAGGAAGGTACATCAGTGTGCTGCATGGCATCCAAAAGGTCCCCCTCCTTCTAACCTGCAAGAGCCATAGATCAGGCCTTGACATTCTTGAATCACACAATAGTGGCAGCTCAGGCAGGGAGCACTGTTTGGGTGGAGTGCTGGAGGGGTGGGCCAGCATGATGCATTGCCACCAAGTACAAAGGAAAGTCAGTTCGGAGTGGGTGGATTGTGGGACCAAGAGACTCTCATAGGCCCTGGGTTAAAATTGGCCTAGAGAGAACTAAGATGCACCACTACTTTAGCCTCGTGAGAAGGTCCACATCTTCCTGTGACTGGACACATAGATGCAGGGCTCCATCCCCTTCCATCCGCTCTCTAAAAAGGCAGAGAGTGTAGGAAGGGTGAGCATTGAAATAGCGACAACAGAAAAAACTGATGCTACACCGAGTAGCAACTGAGCCAGGTTGATAATGCAGGACACATTAATACAAAAATAGTGTTTTAAGCAACTAAAAACATTGCAGAGTTTAACAAGAAGGAGGTACAACATGGGAATGGGACTGAAATAAGTAAAGTCCAACAGATAAACAAATAATAAAATGGATGTTGCAAGGCAAGTTCGGAGGCAAAGGAGACTTGTAACCGGGGATCTGTTCAGCAATTACAATGGATTGTCTTAAATCATTAACATACAATGTTAATGTGATAGGCAACAAAGTAAAGAAAAGAGAAGTTGAATTGAATGTAATTGAGTAGTGGTCAAGAAGTTATTGAGACATAATCTGGACATAGCATTCCTACAAAAGACGCACTTAATGGGAAGCAAGTGTGAATTCACAGATAAAGGAAAATATAGGTTGCTAGGGCATACAGGTTTCTTGACGGGAGCAAGAGGGTTAGCACTATTGGGATAGAGATCCGTACCTTTCTCACTTAATAAGACATTGGAGAATGTAGAGAGAGGCTGTGTGGCAGAAACTTCTAAATGGGGTAAGGAACAAGTAGTATTCATCCCAGTTTCTTTTTCACCCAAAATTACCGAGGGTCTCTAGACAATTTTGGTAAGGTACTGCTGGAAGCACTGGGGCACTTGATCGCCATCAGGAGTATTGCAACGTGGAAATGGAAGATCAGTGGGATAGACAAACATATGTCTCTGTACAGGAGGGTAAGTTGAAAGCCTCTAGGCTGAAAGTGTTTGTAGACAGTATGGGTGCTGTCGACAGGCAAATCTAGCCAAACGTATCTCTGATTATCTCCGACCCTGCACTCTGATGATGACAGTAGGTACTCAAGGGAGGATACACGAGAAGGCATAGTGTTTGGTCACAAAAGAGCTCCAAAGAAAGTAATTATTAAAACAACTTGATGAGTTTATTGAAAACTATTGTGAGGTCAATATAGGTTCTGTGGGTTCAGAAACCATATTTAAGGAGCCTTATAAAACAAGTGGTAAAAGGCCATATATTCCTTATGGGTATCTGGGAAAAATAAAGAAACGAATGAAAAGGTTGAGGAATTGGTAGTTGAACTGACAAACTTTATGAAATATGCCAATAAAGAAGGGTCAGTAATATTCCAGAGAAAATTAGCTGCAGAGCATGCAGAATATTGATTACGATACAGATAGATATAGATAATAGTTGGATTGCTGAATTTAGGGATTGGCAGTGGGGAAGTGGTTGAGGTAGGGGAAGTACAGCTCAAGTATTTTGGAGATGACTCCCAGGCATTCTATCAATCCAAATTCTGAATACCAAAGGTGAAATTTCAGACCTTATGAGGAGTTTCCAATGATAACACTAGAGAAGGAATATGAGCCTACCCTTTGAGCTGGGTTCACAAAATGGAAACTCAATTTTCCTACATATACAGACATGAGGAACACTTTGAAGTAGATTTCATGGGGGATGATGTCTATGCAGAATTATTTGACCTAAAATACAACATGTCACCTAAATACAATGACCTTGAAATTGAACTGTCTCAGATTGGGGTCTCACACCTCATAACAGCCTACCAAATTATATTACAAGAGAAAATAGACCTGGAAAACTTTAGGATGGCAACCATAGCCATCAAATATATATTTTTTAAAAGCAAATAGATGGATAAGTGTGAGTGATATGAACCAAGAAAAAGCAAATAGATGGATAAGTGTGAGTCATATGAACCAATCTCAATGTTGGAACCAAGTAATCAGAAAAGGTCTTAGCCTTAATGGCTTTGTAGGATCCGTAGTACACCCCAACCATCTAGGTTTTAGGGAAATAAAGTTATCACTACTAAATCTTAGACAGTGGGGGAAGCTCATTAGTCAGCTTGCCCTTTCCTGCAGATATGGTTATAGAGGAGTTGAAATGGTCCATCTGTGATGCAGGATGGAAATTAGCAATGAAACTCCTGTAGGGTTCGGACTCATATGAAAGAAGTAGTGGATCTATTGGGATTTAAGAACTGGAATCTAATTGGTATATCCAGGGTGGGACACAATGAATTTGTCAATATCATCAATAAAGCAAAGCTATAGGTAAATAGGTGACAATAGAGTTACACATATCTGAACATTTGACATACTGAAGATGAAGGATTTCACATAGACATCCAAAACATTGACTAACAGTGTCAAACACACACTAGCCACACAAAAAGCTAAACATAAAAAAAGTTTGGGGGCACTAGATGATTTTAACCTGAAAGAGGCTGTGATATTCTCAAAGGAAGAGGACATTTGAATAAACTGCAGGTCTAAAGTCTACTACTCTCAAATTAAAACTAAGCATGCTAGGGAACGTTTTCTCAGCAGAATGCCTGTGGAGGTTTGTGCAAGAGGAGACATTTTGATTCATTCTTTTGCTATTTACCACATACGACATTTTGGGGAGATGGAGGTCTTGGACTTGCATAATACAGTAGTTTAAAAACATGGAAGTATTCCCAATACATGGCCTAGGGGGCTCTTTTTTATAAAGAGCTTATATACTTTTGTTGTCCTTATACCTTTATTCCGAGCTCCTTTTTTCTAGACATTACACTGGTTGTAGTTGTTTCTGAAATGCGCAGATTTCACAAGTTTGTGTGAATGTGCAGTAAAGTGAAGTTCAGCCAGGAGTGTTTATGTCTGATCTTTTTGGGTCCAGGTTGTGTCCAACGATTATGATAAGCCATGCAGCAGAATGTCCAATCAACTCTATATGTGGTATTTTCAGGTATGGACCTAGCACATTGCCCAGCAGTAGTGTGTGATATGCAGGCCTCTCCTTACTTCAAGAAACAGCAGTATTGAAGACCACTTTCGATTTGGGCATCTGGATGTCTGTTGATTGCGAAACACTGGTCTCCTGACTTTAGGATATGACTCCAATAATGTTCATGTTTTGGACATTCAGGATATCTGTGGATTATGATACGCATGTTTTTTTGTTTATTTTTCCAGGGACTCATTGATAGGACAGTTCAACCCTTGTGAACCTTATGGTAAATCTTGTTACTGAGAGCATGTTGCATGGTAAGCCTTCTACCCTTTCTATGTATCCATGGACTTATCCAAGATCATGGTATTTCAGTGTCCACCAACCGGATTTGTGTGGTGGTAACTATACATTTCTTCTCATAATTGGTGATTTCTCAGTTTAATTTGCAAATCTATCTCTTGGAAAATCCCTCTTACTCTACTATTGGACCACTGGTTCACCTATTATGTTTTCTCATACTAATTTGCACTACTAAGACCATGGGCCCGATTCACAAAGGTAGAGTGAGGCGACTGTCAGTATTCACAAGAGCATTTACTACTCATAAATGCCCTTTGTGAATACCGAAAGTCGTTAAGTTAAACTTTTGGTACTTCCAAAGGGCATTTACAAATAGTAAATGCTGTTTGTGAATACCAAAAGCCATAAAGTTAGGCTTTCGTCTCACTTTACCTTTGTGAATCTGGCCCGCACCTGCATATTAGACATATTTATCTATATTTGCGACTATACAACAATCTCCTTTATAGTTGTTAAAGGGAATTGTGTTCAAGGGGAAGGACTCATCTATACGTTAATGACAATGAATGCCCTGCTTTACGTCTCAGCGATATGTGGTAAGTAGATTTTGGAGTGGTCACTTCGATCTGTGTGACTGAAAGTTAAGTATGAGTTCCAATGACTGAGGGAAGAACCCTTTGCCATGTAACAATGATTTGTTTGTAGATATGTTGATCCCATTCACAGGTTATTGTAGCCTCATAGTAATTAGAGGTTTCTCAAAGGTACTACTAATAACAGAGCGTGACACTATTGAATTTATACACATGACCACTTGAAATGACTATTTTTGGATTAACAAAACATCTAGTGAAACAACATTGCAATGTTTTCAGTATTTATGGTGCAGTAATTTCATTTTGTTGTATTCTGTACACAGAACTATAAATTCGGATTCTATTGATGGTGATCACTTGCACTGCAATGTTTCAGTCTTGGGTTTTCTCAGAAGTGTATATGCATGTCAATATGTGATGTATCTGTCTTATTGATTGATGCATGTTGTTTTTAAATTGGTTGTTTTGGTTACTTTTTATTTCATTTTGTACAAAATGTTTATAATTTGTATTAGATCTTTGTGTACTTTATCTTTTCTATGTTTTGTCCTATATGCTTTTTAACAAGCCTAAAGAAGTCCAAATGTCATGAGATGAAATGCATTGTCTGTGTCCTTGTCAGTGTTTTTAAAGTTGAAGCAAATAAGTAAAGAATGTAAACATGTTGTTTGTAATGTCTCTATTCAGTAATTTGAGTCTAATATAACTCTGACCCCTTTAAACACTATTTGCAATTTTAATTTTAATTTAGATCTTTATTGGATTCTATTTTTTAACACACTTTTCAAGAGTGCTCCTCCTGCATTCTTTTTGCTGGTAAATATAAGGGCAGCTATTAGGGCATTTTAGACGGTTGGCCCTGCGAGTTAGCACCTTTCTACTGGGGACTATACAGAGTGTGGTGACTGTTTCCACAATCGTTCTAGTCTGTATTCTTTCAGTAATTCCCAAGATTAGCCCTTTTATGATCACAGCCTTGGTGGCCCCAAAGGGCTGGGCGCTACCAACTCAAAAGCAATGGTATATTAATTCAACTGGTGTATGGAAAATGAGAGAATGATATACCAAATTTAAGGCAGCCTGAAAAAAGTTGTGTAAGGATTGAAAACAGAATTTCAAAACAGAAATCCTTCTCATCTACCCTCCTATGCACACCCTCATCATTGACCTCTGGATGAAACACCTCATTACCTTCAACAGCTTCCCGGTTATCATTACCTAAGCAAAATCTCTTAGAATCACTTTGGACTCACACCTGAACATGAGGAAACATATTAGTAAGACGTGAAAGGGTGTGAATCACCAAATAGGGACTCTTAAAAATCTAAAACCATTCCTCCCTCAAGAGGATTTCAAGCAGGTGGTACAAGCACTTGCCCTACCTAGGCTAGACTATGGAAGTGCAATGCTTTGTGACCTCCCCAAATATACCTTAGCCCCGATGAGGGGCTCACTGAATGCTGCTGCTAGACTGATCACTGACACTAAAAGAAATGAGCACATTTCCCCAGCTTTTAGATCTCTGAAGTGGTTACCCTATGATGCAAGAATACATTTAAAGATTGCTTGTCTGACACACAAAGCCTTCTACTTCAAAATACCTGGATACCTGGCATAAAAACTGGAATTATCAGGTGGTAGCAGACCTTTCAGAAGAGCTAACTCATTACTACTCAAACCGCAGACTTTTTACCTTACCTTATTAAGTTATATTTTGCTCGCATGTATGTACAAATTTATTAGCTTAAAATGTTAGACTCTCTTAACTCAATTTTCCCCTACTTTGCTCCCCCTTCCATTACTGTGAAGCGCTCTGATACCCTTTGTTGTCATGTTGGTGCTATAAAAAACTTTTTAAATAAATAAATAAATGAAGGCCTAGGGATTGTACTAGGAATGGAGTGAATAGCAACGTATGTATAGACAGGGATTATTTACTTGACATTTAAAACGTTTCTGTTGCCTATTGTTGATTAATGCTATGAACAGTGAGTACAACAATAGTAGTCTTCAAATAGGTACGAATGAATGTCAAATGTTAAACCTTGCTTTAAAAAAAATGATGTACTGATGCCACTTTCATGACCTCCGGCATTCTGGTAAATTGACGGTGATGTGAAAAAATTCATATTATTTCCATTCCTACAAATTCGATTTGCTTTCAAAATGGTTTAACCTTGCATTTTCCTCTGCTATCCAGATTCGCCCCTCCGAATAATGTTACACAGTCTTCCATACAATTTTGGTAAGCCATGGAAAGTATGGCAAAAATGTATGCCTTTGGGGGTGCTGCTAGATAGACCAGAAACTGTATGGCATGACAAATGTCTCAAGGTTCTTCCATTTTAAAATCATCCTATGCGTCAATTTCTGAAGAAGCAAGCTTCATGAGTAAGCACTGTGTACATCTGTATATCAAAGAATGTAACGTAAACTATGTTACCAGCTACTTGCAAAATACTGCAATATTTCTATGTAAAACTGCTTGACATAATAAAATAATGTAATTTGAGATGTCATTGGTGATGTCATGAGTGATGTTGCTAACCGTGCCATTAGTGATATAATATGTGAGGTCATAAGCAGTGCATTACGGGGGCATAAGTTATATTTAGCTCAGCTAACTATAACTGCTGAAGTTCTCTAGTTTTGTATGAGTCAATGTCAGCCTAACTATAACAACACTGTAACCTTTGTTTTTTTAATTGAATTTCTAAGGTTTCTAAAATTTAATTTACTAACTATAACGTCCCTGTAACCTTTGGTTTTTTAAGTGAATTTCTATGTTTTTCTTAACTAGTAGGCACGTTTGAAGAGTGGTGGAGAAACGGGTGGTGCCTCCAATCAGCTCTCAGGAATCCTATGTCGGACTTACTGGAGGAAGTAGGAGGACTTCTGGGCCCCTAAGATCCCTTGACATCCAAGAGGACTTCATACCCCAACCAGCAGTGTGCCAGTAGGTGTATTTACAGAGTGGTGGAGAAAGGGGGAAAGGGGACAGGGCCTCCAACCAGCTCTCAGGAATCCTGCAATGTCAGGCTTACTAGAAGTAACAGGAGGGCTTCTGGGCACCCAAGAACCCTCTGTATCCAAGAGGACATCATCCCCCAACCACCAGTGCACCAGGAGGCAAGATTGCAGGGTGATGGAGAAAGGGGGCATGGCCTCTGGCAACTTCTCAACAAAACCGCTGAGTGGGACATACTGGAGGTAACAGGAGGGGTAGTTGGCTTTCAAGGACCCTTAAGAGCCAAGGGACCTTCATCCCCCAACTAGTAGTGCACTGGGAGGCAGGTTTTCAGAGTGGTGGAGAAAAGTGGTGTGGCCTCCAACAACCTCTCAGTAACCCCACTGTGTGGGACATACTGGAGGTAAAAGCAAGGGTAGTTGGCCCCTAAGGACCCTCTGGAATCAAGGGGGTTTCATTCCCCAATTAACAGTGTGCCAAAAGCTTGCTTGCAAATTGGTGGTAAAAGAGGGTGGGGCCTCCGACAACTTATCATCTTTTAAACAAAAAATATTTGGGGTGGGGGCTGCCTGACCCCCTTCTCTGGGGAAATTTGTGCCCCGGGGACTCCAACCCCCTGGCCCAGTCTTTTCTGGAATGTGGGAGGGAGGCCATGCAGCTCCCATCCTGGCCAATATCGGCCCCAAAGACCCCATCCCCTAAATTGTGGCCTTTCTGTTGGGGCCTGCGGGGGGTGCCTCAAGGCCACCGTTATCCCTGATAGCACCCCACCTCCTATGGGAGCCGGTATTGCTTTGAGACCCAAGGAGCTGCTAAACATGCAGCTCCCTGGATCTCAAAGCAATTTGTCTGCTTCCCTGCTTGCTTGACAGCGGGCGGGGAAACAGAAATGCTTCACTTTCAGCAAGCGAGAGCATTTGTGTGCTCTCGCTTGCTAAAAGTGGATGTTTGCTGTGACTTGGAGGGAAGCTCCACCAAGCCATAGCAAACTGCAATGTCCCAGGGGTGGGCAACACTGGACATTGTAGGAGTTGGCCCTGGGGCGTGGTGGTCCCCAGGGCCTTGTACAGCTCAAGGAGAGGAGCCACACAGCCCCCTCCAATGTTCATGTTAGCCCCGGGGAGGTGGTGGTCCCCATGCCAGGGGTTCATGACGGACCTAGTTAATTATTTTGATATATTTGCTGCAGGGAGGTGGTGGACCCTGGGGCTGCAGGGGGATGCGGACCCCCCTGCATTTCTTTAAATTATTTACCCCAGGGAGGTAGTGGTCCCCTGGGCTGCAAGGGAGATCTGCATGGCCTCCACACTCATTTGTATTAAGGACCCATGTAGGTGGTGTTCCATGGGGCTACTGTAAGCCCTAGGAGGGGGCTCCATTCACCCTCCTCCTTTTCCAGCCCCCGGGACCTGGCCCACCCAGGGGCCAAATAAAGTTGAAGCGCAGGAGACTGCATCTTTTTTTTTAATACTCTCGGATGCAGCCGCAAAATTTTCAGATTTTTTTTTAGTGCTTTTTAGCCATGGCAATGTCTTTGGGATACCCCTTCACCACGACCAGGGGCTCAGAGTGTTCCTACTCTAGCCCCTTTTCTTTTTTCTAATTTTTTTTGCAGGACTCTGCTTGGAGTCAAGTCCCAAGATGGCTGCCAGCACTTCCTGGTTGGAGTGTTGGCAGCCAATCAAATTTCAGTAGGATCGCAAGTCCGCTGTAAGGATCTGTGTCCCCAGATATCTCTATATTTTCAACTTAAATAGCTCTAAAACTACTGAATGGATTTACACCAAATCACAAAAGTGCACTTTCTTGACCAACATATAGCTTTCTGCAAATTTGGTGTAATTCCGTCTAGCGGTTTGGGTTGTAGTCATGTACAAAAACCCTATGGTAAAATGCATGAGGAAAATTTTACAATTATTCATCAAGCCGCAGCAACGTTAGTGGCAAAATAAAAAATGTATTTCCTTTGTATAAATATATACTATTTCAGAATGATTTGAATTAAGTTTTGATAAAAATGTAGCTTTCCTAATTTTCTGAAATGTGGCTATGTATATATGAAGCCCACAAAAGATATGTTTAAAGATGGCTCCAATTTATGTAGTATCTGCTGGTCCATGTGAAACAAAATGAACTCATACGGAGTCAAATATTGCAATAGAATTGTTAAGTATAGAATGAATTACGGTTTGAGTTTTTTACATTATTTTGCCATATGAGAAGTATGGAAGAAAACATTGTTCTAAAGGGGCACAAAGTCACTCCAAGATAACGGTGATCGCCAAGCTATCTGTTGATGTTAATGAAATTGTAGTCCATTTTCCATGTCAATGAATGTAATATGTAATGGGACTTATAGATTTTTTTATATATATAAACATGGCGAAGCTGCAGATGTATTATCAGTCGAAAAAGGCACGGCCAAAATGTGTCCTGTTTATTTGGTGACTCAGTAAATAAAAACCAAGTTGTTTCACCTCTCAAGTGAGTGCGGTCTCTACATTTTTTTAAGTTTGAAGCAGGATATATATATATATAAATTATTTTTTTTCAAAGAATGTGGGTTAAATCCCAGGCGCGCTCAGTGTGAATGCTCGTAAAGGGTGTCACCCTAAAGCCCAGGGCAATTTTCCATTTCCAAAAATACGCTGCACTCAGTGATTCCGACAATCCAGTTTTGATTCATGCCAGTGCTACTCCACCAACGGGTTTCATATATATGTTATATAGGTTTTATTAAGCGCTCAACCACCGGGGAGGTTCCTTGGTGCTGGGCAACAGAAAACCGCATGCAGTTGAAGACAATATAATCATAGGCTTGTTATGTCATATAGGTTTATATATATGTATATATATATATATATCCAAACGGGTCCTCAGCAAGGCACTCGGAGCAACAATCAGCCGCGCTACCTTAAGGAAAACAGCAGGACCAGGTATTCCGTGAGTTGTCATTTTATTCGGCAACAAACGGCAGCCGAATAAATATATATTCCTATATATATATTCCTATTCACTGAAAAAACATAGGTTTTAGGGACGTTATAGTTAGAAATTAGCATTTAAAAAACCATAGAACTCACTAAAAAAACATAGGTTTCAGGGAAGGCCAGTAGATGTAGCCTGCTCAGCAAAATGACAACTATGCATGTTTGGTATATATACATTTTATTAAAAGCTGTAGTTAAGGTAATCAGCTAAACCTGTTTCAAATGCTGGACCTAAAAAATGACCCTGAACCTTTACAGTTGCACACAAGGAATTGGTTGTGTAACAAAAGTGTTAACAGCTCAATCATTAGAAAGAAATGCTGCATCATGAAATGACCAACATAGAGGAATGAAGGTAAATGGGCAGCTTACATTAACCGTTTGAAGATGTGTACCACTGTGGTAGTAATACATGTGTGGGGTGAACTATTGGAGTACGAAAAATATCATAGTCATACTGCTGGTTAATCATTCACGTTCTGAACAAACATCCAACTATGTCCACATCTGGAGACTCCTGAGATTTTCATACCGAGATGCCTCCAACTGAATGTACAATTTGGTAGACGACCTTTACAACGCGGGCGTTTCACCACGGTAGGTTTACAATGCGGGCTTTATGACGAAAGTCGTTTCAACAACTGTAGCTGGATGTCGCTTTAAGCTAAGGAATAGTATGGTTTACTATTCCAACACCTTCCCTACTGGTGTTGAAATAGTAAATTGGACTAAGTCCAACGCCACTTTTGCGCAAAACGACTTGCGTTGTTGTTGAAACATACCGCGATCAACATTATTGCATAGTAACATCATACATTCGTACAGTTTGCTGCTAGCAGTGCTGCAGAAGCTTAAGGCTGATGAATTTGATTAGTGTGAGCAAAGTCATAAAAAATGGAGGTACCAGTGAGTTTCCTAGTTAAAAGGATGCTGGCTGGCTGGGGTAGACTCAGGGACATCACCTTTCACAGAAAGGTTGGCATTGCCACTAGAACTGAATGGTTTTATCAGTGTAAGGCAAAGGTGCAGTAGGCTGTAGCTCAGCTATTTTGCGGCTGCCTGACATCCTCCATCATTTTTGCAGCCAGAAAACGAGTGGCTCACGAGAATTCATTCTTTTGGTGCTTTTTGGTGGTTCGCCATACTGGGAAACAAATTTTCATTTTGGTGACCCACGCAAACCAGACATACAGCACTCCAAGCACAAGCCATGAACCATCCAATCAGCATTAAAAAAATCTGCAATTACAGTGAAATTAAGCCTGGAGGATTGTATTTGAGAAACATTGTTAAATCCAAGCCGCTGCAAAATTCATGTAAGGTAGATTTTGTGCCCTCAGCATTCAGGCAAAATATTTTGCTCACAAGTAGGAGTCCTTTTGATCTTCCTATGTCAGTTATAATACATTCAGTCCACAAAGGTTTTTCCCTTTTTTGGGGCTATTAGAGTTAGTGGGTTGGCAGCAGCAATAAGGAATGGAGATGATGCAAAAGGCAGGAGGGAAGAGGACATTAAACTGTGCTTCTGGATCACATCAAGCGAGATTAATCCTTCAGGAAATGGACAGCGGAAGTCAATATGAAGGAAGTCCTGTCACTGGTGGTAGCCACAGCTCATATCTGACTGTGAGAACTCATGGCTGGTGGTCCACAAGGATGCACCATTGACTTTGGAATAATTCAGCAGTATAATAAAATATTCCATATGAATGTGTGGGCTGGGGCACAGGTCCAAACCCATTCTTCCTGGATTGGTGCACTGTCAGACATTGTCTCAGCAAGGTCTGCAAAGGACAGAATATTAAAGATTGGTTGGTGATGTTTCCACTGCTACAAGTGCTATGCATACCATGTCAGTAGACCGTGGCTAGAGGGAGACCAGGCCCCAAGGGAAAAGGTTGGTCAAAAAGCAGAGACCACAAATAATTAGATAATGGGTAGAGGTGCCGCATGTGGGATGTGCTGCAGTATTGGTCTATAGCTGGGGCTGATAAGAGATACCAAGAAGTTCAGTTGTGATCTAGAAGAAGGTGCAAGCCTTAGTATTCAGCTGATTAAATAAAAAGCACACAAAATGTAAATGACGCAGTTAGACAGCACAAAAAGTGGATGAAATCCTTGGATTAATCTCAGACAATGGTAATCATTCTTGGCCACATTCGGTGCAATCTATCTTAGTTTTTCTGTGCCATAAGGGACAGGCACCAACCATATTCAAAGCAGTCTTGCCTGGTTCTAGCAGATCAGTTTAGTCTGATATATTAGTCCACATCCAAGCTGAACTACAACACAAACAGCTGCAGACTGGTGTCTGCCTTGTTGAGCATCATTAGTGAGATGCACTTTTAAGTCCTCTGGTACAGGGAGATCTTGACCCATGTCCAGACATACCGGTCCAGTTTAGGAAGACTCACTCAAACTTATCAAATGTAATGCATGAATTGCTTGCATTAATCTCAGCTACTGATAATCACTCCAGGCAGCATTCCAATCCATTCTTTCCTCATCCATATGAAAATCAGTCTAGGCCTGGCTCAAAAGGAGACAGCCCAGCTTGATCAGCTAGGCCAAATCCCCTCTAAATGGAAGCTCACAACTCCAGACCAGTTTCTGTCATGTTTATCCTAATTAACTAGGTACACTTTTGAGTTCTATGGCAGAGAGCTTGGGTCTCAGGTCTCGGCATATCTCTCGTATGCATGGACACACAAAACCTGAAAGATGGAATGATTAGATCAATCTCACCAACCGGTGACCACTCCTGGCTGCATTTCGGCCTGTAATGTCTAATTGTTATAAAGTTTGGTCACCTAAAATATGACCAGGAACGAGTAGTATTTAATTCTTACAATATTTAGTGCATTAGGGATTAGAAGGTGAGAGACTGGTGTTAGTGACGGTTGGAAGAAGGTTTGTGAAGCATGTCATTATATCAGTCTCTGTGATGATCCTATTTATTTCTTACTAGCAGCCCGCCCCGGCGTTCAGGCCCGGACTGGCCGTTGAGGGCACCGGGCAATTCCCCGGTGGGCCGCATGGTTGGGGGCCGGTTTTGGGCCCCTGGGGCCGTTTTTGTTACAGGGCCGTTATGCTGCATAAACGGCTCTGTGACAAAAACGGCCGAAAACCGGCCCTGTCACAGAGCGCGGTTGCACCTCTCCCTCCTCCCCTCTCCTCCCGGAGGGGGTGAGGGGGGCCGGCCGAGCACTTTGCCAGGGCCGGTTCTGGTTCCCAGTCCGGCCCTGCCGGCGTTGCCCGGAGCAGAAGAGGGCTGGGGGCAGCATCGCAGCAGGAGAGGCGCAGCAGAGCGGCCGGCAGCAGCAGAGCGTACTTACAGTGTTTCCTTGATCCCGTTTTGTTGGTCCTGGCCGCTTCTGCCCACGCTCGTGTCCGCTGGTTCTCCGCGCTCGTTTTCTTGGTCCTGGCCGCTCCTGCCGACTCTCCTGTCCGCTCTTACTCTGCGCTCCCCTGGGCATGTCGACGCTCCTCTACTCGCTCCGGACCTTGGAGGGTGTCGCTTCCGCTGTTTCTCCGCGCTCGTTTTCTTGGTCCTGGCCGCTTCTGCCGACTCTTCTGTCCGCTCTTACTCTGTGCTCCCCTGGGCATGTCGACGCTCCTCTACACGCTCTGGACCTTGGAGGGTGTCGCTTCCTTTCTCCTGTCCGTTCCTCGCAGGGTGTTGCTTCCGGCTTCCGCGCTCCCCAGTGATGTTAGCACGCATCATCACGCACGTTGTTAGCTGGCGCTACTTCTAAGGGACTACTTTTCCTTAAAAATTACGTTTCCCTTCAAACATATTTATTTTGTTTTTATATAGCCTATGTCCTTCTGCTTGCCCTGACATTTTCAAAGATGTATTGGGTGTTTGGATTGGTGGTGTACTTTTCGAGTTTACCTGGCTCAAAGAACACAGTTCTCTCTTTATAATAGTAGTATAGATCATGCAGCCCACGGTTTTTTGCTGATTCATGCCATTACACGCTAAGATCAACCACATACAAATCTGTCTAAGCTCAGCACCAAAAGGGGCAGTAGAGTCTGAATTAGTAAACCATGTCCCCTCTGAATGGGAATACAAGCAACTACAGAGTGGAGTTGGACATGTTGGGCATCATTAGTTAGCTGCAGCTGTAAGCCATATGGTACAGCCAGCTCGGTACCCATGCCAGAGTAAGACACCCGCTTGGAAATGCTGGCTAAACATCTCCCCGTGATGAACTAAAGAGCTCCAAGCAGGGAACAAAGACGGCTGTTGGGCAGCAGCATGGCATCAACGACTCCTGGCATGATTGGGAAATAAGTACCACTAAAATTAGGTCATCAGTAAGTAAGTAAGTAAGTAAAGCTTTATTCGATTTTCAAGTAAAATCATAAAAGCCCAACAAATACATCAGTTGAAAATTCATAATCATAGTTGATACAAAAGATGCTTACTTATACACATTCATTTAAAAACAAGTGTATAGACAGCGAGATAAAACGTTAGTTATTATAAATTTAAAATGCAATATCATCAAACAACAACCGTGGGCAACGTGATACTGGAAGGGGGAATATTTTGCCACATGGATTTACGGTACTTTATAACAGTTCTTAAAAAACATGAAACAGCGAAAATCACATGATCGTCTTCTAGTCTTAACAATCTTAGAAAGGTCATCATAAAACGTTATATTTGCAAAACTTACAAATGGCAAAAGCTAAAATTATTTGGACCCGTACTATAAAATCATCGTTATGGAGAATATCTACCTGAGTAGGCCACTTTGTGTTTGGGAGTGACAACAGCTGTTGCAGTAGTAGCTCTGATGACATGTGTGCTTGATGAAGAACCAAAGGGTGCTGGCTCAGTAGTTTACCTGTGTGTTGTGCTTTGTCTGCTCTTCCTGGCTGCGGGAGTTTCCTCAGATGTGGAGCTCTTATAGATGTCAGTCATATGGGGTTCCAGCAATTGCACTCAGTGACCACTCACGTCCCAGCATTTTAGGCATTTCATAATGTGGAGAGGAAGTCACTAGAATCAATTTGAAGTACACTCAGGCTCCGAAATGACTTGGAGTGGCTTGAGGGAAAGGGTTTTAGTTTGCTTTAGATTTTCACGGTAGTGTGGCAGAAGCTAATAGTCAATTAATACAGGAATAGAATAAGACATAAAAAGTGACTAGGGTTCATAGGGTGTGAGAGTGTCGAGCAGGCAGTTTTCCATGAGGACTGGGGTCTCCTTGCTATAGCTGTCTGAAGTGATGACTCCAAGCAATGTTTTGGTGCATGGGGGGGGGGGGGGGGGGGGGGGGGTCACTTATGCTTGTAGAATTTGCAAAGTTTGCAAATTATAGATTACCTGAAATTCACAAAATTCCACAAAGTTCAGAGGTGGACAATTGTTCACTTTTTTGTACTATGTATTTTCTGCTTGCACAGAATGTACCTCGCAGGGACTCACTTGAGCAGTTACTGTCTCGCTGGAACGTTTTCTCCTCGCGCCAGAACCGTTGTGCATCTTTGCATGGCTTTTGAAGCCGAGATACGCCCCGACGTACAATTTTTAACATGACGTACCGTAAAATAAATTAAGCATAGTATTGCGTAATTTCTGAAAAAAATTCAAGTCATGCATAATGACAAGCAGCAATCACGACAACAAAATAATTCTTGGTTTCCGTGTATTTCAGGACGAGTGTTTTCAAAACAATACATTACAACGCTTTGGAAATTGTGAGTCATGAGCACGGAGATTCGCTTGACAAAAGATACATGGGCTAGTGCGCATTGTGATGACAAGATTAATGTTAATAATCACTAAACGTCTATCCTGCTTCTCAACAGCCTCTGCTTGCAGCACACCACCCGGGCTGATGAGTAGGATGTCTTTCATCAACAGTCTATTTTTTTATGCAAGGCAATGAATTAAGGCAGCATGTGTATTCAATACATCTTACTAGTATTAGATCACTGAAATGTCCTACTCTGTCAGCCTCTGATAAGAAATCTCCAGTGACTGTTTTCTTTTCGGTGCAGCATGTTTTTTATCATTTATAGTTCATTCAAACAAGTGTATGCATCTCTAAATATAGTTGTCACCATTTCTCAGTTAAAGGATCGATATATAACTGAATTCAGGTTCCTAGAAGACGAATGTCTCTATTTCACCCTGTTCAGTGGCCCTGCGAGGGTGCCATGGGTCCTGTTGCAAGTTAGTTAACTGGGGCCCTCGTCTGCTGGTTGGGTATTCAGATACAGCCATAATAGGAGACTGCAGGACGCCTGGGCCTGGGTGCCACTGCACCTACTGCACTATTGACTGCAGTGTTAGTTATGCCTGCCTAGAATTATGGGCAGCATACACATTAGCGCCTGATTTGAAACTCCTCTGATTTGGAAAGAAATGTTAAATATGGACGGGAATCCAGTGACAATATGTCCTACACATATTGGGGCATATTAACAAGAAATAGCGATATTTATAGCTAAGCAAGGTTAGCGGCAATAATTTTATCGCCGCGCTTCGACGATTTTTATCGCTGAGATCCCTTGCTATTATAAAGGTTTATCTCAAAAGCGATAAAAATCATGCAAACGGCATGAATATCGCTGAAAATTCAGCGATATTCATGCATTAGCGACCAAATGCTCTTAGCCTTGTTATCCACCTCCCATTGGATAACATGGCTAAGAACTGGTCAGAGCAGGTGTTAGTTTTTGGCGATAGCAGGAATATTTCCATCGCTACACCTGTGTTGGTAATAGGAGATAGCGAGGTTAGTGACTGTTTCAGTCGCTAACAGGTTGGGAACGCCCACTTTGCATGTCATTAGCGATAAATATCGCTGACATGCAAAGCGGGTTCCAAACCGCTCGCTTTCGCCTAAAACAGTCGCTGACATCAGTTAGCGACAGCTTGGTAATAAAGCAATAGAATTATCGCCACTTAGCGGCGGAAAACGACCGCTAAACCGGCGTTAATTCAATATCGCCACCCTTGGTAATATGCCCCATTATCTCTAGGGTGGAGGGAATTTAACCAGTGCCTGATTTTCTCCAGAAATCAAAACCTTTGGGGCTTATTATCAACGGCCAGCGATAATTATCGCTGATCGTGCTTAGCGATAAATTTCTTATCGCAGGCTATCTCTGGAATGTATCGCCCTGGTAGCGCGTTATTAACAATGCGTTCCTCCAGGGAGATACAAATTCCAGCGATAACGAGGTTATCGCCGTGTTGCAGGGAACATCGCTGGCTTTCCAGCGATATTCCCCGCAAAAAGGCGATAACCTTGCTGATACGACCCTGTGGTCGTATCAGCATAATCCACCCCCTATGTCAAACATAGGTAAGTCAGGATTTTAGCAGACGTTAGATTTTGGCGAAAACAATAGTTTTCGCCAAAATATAACGTCTGCTAAAATCCTGTTGGCTGCCTTGTAAATATCGCAATAACCCATCGGGGGTACGCCCAGTGACGCCCACTTTGCATCTCATTAGAGATGCAAAGGGAGGCGTCGGGAAAGAGGGTGCTAACATGCGATTATGCATGTTTGCACTCTCTTGTAAATAGGGCGATAGTTTTATCTCTGCTTTTTTGGCTTTTTAAGCCAAAAAAGCGGAGATAAAGCCCTTGTAAATATGCCCCTATGTGTTTGGAGGGGGATACAGGTCTTTGTCATCTCCAGCTACAAGAGCACTGTAGTTGCTCTCAAGCCCATAACAATGATGATGTTTCATTGCTATCTGAAACGAACTGTTAAACAATATTTAACACTTTCAAGATTTATTGTGGCAATGAAGGCATATAAGCATTTCCAACCCCCCTGCTTTGCTCTGTGATCTCGTGGCTACCAGCTCTTAGAGTATTTCGCCCAGCTCTAGCCTTTTCTCCTTCACTTCAGGAGAGGAAAAGGGAAAATCCTGGCCCTTGTAGCCAGAGTGGAAGACTCTAATTGGATCCCTGCACATTGAATTGTGTTTGCACGACTACAGCGATGAGACAGCACATTCCGTGTGCCCGTGAAGCATAACAAATAATTTGCAGTCCAGGAACGAACTAGAGACAACAAGAAGGAGCTAGCTAGTGAATATAGGGTAAGATTCATCAAGGTAAATTGCGCTCGCAAAGGGCCAGATTCTGAGAATCTGTCCCTTTGCGAGTGCAATTTTTGCATTTGGGATTCATCATCCCAAATGCAAAAATCGCTATTTGCGAAATCGCATATTTGCGAGGAATTGGATTTAAGAAATCTCTATTAGAGATTCCTTAAATGCAATTCATTAACCAATTTGAAATTGCGAATTCGCAATATTTGGTCGCTATTTACCACGAAGTCTGACTTCGTGGTAAATAGCGAAAAAATAGCAAAAAGCACTTTAGTGCATTTTTCACTGTTGCATGTTACACACACACATGTCCTTTGGACATGTGTGTGCGCAACACCTGTGTCAATTTGCATTTCAGGGGTGCTACAGGGTGTCCTTTGGACACCCCTGGCACCCTTGAAATCGCTATCTTATTTGCGATTAGCAATTTGCTAATCGCAAATAAGGAATGTGTAGGAATCGCAATTTATTTTGCGATTCCTTCATGAATCCCGTTTTGCGAGTCTGTAATAGCGATTCCTTATGAAACGCTATTAAAGACTCGCAAAACGGGTCTTTGATGAATCTAGCAGATACTCATTTCTTGTGAAGTTGCAAGGTCTTTTCAAAACGACTGGGTAGTAAATAGGCTGCCAATCACACTAAATTCAACAGTGAAGGTCTGTTGCTCTAGATATGGGAAAATACTTTCAAAGTTATGGCCTCATGCATGAACACATATGCGGCATAACAGGTGAAGAATTTGCACTCTGCTTGGTTTGAAAATGAGTGTACAGTTTGTGATGAGACATATGCACTAATTGTCTCATCCTAAATTATCTATTCATCGGAAGTTGTTAAATTACTCACTTAATCAGTATTAATTAGAAAGGCTCCTGTTAGAAATGGGATCCCTGGCTGGCCAGGGCTTTCGCCAAAGTCAGTCAGAGACCACCACTCCCAAGTCAGGGCAAGGGAGTTACACGCCAAGATAACCCCTACTCGCCCTCTAGGTAACGTGGCGCGAGCAGCAAGGCTAAACTTGGAGGCGATATGAGTTAAGTATTTGCGCACGCACCCCAGCAACAACACCCAAGGCCCACCACAAAGGAAACTCCACACAAGGTTATATATAAAAATAGCCTTTGTATTACACCAAAACACATTAGATAAAACACACACTTTACATTGTGCCAGGGGCACGGGCAGAATTTACAGGGGCTATTTACAAGACAGGGCCACCTGGACCACTGTCAGGAAGCAGCACTTTTAGAACTTAGAATACAATACTTATAGGCCTAGAACTTAAACATAGAGCCTAACGGACAGTACCTCCCGACCTGGTTGCAGGGATAATGCGAGTGACCTTCTTAGTAAACTTGAGCGGGCGGCCCAGCGAAGCGGCACGACTCAGGGGAGAGTGGTGCGGCTCGAGGCTTGAGCGGGCCACCGGCAAGGTACAAGCGTTTCTCTGGGGCGACCAATGTGTGCGGCTCAGAAGAGGAGGGGAAGGCAGGATGCAGGCGACCCAGCGAAGCGGCGCGGCTCAGGGGAGAGCGGTGCTGCTCGAGGCTTGGACGGGCTGCCGTGCACGAGCTGCCGAGGGGAATGAGCGAGGCACGTTTCAGCGAGGCCCCAGGGGCCCAAGAGAGATCAGACAAGTCCCAGCAATTTGTCAGGGCAGGCACATTAGAGTCCACTGGTCCTGGGACTCTGGTCAGGGGGCGAGCTCAGTATCAAGCCCTTGGAATATCACTTAGAACTGACAGAAATCACTGTAGCACAAAACAAGTAACTACTGGTAATCAGGTAAGTACTCCCTACGCAATCCTAACCACCTTAGGAACAGGTCACGCAGGGAACCAGGACCTCACTAGCACCACCTGTACTAGCAAGAACAACCAACTAAATATCACCATACATTTAGGGGTATAGACCTGGGGACAAAACACATGATGTATCAACAACACATTCAGCGGTGTAGGGAACACATGACGCATCAACACACGTTCAGAGGTGTAAGGAGCAAGGCACATGATGCATCAACAACACATTCAGCGGTGCAGGACAACACAATAGAGCAAAAATCACATTAGCCACCACCTGTGGCAGTCCCTAGGCCAAATGGCCTCTCTAGGGCTAGGACGCCCTGTGTCCAAAGTCAGGGTCCTAAACGTGGCAGTTGCCCACAAAGTGCTGGGCAACTGGTGCAAGCAAGGATGGGCCAACGTGGGAGCCTCGCAGACTCTACATAAACAAATGGCCCCTGAGCCTCTCTGGGCTCTCAAAGATACTTGTGGCGCCTGAGCCACTCGTGGGCTCTCAGTAAATCAAAAATGCCCCCTTGAGCCTTTCTCAGGCTCGAAACAGATTGTGGCCTTGTCAGAGCCTCGGGGCTCGCGAACAACTCTGGTGGGGTAAGCTGGTCCCCCTCCTGGGGACTCCTGAGGGCAATGGTGCGCTCTGAGCCTCTTGGGGCTCAACAAACAAATGCCACCTGGGATCGGGGAGCCTCAACAGGCTCCGGCAGCAACTGCGGCGTGGTGGGATCCCCCTCCCTCTGGAGGACCCAACTCGAACTTGGCCCCACGAGCCTCGGGGCTCGAAATCACAATGCACCAGCGGGGGGGGGGGGGGCGGGCACCGGCAATGTGCCCCGACGCCTCCCCCTCTTCCCATTGTAGCACAGGGCCCTCCACTCACCGGGTCTGTGGCGGCTCCTCTCTCTGGCTGCGGCGTTGCTGGCGGCCCCGGGGCCCTCCCTCACTCCTGGGAGCCCCGGGCCGCAGGGATTCAGCCGGCTTTGGTTCCTGTTTCCCGGCGGCGGCGGGCAGCCAATCGGTGCGCGGCGGCAGGCGGGACTTCCCTCCAAAACCGGAAGTCCCGCCCCGCGTCAGGCACCGTAGTGCCTGGCTTCCTGTTTTGCGGCGCTCGGGCCGCGGCGGTGAAGTCCTGAGCAATGCCGGGTGGGCACCGGCCTTAATTACAATAAAGCGCGGTGGGCACGTGCTCGAAAGGCGGCAATGTCCCCGGCAGGGTGGGCACCTGCCAGGGGGCTCAAGACTCGTCACGGAGCGGGGCAAACGCCGGGTGGGCTCCGGCTTCCAAAAGTAAAGCGCCCCTCAGCGCTAAATGCAAAATAAAGCGCTCGTAAGCGCTAAAAGAAAAACGAAGCGCTCCCAGGTGCCCTCAGGCAGAGTAAGCGCTCCCAGCGCTGTAGGTAAAAATCCAACGCTTCCAGGCGCTATAAAGGCAAGACACAGATCTCCACAGCGCTAGGGCAAGAACAAGCGCTCCCAGGCGCTTTAGGGCATTCCACAGTCCAGTAAAGTCCTTTAGAAGTCCAGGGGCTGGGCAGGGCCCAGGGAGGCAAGCCTTCCCCCGGGCCCCAGCAGCAGCATGCCCCTGGTCAGATTCAAGTTGAGAACAAGAACATTTTCATGGGGTCACAGCCCCTCTTTTATACACCTTTCTCTTTTGTCTGTAGGTGCAGGGTGGGGGCAGAACCAGTCGCAGCTGGTCTGTGAGCACTGTTGATGACTCAACCACCCCTTTCATTCATCAGGCAGGCTAGGGTCATCAGTCGCACCACAGGGGGCGGAGCCAGCATTGTGTGGGGGAAACCCAGCCTCATTCAGGACACAAGCGCAGCCCCTCCCTCACATCAGCATGCTAATCTCTCCATTCACCACCGGGGCAGACCCACACAGACTTCCTGGAGCCTGGCATCCCAGCCAGCTCCAGCCAATCACACGCCAGCACCTTCACAGCACATACACAGCCATGTCTAGAAGTGGCGCTTCCGCACAAGACACAACCATGTCACATACATCGTTGCGAAGCATTCACTCTCCCGAGTTCGCACATACCAAGCTTGACCATGCACGCCTCACGCATCAGGAACTACCAGGGACACAGACATTCCCAATGCATTCCTATGGGAGAGCAGGCCAATCTCACACACGCACTCAGGGAGAGGACGCACTTTACACTGCGCCACAGTGTCAAAGTGCGCAAAGACCGGAAATCACTAGGCAAAACGTTCAGGGGTGAACCTGCCAGAAGGGCCAAGTCCAACACAACCCCCTTCCAGCCAAAACGCAGGGGAGAACAATCACCACCGTGATGGACTTCCCTGCTTGGGGCGATAGAACACGGACGCGGGCCCGCACTGCAGGGACACCCTCCGGTTCTACGCCACGTTGATCCATAAGACAAGCACCTACTTAAAAAAAAAAACAGGCCCAACTAGGCTACCCCACTGGTACTCCTTAGTTGTCCACGGCTAGGACCAGGCCCTAGGCCACCCAGATACCACTGGTCCCTGCCAATCCACAGAGTGGGGGGTAGTAACCCCTGGCCTACAATAGCCATTCTCCACTCCCTTTCTCAGTGTAGTTCCAAACTACCACTGATCCTTCAACCTAGGGTCCACACCCTCAGGCTGACCAGAAGTCACGGGCAAGAATGCCCCACCCTACCTCTACTTCTGAAACACCCTCCAGAACACAACTCTCCCACCAGTTTAGGACCTTACTCCCTCAGCAGCAGTGACCACGGTCAGACCAGCACAAGATCGGTGTAGTGAGGCGTTGCACGTTGCGGTGCCCCCCAGTTGCGGTGCAGCCTATGGCTCGTTGACGGCGTTGAGACGGCGTCGGTGAGCGCAGAGGCGGCGTTGCTCGAGGGGGACGTTGCTCAGTGCGGTGCCTACAGGACACCAGGCTGGTCATGACAGAGTCACAGCTCCCTTAACTGGTCTACCACCTGGGATTCAAATTCACTCCTCCTTCAGCAGCAAGGCAACCACTGCAGGTCAATCCCCCATACAGCTTACCCGGTTCCTTCTCTTCAGGCAGGAGTTCCTTCAGGACACTACATACAGTTGCCCTTACGTCCAGATCCGGACACACCGGCTACTGGCTCCCCAACCGAGGGACGTACCCCTTTGGTCAGATGCCTGGCGCACCAGGACTTCCTTGAGGGTGACACATAACTAATGTGTCGTGTACAAGTCAGGCCCACCCATGAAATCCTGTTCACTGATGTTCTACATTCTTCAAACACTCTGGGAGATCTTCCTCAAATGACCTATTGGTACAGCCTAGGCCCCCGACCTGACGTTCCCTTCAGAAACATTCCAGGCCCTGACACTGGGTTTCGGGCACCTGGAGACACGCAGTCCCACCCACTCCTTCTCCTCTTGAGACAGGACGTGAGCCCCTACACCGAGACCTAGCTGGGCTACACTTAACCTCTTCCACCACACTGGGCTGGAAGACACCTCAGCCACTCCTTTTGGAATCACTCCATCCCCTATGCCTCTCTCCTCCCAGAACAATACCAACTCCAAACATCTGTCTCTAAATAGACCACAGAAATCAAAAGCAGGCTCCACTGTCTGCAGACGTTCTTGGGAAAAGTTTAACACACAGAACTTTAGGTATCTGAGCAAAACAAGAGTACACAAGCATTCAGTGCAACACACCATTCGTCCACACACACACCCCTCCCCAGACTGGTAAGGCAGTTTCTACCACCCCTGATTTCTCAACCTGACCACACGTGACACAGGTACCATCACTCCAGGGCAGGGACGGGGGACACATGCACTGAACACACTTATGCTGCCACCACTGGATCCCACCCTCATGGTGAATCCAGAAAACACACTGCACTTAGGGGGATGATCTACCCTCCCGAGCTAGGGACACCTAACTCAAAGTGCACAAGAAAGACATTTCCACAGAAATGACATTTTTAGCAAACTCCATACAATAATCCCCAAATATGTGGTCATCTAAAATGCAGAGTTTTGTAGTGTGGCCTGTCGCCACTGTGGTACAGCGCAAACACAAATCCTCATCCTCACCGCTGCGTCCAATGTTAGAAATGGGATCCCTGGCTGGCCAGGGCTTTCGCCAAAGTCAGTCAGAGACCACCACTCCCAAGTCAGGGCAAGGGAGTTACACGCCAAGATAACCCCTACTCGCCCTCTAGGTAACGTGGCGCGAGCAGCAAGGCTAAACTTGGAGGCGATATGAGTTAAGTATTTGCGCACGCACCCCAGCAACAACACCCAAGGCCCACCACAAAGGAAACTCCACACAAGGTTATATATAAAAATAGACTTTGTATTACACCAAAACACATTAGATAAAACACACACTTTACATTGTGCCAGGGGCACGGGCAGAATTTACAGGGGATATTTACAAGACAGGGCCACCTGGACCACTGTCAGGAATCAGCACTTTTAGAACTTAGAATACAATACTTATAGGCCTAGAACTTAAACATAGAGCCTAACGGACAGTACCTCCCGACCTGGTTGCAGGGATAATGCGAGTGACCTTCTTAGTAAACTTGAGCGGGCGGCCCAGCGAAGCGGCACGACTCAGGGAAGAGTGGTGCGGCTCAAGGCTTGAGCGGGCCACCGGCAGGGTACTAGCGTTTCTCTGGGGCGACCAATGTGTGCGGCTCAGAAGAGGAGGGGAAGGCAGGATGCAGGCGACCCAGCGAAGCGGCGCGGCTCAGGGGAGAGCGGTGCTGCTCGAGGCTTGGACGGGCTGCCGTGCACGAGCTGCCGAGGGGAATGAGCGAGGCACGTTTCAGCGAGGCCCCAGGGGCCCAAGAGAGATCAGACAAGTCCCAGCAATTTGTCAGGGCAGGCACATTAGAGTCCACTGGTCCTGGGACTCTGGTCAGGGGGCGAGCTCAGTATCAAGCCCTTGGAATATCACTTAGAACTGACAGAAATCACTGTAGCACAAAACAAGTAACTACTGGTAATCAGGTAAGTACTCCCTACGCAATCCTAACCACCTTAGGAACAGGTCACGCAGGGAACCAGGACCTCACTAGCACCACCTGTACTAGCAAGAACAACCAACTAAATATCACCATACATTTAGGGGTATAGACCTGGGGACAAAACACATGATGTATCAACAACACATTCAGCGGTGTAGGGAACACATGACGCATCAACACACGTTCAGAGGTGTAAGGAGCAAGGCACATGATGCATCAACAACACATTCAGCGGTGCAGGACAACACAATAGAGCAAAAATCACATTAGCCACCACCTGTGGCAGTCCCTAGGCCAAATGGCCTCTCTAGGGCTAGGACGCCCTGTGTCCAAAGTCAGGGTCCTAAACGTGGCAGTTGCCCACAAAGTGCTGGGCAACTGGTGCAAGCAAGGATGGGCCAACGTGGGAGCCTCGCAGGCTCTACATAAACAAATGGCCCCTGAGCCTCTCTGGGCTCTCAAAGATACTTGTGGCGCCTGAGCCACTCGTGGGCTCTCAGTAAATCAAAAATGCCCCCTTGAGCCTTTCTCAGGCTTCAAACAGATTGTGGCCTTGTCAGAGCCTCGGGGCTCGCGAACAACTCTGGTGGGGTAAGCTGGTCCCCCTCCTGGGGACTCCTGAGGGCAATGGTGCGCTCTGAGCCTCTCGGGGCTCAACAAACAAATGCCACCTGGGATCGGGGAGCCTCAACAGGCTCCGGCAGCAACTGCGGCGTGGTGGGATCCCTCTCCCTCTGGAGGACCCAACTCGAACTTGGCCCCACGAGCCTCGGGGCTCGAAATCACAATGCACCAGCGGGGGGGGGGCGGGCACCGGCAATGTGCCCCGACGCCTCCCCCTCTTCCCATTGTAGCACAGGGCCCTCCACTCACCGGGTCTGTGGCGGCTCCTCTCTCTGGCTGCGGCGTTGCTGGCGGCCCCGGGGCCCTCCCTCACTCCTGGGAGCCCCGGGCCGCAGGGATTCAGCCGGCTTTGGTTCCTGTTTCCCGGCGGCGGCGGGCAGCCAATCGGTGCGCGGCGGCAGGCGGGACTTCCCTCCAAAACCGGAAGTCCCGCCCCGCGTCAGGCACCGTAGTGCCTGGCTTCCTGTTTTGCGGCGCTCGGGCCGCGGCGGTGAAGTCCTGAGCAATGCCGGGTGGGCACCGGCCTTAATTAAAATAAAGCGCGGTGGGCACGCGCTCGAAAGGCGGCAATGTCCCCGGCAGGGTGGGCACCTGGCAGGGGGCTCAAGACTCGTCACGGAGCGGGGCAAACGCCAGGTGGGCTCCAGCTTCCAAAAGTAAAGCGCCCCTCAGCGCTAAATGCAAAATAAAGTGCTCGTAAGCGCTAAAAGAAAAACGAAGCGCTCCCAGGTGCCCTCAGGCAGAGTAAGCGCTCCCAGCGCTGTAGGTAAAAATCCAGCGCTTCCAGGCGCTGTAAAGGCAAGACACAGCGCTCCACAGCGCTAGGGCAAGAACAAGCGCTCCCAGGCGCTTTAGGGCATTCCACAGTCCAGTAAAGTCCTTTAGAAGTCCAGGGGCTGGGCAGGGCCCAGGGAGGCAAGCCTTCCCCCGGGCCCCAGCAGCAGCATGCCCCTGGTCAGATTCAAGTTGAGAACAAGAACATTTTCATGGGGTCACAGCCCCTCTTTTATACACCTTTCTCTTTTGTCTGTAGGTGCAGGGTGGGGGCAGAACCAGTCGCAGCTGGTCTGTGAGCACTGTTGATGACTCAACCACCCCTTTCATTCATCAGGCAGGCTAGGGTCATCAGTCGCACCACAGGGGGCGGAGCCAGCATTGTGTGGGGGAAACCCAGCCTCATTCAGGACACAGGCGCAGCCCCTCCCTCACATCAGCATGCTAATCTCTCCATTCACCACCGGGGCAGACCCACACAGACTTCCTGGAGCCTGGCATCCCAGCCAGCTCCAGCCAATCACACACCAGCACCTTCACAGCACATACACAGCCATGTCTAGAAGTGGCGCTTCCGCACAAGACACAACCATGTCACATACATCGTTGCGAAGCATTCACTCTCCCGAGTTCGCACATACCAAGCTTGACCATGCACGCCTCACGCATCAGGAACTACCAGGGACACAGACATTCCCCATGCATTCCTATGGGAGAGCAGGCCAATCTCACACACGCACTCAGGGAGAGGACGCACTTTACACTGCGCCACAGTGTCAAAGTGCGCAAAGACCGGAAATCACTAGGCAAAAAGTTCAGGGGTGAACCTGCCAGAAGGGCCAAGTCCAACAGCTCCTATTTGCATCCCCATGTGACTGGGTGCCTGCAAGGGTCAGTTTCCCATTTGGAAAATATCAGAGAGAATCAGACAGTTGTATCCTTCTCCTGAGGTTATTGGCATCAGTTACTACCTCAGCTTGGGGGTCAATTACTGACTAATGATTTCTAACTGCAATTAGGGTCACCAACCAGTGATCGTCAATGGCAGTTGGGCATCCTTTTCTAGCCCCATTGTATGTGCAATTCGAGAAGGGTTGCTAAAGTTCTTTCATAAATTAGAAAGACTTTTCTGACTTTTGGTTGCAAACCCTGTCCATTTGCCAATTACAGGGTTTATGACCACAGAAGGGCTTGCTGCATCTCCCTCCATATTCTTTACAGGGATTGCTTTAAAATCTGGCGGCCTGCAAACTGATGTTCTTACAGTGGAATGGATATTTTGTAGAAAATATACATTCATGGTTATTTTGGTTGATCAAAGGAACCATGTATCTGTCACTATGGACCCATTGAGTCAAGCAAACCACTTTGTGTGCAACTACGTTCAATATAGGGATTACACTAGTTATATTTTCAGGCAGAGTTCTGGGATTCTGATTGGTAGAACCAGGATCTGCATCCATATAGGAGCTCAGATGATATAACAAAATTACTGGGGTAATATCCACCATTGAGGTGTCTTGACCTCAGTGGTAAATTTAGCGTTAGGCTTGTGGATATAGACATTAGCAAGGAAGGGACAGGAGAAGGCCATTAGTATATTATTGATCACCTCAAATGTCATAATAGTGTTGGTATTGAAGAAAATTAGTAAATGTGCATATTTAGTGAAAATATACCCCAAATACTATCTTATATCAGAGGGCACGGAGAATGGTGAAAGAAATTACATTTAATAATGTTGATTATCCATTTGCATGAACAACGGTCAGGGAGCAGGTGTACTCGTGGTAAACTATGATTTGAAACAAATTCGCAGAGTTCCCCTGGAGATTTGTGGAAATACCCAAATAATAGAAATGTACTGAAACCATAGAAGCAAATGTGATATGTGTTTTGAAAGTGCAAAGAAAGCTTGATTCTTTTATTGGCCCTACATTCCTGCCAGTGTCTCGGAGGGGATAAATGATGTCCACCATGAGTCAATAGTTGTACGCTACACAGAGGAAGGCTCTGTGCTCCAACTCATACATCTCCTCTTCAATTTACACCTCAATTACAGCACCAGGCTTTGAATGTGGAACAAACTCTAGTGCTGTAACAAACCTGGGAAGATATTTATACTCTACTGCTGATGTGGAGAGAAATGTATCCAGCCCAATTCATCAAGCTAAATTGCGCTCGCAAAGGGCCAGATTCTGAGAATCTGGCCCTTTGCGAGTGCAAATTTTGCATTTGGGATTCATCATCCCAAATGCAAAAAACGCTATTTGTGAAATCGCATATTTGCGAGGAATTGGATTTAAGGAATCTCTATTAGAGATTCCTTAAATGCAATTCATTAACCAATTTGAAATTGCGAATTCGCAATATTTGGCCGCTATTTACCGCGAGGTCAAACCTCGTGGTAAATAGCGAAAACTTAGAAAAATGCATTTAAATGCATTATTCTAAGTTGCATGTTACACACACACATGTCCTTTGGACATGTGTGTGCGCAACACCAATGTAGATTACATTTCAGGGGTGCTACAGGGTGTCCTTTGGACACCCCTGGCACCCTTGAAATCGCATCCTTATTTGCGATTAACAAATTGCTAATCACAAATAAGGAATGTGTAGGAATCGCAATTTATTTAGCGATTGCTACATGAATCCCGTTTTGCGAGTCTGTAATAGCGATTCCTTATTATTCGCTATTACAGACTCGCAAAACATGCCGATGATGAATCGGGCTGAATGTCCCTAACTAAGTGGACAAAGACTATTCTCCAGCTGACTGAAGTCTGTATGATGAGCATCTTGATAGAGTAACTAAAGAAGTGATTCTCTCAGGATCTACCTGTCCCTACAGTCAAACTGGATAGAACCAACTAAAGAATGTGTGTACTGTTAAGAAGTCAGGAAAAGCAGACGGCGTTTGAGACTTCAAGTTACATTAGTCTACTTCAGCCTGTGTCTGCCATTTCCTATTCCGAGGAGCATACAAAAGATTGATCTTTTCGCCCTGGGACTTATGGTTCACTAATTGATGCCAATTATTCTGCATCTGAAACAGTGGGTATTTCTTTTCTGGCTTATGCAGGACAGTGTTTTTGTCAGGAATCTGCAGGGGACTGGGCGTTTGAGACCTGTTTTTGAAGATCATGGCGGCATCCTCCTTCAAGATTGTGGTAGAATGGCCTTTGAAGGCTGAGGAACCATGACTGACAAGAAAGTAAGCATTACAGGGCAGGAATTCCATGTCAAGGCAGTCAGCAGTGCTATATAAACAACAGTTAGGCAAATGGAAACTGCCTGTTAAATATCCATGTTGCATTGACTCTCTCTTGCCATAGAGTTTATTTACCATCTCACCCCTTACTTTGATATTTTTCTCCTATTTGGTTCCCCCAATATTCCTGACCTTTACCCTGTGGAGCAGCGTAATTTTGGCTCCCCCCTTTCATGACTTAACTGTGCCATGTATTCATGCATGTAGTGCTATTTATTTGTGTACTTTAATATAATTAATGTAGAGTGGTGCGAAATCCTGCAGGTGCATTCGCTGTATAATACAGACATTTACATGAGTGTGCATATTAATGTTTTCCTTATAGTGATAACAAGTTGCAGTTTTGATACATTTGTGTAGTTTGAGTAATTGTGTTAACTCTCTCTATGCTCTCATATTTGCTTGAATTGTATTGTGCATTTATTTTATAACAATATATGTACCCATATCCATGCATTTAAATGTGTATTGAAGTGTTTTGCTACGTTAACTTGACCAAAGGCTTAAACATTTGGACTCCAATGTTTAACATTCAGTGTGAAAGGTTGCTCAGTTGCAATGTTTTCTTCTTTTCTGCAGGTGTGTTCATATAACCTCATAGTTATTGAAAGACGCATTGCGTATGAGAGATAGTGAGGCTTGGGAGAAGACCTTTTGGCAATGATGAGAGGTGCTAATGAACAAAGGGAGGACTCCGATTTATGGAAATGGAAGGAATTCAAGGGTGTCCTGAAGTTCAGACCAAGAGAACGGAATTTCGGATGAAGCAGTCAGTTCGACAGTAAGGAGGTGGAAAAATACTGGGGCGCATGATGTGGAATTCTCGAATGTTCAGTGAAGTTCTAGTTAGTGGTCACACTTTAGCTTTAGGTAGATTCTCTTTAGACTTAGAGGGGTACATACCTGTTTGCCATATTTCTGATATGTGGCTTTATGCTATGCAATACTCGTGATCTTGAAGAACTGCTACAGAAGTCTCTACAATGCTGACACCTTTCTGCTTTACTGGATTTAATTAGCATTTCCCCAACTAATGATACTTAGTTTAGGCAATTTAGATTCACTCAGGTATAGGCAAGAGGGCAAGAAATCACATACTGATCATCAAATGTGTTCCTTACTTTCTACATTTCCATTACTGAATTCCTTGTATGCTTCATGTTATTGAGACTAAACTTTTGTCAGACAATTTGCTCTGCCAGTAGTGATAGTGTTTTTTTGTAATATATCTTTGAAACTTGCATACATAGGTTTGGTTTTGAATTTGCAACTGGGACTGGGCGTTTGAGACCTGTTTTTGAAGATCATGGCGGCATCCTCCTTCAAGATTGTGGTAGAATGGCCTTTGAAGGCTGAGGAACCATGACTGACAAGAAAGTAAGCATTACAGGGCAGGAATTCCATGTCAAGGCAGTCAGCAGTGCTATATAAACAACAGTTAGGCAAATGGAAACTGCCTGTTAAATATCCATGTTGCATTGACTCTCTCTTGCCATAGAGTTTATTTACCATCTCACCCCTTACTTTGATATTTTTCTCCTATTTGGTTCCCCCAATATTCCTGACCTTTACCCTGTGGAGCAGCGTAATTTTGGCTCCCCCCTTTCATGACTTAACTGTGCCATGTATTCATGCATGTAGTGCTATTTATTTGTGTACTTTAATATAATTAATGTAGAGTGGTGCGAAATCCTGCAGGTGCATTCGCTGTATAATACAGACATTTACATGAGTGTGCATATTAATGTTTTCCTTATAGTGATAACAAGTTGCAGTTTTGATACATTTGTGTAGTTTGAGTAATTGTGTTAACTCTCTCTATGCTCTCATATTTGCTTGAATTGTATTGTGCATTTATTTTATAACAATATATGTACCCATATCCATGCATTTAAATGTGTATTGAAGTGTTTTGCTACGTTAACTTGACCAAAGGCTTAAACATTTGGACTCCAATGTTTAACATTCAGTGTGAAAGGTTGCTCAGTTGCAATGTTTTCTTCTTTTCTGCAGGTGTGTTCATATAACCTCATAGTTATTGAAAGACGCATTGCGTATGAGAGATAGTGAGGCTTGGGAGAAGACCTTTTGGCAATGATGAGAGGTGCTAATGAACAAAGGGAGGACTCCGATTTATGGAAATGGAAGGAATTCAAGGGTGTCCTGAAGTTCAGACCAAGAGAACGGAATTTCGGATGAAGCAGTCAGTTCGACAGTAAGGAGGTGGAAAAATACTGGGGCGCATGATGTGGAATTCTCGAATGTTCAGTGAAGTTCTAGTTAGTGGTCACACTTTAGCTTTAGGTAGATTCTCTTTAGACTTAGAGGGGTACATACCTGTTTGCCATATTTCTGATATGTGGCTTTATGCTATGCAATACTCGTGATCTTGAAGAACTGCTACAGAAGTCTCTACAATGCTGACACCTTTCTGCTTTACTGGATTTAATTAGCATTTCCCCAACTAATGATACTTAGTTTAGGCAATTTAGATTCACTCAGGTATAGGCAAGAGGGCAAGAAATCACATACTGATCATCAAATGTGTTCCTTACTTTCTACATTTCCATTACTGAATTCCTTGTATGCTTCATGTTATTGAGACTAAACTTTTGTCAGACAATTTGCTCTGCCAGTAGTGATAGTGTTTTTTTGTAATATATCTTTGAAACTTGCATACATAGGTTTGGTTTTGAATTTGCAACTGGGACTGGGCGTTTGAGACCTGTTTTTGAAGATCATGGCGGCATCCTCCTTCAAGATTGTGGTAGAATGGCCTTTGAAGGCTGAGGAACCATGACTGACAAGAAAGTAAGCATTACAGGGCAGGAATTCCATGTCAAGGCAGTCAGCAGTGCTATATAAACAACAGTTAGGCAAATGGAAACTGCCTGTTAAATATCCATGTTGCATTGACTCTCTCTTGCCATAGAGTTTATTTACCATCTCACCCCTTACTTTGATATTTTTCTCCTATTTGGTTCCCCCAATATTCCTGACCTTTACCCTGTGGAGCAGCGTAATTTTGGCTCCCCCCTTTCATGACTTAACTGTGCCATGTATTCATGCATGTAGTGCTATTTATTTGTGTACTTTAATATAATTAATGTAGAGTGGTGCGAAATCCTGCAGGTGCATTCGCTGTATAATACAGACATTTACATGAGTGTGCATATTAATGTTTTCCTTATAGTGATAACAAGTTGCAGTTTTGATACATTTGTGTAGTTTGAGTAATTGTGTTAACTCTCTCTATGCTCTCATATTTGCTTGAATTGTATTGTGCATTTATTTTATAACAATATATGTACCCATATCCATGCATTTAAATGTGTATTGAAGTGTTTTGCTACGTTAACTTGACCAAAGGCTTAAACATTTGGACTCCAATGTTTAACATTCAGTGTGAAAGGTTGCTCAGTTGCAATGTTTTCTTCTTTTCTGCAGGTGTGTTCATATAACCTCATAGTTATTGAAAGACGCATTGCGTATGAGAGATAGTGAGGCTTGGGAGAAGACCTTTTGGCAATGATGAGAGGTGCTAATGAACAAAGGGAGGACTCCGATTTATGGAAATGGAAGGAATTCAAGGGTGTCCTGAAGTTCAGACCAAGAGAACGGAATTTCGGATGAAGCAGTCAGTTCGACAGTAAGGAGGTGGAAAAATACTGGGGCGCATGATGTGGAATTCTCGAATGTTCAGTGAAGTTCTAGTTAGTGGTCACACTTTAGCTTTAGGTAGATTCTCTTTAGACTTAGAGGGGTACATACCTGTTTGCCATATTTCTGATATGTGGCTTTATGCTATGCAATACTCGTGATCTTGAAGAACTGCTACAGAAGTCTCTACAATGCTGACACCTTTCTGCTTTACTGGATTTAATTAGCATTTCCCCAACTAATGATACTTAGTTTAGGCAATTTAGATTCACTCAGGTATAGGCAAGAGGGCAAGAAATCACATACTGATCATCAAATGTGTTCCTTACTTTCTACATTTCCATTACTGAATTCCTTGTATGCTTCATGTTATTGAGACTAAACTTTTGTCAGACAATTTGCTCTGCCAGTAGTGATAGTGTTTTTTTGTAATATATCTTTGAAACTTGCATACATAGGTTTGGTTTTGAATTTGCAATAAACCTTCATTTAATCCCAGTTGTCGACTTTTGGGTCCTCACTGTATTGCCAAATGGACTACACTGTAAATTGAACTTTTGGATGATCCTAACTTTTCTTTATTTCCCAAGCATCTTAAAAGGTCTGTCGGAGGGAAATTGGGATATTCGGCTCAGTGCACTGGTGTAATGAAAACTGATGGGGCCTCCCTGCACGGTACGAAGGGGGGCCCCTTCCAGGCTCAATCAGGAGCTCTCTGGCCAGAGTGCAGTGCCGAGGTGGCCCACTGGAGCTTGGGGCTCCCGCACCGCAGGGGCTGAGGGGGCCTGTGTTACGCCCCTGGCTCAGTGCTCTGGCAGACAGTACAGGAGATGGTTAGATACTGGACTAGGGGAGTTTAAATACTTTGTTAGAGTATTTCAGACCCAGTCCCAGCCTTAGAGCTCATGTTTTAGTTTGGAGGATCAGCGGAGTTCTAGTGGTTTGAGAAAGAGTTGCAACAGCGGTGTTGTGAGTATTAATAGGGCTGAGCATTATAGTGGCTTGTCCTTAGCTTGCAGTGTTCATGGAGATTGTATGATGCTTGGTGGACATGTATGGAATGTCGTGTGAATGTGGCACTTCATGTGGAGAAGTTGAAGTTTTTATCGGGACGGACATGGCCTAAGATCCTGGGATGATATTAAAAAGTGTAGAAGACCCTGTATTGTAATTGTCTGCTAAAAGTTTTGTGGTGTCTGTGGTGAGGTGTCGTCAACAGCACATTTAATCAATTAAACTTTATTTTGCATTTAAAAAATGCATAAAAGTACATAAAAAGGGAAACATTTCAATTAATTAGAATAAAAACATATGTCTATAGCTTTTTCTTAAAATCCTAAAACAAACATCTAAAATTCATTTATATTACAATGTACTGAGACTGCTCTTTCTGGTCTTGTTGCACAAAAACTTGAAATTGATCACTTGTTAGCTAAGCTGCAAGTTTTTAGAGCTGCACATAAAAAAGAGGCCATCACAAAGCATACGTAGGGTGTCTCTAGCTGTTGCATAACAGACAATGCTGTATTATAACTACGCAAGCTACATTATTTAAGAAACGGGATAATACATCTTTTTCTCTCCTTTAGATAAAATTGTCCAAAAAAAAATATGTACAATCAATTGTTTTGAGATGGTATCACAGGGGCAACATTCCAATTAATTCAAAGAAAACACATTTGCAGGATGGTTCAACATTATTGTCACATAATTTAGGTGAAACCTTGTCAGGATATATTGATGGCGGTTAGTTCTGACGAAAGTATGATATGAAAATGAACCATGCAACAAAGGGGGTATATCATTACATGCAATTACTGTAGCTTTTTCTTTGTTTCTGTTCCATCTATCTTGTGCACGTTTCTATAAAAAAGAATGTTTTTGTGTCACCTTAGGAAAGGTTTGCACAATGAGCCGGGTGGTCATAGAGGTCTTCTAGCCCCAGAGACTCAAGAGTGCGCCTTATATAGTGCAGCCATAACATTTTAAGCACATGATCAAATTCATAATATCCTTTAAGATACATTGGTTTGGCTGAAATACCTTCCGTCTCCATATAGACAGCCATAGTAACAGAGAAGGAGTAGGTGAAGAACAGGGAAAATCAAAAAAAAATTTCAAAAGATCAAAAGGAAAAAATCAAACTTATTCTGGAAATGCAGTGTTTTATTCACCAAGCATTCATGTTATCATAGTCGAGTTGTTTTTAAGAAGATCAAATTACACAGTTGATTATAATTGGTTCATGTGCCCATAGAGAGAAGAAAAAAGGAAGGGGGAAATGTAGTAAAGTTAACAAACAGGATTGTGACTCACTTTACATTCAATTAAGACAAAGAATATACATTGAAATTCATGTATAAATTCTTAATGATCCCTATCCAATCAGGGTCATATACAATATACAAAAAGTCTAAAAATTTTCAAAAAAGTCAAGCTCCTATGAAGCCGTACACATCACGCTGGTGGTAGGAGTTGAGAAGGGGTAGATAGCAGTCTACGTTTCGACCCAAGGTGTTGTAGGATAGTTGATCCTTACAGTGCGGGTCTTCTTCAGGACATGTGGGGGTAGGGGGGTGGGCAAACCTCCTAGGGTTAAAGGAAAAAATTGAAAATCAAGGTTACTTGTTACAGGGCTGCGAGTCCCTCACAGAACCGTAGCGGGAGAATGTCGCCCGGGAACAACGTTAAAAACACTGAGGGCTAACCGTGAAAGCATATTATCTATAGGACATTTACCTGCTGTGTATTGCAGGTCGGAGTGTGACCGGAATGATCAAACAAATGATGACTGCAGGTTGCAATCTGGGGATGTCAAAGGATCAGGTCAGAATAGGTTGCAATAAGTTGGCGGTCCGAGAGGAAGCAGATGCGGATTTTTCTTTATTTTCAAAAACGGCTAGGCTAATCCAACAGTCCGTATCTGGGAAGGAAAAATGAAGGACTAATGAGTTAGGCGTCCCAGGGCGAGTACAACTCTAATGAGGATTCTCTTGACACGCTTACCCGTAGGCACAAGTCCTGCCTTGTTATGAGGGGTGTCTCGAATCCGATAGCGTCTCCCGTAACCAAGAAATAGGTCGGGAGGGGGCACGGGCTGGGCTGATTCAACAGTCCGTGTCTGGAAAGGGAAATGAAGGGCCAGTGAGTTATGCGTCCAAAATTTGGATACAAATCGAATATAAATCGAATATAAGATTCGTTTGACAGGCTTACCCGTAAGCACAAGGCTTGCCGAGTCGACAGGGGTGTCTCGAGGTCGATGGCGTCTCCCGTAACCAGGAAGTAACATGGGAGGGGGCGTGGTAACCCTTAAATATGCATCTAATGGAGATGGAGAAAAGACTCCACCGCGGTTGCCAGGCAACCATCCTGGTATACAGAGTAACCAGAAAGATCCACGGATACCGACAATCTATACCCTGCCGAAGGTGCACAAAGACCTGAACCAACCACCAGGACGACCAATCGTCTCCGGTTGCGGCTCCATACTGGAACCCCTATGTAAATAAATAGACTTTTTTCTTAAACCACTAGCCGAAGACACTGCAACCTACATTCGGGATACTACACATACAATCAATTTAGTAGACGGATGCCCATTTGACTCAAGACAAGAACTACTTGCGACATGTGACATAGTGTCGCTCTATACTAGCATACCTCAAGAAGAAGCACTCGTTGTGGCCACCCTTGCGCTGAACAAAAGAGTGGCTCCTGTCCAGGTTCCTACTTCATTCATCATCTCACTCCTCAGAATTGCCATGATGAAAAAAAAATTCATGTTTCAGAATCTTTTCTACCTTCAGACCAAAGGGGTGGCTATGGGGGCAGCTTTCGCGCCGGACCTAGCCATAATTTTCATGTCAACATATGAAGAAACATTCGTGTTGAATGACATCAATCCCTTTAGACCAAACATACGTATGTGGATGAGATATATAGACGACATTCTTTTAATCTGGACAGGAACAGAGACACAAATTAAAGATTTTTTCATCTGGTTGAATAGAAGGTCACAAGATATCCAATTTACCATTCAATTTGATAAAACAGCTGTCAATTTCTTGGATATCTCCATCATCGCTGAGGAGGATGTATTACATACTACCCTATTCAGGAAGCCGACGGAGAGAAATTCATTACTCCAATACTCCAGCCATCACCCACGAGGCCTGAGGGACAATCTGCCTTTTGGGCAATTCCTGCGAATACGTCGAAATTGCAGCAGGAAAGAGGATTATATGGATCAATCTGAAATTCTTATGGAACGACTGATAGAACGCGGCTATCCGAAACGCCTGATCAAAAAAGCCAGGAAGAGAGCATGGTTTAACCACCGGGATATCTTGCTACAACCCAATGAACAAAAACGGAATATGGAAAAGCGCTTGATTTGTGTAACCACTTTTTCCACCCAGAGCAATTCAATAAAGAAAGCCATCAATAAACATTGGAATCTAATTTCAGAAGACCTTGATAGCAAAGACCTACCACTACACTCCTTCAAAAAGGCCAAAAATATTCGTGACCATGTGGTCTGTTCACTCCTTGATACAGTGAATGAACCCACTATCACCTCAATGTGGAATCTCCCTCCTATTGTGGGGCACTTCAGATGTGGTTCTTGCAAAGCATGCCCTGCGACCATACAGACTAAGGAATTTATTCATAAACAATTACGAGTTACACTCAAATCGCACACCAACTGCAATACCACCAACGTGGTATATTGCATTATCTGTCCATGTGATTTACCCTACGTAGGACAGACACAGCAACGTGCCAAAGTGAGGTTTCTCCAACACTGTAGCAGGATCAAATGTAAGGTACAAGGAGCCCCAATGGTAGAACATTGTACTGAACAAAACCACTTACCGGACAGCCTGAGGTGGGTTATCCTAGAGCAGGTCAAACTTGGCCCTAGGGGCGGTAGTATAGCCCCTGTTCTGAATGTCAGGGAACTGAAATGGATCAATTTTTTCGACTCTGTAAAAAATGGGTTAAATGAGTCTGAAAATACCTTTGCTCAACTGGCTAATCTCTGATTTTTATAAATTTCATTTTATAAATTCCATTCCTTAATCCATTAACAGAAATCTGCTTTCCAGCCTTGACTATAATTTGTGCAGCTGTCATGCATTTAACCGCCCTGTTGGCAGGTTCATGCCGAAAAAACCTTTTTAACTGTTTATCTTGTCTTTATTGTTTGGACTACAGCAGCGTGTGCTTGTGTAATTTGTGTAGCTGTTATGCATCTAACCGCCTTGTTGACAGGTTCATGCCGACAAGTGAAACCTTTTTTACTGTTTATCTTGCATTTAGCATTTGGACTACTGCAGCGTGTGTCTGTGCATTTTGGACTGTTGAGCTATTGTTGCAGCTATGCGATCTAGATTTACTTTTGACTGTTCTCCATATTAAGATTGCATCTAAACCGCTATGTTGGTCTGGTTCATGCAATTGAGTATGGTCCCTTTTCGGTCCCATAATTATCTTTCATAATTCTCATGCAATTGAGTATTTTTGCCCAAATGCAATGTTCCTTCCAAAAAGGTCCCTTTTCCGTCCCATAATTATCTTTCATAATTCACTTCACCATATTGGGAGATTAATGCGGCCAAGTATCTAGATAAAGGGTGGCTTTTCACTGACGAAGTCGTCAACCCGTTTACTCTGTATACCAGGATGGTTGCCTGGCAACCGCGGTGGAGTCTTTTCTCCATCTCCATTAGATGCATATTTAAGGGTTACCACGCCCCCTCCCATGTTACTTCCTGGTTACGGGAGACGCCATCGACCTCAAGATACCCCTGTCGACTCGGCAAGCCTTGTGCTTACGGGTAAGCCTGTCAAACGAATCTTATATTCGATTTATATTCGATTTGTATCCAAATTTTGGACGCATAACTCATTGGCCCTTCATTTCCCTTTCCAGACACGGACTGTTGAATCAGCCCAGCCCGTGCCCCCTCCCGACCTATTTCTTGGTTACGGGAGACGCTATCGGATTCGAGACACCCCTCATAACAAGGCAGGACTTGTGCCTACGGGTAAGCGTGTCAAGAGAATCCTCATTAGAGTTGTACTCGCCCTGGGATGCCTAACTCATTAGTCCTTCATTTTTCCTTCCCAGATACGGACTGTTGGATTAGCCTAGCCGTTTTTGAAAATAAAGAAAAATCCGCATCTGCTTCCTCTCGGACCGCCAACTTATTGCAACCTATTCTGACCTGATCCTTTGACATCCCCAGATTGCAACCTGCAGTCATCATTTGTTTGATCATTCCGGTCACACTCCGACCTGCAATACACAGCAGGTAAATGTCCTATAGATAATATGCTTTCACGGTTAGCCCTCAGTGTTTTTAACGTTGTTCCCGGGCGACATTCTCCCGCTACGGTTCTGTGAGGGACTCGCAGCCCTGTAACAAGTAACCTTGATTTTCAATTTTTTCCTTTAACCCTAGGAGGTTTGCCCACCCCCCTACCCCCACATGTCCTGAAGAAGACCCGCACTGTAAGGATCAACTATCCTACAACACCTTGGGTCGAAACGTAGACTGCTATCTACCCCTTCTCAACTCCTACCACCAGCGTGATGTGTACGGCTTCATAGGAGCTTGACTTTTTTGAACATTTTTAGACTTTTTGTATATTGTATATGACCCTGATTGGATAGGGATCATTAAGAATTTATACATGAATTTCAATGTATATTCTTTGTCTTAATTGAATGTAAAGTGAGTCACAATCCTTTTTGTTAACTTTACTACATTTCCCCCTTCCTTTTTTCTTCTCTCTATGGGCACATGAACCAATTATAATCAACTGTGTAATTTGATCTTCTTAAAAACAACTCGACTATGATAACATGAATGCTTGGTGAATAAAACACTGCATTTCCAGAATAAGTTTGATTTTTTCCTTTTGATCTTTTGATTTTTTTTTTTGATTTTCCCTGTTCTTCACCTACTCCATATCTGTTGGGGACCCCTCTGTTTATAACAATTTAATGCCCAGGTCCCTTTGACTATTTGGGTTCAACCCTGTTTTGTAATATAATCAGACCCTCCAGGATATCGCGATTTCGCGATTTCGCGATTTGCCGCGAAATCGGCACTTTTTAAAAAATGCCGCGATTTTTACAAAAATGCCCGCGAAATCGGCATTTTTGTAGAAATCGCGGCATTTTTCGCTATATCCTGGGGGGTCTGCTTTATCAGCAGCATTGGAGAGGCACAGCGGGATTGCAACCCTCACACCTCCAGCCCTTGATGACCTGTTAAGAGGTGCTTCGAAGGTGACTGAGAGGGAGGGGCTGCAGGTTCAGGAGCAGTAACATCTATTCACATGCAAACAGCCCTGCCTGATGGTGGAATCCGCGACTGCCATTTCCCTCTTGTTACCCCGAGCCAACAATCAACTTGTCTCCAAGTTGATGCTAATTATCAGACAGGTTCAGCTATCCAGCCACGGAGAGCCCGAGAGGGGCCAGCCGCAGAGGTCACAGGGTCCCAGGAGGGCAGCACGCGCCAGCAGGTGGAAGAGGGGCTGGGGAGAGGTGAGGTTGGAGGGTTGTCTCTCGAGCTCTGGGACGGCAAGCGCCCTGCGTCTGTGAATTCCTGTACGAGGCAATGTGTCATGTCTCTGCTATTTAGAGGGGGGCTCACACATTCCATTTCTACCCAGGGCCCCAAACATCCGAGACTCGGCCAGATTACACCCCTGATTACACCGAGGCAGCAAGTGGTTCTCTTCACAGAGCGTAATTACTGTCACTAAATTGTAAGCAAACCTCGGTTTTTCAAACATGCAGTCTATAATTTAAGAAAATAAAGAAATGGAAGGGTAGCTGGATGATGGATGAGGGGAAAGATGGATGAGGGGAAGGATGATGCATGAGGTGAAGGATGGATGGATGGATGGAGGGGAAGGATGGATGGATGGAGGGGAAGGATGGATGGATGTAGGGGAAGGATGGATGGATGAGGAGAAGGATGGATGGATGGAGGGGATGGATGGATGGATGGATGGATGGATGGATGGAGGTGAAGGATGGATGGATGAGGAGAAGGATTGATGGGTGATGAGGGGAAGGATGGATGATGAGGGGAAGGACAGATGGATGGATGGATGGATGGATGGATGGATGATGGGTGGGTGAAAGGATGGATGGAAGGAAGGATGGCTAAGTGAAAGGGTCGATGGAGAGAGAAAGGGAGGATGGATGGATGACTAAAATAGTGGATGATTGGAAGGATTAGTAAGTGAAAGGATGGCTGGATTGGTGAAAGGGTAAATGGCTGAATGGATGAGTGAATGGATGGATGGGATGAAGAGTGGATGGATAAGTGTACAGATGGATAGGGTGAAAGGGTGGATGGATAATGGAGATGAGTGAAAGGATGGATGAGGGGATGGATGAAGGGATGGATGAGTGAAATGATAGATGGAAGGATACATGATGGATAGGTTTGCAAACGGTTGAATATGTTTGGAAATGGCTGGGCTTACTTATATACTATTGCGCGACCTCTGATGGTAAAACGTACCTATTGTCCTGAAGTTTTGTCCTGAATTTTGAGCTCCTGTCCTGAATTTGTGTGCTGAATTTTGACCCTTTGTCCTGAATTGGCTGAATGGATGAGTGAATGGATGGATGGGATGAAGAGTGGATGGATAAGTGTACAGATGGATAGGGTGAAAGGGTGGATGGATAATGGAGATGAGTGAAAGGATGGATGAGGGGATGGATGAAGGGATGGATGAGTGAAATGATAGATGGAAGGATACATGATGGATAGGTTTGCAAACGGTTGAATATGTTTGGAAATGGCTGGGCTTACTTATGTACTATTGCGCGACCTCTGATGGTAAAACGTACCTATTGTCCTGAAGTTTTGTCCTGAATTTTGAGCTCCTGTCCTGAATATGTGTGCTGAATTTTGACCCTTTGTCCTGAATTTTTACACTCACCGTCCTGAATTTGCACCAATGCCAGTTGCTCACCCTATTCGCTGGCTTGGAGACGGAGCGCCGTGCAGAGATGTCTGTCCCTCAAGATAAACAGACAGAACCACTCAGCCGAGAGAGCTGAGGCGCACACGGGACGGGGTATCTGCAGAGGCGCGCTGGACAAGGGATGAAGTCAGAGGGTTGAGCTCACCTATTGCAGACCATTTCCCCCTGGGAGTGAGCCATGGGAAAAATCCTAGAGGCGAGACATTTAACACGGGCGTCAAGTGGCCCCATGTCATGGGTGCCAACTTCAATCAGTCCTCGCTTTTAAATCTGAGACGATTTGCAGGCTGACATTTTGCAACAAAACTACAAGTACCAACATGCAGTTCGCTACTGTTTAACAAGGGAGATGCGTCACGTAGTAAATACCCTGCACCATGGTGCATCTTTTGCGCCGCCGCTGCGTCACAAAAGTGGCGCAACGGTGGCGTAAAAGCAGCGCAATGGGCTTGTAAATCTGCCCCAAAGTGTCTACATTGTAAAGAAACCAAATATACATAGCTTCATGTTGTTAAGTAACTAAAAAAACTAAGATATCTGTGTTTGTTGTAGGAAAAATGGCCACATAAAATGCCGCAAAATTGCCGCTAAATTTCCATATTTGTGCCGCTAAATTTCCAGTTTTGTGCCGCTAAATTTGCTAATCCATGCCGCTATATCCTGGGGGGTCTGTATAATATAGTAACAGAGAAGCCAGTTTAATTGTGTAAGAAATTAAAGGTAAGCCTAGTTCTTTGTTGGCAATAACATTTGTACAAGCCTTTGGGACAGACAATATTCTCATAGCAAACCCATCCTCTGTTTCTGAAGGCTATCCACACTGGCTATACCACAGATTGCTGCCCATACATAGCCACGGAGATTGTTTTTGCCAAATACATTTTGACCATCTCATATATAGGTTTATTGCCCAAGTTTGTAGCTAACCTGAAAATTGCCTCTATGCTTTTATTCATATGTGTGGCCCTTGATGTCCAGACGTGGGTCCCGTGCTCACTACACTACTGGAGTCAAGATACCCTGGCTGATGACGGCTGACAGCCAGAAACCAATCCTAGGATGCTTGATTCCGGTCCAGTGAGGACATGGCTTGGCAGTTCGGGCTGGACTGTTCCCATGAGGTACAGGGTCAAGACTGATTTGCATATGGCCATGTCTGAACTGGGGTGGTGTGGTGAGCAAAATAACGATGGATTAAACCCAGATCTGTGACTGGGGTGAATGTTTTGCCAATGTGCAACATTCCGTCCATCATCTTGTGTGTTTTGCTGTTCGCCCTATTTGGGAAGGGTATGCCCAGACGTGGGTCCCATGCTCACTATGCCACTGGAGTCAAGCTATCCTGGCTGATGACAGCTAATAGCTAGAAACCGGTCATAGGATGCTTGATTCCGGTCCAGGGAAGACATGGCTTGGCAGTTCGGGCTGGACTGTTCCCATGAGGCACAGGGTCAAGACTGATTTGCATATGGCCATGTCTGAACTGGGGTGGCATGGTGAGCAAAATAACAATGGATTAAACCCAGATCTGTGACTGGGGGTGAATGTTTTTCCAATGTGCAACATTCCGTCCATCATCTTGTGTGTTTGGCCCTCGATGTCACCATCATTTTCCAATTTTATTTAGTATCAAAAACAATGCCCAAATATTAAAAATTATCTATAGTTTCGATTTTCCTATCCTCAAAAACATAATTTGCTTTCTTTTTACGTCTTTTTCCAACAGACATGATATAAGACTTAGTTTTATTGACATGTAAATCTAAATTCTTCATGAAAAATAGATAATTTGTGATGCACTTTTGTAAGGATAAGGACTTTCCTGCCAAAAGAACCTCATCATCTGCTTACAGCAAGATGGCAAATGGAGTTAAGCTCGCATTCGGAATATCTTTAATCTTTCATACAAGAAACTCATTTAATTTATTAGTGTAAAGCGAGAACAGGAAGGGAGCAAGTACACAACCCTGTCTTACTCCAATTGTGATGTTAAAGGGTCTAGTGCATTCTCCCTGCGTGCCATGGCAAACCTTCACAGTAGCTGCTTGATATAAATGTTTGAAAAAACAGATTATTGCGGTATCCACCCCCATTAGGTCCATAATATGTCACAGTTTATTGTGGTTAATGCAATCAAAAGCGGATGAAAGGTCCATGAACGCCATATGGAGGTTCTCTTGCTTGGCCTGTGTGTATTTTGCTGCTAAAAGGGCAAGGTTCAGACATTGGTCCACTGTTCCTCTGCCCTTCCTAAACCCATATTGTACCTCTGAAAGGATCCCCTTTTCGGCTACCCAATCTTCAATTCTCTTTAAAAATAATTGACCCATTTTCTTAGCCGTACTGTCGATTAAGGCAATTGGTCGATAACTTGCAAGGTCTGAGCCATCACCTTTCTTGAATATCGGTACAATTATAGATTGTTTCCAGGACGTGGCAGGGCCTGTTATACTAATGTTGTTGAACACTGCTGTGAGTAAAGGGACCCAAAAGAATTTGTTATTTAAAAATATATCAACGGGAACCCCATCTTGTCCTGCTGATTTTAAAGATGATGCTTGTACCAAAGCAAGCTCTACCTCATCCATTTTAAAAACTAGGGGAGAGATGACTCTAGGACGTTTGGGCAGCTCATCAGTAATGCCTACCTTATGCTTTTGGAAGATGTTTTGAAAATGATTTACCCACATATTTTCATCTGTAGATGGACCTCCCTCATCTTGCAGGAAAAGAATGTTAACCACTTCCCAAAATGCTTTACTATCATTGCTGTTAGCAGCTGCCCCTAATTTTTCCCAGGCTTCAGATCTCAATTGTTTTTTCCATTCTTTTATAGATGTTTTATAAATTGCTCTCAAATTTGTAATTTGTGTCTTATCCCTTGGTTTTACCTTTAGAGCATTGAAAAGGTTAGCGGAAGCTTTTGAGCAGGTTTTATCAAACCAGCGATCTTGTTGCAGGTTTTGTACACCTGATGGGCGGGTTATCTATATATTGATACTTTCCAGAATTTTCCTAAATGCTTTGGTTACTTGTGGCTTGTTTGTTAGATGATCTGGGCAGGTCAATACCTCATTATATAATTGGTCAGCATTAAACGAGAAAAAAGAAGCCATTCATCAATTTTATTCCACCTTACAAAGTATCCAATTCGTCCAGCTAAAATAGGCTATGGGGTTGTAATACTCTTTCTAGTTGTCCACTGATCTTTCCATGGGAGAGTTGTTAGAATAATTGCGTGGTCGCTAAATTCCGTCATCCTGATGCTTATCTCAGTAGGAGTATTTTCGTGATTGTTAGATGTTATTATGTAATCTATTGATGAAGTAGTCCCCACCCTGTAAAAGGTTGGAATCATTTGTAGATTATTATGAGCTCTCTGGGTCCTAATTGCTAGCTGCCAGACCATTAGTAAGTTGTTTAATACATTTAAAGAAGTAGAATGAGTAAAATGATCTTTTAGGTCCTCAGATTGTATAGTTTGTTGGCACATACAGTGATCTTCATTCATGCATTTGGATATATCAAAATCACTGGCCCTTATAAAATAAACTGGTTTTACTTGTGTGAGTATTATATCCTCAAGTATTTCTTCGAGATTCTTTATTGTCTGATGGATTATCGAAGTTGTTAATATTATAGTTTATTATATTCCAGTTTATGCTGTGATTACTATTTATCAGAATAATATGTAAATATGTCTATTTATTAATAAAGCTCACTAGTTTAAATGAAATTGTATTAGATATACATGTCAATAAACCCTCCATTGCTCTCCCTTTAATGGATGGAAGGTCCTGGATAAGAAAACATCGGTACCCATTTAAATAAATATGGTCCACTTCCCATGTCTCTTGGGCGCATAGGATTTGATGGTTTGAAACTTCATTAAACCACTCACTATTATGTTATTTATTTTTGTAACCTGCTATATTCCAAGAAAGCAAGGTGTGATGAGTATTGCTTGTTCGAGTATTACTTATTGGCCTTGTGCTAGCTGTCGGATCCTTAGAATTAGAGTGCAGAGCTATGCTTAAAGGAGGGACAATACCATCAGTACTTTCCTTGGGTTCAATCAAATATAATTGCACAAGATAGGGACATTTATCTTGGCGTGAAAGTGAGGTGTTATGAGTGTTTTGGACCCTTTGTGCAGGGGGAAGCTGTATTAATCGGGGTGAGTCCCTGCAGAATGAGGTCTCTTTCGAGTGTGTCCGAGTTGGTTTGAAAGAGTTATTCAGAAGCCTTTCTTGTATGATTGAAACTGTTGATTTCTTTAGTGGAGCAGACAAAATTATTTGTTGCAATTGCTTTGTATTTGTTTGCATGCGTATTGCTGAGGAGAGTGTATTTGTGAAAATTGTAAAGGAGGGTGAACTGCTGCAAGGAGTGAGATTGACATCACAGCGTGCCTCACTGAGATTGGTTGGTTGGTGTAAATCTGCACAATTCCTCCTTGCCTTTGTTTTCACTTCATGCCGTGGATCAAAGAGACTTCACCCAGAACTGCCACCACATGGAAAGGGCTTCCCGACTGCCCCGGGTCAAGTCAGACTAAGTGGGTGAGCCACTTCCACTGACAGTTGTTGGGATCTGCTATTTCCATAAACCTCTGCCGCATCACCACCTGTCTGCATTCTGCAGTACTTAACTGACTCACAGCCCTGCTGCACAAGGGAAAAGCATTTCAACCTGGCCTGTGTTTTCTCTTCATGTTGGGGAGCATCATAACTTTGTCCAGCACTGCCACCCCAGGAAAAGGGCTTCCTGACTGCCCTGGATCACGTCAGACTCGGGGTGAGCCGCTGCCACTGACAGCCACTGAGGACTGCAATTCCCATAACTCTTTGCTGCATCACCACCTGTCTGCAATCTTCAGTACTTAATTGACTCAAAGCCCCGCTATACCACGGTAAGCATTTCAACCTGGCCTGCTTTTTTAGTTCATGCCAGGGAGCACCATGACTTTATCCAGGACTGCCAGAGCAGGGAAAGGGCTTCCTGACTGCTGTTAGGTTTGAAAATCCCATCTCTGCAACGCACTCTTTCTCTGCTATATTAGGTTAGCAATGTGTGGCTAAATGTATGCCATTTGTATTCATATTATGCAACTCACTGAGTTATCCCCGTAAAGTGCAATGCTTCAGTTATCGAATGTGTGTGTAATCCCTATTAGACTGTTTAGTCTGTGCCCGTACTAGGCATCATTATTCAGTATTGCTTGCCTCAGCAGAACACTGCACTTCGTTATTATTTTCTCTATTGTTTAAGGCTGCTTCCTGACTTACTAATGAATAGGCCATTCTGCCCTCTCATACCTATCAGAGTGGGTACTCTCTGCTCCCGTGTTAGGAGACACCGAGACACAGCGCCGTAGTCGTCAATCGTAAATAACATGTACCCATCAGGTAGGTGGCAGCTCATCCTACTGTGCATCTTTGTTCATGTTCAACCCAGGCCGGTAGTATTCGTTTTCCATTGTGGGAGTGGTTGGAGGCTTCTTGGGAGGAATGATTACTCACTCTGGACCGTTGGGGGGCCAGTCACTCAGCAGACATCTTACGGTGCATGTCATGATGGACTCCTCTGCAGAGTATTGCTACTAAAAATGTACGTTTGTATTCTCTACTGTCTGACCGACTCTTCATTCTTGGGAAGGCATAGCAGGTGGTTGTAAGTAACCCTGGTGGCCCCTAAGGGCCACTTCCTTCTCTGCCCAGTATCACATCAGACTCAGGGGGTGAACCGCTGCCACTGAAAGTCGGTGAGTACTGCAATTTCCAGAACACTCTGCCGCATCACCACCTGCCTACAATCTGATGTACTTAAGTGACTCACAGTCCCCTGCAAGGGAATCGCGCTGGCCTGCCTAGGTGAGGCCCAGGCCAAGCATGGGCCAGTCTGCGCCCGTCAGAGTTTGGATGAGGCTCAGTTGGGCCCCTCCCTTTGGCTTGGTTATTTTCCACCTTGTTATGTAAGGAACATTGTATCATAAGTTAATACTGCAGACAGGCTGGGCTCCCATGCCTTGTTTCCTGCCGCTCTGGCTTTATAGATGTCCCTAGTGAGCTACAAATGTTTGCTTTCTCAAGTTTAATATCGTCGACGATAGACAGTTATTTTTTAATATTGATTGGGACATCTTTCTGTTATTTTATTTTTTGCACATTGGTTGCGGCCAGACCAACTATGAAAAACGGAAGGCCTCCGATCAGGCACAGGGCACTGCAAAGTACTTAAAAAGGACTTTGAAACCTGACAATTGTACACTTAAGAAATGTAACCTCCTAATTGAGGATATTGAGTCCCTTATAGGTACAAACTCATCCACTTAATTTGAACCAGGATCTAACACTACTCACACAACTATGCCTGTCTCTCAGGCCAAAGCGGGAACTATCCCCAAGCAGAAATGCTGTCGCGATACCAAAATCCAGAGATTCTTTTCCTCCAAGAGTAAATCTACAGCCTCCAATATAGAGACTTCCCAGAGAAACTTTAGCCAAGGATATACATGCTTCAAGACACACAGCACTTGAGTTAATCCCAGAATCTAGTGCCCTAGCAGACGTGGCAACATATGTTCCGGAGATGTCATGCAAGAATCGTTTTTCGTCTTTGGGCGTGCAGGAAACATCTCCCTCACAACCAATGGCAGGGGAAGGCGCACAGCACCTATCTCTTTGGGTGATCCCGCATTCTTAGTACAGAAAATAATTGATCTTAAAAATTAGATGAGGATTTAAAACTATGGCAATACGCCTAGCCCCTCTCGTAAATAACCTAATTTGTAACAACAACTCAATTACCAACAGTGATACCAAATTTAAACATGGCCTGGAGATATTAGTCACTTGTGCTGATAAGTGCAAGAGTGTCAAACCATATAGCTTAAAGAACATGGTTTAGTTTCCAACCTTTCTGAGGTAGTAGGGAAACCCAGGGTACGGGGTGTCATTAGAATGACTCAGAACATTCAAAACGTTCGTCTTGATCCATTTAGAACACTAGCGAGAAGAATGGTCGTGTTCAGATGCCTTCGGCCCTTCAAGCAAATACTATTCTGAAACTGGGCCCTTTAGCCCACCATAACTGTAACTGTTCAATTTTTATGTTTTTTTAATCTCAGGCATATTTTCGTCATTGAAGGAGTAGACACACTCATTAACAAATCCATTCACGGAAGGTTAGATGCTGTCTTTCGTCTATATGAGAGGATATTCTCAGAGCTTGTAAGGCAATCTTAAAATGGCACCAACTTTGATACTATTGCATTAACTCTTCCTAGTTGGAAATTAGCAAATGACTTTGTGGCTTTTGATATGCACACATTCTTGTTGGTCAAAACTAATTTTTCTTTTTAAATATAGGCCCCAGGATTATGCGTATCACAAGGATTGGTACCCATCCTCCACATCTTGTGTAGCAGACTCACCTACAAGGGAAGTAGATTGACAATCAACAGTACTTAAATCTCTCTCTCCCCTTGTTGGGCTCCAATTCTGGGACAATAGTGTTCAGTCTTGCTTGGCTTCTCCTCCCACCCCAATTGATCATCACATTTTAGCCACCTCTGATTCTTCTTCTGAAGGTAATTCACTTCCAGTTCTTTCCTCCTCTGCTGATGTTATCCCAAACCCTGAGTTTGGGGCTTTGGGTAGCCCCCTCCCTCTTTTCTCCCAGGTCTTGAGGTTGTTGATATGGTTTCTATTATTTCATGGACTGCGGCTGCCCTAAGAACAAAAACTTCTTACCCAGAATGGAATCATTTTGTAGCTATGAATAATATTTGTTTGTTCCAGGAAACTTAGTCCCTGGAACCTATTCATAAGCAAGGTTATAACAATTTCTCAATTCTAGCAACCCGTGGTTCTTTACGGCACGCTGCCAGGGGGCTCACCATGTGGATTAGATTAGGGTTGGATGTCAGAATTAAACAACTTCAAATTGATTCTCTGGTTATCATTGCTATCCCTATAGATCTGGGCAATTCTAGACACATCAGCATCTATAACATCTATGCCAGAAGGGTCAATGGAGGCCTGTGATCGTCAACCATTTCAAACCTAGAGGTGTCCCTGGGCAGTATCTTGGTGAATCCTTTCTAATTTTAGGAGGAGACTTTAACACTACTTTCGGGCCTGAGATCTGTTAACAGAAGATCTAAATTGGATAGGAGCGGGTCTTGTACTTAGACCAATCTTGCTCATTCTAGCAGCATTGATTATATTCTAATGGATCTCCATTTGTAGCATTACATTAGGGATATGATTGTTAAGCCCAGGTTTATAAGTGATCACAACCCGCTGTGTCTCACAATGGTAGCATTTTGCTTTATGCTGGGGACATCCCAATCTATTTCTGTCCTCACTAGGGGACTTCAAAGTTTTAATGACATACACCGCCTAAAGTGGTGCCATCTGGTTGAGTTTCCTGATAATCTTTCTATGATCAGTGCTGACAGGCAAGCATGCTTAACAATGGTGACTGAGAGTACTGGTGGTGCAAAAGGGGTTGATATCATTTTTGAGACCCATACCAACTTTTTCAAAGAAATGTTATCTTATTTCACCATCTCAACCACCAATTATCAGAAGGGCCATTTAGGGCCCAATCTTGGTTTAATCAGGAATGTTGATCCTCTTGGAAACACCTGGGAGAGGCATTAAAAATGAAGGCTATCTTGTTAATACACTCAGCTAGAAAATTGTACAAGCTTGTGCAGCTTCAAACTAAGAGGGAATGAATGGGATGAAGGCCGGTGGCAGGATCTGCAATATGCTTGTATAACCAATGATTCTACTAAGTTTTGGGCATTGGTCAAGTGGGAAGGGATGGCTCAACATCCACTTCTCATAACCATATAGCTCCTTCTGCTTCGGGAGAGCACTTCTCAGCTTTATATTCTCCTAATTATCCTTGTTAGAAATGGGGGTCTCTAGTCGGCAGGTTTGTACCTTGTCCAAGTAGGGACCCTTCTTTCTAGTCAGGATGAGGGAGTTAATTTTCTAAAATAACCCCTCCTCACCCCTTTGGTAGCTTGGCACGAGCAGTCAGGCTTATCTGAGAGGCAATGTGCAAAGCATTTGCACATAACACATAGTAATACAGTGAAAACACTATAAAAGGACAACACACCAGTTTTAGAAAAATAGCCAATATTTATCTGTGTAAAACAAGACTAAAACAATAAAAATCCAACATGCAGTAATCAAAATGCAAATATTGCAAAAATAGGCTTAAAAGACATTTCCTTGAAGTCAATAGCTCCATATGGAACTATCATGTCGTCATGAACCACAAATCAAACAGTTTAGGTGGACCGTGAGGTCATGGGCCATCTACGATGTCGAGCACACAATTTAAATGCCATCTTCACTAAAATATGTATCTTTACTTTTGAGTTCAGAGATCCCACTTTCTATCATCTTCCAATGGCAGTCTGCACTTGAAAGATCTTTCCAGGCAGTCCCATGTTAACCTATGGAAGAGACAGCCTTTCAATAGTGAAACAAAATGCCCAGTATTTCACTATCAGGACATCTAAAAACACACCACTTCATATCCTTTCTTTTAAATGCATTGCACCTTGCCCATGGGGCTGTTTTGGGCCTTCCTTAGGGGTGACTTATATGTAATAAAAGGGATATGTGAGGCTTGGCACGTGGTTGCACCTGCCAGGTCAACAAGGCAGTTTAAAACTGCACACACAGGCACTGCTGTGGCAGGTCTGAGACACAGGTGAAATGCTGCTTGTGTGGGTGGCACAATCTGTCCTGCAGGCCCACTAGTAGCATTTGATTTATAGGCCATAGGGAACACACATTGCACTTTACTAGGGACTTACTAGTAAATCAAATAAGCCAATCATGAATACACCAATCAGTAACCACATTTACACAAAGAGCATTTGCACTTTAGCACTGAATAACAATGGTAAAGTGCTCAGAGTCCTAAAGCCAATGACAAAGAGATCAAAACCAGGAAACCAAAAAGCAGAATGTCTGGGCGGGTAAACCCTCTAAAAATGGCAGGTGCAACATGACCTTCTCCCAGCCTAAAGTCAGGATAGGCTAATCAAGCTCTTAATGGACCTCCCTACTTGGGGCGATAGAACATGGACCTGGTCCACAGTTGCAGGGGTACGTTCCAGTTCTACGCCTCTCTGCACCCATTTGGATCCCTCTGTCCACACTCTCAGGGCCATCTGAGCTAACCCATAGGGAACCCTTCTCCTCACCTGTGGATCCCATCTGGGCAGCATATAACCTGACTTTGCTCACAGATTTATCTCAGTACGCAGATAGTGCCACCATGGCCAACATAACGGAATGGCCCAGTTCACCCTTAGGGTGTGACTCTGGTCCCCCCCAGGGGCATCGCTGTCCATCCAGACAGCAAACCGCAGAGGCCACTGACAGTTGTCAGTGGCTAGAGCCAGGCCTCATGTCTTTCAGTGATCTCTCACCTCTGTGGAATTTCAGAGTGGTGGGCAGTAGACCCATATGCCTGCAACCCTTGTCCACCCCATCACCAAGGGAAACTCTGTCCACTAGGACAGCACCCCACAGAGGCCATTGACAGAGTTCAGTGACAAGAGCCAGGCCTCATGCCTTTCAGGGCTCGCTAACCTCTGTGGTGTCTCAGAGTCGGGGTGGCAGCCCCAGGTTCCTGGCACCGTTTTTCCACTCCCACCAGTTCAAAAGTTGCCTCCTGCAACTACTCCTCCAGTCCAGGTTCTGCAACCTTAGGCTGGAAAGGAGTTAGAGACAAGGCCTTCCTCCCCCTGCCCTCCTCCCCAGAGCTTTCTACCCTCCTGTTGGTATAGGTACACCCAGAATCCAGAATTGTCAGGGCATCTGTGGCAGCCGTCCTGCACAATTTTTCCATCAGTCTAGGGGTGGTGTTCTGAGACTGGTCACTCAGCACAGGGCCTGTACCCTGAAGCTGAACAGGAGGCTGCGGTGGGCACTCCCACATCCTGTCCTCTCTAATGGGAGTCTGTACCCTCCACTGTGTACAGGTGCCCCCAGACTCTAGAATTGTCAGGGTGACTGATGCAGCCATCCTCCACAATTCTCTAACCAGTTCAAGGGTGCTATCCTGAAACTGGTCCTCCAGCCCAGGGTCTGGACCCTTAGGCTGGGCCTGTGCTCGACAAGCCAAGACTTCTGGGGAAGTACAACCACCCTCTCCAAGGGGAACACTGTAAGGGTTGGGTAAGAGTCTGACAGGCGCAGGTCTCGAGCCCTCTTTTTATCCAACAGTGCATGAATACTCCCCGGGCCAGAAGTACCACATCAGGGTAAGACTTGGGGTGTTCTGCTCTCAGAGCTGGCAACCCCTGATCATTTGGTCCTCCTTATGGGAACTGTCTCCCCTCTCACTCCTCCATCTCGACTTCTGTACCCTGCCACCAAACAACAGAACTGGTGGGATGCTTATGACAGCTGCCCCCAGTCCTCCTGACACTAGGGGATCCCCCTCAGTGGATGGCTCCCTGGTAAAGACTAGCCACCCCAGTACTCCCTCTGGAAACCTTCCAGGCTCTGGGACTGAGTTTTGGGAATCCTGGGTCTCCGCTCGCCCCCTCCTCTGAGAAGAAACACGGGTCCCTCTATCTCACCCACTACACTGAGACCTATCTGGGCTACTGTGAACCCTCTCCCACCTCCTTGAGTTGTCGAAAACCTGAGCCACTCCATTTGGGATCACCCCCAGATGCTTCTTCTGACTCTCTGGTCTCCACCAAAAGGTCTGCCTCCAGTTCAAGCACCCTGAGGTCAAAGAACTCACACTCCACAGGGTGTCGCATATCTCTGGAAAACAGGGACTGAACATATAGGGCTCCATTAGGATGTCGGGCGGATCGCCACCGCCATGGTGGCGGTGGCGATCCGCCGAACAGAAATGCCCGCCCGCCACCCTTTTCCCCCCCGCCACATTACAATGGCGGGGGGGAACGCAACGGAGGAAAACACCGCCCGCCACTTTTCCGCCCCGGTCGCCTTGCGGCCGGGGCGGAAAAGGAATAATATGGTGGCGGTGTCTAATAGACACCGCCAGACATATTATGATGGTTGGTGTGCAGTGCCTTTCCGCGGCGGCGATGCCGCCACGGGAAGGCATGCGGTCTTCGCTCTGGGGGCCCCCTGCGGGCCCCCAGAGTGAAGTACAGGTGGGGGGTGCACGTGGGGGGGTACCTGTGGTACCCCCCTTCATTGTCATTTGCAAAGCGGCAGGCACCGCGAGGTGCCTGCCGCTTTGCACATGACAATGTTAAAGTGCATTTTCAGCATTGTGGCGGGCGGTGCAGAGAGCACCGCCCGCCACAATGCTGAAAATAGAGGATGTGCCCGCCACTGTGGCGGGCACATCCTAATGGCACCCCCGGGACCACCGCCCTTATGGCGGGTGGTCCCGATTTACGATGGGATGACGGGCGGGCAAAGTCCGCCCGTCATCCTAATGGAGCCCATAGTCTCCAGAAACCAAATTGTACAGTCCCTCACATGTGTTAACCAAACTACCACTATCCAGTGCCTCATAAAAGTACCCATCACCCTCACAGGATTGGTGAGACAGTTCCTTACTGTCCCTGAAACTCAACCCATGCTCTTCTAGGGTGTCTTCATACTTCCCCACCAAGGCTTCTACCGGTGAGGCACACCTCTGCCTGTCATTCCCTTCTAGAGTCAGTAGAGTGGCAATCCCACAACTAAGAATATGGCTCCATGTGCCAGTTCTCACCTCAGGGAACCTGTGCACCCCTGGAGCTATCTCATATTGCTGAACCCCCTGGTGTATGTCTGCACCTTCCTTCAAGTCAGGGCATCAAGTCTCTGGGTATGTGGATCTCTTTCTTAGTACTGGACCTAACACTTTTGCTGCCATCATCTGGGCTCAGCCCTCGTGGGCTCCCAGTTCAGCTCTAACTCTCTCAAATTTAGCTCATAAGCTAAAATCATTTACCTGTCCTCCATTCACCGTTTCACCTGCTCCAATTTGAGCTTCCTGGTTCTCCGGCTATTCTTCGGCTCCTCTGGAGACAGACCTGGAGCAGAACTACTGCTCGTAGCTCTGGAGGGGGCTCTCCTTCCATTCAGGCTGGCCACTCCTTCCCACAAGTGATGCTGGCTTCTCCAGCCACCCAAGGTGAAGACTTTGTTTCTCCTCCTTGACAACACCATCATTCTCCTCCACTGGTTCTCTAGCCTGAGACATGATGATGTAATAAGCTCCAAAAATGAAAAGACAAAAATAGACCAAAAAGAAAAACAGTATGTGGTACGTAATGGTCTGTGATATGGTAGTAATGTACACTAATCACTGTGGGTCAAGTGCAAACCCAATTCCTTTCCCACTGCTGCTGCCAAAGTTAGAAATGGGGGTTTCTAGTTGACAGGTTTTTACCTTGTCCAAGTAGTGATCCTTCTTTCTAGTCAGGAATCTCAGGATAAGGGAGTTACACTTCTAAAATAACACACAGTCACCCCCGTGGTAGCTTGGCACAAGCAATCAGGCTTATCTCAGAGGCAATATGTAAAGCATTTCTACTTAAGACACAGTAATAGAGTGAAAACTCCACAAAGGCCACCATGCAGGTTTAGAAAAATTGCCAATATTTATGTGTGTAAAATAAGAGCATAAAAATCCAACATACAGTAATCAAAATACAAATATTGCAAAAAAAGGCTTAAAAGATAGGGGGATATTATCAATGCTGGCGATATGCTATTTTCGCCGTTTTAGCGGCCGTTTTCGGCCGCTAAGCGGCGATAATACTATCGCCCAATTAGCAAGCTGTCGCTAACTGATGTTAGCGACAGCTTTGAGGCGATAGCGAGCGGTTTGGGGCCCGCTTTGCATGTTAGCGATAATTATCGCTGATGACATGCAAAGTGGGCGTTCCCAACCCGTTAGCGACTGAAAGCAGTTCGTAACGTCGCTAACGCCTATTAGCATGGCAGGCTTAGCGATGGCAATATTTGCGCTAAGCACGAATATCGCCAAAAACGAACACCTGCCCAGACCAGTTCCTAGCCATGTTATCCAATGGGAGATGTATTACATGGCTAAGAACATTTAGTCGCTAATGCGTGAATATCCCTGTATTCTCAGCTATATTCACGCTATCGCCGGAAAAATTATCGCTTTGGAGATAAACGTTGCTAATAGCACATTATCTCAGCGATAATTTCCGGCGATGCTTAGCGATAAAAAAATCGTTGCTAATCCTAGTTAGCGATAACTATCGCTAATCGTTGGTAATATGCCCCATAGTTCCTTGAAGTTGATAGCTCCTTCCGGGGCTATCACAGCGTCATGAACAACAAATCCAACAGTTCAGGCCAACCGGCAGGTCATAAGTCATTTACGGTGTTGAGAAGACTCGCAGACAGTATCTTTGGAAATGCAGGGTGTCGGAGACCTTGCAGCAAGCCTTTCTCCATTTCAAAGAATTTTGTAACTCCTGTATCCCTGTGATCAACTCCACGAAGACTACGTTTATGATGTTTAACAAGCACAAGTAATTTAAGAGTTGGCTTGAGTTGGGAAGAGAATCCCTAGAAAGGGTGGATATGTTCACTTATTTGGGTGTTACACTGTCTTAACCCTTCACTTGGGAGCCCCAGGTTGAGCGTTCCTCCCTTAAGCACAGGCAGATTACGGTGGCATAGTTAAGGAACAGCCTATTTTATTATTCTAAGCCTATCGCTCTTGTTTTGCAAATTTAAGATGCCAACTCTGTCACCTCTGCACTGTTTGGCTCTGAGTTGTGGAGCTTTGACAACATATCTTCTCTTATAATCCCTAAGAAAAAGTTCTTGAGAACAATACCACGTCTTACTGCCCCAACAATACCATTAATGCATGATGTGCAAAGAAGGTAAGTGGCTGATTTTTCTAGCCTCCGTTCCCTCTTATTCTGAAGAAGGCTATGGTCTAATCCAGAATTCATCCACTATAGATTGGCCTTGGAGGATGTGATTAAGGCAGACCGATCCAAAAAGATTGCATAGTTACTACAAATTTAAAAAACAATTAATTAGCATTGGCCTTCGTTCTTTGTGGGGCACCCCTACATATGCCTTATCTTTATCAGCATCAAAGCTAAAAGAACATTATTGGCTGTTGGTTGGGCATTCTGAGGCACAACGGGTGGTGGATTCAATCCTGACACGGTAGTTACTGGATTTTTGACCGAGCAGCCTTTTGGATCCCAACTGGGATGACATTAGTGTCCCTTTGGCCAGGAAACTCTGTTTTCAGTTTAGGGTTGACACCCTACCGGTGAAATCAAATATGTAAAATTGGACCTCAAATGATGATTTATTGTGTCCGACCTACAAGCTATTCAAATAAAATACTGGCCATGTTCTCTTTGTCTGCTCGGGTTAAGCTATTCCCCAACTAAAATGTATTAAACCAATATGTAGATTACTTGGAACCACAGTAGTCCAATCCTTAGATCAGATTCAAAACTCTTAGATGTATGGGCTATTGAAATATTTTAGGGTGGATTTCGGTTATTAGAGCCAGACTTTGCTAGGGTGCTTTAAGGAATACCAATGTTATGTCAGCGCTTTTTTGTCTTATGACTAGCATTAAGATCCATTTTAATTCAGGTGTGGAAGGAAGATGGCGTCTGTGTGAGCGGCTGCAGCAGCAAGGGCTCTGCGGCGCTGGGCAGCTCTCATCCAAGAGATGACTTTCTACATCTCTATTTTTCACCAATTATTATGGTTTCCTGCGTGGTTTCCTGCATCAGTCTGATCCACCCTGACCTGCGCTTTAGCAACCTACAGTAATGCTGGAATACTGAACGCAAGGAACCCCCGTCTGAAAAGATATCACACGCCTTACACTACGCCACATCTTCATTTCACAGTATGGCAACATCACGTTGGGTAAGGATGACGATCACGATGGTGAAATGATCTTTGCCATTGACTTTGCATGTTGTAACAACAGCTAAATACAGTCGCCGTTATCGTATCATTGCTGGGCTCTAAGCTCTGAGCGCCCACGGCCATAACCTCCCAAAGATCCCTCTCCCCCTGTCTCGTTTGCCTTTCACAAGTCTCTCGGTTTTCTGCCCTCACCTCTGACTCTGATTCACCCCGTCATCCTCAAGTATCCAGCGGATATACTTTGGATATATTGGTATTGCCAATGCCAACAAACCTGTGCCTCTGTTGTTTGCTGCTCTCGAAGGCACACAGGCACCGAAATCTCTCCCTCTTCCTCCTTGGCGCCGAAGTTTCATCTGCTAACACGAGAGCAGGGAATTTAAATCTCATGCGCGCACTGTGTCCCGTGCCTCTTGTTGCCAGGGGAACACAAGAAGCTGCTGTAAGAAGGAGAGAGCAGGCAGGAGCTGGGGGGGGGGGGGCGAATGCTGCTCATAGGCAGAACAAATTCAGCAAAAAGGAAAGGGTAATTTTATGGAATCGAACTGGTGAGCGCATTTCCACAATTAAATCGTGATACTGTTGTGTGCAGCTCTACACATTGACCAAAGACTGCATTGTAGCTGTATACCTGAGGCTTCAGGTATAGTGGAACAGATCAATGGGAGATTGAAATCCAGGCTTGGAAAAGTGTGGGGTCCTATGTCTCTGAAGGGGCCTGATTCTTTGTCCCTTGTGTTTATGAGTCTTTGCAGCATACCTGATAGGAGGATAGGATTGTCCCCCAATGAGATCATCATGGGCAGAGCTATAAGACTGGTAGCGGTACCTGTAAACGCGCTTGTGAACATTACAGATGACATTATATTTGATTGCTGCAGAGGCCTGGCTGAAGTGGTGTGTTCTGTGTCTCATCAGGTTGAAGCCACATCAGAAGCAGTTCCATTATCTTAGTCCTGGCGACTGGGTCTTGGTGAAGAAACATGTACAAAAGAGTTGTCTGGGGCACGATGGCGTGGTACATTGCAGGTGATTAAGGTCACAACAACTGCTGTGAAGTACGAGGTCTCCCTAACTAGGTGCATGCTGTCCAGACTCACTGAGTTCCATGTCCCCTTGATGATTTACCAGCACCTCTCACAGAAATGCTGGTGGTGGTCGAGAAATAATGGGAGCAGGTTAGTCAAGCTGTGGGGGACCAGCAAGAGCCTGAAACAGCCTTTGTTCAGCCTGAGGGGGATTTTGAGGAGTCAATAGCTGGAGAAGAGGCGGGTGAGTCATGTCCCATAGTGACGACTGAGTTACGCTCAGGCCGTTACGAAGGCTCTATTGCTGTAGAAACTGGAGTGAATGCAGAAGAACATTGGCTGAGAAGGCAGGAGAGGGGGGGCTGAATCTGCAAAGTGAATGCGGGCACCAGCTTTTTCTGGAAGACGTTGAGTATACTGATTTGAGTGATGAAAGAGGTGATGGGATTACTCTCAGAAGATAAAAATGAACTAGAGTACCCTGGTGGAGGTGCTTGTCCCCTTAATGGACTTACTTTGCCGCAAGTGACAGACAGAGAGAGTTCTGAGAATATTGGGATGACAGTGCAGATCCAGTTGAACGTCCTTGAACTGAATAATTTGTTTGAACCACGATTGGAACTTGCTCTGTCATTAAAAAGATTCAGAAGTTTTATTCTGGATGTGGCTAGAAGTGACTTTGAACTGTGCATTATTAGAGACATTTCTGTAGATTCGCAGGAGAAGAAAGAAGAGTACTGAGGCATATGGCAGCAGAAGAAGCACAAGGTTGTCCTTTAGAAGAACATGGAGTAGGGCTAATGAAGGCTCAAGAAACCTTGCACATAATTTTATTACATATTACTTGGACTTTGTTTTTGCTATTTGCACAGGTGGCAATCGACAGAGAGACTGCTTCTAAGTTCCTCCCAATGGTCCAGGTTTTATAGAAGTAATGGAAGCCAATTCTAACAATAGTAGAAAGAGGTAGATAGATGCACAGTCAAAATATCGATTTAAATTATCTACCTACATTAATATCGAGTTAAAAATATCGAAGGTGAAGAATAACGAGGTCAAGAATATCGTTGGACAGAATATCGACCTTAAGGTAAGTAATATCAATTTCTTTATATCGATGTAAGTAATATCGAAGTTAGTAATATCGATATCAATTATATTGATGTTACTAAGTTCGATGTTACTAATATCGATATTTGTTGTTATGTATTTTAGTATGTATTTCATATGTATGTGTTATATGTTTTTTGTTAAGTTTTTTATTTTTTTAAATTATATGTGTACTATTTTTTATATATTAAAAATGTTATATTTAATTTAGTTTTATGTTTTAGTACTGGAGTGGGTTGTGGGTTTATAGGGGAATAGGGTAGGAAGTAATTTAATAATAGTAAATTAATTATTAATTTTTAGTAATTGTAAATTAATTTTAATTCATTTTTGCGTTTAAGTTCTGTAGCGGGTTGTGGGTTTATAGGGGAATTGGGTGGGAAGTAATTTATTTGTAATTAGGTAATTATTTATTTGTAATTGATATTGATAATTATTTTATTTATAATTAAAAATTAATTGGTAATTAATTATTTTAATTGTTAGTTAGTTTTTTAAATTGGTAATTAAGGTTTGTTATTGGTAATTACATTTTTAATTGGCAATTATTTTTTTATTTGGTAATTAAGGTTTGTTAGTGGTAATTACATTTTTTAATTGGCAATTAATTTTTTTAATTGGCAATTAAGGTTTGTAATTGGTAATTACATTTTTTAATTGGTAAATACATATTTCAATTGGTAATTAATTTTTTTAAATTGGAAATTGATATTTTTAATTGTTAATAACTTTTTATTAATTGGAAATTCATTTTATTAATTGGTAAATAATTTTTCATTCGAAATATTTGGTATTTAAAAAAATAAATTTTGTTTACTATTTTTTAATTGTTAATCTATTTTTCATTATTAATATGTTTTTTGTTTTGAAAAATATTTTGATGTTCAATATTTATTATTTGGTAATTTATATTTCTTAAATAATATTTATTGTTATTTATTTTTTATGTACTGTTAATTCATTATTCAATTGTAATTATGTTTTTAGTAATTATTAATGGGTATTTGCAAATGATGTAGATTTATTTAAAACTTAAATTTTTAATTATTTTATTTACAACAATTATTTATAAATATGTTATATTTAACTTCTACGCTATCCAATGCTTTCCCTACTGTTGCACTCTCTGGAGTTGGAATAGTAATTTTTACCTCTACGCCATCCAATGTTTTCCCTACTGTTGCACTCTCTGGAGTGGGAATAGTAATTTTTACCCCTACGCTATCCAATGCTTTCCCTACTGTTGCACTCTCTGGAGTTTGAATAGTAATTTTTACCCCTACGCTATCCAATGTTTTCTCTGCTGTTGCACTGTTTCGAGTTGGAATAGTAATTTTTACCCCTACGCTATCCAACGTTTTCTCTACTGTTGCACTCTCTGGAGTTGGAATAGTAATTTTTACCACTACGCTATCCCATGTTTTCCTACTGTTGCACTGTTTGGAGTGGGAATAGTAATTTTTAACCCTACGCTATCCAACGTTTTCTCTACTGTTGCACTTTCTGGAGTGGGAATATTAATTTTTACCCCTACGCTATTCAACGCTTTCCCTACTGTTGCACTCTCTGGAGTTGGAATAGTAATTTTTACCCCTACGCTATCCAATGTTTTCCCTACTGTTGCACTCACTGGAGTGGGAATAGTAATTATTACCCAACCGCTAACCAACGCTTTGCCTACTGTTGTACTTTCTGGAGTTGGAATAATAATTTTTACCCCTACGCTATCCAATGTTTTCCCTACTGTTGCACTGTTTCGAGTTGGAATAGTAATTTTTACCCCTACGCTATCCAATGTTTTCCCTACTGTTGCACTCACTGGAGTGGGAATAGTAATTATTACCCAACCGCTATCCAACGCTTTCCCTACTGTTGTACTTTCTGGAGTTGGAATAGTAATTTTTACCCCTACGCTATCCAATATTTTCCCTACTGTCGCACTGTTTCGAGTTGGAATAGTAATTTTTACCCCTACGCTATCCAACGTTTTCTCTACTGTTGCACTCTCTGGAGTTGGAATAGTAATTTTTAGCACTACGCTATCCAATGTTTTCCCTACTGTTGCACTGTTTGGAGTGGGAATAGTAATTTATACCCCTACGCTATCCAATGCTTTCCCTACTGTTGCACTCTCTGGAGTTGGAATAGTAATTTTTTCCCCTACGCTATCCAACGTTTTCCCTACTGTTGCACTCTCTGTAGTGGGAATAGTAATTTTTACCCCTACACTATCCAACGCTTTCCCTACTGTTGCACTCTCTGGAGTTGGAATAGTAATTTTTACCCCTACGCTATCCAATCTTTTCCCTACTGTTGCACTCTCTGGAGTTGGATTAGTAATTTTTACCCCTACGCTATACAATGTTTTCCCTACTGTTGCACTCTCTGGAGTTGGATTAGTAATTTTTACCCCTATGCTATCCAATGTTTTCCCTACTGTTGCACTCTCTGGAGTTGGAATAGTAATTTTTACCTCTATGCTTATACAACGGTTTCTCTACTATTGTGCTCTCTGGAGTGGGAATGGTAATTTTAAGTTCTATGCTATCCATCATTTTTATTAATGTATTTTTTTAATTATGGATTTTGAATAGTATTTTTATTTATTTAGTTATTTATTTTTTTTGTATAAATTTAGATAATGTAGTATATAATTAATTTTAAAAGTATTAAAGATATATTTAATTTTTTTAATTCATTAAACATAATTCTTTACGTTTTATTTATGTTTATGTTTTATGTTTGTAAATGTATTTGTAATTTATAATCTTTTTTATTAATTTATAAATTATTAAAATAATTATTACAACTTATTGTTAAGTGCGTATATATTATATATTTTCTGTATGTTTAATTAATGTATTATTATTATATATGTATTATTTATTAATTTTAAACATTATTAGATATTTTTAACTATGTTTATTTCATTTATTAGTGACATTTACTTTATTTTACATTTATATTTTTACAGAAAAAAACGATACTTTTAACATCGATATTTTTAACATCTATTTTTTTTTCGATATTTTTGTACTTACCATTTTGTGGAAGTATGTCGATATTCTGCACCGATATTCCTGTAGGACGATATTTTCAACGTCGATATTTTGTCAGTGATTCAGGTAGATAATAGCAGACTAATTGTTGTAGTTGTAGTACTGATTATTTTGCTTCTTGTAGGATTATATCCATCTACATCTAATTCAGTAGCGATTAAGGGCCATATGTACAAAATGTATGTTTTACAATTTGCAAATAGCGAAATTGTCAAAATCGGTATTAGGGAATTGCAAAATGAGATGTATGTAACAGTGGATTGCTCAAATAGCGATTTGTACAGATTCACATTCACAAATAGAAAACCACTATTTAGGAAGTAGAAAAATTGCGATTTCCTACTAAGAAATCACAAATTAGAAAAAGTCGCAGTTTGGATGCAGAATGATAATGGCAGACCAGGAAGCTTACAAATACAGGGTCTGGCCACAACCCTGAAGCCTAGCAAGGTGCTGAAAGGAAGGAATGCTCCTGGATCACTACCTGAAGTGTTTTTTGACAATTCCTGTACAACACCATGTATAAGGAAGATGGAGTCAATGATTCTGGCAGCAGGAAGAGGAATGTCACATTTCCTAAGAAGGAGTTTGAGATTCTAGCAGATGAATGTGTGGAACACATGAACCTGCACTTTGGAAAGGCATCATTTATTGTTCCAGAAGACCAAATTATTGAACAGCATCCTGGAGAAGGAGAGCTCCCTTTGTTTGACCCGGTGGACCATGCCTGAGATAAGGAAACACTGGTATGATCAGAGATCCAGCACAAAAGAGAAGGTGGCCAGCAGGATGACTGAGGGTCGTGGCACAGGAGGTGAACCCTTCAAACACCCCCTCCCACTCCCATGGTGACACTCATTAAGGGGACACTAGAAACAGAAAGCGCGGTGGAAGTGTCAGGCACTGTCACCTCCAATCCTGCAGACACAAGCCTTGGTGAGTCCACTCTCCTTTACTTACTTAACATAACATAATGTTTGCAATTCCCCAAATAAAACATCACAGCATAAGTAACTCCATTGTGATGCTTGCCATACCTTGGCAATGCATAATGGGAGTTGTAGTATACCAAAGTTGCATGCTGTACTATGCGCTGATTAAAACACCACACACATATATGTACATCACAAACATGTCACAAACATATAATGCACAGTTACAACATTGTAGTGAACAGACATTAACCATTTATTTACACTAACTATATGCATGCATTTCCACAGATCGCACCCAGGACATGTCAGAAACTATCGAGCCTAAAGAAGCTACTGACACACATGTAGAAATGGAGGCCAGCACATTGCCAAATCCTATGCCCACCACTCCAACTGCTAGGAGAGCAACCATTTTACCACTACCAGACTTTGTGGATGGTGATGAGGGACAATCCCAAAACAGGGACATAACAACCTCTGTGGGCAGGACACACAAACAGCGTAGACGCCAACCAGCAACAGTTCACAATGAGAATGTGTCATACTACATGGCAGAGAGTTCTCCTGTGTTTGATGACCTGGAGAAGTCCATCATTTCTGTACAGCGCCGGCAAATCAAACAAATCAGCACTGTCAAAAAGGCATCTGCTAAGAATCTCAAGCTCAATTCAGTAATTGCAGAAAGGGCAAGGCCAGTGGATTGCTGCCATGGAGAAGGAGCACCATGTGCAGAGACAGAGGAACAGGCTGTACCTAGCATGCTTTGATGCCTTTTCTGGTTCCATAAAAAGATTGGCAGAGTCCACAACAACACTAGCAAGGAGAACTGTAACCATAAAAACTGACATTGGGCTCTTCTGCCAGGATTTTGCAGATAGGCTAGTTCAAAAGACCACAGCCCTTGAAAATCTATAGACCCACAACCTTTGTGTCCCCAACATTCTACCCCCACCTGAGAAGTGAAGAGGGCTCTTGCCTCAGTGGCACATTTTTATTTATTTATGTATTCAGTGTTTTGTATAGCGCAAACAAGACCCAGAGTTGGGTATCAGAGAGCTTTACATTTCCATTACATTGTAATTTTAAATAGTCAAATTGAGGCCTATTAACAGTTGCCAGGCATCTCAATACATTTAAACCAGGAAACATTTGTACATTCAATAATATAGTTAGAAAGTAAATTGTTTTTTAAATTATAATACCCTCGTACTTGTCCTGAATATTCACAGTGATGACATTTAGATGTAGCTGTCCCCAAAAGGCTATCTCAGTACGAATTAGGACTAGAGCATTGGGCATAGCTATTGAAGGCAGAGCTAAAACCAAGTGTCTGATAACGGATGAACGGACAGAGATTATTACTCAGCAGGATAGAGTTGGTTGAGTGATTGTCTATTGGAACTTATAGAACAATGGTGTAAAGGGGCTGCTGAGGATTAAGGGAGGAATTCGCTCATTAGAAAGGACACAGCTTCCTTTTTGAATATTGAGGTAGACGATATTTTTTTGATGCTCGGTTGGAGCAAGTTCACTATTCTTGGTGCAGCTCCAGAGAAAGCTCTATTATATGTTTTTTTATTATGGTAGAAGGAAGGTTTCAGAAGAAGATTACCTGAGCTCCCAGAGAGTCTGCTTCCTCCAGAAATCGTAATTTTTTGTGCTAGGAACAGTGGAGTTTTGTAGTGTATCACTGTATGTGTGATACAGGCCATCTTTAGTTGGAGTTTTACTTCATATGGCAGCCATTTCAGCGCTTTCAGATGTGGTATGATCACATTTTGTAGATCCTGTTATGAGTCTTGAGGCTGCATTAAGACAAGCTTTTAGCGGGGCTGTTGAGATCTTGGGTAGTCCTGATAAAGTTGTACATCCGTATTCAATTCTCGGGATGACTAATTTTTAGCCACCTTGTTGATGTGTGATTACACATTTAGGTTCTTATGCAGAGTAATTCCTAGCGACTTCATCACCGTGGAGTTTTTTGGGTGGAGATTAAAAGGAATTTCGTTTTTTGAGAGTTTAGCATAAGATAATTTGTATGTTAGCCATTAAAGGGACTTCTTTAATGCTTGGTTCATCGTCTTGATATCCTCTAGGGATGTAATCTTAATATAAAGCTGTGTGTCATCCACGTATATGTGGAAAGAGATGTTCGCCTGCTGTAATATTTTGGTTAATGGTTCAACATAGAGATTAACTAGTGATGGGGATAGTGTTGAGCCTTGTGGTTCTCCTAATAGATTAGGGGATGTTGAAGATAGATTTTCATTCACCAGAAATCTTTGCATTCTGTTCTTTAAGAAGGATTTAAACCATTCTAGAACAGTTACCGTTACACCCATCCTGTTCTCAAGTCACTCAAGTAGTTTGCCATGGTTAACTGAATCAAATGCGGATGAGAGTTCAAGCTGCGCAAGCAGACATGTTACATAACGGTCTAATGCGAGTAGGGTGTTATCCACTATATGTAAAATTGCTGTTTCTGTACTGTGCCCAGGTCTAAATCCTGATTGGCAGACGTCTAATAGCTTGAATTCCATAATGTGTTGATTCATTTGTTGTTGAACACAGTTTTTCATTACTTTGGCTAGCATGGGAACGTTGGCTATCGGTTAGAAATTGTTTGGGTCTGAAGGGTTTTCTGTTGCTTTTTTTAGTATGGGGATGACTTGGCTGGTTTTTAGGCTATCCCGGATGGATCCTGTGAAAGTAATGCATTGATAATCTTGGTCCAAATTGGGATGACAGTATGGTTGATAGACGACAAGCATTTTGATGGGAGAGGATGGTTGTAGTGGTTGTTGGGTTTTATAGTCAATAGCTTGGTGGTAATATCTCTGTGGTCATATAGTTTGAAGGTACACCACTGAGCTTTATTTTTGGGCATTGACAGAGCTGGTTGTGTTGGACAGTTGGCTGGAGAGTTTTTAGGGGTTGTTGGGTTGTCAACTGCAGTCCTGAGCTCACTCTCTGGGAAAAACAGCTTTAGTAGTAAAAATAGGAAGATCATTTTTCACTGCTTAAAAGTGATTCTGATGTCAAGAGAGTGGATTTGGCCATTTTGTTTGATTGTTGTTTTAATATTTTGAAAAGTTTCCTTGGTTTGTTTTTCGGCGTTGTCAAGTTCTGATCTAAAGAAGTCTGTTTTTGATTTTAGAATACTTTTGATGTAGGAGTTTCTGGACTTTCTTAGCAGTTTTGTGTTAGGGGATGAAGGATGTTGTCTCCATTGCTGTTCAGTTAATCTCACTTTACAACTTCCTTCATTGAAAGATCCATTGCATTTGTCTGGTATTCTTTTAGGTGCTGGCGCAGCTATGTAGTCGATCTGTTTAGTCATTGTGGAGTTGTAGTGTTCTGTAAGTTCATTGACATCAACCATAATATTAGGAGGAAGAAGGTCTTTCTCGCAACAAGCTTCTAGCATCTTCAACTTTAGGTTTATAGTGTCACAAAACCATTATCTGGGTTTGATTGATTGTTAATTTGGTTTCTTTTTGTGGGGGGTATTTGGAAGGTGATAATATGGTGGTCTGACCAATCGCAGGGGTCAATCAAGATTGTTTTAACCACTTTTTCCTTGGATATGATCCAGTCTACTGTTGCACCTTTAGTGTGGGTCGGTAGGTTCATGCTTGGACTAGGGATTGACCTGCTAAGAAATCTTCAACAGCATTGGCCTGATTATCAGGGGGGTCTTCCCAATGAAGATTGAAGTCCCCTAGGAATATATCATTGTAGTGAGGGGCAGAGTTTGTTGTAATGATTTCCAATAGTCGGTCAATGAGCAAGGCCTTTTTACCTGGGGGATGGTAAAATACATGTAATTTGCAGAGTTGATTATCTGTAGATCACATGATTCAAGAGGGTCGGAGTGAAGTATCATGATAGAGATGTCGGATCAATGGATACAGGCAATGCCTCCGCCCATTTTGTGTGGTCTGTCTAGTTTCACAATGTTGTAGTGTGGAGGAGCAAGAAGGTCTAAACATGGGAAGAAGATTCAGTAAGCCACAATTTCGTCAGGATGGTTACATCAATTTTTCGGCTCAAGATGATGTCAGCGATGTCAGAGGTGTGTTTCATTGCTGAGCGGCAGTTAAGTAGTAGGAAGGAGATTAGTTTCAGTGACTTATCCAGATTTATGTCAGGTTTTTTAGGGGTTAAAGTTACTCTTTTTTTAGGTTATTTGGGTTAATCGTTCTGTTATTATGTTCATCCACAATGGGGGGGGACTGGGAGTCGACTCGTAAAATAGCAATAGGAATTGCGTTTCAGAGTATGACAAGAATCTATGGTGTTTGTATGTTCAGTATTGTCAATTGGACAGAGGCAGGCGAATAGTATTTCGCTTGCTGTGGGCTGAAAGTATTGATTTTTGAAAATGGTTGATTGATTTTTGAATGATAACTTTCTGAGAGGTGTAAAATATTCTTAATTTCTAAGATGGTGTTTTGCAAGTTCAGATAAATCCTGTCCGTTTGAGTTCTGAGTGTTTCGAGCTCTACTGGGAACGAGGGAGATGGTTGGAGTGGAGTGCAAGGAGGTCTGGGGAAATGTTTCCTAGATTATTTGACATCTGTGTGAGTGTGGCTGGTAAAAGTTCCATCAGACATTTTTAGTTCCTTCAGGGAGGTTGACCTGGGATTATTATAGAGATTACGTTTTAAGCTTCGTTTGTCCTGGGCAGTGTAATATGGATCCGAAGGGAAGGCCGTTTTTGTGATTGTAGTGTTAGTGGTCCGTGACGTGAGGTATAGCTGAGTGTATAACTTTTTTCCTGTTTGCTTTCAGGAGCTTGTTACTGTGTGACTCATTTGGGATAATTAGACAATTAAGTGGAGTAGAGCAGGACCTTGAGATGGGACTTGGAGCAGTGAAGCGAATAGATCTGAGTGTGGTGAGTAGCTGTCACTTGTTTTGGAGATTTGAGCAGTAGGCATAGTCTGCTGCGACTCCTGAGAGATTATAGATTCTATCATGCCAGAGTGACACTTGAGTTGAGTGTCAGTTTGCAAGCTATCGCCTTGATGGTGTGAAGGATAGGAGTTGTACTCAATATCTTTTAGCATGGCAAAACAGTTGTCAAATAATTCAAAATCCTTATTTGTGCTTGGATAAGAACTGTGCCATTTTTGTAGGAAGTTATATGCAGATATGCTCCAAGATGTTGGGAGGGTGCTATCAGTAACTTGGTGTCATACCGAATGTTTTTCCTTTTCTGAATGTTTAGCCACTTAGTAAAGGAAGTGCGCCATCTTGCCATTTGTCTGGTGAAAAATATTAGGTCATTGATGATTATGCCATTTTTTATGCTGAAAGAAGTGTCTAAGAAAAGTGTATCTGGGTTTTTGTCTGAGCAGGATGTGTTTTAAGGTTTTCGCTGCATTTTTAGAGAGATTAGAGGGGTAAAGAATAGTGTAGGGGTTACTTCCTGTCGGTTTATTATCCACTCCTGTCATGATTGTTGAAAAGAGTTAAAATCTGTAGCTATTCTATCCTTAACTTCTTTAGAAATCAAGACATGAGGAAGCAGAGCAATTAAAAGGGCGTGGGTAGCTATAGTGGTAGTCAGGGAAGAAGATAGCTTCATACAGAGACCTGGTGAAATGCTTAAAAATTATCAGATTGGGTCAGATGCATCAGATCAATTTGGAGTCATTCCAACATAGCTGCCTCTTTGTAGGCAGAAAACAAAGGAAATCCTTTTTTTTATTTCCCATCCCTAGGGTGTTTTCCACTCTATTTCTTTTGCCAGAGTTAGCTCAGTTCTCAGTCATTTTGATCTTAATGCAGCTCAAGAGGAAAGCAAGGGGGAAAATGGCTGGGGCAGTAAAACCTTGACCAAACTTGAAGGCGATTTCTCTAAAAGTGTCAACTGCAATCGCCTCCCCTCCTCCATCAGAAAAAAACAAGCAGCGGTACCAGTCTCTTATCCATTGGCACACTGCTCCCTTTTGCTAGGCAGGGGGTGATTGCTGCGGTGAAAAACCAAGGACCTTCCTAGTCCTGAAAACCCCTGCCACCGAAGGAGGGAGGAGAGCAGCCCTCTCTGCGCTCCAAACATAGAGTGTCGAACAGTCTCACCACTCCGACGCTGCAGTCAGGGTCGTCAGACTTCTCTCTATTGGTCCCCACTGCAGTCAGCCTCCCATCAAGGAAACCGCGGCAGCTACGCTGCAGCAGAATAGCTGCTAAGCCTTCACTTGCTCTCCCCCACCAAGCTGGCTCAGGGGAGGCCATTGATGACACTGAATGTGTTGTGTCATCCCTCATGAAGGGAGAGGGGGGTGGTGATGCAGCGATGCCCCAGCCCTTCAAGCCAGGGCGAGAACCTCAAATGAAATTCAGGTCCGTACCTGGACCAAGTTTTGACAGGCACTCCAGCCAGCCGATCTCTCACCTATCGACAGTGCCACCTGGGCAGCACTCGCAGCAAAGGCCCTGCCTCCCTTTGAACCGCAGTTGCCACCACCAATCCAGGGATGCAGCAAAGACCATCGACCTGCCGGAGCACCTCTCCCGTCTCTTCTTGAAGCGTCCTGATCATTGGCGGTGAGTCCACATCTATGTAGGAGGCATACGGTACCAGGCACACACAACAAAACCCTTCTGGGTCTGACATGCCCACACTTCCTCAGGCCAGTGTTGCTGACAAGGCACCCAACCCAAGAGGCCGGAAGAAGTAAATCCACTAAACACTCAGGGGCATATGTTCAAGCCCCTATCGCCACCACAACATCACCTATAGTGACGTTGTGGTGGCGATAGGGGCTGAGTCTTATGTACAAGGCAGCGACAAGCCACTTAACGTGGCTTAACGCTGCCTTATACATAAGGCCTCCTTTCACGCTATGGTTAGCATGAAAGGGGTAGGCAGTGGGTGATGCAGTGGATGTTCCACCGCAACACCCATTCATTTTGACTCTTCCCCCAATGTACAAGGGTGGCGTACATAGGAGGCCACTCCAAAATTAAAACCAGGCAAAAAACACATAAACAATCCTCCCCTGCCCACATTCTTGCAAATATGATGCAGCTTTGCGTTTCAGAAGTTAGACGCGTTAAGCCAGGATGGCTACGCCTCTCTCCTCCACTTCCTTGTACATATCCCTCTCAGAGTCAGGAGTCTACTGATTTTTTGTTTGCAATTACATATTTTGTTGCTAAGTTGACACAAAGTTACATCTGCAATATATACTGTTGATTTAGAAGAGATACATTATTGTCACACCCTTAATAAAATGTGATCTTTCAGTTAGGCAACATGCATTACCATCATGTGTGAAGTCCATTTCCTAGATGTGTAGTGTAGTTCCTTTATTCCCAATAGGCTCTGCGCATTGGAATAATATATACTATAGTTTAGACGTAGGACTGAGGTCGACTAGGTCTCTATTGAATATATTAGACTTAATTGTGAGTGCCAGCTAGCTCAGAGGTCACTAGAAACTTTCTCGAATTCACAAGAAGGGATTAGTTTCTGACAACCGCATAAACATGACAACTTTGTTTCCCAAGAATAAGAAACGTATCTCTAGAGTAGCGGAAACAATAGATAGTTATTTCACTCAGTCAATTGTGCATGCTTCATATCACCAGAGGTGAAGAGAAATAAAGAGACGGACGTTTTCAATAAAAAGTATTTATTGAACAGTCTTCTGTCTCATGCAGGAGAAATGAACTGCTACAATCGTAATGCTGGTTGCAAAGTACAATGCGTACAGTACGAAGAGTATTATAAAATAATACTGTAAAAGCATGATATGGTTTCTAAGCCATAAAATATAACATAGAATACATGCATTAATAAATAATTACTAAAAGTACTCAACTGGTGCTTCTAAAATACGCCTACACCGGTGTACCTAACCTAAGTCTAGTACAAGGGAAGAAGTAAGTGAGGTGTAGCTTAAGTTTAGTATTCTTTGCCAAGAATCTCTCCAAGAATTCTCTAAGGGTCTAATCAGCTCCGTACCTTGGTTTTAGAATGAAGGAGGTCTTGTACATCTCACTCAGAACTCGATTTCCCAGCAACCCGCAAGGGCAGCCTGGAAACACTGGAGCTGGATTTCTCAGCAGGAGAAAAGACAGCGTCTCTCAGTGCCTCTGCTGGAGGAGCTGGCTTCCTTTGGCACTTGCTGCTGCGAGCTGTGCCGTGTAGGTAGATAGTCGAACTGCTCCTAACAACTGTGTGTTTGCCTGGGCAAGTGTGGGCATATTTATACCTTGAAGGTACCGAAATTGACGTAAGGTTGGGCATAATAACGTCATCAAAGACTAAGTTCTTTGAAAACTCCATGATTTCTTGGATAAATTAATATTCAAGCAAGGGGAAGTCCCTGACTGCTGAAGGCGGGTTTTTCCAAGAAATCGGTGTGGATTTTTGGAACTAGTGGAAGTACCATGCCGTATTTGGACTGCATTGGGCTAAGTCTAAATATGGTTATGATTTCTATGCCTATATAAGGATAGGGTGATTTATACCTATATATGGGCATGAATCGGGAAAATGACACTAGGGTCCTAAACAGATGTTGTAATCATTCCTACCTCAACAATAGTTTTTTTTTTTCAATGATAGAGTGCACTGTCCTGTGTGCCCTGTTGTGCTGCATTTCACTTCTTGTCCTTGGAATCAGGTATGGTGTGAGTATCCAGAGACACAAGGCATCAGCACGAATATGACTCATTACAATGTGAGTCATCTCAACGCATGCCATAACGACACGGTCGTTACAACGACCGCGTTGTTACCACGCAAAGCCATTACTACACAAGCGCGAGCACCACCCACCACAATGTTATAAATGCAGGATGCGGCCGCCATTGTGGTCACGAGTCCCGGTAGGATGGTGGGCGGACTAAGTCCGCCCGCCATCATAATGACCCCCTTAATGTTCAACTCTTAGTCAGTGCCACTGCTAAAGTGAATGATAAAACCATTTATGACTAGCGTCAGGCTCAACAATAAAGTCCAAGTTGTCCTGCCAACACCGCATGACCTGGCAATCATTTAGTGTAACATGTTATCTTTTCAATTAACCGCATTGGTGCTTTAATATGAACTTTACTAGGCTTCCTGTGCTTTCCCTATTTTAGTTTTAGTTTTCTAGATTTGAGGATAAGCTGCTGGGCCTGAAAAGTTTTTGGTCTGACTAGAGATAACTCTCCAAGTAAACAAAAAAAGAGAGGTCGAATCAGTCTCAGAACTGCCACAAAAAATGGAGCGAGATAAGGATCACACACTCACTTTGGGTGGATAGGAAGGCCCTCACACACCGACCTAGTCAGTGTCATGCTTCATCACTGGGCCCCACCAAAGAGGCCGAGTGCCCCTTTGGTGTGCTGCGACGCCAGAAAGACTGCGGAGCTGGTTGTGTGAAGAGGGACGTGTTGTGAGGGTGAAAATAAAATTAAAAGTGTCTAAAGGGTATCAGTAAAAAGTTTAATGGGTGATCCCTAGAACACGGATACAGAGTATTATGTGTCTGAATTTATATGCCAAGGTCAAGGATTGGTTAAATTCAGAGGAAATACATTAAGTCAGTCAACATGTTTCTGCCATATGGGTGGTATAAATTTACCAAGGCATTCATCAGGACTAGACCCCGGTGGTATGGACTCTCTAATCGTCCACCCAAACCTGGGGGCGTGAAAGTGAAAATTATAAAAAAGGTGAAAAAAGTGCTTTAGAAAAAAGGAAGAGCTGGTTGCTCATTCCAAAATGCTCCAAAATCAGGAGTATCTCAGCACCTGTGGAGTGAAGTACACATACAAACACAAACAAACATAAACATAACCGATTAATATATGCCATTGCGTTTGGTCGTAGTGCTCCTTAGTTTGTGGCATAAGTTGTGTTCCCAAAGTAGACACTAGTTTTAACACCATCCACGTAACCCTATGGGGATGATATCGGTAACTCTGGGAAGTGAAGTGATAAGGGTGTCTTTAAAAACTCAATTGGTGAAAGGAAGGGTTAAAAACATAGTATATGCACTCCTTATGAAGGGATCAATGGACCAAAGGTCTGTGACCCCCTAAGATGGTAATTTAGATTGATATCTCACTTTAAAAACTGGCGCTACTTGCACCATGGGTCTCGGGAGGGGGGTTGGAGCGTGCCTGGCACATCCTGCAAAGGAAAGAGGTTAGCTGTTAGATCCCCGTTATACGGGTGGCACTTAGCTTTGTTATGTGGAAGAACGGCGATCTTGTGGTCCGAGTGCACTCACGCCCTCAACGCTCTCAGCCCGCTAGAAACCTGTGTTCAGCTTTAGAACCGGACCCCGACGATGGGGAGCGGGGCCGGTGTTTGAGTATTAAAGCATTCGGGCTGCACGTCGCGTTCTTCTGGGTGGGCGTGTCGTTCTACCGGGTGGGCGTGTCTAGCCCGAATGAGGCTTGAGACGCGCCCGCCCAGTGTGGAGGGGGCGCGGCTTTGCACCAACTCGAGGCTTGGTTGCGGAATCAAAATAGAAAGCCTCACCGGCCTCTGAGCCAATTTAAAGCTTGGATTAATGGTCATTTGTGACCAAATATACAAGTTAAAGTCTTTCTGTGGTAACGGAAAATCGAATACCTTTACTATTATGCAGACAGTGCATGGGAGTACTCGGATGCACTATGGTGATTAGGATGGTATACAAAAATGTTACTGTATTTATGGTGAAGGAATAAGTTAGCCTGTTGACTAATGGAATTCAATACAGGGCAGCTGGTTACCTTCTAGGTTAATACAGAGAGTTGCAAGGTGCCTAGGAATGGATATTACTGATAGAGGGCACAGAGAGGTACCGGTCCAAATGGCATAAATCCAAATGGCCTTATCATTATAGAGATGGATAATTCATATTGTCTTATGGGTACCCAGATATCCTGCTCAAGATAGCACAGTATTCCACGGGATGTCATCGTTGAGGCCGTTGGTATTAGTGCCTAAACGATACACCCAATGCTGCTCTTTTTCAAAGAGTCTACTAGTAATATTTGTTGTGCCATTGATTGCTTCGATAACAGTCCATCTCATATCATTATGTGTATGGTTCTTGTCTAGGAAATGGCGGCTCAGCTTAGTTGTTACTTTCTTGCACCTGACATTGCTCCGATGTTCGCAGATGCGTTGTTTGACCCTGCGTGTGGTCATGCCAATATAGCGAATCTGGCAGGGGCAGGTAATTAGATACGCTACATTCATTGAGTTGCAGTTTGTGTGTTCTCTCTGTGTCCAAACCTTTCCTGCTTCCAGCGATAGAGTTTTTGTTGCTTCAGTCAGATGGCAGACACTACAGTCAGAGCAGGGGTAGTGCCCGGTGATTCTTGGTAAACCCCATGCTGCAGTTATTGTGGGCAAAGTGTCAGGAGGCTTTTCTTTTGGCCTGGTGTGGACCAGGGCATCCTTCAGACTCCGTCCTTTTTTGAAAGAGAAGAGCGGTTTCTCCCAGTTCTCTTTGCAGGATGTTATAATATTCCAATGTTTATTGATAGTTTTCTTCATTAAGTTCGACAGACTGTTATATGTGGTTACACATGTGAGTGGTATTGAGTCAGGGTTATTGACCTTTTCTTCCAAGAGTGCATCTCTTGGCTGGTTTCTGGCTCTTTTGAAACCCTTGTTCAAGATAGGCGCTGGGTAACCTCTGTCTCCGAGTTTTTCTGTGAGACAGGAAGACTGTTCTTTGAAATCAGAAAGGGTGCTGCAATTTCTCCTTAGTCTGAGATATTGTCCGTAGGGGAGATTTTCTTTGAGTGGGCGCGGATGAAAACTGCTGAATTCAAGGAGGTTGTTTTTAGATGTGGGCTTATGGTGGGTCTTGGTTGTAAACCCAGTTCCATTAACAGAGATAACCACATCGAGGAAGACGATGTCAGTTTTGCTTGTGGTATTGGTGAATCTCAGGTTGTGGTCTAGAGTGTTGATCCAAACCAAAAAGGTTTCAAGCTCTCTGTCACTACCTGTCCAAAGGAGTAGAATGTCATCTATATAACGCTTCCATAAAAGCGTAGACGATGAGAAGGCCGCAGTTGGTGGCAGAATGTATTTGGCCTCAAAATCTGCGACATACAACCCGGCCACACTAGGAGCAAAAGTACTGCCCATTGAAGTTCCTGAGCACTGTAGGAATAGTTTGTCTTTAAATGAGAAGAAATTCTCTTTTAGGGCTAAAGTGGCACACTCAATGATAAAGGCCTTGGGTGTCTGGTAATCCCATTCAACGGAGTCTAGTGATTTCCCCAGGACTTCAATGGTGTCGTCCTGTGGGATGCTCGTGTAGAGGCTTTCTACATCGAGGGTCACTAGAGTGACTGAGTTTTCAGTGAATGTGACCTCTGTTAGTAGTTTGAGTAGGCTCTTGGTATCTTTGAGGTAAGTGGGAGTTGATTGTACTATTGGTTTTAGGAAATAGTCACAAAACTGTGACAAAGGTTCCAAGAGAGAGCCAATCCCTGACACGATGGGACGTCCGGGAGGTGGCAACCGGTTTTTGTGCATCTTGGGCAATGTATAGAAGTATGGTATGACGTTGCCAGTATTGTTCAGGAAGTCTGCTTCGTTTTTGGACAGGTGACCACATTCCTCTGCATGTCTCACCAAGGTCGTGATCTTGTTGGTAAGGTCTGCTGTAGGGTCTGTAGTGAGTGGGGTATAGTTTCTGATATCCCCAAGCAGGTCATTGCAAGTCTTCTCGTAGTCTCTAGTATTTTGAATAACTATCCCTCCACCTTTGTCAGCCGGCTTTATGGTTATTGAAGTGTCTGACTGCAGCATTTGTAGCGCTTGGTATTCAGCAGTGCTGAAATTTCCAAAAGTTTTGGGGTTATGGCACGTTTCCAAGTCTTTGAAAACGGCCTGCTCAAAGGCGGCGATGGCCGCAGGGACAGTGTGCGGGGGAGGGTTGAAGGTGGAACTCGGTCTTAACCCTGTGTCACCTTTCCTGGTTGCTTCATTAGGGTCTGTTTTACCTTCAAAAAATGCCTTTAATTTTAGTTTTCGAAAGAAACCGGCAAGTTCGCAGTGTAACTTGAATTTGTCCGGTCTTGCTGTTGGGACAAAGCCTAAGCCCTTTTCGAGCACTTGAATTTCGGTGGGAGTTAGTATCCTCTCAGATAAATTCGTCACCAGGCTCAGATTCCGCTCGTTCCCGGTTGTTGGTTGCTGTGGGTGTGGCTCGCTACCGGGTCTTCCTCTTCCCAGGACACTCTGTTGTTGCCTCTTCTTTTGCCTCGGCCCCTCCGGCCACTCTCTAAAAAAGGCTGTCTGTACTGATTCTGGAAATTTGTGGGAGGCATAAAGCCCGGGTTCCAACCCATAAAGGGGAATTGTGGTTGTTGAAAGGCATAAGGGTGCGGGCCCATCCCCATTTGTGGTGGATACCATTGTTGATGGTGGCCCTGGTTTCCTTGTCTGCCCCTGTTGTTCCTGTTGCCACGGTTCCCTCTTTTCTTTGTTTGTCTGAATGAGCTGTTGCTTGACCCACTGCTATTGGAGGAGTCATCATCCGAATAGTCGGATTTGCTATCATTGAGTGCTGGGGGGGTAAAGGTTGCCGCAGAGTATGGGTACACCTTTTCAAAGTCAAACTTTTTTTGGTCTTTTTGGAGTTTGGTTGCTTTTGACTGCATCAGGTTGTCTTTATACTCATTGAGCTCCTTATTTATTTCGTCCAACCGTTTTTTGAACCCCGTGATTGTCGCCTTGAAATGGGACTCAGTCTCTCTAATTTCCACCATTAGTGCTTCGGAGAGTCTGAGTGCTGTTTTTATTATTAAGACCAGCCAGTCACGCGTACAATGCCATGCGATCATGGCCCAGTCTTTTCTAAAGGTTGCATCGTTAAGAAAGATGCGGGGGGCATTCATAACCAGCAAACCTCTTGGTGCTGTATTGGAGACAAGATACTGCTTGAGGATAGTGCCATGAAGGATGGTACGTATGTGCTCTCTTTTTTTCTCAGTAAGGTTTTCCCACTCTGTAGTGTTTGCTATTGCTTGCGATATATGTGGATCTGCAAATAATGTGGGATCGGACATCAGTTCCTCGATTTCAGTTTCAGAATATGTCAAGCCCAAGTTAGCCATGGTGAGACAGCAAGATAAGGAGATATGAGTGCGTTTGATAAAACAGGCAATGATAATTAGGGTATTATCTTGCTTGGAATAAAAACAGGCTCTCACAGCTGTGCGCTGCTTAGATACAAAACAACAATGGGAGAGGTAGGGAGCATCAAGGACACTCTCTCAGTCCCCAGTTAGATGCAAGTAAACAAAAAAAGAGAGGTCGAATCAGTCTCAGAACTGCCACAAAAAATGGAGCGAGATAAGGATCACACACTCACTTTGGGTGGATAGGAAGGCCCTCACACACCGACCTAGTCAGTGTCATGCTTCATCACTGGGCCCCACCAAAGAGGCCGAGTGCCCCTTTGGTGTGCTGCGACGCCAGAAAGACTGCGGAGCTGGTTGTGTGAAGAGGGACGTGTTGTGAGGGTGAAAATAAAATTAAAAGTGTCTAAAGGGTATCAGTAAAAAGTTTAATGGGTGATCCCTAGGACACGGATACAGAGTATTATGTGTCTGAATTTATATGCCAAGGTCAAGGATTGGTTAAATTCAGAGGATTACTACACAAGCGCGAGCACCACCCACCACAATGTTTTAAATGCAGGATGCGGCCGCCATTGTGGTCCCGAGTCCCGGTAGGATGGCGGGCGGACTAAGTCCGCCCGCCATCATAATGACCCCCTTAATGTTCAACTCTTAGTCAGTGCCACTGCTAAAGTGAATGATAAAACCATTTATGACTAGCGTCAGGCTCAACAATAAAGTCCAAGTTGTCCTTCCAACACCGCATGAGCTGGCAATCATTTAGTGTAACATGTTATCTTTTCAATTAACCACATTGGTGCTCTAATATGAACTTTACTAGGCTTCCTGTGCTTTCCCTATTTTAGTTTTAGTTTTCTAGATTTGAGGATAAGCTGCTGGGCCTGAAAGGTTTTTGGTCTGACTAGAGATAACTCTCCCCTGCTCAGGGCAAATGCTTTGATGAGAAACTTTGCAGCTCAGTGAAAAGCATTCGGTTTGGTCTTTCCTTTATTTATTGTATTGTGTGTTTCTAAGCGGTGGGATTTGACTTAGCGCTGTGTGAACCGCCTCAACAAAAATACCATTCTGTATTCAATGAAGAGGCGATTTTACTGGAGATGGGATATGGGGAGATGGTATCAATAGTGCAAAAGGTACAGTGACAACAAGGACCAAGGCAGTGAGGTGCCATATCAACCCAGTTACAGAGTATTTTTGACTACTAAGGATGACTGCCAATTTCCATACTTGCTTTAGGACTGACTGTGATTTTGTTACATCACTGCATGGTCAGATTTATGACGGGCTAACAATCTCATGAATACAGGGGTTTGGATGGAAATCAGGCTTTAGATTCATGGTTCTGGCTCAGCAACTCATAACTCCTGGGTTGACTTTATGTTCCTCTGTGTCTGGGATTATATAAATCAGAACATGGTGTCAGCTTTGCTGAAAACTGAACAGGACCAGACAAAACACCCTAAAAAAACATTCATAAATTAAAGTGTTGAAATGTATAATTTGGCAATCTAGCAGTCTTGTGAATCTTTAAAGGTCATTGAAAAACTATCGGTCAACAAAGGGGAAAGGAAGAACTAGAATGATCACTCCTTTCCTATTTGGATTTTTTCTCAATCCCATTTAAGCATCAGGTGTCATAGTAGACATTTCATGAAACTCCCTAACCGGTACCCTGACTGCTGCTTCTTGTGTCCTCTCCTATATCTTGGGTCTGGTTGATTAAAATAAACTGAATAGCGTATCATTGATACTAGCCACTTTTTACCTATTTAATGCCCCCCCTTCCACACATTTTTTGTGGCACTCTGTCATGTGTAAATGGATATTTGTTTTTTGTGTGTTTATACATCAGATGGCTATGTAAGTGAATGGTTGTGTCTGTTCACACTGTGTTTGATCCAGTCTGCTGTGTTTGTCAGTTAGATCGTTATTGGATATGTGTGTGTCTGTGAGTGTGTGTGTGTGTGTGTATGCGTGTGTGCATGTGTGTGTGTGTTTCAGATGAGATTGGGATCATGCCTGGTGAATGGTGGTTGGTAAGTAACATGGGTGTGGTGAGAGCAAAGGGTGGAATGTGTGGTGGTTAGGGTGTGTAGGAGGAGCCTAGGCAGATTAGGTGGGGGTCAGAGAACAAGAGAATAGGTGTAGGGGGAGAGCAAGGGTAGGTGGTTGCTCCTATGTCTTGCGTTGTGGAAGAAGAGGCGTGGGTAGAGTACATAGAGCAATTATACGCCCCTGGGAGGGGGACTGGAAATGAGGTACCAGGGGATTGGAAAGGCCTAGTAGAGGACCTAAAACAAGAATGCTCAATGATTAATGTCCATAAGATAATAAGGACTCTAAATTTAACAAGAGCTGCCGGCCCAGACAATTTACCAGCCCTGATACTAAACCTAAACCAGACCTGGTGGACGGAATTCTTTGCGAAAATGTTTACCTTAATTTTAGATCAAGGGATTATGCCTCCAAACTGGAAGGGAGCAATAATAAGACCACTACATAAGAAGGGGGATGTATATGCTGCGAAGAATTATAGACTAATAAACCTATTGGATATAGGTGAAAAAATTTTCTCTAAAATAATCCTTGGAAAGCTAAAAGTTTGGGTGGAACATAGGTCTATCGTCCCCGTTGAACAAGGTGGCTTCAAAGAAGGCCACTCGACGATAGATCATTGCTTTGCACTGTGGGCATTGGCTAGGAAATCGATGGAACAAAATGGCAAATTATTTTGCTGTTTCGTCGATTTCCGGGCTGCGTTCGACACGGTGGACCGAAATAGCCTCTGGGAAGTATTAGAAAACTATGGAATGCCACAGGGTATATTAAACATCTTAAAAGATTTACATAGTGGCAATTGGGCCCAGGTCATTAAAGACACAAAGGGCTCATTAACACATAAAATCCCCGTAAGGAATGGTTTGAGACAAGGGTGCGTTTTGGCACCCTTGCTTTTTTCAATTTTCTTGGCAGATCTCCCCGCTGCCCTGGAAGTTGAAAGAAGTGCGAGTCCACGTATGAATTGTAATAAAGTGTCATGCCTTTTATATGCCGATGACCTTGTGATCTTGGATCAAACCGAAATGGGCCTCCAAAGGAAATTAAATGTTTTTAAAGAATATTGTGATAAAAAGTTTTTAACTGTAAATATGGAAAAAACTAAGATCCTATGCTTTGGAAAGAGGGTAAATAATTTTAACTGGTTTTTAGGACAGGAAAAACTAGACGTAGTAGGTGAATACAAATATTTAGGCCTCTGGTTTAATAGCTCACTAAAGTGGAATACCCAAGTGGAGGCACAGACGGCTAAGGCTTATTCCTCGGTCTGTGGTCTGAAAAAATTCAATAAAGATTACGGTGACATGTCACACAGACCGCTTTTAAAGGCATTTGAAGTGATGATCCCCCCACAAGTGCTTTATGGTGCAGAGGTGCTTTACCTGAGTGGTAAAAGAGGGTGGGATCGGGAAGAAGGTAAAATTTTAAAAATGTTGTTGGCCTTACCAAATAGCTCCATGATCCAATCTATCAGAATGGAGGTGGGATTGACATCATGGGATGTAAAGACTCAAACGTCCTTAATAAGATTTTGGAACCGACAGGAGTCTGGTGGTGAAGAGAAGGTATCGATTTGGTGTAGAGAGGAAATTCAAGCGAGCAGCTTACGCTGGGCGCGAGATGTGAAGAAAACTCTCCAGACGGTAGCTGCGCGCTTGAAATTGAGCCTCTCTCCACCATTGTGGAATATAGTCTGCACTAAAAAAATGCTTAGAGACAAAGGGCTTGAATTTTCAAGATCACAAGACCTGGATTATCTGAGGTTAAAAAAATCAGTGAATTGGGTAAGGAATGAATGGGAAAAGGAGGTCCGGTTCCCATATTTGGATTTACTGCCCAATAGATGGCTAAGACACGAAATCTTAAAGGCTCGGGTGGGCCTAAACCCATGGAAGATTGAAAGAAAAATAAGAATGGCCCTGATCCATCCGGACGGAACCTGTAAATGTGGTCTAGGAGTAAGAAATGATATTTTACATATATTGTTTGATTGTACATGGATTTTAGCAATTCGGAAAACCTTTTTACGTCCAATTTTTTTAAAATATCAGGTGACCTCCCGTGCAGATGCCATTGACCTCCTTACAGAAATGTCTTTCTTGGATATTTCAATTGCATTGGGGAAATTTCTGAAAGCAACTAGAGAATATGTAATGGAGGTAGCAAAGGAGGGCGAGAGAGATTAAAAAGTACAGTGTTTCCCAATTTTATGCTATGGTTTTACAAGTGTTGTAAATGTGTAAAATGAATTGTAGTTTTAAAGATCTTTTATCACTATGTGTAATCCATTGTCTATGTATGGTTTATAGACTATTGTCTAAATAAACTTTGTTATCAACTTCAACTTCAGGTGGTTAGACCCCCAGGGACTAAAAAGGGGGACTATGGATGGAGGGGGAGCCTGGGGCACTCACCAATTCTGGGTAGAGAGGAGGAGCTGAGAGGGCCAAATGTGGGCAATCTTACAGAGGTTCCCTTGCTCACAGCTGGGGTGGTTACATAGGATAACAATTATTTTTCGCTTTAAGCGAACTAAACTAGGGTGTCAGTCTATAGCCGTGGTTGCTGCCCGGGCTTGGAATGCCCTTCCCCTCCACCTGCGCTCCATTCAGTGCGTAGGCCAGTTTAAGAAGAGTCTGAAAACTCATTTATTTACCAGTGTGGCATAAGCTGGTCTCTGCTCTGTCTTTCTCTGCCTTTCTCCATCGCGCCAGGATACTCCCAAGTAACAGAGCGCGCTATAAAATGGTTTATACAAAATGGTTTATACAATTATGGTGGGGAACCCAAAAAATATTTTTACTGCAAACCCTAAACTCTCTGATTTGGGGGGGGTGGTCAAATTTGGGGAAGCAGCATCAAAAATGGTTTCGGGTGGATTATGAAGGGTGAAGGGGTGCAGACATTAGGTCTGGGTAATTTTTGGGGGGCTACCCTTAGTTTTTATTGTTCCGCTCCTCCCTTCTGGGGTGCACTCCAAAAGGATAGGGGCAACAGAGGGGGTTAGGGGGTGAGCAGGTTTGCAACTGTTTCTATTACCAACCACAAGGGGCACTATACAATGCTACTGAATTTATGGTATTGAAAGCTACAAAAAGATCATGTGGTGATATTTTAGCACGTGAGGCTGCTCAATAATTTGTTGCCTCCCCTACCCGCTGTGCAGCATGTTATAGGGAAATTGGTACATTTCTATTGAAACAAGACAGTATAAAGTTTCCCACTATGAAATCTGAGAGCACTAACATTTGCTAAATCAAGGGGGGCAGTGGAGCAGATGAATGAGGCAGGGAAAGGGTACCTGTGGCAATTGGTTGGATGGGTAATAGAGAATAATGATATGCATGTAAATATGCAGCAGTGTATGGATTGGTAGTGTCTGTAAAGAGATTTGGCATGCTCTTCAATTTATTTGTCCTACTTACGTTGGGTATGATCCACAGAGGGAAGACCAAGCCTTACTGTTAAGCAGCACATGTATTTATGATTTAAAGTCATGTAGTCTGGGTGTGCTGAGAGTGGCTGTACAGAGCGGTAAGTGCCTGTATACCCGAGCAATGTGCATCCAACCGCTCACATGAGACTGCACAGTGGCAGAAGCAGCTGGGTTACTGACAGAATGTAAACGAGGGCACATATGAAGGGTTTTTGTGGTCACTTGGAGGAATGAAACATGGTTGGTGCAATACCAAAGCATGGGCACCAGAAGGGATCATTTGAGGGGTAATGAGATGGTGGTATCCAGAGGTCAAAAAAGGTATCAGAAGCCCTGAGGTATGGGGATCCTGGTCCCACAGTGAGGGGTGGTTAGAAGTCCCTAGTAAACATTTGTGTCTAACCGTGACCAAGTGTTGTGCAGCCTGGCTCCCTCTGTAACTTTTCCCCAGTATCTTTCTAACCTGTAGATGACTTGAGCAAGCTTCCCAAAGTCTTTCTTGGCCTCATACCCCCAAAGGAGTGCCTAACATTTCTAGCCTTAGGATACTCCCAAAGGGTGCAAAACTGACATGCTGGGAAAAACTTCACTAACCATGCATATTTATGCACCAAACATGACAATTCCTGCCACCTACAAAGTATCATATTGCGCTTCTCAGCTTTGAGGTGGTCTAAGTGTTTTTATTTAAGAGAAGTATTCATTTTTGCTTCCTCTCCCATCTGAGGACTATGAAGCTGCTGTTCCTCTCTAACATGTCCCTTCAAAGAGACAGGTGACACACTCACTCAATCACTCAGCAAACATGTATTCTTTAAAACTTTCATCTTTCTGTTTACCTTCCAAACATTCCCCCTTCACAACAAATGTACGCCAGCCATTCCTCATTACTCAATCACTCAGTTATGGCAGTCCTCCACTACGTAGGCCCTGCAAGACCAACATGAACAAGAGTTGTGTCATCTAGCAGAAGAAAAACTCAGTGTGCTCTTATGTTCATACTGCTGCCCTCTAGTAATGCCACAAGTCAACTGTAGCATAATAATTGGACTGAGAAGAGGGTTGTCCTATGCAAATAATGTTCTCCCGTTCTTACTTTCTTCTGAGACGATCGATGGTTTATGCTGTGATACCGCCTCGAACATATGGTCTTCAGATGCATTCAAAAGCAGCCTACCTTTTTAGGCTAATGTTTTTGCCACTCAGGGGCTGCACATGGGGACGACACCCTCATTTAGCAGGGTCCTACATTGACTGCAGTCATCCTCTCTACAGACCCTGGGCGTTCGTGGGCATTCGGGGGTGTTCTTCAAAGAAAGGAAGGGGGTATTTAAAGCCCCAGTGCCAGCCCAGCCCAGACCAGCCCAGAACCGTGCCATGCCTTGCTGAGATGTGACGCTCCATCCCTTCACCTGTTGCAGCAGGCATGTTGCAGACCTACTCAAGCAAAGACCTGACTCTGCCCTTTTCTTCCTCTTAAAGAAAACAACCTTTCAGGCTTCTTATTGCACCTGATAAAGGGAGCTGCACTTTCTCAAACTGTACCCATCATTTTACTAGGAAGAGCTAATTCTTCCATTCTTCACCTTTATTCCTAGCGAACCTCAAAGCCACCAACCCCCAGATTTGAGAGATCGGCTCACAGTAAAATAAAAAATCACCACCTTCCAACCAATTTTACTATCAATCTTGCACCTTCCTAGCATTCTTGTGCTCAGTTATTCCCACTGAGGCCACATTTGCGCTCTACAATACACCGAATTTCAAAGTCAAAGAATGAATGCAATAATAAAGGAAGCTAAGGCTTTTTCCCTATTGAACCTACTTGAGAAAAAGGGGAGTTGGTGGAAGGTCATGAGGAAAATGAGTTTTAAATTTGGGGCACACGTGCCAAAAAGTGTGGCCATTTTTCTCCTCTGTTCTTCCAAGTGAAAATATACTTTACATATGAAATTAAAAACAGTGTTTGAAATTTTACCAACTTAGGATACTTTGAGGTCATTAGTAGGGTTTGAACTTTTGTCCTGTGAGAGCCTGTGCCACCAGAGGCACAAGACTTACCATTGAGCTATAGCTCCTTGCTGATCTAGACCATTGCAGTAGTAACTATAAGCAACATACAGGCTCTGGTCCAGTGGGAAAGTTACTGACTTTCAGCCAGACAACCATGGTTCATGTTCTGGGTTAGGCACCAGGTGAATGATGGTGGCGCAGAAGAGGTAAGTTGGAGGTGGGCCAGCCTGGCCAATGAGTAAGTCAAACATATGTGTGTGTGCGTGTGTGGTGTGGCTCTGAATGCTTTATTCATGGATGTGGGAGCCAGTGCATGGCTCTATGCCTCTGTGTTAATGTGTTAATGTGTGTATAGGCAGGTGTATGTGTGTCTGAGAATGCATGTTTGTATATATCTAACAGGGAATATGCGAGAATGTTAGATCTACACCATATATAAGTGATAAAGTCTGTGATCAGAAATGTTCCAAATGAGAAAACGCTGAGTCCATAATTGCAAAAAAGTGTTCAGAGTTCTTTTAATATTCCAATTGAGAAACCAGCCAACGCGTTTCATTCCGTCAAGCGGAACTTCTTCAGGGCGTAATGGTAGTTGACAGTCGTTGATATTTTCTGAGCCGGGATAGCGGGATGAAGTGAAAAATCCATTCCCTCTATGTGGGTGGTGACGAATACAGTGGATTTCGGGAAGTGCCTTGGAGATAGGGTATTCACCTTATGACTTCAAAAAGGATATATTTCTTGAGAAGACGCTCCTATTTCTTCATCCAAGTTACTGATATGTTGCATAATTCATTCTATGGTATTAACCTTTAATAATATGATGTGCACATTTTGCACCGTCACGTGAACAAACTCGTAGATCCTTAGTCGACTCCAAGAACGCAGTTACTTTAAGGTAGTTACCTGTCAGGGTCCAATTCGATACCCCCAGTTGGCGTCTTTACAGTCCGCGCGCCAAATCTTCTCCGGCAAGTGTTTGCCGGAGAAGATATAGGAGCGTCTTCTCAAGAAATATATCCTTTTTGAAGTCATAAGGTGAATACCCTATCTCCAAGGCACTTCCCGAAATCCACTGTATTCGTCACCACCCACATAGAGGGAATAGATTTTTCACTTCATCCCGCTATCCCGGCTCAGAAAATATCAACGACTGTCAACTACCATTACGCCCTGAAGAAGTTCCGCTTGACGGAACGAAACGCGTTGGCTGGTTTCTCAATTGGAATATTAAAAGAACTCTGAACACTTTTTTGCAATTACGGACTCAGCGTTTTCTCATTTGGAACATTTCTGATCACAGACTTTATCACTTATATATGGTGTAGATCTAATTTCCTGAGCGGTGCATTTCAAAATTTGTTTCAATATTGATTCTTCCCAAAGTTTTTGGGATATACTCTTTGGACAGGGAGTATTTGAAAACTGCACGCAATTTGAAAGAAAACTAAACATAGATATTGGTGACATATGGATTGGTGCTTATAGGGTGTAAAAGTGGTCCACTGTCCACATTGCTTTGTAGAAAATGTGCGAGAATGTATACAATTGTGATAAGACCCCTTATGTGCGTATGTTTGCCTGCATGCCTATGGTAAACAAACATTATATAATCACACAACAGTCAGGTTTAGCATTGCTCACTGTAGGTATGATCAATGTCTTACTCCTCAAAGAGGTGAACTAGTGAGTAGTGTGGTACCAAACTCCATAAAAATGATTGTGGTGCTTCTGTGATCCTAATATACAGCATGGTTCGCTTCAGCAAAGTTCAGTTCCTAAGTAAATGTCAAGAAGTCCCTTCAATTATAACGGTGATAGCGATGCAAAAGTGGGCAATGCACTTGCATTCTTCCCTCAGAATGGTATAACAGGCAGGAGCAGTCAGTGTAATGACACATGCTTTTCAGTACAGTCTGGTGGATAATGGGTAATGCCAAGCACCCAATGGTCTGTCAGATACTTCAATAAACAGTGTAGTAATAATCTCTCCTAATATAACTGTCAGGCAGACAGTGTAGATGTGTTGCCATTCATCACACTTGCTGAGGTGCAGTAGTCCACTGGGTTCCGGCATGCCAGAACACTGATCATTCACATAACTATGCACACAAAAAGACATTTCATTCACATAATCAACACAACAAAACCAACACCAGATGTACAAAAATAAACATCCAATACTATCAATCAATCAATCAATCAGGGGTTTATAAAGCGCGCTTCTCACCCGTGAGGTTCTCAAGCGCTGGGAGAGGCGAGCCCCGAATCAGTTGAAAAGCCAGGTCTTGAGGTCCTTCCTGAACGTGTGCAGGGTCGGGGAGTGTCTGATGTTCACAGAGAGCTTGTTCCAGGTCTTTGCTGCTATGTAGGAGAAGGCTCTCCGGCCTGCTCTGTTTCTGCATATGTGGGGATTCTCTGCCAGGGCGAGGTCGGCAGAGCGGAGGTTTCTCTTGGGTACGTTGATGGAGACTCCTTCATTGAGGTGTTTGGATACAATGTTGTTGAGGGATTTGTAGGCATGGGTGAGGAGTTTGGAGGTGACCCTCTTCTCGACGGTGAGCCAGTGGAGGTCTCGTAGGTGTTGGGTCATGTGTTTGTGAGCTGTGTCCCGAGGATGAGTCTGGCTGCGGCGTTCTGGATGGTTTGGAGTTTGTGTAGAAGAGTTCTGTTGATTCTGGCATATAGGGTGTGGCTGTAGTCCAGTCTGCTGGTTATGAGCAAGTGGGTGACAGTGCTTTTGCAATCTGGGATGATCCAGTTGAAGGTCTTGCGGAGGATGCGCAGGCAGTTGGAACTGGTGGAAGCGACAGTGTTGATCTGGTGTTTCATGGAGAGGGAGGAGTCGAGGATGATGTCGAGGTTTCGTGTGTGGCCTGTAGGTGTGGGTGGATTCCCAAGGGCGGAGTGCCACCAGGCGTTGTCCCGGGTGGAGATGCAGGGTCCGAGGATGAGGACCTCGGTTTTCTCTGAGTTGAGCTTCAAACAGCTGTCTTTCATCCAGGCTGCGACATCCTTCATTCCTTCATGGAAGCAGAGCCTGGTGTCTTCGGAATTCTTCATGGGTGAGAGGATTAGCTGGGTGTCATTGGTGTATGAGACTATGCTGAGCCCATGCTGTCTGAAGATGGTGGCGAGGGGGCCATGTAGATGTTTGAAGAGCGTGGCGCTGAGTGATGATCCTTGGGGTACTCCACATTTGATATTGATGGGTTTGGAGTGGAAGGAAGGGAGTCTGAATCTCTGTGGTCTGCCGGAGAGAAAGGATTGGATCCAGTCGAGGGCAGCTCCTTGTATCACTGCGTCATGAAGTCTAGCTGCGAGCGTGCAATGTGAAACGGTGTTGAAGGTTGCGGAGAGGTCTAGAAGAATGAGGGCCGTGGTGTGTCCCTGGTCGAGAAGCATGCGGATGTCATCGGTGGTGACGGGAAGGGCGATCTCGGTGCTGTGGTGCTGTGGAATCCAAACTGGGAGGCGTCTAGGATGGAGTTCTCTTCAATGAAGGCGGTTAGCAGGGCGTTTACGAGTCTCTCAGTGACTTTGGCCACGAAAGGGGGGAGAGAGATGGACCGGTAGTTTTTCAGGTCGGTTGGGTTGGCCGTTGGTTTCTTGGGGAGGGGTTTGACTTCCGCCCGTTTCCAGTCATCTGGGAAGGTGCCTGATTTGTAGGAGGCGTTGATGGTCCATACTAGTTGGGGTGCGATGGCGTCGGCGGCCCTGTGGAATATGTGCAGTGGGCAGGGATCTGTTGGGGCTCCTGAGTGGGTTTTCTTCATGGTCGTGGTGATGTGTTCAACGGTGGTGGGATTCCAGGTCATGCCGGTTGGGTTGGGAATTTTTTTCCCTCTCTACAGGCAGCTTTAGCTTGTTGTCAAATCTTTTAAAAAGTACATTTAAGAAACAGTATAGTGAGAATGGGTTTTATGTCAGCATACTTCAGACATTAGCTTTCTTGGATTTTCCATAGAGTGCTGTTGCTTGGAAGGGCTGTTCTACAGGGCCATGCCATGTTGTGAGTTGATCCATGGGTCCTTTAGTTAGACTGCAGAACCAAATAAGACACAGCTTCTTTAATGTATTTACTTTACTTTCAGATGGCATTTGCTGGTTTGTGTATTTTTATTTAGGAAGCATGTTTTTGTCTTTATAGCAGTCTAATGCTATCCACCAATCCTCCTTGCAAGTTCACGTGTTTTACTTTACTGCCTTGATAAGATGTTGGATTAAAAAAATATTCACAAAGTAGTGGTATGCAAGCACATAAGCTGCACTAAAAAAACTGGACAATTGTCAAAAGTATCTTCTTTTTTATTATTTTCCTTGTCAAACCTTAGAAAAACAAGAGAATACAGTATCTGGCAATATGATCAACCCAACATTGTGATCATCACACAGTTACTGGACATTAATAGAGTTGACATATCTCATACAAGTTGCGCAGAAAACTCATTGAGGGCTGGAAGGAGTTGTACTCTGTCCATTTATTCAATAACCTGAACCCAACCTGTAGTTTATGAGGACATTTAACTGATGCGCACCTCTATAGGGGTACAATAGTTTTATTGCTGGCAATGTGAGCCAACTACCACTCTCATGCCTTCCATTCCAGGACCCAATATCGATATGGACTCTTTATGTGGGCAGGACCGCACTAGCTAAATAGGTCTGGAGGGGTTGCCATATATTGTAGGCCTACTGCTAAGGAGTAAAGCAGTGTAATACACTTCCAGTTGTTCATTGTAATATATTAGATAGGCCAACCAAGCTTTTGTAATGGATGTTCTGTTTTGTCCACAGGCACATGCTACCTTTTTGGTAGCCAGCAAAATGATGAAAGGTGCATCCAGTCTGCATTTCCAAGTAAGGCCTATTTGAAAGGTAATGACAGGTCAACTTTCATCATAGATGAGATGAGTTCAAATGATTTACCCCAATATTCTGCAATGTTGGGACCCACCCACCCATGGTGCAGAAAGTCTAAGCATCTAGGGCAGTCCATGCTATGTGGCAGGTTTAATTTGTACTCTTTTAGAGTTGTGCTGCATGTATGGTGGAAAAATGTAAAGTGAATGAGTCACAGTTTGCCGTTAGGGTATAGCACTAAAATCTGGTTGTAGTAGTAAGAAAAGGCATGCCCTATGTTGGATTTCCACCTTTATTTTGCACAAGGTTCTGACACTGGGTACGCAGACTGTATAGAGGCACACAGACTGGTGATAATATGTTTGTTTAAGGGGAGTGTCATCAAAAGGGACAACACCTTGCATGGCTATGGTTCCTGAGCAAAATGGGTATAGATACATAGTGCCCTAAGTCAAAAATAAGTAAACTTGTCCATAGTAGTTAATCAATCAATCAATCAATCAATCAATCAGAGTACTTGTGGAGCGCGCTACTTACCCGTGAGGGTCTCAAGGCGCTGAGGGGAGAGGGGTTGCTGCTACTGCTTGAAGAGCCAGGTCTTGAGGAGTCTTCTGAAGGCGAGTAGGTCTTGGGTCTGCCGTATGAGGGTAGGGAGGGTGTTCCAGGTCTTGGTGGTGAGGTATTAGAAGGATCTGCTGCCAGAGGTCATTCGTTGGATGCGGGGGACAGCGGCGAGGGCGAGGCTGGCATAGCGGAGCTGGCTGGTGGGGGTGTAGAAGCTGAGTCTGCTGTTAAGGTAGGCTGGTCCAGCTCTCCGGGAATGTCGCTGTTTCTAAGGAGATGTTGATGACCTTCCGTAGTTGGGGTGCGATGCCTGCGTCTGCTTTGTTGAATACGTGATGCGGGCACGGGTCTGACGGAGATCCTGAGTGGATGGATTTCATGACCATGTGTGTCTCGTCGTTGTTGACGTTGGACCTGGAGGTCAGGCGGAAGGCGCTGGTGGTTGTCACAGGGGAGGTAGAGTCTGGCGTAGTCGGGCGGTCGGGTGTTGAAGCTGTCGTGGATGTCAGCGATCTTGCGGTGGAAGAAGATGGCTAGTGAGTCGCACAGCTCTTGTGAGGGCCGGATGTCGTTGTCATTGGTGCTGGAGTTGGAGAGGTCCTTTACGAAGCTGAAGAGCTCTTTGCTGTTGTGTGCATTGTTATCCAAGCAGTCTTTGAAGGAGGATCTCTTGGCTAATCTGATGAGGTGGTGATGTCTGCAGGTGGCGTCCTTGTGGGCTGCGTGATTGTCCGGTGTGCTTTCGTGGAGCCATATTTTCTCCAGTTTAAGGCATGCACGTTTGGAGGTCTGAAGCTCGTCGGTGAACTAGGTTGCTCTCTTGCCGGCATGGCTGTTGGAGGGTTTCTTGAGCAGGGCGAGGGTGTTGGTGCAGTCGTCGATCCACTGTTTGAGGTTGCGGGCTGTGGCGTCTGGGTTGGTGGGTGGGTTCTGGGCCAGGGTGGTGATCAGCCGGTCTTCGGTGACTTTGCTCCAGCAGCGGTGAGGCAGCTGTTGGGTGCGGTGGTGTGTGGTTGGTTTCTTGAAGGTAAAATGAATGCAGCGGTGGTCAGTCCAGTGGAGTTTGGTGGTGTGGTGGAAGGCGACGTGGGTGCCTGTGGAGAAGACGGGGTCCAGTGTGTGTCCGGCTGCGTGGGTGGGTGCGGTGACAAGTTGTTTGAGGCCGAGGTTGGCGAGGTTGTCGATCAGGGTGGCAAAGTTGGCGTCATTATTGTTCTCGAGGTGGAAGTTCAGGTCCCCGAGGAGGATGTAGTCCATGGAGGCGAGTGCGTGGGTGCTGGCGAGGTCGGGGATGGAGTCGCTGAACTGAGCCCGGGGTCCAGGGGGTCTGTAGATGAGGTTCTGCTGAGGGTGGTGTGGATCCAGAAGTGCAGGTGTTCAGCGGTGTTGAGGGTGTCATCTGCGTTGGTGGCAACCTTGAGGGTGGACTTGTGGACAATGGCTATTCCTCCTCCGGTTCCGTTGGCGCGATCTCTGCGGGTGATCTTGTAGCCGTCCGGGATGGCTATGGCGATGTCGGGCGCCAAGGAGTCATTCCACCAGGTCTCGGTCAGGAAGGCCACGTCTGGGGCGGAGGTGTCGAGTAGATCCCAGAGCTTGATTGCATGTTTGCATGCGGAGCGGGTGTTGAGGAGTATGCAGCGGAGGTGGTTGGGACCAGTCCTTGGAGGTTTGGTGGTTCTGTCGCAGGTGAAGCTGCAGGCGCGGCAGGAGAAGGGTAGCTTCTATCGTGTCAGAAAAGTTAGAATATTCTAAAAGTTTCCTTCTTGCAGCAGATCCCTCATTGATGTTGCATTCAGCTCCTTATTTTAAGAAGGGATGATCGCTCTGCAGCGAGGTGGATAAAGGGGTGATGTTCTAGTGAGTGTTCATTAGCACAGGGAATGGAAAAAAGGGACGTTTTCTGATTCCATCCAAGGGCAATTGTGTGCTTGCCACTGAGTTCATTTCAGGACACCTTCCATGGAGGATCTGTCCAATCAGTGACCAAAGTGGATCAGGATATGCAGTGTCCCATTCTACAACCAGATCGACCCTGTATGGTAGTGTGTGTTGCCACTGGTACACATATTGTCCTTGTGCGAAACTGTAATATAACTCAAACTCATGGGCAGACAGTCCTCCTTGATCATAAGGTAATGGTAACGTTTCGTAGATAAGTCATAGCTGTCCCCCGCCCATGCCAATGTGCAGTTTTGAAAGTCAAACCTATCATCTATACAATATTGTCCTCCTTTAGATTACAACACAAACAACTTCTCCTGAGTCGCACTTATAACACTCTTTTTGTAGGGTACAATTTAACTTTGCTAATACAATTTGTCCAGTAATGCCCCATTTCCAGCTTTTATATTTTGTTGACATTGATATTCATTAATTTTGGAGTTTCTTACTAGGACAATTAGGAGCAACACACACAAAGGGTCTGAGTACGATGTCAGGCGCACTCATGTCCGCCCGACATCGCTGAGGTCTCAGGATCAACCGACCTCCGAGCAGCGGGCCCGACTGCTATTACAATGCGACCATTAATCCCATTTCTCTATGGGAGCTTGTGCTATTGTCAGTTTATGGCCGTAGCACAAGTTTTCATAGAGAAATGGGAGTTTCTGTTAATTCCTGCACCGTGTGCCCCCTGAGCCCCCAACCGGAGGCCGCAGAGAGAAGGGGGCCCTGCTATGGGTCGCTTTCCGACAGGCTTTCTATGTCGGAAAGCCCGACATAGAAAGCCTGTGAGAAACTGACATCGTGATCCCGACGATGGAAATGCCATCCTTAGGGATTATGATGAGGCCTCCAACTGACCGACGGATTGACCGACTGTTTTCAGTTTCGAACGCCTGCATTATAATGCGGCGGTTGAAAGTGAAACCTACGATGTGACTCAGAAAGCCTCCGACCACACTAGTCCCATCATAATCCGGCCCAAAGTCTCCCAACTATTACCATATATTTCCCTTAACACAAAGTAAGGCGTATTTGCTTTGCTTTGCTTTGCTGTTGCTTAATTTGCAAAGTTGAAACTCCTTGGATTTGCCAATGCTTCTCTATATTATTTACTATATGTACCAGCCAAGAATCAGAAGCAAATCGGTGTGTGAAAGGAGGTAAGCGCATGCTGCTCACTCATCCCATAGGGTTTAGGCACTTTATACAAAGGGTAGAAAGGCACGAAAAACTAAACAAATATCATTTCGTTCAATTTGAAATACCGCCTCTAAAATGCATTGTGGTGGCACTTTTTATTATTGTACTGCTTACTTGATATAACACTAATTTTAAAGCAAATGAAAATTATAACGTTGGTGTCTAGGGAAACATTAAGCGGAGCATGTTTTTCAAAAAGGGAAATGGGCACTTCGTAAGGAAATAATTATCCTCAAGAATTCATAGCTTCTCTATTATAACTTTAGTTTCAATATTTTTTCAGGGCATCCTCGTCTTTCATGACGGAAAAACATAAACTGATTCTGTGGTCACGGCATGAAGTCAATGTGCGAGCCAGGAAATGCTCAGAGGCCCATAAAATAAAACGTCTACCCAGACGGGTGCTGCCTTAGCAACAAATAAACACTTCAAATACCTACTGTATTTTTGGCAGGGCCAGACAAAATGCTTGTTTACATCATCAAGTCAAATATTCAGTTCACACACACATTTAAGAATTTGGTGAGATACTGACTAGTGTTCTTTTCCTAATACATAACTTTAGGACATTCTCTTATTTTGCGTTTATGTGTTTCTCCCTGAGCGCTATCACCAGAAATGATACTCAGGTCTGGCATGGCAGGTTTGTTACCACCAATCATGAAAAAGCAGATTGCTGTTGCTGCCTAATTTTTTCCATTAGCTACTACACCACCTCTTGTTTCAGCCATTCACTGTGTCTTTCCGTGACCTTTATCCATTTGCATAATTTCTGCATCCGGCAATCACTGTTTTCCTCCCACATGTGCTGGTGCCAGAGAAAAACACTATACATTGTCTAGTTATTTAAGACACTTTTTAATAGCATTACAATGTTATGTTTGATACCCTAAATGTTCAAGCTGAAGCAACTGGATGAATAAATAAAATTATCACAGCTGTGTGGAGGGTAAGCACTTTTTTTGTGGAAGCACACAACTTCTGCCTAATCAAAACAAGTACTTCTGGCTCCAAACATGTGGGAGGAGCCAAAGTCCCTCACTAGTTATGCTCACATAATTGTCTGGCAACAGCTTCGCTGTCAAGCCAGACCGTAAAAATTGGTTTGACCAGGTAAAACAACACCACATTTCCCAGGCAAGCCCAAAAATCCAAACATACTGTTTCTATGCTAATCTACATTTAGCCATAAAGATGTAGCCATTTTGGCAAGCAAATACAATACTCTGCAAACCTCGGCCAACAGTCTGTTGTGCTATAACAATATGCAGAGTGGGGGTGCTGCCTCAGTGGTATGTCACTGATGTCCTAGGGATTGTAAACAATTCAAGCATCGCACAAAGAATAAGGGGCCCATTAGAACGCCGGGCGGATCGCCACCGATCCGCCCGGCATTCTTTCCCGCCGGCATGCCCTTTCCCCCCCACCATATTACGATGGTGGGGGGGACTCCGGCGGATGGAAAGACCGTCCTCCGGTTTTCCGCCCGGTCTAGACACCGCCATCCATATTAGGACACATGCAGGGATTTGCCTTTCTGTGGCGGCAACGCCACCACGGAAAGGCATGTGGTCCATGCCATTGGGAGCCTGTAGCGGGCCCCCAGGTATTTTGGAGGGTGGGGGCGCACATGGGGGTTACCTATGGTACCCCCCTGCGTTTAAATGTACAACGTGGCAGGCACCACGCAGTGCCTGTCACGATGTGCATTCAAATGTACAAGTTGCATTTTTGGCATTGCGGCGGGCGGTGCTGGGATGCGCCCGCCAGTGTGGCAGGCGCATCCTAATTGCATGTGCGGGACAGCTGCATCCATTGCGGGCGGTCCCACTTCCCGGGGCTATGGCGGGTGGACAAAGTCCGCCCGCCATACTAATGAGCCCCAAAGTGTAACAAATGAGCCTCACCCATTAAGCAGAGTAGTGCTAAGAGTGTGGTATATAGATGGTGGTGTATTTTGAAGCACTCTGTTGCTAATATTTTAGTAAAGCATGATGTGGTAGCACACCGTCATTTTAGACAGTGATGTTTCCACTGAAATGCGCACTAAATTTGCACAGGCAGGTCGTTTTAATGATAAAACTATAGAGCGCACAGATGAGAATGCGTGGACATTGGGTTTCAGTGAATAGTTGCTGATGGCTAATCGCCAAGTAAAGTTTCTTCATTTGTTTTGGAACTATTATAATAGTTGTTTCCATCACATATCAGAATGACAAAAGAAAGAGCTTCTATGATGCTTTCCGAACTGCTGATCTATTTTGAAATATCTGTACAGTTCAAGCTTTGTTGTGCGTGAGAATAGAAAATCCTACAGTCTTTCCTTTTACATTCAGCAAGGCTGTCACATTGCACACAAATAATAAAATCCTCTTATTTTGCAGTTAGAGAAAAAAAAGTTAAAATAATTTGCAATTTGTCAGAAGACAGAGCCTAACATTTGACCATTGTGACAAGATAAAAACAAAATTTAAAGGCCTCTTTATTGCTCATTCGCCTTGTGAACTCCAGCATTGATATTTTGGGGGTGCCGCAGCACCCCCTGCATACCTACGTCCAGTCTCTATGTCAACAGCTACCATCTGGTTATTGTAACCTGCCATCAGACCATTGGCTTCAGTGGGCACTTCAAAATATACATTTTTTTTGTTATTGAGTTGGATGTCTTGACAGTAGACATCTTAAGGGAAGAGCCCAGGTTTATGTGCACCAATGACCAAAACAAGCACAAGGGTCCATATTAGTCACTGGGAATTCATCAGAGATAAGGAAAACGCAATATCCTGCAATCCTTGAGATTTTGAGGACATAACAAAAAGATTCCACAAAATATCTTGGACCATGTGCCACTTGAATCACTGACAGAATATTGACGTCAAAAATATCGACGTTAAAAATATCGGAGCTGAAATCACGACATCAAGAATATCGAAGTCCTATCTACAATATGGTATGTACAAAAATATAGAAATATTGTTGTCAAAAATATTGTTAAAAAAATCGTTTTTTAATGGTTATTAATAATGTAAAATAAAGTAAATAATACATTTATTTAAATAAAATAGTTAAAAATATGTTTAGAATTAAAAGTAATACATATAATGTAAAAAAGAAAATTAAGCATATACATATAAAATATAATATATATACTTACTTAATAATATTTACAATTCATTATTGTAAAAACATATACATTTAAAAAAATGGTTTATAAATTATAAATACATACATACACATACAACAATAATATACATAAATATATATATATATATATATAACAAATTAAAGAAATGTTTTTCTTAAAATAAATTATACACTACATTAACTAAAACAGTAAATATTGGATAGCGTAGGGGTAAAAATTACTATTCACACTCCAGAGAGTGCAAAAGTAGGGAAAGTGTTGGATAGCGTAGGGTTACAAATGACTATTCCAAGTCTAGAGTGCAAAAGTAGGAAAAGTGTTGGATAGAGTGGGGGTAAAAATTACTATTCCAACTCCAGAGAGTGCAACAGTTGGGAAAGTGTTGGATAGTGTAGGGGTAAAAATTACTATTCCAACTCCAGAGAGTGCAACAGTAAGGAAAGTGTTGGATAGCGTAGTGGTAAAAATTACTATTCCCACTCCAGGGAGTGCAACAGTTGGGAAAGTGTTGGATAGCGTAGGGGTAAAAAATTACTATTCCAACTCCAGAGGGTGCAACAGTAGGGAAAGTGTTGGATAGCGTAGGGGTAGAAATTACTATTCCCACTCCAGAGAGTGCAACAGCATGGAAAGTGTTGGATAGAGTAGGAGTAAGAATAACGTACTAATAATTAAAATAATGTTTTTTAAATAAATACAAATTTAATTGTAAATAACAATACATTCATTAACAATACCAATCAAAATTACTTAAAAATGATTACCAATTAATAATTATTTAACAATTAAATTGATGAAAAATACAATTAAATAATAATTATTAAAAATGAATTACCCAAAAATTATTAAATAACACAAAAATCATTTCCAATATTTAAAAAAACAATATTTATTTAACATATTTAACAATAATAAATTAACAAAAAATTATTGATGAATACCAATAAATAATAATTAATCAAAATCGTTTACCAATTAGTAATTTATGAACAATACATTAATTTCCAAAACAAAAAAAATGTATTAAAACGTTATTACCAATTAATAATTAACAATACAATAATTATCAATACTCAACAATAAAATTAATAATTACTTAATTACAATCAAATTGCTTCCCAACCAATTCCCCTATAAACCCACAGCCCGCTACAGAACTAAAACACAAAATTTACTTGCAAATAATTACTAATTCCTAAAATTTTTATTTAATTTACTATAATTAACTTACTTCCCACCCTATTCCCCTATAAACCCACAACCCGCTACGGTACTAAAACGCATAATTTACTTTGAAAAAAAATTACTTACTCCTAAAAATGTTATACATATATTCTAAAACTAGTACAATAATTAACAAAAAATATAAACGCAAACATATAAAATACATAATAAAATAAATAACACTAATATAAATATCGATATTAGTAACATAGATATTTTTGCTATCGATATTACTAACTTCGATATTAACAAAAACGATATTTCTTACCTTCAAGTCGATATTCTGCTCGTCGATAATCTTGATTTCGATTTTGTGTCCCTACGATATTTCCAACTCGATATTATTGCATGTTGAAATTAAAAACTCAATATTTAGACTGTTCACCGTGCCACTTATGGTCACCTGCATTGCCGGGACACCGCCCGATTTGGTGTTTTAATGCATGGTACATGGCAGATAGGGACTGCTCGGCTCATGTGAAGTCCGAGATTCATATCTTATTTCAAGAAAATAAAGGTACTGTCCAGTCGGGCTGCACCCTATGGGCGGGCAGTAAACGCTCAATCTGTGGCCAAGCTGCAGGTTTTCTCTGAAGTTGAGAGAGGCAGAAACTTGCCCAAATTACAGCCCTAAAGGCCAAATTCTTTCTCTGGAACTCAAAAGCTGTTCGGACTGCTTCCCGGCCCTTGAACAATGACTGGCTGCTGTGACAAATTTCACTGGACGAAGCCCACCAGTGCTGATGGGCATCAATTCTGTGTGTTTATGAACATGGTCATTAATTGGGGAAGCTTTGCTGCTTGTTGGTGGCCAGAGAGACCACTTCCAGAATGATACTGCAGGTCATGGATAACAGGGGACACCCCGAGCCCTTACTTCCAAAATCATGCAGGTGTTTGTGAATTATGAGATAGCCCTACAAAGCCTCAGACCTTGGCCTCCTCAGGAGTGGGAACACCCACTATTGGCTGACTTTTCATTGCTTGTAATCCCCGCCCCTGAGCCCAAGAACTGGACCAAGTAATCATGGCTGAGAAGATTATGGAGGTGATATCCGACATGGCCTCAGGTAAACAGCGGTGAAGGCTGTTGCCTTCCCCCCCAACCTCGACAGGGTACAATTGTGATGATAATTGGATCGGGATGGCCTTCAGAAAATTGCACTGATTATAGGCTGGTCTCCTGTGCAAACACAGATATTAAGATATTAACCAAGATACTAACCAAAAGATACATGCTGCCTAGTGCAGTCTCCTGGCAGTCCGAGGCACTCACCACTGTATCCTGAGAAGTTGAACCCAGTTCACACTCTCTTAGTTTCACTGGCTGCGACACCTGTCGGTCCTATTCCTGATTGACTTAGAGAAGGCAATCAACTCGGTTGACTGGTCCTTCCTGAGCACTGTCATTTCAATTCAATTCTCTCTTTATTCGAATGTTGTTGACAGTCATGAAAGATAAACCATCAGAACATAGAATCGTACATAATCGGTGAAATAATACAAGCAATATTACAATTTAAAAATCAAGACTTTCATGATATGACACAGCTGCCTATTCTAAAACATACATGAGTGCTGGCTAGCAAATAAAAAAATCTGAGGGCACCCCTACACTGTTTAAAATTGTGAGTTTGAAAAAGAAGTAACAAATAGCGAACTTTAAAAGATTTATACAATGTGCAAATTATAAAGTGCAAAAAAGATTGGGACGAAACATTATCACAAGCACATTTCTTCTTAAGTTCCCATATTAGCCCCATGGAAAACACAGCATAAAACGTATGGAACCAGCTTTAAATTTTAACAGTAGGGATCTTTCCCAATTATTAGACACATATATTAGTCATATACATTATATAGGGTACTGATTTATTAAAGTGGAATAATTACAAACCAGCGGTTTGCTTAATCCTAAATTATCCTTTTCAGCAAAGCGTTTTCCATAAACAAATGCTTCACAGTATTCTTGTCAGCCTTGCCTATCAATAGAGGATTTTCAAATAAAGTGGATTTACACAAAATAGTAATATTTTGTTTAACAAAAGTGGGCCATGGGATATCCAAGCACTGGGTACACTGGACAAAATCATTGATTGTTACGAGGGAAAGCAGTCCTAGAGTTATTCCATATAGATAGCCATAAGAAAAGGTTCGGGCTGGACTGTTCCCATGAGGCACAGGGTCAATACTGATTTGCATATGGCCATGTCTGAACAGGGGTGGCTTGGTGAGCAAAATAACGATGGATTAAACCCAGATCTGTGACTGGGGGTGAATGTTTTGCCATTGTGCAACATTCTATCCATCATCTTGTGTGTTTTGCTGTTCACCCTATGTGGGAAGGGTATGCCCAGACGTGGGTCCCGTGCTCAATAAGCTACTTGAGTCAAACTATCCTGGCTGAAGACGGTTGAAAGCCAGAAACCGGTCCTAGGATTGAGGAAATATAAATTTTATGGTCAAGATTGTGTTCCCTAGCGTGTACCCCACCGACTCTATATACCAGCTTAAAGTGCATGTAACTTCCCTCCTGTGCCAGCTACGAAGACGCAAATACATTTGCGTCCAACGTCAACATGTCCTCTTTCAGACCCACCCTGAATGGGTTGAATAGTCCGTTCCTAAGTATGCTATGCCAACGTCTTTTTGTAGTGTACCTTACACGTTTTTCAGCTCTGGCAAAGTAGGCCCTGAATTTCTGCCATCGAGCCATTTTTCTGGCTTCTGACTCTGAAAATCTCAGCCCAGGCTGCCTCTGTACCCGTGAACTCTGACTTACTTCCAGCGCGGCCCACCGTGCTCAGCTCAGCCTGCTGCCTGCCAAGACTGACTATAACCTTCGAGTTATCTGTTCCACTCCTCGAAAATACATTCCTGCCTACTAGCTTCAGTAAACATCCCCCTCATCTGCAGAGCAGAGGGCTAACCTGTTTCCGTGCAAGTAATTCATAGCCTCTGTTACCATGCCCCCACGCTTCTCATGCAGACACTCAGGCGCTTATACACGCACTCACAGTCAGTATAGAATAGCTTCTGCCCCAGAGACCTTTCCCTCCAGATAGTATGGTTCCCAAACATCAGATATCAGATATGATAGAAGTACAAGTTGATCTGACATGCCAGACTTCTGTCTCTTTCCGTCAGTGTAAATGTCAAGTCCCCTGCACCCTCCAGTTTCACGTCAATCACACGTCATGCAGCTGCGCGCGCATCCAAGCTTCCGATTTCTGCTGACATTGCAACATTTCTGTTAGTGCCACCCCTTCTGTGACACCTACCTGGTGACGTTTCTAGCACACACCTCTAATTCACGCCTAGTTCACTCCTTCTGATTACGTATTGCTAACACGTGGATGCTGTTATCTTGTCTTCTCTCAGCTGTTACGCCTACCATACGTTTTTCATGACAATGAATTAAGTATATAAGCTATGTACTGTCAATAAAATGTAGCGTGCGCTCTTTCTATCCCTTCCTGAACCCTGTGTGGTTGCGGGAACATGATAGCCAGGTCATGACCATTCCTTTTTAAGGAATAAAACCCCTAAGAACTCTAACACCACGGACTCTGGTTCTTTCTTTCCGATTGAGTTATTATTGATTAAGTACTTACCTGCATAGAAATTATGATAGTAAATTAAATATTTACGACATTTTGGCGCCCGAATAGGGACCCCTCCCCCACTTCACGCGCCGGTTGGTGCGTTGCAAGCTCTGTCCCCTGCCATCAGTTAGAAGGAAACTACGCGTACTGGCAGGATTTCCTGCATCTCCCTCTGGCCCACGGAGGTGACGAAGACTGCGATCAGTACCCAGACGAGGCGGTGAGGAGTGCGGAGGATCCCGACCAGAGCCTAGCCGAAAGAAGCAAGGTCCGAGGTGTCAAGAGGCCCACAAGTTTTCCGAAGTTTTCCGAAGTTTTCCGAAGTTGAGCCGAGTCCAGTCCAGTCGAGTTTTCCGAGGCCTTCCGATTTCCGTGCTTCCCGGTGAGTACCATTGCTGGGTCGTATCAAGACGGGTTTGGGTACACAAGTCCGGTCTGCACTGTTTTTAGACAGTGTATCTGTGCTGTTTAGCAGTACATCAGTATAAAGGGGTAGTGATATATGTTTTAAATGTTTTTTTTCATGTGATTAATGTCGTGGTATGAGTGTGACTGTTTTTAATGTGCATTATTGTGCGTTCTTGTATAAATAGCTGTATTCAGTATTAAGTAGGTAAAATCGAGCTTTCAGTACTAAGTAGAAACAAGATGCCGTTTTTCAACAAGTTAAAGCAGATAGGAACTAGGAAAGGGATACTGGAGGAAGAAATTCCTATTCCCCCTAGGGACACTCCAGGAAACTTCATGTACCACAAGCATGGCTTAGATGCCATATTGTATCTAGATTTATGGGCCGATTATACAAAACATCTAGACGAGAGACACAGATGGCCAGTTACTGGAACATGGGATGCTGAGTGCATCATGAAGGTAGAGGAAGCACTATGGAAAAAGAAAGCCAGACAATCTCAGAAGGACGCCATAGAGTTTTGGCGTAAGGAATCACATAAGCGTGCTGAAAAAGCACTACGTAGAGAAGACAGACTTAGAGAATCAGATAAAGCCCAAGAAAACGAATTAGTTACCGAAGGGATCCGAGTAAAAACAGAGCAAGTAGACCGTGCACGAAATAACCTCGTAAACGGTATGTATCTCGCGGCCGAGGGTTCGCCTGAGGCCATTTCAGAAATACCGAAAAATCTACCGCCACCATTAGTGCCAACTAAAGTAAATCACAGGACCACTAAAGACATATTCCTGAATTCCTATCTAGAGGATGTAGCACCCGCTTACACCAATCTGCCTGTCCGCGCCCTGCCTAACGACAGGGATGGGGGTGGTAACCCGCCCCAAGATCATATTCCGCCAGTACCACAACAGATTCCTCCACCTCCACCACTTCCCGCAGTTAAAATAGATCTACCAAAACCACGTCTACCTGACGCTACCAAAGGACAAATTCAAGTTCAGATACAGACTCCACAGAGAGATAATGCCCAAGCTTCCGCTTCAGGAGGTGCGACGGGGGGTCTTCACACCCCACCATTGACACACAGAGTAAACCTTAGGGATATGCAGAGTCCTCTCACGTTCAAGTCACCCCGTCTTGACATACTCAAAGAAAAACTTTCAGTTTGCAGATATGATCCAGTACCCGGCAAAAACGACAGAATGATGATGGCCTCACTACGGTTAAGATCTGCTACTGATTTCCTGCTGTTATTTGCAGGGATGAAGGAGCGCCTAGATAGAATATATCAGTTCATTCAGACTGGTAAAGACCCTGACAGTGTTAAGGATGCCATGGAGCATCAGAAAGTTGACATTCAAGCACAGATACTACGTTTTTTCATAAATTGCCTAATAAGAGAAAGAGATAGGCCTGGGACAGATCAGAGCGAGTTAGATGCACTAAACAAGTGGGGTCAAAATATATCTGAAGGAAAACATGATAAGGGGGCTTGCATAGCCAGTATGTACAAGAAAATAAGAAAAGCAGTGATAGAAATGCACGAAAAAGAGAAAGAAAGGGCCTCCTCCGAGGAGGAGGAAGAACTTGAAGAATCAGAAAAAACTACAGATACTATAGCGTATGTAGGTAAGGGAACTTACCTTAGGAAAGGTATCCGTCCGGAAAGCAAGAAAGTTTTTCTCTCTGCCTTAACCAACCCGAATTCTTCTGAACACCAGTTCCAGGAGACTGATAAAAGACTCCGAGACCGAGTGGGGTACCACATACTAAATTCAATGGATGAACAGGAATTAGCCCGGTCAGCTATATTATGGGCTGAAAATCCGGATATGTATAATGATGACACCGTAGCACAGACATTCCTGAACCTCTCCCCAGACGAGCAGAAATTAGCAGGTGTATACATGATGCAGCACCTCCTCACGAAATACAGAAATAAACATTCCGATCCAGGTCCCTTACACGAAACTCTAGAAGCACTACTCATGGATAGATGGAGAGGTCTAAGTACCAAGTTAATACAAATAATTCTAGAACAACGACATAGATATGACACTTTTGTAAGCTCTGAATATGTTCCCGCTCCACCCCCAGAAAGAAAAATGTATCGTATGGAATGCCTGAGTGGCATTGAAAGTCAGAACCCCTTACGAGAAGTACACCCAGTTATGGGTGAGGATCATCTCTTGAAACGCGTGTATGTACACACGCCACTGACTAAGTTAGAACTGTTAGAAATGAAGAAACTAGTACCGAGCCATGATAAAGACCCTGCAGGTTTCCACAGAGAGCTTAAAGACATGTTACTGATGGGGGATTACACATATGAAGATATCATGAAAATGTTAAAGGTACTGCTGCCTACGGGCATATACGAGAAACTCAAGGAAAAGGAATGGGAGGTGGGAGACAAAAAGATTGTATGGGCAGAAATAGAAGACGAAGAGAGCAAGCGTGTCCCAGGGGTAGGCCTCGGGGACAAAACTAAAGCATTACCAGGTTTAATAGTACAGGTTCTGCCAAGATTACTAGCAACTAGAAAAGAAGACTGGGATGCAATCTCAGCATGTAAACAGAAACCCGACGAAGATACTAGTGACTTTTATTCAAGATTCGAGAAATGTTTTATTATTAATAGTGGTCTTAAACCAAGTAGCGAATCGTACCCGCATCTTTTTGTATCAAAGCTAGTCGAGAATTCCCTGTTAGCAGTTAAAAACCGTGTATACAAGGTCGAGAGTACATGGCAAGCAAATACGCCATCACAGATGTTACAAATGTTACAATACCATCAGAATAGAATTAGAGAAGAACAAGATCAGGAACAGAAACGTATGAAAGACACAAAAATGAAAATGTTAGTAGCCCAGTCGGTACATACCGACGGAAATAGGAAAGGTACGAATCAGACAAATCATTCCGCAGGTCCTGTTAAAGGGACGTGCAATTATTGCAAGCAGCCAGGTCACTACGTACATGAATGCCCAGTTCTGAAACACAATATAGCAACAGGTAAAACCAAAGAGAGACCGCATCCACCAAGACAAGATCAGGTCCAGCAACAGACTCCACAGAATGTACAGACCTCACAGAACACACAGCCTATGCATGCTTCATCCCATACAGCACAGACAGTAGCGGTATCTCAGCCACAGCCTCTTGCCGCGACTCAGCAAGTTTCCCAACAAATGTATCAGTATGCCCAATCTGCTTACCCCGATTACCAGCGATACACATGAAACAGCCTAGAGAGGGAATTTGGCTTGCCTCTTATTGAAATTCCTGTAGATCAAGAAGGTCCTTATGTACACAGTCAAGTATTGGGAAAAGATAGAAAGTTTTTAATTGACACAGGGGCAAGCCGCACCACAATCAGTCATGACGAAGTCCCAGGGGCACCCCTCTCAGGCTCACAGAATGTTTCCCTTGGTTTTTCAGGACAGCCCATTATAAATGAAGTATCAGAACCAGTTCCCCTGGCTGTGGGTCCATTATCACGTATTACAGACTTGTTACTTACGAAATCATGTCCAGAAAATCTGTTAGGAATTAAAACATTGAAAGCTCTAGGAGCTATAATATGCTGTTCCCCGGAGGGAGTTAGACTTTTTCTGCGGGATTTCAAGGGTCATTATGTTTTGCGAGAATTCGATGTCAGATTGAAAAATGTACCAGATCACTTGTGGGCAACAGGCCCAACTGATGTAGGTTGTATGCATATCACACCATACCGTGTTACACTCAAGACAGGAGTTGTTCTACCACGAATCAGACAATACAAGTTACCACCCGATGCTGTAGTGGCTTTACTGAAAATCATTGAAGAGCTCATTGCCCAAGGAGTGGTCGTGGAGACCGACTCCAATATCTGCAATTCCCCTATCATTCCAATTCTTAAACGTACTGATCCCAATGCACCGCCAGTATATCGGCTGGTGATTGATCTTCGAGAGCTGAATAAATGTATTGTACCACAGTACCCTGTGGTCCCCGATATCTCTTCTCTATTGACTGCTATTGATTCAGAAGCGACGTTCTTTACTGTAATTGATCTCAAGAACGCCTTCTTTAGTGTACCTATGGATCCAGAGAGCCAATATCTCTTCGGTTTCAGTTTAAATGGACGAAGTTTCAAATTTTCCCGCGCACCTCAAGGATTCACAGAAAGCCCCAGCATCTATAGTCAAGCACTGAAAAGACAACTAGATTGTATTAAAATGCCAGTTAACACTGCTTTACTGCAATACGTCGATGATCTGCTGATCACCGCACGAAGTGAACCCGAATGTGAACAAGCATCACTGACAGTTTTACATTTTTTGGCCGACAAGGGACACAAGGTGTCTCCTTCGAAGCTGCAATTCTGTGGTCAGCAAGTTGTATACTTGGGTCACTTGCTGTCCAAAGTGGGGAGACAGCTCACTCCCGACCGCATTCAGTTAATTGTAAATATGGCACGACCCCAGACACAAAAAGAAGTGCGGGCCTTCATAGGCCTCACCTCGTACTGCAGACAATGGATTCCTCAATATGCATTTCTAGCTAAACCACTCATCCAGTTAACGACACAGGAGGCAGCGACTTCGATTGTCCTCCCTTGGACTCAGGAACATACACAAGCCTTTGAGGAACTAAAGAAAGCATTATGTCAAGCACCAGTTTTAGCAACACCATGTTACAGCAAGCCGTTTACACTTTTTGTTACAGAACGTGATGGTACAGCATTGTCTGTCCTCACCCAAGATCAAGCAGGTTCATATAAGCCTTGCGCTTATTTTTCAAGTACATTGGATTCAGTAGCCCAGGCACTCCCTGCGTGCTTAAAGTCTGTAGCAGCAACAGCATTAGCAATCAGACAGAGTGATTCAATTGTCCTAGGGCATCAGTTAACAGTACAAGTTCCACATTCTGTAGAGGTTCTTTTAAACAGAACCCAGACTCAACACTTGACTATAGCACGACTGACAGGTTATGAATTGACGCTATTCCAGCCTCACATAGAAATCAGACGCTGCAGCATTCTGAACCCCGCAACACTGTTACCTACAATTATGACAGATCCAGCCCCGCATGATTGTATAGAAATCATTAATGCAGTAACAAAGCCCCGACGAGACTTAACAGATGTTCCACTGACAAATCCAGACCTGACACTTTATGTGGATGGTTCATGTATGAGAACAAGTACAGGAGAATTAGTGGCCGCCTATGCAGTGACCACTGAAACTGAAGTAAAAGAAACACATCGTATTGACACACTGTCCGCTCAAGCGGCAGAGCTTATTGCTCTGACCCGAGCCTGTATTCTAGCCAAAAACAGAAATGTCAACATATACACTGATTCCCGTTATGCGTTCGGAGTTGTACACGACTTCGGCATGTTATGGCAAGAACGAGGTTTTCTGACCTCTCATGGTGCCAAGATCCAACATGGTCCCCTCATTCAAGCACTGTTAGAAGCAATACATCTGCCTTCAGGCATATCCGTCATGAAGTGTAAAGCACATACTAAAGTTACAGATTCTGTTTCCCAGGGTAACGACCTGGCAGACCAGACAGCAAAACATACAGCATTGACTCACACTCAGACAACTGACATGACAAAGACAATAGGACCGACAAATTGTATGACAGTCAGGGATCCCACACTAGATGTAATCGATATTCAGGCACATGCTACTCCAGATGAAATAAAGAAATGGACTGAACTAGGAGGGATTCAAACAGAACAAGGTTGGATGACGAAGGGAAAATCTACATGGTTTCTCCCTGATTCTATGGTTCAAGTCATGGTTAATACAGCACATAGTCCAGCACACCTAGGAGAAAAAGCAATGCTAGACAGTTTACAAAATCTTTGGAGCAATAAACACTTACGAGCAGCAGCAAAACAGAAAGTGCGTACTTGCATGATCTGTTGTCAGTTCAATCCAGGTAAAAGCGTCCCTGTAGAGCAAGGTGGATTTCATCCTCCCGATCACCCTTTTGAAGTCCTCCAGATGGATTATATCCAGATGGACCGTTGTCGAGGATTCAAATATGTCCTCGTAATTGTTTGTGCACTGTCCCGTTGGACCGAAGCATACCCAGTCCCAGATTATACTGCTCCGACCACTGCCAGGCAGCTGGTTCGTGAATTCTTCCCACGGTACGGCTTGCCTCGTGTCGTGTACTCAGATAACGGTCAGCCATTCTCATCTGAATTAATGAAGCAGGTTTCCCTATTGCTAGGATACCAGTGGAGATTCCATTGTGTCCGACATCCCGAAGCCGCAGGCCTTGTAGAAAGGCATAACCAGACATTAAAGACACGCCTTGCAAAAATATGTAAAGAGAAAGGGGTCGACTGGATAGTCGCCCTGCCCGTGGCACTATTCTACATGAGGATGGTTGCCCACTCGAGATCAGGACTATCCCCGTACGAAGTGGTCTTTGGTAGACCACCGAATATGTGGGGGACGCCCATTCCGAAGAAGATTACTGATGTTGATTGTAATATGTTGACAGATTACCTTGCCTCCTTGATGTCTGCACTCCAATCATGTCGTTCACAGGTTGCCGCAGCTTTCCCCGACAACACTGATGTAAAGCCACATGATGTCCGTCCTGGGGACACAGTTTTAGTACGGAACTTCGACAGGAAGAGTCCGCTGGAGCCCCGCTGGAAGGAGCCAAAGACCGTCCTTCTTACAACGAGGACCGCAGTGAAACTGGAAGGCAGAAAGGGGTGGGTCCACACGAGCCATATCAAAAAATATAATGAACTGAAACCAGATCCAGGCTCGTCCACCCCCACCAAAGACTGTATCAAAACTAGTGACTTTAAAACTTCCGAACGAGAGAAAACTCCCCAAGAGGAATACAGACTTAAGCTCCGATCTAGCAAGTCAGACAGTTTAATTGTTTAAGTCCTCCCCTAGGTGAATCGGTTAAATAGTTTCTGACATGTATCCCCTAGATCGAGATAGAGAGAGAGAATTAAAGAAACGTACATATTGTAAATCACTACGTAGTCACTGTATGGTGACATTATTAATTATGTTTTTTCTAAGTGTTCTGATAATTATTGCGAGTATACTGCTCCCCATCTATTATCCTATTTTCAAGCGTGAACAATCTGCTTATAATGTTTCTGCTGAACATTCTTTTAGTAAACTACCTCCACATGAACTTTCTTACAGACTTGCGCTGCGCAACAACACATTCATTAGTATGTTACATCATTCCCATCAGACTAACAATGCTACAAACTGCTGGATATGTGGCCGACTCCCTCCCTACCAGAAATACAAGGGAGCTCTGCCCCTCTTTCCGTACCCGTTTACTCACAACGGTTCCTGTGGTGCCTGGTTTAGAATAATAAATTCCGTAGATCCTGATATTGCTGTTTTCAAAGGGAGCTGGGTTTGGGGAAACTTGAACTTAGTTCTGCTTAATGCCTGTTATCCTGACAAGAAGGGACTCCCCATTAGAATAGGAACTGATCTAGAAAACGAAGTTTATGGATTAGGTAATTACACAATTAACCTTATGATCCTTACAGTTGAATCCGAACCTGCTCCAGTTCTGCCCGCTATGTCAGTACTACCAGTCACTGGTGAATTATGTGTCAGCAAGAAAGGTTCAGTACACTTAGGCCATAGTAAATGTACTATTGTGGTCGAATTCAGTGATCAAGGCAAGTCTTCTTTTAGAGCTACCCGTCATTCCTATTTTGTTTGTGGTCATACCGCATACATACGCTTACCTCCAGATTGGGATGGTACCTGTTACATTGCATTCCTTCTGCCACCTGTTTTTCTAGCTCCTCCTGACTATCACAGAAATACAAATCTAGTAAAGAATAGGCTCCGAAGAGATCTCTCACTTGTCGACTATACAGAAACAGCATGGGAACAATACACCGATTTTAATAAAGGATTCTTTTTTTTTTTAGGTCCCGTCCAAAATAGTAAACTAATCCGCAGATTAACTAGAACACTTGAAGCAGTAGTGAATGAAACTGCCTCCGCCTTAGGTAACTTAACAGAAGAGCAGTCCGCCATGCGGGTTGTTGTTCTTCAGAATCGTCTTGTGATTGACGTCATCTTGGCAGATAGAGGTGGAGCCTGTAAGGTCATCGGGTCAAGTTGCTGTATTTTCATTCCACAAAACGCACCATCTGTATATCAAGCTATTACACGTCTTCATAAAATTGCAAATCTGATACATCAGAATCCAGGCACCTGGACTTGGTCCGGTTGGTTCTGGACAACGTTAACCGCTTGGGGATGGAAGATCCTATCCTTCCTAGGCATTGGCCTAGTCCTAGTATTCAGTTGCTGCCTGTGCCTACAGTGTGGGCCAGCGATTTGTGGACTGTGTGCCACATCGTGCATTGAACATTCCAGTTTCCTCTCAAAACGTGAAAGAAAGAAAGAAGAACAAATGATGTTACAAGAACAAACTGATCGATTCATGAGGATCGATATATCATGAAGGGTCCGTAGGGAACAAGGAGGGAATGAGGAAATATAAATTTTATGGTCAAGATTGTGTTCCCTAGCGTGTACCCCACCGACTCCATATACCAGCTTAAAGTGCATGTAACTTCCCTCCTGTGCCAGCTACGAAGACGCAAATACATTTGCGTCCAACGTCAACATGTCCTCTTTCAGACCCACCCTGAATGGGTTGAATAGTCCGTTCCTAAGTATGCTATGCCAACGTCTTTTTGTAGTGTACCTTACACGTTTTTCAGCTCTGGCAAAGTAGGCCCTGAATTTCTGCCATCGAGCCATTTTTCTGGCTTCTGACTCTGAAAATCTCAGCCCAGGCTGCCTCTGTACCCGTGAACTCTGACTTACTTCCAGCGCGGCCCACCGTGCTCAGCTCAGCCTGCTGCCTGCCAAGACTGACTATAACCTTCGAGTTATCTGTTCCGCTCCTCGAAAATACATTCCTGCCTACTAGCTTCAGTAAACATCCCCCTCATCTGCAGAGCAGAGGGCTAACCTGTTTCCGTGCAAGTAATTCATAGCCTCTGTTACCATGCCCCCACGCTTCTCATGCAGACACTCAGGCGCTTATACACGCACTCACAGTCAGTATAGAATAGCTTCTGCCCCAGAGACCTTTCCCTCCAGATAGTATGGTTCCCAAACATCAGATATCAGATATGATAGAAGTACAAGTTGATCTGACATGCCAGACTTCTGTCTCTTTCCGTCAGTGTAAATGTCAAGTCCCCTGCACCCTCCAGTTTCACGTCAATCACACGTCATGCAGCTGCGCGCGCATCCAAGCTTCCGATTTCTGCTGACATTGCAACATTTCTGTTAGTGCCACCCCTTCTGTGACACCTACCTGGTGACGTTTCTAGCACACACCTCTAATTCACGCCTAGTTCACGCCTTCTGATTACGTATTGCTAACACGTGGATGCTGTTATCTTGTCTTCTCTCAGCTGTTACACCTACCATACGTTTTTCATGACAATGAATTAAGTATATAAGCTATGTACTGTCAATAAAATGTAGCGTGCGCTCTTTCTATCCCTTCCTGAACCCTGTGTGGTTGCGGGAACATGATAGCCAGGTCATGACCATTCCTTTTTAAGGAATAAAACCCCTAAGAACTCTAACACCACGGACTCTGGTTCTTTCTTTCCGATTGAGTTATTATTGATTAAGTACTTACCTGCATAGAAATTATGATAGTAAATTAAATATTTACGACAGGATGCTTGATTCCGGTCCAGGAAAGACATGGCTTGGCAGTTCGGGCTGGACTGGTCCCATGAGGCACAGGGTCAAGACTGATTTGCATATGGCCATGTCTGAACTGGGGTGGCTTGGTGAGCAAAATAACAATGGATCAAACCCAGATCTGTGACTGGGGGTGAATGTTTTGCCATTTTGCAACATTCCGTCCATCATCTTGTGTGTTTTGCTGTTCACCCTATGGGTGAATGATATGCCCAGAAGTGGGTCCCGTGCTCACTAAGCCACTGGAATAAAGCTATCCATGTTGAAGACAGCTGATAGCCAGAAACTGGTCCTAGGATGCTTGATTCCAGTCCAGGAAAGACATGGCTTGGCAGTTCGGTCAGGACTGTTCCCATGAGGCACAGGGTCAAGACTGATTTGCCTATGGCCTTGTCTGAACTGGGGTGGCTTGGCAAGCAAAATAACGATGGATTAAACCTAAATCTGTGGCTGGGGGTGAATGTTTTGCCATTGTGCAACATTACATTCATCATTTTCTGTGTTTTGCTGTTCACCCTATGTGGGAAGGGTATGCCCAGACGTAGATCCCGTGCTCACTAAGCCAATGGAGTCAAGCTATCCTGGCTGAGGACGGCTGATAGCCAGAAACCAGTCCTAGGATGCTTGATTCCGGTCCAGGAAAGACATGACTTGGTAGTTCATGCTGGACTGTTCCCATGAGGCACAGGGTCAAGACTGATTTGCATATGGCCATGTCTGAGCTGGGGTGGCTTGGTGAACAAAATAACGATGGATTAAACCCAGATCTGTGACTGAGGATGAATGTTTTTCCATTGTGCAACATTCCATCCATCATCTTGTGTGTTTTGCTGTTCACCCTATGTGGGAAGGGTATGCCCATACATGGGTCCTGTGCTCACTAAGCCACTGGAGTCAAGCTATCCTGGCTGAAGACGGCTTAATCTCTTATACTCCCATCCAACCCCGCAGGTTCAGATAAATGGGACGCTCTCCGCCCCCTTCAAAATCCAATAAGGCACTTAGCAGGACTATCATCTCACCCCTCTCCTGTTCACTCTTGCCATAGAACCCCTTGCATGCAACGTACACTGTGATGCTTTTCTTGGATACAGGGAAGGGCGTGGGACTTTGGGCCAGAAGAGCACATAGTACTATGCTTGATTCCGGTCCAGGAAAGACATGACTTGGTAGTTCAGGCTGGACTGTTCCCATGAGGCACAGGGTCAAGACTGATTTGCATATGGCCATGTCTGAGCTGGGGTGGCTTGGTGAACAAAATAACGATGGATTAAACCCAGATCTGTGACTGGGGATGAATGTTTTTCCATTGTGCAACATTCCATCCATCATCTTGTGTGTTTTGCTGTTCACCCTATGTGGGAAGGATATGCCCAGACATGGGACCTGTGCTCACTAAGCCACTGGAGTCAAGCTATCCTGGCTGAAGACGGCTGATAGTCAGAAACCGGCCCTAGGTTGCTTGATTCTGGTCCAGGAAAGACATGGCTTGGCAGTTCGGGCTGGACTGTTCCCATGAGGCACAGGGTCAAGACTGATTTGCATATGGCCATGTCTGAACTGGGGTGGCTTGGTGAGCAAAATAATGATGGATTAAACCCAGATCTGTGACTGGGGGTGATTTTTTTGCCATTGTGCAACCTTACGTCCATCATCTTGTGTGTTTTGCTGTTCACCCTATGTGGAAAGAGTATGCTCAGTCGTGGGTTCCGTGCTCACTAAGCCACTGGAGTCAAGCTATCTTGGCTGAAGAAGGCTGATAGCCAGAAACCGGTCCTAGGATGCTTGATTCCGGTCCAGGAAAGACATGGCTTGGCAGTTCGGGCTGGACTGTTCCCATGAGGCACAGGGTCAAGACTGATTTGCATATGGCCATTGTCTGAACTGGGGTGGCTTGGTGAGCAAAATAACAATGGATTAAACCCAGATCTGTGACTGGGGGCGAATGTTTTGCCATTGCGCAACATTCTGTCCATCATCTTGTGTGATAAACAACAATCGCCATAATACCAAATTCCAAACATATAGGTAGCAACAGGAACACATTGCTTAGAATATATTTCTATGAGTGAGGCTATTGGCTTTCCCCCAACTGATTTGCAAATGTTAAAAAGAGAACAAATAGCTTGTTTATTTTTAGAGTTTCTATAACCGATGTTCTCTGCCCAAGAACTATTAGCATCAAATAAAAACCAAGATATGAGAATTTTGAGACACTCTCTAGGCAATTCTCATTAACCGGTAGAGTACGTAACAAATAATGCTTGGGGCCACATGCCATAGTTTGCCATTTGGTATAGTTGGTAGACAAATCTAAATCTGAAAAAACTTGCACCAGGCACCTCAAAGCATTTGGGTCCATGCTATAAGCAGGGAATCATCAGCGTACAGAAGTACGTGTATGGGAAACAAAAAATTACTTGGAGAAAATCATGTGAAAGACTGCTTGAAAAGGCCTAAAGTTTCTTTATGTATAAAATAAATAAAAGTGATACTAAATCACAACCTTGTCTAACTCCATGATGTAAGTTGAAAGGGTCAAATAGTTCAGTTAAATCTCGGTGGAGGTGGGCCAAAAAGTGCACAAGCATGGTGTCTATCCCTATTTACAACAAAATAACCCACAACTTATTATGATTAACAATATCAATGGTGGATGATGGATCCATGAAGGCAAGATATAAAGGCAATTTTTAAAATAAGGTATATTTCGCTAACACAAAATGAAGATTTAAACATTGTTCCATTGTTCCTAAGTTTGCCTAAACCCATATTGACAGGGAGGTAAAAGTCTGTCATCTTTGCACCAATCTCTTAACCAATTAAAAATGACTTTACCCTAGTCCTTCCTGGGCACAGTCCTTAAAGCAGCTGGACTAGGTTCACATTATCGTAGGTTTACTTAATCTCTTATACTCCCATCCAACCCCGCAGGTTCAGATAAATGGGACGCTCTCCGCCTCCTTCAAAATCCAATAAGGCACTCAGCAGGACTATCATCTCACCCCTCTCCTGTTCACTCTTGCCATAGAACCCCTTGCATGCAACGTACACTGTGATGCTTTTCTTGGATACAGGGAAGGGCGTGGGACTTTGGGCCAGAAGAGCACATAGTACTATGCTTGGACAATTTACTCCTCGTCCTAACTTATCTGCAGTCCTCAGGTCCAAGATGCCTGTAAATACTTGATCTTCACAAGGCGTCCGGGTCAACAAGGCAAAGTCAGGGGGCGTGGCCAACAGCATGGCCGGCTAGGACGTGCTCTTTCATGGCTCCGGACGAGCTGCACTGTATCCGACGTTAAACGTATGCTGAGAAGCCCTCTTTGCCATGAAATTACAAATAAGGGTCCCGTCCTGCCCAGGGCGCTTCAACAGCACAGCAGTACAGCCGAGAACTAGCAAAAATCAGAGCCGTCAGCAGACCGGGTTTAGCCGCGAGCGCCAAGATGGCGGAGACGTGCTGAGAGCTGGGTACTCCTCCAGAGCAAAGAGAGCTGCCGCGACCCACCACATGAAAGGGGGCACCGGAGTAACTGTTGCGAGCTTAGCGTTCACGGCAGGTGAGCCGTAGTTGTGCGGAAAGCGGATTGAGGCGTCCCGCAGGAGTGTGGCAGGAGGATTGAGGCTCCGTGCGAGGCGTTCTGGAGGCCTGGGACGTCACGCGGCTGATGCTGGTAGAGACCTTGAAGCACCCGGTGGACAGTGCGGAAGACGGAAGGAGGTGAGCTGCGGCGGGGCCGAGCCGAGGGGGACCGAGGCACTACGGGAGAGGTGGAGAGTCTGTCCCCGTGCAGACATCTGGCGGAACCATCTACAAAACGGCCCTGGCAACAGTGCGACCGGGAGGAGGGAGTGTAGCCCACCCCCACCGAGGCGAGGGGCTGATCCACGAATGTAAGGCCGCTGAAGAGGAAGGCCTCGCTGAGGGCCCGAGGAGGCATTGGGTCCTGGCGGCCTGCGGGGGCTTGACGCTCGGCGTGTGTCCTGCGTAGCCGGGTGCCTGAGGGCCAGGGGAGAGACCGGTGGCGCCCAAGTCCGGACGACTTGATCAGCGGACAGCGCTCTCGTGATCTGGAGAGAAGCGCAGACTCTATCCGTGGACTCTGGCAATTAGGCCGGTAAGGAGGCCGTGGTGGGATGGACCAGCGTGGCATCTCGGCCCTCGCTCCCTAGTGAACACGGCTCACGGCTCTGTCATCAAGGGAGGGGACGTCAAGATCATACCTCAACCAGGCCTGGAGACGGGGAGATGGAGTCAACGAAGGCTGTGGGGTGCATAGCGCAGAGTGGGGCATTGGGCCGGACTCGGCATTGGGGTGCAGGCCGGGATTTAATCAAGGATACGGCACGGAGCGTGGCTCCAGAAATAATCCACGGACGCTTTCAGCTCCCCAGAACCTAACGTGCAGAGTAGCTGGGCGCCACCCTCATGGAAGGGCAGGAAGATTACCGAGCCTCACCCACGGCCTGTTGAGAGAGGAGGCGAAGGGTAGGGGAGTGGGCCCCTCACGTGTGTAATCCCACTGGACACATCGGCCATGGGGAAAAAGGATACGGTCCCCAAAACCTCTAAACAGGGACCCATGGACAACTACGCCGCACCTCGGCCGCTGGCGGAGGCTGCATCTACTGCCCCCGGCACGCGCTCAGACACTGACCTGCTCATGGGTGCTATTCAGGCGTCCAGAACGGACATCCAGGAGTCCCGGGCAGCCCTGGAAGTCAAGTTCGCCGAGGTGGGTTCGGAGGTGACACTTCTGAGGCAGGACTTCAGAAAGCTAACAGATTGAGTGACTACGGCGGATACGCGCATAGGTGAGGCGGAAGACTCGATCTCCACCCTTAGAAAAGACATGGCGGAACTCCAGGCCTCCCATCACCAACTACTGTGGAAGGTGGATGACGCAGAAAACAGGGCGCGACGCAACAAACTGCGCTTTGGGGGTTTCAGGGAAGGAATCGAGGGGACGAATATGGCAGCTTACCTTCATGCCTGGCTGATAAAAACCTTTCCGACGGCGCAGTTCTCGAACTGCTTTATCATCGGAAGCGCACACCGGGCATTACTGGCGAAACCATCCGAGGGTGCAAGACCGCGACCGGTCATTGCCCGACTCCTCAACTTCGCGGACCGGGACCTAATTCTGAGAGAGGTCAGAAAACTGGGGGAGATCCGATTGGAAAACATGAACATTATGATATTCCAAGACTACAGCCAGGAAGTGCAAAAACAACGCCGCTCCTTTGATGTGGTTAAAGCGAAACTGAGAGACATGAATATTACCTACATGCTGCTCTTCCCAGCAAAGCTAAAGGTGATCTATATGAACAAAACACACTTCTTTAACCATCTGGAAGATGCCTGGCAATGGCTGGAGGAACGACCCATATTCCGCAGACAGGAGAACGTTGGTCGAGGAGTGCCTGACAGGCCAACTCTCCACAGAGTCCAATGGGAACTGCCGAAGGCTCAGAGACTGAGGTCACAAAGGAATAAGAGACAGACTCCGACTACGCCCTACCCGGGACGCAGCCCGACGGACAGACGACAAGGGCACTCTGCTTCGCCCGGGAGGAGAGGCGCGACGGGATCTAGATTCAGTCGCCTAAAAAGAAACGCCTGATCGGAGGGAGAAGAAGGAGAAGATTCGGGGGGTCGCTCCTCGGGGGGTGAAGAGGGAGGTGTGCGCTCCGTCCACCGACTGGAGAAGGCAATCCGAGATCTGGAGCAGGACGCTTCGGGGCAGACAACTGACCCACGACCAGACACCCAGGACTCACATTCTTGAACAGAGGCGGACCAGGCAGTTGAGATTGCAGCTCGTCACTAAGGGGACAAGCAAGTTGATACACCCCCGTGTACCTATTGTTTTCATTGGTTTATTGTTCTTATCTGTACAAATTCCTTAACTTTGACTCTTGAGGTTGATTAGTTGGGAATGTGTTGCATATTCTCCACTAAGTTGGGCAGAGTAGGTTGAAGGGGGGAGATCTTTGGGTGGGCGACAGACCCTCTCCTACTGACAGTTCTGCCTCGCAGGGGGATGGGACTGAAAGGGGAGGGATGTGGGGTGGGGGTGTGGGGTAGTTCTGCATTTTCTCAGGTTGGGGAAGGGGGGCGCAGGGCAATGGAGGGTACCACAGATCAGTTGGGGGGGGGGATTGGTTGGGGGGAGGGAGAGGCATTCATGTACATGTAGTCACACACTCCAGAGCTCCACTATACACATGCATACCGCAGACCGCCTGCACAAATAGATTTCCGCAATTGACTGGCGGGTGACGACACACGACTTGGAGACCACAAATGTTTCAGTGTCCTGATGTGGAGGGTAAATGGACTGGGTAATAAGGTCAAGAGGGGGTTGGTGAACTCATACGTTAGACGACAGAACCCAGACATAATCCTGCTGCAGGAAACCCATCTCAAAGGGACTAACTGCGCCTTCCTACCCAGGGGCCGTCACAAAGTCCTAGCGCATGCGGGCTATACTAACGATTCGAGAGGGGTAGCTATTATTATAAAGAAGACCACCACATTCTATATCACCCGGTCATGGATAGACCCATTGGGGACTTACCTGGGTGTCAAGGGGACGTGGAACAGACGTACATACACGATTATCTCTGTATATGCGCCCCCGAAGCTACTGGCACTCACCCGTAGGAGAGTGGCTGACATACTCTTAGGCACCGCAGATACCATTCAAATAATGGGGGGAGACTTTAATGACGTCATGGACCCGGGGCAGGACCGGTCGGGCTCTGCGCCCAGGGTTGGGGCCCGGACCCCCCTGTCCCAACTGATCGCCACTTTAGGACTTGTGGATGTTTGGCGGTGGTTACATCCCACTCAGAAGGCCTACTCCTATTACTCGGGCGCACATAAGGTGTTCTCGAGACTAGACTATGTGTTTATATCTAGACAATATTTAACAGCGGACGATACTGCGGACTACAAAGCGCGGGGGATCTCCGATCATTCCCCATTGCTAGCTAGAATGGGATAGGAACGGGTTACGGACAGGGCCTCCTGGCGCCTGGCGCCATGGGACTTACAAAGTGAAACGGTCTTGAGAGGAGTGCGGGCAGATGTGACGGTCTATATAGCGGAAAATGAGGGAACTGTCGACTCGAGGGTGACCTTCTGGGAGGCGCTAAAGCCAGTAATACGGGACAGGATACAAAGCAGGTTAGCGGAGGAACAGAGAAAACTCCAGTCGGAGGTGGCGGAGGTGGAGGCGACTATCCTGGTGCTGGAAAGAGACTACCAGACCTCAAGGGAGGCTGGGAAACTCAGGAAACTCCTTGACCGCCAGAAACATTACAGAGAACTAGTGACGGGGGAGGCTAAAACTCAAGCCCTGGCCACCCTTCATCGTCTTTACGACGTGGGGGACAAGTCGGGCAAATTACTGGCGTGGCTGAGTAATAAGGAGCGTGCAGCTAGATGGGACACATTAGAGATCCAGATGGGACCCTCATTGGGTCGGATGCTCAAATAGCTGAGGCATTTGCTGCACTCTATGAACTCTTCTACACAGCCAGGGAGCTAGGGACGCACGAAGATGCTCTACAATATTTGGAGCAAGTGGATCTGCCATCTGTGTCTCCTGAGGCCCTTAAGGTACTGGAGTCCGACATTACTGTAGATGAAGTATCTGACGCTCTTACCAGACTGCGTCCAGGCAAAACTCCGGGGCCCAATGGCTTCCCAGCTGAATTTTTCAAACGCACCGCGGACCTCCTGACCCGTCACCTGAAAGGACTCTTTGACGGAGCACTCCAGGAGAGGAGATTCCCCCCCCGGAGCTCGCCGCAGCGAGAATTGTTCCAATATATAAAGAGGGAAAACCATGTGACGACTGCGCGTCCTATCGCCCCATTTCCCTTCTTAACACCGAGGTGAAACTCCTGGCAACTATACTGGCACAACGCTTACGGTCCGTGATATCAGATCTAATACATTTTGACCAGACAGGCTTTTTGCCAGACAGGGCCACCAGATTGAATCTCCGATGTTCGCATAATTGGTTACAGGAGGTGCAGAGCATGGAGGATCCACATTGGTTCCTCTCCCTTGACGCCGAAAAGGCATTTGATGCTGTGCACTGGCCATTCCTTGAGGGAATCTTACAGAAATTCGGCTTTGGACCCAAGTATCAGCAATGGGTACAGCTCCTATACACTGAACCTAGGGCCAGAGTAAGAGTGAACGGGAAACTGTCACGGGAATTCCAGATCCAGAGGGACACCAGACAGGGGTGCCCACTGTCCTCCTACTATTGGGCGGAACATATGGCCTGATTAATGACTGGTTGCACGCCCCGGCGGATCACCCTACTTATGCCCTGGAAAGACACAAATTGTTCACGCGAAACTTACTATACTATCTTCATGGGGGCGCTAGGCGGGAGCTGCTTCTCCCCGCAACGGCCATCACCATACTCTCGTGGAATAAAGCTACAAAGCGCACGGGATGGGAGAAGACGCCCACACGACAGACGCCGTTATGGCATTGTAAGTGGTGAACGGAATTAAACAAACTGACAGGCTTTCAACGGTGGGATGACATAGGCATTTCCACCATAGGGGACGTGATCGCCAAGGGGGCACTGAAGTCCTTCCCGACATTAAAGATGGAATTCGGCTTACACTGCTCACAGTTCCTCAAGTACGCGCAGCTGCGGCATGCCTGGCGGGCCCACAACATCCAATTAACTGAGCTCCCGGAATATGCGCCTTTGGTGGGACGACTGTTGCAAGACCAAATTCAGGGGAAAGCAGTCTCACTCACATATAAAACCTTAACAAATAACATGCTAGGTGACCTGGCGAAGCTTAGGCGGACGTGGGAAGCGGAGGTGGGAGAAATGGACGATTTAGACTGGGACATAGTATTAATGCACCCCAGGGAGGTAGCCATCAAGTCTAGGCTGTGTCTTATCCAATTTAATGTGCTACACAGGACTTATTACTAAAGGGTGCGCCTCCATAGGATGGGGAGAGCGGCGGACAAGAGTTGCCTTAGATGTAATTTAGAGGACGGAGACTTTTACCACATTATGTGGACGTGCGCTGCGATACAATGCTACTGGACCTACATCTTTAGGGAACTAAGTGAGGTCGTGCTGATCCCCCTCCAACCGGAACCTAGGCTAGCACTACTGGGTATGACTAATGACGTGGACCTGACAAGACCCCTACTAACCTTCCTGGTACTGGCTCTTGTGGTGGTGAAGAGGGACATAGCGAAACACTGGGGGTCACCGGAAACCCCGGAACTAGAGGAATGGAGAAAAGGACTGGACATGTACATAGCCGCCGAGAGAGTGACCTACAAGGCTAGGGGGTGCCCAAAGAAGTTCCGATGGGTCTGGTCCAAGTGGAGGTATTATCATGGATTGGATGGGGGGATATGAGGGTGCTGGCTACAGTACCAACCTGCATAATGGCACAAGCACACCCGAGATGACTCGGAGTAGGATGCCACGAGACATTTATATTGTGCTATATTTGAATTCGGGACGGATTGGGATGAATATGGTCAATAATGTGCGACTCGGGGGCGGGTGGGTGTAGGGGAAAAGTGTGTGTACATTCGATTACATGATTGCATTGTTGTGTATTCATAAAATGCAAATAAAAAGATTCCTAAAAAAAAAACAAGGCAAAGTCTCTGCTAGTGGCCGTTAAAGGCAACCTCACTACTTTTTTCATGGAGCACCTCCATTCCTACACACATCCTCTCCTTCCATTACCTAGGGATCCATGTTTCTACAGCCTTTAACTTGTCCCCCCTCCCCACAAACATGAAACAGGACCAGCATAATTAGAGGTGCCTCCTGCTTCACGGGATGGGGTGGGTGGCCCTCTTTAAAATGATGGTGTTGCCTCAGTTCCTCTACATTTTTCAGAATTTTCAACTCCCTAAGAAATAGTTCCACGGCCTGAATTCCATTTTCTTTACTTTCCACTGGGCACGTTACTGCCCCCGAATTGCGCAGGCTAAAAGCCAGCTGTCACCTTATGATGGAAGCCAAGGTGCGGCCAATCCCCACTATTGCTATTTGGCCTCACAAGTGATAGTCATTAACAATTGGCTTAGCAGGTTTGTGATGATCCAAAAGACTGGGCTGAACTGACCGTGCTGGTTCTAGATAGATTTTTGGCTGCCCTTTATGGGGCCCCTATCCCTCGCTCTCTCCCAGTGATCACCAAGGTGTTTTTTTCAGCCTGGAGGTCAGCACTGCACCTTACATGCTGGGATCAGAAGCTGACAGGGATGACCCCCCTCTGGCTGGTACATGGCTGCATCACTCTGCAACACTGGAGAGATTTCCACAGTGGGACAGGATAGGAGTCACTGATCTGCGCCACATATGGTCAGGCCGCCGCATATTGACGTTTCAAGAAATCCAGGAAAAGGTCCAGCACCCCCGCACTCTGTTCCACAAATACTTACAGTTGAGCAATGCACATGCTAAAAACATTTCCTCTGACACTGCTGTCCCTGAATTTAGTTCACTTGAGTCCAACAAGAAAACTTGGCATGGGTGCCATTTCACAGGTTTATGGATCCTTGCTTGTCAATGTTCCCAAACACTTCTCTAAATTTAAACTGAAATGGAAGAGCTGGCTGGACACGCTGGACGATGTCGACTGAAGGGATGCCCAGATGGCCCCCAGGAAACTGGCCATATCTATGCGCTTGCATTTGGTTCCGCTGAACTACTTACACATCACATACATGACTCCTACATGGCTACACCCGGGCCAGCAGGATCCCACAACCTACTTGCTTTCGCTGCACAACTCATGGAGCTGACTTCTTCCATGTGGTTTGGTCCTGTCCTGTGCTGGCCCGCTACTGGCAGCAGATAGAGTGCAAACTTTCATTGGTGTTGTTCAGGGCACTGGGGCTTACCCCTTGGACCACCCTCTCTGGGCTGCTAGTCGACGTTGATGGTTCCAAATTGAAGCATGTGTTCATAGGGGTCGCCCTGTGGTCGCCAAATGAGACATAGCTCAGAAATGTGCCTTGCACATTCACCTGCAATGGTTGAATGATTGGACAGAGTGGATTGATTGGAGTCCAACGAGAAAGGTCTACCTATGCGGCAGTCACGATGTCACTCACCAGAATCTCCTTGTTCACCAGTTGTTTCCTTCTTGATGCTGAAAGTTCTCCAGTCCTCCTTGAACCAACCAAACAGGCAGGAATTATGTAAAAACTTGGCAATGTGTCTGATTCCCCGGGGGAAAGGGGAACCGGAATGAGAAAACAAGACAAAGCACTACTCCTTCTTCTGGAATGTAGCGCAGAGGTTCTCTCAACTGGAAGTGACTCTGAACTCCTTGCTATATAAACAGATGCGACAGATTAATATAAAATAAGACCTTCTTCTGGCTAGTAACAAGATTCAGTATGAGACAAACCCTACCTAGTTAAAGGGAGCTCATGCACACACTTCTTTTTAGATACTTAATCTTGTATCTTCTATTCTCATGAGAACCTTTAAAACATAAGAAATTCACTGGTCATTATATACATCAATAGTAATCAATTACCTTGGTGTTAGGGTTAGTCTTGTTATTAATCTCAAAATACACAGTTATCCATACATGTTGTTCCCAATGAGAATTGGTTTCTGTGGGGGTTCTGTAATTATAAGTGAAAAGAAACAAACACAATTCAACAAAATGTTTCTTTACAAAGACATCCTTGTGCCTTTCATATTAGAACTAAATGCCTCATTTCTGAACAGTTTTTTCGTAAAGGTTAGCATTGGCAACAGTAATGACCCACATGCAAGTTTTCCTTATTTTCAGGAAGTATTGATTTCCATAGAATCTGTCTTTTCAAACAAGCGCTATTTTGCCTCAGTTAGCTTTTGTTTTACTCTCTCTCATTAGCGCTAAATAAGTAAACAATTGCAACATTCAGGATGTTAAGTCACTAAGTTTCTAATGATGTAAATAAATGTTCTCCAAGTCTCTTAGTTTGTCAAATAATGATGTCCGTCGCTTCTGTAAAATCAAGGAAGTCTTAATTGGCTTACCGAAGTCTTCTTTTTGCAGGAAGCAACTCTTAAAGGTTACCGGGATTGAACTTGAAACTCCAGTGTTGGTTAGAGGAATGCTATTAGCAGAGCCTCTGGGGCAGGAAAACGTAGGCCAGCTCCCCGGAAGGACTCGAGGAACAGAAGCAGGGATCCAGAAAGGAAGATGCTGCCAGCAGGACGCTGACTCGAAGAAGTCTTCGGGAAGGTAGGTATCGACGGGATCTTCGGGACGGATGCGGAGTGATCCAGCGGGCCTACAGAAATTCTGTAACAACTGAACAAACTTAACATGTGTTAAACATGTATCCTATGTATCTACATGTAGCATATCAGTTACCATAGTAACCGTAACTCTGCTACCGGAGAATTGATCCAGCGGGCCTACAGAAATTCTGTCTCAACAGCACTACCCAACACCATGATGCTCACCATTAATCATAAACTCTTCACAAGGCCCATAAATGACTGAGACAAGTATTGGCCAACTGAATCATGTGACCTAATTAATCGGAACTATTCACAAAACTATTTATATTTATATACAACTGCAGTTTATCATTATCATATTTATTAAAATTAAAACATTTAATTAAGTAACCTAGGTAATGGATCAACTGATGGTAACTAGTCTCAGAATAAACAAGACCAGCTTGTCATTTCAAAATTTATTTTATTAACTTTATTTTCAAATAAAGTGCATTTTAATTAAGAAATCTCTTTTATTAGCATTTAGTAAGCATCATTTTATTAAGTAAAGGCACATTAGACTGTCAATTTAAAATGAATCAGCATGACAAATATTTAAGCAGAAAGGATCTCATTCCCTAAATTCTATTTCCCTGACTAAACTTATTTAAAACCTAAAAGGAAAGTCATTAGTTCTGTTTTCCTTACGTGAATCAAAAGTCCGACAGCATCTCACGCCCTTCAGGATTCAGGAACGAGCCAGCAGCCCTCCTGCCAAGGGGCCAAGTTTTATACCTTTTCTCTATCTAAAACTAACTAAAAGAATACTTTTTTCTGTGACATACAGCGCTTTCATTGGCTGACAGCCGTCAGTCTATGTGATCTCATTGCTTTTTCATTCCAAAATCGTGCCTTTCTAAAACGTCTTTGTCCATTGTCCACAAGTGACATTAGCTTCCGAGGACTTTTGCAACAACTTATTAAATAACAGTTCGCTGCTTCCTCAGCTTGGCTTTTCTGCCGCTTCCTGTCCTTGGAAATGATTCAACACGGAGCATATCTTGCACAGTTCCTCATATTTGTTTACTGACGATTATGAATGTGACAAACTTTTTCATTCTTTTGCTGTGCTCGGCTCATCACGACAGGATTCCAAACACCCATTTTAAAGCTAGGCCTCAGGCCTCTTTTTCGAAGAACTAGTATGCAAAGAAACACAAAACATTAATTAATTTAAGTAATGAAAGTCATTCTGTTTCCCACCCCCTTTACTAATGTTAACCCATTAGTTTATGTTATCTAGCTTTAAGCACGATTAAGCAGCTTTTATAAAAACCTTCTTCACATGAGCCTCAGGATTCTCCACGAGCCTTTGTCACATAAAAGACACAACATAGACAAAAGCACATTTAAAATAAGCACATGCCATAATTTAAACAGCCGCAATTAATGTTGACAAAACAAAAAGACAAAGTTAGTTTATTATTTTTAAACGTACTTGCAAATGCAACAAAGAGCACATAATGTTAATCCCCATATGCTTGTGTAAATGCATATTAAACTAGGTTGAATTAGTACAAATCATGCATAAACTCATTAATATTATTAATTCATTATGGAAGTTTAATTTTGCGAGTCAAAACGCATTTAATTTCTAAAACTCGCTTCATCAACTCCCTCATCTGGTGATTTCTAAATCACCAAACATTACCTAAAAATGTTACCAAAATTTTAATTTTAAAGACAACATTTTTTTGAACACTCTCTGTGTTAGTATTTATAAACTCCTGTCTCAACAGTTTGTCTGCAACTCTCATATTGTGTTCTACGAAATTCTTCCATTTCTATCTCCTTCTCCAGTGCCTTTCTGAGTTTGTAAATCCTTCTCTTTTCCCTCACATGCTTCTTTCTCTTGTGAATCATGCAACTAATTTTTAACAAAAGAGTCACTATAACAATGATTATTACAGGATAAAGTATTTTGCCAATGATTGAACTGCCAATTTCTCGAAACCATTTTCCAATTGCTGCAAATCTTTTGCTCAGACGTTCTGAAAAATTGTCATTTTCCATGGGTTCTATTTCTGAGTGAAATTCAGTGATGTTTTTGATAAGCATCTCTATATTCTGGCTCTTGTCTGGGATATAAGTACAGCAATGCTGGACATGTAAAATCCCACAAACTCCTCCTTCTTTTGCTAGCAGAATGTCTAATGCAAGACGGTTCTGCATAACCATGCTTCTTGTGGCAACAAGTTCTGTGTTAACTAATTGAAAACTACTTGCGGTATCTGTGGACAATCTGTCTACAATTGTGGAGACCTTTCTGATTTTGATTGCATTCAGGGTTATTCCCACCATAGGAATTATTGCACCAAATATGTCACCCATGATTTCTGAAAAACTTTTTCTCCTGTACCTGTTCAGGTGTTTGCCAATTTCGAATGAACCTTCTGCATTTCTGTCCACATGAACATTTTTGGGAAAAACCAAACCAAGATAGCATGTCCCATACCACTGGTCTGGGAGGCTAAAGTAAGCTTTGTTTCCACAAACAAAATAAATTCCAGGAAAAATTGGATCTTTGCCACCTTTAAATCCCCATCCCCCTATGATACGATAAGTATCCTCGCATTGACTAACTCCCACAAAATAATTATCATATAATGTGTTGTCTCTCGTAATACAGAATGTTCCACTAACAGGATCATCTATGTGAATAGCAGCATAACTATTTCCACCATTGAGCTTCTCATCCTCGAGTTGCCAAAATCTAGATTTATTTTGTTTCAGCATCTCATTTCTCTTATAAATCGCCCTTCTCTCCTCAACCAATTTCAGAAATGATTTTTCTTCATCTCTCATTTTGCATGTTAAATTGTTCTTATATGCGTATTCATAGGTATTTTCATTAGTCACCAAAAAGAATTCCCTCATCTGTTTAGCAGGTCTAACCTTGTTTAAGCTATTTACAACTTTCAGGTTAGCAAAAAATGTCGTCGTAATCTGAGTAATAGTACTCCAAACGACCTGTTTGATAGAACAAGCTAGCTATAACACTGCATGTAATGCCATAAGTAAGAGGAAGCATGTTATACTTAACCCCCTCTGAAACTGAAGCAGGAAGCTTCACACAGACATAACAATCCTTCACATCCATGACTTTTACATATTCTGACAAGAGTCTTGAAAAAGAATTAGTAGAAAAATCACCAACAGGTCTATCTGGATGGATCTCTGGTTTGTGCTCAATAACTCTATTAGTTTTGCCTGCAACATCATGAACAGCTTGTTTAGATTCAGCTTTGATTTCAGCTTTGCTTGTCATGTTAGCCTTGTACTCCTCTTTATCTATGCCAAAAGGAAAGATGACTGCCAAAATTAACCAAACTAAGATTATTAGGATCGCACAAATAGAAGACATTTTACAGCATCTTCTAAAAATAGCACACCTTGAATTGTCAGTATTAGGAATCTTTTTTTTTTGTTTACAAAGTTTTTACTTAAATCAAATTAAAAAACAAAAATTTTAAAATAGTACTTATATACACCTCCCATTTTTTTTTTTTTTTTTTTTTAGAAACCCTTTTCTTCGACCTTGCGTCTTACATTAATGTGTTTTTCCAGCTAACACAATTTCTTCGACCTTGTGTCACCTAACACAATTTCTTCAGCCTTATGCCAAAAATAAATCTCAACCTAAAGAAAATTACTCTAATCAATGTCACTTGTTTCTTCCAAATCCTCCTGACTACTACTACTGATTTCCACTACTGGTGGTATTATAATATAGGTCCATTCAGGGGACTTGTACTTCTGATTTGGCTTCAATGGTCTTTTCCCCTACTGCTAATCACTTCAATTTTCTTTCCTGCTTGACTTTTCTTGTCAGAGTCACTTTTTTGACTTGATATCTCATTAACCTGCTCCTTTGACTTGTTCACCAATTTGAATTTTAGATTTTCTCTTGGCCAATTATCTCCTTTTCTTATGAATTTCTTCTTATTTATTTATTTATTTATTTCCACAATTATTAAGCGCGCTGTTACCGAAACGGTGTCCTGGCGCTGGGAGACTACTAGAGAGCATGCCGGAGAGAATTAGTGTGTAAATAGCCAAGTTTTCAAGGCCCTTCTAAAGAGCAGCAAGTCTGCAATTTGCCTTAGGGCCAATGGCAGAGCATTCCAAGCCCTGGCTGCTCCAAGGGAGAAACTTCTCCCCCCCCAGCGGGCCTTCCTGACTTTAGGGACTATGATCAGTCCTTGGTCCGAAGACCTAAGTGACCTGGTCGGTTTGTACCGCTGAAAGAGCGAGGTCATGCAGTGGGGGCCCAAACCATTTAGCGCTTTAAAAACTACACAGAGAGTCTTAAAGGCTATTCTTTTCCTCACTGGTAGCCAGTGTAGCGTTACCAGATCTTGTGCTACCGAGGAGAATTTGGAAGTACCCGTGATAAGGCGGGCAGCCGCATTCTGTAGTATTTGGAGTTTATTTAACAGCCCCTGTTGGGCGTTTAGGAGCAGACTGTTACAGTAGTCTAGGCGGGATATTGCCAATCCTGTTACTACGGTCTTTCTATGTTCGTCAGGTATAAAAGGAAGTACTTTTCGTACAGTTTTCAAGACATAGTGGATGGATGAAGACAGGGCGTTAACTTGAGGCTTGAAGGAGAGAGTGTCGTCCATCAGCACCCCCAGGTTTTTGACCTTAGTAACTGGAGAGGGGGGCGACCCAATTCCCTCGGGCCACCATCTTGGGGACCAGAAGTTATCTTTAGCCCCGAATAGCAGAACTTCAGCCTTAGCTGAATTCAATTTAAGACAGTTTTCTGCCATCCAATTACTAACCTCACACATACAGTCCCAGAACCTGTCGGCTGTGTCATCCACTCCACCCGGTAGCAGCGACACTACAATCTGTGTGTCGTCTGCATATGATGTTACGTTGAAGCCGAAGGATCTTATAACTGGCGCCTGAGGCTGCATCTGTCCAGGATTCAGTTATAAAAGCCACCTTAACATTTGCCTCGAGTATCAATTCAGCCAATTTGAGGCTGTGTTTTACCAGAGACCTGCCGTTGAGCAACATGCATTTTACTATGGCCGGCTCTTTTCGGGGTACAATTATATCCGAATACTCAATCGACTTAGTAGATTCCCATAGAACCTGGGGAAGCTTTTGCTTGCAGCCAGCACACTGATGTTGAGATGTCTGTGTGCCTGGGCACATTTCCTGCCGGAAACAGCCTAGAGTTCTAGTTCCGCCCCCCAGGGCCCACAATGCACTCCGATTATAGGAGAGGCGGCTAGCTGTTGTCAGGATAGGCTCCATTTGGCCAGGGGTTATGGCCCCAGGCGCAGACCAGGCGCAGACGGGCGCAGACGGGCTTGCCTTTGGCGCGCCTTCAGCGCGCCGCCAGCGTGCCCACTGCGCCCGTCCGCTGTGCTTCCGGGGTAAGGGCATCATTTTTTACTGGCGATGGCGTGAGGGAGGGAGGGGCTTAGCACTAGTCTGCTATCCCTACTCCTGCTCCTCACCCAAGATGGCGGGACCTCAGATAGCACTCACTCGGCTGCTATGGGAAGGTCCTGACCAGATTACAAGCAAAATGGGCAGAGTTGAGCCTGCACCAGTCCGTCAACCGGGGGAAGAGAAACGCTGAATACCAGCGGCGATTAAGCAGTGGGTAAGCTGTAGGTCGTTAAATTTTTTTTTACAAATGCCAATAGAGAGCAAGTTTAAAAATAACGTGACAATTAAAAAGACAGGAGTCTCACACAGCAGGTCCCGGCTTTCCGCCTCAGGACGATTGAAATCACACACCACACACAATAGTAATCATTGGGGGCATGAACTAACGAGCTTTTGTACTGGCGACGGCGTGAGGGCGGAGGGGCTTACCAGATTACAAGCAAAATAGGCTCAGTTTTGTTACATTCAGCTTTCCAAGCTCTTTTTCTGAATTTTCTTATTTCAGACTCTTCATAACTCTCATCCGAATCTGTCTCAGAGATTTCAAATTTATATCTATGATCTTTACTCAGCAGCTTCACTCCGTTAGGAACATCATCCTTGTAGCTGGTACTTGGTAATTTGTCTTCTTCTTCTGGAATTACTTCTAACTTCCCAGTTTTAGAATTCTCGTTCCTGCTTTCAGAGCTTCCAATCTGCTTTTCAATACTCTCCTGATCTTGATTCTCTTTTGACTCAAATTCTTTTTCTGTTTTTTTTTCTAGCAGATCTTCATTATTTTCTGAATCTAGAATCACAATCTCTAGATCTTTTTCATTCAGTACCTGATCCGCATCTGAATCTTCCAGATGTCAACCTTCTTGTCGATCTTCAGAATCTGGATTCTCTTCAGGTTCTTCTTCAGAGTCTAAATCAGTTGTTGTGTCACTATCCTCATCAGGATTATCAGGAGGAGGTACACGAATGGTGTGACTTGCATGCACCCACCTTTTCAAACCTTTGCATTTAACTGCATTTGTTGTGACTAGTATCACCTGTCTTGCTTTTTGCCACCTGGGAACTAAACATTTTCTTCTTCGGTGAACTTTTGTCCTCACTCAGTCCCCTGGTAACAGATCATGAGCTTGCTCCTTTTCTTTTGAAATCACATCAGTTCCCACCTGATTGAATACAGAAGTTACCACATCAGACAAGTTCATGCAGTACTCCATAATTGCACTTTCATTGATACTAAGAACTTTTCCAACTGGTATAAATGCTTGTCTCATTACTCTCCCCATAAGTATGTCATGATGACTTAGACCAGTCTTTTTATCTGGTGTGCTTCTCAAAGACATTAAGACAAGTGGAAGTGCATCTGTCCACTTCATTCCTGTAGCTAGGCACATTTTTGCAATTCTATTTTTAATTGTCCCGTTAATTTGTTCTACAACACCTGATGCTTCTGGTCTGTATGCACAGTGTAGCTTTTGTTTAATGTTCAATTTCAACTGTGACTGTAAATCCATATCTCGTTATGATCTCCCTTAAAAGCAATTTTGCCACAGTAACTGAGTCATTATGACAAGTTGGGAACGCTTCCACCCATCGTGAAAACAGACAGACAATCACAAGGACATATCTCAGTTTATTGTGGGGTGGCATGTCAATGAAATCCATTTGCAATCTGGTAAAAGGACCACCCTCCTGTCCTATGGTTCCCATGCTCAAAACTGTTTTTCTGTTTGGATTGATTTGTTGGCAGATCAAACATCTTTGGCAAAGTGACTCTGCAATAATCCTAAATTTTGGATTATACCATGTCTGTCTGAACATCCTGATCATAGAGTCTCTTCCTAAATGTCCTGGACCATGGTACATCCGTGCCATGTCAGCAATCATGCAATTTGGCATTACAGGTCTGTCATCTTTGTAAACCCAAACCTCATCTGTGTTTTTCTCCTCATCATCTGCCTCATCTTGTAGATCTTTTACTCCTTGCCATGTTTTAACTAAAGATATTAGCATGAGAGAGTTCAAAATATGTTCATTGTCTTTTTCCCGATTAGTTGAAAATGTGTTTTTCGCACAGTAACGTGCAATTTCATCAGCAAAAGAATTACCTTTAGTAATATAGTCTTCGCCCTTTTTATGAGCTGCACATTTCACAACAGCAATTTTCTCTGGTAACTGAATGCCATCAATCAATCTTTTGATCAATTTTGTATTCCTGATCAGTGTTCCCGCAGAAGTTAAATAACCTCTTTGAGACCAAAGCTGGCCATAGTCATGGACTACGCCATATCCATACTGACTATCAGTCACTATGGTAACCTTTTTCCCTTTTGCTCTTTCACATGCATGAATTAAAGCAATTAATTCTGCCACTTGAGCTGAACGAAATTCTTCAAGAGATGAACCTTCAACTACTCCTGCAACTGAGCAGACTGAATATGCTGCTCTCAGAATGCCCTCATCTGTTCTTAAGCAGGAGCCATCAACAAAGTAAACAAAGTCTGACTCTGGCAAGGGCAGATCTTTTATGTCTTATCTAGGTTTGGTGCAATATTCTAAAACATCCAAGCACTCATGATCAACATCAATTTCGTTTTTGATTTCAGTAATAGCACCATCGGGCAACAATGTGGAAGGATTTAAATTCACACATCTTGCAATCAAAACATTATCTGATCCTAGAATAACCTTTTCATATTTGGTCAATATGTTACTCGATAAGTGCTGTGTTTTGCTTCTTGTAAGAAGAGTTTCAACTGAATGAGGTACATACACTTTTACAGTAAATCCCATTATGATTCCTTCACTTTGCTCAAGGCTTACACTTATTGCAGCCACTGCTTTTAAGCAACCTGGCAATGCTTTCGCAACAGGATCAAGAACAGCTGAAAAGTAAGCTATTGGCTTTCTCAGTTTTCCATGTCTCTGAATCAGAACTGATAATGCACAACCCTCCCTTTCACTGCAGTACAGCTCAAATTCTTTATCATAGTCTGGCATTCCCAATGCTGGAGCTTCACACAGACTTTTCTTTAACTGTTCAAAAGCCTCTAGCTCAGTTTCTGTTAAGGTAATCGGGTCTTTTATGTGTGCTTTTGTTAGTCTCTGAAGTGGTTTCTCAATTACTGAAAATCCACTAATCCATTGGCGACAATAACCTACCATTCCTAGAAACATTCTGACTTGTCTCTGTGTTGTTGGAGGTTGTATTGCTCGAATCATTTTTATTCTTTCAATTGTCACTTGTCTGATTCCCTTTGCAATTCTATGACCAAGGTATTTTACTTCTTGCTTGCAAAACTGTAATTTTGCAGGTGACACTTTATGTCCCTCATCTTTCAATCGATTTAAAAGTGTAATGGTGTCTGTTACACAATTTTCTCGTGTTTTTGCAGCCACTAGAAGATCATCAATGTACTGGACCAATGTTGATTTTCCAGGCAAATCTAGATCTTCCAAAGATTTCTTTAACAACTGATTAAAGATAGATGGACTCTCAGTATACCCTTGAGGGATACGACACCATGCTAAGATATGATCTTGGAATCTGAACGCAAAAATTTGTTGGCTCTCTGGATGCAGTGGAACTGTAAAGAAGGCATTACACAGGTCTATGACCGTGTACCATTCTGCATCATGCGGAATCTGATATAGAATTACCGCTGGGTTTGGTACAACTGGGCAACAAGGAACAACTATTTGATTAACCTTTCGCTGGTCCTGAACTATTCTGTAAGTTCCGTTTGGCTTTTGATTCCCATAATCGGTGAATTACATGGGCTGCTCTCAATTTCTTTTAAAACACCTTGTTTAATGAATTTCTCAATCACAAGAATGACACCCTCAATAGTTTCAGCTTTCATTTTATACTGAAAAATGTTTGGAAAATCTTTTCCTTGCTTTACAGTAATTTTTACTGGATCCACATGTTTCATTAAAGCCATTTAATCTCCAGATAAATCCCAAATTGTTGGATTAACTGCCTCTTTCAATTCTTCAGATAAATTGTTTTTATCAAAAGCAGGAAACAGTTTATTTTCTTCTTCAACCATTAACATTGTGAATTTGTACAGACCATCTTCTTCTAAAGTTTGGCGCTCAATACCATCCGGTGAGCAATATATTTTACAATTCATCTTGCATAAAATGTCCCTCCCTAATAGGTTAACAGGACTGCTGTTACAGACTACAAATCTGTGTTTATTTTTGTAATTTCCAATCTCAATTTTAACTGGTTCTGTTAAATCTGTTTTAATCTTTTGATTTGCTACACCTACTACTTGGATGGACTCACCAGAGAGAGGAAGGTTTTCAATTTCCACTGATCTAACAGTAGAACGGGTAGCACCAGTGTCCACAAGAAAAGTGATTTCTACATCATTCACTTTACCATTTACAAATGGACCTGGCTGATCTACCTCAAGAGTGGCTCCAAGCACACACTCTTCTTCCTCTCTCAGGCACCGTCATGAGTAATCCTCTGAGACACTGCCTTCATTTTCTTTCGACCAAAATTGTTGAGAAACATTTGACAAATTCACTCTTTGTGATCTATTTACCTGTTCACCTTCGCAGAATCCTGTTTCGGGACTGAATCTTTGCGCATTCACACAATTTGGAAGTGGCGGTTGTGGAATTTGGCTCTGCTGATTCAATTGGCTCTGCTGATTCACTAACTGTAGCTGTTGCTGCTGACTTATTTCATTTAACTGTCAGTGTAGCTGTTGCTGCTGATTTATCTCATTCTGCATCTGTGGATTTAATGATGTATTTTTTAAATTTCTGGGCGGATTCTTACACTCACGCTTCCAGTGTCCAATTTCACCGCAATTAAAACATAGGAGCTTCTGCTTAAGCTCTTCAATATTTACATTAAATTTTGGTTTGCTAAAATTCCCTTTAAACTTGCCTTGATTCTGCTGAATATTTTTATTTTTTAAGGTTGCTATTTTCTGTTCAGCTACCTTTACCTGTGCCCACATTGCTTTTTCCTTAAGCTTTTTCTGCTTTGCATCTATCTCATCACTGCAGTATTTTGCTTTTCTCAGAATATCATCAACTGTAAGTGATTGCCAGCTGACAAATCCGTTTCTAATCATCTCACCAATTTCAGGTCTCAAGCCATAAACAAACCTGTATATGAAATGGCTCATGTCCTTTTCACTTAATTTTTCGTAACCACTGTATTGTTTAAATACTAGCAGTAATCTTTCATAAAATGAATGTACTGACTCTTTTGGTTCTTGATTTGTTCTGTCAATTTTAGCCCAATCTACTTCTTTTGGAGGAATCTTGTTTTTCAGCCACACAATTACCTTGTCATAGAAATCCATGACATCAGCTGAAGGAGCACCTGTTATTTTATTTCGAGCTGGTTCTTCTTTGTGCTAACCTACAGAAATGTTACATTCTGTCCAAAGATCTGATGGGACAACAATGTCAAAGAATCCATCAAGATCAATCCACAGAACTTTTGAAACTTTAATGAATCTGTCTACCTGACGATACCATTCTACTGGCTTTTCTCTCAGCCGAGGAAAATCATTTGTAAAAAGTAAAATGTCCTGCCTTGTCCAAGGGACATGAACATAACCTCCGTCAGCTATTTCCCTCATAGGAAACTCGTTTACAACTTCCCCTCTTTCTCTTTTTTCTTCTTCTCTTTTCTTTGTCCATTTCCCTCTCCATTTACTTAATTCACCTAATCTTTTTAGAAACACAATTAATTCTTTTACATGGGTTATCCTACCTGTGGCATTTACATTTTCAATATCTTTTTCAGAAAAATCCACTCTGTAATGTTTTTGCAATTGTTTCTGTCTACTCAAATCTATGTCTAATTAGGCAGCCCCTTCTTCAAATTGATCATATTTGTTTTTCGTTTTCCATTGTATACTCTTACAGATAAATAACAAATCATCATTCTGATATTGCTTTAAACAGTCAGTTCCAATTGTGCCAATAATTAATTCTTCCAAATCTGCTTTCAATTTTGTGACATCAAGTTGTTTAGATTCAGGAACTTGTGGCGTTAATGGAGTCTTTGTTAAATCTGTTTTATTCATGCTTTTGTTCTGCAGATCCAGAATCAGATCCTGCAACAGATGGTATCTGACCATTTGACAAACTTTGATTAAAAGTTAAATCTGGCATTGTTTTTTCTCGATGAATTTCTGATAAAAAAAATTCAGCCACTTTCTGAATTTCCGCATTTAATGTAACAGTCAAAGCTGAGTTTCTATTTTCTCCCTGTTCAAAAACTGGTACAACAGGACCAATTGTTACTGGTACTGTTAATGCTTCCATCCCTATCATTAATTGCTGTATTAATTCCTCTTTTGCTCTTAAATATTCTGAAATATTTGCTATATTCTCAAGTCCCTCTGCTCTCTTTTCATTCCTCTGGAAATCATTTCTCTGTTCTGGAATCTCTGGATAATTTCTGTTTTCTCTTGGAGTATTAGATTTACTTCTTGACCTTACTCTTTCAGGTAACCTTAAAAATCTAGGTGAATTTTCATCAGCATCTCTAGGAGGTGCACTAGGAGAGGTTCCTGAAGAAAACCTCGGGGTAGACTGTGAACAATTTGGCTGATAGGGTGGCTGATTATGATTTGTAATAAAAATGTCTTCTAAAACCGCATCATCTAACTCTTCATCAAGATGACCTCTTTTTCGGGTATTCTTTTGACCTGATGTTTCAGTAACCATCTCTCTTACTGGGTACAAACCATCATACATGTCTGCTTTTCTCCAACGACGCACTCTATCTTGATGAGTTTCCCTACTTATGTTTAATTTTGGGCCTCTAGATATTCCTCTGTTTTCTCGTTCAAGTTCCATTATCTCAACCTCCCATTCAACTAAAGCTTCAAATTGAGTAGGTCTAGGCTTTGGCATAAGAGCCATAATTTTTTCTCTCAGGTTTTTCTTTCAAAACTGTAACATTAAATGATCCATCTTCCGGCCATGCTAATACACCATCATCTTTGGTATATTGCATCCAATTTTCAAATCAAAGAACAGTATGATAACCATATTCACCTTCCATATATGCTGCAGGTGTTTTGTACTTATGAAGTAATTTTCCACCACGCGTTTCAATTTTCTTATCAGGGCTGAATATATTTTTCAATTTCTGAAACCATGAAGGCTTCTTTTCCTCTTTTCCGTACCAATAACTCATGATTTAAAACTATTCCGCTTAATTTAGAAAAGATCGTAAACATTTCTTTGTTGTTCCGCTACTCTAGGCAATCCATGAGCGAAACTCACCAACAAGCCAATCAGGTTAAGCCAAGTCACTACCTTGCTCAACCAATAGAAGTACTGTTTTCAGAAAGGACCAAACAGCTAACAGCTCGTTTCGGTCACGTGAACCAATCAGTGCACTTGCTGTGACGTATGTTAACCAATCGCAGTGCGAACCCCGTGACGTATACTGCCGCTGCAGCTTCGCTGTCTCCGCTCCGCAAACTCACCCCTCCTTTACAAAATATTTTCACAGCGCCATTTTAAAACAATTCTTTTCAATGAAATTCAATTAGTAACTACAGAAAAACAAACCATTTGTCTGTTTCGCGAAATAAAGTAATAGTTTTTATCAATCATTCAAGTTCTCACTCACGTGAAATAGACGACGCTATTCTCACAAAATCTTTTATACACATTCAAACGGAAAACCCTGATCATGTATACATGAAATCTTCGGCAGGACTTTAACCTACCAATAGAAATCCTCAATCGCCAGTAAGAATAGACGACACTTCCTTACCCTTCACTCAAGCTTGGAAAAATCCTACTACTCTTTTCACAGCGAGTTTTAAAACAGGCCCCTAGTCCTTATACTCGAAGCTACGATTTCATAGGCAATTCTCACTATACATTCAACCTATCATGCCTAAAATCCCTAAACTTGTGCTGTACATCCACAACACTAGTGATATGTCAATATCACTCATTTGAAACAGAACAAATGAACTGTGTAACTTCACATGTTACACTACTCTGCCGGCAACCAACCAGGAATTTTCATACTGCTGGAAAAAACCTTTCGACTACATATAACAACTGAACAAACTTAACATGTGTTAAACATGTATCCTATGTATCTACATGTAGCATATCAGTTACCATAGTAACCGTAACTCTGCTACCAGAGAATTGATCCAGCGGGCCTACAGAAATTCTGTCTCAACAGCACTACCCAACACCATGATACTCACCATTAATCATAAACTCTTCACAAGGCCCATAAATGACTGAGACAAGTAATGGCCAACTGAATCATGTGACCTAATTAATCGGAACTATTCACAAAACTATTTACATTTATATACAACTGCAGTTTATCATTATCATATTTATTAAAATTAAAACATTTAATTAAGTCACCTAGGTAATGGATGAACTGATGGTAACTAGTCTCAGAATAAACAAGACCAGCTTGTCAATTTTTTTTATTAACTTTATTTTCAAATAAAGAGCATTTTAATTAAGAAATCTTTTTTATTAGCATTTAGTAAGCATCATTTTATTAAGTAAAGGCATATTAGACTGTCAATTTAAAACGAATTAGCATGAAAAGTTTTTAAGCAGAAAGGATCTCATTCCCTAAATTCTATTTCCCTGACTAAACGTATTTAAAACCTAAAAGGAAAGTCATTAGTTCTGTTTCCCTTACGTGAGTCAAAAGTCCGACAGCATCTCACGCCCTTCAGGATTCAGGAACGAGCCAGGAGCCCTCCTGCCAAGGGGCCAAGTTTTATACCTTTTCTCTATCTAAAACTAACTAAAAGAATACTTTTTTCTGTGACATACAGCGCTTTCATTGGCTGACAGCCGTCAGTCTATGTGATCTCATTGCTTTTTCATTCCAAAATCATGCCTTTCTAAAACGTCTTTGTCCATTGTCCACAAGTGACATTAGCTTCCGAGGACTTTTGCAACAACTTATTAAATAACAGTTCGCTGCTTCCTCAGCTTGGCTTTTCTGCCGCTTCCTGTCCTTGGAAATTATTCAACACAGAGCACATCTTGCACAGTTCCTCATATTTGTTTACTGACGATTATGAATGTGACAAACTTTTTCATTCTTTTGCTGTGCTCGGCTCATCACGACAGGATTCCAAACACCCATTTTAAAGCTAGGCCTCAGGCCTCTTTTTCGAAGAACTAGTTTGGAAAGAAACACAAAACATTAATTAATTTAAGTAATGAAAGTCATTCTGTTTCCCACCCCCTGTACTAAAGTTAACCCATTAGCTTATGTTATCTAGCTTTAACCACGATTAAGCAGCTTTTATAAAAACCTTCTTCACATGGGCCTCAGGATTCTCCACGAGCCTTTGTCACATAAAAGACACAACATAGACAAAAGCACATTTAAAATAAGCACATGCCATAATTTAAACAGCCGCAATTGATGTTGACAAAACAAAAAGACAAAGTTAGTTTATTATTTTAAAACGTACTTGCAAATGCAACAAAGAGCACATAATATTAATCCCCATATGTTCGTGTAAATGCATATTAAACTAGGTTGAATTAGTACAAATCGTGCATAAACTCATTAATATTATTAATTCATTATGGAAGTTTAATTTTGCAAGTCAAAACGCATTTAATTTCTAAAACTCGCTTCATCAGGAGCTTCCAGCGGTGACGCAATGAAGTGAAGCACCGTCAGGAAGCGGGTGGGGTCTTTTATCGCCTGACAAACACGAGCACTTGTACGTGTGTTTAGATTGACGGTTTCTCGAGTTGCTACAGGTGCCTGACTCACGTGGATAACTGTTGCCAGCTTATTTGAACTATACAAGGTGTGAGTGCAAACAGAAATCCAACAAGCATTGACAAATACAAGATGTGTGGATGCAAACATTAAATAAAATATAAAGAAGGGCAATAAACATTGGTAAATGGTAATTCCGAGTGATTTATGCTCACCAATGATAATCTCATGACTTGACCTTTAAATAAAACATAAATAAGAACTGTATCACTGTGATGAGGATGAAACCCTAACAGTTTCTCCCCCCAAAGGCGGCCTCACAGGACGAGGTTTATCTGGATGTAGAGCATGAAAAACTTTAACTAATCTTGGGGCATGCACGTTTCTTTCAGGTTCCCAAGATCGTTCCGAAATGTCATAACCCTTCCAATCAACTAGGTAGTACAAATGCCCTCATACAAGTTTTGAATCTACTATTTGTTTTACTTCATATTCTACATGATCCCCTATGACTATCGGTGGAGGTGGGTCATCAGGTCTAGTGGTAGGGTTATGTGGTTTGAGGAGCGATACATGGAATACAAGGTGAATAGAGTAGTCTTTTGGTAGGTCTAATCTCATGGAAACTGTATTCAAAATTTTCTCAACTGGGAAGAGTCCAATAAATCTTGGTTTCAATTTTTTGGGACCTTCTATTTGTATATTTCTGGTTGATAACCATACTTGATCACCTTCTTTGTAAGGTGGTGTTGGTAACCTGGGTTTATCTGCTGATTTTTTCATTGTAAGTTTTCCCTTTATTAACACCTTTTTGATGTGTTCTTGGAAGTTTCGTAAATTTTGCACTCTCTCTTAAACTGCGAACGTAGGTTGGTCAGAAGCAGGAAATGTGACTGGAATAGATCGTGGATGATAACCGGTTAGAAAATAGAATGGTGAGCAACCTAACGCAGCATGAACACTGTTGTTATATGTGAATTCTGCTAAAGGAAGCAGGGGCGGCTCTAGGCTCATGGCGGCCCTGGGCAGGGAGCGAAGGTAGGGGGCCCCGGAAGAGGGGGTCCGTGCGGGGCGGAACATGGAGGCCAGTGAAGGGGGGCGTCAGGGTGTTTGGAAGTGGAACAGAGCCGGAGGCCACCAAATCCCTGCCAGGGGCCGCCACGCAAATATGTATCCATCCTCAGAGGATTATTATATTAAGGACATATATTGGCGTGGTGGCCCCTGGGGTTTGGTGGCCCTGTGCAGGTGCACAACTTGCTCATGTCTAAGGCTGCCCCTGAAGGAAGTACCTCATCCCAGTGTGTTGATAGATTGGTAGTTATACATCTTAAACTCTGTTCTACGTATTGATTTACTTTTTCTGTCTGACCATCTGTCTGGGGGTGGAATGCAGATGACAATGCTAATTCTATTCCTAACTTATTACTTAACTGAGTCCAAAATTTTGAAATGAATTGAGGGCCTCTGATCGAAATGATTTTACTTGGCAGGCCATGAAGCTTGACAATATTATTTAAAAAAATGTGGCTAAATTCTGTTGCTGATGGTAATTTCTTTAAAGCAATAAAATGTCCCATCTTTGATAAAAGATCGACTACCACTAGAATTGTGGTCATCCCATGAGAATTTGTCAAGTCAGTGTTGAAATCTAAACTTATTGTATGCCAAGGTGAAGGGGGAACAGCCATTGGTTGCAAAAAGCCTACTGGCAAAGAATGTAAGGATTTTTGTCGTTCACATACTGGGCATGTTTTAATATATTGTCGTATATCGGTCTTTATCCCTTCCCACCAAAAATGTATTTGACATAATTCTATAGTTTTGGTTATTCCTGGGTGGCCAGCAGTACCTGAATCATGATTCCATTTTAAAACTTGTAGGTGCAAATCTTTGGTAGGGACAAATAACTTATTCTTATGAAAGCATAGTTCTTCACGAATAGTATGATCTTTCTGAGATAACCATTGGTTGCGATCCTTGTTCTTTAACTCAGCTCTCGTGCTTTCTAGGAACTCATCAGAATCGGTTACAGCAATTATTTTTTCTAGAGGAATTATATTTTGAGCTTTAATGTTAAGATCGTTGTGTTTATCGCAAACCAAATGAGACAGAGTGTCAGATAAAAGCTGTTTAGTTCCTGGGCGATAGGTTATTAAGAAATCAAATTCACCGAAAAATTGTAACCAACGCATCTGTCTCGGAGTTAGGGCTTTTACTGTAGAGAAAAACTGAAGATTCTTGTGATTTGAAAATATGGTTATAGTGTGTTTAGCATCCAATAAAGGATGTCTCCATTCCTGAAAAACTGCCTTGATAGCCAGCAACTCACATTCTGCTATGGTGTAATTTTGTTCTGCGGGTATTAATTTTTGTAAGTAGAAGGCACTTGGATGCAAATATCCAGTTTTCAAGTCTTTTTGCATTAACACCCCACCCAAGGCTGTTTGAGAGGCATCTGCCTCTACAAAAATGGTCTGTCAGGATCTGGATGAATCAGAATGGGAGCGGAAGTGAATGCCTTTTTAAAATTTTCAAAAGCCTGAGCAGCTTCAGTAGTCCATTGAAACTTCTTTCCTTTTTTCAGCAATTGTGTGATCAGGGCAACTATTTCTGAGAACTTTGAGATGAAGCGTCTATAGAAGTTAGCAAACCCTAAAACTCTTTGTATGTCTTTTACAGAAACCGGAGTGGGCCATGATAATTCCCTCAGGAGAAAGCCAGTAGCTAAGAAATTCAACTTCAGAAGTGTTGAACACACATTTCTCTAATTTGGCAAACAAAGAATTTTCTCGTAGTCTTTGTAGAACAGCACTAACATGTTGTACCTGCTCTTCAGGATTCTTAGAGGAAATTAATATATCGTCAATGTATACTATGATACAGATGTCCACTAGGTCATGCAGAACTTCATTGATAAAATATTGAAAGGCCGCTGGGGCATTGCAAAGACCGAAGAGCATCACAGTATACTCAAATAAGCCAAATTTAGTACGGAAGGCCGTCTTTCACTCATCACCTTCTCTAATGCGAACAAGGTGATAAGCCCCCCGTAAGTCCAATTTTGTATAGATACTTGAACCTTTCACCTGATTTAACAAAACTGGAATCAAAGGTAATGGGTATCTGTTTTTAATTGTAGCCTTATTCGATGCACGCTCTCAAGTCACCTGTCTTCTTAGCTATGAAAAAGAGAGGGGACGAAACAGGGGAGGTAGAATGTCGAATAAAGCCTATCTCTAGCAGTTCGTCTAGGTAAGATCTTAGATATTGATTTTCTGGCTCTGTTAGAGCATAGATTCTACTGCAAGGTAAAGTGGCACCAGAAATCAAGTCTATTCTACAATCATAAACCCTGTGTGGTGGTAATTTGGTTGCTTTAACAGGATCAAACACATCTGAATACTCTTGGTATTCTGTAGGTGTACATGGGATTTCTAAATTCGAATGGCAAAATAAAGGGGCATCACCGGATCTTGTGTTTCTTGATAACAATGAACTCGACCAAATTAAGAATCCAAGGTCACTGTGCGTTTCATCCAATCTATACTAGGATTGTGTAACTCAAGCCATGGAATTCCGAGAATCACTCCAAAAGTTGGAGTGTCAATTAGGTCAAAAACAACATTTTCTGTCTGACCATTGTCAGCAATTATTGTTAAAAGGGTCGTGTGGAATCTGATTAAACCTGAAGACAAAGCTGATCCGTCGACAGCTCTAACAGGTTCAGGTTCTTTTTAGGCACATAAGTGATATGTAATTTCCTAGCAAACTCTAAATCAAAGAAGTTACCAGTTTTCCCTGAATCAATGAGAACTGGTATACTATGTCTTCGTTGATTTGTCACTATAAAAGTTAGTCGCACTGTGAAATGTTTTGGGGTACGATTGATTACGTTAGTAGCATAATGTGAGATCTGTTGACCATTAACTCTCGAGGAAACGATCTCTGCTTTCTTTGAGATTTCTAGTTTTCCTCTTCTTTAGATGATTCACTAACTACAGCCAGTATTTTCTTTTTGGTGGGTTTTACCGGGCATTCCCTTGCAAAATGGACAGATTTGCCACAGTATAAACATAGATTTCCTTTACGTCTTCGTTCTTTTTCTTCTACAGAAAGTGGCCCCTTTAAGCCACCTATCTGCAGAGGCTCAGTAGTAGAAATGCTATCCTTTTTCTCAGTTTTTTTCTCATTTATCCTGAAATGTAAATGTCTAAAATCTCCTGTGGTTCTTTCCAATTTTCGGTCCCCTAACCTGTGGTCAAGCTTAACTACCAAGTCTAAGAACTCGGTATAGTCTTCGGGTAAATCAACTATATGTGCTAGGGAATCCTTTAAATCATCTCTAAGACCCCTATAAAACAGTGATATTCTTTTTTCTTCGGGCCAATGTGTTTCTGCTAACAACCTATTAAAAGGTAGTTACGTAAGTTAACAAATCTTTTGTCCCTTGACGAAGATTCAGAAGCTCATTATCGGAGGCTTGTATGAAAACATGTTTGGCAAATAAACCGGACAGGGCAGCCTTAAAATCCAATAGATTATGTAATAAAGGGTCATTTGAATCAACCAGGGGCATTGCCCAATTAGCTGCCACACCTCCTAAATAGGAAATTGTAAATGCGACTTTGGATGTATCATCTGTAAACACCTGGGGTTTACACATAAAGTGCAAATGACACTGGCTCATAAACGGCGAGTATCTACTGCTATCTCCTGTGAATCTCTCTGGGTTAGCAAGGGGAACTGCGCTGGGTGTAACTACGGTAACTTGAAGTGATTGATCTGTGGTTTGGCCCGACGTGTTGCGTGAAGTAAAAGCTGCTGAACCAAACGTTGGAGGGGAGAGAACTGTTTTTTCTGTCCTTCCAGACGGATCCCTCCAATTGGTAAAACCTGATCTAGGCCTGTCTAATTCTTGTCTTAGGCTCTGATTTTCTAATCGTAATTCCTGCATTTCCTCATTTAGTTTATGAACTAATTTTGCTAACTGTTCTGAATCCATTCTGTAAGACCCAAAAAGGAAACAAGTAGCGAAGTGAATGGCTTCGCTTTCTGTCACGATGTCACTCACCAGAATCTCCAGCGCTTCGCATTGCTTGTAATTTATTGTGCCTGTGTATGTTCCTAGCGCACCACCGCTCGCATTGCCTGCATTGCTCCGAGATTTAGTAGTGCCTGATTGTGCCCACAGCATTATTTAGCATCGTGCCCCAATCTCGCCCTGTTTGCCTTGTGTTATTGTTGCTGCCATTTTGTTGTGCCTCCAGCCCGTCCCTCCCCCCCCCCGCACCCGCCTCCCAGCTGCCCCTCCCACCCACTGGCTATCAGGAACGTCCCGTCCGGTGTAGCACTGTGACTAGCCTGTCTCCGGCAGAAGCGGTCACTCCACCCTGCCTCTTGGTATCGTAGCTCTGTTCTCCCCACTGCTGTCTCTTGGAATCGTAGCGCTGTTCTCCCCACTGCTGCCAAAACGATTCTGTGCCTTATAATCAATTAGTGCTAATTTGTGCCTGCTTAGTTGCTGTAGCGCTTCGCATTGCTTGTAATTTATTGTGCCTGTGTATTTTCCTAGCGCTCCACCGCTCGTATTGCCTGCATTGCTCCCTGAGATTTAGTAGTGCCTGATTGTGCCCACAGCATTATTTAGCATTGTGCCCCAATCTCGCCCTGTTTGCCTTGTGTTATTGTTGCTGCCATTTTGTTGTGCCTCCAGCCCATTCCTCCCCCCGCTCCCGCCTCCCAGCTGCCCCTCCCACGGTCCGCCCCCCTCCACTATCCATTTATGACAGATGCATTTTCGCGCAGCGTTCACGCGCAGCGGACGCACCCTATGCGCGCCAAAGGTAAGCCCGTCTACGCCCGTCTACGCCCGTCAGCGCCTGGACCGCACCTAGCGCCAGACCCCCTGGTCCTCGCAAACCCATCTCCTCCCGCATCACATACGACGCCGCAACCCTCTCAGCCCTCAACCCCGGCCGTCCACCAAACTGCCACCAAGCCACCCCAGGACACACCCATGGACCATTCACCTGCCACTCCTGCAAGTTCGACTGCATCAGGACCCACACCAAACCCACAAACCCCAAACAGAGCTCCGGCACTAACCACCTAAAATGCATCCTACTCAACACCTGCTCGGTTCACAAACACGCCATTGACCTTTGGAACCTACTCGACACCACATCTCCTGACGTCGTCTTCCTAACAGAAACCTGGATGAACGCCTCATCAGCGCCCGACATCGCCATAGCCATCCCGGACGGCTACAAGATCATCCGAAAGGACTACACCAACCAAACAGGAGAAGGCATCGCCATCGTCCATAAGAACTCCATCCGCGTCACGACCAGTTCTGATGATAACCTCGCTATCGCCGAACACCTTCACTTCCAGATCCACACCGACCCCAAGACCTCACTCAGAGGCACCCTCCTCTACAGACCACCAGGACCCCGCACACAATTCAGCGAAGACATCACTGACTTCATCACCCCACACGTCCTCCCCTCTGAGGAATACATTCTACTGGGAGACCTCAATTTCCACCTGGAAAAGAACAACGACAGCAACACTACCACCCTTCTGGACAATCTTGCCAATCTCGGACTCAAACAACTTGTTGACACCCCCACCCACTACGCCGGACACACGCTTGACCCAATCTTCACATCCAGCAAGCACATCTCCTTCAATCACACCACAGCTCTCCATTGGACGGACCACAGCTGCGTTCACTTCAACTACAAAAAGACCACGACCCATAACCACCCTCAACCAATTCTCCGAAGAAACTGGAACAAAATCACCACCGACCAGCTCTTCACATCGCTTCACCAAAACCCTCCTGCCAATTCATCGGACCCAAACCAAGCAGCCACCAACCTCACGCACTGGATCACCCACAGCGCCGACGAATTAGCACCCTTGAAAAACCATCAAATCAAGCAAAACAGAAAAAAAGCCCCCTGGTTCAACGATGACCTTAAGAAATCCAAGAAACTCTGCCGTACCCTTGAGAAAGCCTGGAGAAAAGACCCAAACACTGTCACCTTGGCCACCTTCAAAAACGCCACCCGCAAGCACCACCAACTGATCCAATCAACCAAGAAATCAGCATTCAAGGACCGACTTGACAACAACGCCCACAACAGCAAGGAACTATTCAACATCGTCAAAGAATTTACCAACACCACCGCCAGCACCAATGACATCACTCCCTCCCAAGTCCTCTGCGACTCCCTGACCTCATTCTTCCACAACAAAATCGCCGACATGCATAACAGCTTTGACAACCAGGCCGGAGACCAACCCACTCCACCCACCTCTGAACGAAACCCCCCCTTGAACAGCCTCTACACCTGGAACCCAATCACCACGGAAGACACCATCCGCCTGATGAACTCCATCCACTCAGGATCCCCAACCGACCCATGTCCCCACCACATCTTCAATAAAGCAGACTCCATTATCGCACCCCATCTCCGAGACGTCATCAACTGCTCCCTCAACTCCGCTACCTTCCCGGAAAGCTGGAAACATGCCGAACTCAGCGCCCTTCTGAAGAAACCCACAGCAGACCCCACTGAACTCAAAAACTACAGCCCCATCTCGCTCCTCCCATTCCCTACCAAAGTCATTGAGAAAGCCGTCAACAGTCAGCTCGCCGCCTTCTTCGAATCCAACAAATCCCTCGACCCTTCACAGTCGGGCTTCTGAGCCAAACACAGCACAGAGACCACCCTCATCGCAGCAACAGACGACATTCGAACACTACTGGACAATGGAGAAACAGTTGCCCTCATCCTACTTGACCTCTCCGCAGCCTTCGACACAGTCTGTCATAGCACCCTTATACAACGCCTCAGCAACGTCGGAAAACAAGGAAAAGCCTTGGAATGGATCATCTCGTTCCTCGCCGGTAGAACCCAAAGAGTCCGCCTCCCCCCTTTTAGATCTGAGGCCACCGAAGTCATCTGCGGCGTACCACAAGGATCATCACTCAGTCCTACCCTCTTCAACGTACACATGAGCCCCCTCGCAACCATCGCGCGACAACACAACCCCAACATCATCTCCTACGCCGATGACACCCAGCTGATTCTCTCCCTCACCAAAGACCCAAACACCGCCAAAACCAACCTACACGAAGGGATGAAAGAAGTAGCCGAGTGGATGAAGAACAGCCGTCTAAAACTGAACTCGGACAAAACGGAAGTCCTCATCCTAGGAGGATCCCCCTCCGCTTGGGACGACTCATGGTGGCCACCAGCTCTGGGAAACGCACCCATACCTACGGACCACGCACGTAACCTGGGCTTCATCCTGGACTCCTCACTCTCGATGACCAGACAAGTCAACGCCGTCACATCATCATGCTTCAACATCCTACGCATGCTCAAAAAAACATTCCATTGGATCCCCACCGAAACAAGAAAAACGGTCACCCACGCACTGGTCACAAGCCGACTGGACTATGGAATCACCCTGTACGCCGGAACCACAGCCAAACTACAGAAAAAACTCCAACGAATCCAAAACGCCTCAGCCAGACTCATATTAGACATTCCCCGCAAAGATCACATTACCGGTCACCTAAAAGACCTCCACTGGCTCCCCGTCAACAAGAGGATAACGTTCCGTCTCCTCACCCACGCACACAAAGCCCTCTACAACCTAGGACCTGAATGCCTCAACACGCGCCTATCCTTTTACACCCCCACCCGCCAGCTGCGATCGTCCAATCAAGCCCTAGCCGCTGTCCCGCACATCCACAGAGCCACCATGGGGGGAAGATCCTTCTCCTACTTAGCGGCCAAAACCTGGAATTCTCTCCCCATCCACCTCCGCCTTACACAGAACCACCTCTCCTTCAGAAAACAACTACAAACGTGGATATTCGATAAGTAAATACCCCCCTTTTCCTCAAGCGCCTTGAGACCCTCTGGGTATGTAGTGCGCTATATAAATGTTGACTTGACTTGACTTGACTTGTTCGCCAGTTGTTTCCTTCTTGATGCTGAAAGTTCTCCAGTCCTCCTTGAACCAACCAAACAGGCAAGAATTATGTAAAAACTTGACAATGTGTCTGATTCCCGGGGGAAAGGGGAACTGGAATGAGAAAACAAGACAAAACACTGCTCCTTCTTCTTGAACGTAGTGCAGAAGTTCTCTCAACTGGAAGTGACTCTGAACTCCTTGCTATATAAACAGATGCGACAGATTAATATAAAATAAGACCTTCTTCTGGCTAGTAGCCAGAGTCAGTATGAGACAAACCCTACCTAGTTAAAGGGAGCTCATGCACACACTTCTATTTAGATACTTAATCTTGTATCTTCTATTCTCATGAGAACCTTTAAAACATAAGAAATTCACTGGTCAATATATACATCAATAGTTATCTATTAACTTGATGTTAGGGTTAGTCTTGTTAATAATCTCAAAATACAGTTATCCATACCTGTTGTTCCAAATGAGAATTGGTTTCTGTGGGGGTTCTGTAATTATAAGTGAAAAGAAACAAACACAATACAACAAAATGTTTCTTTACAAAGACATCCTTGTGCCTTTCATATTAGAACTAAATGCCTCTTTTCTGAACAGTTTTTTCGTAAAGGTTAGCATTGATAACAGTAATGACCCACATGCAAGTTTTCCTTATTTCCAGGAAGTATTGATTAACATAGAATCTGTCTTTTCAAACAAGCGCTCATTAGCACTAAATAAGTAAACAATTGCAACATCCAGGATGTTAAGTCACTAAGTTTCTAATGATGTAAATACATTTTCTCCAATTCTCTTATTTGTCAAATAATGATGTCCATAGCTTCTACAAAATCAAGGAAGTCTTAATTGGCTTACTGATGTCTTCTTTTTGCAGAAAGCAACTCTTAAAGGTTACTGGGATTGAACTTGAAACTCCTGTGTTGTTCTTTCTTCTTTCGTTTCAGGTCCGGTTAGAGGAATGCTATTAGCAGAGCCCCTGGGGCAGGAAAACGTAGACCAGCTCCCCGTAAGGACTCGAGGAACAGAAGCAGGGATCCAGAAAGGAAGATGTTGCCAGCAGGATGCTGACTCCAAGAAGTCTTCGTGAAGGTAGGTATCGACGGGATCTTCGGGACGGATGCGGAGCTTCCAGCGGTGACGCAACGAAGCGAAGCACAGTCAGGAAGCGGGTGGGGTCTTTTATAGCCTGACAAACACGAGCACGTGTGTTTAGATTGACGGTTTTTCGAATTGCTACAGGTGCCTGACTCACATGGATAACTGTTGCCAGCTTATTTGAACTATACAAGGTGTTAGTGCAAACATAAATCCAACAAGCATTGACAAATACAAGATGTGTGGATTCGAACATTAAATAAAATATAAAGAAGGGCAACAAACATTGGTAAATGGTAATTCCGAGTGATTTATGCTCACCAATGATAATCTCAAAACTTGACCTTTAAATAAAACATAAATAAGAACTGTATCACTGTGATGAGGATAAAACCCTAACAGCGGCACTCAGCTGCCCACAGAAGCACAGAAAGGTCTGGGGCAAACAGCAGGACTTCTATGGATTGGACTGGGAACATGATTGTGCCGAGCTGTGGTGGAGGATAGGTTGGCTACCAGTTGTAGTTGTGTGTATGTCTGTAAAATAATAAAAAGTGCTTATAAATATAAATAAAAATTCTATGCTAAAGTGGAAGTTGTGGCAGATGTTGGCCTGACTTTGAAGTAACTGTCGCACAACTAGGAGTGGCTTCACCCCACAGCTTAAACATTAACCCGAGGATGAAAATGTGTGGAGCATCATTTTCCTGAGCGGTCAGGAAAGTATCGCTGGGTGGAGTGGAAGTGGAAAGAAACACTGGGCAAATTATATGTACAATAGACAAACCACACTGCAACATCACATGCCCTATAAGTGAGATTTAGTTTCAGAGGTAGTTTCCATTAGAAAAATAGCAGGGTTGGGGCCAGAGGTGTATGAAGAATTAAGATCAGATAGGACAAGAAGGGATCATGGGAAATGCTAGCAGCAGCTATGAATGCTACAGGGAATCCATCACTATGTGAGATGAGATGTCAGTTTTGGATGCAGTTAGTCAAAGTTTTGCATTCCCCTTATCGAAAATTCCCCATTTCGAGTATAGAAGGTCTTAATGTTAGATTTCTTGTATGTGAAATTGATCTGCATGTAATGAGAAAGCACAGTGCTATGTGTGCATGTCAAAAATGTATACAATGTCAGGCGTGACTTTCTTTTCTGTTTGTGTCCTCCTTCATTTTTGTAGTATTCTCATGTTATGCTGTAATGTTCCCTTTCACCTTGTCCCTAGCTGCTCAGCCAGTGTGAGTGTTCCATGTAGAATGTTGGAGTGATTGACATGAGTGGAATGCTTGGGTGCCTGGTGTGTGAGTGTTGTCAGTTGGAAGATGGGCTGAGCAGCTAGCAGGTTGCTCCTGGTCGGGCTTGCTGTAACTTCTACTAATGGACTTAATAAACTACATCAATCTCAACTCGGCTACGTCTACTATGTCACCTGAACACATGGGACTAGCCCACTACATTTTGGTGACAATCTTGATGGGATTTATCCTTGCTCAACCTGCCAACCAGGAGGAGTTAAGCTAAAGCTGATCAGTCTGAGAAGTAAGGTATTTGGAACAAGTAACATGAAACTTAAGACAAAGATTCTGGTCAAGCACGCCTAGCGGCCCCACCAGTGTCCATCACACCGGACAGCCCCAGCCCAGGCATGCTGTGCTCTGTTGCTTCTTCTTCTTTCATCTCATCTATATGTGTTACTAAGGCAGCCTACATCTTGCTGGACATTTTACACTACATGAAACGTCTACAGTGCCTCAGGAAGAAAGGTAACCTGTTGCTGCCTAAGTTTCTGCCTTCAGTGCGGAGTGAAGTGATTCTGTTCTGCAGTAGGCTTTATTTTTACAAGTTTTTCATCCATGTCAGTTTTCAAGCTTAAGGCTGTTCTTTTTGTGGGTTTGGATGGTTTTCCTATTCATGGTACCTCCTTGTCAGCGCAGGATTTGTGGAGCCATCTACGTTGAACTATGGCATTTTTACCGTTGGTCAACTCAACGCGATTCTCAAATTGTGGGCACTAGAGGGGAGGTGCCGGCATTATGTCTTTAAGTGCTCAGAAGTGATCCCTACACATTGGGCCTTGCACAGAAACGGACCCGTGGTATGCGCTAGAACAAAGTCAGCTATGGCCATTTTTACTTTGCAAGAACAAAGCCAGCTATGGACATTTTTTTTATGTTCAAGCTTCTAATGAAGCTGGTCTGGTGTGGAGGCCGTATTGTGAAGGAACGTCTCTCGGCCATCCACTTTTCATCTTCAAGTATGTGGGAAAGTCTTTTTTATTTAATTTATTGTGGATGCTGGCTACCCCCTGGATCTTTGACAGTTCAACCGCTAATTAGCGTTTTGAAAATGAAGGCGCGCGCCATTCCATGGCTGCGCGCAGTTTCCAGCCCGCTTGGAGTCTTACCTGCATTCCTGTGACGTCTCCATGAATCGTGGTGCAGTTCCTCCTTGTTCCCTGTGTTCTGCTGCCTCTGCACTCCATATGCACAGGGACGTCTGCAACGTGATGCCATTTTGCGTTTGGAGAAATTGCGCGGTCTACCTCGCTTTGTCATTTTCTTTCTCAACCATGGCGGTCCTGTGGAACTCCCTGCCCCCGGCGATTCGTGCTATGAGGGATCTGCTTTCCTTTCGCCGTGCGGTGAAAACTTTTTTATTCCCTTAGTTCGTTTACACTGTTTGTCTATTGTTTAGTTGTGTTGTGCAGCTGCCTTGTCGGGCGCCAGGACGCTCCTTAGCTGGAGCATCTGTGCGCCAAATAAAAACGCATAACATAACATAACATAACATAACATGTTTTTAATAAAGTTTGTCCAATGTTGAGCTGACTGGCAATGCAGAGGGGCGAAGAACGTCTTCACTTCATGGCTACTTGCTTGTTTCATGGTGGTTAATGTTGTTCTGCTTGAAAACACAGGTACTTTTCTCATGGTTATCACTATGATCTTCATTCAAGCCTAATGTTCGTCCTGGCTGGTATTCACTACATTTTAGGGAATTCTAGTTTTAGGCCAAGGTTTAGGTTTTCAATGGATTTTAACACTCCCAGGACACGTGACATTTGTATTCAAATGTCACCACAAGCATCTTCAGTGGGCGTTTTCCGTGTGCCTCTATTTTGCATGGTAGTGCTTTTGGTTATATGTACCGCGGGGACAGGCACACCATTGACATTTTTTTTTTACATACAAGTTTTAATGCTAAAATGTTTTCTTTCACAGGAAAAAGGAAACTTTTGAATTTACATTGTCTTGTTATTGCTATATGCCAACATTTTTGATTTGCATTTCACATGTACATGTTTTGTTGGCTTGGGAGTGGGTCCTAGTCCCTTTTCTCCTCTTTATATTCTGGTTAATGTATTTGTTCCCTAGTTACATTTGGTATGGGTGTTAGTCCCATTTCCAAGTCATTGGTCTCTGTACTATTACGTTGATGTATTGTGTGCGTGTACCACACTGTACTGCATTTGTGTTGTTTTCTTATGCTGCACATGTCCTTGAGTGCTAGTCCCATGTGACTCTAGCTGCTACACTCCATGTTGTTGGACATATCTCTTTTTGCGTCATCCCTTACACTATGTGGGTTTGATGTACATCCTTTCTTTGGGATGTGTGTTTTGGGTTTTTTCCCATGTGACACCAGCTGTTACATTCTATGTTGTTGGACATATCTCACTGTACATCATCCCTTACACTATGTGGGTTTGATGTACATCCTTTCTTTTGGATGTGTGTTTTGGGTGTTTGTCCCATGTGATACTAGCTGTTACAATCTATAATGTTGGGCATATCTCTTTTTATATCATCCCTTACACTATGTATGCGTGAAAAGTTCACAGATGCGTCACGTTTACTCACAGTACCTTTTAGATGCAACAAAGTTCCACAAGCAGGAAGCTGGTGCGGTGGAAAACAAGCGATGCGTCACTCCTGAGACCCTGGGGAGGCGATGCGACAGCCCCGCTGCAGCAGCGGGCGTGTTGCGACGAATCCGGTCTGTATGGGGAGGAAGGCCGCTTGCGTGGATTCCGGTGCGTAGGTTCCGTAGGAAGTCTGTTCTCGCAAAGGCACGATGCGATGATCTCGTAGGGGCTGCGACGATCTCCGGGGCGACGATGCGCGGTCCAGCGGTGATCCTCTCTCTCGCAGCTCCTCGATGCGATGGTTCTGCGACGATGTTCGCAGCGACGTGATGCGGTCCGCAAGCGAGCGGTGCGGCGATCTCACCCAGCGACGACAGGCTCTGCGACGACACTCGCAGCGATGTTCGATTCTCCCGCACCGGTCTGGTGCGTCCCGCAAACGAAGGATGCGACGGCTCCGGCAGCGGCGTCAGGCGCTGCGCCGATCTCGACCTTCGTAGCGGCGGGAAACTTCTCGCACTGTCGGGGATGCGCTCCGCAAGCGAGCGATGCGACACTTTTCAGATTCAAAAGTCTCTCAGCTTAGTTTCAAGCTTCCCAGCTCAGGTTCAACTTCCAGAGGCCCCACAACTGGATCAAGCACTCTAGGAAGGACAGAACTCTCTCAGCAGAGTTCAGGGAGACTGGGGGTGAAGTCCTTTTGTTCCTGGGACTTCAAAAACAGGGAGCCAGCTCTTCTCAGGCCCTTGGAGATTCCTTCAAGACAGGGGACACAGCTCACAGCAAAGTCCTTCCCCTCTCCTTGGCAGCAAAGCAACAGCAGGTCAGTCCAGCAGAGCAACAGCAGGACAGTCTTCCTTCTTCAGAGTCAGCTTTCTCCTTGGCAGAGGTTCCTTCTTGATTTCCAGGATGATCTAATTTTCTGTTGTCAGGGGTCCTGTACTTATACCCCTAAAGTCTTTGTTCTCTCTGTGCATGTGGGCCCTGAGCCCGGTCTGAACCAGTTCTGGGTGGATCCTGAGTACTTTGTTTTGCTGGCTGCATCTTTCCTTTCAGAGTGAGGGGCAGGGTCCTCAGCCGCCCAGCAGGAGGTGGAGCCAGCATTGTGGCAGGCAGGCACAGCCCTATTCAGCCCAGGTGCTAACTCCTCCCACCACTCAGGTTGCAATTGCTTCATTCAGCCTAGTGCTGACTCATCCAGCCTCTGGGGGAATTCCCCAGCCCCTGTCACTCACAAACCAGACAGTCAATACACAAACAGGCCCAGGCACACAGAAGGGTCAGACAAGAGAACAGCAACTTTCTAAAAGTGCTGTTCTCAAACACAGGATTTAAAAACCACCTTTCCTAAAAGATGTATTATTAAATTCTGAGTTCAGGGATACTAGATACTTATGTCCTATCTTGTTCCTATGGGAAGAAATGCTGTTAACCACTGTAGCCAGCATCCCCCATGTTAACCTATGGAGCAAGATAGCCTTACAATAGTGAAAAACGAAAATGGCTGTGATTCACTACCAGAGCATGGTACCTGCACTAGTACATGCTCTACCTTTCACATACACTGCACCCTGCCCAGGGGGGTACCTTGGGCCTTCCATAGGGGTGACTGATGTGCACGAAAAGGGAAGGGTTAGGCCTGGTCAGTGGGGACACTGACCAGGAGGACATGGCAGTTCTAAACTGCCCATAGGCGCTGCAGTGGCAGGCCTGAGACACCATTTTAGAGCTACTCCTGTGGGTGGCACAATCAGTGCTGCAGGCCCACTAGTAGCATTTGTCATCACCAGCCCTGGCACACCCAGTGCACTTTACTAGGGACTTCATGGTGATACAAATATGCCAAACATGTATATCCAATCAGAATAACAATTTACATAGAGAGCATATGCACTTTAGCACTGATCAGCAGTGGTAAAGTGCGCAGAGTCCTATTGCCAACAGCCACGGGTCAGGAAAAATAAGGGAGGAAGAAGCAAAAAGTTTGGGGATGACCCTGCAAAAAGGGCCAGTTCCAACACAACCCCCTTCCAGCCTAAAGCCAGGGTAGACCAAACGATACCTCGATGGGATTCCCTGCTTAAGGCGATAGAACACGGAACCTGGCCCAAAAAGCAGGGCAGTCCTGTTCTACGCCGTCCTAAACCCAGTTGTATCACTCTATCCATACTCTCGGGGTCCACCATGCCAATCCATATGGAACCCTTCACCTCACCTGTGGACACCACCTGTGCAGCACCTAACCTTAATTTCCTCACAGGTGTGTCCCAACAGACTAACAGCAAGCCACAGTGACCACCAACAGTGATCAGGGATGAGACCCAGGCCTCATGCCTCTCATGGCTCTCAAACCCCTGTGGCATCAGAGGGTGGGGGGCAGTAGCCCCAGGTGCTTGGCACCCTTTGTCCACTCTCTCTCTTGTCAGTTCAGGTCTGACACTCTGGCACTGACCTACCAGTCCCGGACCTGTATCCGTCCACCAGGACAACCAAGAACACAACTTTCCTACCAGTTCAGGACCTCCCTCCAGCAACTGGTCTCCCAACCTAGGGTTTAACCCCTCAGGTTGTACCGGGGTCAGAGGCGAGTGCTCCCTCCCTCTGCACCCCCTTCCAGAGCGCTGCACTCTCCCTACTGGAGGGGTACCCCTGGGAACCATATTGGTCAGGACACTGGTTACAGATGTCCTTCCTTCCAGGTCAGGCAGATCCTGAACCTGGTCTCCCAACCCAGGGACCAAAACCTGCAGTTGTGCATTCGCCTGGCACGCCAGGACTTCTGGGGACTCACATAGTACCCCCTTGAGGGTGACACACAACTCATGTGTCCTGTGACAGTCTGCCTGGCGCAGATCTCCCGACCCCTGTCCACCTGACAGTGCTGGAAGATCCCCCAGGACAGAAGTGGTGTCACCATGGTCACTCCTGGGAGACTCAGCCCTTCTGACTGGTCCCTGACCCACTGGTTCTCCCACTGGGGACTCCTTCCCCCTCTCACCCCTCAGTCTGGACTTCTGTACCCTCCCAAATGGAGCGGCACTGCCAAACACCAGAACTGATGGAGGCCTGGTTACAGGCACTCCCCGTTCAACAGACACTGGGAGATCCTCCTCAAATGGCCTACAAGTACAGTCTAGGTCCCCAACCTGGTGTTCCCTTAAGGAACCCTCCAGGCCCTGAGACTGGGTTTCGGGCACCGTGAGACACACCATCCCACACTCATTCCTTCTCCACTGAGACCGGACATGAGCCCCTACACCCCTCCCACTACACTGGGACCTAACCGGGCTACACTGAACCTCTTCCACCTCACAGGTCTGGAAGATATCTAAGCCACTCCTTTTGGGATCACTCCCCAATGCCTCTTCAGACTCTCTGGAATCCACCAAGAGGTCTACCTCCAACGCAAGCTCTCTGGGATCAGAGAACTCACACTCCACCGGGTGTTGGCATAGCTCTGGAAAACAGGGACTTATAATATGCTCTCCAACAAATGAATCACACAGCCCCCCACAGTTGTTAACCAAGCTACCCTTTGCCTCACCCTCCAGTGCCTCACCCAAGTACCCCACACCACTCTCCTGAGACTGGCAAGACAGTATCTGACTGCCTCTGTCACACAACCCACACTCTTCTGGCTGGTCTTCACTCACACACACCAAGGTTTCTACCACGGGGGAACCCCTCTCCCTGTACCTCTCATCTAGAGTCAGTAGAGTGTCCCTCCCGCCACTAGGAATATGGTCCCCTGTGCCAGTCCCCCAATCTACTTCAGGGACACTGCACTCCACTGGAACTACATCATAAACCTGAACCCCCTGGTGTATGACGACCCCCTCCCTCAAGTCAGGCGCCACATCTCTGGGTGTTTGTACCTTTCTCTCCGCACTAGATATCATAATCATGCTGCCACCATCTGAGCTGGACTCCACCTCCAACTCAGCAAAGCTCCTCTCTTGAGCTACCCATGTTTCTTCTTCAGCTGAGACCCTCATGGCCTCACGCCTCTTGAGCTCCATCTCAAGCTTCCTCATTCGTAATTCATGGGCCAAGGACAATTTCAATTCCTCCAGGGCACGGGCATGTTTGCTCTCCTCCGCCGCCCTTTCCTTTTCCATTTGCTTAATCTTCATTTCAAGCCTCAACATTTCTAATTTATGATCTCTAGCCCTTTGGTTTTCCTCCAACTCCTCTGGGGAAAAACTTTCAGCTGAATGGTTGCTGCCAGCCCTTGAGGCTGCTCTGGACACAGGCAGATCCTGTGGCCTGAAACCATCCCTCTGTGCATCCTCATCCACTTCTGCATCATCTGTCTCCCCAGCCTTTTTGGTCTCCCACCAGGCCCTTACGGCCTCCTGTAGCTCCTCCTTCCTGGAGCTGCGCTTCATGGGACATCCAAAGCTCCTGCAGAACTGCCTGAGTTGACCTACTTTGTAATCACTTAACATTTCAATATCAAACTCCAGTTCTGCAACATCACTTGCTGGTTTACCATTCTGAGACATGATGCTTGGATTCTTTCAGGGTTACGATCAAAAATAGAACCCAAAAATAAAAAAATGTAGTATGCGGTGGCGTAGTGGTCTGCACTCACTAGTGATGTACACCAATTACTGTGGGTCAAGTACAAATACAAGTTCAAATCCCACCGCTGCCACCAATGTTAGAACTGGGGGTCTCTAGTTGGCAGAGGTAGGTACCACTGTCCAAATAGGGACCCTTGCTTCTAGTCAGGACAAGGAGATAACCCTCTCAGATAACCCCTGCTCGCCCTCAAGGTAGCTTGGCCTGAGCAGTCTAGGCTAACCAGAGGCAATGCGTTAAGTATTTGTACCAACACTCACAGTAACACAGTGAAAACACCACAAACTGATTCCACAACAGTTTAGGAAAATAAAGATATTTATTCTAAACTACACAAGACCAAAACGGCAAAAATCCAACATACACAGTTCAAGGATATGGTTTCAAAAGAGTTCTTCAGGTTGTAATCAAAGTTCTTTAAGTTGCGTTAAAATAATCCACAGATGCGTGAAAAGTTCACAGATGCGTCACGTTTACTCACAGTACCTTTTAGATGCAACAAAGTTCCACAAGCAGGAAGCTGGTGCGGTGGAAAACAAGCGATGCGTCACTCCTGAGACCCTGGGGAGGCGATGCGACAGCCCCGCTGCAGCAGCGGGCGTGTTGCGACGAATCCGGTCTGTATGGGGAGGAAGGCCGCTTGCGTGGATTCCGGTGCGTAGGTTCCGTAGGAAGTCTGTTCTCGCAAAGGCACGATGCGATGATCTCGTAGGGGCTGCGACGATCTCCGGGGCGACGATGCGCGGTCCAGCGGTGATCCTCTCTCTCGCAGCTCCTCGATGCGATGGTTCTGCGACGATGTTCGCAGCGACGTGATGCGGTCCGCAAGCGAGCGGTGCGGCGATCTCACCCAGCGACGACAGGCTCTGCGACGACACTCGCAGCGATGTTCGATTCTCCCGCACCGGTCTGGTGCGTCCCGCAAACGAAGGATGCGACGGCTCCGGCAGCGGCGTCAGGCGCTGCGCCGATCTCGACCTTCGTAGCGGCGGGAAACTTCTCGCACTGTCGGGGATGCGCTCCGCAAGCGAGCGATGCGACACTTTTCAGATTCAAAAGTCTCTCAGCTTAGTTTCAAGCTTCCCAGCTCAGGTTCAACTTCCAGAGGCCCCACAACTGGATCAAGCACTCTAGGAAGGACAGAACTCTCTCAGCAGAGTTCAGGGAGACTGGGGGTGAAGTCCTTTTGTTCCTGGGACTTCAAAAACAGGGAGCCAGCTCTTCTCAGGCCCTTGGAGATTCCTTCAAGACAGGGGACACAGCTCACAGCAAAGTCCTTCCCCTCTCCTTGGCAGCAAAGCAACAGCAGGTCAGTCCAGCAGAGCAACAGCAGGACAGTCTTCCTTCTTCAGAGTCAGCTTTCTCCTTGGCAGAGGTTCCTTCTTGATTTCCAGGATGATCTAATTTTCTGTTGTCAGGGGTCCTGTACTTATACCCCTAAAGTCTTTGTTCTCTCTGTGCATGTGGGCCCTGAGCCCGGTCTGAACCAGTTCTGGGTGGATCCTGAGTACTTTGTTTTGCTGGCTGCATCTTTCCTTTCAGAGTGAGGGGCAGGGTCCTCAGCCGCCCAGCAGGAGGTGGAGCCAGCATTGTGGCAGGCAGGCACAGCCCTATTCAGCCCAGGTGCTAACTCCTCCCACCACTCAGGTTGCAATTGCTTCATTCAGCCTAGTGCTGACTCATCCAGCCTCTGGGGGAATTCCCCAGCCCCTGTCACTCACAAACCAGACAGTCAATACACAAACAGGCCCAGGCACACAGAAGGGTCAGACAAGAGAACAGCAACTTTCTAAAAGTGCTGTTCTCAAACACAGGATTTAAAAACCACCTTTCCTAAAAGATGTATTATTAAATTCTGAGTTCAGGGATACTAGATACTTATGTCCTATCTTGTTCCTATGGGAAGAAATGCTGTTAACCACTGTAGCCAGCATCCCCCATGTTAACCTATGGAGCAAGATAGCCTTACAATAGTGAAAAACGAAAATGGCTGTGATTCACTACCAGAGCATGGTACCTGCACTAGTACATGCTCTACCTTTCACATACACTGCACCCTGCCCAGGGGGGTACCTTGGGCCTTCCATAGGGGTGACTGATGTGCACGAAAAGGGAAGGGTTAGGCCTGGTCAGTGGGGACACTGACCAGGAGGACATGGCAGTTCTAAACTGCCCATAGGCGCTGCAGTGGCAGGCCTGAGACACCATTTTAGAGCTACTCCTGTGGGTGGCACAATCAGTGCTGCAGGCCCACTAGTAGCATTTGTCATCACCAGCCCTGGCACACCCAGTGCACTTTACTAGGGACTTCATGGTGATACAAATATGCCAAACATGTATATCCAATCAGAATAACAATTTACATAGAGAGCATATGCACTTTAGCACTGATCAGCAGTGGTAAAGTGCGCAGAGTCCTATTGCCAACAGCCACGGGTCAGGAAAAATAAGGGAGGAAGAAGCAAAAAGTTTGGGGATGACCCTGCAAAAAGGGCCAGTTCCAACAATAACATAACATGTTTTTAATAAAGTTTGTCCAATGTTGAGCTGACTGGCAATGCAGAGGGGCGAAGAACGTCTTCACTTCATGGCTACTTGCTTGTTTCATGGTGGTTAATGTTGTTCTGCTTGAAAACACAGGTACTTTTCTCATGGTTATCACTATGATCTTCATTCAAGCCTAATGTTCGTCCTGGCTGGTATTCACTACATTTTAGGGAATTCTAGTTTTAGGCCAAGGTTTAGGTTTTCAATGGATTTTAACACTCCCAGGACACGTGACATTTGTATTCAAATGTCACCACAAGCATCTTCAGTGGGCGTTTTCCGTGTGCCTCTATTTTGCATGGTAGTGCTTTTGGTTATATGTACCGCGGGGACAGGCACACCATTGACATTTTTTTTTTACATACAAGTTTTAATGCTAAAATGTTTTCTTTCACAGGAAAAAGGAAACTTTTGAATTTACATTGTCTTGTTATTGCTATATGCCAACATTTTTGATTTGCATTTCACATGTACATGTTTTGTTGGCTTGGGAGTGGGTCCTAGTCCCTTTTCTCCTCTTTATATTCTGGTTAATGTATTTGTTCCCTAGTTACATTTGGTATGGGTGTTAGTCCCATTTCCAAGTCATTGGTCTCTGTACTATTACGTTGATGTATTGTGTGCGTGTACCACACTGTACTGCATTTGTGTTGTTTTCTTATGCTGCACATGTCCTTGAGTGCTAGTCCCATGTGACTCTAGCTGCTACACTCCATGTTGTTGGACATATCTCTTTTTGCGTCATCCCTTACACTATGTGGGTTTGATGTACATCCTTTCTTTGGGATGTGTGTTTTGGGTTTTTTCCCATGTGACACCAGCTGTTACATTCTATGTTGTTGGACATATCTCACTGTACATCATCCCTTACACTATGTGGGTTTGATGTACATCCTTTCTTTTGGATGTGTGTTTTGGGTGTTTGTCCCATGTGATACTAGCTGTTACAATCTATAATGTTGGGCATATCTCTTTTTATATCATCCCTTACACTATGTGGGTTTGATGTACATCCTTTCTTTTGGATGTGTGTTTTGGGTGTTTGTCCCATGTGACACTAGCTGTTACAATCTATAATGTTGGGCATATCTCTTTTTATATCATCCCTTACACTATGTGGGTTTGATGTACATCCTTTCTTTTGGATGTGTGTTTTGGGTTTTTTCCCATGTGACACTAGCTGTTACATTCTATGTTGTTGGACATATCTCACTTTACATCATCCCTTACACTATGTGGGTTTGATGTACATCCTTTCTTTTGGATGTGTGTTTTGGGTGTTTGTCCCATGTGATACTAGCTGTTACATTCTATGTTGTTGGACATATCTCACTTTACATCATCCCTTACACTATGTGGGTTTGATGTACATCCTTTCTTTTGGATGTGTGTTTTGGGTGTTTGTCCCATGTGACACTAGCTGTTACAATCTATAATGTTGGGCATATCTCTTTTTATATCATCCCTTACACTATGTGGGTTTGATGTACATCCTTTCTTTTGGATGTGTGTTTTGGGTTTTTTCCCATGTGACACTAGCTGTTACATTCTATGTTGTTGGACATATCTCACTTTACATCATCCCTTACACTATGTGGGTTTGATGTACATCCTTTCTTTTGGATGTGTGTTTTGGGTGTTTGTCCCATGTGACACTAGCTGTTACATTCTATGTTGTTGGACATATCTCACTTTAGATCATCCCTTACACTATGTGGGTTTGATGTACATCCTTTCTTTTGGATGTGTGTTTTGGGTGTTTGTCCCATGTGACACTAGCTGTTACAATCTATAATGTTGGGCATATCTCTTTTTATATCATCCCTTACACTATGTGGGTTTGATGTACATCCTTTCTTTTGGATGTGTGTTTTGGATGTTAGTCCCACTTATACTTTTTAACGTCTTGTTGTAGTTTTTGTGTGTAAGTCGCCCTGTGCATCACCTTGTTATGTCCAGTGTGTAAGCTGCCCTGCGCATCACCTTGCTGTGTTTAGATTATAAGACGCCCCGCGCCTCACGTTCTCTTGTTGTGTGTGTAAGTCGCCCTGTGCTTCACGTTGTTGTAATGTATGCATTTTCCACACTTTGCTGCACCTGTGTTGTTTTCTCATGCTGCACATGTTCTTGAGTGCCAGTCCCTTGCAACATTAGTTTTTACACTACTGAGCTTTTCACTTTTTGTTCACTTTTAAAGTAGAAGGATAGTGTTGGTTTGTGTTTCTATCCTTTCATCCTTCGTTTCCTCCTTTGTCTGTCTGTTTCCCTCTCTTGATGTGGTTTTATTATTCATCCCTGTGTTCATGGACTGTTTTCATGTATAGTTGTTTTCATTTTATTGTGGTAGTATTTATTTTTCAATATAAAAGAAAGAGGATATGTAGTATTCACATGTTATGCTGTAATGTTCCCTTTCACCCTGTCTCTAGCTGCTCAGCCAGTGGGAGTGTTCCATGTAGAAGGTTGGCGTGATTGACGTGAGTGGAATGCTTGGGTGCCTGGTGTGTGAGTGTTGTCAGTTGGAAGATGGGCTGAGCAGCTAGCAGGCTGCTCCTGGTGGGGCTTGCTGTAACTTCTACTAATGGACTTAATGAACTATATCATACTCAACTCGGCTAAGTCTACTATGTCATCTGAACACTCGGGACCAGCCCACTACAATGTTCTTTTGATATTTCTCAGCTTTTTCGTTTATCGGTTTACAGAAGTGTGTGTTGTGTTCAATCACTGCTATATGTCTCAATGCTTGGGTAAGAGTGGTGTGCAGCTCACAGTTACCTTCATATTTCGGTATATTCTTACCATGTAAATCTGCTAGAATGAGTGTGCTTGTGTGTTGTCTAACTAAATGTACATTTCTTTCTTGTAATGTAGTATGAGAATAGTGACACTCATTTCAATATTGGTTTTGAAAATCTCTCTGCTACTATCTTAGCAACAGGGCATTGGATTTTTTTGTTTGTTGTTTGTTGTCAGTTGCAACCCTTTAATGGAAGAAATGTCCATAGTAATGGCCATAATTGGGGAAGGGTAGTCAGGCATGATCTTTGATAATGTATTCTGAGAGGTGTGTTTATGTAAATTTCATGGTTCCAATTCACTCTGGCTTTATGTTTTTTTTCACACATTTTATCTGTGCATTTTCTCAGATGAAGCAGGTCTGTTTTTATCCTGCAGCTGTTTGGCAAATTACTTCTCTGTGAGTTCCTGATGGTTTTACACTGTTTCTTCTCCTTGCTTAATCACCCAATGTGTGCGGCGCCCGCCATCAATATAATAATCCTCTGTTGCGTAATTAAGTTTATGCTCCATTTTTTACCATTGGGTCCCCAGAGTCCATTTTAGTTCGCCAAGACACATGCTGTTGCAATTGGCTAATTGGAATCCTTACTTAGTAAATCACTTACCCAAATAGTAAAAGTATGGAGCATACATTTGCCCTAATTTGCGTTTTGGGATTCATAACTTATGGAATATGGATAACTTCAGTCAAGCATGACAAGCAAAGCTAAGTTTGGCCTGAACAAAACCAGAGATCACTGGTCTGTGCAAATACTTTCGCTGTTGTTTTTTAAGAAAGCGTGACCTGCCTTGGATGAAGGTATTTATAGACATGTGCACTCATTGTAGAAAAAAGTTAACTTCGCAGAGCAAACAAATTGGAAAGCATGTTCTTTTTTATGTGGATTTGTTCTCAAAATACTTTTTTAACCTTCAGTTCAAAAACCTTGATCTATGGAAAGGACCAAGGTTGAAAATAACCTCTAAAAAATGAAAAAATAAATGTTATAGTTCTCCCCCCATCAACTTTTTTGTGTCAATGAAACATAAAGAGTGCCTCTTAGGATCAGTTTTATCTATACAAAAAAAGGGTCTGACATGTTGCAAGATATGATGTTTTATGAATCAAATCACAAATAGTAAATTGTCCAGCGTTGTTCCTGTGATAAGACATTTAGGTGTTAAATGGCAATGCTTTACTTTCACCAAAATTCACTTATATTAGCAAACAGCGAAGTCTAACACAATTGATATCAGATCTCATGAAAAATTATAATATTTGCACTCAGCAAGTGAACTTACTATTTTTACATGAGTTTGTGATCTTCTGTTGAGAGTGTTAGCATGTCTTCCACGTTTATTCCAAAAATCTCTGGAATGCCCTTTTAATTGATGCATTTGAGCACCAAGACCCAAGTGTATCTTTATCAAGGGTGATAGCCGGAGTGAAAAGAATGTAATTTGGGAGTGGTTCGGATATTCCATACGAGTATGAGAAATCATTGAAATATAAACAAATTTCTTAAAGTGCAACAAATAGTTCAAACGCCCAGGCGAAGTTGACTCAGACCAACTGTCCAATTAAGTACACAAAACATTATGCCTTGAGTCATGCTGCACAAAATCTTGAGTATAAGATGAAAGTCAACAACAGTGAACTGTTGAGGAAAGTTCCTTTGGGGCATATCAACAAGGGGTGGCCATAATATTATCGCTGCTTTAGAGCCCGTTTTCGGGTGAAATGCAGCGATAATATTATCGCACAATCAACAAGGACACACTAGCGTATGTTTCCTTGCAATAGCACCCTTTGTCAGCAAGCCTCCCATCGCATCGCTAATGAGATGCAAAGGAGGCGTGCCTGACAAGACTCCATGGGTAAATATCGCTAAACTAGCTTTGCAATACTACAAGAACCGCAAATCCAGCTTAGAGCTAATCTTAATTGCACTAACGCGCCCTGGATTTTAACGTCTGTTAAAATTCAGACTAGGGCATACTTTACATGAGATGTGGATTATGTGCCTACGACCACATGCTCGTATCAGCAATATTATAGCTGTTTTTGGGTGAACTTTGCTCGTTTTCCAGCGATGTTTGCCCATTTTTGCGCTATCCCTTGACTATTTATCACCACGTTGTAAATAAACAGCGATAGACGGCGATAAATATGAAAGCGCTAGGATATTTATAGCCGTCTGTTGCTAATATGCCCCCAAGTTCCATCACTTCCATCGAGGTTATGACTTTGTTGAAGCATAAGTTTCACAAACTTGCTAACTCGATTATTTTATGAACTCTATTTCTCATGTTGTCAATTCTTGCATAATTATTCTTGTGTCATGATAAGTGTTCTGTTGACCCTGTGGCTAGGTTTGTGCTACAAAAATACCATACATACGTACATAAGTAAACATAAAGATATTGATCAGACAGTACCCAAAGATTGCTACTTATTGGGGCATATTACCAAGGGCTTTATCGCCGCTTTAGCGGGAATTCTTCCCGCTAAAGCGGCGATAATTGTATCGCCCTATTACCTAGCTGTCGCTAACACCAGTTAGCGACAGCTAGTAGGAGATAGCGGGCATTTAGGTTCCCACTTTGCATGTCAGCGATAATTATTGCTAATGACATGAAAAGTGGGGCGTGACAAGGTGTTAGCGACTGGAAACAGTCGCTAACATCTCTATCTCCTATTACCAACTTTTGGAAATAATCGCGCTAAGCGCGATTATCTCCAAAAGCTAACGCCTGCCCAGAGCTGTTCCTAGCCATGTTATCCAATGGTAGGTAGATATCATGGCTAAGAGCATTTGCTCAGTAAAGCAGGAATATCGCTGACTTTACTGCAATATTCATGCATTTTGACCGATTTTTATGGCTTAGGATATAAACCTTGATAATAGCAAGGCTCCTAAGCGATAAAAATCGGCGGAGCTCGGCGATGTTAATATTGCCGTTAAACCGGAGCCATGCACTCTGGACGCCCTTCAAAATTTGCTTTCACGGCCCTCCCCCAAAAAGCTGGTATCGAGTATAACTGCATGCAGGAGCAGGCCCCGCTAACAGTAGCCACGGTCAAGCAGGCTTGGGCTGCAGACCTGGCAGACCCTTTAACAGATGACACATGGGAGTACTGCTGTAAGCAACTCACGGCACTGTCTCCGAACTATCGGCTGCGGCTCATCCACTTCAAATTTCTGCACCGATATTATCGTACGCCGACACTGTTACACCGAATAGGCATCCGCGCGGATGCCTCCTGCTGGAAATGTGGAGGGGAGGATGCGTCCTTTCTCCACGTAGCATGGAGCTGCCCCAAGCTGGATGCATACTGGTCGGAGGTCTTTACAGCCATAAATCAAATCACACATAGAAATGATACACCGACACCGCTCCTGGGATTGTTAGGCTATGTTAAGGATACTGAACCCTGCGACACAAAACTACATGCACTACTCCTTCTCTTTGCCAAGAGACAGATCGCACTGCATTGGGGCAGGAGGGCTCTCCCCTCGTTCATGGGGTGGATTAGGGATGTAACATATGGCCATGCACAACTGACACACTATTGGGAGACAATGCCCACCGCTTCCAGACCTACTGATATCTGGGACCCGTTCATACAATGGGCTAGAGAACGTGCGGGCTCGGACACCTCGGGGGGGTCACCTGATACGGGTGTTTCGGATGATATGGGCTGAATGGGTTCATTATGTGGTTGAATGATTGCTGCTCAGAGAACCTGCGCTAGTGCGGACCTGCCCTGAACTGCCACACGCTCCGTACCTGCTGCCCCACTGATCCTGCGTATGTCACTGGCCCTGTCCCCGCTGACCCTCCTGCGGCCTCAAAACTCGGTGGTTGGCCCCACTCAGCATCCTCCCCCTCCCCCCCCTCCCCCTTCCCCCGCCCCCTCCGCCTACACGTAAAAGTGTGGAAGTCTCCACACCCCCACTCTCACCATGGCTTGTCTTGTGTTCATGCGATCCAGCACAGGTCCGCGCAGCCCCATGGATGGATGGTATGTTGGGTAGCTGTTTCTATGTACTTGCACCGAAGTTTGCTGTTTTCGTTTTCTGTTTGTTGGCGGGATACGTTGGGAGAAAACAGTGTTGTTAGACGTATCCTTTCCACCTGCCGCTGCAGCAGGTTGCTGACCCCTGCTCGTTCCGAGGCGGCCTAGTTGCTTTCTAATTCATCTGCATGTCTACGACACTGGGAGAAAAGTAAGACCACTTACGCGCTGAAGTTGCACTGCTCACATCCATGTTTTTACTGTATTGTATATATCTCTGGGAGTGCTAAACCCGGCCAGGTAATGGCCCCTGAACCGTTTTACTGACTCTTGTGCCTTGTATACCTAATAGCGGCCTGCCTCCGGGTTGTTGGCGTGACGCAGTGTAAATCTTCTGTCTCTTTATTGCAAAATAAATGTCTTACACCAACAAAAAAAAAAAAAAAAAAATATTGCCGTTAAACCAACATAGCGATAATCATCGCTAGTTGTTGGTAATATGCCCCGTTGTTTTTGAGAAGTGCTAACAAATAGCCTAAAATAGGCCCAAGATTTAGGAAACCTTGGGGCATATTATCAAGGGGGGTTATTTCCGCTTTTTTGTCTTTAAAAGCCAAGAAAGCAGAGATAAAATTATCTCCCTATTACCTAGCTGTCGCTAACACCAGTTAGCGACAGCTAGTAGGAGATAGCGACCATCTTGGGCCCCACTTTGCATGTCAGTGATATTTATCACTAATGACATGCAAAGTGGGCGTTTCAAGATGATAGCGACTGGAAACAGTCGCTAACATCGCTATCTCCTATTACCAACTTTTGGAGATATTCGCGCTAAGCGCGAATATCTGCAAAAGCTAACACCTGCCCTGAGCAGTTCTTAGCCATGTTATCCAATGGGAAGTGGATAACATGGCTAAGAGCATTAGCTTGGTGATGCATTAATATTGCTGACTTTTCAGCGATATTGATGCATTGCGGTCGATTTTTATTGCATTTGCGATAAACCTTGGTAATACGCCTCCCATCGCATCGCTAATGAGATGCGATGCGATGGGAGGGAACCTTGGTAATACCAAGGTTTATCTGCGATAAAAATCGCCGCAGCTCGGCGATAATTTTTTCACGCTAACCAAGCAATAGCGATAATTATCGATATTGCTTGGTAATATTCCCCCTTGTTATCATAGTTCGAAGGCACTTCATAAATATTACTGGAGAGAGTATATTTCCTCTTAACTTATCAAAGTTGGAACTGCGGGCTGTGATATTTGAAAAATCTATAAACAGGGACATAAGCAATTTGAATTTTAAAATCAGTGTGTTTATACCGATCTGCATTGTGATGGAAGGCGCATTTCCCCATATTTCACAGTTACCAAACCAAGTACTCATGTAATAAATCCCAATATTTCCCATAGAACTGGATCCTTCCTATTCAGTTTCGGGAACAGCAATATCATCACATCAATACTGTAGGACCTGTGGTTTTACTCATGGCAAGAACGTTTTCAACACTCATATTTTGCTTGATTGCGCATTGTGAAGTGCTTTACAATGACATTTCCTAAAACTAGTTCTAAGTGAAGAATGGAATTAATGCACAAGCTTCAGCCAAAAGAAATGTAGGTGATAGGTGTGGTCTAGATGTGGCAATTGCAATTGGACAACTTTTAAAGATTGTAAAAGGTTCAAAGTTTTTACCATAACATATTATTGTCTGTTATTTTTACATGGCTTTAATACGATTATATTTAGTATGTTTCATAGCATTTATATAGTGCACAGCTGCCTCATAAGAGTGGTCCCGGGCAATCTGCAAGAGAGACTGACCTAAACGGTAGGAGTAAAATAGGATCTAGTCCGTAAAAAAATTTAAGGGTTTTTCAAAATAGGCACAGAAGAAGCTCTACGGAGGCTAACAGGTAGTGCATTCCTCATTTTAAGATCGGCCCCCTCCTCTGCCTGTTCAGATCTTTGGGACCTGCAGAAGTCGGAAATTGTTAGACAGGACAAATCTGCATTGTTTATAAGGACATAGGGCCATATGTATCATTATCCAGTTTTGCAATTCTCAAATAGCGATTTTTAAGAAATCGTTATTTGAGAATCGCAAATAGGTATGTATGTGCAGAATCGAATTTTTTTTGTGATTTCTTAAAATTCCTTAATTGCGATTTGCAAATTGCGAATCGCAATTAAGGAATACTTTCCCATTCATTTCTTTGGGCCAGGAGGCCCATAGGAATGAATGGAAGTTATCCTCACTTTGCGATTCGCAATTTGCTAATCGCAAATTGAGAATAATTTCAAGTGTGCAGGGGTGTCCAAAGGACACCCTGTTGCACCCCTGAAATATGCATGGGTGCACATGTGGTGCACATACATGCCCTAAGGGCATGTATGTGCGTCACATGGCACTTTGAAATAATGCAAAAATGTGCATTTTTCATGGAATTCGCAACTTACCACCAACTAGAATTTGGTGATAATTTGCGATTCCTTAAGGACATTTTGCAAATTTTTTTGGCATCATACATTGCATTTAAGGAATCGCAAAATTTGCAATTCCTTAAATGCAATTGCAAAATAAGGAATCGCAAATTTAGCGATTGCTTGTTTTGCACCAGATTTTGGTTTATACATACCATTTAGCAACTTTGCATTCACAAAGGCCCAAATTCTGCAAATTTCGGCCTTTGCGAATGCGAATTTGCTTGATACATATTGCCCATAGTCTTTTCCTCAGATAGTAAGGGCCATCACCTAAGAATGCCCTTAAACAAAAGTAAGTGCTTTAAATTGAATGTGTTTGGCTATTGGCAGCCAATGTAAATGCCAGGGAGAAAATTACAAAAAACAATTTGATGGACAGAATGTAGATCATCACCCCAGTACAAGGATCTGGGCCTAAATCCATCGTTTTTTGCACTCCACACCACCCTGGGTCAGATAATGGCACTATGCAAATCAGCTCTGACCCTGTGCCCCATGGGAACAGTCCAGTCCGAACTACAACAGCCATATCTTTCCCAGACCGGAATCAAGCATCCGAGGACCAGACCGGTTTCGAGGTAACACCTCTCATGAGCCCGGCTAGCTTGACTCCAGTGGTGTGGAGGCTCTGGGACCCACGTCTGAGCTACCCCAGTACACTCAGGGAGAAAATTACAAAAAACAATTTGATGGACAGAATGTAGATCAATGTCTTACATTCACCCCAGTACAAGGATCTGGGCCTAAATCCATCGTTTTTTGCACTCCACACCACCCTGGGTCAGATAATGGCATTATGCAAATCAGCTCTGACCCTGTGCCCCATGGGAACAGTCCAGTCCGAACTACAACAGCCATATCTTTCCAGCCAATGTAAATGCTTCAGATAAGGCAAGAAGGATTAACGATAAGGAATTCTCAGAATCAATTTTGCTGACACATTTTGTACTAGCTGGAATCTACTGATTAAAAAAGGTGGAAGACCCACATAAAGAATATTTGCGTAGTCTAATCTAGACGTTACCATAGTGTGAACAACTGTTTTTCACATGTCCTCTGGAGCCAAATGTAGCATCTTCTTCAAGGATTTATCATTAGCAAAGGAGACAGCCAAATACTTGTTGGACTTGTGCAACAAATTACAGGTTCACATCAAATATTATTTCCTAATTTCAGGCCAAAGCGGTGGTAATGTGGAGAGGATTGAGTTCCTCCGGCCACCAAGTGCTAAGGGTAGGCGGACAACTCAGTCCAAAGCAAAGGGCTTTATCCAAATCTAATTTGAGAAAGTTGGCATCCATCCAACCAGCAACTCCTTTAAGATACTCTTTGCACATAGTAAGGGCTTTAACTGTATGCTTTTGAAAAGACAAAAGGAGTTGGGTGTCATCCTCATAAGACACCATCTGCACACCCCATGATTAAATCGGCTGAGCCACCGGTTCTAGGTGTAAATTAAAAAGTGTGGGGCTCAGAGCCCCACACTGTAAATACGGCGCATCCCTGCATTTTAAAACTGTCGGAGTGTGGTGCTACCAATTTTGGAGTAACACCGCTCTCCCCTAGTTTATTGTAAATATGGCCTTTGTGACCTCCAGCAAGGCGGAGTCAGATCTGAAACCTGACCAAAAACCAGATTGAGAGCCTTGCAGCAGGTTATTGGATTCCAATGAGAAGTTAGCTGTCTCTTTCTCAATTTTCCCATGATTATTGCAGTTGCTGGTAGGAGAGAAATTGATCTAAAATTGTTCTGCAAAGCCAGGTCTGCATTAGGCTTCTTCAATAGAGAGAGAATAAATACTTGCATCCAAGCAGAGGGAAGTAGTGCTTCTTCAAGTGAAATATTCTAATTATTATTGAGCACCAGATTAATGGCAGAGGAAATCATCCTTAGAATCCCGCTTGCACATTAGATGGGGTTCCTGTAAAGAAAGTTACATGTATCTTCTGAATTTTCCCATGAAAAATTGCAATACATCATTACAGAGCTCAAGGAATGGGCAAAGTCTGCTTTTTGAAGCTTCAGGGGATAGAAACGTAAGAACAATGTTTGACAATTCACACAGAATGATGAAGATGCTGAGATTAGAGAAGAGATATACTCTCTCTGAGCTCTGCGAATAGATTTGCTTCAGGGCAATAGGACTTTCTCCATTGAGGTTCCAAATGTTTACATCAGCCCTTCTCTTCCCTTAGTCGGGATGAGAACAAAGGGGCCAAAAGGTTGACCTTTTTGCAGCCTGAAGCTTTAACTGCACCATAAGATCAAGGGCATTAATAAGCCATTTGTTAAAATATACCCCATTCATATCTAGGGTACCTGTTAGGAAAGAGGTAGAGGATTGCAGCTTTTGGGAGAGAACTACCTTAGAAATGTTATGCCGTGCTCTAGAAAGAGTTGAGGGCCTATCTAATTTCTTCTGACACTACTTGCAGCTAAAGAGAATGGAACTAAAAAGTGATCTGACCAGGTAAGAATATTTGCAGGAAATACTTGCAGATCAGAGATGTTGGAAAAAAACAAATAAAGAGTGTGCCCTGTCTTATGCGTGGAAGTCGTGACCACCCGTGGGAGGTTCATACCTGCCAAGGTGAGGTTAAACTGAACGGCTTGAAGACATTTGGAATCATCAATGAGCAGATTATATTTCTCCTAACGATTCAGAAAAGGGGGGTGGTGATGAACAGAGTGTCTGAATTAAGCAGACCACTCTTACCCAGTCCAAAGATCAGGGCTTGATCCATCACCGTTATTTATCTCACTGCACCATCCCAGTTCAGAACCTGGCTATATGCAAATCAGTGTGTCCCTGACCCAGTGCATCATGGGAACAGGGCAGACTAAACTACCAAGCCAATTGTTCACCAGAAAGGAGACAAGCTACCGGGGACTGGTTTCTGGCATTTCAGCCGTCTTCGGCCCGGCTTGCTTGAATCCTGATGGTGCAGTGAGAAAGGGACTCATGTCTGAGTATACCCTGCCACACCTATAGTGGCCAAAAACGATTCAGAAAAGGGGGGTGGTGATGAACAGAGTGTCTGAATTAAGCAGACCATGCTTACCCAGTCCAAAGATCAGGGCTTGATCCATCACCGTTATTTATCTCACTGCACCATCCCAGTTCAGAACCTGGCTATATGCAAATCAGTCTGTCCCTGGCCCAGTGCATCATGGGAACAGGGCAGACTAAACTACCAAGCCAATTCTTCACCAGAAAGGAGACAAGCTGCCGGGGACCGGTTTCTGGCATTTCAGCCGTCTTCGGCCCGGCTTGCTTGAATCCTGATGGTGCAGTGAGAAAGGGACTCATGTCTGAGTATACCCTGCCACACCTACAGTGGCCAAAAACGATTCAGAAAAGGGGGGTGGTGATGAACAGAGTGTCTGAATTAAGCAGACCACTCTTACCCAGTCCAAAGATCAGGGCTTGATCCATCACCGTTATTTATCTCACCGCACCATCCCAGTTCAGAACCTGGCTATATGCAAATCAGTCTGTCCCTGGCCCAGTGCATCATGGGAACAGGGCAGACTAAACTACCAAGCCAATTCTTCACTAGAAAGGAGACAAGCTACCGGGGACCGGTTTCTGGCATTTCAGCCGTCTTCGGCCCGGCTTGCTTGAATCCTGATGGTGCAGTGAGAAAGGGACTCATGTCTGAGTATACCCTGCCACACCTATAGTGGCCAAAAACGATTCAGAAAAGGGGGTTGGTGATGACCAGAGTGTCTGAATTAAGCAGACCACTCTGACCCAGTCCAAAGATCAGGGCTTGATCCATCACCGTTATTTATCTCACTGCACCATCCCAGTTCAGAACCTGGCTATATGCAAATCAGTCTGTCCCTGGCCCAGTGCATCATGGGAACAGGGCAGACTAAACTACCAAGCCAATTCTTCACCAGAAAGGAGACAAGCTACCGGGGACCGGTTTCTGGCATTTCAGCCGTCTTCGGCCCGGCTTGCTTGAATCCTGATGGTGCAGTGAGAAAGGGACTCATGTCTGAGTGTACCCTGCCAATCCTATAGTGGCCAAAAACGATTCAGAAAAGGGGGGTGGTGATGAACAGAGTGTCTGAATTAAGCAGACCACTCTTACCCAGTCCAAAGATCAGGGCTTGATCCATCACCGTTATTTATCTCACTGCACCATCCCAGTTCAGAACCTGGCTATATGCAAATCAGTCTGTCCCTGGCCCAGTGCATCATGGAAACAGGGCAGACTGAACTACCAAGCCAATTCTTCACCAGAAAGGAGACAAGCTACCGGGGACCGGTTTCTGGCATTTCAGCCGTCTTCGGCCCGGCTTGCTTGAATCCTGATGGTGCAGTGAGAAAGGGACTCATGTCTGAGTATACCCTGCCACACCTATAGTGGCCAAAAACAATTCAGAAAAGGGGGGTGGTGATGAACAGAGTGTCTGAATTAAGCAGACCACTCTTACCCAGTCCAAAGATCAGGGCTTGATCCATCACCGTTATTTATCTCACTGCACCATCCCAGTTCAGAACCTGGCTATATGCAAATCAGTCTGTCCCTGGCCCAGTGCATCATGGGAACAGGGCAGACTAAACTACCAAGCCAATTCTTCACCAGAAAGGAGACAAGCTACCGGGGACCGGTTTCTGGCATTTCAGCCGTCTTCGGCCCGGCTTGCTTGACTCCTGATGGTGCAGTGACGACGGCTGAAATGCCAGAAACCGGTCCCTGGGAGCTTGTTTCCTTCCCAGTGTAAGAATTGGCTTGGTAGTTTGGTTTGCCCTGTTCCCATCATGCACTGGGACAGGAACAGACTAATTTGCATATAGCCAGGTTCTGAGCTGGGATGGTGCAGTGAGCTAAAAAACGGTGTTGGATCTAGCCCTGATCTCTTGACTGGGTGAGAGTATTCTGCTTAATTCAGAAACTCTGTCCATCACCACCCCTTGTTGTTAAATATTTTGTCCACCCTAAGCGTGGAAGGGTATACTCAGATGTGAGTCCCTTGCTCATTGCACCATCAGGATTCAAGCAAACCGGGCCGACGACGGCTGAAATGCCAGAAACCGGTCCCCGGGAGCTTGTTTCCTTCCCAGTGTAAGAATTGGATTGGTAGTTTGGTTTGCCCTGTTCCCATCATGCACTGGGACAGGAACAGACTAATTTGCATATAGCCAGGTTCTGAGCTGGGATGGTGCAGTGAGCTAAAAAACGGTGTTGGACCTAGCCCTGATCTCTTTACTGGGTGAGAGTATTCTGCTTAATTCAGAAACTCTGTCCATCACCACCCCTTGTTGTTAAATATTTTGTCCACCCTAAGCGTGGAAGGGTATACTCAGATGTGAGTCCCTTGCTCATTGCACCATCAGGATTCAAGCAAACCGGGCCGACGACGGCTGAAATGCCAGAAACCGGTCCCCGGGAGCTTGTTTCCTTCCCAGTGTAAGAATTGGCTTGGTAGTTTGGTTTGCCCTGTTCCCATCATGCACTGGGACAGGAACAGACTAATTTGCATATAGCCAGGTTCTGAGCTGGGATGGTCCAGTGAGCTAAAAAACGGTGTTGGATCTAGCCCTGATCTCTTGACTGGGTGAGAGTATTCTGCATAATTCAGAAACTCTGTCCATCACCACCCCTTGTTGTTAAATATTTTGTCCACCCTAAGTGTGGAAGGGTATACTCAGATGTGAGTCCCTTGCTCATTGCACCATCAGGATTCAAGCAAACCGGGCCGACGATGGCTGAAATGCCAGAAACCGGTCCCCGGGAGCTTGTTTCCTTCCCAGTGTAAGAATTGGCTTGGTAGTTTGGTTTGCCCTGTTCCCATCATGCACTGGGACAGGAACAGACTAATTTGCATATAGCCAGGTTCTGAGCTGGGATGGTGCAGTGAGCTAAAAAACGGTGTTGGATCTAGCCCTGATCTCTTGACTGGGTGAGAGTATTCTGCTTAATTCAGAAACTCTGTCCATCACCACCCCTTGTTGTTAAATATTTTGTCCACCCTAAGCGTGGAAGGGTATACTCAGATGTGAGTCCCTTGCTCATTGCACCATCAGGATTCAAGCAAACCGGGCTGACGACGGCTGAAATGCCAGAAACCGGTCTCCGGGAGCTTGTTTCCTTCCCAGTGTAAGAATTGGCTTGGTAGTTTGGTTTGCCCTGTTCCCATCATGCACTGGGACAGGAACAGACTAATTTGCATATAGCCAGGTTCTGAGCTGGGATGGTGCAGTGAGCTAAAAAACAGTGTTGGATCTAGCCCTGATCTCTTGACTGGGTGAGAGTATTCTGCTTAATTCAGAAACTCTGTCCATCACCACCCCTTGTTGTTAAATATTTTGTCCACCCTAAGCGTGGAAGGGTATACTCAGATGTGAGTCCCTTGCTCATTGCACCATCAGGATTCAAGCAAACCGGGCCGACGACGGCTGAAATGCCAGAAACCGGTCCCCGGGAGCTTGTTTCCTTCCCAGTGTAAGAATTGGCTTGGTAGTTTGGTTTGCCCTGTTCCCATCATGCACTGGGACAGGAACAGACTAATTTGCATATAGCCAGGTTCTGAGCTGGGATGGTGCAGTGAGCTAAAAAACGGTGTTGGATCTAGCCCTGATCTCTTGACTGGGTGAGAGTATTCTGCTTAATTCAGAAACTCTGTCCATCACCACCCCTTGTTGTTAAATATATTTCTCCTAAGACAGTAACATTTGAATACTGCAGGGAAAGTTGGGCAATTGTATCATGAAAATTGTGGAAGACTGCTATTAGAGCAGTCTGGTGTTCAATATAACAAAATATCTGAAAAGGAGAATAATGAAGGCAGCTTGAACATACAAATAAGACCCTCAATGTTCTCCACTGGCTTCAGTGTGGTGGAGAAGCACAGAAATCCCTGGAAATTACAGCTATGCCACCTCCCATTTGTTTCACCTCACGGTTAACATACTGGAGACATAAACCGGGGGAAATAGCAAATGTAATGTCTGAAGTAGAAATTTCCTTCAACCATGTTTCAGCAAGAAATATGAAATCCCATTTATTACCTAAAAGAAGTTTGAACTCATTAAGGGAGTGCTTAAGGAGAGACCTACAATTAATAAAGCAAGCCCTATTTTTTTAAGGACCACTCATAACAAGGATCTACTAAGGTTTGTTATACAGGTTGCATGAATTGCTGTCAGCATCAGGAACCATAAGCAAACCCACCCATAGGTGTTTCAGAAAACACCCACAACATCCACAAATTAACCATGGAGTGTTCAAGATTGAAAGGAGCATGAGGGTAACAGGCTCCATTTTTTAATATCCGAAGCTTCACTCTAGGGGACAGCGCGCGGAATGAAACAAGATGGCTGCAAGGTACTGCGTCTCCCAAGTATCCAAGGAAACTATGCTGCCGGAGGAACCACTTTCCCGACATTTCCTCATCCCTGACAGTAGGCAATGGTGTCAGAGGCACCGGGGAGCAGGGCAGTGAGTTTATAGACCTTGTTATAGTCTTTACACACAGCTTGGCAGTATTTGCCTACTGCTCCCATTATTACAAAGTTGCGGCCACCATTTTATGCAGCTCCCAGACCATTTTTCTTATTTTCCCTCAGGGTTCAGCTGAGGTTTCGCTCTGTACTCAGCAACAGGTGCAATTCATTGCTCACAGGATTTTGTTGGGGACATTTTGACTGTTTTTGGGCAAATACAATGTTTCTCTCTCTTCGAAAGACCTTCCTGCCACTGTGCTTCAGGGGACCTAGTTGCTAGCTTTCCCTTAGCATTGTCGCCTATGTACAGGATACCTTTCCTTTAAGCCTTAACTGCTTCATTCATTTTTCGCATCTTGTTTTCTGAGATGAGATGCCTACTTTTTTCGACGACTCACACTTGAATATTACCTATCTTCAACTTCGAATTGTGGGACACCTTCTGATATAATTTGTTACACTGCCATCCAACTGATTAATAGACTATAGAGTTGAAAACCTCCAGTGAAGCTATTATACTTTGTCAGTTAATTGCAGTTCTATTTATAACATGGATGTTCCACACTCGCCAAAAGCCTCTATAACCTCTACTCCCAATGTTAATGGCAATAAAGAATCTGCTGGACATGCTACTAAGAGAATTAAGAAATATCTGACTTCCCCCACTAAATCATCTTTACCTTTATGGTTGGAAGACATTATGGATAAGCTCAAGCTTATGAAACCAATCATAGTGGCGACAAATACAGCCTTCAGAGAATTGGGGAGAAATGGTCTCATCTTGATTCTAGACTCATTGAGGTTGAACAACGAGTCAGCGAAGCTCAAGACATCATGACCAAAGTGGACTGCCTGACTAAGGATGTCATTCTACTTAAAAAACAGACAGACAATTTCGAAAACCGTAATATACACAGCATTTTGAGCATTTATGATATTCTGAAAGGCTCTGAAAGACAAGACATGATCAAGTTTCTAAAACTCCACATTCCCAAGATTGTTGGCTTGCATGAATCCGCCAAACTGAACATTCAAAGGCACATCATATTGGTTCGTCACAAACTTCTACATCTACCAGACAAACAGAAAATATTGCCCTATTTCTGCAATATCTAGACTTATGAAAGTACTTTCAACCGCTAAACAACATAAACAAATACAGTGGTCTGGTCATAAGATCATCTTCAGCCAAGATGTAGCCAGAGTGATGGCCACTCAACAGAAATAATTCTCGGATTTATCAACAAGCCTGAGATCTATGACTGCTCGATATGGCCTTATTCATCCTTGTTTCTTCAAGATCACTTACAAGGACAAAATAACTGCCTTTGATAACCCGACAGATTTGAGGCAATTTATACACCCACAAAGGAAAAGCTATGGAACTCACTAAAACTTGATTTGGTTTCTATGGGTTGCTTAAACTTTACTTTGCTCTTTGCAGGTCCCAAATTATTCCTGGACAACCGGAGCCAGAAGTTGCGTCTTCCAGTGTTTCCTAGTTCTTGCGTTCACATCCTTTCTTCATATTATAAATGAAGTTACAGCGATGCAGGTAGATGGAGCCTACTGACTCTTAAGAGTAACAACACTTACTTTCATTTTGTAATGTTTATGGTACTACAGGAGTAGATCCACAATTCTGGGGTCACTTCAGTTCCCTATGATTCTCATGTCCATTAGATAACCTTATAGTAGGAGGAGATTGTAACCACTTAATAGATCCTTCTTGGATCACCATTGCAGACAAGATACATACCCAACAATATACAAATAGGTTTTCAGAAATCAAAAGCCTCCAGGGGGTTGGTGGATACTTGGAGAGTATCCCATCTCGATGTTTTGCAATTTACTTTTTACTCCTCTTTTCACCACTCACATTCCATAAAAGATTACTTAATCCTTACACACAATGTTCTCTAGTATCTATCCTTATTCCAGATCACACTCCTATTATAATTGGTTTTGATATCCCAATCAGTACACCCCCATCCAACAGATGAAGATTCAATAATACCTTATTGCAAGACAAGATATATATTGAACAATTTACAGTTGTTTTTTTTACTTCTTAATGACTTATCTACCTTCAGATACTCGGATGCATTTTATTTTATGCTTTTAAAGTGACAGCTAGCAGCTTTATCATAAATTATGTCACAACTAAAAAGAAAAAATCCCATAAAGAATCCTTTGAATTGCTAAAACAGATAAAAGCCCTCGAACACAAATCTTCCTCTAACCGAGCAAACATCTCAGCTAGATTATTTTAGGCTAAAGTAGAGTACAATAAGCAATGCTGGGATTATGTTTGCTGTACTTTACTCAAAATTACGCTTTATTTTTTGGTGTTCAAAATAAAGCTGGCAAGTTACTGGCCAACTGCCTGAGAGTCAAAAATCAGAAATGTAAGATATCTGTTATCACTGATAAACATGGGGTCAGACATATTAGCAATTAAAAAATATTAGAAAGTTTCACAGAATACTATACTAATTTATATACTCCAGAATCTTCCCCCACTGCAGAAGAATTAGATGTTTTTTCGATCTGTCCGTAAATCAGTTAATTATATGGTAGATCTTGCCTCTCTAGACACAGAAGTGTCAGAGACAAAGATCAAAACAACCATCACCAAACTTCCAAAAGATAAAACTCCCAGTCCAGATGGATTTTTGGCTAAATTTTATTCTGAATTTGCACAGCTTTAATCCCAAAACTATGACTTCTAATTCAATATCTTCTGGTTGAGGGAAGAGTGCGAGGTACTTTTTCTGAGGGTATATTATGTCTACTTCCCAAGAACGGCAAAGTATTATCCCTGTGTGGAAATTATAGACCTATGTTCCTCATAAATATCGATTGCAAGATTTTTGCAAAAGTACTCACTATATGCCTCAACCTAGTAATTCCAGAAAACAAATCGGCAAGGAGCAATCAGGATTTGTAAAGGGGAGGTACATATCTGACAATTCTAGAACCTTTTTCGAAATTATTCTTATGGCCTCCAAATCCACATCTCCCACAGCTGCCTTAACTTTAGAGTCGGAAAAAGCCTTTGACCTCATCATTTGGGTTTACATGTTTAGAGTTTTTAAATGGTGTGGTTTTATTTTCCACAACTTCAAATATATTTGTTTATTATACTTTGCGCGGTCCACTTCTCTTTTTGTTACAGCAAGCAGTCACAGTACGTTCCTTTGCATTGAGACACCAGACACACTACTATCAGAATGATGATGATATCAAAAATATTTTTTTTGTTAATCTTTCCAATTACATTTCCACTTTCATTCTTTAAATCTATCAATAGTTTACTAATAAGATTTTGATGGAATAAATGATAGTCATGCATTTCATTTGCCAGGCTACAGTAATCTAAAAATAATGGAGGGGTTAATTTTCCAAATCTCAGAAAGTATCACTCTTCTTTTATTCTCAAACAAATTAGACTTCCCTCGCTCCCACACCTTATAACACAACTACCAAGTGCAGTCAATTGGATTACTCACAAATCACACCTTTTTTGATTTGGACATCATTAATATTTCACAACTCCCTAAGTCATTCCTTTCACCAATACTCATCCATTCTGTTTCTATTGCCACACCCTTGCTCACGTGCTCCATCTCTTCCACAGAAAATATTAAATATACCCCTATATGGTATCATAAAAAAATATCAAATTAAATAATCAAGTTCTCTTGTGGAAAGAATGGATACATAAAGGGGTCATGTTCTCGGATGGGGCCCCTTTCTAATTTCAGGATATTCAAAGAAAATTTTGAATATCTTTTTATTAAGCCAAGAGTACCTCGAAACTATTCTCCTTCAACTTTTCTCCCAATCTTGACTTTTGATCTCCACGACACAAACCTCTTCTGCTCTTTTTAAATTTTCTTGAGGCATCTTTATCTACAAAACTCGAAATAATCCCCCTTATGACAGACCAACGTCTATTATAGAATAACAATGGTAAAATGACCTTCACCAAGTTTTCTCTCCTCATACCTGTATGGTCTAAGATTTATACTGCATCTTGTTCGGCTACTACCACCCAAACACTGTTTTATTTTTGCAACAGACTATATTTCACCCCCATGTGGATTCATTGGTTTCAATTTTCCAAAGATAATAAGTGCTGGTCTTGTTTTCAGGATAACAGTGATCTCCTACACAAGATTTTTAAATATCCTCTGGTTAAACCAAATTTTGAGACAAATCCACTGATATACTTTTAATATCCAACACACTTTTTATGAGGCTTATCCTCCCTATGGCAGTCTCAAGTTATGGTTGAAAATTGTGTTGACTTGCTTATTGCAATAGCTTTATAAGTTATTACTTTGAATTGGAAAGATATCACTAAGATATCACTAAAATTCCATTGTCAACTGGTGGAACTTACTCTGTCATAATCATAGAATGTATAGAGCTAATACCAGCACTGTTCCACTGATGTTCCACCCGGGCACTTATTACCGATATGGCCACATGGGGGCTTAATGAAAGTAGGTGGAGGTCGCACTCAGTTAAACAAATTAACAGTTTACTTAGGTATGTGTGCTGTGCTGAATTACTGTCTGCTAAACAGTGAGCAATGCATGAATAAGGCCTGACCCCAATCAAATGGCTGTAAGGACTTCAGCACGCAACAACATTGATGTATATACTCAGTCTTGAATATTTAATGTATATTCATCATGATCATTTCAAACAGAACATTTTTCATTCAGTAGACATTCATCATTTAGTGCAGTCAAAAAGAAATATTTTTCAATTTAAACATGAGAACATAATACAAAACACCATATTTGTTTAAACCCAATGCATTTCGGGACGCAAGGTCCCTTCGTCAGGGGTTCCTTTCTGAAGAACAGAAAGCGTTTGTTATGGCATTAAGTGTTCAATCAGTAACCTGTGACCAAGTGAATGATTAACAGGGATAATGCCTTAAGTATGAGGGGTCGCGTTTAGCCGGCGGTTACCCAAACGTACAAGATCGGCTACCTCGACATTGGTGAAGTCGTCTTAACGCAGCCGTGCAGTGAATAATTCGTCCTTAAACTACAGCCGAAGCTGTGCATCAAGGACGCGAAAAAATACTCGACTCCCGAGGTAGCCACCCCACGATCAAAAACTGTCTCTTGGGGGGACCGTCGCTTTTCGGTTGCTGCATCTAAGCTGTGGAATTCTTTACCCCAGCACATTAGGATGTGCCCTTCCTTGTTACAGTTCCGTAGGGGACTGAAGACGTGGCTGTTTGATCAATAAACGGTTAGCACTTGGTGAGCTCTCGGGAGGATCTAGGGAACAATCTAGCGCCAAGACGCCTATGGGTAATCGTGCGCTTAATAAATGGCAAAAATAAATAAAAATAAAATAAAAGAGATTTGTTATAGTTGCCGCTCACATCCTTATTATCCAGACAAGATGACATTCCTTCAAATTCCAGTACCATTTTCAAACATCCATATTGATCTTACAGAGCAATGGTTGCTATAAGCATTTTCTTTGAACTGTTTATATGTGCATTTCTTAGAATTATTAAATGTTCCTTTTCTCTTTTCTCTTCTCCCTTCTCTCTTCCCCTTTATCTCTCTGTATCTCTCTTCTCTTCTTTTTCTCATCTTCTTAACATTTCCTAAAATGTAATTTGTTTTAAATTATATTACCCCAGCACTAAGTAATATATACAAAGTGTTCTGCAATTTAGAATGTTCATTATATATTCTACAGTCAAAGTTCATATTCTTCTACTATTTTTGTAGTGCTTTGCTTACTTATTTTTTTATTACTGTATATTACTGAATTTTCTTCAATAAAGCATTATCAAACTATTTCTATTCAATGGTATAATGTGCACTGGACAAATACCGGAGACATGGAAGGACACAAACATAGTGGTTTTCCATAGGAAAGGGAAACCAAAAGAAAACCCGGGGTCCTATAGGCCGATATCGCTTATAAATGCGGACAATAAAATCTACACTAAAATCTTGGTGACGCGTCTGAGAAGGGTCATTGGAGGTCTGGCATCCCCTTGGCAGCATGGCTTCAGTCGGGGCCGTTAAAACAACCGATCATATAAGAAGAGCAATATCTTTGTTTGAGGCTCATGCTGTCGTGGGAGGGGGATGGCCATGATCATCCTCGATGCGGAGAAAGCCTTTGGTAGGGAGAGGTTTCGGTCGAAGAATCCTGATGGCCATCAAAGCCATGTATTCCGATCCTGTGGCCAGAGTACAGTTGATGGGTGAGAGTTCGGGGAAAGTTAATATAACAAGGGGAACTTGTCAGGGGTGCCCCTGCTCACCCATATTATTCGCATTGTACATCGATCCATTAATCAGACAGATTCTGTGTAATCATGAGATCAAGCCGGTTATAATTAATGGATTTTAGACTAAAATATTGGTCTATGCGGATGATTTGGCAGTGATTTCGTCAAAACCTGCTGTGGCTATGCGGGCATTGGTGGAAATCACCAAGGAATTTGGGTGACACTCGGGATTCCGCTGTAACGAGGGAAAAACCCAGGTGCTCTGCTCCAAAAATATCACTAAATTAGACAGCAGATATGTAGACTCCGCAACGTATCTTGGAGTGATAATTAATGCAATAACAGAATTAATTATAAAGGATAATTTTGTCCCACTGTTAAAAATGATTGAGCGTGATCTGAAAAGAATGGATACTCTGCATCTGTCACTAATAGGTAAATCGAACGTTCTGAAAATGACCATGTTACACAAAGTTCTCTACCTGTTTTGCTCCATTTCCTTTTTAATAGACGAGGTGACGATAAAATCAATGGAGTCTATTTTTATGAGTTTTTTATGGCAATATGGGAAGATCAGGCAAATCCCGAACATAAGGTACTATCATTGGGCATGTTTGCTAACACAAATGTCAATTCTATTTGATCCATCTTAAAGTAAATTATATACCCAAGACCCGTCATATATCATCCAAGATATCCCCTCCATTTATGAGTTATTAATGGGAAAGGAGGTGGTGTGGGTTCTGTTAAGGAAAACTGATTGTAGGTATTTCAAGAAAATGCACTCAAAGATACTGATTAGTGCTTGGGAGTTGTGGAAAAAAACTCCAGAAAGTATTACTAATCCCAAAGATTAATGTGTATACATCACTTTGGAAATCAGGGTTCTTCCCAAATCTGAGTTTGGATGGCGCATGGAAATCTTGCGAACAGCAGGGTATCCGGACAGAAGGGGACATAATGAAGGGAGACAGCATTATGAGCTTTGCTGCGATACAACATAAATATGGGATATCTAGTAGCCAAAGTTTAAAATATGCTCAGGTCCGGCAAATATTTAGAGCTATACGACTCTCTCCGGGCAATCGTTGTAGTATACTTGAGTATTTGTTAAAAGGGGAGAGCAGATTTAAAGTTATTTATAGGGGCCTAATAGTAGGGATCCAAGATGACTAGAAAAAAACGAAGCCCCCTGGGCCATAAAGCTGCAGGATCCAGATGAGGATTTGGATAAAGCGCTACATTTAGACAGAGAGATTTTACGTTTGTCTAATTTAAAGGCACAACATTTTAAAACACTTTTTAATTTCTATTTTACACCCTCTAAATTATTTGACTGGGGTAAAAGGGAAGACAACAGCTGCCCTAGATGTCAGAAAGGGCCAGCGGATCTTCTGCACACATTCCACCAGTGAGAACTCAGTGTTATTAAAGGGGAGATCGAGACATTTTGGGAAGGGCTGCTAGGCTTAAAGATCAGCTTATCCTTGACCCTAATGATCTTGGGAAGTGAAGGTAAATTGGGTGTGAATAGGGAGACGGAAGCATTTATCTTTTTGTCTGTGGCTGTACCACGTATCCTTATTTCAGCAGCATGGAAGGATGCTATTGCTCCATCATTTCAGATGTGGCTGACCAGGCTCCTTGGTATTCACAACATCGAGCCCACACTTTATGCGCCTAAGGGTAGGAAAACATGGGAGTTTAGGTTAAATATCTGGGCGCCCCTATAAGCGTGGAGGGACTCACAACTACAAACATAGGTTAATATATATATATGCATAACCTACTCTTGGTATTGAGGGCTTATCACCTCCTTGTAAATATTGAAGTTTCTGTGAAAGCATTTATGTCTATTTATCGTATGTTATTTATTGTATTTAAGGTACTTTCTTTTTTACCTTGCGAGTTGGAATAATGAATGAAATGAAATCATGATTATGGATATTTTGTACCAATATTAAATTCTCAATAAATATTTTTTTTTTAAAAGCATTATCACACTACAAAAAAGAAGCTTCTCTCTAGGGTACAACCTCACCCGTGTCAACAGCATTGTCAACAAGCAGCATGGTAAAAGAAGGAAGGCTGCCGGTCAACCAACCGCTAGAGAGCTAACCTACTATAAATGACCTCTCTGTGGTGGCCCACTTCAATGAATAAAAATGGTGCCCACTCCAAACTTCCTCCTGTTAAAACCAGGGAGTGAAAAATATTAAAGCCAAATTAAAAACATTTTCAAAAAATAATGCAATACCTAAAAAATACAGAAGATTCCACCAACACACTAAGAACTACCCCACAAACAACAAATACGATAAAAAGATCCCACGGGATAGTCAGTATCCCTGCTGCTCATTTTCTGCATATGTGACTTTATATAGAGGGAAAAAGAGGAAAGCCGCCAATCAGCTAACCGCTAAAGTGTTAACCTTCGATAAATTATGTTTCTGGGGTGGTCCACTTGAATAAATAAAAATGGCGTTCGCTCCGAACTTGCTCATTTTAAAAACAGGGAAGGGAAAAAAATCAAAACAAAGTTTAAAACATTGCTTAAAAAGGAATCACTAGCTAAAAATATAGAAGCTGTCTCCCACTCACTAAAAACTACCTCACAAACAACAAAAAAGATACAAATCACCCTGCAGATAGACTGTATCTGTTTAATTGACCGTTCATCTAAATAAAAAACATTTTAATTTATTTTGAATTGAAAAAAAATAACTAAATAAAATGTTTGTTAAAGTACAGGAGTTGGGAGAATGGAGAAAGTGAAGAAGTAGAACAGAAGGTTTGAGTAGGAATATCGGCAAGTGCTTTGACGTTATCACTCAACACAGAATGTTTGTTATTAAATGGATGGATGCCCTGACACCATGACTGTATTTACAACAAGGGGTGGTGAGGGACAGAGTCTCTGAATTAAGCAGAAAGCTCTCACCCAGTCATGACACCATGACTGGGCAGTGTGCATGTTCATGTCCATTAGTGACTTCAAAAGGTAAAAACGTAAAAATAAATCAAATGTGCCATAGAATGAACCTAGTGCAATTGTCACTGGATAGCATCTTGAGAGGTAGCGTTTTGCTGGTACTGCACATTGGCATTCACCTTGGAATGTTGACGTGATGCAGGCTGTCTGTGATAAGTTACATACGTGGTGAGGATCTGTGACAGTAGGACAGTCATTGTTGTCTTCTACACTAGGATCAACCCAGTCCTTGTATCCTCCTAACTTCAATAAACTCATTCTTATTGTTTACTTTGGCATTGTCTTTTTTTCATTGCTGACGATGGTGGGACATGGAATTGAGGCTGTCAGCACTGCCAGGTGTTTGGCAAAATTTGAAAACTCACATGGTGTTTATCATTGCACAGTTGTTAAAAGGATAATTTATGTTAAGCTTTTGCGCAGTACTCATGCTCACTGAAATGTTGTTTCTTAGTTCATCAAACTCACTTCAATAAGTGGTTGGGAATGACTTTGTTACCTGAAGGTTACCAAGACAGAAGACAATTATTACTGTTTCAATTGCATAGAAAGACTACTGTGCACCCATCTGCTGTTTATACGCGGTGTTTGATTATAGACTGCAACCTATGAGGACACAAGGGGAAACTCAGAGAAGAAATAGAGCATGTATAGCTACCTTTGGTCCTTAATTTCCAGTATTTACATAATTTCTTTTGAATAAATATTTCTTCAGGAAAAAGGGATCCTTTTTCACGATTGAGGCCCTGGGCTTAATTTAGAGTTTTGCAGACAGGTCTTTTTTCCATCAGGATGACTTACTAAAGAACTTTGTTGCCCTGAGGGAGTACAGGGAGAGCACATTTTGAGATGTCCCCTGGCCAGCAGACATTTCTTGCATTTACAAAAACTGCAGTTAAGTGTAAGTAAATTTAGAGTTTGATGGACGGTTCTGTCAACATGATTGACCCACGATTCTGTCAACATGATTGACCGGTGTCAAGTAATAACTAGTGTCAAGACCAGCGCCTCACAATGTCCCCATGGAATGTTTCCTTGGCCTCCATATGTCTGAGAAACAACTTTTTTGCCTTTAAGGATGACCTATAGGTCATGGAGATAAAGGGAGTTGCGATGTGGTCTAGCTTTGCCCCTGAGGGAGGGTCTATGGCAACGAAAATCTTTTTGAACCAAAATAAGACATTGGTTGTGCTGTATTGATCCCATGCTCATGATCTCGAGTGGTACTAAGTACACTAGTTGCAGTTCATGACTGGCTGAACCATAGAATAGCAGACCTCAAATTAACTTTGTCACTTGACAAAATGAAAGTACATATTTTGGACTTGTGGGTTGAAGGAAGAGAGGGCAAAATAGAAGTAAGTCTTTACAGCAAGCCCAAAGACTGTAACACCTTGTTACACATCACGAGTTGTCATACCCATTCCCTAAAAGAGAATTTACTGAACTGACAATTCCTCCATATCCAGAGAAATTGTTCTAATAAGGTGGACTATTTTCAAAATGCCAGCATTCTGGTGAATACACTCATCAATAGAGGGAACCCAAAAAAAGATGTGTTGAAAACTGCATGGAAAAGAGTTTAGTAAGCACCGAGGAAGATGCTAGTTGTCCCAAAAATCAGAAAGGAAAAGAATCCTCTTGCATGTGCTGTAATGTGCATTGTAGAGGCTAACCTATTGAAAAATATCACTGAGAAAATTTGGAAAAAGTTGTTGAATTTGCAGATTCCTAAACCTTTATTCTCATTTAAGAAAGAGACAAACTTATGACACTGACTGTTTAACCCCTTGCATGCTGGTGACGGCTCCCGTCCGTCATGGCACACAGTGCTCATGTGCTGATGACGGCCGGGAGCCGTCACGACCATGCCCGCGATCGGAATGTGCCGCACAGGAGCGGAATTCCGACCGCAGGCAGGGGGATAAAGCAGCCTGGCGACGAGATAAAAAAAGATCTCCTTGAAATGCCTGGTTTAACCCCAGGGACAAGACACTATAGGTGTGATACCTGTTTAGCCTGCCAGTTTACCACCAACACCAAGACGGTTACACTTAATGGAGTGGTACACAAACAAACTATGTTTTCAAACTGTGACACCAAAATTGTAGTGTATTGTGCCAAATGCCCATGCAAGTTGGTGTACATTGGACAAACCACTCAACCAGTCAAAACATATATTTTACAACACAGATCGAGAATTAAATGTTCAGTCCAAGAGACCCCACTAGTAGAACATTATAAAAACATGAATCACTCGGAAAATAATCTGGTTTGGACAATCACGTTTGTTGCACAAGGAAACTACAGAGGTGGGTCTACTGCTTCAGTTTCGGCCAGAACAGAGGCAGAAACGATAGAAAGATTCAGTACAGCCACCCAGGGGCTGAATGATCTTGATGAAATCTGGTTGTTATTATGATGTAATCTATTATACAGAAGTATAGTTAACTTGATATATTGAAAGGTGGTTTTTAGATATTGAGACACAATATGGCATGATGCAATGAAACCATGTGTATAGAATACGTAACGAGAGTTACTCAGTAAGGTGGAAATGTATGTAACACACCTTACAAGTGTCAAATTTGTATTTATTTTCAGTTAATTTTCTTTTATGGATAAAAGTAACGATTTTTACTAACAACCTGCATGCCATTCAGAGTCATCACCATCACACAACTTGGGCAGCGCCCAACAGATTGGAGCCTCAGTCGTGTGTAGGTCTTATTTAGGTTATTTTGAGAAGTAGGGTCCACCTGCCACCTGTGAGCCGGTTTATACCTTAGCAGGAATAAGGATCTACAGATCATCCAAGATGGTGGCACCCGACTTGATGCGCTCCCTAGTGGTCAAATTAGTCACCCAGAAGAACACTTCACACTCTGTAGTTTATACATGAACCCACATATAGGCTCCACTATGAATCGCATACAAGAGAATAACCCAAGAGTTTTGTTTCATGACCCCAAGCTTAGATTTGGTTGTTTTAATGGAAGAGTGCACAACTGGCAAAACCAACTTCAAGATGACAGTGTTTGTTTTAGCACTTGATCATGTGATCTTGTCCAGCGTGCCTACGCTTTAATAACACTACACTTGTTGTAGTGGCAGTGGCTCTAACTTAAATGGAGGCCCCCACAGTGAGGACTGGAATCGCAGATCCCCAGGCCAGCATGCCTGGTTAAATAACACAGCCTGCACGCTTCGCAGCGGCCCAGTTTACCAATCGAGGCGGAGAGAGGATTTTTCCCTGCGGTGAAGGCAGTAAGTGCGTATGGGCGGCACCATTCGCAGGTTTTTTGGAGCATTGTTAGCAAGATGAAATATAAAACTCTATTATCTTTTCCAGTTGAGTTGTTATCACCAGAGTTTGGGCCCTGGTTGATGTGCATGCATATATATGAACACGCCTGGTGGCTGGATTTCAAGATAACTGTGGTTCAGGGTTAGGTGCTCCTTGGTGATGGCACACCTTCAGTAGTCTTATTATCACTAGTGGTGATGGACCAGCAGACACTTTAGCCATGCTCTTCTCCATGTGCAGGTAGAGGTGGTTAGTCACTCCACCCTTCAGTGTTGTCACATGAATGGCATATGAGAGCCATTTTTAACTCTTTGATTTTTAACTCCAGCTTGGCATGTACTATACACAAGAATCTGTTTAGACTTGGTTTTGCACTATTGGTGCAAAGGATTTGTACAATATGGTGAAACTATACTTAATGAACGATTAATATGATTTAGGTACTTCAGTCTTCCTTGTCCTGAAGACGCCTGGAAACCAAGTTTGGCCAAAACGCAACGATAAAGCAAGGGAGGAGTTATTTGTAAAGAGCAACATTATTATATGGACTTTAATACAAGGATAGGGCATGGTTGCACATAAATGTGATTTTTTTGATGACTCCCTCCATGGGGATTGCACGTTGAATGAATTGTGCAACCATGTTCCTTTGTAATACAGGGAAGAAAGGAGACATTTTGAAAAGAATTTAAGATTTGAATTAGTGTTTTGTTTAATGGTGATGGATTCGATGGTATATATGTATTTGTTTTTAACTTTGCTCCAGGAACTTGTTTGTTAAGTAGAAACACTACATGGGCAATCATATAACAATAATTGAAATAACTGTTTGATATAATTGATTCTAAGGACCCAGTTTTAAATTGAATTATTTTAGAGTGGCGAAGGCGAAAGTTAATATTGTGATTGATCCCTACAGGATACTATGTTTTTACTTTGAACATGATGGAGCCGAGCGGTCAACTTTCAATGTTTTTTTAATTTTCACATAAGGCATTGCGGTACTCACACAGCCCCATAAAGCCAATGAAGAAGTGATTTGTCACTTCTGCATGACCTTTGCCTCTTTTCCAGGTCCTACAGGAGTGCTGTGAGAACTAAAACATAGAAAAAATGTGTTTTCGTTACGAAGGGGTACTTGTGTTTAAACTCTGAGCCTATAGGTTTCCTCTCCAACACAAATAAGAAAGATGTATTGAAGGTTTTAGTGAAATGTCTGTGTTTCAGGTGGTTGCGGTACCACCGTACCTAAAATCGCTACTGTTGTACCTGTGACTGCCAGCGAAACAGTATCTCATTGGCTAATGTCTTTAGTTAGATTTTTTCAAAGGATCTTGTCTTCCTCTTACTGTTATTAGAGAGTGGTAGTTCACTCTATTTACATCCTCTACAATGTCTAATGGCTATTTTTGTGCTTTTTCCAAAATAGTTTAGGGAATTTACCCTTAATTAAAAATTGTCATCTGGAAGACAAAACCAGTATGAAGAGGAACAGGAGCAGCAGGAGGAACCTGGGACCACATCTCAATCCATTGTCTCTGACTTTTTTTTAGATACCACCTGGTAAAAAGAAAGTCTCAGCCAAGCCGATGACCTGCACCCTGTTAGACAAAGAATTGTCTAGAGGTGCTGGAGAAAAATATTTATTTGGTAGCTCCGGGGTGTTAAGACACCTCAAGGCATGGCACACAAGGAAACATTGCTACAGAGAGAAAGCACCAAGAGGACGAAGAAGTCCTGCTACAGGGGACTATAAAGCTATATGAAAATTCTGGTTTAGAATGACATAATGTCCTTATGCAGGCTTATAGCCAACCTTAGTGGTCTATACCATCCATTAAACGCCCAGTACAGGTCTCAGGATCAAGACAAAGGCAACAGCCTGTAACAAAGGAGAGGGCCTACGCCAGGCTATAAGGCTATTAGAACATTCCACCCCATGAGCGTGGAATGTCCTAATTGAAAAAATAACAATCACCGGCACCCAGCTGTCTACAGGTGGCCCTTCCCGCTTTTGGGGGCCAACCCCCAGCTACGCTGACTTTTGACAAGCGGGCCCCCAGCCAGGCAGCAGAGATATCTGCCCGGGTGGGCAGGCTGCTGAGATAAGGGAAAGTAAAGCTGCTGTCTCAGTTTGTCCTCTGGTTTGGGGCCAATCAGACACTACATGGTCACACAATGGGGCTGTGCCTTGCCAGAAAACAACAAGCAAGGTGCTGATCCAAGGCAAGTATGGTACTATCTACTGGCAGGTTTGGATTTTGTGTATCATCACCACTCTCTCTGCTGACAGAAGAGACCATGTGATGTGCTCACTCACTTGAACTGGCAATAGTTCCCCGTCCGCTGAGCTGGATAACAGATTTGATGATGATGTGTGAAGCCCAAGTAAATAACTATAAAAGAGCGATGTGGCCCTTATTATGAGACAGAACATGCAGCTCTCCTCTCATCAGTACTGCGCTTTCTCACAGCACGCTTGCTCCATATGTAACTCCTTCTAGCGCACATGTTTAGGGGTGGTCCCTATGCTGCTATAATGCGTGACTAATGCATTTTAGTGTGGTAATGCTGGCACCAGCACTAAAATGAATTAGTCTAACCCATGATGCATGGCACTTGGCAGGGCTGGGCACAATATGACACATGACTGCAATTATTACCTCTTTATCTATTGCTTTTCCAACTTTTCTAGAGGCTTTAGCAAAGACTATTAACAATCTACCCTAAAAGCCTATTGTCTTGAGCGCGTTCTTTTTACAATCAGTAAGTCAGGCCTATTGGCTTTGTCATCATTTTTCATACTAAATAGACCAAACCTTTGGAATCAGGCACAATTGTTCCCAATAAACTAACAAAGCCTGTAGCCTTTACCAGTGGCTTGCCACCATAACCAACACAGGCCTACAGAAGGCTCATAAGTCGGTAATCATTACGCTTACCGGTATAAAATTACAAACAAATACAAAATTACAGTGGGTGAAACAATACGCAACGTATCTTTGTCAAAAGGACCTAAAAAGGATTATCACAGTGAAAAGCTTCTACCTCCAGGGTTTGTCAGAGAGGGTTGGATCAGTCCCTTAATATGAAAGAACAAATCTCGGCTACCAAAGCTTATGTTTTTACATGATGTGTCTGCTCTGAAGAGTTTTTCTTCTATTACCACTCTCCACAAGGAAAACTTTAGTTGAGGCTTTGCTTAATCAGTTGTCTAGACTATGGCAATGCACTTTGGCCTCTGCCAATGAGATGCCGCTGTCGAAGCTTCAGGTAGTACAGAACACTGCTGCACATCTTGTTTGTAACCTTCCTCCTGGAACATTATCTGACCCTCTTCTACAGGCTTTACATAGGGTACCAGTGAGAAACAGAATTATTTTTAAGATCAGCGGTTTAACTCACAAAGCTCTACACTGTAAAGGGCCCACCGACCTATCATCAAAGCTCACTCGATATTCCCCCTCCAGACTCTTAAGATCCTGCGACAAAGACCTGCTTAAGGTCCCCAGGGTCACAAAGTACAGGCCAGGAGTCAGGTCTTTTTCCTTCCTTGCTCCCTTCTATTGGAATAACTTGCCACTGCAATTACGTATCAGTGAGGACCACCTCCATTTCAGGAAATTCCTCAACATGCACCTATTTTAAAAGTAGCACCCTGTTATCTGCTGTCTTTTTTTTCATGATGAGATACCCCTCTGGTGATTCCTGCACGTAATAAATTCAAATAACATAACCAACACCAAAACCCTTGCCTAAAATGGTAATCTGTGAGTTTCCATGTGACAAAATTTGTCTGCAGCCTGTAACACAGTGTGATAACAACCCACCACTAAAGGCCTATTCATTCGCTTTAACAAATGCTTTTTACAATAAATAAGACATGCCTACTACTTTTGTCATAACTCTTCATAATGAACAGAACCTAACAGCTCTATAGCCTTTATAATGGATTTGGGCCCAGATCTTTGGACTGGGGTGAGTGTGTGACATTGATCCACATTCGGTCCATCACCTGTTGTGTTTGCATTTATCATAGGTTTAGCAACATAACCAACTCAAGACTACTCCATTAAGCGCGCGCTTTCCCACAAGGCAAGAAGTGCAATACTAGAAATCTTTTCAGTGAAAGCAAACAACCTCTACACATTCAAATGCTGTCCTCAAGGAAGCAATATGTAAAGCAACAAGGACCCCCTGATATGGATTAATTTCCTGGGTCAGGGCAAATAATATATGTGAATAGAGTACCCAGGCAAATTTCTAATACCTACTAGCACATGAGAACTGGCATTTGCCACACAAAAATAATGATAATCAACTACTGTTTTTACACGTTGGGATACAATTTAATTCTTCATACAAAACATATTATTTGATAAAATCGATACATTGTTATACATAAATGATAAAAAATCTCAGCATTATAGCATATGCATAATTTCATACATACAACAATTATTAAATATAAAAACTATTGGATGGTTTCCGGAAACCATCCAATAGTTTTTATATTTAATAATTGTTGTATGTATGAAATTATGCATATGCTATAATGCTGAGATTTTTTATCATTTATGTATAACCATGTATCGATTTTATCAAATAATATGTTTTGTATGAAGAATTAAATTGTATCCCAACGTGTAAAAACAGTAGTTGATTATCATTATTTTTGTGTGGCAAATGCCAGTTCTCATGTGCTCAAGGAAGCACACATGTGGGTGCTGCCAAAGCCCCTGTCAGAGTAGTGCCTCTGAAACGTTCTTTTTCTGTTGATCACATAAGGTCTGTCTAAAGCTGCATTTTCAAGCCAAACCTGAAAAAGGGAACACATATTAAGAGTATAAAACTAACTTACCTTATTGAGATGTTGACTACTAAGAAAGTGTGACAAGGTGAAGGCTTGATGCAGCCTCTGCTATGAAATCATATTGGAACCTCTATATGATTATATTTTGGGGTCCTGGTGGACCCAGAGTTCCACCATAAACTTGGTATGGTTTTGCATTTTTTAATTTACAATTCTAATGCCATGCAGGAGAGGGCAGCACCCCACAGGGCAGATGTGCTACAGTGCCATGTTCTACAGAGGTTTTAAATACATAGAAGGAAGTGTTTTGTATATGCATGGACACTTTAATTTTAAATCACCCCCTTAAATGGGTTGAATCGCGTTTCATTAAATTGGTTTTGCATTGCATAGTCAGTTGGAAAATACAGCAGAGCGGTGAATTGGACACTCAGTCATGAACATGCATGTCTTGGACATATGTATATATCAAAGTTGTGACTTGTTTTCTCTGCAAAGTTTGTGAACATTTAAAGAATAGTTTACATGCGAAAATCCCATAAAATAAGGCATGGGGGAAAAACGCCCCGCCAACCCCCACTTATAATAGACCAATGTCCACATAAAAATAGGCATTAACAAGACTTATTATCAAAAAATATATATTTGGATGACATTTCACTTGTATTCATTGTTTTCCGAGGGTGACAAACTTTGCAACTGCATGAAGTTGGACTGCTTTTTTTACATTTACAAAGCCTTGTTTTCTAAAAATAGTGCTTGCAGCTTACCGAATGATGAGTAAGGGGTATTTCATACGCAATAGCCAACCATAGTTTTGGACCTGAACATAGTCTTTCTACTCTAGGACACAGGACTCACTATAATGTGTGGAACAAATGTATTATCAGATGATTTAGGATAAAAAGTTTCAATTGCCTCAATCAACCTAAGGCAATTTACTTTCACACAGCTCTGGAACTTCACTTGTGCTTGTTAATGACCTGTCATTTATGTGCAATTACATCCTCTAAATCAAGCACCAAGGCGGTCAGTGAGCTGATGAAGTTTTAGTATATTATAATAGAAATCCTGCTTTGTCCATTTTCTTCTAGAAGGTGGGAATTGCAGGAAGAGGACGTAGGGTTAAAGCCTGACACACACAAATAAAGCCATTCTCCAGACACTCTCTAAGGCAATGTATAGCATTGTTTTGGACAATACACCTCTTCAGGGCGACGGATGCAAGGGACTCTAAACCAGAACTTTCTTTTGTCTCAGTCATCCATAGTCCCATAATACTGACCTGCCTTTAGAACATGGTTGGTGATGACCTTCCAAGAGTCATCATAGTAGCTAAAGGCACATTAAGGAAGAGAGCATCAACTCACAGCCCATTCCTCTTCATTTGCAGCCTCATTCTGTTCACTTTGACTAGCAAAATACTGCTTTGCATTGCCATTTCTACATATTTGCATGTCATAGATCTCTTTTGAGTAGCTGATAGGCAGCCTGTTACAACTTTATGAAGCAAATTAAATCAAGCAAACAAATAAATATAATGTTATTTTAATGTCATCAGACTGAACCTTCACCTCATTTTTAAGCTTGGTTCTAAGTGTTCTATATTACTAGAGAGTTTCCTATTCGACTTTTCGTCAATCCATGTTTCCCCTTGGAAGCTTGTTAGTCTGTGGCTACCAGCTATTGTGATAATAAATCACTAAGTTACGAAATAACTTACAAATATTGTTAATTTTTTTATGCTGAAACATTCAGGGGCATATTACCAATGAGTAGCGATATTTATCGCTAACTAGGCTTTGCAACAATTTTTTTATATCTCCACAGCGATAATTTTTCCAGCGATAGCGTGAAAATTGCTGAGAATACAGCGCTATTCACGCATTAGCGAAAAAATGCTCTTAGCCATGTTATCCACCTCCCATTGGATAACATGGCTAAGAACTGGTCTGAGCAGGCGTTCGTTTTTGGCGATAGCGGGAATATTTCCATCGCTACGCCCACCTTGCTGATAGGCGATAGCTACGTTAGCGACTGCTTTCAGTCGCTAACAGGTTGGGTAAGCCCACTTTGTATGTCATTAGCGATAAATAGCGCTGACATGCAAAGCGGGCCCCAACCCGCTCGCTATCACCTAAAAGCTGTCGCTAACATCAGTTAGCGACATCTTGCTGATAGAGCGGTAGAATTATCACCGCTTAGCGGCCGAAAACGGCCGCTAAACCGGCGATAATTGCCTATCGCCCCCTTGGTAATATGCCCCTCAGTTCTTCTCCATCATGATATCCTAAAAATATGGATTTGTTACCTCTAATAAGAAATAAGACCAGAGCCATTCTCATAATCCCCAAAAACAATAGTTTAAAAAAGGCTTATTTTTAGGTCCTAACCATACTATTGATAAAGCAGCCATCGCAGACATTTTGTTTTCAAAGAGAAGTATCTAAGGGCCATATGTATCAAGCCAAATTGACTTCAGAAACGCCGTAATTCGCAGAATTGCGGCGTTTGCGAATGCAATTTGGACAAATGGTATGTATCAAGGAAATCTGCTTTAAAAATAAGGAATCGCAAAATTTGCGATTCCTTATTTTGCGATTGCATTTAAGGAATCGCAAATTTTGCGATTCCTTAAATGCAATGTAAGAAGCCAAAACAATTCGCAAATTGGCCTTAAGGAATCGCAAATTACCACCAACTTCTAGTTGGTGGTAAGTTGCGAATTCCTTTAAAAATGCATTTTTTTGCATTTTTCAAAGTGCCATGTGGCGCACATACATGCCCTTAGGGCACGTATGTGCGCCACATGTGCACCCATGCATATTTCAGGGGTGCAACTTTGGACACCCCTGCACACTTGAAATTATTCTCAATTTGCGATTCGCAAATTGCGAATCGCAAATTGAGAATTATTTCCCATTCATTCCTATGGGCCTCCTGGCCCATAGAAATAAATGGGAAAGTGTTCCTTAAATGCGATTCGCAATTTGCTAATTGCAATTAAGGAATTCTAAGGAATCGCAAAAAAAAATGTGATTTTGTACATACATACCCATTTGCGATTCTCAAATAGCGATTCCTTAAAAATCGTTTTTTGAGAATCGCAAATGGGTATCTTGATACATATGGCCCTTGATGCTTCTAATATACCCTTGTCTGTCATCAAACCGCTCCACAGAGAAGCTTTCTCACCCCTACTCACCATTATCAATGCCTCCCTCACTCAAAGCATCTTCCCTGAAGCTCTCACAAGAAGACAGATCCTCCCACTCTCGAAACAACCCTTACTGGACCCTGATAACCTCACCTGCTACCAGCCAATCATTCTCCTACTCTGCAGCAGTAGGAGCATCAAAAAAGCAGTTTATGCACAACTCCAAAATCACATCAATGCCAGCTAAACCCACCAGGACTACCAATCTCCCTTCAGGACACACTGCATCATGGCAATAGCTACCATACACATTGTAAACAATGTATTTGGGACCACATATTCAGTAGACCACTGCCCTTGGATATTGTTGACCCTCACACCTGACTTCAACCCTGTTAACCTAGATAACCTCATCCACACCCTATAGTCTTTGAATTTGCTTAATTTATTCTTGTTTTACCTATAGAACTGACATCTGTATGTTCACATGGGCACCTCTGGGACCCAAAAGATCCATATCACCTGCAGTGTCCCACAGGATTCTATCCTATTCCCTGCCATCTTTGACCTCTACATGGAGTCGCCTAAGGCTCTAGTCACTGATGACATCCCCAAAATGTATCAATATGCAGCAGATGTGCAGCTCTAATGGAACTTCTGCTCCACTCCAGACATTCAGGGGCTTATTTACAAGCCTCTTGCGCTGCCAGTCCGTCACTTTTTCCCATATTAAAAGTGATGCACCGGTGGAACAAGGGCTTGTAAATAAGGCTCAGCCACAACCTGCACCTCATCCAGATCTGAATGTCCAGCGCCTACCTAAAGCTTTAACCTATTAGGACAGAATTTCAGTTATTTGCAAAGAAAGCAGTCATCAACTAGTGCATACCTTGCTCGATGACATGAACTTTGACATCTTCAAACTCCAACTTTCACACAATGTCAAAACAATTGGATTCACCATTAACACCAACTTCACCCAACTTGCCAAAAAACCAACGTTGACCTGACGCCAGCTCTTTCTTTTGTTCAAGCCATCCGGCCATTGAACCTGGATGGTGGTAGCGCTCTGCATCATGGTTTCCCATACACTACACTAGTCCCCTTGGGGGTATCCTCATTGAGCAGTACTTCTATCCAGGGCCTTGTAAATATGATCAGATCACCCCATCCTAATGGAACTCCACTGGCTTCCCGTACCATCTTCAAACACAAATGCGTCATTTTCAACGCTATCAAGACCTGCACACCCGCTTACCTGACTGATATACTCACCTTCTCGTGAGGGGTACAGCACAGATGCAGCCAGAACACCATCTGACTGGTGGCAAATAAGTATAGAAATATTTAGGAAGGACTTGTATAGAAACCTCTGTAAAGAACACTGCATCACAATGCAGTTCTGGTAGACATCTGTGCCCAGATCCCAAATACTGCTCCCGTCATGGATTGACTGTATCTTTTCCTTAGTACCCTGTACAGTGCTCTGCTGCCTTTTAGCTAGGTTTACGTTATTTGCTTATTGGAGTAATGAACCAGAAAACATTGCTAGTTTGTTCATTCAGCATTTGTGTAATCTGCCTGGAAACACAACGATACACGGCACAGAATGAAGTGTATAAATTTACATTTGCAGAAATAGCGTGTGATTTTTTTTATAGTAAATGAGCTAACTGTCAAAAATCTCTAAACTAGCGGACAGACGTCTGCCGAGGGTGCGGGAAATGTGCACCTCAACTCTACAAGACTTCACTGATGCAATGGGCTTGGTGGATGTTTGGCGCATGTGAAACCCAACAGAACACCAGTACACGTATCACTCAGGCGCACACAATAGCCTTACCCGCATAGATCTATATCTCGCAACACCAACGGGTCTGGAAACCATACGAGACATCACACAACTCCCTAGAGGCATATCAGACCACTCCCCGATACTACTATCTTATGCATCACATCTCACGGGTCGGAGACCTATTTTCCCCATTCACCAGGGTACCTCAAGGTGCCAACCATACATAAGGCCATGCATAAGTCCACAAACCAATACTTTCAGGAAAACATGCACTCAGTGAACTCCCCAGTCCTACTCTGGGAGGCGTACAAGACGGTCATGCGCAGCCAGGCCATCTCGGTGATCTCTGCCCATAAACGGGACATGACTCAACATTAGAACAGGCGATTGACCTTGCAGAGGGCACGCATGCTAAATATCACAGTGATGAAACTGCCCACGCTCTCAATCTTGCTATACAAGCCTACAGGGATCATGTATGGGAGGAGGCCAGGGCACGCATCACGAAGACGCAGCACAAGATATATGAGGTGGGGGACAAGGCTGGTAAATTGCTCGCGTGGTTAGATAAAAAGGAAATAGCCAGCCGGTGGGACACACAACTTCAATTGTAGCTAATAGGGAAACGATAACAGACCCCGATGACATCTTTAAGGCATTTGCACGCCATTATGAAGCGGTCTACACCCCTGTGGCCACAACCACGGTTGAGGAAAACTTGGATTTTCTAAGAGATATATTCCTCCCCAACCTAACGCCGGAAGATGTACAGTCCCTAGAGGCGGACCTCACAAGAGAGGATATTGTCACACTTGTTAAGAATCTATCAGGCCAGCCCAATGACGGGTTCTCTCACTCGTGATCAGAGGGTGGCGAAACTAATTGAAATACCTAAGCCCAGTAAACCTCCCCAGGAGTGCAACTCCTACCGACCAATTTCACTCCTCAATGCAGAGGCAAAAATTTGCTGGCTAAGGCGCTAGTGACCAGGCTGCAGCCCCATTTGGTGACACTTATACACCAAGACCAATCAGGCTTTATGCCCGACAGAAACACTGCAATGAACCTGCGACGGTTACATGGTGTTCTGGCTCGAGGGCCCTATATCCAAGAGGAGGCGGTGAATCTATCACTGGATGCCAGTATGGCCTTGGACCGAGTGGAGTGGCCTTTTCTATGTGCGGTGCTGCAGCGCTTCGGCTTTGGGCCAAAATTCTGTGCCTGGGTACAACTGCTCTACGCACAGGTGGCAGTAAATGGGCGCCTGTCAGAGGACTTTCCGTTGGGGCGAGGAACTAGACAGGGCTATCCCCTCTCCTCGCTGCTGTTCGCCCTAGTGCTGGAACCACTTGTGGCATGGATACGAAGGGACCCAGTGATTCGGGGAATGAAATGGGTGGAGGGATGGGAGGGCCATATATCCCTTTACGCTGACGACTTTCTATTTTACTTGACACACTCCAGAAGGTCTCTCAATAGTTTGCTCAACATTTGTGCATCGTACAGTAGAGTCTCCGGTTACACCATCAACTGGGCCAAATCGGTGTTATATATACTTAAGGGCCCTCCCCCACGCCTGCCCCGAGGAGCTGAGATACAGATAACACAGACTGGTTTTAAATACCTAGGTATAAACGTCACGCCCAATCACAAGCAATTTATGGAGCGTAATCTGTTCCCACAACTGCGGAGGCTGAAGAATGATGTAAAAAGCTGGCAATCACTCCCAGTGACACTGCTGGGGTTAGCTGCATTGTTCAAAATGATGGCCCTCTCTAGGTTCCGGTATGCACTGCAAAATACGCCCACGCTTGTTATCAACTCATATTTTAAAGCCATCGAGATGGAGGTGGGCCATCTCTTGTGGGAGGAGAAACCTCACACAATAGCTATGAATGAACTGACCCGCAGCTTGTACGATGGCGGTATCGCCCTACCCAACGTACAGCTTTACTACTGGGCATCCCAGCTCATAGTGATTAACCAGTGGCTACCCGCCCCACAGGACGAACCAGCTCTGCATATAGACAGGTTCATTTTAGGAGTGAATGGACCCCTGGGAGCGTTAATTGACAAGAAAAAGAGTAACACGTTAATTGGGCCTGCGGCACACACTGTGCAAATCTGGTACACGGCGCAGCTAGCACTCGGATGGGAGGGGTTGATAACACAACACACTCCACTGTGGGATTCCCCGAGATTTAGCAAGTTGCGCAAGAGCAAGGGTTTTACAAGGTGGGACCTTATAGGCATCTCCAAAGTTGGCGACCTTTGGAAAAAAGGAGGGGTGGTTCCTTTTGCACAGCTGCAGGCGACGTATCAGATGGCACGAAGGGAACAGTATCGATATACACAAATCAGACACGCCCTGACGAAGGCTATACCCCCAGGAACAGATCTCCCTGAGTCCTCACCACTTGAGGATCGTTTGCTGACAGACTCACTATCCAAAATGGCTATCTCCTTCACATAGCGAAAGCTGATAAGTAGTCAGAAGGATCCCACACAGACCCTAAAGGAGAGATGGCAGGCAGAGGTGAGGGAGATGGATGAACAAGGGTGGAAGGAGGTGCTGGCGTCTCCGCGGGAGGTGGTGACCCCTTCCAGATTAAAACTCATGCCGCTCAAAATACTACACGGAAAGTATTATACATGGTTGTTACTGTATAAAATAGGGAGGGCTGACACGCCACTTTGCCTGAGGGGTTGCGGGCTCATTGGTTCCTTCTACCACACGATATGGGATTGTCCCCACATAGCGCAATACTGGAGGGCAGTTATTGCAACCATCACCCAGGTATGTGGGTCTGAAGTCCCTCTCGATCCTCGGATGTGCTTGCTTAATGTATGGGAGCCCACTGATCTAAACCATGCCGCACAGGATTGGGCTGCACTCAGCATCCCCTTAGCTAAACGAAACATTGTAAAGCACTGGGGAGTTCAAACAACACCCTCCCACCAGCAGTGGTGTTGGGATCTAGATAGCGCCATGGTAGCAGAAAAGGCAGTTCCAAAAATGGACACGAGTGTGGGGAAAGTGGAACAATTTTCTGGGAAACATATGTACCCCTCCCCACGAGGACTCCGATTCAGGCATGAGTGACTGATACTTAGAGCATGGACATGCCATGATAAAAGCACAAGATGAGACACAGGATTTTGGTGACTGTATGGAGGTGAGGTGGGCACACCTGTATGTATATCTTTCTTTATTGTGTACGGATCTACTGCGTTTACAGTGTATTGGTTCCTATCTGAATACGGTCATGTCTGTGAATTACTTTACTCTATGTGTATTACAATTACAATGCTAATAAAATGTTTTTAAAAAAATCTGTAAACTGTTATTTTAGCTCTATGCTGAGACACGAGAATGCAATAGATAACTCTGAAAGTTCAAGGCACAAACTATACATCTCTCACTGATTTTGTTTCCAGATATTTTTTCCATTTTCATTTTTAATAGTGGGAGACCACTGCAATCAACTCCTTATCACCCATACCCATACTCCCATTCCCTGTCACCTACTGGTCCATAATTGTTGGCCTTTTTGACTGCATTGGAGTATAATTGAAATTGTTTCAATGGTGCAGCTGATGTAATGTCCATGGCAAAGACAGTAGGTCTTACTTCCGATGGTGTCACTTGGCGTCTTGACTTTGCCAAAGCTTTTTGCTGATGCTGACGCACTGACAAATAAATGTGCATGTGTCTTTAAGCTATGACAGCTCCTGCATGATCACACGTGAATATTTGAAACCACACGTGCATGTATCACGATGCATTGCTCATTTGGATTTTATTTAAATTTGCCATCCCAACATGTCGGTTGCCCATTTGGGATACTCAATTAAAAATTATAAACATTTTGTATCTGGCAGGAAATTGCAGTCATCCAGCGCTCCAAAAAAACATGAGGGAAAGGGGGGAAGAGCAACAGTGGAGTTGGGTGGAGGTGATTATTTAAGTAAAAACAATTGGATAAGACTAGGAGTGGTGTGGAAGCAATTGACAATGTTTGGCGGGAGGATGGTGCAGCATGGCAAGTGGGGTGGGGGTGAGAGTAGAAACAGGCCAATGCACATAAGAGGAAGAAAATACATGCATGCCTATGTTGTACTGAGAGCAAAGGAAAGAGAGTAGAGAGCAAGAAAATGGAAGCAAGACCAATGGAACACTGAGAAGAAAAGAAAACTGTAATTCCATGGTGGGAAACTGTGGACAGGTACAAGTCATCTAATCGAAAGGATGGCAAAGAAGCTATACTCCAGGAGAGAGACAAACACAGGAAGATGAAGAAAACCCATCAAATTAGATAAATGCAGATAAAATTGATAAAAGAAAGCCAACCAATGGTAAGCAATTTGCTGACCCTAATCCCACTGTATATATTTGTATTGTTCACAATAGGTCAACAACAGCAGAGAGCTAAAAGCTGTGTTTAGGCAAGACCTGACTGTCCCTGAAGATGCCTCGCTTGGCCTGCTGCAAACTGGGTGTCCTCCAATCTCTTGTTTACAGAGGGGCTTAATTACACGAAAGTGCCATAGCGCCGCACTGCAAGCCTTTTGGCTGCGCACTTTCAAAACACAGGGATACATCATATTTACAACAAAATGACTCATCGCTGTGCGTTCCCCTGCGCTGACGCACAATTGGCTGCCATGCAGGTACCCTTGCGCTATGGTACAGGGGTGCTTGTGTGGCAGGGAGATTGTTTTGTGCTGGAAGGGGTACCTTCCTGCACAAAAACAATAACAAAGAAAATAAAAATACGTGATTTCCTCTTTCTATGTATGCTGCAGAATGCAGCACCACAAAAAAGAGGAAAAATTAGGAGAAAGGTAAACATTTCTCCTTGTTGCTCCTCGCTACACCACCCTTGGCGTGGCGAAGCCTTCTGATATATTTCCAGGTTTGCAAATTCTCGTAAATCTGGAAATGCTGCAGAATACATGGGTGTTGCGTGGGAACACTCAAAGGAACTCCATGTCCCGCCCCTAACACGCAAAGTGTTGCATGAGAACGGACCATACTTACAAAGGCAGGAAAAGTACGCAGAGTGGCTTTGCATGTCCTTTTAAATATGGGACAAGAAGCTGCGCCAGCGGTGCCTCACAAAATGTGACGCACAGGTGGGCAAGGGACTTGTAAATAAGCCCCAAAGTCTTTAGCTATAAATACGCATCTGTAGCAGGTAGGTATAGGCGGAAAGTATAGGCTGAGAAGAGTAGTTTCCTGAAATATCTGTTAATCTTAACCCTGTATGTGTGTACCGTCCTCATGGAAGAAAAATCAACAGGTCTAAGGTTACAGTTCAAATGAAAATGTATAGATTATTTTTACTCTGTTCCAGAGGAAATCATTATATATTTCAAAACGTGTCTATCCCTGTAGCTGGTTTAAAAATCAATCATTTCCTGCACCGTTTCACTTTTACTACCTCACATTGTTGAGACTAGCAACAAAGTTATGGATTTATGTGTGTACACATAATTTGCGCTGTTCACTCCCCTCACTCTCCCATGAGCACACCCATTTCCCCACTCCTCTGTTGTATCTATGACTGCCAAAGACAATGTGCACATCTCTGGTGTTGGTTTCACATTCTCATATGGCATCTCTGCATGGAACAACTCTGGAGATCCTGGCTTAAGAATGTAGGGCCTCATTTATGAGGCTGTGCGTCACTTTTACACCACCGATGCGTCACTTTTTGTGATGCACCAGTGGTGTAAAAAATGCGCCTTGTTGCGTCATATTTGCAAAGTGACGTATCTAGGTAGATGCGTCACTTTGTAAACCCCTGCGCCACATTATACCTGCGCCAGGTATAATTTATGCAAGGTGGGTGTTTTTACGCAAGAAACAGTCATAGAAGTGACGCAGTGAAATCTAGAAGATTCCACTGCGCCATTTCTTGGCAGCTAATGCGTCAAAATCTTACGCCTGCCTCATGACAGGCTTAAGACTGACGCAGGCACTAACAACATGGGACTTGCCCATGTGAAAGTACACATTGCTGGAGTTGCGTCCCTTTTGTGACACACTCCAGCAATGCGTCACTTTTGTGCCTACAGATACGTCAGAAATACTGACGTATCTGTAACTCCTTGCGACATGATGCGTCATACTGCAAATATGACGCATCGTTAGGGTCGCAGGGAGAGCACAGTGAAAAGTGACGCATTGCTGTTTTCACGCAGCGATGCGTCACTTTTCATAAATGAGGCCCGTAGCATTTAGGTGCACACACACACAACTTTTTCTACTGTAAATCTCACTGGTATGCGAAAAAATAGAGAGGTAGTAAGTACAATAGGTAAAGGGGATATGATGTGCGCTATTAATGTGGTTTGAAGCCATGACCAACTGGGTGGCTGGAAAACGAAGGGTTTAATTTATTTTGGACCTTACTCGGGAAGAGGCAATTTTATTTTTGACCTGCATTCTTGTGTGACCTTTCTATGCTACTATGCAATAACATAGCGGCATATTACCAAGAAATAGCAATAATTATCGCTAAGCAGGGTTAGCAGCAATAATTTTATCGCCGCGCTTCGACGATTTTTATCCCTGAGATACCTTGCTATTATCAAGGTTTATCTCAAAAGCGATAAAAATCATGCGAAATGCATGAATATCGCTGAAAAATCAGCGATGATCATGCATTAGCGACCAAATGCTCTTAGCCATGTTATCCACCTCCCATTGGATAACATGGCTAAGAACTGGTCAGAGCAGGTGTCAGTTTTTGGCGATAGCAGGAATTTTTCCATCGCTACGCCTGTGTTGGTAATAGGAGATAGCGAGGTTAGCGACTGTTTCAGTCGCTAACAGGTTGGGAACGCCCACTTTGCATGTCATTAGCGATAAATATTGCTGACATGCAAAGCCGGCCCCAAACCGCTCGCTATCGCCTAAAACTGTCGCTAACATCAGTTAGCGACAGCTTGGTAATAAAGCAATAGAATTATCGCCGCTTAGCGGCCGAAAACGGCAGCTAAACCGGCGATAATTCAATATCGCCACTCTTGGTAATATGCTCCATAGTTTCCGGTGTCCCTTAGCAGCACTACTCTCGTTAACACCTTTTACCACATAATGCTTCCCAGCAAGAGCAATTCAATTGTACATGCCTATCATTTTTTAAAACATTTTTTATTGGTTTTATTACACAAAACAGAAAGACAGTTGGCATGGGTAAATTTCAAGGTTACAATCATCAAATAATATTTGTACAATTGAATCATTTCTCTCTGAACTCCTCCTTCTATTACCATGATATTTAGTATGCAGACTCCCCTCCCTCCAGATTCATCAACCCCCTTCAAAGTCGTCATCCGAACTATCATCGTCCGATTCGGTAACTGGGTCACAAATATCCCCTCTGTATGCATTCCAGTTGGTCCAGAGTTTGGTCCATTTGCGAGGGCATTTCCTATTTATATACACTGCTCTTTCTGTAATCATTGTCGTATCCATGTCTCTACACCAAGCACCCAAGGATGGTAACTCTGCCGCCCCCCACTTTTGTGCCACATTCCTTTTGGCCACCATGAGGCCCAGAGTCGCCCAGGTTTGCCCATAGCGAGATAAGTCATTCAGCTCCCAGATATTGAGGAGGCATCTTCGTGGCTCAGGCAGCAGGGAAACATGTAGTGCTTGAGATATTGTACGCAAGATCTGGCGTCAGTAATTCGCTAATTGAGGACAGCCCCAAATTGTGTGGAAAAAGGTACCTTCGTTTCCACAGCCTCGTAGGCAATATGGATGTTCCGCCCTACCGATTCTATGAAGTGTGGGTCTAGTGAGATAGGCTCTATGTAAAATTTTAAATTGTACAAGTCTGAGCCTGGCTGAGATTCCCACCTCCCTAGGAGAGGCGAGTGCCATCTGCCATTCCGTATCATCCATAGCATCAATGTCTGTTGACCATTTCTCTTTTAGTGATGCTGTGGGGTCTGACATTGTTTATTAGTTTGCGATAAGTGAAGGAAGTGGCCCGTTTAGGCATAAAGTCTGTGAGGAGCCTATCTTCTAATGGGGACGCCTCAGGTAAATTCTCGGTCTGTGGAAGAGCATTTAGGAGTGCGTGTCTGATTTGCATATAACGGTATGTCTCAGTTGGTGCCAGTTCATATTGTTGTCTAAGCTGGTCGAATGGGACGACTGTCCCTTTGTCCCATAAGTCCCCAACTGTGGAGATACCTATGCTATCCCAGTGTTCGAATCCCTTGCTGTTTCTGAGTGTCCCCAGCTGTTTCACGTCCCACAGGGGTGTAAGTCTGGTTATGACCTCCTTCCATCCTAGGTGTGCCTGCGCTGCATACCATAACATGACAGTGTGTTTAGTCGGGCCCGCTAGTGTAAATGCTCGCCGCCTGTTATATGTTGTCCGTTCCTAACTGAGCACAATCAGCCATGTATGCTGGGTCCGACCGAGGGGCGTGTATCCACTGATTTATTACTTTTAGGTGTGCAGCCCAGTAGTAAAGGCGTACGTTAGGGAGTGCTATGCCGCCATCGTACCAACTGCGATGTAGCTTAACTTGCGCAACGCAGGCTGGTTTGTTGCCCCATAGGAGTGTGGACACTTGTGTTGTTATTTTTCTAAAATACTTTATGGGTACCTGGTACGGTGTATTTTCCAGCGCGTACAGGAATCTGGGCAGGGCCATCATTTTAAATAGTGCAGCTTTATCTAATAGTGTAAGGGGCAGCGACTCCCAGTGTGTGACGTCTCTACGCAGTGGTTCCAGCGGGGAGCCAAATTCTTAGCGAAGAAGGCTACTGGGTCCCTTGTTATGTGCATGCCCAGATATTTAAACGTATCTTGGGAAATTGCCAGTGGGTAGCCAGGGGGGAGTCGTGGTGTCAGGCCCTTTAACAGGAATAATACAGACTTATCCCAATTTATGGTGTAACCCGAGATTTTCACGAATGTGTCGCACATCTCGAATAGTATCGGCAGAGTATTTTCGGTGTCAGCGATGTACACTAAGATGTCGTCTGCGTATAGGGATATACGGTCTTCCCATCCCTCCGCCCAAGTAATACCACGTATAAGAGGGGTGTTACGGATCTGCGCTGCTAAGGGCTCTAAAACCAGTGCAAAAAGAAGTGGTGATAATGGGCATCCCTGTCGTGTCCCTCTCATCAATGTGATGAGGGCTGATAGTCACCTGTTCACTGCCACGCGAGCCACTGGGTCTGCGTATAGGAGCCGGATCCACGCGCAAAATTTAGGGCCAAACCCTAGGTGTGGAAAAACTGCAAAAAGATATGGCCACTCCAACATATCAAAGGCCATCTTGGCGTCTAGAGAGAGGACCACTGCTGTCTCTGTCAGACTATTTTCCCTCGCCAGCACACTATGTAAACGTCTGAGATTAAGTGCAGTGTTTCTGTTTGGCATAAAGCCCGACTGGTCCGGGTGAATTATGTTGGGAATGTGTGTTTGTAGCCTATTTGCAATTAACTTAGCCAGAATTTTGGACTCTGCATTAATCAGTGATATTGGGCGATATGAGAGGCATTCTGCTGGGGGCTTCCCTGGTTTTTGGATAGCCACAATGGTGGCCATCCTTTGGTCCAATGGCAGCATTCCCTGCTCTAAGCTGTCATTGTACATTGCCAGTAAGTGTGCACTGAGGGCGGGTGTTAGGAGTTTATAAAGCTCCATTGGGATACCGTTTGGGCCCAATGCTTTGCCGGATTGAAGGGATTTAATTGCTTCTCCGATTTCCTCCACAGTGAGGTCGGCCTCAAGCTCTTCCGAGGCCTCGGAGTCGAGTCTAGGCATTTCCACCTCCCGCAAAAAATTTGCGGCTACCACTTCCGTGGCTGATGATGAGGAAGCGTACACCATACTGAAATGTTCAGCTATCGCCTTCACAATTTCTCCAGTCTGAGGTGCAGCGTCCCTCCGCCGTTTGTATCTGTGCTATATTACGATTTCCCCGTTCCCTCCTGTCTAGCCACGCCAATAACTTCCCAGCTTTATCACCCACATCATAAATTCTATGCCTGGTCGCTGCGAGAGCTATCACTGTTTCTAGTCTAAGGTGTTCCTTATGCTGTTGTTGCTTTAGCAAAAGAGCATGAGCCGAATCTGGTGTAGGGTTGGTCGAGTGGGTATTGTTAGCTACCTGGAGCTCCCGTTCAAGGGTCGCGAGCTCTCTGTGTTTTGCGCGTTTGTGTTCTGTTATGGAGGGAATGGTCTGACCTCTGAGGACAGTCTTGTAGGCCTCCCACAGTACAGTTGGAGAGCTTACTGAGGCTTCGTTTTCGTTGAAGAAATGTTTTGTAGTGTTACGGAGTTCCTTCCGTATTAGTGGTATTTGTAAATAGCCTGGATATATTGGGTATAGTCGCTTGTGAGAGGTATGGGAGGAGGAAAGCGTCAATGGGGAATGATCTGAGATTCCTCTCGGGCCAATAGTGATGTTTTCTACACTGGAAAGGGTGGATTCCTGGGTCAAGAAATAATCTAATCTGGATAGACTATTATGAACAGCTGAGTGAAAGGTGTATTGTCTATCTAACGGATGTTTATGCCTCCAGACGTCTGTTAGTACCAGTGCCTCCACAAAGCTCAGCAAGCGGGAGACCCCATGCGTTGACGCCCGTTCTGGGTGTCTGTCCACATTAATGTCCATCGTGGCATTAAATTCCCCACCTACGAGTAAGTCTCCACTTGGCAGAGACAATAGGAAATCACTGAGGGCCGGAAGCTGTCTAATCTAAATTTTAACCAACTAGTGCTCTCCCCCACTCACTGCAAAGGTCACATATTAGACCATGTGTGGTCCAATACCACACGTGTAACCACCCCGATAACCTTGCCATGCCTCTGGTCAGACCACCTTATTCTTAAATTTAAGGTTTGTATCACCCCCATTAGGACTACTGTGCCAGTCGCCGGCAGGTCAGCTAGAAATTGGAATGCAATGGATAAATCCGCTTTTTTACAGTCACTAGCTAATGCCATCCCTTCTTTGGATAATGATATCAACATGTCAGTATCCACTCTCACTGGCTGGCTACAAGTGGCTAGTAAACTCTATGCCCCGTATAAAAGAATTAGACTGGCAAGGCGTACGGATGCCAATAGATGGTTCTCCTCTGACCTGAAAAATAGGAAACTGGCCCTTCGGCACCTTGAACGCCTTTGGCGTCGCAAATATGATCCTGAGGAAAACATTAAATATATCAGGGCGAGAAAGGAATATATGAATGCTATCTCCGCAGCAAAGGCGGAGTACTTTTCTTCTCGAATCCTAGACTCCTCAAACAAATCTAAGGATATTTTTTCAATTTTTAACGAACTGACAAATCTAGAGAATGTCCGTCCTAAAGTAATTCCTACCCAGTGCCTGTGTGATTCACTTAACACCTACTTTATTGATAAAATCGCAGATATAAAAACTAGCATTCCCCAATCTATGACTCCAATCACGACCGGTATGGCAATTAAGACCAGTACTGCCATCTTTACCAACTTTCAGCCTATAACTCAGGTCCAGCTCCTGGAACTAATGACAAGAGTTAAATCCGGCTCCCCACTGGACATCTGCCCCCCCGCATTTTTAAAGAGTGCTTCCCTACCTACCCAGCCCCTGCCCTTGCCCTTTTAAACGACTCCCTCACCTCGGGCATAGTCCCGTCTGCCTTCATTGAAGCCACGGTCATACCTCTATTAAAAAAACCAGGGGCTGACCCGGCATGTAAGGCAAATTATCGGCCCATCTCCTTACTGCCTTACTTGGCAAAAGTCCTGGAAGCACACGTGGCGAAAAGCCTCTCTAATTTCCTGGAGGAGTCCTCCTGTTTTGACCCCCATCAGGCTGGATTCCGGCCAGCACACTCAACAGAGGCAGTGGTCACCACAGTGCTGGATACACTTCGAGACTGTGCACATAGACGCTCCCCCCAGGCCCTGGTGCTCCTAGATTTGTCGGCCGCGTTCGACACGGTCGACCACAACATCTTGATCGGCCGTGTCAGACAGGCCGGCATACGGGACACGGCGGCATGCTGGCTGAGGTCCTTCTTGGAGGACCGCTCTCAAGCGGTGCGCCTGGGAGACCTAACCGGTGTTAAACAGCCCATCTTATGTGGAGTGCCACAGGGCTCCTCCCTGTCACCTCACCTTTTTAATATATTTATACTCCCTCTCATACAAACCCTCAGAGACAAACAGGTGAGAGTCTTCAATTATGCTGACGATTTGCAGCTACTCTTTACCATCGACAACTCTATAAATTCCATTAGCCATTTCCAGTCAACCATGAGGTTTATCCTGGATGGATCAAAACCAGCTGAAATTAAATCCAGGTAAAACCGAACTGGTACTGACTGGGGACAGCGCCAAGCATTGGGGTCCCCACTACTGGTGGTCAGACCTGGGTCAAGCTCCGCTACCATCACCATCGGCCAAAACGCTTAGAGTCGTCGTGGACAGTGACCTCTCACTAAAAGCACAAGTGGGTCAGGTGGTTTCCAAATGCTTCTTTCAGCTAAAAAAAATTAGGAAGGTCCGGCGACTTTTAACGTCAGAAGCAATCACCCAGGTTGTGATCGCCACTGTTCTGTCCCATCTGGACTACGCAAATGCCATCTACCTGGGTCTTCCAAATTATCTACTCAAGCGTCTCCAGATGGTGCAGAACTATGCCGCTAGGCTGATCTTAAAGCAACCAAGGTGGCATGCAGCCACTCCCCTACTTATCAAACTGCACTGGCTGCCGGTCACGCAACGTTGTGCCTTTAAAATGGGTTGCATGATTTTTAAGTCGCTGCATGGCAAAAGCCCTAAATTCATCAACCAACTAATCACTAGATACGTTCCCCCTCGCAACCTCCGCTCACTCCACCAAGGCCTTCTCCAGACTCTCCCTTTCAAACTGAAACGTGCTGGAGGACGTAGGTTTGCAACACTTGCCCCTTGCTTGTGGAATACCTTTCCTCTGGAGATCCGGTATTGCCAAGATCTTTTATCTTTCTGGAAAGCGTTGAAGACCTGGCTATTTAGACAAGCATGTTAATTAACTCTCCACCCTTCACCCTGACTTTGTTACTGTTGACCTTAGCGCCAAGAAACTAACCAGTGATAGTGCGCTCAATAAATAATTTCATAACATAACATAACATAACATAACAAGCGCCACCATCTGCAATGCCGGGGGGATATATACTGATACTACGTTAACCAGTCTGCCCTCCCATTGACCGTGTACTGCTGCAAATCTACCCTGATCGTCATGTTTGGTTTGCTTGACTATAAATGGTGAGTTCTTTCTCATTAAAATTCCTGTCCCCCTAGACCCCGCAGAGAATTCTGCGTGCACCACCATTTTAAACCCCCATTGGTCCATTGATTTACATATCGCTCCCGTGAGGTGAGTCTCCTGTAGGAGTACCAGGGTAGGGGCCTGTCGCTTCAGGGCTCAAAGAACTAACCCTCGCTTTATTTTATCTCCTAACCCGTGGACATTCCAAGTGACCACTGTGAGCGGGGCCACAGGGGCCACTAGACTCATCGCTTGTGTACTATTGCAGGGTGTGTCTGTCATTTCGTCGAAGTGGAGTGGAAAATGAGTAGAGTAACCTTGTTGTGCCCTGAGAAGAGGCACTATTCAACAAATACCATGCCTTGAAGTCTTTTCTAATAAGAATCACAACTAAAAACCCAGAACTTCGAACTTTCCCACCCCACAATGCCTCCCTCCTCCCTGCCTCCCTGCCAAACGGACTCAAAACTGCCCGCCACCCCAACTCAGCAGAGTACTCTATCCCAAACCCCAACAGTGTACTTGCGTGTAGGGGTTACGAAGTCCGGTGTGAGCGTGACCCCTCCCTTCCGGCTGGGCCCGTTTCTGCCCCATGTCCAGAGCCGGCATACAAGTAACTGCAATATGCATCCGCTGTTAACTAAGTCTAGGTCTTTCCTATTTCGACCCGATTCATTTCAATCCAGAGTCTCCCAGTTCTGTGCTTTGTGAGTTGTCATCATAAGGTGTGAAGAGTTCTGGGCTGCCCGTCTCTGCTTCGTCTGTGCGACGACTGCGGTCTCTACCACCACGACGGGATCCATATTTCTTCCTCCAACCTTCAAGCCAGTCATACGCCTCCTCAAGAGTCTCGAAGAAGCAAGTCTTCCCTTCTGCGGCTACTCTCAGCCTTGCTGGGAATAGCATAGAGTAGGGTATTTCACGTGTCCGTAAAGCTTTTTTGACCTCCAGAAAACTGCGACGCCGTTTAGACACCGCTGCCGTGTAATCAGGGAAGAAAGAAATCGAAGAGTTCTGCAGGCGGATTTGCGGGGAGACTCATGCTGTTTGGAGAATGACATCCCTGTATCTGAAATTGAAGATACGCGCGAGCACCGGTCTAGGGGGCGCTCCTGGTTTAGCTTTCCCGCCTGGCACCCTATGCGCCCGTTCTATTGAGAAGAATGTGGGAAGCCCCTTGGGCTGCAGTCTAGTTTTTATCAGTTCTTCAACGAATAGGGCCATAGCCTGGGTGCCTTCACTCTCCGGAATACCTAAAATTCGCACATTATTTTGGCAAGAGCGCCCTTCCTGATCATCCAGCTTCTCGGCCAGAATTTTGTTTTCAGTCTCGAGTCGTGAGACTGTTTTTTTCAGCACCGCTAGTGATTTCGCAGTAAGCTCCACCTCCGCTACTCTGGTGGTAATTTTCTGAAAATCTGCACGGAGTAACGATACATCTGTGGAAATGGAGCCCACTGTAGTCTGCACAGCAGCCAACGCCGCCATTATGTCCTCCAATGTCACCTTTTTGACAGCGCCCTCTCCTTGCGCTCCGCTCGACGAGGTCCTCCGCTCCTGTAATGGGGGAAAGTCTTTATTATATGCATACTTATCTAGTTTGGCCTGCGTCGTAAGATTTCTGGGACCTCTACCCGACATGATGGTGCACCAACTCGGTTGCAGGGGCTGTGTTAATATCTTCAAGGTTGGCCAGCGGGTCTTGAGATCTCTACGGTGTAGTTTTGTTTGCCTGTCTTCCTGTGCTATGTTCCGGAATTTCTAGTACGGTCTCGACCTATGGGGGAGGGGAAGGGTGTACATGCACCTATGCTCTTCTGTGCCTGATTTACAGTGTGGATAAAGGCTTTCTTCCCAGGGGTTGTATGCTGCTCAACAGGGCAAAGTTGTCACACTACTGGATTGTACGTGGGGTGTAGTGGGGCGACTACGACAGGCAGGGGTCCCTCAGTTTTTTACTGCTCTCTGTCCCTACATTTTTGCCGATTCCCCCTCTGTAGATGAATGCTTATGCGCTCAGCTGTTGTTGTTTGTGAGATCTCTTTGTGTTGGGGCACCCCCGGAGTCTCTTTGGCTTCCTGTGTATCTCTTTGCAAAAGTTGCGCGGTTTGCGTCGCTACCCCTGGTCCAGTCTTGGTTTTTTAATTGTGCTGGGTCTTTCAGATCAATATATCCGGCCTTTCAGTTGTGCCCCCCTCCGTGGTTTGTCATGAAGTTTCCGGAGTGGTGTATTCCCACTGGCCCCTAATGAGAAATGAGCCTCTGTTGTCTTATCGGTCGCGGAGCCTGTCTGGGTCGTTAAATCAGGCGAGGCCCCGGTTGCAGTCTCCAGCCCAGGCCACCTGCCGACTGCCGCAAGATTTCCCGGTAGGTTTCGGAGCTGACCCCCTGCGAATCGCTGTATTCGGCCGCATCTGTACCTGGACGGGCCTCGTAGCTCAGTCCTCCGGTGTTTGCTCCGGTCTTCGTTCTGTTGCTCTGTCCGTTTCCCCTGCCCCGCAAAACGGGTTCTCTGTGTGCGCTCCCACCTCAATGTCGTGCCGCTTTCTAGGGGTGTGGGGAGCAGGTTTGCCAATCTGCTGTTGCCGACCTCCCTTCGGTTCTCCGATGCCGCCTCCGCAACGCCTCTCCCAGGGTGTCTGGGGCCGGCAATACCTCGAGGCCCCGGCTTCTATCGTGGAAGTAGGCCCCTCTTCCACGGTCTCGGTTTACTCTGGTAAACAGCTACGGATTTTTACCAGAATCGTGTCATTCAATGCCGCTCGATCACGGACATGCACGGGTGCTCCAGCCTCCCGTTATTTATTAGGATAAGTGGTCGGATTTGTCGGGAAGGTCACCTCGACTCCGGAGCTCCCTCAGCAAGCAGCCATTTTTACCGGCTGCAAGCCACGCCCCCGATGCCTATCATTTTTAATCTCTTTCTTTAGTACGAAAATGAAGTTGAAAATAATTATTCCAATTCTTAGTTCAAATATTTTGTTTTTGATTTTGTTTTTAACCAAATACTGTATGTTCAGTTTCATCTCATTTATAAAACATCATCAAGTACAACAGAGGTGGTGTGTAAGGACGATGTTTATAATTCTATACATCGATATAAAAGTAAGAGCACCTGTGGCTTAGTTGTGCCCGAGCTATGAGAGGTACTGAGATGAGGGGAATATATACAAAGGGATATCACCACCAAAATGTCACTTTTAGTGAGCTTCTGGTGGCGATATCCCCTTCTCCTTATTTACAAAGCGACGGTAAGCGACTTAACGTGGCTTAACGCCGCCATGTAAATAAGGCCCTTTTTCACGCTACACTTAGCATGAAAGGGGAATGCAATGGGTGTTGCAGTGGGCATTCCTCCGCAAAACACCGATTGCCTTTTGGCGCTACCCCATATTTACAAGAATGGGGCAGTGCCAAAAACTAATGCCAGGTAAAACCTGGTCTTAGGATGACGATGCAAGGACTTATTAATCTTTTCTCCGTGTATTTAGATCTTTCTATGTGTGCTGAATTCTGCAGCACACATAGAAACACCAAATCACCTTTCAAGATTGTTTATGTGCAGGAAGGTGTCCCTTCCTGCACATAAACAATTGTCTGCAGCTGGCACCAGAAAGCTTTTTTAGCGCCAGCACTAGGGGAAACACTGGGGCATATTACCAAGGGAATTTTTCCCGCTAAAGCGGCGATAATTTTATCGCCCTATTTCCTAGCTGTCGCTGACACCAGTTAGCGACAGCTAGTAGGAGATAGCGATCATCTTGGGGCCCGCTTTGCATGTCAGCGATATTTATCGCTAATGACATGCAAAGTGGGCGTGCCAAGATGTTAGCAACTGTAAACAGTTGCAAACATCGTTATCTCCTATTACCTACAATGGCGTACTTTTGGAAATATTTGCGCTAAGCGCAAATATTTCCAAAAGCTAACGCCTGCCCAGAGCAGTTCTTATCCATATTATCCAATGGTAGGTGGATAACATGGCTAAGAGCATTAGCTCGGTAATGCATGAATATCGCTGACTTTTCAGCGATATTCATGCATTTCGGCCATTTTTCATCGCTTTTGAGCTAAACCTTGATAATAGCAAGGTTTATCTGCGATAAAAATCGGCGGAGCTCGGCGATAATAATATTGCCACTAACGGTGTTAAGCGATAATTATCGCTTAATCTTGGTGATATGCCCCACTGCGTTTAAAAAATGTCAGAGCGCAGCATTTCTAATTTTGGAGTAAAACCGCATCTCATTTTATTAGACCTCACCCTTGGACTGAACAGACTGCGCGTTACACCGTGACCATGGATAAGGGAACCGCAAAGCGGCTGGGGCTTGAATTGTAACCCGAGAGTCACGCAGTAAAGGGATCTACCAAAACTGCAACAATGTCAAGGGCATCTCGAGACCTGATCAAAGTCTATGTACCGCTTGTTGGAAAACTTGCAACATTCCCTTTTGCTGGCTTTGATGTTCTCTTACAAGCCAGAGACATAGATCCGACCAAAACACGTGGATAGGACACCAGCTCTGCAAGTGATCTCTCCTTGTGTGCCACTTTTCACCAGATTGGACAGATTTATATTTGGAAGGCCTGCTTACTTTTCGTCCACGCTTATTTATTTTACTGCTACTTTAGGCATATGATAGATTTTCCAGTACTGTTAAAAACACAAAAGTGTCCTAAACCTGTCAAAGACATTCAAATGAATGATCGTGTCCTTTAAAGACAGATCAATCAATGAAATACCTATCTGTGAAATCAGGGGTGCAGTGAGTGATTTACTGTGCTAAGAAACTCGTTTCTCTGCTTCCACCCTTTGTTTTTTTTTCTCCACTTAGATCATTGGCCTTTCACCATATTGTAGACCTTTTTAGTCTACATCAATCCATTTACTTTGGTCACAAGTTCTCTTCTTCCATTACTGTACCCTCTTTGTTATCTGATTTTATTTACCTCTATTACCATTCTGCTTAACAGAACTCTTTCAAATTTGGAACTGTCTTCATTGCTAAAAAACCTTGGCCAGGACCTCAACACATTTTTGACAGGCACCAGTTCATGTCCATGGTGGTAAGTAGGATTGTAGGTGCATTCTCAAAACATGTCTTAACCCTGTATTATGAAAACTGAATTCTGGAGCTGTTAATGTGTGGCAAAAACATTTGTGAACATTTGTTGTGTGGCATTTTCTAGTGGTGGTGATGATGCGGTCTGCTGTTTTTCTGCTTGTGTGTTTTTGTGTTGTGTTGTACTGCTGTTATGAAGTTGCATTATTTTTCTGACTGTTTTTCTGATATGCCATGTTGTATTTTAATTATGTTTTCACATTGCTTTTGTATCTTCCTTCTCCTTCCCATACAGTATGGAAAGGAGCAGAAAGCTACGAAAGCAATGTGAAAACATATCTGTGGGTGCTACTTCAGTGTTATTTGAAAGCATCAGCACAATCACCCATAGATTTTAATGCAAAGCCCACTCTGATAATATAGCCAGGTATAAGCATGGGAAAATGTTTTAATTTCCATGAGAAATCCATGCATTGCACGTGTGCTGGAGTGCACAGCATGCATCCATTGTGTGGTATCTTTCTGAAATGTGCATTGCCATAGGAATTTGTAATGGGAGGCTATAATTCCAGTACAACTCTTATGCTAGACAGCGCACGCTCACCTCTGCCCTTCATCCATATTGGTGACACTACCGATTGCATGACTGGAGTGATGTGCATGCTTAACTTACTCCAGTCTCAACATTGCTGAAAACTACAATTCACATTATGCAGTTTAAGATGTACTGCAACAGTAAAACGACGAGTGCCTGTCCTTTCTGTAAGTATGTGCTAGATAGTACTCTAATATACAAATACACATCTAAGGGCGTATTTACAAGCCCCTTGCGCCGCCGTTGCGTCACTTTTAAAATGGGAAAAAGTGACAAACCGGCGGTGCAAGGGGCTTATAAATAAGCCCCCTATTCTTTTTTGGGCCACCTCTATCTTCACACGAATGTTTTGTTGTGGTGCTCACTTATCTCTCATTGTTGAGGGTGGTGCTGGGTTGTCTAAAGTGCTGACTCTTTTCAGCACTTTGGGCCCAAAAGCCACCTCCATTAGAAAGATAGACACATCTGTGAATTCCTCCAGGGGGTAGGTGGTGGTTTATTAACAGATCTCCTCCTGCGCCATGTGTGTCACTCATTTGAATGACTATCTTTAACTTCATTCTGGAGTGCAGTCCATCTCATCTTTTGCAAATTTGTTCAGTGGTGCGATGTGTCACCCCAACTGGGTTCATGTTTTTCTGGAGGCTGAGCCAGATTTTTCTCTTCTATGTTACAGGGACAGTGATAACATTCTAAACAATTTGCAAGTGGTTGGCACCAGGGCCAGACTGGGAACAACAACCAATCCTGGCAGATTGCTGCTTGACCTGCCATGGGAGTGGGGGGGGGGTGGGGGGTGTCTGCTAGCAAGAAGCACAGCTCCCACTTTTGTTACAGGGGGCCGATATTGCAGCACTGGTTCAAAAACGGCCTCCAGCAATCTGGCTCACCAGGTAAATGCCCAGTGCCTACTTTGGCCAGTCCGGTCCTGTTTTGTTTCAGCCGGGATTTACAGTTCTTTTCTACTGAACTTCAGTTTTCTTCTTCTGCCTACTGCTTCTCTTACTGTGTTCTCGCTTACCATTGTTTGTGTAGATAGGGGTAGACTGATAAGGTTTGTGATGGTTTTCTCAATGTCCGCCTTCTTCTCTCCGGGCCTTTTATATAGTATGTGGAGATGCACTTCCCTTTTGTGAAGTCACCATTTAATGCCTATGGGTGATATTGGATATCTGCATATTTTTAGATGTTCCTTAATAATGGACAGTTAAATACAAATGTCTTCCTAGTTGCATGTTTTACAAGGAGTTGAAAAGTAGGGTCATAGGATATAGAGATTCCAATTAGCGATTTGTTAAGATGTTCAATTATAAATAAGCGTTGCATGACAGAATCACGCATGCCTGAACAATGAGGTTTTAAAAACGACCACGTCTTTACCACAGATGCCTTTACCACACATGCCTTTACAAGGAATTTAGTCATAAAGGCATAAATGGTTAAGGTATATGCGTGTAAAGATCACACTCCAGCCTCCTGGCCCTGAGCCCTAAAACCCTGCTCCCAGCCCTGCAATCTACCCACCCCTAAAAACTACCTTGACCCCCCACCCTGAGTCCTAAAACCCGGCCGAAGCCCAAAAAACTACCCCTACCCCAGTCCCCCACCCTGAGTGCTTACTGCCTTAACCGTGCATATGCCTGGTTAAAGCATATGCATGGTTTAGGCAAGCATTGTTCCACTTGTGTTGAATGGCATGCGTGGTAAGCCCATGTGGTAAATGCTGTTTACCATAAATAAGGGATTAAATAACCTCAGAGATATACGCACTGGACGAAGTAGAGACTTCTAAGGTAAAAGAACAGACAGACATCAAGGTTACATAACCTTGTATTGTAGCAACCAAATACAGCTTGGTCCTTCGGTAACTATGTGCTACCATCATTTCATCTTGTATATGGGCCAGGAAATGCCTATAGTACAATAAAAGGTTATTTTGAGGGGCAGAGTACTGAGAAAGAGGTAGAGTTCCCTGTCATCCTGCAATACAGTGGCACCACTTTTGCCTCCAAGAAGAGCCATCATCTTTCGCTTGGAAATCACTATTGGGAACATGGTAAAACAGTACCGTGATCAAAGGTATCAACTAGAACAGTGGTGGTGCTAAGATCTTACCCTTCAATGATCTCCCCACATCCCATAGGAGTCACTGAAATGAAGATGGCCACACCCAGGTTGCAGAGTGTGCCAGGGAAGGCAGGGTGGCAGCAACTTCACACACTGGATCTAATAATTCAGACAGGTGCAGGATTCCTGAAACAAGCTGAGTTCTACACAGTGGGAAGGAGAGAATATAAAAGTAGGAGTAGAGTGAGCTGAAGCTGCAGAGCAATATGAAAACACTGTGTAGGCACCGTCTGTGCCTTGCAACACTTTAAACCTGTGCCTGGCTCCACTGTGAAGGTTGAGAGGTTGTCAAAAGTTCAGGAGTAGTGGCTGAAAGACTGCTAGCAGGAGCCGTTAGAAGTTGGAAACTCTATGCTATCAAGTTAAGATCGAATCCGTTGTATGTAAAGAGGATACTGGGCATACAAAGTCTTGGTATACAATGTCAGGCTTCCTTCACCATTAATGTAAGAACCTCAGAATCCTTGAACTCAAGCAGAAACTGCTGCAAACAAAATGTTGCCCCTCCAGCATCCCTGATGATTTCATCGAATGCCTTAGAAGGATGAAAACAGAGCTGCAGGTCAATTAGAACTTGAACCATTTCCTCAAAGAGCTGTGCATTGCCTTAAGGCTTCCAATTGAAAGACCTGTATGCAATGGGTAAACGAGCGGAAAAAAAGGCAGTCCAGCGTGGAGAAAATGAGGAAACACCGAATGACATCCAGCAGAATGTATGTGAGCTAAACGATGTGAAAACCTGGAAAACCAATCTCACAGAAAACGGTTGAGCAATAGTCTTTTCAGGTCTATTCTCATCCTTACTGTTTATGCCAATCCAGAGGTGGATCATTAGAGTGAACACGGGTGGGAGGAGGCCCAGAAGGTAATAATAGTAATGCGTCTTGCAGAGGGCACGGCTACTTTTTACGAAGTGTCCTACCACTAGGATACTGACTTGAAGAAAAAGTGTTACCCATACGGCTGGATAGTTCTTAGCCAGATCCAAAGATCCAGGTTTTCATTTGTTTTCCTAAAAGAAATTTCAGCAAGGAGCTAGCCGGAGTTCAGCGGGAGGGGAGGGGGGGGGGAGTTTCAGACTTTTGGTGCAAGATGATTGAAAGTGCTAATTCCAATCTGGCTTTTTAAAATTTTGGAATAACAGCCCATTTTGCTGCGGCCGATCTTAAGTTCCTAGTCTGGACATAAGGAGTAATTATTGTCTGCAGGTAGGTACAGCCTTGAAAGAAGAGAGCCCTGTAGCAATAACAGAGAGCCTTGAAGGTAATTTCCTGCTTCCCCAGCAACCAGTGCATTTTACTCAATGCTGTACTGACGGAGGCACACCTTGGAAGTCTGAGCAGTACCGAAAGCTACCGCTTCCTGGAACCATTGAAGCCTTTTCAAAGGGGACTGAGATACTCCTAGGTAGAGGACATAACAGTAGGTTAGCCTGGATATAACACGGTGCCTGGACTACAGTTTTTGGGCGGATTCCGGAAGGAGATGGAAGATTTTCTTCAGGAATCTCAGCATCCCAAAACATTTTCCTGCAAGAGCATTAATCCGGGTCTCAAAGGAGAGTTTCGCATCTAACCAGATGCCAAAGACCTTGATCTTGGGCTTGGCAGGTGATAGAGGACCAAGGTTATCATGATACCAGGCTTTGTACCAGTCTCTAGCCCATCATAAAAATTTTAATGAGAAGAAAACTTAGCTAGGCATGCAAAGCAAGAGAGATGAAAAATCAAGGTTATTCAAATACCCAAAGAGCTTCTCCAACGAACGAAGAAATTGCATGCTGGGACAGAGACTGCAGCAGCGGTCGCAAGTGCCGAGAGCGGCACCGGGAAAGACGAGAAAGGCCAGAAAGGTGGAGTGCGGAGCCATGACAAAGAGGTGAGTCTGACAGATACCCGGGAGGCGAACCAGGGTGGCCCAGATTCAGGGAGCACAGAGGGCAGTAGCCCAACTCATACTTTGACACAAGAAAGCACGATTGAAGCCCCCAACGCCGGCTGGACGGCGTTGGAGGAAAGGGAAATGGCTCAGTAGCATTTTTGGAGTAGAATAATCCCGTAGAAGCAGACAATGTGCTATTAGTTCCCCTGAGCGTTTGGCTGCCGCAGAGGCAGCAGGCAGAGGCAAAACTGGCAATAAGGGCAATAATGGCAGAAATGGGAGAGAGATTAATGATAGTAAAACGGGCAGACCAGAAATAGTTCAAGAAGAGGAGAGCAAAAATAGAGGGCAGCCCATGATTTCTGTCCCGGAAGTCAATAAAGTGACTATATAAACCGATTTATCAACAGATAAAAATAGGGGTGAACTAGATAAGGAACCCAGGGACTGTTTCTTCTCGGTCTCAGAGGGAGCTGAGTGGTCGGATGATGTCCTGAGTACAACACCGGGTCCAGCAGTTTAGAATCGGATCCCGAAGACAGTGATGAAGATCGCCCCTTGACAGCCAAAAAATCTTCTGTGAAAAGTGTCACTCAAAGCCGGGGAAGGAAAGATTTGAAATGGGACTATTTATCGACTACCCCGCTATCAGGCCCACTCTCAAATAAATCACCGGCAGTAACTGATGGGATCCCCCTACACTGGATATAATACACCAAGCTTTCCTTGCGCACAGGGAGGAAACACGACAAGACAGTCGGAAAGCCCAGGCAGGTATGAGAAAAATGCAGGGAGTTGTTAGGAAGCTCTCTAAAGCTTGTTCAAACATAGGAGAGAGAGTGACGAATCTTGAAGAGAGAATTGTGTCAACTGAAACAGAAGCGGCAAGCGCTAAAGCCCTGGCGGAGGCTCAAGGATCACAAATTAAAGATATCCAGTGGAAGCTGGAAGAATTTGGAAACAGACAAAGGAGGAATAACCTCAGGGTGCTGGGGGTCCAGGAGGGCTTGGAGGGGTCTGATGCCAGGGCATATATAATTGATCTCTTAAGGCTGCCTTTCCAAAACTGTCGGAGTGGAACTGGGCAGCAGAAATACAAAGAGCGCATCGCACTCCTTTTAAATTATGAGCACTAGCAAAGGAGGGTGATAGGCCACGGACTATATTAGTGTTTCTCTGTAATTTCCTCCTGCGGAAAACAATCTCAGACAAAGCAAGACCGGATGCCAAAAGATCAAGCGGAGGGGTCTCGTATTTTGTGCGGCCCAATTTCTGCCATTCAACGGTAGAAAGGCGCTGGAGGTTGAGGCAGCTTATAAAACCTTTTCAGGACAAAAGTATCCAGACCTACCTTATCAACCCGGCGCAACTTAAAGTCATCAATCATGGGCTTACGCTGTATTTCTCATCAGAGATAAAAGCAAAAGAGTATCTGGACTCTCTGGACAAATAAAGCTGCTATGGTTTTTCTAACAGTGGGAAAAGGGAGGGAATGTACTTACTGTAGGGCATAAGAGGATCTAGGAGCAGGGGGTAAAAGGGGAGGCTGGGGGGAGCTATGGGGGAAAACGTGGGTATAGTACAGTTGAAGATGAATGATTTTTGGTAGTTGCAAGGGTGTATTATAATTTGTTTATTGCTGTGCTTTAAAGGACCCCGGACGCTAGTGCTGCTCACATCACATGCACAAACCATGGTCTGAGCGCCTCAATGGGGTGGTGGGATGACTTGAGGTATTTCACAGGGGTTGCAGGGTGCGAGGGAAAGGGGGTGGTGGTGGTGGGTTGCACATCACATGGAAGGGAGGGAAAAAAAGGAAAATACCTGGTGCTATGCTGTTTTTGGTGGGCTTAAGGAATTTGGTGAAAAAAAGATGAATGGGCTTAGACGAAGGAGATGGGATAACTCAGCAGATAATAATAGGGACGCTTAAGATCTGTTCAGTTAATATTGGGGGCATGAATGATTGGAGCAAGAGACAAAGGCTGGGGCAATTTGTTAGATCAAATCAGATAGATATGATTTGCTTACAGGAGACTCATTTACCCTGGGTAAAAAAACACCTGCTAAGTATTAGAGGCTTTGATCTGCTGGCCTGTTCCTCACAGACATTCACTGTCATAGGGGTGGCAATATTGGCTAAGTCCTTCTTGGGAGGGGCTAGACGCCAACTGGCAGACACCTTAGGTAGGTGGGCACTTGTGGAACTTGAGGTGGGATTTACACTTTGTACAATCTATGGTTCCAACCAGGATGATCCTGAGGTATTGGATCAATTGGAGGTAGAACTACCGAATTGACCAAGCCCCCTCGTGTGGAAAAAGGTAAGGCTAGGACCTTTCTCAGGATTTGCCCGGCGCTAACCGCCCTTGTACCATTCAAGTTTACCAAGCAATGAGGCAGGCGCCGGAGACCAGAAGGCAGGAAACAGAAGTTTATTCCGACGGAGCAGAACACATCAGATCAGACAACAAGGTATCGTCTCGAGGTGCTCTAACAGCCTCTCGGAGGCCTGGCCTCTTATACACTGGTTTATGGCATGTGACCTTTCTTTATTACAATCAGAACATTTGTAGCATAAAGGAAAAGACATCCCCGTAATCCTCGTGTCAATCCCACCCCCATATACCTTCACAATAGAGGTCCTCAACCTGCTGATAAGAGGAGGGGGTCATCACGCAGCTAAGTGTTCCGTCGAGTCTTAGGATGTGTGCGCCTGATCATATCACAGGGGGTGGGGAGGCCTGGATCAATAGAGGGTCCTTTGAAGGAGAGCGACCTCATACAATAAGGGGCAGTAAATGATATCTCCCGGCTTAGGCAATGGCCTCGGACCTGTGTGGACAGTCGGACACGGGGTGAGGGGCCATCAATGGAGTGGTATTCATGCTGCGTGGACAATCCAGTGCAGAGGGGAGGTTTATCAACAGAGGGGCATTCATGGGAGGAGAGGAGGTGTTGGTCAGGCGCTGGCGTGACTCCCAAGGACAGGGTCATGCAGAAGGGTCACGCTCATGAGGGGGAGGGAGGGGGAGCCAGGGTGCGCGGAGGCTGCTTGCTGGGTCAGAGGGGCGTGCTGGTGATCGATCGTGGACAGGGAGACCATGATATCTAAAATGGCTGCCGTGCACGTAGTACATAGGTGACAAGCTGGCGCAGATGATGTTCAGATCGCAAACTAAAATTCCACAGTCCTCCCTTTTAACATGTCTCGCCAACTTGTCAGTTCGGATTTATCCCCATAAGGCCACGTATTTCTACTTCATAGAGGGGGCTCATGTGCTCATTTCGGAAGTCCAAAGTCTTTGGGCACATACAGTTAGAAACAAGGCCGCACAAAGGTGGCAGACATTGGATACCTAAGCAACACCCACATAATATCACAACAGGTATCAGCACGAAGGAAAACAACTTCCAACCCCAATTCTTCAAAGTGTCCCAAAACCAGCTCCCAAGCGACCATCCTTCCTGTTCTTGGTGAACCTCTGAGGACAGTCTGTGGAGGTGTTCAATGGCTTTGTAGACTGAAGGCGAGTTGTCTGGCACGTAGGTGCAGCAGCTGGATCCGATGATGCGGCATGCTCCTCCTCGGTCGGCTAGGACCACGTCTAGGACAAGACGATTTTGAAGGGTCACGAGGCGGACCGCCTGAAGCTCCGCAGTGTTGTTGGCGAGGATGCCAGCCGTGATGTTGATCGTTGTTTCTATTGCCTGGGTCAGGTGTCGGATAGCACGGCTGTTTGCCATTGGGCCCCACAGAGGAACAAGACCCTTTGCTGCATCCAGGAACTGTGCTCCGGTGGAGTCGGCTTGTCCAAGGTCGTCTGCACGCCTCTGCCGGTGATGGTTGGCAGGGGCTACATATGTGGGTGGAAGAACGAAGGCAATGTAACAGATACCCCTCCAACCCTTCGGGAGCCAGGTGTAAGCTTTGGTGCCACACACAAAGTACATGTTCGGAGAAGCAACAAAGGAAGGGGGGTCAGCTGAGTCCAATGTTCTGGTGATTCGGCAGGCGCTGTGACCCACCAGCTGCGTTCCATGGCCTTCGAGACACACGAGACCTGTGACATTGATAACAGACAGGGCCACAGTTAGAGTGGCGGTAGTTTATTTTTGCAGATGAGTGAAGGTGGTTCTGGCTGGATTGTGGAGCACCTGTACTTCGACTCGTTCTTTGGCTGGAATGTCTTTGATGAAGGTGGCGCCTGCGAGCGCAGGACACAGGGCAGCAGGGGTCTTTCCTGTTTTGTTCAGCCAGAACCCAGAGTAGAAGTGTGACACTGTCCGGCTGGAGGTGGCGTTGTCCTTGTGGCTCTCTTGCATGAGGATCAACCAGGCGAGGCAAGAGCCGTGAACTGAGAAGGGTGAAGGGATGAAGGGGATGGAGTGTCCAGTGGCATGCGGGAGCAACCCGCAGATCCAACAGTTCGTAGCATTCGCAGCAAGGTTGTGTTGGTGCAACAGTTGCACGAAGGAATTGTTCCAGAATTCCCTGCGCCTTTCTCGGAGCTGAGGCGACAGAGAGATTAGGTGATGCTCTTTCAGGGGTGTTGGCTGTGCAGTAGGTAGCAATGCCTCATGAGCCGGTGTGCTTTCCTCCAGAATCCAGAAGGAGGTCATGAGGAGGAGGCAGAAGAGGAAGACAGTGAAGAGTGCAATTGTCTTTGATTTGTGCAAGTTGTCAGTCTTTGGATTTCTATACTGAGTATTTCCTGTTGCTTCCATCATCTTCATATCTGGCGCTTCCATCATCTTCTTATCTGGCGCTTCCATCACCTTCAAGGGGCTCGGTAGTGGGCAGAACCACAGACTTCGTTTAGCTTCTCTCCCGGCAACCCTTGATTGTGTTTAGGTCACCGTTCTGAGATTTAACTTAGTCCGTGGCCTACTTAGCCGAAACTCCCTCCTTTCGACGCAGGAAATACCCTTCTCTGGATGGCACAGTGGGATCAGAGAATTTTGCAAGTTCGAGTGCCTCAGCATCGGGATAACAGTCCAATATCGGTCGGTCTTTGCTCAGGAGCTCTTCTTGGGCGCTGACGTTTTCTGTCGTGGCCAGGTTTGCAGAGACCTTCCGGCAATGATGCGCGTGCAGCCAGTGCTTCTTCCCCTCCACTCGGAGTGCCGTTCGGGTGGTGATCAGCACTTGCCAGGGGCCCGTCCACCGAGGTTCCAGACTCTTGGTTCGCTGGAAATTTCGTATCAATACGAAATCTCCCGGTTGGATGTCATGGCCGGGGCCCCTGGAAGCATCGGGGATGGCCTGCTGCACCTGTTGATGAATGACAGACAACGTTTTAGTTAACTTGCACAAATAATCAGACAGTAGGACGTCCGGGACGTCATGAATGGAGGTCGGTTTGGGAGCAGTCCAGAGATTCATCGGTCGCCCAAACACGACCTCGTAGGGGGTCAAATGGTGCTTGGTGGGAGTGGAGCGCATCGATAACAAAGCCAGTGGGAGGGCATCCGGCCAGTTAAGTCCAGTGGTGGCCACTATTTTTGCCAGTTTCAGCTTCAGTGTGGCATTATGGCGTTCCACTAGACCGGCGGATTGGGGGTGGAAGACCGCATGAAATCGTTGCTTCACCCCCAACCCCTTTAGATTAATTGGATAACCTCAGCTATGAAGTGGGGGCCATTGTCGCTCCATAAAATTCGACAAAGGCCATAGCGAGGGAAGAATTCCTTCAGTAGTACTTTGGCAGTAGTCATGGCAGTGTTGTCACGGGTTGGATAGGCTTCTACCCATTTGCTGAAGGCACACACGATAACTAGTACATACTTCAGGCTTTGGCATCTCTCTAGTTGGATGTAGTCCATCTGAAGGACCTCGAAGGGGTGATTGGGGGTCCCAAACCCCCCCCGGGGTACTACAGTTCCTTTCCCGGGGTTGTGTTGCAGACAGATAAGGCACTGCTGAACTAGGCGTCTGGCTGAGTCAGGGATTTTGTCGTTATGCCAGACTTTGGAAATGAGTTCGATCATGGGTGCAGATCCTATGTGTGCGGGGGAGTGAGCCATTGTCAGTATGGGAATCAGATATGAGTCGGGCAGCAACCATTTGCTTGCATCCTTCGTTCGCCAGCAGCCCACCTCATCCTTCAAACCCACCCTTGCCCACTTAGTCAGCTCGTGAGGGGTGCTGGCCGACTGTATGTCTCTGATCATTATCCTTGTGTCACTCCATGTTTCTGCTTGTGACCTGGTCATGTACATGCGTGTCACCGTCCTATTCTCAGCTGTGGTTCGTGCAGCCAATGCATTCCCTTGTCCGACCAAGTCTGTCACCCTTTTGTGTGCCTGACATTTTATCACCGCTAATCGTTTGGGGAGGAGAACTGCTTCAATCAGAGCGGAGACTAGATCTCCGTGGAGGATCGGGGTGCCGTGGGACGTCAGGAATCCCCTCTCCCTCCACAGGAGCCCAAAATGGTGGACCACTCCGAAGGCATACTGGCTGTCCGTATATACGTTCGTGGTGGTCCCTGCGGCTATGATGCATGCTCGGGTGAGGGCTATCAGCTCTGCTGCCTGGGCAGATCGTTGTGTGATGCAGGCTGTCTCAACTACTGTTCGGGCTGTCGTTACTGCATAGGCAGCTGAAGTGGTGCCATCTGGGAGTTTGATGCATGAGCCGTCTACCCATAGCTCTCCATCGGGGTCAGGAAAAGCAGTGTCTCGGAGGTCAACCCTACACCTAGTTTGTTCGTCCGTGAGGGTCACACAGTCGTGGATGGGAGGAATGTCGGGGTCATTTTCAGGCAGGGGTAACAATGTGGCAGGATTCAAGGTCGTGCATCTCTTTAGTGTGATATGGGGTGCAAGCAGAGTCAACTCGTACCCTGTCAGTCGTGCGCTAGTCAGGTGTTGGATCTTGGTCTGGTTCAAGAGGGTGTCGACTGCATGGGGTACTAGCACTGTGAGGGAGTTGGAAAGTACAATTCCCTCGCTCTGACGGATAGAGACAGCAGCGGCGGCTACTGCTCGAAGGCAGGCAGGCAAAGCTCTGGCTACAGGATCAAGAGTGGCGGAGAAGTAGGCACAAGGGCGCTGCTTAGGACCAATTGATTGAGTTAGGACAGACAATGCGCATCCCTCCCTTTCGTGGGTGAAGAGGGAGAAGGGTTTGGAGTAATCCGGGGTTCCTAGGACAGGCGCTGAGCAGAGTGCATCCCGTAATTCCTTAAAGGAGGCTTGACACTCAGCGGTCCAAGGAAGCGGGGAGGGGACATCTTTGGTCAGCAGGGCAAGTAATGGTTTCACAATGAGGCTGTAATTAGGCACCCACTGTCTGCAAAAAGAGGTTAGGCCAACCAAAGAGCGGACCTGCTTTTGTGTTTTTGGGATGGGGGTGTCTAGGATGGTTTGGATTCGGTCGGGTGTAAGTTTCCTCCCCTCTTTGGACAGAAGATGGCCTAGGTAAGTCACCTGTGGCTGACAGAACTGTAACTTCTTTTTGGAGACTTTATGGCCATTTTCTGCAAGAAAGTGTAGGAGTTGGACGGTGGCTGTCGTTGCAAGCGGGGTGGTGTCGGCCGCCAGAAGGATATCATCGACATATTGGATCAACACCACTCCCTCTGGTAGCTGGAAGGCATCCAGCTGTCTTTTGAGGGCCTGGCTGTAAATGCTGGGACTTTCAGTGTACCCCTGGGGAGCTCTACAAAATCGGTACGAGCGGGATTTTAAAGTGAAGCCGAAGAGATAACGGCTGTCTGGATGAATGGGGATAGAGAAAAACGCGTTCTTAAGGTCGATAACAGAGAAGGTGGTGGCAGTGGACGGGATGAGGGTCAGAATGGTGGTGATATCAGAGACTACAGGATATTGGGGTACAACCACTTTGTTAATCTCTCGTAAGTCGATGATGAAGCGGTACGCTTTCTCATCTCCTTCACCTTGCTTCTTAACAATAGGTAGGATTGGGCTGTTGCAGACGTTGCTAACCACCTCTTCAACCACTCCTGCATCTACCAGAGACTGAATGATCTCTACCAGTGCCTTCTCACCCTCTGGCGATATCCGATATTGCGGGAGTTTCGGGAGCATAGCGTCCTGTCGTACAGTTATGAGAATAGGATCAATCATCATTCGCCCCACATCAGAGTCATTTTTGGCCCACAGGTACGGAGGCAGGGTGTCAAGCAGGGACAGGTCAGCGTCAGTTATGGAGCACATGTGTCGTGGGGGGCGGGATCTGGGCATGTCTGGGTTGTCGTACAGGATGACTCGTATTCCATCTGGGGAACACCTAATGGTAGCTCGAAAATGTTTCAGTAAGTCAATGCCCATAATGGCGTCAGGGGAGTTGGAGGAGAGTAGAAATGTCGCGTCAGTGGTGTTGTTTTCTAGGTCAAAGGTAATAGGTACGGACAGGGGGTTAGTGGAGGGCGTTCCATCGAAACCTATCGACGTTATGTGTGAGCCAGACAAGGGTGCCCTTGGAATCAGTCGTTTTGATAACACACTACGTGTCGCCCCAGTGTCTACCAAGAATGGAGACTCTGTACCCAGGACCTTAGCGGTGACATAAGGACCTTGCTGGTCAACACAGAGCTCGACTGGATCCCTCCCTTGCCCCTGGCAGTCCTATGCAAAGTCGGGGGCATTTTCACCTTCGGACAGCTGATATTGGTTCTGTCGGGGACGGTCAAATGTGTTCAGTCTCCCTGATCTGTCATTGCTGGTGTCGTTGGTGCTCCCTCGTCCTTGTACTCTATTTCTCGGACCACCTGCCACATCCCTGGAGTCTCTATTTCTATTCACTTCTAGCAAAACCGGACACTGGGATTTCCAATGGCCGAACCCTTTGCAGAAGGCGCATTGGTCATTGCTAATGTCTCTCCGTCCAGTGTGGGATGTTGGGGTGTGATCTTTAGGAGGTAGATCTCTGGGGGTGGTTGATTGGTAGTTCCCCCTTTGGTGTTCCCGTCCTACCGCTATACCCTGTATCTGGGCTATCATTACCCTTTCCTTTAAATCTTTCTTCCTTTTCTCGGACGCCCTATCATTCTCATTCTTTTGGTGCTCGTAATACTGAGCCATCTGAAGGATAGCTGCGGGTTTGGAGGCCCCCCAACTACTCTCACTCGTCTGCAGTTTTTGGGAGACTTCTTGTGTTAGTCCCTTTACATAATTTTGCACAAACAGGTGCTGTCCGGTTGCGGTGGTCATGTCTTGGCCACTGTAGTCGGAGAACACTGTCTCGAATCGGGAGAAGTATTCTGACACATCTTCCTGGGGTTTCTGTCGACAGGCCGTGACTATCGACCAGTCTACTTTTCTTTCCGGGACCAGTGTTTTTAACTTCTGGACCAGTTTGTCTGGGAGTTCCAGTATGTCTTTCACTGGTTTACTCCCCGGCTCTCGCTGTCTATCTAGTTTACCGAGTTGGTCCCAGGTATGTCCAAACAGATCCGTGTGGTCAGCCTTCCGGATTTGCTTCCACACATCAGCTGGCAGGCATAACCCAAAGAACAAGTCAATGTCCGCTAAAGTCATTATTGTCGAACCCAAGGCTGTGCCTAATTCGGTATAAAATGCCGTCGGGTTCTTTCTTAAATCGGGCAGGGTTTGTTTGAAGGTTAGGATATCCTGTCGGTCCCATGGTTGGTAAACCCAATTGTACACAACCCTCCCCTTTGCATTTTCATTATTAATATCATCGCTCGTTCCCTGGCCCCGTGGCGGGATCCAGTAAGGAGCCGCTTCTCTGATAGGCATCATAGTATTGGCCACTTCTGCCGAGGTTGTTTCAGGGACCGTAACCTTGGCTTCTGGTTTCTGTTCCGCGAGGTGGCGGAAGACCTCAAGCATTTGCATGAAGAGCTCCGTCGCCTCACGTTCGGTCCCATCTCCAACATCAATCTTCCTATACAGTGTTGTTAGTTTAGCGGGACCCTTACTCTGATACCTATCTTCATACGCGTTCAGGGTGTGGTAGCTGAATCGCAAGATGAAATGCCGTCTGTGGCTGTCGGCATGTGAATTATATATGCTCATTGTGTATTCTTCGCTCTCCCTTCGTTCTACCAATGTCTTTGCTATTTTGTCGATCCCATCCCGCTCATCTTTGCTTAACCTATTTAGCCTGGCTGATGATTGTTTGCTAGCCTCGGGGTCGTCTGACGAAGTTGTTAATGTGGCTGGTGCGGAGGCCGTGAGGGCCGGTGCACTAGCACTAGGGTCATTTTCACTCACACTCGGGGCTTGCAGGTTTTGTTGGCTGGGAGCATATGGAGGGGGCATGTAGATGATTGGGGGACCTAGCAGTAACTCATCGTTTGCCCGTTGTTTGGAGGGCAATTCAGGGTAGAGTGCAGAGGGGGTCCTAACAGGGCATTGGCCTGTTGACCCTGATTCTTGGTTTTGTGTAGCTTCTTTTCTTTCTTTTATTTCCTCTTCTAGTTGCTTTGCGGTTAGGTGGGCTGCCTTTCGTAATTCTTTCCCTATTTTTGCTTCTTCTCTTTTCTTTCGTTGTTCCGTTTCTTTGCGCCACATGCCGATACTGTCGAGCATAGTGGGCGTGGTCTTATTCTTCTGGAGCGCTATTTCTAATGTTCTTATTTTATTTTCATTAAAGGACCCTATCAGTGGCCACTGACTTTCAGGGTTCTTTTTCGTATATTTATGCCATAGTTTAGTGTAAGCTATAGCGACTAGTCCATACTTAGTGAACATGTCCTTATTAGGGGTGCCCTCCAGTGGAGCTGGATGGTTCATCTCTAATAAGCGGTCCGGGCTAAACAGGCTACCAACCAGTGGGGAGAAGATAGGCATGACGGATTACAACGGGGACAAAAGTCTGCACTACCTATCTTATCACGGCGGGCAAAGACTAGGCAGAATATTTCTATTCTCCGTTGTTTGCCGGCGGTGAATACCTCAAACGAACCAATACCGAATAATCGGTCAATCAAAACAATTCAGTGGGGAGAATAAGTGGGCACGAAAAGTTATCGTTACCTACTCTTTCTCTCCCTGCAAAGAGAGACCTTGTTCTTCCCTGTTTGCAGAAAAAGAATCTCCAGACAATAATCCACGAACGACAGTTCGGGAAACAGTGGGGGAGGAAGATAGGCACGACGGATTACAACGGGGACAAAAGTCTGCGTTACCTATCCTTCACTGTTTGCAAAGAGAGAGCCTGTTGTTTTTCTCCGTTTGCAGACAGCGAATCTCCAGAGGTTTCAACAAAGCGTAATACTAGTATTATCCAAACAAAAACAATTTTCCTCAATTCGTCGTGTTTACACGACCTTACCCGGACCGCATGGACGGTTTCCTGTCCTCTGGATCCAGCGCCCGATCGTCCTCTCTCCTTCGTGATGTTCGCGGCACTCCTGATGGTTCCCAGTCAGGACCGTAGATCACTCGAGAGAGGTCTGTTCAGAACTAGTGAAGGTCGGATGATCGGCTGTCAGACGAGGGTCTATCGGACACGAGCTCTTCCCGATCGTTGCAGTCGTTCACTCTGTCATCGGGACCTCTCCCACTGGATCCACGTGTCGCTGATGGGCCCCACGCTTTGGGACGCCAATTGTGGAAAAAGGTAAGGCTAGGACCTTTCTCAGGATTTGCCCGGCGCTAACCGCCCTTGTACCATTCAAGTTTACCAAGCAATGAGGCAGGCGCCGGAGACCAGAAGGCAGGAAACAGAAGTTTATTCCGACGGAGCAGAACACATCAGATCAGACAACAAGGTATCGTCTCGAGGTGCTCTAACAGCCTCTCGGAGGCCTGGCCTCTTATACACTGGTTTATGGCATGTGACCTTTCTTTATTACAATCAGAACATTTGTAGCATAAAGGAAAAGACATCCCCGTAATCCTCGTGTCAATCCCACCCCCATATACCTTCACAATAGAGGTCCTCAACCTGCTGATAAGAGGAGGGGGTCATCACGCAGCTAAGTGTTCCGTCGAGTCTTAGGATGTGTGCGCCTGATCATATCACAGGGGGTGGGGAGGCCTGGATCAATAGAGGGTCCTTTGAAGGAGAGCGACCTCATACAATAAGGGGCAGTAAATGATATCTCCCGGCTTAGGCAATGGCCTCGGACCTGTGTGGACAGTCGGACACGGGGTGAGGGGCCATCAATGGAGTGGTATTCATGCTGCGTGGACAATCCAGTGCAGAGGGGAGGTTTATCAACAGAGGGGCATTCATGGGAGGAGAGGAGGTGTTGGTCAGGCGCTGGCGTGACTCCCAAGGACAGGGTCATGCAGAAGGGTCACGCTCATGAGGGGGAGGGAGGGGGAGCCAGGGTGCGCGGAGGCTGCTTGCTGGGTCAGAGGGGCGTGCTGGTGATCGATCGTGGACAGGGAGACCATGATATCTAAAATGGCTGCCGTGCACGTAGTACATAGGTGACAAGCTGGCGCAGATGATGTTCAGATCGCAAACTAAAATTCCACACTCGTAGTGTGCGGGGATTTTAATATCGCTGTAGACCTTACTGATGTCGGTAATAATGCTGCTTATACAGGCCGTAAGCCTAAGGTATTTCGAGCGCTGAGCTCATTAATTAAGTCACACAGGATGATGGATGTTTGTGGGGATAAAGAACCTAATAATCCAGGGTTCACATATTTTTCATGTCCTTTTAAGAAATACAATAAGATGGACTATTTTCTTATCTCTTCTACGGAGCTGAAGAGAGTCTGCATTAAAAAATGACCAAAAGTGATCTCCGACCACAGTCCACTAATTTTACAATATGATATAGATACTTTAAACAAGACCCACTCAAGATTGACTTTTGAAAGGAGATTGCTAGAGGATCCCAAATTTGTAGAGCATGTAAGGAACTGGGCCCAAAATGATTATGACATGAATCGTTATAGTGCATCCAGGAACATGGTTTGGGACTCATTTCAAGCAGCTTCGAGAGGGGAGACGATTAGTTTCTCCACCAGGCTGAAGAAAGAGGCTTGGGAGGAGAATGGGAGGTTAGCGGGCCAGCTGGCAGAGGCTGAAGAACTGCATATGAGGGATATTGCTCAGGGAAGTGAACCCGCTGGAAGCCAGCAGAAGATTCTTATCATCAAAGCGGAATTACATAAGTGGATAGCTCAGAAAACTGCTGATTAATATCAGACGCATAGGGGCAAGATGTATGAGACAGGAGAGCAGGCGGGCAAACTCTTAGCACTTAGGCAGGGATGCAGTAGGAATATAATAACGAATATATGACCAGGAGTATTCAGAGCCAGATGATATCCATAAGGTTTTTAAGATCTTTTACCAAAAAATATATAAGGAGGAAGCTAGGGCAGATATTTCTAATTTGGTGTTTGAAGATATAGTCCCTCAACTGGCTAAGCAGGATAGAGCAGCGCTGGATAATGATTTGGTATTAGGGAAGTGGTAGAAGCACTGCAGTGTCTATCAGCAGGGAAGGCTGCGGGGCCAGATAGTATTCCGCTTGAACTATACAAATGCTAACAGGATGTGATAGCCCCTTTGCTGCTGGATCTATTTAATGGTATAATCTGCTCCGGGGAAATCCCAGATTCCTGGAAAGAAACAAATATTATTGTGTTTCATAAAAAAGGCAAGCCTAAAGAAAATCCTGCTTCATATCGTCCAATATCCCTCATAAATACACTAAGATCTATACTAAGGTCTTGGCTAAAAGGCTGGGAGGGGTCATTTGCGGTCTGGTTTTCCCGTGGCAGCATGGGTTTATCCCAGGTCGATGGACAACCGACCATATTAGGTGTGCCATCACGCTGTTTGATATGCAGGCTGTCACGGGGGACAGACGGCCATGATCCTTCTGGACGCAGAAAAGGTCTTTGATCGCATCACGTGGAAGTATTTGTGGGGAATATTGGAACAAAGGGATTTCGGCCCTAAAATAATGAGAGCTGTTAAGGCTATGTATGTGGATCCTAAGGCCAGAATTCAGCTGATAGGAGGTAGTTCCGAAATGTTTTTTATTTCACGGGGGACACGACAGGGATGCCCCTGTTTACCAATCCTGTTTGCCCTGTATATTGATCTGCATGTACGGAGAGTACTAGGATGTGAGGATATTAAGCCAGTAGTGTGTAAGGGGTTTGAAACTAAGTTGCTGGCCTACGCTGATGATCTAGGCATACCTACTATAGAACCAGATACGGCTTTGATATCTCTCACAGGGATAGCCACAGAATTTGGACGTTGCTCGGGGTACCTCCTGAATGAAAGCAAGACCCAGATAATATGTACCAACAATATTACAAGGCATGATGCAAGATACTCAGATTCAGCTGTTTATTTAGGGGTTAGATTAAGCCCCGCAATGGATATAATTATCGAAGAGAATTTTACCCCGCTGGTAACATCAATTGCGGAAGTTAAAAAGAATAGACGCTCTACATCTGTCTGTAATAGGGAGAGCCAATGTGCTCAAGATGACCATGCTTCCTAAAATATTGTATCTCTTTCGCTCTATCGCGTATATGATTGGGGAGGGCGTGATAAAATCTATAGAGACGGTATTTATTAATTTTATCTGGCAGTATGGTCAAATTAGATGATCTATGAAATATTTGTCTCTGCCACAGGAAAAGCGAGGGTTGGCAATTCCCAATATTAGATTTTATCAATGGGCCTGTCTATTAAGTCAGATGGTGATATTATTTGACTCTGCCACAAATCCGTCTGATTCTCCCTTCGGTAATCTAAATCCTCCATCTATTTTCGAACTGCTCTTGGGCAGGGAAGCCTTTGGGCTCCTGCTGCGCAAGACTGATAGACGCTATTATAACAAAATGCGATTTAAGGTTCTAGACAGTGTCTGGGAAGTTTGGAAACTAGTACAGAGAAAAATGGCAATCCCAAAAATTAACTACTATACACATCTTTGGAACTCCAGTATTTTTCCGCAATATAGCAATGATAGGATGGGAAGATTGTGGGAGCAGCAAGGAGTCAGAAGAATAGGGGACATATTTGAAGGGGATAACCTGATGAGTTTCGCTAATATTCAAGGGAAATTTGAAGCCCCAGCTAATCAAGGCTTTAAATTTTTGCAAATTTATCAAACTCTGATGGGTATTAGACCACAGATTCCCCCAAGGGGCAGAAGCAATATGATTGAGTATCTACTAGGAGGGGGAACTAAAATTAAAATGATATATAGGTCATTAATATCAAGAATACAAGATGACTTGGATAAATTTGAGGCCTCCTGGATGACGAAACTAGGAGATCCGGATGTCGATTTAGACAAAGCATTGCAATTAGCTGGGAAACTGTTCCACTCCACGAATTTGAGACCCAACACTACAAAACCCTTTTTAATTTGTATTTTACACCAGCCAAACTATATGATTGGGGTAAAAGGGACGACAATAAATGTTCAAGTTGTCGGGAAGGGCCTGCTAACCTGGTGCATATGTTTCACCAATGTGATAAGTTAAGTGGAATTCATGGTGAGATTGAGAAGTTCTGGGAGGGGCTGCTAGGCGTTAAGATCAACCTATCCCCTACCCTAATGATAATAGGAATTGATTGTAATCTGGGTCTTAACAAGGAGGAGGAAGCCTTTGTTTTTATATGTGTGGCGATTCTCCGGATATTGCTAGCGCAGGGTGGAAAGATACTATAGCGCCCTCCTTCCAGATGTGGTTGGCTAGACTCTTGGGGATTCATAACATAGTATCCTCCTTATATACCCGGAGAGGCAGGAAGATGAGGGAGCTGGGGCTGAACATCTGGGCCCCCATTAGGGGCTGGAGGGATTCCCGCTTATAAACTGGCTCAAGGCTAAATATTTTCGACCTTAATGAACTCAAGAGGGTAGTAGCTTTTAGGGGGTCTGAATGTTATGGGGTATTTATTGTCTGCCCCCCTAATATGACACTTATGTAGTAATACTGTGTATATATATGAACTACCTTTTAACCTTTGTATAGAAAGCCAGATTCTATCATGTATTTTGTATGTTTCTACATTTTCTAAATCTGTGTATATTGAGTTTTTAACAGATCGAACTACAAAATGTATGGATTGTTGATAGTACCAGGTATTTAATAAAAACATTTTTTTTTAAAACAAATGGGAGAGGAAGCCTCATACACGTTGAGAGTGCAGAAGGAGGCCATGGCTGCTCATCCATGCACCCAGATACCATCTCTCTTCTTCTGCATCAGGGTCTTTTTGAGGTGCATCATGGCTGCATCAGGTAATCTTCATCACCACTTGGCACAGCGTTGTTGACTCTGTGGTCCTCATTTCTTGCAACCACAATTATGAGTGCGGGACAGGGCCCACAAGGATGCACCACCCATCCTCCAATCAAGGGGCTTTGGTGGACTACTATCTTCTGCACTGATGGCCTTTCTTTTTAGCTTCCTCCTGTAGAATTGACCCTGCCTGGCTCACCAGTCATCACAAATCGTCTCATTGATCCTTTAGTCAATACAATAGTTTTCCATACAACCCATCTATCTTCCTCCAAGACTGATGGCAGCCTTCTACTCTCCACTTTGTGCCATCTCAAAGGAAATGCAGGTGCCATTCAACTAGTACTGCTGTGTGGGCCGAACTTGTAGCCAGGCCACCACTTTCCCCAATGGGTTTCTATACTCCTGCGCCAACACAAATGGGTACATTAGACTTTCAAGCACTGCTTTCACTGGCCATCCCCCACCAGCTATGACAGTCAGATGCCAGGGTGTAGGCAATCACCCCACTTCATTACAGTTCACCATCGATTGTCCTTACTCCAGGACAGAAACAAAGAAGATGAACTGCCAGCCACTAACAGCATGACCCCATCACCAAACTTGCAATCCACCATCTTCTGCAGCTGCAGAGGAGGTCACATCTAAAAATGTATCAGTCCACTCTGTGGCCTACTCTGAAATACTTGCCTTCAGCCATCACAGAAATAATGTGATCCATGTATTTCTGTGCCTCCAGTATGGATGCCACTTCGGTGCTATCATTTTGGCAGATGTTGATGCAACTGGTTCAAAATAACACCATAACTCTGAAGGGAACGCAAATATAAAACCAAACAAACATGTAGTTTGTCAAGAGACTTTGCTTAGAAGGTTGGTGGTGGGAGAGTGTTCCTTAGGCTGCATATCCAGGGATAACCCTACATTCATGGGCCTTAGGCATGAGCCTGATGTCCATGCATATGAGTTCTGTGCCATGGTGTCAATGGTACTATCTGGGATTTTTTATCCAAGGTAATTGGAACATAGTGGACACCTGCAACGCTTGTCTGGTGAACTCGCTGCCGCCTCCTCTCATGTGCTTGGTTCAGCATCCCCATTATCCTCATCCCATTACCTTGCTCTCAAAGACCTCTAGATCTGCATTGATGTTTGTTAGATTTATTTTGGTGAGGTTCCGTGACAATTGTAAGTGGTGTTTTCGACTCGCACGAATATGGTCGAGTCTGGTATCTATGAACCGCAAATGACGAGTTTGGTAAGTGTGCGCAGTTTCGCTGTGCTAACTTAAACCGTTCGTTTGTTATGTGGGTTTTTCATCTGTACCCACGGGTTCCATCTTAGATACGGCATCCATTTTGTCTCTTGCCCTCAAGTAGCCAGCGAACGGATGCTGTCCGCTTCGTGACCCTGGGACTCTCAAGATATTTGCGGAAGACACATGTTCTTTATAAGTGTCTTTATGACGAGGGGGATGATACTGTAAGGCAGATGGCGCCGCTCGAGGCTCATCTTGCCGCACGGACTTATTGTCTCAGCCGTGCATCTCATTAGGCACGTCCCTTTGATGCCTGTATCTCATGTTTCCCGATACCTCCCCTTTTACACCCTTTCCGATTTCCCCACTGTCTCCGTCTTCCTCTGCACCTGTCTTTGTTCCTATTTCGATCTGTTTTACTGCCGATTGGAATGCACTAATGTTGGGAAGACGGGTTTTTACAGTTGGGAACCGCCAAATGTTTCCGCACTTATGTTCCGGACGTTGTGTGTATCAAAGTGACCAAAGCGACCCCTCTGGGGGATAATTATGGGAACCGGGTTGTAAACCTTTGTGTGTCATGTTGTCCTATGGGTAAATTCTGTATAAAAGGAGCGATCCACAGAACCAATTTGAAGCAGTCTCCCCAAGTTGCACGTGTTGTACTTGTCGTGACTTCTGTGTTCCCTGCAGTAAATAAACCTTGAATCTTTGACGCCGAAGGAAGTGTCCCGTGTCTCTGTCATTCGTAAGCCGGAACAGGTAACCCACGAAGGTTTCAGGTGTTGTCCCCTGGCACCGCTGGGTCTTAAAGAACCCAGTCCTTCAGTTGGCGCCCAACGTGGGGCTGCATCAGTGGTACCGGTCCAAGCCCGACGATCGTGAGGAACTTCGTGTGAAATCTCCGAGGGAAAGTGCACTCCGCTTCATCGATCCTGTTGTCGAAACAAGTGGCCCGAAGACTTTTCCCGCGAAGATTCCCGCCTCCTGACGGCTGCGACGGACTGCTGCCCTGACTGTAGACCTGTTTTGGCGCCTGGCGTAGACCTTGGTATAGCGAGACGATTGACGGGCCTTCCTGGTGACGCCATCGATCTTTGAGTTAAGTATTTGTGGGTCGCTCCCAGAGTCCTTAGTTGTTGACACTTTAGCGGGTGTTTTTGTTGTTAACGCTGTGTGAGTGTTTTTGTCGGTGACACTTTGCTAGCGTACTTTGTTGTGTTATTTGACGACTGCAGCCGCCAAAAACCGAGGGTTTTGTCCTTTGCTGGGACTTGGTAAATCCCGTAACCCTTGAAGTTTGTGAAACTCGGCTAGTGTGCAAGATGCCCGGTCGCAGTACTTTGTTTAGTTGTTTCAGACCTTGTGGTACGGATTCCCGACTGGAGGACTCGTGTCCGATACCTCCGGTTGGAACCCCGACTTATGAACTGTACAGTAAACATGGGCTAGGCCCGATTACTTTTAATGAATACTGGATCAAATACACAAAGAAAGATGGTGACCTTCGTTGGCCACCACATGGTAGCTTCGAGGCCCCGATCTTAGATAATCTAGAGGTTAAATTGTTTGCGAAAAAGTCAAGGCCGGCCATGTTTGATGCCTTTCGGTTGTGGCGCAAAGAAGCCCGACAGAAAGAAATCAGACAGACTAAGCGAAATCAGAGAGATAGTGCTGGTACCATTGTAAAGAAAGCAGAGCAGTTTCAGCATGATAAGGAGATTAGGGAAAAGGAAGTGTTTGACAGATTACAGCGTATGACTATAGATAAATGCTATCCTGCTTTGCCTACGGAGTCGGAAAAGAAGGATGAGTCAGTTGAGGATCCCTTAATGTCCTATCTTATGAAGTCGCCACCTCCGTACGTACAGGGTACCACAGCCCCTGTGATTCCCCCTGTACCTGTTCCTGCACCTATTCTTCCTCCGCCTGTTCCTCAACCTGCACCCGTTTTTCCGACTGTTCCTGCTTCTTTGTCTGTTGCTATCCCTACTGCTCCTCCGCTTCCACATACTCCTGCTCACGCTACTGCTCCTGCTCTGTTAACTCCTGCTGTTGCTTCTGTTTCTACTCCTTCACTTGTTAGTCCTGTGTCCTATACTTCTCCCTCTACTCGTAGTCGTAATTCTCCTCTTGCGGCTAGCTTCTTTCATTCGCTCGGACCTGTTCTTGGGTCCGCTGGTTCAGATGGTCCTCAGAGACGTAGCCAGCTTCCAGGTAATAGGGAACGTGCTTCGCTATATAATATGGCGATGGGTTGGATGACGCACCCCCTTAGAAATCCACCCCGTATTGTACTCAACACGTTTTGTCAGTTCAATATACCAACCCAGAGATTTGTATTCGAGGAAATGTGCAAGGTCCTTCGTGATCAGATATCGGCCGACGCACCTGACGAGGTGCTGACCGCGTTGTCTGATTTACAGCTTCAGTTTTCGGCTGGACTGATAGTGGATACCAACGTTCGACGAGCCGTTGAACGGTTGCTATCTTTTCGTCCCACTCCTATACCTCAAGCCTTGTTTGTTGAGGATATTGAAAGACAGCCAGACGAGTCTGGTCAATTTCCTATGCGAGAAGTTCCACCGGTTTGGATACCAGCTGATCCTAATGCTCAACCCCCGGTATTGGCGCATTTCCAGAGAGTATGGATACATCTCCCATGGAAACGCTCGGAAGTATTGCAGGTGAAGCAATCTTTGCCTGACCCACGCAAGAATCCTACAGGGTATTACAAAGAATTATCGCAGCTCGTAGATGCTACGGTAATGAATCTTGCCGATATCGATATGTTGTTCGGCAATGTCGTACCGCAACCGGTATGGGCTAAGATTCGTCATGAAAACCATCCGAATGAATTAGGTGGTGCTTGGGCTGCCATTGTAGCGGCAGATGCCGGACAAACGGCTGCTGCTAAACCCGACCAGCTGATTGTTGACCTTCCTCAAAGAATTATAACATTAATGAAAACTCTTATGCCAGCTATGAGGGTGAACTGGGACAAATTGTCAGCTTGTAAGCAAAAGAAGGACGAGAGTGTTTCCGACTTCTTTACGAGGTTTGAGGAGTCATTCATTGATCATAGTGGTCAGGATATGGGCACTGAGGGTGGTCAAAGGTTGTTCGTAGATAAATTCGTTTCGAACTTATTGCCCGATTTGAGCAATAAATTGAAGAATTCAGAAAGTGCATGGGCCGTTTCTACTTCAGCTCAGATATTGGCCACGGCACAATATTATGAGAACAGAGAGAAAGAAGAGAACGACCGTGTTGATAAAAAGACGAAAGAGCTTAAAACTAAAGTGTTGCTTCAGCAAGCGTATCCTCCACGTTCTAATCAGACTACTTCGCAACAAAATCGATCGCAGCCGCAATCGAACCGATCACAATCTCGCAATGACTCTTCTTCCCAAAGATCCTCGTTAGGGTACAATCAATGTGCTTATTGTAGACAGGAGGGACATATCAAATTTAATTGTCCTGTTCTAAACGAACGTAATAGTGGTAATTCATGTAGAGGAGGTCGTGGTGGTTCGCAGCAGGCTCCACGTGGCAGAGGTCGTGGTGCTCAGAATGATCGCTCAGATAACTCATCCAACTCCGATAATTGTTTTGATCAACGTGGATCGTCGCAAGGACGATCTGCGCAATACAATGTAGACGATTATTACGTCGATCAGGGAACTGACGACAGTAATTACTAGGACAGCCAAAGACAAGGAGAGGGAGTGGTATCAGTTCCGGTTGATCAGAGAGGGCCTTACGTCGCAGTTGCTACATCGGGCGTCGTTGAGCCTTTTCTGTTGGACACTGGTGCAGCGAAAAGTTCCATAAAGCATTCGAAACTCCCTGGCGCACCTTTGTCTGGCTTAACAAATGTTTCCGTTGGATTCTCTGGCGCCCCCGTTAGCAATCCAGTTTCGCGCCCTTTGCCCCTTAAAATTGGGCCTCGTGAGCTCGAAGCTCCGTTGATTTTAACCACGGGTTGCGGTGAAAATTTTTTGGGCCTGGATTTGCTTAAACGTTTGTATGCGACTTTGTATTGTTCTCCTGCGGGTGTAAAGCTTACGTTGGGAGAGAGGGTTGTCTCTCCTATGTACTTGTCTCTCGATAAGCTTCCACCGGAATTGAGTTCTCTTCCTGCGTCTTTGTGGGCAACAGGTCCCAATGATGTGGGCCTGCTTGATATCTCACAATATGTTGTTCAGTTGAAATCTAATGTGCGGTTGCCACGTATTCCCCAGTATCGTATTTCTCTTGATGGTGAACGAGCGCTGTTAGCGATCATCTATGATTTGATCGAGAAAGACGTTATTGAGGAAACACGGGGAAACGTGTGCAACAGCCCTGTACTGCCCATTCTAAAACGTACTGATCCTTCGAAACCACCTGTTTATCGTTTTGTTATCGATTTACGGGAGGTGAATAAAATTGTGATTCCTCAGTTCCCTGTTGTGCCTGACATCACGGCGCTACTGACTCTGATTCCAGCTTCTGCATCGTGGTTTTCGGTGATTGACTTGAAGAATGCGTTCTTCAGCATCCCGATTGCAGAAGAGAGTAGAGACCTTCTCGGTTTCTCTCTTGGTGGTCGCAGCTTCCGGTTTAAACGCGCTCCTCAGGGCTACTGTGAAAGTCCATCGATTTACAGTCAAGCCTTGAAGGGTCAACTGGATGCGTTTACGCTGCCGGTTGGTGCGGCCTTAATCCAATACGTCGATGACCTATTGGTAGCTGCCGATACTCAGGACATTTGCAAAATTGCTACAGTATCGCTGCTGCGACATCTCTGTGAGTTAAATCACAAGGTGTCGCCTTCTAAACTCCAATATTGTTGTCAAGAAGTAACCTATTTAGGTCACTTATTGTCGAAGGAGGGAAGGAGGTTGACCCCAGAGAGAATTGCGGCGATTGCGCGAATGGCTGTGCCAACAACCCAAAGAGATGTGCGTGCCTTTTTAGGTATTACGTCGTACTGCAGGCAATGGATTCCTAATTTTTCATTACTAGCGAAACCATTAGTGGCTCTTACGTGCAAGGATGTTTCGACTCCTTTACCATGGACGGAAGAATGTCAGAAAAGTTTTTCTGAATTACGTGATTCATTGTGTTCGGCTCCTGTGTTAGGTACTCCTGACTATAGCAAGCCGTTCACATTATATGTTCACGAGAGGGAAGGTTGTGCGTTGAGTGTTTTAACGCAACCTTTTGGTGGTAAGCAACGTCCATGTGCATATTTTTCCTCGACTTTGGACCCGGTAGCTAGAGCATTGCCGAGTTGTTTGCGAGCGACGGCGGCAGCCGCGGTCTCCATCCGACAATCAGCAGGGTTGGTCATGGATAATATGCTTACGGTGATGGTTCCGCATGCAGTCGATACTCTTTTAAATCGTACGAAAACTCAGCACTTGACGAGTGCGAGGTTGTCTGGGTACGAGTTGACGCTGTTGGCAAGCCACATTCGAATAAAACGTTGTAATGTTCTGAACCCGGCAACTTTGTTACCAATTAGCTCAGAGTCAGATGAAATAACAGAACACGATTGTTATTTGAGGACAGAGGAGGAAACAAAAGGTCGAGTGGACCTTAAAAACACCCCATTGGAAGACCCAGACGGTACACTGTATGTGGATGGTTCATGTTTCAAGTTGCCGAATGGCGATGTGACTACTGCATATGCTGTTGTAACGTTGAATACTGTTGTTGAGACTGCGAGATTAAATCAGAATTCTGCCCAAGCTGCAGAGCTGATCGCTCTTACTAGAGCGTGTGTGTTAGCAAAAGGGAAACGTGTGAATGTGTTTACCGATAGCCAATATGCCTTTGGCGTCGCACATAGTTTTGGACGGTTGTGGAGAGAGAGAGGTTTTCTAACATCGCATGGTACGAAGATTCAGCATGGCCAGCTTGTGAATGATCTTTTGGATGCGCTTACGTTGTCTAAGCAAGTGGCAATTGTTAAATGTAGTGCGCATCGTAAGGTGACGGATGATGTTGGTCGTGGTAATGCTTTTGCGGATGAGACTGCTAAGGAGACTGCCTGGAACCTTAGCACACGAATGTATGTGACGAGTTCGGTTAGGTGGCCTACAGAATCGAGTATGTGTGAGGACACTATCGAGAGTGTGAAAGCAATTCAGAATGAGGCCACCGAGACTGAAAAGACGAAGTGGAAAGAAAGTACGGGAAAGTTGGATACGAATGGTTGTTGGATTGATTTGTCTGATCAGAAAAGATGGATGTTACCGGATGCGTATGTGCTGGCTGTTGTGACTATGGCGCATGGGGTAGCACATATTAGTGCGAAAGGTATTTGTAAATTACTGTCTCCTGTGTGGAAGAATGATGGTATTACGAAATGTGCTGAACGCTTGGTTAAGAATTGCATGGTGTGTATGTTGTACAATCCTGGTAAGGGAACCCCAACTCCTCCTGGCAGTTTTGCTCCCCCTTCATGTCCCTTTGAAGTGATCCAATTGGACTTCATCCATATGGAGCGATGCAATAACCTGAAATACGTCTTAGTTGTGGTTTGCGCATTCTCCCGATGGATCGAGGCTTATCCTCTCAAAGACAACACTGCTTTGTCTACTGCGAAAATCCTACTGAAGGAATATTTTCCTCGGTATGGAATGCCTAGAGTCGTGTGGTCAGATAACGGAAGTGAGTTTGTGGGTAGTGTGATGAAGAGTGTGTGTAAGGGCCTTGGAATTAATCAGAAATTCCATAGCGCCAATCATCCCCAGTCAGCTGGTTTGGTTGAAGGGTATAACAGCACCCTTAAACTAAAACTAGCAAAGATTCAGGCTACGACTGGTCTCTCGTGGCCTGACGCTTTACCCTTAGCATTACTGTCAACAAGGGCAACTGTACACTCCCGAGTAGGGCTCAGTCCCTATGAAATAGTGTTCGGTCGTCCTGCTAATGTTTGGGGGGTCCCTAGACCGGGTATTTTCTGTGATCTTGAGTATCCAATGTTGATCGATTATCTTCATGACTTGACTGCTAAACTGAGGTTAATTCACCAACAGGTTCACGAAGCATTGCCGACGCAGACGGAGGGTCCAGGCCACCAGCTCCAGCCCGGAGATTGGGTGGTGACGCGCAACTTTTCGCGCAAGAACAACTTGGACCCGAGGTTCACTGGACCCTACCAGGTCCTCCTTGCCACGAGAACTGCAGTTCGTCTTGAGGGGCGGAAGAATTGGGTGCACGCCACCCACACGAAGAAAGTCCCTATCCCGTTGCCAGCAGACTCGTGGGTGAGGAAAGGCATTGCATCAACTGAAACCGAAGGATTGCCGGCGTTTGTACCTTTCAGTGACGCACAACCTGTCGGAGAATCCTCAGTGCAGCAGAAAGGCACTGTTGAACATTTGACAGCAAAAGACTCGAGACCAGAACATTCAGCTGATCAACAGGACGTTGTCCCTTCAACCGATCCTTTGTTTGACGAACAGACACGTCCTGGGAAAACCCGATACTTTTTGCGATCTAGCACCAGAGACTAATAAAAGATCCTGTTCTGTCCCCTGACAATTGCATTATCCCGTTTTCCACGATCAGTTTGAACACTCGTATTACTGTAATTATTTTGTATATATATTCATTGAGTTTCGTTCCTCATATTTTTGCTTCCACAGCTGAGAGACATTGTTTTCGCATATATATATATATTGTGAAATAAAGACCGTAGGGCCGCGCGCGTACTTCCTTCTGGTTAGTAGGTCTTGACACTAGGTTAAAGACCGTCGGTTCCTGGGAACTCCTAGGGATTGACTACTGCTACACAGAACGAAGTGCGTCAAGAAACGTTGCGGACGGTCATAGGGAATGGCATTTTCGAAGCTGACGGACTTGGAAGGAGCTCAAGAGCAAAGATTCAAGCTGCAGCAACTCAGTCGTACCAAATGTTTTAAATTCCAAATATTTGTATTGTTTTTTACTGTTTCTGCATTACTGGCGGGTGGGGTGTATTACACGATGTTTTACTTCTTACCTTCTGTTACACCCACTCCTACCCCTGACCCTAAACTTACCTCCACTGTATCTCCTCATTCTTTTCATATCTTACCTGAACACGAGCAGGCTAGACGTGCAGAATTCCGCAACAATTCCTATATTCAGCTCCTTCACCAGCATCAGTTAGTGGTTAACACTACTAATTGTTGGGTGTGTGGGTTGATGCCACATACTACGGATAGGGGAATTCCATATCTGGTGTTACCGTATAGTTCCCAAGGGTCTGCTCGAGCATTTCAAACAATGTTTCGAAGCGCACTGGGTTTCCACCCCATTCGAGAACCACGTTCCCCCTACTCTGGTCCTACCTCGTACCAAAAACCTTTGTCTATAGCAATAGAGGATTTAGATAGCGATATCTATGATCCCTCGCTTATTCCTGAAGAAGAGGTACAAGCCTATAGGGTCCTAAGTAGAGGCGAATATAGTGTGTTCACTAGTGAAAAACAGCTTAAAAGCTCGCCTCCGATATGGGTCGTACCCCACATTGGTAATTTTTGTCTAATAGGTCGTGGCCGAAGATCGAAAGCCCGACTTGGAGAGAGTGCTTGCACTGAAAATTACATTCTGCCGATGGTCTCGTCCCCTGTGTTTTTGGCTGCCAAGGGTACATACTTTATCTGTCATGATCGTGCGTATGCATGGTTGCCCTCTGACTTCATGGGCTCATGTTTTATCGCAAACTTGTTGCCTCCGACGTTTACTGTAGATGCAGATTATCACAAGACTAGAGTTGTGAGAGGCGTAATTAGCGAAGAGGATACTGCCGGTCAAGAGGCAGGAGACTTTTTCAAGGGTTTCCTCCCGTTTTGGGGACCTATGGTTAATAGTAGGAACCTGAGACAGTTGACTCGAGTGGTAGAATCGACAGCTAATATTACTGCCAGTGCCCTTGGTAATATCACCACTGAACTTCAGGCGGATAGGCTTATGACGTTACAAAACCGTATGGTTTTAGATGTCATCTTAGCAGATCGAGGTGGGGTATGTAAGGTGATCCATTCGAGCTGCTGCATTTTCATTCCAGATAACGCTCCAACTGTCTATCAAGCCATCTCGAAGTTGCATAAGATCTCCGAATCCATACACGTGGATGTAGGGGATTGGACGCTACTTGGGTGGTTTTGGGGCCTGATGTCGACTTGGGGTTGGAAGATTCTGACGATCATCGGAGTCGTTGTGGCGTTCCTGTTCACGTGTTGCCTTTGTGTGCAGTGCGGTCCTGCCTTATGTGGCCTCTGTGCTACAACGTGTATGAGACAGCCACCTGTTGCCAAGGGGACTCGGTTGGACAGAGCTATGCTACAACGACATCTCGATGGTCTGATGAATATCGAATATGATTCTGACTAGTGCTTGCCTACATGAGGGCAAAAGGAGCGTCTGAGGTTCCGTGACAATTGTAAGTGGTGTTTTCGACTCGCACGAATATGGTCGAGTCTGGTATCTATGAACCGCAAATGACGAGTTTGGTAAGTGTGCGCAGTTTCGCTGTGCTAACTTAAACCGTTCGTTTGTTATGTGGGTTTTTCATCTGTACCCACGGGTTCCATCTTAGATACGGCATCCATTTTGTCTCTTGCCCTCAAGTAGCCAGCGAACGGATGCTGTCCGCTTCGTGACCCTGGGACTCTCAAGATATTTGCGGAAGACACATGTTCTTTATAAGTGTCTTTATGACGAGGGGGATGATACTGTAAGGCAGATGGCGCCGCTCGAGGCTCATCTTGCCGCACGGACTTATTGTCTCAGCCGTGCATCTCATTAGGCACGTCCCTTTGATGCCTGTATCTCATGTTTCCCGATACCTCCCCTTTTACACCCTTTCCGATTTCCCCACTGTCTCCGTCTTCCTCTGCACCTGTCTTTGTTCCTATTTCGATCTGTTTTACTGCCGATTGGAATGCACTAATGTTGGGAAGACGGGTTTTTACAGTTGGGAACCGCCAAATGTTTCCGCACTTATGTTCCGGACGTTGTGTGTATCAAAGTGACCAAAGCGACCCCTCTGGGGGATAATTATGGGAACCGGGTTGTAAACCTTTGTGTGTCATGTTGTCCTATGGGTAAATTCTGTATAAAAGGAGCGATCCACAGAACCAATTTGAAGCAGTCTCCCCAAGTTGCACGTGTTGTACTTGTCGTGACTTCTGTGTTCCCTGCAGTAAATAAACCTTGAATCTTTGACGCCGAAGGAAGTGTCCCGTGTCTCTGTCATTCGTACGCCGGAACAGGTAACCCACGAAGGTTTCAGGTGTTGTCCCCTGGCACCGCTGGGTCTTAAAGAACCCAGTCCTTCATTGGCTTTTGCAGTACCCCCTTCTGGATGCTGCCCTTTTTCTTTGGACAGTGAGGATCTGGCTCTCACTCTCTTTCTGTTCCCTTTAGTTTCTCTTTCTCCCTCGCTCCTCTTTCTCCCCCACACTGTCTCCTTGTTTCTCTGTCTATCACTCTGGTTTCATTTTCTTCCTAACTGATTCTCCCTCTCAAGTTTATTTGTCTTTTCCTTTCTCTTACCTTCTGGTTTCACTTTCTCTTACCCTCTAGTTTTGTTTTTTCTCTCCTCGTTTTCTTTCACGTTCTTTTGCTGTCGTTCTTCCTTCTGCCTCTTTCACTTCTCTTTCTGTCCCTCTCATTTCCCTATTTTCTTTCTCTCTCTTGGTTTAGTTTCTGTCCCTCACATTTTTTGTTCACTCTTGTTTGTCCATTACTCTGCCATTTTTATTTATCTTGAACTCTGGTTCCTGCTTTTTCTATCATTGTTTGTCAGGTGCCCCACAAGACTTACCTTTGCTTCTGACGCAATTCCGCAGAGACGACAAGAGCACCCGTCCCTGTACCCACCTGACCCTCGTGGAAGGTAAGACCCAGTAGGGATGAGATGGACGCAGGGAAGGGAGCTAGGGTGTAGAGGCTAAATGATAGCTTGGAGCTGGCGGGGCGTCCCGGTGTCAACTGGAAACCAATAAAGAGCCAGATCAGAGAAGGAGCCAGATCAGAAAAGAACCACCCCACAAAGGCACACACAGACCTAGTATCCCTCTAAGAACTCACCAATGCTTCCGGGAATAGAGGTCCCCAGACAGGCTCAGCTCCGGATAAGGATAGCCAGGGTGAGGCGCTCCTGCGCGTTTCACCCAAGCCCAAACCAAAAGAAGCGCTCCTGCGCAGGTGCAAATGAACTAAGTCAAAACTGGTAAGCAAAGCGCTCCTGCGCGTGTAGCAGGGAATAGAGCTTAGTCATTCAACCTGTGGTATCCCTAATTAGTAACACAAGCTATATACAGTGCTCCTGTTAGCAGAGCTGTTTCCAAAGCAGCGCTCCTGCGCAGTGGGAAACCGAAGTTTTAAAGAAACAAAACCAAAACAAGCACTCCTGTGCAAAGGTCCATTAGCCCCCTTCAAGGCGCTCCTGTGCGGCAAGGGTTAATAAAAACAAAAACAGGTACGTCCCTGGATAACCCAGGAGGAAAAACAAGCAAGCGCTCCTGAGCCGCGCAGACGTGACAGCAGAACAGCGCTCCAGCGCGGCGTGACTCTGTAAGTAACAGACGAGTCTCAGCAAGCGCTCCTGCGTGTGTAGCAGATGTGACAGCAGAACAGCGCTCCAGCGCGGCTTGACTCTGCAGGTAACTTGGCAAGTCTCAGCAACGGCAAACGAAGTCCGCCTCACAGGAGCATCCAGGAAGGAATTCGAAGCGCAGAGCCGGCGGGAAACGCGATGTTTATGCGATTCCCCCGGAAGTGCTTCTGTGCTTCCAGGTTGCTGCCCGGGACTAGACCGGGACTCAACATCCACCCGGAAGTCAGTATTCCGGCCTTCTGTGTGTGTATTTGCGGGGATGGCCGGAAGCGGCCATCGCCGCGAACCGTGACAGTTTACCTTTCTCTCTAATTCTACTTCCTCTATATTTATATTCATTCTCTTTCAGTAACTGCCCGTCACTCCTCTTCACTCATTTCTTGTTCTCTCTAACTTGTTTCTCTTCTTTCATCACCTGGCATCTAAACGCTTCCTCGTCCCTATATCCTCCTATTTTTCTTTCTCTCATTTCTCTGTCTTAGTTTACACTCCCTGTCCTCTCTTTCTTTTTTTCTCTACCCTATGGTTCCCACTTTCTCCTTTTTCAGGCTTTGCCATGGACTGTTATATATTGTGCTGCATGGCTAAATACTTATAAGGCACCAAAAGCAAGGGACTGGCTCCATAACTTTGCACAGACAAACACAATTTTGCTCTAACATTTGACGGATTGGTGCAATAAATGTGTTAATGCACATCTTGATATTTTTTGCATCGTTTGATGAGTGTAAACTGCTATACAAATTGCCATTCTGATGCAATCTATACTGAATCGAATACATTCATTCATATATGATCATGTCAAGTCAATGCTAGAGTTGTCAATTTGAATGCAAGCTGCCTCTTTATAAAGTATTCTGATGCCTTTGGGCCAAGTCACTGAGGTCTATTATCCATATGCATTTAGCCTTATGAAGGTGAGGAGCAGATTTGCCTTTTAGGGTGGAAATGTGGCAGGGACACTATTAAAATGATCTGAGTTGTCAGAGATTGGATTTCATTTTCCCCTTGGAAAAAGGGAAAAAGAGTTTGCAAGTGCAAATACACATTTTATAGCTATTTAGACATGTGTAGCTGTTCCCCACTCACTTTACATGCTTGTAAATGCCTGCAAATGTGAGTGCACTTGCAAAGCTATAATTATTAGAGCACGTTAGATCTCTTTTAGTGAACTCAGCATCAGCCAAGCCCCATCTCAGGATCAGCACAGCACCACTTCTGCATCAGTGCACCACCACCAGTGCAGCCCCACCTCAGTATCAGCACAGCCCCACCTCAGCAGCAACTTAGCACCAATGCAACATCACTTCGGCATCAGTGCAGCATCACTGCAGCATCAGCACAGCATCACTTCAGCATAGCACCAACTTAGCATCACTCAGCACCACCTGAGTACCAGCTCAGCATCACCTGAGCACCAGCTCCGCACCACCACCTCAGCATGACTCAACACCAGCACAGTATGACTCAGATGGGGGTGGGGTCGCACACTACTCACACACCGGCGGTGTCGCCCCTAAGGACTCTGGTCAATGTAGTAACGTGTTCGCGATACATCATCTTTCGATCTTCCGCTATCTTCGCTGTCTTCGCCATCCCTGGACACGTGTTTCGGGGTATCACCCCTCGTCAGCAGGGATAGGCCGTGTACTGGGGTTGCCGATGGCTGCCAATATCTGCCAGGTATAGTACCACTCAGGCGCGTAGGTGCGGGATCCCAGGCTCATCAGCCCGCTGCTCAAGGGAGCTTTAAAGTTACAGATGGGGGTGAGGTCGCACACTACTCACACACCGGCGGTGTCGCCCCTAAGGACTCTGGTCAATGTAGTAACGTGTTCGCGATGCATCATCTTTCGATCTTCCGCTATCTTCGCTGTCTTCGCCATCCCTGGACACGTGTTTCGGGGTATCACCCCTCATCAGCAGGGATAGGCCGTGTACTGGGTTGCTGATGGCTGCCAATATCTGCCAGGTATAGTACCACTGAGGTGCGTAGGTGCGGGATCCCAGGCTCGTCAGCCCGCTGCTCAAGGGAGCTTTAAAGTTACAGATAGGGGCACCAGCTGAGCACCAGAGAAGCCCAACCCCAGCATGAGTGCAGCATCACCTCAGCACCAGTGCAATATGAGCTCAGCACCACTTGACCACCACCAAAGCTTCAACTCAGCACCACCTCAGTTTCACTCAGCACCACCTGAGCAACACCTCCACACAATCACACCACCAGCTCAGCGCCACCTCAGTATCACTCAGCACCACCTCAGCATCGGTACAGCATCAGCGCAGCATGAACACAGCATCAGCACAACACCATCTCAGCATCAGAGCAGCACCACCTCAGCACCACCTCAGAGCCACCACAGCACCACCTCAGCATCAGCACAGCACCATCTAAGCATAACCACAGCACCAGCTTCTCATCAGTGCACCACCACCACCAGTGCAGCACCAACTACCCATCAGCTCAGCACCAGAGCAGCTCCACCTCAGTATCAGTGCAGCACCACCTCAACATCAATACAGGACTAGCTCAGCACCAGTGCAACCCCACCTCAGCAGCAATTCAGCACCAGCACAGCACCACTTCAGCATCAGAGTAGCACCACCTCATCACTTCACCAACGCAGCATCACTCAGCACCACCTGAGCACCAGCTCAGCACCACCTGAGTGCCAGCATCCCTCAGCACCACCTCTGTATCACTCAGCATCATCTGAACAGCATCACCTCAGTATCAGCACAGCACCACCTCCTCATCAGTGCACCACCACTAGTGCAGCACCAACTCAGCATCACCACACACCACTTCAGCACCATCACAGAACCACCTCAACATCAGTATAGCACCATCTCAGCATCAGCACAGCGCCACCTTCGCATCAATGCACCACTACCAGCACAGCCCCACATCAGCACCAGTGCAGCCCCAGTTCAGCATCAGTGCAGCAGCACCTCTGTATCAGTGCAGAATCACCTCAGCACAGCACAAACTCAGTATCACTCAGCACCACCTGAGGACCGGGGCAGCACCAGCACCTCAGCATAACTCAGCACCACCACAGCATGACTAAGCACCACCTAAGCATCACTCAGGACCACCTAATCATCGCTTTGCACCACCTCAGCCTCTGTACAGCACCACTGCAACAGCATCACTCAGCACCAGCACAGCCTCACTCGGCACCATTTTAGCATCATTCAGCATCGCCTCTGCATCAGGGGAGCACCACCTCAGCACAGCATCAATGCAGCATCACTCAGCACCATCTCTGCCTCAGCACAGCACCATCTCATCCTCATTACAGCACCACCATCTCATAAGTGCACCACCGCCAGTGCAGCACCAATTAACCATCAGCACGATGTCAGAACCAGAGCAGCACCACCTAAGCATCACTCAGCACCAACTAATCATCACTTCGCACCTTCTCAGCATCAGCACAGCACCACCTCCACATCAGAGCACCCCACCCACTGCATCACAAACTCAGTACCAGCACAGCATCACCTTAGCACCAGCGCAGCACCACCTCCACATCAGCACAGCACAATCTCATCATTGGCAGATCACCACCTCCTCATCAGTGCACCACCATCAGTGCAGCCCCAACTCAGCACCAGCATAGCCCCACCTCTGCACCAATGCAACACCACTTCAAGCATCACTGCAGTACCCGCTCAGCATCAATGCAGCATGACCTCAGCAGAGAATCAACTCAGCATCACTCAGCACCAGCTGTGCACCAGCGCAGCACCCCCTGAGCACCTGCACAGTGCAATCACCCTAGCATGACTAAGCACCACCACAGCATCACTCAGCACCAGCACAGCATCACTCAGCACCACTTCAGCATCATTCAGCATTGCCTCCGCATCAGGGCAGCACTACCTCAGCACAGCACCAACTCAGCATCACTTAGCACCACCTGAGCACCAGTGCAGCACAACCACCTCAGCATGACTCAGCACCACCTCAGCCTCACTCAGCACCATCTCAGCTTCACTCAGTACGACCCCAGCATCAGCACAGCACCACCTGAGCACCAACTCAGAAACCACCTCACCATCATCACAGCACCATCTCAGCATCAGCACAGCACAAGCACTGCATAATTGCACCACCGCCAGTACAGCACCAACTCAGCATCAGCACAGCACCAGGGTGGGCGTAGCCACGTAGCGGCCGCCCGCGCATGCGCATTGGGATCGAAGGCGGCGGCGCAAACGAGAAGAGGGAGCCCCGGGACGCAGCGGACAAGGTGAGTGCCTTTCATTTACTTTTCTTTTATTAATTACAAAAATTAGGTTTGTAGGGGAGGGCGGGTGGCAGGCAACTTTGCACCGACCCGGAGTGGGCGTAGTGTTGCCTACTACGCCGACTTTATAAAGGGTGAAGTAGGCAACACTACGCCCACTCCGTTGGCGTAGTGAAGTTCTTCGCCCAGGGTTACTCAATACCAGCGCAGCACCATCTCAGCATCAGCACAGCACCAACTCCACATCAGTACACCAACACTAGCACAGCCCCACCAGAGCACCAGTGCAACCCCACTTCAGCAGTGATTCAATGCCACATTAGCATCAGTGCAGCAACACTTCAGCATGAGAGCAGCATCACCACAGCACCAAATCACCATCTCTCAGCACCACCTGAGCAGGAGCTCACCACCACCTGAACACCTACACCACAGAATGATTTAGCACCACCTTAGCATGACTCAGCACCACCACAGCATCCCTGAGCACCTGTACAGCATCACTCAGAACCAAGTCAGTATCGCTCAACATCACCTGAGCACCACCAGAGTACCACCTCAGCATCAGCACAGCACCATCTCAGCATCAGCACTGCAGCGCCTCCTCATCAGTGTACCACCACCAGCACAGCCCCACCTCAGCACCAGTGCAGCCCCACCTCACCAGCAATTCAGCATCAATGCAGTATCATTTCACCATCAATGCAGCACAAAGTCAACATCAGAGCAGCTTCACCTCAACACAGTATCAACTCAGCATCGCTCAGCACCACCTGAGCAACAGCGCAGTGCCCCCTCCTAAGCATGACTCAGCACCACAGCATAACTCAGCACCAACTCCGCATCACTCAGCACCACTTCAGAATCACTTATCATCACCTCGCACTAACACACCACCACGTCAGCACCACCCCAGCATCACTCGGCACCACCGAGTATCATTCAGGACCATCTGAGCATCCCCCCCACACAAGCGCAACACCACCTCAGCACCATCGCTGCATCACTGAGCACCACCTCAGTCTGCCCTCAGAATCTAGCATCTGTTGATTTCCCCTAGTGTCCGCTCACTGCTTGTGTAGTAATTCAGGTACTATTTCCAAACCTCCACCCTCCTGTTGTCTATGCCCCTCACATAACAAAATAACCAAGAACAAGCATTAGAACAGGCAGGAAGAAGTTGCCTGCATTGCATGGCCCAAAAAATAGAAAACATTTTTATGTTAATTCTTTTTTTAATAGGGTTGTTCAGTTGTACATAATGTCTTCTTGGTTGTACATAAGGTCACGAAAATGCTTATGGCCCTTTTTATTATAACCTTTCAATATGCTGCACAACAGCCACGCTGCTCTACAACATAGCTTAAAGACATTGTCAAATCCAGTAGCTCTGGCAAAACACTTATAAGATCCCAAAGGCGAGACCTATTGGCTTTGCCAATGCTTTTTGTATTTTTGTGATTTGATTGTAAGAACTACATCTATACAGATCTCACCAGGTTTTCAGTAAACAACACATTACCTGTTTAAAAATGGGTCTGCTCATTAGTTGCTACGAATAAGCTTACAAACATTAAATCTTGTTCCTTGATTTATAATTTAGAATTCAGTTTAAGAAAGCTGAAATTGTGCTCAGCTCTTCTCTGATAATTTGCTATAAATTCTCTTTATGCGAGCAACTCTAAGAACTGAAGTCTCTTTCCACTGGATGTTTTATAGTTAAATGAGAACACAGTGATTTTGCTCTCAGAGGGTCATTATTTTCTTTTTTTTTTCTCTAATATCTTTTTTTTTATTGAGAATTTATACGGTATCAAAAAGAAAAACAAGTGGTTATACAATAATTAATAGTTATACAAGTCAATTCATGAAGAAACACAAGTCAAGTCATAAATACAATTCAATATAATTACATTTAGAGAGCATAGAGGAGGACCATAGGAGACATAAATATATAAATATAAAAATATGCATCATAAAAGTATAGCCATCAATATATATACACATAATCACCTAAGATTTTACCGAGGATCAATATATTATGTCAAGGCAAATCTGTAAATATCAAATCACCCGCAACCCAACCCAGTCTGATTAAAAAAAAAAACTCTACCCTCCCTCCATTCCTTCAGAGGGGCCCAAATTTTACAGCCAAGATCCCGCAGTTTCCTACCCTTGTGCAAATAAAGCATAGATTCTATATTATGGATAGCGAGGAGCCTGGCCAACCACATTGAAAAGGTCGGGCATTTGGGTCCTTCCAGGCAGCTGACAGCAGGATACGTAGGACGGCAACAGCCAGGAAGATAAATGCCTCAGTTTCTCCGCTACTAAAACCCAGCTTACTATCGATCCCAAGAATCATCACTGTCGGGGATAGACTGATCTTTGAGCCTAGCAACCCCTCTAGGAATTTCTCAATCTCGGTTTTAATTACAGTAAGCTTTTCGCAGGAGAAGAACATATGTAGCAGATCATCCGGGCCTTTCTGACATCTGGGGCAATTACTATCCGTCCTCATACCCCAATCATATAGCTTAGATGGAGTGTAGTATAGATTAAAGAGAATTTTAAAATGCTGTGCCTTCAAATTTGAGGACTGAAGCACCTGCCTATCCAGATATAGAGCTTTGTCATGATCTACATCTGGATCTTGCAATTTAGCTGCCCAGGCTGCCTCATGCTTCTCGAGATCATCTGGCAACTTTTCAATTAATACCTGGTATATAACCCGAATCCTATCCCCTCCCCTCAATAGATATTCAAGTATGGGACTACGAGCGCCAAGAGCAGCGCCAGAACCAGCAGCTTTAAGCGTTTGCGAAATCTGGAGATACTTGAAGCTTTGACCGGTAAGCAAACCGTACTTCTGCTGCATGGCATCAAGTGTCATAATATTGCCATTCAGTATTATGTCCCCCACTGTCTGGGTACCCTGCTGCTCCCATATTTTCCAAGCCCCGTCTGCACTCAGGTTCGGAAAGAGCCCTGATTTCCACAATGGCGCATGCGTGTTAATCCTAGGGATCTGTAATGATTTTTGCAATGTTTTCCACAAATCCCAAGCGCCAAGGGGAACCTTAAGCCGGGTTTTCTTGAAAATTCTGCGACCAGTTTTTCTCAGCAGTGGGCCTACGGCCTCCTTCCCCATTAAAAGTTCATATATTGATGGGGGGGGCATACAGATCAGAGGTCGGATCCAGGGTATATTTTTCTCTAGGTGTAGAATCAAATAAGATAGACATCTGAGTCAGTAAACAGGCCCAATGATAGAATCTTACATTTGGAACTCCTAAACCTCCATGTTCCTGGGGGAGAGTCATGTATTTAGCTGCCCTCCTTGTCTTGCCATATTGCCCCAGGAAGCTGTTTTGATAGACTCAATTTTTTTTATCACCCCCTCCTCAATTAGATAAGGAATGGATCTAAATAGGTAAAGAAGTTTGGGCAACATGGTCATTTTTAAAACATTTGTCCTACCTATAAGGGACAGATGCAGTGCATCCATACACTTCAAATCTATCTCAATTTTTTTGAGGAGTGGATTAAAATTATCTTGAACAATTGAGCCTGTTGCTGCATTAATAGTTACGCTGAGATAAGTTGCAGAGATGACATACCGTTGATCTATTTTGACTATATCCTTAGAGCATATTACCTGTGTTTTTGCCTCATTCAGGCGATACCCAGAGTGATATCCAAATTGCTTAGTGATTTCCACCAAAATTTGCATGGTCTCTGCAGGCTCTGATGTAATAACTGCCAGATTGTCGACATACGCTAATATTTTGCTCTCGAACCCGTTGGTTATTACCGGCTTAATACTGTGATTCCCCAGTATCTGCCTGACCAGCGGATCGATATATAATGCAAACAAAATAGGCGAGCAGGGACACCCCTGACGGGCACCTCTGCTTATCATGATCTTATCTGAGCTCTGACCCATCATCTGAATACGAGCCACCAGGTCGCAGTACATGGCCTTGATAGCTGTCAGGATTTTTGGGCCGAAGCCTCTCTCCACGAGGACATCCCACAGATACTGCCACCTAATGCGGTCAAACCTGTTTTCTGCGTCGAGGAGGATCATGGCAGCCCCCCTCCCCACCTCAGCATGGGCCTCAAACAACGAAATTGCTCTTCTAATGTGGTCCGTCGTACCACGACCAGGAATGAACCCATGCTGCCAGGGGGAGACGAGCCCACCAATGATCCTCCCCAGCCGCGTGGCCAAGATCTTCGCGTAGAGCTTGTTGTCAGATTTTATAAGAGAGATCGGCCTGTACGACCCAGGACTTTCTCTTGGCTTTCCCTTTTTATGGAAGACCACTATATTAGTGTCCTTCCATGTTTTGGGGATTTTGCCTGTACAGATGATTCCATTAAATAGGTCCAATAACATCGGAGCGGCTTCAACCGACAAACATTTATAGAGCTCCAGGGGAATGCTGTCAGGGCCAGCAGCTTTGCCGGCAGCCAGATTGAATAATGCTTCCCGTACCTCTTCGGCCGTTATATTACTCTCAAAATTTTCCATCTCGAGCGGTCCCAATTTGGGACCTAAGTCCGGGTAGCGACCATCCAGACATGCAACCCCTGCTTCTTCCTTATACAGGATTTGGTAAAATTTTGCAAACACCGATAGGATATCCTGAGGCTCGAAAAAGTCCTGTCCATCATCATGGATACTAGTTATTGCGTTTTTGACGCTATCTTGCCTAATTCTTAAAGCCAATGCCCTCCCAGCCTGCTCCCCTGTCTCATACATTTTCCTCCTATACGTCCAGTATTCTGTTGCCGCCTTTTCGGCCAGCTGTTTCTGCACTTCTGCTTTAATCAGACAGATACTGGTTCGACTCTCCCTACCTTCCTTCCCTTGTGTCAGATCAAGACAGTGCTGTTCTTCTGCCTTGACTAGGTCTGCTAGGAGCTTATTCTTCCCAGCCCGTTGTTTTTTCCTTGCCTGGGCAGTATAGCTAGTGACCTCCCCCGTTAATGCTGCCTTAAAAGAATCCCAAGCAGAGTTCCTTGAGGCACTGTATTGATTAGCATCGAAAAACTCACGAGCCCATTTCCGTAAATGTTCCACGAACGGAGCGTCAGCTAGAAGTTTCCGGTTGAATGTCCAGGCCCTACTTTTTCTGACCGGTCCTAGACCACTATATCTAATTACCAGTGGACTATGATCCGAGAGCACCTTGGAGAGCTTCATAATATTAACCTTACCAATTTCTACAGATGAGATTAAGAAATAGTCCAATTTACTATACTTATGGTGAGGGCATGAGAAATATGTGAACCCTGGATCGTCAGGATGTTTTGTCCCCCAATTGTCAATTAAGCCATGTGAATGCATCATTGAGAGAAGTGCCCTGGAGACTCTTGGCTTCCTACCCCTTTACGGTACTCTCTCAGTCAAATCAATTGAAATATTAAAATCACCGCACACCAGAATGGGTACAGGCCAGGTTGACAGTTCCCCCTCCAGTATTTCAAATACTGCTGGGGCATCCTGATTTGATCCGTAGATCCCACAAATTGTTAAGCCACACCCCAACTCCGCCAAAGCCCATCTACCCAAGGGATCCGATTTAACTCGTTTAGCCCCCCCAACATTGTTTTACCTAGAATTACCACCCCCTTATTGTTGAAGTCTGAGAGGAGCATGACAATACCTCAAGTCCACCAACCCTTAACAGCTGTCTTTTCACCCAAGGCAGATGCGTTTCCTGCATACACAGGATATCGATGGGTTCAGACTTGATAAACTCCGCCAATCTAGCTCTCTTTCTCCAGTCATTCAGCCCCCCTATGTTGACCGAGTATATACTAAGGCTCGACATCCTTATTTTTCAGCCGTCTCCTGATTCTTATTGCCAGAAATTGAAGAAGGACAATTTTCATACCAAATACATTATGCCTCGCGAACCCAGACTTTATACCGCATATTCTCAATTTTTTTTTAATGCTTTTACCCCCTCCCCCCACCACTCGTGACCCCTAGCCCCCCCCTTGGAGCCCGCCCCAACCTCCCTCCCCCAGCTTTCCTCCCTCTCCCACTGGAAGCGCTCAGACCGAGGTCTGTGCGTCTGATGGATGGGTGCAGCAGCACGGTGCATGGGTACAACTACCGTTTCAGAAACAAGCCACATACATAGCAAAACCTACCCCCAGAACCCCTACCCCCCCCCACAAGACTCAAAATCAGAAAAAAGAAAAAGAGGAATCACATAGCCAGATAGCCAAAGAAACAACCACCTATGCCAAATACCCCCCCCCCAAAAAAAGAAAGAAAAAATAGAAACCAGTGGTGTTTTCAGGCCCTTGCATCACACCTCACTGATACCCAAAAAATTCCTGGGCGGACCCAACGCCCTGCTAATCACTCAACTACTTTTTCTCCGTTTTTCTAGTTCACAAAGAGTCCAGGAACTCCTTTGCCTTCACCTCAGACGAGAAATATTGAGTCTTGCCATCCCTAACTACCTTAAGTTGTGCTGGATTTACTAAGTAAACCTGCATATGCTTGTCCTGGAGAGGCTTGATCAGCTGTCGAAGCCTCCAGCGCCTCTCGACCGTTGCGTGGCAGTAATCTGGTCTAACGAAAAAAGACAATCCCTCACTGGATCTTCTTGCGTCGGGTCTGGCCTTGCCAGATATAATTTGCCTGAGGATGAAGTCCCCAAGAAAGATTAAGACTGCCCTTGGCTTGTCGCTCCCTGCCCCTGGGCGCACTCTGAACGGGGTACGATGGGCTCTCTGAATTTCTGATGACCAGTTCCAATCTGAGAGCTCCTGGAATGCATTCTTGAATAGGGTGATCATAAAGGCCCTAATATCTGACCCCTCGACCCCCTCCGGAACCCCCAGTACCCGCAGGTTATTGCGCCTTAGCCTATTTTCCATGTCCTCCAGCTTCCACTGGATATCAACAACCTGAGCGGCCTGGGAGTCAACCTTAAGTGAAGCCGCAGCAGCTTCTGATTCAGTCGCCACGATCCGTTCCTCTAAGTTGGTAACCCTATCCCCAACATTGGCATGTGCCTTAGACAGTTTTCTGACAACACCTTGCAGTTTACGCATTGCTGCCTGTGATTTCCTAGTGTCCTGTCTGGCTTCTTCCCTGTGCATGAGGATAGTCTGGTAAATAACGTCCAGCAAGGGAGGGTGGAGGCAGGTACCGCGGCATTAGGGCTACCCTGAAGTGGCAGAGCTGAGGAATGATCCCAGACCAGGTCCCTGTGGGGTTGTGGATAAGCATTATCCTGGGCGGCTGGTCTTTTAGCCGTACTAGGGGGGGTCTGTTCCAGGTCGCTATCCGACTCCATATTACTGCCCTCTTGAGTCAGGTCTGGCCTTGTCAGATATAATTTGCCTGAGGATGAAGTTCCCAAGAAAGATTAAGACTGCCCTTGGCTTGTCGCTCCCTGCCCCTGGGCGCACTCTGACGGGGTACGATGGGCTCTCTGAATTTCTGATGACCAGTTCCAATCTGAGAGCTCCTGGAATGCATTCTTGAATAGGGTGATCATAAAGGCCCTAATATCTGACCCCTTGACCCCCTCTGGAACCCCCAGTACCCGCAGGTTATTGCGCCTTAGCCTATTTTCCATGTCCTCCAGCTTCCACTGGATATCAACAACCTGAGCGGCCTGGGAGTCAACCTTAAGTGAAGCTGCAGCAGCTTCTGATTCAGTCGCCACGATCCGTTCCTCTAAGTTGGTAACCCTATCCCCAACATTGGCATGGGCCTTAGACAGTTTTCTGACAACACCTTGCAGTTTACGCATTGCTGCCTGTGATTTCCTAGTGTCCTGTCTGGCTTCTTCCCTGTGCATGAGGATAGTCTGGTAAATAACGTCCAGCAAGGGAGGGTGGAGGCAGGTACCGCGGCATTAGGGCTACCCTGAAGTGGCAGAGCTGAGGAATGATCCTAGACCAGGTCCCTGTGGGGTTGTGGATAAGCATTATCCTGGGCGGCTGGTCTTTTAGCCGTACTAGGGGGGGTCTGTTCCAGGTCGCTATCTGACTCCATATTACTGCCCTCTTGAGAAGAGCTCCTCTCGTCATCAGACCACTCTGCCTCTTCAGTCAGGGAATAGAAACATTCGCTACTATCCTTCTCCTTTTCCTGTTCACTCTCCATACAATCAGTTAGAGTCATTAGGGCGGGAGGAGGGCATAACAGTGTGATATCTTTCTCCCTGCCATCATCCCCTATCACCAGCTCCTGACCTGTAGCAACCTCTGATAGCTCATCGTTCGCCAGAATAGGTATGCATGCAGCTTGAGATAAGGCTTTGCCAGTAGCATCTTTGCTGGTTATAGTCCCGCTGTCTTGGTCATCTGTCCCTGTACCAGTAGGCTCGGGGTCTCCTGAGTTACAGCTGCCCCCCCTACATCAGACAAGCCGACAGATAGCCCAGCATCCTGCTCAATTGATATACATTCCACAACCCCCAGCAGAGGCGTGCATGCAGCGCTTGTACCTGGATCTTTAGCTGCCTCCTTGGCTGGTGAATGATGCGCCGCCGCAGCCGCGTGCTTATGGCCTTTCCCGCTGCGGACAAGCAGCTCCGATATAGAGGGAGTCTGCCTTGAGCGCGTCGCCGTTTGTTTGGCCTTTTTAGTTGGTTCGGGCGATTGTTTGTTCCGCTGGGGGATCAAGCTCCTGTATGCCTTTGTGTACCTGCCCCGTGATAGATGCTGCCTGGACGCCCTATAATCAACAAGAAACAAGTGCCAATACTGATCGTATCTTCGTGGGAATACTCTGACACCAGCACAAAGACAGTTTATCAAAGCTGGGATATACTAGTTAATAGCTTTTTATTATTATAACTGGGTCATCAAAAAAGTATATTTGTTTTAGCCATATACTATTAAACAGAAACAAAACATTTTTTGTAAACACAAGAACAATTTTGGACAAAAACAGTGAAGCATTAAAATCAAGCAAGCATTCCATACTCAATCATATCTCAATCATACCTTCCATTCATACACAAAATACATACAAATACTCAGTCCTATTGAATACGAATAAACAAGCGGGTTGAGTATTAGGTCTGCTGCAATATATACAATTATATACATACAACTATACAGTGAATTCGTATATATAAGTCTTAATCAAATAAATCATCAGGATCAAATGACACGGTCAAACAAAATATATGAAGCAATTCTAAACCAATAGTGTGACAGTATATTCACACTAAGGAAAAAACAAAAGGAGCAGACACTGGACATGAAGGGGCCTACGCGTTTCGAATCCCTAAGGGTTGGGAGGGATTCTCATCAGGGCCAGGTAGCTCTGAAATAAGAAAAAGGAAAAACTAAGTGTACATCCATTTAAAAAGGAAGAATCTAGAGAGCATAAAACACCCAAAGTTACCTATGCTTACCACTATGGAGAATATCCAGAGAATAGATAGCACCTGTGCCAACGACAGAAAAAATAATAATCACATAAATGTAGGGAAGTGTATGTCTAACCTCCTATCCTCCATTGTTTATGGAGTCTATACCAGGATCAAAAAGGCGCATTTACCTTAGCTGTATACGGAAGCCAAGCCTGTCTGGGTTCAGGTGGGAGAAGCTGGGTGGCCTGCAAAAGATATTGGCCATTTAGTGTCTAGAAAGTCGTGGCGGAGCCCTAGACTTAAGGCGCAGGATCATTATTCTTACCGGAAGATCGTGAAAATGCACGTCCAGGCACAAGGATCGCGGAAGGATCAGTTCGAAAAAATTAGTTTCAGCCTCTATTGAAAGGAAGAAAGGAAACTGTAAGACCTGGGGTCGAGGTGCGTAAAAATTATCGGTCTGTGAAATTACAAGGTCCGGTGAGGGCTTACCGGTCGGAAAGAAAAGTTGTTTAGGATAAAGTCACCGGCGTCTCCAACAGCACTAGTCTCTCGCGCATGCGTAGAGTGTAGTCAGGCTGGACGCCCTGAGCAGCTTGGGCAGCCTGTGCTGCCTGAGCTTTCTTCTTTGCAGCTGCTGCTGCTTTTGCCGACGCACCAGAGATCGACTTAGGGGCCATGTCTGCTGCAGTCTGCTTCAAGTGCCGTCTTCGCCAGCCAAATCTGTTTCGGCAAACCGCTATCTCCACTTCGGCCTGATTTGAAACAGTACTCCGCCCAACGCGCTGCCGATGCCGAGCCCAGAACGTCAGCGCGGAAGTTAGCAGCCTCAGAATCCCGACTGCTCCAGCAGATTGCTTCCACCTGCAGGCTCTGGCGATACACGCTGCCTTGCTGTGACAGCAACAATCCAGCATGAATGAGGCAGAGTTTCACCGACCCTTCGGCAAGAAATCAAAAATGACTAGTGGCTGCTCCTGCGGGGGGGGGGAGAATTCTGGGGGTAAGTTGCACCGCATCCCGCTGCTGCTCCACGGCTCCTCTCACACAGCCGCCATCTTGCTTCTTTTTTTCTCTAATATCTTTGTGTATTACAAGCAGTATTTGATTCATTTCAGTTTTGTTTAATACTGTTTTAAAGATTGGTCAATACCTTTGTGTTTTTTCGAGGCTTTGCCGACCTACTTTTAAATAAAGAAAATAGATTTATTTAAGATAAGGCTGGACCACGTTATCTAGCCGCTCTTTAAACACCTTTCCATGCAAACACAAAATAAGAGGATTTGCCTGTGGGTCTTATAAAAATATTCTACTTTCACTACACTTTACTTTCACTATTGTTTTACCTGGTCCTACTCAACAGAATTCTCCTTCGCTTAAGGTTTCAAGCATAATTTAGAGGCAAATTAGTAGCAATTTTTTATTACAAATTTTAAACTCTTGCAAACTTATAAATGTGTTACAGCAATCAGATTAGTCATAGTGCTTCTTCACTTATCTCTTTTTCAACTCCATAAGAGTTGTATTTTATTGGTTTTTTAACTTTAATTTTTATATGCATTGCGTTTTTATCACTACTAGTAGCTACTTTTTATTACCTCAAAACTCTATTACTGATATTTTCAACTGTAAGTATGAGTACAGATTATGTTTTCTTCTTATTTTATTAAAACAGGATCCTTTATTACATTTGTTTACATCTTTATGATTAATTATGCACTGGCATTATTTGCAATAATATAATATAATATAAGATAAGATAAGATAAGATAAGATAAGATAAGATAAGATAAGATAAGATAATGTAATGTAATGTAATGTAATATAATATATGCTATGCTAGGCTGTGTTTATTTTGCACAGTGCAATGGTTTAAAAAGATAAAAATCTTGAGAGAAATGCAGCACTACAGAGAAAGAGGCAGGGAAACATAGATGGATGGATGGATGGATGGATGGATGGATGGATGGATGGATGGATGGATGGATGGATAGATAGATAGATAGATAGATAGATAGATAGATAGATAGATAGATAGATAGATAGATAGATAGATAGATAGATAGACAAACGCATATGGATTCACATTTGAAACAGATAGAGAATTATAGATCAAAAGGTAAATCAACAAATCGATAGACAAACAACAGAAAGATCAGTAAGTAGAGATGCAGCAGGTGGCGGTGGGAAGTGGAGGTTAGAGTTAGTGCTTAATTTTACCCAAGGTGGTACTCATTTGTAGGGACTGGCACATATTTTTCTTCATCAGGCATTTATAGAGATCAAGAGAGAGAGAGAAAACATACACAGGGCAAAAAGGAAGAACAGAAAGAGAAAGCCTGCGGAAAAAAAGCAGGAATCTGTGAGAGTGAGATACAGAGGCAGGGAGTGTCTGGTGGTGGATTAAAGAGGCATGAGGTGGATTCAAGCCTATGCAGCCTTGGTAATCACCACACTGACATTCAATAGCACCAACCATGTGCTTCTGAGCAGAGCTTTAAGCACATCACTCATTCTTTTACAAATTAAGCACTGATTAGAGTCCAGCCTTCAGTAAAAAGATAAGATAGTTTGCTATGTACGACTTTTCTAAACAGTACAACGTTGGATTCAAGCTCTTATGTTCAGGCCGAGGAAGTTCCAGATTTTCTGCCCTTTTAGAACCATCACCTGCATTTATGTTTCAGTGTCTTGTCTTAGAAACTCAAGGGTTGATTGTATGGGTGAAAGCTGAGCTTATGGCACTGGGTTATCAACGGCTACCAGAGCAGGCATGATGCATGACTTGAGAATGACAGGCCTAACATTGCTTAGGTCTTCCGCTTCTCAAATCACTATATACTGGGAGCATGGCCTGCTTCTCAGCGCTTGTACATTGTAGAACAGAGACACAGCCATCCTCCCTAACAGATCAAACAGTTAAGAATTATGAGAGATTGGGACCAACCAGCCATCCAACCCCCTTCCACATCTGTTCAGAGCCTATTGTTGCTGCACTCCGAAGTGATAACGATGTGATATTTAGTGCTCCACAGAACAATAAAAATACATTAAAGGCGGCAATGTAGTGAGGCTATTATTATCAGTAATAGTTAGCATGTGGAGGGTTACGGTGTGTGATAAACTATGGAAAGTGCACTGGGAATGGTTGGTTAGAACGTACAAGGATGATATTGAGATGAAAGGAGAGCGAATATGTGTGGTTGAGATTATGGTGAGTGGATGTGCCTTAGCAAGCTTGAGAATGTGGTGAGGTGAACATTGATGAAAATGATGTCTGATGGTCAGAGTATGTTGAATGACTCGGAGAGTAATTGGTTGCAATTTTAAATTGTTTTTAAATTGTTTTTGTGGAAGTTTTTTATGTCATGTTATATTTGAGAAATGGGAAAGAATACTTTTGATTGATTGTGCATACTTTGATGGTTTGGATTAAACCGAATAAAGTTTCTGAAACGAGACTCGGAGAGTATCTATCACTTGCAGAGACTTTCTGCCCACCCTCTTCATCCATTCATATGTTATTGTGTCATCTACATTTCTGCCCACCCACTACAGTATGAAGCGGGAGGCCTAGGGTCAGACCACCAAAACCACTGGCTAACTTCACTGTGACTTTCACAAAGACATCAAGCTATCCCTCAACACCAGAACTATTGGCTTTGCCAATGCTTGTTCAAGGTTCTTCTTTGAAGTACCTTGAAGTATAGCCTTGTGAACGGCAGCAGAAAAGAAAAGCAAAACCCTGGGCAGAAACTCTCTGGAAACATTGCGACCGTAATAACTTCCATTCCACGCAATTATGTCACTGTAGATATTTGAGGCAACTGATCACTGCCCGGCCAGATCCTAGAAGCTGGTTTGAATAGTCCGTCGACGAAAACAAGCAGCGCGCGGGCCATCAAAGGGGGCTGTTCGGGCTCGATGGGAGTCCCGGCCTCTGATCATTAGACGTGGCTCATTAAACAAATGGGGCTCCCCATCTGAGTTCAATTTACTGGAGAAACGCGATGCCATCCCTGGACCTTGGCAAATTAGATTAGCAGGAAGGCTTGCAGCTGTTAAAGGTTCCGTGGCCTCCATGGTACACTGACTGTACAGGGATGCCCTCCTGGCAGGGTGTAGGCAGAGCACAGTTCCATCTTCGAACTGGCATAATGGTTTCCACAAGTCCGTATTCTGGTGCTTTCGGTTTCAATGTAATATGAGAGCCACTGATATTGTTACTAGTTAAATGCCAGAGCTGTAATTTGGGCTAGCAAGCAATATAGGCAAACGGATGTATGCAAAAAAAAAAGCTGGTTATGGAACAACTGTGCATTCAGCATCTCACTTTGTGGTGCAAGTGATGCACAGATTTCTCGCACACCGTAGGAACAGGTCGCAAAAAAACACAAATCTCCCATGCCATTATGTTTTATTAACACCATACACAGGGTCTGGGCTTACTGGCAATAAGGACAAGCCTCACCAGAACAATAATAAACCAAAAGCGGTACCAATATTGCCACGTTACTTATGAGCTGGATCCCGGGTGATCGCTCGAATCACTGAATCAAGCAGTAATTCTCAAAGAAACATATTTCAGAATGAATCAATTTTGTTTTATTTTTAACTTAAATGCATGTATCAAATCAATATGCATCTTTTTTGTTTTTTTTTCAATTAGAAAACATTTCTTTAGTTCCACATAATAAATCACAATGAGCACAACTTAAACAACTGACAATACAAAAAAATGTTTTGACAAAAAATCACAACTTGCAGTCACCATTCATACCACACAAAATATCATCACTAGATATATTACAGTTATTTACAAATCTATACAATGTCACAATTAGAAAACAAACAAAGCATTGGAAATAAACAAGTACACAATGTTGGTATTTTTCGAAATAATCAAGGGTTCCTAATGCTGAATAGAAGAGGTCTACGCGTTTCGATAACCCCTGATTGTGGGGAAATCTCATCAGGACCATATGCCTGCGAATGGAGAACGAAATTGGGTCAGGTGGGTGGACAAAACCAACACCTCACAACGCTACAGTGGGGATAGAGAAAACTAATCATACCTCTTAGTTGCTGGCTTCACTTTTGTGGTTGTAACTGTGGGCAAAAAATGAGGTGGTTTTAAGCCCCTGAAGTGAAAACGACAGGGGGGCATTCATTCAGTCTTAACGAAAACATTCACTCGTGACTACTTACATCATCTTACGTCTACTGCGGCTGTTTATTTAACTGGAGGAAAATTCGGGTGGAAGTGGATAACTGGGGGGTAAAAAAACAGGAATGGTTTTAGGATTTTGAAGGAAAAGCTCGTTTCCATTGTCGTAATGGTTTGCACAAAGCGACTTACTGATAATTGCTTAGCGCAGGGAGTTCACGGGTATCTCAGTCCGCATTGAGCGAATTAACGGCGTGCTCCGGTCTCCTGTAAGGGAAAGGGAGCTGGTGTCAGGTATCCAGATTGGTTGTAAAGATCCCCTCTCTTGCGATGTTTCTCTCACATGTAATTTCCGTTTACCTGTTTGCGTCGTGTCCGCTGTATCACTCGGGGGGTCTGCGCTCTTCGGTCTCTGTTCGTCAGTCCAGTAACCGGCACCATCCAGTCGGTAACCTTGATCTCGCGTTCGGTGATTTAACTCACTTCCTGGTTCCCCGGGGATTATGGGGATTGTAGTTTAGTTGTCCGTTGTAAAGGAAACGGGCCGCGTTTTGAGTTTGGATGTGTGAGGCCGTGGTTCACAGTCTGTGTGGGAGACAGTAGTCTGAATCTCGGTATTTACATATTGCTTCACATATCACAGGCGATAAAGCTCGGAGAGTTCATTCAGGCCATTTATTGCCGAATTAAATTTGACTATCAGCATGGCTTCAGTGTGTGACAATTTTTCTTCAATGTCACCACCTCTGGGGTCTTTCTCAATTTTTGCAATTACTGTCCATCTTAATTCGTCAACGGTGTGTTTGTGATTCACCCAATGGTTTACCAGTGGGGCCGTTATCACATTCTTTTTAATGCGTGATTTGTGCTGGGTAATGCGACATCTCACCTCCTGACTTGTTTTTCCGATGTACAGTTTATCACAGGGGCATTTGATCCCATATATGACGTACTTCGATTTACAATTTGTAAATTTTTCATGTTTCCAGGATATCTGTTTATGTTGAAACAGATTTCCTTCCTCTGTACTTGCACAGCAGATACAAGAGCCACATCTGTGATGACCTTGGATCGGTGGTAATCCTAGCATAGTGCTGATTGTTGTTATATTCGGTTTAAGTGCTGCTCGAACTAGGTGATTGGCTACGCTTTGGTCCTTTTTGAAGGCAAATAATGGCTTGTCTTTAAGTGTCTCGTCTATATTTTCCACTAAATGCCAGTTTTGTAAAATTGTTTTTTTGAAGACATTTGAGTTTGGGCAGAATGTAGAGACACAAACCATCCTGTTTTGGGTCGGTTTAACCTTATTTGTTAATAGTGTATCTCGAGGGATCCACCATACTCTCTTCATTGTTCTTCAGTCGGGTATACTTCTACATCGAGGAATGCCATTTTTATTTTAGAGTAGTTGATGGTGAATTTTTGGGATGCCCCTTTGCACCGGAATTAGCTATACTTTTTATGTCGTTATTTGAAGAGAAGTTTGTGTACCAGTTAAACCCATTCAAAGAAAAAATCACAAGTTGGAGTCGATACATCGACGATGTTTTTATGACTTGGAAAGGGACGGAAGAGGATTTGAAGGAATTTCATCATTGGCTAAATGCAAGAACGGAGGAAATCAAATTCACCATCAACTACTCTAAAATAAAAATGGCATTCCTCGATGTAGAAGTATACCCGACTGATGATGGTCTGGTCACAACACTATACAAAAAATTGACGGACAGAAACAAGGCATTGCACTTTAACAGCAGCCACCCGCGCAACTTGAGAGAGAATCTCCCATTTTCACAGTACTTGCGGATCAAGAGAAACTGCCACTTTAAGGATGAATATATGCTACATGCCGCGAACTTGACTGAAAAACTATCACAAAGAGGCTACCCCATTAAACTTCTTAGAAGAACAATGAAGAGAGTATGGTGGATCCCTCGAGATACACTATTAACAAATAAGGTTAAACCGACCCAAAACAGGATGGTTTGTGTCTCTACATTCTGCCCAAACTCAAATGTCTTCAAAAAAACAATTTTACAAAACTGGCATTTAGTGGAAAATATAGACGAGACACTTAAAGACAAGCCATTATTTGCCTTCAAAAAGGACCAAAGCGTAGCCAATCACCTAGTTCGAGCAGCACTTAAACCGAATATAACAACAATCAGCACTATGCTAGGATTACCACCGATCCAAGGTCATCACAGATGTGGCTCTTGTATCTGCTGTGCAAGTACAGAGGAAGGAAATCTGTTTCAACATAAACAGATATCCTGGAAACATGAAAAATTTACAAATTGTAAATCGAAGTACGTCATATATGGGATCAAATGCCCCTGTGATAAACTGTACATCGGAAAAACAAGTCAGGAGGTGAGATGTCGCATTACCCAGCACAAATCACGCATTAAAAAGAATTCGATAACGGCCCCACTGGTAAACCATTGGGTGAATCACAAACACACCGTTGACGAATTAAGATGGACAGTAATTGCAAAAATTGAGAAAGACCCCAGAGGTGGTGACATTGAAGAAAAATTGTCACACACTGAAGCCATGCTGATAGTCAAATTTAATTCGGCAATAAATGGCCTGAATGAACTCTCCAAGCTTTATCGCCTGTGATATGTGAAGCAATATGTAAATACCGAGATTCAGACTACTGTCTCCCACACAGACTGTGAACCACGGCCTCACACATCCAAACTCAAAACGCGGCCCGTTTCCTTTACAACGGACAACTAAACTACAATCCCCATAATCCCCGGGGAACCAGGAAGTGAGTTAAATCACCGAACGCGAGATCAAGGTTACCGACTGGATGGTGCCGGTTACTGGACTGACGAACAGAGACCGAAGAGCGCAGACCCCCCGAGTGATACAGCGGACACGACGCAAACAGGTAAACGGAAATTACATGTGAGAGAAACATCGCAAGAGAGGCGATCTTTACAACCAATCTGGATACCTGACACCAGCTCCCTTTCCCTTACAGGAGACCGGAGCACGCCGTTAATTCGCTCAATGCGGACTGAGATACCCGTGAACTCCCTGCGCTAAGCAATTATCAGTAAGTCGCTTTGTGCAAACCATTACGACAATGGAAACGAGCTTTTCCTTCAAAATCCTAAAACCATTCCTGTTTTTTTACCCCCCAGTTATCCACTTCCACCCGAATTTTCCTCCAGTTAAATAAACAGCCGCAGTAGGCGTAAGATGATGTAAGTAGTCACGAGTGAATGTTTTCGTTAAGACTGAATGAATGCCCCCCTGTCGTTTTCACTTCAGAGGCTTAAAACCACCTCATTTTTTGCCCACAGTTACAACCACAAAAGTGAAGCCAGCAACTAAGAGGTATGATTAGTTTTCTCTATCCCCACTGCAGCGTTGTGAGGTGTTGGTTTTGTCCACCCACCTGACCCAATTTCGTTCTCCATTCGCAGGCATATGGTCCTGATGAGATTTCCCCACAATCAGGGGTTATCGAAACGCGTAGACCTCTTCTATTCAGCATTAGGAACCCTTGATTATTTCGAAAAATACCAACATTGTGTACTTGTTTATTTCCAATGCTTTGTTTGTTTTCTAATTGTGACATTGTATAGATTTGTAAATAACTGTAATATATCTAGTGATGATATTTTGTGTGGTATGAATGGTGACTGCAAGTTGTGATTTTTTGTCAAAACATTTTTTTGTATTGTCAGTTGTTTAAGTTGTGCTCATTGTGATTTATTATGTGGAACTAAAGAAATGTTTTCTAATTGAAAAAAACAAAAAAGATGCATATTGATTTGATACATGCATTTAAGTTAAAAATAAAACAAAATTGATTCATTCTGAAATATGTTTCTTTGAGAATTACTGCTTGATTCAGTGATTCGAGCGATCACCCGGGATCCAGCTCATAAGTAACGTGGCAATATTGGTACCGCTTTTGGTTTATTATTATTATGTTTTATTAAGGCAGGAGTCACAAACTGACTCCATCGCAGCATTCACATTTTCGAAGTGCCTCTTTTCTTCTTTGATTGGAGAACCTGTCTTTTAAAGGGACAAGGGCCTCTCCAAAATTCCTTCACCCAAGAAAGGACTCTAGGACATGCTGCTAATAAATGGGAAACATCCTTTACAACGCAACTTTTACCACGCAGTGCTTTTACATCGCAACTTTTACAACGCAAACCATTACAACGCATTGCGCTGGGGGGTGCTCTAGGATAGGGAATAGATTTAATTTACTATCCAACACCTTCCCTACTATCCACGGGGACTGGAGTTGGAATAGTAAATTAAACTATTCACTATCCAGCACCCCTCAACTCTATGCGTTGTAAAGGCATGCGTTGTAAAACGTGCGATGTAAAAGCATGCATGGTAAAAGCATACGTTGTGATGTCATACATCCCTAATAAATATGGACAATTAGCAATACCCTTCAAATAAAGCGGGCTATATGGACCTACCCCACACCTCTAAAACTCACAAAAGTCATCTAGCATATCCCATACAGGCACAATGCCTACAATACACCTCCAAACCTCACAAAAGTCACAGAGCATATCCATACAGGCACAATGCCTGCAACACACCTCCAAACCTCACAAAAGTCACCAAGCATACCCCATACAGGCATAATGACTACAACACACCTCCAAACCTCACAAAGCTCACCCAGCATATCCCATACAGGCACAATGCCTACAATACACCTCCTATTCTCACAAAGCTCACCCAGCATGTCCCATACAGGCACAATGCCTACAATACACCTCCTAATCTCACAAAGCTCACCCAGCATGTCCCATACAGGCACAATGCCTACAATACACCTCCAAACCTCACAAAAATCACCCAGCATGTCCCATACAGGCACAATGCCTACAACACAGCTCCAACCCTCACAAAACTCACCCAGCATGTCCCATACAGGCACAATGCCTGCAATACACCTCCAAACCTCACCAAGCTCACCCAGCATATCTCATACAGGCACAATGCCTACAACACACCTCCAAACCTCACAAAGCTCACCCCAGCATATCCCATACAGACAAAATGCCTAGACCACACCTCCAAATGTCACAAAGGTCACCCAGAAATCCTATACAGACACAATGCCTACAACACACCTCCAAACCTCACAAAAGTCACCCAGTATATCCCATACTGGCGCAATGCCTACAATACACCTCCAAGCATCACAAAACTCACCCAGCATGTCCAATACAGGCACAATGCCTACAACACACTTCCAAACCTCACAGAAATCACAGAGATTACCCCATACAGGCACAATACCTACAATACACCTCCAACCATCACAGAAGTCACCCAGCATATCCCATACAGGTACAATGCCTACAATACACCTCCAAACCTCACAAAGCTCACCCAGCATGTCCCATACAGGCACAATGCCTACAACACACTTCCAAACCTCACAGAAATCACAGAGATTACCCCATACAGGCACAATACCTACAATACACCTCCAACCATCACAGAAGTCACCCAGCATATCCCATACAGGTACTATGCCTACAATACACCTCCAAACCTCACAAAGCTCACCCAGCATGTCCCACACAGGCACAATACCTACAATACACCTCCAAACCTCACAAAGCTCACCCAGCATGTCCCATACAGGCACAATGCCTACAACACACTTCCAAACCTCACAGAAGTCACAGAGATTACCCCATACAGGCACAATACCTACAATACACCTCCAACCATCAGAAAAGTCACCCAGCATATCCCATACAGGCACAATGCCTATAACACACCTCCAAACCTCACAAAAGTCACAGAGCATACCCCATACAGGCACAATGCCTACAACACACCTCCAAACCTCACGAAGCTCACCCAGCATATCCCATACAGGCAGAATGACTACAATACACCTCCAAACATCACAAAAGTCACCCAGCATATCCCATACAGACTAAATGCCTACAACACACCTCCAAACCTCACAAAGGTCACCAAGAAATCCTATACAGACAGGCACATTGCCTACAACACAGCTCCAAACCTCACAAAGCTCACCCAGCATGTCCCATACAGGCACACTGCCTACAACACACCTCCAAACCTCACAAAGCTCACCCAGCATCCCCCATACCTTCACAATGCCTACAACACACCTCTAAACCTCACAAAAGTCACCGAGCATACCCCATACAGGCGCAATACCTACAATTCACCTCCAAACGTCACCCAGCATATCCCATACAGGCACAATGCCTGCAACACACCTCCAAACCTCACAAAAGTCACCGTGCATACCCCATACAGGCACAATGCCTACAACACACCTCCAAACCTCACAAAGCTCACCCAGCATATCCCATACAGGCACAATGCCTACAATACACCTCCAAACCTCACAAAAGTCACCCAGCATATCCCATACAGACGAAATGACTACAACACACCTCCAAACCTCACAAAGGTCACCCAGAAATCCTATACAGGCACAATGCATACAACACAGCTCCAAACCTCACAAAACTCACCCCGCATGTCCCATACAGGCACAATGCCCACAACACAGCTCCAAACCTCATAAAACTCACCCAGCATGTCCCATACAGGCACAATACCTACAATACACCTCCAAACCAAACCTCACAAAGCTCTCCCCAGCATATCCCATACAGACAAAATGCTTAGAACACATTTCCTAACCTCACACAAGTCACCCAGCATATCCCATACAGGCGCAATGCCTACAACACACCTCCAAACCTCACAAAAGTCACCCAGCATATCCCATACAGGCGCAATGCATACAACACACCTCCAAACCTAACAAAAGTCACCGTGCATGTCCCATACAGGCGCAATGCCTACAACACACCTCCAAACCTCACAAAAGTCACCCAGCATATCCCATACAGCCGCAATGCCTATAACACACCACCAAACCTCACTAAAGTCACCCGGCATGTCCCATACAGGTGTAATGCCTACAACACAGCTCCAAACCTCACAAAGGTCACCCAGAAATCCTATACAGGCGCAATGCCTACAACACACCTCCAAACCTCACAAAGGTAACCCAGCATATCCCATTCAGGCACAATGCCTACAATATACCTCCAACCCTCACAAAACTCACCCAGCTTATCCCATACAGGCACAATGCCTACAATACAACTCCACACCTCACAAAACTCACCCAGCATGTCCCATACAGACACAAAGCCTGCAACACACCTCCAAACCTCACAAAGTCACCTAGCATATCCCATACAGGTGCAATGCCTGCAACATACCTCCAAACCTCACAAAACTCACCCAGCAAGTCCCATACAGACACAATGTCTGCAACACACCTCCAAACCTCACAAAACCCACCCAGCATGTCCCATAAGGGCACAATGCCTACAACACACCTCCAAACCTCACAAAAGTCACCTCGCATGTCCCATACAGGCACAATGCCTACAACACACCTCCAAACCTCACAAAACTCACCCAGCATGTCCCACACAGATGCAATGCCTACAACACACCTCCAAACCTCAGAAAGGCCACCCAGAAATCCTATACAGGTGCAATGCCTGCAACACACCTCCAAACCTCACAAAACTCACCCAACAAGTCCCATACAGTCACAATGCCTACAACACACCTTCAAACCTCACAAAACTCACCCAGCATGTCCCAAACAGGCACAATGCCTACAACACTTTTCCAAACCTCACAAAAGTCACCTAGCATATCCCATACAGGTGCAATGCCTACAACACACCTCCAAACCTCACAAAGCTCACCCAGCATATCCCATACAGGCACAATGCCTACAATACACCTCCAAACCTCACAAAGCTCACCCAGTATATCCTATACAGGCACAATACCTACAACACACCTCCAAACCTCACAAAGCTCACCCAGTATGTTTCATGCAGACGCAATGCCTACAACACACCTCCAAACCTCACAGAAGTCACCTAGCATATCCCATACAGGCGCAATTCCTGCAACAACCTCCAAACTTCACAAAACTCACCCAGCAAGTCCCATACAGACACAATGCCTACAACACACCTCCAAACCTCACCAAACTCGCCCAGCATGTCCCATAAAGGCACAATGCCTACAACACACCTCCAAACCTCACAAAACTCACCCAGCAAGTCCCATACAGACACAATGCCTACAACACACCTCCAAACCTCACAAAAGTCACCTAGCATGTTCCATACAGGCACAAAGCCTACACCACACATCCAACCCTCTCAAAAGTCACCTATCATGTCCCATACTGGCACAATGCCTACAACACACCTCCAAACCTCACAAAACTCACCCAGCATGTCCCACACAGACACAATGCCTACAACACACCTCCAAACCTCACAAAGGTCACCCAGAAATCCTATACAGGCCTAACAACAACCAACATCGTTTCAACCATGCACTTTGTAAGGTTCCCAGAAAGCTGATTCAAATTAGAGCACCCAACGACCTGCTCAGGTGCTATGCAAACGACACAAATTGAGTTGTCACTGCCTCAACCACCAAGAATGTGCTTTGGACTTGCAGAGGTGAGAAAGTGATATGACCAATACAATACAATCTTGCAAATACTGTGACATGCTTCTGGGCACAGTGTGGCTGAAGGACCTGGCCTCTGCCAGCTGAAGGCCATGATCAGTGGGTTCTGGGGGCAAGGAAGCTTGACACAGTGTTTGCTTAAGGGTTGTGCACCGTTCTGTGTTCCCAACAGGGGCTATGCATACTGAGATTTGCTATAAACACTATTCTTGACTAAGGTCTAATAGTAATACATGATCTAAATAACATATTAGCACCCTGAATAAACTTGATTTGAAGGGATGCTCTGGGTTTGATTTAAAATATTAACATAATTCCTGAAATAGCCAATTAAGTTTAGCAACATAACCACAATGTCCCGTCTAATTGTTCTGCCTATAATCAATAGAATGGCATCAGAGATGACATCACAAGGGGGGACATTAGCAGTGACATCAATTGTGAATCACAGATGATACAACTAATCAGAACTGCCTGTATTTGTGCTCTGAATATTCCTGCTCTAAATGAGCACTGTTTTGCCTTGATTGAATTCATTTTCTCTCCAGACATGCCATTCTTCGAAATATTTGACAATTGTGTAGCCAAATCACTGACTTTCCAGAAATGTTTCTGGAGTTGAGGGTCCACAAAGAATTCTTGAGTGAAAATCGATTGTTTGAACTCTGTAAAGTTAAGGCCTGCCTAACTTCTTCTGCTGTGCTCTTTGCCATGACAGACTACCAGGATTCTTTACGAGTCATTACTGAGCACTTCCCTGTAATCCTAAATAAACCATGGCCAGTTCAAAGGGCTACCATTAGTCCCGCTCTATATTTGTTTAAGTGCATTAGGGACACTCCATCCATTTTCAATGATTAGGCATGCATTCCAGATTTATCTTGCTTCTAGCTTGAATCTGCTGTATTGTTAGTTTAAAAACAGTCATTAGACCATCATATGTCTGGTAAAATAGTCCAGTCCATAAATGCTACTCTAAGCATTGGCTTAGCTGAAATCAGGGATGTCGTATTTTTTGTCAATAACCAAAATGAATTTTTCTATTTGCAATAGCCAATGACATAAAGGTGGAAGGGGCAGATTTACAAGCCCCTTGCAACACTTTTGCACCGCTATTGCGTCACTTTTGTGACGCAGTGGCGGCGTAAACAATGCGGCCAATTTACAACTTGAGGCATCTAGGGAGATGCGTCAGGTACAATGTATGCAGGTTGGGTGTTCCCACACAGGAAAGCCATATAGGAGTGGCACCGTGAAATCCACAAGATTTCACAGCGCCACTTCTAGGAGACCACTGCGTCAAAACCTTACGCCTGCTTGAAGCAGACGTAAGGAGTGACGCAGTACAATATAAATGGGCCTCCTAATGCATTGCTAGAGTTGCGAAATGACTTCAGCAATGCATATTTTTGTGCCAACAGATGCATCAGTATTTCTAACGCATCTTTCAAACCTTGCGCCATGGTGCTCCGTATGGTAAATACGGCGCATCCATGGTGGTGCAAGGGTATTGCAGGCTGGCGCAGGGAAACTGTGAGATGCGTCAGTTTCTTGCAAATCTGCCCCAAAGTACTTTCCGATTACTGCGTGCTCCTGCGTGCACACACTGACCCAGACAGACTAAAGGACACAACGTTCACTAAGAATTTTGGCTTTGCAACCTCCAAAACAGAAAGGACCCCGACAAACACTGATACACAAACAAACCTCTGGCTTACCTTTGTGTATCATCGGAGACTTATCCAGGGAATATTGTATAAAATAATTTAGATGAAAACTCGGCCAAATACCCCAAATTTTGAAAGAAATTATCCTTTTCGGCAAGTGTGTGCATTGCTTGAAGCACCATGAGTCAAATTTGTATGCATGTGTACAGTTCCACTGGGAGAATATTACCTACAGAACAGTTAGAGTTCTGCAAGTTCCAGAGAAGCAAAGCATTCTGGGATTGCAACTATTCCACATCTATCTGAAAAATATTATTAAGGCTTAGGCCCTGCTTACAACTGGACTAGAAAATTCGACTCTTGCTTAAAGCCATGTGTACAAGGGTTCGAAATCTGATTTGCAGAGTGTACCACACCCAGTAATTACTAGACGCAATAAAGTTTGCACCCTGCAATTTCCCCCAGGCACGTGTCAGACAGTATAACCTACTCGTATTTATCAGGAGAAGATGCACAGAAAATACCAGAACAAACACCTTTTGGTGAGAGAATCACCGTAACAGACACACTGAACCCCATTTTCAAGAGCTTAACTTGTTTATTCTGCCCAATAAATATGGAGCCTAGAGGTATAAGATGTTATCATACGGAATAATAAATCATGTCCCCCACGAGGGTATTCGTAATCAGGACCATAGCAGGAAATGAAACTTTCTTTCCAAATATTCGTGCCTGAGCTGACATCGTGGCGACTGCAGCCCAAGTTTCTTTCCTCTTGTTTCTCAAGTTGCAGTGTGAGATTACATTTGGCAGGATAAACGAACTCAAAGACTCACAGAAAAAGTAAATATTTTCTGGGCCGTATTTTACAAACGAATTCGTAGCCAGGAAATCTGCAGGCTTGTTTTGAAAATGCCTAGGCGCCTTATTTAGAAATTTACAAAAAAAATGATGTTTTTTCAATACCCCTTAGATTAAAAAAAAAATACTCAGGGCTGATGTAATCGCCCTCATGTTATATTCTTGCCTCAAAACTTGTCCCTTACTCTGCTCCATTTTCACAGCTTAAACGGGAGGGGTGGGGCGGCGTTGCCTGAAGGCCTTCCCGCCGTAATTATCGCTCACATCAGGGCCGTCTTAACAGCATTATAGGCCGTCGGGTAAAGCAATGCACTGAGCCCTGCCTAAACAACCACTCACAAGAATAAAAACATTTAAAGGAAAATTTGTGCTAAATTCTGGTCTTCATGGGGCCCCTATGATTGTGGGGCCGCCGGGCAACTGCTCAGCTTGCCCATGCGTTAAGACAGCACTCATATTACTATAGCCTTATAGCCCGCCGTAGAGGGCTATACCGGCTATTAAAGGCCCTCTCCAGCGTTAAAGGCCCCGAGCCGAAGGCGAGGGCCTTTAACAAGGGAGAGGGACTTTAATAGCGGTATAGCCCATCTATGAAGGGCTATAAGGCTATTAGAACATTCTGTCACTAGAGGACAGAATGTTCTAACAAAAAAACAAAGTAGATGGGCTATACCGCTATTAAAGTCCCTCTCCCTTGTTAAAGGCCCTCGCCTTCGGCTCGGGGCCTTTAACGCTGGAGAGGGCCTTTAGTAGCCGGTATAGCCCTCTTCGGCGGGCTATAAGGCTATATTATGTGACTTTTGCTCCATCGCCACTCCAACCCCATTGACTTCCACTCTGGGATGCTGTCTGCCTGGACCACGTGGATGATAGACACAGAACCTCCAGAGTGAGAGTACATTTCCAGAGCCATATTCAAAATATCCTTCCTGTGCTGGGATTTTTCTTTCAGAGCATTAGGGATATTTGTGCTGGAGTGCAGAGGTTGTCAATCCTCATGGAAGGGATGCGGGAGGAGATGATGTCAGACCACAGTTATTGGTCACTCACTACCATGCAATTTCAGCCACTGTTCTCAACCACTTTTCCATAAGGAACATCACCTTCCACCACCTTTGTAGGCATTTGTAGGAAATTTGGGGTGTTCGGTAAGGGGGTATCTACCCACATATACATATAATAAACACAATGCTTGTCAGAGTAAACTTCTAAAGTCACTCAGCTAACCTGAGCTCAACTCCCTGGTATTTATGGTGCAGAGCAGATAGGCTTAATTTAGAGGAAATATATAAAGTATTTACGTAGTAATCAAACAGTAATAAAGTCAAATCACACCACAAGAAAAATCCCTAACAAATTTTGAGAAATCGAGTATATTTTAAATGAATACAATGACACAAAAAAATGAAAAAATCCAATAAGTAGAAATGTCAAATCTTAAGCTTCAAAATAATGCTGAAAAGCATTTACAGGAACTAGGTTTGTCCCAGTGAAAAGTTTTACCTTTGGACTTAGTCTCTTAAATGAAAGTCAAAAATCCTTGGAAGCCTAAAGTAGCAGGTTGTGGCAAAAGAGGGATTCATGGCATTGGAGAGCCACTGAACGAGGTCTCAGTGAAGCCATTGACATTTGAAGGGAAAGCTCTGAGTGGCTAGAATGTTGAATGACGTGCCCAGAGACGGTCTCACAATGGCCAGTAACTTACCAAGATTTCATCCAATGAGAATTCTAGCTTGGAATTTAATCCTTTTTTTGGAACTCAGACTCTTTCCACAAGACAAGGCTGCGGGCTGTAGCTGAAGAGGGCTATGCAAGGTCCAATAACTTATCCGTCAGGTCCCTCTGAATCAGATTTTCTGCTGTAGAGAAGAACATAGTGGGAGATTCCTGAATGTTTGGCCCCGCGGCAATGCACCCTCGTCAGATCAGCATGACAGGTTCGTCCCGGTCCCTCACTGTTTTTCAGAGCGAAAAGTTGGCAAAAGTTTTTAAGTCCCAGGTTTTAGGAAGCTTTAGGAGGAGTACACTTTGATACCAGCCAAGGGTACAGGACCCCATGGACTACACTTGAGTCAAGACTTACTCTAGCAGAGGCAAGCAGCAGGGTCCACAGCAGGTCCACCTGGAGTGGTCAGGTGGAAATGCAGGAAAAGTCCATGTGAAGCTTGTTGTGTCTCAGTAGCCAAAAGAGGAGGTCCGTCCTATGAACCTTGGAGTCCACGTCTTTGTCCTGGGGTCAGAAGAGTAAGTCCAATATTCAGGGATCTTTTCAGGTCACAGACAGCGGGTGCAGTCCCCTTCTGTTCTTCCACAGATCCTGAAGTGATCCAAGTAGAGAACTGGTGATGCCATATTTATGTCCAGTGCAGGCCTGAGGGTGGGGGAAACTCCTGGCCACTCCACAATCAATGGGGTAAAAGTTCCACGGATTGACCCCGCCCATTTTGCAGTATTCCCTGTGGTTTGCTGCAAACAAACCTACAGTGTCCCTCTCCACCCAAAATCAACACAGCAGAATCTATCTTCTCCTCTGCAGAGCTCCTGTGCCATCCAAATCTGGTGTAGTGACTAGGGAAATGAACTCTCCCATTGGCCTGGTGCCTGACTGGCTACAGTGACAAAGGTAGGGAGAATACCGAGGTGTTAGCTAATGCCTGTGACACATTAGGCCCCCTTTAAGATAATTATATTCCTGGGCACAGCCCAGTTGGTTAGGCTGCCAAAGAAGCAGAAACCTCCCCACACCCAAGACCTTTGTCTCAGCTCTGGGAGCAAGTTTACACCTCATCAAGGGGGCTATACATCTCCTAGTTGACATTTGGAATCTAATGCAAATGGAATTTTCGAGGCTTTAGGCAGGAAATAGGCAATATTTTAAAACTACCTGTTCTAAATGTTTTATCACAGATCTGACTTTACCAATGAATTGGGTATGTAGTAAATATTGTAAAATGCCAATGAATTAACTTCGTAGCCATGTCCTAAGTGGAGCTAGCAATATTAAATGCAATATTATATCCCAATGCTTTCCTGCTAACTCTGCTGGAGTGAAAATAGCCTTTTGGGACTTTTCACTGTAGGGCATTTTTAACATTAAACTTTTACAGATCCTATCCTTTATGGACAAAACGTCCTACTTAAGAGTCACTTTTTACCATTTAAAAACAGGGTTTAGACCTGTTGGAAGGGTTTATTTTAGCAGGTCGAATTTTTAGTTCAGTCTGGCCCAGCCAGACTACTGGTGTCAGGACTGCAGTCATGTTTACTCTGACGCTGTAGTGTAGGGCACTGAGTGCTGCAGACCATTGGTAACATTTAACTTTCAGGTCTTGGGTACACTTTAGGTATCACATACTAGCAACTTATAGCTATGGTTAAATGTGCCAATCATGGGTGCGCCAATTGTATCATGTTGAAATGGGAAGCATAAGCACTATACCCCTGATTAGCAGGGGTAAAGCAGATAGAGATCCACAGGCTGAAAATAAACAGTACAGGAAAAATTCTGGGGGTATACCACACAGACAATGGCCATTTCCAGCAGTGTTATAGAAAGAAATATTGTTGACCATACCCAAAACTTTCTGTGGGCTGAGAACCAGCCCATTGTTTACAATTGGTTAGCTTTCCTGCCACTTGAATTTGCTTGCTTCTTATCTAATAACTTTCCTTCCTCTACTTGTGTTTCTCATCTGTTAGACCTGCCATCCTCAGCGTGGTTTTCGCTTAACTTGTTGCCTCAACCCTCCTGTTTTGCTGACTTCATTTTGTTGGCTTTAGGACTCTGCTCACTGTATCACTGCTAACCAGTGCTAATTTGCTTGTGCTCTCTCAAAAAACGTGGTGAAATTGTCTTACGCTCAATTGGTTCACTTAATTTACTTATAAGTCCCTAGTAAAGTAGTACTACCTGTGTCCAGGGCCTGTAAATGAAATGCTACTAGTAGGCCTGCAGCACTGATTTTGCCACCCACTTAAGTAGCCCTTTAAACATGTCCCGGGCCTGCCACTGCGGCCTGTGTGTGCAATTTTAAATTGCCATTTCCTTCTGGCAAAATAAAAATTTTGCCAGGCCAAAACCTTCCTTTTTAGTAATACATATAAGTCACCCTAGGGTAGGCACCGAACAGCCCAGTGGGTATTGTGCGGTGTATTTGAAAAGTACTCACAGTCCAAAATAGAAGTAGTAAGACCAACAGGCGATAAAGTCATGACCACTGTTCTATGTGTGGGGTTCATCTTCCCAGTTTCGATTGTAAATTAATAGAACTGGGCAGTGCTGTTACAGGTGTAAGAATCTGCAGTCTCAACCTGCACTGCATTCTCTGCATATCCTTTGCTGTATTTTGGTCAGATGTCCTTAAAGCTGCAGAGCATAGCCATGTAAAAACACAGTTGTGAGATGCATTAAGGTCTGGCATTTCATTGCTAGGTCATTCTCATAGCAGCACGCTGTGCTGCTCCATGTGGCTTTATGGGATGATTTACCACAAACACACTGTAAATCCAAAGTGACAGAAGTAGCCATCGCTCTCGTCCAAAACTAACATCTCGGTCTGCAGCTGCTGCTGTCCATGGAGTTAGTTCCAGTGGCCTGCTGGATACATGAGTGAAATTAGGAAAAATCCCACTACAAGACTGATTTGATTCATTTTGACAGTTCACAAAACTGCACAATATTGTTTTGCACCTAAAACAATGTGTGATAAATAATGTCGTCTGTCAGCCTCTTTCTGCTTAACAAAGGAGTGCAAAAAGCATGAAACTACTAGGAAAACGTAATTCTCATGCATCTGCAATCGAATTCTAGCTCCTACAGGATGATAGAAGCAATTGGTATAGGCAGGGGAACATGGCGCCCGCCGGCATTCCCTCACAGAGGACATTGCCCCTTCCAAAAAGAAAGAACAAAATCCATCTTCGAGGGACTTGACAAACTGGCGTATGGAACTTCCCAATCCCCACTGAGCCCACATCCATTAGCTCAACTGAACAGTGATAGCTAGTTCATGAGAAAAACCCACCAGTTCCCCATTCAGCTGCAACTGCGTCCCTTCCACAAACATAGGGCCTTATTTACAAGAAATTGACGCTGCACTACAAGCCATTTGGCTGCACCGCACGGCATCACTTTCAAATCACAGGGATGCGTCATATTTACAACAATATGTCGCATCCCTGTGCTTTCCCCTGCACTGGCACACAATTGGCTGCCATGCGCCGGCACAGGCACCCTTCCGCCTGGGGCAAGGGTGTCTGCGTTTTAGAGGAGATTGTTTTTGTGCAGGAAGGGACACCATCCTGCACAAAAACAGTCACTATGCAGCACGCAAAGAAAGAGGAAAAGACAGGGAGAAATATAAGTATTTCTCCTTGTTGTGTCTACTCTAGGAGGCTTAGGATTCTGAAGCATTCCCAAGTTTATAAAATGTTGTAAATCTGGAAACATGGCAGAATCCATGGATGTTGCATGGAAACACCCACAGCAACACCCATGGCATGCCCCTTTCACGCAAAGTGCTGTGTGAAAAGGGGCATTATTCTGAAGGCCATGTAAAGCCATGCAGGGTGGCTTTACGTGGCCTTAGAGATATGGAGCACCACACTGGGTGTCACCCGGGTGACAGGTGTGAAGAAAACGATTTTGCAGGAGTAGAGGGACATAAAGACCCTGCCTGGGGCAATGTTGACTGCTCAGATGAAGTAATTGTAAGAACTGTGCCCATTTAACCCCAAAGAAGTTTGGTTGAGTCTTAAGTGTGCGCATGGGGCATCAACACGTTGGCCAATCAGCAAGCAGCTTCCAGTAGGTCACTAGGAAGCCGAATTGTGATTGGCCAATCTATTTAATGAAAAGTAGCGTGCTTGCAGTCCAACCATGTGCACTTTTGTGGCTCTGCCAGGCATTCTAAAGACAGATGGTGCTATTCCTGCAAGCATGGGTGAAACATGGTTGCCTGTTGCAACACACTAGAAAGAGATGCAACCTCTGGGTAGGGCATAAGTCCTCTTACCCTAGAGGAGGCAGACACAGAATTCTTAACCTCACCTCCTTCAGAAATTAATAGTTGGGAAACATTGTTCACAACCATGCTATACATCGCATGCCATTACAATGCAGTCATCACAACGACCGCGTTGTTACAGCGCAAACCATTACAACGCAAGTTGTTACAACAACTTACTGCAAGGGGCAGAAAGTATTGGATTTAAAATCCAACACCTTCCCTACTGATGCACAGACTGGAGTTGGAATAGTAAATTATACTATTCCGAAATCCAGCATGCCCCCTACAGTAAGTCGTTGTAACAACTTGCGTTGTAATGGTATGCGATGTAACAACGCAGTCGTTGTAATGACCGCGTTAATGGCATGCAATGAATTTGCATGCATTGTGGTATGGCCTATTCGAATAGTTTGATGCAATTAACGGCGGAGCTCTGCAATCATAGCTTGCACCTTGCTTTGTACCAGGCTTTGCCCTGCCTTTCCAATATTATCATGCACCTCCTACTACTGGAAGAGGGCATCAAACACTAACAGCAGTGGCTGGGGCACGCCACACTCAGGGCTGGACTTGGAACCAAAAGCTACCTGGTAAAAAATTTCAAACATGTCCCTTTTACTTCTTCCTCACTCTCACTTTCTCTCTCCACCCATTTTCTGTTCCTCTCCTTTTCTTGCCTATCTTTCTTCTTTCTGTCTCCAATCTCTCCCCATTCTCTCTTTGTTTATACCTCCTACTGTGCCTGCTGCAATAAAATGACCAACAGTGGCACTAGGACTTAAAAAACACACAGGCCCTAAATACTTCAGTATACGGCAAAATGTCCATTAAGAAAAAAGGTGAGTCTGACCCTAACTATGCTACCTATTGTAAGAAAACATGTTTTTTTGCAGATGTCTTCCCACTTTTTACCCCAATTTGGACTACTAGATGCTGGTATTCGACTCTGACAGAGCACTGAAGCTTGCTAACCAGACTCCAGTTCAAGTGGTCTCTCCCTAAAACTGTTATGTGTAAATTGGCGACCCCAATTGGCAAGGACTTTACCCCCTTATATTTCACTAGTATATGGTACTAGTGGTACCCAGGACATTGGTGTTAAAAGCGTCCCCATGGCTTGCGGCACTATCTGTGCCATCCTGAGTGACCAAATAAACTACTGACAGCTGGCCTGCTATTGCAGATTACAGGAGCAGTGCAAACTGCTCAAACTCGACTTTACCCTCATCATGTGCGGCAAAGTCAACGCGCTATATTTGATGTATTCCCATCACCCCTAGGGAAGGCCTCTTAAAGCCCAGATGTGGACATGTAAGTTCAAGCTTACATGAATCTATAATGCCCTTTACCATTGAAGGGCACTAAAAGTGATAGACGGCCCATTGTATAACATGGGATGGCACCAGGGCAAACCCGAGGTTGGCAGCTCCATTATGGTACAGCCTATATATGTCATGTTTGGTATCAAACAACGTGCCTTATCATACCTGATACAAATTTTGTGTTGAGGGTGATACAGCAGGTATCCAGGTGGCTACATTAGAGGGTGGTCAAAAAGGGGACTAGCCTACTTGTGAGTGATACAGGACTAAGGACTGTATGAGGAAGGGGGAAACTATTAAGTTTCTTTATGAAGCCCTCACCCACCAACCTAGTTGGTGGCATGCTTCATAATCGGGCCCACCTAGTGACACCAAATGTGTATCAGAGGCAATGATAATTGACATCCAAGGCACAGAGAGCCACTTTAAAACCACCATCACTTCATACAAGAAAAAGCTGGACGACCAGAACAAAGAAATGGCAGACTACAAGGAGTACTTAACACAATCAAAAATAAAGAAATTCCAGAAGGATCTTAAGAAATGTTTCTATGTCAAAACATATCCCTACACAGACAACAACTTTGTACCCCCCAGCAAATCTGACAAATCTAATGATATATCAGGCGACAACAGCTCCATATCCAGTGACTCTAGCACTGGCTCATCCAAACAATGAGGAAGAGGATGCCAACAACAATGATGGCAACAGCCCTGGAACGGTCAGACAAGAAAGAACAGTTTTCCCTTACCTACCACATAATTGAAAGATGCAGCTACTACAAAATAGGCGACAAGAACAAGACCATAACTTGCAATATTACAACAAGGTATATATTATTTATTTCATTTTTATAAATATATGCTCCATAAATTTACTTCAAATAACATTGTTTCAAAAAATTCATCAGATATGGTGAAATTTATAATTTTTATACAAACAAAATATTTTTATAAATACAAAAAAAGAGAACACAAGAATATAACAACGAATGCAAGTGAGTCAAACATTTATAACAAATCAAATGACTAAAGACTAACACATGTATGAAACAACCCCTGGAAAAAAGAAAAAAGATAACAACATCCAAATACATTCATGACAATCTCCACATTACCACTCAAACTACACACATTCTCACAACATTTAAAACACGGAAGAAAAATCAAGAGTGAAGGTCTCCAAGGTCAATGGGAGACCCCGCACTTGGTCGACGCGTTTCGGCGGCTCAGGGCCACCTTCTTCAGGACCACTTCCGGTAAAGAAACCCAAATATCCAGGGGGTAAAGAGGAGCGAGGGTTGACACTACTGTTGACGATCTAGTAGTGCAATCCAATTATAAAATATCCTGAAGGTAGTATATCATCTATATTTCAGATAATGATCCCTATATAGGTAGCTGTAGGAGTAAATCGGATGTTCTGAGATTACTGAGATCAGATTAGTCCTTAGCCTTCTATTTATTGAAAAAAACCACCAATAGTTGGGTCCCAGCTGAGGATAAGAATAGAGATAAAGAAGAACTCTATTAGATTAAAATTATGTCCATGAAGTTTTGTTAATTCATATTCTATTCAGAATACTGAGGATGTTGCATCCAAACTATGGCGCGTCCTGATAAGATGTAAGCCTCGATTTTAATGTGTCCGCATCTGATGTGATCTCCAACGCCGGGAACAGCCCTGGAACGGACCACAACAAGGACCTGCCTATGGGCCCCCACCGTGTGGACCTCCACAAAATCTATACTTTGGCTGGCCGCACATGTACCAGCTAGGCCCACCACCGTTCTTCCAAGGCAACCCCAGGCCATCTTTTTTAGGACAGGGCCGGCGGTCACGCGGCAGAAGAAGAAACAACCAACAGGTGCACTGGGCAGAAGACGAGAACCCAGTGAGTGCAAACACCCGCAACAAGACACGGGAACAGCAACCAGGCACAAGCAAACAATAACCAACGACTTGCCAACCACCCTGGTATTCAACCTATCAAGTACTCCATTAACACCTATTGAAACCACAGTTCTCAACAAAGGCCTATCCCTCGTCCCAACCACTAAACAGGACAAATTCAAACTACACGTAGAACTTGTTGAATTATTCAGAAAGCTCAACCTGAAGGCCTTCTTCGAAAAACCAAGAGCAAACGATGACAACCCCTCTGACAACACCAATGAGACAGACTTGAAACTAAAATCTACCTTCACACCCCCTCCAACCAGTGTCCCAGCGGAAATAGCCACGTTCAAACAAACCATCTACCATGATATAGAGCAACTCAACTTTATCAGGACATTCAACAACCTCTCCAGAGAAGACCAGAAGACCTTCAGAAGTCTAGAGGACAACCCCTCCCTTGTCATCAAGCCAGCCGACAAGGGCGGAGGTATTGTACTACAAGAAAAAATAGAATATGACAAAGAATGCCACAGATAACTCAGCGACAGACGCAATTATAAACAACTGAAGAATGATCTCACCACAACCCTACAAGCAACCATCAACACTGTGGTGAATGACGCCAGTGAAGCACATCATATATCGAAACAGGAAGCTGATTTTTTGTGCACCAAAAACACTAAAGTACTATACTTTTATATCGTCCTCAAGGTCCACAAAGGCATAATTCCACCCCCAGGTCATCCCATTGTATCTGGGATTAACTCCCTCCTGGAACCACTGTCTAGATACTGTGACCACTTCCTTAACCCTCTGGTCCACCAAACACCGACCTACATAAAAGATACTAAACATCTCTTAAACATTATCAAAGACTTGAACTTTGATCCTACAACTCAACTAATAGTGGAACTTGACATAGAAAGTCTCTACACAAGCCTACCACAAGACGCCACGCTTCAGGTCCTGCAGGAAATATTGATACACACACCCTGGGCATATCATACCCCCAGAGAATTCCTCCTCAAATGTGCCACACTTGCACTTAAAGAAAATTACTTTGAATATGAGGGTGACTTCTACTTACAATTCAACGGCACATCAATGGGGAACATTTTCCGCCCCCAGTGTAGCGGGAGTTTACGTCCATCATTTTGAGCAGAGACACATATCTTCCAAAACCAACCCACACTCAGCCAACATCAAAGTGTGGCGTCGCTACATCAACAACATCTTTATGATCTGGGAAGGCACACCAGACGCATTAACACTATTCCTAACATGGCTCGACAACAGTGACCCATACCTATGGCTCACCAGTACATCCAGTACCACTACCCTGGCATTCCTTGACCTTAACATCACAGCCGAGCAAGGTACCCTCACTACCAACACCTACTAGGAACCCACTACCAGGAACTCATTACTACACTTCAACAGTTTTCACCCCAGATCCCTAAGGGAAAACCTCCCCTTCGGACAATTCCTAGGCAAACGTAGGAACTGCAGCCAACGTACAGACTACAAAAAACAATTGGCTGCCCTTGCTTACAGATCACAGAAACAAGGCTACCCTAGAAAAATCTTTGAAAAAAACAAAAAGAGGGCACGCAACCAGAATAGAAAGGCCCTTCTTGAAACGGTGGTCAAAGAATCTGACCAACCACCAATGACATGCGTCACCACATACAACAAGGCATCCAACCAGATCTCCAACATCATCCGTAAACATTGGCGCATCATAAATTCTGGACCAAGACAATGGGAGGGACCCCGTTTTGCATATAAACGTGCTAGTAACCTTAAAGACCAACTAGTGTCCAGACGTTCCAAGACAGTGTCCAAACCAGCAACCAATACCATTCTGAACACATGGGGTCTCCCCAAATTCACAGCACACCACCCCTGCAATAACTGTAGTGTGTGCCACTTAACTGAACACTCCAAGACACTCAATCTGGAACCAGGCAAAGTCTGGACACAGTCACGCCATACCAATTGTAATTCAACTAACGTTGTCTAGCTCATCACATGCCCATGTGGCCTTCTGTACGTGGAGATGACGACACGAAAGGTCAAAACCAGAGTGGGCGAGCATCGCAGCACCATAAGATGCAAAAAGAACATCAGCAGACTCACTGACCACTATTTACATCACTATCATACTCCCAAATACATGACATGGACAGTGATTGAACAATACGATCACAACCAGCGCGACAATGAAAAAACCCTTCTCAGTAAAGAACAAGGTTGGATAGATCGTTTATCCACTCAACATCAAGGATTGAATGGCTCCATTCCATGGTGCTCACTGAAAGCCTAACACATCTCTCTGACCTTCATAGAACGGGGTCTGCCCATGGGCCCACACACTCAATGATGATATAACCCCATTTCTTTGACTTGCGCTCTCTGTCAACATCGACGATTGATGTCACTCATGTCAGGATCCCATCAACATTTAGTCTATTAGCGCCATTGGAACACTGCGCCCTACCTCCCTATTTTATTTCTTATTTTTATTATTCAAAAACGCTGTTTCCTAGGTCCCACAGTGCAGCATCAGCGCTCTGGTTCCATGCACGACGCCCATTGCGCGCGTGCTACATGTTTATTTACCCGTGTCTCACTAAGCTCCATTTCTTTGAATACACGCATGACACCCTTTGCGCGCGCACAGTCCCCCAACCTGCGTCAGACAGTGCATTGCTCTGTTCCCTTGACAAAGCGCATGAAGCCCACCGCGTGCGCGTAGTCTCTCTTCTATGTTTCCCCTTTCTAGGGATGCTACTCTCACGGTGAGGAAACAAGCCACACCTGATCACGCCGGACAGGATACTTAAGCCCTGCCGCCTCCGGTATCATTTCCATCGGAGATCCGTGACAGCACTACAGGTTTCTAAAGGGTCCTGACCAACAAAGTCATGAGTAGAGCACTAAACTCAAACTTGACCAGGTAAGCCTTTTCTTTCCTTTACAGGTTCCTAACATCCCACAGGCCACTCCCCTTCTCATTACAGGATCAACACCTCTGCCGGATATCTCTACAGGGGCATTTGCAGCAAAACGCTAGCGTAAGGATACCCCTTGAGCGTATCCACTTTTAACATGTATGTGTGCTTACGATATTTAGCCCACCACACGTACCTGCGCATATTTCGGTAAATTCACCCCAACCACACCACCAGTTCCATTCCACCTGTCGTCACATTTTTCCCGCTAATTATGCACATTACACCCGGCAAACTTGTACTTTCGTGATTTATGCAACCATGCTAAGACTCACCTCTGTATGTTTGTTTGTCATACATGTTGTATGTCCAGTAATCCCCCTCCCACACGTATAGCACCTTAACAAGTGCGACACATTTCTGATCACACACTCACTTAAAGTGTAGATCGCACTTTCGGTCCTGAGCAAAGCCAGTTTAAAAAAAAGGCCTGGCTGAAACATGTAGACCACAAATCGGATGCTTGAGTTCCTAATATTCACTCCACTAACATCCATTGCCTTGTTTTTAACGCTAACAGAGGCCCAGGCATTAAACTTAACACCCTCGGGCACTGGGACCACTGTATAGCTTTTAATTTTTCACTTTCACGTCACCAACACTGCACACTCATCAAAACACCAGCTCCGCTGTACCACAGGCGTAGAAGAACACCGGGACACATTCGGTGTCACTGGGTGTGCCCGATGATGAAGCATGCCACTAGCTAGGTTGGTGGGTGAGGGCTTCATAAAGAAACTTAATAGTTTCCCCCTTCCTTATACAGTCCTGAGTCCTGTATCACTCACAAATAGGCTAGTCCCCTTTTTGATTACATATAAAAAACCTGGGGATACGGACTAGCTACCTAGTCCTCGCTCTCTCCTTGATAATTGAATACTTTAGAGGGTGCCCACCTGGTTGTCCCAGCTTCTCTGTGCCCTGGCTGGCATCCTGCACTTTCGATGCATGCCTGCTGCCCTCAAGACAGGATTTTGACCTCCTGCCAGGCAGTGTGATCACTCCCAGGAGACAGGAACAAAGGCCTGTGCAGGAAGGAGGTCACGCTTCCACCCTCCCAGACAGGGCAGAGAACGCAGCAAGGTGGCAAGCTTGGTAGGCTTCACAGCCTCTGATTCATCAGAGTTGACTCCCAGAGGAGGAAACAAACCTTTCCTTGCCCCAGGCACTTTTGCACTTGGGCAGGTCTGAAATTAGATAGTTAAGGAGGTGTCCACCCCAGAAAGCTAATCTCACCTCCAGAGTGGACAGGCTAGTCTGTACACTGGAAGAAGGGTTTTGCCATTTTTAGAAGTGGCAGATTAGAGGGTTCTGGGTAGAAAAGGTGCCCCACACCCACAGATGTAGTCAACTCAGGGACAGACCAGCTGTAGGGACTAGTAGCCAATTGGCTACTTGCTCCCACAACCCTAACTCCCCTAAATATAGGATATAAGGGACACCCTTGACACCCGAACCTCAGTTTTGAACAACCTGCATCAAAGAGGACAGAAAAAGAGACCTATGTCTGCGACAACAGGACTTGCACAAAGCAAAAGAGGGATACCAGGCACCTGTGGCAATGCTCCTGGAACTGCCTGATTAAGACTTATACTAGGCTATCTGTTCGTTCCTCCAGACAAATGGACCCTTGCGGAAGGCTAAAGGAGCCTCAGACTCCTCAGTACAAGAGGCACTAGTCCCCTGCATACTGCAAGTAAAACAGCGCGCTGAATCCAAAGAATAGCTCTCCATCTGCCCTCAATGGATTGCACAAATCCAGACGGTCTAGTGCATTTTGGGAACTGTAGTCCTGTCTTCCACAAAGTTTCAGGCAGCTACTGTGTTCCCCGGGACCCCAAGTTGTTGAAATAACGTTCGGCTCTTTTTACCCTTGCCAAGACTTGTGGTTGCCAGTCCAGCAACCAGTTCCTTTACTTGAAGCTGAACCTAGAGAGAACTTCAGTTAACCTTTGACTGACATCAGAAACCACATTGTTGTTGTTTGTTTGCATCTTTTTCCCCCCAAAGCCTGATTTCAGCTGTAAAAGCAACTCTCCCACAGCTACCGTTCAGCACCAGGGACAGCCAGGACAACTCTCTACCCAGGCTCCACGAGCCAGGTAAAATTGAACAGTCTGTCATAGCTTGGTCCTGGGACCCGCATCCTCTTTACCCTGCAGGGGTACCATGCCAACTCAACCTGCAAGTGAACAATTGTCATTAGTGGCTAGGGTGGGAATCGGTCCCCCAGCCTCCAGAGCAACCAGTGGGCGGGGCCTCATTCAGCACTAAAAGCCCACTCTGAATCCTGCAGCTCGGGAGGAATGCAGGATGCACCTGGGCATGTGCCCACCCATAGACCGGGCAATGACTGGCCCGTTTTATCCCATCATAGCCAAGAAGAGGCTGGGCTGGGCCGCCCCTTTTGGTCTCGCCTTCTGTCAGACTGCCTTCTGGAGAAAGACTTGTCTCAGTGGACAAAGGTAGTATTTGTGTTTAAATATCGACTTGCTTTTTATCTGCTGGCTTGGGTTGATTCTGCCTTCCACATTTAGGAATTCAGAGATTAGTGACTAATAGCTGGTTGACTCCTGCACCATGAGGAAAAGGAAAGAAGAGGACAAGAGCATTATCCAAAAATGCCCCAGAACAAGCAGTTCTATTGTATCCTTGTTAAATAATGGCGTGGGAGCCTTTGCCAAATAAATCTCATCCATTGAGGAACGAATAACTCACTCAGGACAGTGACTGAACTCATTGGTTGTTACTGGGATTTCTGCCTCCCATGCCTCAGAAATTGTTTTGGCAGTAACAATCAAGATTCTCTCAATGTAGGGATTTTGGGGGTGGCCTCGATCCTTTAGCTTTCAAGTCAGTGGGCAACAGGGGGGAGCGCCACATCTTGTGGCACTAGAGCCAAAGGTGAAAGTAGCAGGTGGGGTAACTCTGCTCCCTCCACATCCAAACATACACAACCCAGGGAAATATATGAGGGGAAGTCAGCTGCTGCTAATGAGCATGTTACACGGAATGCCCATAGAACTGCAAGAAGTTAAAATCCGGTCGGCTATAGAAAATGTAATTCACAGATGCGATACACTGGAAAAAACAGGTGGGATCTTTGGTAAGCTCTATCGGGTCCTTGAGAGATCAGATCAAATCTATTCTGAGCCGATCTATACACATTCCAAACACCCCAACTATCATTGCACAGGTGAATGAGCCACTTGTATAAATACCTTATAGCTTGGGCCAGTGCCCTTCCATCTCAAATGGCACTATATCCCAGGCAGACACTGTGATTATTCCAACAGCTGTTAGTATTAACACATGTAAAACCTCTGGTAACTCGGTTTTATTTATTTATTTATTTTATTTATTTATTTATGCATTTTTATATAGCGCGGACTTTACCCGAGGGCGTCAGAGCGCTTCACATTAGGAACAGAAATGAAACATAATGAGAAACATTACAAAAGAGCAGATTACAAAAGCATACGTTACGTTACATAAGGTAATAGTGACAATTGTGAGCAAACAAAAACATGAGGTAGTAAAAATTGTGAGCAACCAAAAATACATGAGGTAGTAAGGGTAAAAGTGACAATCGTGAGCAAACAAAATACTTGAGGTAGTAAAAATTGTGAGCAACCAAAAATACATGAGGTAGTAAAGGTAATAGTGACAATTGTGAGCAAACAAAATACTTGAGGTAGTAAAAATTGTGAACAACAAAAAAATACATGAGGTAGTCAAAAGTGCACAAGAGGAAAAGTGACAAGTGTGCAGTTAAAAGAGAAAACAGAGTATAATTTGAGGTATAATACTGCAATAAGTGCTAGGCACAAGAACAGGCGTTACGTAGGCAAGGTGGCACTTGTGCAAGTATCAAAGGTAAAAACATGTGAGAGGTAGCAACCGTGTGTTATAAGGGCAAAGTGTTGTGTGCACGTTACAAAAGGGCACCGAACACAAGTACATGAAGAATACTGCAAAAAGGCAGACACTCCCACCACAGGAAAACACTGGGAAGGCACTCCCATGGTCATGGAAAGTAGAAAATATCAGTAGTGGGAAGTCTTCCTCCGAATAGCAAGAGGACGTGAATTACTTTTGGAGGTGTCTCTGGAGGAGGAGAACTTTGAGGTCCCTTTTGAAGGCCTGGGAGGAGGCGGTGGTCCGGAGCTCAGGCGGAAACGAGTTCCAGATTCTCACTGCGTTGCCTGAAAAGGATTGGGCCATTGTTCTTTCCTTCTTGAAAGTGGGAGGTTCAAGCAGTAGATTCTCGGCATTGCGTGAAGGTCTAGAGCCTCCAGAGAGTTTCAGTTTATTCACCAGGTAGCGGGGAGAGGAGGAGTGCAGGGCTTTGTGGGTGATACAAGCGGTCTTGTAGATAGCTCTAGCCTCAAAGGGAAGCCAGCGGAGGGTGGATAACAACGGTGTGATGTGATCGCTTCTTTTGGCCCCATAGATGAAACGAGCTGCTGAATGGAAGACAGACTTAAGTGGGGACAGGTGAGATTTGGGGAGGCCAGTAAGAAGAGAATTGCAGTAGTCTAGTCTGGAGAGGACCAGCGATTGCACCAGGGTTATAAGGTCCTGCTCCGGGAAGAAGCGACGGATTCCCCAAAGAAGGCGCAGTTGGTAGCGAGCAGATTTTGCAATAGAATTGATGTGGGGAGTTAGATTGAGTTTTTTGTCTAGAATGACACCAAGAGATTTTGCGCTGTCGACAATGATGGGTTTGTTGTTTAGTAGATTCATCTGATCCATCCATGATTGAACCGGGGGAGGAGAGAGTGAGGAGGAGAAGAGGAGGAATTCAGTTTTGGAGGGATTCAGAATTAATTGATGAGATGACATCCAGTTTTGAATGGAGTCAAGAGTAGATCTTAGGATGGAGAGATCATGAGTGGAGGCAACCTTGAGGTAGAGTTGAGTGTCATCTGCATAGAGATGATAGTGAATCCCGGATTTGCTTAGGAGGTTTCCCAGTGGTTCTAAGTAGAGATTAAACAGTGTGGGTGCAAGTATAGAGCCTTGGGGAACACCTTGACCCACCTTGGTTGGTGCATAGGCTCCCTACTCAGAGAGTCCCGTTAGTACAAACCCACCGGATAGTCTCAGGTTGACCCCGCCTGCACAAACCTAGTGCAGAGGGATCTTCCATATCCTCAGAAAGCCCAAATGGGCAACTCTCCTGCCATCCTGCATCTTACCCTGGCTTGTACTCCGTATGTCCTGATCCTAGCCAACGTCCCTCCTGTGTCGCAACCTGCTGAAGATTTCCAACAACTCAAAAATAAGGTTGCCCATTGACTTGCAGGGAGGGCACCCACAGCTATTAGATCAAAGTTATCTGATGAAAGAATTATGGTATGTAGATTGAGCTGGATAGGCTACACTCACAAATGTATTGGTGGGGACTGTATTGTCATCAACTTTAGCAACAACTTCAGGGCCAGCTCTATGCTAGGGAATCTTGGGTCAGTCCCAGCAACCCCTGGTGGTATCTCAGTTTTACATTTGTATGTTTTTTTACAAACCTGTTCACTTGGGGCCCCTTTTCAAGACACCTTTATTGCCCATGCTAGAACTGGTAAAACCTATGCTGGGAATGCTGGCCCGAATCTCTCCCTGTCCAACCGCTTTGCACCCATTAGTGGTTTGAACGACCCAGACAAACTGGGGAGGGATTCTAATTCTAGTGGTCCTACCACTGTGTCAATCTCTTCCAGGGCCCTTCAAGTTATGTCTTGGAATATCGCAGGCATGTGGTGGAAATTTGATGAACCTGATTGAACAAAGACCCTCACCACTGATAATATTATATCTTTTCAGGAGACTTCGGACCCACAAGGGGGATCCAAATGGACGGCTATGTCCCTTTCACCCCTGAAAAAGCGCCAGATAAAATCAACCAGCAAAAAGGCTCCCTGGTTCAATGATGAACTTAAAAAATCCAAGAAGCTATGCCGCTCCATGGAGAAGAATTGGAAAAAAAAACCAACCTCAGACAACATGGCCTCCCTCAAGACAGCCACCCGCAAACATCACCAAATGATTCGATCCGCCAAGAAATCCACTTTCAAGGATCGTCTCGACAACAACACTCACAACAGCAAGGAACTCTTCAATATCGTCAAAGAATTCACCAACCCCACCGCAGCATCCAACTACATCACTCCCTCCCAAGACCTCTGCGATGCACTATCCTCCTTCTTCTACAACAAAATTGCCGACATCCACAACAGCTTCGAGAATTCTCCCAGCGATCAACCCGCCCCACCCCCTTCAGATCCTACTCCTCCAACTAACAACCTCAGCGCCTGGAACCCAATCTCCACTGAAGACACCATCCGCCTCATGAACTCAATCCACTCTGGCTCGCCTTCTGACCCCTGCCCCCACCACATCTTCAACAAAGCTGACTCCATCATCGCACCCCAACTCCGCGATGTCATCAACTGCTCGTTCAACTCTGCTACCTTTCCAGAAAGCTGGAAACACGCCGAACTCAGTGCCCTCCTGAAGAAACCCACAGCAGACCCCTCAGAACTGAAAAACTACCGACCCATATCCCTCCTCCCTTTCCCTGCCAAAGTCATCGAGAAAGCCGTCAACAGCCAGCTCGCCACCTTCCTTGAATCTAACAACTCCCTTGATCCATCTCAATCTGGATTTCGAGCCAAACACAGCACCGAAACCGCCCTCATTGCAGCGACTGACGACATCCGAATACTACTTGACAACGGAGAAACAGTGGCCCTCATTCTACTCGACCTCTCCGCCGCTTTCGACACAGTCTGCCACAGCACCCTTATACAACGCCTCAGCAACATCGGCATACAAGGAAAAGCCTTGGACTGGATCATCTCATTCCTCGCCGGGAGAACTCAAAGAGTCCGACTTCCCCCATTCTACTCAGAGGCCACCGAAGTCATCGGCGGCGTACCTCAAGGATCCTCACTCAGTCCCACCCTCTTCAACATCTACATGAGTCCTCTCGCCTCCATCGCGCGTCAACACAACCTCAACATCATCTCTTACGCCGACGACACCCAGCTAATCCTCTCCCTCACCAAAGACCCCAACACCGCCAAAACCAATCTTCACGAAGGCATGAAAGAAGTTGCCGAATGGATGAAACAAAGCCGTCTAAAACTCAACTCAGACAAAACGGAGGTGCTCATCCTAGGATCTTCCCCCTCAGCCTGGGATGACTCTTGGTGGCCTTCCGCTCTGGGCACATCACCCACACCCACAGACCATGCACGTAACCTCGGCTTCATCCTAGACTCCTCTCTCTCGATGTCCAGACAAGTCAACGCCATCTCGTCCTCCTGCTTCAACGTACTTCGCATTCTCAAAAAGATCTTCCGCTGGATCCCCCTCGAGACAAGAAAAACTGTTACCCACACACTGGTCACGAGTCGGCTGGACTATGGTAACACACTTTACGCCGGAATCACAACAAAACTACAGAAAAAACTCCAGCGCATCCAAAACGCATCAGCGAGACTCATATTAGACATCCCGCGCCAAGATCACATCACCGGACATCTAAAAGACCTCCACTGGCTTCCCGTCAACAAAAGAATTACTTTCCGCCTTCTCACCCACGCTCACAAGGCCCTCTACAATCTAGGACCCGAATGCCTCAACACTCGACTGTCCTTCTACAAACCCACCCGCCAATTAAGATCGTCCAATCAAGCCCTCGCCGCAGTCCCGCGCATCCGGAAATCCACCATGGGTGGCAGATCCTTCTCCTTCCTGGCTGCCAAGACCTGGAACTCACTCCCCACCCACCTCCGCCTTACTCAGAACCACATCTCCTTCAGAAAAGAACTGAAAACCTGGCTATTCGACAAATAATATACCCCTTCCCCTAGCGCCTTGAGACCCTCTGGGTGAGTGGTGCGCTATACAAATGCTCGAACTTGAACTTAATGCTTTCCCCTCGCATAGTGTGAGGGCTAGCGGGGGTCTTGTGACCTTTGTTCAAATTAGATCTGGCATATAACATGGAAAAGAATGCAGGTACCTCTCCCCATATTCTTGGGGTGCTTCTCTATTTTAAGAATAACACCACGATCTTGTGCATTAACATCTACAACATGATTCATGAGAATAAATTTGAGCATATTTTGGATTCACTTTGCTTTTTCCTTCATTCTTTGTATTCTAACAGTTCCATTTCTCATATTGTTTTGCTGATCCTTGGCGATGTTAACCTCCACCCCTGCAGAGGCTGTTATCTTTATGAGGCAAATGGTCAGTAGATGTGGGGATTCCCAGGACCAAGTCCACCTTAAGCATACATCACCGAGGATGTGATGAAGAATTGCCTGCAGAACATAGCTTGGTCAATCTTTTGTGCCTAGAGAGTTTGTTCAAGAATACGTAAAAACGCCAATTTCATTTGAAGCAGTTTATTTAAAAACCCAATGCATTTCGGGCCTCTATGGGCCCTTCGTCAGGGGTAACTGGAAAGATTAATTAAACAAAATTAATATATAGTACATCACGTTATGTCAAAGTAAAACATGTGCTTTTACATCATTTCCCATGTTCAGTCAGCAGTATTGTCCAGCAAACTATTCTCAAAGGGCCCCGTAATCATCATCTCATATACTACGGTAATGTAAATCACTCAGGTCTGATGATTACGGGGCCCCTTCAGAATAGTTTGCTGGACAATACTGCTGGCTGAACATGGGAAATGATGTAAAAGCACATGTTTTACTTTGACATAACGTGATGTACTATATATTAATTTTGTTTAATTAATCTTTCCAGTCACCCCTGACGAAGGGCCCATAGAGGCCCGAAATGCATTGGGTTTTTAAATAAACTGCTTCAAATTAAATTGGCGTTTTTATGTATTCTTGAATGAAGAGGCACGGATGGCCCATCGGGAGTATGAGAAGCACAGGAAATTGGCATTTCCTTGCAAGTGGATGAAGAATGATGTTAAATTGAATACATGATTAAATGAGGAATAACAGTGAAAAATAAGATGTACTAAGGAGTTATATTGAGAAGTGGAATATTGACTTCTGCATTCACTATAGCCACAGTGCCGAGGCTAGGGGTACTATCTAGTGCCCCCATGTTGCTATAAAAAGGCAGGGCGACATTGCCTAAGTTCCATACTCTTCAATATTGGTACAATCCACCTTGTCCTTAGACTAGTGTTAAATATACAAAAGAACAAGATATGAATGTCCGATTGGCTGGACGAATCGTCGCATGGACATTTACACAATAGTCTTGTCCAGTCATTCATCTTGGGAAAGCTTAAGAATCTAAATAAAATGTTTAACCTAAACCGCGTTAAAAGAAACCTTTCAAAATCACTCATGTGCAGCTTAACATACGGTTGAATATTAAAGGTGGTCATTATTAAGTGATGGGCCACCACAGAAATCTTTGTCATCTCAGTGTTCGTTCTATGATCCCCCAGGAACGTCATGCAAACATTTTTAAGTTCTTTCCTGAGGACCTGGCACATCGATAAGGGATCACTATAATATTCTTGGTGGCTTATTTGTGTAAGAAACCTCTTCACGTAGTATAACCATCTTATCTTGCTAACATTATCAAGACTCATCGCGTCCTTCAAAACCAGACGGTTAAAAACACATTCCTCAGTAGTCCATACCCTGTGCCACAAAAGAACCAGTTGTACCTTGATAACATCTTCTAGATATGGTTGTCCAAGTTCAGCATGGCAAATATACGTGGAGACACTGACCGGGACTGCTAAAAGATACCTCATAAAGGCGTTTTCTGCCACCTGTAGTGATTTCACATTTACATAGCCCCATATTCCAGCACCGTAAATTGCAATTGCTACACAAGTTGCTCTATAAACGCATAAAAGTTCCCCAATCGGTCGTCTGCCCATTTTTCGACTAAAATTAGTCAAAGCCATTAAGGGTTTACAGAACAGCAACCTTCTTGATTTTAACGCGTTATTCCATGAGCCGGACTGATCAAACAGTATTACCAAATAAGGAAAAGTGGGGGTAAAATCCACTGGTTTCGAGTTAATGTACATTACTTGTTTCTTTTTATCTGCACCGATACCACAATTCATACAGAACGTTTTTGTACAATTCATTCTCAAATCCAAATTTGTCATGAATGGGGAGAAAGATGTGACCATCCTTTGCATGGCCACGGGCATGTGGGCCAACAGGACCGCGTCATACGCGTATAGGAGTGCAGGGACAGATCTATTAGCTAACATGGGCATGCCCCTGCACTCCTGTAACAATATTCCTTCTAGGTCATTAATATATATTATAAACAAGAAGGAGACGAGAACGCATCCTTGCCGCACTCCTCTTGAAATACTAAAAGGCCCAGTAAACTCCCCGTTCTTGGCAAATCTAACTTTACCCCTTGCCCCCGAATAAAACTCCCTAAGGAAAATAATTATATTTTCATCTATTCCTAATTTTTCCAGGATAAACCATAATTTACTGTGGGTAACGCAATCAAAGGCTGATGTTAAGTCAATAAAGGTTAAAAAAGTGCAACCTCCCTTGGCTTTGTTATATTTTTCTAAAAGAATGTGCAAATTAAGGCCCTGGTCAACAGTGCCAAGGCCCTTCCTAAATCCATACTGAAGATCACTAATTATCTAGTGTTCTTCAGCCCATGATGGTAGTCTATTTAAAATCACATGACCAATAATCTTAATTGATGAGTCTAATAACGACATAGGGCGATAGCACGAGCAACTTGATCTATCTCCCTTTTTAAATATGGGTACAATGATAGAGACGGATTAATGCAACAACCCTGTGCGATTACGGCACTGTAGAACCAGTCGGATTTTGCCTATACCAGGATTCTCTTTCATTTCCCATAAGGTTCCACCCACCCCAGCAACTGTCTCAGGCATCAATAGTCATGTCCTGATGATGATCCCAGGATCTTGCTTTAGGACCGAAACGTCGTCGACTCCCAGCACCTTGACACAAATATGTATTTGCTATTATTCTGTGCTATGGTGCCATTATGGACGTTCTGTGGCCTAAATTACTAAAGTTGTCTCTTGGCCACCATATACATATGCCTGAGGTTTTTTTACTCTAATTTTCTGTGGTTATTTATCTCACTTATATGTCTTCCTTGAAACCTTCAGAATAAACTATTACATTTAATTTTGGTATATTATCATAGGCGTCATTGTATTTCTATGTGAATTTCAATATTGATGTGAGGGGCCACTGTTCCTGTGCAAAATCATCATCCCGATGGTGGAGTCGACCCTGGCTCCACCGTCATTTGGGAATTATGCTGGCTTCTGACACTCCAATAGGCTCCTTGAGCCTGTCGGAAGCGCATATGAATCCCCCTCGCAGGTTTCACTCCAACCGGCATCATCCTAATATGACGCTCGGACTGAAACCTACGATGTCAGGCAGAAAGCCTCCGACAGATGATCAGAGGCTTTCAGTACGACATCACAATCGGGCCCTTTGTTTTGAATAATGACCTGTAACAATAAATGCTTTTTCACAAACCTAAAGATGATAATGTATGGTGTTTACATTTTTTTATCCACGTGGACATAATCATTGTGACATTTAACAAAAAATAAAATTATTATTGTTTGTGGAATTATTTGGGGCACACATCATGCCTGAGGGGATATTTCGATGAATAGTAAACTCACAAAGATATGTTAGATAATTGTTTTTTAACATAAAATATTTTGTAATATATTTAATATAAAATAAAAGTATTTACTTAGGTATGTGTGACATCAGAATCATTATCAGGAAAATGTGTTTGAAATGTTAATAGTAATATAGGCTCGATCAAAACAACAGAAGAGTGCACTTTTCCTTGCGAGAGGAGCAGTTGGAGAAGAATCACAGTGGATTCTTTAGAAAGCCCTCACTCACCAACCTAGTTGGTGACATGCTTCATCATCGGGCCCCACCAGGAAGGTCTATAATCCCCCCAGTGTGCTTCGACACCAGAATTACTGCGGAGCTGGTTGTTTATTGTGTGGGTGAAAGTGTGATGTGAATCTATCAAATATTACTTAAGCGAAGGCCTATCCTCCAATTAGTGAATTTGACTTCTTTTAAGGAATCCGTACATATACTTGTTGATGGAGATAATGTTATGGATACCAGAGTAATGTATGAATGCAATTTTTAGTACAATGTTAACACTATTGGTGGAGCACTCATTGCCATTACAGACAATAATCAAACTGCCACTACAGCAGTAACATTCCAATATAATAAAAATCAGTGATGTTGTAAAAGAAAAATCATCTTTGTGTAATATGTTATACATACATCCATGTGTGCATACAATCAAATTCACATTCATGCTAATCAAACACTGGAAATGAAAATCAATTTCAAATGGCTTATCTCAAGCACTGGTGAGTGACAACAAAAGCTGGAACCTAATACACTAGTCCAAATCTACTTCTTATTTGGTCAGCCAACATATCAAAATTGTGGCATATACACATAACAAAATACAGGTACATCACGGTTATAACTTAAATCACATATAAAGTACAAATTTATTGTGAGTGCTAAATGGGGTTATATGTGAAATTGATAAATGTATCTGAGTCATTCATTACACTCCTGACACATTCAAAATATATGATATATCTCATGAAATATTACATAAATCCCAATTGTGTCATGTCATACAGATGGGTTTATACATCCATGGAGACATGTCAATGTCATACATTTTCATATGCTTATTTACATATAAACCTAGGACACTGCACTAAAGCCTAGAGAGTTATCTGTGAGTTCTCAATGAACAAAGGGGCATATTTACAAGTCCCTATCTCCACAGGAATGCTTCTTTAAGTGACGTTCCTGTGGCGATATGTGTTTCGCCTTATTTACAATGAAGCCACTTAACATGGATTAATGCTTCCTTGTAAATAAGGCCCCCTTTCACTCTATACTTAGCGTGAAAGGGGTGAGCAATGGGTTTTACGGTGGGCGTTCCACCGCAACACCCATTTATTTTGCCGCTGACCCATATTTACAAGGGCGGCGTAAATGTGGGGCAGCGCCAAAATTAAGACCAGGGAAAACCTGGTTTTAAACAGGTGCAATGAGGAGAAATGATTCATTTCTCCTTGTTTTTGCTTTTTCCATGTGTGCAGCACACATAGAAACAGCAAAGGCCTTTAATTGTTTTTATGCTGGAAGGTGTCCCTTCCTGCACATAAACAATCAATGAAAAAATTACGTTTGCACCTTCTATGTGTGTTGCATTAAGAAGCACACATAGAAGTTTCAAAACACCATGAATGATTGTTTATTCAGCGCATTCTTGTGAATAGGGAGCATCCCTACATTTTCAGAATGGAGAAGCGTGGCGTTAGCAATGTTTGCTTAACACCACCTTTCTCCATTCTGTTGTAAATATGCCCCAAAGTCTTTTCCTTGTGAAAGCTGTGGCATCCCCTTGCAACACACAAGGTGATGGAGGGTGATGCCAACCTTACAGTGAGAAAAACAAACACACCTAAGGCAACCATATGAGAGTGTGCAACTGTAGAGAAAACATAATCATTCAATGGGCATTAACGTTTGCATTACCTATGTGGAGTGTACAAAATAACACATATCCACACATGGTTTGAACAGCAGTTTGTTTATTACCCACACTGGCAAATCAAGTAATGGGCAGCTAATGCATAGGTGTGCATGATAGATACACTTGTGCACAAAGTTTTATAACACTTTGTGTGCATTATAATGCTGCATTACATGTAAATCTGCAATATGTAGCTCTTATCATATATGTAGGAAGTAATTATTGTGTAGGTATATTTTTCAAATGCATATTTTTTACTTTATCCATGTGTAGGTTTATAGGGCACTGCATAGGAAACATATAATTTGCATGGCGCTTTGTATTGTAATACATACGACACTGCATGGCCCTTGCGTTGCTATATTTAGGATGCTGTGTAGAAAACATAAGATGTGTGTTGCCCTTCGCGTTGAAATACACAGGACAATGCTTGTGCCCTTGCGTTACATATATAGGACATATATAGGACACTGCATAGTTAACATATGATTTGCATGGCCCTCTGCGTGTTGTAGAGTGCAGTGTCATAGAATGCAGTGGTGCACAGTAGATTAGAGTAGCGTGGGTTGGATTGATAGAGTGCAGTGGCATAGAGTGGAGTGGTGTATAGTGCAGTAGAGTGGCATAGAGTGGTGTAGTGTAGAGTTCAGTGGCATACAGTGCAGTGGCACAGAGTAGAGTGGCACAGAGTAGAGTGGCACAGAGTGGAGCTGAGTAGAGTCCAATGGAATTGAGTACAGTGGTGTAGAGTAGAGTGGGGTAAAGAACAATGGTGTAGAGTGCAGTGGTGTAGAATAGAATATAGTACCTTAGAATGCAGTGGCATAGAGTGAAGTGGTGTGTAGAGTGCTGTTGCATAATATAGAGTGGTGCAGAGTGGGGGGAGTGGCGCAGGGTATATTGCAATGGCGTAGAGTTGAATGGTGCAGATTGGAATAGAATAGCATAGACTTCAGTGGTATAGAGTAGATTATTTCAGAACAGAGTGCAGTGTCGTAGAGTGAATTGGGGAAGAGTAGGATAGAGTGGCCTAAAGTGGATTGGAGTGGAGTGCATAGACATAGAGTGGAGCGATGTAGAGTGTAGTGGCACACAGTGCATGGGCATAAAGTCCAGTAGATTGGCAAAGGGTAGAGTGGTGCAGAGACATAGAGTTCAGTGGTGTAGAGTAGAGTGTCAGAGAGTTCAGTGGCGGAGATTACAGTGACAGTGTGGAGTGACATAGAATGAAGTGGTGTAATGTGGAGTGGTGCAAAGGAGAGGTCAGTGGTGTGGAGTGGTGCACTGTAGGGTGAGGTAAAGTGGAGTATGTATGGTATGGTAGTGCACTGCCATTACAGACAACATGTCTTCAATTGAAATGACCATTACATTTGCAGAGACCTACAGTTTTACTTATAAGGGTACACAACCGATAATGTGTGAAAATGTCATCTAGTGTATTGATTTGTTTTGCTCCTATTAAAATATTTGTTTCCACCACACTTCAGAATTATCCACAAATGTTTTTTATTTCTGCTTTCCTAATTCTGATATAATCTGAAATATCTGCACAGTTAATTTACAGATATTTAATTTCTTTTGCATTCTAGAGCGAAAAGTAACGTGCAGCCTTCCTCCAGCACACCCCTGGTAGTCAGTATGATTGTCACATAAATCCTCTCACTTTAAAGTCAGAGAAAGAAAACTAAGCACCAAGCTCCCTGGAAGACAGAGCCTGACGTTTGACCTCTGCCTTGGAATGCACAGCAAATGTGACAAGATAAGAACAAGATTTAAAGGCCTGTTTACAGAAATCCAGCACTGGTGGAAGAATACAGTAAATAGTGTTTGGGCAACAGAAGGGAAGAACTTCTAGCTGGGCGTCCTAAAACGAATAAAGCCAGCATATAGAAAGAAAGCAAATGTGAGTTACAAAGCACTGGATGGAATGCATTACCAGGGAAGCTTTCAAGATGTTGTTAGCAAACCAGAGAGGCAGGTTTTGACCCAAGATATCGTTAGCTGTCTGGTAGGCTTCGACCTAATCAAGCATTGTCGAATGCAGGTTCCTTACTTCTTACTGTGAAGTGCACACTCTAAAAGTGCTTTGGACACAATGTACTTATGTTTTTAACAGTCAGGTTACTTCATCGAGAGGAGGGGTGCAAATTACAGTCAGCCATTAAATAATGTCTTTAGTCGTCTGGTGCTGCTGAGTACTGTTTACTTGCATCTTCCCTACTTGACTTTATAATGATCATACCACAATTTTTGTGTTGTAAATCCCCGCGCATTTTATACTTCCATTATGCATTTTCTAGAACGTATCCGTAATAATTCCACTGTTTCAAATGTGATCTAAAATAAATGTAAAATATACTCCAGAATGCATGCTGACAGCCTCTTGTAAGATGACTATCGATAAATGTTTTATAAGCTGAACTGCTCCCCTCTGGGTCCTTGACAAATCATTTCCATGGCCTGCTGCAGTAGTTGGAAAAAATATTTTCTCTGAGTCCCATAAAAAGGAATTACATTGTTATTCCGAGGGTTGGGTTGAGTGCTGAAATGCATACTGTAATTGTGGTTTATTGCCTATAATGATGTGTGCCCCTCCCATAGTTGAGCTTTGTTCAGTACCTATGGAAAAAATCCAAGCTTTGGGTTTCTACTTTTCCAACACAGAATCCTCCCTGGATTTTGAAGATTTACACAAACCCCACAGTGTTGACAACATTCCGGCGTACAGAGTATACAATGGGAAAGGAAACCTACAATGGAATAATTTTCTCAATGACTAAAGGCATTCCTATTAATTACTCAAATCATAAACACATATATCCTATTGTCACAATGCTTAGCATTCTCATATGGAGAATATTAGAATTCATTGTGGACAATGCAGTTCCCCCCTCGCAATTCAGAGCACTCTTTAAACTGGCTACAGATAGCTTAAGCATGTGGAACCACTTGTCAGCACAACAGAAAACACATCAAATATAACATATAACATACAGAAAGGGGTTTGAATCACGATTCTTCTGCCATTGGTATGTTGTGCTGCTTCTAGTGATATGTTTCCTGGTCTACACATAACGTTTTGGGCCAACGCATTTCGCTGATTTATACATTTGTTTTCTGCAATTTTCGCTGAAATTGGTGATGGGGTAAAAATATTTTATTATTTTTTCGGCTTTTGCTTCATTTTTTTTTTTACAGCAAACATGCTTTTTAAAACTTTTGTGATTGCTGTAGACGACGTTGTCAGTATAATATTTTTCAAACATGCAATACAGTAACGTCAGGAGCCGAAGGGGCAGATTTATGGCGGCTGGCGTATCCCTGCAAATCAGAGAGATGCGCCAGATAAGATGCGTCATGCAAGTTTACCCTTGCGCCACCACAGATGCGCCGCATTTACAATGCGTCACATCATGGCGCAAGGATAAACAGATGCGTGACGCATCTCCCATCGGAAGGGTGGTGCATTGCTGGAGTTTTGTCGCAAGCGCAACGCAACTCCAGCAATGCTCGTGGCCTTCCCATACACAACGTGGTGCGTCAAGCATTATGCCTGCTTCAAGCAGGTTCAAGGTTTTGACTTAGCGACGTCGTTAAAGTGACTGAGTGAAATCTTGTACTTTTCTGAGGTGTTCCTGCGCCAGAACGCAACCCCCCTGCTCCGGAACACCCACATGAAACCCGAAGCAGGTTTTATGTGGCACAGGGCTTTACAACTTGATGCATCTCCCTAGATGCGTCACGTTGTAAATCCATCACAGCATGGCACTAGCTTTATGCCACCGCTGCGTCACAGAAGTGACGCAACGGTGGCGCAAAAGTGGCGCATCGGGCTTGTAAATCTGCTCCACAGTTTTTCAGATCCGCCTATCAGACAGCGCAAATGCTATGGAGGGCTTAGTGCCTGTCCATGTCTTATCAGTGGTTGGCTTTAATCTCGCTCTCATTTCCTTAGTTTTTATTCATTAGCTTGTGTTGACTGTCTTTGCTCTTCTTGTGTTTGTCCCTCCTCTGGAGCAAGAAAGCATTACTTGTGTCCTTCCAGTGCTTACTTTTCAAGCACAGCATTTATCTTTTCGTTGGGCACTCCATGAGAGAGCACGTGCTTCTCAGATGTCTCTCTCCTGTACGTCTCTCCTCTGCCTCCTCCGTGCTGCCCTCAGCCTCGTGTACTTCTCCCGTCCATTTTGCTGTATCACCTGTGCTCTTTTCCAAGGCCCACTCCAAGTTGCTCTGTGTCACCCATTGCGTCTGCCCCCGAACACCCACCACCCCTGTTGCTTCTGTTCCCCCGTCCTACATACTAATGGCACCCCACAGATACCCTCTGATATACTTCCTGCCATCCGCTCTCTTCATGTTGTTCCCCCCACCTGTGCTTTCCTTATTGTTTCTTCCGCCCACGTCTATTATGATGCTGTCCACACCTTTCCTGATGCCCTTCCGCCCATGCTTCAAAAAATAAGAGTGCTGCTTATCTTTAAAGAGTATTCTTTTTTATTTACTTATTCAACTAAGGAAATAAAAAAAATACTTTTGTTATTTTGTAGGCAAGCACCTGCATGGCATGCATGGCTACAAAATAAAATGACCCCTGCATCATTGCACCTTTGTTTTGTTTGTTTTCTTTAGTCATGTTGCACAGTATGGGAATGATCTACAACATGGACAAAAATCATTGGCAAAGGCATTAGGTCCCAAAGACAAGATGCTAACTGCTTCTTTTTTATCGTTCGTGATAACTTTATTTCGGTCAATGGCCATAAAAGCACAAGCAAAGTATGTACATACAATAAAATACATAAATATTTAAGAACCAGCAGTTAAAACATTATTAAACAATCAGTTATCCACGAAAAATGGCCATCATTAAAAATTAGTCACAATTAATCAAAGTGGACCTTCTTTTTTATCTGCATTGGCCCCGGACATTGAACTTTCCACTGTGAAGAGATCATACTGTTAGTCCGGCCTGCCAAAACCTACTTTCTTGTTCTGCCTGCTCCATCAACATCTGCATTTTCTTTTAGGGGTAACAGTGATTGACTGTGAAATCAGCATAGCCTGCATTGAATGTTCTCCCGGTGCATTCAAGGACAGTAAATGCCTGATGAGTGGCTGGCTCCACTGATTAGGAGTTCACTTTCCCATTGTGCATTGTGGTTATAATTTTTTTAGTAAGGGGATGAGAGTGACTAGTTACAAGCAGCCCACAATATATTTGCTGATTACTCAACTCCAGCCTGACACACAAGCATTCAGGGATGCCAGCTCATAGCTTTTTATCTCTGGATAGTATTTAGAGACCATATTTTACATCAAGCCATGGAACGCCATTGTGGGTAGTCCTTGTTTGCACTTGCATTGGCTGTGGTCTTAAGGTGTGCCAGTCTCTACAGTAAATATGCAGTGCTGCACCACTGCGCATAGTGTCTTGAATTTGGTGAGAAGAAATACTTGAGCAAACGGCGGCAGCCACGGTGACCTTTGGCACCCACAATCCTCAACTGGGCCCACAAAGATGCCACCCTACAACAAACTGAGAACACATTTTACTATTTGGGCGGCTCTGGCCTAACCCTAAGCAGGGGCAATAACATAGGTGTGACTGTGATGTGCTGATAGCATTCATAAGAAAATTGAAGCAAAATCTATCTGCTTTTCTAGTGCATGTTAGTACAATGTTTCCAAGTGTCATCATTTAGGACCCAATTCACAAAGGTAAACTCTGATCTGAAGTCTGTTTAAAATTCAGGTCCAAGTTTGGACCTGAAGTTTAAGTTGTCTCCTCAATTCTTTGTAGTTTGTCTTTGCTAACTGATGAGAAGTCTAAGGTAGGGGTGGATGAAGAGAAATCTTTCACTTGCAATGCTGGGCAAAGTTGGGAATTTTGGTGAAGTTGGGTCAATTATTTTGACTTTGCAAGAAGCAACTCTTTGCTTCACCTGACACTTACCTGCAGTGAGATGACCCACCCAAGATGGGCAAAACTACAGGCATCAGGGAATTTGTAACAAGTGTTGAAAGTAGTGTTACAATTTTACCCACGGCTGAAGGTCCTGACCACGCAGGTTTTACGATGCAACACGGTAAGCACCCAATGAGTTGAATGCTCATGGACCTGAGTGGTTCTGGGAAAATGACCCACTTTTTACCCTGCCTCTTTTCTTTAAACTTTAAAGAAAGCTGGTGAACTTTGATAAAAAAATGTGTAAACTCAACTCCCACAACACATTTTTAAATCCCTTCGCAGGATTATTACTGTAAGTCAATACCTTGCTAAGCAGATTTGTGTCCTTCACGCCCCCATGAACAATTTTAAAATCCCAGAGTTTTGGAGAAGATGCTAGTGTTTTCAGTGCTGTGAAAGGGAAAGGCTGACAAATGTGGCTGGCAAATGTGTACAATATTTTGTTTTTCCGTGGAATAGTGATGACCCATCCTTGTAATAGTGAGCATTCGTTGCAACATTCTGGTTACCCCTGGATAAAATTGGCACATTCTTGACATTGTGATCTAACTTCCACCTACTCAAGTAATGATGCTGTCTAAATCTTGAGGTAGTGGGTGTTCCTGGAAACTTTTTGGTCATCTCTGATACAATGGTGGCGAAAACCATGTGTGACGGATGCGCACATGTGTACCTGGTAAAAAACGTAAGATGTTGCTCTTCAACTAAGAAATGAAAATCTAGCATTTGAGAACTAAAATACATATTTTTGGAGGCGGTGGATGCAACTTATTTATTTACAATGCAGATCTTTTATTTATGATTACATTCCTGTATATTCAGAAACTATCAAGCTGATGCTAGCATATCAAAATAATTTAGTTAAAGATGATATTTGAGTGACTATTCATGCTTAGTTAGTAATCAGGGCCTCCACTTCAAAAGGTCACCAAACCCCACTAGAGATAGAGGACAGGAGAGAGGAGAGGAACATCAATCTGGAGATGGCCAAGCTAAGAATGGAAGAAAAGAGGAATGCCCATGAGCTCATTCTCAAGGAGCTGGACATAAAAGCCAAGCAAGTGGAATCCAGCAATATTGGTGGCAGTGTATCAGCAGTGCCCACTGGAGAGGTGAGGGTCTGTATGTCCAAGGACCTGATGCTCAGTTTTATGGTAGGAGATTATATTGATAAATGGTTCTCAGCATATAAGTTAGCTCTGAGAGTACACAATGTTCCAGAGGAGAACTGAAGGAGGTGGGGTAGCTTGTGGAGGTATATGCCCATGGTGGGAAGGGGCACACTCCTTACCCTTGAGATAGGGGACCAGACCAATATGACCCCATGAAGACCATTTTTATTTCTTCAAATTTGGGATGCCCCCTGAGAAAGACTTTCTGAGGTTCAAAGACAGCCACAAACTTCTAAACCAGTCCACAGAGGACTTCTTAGACTATTCCAGAAAGCCACTGAAGGGCTGGGTGACGGCCAGTAAAATTGATTATTTTGTTGGGCTATATGACCTTATTCTGAGGGAGAATGTGCTCAATACCTGTTTTACAGAGTTGTGCCAGCACCTGGTAAATAGCAATATTGCTGACCCCAGGAAGCTTGCTGAGGAGGCAGAACTCTGGGTCAGCACCAGGATGTCCAAAAAGGTACCTGGGGGTGACCCCAAGAATAAGGGTTCAGGTTCCCCCCAGTAAAGTGAGGGGGAGGTCAAGGGAGTCCCAGACAAGTCTAAGAAGAAGGAAGGAGGCTGTAATGGATGTTGGCCTAGGGCACAGTTGCGGCCCTTGGTGGCCATGTTTACTTACCTCTAATCGGCCGCAATCCGTAGTTTACTACCCCCCACCCTTCCCCTCACATCAGGACCCAGCAGTACTTCCATCAAGGGCTGCTACTGCTAGGGCACCACATTTCCAGCCCACTGCTTTGATTGTCCTCAGCTAAGACAGAAGCAGTGGGACTATTTGACCAAAGAAACCATCCATGGGTTACAGGAGTGGCTTTGGAGGTAGATAGTTCCCAGGGACAAGAAAGAGGTAGATCATACTCCAATCTCCCTTAGTTAGGGGGGTGAACTCGAAGGGTAGTCTGGTGATCCCTGAGGGTGGGAGTCATCACTTCCACCAGGTTAAGGGGAATTGGGTCCCTGTCCCTTATCAGTGGAGCACCGGTACTAGCTAGACTATCATAGAGGAAACACTGGTTGCCCCATAGCAGTGCACTGGTGAGGCGTGTAGGAAAACTCAAGCCCAGGGGCAGGACTTTATCCCCCCCATTGCCCTGGTATCCCTAGAATGGGGTGGGGAGGTGACCCAGAGAAGGGTCATAGTTATTCCTCAGATGCTTTATGACTGTAGTCTGAGGATTGAGCTGCCACCGGTGCCACTCTGCTGGACTGCTGACCTGCTGTTGCCTTTCTGTATTGCTGCATTTCTGCCCTGCTGCCCTATTGCCTGGGGAAGGAGAAATTGACCTGCAACTTTCTCTTGAACCCAACGATACCAGAGTGACTAGAATAGCTAGTCTTCTGGACTACTGATCTGAACCTCACGGACATTAAAGGCTCCCCAACATCCTTTGCCAGCACCTGGACCCAGTTGAAGTGAGTTCCTGACACCCGAGTGGTGCCCCTCAGGTACTGGACCCTTGGTGTGGCTCAGAGAGCTGTATTCAAGCTCCTGGGTTTTCACAACTCTGAACGGGCCTGCTCGTACCGAGACCTCACCACTCGCTACTCGCATCACGATTTATTGTGAAGCGCCATCATCCCGACCCTTCGGGCTACAGCATGGACCACTCACAGGGATCATCAACCCCAAGCTTAAGCAACCCCTGTCCGCGACACCTGGCCTGCTCTTCCCAATATGCCAACAGCCTCCCATGATGCTCTCCCTTCTCCTTGCGGCCCTCTCCACCATGAACGGGAGTCTTGGAATGGATTTAAGAAGGTAAACCTCAGTGACCCCATCCTAGTTACTGTAGCTGACCTGCAGTTGGCCTGAACTTGTGACTTTAACCCAGCCCAGCATGACCAGATTTCCATAGTTGGCGCTTTGTTATTTTTGCCACTATTTTCACTAAGAAAATTATAAAAATCATAACTAATAATATTCTACCCATGGTGTGATGCAGAACATGGCCAGCCAAACACTCAGGCTCACTTAGGGAGTGAAAACCACCCCTCTCCTTCTCTGTCAGCAGAGCAGCCCTGACTCGCCCCGCAAGGCTGTAGCAACAGAAAATCATTTTATGATAATAACATTGAGTTATTATCATTTCATTTTTCCTTACACTGCTGAAAAGCAGTGGGGCAATGCTACTTCGTCTTAGCTGAGGAGCTGCCATTGTTTTAGTGCAAACTGCAAGGGATTGTTAGAGTTGCTTGGCCAAGGCTCATACTCCAATCAACCAACAATCCAGTTTCTCACATAATGGTTGCACTCTTAATGGTTATAGTAATGGTTGTAATGGTAATGATGGTAGTGGTTATTGTGGTGATAATAGGAAGATATTGGCAGTAATGGTGTTGGTAGTGGTGAAAGAGGTAATTTGGCATTTTTGTAATTGTGGAAGTAATGATGGTGGTAAACATTGTTTTATTCTATTGGGTGTATCGTGTTATCTTATGTTAAATGGTCTTGTATAGCGCACGTACACCCAGCGGTTTTATGGTGCTGAGGAGCGAAAGAGGAGCTGTGACAATGATGCATTTGACTTACAAATATGCCTGAGAGAACAGAAAAGTTTTAAGTAGTTTCCGGAACTGTAGGTAACAGGTAGTGAGCCTAATTTCCACGGGAAGCGAATTCCAGAGCTGTGGAGCAAGTGCCCCGAATCCAAGCCCACCGTGTTTCTTACGTTTAAATGCGGGGGTAGTCAGCAAGTTAAGATTCGAGGAGCGCAGTTCCCAGGAAGGGACATAGCGCTGAACCCTGGAGGAGTGGAAGACAGGGCGATTCCCCATTAAGGCTTTGAATGTGGTGCATCCCAGTTTGAAAGCACAACGTTTAGGAACCGGGAGCCAGTGAAGGGTCTTAAATAGGGGTTTAATATGGTGTTGAAAAGGCTGATGGGTAATGAGTCTAGCTGCGTGATTTTGCACCAGTTTTAAACGTTGTAGTTGATATTCTGAGATACAAACATAAAGGGAATTGGCGTAATCAATACGCAACGTTACGAAGGCAAGAACCGTCAAAGGTGTGGCTGTAATTGTAATGGAGTGGTGGTTTTAGTGGCGATAATGGTAGTGGCATGTGTGTGCGCAACATGAAAGTTTGAAAAATGCACAAAAGTGCATTTTTCAAAGTTTTTGCAAATTACCATGAAGTTCAACTTCATGGTAATTTGCGCCCCTATTGCAAAATCGCTATTCTCAAGTGGTTCTTACATTGCATTTATGGAATTGCAAATTGCGATTCCTTAAATGCAATCGCAATTTAAAAACTTGCAAATAATTGCGATTTTTTAAAGTGCGAGTGGCAAGTTGTTTCATGTATGGCAAAAGCTAATTTTGCGATCGCAATCGGCCGATTTCTGCGATTCGCACTGTTTGCGATCGCCAATAGCTTTGATGCATATGCCTGCTAGTTGCCAGAATTGGAAAAGAAAGGGAAATGAGGAGCCAAGTGACCCTGACCTGTCCGATGCTAAAGAGTGCCATATTTTCAATGTTGTCACTTTTCAATTAAATGTTTTCTAATTGCCCATGCCACCCTTAGGCCCTGGATCTCACTATTCAGGAAGGACATCTCTGTGAAAATAAAGAGTAAGGTTGATCTTGAATTTTGAGCCCATGGGGCTCATTTTATCATGATGGTGGTGGTGTTACGCTTTGTGTTTTTTTGCCTCTTGTGTATTGTTTTTTTTTTTTACTATGTCGTTCACTTCGGAAACCAAAATAATAAAGTAATATGAATAAAATATCTGGTCAAATATCTGGTCTCCTTCAGTATCTAGATCCTATAACCCGATGAACCCGGAGAGAACAAGGAGCAGGGAGGCCGAATCTCGGACGACAGGTGGTGAATGTGAAAAATACCTCCTAATCCCAGACAAGGAATTAAACCCTCCCGCATATGCAAATAGCCTGATGACATCCAGTCACGTGCTACATTTCCTGCTGGTCCCTTATTTTGAAAGGGGAAATTTGAGAAAATAACAGTCCCATATACCGGTGGCTCCTTGTTCCTCCATAACAAAGTCATCTCCTTGATACTACCAAGATATAAGGAGACTCTATTAGAATTATTGAAATTGACTCGCTTCATATGTGGTGTCCTGTGATGCACTAAGGACCACTTCCCTCAGATTGAATCAGAGGAAGTTACGGCTCGAAGACTACACGAGTCCGTTTTTAAACCCTGTCCTAATGAAGGTGTCAACTTAGGAACCGAAACGCTGCGTCGACAACTTGGTTTTTAATCTATTGCCGTTTTAATTTGTGTAATGTGTATACTACAGAGATGTACATCATTTGTGCATGATGCTGACACTCTTTTTTAATTTTATCACTGTGGCACAGTTATTTGATGTTTGATATTGTACAAATCTTTTGTAATAAATTTGTGAGATATTTTATTTGAATTGTATTTGTATTTTGTGACAATTGTTATTAGTGGCTTCATTTGTGTAGATCTCTTGAGCTATGGTGGCACGATATAAACAAGGTCTATCCCCTTTTTCTTAAATTACAAAAGAGGGACCACCCTGTTTTTCTGTTCGATGCTAAAGAGTGCCATATTTTCAATGTTGTCACTTTTCAATTAAATGTTTTCTAATTGCCCATGCCACCCTTAGGCCCTGGATCTCACTATTCAGGAAGGACATCTCTGTGAAAATAAAGAGTAAGGTTGATCTTGAATTTTGAGCCCATGGGGCTCATTTTATCATGATGGTGGTGGTGTTACGCTTTGTGTTTTTTTGCCTCTTGTGTATTGGTTTTTTTTTTACTATGTCGTTCACTTCGGAAACCAAAATAATAAAGTAATATGAATAAAATATCTGGTCAAATATCTGGTCTCCTTCAGTATCTAGATCCTATAGTCTGTGCTCAACAACCACTTCAGATAACAGATGGTAGAAAATTTTTGAACGTATATCCTAAAAGTGACTTCAGTTGGATGCCTGGCCTAATCTCCAGCCAATCCCAATACCCACCCTCCTGCATGACCAACCCTTATTCCCTGTGTTTCTTATATAATTTAATTATATTTTATTCTTCATTAAATGTAAAACTACTGAACAAGTTTACAAAAAAATAACAAAACCACAAATAGGGCCTATTCTAAGTAAAGTTCCAGTCCCACGTCAAGTTTATTTTATTTCCATTCCATGGTATTTGCAGAAATAGGGTTCAAACTGTTGTATGAAATGTTTAATAGGATACACCTTTGAACACCATGTAGTTGTCCCTACTGGAAGGTCAAAGACAGTGTGTAGTAAACACTGAGGATGCAGGGTCCTTCGATAAACGATGCGCACATGTCGCAGAAGCATTGGGGATAGGTAAAGACTTGGCCCCAGTCCTGTCCCTGCACCCTTCCCATGCAGCTCTGACACAAAGCCAAGTATGGGGCTAGGCCCCATGTCCAGAGCCCACTGACATGGCCAAGGTTATGCAGGGGACATTACATCAACAAACAAGATTGATAAAACATATGTTAAACAATCTAATTCCCAGAAAACCTTTGATAAAGTTGTAAGGGTTAATGTTGCTCTCAAGACTTTATCATTTGGTAAAATTAACAGAAACTCACTAATGCACAATTAAATAGACATCATGGTAATGATTTTCATTTGAAAAGAAACTGAAATTCGCCAGCTATGGTTAACCATAGCTCAGCCCAATGTAATTCACAGCACATAACATCAGACATTACATGTACAGATGAAATTACAAATATCATCATATAATATCACACATCACTTCACCATGTATGTCATTGATGACATCTCTACAGCTATGGAACCGTTTAAGAACTAATTGGTATTTACTTATATTGCATAATGTAGGCAATGGGGCCACCCCACCCTCATGCTGCGTTTCACTGAATCCCCAAAAGGACATAGCCCACTTCGCATCGCCATCAGCTTTAAACATCTGCGGCTGCGGACAGAGTCTATTCTTTCACAGGCCCTGTGCCAAGCCTCTGCACATAATACTTCAGAGCAATGACTTCTGGCATACTCAATGGGTCACAAACTCAAACCCCAGACTTTAGTCCAGCCCAGCAAGCAGTCCCAACGTGGATCGAAGCACCTGCCCAAATGACCACAAGAAACTTTGTGTTGTGCATTAGTTTACATCTTCTTCAGCAGGAAAGACAAACTTGACATTCTTAGTCCATCTGACACAATTATTTATAGTTTCATAACCATCACACCGCACACCTTCAGTTCAGTTTGCAGTGAAATTTGAATTAGTGTTCCTGGAGAAGCTGAGTTTTGTGTGTATATATATATATATATATATATATATATATATATATATATATATATATATATATATATATATATATATATATATATATATATATATATATATATATATATAGTCACAAAAGTTCCTTCTCTCCCAAAGGAAAGGCGCACTCACGTGATGGAAGAACACTTCTTTTATTCTTTCGCCATTTTTAAAAACATCACACCTGACGCGTTTCAGTCGTCACCGCGACCTTCATCAAAGATATCCAGTTCGGCATTTATTTTGTTGCTCGACCTTTGCATCCCAACCAATGACTGATTTTATACTCGGCCCCATTGGACCTCCTGGGTGGTATGGCATTGTGGGGCATTGTGGGACTTGTGGTTTTGCACCTTCCTAACCCTCCAGTGGGTAAAATGCCAAATCTGGTGATGTTCGTTTTGTTTTCAGTTTTCTGCCGATTGCATCACGTTCCTTCGCTGACCAACTTTAAAGGTTGCGCAGAGCCCTACCCCGGCAGGTCCGAGGCGGCAGCCATTACCCCTAATGTCTTTCGACGGCAAACAAGGTTGGTCCAATGTGGGGCATTGTGGCGCTCTTGTCGGGTGGTGCTTCGGTCTGCTCTTATCCTTAAAGTCTTGGGGCGATTCGTGAAGCAGGGGCTGAGAAAAAAGGGGGGTCCAAAAACGTGTTTTCCCCATGCAATTTTCTGTAGGTACCGTTCATAGCGGCTACAGCCTGAACGGTTGAATGGATTTACATCAAATTTGGCAAAGTTGTAGTCCTTGGTTCAGACTCGTGCCTTTTGCTTATATGGTGTAAATCTGCTCAGTAGGTCCTGAGAAAATTGCAATTGAAAGTACATATATATCTATGGCCTCGGTGGATCCGCGCATCTTTCGCGGATTATAAGGACACCGTCCCGATCACGCGCAGAATGCTGATTAGCTGTGAAGCGGTTGCCAACATTCGAAACCAGGAAGTGTTGGCAGCCATTTTGTGCCTCAGTAGAAGCGAGGATCTAGAAATTAATGGAACGTATAAACACTTAGGGGGCAGGTAAGAAAGATTTTGACCCTCTAGACCTACTTAGGGGGTCACACAAAATATATATATTTTTTTAAACTGAGAAATGTGCGCTTGGTGCATGGATCCGCCGTAAAGAAAATAAAAACGAAGCATGGGCTCCTGTGCTTGTTTAAAAATTAGCTATGTGGGAAGGAAAAATCCCGGGGTCTAAAATATTGCAATTAAAGCGGGGGCCGAGAAAAAAAGGGGGTCCCAAACTTGTTTTCCCCATGCAATTTTCCATAGGAACCGTTTATCATGGCTACAGCCCAAAAGGCTGAACGGAATTACATTAAATTTGGAAAAGTGGTAGTCCTTGGTTCAGACTTGTGTCTTTTGCGTAAATGGTGTAAATCCGTTCAGTAGTTCTTCAGAAAATTTCAATTAAAAATACATATATCTATGACCTCTGTGAATCCGCGCATCTTGCGCATGCTCTAAGCACACCGTCCCGATCATGCGCTGAATGCTAATTGGCTGTCAAGGGGTTGTTAACATTCGAAACCAGGACTTGTTTGCAGCCATTTTGTGCCTCGGTAGAAGGGAGGTTGAAGAAGTCAGTGGAAGAAGTGTGGAAAACGTATAAAGGGGGTAGGGTAGAAATATCTTGACCCTCTATACCTGCTTAGAGGGTCCCACAACGACTCCCAGGGCCCAAAACGGCAAAGTGTGCTTAGGGTGCACGGATTTTGCCATAAACAAACAAATAAAAGGAAGTGCAGGCTTTAATAATTAGCTACCGGGAGGTCAAATTCTGGGGGCAAAAGTTTTTAATTTTATGGGGTCCCAGAGGGGCTTCCTAGCACCGGGGATTGCCCCCCTCAGGGGCTAAAACATTAATGGGTGGTGGGGGGTGGCTCAACCGCCACCCCACTAGTAAAATAGATGGGTGGGGGGACTTAAAGGGCCGCTACCGCCTGGGGCTTTTTCAAAAATGGTTGAGGGGCGCTCAAAGGTCCATCTAGTCCTAGGGACCGCCCTTTCTCTTTGCTATGGCTCTCTGGTGTGTACACATTGGGAGCACGACTCTAACGCGTCGGGTGCACGACTCCAAGGGAAAAAAAAGTAATATTTTTCAGATATACATGAAGCTTATGTGTTTAGATTTTGTGTGGCTTTAAAAAGAGCCCTTGTGCTTATTGAGAGAATTTTGGTACTTACAAGTAAGTACCTATGCAGAGTCTAAATTTCAAGAGGAAGACTCTGTTACCCTCATCTGTAAAATGTACACGGTCTGTCCTATACAGACAAACACAAGGTTTGTTTATTGTTTAGTTAGTTAAAACCCTAACACGGTCTGTCCTATAGATGCCATCCATATTGAAACGCAGATTGTTGTGGTAAAATGACCCCAATCTATAATCTTGGAGAAAAGCAGAAACAAATTTATTGACATGTTTCCTAGCTTTCTCAATCTGTAGACAAAATTGATTGGACCAGTTCCATTTCTGCCTTTGGCATATGTTAGAATAGACAAAGGCAGTTTGGGGGAAAAGTGACATCAATTCTCCAAAGGTGTCCTTCATAAGCTCTTCCAGACCTACCCCAGTCAAAGTACCTAGGTCATTGCCGCCACAGTGCACAATAATGAGGTCAGGATGTTGGAGATGTAAAAAGGATTTAACCATTGCCATCAATTGGTGCCACTTTAACCCTCTCTGTCCAATCCATTTAAAGTCTACATTTGGCAAACCCAGGTCTTTGTCAATGGCTCTATTTTCTGCGTACCTTTGTCTCCAGAAAATATAGATGTGTCCCACAATCCACACTCTAAGCATCTTGAAAGGAGGTCTGGATGCACTCAGATGGTCTCTGTAAATGAAATGTCAGTTTGAAAAGTAAGATTTTTCTAAAATGGTGGATAAGGTGTAGTTTTGAAAAAAACAATAGAAATGATTGGCTATTTAAAAACATTGTAGTCTGAAAAGTAGGGTGCATGTTTCTGTGTTTTTAAAAACATATTTCTTATTGGTTAAGAAAAACTGTTTGAATGGAACAGTACATTAGATTAGGTGAGATTTTGAAAAGTCAAGCACACTTGCTATTTGCATTAATGTTAATGTTAATGTTAGTAGGTATTTGTGAGCGCTCGTACGCCCGGGGGCTTCATGGCGCTATAGAAAGGAACGAACGCAAAGGTCACAGAAGAGGAGGAGCAGCTCAGCAATACGCCTGAGTGAAAAGCCAGGTTTTCAGGGAGTGTCTGAAGCTGAGGATGTTATCATTCAGTTTCAGATGAAGGGGAAGGGAGTTCCAGAAACCCGCTGCAAGATGGTCAAAACAGCTGCCTCCCAGACGTTTCCTCTTATAAGGTGGGACAGTCAGAAGGGATTTGTGGATAGACCGGAGGTCGCGGGAAGGAGTGTATTTCTTAAACATGTCTCTGATGAACAGGGGGCCAGAGTCGTGCAGAGATCTGAATAAAATACACCCTGTTTTAAAAGCCATGCGCTGCTCCACGGGCAGCCAGTGTAGCTGTTTCAGGCCAGATATAACAGACTGCCTCTTAGAGAGGTTCAGGAGGAGTCTAGCAGCCTGGTTCTGGACCAGCTGAAGGCGTTTTAGCTCTCCAGCTTGAATGCCAAAATAGAGACTGTTGGAAAAATCTAGTCTGGACAGAACCAGGGAGATGACAATCTGAGTGAGGGCAGCTGGGGAAAAGAAGCTGGCGATTTTCTTGATTTTCTTCAGCTGGAAAAAACTAGCTGAGACAACTGCTCCTACTTGTTTTTTGAGAGAGAGGTCCTCGCTGATGTATATCCCCAAACTCTTGACTGAGGAGGACTTGGATGGGGGGGCTCCCATACTGGAAGGCCAAAAGCTAAGGTTCCAACTAAGAGCACTCTGCCCCGGCAAGACCAATTCGGTCTTGCCAGGGTTAAGTTTCAGGTGACTGCAGTTCATCCAGTTTAAAATGTGGGACATAGTATTTTGAAATTCAACCACAGCGTCCTTGGTGTTTAAAGGAAAGATGAGCTGCAAATCGTCAGCATAGTTGAAAATTGTCACTTTGGCCCTCCTAAGGGAGTGCAGAAGGGGACGTAGATATAAATTAAAAAGCAGGGGGGAGAGCGAAGAGCCCTGCGGGACTCCACAGGTAGAAGGTATGGTGGGGGCGGTGTAAGGTCCCAGTATGACAGCCTGAGTGCGCCCAGTAATAAATGAGCGAATACAGCTCAGTGCCAGGCCCCTGAGACCTGCCTGCTCGACACGGTCGACCAAGATGTTGTAGTCGACCGTGTCGAAAGCAGCCGAGAGGTCCAGAAGCACCAGAGCCTGATGTATTCCCTCATCCGCATTCCGTCTCAGAGTGTTCTGCACCGAAAGAATAACCGCCTCGGTAGAATGACATGGTAGCAACATTGTGTGCTGAACTTGTGACCTGTCTTCTTAGTTCAGTGTTGCATGTACTGTTACCATGATAACAGGCAGTAAGTAGATTGGGGATAGGGTTTAAACTTATGTCAATTGGAAAGGGATGAAATGTGTAACCAATAGAAATCTGTGTTAGATTTTGAATTAATGTGGGAAGCAATATATTTTGATATTTACATGTATATGTGTGCAGAATGAGAGGGAAACGTTGCCATTTTTTGGTTTTGCTAAGTAGTGTAGTACAGAGATTCTGTATAAGAAAATCTGGTGAGTTACTGAAATTCTTCTTAATCTGCAAATCAATTAGAAAGGTAAATTAGAAATTTGTGAAGAGTTTTATGTGGGGTTTTTGTTTTTAATATAATTAATGTGTTTTTCTTGGTAAAATCCAGGTAGTAGTGTTGCTTGTCTAGAATTACAAGTGTGCCTCCTGTTAAGATCCTGCATAAACCGCATTTAGCGAGAGTTTTGGTATCGCTTCTCAAGAGCAGGGTTACCTTGTAAATACAGCACTATTGTTGTACTCCCCTCTTTCACGTTCTATTGTCATAGGAAAATGTACCTTGCCTCTGGGAATTCCTACATTGCAACTCATCGGAGATACGAGGCGAGCCGTTACCAAACCGGCTGCTAACATGCATTAATGCATCTTATCGTCGCCTAGTAAATAGGGCGATATAATTTTCACTGCATTTTTGTTTTTTTAAAACAAATTGCAGCGAAATGGCACCTGTCAATATGACCTCAAGTTTGCTATGACAAAGCGGGAACCTCGACTCTGCCTTGCCATAGCAAATAGCAGTGCCAGTGTCCCGGGGGTAGAAACCCCGAGATACAGCAGGAGCCGGTCGTGGGGGGGGTGGTATTCCCCAAGACTTTTGACTGCTCCAGAATAGGGGCCACAGGACCTGTCTCCTACAGTATAAAAAGCAACAGAGGGTGGTGATCAACGGGGCTTAGATTGACCTTTGAGGGTTATCTCGGTACTGGAGGTCGTTGGGAAGATTAAGCGAGCTATTGCTCAAAGTCGTATGGTGCTGGGAAGACCCCTGCTGCCAGAGCCAGGGATTGAACTGTGATCCCCAGCATCCAGCATCAGTCGCCCTGGCCACAGCGGCACACCTCTTCCCCATTTATTTTGTAGCACTGAGGAATGGCAGTCCCCGGGCTACAGCCCCCCTCTGAACCCCAATGAAATGTAATATTTTAGACCCCTGGATTTGGCCCTCCCTAGGTAGTTAATTTTTAAACAAGCACATGAGCCCGTACTTTGTTTTTATTTTTTTTACGGCGGTTCCATGCACCCTGCGCACATTTCTCCGTCTAAAAAAAACAAAAAACATGCTTTAGGACATGGACTGTTTTAAACTCCTATACACTATGCATGTACTGGTCTAATTACCTTTACAGTTGTGTTTCAGGTCTACAATTCTCTAGTCAGTATACCTACACTAGAGCAAACAGCCTGTCATTGCTCTTGCAATGCCATAGTGAATCTTTCAGTACTATGTTTTAATCCATTCAGTAAAGGAAAACTCAACTAGTTATAAATTCACTTAGTGTCTTTTCTTGCACTATTCTAATTATTAAGTTAGTATGTATGTACTCATACAGTGAGCCAGGCTTTAGGGCACAGAGTGCTTCAAACTCCTATGCACTATGCATGTGGTGTAGTGTAACCACTTTCACATTTGTATTTAAAGTATACAATTTCTCTGTCAGTATCTATATAGAATGTGTTTGCTTATTACTAGAAAAGTATAATTTATAAGATTAGTAATATACTTTTATTTATGTTTATTTTTTACAGATATTGTTTATCGTCATTAAAATATCATTATCATGCCTGAAAAAGGTCGGAAAAGAAAAATAGAGCTAAAGGATATTTACTTGAAGAAAACTCAACAAGAATTATTGTATGAGCAACATAATGTGGCCAAAAAGAGAAAATCCTCCGGTAAGATTACTAAGAAGTTTATTAAAAATGTTTCTAGACGGAAAAGTAAGGTTCAAAATGTTGAAAGCAGTGATGATGCTTCAAGGAGAAAAAAAACAGAAAAAATAGGAAAGGAATAAAAGCATATGTAGAATCAAAAAATCGACTTTTGGTAAAAGAAGAGAAAATCAGTATAAAGCGATTCAAAAGAAAATATTTTATAATAGAGTAGTACATAATTTGCTGAAAGATTTGAAGAAATATAAAAAGAGGTCACTATTTTATAAAAAGAAGAAGAATATTGAATCCATTGTTGAAAAGGCTTTTGAAGTTAAAAGAAAACTATTTATTTTAGTTTTAAACAGAATTCGATCACTAGATAAACCAATCCATTCAATGAAGGTCAAAAGTAAGAGGAAAAGAGTAATTAACAGAACTCATTTATGTGATTTTTTTCGGGGAATGGAAACACAGTTCGAGTTCAGAGCCTTTCTTTAATGAAGAGAGGTATTTTCAGACCAATGATTTGTTTCATGCAATAGACACCAGTGCTCGAGCCTATGAGGTTAGAAATGGTTGTCCAATTGAGAAAGAAAAAATTGCTCCCTGAAATGCAGAAGAAGTGGTAGCTGATGAAGTTCTAGGCAGACGTGCTAAAGCCCCAGTGTATAAGTGGGATTGCAGTAGTATTTGTAGAGTACGACAAGAATCTATTGATCTCTTACGTAATTTCTTACGAGAATATAGTAAAAAAAATTGTTAAACAAAAGATTAAGATGTTGCAAGGACTAGACCATTGCAGAGTTGGAAAAATACTGGTTTGCAAGGTCATTCTCTGGCTTTCTAGAAAAGTTGTCAAAGTGTTTTTCATCATTTCAGGATGTGGGCAGTACAACATTCTCAAATACGGAAGTTAGTCAGAAGATTGTATTATGCAAATAGTCCAGCACTAAAGTTAAATGAGTTGAACAGTGCTATTTTGCGTTGGTCAGTTTCAGATGTGAAGAAGATTGGTGAGGATATTGAGTTTTGTTACTTTGGTCCTGAACAAGAGAGTGAATAAACTCAGATATTAATAGAAGAGAATGTTGAAGAGAATGTTGAACATAGTTGTACAAAAAAAACTTGAAGGTGAAATTACAAAGTTTAAAGTGATTTCAGGTGAAAGGCCAAATTACTCTTGTATTTGTTGCCGGCGAACTCACTACAAAAATCAGACTAGGAGTGTTGATCTGTATTTAAAAAGTGAAAGAGAAAATAATGATATGTGGAAGGAATTTGCAACTTATTTGTTGGTAGAAAATTCTTTTGATTTGGGTTCTGATCAGCGTATTTGTAAATAATATTATAACAAATTAGATGAGAATAAAATGCCCGCTAGAGCTGTCCATAATAATCTAGAGTTGGATGCTATTCCTCCAGAATTGATAGATTTAAATACCTATGAGTCTATTCTCACTCAATGTGTGCACCCTTTTCAGGCTAATGTTCGTATGGAGCCTAAAACAGATAAATTGCCTCCTTCAGATTTACAGAGAGGATTAAAGGGAAGAGTTATATATTTACCATTAGATTTAAAGAAAAATGTTAAAACTATTGGTGTAGAGTGTGTAAAAATGAACCACTAATTATTCTAGTTAATGGCGTTCCTACTAGTAGTAAGAAAATCTGGCAGGAGTTAGTGGACGTTAGGAAAGTGCAGAAGGCGACTTTGTATTTAATAAAAAACAATGAGTACTATAAAAATGTGTATATCGGAGAAGAAGAAATACTTTTAGCAGAAGATACTAAACATCAAGTGGACAAATTGAAAAAAGTGGATATGTCAAGAAGTGAAGTAATTTATGAACATTACAGTGTACATCCACCTCATTCAAAAGAAGTGATGGTGAACACTCTTGAGCTGTTTCAAATGAAAAAAAGCAAAGGGAAGTCCCATGAGTGTATGGGAAGAGAGCTTGGAAGCTCGTTGTTTTCCACAGTTGTTTCCAGCGGGAAAAGGAGGACGAAATTATGAATGACCTGTGCAAATTCCTGCATCTGAATATCGGACAACAAGATTATATGCAAAAGATCTAAGATATAGCAATGTATCCCTTATATATTTCATCTTTTGTTTGAAAGTGACTTATGTGGACTTTCATATGAGTCAATCACATATTGAAAACAGGGGTACATCTGCAAAATGTTTCTGCAAAGGATTATGGGTAAAGTACACCAGAGGGATGATCATTTATAATCTCAGCTGACTAACCCCTCCCCCACGGGGCTAATTCCCCTGCTGTGCTGGGGGAAGGGGGGCGCGTGCAGCACCGCAGTGCTCATGACGAGCTCGGCTCATCATGCAGCACGGTGGCGCTGTGCTCAGGATGAGCTGAGCTTGTCACGACCACGCCGGTTCCAATGTAACGCCCAGCACAGCAAGGAAATAATCCCCACGTGGGCGTAGCACAACGGTCATGACGAGCTCAGCTCGTTATAGGCACAGCGCGACCGTGCCTCATGACGAGCTGAGCTCGTCATGAGCACAGAAACGGGTTAATCCAAGGGCATGTCAGCGTGGCACTAATGAAAATTGGTACCCTATATTGCCGAACTGAAATGTATGCTATGGAACATAGGCACTCCTACATGGTTCATTACCCTAAGTTTTGCTGAGTACGCTTGGGATGATTTACTTGAATTTCTTCGAGAGGCAAGTTCCACTACAAAAAATATTGAATAAAAGACACCTGGAGAATTATACCCTTTGTATCCTGTTAATGTATGAGGTATTTAAATATAGATTTGAAGCTATGATGTCTTTTATCTGCAATAAAAAAAATCCTCCTCTTGAAGAAGTTGTGGATTTCTTTTGGAGAAAGGAATATCAAGCAGGAGGTGCTCCTCATATGCATATGCTATTATGGATCAAGGATGCCCCAAAATTCGAAACAGATTCAGATGATACGTTTTTGTCTTGTATTGAAGAATATGCCACATGTGCTGTACCCAAAAGTACAGAAGGAAACAACTTAAGACATTGATGTGGAAAATACGAAAGTACAAGTCTAAGGATAAGTTCTTTACTAAATGTCGTTTTGCATTTCCACATCCTGTAATATCCAAAGGAAGAGTGAACAGTTTTATGTCAGCTATCCGACATGTCATCACAAGAAAGTCTCCAAAAATACCTGCAATTTAAGAAGAACCGAAGAGTCAAAATACATAAATGACTACAATCCGGTTATTCTGTCCATGTGGAATGCTAGCATGCATATTCAATATGTTGCGGACAATTCCATTGCTGTTGCTCGATATGTAACGTCCTACATTACAAAATCAGAAAAGACGGAATTGAAAGAAATGTGGGAAGAGATTTCTCACGAAAAGAGTCTAAGTAAGAAATTATACAGTTTCAGTTTGAAGATGTTATCTCATCGAGAAATTGGAACATACGAATGCCTAAATCGGTTATCATCTGCAAGTCTAAATCTAGTAGAATTATTTGGGTGAGTATAGGTCTTGCTGCAATTCGAAAACGGGTACTGAAATCTGGGCAAGAAATTAAATATTTAGCAGAAAAAGATCCAGAAAGTACAGACATTTTGAAAACGAATATGTTGGACACATATTACCCAAACAGAAGTCATCATCTTGAGAACATGTGTCTCTATGAAGTGATTCAAAACTACACTTTTAAACGGAATACTACTGAGAACATCAATGATGGAAAATATAGAGTGATTGGATCGGAAGGATGTTTGGTAAAACAAACAAAGGTAATTTGATTAATCACAGGAAACTGAGTTGCGACACTACTGATAAAAGGGAATTTTACTATTTAACTCTTTTGCAACTGTTCAAACCCTGGCATTCAGAACTGGAATTACTTGGAGATTTTTAGAGCTATGAAGAAATGCTTGTAAAGATAACATACAATGTACTGCTTTTGCAAATTATGTGAAAATGTTGAACGATGAAATTGATCAAGAAGCTACTATTGCAGATGAGATTTCTAGAGACAGTTCTCAAGACCGTCAAAGTTCTGCTGCGCTGAGTCAAGATCCACTAGGACAACCAATTGTTGAAAATGAAGCAGCAATCGCCATGAATGAGGTGGAAACAGTAATGCATCAAGCTTAAGAAGATGTAATGGACTTAGCAAACTTGGAAGAACAACTAAATGTTAAACAGAAAGAAATATATCAGCAATTGAGACAACAGATTGATCATGGATTTCTTCATGAAAAGAAAGAATGTACATGCTCATCTTTTCAACCTATCCGAAGGTATGTGAGTGGACAAGCTGGAACAGGAAAAAGTTTCTTTTTTTGTATAATATTTTTTATTGAGAGTTCATAGTCAAAGAATAAACATTACATGACACATTAGCAGCAGAATTAATACAGTACAAAATAAAGTGTGTGTGCATAAATACAAAAACATTTGCATGGCACATTATTAATAAAGTTAATACAAAAAATTGTTTTGCATTACCACGTCCTGTAATATCCAAAGGAAGAGTGAACAGTTTTATGTCAGCTATCCGACATGTCATCACAAGAAAGTCTCCCAAATATACCTGCAATTTAAGAAGCAGCGAAGAGTCAAAATACATAAATGACTACAATCTGGTTATTCTGTCCATGTGGAATGCTAGCATGCATATTCAATATATTGCGGACAATTCCATTGCTGTTGCTCGATATGTAACGTCCTACATTACAAAATCAGAAAAGACGGAATTGAAAGAAATATGGGAAGAGATTTCTCATGAAAAGAGTCTAAGTAAGAAATTATACAGTTTCAGTTTGAAGATGTTATCTTATCAAGAAATTGGAGCATACGAATGCTTAAATCGGTTATCATCTGCAAGTCTAAATCTAGTAGAATTATTTGGGTAAGTATAGGTCTTGCTGCAATTCGAAATCGGGTACTGAAATCTGTGCAAGAAAATGAATATTTAGCAGAAAAATATACAGAAAGTACAGACATTTTGAAAACGAATATGTTGACACATATTACCCAAACAGACGTCATCATCTTGAGAGCATGTGTCTCTATGAAGTGCTGCAAAACTACACTTTTAAACGGAATACTACTGAAAACATCAATGATGGAAAATATGGAGTGATTGGATCCGAAGGATGTTTGGTAAAACAAATGAAGGTAATTTGATTAATCAACAGGAAACTGAGTTGCGACACTACTGATAAAAGGGAATTTTACTATTTGACTCTTTTGCAACTGTTCAAACCCTGGGGTTCAGAATTGGAATTACTTGGAGATTTTTAGAGCTATGAAGATTCTTTCAATGCTTGTAAAGATAACATACAATGTACTGCTTTTGCAAATTATGTGAAAATGTTGAACGATGAAATTGATCAAGAAGCTACTATTGCAGATGAGATTTCTAGAGACAGTACTCAAGACCGTCAAAGTTCTGCTGCGCTGAGTCAAGATCCACTAGGACAACCAATTGTTGAAAATGAAGCAGCAATCGCCATGAATGAGGTGGAAACAGTAATGCATCAAGCTTATGAAGATGTAATGGACTTAGCAAACTTGGAAGAACAACTAAATGTTAAACAGAAAGAAATATATCAGCAATTGAGACAACAGATTGATCATGGATTTCTTCATGAAAAGAAAGAATGTACATGCTCATCTTTTCAACCTATCCGAAGGTATGTGAGTGGACAAGCTGGAACAGGAAAAAGTTTCATTTTTTTTTGTATAATGTTCATAGTCAAATAATAAATATTACATGACACATTAGCTGCAGAATTAATACAGTACGAAATAAAGTGCGTGTGCATAAATACGAAAACATTTGCATGGCACATTATTAATAAAGTTAATACAAAAAATATGAATCAGAATCCAGATCCTTCTTACACTAACTTCATTTAAATACAAAAACCTGTTCAGATTTCAGCAATTTAAGACTTACTCATAAAGTGCAATGTGTATAGTACTGTCATATTAGCGATCTGGCAGATTAATATTAGAAGAAGTTGTTGAAAATAGATATCGAAAAAGAATCAAACTAGGATTCAAACACACTCCAGTGTTTATCGTACTTCTTAAGGGCCCCTGATCTCAATGCGTATTTTCTTTCCCTACCCTGAATCCATGATAATTTTACTTTCCATGCCTTTAGGGTTGGTGCTAACTCTGATTTCCAGGACTGCAAAATAAGAGATTTAGCTATGAGAGAGGCTATTAATAGGGACTCATCGTGTGGAGTGTGGCTCGGGGAACAACCTAGGACTGAAGTTAACTCATCAAAAGAAATAGTGGCTTTGATCGTGGTGGAAATATATTTTTCTATTTCCCTCCAGAATATCTGTATTTTAGGGCACTCCTTACTAGTTTCAAGTTTGTTTATTATGTTTTGGAACTCCAAAGAGGTCCACATAAAGAAAAAAATACATAATACAAAGTACTCATAGGAATATAACAAACATTAACAAGTTTTACAGAAATTACTAAGTAATCAGCACAACACAGTTAGATACAACTTCTAATAGATATCTAAAAAACATTTAAATAAATTTAAAATGCTAAAACAGAACATTTCATTAGGAGGATTATATAAAGTACATAAGAAAGAATTGGCTGTAAGGATATTCAATTTCAAGCAAATTTGTCCAAGCCACTTACGACGAAATAAACGAAGTGCAGGACATACAAAAAGAACATGTATGAAGTCCTGAATAGACAAATTCCAAAAATTACAAATAGCAGAGCAACCATACCACTTAGCCATAAGCCTATTAAGAGGGAGTAGATCCTGCCTCAAAAGAAGCCAGAAACGCCATATGCCGTGGGGAATATTCCAGGCGACATAGGGTTGCATGGGCTTTAATACGCACGTATCAATGAGGGCGATACTTTTTTCTTTGCGAGTATAGATTCCCTATCCAGCCTAAAGCTGAGATCCCACGAAGCTTGTTTCAAAAGTGATTTTACCTGTACGGCAGTTAAAGTGAAAAGAGTGCTCTCCTCCAATTGCAAAAGTGCAACAGCTTTCCTGAAATTCCTTACAATAGAGGAGAACTTCCTTAAAGTGCCCAACAATTCCGAATTCATTAAGTGTCTCAAGGTACCCACATCCCCTCTGGCCAGGCTGGTTACCCAACGCACCAGCCCTGCCAAGCCCTGCGCCCAGCTACTACGGATGCCAAACTCAAGTCTCAGGGATGCCACTATGCAGGCAGTGTTGGTGGAGGCTAAAAAAACATAACATTTTACCTTCTGCAACATGTAAAAAAAAACATTGCCCTATATCAACTATTTCCATACCGTACAGAAGGGATGACGGGATTTTTGCCCTGAAAACCTCTAGCATATGTGGAAAGTGTCTTCTCCCAGTGGCAGAGTACAATGCACTCAAACTTTTACCCTGAGACAGGGCCTTCCGGGATTTGTTATCGATGTGGTCCTTATCGCTTAGGTTATCAGTTATTATTTTCCCCAGGAAGACATAAGATTTAACCACCTCCAGTTTATGACCTCGTACGGACCAACCAAAGTTCTCATATTTTGTTTTTTTCCTCCCTGAGATACTCATAATTTGACTTTTAGCCGTATTTATCTTTAAATAATGAAGTTCTGCAAAATGGTGTAGGGCATGCAGACGATTATTTAACCCCTTGGGCGTAAGGTCCAATATAAGAATATCGTCCGCATATAACAGACAGGAGATTGGGGTTCCCCCTAATGACGGAGCGATACCTTCACAGGCAGATAAAAACATAGGGAGATCTGAAATATATAAGGAAAAGAGCGGAGGCGCCAAAAGACAACCCTGCTTTAGTCCATTGATAGTCGGAATAGTTTGAGATAACCCCCTTTCCTCTCCTTGTAGGACTTGGCACCAAGTATCCGAATGAAGGGCCTTAACCAAATCTAACAGGAGAGGAGGCATACCTAGAGGCGCTAGTTTTCTCCACAGCAGCGGCCGATCCACTTTGTCGAATGCTGTGGAGAAATCTATAAACGCCGCATATACTCTTCCTCCTCGAACCCTAACATATTTATCCGAGATTATCTGAAGTGCGGTGAGGTTATCCAATGTGCCATGGCCCTTGCGAAAGCCTGTCTGTTCTAGAGGTAAAATATGATTCCTCTCCACCCAGTCATTTATAGTATATAGGAGACATTTGGAGAAAATGTTACCAATTGCATCGAGAAGGGCGATTTGCCGATAATTCTTAGGTTCATTCCTATCTCCCTTCTTGAACAATGGCACCAAAATGCTCCCTTTCCAGGACAAGGGGACAGATTTATTCAAGAAGCAAAATCTAAATATAAAAAACAAAATTTTACTCCAGGAAACTGGGTCCTGCTTCAGGACAGATATAGGGAGCTCATCAGGCCCCATTGCACCAGAAAGACGGAGTTCTTTTATAGCCAATTCAATGGTTTTTTCGGACGGGAAATCTATTAGAGGATCTCCATCATTGCAACGGCTCACATTCTCAGCCGCCAGCCCATTACTGGCATATAAATTAACAATATAATTAACCCAGGTTTGCTCACATATATGGATAGGGCGAGAACTAACTCTCGTTCCACGACCCTCCCCGATTATAGACCAGAACAATCTAGCGTGCCCGTTCACTGCGGCCTCACGCAGATTGATCCAGAAAGAGTCCTCTTTTTGTATTTTAATCTTGGCCCTTCGTCTCCGTCTTTTTAAAAGGGCTATTTTTTTATATCTTTCGGGGGATCTGAACAAGTATTGTTCCCTCACCAATTTATTTATTTCCTTATTTAAGAAAATGACCGACCTAGGGAGTATGGGCTTTTTTATAATTGAATTGGATCTCCTTGCAGCCAGAGTAACCTCCTTCATAAAAACCTCAAAAGAAATCAGTTCGGCCCCTAGCCAATTATGGAGATCTCTGAGTGCTTTATCTAGAACATGTTCCAGACCCTTCATGGCTTTTGAGTTCCAGACACATCTTTCAGATTTAGCCCCAAAATTGACCAGATCACCGTTAAGAGTCCAAGGGTCAGCCGGGGGCGGAGTTATAGAAAGAGTTAAAACAATTACCTTATGGTCACTGAAAGGAGTCTGTGAGGCCACTAGATCTCTTAGAAGATAGAAAAAGCAATAATCAACGATTATATAGTCCAATATCGACTCACTGACGTTGGATTTGTGTGTAAAAAGTGCGGGTGTGTCAGAGGGAAGCCTTCCATTAGCTATTATACCCTTGGTTTCGGATAATTCTTTTAGGAGCAATTTCCCTCTCTTATTCGTTCTAATTTTTACTGGAAAAAGAGCTTGTGGGATCTGAAAATATTCCTCTTTAAGCCTGTTTCTAAATAGATCCAAGCTTAAATTAGAAACTTTACAGTTAAGGTTCCCCAGTATAATTATATGGGGGGAGGGTGATGTATCCTTAATTTGTTTAATAAAGACAAAAACTTGTTTTAACACTCCATTGAAACAGTCATCGGGGGGGGGTATATGCATTTATTAATACCAGGGGGTATTTCTTTTCCATATTTTCAAAATTAAATAGTGTCACAGCCTGAAAAAGGTTACTGGGATCTAAGTGGTGTGAATATTTCCACTTTATCCGATTAGATAACAGGCATGCGATTCCCCCTTTAGCATGTCCTCTCTTTGAGGGGACAGCCCCTCCTTCTAGGACAATGTAATCCCTACCCACAATCAATTTATCCACACACCACGTCTCTTGAATACAAATCACATTAGCCTTCAAGGAATAAAGATACTGTATCTTTTCAGGGCTATTCCTGATTCCAGCGGCATTCCAAGAGATAATTTTTAAGCTGCTGCTAAAGATGAGAAAATAATTTGGGATTGTCCGTAGATTTACCTGATAAAGCGCCTGGTAACCAGTTCCATTGGTGAGCATCATCTACTCTATTTCCATTTAGGGATAAAGAGGGAGGGATTACATGTGTTACCAGACGTTTAGATTTAGAAAAGCTGATCTTTAAATCCTCAAAAGGGAAAGAAGGACCGGCTTGTCTCAAGCCACAGGGCCTCTTATCAGAGAAATCCACTCTACAGATGGAAAAAAAGGCATTACATCGATCCCACGACTCTGAAAATTCTCAGCCTGCTTCAAAATATGGTTCACAATAAGTTTGGAATAGAACCTTACCCTAGTACAAGAACCTGCCTCAACATTCAAAATTGAGACCAGATCAATGTCACTAGTTTGGATTAACTTCAAACTCTCCATCTCTTTAAAACATCTAAGGAGCCAAGATCTATTCATTATTAATTCAGTGTCAAAGAGAGGGAGGAAATCCAACGTCAATGTATCTATACTATCCTCTATTGGGATTCCAGAGGATTTATTGGAGCAGATTGCATCTTATATCGGAGCAAAAAAGGGGAGAGCAGTAGGATTGACGGCCGATACAAAACCAGGAGCAGATTTTGTCATCTTCACAATCGGAAAAGGGATCGTTGACCTCTCCAATCCGATAATGGGGAATCCTACATTGGGATCGGTATGACTGGAAATGATATCGTTGTACTCAACAGGGGAAGCTGGAACATCATCTCTTTGCATGTGGGTCCCTGCTTCGGGTTTCCATCTTCAGTCCCAACGGTAGCCAGCAAAGAAATATTATCATTACTCTTAACATGTTGGTCTGAAACATCATCAAAGATTATTTGTCTCTGCCTCCTTTTTTTGATTCTGCGGAAAGGTTTCCTCTTTTTTCCTCTACGCTTTACTGGCTTTTCCATTTTTTCTTTTTCCCCCCTTCCTTAGACTCTTGGGCAAAGATAGGAAAAAACTCTTTAACGGAATTTAAATCAACTTCTTTACTGATATCTTCTGCAATTTCAAGTGCCACGTCTGAAATACAATTGTATGCTGAAGATTTAGGGATTGACAAAAGCACATTTGATAAAAGCTCATTTGCGTTGGAAACAGGTGGGATGTTCTGGGTTGAATTGAGAGGAGAGTCTACGGGCCCAGTTCCGGTCGAAACATCACCACCGGCTTTAGGCCCTTGCAAACCACCTCAAGGGTCAATACTGGGTATCTTTTCCCAGTTTATTAGGACTTTCAATACCTGGGTAACTGTTTCCAGAACACAATCATTGCTACTCACAAATTTACCCAATAGCAGTAATATAGAGGACAATAGATGTTCTAAAGCAATCAGGGACTCAGAGATCGGTTTATCAGAGCTCTCTTGGCGAGGAAATACAGTTGTGTGGATACCTGATATATTCAGCTCGGGACTATTTGAGTTGTTAGACAGGGAGGTAATATCTTGGGATTTGATAGAAGGGGTGCTGCTATAGAGTCGGAGACCCGAGGGAATGGAGCCTAGCGGGGTTTTAGTAGCCTCGAATAGCTTCAAAGATCCATCTGCTAAGTAGCGCCCACAAAGATCCAGATCAATATCTAACATTTGAGAGTCCTCATTTCCCACTTCCCTTTGGTTGGGACCAACTGCAAGTTCTTGACTCAGGTTGACCCCAGGCATTATAAGGGTAATATTCTGCAACATACGCTCAGCACTAGGGGCGAGTAATTTAGTAGGAAGGGAAGCAGTAGATTTTATCGAATTAATTTCCTCACAGCTCATGTCTGATTTTTTCCCCATGTGTGGACCCCACAAATACCAACTTGGGAGACCCCACAAGGGAACCTACTACACCCATATCTATAGTCATATTCTTATCTTTAGGTAGCTCCCATAATTGGAATAATTGACACTGGCCCTTTAGTTGTAGGTTTTGGACCTCCTTGTTTCTAAGAGGGTTAGATTTGGTTTTAGCACAAGACCTTCCTACCAAAAGTCTCCCTGAACAGAGCTTTTTTGCTGTCATAATTGTATTTATTATTATTATTATTAAAATTTTATATAGCGCGCAGTTACCCTTGGGCATCCCGGCACTTTTCCAGACCCATTTAAAAACGGTACGTGTACAACAAAAGATAAAACAAAAATAAAGAAATAGCAGAGGCAATCCTCAAGGTGAATACAGAAATGTCTAAAAAGAAATTAAACAGGAAGAACTGTGTGAGGCTGAAACTACATATCTGATACAAGAACGGATGGAAAGACAATAAAATAAGATAGAAATTAAAAGAGAGTGGGCCCATCCCAGCCTACTTCGGCCTCTGAGGGCCTAAGAGGGCCCGCCCTTTGCCCGGGCTTCGTCCGGCGCGCTCCCGCGCTGCAGAAGTGGAAGAGTCTAGTTGTAGAAGAGATAATTGGTGGGGCGGAGCGAGCAGGGAGAGCGGGCCAGGTGACAGGTGTTAGGACTGGCAAGGGCTCCTGGGAACTGGAGTCCTGGTCTCACCGCTCGCAGCCCTGCTCTGCAACGCGCACCCACAGGAGCCACTGAAAGTACCCCGCTCTTTAGGATCAGAGTCCTGGGGTTAAAGTTCCCAACGATGCGGGACCCGCGAAGCGGGTTCCGCGAGGAGTAGGCTGAGATGTAGAGGCGTGGAGGTACGAGAACGCTGAACAGCAGCCAGATGTTCCTGCAGGTACAAACGGATTTTCAGCAAAGTCCAAAAGCCAGCTGGATACGCGGGATTCTTAAAGCTGTACTGTTCGGTGGGGTGGAGCGAGCAGGGAGACCGGGCCAGGTGACAGGTGTTAGAACTGGCAAGGGCTCCTGGGAACTGGAGTCCTGGTCTCACTGCTCGCAGCCCTGCTCTGCAACGCGCACCCACAGCAGCCACTGAAAGTACCCCGCTCTTTAGGATCAGAGTCCTGGGGTAAAAGTTACCAACGATGAGGGACCCGCGAAGCGGGTTCCGCGAGGAGTAGGCTGAGATGTAGAGGCGTGGAGGTACTAGAACGCTGAACAGCATCCAGATATTCCTGCAGGTACAAACGGATTTTCAGCAAATTCCACAAGCCTAAGAGGTGTCAGCACCGATCCCGTTCGCACGGGTCACTGGACTCTTCCGGCTGTTTCGGGCCCCAGCACCAGCTCACTAAGACGGACAGGCAGAGGAAGGGCAAACGATATGCTTCCAAGTGCCTTTTTCTTCACAGCGGAAGCACTTATCGGCAACTTGGGGATAAATACTGTGGAGGAATGAGGGAGTTCTATAAAGTAACCATTTATTATAAAATTGCATACGTTTAAAATTAGCACCGCGGAAGATGGTTTTATTAAATTTATCAATCTTATCCCATGTCAGCTTGCTAATTTCAATGTCTTCCCTCTTTTTCCACCTTTCTATAATCTTATTGGAGGAGTCGATTACGTTGTCTTCTTTTAGTATTTTAATCCAAGTACTGATCTTCTTTTGTGTTGGATTATTTAATGCTATAGACAGATCTTTTTTATAAAATAAATTACCTATATCTTTCCTCCCAGGATTTCCATCTAGAGAAGTGTGGCTCAATGGTTAGAGCGGCAGACTCTGATGCAGGAGTTTGGTCGGGACCAGGGTTCAATTCCTGCCTCGTTGGGTCTCGGGCTCAATTTCTTCTGACCTGATAATTCTCGCCTCAGTGCCTATTCTGATCATAAGCCCCACTCTGCACCTCTGGGCAATAGCTTGCTTAATCTCTACAACAGCCCCAACAACGCTGAGGATGCCTGCCTTCACCTTGGGGGTGCCCAGGAGTGGGCTCCTCACACGGAAAGGCCAGGAAGGGTTCCTCGGCGGTATTCGTACAAGCGCTGAGATGCCTACGGGTAGTCGTGCGCTATATAAGTGCGTAATAATTATTATTATTATTATCTATTCCCTATGAAAAAGACCTCAATTTTCTCAAACCCATTCTCCTTCCAGAGTATCACTAAATTTTTATCCAAACGGCCCCTCTTTCCGAAGCTAAAATTTATTAAATCCTAGGTACTACTTAATTTTAAACATGCCATAAAATTTCAAGAGCTGTGTTTTCTGTTTAAAAACCCACTGTAAGGACTTATAACAAACCTTCTTTGGGTCCTTCGTAATTCTAACAGGATCAGTAATATTGGATTCCAACAACATGTTCTTAATAAAAAAATTGTCTGCCTCATGATCATCTAGACGAAAAAACCTAAAGCTGTGGTGTGCAAAAGAAGCAAAATAATATTCTCTGAGATTTGGGAGGGACAGCCCTCCTTGTGCAACGTTAAAGGAATTACATTACATCGTTTACTGATGCTACCTGTGGAGCATGAAAACAAATTGGAATATCACAAGCTATCTGGAGAAGCTTGGTGTGAAGTTTCAAGAGTGTTGAAGAAAATGAAACTTCTGATTATTGATGAGGTAAGCATGGTCTCAAACGTAATGCTTGCTTTTGTGCATTTAAGAATGCAGCAAATTCTAAAAACAGAGTATGACGTGTTCTTTGGAGGAAAACATGTCATCGTTTTTGGAGATCTACTGCAACTTACTCCCCTAAAAGGACAACCAGTATTTCAAACACTTGCGCATGAAGACACCAGAAAGTCTCTGGGTAGTGTTTGAAATGTAAACATTTGGTCATATTTTGAATACAAGAAACTCATTACAAATATGCGACAGGCAAATGATGTTGATTGTGGAACTATTCTTCAAGATATTAGAATTGACGTACTGACAGAACATGGCAGAAAAGCTTTGCAGAGTCGATTACTTCCCAATTTGTTTCCAAATGAAAATGTAGTTCCTGAGAAAATATATATGAAAATTGCAGAAAACAAATCTGTAATCTGCTCAATGCCAACTCTGCATGAGTGTTCTATATTCAACGAACAACTTTTGAAGCTGGAGAATGGAGAAATAAAAAAATGGAAGCCATTGATAAAATTGAGCATGAAGGAATCACTATTATTTTGACAGAAAAGTTGAAAACAACATTGGATTCTTTAGAAAAATCGATATCTAAATCTGCTGGTTTAGAAAATAATTTATATGTATGTAGAAACTGTCGGGTAATTTTAAGGCGGACTTTGGATGTAGAAAAAGGTTTAGTTAATGGAGCAATGGGCAAAGTTGTGGACTTTGTTAATTATCTGAATAAAAATGGTATTGAATTTTTAAAAATTAAATTTGATCCGATTGAAGAAGTAAAACAAAATGGTTGTTGTTTAGATCGCTTTTTGCTTGTTAAAGATTTATATATCCGTAGAAAACAGTTTCCAGTTTCTCTGGCATACGCAGTGACTATTCATAAATCTCAAGGTTTAGGTGTAGAAAGGGCTTTGGTGAACATTGAAAATACTGTGTTTAAAGAGAGTATGGCATATGTTGCTTTGTCGCGAGTCAAACCTTTATCTGGTTTGTTTTTGATTGATTTTGATGACACAAAGGTTACTGCAGATGCAAACTGTGTAAAAGAATATAATCGGTTAAGAAGAGTTTATGCTCCTAATTTAGGACAATATCCTGTATTTGAAAAGTGTGTAGTAGGAAGAAAAAATAGATATGAGAACATTTGTAGGGAAGGTATAGAGAAGGTAAAAAAACAAGATAATGTTGTGATTGCAAGCAAAAAGAAAAAGGACACTGTTGAAGAGATTGTTGGTTATCAGTTTGCAAATAGTTCAGGTGTCAACTGCTATGCTAATGTAGTGGTTAATGTTGTTTTTTTTCTTGAAGGTTTGCAACAGAAAATTATAGAGAATCGGGAAGAAAGATTTTGTTCATGGTTGCACTGCGTTTACGGAAAAATGAGAACTGATAAAAGTAAAATACAAAGTGTTTTTGATATTCGTAATCTTTTGGATGTATGTTCTGGTTCTACACAATTTATGCAAAATATCCAACAAGATGCTCAGGAATTTCTAATGTGTATGCTACCCATATTGGAAAATGAAGGTATACACATTGAAAACCTTTTTGGCCTTTGTTATAAATGGGAACATCATTGTGAAAATTGTATGTATACATGTAGCACTAACATAGACACTGAATGATTAATATATTTGACATTGCCAGACTGTAAATCAATGTCTTTCAATAAACTAGTTAAAGCAGCAAATCAGAACATGGAGTGCAGCCAATGCAAATCAGAAATGTTATCAACAATATTTATACAAAGATATGGATAATATATAATTTTAATGAGCAACGTTGTACAGATGATGGAAGAAAATTAGAAACTTTAAGAAAACATTTTGTAGCAAGTCAACCATCAATATCAAGAAGGACTATTGTAGCAGCAGAAATAATTTTCCATGATGATCCTTCCACAACATCTGGACATTTCACTGCCTATCTAAAATGTAAAAAAGCCTGGACACTTTGTAATATTCCTGAGTTAGTTTTTAAACAACGTTTGCCAAGAGAATTACCTAATTCCTACCTAATATTTTTAAAGCCAAAGTTTTAGGAACAAAATTCGGCCCCTGAGGAATTTATTAATATGTATTAATACGATTACTGTTGCTAAATTTCAATATAACTGATTTCATGAATACTATTTGGCCTTGAGGAACGGTGTTTATTTGAATTACGGACTTTTTCTTGCACGTTGTCTACCTATAGTTTTAAGCAACAGCATTTACAGTGTTTATACATTTAAGTTATAAAATGTTCTTACCAGTAAGCATTTTATATATGTGTGATTTGTATATTATGGTATTTTATTGAAGATGGATTTTTGTTTTTTTTAAACAATCTCATTGATTTTTTTTGCGCGCTGTTATGTGATGAGTGCAATTGAAATTACTGCTTCTAGTGAAATTCAATATGTTCTGAGAACAGCAAAAAAAGGCAAAGAAAAGAATTTGTGACATGTAAAAATTATTATGTTTTCTAAAAAGTATAGTACTATGTATTATAACTGTATTTTTTCTTCTCTTTTACAGATTCTAATTCTAAAGTATCAACCCCCACATGCATCATTGTGTTTTGTATTCGCAAACGGTGCGAATCGCAGAATTTGGCCGTTTGCGAATGCAAAATCCAATTTTGGGATGCATCATTTTTTTTGCGAAAAATCGCATTCTAAGAATTCGCATATTGTTTGCGAATTCGCATATTTGTCGCAAAAATAAGGAATCGCATTTATTTAAGAAAAAATGGCATGCATGAAAAAATGCTATTTGCGATTCTCTAAAAAATCGCTAATAGCATTCCCTAAATTAAGAAGAGCTCAGACTAGGTGTTATTTTTTTCCTAACCAAAGTCTCATGTGATTTTGATACCTCTTGGTATATAAGGCACACTCTGACCATTACATTTCCTTTCACCATGGCTGCAGTCATAGTCTTGGCACGTAGGCGGAGATTGAGAGCTGCATTGAGGCGCAGAGTAGTGAGTGAGAGGATATTTAGGGTGCGCATAAATTTATTTGGCCAGACTGAGGCAGAAATTTATGATAAGTACAGGTTAAATGTTGATTCTATACTGGAATTAATAGCTGATTTGGATCCTATACTACAGAGGGCCACCCTAAGAACCCAAGCCATTCCTACTCATGTCCAAGTACTTTGTTGCCTACATCTTCTGGCTTCTGGTTCATTTCAAGGTGTGATTGCCATTGCTGGGGAGGTGTCACAGAGTTCCCTTTCAAGGTTTTTCAGAAATTTTTTAAATGCTATGTTGTTGAGGATCAGGCATTACATCGTTTTTCCAAGTACTCAGCAGGAACTTTTACAGACAAAGTTGGACTTCTATAACATGGCTCATTTCCCTCATGTTATAGGCTGCATAGATGGTACTCATATTCCCATATGCCCACCTTCTCACAATGAGTACATTTTTAGGAATAGAAAATTGTATCATTCATTGAACATTCAAGCCATTTGTAATTCTAAAACCATAATCACAGACCTAGTTGCTAGTTTCCCAGGAAGTGCTCATGACTCCTACATATTCAAACAGAGTGCCATATATACAAAGTTGGAAGCTGGACATTTTGGAGATGGATATTTACTGGGTACGTTATCATCTTATGTTGTTGATATTGTTTTCAGACAAATGTTTTGACATGTTTACAATCCAATGATATGTTGTAAATGTTTCCATAGGTGACAGTGCTTATGGTGTGAGAACATTTATCCTGACTCCTTATCTGAATCCGACAACCCGCAAAGAGCAAAATTATAACCAAGCTCATATCTCTACCAGAAATGTGATTGAGAGGACATTTGGAATAATGAAATCCAGATTCAGAATACTACATAAAACTGGAGGTGCATTACAATATCGGCCTGATGTCTGCTGCAAAATTGTTGCCACTTGTGCCATGCTGCACAATGTTGCCATGAAAAGAGGCCTTGGATTGGAATTTGAAGACAACATCCCAAATAACCACAACCAACCTCACCAACCCCAACCTAGAATCAATGGTCCTGATGCAGCAGAGGGAAGGAGAAGGAGAGCAGAGATAACTCAGCATTACTTTTAAATAAAGGTATGACACAGAACAAACATGCTTTTGCTGTAACTTAGGTATTTATTGCAGTTCAAAAGTAATTTAATGTGAGCTTCCATTCAAATTTATCTGCTCTGTGATAACAAAAATGTAATTTGAATGTAATATTTAAAGGTATGGATATTGTCATGCAATAACAGTGCAAAATAAGGTTCACAAAATATTCACATATGATTCATTTTTTCCTTCCTCTTAACCCCAATGCCTTAACCTTCACAGGGTTTGAATTAATGTTTCTAAGGGTATCTTTGCCTACAATTCTGACACTTCTTCTTTCTGAAGCAGCTTTGATTTTTACATTTGCTGTGTCTGAAGAAGATGCAGTGACTGCAGACTCTGGATGACAGATAGTACTTGGCCCTTGATGGTGGTCTGAAATGAGGCCTTGCATTGACTTCATGCCAGAGGCCAGCTCACCATAACATTTCATCATTCCCTTTTGAATGTCAACAGTAGTTTCAATCAATTTTGAAGTGTTATTGCACATTCTGTGCATGGCTCTTGTGCTGGAATGCATATTTACAACTGTTGATCTTTGCAAAACTGCACCCTGGTTACCCTGCATTACTTGACTTAGTGTCTCTATTGCTGCTGTCATGCGTTCCATTTTGTCTGAAGAGACATTGACCATGTTCACAAGTGCTGCACTCATATTGTTAATATCTTTGGCTATATTGGTGATTTTTCCCTTGATAACCCTTATATCCTTTCCTTGCAGGCGCTGTACTTTTAATAACTTCCTCTCAATGACACTGCCATTTACAATGTCATCCATTGCATCATGATTTTGGACAGGAACTCTGCGACGCCGGAAGAATGTTCGCAGTCTTTGACGCCTGCCTGGGACCCTTTGTGCAGGCTCTGCATTCACTGTTGCATTTGGGACTGCAGTGTTCACATTATCCTCTGCCTCAGATTCAGTGTCTACCAGTTGACGCACTCTGCGTCTTTGAATTTGAGGTTCCACAGTGGGTGAAGGTGGTGGGTCAAAGTTATTTGCAGCATCATTTAATAAGTCTTGTGTGAATGACTCAGCAAATTGAATGAATTCAGCATCCAATTCTGCATCTAAAAAAGAGACAGTGGGAGTAAACTGTTAGAAAAGTATTCCCAATGCCTGTTTTTGTTTCACAGGTTAACATATGACACTGATATATTGAGGTATGCTTCACAAATACTCCTACAACTGACTCTACCTATTTTTTACATTGATCCTGTTTTCTTGATAGCAATAAAAATTTTTGGGAAAACTACATGTCCCATGATGCCATTCTTTTAACCAAAATGTACCATATATGTGATGCACTCTGGCCAAACATCTACTTTTGACATTTTTATCATTACAAAATTCATCACAAGTAATGCAGTCAATGACATTTTCCTGATTCTAAATAAAATTTACCTTGACTTGTTCCTGGCTGCTCAGAGGTGTCTATGTCATACACTCCAACCACTGCTTCTGTAGGTAAAGTCCCTTCTACTAGTTCCTCCCAAGGGGTAGTTGGTATGTCTTTTGGTGTACCCCCTCCAGTTTTCTTTCCAGATTTAATGCGTGTCGCAATCTTCTCTTTGGCTCTGCTGCGCAAATCGTACCATCTCTTCTGGAGATTGCTGATGTCTCTGTGGGCGACACCTACAGCATTGACCTTTGCCTGTATTGTGATCCATATTTTTCTTTTGCAAGCCTCAGGTACTTTTAGTGAGCTTTTTCCAAAAAGCTGTTCATGCTTAGCTGAGACTTCTTCAATTAATACCTCCAATTCTTTGTCACTGAATTTGACTTTCCTTTTCCTGGGCTGCTGCTGCTGCTGCTGCTCCATAACCACATTGCTGGCCTCCATATTCAGAAGAGAAAACAGTGACCTCTCCTGCACCTTCCAAACACACTCCCCAAACTGCCAAATTCAAGTTGAAGGTAGCCCACAGGTGTCTTTAATTAGTTTCAGAGGCAGGCACACTGTAATCACTTCAGTATTCATCATGTGTGTATTTTCCTTATTAGCGATTTCGCAAAATGCGAAATCGCTAATAAGGAATCGCATGTTCCTTGCGATTCGGTAAAAATAGCGATTTTTACCGAATCGCAAAAAAAATGCGATTTTATTGATGCATCTCATATTGCGAATTCTTATTTGCGATTCCTTATTTTTCGCAAATAAGAATTCGCAATATGACACAATGATGCATGTGGGGGCAAATGTATTCAAATTTATTTAAATAAAAAAACGGAAATAAATGTCTAGCTTTTTGTATTTATATTATTGTGCAGGTAAGTTTAACTAAGTATTAAAATGCACATTAGCCTGTGTTTGCACACAGGTGAAGATAATGGAGAAGGAAGGCGTAGATATATGTGGAAAGATGCTCTGTGGATGTTTTAAGTTACAGGATAAAGTTAACATGAATACTGAGGTGCCGATCTAGAAGAAAGTGCCGCAGCGTGGCACCGCAAGTCATTTGGCTGCACCACGCTGCGTCACTTTCAGAACACAGGATTGCGACATATCTACAATGATATGTCGCATTACTGCGCTCTCACCTTCGCTGGCGCAGAAACAGCTGCCAAGCGCCAGCCCAAGCACCTTTGTACCATGGTGCAAGGATGCCTGTGCCATGGGAAGATTTTTAGGTGCAGGAAGGGGCACCTTCCTTTACAAAAACAATCACTAAAAGCTTTTTCCTGTTTCAATGTGTGCTATAGAATACAGCATGCATTGAAAGAGGAAAAAACTAGGAGAAATGAAAACATTTCTCCTCGTTGCGCCTCCCTACGCCACCTCTAGTGTGGCGTAGCATTCAGATACATCTCCATATTGATGATTTCTCGTTAATCTGGAGATGTGTCTTGTTCCATGGTTGTTGTGTGGGGACACCCACAGCAACACCCATAAAACGCCCAATCACCACAAAGTGCTGCGTATGAAGGGGCCGTATTTACAAAGAAAGGAAACAACACGGAGGGTGACTTTTCCTCTCCTTGTAAATATGGAGGAGCCCCCTGCGCCACCAGTACGTCACTTTTCATGACGTACTGGTGGATTAGAGAGCTTGTAAATCTGCCCCAGAGTGTCACTGGGGACCAACTAACACCAGCAGATATGTATAGAAAGCATCCTATGTCAACTATATGTCACTTTTTGTAACATAGTAATAGCGTAAAAAAATCTTTCATATTTACAAGGAGAGGAAAAGGCCTTTACAGTTCCATGTAAATACGACTTCATCATACACCCCACTTTGTATTGAAGGGCGTTCCATAGCAGTTGTTGTGCATGTTTGCAGATAACTCTCGCAAAACAAGACACTTCACCAGATTTATCAGAAATGATAAGTCCGGACATGTGTTTAAATACTGTACCATCCTCCAATTGATGTAGCGATGCACAACAAGGAGAATTCTTTTATTTCTCCTAATTTTTTCTCTTTCAATATATGTTAAAATGCACACCACACATTGAAGGAGAAAAATGTGTTTATTGATTGTTTTTGTGCAGGAAGGTGAGCCTTTTTGTACAAAAATAAACTACACATGACACAGATATTCTTGCCCCATGGTGCAAGGGTGCCCTTTGTCACCACATGGATGTAGTTAAGCACCAGTGCAGAGAGAAGCACAGAGTTGCAATATATTTATGTATATATGTTGCATCCCTGTGGTTCGGGAGTACCTTAGCATGGTGTAGGTAAAGAGCTTACAGTATCATGCTACAGCATTTCTTCATAGTTCTGCAGTTATACATTTACCATACACCAGAAATGCATTCTTTCACTCAATTATGTAGTACGTATACATTCATATAAACTTACATACACTAGCATACAAATTTAACTCTTTCTTTAACCAGAGTAGTTAGCTCTGAAATTAACTTTTTTGTTTGTTTTTTGTACTTTTGTGTGTATTTTTTTAATTTGATTTTTTGAACGTTTACTTCCTTTTTTCATTTAAAAAAAAAAGAAAAAAAAGTCAAAAGGACGAACAAAACCATGAACTTTGAAGGAATAAAAAAAAACTATCTGCTTTCGGTTCCAATATTTGTGAAGGCAAGGTGGGGAGGTAGAGCCTTTTCCACCCTGGCCCCCAAACTTTGGAACTCCCTCCCTCCGGAACTTTCCAGTCAGTCTTCTCTGGTGGTCTTTCAGAAACTCCTAAAGACCTGGCTTTTTTCTCAGGCGTACTAGTGGCCTTGCATTCGGCAGTCCGAGATTTTATGTTTGTTTTCTCGCGCCTTGATGCCCTTTGGGGCTACGTTTGCACATTATAAAACTCCTTTTCATTTCATTTAATTTCATCAAGTGCTCTGCAACCTAGGTCTACTGACTGCTCCCCATAAGAAATTAAACAATTGCACTTCACGCAGTGCATTCTAACTTTCACAAATTGGGGACGTATGTCTGGTGGTGTTGTTGAAGGTGATTCCCCAGAGGTACTTGGTATTGCCGTTGGTGGAGGTGCATTTTGGCGCAGTCTTCTAAATTCTTCTTGAGCATAATTCACAGGATGTAGGGATTGGAGGTGCTTGCGCTTACTAGCAGTGCCACAGGAATATGTCTTGATTGGATCTCCTCTGGACAGCACTGCCTGGCAAATCTTGCATGTCACCTTTGTGGCTATAAATTTCTTTTGCCCCTCCCAAAAAGTAAAAAATTTACATCGATGGATGTGTACCTTTCGGGACGGGGAGGTTCTGGTAGAAATTGTTCAGCAACAAAATCATCAGAATCAGATGATTGCTCCAGCGGTGTAGCCATTTTTTTCTTCAAAAAAGAAATTCAGATTTCCAACGAAGAAAAGGTGAGGTTCTTCTCCTAAGGAAGGTCTAAGAAGAGTAATTAAAATGGGTGGGGTTCTTCAATAGTTAGACCAGTAAGTGTTATAAACCAATCAAATCTCCTTTTTTAGTCACATGGGATCCGCATTTGGTGCGTACATGCAACACGCACCTAGCGCGACTCTGCATAATTTAATTTAAAAGTAATATAAGTTTATTACGACTAAAAGAATATATTTTTTGCTTTAATATTTATATTAAATACATATATATATCGTTTTGTGTATTGAAACTTTTTGCGGAAGTCGCGCGCCGACCGCCTTGAACCTGTAGATGACGTCATGCGGAAACACGCAAGCATGGCGTGATACGTATATGTCGCATTGGCACTTGAAGTTGCGTACGGGTGGCATAGCAATTGCACATGAAAATACGTACTCATTGCACACCCTACACGGATCCTACAGAACAACTGTAAAATTGTGGCTACGTTCCGTGCAGTAGTCGAGAGAGGTGCGCTTTGGGTGCTGGACTGCTCAAAAAATTGTTACAAAAATTAAAATATTATAAAAATATTGTAAAAATATAAAAAATAAACATATTAAATAAATATTTAACCTTTTTGAAAGAAAAATATTAAAAATGTGTTATGTGATGTAAAAAATAAGATATCTAAAAATAAATAGATTAAAAAATGTAGTAAATCTGTACCAAAGAAATAAATATAACAAGTAATACATTTAAAAATTGTCATTGACAAAACCTTTGAAATTCACTGAAAAACCCATAGGTTTCACATATGGTATAGTTAGGAATTATCATTTACAAAACTTTTGAAATTCACTGAAAAAACTATAAGTTTCAGACAGGTTATAGTTAGGAATTATCATTTAAAAAACCTTGAAAATTCTATGAAAAAACATCGGTTTCAGACAGGTTATAGTTAGGAATTAGCATTTAAAAAACCTTAGAAATTCATTGAAAAAAACCATAGGTTTCAGGGTTGTTATAGTTAGCTGGACATTTCACTTGTACAAAACCATTGAAATTCCTCCGGGTTAGTTAATTGTACTAACTGTAACTCTCGTGCTCGCATTCCACTGTTGATGATGTCACATATTACATCATTCATGACATGGTCAGTGACATCACTGATGACGTCACTGATGACATCTCAAAAGACATCACTGATGACATCATCCACATGACAATCAGATACACCTCATTATACACTAGTATAGCCTTTCATCACTCACTGTAAAATACAGAGTACCATATTTGAATCCATTTAAACAGCAATACAAGTATCTAAAACCCACTCAGTGATTCCTAGATCTACACACACATCTAATCAATTACCAATAGATTCACTCATACATGTTGTCAATGATCAATAGAACAATATCAAATATACTTATACACCTATATTGACATTACACACCAGCACACATCCTATTCAGTAATGCAGTCATCCTACTCACTTTTGCAAACAATGTATCATATTTACTTTTACTGAGCTACGCACTTATACAAATAGCACTTCATTTATTCATACAGATAGTAACTCATACTTAGTGTGTTATGAAATCACTATTAGAAGTATACAGTTATCTATTCAGTCACTCATGCAATCAACGAGTCTTAAGTATACTTATTTATATACAACAACTGTCACATACACTGCCTTATATTTTTCTACTTTGTTGGTCATGACCATTGAGATATATATTTGCTCATCACCAAACCCATAAAGATATGCTCTCACCCAAAGAACTATTATAACATGTAGTCTTAACGTCATATACCTACTGAATAAAAAATGCACATATATTTGGGCAGTCACAGTTCCCCCACCGAACCACACACACATTCACTCTCACATACAAATAGTCAGTTAACTTATTGATAACTAATATAGACTTTCATGTAGCTAATAACCAACTGGTGCAGCAGTTTACACAACAAATAACAAAGTAATACAGATATTCACACAGTTTAGTAACGATCCAATATATTTAGTGAGACACTATAAATTAGTCAAGTAAACAGTCAATCACACTGCTAATAAATCCTCCATCAAGATAGGTATATATTCACTAATTCTTAAATGCAGATTGCTATATATATAATGCTTGAACCCTTAAAAGGGGGGAAGATCTGATCCACTGTGCTAAGCCTAGCAGTGTGGGGGGAACAACAGCTGTTTGCAAATGCAAATTATATAAGCTCAAGAAGGTCCAACTAATAGAATCAATCCCCTCTGGGAAAATTCAGCCTCCTCGCCCCACCATCTAAAAAACAAACAAAAAAAGTGAAGGATTAAAACAGCTATGCTGAACAACAACAGTTATGAAGATTTATGGGCAGTGTGGTTGCCCCATCCTATCATTTGTAGCCTACATGGGTGGCAAGCTGCTCACCATAATTCATCCCATTCGGCATTTTTGTGTTGAGCTCAATGATATACTTCGATTCTGTGACCCGTAGGAGCCTTTCACGATCCCCTCCCCCGGGATGTGGCAAATTTCTGTCAATACCGAAAAATGTAATCAAGTTGGCATTGCTCTTATGTTTTTCTTGGTAATGCCTGGCCACTGGATAGTTGTAATCTACATTGGTCACTGCTCTCATGTGTTGTAATATGCAAGTTTTTAACTGTAACTTGGTACTGCCCACTTACATTAACCCACATGGGCACTCCAGGACATAAATGGTATAGTCACTGGTGCAGGTTATGAATTTATGGATTTCCTTTTTCCTCTTTTTGTCCTGTCCTACATAGTAGCTGTCACGGTTATTACTGTGTCTAGACGCTTTGCAGGAATTGCATTTCCCGAATCCTTTGGCGGTTCTTAGCCATGTGATGGTAGTTGGAGTATTATGAAAGCAGCGAACCAAGTGATCTTTTATGGACTTAGATTACCGGTAAATTATAGATGGTGTGGTCCCTACACATGAGCCAATTATGGTGTCAGATTCTAGTAATCCCCAATTTTGTTTCATGATGCGGTTGAGGTTATTGGACCTGCTATTATAGGTTGTGATTAATCTGGGCACCTCCATATCACTCTTGGTTTTTAATCTCAATGAGAAGAGGTCTTCACTTCGTGAAATGTCTCTAGCTTTCTTACTAGCAGTTGCAATCACCTTTTGTTTATAACCTCATTGTCTAAACCCCATTTCCATGATTTCTTGCTCTTTGACAAAACCACTTTCAGTACTACAATTCCTTCACGCCCGAAGGAATTCTCCAAAGGGGGTACTGTAGCGTAAAGGGGTGGGATGATTGCTATTGGCATGGAGTAGGTTGTTCCCGGCAGTCTCCTTGCGGAAGAGCCTGGTTATTATTTGACCATCTTCCATGCGAATAGCTACATCCAAAAGCTCACAGTATGAGGGGTTGATGGAATGTGTGAAAGTCAGATTGAGATCATTATTCCCCATTTCTTGGATGAAATCCTGCGCTACATCCACAGTCCCATCCCATAACAGGAACACGTCATCAATGTACCTGATTCAGATAGGGATGTGTTCTGTGAATCTTTCATTAGCTTCTACCCACACAATCCGTTCCTCCCACCAGCCCAGGAAAATATTAGCCAGGCTGGGCCAAAACACGTACCCATAGCCGGCCCAGATTTTTGACTGTACAGTATTTTCTCAAAGATGACGATGTTCTCATTAAGACAATAAAGCATAATTTTTTTCAACATTTGAGTGTGTTCCCAGTGTGAAATATGTCTCACCCAGAGAAAATACACACAAGCCTCAACACCCTTCTGTTGGTCAATGCAGGTGTACAATGAACACACATCTAATGCTATCACATGATAGCTATCTTCCCAGGTGCTGTTGTGAATGCGACGTAGGAAATCTTTACTATCCCTGCATATGATCTCAATTTCGGGACAAAAGGTGAGAGAAACAGGTCTAGCAAAATAGAGGTATTTTCTATCAACCCTCCATTGGAGGACACTATAGGTCTTCCTGGTGGTCTACTGGGATGTTTATACATTTTGGGCAATAGAACCAAGGGAAACGGGGGTTATCTGTTCTTAAGAATAGGTTCTACTCACCATCCAACAGGCCTTCCTTCCACCAGCCTTTCAGTAATTAATGATACAGCGTAACAGAGGCCCTGTAAGCATCCCAACTGATTTCCTCTTAACACAGGGTGTCACTCAGTTGTCTTAATGCCTCTTGATTGTACTGACTGACATCCATTATAATCACATTGCCCCCCTTGTCCGAAGGTTTTATAATTATACTTTCATCATTCGATAAAGAGTCCAGGGCGTGTCTTTGTGATTTAGTCAAATTATTGTATCGAAATTTTGGATGCAATTTTCTTTATTTGTTAATCTCATACATCATAATCAAATTGAAGGCCTCAATGTTATCATGTGGGACATTTGGGTTGCATGCAGACTTTGGTCTTAATCACGTGCGGAATGTGGTATTTACCGATGTATTAGGAGCATATGCTGCTTAATAAGGTACATTACCCATTATTATCATATTTGACAATTGCAATGATGAATTTTAAAGCGCATTATGCTTGATTCCCAAATCATTATGTGGCCAAAGATTACATGACGGCTGTGCAATTTATTAGTAATTCATTTCGAAATCATAAGTATTTGTTGAGCACAACAAGGTAGGAATTATACTGCAATATATCGTATGTACAGATTTTATGAAATTCTTTTGTTTATTTTTCAAAAAATTGATTTGCGATGTTTCTTCACTATTCATGAACACTGACTTGTATTTATAAGAGAAGTTGAGCACAGGTCATTGACTTGAGAAAGGTTTCGCCAAAACACGTTGTTCTGTTTTGTGACACAATAGCATTTATTATTGTGCATGTCCATGGTGTACGCTGGAAATTATTTAGGGGCTCCCGGATCCTATTTCCTGAAGGAAAGAAAAAAAATAAATATATATATATATATATATATATATATATATATATATATATATATATATATATATATATACATACATATATATATATTTATATATTATATATTACCTACTGTCTGTCGCCAGTAGGTACTTATCGTTAGGACCTTGTTTTTATTCAAAAAGCATTTTTTCTTTTCCCAATATCTTTAGCGCCGGTTGATAAATCTTCGCGAAATTTTCAGAACTAGTGGGACGCTCTGGTCAGCTCTTATCTTGAAAGTTACGGGGTGATTCGGCAATCGGGGCCAAGAAAAAAGGGGTCCAAAAACGTGTTTTCCCCATGTTAATTCCCATAGGAAACTTTAGACACGGCTACAACCTGAACTGCTGAACGAATTGCACCAAATTTGGCAAAAAGGTAGCCCTTGGTTTAGAAAGAGACCTTTTTTTTAATGGTATAAATCCGTTCAGTACTTCCTAAGAAATTCAAAAAATAGAGGTCGGAAAATCAATTTCCCATAGGAAACTTTAGATATGGTTACAGCCGAAACTGTTGAATGGATTTACACCAAATTTGACACAAAGGTAGCCCCCTTGGCTCAGAAACAGACCTTTTTTTAAATGGTGTAAATCCGTTCAGTAGTTGCTGAGAAAATAAAAAAATAAATGTTTCTATATTTAGAGGCACGGAGGATCCACGGACCCTCCCGACCACGAGCTTTATTCTAATTGGCTGTCAACACTCCAAACCAGGAAGTGTTGGCAGCCATCTTGTTACCGAGCCACAAGAAAACAGGGAAACAAAGGCGTAAAACAAGAAAAAGGGCAGGCTAGAAACACCCTGACCCTCTAGACCTGCTCATGGCAAAAAAAGCATTTTTTTAAAAAAGAAATCGGCAAAAGTTGCGTAGGGTCTGAGAATCCTGCCGCGAAAATTAAAAAAATGAAGCGCGGGCTCCCACTCTTCGTTTTTATTTAGCCTCCGGGTGGGTCAGGTCCCAGGGGCAGAGAAAAAAAAGTGTGGGGGTCCCAATTCCCTCCACACTGCCCCGGGGACAGCCACCCCTGGGGCTTCCATTTGAATGGGTGCAGGCCTCAAAGTGCCCCGCTGCCCCGGGGACCGCCACCCCACAGAGCTTTTTTTTAAAAAAAAAACACCTGTGTGGGAGGGCTCGAGTCCCCTCACACGCCAGGGGACGTCCACCTCCCCGGGGCACTAATATTCAAATTTGGGGGTCCGTGACGGACCTCCGAGCCCCAGGGAATACTATCTCCCCGGGGCTTTGCCAATGGTGGGAGGTGGCAGCGCGGTCCCCCTCCTGGAGCCAGTTATGGCCCTGGGGACAGCCACCCCCCAGGGCTGGCTCTATGCAGTATCCTGGGGTGCCCACCCCCGGGACACTGCTGTTTGCTATGGCAGGGCGGGAGCCTCGCGGCTCTCACCCTGCCATAGCAGACTGTGGTTTGGGTTTTGGAAGAGAGAGTAGAAAAGTGGAAAAGCAATGCTGGCTCCTGCAGGATGCGGGGAGCCTGCAGGGACAGTGGGGGAGTTGGAGCTCCTCACCTATCCCCAATGAGAGGCCTTGCCCCGGGGGATGGGGTCCCCGGGGTCAGAAGTGGCCAGGTAGGGGCCCCATAATAAAATACATTAAAAAAAACACTCAAAGGCTGGCCCCGGGGGATGGGGTCCCCGGGGCCATAAACGGCCTGACCCCTCTCCCAATTTTTTTTTTAAAACACTAGCCATGCCCCGGGGCATGGGGTCTCCAGGGCCAAATATGGCCTCGGGAGGGGGTCCACGTGGCCCTCTACAATTTAAAAAAATAAATAAATAATAGGGGTCAGGCCCTAGGGGATGCAGTCCCCAGGGCCCATACATTAGAAAATGAAGGGGGCCACACAGCCCCCCCTTCTTTAATATATAAATAAATAATAAAGGATCGGCTTTGCGCCAGAGGCCCCACCACCTCCCTTCAGCATTCTGCAAACGCGCCCTTCGGCACATTGTAAGATGGGGAGGTAATTCCCCTTGAATACTGGGCTCCCTGGGGGCCAACTAGCCCACCAGGAACTTCCAGTAGGTGCCAGGGAGCTGAGTTGCAGAGAGGGGTTCAGAGGCCACAACCCTTTTTACACCTCTCTGCAACGCAGCTCTGTGGCACTTACTGGCGGTACCTGGTGGGCTAGTTGGACGCCAGGGACACTCAGGATACAAGGGGTCTTTATCCCCAACTTAAAACTGCCACTGGGCGTGTTTGAATAGTGGTGAAGGGAGGGGGCGGGCCTGAGGTGACTCGTACAAAACCATAGAAATTCCCCCGTTGAAGTTAGTTCAGTTAACTATAACTCGCGCCCCCAATACACTGCTGATGATGTCACATATTACATCACTCAGGACATGGTCAGTGACATCACTGGTGACATCACTGATGACATCTCAAATGACATCACTGATGACATCTCAAATGACATCACTGATTACATCATCCTTGTGATAGAGTGGCAGACCTCTTCTCACCCTAATATAACCTTTGATACTCACACTCTAAAACACAAAATAACATTTTCAAAACAATGGACACACCAATACCAGTTACAACATACCCATTCACTAATTCCAAGATCTATACACACATCCACTCATTCATCAAAAGTCCTATACAGTCACTCAGACATGCACTCACTCACCATATGCACTCATACACTGATGCTTATACTTACACACTGCCACTCATCCATAGAGTTACTCACACACATTGTCACACATGCAAAGAAAGTATCAAACATCCATTTACTTGAGTATACAGTATACACACTAAGTATGGGCTCAAAATCCATTCCGCTCGCGGAATGTGCAAATTTTTGGCAATTTCGCGATCCGCGAATCTCGCGAAATTGCAGAAAAATTCGCAAATTCACTCGTGGGTGGATTTTGCACATGCCCGAGTTGAAGCTCAAATAATAATCAGCCCAAACAACTAGTGAGCATGGTCTAGGCTAGGCAGGTGTGTTTCCTCCCTATATCTACCGCCTACAATTAGATGTAATCCTTGATGGAGGTCTTTGCATCCACAAGTTTCTCAAGCGCAATCCCTATGTTCTTCCTGTGACCTGGAGGCTGCTTTCTTCTCATCTGCTGCTCTGAGATAGGTCGCTGACCCTTTATAAACAAGAGGCATGTGAACTCGCATAGAAGCCCCGCCCGTTTGGCACCGCCACACACACACACTAGGTTAAGCATAATGCAAGGTCTTCCCGCCCTTTCCTCACTATGATGGATAGCTCACTCGAGGGACCTCGGCACCTTTTGGCGCGGTGGCATAGTTACAGACACATGTGGTCACGAGAGACAACTCTTCAGGCCCTTTACGCAGCTGTAGTGTAGCAAAAGCACTATACATTTACCCAATGAGGTAGCACTTACTGATTATTAGCCAGTAGAAAGTACTCCAGTTGAGTAGAGGTATGGCACAACACAGTGGCATCTTCGTGGATAAATATGCAGGCAGGATTCATTCTGGCACGATGCTCCTGTCCCAAAAATTAAACCTCAACAGGAAGCACTTACAGATATAAGCAGGTGCCTGAGTTGAAGCTCAAATTCAGTTGCGCATTATAATCAGCCCAAACAACTAGTGAGCTCGGTCCAGGTGTGCTTCCTCACCACATCTATTGCCTACAAATAGATGTAATCCTTGATGGAGGTCTTTGCATCCACGAGTTTCTCGAGCGCAATCCCCGTGTACTTCCTGTGACCAGGAGGCTGCTTTCCTCTCATCTGCTGCTCTGATTGGTCGCTGACCCTTTATAAACAAGAGGCATGTGAACTTGCATAGAAGCCCCGCCCATTTGGCCCCACACCACACACACTAGGGTATGCAACATCTTCCAGCCCTTTCCCCCACTGTAATGGAGTGGACAGCTCACTTGAGGGACCTCGGCGCTTATCGGCAAGGTGGCAAAGATACAGAGTCCTTGATGGAGGTCTTTGCATCCATGAGTTTCTCGAGCGCAATCCCCGTGTACTTTCTGTGACCAGGAGGCTGGTTTCTTCTCATCTGCTGCTCTGATTGGTCACTGACCGTTTATAAACAAGAGGCATGTGAACTCGCATAGAATCCGCCCGTTTGGCCCCGCACCACACACACTAGGGTATGCAACATCTTCCCGCCCTTTCCCCCACTGTGAAGGATTGGACAGCTCACTCGAGGGATCTCGGTGCCTATTGGCGCTGTGGCAAAGGTACAGAGTCCTTGATGGAGGTCTTTGCATCCGCGAGTTTATCGAGCGGAATCCCCGTGTTCTTCCTGTGACCAGGAGGCTGCTTTCTTCTCATTTGCTGCTCTGATCGGTCGCTGACCTTTTATAAACAAGAGGCATGTGAACTCGCATAGAAGCCCCACTCGTTTGGCCCTGCCACACACACTAGGGTATGCAGCGTCTTCCCGCCCTTTCCTCAGTATGATGGACAGCTCACTCGAGGGACCTCGATGCCTTTCGGCGCGGTGGCAAAGTTACAGACACATGTGCCACATTATTTGTGCAAATGGCAACAAAATCCCTGAGTTCGCGGGAAAATCCGCGAACTCGCTGATTTATTTTTCCATTTCGCGCAAATTTGCGGACCGCGAATCTGCAAAATTTGCCCTTACTTAATACACACCACCGCACTTACTTCTACAGAAACTAAAACATACTTACTCTCTTAAACAATCACTTATAGAAACACATACTCATTTATACAGGTACTCTTCCAATCTCTCACTCTCACATATACTCACTTACATACATCAATACTCACATATACTAGTTTAAAAGATATGTAGTTACTCATGAAGACACTACTGAGACAGTCATTCACTCACCAATACACCCATACACACACTCATCCATCCATGCAGTCCTGCACACATGCTGTCTTCAATACATACAAACAGTGACTCACTCATTCATGCATCTATGCACTAAGTAATTCTCCCAACGAACCCCACAGACACTCAGAGGCTCATACTGATACTCAGAAAAACAACTAATAACACTTATAGACACTCATGTAGCTACTCACCAACCCATGCTGTCACTTATACACAAAGTGAGAGACTGATACAGATGTTTACACATTTAAAGATTACTCACTAACCCATGTATTCACTAAGATACACTTAATCAGTCAGTTATACAATCAGTTTCACACATACAAAATCATCCATTTAAACACTTATATACCCACTCATTCTTCCATCGACCTCAACATATACATATATAAAACAGATTTAAATTTCACAAAAATTCACATTCACTGGATGATGTCATCAGTGATGTCATTTGAAATGTCATCAGTGATGTCATGCGTGATGTCACTGACCATGTCATAAGTGATGTAATATGTGACGTCATCAGCAGTGCATGGCAGGGCCGCGAGTTATAGTTGGCTGAACTAACTATAACAGGGGAATTTCTATGGTTTTCTATGAGGAAAATCTCCAACTAACTATAAAGCCCCTAAAACCTATGGTTTGTTCAGTGAATATATTTATATTCTCATTGGTATGTATTTTTACTGACTTGGCTGTCCACGCCATAAATTACATCAATGGTGAGATAACAAGTGATGTATCGGTAAACTCATTTATTATGTAATTTGTGATTTCACCTGTGACATTATGGGGCACACTTAAAAGGATTTAATGGCGCCATACAGTAAGTTTTTGACGATATGGCAGCTTTTTTTAATCACCATATTTACAAGTTGCCACAAATTCCTTTTAGCTTTTTTCTAGAGATAATGTGAATTTTTCAGAGCGCCACTTCTGTTACCGTGACTTACCGAAAATCAGATGCCAGGTAGCCGTTCTTGTGCAAAAACGCCTGCAAAACCGTCAACACGATACTTACAAAAATGTCCTTGTCCGTCGTTAAAAAGGAAAATCTGCTGCTAAATCCCATTATTTCCAGTTTTTTAACTTCAGAAATTACCTGGTCTTAAAAATAATGCAAATACACTTGGTCCTCATTTAAGATGTTCTGGTGCAGCACAGCACCACAAAGAATCTTGCTGCACTGCGACAAAGCAAAAGGGCAGGAATGTGCCCTATCAATAATATATGGCGCATTCCTGTCTTTTCCCCCCAACGTTGATGCACAATGGCTGCCATGTGCCAAAGCAGGCACCATTGCCCCATGGTGCAAGTGTGCCAGGGTTGCGGGGCTCATTGATTTTCTGGAAGAAGGGACAGCTTCCAGCACAAAAATTATCTAGAAAGGGGAATTTCCTCATTCATGTGTGCTGCAGCACGTAGCACACTTTCTTTTGTTTATATTTCTTTTTTTTTTGTTTTTATCAAAACATCGTTGCAATACAGTTACAAGCATCATTTCAGCCAAGACGCGGAGGTGCATATATCACAAGTAATAATAGTTTAGTCAATAGTTCAATGCATGGCCTGGAGCGTAGGCTACTGCAAGTCTGCGACTAATATGTGTTACAGGGCATGCAGGGATTGGGTGCTGCATCTTATCCCACCAATAGGAGTTGAAGAGTGTGGCACTTTGAAGGCTGGGGAGAGGAACCAAGGTCTAGATAATAACAGTAATAACTAATGCCCAACTCAAGTTTCCGCTACTACTCTTTTCTCTCACACTGCCTGCACGAGCCACACAACCAAAGGATCAATGGGCGCATATCTAGTTGCATCCCTGGAAGATGATGAGGGAGGTAGGAAATGTACGGTGGAGGGGCAAGCCAGGGTGCCAGCGCACCAATGGAGCATCTCTGCCATACGTGCTAATGTGTCGCCGCTACCGCCAGCATTCATTGAGCGTGGGGCAGTCCTACTATGACGTACAACTGACATAGTGGATTCGCAGGGCCATGGCAAGAACTAGGGTAGCCTGGAGAAGCCTGATGAAGGTAAGTGTGTTTTATTCACCTTAATTTAAATTTTAATTAAAAAAAATGTATTGAGGGGGGTTGGAGGCGGGAGGGTCCGGGGCTGAAATCCGCTCCGCTGCGAAGTTGGAAGTTTTGCATGAACTTTGCATTCTCCGTGGAAAGCAGAGTATGCAAAAATCTGCAATCTCTGCCAGCGGAGCGGAGTTCCCACCCAGGGGTAGTGCATATGCAGCCAGGTAGTAAAACACTTTGTGAGATGCCTCCCTGTGCCCATCATGTGTATGTATTGATGGGATGTGAGTCAGGCTCCCGGGACACGTCTCCCCATAAGGTCCACAGTGCTATAAGTAATGAGTTACAAATGCAAATGTGACCATGCAGCAGTCCAGTGTCCACTACTAAGGCGTTGAAGGGCGCCAGCAACCCATTTTGGTCACCCAGAGTCTGTAGGTCAACCAGCTGCCAGACAGCAATTTCTGCCCCTGTTGTGGCTTGGCCACCCCTAGACATGGCTTGCATCACTAACGCCTGCACATATGGGATGGCAGAGCACATGAGACATAAGCAATGCCAAACGCATTTAGAAGCCATCTCCAGCATAATCTGGATGGGCACCCCAACTGTTCTCCCGGAATGAAAGAGCACCAGAACCGATGAGTGCATCCATGCTGGCACGAGCGCAGCTGTATCCACAAGATTTAGTACACTGGCCCATCTGTCTACCCACCGCAATTGCGCCACCAGGTAGTAGTGCTCTATATTAGGTATTGCAAGGCCTCCATGACCAACTGATAAGTATAACCTGAACAGTGCAACCCTGCACAGCGATGCATTCTATATGAATTCATGCATAATGCATACGAAGGAGCGGAAGACAGGAGTACAAATATACGCTGACAAGTTAGTGAAGAAATGCAGTAACCGGGGCAGCACCACAATTTTAAGTAGTGCTATGCAGCCAATGACGGTCAGGGGCAAACTCCGCCAGAAGCGCATTTGCGACTTAAAGGCTGCTATTGCCCGCAAGAAGTTCCCCTCTAGTAGGTCCACTAACTGATGATATACACATATTTCACGATACCAAAAGACAGTGGGCTATAACTTCACAGGTATATCATTAATAACCAGTGTCAGGTTGGGGCCAGCCTTGTTGAAAGGGTACACGCAAGATTTTGCCCAATCCACTCAGACCAGAGATGGACACAAAACCATTGAGGATCCGCCCAAGTAAACAGGTGTTCCCTTTATGTCCCAGATGTACAGGAGCAGGTCGCCTGTGTACAGGGAGATCGCATGCTTCCCAGCACCCAAGGGGATACCCAATTTCGCCCGCTTCCACAAATGGCTTCTGCAAGCGGCTGTATAGTTAGCGGGAAGAGCAGAGGTGACAGCGGGCACACTTGCCTGATACCATTACTGATGGGCACAGTGTCCGGCACTAGGGCGACCATTTTGACTCTAGCAGAAGGAGAGTTGTACAACAGCCGTATTAGGCATAGAAAACAAGCCCGGAGTCCATAGAGGGACAATGCAGCAAATAGAAACTCTCATTCTATGGACTCAAATGCCTTCTCCAAGTCAAGCTTCAGACACCCGGAGTGTGGCTAATGTGAGGCTGAATAGTTGCCCATTAGGAAAAATCTACGCAGATTAAGTGATGTGTTCTAGCAAGACATAACTTCGTTCTTTACAGTGTGCACCAGAATGGGCACCAGGGGGCCAACTGATCCACCTGTATTTGGCCAGGATTGTATAGTCAGAGTTGAAAAGTGGCAGTGGATGGTAGGAGCCCAAGAGTGTTGGGTCTGTATCCGGCTTAGGCAAAGAAACAAGCAGAGCTTCAGAGAGAGAGCCCGTGAGGATGGAGGTTTCAAGCGAATCCTCATACAGGGCATGCAGGCGAGGGGCCAGATCAGTAGCTTATGTCTTATAATATTCCCCTGGCAGCCTAATAGGCCTAGGCATCCTGCCCGTGACCCGAGCTCTGATGGCCTCCCCAACTTCAAATAGTGTGATCAGCACCTCCAGGTCCGCCTGCTGTTTCGGCGTAATGGTGGGCAAGCGAGTGGATGCAAAAAAGCCCACTAGATCAGCCGGACGAACGCTGGCATCAGACACATACAGAGCTGTGTAGTGTCTGATGAGTGCCCCATGGATCAAATACTGAGTGTACAACAGCGATCCCTAAAGGGAATGCAGAGAAGGATAGGGTGCCATGCCTGCTCCTGACATATCAGCCATGCGAGCAACCGCCCACTCGGTCCCCAGCTGCATGAGTGCAGGCGGAATGTGCATGACAATTCAGGCATTGTAATCGCTCCAGCAGGTCTGCATGCGCATGTTGTGCATCCACCAAATGCCAAGAATCGCTCGAGTATGTTATTGAGGCAGACTCCAGCTTCAAGAGGGAGTGCTAAATAGGCACAAGATCCCCATCAATTTGTTTGCAAGCACCACAGCTGAGTCCCATGCAGTGCCCTCTGATCACGACCCCCCCCTCGGGCGCCCCCCCCTACACCTTCCCTATCTTCTCCTTTCCCTGTCCCCCCTTTCTTTCTTCTTTATCCTTTCCTCCTCTTCATTTCTTTCTCTTTCTTATTTTCTCCTTTTCCTTCTTTTTCTCTCTCTTCTTTCCCCCCCTTTCTCTCCCCCCATTCTTCAGTCTTCATCTTGTTTCTTCTTTCTTCTTTTCCCCTTCTTCACACCTCCCCACATCATTTAGAATACAATTAAGTAGAGATGCAGAACTACATAGGACATTGATCACATAAGATCAATTGTATACGATTTGGACACTCTGGATGGGTGGTCTATTTACCCCCTAATTACTCTGTACTTGATGTGTCCACAATAGTGTGTGTAATGAAAAATGTAGATATGTACATAGAAACTTTCTTGCTCTTTTAACAAAATGTAAATGATAGATTTAAGGTAAAGAAGTCATATGTAAAATTGTAAGTATTATGCACTGACACTGATATGGATTTTTATGTATTTTGTTATTCTGTATATGTACTTTTGGAATACACATGATGGCTTCTTGATGAAGGCTGAAAGCCGAAACGCGCGTAGCATACATAATCAATTTCTAGCCATGTTTCTGAACATTTATTGAACTATTAACTTCTGTATTTATGCAATTTTGTATTTTGTGATACTTTAATGTACTGTATACATAAATTGTAATATATTGTGACACACAAATAATGTAATGTGCACAATAACAATATAACCCCAATATTAATAAAGAAATTCTTATGAATATATGTTCCAGTTTGTATTGTGTATCCATATCCAGCACTATTTGTTGTCAGTTTAAGTCCACCTGTCACACAGGTTCCTAAATTATTGTCTTAACACACAGTATATTGATCCCGATTTAGGGACTATAGTCGGGGATACCTCCTATCTTTACACACAGTGCCCTCTGATCATTACTTTGAACACTTCCCACACATGTGTGCACCTCAGGTAGTCTACATGTCGACAAACCGGTAGCAGCTTCGAAGAGCTCACAATTCAACAATGTGGACATGAAGGCCATATGGCGAGCAATAAAAAGAAAAGACATGTGCATCCGGGTCAACGCTCTCCAGACGTCAGCTAAGCGCCAGTGCTGCAGGCAGTCTCCTAGTGCCCGGGCATTAGACATGGTGACTGTATGGGAAAGTGGGGGAAAAGCTCTGTCTAATACCAGATCAGTGACAGGGTTGAAATCCCACATGAGCCATGGGATAGCACTTCAGTGGGCTAGTGTACAGGAGATTGTGTGTAAAAAAGACTGTCTGGTCCTTGTTAGGTGCGTACACACACCTGAATAATAAATGGCTCCATCCAACCACCCCAGTATGAATATGTAGCAGGTCTCCACATCCACCTCCGTCTCCTCCTCTGCCTCATAGAGAATGCCTGGCCGCACCCCGATAAGCACCGCCCTCATATACACGGAGTCGTCCATTGCAAATACACGAACACAAAATCGGCGCTAGAGCTTGGCTTCTGGCAGTGTGATATATGTTTCCTGCAATAACGCAGTGTGGGCTGATCTGCGCTTAAGGTACGAATACACAGCATAGTGGTGCAATGGCATGTGAATGCCCCTCACATTCCAGATGATTATGTTAGTAACCAGCATGCGTTGAATGGATCAGTATCAAACCTGGAGTTGACGGCTACCTCTAGTTCTTCAATGTTGGAAGTTATGCTGATCCTTCATAAAACCCTGCAAGGTTTATTGGAAGTATCAGTGATGAACAATTACTTTTTAAAAACTCAAAAGGACCAGCTACAACTGAGTGTGAGAAAATGTAAACAAATTAAAGATCATATGCACACGATTGTGAGATTAGTCAGTGAAGGAATATCCTTGGAAAGTATTCACTCTCAGAGGGGAGGGGAGACAGAAACCTCTCCGCATTCTGAAAATCATTGTGTGTTTACCTCAAGTTATCCTATGCTCATAAAGAAGCTGGGTGAACAAAGGAGATATAAACATTATATTCCCAGGTCAAAGAAAATGGTGAAAAGGTGTAGGAAAGGGAATACTATGGACATAAATCACAAAGAAAAGGAAAACATTAATTTAGAAAGAGGGCTCAGTAGGACAGTTAAACCCCATAGAACTGAGTGCAGTGGAAGAAATGCAACGCCAAAAATTAGAATGAGCCTGATAACGGACATGGGGCGGATCGACAATGAGCAAAAGAAATTGATAAATAGGTCAAAGAATGCTAAAACACAGTCAATAAGTTTAACTCCTTCCATGCTCATGATGAGCTGAGCTCGTCATGAGCCGTGGAACGCTCGCATGCGGGGATAATTCCCCTGCTGTGCTGAGCGTTCCACGGGAACGGGTGTGGTCATGACGAGCTGAGCTCGTCATGAGCACAGGAGCGCCGTGCCTCATGACGAGCTCAGTCATGAGCATGCGGGCGCCGAGCGCACCCCCCTCCCCCCAGCACAGCGGGAAAATAACCCCCGCAACGAAGGGGTTAATAGAGGGGGATAAAGGTAGGAATAAATCAGTGGGAGGTAATGAGAGAAAAGAGAAAAGGCAGGAAAAGAAGGGGAAAGGGAAAGTTAAGGAAGTTCCACCAGACAATGATTTATGGCTATTTATGGCAATAACACAGCAAAAAAAAGCTGGAAAGAAGGCAAAGAAGCTGAATCCTTTAAATCGGTCTCAATTGTTTTCTCCTTCTCTAAGTGTCCAAAACTAAGTGATATAGGGTCTAATGATTTAAGACAAGTGGGCTTCACGCAAAACAGAATGGGAAAAGAAATAACAAAGGTTTTGCCATACTCCTGACTGGCTAAGTTAGCTATATTAAATGCGGAGATGGAGCTACTTAAAGAAGGCATTAGTCTTACCCCTAGACTGATAACGTTGGAAGAGGATAAAGGCAGACAACCCTTCTTGCTAAATCGTGCAGGTCCAGGTCTAAGACAAATTTGACTGATAAACCAGGGATGTGGATCTAAAGAGGACATCAAAATTGTTATTAGACTCTACGCAAAGGATGCAGCTGGTGATGACTTAACCCAAGCAAACAGATACAGTATACTACCACCATCTGATGAGGAGGAAATAAGCTGGATGAGAGACATTGATTAGAGGAGAGGGTTGCTGCATAGCCTGGGCATACTTACTTGGAATATAAATGGGTTTAGCAGAATTTCAAAAACTGAAACTTTCAAAAGGCTAATCAATGCTCACAAAATTGTATGCCTGCAGGAAACCTGGCTATGTGATGAAACCCCTCTGATACAAGGGTACGCACAACTAAACTCCCCGGCTAGTAAGGGAAAATTTGGGTGGGCATCAAGGGGCCAAATAATATTGATATTGACTAAAATATCCAAGAAGGAGGTCCTGTTAAAAGTAACATGTAAATGGCTATTGGCATATAAAGTGACTCCCTTGTATCCTATACCAGAGTATGAAGGTATCATTATAGTTAACGTCTATATGCAGGGGACTAGAGACAAAAAGTATAAATTTGAAATGGAAACATTTGAATAAAATGTGCAAGATTTAATTGAAGTACATCCCAGAGATTTGTTCATACTGATGGGAGACTTTAACCATAAATTGGACCCCTGTGGAGTTGACCAGGGGTCTAAAGAGCTACATACAGTATATAAGATCACACCCGCTTGTTTTCCCAGTGGGAGGGCAGCATGAGATATAGCGCTAGGAAAATTCCTGGGTTCATTGGGTCTCATCTGTTTAAATGAAAGGATGGAACTAGATCGGCTGGCAAATCATACAATTAGGATAGGTAAACATGTATGCCCCATAGATTAGATTTTTGTCATTAGGGCATTTGAGGTAAAAAAGGAGGAGGGGAGTGACCATTGGTGTTGACATTAAAGATGTTGGGAGGCAATAACAATTCAAGTAATACAATCATCCCTCTGGAAGTGGATTACCCCAGCCGATTGACTATACGTTTGGCAGAGGAGTGTTTGGGAAAGCTTGCTGCGTTCCAGCAGACACAGACGCTAGAAATAATCCCTTCAACTGAAAATATAGGATGGTTCAAAAAGGTTATTTGTGGTGTAGTCCAATGTCTATGGGTGGATCTACAAAGAAATAGCCATAGGGACCATAGAAAGAGGGGACATCAGGGGAAAAATAAGAACTGGTATAATGAGGCATGTAAAACATGTAAATTGTTTTATAAGCAAAAAAGGAAAGACAATTAAGACTAAAGTATGATTTATATTCGTGCAACAGCCTACAGAAATTAAGAAAAGAATGTAAAAAGTTGATTAGAAAGAATACAAGACTCTTTAAAGAGTATTGCTGGGGTAGATTATTGGAAGCTATTGATTCAAGTTATGTAAAAATGTTCCGGAAATTAGTCCAAGATTGTTCGGGTAGGAATCCGGGGGCTATGAATTGGGTGGAGACTGAAGAGGCATGGGAGAGTTATTTGGGAGAATTATATGGTGAAGGGAGTGATCAAGGAAAACAGAAAGATACATTATGGATAGAGGTGGAGCAAGATATTAGGCCTCTCCTTACGTTGTCTAACGTAAGGCGGATTATATCCAAATTAGCACTTTCGCATGCAGCGGGCCCGGATAATCTTCCTGCAGCAATTATTCACACTAGACCTGATAGGTGGGCTGGTTTTTTCACTCTGGGTTAATCCCGGTAAATTGGCAATAATTAGACCCATCCATAAAAGAGGAGATATTCTACTACCCAAATATTATAGGATAATTGACCTCCTGGATATCAGTGAAAAGGTGTTCTCTAAAATAATTCTCAAAAAACTTAAAGAGTGGGCTTTAGACAATGAAGTGGTCCCTCCCGAACAGGGTGGATTCCGGGAGGGCCACTCCACAATTGATCACAGTTTTACTTTATGGGCTTTGGCTTGGAAATCTATGGAACAGGGGGGTAGTTTATTCTGCTGTTTTATAGACTTCCGGGCTGCATTCGACCTGGTGGATCGGGAACGGTTTTGGGAAATGCTAGGGATCTTAGATATCCCCAAGAGGCAAAATAGAGTGAGATCGTGCTCTGCGAAGGCTTTCTGCGTAAGTTTGGTTGGTGCACCGTGCTCCAGAAAATCATTCGCTGCTCAGGAGCGTAATACTATGTAATGTAATGTAATGTAATGTAATGTCAAAAAAGAAGAAACTTTATTCGATTGAATTTACAATCATAAAAGTACATATATAAATATTTACAACATTTTGTTTTTGTATAGGAATGTGCATATAAACAAGAATTTGGCTGTTATGTACAATAAAACATCGGTTTAATCGTAAAATGAGTCGGCTTTACGATGGTACCCAAAATGACAACAGTATAAAAAGATAAATATTTACTGTGCAGAGGCCGCGAGTTGGGTGCGAATTTTCATACAAGCTTTTAAAAAATAAGCGACTGTTTTTGCAACAGAAGGGGAGTCTAAGCATTGTAATGCCAGAAGGGCAGGTCTGCATCTTCTCAGTCCTAAAACTCTAAGCAAAGGGACCAACCAACGTTTGCGAGGAATTTCATAAAAAGTACAGAATAAAATTACATGTAGTGTAGACTGAGGAGAACAATCGTCACAAGGACATTTGATCAATTCGCGCGACCAATCAGAGGGCACAGGAAATGAGACAAGACGATAAAAAGAGTCAAATCTAAATCGGGTTAAAACATATCTATCATAATTTGACAAATAAAAAGACAGATAAGGTTGCAGGCCATATGAGGGTTGGATCATCATTAGATGGATAGTCGACTGTTTGCCAATTTCAGAGCACAAGCGTAAATCACTCAAATGCGAGACACATAAGTTCTTTAAAGACTTTCTTGATATGGTCATGAGTGACGTAGGATTTGTGAAAAACTCTGGACAGTTCAAGTCATTCAGAAAATTAAAAACGTACAATAGCCAAGAAATCTTTTTCCAATGGGTCAGAGTCAGACAGTCTGTTATTAGCGACCGGGTTAGGAGACATTGCTCCTTGGTCCATATACGGTGCCAAAGGAGAATCGGTTGGTACCTTATGATGTCAGATAGGTAGTTCCAACCGAGCTCTGTATGGCTACCGTAATTAGAGGCACTTCGGGGGAGAGCTAATACGTATTTCAAAAAGTCATTTTCAATTACTTGGAGCTCATTGACAGGGGCGTAGCCCCATACACCTGCTCCGTAGGTTGCCACACTCATGCATTTGGCTTGATAAATTTGTAATATTACTGCCGGAGCGGGCTTGCCCAACTTCCTTGAGAATGAGGTCAGTGCTGATGTTGTTCTCTGAAGCTGCAGTTTCCTGCTGGTGATAGCAGGTTTCCATGACATTTGGTGATCAATGAGGATTCCTAAATACGGGTAGTTCCTAGCGCTATCTAACCTGGTGTTCTCGATGTAAATAGGTTTACATTTCTGGGCTTTCTTGCCAATATGCATGACAAAAGTCTTGGATTTGTTGACTTTAAAACCAAGAGAAAGCATGTAATGGCAATACTTGTCGAGTTGCAACTGGAGCTGATTAGGTGTCCTTGCTAAAATTACAGAGTCATCGGCATAAAGCAGTGCTGGAATCGGGCGGGCATTTATGCAGGGGAGGTCCTTGTTCCCTATCAACATCGCTTGTTCCAACCCATTAGTATAAATGTTAAATAAGAATGGAGCAAGGACGCACCCCTGCCTAACTCCTTTTGTAATTCTAAATGAGTCCGTTAGCTCTCCGTTGATGCCATACCTCACACAGGCTTTGGCATCTGAGTAAAGCTCTCGGAGAAACTTCAGGATTGGGGGATCTACTCCCAGTTTACTAAGGATCTCCCACAGCTTGGAGTGGATTACGCAGTCGAATGCGGAACTTAGATCCACATAGACCAGGTAAAGATTGCCGCCTTTGGCCCAGGCATATTTCCCCATGAGTAAAGTGAGATTAAGAGCCTGTTCCACCGTACCCAGTCCCTCTTGGAACCCAAACTGGAGGTCTGTAATGATCTTATTCTCCTTTGCCCAATCCTGGAGGCGTTCCAGGATGAGTCTCCCAGCGACCTTACCCAGCGAGTCCAAGAGGGAAATTGGTCGGTAGCAAGCTGGATTATCTCGGTCTCCCTTTTTAAACATAGGGAGAAGCACAGAAGTAGACCAGGAATCAATTAAGCCGACCTGAGAGGCTGCGGACATGACTTGAGTGACTATTGGGGACCATAGTTCAAGGTTATTCACGAAGATGTCTAGTGGAACCCCATCAGGGCCGGGAGCTTTCCCGGTCTTGGAGGACGTTAGTGCTGTGTTCACGTCTCCAAGGTCAAAGTGAATGTCAATTGGGTAGATGTTATCACTGTTGGAAAGGGCCTCCCCGGGTGTAATATCGTCGGTATTTGGTGTCGGATCCCCAAATATCTGAGAAAAATGGGTTACCCAATTTTCGGCGGGTACCGCCACGTCTAAATGAGAAGAAGCGGCGTCATCTGCCAAGAATGGGGACTTGACTGTTCGCCAAAATAGCGTACTGTCCTTGGATTTTATGCTCTCATGGAGTTGGGCCCAAAGTTTGTTTTTTATTTCCCGTTTACGGGCTTTTAGGGCCAATTTATATTGTCTTGGTAGAAACGAGATTAGGGCTGTATCCCTGTCTTGGCTATGAAGGGCTCGTTTAAGTGCACTATGGGCCCTACGACAATCGGAGTCAAACCACCCCCGACTGTCTTTATCTACCTTCTTGTTGTGGTGGCGAGTAAGCTCCTGCCGCATAGTTACTAGGATCTTAGCGAAACTAGACAGGATCAGCTGAGGGGATGAAGTCTCCTCTAAACAGGTGTATATTTGGGGGAGGGATTGTTGAATGACCCTTTCAGTGACCTCTTTGGGGTTGATCTTAGACCACTTTACTGTATAGCCGTTAGTTTTACCCATCTCCAGGGATTGCTGTGTTAGGAGGCTGGACTTAGTACGAGATAAGGGAACAGTAGTAAGAGTAATAGTGATGCTGTTGGGAAAATGGTCACTAGAGGGGTCTGTACCAGTGGAAAAGTTTTTCAATCTGGTTCCTAGAATCTGCGAGCACAAAATAAAGTCGATCGTGGACAACAATCCTCTTCCATGGAATGTTGGCTTGAAGTCTACAACAGGTGTCACAAGTTCATTCGCAAATTCAAGTTCCAGTGAAAATAAACAGGCATTAAAAGCAGACCCTAGGCTAGAATGGGTGAAATGGGTAATGGGGGAATCATGCTCATCTTGGAGGCCACATAAACCTTTGTTGTAGATACTACATAGGTAAACATTAAAGTCCCCACCCCACACAAAATAACATTGTGACTGTGCATTTTTAACTTTCTGATCATGCAGAAATAAAATGATTTCCGTCAATGACTTTACACAGTCAGCAGGTGGCACATTGTTATACATGTTAATGAAATAATAAATAGAACTTTTATCAGTAAGTAACTTAAGGATTTAAAAAATTGGGGACACTGGGGATACTTCGGTCATAGCGAATGGAGTTTGATTGGAAACGTAGATAGCGAGGCCACCCTTGTGTCTTCCTTGAACAGATGGAATAGCAGACATATGAAAGGTTTTAAAGCCCTGGATATGAATCAGCTCGATAGCCCAGGTTTCCTGGAGGCAGACTATGTTATGCCTATTAACCAGGTCGATCCAAGACTGAAGATGTGTTTTAGATCTAAGGCCCGCTACGTTCCAATACATGATTGAAAGATCCCTAGTTGAGGGTAAAAAGGGGTATGAGGTCGGCGGATTATCAGGGGGTGTTGGATCACAGGTATGAGGGGACGGGATAGGGGAAGAGGCAGTGTTATTAGAAAAACAAGGAGGTGAAGATGAGCTATTTTGTTGTCTTTTGTGTGATTCCTCAGAAGCAATAAAAAGAGCGGGGCTGGGAACACAAACCTGTGATGATGGCAAATGTGAAGATAAATTTGGCAGGGAAGTAAGAGACTCAAAGCCAGCACCGGGCGGTGAAAACTGATTAGGCGTTGCCACCCAATTTTTACTGGAAGAGTGAGTGGTATGGGTCTGGGTACCAATTATATCTTGGGTGTTGTTGGAGGGGACTGATGGTCAGTCAACCATGTCCAAACATTCGTATCTGTTGGATAATGGTGGTCCTCTCCAGTTGGAAAAATGTCCAGAGGCAGAGTTGGAGAAGCCATAACCTGCCCAGTGACCGTGGTCTCTGTTCCCATCCCAGTTGCCCACTCTCGTCCAACTCCAGGGGGGACCGGTGTTGTGACGAGGAGCCGGGGGGTAGAAATATGACAGGTTATGGGTGGCTATCCCTTCAACGGAAGTGCGATCACCCCAGGAGCAGATGTGCTCAACCGTATTAGGGTCGTCAAAGTTCACTATGATGCAGTCACCCTGGATGTTTTTGGGCACAGTGCCGAGCCATGGCACTCTGCGAACGGTGGTAACTCTGTTGTCCATAAAAGTTGGTAGAGGTCTGTTATTGGACAACCAGTATATAACTTTATTTTTTAGTGACCAAATTGGCTCGTCTTGATTGGGGGGGAGTTCCGGAACACCTGTCATGATTACCACATAGGGGGAGGCCTCAGGTGGAAGATGTGTGGGACGGCCCCCTCTCTTTCGGTTTCTCGGGACGTTGTTAAATCCAACCGATTGTTGCTTAGGGAGAGAAGGGGCCGGAGTGGGAAGGGAAGGCGGAGGAAGGGATTTTTGTTGTTTGGGCAACTGGTCATTTGGATTAGTCAAAGGTTGGGGTGGTAGAGGCTTGGGTGGCTTCGGTGTGGCTTGGGGCTTAAGCTGAGCTGATGATGGTTGTTTTTGAATAGGTTTCTGCGGGGCCTTTTGGTTAGTGTTAGTGTTGGGTAGAGTCGTTTTTGCCAAGCTGAGCTTGCTGGTTTTGGTGTTATTTGGAAGGGATTTCCCTTGGGCTACATTGGGATTTTTTGTACTACCCTTACTTAAATCAAGAGCTGAGGACAATTGGGTTAATTGGACTAATTGAGATAGAACCTGGTGCAGTGCCTTTTCAATGGGGTTTAAATATGACTTGAATAGTTCACCTATTTTGCTGAGCAATAGACTATCATTACCACAGGTATTGGTAGTTAAGTTGCCATTATCGTCCAAGCTACTGTCACTGTCGTAGCTACTAGAACTGCTAAGATTTAGGTTGTCAACAGTAAGAATCGTTGCAGATGGTAGCGCAGGAGAGAGTGGTTGGTGGGAAGTTAAAACAAGATTTGTGGGTTGGGAGGGGAGATGCGTGGTAAAAGAGGTTTTAGGGGTAGTCATAGATGGAGAAGTAGCGATGTGCTGTAGGTTAGCAGTTTTCCTTCTTTTAGACTTTCTTTTGGGAATAGCACCTTCACGTATACCCCTATCTTTAGCTGGGGAGGGATCAGTGGCACTATGAGTAGCAAATATGAGTGGAGATTTTTCAAGTGACAGGCGAGATTCTGACAAATTCAAAGTTGCCGAGAGGTCCACCGTACTAGGGACAGTGTGTACCTCTGCGTGCACTGTCACTGGCAAGGGTAATTCTACTGGACGTTGAGGAGTTACTGCGGTGGCCAGTAGGCCCATAGAAGAACGTCTCGCAATAGCCAGGTCCTGGGAGACTCGTCGATTCAATAGAATAATACCCTGCTCGATGGCATCGTTGGCCTTAGTTATAAATTGGTCTATCGGACCGATGACCTCGGCAGCGGCCAGGGCCTGTTTTTTGACAGTGTTTCTAGTATTTCTAGGAGACATGTTGAACAATAACTAATGCCTCGCTACTGTTGGTGGAATTAAGAGAAGCAAGTTCAAAGATATACAGTTAAAATGCTGTTACAGCAGTAATAGCAGGGGAATAGAAAAACCAACCAGAAATAAAATGGCCCAGTCCAGTCTTGCACAGGCTTGAACGGGCTTAAACGGGCCCGCCCTTGGCCCGGGCTTCGCCCCGCGCTGCGTCCCGCGCTGCGGGAGGGACTGAACTAGTTCTTATGTCGTGCTGGGGGGGCGTGGCCGCCGGGGGAAGAGGCACCAGCTGTGAGGGCTAGAGGCTGCTGGTCCTCGCAGTCCCCCGGCGTGGTCAGCGGTAGTTTTTCCTGGGTCAAGCGCACGCTAGGAGCGTGCAGAGTGTCCGCCGAATGCGGAACTGCTCCCACCAGCAGCGCGACCTGCCAAATGAGCCCCTGTAGACTGTGGATTCCTCCGTGAGCAGCAAACAACTCTCCTCGGGAAAAGGTTTCAGGCAAGAAGGAGCAAGTGAGCGGCGGTAATGTAATGTAATGTATAGGCATTTATATAGCGCACTACTTACCCGGAGGGTCCCAAGGCGCTTTGACCGCTGCGAAACCCTTCCTGGCTTCCCTGAGAGATGGTCCCTTAATGGGTATCTCCAGGGTGAGACCAAGCATCCCCGGCGGTCTGGTGGGGCCGTTAGTGAAGATGAGGCAAGCTAATGCCCAGAGTTGCCAAGTGTGATCGCTGATCAGAGTGGGCACCGAGGCGAGAGAATTATCGAGTCCGCTGACCCTGGTCCAGAAACCTGCCGCGCCGGGAATCGAACCCTGGTCCCGGGCCGTCCTCTGCTCTCGGGTCTGCCGGGTCTGCCGCCTCTAACCAGTGAGCCACACTACTTCACTATATGACCGTAAGGCAATTATGGCAATTATGTTTACCGTAGTGTTCATTACTTTAACTTTTTGTCACTTTTTTTTAATTTCATAACTTTATCGGGCATCAGCCACGGGCAACGTCACTTCCGCATTAATACACAACCCCCACGTCACACGCCGATTCAGCTCTAATGGCAGACTCGGAGCAACAGGCCCACCGCAATGGCTCTAAAGCCATCTGATCACGGATAGGTAAGCACTTAATGCTATCACCTCAACGTGGCATTATAATACTAAGTTTTACCTTGCACGGCATCCATCAACCACGTACCTGTTTTTGTAAACATCTCTGAATTTTCACATCACAGCGCTCCACATCGTACAAATACGCTGATAGGAGTCTAACCCCCGTAATCATGTAATTAATATATCACCTCGGGCACTTTAGGTATCCGTTTGACTAGTATTCGACCACGTTTTCTTAAACACACCTTTTGGCACCGTTACTTTAACGTTTGAATAATATTTCTTTTTTAGCAAACAACGCTCTCTAACTGCATGTTTTACATATGTTTGAATCTATACCCAGCATCACTCACAACATGTCAAATTAACGGTTTACAGTATCTAGTGGTGGTGGTGATTTAAAAGTGGGATTTCCCAAAGGTAAAAGCGGTCATTCATGTTTATTTTAGATATTCCCCAGACGAAGGCCCAGTGCCGAAATGCATAGGGATGAAATCTAAACGTGATAACCGTTATGATGGAATACTTCAACCCACACATTTGAAGAAACATAAGAAATACCTGGAATAATTATGTTTTGAGAACTAAAAATATTTGATACAACAACCGCTGTCAAGCACTTTTTGTTCATCTTTGCTGTAATTGTCAGCATCTAAAAACCTGTGCCCAGAAAGACACACCCAGAGTCGTGGGGTTGCTACCAGGTCATATCCCCAAGAGGCTCATATCAACAATACAAGGGCTGCATAGTCAGAATTGGGCCCAGCTTATTCTCGATTCAGAGGGAACGCTGTCACTGAAGATTTTAATTAAAAATGGGCTAAGACAGGGGTGTGTGCTTGCCTCATTGCTTTTTTCTTTATTTATAGCAGATTTTCCCACCATTTTGAGATCGATGAGGGTGGCCAGCCCAAAAATTGATGGAAAATATATCGCCTACTTACTTTACGCAGATGATTTGGTGATTATGGACCAAACTGAGATAGGTCTGCAGGGAAAGCTCAAAGAGTTTGGGGATTACTGTAGCCAAAAGAAATTAATAGTAAACCTGAAAAAAACAAAGATTCTCTGCTTCGGCAAAAAGAGGCAGACTTTCAACTGGGTCTTTGACTCCATAAAATTGGATAAAGCTAATGAGTATAAATATCTAGGAATTTAGTTCAAGAACTCTATGAGGTGGAATGTTCATTTGGATGCACTAAGAAATCGGGCCCTAACCTCGGTTAGTGGCCTGAGGAAATGTAATGCTTCCTATGGAGAAATGATCTATAGACCTGTCCTTCTGTGAATTTCAAAATGAGTAAGTGCACTTACTCATTTTGGTATTCACAGAAGGCACTTACTCATCAATGAGTAAGTGCCTTCTGTGAATACCAAAATGAGTAAGTGCCTTCTGTGAATACCAAAATGAGTAAATGGTAGCAAGTTTAGGATTTTGTCTTAAGGTAGTTCTGTGAATCAGGCACAATGTTCCCGTTCTTCGGTATGTTCTTTTTATGTTTTCTTTAGCCTCAAGCAAATGTGTTTCCTCGCAAAGGGGTTTACCCATGCGACTTTATCAGAGCTAAAAACAAATTAGAAATACAATTTTTGTAATACATGCTCCATACGGTTTAACATTGAGTTACAAAGAAATTAGTTGCAGCATTAGTATGGAAAATACACCAATTTTTTTGAATGGTATTTGGAATTTAAATAATTGTGAGTCAGATTGTACTTCTTTTAGATGGATAATTAATATAGTTGTAGTATTTTATTCGTTTGATAAAGTTTTTAATTGGAGGTGATTTTTTAAACTGATGATATGTATAATGCTTGGATGTTCACCCTTGTTTAACGAGCAATGGTCTAAATAAACAATCTTTTTGACTGACTGACTGACTGACTAAATGGCGCAGGCGTGTAAAGATATACCGGAAACGCATCAGGAGGGAGGGAGCAAAGTATCTGGTCAAAAGCCTGAGGATGTTGACAGCATGTGCAGGACAACATTGTCTGCAATATGCACATGTTAAGCAAAAAGGTGAGGGGGAGAACAGGAGTACTGTAACATTGAACAGCATAAGAGCGGAGGGACAACATGTACCCGCCCAAACTAGCAATAGTGGTAACTGCCGGCAAGTATCACCAGCAGAACAGAGCTTAAGGCACTTTGGGGTTGAGAGTCTAGCACACCTGTACCCTACATGTCCACAGAAAAGAGCGCTCAGTGTCATTTGTATAAGTCTTCAGTCCAGCTATGAGGGCAGGCGCCGAGCTTCCCAGACCCCCTTCCATCGCTCTGCCAATGACACCATCCGAGCCGGCGCACCAGAGGACCATGCTGAATGCATCATATACCACTGCACCATATGTTCCATTTGGTAGTCAACACCTTAAATTAGGTCATGTGCCATCTGAGAAGTCACACCGAGATCTGCACCAGATGGCCACGTTTCTGGGAGAGCGTTCCGGGGAAGTGTTGAGATCCTGTCTCTGTGTGCGAATGCACATTGTCGCAGCCAAATACAGCGTCTTCTGCCTCTCTTTTATAGCCTGATCCAAATTGGGGATGGCTTGTAGTTGTGGCAGGGAACCGCCTGCTCCTCCGACCTCCCACTATGACTGGCTCTGCAAATGACAGCTTGTTGAGAGACCCTTCACTCCATGTCCGCAGCACCTGGCAACCATAAGTTTCCAGCCTAGTCCAGACTTGTTTAGCGGCGTCAAAGAAATGCATGTTATTATCAGAGCCCACTCACAGCCTTATCAGGTAGAGGAAGTATTATTTGATGGCCAACTCTGAAGCATCGCTTAACCACTAGAATCAACCCCTTCTGCCTCTGCATCCCCGTAGCGTAAGCAGAGAAGAAAGGTACTGTGACATTACCCACTTTTACCTCCTTCGGCTTGCGTGCCTCCCTCAGCACAGCGTCCCCATCCCTGTAGGAAGCAGAAGAAAAAGGGTCTAGGACCTGTCCCCTGCGGCGGTTGGCTCGCCGGCTCTCTATTGGCCCGCTCAACAGCAAAGAATGGGGAAAGTGCACCTGCTGGCAGTAGGTCATGCAACCATGTCTCAGTATTTGCCACTGCAACAGCTCCTTCTGCTCCCTTGGGTAGACCCACCACCCGCACATTGTTCTGCTGGGAGTCATCCTCCGCATCCTCTGCTCTTCTTTCCTGTTACTTCACACATGCAATTAGCTCCTGTACTTATGATGCTCCATTCTGGGTAACAGGGTAGACTTCGGCCAGTTCTTGCTCAATGTCACATAGCTTTCCAGTCAACTTGCAATGATCTGCATGCTCCAGGGTGAAGTCGACTAGGATTTTGGCCTTCAAAGGACGTGCACATTTGTTTGAGGGAAGTACCTATTTTATCCACAGCTGCGAGTACAGAGTCTAGCTTGAAGTCCAAGGTGTCCACTGTCACCTGCACTGGAGGCTAGAGAGTAATCCCCAGTTGCTCGGTCCACCAACACAGAGAAGCAGGCAGGTGTCAATGATGCCCCTATGCACAGGTGGCCCATCATTGCACTGGGCACCCAGGCACTATGTATGACATGCAGTGCAGTGCAGTGTGGCCAGCCAGCCTCTCCCCTCCAGTCAGGTGTATGCTTGCCAGGAATCTTTGTTCGGGCAGTACCAATAGAAATCCCTTGTACACCTAAGAGTGCATTAACAGGGGGAGAGGAAAGGCTCGTTCGCCTCCTCAGATCTACAGTGATGACCGGATTCTGTGTTCCCTAGTGTCCCAGCAAGTAATGGCTAATCAAGCTGGTCACCCAAGGGCCTGGGCCCAAACAAACCCCTGTGTCTCTAGCACCGCTGCCACCAACTCCTGAAATCAGTGACTAGAGCCAGTTAGCAGAGGCCTCCACCAGTCTTGTTCAGTGCCCGCAGCGATGTGGGTTCACCGCAGCGCAGGGCACAGTGCGCGCTACACCCACAGGTGCTAGGCCTGGGCCCGACACAACCCCAGTGCCACCCCGCTCCTCATCCCAACTTCTTCCCCTTCACCTGAGATCCAATCCTAACCTTACCTCCTTCCGCAAGCAACTTAAAACACATCTGTTCAAATCCCCGTAATCATTCAGCCCTCTTCCCCTCATCCCAGTCTCTGCCAGCCTCACTACACCCCTTTCTGGTTCCTTTAGCGCTTGGACGCCCCAGGGCAGCAACCGCGCTGTATATAAATGCATTTTCATTCATTCATTCACTCCCTACCTGGATATCGACACTGGGGCTCAATCGGTTGCGCTTTCTCCAAATCTGTGACTCAGCCAGCAGGAGCCTCAGCCAGGCCATATTTCACAAACCTGGGTACAGCAGTCACTGCCGAGTCTACTGGGGAACCTCACAATGCAGGTGATGCAACTGGGTCCTCCTAAGCGTGAAGTTGCGGCGCTCCTATGACACAAGTTCAGCACAGCTCAGAGGCCTCATCTCCCACAGCATCTGGGCAGCTACTCCTCCCACGTGTTATACAGAGAGGTGCGGGCAGCATTGGCAATCTCTTAGGTGCACCTCAGTTTAGTGGTGGCATTTGTTAGGAAATGCAGACCTCCCCACGTCAGTTTGCAGGAGTGCCTCTATCGATCAGAGCTCCAAGGGGCACCAGGCAGTCTTCTCACACAGGTCAGCAATGTGTCTCCATGTGACCTGCCAGACTTTGCCCCCAGGTAAGGGCAATTGCTGACACTTCAATGTATACAGTCATGGCCCACAGGCCCCTGCAGCCCGCCTCCACCATTAGGCCGTTGTCACTCCACAGCACCGGCACATTGCACTCAGGGTCTTAGATGCAGGCCCAGCTAGACCTCCAGGCCCTGGGGACTGTCCACGCTTCCAGGCATTGGGCACCATGGTGTCGCAAGGATAGTGTATATTGATGCATGACTGATTTTCCCCAGCGATTAGCCACTTTCCATAAATGAGGCCCTAATTCTGCATTTCCTCTTCCCCTGGAACTTTGGCTGGTCATCCTCGCTGTTAGGGGTTTGGGGGGTGTTGTTGACCTGTGATTAACTTGTTCCTGGCTGGTCTATTCTGCATTCTGTTCTTTTAATTACATTTTTTCCTTTGAGGTGTATTTGTAAATACTTTTTGCCTCTAAGCACTGAAAAGTGTTGTTGGGCTGATTATCGTGATTTTTTTTCCGCTAATTGGACATCCGTCACTTTTTTAACCATAACATGTATTTTTCGATCACCTTGATGCTTGTGTTAGTGACAATTTTCCTGGCTGCTAGCTGATCCTAATGCCATGTAGCAATGTCTTGTAAACTCACCGCAAACATAGCATCAGGATTTGGTGATCGGCAGCGGTAAGAAAATTGCTGCTTAGCAAAGTCAAAACTGCTTAGTGGCAATTCTTGTAAATATACCCCTATGTGTGAGGTCATGACCACTGTATTGAAGCTGAGTTGTCAAGAGAAAAGTATATGTATGCCTGTAGTTGAAGTAGCAATAGAACAAACGGAATGGTTTTAAAATGTCACCAGAAAACCATGATTGTATTATGAGAAAATGTTACACTTTATCCAGGTCCCGCACTCAACATGCTGTCTGCAGCCCTGTGTTTTCCATACCTCTAGATACCATCCACCTGTGCCATGAAGTCAGACACTTGTTATAGTGTCTACCCTTGTCTATGGATTTTATTTTTCTACTGCACAAAATTAGTGACTCATACTTGAATCGCAAATCAGTCACAAATGGCGTTGATTCTAGCACTTAAAATGGTGGCTTGTGGGATCGTGATCTCTTTGTGATTCATAAATTGCATGCCAGTTTCTACATTTCCCTGATGTGGGCTCGAAGTTTATAAACCTCTGAGTACCCTTTAACACTTCCCTGGGGTCTGTCACCTCTGACAGTGCCCATCCCATCTTTCCACAGAGCAAAAATCATGAATCAGAATGCAACCTTGTCTTCTGGTCCCTGCGTGCACTTTACACCATACTTTTCTTATCACATCAATGATTCTAGTGCTGACCCCAGCTGTATTCATGCTCCCTATGTCTACGGTCATATTCTGTTTTTTTTGCTCTTCTCTGGCATGGTAAATTAGGTTTTTCCAAACAGTTGATCACTATTGCCAACACATTCCTCAACTAACATATCCAGCTCCTTGTCACTGCTCAGGGAAGAGGGTGCATGTATTTGTAAAGTTTTATATAGCACAAATCTGAGCCACAAGGGTATCAGAGTGCTTTACAGTGTCTGCAACCTCCCGACCTTTCTAGCTTTAGAGCTAAGTAACTGGGTGTATTGTTATATAGTGCTTTATGGGTCATTCAGGCAACCTTTAGGTGTATTCTTGCCTCTTAGGGTAGCTAGTTCAGATCTTTCAGGGTCGGAGAATGTGGCTATTTCTTTTTGTTCCTGATACCAGTCTTGCCGCAGTATTAAGTGATGCCCTCAGCTGAGCCAGCTTGTATTTGGGGAGACCGCAAAGAGTGGTGCTTCCATAGTCTAATCTTGGTAGCACTAGGGCTTACATTGCCATTTTTAAGTCGGTCTGAGGGAGGACGAGTTTGAGTTTCCTTAGTATACTCAACTTGTAATTAGCTTCCTTAGTGGCATTAGAGATGTGAGTCTGCATATTCAAATGTTTGTCTAAGTGACTCCCAGGGATTTTGTGGAGTCAATGATGAGGGGAGTACTGTCAAAGGAGGTTAGATGTTTCAACCATAGGTCTATCTTAGGCATGTTATTCGGTGGCGAGATGAGAATAAATTCAGGGTTTTTTTTGGTGTTCAGCATGAGGTGGTTGTTAGTGAGCTAGCGTTGCGTGTTCTGTAGAATAGCATTGAGGGAAAGTAAGTCTTCTGGAGTGCAGATTTTCAAATACAGTTGGGTGTCATCCACATTCAGGTGATAGAGAATATTCAATGCTTTCAGTGCATTCGCCAGGGTTTCCATTAGTAGGTTGAAAAGAATGGGTGATAGGGCTGATCCCTGTGAAACGCCCAGGGTGACTGCGGAGGGTTGAGAGAGTGAATTCCCCATCTTGATTCTTTGTGTTTTGCTATTTATGAAGGAGGAGGATCATTTTAACACTGTGCCCGAGGGACCCATCCTTCGTTCCAATAGGGACATTAGGTTGTCATGCTTGACCGTATCAATGGCGGACGATAGGTCCAGAAGTATCATTAGGCATGATTTGTTGCGGTAACGCATTTTTAGTATGTCATCCATTATGTGTGTGAGTGCAGATTCTGTGCTGTGGCCTTGACGGAAGCCAGATTAGTGACTGTCTAGGAGGTTGTAATTTTCAATATGGTTGCATAATTGAATTTGTACACATTTCTCCAGCAGTTTCACCAGAATGGGGATGTTGGATATAGGGCGGTAGTTGTTTAGATCAGATGGTGTGGAGTCAGCTTTCTTTAGTATAGTTGTGACCTGCCCTATTTTAAGACAATCTGGAATGGAGCCTTGTCTCAGAGAGGCATTGCTTCAACTCATGAAAGTACTTGAGGTGAGATCACCAGTGAACTCCCACTCTAGTGCCACAAAACTGAATCCATCTCCAGTCCACCTCTCCTCATACAGTGACTTAAAAAAAAACGTTGTCTGGAATGCAGCACACAGATGCACACGATCTGCACTAAAAACAAACCGTTCTCAGTGAAACTGAGAGTGGGTCTTACAATTGGTGGAAGCCAGCATTGCAGCTGAAGTGCAGCCAGGATTCTTGAGAAATATTACTGACTTCAATTGCAATGGTTTAGCTCTTTTAAGTACAAAGAAATAATAAATGTCAGCATGAAACATGTAATATTTCCCAAGTGGGTGTATTTATAATGCAGTAGAGCTTGGGTGGGGGTACAAGTGTACGTGACTGTGGGCAGACAAAGCCACATGTAAAATAAAAAGGCATAACTCAAGATCGTTTGAAAGCACAGTCAAAATCCATATGGACCGTAAAGAATTATCATAAGCAGGCTAAAAAAAAGGAAAGCATTGAAAAAATTTCAAAAACTTCTATCTCGCAAAGATATGTACAGATATGAGCACTGTGTAAAATGACTACCTCTCTCCAGGTCAGTACAGACACTGACTCCAGTGCTGAACTTTTAACCTACAAATCGATGTTTTCAGGTGTGTGTTAATTTGATCACTTCAATGGAAAAATAAGACTAGTACATCAAAAATGATATGCCCAAAAGCCCAGGACTGGAAAATGTGTGCCTAATGACCTGGAGTGAGATAGTCAGATGGTCACCGTGTGTTTGTGTGTGTGTGTGCGTGCGCACGTGTGTGTATTGAAAATGTGACTCATCACTCACATACTCAGGTTGTCACTGACATTTTCTGTGAGAGGCAACAGTTTTCAAATGTGCATGACTGACACTTTAAGAATTATTAAATCAGATATAGTAGTGCCTGTTATTCACAGTACTTTGAAACAGCAACATACTAAAGGCCCTATTATTATTACTTGGCTTTGAGCAATATACTTTAGACCTGAATCACTTCAAAAGCAGGGGCTTTAGTTAGGATGGCGTAAAAAGTGTTTACCAGTTCTTAGAGCACACAGAGGTTTTCCTTACCCAATGAAATAAACACCCCACTCTGCTAGCCTAGACAATAATCCCCAAGGGTAATCCACATGGGGGTGAATAAGGCCTTATCTGTTATATAACCCCCACATCCAAGGTTCATAGGGTACACATTGAGTACGCTCCCCTCTTATAGAGCTACCACATACAAAGATAGGCAATGTGTTTTAGCATTTATTTGGTGACCTAAAACTCCACAGCGCCATTTTTAGGTCGAGCATGTAACAGCGCGCATGCGCTGTTCTGGTGAAGACTTCATGTAGGGGCTTTCAAAACTAACCTAAGAATCGCACACACTCGTCCGTGGGCTTTTTGTTTTGGCCCACGCTATTGGCCTTTGGGTGCGTCTTTTTAACAAAGACCGGACAGAGGTCTTCCAGGTTTACTTAATAAACACAGTATTTCAACAAATAAGATGTCAGGAGTACCTTCCACACTGCCCCTGTGTGGTACACAGCCTGTGCCCGACACTAACGGGGTGAACACAAGTGGAGATAGTAGGAAAGGTTCAAGGCAAAACAAACGTTTTTTCTGTTTACATATAAATTTGTACAGAAAATATCACGCTGCACCATTACATAAAATCAAACAATCAGATTTGTATCGGGTGCATAAGCAAGTCGACGGCGTTTCGGTTTCATCAAAAAATCATAGAAACCATCATCAGGACATTTAAATACTTTGCCTTTAAATTAAACCTCAATTTTGCCTATGAAGAAGAAGATAAAGATATACTTTAGAAAACAGAATACATACAAGAATAAGTGAAGTGACTCTACGTGCGCTGTGCACATGCTAGATCGTCAGGGAGTGATGTTATACATAACCTTGCTATTAAGGTAGTGACACAATTACCAAGTGTATGGTCATGCGTCCAAAATTGCTATAATGTGCCTATAGGGCATTAGTGATTACAAGAGGATGTTGACCGCAGTGCTAGTGACCTAAATTCGTGGTGATATCGTGTATCAAGCACTTGCCGGAAAGTGGGGCTACTTCAGAGTGAAGGGCGCCTTGCAATGCTTACCGAGGTATAGCATGTTTGGGCATCGAAAGTCAGTACCGTCAAGATGCCCGTTTTTAAACTTGGCCAGTCACCCTATAAAACGAAGGAATTAAATTAGAGCAGGCCGAAGGTTGGGGACAGCCCGGCGGGCGAAAAAGGAAATAGTCTTACCACAATGGAGCGTCAGGTAATGCCGGTTTACACAGTCGTAAACGGGCGACCCCAGGACAAGCCTAAGAAAGGATCAAAGTAGCGTCTATCAAACACAGGTCTTTAAAAATTAAAACGTGGCAACAGATTGAAGCCCGAGGACAGAGCAGGACGCGGAGTGAAAACTTACCGATAGTTACGGTCATGGAGTGTGTCCCTGGCGTGCTCGTGTCTTGGAACCAGGAAGTAATGAAGGGAGTAGGGAGCGCTGTGATTGGAGCAATGCACCGGAGTGAGGGGCATAAGAATAAAGGAAGGACTTAGTTCCAGGGGCCATATTAAAGTGAACCTTAAGTGAATACCATGCAGAGTGACATTTAAAATATAAAACCATTTCAGCAATTTTAAAATAATTCCAAGAAATAATTATAATTAAACATCAATTTCTGAATGGCATGAAAGAGGGGTTATTCCAAGACAAATAGTGTTTAAGGAAACAATAACAAGGGAGCACTTGTTTTTGAACAGCATGTAGAGGAGAAAAGGTCAATTCAGATTAATGATGTCCAGTCCTCTTGCAGGTTCAGCCCGGAATTCAGGCTATCAGTCTTTAATATCCATTTTAGTTCCTCCTTGTTGAGCAACCGGCTCAGGTCACCACCTCGAGGTGGGACGATAACCTGTGTGATGACAGTCCAACGGATATCATTCTCAGTGTGTCCCTTGTCCAGAAAATGTTCGACCAAGGGAGCGTTTGGGGTTTTACATCGAATGCGGCTCCGGTGTTGGGAAATCCGTAATTTGATCTTTTGCTTTGTCTGACCAACATAAATGTAATTGCAAGGGCATAAAATAGCATATACAAGATTACAGCTGTTACAGTTAGTAAAAGTGCATAAAACATTTTTTACATCCCTATAAACAAACTCTTTTCCTTCTATTATATACTCACAGACTATGCATGAGCCACACTTAAAGTGACCCCTTACAGGTGGCAATGACCAGTGGTCATGTAGTGTTACATTCTTTCCAGGTGTGGCAGGTAGTGCTGCCCTCACTAACTGGTCCTTCAGGCTTTTATTCTTCTTGAAGGCAAAGAGAGGGATTTCCCAGTCAAGGGGGCCTGAATTCAAAATGTGCCAGTTTTTTCTGATGCACTGCGTTACCCGGTGAGAAATGGTAGAAAAAGTGGTTACACAAACTGTTTTCACATCAGTGGTTTTCTGTTTAGGTTCTAACAGGGTGTCACGGGGGCAATACCAGGCCCTCTTCATAGAGTTCTTAACCAGGCGCTTGGGGTACCCTCTGAACCTAAGTTTCTCTGATAAAGTATTTGCCTCTAGAAAATAGTCCTCTTTCTTGTAACAGTTTCTTCTAAGCCTAAGGAACTGTGAGTAGGGAAGGCTGTCCCTAAGAGCTCTCGGGTGACAGCTCCTGTAACTGAGCAGAGTATTCCTCTCTGTGGGCTTACGGAAAAGGGATGTGTATAAAGCCCCTTCCTGATGTTGGATGTTCAAATCTAGGAAAGGGATACAGTTTTTATCAGAGGTTAAGGTAAATGTAAGCCCATTGCAATTATTGTTGAGCCAGTGCGTCAGTCCTGAAAGATCTTCCATGGACCCACCCCAGATCAACAAAATGTCGTCTATGTAACGTTTCCAAAGTAGTAACCCTTGGTGGAATGGGTTACTACTAGGGAGGATAATGTGAGTTTCCAACCAATCCATATACAAAATTGCCAAAGTCGGTGCGAAAATGGCTCCCATGGAGCAGCCACGTACCTGCTGGTAAAAATCTGAGTCATAGAGAAAAAAATTTTGAGTCAAACAAATTTCCAAAAGCTGGATAATGAATAAAGTGGGGACCCTATGGGGACGTTCCCTGGTATCCAGAATACTTTGCATTACAAATAATGAATCCCTTTGGGGTATATTTGTATACAGAGACTCTACGTCCAGTGTACATAGAGTCTCATGTATAGGGTCGAAAGGGTAGTTCTCAATCAAGCTGATTATATGCATACTATCCCTAACAAAGCAAACAGTATTGGGCACAAAATCCTTCAGAAAATAGTTCACATAGTGGCCCAGTGGTTCCAGGACCGACCCGCATCCAGAAAGAATTGGCCTCCCTGGAGGGTTGTCAACCCTTTTGTGGATTTTGGGTAGTGTGTAGAGGACAGGGGTTCTGGGGTTAGAGATGTTAAGAAAATTGTACTCATGTTTACTTATAATACCATTTTCCAACCCTTCCATGGTGATGGTTTTAATAAGCTTTTGGATATCCTTGGTGGGGTTACATGGAAGTCTAGCGTAATGATCAGTATTAGATATCTGCCTCTGGAGCTCATTCCTGTAACTACCAATATCTTGGAGGACTATACCACCCCCTTTGTCCGCAGATTTAATAATCAGGTTGTCATTATTCTTGAGGGAATTGATCGCTTCTCTCTCTTCAAGGGAGATATTGTATGGTATGAAGATATGGGATTTTTCTATCTTACATATTTCCTTCAGAATAACCTTTTCAAAAGTCACAATCTCTTTTGGGATCATGTTTGCAGTAGGGGAAAATGTAGAAGGGGGTCGAAATGGTGTAGTAACACTCTTAGTTTCAGACGGGTTAAGCTCAAAATATGAGCGCAGTCTTAACTTTCTGAAAAAGCCAAATAATTCAGACTGGAGGTTCAGAAAATTGGGGTAGGTGGTGGGAACGAAAGACAACCCCTTGCTAAGAATGGATAGTTCAGGTGTGGTTAGAGTATGGTTGGAAATGTTAAAAATGGGTACAGTATTCAAATTCGCATTATTTATTACCACTGGTAAAATCTCCGCCTGGTCTGGCGTTCCCCTGGTGGATTCTGCCATCGTTTCTGCTGTTTGACTCTCCCTCTCCTTTGGGGTTCTGGATTGCCCCGGGATAAAAAAGGGGTTTGATGGCGTGCTGGTCCGCTGCCACCCTCACCTGGATCCGAAGTGTCGGATGAGTCAGCTGAGGAGTCAGTGAAACCAACAACAGTGTTTCTGTTATTAAAACGTCCCCAGGGCCCGGGTGTTGGTTGATTATTTTGATAATTACGGTTTGTATAAAAATCTTTGTTCAAATAGGGGTATGCTCGTTCAAGGGTGAAGAATTTGACGTCTTTTTTTACTTTATTGGTTTTTTTATTCTGCTCTATACGGTGGAATTCAGAGACTGTCTTCTCAATTTTCTCTAGCAGGGCCTTAGAATCCTGGATTTCTTTATCATCAACTATTTGTTTCTCCAAATCCTTGATGATAATCTCGAGCTTCTTGAGCTCCTCGCCTGCGGTTTCTATACCTAAGACCAACCAATGTTTGGAGCAGGTGGTTCCTATACTGCTAAAGCCTGTTATATATTTGGGGTTGTCAGTGAATACTCCCGGAATATTTCTGACTTGTAGACCGAGTGGTATAGTATTAGATTTGAGATATTGAGTTAACATCAGAGTCATCAACTCCAATCTGACATATTTCTTTCTTTGTTTCTCTAGCTCAGCAGAGACATTAGTGCTATTTGTGGTGGAGTTTTCTTCCTGATCGGAAAACAAGGAAGGACCTGCACAGATTTTATTAATATATTCCAATGAATATAGAGGGGCTGTGTCAGACATCACAGGGAAAATTAGAGGAGAGAAGTGAAAGACAATTTAGTCCGTTTGTGTACAGGTAAGAAAGCCAATGACCACTTAGGAGAAGTGGGAGGAAGGGAGAAAACCCTTGCAATCAATCGATTGCGCACAATACAATTCTTAAACAACAAGGGACCCCAATCAAGTCAAACAGGGACCTCGGGGAACAATTTTATGGAAACAACAGTGGTCCCATGCTTATGTGATGCAACAAACAAAATAAATATAGACGAAATCGCTTCTATATTTTCAGAAGGACATGTCCAGCCGGACAGAGGTCTTCCAGGTTTACTTAATAAACACAGTATTTCAACAAATAAGATGTCAGGAGTACCTTCCACACTGCCCCTGTGTGGTACACAGCCTGTGCCCGACACTAACGGGGTGAACACAAGTGGAGATAGTAGGAAAGGTTCAAGGCAAAACAAACGTTTTTTCTGTTTACATATAAATTTGTACAGAAAATATCACGCTGCACCATTACATAAAATCAAACAATCAGATTTGTATCGGGTGCATAAGCAAGTCGACGGCGTTTCGGTTTCATCAAAAAATCATAGAAACCATCATCAGGACATTTAAATACTTTGCCTTTAAATTAAACCTCAATTTTGCCTATGAAGAAGAAGATAAAGATATACTTTAGAAAACAGAATACATACAAGAATAAGTGAAGTGACTCTACGTGCGCTGTGCACATGCTAGATCGTCAGGGAGTGATGTTATACATAACCTTGCTATTAAGGTAGTGACACAATTACCAAGTGTATGGTCATGCGTCCAAAATTGCTATAATGTGCCTATAGGGCATTAGTGATTACAAGAGGATGTTGACCGCAGTGCTAGTGACCTAAATTCGTGGTGATATCGTGTATCAAGCACTTGCCGGAAAGTGGGGCTACTTCAGAGTGAAGGGCGCCTTGCAATGCTTATCCTCTTGTAATCACTAATGCCCTATAGGCACATTATAGCAATTTTGGACGCATGACCATACACTTGGTAATTGTGTCACTACCTTAATAGCAAGGTTATGTATAACATCACTCCCTGACGATCTAGCATGTGCACAGCGCACGTAGAGTCACTTCACTTATTCTTGTATGTATTCTGTTTTCTAAAGTATATCTTTATCTTCTTCTTCATAGGCAAAATTGAGGTTTAATTTAAAGGCAAAGTATTTAAATGTCCTGATGATGGTTTCTATGATTTTTTGATGAAACCGAAACGCCGTCGACTTGCTTATGCACCCGATACAAATCTGATTGTTTGATTTTATGTAATGGTGCAGCGTGATATTTTCTGTACAAATTTATATGTAAACAGAAAAAACGTTTGTTTTGCCTTGAACCTTTCCTACTATCTCCACTTGTGTTCACCCCGTTAGTGTCGGGCACAGGCTGTGTACCACACAGGGGCAGTGTGGAAGGTACTCCTGACATCTTATTTGTTGAAATACTGTGTTTATTAAGTAAACCTGGAAGACCTCTGTCCGGCTGGACATGTCCTTCTGAAAATATAGAAGCGATTTCGTCTATATTTATTTTGTTTGTTGCATCACATAAGCATGGGACCACTGTTGTTTCCATAAAATTGTTCCCCGAGGTCCCTGTTTGACTTGATTGGGGTCCCTTGTTGTTTAAGAATTGTATTGTGCGCAATCGATTGATTGCAAGGGTTTTCTCCCTTCCTCCCACTTCTCCTAAGTGGTCATTGGCTTTCTTACCTGTACACAAACGGACTAAATTGTCTTTCACTTCTCTCCTCTAATTTTCCCTGTGATGTCTGACACAGCCCCTCTATATTCATTGGAATATATTAATAAAATCTGTGCAGGTCCTTCCTTGTTTTCCGATCAGGAAGAAAACTCCACCACAAATAGCACTAATGTCTCTGCTGAGCTAGAGAAACAAAGAAAGAAATATGTCAGATTGGAGTTGATGACTCTGATGTTAACTCAATATCTCAAATCTAATACTATACCACTCGGTCTACAAGTCAGAAATATTCCGGGAGTATTCACTGACAACCCCAAATATATAACAGGCTTTAGCAGTATAGGAACCACCTGCTCCAAACATTGGTTGGTCTTAGGTATAGAAACCGCAGGCGAGGAGCTCAAGAAGCTCGAGATTATCATCAAGGATTTGGAGAAACAAATAGTTGATGATAAAGAAATCCAGGATTCTAAGGCCCTGCTAGAGAAAATTGAGAAGACAGTCTCTGAATTCCACCGTATAGAGCAGAATAAAAAAACCAATAAAGTAAAAAAAGACGTCAAATTCTTCACCCTTGAACGAGCATACCCCTATTTGAACAAAGATTTTTATACAAACCGTAATTATCAAAATAATCAACCAACACCCGGGCCCTGGGGACGTTTTAATAACAGAAACACTGTTGTTGGTTTCACTGACTCCTCAGCTGACTCATCCGACACTTCGGATCCAGGTGAGGGTGGCAGCGGACCAGCACGCCATCAAACCCCTTTTTTATCCCGGGGCAATCCAGAACCCCAAAGGAGAGGGAGAGTCAAACAGCAGAAACGATGGCAGAATCCACCAGGGGAACGCCAGACCAGGCGGAGATTTTACCAGTGGTAATAAATAATGCGAATTTGAATACTGTACCCATTTTTAACATTTCCAACCATACTCTAACCACACCTGAACTATCCATTCTTAGCAAGGGGTTGTCTTTCGTTCCCACCACCTACCCCAATTTTCTGAACCTCCAGTCTGAATTATTTGGCTTTTTCAGAAAGTTAAGACTGCGCTCATATTTTGAGCTTAACCCGTCTGAAACTAAGAGTGTTACTACACCATTTCGACCCCCTTCTACATTTTCCCCTACTGCAAACATGATCCCAAAAGAGATTGTGACTTTTGAAAAGGTTATTCTGAAGGAAATATGTAAGATAGAAAAATCCCATATCTTCATACCATACAATATCTCCCTTGAAGAGAGAGAAGCGATCAATTCCCTCAAGAATAATGACAACCTGATTATTAAATCTGCGGACAAAGGGGGTGGTATAGTCCTCCAAGATATTGGTAGTTACAGGAATGAGCTCCAGAGGCAGATATCTAATACTGATCATTACGCTAGACTTCCATGTAACCCCACCAAGGATATCCAAAAGCTTATTAAAACCATCACCATGGAAGGGTTGGAAAATGGTATTATAAGTAAACATGAGTACAATTTTCTTAACATCTCTAACCCCAGAACCCCTGTCCTCTACACACTACCCAAAATCCACAAAAGGGTTGACAACCCTCCAGGGAGGCCAATTCTTTCTGGATGCGGGTCGGTCCTGGAACCACTGGGCCACTATGTGAACTATTTTCTGAAGGATTTTGTGCCCAATACTGTTTGCTTTGTTAGGGATAGTATGCATATAATCAGCTTGATTGAGAACTACCCTTTCGACCCTATACATGAGACTCTATGTACACTGGACGTAGAGTCTCTGTATACAAATATACCCCAAAGGGATTCATTATTTGTAATGCAAAGTATTCTGGATACCAGGGAACGTCCCCATAGGGTCCCCACTTTATTCATTATCCAGCTTTTGGAAATTTGTTTGACTCAAAATTTTTTTCTCTATGACTCAGATTTTTACCAGCAGGTACGTGGCTGCTCCATGGGAGCCATTTTCGCACCGACTTTGGCAATTTTGTATATGGATTGGTTGGAAACTCACATTATCCTCCCTAGTAGTAACCCATTCCACCAAGGGTTACTACTTTGGAAACGTTACATAGACGACATTTTGTTGATCTGGGGTGGGTCCATGGAAGATCTTTCAGGACTGACGCACTGGCTCAACAATAATTGCAATGGGCTTACATTTACCTTAACCTCTGATAAAAACTGTATCCCTTTCCTAGATTTGAACATCCAACATCAGGAAGGGGCTTTATACACATCCCTTTTCCGTAAGCCCACAGAGAGGAATACTCTGCTCAGTTACAGGAGCTGTCACCCGAGAGCTCTTAGGGACAGCCTTCCCTACTCACAGTTCCTTAGGCTTAGAAGAAACTGTTACAAGAAAGAGGACTATTTTCTAGAGGCAAATACTTTATCAGAGAAACTTAGGTTCAGAGGGTACCCCAAGCGCCTGGTTAAGAACTCTATGAAGAGGGCCTGGTATTGCCCCCGTGACACCCTGTTAGAACCTAAACAGAAAACCACTGATGTGAAAACAGTTTGTGTAACCACTTTTTCTACCATTTCTCACCGGGTAACGCAGTGCATCAGAAAAAACTGGCACATTTTGAATTCAGGCCCCCTTGACTGGGAAATCCCTCTCTTTGCCTTCAAGAAGAATAAAAGCCTGAAGGACCAGTTAGTGAGGGCAGCACTACCTGCCACACCTGGAAAGAATGTAACACTACATGACCACTGGTCATTGCCACCTGTAAGGGGTCACTTTAAGTGTGGCTCATGCATAGTCTGTGAGTATATAATAGAAGGAAAAGAGTTTGTTTATAGGGATGTAAAAAATGTTTTATGCACTTTTACTAACTGTAACAGCTGTAATCTTGTATATGCTATTTTATGCCCTTGCAATTACATTTATGTTGGTCAGACAAAGCAAAAGATCAAATTACGGATTTCCCAACACCGGAGCCGCATTCGATGTAAAACCCCAAACGCTCCCTTGGTCGAACATTTTCTGGACAAGGGACACACTGAGAATGATATCCGTTGGACTGTCATCACACAGGTTATCGTCCCACCTCGAGGTGGTGACCTGAGCCGGTTGCTCAACAAGGAGGAACTAAAATGGATATTAAAGACTGATAGCCTGAATTCCGGGCTGAACCTGCAAGAGGACTGGACATCATTAATCTGAATTGACCTTTTCTCCTCTACATGCTGTTCAAAAACAAGTGCTCCCTTGTTATTGTTTCCTTAAACACTATTTGTCTTGGAATAACCCCTCTTTCATGCCATTCAGAAATTGATGTTTAATTATAATTATTTCTTGGAATTATTTTAAAATTGCTGAAATGGTTTTATATTTTAAATGTCACTCTGCATGGTATTCACTTAAGGTTCACTTTAATATGGCCCCTGGAACTAAGTCCTTCCTTTATTCTTATGCCCCTCACTCCGGTGCATTGCTCCAATCACAGCGCTCCCTACTCCCTTCATTACTTCCTGGTTCCAAGACACGAGCACGCCAGGGACACACTCCATGACCGTAACTATCGGTAAGTTTTCACTCCGCGTCCTGCTCTGTCCTCGGGCTTCAATCTGTTGCCACGTTTTAATTTTTAAAGACCTGTGTTTGATAGACGCTACTTTGATCCTTTCTTAGGCTTGTCCTGGGGTCGCCCGTTTACGACTGTGTAAACCGGCATTACCTGACGCTCCATTGTGGTAAGACTATTTCCTTTTTCGCCCGCCGGGCTGTCCCCAACCTTCGGCCTGCTCTAATTTAATTCCTTCGTTTTATAGGGTGACTGGCCAAGTTTAAAAACGGGCATCTTGACGGTACTGACTTTCGATGCCCAAACATGCTATACCTCGGTAAGCATTGCAAGGCGCCCTTCACTCTGAAGTAGCCCCACTTTCCGGCAAGTGCTTGATACACGATATCACCACGAATTTAGGTCACTAGCACTGCGGTCAACATCCTCTTGTAATCACTAATGCCCTATAGGCACATTATAGCAATTTTGGACGCATGACCATACACTTGGTAATTGTGTCACTACCTTAATAGCAAGGTTATGTATAACATCACTCCCTGACGATCTAGCATGTGCACAGCGCACGTAGAGTCACTTCACTTATTCTTGTATGTATTCTGTTTTCTAAAGTATATCTTTATCTTCTTCTTCATAGGCAAAATTGAGGTTTAATTTAAAGGCAAAGTATTTAAATGTCCTGATGATGGTTTCTATGATTTTTTGATGAAACCGAAACGCCGTCGACTTGCTTATGCACCCGATACAAATCTGATTGTTTGATTTTATGTAATGGTGCAGCGTGATATTTTCTGTACAAATTTATATGTAAACAGAAAAAACGTTTGTTTTGCCTTGAACCTTTCCTACTATCTCCACTTGTGTTCACCCCGTTAGTGTCGGGCACAGGCTGTGTACCACACAGGGGCAGTGTGGAAGGTACTCCTGACATCTTATTTGTTGAAATACTGTGTTTATTAAGTAAACCTGGAAGACCTCTGTCCGGCTGGACATGTCCTTCTGAAAATATAGAAGCGATTTCGTCTATATTTATTTTGTTTGTTGCATCACATAAGCATGGGACCACTGTTGTTTCCATAAAATTGTTCCCCGAGGTCCCTGTTTGACTTGATTGGGGTCCCTTGTTGTTTAAGAATTTTTAACAAAGACAGCACGCAATTGTCCCAAGGCGGGCGCATTGCTCCGCCAATGGCCTATTGGTGTCGGTTACCAGCACAGCCGGCCCGTGGATTCAATTATCTTGCCCAGACACGGGCGAATAATTGAAACCAGATGTCTTGCTGTGGCACGCGTGCGCGTACCACTCATTCTATTTAACATGTCAATTTTACAATTATAAAAGCATTTGCTAACACAAACTTTTATGTGTGAATTAATCTCCTCTGGATGGTAAGTGGGCATTCCAAGATGAGAACGCCATGGAAAGTTTGGAATAACAAACCCTTCTCCATCTCCTTTTTGCTATGGAAGTGGTCCGTGATTTACTTCTTTCAAGGGTCGGAGACAGTACTTCCTTTTTACTGGTGGATACCACCGACTCTTATTTTTTTCTATGGGGCAGTTAAGTACTCAAAAGTTTATAAGTTTGGAAACAGCTGTGATGAAGCTGTTTGGTCTAACCCTCTTTCTGCCTATGGCGATAGGTCCGTGACAACATAATTTAGGGCAGGACCGGCAGCTGAAACATAAATGTTGCTTGCATGCGCGTAAACTACTTGATGTAGCATGGCAAGGTAATCTGTGCATGTGTGCGCCAGATACAGTATGTCCAGCCGTGTGGTGTGACTTCAGTTCTGCCAAGTGCCATACATTAGGTGTTTGCCTAACACATTCTGGCAGCTTGCATTGCATCACTGCAAGCAGCCGAGATCGTCACGCATTTAGGGTAAGCAGCGCATTCAGTCTGCGTGCTCACGCCCTATCTGACTTATTTTTCCTCAGCTGTAGACATTATAATATTAATGCCGGATGGGTGCCGCCTGGCCCATCCTCGAGGCAGAGGGTCACGTTACTAATGCTCAGAGAGGCGCTAAACCTCATTGGCCTCAATCTCAGGCCGGCTGGCCTGGGCCCGCGTCCACCACGCTATCCTCCCAGGACCTCAAAATAGTGAGTGGGTTTGCATGGGGCATGCTGTGAGGTGACAGAGAGGAAGATAGGTGCATGAGCTGCCCTGACCAGCCTTGCTGCTGTCCAGTGGCGAGTTAGCCTTAGACACCAACGGGAACCTTCCATGCCACCGCAACACACATTAACAGTAAACAAGCATTTGCAATGCAATAGGTCTTGCATTTACGCGAGTTTGAGCTATTGACATTGCAAATAACAGTGCCTTTTATTTTTATTTTCGTTTTTAAAACATAAATAAAAGGCATTGTCATCACAATGCTAATAGCTTAAACTTGGTAAATGCGAGACCTATTGCATTGCAAATGCTTGTTGTTGGTGACAGTAGACCTCCAATCTTAGGTAAGTGGCTCATCCCACTCCTGCTCCTCTGTTATAGCTTGCATCCTGTGGACTTTCTCAAATACTCTGTGGGCTATTTGAAAGTCCACCTTTGAGGCCCTCTTCCCAATACTCAGCCCTCTTCCTTTGCATAGCTTCTTCAGATGTGCCACCTTGAGGTATCAATGGTGCTGAGCTCCCACTTCATCTTGCAAGCAGGAGTCACATGCAAACAAAGGTGAGGCAAGAGTTCAATTTGGAAAGAGGAAAAAATATGACCCATCAAGGTGAATTTAACAAGAATACAATTCTGATGTCAGATAATGTAAGGGATTTTAAGTTTGTCACAAATCCCTTAGTGGTGTAGCACAAACATAATTTCTGGATCTCACCACTGCTCACCATTGTAAGAAACAGTGTTGTTAGTTGAAAGCGGTGGAACCTTCACTCAGGTAAAGGCCATAATCCTTGTTAGGGAGAGCCACAAAAGTCACCAAATGAACCCAGCCTTTCATCCTCCTGAGGTTGCTAAAATGAGCACCATTGAGTTGGGTAAAAATATTCAGTGCCAAGATGCCCACAGGTGAAGATACGCTTTACAAATACATGTTATGTTATGCTGTGTTTAACCCTCAGGTAGCTTGGTAAAAAATCTTTCAGGCTCAACTTAGAGGCAATGTGTATTTATATAGGTCAAAAATGATAATAAAGTGAAAACACAACACAAAAAAAACTCAAACCAATTTAGAAATATATTATACATTTTTATAAATAAAATGATACCAGAACAACAAAAATCAAACTATAACTGGAGAGATATTGATTTTTAAAGTTTTTAGCGAAAATAGCACAAAGAAACAAAAAATGCCACTCGAGGTACTCTGGTTGTGCTAGACTTGAGGAACATCACAATTCAGGCTGACCACGATGGAGCATGGGTTATAAACAGGAACCAGGTTAGCATGCTGATGAGGTACCTTCTCAAGTCTGGCACAAAGCTTTTAATTCGCTTTGGAGAAGGCCGTAAGGACGAACCTTTCGTCATGTAGATAGAGCCTCGCAGACAGTTGTTGCTGCAGCACAAACAGCCGGTCATCACTGGACCGTACGGGCTCTGTCAGCTCGAGGTGCAGGTCTCGTGTTGATGTCAGTGTGGATGGTCACTCTCGGTGTGAAGTGCAGGTTTCACCGGAGCTTCTCATTGTTAGATGTCTCTGGCAGCAGAGTTTTGCCGTGAACCAGCCCTTTTACAGTCACAAATAGGCCAAACTTCAGGGTGTTTGCCTTTTTCTTGTGAAGGCGCTCTCACTGATTCCAAGCAAGGGTTCAGAACCTGGAGGGCACCTTATGGGGACCAGGATTCATTCCAGCAGAGGCAATAAGCAGGGCTCAGTTAGGTCTAGTTGGCGCTGGTCAGCTGGACAGTTGCAGGGAGGCCACTGAAAGCTTGTTGTGCCCCTGTATCTCATGCCGGAGCTCAACCAACTGACCCTTGGAGATACTCTGGATAGCTTGGGATCAAGGTAAGCAGGCCCAATCTTCCATCTTCAGAAAATAAGGCAGACCTTCAAGCAGCAGGGCATTTGTTTGGCAGAAAGGAAGTCCTTTGACTGAATCTTCCTCAAGTCCAGGAGTGTTCTGATGAGCGGTTCTGAAATTCTAAGTTTTATACATGGTGCCATCTTTTGTGTGGGGAAATTCCCTGACCTACCTCCAATGCTGGGTCTAGTCAGTCCTTCCACTTCCCCTGTTCCTGGTTCCAAACTGTCTAGGGTGACAAAAGGCAGGGCAGGCCTGGTGTCAGGTTTATTGTTTGTGCCATAGGCAGAACCCTTTGAAATGTAATCAGGGCAGGGGGTGGCTCCTTCCTTCATCCTGCCAGAAAGACCCTATTCCCTCACACATAAATTTCCTTGGCCTCATTGTCTGGAAGTAATATTCAATCCCCAAATGCAGAGCCATTCATAGTCATGTAATCCAGGGCCCGGCAGGAAGGCAAGGTTAGTTTGGACAAGAAAATGCCAACTTTCCTAAAGTGAACAACACAAAGTACCCAAACCACAGTGACTCAATACGTTTTTTTGATACAGGGTAAGAAACCAATTTATTGTCGCTTCCCTAGACACCATTATTTTGTGTCAATCATTTTGTATTTTTTGTGTTTTCAAAGAATTGCTGACAGAAAAAGACATTGATTGCAAATATTTACAAGGCTAAACAAACGTTAACAAACATTAAAGGCAAAGACTATTTACACATTTAGAAACCATTATGTCACACATTAGAAAGTATTCTCACATCAAACATTAAATAAAACAATTATTGAAAAAATAATACAAACATTTTTATCACAAACAACAAAAAAATGCAAACACTGAATGAGAGAAACGAGGGGTTGGGAGGATAGAATATAAGTAATTAAATGACATATATATTTTAATGCTGGACCAGCCGGTCCTAGCTTTTGTACAACAATGATACTTTGTATCTCCCCAACAACACTGCTGACGCGTTTCTAGACCAGACTGGAGTCACTGGTCTGTCATCAGGGCTGTATGTGTCTTGTATCTGTAGGATACAAAAGCAATGTTTTGCTTAGTCTAGTGTGTGGGCTCCTTATTACCATGAAGTAGCTATAATGACGGTGTGCGCTACATACCAAGGCTGCTCAATGTAGAATTTCAGAGGAGGCCTTTTGGAGGTCCGTTTAAATGAATAGCATGGCCGAACAGAGAAGCCTAGAAAGATTTTAAGGATGGTCTTTAATTACATGATTGATTCATTCATTATGCTAGTGGCTGAGTCAGTTTGGGGAAGTGAAAGCGTACCTTTTACTTTGGGTAGTGCAGAGTGCTGGCAGGATCCATTAGGAGCGGCGTAACCATCAATTTGGATTCTGAGATATGGGAGAGATTGACATTCAGAGGCTTGGCGGCGTGCAAATGGTCTTTCACACTCGCTTGGACAATTCAAAGAAAGGTTGCCTACCTTGATTTGATCTCTCGTTTGCGCATGAAAGTGGTTGTTAATTTCAGCGTTCTAAAGGGAAAAACAAAGCGCGATCTTAGTGGGATGTTCTTGCTAGTTCAGCGCCAGGCGAGCGCGTGTTAGTGCAGATGGAGCAAATACCTGTAGCTGGAGCTGCTGCTCTGTGCTGCTGGATTCGAATTTCTCTCAATAAAGATGGCCGCCGCTGTTTCCTGTTTGTTATATAGGCAGAAACTGTGCTGATGCATCATGGGGCATGTAGTCCCATAAATCGCAATTACTTAAAAAAAAAATTTGTTAATGTCAGAAAAATCATGAGTGGGTGCTGGGCATATTGTCGTCAACACCTTATCGTACTTTGGAAGTAATGGGTACATCACTCCCAAATATTTGATGTATTGTTTGTTTTAAGGCAAAGAATGACTCTGCTAGGATGTGCTAGCGTTTTGGGTTGCTTCTCGGGGCCCGGGACCTATTCTCATGAGATAGAGGACCAAGACCAGCGGGCAAACCAGGGATGTCTAACCGGTGCAAATCAGGACAGATGTAATTAGATATGCGCTATCTCAGACAGGTTGTTCAAATCAGTCTGTGCACTGTTAAATTTTAAAATCAGATACCCTTCTTTTTGTAACAGAACGCGTTCGACGTCGTGGCATTTTGACCTGGAATTCATAGTGTACAGAACAGACCATTTGAATTCTTGTTCAATGTGGGACGAAGAAGGGTATCTGATTTTAAAATTTAACATAACGATAAGGTGTTGACGACAATATGCCCAGCACCCACTCATGATTTTTCTGACATTAACAACATTTTTTTTAAGTAATTGCGATTTATGGGACTGCATGCCCCATAATGCATCAGCACAGTTTCTGCATATATAACAAACAGGAAACAGCGGCGGCCATCTTTATTGAGAGAAATTCGAATCCAGCAGCCTAGAGCAGCAGCTCCAGCTACAGGTATTTGCTCCATCTGCACTAACACGCGCTCGCCTAGCGCTGAACTAGCAAGAACATCCCACTAAGATCGCGCTTTGTTTTTCCCTTCAGAACGCTGAAATTAACAACTCCTTTCATGCGCAAACGAGAGATAAAAACATGGTAGGCAACTTTTCTTTGAATTGTCCAAGCGAGTGTGAAAGACCATTTGCACGCCGCCAAGCCTCTGAATGTCAATCTCTCCCATATCTCAGAATCCAAATTGATGGTTACGCCGCTCCTAATGGATTCTGCCAGCACTCGGCACTACCCAAAGTAAAAGGTACGCTTTCACTTCCCCAAACTGACTCAGCCACTAGCATAATGAATGAATCAATCATGTAATTAAAGACCATCCTTAAAATCTTTCTAAGCTTCTCTGTTCGTCCACGCTATTCATTTAAACGGACCTCCAAAAGACCTCCTCTGAAATTCTACATTGAGCGGCCTTGGTATGTAGCGCACACCGTCATTATAGCTACTTCATGGTAATAAGGAGCCCACACACTAGACTAAGCAAAACATTGCTTTTGTATCCTACAGATACAAGACACATACAGCCCTGATGACAGACCAGTGACTCCAGTCTGGTCTAGAAACGCGTCGGCAGTGTTGTTTGGGAGATACAAAGTATCATTGTCGTACAAAAGCTAGGACCGGCTGGTCCAGCATTAAAATATATGTAAGTCATTTAATTACTTATATTCTATCCTCCCAACCCCTAGTTTCTCTCATTCAGTGTTTGCAATTTTTTTGTTGTTTGTGATAAAAATGTTTGTATTATTTTTTCAATAATTGTTTTATTTAATGTTTGATGTGAGAATACTTTCTAATGTGTGACATAATGGTTTCTAAATGTGTAAATAGTCTTTGCCTTTAATGTTTGTTAACGTTTGTTTAGCCTTGTAAATATTTGCAATCAATGTCTTTTTTCTGTCAGCAATTCTTTGAAAATATAAAAAATACAAAATGATTGACACAAAATAATGATGTCTAGGGAAACGACAATAAATTGGTTTCTTACCCTGTATCAAAAAAACGTATTGAGTCACTGTGGTTTGGGTACTTTGTGTTGTTGACTATTGATATTAGGTATAGCCCTCACCACATAAAGGACCTTACCCCTTTTGTTCCCAACTTTCCTAAAGTGGCATTTTTAACATTGTAACTTAAAATCTGGCTTTACCACTAAAGAGGATTTCAAGTTACAGGTCAATTGAGTGGAAACATCATATCTCCATCTGCTCCCAATCTGAAGTTAGCACTTATTAAATATAATAAGATAATGCAGTGTTATAACAGTGAAAACAACTTTAGGAGTTTTTCACTGCAAGGACAGCAAAACATAAAGATACATGTCCTACTTTTTATATACTATGCACACTGCCCTATGGGTGGTTAGGGCCTATCTTAGGGGCAACTTATAAGTATTAAAAAGGAAGGTGAAGGCGTGGCAAAAGTTTATTTTAGCAGGTCAAAATAGAAGTTACAAAATTTCACTCTGCAAACTTTGAGTCACTGGTTAACTTCCTTGGGGGGGCTGCTGCACTTTGTGGCCCCCACAGTTTTCTTTAAAAGCTGGTGGTGCCCATCGGTTTTGGGGCCATCACAAGCAGAAAAGAGATATGCAAAAAAGACCAATAGGGCATTATAGAGTGCTCTAGTTGGAAAATGTTAACATTTTAGCAGCGGTTCCGGCTGAATTCTTTACTGGTGCATGACCTTGCAATCCTTTTCCCGTCATCTTCCCTTTTTTTGGGAGTGCTTGGTCCCACCCAGTCACCCCCATGGTCAGGGTTGCTGGGGAGCGCCAATGCAACAACGGCTCCCTTGGCTGCCTGGGGCACTGCCCTCCAGCAAGCTTGACATCTTTTCTCTCGCTCTCTCCCCATTTCTCAGACTGCTTTCCTGCAGGAGTGGAGAGAGTGAGCAGTCTTCTATGCCCTGGTCCACTGTCCTCGTAGCTGGGGTGGAATGGTGAGGGTCTTTTGGTCCTCCCTCGGCCCTCTGTCTCTTTTGTGTTAGAAGATTGTAAAAAGCCAGGCATCCCCAGCTAATCATAGGATATCAGTTTACCTTGCCACCTGGTCTCAACACTCCTGCATAGCATAGGCCATCAAAAAGTCAATAGCCATATGTCCTCTGGGAGACTCAGCTCTTCCAACTAGCTGAGATCAATGCCAGGATCTTTCCCACCAAAACTTGTAAAGTGAAGCCCTCTCTAGTGTTAGCTCCAGTTGTTTGGCCTCCCTCTTTTGTTCAGTGGACCTAACCTATCCCAGCCCTAGGACAGTGTAACAGCTAATTACCTGAAGAAGATGTTCTGCCCCACCCCTTCCTCCTTAGGAGCTGAGGGAAGCACTGTTAATTACTCCTTTTATGTGGTGAGGCCTTTTGCTCCGTCTGCTGGGGAGCAGAATGATTAACTTCACCCAGTAGGATGACAAAAGGTTTGAGCTCTGATCCAGAGCTGAGCCAGAGAAATATGACAATTCGGGAAGACTCGTAAGGTATAGATATAGCTGCTTAAGACCTGCAAAACCGATCACGCCAGTTTGATATCCTGCTGGACTTGTAGGTCAAAGGGAAGTGAAACAGCACTCTATGGCAGACCCCCCCCCCCTGTATATGACTATGGGCCTTCTTATGATGTCGGTGGTCAGACTGCTGACCGCTATCACAGCGGTCAGGAGACCACCCGACAAGCCGTCAGCAGTCCGACCGCTAAATCGTGATACGACTGCCCTGCTAGCAATCGGAAAACGTACTTTAGCACTGAAACTTGTGCTGCTGCACAAGTTCTGAATTGTGCCGCAGCACAATTCAGAACTATTGGCTGATTGAATGTAGGTGTACTTTATGGTTGTTACAATGTATATAATGTAAATACGTTTTTTTGCCTAATGTAACCTTGAGGCATTGATTGCATCTGATTATCCTTCATTTGACTTTAAGGAATTCTTGATGACGCTTATGCTTGATTATGACCAAAGTTAATGTGAAATCATGAATACAGGACTTTACGGTGGCTGACCCACAAAACTGTCACTCTTTGAGGCATGATCGTGGGGAGGGTTGAGTAGTGGGCGAATCGCACTTTGCATGCATACTACATCCTGTACAGACACAATGGCTTGATGCAAAGCATACCAAAGAACTGCTCTTCAAAAGATTTCTCAAGTGCACCACAGACATACTACCCATGCACTTTACAGACACCACCATTCCAGTGAATTATCCAGGGCACTGTCAATCATATGTTATGTTATGTTATCCAAGTTTTATAACGCGCACAGCTACTCAAGCGAGTGTCCCGGTGCGAGCCCATGAGTCAGCAGAAGAGGGAAGAAAGCTAAAGTGAACAGAGAGCCAGCTGAGTTAAAAAGGAACATTTTAGGTTTCTTCCTAAATAGGGTAGGGTTCTGTAGGCTGCACAGGGCAAAAGGGAGAGCATTCCAAGACACAGCTGCCAGATAGGCCAGGGAGCTGCCACCCTTTCTTTTCAGACGAAATCTGGGGATGGAGGCAATAAGCATGTTGGAGGAATGCTAGTGTCTGTTAGGGATGAAAAACTGAAAGCACTTCCTGAGATAGATGGGCCATACACATAAAGCGCAGCATGAACCGTTACCAGAGCCTTAAAGGTGACCCTATCCTTCACCGGCAACCAATGCAGATTGCCCAGGTGCTGCCTAACACTGGTACGTTTGGGGAGGTCAAGAAGCAGATGAGCAGCAGCCTTCTGGACCACCTGGAGTCTATCCATTAGATAGCCAGGAAGGCCTACATACAGAGTGTTTGCATAATCTATGCGAGAGGTGACAAGAGCTCGGATGACTGTTTCTTTCACTGCTAAAGGTAGAAGATGCAAAACATTTTTAAGAACCTTTAGGAGGCCGAAACAAGTACCTGTCAGTTTATTGATTTGGCTGCTGAAGCTAAGCTTTTCATCAAACCAAATCCCAAGATTTTTCACTAGGAGGCCCAAAAGAGAGGACTTAGGAGACTCATCCATCGAGAAAGAATGCCAAAACAGAGGGGGAAACTCCCCAAAGAGTAGGTTCTCAGTTTTGTCTTCTGCTGGGCGGGTGCAAGCCAATTAAACACCGCATTCAAACAGGATTTGTCATGGGCAGTGGCAGTCTCTTCCTTTTTCCAAGTAAGTGGGAGCTGAGTGTCATGTCGTCGACATAGGCAACAACTTTAGCTCCCAGTTCTTCTGCCAGCTGAATAAGAGGAGTCATGTAAATATTGAACAGCAGTAGGCTCAATATAGACCCTTGCGGGACTCCTGTCTGAAGGGATTGTGAGGCAGACGTGAAAGGGGGGATCTAAACCTGTTGGGTTCTACCTTCTAAAAAGGATTTCAACCACTCCCTACCGGGACCCATAAAACCCAGCTTCTGCAAGCGGGCTAGGAGAAGTGAATGGGGAACAGTATCAAAAGCAGCAGAAGGGTCCAACATGCTGCCCTGCCCCCAGCATCCAAGGTCTCATGGATAGCCTCTGTGATTTCCATCAAGGCTGACTCTGTGCTGTATGTGGCCCTAAAACCTGATTGAACCTGGGGCAAAAGGCCCTGCTGTGCAATAAAAGAGGTCAACTGCTTATTAAACATTTTCTCACATACTTTGGCAATAGCCGGAAGCAGAGAGATAGGTTGGTAGCTGGCCGGTAGATTAGGATCCAAAGTTGCCTTTTATATAAGAGGGATAAACAGTGCCTGTTTTCAATCAGTTGGAGCAGAGGCCAATGTCAGCGAGGTGTTGATCAGCTGATTCAAGAATGAGTTGATAACAAAGGCTGCGCTGATCATGAGTTTAGCAGAACAGGGATCATTAAGGGACCCTGATTTAAGAGAAGACAGAGCAGCTACATAGTCCATCATAGATACAGGACTAAAAGTGGAGACGATGACATTGGGAGAGGAGGAGACTTGTTGATCAGGTGGCACTGAGGAAGTCTGGGCATCTGGTTTGCCGAAAAGCAATTGGAACACCCTGACCTTATTATTAAAACAAATTGAAAACTCTTCACACCAAGAGAAAGAGGGAGCATGGGCAATATTCATGGCTTCAGTGGTCACATACCTTCTAGGGATGTTAAACAGTTCTTTAGCCTTATTGCCAGACAAAGCAATGCGGTCCTATAGTATGAGCGTTTAGCTAATACGATCGCAGCATAGAAAGACTTTTGGGCTATTTTCAGTGCAGTTTTGGCCTCTGTTCTATAGTTATGTCTCCATTTTCTTTCCAGCTTTTTACATTGCTTTTCTGCAATTTAAGCTGGGGTGAAACCATGTTTTAGACCCCGGCACATTCTGTCGTCTAGGTCTATCCAGTGGAGTAAGATCTATCACCACCTTCTCAATCCATCTGTTAAAGTGTGTGCTAGATCAAAGTCCGCAAGGAGCTGATATTTGTCCAGAGCTTGGAAGAATGCAGCCGGCTCAATTTTAAAACTCACTTTTCCGGTGCCAGCACAACCTGGCCAAGATGCAGACAACGCCCTGGCAATATGCCAGGAGAAGGGGATCAGATAATGATCCAACCAAGTTACTTGCAGGGGAGGTCCCACAGCCAGTGGCAAACTGGAACAAATGGCAACTAGCATGTGCTCCCACAGTGAGTCTGGCAGTTACATATTGCTGGAGTTGAGTTGCATGCAGCATGGAGAGAAAGTCATGCGTATCACTTCCATCGCTATTGTCAAGATGTATGTTACAATCACCAAGGAGCAAAAAATGCGAATAACACAAAGCTCTAGGCATAATCCAGTTACTGAGCAAGTTAGGGAAGGGACCATCAGGGCCAGGGGGTCTGTGAAGCAAGATCCCCCAGACAGTAGTGGGGAGAGAATTTAACACAGAAATCAAAGTCTTCAATGTCAGGTGAGTCTGTCAATTCATTGAATTGACACTCCCATTCCTCCCTCGCCACCACTGTGACACCCCCCCTGGCCCTGATTTAGAGTCTGCTCTGGCAATTTGAAACCTTTTTGGGATGGCCATTTCAATAACTGGGTTAGAAAATGGAGTAAGACATGTTTTGGCTATATAAACTAAGTCAAAGGACTCATCGGCGAGCCAACAAAAAATGTCTTGGCAGTGTTTAGAAACTGATCGAACATTGATAAGTGCTGCCTTAATAGAAACAACTCCTGCAAGCCCCTTGACATATCAATGGTAGCGAAAAAGGGTTGAGAAAGTTCTAGCTTACATTTATCACAGGCATAAGTGCTATTGACTGCGACATCCATCTCATGCAGCCCTCACAAATGGTGGATTGAGAGACCAGAGTTCCTTACTGTTATACTGCGGAGTTTTAAGAATGTTGTGTAAGAAAACACCAGCAAATTTTTATTATAGTGCTTAGTTTGTGCATGTCCTTAAATTGAGCCAGTGTTGCAGGTTGTTGGACTTGGCCCTTTTGGCAGGTTAACCCCTAAACGTTTTGCTTTTAATTGTGACCTGATACTAGTTGTTTTTGGCTTCTGCGCACTTTAACTCTGTGTCCCAGTGTAAAGTGCGTGTGCAATCTGAGTGCGTGTGGTGAGATTGGCCTGCCCTTCCATAGGAATGCATGGGGAATGTGTGTGTCCATGGTAGTTCCTGATGTGTGGGCAGTGCAGGGGGGAGTTTGGTATGTGCGAACTCGTGAGATTAAATGCTGCACGACGGTGTGTACAGATTTAATATGGCTAGTGTAGAAGTGCCACTTCTAGAAGTTGGCATGTTTGTGTGCAGTGAATGTGGATTGCCTGTCTGGCTTGTGAGTGACAGGAGCTGGCTGGTGTGCCTGGCTCCAGGAGTCAGGATGGGTCTGCCCGGTGGTGAATGGGGAGATCTGCATGTTGATGGCAGGGAGGAGTGCACCTGGGACCTGAATAGGGCTGGGCCTTCCCTTCACAATGCTGGCTGTGGTGCGTCTGAGGTCCCTAGCCTGCCCTGTGAATAGGGAGAGGGGCAGAGCACAACAAAGTGCTCCAAAACCAGTTGCATCTGGTTTTCCCTTCACCCTGTGCTAGGAGATAAAGGAAAAATGTGTATAAAAAGGGGCTGTGACCCCATGAAAAATGTTCACTCTGATCCTGACTTGAGGGGGGGCTGCTGCTGCTGGGCACCAGGAGAAATCGCCACTGGGTGCTGCCTCCTTGCTGGAGGGCCCTGTGAGCTGACCCCTGGGCCCAGCCTTTGCCCCCCCTTCCGTCCATCAAACTCTCCCTGGACTTGAGACGTTGGGCTTTCTAGCGCCTTGGGAGTGCTTGCCTTGAGTAGAAGAGCCCTTTTTTTGCTAGGAGGAGTGCCTTTGGGCACAATATGTTGGAGGTGCTATCCGCGGTGAAAAGCCGGCATGCCAGCTCGAGGCTGCGAGGGAGACCCGACATGGAGGCTTCCCAATGCCCTGCTCGCTAGCGGGTGCCACCCTGCGTCCCTGCCATGTCCTGTTGGTGATTTATAGGCTCAGCAGGAACCCACCCTGCATTGTGTGCCTAGCGGTGACGAAGCAGACATTTATATGATACCAAATACATATGTTTTCAGGCCTATAGTCTTCTTTGTTTTACTAAAGAAAGACACCAGCAGAAATCCACAGAATGGTCGCACGCTCCATTTTGTGTGTCAAGTCAGTCTCAGTCAGCTGCAACGTGCAAAGCAAACGCAAGGCTTCCGAGAACGAACACGCCAGCTTCCAGCTTATAGCTTGCTATTGCTAAACCTCATATCTCCAGTAAAAGATGTCGACATGACCTGCCCTAGCTGGTCAAGTACATGCCAAATCCACGTACGCTAGAAATGCAGATTTCACCTTTAGGAAAAAACCCAAATCTGCTCTTGTAGATGACACGTGAGTAACAATATTAGGGTGTAGGCACACTTCGAGCCTTAAAAGGGTATCACACCATATGTGCACTTCACTGATTGGTCTAGCAGGTCATAGCCTGATCCAGATTACGTATGCTATGATGCCCATCCTGTGAGGGCTTATACCTATAAAATGTCTCTGCACTGTCATACCAATTGGTCACTCAGTAAGCTTTGCTGAGGTCTCCGTGCGGCACGTATATTGCATTGTGATTACTTTCTAATTGGGTTCCCAATAAATCTTGCAAACTCAAACATGCTGAGAGCGAATTGTTTATTTTACTGTTGTCATTGATCTTTTTATTTTTGCAGTTAAAAACCAAGCTTCTACATTTGGTGGAGAGAATGCGGACTCATTACAACTGAGTGGCTACACCGACAGAGCACTGGTGATCGGACCCTTCGGCACCCATCTGAGGGCGGGGATTTGAGGTGATAACGTTCTATTTGTTTATCTCTCCCCGGCCTGGTTGGTTGCTGGAGGGGTCGGATCCGGTGGATGGTCTGTTTGTGGCCTCTCTGTTGTCTTTGGTGTTGTCCTGCTCTTTTCGCTCTCTGCACGCTTGTGTTGTGTTTCTGCTCCTGACTCTTCTTATTCTTGGCTCTCTATGTCTGACGAGGTGTGCCTGTGTCCTGGGGATATTTACAAGGCTTGTTCAGACTCCATGTCTTTCGTGGTTCCTTTTCTGATCACTTTCTTCATTCTGCTGTTTCTGGCTCTGATGGTTTACGTGTGTTTTTGTCACAACACGGCCCGGGAGGTAGCTCCCGTCTAGCTCTCTCTCCTTTTCTCCAGCCCTCGGAGCTGTTGACCTTTCTTACGTTCTGTGCCACGGGCGTGTGTTCGTCTCTGTCATTGCTACCTGAAGTCCGCTGCCTTTTCTCACATACATTTTTTTTATCCTATAGGGTCTGGCCTTGGTCCCCTGCGTTCCCTGGCTGGCTGGTGACGGCAAGCTTCTGCAGGATTCCTGGCCGGCAGTAACTCTTTGGTGATTACGCATCGGTGGGCCCTTGGCCAGCCATTGAGGGCAAAGGTCTGCAACCCCCGCCCCCCCGCTGCAGAGAGTCACCGGCCACTGGGATGCGGGATACCATCGCCAGACCATTCCCATTGGGTGCAGCGGACGTCGGTATGCTCTAACAGACTGGACGAAGCCTGGTGAGTACACTTGGGAGGGGACTTTAACCCTCCGGTATTGGGTTGTAGCAGTTGGCCCCTCATTGTGAGCTGTGGCAGTTTTTGCTGCCCTGTGGGTGGTAGCAGGTAGCTCGCCATTTTAGGGCGTGGCAGTTTCGCTCCCCAGATTGGCACATAGTGTTTGTGCCTGTTAAGTATCGCGATACGAGTGGCCAGGTTGGCTACTAGATTTAGTTTCTACTGTGTATTTGTTGATCGTGATTTTATTTGTTCTCATGAGCTCTGGCCTGGGTCCAGCACCATCGCCCACGCGCAGCTGGCCTAATATTTTGGCATTTATGAGGAACACCCCGGGCGCTCCTGGCTCTTTGGCTGACGCCCATCGCCCTGCCTGGGTTCCGCCTCCACCCTCCCCCTGGAGACATCCACCTAGGGGCCAGAGTGGTTCTAGGTTCGTGCCTAGGGGATATCCTCGGCACGAAGAGGGGGGTGTGACGCCTGGTACAACAGTGTTTCTTTTCTGAATCATTATAGGTTTCATTGCATTTTTTTATTGTGTACTTGTGATGTGCTTGGCCTATGTAGTGGCCAAATATTGCTAGGCAGGTGGAGTATTTTTGCCTAGTGATAGGTCCTAGGTTACCTTTGCCAGCTTATTCATTCAATCTGGATACTAGAACGTTACTTAAGGAGATCTGGTAGAAAACCTCAATCTCACACACCCAGTTACCAACGTTGCCAAATAAGTACTCCCGCCCATAATACCCCCTGGCCTCTGGAAGGGACTGGCTGGAAAGACCGATTAAAGTGCACCTCTCTAAAATTGAAAATTTGATAGAATTTCTAATATTCCCCTCACTTCTTTGGGACTAAGTACAGCAGACCCACACACATTCTCTGCACAGAAGGTTTTTTCTACAGCGCTGCCGCGTAGGATCCCCGTATTTGTCCTAGATGTTTTATGTGATTGACTGAACTGAATGAAACAATTCACCACTATTGCTCTATTGTTGAATGCCAGCACCCTGTGGCACAGCCGCAGACAGGGTCTGTTTTCCTATCTTACCTTTTTCACAGGCCGTCAAGGCCCAAACAAACAAACTAGGATCTGGCTTCTTTCTCCCTTGTGAAAATGCTTTGGTGAATTGGCACTACATGACCTGTCGGGTGATTGATGTATGGCTTTCTTGTTGCCCTCTTGCAAATACTGTGCGGCTGAAATATAAGTTAAGCATTTCTGTCAACCTATTGTGTCACATGTTACTCTATTGAGGTCCACCCTGCAACCCATCTGTCTGGTATACTTGAACAGTTATTTGTTAAGCGGTTAGGACTAGCTGCTACACACGACTCAACCATGGGAAACCTCATTAGTAAAAAGAATTTAAATACGGCTCAGCCAGCCCAACCCAAGAACTCACCTGCATATAATGTAGCCATAAAGAGAGGCTTAAGCTCAATTATGTACACACATAAGTGGCATGATCTGACATCTAAAAACAAGGATCTCCAATTCCCATGTAATGGCACATATGACATGGCCAAACTATCATACTTGCGCCAGATGTTAAATATAAAGGGAAAGAAGATTAGAAGTTTAGAATGGGTAGCGTACCATAATTGGGACTCTGTGTTAAGCGATATGTGTTCAACAAGCGCAGTCAAATCTAAGGTCCACAGCGAACTTTTGGAAATTAAAAAGAAAATATTACAGGCGAAATTGGAGGGCAGATGGAGAAAAGACCAATTAGACACAGTAGGCGCATTCCCATGCGTACAAGTTAAAGCAGAAGAGGAGGTAGAAGGTGGGCCAGGGACAGAAGACCAAGTCTTAGAAGATATTCTCTTGGGATGCCTGGGTGGTGATTCACCGCTGCATGCACCTGAGTCAGAACACACTGAGCTAGCTCCCGGGGAACGACAGGCAGCCATAACCTTTGTACACGGAGCATTGAAAGATAAGGTTGCGAGACCGGAATTGGAGTCTCTCCAAGACCTGGGTACGCTGAAATTAATGAGAGAGATAGCAGTCAAAGCCGCTTCAGACTACAACGAGAAAAAACACAGTATTCTCAAAGAATGTGTTAAAAAACAGGTTAAAATACCTAAACTAATAGACAGACCGTGGCAGCAATTATTTGAGGATGAATCACAGGATGACTCATTCAGCAAACAACAATGGCACTCGCTAATATGGGATGCATTTACATATGTCCATCACACAGAACATGACGTTTCAACACTAGAGCAGTGTTTAACAGAAAAAGAGTCAGCTCCAGAGAACAAAAGAAGAGGCAGTTTGGGGGGAATGGTGGGAGGAGCTTCGGCGTCAAATCCAAATTCACCAAAACTGATGTTAAAAAGTGATTCTTTAAATTGTCAAGCGCTACTACAGCGGCTCGTGGAGGGCTCACTAACTGTGGACTCCTTTATACAAACACAGCATAAGAGGTATTTAGAGAAAACACTGTCCTTAGCACGAGCAGAGTTAATGAACAAAGCACCCCAGGCCCACTTAGCATATGCGAAGCAAGCCGACGCCCAGACGACCACAGGTAGTCGTGCCCAACTTCCAGAAAAATATGATTGGGAGGTAGGGAAGTTCGGATTCACAGATCCAGATTTAATAACATGGGAGGAGTCTAAGTTGCAGGACACGCTTGAATATGCCATAGATAAATTACAACAATGGAAGCAGCTAATACACACATGTGCAGTAATTGACGTAGCTCACTCCCTGGCCCACTCCATCACCACAGCCAACACAACAGGCAACTCTACGACAACAGAGGTCCCATCACTTATCATGCCCCTACGAGAGATACCGCCACCACCTGGCAGCGCGCCAAATGATTTAGCATATGTTTATGTCCCATGGTCAAGGCAGGACATTAGCACGTTCAGCAGAGACTTTCCCCGTTTAAGAGATGAACCAAGGAGATGTACGAAGAGCTTAGCAAAATGACAGCATTAGGAGGGTTGCTGTGGCGCGACCTCGACACGCTATTTAACATCATCATCCCAAAGGATCTTTGGGAATATTGTAAAAGAAAGATTGAGTGGCCAGATGTTGAACCAAAGCGGGGTAAAGGAGGGACGCCAGGCCCAGAAGTAGAGGAGTTATACAAAAAAGTAGTGGAACACTTGAAGGAGAAGGTACTTGAAGATAGGGTTGATTGGAACAAAATTACAAGTACCAAACAGGAGAAAGATGAAAGTGTGAATGCATACTTTGACCGCCTCCTGCAAGTATATAGGCAGAACAGTGGATTGAAAGACCCCATGGGAGATGCAATGTCAGCCCTGGTAACTACATTTGTACAGGGCCTTGCACCACCCATCAGGACACGGTGCACAGACAAAATATCGACTCAAAAATATCGAATGGACAAAATATTGAGTTAAAAATATCGATAATAATAAAATATCGATAACAAAAATATTGTTGGTCAAAATATCGATTAAAATAATGTTAAAAAAATATCGAGTACAAAAATATCGACAAAATATATATAAATAGTCAAAGTAAAAAATTTCAATAATATGTAGAAAAAAGGTTAAAAAAATATATTTTTTTTATTAATAGTAATCTAAATTGTAGTTAATGTTTAGGAGCGGGATGTTGGGTTAATAGGGGATAAGGGTGGGGAGTAATTTAATAATAATTAATTAATTAATATATGTTTGTAAATATTTTTAATTATTAATTAATTGGCAATTAATTAATTAGTTAATTAATTAATATAATTGTGTACATATTTTTAATTAGTAATTAATTGGTAATTAAATAATATTAATTAGTTAATTACATTAATTAGAGTAATTTATTTATATATCTAATTTTTAGTTATTGTTAATTAATTAATTGGTAAAAAATATTAATCATTAAATTAAATTAATTACAGCTAATGTGCTAATATATTTACTTTATTGTTATTGTTAATTAATAATTAATTGGTAATTAAATAATATTAATTAATTTTGGGTAAAGGAGTATTTTTAGGGTTCAGGGTCAGTTTTCAGTTTTTGGGTAAAGGGGTATTTTTAGGGTTCAGGGTCAGTTTTCAGTTTTTGGGTAAAGGGGTATTTTTAGGGTTCAGGGTCAGTTTTCAGTTTTTGGGTAAAGGGGTATTTTTAGGGTTCAGGGTCAGTTTTCAGTTTTTGGGTAAAGGGGTTTTTTTAGGGTTCAGGGTCAGTTTTCAGTTTTTGGGTAAAAGGGTATTTTTAGGGTTCAGGGTCAGTTTTCAGTTTTTGGGTAAAGGGGTATTTTTAGGGTTCAGGGTCAGTTTTCAGTTTTTGGGTAAAGGGGTATTTTTAGGGTTCAGGGTCAGTTTTGGGTTTTTGGGTAAAGGGGTATTTTTAGGGTTCAGGGTCAGTTTTGGGTTTTTGGGTAAAGGGGTTTTTTTAGGGTTCAGGGTCAGTTTTCCCTACTGTTGCACCCACTGGAGTGGGAATAGTAATTTTAACCCCTACGCTATCCAACGCTTTCCCTACGCTTGCACTCTTTGGAGTGGGAATAGTATTTTTTAAACTTTTGGTATTGTACGGTAATATAATAGTATATTATTTAATTATAGTATGTTACTATATATATATGTTTTAACAAATAAGATTGTAAATTTTTTTTGTATTATTTTCATTTATTATTTAATTATTATAAGTGAATGTAAGTATTTTTAAGTATATTTTAATAATTAAATTTTAATATTAATTTAATTTAACACTGTTTTTAATAAAGTCGATATTTTTTACATCTATATTATTGTAAACGATATTTTGTACTCGATATTTTTGTACTTACCTGTTTGTAGATACAAACTTGATATTTTGACTGTCGATATTTTGTCCACGATATTTTTGCAAGTCGATATTTTGTCCCTCGATATTATTTCAGTGATCCATCAGGACACACCTGCAAACTTCTTTCGTCTGCTGGCAGCAGGAGAAAATTGAAAAAGTGCTATCGGCTGCTAAATACTGCGCAGATTTCTAGGCTAGCGCGCAGGCGATGGAGACAGAAAAGTTAAAGAAAGAAAAAGTGAGGTTAATGGTAGCACAAGAACGGTTTTATAGCAATAACAGAGGTAGGGAAAGGAGCAGAGGGGGGGGGGGGGCGAGGCGTAGGAAGACAGCAGACCGGTAGGACACCTTCCTTACCCCGCAGATCAACCTCCCTGCCACCCCAAGGAACAGCATGCTTCTATTGCAAGGATCCTAATCATTGGAAAGCAGATTGTCCAATATTAAAGAAAAGAAATGAGGACAGTAGGTACAAACAGAACAGCGGGCAAGAGGGCAGACACCAGCACGCCAACTACACTCGGCACACAGAGTACCGAGACAAGACGCCACATGAAAATGAGTCCCAGCAGCAATGGGCAGGGGGGGAGGGATGGACTCCAGTAATGAATGACTGGCCCCCACGCCCACCCCCAGCATCATTCTAGGGATGCCTGAAAGTGGGAAACTGCGTGATAACAGCACCAGCAATAGCAGTAGATCAATCCGGACCATATGTAGAGGGAGAGGTATTGGGCAGGGTTGTTCCATTTCTAATTGACACAGGGGCTCAAAGATCAATGCTGAAGGCACTAACAACGCCTGAAGCTCCACTTTCTAGGACTACGATAACTGCAGTAGGCATGACTGGCCAACCTATTACAGAATACCTTACTGAGCCACTACAGTTTGTAGTAGGCACGATAACAGTGCACCACCAATTTATTCTTAGCAGGTTCTGCCCCGTGAATTTGCTGGGGAGAGATCTGTTATGTAAATTACAATGCACCATACACTGCTCACCAACAGGGGTCTTTTTAGAGAGCAAGACAAACGGTTTGATGATACAAGCCTTTATAAGCTGCACCGACCTCCAAATACCACTAGAATTACGCCATTGTGTGCCCCCGGAGGTCTGGGCAACAAGCGCCAATGACGTAGGGCGGGTATTGAACTACCCACCGGTGCAGATAAAATTGAGGCCAGGGGCAGTTCTCCCAAGAGTGCCTCAATACAAGATCTCGAAGGAGCGGGAGGAGGGCTGATCTGACCTCTCATGGGTAGATGCGCTGCCTCTAGCGCTTCTAGCAATGAGATGTACCCCAGACAGAGTAACAAAGTTAAGTCCCCACGAAATAGTATTTGGCAGACCCATGCAAATACCAGGCCATATGTCAACAGCCCCCCTGTCAGTAATGGACGACTTATTGTTGTGTTACTGTAAAGAGTTAACCCATGTCTTACGTTACCTTCACTGCCAGGTGCTGACGTCCCTTCCAGTGGCCACGACGCCACCATAACGACCTAAAAGCTGGTGACTGGATTTGGGTCAAAGCCCACACACGGAGGAATTGCTTGCAGCCAAGATGGAGGGGGCCAAGACAGGTCATCCTCACGACGGCCACAGCTGTGAAGTGTGACGGAATAGCTTCGTGGATCCACGCGTCACACACAAAGAAAGTAACGGACGGAGAAAGGACACCACCGATTCAGATATCAGCCGCCGAGCCCAGCAAAGGATACCACCTTCGCTCTCACAGCAAACAGAAACATGAACAAACCAGTTAATCATCAACGGACTGCTGGCTAAATGCAATGCTCCTGACAAATAGACTTCGATCTGTGTCAATACAAGTCTGCGGACAACGGTCCAGGATACAATTAACCATTTTATGCCCGGGAAAAGACATAACTGCAACTCTGACCCTACTGGTACCAAGGCCATTATTGCTCAGTGAGCTAATACGATTAATTTTTAATGACATTGCCTTTCCAGCTGGCCAAGAGCAAATTCCTGAGCAAGAGTTAACAGACCTACGTTTTGACATTCTCAATAGTTCTATTTTTGCGATACAGAGTACTGGTTCTAGCATTATTCAAAACCTTGAACACCATCCATTGTGCCACTTTTGCAACAGAAATCACTGGTCCTAGACCTGTTCGAGACATTGAAAATTGAAGAGAAGAGCAGTGGTTAAAGGCTTGACTCTAAGGGTCAGCTAGCATAGCGCCAAGTGGACCAAGAATAAATTTAGGGCCTATTCACAAGCCCGAGTGGACCAAGAATAAATTTAGGGCCTATTCACAAGAAGATTGCATAGCATAGGGAAGGGAAAGATTTGTACAGAGTCATGCAGTCCACTGAGAGACACACATGTAACTGGAGAGCAGTGATTCTTGCAATATTGTTACCAGTTCCAGCGGTTATAGTAACAGCAATTATAATAGCATATTCTGCTGAGCTTGAAATACCACATCTCAATGGAAGGGTGGGGGATGGTAGTGATGGAACTGAGCCAACAAAAACACCAAGAGACTATGAACCAAATATGACAATGAACATTACTAATGTGGGGGTGGATGTGAATAAAGGGGACCAAGAAGGATTGTGGGATACCTACGAAGGGAACCAATATGTGGAAATGTTGAAACTGTATGTGACAATTTTGAATATATCTGACTGCTATGTCTGCACACACCTGCCCACAGACACCACACATAGTTTAAAGTACAATGTCCCCCCATTATCCAAATATGTAGGCTGTTTCCTTTTGCGAGACATGTAACAAAGTCAACACGGCATGTCTGTGTCAGTATCGATAGGTACACCCTCATCTGAAATACTGACTGTTGATTCCAGCGGTAGCAATGGCTATAGCTATAGCAGAAGGACAACAGACCCCCCACCCAGACCTAAGAGGATCCCTTCTATGAATATGCAGCCAACTTAGGGAGACTTAGAGATGCTGAAAGGATTTGACAGGGCTTCTAGAAATAAGGAATGGAGAGGCAGGGCAGGTTGGGATGACATAGAAGTTCCAGCCCCCTCCTGCATCCTCAAGGAGGAAGTAGTAACACCCAAAAGAGTACCGTTTTTTTCCGAAAGGAGCTACTAGAACATGCACTATTTCGTAACTGCTGTCCAAAGACAACTGGAAGGAGTGCATTTCATTTGGATGCACCTTCGAGGAGGTCGCTCAAGGAGAGCAGGGCCTATTTGATTGCGAGGACAGGATAAACAAGATAAAAGGCATACCACCCATAAAGGCAGTTCCCCAGATTTACATGGGAATGAGCAACTGTAACCACACAACCAGACTAACTCGAGTTAGGAGTTGTGACGAGCCGTCACCAGGTCTGGTAGGTTACAAAGGCCTTTTCTTTGTTTGGGGTCCATGGGCAAACTTCTACCTGCCCCCAGGATGGTATTGAAGTTGTTACTTAGCATCCATCATCCCACAGATGACCCACTTCACAAAATTAGTGCCAGCAGAAAAAACAAAGATGACACTGGTGAGGGCCAAGAGAACGGCCGCTTGGGTAGACCACGTGTTAACAGGTGTTGGGGCAATGGTTCCAATACTAGGCAATATCTATACTTCAGAACGGATACACCAGTTGTCCAGGATGATTGAAGATCTAGCGGACTCTACTACTGATGCCTTAGGAAATATAACAGAAGAGCTCACCTTGATGAGGGCTGTCGTAATTCAAAACCGGATTGCTCTCGATATGATTCTGGCCAAGGAGGGAGGAGTCTGTTCCGTCCTCCATGAGGCATCTTCCCCAGCATCTTCCCTGACTCAGAGCCAATGCTGTGTATTCATTCCGGATAACAGTGGGAATATAATAAAAGCCATTAAAAAAATTAAAGATATAAGTGATGAGGCCCACAGGATACACACAGGTAGTCTATGGGAAGATGTGATGAAATGGTTCACAGGCTGGGGCTCATGGATACTTGAGGCAGTTATAATAGTAGTAGCAGCCCTTTTGACACTGTGCCTCCTGATAAGAATATGCCCATCTTGTTGTGCAGCAATTTTCAGTTCCTGTGCCAACTGCATATTCAGGAAAGGTGGTTCACCACCCCACACTCATAAGGATGAGGATGAGGGACAAGAGATGATAAAGATGGATGACTTCTGATTAACATATGATTTAGTATCAGATTTGGGGATGACGAAGCAGACATTTATATGATACCAAATACATATGTTTTCAGGCCTATACTCTTCTTTGTTTTACTAAAGAAAGACACCAGCAGAAATCCACAGAATGGTCGCACGCTCCATTTTGTGTGTCAAGTAGTCTCAGTCAGCTGCAAAGTGCAAAGCAAACGCAAGGCTTCCGAGAACGAACACGCCAGCTTCCAGCTTTTAGCTTGCTATTGCTAAACCTCATATCTCCAGTAAAAGATGTCGACATGACCTGCCCTAGCTGGTCAAGTACATGCCAAATCCAGGTACACTAGAAACGCAGATTTCACCTTTAGGGAAAAATCCAAATCTGCTCTTGTAGATGACACGTGGGTAACAATATTAGGGTGTAGGCACACTTCGAGCCTTAAAAGGGTATCACACCATATGTGCACTTCACTGATTGGTCTAGCAGGTCATAGCCTGATCCAGATTACGTATGCTATGATGCCCATCCTGTGAGGGCTTATACCTATAAAATGTCTCTGCACTGTCATACCAATTGGGCACTCAGTAAGCTTTGCTGAGGTCTCCGTGCGGCACGTATATTGCATTGTGATTACTTTCTAGTTGGGTTCCCAATAAATCTTGCAAACTCAAACATGCTGAGAGCGAATTGTTTATTTTACTGTTGTCATTGATCTTTTTATTTTTGCAGTTAAAAACCAAGCTTTTTGTGTGCCTAGCGGGTGCCTACCCCGCATATCTGCTGGTTTTGAAAACCCTACCGGGTGCCCACCCTGCCAGGGACCTTGTGCCCTTGTAGTTTTGATATATATATCCCTAGCTGGTGTCCACACCACCAGGGACTTCGTATTTGAACGGGAGCCTACCCCGTGTTGTGCCGAGGAAATCACCGCCAGGCCTGGTAACCCCAGGGATACCCCTGCGACGTCACCACCAGCGCTGCACTGGGATTGGACCCAGCACTGCGCTGGGATTGGAGGAGCTTAAGTGAAACAGGAAGCGAACGGGAGCGCACCCCACGCTCCTGTGACCTGGAGAAGGCCGTCCTGCTCTGCCACGAGCACAAGGGTGGCATTTTGCACCCGGGGCCGCCGAGTGCAAGAAGAGAGCACTGTGGTGCCCATTGGGGTCAGAGTAGAAGACCCAGGCGGGAGCCTACCCCACGCTGGGCCAGACCGGGAAGAGAAGCAACACCCTCTGGACCCAGGCGGGAGCCTACCCCACGCTGGGACGAGCGTAAGAGGCAGTCCCCAGTGCCCAGGAGGAGAGCTGACCAAGGAAGCAGCCGGGAGCCTACCCCGCGCTTCCGTGACCAGAGGACTGCCTGACCAGGTGAGAGGGGATCGGAGTCCCCCGTCAGCCGCCCGGTGATCGAAGAGGGGCTGGGGGGCTCTGCTTGTGTGAAACTGCTGATCCGGTCCAAAGCCGTATTCTTACTCTTGAGCGGACCCGTCGTTGCGGGCCGCTCTAACGTTGGAGACCCCTTTTTCCCCTACCATTCGGGAGTCCCTTGTGGGGGCTCACCAGCCCAGCTGTGCCCGTTCTCTTCGTCTGGTGGGGGAAAAGTTGGAAATCTCATTTTGAGTCCCAGAGCGGGACTCAGACGTTTGGGGCACTTCGTATTAAAAATCCCAGCGAGGCCCGGAGGAACAGTGGTGGCAGCTCTTGTTTGTTTACAGTCCTCAGCTGCCCTGCGAGAGCGCAGGCAGCTGCACCGTGGGGGCAGACTTGGGTTAGCAGGCCCCAGTGGTTGCCCAAGAGGCACCAGGAGTGCCCCACACCCTTTTGCCATTTTTGCCAGCTGCCCTGCGAGAGTGCAGGCAGCTGCGCCGTTGGGGGCCCATTGATTTTCTGCTTGAGTCCCAGTGAGGGGCTCAGAAGGCACGCTGGTGCCAATGTTCATTTTACAGCTGCCCAGCAATTAGTGGGCAGCTGCCTCGTTTAGGCTTGATCTTTGGCGCCCTTTCCTTTTGCTGCATGCGCTGCCTGCCCGGACATTCTGGACATCGGGAATTTGAGCACTTGTGGAAGGCTAGTTGGCCTGGGGTCAGTACCTTTGGGATTCTTGCGCAAGTTAATTGCCTACTGTGTTTGTAATGGTGATTACCTCATACCTAATGTGATTTATGCGTAATGTGCAATGCCTTTATGCCTGTGATACCTCTAACTGTGTTTTTATGCTTAGGAGGTTGTTTTGCCTAGTATGGTTTATGCTAGCGAGTTTATGTTTCCCTGCGTGATCTATGCCTAAGGTGATTAGTAATGCGTAGTGTGTACCTACCTTTTACCAGTGTTTACTGGTCGTGTTCTACAATGGTTATGTTTTGCTACAATTATTCTATGTTCTACTAGGTGCTATTTCTACTAAGTGCTATTCCTACTAAGTGCTATTTCTGACGGTGGTCCATGTGGCCCTGTCCTGTGTATATAATCGCCTGCAAATATTGCCCAGTGCCAGTTGGCACTGTGTATCAGTGTGATTATGATCTAATGTGTTTATGGTAATACAAAGGCTATTTTTATATATAAATACAACCAAAGGAGGGAGGGAGAGGAAGAAGTGGATTCAGTCTCCCCTAACAATTTGTTTAAACAAAATAGAATCCACTCAGAAGGTGGTAGTGATCCCTAAAGTGATGGGGAGCACACAGTGTTGTTTGAATACCCCTCACACACCAACAGGCCCCTTGGTGTCATGCTTCATCATCGGGGCCTTCGCATCCCTCTACGGGATGCGGCGTGCTGCGACTCACGAATACGTAGGAGCACTGATAGTGAACTATGTGTTTGTGTGTGTGAGAGGGAGTGAGTGGTGAGGTGAGAAAGTGAAGGTTAAAAAATACCTGGCTCGTAGGAAAAAATATTTATTATGTCCTCGGCTGGTATTGTTAAAAGGGGTGCAAGACGAGGTTGTCAGTTATACGTATTAGGGATCACTACCACCTTCTGAGTGGATTCTATTTTTATATATAACCTTGTGTGGAGTTCCTTTTTGTGGTGTGCCTAGTGTGCTGCTGCTGTGTGTTTGTGTTGCGCAAACGCCTGACTGCTCGCACCAAGCTACCAAGGGGGTGAGCAGGGTTATCTTTGGCGTGTACCTCCCTAGCCCTGACTAGAGTGGTGGTTTCTGCCTGGCTTTGGCGCAAGCCTTAGCCAACCAGAAAAACAATTTCTAACACAGGTGGTTCACACCAGCCCACATTATTGGGACCATCAGTAGTACGAACTTGCTTTCAGTTAAGAAACCTGGACATGGAACAAGATAAAAGACTGAAAAGGGACAAATATTCAGGAAGATAAAGATAGGAAATAGTGGCAAAGGGAGAAAGCAGGGCTGAAAACTTTCAAGAGTGACATAAACAGGAAGGCGGTTTAATGTGGAGGAAGAAAGGGGCACGAAGTGGAGCCAAGATGAAGCTATCTTGATTTTCTGCAAGCCTGGCATTTGGCAGCAGGCTCCCAGGAAAAACTTTGGGCCTTCACACTGAGGGCTTCGTTTACAAGTCCATTGAGCTGCTGGTGCGCCACCCTCCATGACGTTTCATGGCCTTATAGATATGGGCCCCTTCAAAGTATTACTCTGAATGAAAGGGGAGTTCCATGCGTGTTGCTGTGGGTGTTCCCCTGCAGCATCCATGGAACCTGACACATTCCCAGATTTACAAGATTTTTTAAAGATAGGACTGCGTCAAAATGTTACTCCTACCCAGGGGAGGTGTAGGAATGGTGCACCGATGGGAAATACTTTCATTTCTGCTCATCTTTTTCTTTTTATATGTGTGCTGCATTCTGCAGCATTCATAGAAAGAGGAAAATGTCATCAATTATTGTTTTTTCAAGGAAGGTATCCCTTCCTTTACTAAAACAATAATCTATGCAATGTAGGCACCCTTGCAACATGACGCAAGGAAATCTGCTTTGGCGCACAGCTGCTGTTTGTGCACCAACACAGGGGAGAAGGACAGGAATGCACTGTATATTTTAGATGGTAAACCACCTTTAAAACTCGTTCATTACAACAAAGTGCCATTACAATGACACCATTATATTGCAGGTACCATTACAACGCATGTCAATACAACGCATGTCATTACGGCGCATGCTATTACAATTCAGGTACCTTTACAACGCATGCTTTTACAATGCACTTAAGGTTAAGGTAGATGTTCAGGTGAGTTTTGATTTTTTTATTAAATCTGTAACAAATGGAGGTGATTACAATGGTGGTTGGACCGCAACCAAATGCTTAAATATAATAATTTAAATACAAATGTATTGTAGAATAACCTCTTAGGTATGGGATGTTAGGATCTAGGGGTATTGGGCGGGAACAATTATTAATAACTAGGTATTATTTTTAAAACATGAGTATTTGTTTTATTATGGTTTACCCAAAAAAGTTGTAGAATAACCCCAAAAGTATATTTTAGTATGTATTTTTTTTATGAATTGTAACAATACTCTTTAGGCATGGAATGAGAGGGTTTTAGGGGTACTGGGTGGGGAAGTATATTATTTCTCTAGTATTCATTTTAGTACTTGACTATTTTAAAAGAAAAAAATCAATATTTTTAAAACAAGATTTTATTTTAATTTTTTTGTTAAAGGTTGAAACTCAACCATTTAGGTCTGGGATGTGAGTGATTTAGGGGTTATGGTGGGGAAGTGTATTAATACTCAGGTATTACTTTTAATACATGACTAGCAATTTTTATGGAGAAAACAATAAGTTTAATTTTGTATTTTAAATTAATTAATTTTAAATAAAGTAGGTTTTGTAACATAGCCTTTTAGGCAGGAGATGTGGGGGATTTAGAGGTATTGAATTGGGAAGCGTATTAATACTCAGGCATTAAATGTAATACCTGGGTATTAGGTTTAAATGATCAGTTAAAATATTAATTTATCTTTTTAAACTTAAAAATGTTTTTGCAAAAAGGTTACTACACAACACTTTAGGCCTGGAATGTGTGGTATTTAGGGGTTGTGAGCGGCGAAGTGTCTTAATACTCAGGTATTCATATTAATACTTGCGTATTAATTTACAAAGAATAATTCTTTCATTGTGCAAGTGGAAAATGTTTTGAAATTTCTAGTCTGACAGTCTTCAATTATTTTAGATAACAAGGGTTATATTCCTTAGGCATTGCTATGTTTGCTTTGAAATATATTTTAAGTTGACACCTGAAAAAAGAAAGTTATTTTTGGTGATAATTGAGTTTTAGTCATATTTTACCTTAATTGGGTTTTTCTGTTGTGTGAATTGTAACTTTCAAAGGTGATGGTTTGGATTCTCTGAATTTTCGAGGATGTATTCCTCCAGGCAGGTGGTAGGCTATTGAGTTGATATGCACAGAAAGAAAAAGACAAAAAGGTGTATTTATGATTTGATATATAAATGCGCTTTTGATATTATCCTGCAAGGGGAAATGTTAAGAACTTGTGTATTTGGCATTCTAGGCGCCAGATGTAGGTGGCCAAATACCGGTCGGTAACGGCCGATTTCGGCCATTACCGACCGGTATTTAGAGTTTTAGATGTAGGGGACTTCAATTTTACAGAATCGGTAAATTTACCGATTCGGTAAAATACCGAATCAGTAAATTTACCGATTCTGTAAATCAAGATGTAGGTGGCACTGAAAACAGTGCCACAGGCCCTTAAGATTTTGTTATTTACCACAAAATAATATTTCATGGTAAATAACGAATTCCAGTGTACATGCACATCTGCGCATGTACACCTGTGCCATGTGGCACACATACATGCCCTAAGGGCACGAGCCAGAATCAGGGGTGCTACAGGGTGTCAAAGTGACACCCTGTCCCCCTTGACAATTTGGTAATTTTACCCAATCGGTATTTACCGATTCGGTAATTGACATTGATTCCTATGGTCCTCAAGACCCATAGGAATCAATGGCAATTACCGAATCAGTAAATACCGATTCGGTAATTATCGAATCATACCGATTCAGTAAAAATTACTGATTTTTTCCCTACATCTCATTTACCGAATCTAGAATACCGAATCGGTAAAATTCGGTATTCTAGAGTCGGTAAATGAGATTTACCTACATCGGGCCCTAGATTTCTTATTGATAACAAAAGCTATATTCGTTAGGCAATGCTATGTTTGCATTCAAATGTATTTGTGTTTTACATTCCGACCGATGCATTAGGATGCCTGCGTCGGAGGCAGCAATTGGAGTGACTGACCAATGCGGTAGGAAACTCCTCATATTCCCTTGAGGGTGCAGTTTTCGCCATTGGGATTATGATGTCGGTTTCTCACAGCCTTCCCATGTCGGCCTTTCCGACATTGAAAATGCAGTCGTAATGCGACATTGGGGGCCCCTAGCAGGGCCTTCCCTCTTGGACCTCTGCATGAACTTCCCTGCAACTGCCACATGGTGCAGGGATGTTCACAAACTCCCATTTCTCAATAGGAGTTTGTGCTGCAGGCGCTTTCTGCCCACTGTGGAAGCTCCCATTGAGAAATGGGAGTTTCCGATTGCACAAGGGGGTCGATTACAATGTCAAGCAGACGGAATCTTCTCAACCACATCCCAACCCTTCCGACCGACTCGGTTGGTTTACATTCTGACCGACTGATTTCGATGTTCGCAGTTGGAGCGTAAACAGCGAGGTAATTTCCAATTGCTTCCCATTGACTTGTGGAGTATTAGTGTCTGTTGGAACCTCAGCGCACTCTCCTATGGACAGCGTTTCCACCTTCGGGATTACAATTTCGATTTCCTACAGCTTTTCCTCATCGGCCGGTCCAACAAGGAAAGATGCACAGAATGTGGCTTTGGGAGCGACCCTGCAGGGCCCCCTAGCCCTCACAGCCTGCGTTGATGGCTAAGGGGGTAGCTAAGGTACCCCCCTATAAAACCCTGCACTGTGTGGCAGGCATCATGGGGTGCCTGTGACAGGGTGCAGTATTTTACACACCCACCCCATTTCCCCATAGGAGCCTGTGTTGTGGCCAGTTCTCGGGCATAACACAAGCTCCCATAGGAATCAATAGTAATCCGACCAAAGTGTGTGCGGTCGTATCGTAATCCGGAGGTCAGAACTGCTGACAGCAAGGTCGGTCCCGATTCCGGGACGGTGTTGGGCAGACACCGCCCCGGAACCATTATCGGCCCCTTAGTGCGGTTGGATTGTAATTCAGTGTGCAGAACCACTGACCTATAGTCGGGCAGTTCCTCCACCGAAATGCCCAATGTCTAAGGTTAGTTTTTGCAAAGTTCATTTACTGAGATACATGTTTTTATTTTATTTGTTGAGATTTGGTTAGGAGTGATTTTACATTTCCCTTCTTACATTGCTGCAGATTTTAATACTGTATCGAATTCCAAAGTTTTAATATAAATGTTTTACCTGTCGAGCTCTCTAAATATTCTTAAACACTTGGGATTATTTGATTTCTGTTGTGCAGTGTAATTGGAACCTTTCATTTGTAAGGTAAAAATTCAAAGTTCTGGTAAAAAAAGGGCCATGTGAGTATCATCAATTATGAGGAAAAAATGGTTTTTAGAAGTCAGAGAATGGGCGCACTGCCAGTATGGAAGCACTATAGGATAAAGTGGAAGGTGGTGCAACTGGGTGAGTGGACAACCATATAACCACTCAAAGGAGAAGTCAGCAAGCTGTACTAATCCAAAGCTACGAAAAAAGACATACCCTATGCACACACTCAGTAAGTATAAGAAGGTCACGATGTGGCCATAAACAAATTTACAATTGAGTGCAGAGAAACAACAGTAATATACAAAGTAATAAGCAGTTGGTGCAAATAAATGGACATATATTGGCAAAAAGTCTTGATCTCCTTGTTTAATATATCACAGCCTGAGAACAACCAGCCGACACGTGTTTCATCGCATCTCGCGAATCTTCAGGGCTCTGAATGGTTGTGCTTGGACCAAGAGGTCGCTCTTCCTGTGATAATTCCGACCCGGAGGGGCCCAAGACCAGCATTAAATTCAATAATCTTTGTGTTTGAAGTTCAAACACAAAGACCCGGGAGAAACGAAGAACAAGACGTCTTCAGACGGCAACTTGTACGAGGCCATAGAGCAACCTCTATCAGTCCTCGTTCTAGGAGCACTTGGATACTGAGTGAATTGACACTATTTGATCGTTACACCATCTCCCGGGTGACCTATAAGAGCGCATTACGCTTATAAGCTAATTAATTCCACTTGATTATTGAATTTAATGCTGGTCTTGGGCCCCTCCGGGTCGGAATTATCACCGGAAGAGCGACCTCTTGGTCCAAGCACAACCATTCAGAGCCCTGAAGATTCGCGAGATGCGATGAAACACGTGTCGGCTGGTTGTTCTCAGGCTGTGATATATTAAACAAGGAGATCAAGACTTTTTGCCAATATATGTCCATTTATTTGCACCAACTGCTTATTACTTTGTATATTACTGTTGTTTCTCTGCACTCAATTGTAAATTTGTTTATGGCCACATCGTGACCTTCTTATACTTACTGAGTGTGTGCATAGGGTATGTCTTTTTTTGAGTATCATCAATTGTTTGTGCCTTCTATTTTATATTTAAGTACAGTCTTACGCTTTCTTTTAGGACATCACCTATAGGAGAACTTATACTTTTCTATGTTAAACACGTCAGAGTAGGAATATTAATTTTGGCTCTTACCATTATTATACAGCACCTTCACTGAGGCAAACACATGTCAGATTGGGAATAGTATGTTGCCCCCAACCACCATCCAGCAAATTCACTGAGGCAAACATCTGTTGAAGTAGGAATAGCAATTTTACCCCCACCACCATCCAGCACATTCACTGAGGTAAACACCTGTTGGAGTGGGAATATTAGTTTTACCCCCAACTACCACCCAGCACCTTCCCTTTGGCAAAAACTTGTAGAAGTAGGAATAGTAATTTTACCCCTACCACCATCCTGCCCCTTCCCTGAGGCAAACACCTGTCAGAGTAGGAATATTCATTTTACACCCCCACTACCATCCAGCACTATTCCTGAGGCAAACACCTGTTTGAGTAGGAATTGTAATTTCCCACCCACCACTTTCCAGCAACATCCCTGAGGCAAACACCAGTCAGAGTTGGTATAGTAATTTTAACCCATGCCAACATCCAGCACCATCCCTCAAGCAAACTCTTGTCAGAGTTAGATTAATAATGTTGTGTCCCCACCACCAGGCAGTACTTTTCCTTTTTTTTTTTTTTTTAAATATCTTTTTATTTTTCCAACTTGTGCACATTGTACATTTAGACATTTCATATCATTCATAGGTTACAAAAATAAAGAAAGAAATCATTATATATACAGTACAATTTTAAACTATACATTAATATAAAGAATCTTAATCTTAATGTGGGCCCATGCTATCTTTCCACTTAGTTATAGGTTCCCAGATTCTTAATCCTCGCATCTTACCCCTCATACCTTTCCGAGCATATATGGGTTTCTCCTGATTATAAGCCGCTAATAAATTAGCCAACCAATTTTGCATAGCAGGTGGATTTCTATCAAGCCATGCCCTGGCTATAGTTAGTCTATATACCGCAACAGCCTTGAAAATAAATTCTCTCTGTGTATTTTCCCCCATCTGGGCCTATCCCCAGCAATAGCCATGAGGGAGTTAGATTTATTAGAATATCTAATGACCTATCTAGAAAGCTTTCTATATTTCTAATCAGGGTATGCAATTGAGGACAAGTAGCAAATACATGTACAATATCTGCCTCAAGAGAGTTACAGCGAGGGCAAGTAATACCTGTAGTACCTCCCCATTTAACTATTCTCGCTGGAGTAAAATATAATGTATACAAGGTTTTATAATGCTGGGATTGAAGGGGAGCAGAGCACAATACAGTACGACCCAATTCGAGTGACTCCTGAAATATTTCAAATGGAATACCCAACTTCTCTACCCATTTATTACCATACCTCTCTATATCATCTATTCTCCCCTTCATCAAACAAGCATACAAAGATCTGATTGTGCAATCCGCAGATACCTGTATTTTCTCCATAATTTCATTTCTGTCATACCCTGCAGGCCCTCCTTGTTTATTACTCAAAAAGCTCCTAATTTGCAGGAATTTAAAAAATGACCTCCTTTCTATGTCATATTTCATCATAAGCTCTGTAAACTGTACTATCCCTTCCGAATCCCTCAAATCCCCGATCTGTACTATTCCCTTTTCGGCCCATCTAGCCATTGTACCATCAGCGAAAACTGCAGCCGGGAATGACCTGTTCTTATACAGCCTGGTGTATCTGTTATATCTTCCAAGTCCTGATTTTTTCAGAAATGCATTCCAGATCCTAACTGCTGCATTAAGCGTTTTAAATCTGGTCCTCTTATAGTAACCATACTCCGTACAGTTTAAGAAACAGTTTTCTGCTTCCTCTCCTAAGACCGCGGCATACACTTCTGTTGACATACTTGTCACTTCTTGCTCTTTACCACCCCCTCCTATGAACCCCTGCATATATTGCAGAGCAGCGGCAAAATAATACATTCTAAAATCCGGTACCCCCCACCCCCCTCTCTCTCTCGGTAAGGACATAAATCTATAAACCCTCCTAGTCTTACCCTGAGCCCAAATAAATTGATTCAAAATAATCTCTAATGAGTTAAACCATTTAATTTCAAAGAAAAGTGGGATAGATCTAAAAAGATAGAGGAACTTGGGCAGGATTAACATTTTAATAATATTAGTGGTGCCTACCAGGGACAGATGTAGATTATTCAATCTTTCCAGATCGGATTTTACCCTAGATATTAGGGGGGAGATATTATTTTCTACAACCTTATCTAGATCTGATGAAATTGCCACCCCTAAATAAACTGCAAAAGTAACCACCAGTACGTCATTGCAAGTTAACTAGAGTGGGCATTTTCTACAATCTGCGTCTTAGATCTATTAAGACTATATCCGGAAACCTGTCCAAACAACTCGGCTTCGACTTCCACCTCTCTGATTGTCAATAGAGGATCTGGGGTAAGTATTGCAACGTCGTCAGCATATGCAAGTGTTTTAACCGAACAGCCATTCGCACTCATAGGAGAAATAAGTGGATTGGATTCGAACCTACGTAGGAGTGGCTCTAAATAAAGTGCAAACAACAGTGGGGATGAGGGGCACCCTTGTCTCATCCCTCTCCCAATTTTAACTGCTGCCGAATGCCCTCTGTTAACTCTAATTTTAGCCGTAGGTTCGTTATATAAAGCCTGTATAGCCCTAATAAATCCTTCTCCAATACCACACCACCTCATGGTCTGCCATAGGTAATCCCAGGAGACCCTGTCGAACGCCTTTTCAGCGTCTAGAAAAAGCGCTGCCATGGGGTCTCCCAGGACACCTGCCGCATCAAACATTGTAACAACCGTCCTAATATGCTGTGTTGTCCCTTTACCGGGTATAAATCCATGTTGTGCTGGACTTACCAAATTCTCAATAATCCCTGACAACCTCATAGCTAATATTTTAGAATATAATTTAACATCGGCGTTCATCAATGTTATCGGTCTATATGACCCCGGGACTGTCGGGTCCTTCCCCTTTTTCAAAATTACAATAATATCAGCCCCCCCATGACTTGGGGATCGACTCCCCTTTTTGTGCCTTACCCATGATGTTAAACATATCCACCAGCAGTGAGTCTTTAAATACTTTATAAAACTCGGCAGGAATCTGATCCGGCCCCGCTGCTTTGCCCGATGGTAAGCTGCTCAATGCTACATTAAGTTCGTCCATTTGTAGTGCGGCTTCTAAAACTTCACTTCCTTCATCAGACAAGGTAGGGGGAGCTATTTCCCTAAGATAGCTTACAATGCCCTCAGTATTTATTTCCTTTTCGGGGGTATACAAAGCAGTATAGTAATTCCTAAATACTTCTCTAACTAAATCAACCTCTCCCACTAAATTACCCTGTGAATCCTTAATCTCTTTGATGTCTGATGTAGGTAATCTCTGTCTAGTGCGTACAGCCAGAATATGCCCTACCCTTTCGCTCAATTCATATGCATTCTCTTTCTTAGTCAGATAATTCTTTGCAGCTTTCTCGGCAATGCCTTCTATGGCTTCTGCTTTTAATGCTACAATTCTGAATAAGTGTGTTTCTAATGAGCGATTCTGTAATATAGCAGAAGTCAAATCTTCTTCCTCTTTTATCAACTTCAGCCTTACTTCCTCCAGCCTTGCTCTCTCTTTCTTCTGCCTAGCTAAAACAAAACTTATAGTCCCCCCCGTATCCCAGCCTTAAAGGCGTCCCATACTACTCCTGGTGGTGCCGTTTCTCTATTGATCTCCCCAAAAAATGTAATCCACTCCTCCATGTATTCCTTATATGTAGGATCTTTAATAGGGCTCTTTCAAATGTCCACTGCGTTCTACTATTTTGTACCTGACCCATTTTCAAGGTTAATACTAAAGGGCTATGATCTGACACTATCCGAGGTTGCTTCTCTATTTGCGATCCCTGAATTAGTGATTTAGAGATTAAAAAGTAATCTAACCTGACAAGGGTTTTATGTGGGGCTGAAAAAAATGTGCTACCATCTAGTTGTGGATGCAACTTAACCCTTGGTTCCACCAAAGAGTTGTGAAACACCAAATCTACCAGAGCCTTATACACTTTCTTTTTCCTCCCCCCATATTTTCCTCCCCTCTGTAAAAAAGAGCCATCCGACACATGAATATTTAAATCCCTGCAACATACAATAGGCTCTGGCCATTGGGCCAATTCAACATCCAGAAATTGCAGGACATCTGGATCATCCTCAGTGGAACCGTAAATTGTGACCAATGTTAAAATTTCCCCTTTAAAGCAAATTTCAAGAATCACCCACCTACCCCATCCCATTGGTCCTCCTTCTTTCTTCTTACTACTGTATCACTATTTCAACCCAATACTGCAACTCCTCTTGTTTTTGTCCCTTGTCTAGTATTTGCTAAAACTTTAAACCCCAGCTGTTCCAATAAATATGCCCTTGTTCCTTCTATATGTGTCTCTTGTAGACATACCAAGTCCAGCTTTAAAGATTTTAACAATGCCGCCACTCTCACCCTCTTGTTAACCTCGTTAAGCCCGCAAATGTTAATAGAAGCAATTCTACATGTCATCATAATGCCACAAACTTCTTATGCGAAACCCGACTATTTTTATGTACCATATATCTCTAAACCTACACCCTGTGACAATGTGCTGAATCAAACAGTAAATATCAAAGATTTGTACCTTTTTCCTCCCCCTCCCACCCCCCCTCGACTCCCTACCCTCCCCTCCCAGCCCCACCCTCCCCCCCTTACTGGCAAATAGGTCAGAAATGACCTATGTGTGGCCGCTTTTGAATTGCGCCAATCGCATCCCCCCTCAGCCTGCATAATCACAAGCTGAAAAACTCCCTACCCTCAACCATTTCTTCAAACAGTTCTACACATCAGTTTCAGTCCACCATATACAACATTTAACCCCCTTTCCTGTTTTTAAGTTCTTCGAGAAACTGCTGAGCTTTAATTTCTGAATTAAACATTCTTATTTTCCCTTTTGTTACCACTTTCAGCTTAGCAGGGAAGAGTAGATACGCTTCTGACCCTGCTGACTGAAACGGAGCGATCAGCTGCCTGAGCCTCCACCTTCTCTCTACCGTTACATGGCAGAAATCAGGCCTAGCGAAGAATGTAGTACCTTCAAATTTTCTCGTACTATCAGGTCTAGCTTTAGCGATAATTTCCTCCCTTAGCAAGAAATTCCCCACATTTACTAGGATCGCTCTGGGGAAGGAACCCTGCCCATCCTTTCTAACCCCCTGCTTCACTGTGAAGGGATATCTGTGTGCCCGCTGAATCTCTTTCTCCCATTGCCATTCTGACTCGGGAAAGCTCCCTTCAGCAAGTTCACTACAAATCGTTTCGTATCTTGCCCTTCAATCCCCTCTGCCACACCTAGGAGTCTAATGTTATTTCTTCGCTGTCGATTCTCAAAATCTTGCAGTTTCCATTGGAAATCTTCTGAGAGTTTTTCCTGGTCTGTCTTGAAGGTCTTGAAATTCCCCGCCTCATCTTCCAACTTGCCCGTTTGTTCTTCCACTTCAGTTTCCCTTTCTGCCAGTTCCTCATATAATTTATTCATTTTCCTCATTGTGTTCTGGATCTTTTTGGCATCTTGCCTTGCTCTCCGGCTTTCAGCCCTAGCCTCTGTTTGCATTTGTTTAAGGGTATTAAACAAGAGCTCCACAGGAACCTGTTGCGTTGAGCCCCCAGGCGGTATTTCCGAGCTCTTATCATCCTCCTCCCGGTACGACTGTGAGGTTGCCGAGTAATCCCAAACTAACCTTCTTTGGGTCCCCTCCATTCCCCCAGAGAGCTGTCTTGTTAATTTTAGTGATTTCCTTTTCTGTATAGTGTCTTTGTCCGTGCTAGACTCGGAGCCGGAGGTCCCCTCTGAGCTCCAACTCAGATTCCTCATTAAGGGAATAAAAACAATCTCCCTCAGCAGACCCACCTTCAGCCTTTTCTGTTCCTTCTCCCACTCCATCCTTACTTATGAGGCTAAGGGTACTACCCCATGAATTAGGGGTTTCCCCCCCTTTGCTGAGTTCATCTCCTCTTCTAACAGCATTAGGGCTCCCAGCATGTCAGCATTGCCAAATTCGAATTCACCCTGGCCCGTGCCCCCATCAGTTTTGTCTCTGCCTCTCACCGTGGAAGTAGGGTTGAGCTCCCTGGCTTCTGTCCGTTCTGGCTGTTTTGACTGTACTGCCGGACCTATAGCAGAGACCTCCGCGGGTGAGTCATGCTCAAGCTCATTCTCCGGATCAGGTCTGCAGCGTTGCCTAGCAACCTCAGCTCCTGCGTCCACGGCGTCCTCGAGGACGCTCTCCTGGAGATCTTGGTTTTCGCCGTCTTTGCCGCCGTCTTTGCCACCAGCGATGATGCCGCTGTCTCGTCTGCCTCTGCTGTCTGCCGTGTCCTCGATGTGCTTCGGATGTGTTCTCGGCGTGAAAGCCTCTGACACGGTAGGCTGGCGCAATGTCGTCTCTTTTCCCTTCGGCTTCTCGCCGTTTCTTCCCATTTTACATGTTACCGCTGCTCGTAGTGCTGCTGCGGGAGTATCTTGCACGTTAGGGGCCGCTTTAAACTTTTGATCAGTTTTCTTCTTTCCCCCTGTTGGAATTCCCGTCTTCGGAATGGCGCCAAGGTTATGTGGGGGTCTGTTCGTATCCTCACTGCCCGCTGCGACTACTCCCGACATCATTTTTTCCTTCTCCTTCTCTTGTTTCGTGGTCCGTGCGGGCATTTTAATCCCTTGCGCCTGCTGTTTCTTCTTGTGGACAAACGCGCTCATCAGGCTCCTAGCTCCTTTCTTGAGCCAAGTTAAAACAAAAAAACACCTCTCAATATAATTTATGGCGTATTCATAAGTCTTCACGCCTGCTGAGCCTAGCAGTTTAAAACCATGATTCAGTGTCCACTCAGGAGCCATTCAAGGGTATTCAGCATCTCCGTATCATGTGTCTATAATCCTTAAGGCTGAAGAGGGGATGTATGCGACTGCTCCCCGCAATCCAGCGTCGGCCATCTTGCCCTCCCAGCTCGGCCATCTTGCCCTCCCAGCAGCCAGTACTTTTCCTAAAGCAGACACCTGTAAGAAAAGGAATAGTAATTTTGACCCCTACCACTATATAGCACCATATCTCAGGTAATCACATGTCGGGATTAGGAAAAGTGATTTTACTCCCAACTACCATTCATCTATTTGTAATATTTAACACAGCCTCAGTAATTTAGTTTATGTCATTTTTTCTAAAAAGTGTTTGAGATAGCCTTTTATGATACCAATCAATTTTTTTAATTGTTCTGTGAATTCTGCCATTTTCAAGACTGCAGATAATCTGGAAAAACTCTGTGGATTAAAAAAAAAGTATTAATATCAAATGTTTATGGGTTTTACTACATCATCTGTGTGTTTGTTGCAACTGTTTTACTTTCTTGATTTGTAGGTGGCAGTGTTCAAAAGCAAACTGTCTATTCTTTTCCTCCTTGCTCTGATGCGTGTGGACACCAGGGAAGTCAGTGTTCCACTCAGCACAAAATGGTGAACGGCTCAATTTATATGTTTTTGTGCGGTGAATGTAAATTTAAAGCAAAATATCATTTTTATTGTATTTTTAACTCAGATTTGAATTCTGACAGAAACTATATTTCACGCAAAGTGTTTAGAAACACTGTTTATTTCATGTTAACAATGGTCGCCATTTTGGCAGGTCACTGAATGCAGAGATTTAGTAAAAATAGAGAGAGGACAACTGAAATGTTTTAGTAATGCACTTGCTGCTTTTCCTATCAGCATTACATTGATTCGTTTTTTTTATCGTTCATAAGTACAGAAAATGTTCATTGTCGAATTTACTGCTTTCTCAATAGGTAGTGTTAGTGTTTTTTTAATATTTGGGAAGGGTTGAAAAAACACAATTTTTCTATTGTTCCTAAAGTTACGTTGTAAAGAAATGCATTCATATGGTATGCATTGTAATAGCAATTATAAAGTTGCTTCATGGGAATGCGTTGTGATGGTATGCATTGTAAAGTCAAGAGTGGCACTGGTTTTTACATTGTGATGCCTGCGCTGTAAAAGCATGCATTGTAATAGTATGCGTTGTAACGCCATACAACCCTTTTAGACACAGCGCATTCCTGTCCTTTAATTGTGACACATGACAGCGCAGCAGGAAGTCTTGCTGCCCTGCGTCAAGATACGTAAATGAGGCCCTAATTATTTTTAAAAAGCCACTAGCTGTGAGTTGAATGCAGGTGGTTGCGCACAGCAAGTAACATTCTCGGAGGATTGCGAAGAAGATGTGGCCATGGATCAACCTCTAAAACACGCGCGGGTGCATGAGTTGCAGGTAGCCGTCATATTGTCTATTTACCGTGGGCACGGACAGTTTCGTAGCCATCATTGTCTCTTCTCTTTCATCTTTTTCACTAACAACTCTTCGTCATATTAAGTAGAAATTACCCTGCCAGTGTTACTGTGTTTTTTTAATATTTAGGAAGGGTTGAAAAAAACACTATTATTCTATTGTTCCTGAAGTTATGTTGTAAAGGTATGCATTCATATGGTATGCATTGTAATGGCAATTATAATATTGCTGTATGGGAAGGCGTTGTGATGGTATGCATTTTAAAATCATGAGTTGCAATGGTGTTTATGTTGTGATGCCCACGCTGTAAAAGCATGCGTTGTAGTAGTATGCGTTGTAACACCATACAACCCTTTTAGACACAGCGCATTCCTGTCCTTTAATTGTGACGCATGACAGCGCAGCAGGAAGTCTTGCTTCCCTGCGTCATGATATGTAAATGAGGCCCTGATTATTTTAAAATAGCCACTAGCTGTGAGTTGAATACAGGTGGTTGCGCACAGCCAGTAACATTCTCGGAGGATTGCGAAGAAGATGTGGCCATGGATCAACCCCTAAAACACGCGCAGGTGCATGAGTTGTAGGTAGCCGTCCTAGTATCTATTTACCATGGGCACGGACAGTTTCATAGCCGTCATTGTCTCTTCTTTTTCATCTTTTTCACTAACAACTCTTCGTCATATTAAGTGGAAATTACCCTGCCAGTGTTACAGTGTTTTTTTTATATTTGGGAAGGGCTGAAAAAAACACAATTTTTCTATTGTTCCTAAAGTTACGTTGTAAAGGTATGCATTCATATGGTATGCATTGTAATGGCAATTATAATGTTGCTCTATGGGAATGCGTTGTGATGGTATGCATTGTAAAATCATGAGTTGCAGTGGTGTTTACGTTGTGATGCCCGCGCTGTAAAAGCATGCGTTGTAATAGTATGCGTTGTAACGCCATACAACCCTTTTAGACACAGCGCATTCCTGTGCTTTAATTGTGACACATGACAGCGCAGCAGGAAGTCTTGCTGCCCTGCGTCAAGATACGTAAATGAGGCCCTAATTATTTTAAAAAAGCCACTAGCTGTGAGTTGAATGAAGGTGGTTGCGCACAGCCAGTAACATTCTCAGAGGATTGCGATGAAGATGTGGCCATGGATCAACCCCTAAAACACGCGCGGGTGCATGAGTTGCAGGTAGCCGTCCTGGTATCTATTTTCCATGGGCAGGGACAGTTTCATAGCCATCATTGTCTCTTCTTTTTCATCTTTTTTACTAACAACTCTTCGTCATATTAAGTGGGGATTACCCTGCCAGTGTTACAGTGTTTTTTTAATATTTGGGAAGGGCTGAAAAAAAACACTATTTTTCTATTGTTCCTAAAGTTACGTTGTAAAGGTATGCATTCATATGGTATGCATTGTAATGGCAATTATTATGTTGCTCTATGGGAATGTATTGTGATGGTATGCACTGTAAAATCATGAGTTGCAGTGGTGTTTACGTTGTGATGCCCGCACTGTAAAAGCATGCGTTGTAATAGTATGCGTTGTAACGCCATACAACGTTTTTAGACACAGCGCATTCCTGTCCTTTAATTGTGACGCACTACGGCGCAGCAGGAAGTCTTGCTGCCCTGCGTCAAGATATGTAAAGTAGGCCCTAATTATTTTAAAATAGCCACTAGCTGTGAGTTGAATAGAGGTGGTAGTGCACAGCCAGTAACATTCTCAGAGGATTGCGAAGAAGATGTGGCCATGGAACAACCCCTAAAACACGCGCGGGTGCATGAGTTGCAGGTAGCCGTCCTATTGTCTATTTACCCTGGGCACGGACAGTTTCGTAGCCATCATTGTCTCTTCTTTTTCATCTTTTTCACTAACAACTCTTCGTCATATTAAGTGGGGATTACCCTGCCAGTGTTGCAGTGTTTTTTTTATATTTGTGAAGGGTTGAAAAAAACACTATTTTTCTATTGTTCCTAAAGTTACGTTGTAAAGGTATGTATTCATATGGTATGCATTGTAATGGCAATTATAATGCTGCTCTATGGGAATGCGTTGTGATGTATGCATTGTAAAATCATGAATTGCAGTGGTGTTTACGTTGTGATGCCCGCGCTGTAAAAGCATGCATTGTAATAGTATGCGTTGTAATGCCACACAACCCTTTTAGACACAGCGCATTCCTGTCCTTCAATTGTGACACATGACAGCGCATGAGGAAGTCTTGCTGCCATGCGTCAAGATATGTAAATGAGTCCCTGAATATTTTAAAATAGCCACTAGCTGTGAGTTGAATACAGGTGGTTGCGCACAGCCAGTAACATTCTCGGAAGATTGCGAAGAAGATGTGGCCATGAATCAACCCCTAAAACATTCGCGGGTGCCTAAGTTGCCGGTAGCAGTCCTATTGTCTATTTACCGTGGGCACGGACAGTTTCGTAGCCGTCATTGTCTCTTCTTTTTCATCTTTTTCACGAACAACTCTTCGTCATATTAAGTGGGGATTACCCTGCCAGTGTTACAGTGTTTTTCTAATATTTGGGAAGGGATGAAAAAAAACACAATTTTTCTATTGTTCCTAAAGTTACGTTGTAAAGGTATGGATTCATATGGTATGCATTGTAATGGCAATTATAATGTTGCTCTATGGGAATGCGTTGTGATGGTATGCATTGTAAAATCATGAGTTGCAGTGGTGTTTACGTTGTGATGCCCGCGCTGTAAAAGCATGCGTTGTAATAGTATGCGTTGTAACGCCATACAACGCTTTTATACACAAATCATTCCTGTCCTTTAATTGTGATGCACTACGGCGCAGCAGGAAGTCTTGCTGCCCTGCGTCGAGATATGTAAATGAGGCCCTAATTATTTTAACCCCTTGGCTGCTGGGGTCATTCCCCTGCCGTGTGGGGGAAGGGGGACGCGCACAGCGCCCTGGTGCTCATGACGAGGAGCAACGGTGGTCGTGTGCTCATGACGAGCTGAGCTCGTCAGGACCACACCTGTTTAATTAGAACGCTCAAAGGGGAATTTGCCCAGCGCGCGAGCGTGCTAACGGTCATGACGAGCTCACGAGAACCATGGCTCATGATGAGCTGAGCTCGTTATGAGCGTGGGAGGGGTTAAAATAGCCACTAGCTGTGAGTTGAATACAGGTGGTAGCGCACAGCCACTAACATTCTCAGAGGATTGTGAAGAAGATGTGGCCATGGAACAACCCCTAAAACACGCGCGGGTGCATGAGTTACAGGTAGCAGTCCTATTGTCTATTTACCGTGGGCACGGACAGTTTCGTAGCCATCATTTTCTCTTCTTTTTCATCTTTTTCACTAACAACTCTTCGTCATATTATGTGGGGATTACCCTGCCAGTGTTCAGGGTGATCAAGAGCCGCTAAAAGGTGCCTTGCAGACAGTGAGGCCTGAAACCAGACAGGAAGCAGTAGGAAGTCCTAGTACCAAAGGTTGAAATGAAAAGAAATTTAAAAAAAAAAACTCTTTGGCTGTATAAGTAAGAGCAATAGTGTGTAATATTTATGGAACTGCTCATCAAAAAGAACTTTAGGTCGATTAAATCATTCTAAATTAGCATGTGGAAAAGGTTACATTTCCAAGGTTGAGTGAGCTAATACATCTGAGACTGAGGAAAGCCATACATTCTTTGTATAGTAATGCATTTATAAGCCACTTTCGGGCCAAAGATTTATTTGTTAGTGTCAAACTGTGTAAAATGAAAACGAGATAGTATCCATCCGGCTCTGAGAACTCCTGACAGACTTTTATATCACACATATGGAAACCAGAGGCTGCTGTGTGAAGTTCTGAGCATAAGCAGAGGCAATAAAGATATATGCGATCATATTGGGATGTTCTTTCCGCGAAAACCCTGGGGGGTGACACCTAGCTTTTCGCCTAAACAATAACAGAGGACATCATTTAGAATTCCATTCAGTGCCTGCATTTAATTCCACTGTATTACGAGTCGTGGCCCAATCAGCTGAGTAGCAAGGGTCCCCTGGGCACTAATACAAGCCAGGAGAAATATGCCTACTGCCACCTGGTTTAGTAATAAACAATAGCCGTGATTGGGCTGTGTGGGGAAATGCACAGCCCCAGTGATAGTGCACCTGCTGCACAAGTGATAGCCTCACCCTTGCTCACCCAAGGTAGGTATACAACCTTTACAACAAAACTTTTACAACGCACTACCATTACGACGCAACTTTTACAACGCAAACCATTACAACGCATTGCGCTGGGGGGCGCTCTAGGATAGGGAATAGGTTTAATGTACTATCCAACACCTTCCCTACTATCCACGGGGACTGGAGTTGGAATAGTAAATTAAACTATTCACTATCCAGTGCCCCAAAGCACTATGCGTTGTAAAGGCATGCGTTGTAAAAACTGCGTTGTAAAGGCATGCGTTGTAAAAGCATGTGTTGTAACGTCATACATCCCCCAAGGCACACATGGGCTGTCATATAATAGAATAGGACAGAACAACATTGCGATGGCCCCAAACAGAGAAAGAGGGCCCATTCTCAAAAACCTTATCAGCCATAGCTACTTTTACTGTCATAAATAGCTCGGTTTACACCTGCTATGGATTCACAAACGGATATCTGGCATGTGTAAATGGATTTACTGCTGCCTAATTGTATGCCACAGCTGAGTTCAATTGCGCAATGGTAGCTCCCATTAATCAGGTGGGGAGTGGGGCAATCGACTGTGATGTGCTTCGAGCATTTGAGTCTACAAAAAAAATCCGTTTATTGACATTCAAAAACTCCTCTCTGAGAGTTTCCCACTTTGGACGTTACCTGACGTTTACTTGAGCAAATGTGTGGAGTAAGTACCTTGCCAGAATGGAAAGTAGGAAATGGAACACCCAAACCTCATGTGTGTGTACAGCAAGGAGTTTCTCCACAGGAAAAATTGTTTCCTATACAGAGATAAAAAAGAAAGAAAATGTGCATTTTTTTATACGCAAAGCGGGACCCTCCTTATAACTCCATATTGAACAAACAGCAAATGTAACATGATAATCCCAATAGAATTCCTGAAAATATATTATTGGTGCAACTTTCTAGGGATATGTGAAGTCCCATAAGTCGTACACTTTACCCCCAAGCATAGATGTGTGTGTAAATATACATGTGTTTTATTCTGGATAATGCATAGAATGTTTTGAGCAGAGGACTGAAGCAGTGGCATGTAAGACAAGCTACACTGGGAACTTTACATTAATGATGCTTTGCACTATGAGGTTTTATTCCTAGCAGCTGGAGAAAAATACCCTGCTGGTAGACTGCTTCTGTCTATGAATATCAAAGGTGTGAAAAACCCTGTGGAAAAGGTAACTTAAGTAGACACATATGGGTATCTGACTGGGGTTGTAACTATAAATAGTGCATTCGACTGCTGTCCACCTGAAACTGTTCTGAAGGATATTTTTATTAGACTGTGATATATTTATGCAGCTTTTGTTATGTATCTATTTTATATATATTGGGTAAAATTGATTCACAAATATAAATAAATGTTGTATAATGATAAGGATGCTTATTGTAATGTGAGCATCTGGAGAGAGGTATTTCCTTTAAAAATGTTCCAGGCTAGAAAAAAAAAAACAGTACCACAGCTGGGTAAAAGGTCCCTAGTTCTTTTTTATTTCTGAAGATCATAGAAAACGTTGCGAAACCTCTGGAAGGCAACTTAAGTTCACAAGCTGCTAGAATACAAATGTTCTTTTTTAGAACTATCAATATGAGCAAGTGCTGGCTATGGACCAGAGGTTTAGTGTGAAGAAGTTCCAAGATATTTTCCTATAAAGGTGGTTGGCACTACCGTAATATCAAATGTTTACCGTTTGACACGAAGAAACCTGCTGGTCAAGACCCTACTCCCAGTTTTTCTACATAGATTCAGAGGTTGGACAACCAGCACTCCAGTACTCCATTATTGAATTTTTCTGATAAACACAGAAGAGAAATCAACCTATGTTTCACAAGCACAGACAGGTGATAGGCTTCTTCAGGCTGCAAATGAAAGTTACGGTATATAAGTAGAACAAGCAAAATTGTGCCACCAAACTATTATGCATGCTAAGTGTGAGGGCATGCTCATGTGGCAGGTAATAAAAAGGAACAGGAAATATAATATAATATAATATAATATAATATAATATAATATAATATAATATAATATAATATAATATAATATAATATAATATAATATAATATAACATAATATAATATAATATAATATAAAAATCCCAGATTTTTAAAGCACAATTTTTCACCCATAAGGGTATCCAGGCGCTCGGGCCGTAGTGGAGATTAAGTGAGCTATAGCACAGAGTCACATGGCGCTGGGCTGATCTGCCGCAGGCGCCGAGGATCGAACTGTGACCCCCTCGCTCCGGAGTCAGCCGCTCTGGCCGCTGTGCCACACACCTCTTCCATTGGGAAGTACTGACACAAAGGAATGATATTGAGTATGCCATTATTACATAGGGTAGGGCCTATTTGCTGGAGGATCAGCATTGGTTTAACCATGAATATTTGATTTAGTGGGAAGTGCTTCAGGGAATGGACACCTGGGCAATGTTTTTTGTGGCGAAGGGGCACATTTGAATGTTTTTTCCAATTTTCTAAATATTCATCTGCAATACAAAGGTGGATGTTAGGCATGGGGGTAGGTATGGTTGTATAGTAAGTAAGTATGGTAGATGAAGTATGGTGATTTATGTATGGGAGGTAGGTATGGCTGGGTAGATGTAGGAAGTTTGGTATGGTAGCTAAGTATGATAGGTGTGTAAGGCATGTATGGTAGGCATATGTGACAAGTAAGCCCTTTAAAGTAGGCCAGTTCATTGTGGTTGGTAGGTATGGTGGGTCTGAAGGCCTGATAGGTTCGGTTTGGAGGGTAGGCGTTAAAACACAACTACGGTACATACAGTAGGTATTGTGGGTTTTGTTTGGTAGTGAAATATAAAAATGTTAGTATGATAAGTAGATACAATAGGGATCATCGGTAGATAGGTATGATAATTACAGTAGGTAGGTGTGCTAGGTTAGGCATTTTATGGTAGGTGAGATAATATGGTTGGTATGTTCGATAAGTACAGTATACAAGGTAGCATACGTATGGTATGTTAGGCATGATAGATACCCTTGGTCCGTTAATATAGGTATTATGTAAGAATAATGTAATGTGGCTAGAAAGTAATGGGCAAGTAATGCATGTTATTAATATATAATTATTCTGTAAATCTGTTCTAAAAAAATCACTAGACAAAAACTAAATCATGTGCCTTCACAGCGCTCCATTGCTGGCATTATGACAATAATGATAAAAATTAAAATAGAGCAGATTTGATTAAAGAACCATCATGTAACAGAAACCACCTCTCTTGTTTTGCATTCTATTTTCGCAGTGCAGTACTTTAATCAAAACTACAATATTGCTGCATTTTTTAAGAAAGGTTATGTGTTTGTACATCTTTAGTTTGTTAGCAAAAGAAGTAGTAAATTCATCAACATGGTATGATGACAACAGAGTAAAACGAAGGACCATGCAACGGTGATCGATGAATATCAGTGTCTTTATAGTAGGCTAAAGCATACAAACAACAGAATTTCCTCAAACAAATATAAAGCAGCAATTAAAGAGACTGTGAAGTAAATACACCAAAGAACACACAATGGTTCTCATTTGCAAGCCAGACGTCATGTTGCACCTGTGATCCAAAACCTAAATAGAACACAAATGGGACACGGTTACAAGCCACAAAATGCAGCATCCTAGAATAGTCTTGATGGCTATCCCATGCAAGAAATGACAAACCATGACAAACATAAAACACAATGACTGAAAGAGGCTATACCCATCTGATTCGTTCTGTACTACTCTAATTTGTGTTTTTTTGAAAATTTGAGGTGAGTTCTACCTGATAGCTAATGCCATCAGTAACCAGATCTAAAAAGTAGTTTTCCAAGGGAATTTCCAGGTTTCTTCACGGATAGACAGGGACCTAGATCTTTTTTTTCAAAGTTTTATATAGCGCGAACTTGACCCGAAGGTATCAGAGCGCTTTACATGAGCACCAGTTTGCGTTACCTAAGGGCACATTGGGGCATATTACCAACAAGTAGCGATATTTATCGCTAAATAGGCTTAGCGACTATTTTTTTATCGCTGAGCATCGCCGGAATTTATCGCTGAGATAACGTGCTATTAGCAACGTTTATCTCCAAAGCGATCCATTTTCCGGCGATAGCGGCAAAATGCGTGAATATCGCTGAGAATACAGCGATATTCACGCATTAGCGTTGAAATGCTCTTAGCCATGTTATCCACCTCCCATTGGATAACATGGCTAAGAACTGGTCTGGGCAGGTGTTAGTATTTGGAGATATTTGCGCTTAGCGCAAATATTTCCATCGCTACGCCTGCCTTGCTAATAGGCGATAGCGATGTTAGCGCCTGTTTTCAGTCGCTAACAGTTTGGGTACGCCCCCTTTGCATGTCATTAGCGATAAATATCGCTAACATGCAAAGCGGGCCCCAAACCGCTCGCTATCACCTAAAAGCTGTCGCTAACTGCTGTTAGCGACAGCTTGCTAATAGGGCAATAGACTTATCGCCGCTTAGTGGCCGACAATGGCCGCTAAAGCGGCAAAAATTCCCTATCGCCACCCCTGATAATACGCCCCACTGGTTTTTGTTAGGCACGGGGAAATTCAGTGGTTTTTCCCTTTCCTGAGCGTCGAATCTGATTGCAAGGAATTATTTTGGTTTATGTTCTCTTTGAGTCAACCTCAACTACAAAATAAGCGGTCTTAGTGGCTGTAGAGAACAAAAATAAAAACAGCAAATCCTGCAAGCCTCACTCATCCCAAAAATGTTGCGTATAAGCTAAAAAAAACACACTGTAGACAACCAGAGAGCCAGAGCACATTTGGGTATTGTTAACGTTATTAAAAACGATGCGTTACCATACAAATTGATATTGCAGATAAAACTGGGACCAAAGGCATAGCCAGCATTCTTCCACACCCTGCAGCCTTTGAAGCACAGATGTGATAACAACAGCAGAATAGTTTTCATCCCACCAGATGCTGACAACGAAGCCCAGTTACTTCTTCACGGAAAGAAGGAGGGACGGGGCAGCCGGAAAACAATGGAAAAAGTGGAGCTGTTCTCGGCTTCATCAGCACTGACACCCCCTTTGATGTAACCGCCATGCAGAAAAGAAGAAAAAAAAAATAGGAATAAATGTCAAATCTCTTTCAATAAATCTGTACAAGTGCTGGAATAGAAAGCAGAGCTGAGGGTTCTCGTGACATTCGCTTCACATGCTTGGATCCTTCTCAAGCGTTTGTTTCTGTGCCTGCGGCCCTGTTGCACCATGTGTGTGAATCTGCCATCCCCCGGTAAATGAGTTAAGTCGAAACAAATGTAAGGGGCGGCATTAACATCGCTTCCTATTAAGGGTTTTTGACCGCAAATTACGTTCCCGTTCCTGGCTCTGCATCACCAGCATGGTTGCTTCTTTTTTCCATATATTGTGTCTTCTGTTTTCTGGTGAGGGTGATAAGACAACAATACGGGGAAATCAATTCTAATAAATCTGTTAATTTTCTTATTATACTAGGAACCTCGCTTTCACTCACGAGTTTTTATTTTTGTTTTTTTTTGTACTTGTATAGCGCACAGCTACCCGCAGTGGGTTTCCTGGCGCTTGTACGAATACCGCAAGGGAACCCTTCCTGGCTTTCCCTGTGAAGTGTCCACTCCTGGGCACCCCCATGGTGCAGACCAGGCATCCCTCGCGTTGTGGGGGCCGTTGTGGAGACTAAGCAAGCTATTGCCCAGAGTTGCAGCGTGGGACCCATGATCAGAATAGGCACTGAGGCGAGAATATCCGGTCAGGGGAATTAATGAGCCCGAGACCCGCCAGGGCAGGAATCGAACCCTGGTCCCTGCCCAGAGCTCTGCATCGAGGTCTGCCTGCTCTAACCACTCTTAGACTCATCTCAAACCTGATTTTACTACTATGATACCCAAAATAACCCTTTCTAGACTCTTCCCTCCTCTACCCTTCCTTGGATCACCCCAAACCTCATTTTACTACTGTGATCGCCCAAACAACCCTTTCTAAATTCTTCCTGTATGTATGTATCCCTCCTTTGACTCATCCCAAACCTCATGTTATTACTACGACCTCCTTAATCCATTTGTGGAGACTGTTCCTTCCTCGATCTCTCTTTTGCTCATCCATACCCTCATCTTACTACCACAATCTCCCAAAAAACAGTTTCTAGATTCTTCCCTCTTCTATTGCCCCATTATCCCTTTCAATCCAACTAACCGAGTCACATGTCTACCGCTCAAATTTAACTCAAATTTTACCCATACTAATCCACCCCTGATCCTTTTTTGGGTTCCAGAGTAGCATGCTACTCACCGGAAAGCACTGAGACGCTTCGTCAGGGGTAGTAAGCACTTCATAAATACAATTATGTTACAATATATGAAAATTAAAAACAGTGCGGACCAGTGTTGTGTCCTTAACCTTGATGAAGAAACCCAACTGATGCGCTTATTTGTTTTCCTGTCTAGTACACAGTTTGGCTAACTCCTGGAGAGCTTTCCACCACCATGGGTAATATGCCTGGTCTAGTTATCAGGTGTCTTTGACCCCTTCACTTCCTGTTTTGTCCTGTCCTGAAAAAAGTGCTGTCATGAGTGGAGCTGGTGTGCTGACCTCCATAGCCCTTGAGGTCTTGTGGAACACTACCAGCTACAATGCAAACATCACATGTCATATATAAACATGTATTGCTGGAAGATCAAGCAAACACAATGCATTGGGATGGTGGCTATTCTAGCAGTGAATAACCTTTACAACGCAACTTTTACCACGCAGTGTCTTTACAACGCAAACCATTACAACGCATTGCGCTGGGGGGTGCTCTAGGATAGGGAATACGTTTAATTTACTATCCAACACCTTCCCTAGTGTCCACAGGGACTGGTGTTGGAATAGTAAATTAAACTTTTCACTATCCAGCACCCCAAAGCGCTAAGCGTTGTAATGGTTTGCGATGTAAAAACCGCGTTGTAAAGGCATGCGTAATAAAAGCATGCGTTGTAATGTCATACATCCTATTCTAGCATATGGCAGTCCACAAAGTCAGGAGAGGCACGCCGGTTGTGGGTGCCGCTCTTGTGACGGTCTCTGTACTATAAATGGTGAAGATGCTATGCTAAAGGTATCTGTGTGTCACACATTATTCTACTGCTGTGGCATCAAAACACTTTTGATAGTTTGCAGTAATCTTCCAAACCATTTGGAAGTTTCCATCACAGACTGAAGTTGTATTCTACACGTGAGGGTGTGCTTCTAATAGGTTGAATGAGTGTGTTTTTGTGGATATCTGCTGCTTTCTTCGGTCACCAGGTGACAACGTTTGCATTTTCAAGACAGGTTTGATAGCACACTTGTCTGAATGTCCTATTGTTTACAATATATATATAGAGAGTGGGCTTTAAAAGAGTTTCAACCACATAGTGGATCAGCCCAGAGGAGCATTTTAAACCCACCATCTTTCTATTAGCTCATTGGTGTACCTTTCGGCCTCCTTGAATGTTTGCTGATGACATCCGGATCCTATTAAAATTCGATTCTCACCCAAGTGCCTCTGTCCCATAATTCCAATGGTGAAATCTGGGACCTGAAAGAGCAGTTGATGTCTACAACTAATGACAGCCAAGATTGAGGCCAAGTAGTGGTTGCAAAAGCTTGCACAGAAGCCAACCTTTTTTTGTCCTAAAAGTTAAGTGCATGCACTACACCGGTTTTTGAAGCATATACTTAGGTGTCAAAATTAATGAAGACATGTTGTTAACAGCAAGGTTATTTAGGCTTTTTTGAGTACCAGCTCGTCTGGAATGAACTGTAAATGTACTCAATGGAAACATCAAAAGGTAGTGGGTGTCCTGCTTGTAACAAGTTCATCCCACTGATATTTACTCAAGTCACATTCTATTCCATAGCTGTAAGTGCAGAAGATTTGCTCAGGCATGGGTCTCATTCTGGCTGTTCCATTTGAATCAATCTGAGCCTCACTGATGATGGCCAACAAGTCTGAAGCTAGTCTGAGTTTGATTGTGGCCATATGGGAAATGGCACGGAAGTGCAGACTAGTCTGCTTCCTTTCAGATATTTTCACTTCATTTTCTGCATTTTCCAGCACAAAAACAACAATTTCATAACATGCAACAATTGCACTGGTGCATTATTTCACTCCTGACATACAGGGGCAAACAGCCTGAACTATTTTTCAACAAAGTTCGACTGCATGTTCATTTTCGATATAATTATTCTACCTATATAATCTTAGTATACATTTCACTGATTTAATACAGCTCATGGAGGTCCTTCATCGAGTGAGTGCAGTCAATTTCTTGATAACTCTAGCCACAGTTTCAAGTTCTCTGGAAGTTTACCATCTTTTTTTGTAAGTTTTAGTCTTATTTCTTCAGCTAGGAACCATTCTCCTGTATCTCTACTCCACCCTTCAACACTTAGCGGCAGGGCCGGCTTTAGGGCGGTGCGACTGGTGCGGCCGCACTGGGTGCTGACCGGCGGAGGGGGCGCTGACCTCAGCTAGGGGCACTGTGTTGAGCAGTAACTTATGATTGGAGAGATGAAGGGCACTTTTGCCTGGTGGTAGTAACAGAAGCTGAGGATACGGTCATAGGATGTGGGGACACCAAGCATTATTTTCGCACTGGGCTCTACCAGTGCTAAAGCTGGCCCTGCTTAGCACTTTAGTGCCTAGCCAGTGTATTGGCAGTCGCCCTTTAACAACTAGAAGTTTAAAATGAACAAACTTTCTTCTAATCTTTTGAGCCACTAGTTCCATTACCTAGTCGGCACGTTTGTGGCAGCAACCCACTTCCTCTCCTTTACCTTATTTGTATCTACCTCTTATTTGTCTCCAATATCAATTCGCTGCCCCTTGCTATTTGCATTTAGGGCATTCCACACTGTTAGCTGCAGCACATTTGTGTAACATAGCTGGCGTTGTACACATTTTATGTAGGAAGTGATATTGTATAAGCATAAATCTGGCGTTGCTCAATGGTGTGCTGTACGTGTATGGGCCTCTTCTCACATTTTGTTTGTAAACTGATTTATAAGCCTGCTTCCCACTCTGCTACACCTTTGTCTGTGGTTAAGTGGTGTCAGCAGATATGAATGTGGATATTCTAGGAATAATCCCTCTCCCACTATCGGTTTTTACTAGCAATTCCAGTGTGTTCACAATTCGCAGACCCACTATAATGCTCCCCATATTTTCCTCACTATTCTACAAATTGCCCAGTAATGCAAGAATTGTCCCGGCACCAATTGAAAAACGTCCTCTGCATGATATAATCAGTTGCGCCCGGTGCAGGTAAGCACGGTGGGGTGGGAGGGGGGGTTTGGGGGGGGGAGTCGCCAGATGACTGAATAGGATTTATTTATTTATGTGCCCCGCCCCTCCCTGCTCACAGTGCTTGCCTGCACTGGCTGCCACTGGATCTATTACTGTTAGACAGGTTTAGATTGAGATTGCAATTGGGCACCAGCAGTCCCAAAAAAGTGGCCCACATTCGCGGATCGTGCCCGTTCATGAAACATCATTTGGTTAGTTAGTCTCATTGAACTTTGTTATTTGTTATTTTTCTTATAAAGCTCTAACAATCATCCTGGATAGGATATCACGGCGCTACAGCGACTATTGTGAGTGGTGGTATAACTTAAGTCCTACCATTTTCATCTAATTTGGGGAAAAGGAGAGTTTTCAATTGTTTCTTAAATGATATATGGCAGTCCATAAGTCTGAGGGCCACGGTCAGTTCATTCCATTTGGTTGCGGCTATGTGGGAGAAAGCTCGCTCTCCCATCCTGGCTCTCTTCACTCGAGTTGTTATTGCTCCTGCTGTGACTTGAGAGCGGAGATTTCTAGATGGTACATAAAACTGAATCCTATTTCTTAGGATGAGTGAACCTGTGTTGTACAGTGCTTTGTGTGTTATACACAGCATTTGTAGAGAAATGTTTGATAACCTAAGCATTTTAAAGCCTATTCAACCAGTAAGATTGATGAAAACGAGAAGCACTGCATTTTGGCCAGGTGCGCGAGGTGAATTAAAATGTCTGAAGGGCCACAATACCTGATCTGGCTAGCGTTGCTATTTTGTCGTTCGTTTTTTTACCAGCATGACCTGAATTTTAACACCCTGGATGGTGTGAAAAAGAAGAAAATCACAGAACGTCTGTATTTACAACTCTGATCAATGTGTATTTTAAACAGTGAAAGCACTTACAAATCTGTTCTAAAGCTACTTTACTCATCCATGACTAATAGCTAAGCTATACAATGACTGAAAAGACATGTTAAAAAATAATATGGATATTTTTACATAAAGAGTGCTCTCTAATTATCATGCTCTGTCTTTTGCAGAATCTGATAACATGAATAAATTGATGTTTTTTTCCCAAATTGCTTTTTTATAGTTTATCGAAGGGTGAACTCGGCGCTAGGGCATTGGAGTGATTTACATGAGCACCTGTTACACTACACAAGATCACATTTATTTTTACTTCAGGCATTGGGAGATTAAGTGATTTTCCCAGGGTCACAGGATGTTGAACAAACGCTGGGACTGGAACCTGGTTTCCCAATTCAAAAGATAACAGGTTTAGCTGTAACCCCACCTCCTCTCTATTAAAACGCTTAATAAAGGTTGCCTCACAGCGAGACCTATGCAACTACAAACACCCCCCCCCCCCAGGAAGGCTTCTCATACATCACTCCCTCCCTATCCTTCCCTCTAAAGCCTCAGGGCGATGACCTTGAAAAGAACGGGTCAAGAAAAAGGACCCAGCTACTGCGGCTCCCTCTGGGGGGCTGAGATGTAGATGACCCGTAGCCAGAAAATTACCACCCTCCCCACCCACCATTGCCTGAATGTGATGACCTGGCAGTGGAGGGCTCAAGGGCAAGACACTGCTTCCCGGCCAAGTTGGCCCCATGGATGGCCGAGGTAAAAATGACCCAACAGATTGAGCAACTCCTGGACCCGAGTAAGGCCAGTTGTCACACTTACCTCACTCACCCACCCACCATTGCCTGAAGTGCGATGGCCTGGCAGGGCAGGAATGAAGCAGATGGCCTAAAAAAATGGCCCGCATGTCACCCTTAGGCACTGGCCATCGTCCAATGCATGACGTCCCGCTTTCCCAATCCGACCCTGTTGTTAGAATGTCCATATCACATAGTTCACTCACCACCTTACAAGTCACACATTTCCATTTACTCATGTTCATTTCACTATTTTCACAAATTCCACGATCTGCCATATTGGAATCTGTTCTGCGTGAGGAAGTAATTTACCACAACTTGCTAGAAAGCCTTTCCAGGATCGCAATGCCATACATACTATGCGTAGGGTGTCTTTATAACACTGACTCAGATCACGTAGACTCGCTCTCAGCTCCTCACTCAACAAACTTTACCGCAGCAATTCTTTATCAAAGCAATAGTCTGCGTCATACAACCTGGCTAGTTACTGCAGTTGTGCTGCTTGATAATACGCCTCTAAATCCGGCACACTTCATTCAGCTTCCTCATAGGTGCTCTGCAAGTTGACCATTCTCACTCTGCTCCTTTTCCTGCCCCATGCTATGTTCACAATAGCTGATTTTAATTTTTCGAGCACACACCTTAGAATTAGCCACCTCATACATTGAAACCATTGTCAACATCCCAGCAGGACCAACATTGTAATTATCACTATCCTGACTGCAACCAACAGAGGCAATGTCTGAAATTCCCTGGACTTAGTTACGTTTGCCAGAGGCTTTTCTGAATTTATTTAAAGCCATCTAGTTTCTCCATATGTCACCATCATTCCTAGATATCAAAAGGGGTCAAGTTCTCATGGCATTTTAAGTTCTGGTATGCTGTCTCTTTCAGTGTGTTGCAATGATTCTTCAAGAGGAAACATGACTGATTTTTGTTTACTCATACACAATCCAGTCTGCTCACCAAATCTCTTTGATTCTTGATTCATGCATTGATCGCCTCATCGATTCTATTCGATATATCAACGTCATCAGTATATAATGAGATGGCATGTGTGGAAGCGTATCTCTTCATAAAGCACAGTAGAAGGCACAGTAGGGAGGTAAACACTCCAGAATACAGTCACAAACTTTGTACAATATGACCAACAAATTCTGTAAGGATAGAAAAGGAAAGAAACAACGTACCTGGAAACAAAAACACATGAAAAGATTTTAAGGAACACAATCTTGCAAGTGGCTTAGAAAACGCCTTAAACGCCATGGCCTAGAACACCCTTCTATTGCGATGGCTCCCGCAGTCTGATCTCAAGGCAGTCCCACCAGTTGTGATCAGACCTATGTTGACACTTCGTCACTCTACCCAAATTCCAGATCCTATGGACACTGGTCTAGATTGCTTTCTTGAAAACCTTAATCACCATAAAGGGCTGACTGAATTTGGAACCGCCCCACCTTTCCTGGGATATCTAATCTTAACCCTGTCAACAACGTTGACCAATGTGTTCTTCACATCCCTTCTTTTATCATGCCACATTTTCCTTTTACTCATCACCTCTCTCTCTCTTCCTCTCCTGCCCTCTGTGCTGTGTACCTCTTTATCCATCAACACCTTCTTGAAAATTACCCATGACGGGGCACCTTCCATGTTGGTGACCCTTCCTTTAAACAAATGAAATGGGGCCTCACCAGTAGAGGAATGAGATGTGAAGCTATATTCTCAAACCTTTTTCCTGACGGCTAACTCCCAACTTTCACCACAGGCAATGACTTGTTGCATGGTCTCCTTGACATTCTTGATAAACCTTTCCACTACGTCACAAAATAACGTTCCCTTTGGACAGATTCGAAGCAGACAGAAAAACTTGCATCCATAACATACACTAGTCAGTACATACTGTCAATTTCGAGCAGCAATCAAGATGATGTAAAAATAGTCAGAAAATATACAAAAGTACACAATTTATTATACCATTAAAAAGTTCACAATAAAAGGGATAAACAATATATCCTAATATAATACATGCAGGTAATAATCACAAAATGGGAACAAAACAACACATTGGTTAAAAAATATGACGGGATACTATGGGCCGACTTATGTAAATCGTACTCCAATTTGGTATAGATATCTTTGATTTGGAGACGTTGTATAGTCCAATGATTTGAGTGTATCCCAATACACAAGGGCATCGACGCGTTTCGGTTTTGGCAACTTGGTTTACAAGCCAACACCTTCATCAGGATAAAAATTGTAACATTCCCACAATATAAGGAAAATCTGCAAGAATAAAAAAATGTACAGTATCAAACATATTGTCAATAATATATTGTTACTAACTACTTATTACAACATCAACAATTTGCTACTCATTTGGAAACACACAATTATACTTGCAACATACTCATCTACACATTAATCTAAAGTTTTAGACATTGTTGTTCAACGGGAAGAACATACAAATTCATACACATTGGCTTAAACTGCAAGATGATATAATGATACTATCCAGTTTTAAGCTTGACATTGTGAGCAAACTTATAGTTAAGCTCATACACATTTGTAAATAGAAATGCAATTTGTCAGTTAAATCGTCTTAAAAAATCAGATCGGCTTAAAGGTACAATTACTCTCTTGAGTTCTCTTTTGAAGACCACAAGAATGTGTTTGATATTTTACCTCGTTATTATGGTATCAGGCCTATTTAGGTCCTTTCCACATTTGATCTCGAATTAGGTGAAAAAATGACACACCTCCACCTGCTGCCGCCTATAAAGTTCATACAATATATTAGTTAACTAAAAGTGATGGTAGACGCTACAGTCACGAGTATTATCACACTTTAGACAGACGCTCACCCGTTGGGACTTTGGTATAATTTTCGTCTCTCAGGGCTTTGCCGAGGATATAATTGTAGATACTTTTTCGGAGCTCTGAAAGTAAATAATGAAATCAAATACTCGAGTTCGATGTTGGAAATAAATCGAACAGCGTCTGACTAGTATCTAAGATAGTTTGTTATAAACATAACATTGGTACTAGCCGGGTAGTCGGAGGGCCTATTAAAATTTATTTTATAGATCAGGTCCAAGGAAGAAAAATGCTTTGCCCCCTCAAGTGAACAACAACTCGGCTATATTGGGTAAAGGTTAGTGGTCAACAATAATTGTTTTGTTAAGCTCTCTCAGGTCTACATAGAGCCAGACTTCTCCATTGTACATGCGGATCTTCACAACCGGGGAGACCCACTCTGTTGATTCCACTTCTTGGATGATTCCCTTGGCCAAGAGCGTTTTCAATTCAGCTTTCATGCTCTCCCTTACCAACAGGGGCAAATTCCTGACTATCACAACTTTTGGAACAACATTAAATGTAATTGTTATGTGATATACATAGTTTTTAAGACACCCCTGGTCACTAGCGAAGACTGCAGGGAAATCTCTGATCCAGTCTAGACTATATTATCAACCACCCTAACAGGTGGCAGTTCTTTTAGACAGACCGAGGGGCTCTCAATAGGGTCAAGAATCACACGAAGATCTTGTTAATAGAGCCAACGTTTGAGCGAGTCAGCCTCCATCGAGACATAGATCTCCCTGAGGATGACTCTTCCTTTGAAATCAATCGTGCCCCAGAAGTATCCAAGCAACTCTATGGTCACCCCACCATACCCTTTCGGTCTAATGTCCGGCTTCAAGAGAGTGACTTTACCCAACAAATTACACTCATTGAATGCCTTGGGAAGAAGTGCAATCTTGGCCCCAGAGTTAAAAAGCATGCTGACTGGGGCATCATTAACTAATACAAGCTCCTGAGGGCCATCAATAGCATTCCCTGCAATTTGGAGGATATCAGTTTCTTCCACATCCTGCTGAAATGGATCAACTTCTCTGACCTTTGTGTGTTCCTTACCTGACCAACAGCACTAGGAGACATGACCCTCTCTCCCACATGTACTTTTATGATTACTATAGGCCAGATGGTGTCTTTTGTGTATTTTCAGTACAGCAGGCCTGAAGTGGTTATGGTGACAAGCCAAAAAGAAGGATGTAGGTTTGACTGATTCTTCGGAAACATTGTCTGATACCATATGTTGGATCTGAGTTTTATGAGCAATTATGGCAAAGGCAGTAGGTCTATCTTACTTATTCTGAAAAACATATGCTCAATCTAATAGGCCTTTAAGGGTGGATTATTATTGCAATGTGCTAAAGCCTGCAGACAGTATCTTGTTGCAGGGAATCTCACAGATTACTGTAGCATGCAAGGACTTTGACATTAGCTATCCTCTCTGACAAATCCTCAGGGTAGAAGATTTTCACTGTGATACCCCACTTAGGACCTCTTAAGAGGCATTGTATATTGCTTTACCAACTATCATTTTGAAAACATTTTTAATTTTAGGCCTGTGTGACTGATCTTTGGAGTGAGCTTCTTATGAACAGTTATTAAAAAAAGGAGTAGGTCTCACAAATTCACTATGAAAAACATAAGTTAGTCAATAGGCTTTTAAGGTTAGATGGTTATTACCCAGAGTTAAAGCCTTTAAGAGGTATTTTGTTTAATTTAATCTCACTGATTACTGTAGGAGCCAACGGTGTTGGTTTTGGTGTTGGTCACGCTGTTTGACACAATCTGGGGGTAGAAGATGTGTACTGTGAGAATTATTGCTTGACATATATATATATATATATATATATACATATATATATATATATATATATATATATATATATATATATATATATATATATATATATATATATATATATATATATATATTCCACATGAAATCCTCTCGCCTTACAATCCAGAGGAAACAGCCACACCAACGTGGAAATGGTTTACAGGTGTTTGTTTATTCAAGCAAACGAAACTGACATGTTTCGATCTTACGATATTTGTCACATAACCCGGCTCCCACCATGTTACTCAAATTTATAGAACGTGAAAACAACGTGAAAAAAAGTGTGTTATGGTAAATATAAACTAAATACTTCACATATTGTGATTTCTCATTCTCTGTCAACAACAACTTTATAAATGCATAACAAAGGTTGTAATAAGTCTTATTTTCAAATCTTTTCTTAATTCATTATTGCAGGGTCTAGTGCCCTATTTAACTATGTAAATATTCAATGCTGTGTACCCAAACTACATTACTCTTTCACCTCAGTGAATCTAAAAAAAGGTGTTGCCACATGGGGGTCGTGTTCTATTATCTCTTCAATGCTACCAGCAGATGTGCAAGGAAGCTTCCAAATTATCTGCAGAGGAAAAGGAGAACGGTTATTAGTACAACATTCTATACAATTATAACCTAAAAATATTGATCATCGTTATGTTTCAAATTTCAATCACTGGTGGAGAGAATGACATCACTAAATCATATGGTGTGTCTATATACACAAAACAAAATATATTTGAGACGTTTCCAATTATTTACAAACCTAAAATTAAATAAATTGGAGTTGTACATAGGAGCTTAAGGTTTATAAGTGTGTGTGAAACTCTTCATCCGGATTCATACTATATGGTGTGAGACTGTCTGCTTCAAGATAAACCTTGATTACATTCTGCGTAGTGCAGGGTGTTTGGCTACCTTGTCAATGCCAAAGAATCTACCTTTACTCCAGTCTCCATCATGGTGTTCTCTAAAGGTTTGTGCTGTGCTGTAGCTCAGGTCTGCATTGGTGATGGCACACCAGTGTTTGAGCATACATTTTTGTGTAGGAAAAGTGGTGGACCCTATATACTATTTGCCACAGGGACAGACTATTGCATACACCACATAGTCAGTTTTGCAGGGGATTGGTTTTGTGGTGCAGTGTCTCTTCCTGATCCTATCTAGAGTGATCTCGTCAACATTGGTGCTGTATTTTCAGGCTTTGCAATGTCCACATTTTCTGAATTCTCTACGCTGCTGGAGCCATGTTCGTTTTTTACTCGCTAAATGGCTATGTCTCTTAAAGAAAGGTTTCTCTTAAAGGTAATGTTAGGTGTATTAGCCATTTTAGTTCTTAGAATTGTGTCTTGTGAGATGATTGCCCACCTGCTCTTTAAGATCTTACGTAAGTTGTTTGCTTGGCTTGTAAATTTAGTGATGAAGCGAATAGGTTCTTTGTCAGGATCCCTTGTGGTATGTGGTTTCCCTTGCAGTAATTCTTCTCTCAATTTCTCATCAGCCCTAGCACTTGCTTTCATAAGGCTCTTCCTGTGATTTTTTCTGGCACTGAAACCATCTAGCATATCTTGTCTAGTTCTCCTATAGCTCTTATTGGTGCTGCTGTTTCTTTTGGCTCTGAGGAGCTCACTATAGGTGATGCTCCAGCGGAAGCTAGGTGAATGACAGCTGTCAGCATGGAGGATCGAGTTTCCAGCAGTGCTCTTCCTATAGAGCTCTGTCTAAATAGTGCCATTTCTCAGTGAGAAAATCCACTATCTCCTGACTATAGTTCATCGTGAATCTCAGATTCATGTTGTTACTATTGATGACGGATAAAAAAGTCTATAGGTCTTTCTTGTTTCCATCAATGTACCTGAGCCATACACTTATCTGATCAATGAATCTGTTTTGATCTTGGCTCTAGAGGACCTGCTCCTCCCACCAGCCTACCAATGAATAGGCCTAGCTGGGGTCGAAGCAGTTCCCCATTGCTGTCCCTTGTGTTTGCTTGAGCAAAGTATTCTCAAAAAGAAAAATATTCTCCTATATACAGGTCTCAATCATTTTCATGATCATCTGTGTATGTTGTAAAAACATTGCTCCTCTCATTCTTAAAAAATACTTGCAAGCATTCATTCCATCTTGGTGTCTAATGCTAGTGTACAGACTTTCCACGTCTAAGCACACTAGCCAACATTCTCGGTCCCAACACAGGTTGTTAATGTTTTGGATAAAATATTGTGTATCCCTAATGTAGAGAGGTGTGGCTCACTGGTTAGAGGCGGCAGACCCGGAGGCTGAGAACGGCCCGGGACCAGGGTTCGATTCCCGACGCGGCAGGGTCGTGGACCAGGGTCAGCGGACTGATAATTCTCGCCTCGGTGCCCACTTTGGGCAGTGATCACACTCGGTAACTCTGGGCATTAAGCTTGCCTCATCTCTACAACGGCCCCCCACAGACGCCGGGGATGCCTGGCTTCACCTTGGAGATACCCAGCAAGGGACTATCTCACAGGGAAAGCCAGGACGGGTTCCCCAGCGGTCCATCGCGCCAGGATACTCCGGTAGTAATTGAGCGCGCTACAAAACACCTTACATTTACATTTACATTTAATGTAGGAATCCAAATTCCAGATAATGGTCTACATAGTTTGAGGTATTCTCAAAGATGCAATTTTTTGAGGAGACGATGGGTGGACCAGGTGGATTCAGCGCATCCTTTTGCACCTTGGTAACAAGTAGAGCATGGGAATAGTGGGTGTTTCGTTTTTCAAAAACTGTAATTCGTCCCAACTGAGCAGTTGGTGTTCATGCCACTCTAGTAATCTTTCTGTGTAGTGTGTTGTCATGTTCTGTAAATGTTCCCTTTCAGTTCTACTAGTGCTGGTACTGTTCCTCACTTGTCTGAGTCCCTCATTTACATAGTTCTCTCTGCTCATTACAACTATGTTTTCCCCCTATCAGAGGGTTTAATGACTATTGTTTGGTCTTTCTGTAGCCCAGTCAGTATGTCCCATTGTCTCTTGTTGAGATTACTTTGTTTTAAGTGTTCACTGCTCAATCTCAGTATGTCCTCTGCAACTGTGTCTGAGAATACATCAATGTAATCTCTTGGTAGTTGGGGAATAGACCTTAATGTAATTCTAAAGTTAGTTGTCTCACTCAATCCTGTGTCGATACCAAGGGTGGTTTGAATGTATTCAATGTTGATAGTATCTAGTGGGTCATTAGAGATGCTTGATAAGGTTTCATCATTAATTTCTAAAATGTGTAGTGCCTGCAATGTTTCTAGATCTTTTTTTGTCAAGTCAGTCTGCAGAGAGATATTAGTTATTGTCCCCTCAACAGTTGCCTTATTTGGACCTAATGCATGCACTTTAAACAATTTCAACTTTCTGACAAATTTAAACAGATCCATCCTCAATTGTGAATAATTTACTTTTGATGTTGGGCAAAAAGAAAGTCCAAGTTTCAAAGTCTCAATGTCCTCATTCATTAGTTGTCTATTTGAGAGATTTATTACTGTTTTTTCCTTTGATTGTACAGCCAGTATTTGTTCTTCACTTGCTGACCCCGTGTTCCCATGCCTTTGTTTGTTTGTCTTTCTTTTTTGCCTTCTTCTCTGGCTTTTGCTCTAGTGCCCCTACCTCTTTCTCATAGCTTTGCCTGAAATGAGTGTTCGTTTTCTGTCTGTAGCATACAGAGTTCCTAGGAAAAAGAAATCTTTGGTGCTATTCTGTTGCTCAGGTCTTTTGATGATCCGAGGTCGGAGCTTTGGTCAGTGCCTGATTCAGATGCTCTTTGCTCCATTGCTCCCATTGTTCTATCCTTTGTGATTTGTTGTGGGGCTTTGTCAAACTTCTTCGCAAATGTTAGGATCCTTCCTGTTGTATAATCACGTTCGTCTTGGAGGAATTTGCGCTGTTTGTGTTCTACCACATATTTTTCGTGGGCCTTGAGAATTCCTCCATTGGTTTCAGTATCTTCTTAACAGCTTCTTGGTCCGTTTCTTTTTCAAAGTCATCCATTAGGGTTTTGATTTGGGTGGCCAGTTCAGTATGTTCAATCCATGCATTTTTTATCAAAATTCTCAGCATGGCGGTCAGGCATGCATTAGTATTTTCAGTCCTATCCTTTAGTAGCTCAGGCCTGGGTTTCGCTAATGTGGGGATTATGAATATCCTCAGGCCTCTCGGTATTCTGTTGACATCAGGTAATTTTGTAGCGATGTTGCTTCCCACCATCGACGTATTTCTTTATTCCTTAGTTTTTCAAGCGTTATGGCTCTTTGTTTTAAGTTGCCGCTTGTGCCATCAGCAATAGTTGTATTTGCAGTGCTGTCTTCACTCACAGCTGACTTTGATTTAAATATGCGAAGAGCTGATGCTTCGCACTCCTTCAATACTTTGTTTGCCATTATTGTTGCTGTATACAGCGTTGTGTGGGCAAAATACCTAACTTGCCTTAGTCACAGCGGGTTAGATCCCCTTGACAAGTTGTCGGATTCCGTGTACGAGACAGTGCACACACAGAAGAAAATATAAATCTTCTGCATACATATACTATCACAGAGAGTTTTGGGTCAGTTCTTTTCTGCCACTGATCTGTTTAAGTGCCATTCACATTCTACTTTTCTTGTTCCACCTATGACAGCATACAGCATGGAGTAGTGAGTCAGCCCACATCAGCCATTTTTATTTATTTATTTTATTTTACAGATTTGTAGAGCGCATGGCTGCCCGTAAGCGTCCCAGCGCTGGTGACTAGAAACCAGGTGCGGGGGAAGCATTACGGGAACAGCCAAGTCTTAAGTGCCCTGCGGAATGCGAGTAGGTTGGGTTGGGCTCTGATGTGTGGGGGCAATCCGTTCCATAGTTTGGAAGCATTGTATGCAAAGAGTCGACCTCCAGAGCGGGCTTTCTTGATTCTGGGTACGGATGCCAAGTTACAGTGGGTAGAGCGTAACGTTCTCTTAGTAGTGTAGGGAGTAATAAGGTTTTTTAGGATGGGTGGGGCCTTCCCATGCAGAATTTTATGTGTCGTGCAGAGTGCCTTAAATTGTATTCTTTCCTGGATAGGCAACCAGTGCCAGGCGTTCAGGGCTGGTTTGGCTGAACAATGACGATGGGTTCCTGTGAGAAGTCGGGCGGCGGTATTTTGTACTGTCTGAAGTTTAGATATTACTTTTTTAGGGGCCCCCAAATAGAGGGCATTGCCATAGTCCAGGCGGGACAGCACAAGGCCGTGAATCAAGAGTTTTTGGGATTGTGTTGGGAGTAAAGGCAAAATTTTTCTAGCGGTCCGTAGAAGGCCAAGTCACACAGCAGCCATTTTCCTTGCTTGGGTGTAGAAATTAAGGCCCTCATCTAGCCAGATTCCTAGGCTCTTGATTTCTTGCTTCGGATTAGGAGGTGTGCCCATACAGGGTGGCCACAGAGATTTAGGTTGGTAGAGTGACTGATTGCCTAGAACCATTATCTCTGTTTTGTCATTATTAAGTTTGAGGTGTGAGGTGTTCATCCATTTGGTTATATCGCAACGGCAGTTGTGGAGGTTGGTAAGGGATTGGTCTTGTTGACTTAAAGAGACTACCAATTGAGTATCGTCAGCGTAGGTTAAAAGCTTGATCCCAAAAGGGGTGACGATCTTCTCAAGGGGGGACATGTAAACATTAGAAAGGGTCGGACTCAGGGACGAACCCTGAGGGACCCCGCAGCTGATGGCAAGGGGCCTAGTAGTGAAATTACCATCTCCTACCTGGAAAGACCCCTCGTTAAGGAAGGGTTCCAGCCAGGACAGAGCCGTTCCTACGATTCCAAGATCTCTGAGCCTATGGACCAGTGTCGAGTGGTTGACGGTGTTGAAGGCCGCACTTAGATCCAGGAGGATCACTGCCACTGATCCTCCTGAGTCCATGATTTTTCTTGCCTCTTCGACAACCGCCAGTATCGCCGTTTCTGTGCTCTGGCCAGGCCTAAATCCTGTCTGGGACGGCTCTAGGAGACCATTGGTTTCAAGGTATTCAGAAAGTTGGCGATTGACATATTTCTCTGCTATTTTGCTGATACCTGGGAGCAGGGAGATCGGCCGAAAAAATTGCCTAGTTCTCGTGGGTCCAAGTGCGATTTTTAATGAGGGCTTTGACAATTGCTTTTTTCCAGCTAGGTGGAACGACGCCATTGGTAAGTGAGATATTAATCAGTTTTTCCAGATAGGGAAGGATGGTAGGCGCAACTAACTTTAGGATATTGAAGGGTGCGGGGTCAGTGGGGGATCCACTTTTGATAGAGAACAGTATTGAGGAGAGAGTATCAGTTGTCAAGGGGGTGAAGTGAGACAGTTGGCGTGCTGTAGCATGGGGTGTGAAATTAGATGAATTAGAAATGGGGAGAGCGTCAGATGTTTGTGATGGAAGAGAATGGAGAATATTTTTAATTTTAGAATCAAAGAATTCCGCCAATTCATTGCATCGATTAATTGATGGCTCTACTAAAGGGGGGGGGGATCAGGTGTTTTGAGAAGTTTTCGAGCAATTTGAAACGTCTCCCTTGATGAGTTGGTAGATGACTTGATTTTTTTCCTCGAAGTATTTGGCTTGGGCGATTTTAAGTGCCTTTTTATAATTAAGAATGGTCTGTTTATATTCAATTTTTTTAATGGGGTCGAAATTTTTTCTCTAGTCTCTTTCTGATTTTTTACAGGCTTTTTTTAGGAGTCGCATTTCCTGGGTAAACCATGGGGAGGTAATTTTACCTCGGGGTTTACAAGAGGACTTTTTAGGTATGGTTTTGTCTAGTGACTCTCCTATCCATTTTGAAAACTCTGCGTCGGCGTGAATAGGGATGGACATAAGTTTAGGGGGGGAGTGCTCTAGATTTAACTTCCATTTTTCTGGATCTAGCGTAGCCCAAGAGCGAGTGGGCTTATTAGGTAGGGATTTAGGGCGTAAGATGTGGTATAGCTGCCAATTCAATGAGATTAAAAAGTGGTCAGACCATGGTACAGGAGTGTGATTTAAGATAGTAAAATTAATGTTGGAAAAGATAGGATCCAACAGGTGGCCCAGTGAGTGGGTTGGTTGTTTACTTTGTAGCCTAAGCTGAAGGGATTCAAGGTCTGCTATTAGGTCAGAGGCTGGTTTGACTTCATTTTTATCAAAATGAATATTTAGATCTCCTAGGATCATAAAAGCTTGGCTCTATTGTCCCGTGATTGACTGCATTTTTCCTGATCACATGTTCACATCCACTTAAAAAGGATTGGTTTCAGTGCCAAAACTGGGTGGCCAGTCCTTTCATTTTCCATTGTTTTGTTTGGTAGGTCTTCTTTCATTTCTTTCCTTCTCCTTTTTTATTGTGTTTGTATTTATTACAGTGTGCCTCAGGTCTTCATACTGTGCCACTGAACCGCTTACCTGCTACTCATTTCCTCTGTAGTGCACCTTATCTTGTGTAGTTACTCCCTCTATATTGGTCTGCCATCTTGGAATGGTAATGTCCACAGTGAATCATTGCTTTACTATTACAAGATGGCCATTGCACTTGCAAACATTATGACAACCATCTTGGATCAGAGTTCAGTAAAACACTATGCACAGTACCATTCCACGTTAGCCACCCTGCACAATGTTTTCTGAAAGGCAATCTTGAAATGCTATTGTCAATAGTGTATTATTGTTTTAATATCTCAAGATGGCAACACATGTCTTCTAAACTAGGCAGCCATGTTGAAACTTTCTAAAAGTGATACACTCTATTTGATATCATTGCTTGACTGCATAGTACCATTGCATGATGATAGCTGCAAAGTTCAAATTTATTTTTATTGTAAGCATATGGCAACCCTGTTTCAAAGGTGAAATTTTCTTTTTTCTTCTTTACACTTTAAACTCATCTTGCATATGTTTGTGCAGTTCGTATGTGAGATTGTTGTGGATGGGTAAGTGAGTGAATGGAAACATTTGTCAGTAGGGGAATGAATGGAGGCATGAGTCCGGGTTGAATGACAGTGCATTTATTACAATTTATTGAGTGCCTAAACTCACCAGTGATTGCAGAGACGCTTCCAATAATTGCCAGTGCAATGTCATTTGAAACTTGACTGTTAACATTGTGGATGTGAAGGGTCAGGGGCCAACACCGTGGAGAAGTATGGCTCACTGGTTAGAGGAGGCAGACCCTGAAGCAGAGGTCAGACCCGGGACCAGGGTTCAATTCCCGACGCAGCAGGGTCTTGAGCCCAAATGTCCACGGACTCGAAAATTCTCGCTTCGGTGCCTACTCGAATCACGGGTTCACACTCTGCAACTCTGGGCATTAGCTTGCTTAATCTCCACTACGGCCCCCCGTGGCTCGATGCCTGGCTTTCACCTCGGGGATGCCCAGTACGGGTTATCTCACAGGGAAAAAGTCATGACGGGTTCCCAAAGCAAGCGCCGAGATGCCTCACTATGATTCGAGCGCTATAAAAGAAGACATATCATAACAACAGCAGCCCAACTACAGTGGACTTTTCATATCTAGGCATAAGAGGGCCCTTTTACCTTGCTTAAATTGAGGCAACCACTTCACTCATGCTGAAATAATAGAGTGTTGTGGCAATACTGGATGCTGCCCCATATTTACAAGGTATGGAGCAGCACCCAAAATATTGCCAGTGAATACCTGGTCTTAAGCATGCGATACGAGGAAAGCTTTGTAATTTAAATCAATCAATCAATGACACTTATAGAGCGCGCTACATACCCGTAGGGTCTCAAGGCGCTGGGGGGGGGGAGCCGCTACTGCTCGAACAGCCAGGTCTTCAGCTTCTTCCTGAAGGAGAGGTGGTCTTGGGTCAGGCGCAGGTCGGGAGGGAGGGAGTTCCAGGTCTTGGCGGCCAGGTAGGAGAAGGACCTTCCTCCTGTAGTCGCTCTTCGGATGCGGGGGACGGCGGCGAGGGCATGGTTGGCTGATCGGAGGTGGCGTTTGGGAGCGTAGAAGTTGACTCGGCTGTTGAGGTAGCTCGGGCCTTGGTCGTGTAGGGCTTTGTGTGCGTGGGTGAGGAGGCGGAAGGTGATTCTTTTGTTGACGGGGAGCCAGTGAAGGTCTCTCAGATGTCCGGAGATGTGGCTGGTTCGTGGGATGTCGAGGATGAGTCTGGCTGAGGCGTTCTGGATCTGCTGGAGTCTCTTCTGGAGCTTGGCGGTGGTACCGGCGTAGAGGGCGTTGCCGTAGTCCAGTCGGCTGGTGACGAGGGCCTGGGTGACGGTCTTCCTGGTCTCGGTGGGGATCCACCAGAAGATCTTCCGTAGCATGCGAAGGATGTTGAAGCATGCCGAGGAGACGTTGTTGACTTGCCTGGTCATGGAGAGGGAGGAGTCCAGGGTGAAGCCCAGGTTTCGTGCATGGTCTGTCGGTTTGGGTGCGGTGCCCAGGGCGGGAGGCCACCAGGAGTCGTCCCAGGCGGAGGGAGAGGAGCCCAGGATGAGGACCTCCGTCTTGTCCGAGTTCAGTTTCAGGCAGCTGGTCGTCATCCACTCGGCTACCTCTTTCATCCCTTCGTGTAGGTTGGCTCTGGCGGCGGCGGGGTCGTTGGTCAGGGAGAGGATCAGCTGGGTGTCGTCGGCGTAGGAGATTATGCTGAGGTTGTGTTTGCGTACGATGGCCGCGAGGGGGCTCATGTAGACGTTGAAGAGGGTGGGGCTCAGAGATGATCCTTGGGGGACGCCGCAGATGACTTTGGTGGCCTCTGACTTGTACGGTGGTAGGCGGACTCTCTGTGTTCTTCCGTCGAGGAAGGAGATGATCCATTCCAGCGCCTTGTCCTGGATTCCGACGTTGCTGAGGCGCCGTACTAGGGTGCGGTGGCAGACCGTGTCGAATGCCGCGGAGAGGTCTAGGAGGATGAGGGCCGCTGTTTCTCCGTTGTCCATCAGGGCTCGGATGTCATCGGTGGCGGCGATGAGGGCGGTCTCGGTGCTGTGGTTGGCTCGGAAGCCGGACTGTGAGGGGTCGAGGGATCCGTTCGTCTCGAGGAAAGCGGCCATCTGCTTGTTGACGGTTTTCTCGATGAATTTGGCTGGAAACGGGAGGAGCGAGATGGGGCGGTAATTCTTGAGGTCGGTGGGGTCCGCTGTTGGTTTCTTGAGTAGAGCGCTGAGTTCGGCGTGTTTCCAGCTCTCAGGGAAGGTGGCGGTGTCGAAGGATGTGTTGATGATGTCTCGCAGGTGGGGTGCGATGATAGCGTCGGCCTTGTTGAAGACGTGGTGAGGGCAGGGGTCGGTCGGTGATCCGGAATGGATGGAGTTCATCGTGCGGATGGTGTCTTCGGTGCTGATCGGGGTCCAGGCGTGGAGGGTGGTGGTGGGGGGTGGTTGTTCGGTCATGGTGTGCGTTGGTTGGTTGTTGAAGCTGTTGTGTATGTCCGCGATCTTGTTGTGGAAGTATGAAGCGAGGGAGTTGCAGAGGTCTTGCGATGGGGTGATGTCGTTGTTTCCTGCGCTGGGGTTGGAAAGCTCTTTCACGATGTTGAAGAGTTCCTTGCAGTTGTGTGCGTTGTTGTCCAACCGGTCCTTGAATGCTGTTTTCTTGGCGGCGCGGATCAGCTGGTGGTGTTTCCGGGTGGCAAGTTTGAAGGAGGTCCTGTTGTCCGGTGTTGGTTCCCTTCTCCAGACTTTCTCGAGGGCTCGGCAGTTCTTCTTGGAGCTCTTGAGTTCGTCGGTGAACCATGGGGCTTTCTTGCTGCCGGGTCTGCTGGGCGGGGTCCTCAGTGGGGCGAGTTCGTCCGCGCAGTTGCTGATCCACTTCGTGAGGTTGTCGGCGGCCTGGCTGGGGTTCGCTGAGCTGGCAGGAGGGTGCTGGCTCAGGGAGGTGGCGAGCTGGTCTGCTGTGATCTTGTTCCAGCTTCTGCGGGCGGCCTGTTGCTGGTGGTGGTGGGTCGTTGTTTTCTTGAAGGTGAAGTGGACGCAGCTGTGGTCCGTCCATTGAAGCTCTGTGGCGTGGCTGAAGTCGATGTCCTTGCTGGATGAGAAGACAGCGTCGAGTGTGTGTCCGGCGAGGTGGGTGGGGGTGGACACCAGTTGCTTGAGTCCCAGGTTGGCGAGGTTGTCGAGCAGGGTGCTCGCTTAGGGTGGACAAAAATATTTACAACAAGGGGTGGTGAGGGACAGAGTCTCTGAATTAAGCAGAAAGCTCTCACCCAGTCAGGTAATTTCTCCTCATATGTTGCTCTATCCTTATGTGCTGCATTCTGCAGCACACTTAGAAACAGCAAATCGCCAGGAAAGATCTTTTATGTGCAGGAACGTGTCCCTTCTTGCATATAAACAATCACCTCTGCAGTGCAGGCACCCTTGCAAGATTCCGCAAGGGTGCCTGCGATGGCGCTAAGGCAGCTTCTTTAGTGCCAGCACTAGGGGAAACACAGGGGTGCCCCACATTCTTGTAAATACGGCACATCCCTGTGTTTTTTTGAAACAGCTGGAGCACCGTATTACCAAATTTGGCGTAACACCACGCTCTGCCAGATTCTAGTAAATATGCCCCAAAATTTGCTCTGTGCCTTGGTGCCAGAGAAGCACCTTACATTGTACAGGACCTGCTCCCATACAAAAATAAGAAAAGAGGGTGTACTTTGTGTCATACTGAAACAAAGCCAATCAACTAAAATAACCAGAACTGGCTAGCAGGAAATTGTAATGCTTAATAAAACCACGCACAAGCAATCGGTAAGTGGATTATCATGACATTGCCCAATGTGACTTGTAGCTGTTTTTACTTTGCGCCCATTAGGGCCCAGGCCCTCTTGCTCCAGCACCTGCTGAATGTGTCGAAAATGGGGGTACACTGGAAAGATGTCTCCATATGCATGCATGTGCTCTGTTTCTTTATGGGAAAGCTGTTGACGTTAAATGGTCCAAATGTCCAGTCCTTACATTATGCAGGCGTTTATGGTGGCACAGCAAGGGTGCCATCTGTCCTTTTGAAAAGAAACTTTGATTTGGTATTAAAAAAGCCACTATGTTGAAAGGGGCCCTGGTGCCACTGCACCTGCTGCGCTATTGACAACTACCTTCCTATATATTGACAGGTACTGGCAATCAATCAATCAATCAATCAAAGACATTTATAGAGCGCACTACCTACCCATAGGGTCTCAAGGCGCTTGGGGGGGGGGGGGTCAGCCAGGTCTTGAGCTTCTTCCTGACTCATTTTTGTGAAACAAGACCTATTTTTCATCCTCAGACTTTGATCCAGATAAAGAGGAAAAAGGGATAAAGATGGAGGCACAAAGTGCAAAAGCAGAAGTCTGCAATGAAACCAAAGAGTGGGAAGGAGAGAGGAGGCGGAGTGGGTGGAATAAAGAGGTATGAGGTGGAATTAAACTAGGCAGCCTTAGTACTGGGCAGGCAGAGCAATAAATCATTTTTTCATTTAACAAATTAAGCAATGTCTGTAAGGTTCTGATGATACTTGCTTTAACCTGAAGACTTTGGAAGGCAGATTCCGAGAGTTTATTGTCCCTGTAACACGTCTCCAAGTTTGAGTCGGGTAATCTTGGCAGTGTTACACACTTCCTCACACATGGAAGATGTTAGACTGTTGCTGATCGTGCAGTTCCTGATCCACGACAATCATTGTAGAGACTAAGCAACACTGAGGCAGCTCCCTACTCCGGTCGAGGATCTTCGCTCTGTATAATCAGCCGCATGGGGTGATGTGGTTCCTCTGCTGTGTTTATATTTGCTTAGCCTGACCACACGGGCACCCTGCTGTGTCCAGTAAGAGAGCCCTTTCCTACTTCTGCCTCTGCATGACAAACTCACTTTAAATGAACTTTTAGTTTGTTTCTCCTGTGTCTCAGGATTGGATTTGTTAAATGAAATAAACTAAGGCCCAGCTTTACAAAGGCCCTGCTCTAGTGTAAAGTGGCACAAAGAGGCGCTTGGGGGCACATTTACAAGCCCCTTGCGCCAATTTTGCGTCACTTTTAACATGGGAAAAGTGACGCAAAAGTGGCACAAGGGCCTTGTAAATCTGCCTCTTGGTATTTAGAGGCTTATTTACCTGCCCCTTGCGCCGCCCGTGCGTCACTTTGAATATGGGAAAAAGTGATGCAACGGCGGCGCGGGGCTTGTAAATAAGCCCCTTACTTTCTAACACAAACATTTGCATTAGAAAGGTGCCCTTTTCTCAGAACAAAAGATACTTTGTGTTACTTTAGGTCCCTTTGTGCTAAGGGGGTATTAAAGGGGTAGTATTAGGGAAGATCCGCACAAACAGCCATAGCTTTTGATGTAAATCTCAGTCAACTAAGATAGCCAGACCGGGCCTCTCATTTTTCTCAAATATGCTCAAACTACTTCCAGAATTCCTTCCGTGCAATTTATCTTACTAGCGACTAACAACCAGGTTTGGGTCTCTGAGTCGGATCAACATCCTGTGATTCTGTGCAAATCACCTAGGGCAAGTCTTCTTGCTGCGCTGCCCTGCGCCAATGTGAAAGAGCAGGAATGCACCGTATTTATGAAATACAGCATTCCTGTCATTTACTCCTGTGCTGGCAAAAACTTTATTGCCTGGCACCAACGTAGGCACCCTTGCACCATGGTACCTCTCTTGCAGGCAGGATTTTTTTTGATCAGAAGGGGCCCTTTCCTGCACAAAAACAATCCGGGAGGAAAAACGAGGAGAAATAAAAAACATTCTCCTCGTTGTGCCTGCTTTGGGGAGGCATAGGGTTTTGGCGCTGCCCCAGGTTTATGTGAATAACTAAATCTGGGACAGTGTCAAACTCCATGGGTTTTGCGTGGGAAAACCCACTGCCACACCTCCTTGATGCACAGTGAGGCAATCCAGCGACTTTCACTGCTTTGTCATACACCATATCGACGAGGTCATGAAAAGCCAAGCAGGGTGGCTTTGCGTCGCCTCATAGCTAAGATTGAGTGGCTTACACCACCAGATCACCACAAAAAGAAATGCTCTGGAGGCACAAGCCTCCCATAAATAAACCCCTTAATCTCCCTGTGCCTAACAAAAAGAATGTGTTATGGAACTGGTGCCTAGGTAAGGTGCGACATTACCTTAGGGTCGAGTTCGCACAACATAAAATGCAAAAAAACAACTGAATACCTTCGTTGAGGATAACATACCAAAGTATGAGCATCTAAAATTACATGATTTGCCAAAAATGCTATCATCTTGGATAATGTCATCTACATCCCATTGTTAAGAACAATGAATTATGGAAAATGTTCTTTCTCATGCACCTCCATGAGAAACAGTATTACTATCTGAGAAATCGTGTGCTTCACCACTTTAACTTCAGGCCACTGTGAATGGTGTCCATAATCAAAGAAGGGAGAGATGAAAAATTACCATAAATACAGTCTTCCAAACAGTACCCACTACATTTATAAACCATATGTTTTGTTTGAGATAAAAAAAATAGAAGGTTACATTTGCCTTATTGGGGTCCCAGGTAAGTTTAAAAATGTCCCGTCTAGGGGGCGTGGTGTAAAAAGAATGAGTCCCACATCCTCAGTTTAAGCCACATATTAAGCCCAGTGTGTCAATGACATTCACTAGGACATGCAATCTGTGAGTAAGTGCAATAATTAATAAGGAAAAATTCTTGCAGTAGTCAAATCCTATGTTTCAGCTGTTAGATGAGAAAACATAAACCAACCGTCAAAAATGTACAGACATGTACTTCTACCTAAAGATATATCACACAATAAAATAAACATGAAAACACTCAATAATTTCTCAAAACTGTGAAACTGTTTGTTGTCAGAGTGCTTGCTCCCAGTTCCTCTCTCCAGCCCGTCACTGTCCATCTGCTTACTTCAACCCCTCCCAACCTTCCTCCATTACCCATGTTGCCCCCACCTGTCCTCCCTTCGTTGTTCGTGTTGCCTACCCACTCACTCTCTCTACTTTGCCTTTGTTTTCCCTCTATCCACTCTCCCATCTGCTCTCCCACCGTTGTCCTGGTTGTCCCTCAGCCTCTCCCCTCATTGTTTATGTTGTGCCCCCAACCGTCCTTCCCTCCATTGACCTTGTTGCTGACAACTCTAGCTGGCTTGTAGTGATTTTTTGTTTATGTTTAGCCCATGACACTGCAGCCATACTGCTGTACAACTTGCCTAAAAAACATTAACAAAGTCAATACCTCTCATTGGAAGACCTGTTGGCATGGCCAATGCTTGCTAGGCTTTGCCTGCCAGACAGGTCAAGCGCTGCCTGTTACAAGATGCATTTTCAGCTTAGAGTGGACTTAGAGTACGTCCATTGCTTACCATCAGTTCGAGTCATCATCACAATTATTTGATTGCTTCTTATTCATTAACTTGGGTGGGCACTACTTCTTCTTCATTCTTTTGTCCCTCCTTGGAGCATGGATGCATAACCGCTGTCCTTCCACAGCTCACCTTACTTTTCAGATGCTACTTTTATCTCTTTGCTCAAGCATTCCAAGGGAGTCAGGTATTTTTCAGCTGTCTTACTCATGTACAACCCCCGCCTCAGAGCTCAGGTTGCTCTTTCGCATCCCATGATCTTCTCCCCGTCATGTGTTTCTCCCCATTGCATTACCTTCTTGGTCCTCCTACATTTCTCACTCCAAGTCCCAACTGCATACTGTCCGTTCCATTTGCTTGCCCTCACTTCAAGTTCCTCTCTCTCCATTTGATTCCTCCAGAGCCATTCATATTGCTTTCCACCACCTGTTCCCCTCATGTTGCTTCCTCCGCCCTCCTGTTACTGCTCCACCCCAGCTTCTGATTCCACATCCCTTTCTGTGTTGCTTCCCTCACCTGCATAGCTTCCCCCACTTACTTACACCACTATTTTTTCTCTTTTTGGTTCCCAACCCAACTCTCATCAGCAAATGAAAAAAATCACACAAAATTAAAAAAAATCTCTTTCTTAGCCGTAATCTACTACTTGGTAAAACCATTTGCAAAGCCAATGGATCCCAAAAGCAAAACATATTAGCTTTGTCAATGCTTGTTTTCTTTGCAAGGTTTTGCGCTACCAGTGGTCAACCATGTGTGGTGCTGGATATACTCCAGGTCTGAGTTGGAGTATATGTATAGCTTTTTTTGGTCTTTTTTGGCTGTAGTATTATTAAGTGCATTTTATAAATGAAAATTGAACTACTCTTTTGCGGCTGAGTGCACATCCCTCCCTAAACCTCGCTCTAGCCTTCCCTCAACCTTTTTTCACCCATTCCTAAACCCTTCCCATTTAGTCATAAATATTCCCCATTTTCAAGCCACTCCCCAGGTCTTTCCTAAAACGAAAATGTATGTATATACGTCAGTAAACCTTGCACTCTGTGGAAATCTCTACACGGAAAAGATAGGAGAGGCAGTGACGTGGACCTTGGCATATAGTTTTGTAAATAGAATTTTGTATTACCTGCGAAGCACTATTATAGTAGTACCAGTGGCAGAAGCAATTTAATGAGGTGGCGGGGCTGACAGGGGTAAACAAAAGAAAATAAATATTTTTAACCCCTTGCATGCTCATGACGGAACTGCTCCGTCATGAACACGGTTGCGCTGTGCTCATGACGGAGCGGTTCCGTCATGGCCCTGCCGCCGCGCCTGCGCGGCGCTGATTTTGCGCCTGCGCGGCGCGTTCTATTGAGCGGGCGGGGCCTTGGCGGAACCGCTCCGTCATGAGCACAGCGCAACCGCGGCTCGTGACGGAGCGGCTCCGTCACGAGCATGTGGCCGCCGCTCTGCCCACCCCCCCCAGCGCTGCGGCGGAATTGCCGCCACAGCGAAGGGGTTAAAGCACTCACCTGTAGGCCAGCTGCACCCTCTCAGGACTCTTCGCCCGCTTACAGAGGCAAGAACCAGGAACAGGAAGCACCCAGGCTTCCAGACTTGCCTAGCCATGCCTACTACTCCTCCCCTGTTCCTGTTAGAGCCAGCCCACCACCCACTAACCAGCCAAGCCACGGAAAAACATATATAATGTTTGTTGTTATCATTTTATTTTTCCTCTTTCAACTGCTCACAGGGCTGTGGGGCGATGATCCTCAGCCTTAGAGGAGGAGCCGCCCCTGAGTACTGCTAAACATAGAACAAAATGCTGTTTGTAAATAGGCCCTAAAGGTTCTATTTGTCACTAATTTGTCACCTTGTGGGCTTTGGGAGCCATCCATTTTTCTAGCATAATTGCATGTGAGAAACCATTTAGTAAATCTAGAGGTGATTAAAAACCTTTGGAAACATTATGCACCACTGCTTTGCTGCCCCTATGTTATACCCTAAAACTCGATCCGTATGAAATTTAATGTCATCACACATTCTCATTTTGGTCAGCCTAATAGGCAAAACCTTAGTCTGCCCCATACATCTCGGAATGGATCGTCCATCTTTTGAGCTATTGTGTGGTCTGAAAGTAATTTACTTGCATCAGGGGTTTATTTCTATAATCCTGCAGAGGGGGCCATCTTCAACACATAGCCATGTAGATGATTGCAAATCCCCCCATCCATTACTGTGTACATACTCTGAAGCTTATGAGCTATGCTTGTTGGAGCAACACTGTACCCCAGAATTTGGGCACCCCAAAATTTACTAAAATGAGTTCTCCCACAGTTTACTGGATCAGAGACCGCGTTAATCCTCAATTTAATGTGGCAATGTGTCTCTCCAGTAACATATCATAACGTGTATTTGTAAAGCACACGTTCACCCGTATGCATCTTGATGCTGAATAACAGATGTTTATTGTTACCAAACTCAAAGGACCTTCACCAAACACCAATTATCAGAATAAAAACAGTGCAATAAATAAATGGGCCAATTCCCTAATTGAGTTCTAGATCAATGAAAACTGACAGTTTTATTACAGACATTTGAAAATAAGCAGTAAAGAGTCAATGCAATGGAGGCTCTCCTATGCAAAGTTTTACAGAGTATGTAAAATCACAAAATAATTGAATCCTCAATGGGCAGCAAATTATAAAAACAAATTGATGTGCATCCCAAGCAGCATAGGAAAGCTCAGGAAATCTCTGTCTCAGGCTTATCATCAAGGGGATCTTATGTACAATTACTGCATAGTAAATTAGAAAAACTGCTAAATCATTGTTACTTGAACAAAAGTAAAAAAATTAGCAACTCAAAACACAAGAATAATAAACGTCATTCACCTTAACACGTAAGCATCATCCCAATTTAAAAAAAACGGATTCAACAACCTCTATGCTAATGTCAATCAAGAGACAAATACGAAACATTTAGACAATAAGACTTTCTCCCAATTAATGAGTCCAGTAAGAAAACTGAGTGAAAATAGATACTTATTTCAATCTTCCATAGAAAGTTCATGTGGCCTAACTAAAACACATTATTAACTTCATTCAACATCATATGAACTTTGTTTAAATCGCAATTATATTAATTTTACATATATATATATATATATATATATATATATATATATATATATATATATATATATATACACACATACCCACTCAGAGACTCACACACCCACTCAGGCTCACAACACCACTCACAGACCCACTCATAGACTCACGCACTCACACAAACCCACTCAGAGACTCCTACACCCACTCACAGACCCACTTAGGCACTCAGGCACCCGCTCAAAGACCCACTGAGAGACTCATGCACCCACTCACAGACTCACTTAGAAACTCACACACCCACTCACAGACCCACTGAGAGACTCACACACTCATTCAAAAACTCACTCAGAGACTCATGCACTCATAGACCATCTCAGAGGCTCATTTACTCACTGATAGACCAACTCACAGACTCACACACCTATTCACTGACTCACTCATGGACTAATGCACCAACTTACAGACCCACTCAAACACTAATGCACTCACAGACTGACTCACACACTTATCAAGGCAGTCACAAACCCACACAGACACTGTGACACCCACTCACAGACCCACTCAGACAGTCACTGGCCCACACAGACACCCGCTCAGACACTCATGCACCCACTCTGACAGCCACTCAGACACTCACGCGCCCACTCATATACGCACTCAGACACTCACACCCACTGTCAAAGGTCACGGGTTACAGGTACGAAATAGAATTTTAAAAACTCTAGAAATTCACAAAAAAAACAAAGGTTACAGGGACGTTACAGTTAGGCTCAGAATTCACTCGAACAAAACTATAGAATTTCAGCAGTTATAGTTACCTGAGCTAACTATAACTTATTCCCCCATAATGCACTGCTTATGACCTCACATATTACATCACTCATGACATTTCAAATGACAACCCCATGACATCATCCACAGGACCACTCACACAACAGCTCACACCCCATAGAACCTCTCATACACCTACTCACACACAACCCCGCACATACCCATTCACAGACCCATACCAGACCTCACACAAACAATCACTCATCCATAGATCCACTCACACATCCACTCACCCTTATTGCCACTCACCCCCACTAAATAACTCATACCGCCACTCATGCACCCTCTCCCTCTCCAATACAGCCACTCACACATCCAGCCATCAGACATACAGACACTTACACTTCCACTCATACACCCTTACAGCCACTCACACACCCAGTCAATCGCCCATACAGACAATCACACACCCACTCACTCATACAGGTACTCATATACCCACACACTTACCCATTCAGCCACACACACTGCCACTCACTAACCAATACATCTACTCATACACCCACTCAGTTACCCATAGAGCAACTGACACACCCTCTCACTTACCCATAAGACCATTCGCACACCCACTCACATACCACAGAACCACTTAAATACCCATTCACAAATCCATACAACCACTCATGCACCCACTCACTCACCCTTACAGCCATTCACACAAACATTCACTCTCCAATACAGTCACTCACACCAACTCACTTAACTATACACACACTCAAACAGCTACTCACTCACCCACTCCCTTGCCCGTACGGCCACTCACAGCCACTCAGTCACCCATACAGCCACTCACACACTCACCCCCAACCTATGCAGCCATTCACACAGCCACTAACTCACCCATACATCCACTAACACATCCACTCACTCTCCAGTATAGTCACTCACAAAGCCACTCAGTCACCCCTTCAGGTACTCACATGCCCACTAACACATCCACACAGCCATTCACACACCCATACAGCCACTCAAACATTCACTCACACACTGACACAGACAGTCACACAGTCATTCAGATGAGATATGTTAGAAATAGTGTGACTAATTACTAGTACGGAAAGAATAGTAATTTAACTTATTGTGTAACTTAGTATATATCTTGAAGTCTCAGAAACGTTTACTTACGGGATGATGCCATCAGTGATATCATCAGTAATGTCATCAGTGATGTCATTAACCATGTTATGAGTGATGTAATATGTGAGGTCATAAGCAGTGCACTGTGGAGGCGTAAGTTATAGTTAGCTCAGGTAACTATAACTGTTGAATTTATGTGGTTTTGCACAAGTGAAATCTAAGCCTAACTATAGATTCACTGCAACCTTTGGGTTTTTTCAGTATGTATATATATATCTATATATATATATAATATATATATATATATATATATATATATCCAAATCAGCTTCTCCTCCCAAACGGTACAAGAAAGCGAAAGACACAGCGGGTTTCATAGGGGCTTATTTATTGGGTTCCAGCACAACTAGTTTCGGCATTCGCCTTCATCAGATGCTCCAATAATGCGTACGTCATAGTGTCTTTCATTTAAAGGCTCCTTCCCGGTTGTTTTAGGAGCCCCACCTCCAGTCCTGATTGCTCGCGCTAATTACGGGGACTACCAGTCCCACCATGCAGCATATCAAACAGTCTGGTGCTTTTCACGAAGCCGCAGCGTTTTTTTCAAATTTCGCTTGCACAACCTCCATTCTCTCATTGCCTTGAACTCCCTGACTTCCAAGGTGGGAGACACAAAACAAACTGTAGAGGTCTCACCCAGTCGTCCAGGTCCGCCCTATTCCAGCAGCTTTATGGAATCAGGTGAGTATTCAAGGCGGGTCACAGCTTTAGTTCAGTGCCCTGAATACATTATATATATATATATCCATACTAATATAATAAAGAGAGAGCCCAAACCTTTGAGGCGGGTAATCTCAGGAACCACAGCACCAATCACAACACCCAATACAGCGTTGGAAAGGGCAGTTGCAGCAGAAGGACATAGGCTATGCAGACACCCACCATATACATTTAAAAGGTAAAAGAACCGTGCAAGCAAAGTAGTCCCTTGTGGGCGTGTCTGCCTTGTGCTGTGGGCGTGTGCTGGGGGCATGACAAACACAGGGGGCGTGTGGTACGTTCCGCCCTTCATGCCATGTCTCATATTGTGTGCTAACCCCACCCTGCTCCCTTTAAATACCACTGCACCCCATAATCATAACACACCCTTACTCCTTAAAATACCCCAACACCTTTAAACACTAACCCATCTTAACCCTATAAATATACCCTGTACCCCAAAACCCAAACCTATCCCTAAACCCTAAAAATACCCCTGTACCCCAAAACACAAACCTAGCCCTGAACCCTATAAATACCCCTGTACCCCAAAACCCAAACCTATCCCTAAACCCTAAAAATACCCTTGTACCCCAAAACACCAACCTAGCCCTGAACCCTATAAATACCCCTGTACCCCAAAACCCAAACCTAGCCCTGAACCCTAAAAATACCACTGTGCCCCAAAACCCAAACCTACCCCTGAACCCTAAAATAACCCTGTACCCCAAAACCCCAACCTAGCCCTGAACCCTTAAAATACTCCTGTACCCCAAAACCCAAACCTACCCCTGTACCCTAAATATAACCCTGTACCCCAAAACCCAAACCTACCCCTGAACCCTAAAATACCCCTGTACCCCAAAACCCAAACCTAGCCCTGAACCCTAAAAATACCCCTATTACCCAAAACCCATACCTAGCCCTGAACCCTAAAAATACCCCTGTACCCCAAACCCAATACCTATCCCTAAACCTTAAAAGTACCCCTGTACCCCATAACCCAAAACTATATCTGAACCCTTAAAATACCCAAACACCCCAAAACATATACCTCAGTACCCCAAAACATATACCCCTATACCCATACTTTCCTTATCCAAACATTTTTAAAAAAACATGCTTTTACCATTCATGTATTTACAACGAATTTCGTTGTAAATGTATGCCTGGTAAAAGCATATAAAATGTAATGCCATGAGTTATAATGGCATTGCAGAGTCATGGTACTTTCGTAATGAAAGTATGCGGAGTTATGGTATACGGAAAGAAAGTTGCGGAATAATGGGTGTTTACCCTCCCCCGGTAAGTATATTGGTGGCACGGCGGCCCACATCCCCAGCAACATACTCACATTTTTTTACCACCCATTTGAAAAATGCACAGGTCTCTCTCATTGATGGCCAGCACCAAAATACACCTCCCGCCACAAGTTCTAGAATTGCGAACTTTAGAGCTGGGGAGCTACGTTCAAATCTCGGCATCAGCTCAACATCCTGTGATTCCAGGCAAATCGCTTTGTCTCCCCGTGCCTACCACAAATGACTGTGTTCTTCTGTAATGTAAATTGTGCTCATGCCATGTTGTCGAGTTTGCGCTATATAATATTGCAAGGAAAAATAAAGTACGGAAACTCGAGTTCACACACTACTGAATGCGCACTCTTTAGTGCAACAGCAGTGCACTGTGAATCGGAGCGTTTCACAGGCCTGTCACAGATAAGAAATGCTATCAAAACGAAATCCTACAAAACAATATACTACTGGCCAGCAGCAATTCATACCCGGACAACGTCGGGACGGGCTGCTAGTATATATATATCTATATATTCGGTAAGCACAAACGTCAGAAACAGATCTGAATCTTGAATGACGAGGCAGGACCCATGGATAGTGCAGATTTTCAATTTATTGTGAGACCCAACACCAGTCCGACATGACGCGTTTCGGCTTCTCCAAGCCTTGATCACATGACACAGACATGGGGGCTGATGACCCTTATTTAAAGTGCACAGTGCTCATTTGCATAATGAAAAGTGAAGAAATACTTCAACATATTGTGTCACACTGCTATTATGAATGCATAATGCAACCCAGACGTAATGATCTCAATTAAACAAACACATACTGTAGAGTCTGTTTGTGCAAATAGTAGCAAGATGTCACATATTTTAGATTGCGTAAAATCTAAAATACAAGTACAAGTAAATGGGGGTAATCATTAACATGGATAAAAACAATTATATTTCATAATGTGCCTTTAAAACAATAAATAATCACATTTACCACCCAATGCTACTAACAGTACATATTATTTCTACCGTATGCAAAAATAGCTGCAACAATAAAAATAAATAGATCATATTGCAATGCCATTATTTAAAAAACACCATAGGAGTGAATCCAAGATTGGCAACAATGGAGCCCAAGTGGGCATACAGTACTAAGTCTGAGTAGGGTCTATTGTGCAAATAATACTGTTTGTAAAACAACAGATAGTACCGCCCAAGTGGGCAAGACCCTATAGTGCAAAATACGCAATAATAAATGCTAAAATAGCATAACTCCATTATGTAAAACTTTAAAGTGCTACCAGTGAATTCTAAAAACATGTAATAGATGTTAAAATTCATGTAATGACAGTTGTGTGGAGGACTTATACAGAGGGAATAAAACATAAAGTTACAATAACAAAGTGCTGTTCAATTGTGAACTAGGTTTATATCCATCTCATACAGTAGCGGTGATAATCTTTTGAGGCTGGAAACCTATAGATACGTATAACAATCATCGCTGGTATTAAGCCCATTTGGAATCTTGGTGTCAAGTAAAATTATATGTCTGGTCTCCAATTTTCTTAATAACGCCTCCCTATCTCCAACTCTTCTTTGCGGGGGTACACAATCTATAACAAAATAGGTTAAAAGAGAAGCATTTTTTGCGTGTACCTTGTTAAAGTGTCTGGCGACCGGATACGCAGGGTCAGCATTCGTGATGGCTCTTATATGCTGTAAAATTCTTTTATACACCTGCGGTCTGGTACTACCCACGGACCTCAGACCGCAGGGGCATTCTAGTACATATACTGTGTATTCCGATCGACAGTTCAGTTTCTCTTTAATCTTGAAAGGAGTAGGGAAGAGTGGAGACTGATATTCCGATTTATTGACACCATTCTTACAGGCCTTACAGGTGGAACAACGCAGGAAACCTTTGCTACCAGATAACCACGATCCCGTGGCTACTTCTGGGCTACTACTAACCAAATTGTCCTGCAGGGATCTGGCTTTTTTGAATGTTATGTTGGGAGAGTTATAAAAACAGAATTCCTTCTCCTGAGTTCAATGAATCATTGATGGTGTTGGGATCCCAAAGGGGATGTATACATCAATGTTGGGGATTTAAATGTTGCAACGGTTACCAAATTTACAAATAAGTATATGTCAGGCCTAACAGTACCATGGAAAACATGAAACAATAATTTAAAAAAACATGAAACAATCATTTAAAAAGTTTTTTCATTTATTTGAGAAGATTTAAAATTAGATTATAACATATTTTTGCAATTAAAATCATATACATAAAAGTTATTCATAAATTTCAGAAATTCCAAAACATACAGTTTTACGTTAAAAATTGCTAACCTAGCAATAGTTCATACAGACATTGCACAAATGTAATTATCAATCAATGAATTTATATAGGAACGAAATTGTCGACGCGGCGTTTCGGTGCCTCTTTTATATCCTGCACCTTCTTCAAGGACTCGTTCACAGCTTAATAATATCTATAAAAAGCATATCATAATACATATTGTTAGGCCCATATTTTTTACAATACTTGCACATAGATAACTAAAACATTATGACTTGCATATCTAATATTTGGTAACCCTGAACACTTTACAATCCCAGATCTGATTTTTCGTGGTGGTATATTCCTACCTTCCCTCCGACCTTCTTTCGCTTTCTCCCGTTTTTTAAAATGGCGGCCGCAATAATACAAGTCTTAATAAACCGACAACTTTAAGGATGTAAACACTAGGTCGATATCATACAAAATAAAGACATTAAAAGAACGCTGAGAACCAATTTTATGAAAATAGAGGCAGTTGGACTACCGAGGGTATTACCATGAGTAGCCAACATTCGGAAAAAAACGTACATAAACCAGTACAGTTGTGCAAATAAAATCGAGCACAATAACAATAACGAAAGGAAACAAACAACTGGTGAAGTTATAGTTTATAAAATAAGGTTAGGGTGAGTTTAGAACACAGGACCCTAAGAATTCAACATAATACAAAAATCTAATTTTAAATCTTCTCAAATAAATGAAAAAGGTTTTTAAATGATTGTTTCATGTTTTTTTAAATTATTGTTTCATGTTTTCCATGGTACTGTTAGGCCTGACATATACTTATTTATAAATTTGGTAACCGTTGCAACATTTAAATCCCCAACATTGATGTATACGTCCCTTTGGGATCCCAACACCATCAATGATTCATTGAACTCAGGAGAAGGAATTCTGTTTTTATAAGATTGCCGACCCAATCCTTTTGCTGCCAGAAAGGGTAACTCCCGATATATATTTTTGGGATGTTGGGAGAGTTATGCAGCATATCACCAATCACTGGATCACTCTTGATCAGTGGCCAATGTTGTTTACAATTTTGTGTATAGCTTGGTGTTGACTGCTGTACCCAATGATTAGGCGAACCACATCAGTTGTTGGATGTCTACCCTCACGGTATCAATAGATGGAGTCAAGAGGGTTTGTCTGTCATGTCTGTTCGCTCTCAACATAGCACAGTCAATGCAGAAGTTAGAATAGCCCTCTGTTGAAATCTGATTTTACAATCATTCTGCGCTATTATGCATTCTGAACCACTACTGCAGATCCTCCTGATGCGACCATCTCACCATACGGGATGCTCCTGATCAGGTGCGCCGGATGATGACTACTGGAGTGCAGCAGGGCATTGCCTGCCGTAGGTTTGCGGTAGAGTCTGCTATGCAGTTGACCATTTGCAACATAGAATTCAACATCTAAAAACACCACACTTTGCTCACTCATATTACAGGTGAATTGTAAATTCAGTGTGTTTGTATTCAATTCTCGTATAAAAGATGTTGCCTCTTCGATGGACCCCTCCCAAATAAAGAAGAGGTCATCTATGAAGCGCCACCAGGATTTACCCTTGGTGTTCATGGTCTGATTGTGTTCTCCCATGAGGACCTGCTCCTCCCAGTAACCCATGTGGAGACATGCGTAACTGGGAGAGAAACAGGCCCCCATGGCAACACCCCTGACCTGCAAGAACAATTGGTTAGCAAAAAGGAACACATTGTTTTCAAGACAAAGTGAAATCATGGCCAAAAGCATTTTAGAGTGTTCTGAATGACATGGCGGTCTACTCATCAGGAGTGTTCCACAGCTCTGATGCCATCTCTGTGATTAATGCTGGTATAGAGCGATGACACGTCCATTGATACCAGCACATATCCTGGTTGCCACTTGAAATTGGCCATTTTTCTAAGAAGATCGCCTGTATCCTAGATATAGGAAGGAAGGGATTTCACATGTTCTTGTAGAAAGAAATCCTAAATATCTGCACACATTCTCCAGTATGCTATTTCTGGCAGATATAATTGGACGCCCAGGTAGCTTTGATGGGTCCTTATGTATTTTAGGAATAAAATAAATGACCGGTGTAGTTGGACAATCTATTTTGACATATTTATATATCTCCATTGTAAGCAGGCCAATACTTCTCCAAGCGATCAGACTGGAATAGATAACTTTATGTGCCTGTTGTACTTCCAAGGCACTGGTTCTCTTGTAGCAGTCCCGGTCTGTCAGTTGGCCCAATGCTGTTTCCATATATAGATTTCTTGCCCACAACACAACATTCCGGCCCTTATCGGATTGGCGAATAATAACATTCTTGTTTGTCTTGAGGTTTTTGATCAATTTAAAATATTGTGTATCCATATAGTTCCTTTTCTGGTTGTGTTGCATGTTTTAATGTGCAAGTTTTTCAAATCTGCGCAAACCTTATCGTGAAAGCTGTCCAGATTATCCTTGAGAAGAAGTGGGCAGTATTTGAATTTTGGTTTGAACGGGGTTGGTTGCAATTTTGGTCCTAATTCCAACGGGAATAGGTTGAGTAAGCAACCCTTCGTCCCGTTGCAATTCCCAACAATTCCTGTGTCAGAGCCCTCCCCGTTATGGCCGTGGGCTCAGAAATGGGCTGTGGATCAGATATAGTAGATTTGGTGGTAGCAAAGTGTTTTTTCAACTTCAGTTTACGAACGTATTTGAATACGTCGATTTTGGTGCTTGCATAGTGAAGTCACAACGCGCACTGTATGACAAACCTAGGGATAGAATGGAAGTCTCCCCCGCGGTCAGTGCAACATCGGACAAATTAACAACAGTGCATGAATCCTCTACTTTTGTACCTGATTGCGCTGCCACTTGGCCCTTTGTCTTTTCTGTCTCCCTCCTGCGTTTCCGCTTACGGCTGCATTTACGCCTTTCTGCGCGTTTCCTGTTGCAGATTTGACGGCGGATGCTCCTTGGGTACCGGGATCTGAGCGTCATTTTTCTGTCCATTTGCATGACCTCCAGTTCCTGTCCCATTGTGAATTTTCGAAACCCCGACCTTTCTTTTCTTTTCAATTCGGGATCTGATTCGCTGTCGACTTGTGAGCTGTCTTCTGATATAGATGACTGTTCAGCTTGAATGTTATTACTTGCAGGGCCCACAGGTTTTGCGGAGGCTGCATCATTGGTTACTTTACGAGCTTTGAGATTGTCATATTTTTTTCGCGAAGGTGAAAATGTGTCCGTTTTCATACTCCAGACAATCGCGTTGGAACTTGTACGCCTTGCATTTTTTAATTATTCCTCTTCACGCTTCAGGCGCATTTCCTATCCTCACGATATTTGACAATCATAGGGGAACTCGGTAACTTGTCAATTTCTCCATTTATTCTATTGATTTCAGATAGAAGCTTCAGCCTGTCACTTTCGGCATATTGTACCAATATTAGCATCAAACGCCGTGACGATTCCAAATTGCATTGTGCCCAGTCTAAAAGCATTTGCGGATCGGGGTTTTCGTAGGATGGAGTTAACATGCATCTTAGCCGCGGGGCACTCTTCCTACTTCAAGATAACCTGTAAGTGAAGAGTGTTCCCACCATTTAGCTTGCTCCTGTTTGCAAACACGTTTTCCAGGGCTTCGAATATGTTCTTTGGCATTATTTTGGGGCTCAGGCAGCGATGTTGTATTTACGCCGTTCGAACCTTCCCCAGCCGGGGGTCCGTAAACATACCCCTCGATGCCTCCACATGCCCCCTAACCGTGTCGGCGGACATGGTGATTGTTTATTTGTTGTTGGGTCAAAATTAGAAATGAAGAGGTTGTCAATACCCTTACTTGAGTTTGTACTGTAGAGTAGACTCCTCGCACACCTCGCACAGGGAAAAATACGCGGAGTCCTTCAGCGTTCCAAGCATACACGGTGCAGCTCCCGGCCACGATCAACCTCCGCCGACCTCTGAACCGGAAACCACTTCCGCACTTCCTGTATTCGCTGATGAAAATATCCGCTGTCCCTGGGGCTTCC